>NC_142712.1:41016749-45816749 GCF_055471065.1 Atractosteus spatula | reverse complement strand
CCTGGAAGTCACAGGTCACAATGTGCTTTCAAAATGGAAGGCCCCAAGATGATCATGTGCCATACAACAGACGCCTGCAGGAAAATACATTAAACACATAAGAAAACCTTTCTTCAGAGACCATATTATTCCAATTTCAATCAATATTATCCTGTAAGAATTAATCTAAAAATCTGTAAATACTTCAAGATACCCGTGTACAGCTGCAAACTCAAAGTCAACAGTGCTGATGAGGAGGATCGTTATTTAACAGGGGTAACAGTCACGTTGCCCTGTGCTACATCTCACAAATGGACCAAATGATGCCTCATGATACATTACATGGCTAAGAAATGTAATTACACTCTGTGATGTAGTTTAGCATTCCCAATACTAGCATTGTGTATAAAGTCAGAATCCTGAAACTGCACTTCTCAACTCATTTGCTGTGCTCTGCCATTAAAGAATGAGCCTAATGTGCTAATACTGTCAATTCTCTTTAATGAAGCATGTTAACAGGACCTGAAAGGACAGCTCTCCTCCAGCCTGACCAGTGCCTCTCAGTCTCAGGTCACACAAAAATGGAAACGTGAGTGATTAATAAGGAGGCTTCTGGCTTGCTGCTCCATCCTGGTAGTCTGGTATTGATCAGACATGTCCACATTAGACAAGAGATGCTTTTATAATAATCTTCCCTCACATCATGTAATGGGTACATTAGTAGCACATCCCTTTATATCTGACACCTGTTTGGTCTCTTTAGAATTACTGTTTGCATTACAACAGTGTTTAATGGCCTCTTTAGAAGAAAGAAAAAAAAACAGAAAACTTTCCATAAGTTCCAGCTTAAGAGCAGCAGAGAATGTCATCACAGATATTCAGCGAAAGATATTGCTGTTTTAGCTCGACCTCTTTCACACAACCTTTGCCTGTCCTGCTAAAGGCACAGACCAAACTCCGGTATTAAAGATCTGCAGAATCATTTCATTCCAGAGCCCTCCTGGAGTCCCAAGGCAGTTGATTCCTCCCTGATCACAAAGGGACAGGGCAGATCTAAGGAAAGATACGCTAAACATACAACAACCATACAAAAACAGACAAAACATTAATCATCCTGGCAGTAAAAGAACAACACAGATGTGAAGGGATCCAGTCACACAAACTGAAGTGTGCACAAACTACATATGTGGAGTTGTTTTCAATGCGGCATATTCAGAATGTTATGAAATGCATTATTGTGATAAGTGTCAGTTTCTACTACTTTCAATAAAACGGCACAAATAGAAAATACACAGAGGCACACATAAACAGAAGTTGTACTTTCTTTGTGCAGGCTTAGTAAATCCTGCTTTCTTGCATTCTTTTTTCACAGGTCTAAAGGTTAGCTTAGCAACCCCTAGCTGCTTAATAACAGACTACTGAACAAAGGCCACCTGGATACCATCATTCTCACCCAAGGTAAACATCACTGACATTCCACCCAGCCTGCTGGCCTGTGCAGGTTAGGGGTCATGATGACAAACGAGTGACCCAGGAGCCTTGAAAGGTAGAGATGTTTCTGGAATCTTTCACCAGGGGACAACACTTAGTGCTCAGGCAGTATCATTACCATGGCTGATATTCTGAGGGCTGCTCTGTGACCATTTACTCTAATACACGAAGGCCAACACGGCAGCACATTCTCAGGAAAGCTATTTAAGATGTGACTTAATGACATAAATAAGGCCAAGGTACATAGTGTGTTTTTCTTATCCTCGTGCTCTTACACAATCGAAATTTACAGCTATTTTTCTTAAAGCTGGGTTGCAATATAGTATTTTTTTAACAAATTCCTTGACTAAAGGCAATGTTAATTTCTAGAATTCTATACAAAAATATCAATATTTAATCATTATAGGAACTTTAAACTGAAAAACATAGTGTACATTGTATCACTTAAAATTTATATTTAATATATTAAATATGATTAGAATATTAACTTATATTTTTATTCATTGGTAAGGAGTATACTAACTATTATTGCTCTCAACAATAATTTAGGATGCATTCAGGAAGTCTGCTACAAGAGTAAACTGAGAAATGATTGTTTTTTTTTTCATTTCATTTGAGAGCACATATGGAGATAAGAGCAGAGAGCAACCAGCACAGGATTATATTTCTACATGTGGGAGTCATTCTTAAGCTTGTCACCTTGAGTATAAAACCAAAAGATATGAAGGTTCTAACAAGCAAATGTCTCCTGTTTTGTTTCTTTAAAATGAACAACCCTATCCATTGTTATTGGAAAACCACTTATTCCACAACTTATCCCAGGTGCATGCTAGGAACTCAATTAACCCTGGCAGCACATCTTGGCAAGGTTGGGACCATGTGGCCATAGGGATAACATGTATACTCCACACAGAGTGTACCCCAGAACGGAATCAAACCAGGACCCAATAGGTGCAGCAGCACAAACCATCATGTCCTGAAATCTGAAAAGAAGCCTTAAAAAATTTGCATATTTGAAATCATCCAAAGTGAAGTTAATGTTGTGGCATGTTGATAAATACCTGAGGTCACAAAGATGATTTGCTCATGATTCCACTCTCATTGTACTGCCAGCCTGCCCTCACTAGTTAAATCTGCAGACACCTTTCCTCCCAGCCTCTCAGCTATCTGTGCCCTTCTGCCAGCTCTCTGCTTCATGCAGGGAGTTTCTGTGGCGTGGTCAGTCAAAAGCTGAAGGTAGAAAATTAAAATTCATATTACTGCAGGAAAACCACACTCCTGGATCCCAGGCAGGGAATTCAGTGCATATGGCACAGCTCCTCCGCATAGTTTTGAAGATATAAGTATTTCTGTCCCTCCTGACAAGTATGTGATCTCTCAGTGAAAACTAAATCATGTCATGCATGTGAGGGCCTGGTAATAACGGAAAGCTTTGAGAAGCACAGAGAGAATAATTTAATTCTTGAAAAGCACCTTTCAAAGCAGACGTTGTCACATCAAGACAGACATACCTCAGTATGGGAACATGTGGCCTGATCAGATTGAATTAAAAAGAAAATCACTGACTTCATATTTCAGGTTACATACTAATTTTCTGCTTAGATTAACTTCAGGGAGCTGCAGAAAGTAGAAGCTTAATTATTCAGGTTGTTGCAAAAATATACAAAAACACAATAAGATAGCAGAGAATCTTGCCATTTTTTATCGGCATAAAGGTATAGTTGAAGTAAAATCGTCCTTAAATTATTTGAAAATCAGGCTGTACAAATTGGACTTTCACAATAACAATCTTGCATATTGAGATGTAGTTACAAATGGAGCTTGTAAATTTAACCCTAATCAAAGTCGACTACCATCCAGCTTCAGTACAGCTTTGTCTCATAGACAATTTAAAAATAAGAATGCATGCGCAAGGTACAGCTCTCAAATCAATGGATTTTTGTTTCTTTCCCCTCCGGTAAAAGGTTTACATGTGCTCTGAGTCTCAGGATAACAGGCAGGATGTTGACTAGCTCGAGTTACGACGCTCCTTCAACTGTTCAGATTCTGATGAAGCAGCTGGCAGTCGCTGTGGGTGTTGGGGACGCGGCTGAGCCTTATTGGAAATTCTTTATACCAGCGGTTACTGCAGCCACACATCCTGACCCCACACTGCTGCATGTCAAGGCTGGGTGTTGTGAGAGCAGAACTTTTCTGTGGGGAATAAGCGAGACAATAAGGGAGAGGTGGTGATTGTTTTTTATGTGTTCGTGCTTTCATATTGTTTAGGCCTCATTAGGGAAAGACACAGAAATGTTCTGGTCTGTGTCTTTCTTGCTCCTGGTCCTAAAGAGTTTTTCTGTCTGCTCTTTTTTTTACAGCTAAACTTGAGGAAAAAAAACACAGCCCAAACAGCACTGTTTAACGAGTGATCTGAGTGAAAGGGCCATATTTTAAGAGGTGTTTCAGAGGCTACTGCTTCAAGTGTTTTTTTAAAGAGCCATCCCCTTAGCCCCACTTTATCTCACCCGGCTGACCCCTAATCAATGTTATAGTCTTATAAGAATGTCTAATACCAATACCAATGAGCAAGAATATGAAAAGCTGTCCTCTAGAGGAGTGCTTTTCAGCTAAGCACTGCAGATACCGAGACAAACCAAACACCTGAAGCTCTTGAGCAGGAACGCAGACATGGGCGAACGCTCAGGGCTTCTTCTGACCAGCGGCCTGCCCAGGTGGCCTGCCTGCGAGCCCTGGTGTCCGGGACACCAGACGACAGCTCCAGTCAACACCTCCCTAATGAAGGAGGAGACCCCTACACGAGGATCCAATGACACCATCTCAGCTTCTCCGGACATTTGGAGAAGAAAAATCCCAAAACACTCTCAGCCTTCAGAAAGCTAATTAATATTTAGGGGAGAGTGTACCATTCCTTCTTAGATTTCTTCACACATTTATTTGTTTGGCTTGTCTTTTATATCATTCCTTTGAAAGATTGACTTTTCATTATTTTTCTTTAAGATCACATTTTATATGCATTAGCAGTAGCTCAATTACCAGAACCAGTCCAGCCATTGTGCTTTAATTTCTGGGTCTGTCACCAAACCACTAACATTATGACAGATAAAGATACAAACCTTCATAAATATAAATGTTTATAGATATAAAATTTCAAATTTTGACATCCTGAAAAATATTATCATTATAAGCCTTATTAACTCACCTTTTAATTTTTTTATTTGTTTTTTTTAAATCTATACTAATTTTTCAGATGAGAGACACAAATGCCAAGAAGTGTTGTGTTGTTTTCCAGAACTAGCATCATCCTGAACGGCTCAGTCTCCAAGTATTCCCAGAACAAGGCAGAGAGTGCCTATAAGGCTGGCAGTCTCTTATTCTCATAGTAGCCAGCTCTTTCCAGGACAAAGAGTGGCTATATTAATTGTTGTTTCCTTAAGAATACAACATACACGAGTTACACAGAGAGAATAATTATAACAGATCTGGTTTTACGATGGTCAATGATATATCTGTGCTGTAATCCACATGCATTTGCTGTCAGAGATTATTACAGATTTGTGTCACCCCCAGTCACCCCCATAATGAGAGGAAATCAGGGTCACTAGAGAGTAAGTTCATACTCACCCTACCTGCCCTGGCACTGAGGGGGTGGGTCTGGGTGTGGGGAATATTTTTTAAAAATAATTCCTTCATTTGCTTGTTTTCTGGTATAAAGTACTTATAGTGTCTCTGTGGGTGTGTGTGTTTGGGTGTGTGGGTAAAAGTTTAAATTTAACAGGAATGGGCCACTATCACTCCTGGGCAAAGACTTATTTCCACATTTCACAACATACAAGAAAAAAACACATATGATTATATTCATCTGTCTCAAGTGCACTTTGGTCAAACCCCTCTTGTTAAGGCCCCTTTTCAACATATTTATCAAATTAAGTTTATTTTCAGAGAGCCTCCTTGAGAGTCCTGCATAACCCTACACTACACAATCCCTCACCCTTTATGAGGACCAGAACTGGTAGCACAAACCATAAGCAAGTCGGAGCTTTGAACTAGAGCATTTCTACTTTTACTGCAGACTTGTCCAACTTTACAGTATCAGAATTTAAATCATCCCAATGAAGTACAACCGTGCTTTAATCCTTTTCTTTCAGTCAGGAAACAGGGAAATTGCCATATGACTAGACCATGAAAGACTGCCTTATGTTCTTGCACACCTCAAAAGTAGGTATTCTGCTAAAGGACAGACTATTTTGTTGTTTGTTTTTGCTTTTAATTAGCAAAATAAAAGAGTTCCATGAGGGAAGCAATTTAGGACCTGTCATATTCTCATAACGCACATCTGCTAGTGCTGGACGCAATCAGGCCGATGTGTACAGCACTGTAAGTGCAGTTTGTGTTCCAGCTCATGCAATGAGACCTAATTACCCAGCTTGCCCATGACATTCCCGTTTAAGGGTCACGGATGATTTTTTTTTTCCCTCAATCAGCCACCCCTTCACCCATGGCCGATTTCATCACGTCACCGGGAATGAAGCACGAGGGGGGCCTGATGAAATTGGAAAAGCATGTGGAGTCAAAAAATCACCCTCAGACGGATTCAGACACTTCCTGCCACTCCGCAGATGCCACAGTGCTGCGAGCCACCCTCCCAGGAGAGATGATTCACCTGGAAGGAGGGCCAAGCATTGCCAGATGTGTAGGAAGCTGCCTGGGACCCACACACTAACACTGTCTCAATTGTGTGAAGCATATGCTTTCAGTCAAGGGTGAAA
Source organism: Atractosteus spatula (assembly GCF_055471065.1). Taxonomy (NCBI): domain Eukaryota; kingdom Metazoa; phylum Chordata; class Actinopteri; order Semionotiformes; family Lepisosteidae; genus Atractosteus; species Atractosteus spatula. The sequence continues at coordinate 45,810,510 of NC_142712.1, read as the reverse complement.
AATGCAGGCACCAGCACATGCCAAAAGTCTTTCAAGCATGGCCCACCAGTCAGCCTGAAGCTTAACACGCTGATCCTCCGAGTCAGCAGATGTGTGTCACCACGGAGCAAGTCAAGGCTGGTTAAACTGTAAAACAGCTAAGGGACCTAATCCAGACATTCAGCCCGAACAAACACAAAACGTATCTCTGTCACTTTCGGCACTTAAACTGTTAGACAACGTCTTCAAAAAAGCAAAAAAAAAAAAGAAGCTGGCTTTCCATTACCTTGCAAGTTGAGAGGCAGTCAGGACAAGCCTACACTGTCCTGCTAACAGGAAATGTGCTTTAATCCAGGATCCACATTTTTCGAGGTGAAATATTTAGAGCTTGAAATGTAAATGACAGAATTATGAATTCCTACATGTGTAATTTTGTATAAATGAACAGTTTCAATATGTGTTTTCAGTAACTGCCTTTTAAGATCATTATAATCTACTGTATACAGTATGTGTACGTTACATAAATGTCTGTCTTTTGCGCTCTATGGTAAAAAACACATGAAATGAGGCACCTTAAAAGGCTTAAATCAATCAAATGAGGGTAGTCCGCTTTCAGCTGGATATCCCATTTTGTTCTGAGGAGATGTCTTTGTGTATGTGTTATAAAAAAAATGATTTCCTTCTTCATTACAAATCTTCCACCTCCCCTCCCCAGGATTCTGATACAAAGTGTCTATAAGCAGCTGGTGTACACTCATCCTTTTGTACAGTAAATCTTTCTCAAATCCTCCTCACCTGGGCTCCAGTTCACAGATGGCTACCTTTAGCGATGCAGCTTGTAAATGTCTGAAGCTTTTGCAAGAATGTTGATGTTACACAATGACCTCATTGTGCTGTGATACAGCTTGTCTGAGCTCCGTTTTGTGTCATAGTCACACCTGTTCCACCTATGCCAAAGGGCCACAAAAGCCAAAGTTACATCAATCAGCATTTAAACTCATCTAATGAATGTGGCTTTCTGCCTTTCCTCTCAGCCAGCACATTTGTCTATGGAGGCTCTCAAAGAACTACTCCGTGGTTTCAAAATTTAACCATTTGTTTGCAAAGACAAGATAAAAAAAACAATCATATCTTTTCAGCGCAACAGCTGAAATATCCAGCAAACATATTTACTGCAATTAAAACAGGCATGATTTACATTTTTAAACACCCACTCTAAATTATTTATTTTCCTGGTTTCGCTTTGACTAAACAAATGCCATAACAGCTCAATCAACTGAGTAATTATTTTCCTCTAGTGATGATGTGTCCCTATCAAGTATCTAAAGAGACTACTCATCAGTCAGCAATTGGCAGCACTTCCCAGAATTCCATGATGTTTACTTCTGATATTCTGTGCAAAATGTCATTTGTGGAAGTTACATAAAATGTTGGGCCAATCTGGAAAAAGCAAAATGGTTTGTACACAAGGGGAATCATTACTGGCTGTCATTGTGTCAGATCCATTCATTAGGTAGGTACAGTAAGTCATTACTGTTATCATCTATACTGTATATCTTGTAATGTGAAGCCCAAAACTGGTAACTAATCAGAGAGCATACAAGCAAAAGACAACATATAAATCTATGTTGTTGTTCTGGTAAGAAAACTATAATTTGTTGTTGGAAAAATACTTTTCCTTCCATCTGGTCACAGTATTGTCGATAATTATTTTGAGCCATAAAACGTAAAAGTGCTGTTTTATTTAATACAACACACGCAAAGCCTATAGAACTTGTCACAATAAATATACATTTACTTCCTTAAGGTTACATAAGGGGATATTTAAATGCATCTTGCCACACGTTGCTGGCTCTGAGAAGTCACGGTTTGTGCCAGAAACTCTCAATTGTTATCAGGCTGAGAAAGATTGGCGACTCAAGCCTATGGAGTCGCACAGACCCCCGCACCTCTGAATTACACCACAAAAGCAGTGCCAAGTTCCCAGGGTCTGCACTACGTCTGCCTCTAGCGGGAGCGCGGTACACAGAAACCTTGTTCGGAGCGAAATATAAAGATACAATTCTTTGTTCACCCTCGTTTTTCCTCAGAGATAGCTTTCCCCTCTTAGATGCGTACTGGTGACATCAAATTAAAACGTGCTCTATATAATAAAAAAGGAAATTAACTACAAATCACTCCTGTTAGACAGTAATTATGGTTTTAGGCAACGCTTTCAGAAGAAAATACAAATGGCGAGACTAGTCTTAATTACCGTATCATTACAGATCACAGAACTATCTTAAAATAAGGACAAAAACAATCTTGAAGAAGACCGCTCACTTACAGTAAATATAACAACTACAGGTCTGATTTAAAATTTAAGATTGAAACGCACATCTGCACGAGTGTCATTTTATTATTTTACTTTTCATAGGTACACTATTAACGCCTTGTGAAGCTTAAATACTGCGAAAGCGCAACAACTTCAGGAATTTCATTTCTTCCTTAAGGTTACATGTACGGTGTAAAGTGTTGCACGGAGGACCGCAAACTGGGTGCAAGTTAAATGTTCAGACATCGTTTATGACTTCATTTGCATCAAGTTTATAATTTTTGATAATTATGATTTTGTTAAAACTATAAGAGTAACATCACATGTGCTGATGTGACAAGACTGCACTAAGGCTACAATTCAACTCTGGATGATACGTCTACAAAACTAAACACACACCTCGATGCTTCCACGATTTATTTCAGGTGAGCCTTTGAAGGCAAACATGAACGAGTAGTCAAGGCTATGAGGTCAGTTTATTTCGGTGTGGAAAGAATGTTAATATAAGGGCACATAATTCGGTCGTTCTTTCCCCCCCCCCCCCCCACTATGATGGAAATGGTTATGCACCGCAAAGGAGCGTCTGTATAAATAAAAATGCAATTTTCTTATCGGTTTTACACTACCTAACACTGACATGACCGGCGGTGAACTAACACGTAATCAGTTCACTGTCCCGCTGGCAGGAACCAGGCAAGCTCTAATCCAGCACATCATCAATATGGTTTCGCTGTTTATCTTCCTCTGCTGCTTTTACTTCAAAAGCACATGGCTTTGCATGGCATTTATTGGACAGAGGTTTACAACGAAGAGCTCAGTTCGTTTGTCATTGATGTTCTGCCGATCATTTAAAAGTGAGCCGAGCCTAGTGCTGACCAGCGCGATAAACAAGAGGTGTGGAGCTCTGGAAATAACCAAAAGGCAGCTCTGTCCTAAACGCTGTATATACAGTACAGTACATACTGTAGTAGGCACGGATAACATTTATATCCCTACGCTCTGCCTGAACATCTTATTTGGACCATACCTTGCGACAGCAGTGACACCTGGTGTGGAAAGCCTCAAGAACCCCCCCCCCCCCCCCGGTTTTTAACTTGTCTAGCATTTTAAACAAAGATGACCATAATTACAAGTTTCCTCTAAAATAAAGAAGTTGTACGTCAACAGCATTGGAAGAACAAGGGGAAAAAAACAAAAAAAGGAGCCTTAAGGAATGACCGTTCCAATAACTTCTCCTCAAAATCTCTCCTGTCTGCGTAGGCACTTCAGAGAAGCTGAACTGTGCTGAAACGTCCTGTAATAAATTCCAATGGAAACAGAGCAGAGCAGATTGTCCAGAAAAGCAACTGCATGAAGGGGAATGAGTATCTGTGTTGTCCCACCTACGATTATTCAAAATAAAAACATCAAAAATATTTGATAAACCCTAACCAGCTGCTTTGGATACTTCACACATTCTTCCATTGAGTGTTAGGTATTGAGTGGGGAATTCATAGTGTGTATGCATGTGGTGTATGAACTAAGCTGGAAGCTGTGGTTAGGTTTTATACTCTTGAGTTATTTAGACAGGCCTCAGCTTCAGACCATAAGTTCCCTGCAATTATATTTTATGTGTGCCTTAGATTTTCAAACATTTTAAAGCAAAGCAAAGCGAAACAAGTGCAATGTGGTGAAATTATTCACCCCATAAAAATATGGCTCTGAAGGTGGAACATTTTTTGTTGCGTACTGTCCTCAGTCTTTTAAAATTACACACTGCCAAATGGTTGAAAGGCTAAAATATTTTACACCAGCACTGAGGATAATTGCCAGCAGTGCACTGGCCTTAAAATTCTCTGAAGAAATTAACTGGGAATAGTGAACAAACATAGACAAGAAGAGGCCTTCTAATAAAACACAGCGCAGGATCGCTCAGTCATGAGAGACTATCCTTCTTTTTGGAACTGCAGAAGGAAAATCAATACACTCAAGTGCAGTGCCTGTGGTGGCATTCGTAATCCAGTTGCTGCATTAATGTTTCAGAAGCTCAGAGAGCTAGTTCATCTCCAGTATGCCAGAGCCCTTGGAGGTCTCACAGCCTTTGGTTTTCCTCCAAAGCAGAATGTGCCAGCAGCACATTAACAGGTTTTCAAGGAAGACCGGACTTAATAACAGAATTATTACTCATTAATTTTAAAACCAACCCCCTTCAATTTTAAGAATTGAAAAACCTGAATAAAGAGGATGCATAAATCCAGAGCAGGCTGAGCATTAAAAAGGTGCGTGGACATGAGTATAATGCAAACAGACGTCTTACCAGTAAAATCTCTTGCTACATAGTGCATGTTGCCCTGACAATATTGGAATGCCACATGTTCATATTCAATTCTGAAATGGTATTGTGGCAGCGTTAACAATTATTGGCTTGAGTTCCCATTTAATCATGCGCAGGAGTTCAGATTCAAGGTTAGGTTGCTTTTTGTTCCAGGCTAGAGAAAATTCTACTGCTGAACAGAACTAGTTGCATTTATGACTAGTGCTCAATCCTGCTCCTGGCTCGAACACAAGACACTGACAAATGCCTCTGCAGGTCACTCAAGGTACAAAACACTCCATGCTTGCCATACCCTGCCTCTGTAACGGCTAAGAACTGGGATCTGACAATATGCAGCTCTTAGGGCTGAGGAACTGCTGTGCAGTGGAAAGAAACCAAGAATGATCTTCCCTAGACACTGAATCATAATCTCTAAAATTTGTAGGTATTTTGTGTTTATGCCACAGTTTCAGCAATGCTATGCTTTGACTTTAGGAAAGTATAAATCACCAGTGTGACAGCTCCCTTGTAGAGACTGGTACGGAGAAGGGAGCTGTCACAGGCAACGCCCACAGCCCTTGCCAGATGTGCTCTTTAGAACCATACCAGCATTAACTACTTGGACACCACTAATGCCTTTATTGATGCTGAAATACTCGCTGGCTGCTGCAGTGCAGCCTCTTCTATTTTTCTGCTGGCAATTCGTGAACACCAAAAACAAATTCATATCAGGACAAGACAATTTAATGCAGTTTATCATCAATGAGGCTTTTCTAGACAGCAATCACAAAGATCCAGGAGGTTTCTGAAGTGATCTAAGAAACAGATTCAGTATAGCAGGAATGATACAGTACATGTTTTTTGCTGTATCTAGAAAGCAATACAGTTTATATACAATACCCATGCAGTTTCAAGATTTGTATTGTGGATCAACATGTTTTCTTTTTATAAATATAAGGCAGTCATTTAGGGGGGAAAAAACTATTACCAAGCCCACGGTGTGCTTTAATGTGTTAATCTTTCAAACAGTGGATTACGGTACCATGCGTTACACATTACACGCAGCGTCTATGTACTGTATCTCTCATTTTCATACTTGGTGAATTTCTGTGCAATTGCAGGAGAGCACTTCAAGGAATTTTTGCTAAGTCCTACATTATAAAGAACTCTCTTGTCTTTGCTGTCAACACAGACGGGCTTTTCAGGGCTTGACCTGGGACAGCCCACAGGCCACGTCATACTAACAGTCTAATACACTCAAGAAGTAATCAAAATTAATCAATTTCTTTTACATGCTGCCACAGTCAATTTATGCACATATTAAGGTTATAGTAACCAACAGTGTGTGAGAAACAATTCTGCATTAAAGTCAGTGAGAAATTAATTTTCTTTAAAAAAAGAAATAACATTCCAACCCTCCCCAACAAAACCTTGCATGGAATTTTATCTGCAGTAATAGTCGCGTCAGGAATTTATAAATTAAATTTAAACTTTCCGAATCGCGTTAAATTCCCATTGAGTAGTTTTACTATATTTTTATCATCTATTTTCTTGCCACCTACTACACATATATGTTTACTTATTAACACACTAACACTCAATCTGAGTTTCCCAAAAAGCACTCTGGACTACAACTGCTGTGCTCTGCCTCCCTCTCTGTGTAAACGAGTGGTATTTAATGAAACCCTGAACAAATTTTAGGTATGCAAAAATCTTATTTGCACGAAGCTTATGGGGCCAATGTCTAATATAATCTGTTTTTTGTAATGATATTTATAATAATATAATTAAAAATGTCCAACCCCAGATAATGTATTTTGTAACGTTGCTTGAGTGTTTTTACAGCATCGAGTTTGAATGATCTTTCATTAATCTGTATTTATTTGAATAACAATAAGAACTTTATATCGTGATACCTAAATGCAAAACAATGCGTTTACATTTACACACACAGATTATTACAGATTATTACTCGTAATAATTAGAATGATAATAACATTAACAATAAAAATAGTTAAACCAAAATCAAATTCTTTATAAGTCAGCGTTAAAAATACAAATCCAACAGACACACACAGAATCGTCCAAGCTGTTGTCACACTTTTAAAGTTATCAATTATGTATAACTATTTATAGACCTGCATTGAACTTGAAAATAAAAGTTACCTACCGACGCCATCTTTCTCCTGATCCATGTACTGCTATTACCTTGAAAACAAAACGTCGCAGCGGTGAAATTCAACGAATAAGTGAATTCGCGACGTGTGTTGCGTTGAAAAAGTGCCGTGGCGTGGCTTTTTGGTTTAAAAGTGTTTGCTTTGGGTGCTTCAACTGAAGAAGTGTGGGATTCGTGAATTAATGAGACTTCGTCACATCACACCAATTCTGTCGCGTCCCAATGTCGCCTCTCATTACAGGCGCTCTCACAGGGCTACCTGTCCTACACGCTCTTCTTCACAACACCTGTGCGATTGTTCACAGCTGATTACTTTCCAGAGCGACTAGTGGCGCCTCGCACGAGTGACATTTCGGAGCAGTTTTGAGGTTTGTCTTCTTTTTTTTGTTGCTGGGACGCAAGTATCCTGAACATTTGAATCCCTCGCTTTGGCCTTCCGTTATTATTGTTACATTTTTGATCTTCCCTGATAGCGGAGTAGCAGCATTATAAACGTTCACAAAACACCGAAGCTGTGTTTGAAATCTTTTTTAAATTGTGTTTTTTGCCAAACCTGTGCATCTTCAAAAACCTCAAATTCCAAAGTCAAAAGAAAAAAGAAATGAAAGAGCACTGAAGACATATTTCGCTAAAGATATATTTTATATGACCCTTGTACTTAGACTGCTGATAACATAACTTGTAAAATTTTATTTAATTTATTACAGATTTATGCATACAGTAACATGTTCAATGTCATTATAAAGTCTTTTCCCATGGAGCCGGAATGTTACAATTTAAGTATTAGAAAAGCCTGAGAAAGAAGAATAAGTTGATTATAAGTAGTTAGTAAACAACTATGATCACTTATACTTGGTGATGGGTATGGAAACCTACAACTTATCCCTGAAGCTTAGGGCTGAAGGCTAGGCAAGACCCTCAGAAAGGATGCCAGTCTATCACTGGACCAACTCACACATGGGCACCTAGGGTCAATTTAGAGACTCTGATGATCTGAGCCAGCACGACTTTGGAAGGTGAAAACCCACATATAAACATTATGGGAACAGGCAAAATCCACTCAGCAGGCTCTCTGGTTAAGAGTCGAACCCTTGATCCATGTGCTGTGAGGCTGTCATTTTAACTGCCTTGTCCCCATGCTGCCCGTATCTTTCCAATTTAATTGGTTTTTCAGCATTTCAGCATTCATTCATTTTGTTTACTTTCAAGCTTGTTGGCATGTGTTATCTGTCCCAGCAAGCAACAGCACAAGGCAAGATACAGTCTGGATGGGACACCAGTCCATCACAGGGCCCACACTAGCATGGTGTAGTAGCATGCAGAACATGAGGCTTTGGACATAAAGATGGCAATACAGAGATATGTTAATACTTTCAAATTAATTTTAATGGCTAGCAGGCTGTGTGAAGTGTGCATGTTCCTCTCACGTACCTGAGCCCCCCTGAGAAAATACATGCTGTTATCTTTTTAATAAATGGAAAAATGAAAAAAAAAACATTATTTTTCTAGTTTTTAATTAAAATGCTTTGTTGTGGCAGAAGCTCTTTGCAGGCTCTGTATTGAAATGCAGCCTCATACACACCTGCTCCCAGTCAAGCCAGTCAGCCCATTTCTGAGGTGCTGTTCTGAGGTCTGGTGCCTCAGCCATTCTTCAGTGACAGTACTGATTCTACAGCCATACGCACTGTAATTTCTGTGCATAGTTCCTGTGTGAACTCCCCTCAAGTTGAATTCTTTCCCTCAGGCACCTCTATCTTTGTACATGGCAGTGTTCATCGCAGCTCAGTCTGATGTCATTTCTTTCTTTATTCCTCCATTGCCATGTCCTATGTAGGCATAGGCAACAAAGATGTGCTCATATACTTGTAGATCTCCCTGAGATTGAGGTCTTCACCACAATAGCTGTTTAGAAACACAAACAAACAATACAGCCCGGCTACGGCTTTTCCTCGGGTGAGTCAGAGCAGACTCAGTGGTTCTGCAGTAATTAAAGTTAAAAGTCTCACTTCCTGAGGCAATACCAAATGTGAGTTTTCAATCTTCTTTAAAATAACAGGTACAGTGAAATGACAGAGAATTCCCCGAGGGCGGAATACCCTGCTAATGTCTAAAGGTAAATCCTGTCTGAGTAACGCTGAATACAAAACAATCACGGGGACTTTTTTGACCATAATCTGTCCCTATTTGCCCCTGATGCCTTTGTCTGATCCGATTTTGTAAAGCCTGATTCACAGGCCCTGAGTGAGAAGCACAGTTCTGAATGAAAGCTGAGCAAAGGTCCGTGATGCTGTCACACCAACCAGCCACAGTCCCACTTCAGCTGGGCCCTATAGTACAGCAGGTATTCAAAACCCTGGTGCTCAGTCCTCACAGTGCTGGTGGTTTAAGAGGGAAGTGATTCATACGCTGAGCGGTTTTACAACACAACCCGTGATTATTGGAACCAACAGTATTTGTTGCATTTTTAATGCTTGTCAGTATTTTGGGGACTTTGCTAAGTTTTGATTGACCCAAAAAGATATAATGGTCATTAATGATACAGTGAGTCACCTGTTTGAAGACTGAACGCTGTTCTCTTTGCGAAGCTCATCATCAGGACGACGCTGGTTAAAGTATAACGCAGGTTAAAGAATTTATTCATTCCTGAAAGTTAGAAGCCGTTGTGGACCCAGTTACTCAGGCTTTGGCACGCGGAAAAAATAAAAAGGGGACGATAATTGGAAGCTGTGAAGCATAGGAATGCAAGTATCTCCGGCTTTGCCCGGGCTGCCTTCTGTTGCACTTCCCCGCTTGATTTCAATCCTGTCATTCCAGCTGACCGCTGCGCACACAGCTGCCTGTTGCTGACTGCACTCCTCCGGCCTCTCTCAGGGCTGGGCCCTGCGGTCCTCATTGCTCTGATTACAGCCCTAGCCTCTCTGCATGTCATGTACTGTACATCAGAGGAGATCACCAGCCAGCCTGAAAGTCAGATGACAATGAGCACATGCACAACCTGCTCACTGTTCAGGACAAGGTGGCCTGATGAATAGTGCTAAAATTGCAAAAAAACACATCCGGGCAGGGAATCGGTTTAAATGATGCTTAGACTGGATCCAAGGAGATGCCAAATTCTTCAAGACTTTGAGACTGCTTTATCATGAGACTGGCTCTTATGAAACCCATTTACAGAAAAACTCCCATTTCAGCTTTCTCCAGTGCTTTAATGTTCATAAATATCAGTACTGTACATGCAGTTCCATTTAAATTAAGTGTCATGAAACCTTGTCTTATAGCGTCATGTCTAAATAAAAGCTTGCTCCTCTGATGTAATCAGAAGTGTTGACGGTCTTGAATTACCTTGCCTAAGGCAATGGGCTGCTCACACTATATTAGACAGACATTGGGGAAAATATCCCAAAAGAAAGCACGGTACCTCTGCACCAAGACACATAAATTACAAATGCCTTTCCAACCCCCTTCCCTCTCGGCTTTCTCCCGTGTCCCATGGGAAGTGAAACTGAGAGGGGGATCCACATGTCACACAAAGTGCTGAGTGTTGAGTGGCCCTTCTGCGCAGGCTGCCACACACAGTGCTTCCGGCCGTCCTGGCCCGCGGCAGACGAAGGAAGCTCCAGTTCCTGGATCCATCACTCTTGCAGCCTGCGGGTCACACATAAACGTGACTTATGGTTTGAACCTCTGCAGAACAACGCCACGTGGCGTGAAGAATACACGGGCTATTTTTCCAGCTCTAAAAGGAACAATCTTGTAGTCAAAGGGTTGGAAGAAAATGTTTTTTTTTTCTCTTCTCTGTTATTTTTCACACAATAGTATTTTACATTTTTGAAGTATCATCATTTTTCAAGCACTGCCTCTTTCACAATTAGCAGGCAATTACTTATACAGTAAGAGTGCTTTTTTATATAAGCATTTGATATACATATATAAGCATAAAATTGCATAGAACTGCTTAGAAGGAGAGTAAGGAGAGTGCACTACAATAACAACCATCAAACTATCTATTTTTAACAACTGCTTAGTCCAGGAGTCTCCAGCCCCAGCCCAGTTATTCTTAAAAGTCACCCTCAATCACCCGTTATTGAAAGACTGGGAACACGAGATTAAGCAATTGATTGATTAAACAAATAATGGGTAAATGAAGGGAGTATTAGTCTCTGTAGGATATTTGGATTTTTGTTTCAGACAATCTCTAAATTACTTGATTGAACACACCACCTGTTTAATTGATCAAAGTTAAATTGTTACTGGTTGTTGGAAATTGATGTTTTAGAGACTAGGTGTGAAGGCTGCTGCTCTGGGTAGACAACTAGCTGCATCGCAGAACAATCAGAACACTTTAAAAAATCTCACTAATATGCAGAATAAAAGTCTTTGGACGTGATTTAAAATGATGACATCACATGAACAAAAGCAAACGCATCGGTGGGTGGACGTGCTGATGTTTAGGAAAACACTGTGTTTGGAGTGCTCTCTCCATAGATGTGAGGCTAACCTCTAAGGCTCCTGGCTTTCTTTAAGTGAAGTCTTGTCAAAGGCAAAGAATGCCTGCTTTCCTTTCCTGAAAGCCTGGTGTGTCAATAGTTATTAACTATACTCCTCTAGTCCATAGGGCACAGGAAGCACACAGTAAAGATATGTCCCTTTTAATGCAGCTTTCATTTAAGATTTCCCCTGACACGTTTCTCAGCAAGCCAGCACACTCGTTCCTTTATCAAGCTGTCTTTCCCTCGCCTTGATAGTGGACTTTTAAATCAATGAACGAAGTTCTTAGTATCCACTACACACCATCCACGAAGATGTCAATACCCTAACCTGGCACAGCCAATCAAGCAGAAACTAAACATCTTGATGACTTTGGACAGAATCTCAAGCTGCTTCTGCTGCTTATGTAAGGCAAGTCAAATATATTCATTTACCACCTGTGGGTCATAAAGTCAATATGAAGAGACTCCACAACAACATTGATCTTTTTTAAAAAAAAACTGATAGAGCTGCCTGCCTTCTTCATCTGCTCATTTACTTATTCAGCTTACAAGAAATTCCATTTTTTTCCATTCTGTTGTAATCCAGAACAAACTTTGTGTTAGTGTGTAGGACTTTGAAAAATCTGTTAGCGGCACGTGTGCATGTTGTAGATTATTATTAGATCTGCAATGCATTAATACAGATTCCTCTTTCCTCATTAGCCAAATCAAGCACTGAGGTGTGCAGTCAGAGCTGGTGAGAAGGGCAGAAACTGAAATTCTTTAAAAGTAAACAGTGCACAGAAAATGAAGAAGATTGCAATGGTGGGTTTGGTACTAGATAGAATTAATCGAGGGGCATCATTGATGGTCTGTTTGTTGAATATGCAGGAGTTCTGATCAAGGCCAGTGGACTGCTGCTCAGTAGAAGAATAAATACCAGAGAAAGCAAAAGGAGTGAATCAAGGAAGGCGAGGCTGCAATGGAACGTACGAATTCTGGATCGCAGAAAGAATTAAGTCCTGCACCCCTTTCAAGTTGAGTATGTAAGCTGAGATTTACAGGAAAGCCTGGCCAGGGACCTGGAGGAAATTCTCCTGTGAAAGTCCCCTTTGCCCTCTATGTTTGCAGAGGCAGTGTTAGGTCTCCTGCAATGCCCACAGGGCTCTCATTGCTGGTACATGCCCGTCTATGGTGTCAGATAGCTTAAAGCAATTTAAAAATGTATTTTGTCAGGAGGTGAATCAATAAAACAGGCCAAAGAACACTAACAAATGAAACACGAACTTCTAATATCTAGCGTCAGTATCCAAGAAACACAGATAATGCTTTTAGATTAATGATTGCATATGCAATGTATATTTTTTATAAATGGATTTTGTTAATAAAGTATCAATGGACTGACATAAATGTGATAAAAAACTCTACATTAGATCAACTGAATGTTAGTAACAAAACCCTAATCCTGACTATCACCTGAACCATGCTCTGTACTCTAACCCTGGGTTATTTGCAAAAGGTAGCTTGTTCAATCTATTTTACCTTCCATGGACATTAATAACAGGTATATTATCCTAAATTAAAGTGTGACTGAATCATGTTGCGTTTCGAAGAAAGTACCAGACAGAGAGCATTTTATGGTTGCAAAAACAAGGAAAAAAGTCTTGTTAACAAATGTCCAGGCAAGTATTTCATTGGTGGAGACTCCTTTGGTGTTTTTTTAACTTCTTCAATTACAAATAATTAAATCATCAATGTAGAGTGTGCAAAGAGTGTACCTTAAAAAACCATGAGCTTGATTCACAAACAAATGTGCACATAATCAAGTACAGCTATTCCGATTGTCCTGAGAAAAAGCTCAATGTGTGTGGCAGATACAACACAGATACAACTGTGGTTAAAAATACACAGATATGTCCTTTAAATTCTGTAGCAGTTCTCACAGTAGGGGTTGTTCTGTAATTGGGTGCACTTTGAGCCTCTAAAAAAACACCATCTTCAGGCTGACACAGTAGCTTAACGCATTAGCACGGTTCTGTGCTGACCCTGCGCATCACGAGGTCAAGACTTGGAATTACAGCTCTCATTGTCAAGCTGGGGCCCAAATCTTGCCTGGAGATGTGGCAAATTTACTGGTCTCCAGACTGCACAGCTAGGGGATTGCTGTGCGCGGATCTGGGTTTGCGAGTGCCCTCAAGGGGGATAGAGAAATTACTGGCAACAGCAGAACTTAGCGGCTGAACAAGAGTGGCAGGCATTGGTGAAATCTGGGCAAGCCGTCGGCTAGTGCTGCTCTGACTATTCCCAGTCCGCAGTGAGGATTAGTGGGGATCCAGCACAAGAGCTCCTGCAAGGGCCGTAGTGTACACAGAATGAGCAATTTGGAAACCGTGATAAAAGAACAGAATGTCCACACAACATGCTTTGACTTGATACTAATAATATCTGGACTGTTACTCACTTCCAGTTAGTGTTGCAAACGAGGGAAGTGCTGGGGAGCGCGTACTTCACTGCGGCACAGTGACAGATAAAGTATTCTGTTATACTACGGGCATTGATTTAAATTCTTTCGGCTAGTCCATTCTTTCAATTCAGGCCATTTTACAGGGATTTTTTCCCCCATAATAAACAAAATATAGAACCATTTTAATGAGGTGAAAAATCAAAGAAAAGTGTTCCTGTTGGAGTAGGTTTACTCACTTGTTATACAGTATTTTGACTACAAATATCCCCACTTGTCAAGCAATCATATTTTTGCCCAAACTGCTGTGCCCAGAGATACATATCCAACTGCAATACTAAGAGTTTCAGATTGTCCCTAAGTCATAACTAATAAGAGCAGGTGTAAACATGAAGTTTTGTCAGTCATTCTTTATGTCTTTATTTGTGATTGAAATGCAGCAGATGTGATTCTTCTTAAATTCCTACTTACATTTCGATTATAATATCTGCATAAGAGATATTAGTGCTTATTCCTGAAAAGCTGTATTGAAAAGGTTGGGTAGGAGCAGGCAGTATGTTGGTTGTGATCCAAAGGGTGTCATGAGACTGGAATGGAAACGAAATCTCCCCCTGATTTTCTCTGTTTGCCATCCAAGACTAGGCACAAAACTAGACTCCCACTCCCACTCTCACATTACCAAACAGCACACCCTGTGCACACACACATTAACTCAAACACGCACATGCACACAAGTGCCAATGCAGACACATGCAGTGCACACCCCCTCATGGGCACTTACACACACGAGCATGTACATGCACATCAAATGTCATCAATCATCAAAATCAAATGTTCCTTTGATTTTCCATACTTTACCAGTCTGAAGCTAAACACAGTTGGCTATACGAATTTAGACAGCAATATCATTAAACACTTTGTCAGGAGTTACTGTCTATGTTGGGACATTTTTTAAAAATATGTCCCCACATCGATGGCAGTACATAAAGAAAAACACTCATGCTCGCTGGATTCAGGCTAGAATGTGCCCCTCCTACACTGTCATGCTTGAGCAGTGCAGGTCCATTGCTCGGTGCTCCCTATCAGCAGTCCAGTCATACACTGACACCACCACACTTCAAAGACAGTTCCTTTTGATGCTCACCATCAATACTCGTTTCATCCATCATAGGTTCGAAATCCGGGGCTTGGTTTTAAGCACTCCTTCTTTTGAGCAAGTCAATCAGCACACATTTCACACCAGCATGTAAATAGTACGCAATGCATAAGTCATTTTCACCAGGTTATTATTTGATTAGAAATTTCAGAGAGAGAATTTAGTAATGCTTTATCACTTTCAGATTTCACAGAAACCACAATGACAACAGTATATGACATTACTGCATTCTGAGCTGTGATGCTTCGTGAAAATCCAAAAATGTCTACTGCGGGCAAGAGGCCCTGTTTAACAACAAAAATACTTTCACTCTTTGCCTGGTTAGGTTTGTGTGAACACCCTCCCTGTGTGAAGTATGGTTTATACTTCTCTAAGACTCAAACAATTTATAAAAGCTTCTTCTGAAAACAGAGAATTTTATCTGGAAAAACTTTTTGGTATTTCCTAGTACCTTCTTGCTTGTACAGTACATAAAGATATTATCCTTTTAAACCTAATACACCCCAATCGCTAAACATTACAGTGCATTTCTCAAATGACAGAGAAAAAGAAGGCATGAGGATTCTATCATCTGTGTAAGACACTTAAATCGTTGTGTGTCATAGCTACTTTTCTACAGTATAATCATTCTCAGATACAGATGGATTTTCCTATGAATACATTATTTAAAAACAGGGATTTACAAACTTGAAGGTTTACTTTACATGGATTTCAAATGCAGAAGTGTAGCAAATACTTTTATCTAATTTGCCTGCTTTACTGTGGCAGGTTAGAATCAGCAGTTTAATTGGTGTTTCCTTAATGCCGTTAAGGTTCATTTCATACTGGTGCCTGAAACCCACTTGGAAAATAAATTTTTCACTTGGTGAGCCAGATCAAAGGGTAAATCCTGAGATCAAAGACCAGTATCATGCAGCTCTGGTCACATCGGTGTTGTTTACATGAATGCTAAAGGCATTGATATGAAATATTTTCAGTTAAAAATGTATACTTTCTATCAGACTATTTTGATGTGGCTTTTGAAGTACATCAATGCACTTGGAAATTATTTAGGAACTTAACATGTCCATTTTTTTTGTCAAGCAAACTTTGCCATAATTCAATATATATGTATTGATTTTCTTTTCTACTTTAATATACACACTTTTAACATGTAGTAGAGCACCACTAGACAAACCTTTTAAAAGGATGACATTTTCACAGGCTGTCTCATAACTATCTTCTGGATTCAGCTGTAGTAAGTAAGAGGACACTTAAATGTCCTAGAGGGAGTTTTAGCGATAGCACAGACATCAGTGTGCACGATACATGTCTTAAATATACTGTTTTTCTTAATTGTCTACAGTTAAATATTGATAAATAGAAGCATTGATAAACAGAGATCTTTCTGCAATCTTTGCAGAAATCTAAGCCAGACAAGCTGTTTCTTATCAACATCCAACCTCTTTCTTTTGATCGCAGATGCTGCTTAACCTTTAAGTAAGGATTTTGCCTCCCGCTCCAAGACTGTGCCACTAACCGATCCCACAGGTATGTGGTTCATGATGAAATTGGCACCATTCTCTGTCTTGAATTTTTCCTTTTGCACAGTATAAGCTGGGGAGATCGGAGCTGTGCACAGGAAGCTGGCAGCGTTACTGATGAGACTCTCTTCCCTATCAGAAGCTGACCTTTGACAGCAAGGTATTTGCTAAGATAACTGTGGCAAGAGAATGTGTGGTTCACTGGTTCAGGGCTTGTCTGTATTGCACTGTCTCTTGCACCTCTGGGACGCAGGCCTGAAATCCATCTCTGAGCAGTGCAACATGCAGTCGCCTGCAGTTCTTGTACTCAGGGCTTCATTCAAGTAATAGGAAACAATGTGACAGATCAAAATTAAAAAGCCACTTTCTCATCTTTATTGCAAAAACAGGCAATCTGATGGCATTTTTGTGTCTTTGGCCACTTGCATCACTCATAGAAACACAGCTGCACTCAGATCTCCATCACTGACATACAGTATTTGCAAATCTTTTTTTTTTTTGCTTGCAACTGAATGCATTTGAACAACTGGACTTGCACTCTTTAACTGCAGCAGTGATCTTACATAGCTTGATTTTTATGTTTCATTGCTATTGCACCAGCTTCACATTGTTGGACAGATCTCGACTGCAGGATGCATTGAACTTATTCTTAGCCCAGCTGTGCTTTAATCACAGGCATACTGTATGTCCCTGTTGGATAATTAACCAGGAATAATAACACCTAATATGAAAATGCATTGCGAAATGTTTACCGAGAAAGTTGAAATAAGCTTCAGTTGACAGTCACCCCCCTGGCCAGGAGACAAATCAAGACCCCCATACAGAGAAAGACATTAACCAAGAGGCCACTTCGCAGGCAGAAAGGGGCTGGAGGAGGGATGCAGAAAGGGGAATACCAGACAGACAGTGGGGGCGCACTCTGGTATTTCTAGTTTTGCAGGAATTGACATCATGGAGGATTAGAAGTTAGAGCAGCAGAGTTAAAGACGAACTTGGTTCTTGATCTGGGTGGCAACTGAAAAAAATATACAATTGCTGCTTGTACTGTTGTAGCAAAAGAAGTGTAAGTGGTATGTTGATCATAGAAATGCTTCCAATGGAAAGCTCCTTTGAATGAAGTACGTGAACCCCTGCAGTTGATTTTCTCATGAGGTAAAACCCATAAAGAAGAGACAACAACTCTCATCGCCACACATTGTCTGCCGTTACAGGGAGAGTGGAGGCTTAGGGGCATTACTGTTTAGAGTGCCAGTCTGGCTGTGCTGGCAGCTGTAGCAGGGGATCCGTGGAACAGCAACACAGGCGTCAGACTTGCCTGTGGTAAGGGAGGGAGCATTAGCAGGAGCTTTGTGACACGCCTGCCCCGCTGGGTGCAGGAAGACTAGGTGGAGCTCCATCCGTCTGGGCCCTGGCGTGCTCAGCAACACCTTCCCACAAGAGTAATTCCTGAAAAAAGGGATCTGAGCATGCAATTATCTGGAATTACTCTGTCAGCATGCAGTCTGGGTTCTGGATTCTAAATTCAAAATTTGAATTTATCACCACTGCTTTGGATGGCTTTTTCGTGAGGGAAAGCGAAGCTTGTCATGGGAAATTAACAAGACAGTGGTACTCATCTATCCTTCCTGAAGAATAATGCCTTTTTGATTGCAACGTTATGACCTTGTAGTCTGATCTCTTAATTGCTCATGAGCTGAGCAAGGCTGAGCCTGATCAGTAGTGATGTAAGATGTGATGGTGGACCAGTTGGTGCTGGTCTTCCTTCTGGACCAGAATTCTGGTCATTAGAAATCCCAAAGCTGTTTGTAAAACAGGGATGTGACTGCTGGTGTCCTGGTTAAATCGTTAGCTTATCCTTCTCCCTTAATTCAATTACTCAAGTAAATTCTCACATTTTCACCAGATCTGCTATGTAGGTGGGTGTTGAGTTTTAGTGATGGGTTCACTCCTATATGTGAACTGCTTTGGAATCTGTGAAAAAAGTATATTTTTAAGTAAATTGTAAAGTAAAAGTAAATTGCATATTATATATATAAAGTGCAATATCTTCATATTCTTAAAGGCAAAACCAATAATGTAGGAATTGTATTTTTTATTTCAATTACTGTATTTTGCAGGATTTTCTAAGGGCCTTGATCACTTAATTACATATCACAATATTTTGTGAACAAGTTTAAAGCAAGAAAAGACATATACTGCCAGTCTTTACGTGCTCCAACATTTGGTTAATTCCAGCAGGCAGGTAAATGCTTTAAGGGTCCTGCAGTGCTTGATGGACAGTTTGCTCTCTCAGGGTTCAATAGCCAAAACATTTGAAGTGTAAACTGCTGTATATCTGGCTAGTTTCAGATGTCATACCAGAGTTATGTGGCTCTTTGAAATAACAGATGCACTTTGACGCTCAGGGCCAGAAGCAAACACAAAACGAATGCTTGTTTAAGACACTGGAAGAAGTGGCACAATGCATCAGGTAACATTGCCTTTCTGGCTGGTTTCCATGTACCTCTTACACTGCTTGTGTGTGCTAAATTGTCATGTCTACTTTAACAGTGATAGGAGATGACTGGCACCTGCACACTCTCAGGTAGGATGAGAAAACACTTAGCTGCTACAAGTTGGGACTCGACACTCGTAAACTATTTGCCTAATTGTGGATGGCTTTTCGAACAGTGATGCTTGGTCCAGTTTGACTCTTCCCATGTGGTGGCATTGCTCAGTCCTGAAGGCGAAGTACTGTATAAGGTCAGTATAAAATAATGCTCTTTGAAAGTCAGGATGATCTTTTCTTTCCAAAGGGTTCGCGAGATGTGTCCTAGTCAAACACAGTGGTGATCAGACAACAGCAATGCAGGAGAAGTGAATAAAAAAGGACAGATGTGCTTCCTGCTAATGGCGACTATAGAAACCAAAAAATTGGGTGAGAACTTGCTCTCAAGTCCCCTGATCTACCCCTATCATGAATTTAATGGAAATCTGAGAAGCCATGTTTGTGGAAATCTCTCTACACTGCGACAGGAAATGAGCACAAGTGTTTTACTCGTTGTGCAAATATTTTAAAAAGTCAGTAATAGTAATTCCTTACACTTACATAGCACTTTTCTAAACACTCCACTCAAAGTGCCTTACAGCTAATGGGGACTCCTCTCCACCACCACCAATGTGTAGCCCCCACCTGGATGATGCGACAGCAGCCATAGTGCACCAGAACACTCACCACACACCAGCTATCAGTGGAGAGGAGAACAAAGTGATGAAGATGATTAGAAGGCCATGATTGCCAAAGGCCAATGGGAAATTTGGCCAGGATGCTGGGGTAATACCCCTACTCTTTTTGAGAGACAACCTGGGATTTTAATGACCACACATTGTCCGGACTTCAGTTTTATTTTTCATCTGAAGGACGGCGCCTGTTTACAGTATAGTGTCCCCGTCACTATACTGAGGCATTAGGACCCACACAGACTGCTGGGTGAGTGACCCCTACTAGCCCCACTAACACCTCTTCCAGCAGCAACCTTTTTTTTCCCAGGAGGTCTTCCATCCAGGTACTGGCCTAGGCTCACACCTGCTGAGCTTCAGTGGTTTGCCTGTTGTGAGTTACAGCTCACAACTAGCTGCTGGCTTTAAACACAAACAATAGAAACTATATCTCAGCTCTTGCTTCATTATTGTCATTTTCCCCCAAGATTTCTCTGATTTAAATTCAGTTGATGTTATCTGGGAGTTACAAAAACTATTAAGTGATCGGAACTGAAGGGCATGTGATAATTCACTAACGAGTGAAAGGTTTTAAAGATCTTTAGTTAGAATGTACTAATTCTTGCAAAACTAATACATAAATTTAACAATATTTCATGGTGCAGGCAATTTTTTTTGGCACTCTGATCTGGATGACAGTGTGACTTCATTTGTGGTGCATTAGAGAATCCTTTGGTGTTGCTCTCAGTAGCCTTGGCTTAAAATATTAAGCATTCTTACACGTCTGTTTTTTTTAATTAAAGCATGTTTTGTATAGTGCTTAGCAATATTAAAGCATAATTTATGTTTCAGGAGTTTGACACCTTGACATTCTGGCACCTCTGTTTTGAATTTCAGCATGTGGTTTGGCATGTTTGTATTAATAACATTGTGATCTCTGAAGGCTATGCCCCTAGGCTACTTGAACAAGACTACTAAAGAAAAGGATTTCAAAAGGAATTCTATAGCAGTCTTGGGATTCACCAAATAAGTCCCAATACTTTTGCTTGATAAAAATCCATTTCTTGCACACAAACGAGTCAGAGTTGGGGGAGGGTTCTGTGTGTTTCTGCTTTCCATCATTTTGCCTGTTTCCTTTCAAGGGCTTATCAGAGTTATTTACCAGTGCAAGAAAAGAAGACACAGTATCCAAGCTGGAATCCACCTGGTGTCGTGTTTAATAGAAAAGCTCTGTGTCTTGGCTGTTTTAAGTTCCAGTTTGCCACTTGAGTTCTCCAGAGAATTGTGTATTTGTGCATGGTAAGGAAATTGTTCGGGAATCTGTGTGATTCCCAGATTAAGAGCTGAGCATGATCCTGGGTTTGGGTCTGTCGTAGTTATTCAGCCATCATCTCCAGGGTTGATTTCGTATGAGGACATCCTCAGTACTCACTCTGAGCCCCGTGCTCCCCGCCACCAGCCACACCCTCACACACAGCTGCGTTCTGGGCGCGACAGGTTAGCGACCGAGCAGCTGACATCTGTCCAGATGTGTTACAAACACTCTCATGAATGCACAATGCAGCTTTGTCCCCACCCAGTTTCAATACAACACTGCAACCCCCAGCCACGTGTACAGTGACAGCAAACACACAGCAGCCCATGGGTGCTCAAAAACAGATTTGGCCAACACATCCAGGAATTAGTGAAAAAGTAGGTACATTTTGAAATCGTTTAAACCCATCACACAAAGCATTTACATGCAGCAGATGAAAACAATTACATTATATTATTAATACCCTACGTTTTACTCTGGGCATACTAATAAATCAGGTAATACAGACAGTGAGGGGAGAAGGAACTTCATCAAGAATCAAGAGTTCTTGCGAATGTCTGTCCCTGTAGAAGCCCAGAAACTGAATTATGCATTTTCAAATGATTTGACTACTTCGTTTTAATAAATGAAATACCCTAATTATTAATTCATCCATTTTCTTATCACTTTATGCAATACAGGGTTGCGGAGGAGCCAGAGCCGATCCTGGCAGGCAGTGGGCACAAGGCAGGATACATTCTGGATGGGACGCCAGTCCATCGTGGGCACGCACACACACACAAACACAAACATGCAAACATTCACACCAGGGCCTATTTTCCCAGAAGACAATTAACCTATAACAGCATGTCTCTGGAGCACCTAGAGAAAACCCACATTAACATCTGGAGAACCCACAAACTCTATATCATAATTATATCTCATATAGTTTTTGCATAATTATATAAAATAAGGATGACACAGTGGCGCAGTGGTTAACATTGCTGTCTTGTGGCAGTGGGGCCCTAGGTACAATTCTGAAACTGAAGTGCTATCTGTGTGAAGTTTGTACAGTATTTTCTCCCGATGTTTGTGTGGATTTCCTCCAGGTGGTCTGGTCTACTCCCACATTCCAAAGACTGTAGATTAATTGGCTTCTAGGAAATTGACCCTGGTGCGGGTGTGTGTGTTTTGTGATGGACTGGTGTCCTGTTCAGGGTGTATCCTGCCTTGTGCCTGTTGCTTGCTAGAATGGGCTCTGCTGCTAACTGTAATCTTGGACAATTATTGGATAAAGCGGTTAAGAAATGGACAGATAGATGATACCATAATAAAATATAATTATATTAAAAATGAGAATGAAAATGAAATATCCAGATAACAAGTGCTTAATTTTTACAACATGCAGCAGTAATAGTAACGGACCATTTTAAACATCTGCAGTTTTATTATATTTATTATATTAATTTTAATATTAGCCCTTCATTTCTGATATGAACTGTTCACTTCTCAATATCAACAATTTCATATTTGCTATCAAGTTTTTTTCAATGTCTAAAAACTATTTGTATCCATAATAAATAGTGATATTTGAAATTGAGTGTTTGATATCAGTATTCACGATTAAATATTCAAATTACACTAATTACATTAACCACCTGCATTTAAGCACACCTTATATTTGAACATTGGAAGATTAAATGACAGAATACACATTAGAAGGAGTGACACTATTGCTTTGTATATAAAAAGTACCAAACAATTTATATTGATTTCAAAATCTTCTAAATACATCTATATTTTATATGTAGATAATAACGGAGGGGTTAAAAACCTATTCACCTTTTGATTTTCCATTAAAATTGAGCATGATAACACAAACCCCTTTTCTAGAAATAAGAAATACCCATGTATTTTTATTTTTACAATTTTGGAGTCTTTTGACAATGTACATGCTGAAGTTCAAGGCTGTTCTGAACTGGACATTGGTGCTTTTATTGTGTATTTATTCATTTGATCCTCCTCCTGTAAAGCAGAAACTGCTTTATAAAATCAGCACAATGGCTAACCTACAGTACCTCTCCCTTGTGAAAGCTTCTCAATGTGAGTTCGGTGTAGCTTTGCTCTCCTACCTGCTGTCTTATTATGAATATCTTGTTATTAACACATTTATACAGATGTGGGCACTGTCAAGTACAATAAAATGTGATTTAATTGAAAATGTATGTCACATAAAAATGAATGCATTCATAATTCTGTCATGTTAAAATAAATCGTACATTATATACTGTATTTCCTCATGATAACCTGGGGGTACTGTTAAAACATAAAACATTTAAAAAATGGTGAGAGATTGATTTACATGGAATTAGCATATTAAAATAAAACTAGAACATTAGAAAAACAGAACATTAGAATACACATTTTTGTACAAGCAATGGCCAAAACTAGGATACTTTGTGCTGAAGGTTAATAAGAAAACTACAAGAAATGTCAAGCACTGAAGTACCAACCCAGACGCATTGTTTTCAAGGAAGTGAAGGCAGGCATTCATTCTTTTTTTGTTTCAGTAAGTCAGCCTGTTTTTTTCTGCTGCTGACACTGAAATAATTTCACAATATACACGGGTACTGCAGTAGCTTTCTTAACAGACCATTAAGGACACACATTTTATATTTAAAGAAAATAGATAGGTTTAATTGAATTTCCAGTATCTTCCACTAAAGATCACTAGAGTATAGATAATTCCCTTATCCACTTCAATTAAGACCCTCTGCTGAGCTTACTGAAAGTCTATGACCATGCTGTTCCATGGTGGGACCTGCCAAAATCAATTACATAGGCTTTGTTAGATGTGGTTTGCTATTTCCTGCTAGTGTTCATGATGATAGTGGATAGCAAGAAGAGTTGTAACTCATCTATAACTGTTCTGGCCAGGACTTGTTTATGAAGTGTCCTTGTGTTAATTCATGTGAGTACACAGCGCAGTATGTATACTGTATATATATTATATGTACTGTACATACAGAAGGAGAGCGGTCCATAATAAAGTGGTCTGCATTGCATGACTGTAATGCTTTAGAAAATACTTGTAGTTTTTCAGGTGGCTTGTAAGAGACACTCTTGCCTTGGATCCAGTGCCTCATCAATGCCCCAGCACGTTGCTGGTCTACTTTTACATATACAGGGGAATTCACCGCACTCCAAGCAGACTTCATGACATATGATGAGAGGCTTCTGCCAACAATTTTTAACTCTCGTCCTCCTGAGGGAATCGTATTGTATGCTCTGGAGTTCTGCAAAAGAGCACCAGTGCTCAGGCGCTCATTCCAGCTGCAATGAAAGGGAATTATGGTCATCTCAGTTTGCAGCCTGGGATGGTGTTTACTGTTCTGGCCATTGCAGATGCCCCTTTCTCACCAGAAACGAAAAGGGTTTTTAACATACAGCATGTTAAAGCAGAGTCATAGTAACACACTAACAAAGCAGACTGCGGGTTTACAGCAGACCCCATTCACACTTATTAGCTTTGGGAATGTTTTGCCCTCTCATCCACATTTAAGTTTTACATCAGCCTAGTATGTTCAGAGTTGCAACAGAAGAGAAGGCTCATTGCTTTTTTTTACGTGAACATGTGACATACTGATGAGACGGAGCTGCAGCACTGTAAAGTGGCATGTTGGGAAGAGTTGAGAGCGCCTGTCCAGAAATGGAGACAAGATGATTACTTCATTTCTTCCAACATTGTGTTATACTTCATATACTGTAGCACTACTGCTACATTACATAATGTAGAATCAAAAACGTTCATTTAGGCTTTGACAGGACTCAAAGTTAACCACTTTCTCTCTCCACTCTCTACTTCCCCTATCTCGGCATTGTTATTTATGAATTTCTCCTTTGAAGTGTTTGATCTCTTACCTATTACAAACATTAAGTGCCAGTTGAGTTTGATTGCTTTTTGATTGTTTTCAATTTGTGGCTGTTTTTGTCAATGTGTATTAAATCATTTCTGTGTCCATTTTACAATGCTGAATAAAGACTAAACATGTTTTACTACAGGTTCTATGTTCCATTATTACATACAGTAAGTCTGACATGTAAGAATGCATAATGTCAAAGGATTGCAGCAGTTATTGTATAGTGACTTGGCTTTGGTGTACTAGTGAACAAGTCATATTTCATACAGCTGTACATATATATTAATTTCAGAAAAATGTCCAATTAATAGACTCTGGCTTCTACTGTAAGAGCCATTTACCTACTGTAAAAGCCATTACTTGGGATATGGATTTGGGACCTGCATAGGTCTTACTGTCAATCTGCACAGTTTTCTTCTAGACAGCTGTGGGGGTTGAGGCTGTGGTCAGCTTGGGTTTCCACTGTGTGCCAGGGCAATCAGTGGAACACACACAACGATAATTTCACAGGAAATGGCCATGCAGTCTTAGAGCAAGAGAGAGCTTTTTGTTCAGGTGCACGACAGTTTCCAACCTCTGCTGTCCTCGCCGGGAAGTTTAATTTCATAATTGAACTCCAGCGGAATGAACACAGAGTAGGACTGCGAACATCATCCAGCAGGTGTTTCTAGCAGTTGCTCCAGAGGAAAACATAAAAGCTTAAGAAAGGTAACAAACGAGAAGAGGCCATTCGGCTCATCTAGCCTGGGTGGTAGTAAGGAAAATAAAAACTACAAAAAAACACCTAAATAAAATGATGTATAATCAATGTACAATCCTGTAAAAATACTGTTATTAAAAATAGTATATACTGCTGTTTAAAGATAATATAAACTTTTTGTCATCATCAGCATTATTATTGTTATTGTTCTTCTTCTTGCAGCCTTTGCTGCTTTTCTGAAGAGCATTCATATGTGAGAAAAAGTGAACCTGAACTGACCTATTAAGCAAGTGTGAGAGGGGTCATCGATGGGCTATTTGTCCAGCATTTGCCCACAGGGAAAATGGGGCCCATGAGAGAGGTGACTGCCCATCTGAGAATTTACAGCTGCTCCTTGGGATACCAGCTGATAAAAGTGGAAAAAAACAACATTACAAACCCGTTGTACACAAATCCATCACAAACAACAGAACAACCCCAGCACTGACACCTAAAGCAAGCAATGATCAACATTTTTAGTAGACCTAAAAAAATAGTATTTTCTTAAACAGAAAATATATGTCTTCTTCCTTTGTTTGCAATAAACCCTGTCTGAGACAGGTCAATGCTGTATTATGCCTCCTAAAATTTACAAATTACAAATTTAAAAGTTACAGATTTAAAACCAATCTGATTCACATCCAGCCCCAACTCTCACATTTAACAGTCACACCAGACATTAATGACACAAATTGTGTAAAATATTGAGACTAAAAAGCACAGTATTGAAAAAATCATCTGTTGCTCTAAGTCATCTTTAAATTTTAAATACAGTATATAATTTTATGACCTTTCAAAATATGAATATGTGATTTCAGTGTTTTATGAAAATGGCCTCTGATTGTAAGAATGGCTCTTGAAAATTTAGCATTTACAGTTGTTAAAAAAATGTTAGAATGATAAAAAATTCCAAAGAGCTACAGTAGCAATAGCTAAAAAAGAAACTATGGTTTGTCCCAGATATTAATTTAATTTTAAACTGAAAATTGTTTAACACCTTTTTCTTTTTTGCGAACAGGTTGTTTTACAGTAAGTTTGCCTAATACTATCGCTCTCTAAAAAGATGTGCATCACTTTTAGAGGTACAGTACATAGGAGACAGATGACTTTCTGAGGCAGTGCAGACATAACCTGCATCCACTTTCTTTCTGAAACACTTCCAAATGTCCCTGATCATGTTTTCTTTTGTTGTGCTTTGGAGGTGCCAAGGTTGAAGGACTTTTTTTAAAGAGTTACATTAGTCTGTCTATTGAACAGTCCTATGGTCTTTTCCCCTTCTCCAGCCCAGAATAAAGAAAAACATGTCACTATGACCTTTGGACCCTGCTGGTCCCATATTTGTTGTCCCACAGGAAGTGAAGCACATGCCTGAACATTTTAGATGACATCGGTTTAGCAGAATGGGATCACCAGCAACATTCAGAGCAGCCAAAAGACCAGTAAAAATGGAATTTTTTAGGATTAAATTTAGTACTTCTACTAATCATTGTCATCATAATCATGACTCTTGGGCTTAGCTTTTCCAGTTGGCCTTAAATCAGAAACTAAAATTGTCAGACTCAGTACTGCAGAGTTTCCTGAATAAAAAGCCATGAACTCAAGTGCTTGGTACATCTGTTTCACAAACGTTCATTCAAGTATAATAACATGGTTTCTTGTATATTGATTCATGTCACGCTTCAGTAGGTGTTCAGGATGACTTCAATGGATGAGTGACTTTACATTTGTAGCCGCTCTGCTTACTAGCGTGCAGGGCCTGAAATCCCCACGGAGGCATGATTAGTCAGTGGTATACCTGTACTTCTTGTAAACTGCCAGAAACTCCTGTCCAGTTTTTATCAGTGTGGTTTAACATTCAAGATGCTGAGCTGTATACAAGGAGAATGAATGCTAGCTTGGGGTATAAAAAGATATCTGGATCGCAGACTATTTTCTGTGGGTGTTATTTTCTGCGCAAGGAAACTGAGGAAACTCAAAGAAAATATAACACTCCATTCTAAAAGCATGTTGAAAGGCAACCTTTCAGAAGATGGTAAAAGCCATTACACTAAATACTTCAGAGCATGCGGGACAGGGTGTCCAGTGTAGTTAAATCACTTCTTTCACTACAGGATCTGTAGTTTTGAAAAAGGGGGAGAAGGAAGGAGATTAGGAGGCTGTGGTTACACTGTCTCAGAATTTCGAGCAACTGAATGTTTCTGGAAGGAACAGCATCTTGCGTGACTAACTTTTATATGAGAAAAAACAGTTGCAGGCCCCAATTGTTTAGATTTTGCAGAGATGTAAAACAGAAAATTGTCTGGATAGGAGTTCTTGGTCCCAAAGGAAGCAAAAATAACTTCCTTGTCTAGCGCATCTGTTTTTCCTTGTTTTCATTGTGAAAGTCACATTTCCTTTCACCTGCTACAGGACTGTCAAGTCAGGCAGGTGACTGAGCTCATTCTGACAGCAGTCACAAAAGAGCAGTTCAAATAATAATAATAATAATAATAATAATAATAATAATAATAATAATAACAATAATTTACTGACAGTAATAGTAATCAGTAATGGTGCTTATAACAATACTGTTTATACTGTCAACTCTAATGTTATTATACTGTAATTACTAATAATAACAACCTCACTTTAAATATTGTGTACATATTTTAGTTGCTGTATTATAGAAAAGACAGTGCTGCTCTGGAATCAGTCCAAAGAAGAGCAAAAACATTCCAGCACTTGAGGGAGTGTCCTACACTGACAGACTGAAGAAACAGAACCCTTTGAGTCTTGCAGAGAGAAGTTAAGAGAAAACCTGATACAAGGATTCAAAATTCGCAAAGGCACTGATAAAGTCAACTCAGCAGGCTTCTTCAGAATGAGCAGTGAGCACAATCCAGAGGACACAAGTGGAAACTACATGGAACTGCATCTGAAACTGAGAACAGGAGTGTGGAACAAATTTTCTAGTCAATTCACTGAAACCAATTAGCTGACATCTTTCAGGAAATGGTTGGATGGGTCAATTAACTACTACAAAACTGTCTCCCTTTAGTTGGTCACATTTCTTATGTTCTGTTGACTACTGCAAGAATAATTAGGTTGTATCATTGTAAATGGTACCAAATGTGTTTACTATGCTCCACCAATAATGATAGCAGTTCAACTGTCCAGGCTCCCGTGAAGCGTAGTTCAGGACCCTATGCAGACGGTATAATCTGGACGATGAGGATCAGGACGGGATGACAGACAGGGGGGCGTGACGACGGTGATCTGGTGCTCGGGGGAGTGGCGCAGGCGAACAAGTCCCAACAGTCCAAGAAGGACTGTTCCAGGGTCCAGATACCAGGAGAACCTTCTGAGACAGACAAAGTTAAAATCCGGAACGGGATCCGGAACAGGAACAGGGAGTTAAAAACAAGATAATGAGACCAGGCGCTCTGAGCCCTGGTCTCAGATGGTCAGGATGCCGTGGTGAAGCCTATGCCGTCGGGTCTCTCCTGGCCCCGTTGGTAGGCGGGCTTCCGGGCGTCCATCTCCCAGTGCTGAGCCAGGCATAGCAGGAGTGCCAGGCTTAAATAATAACTGACAAAACAGGGGGCAGGAGCACATAATAAACTAAAATACGAAAGGGTCAGAGCGCCCTTAAGAGGAGGGATGACGATCGTGACATCAACTTTATGTCCACAGATGTCATTCTCTATGTGGGTGTGAGTGTGAAAGTCATAGCTGATACATTAGTAATAATTAAAGCTGCTTGCCTGCCACTCGTTTTACTTTGCCTCGCAGATATAGGTGTGCACAAGGCCCCAGCCTGGAGGGTCTGGATTCAGAAGAGATGCACTGAGGAATCTGCTCTGTCTGCTCCAACAGAAAGCACAGTTCCAGTTTCATTAGTCACTGAAAACCGGATTCAGAATTATACAAAAAAACACTTGCCTATCAGGTTTTATCTTCAATACATATTGCAATCTTAGGAGGCATACTAACCCAGACCAATGTGTAAAAAAATCCAACAGGATATGGTAGTGCCTTTTTACACACTCTGTGCTGAAGGGAGGCATCTGGGGGCGGGGTGGAGCATCACTTGGATTACGTGGGATGTTGCCAGAATTCTAAACAACACCTGGTGGAATCGCTTCAAATCACTGAGATCGACTGCGAACAGAAAGTCCGAGAGGAAAGTGTGTGAGCCCAGGCGATATTGACAATGGAGTGTTGTTTTTTTTTTGGTCTTTGATCCAAGGACAGTGGTAAGAACTCCCAAGGTCAGAAAGAGTTAGCCCACCAGATAAAAGCTCTGACAAGCAGCACTGGGGAGACAACTCAACCTTCTTCAAATCCGGTCCTCATGTTTCCCTGAGCAGAGCCTGCCAATTAGTGCCAATCAGGACAGTCTTGCGATGTGCTGTCTCCCAGCCAGTGAAAGGGTCTGGGACCACCTGAACCCATTACACATCTGGCCTTTCTTCGCAGCTGTCAGATCATAACCTGCCTTTTTTAAAAAATAGCCCTGTATCTCTGTACACACAGCGAAGGTTCTGTTTATGATTTATTCATTTCCAATGGTAGAAGCGTGCAGAAGGCTTTGAGACAGCCACGTGAAAACCCAGAGTTTAGATTCGAATATCCATCAAAATTATGCCCGATACGCATTCTAAATAATGCATGCCTGTTTTTGTCATGTAAAAAAGGGCAGGTTTTAAGTTGTCGACGCCCGACAGTAATGGCACCTGACAAGTGCTGCCCCCCGAAGTCTGCACAGTGGCTCTGAGAGAGCTGTGCAACTTGGCGTGATTGACAAGGACATAAAAAAATGTAATCCCATTTATGTTTTTGAGTTGTCAACCACAGCAAGGAGCCTCGAAAATTAAAGGTGAAACCCAGACTTTGAATGCAATAGAAAAGGACTTTAACAAGACAAGCTGTGATTAAAATATCCAGGAAACTCACTTAAGGCATCAAGGTGAGGGATGCATCAATCAAACCTTCAATTATTTATAAGAGGAGAGTCCAACAGTTAGTTTCAAGGCCAAATACGTTAGAATACCAGGTGGTTAAACAATTGTTAAGGTACCTTCCGCATGATCTGATGAGATATGCTACTGCCAAAACAACTTCCCTGTGCCTTCTGCCTCTGCAAACTGGCTCAGTGCTTTATTCAGATTACCACCTGTGGCAGAGCTGTAAACCTGTGGGGTTTATTTAAGTGCTGTGGCTGTATCCTTGATTGTGTTTTTGATCTCGAGAACGTTTATTCACCAGTGATGCTATACAAGCTACAATTCTACTGCAGTATAATCTAACCAATTAGGCCACCAATAAGGATATGAGTTTTCCTCCCTTTTTAAGTGCAACAGGAACAGATAAGTAGTTAGAAACCTGTCCTTTTTTAACCTCCTGCCAGACGGCAATGTGAGTGGTTTGAAATGTTTTACAGGACTGACCTGGTAGGATGTGAATTGTGAGTATTGCCGTGAAGGGGTAAACGGAAGCTAAACAGAACCAGTTGGAAGAACACCTTGGTAAGGGGCTTGATGAAAAAAACAACCAATCTGTCACCTCAGAGGAGGATGCAGAGCAAGAAAGCACATGAGATAAAGAAATGAGAAGAGAGAGAGAGAAAAGCTCAGGAGTGGTCCAGAATCGACATAATCTGCAGGAACCTCAGACGGCACCTCGTTTCTGCTGAGGGTGAAGAACTTGTGCCGAGCATTGGTAATCAACCTTCTTATCACGCCATGCTAATCCAAGGCTTGTGCTTCAATTTCTGCTGAGAGATTTAGTAGGTAGGCTTGGACATGTAGACTCTTCTCATCAGATAGTGCTTTTCTGACACAAGCTAACACTAAGGTTTAAAAAGCCACAGAGCATGGTACCGTCTGAGGTTCCTGCAGATTACGCAGATATCAAAGCTGTCACCAAGCAGGCTCTTAGAGTTTCCCTTTTAACTCCAGATGGGACCAATTTGCACAAACTATTTTGATCCAGAGACTTGGACCCAGGCCTTGGGAAGAATTATTTAAGGTTTTTTCAAATGAAACTCTGCTGAGGAAAGTCAGGCATCAATTAACTAAGGCCAAGCTGCCCAAGAACACAGCTCTTCAATGGTCTGTGCAAGAAGCGAAAGATTACTAGAGAGACGCAGCCGTTGCTCTGTTCCCAGTGGTCGTGTCGGCAGTGCACATTCCCTGCTGATGAAAGAAAACACTCTTCACACCCCTTCCACTCGGAGGGGTGCAGTCACATGGAGATACTGACAGGGATGAGTCCCGCTCTGACATTCGGCCAAATATGACCCCCCCCTGTGAACACAAGCAGGGAAAAAGTATTTTAACTTCATCTACCCCAAAGTAAACATACTTTCCAGGGCTTAATGAGATGTCCTACACAGACAAGCTGCAGGAACTGAGCGTTTATAGTGCTGAACAGAGAAGGTTATGATACAAGTAGTCAGAATCATCAAGGACATTGACAACCCAGTGGACTTCTTCATTATAATCAGGGAAACACTGACCTGAGGACACAAATGGATATAACATTGAAGTGCATTCAAAACTGAAAACAGAAGGACTTTATTTACCCAAAGAGTTGTGGGTATATGGAACAAGCTACCCAGCCATACTTGTGTAGCCAAAACCTTGACTGTTTTCAAGGAACAGCTGAATGAGATCCTTGGATCATTTACTGTACCTTCTAACAACCAAACAGACTAAATGGGCTGAATGGTCTCCTCTCTTTTGTTTTTATGTCCTCAACATACTGTAGGAAGGCCATAAGGCTGACATACAGTATCTTTATTGCTGGCTGTCCCGATGCAGAAATGGAAGCTGGAAACTTATTTTTAAGTGGACCAGTCAATCCTTTTCATTTTACAATTCATTTTCCAAATCAGCAATATTCAAAATCTGTTTCTATGTCTTTTAAAGCATATTGTGATTCTTACCTGTTTACAAACATACTGTACAAAACATACAAAAAGCATTCATCTCATCACTATATTCTTTATATACTCTAATGTATTTCATTTCAATAAACACACATGATGAATTAAAGGAGACACAACAGTGTGCAAAGTATCCAGCTTTTTAAAATTGACACAGCATTGCATTCCTTTGATTTATGATGGTGCTATTTGCAGCTGTTTTTTTCTCTAAACAAAGTATGCAGATTCAAGTCTGAAAATGAAACTGAGTGACATAACCACACTCAGAAAACACTGAATGTATGAGAAAAATTTTTAGTTGGATGGAAAATAATAAGACTAAATAAGTAAAATCCCAGGGGCTACACTGAGTTAAGTGGTTCTTGCCTTTTTTAAAACATTAATCACACTTTGGAGCTGACAATTTTTTCTGTTTCTCTCTAAGTCAGTATTACAATAAAATCTTTCATACTAACTCTATCCCAAGTGTTGAGGCTCAAGCACAGAATAAACCTGTTTCTTTGTACCAATTAATAACAAATACATTTTCAGGTAGTATCCTGCCTATTTACTGTAAGTGCTATTGATTTTTCCTCATAATAATAAGAACACAGTATTTAAGACACCATGTGTGCCAGAGCTTTTGCTAAAGAAAGAAGACGGTGTCTCATATTATGTTTTTGAAAAGTGAAATAAAACATAAAAAAACGGAATAATATT
This sequence comes from Atractosteus spatula, assembly GCF_055471065.1. Lineage (NCBI taxonomy): Eukaryota > Metazoa > Chordata > Actinopteri > Semionotiformes > Lepisosteidae > Atractosteus > Atractosteus spatula. Next base: position 45,777,364 of record NC_142712.1, on the reverse strand, counting down.
AAAAGATTGTACGAGACTGAAGCCAGTAAAACAACGATATGTCCTTGAATAAGCCACTCCCGAGGATCCAACTCTTTTCAAGCTATCCACACATTTCTTGATATGACCAGTCTGAATGTACTGATCAGTCTCAGATATGAGACAGGATATGTCAGTGGGAACCACTTGTATGAGGAAATTTGTCTGGTACTTGCAGATGATGAGCTCATTGTTATGATTCTTTTCCCCACTTACTTCTTCAAACAGTCATCAGCATGCAGAAGTGTAAATGCACACCAGGGTGTAAAAATATTCTGTATCTCAATAACCTCTGATATTCTGAGGGCAACATTATATGTACAGTAAAAATAATAATTTATTTTTTAGTGTACTCTAAATGAATGTGGTGCATTTACACCAAAATAACCATATTACACATGTGTGAACGTGATAATACAATGAAAAGCCCATTGTCAGAGAACCCATCATATTCAGCAGGGCTCAAGAGCTTCAAGGACAGAGCAGGGCTATATAGTGTTATACTGTCTCCGTCCTTGAAGCACAAAAAGTGAAGTTTAAGGCACAAATTGAATGTGAATGAAATCCTGCCTATCCTACCTAAAATGTGTCTGCAGTTCTAAACTATTTTTCTCTGTTGAAGTCAAAATATTACATTCAAAATGTACATTCCCATTTTGAATTAATGTACGACATACAGTACTTATGTATTAATCAAATATTAGTTGCAAGCTGATCTGAAGTCTGATCAAATTATTTATGACATGAATGTGATGTATTTCGTACTTGTTTAAGAAAAGACTCAAAGCTGCTTATGGAGCATTATTTTACACTTGTATATCAATTACAAAATGTGTATTTTACCAAAGAAGCACATTAAAACAAGACATTTAAGAGCTACTGTAGTATCACTAGATAACACTTTTCCTCAGGGCAACACATACTTGGGTAGAGAGAGTACTTTAAACCTTCCACCTGGGATTTGAACCCACAACCATCCAATAATAAGCCCAGAGCCCCCATCACTACTCTACACAGCCTGTGCAAGACTATTTACGAGCGCTCAGAAATAAGCACCTGTCACGCAACAACTGAAGTGTTAAGTGCAGAAATTGTAGGCCGGAGGAGGAAATTTCCTCGGGGCGGGAGCTTAGCAACTCACTGAATTCCAAGGCCTTGTAGCTCATGCGGAGCTTTCCACAGCCCTGCTGCGGCTGAAGGGCATGATGGCAACAATTATTTACTGGCTGTCTGCTTCACTCTCCAAATGCAACCTGGCTGTGGAACACCAGCCATGGGGGCCCAGCCCCCCGAATTGCTAAAGGGGTGCAACGCAAATACAAAAATGAAGCATCGAGCTTGTTCTTTCTGTGCGGTTCATCACGTCTGCAAATAAAAAGCTGCGCATATCAAGGGGTGTCTGCTTGCATATTCCTTTTGGTTGGTCGAGGACGTTGCCCATTGAAGGTACAGTAGCATAGATGCCAGAGAGCTTTTGTCTTGTTTTACGCTAATGTCTGGTGAAGGTGCAGGCCCACATGGAAAGTTGAGAACTCACTCTAAATTGACCAGACTTGAGGGTTTATGGCTCTTGGTCATTCTCTGCCCATCTCCCAATTCCTGATTACATTTTGTGTTACATTCATAGAATGTGAATGCCTAGCAGTTTCACAAATAATGTCGAAGCGCCTTTTTATGCAAGAGATATATTTATGCATCACGAAACAATTCATACTGTTGAGAAAATCTGAAACTGCACCTTCCAGCAGTTTGGGCAAGGGATACAAATCAACCAAAATGTTTATACATACACCAGTATACGATGTGTTTGTAATATCTGATTATACTTTCATGCGATTAATGTAAAACCCTTCCAAATTCTACCTACTGTAAAACGATTCAAAACTTAAAGAGATAAAAAAACCTCCCGTAAAAAGTTGCATTTATTTGCAACATTACTACGAAACAAAATAATATAAAACGGTTAAACGTAATACTGAATCATAACAAACTCCTTTTAACAGCTTTCATTAAAGCACTACTTGGCAAGTTAAAAGCTTCATTAGGAATTATGCGGACTCGTTTCAGCTGCGCATGAAAATACAGTATTTATGTCAGTAGTACTTGACTCTATCAATCAGTCTGGCAATAACTTTCCTTCAATCACCAGCTTCCTACAACATAACTCTTCATGTCACTTTTTTAACTTCTGTCTTTACAGTAACTTGTTTAAAAATACGATTTCACTGTCATTAGTCTGACTCGTTCTAGATTCCTGATATCAATACGTAATTGTGCTGCCATCTTCAGGACACATCGCGGACAGCACGCAGCTTGTTGTACCGTATATTCACTAATACAGACAACTTCAAACTTTCCCACCAGTCGGATCCCTTTTATCAAGATATCCCTATAATGACCATAAATTAATATGAAAACATAATATAATATGAAACAATAATATGAAAACAAAGCTACCATCAAAGTCTACATTAAAAGACTGAAGCAGCACAAACATTGCCAGAGCAATCTCACTAAAATTGTTGCCTAGGATTTGGGGCGAAAGGTTTTTGTTTCTAGGGATCCCCTGGAAAATCCCTGAATGCGCCCATCAATGCCAATTTTTTAAAACCTGTTCTGTATTAATTAAAACCTGTATTAATAAATGATAATTGATGTGCTATAATTATTAAAAAACAAATACTAACCTACATAAAACTGACTTACTGGACCTTTTCCGACTGCAGCTGCAGAGAACTCTTTGTATGTGACAGTACTGTATGTAAATGTTACAGCCCAAGTGTGACATTCTGTACACCACCTGAAGATTTACAATACTCATACTCTGGAACTGCAACTTTTCAGAAACCTGCAGTATAATCACACAGGATTATACATTGCTGAGACCTGACCTGATAAGAGAATTACTAATGGAATGATCAGTATATAATAATGGTGACAAGACTACGCCAAATAGAATACCAATGGAGTTAGAAATGGACGATCTTGCTAAACTCATTTGTTAGGATTTTTTTAACAAGCAACAGCAGTATTGGGCAGAGAGTATGTGATATAGTATTTTACAGAAGGATTTTGATCAGGCTCCTCCTAAAATATCAAATCTCAGATTTTAGGCAGTAGGCATTCAATGTCATGCATTTTACTTGATTAAAAATTGGTTAATGGACAGGAAACAGAAGGATCTGTTGATGAGTAAATGTTCAAACTGAGGTGATGTACGTTCTGGAGCACCTCAGCAATCTGTATGAGGATCACTGCTCCTTCTCTTTTAATGACTTAGAATCTGCTTTTGTTCACAAACTAGTCATATTTACAAAACTATGCTAAATCAGGAAGATTAGCAAACACAATAGATGATTCAAAATAAATTAAATGAGAAACCAGTTGGCAGATTACGTTTAATGTAGACAAGTACAGACTTACATGCAGGTAGCGAAAACATAAATACACATATAAGAAGATAAAAAACAAAGGTACTGAGAAGGGTATTTATGTCAAAACCTCATGTTCACCTCCTAGATACTGTGGAGAAGCTCTAATGTTAGGATATTTAATTTGAAGGATAGAATTTTAATTAAGGGATTAAAATTGTACAATGGACTAAGGACATATTTAGAATATTGTGTATACTTTTAGCACAATAGGCAAAAAAAATATCGCTTGTCTGGAATCAGTGCATAAGCAGATACATTGCAGGCTATAAAGGAATGGCCTACATGGACAGACTAAAGGAAATGGACCCAATTCAAATTCCAGAAAGACTTTTATAACATCAGCCCTGAGACATTCTTCACAACAGTGAAACACGATCTGCAGGACACTAGAAAAAACTATGGGGAAGTGCATTTAAAAGTGAAAACATGGAGGGTTGTGGGAGGGTAGAATAAGCTGCCCAGCCATACTGTATAAGCTGATACCCAGGCTTCTTTCAAGAAAAGACTGAATTAGTTCCTCAGATCCATTAGCTACTTATAGACCAAATGAGTTAAACGGGCCTCCTTTAACTGCTCTTATGTTCCTAAGCCATTCTGTTGTTTTTTAAGCCTGTTGAAGATATTACACAAAACCAGGAATGCCTGGAAATGAAAATCAGAAACATCCAACAGCTGTTGACTTAGAGCTGCTACATTTTTTTTTAAGTAACACTCAGCAGGAATTACTGGAATATTTAATACCACAGGATTTTACGGGCACTAGGGCAACATACAGGCTAATATTTTGGAATTTGATACCTGCTTCTAAGTGTACCTTAAAGAAAACAGTAACTTGATTTTCATGAAACTAAATGTAAATGTATGATGTATTTTATATGTTTTCTGAAAGTTTCATTGGCCTCTGCTATACACGGCCATGGCTGCTGTCCTCTGTACAGCTAAAGCATGTCCCATTACCAGAGTAAAAATATAATTGATATTTGTATGTACATATTTGCCCCGCAATGACCTGGGACTCCTCCAGGCCCTAGTCCTTGTGCATCATATTTCCGGGACTGGCTTGAGGTTGCCGTGACTCGCAACAGGAATAACGACACGAATTTTCGATAACAGCAAATTAATGAAATGTCTGAAGTGTGCTAACGAGCAGTGAATTTATCACACATTTCAAGGGCACTTACACTCCTACTAGTCAGCAAAAGTGTAGCATTGTCAGCTGTCTGATTAAACAGCTGCAGAGAATAAAGGAGGCACACACACACACAGTGTAATAATACCACAGGGCATCATTCTTCCCCACGTCTTCCAGATGAAGGTGTGTCCTCAGCAAAGCCAGGACACTAAAGCTGCCCCACAAATCAAGTATGAAGAAGATGTCTGGGAGTGTGCAACAGTGATCATCTCGCCATCTAATTGTTTTCTAAAACCTTACCTTCCAGAACAAAAGCTGTTGTTTTCACTTAATTTCAAATGGCTTTCAATATAGCAGGATCCTGGCGCTCTTCAAACTTTAAAAGGGAGTCAGGGTTGCTCTGTTCATCAGCTCAGCCACAAGGCCACAGGAGCTCCATTTCAAGTCAGCGTGCCAGCGGAAAACCAGGGCACAGGCGAGAGGCAAGCCAATCCGCCTCCTCTCAGCAGGACGTTTCGACGGTAACATGCAGACCTGCTCGGCATGCTGGGAGACCGGGGCCAGCACGCCAGGACTTTAAAGAGATGCTTCTAGCGGCAGGGGGCTGACATGCCGGTGAATCTTTTATAAATGTAATAACATGGGTTACCCTGTCAATCAGAGATCGCAGAGAGGTGTTGTTCAGAAGTGTTCCAGATCATCCTGTTGCTCTTATTAGCCAGCAATTGCAGAAAGCACCATGGAGCGTTCAGTTTATCAGGCACATCAGCGTCAAAGCCTTTCTTGAAACACAAGTGGATTGGGGATTTAATTAGCTCACTGTTGTCAGCAACTGGTGTGTTGTTGTCTAGTGGCCTTGGGGTGAAGATGAGAGGATGAGTGGGGTAATGGGAGAACTGAATTCCTGAGCCGTTCTCGTTGTATGAGGTGATCTCCCCGTAGTGAAGTTTTAAAAGTCTATTACCAAGTTAAAGCAAAGCTCCCCCAAAGTTTCAGGAGTTTGTGTCTGGGTGTAGATTCAATTCGTATTGTAGACAATGCTGTTTTCCTCTCTGTACACTGAAGTTTGAGAGCACTTCAGTCAGTTCTGTGTTTTCTTAATTGTCCTCTACGGAAATTATTTAAATACTCGTTCTGTAGCGTCGAATAAAGACTCGGAAATGGCGATCTGAACTGGGTCACGGGTTTGAAAAATAGGCCACAAAATACTTCGCTCTTTTGACCGCCAGGGGGCACAAACGGGCTAAGAATAGCATACCACCTGTATCGATAATTACAGTATCCAGAATTTCAGAATCGAATTTCAGGCCTTTTGTGTGTGACGATCTTGCATTAAAAACCTTAATATAAACTTCACGGTAACCTTGATAACGATTTTAGCTGCATCGTAGACATGTAGCAAAGTCAATTCTGAGTTTGTTGTCCTTAACTAAATTACAAACATCAAAACCCAGTTCTTAAACAGTAACAGTACCGTAATGAAAGATCTGTATGTAGGATAAAAACTGTCCACGCTTTCAGTCGTTACAGGTGGTAATTGCGTCATCAGCGCGCTGAAAGAGGGGTTAACAGCATTTGTCTTGGTCAGATTTACCGGAAATATTTTATTTTAAAAAAAGACAATACAGTCGCCGTACATTCCTACAAACCCAGTTTGTGTAAAACTTAAAAAATAAGTTCAAACTTTAATTTTTATAATGCAAAGGATAAAACCCGGTGCCAATTGACTACGCTGTTCTGTTACATAACTCCTTTGGAGTACAGGTATGTTAAATTGCGGACAGTTCGCATTTATCATCTTTGTGCAGAGAGGAATCTTTATTTTTGTATACAAGTTGCACCGCTACGTGCCAACAGCAGCGCACGTTCACACATCTCCTGAACACACCCAGTATAAAAATAATAACCCCGAAGAGCAGAATTATAATCTGGGAGGCGATTTGGCAGATCCACAGTTAAAGGCGCACTCTCTCTTTCACGAATTCACGAGTAGAATTGAAAGAGCCTCCCGCAGCGCATACCATTTTAGTGTTTTTTTCCCCCCTTTTCGGTGGTAACGGTCAGACAGAGGAATGTGCTTCGCTGTAGTGAAACAACTCCATCCCAGGTCTCTCTCCTGCCCTCTCGGGTCTGTCGGTGCTGCCGGACTCCTTCGCTGAGTGGGCGTCTTGACTGCTGAAGCCCTCGCGGGCCTTCATTAGCATATCGAGGACGCCTCCGCCAATCACCGCAGAGACCCGGGGACGTCTCCCCTCCCTCCCGCGCGGACAGTGACAGCAGCTGTAGCCAGTGGCTGCTAGGAGACAGCCAGCCTGCGAGAGTGCGGCTCCGAAAGCAGCTGCCCTCCTTTCCTTCTGATTTCCCTCTGTACCCCCCCCCCCCCTTCTCCCTTGCAAGTGCACCGCACTCCACTCCACTGTGACAAGGAACTGAGTGAGGGTTTTTCTCTTTTTCTGATCTCTTTTTTTTTTAAAACAAAAAATCAAAAGGATGTCGGTGGCCGGGCTGAAGAAGCAATTCCACAAAGCAAGTCAGGTAAGGAGACACCCCTGTGTCAGATACAGTTGTGTCAATTCCAGCGTGTTGTTTCGTTTTGTGTTGTTATGGAGCGGAGAAAACAAGATATCGGGCACTGGGTAACAAAAAGCACAGTTGGACGGAGGAATGCAGCGTGGTGCTCCAGTTTAAAGCCGCACGAAGCGGAGGCCAGCCTGGCTTTGCTGATTTGAAGTTGGATTATGTAACGGTACGCGTTAGATCAAAAGGCTGCGCCTAAGTTGCTTTCTTACTTGCAAGCGTTTGTTTTGAGGAAGTGGTTAAGTAAACGATTGTATTTTCTGACTACACAACGGCAAAACAGGCGCTCGTATTACGGTACCGGAATCATAAAGTTACGTTTTAAGATGCTGTACAAAGTAAATATTTGAAGGCCTTGAAACAGAGATATTAAAACTGGTCATCTCACTTCAGAGTTCCTGCAATCTACCGTATAATCGCTTTTCAGGTTATTCTAATCACCGTGCTGGGCTTTGATTAATACATTTTCAGATGTAAGTTATAGTAAGTTATAGTTCATGCGTGAAATTCTATGTCGCACACTTTTGAATACATGCAGCTGAAGGAATTCCCTATCACGCACCTACTTTCTGTAAACACTGCATGCTACAGTCGGTATGTATCTGCACGACTGTATACATCTCTTAATCTGAATGGGTTTGCGTGCTTGCACCCCCTGTGTGATCTACATCTCCTCCTTGCAATTAAGGAGTGAGTGTGAGCCATGTCATCAGCGAGTGGTCCAGACACCAAGCAGAAGCACCAGCTGATGTGTGTTTCCTGTCGGTGTCTTGGTTGATCACCTGTTGTGCGGTGGCAGTGGCTGATCTTCTCGGCTCCGTGTGAGTGCCGAGCGTAGCTGTCGTGACCCTGGTCAAACCTACAGTACCTTACCCTACTTATTCTTATATATGCGCTATACTGGAGCATCTTCCGGGAGAGCGCGTTACGCAGTGGGAATCCGCTTCCTCCCCCCCCCCCCCCGTATATTGTATGTTTTTTAATCCACCTTGCACACAGCGGTCGGATATTTTCTCATTTTCTTACTCGCTTCGCCCTTTCCAGGATCTCGTGTTGCACTGTTTCGCCCTGTTGCGGATTTTGGTGTTAATCTCTGAGGCCTGACGCTGCTCGTTTGCCTTATATTTTTTTTCCTGCTTCTCTAGGATGGATACAAACACAACTGCGTCAGTGAGCCACACCGAAATAGATGTTTAATTCCAGCTCTTGGACAAGCTCCTAAATGGGCTGTCTTAAGCTGTTTCGTGATGCCATCACCCACGAAGGAAAAACACACTCTTAAAAATATGATACCCAGCCCCCCACAAGCAGGTTACAGTAAAACACGAGACAAAGCTATCGTGCTGTTTGTTAAAACCTTTTAAGTGAAAGGCCTGCCGAAGCTCTCCTCTTGATACAATGTACAGTATTTAGACCCTCCTAGTTTACGCGAGTGTACCCGGAAAAGGACATGGGTTATATAGGGCATTTAAAAATGCTATTGAACAGGAGTTAAAGCCTTGATGTGTCTTTAGTTCTGTATCACTGGGAAGTTTGATGTATTGTATAATGTAAAAAAGACCTGAATATGTAATACAAAGGGTGGTTCTACAATTTAGATTTCAGGAGGACGATGGGAAGATCTTTGTGTTCAGCTCATCCTGAATGCTGTAGAGGTGAACTCGCAATGCTTAGTTGTCTTTGGAAGTTATTGGCATGACTCAGTTGTTAGCTGGAACCTTTGCTTCCTGTCTGCGTGTGTTTCATTCTGAAGGTACACTGAAGTGGAGTGCTGTGATCGTGTGTGTGCCACAATGAAGCTTTCCTTCATTGAAAAGCCCCTGTGATTGCAGCCTGCTCTGCTCCTGATAAGGCTGCACTCTGCTTTGGCTTTCCTCTCTGATGCCCTTGTTTACCGCTCAGCCACGGATAGACTCATTTCAGTACTTTGGGACTCTGCGTGATTTCAGTGACATTCGCTTGATTAGCCCTGCAATGCTCTGACATCTGTCGTCCTTTTCTTGTGCTTTGTAAAAATTCTGGGTGTTCAGTTTGCTGGTTGGCCTTTCAGACAAGCGCCCATATTACTTTCAACACTCTTCTGTCAGCTTAAAATCAGATTCATGGTAGTTTAGACATTTCTTGTCTGCTTGGAATACAATATAAATGTCTTTCAGGTGGCACAGTGGCACAGTGGTTAGCACTGTTGCCTCACAGCACTGGGGGCCTGGGTTCACTTTTGGACCTGGGGTGCTATCTGTGTGGAGTTCATATGTTCTTCCCATATTTGTGTGTGTTTCATCCCACAGTCCAAAGACATACTGTAGTAGTAGATGAATTGGCCCCAGTGTAAGTGTATGTTTGTGCATGCCTCTGCCCTGTGATTGACTGGCCTCATGTCCACGGTGTATCCTGTCTTGCGCCTGTTGCTTCCTGGAATAGTATGCAGCTCCCTCAAGACCCCAAATTTGGTGTAGCAGTTACAAAATGGATGGATAAATCTTGACATTCAAAAGAAAGACCAAATGTTTAAGAAGTAATGCACAGGCACCTTTTCAGTTCATCCTCCAGCTAAAAACTCAACTTTTAGGCTGGTTTTAAATGAACATTACAATGCCTGAGCTCTCCAATTTCAGCTCATTTTGTAACTAAGTATAGCCTTAAAGTGCCCATATAACAAGAGACACATTACAAGTGTTTTAATTACTTTGATTACAGTGTCAGCTTAATTTCAATTCTGGCTGGAAAGAGAATTTCTGTGCATCTCCCCTGTGCCTTTGTTCCTCAGAGTTAATGATTAATGAGGGGAAGATCCAGTGACTTGTGTTTTTGTGAAAGGAGGAAGGTGATGGCACACTATCGACTGCTGGGAACTTGAGCAGTCTCTCAGGGTTTGTATCTGCTATAAGATATGGTTTCTGTAATGTGCTTACTGACCTGCAGGACCTCAGAAAGGCCCTACACACCATGATATGGAAGAAACTTCATGAAGAAAACGTATAGACAGAATTCAGCTTGTTCACTGTGTTTCTTTCATATCGAAAGTACAGTAGATAAAAAGAAAATGTGTTTTTTCTGCATTATCTTGCACAGATCATGTGTCCTTGTTGTTGTTAATACTTTTTGTGTGTCACACCTTTTGAAAACAGAACTTTCCCATCTGAAGGAGCTTTCACTGCAGGTTAAAACAAGTCAGTAGAGCTGTGTAATTCTTCTGAGCCAAATCATATTAAATCCAGAGTAATTTCTAATGGATTGTAATGACTCATCCCGTAACAAACTTTGAAACAAATGATCCTTTTCTTTCTATGTGCAGTATTTGGCAACAGAGTTATTAAGATCTGTTTTAGTTTTCTTTCCTTTACTGAAATGTTATGTTAATGGGGGATTTGAGATGCTTGAAATGTATTGAAGAATAGTGGATTCATTGTACTCTACCTCGAAGCAAAAGGCTTTAATATAATGCTCATTCTGTCACAAATCTGCAGAACACTGCTTAGCCTTGCTCTTTTGCGTGACAATCAACCACTCCCCTCCTTCAGTCAGACATGACACATCTTTCAGAAAAGCACAGCTGAAGGAATTGCTCATATTTTGTGAATATTATTTATATATTATTCTTTTTTGTTTGTTCAGAAGTTTCCAGGAGACATGGTGATTTTATTGCGATAACTGTTTCATTGCTTTGGATGTTTTGAAATAAGTAGCCAAGCTTCAAGGAACAATTCTGCATAGTTCTGGAAATAGGCAAATGTTTTTTAGTTTTCTATAAGGTAAGTTTTCTGTTAGAACAGGTTTTGTGAAATGGGAGGGAAGGTTTTTTCTTTTGTATAGTAAAGTTAGAGCATCTCAGAATGAAGCAACAGTGTGGCGTAGTAATTTGGGCTCTGGACTCCTGACAGGTACCTTGTGGGTTCAAAGCTGGGCTTGTACGCTGCTGCTGCACCCCTGAGCAAGGTACATTACCCAGACAGCTCCGGAGTATCCTGTTGTATAAAAGCCTAACAAAAATTTGGGGGTAAAAAAAATGTCTTTTGTAATCTGTATAAGTGGTAACAGAATGTCATACAAATATCAATCCTTGTTCTCAGCACTTCATTCAGTCAGGGTTGTGGGGGAGCCAGAACCTATCCCAGCAAGCAACAGGCGCAAGGCAGGGTACACCCTGGACGGACACCAGTCCATTGCAGGGAACACACAGACACAGACACACAGCCAGTTTTCCCTGAAGATGATTAACCTACCAGTGTGTTTTTGGACTGTGGGAGGAAAGCCATGCGAACATGTGGAGAACATACAACCTTCATGCAGACAGAACCCCAGATCCAGAACTGACTCCAGAGCCCAGCACTGCAAGGCAGTAATGTTATCCACAGGACCATTGTGCCGCCCACAAAATAGCCTGCACTTTTATCTGTTTCTCGAGATTTAATGTCAAACAAATTGGTAGTCGTGTCTTCAAAACTTCTAAGGTGCACAGCCTTTTTTTAACAGTTATTTACTATTGGCCTAAAGCCTCACAGATCTTTTTTGATGGTGGGTAGATCGAAGCTTTCAGGTGTGTAGCATTGAGAAGCTTTGGATTAATGTATCAGCATTTGGTGTGCTGCTAGATTAACTGAAAGAGTTTCTACAATAATAAAATATTGTTAGATCATACCCAAGTGAGTGTAATTATTTTTAAAGAAGACAAAATGTTTGCTTCAGAGCTATGATGTCAGCCTTAATTATGCCTTATAGAAGAACCAAATGCTCCCTTTATTCTCCTGAAAGCTGAGAATTGTCTTTTCTGAGCAGGATGAAGGATGAGGAGGGGCACTTGTGCACTATAGTACAAACAGCACCAATCCACGCATCCCAGCCTGTGAAAGGAGCATTCAAGTCCGATCATTCTGTTATCTCTGATGCCGAATGGACTGACAAGCACTGAGTTTTAGTTTCAGTGAGAAGCAGAAAAAATTACATAATACAAAATTCTTCTGAATTATTGTGGTAATGCAAAAACTGTCACCCTAGATAGGTGCATTCATTTTTTTCACAAAATGTCTTTGATTAGTATCTTTCTTTTCCTTTATGGTTGTTTTTCTCTCAGCATTGTTTTTTTTTGTATTGGCTTTGTTTGATTCTAAATGTGTTTTTATAAAAAAATTAGAGATATTTGCTAAAAATCCTTCACAATAGAAGTGTGTGGGGTAAGTTTTGTGGATGTAGTATTAACAAAACAGTATGTGGAAACATTATTCAGAATTTCACACCACTATCTCTGAAGATTTTTATTTCTCTGTTGGCACAGTATATGGGGAAAACACAATTGTTAAAAAAGGACAGATGAAGGCGGACCATGTGATCACTCTTCAGCGGGAGAGGAGAGTAGTACAGGGGTTGAAGCATGAGTCAGATTTAAGAATTTTAAAGATAAACAGAATAGAGGTTTGTTTTAACCTCTTGTTAACCTCTTGTTTTAACCTCTTTGTTTTGATTGGATATACTGTAGTACCTACCATCTGCCTATTCTGATATTTTGCATCTGAAAAATAAACAGAACAATGCTAAAATGTACCATGCACAATCTGTTGAGTAATGTGCTCTAATTTTTATTTACCTACGGTTCTTCCTACACGGGGTTAAAATGTGTACTTTAGCTCTTAGTCTTCATAAGGTTTGGTTCCTATAGTGAAACTATGAGCTGGTGTGTTTGACATCGTCTTTCTGACCACAGCTTCTGCAATATGATAAACATGGAGCAAATCAACAGCCCACCTGTTTTGTTTTCTACCTTTAACAGTTTAGCATTGTGTTCTAGTGACTGTCATTTCTTTTTGCTGATGGTGTGTGAACTTCCTTGCTTTTGCTGCCATAATATCAATTATTTAGCTTACTTTTCCCAGTTAGTGTGTGCACATGCTTTTTTAAGAGTTCTGAACACATTGCACTCTTTAGACTGAAAATGTAGGTAAAATATTTGGTACTTTATTCCAGATTGATAGTGTTGGATGGTGATCGATAAACTGCTGATTACACTTTCCATTACAAAATTTGGTTTCTCAGTAATTCTTTTCTTTAAATTAACATGACAAAACAAAAACCTAACTCATATCAGAGTCCTAACTGTACTTTTTTAGAATCTTTTCCCTAACTGTACAAGAGGGTGAACTAATTCCTAACCTCTGAAGAATAATAACGTTTTAACAATAATTATTTTATTCCTCTCTCAGCCTCAAAATCTGTCTGTCTTCTCTTCACCAGTCTCCTGTTCTCAAAGAGCCCCCCAGGTCCTCTGTCCCTCCTGGTTAATGACAGCTGTCTCTCAGTTTTGTGAACAGGTGTATTTAATTGAGGCCTCTCAGCTCCACTAAGTGACTACACCTAACTTTTGACCAAGCACTGGAATGGCTTCTTCATACAGAAAGCCTCTCATGGACACCTCAGCTGAACCCTCCTGTTGGGAATGTACAGCAGATTCCCTCACAAATAAATGACGATATATCGAGTCAAAAATCAACAGGATGTAGGCTTGTTTCAATACTCACACAATAATGTCTTCTCACTGTAATAATTTCTCTATGTTGATTCCTTGTGTTATTTTCCTGAAAAGTACAGTTCAGTCTATAGTTTTATTTGGGTTGTGGACAGTTGTACATTAATTAAGTTCTTTAACTCTGAAGTGACCATAGCACTCAGGATAACTGGCATGTCTGCCCGTTTCCCATCAGTGATTGTGAAGACAGCAGGGAAACAGATGAAGCTGATGATGACTCGCTGGACTGACTGGAGGAAATTGTACCTTGTCCTAGAAATAAATCAAATTTCTAACTTTTTCAAAAATATTTACGATATTTCAAATAAGAAGATAAGATTGCAATTGCATAATTCTTGGGTTTATATAATGACAGGCTGAAGCAACTGAATGCCTGTAGTCTTGGATAGAGAAGATTGCAATTGGACATCACCTATTTTATATCTGCTTCATTGTGTTCAGGTGGAGCAGGAGAAACAGGTTCAAGGCAGGATACATTCTGGAAATGACGCCAGTCCATTGCAGTACACGTGCAGACAGAAACACAGGGACACTCACTCCAGGGTCAAACTTCCCAGGAGCCACTTAACCTAACAGTGTGTCTTTGGGAAGAAATCTGAGCTCCCCATGAAAACTCAAACAGACATGTGGGAGAACATACAAACTCCGCGCAGATAACACCCCAGGTCTGGAATTGAAGGGCCTTAGCACTGCGAGGCAGCAATTCTAAACACTCCACTGTGCCACCATGCTGTCCTGGACCAGATATACAGTATGTACCAGGATCCTCAAATGCATTGATAAAGTCGACCCAACGGATTTTTTCAGAGTGAACAGTGAAACACGAGAACAGAGAACACATATGAAAACTACAAGGAAGTGCATTTAAAACTGAAAAAAAACGTCTTTACCCAAAAGGTTGTGGGTGTACGGATGCTACCCAACAGTGCTTGTGAAACCAATGCCCTGGTTTCTTTTAAGAAAGAGGTAGATAAGATCCTGGTTAAGTACAAAATGAGCTAGGTAGGCCAAATTTGCATCCTGTCATGTATAACCTGTCTTATGTTTTTAATAAGTACAACATGCCATTGAAAATATCAAGAAAAATCTTATTTCAGCTTTTAGTTTGTTCAGGCTGTATCAGATTGTGTATTACAGATAGCTTGACAGCAATGGTGCTGGTGTGCTGAATGTTATTACTTGACAGCCTGACTGAAAATACAAATGCCACTGATGTAGAACTAGGCCTAGAGAAGGAAGTGATGCACTGAGGTTTGGAGGGCGGCCACAGAAAAGCTTGTGAAATGCAGCATGCTTAGATCGCTAGCTCAGATGGTTGTGGGAATGAAGGGCCAAGTTATTCGACACATTATTTTTTTGTTCCCTAAGTCAGGGGTCCCTTATCAGTTATGAAAGATTGAAAGAGCCACGTTTATTGAGTGTTCTTCATTGATTGACCCCCAGTCTGCTGAGAAAATAGTTCAGAACTGTATCCACTGAAGTCCTGTGTCCTTTTTGAGATATTTTTCTAAATAATGAGGGTCATTTACTGTGTATTCACAGTTTCACTGTTGGCAAAGCTTCATGAAATTTAGTGACCCATGGTACTGTACATATACTGTATAGAATCAGACTTAAAGGATGTTGGTGATCTATGAAAACCTGCCTTAACAGATCAGTGTTTCCTTGCAGAGCAACATTATGCATGTTGTAAGAGGATTTAGTTGTAAAGTTCAAGTCTGAACTCTTATGTTTAGTCACTGTCCCACATTTTCTCTTAAGTCGGCTTGTACAGTAGCTAGTAGAACTGAATTAGCCTCAGGCAGGGAGTTTTCAGTATGGTTACAGTAAAAGGGTTGTTGCTTACTTGTACAGTGTTGCTTACTACACAGATATACTGTACAGTATATCTGTGTAGCTTGTATACTTCTGTCTGCAAACAGAAAATCTAGACATACATACTGTATATATTTGCCATTTTACTAGAGTGAGAGATGTCCTTTGGGTATATTCTTGGACTGTGAGAGGTTGTGTTTAAATCACATTGGTACCTTGATGACTGTTATAGGGTTGAACTGTTAGAACTGATGAATTGAGCAGGAGGGAGTCACGTGACTGACTTAATGGCTAGGACTTCAGTGTCACAGACTGAGTTTCTGTGATGCCAGGTGATGGCCTCTCAAATGTTCTTCCTCCTTGTGCATTGTAAGGCACAATGGAGGCACTCACAGCACAGTCATCTCTGTGTCTGTGTAATCTGGATCTGCTTTCTTCCAGTGATACAGACTATGTACATCTACTTGATACCTAGATAATCCAGTTTGTGTAATAAATCTAACATCAGAAAGCTGGTGAAAAAGAACATTTCAGATTTAAGGCTAACCATGTTGTGACAAACGCATAAGAAAAACATAAGAGCTGTGTACTGATATATTCCAAGCATGAAATTAGAATTTATCATTCTTAAAATTTAATTTGTTTTTATCCTTTCAGTATTTGTTAAAAAGATGTGATGGTCAGATTTGACACTTGGGATTTCCATTTGAGACGTTAGATTACAATAAAGGACTAACCAAAACATAGGGGAAGGAGGCCTGCTGTTGTCCATTTATGCCCTCATTGTGTGTATTGTGTCCTCTGTGTCCTTTCCTTCCTGTTACCTGACGTGGCTGTCCATGGCAGGAAACACAAGCCATGCTGTATTTCATATCTTCATCTGTTTTCACCGCTTCAGCAAAATCGTTTTTTTTTGGTGCCTGACAGGAAACACAGAAAAGTCAATAAAAATCTCAGCCACCTTTGCCGAATTCCTGTTATTCATTTTTGTGCTGGCTGTAATTATTGTGTAATTTTCCGCTTTCACGCAGAGTAATAGTGGGGTACAGAAGATGACCCCCGTTGTGCCTGTAGGCCTAGGCAGTACATTTTTACATTACATTTTTAAGACGCACAAAGTGTGCTCGTTGGTAGGAGTGGCAGAATGTAGGTGGAGATGCCACGTTGTCACAGTGGCAGTGGATTGCGTAGTGGGTGGCCCTGGCGACACACCTGCTGATAATATCCCTCCTGATAGTGTAATTTACATTTGCTCCACTGGGCTCTTTACCTCACTGGGTTGCTGTCTTCAGTGCTAGCTGATTACACGGGTGGAGTCCAACATCCTATTTACAGTCCAAAGTCCAGTTTCTTTACAGCCACTGCTGGAGCTCTGATGCCTCTGTTGTTTTTAATTAACATTTTGTTACGTACTTGGGCTTCCACCAAAAACCAAGATTTCAGTGTAAGTGCATGGTCTGCCCTCACTGACGGTTTGGGGGTTTGGTGTTGTGTGTTCTGTTTGATCTAATATGGTTTGAGCTGATGCTGATCTTATGGTGGTAAATTCTGTACTCTTCACATCCCTGTTCAATTTTGCAAAGGCCAAACTATTCAGTACAAATCCCTTGCAGACTTACAGCAGCATCTTGGCAGTCCAAAAAATAATTGTCTTTACATTTTGTGTTAGTATACTTATGACTTAAACATAATAATCTTGTGTCCTTCAGTTTTTGTAGGTAAAAAAAACGCACAAAGAATGTTAAGGGGCCTTGCTTTTTTAATATTGAAGAAATCATAATAGAATTAATTCAAAGTAATTGATAGCAGTTTGTGACAGATATTAGTTATGAGGGGTGACCAGGGAAACAGAATATAACTTCTGCTTGAATATTGCTTCTGACATTACCGAACACTGACTCTTGCGTAGAGAGGTGCTAAACAAGATCTGTCTGAGTATAAAGGGGGGTATAGGCATTTGACAGCTCTAGTTGTGCACTATTTGAGATAGAAGAGAAAAAGAAAAGTTACTGTGCAAACAACTAGCAGTGGTCTGAGGTTTATGTACAGCTAGTCCAGATCTGTTTAATGGCAGTGAGATCCTGAGATTTTTCCCTCCACAGACATGCTCCTACACTGTTCTTCATATTAACACCATGATTTCCCATGTTTCTAGCAGGCAGGCATGAGTTGCAATTATTCTGCACAGAGTACTTTAAAAACTTTTATACATTAGCAGGTAAGACCTACATTATTAACTTTCAGTGATATTTGTGTCCATGTTTTATGCAGTAGAGAAATGAGGAAACCTAAAAGGCACATATTTTTCCAGTTTAAAGCAGTTTTGAGGTAATTGCTTACTTTTCTGCTTAGTGGTTTCAAGATCTAGATGGATGCCTTCATTAGCTCTTAACTGGAGCACTTCCTTTGAGAGTGGGTATTTCTGACTGTGTGCATGACACATGGCAGAGCTCATCTTTTCTGGTGTGCTATACTGTAGGTACTTTATTGAAGAGTCATTTCGCTCTGCCACATACAGTAGCCTGATGTCCTTTGACTGGGACTGAAAAAATGTTTTTTCTGAACAGGCTGTTCTGTAGACAGTGTCTGTCCTTGACTTGGTTAGATTTACCTCTTTGTCTCATCTACAGCAGAGCACATCAAGACTGAAGACAGTGTGCTTCTACAGTGCTGATAACAGTGTATGTTGGTTTGTTATAGATTATAAAAGTTAAAACTTGCATAGGATGGCAGAAATATCAGTAGATGTACTAATTCAATTGAGTTAAGAATGAAGTAGTAGTTATAATACTTCTGTTACCTAGTCTTGCAATTTCCCTCACGGGATCAATAAAGTTTCTATCTACTGTATCTTTAGCTTAGGGGCTGAAGGAAACTCCTAATAGCTCCGGGAATAGCTTATTTTTCTCTCTCGGTAGAGAGAAAGGTATAATATGAAGTAAATATTCATTGTTCCTTTTATGGTCTTTTCTACCAAAAAGAATATAGTTCCTGTTATGAAATATCTTCTGCTGTCTCTTAACAATACACTTAAATAGTTTAATAACATAGTCCTCTGGTGCCATATGTTATTAGTATTAAAGCATTTAAGCCAAGTAGGTTAAATAGTATAGATATGCAAATTATTTTAATAGAATGTGGTACTTATTATGAATTTTTCCCTGGGTGCAGTTCCAACATTGTTGCAAGGTTAAACTATAAGCTACAAAGCTGATTAATTAAGAACATGATTTTTTGTATAGTAATGGAAAAAATCATATGGATAGGTCTACAATAAGTACTAAACCATGAGATTCAGTTCATAGGTGACATGAGAAAAAAATAGTCTGAGGGTGAAAGATATCAAGACTAACAGTGTGTTGCAAATGATGAGTAGCATCAGCGTGTGTGATTAACAGTACAGCACTTCTTGTAATGAGTGTATGCTTTCCCGTAGTTTGTGGCAGGCTGAACCTGGAATATGCTGTACAAGTGCAGTGTGTGATGAGCTTCTAATGCATATGTAGATTTGAAAGCTCTGAGATGGAGTGTGAAAGACTTGATCTTTAGGGAAAACTCAATATCATGCATGTCCTGTATAATTGGGCATGACTCACTGAGCAGTTTTAATGCAGTGCTACGAAAAGTTTACTGGTTTAAAAGTTGAAGAGAAAATTATTTCTCTTATTATTTTCTCTGAAGAGAAATTGAAAGTCTGTGTTGAGCCCATTAAGGCCACATTGCCTGCTCAATAATTGTGTTTAGGGACATAGTTCACCTCAAGTGATCAACTTGACTGAATGGTGTGGGTTCTGGTGTCTTCTTTTCTGGTCAAGCATCTTTTGGGATGAGTTGTCAGTTAACATTTATTTTAGTTTTACTTTATTTATTTGCTGTTTGTTCCTGAGTTCATTATATATAGTTCTTTATGCATCCTTTTTTTTAAATGAATTCTTACCTCTTCAAAAAAATAAAAGGTTAATAAAAAGAGAATTAATGCTTACGCTTTAGATGTGTTATATTTATTTTTGGCTGTAAGTTTTCCTGATGGTTTATATCTTTTCTTCTTAACGTGCCGACTTTCACGATCTGTAGATACTAGAGGTCATGTTTAAGTAACATATGTCCCCATCCTTAATATGTGAGTAAATTATTTTTATTTTAAATATAAATCCAATACAGTGCAGCATCAAAAACATTCTCCCATCCAACTTATCTTCAGCATAAAAAATATATAGAAGAGAACTATGTTTTGTTTCTGAATTTTAACTTGGGCTGTGCACACAAATATAGTACGGTATATTGTCATAAGCACACATTGCCGAATAGAGACATGAGTAAAAAAGAAAGAAGCGCAATGTATTGATATTGCAAATCCTGGAATAGATGAAGACCATCATCATTGAAAACATCTGAGAGATCATGAATTCCTTTGTTTCTCCTGTGTTGAAAAGAGACAAGCTAATTACCTGTGAACTAACCTGAAAATATGTGAATGGGAATGCCACGTCTTTAGGAATTTCACGTATCTTTCCATTAAATGCCAAGTTGTAATATAATACGTAATTTTAGGGCTAAAAGAAAATCTACAGTGTCTAAGGGGAACAGCATATCACCACCTTCTTGCCTGATCTCATTAGATTTCACAAGTTAAGCAAGGTTGGGCGGTAAGTTGTTAAATTTAAGTCATTTAAAAAAACTCCAGTGTCATGGCTAAACTCTACTCTGGGCTTGCAACATCTGGCTCTTTTAAGTTCCTAAATTCAGGTAATCTCAGGTACAGAGGTCATCTTTGTTTCCTCTACCTGATCTTCTGGGGTGCTGACACAGAATGGCCTCCACACATTGCCTAGGTGGGAACTAAAATGGGACCTACACTTCAGAGGTGGCTAAAATGGATCCCGTTCTATTTATTAACTGCTTCAGGATTCTCTGGGATAAAAACATTATATACATGCGATGAATTATTTCTTATTACTATAAATTAAAAGCTGATGTTTATATGGAGAGACCAGATTGTTTTCAAGAAGATGCCAAGTAAAGTGTCAAAATTAAACTAATCAGGCAATGATCTCAACACAAATCCCTACTTAGATTTTCATGCTATAGAGGGAGTTGAGTATTTAATAGGCTATATGCTTCTTTCTCTTTCCATATGAATTTAAGAAATCCTTGTATGCAATCTGTCCCATTACCCTAACAAGGGAGAAAGAGGAGTAATAGGACTAAAAATGTCAAGTGTATAAGCACATTTGTTTTGATTCAGGAGACAAGTGCTTGAAGAATAATTGTCCATCTGCTCAAATGTGCATAAAATACCTATTTAACATGTTGTTATAGCTGTTCACTGTGATTGCATGTAAAGAAGAGTAAATCTCAATGCCAAGGTATCTGAAGTGTCTGACTAGTCAAAGTCAAAGGCAGGCCAGTCTTCTCCATTTCATGGATTTCAAAGGTAGTAATGCAGACTGTGAACGATGGATTTTATCCCTTGATAATGCTCTGAAATCATTAATAATAATTAGCAGATGGGGCAGTGTTTCGGTGATGTTGTGTATAACACTGTACCATTAGTATATTGTAATATGCAGTGGTGTGTGTTGTGTGTTGTTTAGGGAGATTGAGGTAGAGATAGTAGATTGATGGGCAGCATGATATAATGGCTCCAAAGATGCAGCAAACAACAGATGTGAAAGTGGGCATCCCTGATGAACCCACCCATTATGCTGAAGAACATTTTAACCATATTAATGAAACCTGATCTCAAGCCTATATGATACAGAAATGACCATAGATATTCCCACTGGAGGTTCTTGGTGTCAAAGAAAAAGAAAAAAGGGGAGGCACTGTCTGTTGTTGTGTGTGTCATGTGGAGGGGGTGGAAAATGTAATCGGACATAAAGCACTTTTTGATAAAAGCTATTCTATTTGTAGTGTACCAGTCTATTCATGTGGTTCTCCAGCTAGTGTGAAAGCATCTTAGTACTGTATATACACTAGCTTGGCATCAGAGCAAAATAGGCTTGCAGGACCTTTGTCTTTTTTTCAATAATATTAATGTTATAGTAGTTTTAACACTTCTTTATAGTGTGTGCTAAGTGAAGGGATTGGAAACACTTTTCCACATTTGTAGTTCTGCAAACATTCATTTCTCATACAGTAAGTCTTCAAAAAACACAAGAGCATGAAAACAGTTACAAATTAGAGGAGGCTGTTCTGTCCATCTGGCCTGTTTGGTAGTACAGTAAGTAAATAGTTTCAACAAGTGAAAACGTACTGTACATTGTTCACAAGCTCTTCTCATGTGTTTGGGAAGTAAACTCATTTTGGCCCCAGAGATCACTTTCACCAGCAGTAAAGGGACACGGCTCTTTTAGTCAGGCAAAATGCTTTAAAGGCACAGATTCTTCACTAATGCTGGCTGTCTGTAGGATTTACAGTGGGACGGCCACTGAAGCCGTGGAATTTACATAATTGGTTAAAAAGGAGACATTTATAAGACAACTGCAAGAACCACAGTAGCAGACTGTGCTGTAATGCCACAGGCCATACACAGTGATTCATGTAATGATTTACATTGAGAACCAAGTTCTAATGTCCATGTTGTAGTTTCTCTGCATTTACCTACAGTTGTTTCTGAAAACCACTGATTGTCAAATGAGAACAGTCAACAGCAGTTCTCATTGTGGGCCAATTCTGGTTCACAGCTTATGCAGTGTGGAGTAATACATTTACTTTTGACATACAGGAAATGGCATAGGCCCAATGGAACATATGGCAGACTTGGTCCAGGCATGTCCTTACATCACATTTAACCTTTGACGTTGAACAAGATTATGGGAAAATTAGAATGAGGTTGGTTATGAAGTGTGCTGAAAACAATGCATATTGCCAAAATATAGGATGGAAAGAAGTGTTTTAGAATGTGTTAGTGTTTTGAGTATGTTTCTTAATCATGCAGAATAAATTTCCAAGTATTGTGAAAATCTCATCCCTGACATATCACAGTTCTAGTAATTCTAAGCACATAAGAAGGGTTTTGCTCTCATTTAAACCTAATTGTACTGGTTCAGTTGCTAATTAGTTTATTGATTCAAGTATCTTATCCAACCTAATTTTATAAAAAATCCTAAAAACTGTTTCAACAGTGTGAGTGTATCACTTAATGCAGGCAGCAACCACCCTTCGTGTAAAGAAGTGCCTGCTTTTTTCAGTCTTAAATACTGTACGGTACATATCCTCCTAATTCCCACCCTTAGGTGTTGGTTTTGTATTTCTTCTGAAGTCCTGAAGCATTTGTTAGCACATTTCAGGATTTCAAATACTTGCATCAAATCACCCAGAAGTGTCTTAATCAGGATAAGCAGAAGTGTCCCAGAATATTGTCTTTATTTCATTTCTGCTGTGCCATTCAGATGGAGTGTTGAAAATACCGAATTTGTGTCAGTCCTCATGAAACAAAAGCCATAGCAGCGACAGATAGAGAACTTCAGGGTGAGCTTTTTGCTGGAAGTGCAGGACGACAATAGAAATATTTTTAAGGTTAAATAGAGTGAAGAGGTAAAGCCACTTATGTGCTTTTTGGGTTATTAATAATTTATTGGTCTGACCTTTTTCTGTTTATACAGATCAGTGTTTTAGTGAGCCATCAGAATGAAGTGTCTTGCCTAAGGTCCCATGGCAGTGCCCCCCTTGGGACTTGAACCCACAGTCTTCCTGTTGTGAGCCCAGAGCCCCTAACCACTGTTCTACACTGGTGCATCTGAAAGGTCAGATTTGCAGTTGCACTGTCTGCTTACAGCATGTTCCTGGAGAGGAGCAGTCTTGATTAACTGCATTTCAGAACTTGAAATACACTGTGTCTTTGATTTAGTGATTTATTTTCCTTTTTGTTTTTGGTAGTTTAGCTTAAAATGAACAGACCATTTTAATAAGGGTAAACCTAGCTTCTCAATGCTGTGAATAAGTTTGGATTTGCATTCTGTTTGTGCTCTTTCTGTGAAATGGTACTGAAAATAAATTCATGGCTGATTATCCTATTAGAATTAGGCATATGAGGTGGATATTAGTTTGAATGTTACCTGCTGTGTAGCACCTGGTGTTGTGTGTTTCACACCTAGCTGATATTGCTTTTATCTCCGTGTTTCAAACTCAGGAAATCAACTGTTAGCCAATAGTTTAAGTAATTGTTTTTTAGCAACAGCAATCCTCAGGTTTAGAAAAGACAATAAGAATAGCAACACGAAATGAAAGATATGGTGTATGCTGACAAACAGCAGTGGTGCTGAAAGTAGCCACCACTTCTTTGGGTGTTGTAAAATACCCCGTTTGTTTTTCTAGTTTTTTTGCACAGTTGTTGTGGCTTTGGCTGCTTCTTTTAAGATAAAGGGAAGGAACCTAACGATTACAATTTGCTGGGTCTTCAAGGCCTGCAGTGTTTTTCATCACAGGTACAGTTTTGCGTAGATGGGGACTAACTGTGTTCATTTGCTTCTGTGCATGGCATGGAGTCCTCCAACAGTTCAGTATGTTCTCTAAAACTACAGCAGTCAGATTCTCAGCAGAACTGGCCATGTATTTAAAAGGCCAAAGAGAAGTCGCTGTCTGGTTTCTCTTTCGCTCACATCCTTTGAGGCACTTAACTACAGCATGTTGATTTGCTTCCTGTGTTTTCCTGTTAGTGGTTTGACTGTGCAATTGCAGCAGTGAGCTGTCATGAACACTCAGCAGCTGGCTGTGAGTTCATCTTTGGTTTCCTTTCTCCTTCAGAAATTATACTTGGATTGCAGCTTTATTTTATACTTATCTTTTCAGACCCATCAACTATACTATACAGCTATAAATAATGAATACTGATTTTGAAAAGAAGTTCTGAATAGATTATTTGAAACCTGGTGTAGGGTTATATCAGTAAAAACACTCAGTTATGAGTCATTCTGAAAGAGGATACTACTAGAAGTGAAAGGATACTGGTTAATACTTTAAGATATTTTTGGAATGTGCACTTCTTCTGAGCCTTTTTTTTGTGTGAAACGTCCTGCACACCTGTTTCAAGTGCCACAGAGCTCCTGACCCCTGTTCTAATAATCCACTGACAGACTAACATCTTGTCCGCTGGGCACAAGGGACATGCATTCGGTTTGGAATGACGGAGATTCTGACCCAATCCACTGGATAATTAAAACATAAAAAACAAATTAGATTTGGATAAAAACAAAACTATGAATGGAGCTCAAAGAAAGCAAAACAAATGTATACATTTGGAAGCAAGATGGATGCTGCTCCTACCACATTATTTCCTGCTTTTTCAAAGTGTTACAAACAAGTCTTACTCCGTCAGTAGAAGAAATACGTCAGTTTTCTTGTTTTTCTCAAAACATTCCAAAAGGACTTTTGTGTGTCTGGGTCTCCAGCGACACTCCTGCTGCTTCACTTTATTGTGCCGACAATTCTATCATTTAAAAAATTATAGATCACATGGTGCTCTTTTCATAGCAGTAGCGATTGTGTTTCTTTTATCTGTTTGCAATGAAGATAGAGCTTGTAAAAAATGAATGATGAATTTTTTCTTCTTTAATGGTTAGCCACGTTTCCCATTTCATTGTCATGTAACAATGTGCCAGAATTTGCCCATTAAATCTGCATCACGTCTTTCATGATGCTCGGTGCTGCAGGAGAGAAAAATGAGAGAAAGCAAAGTGCTTTGAGCTCAAGTGAATCAATACCATTTATCAGCCGAACAGGCTGGATTTTTTTACCATCAGAGACACCAGTCCACATCACCACCTGACATGATCGTGAGCATTTTTAAATGAGGCCTGAGGCATTTTCACAATTGCTAGAAGCTTTAATACAGTGGAAATATTTCTGCTTGATCGCTTTATTGTGATTTCTTACTTATTTGTTTTGGAATATTGTTTCTCTTAAGCTGGGGATTATGTCTTATCAAGCAAAATATTTTTCAACCAACTATTGCTACTCTACAGTAAAATAAGGAAATACAGTAACTCTTTAGGCCTACCCAGTACTGCAGCTGCAGATTATTATCCAAAATATGGATTGTTTCTTACAAATATAAAATGTATATTATGTAAATAATGTATACTGGAACGCTTTGGCACATTTTAGCACTGATCTTCAACTCTTGTCCTCTCAAAATCTAGTCTAATTCACTAACTTTCAAAGGTGATATTAACAGTTGCAACCTATCAGTACAGTATGTACAGTAACTACAGTCTGAGCCTTGCTCAGGCTGTGGTTGTGATTAATGGAAGCACAACGGTCATTAGCAAATTACTACATGTGAATACAAACACAAAATTGATACTTCTTATAGCATAGCAATGAATCTATTTTTAATTGCTTATTAGTTACCTAAAGTTAAAATTTGAAATGCAAAAATCAATAGCAGACTAGCGTGACAGCTCAGCATGATAAATAAGCAGAAACTGCCAAATTAAAGGCATCACTTTTCTCTCTCGTCCAGAATAAATCACAGAATTTTTTCTCTTGTGTTTTAGTTTTACAGGTGGTAGTCCCTTTATCTTTGCTGACAGATCCACAGTGCTACAAGTTCATCTCTGCAACAAATGGCACAAATTTTTCTTTAGCTCTCAGCCCTCATTGGCCTCTTGTAATCTACTGCTTTTCACAGAGGCTGAACTCCAGTTCTGTAGTGACAGAGCATCCCTTTTCATTTCTCCCCCCTCTCTCGCGTCATGTTGTGAATCTGACCCCGTCTATCTCTCCTGATTGTACCAGCCCCCGCACTACTCAATGCAATTGTTATGATATGCAGTAAAGAAAAAGCTGTTCTGTTTCCTTTCTTCATCAACTGCTCTTCCTGTTGGGATCCAGCCGCGCTCAGAATTTAGACCACATGTTTTAGGGTGTCAACCAGCACAATACATTTCCTAGGAACTACGTGATTCATTTTGTCCAAAAAATCATACCATTGTACAGAAAAATCATTACCATCTTTAAAATCTTTTTCTTTGACTTTAAGGCGAAGTTTACAATGCAGTTGAATTGCTCTGCCTCTGAAATACAGTGCAGCTGTTGCAGGTAAACCTTGTGTCTGAGCAAGAGGCTTACAGAGGCTCTTAAAAACAGCCCAATCTCCAGCTCCATGTTTCTGTCTCAGGGTCACTCACATGAAAAGAGAGATGTTATTACACATCAAATGGTGTTTAAGTTCTTTGAGAGGGATCAAATGCTTTTCTAGGCTGCTGCGACCATTGTGTTTCCCTTTGTGAAAACAAGCCCAGGCAGCAAGGTGCTTCCACCCTGGTCACAGGACAGTATCTCTCAGGAAACACTATTGAATTTTTCACTATAGTCATAGGGATACAGGAAAACAACAGATGTAAAACCCAGGAGTTGACTGTGTAATGTTTGAAAGGTGACCCTGCATGGTCCAGATTTGCTCATCCTTACAGATGATGTCTTTGTTAATAGAAACCTTCAGTGGATGAACACAGATGATTTTTCATGTCATGGATTATTGAAAGCAGCAGTGTTGAACAGCACAGTAATAAACTATTGATATATAAAATGAGTATTATTGTAGTATGTTATACAGTACTGTATGTTGGTTGAGTACTGTTCTCATCAGGGTCTGTGGTTTGAAAACTGTTCATTCTCAGAATTTATGTCCTGTCTGTTTTAAAATCCCTATCTATGCAAAACCAAAGATGATGTTGCTGTGGCCTAATGTACTCCAAGGTGAGACTGGATTTTAGAGGATGTGAGAATTTTACATTGTTCCTGACTCTTTAAACTCAAGGTTTTTTTCTTTATGTAGAAACAATTCTATGGTGCTGATCTGCCCAAATGCTCAGCATTTTCTTTTAAAATGGTGCTTTAAGTCTCAGAGCTTGGATAAATCCATTCTTGAGATACAAGGGCAGTTTCCAGCCTTTGATTAATAATCTGAATACCTTCACGTGGCACACAGGCTTAAAAAGACAATGTACTGTAACAGTTGGCTCTGTCTTAGTCCATGCTCTTTTAAGACCACAACTTGTTGTTTGTACAGTTATTTTGTGTACAATACCATCTGAGCCTTTTAAAACACATCTTTGTATCCTACAATACATATTTTCAGCAGTTTAGTCAAAATTTTTGTATTTTTTAATGAGAATTGTACCTGAATGAAACAAAGATTTGGGTACTAACGTTAACAATAATCAATCTCCCACCTTTTCTGGATGTGGTACTTTGGAAGATTTATGTGGCCACGATATGCAGTAGACATTGTATGGTAATGCGTTTCAAGAACTTGTTTTTGCAATGTGTTTCTCTTCTATAACTTTAAATGTCTTATTATTTTAATACTTGGAAGTCCAGTTTCCTAGGTTCTGACACTGCCACTCAATTCTAAGCAGAGGGAAAGCACTACCAGCTGGGTGTGAAATTCCACCTTTGTTTTGCTAAGGCCTGAGGTAAAATGCACTGCCTCAACTCTCCAGGGGTATTAATGACCACCTCCTGACCTCTGATCACCGTACTGAAGAAGTATCAATTCAGTGCAATGACCGGTGAATTACAGTGTTGCCGAAGCATATACAATTGACACGTTATTTATAGACATTTAAATATATCACTGAGACAGTACCCTCTGCACTCTGCAGGCCTTGAAACTCTATATTTTAAACAGTCCTGTCATGCACAGTGATTGCAAGTTCTTTAATCCTAAGATTAAAGAGAGCAGGAGTTCACTTTTTAAAATACAGTGAAGTACTTCACATGCACTTTATAAAATTGAATTGAGTACAAAGGGGTGCTGTCCTGTTAGTCAGCCTGGTGATGGTCAAAAAGTGGAAATGATGAACTGCATCCGTTTTGCTTTTTTCCAGTTTTCCTTTACAAATAGTCACATATTAAAAATGTCACGACAGAAGCAGAAAAAAAAGAATATCTCCTTGTGCAAGACTCTAAGAAGGCAAGATCCCAGAATAACAATCTAATGAAAGGAACCAGAAGTGGAATAACTGGACAGCACCAGCAGCTCTGTCCCCCATTTTCAGTGATTCAGTGTCTCAGCCGGTCTCAGCACTCCTGGGGCAGAGAACACAGATTAAACAGGGCATCGCCCTGTGGTGACAGTTTGGGCTAACTGAGTATTTGGGAGATGGACAGGTGAGTTCAGTTGAGGGTGTACCCACACTGTACCTCCCCTGCATTCTTTCTTCTCCAGTTAGGCACAGTTTAGCACACTCCTGAGCAGGCAATGTTGGGGGCCCTGCCACAGGTATTTACTTGTGGGCAAGTGGAGATCTCTCCCCTGTCATAAGCAGTGAAGAGAATTTCTTCACACTGTTGTGCTTTACTGTTTACATGCCAAATCTCTGGCCTGTGCTTCCCAGCTGGCAAAGAACCTGGGGTATCAGAGCACTGGCGAACAAAGAAAAACAGTCAGTGTGCTCTTGTTTCTTTACACAATAAAAGTACTTCAGTCCTGTTGAATCTGTAGCATGCAATTCCTTTAAGCCATTTTATTTCTGTATTGCTGAGCAGGTTTACTGTTTATGTGTAGTAGATTGTGATATTGGTGTAGCAGGTTTGTCTTCCCCAAAGGATGTTTGTCATCCTGAAGGTATTAGAGCATCAGTGGTGATTTCTTTAAAAATTAAAGTTCTAAGTTGCATTTGGGCACAAACACATAGTAAACCCAGTACCAGGTGACTTGTTTGTCATGACTTGCTCTCTCAGCAAGTGTCTTTCCTGTTTATGCCACCCGTCCTGGTTAAACAGAATGTACTGTCATTAAAATAATCATCACGAAGACTGTGGCAGTGGAGTCATGGTGGGTGACACATGATGGTCGCTCCCTGCGGCCTTGAGGGTGTTATTTACAGTAGCTCTCTTCAGCAGAGCCGTTTTATTCGCACAGCAAAGCAGAGCTTGGAATTTCTCTGGAAGCATTGAACATCCACAGTGTAGAACCATGTCACGGAAGCAGTCAGGAATGCAACTGGTCTGTTTTTTAATCCTTTTCAGATGAATTGTTCCACTAAAAAACTGCAAAGAAGATATGCCAGGAAAGCTTCCTGCTGCTGAAGATTTTTTTTATGAAGAGGAAGTACGGCTTTAAATCTGTCGTCTGGAATGGTGGTTTCACTCTATTATTTTCAGTGCTTGGGTCCACAGTTTGATTTTTGTGTGCATTCCAGTTTCCTCTGGATGGCATCCCTGTGTCCTGTGCTTCCCAGATAGAAATAAGCAAAGACAGGACTAAGCAGCTTCTGATAATGGGTTGATGTATAATGATGTTTTTACCTCTGGGTATTGTTGAAATTGTCTGCACGTGCAGTTAATTTAAGAAACCAAGCACGTTCTTCTCAATGTGTATAATGGTATTACTGTATTAGATCGCAGTACTCAGCACAGAGTTGCCATGTTACTGTTGTAGTTACTCTGTTTACATTGTAGGCTCTCAAGAAGGCCTTTCAGTTTGTGCTTTTTTTCATATAATTGTTTTTCACAGTTCTACAAGTTAGTTTGGCTAAATAACGGCCAGAAGAAATTAAGCTTGTGAGACTGATTAGAAGGCAATTCTTCTAATAACTCAGTG
Organism: Atractosteus spatula; assembly: GCF_055471065.1. NCBI lineage: Eukaryota > Metazoa > Chordata > Actinopteri > Semionotiformes > Lepisosteidae > Atractosteus > Atractosteus spatula. Next base: position 45,747,317 of record NC_142712.1, on the reverse strand, counting down.
TTTTTAGCCAGTCACATTAGTCACAAACTCAGCACCTGTACCTTCACAAAGACACATGAAACAGCACTGCTCTGTAAATCTGAGCCACTCTTTGTCTATTGGAGAAATTACAGTACATGGTATTTATGAAGCATGTCATTGTGCTGTGATAATTGCCTGTAACAATATTGAGTTATTGAAGTGTCTGTTGCTCTGTTGTTTCCTGTATCCAGGAAACTAAATTGAAATGGCAGTGTTATTTGCCTCTTACAGGTACTAAGCAAATTCTCACTCTGGTCACACACAACCTTTCCCTGTCTGGCTATTTCCTTTGTCTTAAACTACTGGATTTGTTGCCCTGACAAGTGTGTCAATAGGAGCAGATTTAGGAGTCCTACTGAATTGACAAGGCCCAGATAGAAATGAATGTCACAGAACTGTACTGGCACCCTCCAGTATTTTACCCAAAGAACTGTTTGGTAATGGATGTTAGAGGTCTGAATTCACTTCATCACTTGAATTCTTTAGTCAGAATTCAGCATACTGTAGCCATCTCATTTCTGTGATTTTTGTTTAGTTAAAAAACTCAGCCAAAGCTCATCTGACGCCAGTTATTTTTGGCCCCTCAGTACTGTGTGCAGCTTGGCAACAGGCTACATATGGAATGTTTTTAGCAGACGCAAAAACCATAGGTCATTTCTCTTCTCAGTTGAGCTATGCAACAGTGTAGCATGGATATTTTCAAGACTATCAAAAATTGCTCTTTAAGTTTCTCACTTTTGTGTATGAGCTTTAAGATTTTAATTTTCATAAGCAATTTGAACAAATTGAGAAACTATTCATAGCATAGCAGTACCTTTTTTAACTTTAAAGTTTAAAACTTTAAGCTCCACTTTAACTTTAACAGCGGGTTTACTTTCTATCTCCCTGCCTTATGTGGGCCTTTTGCTGCAAATGTTGATCCATTGTATGTTTTCCAAAATGCCAGCTTCTGACCTGGGCTTCAGTCCACAAAATTTGACTGCAGGCAATAACTAAGAGATGTAAGCAAGACTATTGAATTTCCCATTAGCTCAGAGCTGTATTTCAGTCCCCCTGGAGAACTCCCAGAAGTGCATTGATTGTTGAAGTGTGATTTGTGGCACGTACTCATGATGAGGTGACAACTGGAGAGCTCACACCAGCCACAGTTCAAAATCAGTGAGCACTAGAGAAAAATTCATTCTGTTCTCAGGGAGCGAATCTGTAGACACAGTTTTGACAGTTATGATGTAATTCAAAAGTACGTCCATCTATTGTTCATAAACACTTGTGCACTTGTGATGCCATGAGGAACTGTGTTTTCTAGGGGCGTTATTTTCCCGAGGACTGTTAGATTTTTTCGAAGCTTTCTCCCTGCCTAAGATGGCGGACCGGACACGCAGCTCACAAAAGCCAGAGACTGGACTGAACTCTGGCAATCACTGCAGTGGGGATCAGCAGGGGCAGAGCAGGCTGGACCAAGTACCCAAGAAGATGGGAGGGAGCAGCACTGCCACAGTGCTGCCATGTTGCCATGTCAGAAAGCTCAGTTATTAAATCAATTGTAAAGCCACTAATGTAAATTGTAGTACAGCAGTGAGTTTCATTTAGTTGTAGCTCTGTTTTTGAACTTGCAAAACACTGTCAGACCTGTCTCAGGTGTTTCCTAAATTCATCTTTTTTTATGGGCACAATGTAGTCATTCCAAGCAGATGAAAATCAGATTTTTCAGACTTAATCTGCCTGTGGAAATATTTATAAGAGTATTATGTTGTAGAGTCACACAAGTAGAGAGGTGTTCTTTAAAGTGTTTCATTCACATTTTACTTACTCCAACTTGCAACACATTTTCCAAAGTGTACTTTCAAGATTCTCTAGCAGAATCAAAAAATATCTTCCCTAGATAAAAAAAAAAGATCCATTAAAGGCTTTGCAGCTAAAATACAATCATTATGTAGCTTAGACCACCCACCATGTAGATACAGTGCTGTGAAAAAGTATTATTTATCTATTATTGCATATTTGTCACATTGGATGTTTTCAGATCTTTAGACAAAATCTAATATTAGATAAAGGGAACCTGAGTGAACAAATAACACTTTTTTATTATGATTATTTCATTTATTTAATAAACAATGTTATCCAACACCCATATCCCCTGTGTGAAAAACTAATTGCTCCCTTACGCTTAATAACTGGTTGCACCACCATTAGCTGCAATGACTGGAAACAAATGCTTCCTATAATTCAATATTAGTCTTTGACATCGCTGTGGAGGAATTTTAGCTCACTCTTCCTCGCAGAACTGCTTTAAATCAGAAATATTGGTAGGTCTTCGAGCATAAACTGCTCATTTCAGGTCCTGCCACAGCATCTCTTTGGGTTTAGGTCTGGACTTTGAGTAGGCCAAAACTTTCATTTTGCTTCTTTTCAGCCATTCTGATGTGGATTCACTACTGTTCCAAGTGTTCTCCATTTGGAGATGATGGCTCTCACTGTGGTTCTGTGGAGTCCCAGAGCCTTAGAAATGGCTTTGTAACCCTTTCCACACTGACAGATACACATATTTTTTTCTGATCTCTTCAGGAATTTACTTGGATCGTGGCATAATGTGCTTGTTGAATCTTTGTGCTGGCTGACTCTGATGGTAAGGGTCAAAATAAGTGAGGTTTACAGTATATTGAGCAGGGCTGGCTGTAATCAAGCCTGGCTGTGTTCAATCAGCTGACTAAATTATCCCTTTAATTGGGTTGATTTAACTAGGAGATAATTACTTTTTCACAAAGTGCCAGTTGGTGTTGGATAACTTTGTTCATTAAATAAATGAAATAAGTTTTTAAAAAATGTGTTATTTGTTCACTCAGGTTCTCTTTAATATTAGATTTTGTCTAAAGATCTGAAATGTGACAAATATGCAATAATAGATAAATAATACTTTTTCACAGCACTGTATCTACATGGTGGGCGGTCTTAAATAAATGAAATACGTTTTTAAAAAATTTGTTACTGTATTTGTTCACTCAGGTTCTCTTTAATATTAGATTTTGGTTGAAGACCTGAATAAATTCAGTGTAAAAAATCTGCAATAATAGAGGAAATCAGGGGCAAATACTTTTTCATGGCACTGTATCTAGATTTGTTGAAACTGGATATGTGTATGCACTTTTATATTTACTATGACATGAAACTTAATTTTGGTTGACTTTTTTCTGAGAACTTGAAAGCTCTTTTCCTAACAGTAAGCCTTCACATGTACTATGCTCAGATCCCTGGGGGTTTATTATTAGGCCTGATGCCATTCTGCTTAGAATTCTGATCTCATTCTCTCTTGGAAGCTCCACAGGGCTTGGCCAGCTCTCTGCTTTAGTGGGCAATATCCAAGAAATACTGGGTCATGGTAAAAGGAGATTGGTGACTCAGTTAAGCAGTGCTTCCCTCTCAGAGCCATAGGTCCCCACTTTAGAGTGCACTTGAGAATTTACTGTATGTATTGTTCCAACTGCTGTGCCCATTGTTCAAATACAAGACCCTTGAGAATGTTCATATGGATTCTTAGAAGAACAGTACAGACAGTCTGTCTTTGAAACAATGATTTTTAGTTTTTATTCTGTATAAAACAAATATCTGTGCTTTTTGATGTAGCACAAATGAAAAAAAAAAACCGAGGTCTGCATTGCCTAGCTCTGTCTTTGGTGGGACATCAGTTCAGTTGTCTCTCTCTAGTTACACTGTGGGCGTTGACTCCTTCTCATTTTCACTAGCATGTTGCCAGAGCGCCCTGAGCTCAGGTTGAGTGTACTCATGGAGAATCTGTGTGGGAGTCTGGCACAATGCACTTGCATTTGAAATGCCTACATTTATGTTTTGTCTTCAGGTCTGTTCTATAAGAAACTTTAATTTTAATGAATTTTAATAAAACAAGATAATACTGTATTTTTTGAATGTGCAAAAAATGAAATTAACAGTATCCAGATTTTCAACTTTATCTGTGAGTTCTTTTAAACTTATGTGCAATATGCTAATTGCAGCACTTTGGGTAATTAATTATAACTACCAGCAGTTTTGATGACTTCCAGGCTTCCATTGTCATTTTCATGAAACACAATAGTAGTTGAAGCAATGTGGCAATAAGGTTGTTATGAAATGGATGTTAGTTGCAAAGAAAGAAGAATTTATAAGAATTATATGAGTCAGGCCTTTTGGCTTACACAAGAGTGCCATTGCCCCCTGCTTTAAAAGCCACTAGAATGATACCTACCAGTAAGTCATTGTCCAGTGTGGGCTGGAAAATGATCACAACAGTTTATGAGGTGTGTATCTCAGGCTCCAGTAGCTGTGAATGAGATCTGCCAAATTTCAATACAGCTGGTGCAGCAGCCTCCAAGCTGAAGGATTTGAAAGGGATTTCTAATATGTTTGCCAAGCCACTACCTTGATTGATGCAGGAACACACTTTGCATCACAGATACGTTGCTTTATTCCTCTGTATGATGATGACTAACCCCGAGTCTCCATTTTATTACTGCTTGTGAGCTCCAGCATAGAAGGAAAATCCTTCATATGTGTTTATACACACAAACACAAACGTGTCCCTTACACTAAGACACACACGTACTGTACATTTTTATACACCCACTCTGTTACACACAAAGACACACACATACTGTACATTTTTATACAAACACACTCCGTTACACACATAGACACGCACATACATGTTTATACACACCCTCCTTTACACACATATATAGCTATGAAGACACTGATTGTGTTCGACACTGGAGCCCTGGTTTAAGTTCCAGACTTGGGGTGCTGTCTGCATGGAGTTTGTACTGTATGTTCTCCCAATGTTTGTGTGGGTTTCCTATGAGTACTCCAGTTTCGTCTCATAGTCATGCTGGTAGGTTAATTGGCTTTCGGGAAAATTGGCCCTGGTGTGATTGTGTCTGTGTCTGTTTGTGCCCTGCGATGGATCGGCGTCCTGTCAGACACGTACCCTGCCTTGCACCCAGTGATTCTGGGCATAGGCTTTGGCTACCCCAGGACTGGATAAAATGGTTAGAAAATTGATGGATCGATGTACAGTACTGTAATAATCACTATTTTAATGCTTTGTGAACATGCCAGGTAACAATACGACAAAGTTCCAACTTTCTGGCATATGTAGGGTTTTGTGGAACAAGTCAGGGAGTACCTGTAATCAGCTACCTGATCCTGATCAGGATCAGTTTGAAATATGGGCAGAAAACAAATCCTTTCTACATTTATAGGCTTTCATGTGTTCATAGATTGGAACATTAGACTATAAGGGGGATGCTGCCTGTGCCTGGTGTGATCTCTTATTTTCTTGTTTTTGTTGGGGGCCTCAAACACTGGCCATGGTTAGCGTCCTGTAGAGGATTTGGATCTGTACTGTTCCTCGTAAGAGAAAAGGAATTTGTTTTGGAATTTGTATGTACTTGAAGTCCGCAGTAGAAAACAACTATTACTGAGCGTGTGATGGTGTCTTTTGCAGGACGACCATAAAAAGCCCAGCACTGAAAGGGAACAGTACATTCTTTGGCATAAGGTGTATTTGGTACTGAGCTGTCATGTGGTTATTTGAGTTGATGTAAACAAAGGCAAATCAATCTCAGGAAAAAGTTTCATGCTGTTTTCTTAAGCTTAAGGTTCTTGACTTGGCAACGAGCAACTCTGTACCTCTCGCTGCCAGAAGGGATTTTAGGAAAAAGTTTCCTTTCTTCCAAACTAGACCCAGTGGAAGTCTGGCTTTGGAAAAGGGCAGTTTTTGATTTCAAGCACTATGAGATGCAAATTTCTTAAACTGCAGAAGGCAGTCTCATTGCTAGTTGGAACACGGTTGCAGTTTTAGTAAAAATAAACTGAGGCCTTGTTTTGGAGCTCTCTACACTTGTGATAATGTCTGTGTTGTCCTATGCTGAATGAAATACTACTTATAAAATGAAGCATTTGGGGTTAATTCTGCAGCAGAATGCATCTGACGTGTGGCCATTTCACTTTGTATTATCCATCCTCAGGACCTTCTGCTTTATCTTGAGTACAAGCCTACATTACCATCTGGATTTCATGCCTTTGTTGCTAATGGAACAGTTTCTCTGTAGCACATACTTTGCTAAAGGCCATAGACACTTGGCAAGATCAAGCTTCCTATCATTTGTGGCATTCTGCACAATCTCAAACATGCCCGGCACAGAATGTGGTTGTATCGTTTGGATGTGAACAATTTACTTTAAAGACCCCATTTTGTGAAAAGAGGCAGAATAGATTCCCTGCAAGCATTATAAAATAAATATTAGCCAGATATTACTTAGCAGAGAGGTTAGTTTGTCACTGTTGATTTGAAAGTGTGGCAGGTAAAGGCTCTGATCGAAGTGTGGCAGAGCCCAGTGATCCAAGTGTTCTGAGTTTCCGCCAGCGGTTACAGAATTCCCCAAGGGCTCAGGTGCACAGTGTGGTTGGTACAGTGGGATCAGTCGCCAGGGGTCTCTCAGTGCTCCCAGACATAGCCCCCCCTTTGGCCCCCCCTTTGCTGGTGCGGTTGGTGGGCGATGTGCCTCTCCTCTGATCGGAATGGAGCAGTGTTGCCTCTGTTACAAGGTGACTGGCACAAAGGAGGGCAAGCCGGAGGAGTCTGCCTACACTTCTTCATTCTCCCCAGAATGCAGCTGTGGGGTTCATACTGCGAGCCAAGACATGATGAACAATAGTCCTCCATTCCAATTTGAGTGGGTGTATAACAAAAAAGAACTGATTCCAAATTGTTAAAACAAGTGAACTCACAAATGTATTCCTGCAGTTCGGTGTTATTTTTTAATGAGGCACTGCTTGAACGTCTTCCTAAAGCTTCCTATGGGGTCATTTCCTGTGCGTATTACAAACAGAAGGGTCCTATTAGCGTAATTAGAAGAAGACAGGTTCAATTGATGTGATGGGTTTAAACGGAAGTAGGTTGTGCCAGCTCTGCGTGATTGAACCTTCCTGTTGCAGTCATGGTACTTGTCAAGGTCTGTGGTCCATGCAGCTTCCAAATACTTTTTCTGCCTCTGCTATTTTTGTGCAGTACAGCCCTCAGTTCCATTCTAATAGCTGGGAGTCTCTATGAAATCCATGTGAGTTTTGAACGTGAATAGTGTGAAAGCACTAGTTTGTTGTGAAAGCAGTGGAACAAGTGTGAAATATTGCAGAATGACATTTTACAAAGGAAGCCGTTCAAGGAATTAGGGTTAAAGGAGCTAATGGTAAAGATTTTCAGATGAGAGATTAACTGTTTGCCCTTTGAAAGCAGGAAGAAGACTATCTGTATTATTAGAACATATTTGAATAAGAAAACAGGGCTTGCAAGACACAAACTACTATCAACAGCATATAATAAATCAGTCACCTGCCCCTACTGTTAGTGCTTCCCTAGGAAGAGAAAATTGCTGGGTACAAGCTACTACTAAATTAATGTAGAACACCACTTAGCATTTTAAATCAAATAGTTTAATTTTCATATATAAAAAAGACATCATGAGTCATGAGTATTTTTAGAATATTTGAAGATGTAGATTTTTTTAGTATTACATAATAATGCATTCATTGTTATCCACAGGAAATTGGATTGATGGCACTGCTACCAAGTGGCAGTGTCCCAATAGTCCTGTTTGCAATACAGTATAATTGAAGTCACCATTCCAGTGCCATAGTTACTGGAAATCCAGTTACTGTAGAAATCAGCAAAGGATTCTGTCATCATTTTCCTTTGACAATTGGGATACTTGTATAATCATGAGTTTTAAGAAGAAAACACAATAGTTGTTCTTCAGGAATTATTTCTAAACTCAAAGGTTGTGTTCATCGTTGTTTCTAAACAGTAGGTGCACAAGTACCAAAGCAGTGATACCTGGTAAGCCTAGCAGGCTGTGGGGCTAGAGTGTTGCAGCTGTTAGGGGCCCTGGACTTGTAACTGGAAGATTGTGGACAGTGTGGGGTACTGCTGTTGTCCCTTCCTGCAAATTATTTACTTGGACAGCCCCAGTATGCCCACGTCTATAAATGGGTATAAGTCAAAGTTGTTTCGGATAAAAGCAGAAGATCAATTAATAATAATGCAGTTAAATATTTTTTGTGGATGTGGCTTTCTGGTTTAATTATTGGGCAAATCTGCCAGCCGTCTGTTACTCTGATGAAATTATTTGCTGTGCCCCCAAAATTGAACATGACTTAACATGACATGACAACGCTGAGATTTGCGATGCAAAAAATTCAATTTGATTTGATTTTAGGATGAAAAGTGCCACAATCACCACACTTAAACCACCAGTTTCAAATGTCATAATGACACGTGCCTGTGCTGCTCTCCTGAAGGATGAGGACAAGGACCAGCAACTATAGCTGCATTTCTCTCCATCTTTTATTATTGTTTTATAAAGCTTATTAAAAAAATACAAAATAAGGTCAGTAAGTTGACCAATAAGGGTTTTGGCCTTGACTAACCTATACGCAGTCTAGTATGAGCCCTTGATAGGAAATGGCTATGGTTTCTCCAAAAACTGCTGGTTCAGCTTCACCTCTTTTTTTAAATTAGAATAGCAAGTTTTTTTTGTTATACCCACTGGAGTTTGGATTTGCCAGTTTTTCAATGTGTTTTTCACATCTCAGCTCATGGCTGTGAAACGTTGTGACCGCACACAGAGAGAATTAGGAAGTGTAATCGCTTTCCTCCGAAACACCCAAATTTCATCCACTTGTCTTTAAATTCAGAGGAACCGCTGCCTTGTATCAGCGCTTCGGCACTAATTTGAGGGGAGGCACGTCCTTTGACAGCACCACTAGCCCGCAGGCACCTAGGGGGCCACAGAGAGCTGAGAGCCAAGAGAGCCTTGGCCCCTCTACATTTGGTGGTGATGCCACTCACTTCCTGGTGTATCCCACTCACAGTCGGCTAGTGACACGACCCAGGCTCCAACCCGTGATAATAGAGATTTACCTCTTGAGCCTTTCGAGAGGCCCTGTGCCCTCTGGTTTAATAAAGCAGATTCTGCGGTGCGTCGTGTGCATCCAGTTATTGCACAAAGGCACAGAAGAATTAACACAGAGAAACTGCTTTTTTTCTGTTTTTAGCCTGTTACTGGGTGAACAGTCACTGGATCAGTGGTTCTCCAGGTCCCCTTGTTTAAATACTGGATTTCCCTTAATGGACTGATAATAAAAATTTGGCATCTCATAATAAAGAGTTTGCTATAAATAATTATCTTTAAGATAAAATTGATATAATGTAATTTTTCTCATGCTAATGTTTCAGCTTTATGGTTTACTGTGTAAAGGAGTTTGTTTCTGTGTTTTTATAAGACTGTTTTGAAATAACCCAGTGGAGCAAAAACTCCTTCAGCAGAGTGTTACATAATATAGTCTGTTGTGTCAAGGCTTTTTGATTGTTCTTCTTGCAGAATGAAGTATAAAAATGTTGAAAAGATTGTGTGACTTCACAGTTTTGCAGTATATGTGGAAAGAACTTAAAAGTCCCTTAATTTATTAAAGTTCTTCTCCCCTTTGTTAACTTCTGGAGATGGTTATGCCAATATAAGGAACGTTGCAATTCTACATAAAAGAGAAGAAAACAGCTAAAAAAAATAGGCAGAGCAGAAACCACCTATGCAATTAAAATCGTGCCGACTATAATTAAGCAAATTTAGTAACGAACCAAAAAACAGGAGAATCTGCTGTGGAATATTTCTGAAATACTGCTTTTTATTGTACATCTGAAATGTATGTCCTATCTCTTAGCACATCACTGCCTTGTTATTTACTGTACACATGTATCATGGTTATTAGGAGATTTAAATGCAGAGCACAAAAGCACTGTCATGAGCAAGCAGTCTATTACTGCCTTCTTCTATTCTGAAGCAACACAAAACATTTGGTGATATACTGTGCTATACAGTATGTTGCATTACCATTAAATATTCAGGATGATTCTCCTAGACCTGTTCTTGTGTTAACGGGGCAAGAATGATGCAGCTCCAGGTCACGTCAATATGATTTTACTATATTGCACACAAAGAGCTCGCTGACCACAAATTACATGTTGTGAAGCTCTTGAGTGACAACCAGCAATTCATCTAAATGATGGGTTGTATCAGCCTCCTCAGGATTTATGCAGTTTCCATGTGCTATTTATAATCAAGGCAGTCCTTCCATCTTGTACCTCATACCGCAGCGAAGACAGATTTATTGGAGATGATTACTGCTTGGTTCTTTTTGTCCCCAGAAAAGATCCCAGATCTCTCAACTTGTAAGTGGTGTTAGAGAAATGTTGAAATGTTGAAGTGCGTGACAATGTCAGTTCTCTTGTGAAGCAGAACATAAATCTATAAATAAATTATCTATAGATAAATCCATAATCCGATCTTTGCTACCGATTTAACATTTCTATGTCCTTGTTTTGCAGCTATTCAGTGAAAAGATTAGTGGAGCTGAAGGAACAAAACTGGATGAAGATTTCATGGAAATGGAAAGGGTAAGCTGTGTGCTATACTAACTAACCAGAGAACCAGGCCTTAGTCAGTGGCATTCTTGGTTGTAAATAAGAAATCGGTCACAACTGCATAAATCCTTGTACTGCAAATACATTATTGTGTATTGTCTCTTCTAATTATAAATGGCATTTTTATATGTGGGCGACACAATGCTTAGCATTGCTGTGTCGCAGCACTGGGGCCTGGGTTGAATTCTTGTGGTGCTATCTGAGTGGAGTTTGTGTGTTTCCCCTGTGTTCGCATTGGTTTTCTCTGTCTTCCTCCCGCAGTCCAAAGCCGTACCAGTGGGTTAAGTGCTGTCTGAGAAAACTAGCCCTGGTGTGATTGTGTGGGGGTTTGTGTGCGTGTGTGCCCTGCGATGGACTGGTGTTCCATCCAAGGTGTGCCCTGCCTTGTGCCTGTTGCTTGTGTGGATAGGCTCTGGCTCCCCAATTGGACAAGGTGGTTAGAAAATGGATGGATATATTTTTATATGTAAATTTTATATTTACTAATATGATCGATGTGTTATTTTAGAAAATAGAGGTCACCAACAAATCTGTCATGGATCTCCTATCAAAAACCACAGAATACCTTCAACCAAATCCAGGTATTATTAATTTATTTTATTATTATAAATAATAATAGCAGTATGTATAGAAGGAATAGCAGCAGTACCAGTAATAGTCGTTTTCAGAGTAGCTGGACTCTTTTCACAGCATTCTTCTATACGGCTACTGATAATTGAAGTATAGGTTCACAACAGTACTTTTACTATGAAGGAACACAATTAAATGCCCATTTGTGATGTTCAGTTAATATCTCCATAGCATTGTTATTGATATTTAGCTAAATGAAGGGTCAGTACATTTGAAGTAAATGATTGTAACTAATTGGCTTCTCCAAAGAGTAGGACCATTTTTGTAAAAGGTCATTTTGTGAGCATTTTCCCCCAATTTTCCATTGTGCTGATCTTTCAGCGTACAGAGCCAAGCTCGGCATGCTGAACACTGTGTCCAAGATTCGAGGACAGGTGAAGACTACGGGCTATCCTCAGACAGAGGGGATGCTGGGGGACTGTATGCTGCGTTATGGCAGGGAACTAGGAGAGGATTCAACATTTGGTGAGCTTCTCTGCATGTGTTGGACACATGTTGTGCTTGTTTCACACGTTAATTATTAAATTGTCTCCCGTGCGATCTGTAAACTCATGTCCTGCACCAGGTAAACCAGCGGTTTTCACTTACTACACCTGTCAGATTATAAAATGTATGTATAATTGCTGTTGTAAGCCACCTTGCACAGAAGAGTCAGGGAAAATTCTTATTAATGATTAATCTTAAAGGACTATATTGTTATTCATACTGTATGAAAAGTGGAAACTTACACTCTACTCTTTGCCATTTCATGCTTTGCAAAATAGACACACGTAGAAATGAATATGTAATTCTGAACTTCACAAAAGCAGTTAACTTTTAAAGATGTTAAGAGGTCATGTAACTCAATGCTGACACCTAGTGGACAGGCCAGTTTAATTCTTTGGCAAGAGTTTAGTCCGCTATGGCATGTTCTTCATTTTAGTGTTGAAACTGAATTATTTCAAAAGTATTTTACTAAGAATTTAGAGTCAGATAAATTTAAAAGCTTTGCAGGTCAATGAAAACTTACACACAGGAATAGAGTGAGATGCTTTTAAAGATCACCTCCTGCCTTTTATGGTGGGCTCAAGAACTATTGGCACCCTTGATAAAAATGAACAAAAACGCTGTATATAATAAACTGCACAGATAATGAGCTGTATTTTGAGTAATGAGTAATACTATTTTTCTCGGAAACATAGGTGTCAAAATTATTGGATCTCCTACATTGTTTATTGATGAAAATTACACAAAATGTAATCTGCAATGAAATTATCTTTATTTAAAAACAAATCAGTCCCAAGGAATGGGTTTTTGGACTTCCTGTTTCACAACGCTATGAACAGAGGCACCATATGTGAGAAAACCTTGTGTCATCCATCACCATGGGGAAAGGCAAAGAACTGACAAATCAAAAGAGACAGAGATGGTTGTGTTAGCTTCAAAAATCAGGTAATTGATGCAAAAATGCATAAAAAGTTAAATATACCACTTAGCACTATTAGGGCAATAATCAAGGAGTTGAAAACCACTAAACAGTGGTTAATTTACCTGGAAGTGGGCGGAAGTGCATCTTGTCTCCACGGACAGTGAAGAAGATGATGTTGAAGTTAAAAAAAATCCAAGATTCATTGTTGGAGAACTACAGTGTTTGGTTTCATCTTTGGGTCACCAAGACCCAATAATCAACAATAAGATGATACATGTATATCCATGCCAACTGTTTGGAAGAGCTGCCAGAAGAAAGCCCTCACTGACAACACAAGACGAATTGAAGTGGCTGGAGTTTGTGTAACACCATTGGGACTTTGATTGGAACTGGGTGCTATGGTCAGATGAGACTAAGATCAAACTCTTTGGCCACTGACACAATTAGGGCGTTAGGCGTCAGCAAAGGGATACGTACAAACACGAACAAATACAGCAGTGGATCATTAAAGTTTTGCTGCCACTGGCCCTGGGGCGCTTGTTAAGATCAATGGCATCATGAACTCCACTAGTATCAGGATATTCTGGCCAAACACCTGGTTGCCTCTGCCAGAAATCTGCAACTGGTGGACCTTCCAGCATGACGATGACATCAACGTTTGCAGAGACTCTCACCTAGTCTCTGGACAAAAAACCCGATTGAAAACCCAAAGTCTGAATTGAAGAGGGCAGTTTATATGGGCATCAAGGACCTGGACAATGTCTGCACAGAGCAATGGTCCACGATCCCTCCCAATGTGTTCTCTAACCTTATTGAACAATATAGGAAAAGGTTTTGTGCTGTTATCCTTGCAAAAGGAGGTTGCAGCAATATGAGAAACGGGGGATCCAATAATTTTGATTCCTATATTTTTTAGAAAAAAATAGTGTTGCTCATTTAAAAATGTTTTCCTTGTATTAGAATAAAAGCTTCTAGTTTTCCCATTTGGGGGGTATAAAATATAGCTTACTATCTGTGTTATTTATGTGTCTTTTTTGTTCATTGTTATCAAGGGTACCAATAATTCTAAAGCCCACAGGATATTGCTTTTTAAACAAAGGGTAAACATTGTAAGGCTCTGCTTTTACGTTGTGTGTAGTCACCTCTGAATGGAGCATTTCGCTGAAATCTTTCCAGGGTGTGCATTGGTTGATATTGGTGAAGCCATGAAACAAATGGCTGACGTGAAAGACTCACTGGACATCGGTGTTAAACAGAACTTTATTGATCCTCTACAAACATTACAAGAAAAAGATTTGAAAGAAATTGGGGTAGGTATTGAAATATGTATGTACTGTTACACACAGAGTGACTAGCATAGTATTCAGACACTTGCACAGTTTTCACATTTTGTTGCTTTAAATTTTGTGGTCATAACACTTTTGATTTGCAATGGTCATGTATACTTGTATTATTGTACAGTTTTTTTAAAATTGAACCAGAGCAGAATTTTCTTTTAATTGATTTCTTATGGAACAGTGTTGTACTGTATGTGCTTGCATTGGATTTGCATGTAGTGTGTTTAATAGCTGAGATTTAAAGATCACCTTCTGAATGAGAGAATGCACATGCATACTCATGTGCCTGTCTATTCACTCTGAAGTCACTTAGCAAAACCAGAGATGAGGTGAATCTTGAGCATTATGAATTTCAGACCTTTGATTATGGAAACATTTAGATCAGCAAAGTGAAGAGTTGAATCTGCATTTGAATGAAATGAGAAAGAAATGCAGGCCAAGCATCAAGCAGGAACATACAGATTCTTTTGCCAGAGACTGAAAAGACACAGAACTGGAGGAGTACAAGCTGTGGGAGCGCCCAGGGTTTCGAAGAATAGAGCATGAGGCATGAAGCTATTATAGCATATGAGGGTAGGCAGACTTCTGATTTTGCCTTGAAATTTTTAAAAGATACTCAAAGCCAACAATTTGTCTCTTCCTCGACAGCATCATTTAAAAAAACTTGAAGGTCGTCGATTAGATTATGATTACAAAAAGAAGCGTCAGGGTAAGATACCAGATGAAGAAATCAAACAAGCTGTGGAAAAATTCGAAGAGTCCAAAGAGCTGGCTGAAAGAAGCATGTTCAACTTTTTAGAAAATGATGTAAGTGAAAATGAAACTTCTATGATTACAGTTGATCATTTTATGGAAGCACAGTACTGTAGCTGTATGAAAAACCACTCTGTTTCTCATTGTTACTGTACTTCGCTTTTCTAAAAAGAGAAAATGCAAGTTATTTTTTTTAGTTGCCAGACCATATCATGAATGTGTGGGCATGTAAAATTGTGCAGTATAAATGTTATTTTGCTTTTTGTTCCCTTCAGGAACTGCTGTATTACTGTGTGTGAAAACCCTGGAGAAGTGTTTAGAATATTCTTAAATCTCTGATCCCGGAAAAAGCATTGAAAATGCCACCTATTTTTTCTACTAAGTGTCTGTACACGTGCTGATGAGAGTTGTGTTTATTCAGGTGGAGCAGGTGAGTCAGCTGTCAGCCTTAGTTGAAGCAGCACTAGACTATCATCGCCAGTCTCTGGAAATTCTTGAAGAGCTTAACAACAAATTACAGAGCAGGTAGGGTATACTTTCTGCTCTTTTTACAAGTAATAAAGAAACCTAATCTCTCCTCTGTGTTTTTACTCACAACAGCTTATCTAAACATTTTCTCTGCAGTACTTGTGCTGGCCATTGATGTGACAAATTAAGACTAGGTATCCAGGTGATGTCTGCATTCTTGATTTAATTTGGCATTATTTAACTTTTGTACAGAATAACAGCAGCAAGCAACCGCCCTAAAAGAGAATTCAAACCAAAATCCATAATGACGAGCTTAGAGACCATCGATAACCAGCAGCACAATGGATTGTCATACAGTTCATCATTCAAGTCCTCAGGTAACCATGCATCACTTTTATGAAAGTACAGTTTGAATCCATCCATCCATTTCCTAACTGCTTTACCAATAGAGGGTGGTGGGAAAGCCGGAGCCTATCCCAGCAAGCAAAGGGCACAAGGCAGTGTACACCACGGAGGGGACTCTAGTCTATCACAGGGCACACACAGACACAGACACGTACTGTACACACTCACATCAGGGCCAGTTTTCCAGAAGCCAGTTACCTATAGTACAGGTATGTCTTTCGACTATGAGGGGAAACTGGAGAACCTGGAGGAAACCAATGTGAGCGTTGGTAGAACAGTCTGAATTTATGATTTTTTTAAAAAAAAATTGCATACATTTTAAAGGTTTTAAATATACAGTTTTGTTGTATTTAAATGTTTTTTCTGTTTGCTTTTTAATAAATGCTACAGCTTAAGCAAGGATTCCTCAAAAAGAGTCCATGGTCCCTTAATTGCAGTAAATCTATTTTGTCTACATTTCTCATTCTTTAAATGGAAATGTGATGTTATCTGTCAAATATCATAGATAACAAAATCACCCTACTTTTTTCAAAGCTGCTAACACTAAGGTTTATTTAATCAGACTGTTGGTTAAAATAAGAGTTTAGTTACAGAAGTATAGGCTCAGCTACGAAAAAAATCTGACTGAAGCACTAATTAACTCTTGACTGAGGAAAAAGCACTTCATAACCTGAAAGGTCCTGTTAGAGGTCTGTTATCAGAACAAGCAATACATTGTAAAGGGACAAAAACCTGTGTAGAAAGGAGGGTTTCTCATTTCCTGCCAGGGTAGTGATCTTCTTCAGTGCGAGCCCATGGTGAGAGAGGTGTCTTCGGAGCCAGTTATACTGGCTTTTTCTTCCATCTGCTTTGTGAGCACCAAACCAAGCTCCCAACACTGAGAATGTAGAAGAATTTAATGATATCTTTTTTCTTTTGAAGTTAGTGTCAGCTACATTGGCGACAAAAATTCATTATAGCAGGAATGTCCAGCTTAGGGTTTAGAAGGCATTGCTTCTCCCGTGGATGTCTGTTTGTCTGTAAGCCTTGGCTGTTTGTTACTGTGTGGAATGGATCCCTGTCTCATTTTTATTCTGGGAATATACTGAATGTGTTGGAATTCGGTCTGCATTCAGAAAACTGGTAGGTGGAGAGACGGCTGAAAATTATTTCTTTAAGGTTCTCTGGTTGATGTATATTGTTTCTGAGTTTATTAAGGCCAATGAGTTGATGACACCATGGAAATATTGAAACCTCTTTTATTTACTAATATGTGTGAAAAGATAGTGATGAATAAATGTTATGTTTCTTTATGTTCCGTTATAGTAGAATTAAATGCTTTACCTTCAGACCTGCTTAGATTTTAATATATTCATAATTTATTGCAGATGCCCAGACCAACCACACTGTAAATGGAAACAGTAGGTATCAAGCCTAAGACATTATCAAAATGTAAAGGGAACAGATCATTTGTCTTACTTTGCCAGCCTTTGGCTCAGACACTTAGTCTCAAGAATGGTAACCTCAAACATTATCATCCATGTGTAAAAGTTTTCTTCCTTTTCGTTTAAACTTTTTACAGCTGAATCTGCGCTTGATTTTCTAAGAACCTTTTACTTATAGTTAATTTTATATTCAACGCATTTAGGTTCACGTAGAAACTGAATTCTTTTGGCTGCTCATTCTGGAATTTTAGATTCATGCTCACTTGTGAGCCAAATGACTTCAATGCCAAAGCATTGTGTAATATTTTACCAAACCCCCAAGGTTCCTGCTTATCGGAATGTTTGATGTGCCTCCTTGTGGTCATTTCTTAGTAAAACAAGAGAAGAACCAATTGAATTCTGTCATTACAGTATTTGGAAAATAATTAAGAATGCAACATTATCATATGAAGTATATCAATTTAACTTTTAGCGTTAATATTAAGAGAAAACTTCATTCTTTAGCTCGGAACAAGATCTTTTAGTACAGTTCCTTAACAGAAATAAGCATAGCGGTATCTGGTCTGACCCTTTCCTTTTTCCTTCACCTCCCACTTACTTATTGTGTTACAATTCAACAGCACAAGTCTCACCCATGTCCTTCTCATGGCCCCAGAGCACAGAGAGCAATCGTGAGTAGCTCCCCAGCGCCCCCATGTTGTTGACTATCCAGTCATTGCTCTCTCTCTCAATCATCTGTCTTATTTCCTCTTCTGGTTCCGTGCAGCTATGTTATTGAGTTAGAGTTAGAAACAAACTGCTTTGCAGCGAAGCTTTTGAATCAGTCCTTAGTGGCGCATTAGTGGGAAATTAGCTTTGATTGCATTGTTTTGCTTTCCCAATGCAAAGGCTTGCAGAGATAGAGGGCAAATAAAATTGCAAAAATGTTTTTCTTCAGACTTGTCAGTGTTCTGTTAAACCTGACAAGCTGAAGGTCAGCTTGCAAGTTTGTCTGGGACACAGTCTTGTTTCTGCGAGTAATCATGGCTTGATTGTTGTGGTGGTACCTCTTTTTCTCCGTTTTCACTCGCTTTCGAAGAGCACCCGCAAACTGACTCTTGATTTCTCTGACCTCACTCTTCTTGGATGCCTCTTCCAGGGTCTTCTGTTCATATGGACCAGCCCTGCTGTCGATCACTGTATGATTTCGAACCTGAAAACGAGGGGGAGCTGGGGTTCAAGGAAGGAGACATCATCATTCTCACCAACCAGATTGATGAGAACTGGTATGAGGGCATGATCAATGGAGAATCAGGCTTCTTCCCCATCAACTACGTGGATGTTATTGTGCCTTTGCCACAGTAAAAAAACAGCAGTCAAAACTTTTTTTTTATTGAAACTGTGGAACCAAACTCATAGTTCTAAATTAATTTACAGAGACATTTCCTTAATGTCGCGTTCTGTGAAAGCCTTGCTTTTTGACTGACAGACTTTTCTATGTCTTATTTTTCAAGTATTTATTTTGTACATTTTTCATTTGTAACGAAAGTGGAACTACTTTTCCAGGCAACATACGACATACCATTTGTATGCCTTGATTTATTTAAAGAAAAGTGGTATTTCATGTATCGGGGTTGGTATTTTCTGTTGCTATCTCAGTACCTTTCTGCTATAATGTGGAATAGTTTATTACCTGCCTGCCGTGGTCTTATGTGTTTTTCTGAAACACAATTTTAAACTGTGAGTATATAACTAACTGTACTTCTATGAATGATTGTCCTCACTGAGTCCTTCTGTTTACATGGTATAACTTATTGTGATACAAAGGAGCATCATGATAAATATTGCCAAGTCTGTGTTCAATGGGGGCAAACCTCTTATTTGCACTCACCTTATAAGTGCTTTTTATGTATTTTATATTGCACTAAAGCTTTACATTTGACTCCCATAAATACACATGCAAATGAAAACTGCAACTGGTTTTCAGATTCACGGTTAGTTACAGAGGTCATATCTATAATGCAGCTACTGTATGTGGCTGTTATCTGGATGTACAGTACATGCTCTTGACTCTGTACTGATAAACAGAATATAAAGATTTTAATTATTTTGCCTCTCTCCCCACAGCTATTGGTTGTAGCTTTAGTTAGAGTAATTGCAGATACTAAGAAGGAAACACTCTCCACCACATCTTCAGACTGAGAGTAGTGTAATTATTAAAAAAATGTAAAACTATGAAAATATATAATTGTTTTAACAGGGCTGATTATATCAAATCCAGGGAAAAACAATAAATCTGCACAGTGTCTGGGATGCAAAAAGCAACAGATAAAAACCTTTATTAAAACAATATATAGCTGTGCTATAAACTATTATAACTATGCCACACCTTTAAACTCTGCAATTTCAATTTTTTTCTTACTCTTAGCTTATATATCTATAAGATTTCGAGATATTAATCTTAGCATTATTTTCTATTTAAAGCTGGTTCTGCAATCCAAAAACATTCCTGTTTTCCAAAATATAGGCCAGGAAATGACTCCCCAATTCAGTACACAGCTAGAAATACCTGAAAATAATGTACCAAACAGTTGCTGGACCAAATTAACAGATTGTTCTTGAAGAATTATAGTCATTTGAAGCAAGAAGAATTGCCCTTTGAAGGAAGTACAGGAAATCTGTTTATTCAGAAACTTTAGTAAATTGGGCAAGGAGTAACAGGTATTCTGGAAGTTTAAAAGGATTTCACAATTTATCTGTTACAGAGGCTATTTTTCACCCAGACCCATAGTAATTGGAACCATGATAAATGGACTAAACTTTCCTTTTCCTTGACTGATCAGACTTCCAAGGCAGAGCAATTTGAGCAGTGTGATTATTTAAAGCCTTGGAATCTAAACATTAAAATATGTATTTTAAACCGAAAATACTGCAGTTCTCTCAGTGTTAGTTTTTAATGAATTCAAGCTCCATTTAAAGATGGGAAAGGGACAGAACCATTAAAGCAATAGAATTGTGTTAGTTCACATTTCTCTAATGCCTCAGTGGGTGTTATATTGCTGCAAGGGGTATTTTAGTAGCTTCAGAACACTAAGTTCTTAATTCAGTATTTCCAACTCTTATTCCAATTTTATCATTACTTGCTGTTACTCAGCTGTCACATTTCTCACTTGGTTGATACAACAGTGGCAGTAAATGAAACCTTTTCTTCTTTCCTGCAGCATAATTTATACAAAAGTGTTTTATAGATGTTGTAAATGCATATAAAAATGAATATATTCCTTAAATAAATCACAAGCAAATATTGAACAAACATGGACAAATGTTCTTATTTTATTCCTTGCGACTTTCTTCTGTTGCTAATGCCTGTTTCATGATTGACACACAACTACTACCTGTACATCTGAGATGTTTTTAACAAAATTCATTTAGTAAAAATAGATCCTGTCAAAGTATTTCTTAAAAGGCTATTACTAAAGACCTTTTAATGTGAATCTTTGTAAGAATACTTGTACTGTTTTGTATTGATTGTATGTATTGTTTAACATATTCTTAATGATTAAATTCTTTGAAATCTGGCACTTTCTTTCAAAACTGTACTTAGACAGGCATATAAACCATAAGGTAGATAAAACCTAGTGTAGGTACTGGAAGAAATTAAAATGATTATTGGAAAATTAATTGGCAGAAAGATGTAGTACAATCTTAAGTTCATGTTCAGGTCAATTAGTAAAACCTTTCCTCATTTTACAATCTGATTTCAAATCCAAATTTCATTGCTCTTTTGTTTTGAGCTCCTGCCTTTACTTGTCTTGCTTTTCAGGGACTGAGAGCCCCTTCGATTTTCCTCACTTGGTGTTTCGGAGCGCTGCTGAGGTGCAGCTTCTTTGTCATCTTTAATAGGAGAGCAGTTTCCAGTGCATGTCCAGTCCTGGTCGTTTTCTCCCATCAGATCTAATGTTGGGAGTGAGTTAGTGCTTGTAAGGTCTCTGAATGTGAGTGAGGTCAGTGATTGGGCATCCTGGTTTATTTCCTGATATCCTTTCCAAGAACTTTCTTTTTTCAGTAAAGATTCCTTGATTTTTTTCCATCCCAAGTGATTAAGTTCAAGGAAATTTAAGCAAATGCAGAAGACCCCAACGGAAAACATAAAAATCAGGAAAATGGTCTTTTCAGTAGGCCTGGAAACGTAGCAATCTACTCTCTGGGTGCAGGGGTAAGACATGCACACAAAATGAGAAGGGACCTTAAAACCAAAAAGCACCCACTGAGCAAAGACGAAGCCGATTTCCAGAGTCGCACGGAAGAAGACGTGAAAGACGTAGTATTTTGACAGGATCCCGGACTTTTTACCCCCTTTTTTGACAACTTTTGATCTTGTCTTGGAAACTCTTCCACTTTTCACATGAACATCTGTCCCTTCTAGAATGTCTGCCAGGCTGTGTCCCAGATGCCTGTGAGATTTGACAGAACAGCTGTCTGAATCGCAGCTCCTTTCGTAAGCCTCTTTGCTTTCCGTAACTCTCTCTCCCTCTGGCTGTTTGGACAGACTGTGCCAGGTGTAAATAATGAAGCACAAGGAAGGCGTGGACACAGTTATAATCTGGAACACCCAGAACCGCGGCTGCGAGATAGGAGCGAAGGAATCGTAGCAGATGTTTGAGCACCCTGGTTGAATCGTGTTGCACACGAACATCTCCTGTTCATCTGTATAAACGTCCTCCGTGGCCACGGCGACAATCAGCAGGCGAAAAACCACCATAACTGTCAGCCACAGCCTCCCGATCATGGTGGAGTGCTGGTGGACTGCGTCGAGCAGCCTCTTCAGTAACGTCCATTCCGTCATGTCTCCGTGCAGGGCTTTCTGGAAGTACACTGCTTGAAATAGATCCACTTTAGTCCTGGCAGTGCCGCGGAGAGGCGCTTTCATGTTACAGCCCTGGCTCGGGAGCTGTGTTGCCATCACTGCAGTGAGCCATCCCTTTCTCTTTCAGAGATAAGGCAAGCCTACGCCGCTGGTAGCCACTTGACAAAAGTCACATGGTCAACACTCTTGTCTTTGGGCTCCATTTAAAACAATTTGAGAGACCCGCACTCTTTCGACTTCAGAGTGGGACATGATAATGGGTGGAGATAAAATTCTTTATAGATTACCCTGTTTGAAGATGCACAGGTTTTTTCCTTTAAATGGGCATGCATTCATAAATATTTCTCTGATAAAGCGTGTCTTTTTTTGTGGTTGCAACACTTAGGGACATAGAGTATGGCCACTTCGGCGACTATATGGAAATCTATAGTACAAACTCAGATTGTGTTCTGAACAAAGTATCAGAAAAGCCTTTACTTCATGAGAGTACCGAGTATAAGAGTATAAGAGATTATGGAGCATTCCCTAGGCTTTCTTAGGTATTCCATAAGCTTCAGAGTGCAGTGTATTCTGTTTTTCTTGATACTTATTGCAAGCAGTAAAATCTGTGCGCTTGGACTAACTTTCATACATTATTTTTGCAAAACATCTGTTCTTTAAGTACAGACTAGTTAGGGAAGTTCTTGGAGAACAAGATTCGAGACTGTAATCAGCCAACAGTGCCCTAAAGGTCTTTATCATTAAGTGATAAAAGGCCCAGATAAAACCCTTGAAGTTTCTTACTTCAAAATGTTTGCTCTGACAGTCCAAATGCAAGCCACAGACCGCTCTGTTCCCCTTCTAAGAGCAAATCATTAAACCATAGCTAAATATATTATCAATGCTTCGGGCACTGTTTAGAAACTCTAGTTCTTAAATCCATTAAATGACAGGAGCGTTTCTGTCATCTAAAAACTAAGGGAGAGAAAAAGACAGGGTTCTTTCTGAATCTACACATATGCCATCTGAATAAACCAGGGTCTCTTCCCTTCCGTCCAACATAAGGAAACGCGACGATAAACTGCTTGCCATGACTAAAGTTCTTACTGATGGCCTTTTGCCTCTGTGGACCATCAGATCAAAGGCCCATGGCCCTGGTGCTCAGCAGGACGCACCAGTCTGGCCGTAAGCTCACAAAGGAGGAGGAGGTTTTTGTATGTTTTCTTTTCCATCAGGGCTTCCCTCTCAGCGGGGTGTCTTCCTCAGGGTTCTGATCTCCAACCACCTGTCAGAGGCGTCTGGGCTGAGCCTGCCTTCCCAGTAGCAGGAGAGAGTGCTGCACCACTTGCACAGGGTTAACAGAGCAAATCTGCCCAGCAGTGTTGAAGCTTTGCCGTAGTTAACCCGAGATTATACCACACATTGGCTTTGGTGTTTCATGGTTTCTTATGGCTGGAATCACTCACTATGATATCACTGGACTTTACCACATCTCCCTGTGCCACACACTAGCACAACTTTAAAAACTATTAAGTTCCATTTAGATGTCTTTATTCAAATATAAAATACTTTTAATGACATTTTCAGTGTTTTAATATTTATTTACACATCTGCAAACAGTTCTTCTCAGTTTTAACTGTGATCTTTGATTCCGAGTCTAATCTCCATGTCTTTGGTAAACAGGTTTCACTTGCACAACAGACACAGCCCAGTGGCATTGAAATGCAGCCTGGCACAGATTAGACTCTCTCAGATTACTCATGTTGTCCAAGAGGTGTCATGGCAAGGACAAAATGCATTTAGTGTGAACTGTAAAGCTGCAAGTTGGCAGACACTGATGACAGAGCAGATCTTTATCATCATCTTGCCTAAAAAAACAAACATCAACAAGATTAATAAAAATACCCCTCAGAAAACAATCTATGTCTTGAAATCTTAAAATTATTTAGTTTTCATGAAACTTGTTTCCTCATATCAGAAATCTAAAGTTTGTATGTTATAAAATATCAAATGACTTTAAGTGAAGAGTAGTTTAAAAAAATGCCTTGATAATATGTTATGAAACGGGTTCTTTATAGCTATTCAAGCCATTGATATCACATGGGATTATTTTAGCTGTTCTACATGGTTGGCCCATCTGAGCTCTTTCCTTCCTTGACAATCTCAATACCCATAGGTCTTGGCAGAGACGGGGCGTGACCGAGCCTCACTGGGGTCTGCCCGTTTAGTCTGGACAGAGTGAAGAGTTTGCATACTTCCTGCCTGGTTTGTTTTTTATTCCAATGATAATCTGCAGAGTCTGGGTTCTCTATAATGTCCCGAAGTGTCAAAGGAATTATTCACCCTGGCTTTCTGTTCATGAAGGAATTTACAATGATATCCATTCGCCCTGCTTTTGTGTGGAGCAGCTTGTGAATGAATAGCAGATAGGATTAGTGCAAATACCAAAAAAAAAATCCCTTTTGAGCCTCAGAGCAGAGAGCTGGGTTCAGACTCCAGCACCAATACCGGGAAAAGTCTCCCACAGGCGTCACCTTGCAAAGTTCTCTCTAGTGCCTTCATGCCATCCTCAAACAATGCCAATACTAATTTAAAAATCATGCATGGAAATATTTTTATTGAATTGTCGAGAGACACACTTGGCACCTGATCCCTTTTTTGTCATTTTTTACTTTTGTAAAAAAATGGCAGCCCTTTTTTTCATTGCCAGAGTTTACAGATGAAAAGGCATCTGTGCTGAACTCTATTGTTCTGTAACAAAGGAGCCTGGTCCCCCTATCCCCCCCCCAGCCTGGGAACAGTGTAGGAGCTGCTTTCCAATTTCTTTTGCTATAAAAGGGTTTTTCCTTCTCTTGCTTGTATCTAAATGTTGAGCCGGAGTTAAAACAGCATGTAAATACAGTATATCACTTTTTTAAAGTTGTGCTGATTTATTGCTGGGTTTGGACTTGTGTAATTAAGCTTTGAGAGAAAACTCCACTAAACCAACATCTTGAAGCCACTTGTGTACTGTATACTGTGCAGCAGTATTTTACATTTGTTAAGACCTGCTCCCCATTTGTCTGTGCAGCTGTACAGTAATAACCGATGTTGTTTTGGGGCCGATGGCTAATGGTGATGACAATGAGCGATGCTGCACAGCTCTGTGCAAGCGGTACGTTAGAATTTCTTATTGCATTCCAGCCACACTCGGAAGAACCGTGCTCACAAGAGCAGCGGACAGTTGAGTTCTGCAGAGGCAGCTCCAGCGTTTTTTCTGATTGTACCACTGTTGTAGACAGAGCAGATGCAGGATTAGTCTTCTATGCTCTAGAATGAGTGACCAAATAGATCTGCATATTTCAATTTTACTTAACCTCACCCTCACAATAATGATAGCTCCCTTTTAGATTTGTGTGAAAACAAATTTTCAGCATTTACAACAAACTGTCAAAAGTCTGTAGTAAACATAGGCATTTTAAATACAAATTTGCACATTTAAAATCATCTGAGATATGTTGACAGAGGACAAAGACAGGAGATTGTCTTACAGGTGGTCAGAATTAGGAGCTATGAGGGCAGAATTCTGGTTCCACCCAAGCTGAATTGCAGCAGTACCTCCCCACAAGCGAGCTGTCAGTGTGTGAGCAACCTAAATTACCATAATGTCTGGCTAGCTAGAGCCTTGCAATAGCAACATCTAACTGGATTACAGTGCTACAGCGAGTAGGTGCCCTTGGTGTAACTAGCAGAGATGTGAAAAGGATTTCCATTTGTCTAGTCTGCGCCGATTGTGCAGTCTAATCCCCATCTCTTCTCACCGCTGACCTTGAGCTGAGTGCTAATCTTCGCAGTGAAGGGAAACAGTCTGCCGAGTGTCTTCTCAAGCAAACACTTGGCACTGCTGAAACCCAGCAGCCTCCACTCCGTCCTCCACCTCTTCCCTCTTTTATGGAGCATTTGCAAAATGTGCCAGCTGACTGCCTTTAAGGTAAGGCTTTGAGCATATTTCTCATTTATATCCTTTTCTGAATGGAAAGGTTGATGCTTGGCTATGCAGTTCACAAGTCTCCCTGGATCTTTCCACTGCCCCTCTGCGGAACGTGACCAAAATGTTTACAGTGGAGTTCTTGGGAAAGTAAATGTTCAGGAAGTGTGCCACCAACATACTGGATCGCAGAGCAGAAGCTGACTTTTTTGTCTTTTGTATTGAAATGACCTTCTTTGACTGTAATAAAACAACCCACGTTCTCTATTTTTGGTAGTGCATTGAAAAGTATGGAAAAATAAGTTGCATTTCTTTAAATATTTTCTTCAGCGAGAATGTGCCGTGCCTAAGGCTAAAAGTGCACTCTAAACAGTAGTGCAATATTGAACTTTGCAGTTATTTGTCACCAGTGATTGAGATTCATCATGTAAAATGTAGTGCTGTAAAAGACAACTTGCCGCCAGCAGCTGCCAGTATGCTGTGAAATGTAACAGTAGAGTAATGTTTGGAAAATGATGCTTGTTTTATGGAATTATTTTTCTACATAAGGCAACAGCTTTTACTAAAGTATATTAGGGCATTATTAATATACATGTACAATATATTTTGGAATTTATAGTGATGTACATAGAAGCAAAAAGGCTAAAGGTTTTATTAGATGACTGTCCAATCTGATTTCTTACTCTGTGTGCTTTACCAAAAAACAAGTGAAATAATCATTCTTACTCCATGCATAAAATGGATACTTTTTTTTACAAATGAAATGTATTAGAAGTAATATTTTTTAAAATACTTTCACACATTTTGTCATATTTCAATATTCTGCGTAGACAGAATTAAAATGATAAATTCATAATCTATTGAAAGTTATGTCTTAAAGATGTTTAAATTACCTGTTTATATGAAGAACTACTAACTTCTGTCACAATTGCTCGATTTTGTCATGAAGAAAGCAATAGCTTTACAGTAGTTATTCAACCAGATTTATTTGTAATAAATGTGCAACATGAAATCTCTTGTGAACTACGTATCTGCAAGCAATTCCACAATAAGGAACAGGGAACATGAGTGCTTTTTGGAACAGAGCATATTTATCCAATTAATAAATTTCCGGGATGGGATAAGAGGCTGGGGATTACCAGGACTGTTCCCCCTCTTTCACTGAGCGTGGAAGCGCATGTGAAGCCCAGATGAAAGGACAGCAGGACCGCTGGCCAGGATGCAGCACCCTGTCCCTGAGCTCTGTGGCTCTGTGCAGCTGATGATGGCACAGAAAAGGAGGACCAACTTATTGATTGACTGTTTTTAGTCTGTGCGCCTCCTCTGTTATTTATTTAACACTAACGCTGGTGAAAGGACACACAGATGTTTAGAATCAGATTCTGTAAGCCCTGTTGCTCCTGCAGCACCTACAACAAACACAAATCAATAGCAAGGCAAAGCTGGGCCATAACAGCGTGGCTAGACAGTTTATTTCCAACTTTGTTTTGTACTAAAATGAGGGAGGATTCTATCCAAGAACAATATGTCCCAGTCGCCGTTTTTTCCATTAGATAATGCTGCATGTTGGGCGAGATTTCCCTCTAGATCTGTGGTAATTATACACTACTTCACAGGTATTAGCTTACGCCGTCACGTTTGGTGGGTGTGGAGGAGGCTTAGTGCAAAGGTGGCTTAAATGGGATCCACAGAGACGCTGCATTCCCAGCACGATCACTGAGCGTCCACTTTACTGGATGCAAGCTTACCATTAGAACCGAACATGCGATGTGGTTCTTAGTTCAGTGCACTGTCACTGAGTCCAAGAAGTGTGTGTTTCTCGGCTGTGGTTCTCAGTCTGCCTCTGCATTTCAGGTGGATTGTATGGGCCTGCTGTAGGAAACAGTGGAATGGACAGATCCCTAGGCAGCAGACATGGATTGTGAGGACCCTCTGGACAGTCCATCAGTGGTCACCTCCTTACTGCAGCTTACGGTGGAGCAGCTGCCCAGCCCCTGTGTGCAGGAAGATACTGAGGGCAGAACCTCTGTCCCCCTTGCAGTCTCCAGCGCCAGCAGGTGGGCGAGTCCAGCAATAGACAAGATCTCAGGGAAAACAAAGAGGAAAGGTTTTTTTTCCTAAAACTGCTTCTGTTTATTTAACTCACTGACCGTTTTCTTTATCTGATTTTACAAAGAAGATACACTTCACCCTCGGGCATAACTTTAACTTCTGAGTGTACAGCTCTGGGAACTTAAAAAGAATAACTGTGATCAATATTAGTTTTGAATTTTGCAGTATTTGCCTATTCCTTAAGTACAGCCCTACAAGCGCATATTCGGAAGCAGTGATTGAGCTTTCACTTTTTCTGTATGATTGTAGACGATTCCTCTGTTTCAATGCAGCCTCTGCAGTGAGGACCCCTTCTGCAGGATCTGCCATGAGGGCAGCGGTGGCGAGGAGCTGCTGTCGCCCTGTCGGTGCTCAGGCACACTGGCCAAGCTGCACCGCAGCTGTCTGGAGCACTGGCTGACAGCTTCAAACACAAGCCACTGTGAGCTCTGTCACTTTGAATTTGCCTTGGAACGCTTGCCAAAGCCACTCAGTGAGGTAAAAGAAGAGGGAACTGAAGCACAATGTGGCTTAGTGTACGTCTGAAAAACGTGACAGGTCTGGGAATTTAACAGCGAGAAGGAATTTAGTGCAATAGCGTCCTTGGGCTGGCTCCATCAGTGGTCTGGGGATCGGAGTTATCATTGAAAAGACTGGAAAAGGAAGGAAGGGAGACGGTTTTAGCCTTTAATTTGAGGATTCAAGCAGAATCATTTCTAATGTGTATTTTGTACACAGTCACATGGAAGCTAAGTAAAGCAGCTTTGTAAAGACAAGCCGCAACTGGTTTTAAACCCTATAGTTGGAGGGAAATTGACTGGGGAGATTTGGGGATCTTCCTTAAATGTTTTTTTGTGCCGGCAAGCAGCCATTACAAAAACACTTCCTTTCACTTCCTTGTGCTTATCCTCCACCCCAGCCACTGATAACTCCAGCCACAGAGAAGCGTGCCCGTGTATGGACAGGCTGCTGAGCTGTGATTAATGCAAGCAGTGAGACTCAGCACAAGTTTGATCAGGGGGGCTTGACAAAATTGTAGATGGAGCTGTAGATCTCCCTCACACTCTTTACCATTGCAACCTGTAAACCACTGACCTATAAAGAACAACCATAAAGTAACCATAACAGAACACCAGATATTGGTCAGTTTCTTGTAATACCCGATAGACTTTTTGTACAAAAGTCAAGAAGACCTGTATGAGCATGCATTCTGTTAAACTAATAACCATACTAACTAATGTCATTTAAACTAATACCACTTAACAGGGAAATGAGATTAGATAAGAGTTTCCTTTCTAAAGCAGGGGAACAGGGAATCATTAAGGTATTACTGTGTTAATGGACATTATCTCATGTGAGAACTGTAGCTTGAAATAGCTGTTAATCTACTGATGAAGTCACGTGTTTAAGAAGAACAATACACTGTGTACTCCATCAACTTCATGCTCCGTTCTTCATTTACTTCTTCCTTGCTTTAGTCACGCTGAAGCCATGTGAGGAAACATCTCTCCTCTAAGGTTTATTTTATCATCATCCACATTCTTGACTGCTGTTGTTTAAGATTAATTTGAGAACAGAAATAAAACAATCTGATCAAAACTACCTTTAAACATGTGAAGTACAATTCAGGTTTGTTCTGATGCTCAGTAAGTAATAGTAATAGTCATTATTTTTCATTTTCAGTGGCTGCAAGCCCCAGCGATGCAGCATCAGAGGAGAACTCTGTGTGGAGATGCCATCTGCTTCATGTTTATAACTCCATTAGCCAGTCTGTCAGGGTGGCTGTGTGTCCAGGGAGCCACGGACCTCTATTACAGCAGCAGCATGGAAGCAATTGGACTCATAGTCCTCACACTTGCACTTTTCACCATTTACCTTTTCTGGACAACTGTAAGTTTAAAAGAGTGAAACAGACATGACTTTTGAGGCCAAATGCGTGACGGCTGTGGCATGTTCAGTACGTCAGGTGGCTGAGACTGCCGTTTTTAGTTGCGATTCTGTCCAAGATGCTGCTCCACTGCATGATCCATTTTAAATTGCCACCAGCCTTAAAACCTGGAAAAATCTTTTATTTGTTCAGTTAAGCACCTAATGGGGTCAAGATGGTAACTAGGAGAACAGGCAGAACACATTGTGTCCCCTGGAGACCAGTGCTGTGCTGCTGCCCCAGTCCTGGCAGGTGTCAGATCAGCGATCCTGTGGGTTTCCACAGGCAGCAGTAACGCACAGCCTTGCACCTGGGCTGTATGGGCTGACTGGGCCCATTGATATTGAAGAGGATCTGTGGGAATTAACCCTCACCAAGCCCTTGCTTGATGTGTCTTACTGTTTTTCACACAGAATCAGAGACTCACAACTAGGAAGAGCTGGGGGAAAAAAGAAGCCAATTACTGTTATGTAAACACCATGTTAAAAGAGTGGGCTTTAAACACTTTAAACAGCCTGGTTCAAAGTCATTTTGACTTGAAGGGAAATCTGATTGACTGAATCCCCCAAACTTGATTCTATGTGTAGAAGCAATAAGCCTAGCTTCTCTAAGAAATAAATCAAGAAACACATCATACATTAAAGAACAGTATCAAATCCTACACTGAAATCTGCTCATATTAAGAACATAAGCCCATTAAAAAAGGTTACAAAATGAAAGGAAGCCATTCAGCTTCATTCAAATCTAGCCTGTTTTTACAGTACCATTACTAGCCCTTTGATTCAAGGATCCATACAGCCAATTCTTGAAGTAAACCAAGGAATGAGGATTAACAGCATGGTTGGGTATCTTGTTCCATACTCCTACCAGCCTTTGGGTAAAGAAGTGCCTTGGGTTCTCAGTTATTAAATTAACTTCCACACAGTTTTCATTTAGGCCCTTACTAAGGCCTTAAGTCATGAGTTTTTCTTTTGCTATTACAGGTCTCGATACGATATCACATTCAACTCTTCAAGAAATGGAGAAGGACTAATCAGAAAGTCCGACTTCAGATTCCAAGACCAGTGGTACTGCCCAGTCCAGTGCAGGCTGTCCCACCCAGCACCACGAGCAAAGACAAGAACAAGGAAACTATTGTTTAGCTAATGGAGACAGTACTCAGTCTAGACTCTCAAAGCACTTCTTTTTTGTTCTTAGAACACTCACATAGTTGAACATGTAACAAGTTTTTGAACTTTTGTAAAAAAAAAAGAATATATTTTATATACCAAATGATTTGGAATTCAGTTGTCATGTTTTAAAACCAAACTGCTAAACTGTGCATACAACTTCACTTAAGATTAATACAATGCTGCAATCTTGAAAGAAGAGCTCTTTTCCCAAACCTCTGTCTTGGATCATTTAGTTTCCCCATCCTATCTTTCTGTCTGCAAAGACACAATGAAAAGTATAAAGTGTTATTTTTATGTAGCCCACAAAAACTGTCCCCCACTATCATAATTTAATCCTCCTTTTCTGCATATGAGTCGTTGAAGCCTCTACAAATTTCTTTTTTTACATAAATGTTCTTTGAAGCATACACTTGAAAAAAAAGGCTCCTGATCTCAAAAGCGGCTTCCAGGGTACAATGAGTGAAGATAATACTACTATGGTCCAAAAATGTTTTAAATTACTGTACCTACAGTAAAAGTGAACTGCATGTGTTCAGTGATCAACTCTAGCAAAAAAAAGTATAAACTTAAAATAGGTTTTCTGTACATTATGGAAATAATTCATGAAAACCTCAATTGCCAATACTCAGGAGCAGAGATGAAGAACCAATTAGATCAAAAATCAGACATGATTAATGTGAATGAGTGGTACTCTTCAGGACTGGTGTGGAATAACTGATAGGCTTTGTTCATCCCTTAAGCACTGTTTCTTTTTATGGCAGTTTGAATATCTTTGCAAATTCCTTCCTACAGCATAGTAGCACGGAGACCTGTATTTTTACCTTTACTGTACTGTTTCCGTTATGTAGTGTTTAGTAAGGAATCAAAGTGGTATTATATATGTGACTTTTAAAAACAATTTCTAACAATGATGATCCACGTTTTGCTTGTACTGTACAACTGAAAAATTATGCTGTATAAAATGTAATAGATTAAGTTTTATTTTGTAAAAAAATAATCCTGTAGGATGACTGAAAAAAAAATAACAATTCCAACAGGAAACATTATGCTGCTTTTATTACATAACAAAATTTGTATTAAAATACAAAATAACTTATGCTTTTCAGTGCAGCAAGCACAAGTAATTGCCAGTGACTGAAAAGACATTTCACAAAAAGGCTGTGTTCCACTTGTTTTGAGAGAAAAAGTTTAAAGAAGGCTTTCCATTTGAAAACATTTTGACACAAAATGTACTTCATTTACAGATCTTGTTAATATCAGGATCGTTTCCTGTGACAGAACCTAGCTGGGTCTTTTTCCCAGGGAAGACTTTCCCATACTGTATGTATGATGTCTCTGAATTTAATGCCAACAGAACAGACAGCAAAACTAAAAACAAAAAACATGCAATAATAATAAAATTAACTAAACAGTGATGTTACAAACACCCTGGCTGTTGGTTACACACATTAAATGTCTCTCAGACACCTAAATCCTCACATACTCCTTCACAATTGCACTAGTACAATATTCCAATAAATGTATAAACATTCATACAAAAAGACAAAGGGCTTGTTTTTCCCTTTCAGCAAACTATTTAACTCTTAAACTAAAAGACTGTATGGCAAAGGGACCACGAAGACCTTAGTTTTTGGCTTCAAGAGCAAAACAGTGAAGATTTCCATTCACTTGGCAGATTCAACATTAAAATGCCTTCTGCACAAAACAAGGACAATGCAACACAGATCCCATTTACCAGGCAGTGAAAAGAGATGACATAGTCCAAGTTACAAAGTGTCTTGAGTGATTTGTTTTGGTAAACACCTGTTATTCAACCAGCTGTGCTGATCTTTTCCCCCCTCTTGCAAGGCACAATTACTTAGATCCTGAAACACTCTGTATCATCTGTCTATTCTCTTTTAATACGGTTCACCACACTTCTGTCTGTCCAAGCAATTCAAGGAATGGGGAAGAGATTAGCAGTAGTGACAAGGGTATCTAAACCTGTCTTTTGCGTTATTGATCCATCCTAAATGACCTCAATAGACGAAAAACACTTTCTTGTTAAAATTGGAAGAACCTGCTTCTCCAATTCTCCAACAACACATGGAAAGACACGGCATCATAGATCAGGTACAAACATGCAGACATTCGTTTGCTGCACACTCCTGGATTTTATAGTTCGAAGGGAACCTATCGTCGCCTTTTAGGAAGAGGCTCATTTCATCAGAACCTTTGATTGTTTTAATGCTGTATACTGTACCATGCTATCTGATGTGGTTTATAAAATTTATATTCACTTTAGAGTCCTATACTACGGTGTGCTCAGGTATAATCCTTAAGGGCCACACTCAGAGCGTTCTGGTTTTCATTCCACCCGAGTTCTTCGTTATCCAATTAACCCTTTTCTCAGGAGTACAGCAGGTAACCAAATTACAGCTACTGTAAAACATGCTGGACTGAGGTCCTCAGGGACTCCTGTCCTGTTCATTTACAGTATACTCAAAATAATTCTTATATTCATGCCAAGAATTTCATTTGTTTTGCTAAGTGAATTGGGGGGAGCTACATAAGGCTGTGTCAACAGAATTTCCTAGTGTGTGCTACACCTATCTGCTTTCCCAACACACTTCCTGGCAATGATCTATGTCTTCTCAGAACCCTCCGTGCCAGAAAACTTACCAAATCAGGGTGCCTAAGAAATTAACTGACAGGAAAATAAAAATTTATTTCATCATGAGGTGCAATGTACATTCATCACCCAACAGGGGAGTTGGTTATGGAGCAGTCAATACATCAAGACACTGCCAGTTCCAAAAGGTATGACACCAGTAACAGCATCTTCACATTTGGATTTCCAGGTCAATAACTTGCACGGTTACATAACAGCACAGCTGGGATCTTCAGCTACATGATGCCCCTGTAAGAACAGACATGTTGTAAGAATCGTTACTTCCAGATTTTCCTAAATACTTCCTAAACAACGGATTTTCAGCACAAAGGGGATATTTGTGCACAAATGCCATGCTCACAAAACCTGTAAGCAGTGCTAGAATTCTTCTCTGTGGTGTGTCAGTGCTTTCCATGCACAAACTAATCTTAAGTCTAGCTGTCTAAAGTAAATACGCAGCAAGCTAAAGAGGTATGCACAGACAGACAATCTGAATGAAACAGGAGTGACAGTCTAGGGAAGGGAGAAAAAAAACACTAAAACTACCAGCCTGCACATACCAGGTATGCGCACATTGTACAGCAAGTCTTAGGGCTCAGAACAGAATGATTTTACTACAGACAGCCTATGTACAACACTATCTAGTTCGCTGAATGTACAGCAGGATCTCATGGTAAGAGGTTTAAAGGTTTAAAGAGCATGTTTTCCAGACAGCTTCCCTGACCTGGACCACTAAGCTTATGAGACAAGGTTCTGTGTGCAGCTCCAGAACCTGGACACAGGACAGACCTGCAAACCTGCCTGACTCTGCTCATGCAACAATGCTCTCCACTATACTAAAAATTATTCCTTCAAGATCAGACCTCTTGCCTTGAGAAAGCATGTTAATACTGCATGAGACAGGCTTTCACAAATAGCAGAGCAGTTAAGCAAAAAATTAAAAGCTGAGCAAGCCACCATCAAGGCGTGAGAGTCCTGTCTGCATGTACACCTCACCTACAGAAGCAGTCTGTCTGTTCCTACTGACAGAGGCAAGTCAAGAGACGGAACAACATTTCTTTTTTCTTCTTTTTGGCTGAGGTAAGAGGAGAACAGCAACACTGAATAAATGTGAAAGTCTGCATCCATGTTTGGAGAGATAAATCCTCTAAGATTATTGCATTTTGCACTGACAGAAACACAGCTATGATGGACGAATGCTCTGTGTAATCAATTTCAGCATCTTCTTAACTCTTTAAAGAGGTATAGAAAAAAAATTAAGAAAACAATCTCTTTACAATCTGAAACATTTTTGTTCTGCATTGGCTAATGTTTAGGAAATTAACTTGATAACACAGTGTATAACACTGGTATACTCTTAATAATTTCATGAGAAAGAAACAAGACAGGTTACAAATATCAAATCGGAAGTCATTTCTATCAGTCCTAAGGGTAAATGTAAATGTTGCATGGCTTCATTAATGTAGAGAAGTGAGAGCTGAATTTGACCTACGTTTATGAATAATAAGTCACACATGATGCAAAGCTGGTGATACTTTTTTCTCCCGTCATCATTCTGTGCTGCTATTATGTCATCACCTGGCGTCGGAAGTGCACCTCACTGCCAGCGACCACATCTTCATGAAACTCAGCCTCCGACTCCCCCTCCACCTCCCTCTGTATGCGCAGGAGAGCTCGCTCTGCAATCACCTGATAACGACACACACCAGCACTGGTTACAGAGCGCGCAGGTTTGCCTCAGGTGACCCACTGCATCCATTCAATACCAGTTATCCCGAGCAGTGGTGTTCTCTATACAAGCTAGAATTTTACAATGCTCATCCTTTTTACTTGGTTATACATCTTATAAACACAGCTCTTCATGTCACAAGCTACCTGTATACCTCACATATCTTGGCAAGAGCTTAAGCAAGAAAGTAGTTCTGTAATGAAATTAGCACTATCAGAGAATTCAATTCTGACTTGCATGCAGAATCATGCTATTCTGAAAGCCATGCAAACCAAGAAGGGTGAATGACTGCCTTCACCATCAATTATTGTTCCCTACAGAAAATGTTTTGAATATTGTTATTTCAAGATTTAATTGCTCTAAATGGGAACCTCTTACTTGTAACTGTTCAACTATTCAGTAACTACTGTATAGCTCTAATCTATGCAAGATACTGGTGCTAAAACTAACACACTTATCTTTAAATGACTTCTCTCCTTCTGTCACTGACGTCACAGTGACGAGCTAGTGCTACTGTGTTTACTTTTTCCAAATTTGCAAACTTTTTCCCAGAAATCCACATAGTGCCAGGCAGGACTACACTGTGTATAGAATACCAATCCATCACAAGCACACAGATACAACTTAGAGATACCAGTTAACCTTGACAGCAAGTCTTTGGAAGGTGGGAAACAAGCATCTGAAGAAAATCCACATGGAACCATGAGGAACATGCAAACTCCATACATAAGTTTCCCAAGGCCAAAACCCATGACTGCAGAGCTATGAGACAACAGCTAACCATTTGATAAATGGTAATTAGTAGTTAACAACGGCTTACAAATATTTTTGGGTGGTTTCAAATTGGCAAGTCTTCCAAAATACTTCAACTAGGACATTTTTCATTCATACTTTTTCACTAGGAAGATATTGCACGAAGAGATCGCTTTCAGTTGCAAAACAAATGTTTAGGCTTTAAGCTAAATACTTAAGAACATAAGAATATGTACGAGAAGAAGCCACTCGGCAAATTAATCCGAGGTTCTCGTCGAACTGTTTCATGAAGGAAGAAGCTCAGATATCGGCCTTAGCAACATGGCTAGGTATCTTGTTCCACCACCCTCTGCATAAAGATGTGCCTTCTGTTTTCAGTTATACACACACACTTGTTCACGTTGTTCATTTCTACTTCATATTTCCCCTGCTTATTCTATAGCAGCCCAATGGGTTGACTGTTCAAGCCTTTCTGAATTCTGAATACTTGCAGGTCCCCTTACAGTCTTGATTGTTCAAGACTAATAGTCTGAAATAACTGAACTTTTTAGTGTGGGACTGACAGTATTGACTTGACTTTTGATAAAGGATGAATAATGATTTAGGAACTAATAAAACTTTATTCTAAGTTCTTTTTACAATATAAAGAAAAAAAGAGGTGAAGGAAGTACACATTCTAGTTTCAGTTACATACTGTACTGTATGCTCCTAAAGCTCTGAACTGGATTTTTGTGATTAAATTCTTGGAGAACAAAGCGATTCCTTACAGAGCTTTTTTCTTGACAAGAGTTATTCACAGGAATGTGGTTTTGAAAGAAAGATGCATCTAAAATATGTTATAGTATATATAATGTTTTATAACTTATTTCAAAGGATATTACTTTAATAAAATAAAAATACTACTTTGGCAGATCATGAAAACTTCAGAAATATACATCTTATACTTCATTCAGATTGGGCACACATACATTCCTATTAAGAAATTACCTGGTTTTTCAAAAAAAAAAACTAACCATATTTGTACTTGTGAAAGATTTTCTACAATATACTGTATACAGTATGTTGCAGTACAAAATTATCCAATCCATTCCCACTGAACCGGTCTTGAAGCTCAACCTAAAAAGGATAATTTTCTGGGATACAGAGTGCTTCAGAGGTAGGAAATAAAACTTGGCCAATAAAATAGATCAGTGTGCAATAAACATTTATATTCACAAATAATTAGCAAAAAACGTTTATATTCACAAGATGAGTGTATTACATGGACCCATAAGAAAAAGTAAAGGAAGTGATCAGGTCAATTCTCCTCCTGCCCAGAAAGAATGTACTGCTGGAATGACTTGGTATGAACTACTGACCAGAACACTGCAGTAGTGTGCAGTAAACATGAGAAAAATGTTAGGTTTCACATTAGTCAAAACAAAATGCTGCAATTTATCAGATAAAAAACCAACACATTCTCAAGCCAAAATGTGCCGATTCGATCCGATTTCCTCTCCACTGCAGGCCCTGGAACAAGTTCAAGTAAGGCAGACGATCAGCCACTGGCAGCCATGGCAACCACACGCAAGTCTGGCTCGCTTGGAAAATAAAGAACGCTTCTCAAAAAAGCACACATTTGTGAGACTTCCAGCAGCAAGTGTACATGTGAAAACAGGAAAATGATTACCATCCAGTAAGAAAAATTATAAAATGCTTAGCCGTCAGATTTTGGCACTTTAGCTGACACATTATTAGTTATCGCACTTAGTTCAGAGGAAGGATGAATTATGTCATTGTCTTTTCATCGCAGATAAAGGCTACCCCATGTGAGTGTGTGTCATTTTGGCGTCTTTAATATTCTTTAAAAGTCGTTCCTAATTTTTTTAAAGTTCCTTTACTGGTGGCAGGGGAAGCCCTACACTTACCTCGTCTCGGCTGTTCAGCAGGACAATCCTGATGTCATCGCCGGTGCCCCAGGTTCTCTGGTTCTTCCAGACAAAGTCACTGGGGGGGTTCGGGTTCACCCCAGCCCCCGAGGCCCAGATCTGAGGGGAGAAAACTCGCAGTCATACACTGATCAGCAAGAGCTTTAAAGTCGTTCACACTGACACCACGCATATAAGACACTAACTTAAATGCTCAATAAATACCTTGTTGAAATAGGTTATGCTTTTTGGTGGAGGCAAGATTATTCACCTGACCTGTATGCTATACAGAAACAACAACATGCTTCAATGTGTCACCCTCTATAAGCTTTGTGTCTAGGTGCAAGCAGAATGCATGCTCAAAAATGTTATTTTATTACTATAGCTCCACTTACTGTGATTGTCTGCCCAGCTCTGAGCACAAAGGAAGAGGGGATTGTAAATGCAGTTCCTGGCACTGCTGTATAATTTTTCAGAATCCATCCACCAATAGGCTGGTCCTGCAAATAAGCAAAATAAAACCACAAAATCTAGAGTCTAGTAAGAAGTTTGACAACATTTTTTGAGAAGTGCATGAACAACAAAAGAGAGGTTTCAAAATAACCGCTGAAGTTGTACTCACAGTGTCTGAATTATTCCTGAGCTTGACAAAATTTCCTTCCAAGTCAACCTCATCGACAGACACTCCTCCTACAGATGAGGAATGCTGGGATATTTTGTACCCAGTAGAGACGCCTGGTCTCTCCTCTAGTTTCCTTTTCTTGCCACGCGGTCTCCAGGAGCTGTGCGCGTGACTGCGGGGGACAGCTGTCTGAGGCGAGGGGCTGGGGGAAAGGTTGAACCTGCCAAGCAAATGGGAATTGTATCAGCTATCACACAGAGTTACTGAATACAGACCATTGGGCAGTTTTCCCATGAACGGACAGCACCACTGGAATCATCTTGCATATGGCGATTCGTTACAGGCACAATGAATCAATGAGGGATGACTACAGCTACAACTCCAGGACCATTTAACCCAGTGAAGCTTATCCCACCGAGGATGTAAAATGAGTCGTTATCACAGTACCTCTGTTCTTCTCCTTCCAGCATTTTCCTATAGGCATTGATCTCCATGTCCAGGGCCAGTTTCACATCTAGGAGATTGGCATATTCCTCCAGCTGAGCCTGCATCCGCTGCCTCATTTCCACCATCTCCCGGTCTTTCTCCATCACCCGCTGATGACCAGAAACTCTCTCCCGGTCTAGTGCCTCTTCCAGGTCCCTGACTTTAGCCTCTAATGTGGTGTTCTGTCATGGAAATGACACAAAATGGGCTAAACCTGGTGTCAACTGGGCTAGCTTGAGAAGGAGGCCACACAGGCCACCTGGGGATATGTCTAAGGTTCTCTTGGTTTGCAGAAATCTTCTCACTGAAGAGGCTGGATAAAATACTCTTCTTCAATATTATGATGCCTTTTTAAAAATTTGACCTTTTAAAATTATGGAAAACTGTTTAAACATTCATGCCTAATAAGAAATCACAAATTTAGATTTTCTGCGCTGTACTTACCTTCAGTCTGAGATGGTGGTTTAAGTGCAGAAATCGCCCTTAAGGACTATTTCAAGTCAAAGGGGGCCATCTAGGTCAATCAAAATGCTACTGCAGCTGTTCACATTACGAACAGTTTAGTTACACAGCTAAAAGTTACACTCCCAAAC
This sequence comes from Atractosteus spatula, assembly GCF_055471065.1. Lineage (NCBI taxonomy): Eukaryota > Metazoa > Chordata > Actinopteri > Semionotiformes > Lepisosteidae > Atractosteus > Atractosteus spatula. The sequence goes on along the minus strand of NC_142712.1, from coordinate 45,707,624 downwards.
AATGAGTTTGACACAGATTGCAGTGATTAGAGAAAATGAAAAATTTCTTTACCTGCTTTTGAAAATGGCTGAGCTGAGATGATAAAGTTTCCACTCTCATTTTAGTTCCCATGAGCTCTTCTCTTGACGCACAGGCTAAATCGCTGTTCTTGGCAGCAGCCAGCTGTGCGTTCTCCAGCTACATGGCAAAGACACCACAGGAAACCTGGTACACTCCCACACGGCACTTCATACAGACCTAGACTTTCCTATGTTTAGGACCCTTTCGATTACTTAAGCTATGAGAGATACTTGTGACATACTGTAGCAAAGAAAAAGTTCACCTCCCGAGTCTCTCTAGGGCCACCAGAGGGCCCCAGAGACAAGAAAACCAGCCCTCTCACTCTTGCGTGTCAGCTGTGTGAATACCTCTCGGCATTAACACCTGTTGGCTTAATTAAGAGGACTATACAGTATTAAAGGGTCACAAGGCTACTTGGGCATTCGTGCCAGAACCACACCAAGAGTGAGCTCAGGTGCACCCTTTCTCTACACCAGGGAAATAAATATTTTACAGAGCTTTAATGCTCACACCTACTTCAGATAATAAAGAGCATACAACAGAGCAATTTCACAGCGGCGCTAATATCAGAGATATCAGACATGAAGCCAGCGAACTGCGCAGCCTAAAAACACACACAACGTACTGCCACACATTCTACAGGGAGATGCCTATAGAAATTATTGCTGAGCTTAAGTTTTGCTTTATTCTTGACCTCCTGTAAAGGACCAACTCACACGTCCCACTTATATGCTATTATATTTACTGTTTTACTTTCTGCTCTACTTGAGGAATATAGTACCTTCAAGCGAAGCCAAGTTCCCTTCCTGATTTCAGTTTCCTCTTGGCACTTTACCTCTTTGCTCTCTGCCAGCTGCTGGTCTAAGACTGTCCTATACATGAAGTTCTGCTGACTGATCCATGACTGCATCACAGAAAAAATGTGCATATACAGACGTCAACCCAGGGAAGTCTTGAGAGCAACAGTCCACTTCACTTGCTTTTGCCCTGACAGGCAGACCTCTCTTGCCCTTTTGCTTTGTAAAACATTCTATATAATTATGGAATAAAGCTCTTAGAGTAGTTGAAAGGCTATATACCTTTGCACTGAATGTTCTCTCGAGTTCCTCCTTGTACTGCTGGATGTCACACTCGTGCTCACTTCGGAGCTGTTTCAGCGCCTCTGCCAGTTTACTCTCAAACTCCTTCCGCCGGCCAGAATCCAGCTCCACCAATTTTTTCTCATGGCGGGTCCTCGTTTCCCTGATTTCCTACGGAGATCACAGTGTTGAGTATCTGCAATGAGGCGGCCTCACATTCAAAGGCTGAACTCAAAAGTACCCCAAAGCACCATCCAGAACATGCTTAGCAACAAAAGAGGACTCTTACACATTCTTACAGTATGTGTCAATTCAAAGAGCACTTTGTAATGATGAATAACAAATACAGCTCTTCTATCAACCCTTAAAAAATGTAAATATGACCGTTTTAAAGCAGAATTAGGCTAACTTTATATAGCCTGATACTGTCAGAGCTCAGAAGCTAAGCATAGCTGAGTCTTGTACTATGATGCAGCTGTAATTGCTCCTTGTAGATAAATAGATGGCGCTCTTCCCTCTGATGGGAACTTCCATACAAAAAAGCCCCAGTTTGCCTCCTAGTGATCAGTGACACCATGCTATAGAAGGTGCCTTCCTTTGGATCAGACATTAACCAAGGTTAATTACAGTTAATTCCATACTTATAAGGGTACAAAAATTCCACTCTGGGCTTCAACAACCTGGTCTCCACAGAGTTTTCCATTAATTCAGCTGGTGAAGCTGTTTCTCCCTCTTCCACCTGATCTGCTGCCTGAGAGAGCAGAATGACAACCTGTGCCACTAGGTGGGGCTGCACTTCACTGATGGAGGAAGTGAGTCCCTGCCTATCCGTAAAGCTCTTTGAGATGTAACAACAAACAAATGCAAAAGGTTACTATATCATTATAACTAAAACATCAATAACCATAACAAAGAAACCACGGATTTACAAATCTCCCATACTTCCTCACTGAGCTGCTTCTGAAAATCCATCTGTTCCCGCAGTGTCTGCACTTGGTTCTCCAAGTCAACTCTTCGCAACATTTCATCATGGAGCTGTGTCCTGGCATCATTTAGTGCAGATTCTAGCTAGGGAACACAGACAATGAAGTCATGCATTTGTCCATGGAATAGATTGGAAAACTGTGATTTTGGCTAATAGTAAGGAATACAGTAGGGTCTCAACATTCGCAGGATTGTGGTGCAGAGAACTGCTGTGAATAGTCAAATCTACATCCGGAATAACCAAGTCCAATACTGTACTGTTTCATAATGAAGTAGTTCAAGTAGGTAGTTGCGTCAGCATGCGTAGGCTGCAAAAGAAGTAAAACTTTACACCATGCTGAAGAGAGAAGAAAAGAGACAACATTTCGGCTGTGAAGCCTTCTTCACCCAAAGAAGGCTCCACAGTCGAAACGTCATGTCTCTTGTCTTCTCTTTTCAGCATGGAGTAAAGCTTTACTTGTTCCCGTTTCATAATGTACTATTGTGTATTGCATGCATGGTTAAAAGACTTATTTAACTCTCTTACACTTTATGATAATTAACTTACTATTGCTTTGGCTTTAAGTTAATTAAAATAACATCAGTCAACTAAAACCAACACCAATAATCACAAACTCAAGTTAATCAGCTAAAATAGATAATATGAATCCCTCCTCTGCTTCCAGTGGATGTCTGCATTTTCTCCTTGTGCCTAACAAGCTATTTCCCCTTACAAGCTCTGTAATTAGCACACCCCACTGTAATGAAAAGGGCAATGAAACTGTCAGTGAGCTTGTAAAGTCTTCTCCAGCCTGTCAGTCCCCATGCTGCCAACACTGGACCGGGAACTTTCGCTACAATACAAAAACAAGACCACGTTGAGAAGCGGACTCTGGGTAGTGGGTACGTGGGCAGGTGGCAGGGAGAGACTCATTCACAGCTAGATTCGTCTCACAATCCTAGTCTCTTGTGCGGCTAATGTGAAAGTTGTGCTTAACAGTTCAGTTCAGTTCAGTTCAGTTTTGTCCCGCTCTGCTGTTCTTCCATCCAACTTGGATTCTAAACGTCACCCAGCCCAAATCACAAATAAGCAAATTCGCAAATGTTAAATTTGCGGATGTCGAGACCCTATTGTAGTAAAAAAAGCCACCATGGTTCTGGAAACTTTTTCCTAAAACAAGAACACTACAAATGAAGTTACGTGCTGCTTAAATCTTTTGGGAAGATCTAAAAAATCCTAATGGGCCATCCAGTTTAGTCCATAAAGTGGCTGTCTGAGAGAGCAAGGCAGTCTCAGGCTCATTACCTAAAATAACATCAGCCAGTCCAGAACTGGTGACACAATAATTAGGACATGTGAAGCTAGAAATAGTTTGTTTTTCCTTATTGAAAACAATAGGACTGAACTAGTTTGGTGGAAACCACTTTGTGAAAATAACACAGAGGTTTTCTTCTCCATAATTGTTTGTAGATAAGAAGAATGAGTGTTATTAAAGGAGAAGATTTCCAAGCATCTTCGTCTATTCAAAAGCTAACTGTAAGAAACTGGCAGTGGTTGTGAAACTGCTTCTAAAGACAGTTATCATCTAATACAAGAGCCATGTTCTATTGCTTTGAGTTAAGGAAGCAAACTGACTTTAAAAATGTAAGGATGAATTAATCCGGAATAGTGGTACTAGAATGCACTTTATAATTACTTTGGCAATCTGAGCAGTATGTTCAGAAGTTTCGTTTTCCAGTCTTCTGTTTCCTGCCAGCAAGTTGGCCACTTCTGCTTCTTTGGAGTTGAGCAGAGCTTCAAGGTTTCTTAAACGACCAGCTGCTGTGGTCAACTCAGCCTCCTTCTTACTGTTCCTGAGAACAGAGGTGAGGGACAGGGACTGTAAGAGACACTTCACGGCAAACCGATCAAAAAACCTACTGTACACAGAATAACCTCAAGGAGTACAGCTTCAGGACTGATTGAACCCTCCAAGCACAAAGGCAGTTTTTCCAGACCTAAGCACCTGATACTTGACATTTACTTTCAATTCAGTCACACTATCTTGGAAATAAAAAAAGCATTAATGAAAAAGAAGATTAAGGTTATCCCCCACCTAATGAAGTGGAGACTTGGACACTTGTATTCAGAATACAGGCCCCTCATCTATCAAGGGCTCAATTTACACCGAGGTGGAAATCTGATCAAAGGTAACTCACTGATGAAAGCCAAGGGCAAAACATAAACATTCGACGGGAACCATCAGCTTATATGTGGGGTGGGGTACGTGTTTATTTCTGGGGGGGGGGGGGGGGGGGGTATTCGTTTATTATGTTTATAGAAAATGCGCAGAATTATTTGACGAAATATATAAAAATAAAATGGTCTGTATTCGTAAGTATTCTTCAAATGAGTCTTTTTCTACACAGAAGGTGTAACAGGCCCACCTGCACAGGGAAAGACAAGTCAAGGCCCTCTGAACTCTGCATTCGACAACATTTCGACTACACCTGTTTAAACTCGTCTTTACATTGCTTATGGACAGGAGGGCTCACGACTGCGTCTTAAGCCGTCTGCAGCAACTGCTTAGCCGTTTACCTCGTCTGCAGCTGCCGGTGGTCCTCTGTGAGCTTGCTTAGCTCTAGCTGAAGCCTGGCTCTTTCGTTGGCCGTATCGTCCAGCAGCTTCCTGGCCTCGGCGAGCTCCGAGCCGTACAGCAGCCGGATTTTATCCACCTCCCGGGACGAGTTTTCCTCTTTCTCTTCCAGCAGAAGCTGTATGGAGGCTTTGTCATTCTCCAGCTGCTGGACTCGCTCGATGTAAGCGGCAAGGCGATCATTGAGCTGCCTGAGCTCCTCTTTCTCCTGCAAACGACTCAGACGCGTGGGGCTGGAGCCCGACGGAGAGACCCCAGCCGTGCTGCGCCTTGTGGTCCGGGATGCCCGGCTTGTCGAGGTGGCCGGAGGGGAAGTAACAAAAGCCATTGCTAGTTACGGATACACCTGTAATCTCTAAGCAAATATAAGCTCAGTTATATGTAAACCGCTAAATGTGTTTATAATTTGGCTCAAATCTTTCTTTAAAACTAACCTTTATAACACTGCGCCATTAAAATAGTCTAGTATCTTGAGCACCAGTTTATCTTCAGCACTAAATTCCTGAAGATACCACTGCCTAAAATAACAGCGCCTATTCAAATAGAATTTTCGAATACCAGTTTCTAAAAGGCTACAACACGGATTAAAATGAACTGTAGTTAGACGACAAAACGCTGACCGCCATTATTTGAGTGAGAATATTACTGCTCACTACCTTGGCTGACGCAGTCTCAGACAAAATATTTAACCGCTTTTTCTAATTCCAAAAAAAAAACCCACTCCCCCTACTAACAGCTGTTAAGAAGTGACTGTATAAATAGTAGGAGTGATGTCACATCACAAGGTCACAAGCAAGGGAGAGTAATCGAATTTAAAGGGAAAGCTGAAGTCAACTGTTCTGATCAAGTCTGCGGCGATCGAGGATTGCCTGACTTTAGTGCACAAAACCGCACTGTGCGGTTTGACTCAAAGTTACCACACGCGTCTTGTGTAATGACAGTGCATACCCGTAATTTCTTTGAATAGCACAGTCACGCGGCAAATAAGGAGGACTGCAATTTTAAAATAAGCGTGAAAATATAAAAGTTGGGTGCCAAGTACTGTATATGAAACCATTAGTATTGTATCATGTCCGTTTCCAGGTATTTTAGCTGAATACAGTATGTGAATACAATACTCACTTGTCTAAATGTTGAAATGAGTAATATTTGAAAATATTTGATTCTGCATGGGAACAAATTAAATAAATACTCTTTATTTGTAAGCAAAGTAAAACTTAACAAGTGTCACTTGTGAGCAAAAATTGTAAATATCACCCATCTGTAAAATTACCAGACATCCAGAACACAAAGTGTCAGTCTGAGGGGAGAAAAGACCTGCATGATCTGTAAAACAGATTCCGTTGGAAAACATCAGTATTTATGCCCAATGATTTGAAACTAAACACCTTTTCTTGTATTTTTACATTACAACTGGAAGAATTGATATCTTCTGAATCTCCTGCCTTAAATACTATTAGTTCAATTGGCTACCTGGGGAACCTGAAAGATCAGTTAACAACACATCAGTTAAACACATCTGACTGAATGCCTGTAGTAGTTTTACTTTTCTAAAGTACAGTACTATACAATTGGACAATTTAAAATTGCTTTCTTTATGTTTACTTGTCTTTGAAAACTTCTTTGTGAAAAGGGGATTTCATCATTTTTCTGACTGAATTACTTACTTTCAAAAACGCCCTCTACTAAAGACCTCCAACATAAACATAACAACGTAAATAAAATTTGTAATTATTGTACATGGTGGTACTATTACTTAACAATTGGTCCGCAAGCCAACATCCACTGTAAGCACTATCAGAGCAGATTGCCTGTACAAGAGCTGATTTAGTAAACACTGCTATACTCAAACTTCATTTCTGGTTACTGCCTACACACCTCTAGGTTTAAAAGATACCCATTCAAATTCAAATTTTTAATTTTATTTACACAGCAGCTAATTTTAAAGTAGTAGGGTTAGATCCTAATGAAGGTGACAGAGGGATGAATGTAGCAGAGGTTGTTTGGTGTGACTCTCCTAGCTGAGAGAACAACAGCCTGACTGTAAGGACGAGGCTGACCAAACCCCCCTTCACTTTCATAAGGAATGAGCTGGGGAGCTGCTGCAAGGGTTCTAAAGAGAGATGTGCTAAGGGGAGCACAAGTGGTGAAATACATGTGTATACAGTATGTACACATAGGAGTGAATGTACAGTCCATGAATTGTATATGAACAGTTGATATTCTACATAAAAACTATAAATTCATATACTGTATTTCTTCACATACACTAAGCACTAATTTTATATTAAACCTTCCTTCCATCCATTTTCTAACTCCTTCTTCCAGGGGAAGAGGGGAGAGCTGGAGCCCATCCCAGCAAGCAATGGGTGGAAGTCAGAATACTACCCTGGACAGGACACCAGTCCATCACAGTGCAGATACAGAAACACAGACCTGCACACACTCACACCAGGGCCAATTTTCCCAGAAGCTAGTTAACCTACCAGTATGTTTTGGATTGTGGGAGGAGACCCACACAAACACACGAGAACATACAAATTCCACATAGACAGCAGCACCCCAGGAATCGATGCCAGGGGCCCAGCTCTGCAAGGCAGGAACACTAAACCCACCATGCCACCTGCGACAAACCGCTTTATTCATGAAATTGCAGAAGGCTGTCCTCTCAAGTTAACTAAACACGCCTTTAAGTTGTGTGATCTTTTTCCTCAGTCTGTAGTCTTGTGGTTAGGCACTTGGTTGTTAGTTTGCACACTTCTCAAGCAATTTGCCTTTTTGATACTTGGCAATGTTTTTCCTACCCAGCAAGCAATGAGCACAAGGCAGGGTACACCCTGGATGGGGTGCCAGTCTTTCTGATCTCAGTGGGAATGTTATGTCCAGGATTATGATCACTTTATGTTAATATTGTTTTTAAAGCTATTACATGGAATAACTTTTGTATTATATGTATATAATTTACAGTATAATACTTTATATTATGTAGTATAAAGCAAATACTGTATGTATTTATGCAGTCAGTGTCCACGAATAATGTTTATAAATCAATTCTTATACTGTAAGTAATAAAATAATAAACACATAAAACACAGATTCACATAGCTTGTGTTTTTTAGGTAACATTACTTCATTTAAGGTTATAACTTTGCTATATGTCACAAAATGTCACCAAATTTGGCATACAGACCCAAGATGGTTGGTTAGTTTTCTTCCCCATGTAACGCAGGGTCATGTCATGTCATTTACCAAACCGCTTTATACCATACGGTGTTGCAGGAAGCCGGAGCCTACCCGGCAAGCAACATGCACAAGGCAGGGTACACCCCGGATGGGGCACCAGTCCATCGCAGAGCAAGTGCAAGCCAATCGCGCATGGGGACAATTTGGATGCCACAGTAAAGGCCGAGGGGGGAAATTTGGCCCAGACGGCGGGATAACTCCCTACTCTTCTCGAGAATTACCCTGGGATCTTTAATGACCACTGAGAGTCAGGACCTCGGTTTAACATCTCATCCGAAAGACGGCGCCATTGACAGTAAAGTGTCGTAACGCAGGGTACTTCAGCTATAATTCAACGAAAAAGAAAACTGCAGCACATGTGTCTCCACCAGGGGGCGCGCATTCCCTAGGATTTCAAACTGCCTTTCTCGACAGCATTTCTTTGCTGTCTCATTTACAGTATCATACTGTATGTCTACTAACCATTTGTGTACGCTGCATTTATTTTTTTGACTTTTCTAAAAAACGTATTTCAGAGCCAGCCTTTCAATACACAACACACAGGTTATTACGTTCTTGAAGGCCTTCAATAGAGCAGCATATGTTCTGAGCAGAATGCCTTAAGCAGAAAAGTTTCATTCTTTAAATTCAGTTAATGTGACCAGAGACATAACATTCATTTATAAAAATGGGAATGGCTCTTAGTATTTTTTTTTTGTTTTCTTAAGCTTAACTGTCCAATAAATGTTTCACTGGCTTGATTTATGGTCAATATATTTAAGTAATAATGCTGATGGTGAAAGCATGGAATAAAGAAGCAATTATTTCTGAATGTCACTTTATTGGCATTTTTCCATGTAGGACTAACATTAAATAAATTCAAGTGAAAATGTGATATTTTTAGCAGGCCAACAAAGGAGTATTTTGACAGTAGTGGTGTCATCTTGTCAGGTTTCAGTAGCTCAGGAGGCCTGGGCCTGATCAGTACTGGGATGGGAGAGGTCTAAGGAAAAACAGGTTACAGTGGTAAGATGTGTTGGGGGACCAGTAGGTGGCACTCTTATCTCTGGACTAGAATTTCCTGTCTGACTTGTAAACATTTTGTTCTACCTGAAGCTCCTCTTTAATTCAACTGGTGAAGCAGTTTCTCACGGCTTCATTCTGCATAATGGCTGGAACGTCTCACCCCTATTTCTAAAGCGATTTGGGATACTTTAGGATAAAAAGTGCAATACAATTGCAAGAAATGCTTGTTTTTATTAAAAGACCATACTGATGTTCTAGTTAAGAGTCTGAATAAGAATGTACTCCATTATCCAGTTACAGTACAGTAGCAATTTTCCTTTGGCCTGACAGAGACAACAATGAAAGCTGTTTATACAGAGTACACAAAACATTCAGTGGATTCTACAGATGTACTGTATACAATCAATACAGTATAAATAACAAAACCATACAATACAGTACAAAAACATAAAATTAAAGAGTGAGCTACATGCATAGATATGCTGTCAATGCAATGCTGTGAACATTAGAGTTTAAAAGAATAACTGCACTAGGAATAAATGACTTTCCTATAAACACTCCTACAATAGTATAGATGTGGATTGAGTTTACCTTGGTCATGAAGTTTACTATAGTATGTGGTTGGTACAACAATCAATGACAATTGGAGTATTTTTTACGTAAGTGGCCCTTTGAAATCAGACTGAGTAAACATACTGTAGTGTTGTAGCTGATATGCTGTATGTAAAATTTATTTTAATGAAGCATTAAACATTAAAAGTTAAGTTCATTAAAGCTGTATATTATGAAATGTAAAACAAGGTGATTGTTTTTTCAGATTTAATTTAATAATTAACTTTGATCTAGATCTAGAAGTTACCCAACTAATATACTTGAAAAGCACAAGTTGTAAGTTGATGCTCTTCTGTTGCTTTTCTTTTAAAAATATAAGTTTTTAGATTTGTATTTTTCTTTTAATGAAAGATAATTACTTGAAACATTCAAAACAGCTGGCAGGGGAGTTTGTTATATGAGGATTCTTTACTAAAGACAAAACACACGGTCGCACAGATTTGTTTTTTTTATGCAGAAGATTCTTGCCTTACAGTCCCACGGTGACTGTAGCTTAAAAATTCAGGCGTTTTTGTGATGATAAGAGAAAAGCGAGATGAGAAAAACACAATTTCCCTCTGTAACCTATTTTGGCTCTGCTTCCTAATGTGTGACAGAGGTTGCGATGCACATCTGTAGGCTTCTGCAGCTGCAGCAGTAGCAGTCCTGTGACTTGTTTTGGCTTCTGGGCAAAGAGGTGTAGCACAAATCAAGGACTGAGGAAACCTGCCCACAGCTAAAACTACCATTTCTACTAAAGAGAGAGTTATACTATAGAGTATAGTATACATGAAAATTCACTCTGGGACACTGATGCTTTGAAATCACTTAGCTTAAGTACTGTAGCTGTGCTTTGACTCATTGAAAGGAGCAGTGGTAAGGACTCTGAGCTCCAGAGCAGAGTGGCCTGGATTCAAATCCTAGCTGTGATGCAGTTGTTGTATTCTTTAGTGTGATATTTCACTTGATTTGCTGTAATAAATGTCTTGTTGTATAAATTGTTAAGCACCAAGTTATTTGTGTAAATGGGACTTTGTTCTTACTGGACATTCCTGGATAAATGTTTTCATAAATGAAATGTTTCAAGTTAGTTCTTTATTGCCACATCAAGTCTCTTTTGAAGCTTTTCTTAAGCAGGCAGGCAGGTTTGTCCAATCAATGCGGGTTTTCTTTGGGTTTTACATTATGTGCATCATTATCTTTTTTTTAATGTCTGAATTTCTTGTACTGTGTAGAACCCTTTACAGGATGGCTATGGAAAAAATTATCTGCTATGTATCATTTAAATTACCTCTACAATAGCATTGCTCTGGAGCGGTTGCTTCAGAACCATTGCATGGGACAAATCGGAGTGCTAACCGCCCCTCCCGAGGGAGAAAAGCATTGTGAAGTCTAGCCAATTTAGTGATCGAATCAGAGCCTTCCCATCTCACAAGTGCTGAGTTCTGGTGAAGACACTAATGAACTGAGCACACTGGTGGCTGAGAGAGTGCAGTGCCATAGTTAATTAAACTCAAATGGTTCCCCTTTCACTGCCAGCTTTTACTCTTCACCTGATAATGAAGTGGCAAACTGTGCCCTTTCAGGAGCTTTTGTGGATGTTGTTGCTTTCATCTGATTTTTCCTGAGGAACTTATCGACAGATTTTGACCGAAACTGCAACATTATGTCAACAGGTCTTCGAAAATTAATTTTCACTCGCCTGGTTACGGGTACCTACTGTATAACAGAAACATTGTTTATTTTACAACTTCTAAGACGAAAGTTGGTCACTTATCGCTCCTCTCACAGATGCCTTAAAATGATAGTGTTGTTCAGAAAAAGGAATATGACATAAAGTGTTATTAATGATGTTTTAACGGTCTCCAATTTATTGTCTGGCGTTGAAGAAACATTCACATTAGCCACATAGTTATATACCGCATAACTACACATGGCACCAAATTAAAAAATAATTTCACAAAACTACCGTCAAGAGTGGAAAAATGTTAACTTTAAAAATTAAAAAAAACTAACGTGTGTGTAAAGAAAGTCATATACTGTTCTTATTTTTGCAACAATGTACTCTTTACCTCAGCAATCTAGCTGAAGTATCCTGATCGTTACTCATCATTCAAGTGTTTTAAATGTTAGCTACATTTTCTTTAGGGTTCTCCTGGGCTTCGTAATCCTTGTTCGAGTTACTATATTGCTGAAATGATCCACTCTGCGTATTTATTTTCAAATAATACTCTATGGAAGCAAAAAAGATCTGGGTTTTGGAAAAGTATTTTGGAAATGCACACACTTTACATCCCTTACATACCGATCCTTTCACGTAGTTTGAAAATCATTGCCTTGTTGCTCTTAGGCCATGTCATTCTTACTTTTTTAAACTTGTTCTGTAGGCAATGAAAATACATATAAAAGACCGATTTAACCGCTAAATCGGGATGTGTGCATATCTTTATATAAAATGTCTAGAACAGTAAAACCACGTTTTACCCCCAATAGGTTAGGCATTTCTACCGTATACCCACTGTGATAAAGATATACTGTAAATGCAAATTATATTATAACATAGATTAGGTATATAGAGTATTCTAACCACATTATAAGAAACCGACCGCTTTAAATGCATGAAATCATTTTGTCAATTAAGACAAGTTATTATATCAACCTGATATTGAGGAAAATAGAGGTAGAACAGGCACAATGCTTTCTGATCAAATTTCGCACTTGGCAGGCGAATCAACCCACACTCTCCTTAAGCGCTTTAAAATTGTCTAAACTTCAGCGCCGTCTAGGACGCCTGGCGGAGCTAGAAGGCACTCTGCTGCAGCTACAGTACCTACCACTTCATTAGCTTAAATCCTGCTTCAAGCCTAGACGCGCTGAGCTGGGGGAGCGAAAGTCACGGCAGTTTGAATACCAGAGAAACTAAAACTTATTTCCTATGAGGCGTTAAATGAAATAAATACTTAGGTCAACAATATCTGCTTTCTCTCCTCCCCGTTGCAACTCCAGATACCAGTGACGACTGGAGTGGACACGCATGTTTGTTGCTGATGATATTTGTCTTTCTCTGAGGATTACAGAGAAAATGCGGGACTCTTCATGACGTTTTCAAGTTAAGGTAAGAAACAGACTTTGAACACGTGTGTGTGTTTCATTCTACAGCGGATAACTTAGTAGTTGGATATAGCTGCCAACTTCCTATTGCTTTACTGGGACGCACTGGCGCTGGTCAGCGCGTTGGTGGGGCTGCGAGAGTAAATTGAAGTATTTTAAACGAAGCTCCGTTTTGAACTCCTTGACTTGCAGTGCTTTTATTGCTAAAAAGCTGTTAAGCATCAGTCTCCTTGAGAGCTTCGGGGCAGTATTCGGGACATATTACGTCAGCAAAGTGGGTCTTTACTGAGGAATGAGCAAGTGCGCAATAATCACTTACTGTACCACGTCTGTGATGCCTGTCACTTCTTTAAACTTTGCAAAACAGGTGTACTGTCTGCGTAGGAGCGTTTCCCTCCGAAAATTGTGAAGATGTATAAAAGAAGTGTATATACAGTATATTCCCGCTTGTTTTTATTTGCGTTACAATGGAATTGGTTGAACAAACTCCAAGTAAACATTCTGCCAACCGGTCTGTTCTGTTTTGTGAAGTTCCTTCTACTGAATTTGCAGTCCGTACTGCGGTACCTCGGAACGGTCGGAAATGTGTGATGGAGCCCAAGCAGTTCTTCCTTAAATTGCACTTAGCGGCATCTCTTTCTTGGCGCGGCTACCAATCAGGAAATGTCATTTATTCTCAATGGTAAAAAAAAGTTCAGATTGAGCGTATGATCTTTCTATTCAAACATATCATTAGTATGGAATTTAATTCGAAAATATTTCCATACTGCTCGTGTTGGGTTAATATCTATAATACTCGCTGGGTAATTGGGAAACAGGCTGCTTAATGACTAGGACATCTGTCAATTACAAACAATCCGACTGCACTGCCTTGTTAAGTGTTTATCAACCTGTACTGAGAGACTTTCAGACGCTGTTTACTTTATGGTCATTTCATAATGCACCGTGTAATTCAGTATGTGTACCTGAGATCGAATGCTATTGGATTATTTTCTAAACAGTAGTAAGTGTAAAAAGTGATAAGAACAGAAGAGAATAAAGGTACCAGCCAAAGAATTAATCAGAATAGGAACGGCGTGGTTAATAATCACCTGTGCAATAATGTATGCCAAGTGTCTCAGTGCAATCATTGAGAGAGGAGCTCTTAATGCCATTTTAATTTTTTTTTGTACGGCTCATGTTAATTAATGTAGCTCACGCATACAGTACGTTCAGACTCTATTGCATTCTGTAACTGGGATAACACGTTGTTCCAAATACAAACGATGTGATGTAATCAGAACCAGAGATCCAAATTCAGCCTTTTTTTTAAGGGCCTTTTCTTCTGTTCCCTCCCATAAAATTAAAAACAGCACTCCAGTGAAAATTATACCTTAATCCAAATCAATCTGATCTGAATAATTGAGGCTATTAGAAATGTTAGACATGTATGTAGATCATTAACATAATGATGACAGCGGTTCGTTCCAGTTTTATTAATAGTGAGCTGAAGAATCAGAATGAATGAGAATTCAGGTTACCTCGGGTTTATATCGGTCATACAAATGACCATTTCGGTCCTCCTCGGTGTGTTTGACCTGTAGCGCCCTGGGCTAATGAGCATACAGTGAGACATACAGTGGACTTTCAAAAAATATTAAAAGGGTAAAATATATGTATATAACCACCTTTGCGTGACTGAATGAAATTGAACTTTAATTTAATCCCCTAAAGCCTGACTCACAGAAAGACAAAAATGATATTTTTTTTTAAAAAGGCGAGAAGAAACCACTAGCACTAGCCAGATCACATTTCTACTAGAAGGGGATTTGAATGACTCAATAAGTTTGGATGGCTACTTTACAAGTCCAAAAAAATTATTTTTCACATTGAAACTACCTGATCTCTGTGGTGTGCTCGTGGCGTGCGCTGAGAGTCGGAATCGCTGGCCAGCAAAAACCTTTTTTTGTTTTATTTGCACCGATTCCAAAAACAGTTTCATGTCTTCACACAGTTTTCTTAATTCAAGAAGGGACTGGCGGCGTGTGCTTCAGCTTGTTTATACTGAAACAATCTCTCTTTGACACAGGCGGAATCAAAGTACCATGGCTAAGCATTCCGATCTGGACAGCGCGGCCGAGAGGGAACTGGATCTGCTCACGTGGAGGATAAGCATAGCTGTCTTCCTGATCTGCTGTGGCGCCCAGGTATGAGAAATATTTGTCAAATACCTTCTCCTTCTTCAGCGTATGCTGTGCGCACAGCCTGCGTAGTACTGTAGATCAGCCCCTGCTCAGATGTCTGAGGCATTCCAAAACGAAAAATCCGATGTCCCTGTAATCATTTCTGTAAGATAAAGAGATGCTGCTAAATATTCAGATATGAAGTCGCATTTTGTTATTGTCGCTGTGGGTGGGGGCTCCCTACCCCACCTGGTGCGCCGGTCACGTGAAGAACTACCTCTCTTTACCCGTGCTACAGCTTGAAGTGCCTGGTCTGAATTGATAAGAAAGCATCTCCAGCTAAAGCACAGGAAAATAAATTATTATGATGCTTAATCTTATTTAGAAGAGGCCAGGGAGAGGAGCTTCTGTAACTTAAAACTCTCAGCGTTTAGGATTGCAGTGTGAATTTGTCTGCTTGTCAGTCTAAATGTTAATTCCCTTCAAAACAAGGGGAATCAACATTTGATATTTAATCCCCTTTACTGCTCTGTACTTAAAAGTCTCCTCTAATTGGATTTTTGCATAGCTCACATGCCACTGGGCTACCAGGGTTCAGTGCAAAGTTCTTGTTCAATATAGCATAGTATACTTTGATAATATACTAGAGAAGAGCCCGATAAAGTTCGAATACAGACCATCCTCGTCTCAAGAAGCAGAAAGGCTGAAATAAACCATGTTAAATTATATTTTCTGGATTGTGGTTTTTCTTCCATAAATTGTGTCTCATCCTTGAGCTTGTTACTTTGTGAAGGTTTTAAAGTTATAAGCTTTACCACTGGAATGATGGAAAGTTCCCAGCACAAAAACAGTGTTCCTTGTGGGAATTTTAATTTTTACTGGTGTTAGCTTTGTAAATTCAATTTGCGTAAATCTGGTTGTAATATTTAACACCTTTTTGCAAAATAATCTCTGGAAAATGCGGTTGTTTGGAATTCCAGCCAGAGAAGAGGGGTTGGTTGTAGGCTTGTTTGCCTTGTGTCGTTTTTTTAAATAGGTTTCAACCAATAAATCCTGTGGATAATATCAGATGTAACTGGCTGCAGTCACAAACACTGGGTACAAAGGCCTGTTGGCAGAAATAAGACTTCTTTTCCATAAAGTGCAAGTGAAGCCTGATGAAACAAAGTGTCTAACAGTAAAATCTGTCAAATGCTTAAAGATTTTTTTGAAAGGCAGATGAACAATGCATTATGTAAACACTGCCATTATGGGTTATTTTTACAGGCAGATGTTAAGCGAGAAGAGAAGAGATAGATATGCTCAACACAAGATGTTGTTTCCAATACCGTTTCTTTAAACACGCAGATGTTTAGTTAAATGGCTGAAATGTTGACAGAGTGTGAACTGCAGGCATTCCCATACTCGCACGAAATGCTGCCTCTCAAAAAGCTTGGCTTCCTAAATCTGTGTTTCTTTGGTTTGTCCATTGTACATAACATGAAGGGTATTCATAGATTATTAGCACTTAATCTGTTTTTAACTGTGTGCCAAGCATATGTGAAAGTAGGACCGATATTATAAAGGAGCCCCTCCAAGAGTACTTTGTGTGTTTTTTCTCACATACAGTAAGTGTTTTGTTGCAGACAAGTTTGTCTGTCCTCAAGTGCTGTGAGGACACTAGAGTCAGTATGAGGGACACTGGTGGGTTATTACTCCAAGCTTAGCGCAGTGTCACCTTTTTTACAGTCTTATAGAGTTTCCTTGCACAAATGTTGGCCTTTCTTCTGCATTTTTTTGTCTTGCCGTTCATTTTGCAGTCAGGTTGTAAAACAGGAACTAATTAACATGAATGAGCTAAAGGCAAGGTTTGGGTGTGTATTTAAAAATGGACAAATCTTCATTAAAAGGTATTTTTCCCATCTGTGTAGAAAACATATAAAAATGTCGAGATATTGGTTTCGACTGTATTTACACGTGGTTTAATGTGTCCTATGTTTTGGGAGTTGGGGAATTTTTATTGTTGGAATATGCCATGGCTACAGCTGCTCTGTGTTAGTTCAAAGTAAAGAGGTCCTGTTCTTCACCACTGGACACAAGGTAAAAACAGAGCAGCACAGCACGGTCAGGTGAATTTATCCAGATCTTTGGCTTCCTGGTACAGGTACCCATAAGATAAGTGTGATGTATGGGTATATGATGATTCCCTCTCTCATAACTGACAAACAGCTGCAACTGTACATTTCATGAAGGCATTGAAAGCCAAGGGACTTTATTTTTCTCCATATAAAACTGGAGTTCTAGTGAATATACAATACAGGCTTTTCCTCTGCAGTGTGGTGAAAATGTGTATAGTTCTTCATAAACATTTTGAAGCAGAAGTTAAAAAACTCTTTTCCTTTTTTAACCTGCTGAAATTCTTTTATCCCTAAAAATCTAACCAGACATCAGTGTTTCTTGCAAAGCTCTCTCAAATAACATGAATATATAACTAAACCTTATGAATAATACACTTTTTAATGTTTTCTATAGTGGAAATGTTGCCCTCAGTCTAATAATTACATGTTTAAATGCATTTAGGACAAAAAGAATAAAGTCTCAGCATTTTACAGTAATGTCTCAGAAATGTCCAGAGTATCCTGTGTCCTTTCAGCAGATTTTGATTTTCCATACGAAGGTCGATTTTTCACCTTTCAAGCAGTATTGTCAGAGTTACTGAGCAAAAGAGAACAAGAGACAGATACTTTTTAATCATTAAATATTGCTGCACTATTTTCTTAAAGATAGGCCTTGTTCTTTTTATTTCATTAAGTTTAATGGAGAAGCTGTGATATGATGAAAATGGTCTTTGAGTCAACATTGCACAGCTAATGTGTAACAGAATGAATCTGCAGACAAAGGTCTAGGAGCCAGTCTGTTCTCTGAGGTAGTGCTAATGTTGTTCATATCAATAGCAGCTCAGATACAGATGTAAATTAGATTGAATGTGCCTCCAGTCTGGGACGTCTCTTCACTAGTTGGTGTTTGTTGTAAGTGTAAATCTCGACTGATCACGTAAATCTCACGGGCCTGGTGAGGGTTAGTTCAATGTCACCTGTTTTTTTTAAGATATGAGGCTTTGAAGCTGTACAGCAGTTAAATATAGAGGTCACCGTGACTCCCAATGGAAGAACTGACAAAAATAAGCTGTGTGTTATTTGCAGTCCCCAATGACGGTAAACACTGGACTGACTGTCAGTTCCAGCTCTTACTTACTGCACAGAAACAAGCAACAAATGACATGCCTTTGTATAGCATATTCTGCAATGCAACATCTTGTTTTATACAATAATAATATATGTATGACAGATGAAAGGCTTAATATACAGTACAGTAGTTATTTAATTTATCTTAGTTTAGAATTTAGTATTTAGTTTAGTAGTTAGTTACTAAATACTAAGCAGTTCTTAGGTTTTTTAAATGATTATCTGTCTGACTCCACTTACTGAAGAAAATTAGGTTACACATTAATTGAAAAAGGGACTCCTTTTCTTCCAGTGATTATGTTTCAGTTTTTATAGTAAAACATGTAGAAATGACAACTCTAAGAAAGCTGGTAGCATTCACATGTATACTGTATCTGCCTTAGCCCACTGATCTTTGTCACAGAGCTGTTTCTAATGGGCTTCAAGGCGAAGGCCAGACTGCTGCCTGGGTACTGTGGTGTTTTTAAGGGAGATACTAGGGGGGGTTTATGACTCCTACGGAGGTTCTTTCCTGGCTTTTTTGTCATTAATGCACAGTGTAAAACACAGATGTTATCAGTAGCATTTCCCAGGGTCTGCTGTCCTGCTGGTTACCTAAGCAATGACCTGCACCAGTTTGCAGTTTGGTCTTGTTTGTGTGATTTTAAAAGACAGTTCACTTTCTTCCTGTTTTGCTTTAGCCTCTTCGTTTTGTCTCGTAAACCCGATTGACTTCTCCCATTTGTTCCGCCCGCAGCTCTTCACTTTTCCTGAACATTTATCAGCTGTGCAGAAAGCCCACCCTTGGTAAAACAAATTTGATTGCACTGTCACGCAATCACACCAAAGCGCACCCCCCTGCCCCTAGAGTACTGCAACCCATGGGAAGCTGTTTAAATTATGAAACAAGTGTTTTTGGACTGAAACAGCTGCTTAACCTGTGACCCAATATTGAATGACTTTTGAATATTAATTGGCTTTGAATAGCTTAGATTACGTTTTTTTTTGTAGAAAAATATTGTTTAATTCCACTACAAAAAGAAACACAACTTTTTTCAACAGCAAGGCCCCTGCACCTCTTCTAATCCACTCTTCTCAGATTTAATAAAATTTGATGTTTAATGTTTTTTTCGCAAACTTCTTTCTTTGTTACATTTGGCATTCGTGTTATTACAATATCTTTATATGTTGTTCAGATAATCAGCCCACATTTTTCACTGATACTAAATTTAATGGACTACCACTGGAACAGAACTAAGACAAAATGAGCAAACCAGTTTCCCATGGTGTCTTTTTATATGTAGGATAAATACCTCAACAGGTTTTAGGGTCAGATGCAGACAAAGTTTCTATCTGGTCCTCATGGAAGCTGGGAGGTTCAATAGGTAAGGCAGAGAGTTTTTAAAACTCTGTCTCAGTCCCAGATTCTCTGTGTGTCACCCAGTGCAAGTTACTGGACCTGCTTGTCACAGCAGTCACTGACTTTTCCATAGCAGCTACTGATGTTAAGTTCATCCTTTCGTTTTTATAATACGCCTTAGATAAGAGCCTGCTGAATGACTGGTTATTATTATATCCTGTCGATTGCTAAAGCAGTAACTCCGGGCGTGTTCATTACAGCAAGAATACTTCTGCATTCGCTTTGCTTTAGGCAAGAGTGGGTGGGAGACAGCATTGCACTGTATGAGTCTTTCAGGCCTTAAGAATCCCTCAGACCTTCAGCAGAGTTTAAAATTCTCACTTGTTCTGCTGACAGACGCTTGAGACCCAGCAAGTCCCGTGGAATGACTCACTGCTGGCCATGTGTTAAAGGACTCCGTGGGCTGTGAGAGTGAGAGTGGATGTTTTTTCTAGGTATTCCTTTTTTTGTAGCTACTTTTCAGCTATACAGTACATACACAAATGTGCAGCATATTAAGGTTTTTTTTTGCTAAAGTATCTTTGAGAAATGCATGCAAGGAGAAAAATATTTCCCATACACTTCAAACTTAAAAACAAATTAAAAGACTAATATCTTGGAAAGTTCACAGTAAAGTCAACGTGCTCATGGCGAACTTGGTGGCTGTTAAGCTGTTGCAGCAGCAATTTTATGGTTGACTTAGTGCATGGATTATGACAAGCAGATGTTGGATTAAGTTAATGCTTGGTTGCCCTTTATTGTTAGGTGTTTTTTGAGTGGTCATACAAGTTTTGTGCCTGTGGGTTTAAGGGATAGCTCTCACCCAAGACTTCGCTGACGGTTTTAGCAGTGGTAAGTTTTGAATAAGGATGGAAATCACTTGCCTGTTAGTTATAGTGGGAATCTGACAAACTGCAGGCAGTGTTCAGGCCTGCCAGCTCCTTTCTGTCTCATCTGTCTAAACAATGGAAAAGGCTCAATCCACTGTGTGAACAGGTAAACCCCATTAGGAAATCTAAGCAGCTCTGTGTTTAAGATGCTTAGATATGTTCGAGCAAGTTTTCACCCTGTTGCATTTAGTGTAGGAAAGTCAGTATGATAGGGTCTCTTTCTTGCTTTAATACTGGAAAGCTTTCTGAACCATTTTAGCAGCTTCCTTCAGTCAGAAACAATCATTACTGAACATCAATCTGCTACCGTATTCTGCAGTTCCTCAAAGGGCAGAAATATATCAGACCAAGTCATCAGTGCTTCAGAACACCCAAATGGAGGATCTACAATTTTCATCTGAAAGCCCAGAGATGGAGAATTTCTTTAAAACAGAAAGTTAACAAATCATGTTCTTAGGGCTTCTGGTTTGGTGCAGGGCAGTATCATATTTCTTATATGGAGTATAGTCCATCTAGTATAGTGCAACTAGGCAGTGTTTGTGACCTATTCAAGCAGAATAAAATAGAACAAATAGATTCCTAAGACTCTCATCTAGGGTGGCACAGGCAGTGGTAAGCATTGCTGCCTCCTAGCTCTTGGGACCTGCTATCTGTGTGGAGTTTCATGTTCGCCCCTATGTTTTGTGTGGGTTTCCTCCAGGTACTCTGGTTTCCTCCCACAGTCCAAAACCATACTGGTAGGTTAAATGGCTTCAGGGAACATTGTGTGGTGGATCTGTTTGTGCCCCATGATGGACTGGCTTCCCGTCCACGGTGTATCCTGACTCTAGCCTGTCGCTTGCCTGGTTAAGCTCCAGCTCCCCAATGGCCCTGCATTGTATAAGCAAATGAGAAAATGAAATGGATGGATGGATTCTTTTCTAGGTATAGGTGTAATCACCCTCTGTGAGGTGCTCCTGAGGTTTCTTTTTCGTTTCAACATCTGCAAAAACAGTAGTACTTTAACATTTCAGTCATATAAAACATTATTACAGGTCTCAGGAATTCAAAGCTCCTTGATAGGAATGCAGATCTTAGCTTGGTGACTCCTATCACATGGAGGACTGGGGTGTGGAGGGCTGAGAGGTGAGTGTACGCTTACTCATCACTGTTGTTTAAATACGGGAAGCAGGCGAGGTGTACTACCCCAGTGTGTTTGAACAGCTGGCACAGGAGCACAGCGTCCTGCTCCAGGCTGCGATGTCAGGAGAAGGGGAGCCACAGAGTGGGAATGGTTTCTGTGAATGAGTATGCTGTGTGTTGAGAGCTGATGTATACACTTTATTTCACTGGGGGGGCGGGGCTTCAAGCCAGAGGTTGAAGCCAGAAAGCGAACATTGTTTTTTTCCAAAATTGAGTCAGGATTCACAAAGGATATAAAACATAGTATATAGTACACAAAACTTAGTGGAGAAAAGAAAAAATCTCACATTTTTTGTGAAGTCCTCTTCACTTTCTACATTCATTTCTGTAAAAAGCAACATGGTGAAAACAGTCTGTTGCTCAGAGTGTGATTAGCCTTGTACAACATAGCTCTGAAGAGAGCTTTGAAGAGAGCTATTTTTCCTTGCGAGTGTTATAATAAAGTCTTTTCACTGTTCTTTGGGCCCCTAGCCCTGGATAGGCAGTACAGATCTATGATTTCAAAATGTGAAATTAACTCATAATACAAGCTGTGCCAAGATGTGGCTCAAATCCAAAGAACATTTCATAAATTTGAAAAGTATGAGATCTTCATAGCTGATAGTATTTGCACCAGT
This sequence comes from Atractosteus spatula, assembly GCF_055471065.1. Taxonomy (NCBI): domain Eukaryota; kingdom Metazoa; phylum Chordata; class Actinopteri; order Semionotiformes; family Lepisosteidae; genus Atractosteus; species Atractosteus spatula. The sequence goes on along the minus strand of NC_142712.1, from coordinate 45,685,482 downwards.
TCCAGATTTCATACGCCAGTCAAAGCACTGGGGTTTATAAGCCTTATTGTTCTATTCGAAATTTAAAGCTTTACTTAGGATTTTAAAGATTACTCTTTAATGAAGATAGAATTTTCTTCATAAATTGGAAAAAGGATATCTGTGCAGTCATGAACAACATAATGGAGATGTTTATTGAGTGAACTGATTACTGTATGACTTTCTGTATTATTTCATTCTTGCAAAGTCTTATACTACTGTAAGTATTTATGCAGATTATTATTTAAACTCATATTTCATAGCTTTGTTTTGCAAAGGGGAAAACTTCCATATGTAGTTTTATTAATTTTCTTTACCTTTACTATTAGCTTGTTAACCTGTATGTCTCTTGACTGCTGCAGAGTCCTGGCTCATTGATTTATATTCCCTTTAGGAGCACCAATTGCAGCTGCTTGTAATTGCAATTTTACAGATAAAGCCCTAAATCAATGTAGCACATAAATATGTTTCTTTAGAATGAAAAACTCTTGAGTGCAGCAAAATAATTTCAAAATAGGTCTTAATGAAACACACATGGCATAGATCATGAGAGCCAGCGTTTCTTGCTTTGAGACTCTATTCTTTTCTCCTTGGCTCAGAGAGCAGAGATGTACAGTTCAGTTTCTGCCTTCTGCAGCAATGCTCTGCTTCACAGTGCAGCTCTTGTCTGGCTCAAATCAAAAGGAGTTGCTTTCCTACACAGCTCTGTGCTGGAATGACATGGACAGAACAGAAACATACTGGACGTGGTCTACAGGTCACCCAGAGGTCATATTTATTTGACCATTTTCAGCTCCATGCTGCTGCTGGAGCAGTAAAAGTTTTTTTATGTTATAGTACTTTTGAAAGTTTTACTTTATTTTGTAGTAAAAGACTGTGCAGGTTGTCACGAGTCACAGCTCCAGCGTTGTCTCACAGAGAGCGATGATCCAATCTTTCAGAGATAATGAAACGGAACCTGGAACAGGAAACATGGGTATAACAGCTGGCATATACAAATAACTGGTTTTTTATTTCAGGATTTTTTCAATACTTCAGCTAATAGATAACTAAACTGTTAGAAATTCAAAATCATACGTAAGTAAGTGGACTTTTTAACAATTTGGTATGTTGGTGGTAGAATTATGGTTGCAGCTGTTTATTTATAAGAAAACCTGAATTAAATCAACACTTTGATCCACCCACCAAGTGCAAATTGGAGCCCACTTGTTAGTCTGCTGTTCCCCAGGTAGAAGCAAGAAAAAGACAGCAGGGTTTGAGATTTTACAGTTGACATATGGACCGATGTGATTTAATTGCAACAGAAGGAGGTTATATTGTATCTGAAAATAATTTTAACAAGACACCCTTACAAGTGATGGTAAGACAGCAGGTATGTGCGAGGCTGTGTTTTTAGCAGCTCAGTATTAGAGTGTGGCATCATTAACCCTCAGTTCTCCTGCTGCTGTTATTCTGAAAAATCATTCCCAGCCTGGGCCTTGAGGTTCAGCAGAAGGCAACAGGTGGGTTCTGTATCATCCCGATCTGTTTCCTAAAACAGTTTTCCCTCCTTGAAAACTGTCCCAAAGAGATGTTCCCTCATCTTAGTAATAAACCACAGCTCTGAAACAGCTCCTTCAACTTAAGCTGGTCTGAAGGTAACGTCCCGGTCAAAAGTTCAGTGAAAAGCTCTTTCATGGGTCTTTACAGTGTGGGCATTCATCGTATACTGCAAGCTGTGAGGTGTAAACATGGAAACTGGGTTTTTCACAAAGTGCAATACTATAGAGACACGGACATTCGCAGAGACTTCACTGTGCATTGTATTCCATAGAAGCGAGGGGCTAAAAAGTGTTGAAATCAATTCTTAAAATGCACTGATGTATATTTGTTGCAGAAGTTTCAACTCATGGTCCTGACAAAACAGCAATTGCGAGAGGTGGGGGGTGTTGTGGAATTACCCGTATTCATCTACAGTATGTCCTCTATTCCAGAGGTATCTTATCAGAACTCACTGGTGATCTATTAAGGTCAATGGAGTGGAGCTCAGTCCTTGACCCTTGTCATTCTTTAAGTATGCCATGTACTTGGCCAGGAAGGGCTGCTCTAGTAATAGCTGTAGACTCTAATAGCTGAAGTCTTGAAGTGATCACCCTGTGCAGTGTGCAGGAATCATGGGAGACGGAACTGACTGTGTTCTTAGTCATGAGCACTGCTGATCCTGACTACCAATGTAGCAAGTTATTTCACAAGTGTTGTTAATCCTGTCATTCATATTGTGAACAGATAAAGAGTGACTCTGGTCAGTTATGTCTTTTCCAATAGGTGTTTATTTTTCTTTCCATCTGATGCCTCTGTTTTTTCAAAACATGGCCTTTTCTTTTGGTGCACAGGCTGCGAAATCCGATGGGGAGCCTAAGGAAAAACAGTATGTATTTTTTTTAGATAATAAAGAAGTGTATGAACTTTCACAAGGTTGTCCCTGTGGGGCTCTCTGTAAATTGCTTTTTCAAATGTAGTGTCTACAATTTGCCTTAAAGCAAAGAATGAAATAAATTTGATTAATTCTACATGGTAGATAAAGCCATAGGGCATGTGTGGTGGAAAGGGCAAAAGTTAATATTCAGTACTATATTGAAGTCAGGGGTGTCAGGAGTTTCTTAAGGGTGTTCTGTAAAGCAGAGTGCACCTGTCTGATTTGTTAAGAACTATTTTTGTGGCACAGTTAGCAAAGCCTTAGGAACCAGCAGTGTATTTAACATTTTGGTTGTTTGATTGGATTCATAATTAAGTGCAGTTTTGTTGTCTGAAGATGTTATGTTCTCAGGGTTTTGGGGGTTTCTGCAGTTGCCGGATTAGTATGGCAGTGTGTTCAAGTTATGTTTCCACTGGTTGCCATGGTGAGAGGAGTTTGTGAGTAATGGAGTCAGTATTACATGCTTGCGGTGACATAGGCTTCTCATGTTTAATAAATGGATAACTTTGAGATGCCTCGCATCTTACAACAGAGGTCAGAACAGCTTTTTTGGTAATGTTTTTTGCAGTTCACTCTGCAGGAATAGATAAGTGCCAGTGTTGTTTCAAGGAAAGGATTTATAGTCACCGCGTGTTAATCTAAGCTATTAAACCACACAGAGATTTTTTGTCCATTCATTTCATCCTTAACAGGAAATGATGCTGAGTCTGATGCAGAGATACAGATGCACTCAGTTTGATAATGACATAGTTTACACATTTCAAAATCACTTACAAAAATACCTTGGCTCTCTGTATATGAACAGAATGATTGTACATTGTATGCAACTCAGTTGGGTGCTCACATACAAAATTAAACTATCCATATAAAAGCCTGCAGTAAATGTTGCAGGACATGGTGAGCTTGTTGTTCAAACCAGCTGCCATTTTGCTCCTGTTAATATTGTGTATAATACATATTGTATCTTTTCAGTCCAGAAAGTCAAAGCCTGCAAAATATTAAAATGCCATAATTTCAGTTTCATTTAAACTTTTTATACTGCTCTCTTCCTCTGAGTGAGAGAAGGCCATTGAGTTGTTCAAACCCTGTAGCCTAACTGGTACTGACAGACGCTCAGTTCAGATCAGTGTGATCTCGGTGAGCTGCCAGTGGACACAAATGCCCCTGATTAAACCCCTGTCAATGACAGGGCAGGGGCAGGGTGAAATCCTGTCTGTGGGCACGGACACTGTGAGAGCCAGAGAGAAAAGGACATAGAGAGGGAGAGAGCGAAAACATAGATCGAGCGAGGGAGAGGGATAGGACATCAGGAGAGGGAGAGGGGAAAAGAAATTGAGAGAAGGAGCGAAAGAGAGACAGGGTATAAGCATGGAAAATACCTCCTAAACAACAACTGTCTGGAAAATGTAGTAGACACCTTTCATGTTTGCATTCACACATAACATTTCCCAATTACTTTTCCATAAAATCATTTAACTTATTTTGTTCCTTTAAAAAAATGTAAATCTTTTAAGTTTAACATGCATCAACATCTTTTGTAAATTGTCATTTTGGAATGCCACTGGGAGTTTACATGAATTGCAGATAATATTTGGCATTCTTTTTTTAAAAATATTCTTTTGTAATCTAAATGCTGCACAATCACAAATTTGTATTTATTATTTGAATGCTCGTTTTCAAGCGCTGTCTGATGATTGACCGATTTCCAGTGTGCTGTATCAGGATTAACAGGCCAAGACTGTGCAGCACACAAACGCTTGAAATCATTTGGCACATCTGTTAACTTGAACTTTGTCTATTACTGATTGTAAAAGGTGCATCCCATATGCTAAAAACTCTTAAAGTGATTGCTTAACATACACAATTTTTAAGCAGGTCCTTTCACATGGGCTGCTGTGGCTGGTCTCAAAAAGCAGCAGATTGCTGTTGATCCAGAGAAACAGAACTGTCCTTCCATGAAGAAGGATAAGGCCTTGTCTGTGCATTAAAAGTTCCTGCACTTGAATAGTGTTCCAGGTTTCCTTCAAGCACTATATTTCAAAAACTTTGTAGCCAAAAATAATAGAATATTAAAAAACAGTATATCTCTATCTTTTTTTCTCCATTTATTTTGGGTCATATTGACGTCTTAAATTATGGAGGATGAAAGGACCATTAAACTCAGAACTGTAAATTTCTAGCAGCTGTGTGCTGGTTTTTCCATAGGCTTCATAAAAGTTCTGCACAACGACACCATCAACCTTCCCCCCAGCCGCCCCCCCAACACCATTTGTTAATCTTCCAACCTGTTATTTTTCTACAGCGGGCTTAAGTGACCAGCTGTCACCACACGGTCATATTCAGCCTCATTGTACCACAGTGAGCCTGTTACTTTCAAGATTTGCTAAAAGTTATTTTCTTTGACATCACATCTGCTGCCACCTGTAAAATTGTCTAAATAGCTGCAGTTATGGAGAATGATCAGTGATCAGAAAATGAATTTTTAGGTTCGTATCTTGTTTGGTTTGGTGTTGTCAAATACTGTGATTCAATGTTGAGTTCATTTTCCATTTATTTTCTGAAGAGACTGCAAAGTTAGTATAATGCAGAGCATTCCGCTTTGCAGATAAATTCCTAACAATAAAACAGTTTTGATCATTTTATGTGTACTGTACCTCATTGAAGATCACTGAATTCCACGTTTTCCAAAGCCAAACAACCCACGCTAATTCTGGAATCTGCGCTTTCCAGTGCCAGGTTTCCAGAAATGTGTGAATTCCTCTCACAGTGTGCATGCCATCAGGCACACTTGTGCCTCCTCTTAGGTGGAGACCCTCTGAGAGTTTTATCTCTTGTCAAACAGTACTTATTGTGAAGTGCCTGTAATTGTTTCAGGAAACAAGCTGTGTTGGTATGCTCCTGAGTGTGTGTGAACATTCATACTGTACACACAGCAGCACAGCCTGGCCACTTTCCTTGACACTTTGCTCCAGGTGCCTCTGTTTTCATTTTTGTCTTTATGAAGCCTGTGAAGCCATGAGGAAAGATGATGCAATTTAGCAGTGATGAAAGAGCTTGTGTACCAGGCTGTTTTAGGACAGTTTGCTTGAAATTGAAGAGTGAAGACCTTGAGCACAATTGATATTACCATGAAATAATTTTTAAAAGATCTTTTGTGGGAAATGATTGAAAAGGAGTTGAGTGGTTCTAAAATAGTGAACAAGACGCAGCCTGTCCCTCAAAAGCTAAAAAATAGAAGGAAAGGAAAAACATCATATGTCAGCTGTCAAGGATTTTTCTTCAGGTGGGAGAGGAGTGGGAGGTGTTTAAAAGTCTGGTCTTGTAGCAGATTATTGTAAATTATTGTAAAGAAGCAAAATGAGGGATTAATAAGAGAAAAGATCAAAGCACCCAGGGAGGAGGAGAAGGAATGGTGTAGAAATCTGTAGAAAGCTTTAGTGGAAGGCATTTAAGGTCACTTTGCAGGAAACCTTTGATGAGGCAAAATCCGATTGACGCCTGAAGAAGATTCAACAGTCAAAATGTTGTTTTTTTCTACTTCTCGGTTTGGAATTAGCTTCTACCTGTTCTTTTGTAGCCCATGTGTCAACACATCTCCCCACTTAAACCTGTCCCTCAAACACCTGCTTTAGGTTTTAAGCTTTAGAATAAAAAGACTTGTGAAACTCTAGAGCTGGGCAGCAAAGACACCGAGCCCCTTGTTTGTTATGTGGTGCATGTCTTTTCTTGCTCTGGCAAATATTTCAGTTCAGCCATACTTTTGGTGAGAAATTACCAAATTTATTCTTATTTTTTTTTTATTGTGTCACATTCTTGTTATCTGTTGTAGGTCCGATTTCCCAGTAGTCATCTTTGTCCCTTTAAGAGATTTAATGCTGTCATATACAGTACTATACCAAATATGCTTGAAAGGTTTCTAAACACAGTTACTGAGCATCATGCTGGTCTTGCAGGTGACCATTGATTCCACAGCAGAATGGGGGGTTGGGTGACCAGATGTGGAACAGTGCTCTCTCAGAAAGAAGAATTACCCACTCTGGCAGACCTGACAAATCACTCAGCCCCTTCTGGGAGTTCAAAAAAAGTTGCTGTGGACGAGTCAGGTGTAACAGGTTTTAGGTTTTATTTTTCCATGTGGGTCACAGATAATGTTATCTCTCAAGCAGTAAAGACTACTGTTAATTTCTTATTCTTAAGAATATTTTCAAAAACTAGAGAAGTAAAACATTAAAACTCATACCAACAAACAAGTTGTACATATAACAGACATGCATTCATATTTCATTTTGTGCACATGACAAATGCTGCTGTATGAAAAACATAGTGAAGCGCAACATGTAGGAGATCCACCTGGGCCAAGATGAATAGCCAAAACATAGTTTAAGTGAAAGGACAGCACATCCCAAAGAGATGTAATTTTTTGTTCCAAATGAGATATTGATAGTTTTTCCACTTTGATCTGTCAGACATTGTTTTGCTCACACATGTGGAGTTGATTTTGTTGTTAAAATGTTTGCGGTCTCAAGTTCTTTCAGGGATTGCTGTTTGGACTTCTGCGAAGAGAAACGAAGGGGCAGAGTGCGATGAGACACATGTCAGAAACCGGGTGGGGGTGGGCTGAGGAGAGTGCTCTAAACTATTTCCGCTCTTCTTATGTCATCACCTGAGGGATACTTACGTTATTTTGTTTCGGGAAAGAAGTACGAAAGACATCAGCAACTTTGCCCCTGGTAAGTGGCCTTTGTGCTTGTGGGGATCCTGTGTGAATTAAGAGGTCAGGGGTTTTCCCAGGCAGATGGGACTTGTTTAGGGTAAATGAGAGTCCAGAAATAGTGATGTGAGGGAAACTGTCCGTCTGGAAGATAGATCAGTCATATAAGGTCAGGGGCTGCTCTCTGCCTTTGTTGCTCCTGATGGATGGTTGATACCTGCCTTTGATTTAGAACCCACCAAACCTGAGCACCTGCAATAGGAAATAGACCGTAGATAAGCTGTTAGGGTAAGCTGGGAATTTAGTGCAATAGCACTAAGCATGTAAGACTAGAAAAGGCCAATAAATGTCTGCTAGTGTTTAATGGTAATATATTTCAGTGAACGTACAGTACAGCAAGCAGTTTTTCATTCAGAGGCTTTGTTTGAGTGAAGTCTGTACATCACATGTATATTTGAATGAAATATCTTTGGAACGCTTCACAGCTGGGCATTGTTTTTAAGACAGGAGTGAATCTGTTTTGACTGTCAAAGAAATTCACCAAAATGGGATATCATTGGAAGGGGGTGAATACTTTTTCAGACACTGTATACTGAGCATAAAAAGACGCCTGTTGCTTACAACTGCAACAAATACATAAGGTTAATATACCAGAAAAGGTAAAAATCTTTTTTGTTCCAGGAGCACTGAATATACATGACACACATAAATGAAATATGGTGATTAGCATTGTTGATTAAGAGGGTGTCTACTGTGAAAGTCACAGACCAATAGAGTGAGGATACCAGCAATAAAAAGGTGTACAGTACATCTTTAGTCTATGCTTTTCACCAGGTTATAGATGTGTGATTCTCTTTCAATCCTCTAATAGAGCCTGGACAAGCATGTGCATGTCTGTTTGTCTCTAAACCCTAGATTCCATTCAGTCTTATATTTGTATAGCGCCCTGTCAAATACAGTATGCCCCGAGTGCTTTCACAGGTTTTTAGACAGATTATACTGATTAAGTGTAAGTGAATGGAAAGAGGTTTAGTATATCATACAGTAACTTTGTATCCATCAGGCATGAGGGAAAGAAAAACAAACTCCATCCATCCATTTTCCTAAGCGCTTTATCCAGTACAGGGTCAAGGGGGAGCTGAAGCCTCAACTGGCAAGCAACAGGCTCAAGGCAGGATATACTATACCCTGTATGGGATGCCAGTCAATTGTAGGTCACATACAAACACAAACACAAACACAAACACAGGCAAACACACACACTCTCTTACCTGGTCCAATTTTTTCAAGAAGCCAAGTAGCCTACTGTACCAGTATGTCTTTGGACAGTGTGAGGAAACCAAAGCACCTTGAGGAATCTCACACAAACACAGGGATAATATTCAGTACAAACTCAATGCAGATAGCACCCCAGGAATTGACCCCAGGTCCCCAGCACTGTGAGGCAGCAATGCTAACAACTGTAGCAACATACCACCCCAAAAATTGATTCAGTATCTAAAATATCTACAGTGTATACTTTATTTTCTGAAAACATACATAATGGAGCGATACGTTTCTTTTGATGCTCTACATACTGTACAGGAATATCAGGGGTCACAATGAACAACTAAAAAACTTTATGATCAAACCATTTGTCCTTAAAGTTATATCTTTTCGGATGTCTTTCAAAGTAATGCATATATATGTAAAAGCATTAATTCTGTGATGGAGGAAAATAGACTGCCAATCATACTGCCAACATCTGTTTTTCAGTTCTTTCGAAGCACTCCATCCAGTGTGCATACTGTAATAAAGGAGTGCTCCACTCTGTGGTATTATACCAATGTTTGAAAATGTACTTAATATTATTTTTTTTGTGTGGAATAATCCTTTATTTAAAAGTAAAAGGTGAAGCATTCTATGTTCTAAGTGCTTGGATCTTGCCTGCAGCTATTAACTCACTGACTGTGTGCTGGATGTTACCCCAGTCTGACTCATTACCTGCTGATCTTCTAAAATACAATAAGCACTTTGTATGTATAAAAGAACCAAAAACTCATAAATCCATCTTTCTTGCTTGGGCAATGCACATATCTGTGCTTACTTCTTGAGGGCTATAGGATAATGACTGATAGAGTACTGGCAGACACTTTGACATTCATCTTGATTGTTGCTGACTTGGAAAGCCTTTCATAGAAAAAAAAACATTACAGGCAGAATAACAATGAAGACAAATGTCCATCCTTATGGGTATTGTTTCAGTTAATGAACATCAAAGTTTTATCCATAATGCTTTGTAAAAAATATGAGAGGAATTTTAAAGTGCTTTCACTGGGTCAGCTTTCATCCATGCTTTGGCATCGCTGATTAATTTTCTAAAAGTGTTAATGATGTGAGTTACGTGTTATAAGTAAAATCAGATTTTAGTGCATCCGTGCACACGTGTTCAAACAGGACAGCAACAGACATCATTAGTTCAAACAAGCAGGTAAAATGGGGCACTTAAATTCTGTCTTCGGGCCAGACTTTAGAATAGCTAAAATTGAATAGCTGAGATGGCCCATGAAATAACATGTCTATAAGAAGACAGCACAGATTAAACATTGATATTATTTATACCCAAGCTAAGCCACAATGTTTTTTCACTAAACCCTGATTCTAACAGAATGTTGGTATAGAGCTGTGCAGTTAATTGGAATTTGTTTTTACTGTAAGTCAATGTTACAGATCATTTGGATCTCTTCTGTCAGTTGTCAGTGAAGTTTCATGATAATGTGTAGTATAGCCCATGATTCCTGACTAAAAGTAAAATAGAAATCTGTGCTACGGACAGGAAAGCTGATGTAAATTAACAAACAAGACCCACATTTGTTAAAGCATGTGATCCTTATGTATCATCAAAGGCAACAACAGACTAATTTTGATTCAGTCTCAAGGGTGAACAAGGAGTGGTTGGTGGGTGAAAAAATACAAGCAGGAAGTGTAATTCTGGCTTCAAGAAGCTACTGAACATAAGGGACAGACTGCAGGTGGCATTACTTATGACATTCAAGTAGGGAGCTGTGTCAGCATGTGTAGGCTGCAAAGGAAGAAGTGAAGGTTTATTCCACAATGAAAAGAAAAGAGACACAACGTTTTGGCTGTGGGGCCTTCTTCAGGTGTCTTCTTCACACCCGAAGAAGGCTCCACAGCCGGGATGTTGTGTCTCTCTTCTTTTCTTCATGAAATAAACCTTTACTTGTTCCTTTCTTATGAGATGTCCACTGAGTGGGACCACATCTCTAAAGAAACCCATGAATATCTAGCAGAACCAAAACCATTATAACTCCAATTGTTACTGGAGGTGAACCAACCCTCTATTTATTCTCTATTTTGTTTTCTACTTGTATGTGTTGACAGTATATATAAATATATAAATGTAAGCTGAGATCAGGAACAGTTATTTCATAATATTTTCCATAGCCTCATAAATAAACAAGCAGTCAAAAAAATTGTAACTAGATACAGTGCCAAGAAAAAAAATGTGTGTTTTTGTATCCCAAAGATAAATATGGAAATTTCACAGTTTTACCATAATAGCTTTCTTGAATCTAGTCTTTATGTAAATATCCAATAGGGATTTTAGTAACCAATTCAATGTCTCTTGAAACAAAACATTGTAGGAATTAAACAATGAGTAATAAAGGTACAGGGGATGTGAAAACGTTAGTGAACCCCAGGTTTCATAAGGGAATTATTAGAATCAGTTGTTTAAATAATCAGGTAGATCTTGTGGACTGAGTTTTGAAAACAAAATGTGTTTGGTCTTCACCATATAAATATGTGGAAAAAAGTCCTGCCATGATCTAAGGAAATCTCCGAGGACCTCAGAAACATATAGTTTCTTAACCAGATAGTCTACAAATGAATAAAGCTCAGCACCATAGTCACTTTTCCCAGGAGCGATCCTCCTGCCAAAATCTCTCAAATAACATACCATTAAATTATAAAAGAAGTTACAGAAAACATCAGAGTAACATCCCAGGAACTGCAGGCAACTCTTGACTTGGCTAATATGACTGTTCATGACTCAACATCAAAAAACAATTTAAAAAGAATGGTGTTCACAGATAGCAAGGAGAAAACCACTACTCTGCAAAAATAACATTGCTACCTGCCTAATGTTTGTATATAGAGCTCACAGATCAAAGATGATCCACGAAGCTTCTGGAACAATGTTCTCTGGATGAGACAAAGGTAGAACTGTTTGGCCTGTTTCAAAGTAAAGCAAGCACAGCTTGCAAACTGAAGAACCTCATCCCATTCATCAAGCATGGTGGAGTGTGATGGTCTGGGCTGCTTTGCTGCCTCAGGACTGGGACAGTGTGCCATCATTGACACAACCATGAGTTCTGTATTGTTTCAGAAGATTCTAGAAGAGAATGTCAGGCCATCCATCCATGACCTGAAACTGAAATGAAAGTGGGTCTTGCATCAAGACAATCATCCTAAACATACTTTACAAGCAGCTCTACAAAAGGAGGACTTCAGAAGAAGAACATCTCCGTTTCACATTGGCCTAGTCATCCTAATCAAGTCCGGAACTAAACCCCATCGAAACGTTGTGGCAAGACCTGGAGAGAGCTCCCCATGCAAGGCATCCTTCAAATGTTGTAGGAGTTCTGTAAGTAGGAAAGGGCCAAAATTCCTCAAAACCAATATGAGACACTGACCAGCAGTTACGGGAAACATTTAGTTGCTGTCATTGCTGCTCAAGGTGGTGCTACCAGTTACGGAATCGAAAGGTCCACATAACTTTTTCATATTGAATGTTGCATCATTTAAGGATTTTACTTTATGTATTATTAGGACTTAGATTAAGATTTAATAATACAATAAACAAGGTAGTCTTGCTAAGGCATCAACCACAACAGGACTCTAATAAATGTATTACTCTCTTGGCTATGGCTTCTGTGCTGTCCTGGAATTGTTTTTCTTTTGTTTGGCATTCACGTATCTCTTTACATTCATGTTTGTGCAAACCGACACAGAAATACTGTCTGTTTCTTCTCCCATCAAATGACCCATTTCCTGTATGCTGCAGTGTAATTGCAAATTCAAATGTATTTAATGTAAGCATAAGCTAAAAACTTTCAAGGTTTTTATGCTTTAAGATCCAATGATCGACTAACAATAACAGTAACAGTAAACCAACAGGGATACGATTTAAGTCAAGTAATCATAAATGTATTTTGTTCAATATTTAACAGTGAGGCATAAACCTACTGTATGTAGAGTACATGTTTCTGCTGTGTCATTTCTGCTTCTCACAGAACTGGTAAAAGACAAATGTTTAACCCAGGAATGCTCAATGATAGGGTGTTTCACTTTATGTATACAAAAGACATTATATGTGCTCCTTTAGATTAATTCATTTGCACAAAGCGCAGTGTGATATTCTTCTGTTGTTAAAGACAATGCTACTTAGGATGGGATAGTATTAATACATATATATTGAAAAATATGATTATATTAGGAAATATTGTTCACAAAGTAATTATCCTGTTTTAACTCAATGGTATCTCATTTAAACACATCAAGTATTTAGTTTAAATGCAAAATTATTGAAAAAAATTATTGAAATGCAAAAACATATTTTTACTTTTTTTGTGGTGCTAATAGGCTTCAGTAGTTTTGCCCAGATTGGCTAACTGGTAGCTCCAGTCATTGGAAGTGAGCATCAAGCTGATCGATTTTTGTGAATCATAATGAATCATTATGCACCTGTGAATACTCATATGTGTTAAATTTAACCGATTTTGAGCTATAAAAGCCAAAAATGACATAATTGTTGAGGTATGATGTTAAAAAATAACAGTGAGAACAGAAAGTGATTACATTATCTTTTTTCTGATGACTCATAACTAAACAAGCAGTCAAAATGTTTAGCTTTAACAGAATTGCTTATATATACTGGACATACATTGGCATAGGAGATTAGAATGTGCTTAAATTGTTTTTTGTTTCACAATAAGAAAGACAAATTCACAGCATTTCCCCATGCATGAGCTCAATTATTAGTTTTTTTGACAAATTATTATGAAACCAATACCATTATCAAGCCATTTGTAATACTTTTTATGTTGTTCTGGCAGACATTAGGACATAATATATGTGTGTATTATGAAACCTGTGGAGAAAGTCACAAAATAAATTTCTTCTTAGTGCCATTTGGTTAAAAACTTTAAGACTGAGAATGGGACAAGCCAAACAATTAAGCAGCAGAGATAGAGCAGACATCATCAGCACAATCATTAGGGTGGAGCGGTGGCTCTGTGGCTAAGGCTCTGCCCCTGTGGCTGGAAGGTTGCCGGTTCAAATCCCGCAGCCGGCAGAGGAGTCCCACTCCCTTGGGCTCCTGAGCAAGGCCCTTCACCCCAACTGCTCCAGGGGCGCTGTACAATAGCTGACCCTGCACTCTGACCTCACGCTTCTCTCTCCCTGTCTGTGTGTCTGTGTCTCATGGAGAGCAAGCTGGGGTATGCGAAAAGACGAATTCCTAATGCAAGAAATTGTATAGGGCTAATAAAGTGATGTTATGTTGTTAACTCAAAGATTAACTGCATTTACTATAAAGACGACTAGTTCTATACTGTATTAGCAGTCTACTCTAAAGTGACCTGTGTGACTCTGGGTCAAACATCTGTTTTAGACAACACTGTCGATGATAATGTATGACTGCAATATTTCAATGTAAGTTTTTAGAAGGAGTTCATATAACTTTCTTTAACTTCCAGATTCTCATGAGGGATTTTGCATCCTCATCAGTCAGAGATACAGTAGTTTCCCAAGCTCAAGTGGGAGCCGAAAACCACATTGCAGGATTTACATCACAAAACAAACGCAAACACAAACGAGTGACGATGCTAGATGTTTCAGACTTGGAACCGGTTCTAACCTAAATAAACAGTTTTATGTGTTAGTAAGTCACGTGTTTTTAGAGCTGCTGGAAGTAGAAATGATTTAGTACAATTTGAACAGTGATAAAATGTCCTTGAATTGTAACTTGAATGTTTCTGGGCTGATTAATTGATTATTTTTAGTGTGGCTTGTTCATGAATTGAGAGGCAGGCAGGGAGAGTAAATACTGGTTAATATTTTTTTTTCCATTGATTTATGAGGTGTTTGGTTGAATGGGTCAACATGTGGTACAGGACATGTGGCAAATATACATGGAATATGGAGCTCCGCATTCATACATTTGGAATTAACTTCCGTGTTTGCAATTAACATCCGCTCAGAAAGGAATAACAGATTTGTGCCGAAGACTTGAGGTTCTCTGGGAATTGATCATTGAAATATTGATTATTAATGGAAAAGTTGAATTTCTAAATTCTAGAAAATGTCTTTAAAATTAGATGAAGTTGTGTTTTCGCATCTCACTATAATTGCTTCTGTATTTTGTTAAAAGCCTACTGTACATCATCTCACTGAGTAACCATCAAATTAGGAAACACCGTGTGTAAGGACACATACAGAGGAGACCATTCAGTCTGTGTTGTTCACTTGTACAGCTGGTATTAATTGTTTCAGTTCATTCTGTTAACACTGCACATTATATTGAATGGTAGATATATTTGAATTCATTATGAGAACGATATCTTTTTGGAAAGGGTCTTAAGTGCTATAAATGTGAATTTAAGCAACTTTGACTAAGAAGAAATTTACAGTTATTTATTTCAAGAACCTGTGTAACACATTTAAACTAAATGTGTCTCATTTAGAGAGCAAACTGGAAGAAAAAGGAAACATTTTAAGGTGTGGTTACCAACAGGGGTGTGGTCCCTTAAGTGCTGTCCAAAAACCTGCCATTTATGCAGAAGTATTATAAATACTGTGTTTGTCTAATGCATGGGTCCCACCTTTCTCTCTGTTTCTCAGTGTGAGATCAGATCAAGCCTGTGGAGAAGAATTATACTGTATTGCGCCAGTTAAGCCTTAATTAGATCAATTTAACACTTATTCTCTCCCAGGTACTGAAGGGGAGATAGAAATACCGCTGGATTTTGGATGCCAAAACAGGAGCTCATTAGATGTTGCTCTAAGAAACAAACATTTAAAACAAATCTTTGATTTTTGGTAAAACTCCTACTTTTCAGGCAGTGTTCCAGCCCTATTTAAAGAACACTTTAAGACAATTTATGAAAGCTGTTCTCCTGTAAAACTGTAACCAGAAGGTATAAGGCAGAGAATGTTTTAATGCCCTTGTCAACTGTAAAATTTTAAAAATACCATTATCACTTCAGTGGGCTAATCCCTTCAAAGCTGTGTAAGAAAAATGTGTTATTTAACATCTTTGCAGTCTTTTAATTGGACATTGTTTTTTTTTTGTCTTACAGAGGGGAGCAGGCCAGTCACAAAGTGCTTACTTCCTTCCAGAATTTGCACTGTCTCCGCAGGGGAGCTTTCTTGAAGACACAACAGGGGAGCAGTTTCTGACATATCGTTACGACGATCAGGTCAGAGGAACATTTCAAAGTTAAACCTTTCCATGGTTTTTCTGAAGAGCAGTTGAGAAATACTTTTCAGAGCTAACTGAAAATCCATGTGTAAACTATCAAGGCAATCAAGCCATTTACTGAACAGCTTTGCTTTTTTATGGTCTTGGTTAGATACCTTTAAAACATTTTACAAGGCTGTAGAAAATTACAGGATTGCTTAAAGGTATATTGAAAAGTCACTCCCATGCATACAAAAAAGAGAACTTAGCTGACTCAGAAGACATAGCTGCTGACCTCTCTTCGTTTGGGTCCAGTTTAAATCCAAGAGGATGTTTATTTAGAGAGGCCTTTACAGTATTTCAGGTTTACCCAAGAAATTTTCTGGGTTAATAGCATTTTAACTGTGCTTCTCTGTGCTCTTCTGAACCGTTATCTGTTTACCTATTACATTATTGCTTCTAAAAATGACTGCTGGAAGAGCTCTCCACGTTCACAGTTGGGCAATGCTATATATTTTTAACATTACTGCATCATTTTCTTTAGTAAAACTGGAAAGAGTTTTGGCTTCCAAAAGACCTGATGTATGAAAATTGCAATACTGTTTTCAGTTCAGAAGTTTCAGTTCAAACCCCAGAAACAAGATAAGAGCATTTATCAATGTCTGCCTTGAACCCACCTGGTTTGAGGGGTGACCAGTTGGTCAGATGGATGTGAAAGACAGGACCCTCTACAATGAGCCGAAGACCTATTGCATTGACAGATGGTAGGAAGGTGTTTCTGTGATGAATGCTGGGAAATAGATACCTGTAAATATACTTTAGAGAGACAGTGAGATGAGGTGGGAAAAGAGGTTTTCCCTTTTCCTGATCCTTAATCCTTAATTCTGAACTTTTAATTTAGTATAAGCATTTTGTTTTAGCGTGGAGCTTAATGGTTAACACTGGTGCTTCCAGGATCCACAACTGACTTCTGACTTCTGTCTATTCAGTGTCACACATTGAGGGCACTTATGTGGCACCCAGAGATCTTTTCTTTTAGTAAAAGGAAATGCTGTGCAGAATTTCCGGCACGTTTCATTTTGCTGAAAGAGGAAACCTGACAACAATCTGAAAAGGGGTGCTTTACATTGTGGGCTGGGAATTGGGGAAAAGGAACAGTTTCCTGTTTTTTTCGAGTTTGCTTGTAGACAATGAATGAGATACAGATGTCATGTCAAGGGAGCTGGAAGCTTCGTTATTTGGAATGTAAATCTGTTTATTTTTTTACACATGAGATGAAGATGTTTAAAAATACAAAAAATGGTCTTCACTCTTGTTTTGCAAATAAAAGTGTAGAACAGTATTTTGTAAAATGTGTTGCATTTCATTTAATACAGAACAACAATGGCCTAGCAGTGCTCCAAACACAACACCCTCCTCTTACCGAATGCAGCAATGCCACATTTCTGAAGTTTATTATCATGTTTCTTACAGTTAACAAATATTATTTATATTTCTTGTGAGACCCATTTAAAAGTATTTTTGCTTTTTTATTTTTTTGCTTTTTGCTAACTCAGGAATAGTTATTTTTCTCATTTTTTTTAAAAACAAAAATGATTAAGAACCGCTGATTAAGGCAATATGTTAATATACTGTAGATAGACAGTGAATTTAGAAAATGCTCAGAATCATAGAAAAATATATTGACTACACACTCAGAAAACAAATCAGTAGTATGTGTATTTTTCTTTCTTCTATGACACTTCTCACTTCTTATATGACACTAGTGCGAATTTTCATTCTTAACCATGTTCAAGTATGTAATCTAGATGGAGTTAAAGTGCTGTTTTCATTAGCTCCAGCACAGTACTTGTCACTGTACTGCTGATTTTGTAAATTAAACAGGCTTTGCTTGGAACGTACACTGTGTTTTTTAAAACCAAATACCATGCAAACCTTAAGCCCTCACTGAGTTTCTAAATGTGCAGTAATTCACATTTCCTTCCTTTAAGGAACAGCTCGTTGTTCGTAATTGTCCGTGAGAGTAAAATAGATGGCATGCTACTTTGGTGTTTCATGTGTTTAACCTGGTCGTGAAGGAAGGAGATTTTGATTGAGGGATCTGGGCTTGAGCATATTGAGAGGAAATGGATATTATGACAAACTGAACAAAGGTCAAAGGTTATGCTAACAGCAAAAGGGGGCAACATGTCTAATTTTATTGCCAGGTGCCTGTTACAAAGAGCTGCTCCTTGATTTTGAGAATGAGTAAATGAATAGTATGGCAAATGTTTTAATAAATAAGCACGGAGAAGTTAGAACAAATGAATAACTGTTTTAGCTGTAGTTCTGAAAAAGGCTAGGATCAGAGTTGCAAACCAGCAAAGGCTAGTATCAGATAACATTGAAGCATAACAGTTCAAACTGGAGTTCAAATGAAGATGGAGTAACAAAATAAATGAGATCTTTGAAAATATGAAGGAATGATAATAAAACAGATGGAAAAAGAAATTTCAGGTGGATTTGTCACTGTGTGACAAAAGCAGCAAACCAACAAAGGCTATATTAGCTCTTAGAAATCCATCTGAGATTTTTCATTGTAATATGACTATACTTAAGTTAATTGATACAAATTTCTATACTTTTTAAAAGCATGATTCGATTTTATAGACATTAAAGCTTCTCTGCAGCACTGTGTGCAGGTGAAAAGATTATTTTGATACGGGAATTAAGACAATAATATTATTTTGAACTAATAGCTGAACTTTCAGTGGCTTCTGAAGTCATCTTATGAATATTTCACATTTTAATTAAAGTATATTTTTAGATTTATTTCATGGAAAGACTGCTAGAGACATTTATGCATCTTTAGGTTTCTTGCCAGTTGAAGTGCTGACTCATCACACTATTGACTGTACTATTGTTTTGCTACAGGGGTGACAGTGGTTTTCTTCTAGAAATAGATGGTGAGAACCACAGAAAAGAATTTTTATATGACCGTATCTAAAGGGCTGTTGAACGAATCTCTGTTTCCTGGCTGGCTTAAGTACTATCAGTGGCAAACCTCACCCCCGAAATGCCTGGAAGTCCTTTCAAAAAGATCATTGTACTTGAAGCAGAGACTGTATCAATGGCTGGTACTATATATAGTCTTACATACAGTGTACTATTCTGGTGAGTTCAAACTGGAGTCCACATGTAGATGGAAACAAAGCACAAATGCGATCTTCAAAAAAGTGAAAAAATGATGTTTGATCAGAAAACAAATTCCAGGTCTTAATAAAATGGAAATTAAATGGATTTATTTTCACTGTATGACAGGACTTGCAAGAGGACTTATAGTCTTCTTGCAGTCAGAATCCTCCTCTAGAACAATGCTCTGGATTAGATTCGTCTGGGACATCGTTAGTGGCAGGGTGATGTGAGTGGTGGAGCAGGGGCTCAGCCTCTGGCTCAGGGAGGTTTAGGACATTGTTAAAGCCTCTGTCTTAATTAATGATTGATCTGGTCTTGTATTCTTGAAAAACAACTGGGTAACAGTATCATGAAGGCATTCTGAACCCTGGGTGTGACAGAGTTTAGTTATAATAATAATATCATCACTTTATTAACCCTTTACAATTTCTTGCATTAGGAATTGTCTTTTCACATACCCCAGCTTGCTCTCCATGAGACAAACAGACAGGGAGAGAGCCTGGGGTCAGAGCTCAGGGTCAGCCATTGTACAGCACCCCTGGAGCAGTTGGGGTTAAGGGCCTTGCTCAGGGGCCCAACGGAGTAGGATTCCTCTGCCAGCTGCGGGATTTGAACTGGCAACTTTCCAGCCACAGGCGCAGATCCTTAACCACAGAGCCACCGCTCCGCCCCAAGTTCTGATAAGTTATCAAATTAATTAAATTAATCAATTATAATAATGCCTTTCACACAGAAAAAAAATAAAATAAAAACAAATCCTTGTGAATTATATGATGGTAAATTGAGATAGGTGGAGTAGTCTTGAAGTGACATCATCCATCAGCAGGTTATTATTAGGCAGATGTATGGGACCATCTGCCTAAGATGGAGATGGGGGATGGAGCTCAGAGGACAGAGAAGTTTTGGAGCCCTCCTGCGCAAGTGGGGAAATCCTTTTTGCTTGGTACTACTGTCATAACTGCTTGTCTGACATAAAGAGCATTTTAGGGGCCCTCTGACAGGCAAATCAGTGCAAGTTACCACAAAGAGCCAGAGGGGAGGTGAAAGAGAAGAGAATTGGGGGGACGGTGTTGTAATGTTTTGTTCTTTTTTGGGAAATTGTTCAATAAAACAATGATTTTAGAAAGAAAGAGACAGCTCTCTTCAGCGACCTGGAATTGTGTGGCTTTCAACGGTCTAAGAAATATTTTATATGATGATTTATCAGAAAACAATAGTTTATTGTGATGTTGTAATAACCGCAACAGGACTGTTTCAAAATGTGCTGCCGTTCAACCGAAACGACGGCATACCAGAAATCAAACAGGCAGGACTTTATAGATATTCCACTGGGAAGCTGGCCTGGATGATTTGACTCGGTCACCGACTGGCTGTTGGCTCACAGAATTTGGAGCTCTGCCATCGAGGTCGATCTGTAAGTGATTGAAATTGAGCTCCTTGACTTTTTCGTGAAATCTGGGGCCGCACAGAAACGGCAAGCCTCTTTCAATAAACGCTTCCCCGTACCTACCAGGTTCTAACCATTTTACAAGGGCTTTTCTCAAGCAGATTGGAAGCATGCGCTGGGAGTCGTTATTCCAGGTAATTTCGGGTCTCTCCTGATAAATTGCTTTCTGGCGGAGGACTGTATTATTGTAACCCTACTCCAGAACTGGCTCCAGAGTTTTGCCGAGGGACCTGTGGCAGAGTCCCGTTTATGCTATTAAAGATTTTTAAATGGTTTAGGTGCATGGCGGTGCAACAGCATGCCTTCCCAGAAAGCTCATGATTTACTCTGGCGTGAGCACAAGCGCAGCCTACAGCGGGTGAGGTTCTGCAGGACTGTGGTCGACGCACAGCACTCATACAAATAAAGGGATGAATCTGTTATTAAGAACAAGGGTATGATCTGAAGCTAACATGTGCTCTCTTCTCTGGGTATAGATTGGTATTCACAGTCTAGAATACTGAAGGTTTGTGGATTTAATGATCCAAATCTACTGGAGGGGAATTTTGTCTGTAAAATTAGAAGTACCTAACTCTTCCAGCAAAATTGGGAAATGCACAAATAATAGAACAAGGTGAAAATACTGCTTAGGTTTATAATTCTGAACTATTCGTGGTGTTCTATATGGGGAGCTCAATTGCTTATGATGGGTGTTATTTTTGCTTCGTATGGTTTAGCAAATTGCATACAGTATATTTACAGTATGACACATGACATAAAGAGCTTGTATACTTATGATAAAACACAGAAACAATTTTCATTGAGTGTGTTGATTGCAATTGTTAAAAAATAAGTCAAAAGATCCAGAAACATACAGCATATGTATCTCTACCACATATAGGGTTTTTGAGCCTAGAAATATCTTCCATGATTTATAAGACATTCAAGAATATTAATCCACACCTTCACCCCTATTAGTCCATCAAACTGAGGGTTTACTGTAATTTTTTCCAACAACAGCCTTTAGGAAATGAACCAATGAGCCATCTTTCCAGTTGTCTTCAGTGAAAAAAGTATCTGAGGTCTTGGTGTAAAGCACATTCAGATTGTTTGTATTGGGTGTATCTCTTTTAGCTCTTGCAAAATTAGTTAGAAATCTCACATTGATAGAATAGTAATGTTTGCATAATATGTGTTATTGATAATGTGTGCATAATATGTTTGTGTTAATACCTTATTATTACAACATGGGAGAATCCCTTCCACTATAGATTAGTGATTTCCAGAAGCCAGGTTTTTTCTTTTTACTGTTGATAAAATACTGTTCTTCATTTTTTCCCATTTTTATCATATCTTCATTGTTTTACATGTTGGTTAGACAGGCTAGTTCCTGCTTCCTCATGATATTGTCAGGAAAAAAATTAATGGAAGGATATTTTTCAGAGATAATCTTAATTATCTGGATAATTCTACACTTGCAGTGTAGAAAAGCAGTCTTACTAATAAAGAGACAATATGAAATCCACATTTACATTATATCACTTCATTGAGTTTTGAAGAGAAAAACAAAACTAATGCCCAGATGAATAACTGCAGCAGGCATGTTACTTTTAGGTGTGGTTTTGCCATTGATATTTTGATTTATATCAAACCTGGAATCCCAGACTGTTCACCACCATTACTGAGCCCAGCTATCAGAGGGAGAATCACCTTTATGCTGCAGTATGTTCTCATTACTTTCAGACCTGATTATCTCTTGACTCATTGCATGCACAGTACCTGTACTACAATGCCTCACATGAGGACATATATTGGAGGTCCCTGCTGAATTCTTGTTGCACTTTCAGGAAGAATGTCCTGATACAGATATACTGTATGTGCAGCAGTGAAAAAGGGATTGTGTTCTCCCAAAATGACTTTTGTTGAGCAATGATCCTTGAAGTTAAATTTGAGATTCTACTATAAAAGATTCAACAAAAACATTTTGAAGTCTGGGTTTCACACGGCAAAACTGGTGATTATGGATCCTCTGCTGCGTGCCGAGGGTAGCCACAACCCAAGTACTCTGCCCACTGACACCAAAAACTGGTAATAGGAAAACCATGTTTTGTGTTTCTGGATGTTAAGGTCAGAAGCAGTAGTTTTTGTTCATTATAAATCACTATGTTTGGTAAACAGTATATTTGAGGCATATCTAATGTCTTTTCCTGTTTTACTCTGCCTACTTAAAATATTTTTTCTTTAAAGAGCA
The DNA here is from genome assembly GCF_055471065.1 of Atractosteus spatula. Lineage (NCBI taxonomy): Eukaryota > Metazoa > Chordata > Actinopteri > Semionotiformes > Lepisosteidae > Atractosteus > Atractosteus spatula. The sequence continues at coordinate 45,662,986 of NC_142712.1, read as the reverse complement.
TTACCACTTGCAACAAATGAGGCCAAGGACAGTCTCTCAAAACAGCTTCTGTGAAATTCCATAGTTATATACAAAGACTGCAACTGAATGACAGGTGTACCAAAGAGTTTGTGAAAAGGTAAATTGGAGTTTAAATCTAACAGCGAATAGTTGTGATGTTTCTTTTGTACACAAAGTGAGCCTAAACTGAAACACACTTCAGCCACACCCTGGACTAAGTCCACTGTCCACCGTTGATGATAATAATGGCAAAAGAGAAAGGACTTAATCTTATGTTGAAAATGTAAAGAACCTTTGGCTGTACTTTATTGCTTTTAATGCAAATACATTTATTCTGACACTACTGTATACAGTAATCCCTTATTATACGATCTTAATTTGTACCTCAAAAACGTGAAAGTGAAAACTTGTACAATGGACATTTAATTCCTCTCAGTTCCTGTGTTATGATCTCCAATTAGTTCCAGAACTCAAAAATTTCTCCTCAAAACCCCAAACTTTACCTTAATACAGTAGAGAATGTTACCTATGAAAGTAGTGTGTATGAAGCCAATTACCTTCTTGGTTAATTATTCAAGTAACTTGATTTTATTTTTAAAAAGTTAAAATGTAACAAACAATAAAAAGAAAATTCATCATCAAAGAAGATGTGAGAAAGAATCTCTGTTCTGATATATAAGTAAATAAATAGGTAGGAATTACTACTATTCATTTCAAATAAACAAAAACACATATAGTGGTTTCTCCTATAGCGAGAAGAATACTCTGCACCTGTCTGGTAAAGATCATCACACACTCACAGAGTAGACACCCAGCTTAATGCCACCATGCACATCATCACTGGAACCCTACAAATGACCCACAAAATGATCAAAAAGGTCCAAAAGTATACCTGCACCTGTCACTTTCACAGTTTTTTAGAGGCTACTTGGTTTTCTCTGTACTTTTGTACTCATTTGTGTAGTTGTGTACTCTTGTGTAAGCTTGTGTACTCATTCTTCTAGGTCTGTGGACAGCATAGCTTCATGAAGGAGAACTGGGACCCTGGGCTTAGGCAAAAAAGACGTCAGATTGACATGGTATTCAGAGGCAGTTTGTATTTAAAGGTCCTTGACATTGAGCAAATTGCAGATGCCAGAAAAGTGGACAATGGCATCATTTTGAGTGCATTAGTACCAGCAGATACAGACTGTTAATTTGTCAGATATTTCCATCTAACACCAAGAACATGACTGAACATGGATGGTTACAACCAATGATCTCGTCTAACTGTTTGTTGAAGGGTCCCAGGGTATTGGTTTCAACATGGCTGGTTATCTTGTTCCAGAATCCCACAACCCCTTTTTTGTAAAGACATGCCTCATGTTCCCCATTTTAAAACCACTTCAACATACAGAAGTTTCCACTTGTGTCTTCTGGGCCATGTTTTACTTCACTCTTTCACACTAGTTCACTTGAGTCAGGTTCCCCCATAACCTTCTCTGTTTATGATTAAAAAGACTCAGTTCCTTTAGCCTGTCAGAGCAGGAACTTCCTTTACTCCAGGGAATGTCTCTTATGAAGGCATGTCTGAGCATGTACTCTTTTGTTCCTGACTCATTGAACTTAGATAATTATGCTTCAGTTGTTTTTAATTTATCATGACATTTTCTAATACCAGAGCTCTTTCAAAACCCTCAACATTGCCAAAGTCACATGTGTGTTACAGGTGCTCTCCTTACTTCTTCTCTCACAGGGATCTACCCTACATCTTCTTCACCTTTTAAAAACAATAGCCATCACCAGTTATGAATAATACTGTATGTTGTTCTAAAAATACATAAAGTTTAAAGTTTGAGATATAACATACAGTACTGTCTTTGATCTCCATGAAAGGGACGATTGCAGTCTATGTGCCAGTACATTTATACTACACATGACTGTAAGTTCTACTAGAAAACTGGTACACATTCAACTTTTTTGTACTCTTTTCTTTTTTCAATGAACAAAGCAGTCCTGGTCATTGTCAGCATAGCATTTAAGAGTCTTATGCTGTCAGACAGTTGGTCAACCTGAAAATCACATAATGGCCTTAAAAGGTTCAATAGAGCTCTAGTTCTTCTGGGATTATTTGGCTGTGTTTCTCACATGGCTGCCAATATGTGCATGTTGTTTGATACTGTAGTTTATTCCTACTTCCCTTATGTGCTTTTTTGAAAATATCTATTTTATCCTCCTCTTTAATGTGTAATTACAGAGGAATGCAAGATGGCTGTGCTTTTCACATACTGCATATTTATGCATCCATATGAAATGAAAAGTGTTAAAGGCATAAAATAGACTGTGTTTGGGTTGTTTTCACTGGCCTGTAATGTAAATTAGCATGAGAGCTGGCTAGAACTAAATTGTTTTTTTCTCGTTAACGGTGTATATTAGCAACACGATACATGCACACACTAACTCACTGTGTGGAGCTGCTTTTGAGGTGTGTTGGTCTTTGTAAGGCTGGGACCCAGGGGATTTCAATGGAAGCCCTTCAGAGACTGAAGTCCATGCAGGCAGCTCCAGAGCTGAGGTAATCTCTGCTCTGTTTAAAATGCGTCACAGCTAATTTCATCAGAAATACAGAGCAGAGATTCTGATTATTTGACAAAGACAAAAATACCTACTTAAAATCATCATCCATATAGATTCCTTTTTTAAATTGCTCACTATGTTTTATAATTTCAAGGTTTCTTAAATTCTTTAGTAGGGTAGAGGAACTTGATTTAAATTTTGGAATGTTTTCCTTCGGTAATTCTTCGTGGTGAATAGAATTAAGTTGAAATGTTAAAGGCCCCCAGAGATAATCATGGTGATTACTGCTGTATTTTTTAGCTATGAACAGCGTGAGCTCTTTTGCTTAGCTGTGTTTCAGAGAGAGGGGTTGCAGAATGACCAACCTCTGTGTGGCTTACTGAACAGTCCTCTGCACCCACGGATCTGGAGGAAACTGGTCGGCAAAGTCTGGAAAATCATTAATAGGAATGGGCGCCATGTGAGCTGGATCAGAGCGGGAGCTGTCAGGATCCATAGCTCAGCTGTCAGCTTGGAACTTTGTTTAAGTGTTATGTTTTGTGTGCCATGGGATTTATTTTCTTTCATTTCCAAATAAACCTAATTTCCAAAGCTATTTTTCAAGTTGGCTTATTTCAAAACATACTTTCTTTCATACAGGATTTTTTACTTCTTGCAAGTTTGAGCGAAGGTTCAGTTCTTGTTTCTGACCTTATTTCGGTTGTCCTGTTGTATCTCATCTAATTGACACTTTTCAAGGTCTGGCTACCTTTTTTCTAAGCAGTTCCCCTCAGTGAAAATGAAATCCAGTATGATCTTTATTTATTTGTAATATATGTTCTGCAAAACCACTATTCATAATGAACACATAGCAATATTCCTTTGAAAGATGCATCTGACATAAATCACTCTGAGGCAAAACAATTAATATTTCACCAGCAGCAAACGGATTGGGTGCTTGCTTGCAAGATGCAAGTCTAAGTTTACAATTTGTTGGCAGTATCTTCTCTTCATGACAAAGTACAGATGTACAATTTGCAGTTTGCCCCAAGAATATAAAAAGATTAACTATGACATGTGTTTTTAACACTTTCCTCATAGTTTTTTTGGACTGTTGCCTTCTTTAAGCTGTAAAGTGATGAGAAGAGTAAATTTGGATAGCCTGGGGGTCCAGCACCAGAATGCACAGTATGACTGAGCACAGTATATTTAGAGTTGAAATTTTACAGTCTTGACAAACTCTTTCTTACCAGCAAATATGCGTCTATCGTGTTTAAAGAGTTAATGCACAAGGCTTTTAATGGTTTATCCTAAAGTCTGCTTGCTGAGCTTCAAGGTCTTGCAGGATGTTATATTAATTACACTAAATTAGTGTAATATGTCTATTTTGTCTTTTTCTTTTTTTCCAACCTATTCGTTTTGAACCTAAATGCGAGGGATGACGGCTGGATGTTCATTGTGGGGTTTCGGAAGACTGAAGCCCTTTTCCTTAGGCTGCATTTTGTTTCGCCATGAGGTATAAATCATCCAGGAGGCAGAGGAGAAAATGAATAACACTTGCGGTTTGAGCAGGAGCACCGGTAGAAACCAGAGGCATCTAGACTCCTGACTCCCATAAGGGTGGAGAATAATCTCTGGTTCTCGCTCTGGAATTCCTTCTTCTCCAGTGATCATTTACAGGGGTTTTCTGAAGAACTGGAAGTGGAAAGAGCTTGTTTATACTTGCAGTAACCCTTTTCTTTTGCTACCTCGTATGTTTTATCATTTTTATGTCTCCTTGAGTTACTCATTACTTTACGCTGAAGTGTAAAGGAAAGTGTAGTAGCCTTGACTTTCAGTGAAACTGACGGAGTAGGCTGAATTGATGAGTCAATATTAATAACATACTTAAGTTACCTGATACAGGAAATTGTAGTCTACAGGGGTTATTATGCTGAAAAATAATACCAAACGCATAGCCGTGCAAACATTTACTTTGATTTTTTCTCTAAAAGGCTGCTGCTTATATTCAGTCTGTCTTCAAAGGAAGGTGAAGGCATGCTTTGTTTCCTCTTGTACATAAGTAAGGGCTGTTGCTGACTGGAGAGAAGCAGCCAACTGTTCTGAATACTCTTTGGAAAGAACTGAACCAGCTGGACACCTGCTCCACAATTATAAGGGTTAAAGCTCTGTTGAAGGCTGTAAATTCAGTGCAGCGACCATGTTACAGCAGGACTTGAGCAAGTGTATTCCATGAGTGATTGATACAACATGACGAATGCAGGGGTCTTCGCACCTGCTGCTAAATGTTAGATAGCAACAGGTGAGTTGTTGTAAATCTAAAAGGAATCTATTAAATCCCCCAAGAATCTGTCTTAATTCTACCTTCTCCTTGCAGCTATGGTATAAATCGCTACTTAATGAAAAGCTCTCATTTTAATTAAAAAATTGTTGTTTAGAGGTTATGACTCATTCTTCTGGAGAAGATAAAGTTTAATAAGAGTAACTGTGGTAACTGGTGGATACTGTGAATAGAATTGAGCATTAGGGACAAGGGTGAGCTAATGATCATGGTACAGTGAACTCATGATTTTTCATATGAATACACGTTTCTTTGTCTTGCATTCTGGGGCTTAATGAAAATAAAAGGAACATAGCAGTAACTCATCATATAAACTGTCCCTTGGCTTTGTAAACAGTGTGATTCACAAGGGGGGGAGACTGATAGGAACTGTGCAAAGCACAATAATCTTTAAGGTAATTCATTTTGTTCTCAGAGGCACTGTCTTTTCAACAAAACAAGCGAACTGTGCTTCATTTAACATTTAGAAATTGACGAAGACAAAGAAAGTATTTTACTGGCACAACATTTCCTTGCCAAAATACTGTACAGAAATGTGAAACAATTCAATTTAAAAAAGATACTGTAAGTGTAGCCAGCCAGACTGAACATTAAATGAAATGTCCCATGACCGCTAATTACACACAGTTGAACCAAATGTAGGCCGCACAGTGGTGCAGCAATGCGTTCAGTTCCTGGAGTGCTATCTGCATGGACTGTGTATGTTCTCCCCCTGTTTACATAGTTTTCTCTGGGTGCTCCAGTTTCTTTCCACACTCCAAAAAACATATTGGCAGAATAATTGGCTTCTGGGAAAATTGTTTTGGTGTGAGTGTCTGTGTGTACCCTGCAAAGAACTGGCATCCCATCCAGGGTTGTGTCGGATGCTTGCCAGGATAGGCTCTGGCTCCCTAGCAATTGTATTTGGATGAAGCCGTTAGAACATGGATGGGTGAATGGATGGATAGATGGAAGAAAACCTGATCAAAATTAAATGTCCCAAGCCTTAGATGGAACATAAAAGGCCAGCAATGCAGCAGGCTGATCCCAGTGAGAGTTTAATTAAGGGTGTATTCGGGTATGGAGGGTTAATCACTTCTCTTTAAGGTATACTTAAGTGATTAAGTATACCTTAACATTCAGCCAGTGATTAAGTCTGGCTGAATATCAGTGCTGTCGAAGAATGAACCAGGGAGGCAGCTGCAAGGGTGAAGCTGGGGTTGAGGGGACGGTGTGGAAAAGACGCTTGCAAAGTTGTGTGCAGTATTGCGTATAAATACAGGAGAGCAGAACTACGAGATTACAATTTGACCTCCTCTTCAAGTTCTGTTAATGGCACTATAGGGAGAAGGAGACCCAGCTGTATCTGAAAAGCAATCCAAATGGTGCCAATGAAATGTTTCTATAATAGAGTGTTGTTTCACCAGAAAAGAGGATCTGCAACTACTTGTCGAGAGGTTTAAAGCTTCCCTTCCACCAGCCCACCCCCGGTCAATTCTTTTGCTCCGGTTAGAGACGATAGAAAAAGGAATAAGTCAGCTGGCAGATACAAACCCACTTCAAGTCCTTAAGCTAAAGTTGCTCCTTCATCTGCTGAATAAAATGATAAAATGAGAGAGATACAATTTGGAGATACACCGAATGTTGTCTGCCAAGAATTTTGATGTAAACTTTTCAAGTTCAATTAAGCATGAACTGTTCAATGTAGTAGCAAACTTCTGGCTGTGACTTTAAAAAAAAACTTGAGTATAAACAACAACCTACTCTTGTAGAATAAAGATTTGGCTTTTGAAAAGCTGCCACATCCTCTTACTTTTCATAAATTCCAGCCAGTTTAACAAGGTTGGAGAGTCTTAGGTGAAGTCAACCAACTATTCACACATTAACGTTGCTCTGTTGATTTAATTAATTTTCTATCCATCCCAAGTGCAGATACATGTTTTAGCTATAAACAAAAGCCTTTGATCAAAATCCTGGCTTTGGAGGAACTGTTCCAAAAACTCTTTGTTCTGCATATGTTGCATTTATAAGACAAAAATTGTAACATTTGCTCAGTACTTCATGATTCATGTTTTATTTTGAAGGCCAAACAACTCTCATCAAGAGAAGTTCACCAAGAAGTATTTGAAGTTCACCAATTATTTTTTTAAACATTTATTAAGCTTTAAGTCAAAAGTAATATAAGGCGGATGCTCCTTGCTTTGAGTCTATGACCTACTGTATAAAGTATGTATTTTTAGAAAGTAACTTGGTGCTTTTCTGGACATTTATGCACCTGTGTTTTAGATTTTTATCAAGCCCAAAAGTTCTGTAAACCCTGCTGTAGTGTAAAGGGTATCTTGGGTGGTGTTCATCTACAGTACCTGTCAGAGACAGTAGTATACCCTTTGCATTTTCTCAGGGTCTCACATGCTCTCTCACAAAAAAATCACTTGCTCAATAGATACTATGCACTACACATAGAGTATGCTTAGAGACAATAGATGAGCATCCTGAAAGCACTTGAGGTTCTCACTTCTTTTCTCTTCTTTAAGACTAATTACTTGCATTTCCCAGTCTACCACACATTCTTAAAGTGCAAATAAGAGTAAAATCTAAATCTGAGGCTTTGGAGGGTCTGTTGCCAGCTAAGAATGGCATAGAGTAAAGAAGTTTGATCAGATGGAATTAAAAAGGAATGAATACAGAGTGATCAGTGCCATCTTTGGGCAGCATGGAATATGCAATGTAGTAATCGAGGCTATTCAGTACTGGCGAGCCATGTTATACCAATCTGTCAGGGCCTCAATTGTGCTCCAGTCAGAGTACCAGCCAGTTACTGTTATTATCACAGCTTAAATGGATTGCTTTTGCATTGTAACAAAGAGTCCCATGCATAGATTTTCCAGTGCATTACTCCATCCTGGGAAAAGCCATTGAAGCACTTTGTTTGACTTAGGACTTTCAAGGACAAAATACTTATACCTGCTCCGTTGTGCTATAATAATTTCTTCTCCTTTTCACTGACAAAATGAAAATCAAGTTTTCCCTGTTTAGGAGTGCAATTATTTTTGGATTCTCTATAAAAAGGTTTTCCTCCTAACTAGCTAAATTAGATGCCTACAATTTCTCTGAATCTCACTGATTTGAATTTGGCAAACTGAGCTCTCCTTTTTTGAAGGGATTTGTTTTCTCTGGAGAAATTAAACAATACATTACATTGATCAAAGAAATAAATAGTGGAGTTAAGAAATCGAGAGTATGTAAGTCTTAATCCAGAGGTGTTCATTGGAAGGCCACATTCCAAGTGGAACAAATGTTTCACAGTAATTGGAAACGTTTTGCAAATCTTTTTCATGTATAGATTTGCATGCTACACAGTGACCTGAAATGCAGTAATACTAATTGAAGCAATATGAATTGAAATGTCAGATATTTACACTGTGTAAACATCTGTTTAACAGGCCATCATGAGATACAGGATGCAAGCCAATTTTTTTCAGAGCATTCTGTCCTAAGTTCAGTACGCAGGTTACAACATCTTAAATTATTAAAAAAAGAAGGTCCTATGTCCCAGGAATGAAAGCACCTCAGGTGCTACTTTCAATGGCACAAACCAGGACAGATGAAGCACAAAAAAAATGAAACCAGTTAGGTTCTCCTGTGCCATTCTGGGAGGTGAGTGATGTCACATTCTCAAAGTAATAAGGTACTATATGACTTATGACTAAATTGACTTCCCCCTCTACTCAATTGTGCCATGTGTCTTAGTGCTAACTGTACTGCTGGAGTATACAGTAGTTCACAGTAGGAGGAAACTATTTGTATCACTTGTACTACCTTTCAGTACTGGGTTTGTGATGAGCATGTCAAGCAATCTTAGGAGGTGGGATCTGTGTCTCCTTTGGTGTACCCTTCTGGTCTCTCTCTTTCACCTCTCTTTGCTTGAGGGCAAATTCCTACTGCTGGTCCTGTTCTCCATGTTGTAAAGAATGCTTGCATTAAACATTAGCTCTTGAAATTACGAGGCTTACAGACCTGTTTGAGGTCTGCAGCCTCTGCTGCAGTCTAACAGGCCCTCCTGCCCCTGTTACAGATGTAATCCAAGCTCTGATCAGTGACCTGCTTTGCCTTTCTACCAGTGGAATGGCTTCCTGTTTCTCCTCTCTCAGAAAAAGAAGGTACAGATGCCCACTCTTTGGAAGCCTCTGAAGAGCATTTGAGCTCTCCTAGGTGCCAGGGTGAGCAGGTCATAGTGTTGTAGTGTACAAGACTTCCATGGTGGGTTTGGATCTCCCTGCCTCAAGTTGTCTGGGTACACATTTGCAGAGTCAGATTAAAGTACTGAACACCATGAGCCTTTTCCAGGTCTATCAAGTGATTCACACCTGGAATTCCCACCTTCTGATTGTACTGACCTACAGTTTGTGGCCGGCACCAAAATAAACACATGAAATGAACACAGCACATAAACATCAGATTATGGACAATGTTCTCATTGACAGGTGACTGAAGAGGCCGCTTACAGGTGCTAGGCCCCTTATAGTCCAACAGCCAAAGAATCAGGGGACGTGACCCACTCCTGGGGTTGGGGTTCTATCCATACCATCTGTGCCTGGAGGACTTGAGAGTCACCATATCTACCGCTTTGTTTTGCTCACTCCAGGAGTTAGTGGTCTGATATGGCAGACTGCATGTTGTCCCGTTGTCTCAGTCCTCTTGGGACAGAGTGCAGTTCCTGTGTAATGGGCCACATTCCTGGCTCTTCAGATGGAGTCTTGCATGACAAAGGCACCACTGTGTCATAACAGAGGCGATTCTCTTGCCAATGTCCCTCCCATTTCAGGTTGGAGAGGAAGATTACTGCTATATCAGAGGCTCTCAGAGGCTGCTGGCAACTAATTGGAAGACCATAGTGACATGTATGGGTGTTAATTTTTTCAGTTATGAAATATTCACATCAACTTCCCTTCGGGATCAATAAAGTCTTATCTCTCTCTATTCATTTATGAATGCAGTTGAAGCCTTTAGTGATAAAAAGGATCTTATTTCTTCCCCCTTGTGAAACTGTTCATGTTCAAAGACTAGACAAAGTCTTAAGTGCTTCATAATACTATTATTAATAGGTCAGTATGATAAACCATTACATCTGTAACACAAATTCCAAAATATTTTTAAAATATTCTTTTCAGCAGCTGCACCAATTGAACTGCCACTTGCCAGGTTTCACCAACAACCAAAGCTTTTTAAAATTTTCATCTGAGACGTTGCTACAAAAAATGTTTATGCCCTCCATGTGTCATAAGCAGATTTGAGAAACACAGCTCATCACACAAACCTTTCTTGCTGTACACATGCCAGCCAAATAACTCCAAACCAGTGACATTACGATCAAGGGATCAACATCAACATAAATAATAAAAAACTACCATTGCCTTGGAACCACTGTGCCAATTCTCTGGAAATGTGGCAGTTTCCCCCACAATTGCATCTCACAGGTTGAGGTGATACTTTGCATACTCATAGCAGCTTGCTTGTTTAAACATGCTACAGTATGTGAAGCCAGCGGTTCTTACATAAAAACTGAGATCCGGACTTGGTAAATATCACTGCACCTGCCAAGTCGACACTGTGGCTTCTTTCACACGAAGCTGGATGAGATCCTCAGATAGATCAATTAGCTACTAAGGCTTGTCAATGCTCTGGAAAGCCTTTCTAAACCTGAGAAAGAAACATTGCCTTAGCAGCCCCGATAAAGTTCATCCATAAACAAAAGAGTGGAGTGGGTTTGGTTTCTGTAGATAAGAACAGCCCTGGTAGGAAAGGTGGTACAGTATTCCGTAGTAATCTTCTGTACCCACTGTCTGTATTTCCTGTATGAAGAGTGTTGATACCTGCTTTATCTCATTTACGATACTTAAAGAACAAAATATGGCTTTGCATTTCCCTAAATGCAGCTACACTTGGAGTATACAGTAAAAAACCTATAATTTTTCATTTCTTCAATTATTAGACTTTAAACACTTAAAAAGCTTAACCTCCTCCAGAAATATACAGTACATGTACAGTAGATGCGACAGGAACGCTGGATTCGAACGTGATAATTTCCCGAAAAAGGGATATGGAACCATAGATTTTCTCTCTTTTTGATGTTTTAGGGGTCCTTTCAACAGCATGTTTCTCCAGAAAAATAACAACAGATACAAGACCAACAAGTGACAGTGATTGTTTAACAGACCATGACTTTTCAAAAGCCACATAGAGATTGGCACCTGGATATACAGTACAGCTGGATTTATCAATGTGTTCCTAATGTTTTAGAAGACAGTGTGGGAAATCCTGGTATCCAATTTGCCATGAGATGATACAAAGTTGTATTTTCTGCATAAAGTCTGATGATCATAGACAGTACTCCAGGAGTCTTCAGAGTGATTATTCTGAGGAGAACAGCTCTGAAACGTTGCTGTATTATGTACTTTTTGGGCCACATGCCCTTACCCATCATGGGCCTCTTTGTGCTTTCTCAGAGCGTTTGTTTGTTTGGAAAATGTCACACCCATAAATCTGATAACTGCATAGGAGGACCGTTTCCTTGGAAACCATCCCCAGAGAACAGAAAGTAGTGTCATGGATTCCTGTGCTACTTGGATAACCTGAAATTCTGCAGCAGATATACTGTACATACATGTATCTCCTAAATGTCAGATGGGAGTGTAAATCTATTTATATCCATTCTGTTGGCTTTCTGCAAATACACACATTGCTCATAGCTGTAGCCTTTTATAGGTTAAGACAAAGAAACAGCCACACTGCATGGCTGATGGACAGTAGGCATGTGTGCTTCTAAAAATTCTAAAAATAATGACTTAATTTAATGACAAGATGGAGACTGGAGGTCACTTGTGTTTTCTACCTTCTTCAAAATGCTGCAGTGTATTGCAGTTTCTGATTTGGTATTTTTTAAGGTTAAAACAAACTTGAAATGCATGGCAGAGTGACATCATCTGCGACAGGAAAAGTCTTGTCACATTGGACATCCTTCATAAATGCATTTCTTTGGTGTATGAGGAAAATCTACAAAATGTTTCCTTATAAAAATGAAAACAAATCACAGTGCTAGACTAATTAGCAAAAAAACATTTTAATTAATCAGTTAATAAAATCTTAAGGAAGTAAACCCAAGATGAGAAATCTTAGACTTCTAAACATCTGATGATGAGTTATTGAGGTATTTGACTTGTTTTTGGTTTGTTTGTAGATGTTTCTGTTTGTACACCATTTTGATTTTTTAATATACTGTTTATTTACTGCTAGTAACAGAGACACTACTTTATTAACTGGTAAAAGACTGTTTTGTAATTGAAGGACTATGTAATTCTATGTACTGTAACTGATGAATATTGCAGATATTTAATTACTTTATTGTTACATGACTGTTTTTTTATTCATTTAGTTCACTGATATTTATTTTATCCCATTCCCTCAGAATATTTATATTTCCTATAATAATGTCACCTTTTAATAAATCTTATTTTTTAGTTTATTAATTAAGTACTTAGTTTATTTGGATTTATGACTTTTAAAAAGACGTCTTGGGTCCTTTTCCTTTCCAAACAGGACCATCCAAAAGTTTGCTATACTGTACTCATAACACATGCCAGAAGACCAGAAATATACACAATCGATATCTGTATATTGTCAGGAAACACCTTAATAAAGACCCTGACTAGAGCAGACAAAATACTGAATGTACTACAGTTTGGATCACAGCAACTGTTTGTTCCCAAAATACATTTGTTTTCTTTAATAGACATTCACTCATGTAACCTCCAAATCTCATATCATGCGTCATGCAATAGGCATCTAATACTTAATTATGGTGATCTTGTAATGATGTTAGAGTATTGGCCTTCTGCAGTGTGGACATTTTCCAGCTTTTCTGAAACTTGGAGAAGATGAAAGTCAGATAATTGGCAAACTTTGGAAAAGCTCCCATTTTTACCGACCCGCTTTGAGGTGTGGCGTGAAAGTTTAGCTGTCACCCCAGGTTCATGGTTATCTTTTTTAAACAGTTTCTTTTAATTCTTTAGAAAGAACAAGAAAACTGCCAGAACAAGTCTTAAAGCTTCCCAGAGGATCTCTTGTCTTCTCTTAAAGATACTGGCTAACTGGGGGTGGGGGTGGGGATACCCCACCTCTCCTAATCTTTTTTTAGTTTACAAAAGAAAATCTTTGGTGTAAATTTTCTTATTTTAGGAAAATAAAAGCACTTTTCTTTTCAGAAACACACAGAAACACCTTCTTTGTTTTTGGAGGAAAAAAATCTTCACTTTTTCCATTACCTGCGAGGAAACAGCTGCAGGAATAGTACTTTTGTCTCCACATGCTGGGTAATTAAATTACTTCATGTACCACTTAGTAACAGTCAGTTACTGACAGAAGTTATCTTTTTATCCCCCCACTTTCTAAACCTGAGTCAGCTGCATACAGTATGTTTCTCACCCGTCATCCTCTACCAGTATCAGATACAGTATGACATTCAAGTAAAGTATGAGGGTTACAAAATAAAGACAAGAAGTAATTATTTACTTCTTTAGATTCATAATGTAGCTTTTCACTCTCACCATAAGTGTGTTAGGATTTTATTGGGCCTGTAAAATGGATGTATCTATCTTCAGTTACACAAGTCTTAAGATTTAAAACAAGCAGTAGGGATAGAGTTAAGTAACTGTACCTTGTCTAATGTTAAAAACACTGAGATTTCAGGACTGATTTGGAAACTGTTTTTATTATGATAAATCATGAAACTGTTACTGAAAAGTGGGATAAACAACAATGAAAAATGTGAAGCTAACTGTCTCTTAACAGTTAAAAAGTAATTAAATCTGCTATATGTAACATTGGATAGAGTTACAAAAGTTCTCTCATTTTTAATTATTTGCTCCACAGGGTGTGAAGTACTATGAAGTACAGTGCAATGAGTTAGAATATAAATGTTCTTTCTCATTCCCAACAGTTTTAAACAGCTCTGTATGGATCAGGCTTGTACTGTAGGATGTCGGTTTAATGCTCTCCAATTGCTGCTTTGCTTCAGTCCTGAGTGTCTTGTTTCTAAATTTGAAGCTGTTATTTTAATTCCTCAATAGTTCTCATCATCAGTGCTAATAGATTTGCATTGCTACCCTGTATGAATACTTGTCTGATGAAAGCTCAATTACAAAGGCCAGACCCTTTCCAAGCAAGGAGCACTTGCTGAGGATGAAGGGGCAATCTGCAAGTGTGCTGTGATATTTGTCCTTGCAATGGAGGTCATACTTATCCCACAAAGCTTGCATCTTATGATTTACACTAGGGCTATTGCAGACTAACTTAGAGCCAGGTTTGTGTTATTCACAAGAGACACATTTACCTGTTTCATTGGGAATTTAAGAAAGGAGGCCTTTTGACCCATCTAGCCTGTTTTGTTGCTAGTACAGTAGTTCTATATTCTGTGCATCTCATCCAGCCATTTCTTGAAGGAATTCAGGGTTTCAGCTTTGACAACATGGCATTTTCTTCTACTTCAACAGTACCAGGAACAAACACAGTGAAAATATCTATCAAATTAAGTTTAAAAAATAATATGGAAATTGGGATCAGAACAAACTTGTTATGCCTCCAGGATTACTGTCTTTTCATATCATAGTAGATCCCCATATCTATTAACGAATTGTAACAAGATCCGGTCCAGGCTCCCGTGAAGCATAGTTTTGGACCCTATGTAGATGGTATTTTTATATAATAAAAATAAAAAATGAGTTAATTTCTGGATAACAGCCCATCTAAAAAGATGGCCTACAGTATGTAACTCAAGGTAGTATTATTAAAAGTTAACACTATTTAAATCTTTGAAACCATACTGTATGTGTAGAAAACAAAATATTTTACTTTCTCCACAGAGGCTACATTTTTGTGGAGTATTTCAGAAAGGATTGCTTTGGAAAATGTAAAGAAACCAGACATTGCTGAATCATCACAAATATGGAACAGATTCATTCAGAGAGGCACTTTTAAGTGCTCCGAGAAAAGATTGATAAGTGTTTATGTGCTCATTGTTCAACAGTTGAAATCCAATGTCCAACTACAGTGCCTTGTAATCGTTTTCAGGTCCTTTCTATGCTGTCCCATTTTGTGAAATTGCAAAATGGTGAATACACATTTTTAAATACTTTTAAAACCTTTGTGAGTTTGGATCTGTGTGTTCCCTGTGATGCACTGGTGTCCTGATCAGGGTGTATCCTGCCTCGCTTGCTGGGAGAGGCTCTGCATGCCCTGTGACCTTCTATGGGACCCACATACGTATTCAGACTCATGAATTTAATCTCTGGTGGAAGCACCTTTGGGAGCAACAGATGCAAAAAACAAACAAATATAAACCAAAAAAACATGTATGCTTTGAGTTGAAATAAAAAAGTTCCAGTTTTGTCCTCATGTTTGCGGTATCAGTTGAATGCATTTTTGCAAATGCCATGTGGAATTTGAGATGGGTTTTTCACTCTGGTAGGCCAGTTTTAGACAAGCATAAGTTGGCTCTATCATTGAGCTCTGAACCACTGAAGACTGTAAGTCTTTTAAAGTCACTGTTGGCCTCACAGTTGCATCCCTAACCAGTTTTCTCCTTGCCCAGCTTCTCCGTTAGGAGGAACAGGGAGATGTAGGCAGTCTCTGGGTGGTATGATACACATTGCATTTTTTAATGACCAACTTCACAGTGCTCAAAGGGATATTCCATGTTTTAGATGTTCATATGTTCATCTTAAAAAGTGATACATTTAAAAAAATATCTTAAAAACCAATCATCATCACCACTGCAGATCAATGAAGTATTTTGAATTGTATTGAACTGTGATGTTTGACACCTTTATCTCTCGAGTTGTACTGAAATTGCCTTGGTCTTCATTGCTGAATTTTTGCTGATTTCTTGCTTGAAATTCACTACCTGACTGAGGAACCTTACAGAGACAGATGTTCTGTATGTACAGTATATATTTCTGAAATTTCTGAAAGGCTGCTATTTCACATAGACTGAACCCTTTCAGTATGTGGATCGTCAAGGTAATTCTTTCAGATAATTCTTTCTTTCTACATCTTTCTTTTTATTTTTTGCTTTAAATGTGTGGAGTACGTTGTGTGCATAACAAATATTAATTGCTACTTCAAACTGTCAGGATTGCTTGCTTTAAAGCAACAAAATGTGAAAACTGTGGAATGGTCTGAATCCTTCTGCAAGTCAGTTTTAAATCCGCAGAGATCTACTCTTAAATTTAACAATGTAATTGGTTGAGGTTTGAATTTAAGTGATTTAACAACAGAAACTAAACACCTACAGTATTTCAATGAATGGAACTATTTAAAAAAGTTCCTTTAATTCTGAATACTCTATGGTGCTAACTCAATAGCCACATTATTTGTTTGACGGCAAGGGAATTTTTCTGAAAACAACCATTTGACTAAAATCGGACTTCAGCTGTCATTCACCTCAGAAATTAAACACTCTTTCAGTTTGATAAAAGTGTCAAGTATTCTCCAAGTGGTACGGGCCTCTCCAGATTTTCCTGGCAGATTTCCATTTTTTATCTCTTGATGTAATTTAAACATCTTGACTTTTTAATTTTTCCTTGGTTCAGATATTATCCTTTTCACCTGGGACTAGAGGTAATAGTGTGTTTTCAGTTGAAGGGACTGCAACATGTTTCTGACATGGAGTTCTACAGTATATCAAATACTGAATTTATAAATTGGGATTTTTCATTTTGAGATTAATTAATGTCAAAGGGGGAAACTTTTTGCCTGTACAACTCTACTCTAGTTAGGAATAAAATAAAAATACCTGGGATCTATATTTTTAAATACCGAAAAACATAAATGTTAATAGCAACAGTGGATTTTCTAGTAATTTGATTTTACTCCTTTTTTACTTTGTATTATAAGTTTATTCCATACTAAGTCATCCGTTTCATTTTGTTTCATTCTCATATCATTTTCATCACATTTAATGTCGTTTCTGTGTTCTGTATGTTGTACTCGGTCTTAAATAGCTGTACTGAAAGACTGACATAGTCTAAAACTGTTTTAAGTCCATATCTATCCTGGAAAAGGAGGAAACCCTGGATAAATATTGCTTTTGCTATCTTTTACTTACAGAAGCAGCATTTCTTCTATACGGGAAGACAAGTAGTGTACTTATTTCCTTCAGTCAAATTTCTCATTTGCTGTTGTTTTTTATTCAGGAAATATACTGTGTCTGTGTATTATTAGGAATATGCTGTAGAAGTGGCCTTTTAAAAGCTTTTGAATGGCTGTTTAATTAAAGTGAGATACCTCCCTTATTTGGAAATTATGTGAGTGGACAGTTTTTTCAGTAGACATGTTAACAACAACCTCTGCAACACTCTTGACCTCTTCATCTCTTCCTGCCAGCACATTTCTTCCATGGCACATTCCTGCCACTTCTTCTGGAGCTGCATTTGCAGACTCTCCCTCTTCCTTGCCAGCTACTTTATACAGCTCCTAGTCCAAACCCAGGTATGTGTCCCTCCTAGGTTATTATAACCCCTTCTTGGCTGACCTGCTGCCTGTCCACCACTGGCCCCCTGTTATTGCAAAGACCTTCTCTGCTTACTGCTGTTCCAACTAATCTCCCTACCTACAGTAGTAGTAATTCTCCCCAGGATACCTACAGATGAAATTGAATACACAAAACTTTCCTGAGCTACAATGCCGCAGGGGGTGTGTTTATTTGTAGTAGAGTTAGCTGCTGTTGGCATAAACCTTGCCTGCTGGAACTAGTCTGAAAGTTTGAATATGCCACCTGTCTTTACCTTGTAAAACCTGAAATAATGTCTCAAACCAATATCTGATTTATTTTGATTATTTGAGAAGAAATGTCCTAAAATCTTGTTTCTTTTCATTTCTTTTGTGCAGATTTTATTCAAGTGTGATGAGCTGTGAAGGATCCACCCAGCCTGACACACTAAAATAATTGTGGCCTTTGGAGATTATATTTACTGTGAAAGAGATCACATTGTTTATTAGAAAAATAACTTGCAAGTGATAAATAATACTGTCTTTCTTCGCCTTGATTTGGGATAAAAGGCCCCGGTGTTACTAGAACTGTTTGTTTTTTTCCACCAAAGTCAAATTAATTCTTTTGAAATGATCTTAATGCATTTCTAACTTGGGAACAAAATATAATTGCTCAGACACATATACTGTATGCTTTGATAAGAAACTAAAAAGCAGAAAAAGATCTGTGTTAATGGGTGTACGATTTAAAATAGTAACACAAACCTCTCATGGCCTTTCTAGGGGCTTAGCTCTGTGAATTTGTTTTTGGCAGGGTATGTAGCCATGAGAATTCATAATTGCACTCATAAGATGTTGTTGAATCTGCTCTATTAGAAAGCAAGTTAGTTAAAGATTGTCTTTAATTCTGCTAAAGAAAAGAAAGAGGTGGGATTTAAGAGTTAAAATAGTAGTGTACATATAATTTAAGATTAAAAGCTTAAAAGTTTTTGCTTTTATGGTAAAACCATTAATGGTCTTTTTTCTTGTTGTTGCTGGGATTTGTTTTTTTTAAAGCTGTTGAAATGTTAGTGAGAACATGAAGTGGCCTTTCACTTCGCATACAGTTCTGAAATTCAGCGTAGTCCGTACTGAAGCTTTTCCGTTTCTGAGGTCTGAGATGCGACAATCGTTTTTTTTTACCTCCCTCTTTGCCGAGAAGTGTCTCTTTTTCTCTAAGCACAAAAAGCAAAGAAGTGTCTGAGTGTGCTATAGGACATGTACATGTCACCGTATTTCCAGTTCAACCATGATGTAGCATGTGTTTACTTTGTTGTGTAATGGTTTCCTGTAGTTTGTGTAGTGTTCGACCACGTTACTTTGCTGCTTAACAATGATTTGGCTACCTGCTACATTACGCTCGGTCGGCTATTATACGCACTCTGTGTGAAGGGTATGATGCCCTTGCTTGTGTCCTCCTTGCTTCACAGTAGCAGAGTGGCTCTGAGGGGTGAACAACAGTAGCGGGCTGGCTTGGGCCTTCAGTTTCCCAGAGGGCAGGGGGTCTCAGCCTGCCCTTGCATGCAAGCGGAGATGAAAAGCTCCACACTTGACCTTGCTAAGTCTGTACCTTTCGAGCCTCTGAGCCCCCTTTGAAGTGAAACATTTCAAAATGTATTAGTTTGAGGAATAAAAAAAGTTTCTGGCTAACAGTGGCTGGAATATCTGTTCTTTGTCTTGAGTCACTGGCTTTGCAGTGCAAGAATGGAATGCTGTTTAATTAGAATGAATGATTCCTTCGATACAAAGCTTATTTTTCTTTAGTGATTTTCTTCTTTGCTTTGCTTCTTCTTGTGTATTTTCTTGTGGAAGAATTAATTAGAAATGACTAAACTGCCCATGTGATACAGCTGTGGTACAAAGGGAAGCAGTATTTCGACAGTATAGGGGAGCTGTAATCACCTTTAAGTCATGTGGAACTTTTCTGTTCCAGTATCTTGCTGACTTCTACCGGTTATGGGACCACATGGCCTATCTGGATTTACTTGTACAAAAGTCTGACTTTTATTTCTCTTATGTTAAGAAGGATTAATGCAATTTAATGTACCTTCTAAGTTTCTGTGTCATTTATTCTTTCAGAATGTGTAAGGGCTGCTAGCAAACCTAATCAGCAGTTGCTATATCAGCTCCAACAGGTTTGCATTATATAGCACTGAGGAATTGGATCAAACATGGTGGGACTGAAAAGTGAAAAAAGGCTTTTCATTTCAACAGCCTATGCATTTGGAGATCCGTTAACTAAAAGGACATCTGAAAAGAAACTATTCAAGTATGTTTGTGTTAAACATGCAGTCCCATGGTTTCAGAAATGGACATCTGGAGATTTTTTTTTTGTTTGGAGAAGTGCCTGTTTTAGATTTTTTAATTCAAACAATGTAGGTTAAAAAGGGTTACAGGAAGCAGAGGTCGCAGCAAGCGATTAGTGTAAAGGGTATTTTTTATTTTTGCTTTCTGTTTTTGTGTGTGAGCGCTTGCCCTTTTTAATTTTTTGTACTATGATAAATATGTGCAGCAGAAATCCCAGCTGGTTTACAAGCTGATGGAAAGTACATCACGAAGCCAAATTCAGCTAGTGTGCACCATATGTTCATCATTCTCAAATGAGGGTGATGAAATTTGTGGCTTCATAAGCTTCTTCGAGCTCATTTAAATATGGCGCTGTAAATTTGAAATATAGATGTCAGCCTCAATGGGAGTGTTCCTGTATAAACAGTTTTGACTAAATTTCCCTGTAATACCTTGTGGTTCTGTATTAAAAACAGCCACAGGCAGAAAACAGTGCAAAAGGACTGTTTTTCAGAATGCGCCAAAGCTCATTGTAGACGGAACAGCACTTTGGGATGTGAACAGCTCGCTTCACATTCCCTCGACAAACATAATACAGTACTATTTTATAATCAAGATTTGGTTGTCTGGGTGGAAAATAGTATTCTGAACAGATGGCTGACACCCTGGAGGTGTTTTACTTGTTAATACAAGTTATAGATAGGTCTAAAGCTTGAGAAATGATCTGTGTGCTCAGGTCTGGATGTAGACATAACCAATCAATCCCTTAGTCCATTAATTGTCTTAAGTCCCACATCTCCTGCTTCCTGAGATCATGAAAACCTCTCATATATTTTGTGCTTGTGGATTAAAAATTGTTTCACATTTGTGGTCTTATACAATACATACTGTGAGTAAGGATTTATAGATTTTTCACATTTGCTGGAATTTTAAGCTGTGTTGAAAATATATGTCAGATTATGGCTTTTAAGGAAAAGGTAGAAGAAAACACTTGCAAGTTAAAATTAGGATCTGTTTCAGTATCTCCTGTCTATGTGTTCATGTATTCATGCACCCATATTTGAAATACTGTAAATAATACTGTATTGCATGTTTTTGAAATAAAAGTTTGTACCCACCTGTCATACCTGACATGAGCCGTGATCATTGTAAGAATTCAGTGGCCTCGGTATGGCCAGTACTTCACCACCTCTTTAATGCAAAATATATAGTAATATATATATGAATATTTGACATTTATATATTTAAAATATATATATGTATGATATATACAATATACAATATATGAAATTTAGTGTTCTATTTCTAGACAGCAGGAGCTTTTCAAAACTAAAGATTCTGTGCCAGTGAATGAAATACAGTAGGTTTGCAGGTTTGCTTATAAAATTGGCAAGCTTAGTCAGAAGAATGCTGGTATATGTTGATTCTGCAGGTAGTGGGTCAAGATTACCAGTTCTGCAGGTACTGTCAGCCACTGGGTCAAGGTTATTGATTCAACAGGTGCTGTTAATCCCTAGCTCAAGGTTCTGAAGGTACCGTCAGTCACCGAGTCAGGTGTACCTGAAGGGAGCTAAGGGTATCACACATATGCAAGATTGTTTTCCCATGCTTATCTGAATTGTCTGCTTTACCATGGTTTACTACTGTGTTTTATGTCTTACCTTGCTATACCTATCCATGCTTTGGCATGATTTCTCTCTGCTTCACAAACATTTATGGTGTTATACTGCAATACACTTTTACAAGGTCAAAGCACAATGGCATTGGATGGGCTTGCCACTGACACTTCTCAAACCTTCCAAAATGTCGTGAGTTTCTAACTCCGCAGGAATGTTGAGTTAATCTGGCAAAATAAAAATAAATAAATCAGTAAGAATCATGTGGAACACATAACAGAAAATTAGATGAGTGAAAAACAGAGTAACAGAATAATCCAGGAGATATAAACTGCCTCTTTCATTTCCAAGTTATTTAGATCCAAAGTGTTCTCAGAAGATTTAAGAATTCCTTCATGGATGGCCTTTATAAAAGGCTAAAATTCCTGATTTATTTCAGAGTCAGGCTTTCCAGTTGTCTTTGGTTCATTGCAAATGTTATCTGGATCATTTTAGGTCGCATTTAATAATGTAAAATTGATAGAGAAAACCAAGTCTTCAGATCACAAAGAATGAAATATATTTACCAAAGGTTCTTGTCAACACTGTGAAGGATTGCAGTGCTGTTGCTTAGTAATTAAAAGCTGAAAAACTCAATGAATAAAAGATCATTTGTAGGAAAGTAACTTTTCATGAAAGGCATTTTAATAGATGTAACACTGCAGTTTTAATTTTTTTACTGTAGTTTTATTTGCAGGTTACCTTTCTTATAATTTATAAACAGAATTAATTATATACTGTACTTAATTCTACTGAAGACGGATGAAAAGCTTAATTTTTCAGGAATAGTAACTTTAGGGTGGCTCAATGACACACTGGTCAGCATTGTTACCGTGCAGAGCTGGGGCTCTTGGTTTCGCTTTCACACCATGGGTGCTGTCTAAGATCACTTTATTAGCCATATACTGTACAATTTCTGTCTATGTTAAGATTGTGTGTTTTCCCTGTGTTCATGTGGGTTTTCCCCCACAAGCCAAAGACATACTGGAAGGTTAAGCAGGTTCTGTAAAATTGGCCCTAGTGTGAGTGTGTGCATGTTTGTGTTTGTGTCTGTTTGTGCTGAGATGGACTGGTGTCATGTCCAGATTGTATTCTCACTTGCACCCATTGCTTGCTGGGATAGGCTCCAACTCCCCCACTACCCTGAATTGGAGAAACTGGTTAGAAAATGGGTAGATGGCATTTTAGCTGTACAGTATGTACTGTATTAATAAAGCAAGGTGGGAGAATTTGGAGAACCATGGTGGAACACAAAATGTGGAAGATCTTACTCTGACCACCAAAATTCAAAACGTTTATTTAGTAAATGAGAATGAAGGCAGATTCTAGAGTTCTTTCATTGCTGACTTTCAATTCAGTCCCTTTGCTCCTGGAGAGGGATTGAGTTTCATAAGACTGTATTCATTCCTCTGAATGATGTCATGACATAAACGACTAAAAACTGCCTTTGTTGAGCTGGGCAGACTTTATCACCAGCAATCTCAAACAAGCTTCCACGAAGGAGTGAGTGTTTCTGAAGCTAGGCTGCAGCTCCCATGACGATGGCTTTTTTTGTGCATGTATAATGTCAGGTCTGTAAATTCTAAAGAAGTTCAGCACCAATATGTGAATTCCTGCTTTGCAGACCTTAACAGTTGCAAGGACATGAAAGAATTTCATGGCAAAAGAAGATGACACTATATCTGCTATGACTTTAAATGTTTTTTTTTAGTTGTTGGAATAATTATGCTTTTTTTAAAGCTGATGCATTACTAGTAGAAAACCAAACATATTGTTAGTGCGGTTACATATCATGGCAGAAATAAAAAATGTGTACAGTACTCTTGAGATGTACAGTATTAATACCTCTCCTAATTCAGGAACAGATATACACTAACAGAATAAGTTACAGATTAAGTATATTACTAGAAAAATTCTAAAAATGTAAATTCTGTAATCTTAGTACCACTGAACAAAGCAAAGTTAAAGCTTGTCATATTTTTCATAAATAATGTAATTACATTTCCAATTCAGAAAGGTCACATTTATTCATGCCTTTCAAATATCTCTAAATCCTTAAAAAATCATCAAACATAACAAATCTACAATGACATTAGGCTCTTAGGAAGCCTAGGAAGTGAAAGATTAGGAAGTGAAAGAGCCAAGCTTTGGGAACTGTATAGAGAATTCTGATTTCCTGTTTCCCTGGGGTGTAAAAGGAGGTGGCACACGAAGACATTCAGTAGCAACATCATTATGGTGGAGAACTTTTTCAAGACTACAGGCAAATGGTTATGGACCTCTACAGGTTGGGGGTTGGCTGTAAGAGACTGCAAGATCCATTATTAAGAAAATTTAAGGCTACTGGTATTGTGGTCACCTTGCCTGGAAGAGGATGTAATTGTATCTTTCCACCACTGTCTGTCACACAAATGGTTTGAGAAGCACTTGGCTATCCAAAAGAAAAACAGTCAGGGATCTCCAGTACGCACTAGCCTCTTCAGAACATAAAGTATTGAAAAGTACTATTGCTTGCATGAAAATGGAATTAATGGCTGGGTTGCAAAGAAGCCTCTCTGAAGGTAAGCCATAGAAAGAGTTAACTCAGATTTGCCAAGATACAGTATATCTGAATGATAATGGGATCCATGTCTTATGGTCAGTTGAAATTAAGCATTTAGGATAAGCTCATCAGTGTTAAAGATGCTATAAAAAGGTAAAGCTTATGTATGGCAGGGGCTCTGTTATGTTTAAGAGTTGATTAGCATTCCAGCATTCAGGGTTCTTGTGCCTTAGGGGAAGTTTTCATATTTTATAAAACAGAATTGCATGCACCTTTTTCCTTCTACGAGCAGTTGTGTTGTAAATATGATTTTGTAGGGCTAGGGGCAGATCATTTCAAATTGGTCTGCCAGGTGTCTGTAATGTCAGATTGTCATGTTAAAGGAACGGAATGCTAGAAATATAAAGCAGATGGAAACTTCATCTGTTGACTTGAATGGGAAACTGTCCTGTTGCATTTTAGCTTCTGGAGCAGTCACAACTGGGAATGAATGAAATTACTGAAGTGTTCAGATTGTCTTCCTGATAATGATTCATTTTGTTAGCTTTCATTTACTAGATACTTTTTTACTGTGAGGGGCATTTATATTTAAAGCACCTTCCATTTAAAAATACAGTTTGTAGACGTAATAATTTGGTTTTGTGTAACATGATGCTTACAAAAGTCTTAAACTGATATTATTAAAAAGCATTGTGTGTACATTTCTTTTGCAAAATCTATTTTCCCAATTTAAATGAAAAACTTTCAAACGAAATGTCTTTAAAATGACATAATTTCCAAATCTGGGTTTATTTTGACTTCTGGGATTTTCTACGGTGTGATGTTATGAACTTTCTCACTGTACATTGAAAAGTCGATATGAGACTGCTGCTGACAGGATGAAAGTGTTACTTCACTCCAGTAGGCTCTGCTCCATACAAACCAAACCACTAGGTTTCTGTCTGTTTGAGGTGACATGTGGTGCTAAGGGTTGAGGAAAAAAAAACGTCAGGGATTGGAACCACCTGAACTACTTTCTGTGGATTGTCTTTTATTATATTGGGATAAGAAAGTAGACTGAGTCTTTTGGTTCTTGGGAAACACTGTCTTAAGCTGTAGTTTGGGAATATTTAAATCTTCAGTTAGTGAAAAAGAGATAATATGTGCTATTGTCCCCAAGTCTCCCCTGTTCCTTAACTGCTGTCCTCATGATAAAATGCTTTATTTATTACAAGATGCTGCAGTGTACTGTATATTGCTGGGTGGCCTCTGGAAAAATCTTCATGGGATTAGCTCTGAATGTCATTGGAATTACTGGTTCTAAGAGGGAATTATCAAAATAATTAAAAAGCCACATCTAGGAAAAAAATGAATTAAAGGCATTGGAAACTGAATTTATTAAATGACTTAATGTTGGATTTAGATTAATTTCATTTATATATTTCCTGTATTATTTATAAATAAAATAAAGAGCTAGAAACAAACTGAGCAAAAATAGTAATGCACAATAAAATATGTGCATTTTACATGAATAATTTATTAGCTACTTAATTAACAGGAAAATAGGATTGGCCCTGCAATGCATTAGTGTTCCCTCATCATATTCTACTGTACTTCAGCTCTTTGTTTGCCAGGATAAATTCCGGCTATCCACGTGACCTTATATTGGATAAAGTGATTACAAAATGGATTGATGGATGGAAAATGTATATGTTAATTGAGTGGTTTTTGAACAGTTATTCAAACAGACACGATTTTAATTAGCACGCATTCATAACATTTATATCTTTCACTGTTCAGAATTCCCACACCTGCCAGAATCAGAATATCTTCCAATCCTACTGGGGGTAGAAACCCAATAGAGCTGTAACCCAGTAGTGATCTCCTGTCAAAACCTGAGGAACAGACCCTGATCCTGCCTCACAATAATGTTTTATGTGATGTAAAGTATGCAAATGTCCAATAATATGTTTTTACTGTAAATGGCTGTAAATGGTGTGTTAAATGTATCTGCTTTGTCAACACTGTGACTCATCAGTCATGCCAATAAAGCTCTTTGAAAATTGATATGGCCAAGGCCCCACTTGATTTAGAAAGACTGGCTGGTTGCTGGCTGCTCTTGGTGACCTCTCTATAAGAGAAGTTAGAGAATGAAACGTGCTACTTCACCAATCTGCAGACCAATCCAAAGAAATCAGCTTTGTGAGGGGCTGGCCATGTCTTAGAAGGTAGAGGGTCACCACATTGGCACAGGACTCTCAAGTCTGCCTGTAATCATTGTCAGATGATTTCAGTAGTATTAAAAATTCCAGGAATAAATTTCCTGCTCGTCAATAGAATGACCCTATTGTACCATCTGTGTGAAAATGATCTGCATGCACGGAGGTATTTCAGAAGCAACATTGACAGCTGACTGGCAAAGCTTCTATCTTCTATTGGTCAGAGAACATCTAAAGTAGACACAGAGATGGTGATGATGTTTTTATTCACTTATAAATGCCACTTTGCCCTTGACGGACCTGATGGAAGACAACATGTGTAGAGCACAAGAGTGGCAGTCATTATGTGCCAGCAGCCCCACTGCACAGGAGCTCGGTTAGAGAAGTTAGCACTTCACCTGGGAAATTTAGGGAAGCCAGTTTGTGCAAACCCAAAATGAAATTTAGCCAGGACACTCTGTGGCAGGCCAGCAGTAATGAGGATAGTAGTTTTAGCATACCTGCCGCTAGAGGTCATTAGGGCCCATATTTTTTTAATTATATAGATTCACATGTGGTGCATTAATTAGATAATTGGTGAAGGGCTGAGGACCACATTTCCATATGGGGTTAATTTTGACAGGTTTGGTAAATAAAGAGACTCATAATGGTAACTGGTGTTGAATTGGTTTAGCGTAAATCTTTGCTTGTTGTACAGAGAAGATTTTTGAATGAAAAAAAATCTCTTAGCACAAAATCTTTGTCGTCCATAGGGATTTATTGTAAATGGGCTCAGGCCACAAGAGCCACCTGGTTAGAGGTAGGCTTGTCACACACCCCTACACTTATAAACAGTGCCATGGGATCTTTAATAGTCAGGAATCTGATTTAGTGTTTCTTCCAAAGAACAGCACCTCCAACAACATGGTTTTGAAATTTTGGTCCAGATGGAAGAGTACTATCTACTGCTCTACCAACATCACTTACCGCTACACCCTGATTTTTCTCATAGGTCTCCCACCCTGATACTGACCAGTCTCAACCTTGCTTAATTTGGGGCAGTGGCATTGTGAGATATGGAAAGGAATGTCACAAGAATGCATTTGGTGTAGACTGAGGGCCACTTCACTGCTAAGTAACACATGAGGAAAGTCTTGAGCCATTGTTTTTTTGTGCCTGTAAGCCAATCCATACCTATTGATTTTCTTTTCTTTAAATGTACAGTGCCATAAGAAAACAATGTGAAGGTCTTGTATGGCTAGGTTTTTCTCCAGAATTGAGATCAATAGAAGATCTGTGGGACCAGTATACCAGTGCTGTCATAAGGAGACAACTCTTCACTATCCAGCCTTCACCAGCTGACTACAGCTGCACAGGAACAGCTGTAGTATAGGAATGTTCCACAGCTGTCTATTCATCAGAGCTGTCAGAATTGTGTTAACTGTCAGAGAGATTATGCCTGATGATAATTTAGTATTTAATTTTGGCAATATGTTTTCAGTCAGTTTTCATAATGAAAAATCAACGTGATGCTTGTTCACATTTTCTGTGATTTTATTTGATATCTATATTTATGCTGTTTAATAAAATTCATTAGACATGATTGTCATAGTTATTTTGTGTATCAGTATAAATGCTGAGAGACATTAAAAACAAAACAAATTGGTTACATTTATCATTTTAATGCTAATGATGCTCCCTTTATACTGTATAAGCACAGATAAATTACATAATCCTTATAAGAATATAATGCTTTGACTTGCTTGAAATCTATTCTGTCACATACCAACTTGTAGCCCCTAGAGGCACACTTGGTTTTGACAGCACACACATAGGAGTCTGGAATGCATTTGAAGAAAATTGTACTTGTTTTTTTTTTGTAGGCTTCAAATAAGAAATCGTCTATCACTTTTTTTAATCATTGATCAATCTTTTAAAAGAAACAGTGAATAGCTAAAGCATTGGGATAGTGAAGTGAAATTTGTCATTTTAGTTGTGTACTTATAAATTCCAGCTCAAATTATTAATGTGAGGCATAGAATTTAGGCTTTTGTTTCTGGGTATTATTTTGCATACATATTAAGCTGTGATAGAACAATGCCATTTGTTGTGTTCAATCCCCCCATTTTAGGTGAGCATAAGTATTAGGACAAAATGGCTGACAGGTCTTTCTAATTGCTCAGGGATGCCATTAATGTTGCATTAATTGTGAAAACACAGAAGAGCAGTGAATGTACAGTGTGGCCTCGATTCCAGCATTATGTTTTCGCTCTGCCTCTTGAGTTAGAATGCATAAACCAAGATGAAGTCTACAAAATTGTCTATCATGGAAGGCAGAGATCGTGAAAATAAAAGCAACGAAAATTCCAGTTAAATCATTCTAGACACTGGGCATTGCAAATTCAGCAGTACTGTATGGAATCTGCGAAGACCTAGTCATCCAAGGAAGACAACAGATGACAGAAAAATCATTAGTGCTGTGAAGAAAAACCCCTAAACTAACAGTAAAAGATTGCAGACAATCTCTAGAGGGCAGAGATGAAAGAATCTTAATTCACTGTGTGCAGAAGAATTCAACAAGAGAATTACAAGGACTGTAAGGTACAAACCTCTCAACAGAACTGAAAACAGAAAGGCCAGATTAAAACTTTCAACAAAATACAGAGGTGAGCTACAATAGTTCTGAAACAAAGTTTTATGGGTAGACATAATGAAGATAAACCTTTATCAAAGTAACAGAAGAGCAAAAGTGTGGAGGAAGAGCAGAATTGCAAATGAACCTAAGCACACCACCTCGTTTGTGAAGTATGGTGGAGGTAATAGCATGGCTTGGGCATGCATGGCTGCCTCTGGAACTGGCTCACTGATCTTTACTTGATTATGTGACTCATCATCGCAGCAGCAAAATTAATTCTGAAATGTACCAAAAATATCTTGTTTGCCCATTTCCATAAAAATTCTCCAAACTCATTGGGTGGCAATTCAGTCTTCAGCAAGGCAATGACCCAGATGACCCAGATGACCTTACTGACACAGTGATGCCAGTATGTTGCAGTCATTGCATGTACTGTACAGTATGGGGTGTGCAATTAAGGTAACTTGTGCCAATATGTATGCTGACCTAAAATGGGGGGAGTCAAACATTTAATGCGTATGCATGAAAATATTCAAAATAAAAGCTATCATTCACTTGTTTTGAACACATTTATGTTTTGATCTAAAATACAAATTTCAATAGTACACAGGAAAAATAGCAAAACTTTTCACTGTAACATTCCATCTTTTTTCTAAGTGCTCTATCCAGTACATGGTTGGAAGGGGGGAAGCTGAAGCCTATCCCAGCAAGCAACAGGTGCAAGTTGAGATACACCCTGGAGGGGATTCCAGTCCATTGCAAGGCATAGATGCAGACATACACTCACACCAGAACCCATTTTACAGAAGTTGATTAACCTGCTAGCATGTCTTTGGCCTGTGAGAGGAAACCAGAGCACCTGGAGGAAAATGGGACCACAGGGAGAACACACAAACTCCATGCGGGTAGCACCACAAGAATTGAACACAGGGCCCCAGCGCTGCAAAGCAGCAATGAGAACCAGTGTGTCACCATGCTGCCCCAAACCACTTCATCTGATGTATAATTACTGTTGGTCAATCCATCTCCTCCAGGAAAACCTCATTGTTTATTTGGGTGGGGGGATTTAGTAGCTCCCTGCTGCGTGGAAATCGAAATTTTATAAGTGGCTCTCAGGAAAACAGTCACATGCATGGTTGTAAAGTACAAACTAGTGTTTTATTAATTTACAGTTTAGGGAAAACAAAGGAAACTAAACAAAAAATGTGCTGCTCTTTAAGCTCTAACTAAATGCCTTTAGCCATCTCTTTAATTATCTGGCAGCTAAAATACTTGTCGTTGTTAATAATAAAAACTCTTCCAAACTCAAAATAACTCAAGTCATACAGACTCCTGGTTCAATTCAGGATCATCCACTTTCCAGCATCGAGTTTGATTACATATCACCAACCACATTCACAGTCTCTGTAATCAGCTTATATAGTCTGCTCAGGGCACACAGCTGATTCCAGTTTCCTAGATGAAAGATACACCTTTTTTCAGACAGCGATCTTGTGGCTTCTGTGGTTGGTCTGATTGGCTAGTTCCATAGAGGGCAAGGGCAATCTCTTGAAACTGCAGTAGCTACTGTAGTTACTGAAGAAGTGTGCTTCAATAATGCATCCCCTGGTGCCATCACAACTGATATAATTCAGATTTCTGTTAGGACTCACCTGCCCTTAGAGATATAAAACAAGTTGAAAGTGTTGTGTAAACCAGTGTCGGAAGAGAAGGAAGTGAAACTTAGCACAGCATCAGAACTACACAGTACACTTACAGGTATGGTTACCATCATTGTAGTTGTTATTGAAGCATTAATACTTCTGGTTTATGAGTTTGCAGATGAGACTTTTTGAATTTAAACTTGTCCATGGAGTTACATCACAGACTAATTCTTACATAATAACCCATTTTATGGCATAGGATTTAAGCTCAGACTAGCACTTTACATTTTATACCTAGTTTAATTTGAGTTTCATGTCGAATGTTGTGCAATCTTGTGTCAGGTGTGATTGTAGGTTTAAAAACGGCTCTACGTGGGCGCTGTTATTTTGCCGATTTAGAAGGTTGCAGCTGCTTGCAAGTTAAACAAAGAAAAATGACATGGTCATTAATATCTTCCCTTGTAAGGGTGCCAGACATCATGAGGATGGTTGAATAGTGTCAGCATACACCTTTCTCTCCTTAAATCGGCTTTGACCGCCAATTTCAGTTGCTAAGGCACAGTACAGAAACAAACAAAGCTGTTCTAACGGAAGTCAGGTTGGAGAGACTTTCATTTTACAAAAGTGGGTGGTTAAAAATGATCATGGTCATCTGGAAGAATCTGGCTTTTTATAAGAAGGCAAGGTCTCAGTCCAAATTCCTCTACAGACTTATCCTAGTCTAAAGTTTGCATTTAGCAGCACTAAGCTAACAATACCAAAACTAACTCCAGCAGTGAACTGTCACTCCTAATATGTTTAACATGCCAACTTAAGTTTAAGTGCCAACTTAAAATGACCCATAAAATTCCTAATATCTCATACATTATTAACTGATGAGGCTTTTGTTTGAGAATAGTATTCCTGAAGGATTAAATGCCGTTTCTGCAGCAAGCCCAACCTATGGAATGTCAGAGGAGTTTGTGGTGAAAATAGTAAGCAACTGAATTATGACTTTTGGGATTTGTGGCTGCAGTTGTTTCTGCTTCTGTTCCCTCCATTACAAGGCTCATCAGAGAGTTCAGACCTGAGAAGGCTCATGACAGTTGTTACACAGCAAGTTTTAACACAGCCCGTTTCATTTTTTTAAACATTGTGTAAACTCTCCCAGGGTTAGCCTTCTTATTTCCTGCTCTTTTGATCGTTTTAGTGGAACCATTTTTCATCTGAAAGAAAAAACAGTCCAGATTCTTGGATTTTTAAATATGTCCCTGTGTCTTTATAAAGCCCTCTATTACAGTCTCTGAAAAGAAGCATGATGGGCATTTAATACAGCTGAATTCTTTTATTACCAGTAATTGTGTTTTGATTAATAAGTACCTTAAAAAGTTGTAGAATTCAAGAAACTCAATACTGATTACATTCTGAATGGTTCTATTAATAATTGAATTCTTATGTATATAAGCCCTTGACCTTAAGAAACCATGTGTAAATGAGTGGGTGAGTGGAACAGTACCTTTTTTCTTCCCAAATGCATGGATTTTAATGTTATGTTTTAGGCATAAGTGACACTTTTGTGTTTAGACATGTGATCAGTGAGAGTCCATCTGTTTTCTTTTTGTGAATCCTGTCTGAAAAACATATTCCAGACACTAGGCACAAGGAATCATTGCAAAAGTTAAACACCAATGCAAATGAAGTATCACAAAACAAATGAATGTGAAATACAGTTGCCTTCAATCAGTAGTTCCTTATTACCAGTACTCCCTTTCCTCCAGACTATTGGACAGTGTAAGTAAAAAGAGAGGAAAGTGACATTTAATGTAATATTAGAACCTCTTGCATGTCTCCTATTGTATGTGCATGTTTTGTATTACACACACGTAAACAAATCATAGATTTCAATTGAGACTACTTAGGATGTATAGTAAGTGGTCTGTGCATTGCACTTATTTTATATGACAAAAATGGGGTATTGTTATGGGGGTGCTTTTCAGTCTTCTGGGCTTTAGTTGTGCTGACAATCACAGTTGGAGAAACAAAGCCTTTCTTTTTCCAAGCCCCAGGGAGTTCGCTTTTAGCAACAGTATATGATACACAGTTTAGTTCAGACTAAAATACGCTTTGTGTGTTTTTCAGGACAGGGAATTAATCAGAAAGAGAATTTTCTTCCTTTTCTTACATATTCAAAAACATCTCTGTCATATTAAATTCAAGGTTAGGAAGGAAAATCTTGTTACCACTCAGTCTGGAACTTTTTATGAGAATTCTACATTTTTTTGGAAATGGCTAAGAAAGCAATTTTCAATTCTCAACTTTTCATTCAGACTAACAAAAACACGTCTTGCTGCAAATTCTATTTTTAATTCTGTTTGTATTTGGGACATACATGTTTTTTAAACTAAATATAAAATGCAAATATGTGAAGACTAACATGAATGAACAGGGACTTCATTTGCTAAACTGTTTTGGCATTCAGCAGCACCACTGTTTTATCATTGAAAATACTGGCAGTTTGTAAGGGCAAGGGGTTAATATGTTTGGATAACAAAACAAAATCACAGAGGCAACAAGGCAGCCTCCCAGTGTTGTATTTTCCTAAGAAATAACTTTATGTGTGTGGTAGAATATGAGTGGAAATTTAATATCTGCTTTTGTGGAAAAGAAACAGAGCCCCTGGTTTGACATGGCGATTCTCAGACCATTTAACTAAAAAATAGTTAGTGGAAAAAAACTGTCATTTCTGGAACATTTTTTATAATTGAAATTCTTCTGCTGAAAAAATAATGATATAATGATATACTGTAATCTAGTGATATAAGTATCTTCAGCAGTTGCACTCCTAACAGAAACAGTAGTAGATAAATATACAGCTTTAAGGGATTTAAGATTAAATTGCAAAATATTGAACTAATGTTGCTTTGAAAAATAAAATCGTCTCTCAATTCTTTTTGGACCTTTCAAGGGAAAAGCCCAGTTCTATGAATATACTTTCAAAGATACCCTTCTTTTAAGAAGAGTCATATGTAATTCAAATTACCCCAAAGCTGTTGGAGTCTCAGAGTATTTGTTGCACATTATTGTTTTAAAGAAAGACCCATTCAATGGTAAACTTTTTTTTAGGCAGTTGCTCTCCTGCTTTGGGATTATTAAGTGTAATTAGGTTATGAAAAGTCAAGTGGGGTCCAGGACGTCATGAAGTGTGAAACAGTTGCCTGAGAATTCAGAGAATTTCTCACATGTCTGACAGTCACTGCAGGTCATACTGTTGTCCAAAGGCTGTGACGTATTGGGAATAACTTCCGCTGTATAGCTTGCTTGTTTGCTTTGTGAATGCTGCTCACTGGATTCTTTCTTTGTGACCTGGCTTAGACAAAAAAATAGTCTTGGTGTTTGGCTTGAAAGAATACAACTCTCATTTCTATTTTCATTTGGAAAAGAATAACACATGAAATGCATTTCACCACAAATCCTGTGCTAAAACTTGTCAGGCTCATTTCTTTTTTCTTTGGCTGTGGTAATGAAACCAATTTTCACATATGTCAGGGATTTTTTTGTTCTGATTAGTAGCAGTAGTATTAATAATAATACTTGTTGTTTGCACTTCTTTCTTATAATTGGACCCATATTGGATAGTGATTGATATATATACTGTATATAGGAAAATGTGGACCTCATTCTACAGACTGTTATGCTTTATCTTGTGTAATGATACACTCTGTATCATTTTCTTTAATATGTACCTTAATATGCTTTTCTTTTTCAAAATTGAAGCTGGTTCAATACATCCAGGGAGGGTAGCCCATCCTTGAATTAAACCAGTCTGTGAGCCAGTTATGCGTGGAGAGGATCCTTTCCTTTCTCTGTCCTTGTTTTGTGCCACCCTGCCACTTGCCAGCTTGTCTGAGCTCAAGCCCAGTCAATTCTGCCTCTCCTGAACAGGCTGGAGCCAAAGAAGGTTAAGAAATTAATCTACACACAGTCTACTTATGGTATTCCTTTCATCTAGTTTGCTGGATAGTTTGAGTGCCACCAGAAAAACAAAACATTGGTTGCTCAATGTTAGCAATGTGTAAATGAACATTTGTGCTGAAATACCAACCCTGATTATTTATAGGTTTTAACTCGTGCTGAAGCTGATGCTGTTTTAATTGCAGGTGGTAGTTAATCGGCTCCTTCGTCAGATTACGTGTAATGTAATCACACGGCCCATATTAAAAGCCAGCCTGGGGGGGACCGTGAATGGAAATGCTGTCCAATTAAGATTGATGTTGTTTTAATTGACGCCTAGGCTGCAATTAGAATTAGGTTGGGAGTATTAACATGTTAGGCAGAGGAATAATTTTATAAAACAGGAAAAGGTTACTGTAACTTGTGAGATGAATACGACTAGCATGTGGTGCAGTTTTAATTTAATTTCTTCTTTGCTCTGGGAGGTTTGGTGTTTTGCCAGCCCTCTGATTTGTACTTTCATTGACCTGTTCCACATCATTTACGAAATGATAATGCCACTGAAAACCACAGTACCAGTTTACACAGATCATCCCAAGGCCTCTTTCTTGTGCTCTCACAGGGTCGGATTCTGTTTCAGGAGGCACGCATCACAAGGACGATTCACTGGACATTGGTCACGTTTTCTTTAAAAATGTGAAATATGGATTTGCATTTTTTGGAAGCTAATTTTATTTTTTTTACTTGGAAGCATTACTTTGAGAGATAGCATCTAGTAATGCCTATTTAATGATGACATCATCTCTGGGAGAATTTACAGGCACAAAGTTTAACATTTGTCTGGCATTGGTTTATAATTAAAAGCTAAGCGAGACGTGCTACTGATTATTTATTTCTCTCTGTAGAATACATGTAATGTAACTGCCATCCTTACTGCTCTCCAGGACTTGTCATTTCTTTAACCAGACAGTGTGGGCACTGCATGGGGATTTGAAGAAGTCAGTAGAATGATTAAATGAATGATAGAGCACTGGATTAAAATCTTATAAAGCAAAAATGGGGTAGATTTCCCCAGTGCATCATACAGTATGTAGCCTGGCAAAAGAAAAAGCTTACAAGGTTGAGCCTCCACGTCAAGCAAAACACAGAGATCTGGATATGTAGCATCTCCACTGAGGGTTTAAGAGAAATGAGAGAAATGATGAAGCACAATCATGCAAATATTGTGCAAGAAGAAACACAGTGGTCTAATGGGAAACTATTAATGCTTGCTTCACAAGTGACTCACACTTTCCAGAATTGCTATTATTTACTGGTATAAGCATAATTACGGTAGATGAATCAATGCTTGAGATCGTATTACTGTATTTTTAAAAAGTCTTATGCATCTTCATTTATTGCCCTTAAGATTCAACCTCTCTCTCTCTTCCTAAAGTTTTGCTAACTTTAGTAAGTGTCATTAAATTTCAACTCTTCCTTAGAGATTCTGAAGGTCTGCTTTATCTCTGTCTATAATCCCCCAGAGTGCTCTTCATACCCCACCTGTGTTGCAGGGCCAGAATTTCAAGCAACAGTCATGCTTTGTGAATAACAGCTTTTGGGTTTGAGGAATGATGCGCCGAGTAGTCATCTTTTTGTTGTCGAAGTTTGCCTTTATTTTCTGTTCTTAAAATAATGGCACAGCAAATACTGTAGGTAACATGATGCTGTTCTGGCAAAACCCAGAGAAATAGGACCCGTTTGAGACTGCAAATGTTTTGACTTGGAGAATAAATGCACATCAGTGGGTGTTGACTGGGTAGGATGGATTCTCAGAAATGGGTTGGTGTTATTATAGAGGTAATCATTCCTCCAGTGTTGGAAAGGACATTTTAATACAGGAACAAAAAGGCCCACCTGCAGGTCATAATTACAAAAAATGTAGAATATGGTCTCTGGATCAAATTTTGAAGCCAAGACAAAGGCTAGTTTACAGAACAAGAAATAGAAATATTGTTGAACTATAAAGTGGTGAGATAATTAGTGCCACAGCTACTGTACTTTCATGGCAGTTTTTGTGCCATTGAATAAATGTCATTTCATAAAGAGATTTCCTTTACTTTTCTTATCTGCTCATATAGAGAACCTTACTCTGAGACCTGCTTATTCGAAGGTACTCAATATTAATGAATGCAAATAAGGTCTTTAGCCTCTACACAGCTCAGTTGGTCTATTAAGAAAATAAATACATGTCAAAATATGAAAGAGCAGTACAAAGAAAAGTCTAACAGAGGCATGATGTTGAATAAACAGAAACAGGATCCCTTTTGTGGTTTCTGTTTTAAATTACAAACCAAACATTTCATGAATTAATCTTGGCTAATTAACGTACCAGACCAACATGAAACGGGATTAGAAAAATGCTGCTTAGCTTAGACACAGTTTTTCTGTGTGATCCAAAGCCTTGTATCCTACAAAAATAAAGGTTAATAGGAGCACCAATACATTATGCTTGGTGATAGTCCACAATGGATTGCTATAAGCTATGGACTTTTCGGTGGTTGTGAAATGCATTTGGATGAAAAGTGGGATTAAAATTGTTTCATTCCAAAGTCCTTGCAATCTTGAGTGGCATCCACATCAGTGAACTAAAGCATTTCATTCTTTGGCTTTCCTTTGGTACTGTGACTCTTTGCATAGCTCATAGGGAATGCTTGCTATACAGCATGATGTATGTGAACAAGAGATGTAAAAAAAATAGCTTATGATAAATTTGCCAATATAAATATTTGAACTTCAAGATGTTTTACATTAGAGAAGGGTAGTGAGCTGAAAAGCTAAAGATGAGTTCAGAAATTGTAGAAGTTGAGTGTTAGAAGCCAGTCATGCAATAGATCCCTCTTGATGTGCAGCTTGCGGTTTTGTTCACTGGGCTATTAAAACTTTTATTAACATTTTTATGAACTGTCTGTTTAAAGTTTTGCCATGAAATGATGAAAAATTTACTATTTACACAGTCTGACTGAATTCATTGTTTATAAAAAAGTAGAATAATAATAACAACCCTTATTTATAAAGCTCCTTTCCAAACCCAAGGGTGCTGTGCAGTACATACTGATAAAAAACAGTAAAAAATAAATAAATTAAAGCAAGCACAGACGAGACAAACTGTCATCCAATTTTAGAATTAGAAGATAATTGAGTGGCATGGACAGGCTAACAAATCCTAAATGCAGGACATGTGGTAAAATAAGACTGATACTAAATATTTCCTGAAAACTCAATAAACGTTTACTAATGTCTTTAATGTTGAGTTCTCTCTGACATTATTTTGCTTACCAGGGTTTATCTGAAAATAACTATGCTGTACAATTCATGTTTTTCAATTTAATTATTCAGTTGCAAAAATGTCTAATGCCTTACAGGTTAAAATCACTTTTCTTTCTACATTGCAAGATAATTTTCAAAGGATGCAGGTATGAACATGTGGCACAGAATGTTATAATTCTGTATTTACTGTAGGAGATATATACTGTATTACGATATAAAACAACTAATCTATAGATAATATGTGTTTTCTAATGTATTAGTTTCTGTTACAGACCTTGCTTTGAGTTATTTCAATCTGATCTCCTTAAGCACTCATTTCGTTTGCTCATTTCAATCTACTTTCATTTTATAGGTCTAATTTTGTTTACAGGTTTTACATATATATTTAAAATAAATATATTTTTTTTATTTTTAGACATCTATTAAAAGACTAAAACATGAATGAAACTGCTGCATGTAAGATTTGTTTATGAAATCTGTGAAAATCACAGTAAAGAAACAATGAGTGAGAAGTAACTGAACAGCAATTAAGTAGTGACTAGAATTTCATGCAGTAATACCTGGACAGTAATTGAACAGTGGCTGGACAATAACTGAGTGGTGTCTGGACAGTGATGCACTAATGACGGGACATTAATGCAGTAATAAAAGGAAAGTAATTTAATAGTAAGTGGACAGTGATGCAGTAGTGACTAAACAGCATTTGAATATTGATGGGACAATAGTGCAGTAGTTTCAGTAGTGAAGCAGCTACAAAATACTTAAAAGCAACTAAAAGACTTGGATCTAACATTCATCGTCTGAAGTGCAAACCTTAAAGAACAAGAGATGGTTTCTGAAGAGCTTTCTTCTTAATAAACCCTCAAAATCAGATCAAACTGAAAAGTGTAATAAGGTACAGTAGCTTTTTTTTGTTCTGCGATTTGGAATATCCCATGTATACACTGTATATATTTATAAAAAGCTGGAGGCAGGAATCTAGTTGCTTAGAATAGAATCTGGAGCTAATTCAAGGACTGGAACACAGAAATGTTTCTCTCTGCACTGTATTTAGCACAGTTCTGAAGCAAAGTACAAATATGTACTTTAAAGAAACTGTCAACTTGCATTGCTGCTCACCACAGGAGGGCTCTTTCTGGATTGTTCTTTAGAGTAAAGAAGAGGTCGCGAATTTTTGAAATGAAGGTTCAAGTGTCTTTATTTATGACGAAAATATTTTTTTAAAAAACAGCAACAAGTCTAGTACAGCAAGAGATCTTGATAAAACAATGAATAACCAATATTCTAAAACTAAAGAACAATACTAACTGTACTTTTCCCATCTAACTTGCTGTGTGGTTATTCCATCTCCAACCACCTAATCAACATTTAGGTAAGAAAAACACTGTCCAATGTTCCCTTCAATCCAATAGTCTTGTATTTATTTTCCTTTTAGTTTTTTAAGCTGTACAAAGCCCCAGTCTTCAGCACACCTGCCTCGTCTCAGTACATAAGATAAACCACAATCGTTTACCACACCTTTATACACTTAACTTGTATTGACCACCTGGGCTCAACTAACTCAGAGAATCTTGCAATCAACTCTAAATATCCTGTGGCTACCTGGGAAATGTAGTTTTAACTCCTCATGATAGTTTCCTTGGTCTACACAAATTAAATTAAATGATTAAAGTTACTATGTCAAATCTTTGTCCCATAATAGATGCTATCTATAAACGTCCCCTGAATTAACTATTAGGATATAGACTGTATAGCAGCTGCAGGGAGCTTACAGCTGTATCAGCATTATACCATTAAAGACATCACCTTTTAATTATGCTCAGATCTTATTAAAGTGAATTGGTGCTACTGGCATAATTACTATTATTTTTTCATCACATTAAAGTAATCAAAGTACACATACAACAGGTAGCCTTTGCTGTAACTTTCAGCCTTCTGGAAGGCTTTGTGAAAATGAATTACAAAACAGTGTTTTGTGATATGCAAATGATTTGTAACATATTCCTGTAGCACTACAGTTACAGTATATCCAAAAACACAAGCATTTTGAAGACACTGACAAACCAATGCCATCCCTACACAAGATTCTAGTAATTGATTTTTAGTTTTCAATTCCTTTAGGGTGGCAAGCTCTAGAGTCTCAGCCTGAAAATGTGCAGGCAAGTCAAATGAGAATCCTGAAGAAGCCTGACCTTTAGTTTTTGCTTTTTCTGACCTCAAAAGCTCTTCATAAAACAAACTCTTCTTAAGGCTAATTTCAGCATTGTGGCACACTCTAGTTAGGCCCTGTAATAATTCAGTGAAACTGTGTAATTATAGTTACAAGTGGTTCCAGTAATGAGAATCAAAATCTTCCCTTAAGTATATATTAAATTTTGCTCTTGCCTGATAAAAAAAATACTAACAACATCCACCGTTTTGTTAAAAATGATATAATGCAATCTGTAAGCTCTAAGCCTACTATAAAGCTTGGTTAGTCTGGTAACTATAACCCAAAGTTCAGGGAATATTCATGGTATTTGTTTACATATAATATGACTTCAGAATCTGTTGGGGGCCATAAAATGTAAAAGCTGACAATGATGTCCGTTTTCCATAACAGTAACCTAAACATTTTTCAACAAGCCATTAAGACGAACACAGCGTCTCAGTACATGACCTCCCTGCTGAAGTGGTTTGGAGACGTGGGATAATGCAGGATTACACTCAACAGCTTTTTGCTCACAATCCGCCAGAGTGTTTCCATCCTTCACCGTGGGGAAACATATTCTTCAAGCAGCTTCTCTAAAACAAATATTCATCACTTTTGTTTAATACCTGACATATGTTCTCAGGGTTATAGTTTACCACCCAAGCAACCCCAAAGCTAGGGGAGAAATACATGGCAAATATCTGTCTTCTCAGATGGCCCATATGTCTTACTGTATGTACAAAAGGACTAATGAGGAAGCTAAATTCTAGCAATAGCTGATTGTGATTATCAAACAAATATTTTTAGGACCATTAAATCACAGCGAGGGGCTCTAAAGCTGCTTCTTACTGTACTACTGGCAGGTATTTGCGATATGATAATGCTGGAAAGCACACACAAGGTCAAATGGCCTGTTCCCTGTTCCCTGTACTCTCTCAAACAATAGATAATTTAAACACATGTGACAGCCTGGGTGTAGTGTAGGCAGGGTGTAAGTGCAGGAAATACCAGCTGTGCAGCACCTATGAGCCTCAGAATATTCCAGCTACAGAACTAAATAAAATCTTGCATGCAGTCCTGATACCTTGTGGTTCTTCCTTCAGTCTAAATAACACTAATACATCTCATTTAATTTTTTTACCATTCCACAACTATGTTATGCATGTGCAATTAGTTATAATTCTCCTCTGTGGGAGTTTTAGAAGCTTATCCAGCCCCAAAAGGAAAAAGGTGCTGTTTGTAATGTACTATTGTGAAACCCTGTGGCTTGGAGTTGGCAGGGTATCCACAACAAGCCAAAATTGTCTCCTTCTTTCTCACACACTGGTAGGAGACAACTGTCTGAGGTGAATTTATTTCACTGTGCCACTCTGAAAAGTAGTAGGTAGTGTCCTGTGTGCTTGAACGAATATTGTTGTTGTGCTGAAGTGAATTTTTTTTTAATTTGGGTGATAAGGGAGATGAAAACCACACAACTCCTACCATTGCTGTCTACAATGAACTGATCATATGTTTTCACAGAAGCTAGGGAAAAGGCCCATTCTAGGAATGAAAAGTTATTTTAAAATTTCTGAAGACGTTGGGCAAACAAATGCTTGAAGGGTGCATCATTCTTTTCAGGGCTTGAAATCAGGCTTTGTTTACTCTTTACTTCTTTAATTGGCAAGATCCAAAGACGGAAAATCCTGTTATTTTTCCTCAAATACTTTTCCAATGCACCAAGTGGTTTGAATCAGAACTCATTGTCAAGAACACATGTAGTCCATGTTGTAGAATAATCTTGGCAGGGCTGTATCCTTCTTTGATCATCTTTATTGTTCAATGATTTTTTAAAGCTGGTGACCTGTATGCTGTTGTTTTGTTTATTTGTGATTGAGTGGTGGGAGTAGAGTATATTTTGATTCAGTTTCATACTTAATTACGGTATATCACTAATGCTGATATTTTCAAGAATAAGCTCTACAGCATGTGA
Organism: Atractosteus spatula; assembly: GCF_055471065.1. NCBI lineage: Eukaryota > Metazoa > Chordata > Actinopteri > Semionotiformes > Lepisosteidae > Atractosteus > Atractosteus spatula. The sequence goes on along the minus strand of NC_142712.1, from coordinate 45,621,209 downwards.
TGTTTGCCTATATGATGACACATGGCCCACTTTGACCTACACATCATATACTGTATCACATACATATTTTGTTTGTTGGAGATTCTATGCAATTGATAAAATTACAGAGGCTTGGCTGAAAGATGGTATCACCAACAGCAGAAGATCAATGGCATTAAGCCTATAATGAGTGAGATGAGTGACTCTCAAAGAGAGGTGGGACTCTGGCACTGTGGTTCTGCATCATTGATGTTGACAGATACTGGCCGATCACAAGGAGACGTGCACTGTGTTTTGTTTGTGTGGAGGTCTGTGGCCACTGCCTGTTTTTAGCTCTTCACGGCTTTGAATGCCTGCTGCAGTAATTTCATTTTAAATCTGGGTAATTAAAAAAAAATCCCTTCAATATGTTTCTTTCTTCTCACACACTCAGACAACATTGAATCTTAAGTGTTAAAGTTGGATTCATTAGTCTCCGCACTGATGGCTGAGCACGTATGAGCAGTAAAGGTTAGAGTGTTGTGGGCACTGGCCACACTGCCTGTTGAGCAATTCTTGGCCAGGGAGAAATTATGAGAGGCTCAGAGTTAATTGTAGTCTGACTGGCTAAGGCTTTGTGTTTGTAATGGCCTGTACCAAAATATACTTTTATTAATACTCTTTACTTTTCTTTCTTAAAGTTAGGGTTCTTGTGGTTAGTGATTAATGGTAAGGCCATTGGTTCAAATCCCAGGTGAAACTCTTCTTTTGTTCCTTTGATGAAGTTGTTTCATCTGAATTATTCCAGCTGTATAAACGGGTGCCAATGTAAGTTGCTTTACAAAAAAGTGTCAACCAAAATATATATAAATATATACTTCTGTTTATTTAAAAAAAATCAACATCAGCTTTGTCCCATTGTCCTTTAAGCAGTCATAGTTGTTCTTTGGGAAAAGCAAACTTCACAGTCCAGTTCTTAATTCTGATCAGTGCTACCATGGAAGTGAAAATCTGTTGTGAATAGAAGGAAATTGTTTTAACCAGACGTCATGGTCAAGTGTTAATTCAATTATCTGGGGCATTGCATATCAATCGGCAATGAAAAATGCATGAGGATGTGTGCGGCGGCCTGAAGAAGGTTTGAATTTAAACCCATGCTTCCATTTCTTTTGACAGAAAAAGCCCGTGGGGTATACAAGTTTTGGAATGGGTCTGTTAACTGCCTTCTACTGGTCCATCACAGAGGAAACAATTGAAAACCAAGCTAATAATCTTTCTTTATGGTGCCAGAGTCCAAGCCCTGCTCACTGAAAACATTGCACTTGTGCTATTGTGCAGTTATTGAAGTTGAAGATTACTCAATAAGCTTCATTTAAAATGCTTTTGCTGTCCCTGTGGTTTGCTTAAAAACAAAATAGCTTTTTCGGAGATGAACTATTGCTATTATAAGCAACAGTAATGTATTTTAGCCATTTTGTAATTGGTAGTCTTCAGTCTACCAAAATGTGTTTTCCTCCCGGGCATTATTAATCAAGACCACTGGAGGTGCTCTAGGTTAGCTAGCCCAGCTTTAACAAAGACTTGTCTTTCTTTGGTTTCATTAGCTGTTCTCCTGCTTTTGTTTTTATTTAACACACAGCCCTAGCCATTCATTCATTGTGTAAGTCTGGAACCGTCACCCGGCCATTGGGAGCTAAAACATTCTTATAAGTGTTTTTTATTTAGCATTCATGCCTTGTGCAGTGCTTTAGTTAATGAAAGTTTAGTATTTGTAAAGAATCAGTCTGGGGGCAGGTCATGGGGTGCAAATCCAACAGAGCAGCTTCTTGGCTTCTGGTCACCATTTACGTCTCAGATTTCCTGAACACATTTCAGTCTGATACTAGGGCAGTGGTCATGGTCATGGCCAGGGAAATTAGCTTAAACCCCCACAGACTCATATCATTTGCTCTTTGCCCTGCTAAACTAACATGGCCTGCATGGCGTCACACAGAGGCTGCTGTAGCCATTAAAGACTGCAAGCTTTTTCTACTCGAAATAGTATGGCTATAGGTAGTGGACAAAAAATAGACATACTGATGTTAACTCATTTAAAAGCACAATGGGTCATCACATGCAGCCAATATGGCCTGTAGCACTGTGGCATATAGTCTATCAGCATCTGTAATTCGACAGCAGGGATGCGGCACCATTCTTCCATGAGGCAGTCGGTCAGTTCATGCCTGGCTGGAGGAGGTGTGAATTGCTGTGTCAGGCAGAATTCTAGAATTTCCCATAAATAATTGATTGGGTACAGACCTGGTGACTGAGAAGGCTGTGACTTGTGGATAACACCAGCATCACATTCATCACACCACTGGGCAGCCATGTGCTCTGTGGATGAGGGCGTTGTCATACTGGAAGACATGCCTCCCAGCTGGAATGAAATGCTGCACCATAGGGTGACAGTGATCATTTAAGTAACAATAAGTAATGATTAGCATGAACCTTGTTTTCTAAGGACAGTAGTGCACGCAAACAACGCCAGGAACCACCACCACCGTTGTTCACCACTGAAACCTTCACTGTTGGAATCAAACACACAGGCCTGTAGAGTTGGCACCACTTGTGAACTCATCTGTCTGTTGAGAACATGCTGAAGAATGACTTATCTAACCATATAAAGTTTCTCCACCTGCTCGGTAGTCCATTGCCTTCAGGTTGTTTGTTGCAAGACTGGAGTTACAAACATGCATTGTCAAGTTCAATGAGCAGTTTATGCACTGCAACCTGACTTTAGTATCCTGCTTTTTGTAGTTCTTGATGGACCATTTTAGAATAAACTGTCTGTTCCTGCCCCCAAATTAAAATTTGAATCAAGTAATCTGCTCATCTATTTTGTCTTGCATTTCAAATGAATACGAAGATATCATGATCCTGGAGCTTTACTGTCTTGAGGATGTCTTTCCCTTGGAATTCCATGCTGACATCACCTTATACACTGGTGCTCATCAAATATCAGCAAGTTCAACTGTTCTGGATACTGAAACATCTACCTTATAATCAGTACTTCTCCTACACCCCCAACAATCATACCTCTTTAAAAGCAACAGATATCCGTCTGCAGCCATGCTAGCCATAATTATAGACAGCCATGTTAAGTTACCATGGTGGCAAGTATAAGTATCTTAAGACATTTTTAGTCACTTATGTTAAAGCTTTTTGGCAACAGGGGGTGTATAGGCACAACTGATTTGATTTTATGTCATTTGTTCTCCAGAGTTTGGGATTTAGCATTTTGGTGTGCTTCTATGGCTTAACCCTAGCATTTACATTAACCTGTGCGGGTCATTTGAGAACTCCTTTGATGAAGCATTATAATTAGAATAGACCCATGTAGTAAAAGGTGATAAGATTATGCCCATTATTTACTGAACACTAGACAGGAACAAGACCGTTGGCATAAGACTGCTGATGACCCTGATTCAAACTTATTGTGTGTCATTATTCCTTCTATGATAGATCAGTGCTCCTTGCTTCTGGGATCTGTGGTGCACTAGGGATCACAGCTAATTCCGACATAAGGTATGATCTACCTATATTAATCAAAAACTCTGACACATAGTATTATTTAAACAGATGAAACTATTTAAAGAATAAGCAGCTACTCTATAGACTACACACATTACAACATTACATTTTACCTAAGAGAGAAAGAAAATGTATGTACCATCCCAAATGAATTGAATTTAGTTTTATGTGAGTGAGAATGCTATTAAAACAGTTTTTATTATATATCATAAATAAACCTTTGATTGGAAAAATGTATGTTCTTAAGATAAGTAATAAGAATGATGATATATGATATTTAAATATATTCATATATTTTACTTAATATTTCTTCCTGATCAAAATGATAGGTTTTCAATTTTGCCAGGTTGGGAATGTGAGCTGGAAAGTTTTCCAGTGATTCAAACATGCATGTCATACTTTTTGAGCCACGTCTTAGGAAATCTGCAGGAAAAGTAAACAGCTGATGCTACAAGTTTTACTTCAGAGAACTTCAGTCATGAGGCAGCTAAAGTGGTTTTGACTTCTGCTTGATCTCTAGTGACTAGAATTACAGAGCTGTTTGGCAGAACCTTTCAGGCCTGACTGAATTCACCTGAAATGCTTCCAGATTTCTAGGTAAAAAAATACGTCTTTTGAAAACAACTGTGATTTTAGGATGATATATATACTTCCTTTAAGACAGTGTACCTCACAACATACTGTATGTAATGATGTACTGTATGTCTGGCCAATAAAAACGTGAAGACCACAAAGGACATGTCGCAGTGATATACTGAGCTACGTGCTGTATACACATCAGTGGAATTTGGATATTGCAGCCAAAAATGGTTACAATAGATTCCTTTCATACCAGTGTTAATACCATCGAGTGTAAGCTCCTGCCTATTCAAATATGGGAGAAGAAGTATTATTCTATTAAGAGCCTGCTCTAAAATTATTTATTCATCCAGAATTGCTAGTTTCTGTTTAGTCTATAATAGCTATAAGCCGGCATTCCAGAATAATACCATGAACTACTTTATGCATATAGGGATGAGATAGATAGATAGAGATATCCAATCTAGTTTATTATTTTTCTTGCAAAGGTTCCCTGCTTTGAAGTTTCTTTTCCTATTCTATGGTTTGGAGTCAGAGGACATGGAGCAGATAGAGTTGCACAGGCTGTGCAATGTACAGAGCTCCTGCAGAGCTAAGCAGGGAGAACAGAAGAGAGGAAGTAAAAGGAAATCCAGCGAAGCTGATGACATATTCTGGGATGTAGGCAGCTGAAAACAATTTGACTACGTTAACAAAAGGCAGCACATTGATGACAAGTTAAAAAAAACAAGAATGTATCTTGTTGTTGCTTTTCACTGAAGCCTGTTCTGTGAAAATACACAATAGTTTTTCCTTCTTGAAGTGTATTGAAGCTGGTCATGCTAAAATGAAAGTGTGGTATAGCATAATAAAATCAGAGCACAACACCAGGCGGTATGGTGCAGTGGAGTAAAATCAGAGTACCGCACCAGTCGGTATGGTGCAGTAGAGTAAAATCAGAGTAAAGCTTGAATCTGTGTGGTAGAACATATTGCAAACAGTAGGGGGCCAGGGCAAAGTAAATCTACCAGCAATCCATCCTCAGGCTGCCACCTCTGCAGGATAGTTAAACAAGAACATAGATGCGACTCACTTTATCATGCATGCATGGTCCTTTTGCTTTTTCCAGGGAACACTCACGTGTGCATGCAGAACATACAGTACAGTATCAGGTTTAAGAAGAGGCTATTGCTGCTAAGTGCATAGACTATGAATTGGAGGTTATGGCCATTTTTGAGAAAACTGCAGAAAAGGTGTTTGCTCATACTTTTAGTCTCCTGAAAAGGAGCACCATAGGGATGTGCATCACATTTTTGCTTCTGGCGCCAGACTGGGGTTGCTGACATCATTTACCTTAGGAGCCAACTTTCCTATTATTGGTGAGGCAGTGCCAGGAAAATACACTCCCTGCTTGGCTTTTAGGTAAGAACAAGATATATCAGACAGAGATTAGATTGGTGCAGGAAAGCCTTTGGACTCAATATTGCATGTGGCATGCATGGTTGCTCATAGGTTTTTGGGACTCCTGAGCATAAAACCACTTATTTTTAAGATGAACCTTACCGGATATCGGTGCTTCTTTGCTCAGACACAGTGCGGGGCTGGAAAGATAGCAGGACACTAACAGATCTCTGGAGCACCCTGTCGTTGAGCAAACGGTAACAACAGAGTAGACATCTGGCAGGAGCTGGTAATAATTTAAGCAGTAGAGGCAGTTCTTTTAGTTCAGTCTTGTCTTGATTGTTAGTTCGACAGTTTTCCCGGATACCTGAAAAACAGTGTTGGGATTCCGTGGGTCCTGGACTGGACATCTAACGGCTGCATTATTATTAGTATTATTCATCCATCCATTCTCTAACACTAAATCCGATTCAGGATGGCGGGGGAGCTGGAAATCAGTGGGTGCAGAGAGGATACACCCTGGATGGGACACTCCATTGTAGGGTTCACAGCAGGGCTAAATAATAATAATAATAATAATAATAATAATAATACAAGAATTGCCCAAAGCAAAGAAAAAACAGAGAAATACATCTCAGACTTGCTTTTGCCTTTTTTTCTTGTGTCTTGTTGAAATAAGAAAATCAGTCAAAATCTATGATAAAAGCAATAGATTGGGTGTGTAAAACAATCAGGAGCATATACAAAACTTAACCCTTTTCAAAACATTAAAGAAAAGGGATTCCCAGATCCTATGGGATTGCTCCACAGTGCCTATCCTATAGAAATCATGGGTGCTCACTGCTCTTACTTTGTTAGTCTGAATTTTGCCTCTGAACAGCCAAAGAGTGCTAGTTCAGCTTCTGAGGGTATATTCTTCCCCAAATACTTTTGAGGATCAAAAATATTTCTACCCAAAAAAATGTACATACTGTACCTTGGGACACAGCCAGAAGAGGAGTGTGAGAGAGCCATCAGATGACCTGCACCTGTCACATAAATATCCTCCGATGTACTTACATATGTTGAATGTAGTTTTGGAGTAATGAAGTCAATGTTTGGGGAATTTTGAATTTTGTTCAAATGTTAAATAATACAGTCTTTTTGTATGCAATTATTTGTTGTCTTATGACATAGATTGTTATTATCAAGATAATTATCTCTTCAATTGGAAAATGATTAGGTGTGAAAAACAGAGGGAAAAAACGACACGTAGTGAGGATCTGTCTCCCCTAAGGTTTTATTGAGACTTACAGGGCAGTGTAAAGGAGTGGTTAAGGCATTATTCTCTTAATTTAAGGGTTGAGGTTCAAATCCCCTTTTAGGACACAGATGTTGTATTGTAGAGCGAAGGTACTTTACTCCAACTGCTCCAGTCCATGCAGGAGGATTAATAGGTACCCAGATCACTTAGGGTAACTCCACTACAGAACAGGGTGGCATCCTAGTTTAAACTCCCAGTCCCCTTGTCTTTAAAGAAATAGAATAACTTCCAACCTGGTGCATTGCAGTGCTCAAGTATGTGCTTTTTTATTGACATTAACTCAGACACAAAGTCAGTGTTTTGAGTGCAGAATTTTCCACATTAGGTGTCTTTACACTCATAGGAACAAGCTACAACCTAACACAAAAATGAGCTTGTTCCGATCTGTGACTGTTATGGACACATTTTAATGATTTTTCTGTGACAAAAATAATTCCTAGCATGCAAGACCCTGTTTAGCTTTTTAGTGATACAATCTTGAAGTGACATAAAGCCTGATAATCCGTCTGTTGTGTCCATTCATGGCCTTTTCTTAGGGTGTTTCCAGAAGTGTCTGTTTTGGCTTCATAGGGAAGATATTTGGAAAGGTTGGCAAAAGGAAAGAGGTCCAGACAAGGAAATATAAAGATACAGCTACATGAAACAAGGTCCAAATTAAATACAATGAACATTCCAGACCATATAAAGGAGAAAATAAGCTTCAAACCTCTGCCTCAGCCTGTGTGTTTAAGCATTCAAGTTCAAAATATATTTTTAATAATCTTAGAATTTACCGCTCATTACACTCTTCAGTTTTAATGAACTTTTTAGACATTTTGATAGTTTTCTAAGAGTAAGCACTGTCTTTTTAGGATAGTTTCATCTTCTTGAGATTGATGTCTGCTATAAGACATAAGAAAGTTAAAAATTAGAGGAGGCTGTACTGCCCATGTACTGTAGGTCGTTTGGTTGTTAGTAGCTATTTGATGTAAGGATCTTATCCAGCTGTTTCTGACAAAACAGATCCTAGATCATTAGAGCCAGTATTTATTGACTCCTATTTCTGTGAGCCTTACCTGTAATGAGTTAAAAATACTCATTCTGCACTCCTGAGAATGTTTGACATTTCCTACTAGTACTGCTTCATTCTCCCAAAGGATGATGTAATAACATAGGTGAGGAATGAAAAATAAATAAAAATCTCTTTTTCCAGGCCAGACATGTACCACAGCTTAACTGAACAGAGAACCAATGGTGCAGTATGGAATTTCAGGATATTGAGCTAAAAGACTTTTCACATCAGGCCATTCAGCCCTCAGAAAACTAAATTTGGTGTTCTATTAACTTTCATGAGAAAATTTAGAAAGCTTATTTTGTCCAATAATTTAAAATGTTTGTAGACAAGTACAGTTCCTGATCACCTTATAATGTTCAGAATATAACTTCAAATAAGTTGCTGCTGTATGATTTGTTTTACAATATCATCACTAGGGATAGTCTTCATTTAGAGTCAGTTTTGCATACTGCCTTTAAAAGATCTTTAAAAACTTCAGAATCCTTTGCCTTTTTATAATGCTTTTTAAATGTAAGCAGATATGTTAGATGAAATAATAGTGTCAAAGAAACAATATAAAATTTCTTTTTGTAAAAGGCATATTAACACAATTATATACAGACATAGTCTAATTTTGCTTCCTTGGTTTTGGGGGAGGAGTCCACTGAATTCCGGCTCTCCATGAGCTGGGTTGATTTGTACAGAATTGCTCGAGGTTAATGGTGTTGGCTGTGTTTTTAATTTTCTGAATCTCAATGACCGTTGGCATCAGCTCTGCTACTCTGCCCTGACAGGGGAATGGAAGGTTGCCAAAGCCATTTCATTCAAGGTGGAACAGATGCTGTCACGGTGCTTTTTCTTTCACTCTGTTGCTAACGGCGTGTGACAGTAATTACCGATGCACAAGACGAATATTAAGAATATGGGGAATTATGTGTAATAAACATGCCAGAGCCAAACAATGAATAACGTCACATTGGGCAGAACATGAAGACATTCCAGGAGAACTATTAAAGCATTCCATGGAGCAGAGAGCTCTATTTTAGGCCTGTCACACACACAGACATAATGGCGGAGGACAGTCTGGTATGGCAAGTGCATGTGCTCTGTGTTTGAGTGACTTGCTAAATAGAGTGCCTATTACAGTACATGCATTAACAAACTGGCAGTGATTATGTTAAGTAATTGCATTTAAAAAAGGAACCAGAAAAGGAGTCTTGTTAGATGTTACTGCAGTGTTGTAATTAGACCACAGCGTGCAGCACTATTAACAGGCATACTGTATACTGTCCAACATTGCTCTAACACAAAAGCATGCAGAACAGTGTTTCAGGAAATAAAGGCATAGATAAATGTAGCTTCATAACTATTGGAATTCAGTTTTCACCTCTTTAGCACAGTGCTTGAGAAAACAGTTCAGCACATTCACCGAGTGAGTGAACACTTTAACCATTCTACAGATCCACTGTACGTTGCTTTCTCTTTAATGCAGTGTGATTTCTGTTCCGCCCCATTGCAGACGTCCAGGATCACCCGCTCGGACGAGGAACGGGACACGGGCTGGGACGCGTGGGGATCCTGGAGCGACTGCTCTCGAACCTGTGGCGGCGGAGCATCCTACTCGCTGCGGAGATGTCTGAATGGCGGGTCAGTGGAGGCTCTTTGTGGCTTAGAAGATGCTGTACTGTATTATACTCTTACAGATGTGATTAGGTCCTCTTAGTCAACGCTAATACTTCCTCTTAATTCTTAACAGGCCTTTTTGTGGGTGGAGCAAACTGGCATTGCAAGGTTGTCCTAAGCCCATAAGTAAAGCTGTCAAACACTTGCTTGTGATCTTTGTGCCACTGTCTATTCAGGGACCTTTTCATCCTGGAGTTCTGTACATCCTGACAAATTAAAATTTTAACACAACTTAATCACAATAGAATAGAGGAGAGAGATGACTTTTGAGAAGAGCTCCATGTCTTACTGAGCCTGGAATCTCATTCATATGTTCCTGATGGATCCTGGTGAGCCAGCTTCCAAAATATGGCTACATAGTTTGTTCCAAGTTATTCCACGCTACTTTGTGTGCAGAAGCACCTCCTACCTTCACCACTCCTGCTCTTGCTCAATTACTGACACAGCAAGATCACATGCAGCAGGAATGGGAACATGTGAAACTCTAAAACATGGAAAAGCGGTTGAACTTAATTAATCCAGTAACTGCTGAGGCTCACTGTTGGCTGCCTTCTGTTTCGTTTGTTTATTAAGGTCAGGGCTATGGTTGCAGAGGTTAAGTACCTCTTGAGAATCAGCTTTTATATCAGAGTAAATGAAAACATGATGTATATTTTCATCACACTGGGTGTCATTATGAAAGTATGTCAGTTGTGGGTACAATGTGTTTTTTTAAAGAAAATCACAAGTTTTGTAGGCAAGCTGTACATATTACAGTGTTGTTTTTCCATGTGAAACTGTGACATTGCGGAGAAGGTTTTAGTGTAAGAACACCAGCTGTTTTATCTTTTAGGACTTAGGGTGGGTCATTTGCACAGTCTTTCATTCTAGATTAGAAAAAATATTCTGCAGAGCAGAGAGGAGTGAGTTGGGCGTTGTCTTCATATTTTACTGCACTGGCACCCTAAAGGAAAATACATAGGCGATTCTGCTAAAATTCCAAAAACTCTTTTGAAGAGGGGTCTACAGTACAACAATTATACAGATCACATACATTTATATTTGAAAGGAAACAAAACCTCCCATGATATGCTTCATTGTCTTTGAATGTTGAATTCTTCGGCAACATGATTAATTGAAAACAGGCACAACATTCATAGAATGGCATGCATACTTCTTTGTCTTCTTTCCATGGTATTTATGTGCTTATTTTATTCATTTACTGTATTCATTTATTTGGTCATTCCCATATAAATGAATAAATGTAGCTGGAGTATTTACTTGCATTTCTTGTCTGATTTTTATCTGTGTAACACATAATTTGCTACATTTTCCCAGTGATAGAATTTTAATCACAGCATCATACATATAATCAAAACCAGTCAAAGCCTGTGAACAATCAAATTGCAGTCAGACTCAAAATGACCAAGTTGTAATAATGACAGTCTGATTACATACTGTACATAGTTTGAATTCTGAAAAGATACAGTATGTGACAGGAGCTGTCTTTCTGTCTTTTGCTTGGATGAGCCCTTGACTTAGAGTCTATAAATGGACTGGAGATTTAGAGTTCATGACCCATCAACCAGTCAAATGACCGAAACAGTTCTGGTCCCTTTTTGCACAGACAGCAGAGGCCAGCTGGGACTCATTCCAGAGAAACATTCAGAGAACCAGTCAGAATGGTCAGTCCGGTCAGTCAGACATCTGGTCTGCTAGAGAACCTGTCACTTCAGTCAGTCAGGGAACCAGTCAGTCCAGTCAGTTTGACAACTGGTCAGTCCAGTCAGTCAGACAACTTGTTATCCAAAGAGCCTGTCACTCCAGTCAGTCAGAGAACCAGTCAATCCTGTCAGACAAGCGGTCAGTCCAATCAGCCAGACAACTGGTCAGCCAGAGGGTCTGACACTCCACTCAGCCAGAGCACTAGTCAGTCCAGTCACTCAGACAACCAGTCAGCCAGAGAATCAGTACCATTGGTTTGAGAACCAGTCAGTCCAGTCAGTTAGACTCCTTTCAGACAGGCAAGACACACATAGGGGTCAGAGCTGGGGACTGATAATGTCATCATGTCATCTTCATCACAGTTGATCTGTGCTGAGTCAGAAACATTCACACTGTCATTACAAGTTTACAGACACTGTAAACATTGCTTGTTCACAGACTAAAGCACTTATTCAGGTGAAGTCCTGTAGAAAAGACAATGTATCTGGTTTTATGGTGGAGTAAACACATATGTAAATAGTAAAGGTCTGAAAGGAAAAAGAGGAAATAGGCTTTGTTCAAATTTGATTTCTTCTGCAGTTTGTATAATAAAGGGTCTTGAGATAAAATTCACATAATGTCTCAGTTCAGTTTTTCTTGGAACCTAGTCCTGTGTGCCTATTGCCTTGTCTTTTCTGGATTTGTGTCGAAGTTTCTTTGGCTCCTGTGAGCTTTAATTCTTCTGAAGTGAATAGCCCTCCATCAAGAAGATAATTCAGCAAACAAAAACCATGCTCATCATGTCACTATTTTAGTCAGATAAGCTATGCCCCTAAGCCAGTCATTTTTTAAGTCTTTCCTTAAGTGAGTCATACTGTAAGTGGGCAACAAAACTTTGAGCTCAAGATAAGAGGGGCATAATAGTGATCACATTGTATTTCACGGTTCCTGTTGATGTTCCTTAGTGTGGATGAAAATTCTATAATAATATACAGAAATAAACATTTTTGTAATAAATGTTAGAATATAAACTTTGTTTATTTGTAACTGGTCAAATTTGCTATAACATTTGCAAAATTAGTCCAAAGCCTTTGGAAATCCAGTTTACCTTCCATTTCGAATCTGGATTTCTCCAAACTAAAATGATCTATTATTGTCTTAATCCAAAGTGCAAACAAAGGATGATCCATATTTTTCAAGTGTACCAAGATAGGCTAACACTAAAAAAGTAAAATTAATTTTAATTTAATAGATGCCAATCTGCAATCAGAAAAGTCACCAATTAAATGAGACTTCATTTGTAAGAGACTGTGAGGTAATGAGAGGTGGCTTTGTGAGAAAGCCACCATCATGCCTCAAAACTCAAGGCCTGTAGTGTGGCCTTGAGCCAAGAAGCCTTTTAATTGGAAAACTGGAAGGAAATTTCACGTGAAGGAAATGAGCTTTCAGGATAGGCTCTGTGCGGAACTAGTCACGCCTCTGGGCTTATTATAAGACCAGCTGGGAGGAAAAGGGTTCTAGTCTTTGCTTGTGTTCCAATCTGGAAAAAGGAGAGTGAGAGCTCATTAGCAACAAATTGAGTTGTTAAAGCTCGGTGAGCTAGAGAGAAATTACAGTTTCAGAAAGTGGGGACTTGGTTGGCAAGGTAGTAGTGTACCTTCTCTTCACAGGCATGAGAGAGGAGTCTAGAGGGCACAGGCTGAGTCTGTCAGTAGGCTGAGTCCATCAGATGGCAGATGGGCGGTCTTGGAGAGTGTGAAGTTAGAGAAAATGAACCAGCTGCTGCTGCGTCAGGGACAAAAGTGTTTGTTACAGAGAGGCCAAACAGAATCTGGCCAAACAGGATCAGTCGAGATAGCTGGTGATCTGAAACGTTACTCATTGTGGAAGATCATCTTGTGCTTACCCAGGAGTATACTTCAAGCACAAGGTGAGAGGGGCATAGGGGCATATTTGTAAGAACATTTTCAATTAAGTGTTGCATTAAAGGGACTTTAGTGACAATTGTGAATGGTTAATCTGATTGAATACACTAGTGCCTGATTAGAGAAATTTAAGGAATTTGCAATATGGAGTTAATAAGCTTGAATATTTCAGTGCCTGGTGATTTAATGAAGACTGAGAGTCAAGAGTCAGCGTGAAGATCTAGTGACTTGTGTGAGTAGTATGAAGTGAAGAGAAACCTGGGAGGAGAAGGACTGTGCAGCTTTCCTTGAAAGGGAAACAATGTGAAAGAGCGAGGATCAAACAGGCATCTGAAGAACAGGAACAGACTAGTTGAAATGGAAACGTTTAAGGTGACATGCTGGCAGTGTGGGGCTGTGGTGCCATGTGTGCCAGTGATTGTATTTTGGTTGGTTTTTTTCTTAGAGTCAAAAGAAGGAGATAATTCTGGCATTATTTCTGATTTCTCTGTTATTGGATGTCTGAGAGATTACATTGCTTTACTGTCACACCAACCGGGCAATGTGCTACAAACTAAGATACTGTGGCATTACATGGGGCGTGTTCAGTGAGGAGGCGGAGCCCTTGTCTAAGGGTGGCACGTTGCCTTGACACCCACAGCTGGGGTGGTTAATTTTGGATTAGAACTGTGGGAGCCATTTAAGAACACACTGAACACTTCCCCGGAGACCAGCTAGCACGACGTAGTCCTGAGTTAGTTGCAGCTGAGAGAAGACGAATTCAGGGTTGCAACGAACAGACCCCTGCAAGGAGAGAATATTACAGCGACAGTCCAGGAGGGGATTGTGAAGAAAGAGTGTAAAGCCGTCTTTTTTTCCCTCTTCTGTCCCGCCGTGTATCCTCAGAGGGACAGGCTGAGTTTTAAGCCTCGATCTCTTTTTACCCCAGTCTGGACCCCGCTAAAGAGGGAAAGTCTAGTCTGGATCCTGCTGTTCCCAGCAGAGAATTTTTCCCCAGGTTGGACCCCGCTAAATAGGGACAGTACAGCCTGGATGCCCCTGTTCCATGAGGTGTATTTTTCTTTTTCTTTTTCTCCTTTTTTTTGTTTCTCTCTTTTTGCTGACCTCACACTGGTGCTTCTGCCCCCTCAGACGAGGCGTTGGCATTTACCTGTATTTCCCATGGCTCCTCCCAAAAACCTCCATTGTTACACTGTAAATGTTCATTTTAACCAAATAACATAAAAGCAGTATAGACCTGAAACTAGAGGAAACAAGCAGTTAAGAATCATTGAAGGTTAACTTGAAGAATAAAAAGTTAACAGTCGTTGCAGGCTCTAGACTACCTAATGCAGACATGGGTGGAAATGTGATGTATGTATAGTGTACTCCATATTTTTTCTTACCTGGTGAAATGGGAACACAATACACGCCATTGTATAATATCTTGAATAAAATTAAAAATGTTATACTGTAATGATATTGAACTGTACAAAGTCACATTTGTCCTTACTGAATTCCAGAAAAGATGGCTCACTTTTATTCACACCTCAAAGTATTTCCTTAAAAAATCCTAAATAAACAAATCTGCAATTATACTCTGCTTTTACATTCTGGTTTGGAATCACATTAACACATTCCAGATGAGCAAACATAGAAATAGTGTCAATAGAATTACAAAGAGAGTGGTAATATAAACATGGATTGATATAGGGAAAACAATCTTCTGTGGGAGGAAGAGACGTGGACAAAATCATGGTAGTGTTTAACACAATTTAACATTAAGAAGTTCAAAGTGATTCACACTGGTATTAGGAAAATGCACGCAAATGGGATGGGGTGTTTGTTAGTTTTTTCAGTGTCCTCATCAACAAATGTGGGGAAGTCAAAATAAAACAGAATGCTTGAATCTACAGAAAAATGTGTGGAAAATGTAGTTATGCTTAATCTATACAATGAGTAACCATGACCTCAGTTAGAACTCTGTCATAAAAAATAATATTATAGATAGATTTCTAAGAAGAGCGGCAGAAAGGATTCTTGGTCTCAGGGAATTGTTATATGCAGACAGGTTAAGGGTGCTGAATCTCTTTATTCTAGAATAGAAACAATTGAGAAGACATTTCATTCATGTATATCAGAACCTAAGGGGTATACTGTAGGTAATGTTAAAACAGGGAACTATTTCTCATTCAGTAGCAAAACAGGAACAAAGGGTCAGGAACGCAAAGGGAATTCATTTTAGACAGCAAATACAAAACCTTCTTTACAGAAAGTTGTGGGAATTCTGGGTGTGGGAATCAGATTGTGGGGACCAGGCTTCCCTGCTGAGACCCTGAAATTCAGTGTTTTTTTAAGAAACAGCTGGACATAATTTTAGGTTCATTCAGCTACCGAACTACTAAGTGAGCAAGATGGACCAATTGGCCCCTCTCATTTCTAGCCATTTTTATGTTCTTAAAGGAAAGCGTGTATGTACTGTATTACTGTAAGTATCCCTATAGGAGTCCCTTTATGTGTTTGTCTAAATAAATGGAACATATACTGGATCTTTTCCAATCATGCATTTTACCGGGGCTGTAATCAACACAGCACAGGAACTGAAACAATCGGACTTAAGGTCCATTTACCGATATAGTTATTTTAGTTGATTTGACAATACCAGAGATCTCCAGCTGTCTCTTTTCTGTTTGCTGGTTTTAGCTCAGTAGGTGGTTAAGTTTGTGTTCAGTCTCATTAAGCTCAAAGCAGGTGAAGTCCAGTTCAGGGCTGACAGGTGAAACAGTGCCTAACGTTATTAGATATGAAATGACTGTCAGGATTTATTTGTCAGGGTTTATCTTTGTCTGGAAAAACATGTTCAGTTACAAAATATAATCTTTTGTGAATAGACTTTGACAAAAAGGACTATGCTTAAATGTGTTTATTATTTAAAAATATATCTTATTGATTTAGGGAATCCCGTTTGCTGGTGTATTTTTATGCTACTCTGTATCTACAGTAATACGGTATGTTACAGTTTTCATTTCACCTGGAATTGCAGGTTCAAATTCTTAACAAACAAGATGCAGGACTCAATCAAGGATGCAACATTCTGTTATGTCTTGTTCTTTATCTTTGACAGGATTTAACTGAATCTCTCAAAATAAGAATGAATGTTCTTCTTCTTTTCACAGGAGCTGTGAAGGTAAAAATATCAGGTACAGAACATGCAGCAACATGGTAAGTCAAGTCCAGATGTTCTTAAGACATTACAATTGATTATTATGGAACAGGTTTGAGTCAGATGTGATGTTTCCTCGTGGGTAAAACTACATATTTAATACCAGATCCTACTGGCTTTACCATTCATCTCTGTGGAGAATGGTGATATAAACATAGATTGATATAGAGAAAATAATCTTCTCTGGGAGGAAAAAGACTGTCTTGAAATTGTTTAGAGAACCTCTGAGAATTCTAACCACAGAAAATATGGAATAGTCATCTAGAGGGAAAATACGTCTTCCTATTTGACCTCTCTTACAATGGATAACTTTCTACTGATGTTGCGTAACCTCAGGCACATTCAGTATGTTTGTGGTTTAACATATGACCTCTGAAGATTAAAAACTGTGAGTTTAGGACCCTCACAGGTAGTTTACCATTACAGCTCTGAGTTTTTATTAGGCAGAAGATCTTTACGTGATACAGCAGGAATGTTCTGAACTGTCATTCATAATTTTACTGATTACCATATGGTAAAGCAACATCTTTTATTTTCTTTTTTTGTACAGAGATAGGAAGGTGGCCTGCAAATGTAATCTCCATTGTATAATCGATCTTCACAAAGCTTGTATTGAAGAGGTCTACCATAATAATCATGCCATTTTAATCAGAAGAAGTGTTATTTTTACCATTGAAGTGGTTTCATCTGGATCTGTTATAGACTAGCAATGATTTCAATCACGTCTAGTGGGAAGTGGTCCCAGCATAATATTTATGACATTTCAGTTGAGAAGATGAACTAGAAGATTTAGGGCAAGGAGCAGAGGTTTGTCTGGGTTTATAACTGGCAGTGAAGGAGTTTGCGTTGCGGCTTAGCTGATTTTATGGCAGGCCGTTTGCTATTTTTAAAACAATTTTGAGTCATAAATGAGAATGTGTCCCTGAGCAGGAGACTAACTGTACTAAAGTCAAAGAAAAAATCAAATTCAGCACTGATCCGTACTCATTTAAACAACAGTGAGGGCATTAACAGCAGAAGAGAAAGCGGGCTCTATGTAGACTATTAGGATGATCAGACCAGATGTCCTGCCGAGAAACATTGTCATATGGCACACATACAGAGAAGGGCCTCCCATGCAATTTACAGAGCACTAACAGAAGGATCTGGACAACATATAAAGCTGTTAAGAACTGACAGGAGGCATTTTATTATGTTTTTTTTTCTCTCACGTCCTTATATGCTCTTAAGCTAAAAACGGGAAATAGTATTATCTTAAGTGAAAGTTGCTTTGAAATCCATCTTCTACATCTAAACATGGAGTGTTTGAACAGTAAATTCTCTCAGTTCGATTTTTTTCTTAGTTGCGTTACTATTATTTGGTGCTGATGATAATACTACTACTAATAGGTATTGTAAAGAAAAAATAACCTGCAATGCTCTTGATGAAATGTATTTGCTTTAGAGTAAAAAAATCACTCATTTATTTGATTAATGCTTTTATCCAAAGTGACTGACATTCACACCCGTTTATACAGTAGTGTGTTTTTCCCACAAGAAATTTGGGATTGGGAAGTACCTTGCTCCAAGTATCTCACTTGGGATTTGAATGCATAACCATCCAGTAATGAGTTCAGGATCCTATGCACTGCTGCACAGTGCCACCCTTAATTAAACAGGAACAGAAGAAAGTTTACAAACAAAAGAAGATAATTTGGACCACCTGACCCATTTGGTAGAAAGCAGCTTATTTTTTGTATGACCTGGTATCAAAAAATTCCTTTTATTATTTATTCAAATATGTGAGAATAAAATCAATCATGGTGCATTCTTGCAACCTCAGCTGGTATTCCTGCATGTGCAATCACCTACAATTTGAAAAAAAATAATATTACAATCACTCTTGCAGGACAGACACGTTTCCTAAAACTGTATCTTCTGTTTGAGTCTGTGACCATGTTGTCAAAGTTGTTTAACATTGTCTTTGTGCACTATAGTGTATGTGGGCGTCTTACTAATTGCTGCATGTCCTTTTCAGGAATGCCCAGAAGAGTCTGGAGACTTCAGGGCTCAGCAGTGCTCTGCACATAATGATATAAAATACCAGGGCAGCACATATGAGTGGATCCCAGTGTCCAATGACCCCACTTCCCCTTGTGCCCTGAAGTGCCAAGCCAAAGGGAAGAACTTTGTGGTGGAGTTGGCGCCCAAAGTGCTGGATGGCACACGCTGCAAAACCGACTCCCTGGACATGTGCATCAATGGCATCTGCCAGGTAACTGCAGATCGAATGAATGAACGCTTCTTGGGCAGAGGGAGTGTAGAGTGGAGTGGACATTAGGGCTCCTGTCGCCATAGGGTCCTGGATTCCAGCCTGCTGTATGGGCTGACATTGTAGTCTTCAGCACAGTGATTTAACCAGATTGCTACAGGTGTATATTGAGCTATAATACTGGAATGATGCTAGCGGCCCAACTCTGGTGAGTGCTGTGTTGTCAGCTCGCATGATGCTACAGAACCCAAGCACAGCAGTATGATCCTTTTAGGCTCATGAAGGACTCCATTCGTCCATTCACACATCTTTCCTTTCATCCATCTATTCATCCTTAGATCACATCACATTGACTGCTTCCTCCGCTGTGGATGGAGATGACAGTCCATCACTGGGAACACACAAACACTCAAACAAGGGCCAATTTTCCCAGAAGCCAATGAACCTACCAGTATATCTTTGGACTGTAATAGGAAACCAGAGAACCTGGAAGAAAGCCACATGAACATGGGGAGAACATACAATCTCTATGCAGATAGCACCCTAGGTCCAGAATTGACCCCAGGTTCCCAGTGCTGAGAGGCAGCGATGCCAACCACTGTGCCACCGTGTTGCCCGTCTATCCTTCACCATGGTCACAGACCATTAATCAATCCCATTTTAAAGTGTCCGTGTTGTAAAATTGTTGTAAAGTGGTACCAGATCCCTCTTATGTCCTCTTCTTGTCTTGTCTTGAAAGTCTTGAAATCATCTAAGAGAACCTGTTGTGAATTGTCTCTCTTCAGATTATACATTTGAAAAAAAGGCTTAGCTAAAGCTACATGGATTTGACATGGAGACATAAAAATGTATTTTTTCAATCAGGGGAACATTTGTGTTTCCTCACAGAGGGAGATTGATATACAATATCATAGCAGATTGGATTTTAAAGAGTGAGTTTCTACTACACAAATGGAAAAAGGTCTGTATAATTTAATAGACATACGTGTACCTATTTATTTTCATAATGTGCTGCTGATTCATATGAAACCTTTGAAAGGCCTATTTCTGGCATGGCGGTTAAAGTGCTGTGTGGTAGATGCAGTGCAGAATACATTGCACTGGGAATACAAGGGTGTGTTCATTGTAGAGCAGTCCTGGACCTAATCCATTTCGAGAGGGGTTGTACAAGTGCACAGCAGCTTTTCCAATAGTCTTGTTAGATTTCAAAGAACATGTGACACAGAAAAGACAATGTCCATGTCGATAATGACACTGTACATCTGACGCTTACCACTCATTTGGGTGATCTTCTTTTATGTCTTTTCATGCTTGTTTTATTTTTACATTTCTTTACTATTTGAAGTGATTTTAACCTATTGTGCTTTCATTCAACCTGGTGGTCACAGCACTTTTACTACAGGTTATTTTGCCAGGTAATTTATTCTTGTTCTTGTTCTTATTGTCGATTCTAGCTTTTTGTTCCCCTAGCTTACAGAAAGGTGTTAAAGTCCTGCAAGGTATCGTCATAGTCAACCCAGAGGACCTTAATCTAAGAGGAAATTAAATTAAGACTGAAATCAGGAAGTACCTCTTTACATGCAGGCTAGAGGGAGCTCTGGAACAGCCTGGCTAGTCAACAAAATGAGCAAGATCGGCCCAATGGCCTCCATCCTTTTCTAACCATTTTTAAGTTCTTAGGTTTCCTCAAGGGAAAGTCTTAAAAAAGTTTTATGGTCTGTTTTAGCTCCCAGTGTTTAGAGGCATAGTTTCCTCAATATAAATTAGCAGTGTTATAAAGTAACTTCTCAGAAGCATGAGCTTCCTCACTCAGTCAGTCTTTGTTACAGCAGCTGAATTCTTTGATGTCTAAGTAAACTGGCCGGTGTCCACTATAGTAACTTTTTATATGGTTACGTGCAGAGTCAAACATCAGTCAGTAATTGGGAAGCCCCAACATGAAACATAAATGAGTAGGTAATGAAATATAATAAAATGACAATGTGTTTCAAGCCAGTTTAATCTTAAATGAGATGATTCATCCAGATTTTGTTTTAAAGTTATTGCTCAAAGCAATAGCAAAATGACAGATTCCTTCATGTTTATGCTGAAAATTGTTTCTTATTTAATTTTTTTATCCATGCAATAATATTAGTGCCTGTCTTCATTAATAGTATAAGAGCAGAAGATGTGAATAGTGAAAGACATGGCAGAGCTTGGACTATAGGCTGCTGTGTTTTGGTATAATAGATTTAAAGTTTCAGTCTCTCACAGTGGGGAGGCGCGAACATTCTTGCAGAAACCTTTAGGAAATCAATCTAAACCTTCCTTAAATGTGAGCTGTTGTAGCTTGAAACTCTGTATAGTCATAGTGATAGAATCCCATCTTTTGCTGCATTTGCTAAAAACATCATACCACTGACTGTATCTCCTTAAACAGCAGATTGCCTTTTTTGGAGAAGACTAACCCTTTGCTCTGCTAGGTCACACATCAGAATGATGACCTCTCTGCACAGCCACAAGTGACCCTAGTCCAGACAATTTGCTGGTTGACAGCTTGCTTAACATCTGATCCCTGGGGTTTGGGATTAATGACTGTCGTTGTGTGACTAGCAAAGATAGCCTACAAAGTTCTTGAGTGCAAGTTATTTATAGCAGATACCCACATTAAACTGGCTTGCAATGCACCACTGTTAAAGAAGAATGCAAGCCAGTGGCTGAGAGGAATTCTGCCCTAATCCAGAATGAGGCAGTGTCAATTTTCCATTTAAAATTAACACTGCTTTCTACATGCAAAGAGCCAGAGTTATGTTTTTTAATTAGAAACAAAGTTGCGACATGGAAAAGGCTTTAATACAAAAAGATAGATTTCCAAAGCATTGTGTAAACTGGTGACCATGTGGTGGGTGCTTGTTTCTAATGGAATCTGTGGGCAAACAACAATGGTGTGAGTGGTTAGTGTTGGCATTTCCTCTTGCTTAGAAAGGTTTTATTGAAGTTATTTTAATCCCAGTATTTTTTTAAGTTGCCCTTTTCAGTTGGGAGTGCTGCATATCATAAAATATCAGGGGGTTTTTTCAACACAGGAACCAGATATTAAGGCATGCTAATGTTAACAAAAAATCAGTTTTCTTTCACAGACTTTACTATTTTTTACTGTTTTTATCCTTTAAAATTATGTTTCTAATTGCTACTTAGAAAAGCAACTAGAAAGGCACATTAATCACAAATTAACACATAATATTATGTGCCATTGATCCCTTTTAAAAGAACAATGTGCTCTTGCTTCCCTGAGTCATGGAATGGCTACATTTATCTATCATCTGCCCCAGGTCCTATTTTTAATCTTATTGCTTTGCTTAAATGTGGTAAAACAAGCTGCAACAAACTTCAAATCATCCTATCAAAATTCATGATTCTTGAGAAATGATCTTGAGGTACATTCTGTACTGAGATTAAACATCAAAATGTATAAACTATACAATCCTTACGAGAGTCACAAGGTCTCATTAGGACAGCGCTCACCCTGGTTTCTGTAGTGTTAAGATGACTAGAGAGTAAGTGACTCCCCCCCTGTATGGGACACCAGTCCATCACAGAGATTCCCCCAAGCAATCCTCTTCCCTAGTTATACAGCTGGGTGGACTGGAGCCACTGAGGTAAAATATATCACTCAAGGTACAACAGCAGTGTCTGCAGCAGGAACTTAATATCACAACCTGCCATGACTCCAAACATCGTGCTGCCCTAAACACCACGATCTTAGAATACAATAATAAAAGTTTTTGGATCTCTCTTGATATACAGTACGTTGATCTTTGTAAAACACTGGAGAGAAAATTACCTTAAATAATACCTTGTGCTACTGTGTACTCATGAATATGTTTGTTTCTTTCCCATGCTTTTATACAGTAAGAGGGAATTTATTCTGAAGTCAGCATTCAAGCTCTGAACATTCAACAAATGCCAGCTTTTGTGATGTAAATGACAGTGATGACTGTTGGTCAAATAACATTGTTTGTAGTGAGAAATAGTCACTTCTACTGGATCTATGGTGACCTCACTATCTCAATAGAAGTGATTTCAAACCAGATCTTAGGAATGACTGTAGGAATACAAGCTAATTAACTTCACGTTGTCGTAATGATAATATATAGTTTTCTAAGATTTATAGTTTATGAACAGCAGAGCAAGTCAGCAGTTTTACAACCAGTAAATGACAAGTCCTCGGTATACAAAGGGAAAAAACATAGTGTGAAGTTGCTGTATTTGATAAGGCAGTAGATGTATTGCTTGTTTTCAGCACTTACCATTTTGGGGTGACAACAGGGTGACAACAGTAGTGCCCCCTAGAAAATTGCTAGTCAGTTGCACTAGAGGGGCTACTGGATCTTCTGTGTTACACATTAAAGTTGAATGATACTCATTACATACAGTATGTTCTGTGCAAACAGTAACATGAAACCTCCATATGAAAAGACAGTCTGTCTCTGTAAAGGAATTGAAGATTCAGTTTGCCTACTGTTTGTGCAAGAGTCTTTGCTCAGTTTTTTTTCTATACAAAAATCCTCCTCTCTCATTAGCTCCTGGACTTAGATGGTAATGACTTGACAGGGGTTGGAAACAGCAGAGAACTTTACCGAATGACTTCTGATAAAGTCCAGGTCCTCCAGCAACTCAGGGATACGTTGTGTTTAATAACAGGAGCGAAGCCGAAGACTCTTTATAAGAGTGACTTTGAAGTTGAACAGACCAGAGGTAATTAGGTACCTGCTTCATTAAATCAAGTGCATTTTTAAGCCAGTTCAGTGATAGTTTGGAACTGTTAGATTGCTGATTAACACTTTGTTAGAAAGGTTTTTTTATTTTGTCTGCATTTGAAAGACAATGGTACTGGGTTGTATCATTTAACATTCGCCCTTTCACATAAATTCAGAAACCATGATGAAGCACAGAGGTGATTCATCATGGTTTCTGAATTTTTACAGATAAGATGTCAGGTAGTATCTGGCCTGACTGATGCAGAAGGCTTGCCGCTGATTAATTTGCATGATTTAATCGAAAAATAAGTTACGCTTTGCTTTCAGACTTCAAGCAGACCACAGAGTGCTTGTCAAGACTCAGAATGAATTGTGTGGTTTTACATTTACAAAAGGCATTCATCTTTGGTAGAAAGATTTTATAATTACCATATGACCTATCATAAAGTTTTACATTACAGTGCAGAACAGATCAATTTTACATTGATATTGAGGCTCATTGTACCCCTTTGAATATGTAGATAATGGATTATACTACATTATTACTTCGTATCATTAAAATAAGCAATAACTGTAATAACATTCATTTAATTAATTTTTTACTGTACATCAGTTTGTACTAGGAGTGAATATTTTGCATTGTTTCAGCTGCCGGTAAATGACACCGGAAGGTATATCTTCTTTTTTTGTTCTTTCCCCCTGGTTTACATTGTAGAATAGTGTCTGTGAGAATCAAAATCAACCATATAACAACTAGGAGTTATACAGATAACCAACAAAACTAATACATACATTTTTACTGTTTTCAGATGTTTACGTTTACATCCTGTTTGTGACTGATGAATTTCAGTTCAAATCAGTTTCCATTTTAAAATTATTAAAAATACAGTAAGTCTTTAAATGGTTTGGTTTAAAGTGAATTTTTTCATACCCCCAGCGAAAACCAGCTGTATGCTGCCTTGATGTGGCTTAATGGGAAAGTTGAATTTATAACACAAGCCAATTAGTCATGTTAGTCATCAAGAGAAACTGGAAGAGTGCTTTGGCAGTTACATACAGTATGTCTGTAATGTCAGTAGCAGACTACAGCAGTATTCGGTGCTGGTCGCATTCTGTTAGGTAAAAAAAGAGAAACATTCCTCCTGTTTGCCATTAATGAATGTTAGGATCAATCTGTATTGTAATTTCAAAGCTTTGTGTAAAAGTGGATTAAGGGAAAACAGTTTAAAAAAAAGTTCAGTCCTAAGATAAAATTACCTAGTTCTACTATTTAAGAATATATACTGTAGTACCCATAGAAAGTCTACAACCCTTTCCAAAGATTCAGCTTTTGTGGCCTAACAGTCCAAGACACACTAAATCTAATTATTTTACATTTAATTACACATTGTAGCATACTACTGTACCTCCAAGTGAAAAACAAATTCTTAAGCAATCTGAAAAGTACAATAATTATAAATGAAAACCTAGAAAACTGCTTAACCATTGTGAGTGTTGTGGTCATAACAGGATGAGCAGGGCAGACCAGACTTGCCTTTGCCCAGCAATATTCTCCAGCTCCTTCTGGGGGATTTACACACGTTCACAGGTCAGCTAAGAGATATAACCCCTCAAACATGTCCTGTGTCTGCCCCAGGTGGGAAGTGCCCTAGGGGCATCCTCACCAGATGAAGAAACCACCTCAACTGGCTTCTCTCAATACAGAGGAAAAGTGACTCTACTCCAAGGTCCTCCCAGATGTCCTAGCATCTCACTGTGTCATGGAGAGTAAGGCCAGCAGCACTACGGAGAACCTAATTTCTGCCGCTTATACCCACAATCTCATTCTTTTGGTCACTACACAAAGCTTTTGGCCAGAAGTCAGGATTGGCTTGTAGATTGATCTGAAAACCAATTCCTTTGTCGAAAAACTCAGCTCCATTACTGCAGCCTTTGCACCAATCCAGTAGTCAATTTCACAATCCCCTCTATCCTCACTCATGAACAAGACTACATGGTACTTAAACTCCACTTGGGGCACCCGTGCCCCCCCTCATCTGGGGATGCCAAATGCAGAGATGCACTGGATACAATCCAAACCTCAGATGCGTCTTGATATCCTGACCATTAAGATCACAAACTGGAGGGATGACAAGACCTTTTGCAAATTCCATAACAGACCTTTAATGGGCTCGACTTAACACCGAGAAGACACAAATTTCGCTCCATAAATATAGGACCAGATAAGATGTAGCTCTGGCCTCAGTATCCCATACCCCGGCAGCATCTCACACATGATACCCTGGGGTACATGGTTGTAAACCTTCTCCAAGTCCATTAAATGTAAGTAAGATAGGAGTGGCAAACTCCCTTACCCCTCAAATAATGGGCAAAGCGCTGCTCTACTATTCCAGGCCAGGATGGAATTTGGAGCCTTAGTTTGGCTGTCAGGCAGAATGGAACAAGTAAAGATTTATTCCATGCTGAAAAGAGAAGAAAGGAAACACAACGTTTTGGCTTTGGGGTCTTCTTTGGGTGCAAGGAAGTTAAAATTGGGAAGGAAGTTTACCTTTTAACATGACAGCGAAGGTAAGCACACAGTGGAATTGCTAAAGAACAAAAAGTGTAAGAGTCTTTGAGTGGCCCAGTCAGAGTCCGGACCTCCATCAATGGTCCCCTCACAATATGACTGAGCTTGAACAGTTCTGTAATGCGGAATGGCTAATATTGCCAAGTCTAGGTGTGCTACATTGGTATAGACCAATCCAAAGAGAATTGTGGTTGCATTTTAGGTTTTCATTAGTAAATAGTTTTCAGAATATTTCAGCATTTGTTTTTTAATTGGAGGTTTTGTGTTACAATGTGTAAATAAAGGTTAAATATATTCTGATTTAATGCATTTTGATTTCAGGCTGTTAGGCCACAAAATGTGTTACTTTGGGAAGGCTGTGTAGACTTTCTATAGGCAGTGTAGTCAAATGGGAAATAAGAATACACCTGCAGACAAAACACAGTATAAGCTTTATGAATTTTTTACTGTGCACTGCAGTAACAGTCATTTTTTTCATAATTGATGTGTTAAACCAGGAGGTATTAGGTTTTTGAAGAACCATGCTAACCTTCTTTGTAAAAAAACAACCTGTAAAAGTTCTTTAGAAGACATGAAATAAAGGTTTGCTAGGTGTTTACATACCAGAACCTGGCCTTTGGAAAAGATGAGTTCTCCGAAGCGCACCCAGTTCAGCTCTCTGGCTAAGACTATGGAGTAACTTTTCTCCCAGGGAAGAGTGCCAGATTCTAGCCTTGATTGAAAGGGATAGAGACTGAAGTGGGTATGAGTGTCTAGTCAGTGCGGTTTGGAGATCAAGCACATGAAAGACTGTAAGTTGATCTCTGAGAGACATGGTCAACACATTAGTATGGTGCCTCCATAGGGTAGGAAGCTTGGGAATTATTAAAGACTAAAGCAGAGTGTTTATAGGATCAGATCTTAGCCTGGTGGCAGGTTATTCAATTCCTATCCTGTCAGTAAGGGATAAGACAGCCTTGCGGTCAGTTAGCCTTGAGATTTCTTGATAAGACTGAGAGGATACATGACTTAAGACTTTGACAGTGTCTGGTTGCAGGCATTACTGTGACATGCTCAAATACTGATGACACAAAGACTGCTTGTAATATCAATGCATATCAATGCTTGATAATTAAAAAAAATCTCTCTTTATACAGTATGTCTCTCTTGGAAAATGATATAAAAAGAGAACTATGAATTTTCCTTAATGTGTAATTCTCTTTTCATAAAACCAATCCTCCCATGACTGAGAGTTTTGCATAGGAACACAGTCCAAGGACCTCATGTTGGCTTCACTCTTGATAGATGGAGGTGCAAATAAGGAAAGCTGGCTGTAATGTGACAGAATGAGGCCAGCCTCTTACAAAAAGAGAATGGGTACAAGAAGAAGACGAATCTAAGTTGAATAACCCTTAAAAAAATAAACAAAATTCCCGAGTCCCGAGTTTGCGTGCCCTCCTCCTGACTGTCCTGTTGTTGTTGGCAGGCGGTGGGATGTGACCGGCAACTCGGGAGCAACGCCAAGGAAGACAACTGCGGTGTCTGCGCAGGAGACGGCTCGACGTGCCGGCTCGTCAGGGGACAGACCGTGTCGCACGTCTCTCCGGAAGAATGTAGGTACACAAAGAGTTCGCAGCTGCTGTACAAATATATGCGGTCTTGCACAAACAGCTCCAAGGCCCACTTGCTGCATTTTGGCACCTGCTTCACCCTCTTTGTTTTCCGTTTTCTCTGGCTTTCTAGCCAGACTATAGCAGTATAATATTTTTGTTATGGCCTACTTCCTAACGTTTATTTATGAACATCGTGTTATGTGTTTTCCGTTAGGCTTGCCCATTTCACAGACTTAGGCAGGCAACACGCATTTTTAAAATGAATGCTTGTTTTTCTCGTGAGTTTGATAATAACAACTTTATTTGAATAAAAACTCATAATCCCTTTTTTGGCTGACATTATTTTTATTTTGCAACTGTAATAAAAACATTCTAGTTTAATTGGAGTTGGTTAAAAAACATTAAACATTGAAACACAATGACAAGGTTTCGCTGCATGTTTTTTTTTATTTGATTAAAAATAGAAGCCTTTCCAGTTTTTCTATTAGCAGCACATGGGGTTGTGTGGAGTTTCTAAACATTTTTCTGTCTGAGCTTGAATAAGTGAATTGGAAGCTGTGTGTGTGTGTGGCCTTCTCTCATTTTCCTCGGCCGTGTGAAAGTCATACTGTACATTTCAGGCGCAGTGTTCATCAGTTGTGGTACCTAGCCTAGTATTTACTGTACATCATCGAAGGTACTTTTTCACAAAGGTACAGTGTTAAACTGTGAAGCTATTAGCTCTTTCTGGTGATTTCAATGTTCCCTGCACCAATTGCACCAATTTGCACTAAATTTAATTTTGTTTGTTACTAATATGTTAACCAATGCAAATGATGACAACTAAAGTAAACATTATTCATCAGTACACTTTATTTCATTCTTCTTTGGACTTTTCTATTATTTTGTACTACAGGCTGACTTAACTTGAGTTATAAATGCCGAGACATGCATTGTCCTTCTCTGCTGTGACACTCTGAAGAAAAGTCTGGCTTTATACAGAATCACCCATATAGATTCTGCCTCCAACCTCTGTTTGATATGCCTGGCTGTCAGATCATTATTTCTATAACATCTTTAGAAGCTGGAAACATTTTTATAATTGCAGTCCAATTACTATTACTAATGCATGTGGTGAATTTACAATATTGCTTTAAAATGAACCATATTAAGGTCATTAACTATAATTACTGATCAAAGATGTCTAAGGTCTTTGTAACACAGTAAAAAGACTGTTTAAAGGAAACCTAAAAAATGTATCCACCACACCTCATTTTATTTTGACTTGTGTCATGGCATGTCTTTTTTTAAATAAAAAGAATTTGCAGTTTGGAAAAATGCATCCCTGTGTGCAGTAAATTTTGGAAAGAGTTAATTGACCTTTTAAAATGACTTAAAGGAGAATTTAATAAAGAAGACCTCTAAATAATAAAAAATAGTCCTAAATCATAACTCTGTACTGGATTGTTTTCTTCTTTTTTATCAGTGGTTTGGAGCTCTTTTGTACTTTAGCAAAAAAATGTTTAGCAAAGCAAATAAAGTTTTATATTGTTTCTTGGGATGTGTTTTGGGTGTTCAACATTGCCTGCCAATTGCGTTAAAATATTTATTCCCACAAAATTCCTGGTGAAGAAAGCAATAAGAATCACTGAAACACCACAGAACTGGCAGCTTTTCAATGGCAATGCACATACTGTTTTTCACAGATTCACGCTCTTTCTTTTAAAACTCTATTTAACCAAATCTTGAAGTAATTCTATCCAAGCAGGTTATGGTTTTACTAATAAAGACAGTCTCCCTAATAATTCACCTTAGCCTAAGATGACATACAGGCTTCCTTAGAGATCAATAGCAGAACTTGCGTGGTCTTTCTGAATATAACTCTTGTAACCAGATACTCTGCTTTTTCCAGCCTGTTATGTTTTGGAAGGGAATCTCATTTCTGTGTTGCCTTTTGCCTCCTTATACATGTTGCACTCTGAGGAAAACTAATGAGATTCTGGCAGCAAATATGCAGCAGTTTCATTTGAACTACAGTATGTGGGGATGCTGAAAATGCTTTCAGAATAACAAAATACCACCTTGCAATTCCTTGATGAAAAGTGATCTTTGAGAACAAGTCCTGTCTCTGAAAAACATTTTAAGAAACAAATTCATATTTAATTACAGATTATGTTTTCTCATCGGCAAGTTATTCTTTGAAAGTCTTTTGGCATTAAGCAGTGTTGCCTGACAGCTCTGATCTGTATGGAGTTTGCATGCTTGCATGGGGCACCTGTTTTTTCTGGATCTACTCTGCTCACTCTTGTGTCTCTGCTCATGCTCACTTTCATGCTTACCTGGTGTTTCCAAATTGGTCCTGTGTATTTGTGTATTGAAATTGAGTAGGATACCAGGCAGGCATGCCCTGCCTTGTGCTCAATGTATCCAAGAAGACTCTGGGTTGCTGGAACCCTAAACAGGCATATCCAGCCTTTCGCTAATGGATAGATGGTAGAAAACCAAAATATGTGCATGTGTGCATGGATTATTTGGCTTTAGTTCCTTTTTATGGTTTGAAAGCTCAAATTGTTTTGTAGTTATAGGAGTATCTTTATTTTAGCATATGTTTGTACAAACGTCAGTCATTGCTGCAAGATAATAAGATTTTTTCTCATAAACATTATTGAGGGGCCATTGAAATGTACCTTTGTAACTGTATTAAATCTATTTAATTCTGCCCATAAATTCCAAGCTCCAGAGAGTTTGCTTCCAAATGTAATTATTGTACAGTACCAAAGAGGCTGGCTGACCTCCAGCTTTGCTTAGTTGTTGGCAGCAGAGTTTTGTGCCAGAAGCAATAGCTGGTCTCTAACTCTGCAGAAAATAGCATTAATATTCATCTATTCATAAACCTCATACCTCATTATAATGCGATTCCATTTAAAATGCCGTGAGCACTTGAGATGATAAAGACTTTTAGTTGTCCTGATGTATGGAACATTTTTGCTCAGTGACAAAATTGGAAAGAGTCGTAGTATAATTAAAAAGTGCTTTCATAAATGATTCCGATATTTTCCTGTAAGACATGTCTGTAATGGGGCAAAATACCTCTTTAACTTACAGGGCTTTGCAGAAGTTTTCAGTCCCTGCTTAATGTGTCCCATTTTATAAAATAACTTAATATTTTATTCAAAACACGAATGTGCATAGTCCAAAGACTTCTACAGATAGGTTACAGTAAATGTCAGGGAAAAAAGACTTCAGAGAAAATACTGAAATATATTGATTGCATAAACATTCACATTCCTCAGTAAGTCTTCATGGGTAAGTCTCTACCAGCTTTGCTCATTGGCTTGGTGCAGGTTTTCCCCATTCTTTTTGGCTCACTTGCTCAAGCTCTCTCAAGCTGCATAGGAATTGCTTATGGACAGCAGTTTTCAAGTCAGATCACAAATTGTCAGTAGGATTCAAGTCAGGACTTTGGCAGGGTCATTCAAGGACATGAGCCTTCTCATTCCAAAGCCACTCACCTGCAGCTATGGCCTTGTGCTTTGGGACATTGTCCTACAGAAGAGAACTGGGCCCCCAGTTTTAAGACTTTAGCTGTTATGAACCAGTCCCTGATGTCCAGGGACCATGATGAATGGCAGGCCGAGCCTCAAATGCTCAGAAGAATTCAGGGAACAGGAGTTTCAGAGGCAACCTAACTGTGGAGACTATAATACTGCTATAAGAGTGAAGCTGTCTGATAGGTTCAGCTCCATGCATGAAAGACTGTGAAGGTGAACTGCAGTGAGAGAAGGGAACCGTAATAAGAAGAAGACAGCTGTAGAGGATAGTGGAGGAGAAAAAGAGCAGACCTGAAAAAATGGTGTGGAGGAAAAACTTCCCTGCCTTTTCAGTGGCCTTGGTGGCAGTGGAAAGGTAAAAGAGCTCTTCAGTACTGAGTAAAAGTAGAGAGCATTTAGCTAAATGTTGGAGCACTGATCAGGCAGGAAATGATCCTTAAACAGTGTGCTCAATTAGATGATTGGGGTGTGCCTGATTGATAAATTACCGGAGGTTGAGAAATGCCTCCTGGGCATGTGTGCACGGGTTTGGGTAAGGACTGAGACCCCACACAAATGCACTGGTTGCTAAATGCCCCACTGAATGTACTGGTGGGGCAACACAAGCAGGCAAGCCACTCCAAGCCTGGGTATAACATTGGCAGACTGAAACAGATTTTCTTCAAGTATTTACATGCGCTTTGCTCTGTCTATTTTTTCATCAGTTCTAACGTGCTTTCCAGTCCCTGCTTGAGAAAAAGTGTCCTCACAGTGTGATGCTGCCACCACAATGCTTGACAGTGGGGATGGCATGGACTGGGAGGTGCACTGTAGTGGGTCTGCGCCAAATGCATAGCTTAGCATTTAGACTAAAAAGCTCCATCATAACAGAGGCCACTCAGTTAGGGGAGAGGCTTTTTATGGTAATTCTGTATACAGTACCTAAAGGTTTGTGATAGAAAAAGGTTTGAATACTTTCCATTTTTCTTTCATTTTAGGAATCTATTTCTTTCTTTCTTTTGTTTTTTGCTTTGACTTTACGGAGTAGTTTTTATGTATAACAAAATATTTATTTCTACTTAAAAGTGTTGCGGCTGCAAGCTGTAAAGCAACAAAATGTGAAATCTGTGTCTGAATACTTTTGCAAGTCAGTGTACATGTTGCAACAAAGCTCTGAACTCTATGGCTTTATAAGCAGGTGGATGTCAGTAAAACTGAGCAATCCCCTCAAGCTCTGAAAAACATATCCTACATAAATGACAAGACACATCACATTGATACACATTAAAATGTAAGCCCTTAATCCTACAAGACTAGTTCATTTAAATGTTTTTCTCCAGAAGATCTGTGGAATTATACATACAGTACTGTATACAGTAATACACACTGTACTTCATAAACATACTACAGTATTTGTCTGAAGAGATTTAGTTCCTTTCACATACTTGTAGGAGAGGACATAGATAAAAGGAGGCCATTTGCTGGAGTTTTTTTCCCAAATCTTCCATCATTCATGAGATTTGTTTTTGGTATAAGTTTACTTTTTATTCTTAGGTATTTCTACATTTGTATTAAAGTATCTCACAGACAAGCACTTTTTCAGATTGTGGATTTTAAATAGCAGGGTGCAAGTTGTTTCTCAGAGATTTCTGTAAGGAAGTGAAAGTAAGGTGGATGTGCTGAAGAAGAGTCAGACCGTCATAACTCAGAGTTTTATAGAAAAGTCTGTATATACAGTATATGATTTATGACTCACACTGCTGAATTGGTGATTCTACCAATTAAATAGTATACCCTTAGATAACAAGCTCCATAAATCATAAATCATCCAATAAAAAAATGTCCCAACAGGATCATTCAGTCAGATTTAGTTTGGCCATTGAATTTCCAAAACAAATTTACAAAGCTTAAATGTTCTGAATATTTTCAAAAATGTTAGAGGGTATAGTTTTACAGTAAATCAAGGTAAACGTGTAACAAATCAGTTAAAAAAAGTATTCAAAGACTATTACATGATATCAGAATGCTAGAACATTTGAATCCAATTTGGTGCACAGAATCTAACTCACCTCGAGTATGTTCAGTAATAGTTGTGCGATTGTTACGATTAAGTCATACAATATTCATTCATGACGTTAAGTTTACTGTGTAAAAGACAAGGGGTCAAGGTTCCTTTTTTTCTGAACGGCAATGGCAATTATAATAACATTGTCAATAAAGTGTTGAAATGCACCTGTACAAAACGATGGAAGCTTGTTTCTGTGCTCTAGTCTGTAAACCATATTCACTTGCCAAGCTAATGTTCTTTGTTTTGGAATGGTATGGTTAGGACTGTTACTAAGTTACTATGATTGCAAAATGTTTTATCCTTTGATTTCCGCTCAGACGGGTATACTCTAAATGTTCTGCATTGGAATTTCCAATGCATGATACAATGCATTTAAATCAAATAATTTATACATATCTTACCACAATTTATGTATCATTGATTAAATCTCACTACATATATTTTAATGCAAGGTAATGTTTTAAAGATCAACAAGGATATCACAAAACATTTAAAAATGTGGAATTCTTAAAATAATAATTCAAAATAATTCCTGTAAAATATTTTCATATTAGTTTGTGCCTTTTGATTTCATGGATTTTTAGCTATTGCTAGGGTTTTTAGAGCCTTTGAGTCATAACATAATGTATAAAGTATATACAGCTTTCATTTTTAGATGTGTGCTCAAATCATATTTTAGGATCTTAGGTGCCTCAGGATATTTGTCAACCTAGTTTGATCTTTACATTGATTAGAATTAATGAAAGAGCAATCTGAAATTAACTGAGATCTTTGGTTAATTTAAACCTCAGCTTCTAAGGAACTGGAGATCCAGTCCACTCCCCCAAATTCCTCAAAGTTTGACAGCTTTTCCTGTAAGGAGTGGTTTGTATAAATTTGGAGAAGCTGTTAAATTGGACTGCAATCATGTGCTGTTTATAGACCCACTCAGAATAGTTGCTAACTAAAGCACTTTTATCCCCACAACACATCTAACAGCATCCTGTTGCTGGGCAGATGCTAATCTAGGTTGATATTAACAAGGCCTTCTTATTGGTTTGTGATGTGGGAGAGGCTGTATAGTTGCAAAAGGCCATGCGGAGAAAGCCCTTAGCTGATTCATGGGGCTCCTAATGTGTCTTGAAGTACTGTAGTTAAAAATGTGAGATTAGATTTGTATTTCCCACTAGCTGCAGTGGGCATCCAGCTCAGCTTCATGTTACTAGCTGAGTAAATACCATTTTGTGATCTGATACTCAGCCCTCTGTGGTGTGGTACACTCAGCGCCATGTCCCATAAGCATACCACTGAAGGTAATTTATTACTTGTCAACCTTGTGTGGTATGTTAAGTCTCTTTGGTTAAAGCACTTCAGTATTTTTTTAGTGCATGGTGCAATCTGCTGAAAAACATTGCTGGCATTTACAATTTCTTAAAACAAAGGGGAATATTTAAATTCTTCTCTTTTAAACAAGTTTTACTTGCACTGCTACTGATACAGTATGTTTAATCTTGTTGGCATAGTTGTACTGTATATTCATGTCTTTTAGTAGCAGCACATGGCTGACATGGTTGCACTATGACATCTTTTGTATTTCCTTTGTTTTGATAAGATAATTGGAGGACGTTTTAACACCCTTCTTTTCCAGGATTATGCATATATTGAGCTGCGTCTTTTTGTCCGGAGACATCATAGCCAACTCTGAAAACGAATAGAGTTACATTATTTAATGTCTAGGTTTACATCTCAGATTTAAGAATTCAGGTTTATGTTTGAAGGGTTTGAATTGATCTGTGTAGATCAAACAATTTCAGTGATGTTACTGCTTACTCTCATTATACAGTATATTCAATGCATTGTTTGGAGACAGATATTAATAACATTACTTGTTCCTTTTATATGCCTATAGTGATAAAACCTGTGATTGAAGTTCCACTTGGGAGCCGCAATATGAGAATTACAGCAAAAGGACCTGATTATCTCAGTGAGTATATATAAAAACTCCTACATTCCTGAAAATACAGAGAAAAGTACTGAAAAGCCAGTTGTTTGTTAAGCACCATAGAAAACAGCACATTAGGTGGAGAAAAAATCAAAAGTTGCCCCAAAACCCACTACTTAACTACTAAAAACTTGTCCTGGAAAATATAGAATATACAGAAATTCAGTGTAAAGGCAAAGATAGGGACAGATACCCATAATACTTTGTAAGTTATCAGTGCAATAATAATAATGAATTTGTGGACACAAAGGGCTTTTCAGACAATGGGGACTCCTCTCCCCCACCACTAATATGCATCACCAGCCAGTTCACACATCAGCTTTCACTGGGGAAGAGAATACATTAATGAAGACAATTAATAGCTCTGTCCAATACTGGGAGCCTATCCTGACAAGCAACAGGTTATAGGCAGTGGGATGCCACTCCATCACAGGGCAGACAGATATGGGCACAGATAATCACACACTCACTCCAGGGCCAGTTTTCCAAGAAGTCATTTAGGGACTGTTTGAGGAAACAGACAGCATCCTATAAATTGAATCCAGTGCTCCAGCGTTGTTAGGCAGCAATGCTAATTACTGTGCCACCCTGCCACCTGAGCGATTCTATCACATTAAGTAACAGTAAATGTTAAAGGTATT
Source organism: Atractosteus spatula (assembly GCF_055471065.1). NCBI lineage: Eukaryota > Metazoa > Chordata > Actinopteri > Semionotiformes > Lepisosteidae > Atractosteus > Atractosteus spatula. Next base: position 45,585,543 of record NC_142712.1, on the reverse strand, counting down.
TTCACATTAAGATTTTAAGCTCATTCCTGCAATAGGACTTTGAAGTGTTTGTTACACTTGTGCTGCTCCTCTTATCTGCCTATTGCTGATAATGCTTCTGTCTGCATCATGCAGCATGAGCAGCAGATCAACAGTGAACAAATGGGAAGCTCTGCAGATATTTTATTTTTTCCTTACACCCTTACCATCACATCCTTATGGGCCACTCCTCTTCTCAAAATCACTGGGTGATTGAAAGGGTGCTGGTGATCCTAATGAAATGCCTGATCCTAATGAGTTTCTTCCAGATGTCATTGGGGGTCATGTAGGCCCCTCTGGCTGAAGTGCATGACGGTTTGATGAGCCAGCCAATTATAGGCCAGCTCAGCAGTGAGGTGAATTATTTCATGGTGGTGAAATAATGGAATTAAAACACCATTTTCGTTTATTGAATGGTCTCCTCTGCTGTGTAATTATTGAACAAGTTGTACTACAGTATTATGTGGTTTTGCTGGTGTCCCGTGGAGATTGTGTTATTGAGCGATAGGTTAATACGCATCAGAGGCGTTACCAGTGGATCTCCAATCTGGAAAAAACGCAGCACAGGTGCAACACACATGTGTTGGAGGCAGGGCAGATTGAAAACCCTACGCAAATGCAAGGAATTGATTAATTCAGTTAAAATAATTAAGCTTAGAATTGGATTGTACAATTTATGGGATATTCAAAATCAAAATTGATCAAAAAGGTTAACATATGGAATGAAAAAAAAGTAAGAAAACATACATTCTTCAGCAGCAGCTTCCTCATATTTCCCAATTTATGATACAGTAGGTCACTGTTTCCTTTTCTCACTACCCAGAGCAGCTGTGTTAATGACAATAATCACATTATATATAAAATATTTCTAGGTGTTGAAATTTATGGAGATGAAAGTGCTTTTTAACGCACTAGTTATATTATCATTGAGTAGCCTTAGTTTCCATTTCTGCAAAAAAGAAAGAAAACTATCTGTATATCTACAGGTACTGGATCACTTTCAGCAGGAGGCTGATCCTTGGATGAGGTTAAAGTCTCTCTTCCTTCAGGCTGTTACTGTGTCTCATACTTATTCCTCTTTTAAACATCTGGTATCGTCTTGGCAGCATATCAGCTGTCTGATTTATGAAAGAAGTCATCATACTGCAGCTCGAGCCACTGAATACTATGAGAAACCCCTTGTTCCATATCAGTGAAGTTTTAAAACATGGAAGTTCTTACCTCAAAAAAAACCAAGTTCTCTCTGCACTCTGTATACTACACTGAACACAAGTACCATGTACTGTATAGCGCTTGGCACCAAAGACATTGCCACATTTTGTAATGTTACATTTGTAATGTAATGTACCTTCTCTGTGCTGTGCTACAGTACATACTGTTAACAACAAGGGTACCAAGACAGCAATAAATTAACAGCGATAGGCCCTTTCCCATCAACTCTTGTGATTGGCCCATTAGGAGATACCATTCTAGTCTTAATTACCATTCTAGTCTTGGAATGTAGCTGAAGAGCTATACAATCTTACAGGCTTACAACTGATGTTAGTAAGCTGTCCACTGGAGACTTCAACAACTTATTCTCCCACAAGAATACTTTCTTTTCAGACCTACCCTCCTCTACCAGTATTTTTAGTATGAAACAATTTTTCAATTGTTGGTGGCAAACATCACAACACAGAGTTCCAGGCTTTTTGGCTATTTGATATTTCAAATACTGGATTTGAAAGTGAGGTTGAAATTGCTTTAACAGCTCGCTCCTAAAATGTCAAGAGACTAATAACAAGGATGGATAAACATAGAGAAGTTTTAAGGGGAAAAGAGCTAAAACAGTTCAAGTGAAAGTTTAAAAACTTGACACGTGAGAGTCTAGTTCATAAAATGGAGCTGAAACAAAATGTTATCTGAAGCTCATTAGAAAATGTATAGTCTTGTTTCCTTCATAAAGGAAATTTTAGTAGTCTATGAGATTATGTGTGATTATTTTTTATGATATGACAAGCATTTTCAATATTGTTTCAATTTCTGAAAACTCTGAATTTGTTCTCAACATTCCAAATAATGTTGAAAAGAGATCACACTTCAATATTTTGAAAAGAATGAGACAAATGCTATTTTGAGTTGTTTGTTCATGGAAAACATTTTTTAGGAATGTTCTGCCTTGTGAAAACTGTGAGGATGATGCATTCTGATAAATGAAAAGCATAAAACTTTTTATTCAGTAATTTGTTAATATACAAGTCTACAAAATACTATAGTAGTTACATTTGGGGTTTCTTTTTCCCCTCAAACACTTGTAGCAGGATCACAGTTGCTCAAAGGGTGGCACACTGGTGCAGTGGTTAGTATTGCCACCTGGGTTCAGTTCCTGGAGTGCTATCTGCATGGGGTTTGTATGTTGTGTCTGTGTGCGTCCTGTGATAGTGTCCCATGTATCCTGCCTTGCGCCATTGCTTGCTGGGATAGGCTCTGGTGTCACGTACAGTACTCAGTACTAGATAAAGTAATAAATACTTTGACAAAATCAAAATACTTTGATTACTTGATAAAGTAATTGCTCAACTTGCACAACATAAAATAGGGTTAATGGATTTATGTACCTGTTCCCAGCAGATCATATTGAAAGTTCTGTAGCCTCAATTCCTGCCAATTACCAGCTCCAGCTTCATATAAATATGGGAATATAGACCATAATTCCACAGTATTTATAACACTCCTGTACCAACTCCATCCCTATTGCGAATTTACTACGTCTTTGATTTATCTTAGGGGACCTGAATTCAAGTCCAAGTTACCAGTGGTTGTCCCTCCAATCAAAGCCAAACGTATCACGCAAGCTCTTTCTTTCAGTTGAATTAGCTTTTCTGGTCCTGTATTTGTAATAGGCACTGTACCAACCTACATGCGAGCATGTAGGCAAGAGAGATATTCACTAATGGGCAGACAGGCAAGGGAGCAAATACTGTAGATACCAGAAAGTAACACAGAGCAGTTCAGCTCAGAAGTCGGTAAATCAACCAATAGCACAACCAATATCCCAATGTAGTTCCACAAAAGAGAGTTCAGAAGCACAGGAGAGAGTTCCCCATCAGACAGGTCCTGGATGAGCTCAAGTAAGACACTAACACCACAAGAGGTGATCCGGGAATGTTCTGGAAGAAGAGTCAGAGATTCAAAGCCAGAAGTGAAAAGGGGGAAAACACAGAGGCTTAGCAAACAAGCACTAAGACGGAGCAGGGAGGTGCTGTCAAAGCTGTGTTAAATATCCTGCTGAAAGAAGTGTATATTAAAGTATATGAAATGATTAAATAAGTATATTTAATATTTAATTATACACAGGTGGGATTCACAATCTGTCCAATCATGTTGCCAGGGGAATGGGCTGATTAGCAGATTGACTGCCAGCCATGGTGTTACGGGTGCATGAATCAGCTCTTCTCCTAGAGTGGGTGTCACAGTATGTTGATGGAAAGAATTTGGTCATTTCACCCTGAGTCGAATGTAGTAAGATTCTTGGCTGTGTATAACCTTGTTTTGGAGTAGTCCCGAGTTGTATTACGGTACCACATCAAGTTAGTGTTTCCTTTCAGTCATTGAGTCTCAGACACTTCAGGGAAGAAAGGAGGAGCACAACTTCACCACTTCAGGAACATACGTCATAGAGAACACAACAGTGGAGGTCCAGAAAGGCCAGGACAGGCAGACTGTCAGGGCTCACGGGCCCCTGGGAGCTGACTTTATAATAAAGGTAGGAGCAAGAAGTCTTTTCTTTACTATGATTACTTATCAACTTATTTTTAGTACTTCCAAAAAATTGTCTGTGTAAAAGGACAACTCGTCTTCCTAATTTTAGTTATGTGTTGTAATATTTGCAAAATCTAACCTTCCAGAAGGCTTCTGCTACCACAGCAGCATTATACTGCATATGTACAGAATAAACTGACGCACATCTACAGTATGTTAAATTGAGCCAGCATGCCATGACTGTTCTGATCATCATCATTGTCTGCAAAGCAAGGCTTGAGGATATTCCATTGCATGTACTGTGTAAGATGCTGTATTTAATATGGAACAAGTGATGTAATGCCTCTTAAGATTTGGATCCACGCCCACAAAGCAAATTTACTGCACATTATCCACATTAGGCTTGTTTAGTTTAGAAAATAAGTTGCTTTAATCTAATATGTTTCATTAGCTGTTGCATTTTATTATTAGTTTTAAATCATTTCTTTAATCAAGACTCCATAATTTGTATGATCCAATATCTAATTTGGATGCCATTGTTTATATAAAAGATCAAATATCTTGGGTTAGGGTGAGAGTTACTAATTTATGTTGCAACAGCTGCTTTATTTTAGATAAACTTTATCTGTGATCTTTATTGTATGCAAGGATAAATAATGTGGTAAAGGGGCCTTGTTAACAAAAAAATTGGCTTTTGCCATTACATTTCAGGAAATGTGTTTGTGTAATAAATACAAATAAAATAAATAGAACTGGCAGTTTTAAGATTGAACTGTTTTCTAGAAAGAAAATTATCGATAATTTTACTTGATATTTTAGAGGAATTATTTCAGGGGAAGGAGAACAGACAAAACTAGAGCTGGACTAAATATACTGTACCGTTACTTGGTGTTACTCATTCCTTTATCTTGGTGTAGGCGCAGGTGTGACACAAGAGGGCTAGCTCAAGACTGTTTTAGTGAGCTCACTCCCCACTAATAAGAACAGTGCTTGCACAGGATACTCCCCAGTTGCCTAAAGAGCATCCCCCAGAGGCACTGCGGGTACAAGGCTCACATGAGCTGTGCAGGTCAGGCATGTGGAGGTATACCTGAAAGAGCACTTTGAATCACTTCTTAAAATAACCCAGGGTTGTCGCCATGGTTCACAGGTGACATGTAGGATTATTACATGATTAATAAGGGATTATATGCTCTTAAGATTTTGTCAATTTAATAAATTCTCTGCTTGGCTGCAGGTGAAGTATGCTGCCCCCCGGGACACACTGATACAGTTTCTGTTCTATCAGCCCATCAGCTATCAGTGGAGGGAGACGGACTTCTTCCCTTGCACTGTCACCTGTGGAGGAGGTAAGGCTTCCTCTGTGCTGGCCAAACTGCATAACTCTTTTCTGATATTATTTGTAGTTTATTTTTATAAAACAATCCAAAAATAGTCATCAGAAGCCAGAAGACTGCAGAGCAACCCTTTCTACTGTACCTGCCATCTCTTAAGAACACTGCCACTAACCAAGGCTTGGAATATTTCCATCCGCTGCAGGATATCAGCTGAATTCGGCAGAGTGCACTGACATTCGCTCAAACCGCGTGCTGCCAGACCACCACTGCCGCATCTACCCTGAGAACAAGAAGCCCAAACCCAAGCTGAAGGAGTGTAATATGGACCCCTGCCCAGCAAGGTTGGCAGTGTTTGTGCAGCTTGATAGTCATTACTTGTGCAAATAATAATGATGGCTTTTGGGGATAAAGATATGCCAAGTGTATCGAACATTTTAGATGATAGCATTCATCAGCAAAGGATGAAGAGTACAGCATTTGTGAGGCAGGGTCTCAACATTTGTGAATTTAACATTCTTGAAAATGCTTATTTGCAATTCGGTCTGGCCACATGCGTCTTGGATGATAGAAGAGGAGAGCAGGATGAAACTGAGCTGAAGGTTGTTAACCGCAACTTTCAAATTAGCTGCCTGGAGACAGAGAGAGAAAGTATATACTGGACTCAGAGGAAGGATTCATAATAAGTGATTACTTTGTTTGTGATTACTGTTGTTTCTGTTAGTTGATAGGTGTTGTTTAAATTAACTTAAAGCCAATGCATTTGTATTTTAATTATCGTCTTGTAACCTTACATTCTATATACTGTGGTACATTATCCAATCGTATAGGAGTGGAATCGGTTACGCGCAAATCTGACTATTCGTGATGGTTCTCTGCACTTAACTCTTGCAAATCTTAGGATCCCGATGTACATCACTTCATAACTGAATAATCTAATTCCACACATTGTACTGGAGATCCATTTTTTTTCTGTGTATCCTTCCATTCGTCTGTCTGTTCTAATATCTCTTCGTTCAATCACCGTGCTACAAGAAACAGAACTGTCGTACACCTTCTCATTTGTGCAAATAAAATGCAAAAATATATGTGCACACAAAAGCAAAATGAGAGCAGAATTCAATAGGATAATATTCTGTATTTACCATTTTTATGGTTTTAAACCGATTTGTACAATTTTCTCTTTCAAGTGATGGCTTCAAGGAGATCATGCCTTATGACCACTTTCAGCCTCTGCCCCGGTAAGTGGTAGTAATGCCCTGACAGGACTCAGGAAACCAGAGCCGCCTGTATTTCACACCTCTAATGGCCTAAATCATTGAATAAAATAACTATCAAGTATGCAGCTGCTTTTAAAATAATTTAAAGTTGTAATAACATGTATTTTTGCAAATAAACTTTGATAGTTCAAACTCAGAAGTCAAACCCAGAAGAAGAGTCAGCGGAAACCCATTGAAACTTGTATTTGTCGCATTTAAATTAATGCGACAAAGTAAAACTAAATTAAATTTGTTTTTATTTTTAAATTCCTTTTTAAATAAACATTCCTGTCTATAAAATATAGCATATTCCATACATTTATATCTTACATAATGAAGAGAGTGTAGTTTTGCATGTACTTAAAGCTACTGTACACTACCTGCTTCTCAAGGTTTAAGTGCATCTTTACAATGATTTATTATTAAGCAAAGTACACAGTGGATCGTTTAAACTGAGCTGAAATCTTGACCTCTGCCCATGGCAACTTCCTACAGTGGCATATAGGTGATGATTATCGACGCTTCAGTGTTGATTTATTGGTTTTGACACCATCTGTGTACATATTTCAGCTATTGCTAGAGGCCATTATTCATATTTTAGAGGGCTTGTAGCTGCAGTACACTACTGTACTTAACATGATACACATGATAGCATGATAGCTTGCTTTCCTGTCACTTTCAGTTTGCTTCAGCTTTAAAATATATTTTTACAAAAGGACATACAATTTGTAACTGACATATACTGTAAATGGTCATTAATACACTGTAGTGTAAAATGTCACTTGTGCATGCTGGGAAACAAGACATCATTGTAGCTTTATTCTTCCTTTCCAGTACTTTGTAGTTTGAAGTTTGATTTCTTGTAGCTTGTTGGCCTTTTAGGCTGCAATACTTTCTTCATGGGATGTTTTAGTGGGCTCAAAGGGTATATTCACAGTAAGGCAGAATTTGGTATTGGAAATAAAATACTGTTGGTAAAAAAAAGATTAGCAGAACTTATTTCCTTTAATAACTATGTAAACTCTGAAAACCCAGTACTCAAAAACATTATAACATTGATTGACACAATCACAGTGGCAAATTTGTTTTTTTTTATAGAAAATCACTATTAATCGAATTAATAGAGCCATGTAAAAATCTGAAGAGTTCTCAAACAGAACTGTAGCAGAACTGGAAAGGAACAGTTGACCTCTCTTCAAGAATCATCACAGGGAAATTCAGAAGCATTTCATTAGAGCAAAAGGGGTGAGAATCCAAGGAACATTTACTGGAAAGTTTTGAAGCTAATTGCTAGGAGTATTAGAAACAAAATGTTTCCAATAGAAGCAGAAACTGTCCTATTACCAAGATGGTGATGCAATTGGAATTGCAGAAACTTGGCTAATGGTGATGAAGACAGGACAGGAAAGATGATACATCAAGAAGAATATGTAGGCAAAGGCAGTTAATCTAGAGGAATGAAAGGTCCTAGAACCTACAGTATGTAGTCAGACTGATACAAACATTACAAATGCTTCATGTTGGTAATATTCTACAGATGACCAATATTAATATTAATATTAATTCAACATTGTATTGAAATTATGTGCAAGGATGAAATGGTTTCAGCGGAACTTTGACTTTCCTTGCAGAGGGATTAAAAAAAACACAAAAGAAATGTTGGCAGCTGAAAATGAAATTGTAGGCAGGAGTAATGACTGTTTTCTTGCTCAGAAAATGAAGATGAAAATACCACTAGGGATCATAGCGTGGCATGCTTGAAGGTACATTTGAAACTGTGCAGGTAGAGTTCAAATCAAAAGGTTTAAAATTTAAGGAAATCGGATTATAAAGGAATGAGAGCTACAGAGCGGGGCTAGATGGGTATCTTTTGGGACGGCCTAAATAGTGTATGAAATCCGTGGAGAATGGATGGCAACATTTTAAAGGCATTCAACTTGAAGTACAGAACAGATTACTTCCAAGAGTAAGTACCTCAAATGTGACTCAAGCAGTGACCCAAATGGTTTTAAAAATCAATTAAGAAAAATAAGGAGGAAGTAAGCACTTCATAGAAACAGCTGCAAGATGGAATGCAGTTAAAGAATTGCAAGCTTGGAAAAAAAAAACAAGAGAAAGAAGAGAATATTTCAATGGGAGACTGAATAATTTTTTTTCAGTTGTGAGAGCAAAAGAATTGGAGAGTATGAAGTAAAATCTATCAATGGAAAACCCTAGATGATGAAAGGAAAATTGCAGATGTATTAAATGAATATTCCACTTACTGTAGGTGTTTGCCAGTGAAGAAATAAAAAAACATGCCTCAAGATGAGGTACAGTAGGACAAAGTTCTACATTATATTTGACTAGCATAGATGAGGCAGAAGAATTACAGTACTGTATGTGTACTAGAAGAACTTAATATTAACATATCTCCTGGGCCTGGTGGTTTTTTGTAAATTGTATTGAAGGAAACAAGAGATGCTATACGTAGGTCACTAGTGAAACTTTTTGAACAGTCACTCAAGGCAAGCTACTACCCATGAACTGGAAAATTGGTAATATGATAAATCAATGAATCATATTTCTATTACATATGGGTTTATGTAATATTAGACCTGATCTAGAGGATTACTTACTGTATATCAAAATAAGATCCTTGGAGATAGTTAACATGGTTTTATAAATGGTAGATCTTAACTACATTTTTCATGAACAAGCAACAACAGTGAGAGATGCACACAGAGCACATGATTTGGTACATTTAGATTTTCAGAATGCTTTTGATGCAGTTTTGCATTAAAAATCAGGCTTCAGGGCATGCACATTAGGCTTATGGGCTTTCAAAATGTTGTGGTTTTACTTTGAGAGCTGGTTAATGGATAGAAAATATAAATTATGGCTAAGGGGTGAATACTTCAATTGGGTGATGTAATTAGCAGAGTACCACAGGGATTTATATTAGGACCATTGCTTCTCCAAAATTATGTCTATGATCTACTTAGATATCTAATATGATATAGAGGTACCAAAGTAGTTTAGCAGACATAGTAGAAGCTGCAAGAATAAATTTTAAAAGTTCCAGGACTGAGCAAGAAAACTTGTAATGTTGACAAAAGTGCAGAATATTACATGTAGCTGGCAAAGGAATAAAGTATACTGTAGATGCGTAAGGGGTAACACTGATCTTGAACAAGTTATTTCTGAAAAAGATTTGGTATTTATATCGACATGTTATTTACATCTTCTAGACAATTGGGGAAAGCAATAAATATTTAAATCAAGGAGATTATGTGCTGAAAATGTACAGTATGATAGTAAGACCACATTTGGGATATTGTGTAAATTATTGGTCACCATGTAACAAAAAAGATATTGCCGCTGTGGAATCAGTCCAGAGAAGTGCAACTAGATACACTCTGGGGCTTAAGGGAATGTCCTATACTGACAGGCTAAAGGAGCTAAACCGTTTTACTCCTCTCTTTATTACTTTTGTACTTGAAGTTTCCGAGGGGACCTGATACAAATATTCAGAAAATCCTGATAGGCTTTGACAAAGTCAACACAGCAGACTTCTTTAGAATGAACAGTGAAACACAATCCAGGGGGCACTTGTGGAAACTGCGTTGAATTACATCGTGCAGTTCAAGCCGAGAACAGGAGGCACTTTATTTACTTCTGAGGGACTAGAGCGTCTGGAACAGCATTTATTTTAAGAAATGGCTGGATGTGATCCTTGGGTCACTTAGCTACTATCTTCTAAATGCTTTCATTGGGCTCTGTGGCCTCATCTTATTCGTAAACTTACGAAAGGAAACCTGTTAGGGAGGTGTAGAGTACATCTTTGATGATGAAGCCATACACGCGGGATGTGAAGAGTATTTCACTCCGAGGTGTGTTTGGAGTGTAAACCTGCAATGCGTTCTCTATTTCCCCAGCTGGGAACACAACCCCTGGACAGCATGCTCGGTGTTGTGCGGAGGGGGCCACCAGGAGAGGAGCGTGGTGTGTGTGGAGGAATCCATGCACGGCCAGATATCCCAGGTGGAAGAGTGGAAGTGCACGTACTCGCCCAGGCCCTCACTGAGGCAGACCTGCAACGTGTTTGACTGCCCCAAGTGGGTGGCTATGGAATGGTCCCAGGTGAGCTAAGATTTCCAGAGAGTTTCTGCTCTTCCTGGGAGGCCTGCTGTCACAAATCCCCCGGACGACTCCGAACGAACCCAGTCAGTGATTAAATAGAAATAAATATGAAGGAGTGGGAGTAACGTTGGGCAGGCAAAGAAAAGCAGAAGCTGGATGGACAGAAATATGAATTTTCCACAATGCGGTACTACATTGTATTGTTATTACAAACAGATTTGAGTTTATCTAGTGCTCTTGTGTTTTTTTCCCTCATGTAGCAGAGGGAAGTATTAAATTAACTTTAACTTCAAGTCATGTCTGAACAATAGTAATGTCTCCATTGGTCGGAATCCAAGTTGTGAGCACATTTAAAACCATTCTGTATAAACAAAAGGTTTTTGTAGGTTTAAGAGGAAGGACAGTTACTAACTCTGGGTTATATAGCCATGACAAACTGTAACATTTGTTTAGTTTTGACTAAATTCATTGGGCTCCTTCTAGCCATTTACGGTTTTATTATAATTTCTCCCAGTTTAATCTTTATGCCTCCAGGCTTCTTGACACTGTGGGGGTGGGAGTCTGTGAGAGGATGCACTTGAGTCTGTTGATTTATTGTGCATGAGAAATGGAGTCATGTTTATATCCTGAGGGTTGTCAGGGATATGGCATTGTAATTGCTTGTTAATTTTCCAGTGCACTGTTACCTGTGGCCGCGGCTTGCGTTACAGAGTGGTTCTGTGTATTGATCACCGCGGACAGCACACAGGAGGCTGTAACCCACAGCTCAAGCCCCATATCAAAGAAGATTGTGTGGTTCCTATCGCATGCTACAAACCCAGAGGTATGCTTTACTGTCTGCAGCGGCCACTAGTGTTAATTGCGCAAAGTGATCATATTATATTAAAAAAGACTGCATTCTGTATTGCCTGACTGACTGAAATGCTAGACCTGTCATTAGGTAGTCTTTTGTGCTCCATCTGGGAACTCTGTACCCTCAGTACATTTGAAGAAGATTGACACTTTCCTGGGTAGAAGGCTATAAGCGCATGCCTCATCTGCAAAGAAGAAAGAGGTATTAGAAGGCTGGAGAGGCTAATTCACATCTGAATATAAAAAATATTATAAATTTAAAGTCACATGGACAGGTTATCATCTGTTTCCAATTCATGCAACAGTTACTGTACATTTCAGGCATCTTTTCTTTCCCTCACCTTGACTTTAGATGCCTATAGGGTTTACTCTAAAAGTATGGATGACAGGCGATGCTAAGCAAGAGCCTGGCTCCCCAGACAACCGAGTGATGAGTCAAGTCTGAGAAACGCCAGAGCAAGAACAGCTCTTAAGGATGACAACAGTGGGTTATATGCACTCCGCCAGTTAAACGCAATCCTTCCTGAGCCTGATAGATTGTAATGTGGAAACTATCTAAAATTGCAGCCTGAAAAAAATCCAGGAGAGCACTAGAGTACAGTAATGGCTACCGAGAATAAATACAATAGCTTTCTGTGATTTTTGTTTCTGAAAGTGTTTTGCACGCTTGTGTAAAACAAGTAGTTGCAAATGGTAAAAATCAAGCATGCAGTAATTTGTAGAGTTTGGGGAAAAAAGAGGATGTCTTGCTTATCTGTAGCAGCCATTTTATTGATGTAACCTAAAATAATTAGTTGGCATATCAATGTTGGTGGCTTACTCAGACTAGTAGGCTTTGTTGGGGTTTTAGAGAAGTTTTCTACTTTAGCCTCTGCCTATACCTCTTGCCAGCTAGCAAGATGAATTGCAGAGCAAAGGAACACTGAAGTACAGCCAGATTGCACAATGTGCATACACATCAGAGAAAATATTGCTACTTCAGTGCCACTGACCGCTGTCTCGGGCCTCATAATGTGATTAATAACCCTGGGTGTTTTTTTTCTGAAAGAACAAAAATCTTTTCAAAATATTATTTTCGGTTCAGTAACATAAGTAAGAACCAGCTTGTTTAATGTGTGGGGGAGCTCCTTGATGAATAAGATGTCCAGCTACCACAGAGAGGAGAGTCTGGTCTCTGGCTTCTGATTAGCAGTGAAGTAGGCTGTGATTTATATCCCTGCCAGTGGCTTACCATTTCTCCCTACCACTTCTTCTCTCTCTTGTAGAGACAAGGAAGGGAGTTTTCTGAGAAGAATCACAATTAACAACAATATATATTCTTTGACATGGATGTCATTAATCCGTTGGTGATCCCAGGTGAAAGGGTTAACTGTTTAATGGCACTGGGATGAACAAGCAGGAGCCAGTTAGGCTTCATAAGTGTTCCATCCCTGCACGACTCTGAGGGCTCAGATGAATGATTTATGCATTACACTCTTCCAGAAAAACTTCCTGTGGAAGCTAAACTGCCCTGGTTTAAACAAGCACAGGAACTGGAAGGACCCAGAGCTGCTTCAGAGGAGCCAACGTGAGTTCATATCCATTAATTTTCATCTACTCCTTAATGCAGCTTTTTTCTCATAACCAAGAAAAGCACCTCCTGCTTTCACCATCAGTAGAGATTGCTCCAGAGGTGTGTGAAAGAGAGAGCTTCATTGGAGACGTAGAAGTGGTCTGTGTGTTTTCTTTTGTATTCATATATCAACTTATCCCTTGTATTTGTGGATCCATTATAGTAAACCCAACACTCATTAAAAGCCACAGAATATCCTGAGGGTGTTTCGTCTATCCTTCTACATAGAAACAAGTAACATATCTGATCTTTTGAAGAGCAATATCGCATTTTCTGCTGAGTGAAGTGGTTTGCATTTCATTTTATTGCTTCAGTCTTAAGGAACGCACTTGGATTTTCTTTATATCCCATTTTGTTCTATTAATAGAACTATCTTTTTTATGCTCTGAAATGATATTTTCATTAATGGTGGCCAAGGGATTGAAAGCAGCTCTGTTTTCAAACCCACGAAACGCATTCATGCCAGAATACTTCTGAATGATAAATACTCATGCCTTTGTGGTCTACCAAAGACAGATATCTTAGAAGCTCATAAAAAATAAGTGTTACAGGAATGCGGGGTAAGTGTATTTAAATGTTCACGTAGGGAAAACATGGAGCATTCACAGCTTGACTATTTTATACTTAACTATGACATTAAGTATGGTGTCATGATGATTAGTGCTACTGCCTCACAGCTCTTGGTCCCTGGGTTCATTTCTGGACTGGGGAACCTTTTGTGTATCCAGATGTGCACCCTATGATCCCAAGAGACAGTAATGTGGGATCTGGACTCATAACTGGAAGTTTGTGGGGTTCATATCCCAGGTGAGTCACTGCTGTTGTACATTTAAACAATAAGCTTCACTCAGATTGCTTTAGTAAAAAGTTAGCTGCTTTTGAAAACAGTGTCAGAAAATAAATAAAATTGGGTTCAGGTGTTCTGTTTGGAGTTTAAATGTTCCCCTTGTGTATGTGTGAGTTTCTTCCAGGTGCTTTGGTTTCCTCCCACAGTGCTGAGATATAAAACGGTTGATTGCTTGACTTGGTTTATTCTCTGATGTGAGTTTGTGTTTGAACTGGTGTTCCATCTAGGGTGTGCGCTGCCTTGTGCCTGTTGCTTGCTGGAATAGGCTCTGGCTCCCCCGTTACCCTGAATTGGAAAAGGTGGTTATGAAATGGATGGATATAAATAAAATGCAGGCTCTGGGTTGCCTGGATTAAGCAGCCTTTGGATGAATGGATGTAATAATAATGTAATAATAAAGGTAGAGGGACTGTCAGTTTACATTTACCGTCGTCCTGAGAAATTGTCTTAAATTATGGTTTCTTTTACTAAGTCTTTTTTCAGTAATAGTACTCATTTGATTGATTCTAATAAAATAAGGTGAAATTAATATAAAGTGATATTTTCATATATAAGAAATCTATCACTGTGCACTGACCCTTTTAATGCAGAGGGCATTTTTGCAAATGTACTCACTTTAGCTCCATACAGCAGTTCGTGCTTTCTGTTATTCCATTCAGATTTTTGCGCAGTTATGTCAGACAAATTTAATAATTCTGGCGGACAATTTCATAGTAATTTTTAGAAATCAAGTCTTACACTACTGTGGTCAGTTCTGAGAACTGGACAGCTTTGACATCTCTTGCAGTTCACTGTCTAAGTGCCTTTCAATCATTATGCAGCCATTCCTTGTAGGAAAGGTGTCTGATTTTTCACCAAGTGCGCTGAACTGCCAGCAAAAGTGGGCATAACAAGAGGAGGCAGCTTGGTTCTGAAACTGACATGCCTCTTCTCCATTTCAGAATGTCCTCTTCAAGTAAAGAATGAAGCACTGTACTCTGCTCATTATTAAAACCCAAACCCCGCTCAGACTCAACACTTGTTTAATTCTGGGTCCTTTAGATCCTGTAGCCTCTTCCAAAGGCTTCACCCCTCAATCTGTGCCATTTCCTTTACAGCTTTTGTTGTTAACATTAAAGTTTTGAAGATTGAATGAATCGTTAAAATAATGGAACAAATCACTAATATTTTCTGTGGTAACAAGTCACTGAGTGCACAGTGTCTGTGGCTTCACTGAATTACTTAGACCTATTATTTATGCTGTTTTTATACATATTTACCAATGTTATGTGAGAGTACATTAAAGATCTTGACCTCCAAGATCTTTAATGTCAGTCACATGAAGCACTTTGATTCTGATATCATGACGCCTCTTCATATCACTGCCTCATTAGTCAAACCCTGACATGTTGTGTCTGGGGGGAATTATGGGTCTCATGAAACTAAATCTCACAAGTGTAGGGATTATTTATAATAATCTGTACTGTAAAGTGCGTGTTTACTTGTAGGGATATGTAGTTGGAGAGATTTAAATGCTTTGAAAGACATGGTACTCTTATGTTTGTAAAACAAATAAATGGGCTGTTTAATAGTTTCCTTTAATGCACTGCAATTGGTACATTATACTGCAATTGTTAATAGCAAGAAAAGTTTATGGAGGTGCAGTGCACATTCACAGGAGTGAAGGGTGTATAGTGCATTAAATTGCTTATAATTCATGATATTGATGTTGCTTCCCTGCTTGACAAGAAACAAGGATATTAGATAACACCAGAGCATACTGTATGACTTGGTATATTTAGATTATGTCTAGAATACCTCTGATATGGACCTTCATAAGAGGCATACATTTCAAATTAAAAGCTATAGGAAACCAAGGTAATGTAGCACATGAATGAGAAGAATTTTTAACGTGAAAACAGTGTGATGGTGTATATGTTGTTGTGCCACAGGGATCTGTTTTAGGTTAGTTACAAATTCTTAGCTTCTTATACGGTTAGAAAGCTAGTTAAATTTGGATAATACAAAACATTAAAAATGTACAAACTGAGACAAGGGAAATAATGAAATAGACACAATATCGGAAACTAGACAGACACTTGCCAAAGGAAATTTAACATTAATAAGTGCAAAGTGATTTATTGTAGGCAAGGAACATACATTGTATGCTTTGCATGGGTGCTTCTGTGTTGCAGGAAGATAAACATGGAAGGGATCTGGTTGTTTGTGTAGATTCTACCATGTCCTCATGTGCCAAAGCACACAAAATGCTAAAAGCTAAATTCACAAACAATATTATTACGATGCACAGGAGAGATCTCACTTAGAATATTGGGTTCAGTTTATGATCACCACAGCATCGTTGCTGTCATTTTCATTATTAGGTGAATACTGAATTGTTTCTCAGCTTGCCAAGAGTATGAGTGATTCGCTCAAATAAAATTAATATTATCATCACTTTTTTTTGCAGATTGAAGCCAAATGCTGAATGTTGTATTTGTTCCGATCAATATATGCTACAGTCATTATGCTGCAGATTGTACAAGACTTAATAACAATAGTTTTAACAAAAACATAGGTTTTAGTTCCAGGTTTTAGTGAGCTCTCCATTAACAGAGCCAATTTTCCAAACAAACCTTGACATCATTTCTTGAAAAGCTATAAACAAGCAGAAATAAATTCCTGACATAAAACATAAAATCCAACCATCTGTTAATCATTATTACTGCTTACGATTTCCTTTATCTGGAGCATTTTATTTTTTTATTCAAACAGGCATCCTAAGTTTACAATTTAATAAGCTAATAAATCGCTCAGGAGGTGTGCAAAAATATAATAAAGTTTGACGCATCTTTACTGGATTCTCACATCACATCTGCATCCAGAGCACACACTCACCCAATGTACTTGTCAAGTGTGGACTACCTTTTCAGGGCTTCCAGTTGGATATAGAAGTATACAGTTTGGTGCTATCATGGCGATGGGAAGTCCTTCATTGCTGAACTGTTGGTCTGGCCTTCGCAGCAGCTGCAGGAGAATGATGTCAGCCCAGCGCCATGTTCTTCCTGTGCAGGTTCATACCCGGAGAGTGGTCTCCCTGCAGCTCCACCTGCGGCCCTGGCCTTCAGACCCGGACAGTCAAGTGCCGAGTGCTGCTGTCTTTCTCGCAGACAGAGGTTGACCTGCCCGACGAGGAATGTGAGGAGGACAGGCCCGTGTCCGAGAGGGGCTGTAACCTGGGACCCTGCAGTGGGGATCGCACTGTGTATGAGCCCACGTTCCCCCACTATGACAGTGAGCAGCTGTACGACTGGGAGTATGATGGCTTCACGGCTTGCTCTGCCTCCTGTGCAAAGGGTAATCTGCTTTTACAGGAATCTGATAAGGACGAAGAAAAACAATCTCATCATGCATTGTGTCTGCAGCAGCTTGAAGATAGTGCTAGCTTTAGCCTTACCTTTTAATTGCAGCAGGAAGAGAAAGGGAGAATTTGACAACACAATCTTTGTTTTGAGAAGCAGGAGTTGCAGTTTTAATATTTTTTTCACTCTGCTCTAGTATATTTGTTTCCTGTTGAAGTTTGTGTTTTGGGCAAGCAGATCTTTCAGGTGGCAAAATACATGAATTTAAGTTAAAAACCTGCTTCAGTTGCTGTGACCTTGTATAAACATGGACTGTTTTAGCTTGCCCAGTACTGCTGAATAAGAATCTGTAAAATTACTTTCTCGAAGCAACAAGCATCTAAGCAGCCCTTAGCTCGGGGATTTTAAGGTCTTAAATATCAGGTCTGCACCATGTCATCTGTTTTTGTAATCCTTGTTCTGTTTCCATGTTTCCACCTTTTCTTTATTGACAGGAAACCAAGAGGCTGTTGTAGTGTGTCTTAACAAGCAGAGAGGAGAGGTGGCAGCTGATCACCTCTGTGATGACTCCAGCCGTCCTCCTCTAATGGTCAGACTCTGCAACCTCGGACCGTGCCCCCCCAGGTAAAAACAAACCGTTTAACCATCAATCAAGCCTGGGAGATCGGTTTGCTAAGCAAATGGAGTCTTTATTAATAAATTCTTCACAAGTTATACAGTCCTTTTCATCCCAAGGGATAAGTCGCATGTCTTAATAGTCTGGTCTAAACACACATCAACCACTTAAATTGACTTCCATCTTACTTCCCATAAAAATACAATATATCCAGCCAGGATCTATAAACAATGCTAGTGCTATGTGCAAACCTATAGCTGCTATTATATAATTATATAATTATATATTATTTATAACTATAACTATAATTCATGTAGATTTTTAATTCTCTATTGTATATTTGGAGCATAATAGCTAAATATCTTCTGTGCAGTATAGTGTATAACATAAAACCTATTTTTTATTTCTGTAATCCATAATAGTACTTAGCACATACTGTATACTTAATTTACCTACGTCTAGTCTTTTAAGACACATATTACGTATTGCATTAAAAACTGAATGCAAATAGAAGATTCAGAATCAGACAGCTATAACATGCTACAGTATATCTTTGTAAAAAGGAGATTGCTAGGGTTGTAGTAATAATGCACAGAGATGGCAGCTCGTTTACATATTTTCCACCAACCCAAATACTCTTTGTCACTTTCCAAAATAAGCATAAACATTCTCTGTGCCCTGTGCTGTGTTTTTGTTTAATTATGGGGATTCTTAGATGAGGAAGGAAAGATTACCAAGAACATTAAAACTGCTTTGAAAGGTAACAAGGTTCATTGTTGACTCAGTGAGTCTCTCTTTAATGTAATATAAATTGAAAGAAAAAAAGGGCTGAAACATCAAACAAACACATACTGTAAACCAAAAGCCAATAATGTTAAGATAAAATCAGCCAGCAAGCCTAAAGTACCATAACAGAGTATAGAATTAGTGAAAGTAATTTGTAACATACACTAGGAACAGGTGTTTCTAATAGTGCATGCCAGCTTTCAGATCTTTCTAGCTCAATATGTAGGCATTTCATGTTTTAGAAATATATACATTTTCAGAAATATTATAGTTAAAAACTCTATTCCAGATTCAAAGATTTATTTGTATTCCTTAGGTAACATGTTAAAGTGAAAATGGACCAATTATTCTTGAGAATTAGTTAATGTTTGAAACATTGTTTCTTCTCAAATGTTGTCTGCCTACCCTACTGCAGTAGGAAAGAAACAGTAAATTCCAAAACTATTGCAGTGGCCACATCGTAGTCCATAGCCTTTTCAAACTGAAAGGCACACATAGTAAAATACTCTTTTTCCTAGCTGTTGATGTCAATAAATCAAGCACTTAAAGAAATTCCCATGTTTCTGAATGGTGTGTTAATAATATGACCCCCCTGAAACCCTGTGTTCCTCTCTGCACAGTCTTAAACAGCTCGGTGATGAGAGCGCACTTGGGAAGTAACTTCACTCATACAGTGTACTGGAAGGTATTTGTTTTAGCTGTCACCTCATTTATGCAGCAGCAAGACCATACAGTAAGGAAATTGGAGAGAGGACGTGAGAGGAGGCCGTTCTGCTCACCCAGTCCGTTTGATAAGCTAGTAGTTAAGGATGGCAATTAGCTTCGATAACATGGCGGGTAAAGAAATCCTCTTCTATCCTCACTTTTAAATAGAAGACTCTTGACCTTTTATTCTTCCCCTCTTTGTGAATTAATTTAATCAAGCATCAGTGATCAGATAAATTAGTACAGGTCCTTTACATGCATTACTAAGTTCAGAAAAGAACACAGCTTTTCTCTACAGAGTAGTTCCTCGGCTTGCTTTTCAGCCACGTCTATTTTTTTACTCTACTGTACTTATCATCTTTACAGCCCTGTTAGAAGAACGGTTCATGTGATACTCTTGTACATTACTGTTAAATTCAGGCAGATATGTCTTGCAGTAAAATACAGCTCTATAGTTGCAAAACATTGGAGAGTAGGATGGTTCTCAGAATCTGCCGTTAACCCAGAGTAGACTTCTGCTCTGTAAGACTCCCACTTTTGGGTTACAAGATGGTGCAGTGGTTAGCATGGCTGCCTCGAGCGATGGCCTGTGCTGTATGTGCCATGTTTGTGTGGGTTTCCTCTAGGTGCTCTGGTTTCCTCCCACAGTCTAAAGACATACTGGTAGGTTAATAGGCTTCAGACAAGATTGGCCCTGATGTGAGTGTGTACGGGTCTACCTGCCCTGTGATGGACTGGTGTCCTCTCCAGGGTGTATCCTGCCTTGTACCAGCTGCTTGCCAGGAGAGGCTCTGGCTCTCCAGTAACTTGGACAAAGTGCTTGAAAAAATAGCGGTGAAAAAATGTTGAAAAAATAAACTTCAACAACAAAAGAAACTGTCATTTTGCTCTTTAGCTTGTTACTCCATTACATCAATGGCAGCAAATTCATTGGACTTCAAAATACTGCCCATATCAGTCAATTGTTTTTGAATTCCAAATAGGCTATATTGTTAGACCTATTACTATTAGTGATGCGATTGGAAAAGCCAAGACTATAGAAGGTCAAAGTGGATCTTTTTGAGGGGGTGTCAACTGCATTGTTTAAAACTAACCAACCATAAAGTACTTTCCTCATTCCATTCCACAATATTTCAGCTGTGAAGCCATGAAGTACTATAAGGCCATAAATTTGGAATCAACCATTTAATAAAGACAACCAAAGGCATATACATCAGAAGAAAATAATTCCTGTCGAATAAGAATATGATGCTGTCTCCACTGTAATTCTGTACCACTGTGGTGTCCTTTGGTGGCTCTGTGGCCATTTTATGATCTAATGTGGTAAACAAACTCAAAATGTATCAACTCCCGTTTCTTTTCCACAGTTGGAGTATTGGGTTTCGAATGTGGGACTCCAGAATCATTGTTACAATCCTTACATGCATTTAAAGCCTTGTAAAAAGAATTATGATTAATACTGGTCTTTATTCATTCTGACTTTCCAATTTTTTATTCAGCCAAGAAATTAAAAGTCTGCAAAGTATCTAAGAAAAATGTAAATGAAAGCATGTGGAAATCCTCTTGTAGTCAGTATACAGTATTTTATAACCCCACAGTCTCCTGCTCTTTCTTTAGTACTACAGACTTAAGAAACTGCTTAGTAGGTTTGTTAGTAGCTTAGTGTTAGAGTATTTTCCAGTTAAGTTCCTTCACAAATGGATGGATGACCCAATTCCCACTTTTTTGCTCTTCATTGAGTGTGCTAGGAGATAACGGAAGTGTGGATAATAGAGAACACATGCCTCGATTTTACCTTTTACCAATAAAATTTAGCTTTTTTTTTTTCAAAAGTCTCCTGCATAATTAAAACTCTACATCGTTCTGTCAACAGCAATAGGGAATACCGGATTGCTTTCTCAAGGGTTGATGAGATGGAAAACTTGGCTTCATGTTACCAATGGAAGTATTAACCAGCTTGGGTTGAGCCCCAGAATTTTCCACCTTCAATAGGTCACAGTTTGTGCTTCCAAGAAGGGTGTGGAGACATTGCTTATGTATGGCTCTTTTCAGATCAATAGCTCTGCTTACACAATGTGCAAAAGGAAGTGTTCTAAAATTTCAGTACTGAAATTGACTTTGGGGATACCTGTAAATGTAATGTTGCAATTTTACTATAGTTTGTACTGAGGAATGCAGTGGTCAGGGGATGTTGCTCTAATCTGTCCCACACACATTGAATGCCTATGGGACTTGTACTACCCCCCTAGTGGAATATTTAACTCAGAGGTGGAGGCCAGAGACCTCTTTAAATAGCCTTAGAGCAGCTGAAAGGGATGTTCTGCTGACACTAAAAAACAGAAACATTTGTGCCAAGGACAACATGCCATAAGGAGATAAAAAGTATTTAGATAAGACATTTACGGCTCAGTAAATATATGCATTGGTATGATTTATAAACTGTAGGATTATACTCCGTAGACTAGATGTCTTAATCTTTTAAGATATAACTTTTTAGTTCAGAGTAACCTTCAGTTGCAGAGACTGCTACATATGTGATGTTTTATTATTAAATAGATAATAGCTTACTCTTCACATTTGATGCATGAGCTTTTAATTTACTACAGAATATCTTCTTTGCCATAATTTTTAATTCAAGGGCAAACTAGACATAAATCAGTAATAGAGATTTGAGTGGATATTAATTTTATTTGGACCCTTCATACATACTGTATACAGATACCAGCTGTCCATGCTTTTTTCCCAGTATTCCATTCTTTGTACACTTACTGACATCACCTGCAGTGCCCCTTCTCACTGTACAGTATGTCCCTGCACCTCATCTCTTTCTCCCTTACACCTGAAGAAGACAGACTATTGTTTTTTCTTTCTATTTGCCATTGTGAAGTAACTTAAATGGTAATGTTAATGGTTCCCTTTGGCTTTGAAGACGTAGGGCATACTGTGATACAGAGGGAATACAGCAGCAGATTCCTATTTTGCAGCTTTCAGGAGCAAAATGACCAACAGAAGATAGTGTCTTCTTGCTACCTTTTAGCAGATTAGCGCATCTGGCTGGCAGATAGCTTTTTTCCTTCTGTTTTGTTTTGAGCTCCTCATTGGCTCTCTTTTCTGTTGTCCTCTGGTTTTATTTGGTTTAGCACTTGCTTCGTATGGCTTTGAAAAAAAATCTCTTCCTTCTTTTATTTCTGAGAGGCATGGCCCTCCGCTCTGTGCTGTTTGCCTAAGCTTGGCGCTGGCGCCACTCTTCTTCCTTCCTGCCTGGTTTATCATCCAGGTTTTTAGAAGAAGACTCCAAAGAGGCTAGGAGACATCAGACTGGAGATACATGTGTGCTGGGCTGTACTACATTTCCCACTACAACACTTCCTTTTGTCTGTTTTTAAGTCTTCCATGAGCATATACAGGAGCTCCATGCCTCTGCGTGACTCAGTGTTAGCAGGGGTCTCTCATCTCATGCAGGCTAGAACCCTGGACAGGGAAAGGGGACCTCTGTTTGAAATCCCTATCACTGTGGGGTTTGAGCTAGGAAGGATGCTTTTGCAGTCACAGGTCACAGAGGAGGCTTCTCAGCAATTGGGAGTGAAGGGAGAAATTCACTCTCTCGCCCTGGAGATTCACAGAGGTTGAGCTCCTGCACCCGTCGGATGGCTTTGACTCAGAATACTTCCTGGTGCCCAAGAAATGCAAAGACTCTCCTCTACAGTTACTAGCTCAGAAAAATCTTAATAAACTCCTCAGAAGGGTGCATTTCAAGAGGCCCACACACAAGCACATTCTCTATCTGGCCTTGGAGACTGTGAGACGTCGCTATGGTGGATCTAAAAGATGCTTATTTTCACTTCCCAGTTCACCATCTTCACAGGATGTACCTTTGGTTCACCTTCCATGATAAAGCCTAGGACTGTTGTGTGCTTCCTTTTGGTTGATCCTCTGCTGTAATCATGTTTTCCAAGAGTATGGATGCTGCCCTCTCTCCCCTGGCAGTTGAAGGGGTGCAAGTGGCTGTTTTTTTTTTTTGTAAGCCATCCAGAAAGCTGGTTCTTTTACACAGCTCTTATTACAAGCCAGATCAGTCAAATTGGAGAGGAGCTCCCTAGTGCTAGACTCCTGCAGTGAGGGCTTCCCTGTCTTAGAACAGGATCACCTCTCCATCTGCATATCTCACCCACTGCAAACTGGGGAGGATTTTCTGATCGAGGTTACTGTGTCCAAGAGAGGTTGTTGCTTATGGCTGCTGCAAGTGTGGTTAAATGCCTTTGCTGCTGGATCGTATCCAGTGTGTAACAGACACTGGTGGTGTCACACATTTTCTGGGAAGCTCTCTGCTTGTGGAGGACCCCACAGATTTCTCTCTCAGTGTTTCCCTGGGGTGGAAATCCTGCAAGGAAGGAACACGGGTTGGGGTGTGGTTTGCAACAGGGGAAGTGTACACATCCTTTGGACTGTCTGTGCACATGCTTTGGAGTTCAGCGCCAAGCACGTTATCCAAGATTATGAGCTCCAGCACTTGTGGGATAGTCTTTACTCAGATTACTTCCTTGTGCCAAAAAGGAAGACAGACCCTGCCATACCCTAAACCTGAGACGTCTTAAGAAGATTGTCAGAGTACTGCATTATAAGAGGTTCAGGCAGAAGCCTTTTCCAGTCCATCTAGCTAAGTCTCTACTTTGGTTGTCTATAAAGTCACGTATTCAAAACAAGATCTTGTTAGTGACTTTCAAGGCTCTAAACAATCTGACTCCATCATACATCTCTGAACTCCTCCATGTTCACACTCCCCGCTGTGGGTCCATTCTGTTGAGACTGGTCCTCTACTCACTGTCCCCAGGACAATCACAGACTTGTGGTGACCGTGCCTAATCTGTTGCTGCTCCTGTTGTGGAATGACCTTCTTCAGACCTTATGAGAGAATAGCTTCTTTAACTCTCTTCAAATCTAAACTTAAAACTTACCTTTTTACCAAGGTCTATGTCTGATTGCCTACATCTGTAAAAACCTGTATGCTCTTGTTTTTTTTTTCTTCATTAACTTTTATTGTACTTTTCTTGTCTTTTTCATTATTCATGATGAACAGTGTCCTTGGGTTTGGAAAGGTGCTTTATAAATAAAAATTATTAGTAGTAGTAGCAGTTGACTGGTTCACTGAAAGTTGCTGATTTTCACATTCCTGTCTGCTCACAACACAGGAAGTTTTCCATGGCAAAGTCTAAGATGTTGCTTGTTCCTCCTTCTACTGTCCCTCACTCACATGTCTTTTTGAGTAAATGGATGTGCAATCTGAGAATTGCCCAGAGAAGTGGCTGTCTCTTGATACAGATCGCCCCTGTCCATTTGCCTCTCTTATCACACACCTCTCTCACAACAAGTTGGGTTCGATTGTCATGCTGTGTCAGATGGCGGTTTGGATTATAGACTCTGTTAAGCCATCACTCTCCTGCATGGCTTGTTCGTATTCATATTCAAATTCAAAGAGCTTTATTCACATAACCAATGAATTATAGTGTTGCCAGAACAGATAAAATTAACAAAACAGACATTTACAGTGTACAGACCTGCAGATATTCACAGTACAAATATTTACAGTGCATACATCCCATAAACCATAAAACATTATTGTGAGACAGGCTTACTCACTGTTCTTCAGGCTGTGATAGGAGATCTCATACTGGACTGCCAGTTTTGCTGATTTTCCTCCCCCAGTAGCGGTTCTGATTCTGGCAGGTGTGGGAATTCTAGGATTAGATTTGTTATTTTAGGGGAGAATGTTTGTCTAATCTCAGAGAACTTCTCACAGTGTAGCAGAAAGTGCATCTCTGTCTCCATTTCTCCCTGCTGGCAGTGGGAGCACAGCCTGTCCTTTCTGTGCAGCCACTTTCTATGGCCACACTATGGTCAACAAGCTTGTACTTTGTCAACGTGTTTCTCTTTGCTGTTATTTGCCCCGGTCAGATACTTAATATTGTTTTCACTTTTGTGTTGTTTTTGTGTGTGTATTCCAGTGGGTAATGTAGTGTTGTTCAGTTTTGCTGTAATTTTGGTTGACTGTCATTTATGTTGTTTTAGTTTTGCTGTCCTGAGATTGGCAAGGACCAGCTGGCTAAGGGAGGTGGCGATGCTCTCTCCTTTGGTTTATGTTTTTCACTGCATGTGGAGAATGTTTTACAGAATTTTGTGTGCTGGACTTCTACAGGATGGTGTTTGCCCCATTTAGTGTAATCTCGGTGTGTGTTTGGACCCCACACTTCATTGCTTCATAGGTCAATGAGTAGGGCTACATTTTCCCTGAGATCTGGCTTTCTTCTGGAAAAAGAAATTGTCCATATTGTCAGTACCCAGGTCTGACACTACTGGTCCAGCAATCACAGGCTCTGCAGCAGCCCCTGTTCAGTTATGTAGTGTGACGCCAGGTGCTGCAGACTGTTTAACACTACTAGCTCATCAATATAGATATTTAACAGTGCTGGGCTCAGGTTGCAGCCCTGTCTCACCACACAATCCAGAGTTAAAAATTCTGTTATTTTGTTTTCGATTTTCAATGTGAACCTGTTCTCTCAATACACTAACTTTACCTCCTACACCATTTCGAAGATATTTGGTAAAAGTCCTTTGTGCCAAATTGAATCAAATGATTTTTTTAAATAAGTAATATAGGCTGTTTTTTTCTGTCCGTTTTTGGTGCACATGTTTATGTATAAGTGTGTGTAGGGTGGTAAATGTGATCAGATGTGTGGCAGTTTGTTAGCAAGCCAATCTGGTCAGGACACTGTTAGGTAAGGAAGGCCAGAATTCAAGCATTCATGACACTACAGAATGCAATACCTTCCCCAGATTACTGTTTACACAGGGTCAAGTCTGTCTTCTCCACTTTTATAGATCAGTCTTTGATTCCAGGACTCAGGGAAACACCTGACTCTCAGTTTGAGATTGAAGGCTTGCTGCAACTTTGAGCTGCTCTATTTCAGTATCTCATTCTTGACTCCATCTTGGCCACAGGCTTTTCGTGGCTTATCCTCTGTGTTGGTGTAAAGGATCCAGCTTCCACCTCTGAGGCAGTATTTGGAACGCGTGAGTTTATTAGCCGCTTATGGATTGCTAATGATCTCTTCCATCGCAGCAGGATTACAGGAGTAACCCAATGATTTAATTTTAACTGAGTCATCATTAATTTCTCAGTGTTCTCTCACAGTTCTTTTCTTAGTGGTTAAAAAAACCTTTCAGGAGGTTGAAAGGGACTGATACTAAATTACTTTGCAGATTTGAAATTTCAGGCTTTACTTCCACCAGTCTTCTCAGCATCTGTAGCAAAGTCTTCTTTGAAGAGATTGATTCTTCAATAGGTGCAGCAAGAAGTTTGGGAACTGATTTGCTTTAGGATGTGGTTCTGTGTCAGGATGAGTGGAGGCTTTGTAAAATGAGAATGTAGGTTTCCTGTTTTTACATGGAACTGGCATTGTTTTATCTTTCTGTTGAAAAAATAAACCACAACAACAAAAGAAACTTGTGTCATATTGCTCTTTAGCTTGTTGCACCATTACATCAATGCCAGTAAATGCATTGGACTTTATCTGCATATCAGTAAATTCTTTTTGAATTTCAAATAGGCTATATTTATAACTATTACTATTTCTATGCGATTGCAAAATCTGAGACTATAGGAGGTCAATATGGATCTTTTTGAGGGGGTCACAACTGCATTGTTTAAAACTAACCAACCATAAAGTACTTTCCTCATTCCATTCCACAATATTTAAACTGTGAAGCTATGAAATAATCTTAGGTCATAAATTTGAAATCAACCACTTAATAAAGACAACCAAAGGTATAAATCAGAAGAAAATAATTCCTGTCAAATAAGAATATGATGCTGTCTCCACTGTAATTCTGTACCACTGTTGTGTCCTTTGGTGGCTCTGTGAACATTTTATGATCTAATGTGGTAAACAAACTCAAAATGTATCAACTCCCGTTTCTTTTCCACAGTTGGAGTATTGGGTTTCGAATGTGGAACTCCCGAATCATTGTTACAATCCTAACATGCATTTAAAGCCTTGTAAAAAGAATTATGATTAATACTGGTCTTTATTCATTCTGACGTTTTTAATTATCTCCATTTTTTATCCAGCCAAGAAGTTAAAAGTCTACAAAATATCTAAGAAAAAGTTAAATGTGAGCATGTGGAAATGTTCTCAATATACGGCATTTTATAACCCCACAGTCTCCTGCTATTTCTTTAGTACTACAAACTAAATAAGCTGCTTAGCAGATTTGATGTTAGCTCAGTGTTAGAGTATTTTCCATTTCAGAACCTTCACAAAGCCTTGGAAGAGATAAATACTTAACTTAAGAGTGTAGTCATGACACTTTCAGGAAGCATTAATACAAGTTATGAACTCATCCTACACCACACTTTCAAAGCAAAAAAAAAAACAAATAGAAGTAAATAATTAATATACAATAAACTTTGATGATTGCATAACTTATTCAAACCTAAATTAATGCAAAAAATTACCTTAAATACAACACAGTTGACTGGCCTCTATCTGTGTGCAATAATAAAGTTGAATATCTCCATGAGTAGAATCTATTCAATCTTCAAGAAATGAAAGGTGCATCACATCACACAGAACTGAGCAGCTGGTCAAGGAGGAAACTAGGGAGAGATGACACTGTGAGGCCCATAACTTTGAAAGATCTAAAGGGTTAAGCTGAGAAAATGTGCAATATCCTTTTGCTCCATAAAGCTGGCCAGCAGGGAAGAGTAGAACACATACTTCATATCCCACATGAAGATTGCAACAAAGCACCTGAGTGATCCTGCAAAAATGTGGAAAAATATTTTGTGGTCAGATGGAACTGACACAACACAGCATGTCTACCAGTCAACAGCGTTCCTACAGTCAAGCATGTTGGTGCAGCATCGTGCCATGAGCATGCTTCTCATCAGCAGGAAGTATACTCATAGTTTGATGCTGTCAAACTGGAAAGCGTGTGAGGAATGAAGGAAAAATGGACAGAATGAAGTAAGGGCAAAAAGGAGAGGCAAATCTGTTTCAGTCTGCTAAAGACTTAAAACTGGGGTCAAAACTCACCTTTCTGTAGGACAATGATGTAAAGCACAAAGCCAAAACTAAGCTAGAGTGGCTTAAGAATAAGAAAATGAATGTCCTTGAGTGGCTCAGGACTTGAATCCTACTGAGAATCTGTGGAAACACTTGAAAACTGGTGTTTATAAGTGATTCCCAAGCCAATTCAGAGAGCTTTAGAAAATCTGCCAAGAATAAAGGGCAGGAATTAAAGAAAACCAGTGTGCAAAGTTGGTAGAGACTTACCCAAAAAGACTTTTGTCTGTAATTGCTGCCAAAGGTGCTTTCACCAAATATTGATTTCACAGGTCTGAGGACTTATGCAAACAACATATTTCATTTCTTGGCTGGCATTTACTGTAACTTATCTAACCCAAAGAAATCTTTAGTTTGAGTATTCAGGTTTTAAAAATGTGTATGCATTATTTTGTAATTTCACAAAATGGAACACCCTAGGAATTGTCTGAATACTTTTGTAAGACACTATATATAGTACTCAAGCTCTCCAGTCCATGGGAGAGTGAACGTTCTCCAGGCTTTGTTTTTAACGGTGCATTAAATGGGCCTGTGAAGTACTTGTGTCTGCAGCTTAAAATGGAAAAGAAAACAGTGAGGATGTATGTGTTCACTATCATGTACAGCGGGCTGTGGTTCTGGTTGTAAAGTGTAATTGAAAAAGGGTATGTTTCCCAAGTGATATCATTTGTATAGATCTGAAAGCCAATTTTCTCTCTGCTACCGATTCCTGCTGCAGTCTGGTCCCTCTCCTGTACCACTCACCACATATTTAGCACAGGAATTTAGTTCTGGCTGTTCAAATACATGTGAATTTATTTATGTGCTTCTCAAAGGTTTCTGTTATGTTCACAATACTCATCTGTGGCTTAATTTAGTGTTCCTTCCTTGTACTGGAATGGTTGCTCACAGGAAGCAGCTGTACATCTAAGCTCCATGGTGCCTATACTTGTGAATAACTTGCAGATACCATCTGCACAAATCTATAACGAAGAGGCGTGACTGGGAAAGAATGCTTTGTGACTGAAAAATAACAAACATGGTGCTAATCAGAACTAGAAGTAAATTGGTCTTATCTACTCTTACTTCTGTTTTTTCATCTAAAATTAGTGTTTAGAGATTTAACTTTCTTAAAATACTACAAAAGATCTAGGAAATATTTGGAAAGATTGTTTGGCTTGTGACCTAGGAGAATCAGTCTGAATGCTGTGTATACAGGCTACAAAAAATCAGTAGCAACTGTAATGCTACTCATTCAATTTAATCTCGAGCTTAACATGTTAACATGCTTTCTAGTGTGAAATTCTCTGTGTTGAGATGCAGGTATGAATCCCACAGCATCTGGGACTGTTTCCTCTTTTGTTTCGGCTCAGATGGGAGTTCACTGCATGGACTCAGTGCTCAGCTACATGTGGGGTAGGGATCCAGACCAGGAATGTGGACTGCTTGCAGGTGCTGTCACTGGACCCAGTGGAGACCAGCAGCGTTGCTGAGAGTGAGTGCCAGGACATCAGGCCACCTGCGGTACAAGCGTGTAACCAGTTCGACTGCCCACCTTCCTGGTACACTGAGGATTGGCAAGAGGTGAGGTCCTTAAAGCAGAACCCATCCCAGCTGAGGAGCAGACCAAGCAAATAGGCATCTGACTGGATGTGAAATTAACTGTGATTTTGTAAACTCTGTTTGGCCAGAAGAGAAATGTCTTTGACTCATGATTTTTACTTAAACTGTTTCTTGTCATTCTGCTCCTTTTAATTTGTCTTGTTTCATCTTTGTGTAGTTAAAAAAAAGCCACAGATAAATTCCTCTTGTGATGCTTTTCATTTTCTAAGGATCCTGGATTTTTATTTCTTGTTGGTAGAACATTAATTATTTTTGTCATTATAATGATGTGCTTTTCTTTAAAAACCTAGATTTTGAAAGCTACAAAATCAAACAGCTTTGTGCATGGATACAGCAATCGCTGCAATAAGCTGCAATAAAAATGCATTTCAAAAAGGCTCATTGAAAAGTAGAAGTGTGAAGTCTTGGTTCTGATTGGGCCTGTCTCTTAGTGCTCTCACAGCTGTGGAGGGGGTACCCAGTCCCGCAAAGTTCACTGCAAACAGCTGCTGTCAGATGGCCGCTTCCTCAAGCTCTCAGATGAGTTCTGTGTGGAACCCAAGCCTGCTGTCCACATGTCCTGTGCTAGAGTGGACTGCCCTCTGGAGCTGAGTGCTGGAGAGTGGTCTAAGGTAGGAAACGTGCCTGAGGGACAGAAGGATTGCAGTAGGGAAGAAAAATGACAATTACAGGAGTTAATAGGAACGATATGTCCATGCTTTCTTTTCTTTGTACATTTGTACTAATGAAAATCACACTACCTTTGTGTAAATGTGCCATACTCTCTGCAGAACTGATATTTGGCTTGTGCTGCCTGCTTTAGAAAGCTGCACAGTAGCTGAAGATGACATTCTGATTTTCCTTGGCAGTGTTCTGTCAGTTGTGGAACTGGAGTCCAGCGGAGGGAGCTACTCTGTCGCAGGCTTACATCCACAGGCCAGCAGGTCACGTTAAACAGGCCAGTGTGCAGCGGCCTCTCTATTCCGCCTCTCGTCAGAGCCTGTCGCATGAACCCCTGCACCAGTAAGCCTCAATCTTGACCCCTACATAACCTGCATTTTCATGTGCTGCCTGTGCTTATAGAAACTGAATGGTGTCAGTAATGGAAATGACAGGTCACTAAAGCAGAAAGAGAATTTACTAATAAGTTCTCTTTTGGAGGAGTCAAAATGTATTTTGAGTCACTGTTTATATACTAATAACGAAAAGGACTTAATTGCAAAGTGTGTAAAGATGCAATACTGCATGTGAAATTACAGGTTTTCTAATTTGTAAAGGAATACGTTAATGAAATGCCTTAATGTCTTGTAAGCTGTGAACCTGTTCACTCACGATCAGCAGGTGACCTTTCTGAAGTATGATTTTCTGATGTCCTGGGTACATTATAAAAATATGAGATTAAATTTGTTGGCACCTATTTAACAAGCAGTTAAGTCATGTTTTAGCATCGGATTATATCAAATATACTTTATGGAATGATCAAGTTTTTTTATTTTAATTAGTTTAGCCACCGTTTCAAAGTTTAAATAACATTAAAAAACAGCCGAAAGATCATATTTTCCATATGTGAACTGATTACATTTTTAAGTTTACATTTTTCTTTTAGTTTTGCTGTAACGAAAGCAAGTTTTTCAAATTTTCAAGTTTTTTGTTAATTGAATTACTTGTTTTTTGTGTGCAAGTTTTGCTTTATTTGCTTTCTTGGACAAGAAGTTAGGTTTTACAAGCCAAATGTCTGAGTTCCACAGTTTACTTGAAAGTGATTCTATCAAGATTAGAGAATGTCCTTGGCCTTGTGTTAAATACAATATTACATGTTAAAGAGTTATCTGATTTTAATTAGCAGTGGAATGCTGAATCATCAAGTAGCCCTTAACTGAACTCTGTAGTTCAGCCTAGATATTTTCTGAGGGTGTGACACTTCAGAAAATAATGCTATCACTGTCTGTGAAGCAACCTATCACACCACAGGATCACAGAATTGTCATGTTATGGTTGGATGTAACATGTCCTCTGGCCTTTGATTATTATACTCTCATGGTCAAGGCAGAGTCAGTGATGAACAGCTCTTACTCGTGCTCAGACTACATTTAGTTTACATGCCTCTGAGTCTTAAAATAAGCTAAAGCAGATTAGGTTGTTTAAGATTTTTTAAATGTTAATGAAAAGGGGCAGCTAAATTTTATTTTGGCCAAGGTTTGCTGCCCAAATTTATCATATGTAACAGCATCACTTCAAAAGCATTTTGATCATCATCAAACGCAAATTGTACAAATGAATAACTGTTTTTTAAAAAAATGCCTTTCTCTGTGTAGAGCACAAGAAGGAAATGAAACCCAAGCAGGCCCAGAAACGAGGCCCTCAGATCCTCGGCCTTCATCGTGTCTACATACAGACCCGGCAGGAGAAACGCATCCACTTCACCATTGGGGGGCGGGCTTATCTTCTCCCCAAGACCTCAGTGGTAATCCGCTGCCCAGTTAGAAGGTTCCTGAAAACTCTCATCAGGTGGGAGAAGGATGGACATGCCCTCTCCAATGGCAAGCGTCTAGGAGTCACCAAGTCTGGCTCTCTGAAGATCCACAGTCTGGAGGCTGGTGACATAGGGGTTTACCGGTGCATCGCTGGAGTGGCGAAAGAAACTTTCGTCCTGAAGCTGATTGGGAATGACAACCGGCTGATAGAGCCTCCTAACAGGGGGACTGTGAAAATGGAACACAACGGCGCATCTGTGAAGGCGGACCAGAATGAAGCCAGTCGCCTGGAGGAGAAATGGAACAGAATGACCAAGGTGTGGCAGAGTTGGAGTGAAAAGAATGAATTTTACCTGGATGACAGCCAAGCCCAGGAGCGGGCTTTCCTTCAGGTTCTTGGTAATTACTTGACACATTCAGAGGGGTCCTACCACCCCCTGGAGCTTCCTGAACAACGCCTGGAGGAGGCAATTCTTCAGGGTGCCTACAGTCTAGACCCTGGGCAGTTTGAGGAGCTTGTGAGGAATATCAGTGAGCTTGCTAAGAACGGAGAGGTGACCGATGACCTGGCCTCACAGCTCATATACAAGTTCATGGCTGAAGTGTCTAGACCTCAGTCCAGTACTGAGAAGTGGAAAGGACCTGTGGAAGAGAACACTTCCAAAACTAAGCTTGTTGACAAGACACCTAATTCATCGGAGCGCGTCCATGACAAAGACACAGACTCACAGTTAATAAAGCAGAAAAAGCCCAACATTATCAGGCAAAAGCAAAATCCTTTAATGACATTCCAGAAGACCATCAATATAAGCATTGGTAGGGCTGCATTTTTGACAAATTCCACACAAAGTGTATATTTGCTGTGTTCAGCTCTTGGAATACCGGAACCAAAGATTTCTTGGACAAAGGATGGAGCACCATTGCATTTTTCAGAGAGGTAAATGGTTTGGTTCCATTTTTGTAAGAGTTGGTTTAGTAGAACGTTGTTATTTTGAAGAGATTCCAAAACCTTCATCAAAAATTGATAATGGTTAAATAGTGGTTTCATTTTAAGCAAGTAAGACTGAAAGAGGAAAGATACTATTAGATTCTAGGCTAAATAGTGGAATTCTTACTTTTCATTGACCGTGCTCAGTTGTTGTTACCGTAGTTTCACTGTTAATTATCTTGGTATTATACCTGATTTGGAACTTTTTAACATGCCCACGGACTGTAGTCATACCACTGAAGTGTGAAATCCCTGGCATAACTGCATGTTTGCTTTCACCCTTTGCCTCTGGAAATTGTGAAATACTTACTTGTGCTAATTCAAAATAATAAATCAGTCATTGTCTATATATTCTAATTGCACAGCTCTATAAATACTATATATCACTAGTTTGGATTTTGACAGGAGTTTTCCGGGCTTGCTCTTTCCAGACTCGTGTAAAACACTAATTCCCTCCTTCCGAATATCCCTCAGGTTTGTTTAACAGTGAGATTCGGGAAAGGAGGGTGAATCAGGAAGAATAGGGTTTACTTTCTGTGTAAAGAAATGAAGGATTCTGCCAAATGTAGATGTCAATGAGAACATCATCTTATTGTAACGGTTTCTATGAGCGGTAGATTCGGATCAGAGTTATCTGTGTGGCTTTTCCTTTTAATGTGTAAAATAGGGCTGTATATTTTAATGGCAAAAAAGTCTATGTTATATGTACTTTGCCATATTCATACTGATGTTTTGAAAACGTAAGGTCCTTTTTTTATTTAAAAAAATGTACAGCCATTTTCACAAGGAATACTAACAGCTGCAATATATGTTTTACGATTTACCTACCTTTCAATCTGCTTTGATCTTGTCATGTCTGCTTTCCCTTGCAAAACGCCATAACATAGGAAGATGTGTAACTTTCATTTTGCATAGCTCTCCTCAGGGGGTGAAACTGAGAGCAGTCCTTGGTTTCTTTCACAGGTCTCTCACGATACTTTGGCTCTGACTCAATTTTCTCTGTGAAGGTTCCAAACCCCAATGAGGCTGAATTACTGTTGATTATAAAATATTGTCCTTGAAAACCCATGCTCAGATCTTTGCAATTATACTTTACTATGAAGTGCCTGCAATTACCTCCACCCAGACAGCCACCAAACATTGTCTTTACTCCTTCCTGCAAGAACTGAGGCAATCATCGCTGTGCAAGCATGATAAAGAGAATTACCTGCTAGGAGTTTCAAAGGCCAAGCAGGCAAAGAATTTAGCAGAGCTGTTTTTTACTTTGTTCACCAGCCTATCCCTTGTGTCGTCATCCAAATCAACTTTGCAATTTTCCTTATAGTTGCACTAAAGTTTCCTATTGCCCCTTTTTAACAAATCAGGAGAACTCCATGACCTCTGAGCTATATTTTACAATGCAGGTCTTGTCCCTTTCACAGAGGGTATGAAATGTGAGATCAGGGTAGATGAAGGACCTTAAACTTTCTGTTATGAATTCAGTACCAAAGGGCTGAACTCAATATGTCGTTTTAGAGTTTGCAGAATGTTCCCTCTGAATGCTCAGGCGGAAGTTTTAGGAAGCATGTGCTTTACACTGTTAGACACTGTCGCTGAGCTCCCACCGTCTGGACCCCTTTGGAATCTTTGCGTGTCCTCGGATTAGGAAAAGAACTATTAAAGAAAAAAAGATAAAGGCGATACAGAATTATTTGGATACGCCCCAGTGTATTTAATCGATTTCAGGCTTTGCCAACCAAAACATAGCTCTCCTGCGGTGTCCAATAAAATGAAAGGAAAACACTGGCTGCATATTTTGAAAGTCAAAATGCTCCCCAGACTCCACTAGGTTTCATATTGTCCCTGCCAGTCACTTCTCAATGTATCAAATGGTCTCTAATCTCTTTTTTCATTCATCTAACCTCTTCAGCCTTCAAAAGAGGTTTTGCAGCATTAAGCTCACCAATTAATCCCTTCGTATGACTTAGAAAAGAAAAACATTCATACTCGGTAAATGCTGCCTGAGTAATGAAAGCTATAACACTTTGAGGTGACAGAAAGTTAACATTAATTTTTGTGAAGGAGCCGTAGGCCCTTTTTTGGTGAAATTTGAGCTATTTCAAATTCTTATAATTCTTGCTGCCAGATGTCTCAAATCCAGTTCCTGTTAGGTTCTTAAACTAAGCAGATGAATTTGCCAAATTTGAACAACTGCTTTGCTTTGAAAATGTATTGTAAACAAAACAAAAAATAGAAGGAGACAGTAAGTAGTTCAGATTCTCAAAGGGTTTTATTTTTCTATCTATTGTGTCATGTTCTGAAACTAGAAACAGTTTTAAAACAAATGCTTGGTCTTCCATGAGAAGATGTTGTGCTTACTTGCAAGAGGGAAGCAAGGCAGACTGTAATAGATAACATTGGAAACAGACTTTGCTGCTAAAGGCTAAAGTAGGCCTGAGAAATTACATCTGAAATGCAACACACCTGTTTAAAAGCTGAATTCTTCTTTCACTGCCATCAACCTTACATCGTACAAAGTGCTCCTTCAGTTCCCTTGTCATGACTATAATGTGCAATCTGTTAGAATTAGGATTAAATACGTTCATGTGGAGCTGGATTGAGATGAAATTGACTAGGTTATAATGGGACAATTGAAGTGGCAATTGTATTGGAAGTGGCAGGAGGATGATACTGTAGACACAGCTCCTTGAATTAAACTGAGAAGGACCTAAAAGAAACTGTCAAGATACAGCTGCCTGCAGCAGAGGTGTATACATGTAAAAAAGTAGTGTTTCCAAACTTTTTAGACTCATATTCGTCTAAGTGTGTCTTTAAAAAGCTTTTTATGCACTCTTGTATCGGCACAATACAACATATGGAATTGATCATGATATTGCTCAAGGTATTGTCAGAACAACCTCTATTTGACTGACCTCCAAAATTGAGTTTTTCCTTTGTGCAAAAGCAACTCACAACATGACTTGTTTTAATTTCCTTGATGGTTCTTTCATAATATCATAGGTTTCCTCAGGGAGAGATGTCCAGATTTGAGCTGATTGTTTTCTCTTCTCTCTGAGCAAAAGGCCTGAAATCAGGTTCATTGCAGACTTTTGCAAAAGGCTGGTAAAATCTACAGGGGTCTTAGATCCTAGTGTGAGTATTTTACCACCTTCACATAAAGAAACCCTGTAACATCTCCATTGCGAACATGTGCACAGCACATGAAGCTAGCCCTGGATCTCCTGAGCCTGCTAGCCTGCTGCTGATGTGCGAATTTCTGCACCTCTTCACAAGGTTTTATCCTTTCTTCATATTGCATGCCCTACTCACTGCAGACCAGTTTCCAGATTTGATTTTACAATTCCACACAAAAAAAAAACAATTCAAGCCAATTCAAGAAAGAAGACAATGACAGATGATTCACAATTATTCTTTTACCAAAAATAAAAAGTTACCTAAATGCACTAGGGATGCATTCACTTTACTTGTATGGAATTGACACTGTGTGTGCTCTGTGTGCATTATTAAAGTGATAGCATGCTTTGCAGTGTGGCATTTTACAGTATATCTGATAAATGCCTTGTCATTACATTTGTCTTTCTTATTTCTTTTTTCCTCCACTGATAGATTCGTGTTTGATACATCAGGTGTAGTATTTTCTTTAAAAGGATACAAACTTTCTTGGCTTAGGCAGATTCCACTTGTGGTGTACCAGGCTGTCTGAGGACTTTTGTAGTCTTACTGCACTGCGCAGAATCATAAACTCCAGCGTGCCTTTACAGTTGCAAACCACCTTCTGTTCACATTCCTTAATGAGATCATGTGGAATTCCACACTAAAGGACTATTCCTTTTTCTTTTATCAAGGTCTGAAGAAGATTCTTCTGATCAAAAAGTAGGCAGGAACAAAAATAAATACATGGATTGTCAATTTTTTGCCATCAAATCATTGTTTTAGAATGTGAAGCCTGAGCTGATATTCATCTCTTAGATGTCCATGGTCCTGTGTTTGTTACAATATCTGGATGCTGTGAAACTGAAATCAGGATTTTTGATTTTTAGTTTTTCTGAGCATCCACTGTCTTTGTACCATCATTGAGGAAACCACTGCAGATTTATTAGCCCGATGGAGCAGCGAAAGCTAGGACAAATGGAAAATGTTTCAGCCATCAATCAAGTCAAAGATAAGCACGCAGTTCTTGCTGCAGACTGTTAATTCATTCAGAATAGTTTATTGGGTTTTCTCATCCACATTGTTTCTCCTTTGGGGGATTCCTGCAAAGCTGTAAAGTGTCAAATAGTCTTTTTTAGTATGGGGCTTCACAAACAGTTCCAAGTCTTGATCTCATTCTCGAGGGGAAACCCCTAACACGTACAATAGACCAAACATAATAAATAGAGTGTATTCATACCTACAAGAATTCGTGTTTAGTCAGGCTTGGAGTCATTAAGTGACTGAGTTAACAGGAAATAGACTTGTGAGAAAGGTTTTTTAGGCTTCTTGGAGAAAATGAAATTGAATAAATTAGTCTGGAGGAATTATTCTGATATATAAACTGTTATACGTTATGTTTGTTTGCTGTTGTTTGCCCTTTTCATGAAACAGCATTGCAGAAATTCTCTCGTATTGCAATTCAAGCTTTATTATCCCTAGTAGGAAATTATTTGTACGTTCCAAACAACAATGCAACATAGACGAACATCGCCAACAAAGAATATTGCAGAGCAATATTTCAGGAGATAAGAATTATTTTACATAATATCAATAGATCCTGATGCACACAATTAAGAATCACTGCATAGTGATATCGTTTTTTTATTGAATTTCAACAAAGTCATAGCTGCACCTTTTTGTTATACCCTTACAGTGACCAGATTGAATCAGATTCCTCTCAGTGATTCTTTCATCATACAGTATGTGTGAGCGCTGTACATGTATACCTTTTACCCAAGTGGACGTGTAGAGTGACTACTGATGAACTCCAATCCACAGGGTGTCGTGGGACGGCAGTGGACGTTTACACATATCAGACCCTGGAGTGCAGGACAGTGGAGTATATCGGTGTGCAGCCACAAATGAGTTGGGGTCAGATACAGAAACCTCTGAGCTACTCTATGCCGGTAAGGCTATGCCACAGTGACAATAATTTTTGGTTGGTTGTTCTGTGATACAAGCTGAAGTAACCACCAAGACATTTTATCATCAAATTGATAGTGCATGTGGACAGATAGGCATATACTATAGTTTCTTCATGCACGCTTGAGCTGGATGGATTAGACTTGAATATAGTCATAGCTGTGTGCGATCTGCCAAGTCTGTTCTGATGATGTTTGAAATGTACAACTTGACTTTTCATTCTAAAAACAGAGGCCCCTGCGATCCAAGCCTCAGGAAAGAATATTTCAGACCTGGAGAACAAAAGAGTGACAGCTGTGGTCGGGGACAGAGTCAGTGTGAACGCTGGAACTGAAGTCACTCTGGAGTGCCCAGTGACAGGTTGGTGAAAACTGTTTGAAATACAGCAGCATATGTTGTCTGGAGAAAGTGCAGCTTGTAATAGTTCTGCCTCAAAGCTTTATTAAATGCAGTGGCATTGTATTAAAAAAAAACCACTATTAGACCTGCTTTTGAAGGAAGTAAACCATTTGATTGGATAGAAATCACAGCAAGTTTTGAAGAGCACCATTCTAGTAGCAGAGCCATTCAGTTCTTCCATTCTCCATAGCCGTTTAACTCTAGAAGGTTGCAGCGAGCCTGAGTATAGCCCAGCAGATAGCCCAGGGTGTAAGGTGGAACTGCGTTGATGGCACACTGATACACACTTTAGCAATATACAGACAGAAGTTCACTTAGCTAGCATGTCTTTGGAAGGTAGATGTCAAGATGTATTTTAAAGGTAGATGTAAACCATATACAATTTTTCAACCTTTAGATGTAAACTACTGCAAAATTCCTTTTAAAGCCCAATGCAAATTTTTTTTTTTTTATATTGTACTTTGCATTTGTGTGTTGTCGTTTTTTCCATGAGAGTTAAAGCTTCACAATATCAAGCCACGGTTCCTATATTCCTTCTTTATATAAATTAAGGAATTAAGACCGGATTCTGAAAAAAAACAGACATTTGAAACTTTTGACTTATTTTAGTTTCTATGGATTCTTGGATAGTGAAAAAGATTTTTTTTTATTAATGATTAATGTCCCCCTATACCCATAATGGTAACGGTTCCTGTCTAATATGTGGAAATAATGAAGACCATAGCTAATTGGAAAGAAATTGTGTGTAACATCAACATGTCATTTATGGGTTTTATGGATCTTATGGTGAATTTATTTTACCCACATCATTTACAAAAGCAATCTTCCGGAACAAGAGTGTTGACATTTGATTAAAATGGCAGCAAAATAATGTTTTTAGATGGTTTTCAAAGTTAGTTTGGAAAGCGAACTTTTTATATTTCACTTGTCTCTACCTTCAATCACACCATGAGCAAAATACTTCATATAGACGTCCCATGAACATGGTGCCAAGACAGAAATGCTCAGTGCAAGCAGCTTGCATGTGCCAGTCAGCTTGATCTTAGCCCATGTGCGCAAAACCCATATGATACGTAGTGACGGTTTTCAGTACTTATTATTATTTTCCAATTGTAGTGTGAGGTTATTTAAACTAAAAAAGAAACTCTGTATTTAGAGAACAAACTGTTAATGCCACTGTACAAGGAGGGCTAATCCTCAAATGAGCTCTTAAGAACAACTAGAAAAGAACCAGGGCTGCGTGTTTTCCTTAGGTGTTGCAAAACTCTCTCCTGGTACTGAACTGCTCACTACTGTTAGCCTGTTAACCTGTCTGTCCACATCCCCCATTACCAGGGCAACATGTTCTACCAACAGTCTCTCTCCACTGTCCTCTGGAGCAGATGGCCTTCTCAGTCCCAGTGTATCACCCTGCCAAATATCCAGTGGAGAAATGGAAACAACTAAAGTGTATTGAAAATTTGGATAAATGTGCACAGTATTGATTAGGAATTCTGTATGATTACTGTATGTTTCAGTTAAATCGAATGTGACATGGGATAGTATTACGTTTTTTCACATCCTTTGCCTGAGAAGCAGGCCTGTGTGACCCCAGCAGCTACTTCAAGTAACATTGCAAAGGTTTTCAAGACATACACATCCGAAAACTGCCTTAAACCAATGGTGTACCGTAACCAGGTCAAATAAAGGCTCCGTTTAGATTCTAACATAAATATTTTTGTGTTTTATAATATGATATAGAAAACAGTGACCATAAAATAGTGCCATCTAAAGCAGAAATATGTATGCTTTGTTCTTTTTGAGAGAAAATTAGGTGAAGTTTATCTGTAGAAACTGTTTTGAGATATAAGATTCTCTTTCATCTGTAATTCTCTGACATGGTTTGAATTGAGCTCTGTCTCTGTCTTTGCGTCTGGCAACAAGTGAGGTTTGTTAAAGAATGCATTTAAATTGACTGGCTGACCATACTCGGTGTTAGAAGAAGACAGTTTTTAAAGTTTTTGAATGGCTAAAGAATCGGTGTTGCCCCTAACATTATGAAAAGAAAAGGATGATACAACTATGCCCCCTTAGGGCAATCAGAACACATTGCGTGCACTATCCTACTGCTGTTAGAGTAGCAGCCCACTGTTCTATCATTAAGTTAAGCACAGAAACTATGAACAGCATTAGTTATTTAGTTCTATTTATTCTTTGAGACACAAAATTCTGGAGCTACTGTACAGGCACTTTAGCAAAATAATTAATCGCTGTACATAATGACTAACCTACAGCAGACCTCATAAACTAGCGAATGTATTTCATTTTGGCAATTAAATTTTCCTAACCTGAAATGTAGGAGTTTCTCAGGGAAGCCCAGCTTGGGCTTTGCTGATCCAGCATGTCAACAGTACACTGGTTCATGGAAAACCTTTATCTGGTTACTGTATCTGATGCAGGGTTATTACAATTTATTATTGACTGTGAACAGGAACTACTACCAGCATTCTGACTATAAGGAAGTGCTTGTCTTGTGTGCGTCTACCTGACATTTTTTACTGTGTCACTGACAACATTTTTATCCACTTACCATTCATTTTACAAAAAGCAGAAAAGACTGAATAAGTGTACAATCTATGCACTTTAAATTTCAGCACACCTGAATCTTTTCAACCTTTCTGAAATGGAATGAATTACATTTTAGTTAATCACATAGGCAGGATATTGGTGTTTTCTCCAATAAAATGTCTAATCATGGTATGATTAAAATTCTCAGACCACATTGGATTATTTCTGTGGCAGATGTTTTCCTATAGAATATAAAATATTTGCACTGAATTAAGAGACTCTTTAGCTCTGTGCTCTTGCTCCCTCTGCTATCTGGAGACTTAAGCAGATACAGGCATCACATTTAGTTCTTTTCCTGTGCATAAATGATTTGTCATTTAATTTTCCTTGTACAGAATTTATAAGTACTGTACCATCTTTTGTAGTTTATTTTCACAGTTTTGTTCAAATCTTCAAGGGGCTAACAATTTTAAGGCTGTACTTTTGTCACTGCAGGTATATGCAGCAGAGCATGAATAGGCGTAATGGCTTAGGTAGTAAATGTGCAACTAATTTTCCCAATCTGAGCATCAGTGTGCCTTTAATCAATCTGTAGATCCTCTTATAAATATTTGAGTGGCATAATTAATGAATTACCCTCAAATATGTTTTGGTGTTACAGGTGTGCCACAACCATCCATAAACTGGCATAAAAATGAAGGAATATTGAATGGGAATGCTTTGCTCCTTCTGAATGGCTCTTTATTGCTCCAGAATGTTTCATTAGAAAATTATGGAACATATTCCTGTGTAGCAGTCAATCCTCTTGGAAAATCCCTTGCCTCCAGCTTCCTCCATGTGTCTGGTGAGTTCTGAAGAGCAGTGTGCATCATTTGCTATAAGAAATTGTTGTGCTACAGGGCAAACCAGAAGCTCTCTTCCAAGCCCAGTTTTACAGCTTTCAGAATGCATTTGAAAATTCCAGTTGCCATCAGCTCAGTTCAATCTGTCATGCTGCAGACAGACATATTAATGCAGTATTGATATTGGCATTAGCAAACATATAAAATACAAAAGTAGACAAAAGTAGTGAATGACAGGAACCAAACCTCTGGTTTGGCAGAAATGAAAATTGGCTCAGTCCAGTCCAAGCAGGGAGGTAAAATCCATCTCACTTTTTATTAAAAATCACATACTTCATTTTGGATATACATTACGAATCTAAAAGCCTTGTGGATATTAAGCAGATTCAATAAAGGCTATTTCCATGGTGGTCTTCAAATGATATACGTTTTTAAACACATTTGTAAGAATTACAAGTTCAGTTTAAAAGCATATATATCAGTACGGAAACCTATATATAATCGTGCTTGAGTGCTCTGGTGAACACACCTGTCAGCACAAATCTCTAAGCTTTATTGTTCCAGAGCAAAATGTGTTCTTCATTTTCTGAAAGTAATTGTAAAAACTGAAAGATGCAAATCTAGCAAGTTTTTTTCCTGCTTAAATTTAGTTTTGGAATATTATCTAGTTAATGTGGCATTAGAAATAGCAGAGCAGATTTTGGCTTTTGAGGCTTATCTTGTACAATTTTAGTCTGGAGTCCTCTTTTCTAATGAACATTTTGTGTGATCACCTGCACTCAGGGCGCTCTGTTGAGAGAGGTAAGGGCCAGAGGAGAGTCCAGATGGCTTCTCGTATTGGATCCAACATTGCTGTGAAGCCTGGGGAACTTCTGCACATAGGTATCACTGTCCATTAAGTCTGTATCCCTGTCAAACAAGTATCTTACAAAATAATTGCATGACTGTGTCAGCACTAAAACAATATACTCTTTGTTTATAAAATGAAATAAGGGCTTTTTAAAGTATGGCTGTTTAAGATGTGTAATTACATTCTTATTACATTTAAGAAGAAACAAAGCAGGGAGATGCTTGTGTGTGCAAGTATTACTATTATTACTAATTTATTTGTCTGATACTTGAATTCAAAGTGACTTACAGTATATGTGCACTCATTTATACAGCTGACAATTTTCACTTTTACATCATTTCTGAATTAAATTAGAAATATGTATGTTTCTTTACATAATTGACTATGAAATCCTTCTTGAGATATGAGTTTTTTTCTCATGAGGCATACAGATGCATGATGTATTGTGTTTTTTATTGTATCTGCAATTTAACTGCAAA
Organism: Atractosteus spatula; assembly: GCF_055471065.1. Lineage (NCBI taxonomy): Eukaryota > Metazoa > Chordata > Actinopteri > Semionotiformes > Lepisosteidae > Atractosteus > Atractosteus spatula. Next base: position 45,541,913 of record NC_142712.1, on the reverse strand, counting down.
TGCAGGAGTAAAAGAAATAACACATATTTAAAAAAAGATATTACCAAAAATTAGTAATTTCTAATGTTGCCCCCAGTCATGTCTGAAGTCTATTATATGTATGTTCTAATAATTAGAATTAGATTAAAAATAGAATATTATCTTTAGAATTGAACATATCACTCTTTCACTAATATATTTTTGTTGATGCTTTTATCCAAATTACATTTATACAACTAGATATTTCACTGGAGCAATTCAGGAGAAGTACTGTGCTCAGGGGTACAATAGCAATGTTTCACCAGGGATATGAGGTCACAAGCTTCTGGTTACAAGTCCACTACCCTTTCCACTGCTCCACCCTGCTTCCTGTACCATAGCAGTAGAAGCATAATGAGTCAAGCTGAAATGAATAGGTTTTGATAACTTGCAAGTGTTCATTACGTTCATCATTGCTGTTCAGGGTGTCCAGTTCTTCCAAATCACAGAAGAGATGTTTACTGGTTTTTCCAAAACCGGACGCTGAAGGAGTCCCCGAGGCTCCAGTACAGACTCCTGGCTGGGGGACGTGTCCTGGAGGTGAACACAATTGCAGGAGTGTTTGAGGGCCAGTACAGATGTCGGACCACTATCAACTCCCAACAAATTTCTGCTTGGGTCAACATTAATAAAGAAGGTCTGTGTCTATATACTGTATGTATCTGGGTGTGACAGTGATTAATGATTGGCAATGAAAATACAAATGATTGGGGATAAAATTTACACATAATATTTAATGTGTTGAGGGCGGCACAGTTGTGCCCTCAACACATTAAATATTGTGTTTGTATTGTACTGGGGCCCTGGGTTTAATTCCTGGTGTGCTATCCTGTGTCCGCGTGGGTTTCATACAGGAGCGCCATTTTCCTCCCACAGTCCAAAGGCATACAGTAGGTTAATTGGCTTCTGTTGAAATCAACCCTGATATGAGTGTGTTTTCGTCTGTGTGTTCCCCTGCAGTGCACAGGTGTGCTGTCCAGAGTGTATCCCACCTCCTGCCTGTTGCTTGCTAGGAAAGGCACTGGCTCCCCCATGACCCTGTATTGGAAATGGATGGAGATGTATGTCGAAGTCCAACGCATTAAATCTATCCTTCTATCAATGTTCAAACCACTTTAGCCAGCAGGGGATGCTGGATAAAGTGGTTTATACTGTACATGAAAGACAGGATACACCCTGAACTGGATGACAGTGTTTCCATCTATGTTAGTTTAAATATAATGTAGCCAGTCTGTATCCAGGTGGATATCTACGTGGCTGTTTTTCTTCATGTTCTGTTTGTTTCTCTTTGTGCTCTGAAAGTGTAATGGCAGCCTTGCCTGGATTTCACTCAGTTGTCGGGGAGTGGTGTTCCATGGGTGGATGTTTCCAGTATTGGCTGCTTGTGCTCTGGAGTTCTGAATGCAATCTTGTTTCGCCCCCAAGCAGAGTATCGATGGGGGCCTGGAGGATGGGCTGAGTGCTCTTCTTCCTGTGGAAATCAGGGAACCCAGTCGCGGGGTCTCCTTTGTCTCAGTGCTGGTGGAAGGGAAGTCAACCAGTCAGCCTGCGATCATCTTCCAAGGCCGGCAGCCAGCACTCAGCCTTGTTACATGCAAGACTGCCCTCCGAGGTACAGAGATACCCTTATGAAGTATCACCATCTGGGTTAAAGCTAACCACCGAGACGGGCTGCTTACTGATTGCTAGTGGATTGCATTTCATGAAACTGGCAAAAAGTCTGAGGCTTCATAATAAGCTTTCCCTCTCAAGTATTGGTACAGTAGCTGACTTTTTTAACTGATGAAAACAAAAAAACAATCAAACACCCCACATAATACTAACCCTTCTGTGTAGAAGAGTAGTTTGTCCACTTAAGGTTTCAGTAGAGGCAGTGATAATAGCTCACAATCTTATAGCAATATCTTAATTGTGAAGTAAGTGTTACATGGTCAGTCCACTTCAGTTCAGCTATAAGCACTATTTGTATGTTTGTAATACAGAAGTATTGAGCAACCTGTACTTGTATCCACAGGCCCACAGATACTCTGCTCTCACTTTATTGTTGGTGAGCAGTACACCAAATATAATCTACTTCAGAGAGCTAGTCATGTAGCATAAGAAGACTAGAGAGGAATGTGCAGGAAGGGTCAGAAAGCATCCTGATTCTTTTCTTTTTTTCTGCCTTCTTTTTATACTGTACCTTCTTTTTGAACTAGAGGTTGGCAGATTTAAACTGTCTTTAAAGCCATGCAAAATCTAAAATCTAAATCTAACTCATTTGACATGGATAGCAATGCCAAAAGCATCATTTTATTGTACCCATGTGCACAACCTAACACAGTCCTCCGAATGTCAGTTCAGCCTGTGAAACCGCTTAGTATCTTTAAGCAACTCTCCATGGGAGATCTTCACACAATGCTGGTCTTTGTGGCTGCCCCTGTGAGCATTTTAAATCCCTGACTGCTGTGTGCTGATACTGGCTGCCTGAAATGAGGCCCTTCAGCACTGGCTTCCTCAATGTTTTTGGGAGAGGCGGGCTTTTGAACTGTGAAACACGTTGCTGGGGGGGGGCGCTGAGTAGAGATTGTCTTATTCTGTTTAAAGAACAGGACAGAGAAGATGAATAGGAAACCATTAATTAAAAAGAGATTTCTGTTGCCAAAATACGAGCTTCAGAGATGACCGTTGGTCATTTCTGCAGAATGACCTGCCATTTAGTTCAAATTGCCTTGCTGACCTCTCTGCATGACATTCTGCGTCACAGGGTTTGCTGTTCCAAAGAAAACAGGTGCAGTTATGGCTCTAAAACTGTAGCATGTCTTATATTACTGGACTCCTGTTCTCCAATAACATCTGAGAGAATGATTCCCGGAGGCAGGTTTTATCTTCTTGGTAAGAATGTTAGATGCTTGATGTTTCAGACTGCTGTGTTCTAAGTTTGGGCATTAGGTTGGATGGTCATCCTTGGCTAATAGCAATTAGATGAATGAGGGTGCATGTTCTGACATATTGCCTGCATTAACAAAAGTCAAGTTATCCAGTTTCAATACCAGGCTGGAAGGATTTAAAAATTAAAAAAAGTATTTTTTTATATTATCAAACTCTCAAGCATTGTGCACAGAACCATTTAGAATCCCACCTCTTAGCTGTGATGTTAATGGTATCTGCTGCCTTCACTGATTTTCTTTTTTGTAAAATAATATATCAAGCAAGACTAGTCAACATTTTTACTTTGCATGTTCTAAATGTCAGTTTTCATAATCCATATTAAATCCACAGGAATCTCCCTGCTGGATTAGATTAGACTCCTGTTGGATTCCACATGCAGTTTGATGCTGCAGTCTTGTTCATTTCCAGCTGGGTGGCCACTGTGTGGTCTAAGTGCTCCGCTTCCTGTGGCAGAGGCTCAAGGCATCGGCAAGTTTCCTGTCAGCAGGTGATGGCCCATGGGAATGTGAGGATTCTGCCAGCATCAGCCTGCGTGAGAGAGGAACGGCTGACCGACAGTGAAGAGTGCCTGGCAGACTCGTGTGTTCAGTGGGTGGTGAAGTCATGGGGTCAGGTAAGGTTCATTATTCCACTAATATTAATAAAAATATGAATAACTGGTGATATGTAATATAGGTTAATACATAAAATACAAAATATGTCCATATCTTTTACATGCATGCTATCATATACCTAAACCTGGGGGCACAGCAGGGTTTTGAAATGTTCTTTCCTCATAAGCTCCTAATGAAGTTATTGCAAAATTTATTGACTTAATTAGCCTATATTAGTACTATTAGTAGTGCCGTAGCTATTGAGCAATTTAAAGTGACGTACTGCAGCTTTCCAGTGAGCTTTATTATTTTATGTTCTTGTGCAGCCCCTGTGCCTATGACAGGCACATCTGCAGTTCTTGTTCTTGTGCTGCTCCTGTGCCTGTCACAGACAGTTCTTGTTCTTGTGCTGCTCTTCTGCCTGTCACAGATAGTTCTTGTTCTTGTGTGGCTCCTGTGCCTGTCACAGATAGTTCTTGTTCTTGTGCTGCTCCTGTGCCTGTCACAGATAGTTCTTGTTCTTGTGCTGCTCCTGTGCCTGTCACAGATAGTTCTTGTTCTTGTGCTGCTCCTGTGCCTGTCACAGATAGTTCTTGTTCTTGTGTGGCTCCTGTGCCTGTCACAGACAGTTCTTGTTCTTGTGTGGCTCCTGTGCCTGTCACAGACAGTTTTTGTTCTTGTTGCAGTGCTCAGGCCGATGTCTAGGCCCAGCCCTCACTGTGCAGCGGCGCACAGTGGTGTGTCGCCATGAGAACGGTTCTGCTATCCCGGAATCCCACTGTGATGCAAGAGAGAGGTACTGTACCATTGCACAATTTCGAATCAATTTAAACACCTTAAACAACTTAAGTAACAAAGGTGAAAGGTTGGACTTCAATCAGAAGTTTTGATTCATGGATAATTGTTTTCTACAAATGATTTGTGTAAGATATGAGATAGAAGACAACATTTAAGTGAATTAAGTCTCAGAAAACCATTTAAATATTTTACTGTTGTTTATCAGTGCTTAACTTAGCCAGCTTTGTTACAACAATTTTAAGTTACAATATTTTTCTTTCTGCAGTATTGTATGGATATTCTAATGAAATATAATAATAATTTTATAAGGTTATATTTCCACTTTAATTTTGCAAACCATTTTTGTTAGAAAAATGAAACATTTACATTAAAAATGCTTACTTGAGAAGAAATAGAACCACTTTTCTTTCTTTGTTTGCAATGCCTGCGCTCTGATTCTATTGGTATTTGAACGCCAAACTTCAGTTCTCTCCTTTGTATCCAAAGTTGCCATTTACTGCCTCCTAGAGGCCACATGTGGAACTAAAATTCTAACAGCTGTAACCCAGGTAGGGGTAGCTGAAGCTTTCTAAAGCTTTCTTTTTTTTCTTTCTTGGGCTAGATAAAGGGAACATGTATTCTGAGGTTGAGTTAAGAACAATTTCTAAAGCAGAAGAGTGTCTTCTGTAACCTTTCAGGCCCGTCTCTGTGCAAACCTGTCCCTCAGAGATGTGTAATGTTCAGTGGAGGGCTGGGGCGTGGAGGCCCTGCACTGCGGCCTGTGGCAGTGGGTTCCAGTCCCGCAGAGTGGAGTGTGTTCACAAGAAGAACAACAAAACCCTGGCAGACCAGCATTGTGCCTGGCAGAAGCGTCCAATCACATGGCAGCACTGTAACGCCACTTCCTGTGGCAGTAAGTCCTCACACTTCGTCTCCTTCTATAATACACTTAGAGAGCCATGAGAGCAGCACTATTACGCAGTCATTTGCCCTGCGATTTGAATTACTTTGTTGAAGCCCTAAGGGAGGCAGATTTTTGTCTGTATCTGCTCATAATAATAATTTAGTTTGAAAAAGGGACTGAAAAATGTGCTGCAAAATATAATTCGGCTTTTTATGTGTAATGGAATCCCTCATGGTCCTAAGTCTGACTACAATAATAAATATAATTTAGACATGCAACTAGTCTCACACTTGTTATTTAATAAGATCTGGCAGAAAGCTGCAGTGTTTTTCTAGTGAAAATCAGTAACTGGATTTGGAGACTTGGTTGTGCCTCTGTTTCACTGTACAAAAAACACGCTGAATGTCAGAAAGCTGTTCTCTTCTGTTAATTTAGCCAAATAGTTTAAATATTGAACAAGTGTTTCAAAGAGACAAAATATCTAAAATGTAACTGTTGAAATATGGCTGGGTAACTGATCTTTTATACTGTTTAAGTGGCTGGTTTATGTTCTTTAACAGTATATGTTACTGTCCTAGGAGGCAAAAACGAAGCAAACAGGTTTGAGAGCTTTTACAGACACTGCATTTAGAGTGATTCCCCTTCCTAAGTAAATAACTTGATTCTACTAGTAGGAGTCATGGATTTATGGCCTTAGTGTCTGATTGTTTTTTCTCTTCTTTTTAAGGAGGTGAATGCAAAGATACAACCCATTACTGTGCTGTTGTAAAGCAACTCAAGTTATGTCTCATAGATCTTTACAAGCAAAGATGCTGTGAGTCTTGCCGGGAAGCATAAGCCACCTGAGCTCATCAGTGGTAGGGGAACCTACAAATGGACAAGGTGGATCAGAACGGTGCACAAAAACATAAACTGCAGAAACTAATGCAACTGAAATGATAGACATACAGGACAATTCATGTTTTTTGAGGGGCAAACTATTTTATATAAAGACTTTAATAATGTACTGGAAAATCTCTACTGTTGCACCAATGCTTTGACACTTCACTGCTTACTAATGAAGAATTCTTCAGCAGACCTGGGCATCCATTACTGGAAGCAGGACTTTAATGAAGAAAATTAAAGGCAAACGCAGGACACCCTTCTGCTCTGGACACTTGTATAACATATGGTTGCTGTGTACAGATTTAAACTGACGGATGTTTTCAAGACTCAACATCTTTCTGTGCCACAGACAACAGTCTGAAGCAGGGTTGTTTTTTTAGTGTTTGAAATACATTTGTTCAGCACTTTAAAAATGAGTAATATAGTGCAACTTACACATACCAAGTAGTGATTCTGAACTGTGCTGTATGCTGCTGTAATAGGTCTTGCCCGATGATTGCTCTGCATTTTCTGAAAGGGAGAGTCAGCAGATTAAGAAAAGTGCAAGACTCACTCTGTGGGTTAAAATATTATTTGAGCTTAAAATAATGTGTGGTATCTGATGTGAATGGTACACACTGAGAAGAACAGTCGCTTTAGATGATGAACTGCAGTTCTTTCACTTCTGTAAGTTATTTGTGATTATGATTTAGCACTTCACCTTATAATATCTATAACAGACAGTAGTTACTAAGTACAGTGTTGAATATTTTATGCTGTTTTATTGCTATGCTGTGTATATACTGTATAAGTGATTTGAGAGACATAATAAAAGGCCATTAATGTCTGTTAAGTTTTTAACCTAAAACATTTTAATCTACTCTGTTGTAAGCCAATGTTGTTAATGAGACTGAGAATGAGAATGTGAAGGCTCAGCTCAGAGGATATTCATCAGTCCACACAAAATGTTCCATTACTTTTCCTCTCTTTTCAATGTGTACTTAAAATAATGCAGACTTACTAAATGTGTTAATTAGTAGTAAAAGTGACCTGTGTGTACAGTTTTATTTAAAATATGTAGTATTCAGGACTTAGAAATTAGGTGTAAAATGTATTATTAATGACCATTCACCTGCGTGAAGGCATGGTTGCCATTGATGTACTAAGGATTGTGATCTAAAATTCTGAATAATAAGACAATTACATCTCACATTTTATAAAATTGATTAAATCATAACAGAAAAAAATCACATAAATAATTTCAGATCTCCATACTATTATTGGGTAAATGTATTTTAGACTGTTTTCTATTGTTATTGATGCAGTTGATCACTTACAATGCTTAATAACAGTATTTTGAATAAAAATGACAGAATGATATTTGTAGCTAGTTGTGTCCATATATAAGCATGTCTGGAAAAGTTTTAAGAAGCTTTTAAGAAAGGTTCCCCTACAATGAAGTGCATTACATTATTTAAATTTGTATTATGGGTATCAAGGGAAGAGATACTGTTTCAGTTGGCACTATAGACACCCATGAAAAACTTCTTCTGAAGAGTACCACAGCCCAACATTTGTGCCTTTAGTTTCCTGAATACTATGATGGGTCTGATTTTGATTCTGTGTTGTGTTTAGCTTTTTGTAATTAATGTAGTGCATTGTAAAATACTGCTTGTATATATTATTGTTTTAAAGTGCAATATTGTACATTGAGTGTAGATTTTTTTAACTTTATTTTCTTACTACCAAAGTTACTGATTTAAGTGTCCTTGTACCTTGTACTTATTTGAATATTACCGCTCCATTTAGCACTTGCTAACATATTTTATTCTTGTGTTTTATTATCATTGTCCTTCTGGTGCATGTAATGGGGACATATTATTGCAATCCTATTCTTAATGTTTGTTGACAAGATAACAGAAGTCTCCTCTTTCACACATCAATGGTATGCATTTACTTAAACTCAACATTCCCATATAGCTACTGATATTTCCTGTAGTGTGTGTCAAGTGCTAAACAGGTGTGACTTGTTACTTTAACACTACATTTACAGAAATTCAATAAAACTGTTGGGACAACATTAAACTGTGTGCAAAAATCATGTTCATATTCAACTTGTTTATACATAATTCAGTCTATTTTCTAACTGCTTCAGGGTCACGGGGGAGCCCAAGCCTGTCCCAGCAAGCAACAGGCGCAAGGCAGGCTACACCCTAGAGGGGATGCCAGTTCATCACAGGGCACATACAGACACAAACACATACACACTCAAACCAGGGCCAATTTTACCAGAAGCCAGTTAACCTACTCGTTTGTCTTTGGACTGTGGGAGGAAATTGGTGTACCCAGAAGAAACCCAAGCAAACACAGGGAGAACATCCAAACTCCATGCAAATCTAGGAATTGAATCCAGGGCCCCAGTGCTGTGAGGCTGCAATGCTAACCACTGTGCCATCGTGCCAGCCTTAACAAGTTTATATTCGAGGTTATAATAATTAGATAAAAGACAGATCTTATCAGTTAATTTGCCAGAAACTTTAATGATCATTATGTGATTTTCCATACATTTCCATTTACAGTGTTTATATATTATATAGTATAAGCAGATGCGGATGAAAATTAAGGAAGTGCCTCAAAACATTCTAGTACATACTTTAGCTAAAATCATAATAAATTACAGTTGGCACCTAAACTGATTTTAAACAATTTTGTTCATAGAAGGCTGTTCTGTATAACCTACTAGGATAGCAATGTTCTTTGCAATAAAAAATAAAAAATATATATATTTTTTTAATTGCAGTGAAATGGTACTATATAAAATATGCATTTTTCAAGATATAGTCTACAAAGATTTGAGGTGGTAAATGATAACAATCAGGAAAAATAACCTGTTTATAAGAATAAAATGCCAAATATGTTACATAATTAATTAATACAAAGTACTTAGAAAATAGAAGTTTATCAAGCATTCCATTGACCCTTCAGATTATTCAATGTGTGCAAAAAATCCCCCAAAATTAACCACATAATTTTAACCTTCACCATAAGAATGAACAAATCTATTAATGTATTAATTAGCAAACCCATTTCAAGAAAAAACACAAAAAGAGGTTGTTGGTTGATGCATATTTTCAATACAGATGCACAACTGAACTTTAAGACAGTACTGCCACCTCTTTAGGGGCTTGCATTTTATCAGCCAGAGCAATGCTGTTCCCTGCTGGTGATGACAGCATGCGGAAATATCTGTGTCCTCGGTGGTCAGCCTCTTCAAACACATAACCTGGTGGGGAATCGAAACTGGCCGGACACACGTGCGCTCTCTTTGGAGTGAACTCGGTGCGGTACATGGTCCCATCGTCAAATGGGGCGGAGCTCCTCAAGGCCACATTCAGAGGTTTACAGCTCATGGAAGGGTGGATGTCGTGAGGAGTGAAGTGGGCTTTGAAAGTGGTCAAGCTATCGAATTTCCCAGAGGGCTTTGTCATCTCCTCCTGCTTCTTTATCATCTCCTGCTTGCGCACTTCCCATGTTTTGAAGTCTTCCTTCATGGTGGTGCTGCCTTGGAAGGGAGCAGCACTTCTCCTGCCACGGGAGATGGGTCTGATTGGAACAAATGGCTGTATCTTGTGTTTCACGTAGTCGCAGTGGGAGGTGGTGCTCAAATCCATTTGTCCATCTGGGGACACATATTCAGGAGCCTTATGGACCTGGGGCAAGCTGACTGGCCACTGCTGAAAACGATCACGGAATTCAGTGCTGCTGTTGAAGCGAGCATCCGTGACAACTCTGGAGAAATCTGGCTTGCAGCTTTTGGAAATCTCCCCTGGCAAGCCTTTGAAATCTCTTTTATGGATGGTAAGATCCTCAAAAGCCTGACTGCTGGGCTTGTACTCTTCCTTCGGTTTAACAAACTTAGATTCCAAGGGATGAGCAATGTAGGAAATTCTATTGCTTGTCAGGCCCTCGAAAGGAGCATCGGAGAGCCTGGCCATATTGGGGGGCTTGAAACTTTCTCGAGGAACCAAACTCTTAGGAGCAAAATCATCTTGGAATGTTGTGGAGTTTGCAAACTTTGAGGAAGAAGGATGGTAACTTAAATCTGGTTTGGCAGGCTCTCTCTTGGTGATTTCCCATGGTCGGAAATCATCTTTAGAAGAAAAAAAACAGTTTTCATCATTATACTGTACAGTAATAAGTTCCTCTATGTGAATTTACCTCATGCGATTTTAAGTATCTGCCTGGAATTTTCTGTGTACCATTTTACTTTGAGCAAACCCCATTTTTGAATATCCCTTATTTCAGGAAGTGTTGGCACAGCACTTGTCTGCAATTTCTGTCACATGTGTAAAGTGTTCTGAACATATTAGTGTACATTATTGCATTGGAGTTTGATATTGATTTTTGATTGTGCAAAAAAGTGCTATTGATAGTGATTTCCAAAAGAAAAGTGACGGTTATTAGATCATAAATAAAATGGCTCCTAACATATAAGAAAGGATGAAGAGTCCAGATCAAATAAAAAATGACCTTATCCAAAATGATAAGGTCTGTGATGAGTTTAGAAGAAAAAAAATAAGTGCTTTATAAGGTGCATGGAGGACTAAATAATAGTGCTGTTGGTCAGTTGTTTGGTCAACATTAATATACAACTCATACAATAAAGAAAAGTTAGAATGCTATCAGGGTGAGTGGAAGAAATGGAACGTTTTGTCTCATCAACAACAACAATAATAATAATGTTAGAAGTGGTGGCCATGCTGAGGCCCAATCCAGTTAGTCTCGTAGGTCACCATTTTTAACGATTGCCAAAAGCTGTCAGCTTTAAATAATCACAATGGGATTGTTCTATATCTTCCAAAATAAGGTTTTCTAGTAGTGAACCAGAGCTGGAGACCCCTGCTTTATACACTTTAATTATAGACCTATAGTTTGTCGCATCTTTTAGCTTTACTCTACTGATTGAAAATGATCACGCTGCTGCCAAGATGATTCCTGAATAGCGCAGCTTGTGTCTTTGGTGAAAACATTATTTGCACCTTTGTATGTTGGCAGAGTGTCCAGTTTTCCTCCAGTCACATGTGTCCTCTCTCTTGGCCTCGCGAGTGCCAATGCCTGCACCTTGTATGGGTTGTAGTCCATCTTATAAGTGGTGCCAAGATCTATGTGCCCAGAGCTTGGCTTGTATTCTTCCTGCAATCGCCCTGGCCTGCGTGACACTTCGTAAGGAATGTAATCAGCTCTATAAAGAAAAAATAAAGATTAAAACATCTTGATAACATCACACAAGAGGATTTCCCATACAAAAAAATGTAACTTGCAAATAAAAGCAGACTTTGTCTTTTGTTTAGTTGTGCTGTATGTATAGTAAATTGCTGTACATGAAAATATGCAATAGTCTGTAAATGAGCTTGAATAAGTGATCAAACAAGTATACTTAAACGTTGTAGTCCCATCCATTTTTCCTCGATCAGCCTGGTAATCCTGCTTGGGTTTCATGCTGCTGGGGGGACAGAACCTTCCATACTCAGGGTACTTCTCATTGTATTCGGTGAGCAGGCACAGCTGGTTACTCTTCTCATAGAGGCCAGTGGGCTGATGTGTGCAGCGGTGCCGTCTATGAAAGTGACACACAGAGAGAGGAGGAACAGGGCTGTTGCTTGTTAAAATTACATTCCATCAAAGAAAATAGTTCTATTGAAATGCTCTTTTTGTTTCAAAAAGATCTAGAGGAAAAAGGCACAGTGCTGTAGAACAGATTTTTAGATTTCTATTTATATACTGTAGTATGTTTAAGAGCTGTCTATGTGAAACATTTGCAATACATTAATACTTTGAAATTCTCATGAATCTTGGCTTTAGCTTACTGAACTTTTCACATATTAGGAAAGATGCGTGATGAACAGACAAATGAGAAGCCTTTTTTAGATATTGGTTCTGACTTTACGGACTGCTTTTGACATATATATCAACACTGTATGTCCAACAAATGTACTGAGGATAAAAAATCAAGTCAATTGGTTCTTTAATGCAGGATTATTGTATACATGTTGTATAGATATTAGACTTTTTAAAAAATAAATACAAATTTTCCATCAGGTTTGGGTAAGTCACAGTCTTTACTGGACTCTCCCTGAGTGCTGTGAAGGTTGAAGACTCCAGAGGGCTCCAGTGAGCCCAAATGTTTCTGGGTTATGATTCCAGAATCATCCAAACACACAAGGTTGCTCTGGGACTCTGGAGTCACAGTATTATAAAGACTCTGGGCACTTAAGAGTTTGTTTTACAATGCTGTCTTAAATGAAAAATATAGTGATTACTGAGTATTGTAACACAGTAATTGTCTTCAAGATTTACAGTGTGACTCCCTCTGCACTTAATCATTAACGAGGTTACTAACAAACAAATCACTATGTACATAACTGTTTAGTTAAAGTAGCAACATTAATATACTTCCAACACCACCAAAAAAGCTTTCAAGTGTATCTTTACTTATGAGTATTACATAATTACATAAAGCCAATCAATATTTTTTTTATTAAATATAACACTTTTAAAGACATATCTCAAGTTCTTTACATTATAACAAGGCATACAACAAATAATACAGTAAATTGCACACAATTAAAAGCTAGTGTATAAAAGTGAGTTTTAAAACAGGATTTGAAAGTACTGGCTGACAGGATGGGATGTCATTCCACAGCCTAGGAGCAACAGACAGAAAGCACGGTTTCTAGGGTTGGAATCTTGTAATGGCAGCTGGAAAAAGGCCGGAGCCCAGAGAGTGCCACCAATGAGTAGGTGTATAATCAGTTCACTGATGTCATCAGGAGCCAAACTGGTCAGGCCTTTAAAGTCTTAAAGTGAGTATGAGCACTTTGAAGTGCCAATGAAAATAAATCACAAGATACAATAGATGCCCATGTGTTTAAGTTAAGCACCTGAGGTCTGCACATGCTGCAGACATTATTATGTTTGGATACAGGAGCAAGATGTGCTTTATAAACAATGCTTATGCCTGGAGAAGACAATTACCTGTATTATCTTTTCTGCATCCGATTGGGAGAGAATTTTGGATACAATTGTTACAAAGAACTAATCTATAAGTTTTCAGTGTACACGTACTTTAGCTAACTAGCACATCCCAGTGGACTACACATTCTCAATATTGTAAGGATATTCAAACAATCTCTTATGGATAGAGATATAAAGATGTTTTCCAGTAACACCCTATATACAGTAAGTTGATTAGTTAATATGAACTTTATTACTTATATATGAACATGACATACTATATATAGCCTTTCACAATACATAATCAAAATAATAGCACTTTTCAATTCCAAAAATGTTACTCTCTTATTTCCATTCATTGTTAGAAAGTTGCTTATTCCTGGTGTTACATCAACCCATAGCCCATCCCAGAAGCACATAGCACAAGGCTGGACCTTACTCAGGAAAGGACACCCCACAGGCAAACACACAGGGACACGGAACATGCAAACTTCACAGCGAGGGTACCCCACTGTACTCAAACCCAGGGCTCAAGGGTTGTGAGGCAGCAGTGCTAACTCCTGTGCCACTGTATTCTCTTATTAATGAGGCGCACAGATTGTCTGTCCAACTAGAGCCTACCTATTGATAATTACATCACAAGATTTCAAGTCCCTTTATAGAAATATATGGAGGTATATAGTATATAATATAACATACAAATATTAACAAAAACTACTTGCAAGAGATATCAAGATCAAATAATCCAGTTAAACGGTGCAATAACCTTAGTTGTAACTTAGTTGATATCATTGTCAAGAGACGGAGGGTGCGACAGCTTTTGACCCTGACCGTAATAAAAAATGTTGGTTACAATACTCACCAAAAACAAGTTAATCTATTATTGCATCTGATACACAAACACCTCACCTGTACACACGTATACATTTCAAGTCCTCTTCCATTCACATTTCTTTCAGACTGCCTGAATTGCCTGATCTTATACAAAACAGGTCTTAAACAAAAAGTGAATCTAATCCATCTGCACACTCAAGTATTTGTTTAAGGACTGAAATATTTGTAGTGCAGTACTGTAGCCACCGCAGCCTCCCTTTTGTATTTTTCGTAATAGTGCTATGTTGCTCCTGCTTTTGTTTAATTAACAGTACACAGTACACAGGCCGACTGTATGGTAGACGGCTATTTACAGCCTATTGGTCATCCTAATAGTCTAAGAATTCCTGTACATGGTGAGTTTGGTTACTGTATCATTTTATTATGTTAAATTATTGTACTGACAGATCTATATTGGAAATAACACACTATATTATGTCTTTTTTAACTCTGTAGCACACTTGTTAAAAGTCATCAAGAAGCAGACAAATATGGGATACAGACCTCAGTCAGTTCATAATTTTGTCATCTTATCTAGACAACTGGAATTATTATCAGGGGTTATTATTAAAGATTTGAATATTGTTCCACCCTTTAAAAGTTTCAGTTCCGATCTGCAATACACGTTACTGTAAAAATACCAGAGAAGTGATTATTACTCAGAATGTAAGTGTGACTTCTGAATAAGCCAATCACAAAATGAAGCACTTACCCACAGTTACAGATATCACATATGCATTTTCTCTTCATTTTGTCCCCACGTCCGCTCAGGATTTAACAGCAAGTACAAACTTTTCGCGGAGTTTCTCCTCACACCTCGCACTCAATGCATAGACATGGCAACGCCGCTGTTTCCAGGGAAGCAAAACGTCACTTAACAACCCTGGAGCGTCTTAGCAACGACGTACACTACTTTGCATACGTCAAAGGGTGAAGTTGAAAGGTTAAGCGTGGAGCTGAGACTTCCGGGATAGTAAAACAACGTGAGTTGCGTATTTCGTTGTGTTTCATATAGATTCTTAGTTCATTTTAAGGTCATTTTTTAAAAATGCATTAGATAACTCCTTTTGAACTCATCTTTAACTATTCGTATATACTATAGATATATGTTGGCATGGGACAAGGACGTTTATAAAGGATGTGGTTCCAAACTGTAAAAGCCTTTGGCGTTACAACTGTGCCTATCCACAAGTTAGAAATACACAACTGAAACACGTGGTGTTCATTAGCACTACAAGGGGAGAAAAAACAAAAGAGCAAAGAAAATCAACTGCTGACTGCAGTGTATTTATATGTAATGCTTGTGAAAATATTTGAAAATGCATTTAATTTGTGATGTGTGTTAATCTGATCAAATGATAAACAGAATGTCTTTGAAATACATTAAATACATAGTAAGAGATGACCGTGTTTTTGTTCATAAAATGTTCGACGTGTTCAATAATCTGTCTGAATAGAGCGCCAGCAGGAAAACCTACCTGGAAAGCTCCCAGCTTAACTAGTAATTAGTTAATAAATCACACTGGTATCTTTGGCGATACTAACTAGACTGTAGATGAAGCACAACATGTTTTACAGGCTTTGTCGTCAACGTTCTAAAAACAATATCTAGAACCTGTCACCCTGAGCGGTAAATTATTTTAGAGATGTTAACTGCTTAAAGTAAGGTTGCCCCCCACTTGCATCACTCCAGATTTTGCACTTTATAAACTTTAAACCATTCTAATAGTCTTAATTAGTCTTTGAAACAGTGTATTTCATTTATATTTATATTTAAACGCAGTTCTTGTTTTAAACTCCTGAGTTATTGTTCTGTGTTTTCCAGGCAATCCGGAATGGGGCACACCAGTTTAGACAAAATCATTGCACTTCAGAAAAAACCGGCAAATATCAGGAATATTTGCATTTTAGCACATGTGGATCATGGTGAGCGCATTTCATTAAGACGTTTTCTAATATTACACATACGAGTAGTATTAAATGGTAAATATGATATATTTTTGGTTGGATTTATGAAGAACTGTTTACCAACATGGAATCAGGTCTCACCCATCTTTAACATTACAGGACAATTTTGTGCATCTATTGTTAGTTGAAGACTATAGCTGTCAATTCAGGGCAATTATTACTTCGTTTTGCAACAGTCAGAGTTTTGTCCTGAGCACAAAAGCTAGCAGATTAAAACACTCGTGGTTGCGTGTTTAACAACAACAGCTGTTATTCATATTGTTTTGCAGGGAAAACAACATTAGCAGATTGCCTGGTTGCCAGCAATGGTATCATCTCTAGTCGGTTAGCAGGAAAGGTGGGTGTTGCTCGCATATGTGTCTGTATTCAGGTGCCACACAATGCATCTTGATGATTTCCTTTACCACCTTTGTGACAAAGGGATACTTCCAGTATTTCGTTGTACAATGTAGGATTAAGTCTGTTGTTATGCAGAATTAGTGCATTTCGCTCTTTTGCCAATACCGGCATGTGTTTGTTGGATAATTGATTTACACGTTAAATTTACAGATTAATCTTTAACTTTAATTTCTTAAATCATAGCTCAGATACTTGGATAGCAGAGAAGATGAACAGATTCGGGGAATTACAATGAAATCCAGCGCAATATCACTGCACTATTCCAGTGGTAAGTCTCAAGCAAAGGTCTTTTCAAGTCAAGTTCAAGTTTATTGTCATTATACAAATATACAGGTGTATGGTATAATGAAATGCTATTTAGCTAGCTCTCAGACAAAAAAGTAGTACAAAAGTAGTACAAAAAAACAACACTGCAATTGTATAATAAAAGAAAGACAGAGACAACAGGCAGTGTGCAAAACAACAAAAAGGTAACAGGTAATGTGCAAAACAGCATCAGATGTGCAAAAACATGCATCAAATCCCTTGTACACAGTCCTCAGACATGACTGTGATCAATACTTACAGTCACTTAATCCAGTTTCCACCACTTTGATTTCGGAGACTCTCTCTCTTCCATGTACAAAGTATTTAATCTTTGATCAGAGCTGATCTAGTTTGCTCTGTCTTGCTTTCAGATGGGAAAGACTACCTCATCAACCTGATTGATTCTCCGGGTCATGTGGACTTTTCCTCTGAGGTGTCGACAGCAGTCCGGCTGTGCGATGGGGCCATTGTAATTGTGGACGCTGTGGAAGGAGTGTGTCCTCAGGTAGGACGGTTTCTGCTGTTCTCGTTCATTTGCATAGAAAACCGGAGCGCACAGTGTAGCCATTCTTAAATTCCTCAGAAGGGGTTTTTTTTTCAATAAAAAATATGCTGTGTGGAACTTGATGAAAAGGTTAACAGTGGTTTTTTACACATCAACATGATTGGAGGCATTTTCTTGAAGCACAGTTTAATAATGAATACTGACTTGAAATGCCATGACAACAGTGAGGTGCGTGGTTTTGTCCTGAAGCTACAATTAGTGAACTTCAAAAGCTAATAATGTACTGTCTGTCCATCCGAGGCTGATGTTGCCACCATTTTCACCATCGTGAAATTAATATTTAGGAAAGCTGAATTGTGCATGCATTGTACACAAATGCGGTAACATAATTAATTACACTCAAAGCGCTTTACAGGTAATGGGGACTTCCCTCCACCTTCCCTCCACCACCAATGTGCAGCATCCACCTGGATGATGCGACGGCAGCCATAGTGCGCCAGAACACTCACCACACATCAGATATCAGTGGGGAAGAGAGCAGAGTAATGTAGCCAATTCATAGAGGGGGGTTATTAGGAGGTGAGGGCCGATGGGAAATTTGGCCAGGACGCTGGGGTTACACCCCTACTCTTTTCGAGAAGCACCCTGGGATTTTTAATGACCACAGAGAGTCAGGACCTCGGTTTTACGTCTTATCCGAAGGACGGCGCCTGTTTACAGTATAGTGTCCCCGTCACTATACTGGGGCATTAGGACCTACATGGACTGCAGGGTGAGCGCCCCCTGCTGGCCCCACTAACACCTCTTCCAGCAGCAACCTTAGTTTTTTCCCAGGAGGTCTCCCATCCAGGTACTGACCAGGCTCACACCTGCTTAGCTTCAGTGGGTTGCCAGTTGTGAGTTGCAGGGTGATATGGCTGCTGACATAAGATTACCTTTCATTGCTACCTCCCTGAAGTAAATTAGCAACTGCAACAAGATAATTAAACATGACAGGAAGGCTGCCTACTGGAGCTCTGCTGTCTTGTGTGACTTATCTGTTATTCTGTGTGTAGTGCTGAAATAGTCTAAAGAGTTTTCCTTGCTAATGTCAGATTAGCTGGCTTTCATGGGAGTCGACATGAAACAGAATAAAATATTTATTAAAGGTTGTCTGAACAGATACCTTATAAATTCCAGTGACAAATAAATTACAAAAGAGCAATTACCTTTATCATCATAATAGTTCAGCAGCTGAAACACAGCTGTGTTTATGTTTGTCTGGGTTGCCATTATATGAAAAAGCTATTAGTTTGATATTTGCATGCAAAGGAAGGACGTTGATGATAGCATGATTAATTGACTTGTTTGTGTTTATTCTAGACACAAGCCGTGTTACGACAAGCCTGGCTGGAAAACATCCGTCCTGTGTTAGTGATCAATAAAATCGACAGACTGATAACTGAACTGAAACTAACCTCCCAGGAGGCCTATACTCACCTTCAGAAAATCTTGGAACAGGTGAGATGGGTGTTTCTAAGGAATGCGACAGAGTGTGCCCATAGCTTCATGGCATTTTGAATTTTTTTGAGTTTTTGTGTCCTTCAGTAGTTTTTACTATTCAATAAGTATTTTATTAGACGAGGCAGAAAATTTTCTTAAATTTCAACTGAAGAAGAGACTTTGACCCTGAAGACATTAAAGAAAGAAGGTTTACAAATTTCTAGTGAATTGCTTGTTTTCTTTAAATTTGCCCAAATTCATATACGCTTCTGAATTATTCTAGTTCACCAACTTTGAGTAAAGTCCATTTTGAAAGCACTTCTACCAATTCAGATACATGGAGGAACAGGAGTCTGTCATTGCAAGCAACAGGTGCAAGGCCCTGTGATGCCAGTCCATCACCGGGCAGACATAGACACAAACAGACACGCACAGACTCAGACCAGAAACCAGTTAACCCACCAGTATGTCTTTGTACTGTGGGAGAAAACCAGAGCAACCAGAGGAAACCCACTCAAACAGGGAGAGAACTTAAAAAATGCCAGATAACGCATCAGGAGTTGAACCCAGGGCCGGGATGCTAACAGTGCAGCAATGCTAACCACTGCTCCATTTCAGACATTTTCTTTTACATTTATGCTGCAAGCATGTAGATCATTAAGACCATTTTTTATCGTCAGGTGAATGCAGTGACTGGGGCTCTGTTCACCTCCAAAGTCCTGGAAGAAAGAGCAGAAAAGACGGATGCCCTGGGGCCCTGTGAAAGTGTGAGTGGAGAGCAGGTGTATGACTGGAGCTCTGGCCTGGACGAGTCAGATGACTCCCACCTGTACTTCTCCCCTGACCAGGGCAACGTGGTGTTCGCCAGTGCTGTAGATGGATGGGGCTTCAGGTAAGATGTCCTTCACCTCGGGCCTGCAGGAAGGCAGAGCAGTGTCAGCTGGCTTCAGGATGATTAAAAGTAAACCTATTTCAGTTTCTTGCTCTATGCAAGATTCTCCACTAGGTGGAGCCCAAGACTTTGATTTTCTTTTGTTCGCATTGTAAAATCTGTGACACCAGGGCAGTATTTGGTCTCATGGAAAGAAACATCTGTACATGTGATTTAATATTAAATTATAACAAAGGATTGATTAAAATAAAAAAACAATAATTAAAATTAAACCGTTATTAGTCTTTGTCAGAGGGTGGCACAGTGGTGCAGTCACTAGTATTATAGTCTCCCAGCACTTGGGCCCTGGGTTTAATTCAAGACCCGGGGAGCTGTCTGTGTGAGGTTTGTATGTTCTCCCTGTGGGATTGTCTGGGTTTCCCACAGGTGCTCTGGTTTCTCCTACAGTCCAAAAACAGACTGGTGGCTTAATGGGCTTCTGGAAAAAGTGGCCCTGATATAAAAGTGTGCATGTTGGTGTTTGTGTCTGACTGCCCAGTGAAGGACTGGTGTCTCATCGAGGGTGTACACTGCCTTGTGCCCATTGTTTGCGGGGTTAGACTATAGGTCCCCTATGACCCTGGCAGTCTTTGTCAGCTGTTATGAAATTCCTCAAGACAGTGAAGGTTTAAAATTGTGATTTAAAGCCAGGTGATAATGATGTTTCTTGGTTTTGTTCACCTTTTGATGTTTTGGGGAAAATTCAAAAGATATACTGAAACATTTCAGGGGAAAAATAAATGTCCAAACATTCAGCTAGCCTGTTCTTGTCCAATAATTTATTCACCAAAGTTTGGAAATATAAATGTGACTGTACCTAAAACAATGTGCTATCTGTGGAGAAATAGATTTTCTAGTTCTTTAATTACACATAGTGGCACATAATTTAAAAGTCTGTGAAAAGAAAACCAAACCACAGAAGGAGGTGAGTAAATTGGGAGAGATACACCATTATATCCTGAGAAGAGTTAATCACTCTTTGTTAACATCGGGCAGTACTGTTGAAAAATCATTCTGGATGAAGCATCTTAGCTCTTTGTCATGATTTGTTATAATTTTAAAAACTGGCTTTTGAAATAACTTGAAACATTTATACTTATGTAAGGTCTGTTTATATATCTTGGCGTAACAGGAGTATCACTGTCAAAATAATTGTGATAAGCTGTGTCAGTTCTGTAATTATCAGGCTATGGAAGACAGAGGAGCAGTAAACCACTCTAACAAAGAAAAAAATAAATTATCCCCAGGCAACAGCAAGTTTTAATCCCATGGCACTCATTTTTTCACTGTTGCCTGTCTTTACTGTAGACTCCTTTTTCCCTGCTTTATGAATTAAAAAGTTTGATAGGTGTATCTGAGATCAGCACGATACAGTGCAGGTTTTATTTTTTTGTTTTCCTTTTGAAAGGAAAAGGACAAATCAGTTGAATGACACCCATTTGTCAAGTTAGAAGAACTGTTTTTTTGTTGATGAAGTTGATGAACATTGAGTTTCATATTAGAAATATGCCCATATAGTGCTTCCTTTTATTTGGAGTGATGATGGTGTGTTAATGGTTCTCAAGTGCAGACTAATTTGCATCGAGATTACATTTTCTTTTATTTCAGCCCAGCGATAAGTAATTTGCAGTCTACAGCAGGTACTTCAGATCAGGTCAGTGCAGGGCCAGCAGAGGGCTTAATTCTGACTGGCGCTGAAGTGACGTTGCATAATGACCCTTCTAGAAAGAGGCTGGCCAGCAGTGGTCATGCTGTATTATTTCAGGTATTTGCTAGCTATGAAGAGAACAAGCAGTCCTTGTTTAAAGGACCCTCTGTCATTGCATTAACTAAAACCCTTTAGCAAATGTGACTATTAGAACGGGGCTGTAGAGTAAAAAGTGACATTTAATGTACCTCAAAAACAGGAAAACAAATGACACAACTTTTATAAGCATTTATCTCTTTGTAGTGCTATTTTTTTGTCTGCATGAAAGCATGTAAGCCTTCATAGAAAAGTGTGAATGTTTATGTATTTTTCCAGAGTCAGTTTTGGGTATTTCAGACTAGTCTCAAAATTGGTGAAAAACAACATAAAGCTTCTAATAGTGAGGAGATGTGATATGTGGTGACATAGAGCTGGGAGATATGAAAAAATGTTTCATATATGCTGATAGTATTCTTTGGAAAAACTCTGATTACAGCAGATATACCAGTTTGTGCTTATTTCAAAACCTTAGAACCCTCCAGCCTCCTCAAATACTTTGTGTGATTACTGAAATTCTAAAGCACTGTGCTTTTTTTTGCTGTATCCATGATTTGTTAGCCCACAAAAATAATTGTATTTTTTTTATGATCTGCTTTATATGTGTTTCTTTATTGTGTGACTTAACCATGAGAATGACCTTAAACTGTTTGACTGGAAGCTAGAATTTTGAAATTCATGAAAGGAAAAACATTTCCCACCCTTTCTAATGCCTCTTCTTCAGATAATGCCAGCCTTTCCTTTAGGATGGTTTTGCTCCAGTGAATAGTTGTCCCTCTGTATACCGCCTTCCCTATAATGCCACCCCAGCGCACCACCGGTATCAGTGCCGCTTGAATGACTTGGTTGAATAACGAAAGAATAATGATATCTATATTCATGGTGAAATGTGAGTACATATTTTGAGCTGTGCACCCCTAAGAAAAGTGTTTTAAAATGCAGCCTCTGCAGCACAGGCTTGGTTACTCCAATATTACATGTACAACTAATTAACTAAACCTTGATCAGAATGGTACAGCATTGCACTATAAACTGAAAGGCTTTCAAAATTCAACAAAAGATTTTGGATCCAATACTCATTTGTTGCATTTTTACCCTTTCTCTGTATATATTGAATATAATCTGTTACAGCTGAAATATTGGGGTATCTTTCCTTTTCAGTTGTATTGCCCACCTTGTGGGTGAAATGCTTTAATTTCTTTTGCAATATTTTCTTAGTGCATATTATGTATGGTGCATAGGTACATACACACCCTTGCACCCGAAGAAGGCTCCACCGCCACAATGTTGTTTCTCTTTTCAGCATGGAATAGACCTTTACTTGTTCCATTTCATACATACTGTATAATGCACTATTCAGAAATGTCTATTGTTATGTTACTCATCACATTGTTTCTTGAGTCACCCCCAAAGCATCCCAGGTTCTCCCTCTTTAATCTTCAGCTTTTCCTAAGCCAGACATTCAGAGCCGTTAGTGTCAGAAGCACTGCCCTTTCTCTCATTGTCTTGCCAAGGGAGGCTCAGAGACACTGTACCTGACAAGGGCAACAGTCCTTATTCTTGTTCCACAGCTGTGGTCGGACAGTAGATTGACAACACACACGCAGAGGCTGAGTTCTGGTTGTTTAAACTCTGAAGTCGTTTGTTCAATGTACTCATGCACAGGACACTTGCGCTTGTCTAATGTCACTTTGTATTGGTTTGCAGTGTTCTTTGCTGGCTTGATATATCTCAGTGGTGCTAAGGTGCTTCAGTGAGATGCTATATCCCTCTTGTAGGGCTACCTCTAACTGTTAAAGATTAATATAGGACACGTTCACTTTATTCTTTCAGAGCAGAGACGTTCAGTTTCCAAAGGCTGTCACTTTTCCAACATGGACATTCTCTTATAATGCTGTGCATAGAACCTAATGCCAGAGCATACTGCTTTGTGGTGCTATACCTCACCACCTTTTACAGGTGCCTTCATTATTCAGAGGTATGCAGTATTGTGTTTTATTTTGTACTGATGTTCCAAAACCCAAGTAATAGCATTGCTGGCTTAGCATAGTGAACAGTTAATGCCATTGTTTATTTCCAGCATCCAGCAGTTTGCCCAGCTGTACAGTCAGAAAATGGGGATCAAGACTGAAGTGCTGCTCAAAACCCTGTGGGGAGATTTTTACCTCAATGCCAAAGCAAAGAAGATCATGAAGGGAGCGCAGGTAACGCTCACTGACTGGCTTTTTTTTCTCTGTCTCGGTGGGGCAGGAGGATTCACTGCACAGCCCTGATTCCTTTGTGAGCCCTTTAGAGGAATAAGTAAAGAGGACCATCCAAGGAATGAAAATGATCATCCAAGAAAGAAAACTCCTCTGCTTAAAATTAACTTTTGTGTTTGAATCAAAGAAAATAAACTCAAAATATCATTACGTCTGTGCATGTGTAAGGCAGATGGAGGAAGCCTACAGCCAAGGCACCAGGGTTATCAACAGTACCGTGGGCTCTTTAACAGCCATCTTTATGTGCAGAGCACTACTTATACCCTGCTGCCATGACACTAGAGCACTTCTAGGAATTTCTGGTCCATAGAGAAGAGCACCACGTGCTGGTCCACGAGCATTACTAACAGCTGCAGTCGAGATTTCCTCAATGTCTTCCATTGCTGTATTGACTAAGCCCAGCCTCGCTTAGTTTCTGTAATCTCTTCAAGTGTCGAGGTGGAGTAGCCGCTGACATCCTGAGGGCAAGTCATGTATGGGCAGACAAAATTATTGCTTCTCTAAATGTCTCATTAAAAGTCAGTAAGATAAAAAAAAAACATTTGGAGAACCGTAGTCAGGAACAGCAGGTAAAAGGTCTTTATTGGAAAGTGTTCAGAGTTACATTTATTTTATTTCATTATAGGTCAGACTGATGCAGACTGACATTTAGTGCAGATGACTGCTCTAATATAACATTTGGTCATTTCCAAATATCAGAACTATGCTTTTATTTGGTTTTCTTTAAAAACTGAAAAAAGATGCAAGATTGAAAGGATAATAGTGTTCCAAAACATTTGTCTTTCAACAGATGTACATCAAAAAAGATTTAAGCACATCAACATGTAAGATAAATAAAGTTATTGGAAATAAAAGCTGTATAACTTTCCCTTTTGAAAGATATTTGCGTTCTCCTGCCCATTTGCTTTTCATTACGAAGTTTCCAGCAGTGCGAACACTCTTCTTAATGGGTGGTCTGAAATTACTGAAGATAAAAATGAATGATGTTTATATACACAACACCATTGTGCATCCAGTTCTGTTTCTAATGGTCTGTTAAGTGCACTGCAGCGGAAACAGCACAGCTAATGGCTACTGCATCTTTCACCCCCTTGAGTTCACCTGAGTGATTTTTGAATGGACAGACGGTATAGTCGCAGTGTGCTGTCAATGCCCCTGTGTTTTGTGGAAGTGTTTCATGTGTCCTCGAGTACATGCTCTTTAAAACTGCTGATAAGACTTTAAATCACCCTTAACTGCCACATACAGCACACATATTGAAACAAAATGAAAAAGAAAGTTGGAATGGTGCTGCTGGTTGTCCACCAGGCTTGGTATTTTACTGCTCTGCCTGTCTTAAGCTGCGAGAGAGCAGAGACACAGGGTGATGAAGAAGTGTTTTGACAGCCATGATCCTACATTAACCCACCAACCTTTCCAACGGCCATTTATTACATTAATAAATGCAGGAGGAAAGGCTTTGCCTGTGTAACGGAGTCCACTTAGAAACATTAACATCTATCTGTTCAGCAATAGAAGTGGATATTTAAACATAAGCAGAGTGATACTGTGACCCCTTCTAATCAGTAGCTGTGGAGTAGATGATGACTAGCTGGCTAGATGTTCTTGTCACTGGAGGCCCCACATTACTAGCATAGTAGTTACACTTCATTCTGTGATTAGATATGAGCTCTAGGGGGCTGTTGCATTCTCTATAAAATCAGACATAATGTGTGTCAAAAATGCCTCGGCTCACAGGCAGATCATGTTTGCTGGAAAGAAGGCAGAAGAAGTGTTTCAGGGAAACATAATGATGGTCCTTTACATGACTATGTCGCAGGAGAGACACAGTTAGCCTTTGATTCTTGTGTGCCTTTCATCTGTGTGAAGGAGCCATCTGATATGCCACTTCATTGACGAGCCAACTAGGATCCATGCATAGTGTGCTTGAAATTCTGAAAGCAATCGATCACTCAATTCGTCTGCCACCAGACTGTCATAGGTTAGATCTGGAAAATTTCCATTTAGGAAATGCATGCTTTGCACACTGCTTCAGCACCATGCTCAAAAGCAAGACCTTCTGGCTTCCTATACAGCCAGCTGGACCACATGTTAGGAGACAATGTCCAACAAGACAGCAAGATTTGTGGGAAACAGCAGTGGAAAGTGCTTGGGCATGACAAACTGAAGACTTGTGAAATTGCCCCCTAAAAAGAATCTCTAAATGGCAGTATGCAAGAGTTGTCTGGTTCTAATCTTCCAAAGCAGTAAACTTACAATGCAGAGGCTTGAGTAACAAACCCCCAGAAATAAATATAATCAGAAAGGTAATTAAAGAATTTCATTTGCTGAGATACTTCTAAGTTGGTGTGGTATGTATGAGATATTAATGCTTCTCTTTTTTCTTGTTCAGTCAAAAGGGAAAAAGCCCCTATTTGTTCAACTTGTCCTGGACAACGTTTGGAGTTTATATGATGCTGTTGTTACCAGAAGGTATTTTTTGTTTATTTTTTTTTATTTTTCTAATTTAGAAAAAAACAAGTGCATTTATTGTTGGGAAGAGTAAGGCAATTCTTATCAATTTTTTCTTTATGCTTTGCAGAGACAAAGATAAAATTGACAAGATGGTGAACTCCCTGGGTTTGAAAGTATCTGCGAGAGACTCGAGGCACACTGACCCCAGAGTGCTCCTCAGTGCCATCTGCAGTCAGTGGCTTCCTGTCTCACAGGCTGTGCTCAGTATCCTTTGTCACTAGGCTGAAGACAGCAGAACACTGGGCAAATACTTACAATGCTAACCTGTCTTCTGAAAGGCATGACTTTTGTTTTACATCTGTCTTTACTTGCATGGAGGGTATTGGGTGTGGATGAATAGAGATGTCTTGAAAAGTACTCTGTGTGCGCACAGAGCTGTGAATAATTATTTGACACAGGCTTTTATTCAAGGTTTGCAGAAAAACTAGGAAGGAAAAATGGCACCACCATCTCGGACCACATGACCTACGTTTGTAATCCCTGTCCATTAACACAGGGCTCAAGGTGGCTCAGTAAATTAATGTGCGTGATGCATACCTTTACAGAGAGTTTGTGTCAAAGAACACTATTCAGCAGAAATCCTGGTAATAATTCCTTTTCCTTATCCACTGTACCTCCTTGCCTCTGTATGTATCAGAGTGAAATAATTTCATGTTGCAGCATTGGCTGCATAATTGGTTTTGCTCCAGAAGATTGTAAGATTTTTCAGTTTTACTTTTAATCATGGATTGCTTTGTAGCTCCTCCCAACCAAGCTTAAGTTTTTTAAAACAAATTGGGATTTGATTGCATTTTAAAAGAAGATACATGAAAAGGTGTGCTTTCCTCCTTAACACTGTGAAACAGCCATGGTGTGTAACAAGCTCCCCAGTCCTCTAGACATCCCTGCGGAAAGGGTGGAAAAGCTAATGTGTGTTGGAGTGAGAACGTTCAATTCTCTACCTGAGAAAACCCAAGAGCTCAAAAGAGGTGAGTGAATGGTGTAATTAGAAAAAATGGCCTTCATTCCTCACCTTTAATTTCACCTTGCTGTCTAAGACCCATTTCTTTGTAGCCTTGGATGCATTCCAGCTGATATTCTTATTGAAAGTAGTTTTTCATTTAAATAAGTCTAAAGCAAGCTAGCTTGGCAGCTTTGCACTCAAGGGATCGACATCTAGGTCTATATTAGTTCAGGTCTGTATTAGTGCTTTATTACAGAGCATGCTCCGTGGTTGGGCCATTAAAAAATGCTGACAACATCTTGTTTGAGGACTTATTTAGGGAGTATAAGACTTGGATCAACCCTTATGACATCCTGCTTCAGGGGATGAGTGTCATGCTCTGTTTTTGCTAAGGTATTTATGTTACCTAAAAAGTGTTACTTAATAAGACCTGGAATAGCAAAAAGACCTCTCTACCAAAATGAAAGGCCATGTTAAAAAATTTAAGTAGGTGGCAGTGGAAAGGGATATTGGCAGCTGCTGTATCTTTCCAGCTCCCAGTTCAAGATTCAGACATTTACACAGGATATCAGATCTGCACAAGCTGTTTCAGAAAACAGGACCAGATTGTGCTGGCTCCGTCCTCTGATCCCATTTTCAGCCTATTCTATGGGTTATGAGGTCCCCATTGCCAAATTTGCGGACTGACCTGGGAAGTTCTGCTTTTTGGCTAGACTAAATAATAATGTTTTTTGAATAATGTAGCTGAAAAGATGACAGCAGGTTTCCTTCATTCTCAGTATTATTTTTTTACAGAAAGGTGTCCAGCTAGAAATATTTCAGTCAAGAAAGCCTATGTTCATATAATAGAATCCTATCCTTTCAGCTGGCTGAAACATGTTTTTAATTGAATAAAGCTGTAGTTGAATAAAGCTGTGAATTAAGATGTGAGATCCTCTACATTTAAATGACTAACTAAATCAATTATTTAAAGTAATCATTCAGGCACGTTTTGTTGGAATTCATTAAATAAAAACTTTGTGGGTATTTCAAATGGATCAGACTAAGAATATTGTGTATTGTGTGTCCAAGAAGTGTTTCACTCACCTTGCTCACATATTATTAATCCACATTTTCTGGAAATCTAAAAGTTGTGAAAAAAATGGTTAGAAGTAGGAACACAGGAACACCTGGCACTCATATTGCCTTAGCTTTATAACAGAGCAACTGAATCTGTCCACAAAATGTGGATGGCACACACTAACAAAAACGAAAACAAAATGTTTCATTTGTTATTTATGCCTTAAATGCTGCATTTCGTCTTGATTTTGTTTTCCTTTAGTCATTATCTAGCCATTTTCCTGCTTTTGCAGTTCTTTATATAGACCTGAATGTTTTTTAAACTTACAATGTTATCACAGGCAATTCTCCATTTACACAGCAGATGTGTTCCTGAAAAATACTGCAGAACTCACTACAGAAGGTGTAAATTAAGAACTAACTTCTCATTAGAAAGCTTTTAAATAGGGAGAACGCATTCTTGATCCAATCCCAAGTAGAGAGTTGAAATGCCAAATTATAACAATTACATTTATTCAAGTAACATATATCATTTTGCTTAAAGTTATTTTTAAACTAAATGTCTGCTAATATTTAGCATTATTATGTAAATGTGAAAGCAGGACTGTAGTTTGTGGTGGCTGCTGAATGGTGTGGTGAATGCAGTCATGTGAATCTGGGCAGCACAGCTATCTTTGGTTATTTTGCTGCCAGTGTGCCTTTGAAATGCAACGTAAAGTCTAAACATAACAAATCAGTTTTTCCTTAAGTTTATAACTTATTATTAATTTTAGATCTTTATTTAGAAGTTTTGTTTGTTGAATGTTCAGTTTCCTGTTGCTGGCTGTGCCCGCATGTGGTCAAGTGAGAACTAGTAGTAACCAGTAGGAAATGGTATACTGTATGTTCTAGAGGGGCATTGAACCAAAAGCATGCATGTCAATTGAGAACTGACTGTACGTCTGTTTTGCTTTTGCTTTGTTAGCATTCCTGGAGTGTAAGAGCGAGGGTGACGCGCCAGTTATTGTGTTCGTCTCCAAGATGTTTGCTGTTGACACAAAGGCATTGCCACAAAACAAGAAGAGGTTAGTAAGAAAGGTGTTTCTTGCCCTCTCCGCTTTCAGGCCACTGTGTTTTCTTCCTGACATGTACAGGTAAATGTTTTAATGGATGTATATTCTTGAATGTTCAATTTTAAAGCTGCCTGATTTGTGTGCTAACCCATGACCCAGTGGCAGAATGCGGACTGGGCCCTAACACTGCGAGCTAATCCAGCTGGGATTCCCTGGCTGCTGGTGCACTGCTTGCAGAGTGTGGGGGGTTGTGTGGGCTGCTCTTGAGAATGGTTACAAACGAGAGCAGGCCATTCAGCCCATCCAGGCTTGGTAGTTTGTAGCTTATTGATCCAAGGATCACATCCAGTTGTGTCTTGAAAGAGGCCAAGGTTCCAGACTCACTCAACTCTTTGGGTAGAGAATTGCATCCTGTTTGCAGTTTCAAATACATCTCCATGAAGTTTTCACTTGTGTCCACTGGCTTGTGCTTCACTGGCTCTTCTGTCAGGTAATGTATTCAGATGGAGCAAAATGGTGAAAGTTTGTGTCCGTGTTACACACACCACCGTATTAAGACCTGTTTTCTAGAACTGAAGAAGCAGAGATGTGTTTTGAGGATGTTGAAGTTTGTGAGGGGTTGGTAGAAGCTGAGGTTGAAGCTGCTGAGGAGCCCCTGTTCTCCTTGGCAATGGACTTGTTAAGCTCTGCCAGCCACACAACCCTATCTTACTTTCTCCTATCTTTTTGGTCAGAGATCAATGTGCTAATAATTGTAGTAAGTAATATTGTTTTGACCACAGGCAGCCCACAATGCTCATGTAGCTGTTGAAATTGAAGTTAAATGAGAAAAAATATGCCTCGTTCTACAGAATACTTCACCAGGCTAGCCTGTATGGCAGTGTGGCAAGGAGAAGCTGGCTATTAAAAATAAACCATCCGTCTCAGTCTGCATAGAGCTTGCAACAAAGCACTTCAGTGATCATGCAAGATGTGGCAGTACTTTTTGTCATCAGATGAGATGAAATCGGAAATATCTGATCTAAATACCATGTTATTGTTTGTTGCAAACCCAGCCATCAAAATCTCCCAGCCAACAACATCCCTACAGTCAAACATGGTGGCGGCAAAATCATGCTGTTGGGATCCTTTTCCTCAGGAAGGAATGGAAAGCTTGTGAGGATTGAAGGATAAATGGACGGGGCGAAGTGTGAGCAAATACTAGAGTAAAATCTGTTTCACACTGAAGACTTAAAACTGGGACAAGAAATCGCCTTTTGGGAGGACAATGACTCAAAGCTCAAGGCCACTGGAGATGAATGAGAAAGTGAATGTCCTTGAGTGGCTCAGTCAAAGTCCTGGCCTGAATCCTATTGAGAACCTGTGAAAAAACAGGTGAGCTTTCAGGTTTGAATAAAATATTAACTTAAAAAAATATATGCATCATTTTGTAAATTCACAAAATGGGACATCATTGGAAGGGTCTGAACACTTCTGAAAGGCACCGTATGCTAGTTGTCTGTGGAACTTTTACATGGATTTAGGTACAAATGTAGGAGTTAGTATTTTGTCAGAAACAGTGATGCAGTGATGACGAAGTTACCACCTCATCTTCTGTGTTGAGGCCTGGTCAGTACAGGAATGGGAGACCTTCAGAGACAGCGATGTTGCTGCTGTAAATGGTATTGTAGACCAGTAGGTGTCGCTCCTCACTTAGGACCAGACTTTCCTCCCCACTGAGCCAGTATGGGAACTGGGGACACAGCTGTAGGAAGTGCCATCCTTCAGATGAGACGTTAAACTGAAGTCCTAACTTCTTGATCTCTAAAGATCACATGGTACTGTTTGGAAGAGAGTGGAAGTTAACTCAGGTGTTTTAGCTATATTCCAGTGCTTGCTCAAGCTTGCCTGTGTGCTGTTAATTTAGCTGGCGAAATGCCTTCTCCCTGTTTCCACTTGATCTGCTGTGCAGTGGCTCTACTGGTGTAATGGAGGCTGCACTTTAGAGGTGAGTGAAGTGGATACCCTCCTATTTGGAAAGCAATTTGAATTCCTTTGGGATGGAGAGCACTATACAAATGCAACCATCCATCCATTTTCTAACCACGTTATCTGATAGTAGGCTGCGGGGAATCCAGAGACTGTCCCGGCAAGCAATGGACACAAGGCAGGATACCCCCTGTACAGAACACCAGTCCATTGTAGGGCACACACAGACAGAAACACAGACACAAACACACTTGTTTTTAGACTGTTGGAGGAAACATAGAACCTAAAGCAAACCCTCATGAGCACAGGGAGAACATACAAACGCCACACAGACAGAAAACCAGGAACTGAACCCAGGACCCCAGTGCTGCGAGGCAACAATGATAACCACTGTACCACCATGCGTCCCACAAATGCAATCAATTATAAACTAAATTTTGTGCAGTAAGAAAATATTCCCAAATACAAGAGATCCCTGCTCATACAGTGGCTCCTCTTATTTGTTCCAGCTATGCAAGGGCCACACTCGTGGAAAACTTTTCTTAAAGTTTTAGATCACATGTCTATCAACAAAGCACACAAGCACTCTCGCCTTCATCAGTGTTAACGCTGCTGTTTTATGACTGGAATTCAGGTATTCAGACACTAGATGGAGCACTTTACATAAGTGGGTAGACCTGTATTCCAGAATAGACTTGTGTTGGTGTGTTATTGGTAAGGAAAAGTAGTGGTTTGACAACTGTCAAAGTTGCACTGCGTTCTTTCCCAAGTGCATAAAGAATATGTGACTGTTTTTACTTTTGTGCCTTTGCTGTGCTTCTTAATCTATAAATTCCCCTTATCTACATAAAGTAATGTGTGTTTTTTATAATTGAAGTGGAAACGTACACTTTAAACATTTTAGATCCATTTGTCTGCAGAATATCATCCTCCGTTCTTTTGGAAAAAAAAGGCTCAGAAGCTTTGCCATGATGGAAAAAAACATCTTAAAAAATAATGGCTTCAAAATACTTAGCTGTTCAAATCAGATTAAAAGCTGAATGTGTTTTGCATGAAACAAGTAGGCCTTGGGCAGCATGGCGGTGCAGTGGTTAGCATTGTTTCCTCACAGCACTGAAGCTCAGGGTTCAGTTCCTGGGGTGCTGTCTGTGTGGTGTTTGCATGTTCTCCCTGTGTTCCTCAGGGTGCTCGTTTCCTTCCACCATCCAAAGACATACTGGTAGGTTAAGTGGCTTCCGTACAGTTTGGCCCTGTGTCAGTGTGTCTGCCTGCAATGGACAAGCGTCCCGTCCAGGGTGTGCTCCGCCTGTTTCCCGTGATGGACTCTGGGCCACTGTGACCCTGAATTAGATAAGCAGTTATTGAAAGTGATTTATTGTGATCACAGGCATTCAACAATGTTTAAAAAGAGAAATATATCTACGCATGTCCTTCTGTAGAGGAAGATCTAGAGTGGATCATTTAAATAAGGGTGTGTAGAAAAGTCTCCACACCCTTATTGAAATTTAAGCTTTTGTTGATGTAAAGGCTGAAATCAAGACAAATTATGGCTTTTTTCACCTTTAATAAGATCTTGTAACCAACAGTATCAAACCAAATGGATCATTTTTAGGAAAAATGGTTACAATTATTTGACTCGCATGCACTGTATATTGCACTGGCTCTCGTTGAAAGTTGGTGGACATTGAAGGTCTCTTTCTCAGGTATAAGGCACTGAATAATTATTTTAAGGTCTTATCTTGTGAAAAGAATCCTGTGCTTCATTTGAGATCTCCTGATTCAGACCTTCTGACTCAGGCAAAGACCAGGCTCCCCACGATCAGCAACAGAGCCTCTCGTGTGCAGCCCCACATCATATCCTTCAGAGATTCTGCAACTTTTTAAAAACAATTTCTTCAAGACTACTCTTTTGTCTAATGCTTTTAATTTGTAATTTAGTTTTACTCTCAGGTTTACTGGGTCTATGTGCCTGGCTTTTTTCCTCTTTTGCCTTCTGTTACACGTTTTATAAGTGCGCTGTTGTGTACTGCTTTGTGTTTCCTGAAAAGCGCTCGTAAATAAAATTGTATTATTAAACTCAGTATTTTCTTTGCTGGGGAGGAATAGCCCTTTGTTCTCAACATTCTGTTTTTTCAGCCTTTTCCATTTCTACATGAATAGAAACATAAGAAAAGCTTGAGGAACTGTAGGGTACAGCTGTTTCTCTCAACAGCACTTAACAGCCTTTTTTTGAAGGAAGTATAATATAGTTTCACATATCATGTACTGCCTTTTAGCCAGATAAATCTCATCATGTCAGCATCTTTGTTGTTAGTTGTTTAGTGCTGTGTGGCTTGTGCTGAAACATGCTAATCTGATTAAGAAGTAAAATGTGATTTCTCACTTGAAAGGGTGGGGTAAGACTACAGTACTTTTATTATTGGAAGCATATGACAGCAGGAAGCCTAGATGACAGTCTGCTGTAATTATTGTTTTCTGCATTGTTTTAATTCGTTGGCCTGTGCTGCATGTGTTGATAACAATAGAGTCTATGATTTTTTTCTGTGTACTGTGGTTCTGAGGGTGTTTGGGGATAGCGTCTAAAGCTAATTAAAATATTCTTTCTCTTGTTAAATCTGTAAGAGGTTGCAGGTTTGCATTCCTTCACTTTAATGTAATGTAGTGCATTCATTAATCTAAATCATTTATTTAATGATTGCTGGACCTTTAGGTGGCGCTCTTCTCTCTCAACAAGAGTACAAGAAAAGCTATATAGGAGTTTTCCTAATTAAGCAGACATGTCAGTTGAGAATAAGTCTTACTTTACTGAACGCCAGTAGACCTTTTTATACAGCAGGGTGTAGGGGAGGTTTGAGTGAAGTACTATTCACATCCCTTCTT
Source organism: Atractosteus spatula (assembly GCF_055471065.1). Lineage (NCBI taxonomy): Eukaryota > Metazoa > Chordata > Actinopteri > Semionotiformes > Lepisosteidae > Atractosteus > Atractosteus spatula. The sequence goes on along the minus strand of NC_142712.1, from coordinate 45,507,927 downwards.
AGAAGGTTTCCATTCCCTTATGTTTAGGCTTTGCTCTGTGGTCTCCTGCCTCTATATACTGTATTTTGAATCATGCCTGACAGGTAGCTGACATTTTCTTTGACCTGAGATGATCTGTTCTGATTCCACCTCAGCTCTCATTAGTAAAACCCACAAAAATTCCCCGACAGCCACTTCCATCTCATGCAGTCCAGCTGTAATTTCCAGTCTTTAGTGGGAGAGGAGAAGTTCGGTGGTCACAAGCACATTAGGGTGTGGTGGTCAGCTGTGGTGAAAGATTTTGAGGTTTTCTGTTCTGCTGAGTTCATACCTGCTTGCCACTTTGCCTGGCTTGTGTGTCCCACTTTCAGTGTGGTGAAAAAGTAAGTCAGATTTTATCGTATAACATATTTGACCTTCACCTAGTCCTCACCTAGTCCTAATAATAGATCAAATTTACCTCATATGATAAATAACATGCACAAATTATGCTTTTTAATTATCTATTTAAAAAAAACACCCGGTTAAAAAAAAGTCACCAAGTTCTGTAGCTTGGATGATGGCTAGCAGCTCTTTCATTAGGCTGATCCGTGCAAGGCCTGGATCCAATTGGGATTTAGAGCCTCAGACTCGGAGTTTATTGGCACTTTTCCGTGATGTTCTCTTCAGTCCTGTTTCTAAGTGGAACAGCAATATTTTGATAAAGTAGCTAGTAGAAACAGGAGCGATATGGTTAAGAAACAAATTAAAACAAATGATTTTCATTTGGCAGTAAACTAGCCAGAACAGTTTTGCACTAAATGCTGCCAGATCAACCAAATCACTTTGTTTTGGCCAAAATGCCAAATACTGAGTTCCAGCTTTGACACTTACAGCAGTATACACATCCATGAGAACAGTAATACCAGCTACTGCATACATTATTTTTCAAGGGATTTTTGTTTTCTCTGGACTGTAGAAATATAGTTTCTATTTTTGTTACTTCTATTGGCACTTTTTTCTCATTCCAGTCGTGATTTATATGGGGAGGATGGTTTTCGACGGCGTGCTGCACTCTGTGCTAACCCTTCACTCCTCACACAGAGGTGTAAACAGAATTATATGCATGGCGAAACACCTTTCACAAGGTGAGAGGTACGAAATGTTATAACAAGTTTACCTGCAAACTTGTATTAACCGCTCCAAAAATATGATATTTTATTACCCCATTAAAAATTTTACTTGGCATTTTAATCCACAAAGCATGTTTGAGAGGAAAACGTAGTCCATGTAACCTCCATTTTGACTTATTCAAAGACTTAATGAAGCACAAGTGAAAGGCACAATATGCAAAAAAAAGATGTAAGTTCACGAAGCCATGTAATTATAATGAAGTCATAATAGGATATATAGCAAAGTTGTCTTATCCTTAGTCTAAAGGTGAACAGTATACCTAAATGCTTTTGGTTTAATGCAGTTTTTGCCTGATCTTGGTCAAGGGCAAGGAGGCTCATGGGCTGTGAAACTGTAGTGGTCAGACTTAGAGGTGTGGTGGTACAGCTAGTGGGGAGAATAAGAAAACTGGAAAAAGAAAAGCTTTGCTGTGACTAAGAGGTAAAGGGGAAATGAATGAACAACAGATATTGTACATGCTGCCTGCCTGAAAACTTGTTGCTAATCGTATGTGCAATTTTCTGTCCATTGAATTACCTGTTTTCCCTCACAGCTCACATGTCCACACCTCTTTAACTCACCTCTGTTGTTATTCCTTTTCTCTTTAAATGGCATACAATCATAACACACACTTGAAAAGGCAAAAAAGATTAAAAAGATTTCTTCTGGGAAATTGGTGTCTACCTAACACAATTTCACCTTGCTGTCAGAAAATGCTTGTAATTGTACAAAGTTAAAAAGAATTGCCTTAAATGGTAGCTGGGACAACACAGACATCCTGAATTCAAAGAAAATATCAAAGTCCTCATTAAGACTTCTAGGTGGTAATGTTTGTAAATAATACATCTAAACAGTGACTCACAATCTTGCCCCAATTCCTTAGAGTCTGATGTACAGTTGATATCCTGTTGTAATTGAAGTATACAATGCAGATGGTGGAAGGTGTTGGCACCTGGACCTGAATATCTGAATACAGTAATCTGTAACATTACTCGCTATTCAATAGGTTTAGTGACGTAGCTTGTTGAGCTTTGAGTGTTTGTCAATGATACCCTTTCTAAATTGTATTGAACATTCCTGCAGGAAGAAGTTCTCACGTTCTTAACTCATTTAATATACAAGGTTCCAATTCTAATAACTCTTTGGTTTTTTGGATCTTTACCTGTCCTCTCTGCCTCTGTGTTTCAAGGTTAACTTTCAATTCACTGCCATTTGATAATTAACAAAACAATGGCGAAAGTTAAAAAAAAATGGCGTTTTAAAAGCTCAAAGTGTAAACAGAACAAGAGACAGCATTGATATAATAAAGAGGAACAACATGAATTGTTAATTGTTGTTTTTGTAGGAGAGTGCATTTTAATTAGATATTTAATAAACTGGCAAAGGTTAAAAATAGATATGAGGTCTTAACATGTAAAAATCAGATCCTATTTCTTTGTTTACCATAATAGAATCTGAATGAATGCCAAACACATGGTTTTCAGATGCTTTCACTTTGTCTATCAGAACTTTCTTAACACCTATAAAGTTTAATTTTTCATTCAATCTGTAAGTAAAATGCTACCTGTTATAAAAACTAGCTATTATACAAAGCCAAGTTTGGGTTTCGTCTTATAGATTAGACTGTAGATGAAACGCACATTTATTTGAGCACTATAAAATAATGTTGTGGCTGTGTGTGGTTGTCATAGCAATCATCTATGTAGGTCATGTTTTGGATATATATATATTGATACTGTTTTAGTTGAAGACCAACTGTATTGCTCAGTGACTTTCAAATTCTAAAATTAACAGAGGGCCTGGCAGGATCATTTTCTTAAATCTGATTGGCTAGTGATGACGTGCTTTAGTAATAAAGACCGGAAATTTTCAAACCATGCTTCTTCCTCCTATCTTAAAAGGCCTTTCTCCGAAAAATGGATGTATAACTTTTCCTTAATTATATATCACTATATTAACATGCAGTCTATTCACTGTCCATTGTGTGCTTGAGAATGTTGTACCTTAACAATTATTATGACTCTGTGTTCTGTGTATGTAATCTCCAGTAACATAATTAAACATATAGAATTGACTCTTAAAATATTCAGTGGATGAGTTAGTGTATTGAATTACAAAGTGACTGAGGACTTCAGGCAAAAAGGGCAGTGTTCACAAGCCCAACAAAGCTGACAGTGTGCCTGCCAAAAATGACATTGTTTTGCAGATCTTTTCAGTAGATATAAGAATAGTCTGCTAATAAGAGGAGGTTATTCAACTTGTTTTCTAGTTTAGTCAGCTTAGTGAAAAAATTGTGTCTAGCCATTTCTTAAACGTGACCAAAATTTGAGCCACAACCACCAGACTGGGAAGCCTGTTTCAGACACTTCCCACTCTTTCAGTAAAGAAGTGTCTCCTGTTCTCTGTCCTAAATTACTTCCCATTAAGTTTCTAGTAGTGACCCAGTGTCCTTAATATCTTTGGAGACCTCCATTGTCTTCCACATAATATTTGTGAAAGGGAAAAAGTACTACCCATTTCCCAGTATTGGCACTTCTTTATCTCATAAGCTGTATAGCATTTTTGATGCTTGCTCTAAACCCTTGCCTCTGCCAATTTCTGTATATTACACATGTTCGTACTGTAAGTAATTGGATTAGAAGAAAAAACTCTTCACTAAAAAGGATGTAAAGAACTGATCAGTGTTAAATATAGAGTAAAACACATTTCTCATTTCTCATGTCAAGCTAATGAACAGTGAATAAATAAACTTGATACAAGTCTGAGAACATGTTAAGGTTAGGAGAGTTAACTTTAAAAGATGTCCTTTTACATGCTGAATGCTTGATCTGGTATTGTCCAGAATGCATATTAGCAATCTGTATTTTCTGCAAGAACCTCCATGGACCTCCTATAAAAGTTAAATGGAAAGTATTTGCAAAGCAGCTTTTTTGCACAGTACAATCTGATGAAGTGAGTTTTACCGACAGCTTTAGTATCAATTTATCTTTTTTTCCACTAAATTTTTAAAACTAGTTTGTGGTTTTTAAAGCCATGCTTTTAGATTTGGAAACCATTACCTCATAACTACTGTGGTGACTGTCATAAAATGGAGTAATTGCATTTCCATTATTGTGAATGAGTGTCGTATTGATAGAAACCTTGAGTGATGTGGTTATTATTAGGAAAATAATCCTTCGTTATATTTTAATTAATGCAGAAGGAAATAAAAATGTATTGAAATATCTTAAACAGGTATCCAGTCGAGAAGATATGTGGACACAAAGATTTCCTTAGTAATGTGTCAAGACTTTATGGGGAAAATTATTTTTAGTAAGTTATACAGCCATGTAAGAATTTGGTAAAACTTTAGATTAAGTGTCCTATTTTTAATGTAATCACATATGAAGAAATACATAATTTCCTGTGGAGTTAGTAACTTTAAATACAGGGCTATTGGGCTATATGGGCTGTTCATGACTTCCTCTGTTTTCATGAGTGAAACATGAACAGCCACTTATTGTAAAATGTTACTGAATTTTTAAAGATTTCTGGCTAGCATCGTTTGGCACTTTAGTTCAAAGTTCAGCTCTTTTTGTTGGATTGTATTGGTTTGTATTTATTTCAGATCACAGTTTTCTTTTGCAGTGTACTGCTGCCATTGTATAGTAATATTTGCTTAATTCTAAATCACAATTTCATAAAGTAATACTTTTAATAGAATTCTATGCTTTTATGTTCATTTCTGCTTTTTATGTATTTTAAGGTATGTTTTTTTATTCAATTTAGTTTTTAAAATCAGATTTTCTCTTTGCAGTGGGCACTTTATCTTGCACAATTAGCTTTTGTGTAGGCTCATCTGGGACATGGCAGAGATTTGCTGCAGTACTTTTTAAATAAGTGTTTTTCCGACTATATGTTTTTTTAAGCTATATATTCTTTGTTGAAAAAGAATGTGTGCTGAATAGTTCTGTCTGACAGAACAATGGAAAATATTATTTTATAAATAATGGAACACTAACATTGAGGTACCTTGGTCATGTAAGTGTGAACACAGTTCATTTTGGAAACATGGATAGGGGCTTTCATTAACTTAAGAAATGTGGACTGAGAAATATCATATGTGAAAAATCACACATCTATTAGTTTTAGATTTTAATATAAAATGTTTGTAATGTGTGCATACTGTGCAAAGTACATACCTGTATTGTTTGGCTTCTTGAATATTTCTGGATGCAGTGGACAGAGTTAAAGTATTAGTATTAGCTTCCTATAAAAAGAGACCCATAGCAAATCTGTTTAGTGGTGTTATACTTAGTGATATGCTGTGTAGTTGGTAAGTAGCATGACGTGTCATGTAAGTTCACTGCTCTTTACTAACACAGCTTGTGTGTATCCAAGCCATTGTTCTGCTGTATATTGAAATTTGCTGGTGATCTGACAGATGGTATAAGTTGTTTCTTTTTTACAATTAGCTTATGAAAAGGTTCTTGGAAAATTTAGAAGAAAATTGCTAGCGACATTTTTATCGTTTTTCATATTAGATTTCAATTTAATAGAAATGCAGGAACATTTTTTTTCCTTAATGGGGTATAAACTGCCAGTGAGATTTTACACATATAGCATGCCTTTTATTTTCAGTTGTGTTAGTTTCCCAGATCTGGAAATGAGATATGTGTGATCTCAATGGCAGTTCTCATGCCTGGCCTTTAGAATAATGCAGCCTTAACAAAAGCCTTATTTTGTGGTCTGGTATTTGTCTGCCATTTTCATATACTGTAATATTGTTTACAAGGGCCTTTTTGGCAACAGTTGTAGCTGATTTTTAAAAGTCTTAAACACTTAAACACTTAGCAGGGGTTTCACAGACTCCACTTAGCACTGATCTTGGAATGTTACAATGCCTATAGAAAGTCTTCACACTCTTTCCAAAGTAATCCATTTTTTGACCTAACAGCCTGACATCAAGACACATTAAATCAGAAAGTGTATGCATTTACATTCATTTGTGCATTGTAACACACAACCTCAACTTTTTGTTGTTTAATAACTCCACTTGAAATTTCTCAATTTCAGCTTCCTTGCAGAAGGTTTTCTGCATTCTGGTTTCCATCTGTATTTTGCTCCATCCAGTTTTGCTTCAGTCCTGACCAGTGCCCCAGTCCCTGCTGCAGAGTAATGCCCCATACATGCTGCCTCCACCATGCTTTACATTAGGTATGGTGTTCTGTGGCTGATGGGCTGTATTGGGTTTTTTGCCAGACATAACTTTGGCATTTAGGCCACAAAGCTCTTTCCTGGTTTCATCAGACCACAGAATCTTTTTCCACATGACTTCAGAATCTCCATAGTGTTGTTTTGCACACCTCAAATGAGACTCAATGTAGGTTTTTTTTAACAGTGCCTTTCTTCTTGACATCCTCCCATATTGCCCATACTACCAGTCTTCAAAGGTGCCATTGGATTCCTGGTGGCCTCTCCGATATGTCTCCTCCTTGCATCGTCATCCATTTTGGAGAGACGCATGATCTAGGCAAGGTCTTCATGGTGCCATATGCCTTCCACTTTTTAATGGTGGTCTTGTCTGTGTTCCAAGGGATACTTAAGGTCTTTGAAATCTTTTTATATCCATCTCCTGCTCTGTGTCCTTCCACTACTTTATCCCAGAGATTTTTTATCTTACTTTGAGATGCACCACCCAGCAGAGGGGACCTATAAGAACAGCAGATTTTATTCTGAAACCATCAGGATCACTACAGTTCAACACAGGTGGAGGCTAAATAGCTTGTTGTGTGATTTGGAAGTCAGTGCTAATTTCTAGTTGCTTTTACTAATGGCTGTGTTCACTTAAGCAACCTATTTTTATGTTTTAATTTGTAATTTCTTTTCAGAGTGTTTGATGATTTGTCTTTCACTTGGAGGTTGTGTGTTAGAGAGAGAGAGCCCCCCTGGGGGGGGGGGAATTGTTTTAAAGCAGCAGTGTTGGTGTACAGATGGACAGAAGAAAAAAAACACAACAAGAACAACAATATACATACATATTTGCATAGAAATTCAAGTGTTAAGCAATGATATGGCGACAGGTATGAATGAGAACTTAAATCTGTTGATTTTGGAGTTGGGGAGTCGGTATCTGCGTTCTGATAAAATTATTAAACAAGGGGTGTGAAGGATCCTCACAGATCATCAAAACACGTGTATGATAGGTGGTGGAGAGAGCTAGAAGGTCAGCACAGTTAGTGTATAAAAAAGATAAAATAGATTCTGATTTAATGTGTCTTGATTTCACGCTGTTAGGCCACAAAATGTATTATGTTGGAAAGGGTGCATAGACTTTCTATAGGCATTGTATTTCAGGCATCTTGGACTGTCTAGTGTTATTTCAGGCAAACAAGTCTTGGGACCAGGCTGATTTGTTCAGTGAAAACCCACTTTGTAGTATTGGTGATTGATTTCCACTAGGTTCTGCTGCATGGTTTGTATACAGTATAGCAGGAGGGCACAACTCCAAACTTTCAGGGTGGAACTTTGGATAGCTGTAACAGTAGGGAAAAGGTGTTTCATTAGTACAGTGAAGACCTCAACGAGTTGCATTAGCTAGTTAGGAGCTCAGAGTGAATGAAATCCTCCAGGTCTGGAGCTGGTCTCACCACCGCTATAGCATGGCGTTGTGCTTCCTGTTAATAACAAGATCCATTTTGATGCACAGAAGGCTGTCCCTTGAGCACTGCAGCATACAGCAAGCTGTGAAAAGTCTAGATGAACATTTGCAGGCTTTTCTCCCTTCTAATTAGGTGCAATCTCTGTTTTCTTGGACCACGCTGCTGTCGTGTGCCAACGCATCCATGTGGCCCAGCTTCAGAGCTGAATCACATTTTGACTGTTCCTTTGAAACTACTTATCCATTTATGCAGTACATGATAGCCACGCTTCTGTGTAAAAGCTGTTGACACCTAACTGGCAAATAATGTGTTGTAGCAAGGTAGAAAAAGGCCAGTACAGAGTTTTCTCTTTTAAGGCTATGATATTAAAGCAGTAATGATTGTTTTCATGTCTTTGCTTTTATCAAGACTGAAGCACTTCATGCTTCAGCATTGTAGCAGTTGTGTGATTATTTACAAATTTCCTTGAAGTTAGCACAAATTAGCAAATGTATGATCTGGTTTTCCTGACAGCTGAGGTGGCTGATATTAAACAGAAACTGGCTGGAAATCTTGGTTTAGTTTCATTCTTTAAAATTCACAGTAGTTATAGCTTTTATCTTGCGCCTGTACACTTTTTCTTTGGGGGGGGGGGGGGAGTAAATTGCAAAAGCAGAATGTTGCTTTGATGTAACATAAAACATCAAGACTGGTTTGGCTTGAAATAAAAAGGAGGGATTTATTTCTGGTTAGTATTTTAAGTGCTTATATGTGGCCATATTTTAAAATGCAGGCTTAAAATGTGTCAGTTTTTAAATACATCAGAACTTAGTGTTCCTTAAAATATTTGATTCCTCAATGTGTTTTTCTGGAGTTACATCATTGATGAATTATTTGATGTCCGTGTGTCTCTTTATGCATTTGACTGTGAAGGTCACAGGAAGATTTAACCAAGATACAAGAAATACATTGCTACCTTGGAATTGGTCCAGAGAAGAGAAACCAAGGTAGCTCATCTTCAGACTTTCTTCCAAATAATGTCCTATGCAGACAGTCTAAAAGAATTGAATCTTTTTAGTCTGGAACAGAGGAGGCAAAATTAATCCTGGCTAGAGCTGAACTCTGGGCTTGTCTACTCTGGCCTCCCAAAAGTTTCTACTTAATTGAGGTGGAGAAGCAAATTCTTACTTCTTTGCTTCATCTGGTAAACGGTGAGGCTGCCACGCATCTAACAATTGACTGCACTTCGGTGGTGGATGGTATGGGTGATGTACATCGTGTTTTGGGACAAGGTACTGTGGATATAAGAAGTCCGCACACGCTTATTGAAATTGCAGGTTTTTGTGATGTAAAAGCTAGAAATCAAGATAAATCAGACTTTTTTCCATCTTTAACATGACTTTGCAACCAACAAAAGTCAAGAGAAAAACAAATAAATAATTATTAGGAATAATAATCTAATTAAAAAAATTACAACACGCTGGTTGCATAAGTGTGCACACCCCACCCCCAACTAATACTTTGTGGAAGCACCTTTTGCATTTATTACAGCAGTAAGTGTTTGTGAATAAGTCTCTGTCAACTTTGCACACCTGGACTTAGCAATTTTATCCCGCTCTTCCTTGAGTTCAAGCTCAAGGAAGCTCAAAGTTTAAGCTCCTTCAAATTGCCAGGGGATCTCCTGTCCACAGCCCTCTTTAGGTCATTCTGCAGGTTTTCTATGGAATGAGGTCTGGGCTCTGACTGGGCCATTCCCAGACTTTCTTCCTTTTCTGAAGCCATTCCTGGGTTGACTTGAATGTGTGCTTTTGGTAGTTATCATGTTGGAAGGTGAAATCTTCAGCTTCCTGACAGAGGCCAGCAGGTTTTATGCCAAAATATCTTGATATTTGGAGTTAGTCATTATTCCATCTATCTTGACTAGAGCCCCTGTCCCAGCTAAAGAGAAGCAGCCCCAAAGCATGATGCTGCCACCACCATGCTTCACAGTAGGTATGGTGTTCTGTGAATGATGAGCTGTGTTGTCTGTGCCAAACATATCTTTTAGAATTAAGGCCAAAAAGTTCAACTTTTGTCTCATCAGACCATAAGACATTTTCCCCACATGGTTTGCGGTGATTGAATGTATTTTTTTTTGCTAAATTTAGACGGGCTTGGATGTTCTTTTTTGTGAGAAATGGCTTCCATCTTGCCACCCTACCCCATAGCCCAGACATGTGTAGAATACGGGAGATTGTTGTCACATGCAAGGAGTGACCAGTACCTGCTAGTAATTACTGCAGTTTATTTAATGTTGCTGTAGGCCTCTTGGTAGCCTCCCTGATAAGTTTTCTTTCTCCTTGTCCTGTCGTCAACTTTGGAGGGTCGTTCTGATCTTTTCAATGTCCCTGTGGTGCCACATTTTCCCCACTTGTTAATGATAGTCTTCATGGTGCTCCACGGTACAGTACATCCAATGCCTTTGATATTCTTTTATACCCCTCTCCTGATCGGTACCTTTCAACAATAGGATCCCATAGATGTTTTGTCAGCTCCTTGCGGACCATGGCTATCCCAGTAGGATGCAACTATGAAAGTTTCAAGGAAATCCTACAGGAACAACTGATTTTTATTTAGGGTTAATCAGAATCACTTTCATTGATGGCAGGTGTATGCTACTTACCTTTGGACAAGGTTTTGAATGTGATTGGTTAACTCTGAACACAGCTACAGCCCCCATTATAAAAGGGTTTTTTATTTCAGTTATTTTTCCTAATAATTATGTATTTGTTTTTCTCTGGAATTTTGTTGGTTGCAAGGTCACATTAAAGATGAAAAAATGTCTGACATGATTTATCTTGATTTCTGGCTTTACATCACAAAAACCTGCAATTTCAATAAGTATGTGTAGACGTTTTGTATCCCCTGTATATCATATAAATGCAAGGAATTATTATATTATGGAAAAACCTGCCCAGCCATGTTTTTGAAGCTGATATCATGGCTTCATTTAAGATACTCTAAACTCATAGAGTAAATCTGAATCTTGCGCACATGTTTTTCTTTTTTTAAGAAAATGCTGAACCACTTTGTGGGTGTGTTTTCAGAAAAATGCACAGGACAGCCAATAAATCTGTGAGAAGAGGGCAGGGCTGTATGTGGCTGTTCCTCGGAAAGCTGATGACTTCAAGAAACAAACTTCCCGTTTTGCTCTCTGAGCTGATAGCCATTGCCCTGTAATTGAGGAAGATGTCTGCTGCTTAACTGAGTCTGGAGCTGCTGACACTGTGTTGTGGAGGGCCTAGAGAGATATGCAGCAGAGTGAAACTGAACTCACACCTCAGCCTACGCAGTGCCACACGGCTGCTGTAATTTTCAGGGCATAGGAGGGTAACCCTTCTTCAAATCTAAATCTATTTTTTGGAGTGTTGCTTGAAAGCAAAGACATCACCTGATATCACCAGAACTGATCCAAATGTTGGTAACTACTCCTCCCATCCCTTTGCTCACTCTGGTGTCTCGTTTTATTTTCAATCCGTTTGTCTTCCACAAGCAAGACAAATTAAGTCTGCAGCTTAATGGGTTTCTAGTTCATGTTTCTATTAATGTTTCTGGCAAATGCACTCGTTAAGTGACATGCCATTAAGTGACCTGTCTTTCCATTTTTCTGTGAGGGGCCTCTCAGCACTGACCGCAATCAGTTCACTTGTCAGATTTATCTAAGATATGTAATTTTCATGCAGAGATCATTGCTGGAGAGCTTATATTTTCCAGACCATTATGTGCTCAGTGTGGATGTGCCCTGCTTGTATTTCTGACTGCTCCCATCCTGAGTGGAAAAGAGCTAACAGAACCATCAAGAACAGGTTAAAATGTCACCTCACCTTTGGACCTGATCTGTTATTTTTTCTCCACCATCAGTGTTTGTTTTTCAGTGCATAGCAAAATCAAGCACTCATTTTCTATTTTTATCTAAAACTAAGCATTGCCAAAACTGTGTTGTTGGAATTCCCAGGCCATTGACTCAAGAGGAAATAGCTCTGCGGAGGGAGCAGGCCAGGCGGAGACATGCAGAGAGACTCGCGGCCTCTCAGGAGCCAGACAGCCCAGAGCAGCCAGAGACGGGGTCTGGGTCTGTGCCTGATGCAGCAGCGTCCTGTGGGGAGAGCACCAAAGGCAAGTCTCTTCTCTTCACAGCAGACACAGGAATCAGCGCTCTTGCAAATGCTGATGACATGCAATGTGCTTTAACCTATGCCAAGCAAATTATCATCATCTTATATTTCAGTCGCTCACCATGTGCGTTATAAAAATGTGTCAAGGTACTTTCACCGCTTAAGCAATGATTTTCAAAGCTATTGCTATTGGGTTTAATAATCTAAAAAATAGTCTTGAGTTATCTTTTTCTTTAAAGTTTAAATTTGACAGTGCTGAGTTTCGTAATGAAGATGTTTATTCCAGAGGTTAGACATCTGTAATAGGAAAGCTTCCAGTGAAGGTTAGTGTATTAGAATTAGAATTGGACCCATCACAGGACGATTCCCTCTCACTGATCACATTGTACAACATGCCAGAATCGTGAAGATGCCCTTTACTGGCTGTCATCTCAGTGTTTGGCAAGGGCATCCCCATCTGTTGTAAGTGCTATTCCTAAAGTTATCATCTTGTCATGAGTTCCGATTGCTGCCTGAACCATTGAGAAATCTGCCAGCACTGTGAATTAAAGCTGTTTCGCACTCTTTATCTGTAATCTTTTGCTCCCTTTCATGTTTGATTTCTTTTGTGGAACCTTTGTAGCGTTTTTCACAATCACTGTTTGAAAAAACGTTTCTCTGTACCCATATACCTTCACCCTTGCCCACTTAGAGCAAGTTCATCCTTTGCTGTAAGTGTGGTAAGTCCCTTGTCATGGATGCAGAGGTAATATATCCAAGATATATTATAATATAATATAATGATAATATATCCAAAATATATTCTTCAGCGGTGTAGTGAAAACTTACCAAAATCTGTGTGTTGAATTTTCTTTCCCAGGAGTGGACATACTTTCTGGTCAGATGGAGACCATGGCCCTGAAAGCTAACAGGCCAGAGGAGGAGAACAAGGAGCACTTCATTGCCTTTGCCAGGGTGTACAGTGGGGTGGTGCGGAGAGGCCAGAGGGTGTTTGTTTTGGGTCCCAAATACGATCCGGCTGAAGCTTCACACAAGGTAAGGCTCAAAGCCAGCCCTGTGAGGCAACCATATCCACAAATCTTTAAATGCCCTGCTACATTACCGCCTGCTGTTTTGCTCCTAGTGAGAAAACAACACAGTGAAGTTATTTTAAATGTTGTGGTTGAGATGTTTATTTCACCTTTTTTGATAAAGGTCTGTAAACAATACTACTTGTTTTGTCTTCTTAAACCAGAGTGCTTTTTATTCAGCTTTGAGCACTAAATTAGTCTGGAAGTTTGGAACAGGTTGCTGCTGTTTCTGGAGATTGTTTCTTATGCATTTAGCTCTGTCCACTGGATGGCTAGGTTGTTGTTTTTATGCATTTTAATCTTTTATCTGGGCTGGCGATTCCTATTGTGTGTCAATTATTGTAAGTCAATTTGCATGTTGACAACAGCAAACACCGAGTACATCACAGCACCATGTCAGGTTTTCATTGGTTGGCTGGAATTACCTCACATAAACCCACTGCTGCCTCAGGCATGTCTCGAAAGATGAAGAATGCCCTGCAGTCCTTCAGGGAATGGCTCAGATGATATCAAGAAGGTACTAGAAACCAAATGAGCATGACGGGCCAAGTGGCCTCCCTTCATCTGTTACTGAATTATGTTGTAATGTAAAAAAGGAGATTTTCTTGGTGACCCTTAAATACAATTCAGGACTTAAGGAGGAATTCTTTGTACAATGTCACAAAAAGGGTGTATGTCCGATTTTTTCAAATAATGTTTTCCTTTTCACTGACGAATTATAAAGACAGAAGGATATGAAAATAAAACATTATATAAAGAGATTTTTCTATGTGTGTGGCACTGAAATAACTTTATATAACCCCTTACTTAGCTTAATAGCAATTCTGAAAACTGTTTGAAAGCTGCTTCAAATTTCCCAGACCTGTATTCCCAACCTGCTGGTGCCTCAGAGGACTGATAATCAAAGACTGCTCCTGAATTACCTCCATCAGTAATTTCCATAGCTCTGAAACAAGGCAGCAGAGCTACCGCAGGCAGCTGCTGACACAGTAGTGTTGTTCTACCAGGGGTTCAATTGTTTTATTGCATCATACAAGCATGATGAGCTGGGCTACTTGATAACCAGCCCCTCTGGGCCATTTTATAAAATATTTTTGAAGTAAAAATAAAAGAGACTTTGAAGTGTCCATTTTTTTTTTGATAGAAGCATGCAGGGGAGGTGTGATGAGCATGTTTTTGTCTTTTTTAGTGATTCTTTCCTGTCAGGTACTGCAGCTTTGGAGCTGAACACCAGCGTGCAAGTAAATCTAAAAACACACACAAGATAGATAGTTACGGTGCTGTACTTGTGTTTTCTGTTCGTTTCCATAACCCCACTTGACCTCGTGCAGGGCTGAGGCACTGATGCATGTGATGAAAATGATGCCATTATCCGTGTGTGTGTTCCACAGGAAACTGATGTGCCGAACATCATTAAGAGAAGCGTATGGGCCGAGATGGGCGCGGACTCGCGGCCTGCTTGCACATGTTCCACCACATCAAAGATTCCTACACCAGAAAGCAAACAGAAAGGATAGTTGTGGCATTAGAAAGACTAAACTACCTTTAAAACTACATTCACACATTCCCCTAGCACTCAGTGATTTCTTTCTTAAGTTCTCCATTCATTTACAGATGGTGGTCCTCCTTGGTTCCTCGGAATTTGTCTCCCATATTCATGTTTTTTTTTCCTTTTTTCCCTTATTCACCCCTTTGCCTCACCTTCCTGTTCTTTCTCCTACATACCTGAAGAGTCTCCGCAGCCAAAATGTGTTTGTTCTTGTCAGCTCAGAATTAACCTATGCTTGTTCCTTTGTAACCCACATACTGCCGTGGGCTGTCACTGGCTCAAATCCCCCTGCTACTTCAGGCAGCATTACGATTTAGTGTTTTTTGGAAGAGCCTCAGATCAACAAACACCACGTGACTCTGATTTTCCTTTGATTTTCTGTCTGTCATATTTTCAGAAAGTAATGGTTTGCTGCTTTATGATGTGCCAGCACAGCACAGCTCCTATAGTGTGCTTAGCGTAGGAAACATAAATATGTGGGTTTAACTCATAAACTTTCTCATTCCTGTTCTTCTGAAGTCCACATTCGTTTTCAAACCTTTTTGGAATTTCCAGTGTTAACTGTAGTTATTCTGTGATAATGTGACCACTAAGAGCATGTACAGTAGGCTCAACTGCCTTTAATGGTTTTTTAGGAAGAAAAATATTAATTCCAAAGGGCAATATTTGAAATGCAACATTTAAAAATTGGTTTCAAGAATTTAAAGCCTGGATGATTGGGAATTTTTAATAACCAATAAATAATTCTGAAAATTTCTCCACTTTGTGCCGCCACAGCAGATTTTGCGTACAAAATATAAATTATTCAAGCAACAAATTATCAGAAACAAACTTCTTTCAATTATTTTGGGTCAACAAATTAAAATGTCCTATTTAATTGATAAAAAAGTAAACAAAATTGGTAGATTTGATCTTGTTAGATCCCTCTTTCTCTGTGTAGTAAATTATATTGTGTATTCTGTGCTACTAATAGTAATTTCAGACAAAACTAGTGTAGCTTGATGGAAAGTGATGTTTATGATGTTTATACAGTTTATAAATTCATATTTTGAAATACCCTGAGAGTTTTAGATACCACCTATAAGGTAATGTCTGTGACTGGCAAAGAGTTCTGATAAAATAAATGGTTGTGCTGCTGATCCCAACACAAGGGTCCAGCACTTTTTTCTCTGGAGGTTCTTAATATTTGACCAGTGTGTATGTACTGTATTGGAATAGCCAGCATGTTTTCTATGATTTTCTTTAGCACAGTAAATTTTTTTGACTATTCAAAGCAGCTTCAAACCTAAATCTCTGGGCTTTTACGCCCAAAGAGCTGTGACTGCTGATTCGTTTTTCCTGATGACCAGTTGTACCATCTGCCTTTCCTCATCTTTGTGCAATAAACCAAGCTGGACATGACACCTTTTGTAAGGTGATCCTCCAGGACAACTGCATTGGAATTCCTGTCAATCTCTGTCTGTAGGACCACAGTGCTGTTCTAAAAGGAGACTTATTTTTCTGTACTGCACAAAAGAAAATTTCCTTAACAATCAGAAGAGTAGATGTTTATTTTTGTTTTTGGTTGCAATGTTGCTGATTATTGGCTATTGTTACTGTCATTTCTTTTTCTATTTGTCAGCTGCCGGAAGGCTGTTCTGCTGCAGATGATCTCCCATCAGTACCTCACTTGGCTTGTTGCACACTGGAGAATCTCTACCTGCTGATGGGGAGAGAACTAGAGGAGCTGGAAGAGGTGCCCTCAGGCAATGTGCTCGGTATGTTCATGCTCAAGTGTTTTTCTGCTTGTTTTATGATGCTGTGCCAAAGGCTTTGAAGGCATTTCTCTCTGAAGTTCAAAGAAAAATCTATATGTCTGTATCGGTCTGTAGAGCATCCCAGTCATTGCCATCATATTTCTACTTGGCCGTACAAGAAGTTGGAAGCTGGTTTTATAATTACCGAAAACCAAATCACTCGTTTGCGATCAAAGTGTTGGAGAAAATTAACCATTGTCAAGTAGAAGAAGTGAGTAACACTTCATTTTACATGCTGAGCAACGTCCACCTTAAAGCAAATCAACATCTGCAAATGTAAGACATGCACCTTCACACAAAGAGGTGAAGGTTTCTATTTTGTTGAGGAATCGTGATTAGTCAATAAGGGTAGTTGTTCTATGATAATGATTGTTCTCTTCAATTATAAAACTTTTTCGTATGTGCTTTTCCCACAGTGTATGTTTCTATTTATAGAGCCCCAAAGCTTAGAAATTCACTGTGGATATTGGGCTGCATCCCTATTTTTCATACCATTGATGATCTCATTTGTGAGGATGATCTCAGCACTCATTTTTAAATGACACTCCCTTCCCTTCAGTGTTATCACGTATTCCAGGTATTTTGCACACCGGAATGGTTTCCAAAAGTTTAACAAATAGATGATGTGAAAAACTGCCTACACAAACTCCTTAACTCCTTTATGATATTCATTTTCCTGGGCTGACTTGAGAAAGCTCAATGAAGATTAATTGCCTGGTTTATCTGTACCAGTACAGATCGTATTAAACAGGATCCTCCTAAATTAATGGCAGCTGGCGTTATCTGAAGTTGTCATAACAAAAAAAACGTGTCCTCTGAAATATGTGTAGGAATTTCCTGATACCGTTTCCAGCGTGGGGCAGAAGGAATTAGCGTGAGTTTTTTTTCATCCCGGAGGTTCCCAAAGTGCTTTCCATGTGGAAATCTCTCCATTTACCGCTGACCCGTAGTCCCCCACCTGGATGATGTGCAGCAGCCGTTTTGGACAGCAGATCGGGCAGAGAGTTAGAAATCGCTTTACCGTCTGAATTAATAGAAAACTTTAGGGAGGCCAGATTGTATAAGCCCAGGGACTAATTTAGTCAGGACACCAGGGCTAACATTCCTGTTCTTATGAACACTTCCATGGTATCTTTAATGACCGTGCAGTCAGGACCTTACTTGGGTATCTCACCACCAACTACAGCACAGTCTCCTCGGTAGCCATACTAGGGAACTGGTTTGGATATATTGGTCAAAGGGAAGAGCTCCACCCACCAGCATGCAGAAACAACCTGGTTTTCCTTAAAAGCCTCCCATCCCAGTACTGACCAGGCCCAGCCCTGCCGAAGTCACACTACAGTGTTGCAAAGCTACAGTCAAGAAAATGTGTTTTCTGTATTGCCTTTGTCACTGGATTGTAGAAGTAATGTGAAATGTTATCATGGCTACAGGTAAAAGAATTGAGATTATCATTATCGGGCACTAACTCTCAAGCTCCCTCATTTATAAATAATGCACTTTGAAAATAATTTCATTGCTGCTTGGATACCGCGATCAGACACAAAACAATTACAGACTGCAGTCAAGTTCATTTGCTATCGTTTAATGTTGTTGGCGTTGTCATGGGAGTATTGCAGATCGAGAAAGGTTGTTTTCCAGGAAAATCTCAAAAGGTTATCAGATTCAAAGAAAATGTAAAAAAAGTAATAATTTTGGCAAAACTTCTGTTTTTGTTTTTTTTGTTGTGCTTCTGTGTGCCTTTTTTGTCTTAAATGTTTGTGTACATGGTCATCATCATTTCCAGTGTTTATCAATCCGCTGCTGGATGAAGGACTCCTCCGGAATTTTCCAGAAGATTCCTCTTCCTCCATCTTAATCCATCTCATTCCTGTAGGCCTAGTGGCTTCATTTAGCTATCTTGCAGGAGCTCTTCCTTGTTGTTTTTAGGATGTGTTCCAGTTCCTTGGTGCAGTAATAATCTGTCCTTCTGGCTGTGTATCCAGCCCTTATCCTATATGTACACCTGTGCATTTGGTTGTGGTCTAAATGATTAACTATTTTTTTTGTCTATTATTTGAATAAGTCTTTCCATGATTGCTTTTAGTCATATTCACACGTCACACGTTGTTTATATAGCTTTATTTTTTTATTTTTATATAGATAAATCTCTAATGTAGGAATACTATTTCCCTTACTCATTGGTTTATAAGATTATAGTTAATGGTGAATGGAGGTCTGTGCCTGACTAGACAATGAATACAGCAGTTAGAACACTCCAGATTCTGTATTTGATTGTTGTTCAAGGGCAGTGATGTGCTTCGTAAAATAATCAGATATTATGCCGCATAGAAAAGATAGGATTCAGCAAGTTGTATCAATGCAGTTGCTTATAAGTTCAGTAATTATTTTATCTTATTTTAGAATGTGTGTTAAAATTAAAAACACAAACAATCTGTGCTGCTCTAAGTTCAGATTTCCTTAGGTTAAAAGAATGTCAGGATTAATGACATTTGCATGAATTATAAAAAATAAGAATGTGCACTAATGTTGCTTACTAATGCACATGAGAAAGTCAGATGTCAGTGCCCCAGCATCCGCAGAGGTTTGTATACCAAAGCTTCATTGCCTGTTTTAGATTGTTTTAGATTGTTTTTGAAGTTCGAATGCTGTTTTCACATCATGTGTAGTTGAACCCTGAAATGGTGAGGGAGTTGTGGTGCATTTTACCTGAACAAAGTAACATCGTGGGCACCCTCAGTAATCTCATCTGCACTTAGTTCCCGGTCTACCACGGGAGGCAATGAAGTACAATGGCAATTAGGAAACAGTCCAGCTGTGGGCTAATCACAGCAAGGAGCAGCGTAGCTTGTCACTGAGAAAAAAGTTCTCAATCTGTGTGTGATGTGGTCTGTAAATTACACAGACCACACGATGAGCGAAGGCCTGTGCATGACAGAGCAGGGCAGATCCTCCTCAGCGCTGGGTCGCAGATTGAAAGCAGACGCTAGCCACCCCTTGTGCAGCAATCACCACATCACACAGACAAAGGCAACACATTTGTGCCATTATCGATATGCTTGCTGTTTCCTGCCAGCTGGAACTGTGGCTACATGAGAAAAAAAAACAGAACAGTTGCTTCAACTTTCTCTTCATTTGAAATTTTGCACGACTTTGGTATATTTATTAGCTGGCAGGGATCTTGGTCTCTTTTTGCACTGAGCACGTGTATCTTAAAGACAAAGGGAGAAAAAGACATCCTGAGTTCTTCAAGGGGGAGGTATTCCACATGGGCCCAGTTATTCTCAGTTTGGTAGTGATTCAGACTCCCAAAGATAGCCCAAATTATGTTCTTTCGTGATCAAAGTGATTTTTTTTCAAATTTTGTTGGCAGAATTTGACCGTTCATATTTTATTGAGTGAAATTATTTGGGAAATAAGGACAGATGGGCATCTAAAGCCCAGAAGAAGAAGAAAAACATCCTGTTTCTAAACTAACCCTACTGTAGCTCTTGAATTTTTTAACCAAACACTGCCTATGTAGTTTTCTGCTTTTAAACTGGTGAGTTTACTAAGTCTAATAAATGTGATATATTTTAAGTTTGAAGGTGAAACCTTTAATATTTCCCAGAAAGATGTAACTCATACCTCGTGGAAATAGCATGGAAGTGTCTTTTACCTCCAGAATATATATATAAGAAAATCTGTTATCAGTAGGAAAATAAGATTGGATTCATTCTAACAGGGGAAAGTATGATTTCACTGTTCAAATTTTTTTTAATAAACCAAATACATTTCTTTCCGAGTCTTGATTTTCATATTAGGTTTTTTGGAGACTGAGTAACAAGTCAAATTGTGGAATTGTGTTCTTCAGTTTACTCAGATATAAAAAGTAGAACTGTTTTCAGAGTTTTTAAAAAGGTTGGTGTATATTCCATTAATTTAATGTTGTAAATGAAATGAAGTGTCTTATGGCAACTTGCTGCAGTTTTGGCTGATTATTTGATGTGCTGGAAAGTAGAGCACAACATGGTTGTGTCTTCGTTGTATTTATGTTTGTTTGCTTGAGTTCACATTTAATCAAAATTCCATATTTTTGTGAGCATTTTACTCAAGATATGGAAGATACAGAGCACTGTCCTATATCAGCCTGTGATCACTCTTTATCCACAGGTATTAGGCGTGTCTGACTGGTGTCCACTCTCAGCACTATGCCTGTATGAGCAGGTGCAGAGTACATGTGACCTGTGTCCACTCTCAACATGCATGCACAGACATTCAGGTTATCTGACCTGTATCCACTCTTAGAGCTAACTCAGCTTGAATCCACAGAAGTTGAGTATATCTTATCTGTGTCCACAGATATCCAGTTTATCTGACCTGTGTCCTCTCAGCCTATATCCACAGGTGTTTAGTGTCTGATCTGTGTCCACCATTCCACCACCTGGCCTGTGATGACTCTGAGAGCTGCACAGCCTGTTCAGTTGTATGGGAACTGTTGTGGAGTCACCTACTTTTGAAGAGAAAAATGTATCTGCCCAATACACGTGCAATGGTACCTTACCTCTTTTATTTTACCCTGTACAGAAAAGTAGAAGTCAATAATTTGTTATCTTCAGGGTAATGTGATTTTTCTCTCTTTATTCAGCTGCAAAATTCGCCTAATCTAAATTTCAGTGACATGAACAAAAAACCTCATGTATTTTCCTCTCAGACATCATTTCCAGAATTTGCGTAATTTTTTTAGCATTATGCTTCCAAGGCTTCTTGACACAGAGAAACTATCCTGTCACATGCCACCTCCTTCCTGCTGTTTCACTCATTCAGGCTCATAAAGATCAGACTGAGGCAGGTACCCACAGGTTTTTCCAGGTTTTAGGTCTCTAGTATGATATAATCATTCTTCTTCCATTTAATTTGTGGTTTGTGAAAACATTCCATTTCACTTTTTTCTTTTGGACTGGGCTGTGTGAACCTCTTCACGTTTATGGTCCATTTAGACCTTTGAACCAAAGTACAACAATGCACAGCTGACCAGAGTTTCAGTCTGGGTGGTTTGGTGTGTGATTACACTGTGTAACTCACCTGCACTCTAAGGAGCGCTCAAGGACGTGGCACTGTAGTTCAGCGGGTTTGATGCTTCACTCAGCTGTGTGGCTCAAGAAAGTGGTCAGAGTCTTGTGTCTGATCGCTCGAATAAATCTCTTGAAAAGTGCAAATGTCACCTTTTACACCTTATTTGTTTTCATTCGTGTATTTTTTATGACTTATAATAAATCTCTGAATTTGTATGTTTCAGAAAGGAAGAGTCACCGTGCGAAGTTTAGTTTAAAGAACTTTTTTTTATGTTTTATTTTTCAGTAGGGTGTCATTGAAATATGAAAAACTCAGTGTCATGATGCCCAGTTAATAGTCTTCTGTTCTCCCACTAGTCATTAGCTAACATACTGTAGGAAAGGATCAGTCCATCTAGCTCAATTTGCTACTAATAGCTAAGTGATCTTCTTATCCAGCCATGGGAGAGGACAGTGCTGGTTATGATACTATTCAGAGCTGTGCCTTTTTTTATTGCTCATAACTGTTTTGCTGAAATCTTGAGGAAAATTCTTGCCCTTTGCATTGGGTCTGCAGTCCTAGACAAGTGTCTTGAAATATTAACTATGTTGGCTTTCCGCATACCAAGAGAGTGCTGTAATATAGGTCTGCTGTAATGTGCTTGGAGAGCATGCGTGCAGTGGGTTATCCATTAATAACCCTCTATCATCTAAGGCTGATCTGCCTTTCTACAGCCCAGTTTAATTTGTATTCATGATAACTCTGGCCTATTAAAGTATGAAGCCTGGCTAAGCCTTTTACAGACTACTTTGTGGTGTACCATCACCACCAAAATGCTGAGTCTCATGTATATAAAAGAGAGCTTTCATTATTAATTCCTACTGCAGTTTTTTTATAACTGCATTCAGAAGCAATGATTTCCGTTTCTAAAGCAATTCATCTTGTAGCTTCAAAGGCTGCAGGAGTGCTTTGTTCCCGACCATAGAAAGAAATTAATTGTACATTATCCAGTATGTTAAAGAAGCTTTGCCTTAACCTTAATAAAATTAATACCACATGGATTATATATTAATCAAAGCTGTCAATCTTTCATAGTGTTAGCAAATGTGTTAATGGAAAGCAATACATTAGTCTGATATACAAATTTGAAAATGAAAAATCTCCATCACATTCTTGGTCATGTGCATCCATGTGCTGTACTATTTTGTATATTGACCTTCTTAAAACAGTGATAGGTTTAGCGTAAAGTTTATACTGTTGTGAAGAAGCAGTACAGTGGTAATGTGGAAATGATTTTAGAAACTACATTAGACACATGGTCATGATGTGGCCTCAGTTAAGCTGATTTTGATCTTAGAGTGCTGAATATTCAGTTGTAAATCTAGGAGTACGCTGTGCGCCTTTGATTAACATCTTATGTTAATGGTTGCCTCATTTATTAGGATTAAGCAGTTCCGATTGAAAAGTAAAAGTAAAAAGCTTTTATACAGTACATCACCTAAATGTTTAATAAAGGTTTTTTTCTCTTCTACTACAGTAGGCCGCTAAAACTGTAGGTGTATTTTTAGCTCACGCACATATTGTTATCATATCAACATTAAAATTCCTTAAGATGTTTCGTTGAGTGGAAAATTCAGCGTGTTGTGCTTTGATCAAATTGTTTCCTCGGTCTGTAATTGGGACCACTTCTGGACTTCTGAATACACAAGAAGAAGAGTTTGACTCGTTTGATCAGTCCCGGAGCTTAAACCTTGCCATCCTGTACCTGGGCTTGGGGATATTTGCCGGCTCTCACTGCCATTCTTGGTTTGCTATGCAGCAGTGAGCCGATAGTGCCGTCAGCGAGAGCTGCATCGCTCCTCTGCTCCCAGCCTGCACTTGTGATAGCATGCTTCCGGGGGAAGAGAGAGCGAGAGCGCATGTAGCACTGTGTTATTTAATGGAAATTAAATATTCAAATTCAAAATGGTGGATGGTGGGGGAGGGGTTCTAATTTTTGAAAGTGGGTGACAGTAAAAACAGAACGGGGGGGGGGGCATCTTTACTCTAATGGTGGCGGGAGTGTGGAACAAGCTACACAGTCATCTTCGTTAAGCCGATACCCTAGCTTTGTTCTAGAAACCGCTGGATGAAATTTTCAGATCATTTAGCTGCTAACTACCCAATGGGCTAGAGGGGGCAAATGGCCTCCTCTCGTTTGTAATCGTTCTTATGGTTATAAAGAGAAAACTAATTAGTGATTCTAAACTGAAAAAATGAAGCATGAACATGCAGGTGCCAAGAACAGTCCGATAATAGTATTTTATACAGTTGTGCTAATCAAGCACATGTTAATAGCCTTACTGAACAGCATATGTAATAAAGCAAAGTTGATCCTTCAATTAACATCATTAATGTTAATGTCTAGAAAATTACTTTTACAATAAAAATAATTTAAAAAGGAAAGAGAATCCTAAAGGTCAGGGAAAGTGAACATAACCCTTGGTGTCACAAACCCATAGGCCCGTTGTGCTGTTGGTGACAATTATGATCAAGCAGATTACTGGGAGGCCATACCGCCCTCTCTTAGTTTTGATGTGTACTGTGTAATGGCAAGAGCCTGTTGCCTGGGCTAAGTACGTGGGCTACATCAAACTTTCCACAATTCGAACCAGCTGCAGTGCAGTAATGTTTTGAAATCATCTGAGCTGGTCTGTAAACAGAGAAATGAATAATGCTGATTCAACGCAGAGCGATTTATGAAAACATTTGTTTTACGTTACGGCTTTCCATCATGCGTTCAGGAACAGGAGAAATTGGAATGCGCTTGCTTGAACCAGGCAAATGTTGTCATTCCCCTGCTTTGAAAACGTTAAGGGCCATCTGATTATTTTCCTGATGTGGTCATCAAAGGAACCAGTGCCCTAGTGCCCTTGTAGCTCATCTTAAGTTGCAGGGGCCAGTTGATGAAATCACTGTTTGGCTCTACTTTCCGAACTGCTTTAAAGAATACTGTCAAGTCTGACAAAATATTGTCTTGGTTGGTCATTGCTTGTCGTAGTGTTCACTGCAGCCAGGCTGTCAGTGATTCAGTACTCTGTCATCCATTCATTCCTAACAACCTTATTTTCTTGCAAAAAGCAGTCGGATTGGAATCAGACATTCAGAAACTATACTTAGCAGGCCTCCCCTTTGTATGTTTCCTTGGAATTTATTGACGAGTGTTATATTTCTCTCTCACATTCACTTCCCCTGTATCTCACTCTCTCTCCTACTCACTTTTCCTCTCCAGTGTGACCTAGATTTCAAACTCCACTGCTTTCTTGAAATGTAGCCTTTCAGGGCATGTTGTTCACATTAAGAATTCTGTTTAGAAGCCTGTGGGAGAAAATGATAAAGAATTTTGCCTCTTTGGGCTGTAACTTCTTTTCTTTGTCATTAGCCTGGCAACCTAGATTTCATTGTAGTTGATTTCATTGTTTCTGTCTCTAACAAAATTGTGTTGAGTGCTTTGTTAACACATACAACCGTTCATAACAGGAATATTAACAGCAGCGGCAGGTGGTGAGATGTGTTACAGATCATTCAGCTGATCACCAGCTCTCTGCTAGCGACAAAACAAACAGAACCACTAGGTGGCGACAAAATAAAAATAAAATCCCTTGCACAATCCTGTCTGGCACACCACCCTGG
Source organism: Atractosteus spatula (assembly GCF_055471065.1). Lineage (NCBI taxonomy): Eukaryota > Metazoa > Chordata > Actinopteri > Semionotiformes > Lepisosteidae > Atractosteus > Atractosteus spatula. Next base: position 45,482,901 of record NC_142712.1, on the reverse strand, counting down.
GAGCACAAACAATAGACAGGGTGATGAGCCGCACCAGGCAGAGTCAAGGTGTTTTAAAGGGATCCAGGCAGCCATGTTTCAGAAGTACTGCCCGAGTCACTTGGCTCAGCTACTAGAATGAAACAAAGTACAAAAAAGACTTGAGCATTTTTGCTATTCAAGAGGTACAGCTTTTGCTTCTCTGTAGCAATGTAGTGTTAGGTGAGCTTTCAGCTTTTAAAGAATTGTTTTATTTTCTATCACATTTTTCTGAAAAATATTAAGACCGTGTGTTGTACTTTTTTGAATTGGTCATGTTTCCTTGTGAACCTCATTATTAAGTTTGCACACAAATCTTGTTCCCAGTCATGTGATTTCTTAAAGTCTCTTTGAGTTATTTTTGTTTACTCACATTCACTGATTTTGTTGTTCTGCTTTTTGCTTTTTGTTTTTTATACATTTCATTTTAAAATGGGAACATTCATGTTTTAATATGTTTAATCTGTTCTAGGTGATGGGAATTTCCCTTTTCTGTGAAAAAAAGAAATACCCCCACACAATGTGCTTAAAATACCCCAGCATTCCTGAGTTAGGTCATGAGTCATGAGTTTGCCATGCTGGATGGAGGTCAGTTAACTGATATCTCTTAATCCCTGCAGGTATTATTCATGTTAATGTGAAATGCAGCTCTCCATTTTTTATGTATTTTGAAAGATAGTGTAGGCAGTGTAGCAGGAGGATTTTAATCCGGTTTCTGTCATGGTTGAAAAAGACACGTTTTAATAGTTTCCCTTTAAACAATGCAAAAGTCTAGATAAAGAATGTGTTGCGTGTAAAATAATTGTTTCATAGAGCTGATGTCAGCAAATTTTTTTGCTTGTGTTATCGTAGAAAGAGTTTTGTGTCTGTTTTCTGATGGTGCAGTATTAAAGGACTGCCTCGTTAGATTCTGTGATAAATTAGTCATTTTCCTATGTGTGGTCTGTAATATGGATTTGCATGACGGATGAATCAACGGCAGTTTTAGTGTTAACCTGCACAAATGCAGAGTTCTTGGGTTTTCATAATTGGTATTGGTCATATTAACTGCAAACCCCAAGCAAAAAGCAGTCTGTCTGTTGATGGGAAAGCATTTACAAATCAGAATTCAATCTTTTGTATCCCATCCTTACAGGCGCCTTTGTATGTCTGTCAGAGTTTGTAATTGCGGGTTGATTTGTGTTTTGTGCAGAGTCATTATGTGTGTATTGGTGTCGGAAGGGGTAATTAACTGCTTGTTCGAGTATCTTGGAGGTGTTGCGCCCCTAATGAGATGCAGTAGGCTAATATACAGTTAGCCTACACCAATTGTTTTTTCACTAGCCAATTAGGAGCTTCACAGAGCACGGGGTTCATCTGTGAGGAGACTAATGCACAAAAGCTTTAAAACACAGTGGCAATTGACAGAATTGATAATGCGTGTCTTTGGAGCAGTCTGGTTATGCTCAGTATCCAGTAAAGAGCCTTTTTGCTTATTTTCAATTTCCTCTTGACTGTACTACATCATTAAAGACATGGGCATGTTTTAAATCTGGGATTCTAACAGGCGCGTTTGCTGGCTTAAGGCACATTAAGACTTAGATAGTTATGTGGGAACACAGCTAGCCTGTCTCAGGAGCACATGCTGCACAGATGCAAATGCCATTAAGCATAACTTACTGCTGAGTGCGGTGATTCCAGTCTTCAGTTCTCCAAATGTCTTACAGCACTGCACTTAACTAAAACAAATTGACATATCCAAACCCATATATACATTATTGCACATTCCTGGACTGTTTGAGAACACCTTTCCTAAATCATATCTCCTGATTTGCAAGGAAAAGAAATGCTTGCAAGCTGTAAAGCAGAAAAAAAAACATAGGTATCTACACTTATATAACATCTGTATGAAGGGTTTTATAAAAATCCTAAAATAACCTAGACTAGTATTCCCCTGGCAGTGGAAGTGAACGAGGTTTAGATAGTTCTCTCAGAGTGGAAAATATACCTTGCTCTATAGCCCAGAGACTTGATTCAACGCATGCCTCAAAGAGGGAAGCAGGACATGGCCCTACAGTTATACACATCTAGAAGTTTGGAATCAAAATGTTTTTCTTATTATTCAATGTATTTCTCAATTATTTGTTTTTTGGGGGGGATACATGTACATATTTAATAATCTTACAAGATTTATTCTCTGCCTGTATTCTTGTTTGTGTAGTTCTTCCATCAGCAGTGAGTCCATCCAATCTAGGAAAGGATTGCATCAGAGTTTTGAAAGGTGTTTTTTGTCATCCTTTGTTGAAAAAGATATAGGTATAGGTTTTTGTGTAACAGGCTACTTATATGTAGGTAATTAAATGCCCTTCACTTTTAGATAACCCAGGTTATTTATGGAATGGGGTTATTTTCAAACAAAAAAAAATATTAAGTAATATTTGAAAATGGGCAACTACATACTATACTGTATTAAAGCTCATGAAAAGACAAACATAAATCCCTCAGGATGAAGGCTGTCATTGGGTGCAGACAACACATTTAAGACATGAAGCAGAATAGTAGTCAGATTTTGCAGTTGGAGTTGATCAGGATCAACTGGAGGTGATTTATATGAGATTCAGCATATGACAGAGTGCAGATGTTAGGAATCTGATTACATTTCTTCTTTGTCTCTGTAAAACGCACAGCAGGGTATTTGAAATGAATGATGCTCATTCCGGAGCTTGGAGAGGTCATTTTCTTAACTGAACTCTCTCTGATTTTTTCATCATCATTGTGTATAACCATAAACATCTCGTGAAATGCCCAGCAATCCCTTGTAAATATTAGTGTTCAGAAAATCTATTACATCTATTATTTACATTATAAATAAATGTAGCACACGTGTAATGAAAATGCAAAGTTTGAAAGGAAAATTTTGAGAAATGGGTTTTACACAGTAGTGGAAGAGTTGTATTTACAAAGTAATTGGTGGAAACCTGAGTGATGGATATAGCCTGGAAGAATGAACAGGCTGGAAACACTTGAGTGTCTCGGAATTCTTAGGTTTCCTCAAAATCCCACTATTTTGCAAAATGAAGGTAATAATACTATGTGAGACTTATATGTCTTCAGCAAATTAAATAAAATGTCTGTTTGGATCAGTGTTGGAGGCTTAATGTGTAGATCAGTCTGCAGTCACTGCAGGAGCTATTTTTATTTTTTATTTTTCCCTGGACAAGACGTTTCTTTTTTTCTCATTTATCTTCTAGCAGGCCCTCTGGGAGTTGTGAACCTTTTGTTATGGGCAGTGGGCTTGGAGCCATTTTCCTTCAAAGGAAAAAAAAAATAGATGTGTGTTTTTGTCACACCTCGTCCATAAAAGCCTGATAACGTTGAACAATTGAGAAGAGAATGTTTTTCTGTTTGTTTGCTTCACAGTAGACAAATAAAATCAATCAGATTCTTTTACAGTGTTGTTTTCAACCTCCGCCAGTACCCTCTGGAGTAACAACCTTAGCCGTAAGGCTGCTGGCCAGTTACTAGGCCTGTGCCCACTCCAGCAGGCAGAAGTGCTAATTGCTAGATATCTCTGGTTTCTGTGGAAGGAAGTGTGTAATAGCATTTTTCATGGGAGGTAATTAGCTTGCTAAAGTGAAAATATATAATAAGCTTAGTTTGCGTTTTTAATTGTTCTTTGTTGTTGAGCTTCAGAATACATAGACCTCTTTGAATTACACTGGCAAACCTGAAAATGCATGATACTTTTGTGTGCGTTTTTGTACACCTAGTGGGAAACACTTCAAGAACTCTCTTTAGAGTGAAATATTAGGCGAGGTACTGCACTGTGATTTCTTTTGGTCACTTGGTTTTCTTCAGTAAGCACACCAGTCAGGTAAACTGGTCAGGTTTTTTCGGCCCGGGTTCTCCATATAGTCGCCGCTCCCTCACCCAGCTTCCTTCCATCTTTAATCCATTTAAAATAAGGCTTTTGTTTTTGTGTGTCCAGAAGGGAGCCGCAGGCCCAGCGAAAACATTGTGCGGTGTCTAATAAGCACTCTGTCCCTCTGGATTTCTTTTAATAGTTCGGAGGCTTTAATAAGCAGCCGGTGTTCAGAATGGAGTGAGCAGCTGCAGGCGGGGGTGCCATTTAAAAGGGCCAGAACGTCTTTCCAGGATCGATGCCAGCGAGCAAGCGGTGCCACCTCCTGCGAAAGCCCCAGGAACCTCCCTGCTGATGCGCCAGCTTTACAATTCTCCGCAAACATTTGGTGGGCTAATTCTGCCATCACATCTTGTCCTGGTGCATTCACAGCCCGCTTCTTCTTCTGGTGACTTTTTTTTTCTTTTCTATTGTTTCCCTTGCCAGCTCAGCTGTGAAGAATGATTTCTTTTAGCATCGCCCCGGGGTGATGGACACAGATTTTTTTTTTCTTGTGGATAGATTCCTGATCCCTTCTGATTATTTTTAAATGCTTTGCTTTTTTTTTTAAAGTCCCTCGTGGCCTCAGTCTCCATCACAGCCATGCGTCGCCTGATTGCACAACGGCTGTCGCTGGAAGAGACCAGGGCTGTGGTGCCAGCCGGCTGCTTTAGTGCCATCGCCTGCACCAGGAGCCGAAGCTTTTTATTCTTCACCTCTCCAACTCACATTGAGCTGTCTTACCTCCAGCATGCATTTTGTTTCAAGCAGAGATGTGCATATAAGACCCATTTCACCCTGCCAGTTTGCGGGCATTTAGAGAAGCTGCAGGCTCAGCAATCGATAGTCCTCCTTATAACAGGATTCGTAAGGAGGCAAGGAGCAGAAGCAGGCCTCCGGTGTAGAGAAGTACTGTATCATACATGTTCTTACTGATCTTAGCAAACTGATAATTTTGCTATTAATACTGGTGTTTGCTATTCTATTGTGTCTTGAAGAGGTTGGTTAAGGGCATTCACACACTCATGTTTTGTTTTGCTGTGTTGCTACTTCTTTGCAACCTCAAGACTCCAACCTCCCAGGGGTTCCTATGAATTGTCATGTTTTTAATAACATAATTGTTTTGAAATAGATTTTAACTCCATAATATGAATTTAAAGCATCCACTGTTTCACCTTCTAGGAAAGTGGAATTCAGTTGAATCCCAAAAACCCATTGACTCAGAATTGCTTTTGGATTCCTTGAATATGAGATTAACCCACTCAACCATTTTATTTATCTGATGCAAAACATGATAGCGAAAAGGGACAGTTTTCCCAGCAGAATGCAGAGCTGAAGTTAAGAGTTTAATGGGTTAAATATGCCACACTTTTGGAAGAGAACTATCCATAAAGTTTCAACCCTTCAACTCAACTCCTATGTAATTTGGGCACCTCAGTAGGATGACCCGTGTAGCTGGGCAGTCAGTAAAAGGCTTTGTTTTCAGATTTTTTGGAGTTAAGGTTTAAGCTAAATATTTTTTTCTTCTGTGCTTTATGAATGACTTCCACAGCTTAAACAGGCTTAAAACCATGTTATTTGAATATCTGCCACACAAATACAATTGATCTTGATTCTTTTTTCGACGAGGTAGCTGGCTACCCCTGCTGTAGTACAGATGGGAATACATCTCAACATTTAAGAATTGCAAGTTAGTTGATATCTTTTAACTTTAACTTTTAACACAAAAATATGTCACCCTCTCACCCTCCCCCAGAAAGCTGGGAAATTTCAGCATTCTGTTTTATCAGTTCTGTGCCGTTTCATCTCTCTGGCTGCAAATATTGTTTTTACAGAAATAAGATCTGACGCAGCAGTACTTCTCAACACAGCCTGAACATCATAAAACTTCTCTGTCACTGCCATCAAACATCCGCGATTTGTAACGCACAGGGGATTAGCGTTTCATTTACTAGCTTCTGGGACAGCTTTGAAATCAGTCGGAGTTGGAAGGTTGTGGCTGTGAAAGGGTTAACTAATGAATTGATAAAAGAAAACCAGACAGTCAGTTTTATGAGCGAAATTCATACTTCTTAGTGGTTTACCATCAGTAACCAGTGTTTAGAAAATCACGGGGACACAGAGGGAATTTACAGTCTGTTGTGCTGTGTGTTTTTTATATTGCATAATTAGCAACACATTAGAAACAAGTCACAGGATTAATATGTAGTTTCTGTGTTATTCCATATAATATGAGTATTTTTTGAGTATGTGTGACTTGCTTAGATGCAATTCAATATAAATTTGAATTAATTATTTTCTGGTAAGTTTTAAATATAAGCCCAAATTACTTTAATTCATCCACCATTTTCAGTAACTTCTTAGAGGGTTACAGTAGACTTTCAGGCACAAGGCAGGAGTACACCCTGGACAAGTTGCCAGTCTATAGCAGGACACACACACACACACACACACACACACACACACACACACATTCAGAATCACTGGTTTGTGTGGACAACCTGTGTTTGGACCATGGGAAGAAACTTGTACCTGCCAAAACCCAAGCAGACCAGGAGGGTCATGCAAACTTCACCCAGAAGGCACCACAGTCCGGAATGAAACCCAGAACGCAGGAGCTATGAAGAAGCTGTGTTAAAACACCACTGTGCTGCCCACCTAAATTACTAGCTAATAAAAAATGCATCCTCTTGGAAGAAGGGGAGAAAAAACGTTTTCTTTGATCAGGTCACAAATGTTTTCCAGCTTTTTCCGGCCTGGCATCATGAAACACCTGCTGTCGTCTCGATGCCAACTAGACAGGGAACCAAGCCGGCTTGTCTGTTACCCAAATACCTGTAAGTGCCAAGACTTCACTTTCTAGTTAACTTAAAACACGGGCTGCCGTTTTTACAAACTGTCTTAATCTTTAAAGTAAATCTTTCTATTTAAAGGTTTACTTGAATATGCTATGTCGCTGTCTCTCTCATGCGGCTTATTGACCACATTTATAGCAGCCTTTCATGAAATCAGAGAAGTGATGTCGTGTTGCACCTCACAAAACACCTATTTCCGAAGCAATTAAGAAAAACTTATGAAAAACAACCTATTTTGGAAGCAGTGGATTAGTAGGATTTTCTGTCATGTCATAAACGAATAACCATAAAATTTCATTGCCAGATCTTGTTTTTTTACCATGCCAACAGTCATTTTTTGTGTCAAGTATAAATGGACAAATTTATCTGATTTACGCTCTCCAGCCGTTCTAAACTTTTTGAAGTACATTTTATTTATGTATTTTTAAAACTCAAGACATGTGGGATCAGTTAAGAAACTACTTAAATCATCAAAATCCACGGATTTGCCCTCTTCAAGCCGGAAACTAATTCACTTTTCCAAACAGATTTTAAAAGACCATTTAGTTGTTTTTTTTAAAGTAATCAAAGCTTTTTTGTATTTGGGCTAAGCAGTTTGTTAGGAAATTTGTGCTAAAAATCAAAGGAATATTTTTCTGAAATCCTTTTAGGCTTGTATTCATCTTTCTGAAGCTGAAAGCTTCCACCAGAGACTTTTGAATAACTTTCACTGTAAGAGGTTTTAGGAAGCACCTGTAGGTTCCTGCGAGCACTAAAACATTATCTTTAAGTTAGGGGCAGGCGTCCGGAAATTGTGCCTTGACTTTGTTAAATGCGGCAGTTTATGAGAGTAGAAGGCACCCTGCCTGCAACTTTCTGCTAATGAGATTCTGCATATGGATGTTACCAATGGTGTTCAGTTTGCTAGATGAAGGACAGAAGCAGAGCCACTGACAGATCTGGGTAGAATGCTCTGAGTCAAGTCTGTGGAGAGCATCCTGGGCTGTGTTGCTTATTGCTTGTACTTGATACCGTGGAAATGGAGAGCTCTTTGGATTAGTTAGCAGAATTTGTCTTCACAGGCTCCATTTGGCTGGAGAGAAATTATATCAGAGCCCCGCTGCTGGGTGGCTTCTGTGCACAGAGCCTGGTCCACACACAAAACGGAGGTTCCTTGTCACTGCTCGGCACAATGGCAGTACTGTCTGCAGGCTTTCTTCTGCGGCTGAGTCTACGCTCTTCCTCTTCCAGTCAGAGCCCTTTGGCTGTGGGTTCTATATGGCCTGCACACACATGCAAGGGGACCACAGACATGTTTTTGTAAATACAACTGGTATTTCTCTTTGAGGTTTCCACTTAACCCTTTGGCAACCCAGACTCAGGCATTTAGCACAGAAATATGTCCTTCAAACCATCTCAATTCCTCAGTAGATTTACAGAGAGGAATATCAATAGCACCTTCTAAAATATGCTGCAGCTCTTATAGTAAGGAGTTAGGGTGGACTTCAGTGCTACTGCTATGTCCCAGTACGTGGTAAGCTGATGTTGGACCAAACCGACAGCATTGTTAGATGCCAGCATGACGTTGTTGTGTTGTGTTGTGTTGTATTTGGTTTCAATTTTCTCTGTACAATTACTGTACAGTATATCCTAGGTCAGATTTTGAACAGTATTTTTCTCCCCTTTTTCTTTTGTCCTTTGCCTTTCGATGCTAGTGTTTGGGATACAGTTGTTAAGATGGCTTGTGTTTTTCTGGCTTTCACCAGATGGTGTTGTAGGCTCCTGTTCTTTGGGGACCTCAGGGTGTGTTAGAAATGGAAAGGCTTCAATAAACAAACACCTGAGCCAAGCACAATCACATTGGCTCTCTTTTTCTGTTCCTAAAATATCAAAGCATCAAAGCATCTAAGTTGTCAGAATGTATTTTTTTAGCAAATGCTTTAAGTGGTACCTTCCTGATCAGAAGGAAGAATATGGATATAATTATATAAAAAAATATAATTAAGCAGTAATTGCGGCCTTGCAGCCGTGTCATGAATTTGTTGTATATTTCTGATGTGGTAACCTAGGAAACAGAACGAACATTGTCTTTTGGTTGTTTTTTTTTTGTTGATGACAGACCCTATTGATTTTAGGAGACATAAAAAATGTGCACAGTTTGCACATTGGAGCCTTAGAGTGCTTTCCTGGCATGAGGACATTGTCCTGGGAAAGGAAGACTCAAAAACAGATGTTTTTGAAAAAAGAGCAAAGTGGAATATTAGCTGAAATATAGAAAAGAAGGTCAGTTTGAGTATGTGTTTATATAGATGTCCATTGAGCCACTCTGTATTACAGCTTATGAGGTTGACTATATTGTGAAACATCTTTGATGATTTTTTCCAAGCCATTTTTAACTTAGTGAATCCTGTTACTGGTGCTTATATATGTGCAGTTGTTGCTTTCTACTGTATGAACAAAGAAAAAGAGTTTGACTTAGGTTTTCTTCTTTCATAATGTTGCAGTGCTACTGCTAATGCTAATGGATAGCATTTGTTAAATTTGCAATTGTATTGGATAGAATTTCTTGCCTGGCTGTCAGATTGAAAATCCTGACAGTGTTAGCAGAGTATTAATTACACAAATAGAGAAACATTAAATAATAAAATGTTAAAATGTTCTTAGAACAAAAAAGTGCAGTAAGTCTTTTGTTAGAAAGGATTAAAGTGTAAATGAACACACCACTCAGAATCCTTTCATCTACCTTTCTATTAACAGCTGCTGTGCCAGGGTGTCCCTGTGTCCCCTTCCAGGGCTCAAAAGTTTTCAGTCTCCTGCAGAAATAATTGATTCTTGGCAAATTTGCTACTTGAAGGCCTTATTGTGCTTTCAGCAGTACTTGACTTTGACAGCTGGCGCATGACATATGCTGTCGATTTTTTTTTCCATCCAGCATGCCAAAAGAACAGATAGTTTTCTAAATTTGGCTAAATCAGGAATTTAGGCAGATTCTATAATCAAGAGAGTCAAAAGCAGTTTTTTAAATATTTTTTCATCTACCTAATTCTTTGAACTTTCATTAAGTTCTTTTTTGGTGTTTTTTCCATTCTTTCTGTGAATTATAACATTTCAAGTTCTGAAGACTTCTGATACTTGTAGCATATGAGCAATGAGCACATTGAGGTTCATTTCAGGTTTACTATACCCTACAGCTGTGCTTTAAAAACCTTGTAAGCTGTAATTAACATTAATGTCGGTACTATATTTAACACTACGTTGATTGTATTTTAATATAAAGGAGGTTTTGCTTTAGAATCATTTTAAGGAATATGTATGTGGTAATATACTTTTTTAAACCTTTATCATTTAAAGAAGCTTAATTTTGCTACAAAACAGTTCATTTTTTATAATATTATATATGAATACATATTTGGTGATTATTGTGGATAAATACATATTTCAAAAATTTACTTAAACGGGGTTTAAAATTGGAGCTGGCATTTTTTACCAAGAAGAATTATTAATTCTACTGAACATCACCCGCTCTTCCATAAAATGAATGCTTTAAAAAACCTTAAGAAATAGTACTCCCAATTTAGCCTGTCTCAATATTCGAAACTCCTGTGTGTAAGTCACACAGTCACAGCAAGTACTGTGACTGATGAGCTGGGTACAGTGTATATTTCCAAAGAGAGGCAGGTTACTATCAGCCAGTTCTACTGATAAAATGCTTATTTTCATCTTTACAAGTAAGGCTATTAGTATTACACTAGTGATGTGAATGTTAAATCCTGCTCTTAATTAGAATACACTAACCTTCTAAACAGCTTCTACGTAAGACCAAGCTTTACACTCAGTCTTCATTGAGAACATTTTTTTAAAGACACAGAGAGTAGAGCAGAGGTGTTTATTGCCATATGTACATGTACATTAGAATTATTATTCACACTTATTTGCACTGATCTCTCAGATCATATCCAGTACAACAGACAACACCACACAGTGTAGACAATACATTACAAACATAATAAATAATAACAACAGGCACAATAAATATGTTGTGGGACAATAAATGTGTAGTTGTGAGAGAGAAAAAACCTGGCAGACCATGCAAAAAGTGCATAGTGCAGATGTGTATTGAGCTGGTGTGCTTCAGCATTAGCACTTCAGCTTTCTTTACAGTCCCTAGAAGTGTGTGCTCTGCAGGAGGAGCATGCCTACACAGAGTCTCGAAAACCTGAAATTTTTTGCATACAGATGTCCGTCACTTCTGATTAAATTGATGTCACATTTGCTGAAGCAGTGTCACAGAGGTGTCAGAACAAGGTGAGAAAGGCACCACTTTTATTATACATGGTGACCTGTTGCTCTACTGAACTTTTGGGTTATGGAAGTCCACATGTAACATGTGCTGTGATGCGAGCTTTCCTGGTGGGAAAGGGTGGTGATCGCCGCTGCCTTCACGATTAGAAATGAACTGGATGTTTGGGCTAGAAAAAGAACTTCAGGTCATGTTGCACTCGGAAGAAGGGGGCTCCAGTCCTCCAGATTGGACCATGATCTTGGATGTTTGTTCTGTGCAAGTCAGTCTGACAGTCAGTTTTTTTCATGAGTTGTGGTATCAGCATTGCAGACACATGAGACATATGGCAAAAGATGTGCCCTGCATCCAGGCTAAAAAGTACAGTTTTTTTAACCTTCCTGGGTTGAAAATATTTATGCAAAGATTTCAAGTAGCCATGTAGTGATGGCAAGAATTGTGCTAACACCTGTTGTCACACACACAAAAGGAGCCCACAGCAGTCCTAAAACGGAGGCTGACACAACAGGGATTGACCTAGTACAATGCCCTGGGCTGTCAGTCAGAATGGATCTCACGTTCTTTAGGAAATCACCTCCTGCGGACTCTTCAGAAGAGGATTCTCTGCCTGCTGGACACAGGTGGTCTTCCTCTTGATGAACAAAGAGTCCTGGAGAGCAGGCAAGGCTTAATGAGCAGGAATAGGCTGGTAGAGTAAGGAAGTGTTGGAACTGTCGCTGTGATGGGTTTCTCCATAGTGAGTCTCAAGCAGACATGTATGCTGATTTTCGAGGTCAGTGTTCTCTTACCCTGATCTCGGGGGTCACTGTGAGTGCTGGTTATCGTTCAAGCTCAGATCTAAATCTCCATTGCTGACTGATGACTTTAATGGATTTGCAGTACTTCCTTGTTCAGACTTATGATTTACTTGCTTCTGCACTCTGTCCTGAATTTTAAAAATACCCTTTTTCAAAAATATTGTTTGCAACAACTTCAGTGTAAAGAACCTTAAGCAGCCTGATCTAAACTTAGCTAATAATAGACTAAACAGGTCTTAATAGGTGATCAATGTATGATGTACTGACAGAAGTGGAAACACAAAGAGGTTGAAGATGTTTTTATTTCCTTTTACAGGGCTTCAGTTAGTTTCGTTAGCATATCTGAATAAAAAGTAGTTCTGAAACTTAGAAATCAGTTAAAACAGATTTTTTTAAAATCCTCAAATGTATAAATGAAATCAATTCAATTTTGGTAAAAACTTCATCTGCTGTAAAGACCAACCAGAAGACACAGTGACGACTCTGGACCAGGGTTGGAAACCAACTCATTTGTCACAGAGGAGTGTGGTGGAAGTGGGCAAGTGAGACTTGAGGATTTTCTAAGCAGTGGTGCTGTGGAGGATACAGGGGTCAAAGACATAAACCTCATAGCAAAGAAGGTGAATATTTATGCAATCGACATCTTTTGAATTTGGATTTTTGTTTGCAGTATTTGCTGACATTTATCTTGTTTCACCCATTTAAAGATTCAAGATTCAAGAAAATATGCACTTTCAATAAATGCACATGCATCATGTGTAAGCCCATTTACTGGGCTTCTGCAACAGCCTTTCACCTTGGGCGCTTTCCTGTTTGGCTCTCTTCCCTTCTCAGGGCTTTCTCGCCTCGTCAAGCTCAGGGCACACTGGGGACTTGGACTTCTGACCTTTCTTCTCCCTCTTCCCCTTCTCCAGACTGGAGACCTCAGTCTCTCTTGAGGCACTCTGGCCCCACCACAAGTACTGACCTGAGCAAGAAGGCAGGCATGTTGGGGTCTGTAGGTTTAGAGCAGCAGTCATTTTGGGGCCTGAGGGTGGGGTCCCTTTTTTCCATCTGGCCTCAGTCGCACCAGCAGCTGCTGCCAGGACCTGTCCCAGTTCATCCTACAGTTTTGTTTTTCAGAAAGATATTCTTGAGGTGTAACCTCACTTCTCCACAAGGACAGGCCCCACCCTTAGATAAAGTGGATTGAGGCATATGAACATGTAAGAAATGTGGAAAGGTGATACTGGACAGTGCAGAAAGCTTTATTTTGCAGGTTAAGCAATAAAGAGAGCTCCTCAGCCATATCCCCAGATTCCTATCAAATACCCACGCACCATCTGACACCTTGACGCCCTTTATATACCAAACACACTCATCACATCCATGTGAGAAGGTGCATTATTTTCCCATAATTTATACTATATTTGTTACCTGGTGTGTCTATTTACAAGTGATAGAGGTCTTTAGTGACCACTAGTAGAAGGCTGACTTTTATAAAAGTCTCAAAGGCTATATGCTACTTTTTCTATTTAGCCAAAATAGTAGAGAAGAGGAGGGTGTTTTAGGGTTTAAGGGTAAAAAAGTGAGGTGGTCATCCCTGATATAAAAGAAATGTTGGACACTGCTTCAGAGTTTTTTGAGGTTTGTCTTCCACAGAAAAAGGATGCAATCCTAATTAATATTTAGACTTAGTCTTATTCATACTAATGACTTAATACTTTGTCATATGTAAGCATTATGACTAGAGTGCAGCAGAATCTTACTTAGCATTTGGATGAGCTGGAGAATAGTACTTTCTCTGACCTGACAATTGCGTTGGAGTAGCTGGCTGATGGGAATGAGCCACCAATGGATTGATTGTCCAGCAAATTCAGTGTTATATTCTAGGATCTCCTGACACATACTTTGCTGGAGGTCATGGGAGCATTTTCTGCTGAGAACAGGATAGGGCCTCTATGAGTGGTGGGCTAATTTCCCTTATGGGTTGGGTGGATGATGGAAACCTGCAGCTAACAATTGTCTCCTTTGGCCAGGAGAAGGTCTTTGGTAAAGCAAAGTACAGTTTTATACACTTAGGTTTGGGGCTTGTTTTGTTCAGAGGTTGCATAGTTTGTCATTTGTGTTGGGGACTGGGGTACACATATGAACAGTGCCTTTGGTTTATTACAGCAGTAAATCAGGGTTGCATCAGGACATGCAAGTTTAAACTAAACAAATTGAAAATCACAGGCTGAAATATTGTGTGAAAGCTGTGTGAAATACATGACTTTTAAAGAGGTCTCAGAGTCTGGGGCAACCAGATAATCACTGTCAATTATGTGTCAGAAGTGTCTGAGATTAATGTTATGCAATAGCACACATTCCAGAAAAATCTTAACAACAAAGTGGAGGAAACTACTCCGTCGTCCTTGGACAGACTATACAAACCTAAGGATGTGGAGTGTTTCAAGATAGGAGCAAGTCTGGATCTTTGTTCCATACTGGACTTATGGAAGAATGCATAACCATGGGAGGGAATTGCTCTCTAATGAGGTTGTCTCTCTAGTACTGTGACTTGCATGTGTCCACCCCCTTCACCCAAAACATACATCAAACACTTTTTCATCACCAGAGAAATATCAGCGTACCTGAGCCAACCCTGTTACTGGAAGACCTTCAGGTTATCGGATAAAAAAAAATTCCTGCTCGCCTGCACCTGCAGAAAGATTCTGTAGTGTGACTAACAAAGGCTTCATGCCTGAGCAGTGTAACCAAAGTGATGTGAAATATGAAGGGCTTATGATGTTCAGGTCGACCAGAATTTATAAGTGATAATGATCTTTATGGATATATGCATGGCTTTGAGATAAATACTTTTCTATTTGAGAAAATACTACAGTATTTTTTGTCTGATTTCTTAAGCTGACATTGTAAAGTAATTAGTGCAATTGCCAGCAGCCATATCACCCTGCAACTCACAACAGGCAACCCACTGAAGCTAAGCAGGTGTGAGCCTGGTCAGTACCTGGATGAGAGACCTCCTGGGAAAAACTAAGGTTGCTGCTGGAAGAGGTGTTAGTGGGGCCAGCAGGGGGCGCTCACCATGCAGTCCATGTGGGTCTTAATGCCCCAGTATAGTGACGGTGACACTATACTGTAAACAGGCGCCGTCCTTCGGATGAGACGTAAAACCGAGGTCCTGACTCTCTGTGGTCATTAAAAATCCCAGGGCGTTTCTCTAAAAGAGTAAGGGTGTAACCCCGGCGTCCTGGCCTAATTTCCCATCGGCCCTTACCAATCATGGCCTCCTAATAATCCCCATCTAAAAATTGGCTTCATTACTCTGCTCTCCTGTCCACTGATAGCTGATGTGTGGTGAGCTTTCTGGCGCACTATGGCTGCCGTCGCATCATCCAGGTGGATGCTGCACATTGGTGGTGGTGGAGGGGAGTCCCCATTACCTGTAAAGTGCTTTGAGTGGAGTGTCCAGAAAAGTGCTATATAAGTATAAGCAATTATTATTATTATTATTATAAATTGCAACAAAATGAAAACATGTCTGTGGTGTGATTGTACCTCATTCTTTGATTCACAGTAATAAAACTTCATAATGTAGGAATGGAATAGAACTAGAAAATAGACATGGAGCAAAATGTTTGTTTTTGTGTAGAAAAGAGCCTGCTGGTCTCAGCTGGTTTTAAATACATTTCCCCTAAGTTTTCTTTTATAAACCCTGTGGTTTGTGTTCTGCTGTTAATTTTGGAGAAGTCCTCAGGGTTAACATTGCCTTTAATTCAAAAATTGTATTCACTTTAATATCACCACCAGGCAAATCTAAAAAAAAATCAATAAATTGATTAAAAAATCCATTTAAGTGTCTGGGAATAAAATATTGTCCAGGTCACTGCATTTGTTTTATCAGATGGATCTCTACAGATCAAATTTAGTGAGTGATGCACAGTAAATTATTAAAGAAGCAGATCTGAATAGACAAACACATTATATCCTTATATGTCTTCAAATCTCCACCTGTGCTATGAGCAGAACAAGGAATTGTTATTTTAAAACCATATTATTTGATTACTGCGCAGTTGAATATGCCATGCAATGAGTTGAAAGTTTCATTGGTTTGCAAAATGAATGAACCTTGTTTTCTTGCACTGCAATTAAATGCATCCTTTAGGCCAAACCATGATATTTTCACTGGAGAAGAAACTCGTAACTAATTGTTTAAGTAGTTAAACCCCTGTGTGTTTTTTTCCTGCCTTATACAATAACATTTTACTATGTACAGTATATTTTTGTACTTATTGGTTGTTTGCTTTGAAACAATATGACATGAATCTAGACTGAAAGCAAATCTTCTTTAGAGCTCTGTGAGCTACTGTACATGATCGGAGAAACAAACGCATATCTGTTAGTAACACTTAGCAGGCTTTATTATTCAAGTTCTAGGCTACAAAAGCAGTTCACGGCGCCAGCTTTGGAGAAATTACCCAGAACCACAGCTGAGAGCGGGACCAGCTGCCAAATACACAAAGAGGAAAAAATGTTCTTTATATAACTTGTGCTCCAGCCAACTGTATTTGTGGTTTTGTGGAAATTTCTCTGGGCTTGAATCACTGTTAGCTCTTTTTGTGGGCACCACCAGCATTCTCCTGGAAAGCTAAAAGTGGAGAATATATATTCTTTACTTTGCTGGTTCATACAAATTGGAATTTTCACAAATACAAGGATGATAAAACTTAGTAAAGCCCTGGCCTGAAGTTGCCATTTGCATGCACACACCATAATTAAGCTGATGCCTCAAGCATCACAGCACTGGGGAAATGTGTTGTCTGAGAAGGCAATTTTTTCCTGTGCCTTCCAGATGTCCTCAGATGACTTTGGAGACCTGTAATTGGTGGTCATTCTCTTGGGCTTCAACAAGTTCACAAGTGCAGTTCTTGCACATTGGATAGCTGGTGCTGCGTCAGTCAGTAAATACAAAACTTAGCAGACACAAAGTGCTGTTTACATTTTAGTCACAGTAATGCAGGAGTGTATGGGCGTTTAGAGGTATACGCTTATATTTTTAAAGTTAATTTGTAAAATCTGTTATTTGAGCTCAAATATATGTTTGCTGTACCACTCGTTAATTTATTAATAAAACAGATGTGATAAGTCTCTTTGCCCGAATAAACCAGCACAGTGATTAAATCTGGGTTTGATGATTGTGTATGTTTGACAGTTGACATCTAAGTAAATTGAACTTCTAACAGTAAATTAATAAATTGATTAAAATGATAAGGAACTGTTAAAACGTCCATTTAAGTGAAATTTTGGAAACACTGATGTGAGGTTGGTTAAAAATTAAAACAAATGGATGGGTAATACATCAGTGATTTCTATAGTCTGTTATGGTCATATCTGAGCTATTTATTAAGTTTACATTGTCCTGTACAACTTTAAAGGCACCAGCTAAAGGAAAACACCTATTGTAGCAAGTATGTGTGTGGAAACATAAAGGGCACAAACCTGTAATCATTCACATAGAAAAAAAGCAACAGTAAGACAAATAAACTTGTTTTAGAGATAGATGTGTCCTGTTTGCAAAATACACAATGTGCAGTTGTAGTGTGTTTCTTCCATTCATCTGCACATTCTTTTCATTATATTTTTCCTTTGTTTCTAAAGATAAAGCTCATCTCTGTTTTAGCTCTTAAAGAAAAGGTGAATTCATCTGTGAGTTAGATAAAGCCTTTTGCAGATGCAAACCTAAAGTTTCCAACTGCATGCCTGGCAGAAACCCTTGAAGCAGATTATCACCATAATGAGTGTCCTATAAAAGCTATTTACTGATGGCTCCTCTGAGATAAGACCTCAGTTTGTTTAAAGTATATTTCATCCTGCTAATCTTGTGAGTCCCTGCTGACAGAAGACCCTTTCCAGTCCAGTAGATGTGTTTGCTTTTGGAAACACTCTGCTCAATAAAGGGGATAAGGATCTCTCACCCGGCTGGAGAGGCTTTTTTTTTGTTGGCCTGCAGAGGCTGTTTGATTTGACTTTGGCTTGATTGCCTTTCCTTCATTCAGCTAATTAAGAGCATGCTTGGTTGTTGTCAACATCTCGTTGAGGAATGAAAAACTGCGGAAGGGTTTGCCCACTTTCCGAGGGCAACGGGGGGAAAAGGCGCACAGCACCTGACAGTGATAAATGTTTCTCCACTGTCTTAATCCCTGACTCGTCTGATTTCTTACTTTGCAACATTTAGCAACCTATCTCAACCTATTCCAGGTTAAATGTGGCTAGGGCACAACGGGAAGTGTAGAAAGGTGCTTGTGCACTCGACTTTATCCAGTCTAAATGTCTGCAGCAGCATATGTCTTTTATTAAAGTTTTAGAAATTATGATAAATCAAATGGCACAAAGGCTGATTGGTGTTGATGCTTGTTGTAGATGTCTTCCATCTGCTTTTGTGCAAATGGCTCTTATAACAGCCGTGCATACCTGCCAGCATGGGTGTATAATGTTTGGGAGTTTTTTTTAAGGTTATTGTGAATCAGTTTACAAGTGATGAAAATAACCATGTACAGTGAAAAGGATAAAATTGCTGAAAAACCGTTGCATCAGAGGATGTTAGAATACATTTATTTCCATACAATAAGCATGTATTGCTGAGAAAAATAAAGCATTATTCTGTCTGATGTGTTTCTGAAGTCCATCACCGTAAACTCTTATCATCCATACCGCATCTTAGTCAAAGCAGCCCCGCTGGCTCAGGAGTTGCTGCTGCTGCTGCATGTTGGTGGATTCATCTGCTTGGGGGCATTGAAGTTCAAAGATGTGAAACGAGCAGGTTTCGGCAATTAACACTTCTTACAATGTTAATTCAAATAAAATTAGCTGTGGTTTGAGGGAAACCTACATATAGTGAAACCATTTTAGCAAGAATATATTTCAAAAGCTAAATGAGCTCTTGCATGTCATTTTTTGTTGGGTTTTTTTTCTGTTCTGCTGCTTGCAATAGGCCTCCGCTATACTGGTAGCTAATTCTCTAAATTAACAAATCTATGTCCTTTTAGTATGTAAGGCTGGCTCCATGGACAAAGGAGGTAATTATGATAATTCTGCTACGAATAAGAGATGATGGGCTTAATACATTATACAAAGTCATCTACAGCTTAATTATTTCACCAAAGGCTTACCTTGCTCTTTGAATTAAATCTGTGTTAACACCGGCAGCTGGAGTTTGTCTGTGAGGTGAAAAGTTTAAGAGTGGCAGGATTTATGTTTGAGTCACCACCCCAGCTCAGTAATTGAAAGAGTTTTTCCTTACTTGCTTTTTTTGGATTGTGAGCAGTTTGATTCGGTTCAAGGGCAGTTCTGCAGATGAGGAAAGGCAGCAGAGGCCGGACACGGCAGTGGGCGTGTTCAGGTACAGTTTGAGAGAGTTCACGGTGGAGCGCACAAAGGTTGCCTCTGTTGAATTTGGCTGCTTTGCTTCATTGATGTCTCTGATTGAATGGAGTGGCAAGCAATCCTGTCAGCTTGAGCTGTTTGTACTGCACGGCCTATAGAGCTGCTGTTTAAATAAGCATGGCTCCGATAAGCTCACAGCCAGAAAGCCAGACTTACCTGGGATCTAGGTATCAAAGGGTAGATGACACCTTGGCTAGGGGCCCTGAGCACATGCTGTCCCCAGTATCGGCAGTGAAGAGCGGATAATGACCAGTTCCACCTTGACACAGCCAAGCAAATTTGCAAACCAGTCGGCTCCATGCCTCATCTCCGAGTCTTGTGCTGTTCTTTCCCCTCATCTTTTCTGTAGTCTTGACAGTTGCTCAGGATTTATTGGACGGGTCAGTGCAATTGGTCACACTCTTCAGAGGACAGTACGACATAAAACAGAACAAACTGGTTAATGTAGAAAAATGAGTTTGTGAACATCCCTTTGAAAAATACAGGGTCGTAAGAGGAGATTTGATTACCTCAACAAAGACAGGAAAGAGAAGCAGGTTTATTGCAGCTAAAAGAACTGACACACTTTCCCACTACTTTGCAGTTTTGATAAACATCTGCTGTTTTTTTAACTTAAAGCAAACATTATTTCCAATGTTAAACATGTGGTAGCACTTAGAATTAGGCTAAATGTCACAATAATTTGGGAATGTGGATTTTTTTGGTTCAAAATATTCCATTAAATACTGTCTTTGAGAGTGCTGATTTTTCTGACCAAAGGCATGCTTGATTTGTGCTCTTTTATACTTGAATGTATGCACTTTGTATATACACATGCATATGTATATTTGTATACTTTAGATTACTCAGTTTTTATCTGTTGTTTTTTGAAAATGTTTTCAGATTGAAATCTTGCTTTTAAACAATATGTGCAGCTCTGATAAGTCTGATACTTTTGTGTGCAGACAAAAGGCTATGGCTCTTAACATTGGACTGAGTACATCAGTCAGCATGTTGCTTTCTTCTGTGGTCTAACAAGTGTCTTCAGAGGTGGTAATCCCAAAATTACAAGCATCTAATTTTTAACATTGTGCAGGTTACAAGCTAGTGATCCATCCATTTTTAGTTCACTTCTCCTGCTGAACGTTTTAGCCACAGATTGGTCTGCAGTTTGTGTTGCATTCCTTCCTTGAGTTTTAGCTCTTTCTATACTGATTCTTCTTTGTATATGACTGAAAGGAGGCTGAAGTCAACAACCTAGTTTCTTTTAGCAATAAATCCATAAATAGCCAGCAGAGAGGCAGTAATGTACCGTTACTGTTTGGTCACAATAAACAGTCTCATGTTTTTTTTGGGCTATAACCCATGGCACACCTGTTATCTAATGGATATGAAGTGGGTGCCTTCTTGGAATTTATTTATTTTGAGGAAGAGGCAGAAAATCTTTTTGGACCAACAAAACCCTTATGGAGACATATACAAGCCTGGAAATAACAGAAACAGAGGCAAATCTGGCCATCTAACGCAAATTACTCATAAAGGGTCTTCAGTGTAAGTTCTCTCTCTGATAATTGGTAATTGCAAACTGCTTCATGCTTCATCCTGAGTCTCCTCTCTTCAGCTAACTTAAGCTACTATACATGCCTACAGAGACCTTGTTGTGCTAATGTATAACTTCCTGTTCTTGAATAAGTATTAATGGGTGAAACATGCAGTTCTGCTGCAGTCTGTCCATAGAAGTGGCCTTCATCAGCTGAAACTTTCTTTCACAGGAAACATGTTTTCCTTTGTATATTAAAACCTCTGCAGTGCTATCACTGTCTAGTGGCCAGCAGCCATATCACCCTGCAACTCACAACTGGCAACCCACTGAAGCTAAGCAGGTGTGAGCCTGGTCAGTACCTGGATGGGAAACCTCCTGACAGGGACGCTATACTGTAAACAGGCGCCGACCTTCGGATGAGACATAAAACTGAGGTCCTGACTCTCGATGGTCATTAAAAATCCCAGGGCGTTTCTCGAAAAGAGTAAGGGTGTAACCCCGGCGTCCTGGCCAAATTTCCCATTGGCCCTTACCGATCATGGCCTCCTAATAATCCCCATCTATGAATTGGCTTCATTACTCTGCTCTCCTTCCCACTGATAGCTGATGTGTGGTGAGCGTTCTGGCACACTATGGCTGCCGTCGCATCATCCAGGTGGATGCTGCACATTGGTGGTGGTGGAGGGGAAGTCCCCATTACCTGTAAAGCGCTTTGAGTGGAATGTCCAGAAAAGCGCTATATAAGTGTAAGCAATTATTATTATTATTAATTATATGTACAGTACATGAGCTTTAAAGCATGAGGCACTTTCTGATGGGCTGCCTCACAATGACATTATAGCATGTCAGTATAATACTTATCAGTATAAGACATACTGATAAAAGATCACATTTTTACACAAAAGCTGGGAATTTACTAAATGTAATTTGCATTATATACCCATATATTCCTTTATTTGCAATATTTTGTATATGGACATACTAGATGAAAATAGTGAGAAGCCCCATTCAAATGCATAGGTGTGGCTATCTTGAGGAACACAAGATAGACTGCCATCACCTTTTCCCGAACAGAATGATCCCCAGATCTCAATCTTGCTGAAAGTGCCTTTAAGGAAAAACAGGTGTCTGGCGAATCAAGATTTTTCATGACCTTATGGAAAATACATCATGCCCTATTTAAGCCATTTCTTGTGTTGAAAAAGGAGAAGCGTGTTATGCAGTAGGAAGCCCAAACGGTTTCTGCTTGTGCCTTTTGATTCATGTTTCAGCCTAGGTTCTGAAGAAGTCCTCTGAGTTGAGGATTATGAATACGTTCGCACCCTAAACTAGAGTCATAGCACTAGACCAATAAACCACAACCTATCAATCACGATAAAGGAAACCACACAAACCTGAAGAGGCTCCACAGCTAACACAGTTGTTTTTCTTTCTTTTTGCTATTTATAGAAATGCTATAAACTTCTACTTGTTCCTTTGAAGGAAACCATTCATGTTTTTTTCCAGTTTGTTTACCTTTTAGGACAAGCTTGTTTAAAATCAACTCTGAATGTGGGAATAGAAATTTAGATTCAGGCTGAGTTTACCTTAACATTAAAACAGTGCTTAAGAAATTGCACAGTTGATTTGCTTTTACACATCTGAATACTGATCAGTGCAAATCCAATAGAGTAAACCCACTGAGAGTCCCGAGGCAGGAGGCAGCTGGTTTCTGAGCAGTGGAGAGTTATTGCTTTGCTCTTTTGGGTTAGTGAAAATAAAAAAAAATGAAAATATGATATCCTATTGCTGAGTTTACAGAAAAATGAAGACACATGGAATGCTATGCAGTTTACTGTCATAAATGAATAAGGAGCTCAAATTTTTGCAGAATTCAGACTAATTCATACATCTAAGGTGCCAGCAGTGATATTTTAGGAGCTGTATTAATGTTTAACAACAATATATTTATAAAACATCTTGCCTGAAAGTGTAATTTTCCACTCAAAAAGAGTCATGAATATAAAATAGTCACCACTTTCACAAGTAATCAGTTCTCTGTTATCTACTGTAAGTCCCTGTAAAACAGTGTATTAGACAAATAGCATAAGAGCTTGAACCTGATCTTTCTCGCCACCTGACAGAACATGAATGCTTCAGCAGTTGAATCCTAATGGTCCAGCTGAAATACTGCATTTCCTGGGCTGGCTCAGGCTGGCCATTTAAAAAATGGCATGACATTTAAAAAAATATATTTATGAATATTCTGCTTTCAGTTGCTTGGCAGATGTCATTTATGTGCATAAGATGGACATCTGGTATAGTTGTTTCAGGTGGGTAGCTGCGTCAGCATGCATAGGCTGCAAAGGAACAAGTAATAGGTTTAATCCATGCTGAAAAAAAGAAGAAAGAAAACACGTTTCAGCCGTGGAGCCTTCTACAGGTGTGAGCTGGTATAGCTGGCGTTTGAAAATAATGGTTTAGTATGCATTAGTGTTTTCTAAATAATTGATAACACTGTATAATGTAGTATAAAAAATTAGTCTCTAGAAATCATTAGCAGAGCACTAAATGTTTATGCAATATGAATGTTATTCAGATTGTATAGATACGGGAGTGTCAGAAGAGAAATATATGTGTATGCTTTTACTGAATTCTTTGACTTCTCAAGAACTTATAACTTCTAATTGTGGTCACAGTTAGAACAAGATAATACACTTTAGCAAAGCTCTTCAAACAGAGTAGAGGTGTTAGAGAAAAGAGTGTTTCCATGCTTAATCAGGTTCTGTATTTTATCTTTGCGTTCTTTATGTTTCTTTTAATCAGGGATGCTACCAATGTTAATAAGGAAGCTTCTCAGCTATGTACAGTATCATTAATGAATGGGTGTGGAAAACATTTTGAAAAGCAAGCCTCTTCTTAGGAGATTTTGTTGTTGTTTTTTTTTCCTTAGGAGGTTAGTTTGTGAATATGCCTTAAAATCGATTGCTTAATTGCTGTTAAGAAGTACATTGCACACACTTTAAAGTTGTGGTTTACCCCAGGGAACAGTTCAGCATGAAGTTTAGGGTGTGTTTGTTCTCTTCATTAAAAGAAATGAAAGAAGGAAGATGGAAAGAATCTCATGGATGGCACCCTAGGAATGTCAGTGTGAAGAAGTATATGGAGTCTTTGTCTTTGGAGTCTGGGGAACTGCAGTTACAAAAGCACCTTATAGCCAGGTGTTAAGAGGTGTGCTAGAAGTAACATACCACATGGACAAGGAGCATTACTGATAGACACCTGTACTCTTGTGGTTTTTGTGCAAATGACCATTTTTTATCTGTGCACAGAGCTTTTGTGGGTTTGTGGTCTCCACCTTCTGTGCAGTATCCGGTACACAGAGGCTGATCTGTCCATTACATTATGCATTTTCATCCCAGGGGTTCTGTGTTCATTGACAGCTGGAAAATGAACATTTTTTTCTGTTTTTCTTGTTGAATGAATGTGCAAGGTTTTTGGAAACATTGGTGTCTGGTTTCTCAAGATTTTTCAGTCAAACCTAAAGAAAGCCTTAGGGCTGAAACTCCAATACCCACCTCTAGTTCTTTTGATCTCTTAATACAGAGTTCAAAAAAGTGTATGATGTTCCTAATTAAAGGTTTTCCATAGCCCAGGGGCTAATTTGTCATATGGTTTTGAAAACTAAAAAATATAAAACATTGCTCAAAATTCTGACTTAAAAACGTAAAATTAGCCTTTGATAAATTTCTTATCTTTGATTTGTGCTTTTCTTTGTTACACCTGTTTGTATTCTGTGCACATTTTAGAAGTGTAGTCTTACTGCCCTTTAAAATGCTTGTGATCACTTCAGTGATGTTCCTAAGCAGTAAGTAATTATCTCTGTGAGCCACACATGAAAGGTCAGCTCCATTGCTGTAACTGATGACAGGGTTGAAATGTAGAAAAAGCTTCCATGCTAATTTCAGTTTATTTTTTACTTTATTTTTATAGATTTCTAATGATTTTTATACCTTTCATTTTGTGTTGCTGTAGAAAAATAAAAGTTTTTTATTTCCTTTGTTTGTAATTTCCAGTTATAATTACAACTACTGCTGGAAATAACATGCACAATATTGCTTATATTTAAAGAGTAGTACATCAGTCCTGTTTTTTATCCCAATTGCCAGTTTCAGTGCATTTAAAAATCTAAACTGACTCAAAGATCATAGTTTTTTTATTCTTTTAGTTTTTGTATATATCATTATTTTAGGACATGCTTTCTCCAAGAGCTTTTTTAAAAAACAACAGCAAGAATAAAACCTCTCTGATCATCAGAATTCCCAGGGCAAGCTACAACAAGAGACCTTAAGTCAATTTGTACTTACCAGTTTTCCCAGAGAAACATGTTTGATTCTGTAGGATGTCAGTCTGTGCTTATATGTACAAGTATTTTGTTGTTGTTTTTTTTAAAAAGAAGCTATTATTAAACTGAATTTTAAAAGCACATTAAAAATAACTTAAAAGATTGAAGCTTTATGTGTTTATTTTCTTTCACATGATATACCTTAAAAATACACATATCTGCTCTTCAACCAGCTCTGTAGTTGCTAATCAGACCAGCTTCTTATACAGATGGAACCACAATGTTTCCATTAGTATAATGAGCAAGTCATTAACTTTTTCACATTAAGTGCATTTAGATTAATGCATCTGTTTTAAAGGTCTCAAAATGTTGGGTCAACTTACCATCTCTCATCTCCTGCTTTCTCTCTAAGGTATTGGAGGGATGGAGGAGTGGATATTGAAGTCAGCCACCATATCAACCTCTCCAGCCTGTCCTCCCTTCACCCCACTCAATTTCGAGGCCACGCCCATCGTCCGTGTAGCTGTGGAGCCCAAGCATCCAAGTAAGGCACCTCCCATTAATTCACCTTGTAAGTTTTCTCTTTGGACTCCTGTCAGAAGGGAATTTGGCACTGCCACAGAATGGGCACTGTCAAGCAATGTGCCTCCTTTTTCCCTGTGGGCCCCACAGTGCTAGACGCCAGTGTTAACAGTGTTACAAGGAGCGATGCAGCTTGTGCTGACAGCTCTGCAAGCACACCCATCTAGGAAGCCACAGGGGGTGCTGTAGTGGGGAAGAGTAACTAATTATAAATTCAAGTAGGCAGAAGGGTGAGGCACCTGAAGAAGGCTCCACAGCTGAAATTTTGTGTTTCTTTTCTTCTCTTTTCAGAATGGAATAAACCTTTATTTGTTCCTAATTATAAATTCTGTCCAGTATAGCGCCTTCCTCTCAATTCCAGGATTCCCCGGCCAACAGCTCAGGACCTCCCCTCCTGACCGTGCGCGGCCTGTTGCGTGCAGCCCTTGGTCGCAAGTCCTGGCTGTAGTCGTAATCTCATTACTGAGCCTAGATTCTAAACCGTAATCTCCAGACAAGCACCTGCAGTGTCTGAGGCTCACAGAGCCCCAAGTGAGTTTGCTTTTATAACAAGAAATAATTCCTTTTGGTCTCTTCCTTTGTTTCGTTACAAGTGTCTGCAAGGCATATGTAGGTTGAACTCAAAAACGGACTGCAGGAAAGTTAATCTTAGCTGTGGCAGTCTGTTGAAGTGATTAGAATTATATGGTGTGACTTAATGGCTCCCCATTAGCTTTGTAACATCTCCTCATATGGCGTTGTTAATACAGTGTGCCTATTAGGCAACAAAGAAGGACTGTGGATAGGAAAAACTGCATAGAGTTGATGAAGGAGCTGGCTTTTCTGATGGTTTTTTCTTTCTCCTAACATTGGGCTTCCTAAATGCTTCTCTTTTCACTGTCAGCGCCTGTCACTGGGTTTGCCTCCTATTCAGAAGAAACTCATGAGAATGGATGCATTTAATGGCAAACAGATCATTTTCTGTTTTTGTGGCTGTTCCTCTGTGTTTAACACTTCAGAATCAACAGCAACAGAATTTGCTTCCTTATAGCTCTAGTCGACTAGGTGGGTTTAGTAGTCTTGACTTCAAAATAGCAGGGCTTTGCCTTTCTACTTCAAAACTAGAAAATGTGTTGTAGAAGCAGTGCACAGATTTGAATTTAGACTAAATTCAATAACTAACTCAATTGTTAGTGTTGTATTTCTGACTGACATACTGTACTAGGAAACATCAAAACATTTAACAGTTTTAAAGGGCTTAACTATACAGTAATTTCAAATTATATTTAAAGTTGTTTGTAGTGTTCCACTGTTCTACTTTATTTTTATTGAAAAATACAATACCACCTTTTAAAAATGGTAAATGCATGCCAGTTCACCTGCATGTGTTGCATTTCCAGTTACATGGAACTCATTACATGGAAAAAGATGCTGTGTTGAGGAAGGCTTGTATAGAGGATATTTGCTTTCAAACAAAAAAGTAGGAATGAAAGCCCTGCTTAGCCTAAGGCTCTGTGTAACCAGGAATAACACAGAAGAGCTAAATACACTACTTTCACTAACCAGCAGGCATGGTTTTTTGTTACTGCCCAGGTGAGATGCCAAAGCTGGTGCGTGGAATGAAGCTACTTAACCAGGCTGACCCCTGCGCTGAGGTGCTCATCCAGGAGACTGGGGAGCATGTGCTGGTGACGGCAGGAGAGGTCCACCTGCAGCGCTGCTTGGATGACCTGAGACAGAGGTGAGCACAGGGCATCAGGGCTGCCAACCCCCCCAGGGCACTGCTTTCTCTAGGGAAGCACACGGGGTATCAGGGCTGCCAACCCCCCCAGGGCACTGCTTTCTCTAGGGAAGCACACACGGCATCAGGGCTGCCAACCCCCCCAGGGCACTGCTTTCTGTTGGGAAGCACACAGGACAGCAGGGCTGCCAACCTCCCCCCCAGGGCACTGCTTTCTGTTGGGAAGCACACAGGACAGCAGGGCTGCCAACCTCCCCCCCAGGGCACTGCTTTCTGTTGGGAAGCACACAGGACAGCAGGGCTGCCAACCTCCCCCCCAGGGCACTGCTTTCTGTTGGGAAGCACACAGGGCAGCAGGTCTGCCAACCCCCCAGGCCTCTCTTTCCATGTAGACAGCACACTGGGAACCATGGGTGCCAACCCCCCAGGGCACTGCTTTCATTTGGGAAGGAATCAGGGCATCAGGGCTGCCAACCGCATCACACCACTTCCTTCAAAACATGTTAACAGGTTCAAAACTGTGATTTATCTCATAGTAAAGTCAACTACTTATTACAGCTAACCTTTATATTCATGTCGAGCCATACATTTGTATCTCACCAGCTATAAAAGCAACTCTGTGTATAATTGGAAATCTCCTTTGTACAAATCATACTAAATATGAATTAAAACCTGAAAAGGCATGTTTTCTAAACATTCTTCATATTTTTTCAAAGTCGCTGTACCAGCTTCAGAAATAGACCAATGAACAAATAGTGAACTGAGCATTAATAATAATGACAAAATTTGCATGTGTTTTGAATTTCCAAAACACTAGCCAGCTGGTCTCAATCTTTGTGACCACAAGGAGAACCATTTCATTTGTCTTCAATGGTATCTTATAAGATAAATATGTGCATCATATGTGCAGTTCATATTGACCGGAACCCTTGTCTTGATGTTTCCCCTCTGATAAGGTCATGCAAGGAAAAATAAACATTCAGGTAAGATAAATTTCACAGTGAGACAGTGATTCTTGTCTCCTCTCAGGTTATAATTGGCCTACACATAAAATAAACAATTTGTCTGAGCCAAAGACTTTCTGACACCTAGCATTTGATTTGTCATAAGAAAGGCAAGGCACCCGTCACAGGCTTCATTTTTTCAAACGTTTGGCAGTTCTCATGCAACGCTCTTAAGAAGAAGCAATTCGAAAGTGAGCCGGACTCACACACAGAGCATTCTCTGTTCATACAATGAATGTAGGAGTTTGTCCTTGCACACAATCCATATCCCACTCCCATTGCCCCAAGACTTCCTAGAGTGTTGGAGTTTCTGATAAATGCCTAAAAGGTTTTCGAGTTTTGGTGATTCCTGGATGACAGTTTTTGATATATGTGTTCATGAAACAAAAGTATTCTCTTCCATGGCATTAAAGAACAGCTGTGCCTCAGACAGAAATGTAAAATAATTGAAGCAGCTTCTTCTTTGCCAATAAGCCCAGCAGGCCTTTATTTAATCTTTAGCACTGTGTTATTAGCTTGCTGAATAAGAGTTCACGGAAGATGTGACTAAATGAACACTAATTGGTAGTATCTACATTCCCCTACCTTGTTTACTCAAGGTAAAACTAAAAACTGTTTAAAAAAAAGCACCTTGTCTTGTTCACGTCTCAGCAAGTTACATACTATATATCTTGCTCATTTTTCTATCGTTTTTTAAGTGTAGGTGTGATTTGTAAAATAAATGTCTGAAGACATTCTTGTAATCCAAGCAGGATTTGTCATAACTGTAGATTTATGGAAAAGCCCATAGGTTTGATCAGTTCCTGAGTACATCTGCAGCTGGAATGCAGTGTTTTACTTTAAGGTTAGAAACCAAATGGAAGATTTGCAATAAATGCCTTACTGCCTTTTGTGTGAATTGTATGGGAATAGTCATGCATTCATGCACTTTGGAACTCCAGCTCCATTTTTTCATAAAAAAATTAGGATACTTACAAATACCTCCATTAATAAGACCCAAAGCACAGAACATTGACCACAGCAACGTACTGTACATAACAGTCACCTGAGTACTCACGAGAACTAGGACATTTTATCAAGCTTGTCTCATTGTATCCAACTTAAAGGGATCGTAAATGTGAAAGGGATTCATTTAAATTTGGATACACCTGTTCAGCAATCTTCAGGACAACATCTTTACATACTGTATAGTTATTTCGCAATACAAAAGTTAGTCCTCATTAAAGGTAAAGTGATCTTGCAACACCTGATGAAATGTTTGTAATCCACAAACTATAATGTTGAGAGGAGACTATGATGATTGCATTTAGAAAATGTACAATTTTACAGTTCCTTTCCTTCAGTAATGTGGGAATTAACATGCCTCTTCACAAAAAAACAGGGTTACTTTCTTAAACAAATTTACAGGTGATGTTTTAAAACAAGTCATGATAAAGGCACAAGTCACAGCTTAGATAGATGTGTGGTTTTCCTGATTTTATTGAGGCCTTGAAGACATGTAAACTTAAACTGATAAGTAACATTTTTCTCATTTGTAGTTCTAGCTGTTAGGTAATATAATTATTTATGTTTTTGTAAATTTAGAAGAGTTTGTTAAAGTTGTTAAAATTAGCTAGTCACAGGTTTTGACTTCCACCATGAAATGTCAGGGTTTAACAGGCTGATGCTTTTCATTGCTGATCGGTTTGTGCTGACTGGATTGTCAATATAACAACAGTCCTGAAGTGCTCAACCCAGTCCTTGAGCCTTGGCTAAAGTAAAGCCAACTGCAGTTTTGTATGAGTGACAGTGGATCTACAAGACCTCTTCTCAGCTAAAAAAATGTGTGTAGTAATGCTGTGCAATACCATTTAAGATTTGCAATTCAGTATTGGCTTGAGAGTTCATGTTAAAACAGAGCTTACAAAAGTTAGTAAATTAAGCATAAGAACACAATCATCAGTCTGTTAGCTCTCTATCTAAAAAACAGATGCACTCTTTAGAGTTTTGAAGATTGAATAAATGTTGGCCTCATGTTGTTCCGCTGATTATTCAAGACCGATCATGATATACTCAAGTGAATTTGACTTTCGGAGAAGCACTAAACCACCTTATTAGTGAGACAGTTGTTTGGACACAGGTGTTAATGTGATTTAGCCTGTTGAAATGTCAAGCCTGGTTAAAATAAAGAAAACAAAAAGAAAGCAATACAGTATGTCCCACTTATTATAAGACCAGCACCTGCAAACCATCGGTATTTTGAAGGCTAGGCTAAATCAGCACACTGTGTTTGCTCTCTAGGTAGTTCACAGCCAGACATTTCTAATCTGCAAGACATGACAGCCAAATAGAGTCCATCTCCTCAGTCGGGGAGATCAGGAGTCACAGCACCTTGCCACCTTGCCAAGACCAATGGGGAGGTCTGTGTCAGATGGTCTAGGCGAGGGTGTCTAGTTTAATTTATATTTAATATTTTTATCCATTTAACAGTTGCAAACTACACAACCCAAATTTAAAATAGTTTAAAATAGTCATCCTGATATAACAACAGTCCAGCAGGATAATGCACATCCTCATCATTCTTATGAAATACATGCTGTCTTGCTAGATGAGAATGAGATGGTTATACTGTGGATGCTACTTGCCAGACTTGATCCAAAATATGATTACAGAAAGCAACTACCAGCTGCAAAACCAACAGTCATTGAGGAGCAAGAAATTAAAATTGTCAATAGTTGCAAGTATCCTGACACTATAGTTGATTATAGACTACCCTTTGATGAAAACGTGGAATCCATGTGTAAGAAGAGCCAACTGCAATTGTTCTTCCTAAGAAGATTTCACTCTTTTAATGTGTGTACTACAATGCATGAAAGGAATGGGGCACAAACCCACAAAACAGTATCTGCAGCCTCGTGGAAAGCATGTGTCACAGATGAACAGCTTGTATTGCTTTTCAGTAGTGGCCACACAAGCTAAGAGCCTCCTGCTATGTAGACCTCCTGCTGGTCAACCCTGTTGATGACAGATTTTAATCAGCATAATCAGTATTAATTAATTTCTGTTCTATAAAATGTCCATACACATGATAAACAAAAATGTGAATTTCTGAATTTCTTGCAGTTCTTGTCTTTCAAGTAATAAGTGTCTTCTGATGCTCCGTATATTGGGGTGAGCACTCGCTCATTGCTGATGCTCAGAACACGAAGTCTGCAGGTTTGTCTAGATGTTTGCAGAGGTGTGTGCAATAATGGGATCTGTCTCTTTTACGTTACACCCACAGGGCCTTGTTGATTCTTAAAACTAATCCGGAAAGTTAAAGTGCCTGTCTTTTCCTGCTTTTCTTAAGTGCATAGAGCAGGTTGAAAGTTCAGAATTTGGAAAATTGGTGAGGTTGGACTGGACAGAGATGAAAGGGAACATGAGGAGAACCTAACTTGTCTGGGTTACTCAAGTCTGTGCAGTGTACCAGACTGCTCTGAAGTCAGAACAATTTCCTTTGGCAGGGCACTGCAAAAATGGAAAGAAAAATCTTAAAGGGCTCATTATTAATCAAATAAGCCCGTGTTTTTAAATTAGTGGTACCCAAGTCTTTGTTGTTTTACTAACAATTAATTTATTCATGAAAGCAAAAAGTCATCTTAGAAATCAGTTGTAATATAACCATAAGAATCAAGCAGTTTGAAAGCCTCATCATGAGGTTCTCCCTTGCAGTAGATATCACTTTGTATCGCAGATTTACAAGGGCTCTTTTATGAGATGGGTTTGTCCTAGGAGAGAAAAGGAGATGAGTTTCCATTACATGCCTTATTGTCAGTGAGGCAGAGAAGTGCGGTATATCTGTACTTGATGCAGTGATGCCCATTCTTCCAATTATTTGTTGTTAAAAATTAAATGTACTTTTTATGTAGAAGTTCTGCTGTTCACCTTAGTGCTTTGCTGCTGAAGCTAGATGGCAATGGCAGGCAAAACATCCTGGCTTTAGCTGTTTTTTCTTTCATTCCTCAGAGGTTTTGATTGTTATTGATTGACAACTATGATTTTGCTGAGACAGTTGTTTCTCATTACATAGAGGAGCAGTTAAACACCAGTCATGTAAGACGCAAGGTGATCAGTCTTTGCCTTAACTTGGAACTAAAAGGAAAGTTTAGTAAAAAAAATCTGCTGAACTGAAAGAACAAGCCTGGGTTTGTTCTCCCCTCAGATGTACTCTGTTTAAATAATTATTGTCCTCTTGTAGCTACTGCAGTACTTCCCCCAGCAGTGAGTGACATCCCCTGTGAATATTTACAAAAATGAGGAAATGGGAATGAGCTGTGTTCTATGGAATTGGTTTTCTTTTTCGTTCTGTCCTTGTAGCAGACAGACCACAAAAGAATATGTGTAAGAATATAAATTTGATAGCCAATCCATTTCAGCCCTCAAATAAGCTGAGAACTACAATAAGTTAGAATACTAACTAAATAAACTGAGAAAATACAGTTAGTTAGAATACTCAAAGCTCTTGTGTGTGGAATAGTTGTTCTTTCTAGCATTCAAGATCCCTGTGTAGCTCTGAATAAGTCACTGTGTGACCTGCATTGTCTCCTGCTGGGCTCTGCTAACAGCTAATGCTGTTTGGCAGAGAGTGGAAGCTTCACAATGGACCCTGAGGATAAATGAAATCCAGGAAGACGATGCATCACCAAGTTGACATTTGTCCCACAACTGACAGATGGGGGCAGGAGGGCAAATTGAAGATCTTAAGATGTAGAGGTCAGTGTATTACTGGCGATAACTTGCCAGCTAAATGAACTCATCTCTAGGAAGAGCATATAAATATCACAAGGGGGAATGGCGCGTGGGCGCTGCTGAGCTGCACACAGTGATGCTCAGCAGACCCGTCTGCTAACTAGTTTCGCCTGTGGCAGTTCACAGTCATCGCCCGGAAAGAGGTCAGCCTGTCTCTGACATCACAGGGGTTGTGACTGTCCGCTGAGAGGTCCTGGGACCCTCAGCTAACTCTTTATTCTTGTTTCGTGGTGTGCTCCTCATGCGTTTAGAAGCAGTGTAAAAGGTGCCGTAAAAGAGCAAGAAATTCTAGGCACCACTGACATCACACGTCAAGTTGTTACAAAACATTACTTCAGATAGTAGCTCTTCTTCCTTTGACTTGAGTCAAAAGAATATTCTTCATGGCTCTAAAAACAGGTGTTCATTTCTAATATAATTTTGAGTTATTCTGAAAAAATAATAACAGTATCTGTTCCATTACCATTGTAAAAATACACATTGAATCATCAGCATTGGATACAGAATTCACCGGCGTACCCATCAGTAACGGAATAACCTAATTTTGTACCCTGAGACTCCTTATTTGCCATCTAATAGTTCTGTGAGAAAGATTGTATCTTAATCTGCGGTGGAAAATTATTTTCTTTTGGTTCCTACTTTCCTACTTAATTTAAGAATAAATTGGTACTTAGCTAGGAAATGGGTCTTTTCGAATTTAATTTGAGCCAATCATTGATAAAATGTTGAACATTTTCTAATTCTATTATTGGGAAACTCCACATATATTAGTGTGTTCACATTTATTTGACATAACAAAATGGTCAGTATGTTTTCAGTGCCTTTTTGAGTCGGTACCTCTGCAATATTAAGGTCTTCTGAACTTCCTTTTTCCAATAATTATTTTATATATAAAACAGTGTTAGCAAAAACTCACACAATCATTAAGGGAAGGATTAACCCTTTTCCCACCTGTTATAAGACTGTCTGAGTCTAAATGGATTACGGAAAGCCTCCTTTAGACTTGTTGCAAACTGGCCACTATTCTGCTCTCTACCATCTGCTCTACTCTTCTGTGCTTGCTAGTTAGGAGGCATGAATTGTAGCAATAAATGTGACCAAGGCAGATTACAGATACTGTTGCCCTCTCGTAAACCTGTACAAGAGTCAACTTGTCCTGCC
This sequence comes from Atractosteus spatula, assembly GCF_055471065.1. Classification (NCBI taxonomy): domain Eukaryota; kingdom Metazoa; phylum Chordata; class Actinopteri; order Semionotiformes; family Lepisosteidae; genus Atractosteus; species Atractosteus spatula. The sequence continues at coordinate 45,448,564 of NC_142712.1, read as the reverse complement.
TATGCGTTGTGTGTGTTTATATATATGGGAGGATGTGAATATTAATCAGCTCTTACTATTTAACAGTTCTGGAAGGCATTATCATCTAGAAGGACTATGAATTCCATTTTGTGACTTTTAGTTTATATACACAAAGCAAACTTCATTGATATAATTCATCCAACAGCTTGTTCTTAAAGCTTTGAAGAGTGTTCCTTATAAGGCACATTTCTACATGTGATTCACTGGTCAGTTAGCTGTCTCACTGATGACCCCCAGTAAGGGGCTGTCTGTGGCTGCTGACATATGTACTTTTTCATAATTTAGTAGAATTAGCAGTCTATTTAGAAGGTACTGCTTTTCAGCATTTTTAAATGGTAAAATCTGATTAATATGAACTTTCCCATAATATACTGAGAGACATTAAAAGCACAACAAATGCTATTGATTTCAATACACATTATTTGCATTTTTAATGCTTCTCATTATATGTAGTGCATATACACAGACAAGCATGTATTGTTGCATTACAACTTTGTTCTGTGCTTTTAATAAATGTGTGGTCATTCTGCTCTTTAAGTTTGAAGAAATGCCTTCCTAGAGTACAGTATGTACAATATGCATTTTTAATTTGAATCTCTGTAAAGAGCTGTGGGGCTCAGTGAATGATTTAAGCCCAGGCTAAAGAGAGGGCTTAGATAATTTTTTATTTGCCCAAAGCTGTTTTGTATAGCAAGCAGAAATGTGTTTTTCCCATTCATGTGAATAATGTAAAGCAGCTTCTTTGGTATGGCATGTGTTGCAGTTCTAAAAACGGCAAGCATTAATTTTTGCTCTGTGGAAATAGAGGAAAGTAAAATGTCCCTTGTTGATGAGATTCAGAAAAGGGTAGATATTGATTAACAAATATGCCAGGCTGCTGTAATGAATGCAAATAAAACATAAATTGTGGTATTTTAAGTTTTCAACAGGATTTTGATCACTTTCCTTCATAACAGATTATTTTTTAGATGCTCACATTGGGCTGATTTAGCAAGCAGTAGCTCTGGGATCTGGTACCACCGCCCTTTCTAATTTATATAAATGATTACGGTCTGGTGCATTTAAGAAACTACTCAAGTTTACAGATGACAAACTAGCTTTGCAAAGACTGTCCACACTACAAAAGAAATTCAGAAAGACCAGATTTAAGACTCGCAAACACCTAGCAGATGACATGTTGTCAAGTTCTGGGTGTTGCATGCAGGTAGTAAAAACAGCAATCTGTAACTGTAAAATGGAAAACTTTGGGCTTGAAAGGGCTGCTTATGGGGAAGACATATTTTAATCTAGACATATAATTTTCATCTTCTAGCCACCACGAGGAAGCAATTAAAAAGGCAAACAAAAATTTGGGGATGTTGTTATGTTAAAACTGTATAATAAGCTCATAGGACATACTTTAGAATATTATGTGCAATTTTAATCGCATATATTGCTGTTCTGGAATCATTTCAGAGAAGAGCAACCAAGAGCAACTAAAGGAATGTCCCTCACAGGGAAAAAGAACTGAATCTTTTTAGTCTTGAACAGAGAAGACTATGAGAGGATATGTTTAACGTATTCATATGCTCAAGGCTTTGATAAAAGTCAACCCAGTGGTTTAATTTTTTCAGAATTAACACAAACCAGAGGACACTTGTGGAAATTATGGGCAGGTGCATTTATAAAGGAAATACTTCTTTACACAAAGGTTTGTGGGAGTATGAACCAAGCTGCCCCACCATTTTTAGGCTGATTTGTTTATATCGGCTTTCAAGAAACTGCTGGATGAAGTGCTTGGATTTATTAGCTACTGAAAAAATGAGCTAGATTGGCACAGTGCCCTCTCTTTTGTAGCTGTTCTCATGAAAACAAAACTTGATGCACAAATCTACTTTTTTATTTTTTTCTACATTCAGGTTTGCCAAGATAGAAATCGGTGTATCTGAACCCATCATCCCATTTAAAGAGACTGTCATCCGCCCTCCGAAGGTAGACATGGTGAATGAAGACATTGGGAAGCAGCAGAAGGTAGCTGTGATACACCAGGTGAGAGAGGAGCAGTTAAAGTATCCAGAAGGCGTCCAGGTCGATTCTAACGGGCTGGTCACACTCACTACTTCCAACAAACTGGCTACCATCGGGGTCAGGGCCATGCCACTGCCAGAAGAAGTCACCAGTCTACTGGAGCAGAGCAGCGACCTCATCCGCACAATGGAGCACTTCAACTTATCCATAAAGGAGGGAAAGAAAGCCCTTGAGATCAATCCGAAAATGCTGGAGTCTATTTATGACTTCAAGGAGAAGCTGGAGTCTCTGTTACAAGGACGGAAATGGAGGAATGCTGTCAACCACATTTGGACATTTGGGCCTCGGCGATGTGGCCCTAATATTTTACTCAATAACCTGGAAGGCTACCAGCGTCCCTCGGTGTGGCAGTGTCTAGACAAAGAGAGGGTGGAGGCTGGGCAGTACCGTGATTTGGACAACAGCATAGTCAGTGGGTTCCAGCTGGCCACACTTTCAGGGCCCATGTGTGAGGAGCCTCTGATGGGAGTTTGCTTTTCTGTGGAGTTGTGGGACATGAAAGCCCCGCAAGTCCCTGCCGCGGCGCCCCCACCTGCACAAGCACCCCCCGAGGCCGACAGCCCCGGCCCCGCTCCTCACACTGCCGGCGAGGAAGCTCTGGGGCTGCAAGCCCAGCTCGCTGCACCGCCCAGCAAACGCAGAAGTGAAGCGGCCGTCCCTGACTGCTACGGGCCGTTCTCGGGGCAGCTCATAGCAGCCATGAAGGATGCCTGTCGATATGCCTTCCAGGCAAAACCCCAGCGCCTCATGGCCGCGATGTACACCTGTGAAATCATGGCCACCGCAGACGTACTAGGTAAGATGGAAAAAAATATTGACAAAAAAAAAACCCCGGAATAATTCCCAGGGCAGCTGTAAATTCTGTTTTTAATGCTTTTGCCAGTAAATGCTTTTTTTCTCTTCAGTTACAAGGCTGAAAAATGATTTAGTGCATACACAGGAAATAGTTTTCGCTGTTCCTAATGGGAAGCTGCTGTGAAACACCAGTGTTCAAATGCAGTGATGTCATACTGCAGAGCTCTGAAACAATGGGCAATTGTCTCCTGAACATGCTTACTGTGACTTATATGAATCAATTTGCCGGGGTAACTGAATCCTACCCCATGAGAGCAGAAATAACCTCTCATAAAACAGAATATGCAGAGAATCAGACTGAGGTTTTAGTAGACGGCCATGCAGCAGAAAGATTGCATTAATGTTTCAATCGGCAATAATCACAAGCAAGATACTGTGATTATTATTTTTCATTTACCACAAACAAAAATATCTGCACTGGAGTAGACTTCACTTGGAAGGCTCACAGACTGTTACTGCTGCTTTAAATAGCCTAAAAAAATTAAAACAAGCATTTTCAACAAGAATGATGCTGAAGCCCATTTCCAGGCTGTTTTTTTTTATTTAAATATGGACGCACAGAGTTTGACCATTGTCTGTTTCCAGGAGCTCCGTCAGTAATCAGTAGATTGTAGCATGGTGAGGGTTCAGTGATTTATTTTTAGAAATGTTGTTATATATTGTGTGCGCTGGATGGAAATACTGCCATTTTGAATAACCACAACTTCTATTTATAGAAACCTTTTTTAAAAGGTTTATGCTCACAAAGGTCCCATTGATACTTTACAAGTAGAATGCAGATATTTCTTCCATTAAAACTGACAAGACCTTGTTCTTATTACAGCAAATGATTATACATGTTTTTTAAAAATATAATACTCAGCATAATTTACAATGTAGTTGTTTTCCCTTTGACAGTCAGTAATTAAATACACACAGTACCTTATCTGTTAAAAACATCTGTACACAGTGTTGTAAAAAATACAGTCACAGTAAAGCAGAACAGAGCTGGAGTTTTGAAAGCTCTTCAGTGGTGTGTTTGTAGAGGCAAGGGTCTCCTGCATCTCTGAAGTATGTAAAAGAGTCACTCATTGACTGTAAAGTGTTGTAAGCAGTTAACACAATAATAACTTGCTAAAACTTAGCAGAAACAGCTGTCTTCAGGCTCACAGAGGCTGTTTCTAGGTAAGGGTGAAAGCAGTGGTGACAGTTATCACAGCTTGTCAGAAGTCATTATTCCAGGTTATTGCATTGCTGGCAGCCTGTTGTTCATAAGGACCCAAGTGTTCAGTTTTTTTTTCTTTTTAACATTTGTACAGATTATCACGTACGCGTGCGCTGTTTCTCACAATGTCGTGTCAGCACTGGCCTCTTTCTCACACAAGAACGGCAGTTTTCCTGATGAGTTCCTGTGCTTCCTAGGTCGCGTCTACGGCGTCCTGTCCAAGAGAGAAGGCCGCGTGCTGCTGGAGGAGATGAAGGAAGGCACAGACATGTTCATCATCAAGGCTGTCCTCCCAGTCGCGGAGAGCTTCGGCTTTGCCGATGAGATCCGGAAACGGACGAGCGGCTTGGCCAGTCCCCAGCTGGTGTTTAGCCACTGGGAGGTGAGTGTGCTGGCTGACCGGGGAAAACCCTAGCTGCCTTTCTTGGCTTGTTCGGGAAATTGGTATATGTACTGCAGTGCTTGCTCTTCATTGTCATTTCGGTAAAAAAAGGGAATTTCAGTAAACCAGTTCAGTGCAACTAGAAATATTGATAACTCGGTGCTAGAACAGACATTAAAAACAAACTGGCTGCTTGTGATTTAAAATGACTGGAAACAAGCTAAAACACTTGCTTCTTGAAAGAAAGAACCTGCCAAAAAATACATTTTTAGAATTAAGATTATCATGGAAAATCCTAAAAAGAATAGTTTTTGATAATCTTTCATCATTACAGAGCATTTCTTTTCCTGTGCCATGCACACAGCAAGAGTGGTGTGGGTGTGAGGGTTGCATGATGGTTTTCTGCAGGGGAATCAGCAGGTTGGATCCTACCCCTGGGTCTGTGTCACTAAACACTAATGAGAGAATTTCAACAGAACTCTTCCTGTTTGATTAAAACACAGAGCAAAACAATTTACAATCTAATCCTATGTTTACACCAAGAATTTAAAAGAAATGATGAAGAACATCATAACCTCTGTCAAGACAAGTTCTTTATTGATTTTGTTTTTCACTCACAGAAGAAATTCTGTTCCATTCTATTGATCTTTCTTTATGGGTATATTTTTCTGCATCTACTTTCATTTGGATCAGTAGCATATACATACATGGCATGAATTTATGCTGAGCGCACACACATCCAAAGTAGATGTTTTCACGGTACGTGTTGCAGTTTGCTGTTTTCTTGGGTGTGTGCCTAAGGCCCCTAATTAGCAGAAGCCAGAAGAAGAACACACTGTTAACAGCCGAATACGCACACTGGCCCACATTGACCAAAGGCAGATTGCCCCCAGCCAAGATGTTTCTGAATTAAACATGATTCAAGGTCAGTGGGGGGATTCAGGCTTGTAATTAGATAGTCTCCACCAGGGTTAGAGAGGATCAGAGCTCCAAGAGAGCACATGTGCCAAGGAATTATACCTGCGTCTGTCTCTGCCATCCAAGCTGGACACAGTCCCTGCCATATGTTTCCAGTGTCACTCTGGGTAACAGGTCACTCTGTCTGCACTGGCCACAGAAAGGAAGACAAAATCAACCTTGATGGATATGTACAGACCCTTAAATTACATGCTCCTTTTAGTAGTGTTCGTTGTGTTTTATGTGTGTAAACACACCTTTCTTGAAATACAAAATGGTCTAGATATGCTGTTTACTTTATAGCCTTAGTCTACAATGGAATGAAAAATTAGCTTTGACACAAGTGTCCAGCATAATTTATCTCAAACCTCTGATATCTGCAAATGGTAGGTCACAACTGTAATTATTTTTCAACGCTTGCAGATGCTGTTAAAATGAGATGCCTCAACTTAAAGCTGAAGTCCCACTCCCACATGAATAGATTAGTAATATGTAAATATCAATCAAAACACAGTAAAAAAAAAAAGTTTTTTTTTTAAATCACTGTTGGTGGCTTGTGTATACAGTAGAAAAATGTAATCAAAATATTTATTGAATAAAAAATACATTGCCTGGTAGAAGCACCCAAGAATTCACATTATAATCTAACTCATATGGAAATCCGTCAGCCCCCTGACTGAATGATTAACTCCTCTCTCCTAAAATCTGTATACATAAGTCATAAAGAGAAATTTAATCTGCTGCTGTTTTTGAAGTCAAAACTTGGAACACAGCATTACTGTGCTGTTCACTGCTGATAAACTCAAGGGATCAGCTTTTAGCAACTTATTAAGCCTACATGTAAAGAATAACATTTTACAGGTAAAGAACACTTATTTTGTAACTTTAAATATCCCACAGTTAACACTAGATTTTCTCCCTTTAATGACAATAATTTTACAAGGCATTTTAAAAAGCAGTGAATGCTGTGCATTTCTTTCTGTTTGCTGCAAGCAGATTCTCTGAGAATCATTCTTGTTCATTCCCTGAGAGGACTGGCTCTGCTGGTAGAGAGCAAGCATACATCTTAAAGGTTACTAGCATTCCTGCCTATCTGCTAAATTCACTTAGTAGAAATGGACAACATAAAAGTTCTGTGCCTTTCTCCAAACCAGAATAATGGTAATAAATATCGGAAGAAGTAGTTCAGGTGGGTAGCTGCATCAGCATGCGTAGGCTGCAAAGGAACAAGTAATAGGTTTTTTTCCATGCTGATAGAGAAGAATGAAAACACAACGTTTTGGGCGTGGAGCCTTCTTCAGGTGTGAGCAGCTCACACCTGAAGAGGGCTCACACCTGAAGAAGGCTCACACCTGAAGTAGCTCACACCTGGAGAAGGCTCCACGCCCATAAGGTTGTGTTTTCTTTCTTTTCTTTTCAGCATGGAATAAACCTATTACTTGTTCCATAAATATAGAAATATATTTGTCATTATCATAGGCCCTTTTCATTTCACTATTGGATACGATACAACAGTCCTGTCCATAGTCCCTCTCTTCAGCTCTCCATTTCCATGTTACTCTTGCCGAGAGGCACAGTGTATGTTTCATAACATGACTTAAGAAAGGTAAGGAATGGAAGGGGGCCATTCAGACATCTTGAGTTCATCCTATCCAGAACTGCTGTGGTTACCTGTCACCCCTCTAAATGCTGTGCTGGAAAAGTAAAAATCCGGAGCAGTGTGAAAGGTGTGGAGGCCTCGCAGACATAAGGAGAGTGCAGTCGGACAGCCCTCCTGTAGAGCCTGGCCTGCACCTGCTCTGGGAACAATAGATTCCTTCAGAGGACCGCTGGACTCTCATCTGTCACGAACATCTCATTCAGTATCTTGAGAGGGGGGTTGAAAACAGTGTGACTGAGGGGATTATACAGCACTCACAAAAGAGAAAAACCACAAGCTTGAATAATGCTGACTCATTCTCGTTGAAATCGTTTTGGTCTTTTTCCTAACAATCCACTTTTTGATGCTGTTTATGTGGTGATAAAAAAAAATAAAAAATTATATTGAGGAGTTAATAGAGGGGTGGCAGCTGCACTCTGAAGTGCTGAGACTTTCCCTGCCAGAAACCCCCACTTGAAAACTGGTGTGTTTTAGATTCTGCACAGATGAACAAACACTGTTACTGTGTGTTCAGATTTGTAGCTCTAGCATGTCCTGTATAAAGGATAAGACAATGAATATCATGCAAACCAGGTAAGCAATGTCATTATATATATTATTATTGTGAAAATACATCCATCCGTTTTGTAACTGCTTCTTCCCCTGGATGGGACACCAGTCCATCACAGGGAACACAGCTACAAATGCAGACATGCGCACACACTCACACCAGGGCCTGTTTTCCCAAAAGCCTATTGACATACCAGTTTTGGACTGGAGCACCCTGAGGAAACCCATGTTAATACAGGGAGAGCATACAAACTCCACACAGATAGCACCCCAGGAATTGAACACAGATACCCAGCACTGTGAGGCGGCAGTGCTAACCACTGTGCCACCATGCTGCCCTATTGTAATAATAGTTTGCCATAAAATAGTTTTTACACCTCCAACAAAGACTAAAGGGAAACCCTCTCAAGGCTGCTATACATTAAAAGTACAGTCCTATTGTAGTCTGTTCAGGAATTCATTTTGATTTATTGCTGCCTAGGCTCAGTGAATGAACAGTTTTTTTCCCCAAAGTCTTTACTTAATCTAGCAAGACAAGAAAAAGATTGTGTAAAAAATGTAACTTGACCTAAAGGTATAGGTTATCACAGATTTGCACTTCTACAATAATTGTAGAAGCCTTATTTGAAAAATCTGGAATCCCTGGCTTTGCTCACAGAGATAGATTCATAAATATTTTAAAAGGATTAGCATGGTAAAAATTGCAAAAAAGCCCAATCACATCTCTTTCTTTAATGGTCTCCACAAGTGTAAGTGTCTGGAGAAAACAGTAATCATGTTCAAATGTCTTTTGTCACTCACTCCCTCTGGTTGAGTGTAAATTCTGTGTATGGTGCTGCCTCATTCAGTGTGCTCTGTGGGTCACACTGTGTTCTCTGCCACACATGACTTTAATTGTTCGACTTGGCACTTTAAGAACATGTTTGCCTTGCTAAGAAGAAGTAATTAAATTCAATATTTAATTCGAACCTTAAGCATGATATTTTCTAGCTTGAAGATTTTGGAATCCTTTAAATGTGGCCTTTGTATTCCAGGGAAAAAAAAGAAGCCTTATTTGAAATTCTTTTGACTTTTGACTCAAGACACTGAAAGATAAAACCTCTGTGTCTTAACCCCCTCTCTGCAGTAAAAAAACTGCAAGTCAGCTTTCTGCTTTTTTTCCTTGTTTCTTGTTTTGCAGCTGCGTAGAAATTCGTGCTTTTCTAATAAAGGGGCTGTATGTCTGAAGTTAGTCTCTGGGCAGGACTCTTTATAATATATGTGTGACCTGGCCTGGAATAGAATTCCATTTATTGCCAATACGTTCACAATTGCTACCATATCTGTAAATAACATGAGAATCATATGAGCACTCCTTCTGCTGATTGTAGACATTTTTTTGTTTGTTGTTTTTAATGATATCATCATACCTACTGGACCAGGATCACCAGACCTAATTTTCACAGGACATGTGGTTTCATTCCCAAAGTCCCCTCCTGCAACCATCTGCCAAATTAAAAAGGGGACATCTTCTGTGACACTATTGATGTATCATATTGGAGTGTAACTGCGCTAGTCCCTAAATAGGTCATGTTCACTAGGCAAAACATTTTCTAAAAAAAAAATAGGAGCTCTCCTCCAGCAGACTGGTGTTTCTGTTAAACTCTTCTTGCACTGACAGTTAAAGCAAAATGATTTCACAGAAACTATTTTCCTACTTACTATGGGACATTAAAAATCTGAAAAAAGTCTTTCACTCACATTGGATCCCCGACTTTGAGTGTTATCCCAGATGGAGCAGCTGTTAGAGTAATCAGGTACATAGTCTTCAAAATGACTGACACCAAAAAGTTGATATAAAAAGGTTATTATGAATCTGAGTGCCATAAATCTTAGATTTTTTTTCTTGCTTTTATGTTCTTTCTACTGATCTTAATCCCATTTTTTTACTTTTGTGGTTTTCGTTCAGGTGTTAGTGAAGTGAAATAAAACAAGTCATGCCAAACCTTTTATTCGGGATTTTGATGGCTGAGAATGAATATATGAGGAAGGACTCTCAAATAATGTGCACCCTACTATTGACATTTGATTTCATTTTGGTACAGTCCTTTTCAGCAAGAGTTTTCATTCATTTTTTTGAAAATCAGCTCAGTTTCAGTAAATGTAGAATGCTGTTTCCTAAGGTATTGCTAACTTTATTAAATTGATTTCAATTATATTATTTTTGTTGAAGGTGTATAATAGTTGTGACAGCTGTTAATTCATGGGGTTTTCTTATAAAATAGACATTTGTGAATTAAACTTCTAATAGTGGAAGAAATTGTGGAATAGGTTAATGTTTTAATAAATGCTCTGCTTTAGTGTTCTTCATTGAAAAGAAGCCAGCACTATTCTTCAATATATTAGAAAACTAAAACACAGAACCAAACTAACACCTCAGAAAGGTGTTTTTGTCAAAACAGATAACATTAGTGTTCTATTCTCCTTTTTTTTAAAGTGCTGAAGTTAAAATGGCCTCTGTGTTCCTTCTCAGATAGTGTACCTTCACTATAGGAGAGAAATGGTATTTATGACTTACAGAATCTGCTTTAAGAGCCTTTAAGTTAGTGAATGAGCTTTGTCACTTAAAACCATGTCAGGAGTTTGCAACAAATAACTCAGGCTCCAGGCTTCCAGTAAAGCACCCAGACTTCCAGGGAATCCCTGTGGCCAGAAGCACATTAGGCAGCCTGGCCTGGAGGTGGCAGGATGCACGATCCAGGAGGAGGCCTGAAGGTGGCTGAAGCAGTCAGCTGCCCGGGTCAGTGTAGTCTGGTTGTGTCAGCCGCACACAAGAAGCAGCATCAGCGTGGGGGGCTGTGCCCAGCAGCTCTGCCAGCCCAGGCCTGCTGCCTCCTCTGTCCCTGTCAGCCTACAGGAATCCCTCCGCAGACCTGCAGCCGTTAATAATCATGTCACACAGCTGTCTTGCTCATCATTAGGGCTGTAAAAAATCCCCGTAATGACTCCCTTTTAATGCAGGTGCACAAGATATTGAGATTAGTCAAAGAACAAAAATTCCCTGTTGCACATTATTTCTGAAGGATCATTTTGTTTGCTGTTCATCATAAAAATAAAATAAAATAATTTACTATACGAGCTCGCTCTTTATTTTGTTTTATTGTGTTAATGTCTAGTTGTGGATACCTCAAATACAAAGATTGTAGTTGCCATAGAAGCTGACCTAAATTGACCACAATGGACCACGCTGAATTAGGTTTAGTGTCAGTGCTAAAATTACATTACATACTGTATAACTTAAAAAAACAAAATGCTATTGAACTGTTTGTTTTATATATTATTGGATGTAGTATTGCTGTATAGATTATAACTCAGCAAGAAATATTTTGTATGAATTTGGACTCGAGAAATACAAGCACTAAGCCATAACAGACTTTTCTGTAGTAAGACAGTGCTTTCCATTCATAAAACAAGAGTTCGCAATCCTTGCCATCGTGTTCTTTAACCTGAGAACAGAGGCACGCTTCAGCGGAAAACAGAAGATAGAAAAGTCTGACAAAAGAGAGAAACCCAAGCTTTCAAAACAAAGCACTACACACACAAAGATTCAATCAAAGGCAGGCATGCGATATGCACTGGATGAAAACTCCTGTTTTCATTCCCGTGGAGGTTAGGATCTAGCATATCTCTAAAGAACGGCAGATGTATTGCGACATGTGCCCCTGCAGCAGTGCCTCAAGTTCTGCGTGCAGATAAAGGTTTTGTATAGTCCTAAATCTTGCCGTTATTATCCCTGCCATCTGTCCTGTCTAAATTAGGCAGCTTGCTAGCTCAGACCCCTGACCAGGTGCTAGGGCTTGCCTGGACTGGTACAGTAATTGTGCTCTCTGATTGCTGTCTAATTGTTAGGTCATTGTAGTAACAGTCCCTAAGCTGCAGCAGGCATTGCCTCATCCTCTGAAGACAGTCAGCGGATGTTTTCTTTCCAGACGTTTCCTCCTTTGCACAGTGCTCTACATAATGAGCGTTGTCGACTGCCGGGGTGCAAACAAGTCCTGGAAAGATGGATTGAAGCGGAACTTTTCCATTGTTGTGATAAACAACAACGTGACAGAAGTACTAAGGAATCGAGCACTATTTTCTTTAATGTGGTTAATGGATGCTTCTTCCAATTTAACACAGAGACCTCCCTAAAAATTTGTTGGGCTTTTTTGGCAATTCAAAACATGGTTTGCACTTTTAGTTCAAAAATCAGATTTTTAAAATCGGATCTTTTTTTCTCAGGTGTGCAATATGAGCAGGTCTGTCTGTATGAACCTGCTTAGTCAGATTACTGGAAACCCCTGCGCAGTTGGTTTACAGGTCTTTTTTAATGCTGTAGTTTGTTTAGTGTGGTGACAGCCTACAGTTTTGATTATCCACATTTATTATTCTGATCATACCACTGTGATGCCAGCAGTAGGTCTGATCCCAGAAGATTCACAGTCCCATTTCTCTCCTGTGATTTGTACGTCTCTTTCTGTCTCTGCCTGATGTATTGTCTGCTTTGCAGGTGATCTCCAGTGACCCGTTCTGGGTGCCTACCACAGAAGAGGAGTACCTGCACTTTGGGGAGAAGGCAGACTCTGAGAACCAGGCACGCAAATACATGAATGCTGTTCGCAAGCGCAAAGGGCTGTATGTGGAGGAGAAGATTGTGGAACATGCAGAGAAGCAAAGAACTCTAAGCAAAAACAAGTAACCCCGCTCAGCATGGGCCCTAGGCAGCGTGGAACAGGGGACAGATAGAGGTATTAAATGAGACAACGCCCCTTAACTTGTAGCAAATTCATGTACTGTGCTTATGCACAGTTAACCCACAGCATCATATAACACACTGTACTCCTGACTGCATATATCTTTCACAAGAATAGAACAAGACTGAATCTGGTGTGGAGGATGTTACTCCAGGTGCATTATAAGCATAACAGTCAGAAAAAGTATTTCCAGCACTAAACCTATTTATACGACTCACATCCATTAACATTGTTATGAAAATAATAATTAAAAAATATTGGTGTTGTTTGAATATTTGCCTAAATTGCTTCATTATTTTAGGCTGGTTCATGCGAACAAAGTGCACCCAACTAGATATTTCAGGATGAAATTTTTTTTTGTATTGGTGCTGAAAGGCTGTATGGATCTTAAAAGGAACTCTGACCAATGGCTAGAAAGAGTCCAGTCCATGATGGTCAATAATAATACAATGGATGTTATACCAGAGTAGACACAATTCCTCTGTCTGCTGACTGTAGTTACTTGAATTGTGTTCTTCGTTTCTTCCAGCTGCAAATATTTATGGTCGATTTTAAAGGCTGGATGTAATTTGACAAACAGGAACAGGAGACAAAAAACAAAACAGAAATCACTTGTTTCAATTATAACCAAGAAAGGGAACCCTTTATCTCCATTTTGCATGTTACAGAAACAAGGGCCCACACTGGAATAACCCCTTTCCCCTTTCATTCCTCGAAGAAGAGCAGATATTCATGGCCTGCACAAGACAGATGCAGTTTGAGTGTATGATATTTCGTACCCCTGTGATCAGATGCATCACCTACTGTTTGAAGCAGGCAAACATTAAATAAATTTACAACATTCAGAAGCAGAAGTTTGTCCTACCAGCACTGACTCTTGAATGTGTTTAATCTGTTGTTGCACTGAACAGTATCACTACAGAACAATATTTCTCACCCTAACTGGTTAGACATGCAACACTGTGCGCATTCTGCCTCATTGATCACTTCCCCTCATCTTAGTCCTGGAGCTCAGTGTGTGAGAAGTGCTTCTTGGTAATTGACCCCAGTGTCCTATTGAGTTAATGGGTTTACTTTTGCAGAACCAATATGTTTCAATCACACACACACACAAAAAGACCAAGTCTATCTGATGGCTGTGCTCCCATTTCATTGTGAACTGCTTGGTAACATTGAACGACAGATCGTTGAGTCATGAAATGACAGATATAATCCAAATTTGTTTTGTTTTTGTGAGTAAAATATTACCTTTCCTTAATGGTTGGGTGACTGTACAGGTTTCTGAGGAAGAAAAAGAAAAGAAAAAAAGCTTTCAGTTCTCACACAATTGCAAATAGAGCTGTTTATTTTGTCCATTGAACCACAGAGAACTATTGATGGGACAGCTTAACCTGCCCTGTGGCTAATGTCTTGACTCTTCTGGCTAAAGCAGGGACATTAAAGACATGGGAGATAATTATCCTGTTAAGGAAAACAAATAAGAAGAGTCAGTTTCAGTGCCTAGACAGAGAATAGCACTGCCTACGAGTATTAAGTGTAATGTGAAACCAGCACAGAGGTCAGACACACAGGGGCCGAAAGAGCCTGATTGATTATTTGTAATGTCCACATTGATTGTCAGGCCAGGTGTCCAGCAGTGAACAGCAAATCTCAACTCAAGGGACGCATGGAAGAAAAGGGGTAACCTCGGTTCAAGTTTACACAGCGACAGGCGAGTGGTTTTTCTAACGCAAGCTCCTCCCTGCCAGAGTGGGTATCCTGTGGCTGAGTGGTGATTGACTCGCTGCTTTACTGAGCCCCAGGCAGCTGTGTCACTGAGTGGAGCTCCTTTTAAGGTGGATACTCTTATTTGCCACTGAAAGTCAGGAAACCTTGACAAGCTTACCCCAACATTTTGTTATTTGTTATATTTGTTTTCATCTGTGTCTAGTTTAAAACTGCTGTTAGGGATGTTTTGTTTATTCTTCTTGTATTGGTCTAAGGAAATACACTGTATTTTGTAGGTTGCTTAATTAGCCAAAGCAAAATGCATTTGTTGTAACAACTGCATGGTGCATATGGGAAAATAATGTAAGTTCATTTCAGCTTTTTCTATCATAAGGCACTGAATAGCATAATCCACTTAAGAACAGCATATTCCCCCAGCTGTTCAGAAGCCCTTCATTCTGTCATTTGTAAGACAAAAGATTGTTCCACCTTAAAAGACTGAGGGGCTGTGATTGAAGCAGACGAAACATTAGACTTGCTACAGGGAGTCTGTGCATACATTATTTATGAATCTGCTGAGTGGTGTCTGGAGAGGAGGCTCATGGGAAATGGTTGAATTGCACACCTTCTGAAACATTAGTCAGGTGTGGTTGGGTCCCTGGTTAGGTCTAAAAAGGCATCACGAAGCCCTTAAACCCTTGCTGTTTCACTAATGTAGTTATTCAGCTAGTACTAAAAACACATTTCTAAGTATATTACCCAACACTACATATTACCAGCTACATATTAGTCAACATACAATCAATGTGCATGATTTATATTAATGGTAACAACTTGCTGTTACAGTTCTTACACCTAAATCTGCCAGAATTGATAGCTACTTGTGAACAAGTTTAGGTTTTCTCACAACAGTGCCTTAATATGAGCAACATATCAATATCAGTACCATGTTACATACTGTTTATTATGTTTAAGTCACAGACTACACTTTGTCTTTGTCAGTATACACTACATAATGGGGCATTCACATTCCAAATGATGTGAATGCCACAGAAGATCAGCTTAGATTTTGAAGACTGGCCCTCAATCGGAATGCCTTGGCCCCCTCCCAGCCCTTGAATCTGACCCAGAGGGAACATTGCTGTGTCCAGGAAATTGAGCTGACAACCAAACAGATTTCTTTTCCAAAGACCATAATCTGTTTCGTGCCTTCAGATGTTCAGAAGTAGCCAGTATCCTTGCTGTTGATGAGAAGTGAGTTCCTGTGACTTTTTAATTACTTTTTTTTTTGTTTCTTAATCCAATTAAAACTGTTAGATGTCTAAGCTCAACTTCGGATGTACCCACATGCATCCTTGTGTTTTTTTTTGGAACCGTGATGCTGTGGTTCTGCTCCTTAGGGAAGAGGATGGTGTGGTTTAAGTGCATTTTCAGTTGACATTCAGACTGGACTATCGGTGTCCTCCTAGCTGTGTCTGTTTGTTACCGCAGCCCAGGCACTGAGTTAATCACAGGCAGCACACTGTGGTGGACAAAGGCTGGCTCTGGCAGATGTATTTCCTGTCGAAAGTGGCCCCTGGTCAGTGGGAATTTTGGAGGTACTGTGAGATGACACACATCCAACTTCTCAAACCCATTTCACTGCCAAGTCCAACAGTGCCCAGATACATCAAAGCAGCCTCAAATAAAAACATAATAAATGGAAAAACCTCTGAAAATGAATTTCTGCTTTGCTTTTACTACTTCCACCATCCAAAAACAAAAGGAAAAAAATGAAAGAATAGAGAAAACTGAGATGCGAGGGAGGTAAGAGAACCTTTATTTATCTGCATCACAGGTGCAGGTCAAATGTTAGCTAAACCCAAGAAAATGAAAAGAGTTGTCCCACTGTGAAGATAACAGCCAATCATCCTTACAATGGCTATGTTCGGCTGCTTAAAACAAACAATATTTCCTCCTAGCTGAATTATTGCCTGAACTGACAGTGCTCTCCACTCCCTTTTGTGTTTTAGCTCCTCTCATCCCTTTTTCCCTCCTTCAAAGAGGAAAATCTTAGCAATAAAATTAATTGCTATTGTTGTAAAGTTTATTCCTCCAAGGAAATTATCTCTGGCGTTACCTCACAGCGGTCTGTTCTCTCATTACTAAAATCACAACATTCACGACTGGCCTAGTGACGAAGGAGAGACTATGAAGCGACTGTGGTCAGGCTTATTTGGCAGGAGGATCACTATTACAGCAGATGCTTGCGTTTTTTACAAAGGATTTTTTGTCTGTTACTTCCAGTCCCCCAGGGGGCCTCACCTTTGACCTTTGCCTCAACCCAGCAGGCTTGTGTTTCCGTTATTTTACATATGGTTTATTCTAGGATTCCTTTGTCTGCTTTCTTCCACCAGTGATTAATTAAGAATCACTGGGATCATGCTGAGACAATTGGCTGCTAATGTCCTTTACAGAGCTTTTTGTACAGTTCCTCTTCTGAAGTCCATTTCAAACAACAACACAGAATGCAAAGTCTTAAAGTGCAACTCACTCATGAGGGTATTTCCCCAGATATTTTCGAGGTTGCTGGACAGTTAGGAGGCTCCATTCTCTCCGAGTAGTTATCCAAAATACTGTATTGCAATTTGTACATTTTGTTCCTTAGTCATTCTGCTTCTGCAAAATCATCTGCACAGCCAACATCTACCACTTTTCTTAACTGCTCTTCCCTAGGCTGGCCCTGGAGGTCTCACAAGTCAGAAACTAATTGTGGAATCAGCAGACAAGGCCACAGGATGGCTAATCTCTGGAGGCCTTAAATAGTGAAGCCTTCCATTAAAGGAATGTTGGGTAACAAAATTATCCGAAGGTTTGTGTTTTAATGGCTGTGAATTACGGTAAATGCTGTTGAAAGATGGAGGGAGGGGGATGGCACTGTCATGGTCCCATTAGGGTTCTTGTTGTTCTTCCAAACACAACTTCCTCAGCAGTGGACCAGCTTGTGTTTCTATAAAGCCAGAATCGGGCTGGTTAGTATGTACGCCTAGCTGTGGTAATGATGGGATGTGTGCTTAGTGTTGGCTCTCTCTGCAATCAAACCCCATGAAGAACAAACCACCAATTCTGTAGAAAGTGTTTTCTTAAGTAGTTGAATAACATAACACAGGACCACCATATGTCACTGAACAACAGGGCAAAGGAATTGTAAACATTCTTACAAAAGCAGTCTGCACAGGGAGACATTTCTAAGTGTTGTGACTCTAAACAGCTCTCATGTGCAGAGGAACAAAGGAATCTTTTCTCTCTCTCTCATCCTAGCGTTAATCCCGCATCAGTAGGGTCCGCTTATCGGCACACCCGTCTCCATTTGGTGGTTTGAACCAAATCTTTGAGCTGACGTTGCCTTTAAATGCGACCGAGAATACTCCAACCTGCGCGTCGCTCCGCCTGCCGTCGGGGAGGGGGGAGGAATCTTTTCTAGCACTGAGTATATCCAGGTTTGTATTATTATTGTCACCAAAAGGATGAAAATGAATGTTAATGAAAAGTATAGGTGTAACTGTTGCACATCATTGTGAGAATAACATAAACTGTTCATTTGAGCTTGCATTAATACAAAGACAGACCACAGGCTATTTATTACACAACACGTTCTTCTGCAGGCACTCCTGTGGTGCCATTGACCATATTACAACTTGCAGGTAAAAAATGAGCATTTGGAAGCCAGTTGAATTTCCTTATACTTAAATGACCTCTTTATTTATTTTGTGATGTGCGTATATGAAAACCACCCATACCTTTTTAAAACATGGGGATTTAGTGACATTTATAAATGTCAGGAAAACCACAGGAGAGAACCATTTCCTTCTGTGTCACTATTGGGGATGGTTTTAAACCATCAAGGCTTGCTGTCCTATTTATAGAACAATCACATTGGGTGCATTTTGAAAAACAATGGGCTTTAATGATTACATAACTTGCAGTGACAGATATGTACTGATCTTCTGTGCTGCGGTTTGGCTGTAGTTTATATATATTTTTTTAGGGTGTTTGCAGTTTAGAGAATCTGAGC
This sequence comes from Atractosteus spatula, assembly GCF_055471065.1. Taxonomy (NCBI): domain Eukaryota; kingdom Metazoa; phylum Chordata; class Actinopteri; order Semionotiformes; family Lepisosteidae; genus Atractosteus; species Atractosteus spatula. The sequence continues at coordinate 45,430,333 of NC_142712.1, read as the reverse complement.
ACTTGCCGAGCAGTTAGGTGTTTCAGAAAAGGATTGAGCAAAGGTCAAAGCATAATAATCATCATTTTATATAGGTATTTAATGATACAAGCATAATCATAAAAGAAGAATTAAAAGGTCAGTATTTAAACGTTTTTTCCAAATATTTTTTTTTAAGAGAAAAAAAAGGTCAAATGAAAACACCCCTCTTACCCTCTTCTTCTGTGATAACACCCTTACAGAGTTAGGATATGAATTTGTGATTTTTGGATATCAAGTTGTAATGCTGTCTTGCTATTATGGGGGCAAAATGCAATGTCCAATTGGCAGAATTTTTAAATCTGGAAATCTGTAATGGAGAGACCAGGGTCCAGACATGGAGACCAAGATATTGGAGTGTCAGGATTTAATAAACAGTTATCACAAAACAAATACAATAGAACGTTTGGTAGAGCTAAGCCATCATTATAAACCTACAGCAATTGATACGGTTGTTAGACAAAGACATGGATAATAACATACAGTGACTTCAGAAAACATTCACCCCACCCCTGAACAAAAACAAATACACTGAAATTATTTTTAATGCACTAAAATCATTATTCACTCTGATCTCTGTACAGCTGTACAGCACACAACACCATACACTGTAGACAGTACATTACAACACGATGAATAATATAACTAGAACAATAACTATGGAGTAGTGAGAGAGAAAAACATGCAAAAAGTGCATCATGCAGACGTGTATCGAGTCTGAGGTATTGCAGGATGTGCACTGTAGTAGGGTAGAAGCTGTTCTTAAGCCTAGTGGTCCATGCTTTAACAGTACAGTACCACCTGCCAGAGCACAGGGGGTAAAACAGTTTGTGGCTGGGATAGCTGAGATGCTGAATGATGGATTTGGCTTTATTGCGACAGCGGATGGTATGAATCTCACTGATTGATGGTAATCACATCCTATAATCCTCCTGTGTCATGCAATGACAAAGACACAGCCAAATACAGGATCTGCCAGTATTTGGCTCCATTCACTGTTCCCTCTATCCTGACAAGTGCCCTAGTCCTTGCCGCTGAGAAGCATCCCCATCAGATGATGCTGTCCCCATCATCATTCATGACAGGGACAGTGATACACAGTGATGAGCTTGATTCAGTTAGCGCCACACATAGTGCTTTGTATTCAAGCCAAAGAGTTCAATTTTTTTTCATCAGACCAGAGAATATTTTGCCACGTGGTGTCAGGATGTACCACACACCTTCTTACAAACTATTATTTTCTAACAGTGCTCCAATAGAGCCTAAAGCTGGTGCAGAGATTTTAGTTCCTGTACAGATTCTTTCAACTCTGTGCCATGGAACTCTGTAGCTCCGACAGGATGGTCATTAAGTTTCTTGGTCACTTCTCTAATTAAGGTCCTTCTTGCCCGGTTGCTGTATTCTGTCCTGACTGTGCTCATGGGAACTTTAAGCACCCTAGATATATTTAGTAACCCTTTACTGATCTATGCCTCCTCACAATCGTGTTTCAAAGTTGTACAGACAGCACCTTGGTCCTGACGCTGGAGTTTTTACTCTGCTAACTGAGGTACATTATATAAAGAGGTGTGTGTCTTCTGAAGTTATGTCAACCCATTGAACTGACAACAGGAGGACTAGATTAAAATATTAGAGTGATCTCACAAGGAAGTTGTGTCATAGGAAAGGGGGTAAATACTTACCAAATCAAGACTTTTTAAATAACATTTTCCAGAAGTTTCATTCCACTTCAACATTATAGAGTAATTTGTGTAGATCGGTGATAAAATATCCTGTATAAGTACAGTATACGATATTTGTATTTGAGTTTGCAGCATGAATTGGGAAAAATACAAGGAGGGGTGAATACTTTCTGAAGGCATGGTAGGTTTTTGTACCACAGAAAACAAAGCTTGTGAAGGAAAAGTATTTATGGTGTACAGTTTATGCTTTCTTGAAAATAAATTCTTTGGCTGATGGTTTAAACATATGATATATTGACCACATCTAGATTAGACATACAATTTTGTTGTTGTACATGCAACACTGGGTAATAGTGTGTAATTCATGACAGCTTTCACATCTGCACAGACACTAACATCAAACTTCCAGCAAGGATTTGGCCAAAAGATTTTAAAAATCTGGTTTTAAATCATAGAGGTGTAAAGAGAAATAAAAGTATTTTTTTACTTGTTAGATTCAAATATGCGAGTCACCCTCCGATCTATATATAGAAATTTGAAAATTAAATGTTCTCTGCAGAAGAGCAGGCTGCCATATTGTAATGCTTATCAAAGTATTAACAAATCTGTTAACATTTTGTTATTGTTTTAAGTGAAAACAATCGTGGCAACATCTATTTTTTGTAGCAAGTCTAGACAGCTCGCATGTTTCTTAAGAGATTTTAGTCCAGATACACATTAACTTAATAAGAAAATGCACAAGAGCTGCTAAGGAGGAATAATAATAATAATTGCTTACACTTATATAGCGCTTTTCAGGTAATGGGGACTCCCCTCCACCACCAATGTGCAGCATCCACCTGGATGATGTGGCAGCAGCCATAGTGCGCCAGAACGCTCACCACACATCAGCTAGCAGTGGGGAGGAGAGCAGAGTAATGTAGCCAATTCATAGAGGGAGGTTATTAGGAGGCCATGATCGGTAAGGGCCAATGGGAAATTTGGCCAGGACGCCGGGGTTATACCCCTACTCTTTTCGAGAAACGCCCTGAGATTTTTAATGACCACAGAGAGTCAGGACCTCGGTTTTAGGTATTATCCGAAGGACGGCACCTGTTTACAGTATAGTGTCCCCGTCACTATATTGGGGCATTAGGACCCATGTGGACCGCAGGGTGAGCGCCCCCTGCTGGCCCCACTAACACCTCTTCCAGCAGCAACCTTAGTTTTTCCCCAGGAGGTCTCCCATCCAGGTAGTGACCAGGCTCACACCTGCTTAGCTTCAGTGGGTTGCCAGTTGTGAGTTGCAGGGTGGAATGGAGAGAGAATTAAGAGTGGTTAAAAATGAAATCTTTAGCCTTGTTAACAGGGTACCTACAAACCCACACTGGAAGCAGAAGAAGGTTCTGGGTTTTTTTTTTGAGTCTCTGACATCCCTACTACACGAACCAAACCTGTTTCAATGATAAAACATGGACAATCCAAATTCAGTCCATCCTGGTGTCTAAGTCATGTGATCTACCAGAGATGTAAGTTGTAAGGCAAGGAACAACACAGCTGACTGAATTGCAAGATCTGATATGAGATGGGAGATCATTCCACAGCCTTGGAGCAACACCAGACAAAGCTTGTCTCCCAAACCCAGGGTCTCACTTTGGGAACCGGAAGAAGGCCGGAATCTGAACTGCACCACCAGCGTACAGGTATGGAGGGAGTTAACAGCTCAGGAGCCAGACCTTTCAAGCAATTAAATATAAGCAGCAGGATTTTAATTGTTATTCTAAAATCCACAGGGAGGATGCTAAACCAGGAGAGATCTGCTCAGCCATTTGAGCCTAGAAGCCATTGTAGCGTGTTAAGATGTTTGGATCCACTTACAAGCAGAACATTATAACAATTAAGCCTGGAAAATACAAAATAATGCCTTTGCTTCAGACTGCGAAAGATGTGGTTTTGAAGGGGTAATGTTCTGAATATGAAGAAACAAACCTTTGCCAAGCAAAACCTGGATCAAAGAAGACAATGCCTGACTCCAGTACTCAGACTGATTCCTATACCCTCAGCAACTGAGGATGGCACAGTTGTGAACTGACATTGATGCAAGATGTATTGGTTCGGTTGCCCCGTTAGTGCTGTAAGTTCTATTAGACCTTTGCATCTGTAGTAGTGCAGGGAGGCTCTATGTGCCAGGAGCCAGGAGAAGTGGTCTAGTAAAGCAGTCACACCAGTCAGCAGGAGTCATCCAGTTCCCAAGATGTATGAACACCACCTTCCATTTATTTCATTTTTTGGTTTGTTTTTCATTGTTTTGCTTTGTGGCTTTTGTTTAACCGATTAAATGAGCAGTGCAGTTAGGGGGTGTCTGATGTGTTCAAGTTTCTCAGACTTGTTGACAAGGGATCAGGAGCCTTCAAGGGGCTGTAAATTGTTTCCTGCAGCTGGTCAGATGGTATTACAAAACAAAATAGCAGACATTCTTAGATGAGTGTTTAACTTTCATGTGGGAATAAATTAACTCCTGGATTTGATGAAACAGCTTGAAGCCAGATCAGGCCAACACAGTATTTAATATATAATATACTCTCAATCTCTTCAGCCAGCCATGGGAAGGCCGGAGTCACAGAACCGACATTGATCATTATACCTTTAAAATTTAGCGTTCTGCTCTGCTGCTGCTGCTGTACTCCCACCATATTATAATGAGATCATGCCTGGGTTTTTTTGCAATACTTTATTTTGAATTTCAAAAATAAGGCATTCATAAATATTTATTAAGTTTATAACATCGTGTCCTGGACAAAGAATGTTTGTTCACCTGCCTGTTTTCTTCAAGAAGGAACTTGCCGGTTTTGACAGGTAATATTATCATTTAAAAAATGTATTTGCTGTAGACCTGTGTGACAACTCTTCATAGCAAATCTATCTATTCAGTTGCATTAATTCTATAAAAAAATATATAATTATGTAAAATGAAAAACTGAAAAAAATATGCTAATAACATACGTAATGCAGTAACTGCAGTGTACAATACAATGCACATGTTAAATACTGTATACAAAGAGATTACCTGCTGGCTTAAAAACATTTTATAGTATAACTGACAATAGAATACATGTACATGAACTGTTGGCACCCTTTTCACTGCAAATTAAACCCCATTGAAAGCTGTTGACTAACTGAAATTGCATAGTAAAACACACAAACCTTTTTAATTGCGATATTAATACACAATGAGCTCTGTTACATGGGGCAGCAGCACAACCAATATGAAAAGGAATTTGAGATCAAATGTTATTCTGCTGTGTGTTTTTTACTGAATCTCTGAACCTCGACCTACATGAAACTGTGAATTAAAAACACTGTTAGGCATAATTTGTCCCCCAAAACAGAGCTATTTCCTTTTTAGATGTAGTATATTTTCTCTGGCAATGACATTATTTTTTTGGCCTCAATCCCAGTTTCATTTAAAGTTAGTTGTTGTCTAACCCCACCACACACTCCTTGAGCAGCACATTGTTAGATTGTGAGATTGTGATTACTGATGTGACAAGTACCTTTGTTCTGTTGTTTGCATTCTGAAGGTGATGAATCTTGATGTTTTACCTTAGACTGCTTTAGGCAAATAAGAATTCTCTTTAAAATACTGTATTTTTGTTGTTTTAATCTGTTTTAACACTGTGCCACCCAATTAAGGAACATGATGAAGTGTGTTTAGCCAAAACTAGTGCAAACAGTCCATGGATCAAGAATGTTGTGAAATACAAATGTTTTAATCAGTAGAGCACATAAACATTTATTTAATTTTCCTCTATAATGTTACACTGTCTATCCTCTAGAACTAAAAATCAATAATGAGCTTGAGTGTTGTAAACAGAACATTTTGTGATTTTTTTTTCTGTATATCTTGACTTCTCAGGGTGCTACATTACTAACCCGGAAATGAATAAGAGTGATTTTACAATTTGGCTTTCTTCCCTGGTGACAGGACTAACTGCAGTCAGGAATCAAAAACATGATTCCTGACTGTGCTAGTTCCTGTTAAAATTTGTATGGTTTGAAGCTAGGGCAATGTTTTAGAAATATAGATGATTAAAAAGCAGCGCTAACAAATCCTAGTTGTTTTCTATAACTTGTTATTGGTCTTTTGCGTATTTTGCTTTCTTTATCTCATCAAAACAATTCAGAATTGTTAACAATCAATTCCAAAATGTTCATCAAACCATTGAAATTAAATTCAGACAATTTTTTTTCCAAACTGAAATTGAACATCAGGGGAACTGGAGATTTACCTGATGAAATATTAAACTGAGGTCCTGACTGCTTGGTCATTAAAGATCCCTAGGCCCTGCTCATAAAAAAAGCCATATCAACCCACAACTCACAACTGGCAACCCACTGGAGCTCAGCAGGCGTGAGCCTGGTCAGTACCTGGATGTGAGACCTCCTGGGAAAAACTAAGGCTCCTGCTGCTGGAAGAGGTGTTAGTGGGGCCAGCAGGGGGCGCTCACCCTGCTGTCTGTGTGGGTTCTAATGCCCCAGTATAGTGACGGGGACACTACAGTATACTGTAAAAAGGCCCTATCCTTTGGATGAGACGTAAAACTGATGTCCTGACTCTCTGTGGTCATTAAAAATCCCAGGGCATTTCTCAAAAAGAGTAGGGGTGTAACCCCGGCGTCCTGGCCTAATTTCCCATCGGCCCTTACCAATCATGGCCTCCTAATAATCCCCATCTATGAATTGGCTTCATCACTCTGTTCTCCTCCCCACTGATAGTTGATGTGTGGTGTGCGTTCCTGCACACTATGGCTGCTGTCACATCATTGAGGTGGATGCTGCACATTGGTGGTGGAGAGGATTCCACATTACCTGTAAAGCGCTTTGAGTGGAGTGTCCAGAATAGTGCTATATAAGTGTAAGCAATTATTATTATTATTATTAAAAGTGATGATCACCTCTATTCTTCTGGCTAGTACAGTCTGGCTTCCCTATTGTTACACCTTAATTCAGCTGGTCAAGCTCTTACTCACTTCTTAGTTCTTATCTGCTGGGTAATGGGGCTTCTTGCAACGAATGGCCACTATGCTGCACCTGAGATGTGAATAAATTGGGTCCTGTTTGTTAAGCATTTTGGGACCCTTTGGAATGAAAGGTGCTTTATAAATTAAAACAATTGTCCCTGTTATTTGCATCCTAATGTTGTTGGTATTATTATTACTTTCATTGTAGTCATTAATAATATTAATTCCATCATTGTTATTATCACTTTCACAAATCTATTTTCTTTATCCTTTGCCTCTTTATCACAGCGCATTTTGACTGGTAAAGAAACCGGCATTTGTTGACAAAACCCCCAGTTACAAATCAATTTGAAAACGAGTCTACCATTGGGCCAACAAATCAAATACACTGGAAAAAATAATAAGATCTTGTCAAATTCTGTGACATCAGTAATGCAGCAGTCAGTCTCTGTTGGCCCAGAGAGGAAGTCTTTGTCTGCCTGGCAGTGTACCTGTGAGCCTGGGCACTGGGGCCGTACTGGAAACATCTGGCAACTGGTCCTGTTAACCTGGGAATCCTGGGAATGGGTGGCACCCAGACCTACCTCACCCTGGCTGAAATATGTCACCGAGATCTCTTGAATAAAAAATCCGGGGCTGATCATTGCCTTCTGAAGGTTTACTGCAATAAATGCCCTCTTTCCCAGTGGGTTTATCATCCTTATACAGCATTTTTTCCATGATGACTTACTGTGTCATGTTTTCACAAAGGTTTCGCCAAAATGCCACTGGGCTCAGATTCACTGCACTCTGATTTAACTATAGTAAACATGTAGAGCCCTCTACCCTTCTGTTGTTATCTGTTTATTTTATTTGCTGTTTTTGAAATTATTTAATTGAAATAAGTATACATTTAAAGAAATTTAAGATTTATTTGAAAATATTTAAACAAAGGAACAGGTAATCTTATTAGGAACAATAATTCATGTTTAATTCCATATAAAATTACCCTCTTTTGAGTTTGGATTATAGTAGTTTGTGTTAACAGGACAGTTTGAAAAAAGGTCTGTTGTTGTTGTTGTTGATAAACAGCACTGTCCTGACACTTGGAAAGAATGCAGACTGTATTTAACTCAACAGATCAGTTTACTCAGTCTTTTCACCTAGTTTTGTGGTTCACCTCAGGAAAGACAAATAAATGCAGTGATCTCATCCTATTGTCAGTGAACAGTATCTTGAATGACTCTGACCTTGCTTGGTTTACAATGACATCATCTAGTCCATATGTTATAAATCACAAACTTTACCCTGATGCAAGAAAACAGTAAAGATAACATTACAGTAAAAACTGAGAGCCTGACCATCAAATGTGGCTCTCTAGCTGAGTGATACACGCATACAGTATGATCTTAGTCATAAAACCACTTCTAAGAGGGATTTGAAGAATGGTTTTATGTGTCCTGTGTTTAAAGAATTGCCTTGCAGCTTCCCTTAAAACACATCCTTTTATGTCGACAGTGTATTTGTTAAAGTCAAATGCTAGCAACCGTTGGTGGCCTATTGTCTGTTATAAATTGTTAAATCACGTTAAAAATGCACCATAGCTTTCCTGAGCATAAACATTTCTGAGGTCGTATTCCAGACCATAACTCATTGTAATGAACACAACTGGCCCTAAAGCTTCTTATTCAGAAGACAATGTCTGCATAATTACACTTACAAGCTCAGGAGCCTGACAGTGATCCGGAACAAGTGCAAATGCCTCAATTTCTGATTTGAGTCCTGGTCAAGCTTTCCTTCTGCTTTTTCACAAATTGGATTTAAACCTCATCAGTTCGATTTGATTTAAGGTTTAAAGACCAATGTGGCGCTTGTTTCATTTAGTTTGCGGTAGTGTGATCAACTTGTAGTTTCTCCTAATCTGTAATCAATTTGTTTGCAGTATGCAACTCTGAGGAGTAATTGTGCAACTGAGATTGCTAGAGCCAAGATTAATGCCTTCTAGAGTTAAATAAATGAGTCCCCCTGACCACAGCCAATTACTTGGTCCGAAAAGGAAAATATTTTCCATCTTACTCACAGTCCTCTTTGTCTCTTAGCCTCCTGAGCTCCTTCTGTTTGTCTGTTTGGATGCTAACCTTTTACCTTTTTACAGATGGAATGCTCTCTGTTTTATCTCTTCACTCCCACACAGTTTAACTGTGTCTCCTGATTTGTGCTTCTTGTAGCAAAGTGGAAGAAAGTTTTCCTTAAGCCACCATTGCATAACTAATAAGGTATTATAAAAAAAAAGTAAATTGGGAACAGATTGTGCATTTTAAAGGGTTTATTTGGAGAGCATGTTAAACATTTTGCCTTTTTATGCTGAAATCTGAATCTGTTCTTACTAACTTGCTTTCCTTTGCAGACAAAGAACATTTTGCACTCCATACCAATGTTGTCAACACTGTTTTTGTGCTTCTAGTCAATGGTTACATGTCCTCTATTTTAAGGAACTGGTGATTTCCTTTGTCTTTTGCTGCAAAGCCAACAAGACTGTCTCCTGGCCGGTAATTTAAATGAGGAGTGAAAATGCATTAGGGAAAATTTCAAAGTGAGACCTGGCGGCTGTAGAGTCTTAGCTTCGAAGTAAGAGGCAACTAAGTAGCAGCTGATTTTGGTGAGTGTACTGTAATTGAGTATGTAGGACGATTATACACCAGAGGTCAGTGCTGAAGAATTGGAGCTCCCCTGTAACCACCTCCCTCAATCTGTGCACTGTTTCTCATTCTTCTTGTTATGATAGATTGCGTGGGTGCACACATGTGTGAGCGAACAAAACTGCAGCATTACCATCAATTGGCAAATCAAAGATTGTTCCTTTCCAAAAAAATGTGAGATTTTATGTTTTCTATTAGTGTTTTATATAATTGGAATTCCAGTTCTCAAATTGCTTGCGTGCTGATGGCTGTTTTTTTTGTGTGACATTTTTCTGGCTGCTGCCGAGCCTGATAAACACTTAAACCCACAAGTGAGGAGCCCCTTTTAACCATTTCCTTGCATCTGGCTTTAACATTTTGATTTTTATTATGATTAATATTCAGTTTTTTTTTCCCCACTCTGGCTGGAGCTGTTACAGGCAAATGTGAATTGTACTTTTAATTTGTGTTTACCTCAGCTTCTAGTGGTGCTTCAGCAAACCAGCATTGTTTTACCACTCATCTTGCCTCGTGGCACAGAGCAAGACAGAGAGTATGTCTCTAGGTAGACATCCGCTGTGTTTGTTCCATTTTATCTGAATTTGTCTTAAATATGTGCTTTAATCAGCCTGTCACAGCTGTGACTGTCAGTTGTCACCCACCCAATGTGATTGCACTTTAAATACTTAGCACTTTACTGAATTACTGGGCCAGAAACAACCATCCTCAAGAACAAAATTGCAGCTTGCGTCATGCTAAGACTTGAAAGTGATTGTAACTACAAACATTGTACAGCATGCGCATAGGTCACTTTGTCGGCCACAGTGCTCATCATGTATGGGTGGGTGCAGAACTGACATCACTATTTGTGCAGCTGGATTTTTTTTTTAATGTGTTACCAGACAAGTCATTTGAGAGCAAATGATCATTCACAGTTATTCCCTGGAGACCCATTTATGCAGGAGGATGTTTGCAGGGGGCAATCCAAGTGCAGTACCTCGCTCAAGGTTACACCTGTAGTGCCCAGTCTGGGAATTCAACCCAGGGCCTTCCGGTCCAAGGCCCTAATCTCTGCTCCACACTGCTGCCTAAAGCTTCTTTCAGTATATATTGGGTTTTTGGCCACTATCGCCATTAAGTCATTCCATTATAGATTCATTTTGTTCTCATTTTGTAGGTCCTTAGAACTCCAAGAATTAAGTCAACATTTATGGCCAAATTCATCATTTTCAGCTCATGTATAGTGGTCCTTCCTTTTGTGATTATTGTCTTGGTACCGTCATCCCTTGAGGCCGGTAATATATACAGAAAAAACACAGTGTTCTGAATATTTTGTTTTGCTGTTGTTGTAGTAAGTGACCTCACAAAGTCAGGATCCTCTCGAAATTCAAAAGTAAAATTTACAAGTGTTTTTTTTGTTAGTATTTTAAAAACATAAAGGAGTCAGTGTGATCGGTGACAGGCTTGTGTGTTTGAAGAGAAGTGAAGGGCAGATGTTGATGAAAGGATACAGTAGCTCTGCTTTCTGCTGCCAGATGTGAGTGGAAATGACAGTGCTGATCGGGTCTTCCCTCCCTCAGGGTGAGTCTCGGTCACTGCATCTCCAGGTGAGCAGCCCTGAGCAGTGACCTTGCCTCCTTGGCTTCTGTCCTGTGTTTGTGTTTTGCTTTAACCATTTGCCTCTCTCCAGGATTTATTATTTTCCCCAAGCAGAATGACCTCAGCGTCTTGGTAACAAACTCTGGATTAACACTTACTTGTTTTAGTTCTACTTCTAAATCCATATACAGAGTTTCACCCAGGTAGTTTTCTTTAAGTCTGTTGATGGATGTTTTTTGTCTAAATTACAGCCCGCAGCCATGTCACCCTGCAGCTTACATCTAGCAGCCCACTGAAGCTCAGCAGGTGTGAGCCTGGTCAGTACCTGGATGTGAGACCTCCTGGAAAACTAAGGTTGCTGCTGGAGGAGGTGTTAGTGGGGCCAGTAGAGCTTCTCACCCTGCAGTCATTGTGAGTCCTAATGCCCCACTATAATGATGGGGACACTATACTGTAAAAAGGCGCCATCCTTCGGATGAGACATAAAACCGAGGTCCTGACTCTCTGTGGTCTTTAAAAATCCCAGGGTGTTTCTCAAAAAGAGTAGGGGTGTAACCCCCGGCGTCCTGGCCAAATTTCCCATTGGACCTTACCAATCATGGCCTCCTAATAATCCCCCTCTATGAATTGGCTACATTACTCTGCTCTCCTCCCCACTGATAGCTGATGTGTGGTGAGCCATCTGGCGCACTGTGGCTGCCATCGCATCAATCAGGGGGGGCTGCACATTGGTCCTCATCACCTGTAAAGCACTTTGAGTTGAGTGTCCAGAAAAGTGCTATATAAGTGTAAGCAATTATTATTAATTATTAATTATTATTATTAATTATTATTATTATTATTATTATTATAAATTGCATTTTAATCCCTTTCAGTTGCATATATCATAATTAGACACCTTAATAAAGAGGTACAGGTTTAATAAGGAGTGGTGTTTTGGCTTAATGAAGAGTTTGTAAGAAATCAGCAGATGATGTTTCTCTGGACCTAACCGCTGTGTGCGTTACAGCAGAGTACCAGCTATTTTCATCAGAATTACTTCATCCTTGTCAGGTGCTGAAGTCACATGACTTCCTTATCAGACTGGAGGGCACTGAAGGCTCTTCAGCAGTGCAAGATCGGGTTACTGTATTCCAGCAGAATTTTTAAACTCCCACTGTTTGAAAATGTCCAGTTGCATGTGATGTGTGCATTCCAAAAAATGAAAATAGCTAAGAATGAAACTCCTTTCAAAATTAAAAGGAGAGCTGTGAGGATGGTTAGCACCACTCTGTATAATCTGCCTGTATTAGTATGAATAAATGTCTTCTGTCCTTGCATTTTATGTAGCCATTTTTGAAAATGATGCCATAATTTTATCAGGCAAGACTGATGAACATCCCGTTCGTGGCTGAGAGATTAATATCTTGCTTGTTAAACTGCAAAGAGTTAATCACCACAATGCATTTCCCTCCCATTGTGCTCCATGTGCTGTTTCTCTCCCATTGCCAGAGCAGTTACCATATGGGCTGAGCCTCAGCCAGTCAGCTACTAAATTACAAACGGCCTTTTCACAGCAAATTGAATGGGAGTGCCTGTCAGTTACTGCCTCTCTCCTGTGGCTGGACCACAAGTGCACCTGCATAGAGAAGCTCTGGCGCTGAGGCTGTGTAAGGAGCTCCCATTGTTTACCTTAACGGGCCCTGGCCTCGGCCTGGCTGGCCCATCTCCCTGATGCAGAGAGGGGAAAGACTTCCAAAACAAACTGCTTTGAGCTCCGGCCTTAGGCTTTGCGTTACAGACTTTGCGCAAGGCAGGCCTACGTTTAGGATTTCATCAGATCTGACCACAGCCTCTCCATGAGGCTTAATACATTCTCACGTGCTCTGTGCACATCTTTGCTCTTTCACACAGCTTGCTGTCGCTTAGTTTTGTTGCTGGGCTTCAAAGGCGACGACCTGCAGTTGTTACTGCTCAACAGCATAATCTATGTCTTACACTACCGTTTCGGAAGGAAAGAGCAAGGCTGCAACTGTCTGTGGGGATTCAAAAAAAAAGAAAGAAAGAAAAAATCAACAGCCACCTATGGTTCTCTGGTTTCACCCAATCCGAGCGCAACACAAAAAAACATTCTGTTTCCCCAGCAGAGCGAGGGAGGGTGTGGAATTTGACCACCGCTTCATCCCCCCAGGGCAGGTTTAAACTGGAAGCCCCACTTGAGCGCGCAAAGAGGCTTTGAGCACTGGAGCGGCAAGGGGAAAAAAGCGCCGTGTGGAGGTGGTGAGAAGGCCCATCCATTAAGAGAGGCAGCTGTTAGGGCAGCAGAGGTAGCGCATCTCTCTGTGATGTGACAGCTGACAGAAGGATCCTTCATGACGCTTGCAAAGCCTTTGCTTCAGTCAGAAGCCCTCCACACCATACTCTCACATGGCCTTGCACTCCTTGGGTGCGTAGAGTGCAGCGGTAACCATGAAATAAGACCACATTCCCTAACCATCCAGGCTCAGAGCACGTCAATGATGTTTTTTTTAATTAAAAATTCCACTTGGTATGTTAAAGCTCTTTTTCTCTGGTACATTTCAGCCAGACAAGGGACAGAGGGAGCCGGGTGGCAGTGGCAGGCTATGCAGAGCACTAGTGAGTCAGCAGAGGAGAAGTGCTCAAAGGATGACAGAAATATCATGCGTGGTGCTTTTAAAGGCGCACAAAGCCAGTGATATGTTCCAAACTTGGCATTTGTTAATAAAGAAACAGATTGTAAACGTTTGCTTCCAGACCTTGTTTATTTTAGAATTACCTAAGCTTTATCCTTGGGATCTTAGAATTATTGAGTGATGACAACTTTGGCTTTTTAACACCTGACCTGCTACTGATGTGTGAACAGGTAACCTGTCATTGTATCTCTTTAGCTGTACAAATTGGCTAGATATTTGGGTTTCTCAAATCTGAACCTGAATGATTTTTGTATGGCTGCATTTTAGGGCATATTGTCTCCATCATCTTAACAGCTTTAGTGGTGATTGGGTTAGTTCATTGAATTGAAGGGCAACTATGAATACTCAAAAGAGTTTTGTTTCCAGGCTCAATGACTAGTTTTAGGGGCACCGTTTTCTAGATCCATTTTCTTTTTATTCTTTGAGTTCTCTGGATTACCCAGTTTATAAAAGGTTAATTCTTTCTCAAGTGTCTACTAACACCTATAGTATTAGTTATTTTTTCTGTGATGAATCAAGCTATGCTTTATGGTAATATACTATCATGCTATAAGGGTTCCGAGAGTGGTTTGGCTGGAGAAAATGCTCTATTACATTGCGGTTTTTCTAACAGATTACACTTCACAAGGCTAAGTGTAGGAAAGTACTATTTACACAATACTCTAGGTACATTTATCCAGGCTAAACAATTAGTTTAACTCTTTTTTTATTTTTTAAGGGTACAAAGGTTTCTAAATATGAATCTCCTTTTCTAGAGATGCCTCTCTAAATAAGAAAACACAACAGAGAGTTGTTTTCTCATCTTGCATCCTGCATTTTCTGTTGTGGTGTAGAAAGAAAGTAAAACTACAGTACCTTCTGTTTACTTTTGTTGTAATTTAGTGTTAATGTAGCTGTATAGAATAAACAAAATAAAATTGCTGTGTTCTAACGGATTAGAATTAAGGGGTTACAGTGCCTTGCACAGGGGTTCGGACCCTCGCAGTTTTCACAGTTTGTTGCTTTAATGCTTGCAGTCATGACACTTCGAAGTACCAAATAATATTTATTATATACACAACCTACTCCACTGTATATACACACACAATATACTGTATATTCGAAAGCAAAAACAAGAAGATGAACATAATCAGTTAGAAAGAAAATGTAATAAACATGATGGCATAAGTATCAAACCCTTTGCTGTAAGAAACCTAAATTATTTTAAGTGCCAAATTTACTTTAATGAGCCACATAATTAGCTCAGTAGTCCCTCTCTGTGTACAGAGGTTGTATAGAGGTTGACATGATTTCTAAATAAATAAATCTTTCTGTGTAAGGTCCCTCGGACATGTAGTGAATTTCAAGCAAAGATATAACCATGAAGGCCATGTTGCTTCAGAATTACTCAGGGATATAGCTGTATAAAAACATTTCAAAGACCCTTAATATCTCACTGAGCCTGGTGAAGTTGATCATTAAGAAGTGGAAGGCAACCAGACAGTGCCTAGCTTGGCACTGTCTGTCCCTCCAAACTGAGTAGCCAGGCAAGGATGAAACTGGTTAGGCATACTACTCTGGGGCCAACAACAACTTTGAAAGACTTTCAGAGTTCAGTGGCTGAGACGGAAGAGCCCTGCACAGTGAGTCACTCAGTCAACACCATCTTTAGTGTCAAACTTGATTGTGGCAGCATTAACTGGGAACCTGGTCAAGACAGACGGGAGAAAATCTTAGGGGAAAACCTGCTTCAGAGCTAAAATCCTTTCAACAGGGCAATGATCCAAAACACAAGTGAGTCCTTGTGTGACCCAATCAAAATCCTTTCAGGAGTTTATAGAAAGACTTGAAAACTACTATTCTAAAGTGATTCCCAGGCAATGTGAGAAAGCTCAATCAAATCTGCTAAGAAAATTGGGCAAAAGTTGCACCAAGCCGTTGTGCAAAGTTGGTAAAAACTTACTCACAAAGACTTATGGCTATAATCGTGGCCAAAGGTTTTTCCATCAAATTCTGAGCTCACAGGTATGAATACAATTAAATAAATAATATTTGTTCCCTTTAGTTTTGCTGACATTCAAAATAATCTCTCAGCCTTAGAAGTCTTCACTTTAAGCCATTTAGGTTTTAAATATTAGGGGAAAAAAATCTTTGCATCATTTTGTAATTTATCAGCACAATAGGAAGGTTCTGCATGCTTCTACAGTGCACTGCATACACTGATATCTACCACACCTGAAGAAGGCTCCACGGCTGAAATGTTGTGTTTTCTTTCTTCTCTTTTCAGCATGGAATAAACCTATTACACTTACTGTGGAATGGGTGCTTGGGTGCTTTTTCTCAGAATTATATTCTTCTAGTCACTCTTGTATTATAAAGTGCTTTTTTATCCCAAAGTATCTGAAAGCACTTAATATATACAGTAGGAGAGGACTATTGTCATCTGCCACAAAAGTGCAGTCACCACCTGGGTGATGAGCAGAAGCCATTTTCTACCCACCACAGAATTTAGTCAGGGCCCTAAAAGATTTAGTCATCTTCCCTATTAAAGGAAGATTTAAAATCATCACTGATTTCTTGACATACAAACTCTTATTTGTTACAAAACACCTGATTTGTACTCAGAAAGGTCCTTTATCTTTGACCCTACTTAAATTATTGGTCATTGTAACATTGTAACTGCTGTTCCAGCTGCCTCTAAAAATGTTTCTTTTTTTTTGCAATTGATACGTATGGGTACAGTGGAATATGATTTCCTAACTTTGTTGTCAAATAAAATGTAATGCATAGGTACATACATTTTAGACAATAGTCACATCAGGAGTGACTTACAGTATACATGCTGAAAGGGCTCTTGAAGGTAAAATATGTTTAAAAATATAATCTTAAAATAAATAAATATCTTCAGGTATTTTTACTTCGTATAAATCTTTTTCTAGTATTCTTATAATAAGAGTCAAGACAGGATCTAATTCATTGTCTTGTAAGTAATGTTATTCCTCTGAACGATAAGCCTTTCCCCTTGATAGCCTGTCTAGAGCTCTGTCTCCACAGAGCTCCCCCTAGTGTATCTTGTGCACATTGACATCCATTCCACTCTGCTCCTGTGGGGGATAAGAAGTCTGAAGGAGAAATTCCTTATTTTCCTGAGCAGCTTCCTGAAAATGGCAATATCATTACACACGTTGAAACATGCCAAAAGAAAGAGTTCAATTGTTTTTTTCTTCCTTTTACTAAATCAGGTTCTAAAACCACTACAACTACCATCACTACTACTACTGCTAAAAACTAAAAACTGCTAATACACTAGGTATGACCCAGGTATAGGAATAGGTTAATCTCAATTTCTGATGTCTATGTCAACAAAATCACACTGAGACTGAATTTACTAAATGAGTACCCTGATTAGGTTATAGATAGTAGTAACCCAAGTGTCCATAAATCACTGGACTGAAGCTACAGCTTCATACTAAAGTATTCAATTCTATATGCCAAGTTTATATATGTGATACATAACTGATATCACCTAGTTATATATCTGGTTCTTCTACATTTGCTCACATTCTTCTGTGCACATACAATGTGTCTTTTTGTGACCCATTGCTTAACAAGAAGCATTACGGTATTATTCAGATACAGAATGCATACATCGGGGATTAGCAATCATTTTCCTGTCAATGGTGTTCTATGAGACAAGGAGGAGTGGCTATATGATGAAGAGACGTCCGTTATCAGATATTAGCGCTGAGGAAGAGTGACCCAAATGGAGAGAACAAGTCCTTTATTCAGAGCTTACAGGTCCTGCTGAGGCAGCTTATTAGTGGCAGAGGTGGGAGTCAGAGTATGCTTTTTGGCTGCCTTCCAAGCAGCCAATCAATGTAGCCTGGAGTCAAAAGAACTTAAAATCTGATCCCCGTCAGCTCTCACTGCAGGATGGGGGATGACAGACACTCCTTTGAAATGATACAGCCTTTGCAGCTCCCATTTTTTTAAACCTTTGAGCTACATAGTTCTTATTTTTTCCTGCATTGCCTACTGTACAGGGAAACAAATCCTAATTTTGCCACAAGTGAAATGAGCTGAGGAGAGAGGGTAAAGCAGTCTGAACCTGAGTAAAGTATTGGGTGATTAATTCTAGCATCTGAAGCTATGTATTTTACTCACATAAACCCTAAGGGCCAATCAGCTGCAGTAAACCTAAATGTTCAAGTGCATTCATTATTGCACCATGATTATGAAAAGGGAAACTTAGCTGAAGGAGAATTTTAGGCCACACATTAAAAAAAACTTAATGAGTTTGCAATTGCAACAGTTTAACAGCCATTATAATAGTCATCTAGCTGACCTGTGCACTTTTCACCACTCTCTGTGCTCTTTAGCTTCTGCTGGAATTCTGTCTCCTATTATTCTGGTTGTTATAAGAAAAATAACATTATTTCACAGCATTTTTTCAAGAAACTTAATATTAAAGTTGTAAATCAGCTGAAAACCTGTTTGCAAACTAACCAAGAGCATATTTTCCATTAAGGAGAAGTCTTAATTGTCCTTCAATGCCTTAAGCAACACCAGTGGTACAACTGTCTAAGAAAGTGGAATGTTTTCAATTCAGAATTGTCAAAACGGTATCAGACTTGATGCATCTTTAAATAGTGAGGTGATTCACTCTGTGACATTCTCAAAAAGCGAACAGAACCTTTTAGTCATTTGTGTGTCTGAAGAAAATCAGGTGATTTTTAATCTTGTGTGCCTCTGTGGGGCTTAAAATAAATGTTTAGGCATCTGGCTCACAAGCCCTTTTGCAGGCCATACTGATCTGATCCATTTATCAGAGGAAGAATTCCACAAGGGCACTTCTCTCCTGTGGGTTTGTATTCAGTTTGTGTCTCTTATTCAGTGGTCAAAAATTTAATTTAGCCATGGAATGAGACATTTGAAAGAATCTTGAGTTCTCCATCTTTAAACTTTTACATGTGTCCCAAGAAAAATGCTCTAATAACATGCTTAATATAAATAAATAAATACTTGTTCCATTTAAATAACCAGTTAATCAATCTTTTTGGTTTCTGCTGAAAGGAAGATAAAATTATTTACTTTCAATTATTTGGGTTTCTGCAAAAAAGTTAAATTTGTTTGTCAGCTTCAACTTATATTATTATATCCACATATAATGAAGGCTGACTGTGAACTAAGACTTACATCAAACTACTGAAAGATATATACAGTATAGTGAGGATTAGAAGAAAAAAAATGTAAAACTACTCAGATTTTGAATATTGGCTTTTTTGGATCACTCATAACTGAAAGTGATACACGAGTATCTTGTTGCATATGTCAATGTTTCTCATTAGTGAGAAAGTTGATTTGGCACAGGCCATGAGGTAATTTAACTATTGAATAGTTATTAAATGTTAAACCTTGTGGAAATAAAAAAATGCAGAAAGCAGCCAATATGCCCTACTCGTCAAGATAAAAACATTTTCCTGCCATTGGTATGATGAAGCAGCATCTCAAGTGGACTCAACATAAAGTAGTGAAGCTTAGTCCTCTTCATTGATAAATCAAGGTTTTGTGGAGAACACCCTGATGGATGTCACACAGTCTGGCAAAGACATGCAGAATGATAGGCTATTTTTTTTCTACAACAGACCAAGGGATGAGGAAGTCCAGGTATGATGGTCTAGACTAGTTGTTCCTCAGTTTGTAGGGATAGGTGGCAACCTGACTTCACGTTGACCAAATCCCGGGACCTGACTCTCTGCTCTTCCTGCAGGCTGATTCTGTCAAGACAACATTCTAGACGGACAAGGTATAGTTATTAGTGTAACAAATGCTTTCTAATGAGACGAGAATTTGAGTTATGCTGTATATACCCTACATACCTTACATTACCTGAGCTCTATTGAACATCTGTGGGAGGAGCTGGGACAATGTGTGACATCTAGAGCTCAGAGCCCAGCGAACTGACACACGCTTGTCCAGGAGCTATGAGGGGAATGGGACAGAATCCCACAAGACAGCATCACAAAGTGGTGCAAAGAATGTGTTACACAAGTACACCTTGTGCTGCTCCTAAGAGTAGCCCCACACACTACTAGCCTTTGACTTTCACAGCTGACTCCCTGTTGTTCAACACTATTAATGACAAGTTTTAATCAGCATAATTAATTTACCTATGTTGTGGTTTTTCAATGCAATGTGGTACATCAGCTAGAAAAATGATTTCATTATTTTCCTGGTAATTTTCTCAATCTGTTGCAGTTTACTGCATATAAAGGCAATGAAGACTATTCTTTCTTCTATTTTTTAAGGATTTAGATTCAAGTTAACTGTGAACAGTGTTTTCCTCTAGCTTTGTAATTTCTAGAAACAGAATTTCCCTATGTGAAAAACGTTCCGCTATCTTCAATCTCTTTTTCTTAGTACCATCTGTTTGTGTTCCTCCCTGTAAGATGTAGTTTTATTGATTCTCCTGATGCAATAAACAGATTTTAGACATCTATAAACCAGCATTATTCTAGATGAGGCCTCAATAAACACATCCTGAATGAGCTAATTCACTGCTACTTACTGGTGTAACTTTAAGTTGTGTTCTATGGAGTGTGCGGGAGTTGAGTTGAAGTGTGAAAGAGATAAGACACCATTTGTCCTAGAGGACACAGAAAACAGGCTAGAGTTAAATCACTTCCTTATTTTAAACACAAAAAGAAAACTCCATCTTGCTTTGGCAAGTGTATGACAAAGGCAGAACAATTTAAAAGTCAGTTTTACAGAATAAGATTCAGACTAAAAAGCAAACCTTGTAAAGGGACCTTCATTTTAATGTTGTTTCTTGATTTATGTCTACAGTTGAAATGCTAGCAATCCTCTCTTGAGCTTTGATTCACAGTCTTAATGCATTTTATAGGTGCCTCAAATAGGCAGAGACTAACACCGAAACACACAGACACGGTGACTTCAGTCTGCATCAGCATCGCCATTACAGATGTGGTGCGTGAACATCATTCAAGGCTCAGCAAACACGTTTTTTCACGTGCCATTTGTTTCTGCACAGTTTATCGTCCGTTCAGTATGGTCCCACCCTGGATTTCCAACAGATGATGACTTAATGTTTATGAACGGTGTGTGCAGCTGAACAGATGCCAGGAGGAAGAGGCATTAAAGCACTTGCACTACAGGAGACTATGGGCACTGCTGAGACAGGAGGTTTTTTGCTGCTGGGAAGGGTTTCCTAAAGACTACTTTAATGTGAAGTGTTAGAAAAACATCTTTAGTGCTAGTTATGGAACCTTTAATATTGGCATTATACCTAAAAGAGTTTCCCAGAAACATTCAAGAACAAAATGCTTGAATTGTGGGCTGCATCTCCAGCTGTCCTGATGCTACAGCTCAGAATTCCGGAAGTGACTGGCTGAAAGCCAGCACAGGGCAGGGCCACACTCAGTTCAGTGTGTCAGTGTGGAAGCCACACCAGACCAGAGCTCTATCTTACCTTTGTCTGATCTCACTCTATTAATTGACCAACTGGATACCTGAGCACTCTCAATAAACCAAGCTACAACCAACAATAGTCTATATTTGTAAAAAAAAACACCAATACTGAATCATAAATGAACAGCCTGCTCAAGGCATTGAGGTTTTTAAATGTCAAACACTAATATTTTTGAAACAACAATCTTAACAGCTTTTTTTTCAAAAAATCAAAATTTATTATGCTGTTTTTAACCTTCATTCTAAACACATATTTAAAACTGTGACATTCTTGTACAATTAGAAAATAAACAATAAAAAAACAAACAGAAAGGGACTGGGCTATCGTTCTAATGAACATAAGCATTCTGGAGATGTTTCAAGAAAAAAATGATGACTCATGAAATCTCGACCACTGCCTTAACAAGCTGAGAAATGCCTTAAACCTGTGCTGGAGGCTTTTGTAAGAGCAAAACATCTGCTCTTTGTTTAAAACTTCTGTTACATTATTCTAGTGTGTACGTATCAAATTTCTATTACATGATGTGAGGTGGCATAGATTCATATCAGACTGCAAGCTAGAAACTGTTGTGACTTATTTACAGTTACAGATCTTTTTTTACACAAATAAACAAAGATTTGTATATGTTGTAGTACTTCTTCACCTAAAACTACTGTGCTGATATCATCATGTTGCAACCTGTTTTGTTTTTTTCTTTCCATCTGGGGTAATTGCTGGAGCCAGCAGAACTGCTCCACGCATGGCAACAGCTACAAAACCAGGCCTCCAGAATTCTTGAGCTTTGGCTACCGTGTTTCCTGTCACCCACAGCAGCAACCTTAAGAATCTGGTCTCTCAGCGACGATGCATAGCAGCTCAGGGGGTGTTTCAGCCCATCCTGGATTCCCCGCTCGTCGACAGACGTCGGGAATATGCTGTGCTCTGACCAGCAGACGCCCTGGGTCAAGCAATGCTCTTTCCTTCCTCTCACTGAAAATAAGCAAGTAATCACATTTAAGAAGGTTCTTAAAATGTAATTCCAAAACGGCAAATATCAGTTATAGTGTGCACGAGTTGCCAGGATAGCATTTACAGTAAAACAAATAACGATTTGAAATACAGAGCAGGAGCAGCCCTCCAGATCACGTTTGTGTCCTGAATGCTGCAGTAGCCTGTCTCTGTGGCTCACAGGGGGATATTGTTGCAAACAGCTTTTAAGGTAGAGGAATGCTCGGCTAAAATTACATTTCTTTCAGGGACACAAACGAGCAAAACCATGGAGTAGTCTCTTATTTTGACAGAGTGAAATGATCGTTATGCCTCAAGAAGGTTTTACAGGCGCCTAGGAATCCTTATTAAATGAATTAAAAAATCTGAATTATAATTGAATGGGATGGCTGGCCCTTGCAGCATTTGACAGTTAATTAGGCTATTGCCCAAAATTAGTAATACATGTTGAATTACCCACATTAAATACCATTTGTGATCAGGCCTGCTAAAATATGGTATCTTTCATAATGTGATAAACAAGAACATCAGGCCACTAATTCCTTTGTTTGTTCCTTGAATGTTGAAGTTACTTACAAGACTATTAACATTATTTCTTAGTTTTTTAAGGCTAATATGCAAATAAGAAAAATATGAGAAGTCAAAAGCCTTTGTCATTTAAGATTATCCTTGCTGTCACTGCCTATAAGCACCAGAATGTCACACATGTCAGAGCTACTTCAAACTGTGGAAATTCCCTAGGAAAGAGACACCATCGAAGTACAGCTCTGTCACTGAAGCAGAGCGCTGCTGTTAAACATGTATACAACCTACAAAACAGTGTTGAATTACACAGTGAAATATAGAAGCTTTGTTTCCAATATGAATAAAATCCAGTTGGTTAACCACAGCCATACAGAATACTTTAATAGTCGTCATCTGACTTTCTTTAAATCTACGTGCTTCTTACATTTGTAATGTTAGTTTAAAAGGAAATTAAAAATAAAAATGGGTTATTTGCTTCCAAAGGAATGACATGGGGCCCTTTTCTAGTACTAGTTTAATTAATGCGCTTTTGTCTGTATGCATTTTTAAAATCGTTTTATAATGTAGAGAACACTTGGATATTTGAAATACAATTACCCCCAGCCAGAGTTTATTATTGCTTTACTATGAGCAGTTTTAGAATGAACATTTAGAAAATTAACAAATATACAGAATACAAATTGTGGGAACACCAGTATATTGACTAAATTTAAACACAAGCCTGTTGCTGTTAGATAGCAATGTCATCCAGCTCCTGCAAAGAAACGGCAGCTGAGAGCCAATGTTCTGTCTTGTTATGTGAAGGTATTCTGCAGAAGATTAATGCTGTTTTTGCTGCAATCGCAGCATCTGTCTGTATTATTAACTTAAGCTTTGTGGTTGTCAATTTGGGCATTGCTTTTATGCATTGGCATGCTTAGTCATGCTTAGTCAGAAATTATTAACCTGGGTTTTTTGAATCCAGGAAGCTGTTAAATATATTAAAGGTTTGTTACTTTGGAGACTATGGGAGCTTTTGAGCAATGCCCCTGTAAGTAAGAGCTAATTAAAACAGCTCTGTGTAACCCCTGAAACTGAATATCGCACTTTGGCTTCGTGCACATCTCTTATCCTTATAATCCTTACACAGGACCAGCTTTTTCTACTGTATATGCAGTAAGTGATCTCCACCTGCTCATAATGCTCCATTGAAAATTCTATTTGTTTTTCCAGTCAATCCCATTGACTTTTCAATATAACAAGAAAGGTGAAAAGTCATTGACCTATGTCTGTGGAAACCCAGAATGACTATGTTACACGTCCACTGCAATATTACTA
This sequence comes from Atractosteus spatula, assembly GCF_055471065.1. Lineage (NCBI taxonomy): Eukaryota > Metazoa > Chordata > Actinopteri > Semionotiformes > Lepisosteidae > Atractosteus > Atractosteus spatula. The sequence continues at coordinate 45,406,387 of NC_142712.1, read as the reverse complement.
TGACTATGAACACACTCTTTTTGGTGTGGGGGAAATCAGACTAAAAAAATGCTATGAACCAGAAGAAGCCATATAGCTGACCTTAGTCATTGGCTTTTTAGTATCTTATTATCCTTATACCTCATGAAGCATTTTCTTGAAGGACTATAATGAATCAATGAATCTGCCCTTCTGAAATTTACTTTGGATGTATTGTTTGTACTTGTGGTGTAGTTTTCCTGTAGTTTGGTTGTGGTTTTCCACTGTTACAAGATCCCTTCTCTGTACTACAATGAACCATGGGAACACCATTGTATACTACAGTAAATATGTGTATTACAGTACTACAGTGAATATACCTTATCATGGCCAATTATGGTATTTCCGTGAGAGAATAAGGAGCTTCCACAACCCAGACAAGCGGTCTGCTTCACAACACCCACAGCTAAAGAAGTTCCTCTTGTTTAAATACAGCACACCCTTTCTCCGTTTCCAGTTGTGTCCCCAAGTCAATTTCATTTTCAAGCAGACTCTCCAAAATAACCACCACCAGGACCTGAGAGAGACAGACTTCTGGAACATAATCTAAACCATCATTGAGAAAAAGTTTGTGTTTCATTCCACTGTGCCTTTCTCAAATGTTTCTTGTTAACACATTACCAGAAAATCCACTTTTATAACATATTGATATGGTATCGTCAGTGGGTTCTGGTTTCCATCTTTAAGAGCAAAACTGGTGACTGTGCTATGTAATTGCCTGGATGTTGCTTGATAGGAAAGTGACCTTTCTATGGTAACAATTACTTCCGAAGAAGAATGTATGAAATCACTTGGCTAAGAGATATCCCACAAGTGCAGCATTGCTGTTAAAAGTTTTTTTATCACAAATTATCAAACACCCACAGACATTTTGCATTTGTTTGTCAACTACATTTTCTTCAGCCACACACAGCAGGACATCATACACTGTATTGTTGAAGTGAGAACATAACAGGCGAGCATTTTAAAAATAAAACCACAAAGATCATCCTGTAAAATCTTGCTAAAGGAGGATGAGCTTTGTGACTTCAAAAGACAAACTCAGCCCGTTGCAGTCAGAATGCCTCTGGGTAAGAAGCTCAGCTACCTTCAGCTGGGACTGACAGATAGGTGCCTTCAGGGGATTCAAAGTTGCACAGTACTTCTGGCCACATCATTGGGAGTGAACCCAGGTGCAACCCTTTTGTCTCCAGCAGAAGACTCTGGGTGTAGCTACACCTGGGTGAGTGCCTCTGATTTGAGTATGGTGTCTCGTTCAATGTCATTTTGTGCAGCTTTGACAAGACACTTTGACAAAAGTTCTCATTTCTACCAGAATTTCAGCACATGCACACAGCAATTAGATACAGCATACAATTAGATGTATGCTGTATACAGATATAGAACTAGAGATTTATAAATAGGGATAAAAATTATTAAACTTTACCTAATTCTGCTTTAAATCTTACTTTTTAAGTCAAAGTACATAATTTGCAATATACATTATTTACAACCTTCATTTTAATCCACAGAGTGATATGAATGTTTTAAATGCAAGCCAGTTTGGGGACAACTGTAATTTAATTTGACTTAAATCAGATTTTCCTTATGCTGTCTTGGGACATTTTTTTGCTGATATATTGTACCTTGTGGGCTAAATGACCTGGCTCATTGCAAAAAACACTACTTACAATATAGCAGCAAGACAACAGAAAAAACAAAAACAAAAGAAATGTGCCATGAATCACTGTGTATTGTCAGTCAGGTTTCAGTTTAGTTCTATTCCTATAATGATTCTTACAGCACAAACATTCCTGCTTCACTCTTAATTTTCTTATAATCAAACACAAATATATTTGCCATCTTGCATAAACTATGCGAAGTAAGATTTATGTAGGATGATAAAAATAATCCTTTGTTTAAATAAAAATACAAAAATAAACAATAAAACAATAGGATACATGATCTCTGTTACAGCTATTTGGCAAGACAAGCCGCCCCATTAGCAAAGTTTCCTGAACAGGCATGTCATGTATCTTATGTTTGTTTTTTTTAAACAGCAACACAGCAGCAGCCATTGGCTCTGTTGAGAAGTAAATCCTTTTTGTTTAGAAAATTATATTTAAAATCATTGCACATACACAATATTTTTATTTGGGTACAATATGTGTCCACCAGGTGGTACTGCATGCTATGTTAAAAGGCATTCAATTTGCTGGACAAAATTAACCAAACATGTCTTTTTCAGATGTGCTTGCATTGACTAAGTAAAGAAGAATTTTAAGAGCAATTTAATATAAATATATTTCTGGTTAGCTAACAATTTCCAAAAAGATCTGTCTTAGGTTATCATCAGGTTTGAGACCAAATACTTATGTGCTTTGCATATGAAACAGATATTAATGATGAAAGGTTTCATGAAAGACTTAACCATATGATGAAAGGAATACATCTGCTACCCCTTCAAAAAAAAGTAGAAAATGCCTACACTTTTCACTTTACATAACCTAAAACAAACCACAACAGGAAACCACACTCCTAAACTTGAAAGTAAAGAGCTGTATAATTGAAGTGTGCTTTTGCAATTGTAATTTTCTTTCAGGGAATTTGTAATGGTACATTTAAAAAAGTGACTAAAAACTATTACTCTGTAGAATATTAAAATGGCGAACCACGGAACATTTTCATGAAAGTAAGTAATATGAAATTAGCTTTATACATTTTTGATAAGTTCAATGAAGCGAGTTATTTTTAAAAGCTCATTTCATGAGAGCATTTAAAGTCTAACCCCTTGCAGAGCTTGCATGTTATGCATGAGACGATCTGTATAGAATATTTACAATTAAAAAGTAGAATAGAATGAATAAATATATATATATTTTTCTAATCTGAATATTTTGTTAATGCTTTCCTGTTATGCTGTGATACTGCTGATTTTCATCTGGGACTAGGGACTACGAATATTAGGTTTTTTAACTCATAACTCGTAGGTTGAGGTCTTAGATTTCAGATAGTGCATCACATGTCATTCAAATTTCTTCAGTCAAACCCCCAGCTGCATAAATGGGTAGAAATGTACATTGTCTTAGATAAAAGCAATACCCAAATAAATAATAATGTTCATGGCAATGTCCCACAGTGAGTTCTCTGATTTGCTATAGTGGCTTCATATTCCTTACTATCAGGAAGAGTACAATGCATGTACAATGTATGTGTAACTTGACATTTCGTGTAGGGGCAAGTTATCTCAGATTTTTTAAAGAATAATCTTAGATAATTTAGCGCCTATATATTTAGAGTGATCTTTGTCGTGAAGAGCAGACTGTTCTACAAATCATACAACTGTAGTTTGAGTACAGAATCTTTTGTTCCATGGTTACACGTATCTGTGTCGTGAGGTTATCGATAGAGTAATAGAATTAGCTCTTAAAATGGCTATTTCGGTATTAGAATGTTAGCAGCATTAACGGAAGTCAATCAAATATTATTTACTACGTCAACACTATATAGAACATTATTTTTTACAGTTTATGAGCAGGATACATAAAACAATCTGGAGTATGAGATATTCTTTTGGATTTGTGAAAAACTGTTAACACGACCAACAGTCTCATAAATAGGGTAACCTTATGTATATCAATGAATAAATGCAATCCTACCCCTTCACTTCTGCTTGTAAAATGAAAATGATGTCATGGGGACAAGCGTACAGAATGTGAAATAAACGATAACTTTTAAAGAATGCACTTCCAGATGTTTTAAAATGCATACTTTGTGTGCAGGCATTAATACGATTATGTTAAAAGGGAAAGATATTAACAAAGAGGTTCCAGCCCACATTCGCAGGTTTAAAGCGGTTTATATTAGCATACCTATTGTGGTGTAGGAGTGCGGTGACAGAGAAAGTACTTTCCGTTTAAATGGATCTGAACTGAGTTGAAATTTCTTTTGTGTTGCTGAAGCTCGCTCCCATCCCCCACTCCGTTTCCCCTGCACGTCGACAAAGGGCAGATTGTCTTTAAGATGCGGCACCCCCTGGAAAATCTGCAATCAGCACGTCCTCAGGGGATATTTCTTCTTTTCCTCCGAAATCATAAGATGGCAAAGCATCAAAACTCTAACACGTTACAGGGAAAAATCAAGATACCTGATTTTAATATTTTCACAATTTACACTGAAAGGTAGTATTTGTAAAATAAGCCTTTATCTGAATGAGATAGGAACCATCACGTTACAATTTCGATCATACATCTGCATGGGTCGCACTGAAGATTACCTAAAGCTTGGCATATATACAGTCGTATTGCAACCTAAATATTATGTAAACATCAGTCTTTTCCCCCGAATCTCCACTATAAAACAATGACAAGAGAAGTGGTTAGGCAACTCCACGTTTAAAATGTGTTCTGCGGTTTCTGCTCATGTCTTGGTGTTCCTGAAAGATCAGATAATTTGCAAACTTTGTAGTCAGCTGTCAGTGTAAACATCCCAAGGAAATGAGCACTGTTTGAAATCCACAATTACCTGTAACTTAGCACAGGCAACTTAATCAGGCGGAACCTGGCTTTTTTCTGGTCAACTTGTGGGAAGCACTCTAATGCTGATATTTCTAGCTTTTCTGATATTCTGTAATATAGACAAATCAGCGTTTCAGTTGTATTATGTATATCACACCTAAAATGCAGAACGGGTGCTCAGGCTAGGACGCTACATGTTAGGGCATGCTCTGGGTGGGATCATTAGCACCCGGCAGCTCGCTGATTTTGTATATTAATTACAGAAGACTTATTTGGCGATAAGTTTCAAAATAGTCGCAACTAGACTAGATGACACTTGTTAAAGGCTGTTTCTCGTAGTAATTCGCATGAATAAAGAAACCCAGTTTACAAAATGTAAAGTGAAACTTCCAGCATCTTAAGCAGCCTCGAGAACGCGGTGAGAGGCGATTTAGCACATTTTCAGCGATTATGGATGGTTAATTGGTAGTTAAAAAGCATAAATAAAAACGTTATCAGTGTCTATAACCAACTATGAGAAAGAAAGCGCCTTGCAAATCATTATTCCTCGCTGGACTAAACATGACAATTTAACGTATTTGGCATACAACTCCTTATGCTTTATTGTCTGCAGTTCTTAGAATCATATTTTGTGATGTATGCATCGATAGATTCATAAATATTATGAATTCATAAATATCCGAATACCTGCAACACAATGTTTACCTGTTATATATAGTAATTTAAGTTTATTTAGCTTATTTAGTAGCTTAAAAAGGTACGTTTAACAGAAAGGCGAAGGAGGGACAAACCGTTGGCACGATTTCTAACTCTGTCACTAGTAGAACTGCCATGTGGTGTCTGCTAAATACTTCAGATAAGAAGAGAGGGTTAGCGAAACAAACGAATTACAGTTTTGGATAAAGCCCGAAATGCTGTGTTGCATTAATTTGGAAATAAATCATCTTACGTTTTATGCATTCAACAAGACTACAACCTCTGTTGCACATTACTCCAAGACGATGGGTACAAACGAGCGTCTTTCGGGTTTTATTGTTTGGTAAGACAACAAAGAGAGGAGTTTGCCTAAGAGGTCAAGCGCTCTGGCCCCACCCCCACAGCACTCTGTCCAGCCAATCAGCTGATGCGGTGCAAATACAGGCAGCGCCGCACCGGCCCTTACCAGCCCGTGACGTCACCGGCACATATCCCCCAGTAGTGCCGTCTGGTTGCAGCAAGTCAGACAGAAAACGGAAAAGAGCGGAGAGAGCCGGGGAGGGGCTCCGTTAAGGAATATTGCCATCGCCGGCATTCCAGCAATCTAGAACTACGGTGTCCGCTTTTTGTCCGTCCCGTAGAGTTTTGTTTTTGAGGAGCCGGTTTCCGAGAGCGTGTCGATTTGGCCGGATTGCACTGATCGCTGACTGGAAAGCAAGAAACACTGATTTTGCACCGCTGGCTTGAAACCAGTCCCGTCCCCCCCTCCCCTTTCTCTCTCTCCCTTACCAGTCCTACCCTCCTTCCTTAGTTTTTTTTCCCTTTGTCTGATCTTCCTGATCCCTGGCTACAGCAGGACTGCGAAATATTAAAGATGCCTAGTTCGCTTTTTGCCGACATGGAAAGGACCGGGAGCAGTCAAGGGGACACTCTAGATGACCAAAGAGCCCTGCAATTAGCACTGGACCAGCTTTCTTTGCTCGGTTTGGACAACGATGACAGTTCCATTTACGACAACGAGCCAAGGAAAAAGAGTGTGAACATGACCGAGTGTGTCCCCGTTCCCAGCTCGGAGCATGTTGCCGAAATTGTTGGCAGACAAGGTGAGCATTCTGTCACTGTCGCCACTTTACAAAATTTTCATTGTCTTTAAGGCTCAGGCACACACTGACATGTGGCATGACACTGCAGCTGGGAATCGAGGTTGGGAATCAGTTGATGAATCGTAGGCAGGAATCAGTAGCTTCTCGCCGCACTGCAACTAACCCGTCCTCAGCTCAGCAGACAAAGAGAAGTGTAGAGACAGGGGTTAGCTACTTACAGAATAGCTCTGCCGAAGACAGTGTGGCACAAAAGCCATCGAAATCGGGAGATATTCATATATCTGAATGAATATTTTTCGACCATATAATTATATGTGTAGTGGTATTTAGTAGTTGCTGGAGTGCTTTCGTAGCACAACAAAGCCCCGAACTACAAAAACATCAATCGTGTATGCTTAAAGATACAGTATGCATTTTTTTTTCACTCGAGCAATTCTGTGTCCTCGGTCATCAAGTTAAAAAACCTTTACACCTCTTTTAAAATAATATTGACGCCAGAATGTTTATTATCGGGGATTAGATTGTAAGCTTCCTTGTTCATAGTTTTGAGCTTTTTAATAGCAAGTGTGGTAGCTGCAACGCTTACCTGATCTCCTCCCTTTGCTATTTTTGGGATAGCAGCACATGAATTGAATTGCTGTATGTCAGGATGCAGAGACATGTGGCATTAATTTACTGCAAATAAGAGGGAATTTGAAAGCATACATTCAGAATTTCTATCTGCACGAGTACTACAGACACTAGATATATATTTTGGTATATGGGGGAAAGAAATCAGTCTTTTTTTTCTCTTTAAATCATAGGTTGTAAAATCAAAGCTCTGCGAGCCAAGACCAACACCTACATAAAGACTCCAGTGCGTGGGGAGGAGCCAGTCTTTGTTGTGACCGGCAGAAGGGAAGATGTAGCAATGGCTAGGAGGGAGATCATCTCAGCCGCGGAGCATTTCTCAATGATCCGAGCCTCCAGGAACAAAAACACCAGTCTGAATGGGAGTGGCACGGTGCCGGGGCCACCCAACCTGCCCGGTCAGACCACCATCCAGGTGCGGGTGCCCTACCGGGTGGTGGGGCTGGTGGTGGGGCCCAAGGGAGCCACCATCAAGCGCATCCAGCAGCAGACGCACACCTACATCGTCACGCCCAGCCGGGACAAGGAGCCCGTCTTCGAGGTCACGGGCATGCCGGAGAACGTGGACCGCGCCAGGGAGGAGATCGAGGCGCACATTGCCATGCGCACAGGGGGGCTCATCGAGCTGACTGACGAGAACGACTTCCACGCCAATGGCACGGATGTGGGCTTCGACCTCCACGGACCCGGAAGCCTGTGGAGCAAGCCCACCTCCAGCATGACCCCCACCGCCGGGCGCAAGCCCTTCTCCAACTACCGCAACGACAGCTCCAGCTCACTGGGCAGCGCCTCCACAGACTCCTACTTCGGGAACAACAGTAGCTCCAGGCTGGCGGATTACAGCCCGCCCAGCCCGGCCCTGAGCTACACCGCCTCCAACAATGGCAACAACAACAACAACGTCAACATCAACGTGAACGGCAATGGATTTGTCTACGGGAGTGACGTGATTTCCCCCGATTGCACTGATCTCGCCTTCGAGTCCCCCCCTGGGTTCGACCCCGCGCCCGCTCCCCCCGGCTCCACCCTGATCTGGTCGCAGTATGAGCGCGGCGGCGTGGCCCCTTCCACTGCCACCACCACGATTTTTCCTGCCAGTGCTTCCACGAATGCCAATGGGATCCTAGCGAACCAGAGGAGAGCCAATGGGGTGGGCTGCACCGCCCAGCCCCGGCTGTCCCCGCCGCTGCACCACGTGACCGGGGTGGCCGAGCACCCCCTGGCCCGCAGGGTCCGCAGCGACCCCGGAGGGGGCACCCTCACTTTCCCCGGCTACTCCAGCAATGGGCTTTCCAATGGACTCGTTTCCCTCTCGGGCTCCCACCTCCCGGGGGTGCCGTCTGATTCCTCCGCCTCCTCTTCCTCCAGCTCCTCTTCCAGCTCCTCCTCCTCTTCGTCGGGGGCCGGGAGGAAGGGCAGCCGGGATTGCTCCGTGTGCTTCGAGAGCGAGGTGATCGCGGCCCTGGTGCCCTGCGGCCACAACTTGTTCTGCATGGAGTGCGCCAATCGGATCTGTGAAAAAAACGAGCCCAAATGCCCTGTCTGTCACGCTGCAGTTACTCAGGCTATACGTATATTTTCATAAGGTGTTCCAGCTCCACAAAGCCGTAACAGCATTGAAAAAAAAAACTTTGTTATACTGCATTAAAAATAATAGCCAAGATTATATATAAAGCTGCAGTATCCCATTAAAAGGGACATCCTTCAGGGCTCTGTTGCCATTGTTTATAATGTACTGTAGCTTGGGGAAATATTTTTACCATCTAATGCATGTTCTAATTAATGAAGAATAGTAAATAATAGTTCTAGTGAATTTTACAATGTATTTATAAAGTTCCAAAATCAGAGAAGCCGTAAGTGAGGTACTTACGCCACGTAATGTACAGACTATAAGGACAGCAGGCCTGCTGGTATCACAAGCAGCAGAGTTAACGGTTGGGTACTTTTGAGTGCTTTGTAAAAACATTTATATCCAAAAGGAAAACAATTCCTGTGGAAAATATTTCTAAATTAATGAAAAAAGATACTGCAGCTTTAGTTGGAAAAGGAGGAAAAAAAGCAACAACATATCTTATGTATAGATGAAAAATTCCACAAGGTTAAACTTTTAAAGATTAATGACATTAATACAGATTGAAGTATTTTATTCTTTTTTGACTTGAAAGATTATATTTCGTATTGCAAAGATGTTTACAAGTATTTTAATTTAAGTTCAGTGAACTTTTTGTAGCTGGGTTAAATTTTTTTTTATTTTTTAGTATGGCCATTCGGCAAAGAGCACTGTATTATTTTAATATCACACAGCTGTGGATGGAACTACAAACCACAAGATGTGTATTGCATTAAACAGTATTCTGTTGGGTTGAAGGTTTTATAGGTTCAGCAAAAAAGTCTTTTAAATCTGCTTCACCCAGCATATTTTTTATTCAGTGATATAAAGCATATTTTATTCTATATTATTACAAAAATGAAAATGTATAAATCTTAGTAAGTCAAACAAAAAGGAACTGTTTATGCTTTCTAAAAATTTGTATAAATTAGATTCTGGTGGAGATTACAGAGTTCTGTTGCACCACTATAGTTTTAGTAGTTCTATTTTAATACATTTGTTTGCCTCTTGTTTCTGTATATGTAGGTGAAGTTATTTGAGCGTAAATGTACTTTATTGAGCAAAGTTTTTAAAAAACAAAGTATATTTTATTTTATGATAAAGGGCCTTTAACCTCATGGTCAAATACTAATATTATATTTGCTGAAACAAGATTTGAAATTGTATCAAGAGTTTTATTTTTCTGACATTTAAAGTTCTACATAATAAAGGTAAAACTTAAGTAATGGTGCTACTTCATGTTTTTTTAAGTATTTCTATATAAATACAATAAAAATGGTACATGAAACAAAGTTGTGTCTTCTAATTATTAAATAATGTTTTATTGCAAGGCATGCTTAATGTAATTCAGCATATGGTATTTTTAAATAGTGCAGAACAGTCTCTTATTTCAGACGGAAGCAGTATGTAGCAACCAAACATCTCTGCATGCTTAAAGTGAGTGCAGTAGGATGCCGTTTATTCAGAGTTTAGGACTTCCTGAAACTCTTTGTTGAATCTTGGGTGATGGACAATTGGATGTCTTTCTTAGGGGAGATATACTACAAAGGAGTTGGCTAGAAACCCTTTTTTGAATTCTTCTAAATAATTTCCCAGTCCTTAAAATACCAGGATCCCCCAAGCTTGGTGCATTTTCTTTGCTTTTCACAATAAATATACTGTTTTGCATCAAGTGGATAGTGAGCTGTAAGAAGGTATATTCCTGGAATGACAATCGTATATGAATACCTTTAACCACCTCTGTAAATGTGTGGCATGTACCCTTCCATTGTAAGAATGTCTTTATGAAGGCCATTCAAATATAAGAACAAGAAATTCTTTAACAGCTACAGCAACGGCACACGGGAGAGACCAGCTTTATATAGAAATGACTTATTAAGACGGAAACATTTCAGTTTTTTCTTCTCTACCTCACATGACCTCTCCTCATTTTACAATGTAGTTGGTTTCTGGAGGGTAGCCAGAGAGCATGACAATCTAACTGTATTCCAACAAACAGAGCTCTGTGTAATTCAAAGCAAAGCATTTTTAAAATTTGACAACGGCTCTTGCAGTTGCATCGGTACATCGATGCATCCTTTGATTAATGTTTTAAAAAAGTTTATAAAGTGCAAGAATTTTTGCAGTTAGTGGCGTGCATAAAGTGAATGAAGTGGCAGAGATTTAAAACAATAATAAGGGTACGGAGCTCTGAAGCTGTGAAAGTGATACAGCAAAATGATTCTTGACCTAGGCTTTCTGTCTATTGCAATACTGAACTTTACACACCTCTACAGTAAATACAATATTACTTTACAAAAAGCAAAAAGCACAATGTCTCATCGTTTTTATATTGGGTTAATATTTTTTAAAAAAGGCCTCACTGCTTTTCATGGGTAGTGCATAACCCTTAAGCAAAGAGGCAGACAAAGGAAACTACAGTTTTATCCACGTATATTCAGTGTGTGATTACATCTTCTACATAGATAAGCTTTTCTCTTTTTCCATCTTTTCTTGGTAAGTAACCACCAATCGAATGTGATGTGGTTTTCTTGGAGAGGTTGTGGAATATAAACATATGTTGCACAGCAAGATAGTAAATATAGAAAAAAATAACTTAATGATAAGGTTAGAATTTAAAGTACTCAAAAGCAGGCTTCAGAAATTGGCCTCATAAACCATACTATTAGGAAACGATTCCAGGGTTTAAAAAAAAGAGCTGACAAGTATTTTATATAAACACAAAACACATGCTTTCTCGGTTGCTAAAGTTACAACTTTTTCATAGAAATAAAATGCATATTAGTATAAATACTCTTTTCATACAAGTCTTACCTGATATGTTTTAGCTTGTATTGTGTCCTGATTTTACCTTTAACTTTCAGTGTCTTGGAAAAGCTCCCACTAAATTATTTTCCTAAGTTCCAGATCACAGGTACATGGATCTAATTATGTTTGCAAGGAGGTGTTCTTCAAGACATGCTCAGAATATAAAACTAAATATATATATATATCCTTGATTCTGTAATCTCAGGAATAATTTTATTGTTTTGTTATGCAAAATAAAAATCATATTCTTAACATTTAGTTTTGAATAAAACACAAAAGAAACACAAATATAAAAAAACCTCTAGAAATAGTGACGCTATAATTCCTAAATTAATCTAATCAACCATTATTAGAAGGTCATTCATTCCTGGTAATGTTTCTCAATTAATTATTCATTTTTTACTAATTGTTAATCAATAAAGTAGTAAAAGCATTCATTGGCAATTGTGCCGAAACAGTTTGAAAACTGGGACTGTTCTTGCATTGTTTGACTTTTCATTTTTGAGACTAATTATGCCAGGTGACTCTTTACCCTTTACTGTCCATACTTTCTGCACACTGCGACCCCAGTCCTTTAAAAGGGTTATATTTAACCTAAATGTTGAAGTAATGATGTCATACAACAGTTAGCAGGTTAACCGTATTATTGGTTTTTAAAATCCATCTTAAACCATTTGGCTCTGAACATCACTGTATTCCAGACTGATACCAAAAGAAATGCGCTATATTATGAAGTAGTTCAGGTGGGTAACTGCGTCAGCATGCGTAGGCTGTAAAAGAACAAGTAATAGGTTTATTCCATGCTGAAAAGAGAAGAGAGAAAACACAAAGTTTACACCCGAAGAAAACCCCAAAGCCGAAATGCTGTGTTTTCTTTCTTCTCTTTTCAGCATGGAATAAACCTACTACTTGTTCCTTTACTGTACTATATTATGTTTGCCACCCCATTGACTTCACCTAAAAAAGGGCTGGCACATAATGGCAATACACAGCTACAATAAAGTAGTTTGAAAATGGGATGTGCTGAACACGACTTCTCTCAAGCAATATTTTTACAAATATTTCATAATTATTTATTTTAAACATTATTTATTGTAAAATTGACTACTGATACTTTTTGCAGAGACAGGAAAGTTTTGTCAGGAGCATTTTACTGCACTTTAGTACTTTTGCAATCACCTGCTTAGTATTCTAAAAAATATAAATAGGATGTTACTCATTGCAACACTCTTTAGAAGTGATATCTTGTTCCTGTTGGTCAGAAAACAAAAATGGCCTATAATTAACATGTGTTAATGTGGGTCGAAGTATCTAGACATAAGAGGGTTCCTTTGTATTTTTCAGTTAGGAAGATGACCTTTTTAATGCTATTTAAAGCTTAAAGGACAATGATTCACAAAAAATGGTCAATTTTCCCCCCTCTTTGTATACTGCAGAACACCATGACTTTGCCTTTCATGTTTGGTGGCTGATTTTAGCAAATGGAATGAAAAGTTGAAATCAGACTCTGATCAAAGGAAAGTCTCTCCTACTCTTCTTTGATTTTGGAATTGGGCACATAGACTATTGTTCATTTTTTTTTTTATCTTTAGGATTGTAGCTTGTCACCTGGCAGCAGCTTTTGATTGCCTCTTACGCTGATAACCTGCTAAGTGAGTAACAGCCTCTATTTTCTAGCTTACGTCATTCTGACAGCACACAAGACTTAACTGTTTGTCAAAGAGCTTCAGGATCTGAAAATAAAGACAAGGTGTATCCGAAGTAATGAACAGAGCTTTATGAATGACTTAATTTGACAGGAATTGGACATAAGACATATTTTAAATACCTGAATTTGATAAGGATCTTTGTGCAAGAACAATAGTCATGCTTCACAAGGCTGAAAAACATGGGTTAAGTTCTGTATTTGAAAAAAGTTGTTTTCTGTGATAATTGTTTTAAGGAAAGGAATCATAAGTAGTCTGTCTCTCTCAACTTGTGCTCTTTACTGAGTGTCCCGCACACTCATAATGACAAGTCCACAAGGCCCCCTTCCTTTTTAACACCCAGTGAGATGCTGGGGAGTGTTGACTCTGTTCCAACAGCATGTTAAACACAGAAAGAAGTCTACAAGGTTCACTACAAGCCCACCTGTACACCCACAGACCCTTTATCCAGGAATATCACTCCTGGCCACTAGAGAGAGCAAATAAGAGAACAAAAACCTAAATGGGTTTAAAACCTTAAACCTCAGAAAAAATACAAAAAATGTGTGAAGAAATACAGCAAGCCTCTCCTTCAGTTCAATCACATACTGTAGTATTAACACCTCACTAAGCATGAGACCTAACAAATTTAATGTTTTCTGTTACTGTTACTGAAGAAAAAAGGCAGGCCAGGGTAATTTCTGGACAATACTAGGGTTCAAATGAAATTTGGAGATACTATCAGGTATGTGCAAAACTCGGAGAAGAATAACTTGTCTCAATCAATATCAAGATTACTAGAGATCTGGATGGTTAGGATTTCTGCATTGGGGCCCTGGGTTCAATTACTGGGGTGCTATCTGCTTGGAGTTTGTATGTTCTCTCCATGTTCATATGGGTTTCCTCTAGGTGCTCTGGTTTCCTACTAAAGTCCAAAGACATACTGTAAGGTTAATTAGCTTCTGGGAAAATTGTGTGTGTGTGTGTGTGTGTGTTTGTGTTTGTGTGTTCCCTGCGATAGCCTGGTGACCTGTCCAGGCTGTACCACGCCTTGTGTCCTTTGCTTGCTGAGAAAAGCTCAAGTTCCCATGCAGACCTGAAGTGGATGAAGCGGTTAGAAAATAGATGGATTGGACTACTAGAGTTAGAGATTTTATAGAAATTCGCCTTCTTTTAATGTTCTAGTTAATCTTTGTCAAAAGTAGAGTTTTATTCAAGGCGCTTTGACAGGATTTTAGAGGCCTTTGAGAAGTACCTGTGCATTATGTAAGTTAGAAATACCTTTAACTCAAGCACTTTAGAGCCAGGATATAAGATAAATCAATTTTAAGGTGGTATCTTTGTGTGCTTGTGTTTGCATTTACATTTACATTTTCAGAATTTTTACAGTGAAGATTTTAACACTTTCAGTTAACCAGCTAGGCACAAGCAGGGAAAAGTAAGCCAGTTCAAACCACAATACCTCACTTACACTTACCTGCGTTATTCTGAATGTATCTGTAGATCAGTGTGTGCACAATCCCATATTCATGGGAGCAGTCAACGAATAAGGAGAGCACTGTGGGAAGAAGGATTTTCAAGATGCAACACTGTGGTTTTATCTAAAGTGCAGCTTTATCAAAGTGAGAAATGCATATAGCTTTTATTGATTCTAGTCATTCTGGCAAATTCTGGCAAATTACTTCAGAAGAGCTGGTATTTTATACTCACAAGGTGAAGTAGTGCATGGGCAGTCACTACAGTACGGTGTTTATTTTCTTCCTGCCATTTTCAATCTTCAAATCTTTCAGTGTTCAAGGCTGGTCTTGGTTTTCCCGCTTCCTCTGTGGGTATTCATCAGTAAAAGGGATGATAAATAGCAGCGAATACTGAGGTAGTTCTTTTTGTGGCAGCACTGAATAGAGATTTAATCAGTTAAAAACAATCATAATAATATGATGTGATGATGAAAGCAATTGGGATGGGTTAAATCAAACTGTCCAGTAGTCCAAGTGACACAAATGTGCACAGTAAATTATAATGAAATCTTGTGTTAGTTTTACAGAATATAACTCTGTCCCCATGTTTGTGTGTATACAGTATGTATGTGATGATTTAGATACCTAACTAGCTACCTAATGATATTTCTACTGTACTTCTACTACTGGACTACTGTATTTCTTTTTAAAAGTTTGTAATTGTGTTTTTCATGAGTTAAGAACCCCATTTTCTTTCTTGTATATTTGTCTTACAGGCTCCTTAGAGTTACAAAAATTCACAATGACCTAAAACACAGGGTATGTCATCTTGTCACGGCGTGTTTATGCACAAAACAGAAGGAAACATTCAACATAGTTATTCTTGAGTCCTGCTTGAATAGAGGTTTAATATTTATGTAAGAGGCAGTTACATTGCTCCAGAGATCTTTAGACTTCTTTACCAGTGTTTGTGTTTTGTATTAAATCTAACAGTTTTTATGAGGCCTATTATCTGGCCACCTTTGCACTGAGTGTTTATTGAATTTAGTTTTGAAACCTTTATTTCTTGCACTTGCCCTGGGATGGACTGCTCCGGCTTCCTCCAACACCCTATTATATAAAGCGGTTTGGCAACTGACATGTCACGACCTTTATTTCTGATTGTGCGTTATTCATGATTTGGAACGGTTTGAACAGACAACACTGAAAGGCGTTGAGGATGGAAGTCTTCAGGATTTCAGCACTTTTCATCTGCTCCTGAGTGAAGACAGGGCTGAATTTCTGCATTCTACTTCTTTTCTTGTCTAGTTTCATCTCTTCATTTCTACTCATTACCCTTCATTATAGAATTCTTGCTACATCATTCTACTGTCTGCCTCCCAATCTTCTGATCCTGTCTCCTTCCACTTTTGTGTTTATTGCTAGATCCAACCTGAGCTGCTTCTTATAACATGCCCAAACCACTAGTGGTTTCACTTTAGCCTTGTCTAGTAAGGTTGCTTTCTCTCCCAGTCATTGTCTTATTTCATCATGCCTTTCAGATACTGAGGCTTTGAGAGAGGTTTTCAGCCTCGAAACCTTTACAGTCCTTTTCAGTCACCCCATCAGTAACATATGGAAAATAGAGTTACTTATACCTGCGCACTGGCTGCATCACTTGCCATCTGAACAGTGACTCCTTTGCAGTTTTTGTTTCCTGAAGCAGTTATCCAGTACAGACACAGTGCACATTCCTTGAGTGAAGATGATGACATCACATGACTTTGTAATCAGATGAAAAGGTAGACAGTTTTTTCTCTGCCTTCCAATTCAGGAAGTGAGCTGAATCTCCCGTTGCCTGACTCATCTCTCCACATGCAGCACTGAGTGGAAAACAAGCACTTAAAACCTTCCCCCGAAACAGAAATAAAAACCCAAATACTGACTGTATTTTCATAACACAGCCTATTTATATGAGTGCTAGGGTTTGCAATTATAAGGATCATTTGCATACCAAACCTGTGTTTGTGTCTGTTGGCATTAATGTATTTCTCTTTTTACAGTATGGTGTTACCATGTTTGAATTTTATTGCAAGGTATTTGTTAGAGCTTGTTCAACAGTGAAAGCATGTTTAATATGATCACTTCTATGATTTATGTGCTATGAAGAGGATAAAACAAAGTTAGTTGTGATCACAATTTCCATCCTTGTTCTGTAATCTTTTTCTGCAAATCCTATATTTAAGTATGATACAGGCATTGTTTAAGAGCTTATCTAAGTGTAGACATTTGTATTTTGTTTTAATTTCATGGTGTGCTCTGAAACTATTTCCATCTCTTCATAGGGAACAAAATGTATGCGATTAGTTTGCATGCTTGTCATTCTTGAACAAATCTATTTACAGTTTCTGCAACTGTTAAAATGTAAAATCTGCAGCAGAAACACTGGGAAAATGGTGATATAGTAGATTAGTTTCATATTTCAACTTGAAAGGCCCCTTCAGTTGGAAAGTATTGATATGAAAGAATGGAAACAAAATACACTTCAACAGAATAAGTGCGTGCCTTGCTTTAGTCTTATTTCAGAGAAATTGACTCACAAATAGGATTGTGGAGGGTCTTTAATTACTAGTATATCAATTATTTTATATCACCAAAGTTAAAGGAAATTAAAGACCTGTGTAACAGAGTGATAAAAGATTTTCACTTTTTGGACTTGTGACATTGAACAGCATGAATAAATCATGAATGCATTCTCAAACTCATTAAGTCATTAGATATATTAAACTAGATTAAAGGCACACGTGACTTTTTCTGCTTTTATTTTCTGTACTCTGTAAGAGTTGACAAATCTTGAAACATTTTTCCTACAGTGTGTGTACATGAGTTGTATGTGCGCTTGTGGCTTTCATCCAGCACTCTGAGCAACACGGTGGCATGGCAGTTAATGCACCTCCCTCCCAGCTCTTGGGCTCTCTGCTCAGGTTTGGAATGGTCTGCCTTCTGTGTGGCTTTTGCATATTTTTTTTAAATGTCCATGTAGGTGATCAGCAGAGCTCTGCTGTCTAGGTTAACTGACATTTACAAACTGTGCCCTGATGGATCAGCATCCTATCCAGGGTATTTTCTGCCTTGTGCCCACTTAGTTAGGCCCTGGATCTCTCCAATTATATTGCACTATGTGGATTGAATGATCTAAGACAATTAGTAATTCTTTTCAGGATGCCCAGTCTTTCAGTTAACTGGTTGTACTCAAGATCGTTACCCCTTTATGTTGTTCATTGTTAAAGTGTTGTTTTATCCATCCATCCATTTTTTTACTGCTTTATCCAAAACAGGTCACGGGAGAGCAAGCAATGGGAGCAAGGTAGAATACACCCTGGATAGGACACCAGTCAATCGCAGGGCACTCACAGATACACACACTCACCAGTTAACCTACTGGCATGTCTTTGGACTGTGGGAGGAAACCAGAAGCACCAGAAGAAAACCCACACAAATACAAGGAGAACATACAAACTAGACACAAATAGCACCACAGGAACTGGACTCCAGCACTGCAAGACAGCAATAGTAACCACTATGTCACTATGCCACACACTGTTTTATTCTGTATGTAATTCTATTTGTTCTCTATAATTTAACTAAACCAAATTCAAAACAAATTATTCACCTGCTGATCTGCTTTTGTTAGGAAGAGAATATGGAGCCAGATTGAACTTGGATCTCAGCTGCTGTTAACATTACAAAACCCAACTCTCACAGCAAGGTTGTCTGTGTTTTATGTTGAACTTATTACTCAGCATTCATTTGGATCTTTTAAACTAGAAACTCCAAGACGAAAGCCTTTCTTGCTGCACTGTTAGAAGTGTTTTAAGAAAAGGACAAGCTACTGTCCCTATCTTTATGGTCAGAACGTGGAATGTAAGGAGAACAATCTGGCTGCTTAATAGTGAAACAAGTGATGGAACAATTAAAGCTACTGAGAATGCGATAGCAATGGGTATCACTGGAAAATTCCCAGCAGCAGTCTCTTGTTAACTGAAAACCCCATAAGTAAATTAATTAACTAAGTGAGAAGCCTTCATCATCGGGCTTGTTAATCTCACTAGGAATCTAATTATGTTTGACAATTGACAAGGTTCTTGAGCAGCACAAGGACAGCTAATTGTGTTTTTGGTGAGTATTTGGTCAGACGCTGCACAGGCCAGTCCCCTCTTTCTGGTGTGCAGTGTATGTATAAGATTGCCTGAATCGCCTCCTCTACTTTGTAACCTTTCTACTACTACTTTCAGTGTTTTCAGTATTCCCTGCATGTCAGCGGCTTCATAAGAAAAATTGTTGCAGTTCACCAAACGACTGTGAGTAATATTCCTTAAAGAGGTGGAGGTGATAAATAACGCACCTCTCCTTTTTTTCTTTTCTCCCTACAAAATGTCAAAAGTGTGCACGAAAGCACTGAATTGCTGGACTGAGCCAAACAGAATGTGTTGATGACAGCATGTCTGCACATTTACAACATGCACTGACAAATCAAAAAGATCACGAATCTAAGCAATGCTAACTCAGGTCGTTAATTTTAATGCAGTACAGACCTATATAAAAAAACAAATACCCAGTGATGGCTAGTCCTCAAAAGAAGGACTTTGTTGCAATGCACCATATTGGCCACATGTTTACTCACCATGCAAGGTCACCTTGTTGGCTGCAGTGTGTTTTTGGCGCACCACATCCTGGTGCATGGTGACTTGAAGTCAGCGAAGATGAAACCCAGTGAATTTGCCTTACTGTTGCAGTGTGTTTCAAAGAAAGCATGAATGTTTATATTGTCAGATTACATGCATTAGATACAGAATGGACTATCTGCCAGCTTGTTCATATTTTGGAAGTCTCCTTCAAGGAACATTTGGAACTGGTAATGAAAATAAGAAGAGACGAGGTCTTAAATGGACCAGGTTTTTTTTGTTTCCAATTAAAGTAACTGTGTTTGTGATGATCATTTATGATGACAATTTATTATTATTATTATATTATGAATATTGAGAAACTATTAATTCAGAACTAGAAAGTTTCTATCCCCTGTGCTGTGATTCCATGATTATTAGATGAAGAACGTAATACAGTGTTGAGTTGTGCTCTAAAGACAAGAATCATAGGGTACTCTCAGGATGTCTGGCACAGGATGGATGGAAGTCCTGTAGATTTGTGATCATCTTAAGGCTGCAAAAGCCAGAACTCTGTTGCAGATGACACATTTTTTGCATTGTTAATAAATCCATCTGCGAAGAGTCATTAAGAAGTTACATGGATATAATACCTGTATTTACACACCCAAAGGGACCAAGGTAACTTGTAGACCTCAATGACTGAAGTATGCACACTATTTAAGAAGTGCTTCATGCATTGTAGATTTATTTTGTTGTGCGTCTTACACTTCATTAATGCACAACTTTGTCATTTCAAGCAGTGTCTATAAAGAATATTTGAACATAAGAATGGTAACACACAAGAGGAGCTTATTTGGACTATTTTGCCTGTTTGACAGTTAATAGATATTTCGTTCAAGGTTCTCATCCAGGTGTTCGTTGAAAGAAGCCAGGGTATCAAGTTCAACAAATAGGTTGGACCGCTTGTTCCAGACTCCCACAACCCTCCTGTTCTCAGTTTTCAAAGCAGCTCACTGTAGTTTCCACTTGTGTTCTCTAGCTTTGTGATGTTTCACTATTAGTTCTGAAGCGGTCCACTGTGCTGACTTTGGCAATTCCTTGACTATCCCTGTGAGCTGAGATAGCAAGGTTAGAACCAGATAAGTGAAACGGAAAAAGGGCAAAAAGGCAAAAAGACAGTTTGAAATGTAAAGTGCTATTACATGAATATTAATCGCCTGGATTCATTGTTCACTCAAATACAATGCTATCCCTGAAATTCAACAATTAGTAGAAGTGCTGAATTTTTCCTGTGAATCCTTTGAAGCTCATTAAAAGAGCCTGTGTGTGTCTTGTAATTTGTACTATGTTATAAAATACAGGTATGATACAGTCTTAAGATTTCACCCTTACAATTAGATTTTTGTGATAATATTGTTCCACACAAACCCCTGCTGGAGGTAAGGAAATGATGATAATGTGCAAAATGTAACAACAAGAAAATGAAAGTGTTTTTCTCGCTGATGTTCCATGTGCACAGATTTCATGCTGAGTGATCCTCAGATAAAAAGTACAATTAGTTGGGAGTCGTAAGTTTTGTAATGATAATTACAGGCTCACAGAACAATGGTATCAGGTTCTAAGTGGGCTGGTTCATTTTAAATGTACTAGGTCCTGCAGTTTTTTTTTCCTGTATCATTCAGTTTTACCGTGCTATTTCACACTGCGCAACACAATGGTTAAGATATTTAATTTTCCTCTCAGAAAGAAAAATAATAAAGCGAAATTTAAACACAATGTCCCTTGGTGGTAGTATTAACTGTGAAATCACGATTCAACAAATACAGTCACTAAGGAATATTTTTTTTCTCATGTTCAACTCATTAAAATGTACGGTATCCTTCAATGGATCTGTTACCGCCTTTGTCTTGTGTTGACCGTTGTGACTGCCCAATCACCATTTCTCAAAGTTCTTTGTTCAATGTTCTTACAGTATTTCACTTTTCTGTGAGATACAGCATAGCCTCCAGCCAAAGTGTAAGACATTTTTGTGGGGCCAAAGGCCTTGAACCCCAATGGTCAAACACTTCTAATATTGCACGTATCTTCATTTTACCACAGCAGGCCATGAGGAACAATGTTTTTGTTACTGAGTCAGGTTTGTGTGTTCATTGTCAGTCTGGGTATATTCCAAAATATTTACTAACCCTAATTTAGTAAATCCTCCTCTTGCCCCAGGCCTGAACCCTGCCTCTGTTCCTAACCCTGCAAACATAAATTGTTACTCTGTACCTTTCTGTTTCGATTGCTCCAATCTGAGCCCTACCCCAGCCCCAGACATTGTCATAAAACTGCATTTTTACTTTTCTACAAATACTATTCTTTTGCTGAAAAAAAATCTGGAGTAGAAATTGGTACACATTAGATAAAATACACAGAAAAGGAAAAAAGGTGTCAGGTGAAAAAAGCACAAACTATTTTTCCAAAAGTGTGAGATTTCTTAGTAACATGATGCCTAGAACCCCCCTCTCCTTTACACACAGTGTGGTTTCAGATTTCAGAGTAGTGAAATTTTCAAAGGGTGTTAAATCAGCAGTCTTCTGAGTGGATTCTGCGATCATTATCTGTGTAAGGTGTTTTCATCACACTGCTAGACCCCACCTTATACAGAGACAGCACAAAGGATTCACTTTTGTATCGGTAATACATATGTTCACTCATATTTTAACGAAACAGACATATATTTTTATAAGCATGAGGCAGTATTAGTTAAAATTATCTTCTCAAAAATAATTTCAGATGAAGATGATGAACACTCTGCCATATGGTTCTATCACTCTTTTGAATATTTCTTTTTTCTTCAAGATGTAACAATCCAGTAGGTTTCCATGTGGAGCTGTACATTTGGAAAATGGTAAGGCAAAGCTGTTCTAATGAGGCCTAAAACATTTATAACATATGTCATGTCTGTACTAGAACATACAATACTGTCGTAAATCTGTCTAGATGTGATCTCACATTTTACCGTGAAAGTTATAAAAAGACTGACAATCAACAGACAATCTTAACAGAGAAAAAAATAGAATGCATGTTTTCTTTTCAGATTTTGGCCACCCATAAAGAATCCTTTGCTAGTTTACTGACTAAACACAAAGTAAGAAACTCTAAAGTGTTGTTTTTAGAGATAACTCCCTTTAATGAGCAGTTAGATGCCTCCCAGGCTTACAGCCCACTTTGAAGCCAAATATGACAATACATTTAAACCCTGAACTCCTCTGAGCTTAACCACATCAGACCTGATTAAGAACGATATTAACCGATACTTTGATGGTTCTTGCATTACTTCATTCTTCGTCTTGTCAGTTATTAATAATCTACAGCACAATGGAACATGACAGGTGATTAGCAGAGGGGATTAGTTTTTGAGATCCAGGGATTTTTAAAACGAAAAGAATAGCTCCCTTTTACAGGACTTGTCATAACAAAAAAAAAACTAGAATATTGTTAATTGTGATTGAATTGATTTTTTGCCTTCCTTAAAATTAAGAAATACAAACAGAATTGACGCCAGGATGCTCAATTTTTAGATTATAGTTTCAAAAAACATGCTGCTTCCATCCATTTGCTAACTGCTTTATCCAATTCAGAGTCGCAGGGGAGCCAGAGCCTATCCTGCAAGCAGCGGGCACAAGGCAGGATACAACCTGGATGGGATGCCAGTACATTGCAGGGAACACACAGACACAAACACGCACACTAGGGCCAATTTCCCAGAAGCCAAATAATCTACCACTATATCCTTTATCTGTGGGAGAAAACCAGATCCTTCTGAGAAACCCCACAGGAAAGTGGGAAAAACATACAAACTCCATGCAGATAGCACCCCAGGAATTTGGCTCAGGGCCCCAGCACTGGCAAGAAGTAATGCCGACCACTGTGCCAGTGTACCGCTCAGCACACAACTTTTGGAATTTGTGTTTTTCTGGTATTTTCAGTTTTATAGTAGATTCTATTGATCATACTCTTGCGACATGTCTAAAATGCACATTTTTCATTTCAGTGCCATAAGATTAAGAAATATAAATAGATTATCTCCTTTACTTCTCTTTTGTTTCTAATGAAATAACTAGTTTCTGTTAAATATATTTGTTTCAGATGCTACAGGAGAAGAATAGTGTAATTTCTGATATTCTGTTCCTTTCCTTAGTGCAATAAATCTATCACACTACATGCAAGAATATGCAAGTCCGGGGGGAACTGTTGTAGCACAACATAATAAGTTTAATGCTGTACATGTAACACATTGTGCAGTATTACAGGAAGTAATGCAATGTCATGTTATACATTTATTACCATTTACGTAACACATCAATGCAATACTAGTGCAATAGGTCTATTATGCTACATGTAACGTAGTACAAATTATTTATTGTAGTAAATGCAAAAAACATGCAGTCTTATCCTGGCATTTTTCATCTGGTCATTTACACTACAGAGTAAGGGTATTATTCTTGCACACTGTAGTGTGAGCTAGAACAAATACAGTATATACAGCTTTATACAATATGTATCTGCACCCCTCATCGGGGATGCTGCTGCTCTCTGGTGAAGATATATAGGCTTCACTTACTGATTTTAAATCAAGGAGGGGCATCTTCTACCCACAACTGCCACTAACATAGAATTATAGCTAAAGTAGGGCTCTAAGCTTTTTAACAGGAAGCCATATTTAATTTGCGCATTCATATTTTAGGATAATTATTTATCTGGATGGCTGATTCCAGTTTCTCATTTTAATGGGATTGATGTCCACCAATGGTACTCCTGTGTCCAGGTAAGTCCTGTGGGATCTACAGATGAGATAAACAGGGTAAAATATGTCCAATGGGCACTTGAAGTGGTGGTGTTGTTGAGTTACACCAAACTGGCCATTCAGACATTACAGCTGGTTATCACTTGCCACTGACAATGTGTTTATACCTCCATCTGTCAGCAGCTCTGAAAGTGCTTTCAGATCAAAGACAGGGCAGGATACATTGGTGTTGAAGGCAGCTATTGTATTACTCTGAAATCTTGCACATTGTTCTCCATAGTGTGTCACTGCTGCTGAGCACATTACTATGTAGATGTGTTTTCACAGGCTGGCCTGCTTTTTTGAATCATCACACCACAGACACTGTTATGTGAGTCATGAGGAGTAAGAGGAACAAAGGAAAGCATATTTAATGCTGTAGAGACAGACACCATAGTGTTGAAGGTAAGAAATAATAAAAGGGAGACATACAGATTGGTTCAGTAAAATGCTGAATCCAGGATTTCGGGCCATGATTACCAGTTTTACTTTGAAAACTAGAACCTTGGACATCCAAAAGCTAGAAATATAATAATATATCATTGATGTTTGCAAACCTTTATTTTTTACTAAATGATGGAAACTGAGGAAATTGGTGAAGTGACTATAAAGAAAAATGCACCCAAAACTAATTTATCTGAGTTCCAGGTTGGTCTTTTCTGTTGTTGAAATAAAAAGTGAAACACACTTAACTTAAAAGACATCAAAAAAAGGGAGAGACATCAAGTAGAAAGGATGTTCTAGTTCTCAAATGCTTACTTGTGTGCTGCAAAGACTTTCCTACATATTCCCTTATATTTAAAGACTTTAACTTCCAGAATCCTTAACCAATGAGGTCAGTGTTTGATCAGCTTGGTGAGGATGAGTCTGAGGTATAAGCTTTTTCCAGGAAAATCTGTGCTGTAGGTACATGTAAACTGTGAGCATCCTTCTCCCAACAACTGGTTCATTATCTATAAAAAGTGGGGAAGGAGAAAGATGTGTCACTAAACAACAGTGAAGAGCTTAGAAAGATTTTACTTATGGAATGGAATGTAATATAACTATTTCTAAACTGAGCTTTCTATCCCAGATAGTATATCATTTATTGTTTGCCTTTCTTTACTCTCTTAAAGCCAGAGAACCTGATCTCTAATGGCGCTGAGCCTGGGGACTGTGGATGAGGGGATTCTGTGACACAAAAACCTCCAGAGCCTCTTTTCAGGAACCTTGGCTCTATACAATGTGAATCTCACCGTAGATTGTTTCGTTTAAAAACAAACAAACTGTATTCTTTTACATTAAATGATTGAATGGAATGAATTCAGAATGGAATCGTCTTTTATTTGTTTTCGTACTTTACCTTTGCAACACTATTTATTTCAAGGAAGATTATTCAGAATGTTCTATAGATATTAAAATTATTTACTCTAGGATTTGGTTTCATTTGTATTATACCACATACTTATCGATATAGCTTTTATGCCTCACAGTACTGGGGTCTTGGGTTCAATTCTGGACCTGGGATGTTATCTAGAGCTTGTATGTCCTCCCCGTTTCCTCTGCTGCTCCAGTTTCCTCCCAGTCCAAAGAGACACTGGTAAGTTAATTGGCTTTTGGTGTAATTTTGTGTGTATCTGTGTTTGTGTCTATGTGTGTGCCCTGAGATGGAATGGTGTCCCATCCAGGTTGTGTCCCTGCAGCCGGGGGTGAAGTGGTGGTAGGGGGTGGAGTGGTGGCACTGTGGCTAAGGATCTGTGCCTGTGGCTGGAAGGTTGCTGGTTCAAATCCCACAGCAGGCAGAGGAAGCCTACTCCGTTGGACCCCTGAGCAAGGCCTTTCACCCCAACTGCTCCAGGGGCACTGTACAATGGCTGACCCTGTGCTCTGACCCCAAGTTTCTCTCCCTGTCTGTGTCTGATGGAGAGCAAGCTGGGGTATGTGAAAAGACAAATTCCTTATGCAAGAAATTGTATATGGCTAATAAAGTGATCTTATAAAGTGATCTTAACTTGCAGGGGAATCCTACAGTTCCTTAATAACCCTAAGTTGGATGAAGTGGTTAGAAAATGGGAGGGATTTATCAATATGATAAATAAATATGATAAAGGTGCTGGAGCAATGTGGAGCAAACAAACTGGCCAAATTCCTCAAGTATGTGTAAGATGAGGGGGTCATATGAGACATGCAAAGGACTCCTCACTATCAAAAGTTGGATTTTAATGGCATTGTTCTCTCTGGCACAGAGATCCTTATAGTTCTGACAGGGGTCACCTATATTACAAATGGTCTAAAGAGCAACGGCAAAAGCCAGAGGATTCTGTCTGGAATTGTCTGTCCTGTTTTTGATTGAGTGCAGCTGTGAGACAGGAAGAGCTAAGAGTGACCCCGATGATCAGAGCACAGTGGCTGTTAGTCTGCGAGGGCTCAGTTACACGCAGGTGAGAACAGCAAGGCAAGCAGCTGTTGAGACACCCCCACACACCATCGAATTCAAGACAACAGCTGGGAAACGAACATTTTATTTTTTTTACTGATCCACTTTTCACCCACCAACTCATTTACAGGCCTGAATTTAAGTGAATCTTCAAAATGATAAAAAACGATTATCATTTTGAAACTGCCTTGGTAGATAAATAATGTGATGCTTTTTTAGTAGGAAGGATGAATTATTCTGTTCCCTTTCATGAAGGTTTGACCTGGACCTAGACATTTTAGCTTAATTTTTCTTTTTAACCTTTTGATAAGACCTGATTGCAAATGTCCTGAAGGTGCTGTATTTTAAAAGCTTTGTGCTGAGAACTCACTAAACAAAAGAGCTTTGAAGCCAATATATCACACCAAAAGAAGAAGAGACATCAGGCTAGGCATGTTGAGCTGCTTCTTTTTCCTTTGCTTTCTTTGCATATCCTTCCTCCCCAATTCTTTAACTAACTCCACAGTGTTTTCTTTTGATCTGATTAGTGAAATTTGCTTCACAAAGCCCCTCCCTGCTGATCTGTTTCATATGTTTATCGGCCTTT
Source organism: Atractosteus spatula (assembly GCF_055471065.1). Lineage (NCBI taxonomy): Eukaryota > Metazoa > Chordata > Actinopteri > Semionotiformes > Lepisosteidae > Atractosteus > Atractosteus spatula. Next base: position 45,379,406 of record NC_142712.1, on the reverse strand, counting down.
GTGTGAAATAATTCCACCTACTGTAAATTCCCTTCTGGAGACTCCAGGCTGCATTCAGGCCTTTGGGAGTGACAGAGCTTTTAGCATTCAAGAACTGACTTTAATATGCAGAATAAAGTTAACAGCATGTACAGCTGTTACGATTGGGTTATCACTGCTGCACCGATCAATGGGGTTAAAATGAAGTGCTCCTCAGACATTGGAATGCGTCCAAGTTTATTCAGTAGTAGTGAGCTTGGTTTTCAATCATCTGTACCTTATGTGGTGTCCTGAAACACATTTTTTACACCGGAGAATTGTCTTTGCAATCATGCCTGAGGGTAGTGCCCCCTGTTAATTACCAGGATGTCATTAATGAATGCAGCACACAAACGCATTTCTCACTTCTGTAAGAAGATACTTTGCAACAAGGTATTTTATTTTGTATTGAAACAATTTAATGTGTTTTAACAAAACATTTGTGGGTATTTGTAGATAATTAATCAGAAATATTTATACACAAGTTCATTTTAAAGGGATATGTATTATAAAGTAATTAATTTATTATTCAGTAAATATTAAGTAATTTAAATTACTTAAATATTAATATGAATGTCATGTTAAAAATATATTTTTTAATAGGACAGGCCTATTTTCAACATACTGAAGCGACTGATAAGTATAAATTGCAGTTTTAAGAGTCATGTTCTACTTTTTAGTACAAAATACTTCTTCAAACTCCAACTATTGTATTTGCAAAGATATGCCAAGGCTTAGGCTCAGTGGTATACAAACCTGGGCAGTCTGAGGTTTTTCAAAAACTTGTAGTTTGAAAACTGAACAATGTATGAAGATAGAAGTTAAAGGTGAAGTTTCTCCTGAGAGCTGTAAATATGGTTGGAGGACATGATGTTCCAGAAAATAAATAACTTAGACTGGAAGGAATGAATATACAGAACAAGTTTTATTTTATTTCAGAGCAAGAATGTCCTAGAGTAACTTACCAGCTATATATTTAAAATCCCTTTTCCAAAGATTATGTAATAGATTTTTCAGATTTTTTTTTATATCAATAGGGGTCATTCCACTCTCTCTTTGTAGTCCTGCTTGCTGCAACGTCAAAGCAAACAACTGAAAACTGAGGTAACTGAGGTAAATTTTCATTCATCCTTATGCATTGTATTTCCAATGATTATATATTTCAGGAATTACTTTATGTTTTATTCTTAATAATATTGCATACATATCAAAGGATGTTCTACAAAATAAATATCAAGAGACAGAAATGATATTGTAAAGATGAATATAAAACTAATTCTCATCATATTATTTAGCAATAAAATATGATAGAATAGAATTCAAATTATATATTTATTTAGAAACACTTTTCAAAATACTGAAAGCACTGCAGTACAGCATGCAAAGCAAAAAATGCACTATTACTAATGATATTGAAATCATTGTCTTTGCACAGCTGTTGTTTGGAGGATTTTAAGTATATTCTGCATATTAAGTACATTCTGAGTCTATTAGGTACATTCTGTTGCATCCTTATCTTATTATCAGACAGACACTTGTAAAGTGCAGAAATGTCAGCTGTAGCATCTTATTAAGTGTGGAAGCAAATCTGTAATTAGCTTAACCAGTGAACCTCAAATCCATGAAAGTTAAAAATCTGACAAAGAGGCAATGCATGGAGTTTTAACCAAAACTTTGGAATAAAGTCAAACCACAGTCTCTCACACTGCCACCTACCTACATAGAAAATATAAGCTTCTCGCCACTTCTACACCTTAATTAGGGTTTGCAGACACACAGAAATGCAATTACTATGCTAAACTGTAAAATTCCTGGCACTGGACTCTTTGGAACGCTCTGCGTGTCTGAGACAATGAGACATTTTAAAAATAGACAAAATGTACTAAATGGAGTTTACAATGAAAACCGGGAGGAAAAACACCCACAAAGTTCACTTTCCCCTTAGCTGCCTGTGACAGCTCCCCCTAAGTTGGTAGCCGATTGTGCACACTTTAACCCCCGTTTACAGGAAATAAGGCAACGGCAGGACCAGCATTGTTGCATTTAAGCTTTTCAGCACAAATTGGGTCTGTGGCTTACTTTCCTTTCTTCATCTTGTATCTTGTGAATTGGTAGAAGTGGAATTTTCCTCAACTCAGTCATTTCCATTTGTCTGGTCCCTCTCTACCGCCTTCTTTACCTTACTGGAGGGCCGACACAGCAACAACTGAGACTGCTGCTCTGTGAGAGTCTTCCCTGCTCTCAAGAAAGAGTTTTCTGTCTAGGAGTCTCCCTCCTTCATTAGTAAGTAATTAGTAATGCATTAGTATTCTCATTTAGAATACATTGTCCAACATGATCACTACATTAGAGAAGAGATATTGCTGCTCTGGAATCAGTCCACAGAAGAGTAGCTAGATATATTCTGAATTGTTTTTTCTTTTGAACAGGGAAGACCAAGAAACTAATTTAAGTATTCTAAATCTAAAAATTCTAAAAATAAAACCAAAGAATACAAGTGAAAACTAAGAGAAAGTACATTTAAAACTGAGAATAGCAGTCATGTCTTTACATGTAGTAAAGTGCTAGTGTAGAATAAACTATCCAGCCTTGTTGCTGAGGCCGATACCCCAATGTCTTTTAAAAAGTGACTAGATAAGATCCTGGGATCAAATAGTTCATAGCAACCAAACAGACTAGATAGGTTCTACTTATTTGTAATCTTACCTTAATAGACCTAATGTTCTTATGTTCTTGTGTAGGAACATTAGGGTCCTGACTACATTCTTTCAATCCAGGTGTAATAGTAACAGAGTTTAAGCCTACAAAGCAAGAGCAGATATCAAGTACAAAGAGCACAGTAACTAAATTCGAGTAGAGGCAGTGGAATAACATCTAATGTATAGGTAGTAGGTCTCATTTTTGTTACTAGATTAGTAACATAAATAGCATCAACAAAAGAAAAGTGAGAGAAACTGGAACCTAGGAGAACAGGTGTGGGCAAAGTTAATATGCTTAATATATTGAACGTGAGTTCAATTGATTATTAATATGGTGTATTTTGTTGTAAACAAAAATGCAAAACTGTGTTACATCGTTCAGTAATGGCGGGTAAAAGAGACATTAATAGCTTTGAGAATTTGCTGATAGCGAACAAAATGATTGTAAGATTACTATGACTGCATACTTCATACAGCACCTCAAATGGAAAGAAAATCTAGTAGCCTTAAGAGCAACCCTACAGGACTGCTTATGCTGTTCGAAAGCGGATTCTGTGGAGAGGAAAAGTCAGCCCTGTCCTCCTCCACAATTCCTCAAGGCACTGTCCTGCTGCTTTCACAGAACACAGCCCATTTGTGTACCACGAGGAAGAATGAGCAAAAAAAAATAGTTTTAATAGAATCCGAGCTGGACTGTGTTAGTGTCTCATTGTAAAGAGCAGCAGATCCTGCAGGCGAAACAGACTGGATGGACTTTTTAAAGAAGGTATGACAGCAACCAAGATCTCCTCCAACTCTTCTACTCATAACCATCCACGTTGTCACTTTTAAAAGGACTATGAATTCATTAGTAAGTCTCTCTATCAGTCTTTCATCATTCCTCTTCCAGCCCCTCTGCCCCTGTGCAGCTGCTTTCTTCTCGGTCTGTGTGGGGACCTGACTTTCTTGTGGTTGGCTTCTCAATAAACATTCTTAAATTAACTTTTTTTATTCAGCAATGTTATTTTTCATGAAAGGGCTTTCGTGATCTCCTCCACCAGACCAATTGAATTCACCATAGTCTGCAGATGGTCCTGCTCTGTTTATTGATAGGAGATGGAGGGATTGCCAGGTCCAGTAAAGAAGCATTCTGGTCAGAAGTGATCAGATAGGTTACAGATGTCCACATCATGAAGATGACATGAGGTAGAAGCCATTTTATATACTTAAATCAATCATCACAAAGTTATATAATTACAGAGGCTGAAAATAGAGTGCTAATAACTCATAGAACTCAAGTAGAAACATAACAGTTCTTAGATTTAGGAGCAGATACACTCCGACAGCAGGCGGAGCGACGTGCCGGTTGGAGTATTCTCGGTCGCATTTAATGGCAACGTCAGCTCAAAGATTTGGTTCAAACCACCAAATGGAGACGGGTGTGCCGACAAGCGGACCCTGCTGATGCGGGATTAACGCTAGGATGAGAGAGAGGTTTAGGAGCAGATAAACCAGAACTAGCTTCAGAGGGTGAGATCCTTTTAAATTAGAGAAGATACATTGAAAAGATGTACTGTAGCTTTCTGTACAGGAGCCATAGTTAGACTAATGTCTGCACAGTGACTGAATGCTATCCATCAGCTTGACCAGAGCTGTGAGATTGAATTCAACAGTAAAAATCATTCAGTGGATGCTAAGTTTTAATTAGTAAAAAAAGTGTTCTGAGCCCAGTGCCCATTCTGGAAACACACATTGGATGGGATATTGATCAAGACCCATCACACATACAAAGACCAGAACACAGAAAAACACACAAATTGTAGTAAGAAACTCCAAACCAGATGGAATGTCTCCTCCAAAACTGAGCCATTATGGTATTTTTAGTCACTGTAATGGTACCATAAACAAATGAGTTATCATACATAAATGATGAATGAGAACACTTACATTTGTCTTTTCATCTGTCATTAAAATATCTAGCTTTGGTTCTGAAGTACGTAATTAAAAGGCTTATTTGTTAGCATTGAGGAAAGTAGAGTATGATATCATGCAAAGAACATTTCCTGACCCTTTATTTAACCCGTGCTACACACAAGAGAGGCTTAGAGACCTGCAGAAATGAGAACTGGTAATGTTGTTCTATGAAAAGGATGTTGTCAGATTTAGATAAAAAAACAATAAAAACAAAAAATCTCAGAAACCTGTTATTTAACACTTTTGGCATAGTTTGGGGGGGGGGGGGAGGTTTGCATGTTTGTTGCTACACTTTCAAACTACAGTGTTTCCAGGTCTTTATAGTTGAAAAAAAACAACAACACATTTTGCATTAAACAGTTTATTCACCATCTGAATGGTTTAAACAGTTTAAACAGTGGTTCTGTATGTTCTTTTTCTAAACAAAATAGATAAAATCCATCCATTCATTTTCTTACCACTTTATCCAATTCAGGGTCATGTGGGAGCAGAAGCCTAACCTGGCAGACAATGAGCACTAAAGAGATATAATAAAAAACACAAATTAACGTTAATTACTGTTAGGATTTGACCCAAATCTGCATCTGTAACACTACCAATCTAAGCCATTCTCCCTTCCTTTGTTATCTGATTATTCAGAGGTCAGAATGCAATGCCAAATTGCCCTTCTTTTTGAGATGTACATTATTGGACTTTCAGACCCTGTAGTTGCAATCTGTGTTTTTTTTCCTTCTCATTGGAGTGATATCTAACTTGGTTCTCTCCTTCCCTGCATGGGCTAGATAAAAAGGTGTGATATCTCTGTCCTGAAGACAGCTGATTTGCCTTCTCCAGACCAAGCAGAACGGTTGATGGAGGAGCCAGCTATGACAGCTTTGGTCTGTGGGTGAGCTCATAGCTCTGCCAGATCTGCTGCCTCGCAGCAGGAGGGATTGTGGGTGTCTCTGTGTAGCCTGCATAGCGCCACTGACTCAGAGGATTTGTGCTTGGTAACAGACTGAATGTTCTTGCCTGTTTTGTCTCTCACACATATAGATATTAGCTAGTATAAAAAAAAACAGGGGGAAGTATTATTTTCTCTTTGATAAAGAATAAAAGCTACATATTCTCACAAACAATATTAAAAGTCACTGCTGTATGAAGACAGCAGACAGTTGGTAATGAACAGTATAATCAAACTGAGAATGTTGGATTTCTCTCTTGTTTTTTTTTTCTCCCACAGTTCATTTTTAGAATCCACCTACATGTGTACCGTTGGTCTGGCAGTGATTTTTTTTAATCTCTGTGCGGAAGAAATGGAGAGCCAGGCTGCTCACTGCTTTATTTGCCAAAGCAGGTGCTGTAATCAGAGCAGCTTGAGCCGTGAATGTTGTTACCCAGTCACCACTCTGTCTTCGACTAAAATATGCCCTTGAATTTTTATGGCATTGCTGAAATGAAACATGGATGAAGGCCTGTGGTTCAACGTTGGTTAAATATGTGCAATATATATGCCTTTTGCCCCTCATATAAAATGACAGCTGACTGTGAAGGGTGTTGCATAAATGTATCATTTTGTCGCAGTGCTCAAAAAAGATATCTAATATTTCTTAAAATCTGAAATAATGAATTGAGAACAGTGAGTTGAACAAGCTATTTTAGTAACATTTTTCTTGGGGCTAAGCAACACCATCATAATTATCTCCTTAAGCACAGCATAACATGATATAACTATAACAACACGCATCATCTTTGATAACCCTTTGTGAAAATGGTATTGCATGCAGTAATTCGCAATTGCTGATATTGAGACCTACTTTCTTCTAAAGCTGGAGAGCAGAACTCCAGGTAAAGAGAAGTAAGGTGAAAATTAGAGACACAAAGGACTTGAGAGCTCAAAGAAACTTTCCGCACATGCAGCTCATTAGATTCTGTTTTGCTATGTGGTTCTTAAAAATGTCATTGTCTCATGTTGCGTTTATGAAGGAGTCATGATGGTGTTAGCCCCATTCAAGTAAAATTACCACAGTAATCCAATCTAATTTAATAGTACACCAAACTAGCTGCTAATTCTCTTCTTTTATACTTTTATTAATAATAGAGATCTCACCCACTGAAGCTAGTTCTTTTTAAGAAATACATACAGTACCTGTCTTAACAAAGACAGCTAAAGATTCTTTTTGTTTACTTGCTGTATACAGCTATACTCTGTAACAAAACATATGTACAAAAAGGTTCCTGATTTAGCAGTTTTAGAATTTGTGCATTTTTAAAGCAGAATCCTTCATCAGATTATTGTAAATTAATTTTAGTGGAAGTATTCCACTGTGCTATTTTATTCAAATGTACAATTTCTGTTGGTTTGTAGACCTTTCATTCAATGCACATATTTTCAATCCGGAATACTGTATAAAAAGTCTCTGCCAAACACTCAGTTTTAGAGCTACAAATTAACACAAAATGTCATTTAGTCAATTTATTTAATACTGAACAGATTGGCGTGAGCACAAACAATGCTTGGATACCAGTAAATTGTGTAAATGGAATAACTGTTTTCTGCATTTTTTCCTCCTTGTAAGAGATGGGTTTTATTCTGTTAAGCACAGTTTTTCAAAGTTTTTAAAGAACAGCATATCCCGCCTCAATTGTTCATGTCTTTCGGATGGTGAAAGTGGGTAATGGGTTTTGTATTAACATTGCAGAACAGGTGGGAGCATATCAGGAGACAGAAGGAGTGTGATGTTACTAAAGCAGACCGATTTGCACTGTAGGAATGGAAACACTACACAGGTCTCCTCCTCTCTGGGGCCTATGCTTACTCAGAACAGCTGGACTGTCAACACAAGTGCTACCTTGCATGAGACACACAAGTGATTATTCTGCATTTTTGCATGTTCACCTTGAACAGTACGTTGCAAATTTGCCAAAATATACTTTTGTTAACTAAACCAAATATACTTGTAAAAAGCATACATTTACTAAACCAAGTACATTTTAAAAACATACCGTTAAGATGCCATATTTCTACTATATGGTATATTGATCCAGGCTTCACTGTATAGAATGTTCAGTAAACACACACCTTTCCAGATTGACAGTTGTAGATATGTAAACAAAACTATTATGAGCATAAATAAAATAAAAATATCTTTGTTAATGTTCATATAAGGAAAGATTTGCCATTATAAACCTATTCAGTCGTTGGTAGTGGGAAAGCCTCAACCATCGTCAACTGGTCTGGACATCTGTTGGTGACTCTCCACGCAGGGATGGGCACAAAATGATGCCTTTCAATAGGGAAAAAGCAGAGGTTTGCAAGGCACAACATCAGCACCATTACAGTAAGTGCTGCTCTTTGGTTTTAAGTTGGATTAGGGTTAGTCATTCACACATTAATTACATGTAAATCTGGAAATTTATACCAGTGCCATGCAATCAAAAAATGTCTCCAAAATACAAGTTTATTACTTGCCCTACCAAAAATCAATTTTGTGGTTTGCATATTTCTGTATAAGGAAGAAGACTAAGACATTTTTAGAGATTTCACATTAAACCCTCAGTTTAATGGACTTCAGTTTACCAGACTTTGGATGTAATAGACCAAATCTGCTAAAGGGTAAATTGTTGGTAAAAGGAAGTATTTCTGGCAATAACGGGGAAGTACACAAATGACACAACAAGGTAAAAATAAATACTACATAGGTAGTAAAAATTCAGGAATATCAATGGTGCACTATAGAGGTAGGTCAATTGCTTACGATGGGTGCAAGTTTTATATAGTATATTTACTACACATTAAATAAATAGCTTGTAGATTTATGATTAAAAGGCACAAGAAAAATTTACATTGGCTTTGGTTATTGTAATTGTAATTGTAAAAAAATAAGCAAAGCATCCAAGAAACATATCTTAGTTTCTATATTTTATTCTTATATGACAGTGTGTCAGAATGGCATGGTGGTGCAGTGGTTAGCATTCCTGCCTTTAAGCTCTGGTGGCCTGCGTTCAGTTCTGGAGCTGGGGTGCTGTCTGCTTGGAGTTTGTGTGTTCTTTCCATTTTCCTCCTTGTGCTCTGGTTTCCTTTCTTAGGTTAATTGGCTTCTGGGAAAATATTCTCTAGGTGCGAGTGTGTGCGTATATATGTCTGTGTCTGCCCTGTGATTGACTGGCATCCCATCCAGGGTGCACCCTGCCTTGTACCTGTTGCATGCCATGATTGATAGACTCTGGCTCTCCCGTGATCCAGAAGAAGGATGAGAAATCCTGAAGTGGTGAGAAAATGAATGAATGGATAATACTGTGTTTTGGGACTGAAAAAACATTGCTTGTGATTTAATGGACTTTCGAAAATAACAGACTCCCCTTTCCCCTTTTAGTTGGTTAAACTGAGGGTTTACTGTAGTTCAAAGAAAATAAAATGAATGATGAAGCTGTGCTTAGGACTGGACATAGTCTAGGCTTACAAGCCAATGAAGCCCATCTTGTCACAGATTTATTTTTCTTTAGCTGCCTTTCTTTTCATTGCAAGGTCTATTCATAGCATTGATGAAATGCTCTCTTAAATCATCCTGACTCTTTCTGAACCTTCAAATCCAAAATGGATTCTCTTTGTCCCGTTATGAAGATCAGCTATCACCGAGAACTACTGACCTCCAGGTGTGAACTTGATCATCTGGCATAATTTATAGTGTATAAAAACAGTTTAACACAGTTCATGACCTTTGCTCCAGCACAACCAGATAAAAAATAATCCACTAAACTAGTTTGAGAAGCACTAATAAGCCTTTTGAAAATGTTTTTCTTCATAAATCTGATTACAGCTCTTTGATCTAATCCATACATTAACTATGAGTTGTTATTCACAGAAACCTTTTTTACACTAATGGGACAAAAAAAACATGTTTTCATTTGCTAGAATGCTGTTAAATTCCAGTTAAAATAAAAGCTTTGGAAGTTGTTCTCTGGTGCAAGATTTTGGCATATCTTCCCAGTCCTGTGCTGTGCATCAAAATGAATGCTGATATCACACTCAGACATGCAATCAGTTTGAATTTGTATGTTCTAGATACAATGAGCAAAATACACTTTTTATGTTTTTAGAATGGTGGGAAGCTGGTTGCATGGAGCACAGCCATGCGATTGTTTCTGCCTCCTGCTTCAAGGACAGAAGAGAAAATATGCATCCATCAGTTCGCCAAAATGTTCATCCATCCCTCTATTTTATAACTGCTTTATCCAATACAGGGTTGCAAAAGAGAGCCAGGCCCTATCCCAACAAGCAAAGGGCACATGGTGTAATACATCCTGGACTTGATGCCAGTCAGCCCTTACAAGGCATAGGCAGATATAGTCAAGCACACACACCAAGGACAATTTCCTCGAACCCAGTTAACCTACCCGTATGTCTCTGGACTGTGGGAAGTAACCGAAGCACCAGGTGAAAACCCACGAGAACTCGGGAAGAAATACAAACACCACACAGATAGTACCCCATATCCAGAATTGAATGCAGGACCCCAGCGCTGTGAATCAGCAATGCTAACAACTGCACCATGAATGTTCATGTCTTTCTTAAATATTTGTTCACCAAAATCATTTTAACATTTGAAAAAAATAGTGAACTCCAACACTTTTGTCTGTTGCTGTATGTACACAGTAACAGTCCATTTTAATGCAAGAAGTTGCTCATTTGTTCCAGCACACTGGCATGTAATCCCGTTTCAAAGAACACCTCAATTTTTGCATGATTAATTCAGAAGTTTGAAACATTCTTTACATAGTTTTTCCTCTGCGTTATGTCTGTTTGCTTTTTTGTTCGGCTTTTTTCAAGAAAGGAAAATGAGGAGGCACAGAAATTAGAAGCAAAACTAAACTAAATCAAGACAAAACAAATAATGGACATTGTTCAAGCATGTGTGTTTGTTTTATTTCAGCTGCGCATCAGAATGTTACCTCAGCTGTTCTTGGTCCTTAATAACACGGAGTGCCCCCGGACCTCTGGGGTCTGTTTTCTTTCCATCACTCAGTGGGCTCAGAAACATCACTGGGGCACCTGGTCCCGCACAGATGTGCAGTGACACCATGCGTCCCTGTGAGAGATGATGTAATTCAGAGCACATCCGACCAGGCCCTGAGGATGGTATTTATAGAAAGCAGCTCTCTGCGATTGAGTCTTATCACCACAGAAGCAAGTTGTTTTTCCTTTTTGAGATCAGCGATGATGCGGGCTTTGCTGACCTCATTTACCTTTCCACCCAGTGTTTCCAAAATACCTCCTGTGGTTGTGAGGGAGTAAATTGCTTGTGAAGTGGGAAAGGATACAACATGTGCTCACCTGTAACATTAGTCCCAATCATAATAAAATCGAGCAACATGGCATTAATGCTGATAGTAAAATAATAGGTCCTTTTATACTTGATGTAAGGTAATAGATGAAATACACTATCTATACATTGATTATAGGAATGAATGTTGCCATTTCACAATCCTGAAGAGTCTTCATAAGACTGAAAAAGCTTTCTGTGGCTACTAACTCTAGTTTTATATATGCAAGAAGGTGGAATTAGATGTCTATGTATGGTTCTGTCCCCATCAATGCTGTGAAAAGGCAAGAGCAAATTCATTCAATAAGTTCTTAAAATATAACATAAGCCTAAAAGGTGTTCCATGTAATATATATAAACCCTGATCATCAAGAGAAATTAATCATTCTGTGCATTTATGTTTTTAGAAAAATTAAGTGTCTGAAATTTGGTTATAGATCAAATGTCTCTGGCATAATTCTGAATTGGCCTGTCCCTGGTATACATGAAACACTTGTGTGAACATGAATTTAACATTCTGATCTGATACATCTTTTGTGTACTCTTAACTAGAGCTGCAAACTACAATGTATTTCATTTCCTTTAGTTCCTTTGAAATTCTCGTCGGAAGAAAAACTTTAACAGTCCTTGTAGGGCACTTCAATTTTAATGATTTAAGTCCATGGATGTTTTTTCAAGGAAGTGCTGGAAAATCGTAATGCAAATTTAAAACACTTTGCAATTTTCCATTCTTTTTCATTAACTAAACTCAACTAAGTCTGACTTTGGACTGTTATCTCATTTACTGTAAATGTATATGAAATTTACTTGTACACTATATGAAATCTGTGTATATAATTTTTAAAATTTAGAATTTCACTTTAGAATCTCAGCATATAAAATCTCCATTCTACAGGAAGCTGCATTTTTACAGACTGTCCAAGTTAACATTAGCAAATTGAAATAATCATTTTCATACCATACTTCTTTATGGTCTTTCAATCTTTGACATCTATCTTCAGAAGATATATGAATATACTGTATTTAGAGACCAAGAATTAGGCCTATATTCTTGTAAAATATATCTGAATTCAAAGCAGGTATAGAGTCTGAGACAGTAACATAGAACAAATCAATATCAATGATCTCTGTTCAGATTGTTTTTGCTTTTTGATAACATCTAATGACAAAGGGAAACTATCAGGGGGTTCTCTAAAATTGCTTGACTGCTTGATCTGAAACCAGGCTGGAGAGAAACTGATCTGTAATGTCTCAGGGTGAAAAATAAAATAAATAAAAAAGTGCAAGTAGGTGAAGCAAATTGTGTGGTTGAAGTTTTTGAAGATTGTGAAGATCGTTCTGATAACAAGTCTGAACCTCTCTGTGCTTTGGGCTGCTTTTCTGACTCACAGTGAGGCCTCACACATTAATGCCTCAGAAACCAGGCAAAGCACTCTGCTGTCTGTCACAGCTTACCTGTGAGAAGCATCATCCATTCATCCATTTTCTAATCGCTTCATCCAATTCAGGGTCACAGGGAAGCCAGAGCCTATGTTGGCAAGCAATGGGCACAAGACAGGATACAGCCTAGATGGGATGCCAGTCTATCACAGGGCACACACAGACACACACACTTACACCAGGGCCATTTTTCCCAGAAGCCTATTAACCTCTCAGTATGTCTTGGGAGGAAAACCAGAAGAATTGGAGCAAATCCCCACAAACACAGCACATATAAACTCCATACAGATAACACCCCTGGCCTTGAACACAGGGCCCCAGCACTGCGAGACAGCAATGCTCACCTCTGCACCACTATGCTAGAAAAACAATGATAAATCACAAAACCCTTGACTGGTTTATCATGCTGCAGCCTTTGGCTAGCAAAAACAGTAACCTAATAAAAACAAAAGGCTTTTTTTATTTCTAGAAGGCAGTGCTTAATTTGTAAGTCACAAGCTGCCAGAGCTCAGTGTACACAGGAGAGAAAAAAAGCACTCAGTGCAATGAATGTTATAACCCTATTGGTAAAACATATAAGTATAAAAAGTTCATTCTCTACTGAACTCCGCTGGTACCTTTTTTTGTTTTATAAAAATAAAGGCCCCTTTTTTACTTCAAATGACTTGCCTCAGCTGCCATTAGACAGATTTTAGTAGCACACTGTACTACTGTACCCTCTCAAACAATTTTCTCCTTCTCATTTACACCTCATTCAGGAATATAAAATGCATCACATTTCAATTGCATTCAATTCCTGACAATTAATTTTGTGTTCAAAGCAAGACGTGGATTTATGACGTGTAGTGCCTTTGTAAGATGTGTGGAAAACTATGTGATAGATATTTATTTAGATTGATCATTAACATTGGTTGGCATTAAATGCAAGACATTTTTTTATATGCACCTTGATTCAAGCATGTTCTGTCCCAAAATGTTCTTGAGAGCCCTCTGCTGTTTTTTACTCCTGGAGCAGTGCATGTTACCCACTCTTTTGCCAGTATAATGCCTGCTGTTTTCTCTGGACTCAGGGAGCCTGCTGTTCAATATGTTGTGCAACTGAGATTCGTTTCCTCCATAATTAAACATGGTTGTCTGGATTGATGAAATTAAAATAGTACAGTAGTCAGAAGCACATGAGTTTTGTTAACAAGATCCTTGTCCTCTTCTCCTGATGAACCAGGCCCATACTGCTCCTCATCTTTCACAGCCATGCCTTTATCCAGAGCATCGTCATCAGTCACAACAATTTCAGTAGTACAGCTCACACTGGACTGTTGGCTTTTTCATTTAGAATAATAAAAAATCATTGTGGTTTCACTGGCAAAAGCCTATTGGCCACTTCTACACAAACAGGGTTGCAAATTCACAGTTCTTAAAGGCTAATAAACACTGGAAGTATTTTAAGAGCTCCTTTTAAAGAAGTAAAACAAGTTTAGACACTCAAAGTTCTTTACAAGTGGTCAGTGATACAATCTACAATCTGCAGCAGCAGCTGCAGCACAGCATAGGAACAGAAGAGTCCGTGTGCTGTTACAATTTCTATGTTTTGAGTCAATTTGTAAGGTATTTTAAATTAGACACATGCATGTGTAATTTTTTTATATCATGAGCAGGTGTTGGTGCTGTGCTCAGAGGTCCCGGAGAAAGGACAGTCTTAACTTAATAATCCTGGAGAGAGGACCATCTAAAATGCAGAGGTACTGGAGAGAGGACTGTTTAAAACTTAGAGGGCTTGGAAAGAGGAAAGTATTAAAATTAGAGGGCTTGGAGAGAGGACAGTCTTAAACTTAGAGGGCTTGGAGAGAGGACAGTCTTAAACTTAGAGGGCTTGGAGAGAGGACAGTCTTAAACTTAGAGGTCCCAGAGCTGGGCTCTGGATCAAATTAAGCACAGTTGGCAGGTAATTGTAACAATAACAATTCCTTGCATTTGTAAAGAGAAAAGTAATTATCTCAAATGATTTTACAATTCCCAAAACCCACGTAACACAAAACCAAATTAGAGAAAATTACAAAGCTAAAACATCAAAGCAGCTAAAATAGATAAAAATGGCAAATTAAACCTTTCTGAAAAAGTAAGTGTTTAGGCTAGACTAAACCCAATGTGGCTGAGTCACTGATTTCTTTTGGGATTGTGTTCCAGAGATCTGGATCGCATCCACAAAAGCCTAATCACCCCCCAGAGTGCCGATGAACACACAGCGCCTTCACGTGTCCCAAGAATGACCCACTGCTTCAATAACATGGTGAGACAGATTGTTCCCAACCCATGACAAACCCTTTGTCTAAAAAATTGCCTCCTGATTTTGGTCCTCAATGCACTTCCATCCAGTTTGCACTTGGGTCCTTGGTTGCCTGCTTCACTGACGTTGCCTTGACTTGCCTTGTCAATACTATTATTATCCATTGTGTCCAAGACACTTAAAGGGGGAACTGCAGTCCCACTTTCTCAGACAGGGTTTTGAATCTCAATAACAAAATACATTTATTGATGGTGTCGCAAAATTTGACAAATTCTGAATTAAGCACAAAATTTTACCATGATGTCGCAAACCCCTGGTCTCTCCACAGGTGAAATTAAAGAGTTTATATGAATTGCGACATAAAGCAGCCCTTCCTGCACATTGTTCACTGTAATGACTAATGTAATGCGATGTACAAGTGAATAAGTGCAGGTTGTGTGGCAGACATTTCTGTTAGAAATAGCTGGTCATGAAAAAGGAGATAAGACCCTATGCAGTGTTAGCTGAAGATAGCACAGAGGAAACAAAGGTTTTAGTGAGTGGAGCCAGGTTTACTTATCCATGTCGCGTAGTCTATATTCAAGGCCGTGGTCAAGCATGGGTCAAAAAGCCAGAAGCACAAGACAATGGATTTCTTGGACGTAGAAGTCCAAGAGAAGGTAGCTCGATGAAGGTTAACTCAGTAGTGAGCGTGGGAGTGTAGGTGAGTCGCCCTTAAGTAGTGGTAGTGAGGAGGTGTGGTGCAGGACAAGGGACTTGATAACATAATAAGGATGTGTGTCGGCATTTGCAGGTAATAGTCTGGGCTTGTGTCTGGTCAGTGAGATCCGTGACAATTTCACTGCAGAAATGTTAAAATGTGATCTGCATCCAGAGTAAACAGGTAAGCAGTATTTGTTGGCAAAACTGTCTCAAATTCCAAATTGCCCCGTTCTGAATTGCAGAATATGGGGCTGTGGAAATTTAATCAATTTTGTGATGTAAATTGCAAGTTTTACACATTAATGTGTACATTTTACTCTCATTGTGGTTTGAAGTGCACTCATCAATGCCGATTCTTTCTAACCCAGAAATATAAAAATAGTGTTGCAGTTTCCCCTTAAGCCTTGAGGCATCTGCTGATAAATGCCCTATGCCTACCCTCCCCCACCCCCTACCTGCTTCAGTCACAAAACAAAGAAAAGATTTAAAACGTTTCAAAAGGGGTTTAATTTTTAATTCTACGAAACCATAATATTCAGCGTGGTAGTCAATCTCCAGTTGATCTGGACTTTAAAATCTGTGTTTTGCACACCACTGAGGTCCATAAAGATCCAGCTGTGCTTGATATTTTACATATTGTAAACCTTGTATACTGAGTGTTCCTTGCTTTAAATAACCAGAAACAGTCCTGCTTATTCATATTGATAAAAATGGGTGATCCACACAAAAGAACATTTTGAAGGCAACGTGATGACTGATTTTTAAGCTCTGACAGCTATTCATTAGGGAGAGAGAATGATGATAATGACTAATTATCCAGGCAGATCTTGGTGTGCCAATGAGAAAAAAAAGGCTGAAGACTCACTTATTCGAATACGGGTTCCAGAATTCTTTGGAAGCAGACAGGTTTTGAACGTGTTGAATTAATAAAAAAAAAATCATGGAATATTATAGAGCAGGAAGTATAGGTAGCCTTAGAAAAATCTAAACATTGCTTTTGTCTAGATGATAAACTCTTCCATCCCATTTGGACCAACCAAATGTGTTGGTGCTTTTTATTTACTAGAATTCTAATATATTTTCTTAGACTATTGACAGCAAATATGATTTAGACAAATACTACACATGTTCAGAATTACACAATTTGTGGGAGTGCTATTTCTATTTAAGAGATAAAATACAAAAAGAGAAAGAAAATACAATGTAAAAAAAAGAGAGAGTAAAAGCTGCAATTTTTTTAATCTTAGCAACTCTGCAGCAAGTTCAAATTATTAATTTCAAAATTTAGTGTGAAAAGAGCAAATTTTAAAAATGAAAACGTAATCCAATTACTACTTTCCTTTCTTAATGAGTTTTACTTCATTACTCTAACTTGCTGTAACACGCTCATAACATTCAAGCCATAATTGCCTCAAGCAGCAATAAATGTCTTTTTTATTATCTTACTTCATAACTGTATCAATTTAAAAAGACACTTTGCTTTGCCCCTGACCTTTTCCAGAGGAACTTTGTTTTAAACCGCTGAAGTTGTCCTTTGTTGCTCAGCCTCAGTTGCAGCACAGACAGGTGGCATCAGCACACTGCTCACTGCCTTCACCGGGGATGCAAAGGCTGGAGTCCAATTTGGGGGCAATTTAGATGTCTTATTATTCTGTTTAATTGCCGCTCCATTAACAAATATTATCCAAATAAAACCCAGATTTACTAAAACGAAAGAAACAATAAAAGCCATACTCTCTGGTCTCCTGTTATGTCACACAGAGACCCAGGTCATAAAACTAACAGAGAGTGAATGCAACACTACACTTTGAAGTGCAACAAAGGAACTGAGGCATTAAGCTGCACACTGTATTGGTCTCTAGAGCAGTTCCTGTTTGTCCACACCTGGAAGCTGTTAGCTGTTGCTGCCATGCAGATTTATAGCGTTACTACCACCCCCTATACGTATTTTATGTTGTGTGCTCACATGTACCTGTTAAAGACACACATGTGAATATGGTTTCCATCAGAGTGTCATTACTTCCAAGAGTGGCTTTGGCTAATTTATTCCCTTTTGGAGGATATGTTCCTTCCATATATCCTTTTTTCAGCAGTGGCACATTAAACCAAACAAAGGATGCAGGAAAGCTCGTGACAAATGTGTGTACCCCTGCAATAAATACAAATTGAGTTTAATAGATGAAAATAATATCTGATATGTTCCATGCTGTACACTGCTGTTATTTTTACTGCCCGTTAATCCATTGCAACCTTTTCTTTCCTTAAGAATTCAAAGGGATGCGAAACTGGAGGAGGCCATTCAGCACCTCTTGCTTCATCAGAAAGAACTGTTTAGGATTAAATAATCATTGATATGGCTAGAGACCACACCAATGGAAAGAACACTGAAATATGTTCTGGAGCATTGAAGTTTGAAGTATATTTCTTTTGCGTGTTATGCTACTGGGTGGAAAATATTTCCTCAGGCATTCAGCCGATGAGCAAGCCGTTACATGACTAGACAGATGCAAAAGATACACGGGTCTGGAAAATTAATAGGAGTAATAATTTTATTTAGGAGTGCTTTTTTAGCAAATTCAAAGTGCTGTGAAGTAGCAGACAACAATACAATAGAAGCAAAAAATGGGGAAAAGGGCAAACTGAATTAGTAAAGCCAGGATTATAACTAATTTATACATTAGAAGCTTTAGTCAGAAGACAGATATTTTAACAAGCTCTATAAAAGTTGACAGCTGACGGATTTGGGCAGTGAGCTCCAGAGACATGATGTTGCACATGAGAAGGCTGTATCGCCTGTTCTGGAGGGCATGGTCTTTGGCAGGGTGAGAAGCTCTGAATCAGAAGATGTCAGATTAAGAGATGCTTTTTTGTGAATCCTTAAAACTATCTGGAACTGAACAATTAGGTATCTTATAGTAGAGTGGGAGAACCTTAAAGCTCACTCTAAAGCTCACAGAGTACTAGAGCAATATACAGGGAATGGCAGTTCTGTGGTGATGCAGATTACTTTTAGCGAGTAATTGGGTTGCTAAATTCTGGATATAAAAAATCCTATTTTCCTACACAGTAAGTAGTTAATTTACAGTAGTCTAATCTTGCTGCAATAAAGCAACATGTAAGCATCAGACAGGCAGAGCAAGAGCCTTATCTGAGACATGGTAAGCATGTGGAAAAAGATGCACTTGTGACATGCACTTCAAAAAAATATCAACTGGTATTTAACTTTTAATTAAATCAACATGGATTTATTCCAAAACACTATTATCCTGGCTTAAAAGAGTATAATAATTTAAATAATAGAATGAAGTAGTTCAGGTGGGTAGCTGTGTCAGCATGCGTATGCTGCAAATGAACAAGTAATAGGTTTATTCCATGCTGAAAAAAAAAGAAAACACAACGTTTCGGCTGTGGAGCCTTCTTCAGGTGTACAAATAATAGAATGTTTTGTTCATTCTATTCTAGAGTTCTAGTACATATGCTCTGTGTGTATAAGCAGGTATACTTATCAATGTGGGGTAAATAAAATGGAAAATAATACTTAGAAACCAAATAGCATGCTCTTTTAACTATTTTTCCTTTCTAAACAGCAGAGAATAGTAAATAAAAATAGAACGTGAGTAAACTGGATGTGCCTACAAACACACAAAGGAAAATGTGTATGTGTGTGAGCACGTGTAAATGTTTCTGAAATCTCACTTGACTTTTCCCATTGACACTGCAGTTGTCCTTCCCTGCCAGGTCAGCAGGACAGTGAGAGTTTCAGTTCCAACCAGAATGTCAGTACTCCCTTGTCTCTGGGTGTAGTGTCAGGGTTGAGCAGTATTACCAGGGTGATGACTGGAGAAACTCGACAGCTCTTCTCCAAACCCTTGGCCTTCTGTGACCTTGTGAAACAACTGCAGGTCAGAAATAAAAGCCCTTTTCCCAGATCCCAGCCCCACCCCTCCATAGCTTTCATTGCTGAAATAAGAAGTCTTCAAAAACTGACCTATGACCTCCATATTCCAAAGGAAAGGATTCTGTCACCAGACATCAAGTGGATTGTCATATAGGTGAATGTTTTCCATTGTTCACAGTTACAGGCAATAAATGTGCCCAAACCCCCTATAATACAGCAGTTCAATCACACAGACAACTTTACTACGATTTGCTAAGATGAATGCCATAAAAAGGTTTCATTGACAAATAAGTGAAATTTAACACATTGTAAAAATCAATAAATGGCAGAACTTTCTTTTTGACAGCTCTGTTGTCTGCTACTGTTTATACACTGTATCGTTTGCTTTTCAGTTTTGTTGTCAGTCTGTCATTTTGTAACGTTTGTAATGTTTTTTCTAAGACAGGTGGTTCTTCAAAGAGAATTTTTAGAATTTATCACTCAGAAATATTAAAATGGGGTGAGGTTCTTGCAAGGACATTGCTAATGGAGAGGATAAAACCGAATGGAAAACTTCATTCAACATATGTAGAATAAATATGAAACAAAAAGGTGAACTCAACAGATAGGAAAAGATGGTTAAGTATAACTCAGGTAGAATGTAAAGAGAATTTTTTTTTATGTCTTATGTGGGTCCCCACACCATCAATAACCAAAGTGTTAACAATAATAAGTAATATAATAAGTGAAATATTTTACTCTTACGTCTCACAACAGTTTAATCATCAGTAAAATATAAAATTAATAGCCTGTTGAATTTAATATGGTTTCTAAGATTCCAATAAGCCTAAGAATATATTTCTGTCGTAGGTCTATTAATATCACTCTGCAGTGTTTATTTCCTAATTTCCCTCCCCTAATTATGTTTTTGCTACTTTATCTCTTTACCTGTCACACTCTGCTGATTGTAACCACTGAACAGAAAGCCATATAGAACTGAGGTTGAGAGAGACACAGAGGAAAGGAAACATTTTAACCATCTGTTAGTCTTTTTCATAGAGGCAAAAAAACAAAATAAAAGCCAATCCTTCTGAAATACCATCCTAATATTCTTGCTAATGTCCGAGGGAGCCTTCTGAGAGAATATGAGTGTTCACTTTTTTGAAGGTGTTGTGATCTTACATGCCTGAGGAGACACAAGCCAGCACCCTGAAACTCTGTATCAGCCTGGGAGGACCAGCAAGCCTTTAGTGTGAGTAAATTGGGAAATCAACTGTCCCTTAATTTATATACACTAACAGAGACTACCCCAGGGCTAAGAATTAAATACTCCGAAACAAATCTGTTTAAAATTCTCGTAAATAAGAAATTATGCTAATGCTCATTAGATGGAGTATCTCCCCTCAGCTGGAGTAGATAAAAGAAAAAATCAAATTGTGTTTGCTCTGCTGTGAAAACAGCCACTTGGCATCTCTGCTTTCCAATTGGCTCAAGAGATAATGGCCAAGGGGGAGGCTGGGATAGCTTCCCTCAGACCCTCACTGCAGGGTTTCAGACCGCCAGTCAGATGTCAATGAAGTGGCTCTCTGCAGGAGTCCTCTCAAGTTCCATTATTCAGCCTCACTTGTGCATGAATATGCCCACAAAAAAGAAAAATAAACACAACAAAACAAAATAAAACAACAAAAAATCTAAAAGTTATTTAGAGGTCTAGGTGGGTTTACAACTTTAAGGATATGTGGCCCTTTTGGTGATATGTCTGTAAACCCCGATCAATATCTCTCATAATGACGCATGAACAAGTACAAACTCTGAAGTCAAAGAGAGCAACAGGAAAACAATTTGGGAAAGCCATGTGTTGTCATTGAAAATTCGTAAAATATTTTGAAAGAAGAGAAGATGGACTGGAGGACACTGTGCCAATTAGTGGCAGAGTAATGTTAAATGTAAACAGTGAAATAAAAAAATCCAGGCAGCCCAATTAAAATCATTTGTGTAATGGAGTGACATTAACCAAATAAATGAAGTTTATAACTAAAGATTGGGAGGGATGACAACAACCACGCTCAATCGTACTCAGCTGTCGGTAATTAGCAATCACTCCCATCATCTTTCTTCCAGCAAACACTATAAATACCAATTTGATTTCTACTCTCCCTTGTGTGCGATTTTTGCATCCCAACTCCACCTCTGCAGCTACCCCTTGGTAACCCTGCATGGGGATCCTGGCCTCCTTGTCCTATAGCCAGGAGGTCAGCCCTCAGCCAAGCAGGTTAAGCCAATATCCGCTCCATAATAGTTCATCACGCTTTGATCTTGGGTGTTGTCATTCCTAGTGAAATATTTTTTAAACAGATTTTTTTATCAGAAAACGCTGATTCAACCAGATATATATTTTCTCATGGTAGGTTTCTAAAAAATAAAGAGTTCATCATAGAAGGTGGTCTGTAACCTTGTAAAAAGTTTTCAAAATTTTAAAAAGAAAAAAAAAACTGATAGAAAGCTCCTATAAAATTATGTTATCATCTTGCACTACAAGTGCATGATACAAGCCACACCACAATATTCAACAAACCCTACGCACGCATGAACATTTTAAAATAGAGCTCATAAAACTTTTTAATGAACTGAGATGCTGTTCAAATTTTACATTTGTTGCAACAAACTGGCTTGGCCCTTTCCTGCATCTAGTCATCCAGTGCCTTCATTTCCAAATCAATCTGGACTATGCAAAGCATGCTGATTTTTGCCTGGAGACGCAGCCAAAATACACCAGCCAGGACACAATCAAGACAAAATCAAAAAGTAAAAGGATACCTGAACTGTGTCAACATGTTTTTAAATTTCTTTTGTTTGTTGTTGTTAGATTTCTAACCTAAAACTGTACATGTCAATTATCAGAAAGAAGTCCACAGGGAAATGGGACAAAGACAAAATATTCAGTTTCCAGAACAGACTAAGTTTCTCTTCCATTTTACAACTCTAAATCTGTATTCTGACCTGTACATTTAGTACACAAAGTGCTGTATTATCAGTTTCAGGAGTTTGGCCAAATTCTAATTATGATTAAATAAGATGATTAATATAAAGAGATAGTGCTCTTAATACTTTGGTGTTCATTCAGCTGGCCTGCAGGTGAGAGCTGTCATAACCCCATTCACTTATGAGGAATGATCCAGGGAGGCAACTATAAGGTGGAGGGAGTGGAGCTAGAAAAGATGTGTGGACAGCAGGCAAGAATTTAGACATAAGTGAGTAGAAGTGCAAGATTAACACTTGACCTCCTCCTGAACGTCTGTTAAACACCATTGGGCGCTCTGTAAGAGAGGACTGGACTGACTGAAATCACTTTCTACTGCATTTTTGTGGTGGATAAAAACAAGCAAGAAAAACATTTCTGCACATGAAGTACAGAATGTTTGTTGGGGAAGGGTGAAGAACAGCCATTAATCTCTCCCACACACCAGTTCTCATGTTCTGTTCTTGGCGGTTTTTTTTATTTTATGTTGTTTTGTTATGAAGTGTGATTTACATATTTTTCAGTCAATAGCTATTAATGCAAAATGAACCACTAAACAAAAGAGTTTACTCTAATATGTATATAATGCCAGTCATTTTTATTTTAAGTTGTTGTCTACGTGCAACCTCATTGAAAACTTTGCATTTATGTTGATTCACAGGTAAATCTGATTCAATTCACTTGAAAGGAATCACAAGGTTGATAAAATCAGCATTGATTACTTGAGCAATGAGGCTGCACTTTTTAAAGGGACAAATCAAAGCATTGTAACACACTTTCTTCATTTGGGTTGTATTGGGATTATTTATGTCATTGAGCTGAGCATCGATATCCCAGCACATTTTATTTTAGCATATTACCTTTCCCCTTTTCACTGAGAACACATATCACATCAGGTGAAAGTACTTCCAATATTGTAATACAGAAACACACACATATCGGAAGGGTTATTTCTTGTTTGCCACCTTTTATTCTTCAAATATCTCATTGTAGAGATATTTTTTCCCAGAACTTCTAATTAGGAATCTGTTATGATGAGAATGGTTTATTTGATTAGAAATGTATGAATTCACTCTTCTCCCTCAACTCTTTGCTGACTTAAATGAAAGAAGTTAAGGATTAGAAGTGAACAACTTTGTGGTGCATCAATATAGCCCCTGTGAAAATGATGCCCATCACACAGGAATGTAAAAGTATATAGTAGTCAGCGTGAAAGGAGTGGTTAGTAACCACTTTGGTGATTATATGACATGCATTAACACAGGGGGGTGTTGATTCTCTGTGCTTGCAACAGGAAACAGAACAACTGCATGTCCTGAGCCTATTGGCTTGATTGTACTCGGCAAGAAAGCCTATTTACTGCATGATGAAAGAACAGTGACTGGTCACACTTGACAGCAAAGTTTGGACAATAGTTTCATTTATTTTTTAATTTTACAACATTTTCCTTTTCAACTATTTTTAATTGTCTGCAATCTTTCAGTGCAAATTAGGAAAAATCAATTTAATAATAAATCATATGGACAGTCCAAGTCAACGGGAGAACAATGACAAGATAACTTGTAATTTGCCTCTAATTACTGTTTAATTAATTATGTGAATGCTTCTCAGGTACAAAGTATCTTTAACATTTTTAAATATATTTAGCAAAACATACTTAATTCCACAAAGAGAACTGTTACTCACACTGGAAAGAACAGTGATTTCACTGGTTCACTCAATCATACTTGATAAACACTGCTCAGCAAGAACAAGAAAATTTCTCATTCACTGTGACTGTACAGAGGTGTCTTATTTCTTAAAATAGTTCAGATTAAATTAATCAGTACACAATCTGAAGGCCTGCAGAGCCTGAACACTTTATTATTTTGTCTTTTATAAAGGGTCAGCTCTAGCATTTTGGATTATTGGGGTGCCATCACATTTGCACATTGTATTATTTGAGGACATTTTCCTGTCACCACATGGTCAAAGTTTCCTCAAACAATGGCAGAAGCACTAACAGTTTGTCCCACAATTTTGGAGGAACCCAGACACATCACCTGAGACGGTGAAGATCCACAGCTAGGGTTGGGACAGCTTTTTGTAAGGTACCATTTTATTTCTGCATATTTAAAATGAAATAACTCAGCTAGAGAGACAAGTGCTATCTCTTATCAGTGGAGCTTCCATCTATAAAGCATTCAATGGTACAGATATTTTTTAAAAAATAGGTGAAGTTTGCTGTGTGATGCTTGAAGATCATCATCTTTCCTATTTGTGCAGAATATACAGTATAGAGTTCCTTACACAACAGACAAATAGACCATGAACTGGCTATAAAAACTGCTTCTTTTTCACATATGGAATATATTCTAAAGTGTGTGGTTGAACACCTTCCTTCCTTAATGACCAATACATAGTCCAAAAGTGTACAAGTCCAAAAGATTAAAAGGGGAGCTGCAATGCTATTTTTACATTTTGGGGTTAGAAAGAATCGGCATTGATAAGTGCATTTCAAGCCACGATGAAAGTAAAATGTACACAGTAATGTGTAAAACCTCCAATTTACATCACAAAACAGACAACATTTCCATATGGTGCAGCTTCATATTCTGCAATTCAGAACGAGGCAACCAAACTTCGGGTAAGGTGAAGGAGCCCTGTTACATTGTAAATAAGCAGGCTTTTAATCCAATAGAAATACTGCTCTCAACTTTGAGATGATTTTGCCGACAAATACTATTTACCTGTTTACTCTGCATGCAGATCACATTGGAACATTTCTGTGGTGAAATGTCTGCTATACAACCTGTACTTATTTGCTCATATACCACATCACATTAGTACTATGACTAGTGAGCAGGAAGGGCTGGTTTAAGTCACAATTCTTGGAAACTCTTGCTTGCACCTGTGGCGAGACCGGTGGTTTGCGACAACATGGCGACCATACAGTGCTTTCACAAAGTTAATGATTTTGTGCTTATCTCGGAATTTGTAACATTTTGTAACCAAGATTTCATAACCGGTCTGAGAAATTGGGACTGCCCCTTTAATGTTTTCATTGATATTATTGTGTTATTTATATGCAGTAGTTTATTTTTTAAACTTAGTCCTCTTTAATGGTGGCTTTCAAAATCAAATGTAAATCCTATATTACATTAGAAAAAAATTTATTTGCTATCGGAATGGATAGAAAAGTCAGCACACTCAAATGCAACTTGAGTCTTTTAATCAGAGGTTGAATTGTTCACATTTTAGTGATTCCAGTCATGGAGACACATCATTGACAAACCAAAAGACTATTGTGCTTTGAATACCAATTGTAATTTGCCTATGCTAAGATGCTGGGAGGCATGATAACTGACCCCTTTGTTAATAATTACCTGTGCACTAGTTATTCATTATTCCTCTGTGGAATATACTTTTATTTCCCTAGCTAAAAAATTAGCATATTAAAAGTATATATACTCCCAGGTGTCCCAAGGCAGAGACTGTCCGTTTCATTTTTTTTAATTCACAGAAGTGCATGTACTGATTAATGAGTGGAGAACTGTGCCGCTAATGACAGACTACTTATATTTGCACACTGCTTAAGCGTACGTTAATTTATACATATATTCATTAATAGTGCCAAAATGATAAAATATACATGTCAAGAAGCAGGTCTCTGTAGGAGAAAATCAGGCTGAATGAAAACTAATGTTATAAATAGAAAATGTATTTATGTAACTTGGGGGATAAAAGAGTTCACAGATATAGGTCAATAAATTATATATTTCTTGATGTTTGAAAAAAATGATGACTGATGATGCCTCTAAACTCTTAAAGGGCTGCTTTCATCTCCCTGTTAGGCAGGGAGCATCAGTGTGGAGTCTGTAATTCCTGGCCAATTACCATGGGCTTTCCATGCAGTCTGCCCTCACTTTCAAACTTTACGAGCTCTTTTCATGTTGATCATTTTATAATCTCTCTGATCTTGACACACAGATGCAATACAAACAATACAGATATAATTGCATTGTATTAAAAGATATTGGACCTTTTTGGAAAAAAATACAGATATTTTACAATTTCCCTCTTTGACCTCACCATTAGATCTAATGCTATTACCATATCCCAAAACCACATGGTGCAAGTGACTACAACCTGGATGGGATTCCAGTCCAGTGCAGGGCACAAACACAGGGATAATTTAGGGACTCTAATTTAACTAGTCGTCATACCCATGAAAGGTGGACGGAACCACCTTTCACACATATGATTCCTGGGAATATGCAAACCTCACACAGAAGAACTCTGGATCCCGATTCTGGAATCAAGCCCGAGGCCCAAGAGTTGTGAGGAATCAGTGTTAACAGCCACACAACTCACACCACTGTGCTGATCCCTGTTCGGACACACTTAACTGAATAAAACACCACAACTGAAAATCTACAGTATTTCAGGTTTGGACCCGGGTTAAATTGATATGAAATTGATATTGATAATAAATATGACAATTTCAAACCAGGTTCTTGATGGTGGCTTCTTTGTGCTTCAGGCTGCTTGTTTCTGTTTTCTGGGATATTGCCATTATGTAAGGAACAGGTGAAAATCAAGCTAAGACAAAAGTTTCCAGACAGGGTAACTAATTATTCAAATCCATGCCAAATATGTTCTCATCTTAAATACAATTTTAAATTATTGTTATGATAATAACTTGAATATTTTAATTAATAGAAATACAGCCAGGCCAACATAAAAGTGCCAGTGCAGAAAGCTTTGTCTTGGGCTAGGAACATTTTACAATATTAAAAAAAAAATGCAAATTGTTCTAATAATTATTTCACCTTACATTTAATCTGCTGGAGAGGAGCAATTATCTTGTGTGGGAGTTTGAGACAGTCGGACCTGAATTAGTGCCCCATCCAGGCACTTTTATAATGATTCAGCTTTCATACATATTGCATTTAGTACTGGCTTGTAATTTGTAATTGGCAGGTAAGTAGAATTTTTGATTTATTCTAGGAACTTGTAGTCTTTGTAAAGCCTATACATCAGAATGATAGGAGAGCTTTAATGACTATAGGAATAAGGGCACATACATTTAGTTGGGTATCTTTTATCTCCTGGGACAGGTGGGAGTATGTTGAGGTTCATTTATTAGGATTTACACTTCTTTTTTACTTCTGCCAATTGGTCATTATGAGAGCATGGGTATAACGGATATGAAATTAATGCAACAGTTCTGGGTCAGTGAAAGTTCACAGATCCTGGCAGCCAGAAAGAATAACTTAGAGAAAAAATATATTCATAAGACATAAGACAAACAAAAACAATTATTTTTCAGCAGTTTTGTTAGGCGCTAATGATTATGATAGAGGGACATAACTACCCTAGCTGACCGAACCCCCAAAACACTGTTTCTTAGCGACAATGAGTTTGTGATGCGTTGCACCTCAGGCATGCTGGATTGGTTCAAATAAACAAGAGAAATACTTCTGAAGACCACCAAGAGTTTTGACGTTAGAGAAAGGCCTTTTGAGTAAAATAATTTGGATAGCAGCAGTTAATTCTGCACTCCTCAGGATGCCAAATGAAGTAAGGAGAAATGATTCAGGGTCAAATCTCTAAGAGGGGAATGGTAGCTGTTGCATAGATAGTGAATACAGCACGTTAAAATATAAAGAGAGAAGGACTGAAGAAAGTTGGAATGGGAACATGGGATTTGAATAAGGAGGAATTGACGTAGATGCTTGGTCCAGTCCAATATTTCTGGAAGTGAAAATGAGAATTTGTGCTCTACTTTGAGAACCTAGGTATATAGGCAGCATGAATTATGAACTGATTGCAAAGAAAAGTCAGGAGAGGCACCTTGATTTCATCATTTTAAGTTGTTTAGAAAGATGTTCCTAACGTAACTGAAGTGGCTGAGGTAAGAAACAACTCACAGTTTTCCAAGGGTGAGAATGAAAAGGTGGAGAAGATTTTAATAATGCAACTGAATTTACATCACAGGAAAGTGGGACAGACAATTAAATACAATTTTCCTAACACACCTTGAAGAGGTACCACGGATTTGGGATGATGGATATAAGTTTTAAAGTAGCAAAAATACCGACTTTTTGCTAATCAAGCGTTTCTGTCTATTGCTTTGATCAAATAGAAAGCATAATTGATGGCTGAGTACAGCAGGGAGAAACTGGAGAAACTGGGGATCAAGCTATTGATACTATAAGTGAATAACTGTGTGGAACAGAGATTCATCAGATCCCTTTATTTATGGGTGTGATATTGAGAGGGCTGATTTGGTCTGGGGCAAAAGGGGAGTGGGGGGACAGTGAATGGACAAATCATGAAACCCCGCCTAATTTCTAGCCATATAAAAGCCCACAGCAACAGGATGACAGAGTGCTGAGTGGAAACTGTTGCAGGTAGTCTACTCCAAAACAGAGCAATCCAATCCCAGATGAAGAGAAAATGAATGAAGTGTGCTAATAGTTGTGAGTATGGAAAGGACATGCAGTAGTTGTTTTTGGGGAAGTGACCTTATGGAGTGAGCACGAGCACTTCACGAAAGCAGCAGATGAAAGTTGGAACTTTTGCATTCGATTGAGTTGAAATTGCAGACTTGTCCATCTCCTCAAAGCCCTTAGAATACTAAGGCCTTAATGAGGGTATGAGGATTGAAGATGGGGAAGAGATTACTAGTGATGTAGGACTGGAAATAGGGGAGGTTTACATTCAGAGAGAGAGAGAGAGAGAGAGAGAGAGTGTACTGTGCTGATGAATGAGGACGTATCCCAAAAGCCACACTAAGCCCTAAGCCCTTCCTCCAAGATCTCATTTTGTGTGACAAAGAGCAGGTGGACTTAAGGCTCGCAAGCATTTGAG
The DNA here is from genome assembly GCF_055471065.1 of Atractosteus spatula. Lineage (NCBI taxonomy): Eukaryota > Metazoa > Chordata > Actinopteri > Semionotiformes > Lepisosteidae > Atractosteus > Atractosteus spatula. The sequence continues at coordinate 45,350,257 of NC_142712.1, read as the reverse complement.
GGTGCACTGTTATAAAAAGAATAATGGCCTCACATGACATCATTTGTTGGTTACGGTTCATGGTGAAAATGCTTTCTGTTGTTCCTGCTTTCGTGCTGCTTTTCCAGTGGCTAAGTGCAGGTTGGCAGATAATTTTTTAAAGAACTTTTCATTCTCCTATTGCAGTTTGGTGAAATTGAATGTTATATACATATACGTACATATGTATTACTTACATACATATTAATTGTACGTCCCTAAACAAATGTAGTGACATAACATGATCATTTATATATGATATGATTTTGAGTTTAAAATGGCAAAAAGTTAAATTTTACTAACACTTGAATATTTTATTATCCTTGGCAACTTCACACTGCTTTCATACAGTAGGTCAGAACTGGAAATGTCACCATTTTGCAAAGACTTGAGAGTAATTCCCTTCAGTGAAGTCTGCTTTGATGCAGACTTACAAGAAGGGCACATAAAGGGCTCATCGTGGGTGCCCGTGAGCCCCCTTGTGAAACACAAATTAGAAATGGGACACCCTAAGCCCTTGCGGAGCTGAACGGGAATGAGCTTATAAGGGACACGAGACCACAAGTGTGGATATTGGGGACATGCCCTGCGAATAAGAGCCGTAAGTGATGCAAACAATTGAACAGTAAATTGGCTGCAGAAGAGTTTGATATTGAATGAGCCACAACAGGATTGCTGCTGATATTCACAAAACATGGAGCTACTAAACTAACAGGGAGGTCTGGGATAATAGACCTGAAAAGGTCCAATTCACATATTTGGTCAGGAAATGTAGAGTATAAGACATCCCTTTACAGAAGTGAGCAGTCAGTGAAGGATGTTGCAGTAGAGGGCTTCTGTGAGTGCCTGGGCTGGTCAACATACAGTATGCAGAAACAAGACAGGCTGAAAATATTTATTGCACAGGTACAGTATATCCTAGATGTGTCTGTGGTCTAAGGATGAGAGGAATACATTTTAAAGCAATAGTTATAGTTATAGCATTAGTTTGAGGTTATAAGTGTTTTGTCCTGCTATTTTAAATGGGTGTATCGAGAGCGATGGTCACTTTGTGAAAGGCAAGGTGGCTATACTAAAACAAGAGAAAGTGAAGTGAGAAAGATAGAATGGACATGGTGGGGAGGTGAAACAGGTATCTGCTGAGCAGGCTTCATCTGTGTGAAAGTTGCAAGCGAATGGTGTGGCTGTTATAAAGAAACAGGTGATTGTGAGGAACCAACCACTGGGAGAAGCAGTTTCCTGCAAGCTTTGTAATGTCACAGAATTTCACACAGGAAAGAAATTGTCACAGCATTACAGAATTATAATTAGTTATATGAGTGGTTAACAGTTGTATAGTACCGTAGAACATGCGGGCATGATGAACAGGAAAATACAAATTTCCAGTGGGATAATATAAACCTCCGGGGGTCCAATCACAGAGGAAGTAAGATAGGAAGATTGTAAATTATGGACACTAAGCTTTTTAACTCAGTATGGAGTTCAATAGCTCAGAAGATGCTGCATTGATTTGGAAGAAGCACCCCAGAGCTACCTGTCTTGAGGCTAGCAACTTGGAAGTGGTGTAGGAACTACTTATCAATGCTTGTCGTTGAGCAGGATGTCAAGTTCTTGGTGTTCCATGTTTTCAGAAATTGCTATATTATTAGTAACAAGGCTGTCATTATATGTTTGCACAGGCCACCATAGTGTCAAATGTGATTTGCCAAAATCAAGGTAAATCAAATTATAGGGAAACAGGTTTGCGATGATACAGGATTCCTTGTTATATGAATTGTGAAACTAAAGAATCATCAAATATTTTTTACACAATGCAGGAAAGGTGACATTAATACAAAGAGATGAAATAGAGATGTATAGGGCTAATAACAGAACTGAACATGATACTCAGTTACTGTCTGGTCACTTCTGTGAGGTGGAGTAAGCAACAGCAACTGGGGGGAGCTCAAGAAGGAAATGCAGTTGACAGGTAGGAGTACAGAGGTTGGAAACCTGGGTGAGGGAGAGTGTTGAGGGCCAATACTGCACCAGTTGGACATCAGAGGTAAAATGTAGGAAGAATACCTGTCACTGTAGCAGCCTGGGCACCAGGGAAGGTGAGTGCTGTGAAAGAGGAGGACCAATCACACAGAATACTGAAGCTGTGCACTCACACGCATGGGGAGGAATCAGCACCTGGATGGGGGGGGGGGGGGGGGGTCTCCTATAGAGACAGCAGAAAGGATTGGGAAAGGGAAAGGATCAAATGTTGATAATACACTGTTGCCGTAAGTTCAGTGGCTGGACACTCAACCAGGAGGAGTTCCAGGGAGTCAGGAGATGTCAGGAGAACTGGAAGAAAGTGCAGACATTGTGGCAGGTGCAGGGATCTAGTTGCTTTTCCTTTGAGAACAGAAATAGAACAATTATTTGTTCAGCATAGTAAGAAATTTACTCCCGTCTTAGATTGGAGGAGGTAAACAGAGTTTGGATCACTGAATCTAGGAAGGGTTGCAAGGACTGGAGCCAAGCAAGAAGAACTGGTGAGGCGCAACAAAAGATTAGCTGTAGCAAAGCAGAGCGCATAAGAGACATCTGCCTCTGACTAGAGGACACACTAAATGCCAGAGAAATGTGCAAAGGAAAGTCCAGAAGGTAAACATATAGTAAAAGATCTCTGTTCATGAGTTCTATGTTTATGATTTTGTCAATGTAAATGTTCTACTTAGAATGCAAACTCTAATACAGGGTAAGCTATAATATCAGAGCTATGATTTAATTTATTTGTTTACACATGCAATAACTTGATTTTTAGGGATGTTTAAATTTTCCAGTACTGATTTTCATGAAATGCTGGTCTTGGTGAGTCCAGAGGCAGTTCACTCCACAAGGAGCAGAAGGCTCACTTGTAACAGACAATAATATAAATTTGTTTTTCAGTAGTATTACTGAGTAGAAGGGTTGTGAGTTTTCAGTTTTAAATACATTGTGGTGCCAGTCATTACCATTTTCATATTTAGATGTCTAAATGTTTAAAATCTAATTTAACAGTATGCAGTATGTACCTTCTCTTTAGCTGCAAAGGTAAAAGACCTTTACATAGTGCATGTAAAGTGGTACCAAAAAATCATACTTTAACTTCAAACCCACGGATGACGTTATCTAGTCCAGGTATCACACCTGAACTTACGTTTGTAAGGTGTGTAAATGTCATGTAACATATTCCTGAAACTTGGTGGTAGATTTCTGCATTCTTTTGCTGTGCTTTAACATATTGTTATATGTTACACAAGGCCTTTTTGTGATTCTTCACCTTGAAAAGACAGTAAATGAATACTTTATTGGCTCTAAATGTTGAAATGTGAAAAACACATCTTAAGAATGTACAAAAATGAAAAAATAAATAAAACAGTTACTAAACAGAAGGCCCCTGATTACTAGAAATGAAAAATGAAAACAGAGAAAGTAATTGAAGTTAATGCATTTTCCTGAATTCCTTTTCTAATCGAACACTAATAACTATAATTCAGTAAGAACCGGAACAGAAATTGTATTGGAAATGGAGCACAAAGGTAGCCAGTACACATTTGTTTTGTATATATTGTGTCTGTTTGTGTTTCAAAAAGCTGGCAAACATTTCAGGTGTAGTCAAGAAGTGACATTATGGTTTCTCAGGCTAATTACTGTATTTCCTGTGCATTACCTTAAGAATACCTACTGACATACAATGTAAAGGCAAAAGTCTAAACTTCACAGCAATGCTTCAAAGAGCACTGTGGCTTATCCCCACACCCAGACAGCTATCACAGAGACCTTCACACATGAAATCACTACAACTTCTGGTGCTAAACAAGAGGACCAGGAAGTTCCTCTTTATTCATGTGTAAGAGAAAACAGCAAAATAAAAACCATCTCCAGAGTCTGCTAAATAGAGCAGCATTTCACAGACAGCTGCTGCCACCAGCCAGCAGAAATGAATTAACTCACACTACTTCCTAGGAGACAAAGACACACCCTTAAATACAGAACAAACTCACATGAGTATTCCCTACATACCAACAGATTCAATTATGCAATCAGTGAACTATATACAGTACAACAGGTGAGACATTTGCAAATGAACAAGTATTTGTGGCCACCTATGGTTGTTCTGTTTTCATTATGACCATTTTTCCAGCTCCTCTGTACAATCCACCACAGCACATAATGTGTTTTACATTTTAAATAGTGAGCAGACAGATTTGTTTGGTTGTTTGACCTGTATTGTTCTCTGGGTTAACAAAAAACAGAGCTCAGGTCATGATTTCATAAAAAACACCTGGTGCTCAGTGTTTTGTCAAAATGAGTTGATTAAAAATCTGTATGGAGAGCCCTTCAAAATTGTATGACTTTAATTAATGCATAATTGAAGGCAGCCTGTCTTGAGAAAAGTTGCCTGAAGATAGAAATGTTCTGTTTCAAGAATATTCAATCCAGGAAATTAGGAAACCATCTCTCTGAAGGAAGCCACAACCACATCCACTTGTCCAGGACTGTCATACAGTATATGTCTGCTCCATGTGACTAAGTATTTTCAGAGTGTCGGGAAGGTCCAGTTAGAATCAAATAACAGAATGACTGTAGATCACCTAGATCACCATGTTCATGAAAATGATCTACAGACCTAGAGGTCATTTAGGTTGATTTTTCTTTGTGGTATTGCTGACGTTTAACTTCTTTTACCCATTGGTGTTCAGTAGGAGCATTGATGTTTTGATTATAAATATCCACTTGTCCATATATAATTTAGAAATCAACAAAATGGGGCATCATTAGAAAAGGTTAAATACTTTCTCAAGGCACTGTATTCACTGATGCAGACTGTGTTGCCCCTGACAGACCTGGCAGAAGATTGCATGTCTGGAGATCATTGTGAGCATTATGATGACTGTTCAGATTGAGGTAATGAATTAACATGTTTTGCCAGACTTCTGCAGACTTCTGTTCAAAAACACAATGTTGAGATCTTGCTGTGGCCAGTTTCTTTTAATGACTCATGGTAGACAACAGCTCCTAGCTGCCTTCACAGGAAGAGTGGAAGAACAGACCACAGCGGTATTGTCACGGACGTCCAAAGGGACTAACCGTGGGGAGCAGGAGAGCGGAAAAAGACCCATATGCGTAGCGGCGAGACGGGAAAAAGGCCCGGGCTCATTAGTGCAAAGAGTTCAGGAATGCCGTATAGAAACCTATGCCCTCAGGGAGCGGACGTGGGGCGCCCTGGTGCTAGGCGGGTCTCAGGACATCCGAACGTCAATGCTGAGCCAGGACAGAGTGCAAGACCCGGAAATATATAGCCCAAGGGAAAGAGAGGGACCGGAAGGACAGCAGACCGGGAACTAGGGACAGGACAGAGAAGGAGCGCCCTCTGGCTGCAGAGGGCGTGACAGGTATCCACTGTATCTCCAGTTTTGTGATCCTTGTGTGATCCAGTGATGTCATACCCAGTTCTAATGTGTCATATTTCATACCGAAAACCTGGTATGTTTCATTGATCTGTGTTTGTGTTCATGTTCATTTTCTAGTGTTTGTAAGTCGGACAACAAGACCAATACTGCAGAAATGAAATCCTTGATGTTGCGGCATTTGTCTATGATTTCTTATAATTAATGTACCACTAATTCATTGCCTAAAGAGGTTGGGAAATCACTTGACCTGGGACTCCCTGACTTATTTTCTCCCAGTGGGAGTTTTAGTTTTCTGTCCTCCATACCTAGTGATCTACTGTTCCTATTATTGTATTATTGTCAGCTGCTATATAATTCTTTAAAGCTCTTTTTGTCAAACTGTTGTGAAGGTCTATAAAGTAGATAAAATAATTGTTTCTAATTTTGTTTGATAGCTTATTTAAATATTTAATGGGACCACAAGATCTGAGTTAACTTTTATTTCAGTAGCATAGACAAATTCTAATAAGGATGAAACAAAACAACCGAAATAAAGGGATAGCATTCTTAATACTTTGGTATTAAACAATGACAGCACTGTCCAAAGATCATTGCTGTCACAACCCCGCTCTCCTTTGAGGATAGAGCCAGGGAGAGAATGCAGAACAGTGAGGCTGGAGAGGAGGGGGAGTGTTAGAAAAGATGTGTGTAGAGTTGTGTGCAACCAGGGAGTATTTATATATAGGTGAGTAGAAGTGTGACATTAGATTTTGACCTTCTCCTGAATGTCTGTTAAATAACATCATTAAGTAGTTCAGTCCATTTCTAATAATGACATAATGAGCCAACAACATAGATATAGATTATATGATTTAAATTGATCCATTTATGATATAAATGGATAAATAATTTAATATTTTAGAGTTATCTTGTCTGGCTGAGGAAATGACAGGGCTGGTCGAAGATAAGTACTGTCACAACCCAAGATCCCCAACACACTGATGCAGACACTCAACTAAAAGCAAGTGAGTTTCACTGCAAAGCTTCACAGGAAGCAGGGAGAAAGTATGTATAGCTTGGAATGAATGAAAAACTAATTTGATGCAAGCTTTATTGAGTAGTTTTGGATATGTAAAGTTTCAGTGGAACACTAGTGGAGAATGAAGCGAATGAGAAGGATGTATGATGTGGATGACTGAACATGAAATGAACAGGTGGCAGGAATTGCAGGAACATCTACTTTGAGACTGGAATTCTGTGGTGGTGGTTAATATATACAGCTACTGATTCCAAGCGGAATCTATAAAAGAAGAAACATCCACTTTGTGGGTGGAACTAGGACAGAGAAGAGTCGAGGGCCAACACCACACTACTTGGACACCATTCAAAAGAGTAAGTAAAGAGGTGGGGGAAAACATTCACCATAGCATGCATGGCCTTGCCTGGGGTGAAGTCACTAGATGGTTATGAATGATGAGGTACAGACTGTTGCCAATGCAATGTGTTTACACCCATAGGGCAAAGTGAGTATCAGTGGTGACTGGGTAACTGGGGGGGCTCTTAATGAGCCAGAGAAAAGGAAAAATTGAAGAAAGGAGAGAAAAAGTATTTAAGGCATTCTTGGGCATGTTGGGATATACACTCGACCATAAAAGGAGTGAAAAAAGGAGGAAAAGAGTGAAGGGGCATGATTAAGAGAACAGTGAAGGGGAGGAGGGAGATGATGTAGCCATGGTTGTTTGGAGCTGCAGGAAGGATTGAATACATCAGGGGAACTAAAAGAGCAGACAGCATGGCAGGAATAGAGCCAGTTGTATTTCATGGAAAATTTGAGCTAAAGGAACTGTTTGTTTGAGAAGAGTGAGAGGGTGACTTTAACACACTATAAAAAAGGTCTTAACACCGAATGTGAAACATGCCAGTCTCTAATGACACTGAAACTCTGAGTGCTAGAAAGAAAGTATTTATATGTAATTGATCAGAAATGCAATAGTTTGAATTTGCCATGTTATCAAAAATTTAAATAGAAAAATAGAAATAGAAAAAGTCATGGGTTTGTTTGACTCTGGACCACTGTCTATAAATTCCTGTACTTAAAACTCAGCTTGGATTTATTTCCTGGTCAATGAAACCACAAATTTACCAAACCTTTCTAAGTAATTTGTTAATCATTGTTAACTGCTTATGGACAATCGGTTATAAACAACAATGCCAGTGTTCTGTCTCTTTTAAATGCTTGATGACATCATTAAGATCAATAGGGAAACCTTTTTCTTTGAGCAGAACAACTTTGGCTGGAACAATTTCTAAGGTCTGCCCTTGAAAAGACCGCAACAGGTGATCTTTAGGTAGTACCTTAACAGAGATGGCAACCTGCAAGGAAAACTGTTAAACATTTGTCAAAACCAAAAATGATATTAAGGAACTAGGTAAAACTGTAGAAACCTGTTTTGCATTTTTATTAAAATGTCAAAAAAACATTTCAAGCTGAATATTATATAAAAGTATTTAAAGAGGGCAAAACCCAGCTCCTTCTATTTACTAGCCCACTAGGTTGTAAACAAACCTTTAGACTTTCTATCCCAATATTCCTTGTGTCCACTGTCAGAGCAGCAACATGTTGGATCGTTGGGGGGGTTCCAGTTACCTCATTCTCATGTCTGGTCTGTGGTGCCTCAAAGCAAAGTAGGATAAAACCAAAAAGTATCTGTAAATGCTTCCATTCATCAAGAAGCATTACTTTGGAACTGTGTGGTATTCCGGTTGCTTCAATGTTGTTGCTGGTGAAACAAAGGGCTCAGGAAAACTACTAAAATATTAATATGACTGCTTTCAGGATGAAATGCCCAACTAAATTCCAACTAAAGTCAGTCAGCTGCTGCTACTTGTTACTTATAAGGATTATGTTGTAGGTGCTTCTAGTTTTGCTGCAGATTATCTGATTCTGCCAACACTTTTTGCCAGTCTGCCCCACCATCTTCTTTACACTGTGATTGTTTTACTGCTCAATCCAGTATTTCAGCTGCAAAATAAAAACATTTTGAAATTAAAGAATTACAATTTAAAATCCAGTTGTGGTGTTGGATTTAATGTGGATGACAAACTTATACTGTACATGCAATCAACGCCGTCTCAATCTCAGATGAACTTTATCTCCCACCTCAGCCACCACCTCCCTCTTCATGTATTACAAAACATGCATGACTGTCAATCTGTAATCAATTCATCCTTGATTCACTAAAACAGCATTCTGTTCTCTTGATGTTAAATCACAATCTTGTTCACGTAAACAGCAATGCTGGTTTGCTCTTCTTTTGATTTACTGAAATTTGGGAATAACAGGAACAGGAATAGCTCCAGGAGAAAACCACAGGCCAACTCTCATTCCTCTGTATTCACAACAGCCATTCCTCTAAATCACCCACTTCATTTTTTTTTTACTTCAGATGCGAAAAAGTACACTTGGAAGCACACTCTATTTATTGAACAATGTGGAAGATTTCTCATTCCTTCCATTTAACATTTCGGTATTTCTTTCCATAAATTTGATAATGTCTACTTTCTGTTAGTTGTTAAGACAAACATGCAAATAAGAGGTTCCTCTTTTATCTATCCATCCATCCATTTTCTATTTTATCCAATTCAAGGTCATGAGGGAGCCTATGCCAGCAAGCAACGGGCGCGAGGCAGGATACCCCCTGGACTGGATACCAGGCCACAGTGGAGTGCACACAGACACACTCAAACCAGGGCCAATTTTTCCAGAACCCAATTAAGTAGCAATTATGTACTATATACTGTATGCACTGTTGGAGGAAACCGGAGCACATGGAGGAAACCCGTGTGAACACAGGGAGATCAGACAAACCCTATGCAGATAGCAGCCCAGAAATTGAGCCCAGGGCCCCAGCACTGCGAGACAGCAATGCTAAACATTGCACCACCATGCCATCCAAGTGTGTCTTAATTGTTTACAGTTAAGTCACTGAATTGTACATCCCATGAGGAGCAGGGGTGAAACCCCTTCCTCTTCCATCACTTCTGACTACATGAACTCTGATACAATACCCATCCCAAAATAAGTGGGATTACATTCAGGTAAAGAAGACTGGCATTGTCAGATCCAAACTTTGTTCACATTTTTAAAGGATTTAATAAATTTATATTAAATTTACAATTTATATCCTTTCATAAATCTCAGACACAATACATGGAATTTATCTGTAACTCATGAATTAGAGATTATAATAAATTCTGGAGGAAGCAAAACATCTGCTCCTGCTTGTCTTTGGCTCACTTCGGTGGACAAGTGCAGGCCTTTAGACTTTCTATCCCAGCAACACTTTGGATCATCGTAAAGGATTCCATTTACCTCACCTGCATGGTTAGCCTATGGTGCCTCAAAGCAAAATAGGATAAAGCCAAAAAGCATTTGTGCATATGCATACATATTTGTCTGTGCATAGTACCTTTAGATTATGTGATTAGGTGCCAATTTGCACCTGATGTGTAGAATGTTTGAAAGTCTTTGATTTGAAATGAGTTTAAGATGATGTTTTACAAAGTTGGACAGCCATGCTGAGCATCCATAATCCTTAGCCTGGATTCCCAATCCATTAACTGGAGAGTATTCTGTGGACATGGAGTAAGAACTAACACTAGACTGGTAGAAAGTAACCTGTGTAAAACAGCTACCGTTCCTCGGATAAATAGGTGTAAATGCTTTTGTCAGCTTTAAAGAATTGTGGGTGGGAAGTAAATTCAAAGTGTTAAGTAAAATGAACCAGCAAAACAGACCAAAAAGATCTTTATGATTCCTTCAATGTAAACAGTTGTTGGACACTCCGGACTTAAATAAGGACTGACAATTCTGTATTGTTTCGGTTCATTACTATTTCAGTTTCCCATTGTATTGAAACCACAACTAGTATTTTTTAGAAGGTAAAATTAAAGTGGACATTAATAGTTTTTAGTTATTTTTCAGAAAAATGGAAGTTGTTTTGTAAATTTGGTGGTTCACTTCTGTCAATACCACTATGTTTAATTTATGTTGCTTTAATGACAAAAAAAAACAATAAACTTATTTCTATAATTGAATCTCTGTATTGGAGCTCTGCATTTAAGAACAGCAAGACTGACATGCTATGCTCAACTGGCGGAATGATTAGATCTCCTTTTATACACTGTATAGAAATATAGAATACCAGTGTCTGTAGCTTAATTCCTGAAGCAAGTTCCTGTATGAGACTAATTTTCTGTATGTCATTTCTGATTTTAATTTACAGTCTAATGTGCCTGCTGTTCGTATTTTTTTCTTTTCATTACAAACTCAGTTTGACAGTAACCATTCCCGAATCACATCAAGGTCAGGTTTAACAGATGTTGCAAGGAAGTGCTGTAACATCTTCTGAGTCAAATATATACACACAGCATGCTCCAATAAGAACCTGTTACAGTATCAATTAAATATTACAAATTAGTTATGCTTTAGAGATATGCTGTTTACACTAGTATATATGTTAGCAGATATACAGTACATATAGTACACAATCAATCTGCATTTTGAAGTGGATAGGTAAAGCAAGTAAGTTACTTTTCTAATTATCTCTATCTATTGGTATTATTAGTGGACATTTATTTGATTGATTAATGTATTTCAGTAATGGCTTGTGTAAGTAAACACTAAACCCACTAAAAGCCCCATTATCTACAGTACCTACTTTGCTGCTAGAAAGGTCTATTAGGAAAGTTTGAAAAACTGAACTGGTCTGGTGGTTCCAATGTAAAAGAGAGAGATGCAATTACTCCCTCCATTCTGCAGTTTTGACTGGCTGAGTTGATTATATCTGTGCTGCATGTTTCCTGCCTTCGATAGCCTGAAACAGTGAATGAGTGTGCAATTCTGTTGTTTGTTCAGAATATTTTCAGACTTGTTCACTGGAGAGCGAGACGTGTATGTTTGTGAAAACTGTGCAATGAACCTTTAAAAGCATCTGAGTATTAATCTGTATTGGTTTTCTATTGTATGTATTTCATTTAATTGATAATATCATTAATAATATACAGAATATAGTGACTGGTGGCATATCATGAATTTATAATCACTAAGCACATTAGGTCATCAATTGATACTGGCGCATCAGGTGCATTTGCACAATAATTGACAATCTTGCTGACAAAGGTTATACTCACATGGCTGGCAGCTACTCAGATTGCCTTGAGAATGTTATCTGGTAATGTTTAACAGCTGCTGTACCACATGTCATAGCAGTAAAACACAAAAAATGCATCCTAGGCCTCAACCATCTACTATATATTCTTTGCATTAACAAATAGCTGCAAATCTGCTTTAGTCTTGCTATGGTGACCTGCAGAATACAGACCTTATGAAGACTAAAGTAACATTCCTTTAACTGCATACACGAAGCATAGTTTATAATATTGTACTTTCTGTGACTCAGAATACCACTTACTCTCTTTGTTATACTGAAGAAATAATCAAATGTGGACAACATTTCAGGAAAGTATAAAATACAGTGCATGGTTTACTAAATGAATATTTCTCTGGAATATCCTATGTCAAGAAAACACATTTCAATGTTTACTTGGGCGGGAAAACGTCTTTATCAGAGGTTGAGAGGTAATTCCTGATTTACAAATCATAGTTGTATTGCCTTCTTCCTCTGACTAAAGGAGTGTCTAGTGGATTTCTTTGTTGTTTGTTTTTTGACTGCATTACTTAGAATATGAAACAAATTAAATGCACATAGATACTGTAACCTATACAGTTTATGGAAGCCTGGTCTGCATGTAAAATTTTCGAGTTTCATCTTAGTTCAGCAACTCTGGGGTTTTCCATAACTGTGGTTGGATCTGCCAAGCAGAGATATCCAGATATGCCCAAGAATTGAAAACATGTAAAGCTTGAGACAAGTGTTGGCACACACATTTAAAGATTTTAATGTTGCAGTGGTAAGCAAGTATTCTTTGTTTGACAAGAAGATATTTTTTGTTTTCAGAAGACATGATTTCTGCACAATATCACATTCTGACCAGATGCAAAACTGTTTGTCATGTTCAAGTCCTTTAACATTTACTTCGGCACATGATTGCATACATGTGCATGTGTGTATATTGTAGGTGTGTGTAAGTGTGTGAGGATGAATGTACACGTGCATTTGTGTGTTTGTGGAATCAGATGTCAAAATGGGATTGGTATTTAACAGTTTTCAGTACACTGTTTAGTACAGCAGCTTCACCAGGAGTACTGTGCAAACACAGCATTTTATGTGACATAATAAATGTACAGATTAATGAATCCGTGAAGGATCTTCAAGCATAGACACAAAATAACTATCATTTTCCACTTAGAAAGTCTCTATCATAATTTACAATTAGCTGATGGGTTATATTAAGTAATTAAAAGGTTAGATAAAATGAAAACAGGCATCCATGGACGCTATTGTATGCCGATGTTATGATAGCAAGTGAAACGCGACACGGCCTCGAACAGCAAGTACAGGAGTGGAAGACGCGCCTTGAACGATTTGGGATGAAATTGAACATCAAGAAGACGGAGTACCTGGAATACGGTGATCAAACCGATGGCACAATCGCAGCTGGTGGGGTCCAACTGAACAAAGTGACACAGTTCAAGTACCTAGGCTCATGTGTCAACTCCGACTGCACTACCCTCCAAGACGCCAAGACGCGAGTCAGCGCCGCTTGGATTAAATGGCGGCAGGTCACTGGAGTACTATGCAACAAGAAGATCCCTTTACGCCTAAAATCCAAAGTCTACCGCTCAGTGGTCAGACCAGTGGCTGTATACGGAACTGAATGCTGGCCAACAACAAAGAAACATGAACAGGCACTCCATACGATGGAAATGAAGATGCTGCGATGGTACCTTGCCTTGACAAGACTAGACCATGTCATGAATGAAGGGGTGCGAAAAACACTCAAAGTCGCCCCAATCGCTGAGAAAATGAGGGAATCGCGCCTGCGATGGTATGGACACGTGCTCCGCAGCAATGACACATCAATGGCAAAGACCGCCCTCGAATTGAATGTGGAAGGCCGCCGGCCCCGTGGACGACCATTTACGCGCTGGCTGGATTGGCTGAAAGACAACATGCGCCTCGCAAAAGTCACCTGCCAAGACGCCACAGACCGTACGAAGTGGAAAAATCGGTGCAAACAGGCAGACCCCACATAAGTGGGAAAATGCGAAGAAGAAGAAGATAAAATGAAAACAAAAATATCCTGTAGCTGTCCAGAACTAGGCTAAAAGAACCCTGATAAGAGAGTGTGAGAATAATGAACACATGTCAAGAAAGTGTGCCTACATTAACAAATGTGCACATTATGCAGCTTGTAGCCTGGGAGTGGGACATAAGTTTGTTACTTTTTGCTCACATTCTCTCACATTCCCATTTCTGGGCTGATTCCAGTGGGGAGCTGTGTCAGTGTGGGAGCAGCTACAGTAAGTAACAAGTAGAGGTTAATTCCGTTCTGAGAGACTTAAACTTAAACAGCTTGTTCCACTGCTGAGATTGTTGTTATCTCTGACTTTTGGCTGTGTATGAATGCACTCCATCTATGGAATTCAGAAATACATTTCTTTTTAAAAAGGAGTGGACTGGTTGCCCACTTTTGTGATGCATTTGTCTGTGCAAGGATGTTAATTGCAGTTGCAGAGTAGGGTGCAAAGAAAAAGGAAACTGGATCCTAATTTTATTCTAATTGCTTCGTTTCTGTACATAGCCTAGTTAAAGCTAAATCCATTTATATCTGCTATGGTGTGAACAAAAGCCGAGGAGAACAGACTGTTTTCTTATTAAGCCTGCAATTAAAATGCAGCGGCTTCTGTTGCTGTCCTCCTCTCAAGCTGTGCTGCCTGAGCAGGGGCTTGTGGGAGGGAGTTATCATCGTCCTGCAGCACTTTCTGCTGTTGCTGATAGAAAATTACAAGAAAGGAAAGAGAGAAAAAATGAAATGGAATTATTAATTGATTCAGTGTGGAACTATATACCCCCGGTAGGAATTATTTTGTATGTGTCATTCTTGGCATTTAAATTAGTTTCTGTTGTCGAAATTGTTTACACAACCTTTCGCTAAAGAATTAGTATTATTATTTTTGATTCCATTAGCCTCCTTTAACACTGCTTTGAAAATATACCCCAAAGCTTCTGCTTTGACCAAAGAAATGCGCAATTACATTTGAGTGTTTCCTTGCCTTCAGTGCACTGAATTCTACACTTAGTTTTTGTTTTCATACTGTGTAATAGGTCATATTTTCATGTCACAAATTGCATATCATGAAAAGCAGCCTTTCTTTTTAATATTAATTGCCTTTTCAACTGTGTTAAATGCTGTTGGACGTATCACACAATTAGGTCTGAACCACAATGGTAGTTTTCTGTAGCAAAATTCCTATAAATAGTTACTCTGTATAAGAAAGCATGGTGAATTCTGTGAAACTGTGATTACTCAGAAGGGTATTTATGCATGCAGGAAACCTGAGCCCAATGCTGCCAGTCTGTGTCCCATTCCACATTCATTCAGGTGTAAGATGTTGTAAGATGTGCTGATGTAGGATTGTTATGTACAGTCTCAGAGATGGCTAGACATGAATGTTTGCTTGGTGGCGGTGCTTTTTCCAAAAAGCCCACTGGGACACCTTAATGAAAAAAATGTTTTTCCATGTTCTGTTAATTCAGACAGATAAAATATTCATTGCTACAATAAAGGCTTGGTTTTTACTTTTTCTTGTTTGCTACGGTACCAGTTTTCAAGATTTTACTTGCTTTTAGTTTTTAACCATAGCTAAACATTGTACAAATGCCTCAGACATAAATCATACTTTAGATTAATGAAACCTGCAGTGTACTAAATGCCATTTAAATTGTGTAAATGCATTTAAATAGTCTCTTTCGTTGATTATTATTAGTTAATTTTTACTTGATTTCTCTTAGTTAATTTACTTAATTGCTATGACTGTTTCTTTGCCATGGTGGCACAGTTGTTAGAATTGCTGCTCTGGGTTCAGTTCCCAGACTGCTATCTGTGTGGAGTTTGTATGGTTTCCATTGTTAGCATGGGTTTCCTCCAGGTGCTCTGGCTTCCTACCACAGTCCACATACATACTGGTAGGCTAACTAATTGGCTTCCGGAAAAACAGACACTGGTGTGTGTCTGTGTGTGCTCTACAATGGACTGGCGTCCCAGCCAGGTGTATTCCACTTTGAGCTTGTTGCTTGCCAGGCTAGGCTCCTGCTCCCCTGTGGTCCTGTATCGGGTCATATACTGGGCAAATTAGAAAATGGATGCAGATATTTGCAAAAAATATCTATTTTATTTAAGGTCTGATTTTTTAGGTGTTATTGCTTTAATGTATCGTGAAATTAATTATATGGCAGAAATTATTACTAATTACATTATTTAAAATAATGTCTAAGCTGCATATTCCTCAAGTATTTGACATAAGTCAACTGTCTCCTGATAGGTTCCTGACAGAAAATGTTTAGGATAGAAGTTATAATAATAATTGCTTACACTTGTATAGTGCTTTTCTGGGCACTCGGCTCAAAGTGTTTTACAGGTAATGGGGACTCCCCTCCAACACCACCAATGTGCAGCATCCACCTGGATGATGTAACGGCAGACATAGTGCACCAGAACGCTCACCACACATCAGCTATCAGTGGGGAGGAGAGCAGAGAAATGTAGCCAATTCATAGATGGGGATTATTATGAGGCTATTGGAAAGGGCCAATGGGAAATTTGACCAGGACGCCGGGGTTACACCCCTACTCTTTTCGAGAAATGCCCTGGGATTTTTAATGACCACAGAGAGTCAGGACCTCGGTTTTACAGTCTGAAGGACAGCGCCTGTTTACAGTATAGTGTCCATGTTACTATACTGGGGCATTAGGACCCACATGGACCATAGGGTGAGCACCGCCTGCTGGTCCCAATAACACCCATTCCAAAAGCAACCTTAGTTTTTCCCAGGAGGTCTTTCATCCAGGTACTGACCAGGCTCACACCTGCTTAGCTTCAGTAGGTTGCCAGTTGTGAGTTGCAGAGTGATATGGCTGCTGGCCATATGTGTGTTATATGTGTGTGAAATTAAGTGCTGTGTACCAAGTTACAATACATCTCTTTTCTACAAACTTCATTAATTTCTATTTTGGCAAAAATAATTGTTAGATTAAGAGGTCTGTTTCTGTGAAAGACACGTAATGTTGACGTGAAGATGAATCACGGAGGATGTCTTTCCTAACATTTCCTCCTTACAAGTGGAGTAGTAAAGTTAATTAAGTATTTTCTGCAGCATTCAGTTTGTTATTAAAGATAAGGTGTGTTGTCAGTGTTCTCTGAGAGTTCACATCAAGCCTTCTCTGTGTAGCCACTCAATCGGTCACACCAAAGAAGTGAGAAAATCATGAATTGATGCGGTTAATTTTTAAGCATGAAAAATTAACTTAGAAAGCAATTTACTCAAGTCATTTCCATTAAAAATGTATTTTTCATGTTTTCAGCTGCATTCATGAGTTATGCAGTGAAAGAGTCCCACAGCTGCAGTCAATAGATGTCACAAATAATCCAGATTGCTTACAACTGCAGCAGGCTGGCATCAAGGGGCATTTCAGAATACCTGGTTTCCTTTAATGGTGTGAGAAACTGAATTGGATTTGGATGCTTATTAATGATCTATAAAATTACCTGCAACAGACTGTAACTGCAAAGTCTGTTTTTAAAATGTTCTCAGTATAAAAAGCCAACTGTTTCTGTGGGAAAGCAGCCTGCCTGTCTATGACTTCTTAATTCATTTTTCATGTGTTCTATATATATATGTCTGTCTTAGATAAACCTTTAAAACGTAGCTGGCATACTCACAGTCACATCATAAAAGAAGAAGACAGCTTTTAAATTATGTATATATTTTCAGTATGCATACTTGCTACATCAAATCTAGGAGAGGGTTACAACAATTGTGTCACTTTGAGTCACTTCCCCAACAGTTTTCAAGATAAAAAAGCTTGTCCATTTCGATGGCCTGGGTTCAAATTCACCTCTGAGTAGTGTGAGGTGGGTTTTGGGGAACAGTGGGCTTTAGCCAAGATCACTGTCGGCTCATAACTGTGGTGCTTGGCGGGAACCAAGAATGGAACAGCAAGAGGTGTCTGGGTGCACACCAGGTTAGTCTTCCAGAGCCCTGACAGCAGGGTGACATTGTGGCTGCTGGCATCACGCCTTACTACCTTTCACCCTTCATCTACACCAGTCAAGAGAAGGTGACATGGTTTACAGAGCTGCCTCTCTCTCTGATCAGTTGAGGGCAACATGAGTGTTAAACATCAAACAAAACTACTGTGAATGTAAATGTCTATAGTATTCTTATTGTTCATTATTGATAATGTTGTTGTTTTTTATTTGCATTGTAAAAACTGTCACTGGACATTTTTATACACATGAAACAAATCTTCAGCTAGGATGCAAATTTAATTGCTTAGTAGGACTTTTTTTTAACCTGGAAAGACAAAGCAGTTTTAGATATCAAGTTTACAGAACTGGTGAAGTAGTGTCATAATATTTATTGGGATCATTAAAGACATTTGAAAGGATTTTCTTTTTTGTAAGGAGGAAAATATCCTGTGGAGATTCAGCCCCAATAACCATTTGTACATGACAACATGTAATGACATTTATTTTATTATTTATTAACTCATATATTAACTTTTTTCTAAACTAACTCAATACAACACATTCAATACCCTGAGTAAACATAAGAGATTCCACTACCTTACAGTGAGAAATAAATCTTAAACTACAGCAGTTTCCTGTCTATAGAAGCTTGCTGAAGTTTCAAGGAACACAGCAAATTGATAGTTTTAATGCCTCATTTTTTAGCCAGAAGGCTCTAATGGGGTGCATTATGATCACATTTAATTAAATATCTACAGCATAGTTGTGTTCTATTTAAATTTAATTAAACTCTGAATATTTGTAGCCTGATTAAATAAATCATGCCACATCCTGCATAGCTAAAAGCAAGAACATTCAATACAAATGGCTTTGTTCACCTTTTACTTTAAATGCAATTGAAGAAAATTCCATTATGTTAGATTTTTTTTTCTCTTGTTACATATTTCATTGATTTTACCAGTTTGCTGAGACTCTAGTGTATAGCTTGAGTGCAGTTAAGTGACAAATGATAGGGTCTGTCAGCCAGACCATAGAAGATCATTTGCAAATACAAATGATATCATCTGCACAATGTACAGAACATTTGAGAACATGTCCAGATCCTTTTTCTTAAGTGCACTTTTTTATGTGAAGATGCAAGCTGATGTCTTTTTTGCCTGTAGTTGATAAACACATTCAGTAAATTAAATGTCCACTGATACATTCAGCAAATATATAAATATAAAACATACTCTTTGTTTCATATGTACAATTTGTGTTGGAAATTGAAAACTGATGTACAGCCTACAACAGCTCATGAGCAGAGTGGCCACCTGTTTAGACAAGCTGCTTAGATATTGTGATTTGTCACTATACCCTTGAGGGGCAGTGAATTTCAGGTATCAGGGGAACACTTATCACACTGTGTTGGACAGATAACCAAAGCTAACAAAATGGACAAGCTTTGCTGGATAGCCTGATTATGTTGGAGCAACATTCTTTAGTAGAATAGAATATTAGACTTCTAAAAAAATGTAAATTAAAAACTGATGTTTATGAGTACACAAAGGAAAATCTAAAAGTCTGTAATGGAGTTTTCAGAAATTATGTTTTTGGTATAGAATTAGTCTATGGTTTTTAATAAAGGATGTACGCTACTTTAGTATTAGTAGGTTCTAACAGTAGATTAAAAATAACATGGCTAAAATGAGGAATGAGATTTTGTGTAGGCTTTCCTCTGTGTTACTGTACATGTCTGGAATGATTAGTTCAAGAATTTCTTTTTTTCTATATGCTTTTTGTGAACATAGTACATTATTATGATTTATAAATAGAAAGTGTTGTATCCTGAAATTTATACAAAGAAGATGATGTTTTGTGTCCAGAATTCTCCCCCTTAAGCCTTTTTTATTTTGGCATCTTTTGGAAAGATTTCACATGCAATGTTTTGTAATGTTTAATTCAATTCCTTTTTTAATTTATGCACTTAAGAAAGAGACAGAGGAAGGCTGGTGATTATTAGCATCAGTGAACAATAGCAGAAGGTGGGGAGATGAGTGTATCTGGGTGGGAGTGACAGGACTCATTATGACAATGTGAAATGAATGAAGATAGAGTGCGGTGAGAAAAGACAGGAACTGCAGAGTGTGTGGGTCTGATGGAAAGGTGCGTAAACACATGAAGACAATTAATTAGAATGCCTGATCAGTAAGATAATCAAGAGCACACTCCTATTGGGAAAGATTAATGTCTGAAGAGGCATTTATTTTCTTTTCCATATAGTCTGGTTTAAATTTCAGACCATGGCAGAACCCACTGGGACAAATGTCAATTGCCTGCCATTCTGTGTGCCTCCATTTCTTGCACAGCCACACATATTTCACTGCCTGCAGATGCATTCATCTATCAATTGAGAGATTAGTTTAAAAAATAATTGCTAATGAAAGAATTCAAGTCACTTTGTCTGTTGAAATCTTTCAATTCCGAATTCAGCATTCGGAATTCAGGAGTGCTGTAGAGTGACAAACACTGAATATGTTTCTAGAGTAAGACATGGTACTGTGAATCACTGCTGGATGTACCCTATGACATTACAGTTATTTGATGAGACTGGGACAAATCAAAACTTAAAAATATAAAAAATATTTATGCACCATTAAAACTCTAGTATTTCTCTTAGTCTTATATTTATTAATGTTGTAGGTGTGAGGTAGCATATGCACATTAAAATGTATTGAAATAATTTCTGTTTCTTAAACATTTCAGAACTCTTGGTAATGCCAGACTTTGTAGTAGTAGTGCACCACTTATAAGAAGAAAATGCTTGTGTTTTGTCTGACACATGTCCTGGTGAGAAATGTGGAGCCTGTCATGTCAGGAAAGCTGACTGAGTGCCCTGGACTGCTCTCACCGTGGACAGGACACCTATCCATCACAGGGCCATGGAAAAAAGGACACTTTAGAACAGCCAATCAAACAGACATGAGGTGGGAGGTTGGCATGAGGAGAACACGCAAACAATTCAGAAATTGAATCCAGAACTGAATCCTGGAGCTCAGGAACCCAGGTGACACCATGTTAGCTGCTGTGCTATTGTACTGCCTTGCAATTATATTTTATAATAAATTCATCAAAAAATAACTCAAATGGTAGTCCACAGAGCAACTGGCAATAGGAAAATCCAAAGGTGTATTCCACATGTTCTGAACTGTAATAAACACAGCCTTTTGAGTAGAGCCTGTTAAAACTCTACCATATTAATCTTTGGTGGAGGCTTTGGATAATCGGAATGCAACCAGCAACAGAGATATCTTTTAAGCGTTAACATATTTATAGCTCAGATGAGAATACTAATATGAATCTGGTCCTTTTTTCCCGGAAAGCTCAATCCCTCTTCCATATTTCTTAAACTCGTCCACACTTCCCTTCCAGATTGCAATTGTGTGACTGAGCCAGGGGAGTTCTGAGAGTTATCTTTCAGGACAGCCAGCCCTGTGGATGGACATACGTCAGGTTCAGTGGGATCTTTGGGGTGTTTTCCACTGGGTAAGATATTTACCCTGGAGCCCACATCCACAGGAGGGCTGGTTGGCCATCTCCAAATTAATAGGCTAATCTGTAATCTGACAAAACCATCTATTAGTATGTCTATGGGTTTGATAACAAAAATGGCCCAAAGAATGTTTTTTATTAAAGTCATCTTGTTCTGTAAAATATTTACAAATGTAAATAAAATTTAAAAATACAAAAAAACCCAACAAAATAGTAATTGCAATTTTGCAAGGAAAATCCTCTTAGAAGTTCCTAACAAGCATACAAACACCAGGTCATAATACAAAAACACACAGACAAGGTTACTACACTCAGACAAGACAAAGACAAGATGAGCTCTCTACGCTATGAGTGCCTGGTTGAACACCTCCAGCCCAGGCTCCTACTGATAGAGAGGAAGATTCTATTTAACCCCCAGGTGAGATGCTGTACTCCTCACACAACACAGTGGAGCAAACAGATAGGGACAAGAATGTGGCTCCACTACAGGTAAGATAGGTGCAAAAAAACTAATACATAGAATAATCTTAATTACAATAATGTACACCATACACAAATAAAAAAATAATATTCTTTATTTCAGGAAGAAAAATACAACAGATGAGAAACCTCAATGGATGTCATGTGACGACTGTATGCTCCAGCCCTTTGTCACACAGTCTTTGTCTCCCACGACACAACATGCAGCAGCAAGGGCAGACAAAACAGCTACATAGAGATACAATGAAATAAAATGACTCAAGTGAAATACTGTTCACATAAAAACATATTTAAATTAAAACATGATGATTTTAAACATCTGTGGTGCCCTCAATACAGAATGTTGGTATTGACATCCTGGTGCCAGTGTCACATTTTCTGTACTTTTTTCCCAAAGACTGATCCTGACAAAGGGCACCAGTTGTACCAGCAGACAGTTTATCTGTTGTGAGAGGAGAAGGGTTTTCACAGTCTATAATTAAGCTTTTATTTAAAATCATAAAAATAACCTGAAATAGATTTACCGGTACTCAATATTGATCTGTGAAGTTCCCATCAAAGATACACTATCAAGACATAAAAAACTAGATTTATGGTGCTGTAATGACTCTAGTGCCTGCTTTTTAATGCCCTTTTCTTAATATTGTCTTCCAAAGCAAATAACTATGCAGGGAATGATTCATGTTGCACCAATATGGTTCTAGACATTGTGTCTGCTTTACAGTTACACCGCTCCAATGTATAACCATCTCTATTTTCTGTCTTGAACATGACCTGATTACTCTCTCTGCAAGAAGTGTCTGCTATAGCAGAGAGTCCGTTCATCTCCCACCAGTCTGCCCAATTCCCACATCAATATATCACACAGCATATTAAGAAAGTAATATCCAGTGCTTGAAACTGAAATGTATTTCCATAACCTTAGGATACTGTATAAACATTGGACAGTAGCATTCTGAAAGGAAGATTTATTGCCTTCCTCTGAGTTTAACTGAACCTGCATTTACAGTAGATCCAGTTCATTTTCTCAGTTTTTCCCATGATTTAGTATATCTTGGAATATCTATGTAGATCTATTTATTGCTGCCCTAGACAATTCTGTAGCCAAAAACATGGGTCTTCAGTGTAATTCTAGAAGTCATGCTCAAATAAATGTCTGCAATAATCAGCCCAGCATATTTCACAGATGTCTAGAATTCCCTTGTTCTAATTGCATCATTCAGCTATAAAGGTACAGTATTAATGTTTGTCCCTCTGCTGTTAGATCTCTCTCCTTCCCTCACTGTTAAATTTGATGTGACACAGAGGCAAAGAAATAAAGCAAGCTTTATAAAAGAAACACAATAAAATGAGTAGCTAAAAGCCCATGTTGGATCAGTAGGATGTTGTTCTTTTAAAGAGACACAAGTACACTTTGATGGTGGGAAGAAAGGAAACAAACTTTATGAAGTTGTGAAAGTTATATTGCATTGTCTCATTTAAGGTTTGTACTTGGTGGAATTATCTTGTTTTATGGAGAAGGAAAGTGTTCATGACATTTGTTTCTGTTTCATTTTCACTAACTGATGTGAAGACCAAAGCTGTTCTCAGTAGGAATGAGTAAATAAAACAGAAATGGTAGTTAAAATCTTGAGGTATGTATGTGGGGAGATATAGGACTGTTGTACTCCATACTTCATCATGAACTGAGGCTGGACTTCTATAAGGATATCTAATTGGAACTTAGACAAACATTTTCAATTGAACCATATACTGTACTTCTGTACACCTCGTATGGGTTGATAACTGCTACATTGGTACTAGTTCTAAAACAAGGATGACAGTGATGCCAATAACTTTCTGAATGCTCACACAACCTAGTCAGTGGTGATTAAAGTGTTTTAATAAATACAAAAATTGTCGATCAGGTTGCAGGCATTTATACCCAATTAACCTGCCTCATTTTTCCAGTGAGGAAAAGGCAGGAGGTTGTATAAAAAAAAAATGCAAAAAAATAGTTTTTTTTAGAAAGAAAAACTAGTTCTTGGTGTTAACACTGGTTATAGGACAGATAATATTACCTTTGACAAAGAAAGAAAGTCATATAACCCAACCATTCCCAGGAGGCCTGTATCATATTGAATCACTGAGCAGAATATAACAGATTCATTTCTAACGGCTTTATCCAATACAGGGTAGTGAGGGAGCTGGTGCCTATTCCAGCAAGCAACGGGTGCAAGGCAGGATAGACCCTGGAAGGGATGCCAGTTGAAATTAGATGTTTTATATAGTTAATTTTAACAATTCCACAAATTGTATTGAAGGGTGGGGAGGCTAATTTGTCATTCCAGGACAGATAAAATGTAAAATGTTATGAAATGTGAAGAAACCTAAGCATATGAGGAGTTCAAAAGAAAATACATATTTTACCTTTTCTGATATCACTGTAACAAAGATGTGAACCTTGCTGGGCTAAAAGAGATATCTGAAGAACTACTTCGCCTTGGTTTCAGACACTGAAGTGGATATATTCTTACTGTATATTGCTAAGGTCTCACCTGTGTTTGGAGCCTTTGAGGATTTCTGAAGTGCTGCAGCATCTTGTACCTGTCAATTATGTTTTACAAACGCTTTGCAAAGCTTTGAAAATGAGCCAAGTTGAGTGTTATTTCTTATTGTTTTGGTTGTGTTTGTTTCTGGCCCTCTTCCTCTCTTCTTCTTCATACTTCCTCCGATTTCCAAATTGCTCTGGGTGGCATTTTAACAAAGGTTTGTGCCCTTTGTCAGCACTTCCTGCCCAGTCAGCTGCCTCAGTACCAGCCTGTTTTGCTGCCGGTTCTCAAGCCTTCCCTTAATTGTCTTGTCTTCAAACCTGGGTTCCAGCTGATATTCTAACCTCTGCAGCCCCCGGTATTGCTTCCTCTACACACTCTATTACAACGTTTCCAGATATTAACTGGACTGTGGCCAAGTTCCATTACACTCTCCATAAACAGCATTTGTTTAGGAAATAGCCCAAAGAAGAACTTTTGTTATTTTATCCATGGTTGTCAAAAGCCACTGCTCTCATAGCATGGTAGTGGTAGCAAATAACTACACAGAATAAGCTGAACTCTTAGTAGAGTAAAACAAAACAATCCAACTATTTACAAGAGAAGGGAAAGGAGAAGCGAGAGATGAAAATGGTGAGAGAGAAGAAAAAAAACGAAACCGCAGTAAGGTGAAGCAGTAAACAAGTCGCGATCAGCTGGCCTCCTTTCCCTTTTGCAATGATGTCATTGATCATGTCACTAGATTCTAGTCTACTGCAAGAACCTCTGTGCTGCCCGTGTCCCTGAATGCCAGGTCTTCTATCATATGGCTGTCCGCCTCTTATTCCCATTTCTCTTTTTTCTTATCGAAAGGTTTCTCCCCTAGTCATCACTCATTTTTTTTATTTTATTTTTTTATTTTTGTACCCAATAGTCTAATATTTTCCCTTACACTTCCCCATCTCTAGATACACGTCTTGCTCCTTCTTGTACTCTTTAAACCCCATGCCCTTATTCCAAACTCTCAGTTCACCAA
This sequence comes from Atractosteus spatula, assembly GCF_055471065.1. Taxonomy (NCBI): domain Eukaryota; kingdom Metazoa; phylum Chordata; class Actinopteri; order Semionotiformes; family Lepisosteidae; genus Atractosteus; species Atractosteus spatula. The sequence continues at coordinate 45,325,064 of NC_142712.1, read as the reverse complement.
GTGTTGAGCTCTATATCCACTCTTTCATTTTCAGTGTTTCAAGTTTTATTTTTGCTCTCTTCTGCCTCTATCCCTGGCATCCTATTGACCCAGGACCAACAGTTTTGGTGGCTCTGGTGGTGGTTTTGGGGGAGTGGGATGCTCAAATGCTCATTGCTGTATGAATACTACAAGCAGTAACTTGATTACTTCAACCAGCATTCCTACTTGGGAGCCCTTAGCACTGAACCTGCACCATATACTCCACTATCCCATACTTCACCCTTCCCTGCTGCTGTTTCCAGGATCGATGCTACTCCTTCCACTTCCATCACCCTTCTGCCATTCTCTATCAAGAGAGAGAGCTTAACATTCAACCCTGTGTGGCTCCCCTACCTTACGCCTGCTCAAAGGAAACCAAACCCTAGTGCTCCTACAGAAACATAAAGCTATCACCCTCCTGCCTTGTTTGAAAGCTAAATTTCACCTGGAATACAATATGTAGATCACTTACTCCAGTCCACTATTGTCCATTTCATCTTTATGCTCATCCATTTTTTCACTCATTCCTTGGCACAACTGCCCCCTAAATCAGCCTGCTTGCCCATCCCAATGACGTCAAGCCCCCTGAATCAAGCACTCCATAGTGACCCTGTTACTGCCCAACTTGCCTTTCACACACAAAAAAGCACTGCCTCCCATCTCCAGATCCCTTTCACCTTATTTGTTTTTAAAGAACTCAGAGAAAACAGGTTACCTTGAAGTTACCCTTTTCAATTCCAGAAAACCATTCTGCCCTACCTTACACTCCTCGGAAAGCAACCTACTTTTGTAAGACCCACTGCAAGTCCTCGTTTTTTCCTTGGTTATCCCAAAGACTCCATGCTGTCCTGCATTCCCTACCCATCTTTTGTCTCCTGCATTCTTGCTCTCTCAGCTCTATTTGCATTCCCTGTCTAGTCCACTCTTTCCTTTCTGCTATCCTCTCTTTCTGTCTTTGTTTAATATCAGGCATCCTATCTGCTGTACCTTTGGTGCCAGCAGTGTCTTCTGTGTTCTCATCTCTTCCCCTTCCCCCATTCATTTCTTCTCTTCCACTTTTCTTTGGAGGAGCCCTGCTTCCAATGGCTGCTTTGCCAAGCATACTTCAGATGAGCATCTCATTCACAAGTCACACTAACTTGAGAGCCCACTGTGGCCTTTGAAGTTTCAGGTGTTCAACGGTTACAGCTACAATAGGTATATCTTTCCATTCCCTTCCTTGTTGGTGTCCTGCCTGTCATGACTCACATCCACATATATTCTTCCTAAATGTCAGCTTTCTTTTGTGTTTTTCTTGAGTTATGAGGGGCTTAAATTAATACCTCAGTCAAAGTCACTTTTGCACTTCGGCAGCAGAACCCTCACCTCCACCACTTTTTTTTTTGCAGAGTGCTAAATACATTCTGTTGTCGTCAGTTCTTTGGTTTACTCCTCTTTATCTCCATTTAACTTCTCAGATTTTTCGGCCTCATTGTCCTCCACCTTTCTCGATCATTGCTCCTCTCTCCATCTCTCTCACTGACCTTGCTTCTTTTTCCTAGTTTTGCAGAATCACCTTTTACTTCCTCCACCTATGTACAGTAGCTATCGTGTAGAGACAAACGTTCTTTCCACGTGGCCTCATTTCCCAGATTCCCAAAAATGCCTAACTTCCAAAGTTGACATTGGTCATGCCTTTAGTCCAATTCCCCCAATCTCTGGCACCTCTTCTGGGTGTGAAACAAATACCTTTTCATTATTTATATATACTTTGTGTACATCCCACAGTAAAAAAGTCTTGTGTTCTCTGAACACACAGAGTCCTTCATCTCCATTCCAAGGCATTTACAAATTTTGGGAGTTTTACTCAGTGTAAATAAAAATACATCTCATTCACAGTATAAATGAGGACAATCTAAATTCATGTATAATGAACCTTCTGAGATGCTTCACTTCATAGTTTCATTTATTCACCCACTTTATCAGTTAATTTTCACTTCCAAAATAATATAATTTCTTCAAGAATCACATTGCTGGTCTGGGGTCCTGCTTTGTTCTTTTGGGGGGTCATAACTTTCACGTCCGACAGCCCTCATTCACGTGTCTTGAGCCAAATTGTCTTTTGTCTAGCTTCTAAATAAACATTCCTATATGCATGTCCTAATTGGATGATGTTATTCATCATCATAGTAAAAGTTATATACAGTATATATATTTCATAATTTTTGGCCAGACATTTACTCCAAAGTTGAATTTGCAGTAGGCAAATTTCAGTCTTGTAAAATCATGCTGAATGATATAGCATTTTAACATTGTGTTTAAATAAATGTAATTACACATTTATTTCAATAACCTTATATTTTTGTTCATGATGCATTGCGTGCTTACAAGAAACAAATGAAATATTCTGAAAATGATACGAATAGCATTCTGTCTTACTGACCATTGAACTTGCTTTGATTGTATATTGTTTTGTATCATACATTTAATTAAATTAATTTGCAGGTTGTTGCCATTTTTATGTGACTCATAACTGGAATTGTAATCAGTGAATACTGTTACTGTAGCCTGCCACCCCACTCTCCTTAGTTGTGCTCCTGTTTTCCAAGATTTTTCTGTGAATTCTGTACAAATCCCTTGTTCCCTGAGGTGAAAGGCTATGCTAATAGATTTTACATGTGTGCTTTTCATCCCACTATGTGAAATGATGTATATAATGGTAATGTATAAGTCTAATTACACAACACTGAAAAAAATACCTGTGCCACATTTGCGTTATTGGAGAAAAGGTGGCATTTTGACTGTATGGTGTTGCTGAAAACATTAAATTGAAATTACTCCCCTTGGAGATGTTGGAGGGAGCTTGTTTTAATGAGCCTGGCACTCTCTGCCTTTCTAAGAACAACAAAAGAGCAACGATCAAATGGAAATAAGATGAAGCTTCTCCTGAAGATCACCGAGAGAGCAAGGGAATAGCTTCAATTGCTTGTTTAGTGTAACCCCTATGTGATATCTTTGTTTAATGGTGAGTGTCTCTGAGCCATTCAGTTTTATGAGACAGTATCCACACTGACCCTTTGTTGGAAGATAAGCTTGGATTGCTCATTTTTACACTTGTAGCTCAATGATTAGGAAATGAATTTGTTGTAAAAAAACACAGGTAATGTTAGCTCCAAGGAGATAGCTTCACCTTATGTCTATCCACTCATTTATACACACATCTGTATGTCCATCTGTCTTTTTAGATGTCTAATGTATCTAACTGCCCTGTGGATATACTGTATGTATGTATTAATAAGTCTATTAAGATTTCATTATTTGTGCTTTATTGTAGCTAAAAGATGAAAGGCATTTTTATGAGAGGAGATTGTTTGTTAAAAGATTTGTTCTTCAGCTTGTATTTTCACCTAACAAAAGTAGAAAGGAAGAAGAGAAAGCAAAAATGTAATTGTTATTGTCTGTCTTCTGTACCATCATACTGTTGCACTGAAATGCAAACCTCTCCCAGTAGCTGAGTTAAACTACAGTGAAAAAGGCATCAAAAATAGATCATACAGATTAGTGTCAGACACTGGAGGTGACTTTATCCTTAAATGACTCGGCCATAGTGCGCAATATCTAGAAGAAGAGATTTTTTATACTGTACATATGTCTGTATGTTTCATACATATATATGAAAGTGCAGCATTTCCCCAGTTCACTGTAGCTTTCTGGTAAGAAACCAGAAATAATACAGATGATTGTTACTTCTGAGTACAAGGTAGAATGTATTTCCATGGAAACTACTGTACCTTTAATTAAAATTGGCAATTTAAACATTACGTTCTCCTTAATGGAGTCTGTCAGTTGAAACCAGCCTCCTGCAGTCATCCCTGACCGTCAGTCAAGAAACATAATCTAAAGCTTGTTAATAATGCCCAATCAAACCCATTCATTAACCTCTTTCATGCACTGTGTATATTTAACTACTCCTTCACAGCTACAGGAGCTTTCCTTTTCTTCATGGGCAGCACAGCAAAGCAGGAGACAGAAATGCCTGAAGCGGAGCACGCCTAAGTAAAATAAAAGCACCACAGAAGATATTTGATAGGGGAGTGGACAAAATTCCTAGCCTTATTTGGCCACTGTAAAAAGATGAGTACACTACAACTTACAAAAGAAATGTTCAGCAATTGAAATTTCCTAGAAAACTGAACCAGTGGAAATCGGCTAGAGACCGATGCTGTGGATCCAGCTGGATTGGTGACAGCTGCTGGTACTGGAAAGAGGCCGCAGACGCTCAGCCCGCAGCCCAGCTCCCCCGTCTGATCGACGCGACACCCGGCCAGCCCGTCATGCGTGTGAAGTGCTGCAGAACCTTCCTGTCACCAAGCGGCACAGCGAGTGAATAACGCGCCTTCGAGGGCAGGACTGGCAGTAGCTCTTTTCCCACACTCTTAAACAAATGACAGGAGTTTGTCTTAATTAGCAGATGCCACACAAAGCTGTAAGCAGAACACAAGCAGTCAAATTCCTGACTAAATGGTTTTCAAACTGGCAATCTTTCTAGGGTGTAAGTTTTTATTTGTCAGTTCCTGCGCACAGTCATTACGGTATGTGATGGTAAAATGATAGGCTGTCCTTCAGCAACATATGCGGGTTTATTGGAAATTCATAGAGCCTGGTTTTGGTCCCTCTGTGGTGACCAGCAACAATTGGTGCCAGGCTTTCTCATTGTTGAACTATCCACATTAAATTGCTTTACGGCTATAATTTTCATGCCGCAGTAAATTACTGGGAAATATGAAAGTAAAACATGCCTTTCCTAAGATTTTACCACAGTGTAGTGATTTATACCGGACTAGCTTTGCTGGATGTGCTTTGATTTGTGTTTTGACGTCATGTGTATTCCTACCCCTGTGCTCCATTATCAGCTCTCCAAAAGGCACTAAAACCCGTTGATGTCATTTCTATTGTTTTCTTTCTCCAGGTTGTTGGACTAAAGACTTGGTGTTGTACCTGTGGTAACGAGTGGCTACCTGAACACTTTCAGATATTCTCTTACCAATAAGGAGAGTCTCACTGTGGCCCATCCAGGTGGTCAGTGTTATGAAAACAAAGAGGGCGATTTACAATACTATCGAACTATCTACTAGCATCAGTCCACTGTTACAAGGGTTTACTGTGGTATACCAGGCAAAAGCACAGCAAAGTGTTATAAAGCACATGGAGATATGACAATCCCTGCCAGACCATAGCAGAAGAGTGAATAAGAATGATAAAATGTGGGAAGCTGTGAAAATACAGTGCTGAGATTTGTAAAGGCAGGAACATGCAAGCACAAGATTCAACCGACATAAGGCCCATGAAACCCATGGAATGAAGCTTTGAGACTGGAAAGATGCTGTCAGGGGACTGGTGGTCCGCAGAGCTACTGTAGCAGTTTTCTATTAAACAGAGAAGCCTGGCTTCCTGCCCACAGTCTGTACAATCATCATTTCTCCTGTGAGGAATCTGTTTCTCAGAAAAAGCCTGAAGTAAAACAGTTTTGGTTCCTTTGCAATCTGTACAGTCCTCTATAGATATTAAATTGCATAAAACTTGGCAGAAATACGTATGTGTAGAATGCAAATTGGAAAAAATGATATTCAGCACTGAAATGTCAGCTCCAAATTGTATATACATTATCTAGAGGCTGGACCATCTAGGTTAAATTACTGCAGGAAGAGAGCAGCTTTCCAACAGTGCCATTAATGATGTTTAAGTGCACTAAGATTTCTTAAAATACTTTCACAAGCTGAAGCTAGAAAGTCTGTTTTGTGGTATAATTCTAAGGATTAGTCCTCAAAAATGTTATATAAATCTTTTGAACTTGTAATATTAGGAAATCTCTTTATTAAAACTGTCAATTTTGATTGGTTGACAGCTAATTCCTGTGCAATGTCTATTTAACTCAATACAGTACAAACACTAACTTTATACTTTAATAAAGCCAACATAACTTTCTGCTCCCTATCTGCTTAGGCTGGTCAGTAATTGCAAATGAAAGGACATATGGTATTGGCCATTTGTAGACTCAAATATTGTTTACAGTATGTCTTATAAATCACTGGTGTTTCCTGCTCATGGTTTTGATCTTTTAAAGCTTGTATCTTTATTTAAACGATGTACTACTTTTTTACTTAGAAACATCTTAGAGACATCCTAAAGATTTTTCTATGCCTTTTCTACTACTTGCAGTTGTCTTATTCTGTGTTAGAATGCCCTTTGCATTCATGACTCAATCCATGTGAGTGCACTTGCCTGCACAAAACAAAAGCTCAAGTTCAAAAATGAATGCTGTGCCCGTTAGTAAGGAATATCAATATCTTAAGCACTCAGTCCCCTGTTGTTAGATGTGCACTCATTCATAGCCTGCCCTTAGTTCACTGTGTCTGCCAGAAAAACTGAACTTTCCCACTGTCCATTCCCTATTGCATTGAAAGCTCTGAGGTCAAGGGGTCAGCAGAGGCTTTAGTCTGACATCAACATGGCCCCAAGAGGTCAGGAGAGGGCAAAGGGGAAAGAAAAAATAACAAAGAACCTATGGATTTAAAATAGAAAGGCATCTTTGGATAGAGAAAGAAAATAGAAAGAAGGAAGGGGGGGGGGTCTCTGAGCTTCATGTGTTGTTGTGTTTTTAATGTTGTCCTGTTTTATGAGGGTGATCGTTTGATTGCAGCACGTTCTCCACATTTGCAATCGGCCTGCATTTTCAGACAATTTCTCTCCCTGACTGCACCCATCGTCTGTTGCTCCTGGACACTTTAATGCCTGATAACACTCCATTTGCATAGGACTTACACCCGTAGCTGTCATTAGAGCCAATTTACATGCATGATTTGCTTCCTGAAGTGTCAAAGTCTGAATTCTTTCTAGAGACAGGGCCTAGGCTGGGGAGGTTTAATTGATTGTATAATGTGATTGAAAGAGCTGCCAGTGGTCTGGGGCACTTTTGGGACATCTGCCTTGAAGCCATCAAAAATAAACTGTAAACTGGCAGTGATAACAGCAGGATTACAACTACACTGAGAGCGGCATGGATGTGACTAAGATTGAACGGCAGTGCAGGAAGAATAATACTGACAGCAAAGTCAGATACGATAAGCACACAATGAAACCTCCAGACAATATTACATTCCCATTTTCTTTTTAAACTGGGAGACGTATTTCAAGTGATGATCGCTGAAACAGTGCAAAGAGATATGAGGAAATCATGTTTGCTTTATAGAATGGGCTGCTTTTTAAGTGGATAGACTGATCCACTTCTCTGACACATATTAACTTGTTTGCTGATTTTATCTACAAGGTGTGCTTATTTGATTTGTCTTGCTGAAGAGTCATATAGACAGCACTGTACATTCTGCATAGAGTACATAAAGAAACATGGGACTCTTTTAAATCTCCCCAATTAAATATTTACAGTCATGGCTGTACCACACAGATGCTGGATTTTAATAATGAAGCATTTTCTCTGCAGGTTCTACTTATCAAATGACCTACTTGCTAACTGACTCTCCTCCTGATGCTTGTCCTTGCTGGCATTATGGCCTCAGTAATGATATTTGATGCAAATAACAATAATATAATTGCAGTCCTTAGTGAATTTATTTCAAATTTATAGCACCTACACACAACCAAATACATCATTAAAGCCCAGATTACACAATGCAGTGTATTCAGATGCTCTGTTACCTGTGTGTTGTTTCCATTACCATGTTCAGAATAGAGGAAAGAAGACAGAAGAAATGATATAGGAGAACAGGGGGCAGAGGATTTCCAGGTTGAAGCTATGGAACTGAAATTTTACAGGTTTATGTGTAAACCATTTTTAAATTATTTTTCAGAATGTAATGATGACATAAAAGGAATGAAATTAGCAAGAGAAGCCATAGGTCTAAAAAGGAGAAATAGAAATAAAGGACTTAAAAATAAACACAGACCCATTAGAAACAGATAGCATTCCCTGTTTTGTTTGATTTTAATGGCAAGAATGAATTAGAAACAGGAAAGTTGTTAATCCGTAATGAACACATACTGAGCAAAGAAGCTAGACTTAAGCTAGATTAATAAAATGGTGCCAGATACTGCAAAAAAGACCAGAAGGAGAGGCATGAGAGAAGCTACAGTCATTGTATGTCTTTTGGGGACATTCCTGTTTTAGTGGCATGAGTGTCAGGTAGTAGAGCCTGGAACAGCTTATTACATTTCACTACTTACACTGACATTTCCTGTCAAGTATTATGAAGCATGGGACCAAAACCAAACGTTTCCCCCTCCTTTCACAGCAGAAAATTCTCAGTATGAGTTTCAATGTCTGTATCGCCATGCACAATTTACTCCATTTCCCCTAGTTTCCAGATAAAACCCAAATAACATTCCTGAACAATGCTTCAGTGAAAAAAAACAATGTAATAATGTAATTTCTCTTTTTTCATGCCTTCAGTGTCTCATATTAGATTTCAAACATCTTTACAAAACATGGTCTGGAGAAAAAACTTTTCAACAACAGCCCTGAAGGTGTATGTGTGTTTGTGCACTTTACAATACAAAGTATTTACATAACTGTAATCTTTATTTCTCTTGTTACCAAAATCAAACAGCTTTCAACAGATAGGACTGTTCTGGGAGATGAGCCACTGCCATTGCATATACTTTGCTCAGCTGTGTGCCCTTAACTCTAAAGACAGATGGTTACATATGGGGCTGATGAATAATGAATCTTGTTTCTCTTAGGTACATGTTCTTATATAAAACATATAAGAGGATCATTCCATTACAATTAGGATGAGAATGTACAAGGTGAGCATTTAAGTATACACAGCTATTATGTTTGATGGTACTGCATAATAAATACACTGTATAATTTATGAAGGGTGATGACAAATTCACCATAATGGTATATTAAGGTGAAATCTAAGGTAAACATATTGTTTTTATCACAACTGCACACAGTGCAGGCATTTTAAAATCTGCTGTTAGTGTTTTGTCCGAGGAAATGTGATTTGGTCTATGTAAGACAACAATCTTCAGTTGCAGCACCCCTAGAAGTGCCAGTGTTGGTGAATGTGCTGTTGTTCCCAGTGCTGAAATGGGTTCTGTGCAGGTGACGTCTTCTCTGTGTGAAGAACTATTTAAAGAGACCCCTTACTGTTTACTGCCATCATCCTTAAACAGGCTGGGCCCAGGAGGGATGCTTTTGGCGTCGCTGTATTTTTTTTTAATTTTAAATATGCATTGTTTTTCCTCATCTACAAAAAGAAAACAAAAGTAGCATTCTTACCCATTCACTTGCATTTTTGTCTTGGCTTGTTATTGTTGCTGTAGTCCTGAGCTTACAGCAGAATGGTTGTGCAATACTCATAAAGCAGGCTAAGAATGACAACATCTGCTGGGGACTGATAACATAAACAGTGTGTCCTGCTCAGGTAGAGCAGACCCTGCAAAGATGTCACCTGCCAGAGCTGTTGCTAAATTCCAAGACACAATTCTAAAATAAGATGATGTTCCTTTTAGTTTAATTTCTTTACATTAATATGATAAATGGTTGGCTTGTTTACAGGTTTTAAATTACCTTCTGTCCTTAAATTTGTGCTTGCTGGGTAACTGTGACAGAGAAGCCTGTCACGAGGTACAGATAGCACAACATTCATACACCTTCCGTTGAGCGGTTGCTAGATAAGTTCCTGAGGGTGCACACTCAGGGCTTGACTAGTAACTGCTATTACTTAATTTCATAAACATTCACGTACATAAACATACTTAATTTCATATACATTCATATACTTAAACACAGGTATGAGTGAGTACTGTGGTGTGAATGGAGAGCACTCTCAATGGATGATACTCACTGTTTGTTTGGTGTCGGTACTTCCGGGGTGTATCAGCCTATGGTGGCCTCAGAAGGCCAAACCTAACCCCAGTTCTCAAGGGTTATTTATGTAAATGGGAAAAACCACATACTTTGAATGAGAGAGATGGTTTGTTCCAGAAGGGGGGGGGGGGGGGATACAAGCTATTTAAGCTGGCTCCTCAGCCTAAGAGGGAGTTGGTTGTTGGTGGTTGGTATATCAGGTAGTATCATTGGAGTCAGAGAGTCAGAGAGTCAGAGAGTCAGAGAGTCAGAGAGTCAGAGAGTCAGAGAGTCAGAGAGTCAGAGAGTCAGAGAGTCAGAGAGTCAGAGAGTCAGAGAGTCAGAGAGTCAGAGAGTCAGAGAGTCAGAGAGTCAGAGAGTCAGAGAGTCAGAGAGTGGGTTTACCTTTATTTGAATAATTAGTAATAATTTTTGTTTCTTTTTGGGGTTTTGTTTTGTGGTATGGGGGACTGGGAGCACTGTAAATAGACTGCACTTGTTTTGCTTGGGTGCTTTTGCGACTGAGCCAGTCTGGTATAAAATGGACCTACTTTGGCCTTGCTCATTGTGTAACAGTAACATCAGATCGTTTGTATCCATAGGCACTGTTCATTGCAGGGGAAATTAGACTGTATATTATTCACTTTTATTGGGCTGACCTCAGGTTTCATTCCTCTCTATTCCCATAATTTTGAGACTGATTAATTTGTTAGCTTTTCTGTTTGGCCTTTTAAAGACCATTGTTGGAAGAAGAGCTCTATTGCACTGGAATCATACAGAATAGAAAGCACCAGGCATTCTTTAATATATCTGTGCTTTCTATGCATCCAGGCACATAGGAAAAGGATAAGCCATTATATAAATAATAAAGGTAAATTAAACTCAATCAAGAGAAATCACATAAGAAAATTGCAGTCCAATCAATCCCAATTAAGACAAGAGACGGTCAATCTGAGGATTTGAAGCAATTGATTCTCAATAGAAAATCCTTATTGGAATAAACTAACAGGCAGGACTGCAGTCAAATCAACACAGAGGAACAAATTGCTGAGTAGGAACATATAAAGTGAAGTGTTTATCGGGCAGTACTGAATTGAAATTTGGTTGTTCGTGTGCAAAATTCTACAAGACGGAGATTCTTTTTGCAAAGCAGCATTTTTTTAAAGTTTCATTTTAGCTGACAATATCAGCACTTCTTTCTTAATACTTAGTTTTCTTCAATTTCACCCTAAACAGGGAAAAAAAGGAACAGTATTCACTACTTACATGACTGAAGTGCTCCAACAAAATTGATAGCTACATTTGGAGGGCCCTAAATAGGTGCAGAGATAACATTATTTGCAAAAACAAAATTGCATTTAAAGAAAATAATTTAATCAGTGTAATTTCAAGTATTTTCTTTGAAAGTTTAGGTGAGATTTTTTTAAAATTTTAGTATACATAAATGAACAAATTGCTTCTGATTGCAGCTGGTGAGCATAATAGTCTGTACTTTATGAATAATTACTGGTAATTAAAAATCCTTAAATTTTATAGCAAAGAGAGTGCACTACATAAAGAATACTAATCAATTCAGAATTAAAATTCATTGCGACCAGCTGAAGTAATTTTTATATCGCAAGAGTTATTCAATGAAAAAAATCATTTTACTCTCACTTTAGGTAGTGCTTCTTATTGGGCATTTATATACTGTGTATTATAAGGTAAGTATTAAATAAATATATAATAGCTGACGGTATGAAACTGACATCACACACTGCAGTAATAATACATTTTCCAGATTCTAGATTTCCTTTACTGTTAGATATTTAGAATCTTTTCCTCTCAAGAATAAGTATGAAAGTGGACATAATGAGATTTGTAAACATGTCCAAAAAAGAGAGTGTTAAAATCACATACCAAAATTAATTTAATCAATTAATATTACCACAGATATGCACATTGTATCATATGCTAGACTTCTGCATCAGTCCTTTTAACATTTAAAATGTAATTGGTACACATCATAAAAATGAAGCAACTGTTTTATTTAAAGCAGTTTCTCTAACTCCAAAACACTGTGAATAAGTCATTGAGTCAACTCACTTTAATAAAATGAAACAAACAAGTTTCCTGATATTCAATTTTATTAGGTCTTCGATCATGCTGAGTTTATGAGAAATCAATGTCAATTATTTTTAACATACAAACTCCTGAGTTTGCTGATAAAGATGCAAGATTAAATTGTTTTTGTGTTCAGGCTAGTTTTTAATTATAATTGTCTGGCATGGTAAAAAAAACAGTTATTTTACAGGTTATAGACTTTGAGAATAGATCTCTGAAGTAAACATGTCTTTAGAGATGTATTGTAAAACAAAGCTTCTAGCAGTTTTTCATGACTTTTCTTAAGTCAGTATCAAATAAAGATCTGAAGTGTCTACAGAGGCCTAGGGTTAGAAAGACAGCAAGCATTCTGTGGTCTGGATCAAACCTTAAAGCTATATAAATTTAAGCCTGAGTCCTTTTTGTAATGTTTAAAGGAATTTTATGTACTGTATATTTGCATTACAGTTATAAGTAGTGCCTTAATTCCTTTAAATATACTATCTCATTCCCAAGTTAGAGTATATCCACAATGAGATACACAATATGGCTTGTGTGTGTTTCACACTTTTTAAATTGAGATTTTGCAACCAAGGTTTCCTTCAGCTCTTTACATCTAACACTTAATCTCTGTGACCTCACCTCCCACAAAATAGAAATACCATAGTAAGATCCTCTCCTTACTCACATTTGAAAACCTGTGCTACTATAGGCAATTACTTCCTAGTTGTTCGTTGCTGCTGCTTCTTCTATTAAAAAAATCTCTCCACTATTTCATTATGGGTCTGTTTCAGATCTGTTGCTCCACTGAGGACCTCTTTGGATCCAGGTCATTTTTGGTAGCTGCTTCTCTACCTCAGTTAGCTGGCTCAGTCACAGTACTTTTTGCCTCCAGTTCAGCTTTCTCCTAATTCTCTTGCCTACAAACTATGGCTCCATCTGATATTCTATGTAGCCCCCAGTATTGCTTCCTCTATACACTCTATTACAGGTTTTCTGCTATTAAGTACTGAACTGTATTCAGTCTCCATCAGATCCTCTATAAACACAGTATTTAAGAATAATTGATTGTGCAACTGGATTCCAGTCTGCTGCTGTCTCCTCTTGCCAAGTGTTCTGTGCTCTCTGCCTCATATTCATCATAATTGTTTCTTTTCCATCTCTATATGCTCCCTTTGTTTTGTTTAACCCTCCCCCTTATTCCAAGCTCTCAATCAACGAGTCTCAGGCCCCAAGTCTACCTCTTTGCTCTCTTCTGCCTCTTTTTCCACCATCCTAACTGGCCCTTTGTTGTCTCTGGCTCCAGTTCTTTGTTTTCAGTCCCTGCTGTTGCTTTCTCAACCCTGGCTTGTCTGGGAATCTTACCCTCAGCTGAGACAGCATGGATTCTCCTGACATCCATCTTGTTTCAGTAACCGTTTCCTACTATCTTCCATATCTTCAAATATTTCTTTTCAAAGCCATGAAGCTCTGCCAAACCCCAACCCACAGAACGTCAGGCCCAAGGTCTTCTACTGTCTTCCTCAATATGTAATCTATTATGTGATTTTCTCCTCTTCTTTCCCTTCTTATTCTACTCAGCCTCCAATCCAATTCAGTTCCACCATGTTTTATGCCTTCAACCCTAAATTCCAATTTTTTAGGCCTCTGCTGCTCCTGATGCTAGCTTCTTGTCCCAAGGTGTATCCAGTGCCCTATCTCCAGCCTACCTGTTCCCTGGGATCGAGTGCACAGTGCAGTGGATGTTCACATTCCCCAGTCTCCCCCCTATCCAGTTTTGTTCCTCAGTGTTTTTTGTTCTATGAGTGCCACGAGCAGTTTTACACCTCAGCAGCAACTATTCCAGAGATTGTTCCAATCATCGTTCTTACTGCGAGGCCTTGAACACTGAACCTTAACTGCTGTATTTTGCTAATGTAAGATCCTTCTCCTGCCTCCATGATTGTCCCAGCTCATTCTCGCCATTCCTTTTCATCTGCCCTTCCCCTTGGTCAGTGCTTACTCTAGCAAGAGATCACTCTTACCATTCAGCTCTCTGTGGCTCCCCTTTGCTTCTGCATGCTCGAGGTAAACCAAACCCCGTTGAACCTGCTGATTCATTTCTAACTCCTGTTTGTTATTGCTTCAACTCATCCATTTTTGACTAACCTTGGCTACATCACCCCTTAAATAAATTCAGTCGCCAAAGCCACCATGACCCATCCAAATGAAATTTTAACCCCGTGGAGAGCCAGGAAAAAAGCATGGTCACTTTTCCCTCAATTCCACTCAAAGACTTCATACCGCCCATGATTTCTGTCTTTTTCTCTCTTCAATTTCAGACATATTACCTGTTGTAGATGTTGTAGTGTTATTGTAACATAAAGGCGAAAGGTTGTATGACCTTGAAACCAGATCTGCCAGTCATTGTCCCCCACCTTGTGAAGTGAGTGTAAGCAAGCATCTTATTTCTAATTATCACATTACCCACAGTGCCTTCAGCCCTAGCAATAACGTCCCTCTTCTTGGCTCTTCTGTTTCTACCATTTACCTCTTCTCTTCCATTTTACAATCTCTGCAAGCCTGCCCTGCTCTGAATGTCTGTTTCCACACCCTTTGCCACACCTTTATAGGTCCAAATGCTCAACTTTGACTCTTACCAGGTCCAGGCTCCTCAGTCACAGACCTTACTGTGCCCAGCACCTGCACTGTTGTTCCTGATCCAGCACCAGTAGCAGCAGTGATTGAGCTCTCTTTCATGCCTTTCCTTTCCTCTGGGTATTTTATCTGGCACAATGTCAACATTGTCCTGTTCCTCCCCCACATTCACTTTTTCTGCCCCTTCCTCAATGTCAGGCATCCATTACTTTGTTCCCACCAATGACTCCCTGCTGTCACTGCACACTATATTTTTCAGCAGTTCTTTGCCTTTCTCCAGCTGTGCACCCCCTACACCAAAGTGTGCTTCTGCTTGCTCTAGGGTCTGGGGCCTAGGGTAGCTTTGCTTTTACGGACAGACAAGCCACAGTCCACCATCAGTAGTGAAGCCACTACAGACTACTAAACGCCAACTTCTTTTGTCACCTATTTGCTCCTCATTTTCTACCTACTCTTACAGCTTCCAGCATTCAGCTTCATGAATTTCTCTGCCTCATTTCCCTCTGTTTTGTTATATACCCAAGGTCACTTTGACATGTTTGCAGGGAGGGCACCAAATCATCAAAGTCATTCAGCTCAACCTAAATGGCTCTTTGCTGCATCATGTAACCATTGACCAGATATTCAGTACATCTGATTCAAGTGGCAAAGCAAAATTCCTAGTTTGCAAAGATGACCTTGTTACAATATATAGTCAACCAATGTATTGCATCCGTCTATAGCTCTTTTACATTCCATTGGCCTCACAGATTTTCTCACATTCTCATTTTGGATTCATCTACAGTGTTTGCAAATTTTACTGTATCACCAGAACTGCTCTTTAAGGGGTCCTACCTGAAGTCCCAAAACATCACTCAGTATCAGTCGTCACACATTATAAATTTTATGACACACCTCACCCATGTTTGCAACAAATTTGCAAATTGCAGTGCTCATATTCCTGGTTACACACATCATACACATATAAAATTGCCAAGTGCCCATTTCAGAACCTGCAGACCTGTAAGCCTAAAGGAATTAGGTAAATGGATTGTAGCTTTCCAGAACCAGGTTTGGACACTTCTATTTACAACAGTAAAAAATAAATCTAACTCATAACTAACTTATAAAACTAATAAGTTTATAAAACAAACCAGAGTATATGTCTTTAAGGAAGAAAATGTAAAGTACAATAAAGCTTCTACACTACTGCTACTGCAGATGTACTGACTTGCCACATAACCTGCATTAGGTTTGCATTAGTCATTGGTCTCTGCTAGTTCTGTATCATTAGTTCTAAGAATATTTTCTGGATGTGATTGAAACAGACTCTGAAACTAGAGTTCAACACTTCACTCTACAATAAGGATTGCTAGATTTTTCTGACACCATATTGTTTGTTATGTCTGTGCTGCAATTAGGTTATTATCTTTAAATGGGTATATTGTTATACTTGGTTCACTTCATTTTCAAAACATGTCTGGTAGAATTCCAGATTTTCAAATTCTCTTTTTTCTTGAATTTTTTTGAACATGTGCTTTGATACTCTGACTTCCTTGATACACTGCCCACCGAGGTAAGACTGCTTTTCTAACTGCTCACCTAGGGTGTCTGTGGTACAGCGATAACATATCGAAATATCTAAATTAGTAACACTTGATCTCCACCTGATTCCGTGTCCTTCCCTGATTTGTAAGTGTTGCTGTGCTCGTCTGCAGGAGCAGTTAATGTATGCAGTATAGGAGAAGCTAATATCCTGTCACAGGCAGTGAAAACCAGTTTCATCTGGTTCACTGCTTTAGTTAGCAGTCCAGAGAACAAAGTGACATCTTTTATAACAAGTGTCAGATGGAAAAAATAATAATTTAAATGAAAACACTGTCAACTGATAGACTAAAAATAGCACTGACTGATTGAAAAGGAATTGTAACTTACTGTGGATCTCAAATTTTATTGTTTTTCAAAAGATTTACAGAAATGATAAGATGGTGTAAAGAACACAATCCTGGGTAGATGCTTTCAACATCTACACCTTGTGATGTGCTGTGTGGGTGTCTACAAAAGAGGGATACATGTCTGTATAATTATATAAACATTTGGTGTTCTTGTTTGCCTGATGCTGTTTCTTCGGAAGTGTTTTTACATACATGTCCAGTATAAGGTACATTGAGCACCGAACACTAGTCTAGTCAGTCTGCAATATTTATTAGAAAATTAATATTTATAAAGCTAATTATATGGCAAAATGATCCCGTCTAACACAACATTAAAAGTAATGTATTAATTGACCAGATGAAACAATCACATCCTGCTGAGAACACCAAAATGGTGTCTTGAGACAATTAACTTCTGGTCATTTCCTTCTGCAAAAAAATGTAAAACCTTTTCATTTTGATATGCGTGCAAGTGAATGTCTTTTTCATTCAGGGTTAAACATAACATTGTGAATCAGCAAGTTTAGGGAGACTTGAACCAACACTCCTTGTAGGAACACTGGAAAGGTTACAAGCACGACTAAGGCCACGTGGTCGATGGTTTGAGTGAAAAACAAAGAAATTCCTTGTGGAAGCGTCAATCAAAAAGGTCTTAATTGAGAAATGATGGATTTAGCTTCTATGTTCAATATGCTTTATACCCCAGCCTTCTATGTTTATTAGAAAATGTGGCTCTAGATAGATAAAGTATTCGTCTGGTGATCTAGTCCTTTTTTTGCGCATATCAGCCAGCTTCAGCTCACAAAATCTGGAAGAGGATTTATTCTCAGCAGAGAGCAATAAAATCTTCACAGTAATTTTGATGACATTGGTTCATATGTGTAATAACCTCATTTGAGGGCTGTTACAGCCACAGTCTGCCTCAATAGCATCATGGTATTAAACACCAGTCCCAGGAGTGGGCATGACATTCGGATTAGACAAATGACCCATCCTCTTAGACTTGTGGCACAGGGTCTCCCTGATGGCCTCTTCAATTGGGGTCCTTATGAATTCATCATCAGGTTATTTCAGGTGTGTCCCCAGCTCAGGGGAAGTAATCTCTTCTTTCATTTCCACATCACTTACACATCAAAGGAAACAATTACTAAAATTGTTGATTAATCTAAAGTTCTCTGCAAAATGAATGAAAGCTGACATTTTGCATATAAAACTACAACCGTATTTTAATCAGCCAAGGTGCATGCACACAATGAAATGAAGAAGAAACTATGAAGCAAACTTTAAATGATACAAAACAAATGCAGACCAAATCAAAGGATGAGAATGCTAAATTGATGCAACACCTTTAGAAGACTGGTCTGTGTCTCGGCCAAAAGATCTGAACACAAGCTGATTTCTGTGTGTTACTTTATGGAAGAACCAGCATTTGTGTAATGATAAATAAATTTGTGCATGTGTGCACTTTTGTTTATATGTCTATATACAGTATATACATTACATATTAGGCAAATTAAGGCATCATATACTTTGGTGTTCCGACATTAAGCGTAGTTAACAGCTGGAATCTAATTAGCAGAGTTCTCATTCTTCTTCCCATGAAATGTGCTCAACCTTAGATTAGTTTTGGACTAATCATCATCATCTGCTAATTTACATACAATATTGACCCCTGCTGTACAACTGTAATTTATACAAGCTGAGATCAGCTAGTTAACTAATCCCATCCAAGAAGACAAAGTGTGAAAATATGGTTCTGCAATTATTACTCCTAGCCCCTCTGTCCATTTTGCAGTAATGGGCTCAATTACTACAGTGTGCTCTTGCACTTCACGACAAGCTGGTGAGTGTTGTGGTATAAGGATATTAAGATTTTGCATTAAGATTTTATTTCTTTTTTAGCACCCGAAGTTATGAAACTTTACAATTTTGTGATAAAAACTTCCTTCTGGTTCATTAAAGGATAAAGCAATGAGTACATTTCAAATCCAATTCTCAGTCGGGCCCTCGTAAACCAGAATAGAAAAGGGCAGGGTACTAGATTTTCATAACAAGGGACTGAGTGAGCTGTAAAATACCGAAACAGACTAAGGAAAAAAAACAAACAAACATCTGAGCAACGAAGTACATTAGGTCCCAGAGTGAAAAACATTGAGAGACCCTTTGAATTATGTAACTGCAGATGCTGTTTTGGGGGTGTGGGGTGATCGGGTTACAGTTACTGAAATCACAGCCCTGGAAGCTCTGTTCATCCACATATTTCTATGTTGGAGATGTGAGGTTTTTTGAGCTCCAGGCCTGCTACTCTAGCACCAGCCCACTCAGTCTCAGGAAGCACAGGCTCTTTAGAGCTCCTCTTGTGCTGGGGCTCCCTGTGAGACTGTCCACCTTCCTGTGCAGCGCCAGAGATGCCACATTTCACTCAGCGCTATCTGAAGGTTATTCCCGTCTCATACTTGTAAATCAAACCCCTACAGTATATAGGGGGGCAAAACTGAGGGGGAGGAGGAGGGTGGTAAAATAGAAATTTAAAGATTTTTTTAAGCAAAAAGAATATTGGGATTTTTCATTATGCTCAACTGAGAACTGAACATGAATTACATAATACATACTTTGAAGTTAAATGATAAGATTGTTAAGGCATGTTTCAGGAGTTTAATTAGTGTTAAATAACAAGATTAAGCTGTAAATAGTCCAGTATCAGAGTCTGTCACTCCTTATTTCTATTTTTGCCATATTGCAATGTGTATGTAACTGGCTATGGAACCTTTTGAAGTGTGCCAACACTCTTGATAGGCCCACACCTGAAGAGGCTCCACAGTTGAAATTTTGCATTTGTTCTTTTTTCTTTTTACTTTTCAGAGTGAAATTAACCTTGCCTTGCTCCTTTGCAGCTTGCACACTGCCACAGATCCCCAGTATAGCTTTGAAAAAGGGAATGCATGAAATGTACTACCAGATTATTTAGATTGCCTAACAAAAATCATTAAAAAAAGAAAACTCAAATTAGTACCAGGGCTTCCTGTAGATTCTTCTTGTTGGTAGCTCCTGGCTTCACAACAGACAGTATCAGATACAGGAGCACGACAAAAACAAAACATCAATTATGTAACCAAGAGGGAGTAAGTCACCATTCTTTCAGATTTGGAAAAAACAAGTAAAAGCTGTTACTCAGAATTCTGCACCTGTCATTGTAGAAAATGCTGCAACCATCATTTTTATTTGGAAAATAAACAATCAATACAATCATTACAATCAGGCATGTCAGGCACTTTCTATGAAAACTCAAAATACACTAACACAAAAAGAATGACTTATTTTAAATACCCAATTTTTACTATAGCTTCTAAGAGTGTTTATTCATGCATTATTGTGCAACTTTAGGACTCCGAACTCAGGATTCCTCAGCACGCCAGCGGTGTAGAAAAAACTAAAAATAAAGTTAGTTGACTAAAACTGTGTGTTCAACTTTACAGACCTGCTTTGTAAATTATCTTGGACTTTTAGAAGTTGTGCACAACTTAGTTTCTGTAATGTAAAACATTAGCAAAATGTCTGTCAGTGCCCTCTGTACTTTGAAGAAATAAAAAGTCCAGTTTTTACAGATTCTTTTATTGTTTGTCACACAAGGCTGAGTTGTTCTAGAAGTGGACAGGTAGGACAGGAAGTAGATAGATAGGATAGGAAGTGGACTGGTATCCCCACCTCATGGCTGATAGTTTATCTTGCAAAATGCCAGAAATTGATGCCTCTAGACTGTTACTCATTATCTAAGAGAAATCAGCATTTTGTTCTCTTCCTAATGGTCCCCTCCTTCTCAACCAAACCCTACCACCAGAGTGAAGTGGAGTGTTATGGAATATGATGCCTAAGTGGTAAGCTTATAAGCTAAAACTAAGCCTATAAAAAAGGTAATTAAAGCTTATCTAAAGTACAGCCAGGATTTATAAATGCTAAAAAAACCTGAGCACACACTGGCGAGTTTCTACCTGGAACCCTGTTTATAGTCCTTTAAAAAGCCTGTACTTTCCCTGAATTAAATTAAGTAAACGGTGCTTTTGTGTAAAAGGCTTAAGTATCATTTAAAACCCCATACACTTAAATGAGGCTTTTAAAGCACACCAGCAACAGTGCTCAGTTATTAGAATTATACTTCATTTAGTTTTTAAGTGTAAATTAGAGAAATGCTGCTAATAATTAGTACCCAGAAAGAAATGTGGATTATAGCTGTTTGTTCTGACCTATTTTTTAAAGAGAATCTAGGGCAGTCTCCCAATCTGCTTTTTTATAGTCCCTTGAGAGCACACTGTGTTTCGATCTTTATATCTCAAATTATACTGCTCAGAAGTAGTTCCTGAAATTGCCAGATGTTCTTTGGGATACCGTATTGTTCTCAAAAATATGTTCTATATATACAGTACTTGAATGAGGTATGGGGTGACAATCTCATATAAATTAAATGAAATATACACAATCAAATATATAATTTTCTTTGTAAGCATAGTGGATACATTTTAAATGGATTTTTCTTACATTTAGTTTTTCATAAGATGCCGGCTATTTAAGGTGCTTATTTAGAGGTTATTTCTTAGTTTTGATACCAGCAGATATTACTCTTTAAGTCTAACAACATCATCTCTAATGTAGAATTATAATGAGAAAAATAAAAAGTCCAATTTTGATTGATCCAATTGTGATTAGATATCAATATAGTAGATGTAAAGACTAATAGCACATCCAATAAGGAAGTAAGCTAATCTGATTCTGTTTATGAATTCCAGCAGACAGGATTAAGGCATGAATGCACTATTTTAAAATGAAATGGCATACTTATAGTGCTTATCATACTACTATGATCATTCACCACATAGAATAAAAGCAAACTGGACTCCCAAAGTCTTAGACATGTTTGGCACTATTAGAAGTTACAATATACGCATTTCGAGAGCACAACAACACACTCGAAACATCCACTAATGTTTTTGTATTATTTTAGCAACCTTAGCTGTGATAACACCATTTGTTCTCCTCTCTATACTGTAAACATATATACTGTATATTTACATATCTATAAAGCTTAAAGGCTACAATTAGCATTGCACAGTAAAATAAAGATCTGTCAAGAGTAGCCAATAGATTAATACAAAATGGCTAGAATTTTCCCTTGGAAACAGGTAACAAAATTTTCTCTGTACAAGATCTCTGTAGTTTTTCTGCATAGCAAAGGGAAACAATGAGTGAAAGGAGTAGAGAAGCAAAAATGTCTACGTTTTGCACTGCAGTATGTAAGAGGATGGTATGCAGAGATTTTTTCCCAGGACAGCAATGGGAGGAGTCATTGCTCTCTTGACCAAAAGGTGGAATTGACAGTTCGGGTGACTGTCAAACATCAGGAAACAGAGGCTCCTAAGATTGGTCTAAATCTGATGTCTGAGCAAAACATCAAATTCTTTATATGCTTGCATCATAGGCAAGCATATAAAGGAAAGAAGGAGAGGAAAGAAAGTGTCCGATCATGTTGAACTGGCATAGTTCGGGATGGTGTGAGTTTTGGAAACAGAATTTTTGGAAGAGCTTGTGGAATTGTGGCAGGCTATTGGTTTTATTGGCTGTGAGCAGCTTAGCTGCCTGACTAGTGAGTAGAGAAGAACTTTGAAAAAGAGGTAGAGGCAGAGCTCAAAGAGGATTTTAGTTTTGTTTCATTTTTTGTAGAAATAAAAGAGTCTTTATCTTACAGCTATGTTTGTGTCTGATTTGTAGAAACCCACATAAAGACACTTGCACAACATCCCCAAGAGTATCATAGCATTAATCATTTGGTTAGAATGAGAAAAACACACATGTCTTATTGGGAAGTTTCAACACTTGTTGTTCAATATGGATCAACTTATTTTAGATTCATTTCATCCTTTTCATGCAGCTGAAAGCACTTCTAATTTATTCATTGGCTCAATCTGGGCTTACAATTTGTGCTGGGGCTTGAACAACCTGACAGTGAATTGATATAGCACTGTGTATTAACAGTTGCAGCATTAGTGTTCTACGTTGAAATGGATTTTTTTCCCCTACAAAATCCTTTTAAACGGATTTATCTTCAGATCAACACCGAGAGTTTATATAAAGCTATTGAATTTCATCAAGGTAAAACCAAGTATCCCTTACACTGTCTGTCACACTGGACACAGACAGGAGGTCATGGGTTCACCTCTGACTAATGTGATAAAACCATTAGAAGCAATTGAATGTGGCCGAACCTGTCAACATAACATAATGAGAATATTTGACATGTGACAAACAAGAGGCCATTCTACCTCTGAACTGCATGTAACAGATTCAGCATGGAACCCCAGGCCCTCACTGGGCCATGTCTGCTGAGACTCTAGAGAGGCGTTTTTCACAGCAGGGTTTTTGCAGCTTAGTTTGTGCAAAGCGTCTCCTACTCTCAGTCTTCATTGTGAAGCCTTGTTTACTAATACTTTTATTCTGGCCTTTGTTGATTATTCTTTAGAAATAAAAACAAATAAGCTCTGATAATCTTGTTTCTACTGCACACTGCATTGTGCATTGGTATGAAAAAAAAAATCCAACAAAAATCTTTTTTTTTTCTGTTAGAGAATTCTCATTATATTTAATATTTTATTCTTCTTGTGAGTGGAGGCTTCCCAGCTCCAGACGCTGGGACCTGGCTGCAGTCCAGAGATGGGCTGAGAAGGACTTAGCCTACAAAGCACACACAGCATCCCTAAACAGCTTTGTACCCTCAGGAACCACTGCCTGCTTTTGAGAACTCATTTACTGTATATTTGAAGCTTGAGGGCGCCATGGTGGCGCAGCTTTTAGCATTACTGTCTCACAGTGCTAGAGCACTGGGTTCAGTCCCAGACTGGGGTGCTATCTGAGTGGTTTTGTATGTTCTCCACATGTTCACATGGTTTTTCTACAAGTGCTCTGGATTTCTTCCACAGTTCAAAGACATATTGTTAGTTTTAGTTGTCTTGTGGGAAACATTTGGCCCCCAGTTTGTGTGTATGTGCACCCATAGGTGGACTGGCGTCCCATGCAGTGTGTTTCCTGCCTTGCACCCATTGCTTATTGATATATGCTCTGGCTCTCTTTGACCCTGTATTGGATAAAGTGGTTAAAAATGGATCGATGGAAAAAAAACACGGATTTAAACATTCTTGCACCCATGTAAGCACAAAACCGTGTGCAAAAATCTTTAATAAACTTGGTATGGCTACTGATGTTAAAGTACAACATCAGGTATCCGGGATGCCATTGTCAGGTTTTAATTTTTTATGTCTCAAATCCATGTTTGGGAATGTTCACTGCAGCCTGATTATCTGGATTTTTTTATTCTTTCAAAAATGTCATTCAACATTATAAATCGGAATTATTAAATACTTCACAATCTGATAACACATAACTGTCAAAATCATCACCTTAGCAGATGTTTACATTTTTTTCAAATATCATTGAATACTAGAGATCTGGTTTTACTAAACAAGCATTTTGTTTCATAGCGTACATTGGGAGTTTGCATTACGATTGATTACTCTTACAGTGTGCTGTAATATA
This sequence comes from Atractosteus spatula, assembly GCF_055471065.1. Classification (NCBI taxonomy): domain Eukaryota; kingdom Metazoa; phylum Chordata; class Actinopteri; order Semionotiformes; family Lepisosteidae; genus Atractosteus; species Atractosteus spatula. Next base: position 45,300,983 of record NC_142712.1, on the reverse strand, counting down.
AAAATACAAAATCAAACTTACAATTAATAATGCTTATTATAAACCCTAAGTAACTTAACTGTTGCCTTGAACAAACTGAACTAATGTAGCTGTTTGTAATTTGCAATTCTGTTTTATTTGCTAATTAATACCATCTTAAAAATATACTCAGCATCCAAAAATGTATATAAACAACACATTTGCAAAGTTATTATAAGGAAAATTACAACAATCATTTCTGCAGCAGGTGCACTGAGATTTTATTGAACAGACATGACATACTGTAGATAAATTCATTACGTTGATTAACATTTGTCATCAACAGGGATGATTGACAGGGGTTTACTGTGAAAGTGTGACTGCTTTTGGAAGCAATACAAGTTTTATATCTGCACTGCATGCTTAACATGAGATTGCTGATACTGTCTTGTGGGATTTTGTCCCCTTGCTTTCACAGAGCCTTTGTGCTCTGCATGCACCTGTTCACTGGGCTATGAGCTCTTGATGCTACACATTGTCCCAGCTCCTCCTACAAATGACCAATGGGATTTTAGTCTGGTGAATAGTGCATCCATAACTGTCCCATTCTCTTCTCACAGGAAAACCACTGTTACACAAGCAGCATGAAGACGTGTGTTGTTCTGCTGTAATATTGTCACATAAGGGTGAGCCTGTGGCAAGGGCAACAAGTCGGTTCCCAGGACTTGATTAGTGTAGCACTGTACTGTCAGGTTGTCATCACTCAGTACAAGGGGAATTCTGTAGCAATCAAACACTCCTGCCCAGACCATCACACGTGGACTGCCTAATCAAGTGGTTTGTTGTGCAAGGCAATTAGCATATAATTTTGCATGTCTGCATCATACTTGTTGATGTCCATCAGAGTGGTTTGTACAAAACAAGTGGTGTAATTCTTAAGTGACAGTTAAAGTGATTAAAGTGTGTCATTATCAGCCATGATTTGCCAGGACTTCAATCACAAAACGAAAGTAGCACCACCACTTTTGCAGCACCAGGCAAAGGTGGACAACTACAAAGGTTAATCCGACAACACATGGATGAGTACAGACTGTGCAGAAGAAGGTTTCAGCTTTCTCAGCCAATGGAAACCTTTCCATGGAAAAGCCCATTTGTACTGATGTGTTGGATTGCTGAACAAAATAGGCACCAATCGTCTTGGCAGAAGGATCCACAAAGAACATTTAAGCTAGAAAGAAGGGGGGTAATGGCTGATGTACTAAAGCATCTCAATCAGGTGTTCACTATGAAAGAAGTCGATAGCATGCTTCTTCTCAGGCAGAAGAAGATGGTCCTTTATTAAATATTATTATCATAGAATACACAGACGTGTTTCATATACTGGAAGGGCTCAAGATAAATATGTCTCCAGAGAACAGTGGAATCTTACTAATTGTACTCAAGGAATGCAAAGATGTTATTCAGGAGCCATTAATGCCACACTTCCACTTAGACTGAAGTTATCTAACTTAGTGTTCACTTAGTGCCCACGTAAGGGTGGCAAAACTCTCCCAAGTAATTACAGAGTAATACGTCTGAGTAATATGTAAGGTTATTAAAACAACCGCTAGACATAACAATGTGATGTCCTGTGAAATAGTTGACATGGAGTTAAAAAATGTAGGTCTTGCCTATACAACATGTAAAAGTCATTATAACAAGGAACAAGAGTAATGGGAACACAGAGGACACACAATAAAGTTCCCAATAAAAGATCAATTATCAAATTACAACTTTTTATCTATTTCCAAAATTGCCAGTATAATGTTGAGATGAAAAGAAGACTCGTCTTTGCCAACTAAAACATGGGAAGGTAAAATTATTGTCTCAAGTCTCTTCTGAGGCCTACATTACTGAGGTCAAGCACTGGCTCAACAAAGTAGATCCCTGCCATTGATGATCTCTGTGGCAGTACCATGGTAGAGGTGAACATTTCACTTTGAGAGAACTGAGACATGATACATAGATACATGATAATGACATACAGTAGATTTTCAAACAGTGGTTTGGGAGTTGATTGCTGAAGTGGATAACTAACAAGTGGAGGTAAGAAAATTAAAATGGGATATTGAGGACTGACTTCTGAAGAAAACAGACTATATCTTAAATTAACCAACTTGGAAACAGAACCAGATGTAACAAAGTCCAACTCTGCGCTCTACCTCCAAACTTAGAGGAAGATGATCAGCTTTTTTGATTTATCCAGCCACCCTCTGAGTTTTTTACAACAGAGAACAGCTCTTGTTCTCATCACTCTCTGAGGCAGAGAACTTTCTGAAGGAAGGAAATCGAAACCAAACATTGTTCTACGACAAGCAGAAAGCAACTCATTTTCCCACCGAACAGGGGGGTCCAGGATGGCAGAGATGGAAGCCCAGGCTGAGCAGGACTGAATACTGTCTGGCTCAGATGGGTTCTGTTCAGGTGTCTGATTTGGCATTTGTTTGACTGATGATGTAGTTTCTACCTTTTCATTTTTTACTTTATTTTATTTTTGCATTTTGAATCTTTTATGTATGGGAATTAAGGGGAATAGAAAATGTTTGTAATAGCTTGAATAGCTGGATTGTAATGTATTTCTACATTTCTCTAATACAGGTATGTATTTTTCCTCTTCTCTGTTCTTCACTACGTGGTTTTTGACTTGCAGCTAAACAGGTTGAGTGGAGCTTTTAGAACAGTTAGTGTCCCAATGGCTATTATATTTTGTCCACTTCTGATTTCTGGCATCTGCATAATCCCTCAAGCAAAGACTGTACACACTTTTCATCCCACCAAAGAGTATTCTCAAGAATTATTTAAAAGGTATGTAACATCCTCTTCTGATATACAGTAACTAAATTTGAAAAACAATAACCCTAACAGCATTTAATTAATTTAGTGACTTCCTAGGATATACAATCAACTGGACAAAATCTGTACTAAAGCCTCTTAATATAGCCACAGGTGGGATATGGTTATCCACCATCCTCCCACTCAGAAACCAGTTTACATATCTGGGCATTGTTGTACAGCTTTCTCTTCAGTCTATTGTCAGAAATAATTATCTCAATATACTGAGAGAGTTAAAGGGATATATAGAGAGATGGCCAGAGTTTCCAAGCTTCCCTATAGACTTGAACTGCTACACTCAAAATGAATATTATCCCTTAAGTTAATTTTATTCATGCCATGATTCCACTCCCCCTTCCAATTGGTTATTAGGCTAAAACTGTTTCTTTAATTTGGAATTTCCTGTGGAATGGTAAGCAACCCCAAATCAAACAGAATATGCTGCAGAGCATGGAATTTGGCAGGAACCTGGCCACCCCTAATTTTAAACTGTGCTACTAGGGTTTTCAATTACAATCCATCAAAGCATAATTAGGGCGGAGCGGTGGTACTGTGGCTAAGGATCTGTGCCTGCGGCTGGAAGGTTGCCGGTCCAACTCTTGTAGCCGGCAGAGGAATCCTACTCTGTTGGGCCCCTGAGCAAGGCCCTAAACCCCAGCTGCTCAAGGGGTGCCATATAAATGGCTGATCCTGTGCTCTGACCCCAAGTTTCTCTCTTCCAGTCTTTGTGTCTCGTGGAGAGCAAGCTGGGGTATGTGGAAAGACAAATTCCTAATGCAAGAAATTGTAAATGGCTAGTACGGTGATCTTATCTTATCTCTAAATCTAGAGTCCACTGTGCCCTGTTTCTGTCTGTGTGTGTGCCCTGCGATGGACAGGTGTCCCACCTTGTGTCCACTGCTTGCCGGTGTCACGACTGTAGTCCCTCCCCCTTAAGGGCACTCCAGCCCTTTAACTTCGGGCTCTGCATCTGATCTCCGTATCGTGTGAGTCTGGGACCTGGAAGTGCCTGGTCCTGTTAAGGTTTTATTCTCTGTTCCCGTTCCCCTCCTGCCGGTTCCTACCCGGTTCCAGTTTTTAATCCTTTGTTTTGGATGGATCACCAGTCTATGGACTTTTGCGCTGTTTTGGATTCTCCTTTGGACTTCTTCTTTGGATTGTCTGCCCCGGACTCACCTCCCTGGACACCTGCGCACTTTGGACACGCCCCCCCATATTCATTCCCAATTTCTGCATGGCTTTTCTCCTCAATGTTTCCTCACTACCCCGGATTGTGTCGTCCGCATAGGGTCTGGAAAGAACTGTTACATTACAGCCGGGATAGGTTCAGGCTCCCCTGCAGCCCTGTATGGGATAAAGCACTTATAAAATAGATGAATGTGTGAAGTAGGTTGCATATGGAACAAATCTAAATTTAATTAATTATTAAAAGAAGGTTCCAAAGCCAAAATGTTTTGCAAGCTTTAATACACCAAAAAATGTAAACTGTGCCAGTGTCTGAATACTTTTTCAAGGTTGGTGACGTTATTTCCCTCTGAAATCTACAGAGTGTAGAGGACCCTGTCTTTGGCCTTGGGGGAGTTATCTGTCTATTCTTGCTTGTAGCAGCTTGGATTGAATCCTGGAAGGAGCAGGGAGAGCTGCAGTTATCACACGTGTATACAGAGATACATGTATACATGATCCATGAACTGTATAGAGCAGTGGTTCCCAGTCCTGGTCCTGGTGACCCACACAACTGTTGGGTTTCATTCTATCCCACCTGAATTAGATTATAATTGATCTAAGAAGTTGCTTTATTAGTGTATGTGCGTTCTGTTTTCTAGTACCAAGCTTGGAATTCTATTTCACTTGCACAATACAACGGTTAAAGCTCCATCAGTTTTAAGAGCTGGAAACAAGCAGTTCAAATTAATCTTATTACGTCAATGAAGGGTTTGATTGTGTAACTGAGTGCTCACTTAACAGGTGTATGGGTCACCAGGATCAGCAGTGGGAGCAGTTGTTATAGAGGGACAAAAGAATTCAAAAGAAAAAAACAGACTTAATACATCTGTATTTGAACCAATCAAAAAACAGTAAAAAAAACAGATCTCCTATTACCACCCTCCTCCCATTCCCATCCACCCACCCCACTCCTAACGAAGGGAAAAAAAATTAATAAAAAAACTTGCGACTGCAAAAATAGTAGGAATAGAAAACATACAATATACATAAATTAAAATAATAATTTAATTTCTGACTCCCGTGATCTGATTGTCAGTAACATAACACCATGGATATGTGCTGTGGAAAGTTCCAGAAATAAAACTTTCTGGGAAGCCTGAGTATTTAGCCACCAATATTTACTAATATTCCAAAAGTCTTGTATCCCAGGATTTGAAAAATATATTTTAAGCCAGGGGAATGTGGTTGGCACCACAGCTTTTATGTTGCAGATAGTGTAACACAACAAAAAATGCACTGAGAGCCATTTCCACCAGCTTTTCACTGAAGTTGGACAGCGAAGCTCCAGCTCAAGTTATAGAGCGTCTTACTGTGGTTTACATGGTATAATCCAATTGAACACATTGATCTGTATCTGCTGCAGACTCCTATCCCTGTTTTTCCAGTGTGATTTAGCCTGGATTTATTGAGGTTAACATCACTGTCATTTCCTCCTCAACCTTCCTTGATAGCATGTGGAGCTGCATGTTACAGTAAAACAGATTTTTATTGATGTTAACCTCAACACTGCTCTCAAAATTGCCTTAATAAAATAAGACTATATAACACCAACTGGTCTGGCTTGCATCTGTGTTTAGTGTAATCATAGCCTGAACCTTAACATTTTTATGCTGTAAACCTCTATAATCTACTGTTGGAGAAAGCAGCTTACAACAATAAAAATCAATCATCATTTTATTTTCTAATCACTAAAATGTGATTGTTTTCATTTTCAAAACAAAGCCTTTGTCCTCAAAAAGATACCCTAGCTGGTAAAGAATGGACTGAAAAATAAATGATAGCACCAGACTGCAAAGTGTTCTGCCTCATAAGACTTTTTTAATGTTGATAGACATAATGAGTTATGATTAATTGAAGTGAAGAGAAAAGGATCTCCTCAAGTGAGTCTGTGTCAGTCTTTTTTTAGCTGAAAATTGTCTGTACATACAGTATCCCCTTTCAGCCAAGCAAAAGAAAACCAGAGGAATGAAAGGGATTAAAAGTTTAACACAGACACATCCAGCCGACGACGCCACGTACTGTTTCCTCTGATCGGGTCAAAAGCAGGGCAAAGTGCACTGATCAGGCAGGGAGATTCTGCATCAGGCTGAATCAAACAAGCCACAGTTATGCAAGGAAATTAAAGCAACCCTTAAGGCTTTGATCAGAGTGCCCCGGAAGACTGTGACGACTGTGGTCAGTGTTGTGCATACAGTCAGCAGAGGGAAAACCTGAAAACCTTCACATTTCAAGCCAGATACTTCTCTCTTTGATTTCTGCCTGCTGTGCCTCCTCCCTGTCTTTTTATTGGATTCCTGTCTTCTTTTTCCATGTTCCGTTCTCCATTTTTGTATCTTATTTGGTGCCTTTGAATTGATCTCTTTTCGAAAAAATAAAAATATGCCAGAATCACTAGCATAACAGGTGTATTCAATAATTAAATTTTGAAGTTAGTAAGTATTCTACAGCAGACCTTCAGTGTTGTGAGCATGAAGTGTAACATAACCACACAGTCCACACAGTTTGAAGCTGTATGTATATCTCATAAAGATAGTTACAGAATGAACATAACAGCTGTTACAGGGAAAGATAGTACAATCACAGCAACCAAAAATAAGTAGTCTTAATTTGAAGAGAAAAATTATAAGGGAGTGTATGTTCAAAGCATTAAAAAATCTACATAGACATTTTAGTTACAATTAAAGTTAAATGATGGACCTTAACAAATAGTTTGACAAATGTAACATGGACTGTTCTCAGTAATTCATTAAACTATAGAAAATTGAAATAAGAATACCTTTTTTCAAAATAGACCCCAGGTTTTAAGTTTAAAAAACAATTGGAATGAAATCCCAACTTGTACCAAAATATTTCCTGTGATAAGCTCTGGGCCACTGTGACCCTAAATTGGATAAGCAGGTATTGAAAGTGATGTGATTGGAATAAACCTGCAATATATCATTCACCTAAAATACATGGAAGAATACTAAAAGGAAAATCATTAGTAGATGGTATATTAGTTTTTTAGAAACACTCAAAATAGAGCTACTGTACATGTTAACATCCTACAGTACCTTTTTTCATTAGGGAAATCTCGCTCTAAAAGCTGTATTATTTAGTATTGATATAGAAAGTATGTATATTTAAATCCCTGATGCTGCAGTTCTGAATGTAGTATGCTATTATTGAACAGATTGTGAGAGAATACATTTCCTCATACATAATTTCTTAAATATGACATTTTTGCTTTTAAGAGAAAACTAATTCAATGCAGAAAAACAAAATTACTTAAAGATTATAAGAACAGCTATGGAATCATTTTTTGCTAAACTCTTTATCAGAATGAAATAGATAGGACTATGTTATTGTTAGTCAGGAGTTGACATCTGATGTCTCTAAATGCTGTGTTTGTCAGTCCAGTCCCAGGGAACTACTGTCTCTTCTGCTTTTTGCTACAGCCAAGTTCTTAAAAGCAGTCAAACGCCTTTTAGTTTAGATATATTTTTGGTTTGTTTTTAAAATTTTTCTTCAGCTCTTAAAAAGTTGTATGGAGTTTGGTATTGGTATCATTATTGTGACAATTCCTGTGGTTCTGAGTTCCTCTCATTCAAATGTGAGCTGAACTATAACAAATTGGACAAAAGTAAAAAAAAACACACTTATTTTGAAGTGTTTGATATATTGTAATTCCCAGCTGTAGCTATTCATCATAAATTGATCACATATTTGAACATTTATGTCAGAAATAAGGGAGAAAATTCTTAACAAACAAGTTAATGAGAGGCCATATAAAATTCTGTAAGTTGAAGGTATTGGAAATAATATAGTTTTGCCAAGGTGTTTTTCAAACCAATTCCTGAGAACAAAGCAGTCTAAGTCAGCTATCAGATCACTTACAGGCACTAATTAGCCATGGTGATTAAGGGCCCAGTTGGAATTAAAACTAGTAGGTGCAGGAAAACTTCAGGAGCAGGATTGATAGCCTCTGATCTAAAGAAAAAAATATATATTTATATTTTTATATATGTCATTCCATTGAGTTATTAATAAATGAGTAAGCAGGAAGGGTTCCACTCTCTTAGACTGACGTGGGTTACAATTCAGCTCCTCAGGTCTCAAATACTGTACTGATCTTTTGAAGAGGGATGAGAAGTAAGTACTGCAAAAGAAATAAACATAAAACCATAAAACCATGAAGTTCCAAAAGAAGAGACTTTTAGGCCATTTGTTTTCAGTTTATTGATTCAGCCATTTCTTAAAAAGAAAACTAGGGTATGGAGTTCAACAACATAGCTTGGTAGCTTGTTTCATATTCACTTAACTCTTTGGGTAAAGAAGTACCCCCTGTCCTCAGTTTTAAGTTCATTTACATAAACCAGTTTCTACCCTGCTTTATGTTTCACTGCATATTCTGAAGAAACCCTCTGGGTTAGCTTTGCCTCTAAGGATTTTGTATACTTGTATCAGGTTCCCTTGTAGTCTTCCTTGTTGAAGACTAAAAAGACTAAGACAGTCATTTAAGGACATTCCTTTAACTCCCAGAACGCAACTGGTTGATCTTCTTTGGACTGATTCCAGAGCAACAGTGTCTTTTCTATAACGTGGTAACCAAAACTGCAAAATTGTACACAATATTCTAAATGAGGCTTACTAGTGAATTATACAATTTAAACACTACATTTGTTGATTTAAATTCCACACTTTAAATTATTTATTGTTGTGTTTATCATAAGTGACTGTTGAAATATCTTAAGAATCTAGAAATAATAATTAACACCTGGTTAGTGTTAACGTTTACAGTGCTTGGGGAGCTTCAAAGAAAGAAAAGGGAGATTTTTGGAATAGGGAGAGAGGATGTCAATTCATTTAGTAGCATTCGAGTTTATAGAGATTTACCTATAGGATGTATTCTTTTTAGTTCAGAAGACAGCTTTATCTGTTCTGTTGACCTTTATAGGCATAATATAAGATTTGAATACAGCAGTCTGGGGTTTACTGGGTGGCCAGGACATAAACCTTCAAGATGCCTTGGTTGTAAGTTCGTAAATAACGTAACTTGCATGTTGTAGTTTTATGATGTGTTTTTTGTCATTATTAATAAATATTGTTTAACACAGTGTGCCTGACTTACTACTCTTTTCACCAAAGCTGTACCAGAGAACTCAGGCGCCCCTATTTATATCAATTGATTGAGTATGTTCTTGGCAAAATCTTTGCAATTTGGGGGTTATGATTATTTATTTTTATTAATGACTGATCCTCTCAGTCATTTTCCGATATTCAGTTTTTTCCGCAACCCACATTTGTAACAATATCCAAGCATTTTGTTTACCTTTTTTCTTGCTTCCGCACATTGTCTAGAAGATGTACAGGGAATAATGTGTAAACATTAACACATAAGTCTTTTTCATAATCAGCACCTTTTTGCCCTGTGTTGCCAGTTTATTATTTAGAGTTTATGTTTTTACTACCTGCAATACCCCACACTTGTGTATTGAAGTGCAGTATTGAATTTTATCCAGATTTTCACATTTTCATTTGCAATTTTTCATTAGGGGTTGCTTTTTCACTTAATCTGGTATCATCTGAAAGCGTAACTAATTACATCTCAATCTAGATCGCTTACCAGATCCTCGTGGTATTCCTCAGATTACATCAGCCCAGTTTGAATGTTCACCCCTTACTGTATCTGTACCGATTGTTTTCTATTTAATTACCAATTCTCAATCCAAACACTTACGTTTACCTACATCTCTACCAACTGCAATTGGAGAATTAATTATTTAGAGGAGGAACTTTATTCAAATCCTTTTGAAAGTCTCAATACACTATGTCATATGTCCTGTGTGCATCCGTTACTGTTATTACTTGTTCAAAGAACTTAGTAAGAGTTAGTAAGACAAGATCTACCATTTTGTAAAGCATGCTTACCTGGGATATTATTTTTACATATGTAATGCTCTATTTTAGTTCTTATAATCATTTCCATTACCTTACTTGTAATAGAAATCAGATACTTGGTTAAAATTACTTGGTTCCATGCCCTTTAATGGATGAGTACTAGATTAGCGATGATCCATTTCTTGGGTTTTAGACCTAAAAGCTAATGATCTCCCCATCAGGGAATCGAACCCCAATCTCCTACATGACAGGCAGAAATACTCACCACTATACTAACAAGGGACATGTCACCATCATACTAATGAGTATTGGAGAGAACTGACAATAGTTCTGAAAGTCTGATTGATCATGAGTGGATTCTTTTAAGAATGGTGTAAGAGTAGTCTCTTTAAATAGGGTTGAGACAGATTAACTGTGAATATAAAATGTAGTCCATAGTCTCTGTCAGATAAACATGTAAATATTAATGTTGCTAATTTACGTTTTGGGAAATCTCATTAGCTACTCTTCAGTAACATTTCTATTCATAAATATAAGCAAGTAGTTGTTTTGGGGTTTTAATGCTCTTAGAAAAGGCTTTGACTGAAATGTCTGCTTTATATTCTTTCTGTAATAAAATGTACTTTATATGTTGCAGTGTTTAGGAGCATTCTCTTTTTCCATTGCATATTGCAACTGCATATTTAAACTGGAGTGGCGCTTTTAGGTGATTTCATTTAGAGATGGCAACATCCTCAAAAGCAGAAACATGTGCCATGTATGATAGAGACTTCCTTTCTTATGCCTGTTTGCAACTTGGTACCAGGGCTACCATCCTCCTTGTTCATCTAATGAATACAACTTTGTTTCCTTCAGGTGAAAAATAAAAAAAAACTATTAAATCCTAGAGAGGTTCTAAAATTATACCTTTAATGCATGAAATACCAGATGAAGAATACCTGGAGAAGGACCGGTGAGATAGTCTGTGGTGTTTTGAAGCTAAATAAATACTCTGAGATGTAACCTCCGTTTTTACATTATTACCATTTAGATGAGTCTAGACCAAGAGCTGCAATTGAATGCAAAGCTTTTCATTACACAAAGGACTACAGTGACATGATGGAAGGAAGAATTAACATTAGAGAAAGGGCTGGGTCAACATTATTTTCTGTTGAGGATGAAGTAGACAGATCATCTTCAGAATCATCAAGGTTTAAAACAGAGCTCCAGTCATCCTTCTGTGCTGGCTTTGCTTTGTTTTTAATTAATTGGAATGACATGTTCACAGTTATTCCATGAGCACTAATTAGATGGAGAAAACACAAAATCCAGATTCTTAATTAACAGTAAAAAGAAGGAGTTGGAAACTATGCAGCTGAATGACTGCTTGTTGGTAGGATTGTAAAATAATGTATACTGAAAGATCTGAATCATGTAGAGCTGGCTAAGGGGTTAAGGTTGGTGATTTGGTTTATGGTGGATAAAGGGTTAGAGCTAGGGATTTTTGTTTGGTTCAGAGAAAAACTTATGGTTAGAAAGTGTTAAGGCATAAGTGAGTTAAGCATTAAACTAACAGCTGGGGGAATTAAGTTAGGTCTGGGACAAAGGTTAGGAATAAGGTTTAGACTAGGTAAATAGGACTTGGATTAGGGAAAAGGGGTTAGGTTTAGGATTTTGCTTGCACAAGATTTGAAAAACAGAACCACTTTGGTGATAGTTCACAATCTGGTGACTCTTCAGCTCACCAGCATTTGTTGGCACGCTTGCTCCTGCTGTTGAACTTCTAAGTGAGCCAGCCATGATGGGGCAGTCGGTGACATCATCACCAACCTGACTCCCTTCTCCAGGAGGATCACTAATCACCGGGAGACCGGGAGACTTGTACTTGGTTTACAACCACACTATTCCATGTTTTCCTCAGAATAAATATTCAGACTTGTGGCTCTGTCTTTCAGCAGCCTGGGAGAGTATGACACATGTACATCAAAAAGCGCAATGACCTTTATGGGATTTACACTATAATTCAATGAAACCGTAATGGCTAAGCTGTTTGATTTTATAAAAGAGATTGTTTCAGGTTTGAGCATGTCCTTAATGCAAGTGCTGTCCTGTGGATGAAATGTTATATCTAGGTCCTGATTTCTTGGTAATTAAAGATACAATGGCAATGTTTGTAAGACATTGGTGTCTTGGCTAAATTTCATGGGTCCTGGTGTCTTGGCTAAATTTCACAGTGGTATATTACAACTTGGCCTCCCCAAATTTCTTCTTTATTTGACCATTAGTTGCTGAGGTAATTTCTGACTTCTCTATGCTGTCTACAGTGATGTGGGACTGCTGGCACACAATGGCTGCAGTGCTCACCCAAATGGGGTCCCTCATACTCATACTGTGCAAAATCCTTTGATCTATAAATGCAAGGGACTACTATTATATAAGCGAAAATAAAATAAAAAGTAGAATAAAATATATAATAAAAATAAAATAAATACATTAGAATAAAACTTAAGAAATATTGTATGCTTAGACAGATCAGAGAAACCACATCAGACAGCGTGCTGTTGAACATTTTGCATTTCCCATCCACTGCCCTTTACTCTCTGTGTGATATTAACTTCGTGGTAAGATTTTCTGTTTATACAATGTGTGATTTTTCACAAACATCATTAGGTTTGGCAGTCAGTGTCAATGTCAGAGTTGCTCTCTCCACTGTTTACCATTCAAGACATCTAGTGAAATTCTCTTTGTGTTCTTGAACAATTCCACTCCACTTTCTTTTTCTTCTCAACACCAATTAAAACACGGAATACATACCATTGATGCCTTCCAGCTGATTTAAATGAAGGACAAATGCTCTTTAGTGTTTTTGAGACTATAATTGGACATGTATCAAAACCACTTAAGGATTAAACATGGTAGAAAAGTTACAGAGCTTTGAAAGCAACCTCTTGGTTGAAAAAGTGTGAAAAGTCTAGTATTAATGGTACTATAAGTTCTATATCAAGATATATCATATATCTTAGTCATGTGATCCAGTGATAAATCTTTTTCTTTGGCATGGAGAAAGAGCCACATTGCGCATGTTCACACACAGACCTCCACAGGCTTTCATAGCACAAGTACATCTGTTTCCTTGTGTTCATGCAACATTCCCAAATATAGCAAATGGAAATCAAGATAACAAAAAAAAAGTGGAAGAGGGATGTTTTGGCTTATCCAGTGTGTGTCTCTGACAGTTAATTAGAGTTACAACTGAGGGCGCAGGGGGCTGTTATATTTGGCTCAGGCTGGCATGAGCTGCCTCTCTCCCCGCGCTCAGATGGTTTCATCAGGGAAACATCATCCAGGACACTGACAGCTCGGCTTCCTCCAGCAAAGGGCTTAGCACTGTGGGCAATGAAAGCAATCTGCTACAGCCACCTCACTGCTTCAGCTGACTGGCAGCAGCGTTCACTAAAGGGCCCGGGGCCTTGTCAGACGTGAAAAGTCAATGAAGTGCCACCTTCCACTTCCACCACTTGAAGAGAAGCAGTCATTTCCTCTTGGCTGTGCCTGGAAGTCAGATTTACTCTTTCAAGAATGGCAGCTTTGTGGTGGCTTGCACCACATTCCCGTGCTCCATTCCTGGGCTTCAGAACGCAGGCACTGAGTTACAAATTAAAGTTTGCTTCAGGGGCAAGAATCGGTAGCTTCTTTTATTATAAGATACAATGTGGAAGGTATTGTTAAACAGCAATAAATTGCACTTCTCTGGAGTGAGGCTGACCTGCAGCAGAAGATCAAGATCAGCCATTCTATGTAGTGTTGCTGTGGTGTCCTTCAGTTTGTAAACATACGGAATGAGAACAATAGTAACCTTATTGAAATGGAAAGAAAATACAGAATTTTGTAGTAGCCAGATATTTACAGTATATATATATTTATTTATTTCATATCTTTTTGCCCCATAAAGAAAGAAAAAGACAAAAAGCTTTGAATCTGATTCATCACAAAATCATTTTTCTATTGAGAATATCAGTCTATTTAATTTGGGAATTATTATCTTTCCTTTTAACTTTATCCCCAATCCTGTTTTCTATTTGGCACTTATTCTTTTAAGAACCTCCATACAGTAACAGGGTTGCAGTTGTGATTTCTTATTTTTCCTTTCCTAGTACACTCTCCTTGCTGCAACAACACTAGAAAATCCTGCTACTGAAGCAGATATTTTTATTTTAAATGATCCTGGAAATGTACTGAGAGGTGTTAAAACCGCACCAGTATCAGAACATGTAGCATTTATTGCATTTCTAATGCCTCTCACTATTGAGATACAATTTATTTTAAGATGATGCATTGATTCAATCTTGTATTTAAGCTTCAGTTATATAGTGATTTTCAACAAAAGGATCTTTGAGAGCTTTACTAACAGTATAGGTACAGTACAGGAGCCATTTCATCCAGCACTGAAGAGCAACCCCTTTCTCCCATTCTACACCAGCAGCCACATTGCACAGCCGAACCGATGGAGGAGTTAGCAATTACTTCACCAGTTTAATTCAGGGGGGATTTTAGGAGACCAGATGGTACAAAGCCAGAGTAGATTTTAGCCAGGACACTGGGGTAAAAAAAATGTATTTTTACAAAAAAGAGCTATGGGATCTTTAATGATCACAAACCAGGAAGGCACCTTTTATAGGAAAGTATCCCAGGTTACTATATTGGGGCATCAGAGAGGAAATTCTGATCCAAAGGCAGAGGGCTATTTTCTGGACCCCAGGCTAGGACTCCCATGCAGACTGACGAGTGACCAAGGAGTAGCATTAAAGGTTGAGATGGGAGGCAAAAAAAGGGCTGTGAAGGAGAAGGGGATCAAGTATAATATTTATCATGTTTTAGGTGAGAAAACGGCATCAGGAGTGGTTGTGAATTAGTGAAGGCTGTCATCCCTCCCAACCTTTTGTTATAACCTCCATGTAATTTAATAGGGATCTCTAAGAATGCTTGCCTATACCAGCTGTATGTCCAGTCCAAAAAAGCTGTTAGGTTTCCCGTCTTTCATTTGAAAAGTTAATTAAGTCATGAATACTGTTTTGATCTACAGTAGATCATCTCTTTACCTATATTTTCAAATATTTAAGATTTCTTTGCAGTCTGTGTAAGCATTTTCAGGCTTGTTATAGGAGGAGTAGAAATAAGTTTATTGAATAGACCAGTTAAACCAATTAGACCAATTAAAATTTGTGATCTCAGATGGATTTTTATTTTTATTCAATGTGGAACTATTTCTATGGCTTTTCTGTGGTGGTGCCAGAGCCACAACATACTTAGAGAGTCCTGCAATAAATACTGCTGCAAAAGCATTTTCCCTGCATTAGTTTTATAAAGCCTTTTAGCCAAGCAGTACAGTATATCTAAAGCCTAAGATGCTGTATCAGAGTTCACAGGAAATAGGTCAGCTTCATGCCGGGCAAAGACAAGTATAATTCTACCAGCAAAAGAAAGCACATGTGTGGTTTAATATTACCTCTTAGCATCCGGCTGATTGCATTACTGTAAATCAATAATTCATGGTATCATTTTGTCTTTGGCTCCTTGATCTCATCCATTCACATCCATTAGTGTATAAGCATTATTAGAGTTAAACATGTGGTAATGTAGGCATATGAATTTACTTCCATATGTTGTATTAGTCTTGATAAAAAAAGTTGGGATAATTAAAACTGAAAGGAGATTTTTTTATTCCTAGACAAAGCATGGGGTATTAAACATATGACAAACACAAATACGATTATTTTAGATTAATCAGGAAAAATGTTAAAGTGTAATTTTTTTCAGTGTTTTATTTCTTACTTGTTATATGTTACTGCAAAATTGTGATTTTAGATGAAGGGTAAATGTAATTCTTGGTTCTGTGAAAATTCTTCACTGTTTTGTAGTGAAATAATAATGCATGTTTACAATGATGAGACCTAACTTAAAGTCATTTGTGCAAAACATTCTTCTGCTCAGAGCATTATGAAAGTCCAGTCCACTTGTTCATAGTGCTGATCTGTAACTTGAAGTGCAACAAACTGTTTTGTGCATTTATGTATAGTCTCGTTTGAACTTGGATGTTTTGCAAAACCCTTGAGGTCAATCTGTTTCCTTCATCATATATGTTGGCCCTGAACTGACTAGTATGAAGTGCAGTGCAGCATTTTTCTTTTTTAAAAATAAAAGAAAATCCATCGTTCTGGTTATTACTCACTTTGGAATATATTAAATGATCTTGTTCTTGAATGACTAGAGTAATAAATAATGGCCATATTCCAAAACCTACAAATGTCCTGATTTTTCCAGTTTCAACCAGACGCCTCAGGAGATGCTGAAAGAGATATGAAGGCTATCCCATTTTAGAATACGCTTTCAAAACAGTTGAATCTGCCTTCTTTCAGTATGTTCTCCCAAGACTGAAAATGAAAGACACAGCTTAAGCCCTTAAAGCCTCACAGATTATAACATTGTTATAATTTTGATTCAGACAGTTTGTTTCTGATCTCAAGTGCAGAAAACATTATTGTTCTTTGCAGAGATAGCTTTTGGAACATTACTCTATTTTGATGTATTTGGTCATAGTTAATTTAGCAAATTCCTATTGGAAAAAATAGAGTGCCTTGCAATATTGTGCTGCTCTATAGGTTGGAGACAAATAAATGCAGTAACCAACAGACGCATGCATTGTTACATTATTGTTCACAAGCTTAAATTAGCTTTCTAAATCAGAAATATATAGCAGGCTGGATTATATATATGCAGTTAGTGTGGACTGCTTTGCTTCTTTGTAAAGATTGCTGCTGTTATCCAGATGATTCCTGGTAGAAGACTCCAGGATTTCCAAAGTAAATAATGTTCAAACATTTCCTCTTAGCTCACTTAGGACAATGATGCTGGGGTTTTGCCTTATCCTTGGTTACCTTCAATGCAGTTCTTCAACAAGCCTCCTCTTCCAGGATTCAGCAGAGTCTTTATCTTCTCATTTAAGGTTAGCTGAGGTCCAGACTGTAGGCCTAATGATCCTGGTTTCTGTATATTTCCTAAATAAACTCCCAAGAAAATGCAGGCCATGGCTACACGGTAAGCAGAATACACTTCCAGGGATCATTGAATATTTTTGTGAACAGTCCAGAAAAACTTCCAAGAAATGAAATAGAGTTTCCATGAAGATGCAAGGAAATGAGCAGTTCAAGAAGTCTAGGTAAGCATGGTATTTTGAAGCTCTAGGAGAAACACCACACACAAAATGAAATCAAGAAAAGCCCTTGAACTTGCAGTCATTACCCTTGCTGGATGAAAAAACTTACTAAATGTGTTTTTACCCATGGGGACTTTTTGAGAGATTTTTCCTCTCTTTCTCTCTGCCATATGATCATGAATTGCCTGGTTGGATCAAGAAACCAGAAAAACCTGTGGAGGCTTAAAAACACTCTTTGGATCTGCATGTTTAAACATGGTTAAACACACATGCTCAGTAGATATTGCTGAGAAACCAGAGCTTTCAAACCCAGATGCATATTTCATAATGATATCCATGCCTGGAATATCCGATTATAGTATCTTGATTAAAGACTCTGTAATGTCTAACAGCTGAAGTCTTTTGCAGTTGAAAAAAAAAAACTTAAAACTGGCAGCTGACTGTAGTTTTAGACAGAGCTTTAAAGGCTTAATACTGCTCCCTGTCTAGGGAGAGGATTTCACTCCAGTTTACTGTTAATTGTGTTGAGAGCAAGGACTTTCTTCCAAGGCGATCTGGAACCTTGCAGCAGCATCTTGTTATAATCAGCACATTGTTTTACTTCCACTACTGCTGCAAGACGGCTCACCTAAACACCAAAGTTAGACAGAGAGCAGAGAAATACCAACTCTTAATAACAGTTGGATAAAATTAATCAGTTCTGATCAGTTCAGTTCAGACGATCAGTTAGACCACATTAAATTAACTGCTTTGATTTAAATCACCATCCCACATCCAGAAGTCAAGCAGATGATGGAAGTGCAGAAACGATCAGCTTTAAATTTCATGTTATTAATATTACATAGAACATGTAACTTTAGTGGTCTTGCAATGCGTTTGATGTTATGGAATTTTCGGGTGCAATTTAATATGAAATCATTGAGCTCTCAGGATGCAAAACAAAACGCTTCTCATACTGTGTGCCCTTGACCGGAGTATGGAATCCAATTTGAAAACAATAACTTGGGTATCACGAGTTACATGATGCTGGATTGCAGCTGTTGTATTATTTTAATGTGCATTTTTTTAAAAAAAATGACATTTGGTCCTGCCTTCTCCCATTACCCCTGCTGCTGAGGAGCAAAATGAAATATCTTTCTTTGTGTTCATTAGCCTGGTGCTGTTATCTGAATGTGCTGTAGCTGAAGAACCTATGGAGCCCCACAAATGAGTGGAAACCAATTTTTCAAAAAAAACGAACGTCACTTCTGTCACATGTCGGCAGTAAGGTCTTGTCTGATATTAGCAAGAATCAATCCTTTGACCTTTCCACACATCTCTTTATCGTTACAGAAATTATTCTTGTCCTACAGTACCTTCCCAGCTACATTTTGATTATAGATTGACAAGAAACTTGATGTACAGTATTAACAAAATCTTCTTGTGAGATTCTTCTTCTTCTGAGATTAATCTTATTTTAGGATAAAATGAGTGTTGGTGTATATGATCATTGATATGCAAACGTATAACACAGAAAAGACATCCATCCTAAGAATGCTAGTTACCATGAAGGGAATAAAATGAAAGCTAAAATGAAGCTTTCCTGATGTTTTGTTAGCCTATGAAACACAGAGCTGTAAATCATACTGTGGTATTTACCCTTTTTTTTCATTTTTCACCCTTTTTGTGTTATTTTTGGTCCCTGCTAACCTCACACCGGTGTGTCCATCCCTCAGTTTGTGGCGTTGACATTTTACTCGTGCTCACCGCGGCTCCTCCCACTCTCACGCATTGTCACATTACCCAATCATTGAAGAATTTAGAAAATGAGGTAAAATGCAGTAACTGAAGAAATCCAATAATGTCTAGGTCATGTTGCTTCTGGCTTCGTAAGTCCAACAAGCATGCCTTCACCAATATGCTGAAGAACAATAAAGAATTTTTATTTTGAATTTTATACTGCCAAATATGAAAACTCCCCTTTAACACCTCAAAATGTATTCTCCATCATAGAAATTTGCTTGTTAATTATTAAATTGCTTATTAGCAATCAGGAGCCAGGAGTTATTAAGATGCCACCTATATTAAAGTTCAGTAATGGAGTGGACTGGAAGGGCTACTTGTCAAATTACTATTTGTTTGTTTTACAATGACATTTTTTCACAAAAGGTTATTTTCATCTGTTTGACAGTTTATTTTTTAGGTGAGTGTACCGGCATGTCCTTGAAATAAAAGGCAACAGTACTGTTGGAGAAAAGGGTGATGGATGAGTTCTTGCATTGAGAATTAAATCATGCCGCGGTCTGATGGATGGTACATGGACTGCAAGCAGAAGTGTAAAGAATCAGATCAGCTCGCATAGCTGCAGGGGAGCCTGTTAGTGTGGAGAACCAGGTAATGTGGGTACCAGTCCTGTGGTCCAGCCACAGGGGTCCAGCACATGATGGAATAAATTGAGGAGCTTTTGTGTGAGCTGACTCAGGGGACTACACAAAGGAAATCTGGAAGTAAACTGCCGTGTTTTTCTGGGCTGAGGTATAACTCGGAGAGTTTGTAGAGAAAAAAAAACAGTTAAAGAAGAGTATCCACTGGTTTTCTTATGCTTCTAAATAGTAGGGGAACTGGAGTGTCTCCCAGCAAGCAACAGGAGCAAGGCACGATACACCCTGACCAGGATACCAGTTCATCATATGCACAGGGCCAATTTACTCTGAAGCCAAGTAACCTACTAGTTTATCTTTGGACTGTAGAGGGAAACCAGAACACTAGAAGGAAAACCATGTGAACACAGGGACAACATACAAACTCCAAGAAGACAGCACTCCAGTTTTGGAATTGAACCCAGGGTCCCAGTACTGCAAGGCAACAATGCCAACCACCGTGCCACCCTAAGAAGAATAAGAAGATGTAGTGGTCACCTTTATATAGAGCTTTAAGTCACAATGATTCTCATATTTCTTGTACAGCATCCATTTTTGGTCAGTAGTCCCACCTCAATTCAAGTGGAGAACTAAGAAATAGCTTTGCTGGTTAATTTCAGGGGTAATTTTAGGAAGCTAGACTATCTGTTCAAGGGTGGAATCCAGGAATCCCCTAGTTAACACCCCTACATTTTCAAAAAGTGCCATTGGACCTGTCCTGAGGGCATTGGTTTGGCTTCTCATCTGTAGAGTTGCACCTCTTATAACACAGTTTCACTGGTTTGGAATTTATGGTTCAGAGGGCAGATCACCACTGTCTAGTACAGCACTACCACTCACAGAAGCAACCTGGGTTTTCATTGAGGGCTCCCATCCCAGTACTGACCAGGCCCAGGCTTGCCTACGACCTCTGGCAAGATCGGGTTACAAGACTGTTGCTTTGCTGCATAAGAGGACTTCATTTTAGATTTAGTCCACAAACAATACATTTTAAAATCCAAGAGAGATTCAGCTGCAAGGTCACCTGAATAAAAAATATTCTTAGAAAACAGATAATTTCCCCTAACAAAAAACAAATGTGTTTTTCTTTGGTTTTATTGCTTTGATTAATTCTTTTTCAAAGCACACTTGAGTTTTAAAAAATAAAAAATAGTAGTAAGTATGGACAGATGCATAATACTATCAGAAGGCAAAACAAACTTATTTACAGATGTGTCTTATCTCCCCAGATGCACTGTCATGTATGCAACAAATTCCTGCCTGGTGCAACAAATTCAGATTTTTTTCCTACCGGGAGGGCTCACATTTGTTGTAACAGTACAAGCCGAACTGGTTTCAGAACAGATTGAACAAATTGGAAATAAAGGACCAACACGTCGACTTGAATATAAAATTAAGCCCTCAGTATGGTTTAAATACAGACGCAAATGACATGATTTTATAGTGAAATCAAAAAGTGAACCATGTCAGAAAATGAAAATTTGAAACTATTTAAATTTGAAAGTTAATATAGTTCTGTTATGTAGCCTGCTTGGATTTCCTACTTAAGCATTGCTTCCATTACTAATCTAATATGTACAGAGACGCAGCCTCAACGTCTCGGTCAAGAACAAGCATAGATTTACTAATGGCCTTTATACCATCTTAACATTGACACAGCTTAACATTGCATATCTAATCTAAATTTATAATATCTAAGTATACCTATGATAATGGTATAGGATCCAGTATAAACAACTCACTTTTTGTTTGCATCTAAACTATTTTAAAAATGTCTTCCAGACCACTTTATGGCAGTTCTGTATTGTATAAGGTTTCCAGTATTTTGGAACATTTCATGTTTTTTCGTCTTTCATTTCATGTGAATTTATGTTTTTTTATGGATTTTAAATTATGTCTCAATTTATTGTATTGCAAAAATTTTTTGGGGTGAAAGAAATTAAATGTTGGCAAAACCTTCAAAGTATAATCAGATTCGTGGTTGTGAAGGGCATCCTACACTGACAGGCTAAAGGAGATAAACTGCTTTAGTCTTGAGAAGAGATGACCACGAGGGGCTCAAAAATCACTGACCAAGTCAACTCAATGGACTGTTGTAGAATGAGCAGTGAAACACGAACAAGAGGAGACAAATGGAAACTGTGGAAGTACATTTAAAACTCAGACCAATTGGCACTTTTTTTTACCCAAGAGCTTGTGGGAGTGTGGAACAAGCTACCCAGCCATGTTTTTGGACCCAATACCTTAGATTTTTTCGTGACGCAGGTGGATGAGATTCCAAAACTACCAAACAATCAGGCTCAATGGATTGTATCACCTCTTCTCATTTGAAACATTTCTTATGTTCTTATGTTCTCTCTCCAGTTGCTGTGCTAGGTTCTGGCTCAGAGCAACCCAGTATTGGACTAAGCAACTATTGAAAATGTAGGAATCATACATTAAATAGATAGGAGTCACACCTTTAACTTCAGACTGTAACTTAGCCAACACCACCTATTTATTCTGTTCAATATGCTTTATAAATGTAGTGTAGCCACCAGTAGTTTTTGCTACAGGTTTGATTAAGTAGATATATAACTGTGTAAAATTATCAATTTAATTATTTTCTAATGTTGTTTTTGAGGGCATTTTATCAAGGAATTACAGCTCCAGACTTTAAAAGCTATATTCCAGCAGATTACAGACAGTAGATATCTTTCAATTAACAACAGATGAAGACAAAACAGCTGGGTTTTGAGTTAAAGAGAAGCATTAAGATATGAGATGAAATGAAAAACCTAGTGTTTTTTTTCCAGCTAAGCACTTGTTTACTTTACTGAACAGTTAAACCCAAATACCTAACAAAGAATTCTTTTTTTCCAACTTGAGGTCCTTCAAATTAAATCTGCTGTTTTGGCTGTAAGTAGTGATTGTATTTTTTCTCTTTTCCCACTACATTTTACAATACCGTTGCTACAGCAACAAGTACTACCCCACACTAAGACAAAAATAGTAACAGTTGAGAAAATCCTGGTTAAATTTGTTAGTTCCAAGTCTCATCTTTCTAATCTTCTTTTATTTTCTCTCACTACAGTCCTGAGGTTCACTTTTCTGTCAAATAAGATATCCAATGTAATGATTTCCTTCATAAAAAAAAGCAGGAAAAAAAGAAAGCTCTCAGATGTTTGGATTTAATGGGAGCTCACTCAGACAGATCTAGTTTCACAAAGATCAAATCTACTAAGATATCAGCCGCAGCTTTTTCTTTCTTCTCTGTGAAAGTGAAGTGTTATACTTCATGTACTGTATAACACCTCACTTTCACAGGGAAGAAAGAAGTATATATAATGTCTATAAGTTTTAGGGAGGTTTGCCAACTGTATTGTATCACTGATTCCATAAATTTGTACGAACAGTATTGTGCACCTTCATTGATTTCTCTTTAGCTACCTAACACTACTTGAGTAATGTGTGGTCACCTTTACAACAATTAAACATAACAGCTGTTCCTGTGCTGTCCTGAGGCTTCCCTGAAAGTAGATAGCACATTCAGAGGGGAATATTTACAAGATAATGTCTTGAGACAGGAATTCTGTAGAGATTCTACCTTTCTATAGTCACATTAGAGACAGTTCACTAAGTACATTAGATTAAAAACAAGCAGAATGTCAGCGGTTTGCATTCAAGTACATTGTAATCAATATAATTATGATTCTGAAACTACCATCTCATTCAGTTAGAAGACAACATGTGATTGCAATTAGATATGGGCAGTGTGGACAAAGAATGCAAATTGCTTCTTTTGTTTTATGTTAGGTCGAGCACACCACATGGTGTTTCTTTGCTTCAAATCAATCTACACCTGAACATAAAAAACACAAATGCCATTCATATCTTATGGATTTTTCCTTTATATCCTTCTCGTCATGTTTTCTTTTTTTGTAATTTGGTTAAAAAGAAGCTTTAAAAAAATTGCAAATACCTGAGGGAAGCTGTTAACAGTGATGGAGGGGCTCAGTTCTGAAATTTGTGCATTATTAATTATTATAAAAAAGAAAGGCATTTACAAGCAATTAAAGCGTTTTTTTCTAAATGATCTTTTATATTTTAATTTGTTTTATAAGAATGGCCATAAAATTAATGTCAGTGTAATTTTACATGGATATGTTGCTAATAGTTATTAATAGACATAATTAGAGTCTTAACAGCACTCGGATGCTAATTATACATTTTGACCTGTTTACAGTTATAACTGTATATCTGTGTTATAAATAATAGCAATGCGTTAGGGTTCAGGTTGCAAATTGTATTCTAACTTTTGGAAAATTTGGACCAGGACTTGGGGATCTGTTGCTCAGGTTTTACCCAGTTTAACCCACTGTCTTTCTCAAATGCATGTCTCTGTCTGTGTATGTACGGTATGAAGTGAAGACTGTAAATGAAGTGAACACTGTTTGCAAATAGGCAGTGGTCTGTGATTGTGATGCAGGTAGACAAACTACCTGTTCACAGACTTCTTTTTCGAAAGCATTCATGGCTATGCTTTATTTGCACTGAGAGCAGCCAGGTAAATCCTTATTAAAATGTACATTATTTGGGCTTTTTAATGGTAGAGCAATGAAGCTCAATAGGGTTTTGCTTTGTCTCAGTTATTTACTTCATGAATTTGTATTTAAACAGAAAGCAATTAGATGTAACAATAGATATTTGCTGTTAGTAAAGTAACTTTTCAGCCCACAAGCATTAGGTTTCTGGATCTATTACAATGTCAATGTGAATTAGAAGAGAAATAACTCCAAGTGTTTATTTCTCTTGTTTCTTCTGACTTTATTGGTGTTTCTGAGAATGAGGCATCACTGGACACCTCAGCCATGAATTAGACTAAACAAATATTGAACATGGATGGCGATGAATTGAGGAAATACTGTATATCTTTGAAATAAGTTCAGGAATGGGCATCAATAACCTAACTCAAACCCCAGGTGGACGAAGAAGAGCTGTGATTCAAATGGAGAATCCTCAGCAACTTGCCTTGCTGAGGATACGGATAACACATTAATAAGGATGGGGGCTGTAAGAACCACCCCCACTGTAATGGCAGATGAGCCAGTGAGCCACTGCAAGGGTGAAGATAGGGAGGAGGGAGGGATTTGAAAACAAGTGAACAAAAGCGTAATATTTATACATAGGAGGGTAGACGTGGATGAGGTTAGGGTTTGACCTCCACCTGAAAGTCTGTTTAACACTCCATTTATTATAAAATAGACAACTGCATTTATGTGGATAAAACCAGTGGCAAAACCAGTAGACTTCTTTTTAGAAAGCATTCATTGGTTGTGCTTAATTTAAGCTGAGAGCAGCCAGATACAAATATTATTTCTTGTGTTTACTTGTTTAAGATATATTTTTTCAAATAACTCCATAAATGTGCAACCAATGATAACACCAGGAGATCTTTCCATGTACCCAGCTTTAACTCATTTTCAGACTAAATGAGCACAGCAGTCAGCTGTACTTTCTTCATGCTTAAGAATTTTTTATTTCTTTTGTGAATTCATTACATTTTTAACACAAGTATTTCTTGCATGATGAAAAAAGAATCTGTTTTTTAATGAAAAGTTTACCAGATTTCTGAAAAAGTGATCACCAACATTTGGATGAAAAATATCCAAAAATTTAAATCCCCTTTTTTTAAAAAATGGAATATGGGACATTGACAGAATCTATAACCTTGTGGGAATTTACCTGCATTGGTACAAATGTTACTTTAAAATAACTGTCAATGCTTTTTAATGTATCTTAGACTGATAACATGATATATATACAGTATAGTCTCAATGGTCAAACTGTTCCATGTGCAGATTACCAGATTACTTTGCAGAATCACAGACAGTTATACTGTATACTGATTAGCCTAGACAATCCCAGTCCTTGGAAGGTGAGAGGACACCAGAGCAACCAAAGAAAAGCAACATAAGCAAGCAAATGCTTCCTTTGCTTATCAGAGAATAATTGCTAATTATGCCTGACTCCAGCTCTAAGGAAAGGAAAGGTTTGTGTTCTCTTTGTCAAAATATGTAAATGAGCATCTTTTTTACAGTGTCATACAAGTGATTTCATCATTGTTACTATCCTGCTGATAATCAGTGACATCACCCTTACTGTACATGTCCTGTTTTGACATCTTAAGAAGATGGTGATAAATGTTGAAGATAGTCTTATTTGCTGCAGTGTATAAATATTTATAAATGATACTTTTAAATAACACATGGAAAACCTGGAATGCATGCCATGGGATTTATTTTTATGTGTGTATACAGCAACAACACCATCCAGTGTATTCCATTTCAGAAATATTTATGATATGAAGGAGTAATGCTTATTGAAGGAGGAATAACCTAATTCTAGACACTCACAATCCTTTGTGTAAACAGATTTCCTTTTCTTTATCTTAAATTAATTCCTTCAACATGCCCAGCTGCAATTCCGTGTCTGTGTTTTACTACTCGTATTCCCCTGGAACTAGTTTGAACCTGTAGGTTGATCTATATCCCTTAGAATTGCATATGTTATGTACAGTAATTCCATTTACATGTTGTGTACGATAATGGGATGAAATCATTCTTGTTCCTTCTTGAACTCTTTCTAAGGTAAAATATTATTCTGTGGCATTTTGTAAGTCCACCCAAGTACAATAAGGGACCACTGGTGTAAGAGCCATAAGTGATCCAGCAAAGCTTCTTACATTTTACAAACTTACAGCTTCAACAAAGCAGGAAAGATATGTAGTGTCATAATCCTCGAAACCATGTCCATGTTGCAGGTTTTGCAAGTTTTAGTGGCTGGGGTACCACACACTTTTCTGTCCAA
This sequence comes from Atractosteus spatula, assembly GCF_055471065.1. Classification (NCBI taxonomy): domain Eukaryota; kingdom Metazoa; phylum Chordata; class Actinopteri; order Semionotiformes; family Lepisosteidae; genus Atractosteus; species Atractosteus spatula. Next base: position 45,274,607 of record NC_142712.1, on the reverse strand, counting down.
CTGTTCCTGGTAGTTGAATGCAGGTGACCGGGATCAAGGTCATACATTTGAGACGACGGGGGCTTATCATTCTGGAAGGACCATGCGTGAAACTGCTGTGCACAGACGGCCTTGTTTACCCCCAGTCGGGCACAGATCTCTGTTTTTAGCTTCTTATAATCACTGGAATTGGCAGCTTCTAGGTCATAATATGCCTTCTGTGTGTCTCCCACCAGAAATGGGGCTAAACCATTCGGCCAGCTGGCTGAAAGCCACCCTTTCCCGTCTGCCATGTGCTCAACAATCCAGAAGTATTCCTCCACATTGTCACCCGCCGTTGTCTTCTGAAAAAACTGTCCTGCAGCTCAGGGATCCACTGATGGAGTCTGTCCAATCATCACTTCACCCAGGCTTGCCAGCTCTAGAGCCTACTGTCTGCTTGCTTCACAATGTGTCCCAGCTGGAGGGGAGAGGCATGTGTTGGGTTTGTGTTTTACAGGTGGGCCCAGCACACACAGAGCCCCAAGTACAAAACTGGGTACTCTCTTGCTTTAATCGTATCACATAGTAGGAAACCAAAATCTCCAAACCAAGAGAAGAAACGCTTTGGCTCACTTTTAGGAGAAAGAAAAACAAAAGAAATAAGCCAATATAAAACTTAGCATTTCAAGGCTTATTTTGAAATATTATTCTGAGGTTCAGAAATGATCGCCAATTTTAGATTTTAAAATCACTGAAACTGATCATAAAGAGCAAATTACAGTTCCTTGCTGAAGGAAGTTGGAAAAAGGACAGTGTAAGCAGCAAACAAAAGTCAGATTTTTAATCAGATTAATTTTCTCAACAGAGTCCTACATGTTACACAAGAATTGTTTGCCTAAAGAGAACAATTAAAACTATTCCTGCAGGTTCAATTTATTTTGCATTGTCTTTTAAGTTGAAGATTTCCTGTTGCAGTTGTTCACTGTCCTCAGTAATATGCCCATTCTCATCATATTTTGCTAAAGCACTATAATACCATAAAGAACTGGTTTCAGGGTTATGTCACCTTGGTCAGAATGTATACTTTATTTGGTGAACGTACAGTTCATTAAGTTGAATTAATTACTTTTTCAGCATCTAAAAAGGCTGCGTATTTCCAGCATATCAAATCCATGAATGGCTTCTTAGTTTGCTTTCCCTGTCTCTGTGGAGCAAGTTAAATCCCTCCAAAGGGGTCAATTAAATTAGTACAGTTCTTATATTGGAATTTGTCAATCAAAAGCCCCTCTGAGGAATGAGGTAATTGAGCTGGCGAAAGCTGAAGGGATCAAGCTCCCATTGCTTGAAGCACCATAGAAGGATGCGGATGGGATGAAAGTAAGCTGTGATGCAGTTGAAACACACTAGAAAGACAGATAATTATTGTCACATTACATTTGCAGGCCATGTAGTCATGTTTGTATTATTGAAAGTCCATTCAGGGGATTTTACAGGCACAATTTATGTTAACAACAATTTTACATATACATTGCTTTTAAATAAATATCATGTCTGGAGGTCAAAAGAAAAAAAAAATAAAGGTGTATTTCCCAGGTTACAACCTCTGTTCTTTTACATTTCATGAGAAGAGATTCTGTAAAACCCAGAAACATGTTGAACTGACCAATTCCTGCCAAGAATTGGTAGGAAGCTACTGTTGTGCTATGCACTCATGTAAGGTGTGAGATTCCTCAAGATTAAACACATCTTTGTTCCACAAAGCTAATGGACTGGAATTCTCCTCCTCTACCCAAAAACAGAGTGAATACTCCTTTTGCCGAGTTGGACTGCTCCGAGAGTGTGTCAAAAAACATATTACACTGTCAGTAAAGGGGCAAGAAAGAAATCATACAGTAGGTGCAACACATGTTTTAGAAACCTGGAGTCAGACAGCAGATATAATGATATAATGGCTACAGCCTGACAACAGATGCAAATTTAAAGCAGCCTAGACACTAATCTGCTCACTGAATTAAGCATTTAGACAGCCCTTTATTCTAGCATGGTTCACATCTGCACTGTGTGACCATGAAGTCTATCATGCCTGTCTCAGTCATCAGCTGCAATACTGCGTCATTAAGCTGTGGCAGGCTAGTAGGTTCAATGCATGCTTTGAAGAATTCCTCACACAAAACATTAGTAAGAATGCTATGCAAAAAAAAAAGAAATCACAGCTTCCTATCATTAAGAGAGATGAAGAGTAATTATATAGTGAAGAATATCAATGTTTTCCTTTAGCTTTCCATTGCAAATAAAGTGACAAAAAATGAATGGTTTCAGCAGTTCTCGCAATTCTTTTTCTAATGTGAAGGTAAAAAACACACACACTGTAGGCTGGCAAACGAATGGGCTCCAAGGTCCTGTTCCATTTGTGAGGAGTGTGTGTGATGGAGTGCTGTGCTAACTGCTGTGACCTGCTGCTCCCTGCTGGTGTGTCCTCATTGTCATAGCGGCCTGTAAAACTTGAACTGGGAAGAACATAAGATAGCATCATCAGCACTGTGTGTGTAAAGGGTCTGCCTTCCAACCCTTTTCATTTTGTCATAAATTTCCACAACCTGGTTTTTGTTTTTGCTGAGGCTTGGCATCTTGAATAGCACTGTTGTGCCCACTGGCAACAAAAAACAAGGCAAAGAAAGAGATTGGTCAGGTGAAGAAAGGTGTGCTGCTACAACCAGTAATGTCATAGAGTACCTTTTCTGTGTGCGCTGTGCGTGAACCCCTATGTATGGATCGGCATCTGCAAAGCAATAGATCCATAAATGAATTTAAAATCAGTGCACTTAAATATACTTAAGCCACTTGATTTAATGATAATGTTTATTGCTTTATCAGTATTCTAAGTGTTTAAATTAATTACCCCAATCCATTGCCTCAGTACATATAAAGAAAAAGACCATATGAACATAACTGTTTCACAGTAGAGCAGCTCATTCAAGTTGCAAGATTTGTAAGCCATCTAAATGGAAAATCGTGGGCTGGATCAGGAGCCAACTCGACTTCCAACTAGGGGTTCTTTGGTTTCCAACCAGAGTACCTAGATGGTAGACTTCCATTGAAAGTTACTCTTGTGTTATTACAACGAGGAAGAAACTAGCAAAGCACAGCTCTAATGTTCATCTAATTCATTTTTTAAAAATCTGTTTTCTAATTCATCACAATGATCACAGCAATGGAGAGGTCAATGTGGTTAGATGAGGACCTTTTCTGTAAACAGTTGTGTAGAAGTGGATCAATACAGCAAAGTGAAGACTAAAGCACAGGATTTTTGCAGCTTGTGACACCGAGGGAAATCTGTCATCTCTGAGGTCTGAGCCTTCAATGCAATCTGTCAAAACAACAGCATACCACCGCCCACCACCCCTGTACAGCAAATCTAAATGAATAATTAAACACATTTAGTACTTTCCAGCTTTGCTTGGAGATGCTGAATTGTGCTGATTGCATACTTATAGAGTTAAGTGTATATGTAAAGGAGTGTGGGGCAGTGGATAGAGGGTCTGTTCCCTTCTAGGGTTAAGGCCTGGGGTTCAAATCCCAGGTATCTTGAACAAAAGCCGCAGTGAAATTCCCATCTGTGTCAATGTAAGTTGCTTTGAATAAAAGTGTCAGCCACTTAGTTACCGATGAAAAGAATTTATTGCTCTCTGATTGTGAGAAAAGTATTTACTGTCACTTCAGCTGTACCTGACCATCTTTTATATAGTGAGTCTCCTTACAGACAAGTGCAAATAAATAAAGCTAAAAAATGCACAGACGTACAGTATTCATCACCACAGATATACAGTACTTTCATTTTGAATAACACCCCATGGCTTCACTGAAGGTAAAAAGAAAATTATTTCGATCTATCCAAAAACCGGTGAATGTCTGTTTCTAGCCAGTGCAGGATATTGGTAAACATCCATCTTTCCATTATGATTAATGATCGCTTCATTATCTGAGATAATTAACCCATAGGTAAGAACATAAGGGAGGCAGTTAGGAGTATATTTGGATCTACAACTCATTAGGAATATTGGCTGCTGAGGGTCATCATAACTAGAGATGAATAGTGCAGTGTGTCAGCTAATGCTAATGATTGTGGGGGGGAAGGGGGGTAGTGGTGAATGAAGCCCAGAAGATCATCATCGCACTAACAATGCCTCAGCCAGCTGTCCAGATCATATTTTACACTGTTTTATTTTAAATTTGGTTCAGTGCACAACCAACGGCTTACTACCACATAGTGATTTGCTGTTCTTTTTTTTCTAATAAAGGGATGGAGGAGGGGGGGATTTCCATTTCCTTTATGTAAATATCGTTGAGGTGGACGTTCTTGTAAGGGATTCCTGCTGCTTTAAGATATTGATATATACAGCATTTAAAAAAAAACTTTAATAAAATTTGCCACCCTAAAGCATTCGCTCCTCCAAATCTCTCTGAAGGGGAATGGCAGGATCGTTTTTAGTGAATGAATGTTGCTCATTTCAAGGACCTCACAGGATAGACATCTCCTTTTTTATTGTGGCATGAGAGTTGAAGAGAAAAGCGCTTTAATATTTAGTTAATCACAGAAAGGAGTGTTTTCTTCATATATAAGTAGCATAATCTGTCCCTTTCGGATTTACTTACACTAATGCACAATTATCTGCAGCTCTAGGGGACTCTCTGGTACAAAAACAGCTCTTATTTATATTTTGTCTTAGCAGCAATTTACGTTGTATTCATTTACTGTACATACTACCCTTGATCCAATCTTACTCAGACTTACTCAAGTCCTTGAAAGTTTCAACTTCACTTTTGCATTACTTGTAGTTAAAGCCAATCAATCAGTGTGATATTAATGTTTTTCTAATTACCTGTAAATAAATGTGGTGTCTAATAAAACATTAATAAGACCATCTTGGATTCAGAGCAAATTGACTTTCAAATCCATGTACAGATTCATAGGAGGGAAGGAAGCCTGCCCCACTCCTTTCGAAGAAAAGATACCCTCTCTGACTCCATTGAGCAAGGGCTAGGTTATGGCCATGTTAAACGAGTACTTAAATTAAATGTAACTGCCTGAAACAGAGAGCACAGTGCTGTGCAGACAAAGGATTACCCATGAGCCCAGATCCACTGGCTGAGTGTAGGGGGGAGGTAGGGAGAGGAAGGACGTGAATCTGTAATGAACAAAGCAAAGTATTCTGCTGTATGAGGTCTGCTTTAAAAAGACACATCTTGTCTCCTATAAACCAGATAAAGTCTGACATGCCTTTTAGCATTTCTGTTTTGATATACAAAACAAGTTATTTCTACATTTATGTATGCACAGCAAATACTTAATATATATAAACATATTTCCTTACCTAATGTTAATATTAAACAAGTATAGAAAGAATAGAAATAGTACAGAATATAATTCTACTCTATGCATAATTATGAATAATAATCTTACAAAAAAAATAATTTGAGTAATCATGTGAGTAAATGTGGGGGCAGCTGTATATACATTATATAGCATATTATTGACCATTGTTGAAGTCTTTTAAAATTATGAGCCAGTCTCACAGAATGAAAATATAACAGAAAAGGCAGCACAGAAATCTGGTCAGATAAAGCTGAGCTATTGGAGTTTTAAATCATCATTTTCATGCTCTTCCAAGACAAAGGAATTAGACTTGGTTGTAAAATAGGACTGCCCAGAGAGGTCGTAGACCTTTTGTTCTGTTTTATAACAGGATTTGAAAATAAATCTGATTAATGACTGCATTAGCCTGGTGATCATTTTTGTTCCCCCATGCAGTGAACATTTTAAAAATTTTTATAACTGCATCTCTATAGAAAAACTGATAAGAGTAATTTACTTCTTTGTTCAATATTGGTGCAGAGAAGTACATTACAGAGGCTGTCTTTTTGGTGCTGATGGATTTCTTTGTTCTCCTCTCTAATGCAGTCACCCCTCCCAATCAGTGCCTCTACCAAAACCTCTCTCACACACTTTCACACACCCTTCCCCCATCTACCCCACTGACAACACGATGGTTTTGAGCTCATTAGGCGACACCATTAACCAGTCATTCATTCGGCTAGTAGCAGCACTTTGCTGTGCAATTGAGCACAGTTAATGATGCTAAAATATAAATAGTAAAATGAAAATGTTTTAACATTTAAAACCTTAAGCAACATTTTTTTCTGAAAGCCAAATTTAACATTTCTTTTCTCTTGAAAACCAGGGAATAGTTTCCCCCATCTCCTTTCACAGTGTACTCTGTGCAGATGAGATGATATTGTCTGTTTTCCACACAGAAAGCATTCACACATATGATATCCATAAGGGACCAATGAAGATACAGGTATATAACATATTGCCTTTAAAGTAGAGCAAAGAACTGCTATTTGGCTTTAAAAAGGTCAAAATGAATCGAGTTAAAATCAGCCACCTTTCCACCAAAGAATATTCTCACTGATAACACTAACCTTTCATAAACACTGCTTTTCTGGTGGGAGAGTATTGGTATAGCCTTGGTATCATATTGGTATTGTTTCAAGAAGTGTGGATGATCATCTTTTGAAAGTAATAAAAATGTCAAAAAACAAAAGAAATTTAAAAAGGCAATTGAACATTACTGCATTTCAATACAGTCACTTTTGAAGTCATTCTTTGTCATGGAAAAAGAAATGACAAAAATCCCATTTACTTTATATGCAGATTTGTCTTTAATTGATCCTAATGCGTGGCACTCAGACTGGTTAATTAAGCTTTCCAAGTCCTTATTCCAAATGGGTTAATTGTCTTAGGATAATACTAATTAATATTGCTAGTATCTCCTGGAATCAAGACCACATAAATAGATGCCAGTTTCCTAATGGTTTACTCAGATAATACTGTATTAGCATAAAAAACTCCTATTAGTGAGCTCTCTGGAGCCTAGACACTTACAAGGTTAAAATAAATACATTTGTAAAACTATATAGCTTGTTTCAGCTTAAGTGCTGTACTTGTTTCAGATGTGTGGAGTTTAAAAGCTAAAATATTTTTTTTCTCAGATGCATTTCTCTTATTTTGTTAACCTAGTAGAGTGCAATGTGTTCCTAGCTCTACAGCGTCCACCACTGGCAATAAGGGGCTCTGCAGCTGCACTGTCATGTGCACTGGCACGCTGTGCTCACAGGGCCCTGAGGCAAGGATATAAGGTTTCAGTTGTTTTCTCGCTTTGGTGTGTGGGTGGCAGCATTCTGCTCATCACCCAGAACATGCAGGATTGTGCTTTTTTATTCAGGGCCAATGCAGGAACATTATTTTACCCTCTTAAAATGAAATATGGCCGAGGACACTTTGATATTGCAGCAGGCACAAGGTAACTGAAGGGACAATAGACATACATTGTTTTTAATGGTGGATGTTTGAGCAGTGACCAAAATCTTTATTTCACCTATTACCCCTGCTTTGCAGCTCATCATCCTAACTGTTCAATATTTTTGCAAGCAAATTTAATACTTCAGCATCCATCAAAAATAAGCATGTACAGTATATTTCCCTATGGGAAATCAATTTCCCTATGGGATTAATAAAGTATTATCTATCTATCTATATGCATTTATTAGGGGGACAAATCAAAGGTAATAGGTTCAAGAGAACAGATGTATTTTGTTTAGTTTAGAGGTGAAAACAGAGAGGTCAGGAGCCTCCCAAATGTTTCTCAAGAATAACGTCTCAATGTCTCAAGGCTAATGTTAAAATTGAGAACAGCAGCAGTCCAGACTGAGGACGTGGTTTTATGATTTGCTTCACTTTTGGCCTTAGACAAGCTCTTTTCAGTGTCTTAATAGAGTGTAACTAGCAATTAATGACTGGAATCCACAGGGTTCTTGGGTCTTAGAGTAACCTGAAATTAATTATTTAGAACAGCATCCAGTTTCCTCATCTTGTCTTGCTTTGCAAAGGATTTGCCTGCCTCAGCAGATTTCTAGTCAGCTCCTGGGCTTCAGAGCTAGACAGGCTTTGCAGACCACCTCTGTCACCGCCTGAAGAGGAGTCTGAGTGGGCTGTTATTGGACCCTGGGGATGCAAGAACCCTTGGCACGTTACCACCCAATAGGCTTGGCGTACATGTGTAGCTTTGCGTGCTTTGTTTGCAGCCCTGCATTAAAAACCGAGGGTGAAAGCACACAATCACACTTCACTTGCGACAGGAAAAATAAAGCAAGACAACAGCTGCACCTCTGACAGGAATATCACGGCTATGACATTTCTAAATTTCTGGATAAATAACAGTTTTTCTCACTTGTTTTAAACCTGCAAAGGTACTGTATATTTAGCACAGACTGAAGAAGGCAAAGACACATTTTCCGAAAAGGATGAACTCATTAAAGTAGGATTTGATGCAAACATTGATGAGCTTAGTTATTAAATTTATTGTTTAACCAGCAACCTCATTTGGATGTAGAATATTGGGAAACTGTCATTTAAAAACACTGGAAGAGGTAAATTTATTCTTGCAGTAATAGTAGTGGTACCATTAGTATCCATCTTTATTTTAGATTGCACTTTTCATAATATATCATCTCAAAGCACTTTAGAATTAAACAATATACAAAAAAGACAGGAATATATGCATTGAAAGAGTAAATAAAACAGAATTAAAAACTGGAGTAGTTAAAAGTGAGTTAAAAGACCAAATCGTGTTTTTCTTTAATCTAGCTAAGCAAGTTCAAGGGGTTAAATGTCATTCATTTTCTTTTTTCATTTTTATGGCACTCTAAACATTGAAAAAAAATTTTAAATGTTCTGATTTTTTATTATTATTACAAAGAAAAATACTCCATCAGAGAAAACGTGCATTTCCAAATACAGTACTCCTTAAAATCTGGTATATAAAGAACCAACACATATGCTCTGATGGATCAGTAATTCAAAAAAGAAAACTAATTTAAAAGCTTTTTAAATCCTTCAGAGAAGCTCAATGGTCCAGAGTGAAATTGGTATCTGCTATGCAATCTATGCACAATAATTGCAAATATCTTGAAGAGCTGAAAACTGCAACTGGGAGGAGGGCAGGAAGGAAGGTGCAATATTTGGAGTCCTGCAGCATCTCGAATGTTTTGCACGCTGATTATTTGGCTTTGTCCTCATGCAGAGCTCTACCTGCATCAGGCGAAGAGACAAGCCACTGTTACTGCGCTTTGTTATATGTTGTCTGGCTTTATCAGAAGTTAGTGGCAAAAGGAACTAAGGGATCATTGTTTGCAGTGGAGACATTTTCCTCAACAGGTCTGGAATTAGTTTAGTAATTATACTGTAAGCACATAGAAGGGGAGATGAAATCATCAGGAATGATGAAATGAGATGACTGCTCACCTGTGGGTATCTGGGGGGCTTGAACAAAGAACCTCTTGATGCATTTCAGGTGTAGTATTGCATCTAAGGAACTGTTTGATTTCCACAAAAAAATAATCAGTTTTAATTTTCATCAGGAGTTCTTTAATTATATGTATAAAAAATATATACTTTGAAAATGATGTTTTATTTTTTTCCAAGACAGTAAGAGCTGAGGTTTTGAAAATGTAAAGTGCAGGATGATGGAGTTCTGTTCCCCTTCAGTGCAGTAAGTGGGCACTCATAGCTGCTCTTGTCCAGACACTGGTTGATTTTCAAGCAGTCAAAACTGCAGACATAAGCCACAACAGGTGCTTGTTCAGTCATGATGCCAAATTCTAATGCACTTTGTTCAGAAATTGGTTAAAACAAACCATATTTTCTCTACTAGCATTATTTAAGCCAATAACAGTACTCAAAACCAAAATGACATACTGTTGTAATCTATAATTTGGCTTCAGTAATCTTCAGACTATAATTGATGACTGGGTTGCATTTAATGACATAATAAGTGGTTGAAATGCCCTCCCAGTTCAATACTGGCAAATGATATGCGGTACATACAGTAAATGTCACAGTAACAAGGTTTGTTTGTTTTACTTTGATTTATCTTTTAACTGCTGATCAAAATACAGATTAGGAGAAGATTGCCTTCTAACCTAACTGTAGAAGAATACAAACAGTAAAAGGTGTGAGGCAGCATTTGGCATCAGAACTTGCTGGTCAGTGATGCTGTCAATGTTTTGTCTACTTATGAACCTCTTCACACCTGTGGTACAAACTCATCTTTAATTGCAATTATTTTTCTGGTAGAGGTAGAGTCCCAAGAGTGACAGCTGTCAACATGGTCACTGTTGGACACAGGGACATAGACATGGACTACATGGACAGTTGTCTCAATGTTTCACTGCAGCTTCAGTTCTCCAAGTTCCATGAGTCTTAGAAACAGTGAGGCTCGTCAACCTCATCAACCTGGAATCAAATTTTTTTTTTAAATGTTCAGATGTTTGCAATTGACAGAAATTCTGATTATTTGTGTCTGGGGAGATAAAATCAAAATCAAAGCAAACATTCTTCGGTCTTTTTTAGCCAAATATTCTACACATTGTACATTGCTGCAGATCTAAGCATGTTTAGTAGTTTGTTCCCATAAGTATAGAATAGGATTGTTTCACAGTGTGCTGCTCTGATCTAATGATGGGAAGTAGGGAACAAATGATAGTAGTAATGTCTGCATGCGTTCATTGTGAATGAACGTAGTCCCAGTAGTATCTAAATATTTCAAATCTATTATCACTTTTATATATTAAACAATAAACACAAATAAATATAGAAGACAATACCTCTTGTCATAATTTATTGTGGATGTTCAGTAGTGAAGGATCCAAATAGAGGGAAACTCATTCATTTTGTCACTGAATTTCAGAGACACCAGTGGATGTCAGCTACAGTTAGTGCCTGGCATCTGGAAGAAATAACTGTGTATCAAGTCTGCACGTTTATGACCGCTAGAAATTAATTAATTTCCATCTAGTTTTATATTATAATTCTGCACACAGTATTTGGATAAAGGCTTGCTGTGCCAGATTTGGAAGATTCCTGCTTGTCGGTCATCTCTCTACCTAGTCTTATTGATAACATTATAGGGTTCCATTATAACTGACTGTAAATAAGTTCATCTAATAAATGTTGTAAATGTTGTCATTAACAGCTATTGTAAGTTATAACAATTATATTATAACAAAATTGATCATTTGGTTTAAGCTGTAAAGTTATGTTATATGATAAGACACTGTACATATACTGTATCACACAAGAATGTATTTTATAGAGAACATTTTTTTGGCTAATAACTTTAGTGTTATAAGAATATCATTTCAAGTTTTAGACCACATATAAAATATGCTTAGAACTAGTGTTTATGAATATGCATAGTCCACCATGTTTGATGTATTTTACTTGTATTGTACATGAAGAACACTAAGATAGGCCTTCACTACAAAATGAAAAAGGGTTTTAGGCAACTAGTGGCAGGAAACACCAGAAAACACAAGCTGCCTACTTTCACTTTATGTCAGACCTTTCAGATAAACTTGTCTTCAAACATGCCTGTTATACGAAAATCTAATCTTTGATATGAGAGAAACAGGATAATAACATGGGTTTTCTACACATTAGACAGTACTGAGAAGCCTATTGAATTGAATAACATTGTGCATTAGCTCACATCCTACACAAGCAGTGTATATGTTTATCTGAATATTATCAATATCACCAAGAGCCAAGAAATGCAGACTGTTTTATTCAAACAGACAACCCAAAACAATATCGTTTTCTTCCGTTCTCTGGATATTGGCTGTGCAGATCATGACTGCTGTACTTCTGCATCTCTTGCTTGCAGTCTTGCTGCTACCAGTTCAGCCCACACTTTTTGAGTCCCTTCCTATTGGTCCTCCTTTACAAAGTCTTCTCTATTGGTAATGTTTGTCTTCCTTATTTTATTGTGATACTGGACTGTGCAATAAAACAAATCCCCTCACCCCCCAGCGTTACTGGGTTGTCAGTGCTGGCTGGCTCTAAGAGTGGAAAGCATTTTGTCCCAGTGCCTCTCCAGTGGACATCAGAACTTTGGAGTTCTATTGAGGTTAACTAAGAGATCATGTTGACATTATTATTAATTAGTGTTAAATGAGTTGTGTTACACCATACCTTTGTAATATGATATTAACTAAATTTGCATTTTATAGGAATATTAAACCCAAGAAAACTCACCCTTGTAGTGTGTGATACTGTACTCTTGTCATAAAATAGGTAGTAGTTGGTTTTTGTCAAGTGGGGGTGGTTAGGGACATCACATGTACTATCAATTTAGGGGCCTTGTTTACAAACTAACAGAAGGTTTTGGTGCGAGTTATGAAAGGTATCGTTTTCTATTTGCTTACAAATTGTAGATTTTCAGTTTGAAACTGTAGAAGATGTTTCAAGCTAGTTAAAACTATCTGCAAAAGTTGCATCAACAACAAGTAGTAAGCTGCCAATGTTTATGTACTTGTGATGATCGAACAATATTATATTTTTACGCTACCTGGCAGTTGTTTTCATTTGTTTACATTATTTTTTGTCTAATAGAATCCATTTGAAGATTTTTTTTCTGCAATTATCAGCAAATGATCAGAAACTTAAAATTCTCATTGTATGGGTGTTAGTAGAAACACATGAAAAGATTGTTTTTTTCCTGTAAATGCATGATGAGTCCCAACTTTATTCCTATTACTGTAAAATATCTATACCTGCTAGATTTCTAATTTATCAAATGTAGTTATCATTCATATACTCCTTCTGTACACTCTCATATTTAGTCCCTTCAAGAAAAGCCTTAGCATTCAGTGACAAGAGTCACTAAGGTTAATGATGTCTGTGTGTTCTTTGTAATTACTTAGAAATGACCAAAATGACTAAAGTCCCCAAAGAAGACCTATTAACTCTGCAAGCAACATGTAAGCCCTACTCTTGTTGAGAACCACTTGTAATCAAAGCAATTTCCTGTGACAGGCAGTCAAAAGGTGCCAGAAAACTGGAACCAGGCTTAACTTTGGACAAACTCTGCTAATTTATTAAAGAAATAGATGAGACACTCCAGGGTCCTGATTTATAATTTCGTTTGCATGCACTGGAGTTCTCTTCAACAAATACCTGTGTGAAATGTTGTTTTGTCAGAGATTGTGTTCTTCAGCGGAATAGGTTCACCTATTCATATATAGTATATGAACTTGGTCATTAGTGTGTTGACTGTACATGCTGCCTAACCCAAGAGCAACAGAGTTCTACAACCTATGTTCTATAACCTAGAGTGTCTAAGCCTCATTGCCATGTAGGCCATCCGAGTTAAATTACTTAGAAGAGACAAACATGTGGAATTTCCCCACTAGTACAACAATCAAGAATTATTATGACTCTTTCTGTTTAAAAACAATGAAAAAAATTAATCACAATAAGTCACAATTGTTTTATCTCTTTTTAAAAGATAAATTAATCAGATAATCTGCTAAATGAATATACAAATTTGTCAACACAAGCTTTAGGAGGGGTTACCAATGAACCATCTACTCAGAAATGAGATATTTTGCATGTACTGTACAGAATTTTTCAGACACAAAAGCAATGTAGACTTAAAAACATTTTTAGCAATTTTAGTAACATGTGAAAGGGTCTTATTTAATGTGTTTTAATGGATAATATTTTATTAGTTATTTTTTATTTACAGATTATATCCTCAGTGCAGTGCTGGTTGATTTTGAAAGTTGCAGTAAATTCTCTTTTGATAATTTTTTGCATACAACAGAAAAGAAACTGAAAAAGAACATTTTTGAACATAGTGCAAATGTTAGTGTGACTCACACTTTAGGACTGAAGGGTCCTTGAATCTAGAGTGTAAGTTTCTTTCTGAATACCATTGTTTTATTTTTTGTGTGACTAATCCATCCATCAGCAGAAAGCTACTTATTCCTGAGGGCATAGAATGAGAGAAGGGTCTACAGTCTATTTCAAGGCCCAGAAACATAGTCACACAGAGACAATTTGGAGACACCAATCAAGACAGTGTTTGTGTGATGAGTACAGCCATCTCCCTATCCCTGTTCCTGTCTGGATTCAATCCTGAGCTCCGAGCACTCACAGGGTCAATCTCTAGACAGTGAAAAAAAACCCTCATGCCAACAGGCTGACTCTTCTGCTGCAGCAGAATTTCACATTGTTTCAATTTCAGAAAGGGGTGTTGTCACTTATGAAACACCTTCAGTGCACTGGGCCCTGATATATTTGGAAGGTGGGTGGAAACTGTAGCATACACATACACATATGGATGCAAAGAGAACATACAGACTTCATGAAGAAGGTGCACCAGTATAGAATCAAGCCACAATCAGGTCTCAAAAGATGTGAAACAGCAGCACTAACTGCCATGCCACCATGCTGCCTTGTTTGAGCATTCATTTTTACATCTTTTTCAGTGTATGTGATTGGTTGTGCCTGTTCTTCAGAAAGAATAACTGGAGTGTACATGTGTTGAAGAGCAGTGGTATGATAGGAGGAAAGGAAGAGACATTGTATTCTCTACTACGGACTTAAGTATGGGACTAAGAATATCTGCTGGAAGCCAAGCTTCTCCACAGTCCTGCCTATCAGTCTCTGTGTCACAAATGAGTGATTCTATTTCCTCTTCCTGTCAATCAGCACGCAACAGTGTCTGCCTTCTCTCTTTCCCTCCCCTCTACTCTCTGCTCTGCTTCACTTCTCTCATTCAGCAGTCCACAAAGTTAATTTCCTTTCTGTCTTCTATTGTTTTGTTTTCATTACTGCTTACCCTTTGCAGTTCCTTCAACTTTTTTTTTCTTTTATTACTGTTCCTGTTTTGTTACTGGATATACTACATGTCATAAAGTTGACTACTAATAAATTGCAGCCTCATCTTACTAAACATTGACACAGAAGAAGAGGTTTGGAATAAGGATTGGAGGAACAAAATAAGTCATGACAAAACAGTGAATAAAGGCATTCTTGATCTCTGAATAAACCCTGCTTTTCAAATTAGTGAAAGTTCAGTTCCGTATCTTAAAGAAAATAATCTAAAAAATGCAAAAATGTAAACCTTGGCTCTGGGGAAATATTGTGTTTAATCTGGCAGAAACATGCACCGTAATTTCTAAACAATATATCATTTGTTATACAGAAAAATGTTTCTGCACATAATTCAATATTCCTGCTGGAACGCAGGTCCACATCATTCAAAGGCACTTTGGAATGGTTGATTCTTGATTAGAAGACATGACAGCTCTGTTCTGTTCTATGCACAACCACGCTGGCACAGCTGAAGTTAAACCCCACCTGCAAAAACAACTGAATGTTTTTTCTCAATGAACTGTAAAAAGAAACAGATAATCAGTGCACATGTCAGAATAGCAACAGTTTGCAAGTACTGTCACCAACTCTGCCACCTAGCAATTTTAAAAGAACAAGGACCCTTCTCCTCACACAGGCTGTCAGAATCCTCTGAGCTACCAGTGCTCTCACAGACCAGCCCAAGACAGGTAGATTGAATAATTGCAGTCTTATTCTACTACATATAGCTACAATAAGATATTAATGTTCTTTTAAGAAAAGAAAAATAATAAATTTTTAAAATGGACACACACAATAAAAACAAATGTACACCATAGTTCCCAGTAACCAGAAAAAGAAGGGAAAATCTCAGGGAGTATTACTTGCACTCCATACTGTCCCCCATCTCTCTTTTCCTTGCCACAATCCCCTCCCGCCCTAAAAAAAATCCAGCAAGCCCTCCTCAAATTAAAAAAAACACAAAAACCCCTATGCCAGAATTCTTGCCCTCTGTACTCCCGATGAGCACTCATTCTGCTCAGTCATATCCAGGCACACTCCTTCCTACAGTACCATAGAAATAAGTGAAAAATAAATATTAGCAGAGGAGGAGAGAGTGTGACCTTCACTGGCTTAAGCTCACAGATCGTCTACTTGGTCAGTTGATCTGTTTTCCAGGTGCTCTTGTCATGAGCTTAAAATTCAAAAAGGACTACAATGTGGAGAAGCAAGACTTCCATGCCATGTGTCCCCTGGCAGACGTGCCATATGTCATGGTACACTGCCCATCTTTCCTTTCTCTTCTATCTTTCTTCTCTGTCTCTGTGTTGCAGGCCCACCCTCAGATAGTTTAGCCTGTTCAGCATCAGCACCCCAGCACATGCAATGTGTCTCCCCTGACAGTGTGGTAACTGACGGGTGTCTAGGCAAACAGTGTGTCCTTCAGTCTGTGTTGGCTGTTGCCTGCTGTACTGTTTGCACTACTGTTTGCACTAGGTAGCAGCAAGAACTTAAAAGGAGAGGGCAGCAAACACTAAAGACAAAACTCAACACGCTACACACAACAAAAACACTGGCTGTTATATGCATAACTCAAACACAGTTCGAAAATGCTGACCTGCTTCCGACTCTATGACTCCTTGACACACACTCAAGCAGAAATTGTCTTTGCAGAATCTGTTTAGGGAATTAAACACAAAATTGTGACTGATCACACAACAGCATATGCTCACTGCTCACTGCCCAATTATCAGCTGCATAGAAGCAATGACATTTATCTCCTTCAAGGTGATGGCTCAGTATGTTATGGATATGTACACTTGTACTAAAACACCTTGAGCATGAAGGACATTAGCTTGATTCTTTCAGCTGCTCAGTGAAACACACTTAAACTCAGGAGTGAAGGCTTCAACTTTGTAGTCATTTAGCTTCAGGGGCAACTGTTACGTCCAGTCAGCAACAGACAGCAACTTCTCATTACAGACAACAGTGTTACAGCCTTGTAGGCTGCTTTTTTATGATCTCAGAAAGAAAGCAAGGCTGGGCCTGGTCAGTACCGGGATTTAAAACCTCTAAATAATATGAGGTTGCAACTTGTAAGTGGTTTTGGTTTACCATTAGGTGGAACTTTTTCCTCTGGAACAGAATTTCTAAACTGATGCCCCAGTATTCAAACAAAGGGGAATTTGCTGTTGGTGGAAGCATTCTTTGGGTAAAGCATTTAACTGAAGTCTTGACTCCTTAATCGGTAAAGTACCCATGGGAGTTTTATGAAATGTATATAAGTTAATCTACCTATTGTTCCCTCCTAATTCAATTGGTAATGCAATATCTAACTTTTAACCTTTCTTCAGTGGAGAGTGAGGGAAGCTCTTTGATATCATTTAGGATGAAAAGTGCCATATAAATGGAAGGAATGATTATTCTTGCTTATCAAGAGCTCATTTTTGTGGTGTACCAATGTATCCCAATTTTGGATTTTGTTTATTATTTTTTTGACAATATTTAAGAATATAATACTACTAACAAGCCAAAATATAAGGAACTGCCAATAACTGATGTTTGAGATCTCTCTGGGAGCACCAGAAACACCCTCAATAGAACATGGTTTGTATTCCACAAGGTCCTGGAATACTTGTAGCCCACTCCCATCTCTATCTCTTAGCAGGATCATGTTTAATATAGTTTGTGATGTGTGAGACCGAACTGCAAATTCCATTATTGCTTCCAGGTTTCCACGGGAATGAGAACTGGAGATTGTTCTGGCCTGAGAAGTGATGGAAGTCTGTCTTCTGCTCTTCAAGTTTCTTACTGCCTAACACTTAGGGGACATTCATTTGACTGGGGATTCCATAACCCTTGGTCAGTGAGTTTATTATGTATTTAATTTTTCACCATTTTCCTCACTTGTCTTTCCTGCATCGAGCAATGATACTAGTTAAATTAAAGTACTGAATTCTGAAATTGACTCTACCATACATTACAAAAGCAAATGACTTTTGTACGGTACTGAATAAGTACCTGTAGCTCTGGCCAAGACCAGCTGTCAGGCTGCTATCTCTCCGCACTAGGACAAGACAAAAGAAATAGTATTAAACTGGGAAAAGTTCTGAACAGTATCTGTTAATTTGTTTCTGCAAGCATGTATTTTAAGATATCAGTCTGCAATAGACAAGAAAGGGAGATCTATTTTGGGGAACCATAAATGAAAAATGTTCAGTTGTTGACAGCTGAAGGCAGCTTGTTTTCGTTTACTTTCTGGCAGTGTAAGAAATGTGATCTGAGGGAAGGAGCAGTAGTTTGGAAAAGTCAGCTTTTGTTTGACTAAAAAGAAGAAAAAAGTCTTTTTTATTTTAATCTTTAAATTCTGTTTTTCATTTTGTGTAACTGACACAGCCCCCATGATGTCTGTATTTAAGAGTGAATTGGGAGTAATTAATTTTAATTAAAGCTCTTCATATCCCTACATTGCAGCTCAAGAGTGCACCTGCAGCTGCAGGGGCAATTAACGGAATGCCTGTGTAGTTCTGAAAGTGCTACTATAACTCGGACAAATGCAAAGCAGCTGCTAGACTCTATCGCTGCCTTGACCTTTTAAAAATAAACAAAAAAAAGGATCACTTCGAATAGACGTTGCGAGGAAGTCTAATTTATTGAGATTTTTCCTAACATTTTTTTCCAATTTTCTCATTACATCACTGACGTGATCTTTGGTTTAATTTACAAGAGACCTTAATGATGGTGAGAGGGAGGGCTAGTGTCATGTTTCCTCTGGCTAATGGCTGCCAAATGTTGGAGAATTAGCAACAAAAATGGAAAGACATTCTTTGATTCAATCAATTGATGTGTAATTTTTAGGTTGCTTGTGAATTTTGTAAGCATTGGAAATTATTTTATTTTACCCTGTTTCAGAAAAGTAATAACGACTGTGCACATGGGTTCAAAAAACTCTTTTCTTTTTAATTTAATTGTAACAAAGCTCTCTTCTCCCTCTTTCTTATCACACCTTTCCTAATACTGAATTTCATGGTTGAAATAGCAGTATCTTTCTTTTTTTTTATGACACTAAAAAAACCTTTTTCATTGATGAATCTTGTTTTGCTTTTGTTCTGCTCTGGCAGATGTTGATTAGGTTCTGGCAGAGCTACAGGGGCAGAAATATTGCTCAGGGACCTGATTTTCCTGACCAATGAATAGGTCAGCAGAACAGGTCGCCTGCTAAACACTCCACACCACTAAACCAGTGTGAAAGACTACTAAAGGCATGACACAAAGAAATCACACCTGTACAGTGAATTTTCATGGGGACTCCTGTTATTACTTTTTTTGTGAAGGCTTCCAAGGAAGAATGCTGTGTGTATAATTTTTAAAACGACTTTCTAGATTTTGCTTACTTCTATTTGCACTTTTACTTGTCTTAAAAGTTTGTTTCAAAATGCAAAGGAATGGGTGTTTATTTCTTGTACTAAAATTGACTGACTAAAACAAAGCAAATAAAAAGAAGGTGCTCCTGTAGTGAGTATAAATGTCTGTGAATAGATTCCACTCGGTAAGATCTTGACCTTAACCCCCTAAAACAAGCACCACCTAATTCATTACACATAGTCGCTGGTGACCAGAGGGGGAGAGAGTGTATCTACTGGTTCAATCTTCATCCAACCCTCCACTTACTGTATGACGTCTCTTAATCTCTGGTTTTTGTCATTTTTAATTGAAAATATTGTTTTTTACCTGCTCTTTTGTGGAATAAACACAGAAGTTTTAATTCACATTTGACATTTCTGTGCTCTTCATCTTACTCAATTGTCCAGTTTCAAAAGAAGTTTTCTTTGTTGAGTGGTGTTTTCTTCCATCCTTCCCTCTGCTGCTACACAGACATAAGTACAACTCACCCCAGACTCTCCTGAGACCGTTGTTCCTGATATTCAATTTCGTCTCCAGCCCCGTGAAAGCAAAAAAAAAACATAAATGAAAATGTGTCTGCACGTTGAGTTCTGTTCGTTCAGTTTCTCAAGGCGCTTTTCCTGTTCCCAAGAAGAACACTGACCCAGTGCAGGAGAGATCACGCTGCTGCTTGTGCAATTCTTATTTGTTCAATCAAGATGCCTGGTGAAGCACAAAGTCCTGCCAATTCATACTCGGAAGATCAAAGGTCATCGGCCTCTGACCCAGATGCCCCTGACTTGCCTCACTAGATTCACTCTGAATGGCCTCTTTGTCTGCTTGGCAGAGAGAACAGCCCATAAATCTTATGTCTGTTGGATTTAGAAGAGGTATTGTAATGTAGCGAGGGGAGATGCCTGCAAAGAATGAGCCTGCTTTTCTTCACAGAGCAAAGGACTTTCTTTGCCTTCAGCCTCTATACAAGCTGCCCTGTAATAAGAGCAGGAGTTAGGTGATCATTGTTCCAATCAGACTGATCCTCACTTCTATGACACAATATAATTAAATGCTTCGCAGGGCTACATTAAGAAAGCAATAGCGTAAAACTGGGAAAAAAGCTTCAATTTCCATATGGTCAGCCAAGCAAGAACAACACAGCTATTGTCTAAAGAAGCAGACAGGCTAAGCAGCTTTAAGAAATACCCTGTTCTTTACATTGCCCACTGACCAGTCATTATACATTATAAATCTTGTCACACTCAAGCCTTTCACTTGTTAAGCATTTCTTTTTTCCTCCATAGAGAAAAAAAAACATTTCTTTTTTATTAATATTTACCAAACAGCACATAAAGGTGGAGTGTTTTTATTCAATTAAACATGAAGACTGTTTACTGAAATTTCCCATTGCTACATCATTTATCCCTCAACTTACTTCATCCATCAGTTTTCACAAGATCAGGGTTCATACTAAGTTCACGTAATGTTTCATGTTGAGAGGTTGGCTAGTTTTGTTCGTTCTAAAATCTCATACTTTCCACTCAGACTTTCATTTTAAAAATTGTATAAATTGTTTTTTATTTATGTGTATAAATGAAGTACTTTAATGTTACAGTTGCTGAAGTGTTAAGGCTGCTCTTATATCTGTGTAAAGATTGGTATTAGGGTTAGTAATAGAGCATGGCTTTGTTTTTGGGCTAGATAGTACTACATACAGTACATAGTGTATAAGCAAGGCAAACCTCTGGTGGAAGAGGTTTTTTCATGGTAATAATTTAATATTACTAATGTATACAATATTTCTTTTAATTACTGAATAATTCCTTACCTGTACTAAAAGTTCTATGCAAATTGGCATCTTAATTCTTTATAGAACAATAGGTTATACCCACAATTTGACACTGCTAGTATTCTCAAGGACTGAAGCAGGTTAAAGATTACACATGGATTTACAAATGGCATATTTAACCTGCTCGACAAAACAGCCCACCTGTTTTCAATTTAAGCAAAATGGCACCTGCTCAGATGTGTCACTTAACAAGTCTCCCGTGACCAGGACAAATTTGTACTGTATCTCATTTTTCAAGATTAAATGCTCAGTGATCCCTCTATTAACACACAACCTAGCAAAGTATCCCCTTAACAGCATTCTGTTCACCTCCTCAGGGGGGCAGCTCCTCACAGCCTTGAAGAAGACAGATGAGGAGGCCCAGGGTCCATGAGCACCATGCAGGCACAGCAAGGACGGGCTGTGGGTAGAGGAGGATGAAGCAGGGAGGAACAGCTGCACAGTCAAAGGTTTGCAGCCTTGTGTAATGTAATTCATGGCAGAATCATGATGAACCTTTAAACAGGTAATTTACAAGAGCAGCTTCACACTTGTACTGTGATTTTGTCACCATTTTGATGTGGTTTGAACATGCTTTTACTATATTTTGATCGTTCAGGCTTAATTTTTTTAATTAATCAACAAATATAAAACATGTTTCAAAGACCAAGCAGGTGGATGGCTGGAAGTCTTTTACAAACTGGCAACTGCAAGCCTGCACTCAACCACTCAACTGGCTCAGGGCTGCTAGATGTAGATTTGGGATCATCAGTCAGGGCTGTCTCAAGTCCCAGTGAAACAACAACCCCTGGCAGCTTCCCGGGCGCCTGCAGGCTGTTAGTGATGTCAGAAAGGCATGTGCCTCTCTTCCAATCAGTGTTGAACCTCCTGTACATCACCATGCACCCAGTGACATTTCAGAACTTGAATATTGGGTGTGTAGGAGGAGCCTGTCTGCACTTCCTCATTCTTAATACTTCATCTAATTTCTCAAATCTTTTTAAGTAATTATGATTTCCGAAATGGGGTGAATATTCCATAAACAAGGATCACTTTGAAAACTCTTAAGATCTACTGTACTGATGAATATCTGGCTGGAGGATCACAATAACTCATAGCTACTGAGGTAGAATGTTAGATGTTGTCTGCTCTTTGACAATGGAGAATGGTAGTTTTATATCATGAAGATTTACTGTGTACAAGCACTGTATATTTACTCTCTAAAGACTCAGACATGCAATAAGTCTATATCTGATACAAATGTTTCATAGATGTATGCTTTAGAATTTATAGTGGTATTATTATAGAAGAAAGAACATAAGATTATTAAAGCAAAAACAAAAGCTTGCATAAAAGAGATAATCTTCACCAAATTGGTCTTTCCTTTGCCACATTACTGTATTAAGCATTATTTTATTTACTACTTCCAAAAAATGTTTATCATTAGCAATACAACTTCGCTATGCCTTTTTATTAGACCATAAAAGAAGATTTGTTTTTACAAAGATCACATGCACAGGATAAGTAGACATCTGAGGGATTAACTCTGTCTTAAACAATGTCTGTGCTATTTCAGGTCCCCTAGCTCATTTTTTCTTTTTGTTCCTCATAGTAGAACAGAACATATTTGCAGTTTGCAGGAAAATGGGTTAATGTTTCTTTGAGTTATCTACATCTTCAGCTTGCAGAATATGTGCTCAGCTTTCTGCTGGCATTGTGCCTTGGAGATATATTTGTGCAGAATTTTTTCTGCTGTCATTTTGATGGATGATGGGACGGTATAACCTGCTACGCCAGAGCAAAAAGAGTGACTTTCCCATTCATCACCCCTTTTGCTGTCAAATTACTGATCATGGTCATAGAGCCTGAATGGGCTTTACTAGAAAAGAGCACTATGTGCCTTAACTGGACTCTGTTGTGTATTTTGATTTAAAATGAATTTAATCGACACCTTTGATTTCCTTTTCTATTGTTCCCTTTGTTTGTTTTCTTTTGTGTACTGTACCTAAGATATTTTTGAATTACACCCAACAATTCTCTTTTAAAGCCCCTAATATTTAATTCAAGTTGCTCAAGGACCAAATGAAAACACTTTTTTTGATCTGCACAGAAAACTAGTTAAATGTTAAGTTGTTCTCACAGCAAATGATATTTAAAAAAATACGACGCTATTGTGATTAAATTGTAATCTTTGAGAGAGAAAGAAAAGAAAAGACAGAACATAGGTTTTGCCTGTCATAAGACATCTGCTTAACAAGACAGACAGAAAACATATTCATTATTGTATTTTATAATAATGTTCTCATTTAATTTGGATGTGATTAAAAGTTATTACATTTATTTCCCATGAAAGTATGTTAATACAGTAAAAATATGTGGCCTGAAACTGAGTTCAGGTATTGCTGTCTATATTTTACAATCACAAAAGTGTGATGTCTGCAGTTCAATACAGTACAATACTATATAATGCCTACAGTACATTACTGTGACCACATCTCATCACTCGTCAGCGATGAAAGACTTACTTTCAAAGCACCAGAGCTTATTTTCTAAAGCACACATTATAATAAAATTGAGCTGCTAAAGATGTTTTAATGATTTTAGCCTTGACATTAGGCATAGATAATTGTGTTAAGAATATGTATAAAATTGAATAAGCCATACTTTTTAATACGGCATGAGTAATAGCAAATATTGTGATAGACGTCAAGTTTCAAAATGTATTACAAGCAGGAAACACTTAGAAGAGTTCATGAAATCCATTTTTTCCCATCCTTCCTGCCTTTATTACACATATCCACTTGTGTGTTAAATTGGAAGCTACAGTTTGCTAGAGATCAGGTGTCACCAGTGTTAGAGACAGAACATCATAGCCTTTCTCCAAGAACTTCCTTGTGCACTAAAATAAACATTTTCATTATAACAAAGCCAGGGGGATCATCTTCTGATTACAGATAGGTGAGCTAGGTACTTATTTCTTTCTCAACTGGTATTCTGAACAGGCTAGAGTCCTTAGGGACTGTCTACCCAACAGCAGCCACAGTTCTTCCCTGAGGAGTTTTGACGTTTAATTAGGTTGGCTATCATCTAACACATTATCTGTCTTTGTTCTCTCTATAATGAAAAAACATGAATATTAATTATATTTGGCAATTATAATAATGCTTTAATTCTGCAAAAGCATGTTATCTGAATATATTAGAGGTGAAAATTATTGTGCCCCATCAGAAGTGTTGTTTTGAGGTTACAGCTTACAGATGACGCTTGTTACAAGAAAAAGGATTCTATTTTTGCTTAGTTGACCATGCATATCAAAATGAAGATCTTCAAAACAGTCGTAACGAATTATGTTCATACTTAGAAACGTGCAGAGTTCAGATGGTGAGAAGTGCAAATAAGTTTCGTGTTCTGTTTTTTTTAAAAAAACTCCTCAATGCATACAAAATAGCTGTGTTTATGCTAACATATTTTTAATTAAAACAGAAGGAGTTCACTGTCAAGTTTTCATGTTTTTTGCACTGTTAGGAAGAATAATGATACAGTAGATTATGTTAATTTACTGATGTCAAAGCTTGCTTTTGTACATCGATTATGATTTTTTAATGTAATTTAATTGAGAAGTTTGATCTGTTCAGTTCTTAATTGTCCAAATCCCTTTCTTATAGAAATGTTATTTTTCTCATTTTGAGTTGTGGTAAAAGAGAGAGTTCCTTTGTCAGCATCCAGGCACAAAGACACCAACTGGTGATATAGAGTTATTCTCTGGCTGGCAAGACTTTCGAGAAACCCTAGTTCTGACATGAAACCCTAGTTTAACAGATGGAGTAATTTAATGAGAATGGGACCAACAGAAAGTGCTAGAAAAGTGCTCAAGGTGTATAATGGGATGGTTGTGAATATAGCCTGGCCTGTGTTGCCATGGTAACTATGCATGAGCCATCTTCTCATGAAAGAATGAAACAGAACCTGTAAGTGAACAGAGGATGTGAATTTCAATATGTTGTAGCTGCCTTTCAGTTCCTTTTCTTAAACACCATGGCCATAATTAATATATTCAATCAACAGCTGCAACAGCTCACAAGGAAAAGGCTGCTTCAGGACAGTCTCAGAAATGTCTGAAGTATCGAGGCTGAGGCTTTGTGGTCATTTCCTTGGGTGAGGTACGATTCAGTATGGCACATGGTACCTACAGCCATGTTGGCTATGTTTCACACTTTCATTTATCAAAAAATAGAAAAAGACATTTGAAAATACAAATTATGCATTTCAATCCATAGCTCTTGTTTATATTATATATCAGATTTAAGCTCTGATTTCATGCACACACAAAGGAAAAATAAATACTTAATTACAAAATATATCTATTTTGCATATCATCAATATTGTGAAATTAAATACAATATATTTTTTCAAGTTGTATGTGAGCCCTTCCTAATAGTTTTGGAGTGAAAAATAAAAAGAACAAATATTCAACTTCCCATTGCCATTGTGTTGTTTTAGACTACATTAGCCAGTTCCTGCTCTTTGTCATTATACCACTGGGACTATTCCAGGGTTGTGTGAAATCCTGCAGGTTGCAGAGATTGGTGCTGCTGCACAATCATGACTATAGTCTGTTGCCTTGTGGTCTCTGTCATAGTAGCCAAGGACAGTAAGAAGGAACATTTTGTTTCCTTGGGTGATTGTATTCTTGGGATTCACCTTCATACCTTCATACACATTTCATTGTAGTTCACTTCTCTCTCTGTAATCCTTTCTGGAGCTCATATGGGCAGGAATGAAGCTCAAACATTTGTCCAAATTAAAAAACTTTGCTATCTTGTTGTGGACCTTAGAGAAATGTTTTAAAAGCGGCCAAAGGCTTAATTTTCTTCATAAAAGGCAAGTCAAAGTTAACAAGAAGCTGAAGGCTTTAGCAGAAAGAAATTATACAGTTCCAAGTCTATACACTTTCAATTTCTATTTTCCTGCATACAGTAATTGATGTTTCTCACTGATAATGTTAATTATTTTTTCATTTTTATTTATGGTGATCCTAACAAAGTATTGCTGTTCTCTGAAGCAGTCTTTTGCTGAAATGAGGCAAACACCAACACTGGATAACACAGTTAGAACCACAAGGCCAATTTATCTATCGTTGATTAAGTATGCAGCTATTTTGTTCAGAGTAATTTGCAGTTTAGGCAAGCCAACACTAGCGACCTCTTCTAGCTGTGAGGCTCTGGGATTCCCTGAGAATGATACACAGAGCAAGCTGAGAGTTTCATGTTTACCTCCAACGACCACTGTTCTCACCTCTGGGAATCCTACACTTTTCCATAAACAAGTACAAAGAGAGCAGAGGATAAAAAGCTTGTTTGGCACTTTTAATGAAAGGTCTTCTTCTTCATTCTTCCAATAGTTGTAAAATAAAACTTACACTTAAAATCCATGTCTCTTATTAAAAATACACAGATGTTTTCCTGTTGTATTGTTTCTTGACCACCAGCATTTTTTTTGACATTTCACATGAGATCAATAACTGCCTTCCCAGTCGTTGCAGCTCGTCTGTATGGACATCATGGACAGCCCTGTGGAGAGGGCTGAGCCGAGAGCTGTCAGTGACTTGCTTTAATTTCTCACGGCAGCCTGCCAGGAATTTCCTATGTAATGTTTTTTAAACGTACTGTTGTTGGAAAACAAGGCCTGTAATAACCTTTTCATTTTAATAGCATTAGACTGATACAGGGTTTCTGAAGTATCTTTAAAAAATGCTTTAAAAAATGTTAAAAAACCTTAAATGTAAAACTTAAATACAGTACATGAATTGAT
The DNA here is from genome assembly GCF_055471065.1 of Atractosteus spatula. Lineage (NCBI taxonomy): Eukaryota > Metazoa > Chordata > Actinopteri > Semionotiformes > Lepisosteidae > Atractosteus > Atractosteus spatula. The sequence continues at coordinate 45,247,869 of NC_142712.1, read as the reverse complement.
GGATAGCACCTTGAAAATCGATTATCCTTTGGTATCAACTAGGATGACATTCCTCTGTTAACAAATTACTGAGATATTTATTATGGAAAAATTCTCCTGTTTTCCTAATGAACATGTTGTGATTCTATTGAAGTTAAAGTGATCTAACATGTAAGGGTGTAATTGTAATTTTTGCTCACTTAGTAAAGGAATGACATATTAAAGACAAGTATGGGTCTTTATATTGGAAGGTTTTTTAAATTAAACGATGCAATACTAAATGTCTCCTTGAGACATGCTGTTTTACTTCTGGACAAGACAAGCCTCCAACTGTGATGCTAGAACTGTGAAACATGCCTGTTGCACAGTGAAACCTGTAACAATAGTGGGAGCTGCACTCCCAATTCATACCTCGAGATCCCAATCTGTACCTTACTGGCTGAACTGACTTCCAAGTACTACAACTACTATTAAAGTACTACAATGAATTTACACTTGGAGAACCTTTTTAGTCATTTGCTTACAAGAAACAAGCATGATTACTGATGCGACAACCTGCATATGTATCTGAAACCAGACATATTCCAAGGCTTAAAGGAATGTCCTACACTGACAGACTGAAATAACTGACCTATTTACTGTACGTTTTGAACAGAGATGACTATGTGGGGACATTCAAATTCCCTAAGGCACTGACAAAGTCAACTCTTCTTGACTTATGGTAATAGTAAAAATGTAATAGTAATAGTAAAATAATAAAAGTAATAGTAAAAAATTAACCAGAGGCCACAAGCAAAAAATTTGAAAGCATGTACTATAATTTGAAAAGAGTTGTAATGAAACATCTGCAGAGACAAGTCCCATTGAAAGCATTTAAAAAGCATTAAAAACAGAAGGCAATTCTTTACACAAATGGTTGTGGGAGTATGTTATGTTCCCCGGATTCTTTCAAGAAACTGCTGGCTGAAATCCTTAGCAACTAACTAGCAAATGGGCCAGATGAGCCACACGGGCTTCTCCTGTTTGTAATCATTCTTATGTTCTTAAGCTGCATTAACTTTTATTATGGCTGCTTTTCTTGGAGGAATGATGGGTCTTGACTTGAGATCAGGAGCCACACAACTCAGTGGCAGACCTTTAACAAAAAGGAGAAATAGAAAAGATACGATTGCATGTTAGCACCAGTGTGTGCACTGATGCGGCTGTTTTCAGAAGGAAACAGCTGGGAAAAGTTCCCTTCCTCGCGGGCTTTCTGGGCAGACTTTTACAGTTGATCTCTGGCAGGGTGAGGGATTGAGTTGCGTTCTGTGGTGAAGCAAGATGCTGACAATGCTGATTCTCTTCCTTTTAGCTTTCCTCCCCCTTCTTCATAGCTGAGCCAAATGGCTCGAGCTATAAAGAGCTTTATGTCTAAGGAAATTGCCCTGTGCAAACTAATACTTGTTAATTAAGCACAGTAAATAGACATACTGTACAGTTTAATAAACAAAACATAACAAACACATGGGTAGCTCCACCAGAAATATTCTTGTTCAAAGATAAAGAGAAGATTTGGGCTGGATAACCTAGCCCTGTAAGATAAATTTATGTTTATACAGTGTTCTATTTAAGAATAATTGCTATTTTCTATTTTCTAAACAGTCCCAGACGTTGCTTCAGATTTCAGTTTATCATTAACGCTTTTAATATGAATTGTTTTCGTCTTATGTTAAGTCTGTGCAAAAGTCAGACAGCCAGGGTTCACGACCCCAAATAATAAATGGGCATTCCACCCTTTTTGCCTCCTAGACCAAGGAGGTTCATGTAGTACACATGTCAAACTGAACTAGATGTCTTCTTTTAAATAATGGATCCTTTGAGGGGCTCATCAAGCATCTCAGTTCTCAGTTCAAAAGCTTTCCCAGGGATGATGAAAGATAACATTGGCTTTAACTTTCTTGTACCGCTCAAAAAGCAAATCTTGAAAAAAAGCATGCTACAAGACTTTTTCAGACCTACTGTACAACTCTTTTAACGATAACCAGAACATGCAGGTCCCAGGTGAATATTTGATTTCCAGTACTAATGTAACTTTGTGTGTTTTTAATACTCATCTCAAGACAAGTCTTGCCCATAGATACTATGCAATATGTAATGCTTTCTATTCACAGTTCTATTATGAAATTATTTCATTGAATTTTGTGTATCATACAAAAAGTATGTCCTGTCTAAAATTGTGCTTAGAACATTTTGTAGGAAGTAAATCTGAATGTTATGCCACCTAAAAGTTGTAATGTTAAGATCCACGAACACTAATAGATCCTATGCTTCTTATAATTTGTTATACTCAGTATCTGTCTCAGGTTAATAGTTATTTTAACATTGCTAAAATATTAGCAAATTTTCACTTTTATAATACAAAATACCCCAAACCTAGAAATCTGCATTAAAAATTTGAATATGCATCACTTTATGTGACATTTTTCATTAGGTGGAATAAATATCATGTGTCTAAAAAATAAAAGCATAGTTTACTTTTTTTCTTTGTAAAACTAGAAGCATGTTTCTTGAAAATACACCATTTATTCAGAATGCCAAAAGATAATTGCATTCTTTTAAAGAAACTTCTGCAGAGACAAAAGTCCCTGAGAAAGCATTTAAAAACTCAGATTGCTTGAATATCAAATACATCTTAGATGGGTGTTTGAGTTCAAGCTGTGGCTTAATTGTCAGTAAGCATGTTATTTCTGTCAGCCAGTGGGGTGACCAGGGGCGTCAGGGTTGTACAGTGGCTAGACAGACCATTAAGCAGGTATTAAACACTTCTCCAGATAAAGGAAGTAGCTGCCTGCCAAAAGCGCAGAGCAGAACTATCAATTTCCACGCAAGCACTGCTGGGATAGCTCTGGAGCAGCTCTGAAAAATTAAAAGGTCGTCAGGGTCAAAGTGCAGGTCTGAGAACTCGTCTGGCTGACTTCCTCACAGACTTACAGAAAACTGGCACGCTGAACTTGTCCAAGATCCCAAACAAACACAAGCCAGGCTGGTGAGCCATTTTTTCCAATGGAATTAGGTCACCAAATAGAAAACTTAAAAATTACACGAATGCTGGCTTGTATCAGCCTGCGATTACAAAAACACAGCAGCAGCCCGTGGGCAGAGAAAGAAGCATTTGAAGTGAAAAAGGCACAACAACAACAGTTCAGTTTGCTGAGCCTTTCTTCACTTTAAAAACTATCAAAACTAACTTTCTCTTTCCTTCATGAACAGAAAAGTTTCATATTGTATGGTGCAAATAGAACCAGATGGTTGAAATTAATTTATATCTCCAATGTGCTAGTGCTGTTTGGTTTGAAAAGGCCTTTTGTTAATATTGGTAGGGCAAACTGAAGATCTACTGTAAACAGACATGTGGTGTAGCTGCCCTGCAATTTCCATTCCTGCAGCTCTGCTGTTATTGAAATAATTATAGCAGACCCAGTCTGATGAAAGAAAGGAAATGGAAAATAAAAAATGTGTGCTTCTAACTAGCCTATTGGACTCTAACCAGTGATGATGCTTAATTTTATGCCTTTCTACCATCGTTTTCCCCCAAAGCCAAAGCCTTCTGTTCTAGAGTACTGTTCTACACAAAGGGTTGAGGAGTATGGAACAAGCTACCTAGCCATTTTGTGAAAGCTGAAACCATGGTTGCATTCAAAAAACATCTAGATAACAAGTCCAGATCTATTGGTCAAATGGGATTAATGGGCTGAATGGCCACCTCTCATTTGTATCCTTTCTTATGTTCATATGTAATGTCCAACCTCTTATTTGAGTATCTTACTTGATAGTGATTTCAACACACACGCTAATTCTTCTGACTGCACAGATACAGCCAATTTCTTAGCATATTTAGATAGTTCCAGGATCTATCAATTTTTAGTACTAATAAACAGAAGAGGACCTTCTATAGATTGAGTATAGTGAATTCGTGTGGGCTGATGAAAATCACCAAGTTCAATCTGTTGCCCTTGAAGAATCTGTTGCTTCTGAGAATGAAACACTAATACAAGTTACTTATAGTCAGATTCCCACAAAAATGTGATGTCTTTTGTTCATTCCTCCCCCTGGTACATACAGTACATGACACATGAATTGTAGTTGAAGGGCTGATTGTCTTTTTCAGTCTTAGAACAACAGCAGTCCTATGGGGATACCTTTAAGTCCTCCTTCTATTGCAGAAGTTTTGAAAGCCATCACACTAGTCCTACATTTTGTTCCACCATCAATAAAATACTGAAACCAATTTACAAGTCTTCTGTTCCTCCCTCTACTGAACAGTGTAACACATTCATATATTACAGCGAATTGTATTATATTAATAACCAGTGGCTGACCTCACCTCCTGCTGTCATGACAACTACGCCCACTCCTGCTCTCACAGGTTTGAGTTTCTCTAATTTAACTGCCGTTGATGCTACTTACTGTACAGTATGTGACCAGGTCGGTAGCTAAACTCAGACTTGAACCTGTTTTGGGCCTTTGTCCTATGTTCATACTCAGAGTTGGCTTCTCTGCTGTTTGTCTGTTGGTACTGACCTTATTAATAAGTCCTTGAAACCTGGTGTTGTCTAAACTTCAGTTACTTAATAGTTCCTTTTTCCATTTTGCCTTTTCTCAAAAACACTCTGGACTGGGTTATGGCAGCTCGATTACAATCGTGTCTTGCATTCTTGCATCTAATGAGCACTTTGAACTTCTAAGTTGGTTTATAGCAAAATATTCAATACTGAAACAATCCTTGTTAAGGTAGTTAATGATTTGCTGATACTGTAGCTACAACTTACTTAAGTTACTTAATATCCTACTCCGTATGAACTTAGGTGCAGTTTCCTATATATAAATTTGTCATTTAGAAGAAAAACAGATGATTTGTAAATATTGTTTTGTTCCACTTAATCAATGTGTTCCACAGGGTTCTGTGTTGGGACTTTTCCTATTTAGTATTTTGGTGTTGCCTCTTACTCAGACATCAAGGGTTTGTGTTTCACCTAAGTTGTTACAAGGCTGAAGCTATTTTCCTACGTTTTCTAACATCAGCTTCTCAAAGCTGGAGATTTCAATGGTGATGGTGAATTTAAACCCTTGATGTCAGCTAGAAACTTTGGTCTTACTTTGATTCTACTGTATGTTGCATTCTACATAATATTGCTTCTGAATTATTGATCCATGCTTTTCTATCATCTAGGGTAGACTACTTACTGTATGTACCTCATGTGCTGGGGTATCTATTAAGGTACTAAATGGGGTTTGGTTCACAATTCAGAATTCTTTATATTAACCAGTACTTGTACAGAGGCCAGTGCTTGTGACCTATTCTGCAGCATACTCCCACACTGTGTAAATTGGTTTGATTCTGAATTCATCCAGGTTTTTAAGAGCTTAAAAAAGCTTGTGTGAGTATAGTTCAACAATCTGAGATCTGCTTATTCAGAACTTTTTACTTTTAATAAAGACCAAGCTCTACACAGTAGTCAAGAAAACATGTTCTTGTGCCGATTATGTAATGCTTTTACAACTCACATAAAGACCTATATTTTCCATTTAATGTAAATTGCTTTTAATGTAATTTTTCCATTTAATGTATAATTTTGGTTATACTCTGTCTATACTCTTGGTTTTATTGGGCCAATTTACTGTGCTCTTTTTTATTTCTGACATGCTATAGTACATCATTATTAATTATTATTAAGCTTGGATCATAATTCTTACTATCTGCGAGTCTGATCTCATCGGATATGTAAACCAAACAAGCCTGGGCCCGGTTAGCACAGAGACAGGAGACCTCTAAGGAAAACCAGTTTTGATTTACAACTTTGTACGTTGCTTTACATGGTGTTGATTGACTAGTAGGTGGCACTCTACCCGCTTGACTACAATTTGCCTCATTGTGGTAACCTTAGACACTTTGCTGTAGGTGGTGCTGTTCTATGCACAGGACAAAAAACTGAGGTCCTGTCTATCTTGATCACTAAAGATTCCCTGGCACTATTTATAAGAATACAGGTGTTAAACCTAGTGTCCTGGCTAGATTCCCAAAGTATATTGGATTGGTGAAGCAGTGTCCCACTTCACTTCTCTGCCTGATCTGTTTTATCAGTGGGGCAACTAGCACATAATGGCAGCCACTCTCACCCAGGTAGATGCTGCACTTCAATAATGGATGTGGTGTGTCTCCTCCTGTATAAAAAGCTTTTTGGCATCCTTAAGGATGAAAGAAACTATATTTATGCCATTAATTTTTAATTAATTAATATTAAATGAAACACAAAATAAGTAATCTTTCCTGCTGCTGGGATTGGACACAGAGAAATCTGTAATGTTTTATTTAGGCATTTAAAAAAGCACAAAGGTGAAAAAATCTTTCATCGATATTTGCATATGAAAACAAGATTTAATTCTACAGCTTTTCAATCTACCCAAAGGCAGTAGACCTTCCTACCCCACATTAGAAAGCCTTGCTTTAAGTGTATTTTTTTCTGAAATACATTTTTGCATTACGGTAGTGCTCATCTACATGATAGTGTGGAAGAATGTAGTAAATCGAGATCAAAGAGATGTTTAAGCAAAATACAGAAAGCAAGACCCATGCTTCCGATTACAAACAGAAACCAGGTGCGCGCTTCTCCAATGTCTTATAAAGTTAACGCAACGGAAATTCCACCAATCTCACCAAAATAAACAGAATACCTGACCTGGTCTATCAGATCTAAGGTGCACTATGAAACAAAATTAATATAAACTGTCATGTGGACTGGGACAAAACTGTTTTTGTCCCAATCCACATTAAGGCTAGCCTGTAGCATATAAACCTGTTTAGCAATTTACAGTGGCTCACTTGGTTTCTCTCTTTCTTTGGGTCAAGTAGGATGTGCATGAGTTTAAGACCAAGCCGTGCAAGAAGTACTGAAGATCTTTATTCCCAAAGAGAAAATGACTCTTTCAAAAATTATCCATTTAAAATGACATGTGTTGAGCTTAGAGCGCTTTTGAAATATCCTTTACTTCATTATATTTTTTTTCCATGAAAGTCATACCTGAGGCCTTTTTTTTCTTAACTTTATATTTTCAGTTAAACTTAATTAAGGCAATCTTATGGATCTGTTTGTTTCCCTATAACGTAGCGAAATGCAAATGAAATGGTACTGTGATGAATTGGCTTGGAGAAGTGTTATGACAGTCCTTGTGTGCATCCTCCAGCATGAATAAACACAGAATGATTAATTATCGTCTGCGCCTTGCCTGCCCCACCAGGTTACTTCCCAGCGAGACACAGAGGAAACCTCAGGTCCAGATGTTAAATTGACGGTGCTGTTCTGGTTTTTCTTTTTTGCTGCTAAATGAAGTGAATAGTCTCACATGTCTACAGTATATTGAGTTCAGGTAAATGTACAGACAAACTGAACTTGGGAGAGTTCAAAATAAATAATGGTTTGCGTGCTGTAGAGGTCAAAAGGAATAAATGAACAAATACTACCAGCCCCTTCCCTGGAAGGATGACATTGAAGTATGCAATTTCTCTAATCACACTCCTAAGCAGGTTTCTGTCTTAAATGTAGAGATTAAGAACAACAGCTGGTTGATTTACATTCTCTGCCAGCACAGGGAAACTGCCAATTATACTGGCATTTCATCTCATTGTCACATACAAATAGGTTTTAACCAGATCTGTTTGAGAGAATGATATTATTTATTTCTGGTAAAAAGATTAATTATCAATCTTTTGATGTATTATTTTAATACAGGGAGGGGGTGGAAAAGAAATATTTTGTTTTATGATAAGATAAGCTATATTTTGGTCTCATAATGTACATAAGATGACATGATTAACATGATTCCTGTTTCTGTAAGGATGTCACTGTACAGCAAATATACAATATGTAATAAAACTCTTAAAGATTTATGAACTACCTTTTTTATTTTCTAAAAGTATTAAGGGAATTTATAAAAAAAATCATAATGTTTTGTGTTTACTAAATGTATCATGGACCATAATGCTGTGTATCAATTCTTATTAATTTTCCAATATAATCTTGTAACTACTACTTCAAACCTTTTACTTGATTTACTTTTTGCACAAGTTAAACACAATGATGCAGACGATTCTTGTGAAGTACTGAACATGTGAAAAAAACACAGCCAGTGCCCTTGGTTCACATCTGTACAGTATGTAATGTTCCTTAGAAACTAATGGCTGTTCACAATTTGTAAAGTCTTCAGTTCTACAGGTAACAGATATTTTATGTTAAAATATGTTAAATTTTATGATGCTAAACTGATGCTACTGTAGCATTTACAATAAAGTTAGAATGAGCTCAGAGAGTCTTATCAGTATGGAACAGTTGCAATTCCATTTAACAGAAATTTAACAAAAAACAAAAGGAATATCTTCTCTTTAAAGATTAATTGATAAATGTTCATTTCTCAATTTGAATTTTACATGACGTGCTACTAAGTGTCCATCCCTACATTTTCAAACCACTTTTTCCACTACAGGCACAGGAGGGAACCGGGCTTATCCCAGCCAACAGGCGCAAGGCAGAATACACCCTGGACTGAACACCAGTCCAGTGCCGAGTGCACAAACACGCACACACTCACACGAGGCCACTTTCCCAGAATCCAATTTAACCTAGGAGTATGTCATTGGACTAAGGATACCAGAGCACCTGAAGGAAACACATATGAACACAGGGAGAACAATGCAAAAGCCACCAATGGTACCTCAGGAACTAAAAGCAGGGCTCCAGAGCAGCAATATTAACCACTAACCAGGCCATCTGCTACTAATTGTGTTATGATAAAAAAGGATGCAACTCAGGTTATTCAGATTTTTATTTAAAATGTATCTCTATTGATAGCAAAATACTCAACTGAAGTACTTATTGTTTGCAGATGACTGTAGTCTGTGTGTCTCTATGCAGTACTTTTTGTAGAAATACAGTATGTTCTGTGCCTGTGCTTGTCCAGTTAAACCTCAACACATTTGTGGTACAGTGTATCAACACCTATTGCAAAAATCAATTTTATTCTTTTCATCCAGGATGAATTATTCAGAAAAGGCTACACACAAGAAGAGGATGGGTGTCAGAATGGGGCAGGTGCACAAAATCAGGTCCGAAGTGAAAGAGCCGGAGCGCCCTTAAGGAGGAGGGACTACAATTGTGACAATGGGTACCTTGATCCAGACACCCACATCACTCATGTTCTCAGGTTCATGTTTCAGACTCGAATCTAGCCTTTTCGTAGTTTGCAATGTTCTTGACCAAAGCCATTTAACTGCTTTAGCCTGTCAGAGTAGGATATTTCTTTGTCCCCAGTATTGTACCTGGTTGCTTTTCTCTGGACTAAACTGTGGCATACTGTATGTTTTTGCGTCTGTTGAACAAAACTGTAAAGAATATCTTAAATGAGGCCTCAGCAGTACAGTACAGCATATTTAAATCCCTTGATATGAAGTATATACTTTTAACTATATGCTAAGTTCCGTGTGCCTTTGTTATTGCTGCTCCAGATTGTCTAGCTCGGCCTTGATGATGAACGCTACAAAACATTTCTGCAAATCTAATAAAACTATATCATACATTTGAATATCATTCTAAAAAGCATAGTCTAAAATGTATCAGGATCCTATTTTTTATATTTTTTCTTCATATTCAGATACATTTCATAGGATTTAATTTCATAATTTAATCTTTAATTTAATAAAATAATAATTTAATCTTTTGATATGACCTAAGGATGTTGATTACTGAACTACTGTATGATTAAATGAGTCCCATGTCCTTTGTAGCATAAATAAACTGTCTTAATTCAAAGAGAGAGATAAAATGCCTTTGTCCACTGATTGAACACCTGACCCACTAAAGCAGTGCTTTAAGAACATATTATTTTTGTTCTTATCACCATAAAATGAACTGTCTTATACATACATGCTTCATTAACAATGCCAGAGTTCCCTGGAAAAAAGTTTGGACACTCATCCAAATGGTTTTCCCTGGTTTCCAAGGTTACACTACTCACTGAATTCCAGACAATATCAAATTATTTCATTGGTTTTGATTTGCATATCACTGGACAAAACTCAAATCAATACAAACTTCTAATAGGACAATAACATGGAAGAAGACTGAAAAATAAAAGCACAAGTTTAATATGTAATTTTTAAGGAGGTCGGCTGAGCATGGTCTTTCAGATACCAAGAAGAAGGGAAAATGCCTGAGAATTTGTTTTTTTGTGTTATGTAAAAAAATGAATCAGTTTCTTCACAGCTAGATTCTGAACAAATACAGTAAATTAATACGGCTTGAATAGTTTCGGCTGCAGAGTTATCTCTCTGGGACAACTCTTTCTACAAAAGAAACTCTGCCTTGATAGTCTATCAGAGGTAAATAACAGATGCATTGCTAGCCCTGCAAATGAGTTCAAAGATGTATTTTTCATCTTTGAAGGGTACAAATGTGCTGGAAGCTCTGCAGAGAAAGGCCATCCTCTTAATTTTTGCTTGCCAAAGAGCTTTCAGTATTTTATCCTTCTGCTGGAAAACAATGAAGTCATTTATTCACGTCACACTTGAATGGCTGTGCTGATACAGAGCCATGTAATAGGTCAATTTGCAAGTAGGTTCATTTTGATGGGGGGAATTATAAAAATAAAATACAGGCCAAAAGTCGTGTGGCTTCACACTGCATTTTAAAGATGTTCTGTTCCTGATGTGCCTTCGAATAACTGAAGCTGTGCTCTGCTGTTGAGTGATATCACACATTCCCACCATAACCTATGGGATTTACAATGAAAAAATAATGATTTGCTCTAACACTATTACCATTCCTAGGTTCTGGGACTTGTGAGAGAATTGACTAGGGTATTAAACTGAAGCACAATGGCCAGGAGGCAGAAGATACTGGATTTGTGTTATGGCTTCTCTTCTACTGCTGTGGCCTGATAAGCAAAGTTAGAGAGAAAAATGCACATTCTATACAATGGACCCACTGATGTAGCTCACTGTAGTGAACATTATCAGAACTCTATGACAGCTGTTTCTTTTGGAAAGGGCTTGCAGTAGGACATGACGCGATGAAGGTTTGTGTTCTTACACATTTTAAAAATAACATAAAGTTGGGTGGCGCATCTCTGGATTCTCACACTTTTTGGTTGCCATCTTGTTCATTTCTCTTTATTTTGATTTAAGCAGTACACTATTTAAGCATATACTGTATATAATGTCTGTACATCAGGATGTGCAAAATCTACACTACACAGCCTTGTAAGTGCAGAACATCTTTTTCCAAATTATTTGTGTTCCCCGTCAGCTACAACTGCAGCCATTTCGTAGAATGTCTTTGTCCAGCTTTTCCTTTGGCAGGCTCTGTTTTGGAAATCTCCTTCTGGTGTCTTTTACTCTAAACTTCTGATTTGAAATGTTTTTTCAGGTGTAACTCAGTTAGTAAAAGGTATATTTCATAAGCCAAAGTGTTCCCAAGTGTGACCCCTGGCTTTACAACAGACATACAGTTGCCTTACTGATTTATTTTTATTTTTTTCTATTTTCATTCATATTAAAAATATTCCTGGTTAACTGTTTCAATCCTACATTTTTTAACAACCCTTTTTTTCTTGTGATGCAGTCCTCTCGCTGAACATTGCACAGTGACTTTCTGAAAACATGAAAGTGTAATACAAAAACTTTCATTTCACAACCTGTGGTCAAAAGGATGTCAACACACATCCACAGTGCAGACCTAATGCAAAAGGTTGAGTTATTTGATGTAATGTGGTTTAATTATTGTACCTCAGTAATGTGTGCCATCATGACCTGCTCTCAGCCTAGGCTTTGCTTTCCAATGATGTTTCTCTACAAAAGGGAACACTAAACAGTTTGTGTTGGCAGCAGTGTTTGGCCATCCAGCCAGTGCTTTGAGAAAGAAGGCAAAATGATGGCGCCTCAGTTTCAATTATAAATTAAATCTTTCCTCTTTATTACAACTGTGGCAGATGCATTGTCAAAATGTCACATATATCACCTAAGGGTCATGTGATTCGAAAGTAAACGTATATTTATAGAAACATTTTTTCAACTTGACTTTTACAGGCAGTGGACCTTTTGTTTTTAATCCAGACCAAAGTATAAAATGCTGCTCTTATTTCTGTAATGCATAACAGCATGCCAAAAACTCAATATATGGTTGTTGATACTTTCCATATGTTTATATAGCATGATTGTTTCATTAACAAGTAAAACTATATCGATTGTAAATCAGAGTATATCTTCTTTATGGTTTATCCCTGTAAACCTTATTGCTTGTCATTTTAATTAGTTTCAGTAATGCTAAGCACTATCCAAAACATTCAATGTACTGTACAATAACTTAATATATAATGCACATTACAGAAGTTAAAAAAAGAGGAACAAGCAAAGCAAAGAAAAGTGACCAAATGAAACCAGGGGAAAAACTAAACTCTACAATAAAGTGAAAATACTTTTCAAGGTAGCTATTCTGAAATGAAGTGGTTCCACTGGTAAAGATGGTCACCTAAACACAAAATGAATTTGATGATCATGGGTTTGGGTGTGGATCATGCCATTAATGGACTGTGACTGGGATTCCTCAAGCAGAGCAGCCAAGAATTGGGTGGGAATAGTCAGAGAGGGCTCTGTAGGTGCTCAGCTACACAGCGCCCACTGTGGCTTCCCAGGTGCTTGCAGGCTGTCAATGAGAGGGACACGCCTCTTCTCCAATCAGCACTGAACTTCCTGTATAGAGCTGTAGTGCCTGTGACAGGAAGGAGGCATCCACCTACACCTCCTGTGTGTGTGGACGCCAGGCTCTTGGCTGTAAGCCCAGATGGGCTATTCCGAATGTGGTTTGTATAACAAAAATAACTAGTAATTCTAAATTTTGAAAAATGAATTGTTGGACTATACTCCTCCTGAGAATGTAATTGAGCTGTCATTGCCCAAATCCAGGTAAGGCAAATTGGAAATAGAACAGTAGATGCTGACTAATTTTGTTCGGGCTGGGTTGTTGAAACACATGTGTGATAGCAGTAGCCTTCAGGTACAAAATTGGGCTTTAAGGAATCTTTGATTATAAACATTCCTAAGAAGCAGGGTAGCTAGTTCTGAGAACATGCATAGAAATAGGGCTCTGAGCACAGGTAGAAGGTCTCATTTTGTCTACAAATGTAGTCACATAAATAACATGAACAACAGTTAATAAGAGAAACTTAGACGAGTTACTGTGACTGCTGTCAATAATTCTGCAATAAAATGAGGTCACTTCAAATACTCTGGACTTTTTTGTGATTTCTTTCACCAGGCCAGTTGAATTCACCATAGTCAGTCTGCAGAAGGTTTATTAATTTTTGTTAATTTATTAATAGGAAATGGAGGGACTGCCACATCTAGTAATTTGGCCTTATGGTCAAAGTGCTCAAATGCTTGTAGGCTGAGCATGTCCACGTTGTGAGACCTGGCCAAGTCCAATGTATGGACTTACAGCTATGTGTTGGAAAGATGACATGCTGAGTAAAATTTAAAAATACAAATTAGCTAAGAAATCATATATATCTGTGCAGTAAGGAGAACAGACATACAGTATATTGAAATCACTATCAAATTAGATACTTGCAGAGCCTGGACAAAACAGTGTTCATATCTCTGATAAAAGAGGAAGAAGACTAATAGGTGGTTTAGAGGGACAGTAAACCAGGACTCTCAGCAGTTAGATCTTTTTGTATTAAAAACCTTTCATTCATTTTCTAGCCACTTTCCCCTAGTGAGGGTGGCTCAAAGTTACATGCTTTTCTCTGCTCAGCAGGGCAGACCAGACTTCCCTTTTCCCAGCAACAGTCTCAGGCACCTCCTGAAAGAAACTCAGCCACTTCCCAGCAAGCTGAAAGACAATCCCTCCAGTATGTCCTGGGTCTGTCCCAGGGGCTCTTCTTCTCCAGATGCCTGAGCTACCTCAACTGGATCCTCTTGATCTGGAAGAGCAGTGACTCAACTCCAGATTGCCGAGCTTCTCACTCTCTCATGGAGAGTAAGCCCAGCAGCCCTACAGAGGACATAATTTTTGCCTCTTGTACCTGTGATATCATTCTTTCAGTCACCACCCAAACCTTGTGACCAAACAGTAGATACAAGAAAGGGGACAGGCATAAATGGCATGGAAATAGTATTAAAAATAAAGTATGAGATCTGGCAGTTCAGTATTTAGTACATAATTGATCCAAGGGTCTCATCCATCCAACATGCTGATTTTTGAATGATGTGATGGTATCAGTTTCAACAACATGGTTTTGTTCCAAACTCCCCCAACCATTTTGGCAAAAAAGTGCCTCCTGTTCTCTTTTTAAAATACTTCTCCATAGTTTCCACTTGTGTCCTCTAATTCATGTTTGACTGTTGATTATGTCCACTGTGTTAAAGATGCCATGTTTCTTCTAAGCAAAACAAAATTCACTTTCTGGATTAATAATAAACTCAATGAGAACCAGAGCTTTGTTATTCAATGATCCAGTGTTAAAGGAAGCAGATTGAGTGGAGATCCTTAACCAGAGAGCTTAGATAAACAGACAGCACAGGACGTGATGATCATACCACAGCCTTCAGGTGAATATTGACAATGATGGGATCAGATAGCACTAATATTAAAATTTGAGGTATTATTACAGTACACTGTGACCAGAGTCCCTGTGCCGATATGGACATTTGTGTGGAATTCCAAAAATATGGCACTGATCATACAATATACTGTACTCTGTAGAGCAAGAAGGAACTGAGGAGTGATGGAGTCAAGTAACATCAAAGAGAGACAGTTCATAAGCTGAAGATTACTTAACATAGTTATGCAAAGCAGAAGAAAGGCCATCTACAAATCATTCTGTTCAGCAGGAGCAGCATCCATGTTAGTGCAAGTCTTTACAAGTGGTATGTGAAAGAAAATCAGCTAAAAAATCTCTTAAATCTATTACTTCACAATTTATCCACTATGCATTGTTCAGAGACAATATTGTTTAGATTGGGACCACATGATTCCTTCCTTATATAACAGTGAGAACACTATTGGCAACCTTTGGAAATGACTATATCTACTGTACCTCTCTCTTAACAAACAGAACAAAAGCATCTCCTACTTTAATGCCCCTGCTGAGTCCTCATCAAAAGGTACATTTGGTTCTAACATTTCTAGGTAAGCCTTACATAAAAAGTTAAATTGCTTAAAGAAAGAGGAAAAAATAGAAGTATGCGTAATTTATTATTTTATAATTTTTTTTAAATAAATTGAGCAAACAACAACTGCTGTGTGTTACAGCTTTATACAACAAAACCTGAAATGCATGACATGCATATAAATGTATCATGTACAATATTTCTAAATCAATAACAGGCTGGGTAGAATAAATTAATTGAAAATACCATAATTAACTCACTCTCACATAGACACATTTTAGGATATATTACAATTTTAGATGTAATCATTTTAATTCAATCTTGAGAAAGGAAAATGTTAAAAGGGTTTTCATAGGAGAACAGAAATGCACTCCTTTCTTTTTAGAGGCCCAAAATGTTTCTGACAAATACAGAATTTTATAAATCTATTTAGTTCAGACCAGGAAGTAGCAAAGAATAGCTGAATGAAATGTCTCTTTTTGAGCTAATGAATGCACATTCTGATTGTCACTTCACACAAAATTAATATGATTATAGTTATAAACTTTCTTGAATGTTTTAGGCTAGTTATACAAGCATGCTTACCCTAGATTAGCACATGGAAATACAGCTTTTTTATGTACTCTGTCATTTAAATCTCCTACACAGTGCAAACAGGATAAATCCACTATTATGCAGCATCCTTTTATAACAATTCTGCTTTCTTTCTTAAAAGCCTCAAGCAAGATTTTACTTCAGTTTCTGCATAGAAAACATATTTGCTGCGCTTTTAGCCAGTAAAAACCTCAACATCCTTTAAGCATGTGGCATACAGCTGTCAAATCTAAATCTTTGCTTTTAATCTTCAGGCAGCATGCTTGGGTATGATTACTGGTATTTTGTTAGAGAGACTTAAGTCTGTTCTTAGTGATAGAAGAGAAGGGTACTCAGATGAAATGAGAACTACAAATCTTTAAAGCTGAAAACTGAAACGTGAAGTGTTAATGGATAAAGGCATTGGTTTCACTCACACCTGTCCTTTGGAGCCCCATTTGCTTTTATCTTTCAGATAGCCCATCCAATTTAAACTAATGCTTAAGAGTAAATTTAATTTTAAAGTCAGAGGTGCATGAGCCTACTACTGCCCAATGCCTGATTGCTTCTTCTGTTTGTCTTCTTTTAAAATAGTTTAAGTTCGTCAGATAAACTCTTGTACAGATCTGATTTATTTTCACAATAGTAGTTCAAGTAGGTCAGCATGCATAGGCTGAAAAGGAACAAGTACAGGTTTGTTGCATGCTGAAAGAAAATAAAAGAGACAACGTTTCAGGTCCACCTTCTTCAGGTTCTGAAGTGGACCTGAAGAAAGCTCCACAGCCAAAACATTGTGTCTCTTTTCTTTTCAGCATGGAATAAACCTTTTCTTGTTCCTCATTGTCACAATGTCACTCTTCTCTTCTGTCTTCTGTGGCATGGAGATTAACCAGCATTGTGTAATCCCAAAGTGCTAGAGATTGCATATGAATTGAAATTGAATTTATGTGATTATGCTTTATCAGGCACTATACTATATCAATAATTCCTGAAAGCAACATCTTTCTGTTTGATTTATCTTTGAAATTAATATAAAAAGCACACAGTGTTTGGGGGGATATTGGATACTCAGTACAATAGACTTCCAATGATTTTTATATCACAAAACGTATTGTGAGATAGACACAAATAAAGTTTGAGCAAAAAGTGAGCAACAAATATTGACATACAGTAATCCAATTGCACTTTGTGGCCAGGTCCAGGGTCTGTGAGGAATTCCTAGGCAAAATCAGGACCAAGTGTGATAACTGGAACAGCTATTCACTGCAATCAAGGTACAATGAATCTTGGAACTCTAGTATAGTAACTATAAATAAGTGCTAGATTTAGTTTGCTATAGCTTTTCTTAATCTAAAATTGCAGTTACAGAATGTACATGCTGAGAGGCAATGTAAGATAAAGGCAGAACTGATGTAGCATGCTTTATTTAGATGTTTATTTATTCAAAGTAGTGTTTGTTTTTCAACTCATGTTAGTTGACCATAATGCATCATAGATTAGACACAGGTAACAGGTAAAACAAATGTATCCATTGTATTACACAACATACAGGCTAGAGATAAACCAAAGTGGTGACAAATAAAACCATATACAGTACATTTCCTGTAGAAAGGACTGTGTATCACAGAATGAGTTGTTCCAATTACAGTTGGAACTGTAAAGCTGTCAGAAGAGGAGAGCAAGACTCATCCTGTCATGGTGTATCTGATCTTAAATGTGAGAAACTACATGTCTCTCACCCTTGAGTATGAGAATGCAGGGCAGCTTGTTTCCAGCTTAACAGAATAAGAGAGTGGGCTAGCATTAAAGCATAGGCCATGACACTTAACCAAACCTTTCATATAACCAATTCCTCATGTACAGTGCCAAAAACCTCTTTTAAGAGTTGATAGGCAAATTAGCATCTTTCCGAAAAGGTCCCAAAGAGCAAGTTCTACTACATGCCAGTTTGAGAAAGGACCATGAATTATTGATGCCAGGGCCTGCATCCATCTGCTGCATGTGGGATGTAAACGAGCTAGTTTGGTTTTGGACATATGTATTTGATGAATGATTTTGAATTGAATCACAGTATGACGTGCATGACTGAAGAAGAGCACATTTCTAAAAGAATAGAGTTCCAGATACCATCTGTGTGATTAAAGCTGAGAACCTGCTCCCAGAGTGGTCAGTGAAGAGCAGAACAAGGACATAATAGAATCACTTTATTTTATTTCATACTTTTATTTGCAGTTTAATTTTAATAATAATAATCTATCCATTCTTATACTGCTTCATCCAATTCAGAGTTGAGGGGGAGCAAGAAACAGGAACAAGGCAGGGTATACCCTGGATGAGACGCCAGTCCATCATAGCACACAAACAGACACACACTCACACCAGGGCCAGTGTTCCCAGAAGCCAATTAATGTACCAGAATGACTTCAGGCTGTGAGAGGAAACCAGAGCACCCAGAGGAAATCCAGGCAAACATGAGGGAACATGAAAACTCCACACAGACAGCACTCCAGGTCCAGAATTGAATCTAGGCCTTAAGCGCTGTGAGGCGCTTGCTGTGCTTGCTAACCACAGCAATGCTCTGCCACCCCAAGAAGGTGATCAAGAACAATAAGAGGAATTATTATTTTTGTTATTATTGGCCGACAGGCACTGTGTAAGAGCCGGCTTACCAGAGCGGTGACGTCACCGCCCTTCGCTGTAATAGCAGGACCACATCCGCTGGGTTGAGGAGAGATCTCTCTTTAGCTCACCAGGCTGGGTCCCTGTTGAGTGATGCCGGAGGCCTGGGTTCGCGTCCCCCACGGTGCAGGGCTGACTGTAGGCGGCAACGGCAAGGGCGCCCGCCAGAACCCCAGAGTGTTACATTATTATTTTACTTATGGCCAGAGTAATTAGGCCATCAGATAAGAAAAAAATGGCATACAGCCATTACACATGCAAAACACAATGAGAAGAAAAACATTTTTTAATAAGTGTTCCATTCTGACTTTATTTTCCATGGAAAAGTTTAATTTAATATATTGGTCTTACATTTATCAAGTCCTAGCTATTTCAGTAAATGTGACTATTATGCTGTATCACTATTAAGGATTTAATTACAAATTGCAAAATATGGTACTGCTTTGTCTACTACTTGCCTGGAAGGAAAGGGCAAGGAAAGGAAGAGAGGCCTGTTTTGTCTTTAATGGTTTTATAAAGATTTCAGAAAACCAAACTTGCATGGTTTCAAAGTCCTTCACTTTAGTTAAAAGGGAAGTTGTATATTTCGGTTTGGGATGACATTAATCTTCCTATTCTTCAATGTTCAATGTTGTTGACCAATCTAACATTTTAAAATTTTATCAAGTAAATTTTGTTTAGAAATCTCAACCTGCCATCACCTACAGTACCATAAAGTAGCCTTTAGTAAAAATATCTATAATGTTTACAGTGGATTAATTTTGCTTGTTTCAAACAATTTCAAGATTGTAATTTGGACATACTGATGAAAATGTTTTAAGGTTTACATGTACAGGGTAGGAGTAAAGGGTCCATACATTCCTTTTTTTCCTGAAATTATTTTTAGTAGGAGACTTTTCTTTCGCCTGTAATAATAATTATTATTAGCAGTAGCAGTAGTGGTAGCAGTAGTAGTTGTTGATGTTGTGGGTGTTAAATACACACCATGTTATCATATTATGCACAAAACACAGAATTAGCATTTATCAAAATATGTGTATCTTTGGAATATTACATTTCTGAGCATTTCTTCAAAATGTTAACAGACAGAAAGGAATTATAGAATTCTTTTAGTCCAACTCTCTTTTAATTGTGTCTGACTGATTCTAACTGGGAAAATTAAGATGAACTCGATGCTGTGTTTGTATAGCCCAGATATAACATCTTTTATTCAGTATGTTTTTGGCCAACATTAATACCAAGATCTGGACATGTTTATTTGCCTGAAATATCTTGTATAAAAAGATCGGCTTCCTGGGATTTCCAGTAAGAACCAAGGTTAGCTTTATTCCCAACATAATCAAGAAAAAATGCTGACACTAATTTTGAACAACCCCAAATTATTACTACCCCCAGAACATTTTATAATGTGAGTGAGATACCTTGCTCAGGATGTAACAGGATAATCTCACATAAGATTGGAACCCACAACCTTCCAGGTGAAGGCCTAAAGTTCCCAATCACTATACCCCACTGTTCCCCAGATCTGTCAGACAGGTCTATAACATTTACATTTTCATGCCTCTAGCTAGATCATTTTTCTTGATTTCTTTGTTACCAGCAACCAGAGCAATACATAAGACTTTGGCTTGGTCTCAGTAGCAGCTTGCTGACATGCTATCTCTATGCATTGCTTGGTCCCTGGGAAGGAGCTATCCTGGATACTTTCAGGGGAGGATTTACAGTAACAGTGGCAAATGATTTCTAAAAGTCAACAGTTAGCTCCGTTGTGTGATCTGCAGAGACCCATTCCAGCTAGGATTGAAACGAGGTGCCGAGGTAGTACAGGAATGGTGACAAACATCACATTATCACATTTGGTAGCTAGTGGATAATTGATCCTAGGAGCTCATCCTGTTGTATCTTAGTGGTTTGAAAAGTGCAGAAAGATCTGAAACCTGTCTCCATCATTGTTCCCCATTTAGGTTCTGTCATACACACAGCAAAGTCAGTACACAAACTGAAAAAAAACACAACAAGCTGTTTCAGGCAGTAATAAGTCAATAATCCATAGGAGTGACTAGCACATGCAGATACTTCGGTCAGTCATAACAAAGGCAGTTTCAAGCAAACCTATGCAGATTTGTTACGATCTATGGCTGTATAAAATGCATAGCCTGAAGTGTGAAGAAACAGCTAAGCTGGGTCAAAGAAATTAAGATGCAAAACAACTGATAACCATTTTCAACTTTTGTTGAATTATTCAGATGTATATTTTAATGCACATCTTGTCCAACTTCATCTTTACTCTGTAACAGCTGTTAAACTGGTTCCTTGCTTTATGAAGCTTGCCACCCACAAAACATTTATGACCTTCGGGAAGTCTTCAGTGACTGCTTGCAAAGAAGTCTTTGCCTGTGAGTCATGTCCATTTAGAATATGACAGGCGTCTGCAATTGCAAACAATGACAGCTAAAACCTGACTGTCTTTGTAGGAGCCTGACAATCAAATTCACACTTTTCAAAGAGCTGTCAGCTAGCCGGACTGGTGTTGAATGGGTGCATTAGGAGGTCATAAAATCATTGGAATTGCGGAAACATGGTAATAAATTCCATTTATTCCATTTTAAAACAGGCTCTAAAATGTGTTATTCTTAAAATAAAAAAAACAGGTGAAAATCAAAAAACATAATTTCAATTAAATATAAATGGCTTGCATGTTTTTGCATTTAAGGTTTCCTGTGTTTTTCTTTCTAAGCTTTTATTGACTGATATTCATTTATTAGTAAGAGTTCTCCTGAAGTAGCAGTAAAAATGCCCAAGTGAGAAATAGGAGTGCAGTTACACAGTTGCACAGTAGGTAACTCCTGTTTAACAGCTTGCCTTGCTCCTGAAAAGTACTGAGTGGTTGAGGTGTGGGATGAAGGAAGCCGACACTGAATGCACTACTGACCATGACCTGAAAGCATGAGAGAAGACCTTAGCATGTTCAACATATATGGAATGAAATTTCAAGTTTGTCAGCACTTTACTGTTAGGTTTGGCTTAAATAAAAGCAGCTTTCCATAACATGCAGAGATAGATGAAAAGGTGCTCTCTCTCAATTGTGCTTGCAGACAGTACCCTGAATGTAATACTAAACAAAATTCCTCTATACATTGTATAGACAGAAGACAGACGTTTGCAACACTGTGCAGACACAAGGCATTGCAACAGAATGAAACTGACATACAGTAAGTCTATACAGTGCAGCAACCTGTGGTGCTTTTAGCCCATCCAGAGATGTACAGTGTGCCATTCTTTTCATATTAGTCCTCATCATAATGTACGCTCTTTCTTTGCTTTGTACTGTAAATGGAGTCTGTTACTGAAGGACCATGGCAATCTTTCCAGAAGGATGAAGCTCAGCAGGTTGTCTAGTCTACAGAAGCACATTTAAGTTTGCGCACATTGCCAGAGTCTTATTAGAATTAGTATCAGGCCAAGCATTGTGGGATATAAAGACACTGGAGGGGGGGAGACAGTTTGTGATCCCTGTCTGTGAGCTTTCCTTACTATTGTCTAGAGGGAAAGACTCTGAGTCATGCTGAGCAAAGAAGAGTTTGAAGGGAGAAAAAGAAATACTGCTCAGCTAGAAAATGTGTGTACGTGAGGAAGGGGGGAGATAACAGAGGCAATTATGTGCAGTAAGAACGGCTCGGAAACAGCTTAATGAATGACCAGCAGCTACAAAGGAGCGAAGCTATTATTAGGCTGGCAGCCCTTAAAGAACAGACTCATAGTAGATTACCCACAGCTACAGTAAAGTGATTCAAACTGTGCGATAACTATCAACTGTACAGTAAAATACAATGTCACATGAGTAGTATCCTGAAAGTGCACATTCCCTGTGAATTTTAAACAAATGAGAGAAAGAAGTGAAAAGATGAAATAGCGATAATTATACAGAGATAAGTGAACATGGTGGGCTATACAATATCCGTTGATTTCAGCTGGGGGCTAATGCTGTCACTAATTTTATACTATACATAAAACTGCATGTTGTAAGGTACAGTATATGAACAAAGCTCTATGTGAAAGCACGATTTGGATGCAGGTTTTAGTTTGGTATGATGAAATTACTCTACATTTTGAGTAAGCAATTTCTGACTTCTGGAAGAGGCGAAAGTGATCATACCGTTTTGTTGTTTTTGTTTCAATAATTACTAAAGAAAGTAGAACTAAATGAGGGCATCCCATCAACACTCAGGCTCTAGTTTAAACATGAGTGTAAATATGGCTTTCAGCAGTGCGCTCACTTCTGATCTGATTTGTTTTGATTTCCGTGGGAAACAGGAGACATTAGCTCTGGGCATTTGTTTGGATTTACCTCCTCTAGATCCAGACTGCCTGCAGCAGCTGCACACCTGACGTTATTTCCAGAAATTTCTTCTTCAAATAAAAAAAAATCACCTAGTAAATGAATGACCTGTCAGCACGTTCATCTGCCATGGCACGACAGCATCTGTATGCTTCTAATAACACAGAAATATTCAGAGTCAGCCCTTTTTATAGGCCTTAATGATGGCTGTGCAAAGTGTCCTGCCAAGCAGCAAGTTTTCCTTGGACCATTTCTTTTGCCATAGTCTTTGATTTTCCTTACAGTTGTCCAAAATGGGTCACAATATATTTCCAGCAGGAGTATTCTGTAAGCTCTGAGATTAATAACACTAAGAATTAGATCCATGAACATGCAGAAATGAACAGCAGCAATCAAGTTTTCTTCTCCAAATGAGGTGTTAGTCAGAGGTTGAGTTAGTCAGAGGTTGAAATCATATTCCTTGCAGTAAAAATTTAAAACTGTAGCACAGATGTTCAGGCAACACAAACAAGCCAAAGTGTCACTTTTAAACATTTTCCTCTTGTTACTCTTGTGGCCCTTCAGAAATTAAAGAGGTTTTCAGCAGTTCCACTGATGCCTTTTAAATGACATTTGAACAAAAATGTCATTAAATTACACAATAAAAACAAACTTAAATTTCATAATAGATTCTTGACAGTGAATGTTTCTTTCTCTTCCCTGAAAGTAAAAAAATAGCAGAAGAAAGCAATTACTCTTCTTTCTGTGCTCGTCCTCCGAGCTGCTGCTCTGCTCCACAGTGGGATTTCCACATGGAAGGAGCTGGCAAGAACCTCAAGAACTGGGATTTAAAGTTTATGTAAAGTTGTCAATGCACATACAGTGTGCCTGGGAATATTTCCCAGTGTTAACACTGCTCCTCTGTCTTTTGGAGGTCAGACGGACTTTCCTGCAACTGCTGTCACTGGGCTGGGTAGAGAGCCCCCATGGTGCCTGGCTGAGCCCTGTACTCACACGGACCACAATTAAATGTAATTATTTCAACCTGCAGAAAGAAAGTAGGACTGTGGTAAATTACTAAACTAATACCAAAAAAGGGAAATTCACGTGTGACCCCGGGGCCCACCTATGACTTCTTACCCTTGCTTTCGTTTCCTGTGCTGCATTTAGGGGTGGGACAGGACACAGGCAGCCTTCGTTCTCTAATAGCATTTTAAAGAAAAAAGTCAAACACTTCTCATTTGCAGCATAAATATATATTCAGTGTTCTAAATTCTCTGTAATGGAAAAATGCCATCACAGTTTTGTACACCATATGTTTACTATGCTTTGCTAAACGTACTCCAGTTTTACCAGAGTAGACTTCTATGGAATCTTAAACAAAAGTCTGGGAGGAGGTCAAACTCTAATGGTCGCCCACCTCCGCGCTCCTACTGTACATAAAGATATCTCGCCTCTAGAACACCCTGTGTGCATCTTATCTCTCACCCCTTCCTCCATGACATCTCTGCTCCTGCTGCAATTCCCCGGCTCATTCCTTGTGAACTGAAGGGAAGGCCTTAATGGAAGTGTGGGAGTTAATGAAGAAAAGGAGATTCACATATAACATCAAATGAGTTTTAATATACTGGAAACATTTATATTCTGGTTTATATTCATACAACCAGGACACAATGGCAACAGCTAGACTGGTAGATCTTACACCTTCTTTTTCCAGCGCTCTCCTCTCTGGTAGAAGAGAATGGAACACAACAATACAAGTACACAGTGCTAAGCATGTGGAACAAAACCAATGAGTAACTAAATTAAACAGGAAGCGCAAACGTCTTCATTAACTTTCTGCTACATTGAGGTCAGGTCATTGCTATTCCCTCAGCTAGGCAGGCTTCTCCAAATAAACTTTTGATGCACTTAGGAGCTGCATCTCATTAATTACAGTTTGACTGAACTTCTAACATTAGTGTAAATTGTAATATTAAGTTGTTTCTATTTGACTTTTTGGGCACCATTAAGAATCACTTTAACATATCTATTTGCTTTTAATTTACAATGTGCACAGTGCTCGAAATAATGTACAGTTCCTGACACAGAACTTTTTACAAACCCTTACTGTTCCTCGAAGCTTTGAGGGACAGATTGCTTCAAAACAAATTCTCTCAATTTTAACTAAATTAAGGTTAAGCGAGCTGTGTTTTAGGTTTAAATGTTTGGTGTTTCATATTAAATTTCTACTGTTTTAACATGTGGGGAAAAATCATAAACATAAATGTAACAAAAGTGCTTTGCCAATTGAAAGCAGACCACACTTTAAAAAACAACTATCTGAAACATGATTTTATCTTTCTAAGCTTTCTATTAAGAGGAATCTCTAGAGAACCCATTTTTTCTGGTTTGGTTAGGCGCTAGTCACTTTCAAATCCAGCTTTAAAGTTATATTATCTTGAAATTAAAATTTAAATGTTTAAAGAACATTTTACATAATCCCATATTATTGCAGAAATTGATGTTACAAAGATCCTTTCTCCAAAGTAAAATATTAAATTATTATTTATTGGAAATGGTGAGCTATTTTTCCCCCAGCTTATTCCATATTTTCTGCCAGTCCTAGTTTTTTTTAAAGACCTTTCCTTCCACTTATCTGACATGTGCCTGTTAATGCTTTTCGTTGTTAACGCTGTTGAATAACCAGTCTTATAAATTCAAAACAACCTTCGAAAAGTTTCTAACAAAGGAGAATATATTCATTTTTTCCCTTTTTTGTTGTGTGTTATTCCCTGTGTGCAACTAAAAATTATGACAGGCTGAAGCAATTGGGTTATTTATGTGGGTTTTAGCACATACTGCTCTAACAGTTGTATTTAAACCTTGTGCTTCACTTCTAGCCAAAACCTGCAAGCTTAAACCAAACAAACACCCACTTACTGGCTTCTGGAGCTTATTTAACAAGCTCCATTAAGATGGCAAGTGTGAATATATTTTCTTTTATGGGTATTATAAACAGGAAGCTTTATACTGGCACCTGAACTCATGTCCCAAAAATGCAGTCAACAAAAACTGAACAAAAAATTACCCAAGAGTCAGGAACTCATAAGTTATTTTTTTCATTTCCTGTCCCTCATTTGTGCTTCATCGTGAATGAATGCAAAACAATAGTCCTCTATTGCATCTTATTGGTCAAACTTTATGTCTCACTTAACTATAACTGATTAGGATGCTAATACGGATGATAAAAACAGGATTTACTGTATGTTTAGGGTTGAAGGGCATTTAATCTACAGTAAAGACTGGTTATTCTCACATTAATGTCAATTACTACCTTGTGGTCTGATCTCAGAAGCTGTATAATGTTGGGCCTGATCTGTACTGAGCTGGGAGACCTGAAAGAGGGTTGGTATTGCAAGTGAACCAGTAGGTGGTGTTCTTTCCTCTGGATTTCAATTTCCAAGGCAATTCCCCAGTACGGAGACTGTTCTGTATTGTAGTAGGTGCTACACTTTAAATGAAATGATAAACAGAGGTCCTGGTTACTAATGTTATTATGTGAGGACTTAGACATAACATAAGAATGAAGTAATGCTCTTACTTACTCATCAAAGATTGCAGGACATTTAGTAAGAGTTAGAGTGTCAACCCCAGTTTTCTGGTTAAATTCCTCCTTGGCTTTGTTCAATCTGTCCTCCCTACAATTCCCAGCTAGGTTCAATTGTTATTGTCCTATTAATACTTTATAAATATATTTAATATAAAATGATTGTTAAGGTTTGATTTTTTATAAGATTATTTTTTGTTTAATGAAAGACATGGTCTTTAATATCTACTACTGTGCTGCCTTCATGCTTAACAGAATTTCAAGATGTCATTTATAACTGCCGACACCTCAAAGTAACATCTCAAGTTATTTGGTTTATAGGGAACCCAGCATCAAGCTCCTTTTTCCATTCAAAAATTCTCTGGAGGCTTTGTGTTGAAGGTAATTATCATCCACTTCCCCTTCTCCAGTGTACCTAAGGTATTTCTATTAAGGGGTGTTTATTTCTTTTCATATCATCTTTGTCTGACTCGGGACAATTGCAAGTGAAGAATGTGAGGAGAGCTCCGTTTTAACTGTCTGTTTGTTTAGAAGAACTGTTGCATACTCACCTCAGCAAAAGCTTGATATTTTACCCTTCATTTTTGTATGGAAAACACAATTTGCCTTTTCATCATAGCCCTGCCAGAAATACAGACAAATCATTAAGATAAAGGACTGCTTTTGTTACACGTTAAAGTGAATTGACTTTGAAAATGTTCTTCTGAAGTTACTTTAAATTTCAAAATAGTAACTAAAGAAATGGCCATTATAGGACTAATTTAAACCTGTCCTATTGATCACTAGGCTTTCCAGAGGCTTCCAAACATCAGCCTAAGCTGTCAAATGGTAATTGTGTCCAGCTGAATAGAATTAAAAGCATGTCAGAGAATGTGTCCTGTCTAAATAACCAGGCCATCATGACAATGAAATAACTAACATATGTGATTTCCTAACTCTCACTTTTTCAAAAAGTAGATGGGTTATGGTGTTTCTTTGCATTATATTTTCGTTATTTGCTCTTAGAATCCTTTATTTTATTGTGTCCTTCTAAGTAGTGGGTTAGCCTGTGCTGAGATGACCATTCATTTTTCTCCATAAAGTAAAGTGTTACCCACAGACATATTTGCATCTATGCATGAATGTCTTAGTTGACAGTCTCCAAAGCTTTTCTATGCCTTTTTTTCTATCTCCCTTACTTCCAGACCCCTGTACCCAGTGCCTGCATTACCATGTACAGCAGTTGATGTCCTTAATAATTTTGTGAAGAAGCCAATGTCTTGATAATCCAGATGGGTCCCATTGGTTCTCTGCTGTTTTTAGAATACAACTTTTAAATGAAACACTTTTTTTCCATTTTCAAGCAATTGCATAGTTTGTTTGCAATCTGAACTATAGATCCAAGTAATCTGAGGTAGAAATCTTTATACATTTTCAGAACTCTTCCCATTTTGTTCTTTCCAGTGCATATAAACAGCTTGGTATATTATGTATAGGAAAAGTTTTGAAGCTCTTCATCTCTCTGTAGTTATACTTCATGGCAGGTCAACAGGAGAAACATCCCACTTCCCTGCCATTAGCCTTTCAAAATGAAGCTTGAAAGCAACCATTATTTACTGTTCACAGAGAAAGCCTGCTGTGCATGGAGCAAAAGTCAAAACAAATTTTAAAACTGCCTCTGTAAAACACTGTACTTGGACCTCCAGTTTGGGTGATTTTCTACACTAAAGCAGACTGCATGTTGCTTTTTTGCAGAAGTATTTTATTAAACTAAAGTTTGGACTTTTACTATCAGGTTTGCATTTTTATTACATTTAATGTGGCTGAGAGTGTTTTTTGTTTCTGTAGTTTCAAAAAATAATTTATTTGTTAAATTTTAGCCTTAATCCCATCAGCAGCAAAGTGAGAGCAATCCATACCTTATCTCATATACTGTATGATGAAGTTTAAATAATTTATTTTTAAATTCTCTCTTCTGGTAGCAGGCAATCACATATCTCAGAAATAGAGACTATTTCTGCATCAAAATAGAACAGTCCATGAGAATGAAATAATGCAACTTGTATCATTTATGCGAATGTATTGATGTCACAGAACTTCTGTCTGCTTTCATTGCAGGCATTCCACTTGATGCTGACTGTAATTAATGGAATTTTAATGTACTGCATGTAGGACACGAACCTCTGAAACATGAATGATAATGTAATGGAGTAAATAAATTATTACAGGATAAAGGCCTGCCCACTAATAAAAAGAATTATCTAATAAACACACTCAGTGTAACATCAGGTCGGCAAAGTAGTTAATATCATAATGAATTTAACAAAGACAGCAGATTTTGAAAACCCGTACTAAATAACATTGAGCACTAGTGTAAAAAAATATTTATCTGGAACATTCTCCAGCCTAGGGAAGCAGGGTGGCTCAGTGGTTAGCATTACTGCCTCACAGCGCTGGGGCCCTGGTTTCAATGCTGGACCTAGGTGCAATCCAAGTGAAGTTTGTACTGTATGTTCTTCCCATGTTCGGGTGGGATTCCTCTGGGTGCACTGGGGTCTTCCCACAGTCCAAGGAAAAACTCATTGGTTAACTGGCTTCGGGAAAAAATTGGCCCTGGTGTGAATTACTGTGTGCGTATCTGTGTCTGTGCGGGGTGTACACCACCTTTCGCCCAATACTTTGCCAAGATAGACTAGGACTTCCTGCAATCCTGAATTGGATGAAGCAGTCAGAAAATGGATGGATGTATTCCCCAGTCTACTATTAAAACTTTTAGAAGTGTAAGAAAGTTTTCTTCTGCTAATTTTCCATCCGATTGATTTTCATTTTACATTGTAAACAAGGCCTCACAATACTCGTATGGCAAAATCTTAGGAGCCCCACCGAATTTAGTGCTTGGTCCTTGTGAGCTGAAAGGATAGTATGAGTGCATGTTTCTTTGCTATAGAATTTTTTTTAGGAACTTTTCGTACCAGATTTACATCTTCATTACATTTATGGTGAGTAGAATAGAGTAGAGTACAACAGTGTATAATATGACTATTTTCCATAGGGTTTCAAGATAATTTGAGTTCCCTGCTTCATTCCATTTTTCTAACAGGATCATGTTAGCTTGAGGGTGTGGGTCTGCAGGAATTCCATTGCCTTCTACCCGTTTTCCAGAGGAATGACTTCTAGAGAATACTCTGGCCAGTAAACGTGTCTTGCTTTCCAAACCAACCACGCTGTTTGCCACTAAAAGAGTCTATTCATTTGAATGGAAATTACCAGTATTATGGCCAGTGAATGTAAATCCAAGTATTAAGTGAAAATCAGACAGGGGTTGATATGGAGGCAATATGCCAGTAGCTATCGACTTTTTCATATTTTCTTGTGTTACAATATGGAATCATAATGTGTTTATTTGGGATTTTATGCCACTGATCACCAAAATAAAACAATGTATAAAGTCAAAGTGGAAACCAAGTTTTACAGATCCACCTAAATAAATTAGTAATAAAGAATAGAAAATAATCAATGTCATAACTATTCATCCCCCCTGAATCAATATTTGGTAGAGACATCTTTGGTCAACAGCAATTTTCAACTCACCAGCCATTCCCTCCAACTTTTTAACGATTTCCAGTTTCAGGGCGCAGAATGTTACATTTTTATCATGGACATCACATCCTTATACATCATCATTCCCCACAATGATGGTCTTACAGCCCTCAAGCACATGCTGGATAAACGCACAGTGGTTGATCCACCCATCCACACTCTTGCATGTCTTGCAGAATTATTCCTGACACTGAATGCTTTCTCATTCAATAACCTTTTTTATCAGCAGGTTAGTGGAGTCGCCATGGGCACCAGGATGGGACCCAGCTATGCTAATATTTTTGTCGGCTG
Source organism: Atractosteus spatula (assembly GCF_055471065.1). Lineage (NCBI taxonomy): Eukaryota > Metazoa > Chordata > Actinopteri > Semionotiformes > Lepisosteidae > Atractosteus > Atractosteus spatula. The sequence continues at coordinate 45,217,665 of NC_142712.1, read as the reverse complement.
GGTAAAAAAATGCCTCTACGCTTCCTGATGCAGTTTTTCTTGGGAGTTGTACTAATCAACTGTGGAACCCCCCAGAGATACAGTAGTTGTATTTAACCTGAACTCATCTGAAACATCTTAATTGCATACAGGAGGACTCCCTTCAAAGGACAACTGGTTGCACCTGACTAGAGTCTATTTGTGAATACTTATGCAATCAGTTATTTTTATATTTTCTATTTATAATTAGGAGGATCTGTAGAATTTAGTTTTCACTTTGACATTATGTAGTTTTTTGTGTCAATCAATGGCAAAAAATCCCAATTAAATATATTATGATTCCATATTTTAACACAAGAAAATGTGAAAAAGTCCAAAGGGGTGAATAGTTATGATAACCACAGGAACAAGAAGATCCCGGACTGGAATTTTGGATTGTGTAAATCGCAGTCAGATGAGCTGATTAGGCAGAACAGGCTTTTTCTTATGTTTGAGAAGTAGGAGGGTTAAAAAGAAAAAGTCTATATTTGAAACAGAAGGAGTAAACCAGATGTATCATGATGAATTTGGTTTTACAGCTTTTAAAGAAGCACAAGGTGTGTTGGGGAGTTACACCATTTCCTTGGAGTATAAATGGGCTGTAAGTGTTTGAAACCAAAGACGGCCTTTGACAATGAGCTTGTAAATCCTCAGTTTGCTTCGGGGGCCTCGGCTGGATAGATATTACTTTCTTCTCTGTCTGCAGTTGAACTGCTCCACATCCTTCCACCTGTTTCTCTCTGTTTGTCAGCAGTGATTGCTGGAGCTGTGGGAGACAGAAGGAAAACCTGATCCTGGTGGGGCCCAGTAGGCCGTGACCTGAGAAGGCCGGTAGTTGAGCTGCAGGAGGCAACTCTCTCTGTTGGCCTCTGCTAGAAAATCCCAGTCAGCCCGAGGGAAAAATTGGAATCTGTGAAGCCTTTGCATTTTTTTTCTAACGCAGATGAAAGAGGGTTTTTTTTCTGTTTCAGTTAACTTTTAAATGAACTCGCTTTCCGAAGTTCCGAAAGACCTAATATACCTGTTTTGACTGTTCCCTGTTTTGTCTTCTTTCCAGTTTTGACTGCTTGACTCTGACAAAATGACTGAGAAACAGCTTTTGCTGAGGGATTATTTATGAAGTTGCTTGTTACAATTACATATATGACCACTGGCTGTTTTTCTTGGTCCCTCCTTGCTCTGCAGTAAACATCGGACAGAATTCTAATCATATCCGTTGAAATGACATGCTTTTTAAACTATCTTTCCACTGTAGGATTTAAGTAAAAGTAATCAGAGATTCGGGCTATGACTGCTCAAGCAGTTAATTAAGATTTTCTACCAGGACCACTCTAGATTCCTAGTGTCTAAAAATAAGAGAGTATTAGAGAAATATTATTTAATAATGTGGTACAGGAAAACAGCATCCTAAGCTGCACTTCTTCAGAATACAAATTGTCTTGGTCTGCAAATATTTAATAAACTGCAGGCTCAGTAGACAGACCATTATTGATTTTGCCTGAGAATTGCAGGGTTTATGCTGGATAACGATGCAGCTAATGTTGTTACTTACAGGCAGAAAATGACTTGAAAAACCTTGGGCCCTTTGATCTCAGTGCTGTCCAGCAGCTCTCTGTAATGTATTCTATTGATGTTTACTGTCTGATCAGTAAGAGTTTTCAATGTTATATTCAGCTCACTAATTTTCATTTAATGCTTGCCATTAGACCGCAAACCTGTTAGGAGCTCAAACAACCATTCAGTCGGCTACAATTAAGGTCAGAAGAGGAGTTTAAGGGACCTTGTGTTCTAACAGTTTAGAGAGATTTGTTTTCAGGGCTTTAGTGGCATGTCAAATTATAGGCAGCCCTGCCTCTTCTTTTTGAGAGGGCAGTCGTGGTTATTACAATAGTGTTTCTGCAGGACGGAGTCTCAAGAAAAACAATTTGTAAAGCAGAATGATTTGGTCAGATTGGAATCAGAAATGCTTTTACAGTACATAAGGGGTGTAGATTGAAATTTATGCAGTGGGTGTCTCACTGGAATTTGTCATTTTTTTATAATCTGGAATATCTATGTAGAAATCACTCCACATGTGTGGGAACTAGGTTTCTGCTTTGCAGTAGTGTGTACAGGGTTCCCTAACTCGTCCTCAATTACTGTACATTCCCATTCTTAGACACATTGCTACATTCAGGATTTTAATTTTTGTATTGCATGTGTGCTTGTCCTACCTGCGCTATGATTTATGACACAAAAAGAAACTACATGACTGTGGTGTTTAGCACCTAAACAGCAGTTTAGGGATATGAAGGGCTCTTGACCTGTAATTGGAAGATCCTGGGTGTGCTACTGCTGTTCGACCCCTGAAAAAGGTGCATTTAAAAAAATACTCAGCGGTATAAATGTGTCCAAATATAAGTCACTCGGGATAAAGATGAAACAGAACTTCCACATTTGCCCTGAAGTTTACAGTACAGACTAACAACAATTAGAAATTCCAAAGAGGATGAAGAAGACAGAAACAGAGATGTCTGGCCTCCTCTCTAAATTGCATGCAAAACACAAAATGAATGGCAGGTGCTTGGCTTCGTTTCCTGTTCGCTCCTCTTTCCTTGCTATTGTCTACTGCTAATGAACAGATGGTCCATAGGAAAATAAATTAACATGCAGTCCAATTTCTCAAGCTTCCTTGGAAAACCATTGTGCAAATTTCACTAATGTGTGTTGAAGATGTGATGGGGATAATTTCTAGATTTTTTTGTTTCAATTCTTTCAAAACCTTTTGTTGAAAACTGCTGTTTTGTAGTATGCTTTGTGTAAATAGTATTCTGAATTGTCCAGTGTCTTCTATGAACATCTGTTTTTGTGAATAAACAATCATTTAGAAAAAAACAAGCAGGCTCTTTAATTTATACAGTAGAACATCAGTATCTGAATGTTGCCCTGAAATTTCACTATTCTGCTGTTGAGTAAAAGGTCAGTTTGTTCTCAGTGCTCATCAGTGGAGTGCTTAAGACTCCCGCTGTTTACGGGGCAACTTGCTGTCAGCTGAAATGACTTTCATCATGGGTAACATGAGCCACAAGGGCTTGGTGTTATAACCACACACTCGTATGTCCCAGGGCTGTGTTGTACAGTAGTAGTAAAGGTGAAAGAGCTTGTTCCCCTGCTGTCTAATCAGACGGTATACCTGAATTGATTCCAGAAGTCTTTCATTTTCCTTTTTTCTGTGTTTGGCTCCTAGCTACTGCTATTTTATCATTCCTCCATGATCTCATTACAAAAATGTGCTGATCTATTTTCATACACCCATCAAACACTAACTCCTGAACTATACAATAGCAGCCTAAAAATAAAGCTACATGTATTGGTCTGAAGGTGCCATAGCTGCTTTTAAAATAGTTTTCCTACACAAGATGAAGCTTTAGTATAAAGTTAAATATTTAAATACAGTACAAATCATATATTTTGTCATGAAACAACCATTTCTGTCTTACAGAATGATCCAAAGACACAAATCATAATGGAAAAAATTATTAGTCAGGTAGTCAGGTTAAAGCAGTAGGAGTCCACTTTTTACATAGTAAATTTTAATTTGAATTGCAGTATCTAAAATTACATTAAATTTCAATGCAACCTGGAAGAACAGTCAAATATACTTAAATGATGGAGTTTCCTGTTATGTACTACACACCCCCTTTTTGAAACAGACCACCCCATGCTAATAAAGGTGTAGTTTCAGAGAATCTTGAGAGTGGGGAAACAATCTATAACAGCAGACATCCCCAACAGTTAGATCCTACATTTAGGTAACCCCCACAATCAGTCCTCATTTCAGCTCCCAAGATGATTCTGCCCTGATTTAAAGGATTAGTTTCTACTGTTGAAATCATAAGAAATTTAATAGAGCATTAAACATTATCCCATTTATTCTGAATCCAGATATTTTGGGATAGATTTGAACTTGTCCTGGAACCCTGGTGTGGATACACAGGACAGCCAAAAACGTACACTCACATACCATGTACTGTACACCAACCCCTGTCCTTTCCCCCCAAGTCACAGGAGTTAACAATGTCCCTCATAGTTCCCAATTATCCCATGTTTGCATCTATCTCAGCATGCTCTACTGGGGCTGACATCACAAGCCCAACTGCTTGTCTGCATCACTGCCTGAAGATAGCACTACACTATTCATATTGTTACTGTTTTAGGTACTGGGATGTATACCTAAGACACTTGGCAGAGTACACTTCTAGCTTCAAAGCAGAAAGGATGTTGAATGAGATAATGGGGTCCCTTGATCAGAAACCATTGTAAAGTTTACCTTGATATAACTACAGTAGGGTGTGGGTTAATGATTGTCAATGAGCAATACAGAAAATAGGTTAACTTAAAAACATTAGAAGACACCACTTGACAATATAAGATCACATTAAACGGAAGGAAGAAAGAGACAAGAGAGGAGAGAGGAGTTGAATCTTGAAGCTTGCCCCAGGTAAGAGCCCCTACTAATAATCATCCAAACAAAACCTGACTGGAGCTAAGTATTTAAACCTGGTTAGAGAAAGCTTGCTTTTTCTGTGTTCTTAAGGAACGTGTGTTTCCTGGGTAAAAGATACCCCAGTTAGAAATGTCTTTACTGCTTAGGGTGCATTTATAGAATAGGGAGATAGGCTCCCATTTATTTATGGGACATCTGGAGTGCAGAGAGACGGATTTAACTGCAGGTTGTATTACATTTATTTAGAAGGCAGCTTCTCTCTTTTTTGGTCTCTGTAGGCATTATTTAAGAGTTTTATACATAGTAGAAGTCTGTTGGTTTTTCTGGGTGATTAGAATGTAAGGCTTTTTTGTAAATACTATACATAGAGTAAATTGTGTGTTGTATGTTTTGTTATGTGTAGTTTGTGTCTTATCATTGTAATAAACATTTGTTTAACCAAGTGTGCCTAGATTATTATTCCTTTCACCAAAGTTGTGCCAGAGAATAAAGAACTCATGTGCCTCTAATTATAACAACCATTCGGGTATATTCTGGAAAAAATACTTACAAGTTGGGGGTTATGAATAATTATTTCACTTATTGACTAAACCAATTCCTGATTTTCCCCAAATTTGCAACAATATTTTAAGGCATCCATGCTCTCCAGAAGAAGACTTAGCTCTGAGGAACTTCTTTTTATTAATAAATGATATTTATTTGTAAGTGGATTTATAGCATAATATTTTTTATCTCAGCAGCACTGCATATGAGCCTTAAATAATAAAATGAATAAATAGCATTAAAAGTATAAGTGTATATTTGCAGTTTTAGTACTGTACCAAGGATAGAAAAGAGAGCAAAAAAAAAGGAATTGATAAACCTTCTCAGCTTATCCTGAACAATGTGAAAGGAAATTGTTGTAATCTTTTCAAGCTGCAAATTGGCAGTCCTCTAACTGTGTCCAACCTTGAAAACGTTTTTCTAAGGAGTTTCCTTGTGCAGCACTCCAACCTTACAGTAGACCCTTTAAATAGCACAAAATGAACTTAAACTCTGTGCTTATCAAGGCCACACAACCATTCTCATCTCACAACTTCAAGAGGTTGCTTTTCAGAATTCAGTGGTCCCAGTGCACATTGCTATACACAGATGGCCTGACTACCACTCTTTGTTCTTCGAGTAGCTCTGATTTTCCTACTTTCCAAAACAGCTTGCAGTTTTATTTTTCCTGGCACTAACTGTCTCCTGTAATGTCCTTCAGTCAGTGGAAAGCACAATACACTACAGGAGAGAGAGAGAGCGCTTAATTTGCTGCTTTGGAATCTAATACTAAAGGAATACAGTCTTGCCTGGCTCTGGCTCTGCTCAGGGCAGGATTCTGAGGACATGAGATTCTAATCAGAAACAGATGCCCCCCTCTCTTAAACATAACCATCACCTCCTGCATGGACTGAAAGAAGCCTGGTATGACTTTGGATCTCAACATTTCTTTCTGCCTGCTCCCCCTCATTTTCTTTGTCTATTTTTGCTCTGTCTCTATTTCCAGACTTTTAGTCCTTGATATTTGCCCAAGGAAATAAAGTGAACAGGAAAAGTATCTCTTGGCACAGTGAGATTCGCACTAGATCACCCTCAGCAGAGTAAAATTAAATACATCTGACACATGGAGGCAAAGCTCATGGATTAATAACTGATACCTTCCAGTAAATGAATGTATCCTATTTACCTTCTTGTTTGGCATTTTCTATAGCATATGAGAACTAGCATAGATTTTACATATTATATACAGTATGGTGCCTTGCAAAAGTATTCAAATCCTTGAATGGGTTGTTGCTTCAAAGCTTGCACCCTTGACACTTTGAAGTACCAATAAATATTTTTATATACACAACCTACTCCACACATTCAAAGCAAGAAACAAAAAGAAGTTAATAGATAAGTATTAAATAGGTATGCAATGCCTTTGCTGTGGCAAACGTAAATCAAAATACTGGTGCACAACATTTCCTTAACAAGCAACACAATTAACTGGTGAAATTCAATAACGCTTGGTCTGACCACAAAATATTCTGCCACATGTGCAGTGTTTTTGTTGTAACAGCGTACAACATCTGAGATGTTTTATTTCAGTTCCATACAAGTCCCCTTTTTGGAACAACTGATATTGTCCATAGTTCACTGTCCACTGAGCTGTAATTCTTTCAAAGTCACCAATGGTCTCTAAGTGACATCGCTAACCAGCTTCCACCTTGTTTGACTTTTCATAAACACATTAAGTTTTTCACAGCAAATAATGACTTTTCCATTTTGCTTTCCTATTTGATATCTGCTACTTGGTAATATAATTTGCTTCCTGTACTACAGACAGGATAGCAAGACACATGCATATTCAATTATGCATGTTTGTGAATGCATAGATGTGTCCTGCGATGGACTGGCATCCTACTCTCACTGGTTGCACATTGTGCTCTGTCTGCCAGGTTAGATTCCAGCTTACTATGCAAGGATGGGAAAATGCAAATTAGATACACTGTACATCTAAATCCAGCTCTTGATATTTAAGACATCCATTAAGATTTTCAGCTTCCAATATCCTTCTCAGTGGCCTGTGGTGAAGAATTCACCTGTGGTGAAGTATTCAAAGTTATAAAACGGATAGTTCCGGTCCTGAAATTTGATTGGCTGACACGCTTTCAAAGTCGTACTATATAGGAATTTTAACTTTTTACTATGTGATAAAGAAATATCAATGTGCTAATCGATAAAGTACGGTCAATCAAATCAATCGCATAGGCTTTTAAAGATTACTTCTTAGCGTAGATAAAAAAGCTTGGGCTTGGATTCTCAGGTACAGTACTTGATACATATATCTTCTTCTGCTGTCTTTGTTGCGCTGTTGAGGATCCTTGTTATTTTTGTGCTCTCATTGAACTCTGGTGTCGCGTAGTTTAAATCATTTTCATTCTTAGAAATGATCAAACGCTCGGTTAAAAGCAAGGGAGATTATGTCTATTATAGTTATAGCAAGAGTTCACTACGGCGTTATTGTAAACACAATTTTAATGACAAAGCGCTGGAGTGATATCCTGGCAGGCACCGAGACCAGCACCAGTGGAAGCACTCCCGCAGCAAAATAGAAAATACCTGACGAACTAGGGATTGGACATTTTTTCAATGCTTGTATGATCAATGGAAATGTTCAAATAAATGTACTAAAGAAATAAACAAAAAACAAGTCATTTGTCCCTTTATCATATTGGCTAGCTAATGTACTCTCTTTGCTAGTTAATGATACTTATGGCTGTGTTTCTGCTTTGCTTAGCAACGAGGGACTATATTCTCAAACCGAGGAACATAAACAGCTTAATTTTCATGTTAAATCATTTCTTTAATTAAAATTCATTCTATACAGCAATTGCATATTTGGGGACCATTTTATAAAAGCAATAAGGCACTCGAGGCCGTGCTATATCGTGAATATAGACACAGTTAAAAGGGTGGCCGGCCCTCCGCTTCGCTTTGGGCCTAACAACGTTTTTTAACTGCAACTATATTCACGATATAGCACGGCCTCTCGTGCCTTATTGCTTAAGTAACAGATTGTGTCCTCCTTCCCCGCTGGCACATCGCAAGCACATATTCCAGTCACATGTGTGCACAAGGAGTGTAGGTGGAAGCTGGGACTGAAGACCATCTAAACCTGAAGCAAATTCCACTGCATTAAAACAACAGGTGGCAGGGAAGGACTGGACTTTAATCTTTGTTAAAGGGGCATAATGTGCAACTAGAAATTCAAGTTTTTTTTAATCTGGTCAAAATGATTTTATCAATCGCCTGTAACAGTTTTTCTGGCTTTTATCAACAGAGTAAAATACTCATATTTCCAGCTTAGGGGTGTGCATACAGTATATCAATGGAGGGGGGGGTTGATATTAAAGTCTTGCAAACACACAAAAATGTAATGGTTTATTTAAAGTTTTTCTGTCCTCATTTTAACATTGAGACAATACTTGCACTTGCATAAACCAAGCTAAAGCAGCTCATCCCTGCATTCAGTACCATAGGATGATACTCATTTTTTGTATTGATTCAGAATATATTTAAATCTGTTAAACCTTTCTTTAATATAAGGGTCATCCTGGTTGCTTTTATTCTATGCATCACCCACAAGTGCATGCAGTACACACGAGGTCAGGTTGGTGCACTGCCCGATTTGATTATTTGCATTGATTTAAATTCTACTTTTTACCATGTACTTTTTAACCAAGTAAACTCCCTTTTGTGCATATTACTGTACTTAGTATTATCAATGATGATTTATTGTTAAAAGATGTGCTTAGTCTCTTGATCTCATTCAGACTGAAAATGTCTAATGACCTCTATTTCAGTCTATTAAACTTATTTTTAATACAGTGTGCTCTTTACAGCCTGTGCTTTTATCATAAATGAAATGTTGTGACAACACCAGCCCACATACTGTATCACCATAATCAGAACACTGCTGGCACAACACCTTAGTTGTTACATTGTAAGCGGCCTTTCTTTCAGACCCCAAACAGGATCCTAGCTGTTTCATGGTGTTCCTGTCATGCTCAACCCTGCTAGAGCAGTGCAGAGTGAGTTAGCATTGACATGGCAGTCAGCCATTCTCCTCCATTTTCAGTGCCAGTTGCCATGCATATGCACTCAGACAGTCATAGAAAGCTTGATTCACCTGTGTGCTATCTCGTCTGTCTCAGGTGAACCAGGATAATTTAAGGGCTTTAACAGTGCTCTGGACTCTGAGCCTCTCACAGCTCTAGCTTCCGTGTTCCAGATGACACTTTGGATAGTTGACCTAGATAACCTAGTCCTCATTCGGTGATCACTCCTGTGTGCGTTACTTCCTTTGCTTACCCAGCTTGGACCTGGCTTGTTTATTTCTGACTACTGTGCGTCGCTACAGTGTCTTCCCGATTTTGAACCCTTGCGATTCCCTGACCACATCTCTGTTTGTCCTTGTGCACTGTGCCGTCTACACATTTACAAATAAAATTTCTGAGCCAAGGTCAAGGTAAACTGTTAGCCTGTTTCCCTTGCCTACACTTGTCTGTGTGCAGCTTTCACCACACTGTCTGTTTCCCTTCTCCTCAGAACCCACACACAGCTTCTTCATTCCACCTTAAGCAACCCCCCCCCCCCACCCCATTACATTTTCCCTCCGAGAAGAGAGCACAGTCGTTTTCCTTTTCGAAAAGTGCTGGTTGGTGCTAACTGGTCTCACTTAATCAGTAGGAGAATTCTATTCTAATATTCGCAGTATTTCCTAAACTTATTTTTTATCTCGGGCACTGAAGTATAAATTCAGCATTACCCTTAATGTCAAGTTTTCAGTCTTCAGTAGTCATTATTCACACAATGAGACACTGTAGCATTGAGTTCAGCTTGATCTCCCCCAAATCCAGTTCTCAACCTTCACTCACTTTTCAAGCACCAGATCTTCATTAGCAGCCACTAATTCCACCCCCCCATCACTAACATTTCTAGCTGATCCTGTTTGGCCAGGGACATAGCTCTTTCATCACAGGTTGTGGCCCTGATACACTAGCAGTGAATGTTTTGTCTCATCACATAGACCCTCCCCCAACCCATTTATCCAGTAATATCAAGACAGCATTCAACCCGTGTCATCTAGATTATCTTTTCACACATATGAGAAGGTATGCTGCTACAGTGACAAATGATGCCAAGCTCAACTCCTAAAGCCTCCCATCAGCCACTGGACCAGCTATAAACACTTTCTGTGTAGCACAGTCTCATTAAGGGAGCTAACCGTTTACTAAACGTCCACCTGTAACACTTCAGTACAAAGCTGTATTTTGTTGAGATTCACTATCTCACAGGCCTATAGCCAGCTCAATCTATTATTAATGAGCCTCTCCCCCCAACAACACAGCTCTCATTCACCCTTTCCTAAAAACCTAAAGCCTAGCCATAACTTCAAGCACCTTTCCATCTGGCTGGTTTTATAAGCCTCTTAAGTAGCTCAGAGAAGTGACTAATTCTACACAGAGCCTATCCCAGCAACTCCTTTTCCTCATGTGGAATTTCATTCTCACTGAGTGTGAATTACTCAATCAGAACAGGTGTTACTCATTCCACTTTTTTTGTGGTGGTGGCTTTTTCTCTAAACCTCCTCTCACTACCTCACAAAATGTACAGTTAAGAATCCTCATTTTTGAGAGAATTGGAGCAAATATATTGGTTAATCTTCAAATACATGGGCCCTTGAACAGAACTTTTTTTAATGGATATATCAGTACCAGCAGAAAATTAACGTCTGGCCTTTGCTTGTTCTTGTCTGGTATAACAAGTTTACTCTTCTCTACAACAGAGCCATGTTAATCCTCAAAAAAGTGACATCAGGCTTGTGTGTGTCTTAATTTAACAGAGCAACATTTAAAAAAAAACTTTAAAATTGTCGATTACTGAATTTGGCAAATTAATTCAGAAAACATATTAATTATCCTATTGATATTGATTGGTATCTTTCACAATCTTTTACTCTATTAATACTTAGTATTATACACAGACAACTCCTGCAGATGAGAGAAGTCTGAGAACTTCAGAGCGCTCTAAATAAGAGTGCAAATGTGGTAATGTATGCTGCCTCTTCTGTAGTTCTCCTTCTAGTGTTGGTTTCAAATATTGTACATAGAGAGTCTTCTCAGTCTTCAACTCAAGAACTGTACTTACCCTGTGATAACTTATTCTACTTATATGTTATCAGAAAGATGGGGAATAATGTTTGGTTTCTTAACAATCTTAAATGTCACTTTAAGCTCTCGGTTTTTTAACCGTTTTAAAACCTTAGCACACTATCAAACAATAACTAGGAAGCAAACATCTTTGTAATTCTGAACACGTTTTCACAGCCTCTAATATCAGCAACAATAAGACAAGGTTAAAATGAAGGGCTTGTGTGACAGACAAAATATATTAGATGAATATACAGTAGTTTTGGTTTGCTTGTTAACTGATGGTTTATAACAAAAAAAAATATTGCTTATATGAAAAAGCTGACAATTTCTAAAAGAAATAAGCCATTAATAAATGTTAAGTTACAAGAAACAATTGTGGAAAAATGTGGTTATAGATATCACTTTGCTTTGTTCCTTTGCCCTGTATTAAACTGATCATATGATATTATTAATAATACTAATAATATATTGCATTAATTACATCTCTTTTAGCAATTCAATGAACATAACAACACTTTTGGAACACTTAGTACTTGTAAGAGGCAACCCACTTCATCCACCACTGAAGTGCTGCATTCGCCTGCACCAGCAGCCTGAATACACAGTAGATCAGGTTAGGAAGTGGGTGTAATTTCACTGCCCTTACCTGACTGAGAATAGAGATATGAGGCAGTGAGGTGAGCCCAAGTGTAGGAAAGACAGGTGGGCAGGCTGATGAAAGCCGACAGGCAGGTTGCCATAGCAAGCAGACAGAAAGACAGAGTTCGAAGCCGTAGTCAATAATAATGTGAAGTCCAGAACCAGGAAGACACAAGGCAAAAGCACAAATGTGAGATCCCCAAGCGTAGTCAGAATAAATAAGCCACAATCATAGCTGGGAATAAGCACAAAGAAGAGGCCAGAGCAAGGTCAAGACAACCAGAATCAAAACACCTGAGAAAACAGGCAAAGCACAATAGGGATCCAAATATATGGTCAAAAGCTGATCACAGTAGAAGCCATGAGAAACAAGTAAAGATCAAGAGGAAACTGAATGCTGAGACTAGAGAATGAACTCTAAGACTAGTAGAGAAGTGATGACAACAAGTTTGATCTTAAATATCCTACAGGTAGAAGTAAATGATGAATAAATAACGCTCAGGTGGATCTTCTTCCAGATCGCGTCATCACAGCAACCAGCTGATTGACAAATTGAGTAGAGACTACCAGTTGCCATGGTATTTCTGGTATAGTACATTGTCCAACATTGTCCTTTGGGACCTTTGTGACAGTGGAAATACTATTTCAGCAGCTGAAATGTTGGGGCAATATTGGTGGGTGAGCCTGGTTACTTGCAAAGCTATGGAATCTATAATTAGAACAAATCTAGAAGGTTGCTGTAAGGACAATACCTATTATCTGATTTAGAATGGAGTATTATTAAAGATTATTAATAATCTTTGTGTTGCCTTGACCAAGCGGCCAGGTGCCTTTCTCTGTGATGGCACAGGAATGTAGCTACAGTAAAGAGGCACCTCTGATAAGAGACATCATAGAACTGTATCAGTGCTGTACATTTAATGATATATAGCACAGATGCAACACATTTTTCTCTGGCTGACCATTGACATAAAATCTCTCTCCATCTAAATTGACTTACTGACTTTTAAAACCACATGACTGCAAACAGTCCTAGTCAGAACTTAAACCAAGACGCCAAGCCAAGAGAGTGAAGCACAGAATTCTGCTATCAGGAAACAGAAAATATCTTGTGTTTATGAACTCATGAAATTAGACAGCTGGACTTTTTCTTTTTGTCAAAATCCAGAATATCCAAAAATATATGGCTATAGCTGGAATGAACTGAGTTCCTAACTTTGTGTAGAGTAGAAATATTCACTTTAAAAATTGCAAGCATTATCTGTAATTCAACAAATGTGGCATCACTGGAAGGGGGTGAATACTTTTGTAAGGCCCTGTACATGCTGCACATGTGAGAACTTTGAAAGTGCTTTTTATTTAATAAAAACTGAACACCTGCTCTTAGCTCTTTGCAAAGGCAATAAAACAGTACTCGGCTTCAGTCCAGTTTATGTTCTCTCTTCATTTTCTTTAGCATGGTGCTATCAAGCCACAAATGTTCCCTAAGTGCTTGGCAAGGCTGTTGTGCCATCTATTTCTGACAGAATGGGAATGAAACATACCCATCCAGCCCTACCAGCATTATCATCTCCCTGAGCCTCTTGTTCACACATTCTCTCTCATTACAAATTCAAATGGAATGTAAGAATAGAACATTTGCATCAGTGCGAATAAATTTTGTATGAAGACAGACTGTCTATTCTAAAATAATTTACAGCAAGTCAAATTTCATATACACAAAAAAGCAAAAAAAATCTGACCTACAGTCTCTTTCATAAGAAAAATAAATCCTATCTTCCCATTTCAGGTAACGCAACCGTAATTCCAACCAATTAAATTGAAGAATAACGCCCCAGGCAGCCCATTACCTCACTTCATCTTTCTGAACCTCATTCCAATTAAATGTTTGGTTTCCAGACTGAAAATATATTATGCACATAATCAGTTTCACATTTACATTAGATCTAATAAATTTCAAATTGATCCTAGACTCTATCGGGTACTGATCCTTACATTTTTTCAGAAGTAATAGCATGTATTTTCACTGTGAGTCCCTTAATCTCTGAGATGTTCTGTTTCTGCAAACTATACTCTCTGACTGCAGATGCTGTTGATGAATTCCCCCCAGACATTACAACATCAATCTCGGCGACTGTCTACAACCTTAATCCCACACCCTCAGTTCTGCCTATTGACAGTCAGTGCAGTAAATGAAAGGCTTACATTGAATAAAAAGTTATTGTTCTTACAATTAAAGAGGTTCTATTGCTGCTTCTTAATGAATGTAGTAACAGTGACTCTCTGTTCAGTTGCAATTACACTTAGAATTATGCAGGAGTATTCAAAATCAAACTAAAAATGTGCACCAATGCACACCAAATCAAAAATACAGAAACCTGCTGTATAACTTGTATTTGTTCTATAAAGTCGTGAACAATTGTATGAACAAAACATTACTTTTCTTAATGAAAGCTTTTCTAAGCATAGCTCTCCTACACTTTTGTTTTTCAGGCCCTTGCTAAATTGCTCACATGTTTACTCAAAGCTTCCCCCTAATTTTAATTCCAGCCCTAACCTTTTCACATCTGAAGGATAATTCATATATTATTTCTGAGAACATCTTGACATGAAACATATTTACATTCACCAACACTGTGTTTAATAATTAATATACTAAAAGATGCACCGAGAAGAAATTATCTCATTTGTAAATAGATTTAAATTGAGAATAAAGTCTCTGCATTCTCACAGGTCTGCCAATCATGTATCTTGTAGAATGAAAAGAGTCAAGAAGCCTATTAATACAGTAACTTGCAACAGGAGGCTATAGGTTTCCTCCCACAGTCTAAAGACACACAGGTAGGTCAATTGGCTTCTGGGAAAACTGGCTCTGGTGTCAATGTGTGCCCTGCGATGGACTGGATGGATGGATGGACATGGTGCTGATTAAAGTCTTATTTCTCCAATGATTGAAAAGAAGAACTTTACAGTACTGTTTATGATGAAACTCATTCAAGTACAGTAATTTAAAACCTAACCAAATATGTTTTTCATAGAATAAAACCTCTGAGTAGTATCATTGTAAAAAATTCATGGAAAGTTTTACTTAGTAGACAATCTGATAAAATCACATTGCAGTGACTGGCACAGAGGTTTCTCCATAAGAAACTATGAATATTCTGGCATCTAAAACTCAGATTTGTGCCATAAATTATGATAGGAAACTGTGAAAAAAGAAAAACTACTCATAATTTCTTAGAGCTGTGGAATGCATCACAATTGAAATTTATCTAAAATTATCTGTCCTTTGCGCATAGTACTAGTATTAAGATCTGTATTAATCCAGTCAGCACTACAAAACCATTAAATCCTGAACAATCAGTAAACACACAGTAAAAACACATCTGTGCAGATAATGAGCAACAATTAACAGCAGTTTTTATGCTAATCTTATCTGACAGTATTACAGGCAACAGATTTGTAGCTTTAAATTAATGACAGGGATATAAATACCCTGTGTGAACCGATTCTTTTTGCACCATTCAAACACCACCATGCGTGAGAATTGTCTCGCTCTCTCCACACAAGTGTGAGGACCATTACAGACACCACCCTCTGAGCCTGCTGCGCTTTCACTCAGAGTGCTGTCTGAAGACCCTAATTTGAAGAGGAACACAGAGTAGGGAGTGGAGTGCAACACTTTTTCTGCCTCTATTTAGAAGTGTAGAGCATCTTGAATTGTATATCCAATGTTTTCTTTAAATTTAGTTTGAAGGAAGCTCTTAAGTTTCTAAGCTGAAAGTCATTGAATCAAATGGTTTATCAGCCTTCTAAAAACAAGAAAAAGTTAAACAAAAGTAAACCATTGTGAATGTCAGAACAGTGTTTGTGACACTGTTGTACCAGTCCATTACTGGCATTGTTTCTGCTTTCCCTACTGAGCAGGAGAATGTTCTCACTGTGCCTCATACAGCAGCAGTAACAATAGCTGGAGACAGTATGCTCCTTCCTCACGGAATATTTTCAAAATGCCAATGGCGAAATGCCAATCACGTTTAAAAAACCCTGAAGCATTTTTCTATATGTACAGTACAGTAAGCACTTCAGACCACTGGACTTTAGAACAGCTTCTATCCTATTTTAGTGCGCATCCTTAACAGCTAACTGCAATGCTTCAGACTCAATGCACATCTGTGCAATGGACTTTTTTGCTTGGTCTACCATGTTTTTTTTCACTACTCCATATTTATTGTTTTCCACAACATATTTATTGTTCTGTTGTTATTATTTATTATGTTTGTAATGTATTGTCTACATTGTGTGGTGTTGTCTGTTGTCTGCTGTACTGTGCCTTCTGTATGGAAGCTCTTCTTGTGATCCTTTTTGCTTTCACCTTGACCCGCAGTTTCCTTGCATTTTCCACAGACATGTTGAATTGGTCAGTTGGTGCTCTGTATTATACCTATGAACTGGTCATCTGTCCAGGAACTGGGACCCCTACCAAGAGCAAGTAGGCAGTTTTCTGACAATAGAAGGATCTTTTAGTGATTCTTTTTGTTTTCTTTTTTTTTCTTTTAATTGTTTCAGATTTTACAATAAGAGAGTTTAAAACTTTTAAAAGAGTTTTAAACACAATGTGACCTTACACAGTTCTAGATCTTTTGCCCTTTTTCAGTAATAAAAAGAGTATTTTTTCCCTAAACTATTCTTCTTTCTACATTTGATTTTACATGGTAAATTATCAGTGAAAGGATTAGTAAAGATATAAAAACTAAAAACTGTTATACGTTCAGGATAAAAAATACTACATTTTTTCAGCATTGGGTCAATCCCACAGAGGTACAGCAAGCAGTAAGATTGTTCTTTGTGAAACTGGAGGCATGATTTGTAAAGCGATACATTTGAAAATGTTTGTTAATCTGGCATTAATCTCCAAGAGAAAAATAACAAAAAGGTTTATTATCCAGACTTGACCAGCTCTAACCAAAGCTTTAACCAGGGCAGAGAGCTAAAAAAGTGGCTGTGTGTTTCAAAACACATACAGGTTTGTTTTAGGGCTGAAAATTTTCAGGTCTCATAAAATCAAGGGATTAACAAGGGAAGGTTTAAACAAGGGGTCAATGGATGAAAAGAAGTTAAGTGCAGAGTTTCATACTTTATTTCACAAAAAGGCACAGTCCAGAGACAGGTGCCCACTGTACACTAGATTTCCCTGTTCTGTTATATACTAGACATCACCTCCATTTGATTATAATGTGCACTATGTTTAAAACATTATATGCTCTATAATAGTAAATATATGATATTTACAATTGTTCATAAAATTGATTATGCTTAATTACAGATCTGTCAGACATTTAATAGTTCTTATTTTATTTTTTGAAACCACAAGCAGTAGACACCCTCATGCTCTTGAAACTGAAAGATGTTAAAAGGTCTGATGCTGGATACAAAAGGTAAGCAGACACAAATCTGATCTGTCTCACACAGTAAGCCTACTCATACTTCCCAGGGAAGCGATTGTGAGCTTCCACTTCTCGCTGTAGCTTATCACTTTCTCACAGGAAATAGAAGAGGTTGGCCAATTTAGTGCTGAGCTGTACAATGAAGAACACTTGTCATGAAAGATACAGATGTTGGTGGTGTATTAGTCAGAACAGATCATTTAAACACCATTTTCTTGTACTTTAGGCCATGAAATTCTTAAAGACAAAAGTGTGGGTTTCCAATGTTCTGTGGAGACATTGTTCATAGACAATGTTCTTTTTAATTCTGTTTATTCCTTCACTCCTGAGTTTAATGGAAGAAAATACTGCATCTTGGGAATGCAGGATTAAGGTATGGTTTTAATATATTTTCTATCCTTAGCAGAGTCCACCTAAAAATCCTACAAGTGAGGACCTTTGCATGTACAGTAAGTGCAACCAGCCTAGACTAATTTTTAGAGGGTAAGCTAGAAAAGTGCTAAAGTCTTCCAAACTAAGACAAAAGTAACAGTTAATGCAAAACCATTCAAAATATACAGGAGGCTTAAAACATTCATCCCTTTTTAAGATAACCAATGTGTTGAGAAAGATCACTTCTTTCATCTTGACTTGAGAAAATCTCATCCTTCAACAAAATGTGTAGAAAATTGATAAAATTCACAATTTCTGGTAGGCATCTAATACGATTACCAAATGTTAATCAGTGGTATGATACCATACTTGGGAATCTAATTTGTTAATATAGTCTGTTAAAAGGATGAACTTTCTGCTTGTAGAGATAGATTTGCGTTTCAGGATTGACTTTAAGCTTGTAATGTTTAAACAGTAACTGGCTTTGGTAACTGGCACGGCCTCAGAGCTCCTAATCCGTATTAAAGTCTTCTCAAATTCCCATGGTATCTGGATGTATTTTCTGTGCCATATGATCTGATTTCTCAGAATTGTAAGCTGCACATTTCTTTAAAGGGCAGACTCTTGATTTCACATGTTCATGGACAGTTGTCAGGATTTGAGTTGAAAGAACAACTTCAATATATGTAAAGCACTTCATAAAGTCCACAGATTGCACAATAAAGTGCCAGATGACAAAGCATTAGTTCTGAAAGATAAGCTTGAGTTGTTTTGTATAAAGTAGTACTGGTCGATGAACAGACAAGGAAAAAAATGTTGTCCTAAATTTGAGGCAGATGAAAGCTTATAATTGCATAAGTGGATGGATCTCTGATGAAATACAAACTTGACCAGGCAGTTTCAGTAGGTTATACAGTAAGTGCTGACTGCAATGAAGACAAATGACAAAAAACGTATTATGAAAAATCACAGATGTCTTTTGCTAACATTAAACTTAAATATTATTTTCCATACTATAGTCTTTATTTCAGTATCCATTACCTTGTTATAGAAAATGATTGATTGCTGCTTAAGCAGCTCAGTAGAAAGGTGGCACACGTGTCAGAATAGCTGTATTACAGAACATAAGAGAGAGAAGCTCTATAATACATCATAAACCCAGAACACGCTATTTCAGCCCCTAACTTCAGATTACAGCCAGTAACCTGGAAGCCATGACTGTAAGTGTCAATACTGGTGTCTGCAGTTTGAGCAAAATAACTCACTGTTTAGGCATGTTGTTGATTTCGAACTCTGAGCTGGTGAAAGACATTACTTTTTCCCCTGTTTTTTTTTTCAGTTTCAATCACAGCAACCCAGCCCACAAAATGTGGAGACCATTCACATTAATTATAATACTTAGAAGACCTATTAGTTGTGACATATTGCAGAGCGCAATTATTGCAACTCAAGGAGTTCTTAAATAATGAGGACTGGAGAAGAAAAAATAAATATTGCAGCCAGAATGCTACAGGAGCAATAGTGCTGTTTCTGAGGGCTTTTGTTCTTGGATTTAGCTTCTAAATGAGAATAGGTTCACATAAAGTTCACCAGAGACAAATAAAAAATAAGCTTAAAGCAAAGTTAACTGAATAAAACAGTTAATTGCCAATATGAAATTACTCAGTTTATACTTAGAGCAGTAGGGTTTTTTGTCATGGTAGATCAATTATTTTTAGTTCAATGTATTCATTTAAATTGACCAACGACGCATGGCAGGTATCGTATACCCTGTAAGAGAGTTGGGAGCTCATACTTCATAATCATAAATGCGCCAGGCGTTTTGACCACTTACCACGCTTTTCTGACTCCAGTCAAATCACAGTTGTTGCAATACTACAATCTGACTATCCAGTACCATATAACACATCGCGATAACCTAAAATTTATAGTATTTTTATAAATAATGATTGTCACAGAATATGCATATAAAGCAAAGAAACTTGTTTCAAGGTACCTACAAGCAATTTTGTACCGAATTGTATGTTATGCCGTGTAGCTTTGGATATATTTTTCATCTGTTACCTACCCTGCTAATGTATTTAACAACTATAACAGTAACCTGGTTACTAACTTACCTGAAGTGGAGTATTGGATTGTAGTCTTAGATTGTTTATGTTTATAATGTATTTATTGACAGCAACAGTTTTATTACCTGAAATATCATGGACAGAACAATGCTGCCATTAATTTCCAACGGTTTTACACGCAACTTCGAAAACTTTTTATATAATGCTAACCAAACCAGTGCTTCTGGAAGCATAACTTACAAGTTACAAGTCGCCCTGAATCATCACAAACATAACAGCTTCTCTGTTTCCAGTTCATTACTTTGCTAAGGAAAGCTACTTCCATTCACTGCGTTTTTGTGAGGGAATACTGATATGAGGCACGTGAAATGCTATTTCTTTGGTCACTCAGTGCTCTTTTGTGAATTTGTGTGCAAACTGCTCCATCAGTATAAGGAAGAACACTGATAGGATAAACGGCAAGACGTCATGTTGAAATCTCCAAGTTTCCTGTAGAAGTTGTACCTGTACTTGTGTGAACTGGACATAGTTTGTAACTTTTGCTACTGATCTTATGCTCTTGTGGCAGACGAAACACTGAGTTAATCATGACTGTATTGCTTAACAAAAGCATGTCTTCCTTAAACCTGTGATTCAGACACTCAACAGAGCAAACTCACAAAGAAAAAGATAAATTATTTCAAGTGTATTGTGAGAAACCATAGTATCTTGTTAAAGTGTGACCTCATACTGTTGGGTATTCCCAGTTCCCTGATGCTCATGTGTTTATGGGATATTGGTTTGGAAATTCTGGCTCTGAAGGAAGAGCACCTCCAAAACCACTCCCAAAAGCAAATTCGTTTCTGGAGGTCTCCTAGCTTGGGATAGACCAGGCCCACCTTTAAGTTTCTGAAATCTGGCATCAGGTTAAAAGGTGGTGACACTGCTGTCAGCATGCTATATGTCTGTATTTATATATATACACTGTTTTGCATATATATACAAATATGTATATAGAGAGAGTTACTTCTTTGTAGGTGAAGGTGAATCAGATTTTGTCCAAATTATTTTAGATGAAACCCTAATTGTAGCAATATTTTATTGCGTGACTATATCTACGGGTTCCTTCAGAAGTGTCTTCTAATTATAGAATACAGTCAGTAGCACTCTCCCTTTATTGCAGAAATCTTGACAATAAAATATAATAAGTTTAATTTGCATTACAATCATTATTACTCAGATTTCAGCACAGATTAAGTTCTTTTACAAAACTCTTCCATATGAAGCTCTCTGCTGCCACCTTGTGCCATCTTCTAGAATTTACACTGTAACCCCAGTTCTCCATTCATAAACACCATGCATTATCATAAAACCACAAACTCCTGGTAGGTATTGCTCCAGCCTAGAGCTCTATGATCTCAAAATCATAGAGCATAAGGCAGGACTCCATCATGGAAGGAATGCCAGTCAACTGCAGGGCACATGAACACACAGACTAGTTAGACTAGTTAGAAACTTCAGTAAAACTTGCTAGTTTATCTTTGAAATGTGAAAGTGGCAGGAATGAAAACCAGAACCAAAGAGCTGTGAGGCAGTTGCACTAATCAACAGATCACCATTCTTCCTTTACAACTGCCAACGTAAATAAAATGCAAGAAAATGATAACTTTATTCAACAATTTTTTTGCATTGTTAAGGAAGGTGACCAGAGCTCAGTCAGTTTGTATCGATGTTATAAAGGGTTGAGTGCCCATTGGATGAAATGAAATGTCTTAATGTTGCTTTTTAAAAAAGCCTCTGGCAGATTAGTAAACATATTGGTGTGTATGAATCAGAAAGCAAGTTTCAGAAAACATAAAGCACCACTCTGCCACATAATAGTTTGCAAGGACTGTGTTATTATTTGTAAGGAGATGCTCTGGACACATCTTCTTTTCTTTGCGGTAAGATCTACCATGATATACCGCTGTCCCAAAACAAGCCTGAATGAATGAACAAATGAAAACTAGGAAGACGAATCAAGGAGTTATCTGCAAAATTAATATAATGAAAGGGCTTGTTTTTCTAATGACAGTACACGTTCACTAGAGTTTCTATTATTGATTTTAAAATACATCAATAAAAAAATGAAAGAGACCTTTTAGCATAGATCGTTTAATGGCTTTTGAAAATTAGATTTGAATTAGACTACCACTATAGTCTCCTTGCCTTATGTCATGGTACATTATATATTTTTAAAGGTACTGTATAGATTGTTTAAGAGATTAGCTGACAGGGGCTGAAATACAAATCTTGCCTGAACATCTTTCAAGATGTGGAGAGCTTGACTCTAAAGTGTTGAAGGCAGCCTAACTCAGACAGAGACAGGGACTGAGCAACCCCAGTCTGTTTGGGTGCATGTTCTGTTTTTCGTTTTTTCTAAAACCATCTGAGCCACTTAGCTAATTCCAAGTTTAGAGCCAATTTAGCTGGCTTTCCATTTAACCCTCATATAGACCTGTTCTATGCAGTTCTATGAGGACTAATATTTCTGCAGATGAGAGAAGTACATGCACATACAGTAGCTGTGGGTGTCAGTTGTAATTGGGAGTACGAATCTGTGTGTTGCTCTGTGTATTCACTTCATGGATGTGTACAGAGGAAGGAAGGAAGCAGAAACCAGCACAAAAAAAACTTGGAACATGTGGATGATGATATAAACTACAGCAAAAACACTGGTTGATTTACCTTGTGCAAAGGCAGCCTCAAGGTACATGTACAGTATGCAGTTGCAGACATACAGGAAGTACTGTGTAGGCATCACCTGCCCAAACCTCAGTTTATACATATGAATCTGTCCTGCTAGTTGTAAGTCTGGATCAGTGTGAAATAAACTTTGGAAAGATTGTTCGTTATTAAAGGTAGTATATTAAATCAAATTGGTTTATGACAAAAACTATTTCATCTGTAAAGTGTCAATAGTGTTGATCATCACTGTTGTATATTATGGTAACTTGCACCAGATAGTAGGAAATTCAGCCCCCCTTGTGTAGGATATACTGTAATGTCAATCAGATGACCGTTAGAGGGACACCCAGGCATAAATGTGGAGACCTGGATTTAATTCCTTACATTATTTTGTTTTTTGACACATTACATAAGTGTCCCCCCAATAAGTGGGGGCCACTTCTTCCACCACTAAAATGTAGCACCTACCTTGATGACATATAGTTGCTGTTATGCAACGACAGTTCTAATGCAGTTACTAAAGGCAGGGAAGTGAGAAATTCCTTCACCGATTGAATTAAGAGAAAACTTTCAGGTAAGGCAGACTGGACTACAAGTTAACCAGGACACAAGGGTTAACACCATACTCTTTTAACAAGTGCCATGGGATCTTTAATTGCCAAATCAGGATCTTTGCATTAATGTCTCACCATTACCCATAAACAGAGTTCCTGGTAACCCAGGGTATAATAAAGCTTGAAAAGCTCGGGAATGACAAGATCAGGCTACAAGGTGGTAACATTGCAGTCAGTTTGAGAAATGCCTGGAGCACTGATTAGCTCAGTTCAATGTCAGCAGACACACTGGGATGCACATCTGAAGGGGTTCACTGAGGCTCCTATTAGTTTGTGATGAGCCAAAAGGCAGGGAAAATGCCAAACCCTTTAAAAGATCAGAGGTCTTGTGAGTCTCTGCACTCATTGCCAGTAGCTTTGATTGGTAAAGCAAAAGTAGTTTAATGTTAAATAACATCAAAATACTGGGGTAAACAGGGTTTATATTGTGTTTGTCAGGTTTAATACAAAGATAGTGAGGTTCTAGAATCGATGATATAGAAAGAAACCCCAGAAAGCTAGGTTTAACAGGACTTTAACAGGTATTAAGTCAGAAATTATAATAATAATAATTGCTTACACTTATATAGCGCTTTTCTGGAAACTCCACTCAAAGCGCTTTACAGGTAATGGGGACTCCCCTCCACCACCACCAATGTGTAGCTAAACCTGGATGATAATGATAATAAATAGTTTTTGAATTGACCACCTCCTGGGGAAGACTGCATAGTTCTTTTTTCTTCTACTGTTCTCCCCTTGGCTCATGTTCTTTGCACATACTCATGGGAATGAGTAGATCTTTTCACTAACCCCATGCTTTCTGTCTTAATTGATCAACAGGCACTGGAATATTCAAATGAATTAAATCTGTGTCACCCAATTCTCAATCTTCACATTAACGTAAACCCCTGACGTGGCAGCAGACAGGTTTGCTGTTTCTTCTACATTTTCGTTATCTGAGACTGCTTGTCTAGCCGCTGATGTTAAGGCCCAGGAGTACAGTACTTGAGACTCAGGCTGTGCCATTGACACTCCTCTCTCAGCTCTGGGGAGAATATATGTTGCTGCCTTGCCAAGCCGCACTCCTCCAGGTGCCAACACCTCCAGTCAGCTGGCCAGTCCTGTTCTTCTGCAGCACACTTCAACTTCATTGAGTCTGGCAAATGAATTACCACACTGCCTGCCTGCCAGCACCTGTGACAGCCCTCTGTAAATCCTTAGCTATATTTTCTCAAGCCTTACTAGCTCACTGATTCCCAGAGGTCTGTAAGCCAGCCCAGTCCATTACTGACAAGAGCTCTTTCCTGGAGCTCTCATTCTCCCTCATTCTAGGCTGAAGCCTAAGACCTAGGCTGAAAATCTTTACTTCCCAACTGGTTTCATTGGTATCATAGGACTCTTAATTTTCACAGAGGAGTGGCTAATTCCATAGAGAGCCTACGCTAACAGCTCCTTTTTCCTTGTATGTAATCTCACACCCTTTGAGTATCAATCAATTATTTTCAGACCAGCTGTGCTTCCTTCTTCAGGTTTTCCTAATTAACAGGCGGCCATCTTGGCTCAAGGCCACACCACTCTAGGAAGTGTAGAGATAGAGAAACTGCTGTAGTTTGCTGTAGATAGAGCTGGTGGCTGTGCTAACCCAGCCATTGGTGTACAGTTCCACTTGTAGAGCTCAGGGATAAAGCCAGTGTTGAAGAAGAAGAAACTTGGCATGACATATGTTAGCACAGCTCAGTCCCATCTTGGTACCATTGGCAACAAACACCTCTTATATGGAGGTAGAAATAATTGTGAAAGAAAATGCATTCAGGGTTAGAATCAGTTCAGGGTGTGAGATGGAAAAGGCTGCACTGCATGTCTTGTGGGTTTGAAAGCTGTGTGACCGTTATCACAGGCAGTGACGGTGTACAGAAATATGATGTTGAGGATGAAGCTTTCAGGGCCCTGAAAGTGAAAGCTGTCAAACAGCTGGAGAGTCTGGTTAGTGTAATTTTTTTATTAAGCAAGATCATTAACAAGCAGACCCATTAAGCATTCAGACTTCTTCAAGCTTTCGTTGAGCAGCTCGGCAGTTACAAGCTGACATGACTGAGAGTGCTGAGTTGCCATGTTTGTAGATCTTGGGAAGGAGAGGCGAGATGCCTATGAACATAAGAATGTAAGAAAGGTTAAAAAGTGAAATGAAGACATTTGGTCCATCTAGCCTGTTTGGTTACTAATAGGTAACTGATCCAAGGATCTTATCCAGACATTTCATGAAAGAAACCAGAGTATTAACTTTAACAGCTTGGCTGGGAAGCTTGTTCCATAGTCCTACAAACCTTTGTTTGTTCTTCTGTTCTTGATTTTAAATGGACCCCGTTTAATAATAATAATTATAATAAACTTTATTTTATATAGCGCCTTTAAAGGGTGGCTTCTCAAAGCGCTTTACAGGATGACAACAATAAATAAGAATACACAAGATAAAACACAATTACAATATACAGAGGAGATCGTGGATGGTGGTACTAGGAAAAGCAGAGGGGTGAAGAATGGAACCAATTAAATAGGGTAAGCCCAGCCTGGAGGTCATAATGCACAGTGGTCCACCTTTCTTTTTGTCTTTTTGTTTCATTTTTCACCCTTTTTGTGTTATTTTTGGTCCCTGCTAACCTCACAGCTGTGTTTCCATCCCTTAGTTAAGGACGTTGACTTTTTACCTGTGCTCACCGCGGCTCCTCCCACAGTGGCTCCTGTGAAGAGTGATTATAAGCAACAGCACCATGTTTCACTGCAGTATTAGAAATAATTTGTTTCTTGGGTTGGAGTGTTGTGCTGTTCACTTATGGAACCATAATGTTGAATTTTAGACAGAATTATTTTGCGATGATGTTGTGGCTACAATAATTATAGCGGAAGAGCTAGTAAGAAAGTTTAGTCTTGCAGCAAAGAGCTGTGAATTAGCAATAGAACCTGAATTCATAGTGACACAATCTGGAGAAAGCTGTAGCAGAAATCATCTTATTCACAGCAAAGGTCTTCTGAAGATGCTGGAGTCAGGAGCTGTGTTAGTGTGTTGTGTTACCTGCAATGGAATAAGCAGATGTTAATTCCACGCTAAATAGTGTAAAGAAAGAGTAAAAATCCCAACACTTCAGCTGTGGAGTTTTCAGCAGTGTACAAGAGACATGGAGCAGGGATATGAGAAAAAGAGGAAGGACAAGACAAACAAAAAAAGAAGAGGTCAGAAAGTGTTGAGGTTGAGGGAGGAAATAATTAAGGAGATCAGATTACAAGACAATCCATGGGAATTAGTTTGTCAGGGTGCTGTAAACTATTCTTACCACTAGATGGCACAACAACTCTTTCAAAACGGAACAAATGCTTAAAAGAAAAATCCGCAATCTCTCTAGCGGCTGTTACGTTGCATTTGAGCTGCATTTGAGCTGTCCCATGGACCCTGTAGAATATGCTCTCTAAGGCTGTCATTTATACAGTATAGACTCTATATATGGTCCTTGTTTGATTTCAAAATGTACTTTGTCATCTTCCAGTAATAAACCTGTCACAGTTACACTATATTCAGAGTGTGGCTCTATATGCCATTACATTTTACAAGTTTAATGTTTTAAGATAAGATACGACTTTATTGGCAATTGAGGCGTTACAGCAGTCCAGCCGAAGACAAGCAAGACAGACATCAGAATAGACTATAATTAAAATAACTACTGCATTAGAGTAATTAAAAAGGGCATAGAATAAAAAATAAAATAGAGTTAGGAAAAAATAGGTGTGTGCAAAATATGCTAATGGTCTCTGTAAAAACAATAAAATATGTGCAAAATGTGCATAGGTATATACAGATTGAAAATAGAAAAAACAGTATATTAATGCAGTGTCCAAAAACTACATGAGTGCAACATGCTGTCCATAGATGAGCAGATGAAGGGTCTAGCCTTAATGTTTATTTTCCAGTTAAATTTACAGGCATCTAAATACAGTCATCTTTACAATGCAAAATACTTAATCAAATACAGAAAGGTCAGTTACAAATGATTTAAAGCCATATGATGTAGTACAGCTGACATGAAAATGAGATGCTCAGTTTTGAGTCTTCATTCCAGTGAGCCACAATTTCAAGAAAATAAGTTTGTTGGGAGGAAGTTGTAGTAGTTGTTTTACATTACCATTACCATTTTGTCTGGCCTTTACCCTATGACACTTTTCCCTTTGAATTGTGAAGAGCACCTTGTGCAAGTTGTCACAGCTCACTGACCTAGTCAGAAATATCATTGATCAGGAAAAAGAGAGCTTTCTTCCTCTATTTATGGAAGTGTCTGCTGCAAATGCCAATTACTGTTTGCTTCATTTCTGCTGTAAATTATGTGAAAGCACACAGGATTGTGGGCTGCTACAGAAGACAGAAGCAGTGAACTGGTGATAAAGCGATAACATGACTCGGGAACTTTCAAGGGCATTTAGCCCTGAAACTAGCTTTTTATATCAAGGATTTGGAAGCCTCCTGTAAATTATTCACTTACACATAATGAAGATTGATTTCAATGTAATGGCTTTATTTTTTGTATAATGGAAAATCATTATTTCCAAGTGACCCACTGTGTAATGCTCTTTGGATTGTGTAAAACATGTAGGAAAATAACAAAACATTTTCAGCCCGCACATAGCCTATTTAGAGGTGATGGAAACATTGATGTTCTTTCCATTATGTCATATTTTTATATTTGTAGCAGGTTATTTGCCACTTTTGTCTGTGTTAGCTTCTGTTATGATAAGTGGCAGTGTTTCAATTTATTGGATTATTTTAGTTAATCTCTCTGGCTACAGGCAGACATTTCTACTTGAAAATCTTAGAAATCTGTCCAGTCCTGAGGCCAATGTCAATATGGTTTGTAATGTAAATGATCACATCAATTATGCACGATTAGAATTCATCATTAAATCTCAAACATCAAATTTATATGACAATCCAGTAAAAAGTTGTTACATTTGCACAGCTACTTATAATTAAACTGTAACTCACACATTTGTAGTAATCAGAGTGATAAGTAATGCTTACTCTTATGATTTACTGAATGTACTTGGAGGGGATGCTGTGATGCCATAAGTGGCAGAATCCTTAAGGGGCGGTATGTCCCTGAAGTATCATTCCTCTTACAGACGCTTTTCTGCCTGCCCAGGGTGAAGACTAACAATTACTGAAACCAGGAACAACTGTGCACCCTGCTCCTGTCACAGGTGTCAGAAAGACAAACCGTGGAATGACAGGAGATCGAAAATAGACCCTGTGCGTAGCGGCGAGACAGGGGCTAGCCCGGGCTCAGCTGTTCAGGAAATGCCATATAGAAACCTATGCCCTCAGGCCATGGACAGGAGTGACCTGGTGCTAGGCGGGTCTCAGGACATCCTAACCTCAATGCTGAGCGAGTAGCAGAGCAGAAGCAGGAAGTAAATAGGCTACACAACACGACACACCAGAAAGACATGAATAATCACAGGGAACTAGAAACAGGAGAAAAGTAGAGCGCCCTTTAGATGTACTGGGCGTGACATCTCCCATCTAGATAAATAGATCACCAAACAAGTAAAAAGGAGAGAAATGACAAGGGCGAAGGAGGAGCCCAAACCTGTGCTGTAGAGAGGCAGAAATAACAGGAAGGTCATCCCAATTCCAGTCTCAGGACTGAAGACTGAAGCTGGTCACCTATAAAATAAGCCTTTGGGCTGATGATAAGATGTGCTACTGCACCAGCCAGAGAGGACTGTGAGGACTGAGCATGTGAGTGTCTTGAAAGCTGGATTCTCACAACACTGTGAAGACTGAGCCTGGATGCCAGATGTCGGTGAAGACGGCATTCCTTAGGACGAAGTCTGGTAGTACTACTGACGTATTACTGACAGATCAAAGAACTCTCAAAGAAGACTATAGTTTTTTTTTATTTTGTGGTGGCTTTTGTGCTCACATATGTAAATAAAGAGCACAATTTGCATTTTAGATGTGTCTCAGGGTGCGACTGTGGTATGGGACCCCTCTAGAACCTGTGCACCTGCTCTGAGCCAGCCCACAAAGCATCACAATCCCTTTGTAAGAAGCATACTGGTTTTCCATTACAAATTGTAATAACACTGATGGCAACATCAGAAGTTTTACCAAAGGCACATTACATTGGATAATAGGGTGGTTAAATGTAACTTACCAGCATAAAATAACATGAAATGCTGCATAAAACATGGCAAGATGTCATTGAGTACTTCTAAAAAAATGTGAAAACACTACTGCAGACATGCAACACACTAAGATTATCTTACAATGCAGCCTTTCTGGAACCTGTCATATGACATTCACTGAATTACAGTACATTCCAGTTTTACAATAAGTATATTCAGTGTATATTCTTGTTAATAATGTGCTGATTTTGCACACATACTTCATTTTAAACTATACGTTCAAACTTATTTTGTCACTACACTAAACTGAGTGAGATGTTCTTGTCCCTTTTACAGTCACTGTTGAATTATTATCAGCTTTAATTAAGGCCTTGCAGTCATTAATTATCTTTTTTAAAGACCCAATCATCTGAGTTACAGTTTTTTTAATGGTATCAGCTGGATCCTTCCTGTGGGGAGAAAACATTAATTCCACCTGATTCTGAAGGAAGCATTATCCTCCAGCTCTTTCACAGCAGCAACACTGAAACAGGAAAAAAAAATCACCACATGCAAAGATTTCAAATGTTTCTTCAATGATTCAAAAAAGTTAATTAATCGTTGTAATAATTTAGCTATTAAAATCTCAAGTGTACATAGAAATCTGATTCCAGCTCCCTAAAATGAGGTACTTGTGTGACTTTCATGTCAAAAGAAAGATTAACTTTTGTTTTCTAAATAAATAAATATATATGCAATGATGTTTGGAATCTTTTACATGTTCTCTGTCAACGCAGAGAACTAGTACAAATCTAGTGCTTCATCAGTAATACTCAGTGGGGACTCAGCAGAAATTTCCTCTGGAGGATTCTGCTCCTTTTGTGTTCCATTGGTGGAAAAATCAGGCACTTGTAACAGATCTCAACATTGTGTCATCCGGAGTAAGTACTCTGTCCTCCCACTTTAGCAGTTCTACATGGTGCCCACAGAACCCGGCCCACTCAGTGTCATCCTAGCACTTATGTCTGCTCTTCAGCCCTGAAAACTGACTCTCCTATTGTATTTACACGATCTCAACAGTAAAATGTCATGAATGAAAATATGCAGAATTTATCGTGCTATTCCATTATTTTTAGCACAGAATGACGTTGTTTATGCAATGCAAAATTGAAAAGACACCCAACTCACACAGCTGTTTTCTGGGTGATCTCACAGACAAGAATTCTGGGATTCCAGGATTCATTTCTTTAGCATTGGTTTCAGTTCTGGACCTGGGATGCTATCTGTATATCCTTACACAGTCCCAACACATATTAGTAGGTTAATTAGCTTCTTGGAAAAATGGCTTTGGTGTGAGTGTGTGCATGTTTATGTGTTTGTGTCTGTGTCTGCCTGAACACTGGGGTCCCCCAGGGGTGTGAGCTTAGTCCATTACTCTGCTCCCTCTACACCCATGACTGTAAGGCCAAACACAACACCAACCCCATCATCAAGTTTACCGATGACACCACAGTTGTAGGTCTGATCACAGACAATGATGAGAGGGCCTACAGGAAGGAGGTCAATCTCCTTACAACATGGTGTGAAGACAACAACCTCACCCTCAACGTCAGCAAAACCAAGGAGCTGATCGTTGATTTCAGGAAACTGCAAAACGGACATGCCCCTATCCACATCAACGGGACTGAAGTGGAAAGGGTCAGTAACTTCAAATTCCTTGGCGTCCATATCACCGAGGACCTCACATGGTCTCTCAACGCCACCTGTCTGATCAAGAAAGCGCAACAGCGCCTGTACTTCCTAAGACGGTTGAAGAAGGCTAAGATATGTCCCCAGATCCTCACCAACTTTTACAGATGCACTACAGAAAGCACACTGACAGGTTGCATCACAGTGTGGTATGGCAAAGGCAGTATTGCTGACCGCAAAGCCCTACAGCGGGTGGTGAAAACTGCCCAGTCCATCACTGGGGTTGTCCTGCCATCTATACAGGACATTTATGACAGACGGTGCTTGAGGAAAGCTCTAAGCATCATCAAAGACCCCACACACCCCAGCTACAGACTGTATGACCCTCTACCATCTGGAAAATGGTACCGGAGCATTCGGGCCCGGACTACCAGACTCAGAGACAGTTTGTGCCCCCGCACTATCAAACTATTAAACTCCAGCCTCTCTCATTCTCACCTCACCTCTCACCTATTATCTAAACCTCACAGTGCCTTCTTTCTTTCTTACCAAAAACTCAAACACACATTGAAATCTACCTCCACCTTACATGTCAAAAAGGTCACTCCCCATAATTTCTATCCTTTTATTTCATTCTGTTGATGCATGCACATCTGATGTTGTTTTGCACATTACCTGATACCTTTTTATTGTTTTGCAAATTGCCTGTTGTTATTTTGAACATTGCCTGTTGTTGTTTTTGCACACTGTCTGCTGTTGTTTTTGCACACTGCCTGTTGTCTCTGTCTTTCTTTTATAATACAATTGTATTGTTGTTTTTGTGTACTACTTATCGTCTGAGAGCTAGCTAAATAGCATTTCGTTATACCATATACCTGTATATGAGTATGATGACAATAAACTTGAACTTGACTTGACTTGACTTATGGACTGGCATCTTGTCCAGGGTGTATTCTGTCTTGTGCCTATGGCTTGCCACGATATGCTGCGGCTTCCCTGCAATCCTGCATGGAAAGAAGCACTTAGAAAATGGATGGATGCATAATTGTTTCATCCTATTTTCTTAATTTTTAAAAAACCTTGTTACTTTACAACATCCTCTTCTTTTTAGGACCTTAGATCCTTCGGCTTTGGAAAAAAGAAACATAACAATTGAGACATAATTCCACCCTCCTTCTCATAATAATAATAATGGATGTGTAGAAATATAATGCAGAGTTACAAATGTTTTATTACAAACGTTTTAAACAAAAGTTTTATAAAAAGGTTGAGAGGGATAGTCTCACAGAAAAAGTCGGAAAACTGTTATAGAAAATCCCACAAATGTGCTTAGGGAAAGAAAAACAAAGAGTTTAACAAAAATTGCTTTAGAAAAAAAATGTAAATATTCCCAAAATTTAAAAAAAATTAAAGAGTAAAAATTCTTATAAAAATCCTAAAAATCTGTGACACTTTTGTAAAAAAAATTTTAAAAATGTATTAGAAAAATTAGTTGAAAAAATGCCAAGAGGCAATTCACAATTCACAGTACATAGTAACTTTGCAACTCACTGCTTTCCAGGTTTAACACTTCAGCAGTTAGGGAATTTGAGTCAAATTCAAGTTTAACCTATCTCCTCCATCCCATTCCCCCAAATAATTGGAATTATAATGTACAAATCCTACTTTCCCTGTGTGGATGATACTTATGTACACCACTCGGTGGGGCTGAAGTACTATAGTACAATACAGTAACTTTCCTAAAGAGAGATGAGTATGCTTTTCAACGATGGTACAGTATGACATACCTCAAAAGAGTGTCATGCGAATACAATTTATATAACTTTACACATTATCCAGCCTTCAGAATATGCTATGAGGGTTAATGAGTATTTTCCCTTTAATTGAAGAAATGGTTTGGGCAGATACCATATAAGAAACCATAGCCAGGTGCACGTGAGATGTAAAAAAAAACCCAGCTATGGCTTGAACTGTAGGTAATACCACACCACAGGGTAAAATTACAATTCTTAAAATATAGTTTAAAAATATCTGGGGACAAATAAAATAAATGAAAGTCTTAATACCGGGTGTAAAGGGTAAAAACACTTCTGGGAAAGCTTTTAATTTCGGTTTGCAGATGCTGCAGCCCTTTTTCTAAAAAGGATACTGGAAATTCCTATTGTTATTATTGGACTTTTTTATATATACTGCAGAGTCAGTACAGGGAATTGCTGTAAATAGCTAAATTTGTATATATTCAAGTCACTCCTATACCACTGCACAATGTCCTACAGTATATACTGTAGTATGAATGGCTAAAAGACATAAGTAACTCTCCCTTATATGATAATTATTGGCTTAAAATTAATTAAATAACACAGATCAACTAAAACAAACAAAAGTTATCAC
Source organism: Atractosteus spatula (assembly GCF_055471065.1). Taxonomy (NCBI): domain Eukaryota; kingdom Metazoa; phylum Chordata; class Actinopteri; order Semionotiformes; family Lepisosteidae; genus Atractosteus; species Atractosteus spatula. The sequence continues at coordinate 45,184,383 of NC_142712.1, read as the reverse complement.
AAACTTATAGTAATCAGCTACACTATACAACATGTAACCCTACCCTGCTTCCAGCAGATGCTTGTACCTCGTCTATCTTCCCAGCTATTTCCCTGTTCCATTAATTGGCATGTCGCATGTAATGAAAAGGCTGAAAAAACTGACAGTGAGCCTGTAAAGTCGTCTTTCCTTCCCCATGCCACCAACTCAGAACCGGGAGTGTTTATTACAATGCAAAAACAAGACCATATTGTAATGTGGATGCTAGGGAGTGGGTACTTGGGCAGGGGACAGGAAGAGACCCAATTATTAGCTAAATTAATCTCAAGATTCTAGTCGGGTGCACAGATAATTAGAAAGAAGCAGCAATTACCGACTCTTACCACTCCTATGGGATTCCCGGTTTGTGTACCTGAAGCACTACAGCAACTAGTCAAGTCTCTACTCAAACTGTTAATGCCTTGATAACACGATCTGACAGAAAATCAGTTCCATCTGTGCATAATCAATCCATCACTTACCTGTAACCAGCAGGATATTTATAACCAGCTCTCTCCACTCAGACCTTCCTCTTTAGTCATAGAGTTGTGCCTCTTATCTCAGAGTTTAGTTTCCACTCATGCTTTGCTTGTTTCTCCTGGCAATGTTTGATCCTTGTGTTTATGACTACAACTCTGGATTACATTTACACGTTACTTTGGGGCTCTCTCCTGTGCTACAAACGTGACTTGCTTCACTTACACTTCCCTTTGTGCTGTTGCCTTGTGTCTTCATGTCATGGAACCCTTCTTTGTTTTGGACTAGTTCCATACTGCGTTTCTCTAACCTCTCGCTTTGCTGATCTGCCTGCTTGCTTACAACAGTCTGCTCGCTTGCTCCCATCGCTACAGACGTTTGCACTCAGCCAGGTTTGTGCAGCTTAATTCCATATACTTAGCAGCCTTCAGCTTGATTTCATCCCACTCTGCTCTTCTCTCATTTAAGACCCCTTTAGATAGTCCTAATAACAAAAAAATGAATTTGCAAATGTTAAATGTGCAAGATTTTGATTAAGATTGCATACAGTATTAATTATACATTTGAGTATGTTAAACTATTGTTCAGTCACTGGACAGACTGATGCATCTGACAGGTGTCCCCAGTCCAACGGTTCCTCTCTACATTTTAAGTTGTACAAAAGCATTCTCACAGCTTATATTGGGGATCTGAACTGGAAATTGAAATTGCAAAAATTCTCACTCCTATAATCACATTAATAAGGTAGTTCACTTTACTAATAATGATCACTCTCCCTCTTTACATTTTAAATTTTAAGATTTTATCAGATCATCATTACTGTCACTTCAATCTAAATGTTATTAACATAACTCAATTTTGGCATCACTGTATTTATAGACAGAACAACCAAAGCATGTACTGTATAATTAAATGTCTGAAAAAACAAAAGAGTCTAAACATTGTATAAAAACACTATGTAGCAAGATACAGTATGGGCAGGCAAAGCACATTAAAGAATTCCAATACAAGTCTGAACAGCAGGGTGGACTTAGCATACATTTATTTTTCAAGTTATTATTTCAAAATGTCAAGTTTTTTAATAAGATGTTTTTTAATGTAACTTTACATTCAACAGGCTATTAATGTCACGCCCAGTACACCTAGAGGGCGCTCTAGTTTTCTCCTGTTCCTAGTTCCCTGTGATTATTCATGTCTTTCTGGTGTGTCTTGTTGTGAAGCCTATTTACTTCCTGCTTCTGCTCTGCTACTCGCTCAGCATTGAGGTTCAGATGTCCTGAGACCCGCCTAGCACCAGGTCAGTCCTGTCCTTGGCCTGAGGGCATAGGTTTCTATACGGCATTTCCTGAACAGCTGAGCCCGGCCTAGCCCCCGTCTCGCTGCTACGCATAGGGTCTATTTTCACTCTCCTGCCATTCCACGGTTCGTCCTTTCCGACATCTGTAACAGTTAAGTAAATTCTAAATGATCTAAGGATTTCATTCAGCTGTTTCTTGAAAGAAATTGGTGATCAGCTCTGAAAATATAGCTGAGTAGCTGGAGTCCCATAAGTTCAAAACTCCCACAACCTTTTCAATAAAGAAATACTTAATGTTCTTGGTATAAAATGTACTTTCAAATACAGTAGTTCCTGAAATATGGGTTCGAGCCCATGTGGTGAAGGGTGAACTGGGGCAGGAGCAGCGAGGGAACAAGCCCAAGAATCTGAATTCATTCCAATGTTATTAATAATACATTCCATTTTGCCTTTAAATTTTAGGGTGGAGTGGTGACACTGTGGCTAAGGATCTGTGCTTCTGGCTGGAAGGTTGCTGGTTCAAATCCCATGACTGACAGAGGAATCCTACTCTGTTGGGCCCTTAACCTCAGCTGCTCCAGGGGTGCCATATAAATGGCTGGCACTGTGCTCTGACTCCAAGCTTCTTTTTCCCCGTGTGTGTGCACCTGTGTGTCTCATGGAGAGCAAGCTGGGGTATGTGAAAAGACAAATTCCTAATGCAAGAAATCATATATGGTTAAGAAAGTGATCTTATCTTAAGTAGCCTGCTCCACCTGAGATGGATTTGCCCACAGGTGAAACAAGCTTCTTGTCTGATTGTGTAATCATTGCAACTAGCACTGACTGACAGGTGAGTGGAAGTGTAGTTGGATGCTGTGACAACACTAGCTCACTCCACCGCACTCCGCAGTAAAGGGGATAGTTGGTGACAGTTTTCACTTGTATATTTTACTTTGTGTTTCACTGTTTATTCTGAAGTCCATTGCATTAATTTTATGAGGATTTTGAATAAAATCCCATCACATCCCATCAGGTCCCATCATATTCTTTTCTGTTCAAGACTAAAAAGATCCAGCTCCTTAAGGATATTCAGTGTATCACATTCCTTTCACAATGTGAATGCATCTTATTGGTTGGATTGATTCAAAGCAGCAATATCTTTCTCAAAAGTAATTTCAAAATAACTATTTAAATTCTATGCTTTTAACTATATATCCTAATATTCTCTTTTCAGTGTTTTGTGCTTTTTAACATTGTTCATAAGATAAAAATGATGTGATAACAAAATCACCTAAGTCTTTTTCATAAGGATCCTCTTTAGGTGACACTTTGACCTATGAGCTAGTAACTACCAGTAGTCAAACTATCTGGCTTGTACGCACAACCAGCATTAAAACCTTGACACACAATTTTAGTTTTTCTATTTGGAAACAGTTAAATTACTGATTAGAAATAAATGCTATCTGAAATACAATGAATAACCCAACTTCCTGGTAAATATTACTGGTATGTTGTTAATACATTTTGGAAAAAAAGTTAATAATGTTGCAGTTAGAATGTGTTCTTATTGACCTTTCTACTGCAGCTATTTCTGTGTGCAAACCCTTATTATTAGCAGGTAAGAGATGATGACATTACAGTGTATCTGCTTTATTGCAGAGAAGATAACACCTTCTATTGAATTTACTGAGGGGAATGTAATCAGTCAGGAGCCTGGTGGAGGTTTTATCACAGCTTTGCTCTTCAATTTGGTTGTGCTTGATTGTGTTTTAGAGTTATTGCTTCTACAAAACTCTTGACCCAGGAATCTGACTTCTCTATACAGAGAATAATAATGTTTTTTTATTGCACTGATCCTCCAAAGCCTGCATTTTAACGCAGGGGTAGGGAAGGAGAGAAGCAGCTCTGGAAGCAATGTTTTTAATCATTAAGATGTAAGAAAGCATGCAGTGTATTTAAAGACAAGGCTTGCTGTCTTTGTCATGGAGCTGCACTGTTTTTTTTAGCCACATTTAAATTTTGTGCAAATCTTTAGGCTTTGACCTTGTGCTTAGTTGTTGTGTTCTAAATCCTACAGGAAATAAGTATGACACTGTCTACATTAAATGCCATTGTGCCCATTCCTACTTTGGTCTCATCTGCAAACTTTTTTAGTTTACCTACTCTACTAGAATCTAGATCATTGATGTGAATTTGGAATCAATTGTTCAAGTACAGATGTTTACTACTCCACTAATTAATAAGACTCTACTGTTTTTCAAGAATGGTCACCTTTTGTTTCTTGTGCTGCAAATGCCTTGGATGTTGCTACCATTTATTACAAAGGTTTTTCTTTTACAATAACTTCTTCTTTTGTTCACTTATACATTTCTTCATAGATATTTAACATATTAAATGCATTGGTGAAATACGCTTGCTTCAATACTTAACCTGCTGTGCAGTGAGGCTGCTGGTACAGAATGCCTGCTAATCACACAAAGTTCACACTGCTAATCGTACATATAGCTTGGGATAAGGGGGGTATTTTATATGTAAAAATCTTTGGGATCTTATAGGATGAAACACCCTCCACAAATGCAAGGAATAATTGGCATTTATTTCCTCTAATGCCATTGTTGTTTTATATCTGTGTTAGGTTCTATAGTATGAGCCTCATTAATGACACAGCTTATTCTGAGAGAGAGGGGAGTTTAGAATTCAAAATTGTTTTTTTCTGATAATCTTATCCTCATATTTTCTGTTTTCATTCACTAATGTATTTTTCTATTCTGTTATGCCTATTTGAAACAAATTACCACAGTAAAAGGAACAACAAAAAAGGGACTGGATGAAAATGCTGCCACTAATTTGCTTATCCCAAAATCTGATACTATAAAAGCGACATTTGCTGTTATATTTCCGACCATTGTCAACACCCTGTGAAACCTTGTGTCTTTTTGGTTTGCAAAATAGAATAGAAATCGACTTAAATGCATTAAAACACCATTATTACAGGAACTCTGAAGGAATGCTTGCAATCCTATATCCCAGGAGGCTGTCTACTCAAAAGGTGTTGCTGCATAGGAGCACATTTTCATTTTAACAACAGTGTTAAAATGATGTATCCTGATTGTATCTCATGTACAAGATTCTTTGCACTTCATTGCAAATTCAGGCATTATCTGAAATTTACCTGAAGCACAGACAGCAACATATGGATGTAATCTGTTCAGTTCATCGTAGGGTGCACACGCGCACACAAGCGCGCAGACCAATTAGAGATTTTAATTAAGCCCACCTGTCTTTGGAAGGTAGGAGAAAACCAGGGCACCCTGAGAAGATCAGATCAGATATGAAAATCCCACACAGAAGGCACCCCAGTACAACTGATATACAAAGCATCTGGAAAACAATGCGCTTGATCATCCTAACTGGATCATCTTAATCCATTGTCTAATCCCTTTATCCAATTCAGGGTTGTGGGGGAGCCAGAGCCTATCCCAGCAAGCAACAGGTGCAAGGCAGGGCACAGCCTAGAAGGGATGTCAGTCCATCACAGGGGACACATACTGTAGACAGGCATACATACCCACTCACACCAATTTTCCCAGAAGCTAATTAACCTACCAGTATCTTGTAGGACTACCAGGACTGTGGGAGGAAAATTAAGCGCTAGGTGGAAATCCACAAGGACACAGGGAGAAGATACAAAATCCACACAGATAGCACCCCTGGACCCCAGCACGGCAAGACAGCCATGCTAACCATTGTGTTACAAAGCCTTCTGGACTGTATCATTACTTTTAATATAAATTCAAATATAAATATATTTTTTGAATGGTTCTGAAATGTTTCCTAGTGAAAAGCATTTGAAAATGCTTCTTTCTGAAGAAGAATTTATTTATTTTTGTGGTATGTTCATTTGTCACGCTTTATGCCAGTTTTGTGTCTGTGCATGTGTACTGTATGTGTTTCTATTTGTTTTAGTTCTGCCTGGTACCCATCTTCAAAAACATCCAGCAGCCTTGTTCTGGTGTGGATATATACTGTAATCCACACTTACCTCACCTAGTCTCTAAACTATCCCACTGAGCAAGCCCATAAAAAAGGGTTTGCTTACTGTTGTAAAGGCGAGCTTGTTTGTAAAGCCATAATAATGAGCAGTCTGTCCTGTTTTATACTGTCATGAAAGTTGGCTTCTAAATAAAAGTTTATATAAAAAAATATTTGCCTTCCTTATTGTGAAACAATCAATAATTTATCCGGAAATTATAAATGTTAGGTGATTTACAGAAAGTTATAATAGTAAAAGAAGAATATTTTCTCAGATGTATAGCCTATGTGAAAACTGAGTAGATCATTGAAGCATTATTCTTGCTCTTAGAAAATTTATTTCTCTAAGGGGGTATAAAGTCAACATTTTTTATGTCTGAGGGAACAATTTAGTTTGATACCATATAAAGGCTAGGAATGACAACAACAGATCAATGTAAGCTCTGTAATGTTCTGTATTAATGTGCTATAACAAAACAAAATGTTTGCATGTATTCGGTATGTTGGAACACCTATACTTTTTGGATTTTCTAGTGTTCTGCAGCAACTGTAAATTTGTTCCAAACTCGTACAGTAACTCTCTCATAAAGTAATACAAGCATTAAACCACCCTCCTTGTTTGCAATTACGTTTTTCCACATTAATTTTCCATGCAATATTGAAAATTTCATGTGCAATTCTTTCTCATGACCTATTGTTAGTTACTGAATTGCTGACGTTTTAATGCCTTGGAATTGGTAGTCATCTGAGCGCTGGGAGAGTATGGTTTTGTGATCCATGACAAATGAAATTATTCTAGGCTTTACTGTTTAAGTACAAAGTTTAACAATGCATTTTAATTAGATTTGCCTTAATAAATCATAGCATGAATGTGTTGGATAAGATTGTAAGTGTTATGAACGTGCAAAGCTGCATGTTTTGTTGAGAGTAGATCAACGTATTATTCTAGGTACCTTAATGTTGGTCTTTTTTCATGGTCTAACTTTGTTTCACAGTATGACTGTTTCACAGTCAGAAAAATAGGAAATGGTCACTTATTCCAAATACTCCACTATCCTCATGCTGAATAATTACAATTATCACTTATTTAATTATTTATGACCACTTACAGTATTCACAGGTTTATTGCCTTTGGGGGTCACTTCCACTGATCCATGAGGGCATTAGACCTGCAGTAATCCTCTTCCCTGCTGTGAATGCACAGGTAATCCACATGGTGATGGTTTCAAGAATGTACCTCCAGACTCCCCTTCATCAACACATCAGCATTTTTGTCATGCTTCCCTCCTTAACACTATTTATCATTTTTTCTCAGTTTTGGAATTCTCTTATGTCTGTGTTTTTGTAAAAGTGGGGCTACAAGCAATCTTAAAGTCAGATTCCACTCATGGAAGTAGCAATACTCTTATTTTCTTTAAAAAAAATGCACCAACACATTCTGCCTCACAGTGCTTGGGTTCAGCTTCTGGGCTGCTGTCTGCGTGGAGTTTGTATGTTCTCCCCATGTTAATGTGGGTTTCCTCTGGATGCTCCAGTTTTCTGCCACAGTTCAAAGACATAATGGCAGGTTAGTTCACTTCTGTAAAAGCTGGCCCTGTTGTGAGTGTGTGTGTTAGTGTCTATGTTATGAAATAGACAGGCATCCTGTCTGCGTGTATCCGATCTTGCACCTTATGCTTTCTAGGATAGGCTCTGGGCTACCTTAACCCTATATTGGATAAGTAGTTATTGAAAGTGATGGGCTGTGACATTCTTTTGAAAATTCATATGCAGTTCATACTGTATGATTAATCACCTATAGAAAATACAAATGCTTTGGGATTTTGAGACTATAACACTGTACATTTGATATTGATTCTGATATTATTCTGATATATTTTGTCCTGGAAAAATTTGGCACCTTCCTCAGTACAAGCAGATTTGCAATTACAACTGAATTTCCCTTTCATCCCACAGTGAGGAGGAGTTTTAGAATATTGCACCTTGGAGAACATTAAGAGATCGTTTTAATTCAACATTTTGAGTCTATAAAATTCTTTAAGGCCTAGTTTAAAATGGGCATACCTTCTGTTATACTTTAAACTAAAGCAAAGTGAAGCCAAAAACCAAATGAACATATGGCATATTATCATATATTGTTAACTTATTTGAATATGCTTTTCCAAGAGGAGACACTTTCTAACTATGCATTAACTTATTATGCCATACACCCTAATAGTCTTCCCAATGACACTCAATGATGCAAAACACTGGGAAAAAATGAACTAGTGCTTTTGCATAAAATGCACTGCATGTCAGCAAATTTAAAATACCACTAAACCACGTCTTAATACTGGACATCATTATGAATAATTGTTTATCCTTACCAAATGAAAAGGTTTATAGCTTCATCTACATAATATGATAACTGTCTTTAGTATGTTGTCATCTTCCAGCTGAGTTAAGCAAAAACCATCAAAAAGATCTAAGAAAGGTTTATTTGAGCCCTAAAGACAGTACGCAGCTTTACAGGGAAGTGATTTTAAAACAGAGAAGGCTTCTTCACACAGTGGTTGATGGCAGTATGAACCAATCTATCCAGCTGTGTTTTGTAACTAATAGTCTAGCTTTCCTTTTAGGAAAGGGTTGGTTTGGGTGAGAATCCTACAAGTAGTCTTGCAGTTAATAATAATAATAATAATTTATGGTAATAATAACGTACACAAGCCAAAAATTAATTCCAATCTTTTGTAACCTGTCTTATAATCTTAGATACAGATGAAATGTAAAAGACATCTCCATGCATTCTAATTCAACAGGAGAGTGAAAGATAATTCTAGTGTCCTTATGATGCAGTGACATTATCTCACTATTCCAAATCAGTAAATTAAGTTCTGTTTGTTGCTGAAGTTCCAATTGAAATCAGCTCAATTCAGGTGTACTGTCACTTTAAGAGGTGGTCAATAAGGCTGTGATTGGAGTAATTGTGTTATCTTAAATTCTCCCCACTGGGGGTCCCTGTCACTCTGAAGTGAGGGATAATGTCAGTAGGTAGTGCAGCCACTCTTCCTACCACCAGTCAGCGAGATCATTGTTGGGGGGTAGAAGGATTACAGACAAGAAGCTTGTCATTGCTGAAGAGCTGAGAGTTTGAACACTCATACAGAGACAGAAAACACAAAATACAAAAAAATGACAACAGTCAGCGAGCCAGTAGCAATTAGCAGACCTGTGCGATCTTCTAGAAGATACAAAAGTGTGAGAAAAAACTCCAGAAGAATCTATTCACCCTACCAAGATCAGCAACCCAGGTAAAAGCCTGTTACTTTTGTTTCTTATTGCATTACTGATTGTTCCATTTCTCATATGATAGGTTTTTGTGTGGCGAAAGATTCTGTTTATCATTCTTCATCAAGAAAGTTGATGAACGTTGATGAAGTGTTCAGGGTTGATTGAAATATGTTTGAAATTAGATTCATTAACAAAGCATGCATTTTTCAAAACAACATTTGTGCTTGAACCAAGGTAATGCTGGTAGTTTAGGTCTTGCAGTCTGAAACACTTACCTTTTTGTATATAACACTAATGTGTTACATTACTCCCACACTGTAATCAAAATTGCTTTTTAAATATATCTGTACTTACATTATGTATAATTCTTTTATGAGTTACAAAGCTTATTAAAACTGCTTTTTTGTGAAAAACTATTTTCATGTGGTTTCTTAAACCTTAAATCCATCCTTAAATACATATAGATACAGTATATACAGTATATATTTGCCGCATTAAACTGCACAGTCTGTTGCATAAAGAAAATATGCTACATATTTTTTACAGACATGAAACACCATACTGTACATACAAATGAGAGGAAGCCCAGCTAGCTAATTTGGCACAGAAGTAGATCATAAAACAGAACTTTATGATCGCAAAACTTTAAAAAACTAAGGAATGGGAATCTCATTTGGTAAAATTAATGCTTTCTGGTAGATGGATCCTTAACCTTTTTATGTGCCTCTTTTTTTTTAAATCTCAGTAACTCGGATGACGATGACAAAATTGAAGAAAGGATTGAGAGCAGCGATCCTGAGGAAATGTTCCAGAACATTCAGATTCAAAAGGAGATCATCGCCAACATTCGCACCCGACCTTGGCCCATGAGGCACAAACTTAAAGCCCTCAAGTAAGAAAGCCTTAACACTATAAATAGTACTGTCGTAATAGAGAGGTAAACATGGAGTAAGACTCCCTTGAATTAAAACTGCACTGTGACACCAACATGCTGGCTGCCTCTGTAGTAAGATGGCAATAAAGCCTTCTCCAGTCAGAAAGCAATGTGATTCATGGCAAGAATGCATTGAGATTGTATACAACCAGCTGTAATGTAGTGCTGTGTTTAGGCATTAATTGTGTTAGTCAGAGCATACATCTGACTGGCATGGCAGTGCTGCTTTATGATGTATGCATAAAAATACATTTGGATGGTTTATGTGAACTAAAGCCTGGCATGCTTTAATATTTTCAGTGGACTCACGACGAAAATTCTGAATCCTGTCTCCAGAAAGGTTTATTCCCTTTTATTGTGGCAGAATGGCCTAAATGCAGTAAAAAATATAAACAAATATTTAATTTATAATTATGTTTCTAAAGTGCTTTCCACACAAAAGAATCGCAAAACACTATACGTTTTGGAGGGGACCTGTTCACCAGTGAAACGCACCCCCACCTTCATGTCCAGACAATCCCAACACACAGCAGGTGAAGAGGCAGAAGTGCAAAACTGCGTCTACTATTGCAAACCATGATGTGGGATCTCGACATAAACAGAAGCTCACTTTAATGTCTCATTCAAAGAACAGTACCTATATCATGGTGTGTCCGGTCACCAAACTGGGATGTTGGTTTTTGGAAATTGTATTCCAAAGAAAAAATCACCACCCTCTGATCCAACAACTCCACATACAGTATACACTGCAGCAGCAACTTTTCTCATTAAAACAGTGACTCTGGTCCTGAAGGACCCCGGTGTTTGTTCGAGCCAAGTTTGATCACGGAATAATTTATTTCAAATTTTTGCTTCAGGCATGTTGTTCATATTTGTTTTCAGCTCCTAAAGGTTTCTATGTTTCAGAATTTCCCTTAATCAGATGTATCAGCTGCAATGGTTTCCTTTACAGAAAGATTTTTTTTTATTGTGGGAGTGTATGATATAAGGGCATCCCCTTCTGTGTCTGTTCATTAGAGAATGATTACCTATTTAATAGGAGAGAACACTCTTAACCAACAAGTTGAGAAGAGATTTGAGAAAGTCTGTGTGCTGACATTGTTGAAACGATACATTTGAAGAAGACTATTCGTGAAACCAAGGACTGAGTGGAGAAAACAATGTCCTGTCCCTCGTTTCCTGCCTGCTGTCCTTCCGGTCCCTCTCTTTCCCTTGGGCTATATATTTCTGGATCTTGCACTCTTCCCTTGCTCAGCTTTGACGTTCAGATGTCCTGAAACCCGCCTAACCACCCAGATCGCCCCACGTCCGCTGCCCGAGGGCATAGGTTTCTACTCGACTCCCGAACTGCTGAGCCCGGGCTAACTCCTCGTCTCGCCGCTACGCATAGGGTCATTTTCGCTCTCCTGCCTCTCCACGGTTCGTCCCTTTTTCAGACATCCGTGACAAATAGCCAAACATATTAGTAATGCCATTACTCATCACCAGCGATTATCAGCACAGTAAGAATGAAACCAGAGCTGAGAAGCACTGGCTGCAGCCTCCTTTTCTGCTGAGCCCTGAGCAGCTTAAAGCTTCACTCTACAAGATGATAATGATGTCGTCAACACTGCTGTATACATGTTCATCATACAAATGTACATTGAATAAGCGAGTGTCACATGCAGGATAACTGGTTGTGAAGATTTTGGCCTTACTGCTGAAAAGAAGTGAAGCCATAAAATAAGAATCGTTCTGTTGGTGTCAATTCAGAGAGTCTGCAAACTGTGACTGAAATCATTTCAGTTAATCAAAAGAAAAACTGCTGGTCCGCAGTAGTTTACTGCTCTTTTCTAGAATGGGAATGCAAACCCGGTGCTAAAGAAGAGAATGGACCCAGTGGGACAAAAGTGTTTATAATCTAGAAGTTAAAAACATAAAACAAGCACTTGTTGCAATGCATTAAAAGAAAGTGGAGCCAGATGGCTCGTCTTAAAAATACTATTAATGATTTTAGTAGGGTAAATAAAAAACTAATGCAAAGTATCTTAGAGATATAATATTAAATAACAGGCTTGTTGGCCACTTTTAAAATAACCATTTTAATGTGTAGTGTAAATTTAGGAAACCTCTTTCAGTTAAAAAGCACGTTATTTTAACTGAATAACTATTTAAAGAATATGTATTCCTTTGTATGTGTGCCAATCATACCTTTTCTTCATCAATATAATTATTCAGAATAGAAAACTCCTTGACATCCACAATAGCCATCCTATCTGTAGGTACATTTATTTTCCAATGCGTACATTCAGTAGGAGAAATCTTGTCTATACAGATAATGCATAATTCCTAAAGCTATTCTACTGTATATATTGTGCTTGAAAAGTGCTTGAAAAGGGGTTATAGACAAACGCGCATATTGGTGTATTTTGTATAGTACCAATGGTTTCTTATAGAGAGTTGCCTCATACCTGGTCTCTGCAGGAAACCTGTGCCTTGTTGTTTTCCTTTGATTCCTATTAACGAAACTGGAAATTGCAGAAAATGGATTGGAGCAGGAAGGGCTCCGATTACAGATCTTAATGATGCTGTCTATCTTCTCAGGCAAGCCAGGGAGATTGTTTTGAAGTACGAAGGCAGGCTGACCAGGACAAGGGGGTATCAAGCTGCAGGAGCTGACGTAGGTTTTTCATTTAATAATGAAAACTCAAACACAGCAACAATCAATCTGAAGTACGGTGCACTCCTCCAAACACCATTAGTGTGTCTCATATCTTCACAACTCTGAAACAACTGCTCAGGCTGCTAGAATTCAAATGCTGGTCAGTAATGGATGTGCTGGTCAGTCAAAACTCATACTTCTTGGTCCTTCTTCTTCGGTTCCTCTTTATCAGGTGTCTTGATTTTACCATGTTTATCTCACAATCCAAGACAAAGCCCTTTCATCAGAGATTCTTCAAATTATGTTATACTGACAAGAGCAATGCCTAGCTGTAATGTATTGTAATGAACACTCAATTAAATTGCAGTAAAGAGCTTTCATAGCCAACTAATGGGTATAGTAATATGTTCTATATAGGTAATTGGTATAGCTGTTTTCCTAAAAAAATATTTTAAATCATTTCTAATCCTATATAAAAGTAATGTATTGCATTAGTCTATTTAAGGGCTTCACATTTTACAATATTTCATTTTTGTGTATTAGTTGCAGGCTGATAGTCTGTGTGACTTTTCCTTTTTCTTGTCTCTGTTTATGATCCATGCAGGTTACAGTGGGGAGTTTTCAGGCTGTTTCCTGTGTTCACTTACAGACACACTGCTCAAATTTATAGCCAGTTGTTATTGCCCAGTTTAATTAAAATGTTTCAAAGATATTCAATAAAGCTTCCAAAGCCCCATTAAAATTAATTGATTTTTGCCATGTAGATTGATGATGGTTTATTAATTAAAAAGATTGCTTTTGTCGCTTGGGCATCTGGACGATTAGAAGTCAGACTTATTTATTTAATTTTAATTATTTATAGTGTGTTCAATGATTTAGGTTCACCGCCAACTGATGGCTCACTGCAATTGTTCTGTTTTTTTAGGTTTCCTGTATGCTCTAAAAAAAGAAAACAATTTATTAACAGTGACCTTTGGAACCTATGAAGTGATTGCAGTAAAATTCAATACTAAAAGAAATTGTGATAAGTATTCAATATTCATGAACCTTGGACTGCCACAGATTCAGCACTAACAGTACCTTCAACAGGGTTAGGTATTCTAAGAAATGGGATTTGGGAAATATCTCAGCAAACTTGGATGTTTGTCTTTTCACCATAAATTTCTCAAAAAATCATTACTTTGTGCTTTGCTCTTGTTGTTGTTTCTAGTTGCTGAAAAAGCTGTCACGTCTGGCATATAACATAGTCGTCCTTTTCATTCCATGGGAAATGAGGATTAAGAAGATTGAGAGTAAGTAGTGACTCCTATAAGTCATTTGGAACACCCTCTCTACAATATATATATACAAAGACTTCTGCTCAGAGCTTATGCTAAAAGCTGTACCCTTGCTTTCATGAAAACACCTTGCACAGGGTTGAAATGTCTAATTTAAATTATGACTCTGCCCTGAATTGCACTTATGTCTGTAATGACTGTTTCATTCCCTTCATGTTTCTTTCCTGTCTCTTTCAAAGGTCACTTTGGATCTGGCGTTGCTTCTTACTTCATCTTTCTGAGATGGCTGTTTGGTATTAACATTGTCTTAACCATCATGACCGGAGCATTTGTGATACTGCCTGAAGTGAGTTAACCTACAGGTAGCTCTTGTTCAAGGAGATAAGACTTATCTAGTACAGAGCTTAAACTTAAACCAGTAATATATTCAAATAAATATCTATTAATAATGGCAACAAATTTCACATGTAAGTATAAGCTTCTAGATCCCTAATGTCATTAATATTAATTGCTTATTTGCTGCTATCTGTGAAGGCTTTAGGGAGAGAAATTTTAATCTGTATTCTGTATGCCATTACAAAGCGTTAATGAATGGTGTTTCAGAACTACAGGACAATTCATCTTTCAGGAACGCGTGACCATAAAACTACTGATAGAAATGAAAGAAAAAGAGACTAGCCTCTGTAAGTTGAGTCAGAGGTTGCTGCGTGGAGTAGCACGATTTATGCTCAATTTCTTTTGTGCACCTGGAAGCAATTTCTGAGGGTCTCAGCAAAACTGCATCAGTCACGGAAGGTCCCATCTGTGTTTTTCCCTATTAGCTTCTGGCAGGAGCGCCTTTTGGAACCACAAGAAGCAAGACCATTCCAAAGGAACACCTCTCCTCAGCACAGGACCTCGACACCATCTGGTCACTGGGGGCAAGGCTATGAAAATGCTTTATTGCTTTGTCAATATTACACCCTGCTGAGTTGCGCAGGCATTTAATTAATTCAATGGCTCCCTCTCTGACATGCAATCTGTCCTTTACAATTCTACAGGGCTACCTCCAGTATTCTGTCCTGTTTTATGGATATTACGGCCGAGTTAGGAAGATTGGGAGCGCTGGATACCGCCTGCCCTTGGCTTACTTCCTGGTTGGGATGACTGTCTATGCCTACAGCTTCATTATCCTGTTAAGAAAGTAATCGATAGACATTCGCGTTTCTCTGTATCAGTTTTTGTAATGGTGGCAACTCTTTTACTTCTTTTTATTTCACTTATTGAGAAGGAATTCTTTGTTATTTATTGAATTACTCTAATTTTATTTGTTTGGAATGGCAATTAATGTTAATTAGCTCTTCATCAAATGTGACAAGAAAGTGTAAAACCCGTCATATAAGACTAGGCTTTGCTATCCCTACATACATAAGATTTATTTGATCAAATAACAAGGATAATCTACAGCCCTTTCCTTTTTATCTGTACGCAATATTACATTATGACAAGGAAAATACACATTGAATTACATTGACAAATGAATTAGCTCAGTAATCAGTAACGTAATAATGCTCTGACAGTATTATGTACCCAAACCATCCTATTATCTCAAAGAATCACATCCTAGCAGTGTGATAGTGTTTTTATATTCGACTCCACCTGTAGCTGGTAAACAATTTCTACACTATTAAATGTTTTGAATTAAAAATTAACACAGAAGAACTTCAAGGTAATTGGGAAGATCAGTCAGTGTGGAGCAGGAAATGAAAACTAGCTACTGCATTCTCTGTTTGTGGTGGAAAATGAGAAAAGGCCAGCTAATTTCAAATGCATCTTCATTGTTTTTAAACAGAATGGCAAAAAACTCCCGGCTTAGTTTAGCCAGCGCCTCAGATGAGAACTACACATTTTGCTGGCGTGTCTTTTGTGCCTGGGACTACCTGATTGGAAACCCTGAGGCAGCAGAGAGCAAAGCAGCAGCGATTGTCAACAACATCAGGGTGAGTGTCTGGGCTGCACAACAAGATAGACTCTCCCTGATCTGATTTGCAATGATTGCTCAGCTTTAATTCAGTACCCAGAGTAGATTAGCTGCTGCTACTATTCATGATTTCCCATAGGGCAAAGCTATCAATTAAAGCTCATCTGAAATCTGTGCAGTCCTCAGTAGTGAGAAGGTAGTTCAGAGATGTCCTGCAGGTGTTAATGAGTCAAGTGTTGCCTTCCAGTTCTATAAAACACTCCTGGACTTGAACTATATATTACAAGTGATTGAGACAACCATGAATATACTGTACGCAGGTGTAAGGAGTATTAAAGTATACTTGAGAGGAACAGTCAGGTGGGAGGGTGTTTATTTCAAAGGATATTTTTAATACTATGACTATTCCAGGACCCACATTAAAACCAAAACATGCAGGATACATAGAGCATGAGACAACAATATTTGTCCTGTTTGATTAGGTAATGTGAATGTATTGATTGATTTTGT
The DNA here is from genome assembly GCF_055471065.1 of Atractosteus spatula. Lineage (NCBI taxonomy): Eukaryota > Metazoa > Chordata > Actinopteri > Semionotiformes > Lepisosteidae > Atractosteus > Atractosteus spatula. The sequence continues at coordinate 45,167,985 of NC_142712.1, read as the reverse complement.
ACTGTAATTTTCATCCTTTTTAAGGAAGCAATTCTAGAAGAACAGGAGAAGAAGAAGGACAAAAGCCTGTGGGTATCTGCACTCTGCTCATGTGGGCTTCCATCTTTTCTGCAGAACTATTGAATGTACTGAATGCAAGGGAACTACTGAAACTCCTTTTTGAAATCACTGTCTTGACCATGTCTCTGTCTCTCACATTGGGAGGCTATAGGGCAGGATAAGAACAGCTTTGAATACTACTTTTCTTATTGTTTTCTTTTACTTTTTAGAGCTCCAATAGAGTAAACTGCACCTCCACATTCTGATATAGAATGTGTCCTGGAAATAATATATATTTTTGTAAATTAAAATGAGGAAGTAAAAAGAGATTATTAAGTTCATCTCATTTTTATAAATTTACAATCACCAATCATTTTTGTTATACAGTAGTTACCACCCAATCTAGAATAGCCAGGTTGTGTCCCTTGTCTCATGACAACAAACCCTGTGACCACACACAGGGGAGAGTGAGAAAGTGGGCAGGTCCGAAGACTCCTCTGATCTACCCACCTTTAAAATATTAATCTCTTAATGTGTCACAGGCAATGCAACCCCATACTGAAGGCTCAGCACTGATTGGAGGAGAGTCCAGTTCCTCACTGACATGGAATTGAGAGGTCCCTGACCACCTTAATCCCACTCTACCCACAGTGACACTAAGCCAATAGTTACCTACAGCTTGGGGAAACCAGTCACAGTCTGCTAGTGATCTGGCCCAGTCTCAAACCGGTGATTATAGAGCCCAGTGTCCACTCAGAAAACATGCTTACTCGTTTGAGTCTATTGAGAGGCCAGTAGAATGATCTATTTGATTGTGTTAGTTTAGCAGAGTATCATGCATTAATGTGGCTTCTTTCATTAATTGTCTCAGTTTGCGGCACTGGAAATGCTGCATTGACCTCAGGTGATTTATCAGCCTTTCTCTGCTGGTTCATCACAATCACAGCAGCATCGTGCCTGCAAAAGACACCCCACTGTATTTCAGACAAACTGCTTCTTCAAGTGCAGGATGACTGCAGCTATATCAACGTCTCTCATCTGTAAATCAATATTCACTAGTGCTTGTAATACCCCGGGCGCTGCTCATATAAAAAATGTAAAGGAATCTAACAGATTGTGTCCTGATATACTTAACGTTACATTATATTCAATATGGTCAGAACTGTGTTGTAAACTGTGATCTTGTAATTTTGTCTTTCAGCATTTTTTTTCTGTTTGTCTAGCAATAACCAACAGTGTTTTATTCAAATAAAGCTATGTAAGCATCACAGAAATCTTTCTTTATTCTTGTTCCTTTTGCAGGGCTGTAATGATTAGTCTGAGAATCCTGGCCAACATTCTTGTTCTGCTGTCACTCGCCGGGAGTATTTACATCATCTACTTTGTCGTCGATCGCTCTCAGAAACTTGAGCAAGAGAAGCCAGAATTAACCTTGTGGGAGAAGAATGAGGTCTGGGAGTCACCATTAATATGTCTTTGATATGCATTAGAAGGAAAACATTTACTCTAGTTTTGATTTCCCTATAAAACATACTATGTAAAGATATATTCTAGGCATGAAAATAATGGTGCAGTGCATGTTCAGTCCAAATCAAATCAGGAGAAGCACTGTAAACTGCAATTTAATTACAGTATAATTCTGATCCACATTTTGTAGGATTCTCATATCTAACTAGCAAGAGATCTAATTCACACAGTATCATTCTTGGCCACAACACTGTTCTTTGACCAGTTTAAACTATCCTCACACTTCTGTGCAATCTGAACATAAACACCACTGTACTTAGGATTTAATAATAAGAAGAAATATTTGTGTTTATATGGTGATTTTTCATCATGAATCCCGAAGTGCTTCATATACAGTATTTCATCCACCACTGCAATGCACCACCCACCTGGGTGACAGCATTTATGCACCAGAAGCCCAGTAGACAGCATGGAGAAGGGAGGAATTGCTCCACCAAACTGATTGTTTATGCAAATGTTCATTTTGAAAAGTAATGGGAATGAGCCTTGCTTCATCTCCCATGTGCCCAGGTCAGTGTGGTTGTGTCTCTTATCACCATGATTGCTCCCTCTGCTTTTGAGCTGGTGGCCCAGCTGGAGATGTACCATCCCAGAACAACACTGAGATTTCAGCTTGCCAGGTAGGAGCTCCTTACAGAACTTTAGTATTATGGTATTCTAAATATTTATCCCGTTTAGTGTTTATTTAGACATATAACCTGATTGGGTTTGATAATAATTTTCTCTATTCCATGTCTACCAATTTGAAACACCAGATTAATAGTGTACACAGTAGTTCAGTAGTATACTGCTTTTCCTCCCAGGCCATGGAAGATGTGGACAAGGACTTGTGTGTCGCCAAGCCATAACTCATCTAACAGGAACTCAGGCAGTGGGGCTTTGGTGTCAGTCGGGGAATTTACATAGCTCATCCTCTCACACTCAGAGACAATGGATGAATATTTTCACCAACAAAATGATTAAATTTATTGACTCGAATCCATAATTGTAACGTGTTGTGCCTCAGAGAAACACTAAACACTTCTGAGATTTCCCTTAAATCTGTAGTGCTTCATTTGCCTTAATTATAGGTGCCATTAAGAGTGAATGGTACAGCACTGACAGCTAGTGGGACTTTCAGTTTCTAAGAACTTGTGATTGTTTTTATCAGGGTTCTTGTCTTGTACCTGGGAAACCTCTACAGCTTGATCATTGCTCTTCTGGACAAGGTGAACAGCATGAGTTCAACCGTAAGTAATGTACTTTAATTTACTTAAAAATGTTTATTTAGAACTGCAGTTTTATACCTGCCTTTTGAGCAGCATTTCATTTCAAGATTGACTTTCAACATTTGAGCATCATCATGTTCATCCATCCATTTTCCATTTTCTAATTGCTTTATCCAGTTCAGGGATGGAGTTAAGCCAGAGCCTATTGCAACAAGCAAAGGGCACAAGGTGGGGGTAAATCCAGTCCGTCACGGGGCATACAAAGACACACACATTCACACCAGGGCCAGTTTTCCCAGAAGTTAATTAACCTACCAGTATGAATTTGGACTGTGGGAAGAAATAAAAAAAACACCTGGAGGAACTCCACACAGATAGCACCTCATGGCCAGAATTGAACCAAGGGGGCTGGTGCTACGAGGCAGCAATGCTGACCACTGAGCCACCACACCACCTTCGTCATGTTTGAACTTCTATTAATACAAATATTTAAAAGAAACTCACACATCTGTTCCAAAATATCCATAACCTGCAGCAAATACGTATTATAAACCATTGCAAAGAGCAGTAATATTTACTCACTCCACTAGATGGCATGTTTGTTCCTTCAATGGCATAATTGTACTAATGCCTGGAGTAACACATACACTTGTAGTCAGGTCTCACTTTTTACAAGAGCTTTTGTTAAAGGAATTAAGCATTTCGTCTTCCCCCTCTATCACTTATCTCTTGTTTGTGTGACATCGTTTGTGTGGTTGGAATTAAATCACCTGAAGCTAAATAGTGACAATTTCACTAGTCGGTAGCAAATGTCACTTTGACAGAAGCTTGACAGCTTCACAGTACTGGTGGATGGCTCCTCATTCACGTATCAGCCACAGACAGGAATCTGTGAGCCACTCTTTCTCTTCTATCTTTTGTGCCTCATGTGACATCTTTTCGTCACCTTAGAAATTTTGCCTTCATTAGATTCATGCATTGATAACATCAAGGCTTGATTTCTCCAACTCTTTACTCCCTAACTCTCTGCTCAACAAGTTGCAATATGTCCAAAATTCTGCTAGTAGACCTCTAACTTACACCATGTGTTGGCAGCATACCACTCCTACACTTAAGTCTCTTTATTGGTTGCCTATAAAGGCACATATTCAATATAAGTTCTTGTTACTGACTTTCAAGGCTTTGAACAAGGTACTGTACCTTTGAAAAGGTACTTTTCAAGATAAAAAACCTGGCTCCATCATACCTGTACATCTCTGAGCTCCTCCATGTTTACACTCTTTATCTATACATGTACAATCCTGTATGTTCCTGTTTGTTTTTTCTTTTACTTTTTATCATACTTTTTTGTCTTTTTCTTCACTATGTACATTATCCTTGGGTATGAAAGGGTGAATCATACAGTATAAAGAAATATATTATATCTGTGCTGTGTTAAGTAGGCTTTATATCTATGATTTATATTGCTATAAATCCCTAGTAATTTAAAAAAAGCAAATGTACTGAAATTAATTTAAGGTGATAATGTGCACTAAAAGCTATTTCTGTTATTCTCTCATCGATATAACAAAGAATAAAAATGCATACTGTATTTATATTTAATCAAAATGGGTAAAACAAGCTACAAAACTATTAGCATGCAATACATTCTTGAAGGTGTTGAATTATGCAGTTCACAAACCACAGACTAAAGAGGAGAAAACAACAATAGTGTGTGTTTTCTAGGAGGTTTCTGTTGGTTCCAGCAACTGGTCAGACTCCACAGCTTTTCTGGCCACTATTGCTCTTCCAGAAGAGGAAAACCTTTCAACTATTGTGCCTGAAATCACTGAGAGAAGGAACAGCACTCTGAGCTTAGGCCTGGTGGAAAACACACCCAGAACCATCATTCCTGTAGCCCTCAATAAAACAGCATCATATGAGTACAACATGAAGTCGCAACAAGACCAGTGCTGGGAAACCTACGTTGGACAGGTATGAGATATTACAATAATTTTTAATTTAGATTTGTATGTATACTTTTTCCAGCAAAAGTAGAACTTGCACAACATCAAAGTACTTAAGGTATTCAATGCCAAGGTACGCAGACAGATATCTCGGGGGCTAGTTCAGCTGTGTCTGTCTAGACTGTTGCCTGAATGGGGCTTCAAATTCAATTCATTTACAGTAAAACAAATCAGAAAATTCCTTTACTCTTTGATTTTTACACTGTTTTTAGAATATTTAAACAGCTTTCTTTAATAGCTCAGCAAGATCTCAGTTCAAATTCACAATACCTGCTTGTATCGTTTTTTCCTTTGTCAATGTCTTCAATGAAAATCTGTTTTCCTCCCTTTAGATTGCCCTTGTTAAATATTTTTAAAAGCACAATGTTGGCAAGCAGAATGAAAATATATTACCTTGTTACAGTCGTTTTCTTTGTAATGCAGCACTCGTGTATTGTTTATTGATTAAAATGTGCAGGATGATGTTTCCTTAACGATGCCTCGGAGATGGCACTTGTATCGATTTTCAGAAAATCCTAAACATCTAGTAATTTTTCCCCATTTAACCATTACTCACAAGAGCATTAAATGGAAGTAATTGTTTCAAAAACAACAATATGAAAAATGAAACCAAGTAAAAAATGTAATCTCTTTTTGTTCCAGGAAATGCTGAAACTTTCAATTATAGACATGATTTTTACCGTGGCCAGTATCTTATTGATTGATTTCTTTCGTGGCCTTTTTGTTCGATACCTGAGTGATTGCTGGTGCTGGGATCTGGAGAGCAGGTTTGTAAGTAGCCCTCTGTGTTCTCCTGTAGCATTCTGTACTGCTTCAGCTGTGTGAACAGGAGTGAACAGCATCTCCTCTTCTCACTACTTTTTGTCTGGATGTGTTTCCTTCATAGCCTGAATACGGTGAATTTAAAATAGCTGAAAATGTCCTGCATCTGATTTACAACCAAGGAATGATATGGTATGTAAAGAATTGTTTCACAGAAATAAAGGCTCCAAGTCTCACTGGAAAAGTAGTGTTAATGTTAATGTAATGAAGCACAAGGCCTTTTAAGCCCTCAAAGGGAATTGAAAAAAAAAACAGAAAAACATGTTTTAAGCTCAAAGGGAAACATTACAAAGTTGACTAAAACAAGATTGAGGCAAGAATGAATTAATAATAGAAGTTACTTTGCAGAGAGAGATGATTGTTTAGAGTTATTTTGTCTCCGTGCTGTAGATCTGGTTCTGCCAGATTACTCTTGTCCAGAGTAGAAAATCATCTTCAGAAGGTTTGTTCATGGTGAAACCCCTACTGTCCATTTCCTTCCAGGATGGGTGCCTTCTTCTCTCCCTGCCTCCCAGCATTCAATGTTCTCAAGCTGATCGGGCTGATGTACCTCAGGAGCTGGGCAGTGCTCACATGTAATGTTCCACATCAGCAGGTCTTCAGAGCCTCCAGGTTGGTGAGGGCTCACTAAGTTGGAAAGCCACAGCTGGCGTAGTAACAGTGCTGTAGTGCCCTTTTTTCCTGAAAAAAATAACTTGGTTTGCGGAAAAAGGCTCAAAGTGTGAGACCAGAAAAAAATGCCAAGAAACACAATGAAAATCTTGAGTGGCTCAGAAGCTTGCCTAGCTGTCTCCTAGCGGCCCTTTGGCTTGTTGTCCAGTCTCTCTCAAAGCTTCCGTGTTAGATCCTCGGCTCCCAGGTTCAGTGGCTTTGACCCTCGTCTTGTATGAACGTTTTCTCTAGAGCTCCCTGGTGCTCTGTAACCTGCCTCACACACCTGCTACCAGGGAACAGGTTTAAAGAGGGAAGTGCCCAGCTGTCAGGTGTCATGATTGACAACAGGCTTCTTTCAACAGGCCTGTCATTCTGTCCAAACTACCAGTAAATATTCAGTATGTAAACTATGGGGAATTCTAGGTACTGTATCTAGGCACAGTTTAAAAGAAATGGCCCACAAAACTGTTATCCTGCTGACATCCCTCTTCACAAGTGGAAACTGCAGCTGGAGTTCTGTGAGCATGTCTTCTACAAGGTGCTTTCTGTGCTTCACTCCGCTCCTTTCCAGAGCTGTGACAAATGCAGTTCTGAAAGTCTACTCCACCCTAGCATGCCACCGCAGTCCTGAGTGCTCAGTCTGATTTATTTAATGGCCCTTACTCCGGCTCTTTCAGGGCTTATCGCTCACTCTCAGGTGTGAAAAAAACACCATTAAAACGCTATCCATTTCACTTGCTGTTAATCTTAAGGGACACAAAAGACCTTGAGATGAGCAGGCGAGGCCTCTTAATAAACTGAGAAAAAGGCACCATTACACAACCACACATCATTAGACAGTGAAGACAGCCATTGAGCACATAATAATTTTATGCTGTTTCTTTCCTCTTATTTTTACATGACAAAATAGGATGGCATGCAATATTTTAAAGCCAAATTTTCTAAAAATGTTATCATTATACATACTTTAAAAAGCCATGTTAATTTAGCTGTAAATCAAATAAAATATTCAATATTTAAAACTCAGTCATACATAATTTGCTTTAACAGTATACCTTCCAATGTACTGTAAATGTTTTCTTAATCAGCACCACAAAGAGTATTAAAAGGTGCTTCCTCTCTGATCAAAAGAGACTGTAGTCCCAATGCCAAATTATGAAAAAGTGAAGGCTCTGTAGTTACTATCTGTAAGATAAAAATGTTTTGTGTTTCTTACAGAAAAAGACTATTGAAGTACTATTACTGAAAAAAGGATGGTAAGATACAAGAAACAGTCAGCAGTAAGCTTGTCTTTTGGTGCTTTTAGAATTGTGCTAGTGAACGAGGTTTACACCCGTTTTTCTTGTAGCTGAAATTCAGTTTCTTGTACATCCACTTTCAATGGTTTGAGGCTCTTTACAAATTTGCAGTTTTGTCACATTTACAATGCCTTGTTATTGAATGCATTATTTTCTAAAGCTTTTAAGTGACAATTAATCACTGAATTTCTGTTCCAGATCCAACAATTTCTACCTTGCCATGCTGTTATTTATGCTGTTCCTCTGCATGCTCCCCACAATCTTTGCAATAGTCAGGTATAGACCATCTCAAACCTGCGGGCCTTTCAGGTAAATTCCCTTATAGTAGTCTCCATCTGCACTCCTACAGCTCACTGATGTGTTTTACACTGCTTTGTTTCCTCATCTCAAGGTTCATCAAGGTTGCCCATTCATAACCCCAATGGGGGTTATTCATAAATATATTCTCTGTTCACCCTGTTAAAACACACTGATGGTCTTTTCCCCCTATTCATTAAGCCATTGTCAGGTTAAATGAAGTACTGGTACATTTTAACTGTTGGTAAAATATTGGCAATTTTTCCACTGCTAGTAAAAGACATTATGGTCCAGTTATGATGACAGTAAAGTTCATGCTCTAGTAATGGCTGGTGGAATTCAAAATAAAATAAAATACAAAAGAGGAAGAAAAATGTCTCCAGGATCATATTACTCAATGAGAGGAAATGGTGGAAAATTATTTCATAAGAAAACTGTATCTGTAACAGAAGAAAACTCAGACTCAGTTAAGTTATAATAAATGCAGGATTAGTCACACCTTACCATTGTCACACAAATATGAGAGAAACATATTTGTATTCAAATTAAGGCTCCTTAATTTTCTTTTAATCGCTGCAGTGACATAAAGAAAGTTATAGCCCACGGCACATGTTGTCTGTGGCACACAATCAAGTATGTGTGTGGAAATGTTCCCATTAGTGGAGGGCAGTGGTCTATCCAGGGCCTCATCTTCACATTTTACAGCCATTAGTTAAGTTACATTAGTGTTTCATTTTCTGAAAACAAATGTAACTGGAGTAGTTTTAGACCACAGAATTAAACAGGTCATTTATTACACAAAATGCAGTGTGTTTTATGTGCTAAAAACAATGTGCATTTCAAAAGTATAACATTTAAAAGTTAATTGGAAAGGTAGCACAGCAAAATATGGTTGTATTTACTCATGACTGAAGTTTGCATGTTCTCCACATGCTCCATGTGGGTTTTGGTCAGGTTCTCTCGTTCCAATATGTTCGTTAATAAATAACAGATGGATAGACTGCAATAGCAACTACTGTCACTGAAAACAACTGAAACATAAACTGGCAGTTTCACAAGCAGATTTTCACAGTTCAGTGCAGGTTTGCCTTTTATTTCTGTGTAAACCTCCTAATAAAGATTTATCGTCAAAGCTGAAGTGTTTATCTTATGTCATGTAAAGAAACAGTAAAACAATCATTTTGCAGTTTAAAAGTATGGAGGCAAAATATTAAATCCAATCAGTTTCTCCTGAACTTGCACCTAACACCTTAATTATCTGCAACTGCAATAAAACTATTTTTGTACCCCCGTCCAGTTAGAAATCAAAAGACTTGTAAATAACCTCCAGTTTCAAGGAAAAACCTTAAGTATATTGAATTTATCCTTTTCTGTTTTTTAGTGGCCAAGAGAAGATATACGATATAATTTCTGAAACTATTGCTACTGATTTCCCCTTGTGGTTCAGCAAAGTAATGAACTACGTCACAAGCCCTGTGGTTGTCCTTCCAGCCCTATTGCTGCTTTTGTAAGTCCCGTCCGATTGTCTTGGCACAGCTTTTGTGTTCTTAAGTCCTCAATCATGACTAAAGACACTTGCAGAAGGTAAGCTACAGTATGTAACAGTGTACCTGGAGACCAAACACACGGTCATTTACATTCAAGTAATCCTACTCATCAACCGGTCAATGCTCATACATGTAGTTTAATCACATGCACTCAAAATAGAAGTCTTTGGTTCTTACAGATTTTCTATAATCTTTTTTTCTCATTCCAGTATGTTAATCTACTATCTTCAGTCAATTGCAAGATCATTAAAGTTCACCAACAATCAGCTGAGAATGCAGCTTCAAACAGTGAGTAACACGCTGGCTGACTGTCCTGAGAATAGAAGTGACTGAATACTGTTTCCAGACTCCACTCTGATGGAACCCTGCATGTGGTGAAAATAAACAAGAAACACATTTTGGGCACTTTTAAATTTAGAAGAAGATACAATTTGGGTTAGAAACATTTTTCCATTGTAAGGACATTTCCACATAATCTGTTTGTTGGGAGTTTCACTCTTTGTAAGAAAAGTTTCTCAGTTTGTGTCCACATATTGATATTAATATATAAATGCTCATACACAGGGGAATGGCATAGGGTAGTGGGTGAGCCTTTGTGTGCATAAACAATAGGTTATGGGTTCAAGTCTGTGCAGCAGACACTGCTGTTGTACCTTGAGTAGGGCACCCCAGTTTCCCCAGTCCTCCAGCTGTTTAAGTGGCTACCAGTGCTGTGGGGAGAAATCCCTCCCAGTGTCACTTGCAGAGTGAGGGAGTCCCACTCTCTCAGTCTCCTTGATGCTACACAACCCAGGTTGAGCTGTGGCCTGATGTTATGGTGTGGATTTAATTTTTTTTTTTAAATAAAGAGAAAAATAGAAGCAGCCAATTCTGCAACTTTTATGGCTAAAGGGTTGAGGGTAACAGACGTTTAGATGAATATAGATTCTGTCATTTAAATTTAGTTTTTGCTTAAAATTATAATCCTTTTTAGTCATGATTAACCTAGCCTTTATGATGTTGTTTTCCATTTTCATATTTTATTTTCTAAGTTTATTCATGACTATGTTTATTCTAGGAAAGAACAGAAGATAAGAAAAAAGTTTTCCAGATGGCTGCAGGTAAACACTTTTTGAGTCCTTGATTTTCATATTAGATACATACCTTCAACATTTTGGGAAGTCTCTGACTTAAGCAAGCCTGAATTTTTGCCTGGACTGTCTCTTTGTCTCATAGCTAGAATGCAAAGCCAGGAAGGGAGTGACAAGAAGCCAGAGCAAGAGAGCGATCTTACGAGCCAGGAGTCCTCCATTCGCTCCTCTTCCCCCAGGCGCAATGGCAGTGTGGCCAACTTTGAGTCTCCGGTCAGCAGGGGCAACAGTATTCGCACCATAGCACAGTCTGCGTCCCGCACGGATGTCAACAGGGCAGCAACCACGTCCCAAAGTCCTTCCATCCCTATATTACAAAAACAAAGAAAGGAACAGATCCCAAACAGGCAGGAGCACTTTGATTTTGTCTTTTCTTAGAACATGACTTTTATGTTTCATTTAGAGCAGGAGTGACTAGCTCTGGTCTTCAAGAGTTTATTATAATAATAATTCTTAACACTTATATAGTGCTTTTCTGGACACTCCACTCAAAGCGCTTTACAGGAAATGAGGACTCCCCTCCACCACCAATGTGCAGCATCCACCTGGATGATGCGACGGCAGCCATAATTGTGCACTCACCACACATCAGCTATCAGTGGGGAGGAGAACAGAGTAATGAAGCCAATTCATAGATGGGGATTATTAGGAGGCCATGATGGGGAAAGGGCAATGGGACATTTGACCAGGACGCCGGGGTAACACCCCTACTCTTTTCGAGAAATTTGGGAATTTTAATGACCACAGAGAGTCAGGACCTTGGTTTTACATCTCATCCAAAGGACGGCACCTTTTTACATAGTATAGTATCCCCATCACTATACTGGGGCATTAGGACCCACACAGACCACAGGGTGAACACCCCCTACTTGTCCCACTAACACCTCTTCCAGCAGCAACCTTAGTTTTTCCCAAGAGGTCTCACATCCAGGTACTGGCCAGACTCACACCTGCTTAGCTTCAGGGGGTTGCCAGTTGTGAGTTGCAGAGTGATATGGCTGCTTTTAGGTTTCTCCGGGTCTAAAGCTGTGCACCCCAAATAAGAGCAAAACACACTGCACCAGTTTAATTTCTTATTTTGATTTGACTCCGGAACTCTTTAAATGACGTAGGTCGTTACAAGAATACTGAGTGGCAAAAATAGACCACTCCTAAAAGATATAATTTTGTATTCCTTTACTGAAGCCTTCTGTGCTTGACATTCAGAAAAATGCTCAGAAACAAGGGCAGAACTACCATACTCTTCAAAACTACCAGTCAGATTCAAACTGACTTAGTGGGTGGAAACAGACTAAATGCACTGCTGTAGATAACTCAGGCATTCTTTCAGCAATGATCCTGAGATGAATCTCCCTTTCAATGATTATCTTCTCCAATGAACAATCAGTTTTTCTGCCAATTAAAAGTCACTCTCTCCTTTTTTTCCCACAATTTCAAGGCATCCAGGATTTTTACATGGAGGCGCGAGTGGCTCCTGTAAATCAAAGTCCTACCACCATGTGGCGTACAACCCCTCCAGCAGGTACACGGAGAATGTCCATTCAGATCCCTTGTTCAGAAAGAGCATCCGGCCCATCCACCCAGAGGCCCTCGGAGGAGGAGGAGGAGGAGGAGGAGGAGGAGGGGCGCAGGGCTTCTCCAGCCACAGAGCTCACACCACGCGCTATGTGATTGTCAATGAGCACGAGGCCCGGAAGAAACTGCTGAGGTCTTCCACCAGGATACCGCGGCACTACAGGGTAGACGAGCCAGGGGGCATAGTGGAGCTGTATCCCAGGCACATCAAACGATACAGCATTCAGACTCCTCAGAGGTCACGCCAGCCACATCTCAGTGAAGAGGAAGAGGAGGAGGAAGAGGTGAAGAAAGTCCGTCGGGGCTCCTTCATTCAGACGCACCGGCCCCGATCTCTGTCTGATCTGCACCAGCCGGCGCGCTTCTACATCGGGGACAAAGTGGAGAGCCACCACTCCCTGGTCAAAGACCTGATGAAGAGCTGTTACGGGTTTTATGAAGATGGCTGCGAAGTGGAGTGGGAGGATGCAGCCTCTCGCCCTCGCTCCCGGATAAACGTCAGAGCCGCAGATCGCCTGGAGCAGCATCCTGAGCCGCCAGTCAAGCCCAAGCTGAAACACAAAGCAGATCCGTGCCTCACAGAATCGGACTCGGCATCCATTGCGTCCAGCAGCGATCAGCAAAACAGCAGCACTGACCAGTACATCCAGGTCATCCACAGCAAGGAGAAATACCTGAAGCCCACGGGCAAGCTGGCTAAAAAGAAGTCTAAGGCCAATATTGATTTTAATGTTTCTGGATCGAATGAACTGATCTGCTCCAATGTGTAGAGGAAGTGTTCTGAATTCCATCTGTCCTTTCAACTTGCTTTGCATTCTTAGCTTTGCTGCTAAGTACTACAGCTTAGTAGCTAGTAGTTCACCATGAAGCTTAATGTTTCATACACGTGACACACAATCAGGTTATTTATCAAAATAGTTAAAAAAAGAATTATTTCTGATCACCACATCTAGTTTCAGTGACACTAAGTACAGTGTTGTCTGTGCGCATGTTTGCAAACCTTTCACACCAATCATGAGTGGCCTATTGAATTTAATGTATACTTAATAAGCACATTCATATGTTTTTGCAATAACTACAATAAATAAAACACACAAGTTAGTTTCAATCAGATTCCTTTCCAGCTGTTTTTTTCAGGTTCCCCCCATATTTCCAACTCACACTCAAGGCAAAATAATTTTAAATTATCCTTTTATAATCAATTATGTTAAACAACAGTGCATTAAATTACAAAGTACACATATCAGATTGCATATTTAAGAAACAAACAAAAGTTATTGAATGCTTTTCAATTGCTCATCCTCTACCACACACAACACATTTCCCACCTCCACAAATTCTGAAATGCATTCAGCTGATGAACCAATTTATAATAAGTACATTCAAAATGAGATCCAGGAAGAAACCAACACTTTCAAAACGGCAACGTCATCTCCTGTAAGAATCCCTTTTACTCCATTCTTTCTGCTTTTTAAAATGGCTAACTTTGCTTGACCCAAAAGGTAATTTGCAATCTGTACTCTTTCTCCTTTGTTCTCATAATGCAAAACCCCAAAGTATCACTGAACAAAATGCCAAACCCAAAGAAAAGGTCTTTCAAAACAGAAGAGAGGTTGCAATCTTAGACAGTACAGGAAACAATGACAGTCTTTTTACCCTGTCTGTGCAGATGTGCATCTATCAAACCATGCTGAATAATGCACAAAAAGGAGTTCATTGCCAGAACTCTCCACTGTAGATCACCCATTGTCTTCTGCAGTGGTGGTTTGTAGAGACAGTTTCTCCCTGCAGAAGTTACAGAGATCTCAGCACAAAAATGTTCTTGTCCATTTGTGTCAGACAAATGATTAAGACTATCATAATACCTAACACAAATTGTATAGAACTCCTTCTTAACTGTGCTAAACATTTTCCCAGGGATGTAGCTGTTATGTGTTCCAGTTGGTGTGACCTGCAACTCCAACAATGGGATTCAGAACTTGTAGCCCTGTACAAAAATCTCCTAATAGGAACAATTCTTCTCCTGAAAAAGTAGTGTCTCTCTTCATATGAAACTCATTAATGAACTTGACAGATATTTTGTTATTTGTTATATTTTGCCAAGCATTCACATGTTCTCCAGTCTCTCTTATTCATGTCTACCAGGTGAACATTTTTAGGAGCCCCTTTAGACATTAAAATACTTAAAACTATCACAACCTAAAATTTGACAAGAAAGGGCAGGAATGTACACCAAATTTAGTTCTAACAACCAACACAGGCCTACAGAATTAAAATCACAATGGACTTAAAAAGTCTGAAAGACTTAAGGTTAAAAGCCTTTAAACCTCATGACAGAAACATCCACATTAAACAAATTAAGATTGTCTGTACTTATTAATTACAGATTCCTGTCACATTGTACGTTTCTACAAAGAAAACAAAAATCTATATTCCTCAAGGGAAGTTCACTCTTAGATACCTGAACACCTGTCCAGTCCACTGCCACTGCAAAAGTTTACTATTTTCCCACTTTACAATTACAAACACATTGCTTTTAGCTAAATTACCTTAGCAGATTGATTATATGCTCTCAAAGCCTCCTGATGGGTAGTACCTGATTTTAGTTTAGAACTCAGATCAGAACATGATTTTACAGTAGTTTGAACCTTCATTATTAACAATCACTGCCATATCATTTGCATAGGCCACCACCTGGACTGGTCTTTTAAGGACATTTGGAATAGACAGGCCAGTGGCAGTGCAAAAGTATTCACACCCTATGGTATGCCATTATGTTAAATTACAAAGTGCTGCATAAGCAGTTTCCTCCTTGCCTGTTGCTGGCTTAGGAGGGGCAGCCTGATCTAGGTTGTGTCTTGTTGCCTTCTGCTTCTTAAGGATCAACATCACCACGCTCAAAGAGATACAGTATTAAGGGCCTTTAAACATTTTTAAAACTCTTCTTCTGATCTGTACCATTATACAACTTTGTCCCTGAGTTGTTTTGAAAGCTTCTTGGTATTTATAATTGAATCTTTGCTTGAAATCCACTACCTGACTTAGGGATCTTGCAGAGACAGGTGTATAAAGCACAGGCAGAGGCCATTCAACTAATTTTGTGGCTCATTAGGGTAGTTTGGTGCACTTGATTCATTCAAATTTGTTACAGCAAAGGGTTAGAATACTTACTGGAAACAATCATCACTTCTTTTGCATTTTTTACCTATTATTTATCTATTTACTTCTTTTTTTCTGCTTTAAATGTGTGGAGTAAGTTTTCTATATAACAAATACCAATTGTTGCTTCAAAGTGTCATGACTGCAATCTTTAAACAACAGAATGTGTGAGGGACTGGCATCCCAAACAGGATGTATCCTGCCTTGTAACTGTTGCACCTGTTGCTCTGGCTCCCCCGTGACCCTGTATTAAATTAAGTGATTAGATAATGTACATATATTTAAATTCACTAAATGCACTACTTAAGCCTCATTTAGAATATTGCATATCATTTTGGTCACAATAATAATTTCTGGGGTCAATCCAGAGAAGAGCAACCAGATGCATTCTGGGACTTAAAGAAATGTACTACACTGAGAAGCTGAAAGAACTGAACCTTTTTGGCCTTGAATAGAGAAGATTCCAAGAGACGTGATACAAGTACTGTGCTTCAGAATGACCCGTGAACCCCGAGGACACAAGTGAGAACCTTGTGGAAGTGCACTTGAAACTGAGAACAGGAGGAGGTGGTAGGAGTGTGGAACAAGCTACTCAGCTATGAGGCTGAAGCCAGTAACCTGGCGTACAAGCACCTGAATGACAGCCTTGGATCAAGAAGCTGCTAACCACTAAATGGGCCAGACGGCCACATGGCCTCTCCTTGTTTGTAACCTAATGTTATAGATTCCTATAGAACTGACATAACATATTAAACATTTTATAGGTTTATTCCATGCTGAAAAGAAGAAGAAAGAAAACACAACGTGTCGGCCGTGGAGCCATTGGGGCTTATTTTTAGAATAAAAAAGATAGGCTTTGTAAATATCCAACATTAGAAATATATTTGTTTACATTTTGTTTTATTTAATTTAGAGCACAAAAGGGCGTGTGACCTACAGTAGTCTGTGACTGCAGCCTACGTGCTACCAATACTGCTTGCAAAATTTGACTTTAGTCACAGATACTTCTCCCAGATGATATAAGATATTGATCCTGTTGTGCAACGTATATTATTACGCATCTCAAAACAATATTTCCGGGAAAAGATCAAAATTCAGCTATATGTAATTCAGCCTATAAAGCAGGAATTGTCAACCCCAATCCTCGAAGTCTGCATTCCTATACCTGCTACAAGAAATTTCAATTCGCATCTAATTAAGAGTTAAAACACAGGTGATTATCCAAATGGTTAATACAACAACCTAAATATCAGAAGTGCAGAGAAAATCAAAGAAACCCCCACGTCCATGCAATAGAGATTACACTGTGCTGTAATGCTTGAATTGTGTGTAATGTTATTTAATTGGAGTACGAAGAGTGATGTGCGCTGTCCTTATCAATGTTTCTGCCAGACTCCCATTCCCGTGGCTAACAGCGCATCGGAGGCAACAATATTGGATTTAAGGCTGCGTTACATCAGAAAGGATAGATTGCGTAACACACAATATTCCGATTAAAATGAATCCCTAAGATTTCACTACCTGGTTTCATTTAGCTGCATGTGCGCTGGGAGGTGTAGTTACAGATGCTTGTGAACACTTGCAATCACTCCGTGTTTCAGCTGAGAAGGACTGCAAATCCCAGAATTCAGTTTTCTTGCGGACGAAAATGTTAGCAGTGGAAAGGCAGCGCTCTTCCTTTATGAACGTTTTACCGGCAAATAAAAACAGCAGAATTAGTTATTTTCGTGTGACAGTTAAACACTTCATAGTTTAATCATTTACATTTCTTCAAGAAATTGTTGATGCATATACAGTACAGTACGAATGTGAAAAGATATCGATGACCATTGGGTATGGGTTTAAACAGTTAATTCAATTTGATATTTATGTTTCCAGATGCGGTATTTGCGGTATTGTTTGAACATAACAGTTTGAAGGTTGTGCTTTGACTGTGGTGCTATAGCTCCGGACTGGACTTTTGACAGGTGAAGCCGAGCTGACAGGCACTGCGCTCACCGCGGCGCTCTGTTCCTGCAATGGATTACAAGCACATTGCGAGCACAGTGGCTGACAACCTCCTCAGCTGCAGCAAAGACCAGATAGGGTGGAAAGTGTGCAAGAAAACGGTAAGCCATGAGCAATAAGAAGCGAACGTGACAAATATGCCTCAGTTTGTACCAGATAACTAACTTTTATGTTAACTATCACAGCCAGTGTCAGAAACGATCTGCCCAGGGGTTTGAATGACGTTAGCTCGTGGTACTGCGCCGTTCGGTAATTGTTCGTCTCCGCCTGGACAACACAATCTTTGCCATTTCAGCTCCTCTGTATAATGATTATATACAGACGAAATCGTTCAACTGACGACTTGATGAAAATAGATATATTTTAAATGTCCCGGTTTTACAATTTACTGTATAGCTCACCCAACAGTTTAAACCAGCTAGCTACTTTACTGTACATAATGCTTTATGTTTTTTGGATTTATTTGTAAATAGCACTTGCTTTAGTAGTGTCTGGGAAATGCTATCATCCTCTAATAGCAGCAGAATATAATGTCAACACTTTACTCACATATTTCTTTTTCAATTCTGCATTTAGAATGAAGTAACAGTTCACTGGAGGCCTTCAACCGAGTTTCCAGGAAATTTGTAAGCCAAATTGTGTAACCAAATAAATCACTTTATGTTATTTTTATCATCAATAATAATATCATCATCAGCCAAGTTGCATTGCAATACAGATAATTTACATTAATTGCAAGTACAATGAACAATAAATTCAGGTGCAATAGGGTGAAATACATTGAATTAATGGAATTACAACAGGACTAGAATAGCCTGGGTGAGCAAACAGATGTGATAATAAGATTTAAACTAGTTTACAGGTACCATCAAGACAAATCATGTAGATATGTACACCTTGTTTGCAGTTAGTGCAATTAAAAATTTATATTAGTAGCTTCAACCTCCAAAGCAATGCTGTATAAATGTACCTTCAAACAAGATACATTACCCAAACTGCTTCAACATACCACTGTGGATTAACTGGTACCAATGCGTCATTTTTACTGATACTAAACATAAAGACTTTAAATATTTATATTTAAAGCAGTTGTTTCTTAACCTCCATAGGTTGCTTTGTAGAAAAGCAGCAGCTAAATGAAAAACAGTGATAGCAGCATGTCACCCACCAGTGGTTCATGAGCCCCTCTAGTAACAGGTGGTGTGTGGGGCCTTGCTCTGCTGCTACGTCACTGTCTTTGGGGTTCACTTTCACCCTCCCAGATACAAAGGAGTGGGCGCTGTCAATGGGAGCCCAGAAAAGGTGTGGGGGTGCCTGGAACCAGTGCCAGATGGGCTCCGAGTCAAGTGGGACAACAATGTCAAGAGGTTTGAGCTCATAGAAAAGATCGATGACGTAAGTGTGCAAGCGAGTGCTGTCGTGTTGTATAAAATCAGACCCGCTCCCTTTGCTTTCCTACTGCCGCACTGTTTGTCATTCTTTCTGATTGGGTTTGTTTATTTATGGCAGCAAAACATAAGCTATACATGCAAAATGTGGTGCTTGAAAAGTCTGCTTGTAAGAGAGACTCTTATTTGTTTTGTATGTGTTTTGTGTGACACATCATTTGCACTTTCTGTAGTGTGCTGAGATGTTGTATTAAAACTGAACATTGTACTAGTACCTGTACGACCTTGTTTAATATTGGTCACCACGTAGCGAAAGGCTTTGCTGCACTGGAATCAGTCCAGACAAGAGCAGCCGGATTCCAGAAATTAAGGGAATGTCCTACACTGACGGGCTGAAAGAACTGAACGTTGTTAGTCTTGAACAGAGACATCTACAAGGAGAGCTGATATTAGTATTCAGAAGACTCAAAGACTTTGACCAAGTCAACTCAGCAGATTTCTTCAGAATCAACAGTGAATCATAAAATAGAGGACACAAGTAGAACTACGTTGCGGTACATTTAAAACCAAGAACAAGACACACTTGTTCCCCAAAGAAATGGGGGTTCTGGAACAAACGTCCACGGCATGCTGTTGAAGTTCATGCCCTGGCTACTTCCATGAAATGGCTAGATTAAGTCTTTGATTTAATTAACTGCTAACTACCAAATGCTTTTGTAGTCGATGTACCTGCTGTCTTTTGTAACTGTTCCTGCTGTATGTTCATATGACATCCTCAGTGCTCTCATTAGGGATTGACTAGAGTTACATCTTTCGTCTGATCCAAAAATTATGTTTCTAATGTGAAGCAGTAGTCTAGGTGCAGTTCCAGTGAACTGAGATCACTATTATTTGCATCTTAGTAAGTTAACCCGACCCCTGCTGGTTATGCCTTTTTGTCAATTATTACAGCACATACCACTTTCTGAGATGAATGAGTATTTCATTAGAAGCTTAGAAGAAGCTTCATGAACAGGTATTGTTTAATGGGGTAATATTGGTTATGCTTAGTAAACTAGTCAATAACCTTGTTTCAGAAACCGGATGTCCATACTGTATATTTGTTGCTGTACCGTATACAGTATGTATAAAAATGGTGAAATATGTCCATGGTGCTGATGAGTTATGTGGAGCACGTTGTCCTTGCCTCATTTTCTATCCTGCAGAATGTGTCTGTGTGCAGAACGGTCACTCCCTCTGCTGCAATGGGCCTTATATCGCCTCGAGACTTTGTGGATGTTGTTTTAGTTAAGCAATACGAAGATGGCACCATTACTTCAAATGGTGAGTAATGGATTTTTTTCAGTGCTGAAACTGAAGACGAAGTTGTGTGCCTTTCAATCATTAGTCTTCAGTTTGGCGCTACCTCACATTGGCAAACACTTAAAAAAGAAGTATGTTCCATCTCCATTCTATTTTGAAATATGTGTTGACTTAAAGGATAATATGGGTTAGCCCTTAAGTCATGGTAATAAACATCAGACTGTGAGGTACAAACCAATAGAATGTAGTAGTACATTTTAATCAGCTCTAAAACAGAGAAGTCATGCAATTTTTTCCATTTTTCGTGTTTCTGGTACATGTAATTATCCATGAAGCAAATAAACATGGTTTTGATTTTGTTGTAATGTGATTTTGTCATAGAAATGATATTTATACATTTCTTTAAGTATCTAATTTAATTTGTAGATTAAGCAAAGAAATATGACCGCATTTTATCCAAAGAAATTGTGAATGCATTTGATTTTCACGGTTTATGAAAGACACTTTGTTTGAAAAAAAATAACTTACAAGATTTGGAGCAGTGCCATTACTTGTGTTCAGAACCTATAGAGTGCCATGCAACAGTACTCACCCCTTCCAAATATGTCCTGTGTTGGATTGTTTTAAAAAAAAACAATGATAGCAGCAGTGTTAGGTTTTCTTTAAAAGTGCATTATTTTTAAACAGAACTTGAATGCTCAAAGTGAACATGTTTATGGACCAAAGAAGTTAAATGTCAGCAAAAATGCAAAGAAAAAAATCAACAAAAACTGAAATGTGTTGATTGCATTCATCTTGCATTGCATCACAGATATTCACTCCTCTGAATCAAGTTCAACTTTTTGAAAATTCCTCTGGCAGGTGGATATAGTTCTACCAACATTGCGCACCAGGATGAGGCAGTTTTCACTTGTATTAACTACAGTATGTTATTGTGTTGCAGGAACATGGGGTTGCACACCATCGGTGTGACAAGTAAAATATTGCCCCAGAGGCAAGGTTAATGATTTTTCCAGTGAAAATCACTGAAAATCAAGTGCATTCGCAGTTCAAAGAAAGTATGGCTTTAAGGCTTGGTGTGAATACTCAGATTTAGTGCATTGCTTTTAAATAACGCCTTATGAGAACTCTGTCATTCTTTAGCAACCAATGTGGAACATCCTGACTGCCCACCCAAACCAGGCTATGTCCGAGGGTACAACCACTCCTGTGGGTGTTTCTGTGTTCCCATTCCAGGGTAGGTTATACTTGAATGCTTTCCACAAACTTAGCCGAACAGATTAGACTAATAAGGGGAGGGAAGGTGATGGCAGAGGAAGTGGGGCTAGTTCTTCAATACTAATGACTTTCTCAAGCTATTAATTAATTAATAGGATTTTACTTTATTAGTTTTAATTTATTAATTGATCAATATCAATTAAAGGAATTAGTTAAATGAATTAATCAAGCTGTCCTGCAGGCACAAAATCTTTAAACTTTCCTAGAAAAGTTCAAATAGGGAGGTGTATGGTTTCTGTTTTCTGTATTGTCATTATCACCTTAATTAATAATAATATTTACTAAAGTGTAGATAGTATTTTTATGTGCATTTTATTTTAAGCATGGGTATCCATATCCATGGTGTTCTTTGCAAAGCATTGTAAGAGTGGCCTATGTAATAGTACTGCACAGGAAATAATTTGGATTGCAGTTATTATAAAAGGTCAGATGAGGGCAGCAGAGATTACTGAAGCTTTACTTTTTGTGAAATGCAGTATGTTTACGCATTCTATTAGCTTTGGAATTTGTTTTGTGAAAGTAAAAATAATCTTTCTTTTAAATACTTTATTTCCAAAATGTAACAATTTTAGAAGACGCCCAAGGAATGGAAGTTCACACAATGTAAAAAAAGGGAAAGAAGAGGGACAAGCCTCTCACCAGAAAATTTGCAGAAGCAAAGTGTATCCCATTAATACTTTCCATATAAATAGAAGGTGACATTCACCATCTGTGCATGTTGCATCTGTATTCAACGATTGCACCACCAAACCCATGCTGAATAGTATCTGGAGAAATAAGTACAGGCCCTGTGCATGGCGTGAGATGCAGCTTATGCACAGTCACTATTGGAATAGTTTCTTCTCATTCCATTCTTTCCATGTCCCCTTGTTTTCCAGAGAGCCAAACAAGACACAGCTGTTAAGCTTTTTTCAGACCGACCTGGGAGGCTTTCTCCCACGATCTGTGGTGGATTCCTTCTTCCCCTCCAGTATGGCCGAGTTTTACAGCAACCTGGCAAAAGCAGTGAAAACACTCAAAGACAATTGATAGTCCTTATTAGAAATTTTTAAAAAACAATCACATCAAACTGAAACTTTGTTTATTCCAGTTACTGGAAGACTGTACCTTTATTCTTGACTGTATATACAGCGGTATCACAGATGCTGCCAAATGCCCTTTAATGTCACAGAAAAAAGTACTTGAATATCAGTATACAGTATAATAGTATATCAGTATATAATAATATAAGTATATAATATATCAGTATGAATATAAAGTACTGAATATCAAACAGTATTTATTACCTCTATAGATCAAATTTAATTGAAAATACAAATATTATATTTGTATAATGAAATGTGCTTTTTGTAGATGGTCTTTTATTTCTATCTTGTGACTCTACTAATCGCTTAGTTGTTTTGTCAAATTTTCACTGACATTCCATTTTTTTAAAATGGTTATTTAGGATAACAGGCTAGGTACAGGATGTATACCATTTCTGTGAAGAGTGATTGGGTGAGACTGATTTTTTTTTAACATCTACTACAGAAGCATACTGCAATGTAATTTATTTTGTAAAGAAAATAAGACTGTACTGTGTTGTTGGTGTATATTGGTGTATACTAAAAGCTAGGCATTTTTTAAAGGTTTGCCAACAGTCATTAGCTGTAACAGAGCTAGTAGTAAAACTGCGGTCCGTTAGGTAAAACAGAGAGCCAGCATGAATAATGTACAACTTCTTAATATTCCTCTTGAGTCATTAATTTCTCTGTAAACTGTTAATTAAGTGTACAGATACCAGCTGTGTTGGTCCACTGTTCCCTGCCTTCTTCACACTGAAAAACACTTTTTTAATTATTTGAGGATGTCAGTTGTTACTTAAGTACATTCAGACATCATTGTGAGTTTGCTTATTTGGTATTGGCTAATATGCATGGTCTCATTTTTTAGATTTTTAATTTCTGAAATTAAATTGAAGATTTTCATTCATTCTGTGTCATGCATACTCAGGATATGTCTACTTTTATACATTGTCCACCCTGGAAAACTTTATTTAGCAGTAATATAAAGATCAGTTTTAATATTGATGAGTAGACTATACAGTATATACAGTACCAATGCTATGCTATATGTTTCTGTCACTTAAAATGATTGTGTTTTAGCATTTGTGTGTATTGGTCTTGAATTAAGAGATGACATTTGGTCATGTACACTGTACAAGTTGATTATATTTTAGATTATTTGATCATTTATTTTTCAAACACTTTTGTAATAGATATCCTAATGAATGAGATATGGACATAATATGTGAATCAATTGCTGCTATTAGAAAACAATCACCTTAATGTACTTGGTATTATAATATTTAATAAAATGAGATAACTGCAACACTGAGGTTGGCAGTGTGTACGAGTGATATATTTTGTGCATTTACTGTGTTTTGTATCTAAATTTCAGACATACTGTATGCAGGTATTTCAGATTTATATTTTGACTTATTTCACAGAGTGAAAGTACCAGTGTTGTTGCATCAGAAATGGTGAACAGTGTTCAAGTGACATTATCGTGGGATTGAAGTAGAAACTCCAGTCTTTTTTAATTAGAATGTGCTAAAGAGACAATGCAATGAAATGGCAGAGCTGGTTGGATTTAGTTTGAATGGTCTATTTCCTAGTTTTCATTAATGGAAGAGGGAAATGACTGTTAAAGAGCAAGATTTATTAGATTAGGTATGAAACCCATGTACTGCTGAAGGAGTGGGCAAAATGTGTCCTTTTATTTCCCTTTCTTAAAACAGTGACCATGGAAGGTTGCTATTGAAATGTACAGAATAAAAGTTATTACGTTCCACAGAAGAGACACATCAAACACATTTGAAAAAAATTGAGATGTTTATTTGTGAATACCCAATGCTGGGAGTTAAAAGAAATAATTAACTTAATGCAAAATCTTCTCTTTTTAGCCATATAAAATCTTTTTTTCATATACTTCATAAACTTTATTTATCTTTACAACAGAATAATTCTGTTTTTTTTTGCCAGAAGTGCCTGTTTCATATGTATGTATTGATATATGTGTAAGTATTGATACGGTTCTGCAAGTATTGTTTCTCGTACCATCAATCAGGATATACAGTCAAAAGGTCACAGAGACAGTCAGTACTTCATTTCCAAACCAGACCTTCAAAAGCATTTAAAAGCTGAGCTAAACATTGAGCACCATTTAGATATGTAGCTATAAATGAGCTAGCAGTTTTATACTGTTCACAAAGAAACTTGTAAGTGTGGGACAAGCTGTTCTGTACACTGTTGTACTATCTTGACCTGTGACATTCTGGCTTTATTTATTTCTGGCTTTATTTCATTTTCTATGTATGTAAAATGCAGCATCAACTTGCAATCACATTACTTCTTTTACATTCTGCTCCATCCCCTATTCTATGTAAACACTATTGTTTAAATTTTTTAATTCAAAGTACAGTACCTGCTCAAAAGTCCAACAGCGTTGGAAGTGATGAAGTATTTATGTTTGGTTTTTAAGGCAATCATCTGCACTCAGGTTAAGCTCTGTGACTTCAGGTTCAAGCCTGAGTCATGTTACCAGCTGACTGTGACCATGATTCCACAAGCTGCAGCACACAATTGGCTTAGCATGGAAGTAGCTGGCCAGGTTATTGATTCTCAGCAGCTTGAAGTGCTGTCAAATGACAAACGTTTCTCTCTTCCCGTCAGTGCCTAACCTTCATCACAAGGCTTTGGTGACTGTGACGTGTGATGACTGGCTCGCTACAAGGCTGTGGTGACTGTGACGTGTGATGACTGGCTCCCTACAAGGCTGTGGTGACTGTGACGTGTGATGACTGGCTCGCTACAAGGCTGTGGTGACTGTGACGTGTGATGACTGGCTCCCTACAAGGCTGTGGTGACTGTGACGTGTGATGACTGGCTCACTACAAGGCTTTGGTGACTGTGACGTGTGATGACTGGCTCACTACAAGGCTGTGGTGACTGTGACGTGTGATGACTGGCTCACTACAAGGCTTTGGTGACTGACATGTGACAACGAGTCTGACAGTGTGCGGTCAGAGGTGAAAACTGGCAATTCCAAAACTGGGTGAGATTAACAAAAGTAATTGGCAATTCAAAATTTGTAAAAAATGTGTTTTGTACTTGCTGAGAGATAACATTTTCCCCACACAGAAAGTACATTGTTGATTTTTATCACATACTGTTGTTGGAAAATTAAAATAATGTTTTTTTTTTCACTTTTCTTACGGGCTACATTTATTATGTACTGTATAGTATATTTATTCTGAGCAAATCTGAAAACTACTGTTTTTGAGCTTTTTGAAATATAGAGTTCTTTGTTGTTTCCCTGAATGAGAATATCTGTGTATGAAGCAGATATTATATATAGCAGATAAACAGATCAAGTGCAATGAAAAGAACTGCAGGCTGACCTCTCACACTATAAAACATTACTAGTCCTTCCTATGGGAGCTGCCTGTTTTGGTTTGCATTTAAAGAAGCTAAGGAGACTTTTTTTCTCTATCATCTGATATGGATTCTTGTTACATTTTATGTTCTGGTATTGAAATATTTCTGTGCAATTGTGAAAAGGCGGAATTATAGTAGCTGTACTTAAAGGGCTGATTTGTGGAGGAACATCCTTGTTTTATTCAGTATCTGCCTTCTTTCTTTTGATAACAACTTTAATAGGGCCCTCTGGCAGACCCTTAATGATAGTCCAGGCCTCAAACCGTGTGAGCCCTTGTAGGCTATTTTCTTGCACTTGCAGTAACTCATCACCTTGCTGGATCTCACCCTGTTCAGCTACCCCACCTGCAGAGAGGAAAAGGGATCACAGGTTAATGTGAAACTAAAGAGGTTAAATACTCAAAAACATCCAGGGCTGAAGTGATCTGGTCTTTCAATTTTTGTAACATCACAATATTTAACAAACCTGTCCCTTCTTGTTTAAATGAGCAAAATCTCAATGGTGCTTTCTAAATATTGGCTGCAGCTGGATGCTATAAAAATTTGCTAGTACTATGGCCAAGCAAATAGATAGCATTCAGAACACAGTACAAGAAGCTCAGCACAACAAAGTTAAAAATTAAAACTTTTATCAGAGCAAACTTTACTGATCAGAAGGATCGAGCAGGAAATGAAAAAGTTTAAGAACTAAAAATAGTGCACTTCTTAGTGTCTTATGTATGTAGAAAAACTGTATTAATTACTTCGAAATGGTAAAATTAGTTTTAATTTTGCAAGGAGAACAAATATCAGATTGAACTTGAAAGTTAAGAAATCACATCTTGGTGAATTTTAATTGCACTAGTATGAATCATGCTACCCATCTATGTTGTTATGATGTTGCATGATGTTATGTTGCTCTGTTGGCTATACTGTTTTGTCATTATGATCGGCATTGGAACACAACAGTTTAAGGAAGGGCTGTAGTTAAGATGAGCTGCCACTAGAGGCCACTAGATGGCATCTAATCTTTGTAAATACACTAGCTATATATGTAGGTGTTTTTTTGGTAATTTGAGACTATACTGATTAAGGGTAGGATCTGTCACAAAACTCAGAAGTACTCTGGTTTCAAAATATACAAAGCTTCTAACTCTAACTCTCTCTCTAACTCTAACTTCTAACTTTGTAAACTGCACTGTGGCCTTATACTAGTGCTATGGAGAATTGATTTGGGAAGTCCTGAGCCCTTTCCACAAATATGGAAAGCTTCAGATACAAAAAAAATGTGATGGGACGCAATGCTCTGGGACAGGCATGATATCAATTATCAAGAGGGACTTGCAGTGGCTCTCACTATAGAGCGGACTTCAGCTGGACACTTGGGGATTGTGTGATTGGTGTGGTGATTCCACTCACCACTAGGGGGTGCTCTTCCTGAACCTAGACTGGTGTGGTGGTAGCTGTGAGGGGTCTGCTGATGAACCCTGCTATGCATGCCTTACTGCTCAAGGAAGTAAGGGGGGAAGGACCACAGGTAACCCACAGCCTTCTCAGGAGCCTCAGATCAGAAATACAGTCATCAAGGGACTTGAAGGAAATACAGAAAGGGCCCAAATCTCTGTGTGTCCTAGGAAACAGCTCAGCATAACTGTTCCATGAAACCAGAAACGAAAGAGTACAG
This sequence comes from Atractosteus spatula, assembly GCF_055471065.1. Lineage (NCBI taxonomy): Eukaryota > Metazoa > Chordata > Actinopteri > Semionotiformes > Lepisosteidae > Atractosteus > Atractosteus spatula. Next base: position 45,140,607 of record NC_142712.1, on the reverse strand, counting down.
GAATGGGAAAATTCCAGAGCCTGTGACTATTTGAGAAGTTGAGCAGAAGGAGGTGTTGAACATCCACAACCAGGAGTTCAAGGATCCATAGATCCACATGTGCTCCAGCTGCTGCGGCCAAATAACTGAATTCCAGCAGCTGGCCAAGGGCTCAGGAATAACAGCTGATGGCAGAGCTGATGAAACTGTGTCACAAGTGCACAAAACTCTCCTCAGAGCTGAAGAAGCAGAGTGATACCCTGCAGGCTAAAGAACCTGGAGTCCAAAACGGCAACCTGTTATACAGATCAGACAGCTGCAGTCGTGCCAGGTTGAACACAAACACAACTTAAAGAAGAATCTGGAAAAGTTGGACAATGAGCTGGAAAAGTCTCAGAGTTGCAGCAACAGCCTCTCGGTTCAGCTGGAAAAGGGCCAGGAAGAGATGGCCACTAGATGACCAGTGCAGAGACAGAAGTGAAATAGGGGAAATGTTTTGAAAAGAGAATCCTTTTTACAGGATCCTTGCTAGAAACCCAGACGTAGGAAAAGAGCAACCGGAGGAAGAAAGAGATGAAGCTGCCCTGGCCTGAGCCTCCAGAGGAGGAAAAAGAAGAAAGTCTGTGGTTTTCCTGGCCTGAATTCCCAGAAGAGGCGGGGGACAACTGTCTACTGTTTCCATTATACTGTAGCTTGTAGGCCTTAAAGAGGTACTGTAGGAGTAATAGCTGGCCCTAAGTCTGCCAAAAGGATAAAAGAGGCCAGTGCGTCCATGACCTTTCCGTAAATACCAGAGGATACAGAGGATGTTGCCTGGGCAACAATGCTGCTATCACTGCAGCAGCCTCCATCCACGGGGAAGGTTGTCACTGAGAAGTGCATTCCAATCCACACAGCCTCCAGGAAACAACAAAGGAAAATTGCTGGGCAGGGGACTTGTAGTCTCCATACATTTAACCTCATGGCGGAGGTTGCTTAACTCATGGGGGCATGTGCGAGAACTGTTCCCCCCCAGCCTGCCTGTTGGTAGCAGGTTGACTGACTTTCTTCATTGCTTGTGGCAGACCAGCGAAGGGAAGGGCTGAAGTTGCAGCTGACCGCCACTAGAGGCTGCTACACAGCCTCTAATCTTGGTAAAGAGCTACACAGTGGATGTTAAATTAGATAATTGATTAGAGTTGTGTTGAAGGCTGTTCATGCCCTCACACGTGGATTAAGTTTGTATTTGATATTTAAAGGTGTACTAGTGGCGGTTATAATTTTTTGTTTTTTGTTTTCACCTGCAAAAGCAAAAAATAAAAGCCTCATGTACTGACCAGTAGCTGGGACTATGGGTTTTTGTGTGTGCAGACTCTTATTACCATCCCAGTTAAAGGAAGGGTCTGTCACAGTCATTTTACTTTAAGGCAAGATGTGCCTGAAGACTGGAGGTCAGAAATTCATCACACAGGACAGACCCCACACACAAATTGTGCTTGAACAGGATGACTATCTTTACCTGTCACATTTCAAAATGTGTCGATTAAGCAAGTTACATCCTATAAATATTTAGGAATATGCACAGATGTTATTCTGTCTTGGAAGGCACATGTTGAAATAAAGATAAGGTGCTACTAGTCTTTCAGAAATGTGATACATGGTGTCATGCAGTATGGACTAACTGGTATAACAATCTTTCTATGCCTCAAAAAAGCCAAGATGTCCACACTCTTCAGGAGGATAGTGGGGCAGCAGTCAATCTCCTTACAATAAAAGTATGTTGCAACTACAGTATATATACTGTATATCTCTAAATGACTAAAGAGTTAATCTCCTCTGATCCCTCACTTGTTATACGTGAAGAATATCAGCTCATGCCTTCAGACATTTTAAAGTCCCCCAATATAGACTAAAGAAAATCAGAAATTCTTTTATCCCAGTCAATCCAATTACTCAGTAAATGAATTCACAATAAAGGAATAATGGTTTATAGGCAAGTGCAATCGGTGGATTGTGTGCAAAAGTGGAGGGGTAATGTGTCATTATATGCACTTACTGTAAGTGTGCGGGAAGTGAATTTACGGGGTTGTGGTGAAGTTGTGTGGATTCCTGTTGGAGTGGTGTTAGATGACTGAATGGGTGATGTCTGTTATATATTGGTAATGTAATGTTTGCTTGTAGTTGTTGTATGTTTTGCAAGTTTTTCGTGTGTAAAACATAGCTGTTTTGATGCAAGACACATTCCTAAGAAATTAGACAATAAAGTATTATCATATTGTAGTAGCATAGGCGCAGATGTCTGGAGTCTGTGCTTGGCTGTGGTGCCTTCCTTTATTGTGGCATTCTGAAAGTGCCACAAGGTACTTAGCCAAAGCTATGCCAATAGTTATTCTCTTGCATTATATGACAATAATAGTTATTACTAGTAATGATAGAAATAGAAACGTAAGTAAGAAAAGCTTAACCTGCACAATAGTCCAGTGGTTCCCAGCCCTAGTCCTAGAGGGATAATGCTTTCTGATTTTCATTCCAGCTGAGCTCTACATCTCCAGAGCTAACTGCTGACTCAATTGAATTGCTTGCTTGTTGTAACTTTGTTTAGCTTGTTTCTTCAGTCATTAACAGGTGACAAAACACTCCTGCTTCAAGGGTACCGTTTCTCACTACTTCAGTTCACAGACATGTATGCAGCTTTACCTCAACTTGCTTGCCATGATTTCTGACTTTAAAGCTCTTAATAGTTGACCACTTTATGATGAATATGCACAGATGGGAACGACCCTGTATCAGATACTTTCACTATGAGTCCTTTTTCCTTCTGCAGAGCTCCAGTTGGTGGCATTTCAGGAAATGCACACAAATGTGAGCAGGTCTGAACCTCTTAGGGTGGTACATCCCAATCACAATTACAATTGACCTTTTAAAATCAGAAAGCAAATTCAGGAACAGGGTTGGGATCTGCTGCAATGGAATAAAAAATAGACAAACATCATCTCTGCACTGGGATGGTGTGAAGAAACTTGGAATGGTTTAGTTAAAAAAAACTACTTGCTGTTTAATTAGCAATGATGTCCAATATGTTCATTAATTACTATAACATGTTGTTAGCATTCTGATTCAGATTTAATGTCATCCTATAGCCAGAGAGAGAGAAGGCATTACTGTACTGTACAGTATATGCCATAATAACTTAAATTGTGTGGTCCTGTCCTAGGGTACTTTTCTGACATGTAAACATTATTTTTTTTACATTGACACCATTATAATTCCAGTTTTTTTTTCAAGAATCATTACTTAAACAGTTTACCTTTAAAAATCCTGTTGATGACGAGCGGTTTGTCTCCATGAATGGAGCCTTTTCCTCCCTCCAGACTGAAGCCCACCCCTGCTGCGTTTTTCTCCAGCGTTACAGTCAGAATTTCCCCAGGCTCGTCTGCCAATGACAGCAGAAAAGGAATGATTGAATTATCTTTTTTTAGGTTTGAGCTTTGACTATTTTAGATGATGCTTGGCCAAACCTGGAGGGTTTTGATTCCAAAGACAAATGTGTGCAATACTCACACTTCCTCTGCTTTATTTAAAACTTTTTTTGCCTTGGTTAGTTTAGTAGTGGATTCTGTGCATGTCAAGAAAGAATTTCCTTCATAGTCATTAAGCACCAGGACTAAGCTTTTTCAAAACTGTATTGGAATTAAGACGTGCATTGCTGCACCGTTAAGACTTTTTAGAGACTAAGACTTCTAAGTTACTAGAAAGTACTATGACATGCAACATTTAAAACATTAGACAAAATCTGCAGTTTTAATGATTGTTTGACTGCCAGATTGTTTGGCTGAATTTCTCTACCTCTCACTGTTTGAGGGATATGGATTGGGTCACCATGTACTTAAACCTCCACTATGAAATCAGTGGCCTAGGAAAAATGACTTTTAGATCTTGCAGTTTTATCTTTTGCTCCTTTTCTCCCTTTACATGGAGCTTGTGTTAGCGATGTGTGGTCAAGTTCAAGACATGACAGTGCTTCTCCCTAGAAAAAAGTACCTGTCTCGTTCTGACGCTCTGCACTGCTGGCAGCTGCACTGCAGTCACTGGTCTCAGAGGCACTTTTCTCGTTTTCCTTTGATTTGCAAACCACAACGACTGCCTGCTTCATCATCCTGGCCTGGCGGAGGACAGCTGTTGCGTCGCTGTGTGTCACGTCTTTAAGGGTCTGCCCGTTTATGGAGAGCACCTCGTCTCCTTTCTGAATGGTTCCTTCTTGTGCTGCCAGCCCATTGGGAAACACCCTGTGCACCTAGTGTAACACAAGGACGAAGAGGCATTGATATTCATTTTAAATAATGTCCTCGTTTCTATTTACTCTAAATTCATTTAATAACAGAAACCAAGCTGCAACCATCAATGACCCTAATCACAGTAATTGCTAACTGTAATTACTAATTGCAGTAAGTGTAATTAACAATGTTTTCTTTGACATTTCACAGGAAACAGTGTTTCAAATTGCAGTAATATTCCAATACCCTGAGAGGAAGTAGAAACCGGAGCAGAAGTTACTCACTGTGGTCATTTTGTTTTCAAGGTCTATTCCTCCTGCAATGCTGAACCCCAGGCCAGCACCTTCTTCTTTGTGTAATATTACAACATGGATATCTTCAAATTGCTAAACAAAAAGCAAAATTGTTCAAGGCTTGCATTTCACTTTTAAAACTATGAAGTCCGTGGTTCATTAGAAGAGTCTCATTACAGGCATGTGTCAGAAAAGACTCAAACTGTTCAAGTTTAAGACTAAATTGTGTTTTACATGCATCATCTTACATTAGATGATAATAAAAATATCACATAATACATACTTCAAAACATTACTCCCTTGACGGCTTCCATCACAACTTCAAAAAAGCTTAAAGTATACTGTAGTTTTGGATGAAAGCATCAGGAAAGTGAATAAATCACTGAAAACACACACTACTGTGTTACAGAAATGTTCTGGTGTCATTGAATGAATGCACTACCAATTTTATCTAAATAGTCTTCAGCTGTATAATTGGATGAATCTTGCACCAGGTTTACACAGCAAGTTTGTTGCACCAGTGTTTTCATCTTTCCGTCATCATAACAACACAATTTGGTTTAGTTCTTCTTTACATAAAGAGTTGTGGGAGAATGAAACAAGCCACGTTGTTGAGACTGATACCTGGGCTTCTCCCAGGAAAAGGATGCATAAGATTCCTGGATCATTTAGCTCACTAACTTCCGAATGGGCTAGATGAATAGTTTTCTCTTATTTGTAACTTTTCTTATGTTCTTACAGTAATATGCAGCAGCTGTTACTTTTACCAATTCCAGATGCCTCTTTATCTGTGCTAAATAACAAAGATTTAAATGGCATTCCAGTACTCAGCTTTTCTTGTGTCTCTACAATCTCATTTCGGATTCTACTGCTGTTAAAGGACATCCTTCTTTTTTATTTTGGAAATAATGGACATAAAGAAGAGAAGGTATTTGTCAATTCTGCATGGAAGGTGGGTGGATTTTGATTAGATCAGGAAAGGTTGGGGCATCCTCTTGGCAAGGGCAGAGAAAGGTAGAGAAGCCAGCCACAGGAGAGTGTCACAAATCTACAGATAATTTCTAATGGAAGAGGATCTATAATAAAACCTAACATACATAATATAATGTAAAAGCATAAGATTTTCTATTGAAATACCCAAGAGCTTCTCACACAACCTTGTTTTATGGTTTACTTGCTCACTCACATTGTAAATACTTCTACCAGCGAAACAGACATAAATAAAGTCAGATTCAGGGTTAGGGACAAACAGATAGCATGAGCATTGGTGCTCCATCATGCTTACTTTCAAGGTTTCTTCATCCAGAGCTTTCACTTCCTCAATCATCTTTTCTATCTCCTCAGGTGGGATGATGGAGATGACTGACTGGGCAGAGGCAGAGGAGGTCATAGATGAGGACAGCTCTCTCTTCCCTTCCTCCTTCTTCTCCTCCACTATTCCGATTGTGCATTCTCTCAGCTCAGCCAGGCTGACAAGCAGAAGAACCTTTATTCAAACTTAGTCTGAGCCATGGAAATACTTCACTCTCATTTTTCACAAAAAGGCCATGCTCGCATTTAAAAAAAAAATCACTTCCTGATTCATTTGTGAATGTCTTGGCATCTTAACTTTCTCTTTAAAAATCTCTTCCCTAAATAGTAAGTAGGTTTTGTTGCACATCTTTTAAAAACATTTATTACTGTATCTGTTTTGCTGTATATACAGCATCCACCTTTAATGTAACAGGAAATGTTTTAGTCTTTCAGTAACAGCAACTGTTTTCGGTCTGTTTCCTCTTTCAAAACAGGAACTAGATTCATCTTACTGCCTATCATGTGAAATCTAAAGGGGTTAGGTTTCAGTGCGTTTCACAAAGATCTTTCCTCCATTTTCTGTACAGTGATTGTCAGGTATGCTTCTGTTTTTATTTTTACCATTTGGTGTGCATTAATTCCTGTTAATCATCTCTTAGTTTACAACAACTCCAATCACAAACCTCAAATCCAGTACCTGATAGCAAAGTTTTGTTCATTAGTGACTTCTTACTGTTGCCAAATGTAAAACCCACCATTTGCAGTTTCTAATTGGCAGGTGGGATGGGTTTTATTTTATTCTGTTCTAATCAGTGGCATAGGTTTTTTTTTGTAAAGGAGTCCACCCACCTGACAGAAAATCCCTTTTCATGATGGCTGTTGTCACCAGTGGTAGACAGGGGGTCCTTGTCTGCCCCTCCATCCTCTTCTGGCCCTGGGTTCCATGGATTGCTGGGCCAGGTGCAGGGGGATTGAGGAAGAGAGCGCATTGACCTCATCAATGCATTTGACACCTGGTTGCTGAAGGACAGAATTTTACCCAGGCTCTCTCCATCAAACACCTTCAGGACAGAGGGCTCAGGAGGCTGGGATGCAGAGACTGGGAGGCTCCTGGTTCTCAGGCTGGGTGCCTTCTGCAGTACATTTTCATCTTCCATCTGAGGTGTTTTCTCTGATGTGATTCCCTTTGTACTACTGCATCTCCTGGGGCTTGGAAAGGAATAGGATTCTGAAAGAGAAGATGATACCTCTGGCTCTGCCAGGACCACAGGAGCATCTTCAACTGGTTTGCTGTCTATTGAGATGATTGCTGGTTTATTTATCATGCATGATTCAGTGATAACAGCTGAAAATGTGGTCCCTTCACCGGGGAGCTGCTCAGTCGTGGGCTCAGGACTCTTGCTGTTATCAGGTGGTTTGGCTTCTGTAGCTTTGCTGCTCACGTGAATATCAGTTTTGATAGAGCAAACTGTGTCATTTCTGCTTGGGGTTTTGTCCATGACAGGCAATGACGAAGATGAGCCCAGCCTCCTTGCCCCCCTCTCTGGCGACTCGGGGCTGGACAAAGTTTCAAATGAATGCAATTTTTCTTTGAAAGACAGGTTTGTCTTAGCTGAGGTAGCTCTTAAATTCACTCCAAAGGTTTTGCCCACATCAGAGCTCTTGTGATCTACAGGTTTGATTGGTTCAGACAATCTCCCGCTCTTCATGCCTCTCAGGCTCTGCCGAGCCCACACTGGCTTTGGGGCCACTGGAGGCCCTTTCTTCAAATTTGGAGATTCTTCTAACTTGGTCATGTTTAAGGCTGGAGCTGTGCTGCCAGCTTCAGATGCATCTTTGTCTTGTGAAATGGAAGAGCCATTCAGATCGGCCTGTCCATTCTCTTGACTCATGATGACAGAACTTAGATGGCCCTCAATACTATCTGAAATCCTTACCCAGGGATCCTGTGTTTGATCGAGAAAGAGATCCACATGGGCCTGTCTTCTCAGTGTCGGCCTTTTACCTTGTGGATAGTCCTCTGGGTTAAAAAGCAAGATGATAAATTAATTTCCCATACTTTTTTATTCATAGGTGACATTTTATTGACTTTCAAGGTTTTTTTTAAGTACAAAAGAAATTTGTCCTTTGTGTTGTCTGTGAGAATTAAGTCCAACTCATCTGAATATGAATACAATAGATGCACAATTCTAAAAACAATGCAAAGATAGGAAGTAAATGAAAAGTGACACGTAGTTGCAAGCTTTCTAAACTGTTTCAGACATAAAGACAATAAAAGCATTTTTTAAAAAACATCTGGAATATGAGCAATTATTTTTTAAATATGTTTTTAATCACAAATACACACATACTGTACCATCCTCATACTCTTGATTGGATGAAATGGCAGCAAAGATGATTAATCAATTAAAATGCAATATGAGTTGTATGTTGTTGCTGTACTTCAGTACACGTTTCTTTATCGTTTAATTTGTAAAAAAAAATGTTAGTACCTTGATATTTTCCTGCTTGTCTCGAACAGTATTCTGTCGTGCTAGAGACAGGTCTGCAGTCGCTGGGAGCCGCAGCCGTTGCAGTGACAGTGTCAGTCTGAACCACTGTAGTTCCTTTAGCCAGCTCGCTCCCTGCTTCCTGTGACACAAACAGGAAATAAGTTCTTTTGCAGCTCTTTTACAGAGACCGTGAAAGGTATAGTAATGCATTCGTTTTCAATCTGGCATGCAATACTGATGCAGAACAAAAATCATGTTGGTTTCCTTATGATTTAAATTCTTGCAGGCATAAGTAAATGTCATGCCAAGCATGCAATGACTTAAGACAGTATGAAGAACATACACATTTTCTATACACGAATTACCATTGACCAATTCTGTGACTTGCATTATAACTAGCAGACTGAAGGGTTGAAAGATTTCAGTATTTCCGGGGGTATCACTGAGACTGCACTTCAATGGAGGAAATTTTTAAATCAATCATGCTATTGCCACTTCATTCGTACGAAACTTTTGAATGTCGATATATTGCTTTAAGGTCATAGTTTGGCACTTTGGATTGTGAAAAAAAGTATTTGGTTAAAATATGGTTAATAAGAGTAAAATTATAGATATTATATACAGGAGGTCTGACATTTTATAATAAAATTTTCAGTTAAGAATTATGTTCCAGTCCAGTGTTGCCCCCAAGGCCCAGGTGCACACATTAACCCAAGAGTAAGAAGCCAACGTACATTTTTAAACAGTAAATCAGGAATCTTTCTCAAAGCCATGTATAAACTGCAAAACAACTAAAAGCACATACAGAAACATGACACATGATTAAAAAGCTTTTGAGACAAACTTTACTATTTATTGTGCCTTTTTACGGTATATTTCAGTTAGGTTTTGTAAGAACAGCACATTCTTTTGAAAGGAGTTTGTATTGCGTGGCTGTTGTTAAACTCATGGTTTTACTTCTGCTCTAACCACAGCAGAAACCACCCACAGACATGCTGTGACAGGATTTGACTGTGGTTTCCAGGGGTGCTGAGGAAATAACTTTTTCAGCACCCATGCAGAGAAGTGCAAATAAGCCAAATTCATTACTATAAAGAGAAAGAAAAGCACTCTACTGGCACTTTCAGCAGGTCTCTAAGAAAACGTCCATTATCAGTGGTAAGCAGTCATATTTGAGATGGTGATGTGACCTGTCAAAATTTAGAAATGTAATCTCATGTCTACCTTAGTTTTGCCTGATATGATGCAGAAAATATAGGTATGTTATTAACTATGCAAATTCTAGTTAAATACTTTTGAAAAGGGTGTCATTTCTACCCAGAAAAGGTAAGCAGATGGTCACGTGTGCCCGTAAATGTGGCGAGTCCTACCTGACAGTTGATATAAGAAGGGTGCCAGCCATCATCTTTGACAGGCGAGTCTTTGCTGTCTCCTGCAGGGCCATAGAAATGCTCTTCGTGTGAAATATCTGATTGTTTAAAGTACCTTCTGGGTGGGGGAGGTGGTTTGGGTTTGGAGACTTTCGTGTGTTTGGTGCTGAGGTCTGTAGCTTGTTGGCTACAGCCTTTAGCGTCACACCTGTTAGGAACATTGTCTTTATCTTTGTGATGTGGAGGTGACTTTCTCTCTGGCCAGGCCACAGAACCAGGAGCAGCCTCATGGGACGTTCCAGTGGGAATGTCCAAACTGTGGACCTCAGAGGTTGCCATGGTAACATCCAGACTGTGCACCCGAGAGGTTGGCATGGGAACGTCCACACTGTGCCCCCTAGAGGTTGGCATGGGAACGTCCACACTGTGCACCCGAGACTTCAGGTCGGCGTGTTGATGTGTGTGGGAGGAGCTGCCATTGCTGCAGAAGGAGCAGTGGTTATAACTGCTGTCGCTGCAGGATCGAGTCATCACCTTCTGGACTCGCCTGTTATTCAAATGACTGAAGCTTCTCTCAAGGCATTTGTCACATTTCTGCTTTCCGTGAGAGCAGGGATCCATTTTCTTTAATCCTAGGTAAGCATGAAACATGTGAAAAAGAAAATATAGGTCTGATATGTAAAATCTCTATATTTTAAACTTTATATTAGATTTTGTCTCATCTGACAGGCTAAAACTGCTGAATCCTATTACTCTTGAACAGAGAAGACCAGACTGAAGAAGTCAAAATCCTCAAAAGTTTTGATAAAGTCAGCTCATTGGACTTCTTTGGAACAGTAAAACTCTACCTTCCATGCTCCACTGACTTCTGTCTTTTTTCAGCTTACTGTTCTCCACAGCCTGTGCAATGGCATCCTTGAGCTGCTGCTCAGAAACCTAGAGAGTGCAGAGGGATCATCTGGTCATTTTATCATGATTTTTTCCAAGTTATCAAATGTGTTATGGTGGGAATTGAACTCTAGTGCAGTTTATAACGCAATAGTCTTAGCTTCCTATCGCAGTGACTTGGAAGCAGAAAGGAAACTGTGCTGACATCAGATTTGTCCTGCGCACCTTAGGGTCGGGGTGTCGGCTGATGATGACCTGGACTGGTCCGGGACTGCACTGACTCAACACGGTGTACACTTCGTTCAGGGTCATGTTGTACACCACCGTCTCATTGATCTCTATGATTTCATCACCACATCTGTCAAAAGAGCACAGGGTCAGAGATGCAGACAGTTAAGAGACAGGAGGTGCCCAAGAAAAGCCAGTCGTGAACACCCTTACCTCAGTCGGCCGTCCATGTGCGCCACCGAGCCAGGAGACAGCGTGTGGATGTAAATGCCTGGACAGCCTTCACTGGAGGGCACACAGCACAGTCCGATCCCCAGGCCCACTCCCACCTCTACAGGCAGCACAAAGAGCGGCAGAGACAGGGCAGGACATCCACCTTTGAACTGCGTTCTGTTCCACATTAACTCTTTTCTGTCTTCTTCAACAGGCTTATTGAAGCCTCATACTAATGTTCATAAGCCATGAATTATACATTTGAACAGTGTGATCACTGAAAGTTAACAGTTAATTCACGTATAGCCAAACATAATTGTTACAAATCCAATGAAACTCATGGTTGTAAGAATCCTTCTTTGCAGATGTTTATCCATACCTATCAGTGTTATAACAGCAGTTTTTAATCATTCCCTGCATTTATCATTTGTAACATTTATCCTGAAAGGTCTGAAAGCACTTCCCATATAGAAGTGGTCTCTTCATCCACCACAGAAGAGCAGCCCTGCCTGGGTGACACAGAGTGGCCATTCAGCACCAGCAGCCCCACTGCACAGCAGAGAGAAACTGCTTCACCAGCTGAATCAAGGGGGAGGTTTAAGGAAGCCAAACTGTGGAAGCCCAAAGTGGAATGTTAGCCAGGACAGGTTTTAACACCTCTACTGTTACAAACAGTGGCATGGGTTTTGTAATGGCATTAAGAAGTCAGGACCTTCGCTTAATGTCTTATCTGAAGGCCAGCACAGTGTCCCCAGTCATCATCCGCAAGTTCCGTGATTTCACTGTGCCTTTCTACAGTTTTCTGAGCTTTTGCCATTGTATACAGCATTTAATTTCAATCAGGGCGACTTACAACAGAGCACCACTAGATACCAAATTTGTGTGCTGTAAATATACTAGTTAATGGCTCTCTTGGTTTGAGTTGCATTAAGATTCTGTTCAGGCTGTTTCACATCCAGGCTTAGATTTGAAGAATAAGATCCAAGTCCAATCAAAAGTATTTTGTCTCACCTTTGTGCAAAGTGATCTCCATCATGATTCTGTCCTTGGGTTTGACCGGGTGGGCAAGGAAGCTGTAATCTGTGATGTCTGTGCTTCCTCTGCTGATACAGGCACTGGAGCTGAGGGACCGTGAGCGACACAGGTGGGGCACCACCCCAGAGCTGGGCACTGCCCCCACCCGCAGGCTGGTCCGCACCACCAGTGTAAGCAGGCCCTTCCTGATTTGCTTTAGATGGGGACAAATAAGACTCAAGATAGCAACACAACCTGAGATGGAACTATAAAAAAACACTAATGTAAGAATTTGGGGTTTTAGATTATTTCACAGGAACTCACTTTAAATTTCAGTAGTGCATCTTCATGAGTCAAACCGTGCAGGGACTCTCCATTTAGCTCCAATATTTCATCGCCTGTGAGACACCATACACTAGGGGTTATAAATGCCTGTCAGAAACTACAGCACTGCTGTGGGAACAATAGTATCAAACTGGAATGTCTACCTTCTCGTAGTCTCCCATCAGCTGCTGCTGCTCCACCAGGAAAAATAGTCTTGACATAGATTCCCATAGGCCCATACATGCTGTCCTTTCCACCAACAATACTGAAACCTAAACCCTGAGATGTTAGAGATAGTAGTTAGTCCATAGTGACACCCGATGTAAAACAGTAATACTGGCTGTACTTAAAGGAATTTGTAACCTCAAAGCAGTTAATAATAAGGCTTGGCTAAGGTAAAGCAAAGCTTTCGTTTCAATTTCAGATGTAGAAATTCTCTCTTCAATGTAGAATTGTTCTTTCACAGCATATCAATTAACAGTAAAAGTAAAGAAGTAGCTTTTCTGTTTTAGGATGTACACCAAGAAATATGTGATCATATCTAGTTGTTGTACACTACAATTATGCCGCATAAACGATGAATTACTAAGAAATTAAGTAGTGTAGCATGCTAAAGTATTATAATTTTCACTTCACATCATTTTAAATAACCGCTTATCCAGTTCAGAATCATGTTGGGTTGGGGCCTACTCTGGGAAGCACAGGGTACAATGCGAGATGGGATGCCAATCTGTCACAGGGTACACACAGATACTTTCACACCAGGGCCAGTTTTTACAGAAGCCTATTAACCTATCAGGATATCTTTGGACTGTGGGAGGAAACCGGGGGATACAGAGGAAACTTACGTGAACATGAGGAGAATGCACTAACTCCACACAGATAATACCCCAGGAATTGACCTCAGGGCTCCAGCGTAGCAAGACAGCAATGCTAAACACTGTACCACTGTGCTTCCCCAGTTACAAACTTGTACAAAATGTTAAGTGTGTTGATTGAGAAACTCTTGTTTTTACAGACAAAAGATACCTTGCCCTGCCCCTTCATCAGCACAATATTGCAGATAACAAAGGCTTGTGTGGAGCTGGTTGAGTTCACCAAGTGTGCTGAACTTAGTGAGCGAGATGGCCTGGGAACAACCTGCAGGGTAAATAATTTTTAAAATAATAAATCTTTTCCATAGAAACACATTATAGTATACACCAAAAACATGTTTTTCTCACATTTCAGCTGACTGACCTGAAATTGAAATTAAGCTGTACAGAACTGTCAGACCTGTTGTACCAATGTACACAATTATTGTATTCATTTGTGCTCTTACGTTTGGGACGTCTTAATATTTGGGTGTCACCATAGAAGAAGATAATACTTCTTTTAATTCTCAATAATAAATCTATTGGTTATTTTGTATTTCTTCGGAACTGTGTTTCCAGTGATAAAATATGAATTGTCATATAAGGTCATTTCACAGGGCACACAGCTTTATGACAACCTATGAAGACAAAAGATTATAGATGATATCAACATCTGTACTTATGCAAAAAGTACACCTCACAAATATATGCATATTAAAAGTACAAGGAATAAATCTGTTAGTAATCAACACGTAACTTTCAGCAGCACTGTAAACCTGAAAAGGCAAAGGAATGTCGAAGACGATGAGGAACACCTGTTTCTCCCATTTTAGTCACATTAGTAAATCTAGATTATTAACTTGGACATCTTGGACAGAAATAAAAGGTTATCAGAATTAGATTGGATGGACTATTCTAAGTGTCAAGCCTTAGGCTCCACAGTCAAAATGTTATGTTTCTTTTCCTCTCTTTTCAGCATGGAATAAACCTTTACTTGTTCCTTTGCAGCCTACACACACTGATACAGCTCCATACTCGAACCTACTCTGAGCATCTACATTTTGGTTGGTTCCTAAAGGATATATACAGTAGGTGCTTACCTGTGCTACTCCATTTGTAAACTCCAGCTGTTGGGAGAGAGACTTCCTGTTTCCATAGAAACCTGGATTTCCATCAGTTTGGTTATTATTGGTTTGGTACACCTCAGGAGTTTTAATAATGAGAGCATCCAAATCCCCAATCCAGTATGGATTGACACCTAGAATTATCGAGTATCAAGTCAATGATGGGCCACTGTTCCATGACATTCACCTGCACATTTCTTTAGCTTTAATTTGCATTAGTGAAGGAAAAGACAGTTTGTGATCTCCTGTTCAGGATCACAGAGCAGCAATTAAAGCAGCCCACCCTCTCACCAAACAAAATCTGCCCAGTTTTCCTTTCCTCTGTTAACTTACTTGTGGAATTGCTCCGAGTCCTTATACAGGACATTTTGCTTTGAGAAACTTGGTCTGTCTTGTCTCCCTCCAAAGTGCCTGTTCCATCTCCCATCGTCTCTAGGGTGGGCTCCTGTCAAGCAGAATGCATAGAACCAGGCCACAGCAGTCGGTTTGTCATTTCTGGGAGGACTATAACTAAAACAAAGTGTGAATTTCATAGAATGCAAGCATGGCCTGCCTGAGTCCTAAAAAAAGTCTATTATTATCTGCCCTGCTTCTTTAATATTAATAATTATAATAATTGCTTATGCTTATATAGCGCTTTTCTGGACATTCCACTTAAAGCGCTTTACAGGTAATGGGGACTCCCCTCCACCACCAATGTGCAGCACCCACCTGGATGATGCGACGGCAGCCATAGTGCACCAGAACGCTCACCACACATCAGCTATCAGTGGGGAGGAGAGCAGAGTAATGATGCCAATTCATAGATGGGGATTATTAGGAGGCCATAATTGGTAAGGGCCAATGGGAAATTTGGCCAGGATGCCGGGGTAACACCCCTACTCTTTTCGAGAAACACCCTGGGGTTTGTAATGACCACAGAGAGTCAGGACCTCAGTTTTATGTCTTATCCGAAGGACAGCGCCTTTTTACAACATAGTGTCCCTGTTACTATACTGTTGCATTAGGACCCACAGTGACTGCAGGGTGAGTGCCCCCTATTGGTCCCACTAACACCTCTTCCAGCAGCAACCTTAGTTAATTCATGCCTGATGTCTGTCCCCCAAGTTCTGTTATTTGCATATTGAGACAAAATCATTTTTCATTAACTTACCCAAGTCATATCTTGAACATTACAGCTATTTACTATAACTATAAATATTGTTATGAAATTGGATTATTTTTTATTTTGGTATTTTGTAATTTTCTGGAAAGTCCTGCTTCCTCCTTCCAGAATAGATAATATAGATGATATTTAATAGATGATACATAATAGATTATATTTAAGACTCAATAAGGTCGCTGCCTCTTTCTTTTTCAATTACCTTATGTTATATTTTGAATTGGACTCTGATTTGATTCCAGACTTGCACGTTTTTCATTTTTTATTTCCTTTCCTGTCTTGTCCTGCAATGTGAACCTCAGCTCAATATAAACATTTCATCTTGCTGCTGCAAAACTAGTGTAGCTCTTGGCAAGTCTCCTTCCTGTTTCTCATCAGCACTGTGAAGGGAGCAGCAGTCACCTGGGAGCAGCCGTTTTTGCCTGTGTGTGTCCTGGTAAGGTGGTAAGTCAGTGGTTGAAGGTTGTCTCTGTCAGCAGCAGGCAATGCCAGGGTGGGTGAGCAGTGACTTTGTGCTGGGCTTTTCTTTGAACTTGTAGGGGAATCCTGCAAATACAAACAGCTGAGTGAATCCAGTTACATCTGGCAATCTTCCCAGTGAAACAACACAAAATTATGATTTGTTGGTTCTTAAACTTGATGAATTGATCAAAATATACATTTAGATCTTAAAATATGAACTTTAACCAATATAAGTTACACCTCTAAGGTATAGAAGAAAAACAGAAAGTGTCTGTGTTTCTACTGCAAAACAATCTCAACTGTAGAGATATAGCAGCATGTTTTTTACAGATTAGTTTAAATAAAACCAAATGAATCAACATACAGTGCCCTCCAAAAGTATTGGGACAGCAAGGTCAACATTGTTATTTTGTACTTCACAATAAAGGGATTTGCTTTGTTATTCATGAATATTCTTGGAGGATCATGTAATTCTGATAATGATTTGAGATACTTTATGAAGGTCTTTGCTGCAGCCACTTTAACATATCTTGGCTATTCTTGGGTGTTCTGTTTTCTTTTTTCTTCAGCTCAGCTGGATTGAAATCTGGAGACTGACTTGGCCAGACTAAGATCTCCTGATGAACCCCTCTGTTTCATTGGCAATATGTTTTGTGTCATTTTCATGCTGCTAGGTGAAAAGCCATCCAATAAATATGGAAACATTTTCCTCTACATAAGCAGACAAAATATTTCAGTAAACATCAGTATTCATTCTTCTCCTGCCATCATTAGTTAAATCTTTAATAAAGATGAGTGAGTCAGTTCCAGAGGAGGTTACGCATGCCCAAGCCATGACACTACCTCTACCATGTTTAAGACATTTTCTTGTGTCGCAAAAACGTACAATTTGCTGGTACTCTTGCAGACTGAGGCACCTAGCAAATGTAAAAGGAATTAGGACCCTTCTAACCACACAGACTGTCAAAATGTTCAGAGGCCCCAGTGCAACCAAAAATCAGTATAAGCCAGGTATTGCGTAATTGCCATTTTTATTCCTTCAGCGACTGCAATAAAGTAATTATCCCCGTAATCACTACTTATAAGAGGAACCAAACATAAAAATCACACAAAAGTCCTAAGAAACCAGAAGAAAATCTCAAAGAGTGTTATTTGCAGTGTTGCACAGTCCTCTCTGTTCCTTGCAATGTTCCAAAAAAAGTCATCCTCAAATCGAAAGCACAAAAACCCCTGTGCCACGATTCTCTCCCATGCTGACAACTCTATATTCTCCATGAGCACTCACTCAACTCAATCTCAGGCTCAGGCCACCACAGACCAGCACAATACGCCTAGCACAAGTAGGTCCAATAATTGAGTTGTAATTCCACGTGCCTTTGCTGACTGGATTCTTTATATCCTCTTTCTGAGCAGAACCTCAGAATAGAATGAGGGGCAGGAGTGGCGTGTTGATCATGAGGGGTAGGAATGAATCAACAATGAGGGCTGAGGAACTGACGGCACGCAGATTGCCTGGTGTCCCAGTGCAATATCCCTCCTTCCTCTGTAATATGCCTTTCCTTTCCATCCTTCTGTTCCAGGCCCAGCCTCACCCTGTTCAGCACCTGAGCACAACGAACATATCTCCTCCAACTGTGTGGTAACTGACAGATGTCTAGGCAAACAGCATGTCCTACAATCTGTAATGACTGTATCCTGCTGTACTGTTTGCACTAGGTAGCAGCAAGAAATTTAAAGGCGAGGGAAGCAAACACAAAAGAGAAAAAATACACAGCAAAAGCTTTAGCCCCTATGAGCATTACTCACATAAACAAAGTCCCCAGGCCACTGCCCTGCTCCCTCATCTCTCACCACATAACATGAGTACAAAGATGAGCCAGAGTCTTACAATGAAGACTTTTACCAACTTGGACACCACCGCATATGCGAAGCATAGTGGAGGGAATGTCACAGCTTGAGCAAGTATGGGTACTTCTCAGGCTGGCTCACTTGTCTTTACTGATGATGACCCCATAGTCATTTGAAATTATCGGGTTGAATATAAAGTATGTCTCTGTCCTGCTATGATCAAATGTGTGCATAGAAATACCTAAAAATGAAAGTCATATGGTACTTATTTTAATCTATACTCACAAATGCAAATTCCTTAACTACTTAAAAAATTAAAAATGTAAATTTTACATTAAATTTTGGACTTTGGTATCCTAATATTTTTGCAGGTACTGTATTTAGGAATTGTATATGTGTAATAACGTACATACTACCTCCCCAGCTTTTTCATAGGTAAGAACACTGTCACTCTCCACATTGTCACCAAGATTTACTCCATAGTTTTAGTCTGGAAAAACCATTAAAGATTCCAAAAGTGAAATAAACATGTGAGGAATTTAATGAGAAGTTGGTCATAAATTCCAAGAGTTTTCTATTTTAAATTTAGCACCTTTAGTATTCATTCTCTTTTCACAAGCTTTTGTTTTTCAAAAAGTAAACAAAATGCATAGTGTCAGGGTCATTGTGGAATGAATGTAGATTCCTTCTGTTCAAAAGCATTAAGATTAAATAATTCTTCGGTATGTTCAAAACAGAACTGCTAAAGTCATTTAAAATACAGTTTAAAAAAACAGCAGGAGAAGAAAAGTCCATCCAGATGAGTCACATGTCTGGACATTCTTTCCTACGTGTCTGTAGTTTCCTTCCTCTCTGAGCACCTTGCCTATCCATTCCTTGGCTGAGAAGGATTATGATGTCACTTAGGGAAGGGTTCCATGAGAATGGAATGCAGAATATGGATTCCAGCACCACAGATTTCAGTCTATACAGTATATTAGAGCTGACAATGTCCTGATATCATTTGACACTTTTTTGGGGTTCAGAGGGGTGGGGAGTGAGCCCATGATAAATTCACATTTAAAACATGCCTTGAGGTTGATGGCCAAATACACATTTTTAATAAAAAACGTAAACTGTCTCCTATTTCATTGCCACAGCCTGACTGATTTCCCAAATCTTCCAAAACCAGACAGGAGTGCAACACGGTTTTGCCAAATAGCTTACTGGTGAAAATGTAGAATATTGCTCTGCCATTTTAAGATAAATGATTTTCTTTTTCTGATTTTAACAAAAAAGCCTAAAACGGATCTCCGTTGGAAGAAATCTGCCTACATTTTAAATGTACATCTCTCACTCTATTTTATCACATGGTTCCGTTATATCAATAAAAGTATACCTTTATAAAAACATTTTTGACATGCTGACATATATTTGAATATATGTACATGGCCCGCCAACTACTGTATTGTATTGTACTGTAAAAAATCCAGAAGAGTTAAATTATTAAGATGCCACTTATTATACTAACAAAATATGATTTTAAAGGCACATGGATAGTAAAAAATCTTTACCAATTTGAAGTAGCAGGATTTTAAAACTTTTTTTATTTACGTGAAATTTGTTTTGTGGCTTAGTTAAGTTTTCTTCAATATGGAGAGTGCCTGCAGGGTGGCAGAGTTCTAATAATACAAAGAAAAATCTTACATTATTGGAAACAATCAAGTCCACCGGCCCTCCTGTAGACAGGACTATGGTCTCAGCATCCATTTCTGATATATTATTCATTGACTGTCCATTAACTAAGCGAAGTTCATCTCCTGGCTGAAGACAGCCATCCCTAGAAAAAACATATGTATATATGTACAGTATATATGACATATACACACCACTAAGCTTTAGGAGAAAAGTACCAGTTATTCATTGTGCATGTACAGTATGTGTTTTGAAAAATAAATTATAGGGATTTTGGATACTGATTGATTTTTTTGTCTTATTTTAATTAATTGCATGACTGACAGTGATGCACTCTGATGACCTTGATTGTTGGAGATGTACCCCAGAATTTAGTCTTGATGGTCAACGCAGGTTAACCTTTAACCTTTTGAATGTAAAGCCTGGTGAAAATAAAGAAAGAAACATACAGAGAGAAACTAATATGTCCCACTTATCAAAAGAACAGCTCTTGATATAAGTGTCGTATGTTGAAGGCTGGGCAAAGTCACCTCAGCTTGTCTGCCAGCTACTAGTGCCGCTCTAGTGATAAATTTTGTGTAGATCAGCCTGACGGATGTCAGTGAGTGTAGTGTTGATATGAGTAAAATTTGGAGGTCCAAGTGTGGTTGTACAGTATGTGCAGGAGTGTCTAGAGCTTAACTTGTAGTGACTTGATAGCAGCATGGCTGCATGGCTCTTCATTGATCAAGTCCTGGGAACTCATTTGGTGCACTTCCTGAGAGCTCATCAAAACAGCATTCCTGCAGGATAAATCATGACCTCATACTGGTCATGTACTGTAACAGGAACTATCTTAGGAGATCAGAATGTGACAGTTATGCTGTGTCTTATGTCTTATGACTTGCACTTGTTCCTATTTGCCAGACTTGTACTCCATTGAATATGTGTGACAGGAGTGGGACAATGTGCAACATCTAGAGCTCAGACCCAATGAAGATGCACACGTTTATCCAGGCTGACAAAGAGAATGGATTACAATACTGCATCTGCAACCTGATGTACAGCTTTTACTGCTTTCAGTAATGGCTAAACTCTCTAGCAGCCTGTGACTGTCACACTGTTTTTCAGCTCTGTTGGTGATAAATGTTAAACAGTTTAATAATTAGTTTATGTCATGCCTGTTCTTTAACATATCAGTGCACTTGCTATTAAATGGATTTTGTCATTTTCCTGGTAGTATGTATGAAAAATTGGTGTTGTTTTAATGATGCTTGATATATCTATCCATCCATTTTCTAACCACTTAATCAAATTCAGGATCATGAAGCAGCCACAGCCTATCACAGAAAGCAAAAAGTGTAAGTCAAGATATACCCTGGATGGGACATCAGTCTATTGGAGGGCACACACAGATATTGACATGCACATACAAACAACAGGGCTGATTTTCCCAGAAGCCTAGCCTATCATGTCTCTGAACTGTGGGAGGAAACTGGAGCACATAGAGGAAACACAGGGAGAACACACAAACTCCATGCTGTTAGCACCCCAAGTCCAGCATTGAACCCAGGACCCCATTGTTGCAAGACAGCAATGCTAACCACTGTGCCACCAAGCCACCTTATGCTTCATACAGTACATGTCAATTGCAAAACTGATTTATTATTGAAAATCCAAGCAGTAGCTACTTTATGTTTCTAGAAGTGGTTAATTTGAGTACATTTAGAGCACAGCACTACAGTAACATGCTGTTTCAGGCTCTACCTGTAGGCTTCGGATCCCCTGTTCATGCAGTTGTTTGGAGGGGCTTCAGCATCATCATCATCACACATTCGATTTCTAAGGCCTTCTTCACCAGTGGCCACACACAGCCTCCAGATGCTGCTTTCCTGTTTTATAATAAAGATGGCAGAGTAGTGAATACAAGCAGCTTTTCTTCAGAGGTGAAACAAGACATTCATGTACAGTAAGAACAGAAATAAAACTTGTGATTTTATATTGGGGGAACATGCACCATTAATAAGAAAATATAGTACAGTGGCCTGGGAGAAAAAATAAATTCTGTTTGTAATGAACAAATCAAAAGTAGATTTGTCTTGCTATCCGCTTGTGAAAGATTGTTACAAAGATTTATCAAGTACAGTAGGTTTTCTGCAGGATTAGTGACAACTAAAAATTGAGCAGTAGATCTTGTTAGTCCCTTTGTTTTACTATTGTTACTGTACAATAATTGAAATGTTTGGGGTTTTTTTGCTGTCATTGGTAAAAACGGCCCATTTTAGGGGGCTATTGCACATTGTGAACTTCATATCTGACTACACAGTGTTGTTGTTTAGGAGAGCCATGCGACCATGACATCACTGGAATTTCTTAGGAGACCTGCGTCAAGATTTTATGCACAAGTTAATTTTCCCTTGAGGCTGCAACAAAGTAGCTTTTGTGTGAATCAAGCTGGCAAAGTGATTTGCTGGAGCAGACTATAATGCAAATGTTTTTTTTATTATTATTTGGTTATAATGGAGAGCACATTGCCAAGCTCAAAATGAAGAAAAATTTAGATGTCTTAATTTTTTTAGACTTATTACTGCAATTTATCAGCATTTCAGATTAATACATTTAATTCTGGTTCAGTCATAGTTTCGGAAAGACGTGAGGAAATAGTAATTCCTTCGTCTTCAGACATATGATTTATAGATGAAATATTAGATGCCACTTACATCATGAAAATGTTAACATTTATGTCTTATCACACAATGGCAGAACCCTGATGAACCACTAGACTTTACGCACTACTTACAAAGCTGGCATAGCGCATCACAATTTCTCTTTAAATGTATACTTATATTAATGAATATTGCATTTTGAATGCTCTAGGATTGTCAACAAATTCATTGAAGCACAATATTTTTAGATGTTTTTTTTTATAAAAGATCATTAAGATCTTAGTTATTCCTTGAATGGTTTAGCTGTAAAATCAAAGGTGTGTAATTGCTCCCCTGTTGTCCATAAAAACGATTTACGTTTATATTTAAAAAAGCGACGTTTTTCCATTAAGTCGTGTTAGGTGAATATCAGCATTGAATTGTTTTACAGTTGGACTTCAGAACGCCTAAGGTACTTTTAAGTAATCAGGAAACAAGAAGCTGAATTAATATATTTTTCAGAATATCTCCATGAAGTATATTGAATTGCATATGAGATGCCGTAAATTAATCAAGCGTTATTTATGAACTGGCCATAAGTTGTAGTATAAAACACATTTTACAACTGTTATTTTAGGAGTTTCCAATTCACATTCATTTCATTTCATTTTTTCATGAATTGAAATACAAAGGTGCGTCGACGGGTGAAGCATAACCACACTTTGTATCTTTTTTTTCTCTAAAGCTGTAATTCTCCTTGACAAAACACTGACACACCACTTACAGGCTGCCTTGCAGTGTAGATCATCTTGCAGTTTGTTTTAATTGTATTCACTTTCGGTGGATGCTGAATTGTCCCAGCAAAGAAACAGCCTCTGTATAACCCTTATAACCCTCAGACTGTACCGTACCCTCAGACTGTACCGTATCACAGTGTAAACAGCGGCTTCGCTAGCCTCTGAAGTCTTAAGTCAGAGGGATGCACAGAGAAGCAGAGTCGTGGCAGTCCAGAAATACCTTGATGGAAAAGGTCCTCCTGATGCCTCTCCTGTCATCCCCTGGGGCCCTCAGCTGGTGACAAGCTGGGGACTCTGCTGCAGTTGTCTGTTCCACAGAGTCTGTGGGGGAGAGGGCCCCTGCCCTAAGGTTCCTCTTGGATTTCTCTCCTCCACTCTCCTCCATTTCTGTGGAATCAGGGTATTTTTCCTCAGGGCTGGAGCCATCGTCGCTGGTTTTGGAATTGCACAATATGAACGACCTGGAAATGACCCCCAGCCTTTTCGACCGCTGGCTGGTTTTGCCCGTTGCACTGCGCCTCTCCATCCTCCGGACTGGACCATCAGCCTTCTTCTTGTGTCTGGTGCAGCTGTGTGGCATAGCGGCTGATGCACTTCCTCTGGCGTTGTCCAGCTAATGGAAAGGGATGTTCTGCGAAGCAATTAGAAAATTCAGTTAGGAATCCTGTTTCATAAGTGTTCTGAGAGACTGCTGAGACAGGCTAGATAAAAGCTCTTTTCTTCCTTGCTTAAAAAGCACATGTTGCCTCATGACTTCCGTTCAATGCCTCCCTTGGACATTTGTGCTTATAGGATTCTTCACCTTCATTACCTCTGAGAGGCAGGATGCAGAGGACTGTTTCAGCTCAGAAGGCTAATGAAGAAATTTTCTCTTGATTATTGAACTGCCGAAACATTATAGTACATGTCTGTACAGCATGACATTTGTTCTGGGTAGCACATTGTTGTCTCCTTTCACTTTATGAGAAGCATATTGGGCTATATTCTCAAAATGTATAACTCTATTACTGACTCTTCTTAAAAACAATTTAATTTGCATGAAATTTAATGTGCAGTATGTCACATAGCATGCAGTTGTGTTTATGGATGCTGTGAATTAATATTTCATTCTTCATTAACTTTACGGCTCAGTTTAAAAAATTATAGCCTCCGAAAAAAAAAAACTCTGATGCTGAAGTTGAATAAAATGCTTTGTGAATACAGGGTATTTTTTCAGCCTTAAATAAAGAATAGTGTCTTAGATTGTGGATTGTTGAGATAAATAACCATCCAAAATCAATGCAGTACAAACAGTGATATTATGCTGTTTGTCTCACACTTGCTTTAGTGCCATAGTTCATCTGAGATGCCTGCTGCTGTTTTCTGTGTGCTTTAGGATGGGCTCTCTGAGTGGGGGCGATGATAACAGGTGACCCCTGCTGGCTGTTGTGGTACATAACTTCTGTATTCATATACAAGTGCTGACAAGTATTTCCCTTAAATGCATATTGTGTGTGTGACTGCCTCTAGGGCAAATCTTTTAATTTAAGCTTTTCTTTAAACACTGGAGAGAAGAATAACAGGCTGAAGGTCTAGAAATCATTGCAAATGGTCACCAATGCTGATGTGAGTGTCTCACTCTACCATCCCCAATCCCCCCTACAAAGCAGAAAAAAGGAGGAATACAGATAGCTGAAAAGTTGCGTAACCCATCATTACTGGCTACTCTCTGTTTGAGCCACTATATTTAAGAAACATCCATTAGTATTCACTTGAATAATTTACGATATTGCTAGTGCTAATGTGGAAAATATAGTCAGTGGCTGTCAGACCCTATTTTGTTATATTGTAGGAAATTTCTACAAATTAAGACTGATAGATAGTGTCTTGTGTCCCTGCACTATAAAACTCTCTTTAACAGTAGGTGTTACAAACATTGAAATATTAACTGAGCAGACAAAAGTATTTCTTCTTAAAGGAAATTTAGCTCAACATTCAATCATGTTATAAAGCAGTTTACAAGAAAGACTTCATATCACAGTTCTGAAAAAGATAAACAAGTTCAAAGGTTATGTCTTTTCTAGAGAAATCTCAGAGAATGACATACCAATAGGACAGTACTTTTCAGATTTGGACAAAGTGTTGTCCCCAGTGCTCTGAGTCTATTCTTATTTTAACCGAGAAGATTAACTCTAATCTGAATTTTATAGATTAGTTGGTTGATTTAAAATGATTTCCTTTTTTCAGAAAATTGCCAAGTTTTGATGCAGAGTATATCTCTATTCTGGATTACTAGAATAGTGAATTTCTATATCAACATGTTGTGGGACTAGACCAATTACTATTGCTATATTTAAACACCTGCTTCAAATAAAAACTGCCCTTCCAAGCTTATAAAATTTCACTGAATTTCTTTAAAAAATCATATTTGCAGATATTTGTCTCCCACAACCAACACATGCTTGACCAAAGGAAGAAAGAATAGTAGAGTTCAGCCCTTAAATTGTATTTTTTATGCATTTGCTCCTTTGAACCATTTTTGGGAAAATGCATCTTGAATAAATTCAACTGGAGGAATAAAGATATTCTACTTTCCTTCCCTAGATAACATATTTTGACCTGAAAATGATGTTTTTCAGAATGACAGAATGCAGATGTCCTGATCCTACCCTGTCAATTAACATTTTATTAATATTTCAGTAAGCACAGTTGCTTTTGAGAAACAAAATGGTTATAAGAGCAGAAAGCATCAAAACAAAAGGCTAGGCTGAGCAATTTGCTTATGTGAAACTGTGCCAGTCATGTTTAAAGAATAGTATTTCATAATAAGCTAATAGTTTTGATTCGCCTCTGACCTGACCTCTTGTTTCTTCTGTGTGACTGAAGAAAACAGACTAAGAAACAGAGTTGAGCAAATCTAGTTTTCTTGCAACTGTGTATAGTGCTGCAAAAATATGTTTTGGCACTCTGTATCTTAGTCAGATTCACCACAACATCTGAACTGCCACCCTCTAAAAACAATGCCATTTTGTACTTAATTTTTATGTTGACAAGTGTAGCTAATAGCCAACAATTATGAGATTACTATTAGTATTTAGTACATATACTTACAGTATGTTTGCAACTTTACATGAATAGAACAGCAAGTTCAGGTCCATTTCATAAATAAAATATTTTTTTACTTCTTTACAATCTGGAAATATATTGATTGCAAAATGTGCTTTTTCAATTCAGTGTTACTAAACCTTGTATATGTACACCAGACAGGCTGGTTTGGTCTCATTTGCTGATTTTTTTTCCCAAAATCTTCTCTGGCTCCCTCAACCAACGTACAGAGATATGCATGTCTAAAGAAAGAGAAAACAATATAATTCAACCTGCTTACCTTTAAATAAAATAATAGGTTCAGACTTTTTCTTTCTCAGACCGAATACTCTTTTCTGTGCTTAAAATGCACGACTCTGAGAGTTAATGGTGTTTGACAAACACAAAAGGAATATTATGTAAACTCCAACCCATGCCACACTTTGCAAGCAGCACTTTGCTTTCCCCCACACACTGTCATACCAATGGGCCTTTCTGTTTGGACTGGCAGGGAACCACACTAGCTGACTTCAAGTGCTTCCAGGCCAGTAAAACACTGTGCCGTGATGTAAATTATGAATCCCGTGGGAGCTCGGTATCTGAGTACATTCACCAGCAGCATAATAGGAAAGTATAGCCAGCAGACAGACAGATATGTTGAAACCCATATTCTAGACTTTCTTTAGGTGAGATGCAGCTTTTTTCTTTCTTTCACAGCAAACGATTTATAGCATGTAGGGGTGTGGTTGTTATTTCAGCTGAAATGCATTCTAGCAGCAAGGGCTGATAGCAGTGGTATTTTTTTTTACTATTTTTGTTACACAGCCCTACACAACCCGGCACTTTCAAATACGTGTCATAACCAAAATTCGATAAATGTCTAAGTACTTCCAAACTCATTGACAACTTTTTTTTTAACTTGATGGTTCTTTTTTCCTGCAGAGAACTTCAGCTTTGCTTCATCTGGTTCAAATTCTTTAGCATTTTGCATCCTGTCACTTCTGCCAGCACGCTAGATCAAAAACAGCCCAACGCAGATGCATGGACTTAATCAGCTGGATATTGCTAGGTGACTGTTTTTCCTACAGGATAACAACATGCAATACTGAAAGCAAATGCTTGCGCTTCTCTGAAAGCATTTTCTTTTTCGTCTTTGCTTGTTTTGGTTTGCATGATTTGTGTCACGCTGTTTGTCTGTCATTCAGATAGAAACATATCAAAATGCAGTACTGTATACAATGAGATAAATCAGAGGTTCTCCGACATGGCCAGATGAACTCACAACTAACTGAACTGAGTAAGCCTGTAGGAGGGAGATAGACAAGGACAGAAGACATTTGTGCAAGACTTTTGAGATGCTGTCATCTAACAGTGAGACAAGAAACATGTTTGCCATTACACACGTGGCAGTGCATTTGAGCGTGTTATGATGTTCAATAATGTATTCTGAATATGTCAGCTATTACTGATATGGTGTTGGTTTTTTAGCATGCTGATTTCATCTACCTATGCTGAGCCCTGTTGTGAAGAACTGGGACTGCACCTGGATGGGTTGGGGTAATGGGATAAGATAAAGAAAAGAGTTGGGGGTATGGGATAGGTTCAGGTTAAAATAAAAGAATGGATTGGGGTAATGGGATAAGTTAAGGTAAAGGAAAAGGAATGGGTTAGGGAAATGGGATTGGTTAGACAGCAGAGGAAAAGTATGAATCCTTGCCTGGTATGCAAGTAAGAAATTTTGCGACTGGGATCTGAACCTTAGTGCAATTGGGACAACAGTAGATACCCCATTTATACACTTCACCTAAAATTGCCAGGATATTTAAGAATAAGACAAAATTGACAGAAATGAGAAATGCCATACTTTATAAAGTGAAAGCCTCTCCAGTATTACTTCTTGATTCTAACTATTCTTGATTACTTGCATTATCAGTTTTCAAGTTAATATCAGACAAATGTAAAAATGTAATCTTTGACCCTTGATCCTCATTTCTGCTCCTGTAAAATCACAACCTTTCAAGCTCTATGGGGACATCAGACACCTCAATGGCTGAAGGCTTCAAACAATATGTAATTAAGATTAATTAAGTCAGTCATCTACTCATGTTAACTGCTGAGGTTGAATTAAAATCAGAAGTTTATATTCATATTGGGCAGGAGTGATGATCACTGATATATACCATATTTCCACATGCAGCAATGTTGTGAGATGTAGTGTAATTACTAGGTCCTGCAGGAAGTGTTCCCTGCTTCCCTTTATCTCATGTTTCCACACAAGCTGCCCGGCACACCAAACCCTTATACTATACAGGCCCATCTCCTTTCAAGCAAAGGAAACTACGCTGGTGTTATTTATAATTCTACTTATGCTTATGTTTATACTTATCCATCATCCTGTAAATGGAGTTTGCTTCACTGTTGACTTCTCAAAATAAAAAAGCATGCACATTAATTCCTGTAATTACTGCAGTGTGACTCCGACTTTCCTTTGAAATTTGCTACTCATATGTTGATGTAATGGCACAGAGCAGTAATATTGTTTCTTTTCAAACCTTAGCCAAGACTTGGAAGGAAAGAACACAGAAAACACATTTTTCGCCGTTAGCAGCACTGAGGAGCTGGCAATCAAGAGTCAAGTAAAACTTAGTTTATAAGGAGAACTGGATCTTAAAATTGGAAGCAAGAGCAGTGCTGCAAAAACTTAAAGACCCAGTGATTTATTTTCAGTTTCTATAAGGAGTTGATTTTTTTATTTTATGCATGTTTTAATGGATGGGGTGGTGGAGAGTGACAGTTGTGTAGGAGCTCTGTGGTTGCCCCTCTGATCTGGAGCCTATTCTTTAATCCAATATTCCTGCCACAGACAGAGGGCAAGATTGATTTAACTCTGCATCAAAAATGCAAAAGGATTACCAGACGAAAACTGACAGAATGACTTAGACATTTGATTTTGTTGTTTTTGAAACGTTGAAAAGAAAAAATTTTTGGAGTCAAATTGTTTGACGGGAATGTACATTTTCTACTCTGCAGGTTCAGGACCTGGTTTGTAAACACTTCTTTGGAGTCAAAAAGGCACTCCAGTAATGCACAGTTGCAGTAGAAACTCACATTTTGCAGTAATGTGAATATCTGGGTTAATCAGACAATTTGGAGCTACAGTATGTGATTTTATATTTCAATAGGCTAGGTATAATACTGTATGTCACTGCTCTCTAAATAAGCATTACTTAAAAGTTATTTGTGCTTAAGAAGAAGCAATTCTCTGTAATCCCAGAACATTTCCCTATTGTACAGAATATATAGGGTTAGTCAAAATGTTGTCGACAAGTATAAATGCCAATTATGTTACTAAAGTTTTGTTTTCTCCTCCACAGATGTAAGGTAACTGTTAGAAACCTTGATTTTTATGCTTTCATTTGAAACCTTTTTTGTCACAGTAACCCATGTAATTAATTTGTAATAAATTGTCAAAGTTGTCTACATCATTTTGACTAACCCTGTATATAGTTCTGAAATACTCGTGTGTTAACATATCAAATACATGTTAATAATTTCTAGCACATCTTGATAGCCACAGACCTACAGTAAATACCATTATAAATAACGCTCCCTGGATTTTAGTGCATGCATGTTTGTTTAATTATGCATAAGATATAAAATAGTGCAAAAAAGGCATTTAAAAATCTCCATACCAGTTTCTTAGGAAAAACCTTTTATTTGTTATACTGTATGCTTATTTGTGTGCTCCAATACAAAGACAAGGGAATCACCAAAAACATAAACACAGAACAGAAGCAGCAGCAACAAGTTAAAAAATCTTCATTCAATAATCTGACAGTTTGTGGGAAGAAACTGTCTCTGAATCTGAAGGATTCTGAAGGAATCTGAAGGACTCTGAATAATACTGACATTGGTAATGATTTAACTCACTGACTGTAGTGTTAAGTGGTGATCATCACTGGACTTCACTCACTCATGAAAGATGCTGACTGTCCTTGAGCAGGAGCCCTGGCTGCTGTCATACAGTTGAGAGCAACTAAACAACTGTGTCCAGAGATTTTGCATTCTCTTCTTTAATATATGCCACTAACACTAAGCAGCTTCACAGGTATTTCTGTTTTTATTCATTTTACTTTAAAACAAAACCTAAAATAAATGTATACATAAAACCTGTAATTTGTATGTGCAGCTTAAGGTTTAAACCTGTGAGTTTAAAACATTTAAAACAATTGTAAAACATTTTGTTTCTTTAAATGATCAAACCTCATTTCAGCAAGTTCACCTTTAAGATTGAAACTGTACTGTTACATGTTTCTTACATTTTTTTAAACATTATTATTAAACAGCACCTTATGGATTTATTTTTAAATAAGTAATACATTTCATATATTATTACAAACACAAATGATCTTGCTTTATATTGCTAATCTGAATTGAAGGAATTTATTTTTGAAATTTCTATTTGCATTTATTTTTTCTCCTTCCCTTACCAAAATAAATACAATGTGTTTGAGGCAGTGACTGTTCTGGGTTTTAAATTATTGGCATAAAGCCTGATTTCATCCATACAGATGTTTGCATCTGAAATATACTGCAAAGCTGAGGCCCACAACTGGTCTCTTGAAGAACGTGCACCATAAAGTAATAAATAAATATATGGTGCATTATGCCAGAGGTCTCTCTCTCCATCTGGGATTGTGCATTAATTGTATAACCTCCAGCAAGTTATTTTTTTAAGTAGGTCTCTACTAATCACCTCTGTCTAAATGGTTGATTCTGGTGTTTATAGTGCCATTTGAGTTTCAGTTCACCATTAGAAACTGTTTCTAAATGACTCTAAAAAAAGGCAGTATAATTTTAATGTAATTTGCAACATATTAAAAAAAGATCTGTTACTTACCAAATCTGGTCATCTTTTTTCATAATTCTGATTCACCTTATGTCTTCAGGGAGAAAAGAGTTTTGATCTGTTTCAGTTCCTAATCATTCCCAAAAAGGAAATTCACATACACTAATTCTGGGTTTAGGTGCTGAAATACTACGTGTTAGAGCTCAGCAAACCAGCTTTGCTGCTCAGCATAGTTTTTCTGAACTCTTTGCCAGAAACTTTCAATGATTTAGATTGGGTACTCCTGGCTACCGCCCTCCCTCTCATTTCAGCAGCTGGGAGCAGAAAAGATGATATTTTGTAGCATTAGCCACCAAATTTTAGCCCTTTCCTGTCTTACGAATTAGTAAAAAAAACACATAGCTTTTCTAGGACTCACTGTGACTCATGTCTGCCTAATGAGTTTCAGAGTTCCACAGCAGTTCCAACGTGTTTTGCTCATAATGCAATTGTCACTATTTGTAACATATCTGAAAAAAGAATGTGTGGAAGAAAGAATGAACTTGCCATGCTGGACCGTATTTGTAAGCACAAGAATATTTTTATGCATGTACACTGCAAAGGAAATAAGTAGTATCATAGGTATGGTTTTGTAGTTTTAATTTTGGATGTTTTCTTCATTGTCATGCACTGCAAGGTTTAAAGCTGAGAAGTTTTGTTTTCAACTCCATTGACACTGGAATCTTGCAAGTGAAAAACAAACTGTATGTTACATTGATTGTACATGGAAAACTATTTCTGAGGCCGTACATTAGCTCATGGAGTTTGATATGACAGTGCTGATATAAAAAGAAACTTATTCATAATGAAGTTTCAAACAGGCTATATAATAGATCTCTGCAACTTCTATCACTGTGAATAACCCTTATCTTTCCACTGACCTTAAACCTAAAAAAGGATTAAAACACAACATTGTTCAAAAATAATTTAAAATGACTTTCAGGGCTGGGCTTCAGCAAGGAGACAGAAACATAGAGTGAAGTTTGATGTCACGCTAGCATCACTAAAATGCCTAAAATCTGTTCCAGTTAATCCATGAACAGGCCTAGTGTTACAGCTGAGTCTGCCTCTGTTTATTTATCCTGCAGGAGTAGATGCAGGCCTCCTGACACACGGGTTGGGATTCAAGAGAATTCACAGGGGATTTTTCCCGTTAACAGAGAGCTCTGATTAACCCAGGCAAGCACACTTTGCATAAGGCTCCTTAGTGCTGATAAAAACAGAAGCTGTGAATGCAGCTAGTGTGGTGTGGGGTGCTCTATGAATCACAGTGCAGACAGGAATCCCAAAGCAAACAAGGGCAAGGACAGAGGCTGAATTGAGACTGCAGAGCACTGCCACACTGAAGAGGTAATAATATATGCCTTCTGCAAGGCAGGGCAGCCAGAGTTTAAGGTGGAGTCTGTATTTGTAATTATTTATTACAGTTCCATGCTAGACATTGTTAAGCAAAAAAGTTTTTTTTTTGGTAATACATTCTGTATTCAGAGATTTTTGCACCCTTGTCACAACCTCCTGTTGCCTGTACCCCCATTGAAATAAGGCGTGTTTTTGAAATAAGCTTGATTTTCCATTTAAACAATTGATATTTATCATGTTGATTAATTGATATTAACATAGGCAGAATCACCTATGTTAATAATATATAATATATTGTGTACATATTAATCAGCTTTTCATTCAATCAGAACCCTACAGGAGAGGCTCACAACTTTTCATCCTCCCTTTTCGCCAAAGGAAAATTGAAGTTAGCAGCCATGGACAGCTGTTATCATGATACAGCTTACTTTCACCAGAAAGAACAGTACCAAAATATCACATCCTCACCAGTGGTCTAGACACTACAGTCTATATACTCTATATTATGGAGACTAAAAGTAATATCTATGTTTTAACTGCTTGTAATAACACATACAGTACGAGAAACATTATCATCCACCTACTAGTATAGTCTTTCAAATTAAGAATAGGCCCCCAAGAATGCTATGTCTGAGGTAATGTATGTTTTTAAATGTCCTAGCGGTGTACCATGCAGTATGTTGGTAAATCTAAAAGACAATTAAAAATTAGTGTAGTGAAAACATAGGATGGTGAGTTTACACATTCTGTGTCTGTTAAAATTCATTGGTATCTAGCAAACAAATTCCTCTGAGGAATGGTGATATTGATCCAACATGACAAAAAAGAGATGCTTATTGGATTTATCCCTTACACATTGTGTTTCTTTAGGATTTAACAAACTTACTCTCTCCCTCCTCTTTCTCTCTAATTATGTGTAGAATATATTAATAATAGAAGATTCTTAAACATTATTCATCATTAATCCTACATGTAGCTGTAATGCCAAGTGTGGTGATTTGTCAGATCCCAAGCACAAATGACCGAGAGTGGCAGAACACCCAAAGAGACCCAACTGATTGTGGGCTCGAGTGCTCCGGGACAGAGGAAAAGTGAAAGTGAACTGGGAACGAAAAAGGTGATAATAGAATAATTGATTACTGGCTGGCAGGGCTTAATCAGCCCAGGCCGGTCAGTAATGCAAAAAGACAGCAGAAAACTCTAAGACAGAACTGGCCGGCAGAGCAAGGATAGCCACAGCTGGTCAGCAAGTAAAGAAAGCTCTTGAGGGGCAAAAGTCTGAGAGATGCCAGTTCTCTGCATCCCTGGTGACTAAAAAGCAAAGCACCAGCCACAAGATTAACCGCTCAGCCCGCTGACCAGGATCTGGTACCCTCAGCTCTGGGACAGAACCAACCACTGAGCCCTCGAATGGAAGGGTTCTCAGTTTTGGGAGACAGCCCTCCAAGTAGCCAGGGATACAGCCTGGCAAGCCCACAAGTCAACACCTGTCAACACAAGTCTCCAACAGGGAAAACAAAAGGAGTCTCCTCAAAACAGCTGTGCTTTGGTCTGTAGGCTTTACTGAGAGGAGGGGTCTCACCAAAACCAGTGAGGCAGGAGACCCCCACTCAGTGGTCCAGTCAAAGGGCCCAAGAGCTGGTAAATCAAGACGCATGCCCTTATGGAGGGCCTCCTCCGAGACCAGACCAGGTGTGCACCGTCAGCTCGGTCTCCCGGGTTCAACTCTCTGACAGAAGCACCCGGGTGCAGACAGGATTGGATACGCAGGTCCCCTCTGGACCAACTGGGAGAGACATTTGTGAGGCAAAGGACATGACCTCATTCTTTTCTCAACTCTCAGAGCCTCAGGTCAGAATAGCAGCGGGGAGTTGTCCCAGTCAGCGCCCAAGAACTAAGAATCCTCTGTTAGCTCAGGCTAACAGAGTGATGCTCTGCAGGCACCAGACAGAATCAGGATGCCTGGCTCCCTACAAAAGATCAAAAGGCTCTGCTGGGGCACTAGAAGGAAACTGGGAAAAAAAAAGATAAATTAACCAGACAGCCCAAGAGAAAAGGTAAAGAACAGAAAACGAAGGAGAAATACTGAAGTGCTAGGGCAGGACTCGACAGAACTAGAACGGTTCTGCCAGGCAAAGGGAAAAGGGGCTTCATGGGAATAGCCCTGGGGTCCTGGGTGATGGACGCTGCCTCCTGGAAGTGGTCCAGAACCGCAGGAGAAGAAGGCCAGGGGAAAGGAGCCCAGGGTTCCAGGGCAGAGGCCAGGAGCTGACGTTCAGTCAGGTACAAGATCTGTGGTGCAGATTGGAGTGAAGTCCTGGACTGGAGTCAGAACAGACTAGAATGGAGCACTGCAGTGCAGGGTGACCTGAAATCCTGGCCTAGAGTCAGAGCCCCGGAGATCTCAAGCCTGATGAATCAGGCCATCAACAGGAATTGGGCATTCGCAGTTTAGGACTGGTGTCCTGTGCCAAGCTCCCAGAAAAAAGGAGGACGCTTGGTTATCTTGGTCTTGGAGTGGAATCCTGTTGCCGAGCCTCGAGAGAGAATGAGAATTTGACTTCAGAGAGGAATCCTGGTGTCGAGATGCTGAGGCATCTGTCCAATGTACAGGAGTTCAGGAAACTGTAGCGCAGACAGGACTGGGTGAAAGGAATAATGATAAAGCACAATTGAAGCGGCACCTTGGCATTAAATTGAGAAAGAGAAATTTAATAATGAATTGGATAAATGGTAATTAAGGCAGATCACTAGAAAGAGATTCGGTAGTACAAACAAGCCCTGGAAAACCGTGAGCCCCTGTAAGAATATGACAGTTTCCCAGGGCCACTGCTAGCTGAGAGACGCCGCAGGAGTACAGTCATAACAGGAGCTTTCTAAAATATATACTAAGCATCATAAACATATTACAATGAAATATTCTTCGATTGCAACAAATTCACAAGTTGATGTATCTGGAAAATGATTGTCAGGATAGCCAATTGTTCTTTGGAAGAATCTGTTGAATGAGACACAGCTGCTATGAATGAATTAGTACTCATTACATTCTACAGGAGGGAAAGGAGCTTGCGATAGGCTGTGTGTGATTGATCAGCCCCCTAGGCTGATTAAGAGGTTTATAAGAACAGCATTGAGAAAAGGTGTAGACTCCAGCCTGGCTGGAGGGGGTCAAAGAGTTTTCATTAGGAATACCTGTGCATAAAGTTGATTTACAGGTCTGTGGGATTAGGTATGGAATACATACTTAAGAGACTAAACCTAAGGTCTGTACTGAGGGGTGTTACAGGTGCTGGCAAGGTAGCCATTGGGTAGTTTGATTGTCAGGCTCAGTGGGGTAGGAGACTTCTGCAGAGGAACAGGGAGGGCTAGCAGAACCAGAGCTGGTTTGGAGTTTTAGGAGCTGGTGGATTTGAGCATCACTTGGTAGTGCACTCAACTTGTAAATTAGAGAGGCGTCTAGATGCCAAGTTGGATCTTGATTATTCAACATTGGCAGATAGATGGGCAGACTTGGTATAATTAGAGTGAGAAAGTTCATTAATCTGACTGTTGCTGTGTCATTGGTGCAAATTATTTAAGAGCTGCGTCCCTGGCCAAATAGGATCATTTGGAAAAATGATGGGAGGGGGAATTAGAGAATGCTAATAAAGATCTCGTGCTTCATGAAGAGTGAAAGTTGTTGTAGTGCTTGTTAATGTAACTATGGAGAACTACTCTAATTAAGTAGCGTTCAATGTTCAGATGCCTTGTTGTGTAAATTGATTTGTGATTCAGTGAAGATTAAAGAACTGGGCATAAAGCCAACTTGGGTTAAGCCAAGTTCGACCTAGTAGATCTAGGGTCCTGGAGGGAGTTTGACAGAAAAGGATAGACTAGTTAAACATGAAAAACAAGTGACATGCAGTTATGATTATGTGCCTGTGTCATTGATGTAACAATGCTAAATATTTTTTTGTAATGGGTGCACCGACATTTTTGTTGAATAGATGTGAAATTAGGTACATTTATTCTGCATATAGCTTAACTAACAAGTAGTATACTGAAAATTTCACAGGCTAGCAGGTTCTGTGGTCGTAGCAGGAAGCTGTACAACTGCTTTGAACCAGGTACTGAGATTCTGTCCAGTTCCTCACATAAAGCCTGGATAAGTGTGTGTTCATCTCAGTACTAAGTGCCTTTTCCAGCTCATCCCCTAGATGCTCGATATTGCTCAACTCTAATGATGAGGTCTTCTACTCCATATCTGTCACATTCTAAAACTACATGAAAGCTCTTGTTTCATACAGTTCCTTGCAAAAGTATTCAGATCCTTCCTATGGTGTCTCATTATGTGAAGTTACAAAATGATGCATAAGTCACTCCTCTACACACACCAAAATGGTGGACAACCTGACCACACTCCATTTTGGAACAAGTAATAGGTTTATTCCATGCTGAAAAAAAGAAGAAAGAGAAAACAACGTTTCGGCCGTGGAGTCCATTTTGGTTACATTGGTATCCTTATCCCCACCTATGCAGGTGACTCTCACTATCTACCTACACCTCCCTCTGTCTCTGGAAGTCTACTAGATCCTGCCAGCAGCAACATATTAAAGCACATCTGAGCTTGCAACCATCAGAGCTTCAGAACCCGTCTACAGTACTACAAGTCCCCAAAAGAAATGCCATCTGCCTTAATGTACACAGAGCTTTCCCAGGCAGTATGCCTTGGCAGTATCATGGGGCCCACAAAGCTTTTTTGTCCACACACCTCCCTTGCAGCCCATGGGAGTTTCCTGGGCAGTATGCCTTCATAGTATCGTAAGCCCCGTAAAACACAAAACAGAAGCCTAAACTCTTTGAGCTCAGACTAACTTCCTTAGTCCCACTCCATAACATAGCTGTGCAGCTAGTCTGCTCATCAGCTCCTCTCTTTGAGACCGGACTTTTTCACAAGACCTGTTTAAAACAAATCTCTTTCCCCTAAGATAATCCACTGAGACTGTCCCAAAATATAACACTCTCACTTCTTGTGTCTGGGCTCAGTCACTCACTATATATTTCTCCATTCTCCCTCTGAGGCCCACACTATCCCCAACGACCTTGGCCACATCACACTTACAGTGGTTATGACTCCTGCTCTACTTCTTCCATCTTCTTCTAAACCTTCTTCTGATCTATGACTGCAACTGGTGATTATCGGCCAACTATGCCAAAATTATATGGGTGTCATGAATATATACAGTAGTTACCCAAACATGTAGGAAATTTGTAGATGACTACACCACTTTTTCTGCCTAAACAGGTTGTTTGTATCTCCCAGAATCACCAGTACAAACAGTAATACTACTGTAATAATTGCCCTTTTTATTACTCTTAGTGTAATAAACCTAGCACAGCAAACACACATAAAAACAAGAATTAAATTCATACTCCCCAGTAAACCATCCCAAAAGTCCCAAAAGAAAGGAAATAAAGAGTCCAAAGGCAATACCTTCCTGAAATAACTCTGTCCTGTATTCTAGCATGCTTTCTTCCACCATAGCAAAGAAAGCACAAAACTCCATCTAGTCCTTTGGTTCTGCCGAAGCGATCTCTCCAGTAATGGCATTCCCGAATAATGTGGTCCATTATGCTCTCAACAACATGTTTCTGTGATTCCAGCACACGGCTGGGGGAAGTAGATGATTCCTATTCCTTCCTCTGCTGCTCTCTGTAGAGTCTCCCTCTGATGTCCGAGTCCTCCCCCGTGTCCAGTATATCGCTCTGTGTTCCCCCACATTCTCCATTTTCATGTCCTTCTGACTGAAGCTCATAAAGCCACTTCCTGGCTAGAGCTCAGGACTTGAAATGAAGGGTGGGAGTGTTCTGGTGATGTCTTGGCTGTAGGCAGAGCTATCAGCCAGGGCTACTTAAAGAACTGAGTGTATGTAGATTTCCAGGTGTAACATACATTGCCTACTCTTTCCTGCTCTGGAGTCCCCTCCCAGTCTCAGGCTTAGTTTAGTCTGTCCTGCAGTCCCACATGTCACCTCTGAACTCTGTGGTAATTGATGGACATGTACTTACACAGCGTGTCAGTCAATCTTTCTTAATCAGCACCTGCCCCATTGTTTGCACCCGGAAGGCAAGAAGACCTTGATGCTACCCCCCAGTCCTTGCTGATGTGAATTATAACAGAATGCTGCCCCCACAGAGTTTGACAGTAGGAGTGGTGATAAGTGATGCACCATTTTAGGTTTGCATCAGCTTTGTAGTTTGGCAAAAATGTTACAAGTTTGTCTTGTTTGACCACAAAACCTTTTTCCACATGTTAATAGCATCACTTGTGTTTTGTTACAAACCCCATGCTGGATTTAAATTGGGTTTTTGTTTCAGTTCCATACAAGTTCCCTTTGTGAAGTGACAGGGATATAATTGACCTCTGGATGTTTTCTCTCATTGCAACTAGTTAACTCAGAAACAGAAACCAGAAACATTTCAATTTTGTTGTTTCTTACCACAAAACCTCTTGCCACATGTTTGCAGTATCACTTAAATGCTTTGTAACAAACTCCATGTGGAATTTGAGAATAAATTATTTTCAATAAATAAAAATCAGCTTTATAGAATGGCTGGGATATTGTTGATTCATGGATATTTTCTCTCTTCTCAGCCACCAAGCTCTGTAATTCTCCACAACTCAAAGTCACTATTAGCTTCACAATGCTGACATCCCTAAGCTGCTATCTCCTTGCTCAGCCACTCAGTTTGGAGGGAGAGTCTGATCTAGGCAGTGTCTCAAAGTGCCTTTCACTTCTATATGGTTGTCTTGTTTAAAGAGATATTAGAGGTCTTTGAAGTGCTTTGATACCCTTCTCCTAATCTGCAGATTTTTGTTTTGACGGCATCTGTTTTTTTCTCTTGATGCTTTCCCCCTACGCTTCAGCAAAAAGGATTCTCGGTCAATATTGTCTTATAATATTAAAATACAGGAATTGTATTCTTCTCTTTCACATTAATAAATACTGAGTATATTATATATACTGTGTAATCATAAATAGTTTTCATGGATTAAAAAAATATATAAATTATGTATTACTTCCTGTAATAAATAGATGCTTTGTTCAAATTCTACAATAACATGTGATGATATGTCATTCTCTCCACAGTTTACAGACAGCACCAAGTCTGTTTGTGAAAGAGCTCCCTTTATTACTCTACCCTACTGTGTGGACGTGCATGCATCTATTGGGTATTTTCAGTGATCTCTAGATAATACTGCAAAAGACTGCAGGGCAGTCCACTGGAGTCAAATGTATGAAGAAAACATTTTCCTGCATTTTGAATAATAAACTGCCATGTCACAGAAGAACTTAAATGTGTAGACATTTATCAGAGAAATTTATTATTACAGTTTGTTCCTTCAAAAATACATCATACCCCAAAAAAGCGTAGTCTTGCCTTCAAAAAGTCAATGTGAATTCTAGATTTCTATCCAGTAAATGATCTTTTGCAGTTTGTGAAGCATGTTATTTTGATCTCCCAAGTCTGGTCATGGTGAAGTTAAAATTGAGCAATAGTCTCCCTCTAGCGGCAGCAGTTTTCAATTACTGAGTGTCCTGCACGTCATTTTACATTTTCGTAATAAATAGATAATCCCAGTTTGCTTACAAATGTTGTCTGGTGCACTGTACTTTTGCACCATTTTTCCATAATGTTTCTCATGGAATTGTGCTTCACTGTAATTAAAACGCAATTTCCCATACCTTTGTATTTTATACTTTTTTACAAACCATGATGGAAAATTTCAGGGAATCACAAAAAACTTAAGAAGTGAGGGTGATGCATTGGTGGGCCAGACACCCAGAAATTCTTGTTTGGTATCCCCAATAACCAAACTATTATCCAAGAGACTGAAGAACATGCACCCTTCAGATGAAAAAATGAGGACGCCTAAAACACCACTGCCCTGAATTGAAAGCATTACAGAGTTATGTTTGGTCCCATAAAATGATGTGATGGCCACCCCAACATCAAATTCTAAAACTTAATCACTTTTAATACAAACTACAATAAATGAGTCTAAAGCAGACAAAATTGATCTGGTAAAGCTTTTAATTCCATATCCTGTTGTGAATATTTCTTGAGGTGAAACAACATTTTAAATTTTCATGTTCTGCAGAGAAGGTCCATAAAGTCTGCCTTATCATTGTTTCATCCTTTATTTTAAACTACCTTTAGAAAATTGCTAGACTGTACCAAATGAAGAGTTTGTAAACTCTAATAAGCATCCCATAGAATTTATTTTCATCCATGTTTTATTTCTTCTCACCTTCAATAGATCTAGTGTCCTTACAGTTAGGTTACGCTAGGTTAATCATGTTAGAATTAACTAAACGATTTAGGATATTCACATTTTTTATTTTTGTTAACTCAGGTTTTGTGCTGGGGCTCTATGTTCTCTGTAGGGGTCATATTTGCCATCGCCCCGGGTCTGTCAGGAATTGTCTGCCCTTCGTTGCTAGGGTTTGCTGTAACGAAGCTCCAGTGGTTAACATCGCGCTCGGCCTTGTGGGAATCCAGAAAGGTCTGAGCTGTGACTTCATATTCTTTTCCGTAAGGTGTCCTGTGAAAAAGGGGTACTCCTGTTTTATGTTGTGTCAAGAGGTCTGGTCATCAGCCAACCAACAGGGGTTCATTTTGATCAAGAGGACTAATCCCTCCCCCTTTCCAGATAAAAATAAAGCGAGCTTGATGGGAGGACAAGCACCCCCTTTAAATTCAGCACTGTTATTGACATTGTTATTTAATGTATGAATGATAGGGTCATATAAATTACCATAGTAAATAGCCCCCCCACAGATTTGCCTAGGAGAGTGCTGCTGTTGGACTACAATGGACTTTATAGAGTTTCTTCTACAACCTGAGCTAATATAGTTTAACCACAGATATCAGTGTCCTTCAGTGTGACTATAAGGACAGAACCCATTCAGCGCAACGAAGACTGGACATTTTTTCTAAACACCCGTATATGATATGTTCTTATTTTTTGCATTTCTGAAAACAAATTACCAATATGAATCATTTGCTTGTTTCAGCTTACCATATAATATAATTTCCAAGGGCAGCTAAACATTGATTTGTCTTGCAATGACTGATAAGCACTTTTGAATTCGCCTGTAAAGAACAAAAGGAAAAAAAACATACATTTTGACAGAAACTCGTATATTACTCCAAAAAATAATAATAATAATAAACTTTATTTTATATAGCGCCTAGGAGCAGACACAGCACTGGTTAAGTTAAAGCCATTTTGAATGGCATTAGGCTTATCTTAAGGCCTTCCTATTGTGCAAATAAGCCAATATATCTTGTATCACCTCAGTACAATGGGATGATCTCTTATATGCGTAAGTGTGCAATTTGTATTATTTTATAGTTTTTATATACTTGCGAGTTTGCATTTGAAAGCTGTGGAGGACAGTCACTGACTTCAAGAGCTAGCAATCAGTGAACAGGAAATGGACACAGATATGCTACTGTATTTGCTGGCATGTACGCTGAAGAGGACACTATCAGCACACAGCAATTACAAGACTTTTTGAGTGTTGCCAACAGACAGGAAGACCTGGAGCCCAATTTCCTCCCCTCAGCCCAGAGGTACGATGGTTGACATGTGATGTGTTGTCACAGTGACATGGCTTCAGCTGAGGCTGGAAAATCATCTGCTCTCACAGAATCTGACCCCCAGGAATTGCTAACCAGTACTATTACTTAGGTACTGAAGTTCATAGCTTCTTAATCAGAGTCAAACTGTTCCCTGATCAGTAATTAAAAAAAGCAGAGATAATCTGAAGCATTAAAATATGAGTAATGTGATTTATATGTCCTTGAATGAAGACAACAAAATTAGGTTGAATGGGTAAATAACATACAACAAAGCCTTACTGGTACAGGGAATCCTTCATATTCAATGCGCTCTTGAGGGTCGTAGTACACTGCCTGCCACCACGTCAGGAATGAGGGCTCATCGGTCAGGATCACCTCTTGTAGTCTGGATTTCTTTGCACATTTTTGGAATGTTTTATGATCACTTGCTAAATATAACTGCCAAAGTAAGAACAGAGAGAGAGGAGGAAATTGATATACAGTTTGACAGTATGGTGAGTGATCAGACTTGTTTACTCACCTTCAATCAATATGCAATGAATTTCATTCTGGAACTGTATATACGCCAGATTGATTTTCTTAAAATAAAGCTTGCACTTCAACCATGAACATAATGTAAACTAAGTAGTTGTTTTTATTTAATAGCTGAGAATAAAATTAAACTCACTTCTCCTGCAAAGCCTTTTGTGGTTTGAAGAGAAAAGCTCTGATTGTATCTCAGGGGCTCTCCTACGGGACTCCCGTCCACACTGGTCAAGTGAGAAAAAAATAAGCAGAATGAATTAGGTCAGGTGTCTTTCATGCATGGCTTTTTTTTCCACACACTCGTGACTGGGCTCTCACCTCGTGATCACAAACGCGTTCCTCGTGCAAGGTGCCAGGCTCCTGCTCGCGCTGACTTCGCAGGGCGCGCAGACGGAGGAGGCCGCACGGAGCTCGCTCGCGTCCGTGTTCATGCTGAGCGCTGCTGGCTCGCGAGGGGAGTCCAGGCTGCGGCCACGGTCTCTGGCGGAGTCCAGGTTCACCAGCATTATCACGTCCCCAAAGTGAACCAGCCCGTCGTTCGTCACTGACAAGTCGATCTGCAAGGGGACAGAGGACTCGGCTGTTCTCGCAGTCTGGGCAAAACGTTGCTTGGACAGTTAAACAATAACACTTAGCCCCTTAGCCTCATTTACTGTGAGGATACTATAGGAAAGGCGTTTGATCAATCAAACGCATAATGAAATGACAGGTAGCAGGCATTTGTCAGATTATAAATGATCTACAAGATTATTAAAATTGGCACCATTTACAATAATCAGCCAAGCCCCCATAATAGTGTGATACAATCAGACAATCAGTTTTGTTGTTACTGAACTGTTCAATGCACAGTTGTAGATACTCCCTTCACAGCGAAGGTCTAGTAGCAGTGTGCTGTACTGTGATCCCTAGACGTTCGTCACGGGCAACAGGTTTAAGCAGAAGTTCCCTGTCTGTTCCTGCATTTTTGTATCCTGTTCCTGATGGATTAAGCAAGAGTGTGAGCAGATTCACAATGCGGACAGGCAGGAACCCTCCAACTCTCAGGAAAAGAAGCTGAAACTTCAGGATTGGCATTAACACATCACTTAGCATCCTCAGCATCATCATCAATAATAATTAATAACAATGGTGTTAAAGAGAAACACAACCTGACAGCACCTTCTTCAGAATATTCTGCCTCAGGAACCCTGTTCTCTGGACAATCAGTTCTCCTTTTTCCTTCTTGTCTAAGAAATCCTTCAGAGTGTCCTATGGAACAACAATTTTGAGACAGTTACATTAAAAAAGTCCAATGTTATTACAGACACAAATAGGTGAAGACAATCTTAGGAAAATAAGGGATGACTTACAGATGATTGGGACAGCTGTATAGACACCTTTACATTATTTCCCTTAGGGCACAAAAATAAATAAGCAGGTGTTCATACCCCACATTAAAGTTTGAAATTAATTTTCCTCTTTCAGATTGTAATCTGATGACTTGATGAAATGATTATTTAAAGCCTGTACTATCTTACGTCCACCTGTCCAGTGACTGTAATTCTTCTTTACTGATTTGAGCAAACTAGTTTATACAGCCAAGGCGACAGACATACGGAAGTCCTTCGTGTCCGAGTATTAACGGGGTCGCGGATATTCGACACCAATGGGTGCCAGACCTGTTCCTAGATCAACCCTGTCTCTCCTGGGTTGTACTGCAGCCGGTTTCTTATTCACACGTTAATTGACATCGATTTTATATTCGTTGCATGTACGTTTTTTTTTAATCTTTTCAATTCTGTACATTTTAAATGAAACTTGCAATTGGTGCCGTATCACCCCTCTGCCATTTCTAAACTGCTGCTGAGCTTTACTCAGCCCGGGTTAACCGAGGACCTGGAAAGCTGCACCCCGCAGAGCTCGGTCTTCTCCGCTGACAGGTTTGAGTGCAGCCTTACCTCTTCGAGGGTCACATCTTCACTCCAGTTCCCGACCCGAACCCTGGCGCTGTACGTTCTGACGCTCATGGCGGAGGTAAAATCAGGTGCAGAAGCTGCTGTCCTGCGGGTCTGTGTCTCCGTAGCGCCCTGTAGCCTCTGGAGGCTCAGTTTTGTTTACACGCTTCCATGGTTACGGCTGTGACGTATCTGCAGCGCGACAATACCTTATGAAACCAGGCACGTCTGTCGACAAGGAAAGTCACTTATATTTCTATGAATATGAAGTCAGTTTTATATCACA
The DNA here is from genome assembly GCF_055471065.1 of Atractosteus spatula. Taxonomy (NCBI): domain Eukaryota; kingdom Metazoa; phylum Chordata; class Actinopteri; order Semionotiformes; family Lepisosteidae; genus Atractosteus; species Atractosteus spatula. Next base: position 45,096,030 of record NC_142712.1, on the reverse strand, counting down.
AAACCCGATTTATTACCATATTTGACAAGTGTGGGAGTACAGTATAATAAATAGCACGTGTATTTCTCCTACTAATTTATTAAACTTCATTACGTCATTCATTGGCCTCCTAATAATCCCCATCTATAAATTTGCCCTCGTCACTCTGTTCTCCTCCCCACTCATAACTGATGTGTAGGTGAGTTACTAGCGCACTATGGCTGCCGTCGCATCATCCAGGTGGGTGCTGCACATTGGTGTTGGTGTTGGAGGGGAGTCCCATTACCTGTAAAGTGTTTTGATTTGAGTATCCTTTTGAGTGAAAGGAATTATTATTATTACCTCGCCATTTGCTAGCTGAACAGGAACTGTTGCATTGAAACTACTGAGCATCAGTACCTAACCTGTTGCTGTGGAGAGAAAGAGAAATTCACACTTCGGCGACGTGGACAGCTTACACAGTGTGACCGTAAAAAAAAAGTCTGGTTCAAATCTCTACAACAAAATATAGGCGAGTAACTAACTTTCAAAAACACCGATGCCGTTTTAGGAAATCAATCGGTAGCTTTAGAATTATTTTTACAGCTTCTTCCTTGATAATGCAAATATCTGCAAATAAAATCGTATCTCTGTCACTCTGAAAACAAACACGACTCCCACGGCCGTCACCCCAAACACACACAGACGTATTAATATCTGCAAATTTTAGTTTTCAGTCCTAAACCATTTTTTTTTTGTAAATCAATCAAGAATTTGACGAGCAGATTAAAGAATTCTCTAGAGTGTGCTGCCCTCTGCTGTGACTAAAGCAGAACTACATGAGGTGAAACAAGGTCTACCTATCACTCATAGAATATTTGAAAAACTTAGTATAATTTATACACAGCAGTTCAGGTGGGTAGCTGCGTCAGCATGCGTAGGCTGCAAAGGAACACTTGAAGAAGGCTCCACAGACGAAACGTATTTTCTTTCTTCTCTTTTCAGCATGGAATAAACCTATTGCTTGTTCATTTACATACAGCTACAGTATGATTTTAAACATATTTACCAATCAGTATTTTAAGGGTTTTATTTCTGGTTAACAAAAATTCAACAAAACAACTTTTACAGTCTTTGTTATCTCAGTTTACACATGCACACACAAATTGTGAAAAGAAAGGGAAATTTAAAAACTTTTGTGGTCCTTACTCTATAGGTGCTTTGACCAATTATCCACAACTGTCTTCATATGTGCAAAACCCTTAATACAATGAACCACACTACTCAAACCAAGAGTAAAATTCTATAACTAGCACAAAATCCAAGTACTGAATTCAGCCAACTTCATTATTTATACTGTATATGTAAGTAACTGTATTAAAACAGTAAACACTGTGCATTTTCCTTTTTGATGATTCAAACAAAATAAAAAACAAGTCACGTTTAAATAGGTTTTTTGACACAAAATCATAAGCTGGCCCTGGTGTGAGTGTGAGTCGGTGTTTGAGTCTGGACTGGCGTCCTGTCCTCAGTATCCTAACTTGTGCCCGTTGATTGCAGAGATAGGCTCTGGTCTACGACCCTGAATTGGACGCCAGTCCATCTCAGTATTGTGCCGTCTTGATGATTGATTTTGCGACCCAGTAGTGTCACATAGAAATGATTACATGTGTAAACAATCTTTAGTGTGATTGAATGATGCATGGCAGGCATTTCTGAGTGTGTTCTAAACGTGGTCCAGACATCTTTAAGAAACTGACTAGATGATTAAATGTTTTACATTTGGTAATTAAACATGGTGAACTGCGTCTACAGCCTTGAACTCTGCAACTCAGTTTGGTTCATTGTATTAAGTTTTACACTGGGCGTCCCATCCAGTGTGTATTCTGCCTTTCACCCATTGCTTACTGGGACAGGCCCTAGCTCCACCAAGATCCTGAATTGAATGAAGCAGTTAGAAAATGAATGGATGGATTGAGGTCTGGAAATTGTGATATCCAATCAGGAACCTTATTTTCAGTTTCCTTAACTATTTGGCAGTTGGTTTGGAGGTGTGCTTTGAAGTGCTATATCCTGCTAGAAAGTGCATTTGCAAGCAAGCTTGAGCTTTATAGAATACAATACCAGGCCTTTAGATAGTATAATATCCTTAATATACTTATGAATCTGTCCATCTCTCTATTCTAGCTAGGCCACCAGGACCAGAGGGAACACAACGGTCCCATGTCCATATTTCACAGGGGGATGACATTCTTTTTCAACATGAACTTTATCTTTCTGTGTAATTCATACAGCTGATGAGACTTCCCAAGAAGTCAATTTATATGTTCATTGTGACTTAAGAATCCAATAGTTGCTGTTTGGCAGATTCATGCCTTGTCTTTTTATTTTGCCATGGAAATCAGATTCATGAGTTCATCCTTGAATGGTAGCCCTGGAGACACTGAATCTGGATGAACCTGGATGCAGATGAGGTTTTTAGTGCTAGTAGCTGCTATTCGGTGTAAGTTACCCTCTCAAACTAGTCTTCTGAATTCATATTTGAATAAAACTTTATGATGTCCTCTGCCTGATGTCATTGTACCGATCCCATGACCTTGAGCCTGTGGATGATTGACATAACAATTTTAAATGGTTTGTTTTATGGATTATCTACCTATATTTACACCTGCTGGAGTTTCTTGGATTGATAATCTATACCTTAGATCTTTAGACAAGATGACATTCCCAGTAATGATGTGTTTTGCTTCTGATTTGATCCTCCTTATTTATGCAGTGGAAATCAAAGTTTTTCCTGGGATATGTAAAATTAGTAGACAACCAAAAAAAACTTAAGTATTACATATTTGGCGCTTGTTTTCAACAGGTGTATAGGGTGTAAGGAAATGTTCTGTATTTAAATATATTTAGAAAAAGTGTCCAGTTATTTTTGGCACATATTTTTGTGACATCCATTATAATTTTTCATGTTTACATCAATTTATGTGACACATACTGAATGTACACTTGCTTTGCTGTTTGTTTGTTTTTTTGCAAAATCAGGATTGTTACATTCATTACTAATGAATGAATAAATATAGAGCTAACTGCAAATACATATGAAGATGAGGTGTCACGTTGGAGTGGAGATGGACTGGTAAGGTTTTCCTGTAAAGCTAACCTGAAGCGCAGCTGTGCAGGGAGAGAGAGAAGTGTGTCGCCTGGGAGTTTTTTGACCTGTTACCCAGTATAGGAAGGTGGAGGCTGTCCCTGCTTTGCCACTCTGGCATCTTGACAGCTGCGAGCATGCTCAGATGCAGCAGGATGCTGGGTAGACTGCTGCTACTGCTGCGTCTGTGAAGGAAATGAGCCGCACCTCTGTGAAAACAGGCACAACATCCTTGGTAAACAGGCAGCTGAGGGGCAGAGCTGCTCAGCACCACGGCTGCTGCCCTGTCCAGCTCGAGGATGTGCTCAAGTGTATCGAGACACGCCCACTTCCACTGCCGTTTACATGCTGGGATTATTTTTAAACAATAGCATGCTCTAGTAACACTCCCACCTGTGCACGTGAGGGAATTCAGCTGTGTTTTCTGCTCTCAGTCCCACCTCACAGGGCTCTCAGTTTCACACGGTCGAAATAGGTGTCTCTCTTTTGCATTTCTAGATTACCAGTCACTTATTTTAAAAGCTCAGTTTCTTTTAAGTTATTCAGTATATAGTTTGTGTGAATGTGAGAAAAACATCTTTTTTCAATCTGGATGGCTGAAAGCTATCCTAAGCAAGAAATAGCCAGGCTAAAAATTGTATCAGAGAAGCCCAGTCAAGCCCCTGAACTGTTGTGTCAGAAACTGTCATGCTGTTCAAAGACCTCGTGCAGGATCTCTGGCCCTGAGGAAACAATTTTATGATTTCAATATTTTTATCTTCTCTTTCTGTTTTATCCAATATCTTAGACAATGAGCAAAATAATTAGATGATTAAAATTATTAAATGTATCACCACTGTTTCAGAAAAACTTTAGACTGAAATCAGAGGTTGTTGACCGGGGAATTGATAGCTGTCTACATCCTTAAGTAAATGTGTACAAAGCCTGTCCTGGAATTCACAAACCATAATCTGTTTTGAGGACAGTTCGGGAAAGCGTTCACAATTTGCATGTTTTAACTCGGCATGTTGTCTGGGCTGAAATCCTAACAGTGTTTCACCCTGTTACTTGCTGTGTATATTATATATACTGCATGAAAAAGGCCTCCAGCTGAACTGGAAAGGATGACATCATGTAAACGTTCCCATGAGAGAGTGAGTTACTGGTGGTTCATATTATCATTCAAAGAAACAGTCAAGTATGTAGTATATAGAATGCACACAGCACTTTCAGCACCAATTTTTTAGATTAAGTGCCCCTGAGAACTGGCCTAGGATTCAAACCTTGTGACTTCTGTAACATACAGGTATTTATAGATACAGTAGTGCATTAATTAATCAAGTTTGACATGTGACAATTTCAAGTGATAATCACTTCCTTGACATTTGACTACAGAAAATACAAATATTCAGGAGCTATTACTGTGCATTCTGCATTAACAATGTAAACTGTAAAAATTACATACTTTTATGTAAAAAAACAGATGTATCATTATGCAAGACTTCATTTTGACTAGGAAATAGAAAACAATTCACCCTTAAATTTTTATTGATCCTTTGAGATTGTATATACAGTACAGTCTATAAGTAATGGAAATGGCATTTTATTTACATTGGTTGTAGTTTAAAAAAAAGATTGTTTGTAAATGTGCTCATTCAGCATTGAAATACTTGACACATTCATTTAACTCTTAGTTAAATGTAAGAATTAGTTATTGGCTGCCTGGCATCAGGCCAGCGCGTTTAACCTACTATCAGCTGTGGAGCACTGCTAAAAGCATGGGTCTGATCAATAAAAAGGTTACTGTGCTGAGGTGGCTGAAAACTTCAAAAGATTTGTTCCCTTTCTTTGGTGAGCTCATTCTGTGTTCCAATACAGTGGCACTGTCATATTCCACCTCATACCTTAGCAACCAGAGGACAAATGTGTGTGTGGAAGTGCAGTTAAATGAACAGAAGGCACATCTTTCTGAAAGTTACAAGTGTTGGGTAAAATTAACAACTATTAATCAATGGCATCTTCAATACTAATCTGACATGTTTTCTTGAGTTGTTAGGATAATTAAAGAAGTATAAAACCAAACCTTTTCTGATGGGAACTAAGTCCAATGTGACACAGGAAAGCTTAACCAAAAGCAATCATTGGTGTTGTCCTGCACAGTCTGATATTGTAGTTTAATTTTTCTCAGATGAAAATGGTCTGGAGCAGCAGAGTTAGTGCTACCGCATCACAATTCTTGGATCCTGAGTGCTCATCTGTCCCGGTGTGCCTTCTGAGCAGAGGTTGCATCAGTTTTTTCCTACCAACCAGAGACATGGTGAGGTTAATTGGTGTCTCTAACACTGTCCCTGTGTGTGTTTGTCCTGCAGTGGACAGGCAACTCAACTAGGGTGCAGTCCTGCCTTGTGACTGATGATTCTGGGATAGAAGCATCATCCCTTATAATTCTCAACTTCTTGTGTTTGTCCCTACAACACCGATGGGAATTTGTAACTACAAATGGTCTCCTCACAGTATGGGAGTTACTAATGCTGAAATAAGCTGACATCAGAGTCCGGAAGAGTTGTGCTCCCTGAAGAGGTGCAGTGCATGAGCTCAACAGGGTACTTGCTGTCCTTCCTGCAGCCTCATCCCGACGGGACAACATTCCAACGGGACAATGCACGCTCTTATGCTACTTGTGTTTCAGTGACTTCCTGGGAACTGAGAATGTGTTGAAAATCTGACCAGAATTAGCCCCACTGCACATCTGTAAGATGAACTGGGGTGAAGTGGCACCAGGGAACACGCACATACTTGTACAGCCTCTATGAAAGGAATGAGACAGAGCTGCATTAGATGTCATCTGCGACCTTGTGCCATGCACCATAGATGTACTGTACATCTTGCATTGCTTCCAACATGGCCACACACAATACTACCCTAGTACACCCCCAGCAGTTCAACCCTGCTCATGACAAATGTTAATGCTACCTATGTGATGTGTGTTCAATAAAATATCAGTGCACTTCGTAGAAAATAGATTCTGTCATTGTCCTGATAATAGTATGAATCTGTTGTATCACTTACAAATACATTTCTTTTAATATTTTAATGTTACAGGAAGAGCAGGCAATGGAGTGGATTAGGAAGGGCTGCCTGTCAAGTTGCCCTGCTTCCGACAGGAGAGTCTCTGTACAAGATAGTACCGATCGTGAGAAACACTTAGTTTCCATGGTTAGATGATGATATCATTTTTACTGCAATACTGGGAATTTTTTTTATTGTTAGTTCACAGGTGGTGGGCATTTAAACATGAACATATTGTTGGTTTAAAACAATAGGTCAAAGTGTGAAGAAAATATAGCAAATGTCCCACCTTATGAGAGCTCTAATTAGGCCTGGTTACAATAAAAGACAAGGTGGGGCTTCTGCGAGTGTGGATGATCCAGACTGTGGGACAGGGGGAAGGGCGGGAGAGGGTCCTGCCCTGCAGTTCCTTTGGGGATTCTGTCAAAACACACAGACACCGGTGATTGTGACTTGCAGGGTTGGTCCGCCAGAGGGTGGGGTGTGAATGTTACAAAGACACTACTGTCCTGCATGAGCAAGCATGCTCTTACAGAATGAAATACCCCAGGACACAAGACATGGTCAAAGTCAGAAAAGGGCACAATGTGTCAAGGATCCTAAAAGTCAACATCAGCGAAGAGGAAAAGGGAAAAACTGAAAATAAATGTTCCTGAGCAAACGTCTGCTTTCCATGAATCTCTGTTGTGGAGTTCCAGTGCACGTAATTTTAAATGAACAATATAAAGCACACATCGGGCCTATCAACAACAGCAATAAGGCAATAAAGTACTGATAAAAATTGCATGATCCCAGGACAGATCAATTAAATTTGATGTCCCATGCAAATTATGCATGTCCAGTTTTTCAAGAGATTGTTTTCAATCGAAATGTGAATGCTCAAACTGAATTTTTAATGGGTGAAAGCAGTTGCATGTCAGCCAAAGCTGCAAAGGAAAATTAAAAATTAAAATGTTAATTGCATAAGTATTCAACCTTGTTTGAATAAGTTTTTTAAAGGTATTTTGGCTAGTTATACAATTAGTTGAATAGCTTCTGTGTACAATAACAGTGGTTATATAATAATATAATAATAGTGACAATGACACTGAATATCCCTTTGAAAAAAGCCAATCATTAAAGAAGTGGATCAATACCACCTAAACATATCATTGATCTAACTGTCCCTCCAAACTGAGCTTTGAGCAAGGAGGAAACTGGTTAGGGATGCCACCTTGAGGCCAATGTAGACTTTAAAAGAGCTACAGATTTCAGTGACTGAGATGGGAGACCATGTCCATGCGTCAACAATACCCATCCATTCTGCAATGCTGATTTTTGTTTATTGAAAGAAATTCCATCTCCATTCCATATGACAAAGGATTTTACAGGAAGTGTAATAATGCTTTGTAAATATGTAGCAAAAGGTTTTGTGGTGAGACACAACAAAATTGGACCTGTTCTGTCTAAATGCAAAGTGTTACATTTAGTGCAAACCCCAACAAAAAGCATGAATCAGTCAGCACCATCCCTTCTGTCAAGCTAGTGGTGGCAGCAGTATGTTTTAAGATTGCTTCTTATCAGCAGGAACTGGAAAGCTTGTGAAGACAGAGGAGAAAATAAATGGAGCAAAGTGCAAGCAAATCCTAGAGAAGAACATGTTTCAGACAGCTAAAGACCTAAGTCACGGAATGAATGGAAAGAAAATTCTGTTTCCCACAGGTCTATGATCCAATGCACAAAGCTAGAGATACGCTGGAGTCACTTAATGAGGAGAAAGTGAAAGGGCTTGAGGGACCCAGTCAAAGTCCTGACTTGAATCCCATAGAAAATCTGTTGCTAAAAATGAAAATTGTTGACCACAAATGATGCCCAACCAACTTGGTAGGTGTTGAGCAAATTTATAAAGAAGAATGGGAGAACACTGCACCATACGGTATCAGTGTGCAAGAGCATTAGAATCTAATCCAAAAGGCTTGGCTGCCAAAAGTGCATCTAACAAGTATTGATTCGGGGTCTGAATACTTATGCAATCAACAAATATTACTTTTTGATTTTCCTTTTCAGTTTTTTTTTACATTTAACTTCTTTTACCCACAATCTGTGTTCAAGTTGTGCATTCCATTTTTGATTAAAACTATTCACTCTTAGAAAACTGTCTATGCATTTGTGATTCATAGAAATGGAACATTACTGGAGAGTGGTAAACACATTTGCATTGTATGCTGTACAGTATGTGAAGAGAGTTACAGTTAGAAGCTGGTATTTATTCAAAGACGGTACTCTGTGTTTTTTTTATTCCAACACCAATATCACTGCATTGATCAGTAAAGCACCTTGATTTATTTGGTCAATTGTTTTAGTTTTCAAAGCGGAACACCAATTAAATACAATAAATCATTTTATTGTTCTGGCTGTTTAAGAAAACATATTTTAAACCAAACTGTATCTAGCTATTTGTTTTTTGATGAGCTGAAATCCTAGTGCCAGTGTTTTACTGTTTAACTGTTCAGTGCAAGGCACAGTGCCAAGACAGCATCTACATATGATTCCCTATCTAGGAGATGTTAGCATCTTGAATCACCGCTGTTGCGATCACACTGAAAACAGCCAGAACCATAGGATCATATTGTGCCTTACAACCCTGCAGCTTGATTAGAAAATGTAGGCCATTGTTTGCCATTCAGAGTATCAGCATTCTGATGTGAATTATCAGTTCATAGGAGCCATACAATAACACTGAAGAATATGCCTGCAATGTAAATGTGACAAAGGCAACCAGCCATTATTTCTGTTCTATTTCTTCTTGTCAATGTCAATGTTTGCCCTGAGTTGCAAAGTTTTAGGATTCCCTTGTGTGTCTAGTCAGCCATGAGATGATATAACTCTTAAGAATGTCAGTCTTTGCATTCAAAGAATTAGGAGAGTATATTATTAGCACAGAAACAAATTTCACTGCCACAGAGTATCAGGTCTCACAAGACAGACATTCATCTTTGCAGAATCCATACTAGGACAGCTCAGTTTTGGGCTGCATAGTGAACAGCTGCTGTATTACCATATCAATCATGTTTTTCTCAAAGGGCTTCCAAGACACACTTGGAAATGAATCACAGAGAATCTCTACTGTTAGAAAAGAAATTTAAAGCTCATTGCAAATTTTCATCTTGTCAAATTAAATCTTTAGCAGGAGGGTGTGCACCAAATACAAGGGGCTGCTCTTTTCTATATTTAGATTTACTGCTGCATTTTGTGTTCATCTTTGAGGATTTTTCCAATGTACAGATAGAAATAGCACACAGCAAATGGTACATTCTGAATGACTCCCTGGAATGCACAGGTGACCACGACTTGAGCCCTCTGAATTTAATCAGATGTGCCACTGAAATACAGCCCATTCATACTCATTTTGTTATGCTTTTTAAAAAAATATTGACAGCAGTGCTTGATATACAGTATAATGTTCTTCTAGCATATTTTAAATAGATATGCATAATATCTTAGGTTGGAAACATATCTCATTAAAGAAAACAGCAGGTTCCTTCCCTCTTTTTTACTGAACATTGACTGCTGAAAAAGAAATGAACTTACCGTAATTCTTTACATACAAAAGGTAATTGGATACAGTCATAATTAGCACGTAGACACTCTCACATATCTGATACAGAGTTATTAGTAATGCAGGCTTCTCACAAGCTAACTACTAGCATGAATTACCTTCTTGGAAATCTAAGTAATTTGATCACATATTTATAAATAATAGATAATGAAGATGTGTTGTAACTTGGTTATTGTTCCAGTGCCCTTTTACATTCAGCAACTGCAAAGATTGTAGAAATGACTGCAAACTTTTCAGGTCTAATGGACACTTTTACATTATGTAATGTAAAATATGTAAAATTGCATGATTTGATCTTTTGGCTGAATTATTGTAAGTTATATTTGTTTCTGGATTTCTAGTTCAATGTCCAGCAGCTGCAATGCCCTAGAGAAGTGGCTCTCAGTCCAGGCTCTTGAGTACCCCTGTGTTTGCTGGTTTTTGTTCCAATTGTGCCCTTAATCACCAATACCATTTGCTGCCTATACGCAAAATACTTGCTGTTTAGACTTTTTCTGCACTCAGTCATGGGTTTCAAAGGAACTCTAGTTAATGTGAATAAGTTCCAAAAGCTTTAGCACACAGAACTTCATGCAGTCTCTCCTCAGCATGCTAATCAGGTCTTGCTTTCTGTCTAAACAGTTTTTAATTAGTGATCAATTTATGATGCACATACAAAGATGGAAATGAAATTGCATCAGAAAACTTCCACAATGAATCAGTGTCTTTCCTTTTGCTTAAGACCAAGCGGTTTTATTTCAGCCAGCACACCTAAAGAGGGCAATCCAGAAATGTACTAATTAGCTCTGGGTTAATACCTATTAGATTAGTGGTTTTTGAACCGTATGAAAAAAGGTCTCAAACAGAAAAGTGAAATAGTCTGTCATTAAGATCTCACCTGAAGCAATAGCCAGCAGACTTATGAGTCCTCCAGGACTAGGACTAAGAATCACTGTTCTGGAAGACTACTGTAAATCTCTTGTAAAGTCAGGTTAGAGATTAAGCCTGAGAGGTCATTTACAATGGAAAGTACAGTAGAACATTAATCAATAATCAATTAATAACCATCAATCAATTTGGGACCAGAGCAATAAGAACAAAGCACTCTCCGCGAGAGTCACCTTCTCCTCTTGTTGAGGTTTCGCAGTACATGAAAACATCTCAACTAAATTTTCCCACTTGATCTCAAGCCGTCATTGGCTGCTTTTGTTCAAGATGTGGAAGTGACACGTGTTTACAGTGACAGCTCCCCAGCAGAACAGGATATTGATCTAAATGCTGTTTGGGGAAAAGAGGATTTTCTCCCTAGAAGAGAAAACATGACATCACAGCAGGGATGGGAACTAGTAACTCCAAGGGACTGGGATAGGCAAATTTTCCTCCTTTAGCAGGAAATGGGCGAAACCTTACTACAAATCATTACTCAGACATTTTGTGCTCCGAAGGAAATGTCTTCTGATAGCGCGAGCTATTGGTTTCCTGTTGTTCCTGTCCAGTTTTGACATTACCAGGAATGGTGAGGAAGGGCAGATGAACCAGTGTTACTCACAGATCCTTGTTTAAACCAAAAGTTCAGTTTAAGTACTGCTTTGGGGACTTTTGTTATTTCTACATCTGAGGTGATTCTGATATCAGAATACACAATTAAGAGAGAGACTTAAGAACTAATACTTTTCCAATAGGTCATTGTGGCTTATGGATTTGGATTATTTAAAAGCACCACTGGGAGAACATTAAACCACATGCTGCTCCTCTACACTAAGTGGTCGGTTAGGGCTGTGAACATCATGAAGCCAACACAGTTTGTTCTAATTAAGTTTTATCAACATTATATTGTTCTGAAAACAGACTTATTTCTAATTTTATCAAATGCTAGACCTTGAAGGTAAATGGTGAGTTAATGCCCAATCTTTTGATAAATGTAATAGAAATCATTTTCAAAGTCACACACTCATACACAGGCATATTTTAATTAACAGGCCTGATTCAGATACACCAACTTTATTACCTAGCCCACAGCAAATATTACAGGAATCATGTGCAGTAAATTTTAATTTCCTTTATTCTATGAATCCTGTAATTCTAAGTCATTAATTTGGCCTCCCTTGTTTTTCATAAAAACACCAAACAACACCAAAAATAGCTTCCAGCTAAGATTATAATATTAAGAGGGAAGTGTCTGACATAAGCATTTAGTGTTACACAATACTGGAAAATCCATTCAATAGATGCAAACACCTTTTGTGTAACACGGATATTCACCTTCTCCCCAAAGAACTCCCTCTCACACATTTTAAGGAAGTCTCAAATAACTACCTGAACAGGAACAGCAACAGCGAATCTCTTTAATCATGTGACAGAAAATCCAGCAAGCAGGGCTTACTGAGAAAACGTTAAATGTTCACCTTGCACTGCCTTAATCCAGAAAAAAGATCATTCCAGTCTACACTGAAATGTAAAATATACACCTAGAATTTAAGCGGACAGTTTTAGATTGGACACACCAAATTCACCAGTTTTTAGATATTCCATTTGCATCTGCAACCATCTAAAAATGTAGGAAAATAGAGCTACAAGCATAGAAAAAAAGTTTATCTTTAAGTACAGCTCTGGAAACATTACAATTTTTATGAAGCGGAAGCTCACATTGCTGTTTAGCATTCTGTATGTTGGTGGCTACTGATGTAATTACCAGTTTCTCTGAATTTATAAAACTTTGTTTTTGTCCAAATCCAAACACAGGTTAGATGTTCTGCTAACAGTGTTGTATGTTGTGCATTATATTTTATGTTGTATTCAATTAATTATGTGCGAGTGACAGATATGCTATAACATCAGAAAATGTATAACCTGGAAACCTCAAAACATGAATTCATAATAACATTTCATTTAAAGAGGATTAGCTGAGTTTCGCTCTGGCTGGAGTCCAGCAGACAGCAGTATTGTTTTAATAGAATGTGTCGGATGGTCTGCTGGCCCCATTAATGTTGGCAAGATACATTTCCAACTGAAGAGTTGTACTGAAGAGAGTGCCTGCAGACTTCAAACGGGAACTGGGCGGACTGGGAAGTTCCGAAGAGCTTATCTAAGCCGGAGATAGCAAATGGAACAGATTAGGGTCTAGTCAGGATGGGTAGCAGCTTTGAGCTTTCTTCAAAGGCAGCATTTGACCATAATAAAATTGGCTTAGTTTAGGTAGTCTCAGAGTATATGTCAACACTTGACATTAAGGTGCAGCATGGAAAAACCTATTTCCTTTCCAAGAAAATTGGAATTTATTTTGGTGAACACAATTTTGTTCCATGGATGTGTCCATGAACCCATGCTTACCTCGAAAGATGTTTTATTTTATGGTCTTTTATGCTAATCCTACACATTCAGAGTATAAAGGAAAATCAAGCAGCAGTTCTACAAGCATTATCAGCTATTTAAAATGCTCCCACAGTACCTGTGCCACCTTCTAATTTAACACTTGGGTTTTCATCACTGTTACAAGATTGCGATAAACCCATATATTGCAAACACATCTTGTTATTAAATGTCAAACTCGTGTGCAAATTAGAAAACCTGTGTGTTTTAAATTATTATTGATACAGTGGGATTCTACCGCCAAGACACAGATTATGGAAGAAACTGCATATATCAGAGTACTATTTAGAGATGCATCAGATGCAGCATTTTTCCACATCACAAGTTTAATCAGGAATACTGTATAATTGGTCTTTCTCCAAGCATCACTATGCTCTAATATCTCAACAAAAAGTAACTGTTCTTTAAATTGTTTTTGGTTTTCCATTTTCAAAATTCAATGGAAATTGAATTTATAGTTTTCAAGCAAAGAGGTAAAAAGGAGATGTAAATGCATTGGCATTCATGAAAAAAAAACAAGAACAAAGCTGGTCCTTTAATTTCTTAAACTGTTTAGCTACTCCCTATCCTCTCTCACAATATTGCAATTCAAAATATCTTTCCTCTGCTGTGTTTATAGAATGTAACCGTATATACAGAACTATAAATAAATTACAATAGAAAGCTTCAGACACTGAAGTTTAGGGTGTGGGATTGCACTAACACACTCCTATTTCACTCAAGAGGTTCATGGCATTATTTTAAGACTGCTTTTACCTACTCAAGGCAGAATGCTAACTAGAAACCATATCACGTTCTGAAAAAAATATCAGGAGATTTTTCAAACGGGTGATATATCAGAATACACATGAGATATTTCAAATACACAAGAGACTGAGTACACAGAGAAAACGGTTACGTATATACAGTAGTTTATCAGTAAATGACTTAAAGAGCACAACATGAATAGGGTGAAGCAATGCTTAAACTGCTTCTGAACAAGTAGTTAATTAAATAAGTGATGTTCACAGATTGCCATACAGACAACAACCCCACTTTATTTAATATTATTGTATTTATAAAATATGACTTTTATAAAAAGAAAACAATCAAAATCATGAATTCTGTCAGTGTGGCAGAGGTTCAGAGTAGGTAGCCAACATGAAAACAACACAGGAAACCCTTTAATGCCCCTTGCCCTCACAACAGATACAAGCCAAAGACCCACTGCACAGATCTCCACAATGTAACTTTTGCCTAGGAGCAGCTGTTGGCCATAAAACACACTCTAATTAAATAAAACTACTGATACGTGCAATAAGGAAAATCACTCTGACTGCTACTATTTGAAGGGAAGAGGAGATAAAGAACTGTAATGAAAAAGCAGATTTATGTCCACACTAGTCTTGAGGTACAAAGCGCCTCTACCTTGATCTACTTCACAGAATCACTGCCGAGCTCACTGCTCCTCTATTGCTTGTCTTACTACCTAAACAGACTAACCGAGACACCCAGGAACACAGCTGTGCTTGTCATATGTTGCTCAGTATAGAAAAACATCTTAAATTTGATTCAATTATACTGTATATGACTGTCAAATTTTAATTTAATTCTCCCTACAATAGTGTCCTGTGGAATCATATAACAAAAACAAAGTAGTGCTTTTAATGTAAGTTTATCATATATGAAATGTAATGTATTATGCATTCTTCAAGAAACACTTTCAAGGCTAAAATATCAGTGTATCCAAAAAATCAAAAATCAAATTCTGGACAACTGCACTGTTCTTGTGACTTCTATGCCACGTACTTTGTGTGTGAAATCTTTTAAACATTTCCTAGAGAGAACAGTTGACATAGCTTCGAAATGATGCAGTTGTGATTCAGACCATCTGCACAGGCCTCAAATTCTTTTGTTACGAAAAGGTTTGCACAGCAAGCCTTGTTTTGTCCCCTTAGGCCCTTCCACCTCATTCAGATGTGAAAAAACAGTAACAATACCCTAACAGCTTTGTCACTATTATTAATCCACACTGTGGGAGACCAAACTGTTCTAAGTTAGCTTTTGTTTTGGTCACATAACTTCCAAATCCACCCTACCAACTCCAACATATTTTTTGAAGACGCTTACTACTCTTGTCAAATACCGTCCAAGGCTTATAGTCTTACTGGCACGTACACGACACACAAACATACTGTATGCAGAAAGAGGCACAATGGGATATCAAATCAAATAAGGAAACTACCCTCTTTTATAAGTAATGATACTGATGTCTACAATCCCTCTCTAACAGACTCTCTGCTTCTCAAATTAATCTTGCATCGCAATTCAACAAAAGTACATTATAAGGCATTTTTATTACATGATTTAGCATATTTTATGCAATCATTTCAGTAAATTCTGTGTAAAAAATGCAATGACTCTCCAATCCTCTTATCCAGCAAATCAGACAATTATTTAATTGAAATCAGACCTTATTTTCTGTACTTCCATTTTAAAAATAATCTGCAGCAGCTTCTTCCTGAATAACAGCAACAGCACCTGCATCAAGATTCTTTACCTGTTGAAAACAATGTTCAGTCACACTTTGTCCTATGTGACAATGCACAAATTCAGCTCCTTTGCAGTGAAGAACACCACATAAATTTGTCACTTTTACTGTGCTTATAAAGCAAAATAAAGTATCACATTTTTCATCCACTCCAAAATCTTAGAATCCCAACTTCTCTCTGTCAACATATAAAAACTGTTATTTTGTGGTTGTGTGCTGTGTTTTATTTCAAAACACTGCATGCAGAGGGTATTTTAAATCAACTTTTGTTTAAAACAAATCAATATTTCCACTCAAGCTGCTTGGACTGATAAGCACAGACTGAACTGACAGCAGGGTATATGAGAAACAACATTTTTTAATAGTTGAAATAAATACTCCAGTACATGCATGATCAAAACACATTAAAAATACTAGTAAGTCTGGTAAATAGTGTAAAATCTCTAGAACACACAGCAGCTTTTACCCATTAAAATTCACACATGGAAAACAAACACAACTGTCATTCTTCTCACTTCTACACAGCTGACTTACTTCTATAGAACACTATTTCATAGGTCAAACAAGTGAAGCTACATCCATCATTTCATGTTGTTTTCAAATGTCTGAAAACTGAGGTAAACTTTTTGAAGATTTCAATATTTCCTTGAAAACACAGGGCCTATGGTGAATGCTAGTAAAATTTCTGGGGGGAAATTAACAGGCTTTCATCACATCCAGCGCGATAAAAGCTGTGATTTTATCTGTAGTAAACTCAGATTGGTAAGCAAACATCACCAAACGACTTCCATGTTACTAAATTCTCTACTCTGGGTTCACAAGGGTCAATCCAATAAACTTCTTTGGTATATAAAATTGGCGGTTAGGTGTTATAGATTCATTCTTTTACAAAGTTTTAATTCACAGAATGGGAGTTGACTGGCGGTAAAGTCCTGGGCGAAGATCGTTCCCTCAGTGCCTGAGACAGCAAGTTGCACCCATCAGAGACAGCACACGCCGAATTCCGGAGCCTCTCTCGGTAGTCGGGCATCTTGGTGCTGTTTTCCGGATGTTGAGCTATATCCCTGAGGCCTTGAGTCAGGAGAACGCAAGCTGAAACCACGCTCATTGCCCCTCCGAGGACAGCCGTCTGCACCGCCTTCCCCTCGGGGCTGATGCTGGCGGCTTTGCCCAGAAACTGCGGCTCGGTGGCAAAGCCCACCAGGGCGTGCACGGACTGCACGAGGGGTCCGCTGAACAGCACGCAGCGGTTGCGTGCCAGCTCGCTCGGGGAGGTCTTCACCTCCTTCACGCAGGCCAGGAGCGCCGTGGCGCTCGTGCTCATGCACTTCACGCTCAGCTTGAACTGCTCCTTGGCAAACTTGTCCTTGGATTTCTCGCTGGCCAGGATGCAGGCGTCCGTCAGCGTCTTCAGGTTCCGGGAGATGTGCTGGGACACTTCGAGAAGGAGCTGGGGGGTGAGGTCGGCTATGGGGGTGATCCGCAGGACGCTACAGTTCTGCTCCACCTCGTGCCTGCACCGGGTCACCTTGTAGCGATCCACAAGCCCGGCCACAGAGGGCTGGGACCCCAGGGTCTCCACGGCTGCCAGGTAAGCAGCATGCGCTGAGCACTCAGTCAGAGAGACCACCAGGTCCCCCATCTCCAGCAGCCTGTCTCCAACCTCCGTGAACTTGCCCATATTGAGCTGGCTCTGGATATCATGAGTCAGGATGGACAGCTCCTTAGTCCTGGCAATGATGGTGTCCCTGCATTTCTCAAACGTCTCGGCCACCATGAGCCCCTCGGCGCTGAGGACCGGTCTCGTCTCACTGGACAAGAGGAGCAAATCAGCTACGAGCTGCATCTTACCCTTGCAAGCGTCGCAGATGGAGGACAGCTTCTTTCTCTGCTGCGAGCTGCTGCTCAGAACGCTGGAGGACCCCTCGCTAGCCGATTTGCCTGAGCCACTACTAGCCATAGTAGTGTGGAGAAGCCGGTTCACTGGGCTTGACAGACAGGCTTAAGCAATACACTCCATTGCTTGGGCTCGGAACTTAAGACATTTTTGTCAGGAAAAAAAAAAAAAAGCCTTCAGCTGGTTTGAAAAATCCAGAACTGTTAAAGTGGCAAAACAGTCTTCCTAACTGTCCTTCAGAAGTTGTAATTTCTAATGTAAAGCTAGCAATTACTATAATACTACCAAATCTGGAAAGTTTTTTTTTTAAATAAACTACAGGGTGCTGGATTTTAGAAATCCCTCACAGCGCATTAATTTGTAGCTAAAATGAGTGAGTCGTTCATACAGCCTCACTCAGATCTCCTAGCTTCCTCATACAGTACACATTTTTGTGTGAAGCTGAGAAGGAGGAGGACATTGGCCTAGCTGTCTTGCACATCCGAGTGTGAATTGTTTTATTATTATTAAACTAAGGCATGACAGCTTAGCTTTTCGAAATCAGCAAGCTAAGGAACGTTTACTAAGGTATAGCTCAACCGACTCAATGTACATTCAGAATGATACAGACCTTTTTTTAAGAAAATAAAAGGCTGTAAATTACAGGTTATCTGCAGCTCAATTTCTCTTCTGCTGAGATTCAGTACTATACAGTTCACTTGTGTATTTTCCTTATAATTCACACTTTAAAAAAAAAAGGCAGTAAAAGGTTTTTCCTGGTTAATGCCCTTAACTACAAAGGTGCGACCTTTACCTTTTCCCTAAAAACGCGCTGTTTTACAATTGAAATATTCACAGGTTGTATCTTGCTGTAATACAATATTTATGGATTTGACATAACCACCTGAAGTTGCACTATCTTAGTCTAACAATCTCAAAGAAATGCATGAATTTAAAAAAAGACTGCAGTGCCACCGGGAAGCCTTCTGCTTAGGCAAAAGTGCGGATTTGACAACAATAACCGATAAAAAATAAAGGTAAAAAAATTACTTTAATATATATTTATATATAAGAAAATAAAAATATAAGTAAAGTCTATTGAAGTTAATGTGTTTTAGCCAATGATAATGTGTCCTTTCGCCTACTTTGTGTCTAGTAATTTGGAATTGAAAGTACCTGCTTGCGGGAAGGCAGCAGGGTTTCTATGCACCGTATAATAGGATGTGATGGAGCGCAGTCTGACCGCCCTTAAGCGCCCAGGACGCACTCGCATGCCTCTTGTAACACGACCACCGCCAGAACAGCTCCGAGTGACCTCACTGCGCTTCTCCTGCATCATCGTTCCATTAATCTTCCAAAATAAAAGCCTCTAGTATCAGAGCAGGCGAGCCAGCTGCGGTGGTCCTCTCTCGGATTTTAATCTTTTCCTTTTCATACAAAATCCCGTTATGTAAACTAGTTCTGTCTGCAGGTACAGTCCCATGAGCATGTCTTTTGTTCAGACGCCTTCTTTAGCAAGCAGCGGAGCACGGTTCACTCCTCGTCCGGCGTCTGAGGCGGCGGGTTTCGGTTTTGAGATCATTTCCCCCCCCCTTTACTCAGAAGCGTGTTCCGATCAAAATGATGTCCCTCCGGGAGCACCCGCCGCAACTTCCCCCGCTCATGTTCACTGTGTTACTCCTCGGATCAGAAGTGCCCGTGATTCTTTAATGGAAAGTCGGTTTACAGAGCCTCCCGCGGCATCTTCTGTATCAGGAAGCAGGAGGAGGGTGTGGCCGTACTTTCTTGATTGTAACAGCGAGACTAAGGGGGAGCGCTCACCCACCAAAATAACTGCAACTTTCAGCTGTGTTTTTTCCAGCCCACACACGGGCTTAAACGGAGACAACGAGGCCGGTCGAGATGTCCAGACACATCCCCCTTTTGAGTGTTGACGCACTTCCAAGTGGCAGTTTATTTTCCTTCGGATTTCTGCAGTTCCGATTTCAAACCCTAGTGATCCTTCTTCCACAAGCCATCCCTCTTACAGAGGCCCCGGACGTGGGTGCATCCGACTGCCGGTGTAAGGACAAAGTTACAGTATTCCTCCCAGAGAAGTAGCGTTCCCAGACAGGACCGATCGCCACCCCCCCTCCCCCCCCCCACTTCCTTCATCGGCTCCTCTTCTTCTTTATTGGTAGCTGTTCTAAAATAAAAAATCATAGATGAGTCATGGTGCTTACGTTAAAAAAGCACTTTGTACACACACAGTGTCACTGAAACAGCTTGAAGATCTTACTAACCAGTGCCTTTGCTGTAACCCCAGTTATACCACAATTTTGTGTTGTGCGTCACCTCGTTACGTTTTTTCCCCCCAAGCACATTCACACTGTATGCAAATAGTGGAATGTGCGACCATGCAAATATTTATTTTTTAAAAAGATATATCAACGCCCCATTTGAAAATACTGCAGTTTCGTTTGTCACAACGGTATGGGCACATTGTGTACCAGGTACATTTGCGCCGTCTTCATAGGGTGATTCTGTAAAGTCCATTTAGTTTGATACAATTTACTTATTGAAATTGTTATGTCTTTCCTGTTAGACATGCGAAGCTGCTGTGTTTACGAGCTCGCGCGGTGTGAAAATGGACCTCTGGTTATTTATAAGAAATTTTGCCTCTAATTTTAAAATTGCTTAATGATTTAAAACATCTGATTGATGTTACGTGGATTATCTTTCTGGTCAGAAACATAAAAAAGTACCTGGACATATCCCTTCTTCTGTAAAGCTTTGTATCACGTCTTCGTAAATATGCGACAAATCTATTATCCATCCTTCTGTAACCAAATATTGAATAATAATAAAATCATCATAATGGCCTAACGCATTGTACTGCAGAAAAAGCGTGTGGCGATTTAGTGTATTTGGTATCTGGATTTAATCCGCTCGAAGGGAACAGCAACTTTTTAAAATTCCTCCCTACCTCTTGTAATTTTTAAAGTAAATAATCTAAAAAACCATAGAAAGCCAGTGGGCAGTGTAATTCGATTCTTCGCTGCCCTCGGTGATTATGACGTCACTAATACAGACCGCTCCAACAAGACCTAAAAAGAACGCTGGGTTTGCAAACAAACCAATCCAGAGGCAGGGGAGGGGCTTTGTCTTTCTAGACTCGCCTTATGTGGGCGTGCGTCCAAAGCACTATGAGAAGTGTGAGAGTTTGAAGTTGAGCTGAGACGGTAAATGGGGTTCGTCATCTTTTAAGTTTAAGTGAAAACAAAACAGTAAAAACACCATTACCATTTGGGCGCACTAGACCATGTAACAAGATGTATGCCATTTGGTTTACAAGAACAAAGAAACTGCATATTTAGAATAATTATCTGAAAACCAAATGAACAATTTTAACTTTTTACTTTTTAGTTTGCATTGACTTGTATTTCGTGCTTAATATATATACTACGCAAGGGAAGTTATTGGATACGAATTTGTTTTGCAATTAACATTGACCACAACCGTTGTTGTCTGTAAAGAACGGTAATAAACCGACCAAAAACTGTTGTTGTATTTTATTTTGAATTTTGCTAATGTTATTCATTGAAAATGTGCTGCGATTCCGATAAACAACGAATCCCAGTTATCTAGAAATGAATGATGTCGTTGTATTTCAACACTGTATTTACTTTAAACCGTTTTTCTAGGTGTGAAGGACTGTTGTTAACCAAAGTGGTGTGATAAACAACAGAACTGTAACTATTAAATAATCAAAAGGCGTTTGAGCTTTTCCTGCTTTGAACTTCCGTGATATCCTGCAGCACTTAAACGGGTGGGACTAAAAAAGGACGGGATTCAAGATAGATTCTAAAATGTGAACTTACAGTGATTAAAGATAACTTTCCTATAAACATACCCAGATCGTAATCTTACATTTTCCTTCTTAATTACTCACAATATAATTATTTAAGTTTATTAATTGCACATTATCTTCAGAAAATATTTAATGTTTATAATTAAATTATTTTAGATCATTTCCCTACTTCTGCAATTAATGTGCAATTTTAGAAATTAATTATCACCCTAAAGCCAGGGCCCCCGTCTCTGGTCTGGGAGTGTCTGAAAGGTTTTCCAAGTCCCTTTAAAGCAACAGCACCTGAAGAGCTGTGACAATTTGTTAAACTGGCCCCGTTAAACCAATAATGAGCTGACTGAGGTTGTTAAGAGCCCAGCTGCACTGAAAATTCTTCAAAACACCACTGGCCCTCCAGGATCAGAACTGGGAACCCCTGCTCTACGGCGTGTTACCAACTTGCATGTTCTCAAAGTCCAGTGTGAAATCTTGGAATGTACAGCCACTATTCTGGCCATAACCGTTTTGCACTGTCTGTAGTGCAGGCAGCTGCACAGGGCACAGTGCCATTGGGTGGAGTGTCCTGAGAGGAAACTGCTCTGTTTCTGTTGACTGAGCTGCTCAATGTGTTGCACTCTGTGTGTAAGTGCATTAATATTTAGAGGTAAAAGTAAAGCATGCCTGTGAAGCGTTCAGCCCTGTAATTAGTGTCTGATAATTTCACTAACAAGTATGATATCTATGCAGAATGTAATATTTTAACCAATGTTACATTTTTGTTGTTTCTTTATTGGGGTTCTGAACAGCTCTCTGTACAGCCAGAGAGCCAGCTTGTGCAATCTGACATGTACTACAGTCTAGCCATGTAATTTAGAGAAAAAAGAATTTAATTTCACATACAGGAGATGTCTTGCCCTGTGTGGTAGATCCTCATTAGCTCATACTGTTTGAACATCATACAGCGCCAGATTAAGGGGATTCATGCACCTGGCTCAATGAAACTTGAATCTTGGCTTACAGCTCATTGCCAGTATCTGCGTTCCCATGAGCGTAAAAGGGGAAATTTTCAAGGGTGCCTTGCTGGTAAAGGTGCCAACAGGAAACTGGTGTCAAACTGGTGTCTGGTGAGAATGGACAGAGATCTGTTCTTAGAGTTACTGGGTAGAAATAAAGAGCAGTGAAGATGATAAGACTGAAGGGCATGCACAGATCAACAGTACTGCCTCATGCCATTCAAGCAATGACCCCACCCAGCACGCAGATTTGTAAAGAGCAAATTCACTAGATCACTTTGTGAACAACTGAATCAGTGTTTGATAAAAGAATTATCATCAGGAAATCTATCTGTAACTGGGATACAGTGTTTCAAGTAATATTTGGTCAACTTATGAGTACAAGGTCAAATCCCAGAAGTGCAAGTTAGTGCTTAGAGGTATTTAAATGTAACCAGCATGCCTCTTGGAGGAAAGTTTCAGTCCAGAAAAATATCACGGACATTGGAAGAACATGCAAACTCTACGTAGAAGGTGTCCTAGTCCAGAATTTAATTTAAACCCAAGAACTATGATACAGTATTCCAAACGATCATGCCTTTTGGCAACAAATAAGTATATTAAGAAACAATAGCTGTTATACTTAATAAAGCAGCAAATATCCTTATTTCAGAGTGGTAATGACTATGTTTACAAACAACATACTGTACATAACAAACATACAGATTTCCTAAAAGTGAGCTTAGTTGCCTGACAGCAAGCAAAAGCACCCTCCTTTTAGATCAAGAAAGGCCTGAGATAAATAATGATTTATCAGTTACAGTGAGTCTCATGGTGGCTTGTGTGTCATATTTCTGCAAAGTGTGTCTCTGTGAAACAAGCAGATTTCTGTGTTTTTCAATGCACAGTCACATCACAATGTTTTTCTGCCAAAATTAGAAAATGTTGGCCTGAAGTCCTGGAAAACAGCACAATGAAAGGGAAGTCTTACTCCCTTTGACACCCATCTGAGGACACGGGTGCACGTCCCTTTCTGAGCTGGATGTCATCCAGGACACAAAAGTTCAGCCTGTTTCAGTTGCAAGGCCTCCACAGACACTGTTCAGCCAATGAATGCCGCAATCTTGCTACACTGAATGAACCTGACATTTTGGAGTTTTTCGAAATGTAACAAAATCTTTATAGTCAATATATAACTACAATACTAGAATACTGAAATGAAGTAAACAGTTGTCATCTTTAAATGAATAAGTGGATAACATTAGAGAATATGGGCATTCAGTTTATCTTTTCTGTATTGTAAATACAGACCAGATGGTTAGTGTTTTCTAATGCAAAAAATAATCTTGTATCTTTAATGAATGTGCAATGCACAAAATCCATAGCCATATCCTACGTTTTTGGTAGGATACTAATGTTAGCAAGTTACATTTGAACTCAAACATTTTTTTGTGTGTGTGATATAGATTCCAAATGTAACAGGTCGTCACAAAAATAAAATTTTATACATTTTAATATATAAATGTTTAAATTTTATTCTACTGTATAAAAGGTTTATAAAGGTTCCTATTAAAGGATGAAATTACTACTATTATTACGTTTCCTTTCATATGACAAAAGTGAGACATAATGACAAAAGTGTACAAACATTCTTCAAAATATAATAAAACTGAATTTGAACGGATACTTATTAAATAAATATTGTGTCTCATGTTTAGAATGCTTAACATATTATTTTAAATAACTTTTTTAAGGGTTTTGAATTAGTCATTTGTTTCTACATAATGCTTAGTACGTTCAGCATTTTTTTTCTGCGCATGTGTTTGTGTTGCTTTGCAAAATGAAATGAGCTTTTGCTATAAGCATTTCACATTTTCATTGGAAATCAGTTTCATATTCTCTTAACACTAACATTATTCATCTCCGCCATCAACCATAACACAACATCTGGGTATTATATTTTAGCTTCCTCATCATAATGAACAAGAAAACAGTTCTGGAGGCAAAACTCAAGACCCAAACTGGCTTTTAGTACAGGGGTGCTCAAGTCAACACGTGGCAAAAATGTAAATAAAAACTAAAATGTCGTGAAGATGCCCTATTGTGCAGATTGTTTAGTCTTATAAGCTACTACCACACAGTAAATAACACAGTTCACACCAAAAATGTGCTGCTCATATGTTACATTCTGTACATTTTCAATAGAATTTTAACTTCCATTTATTGCAGTATATTACCCTGAACTTAATCATTACACGCTGTCTGAGTCATGATGGCTTTACATTTTTTGTTGTTGCTGCTGTGATATGAGGCACTTATTTCCTAAATGGTACAGCAATGTAGTCATTGCAGCTTCAGAGCACCCTGGGGAAGATCTTATAGTGTCCAGCAAAATTTCTTCAGCATATAGATTGTGCATCTGTTAACTGTTGGCTTCATCTCAGATCACTTAATCCACCCATCCATTTTCTAACCTCATTATCCAATACAGGGTTGTGGGGAGCCGGAGCCTACCCCAGCATGCAATGGGCTCAAGTCATGGTACACCCCGAACGAGATGCCAGATCATTGGAGGGCAGACAGACAAAAACAAACATTCACACCGATTTTACAGTCAATTAAACTGCCAGCATGTCTTCAGACTGTAGGAAACTGAAGCACCCACACAAACACAGGGAGGGCATGCAAACTCCACACAGATAGCACCCCAGGAATTGAACCTAGGACCCCAGCTCTGCAAGGTGAACCACTGCACCACCATGAGATCCTCAGACCGATTCATTGTAAAAAGAAGAAATTGGATTTTTCAGTTACTTAACACTAACCATGTCATTAAGGTACAAAATATGAAACATAAAGATGGGAACAAATATCACTCAGAAGATCTTGCCTGTGCAGTAATTATCAACCTTGTTTCCATGGATATAGACTGCTCAGCGATCCTCAAAAACAAGTGCTTAACTTCCAGTCTGAGCTGCAGGAAACCTGCTCAGATGACGCTTGTACTTGATCTGCCGACCACGGAGTTCTGCTTTTCATATTCTATGACGTTTCATTATTTATTCTTGTAGTTATAAAGTGAATTTTGTCAAAAGCTTTAAACCTCTGGGTCTTTTAGAGAAAGATACGCGGGCTCTCCTACCAGTAAAGGAAGAAAACTGGTCTGACCTTTGCTACTCAGTGGGGGCAGGTCTATAAAGCCACGCCTGCAATGACGTTTTCCTAACGCAGCGGACACCGTTACAGCCAGTCAGATCACACCAACTGGAAAAGATGGCGTCGCCCTGTTGGTGGTCTTACGGGCTTGTGCTTTTGTGTCTGGCGGTAGTATGTTCTGTTGTGGCTGATGTTAAAAACCAAAAACCCAAAAAGAAAAAAGATATCAGGGATTATAATGATGCGGATATGGCGAGACTGTTGGAGGAATGGGAGGTATGGGTTTACTGTTTGAACTGATACACACTGCTCACACTGAACGGTCCAGAGGCTGGTTTCCTATAAAATGTTTCTCAAAATTATTTTTTTTACATTTTCGTAATATAATTTTAATTTAAGTAAGTGAAAATGTTTGAACGATGCTACTTGTTACCTACTACCCAGAAGGTAGTTATAAAGTTGATACTTAAAAGAAGGTAACTTAGGACAGAGGATTTATTTTTTGCCTGGAAAAACACTCTTCAAAGGAAAATACTTTAGAGCTTCATTTCTTTCGAGTTTTTTTGGTAAATCGTTTCGTTTTTTTGGAAATTAGCGCTAACTGGTCCTCCCATTCTCCAGATAGCACAAATTTACAGATGGCACTTTCGGTATTGCACAATTAATATCTTCTGTCCTTTAGTAGGAAACTTTATTGTAAACATGAAGTAAAATGATTTTGTGCCCCTCTTTCTTCAGGAAAGGAAGGAAGAAGGTACTGTAGTCTTTTAAGAATAAATGTTTACAAATGTTAAAATGTCTATTGCAGTCTATTTTTATCCTTCTACTTTAGGATATTAGAGAACACATCTAGTTTTCCAAATTTCGAGATCATTCTAGATCCTTCCCACAGTACTAGCAGGAGTACAAGGGGAAAAAAACTTCTAGGTGCAGGGGTTTGAACTTTGACTTCACGAAACATTACACTTTAACCTGAAAGATGTGTAAAATCTCGTGACGAGCGAGCTAGCCCTCCACTTGAACGACCCGTGTAAAAAACGCGCACGCAGTGGTTTATTGTAGCGGTGCAGGCGCCAGGCGTTAACGAGGCATGCCACCGTAATGCAAATGCCACACTGAGGGAAATGAGCCCGTCTCTCTGCAGAAAGATGACGACATTGAAGAAGGCGATCTTCCTGAGCACAAGAGGTCACCCCCACCGGTAGACTTCTCAAAAATCGACCCATCGAAGCCAGAAGAGCTCCTTAAAATGACAAAGAAAGGGAGGACGCTCATGGTGTTCGCTACAGTGTCTGGATCCCCCACGGAGAAGGAGACAGAGGAGATCACCAGTCTTTGGCAAGGGAGCCTCTTCAATGCCAACTATGATGTGCAGAGGTAGGCGCATAGACCCATTATCTGGGGCCTCCTGCATAACAGTACACTCCATCTGGGTGTCAGGCATCTGGTACTGTCATTGTAGAGGTGAAGATTGAAATCCAGCTTTTCTGCAGCTCCTGCTATCAATATTCAGATGTGTGAGGAAAGTCAGCCTTTCAGGTTCCAGGTCAAGTGTTAGCATAAACATTTAAGAAAGATCATTGTCTTCTAGTTTTTTCTTTATCTCTGTAGCAATCTTGACCATATTTGTGGGATTTGGCCTCTCTTTTCAATGTGCTTATATGTATAACAGCCAAAAGTGCTTTACCAGTGAGCTTCAGCTCTGATAAAGTGAAAATAAATCTTGCCCTCTTGCACTTCAGCTAAGCAAATTTACACAAAAAAATCAAATGAATGGCTGCCAAAAAACAAGGGGCTTGAACCACAAGTATCATGTTAACTTACTGTGGTAAACACTTCAGACACATCACACTTTGCAACTGATAGGTACACATTTAGTATAAAATGATTATGTTGCAAATTGAAATTTCTTAATAATTAAATTCATACTTTCACTGCAGCTGAATGAGAAGAAACTGTCAAAGAAAATAATTTTGTGTTACTGACATCTTATTTAAGCAGCACAAATCGCCCTGATCCATATCTGCATTGTTGCAAGCAGGGTCATTATCAACTTCTTCCTTACTTGATCATTTTATAGAAGGTACATTTATGCATTTCACCATCTGTTGAGGGGAAGAGGTAATCTTCCCTGTCATCAAAAAGAGGGGCACAGCCTCTAAACTTGCAGATGGATCCCTGTGGTACACCACTACTTACGTTTTCAGCCTGTTCCTCTTTCTTATCTATATCAACAATTTAGATTCTGGTGTAGTTAGAAAACTAGTTACATTTGCAGCTGGTACATAAACGGGAGTTGGCAACCGCTTGAACAGCAGTAAGGGAGTTACAAAAACGGATTGGGCAGACATTTGAAATTTAGCAATGTTGAGTGCAAAATGGTCTGCATAGGAAGTAGGAACATAAACTTTACATATCAGAAGGGTGGTTCTGCAGGAAGCTGCACATGAAAGGGTTCTGTGTGTTTATGCAGATTTTCTATGGTCATATCCAGACAATGTGGGGAAGCAATAAAAAAAGCTAACAGAATGCTTGAATATATAACAATTTCGATTTTTAATCAAGGTATGTTTTGCTCAAAATCTTAGTGTGCTGGCTGAATATGAATTTTGAGTTCAATTTTTAGTTGCTATACCAAAAATTGATATTATAGCCTTAGAGAGAGTTTAAAGAAAAGTGAAAAGCAACAAGAATGATTCCTGATCTTCAGGAACTGTCATAAACAGGCTAAAGGTGCTACATTTTTTTATTCTGCTACAAGGAGTCTGACAGTTTGATCCACTAAAATCCTAGGTTTTCAAACGGATATTAGTCATCAGAAGGGAATTCATTTAGGACTGAGAATAGGAGATGCATTTTTACACAAAGAGGTGCTGGTATCTGGAACAGGTGGCTCCTTCAGGAAGCAGAGGTGACAATTTTAGTTTCACATAGCTGTTTAAGTACCAAATAAGCAAAGTGAGCTTAAAAACTGCTTAAGAGAGGAGGCCACTCTAATGACTCACATGCTCAGAGGTGTTTGTCAAGGAGCCTCAGGGCTATGTGACTCAGTTGTGTTGTTAAAACTGCCTCAGTTGACTTACATAGACATGTACGGGCCCATTGCACCATTGTTGAGAACTAGGTATGTTCTGGACTCTTGTATGCTATTTTGAATCCGTCGCCTTTGTCATGATTCGTAATGACCTAAAGTGTGATTTTTCTCTCTGAAGCTGTATTCACAGCCCTGCTCTTCAGGGGGTCCCTGTGTTTTCTGGTTTCTGTTCAGATTGATCTCTTATTTAATTAGACTGATTGTATCCTTAAGAAAACTATGTACTTAATTAGGCTTACATTTTGTTTCCTCTACTAGGAGGGTATAAATGTGCATTAACCCTGTGCCAGGTGCTGAGTTTCAGAACTTCTCTCATCGATGTTTGAATGGCTGCGAGGAAGTATTTGAGACAAAGTGCTTTTTCTCTGAGAATTAGATTTCTACCTCGACTGTATGTTGGTGTTAATTGGGCATCTTTTAGCCACAGTGGAGCCACAAATTGTTAATGAAGTTGAGAACTGAAAAGAGTTCTCTTTATTACTTGAAAATAATACACCTAAAACAGGGTATTTCCAAAGTCAACAATCAGCTACAGTAGTAAATTAAAAAACAAAAACAATTCAGAAAAGGTAAATAAAGTGTTAATTACGCCTGTAAGCCAAGGTTGACTTCTGTCCCACAGTTACTCTTTCCTTGCATTACACTACAGAGGGCTATACCTGTTTAAGTGTTGTGGCTTTTCCAGCATGATTCTTAATGAAGACAAGTGCAGGGTTTTGCATGCAGGTAGTAAAAACATAAATTAATGTTTGTTACTGCTTTATCCAATCTAGAGAGTTGGAGCCTATCCCAGCAAGCAACTTATGCAAGGCAGGATACACCCTGGACAGGACGCCAGTCCATCACAGGGCACACACACTCACACCTGGGACAATGTTCCCAGAAGCCAATTAGCTTACCAGTGTGTCTTTAGATTGTGGGAGGAAACCAGAGCTCCTGGAGCAAACCCATACAAACATGGCGAAAACATACAAACTCTAAATTCAACCCAGGGCTCCAGGGCTCCAAGGTAACAATGTTAACCACTGCTCCATCATACTGCCCCAAACTGTATATAAACCATAAATTTAAAATGGGAAACTGAGTGGAAGGAAATACTTTTTCATAAATCGTCTTGTGAACCAAACCTTCTCTGTTCAAGATTAAGTCAAGATAAATTCAAGAAAGACTTTAAGGAAATTGGATAGTAGTATTCCAAAATCCTCAACCCAAAAATCTCTTCAAGATGAACATTGAAACGTGAACCAGAGGGCACAAGAGGTAATTATGTGGAAGTGCACTTAAAACTGTGAATAGGAGTCGCTTCTTTACCTAGAAGTGCTGGAACAGATACCCAGCTGTATAGTTGAAGTCTACACGTTGAATTCCTACAACAAACACATGGTTGAGGACCTTGGATATTCTTTTCATTTGTAACCTGTCTAATGTTCTCGCATTAATCCAGATGTCGCATATTTTGCTTCTTGCCGATATATCATGCACACCTGCCAGTAACAACCTGTGAGAAAAAGAACAGATTTACAAATATCTTATTGGAGTTAAGAAAGACTTCTTCCTTTGAAGATGTCAAGACTGCAAATAGTTTGCATCCATTCAGCATCTTTCAGGAAGTCAGTGGTTTAAGTTCCCTTTAAATTGTTTCTCATGGCTTCGTATCAGATTGTCATTCTTTTACATTTTGTTTTTATAATGCATTTAAAAATATGCAATAGACTGCCTAGCCAAAAGTAGCCTTTTTTGTGCAAGCACACTTGGCCTTCTAAAGGAGATATTTGCTGTAACAGTGAGAGTTGAGTTCAGAACTGATGGTGCGAAAGTCCCACATGTGCCACGATTCGATATGGGAAAGGCGGACTGATAAATGTGCGTAACCCTGCGCCTTTTCCTCCATCTAGGTTTGTTGTCGGCTCTAACCGCGTTATCTTCATGCTGCGCGACGGGAGCTATGCCTGGGAGATCAAAGACTTCCTCATGAGTCAGGACCGCTGCGCAGACGTGACTGTTGAGGGCCAGGTGTATCCTGGGAAAGCAGCGAAGAAGGATGGGGGCCACAAAGATGATAAAGACCTGAATGAAATTAATACTGAGAAGAAGAAAAAGAAGAAACGTGAAGACAAGAAACCAGGGAAGGAAAATAACAAGTCTGCTAAAAAGAAAGATGAGTTGTGACCTTGTTCATCCGTTGGATTGCATGGTCATGAGATGTCTTTCTTGTAGGCCACACTGTCAACATTTACAGACCAGACAGAACACCCTAACACAGGCAGCTTCCTCATTGTAAGTGTGGGACATGCCTACTGGCAATTGAAGAACACACAAACAAGAACTTTAAAATATAAAGCACTTGGATTAGTTTTCTTTTCCGAACATTCATCCAGTTACCAGTAAACTAGGAGAGCTACTTGATGTGCGATGAACCCATGGTACAGCGCATGGTAAAAGTTTACAGTTGTTCCTGCACACTTTGCAATGCAACCTTTGTTGAAATCACACTTGTTAGTGCTGGAAAGTCAAGGTTTTTTTCCTTTTAGTTTATATCTCCATTTTGGAATTTTGTCATTAAAAAAGGTTGACTTCTATTTTTTCTAAACGAGGATGCGTCTTGTACTGTGACTTTTGAGATTAACTGTTTTATGGCAGGTTTCTCCTAAAACTGTGCCTGGTGGCCACTTTAAAACAGCCACATAATTTTTGGAGATTAAGTTCTGTTGGGAATGTTCTTTTTACTGAGATCAGCACGTGGTTCTGCAGGTAAACATATTTTCTTAGAAGACCTGATTACAGTATTATACAGTAATATACAGTACAGTATAAAAGAATCACTAGGTCATGTAGTGTTGCTCTAAATTAAACACCAATCCTTTTTATAAACTAAACAATAGTTATGTTACTGCAGTTATAACCATAAAAATGTTTCCTAGATTTGTAAGTTGCTCATCAGTGTCAAAAAGTAAGCAAGGAAAATTGTGCACAAACATTTATATTGTAAGGTTGATGTTTCTGTTAATTAACATGTTCTATTAATTTTTTCATACATTCTATACATATTCAGGCCTGTTTCATTTTTAAAATAAATGTTCTTAATTAAAGCACAGTAGAAATCTTTTGAAGTAAATAATTATATCTCATTGAAGCATCATGATTTTCACTGGTTCCCAATTCAAATTTCCTTTTTAATTAAATCATTTAATAATTGATCCCTGGTACGGCATGTAATTGTTTAATTACTTGAAATTGTACAATAAAGGTTTCTAATACAGTCATGTTTGTTGCTATTGCAGCCAGCTGCCTTTAGATCACAGGCAGCTTTAGAAATGCACAAGTACAGTGTCTACAGAACAGGGGTCTCTGGCAGCGGCCTGGCAGAAAGCCACTCCTTATAAGACCCACTTGGTTTGCAGTGCTTTCTTGTCATTCATGGATGTGTTATCAAGGAGAGGAGAGCATGTATCCCAGGATTTGAAATTTGTAGAAAACTTGCTGCATCCTCAAGTTTTATGTTATGGCTACCAATCAGTATACATATTCTGCATAAAGTGATCCTTTCCAAGAGCATCCCCAACTACTTACAGAGCAATACTTCCCCCATTCACCCAATCTTCTGTCACCCCACAGAGGGTCGCACTGAGAAGGAGGTCATCTCCACAGACGATGGGTATATGTGGGACTACACCCTGAACAAAATGCCGTTGCATCGCAGGGTACCCGCAGGGACAGCTCGGAGAAACAAATTAACCCACCAGGCCAGCACTTGTAAAGGTTAGGTTCCATTCAAAGACCAAGTGCAAACAGCATGCAGAAGGTGACCCTTCCCAATATTAAATCCAGGGCCCTAAAGCTAAAGCAGCACTGCTAACCACATCTCTTCTTTACAATTCTGCAGTTTGTTTTTTTTCTTTTATTAATTTACTTGAAAAAGATTAAAAAAACAAAATGTCCCCCCGTACAGTAATTATGCCTTTACTAATTTTTACTTTTTCTTCTTCAGTTTACCAGATCCCCTACTCCAAAGCATATGCTTGCATGTAATTTAATATGCCATCAAAAAAAAAAATTCCTACATTATCAGCTGTCTGTTCAGTTGTGTAGGTTGTGAAAATGGTAGCATTCAAACTTTATAATATGAAACTCTTTTTCCAGACAAAAATAATTTGCACAAATTATTTTTGGTAATCGTTTGTATCATATAGGACATGTATGCATGTGAAAGAAAGCAAATTATCACTATTGAATTGTTTATCTGGAGATAGCTGAAATTCTGTAGAAAAGATCAGTGAAGCAAATGATTTAATAAGATATTTGATATTACATAATGTAATTATTTTACAGTTCTCCTGTCAGTTGTGACAGGTCAGCATTATTTTTGCGTATGGGGGCATGCAATGGATTGGGGTTTGTTCCTGAGTGATGATATATTGGAATCATGTTGTGCATATAGACAGTAACTTCTTACAATGTTTTTTTGAAAATGTTAGATCCACCGTGGTGTTTTAATATGTTAATCAGTGTTGAACCCAGCTTTGATGTTAGTACGACCTTCTCAAATTGTCCAAAAATTCAATGTAGACATTTGTCATATGGAGGAAAGTTTTGAGTCAAAGTTTCAGATGAATATTTCTAATGTGATATTAATTAAGTTGTTTTTGGGGTGTTTTAAGTAAAGAGATCCTCATTATCCATGACGT
Organism: Atractosteus spatula; assembly: GCF_055471065.1. NCBI lineage: Eukaryota > Metazoa > Chordata > Actinopteri > Semionotiformes > Lepisosteidae > Atractosteus > Atractosteus spatula. The sequence goes on along the minus strand of NC_142712.1, from coordinate 45,062,768 downwards.
TTGCACTTAAAAGCAGTTTGGAACTTCACGTAATTGACGAGATCTTACGGACATCAACTTCTGAATCAGTATTATAGACATTGATCAAGATTGAAGGAGAATCTTTGGATATATTTTGTGCAAGACTCTCAGAAGGCATGTTTTCACTGCAAAGTAACAATCATTATTCTCCAAACAAGAGAAAAAAATCCCTTAAACCAGGTGAGTAATGAGTATTTTTTGTATCAAGCTGTTGAGAATTACTGCTTTGTTCCCTAGGATGCTACACAATGTTTTCTTTGGCACAATGATTAAGTGAAAATACGCCCATTTCTCTGCTACTGTAACAATGAAAGTGATCGTCTTGAATGTATGTGACAGACTTTATGCGGCATGACTGTATGGCAGTCCACCTCTTTCAAAGGATAATACTTAGGCATCTGTGTGAATGTGTGCAACATTCACACAAGAAAATTTGCTCTTTTAGATGGGGCAGCATCACATTGTAAAAACAGTCAATTTGTGTCACGTTGAAGAGGATTTTGGAGTGTAGAAAGATTGGCCCCATTTCACAAAATAACATTATGATGGTGTTGGGAGGACTACAAGAAGAACTGCAACAAGCTATCAGCAGCCTTACAATGGCCAAAACCTTTGTACCATTACACTCATGTACTGTATATCACAGTGAAACAGGGAAATGAAGATGATAAGCTAAAGGATAGATGCAGGGAGACTACAGCATTTTCTCAGCTAGGTGAGTCATTCCAAATACTTTATACAAATACTTCCAAATCTCTCTATCTCATTTATTGTGTTCTAACCAAACTACTGAACCTAGAATTGGTGATATGGTCCCCACATACTGCAAAAATGTTTTGACAGTTGTAGACCATTTAAGCTTCACAGGATGATCACACCCTTCTTCAGAAGACAACACGGGTCACAAGTATTACACAATGGAGAACAACTAAGACTCTACAGATTCTCTGGGATCCCAGAATAGCATCTGTTGGCCATCATCCTCTTTGTCCAAATACTTTTTGTTTTTTTAATTTTTTTGAGGATATTCAGAATCGCATTTTATTTGTAGTTTTCTTGATTTATGATCCCCTCATCATATTCTTGGTTGTCAAGTTCAGTAGGTGCCCTCTTTAATTGTCTGCAATTAATTGTAATTGTAATTGAGAGATTTAAAAAATAGTTTTAAAATAACTCGAATATTGTATCTTTATCTTATCAGAAGTTAATGTCTTCAAGGAAGCCGCAGTAGATAACAAAATGCCACATCATGACCACATTTAAAAAATACTTGTGAAATAAAATTATTGCCTCAAATCCCCCATCTACTGGACAAATTTATGCACTGAATTTCAGGATGAGTTTACACAGGATGACCCAAGTAACATATTTAGTCAAAGACATTTAATAAATAACAAATATGCAGACCACTATTATACAGTGCCTTGCAAAAGTATTCAGAACCTGTATACAATGTACAATGTACATACACACATTTTAAATTAAATATTCTATTCAAAACCTGAATGCTCAAACTGAAGACTTCTAAGGCTGAGGTAAATTACAGTAAATGTTTCTTAAAACTGAAATATGTCGTTTGCATAAGTAATGCCCTTGAACTATTGGGTAGAAGCACCTTTGGCAGCAGCTACAGCTGTGAGTGTTTTGGGTAAGTATCAACTATGTAGACCAGCTTGGTAAAAAAAAATTATATTCCAAATTCCGATTTGCTTAAGCTTTCTTAAGTAGTTTGTGGATCACTTATCGACAGCAGTTTTTTGGTCTTTTTACGGATTCTCAGTAGGATTCAAGTCAGGTCTTTGACTGAGTCACTCAAGGACATTCACTAAATCTTAAAACACTACCGTGTAGCTTTGGCCTTGTCCTTTCATTGTCCTGCTGAAAGAAGAATTTTCCGTCTTTAGCAGACTGAAACAGGTTTTCCTCTAGTATCTAGTACTTTCATTTTCCCCTAAATCTCAAGAAGCTTCCTAGTTCCCTAATGTTGCTATCATCATGCTTGACTGTAGGGATAGTTTTGACTGGGTAATGAGCTGTGTTGTTATTTGTATCAGATGTACACTCTGCATTGAGACCAAAACAGTCCTATTTTGTATAATCTACCACAAAACCTTTTGGCACGTTTGCCATTTCCCTTATATGCTTTGTTGCTGTAATTTTCAGTTGTCCCAAACTTGTTTCCTTCTTGCCAAGCTGTTCAATCTGGTGGTACAGCCTGGTCTAGGATGCGTCTGGGTGGTATGTGCACCTTCCTTTTCTTATTGACTGAGTAGGTTAGGCTCACAAGGATATTCAGAGATTTCAATATTTTTTACACCCTTTCTCTAATATTTGGTGGTTTTCAATTATTTTGACACATATTTACTTTAAAGGCTCCTTAGTTTTCAAGGTTGAGTCTTTTCTTAAAATTTACCTAAGCAAAGAACCTGCTATAAGAATGTGTATATACCATAACAAATTATAATTGCTACTTCACAATGTCATGATTACTGCAAGTGTTATAACCACAAAAAATGAAATTGAAAATAAATGTGCATGGGGCTAAATACTGTACTTTTGCAAGGTTCTGAATACAGCAATAAAGATAGCAGGTTTGGCTACAGTATGTTGCCTATGAGTTAATTACAGCTACTGCAGCATAAGTGGATTTCATACTTAGTACCTTTTCAGTTGTTTTTGTTTTCCTGCATTTTATTGACTTGTTTAAAGCAGTAGCTCTTCGTACAAGCAAATAAATTTAACACTTTAGATTAAAAGAACAGGGCCATTAAAATAACACAAACTGCTTTATTAATGTGAAGAGTATTCCTTTAGAGATGAAAAACTCATTTGAAAGGGTTAATGAACATGCCACCTCCACCGAAACTCATAGGAACATTCTGAGAAAATTGTGCGGCTTCTGGAGTTTCACACTTCATCACCATCAAGAGGTGAACCCGACATCTGTCTCATTTAATTCCCCCTTCACCTCTGCAGTGATCAATCAGAAGCAGACATGCACCTTGCTAAGAAAAGTGCCTTAGCTCTCTTAATAATCAACACGGAATACAAAACCATTGCGACATGTCTCCTAATCGTTTTATGGTTTTGTTTCCAGGATTACCTTAATTATCCTGATTTTTTTTGGCCTTTTTTTTGAGGGATAAACACGAATGAAGTCCCACACTGCCGGATCTGATAAATGTGTTTACAACTGAAATGGGTGTCAAGTGGAATGAATAAACTGTTAGAAAAACCCATTAAGATAAAAGCCTTTCTAATTAAAGAGCAAAAATACAAACAGGAGGAGGAACATGATCTGTGTGTTTCTTAGCAACATTGTGCCTTTGAAAGTGAACACTGCTGCTCTGTGTATGCCTTCTCGGTAAACAAGCATTTTAATAGGTTTTTATTAGATTTTACATCATTCCATTAAGACCTATTACCATCATTTCTAAGTATTAGCAGAGCAAACATTTTAGTGTGTGCGTGTTGTAACTAAGTATATTTTGAAGCTCCTGCTAAATTCCTTGAATTTTTACGAGTTGCTCTTTTTTGCTTTCCTAGCATGTGTGCTTGAGCAGAGCATTCCACAATGATTTATAATGGATGAAACAGTCGCGGACTCAGTAGAGCTTGGAGGCACAGGAACTACTGTATGCATGTGGGTGTGCTAGCTCAGATTTAGCCACGTGTGTGCAGACAGTGAGGCTTTCTCAAGCAGCAGCATTAGCGTGAAAGTGATACCAGTTACAAGTGGGAAACACCAGTTTCCTTACTGTGTTTATACTGTTTTCTAGTGCCTGGAAAAAGCAATTCAGAGCTGCTAAAGTCAACCTAAAGTTGGAAAAGAGTTTTGGATACTGAAATATAGAAATTTGCTTAAACCAAAATGGTGGTACAAGGGCATCACGTTCAAGTGTTGTTTAAAATATGTTCCCACCTATCACAAAGCTATTCTAGGAGAGTTACATTCATACTGAAGAATTAAGAAATTCAGCTCTATTAACAGTACTGCATCATCCAGGTAAGTTACTTATAATGGCGTAATAAGTAACTTCGTTCCATAAATAAGTGTTATAGCAGACTTAACATTATCTGTAATAAAGAAAAAGATGTACCAAAACAGGAATGCAGCAGATGTTTGCTGAAACACTTTATTGAGAACACTGTACATACATGGTATTACCAAAAACGCTACATCATTTTGTATTTGTTGGTTGTTTGTTTTAAAAAAGGTATGTGATTTAACAGATCTGAAAAGAATGTCCATGTTCACATTACAATAACTATATATCCAGCCAACATAATGCATAAAACAATATTTCTACATGATATTATTTATACACTAGTCTGAGTACTGGTACATCATTGTGTGCTTGCATCAGTTTTTACAGCTAGGACAATTACACAGCAAATACATTACAACTCAAACGATGTCCCTTCTAAATTTGTTCCATTGTGCCTGTACAATAAATAAGTAGAAAATATATCTCTGTTATCAATCTGAAGCATTTTAGAAACACATTTAACATACAAAAACACTAACAACTACGATCTCCGAAAAAAGACCAGCTATTTCGGCAATAGGAAAACTAGTAGCCTGTTGATACCTAATTGAGAAATTGGCCAATGGTTCTAGATTGAATAGTGACTCAATTCAATTTACTAAACAGAAGCAATTTTTTAGGCAAAATATCAATTACCTTGTTTCATAGTGCGTACATTAAATTGAAGGAAGTTGCTTTTTATTTCAATTTCTTGCTGGTACACAATAAAAGAAAAATGGACCAAAAAACTCTTATATGAAAGCAGTGTGGAAATAACAAAAAAAACAAACAGACTTTACACTCACTGTTAAAAACAGAGTCCCCCCCCCCTTGGAAAAAGGTGGGTCTTTCCTGGAATGGGACTGAGGTTAACACCACATCATTTTGTCAAAGACGGAATGTTTTCGTTTTCTCGAAGTCAAGTATATTCATCACACACGTTACAGTCGAATCACTTACGTCAACGTTTGTCAGGTACAACAGAACGAGCTTGGGAAGATAGCGAGCCAGTGTGAGCAGGAGCTCCACGCTGGCAGAAGTCAGTAGTCCTCTGTGTGTCCGCTAGTGCTCCCTCACACAGTCCGCTCAGGCAGTGCTGACAGCAGGAATGCAGTATCCCCCCTCACCACCTGTTCCTCAGAGCTTCATTTTCTTCACCACAGGGATCGGCACCACCTGGTGGATTTTAGCCACCTCGTCATCCGTGACCAGTCTCACCCACTCAGGCCTGTAGTCCCCCTTGAACCCCACAAACACCATCTTGTCTGAAACACAACAATGCATCAATTAATACAACTGAGCAAGACAGGAGCCTCAGATCTGTGCCATGTTATTAAAAATAATGAATAATGGGCACATACAGTACAGTATATAACAGATGAAAGATGTTCAATTGAGCCATTGGAATTTTCCTAAGGTTTTAAGTGACAAAACATTTGTGCCTCAATGCAGTAAATGCCTTTTGGTGGGTAGAGAGATGTAAAATGTTTATTTTAATATATATAATGATAATGTTGTTAGTTGTTTTCAAGTTAAATCCTAGTGATTCCTTGCATTTATATTGCACCTTTCATCCCCAAGAACCCAAAGCACTTCACACATATTAGTGCACCCACTCCAGATACCACCGGCGAGCAGCCCACCTGGGTGGAGAAGTGGGACATAGCTTCACCAGTTGAAATTAAGGAGAACTTTACATAGGCCAAATTAGAACTTTATTAAACAACCCATTTTAACAAAATTCTTGTACTCGTGATTACTGTTACAGCGGTTTTGGTTTATTAAAAACTCCTGTTCACTGGGTGTTAAATTTCTGCACATCAAATAATTTTGACCTCATTTTACTTTTTGAAAGTTTTGATGAGGTTTGTGATACAATACAATTTGATTGTCACGCGATGGACTCTTGACCTCCTGAAGTGACGTATGGAATGCAACAGTGCCACCTGCTGTTTTTTTTAGTAACACCATTGTTAAACTCATGTTCAATTCAGTGGGCACTGAACAAAATATATTTTCACTTACTCCAAAGGAGTAAAAATGGTAGATTGTTAAATGAAGTTTTCCAGACTAATATACTAGTTTTCCAGACTAGTATAGACTCCAAAGACTCCGTGGAAAAGCTCTACAACCCAAAATCTTTACAGTATTTTAGTATTAGTATAAATACTATTATATCGGACCAGGCTCAGAATTATGAAATTCCAGTCCAATCGCAGAAAACAAATGTTTTTAAACCTATTCCGCCTCGACTATAAGCCGTTAAACCTCAAAATGATCGAGAAAACACATCTACTGTTAGTTTCTGATCGGAAAGGATGAAGAAACAGTCAAGTTATGTGTCAGAAACTGAAAAGAACAGAGAGAGCACTGCTCAACAGATCTTTGTTTCCAAAGCAGGTTAATGATTTGTGGAAACTATTAAAAAGAACTTCAACAAAAAAAAATAAACTTTGATTTGTATTACTTTGCAATGTTAAACAGCAAATATATATATATATGAATAGCCTTGACTGTGGTAATATTTTGATCTTCCCTGGGTGTCCCTTTTTTTCTTACGGTGATTCTATGTTGTTTCGTGAAAGAAAATTCTATGTGGACCGCACATGCTGTGAAATATGATTTTCTTCTCCAGAGTCAATTCAGAACTGATCAACCTGACAGCTGCAAAGTAAATGGAATCTAAAGGAAAGTAATCGACTATATATACTGACACACTCCAGGAGCTGTAGTAGCTGTGAGGACTGTCAATGTGTCTGGTCACATAATGATTTGCTTTAGTAAGGGATTGTGGGTAAACATGGCAAGACTCTATGATAAAGATACGTTTGTGTTTTTTGGACACCTGGTCTGTTCAGATACCTAAGAGTATCACATCTGAGTAGCAGTAATGCAAGGACTTCCACGGGATTGGAGGAGCTTTTGCGGCCGAAGTCAGTGGGGTTCGCCACAGGGGACGATGGTGATAATACATAACAAGAGACAAAATGAAAACTATGTGGATATGACCTTGAACAAATGGACACTTCTAAAGAACTTGTAAAGACTTGGGTGTCAGTCAGATGCAAATTAAGACAAATGGAAAAAAATAAGTTTGAATACCCCAGTAGCAATATTTCAAAAGCACTATGGCACATGAAAATTGAATTCACTACTTAGGCTCATCTCCAGAGAATTTTCTCCATAAAGGATGACTACAGTGGACAATTACCTTTTAGTTTAATGTTTCTGTCTGCTCCAAGTGTTTCAAGTGTTTTAGTCCAAGGTCCTCTAGAGACAAGCCTTCCTTTGGATGTCATCAACACTATGCAACTAAAATAAAAAAAAGCTTAAGAGACATTCATGTTTTAAAATAATAATGCTAATCTTAAATCAGAAACTGGGTTTTCCCTCCAAACGTACACAGTCGGTAAAACAGTAATAGTGCCACTGTCTAGCATCCATTCAAGTTTGTTATAATACAGATATCAAACAGCTGCACAAGTTGCCAAAACTAATGTGTACTTTCCAAGTTTGAAACAAACCCTTGGATCTGCCGGGCAGGTGATTTAATAAAACCCAGCAGTTCCCATCTCTACAAACTGAAATTAACTCAACACTGTAACACAAATTTATAGAATGTGATGGAGCCTTCACATGAACTCAGAAGGAAGCTAATAAAATATCCAACACAGTAATATACTTAATGAGCTGTTTTTTATGTTTAATTTTACTTGCTTAGTTGCTTCCCTCAGAGACCATCTGAGAAGGGAAGACTTTGATGATTCTCACTCTTTCAGTAAATCTTTTGCTGAAATTACAAACGTTGGACCAAATTAGATTCCTGTCCTCATTAAGGAAGTGAACAGTATTTTTTTTATACACGTACTCATCTTTGATGTTGGCTATGTAGCTCTCAATGTGGGCTGGGATCCCCAGAAGAATGGAGTTTCTAAATGATTTGCTGTCTAGAACTTTCCCGTAGTGACTGTCAATGACGGTCAGCTGCACCCCATCATCAGCCTGGTAGATCTTCCTCCCGTTAATCTGCCAACACATCAAAGAGCGATTGAAAAGGCTGCCATGATGATGCCCAGCACAATGATTTTTCATACCATGAGAAGTTAAACACTAGTGCAGTACACTTGGGGATTCTCAACTAATCTTCACTTATTAGTAAAAACTTCACTTATTCAAAATGGCATCTCTCTGTGGCCCCTAAACCTTATTGTACTATGGCATTATTAATCTAAAAGACTTCTTGGGCATTAATCTAAATTACAGGAGGACTGTATTAACTGAACATATCTAAGATACCGGATAGAATGACACTATCACTGTAACTTGACATTTGTTTCTTTTGGTTCCATGCCTTTACTGCTATAAACCCTTACAGGAAGAAAAAGCACCAGAACATATTTATTTGTATTTATCTCTATAAAAATGGGACACTAGGATTGGAATCCCAGCAGCTCACTCGTCAGAAAGCCCAGTCCCATTCAAGCAAGAGAAATGTGAAGCCTACCTCCGCATAAGCAAAGTCATCCTTAATGTGGAAGAAACGGGTGTTGTAAGACTGCAGCTTCATTTCCAGAAAGTGGTCCTTGGAGTGCTGAGAATAACAGAGAATGGACACTTTTTACTGGGAGGTAGACTTGTATAGACCTAATGTCACTCATCTCTCTGACCTTCCATGACACATAGTACTTGCAACTTCTTACTTTATTGTCCCAGATGGGAAATGTGGTTTACAGGCAGGTAAAAGACATAACACAATACACAATACATTTAACGCAACACGAACCTGTTAACAAATAAGAAACAAACATGTATGGTGAAAATAAATATATAAATAAAGTCACATATACAATCAATTGCCTAAATTAAGCAGGTTAATAGGTGCACTTAATAGCTTAGTTATACTGCACTTAACCCTGGATAGTCTAAATCGATGCAGAGTGTATTTGAGCTCCTTTCATCAGGGCAAGGGATGGTAATGACAATCAGTGGTTAATTTTGGCCATCCACACTATTTGTTTCATGTAGATGTTTGACAGCTGTAGCTGTTGTGCACTGATAACTCTGCTGACTACTTTCACTATCCTGCTCAGTCTGTTTTTCATACATACTGCATGTATTAAGGTTACCACACCAGGCCACTGCAGTGAATGTTAAAACAGATTCAATAGCAGTTCTATAGAAGTCACCATTGTACTACACATAATAAAACAGTGGCGTTTTCTCAGGAAAATCAATCTCTGTTTAATATTCTTACATACCGCATCTGTATTTTCCTCAGAGGTTACCTTATAATTAACTATAGTGCCAAGATATTAGTAACTGTTGACAATTTCAATTTATTGTTGTTGTGTCTCTAAGGTTTTTGCAGCTGGTGGTTTCTTTATATATAATCAATGATCACATCTGTGGTTTTCGACATTAAGTTGAAGGAGTTTTTACACCATTCGACAAAAAATCCCCATCAGGCCCAAGAAAAGCATCTCTATCTTGGAGGAGACTGACAATAACAGTGTCAGCAGCAAGGTTTAATGATGTGTCTGTCCTCAAAAGGGCTTCTACATAATAATCCTTACACTCCACTCAAAGCACTTTACAGGTAATAGGAACTCCTTTCCACCACCAGCAATGTGGAGCATCCACCTGGATGATGAGACGGCAACCAAAAAGCACCAGTACGCTCACCACACACCAGCTATCAGTGGGGAGGAGAACAGGGTGATTCATGGGGATTGTTAGGAGGCCATGATTGGTAAAGGCCAATGGGAAATTTAGCCATGACACCAGGGTAACACCCCTACTCTTTACGAAAAATACCCTTAGATTTTTAATGCCAACAGGTCAGGACCTCAGTTTTATGGCTCATCCAAAAGATGGCACTTTTTCATCACTATACTGGGGCATCAGCACCCATAGAGGCTACAGGGTGAGCGCCCCTCTACTTGTCCCACTAGCATCTCTTCCAGCAGCAACCACAGCTTTCCAGGAGGTCTCCTATTCAGGTACTGGCCAGGCTCACATCTGCTGAGCTTCAGAAGGTTGCCAGTTGTGATTTGCAGGGTGATGTACTATAACTATGGTGTTAATTAATTCTGCAGCTGCTTGTACAAAGAATGTACAGGATGGGGTCAGCTGCTCTGATATAAAACTATTTATCTTGACTCTTTGAGCTCTGTTGGTAAAAAAGTCTAAAATCCAACCTATAATATTAAAGTCTAGATTAAAATCTAACTATTGAGGTGTACAAAGAAATAGTTACATGTTCAAATCAATGGTGCAAACTTGATGAGGCGTCTGCTTAGTTCTGACAAAGATCTAAATTAGGAGCAGAACAGAATAAACCAGGCATCAATCATGCTGTCACCCTATGTTAGGCCTTTGTTTTTAAATTGCCTGGAGGCTTTGTCCCACCATCAGCTTTCCAATCTCCTCATTTTAAAAATTATGATGACATGTCTGAGTCACAGATCAAGATTTATAAACTAAGAAGAAAAGGCATGACATTTGGTAGGCAGTTTTTAAAAATATAAACTAATTTATTTAACGAAACATAAATAAAGATCAATGATGAACAAAAAGGATTTTTAAATGACTTAGTGTGGAAGATTTAGCCAAGAACAGTGAATTTCCTACAGTGTACAAAATGTAATCCTGCAATTAAGGCATATAATTCCTACCAGCTGGGTGTTGGGCAGCTTCTTTGGCATTGGGACGTCTACAATGGGCATCTCAGCATATTTGGGATATGCCTTCGCAGTGCAATCACTGGGGCCACTGTTCTTGGGGATCACAGCCCTGATTTTAATCCTTTCACAGCCCTTCACTGAGCAGAATGCCAAATTCTCCTTGTCATTCTGAGCTTTGAGCTGCAGGAAGAGAAGCCTAGACAAAGGAAACAAGACAACGAGAAGACTGAAGAGATGTTTCAGTCCAGGGGCTGGAACCCTCTCAATTAAATTCCCGTGCGACCCAGGAGAAGTAAACAGGGGTTTATGAAGAAGGCAGAGACCAAATACAGTATGTAATATATCTAGTTTCCTTTCAGGCCCAAACTTTTCATGGAGTTAATTTTTCCCATTTCTTAGTTATAGTGCTCTTACTTGAAAGCCTTCATTAAAAGAAGGAATGCAATAGATCTGAAAACACCAGTTCTATTTTTTTTGGCTATTCAGTCACAGTCTGAAATGCCTGTCTCTCTTATCCTAGCGTTTGTCCCGCATCAGCAGGGTCCGCTTGTCGGCACGCCCGTCTCCATTTGGTGGTTTGAACCAAATCTTTGAGCTGACGTTGCCATTAAATACGAGAATACTCCAACCGGCGCGTCGCTCCGCCTGCCGTCAGAGGGAGTCTGAAATGCCTGTCTACAGTCACTCAATCGCACAAGGAGACCTCACAATGTGCAGTTTGCAGCTCTGAGTGCAGCAGCTCGCTGGCACCCAAGACTGAATTGCACTGACATAGAATTTCCAGTCAGAGAGAGCGAGATGTCACGAGATGTCACATTTCTTACCCCGTGTCCTCCTCCCAGTAATAGTAGCCATGCACCGAGTGGCTGTGGTCTATTTTATCTCTTTGGAAAGTTCTCATGAAAATCCCGGTTTTTCGAGTTTGTTTTTTGAGACGGTTGTGAATATCAGAGATGATAGTGAAAGTTGTTCCTTTAGGATAGCAAAACCCCACTTTGATCCAGTCGTTCCTGCGAATACGAGAAACGAATGGAAGGCGTGTTATTTTGTGGTCTCCGATAAAAGCCGAGTTAAGAGCCAACTCAAAGGCATGTACACTAGATGGCGCCATGGAACAAAGTGGAGAGAAATGTAGAGCTATTGGGAAAAAAAACTAAAAAAAATACACATGTACTGTATGTTTCCAATGCCAGTAATATATTTTTTGTAGAGTATTATTTGAAATAGAAAATCATAATATTGCAACTCAATTCTAAACTGTGGATTAAACATTGTGAAACAGAGCTTTGCTGTATTGTTTTTATCTTTCCTCTGATGACACTGCACCAGGTGTGAGCAGGAAACACTGCATTCATTTCTTCTGGGCATCAAAATAATGTCAAGTTGCATTTGCAAGCAGCATGCTATTACCCTCTCTATATTTCTACTGGAGGTGACAGGTCTTTGGAAAGTCAGCAAAAAGATGAGAGAAAGAGTTTAGATTAAGTTCAAGTAGGTGGCCATGTCAGGATGCGTAGGCATGCAGAGGAACAAGTAAAGGTTTATTCCATGCTGAGAAGAGAAGAAAGGAAACACAGCATTCTGGCTGTGGAGACTTCTTCAGGTGGCTCTTGAAGAAAGCTCCACAGCCGAAACGTTGTGTTTCCTTTCTTCTTTTCTCAGCATGGAGCTTAGATTAAGATGCCTGCTGCAATTCACACCCTTCGTCTCATAGCCAAAGAATGTTAAAGATCCACAGAGTGAGCAATTAGGACAGAAATTCATGAGAAAGTTAAATATCACCATCCCCAAGACTAGTTTTTATAAAATGTGTATCCCAGAAATACATAAACATCTGCAAATTTTCATTACAATACTATAAATATTCTTCATTCTAATAAAGTGGGAAATCATTCCGTTCTGACTGCATATAAAAACAATAAAACCATGATTGGTTATATTGATATATAATACAGGTAAGAACTTTCAAGGAGAAAATGACTTAGTAGACAGGTCCCCAAAATTCATTTAAACTGCACTTGAAATAAACATCTGTAGGTGAATATGAGTCAAGAAAAACTGTAAGAATTATGGGGAAAAATATACTATTATACAATTTGGGGTTGGCAATTTGTGTAGTCTCATACTCCATTGAGCAAATATTATAACAATGATCACACACCAAGATATTTAATGAATCATGTATCAGAATAGGAAACATGGCTGCATGGCAGTTATCATTGTTTTCCCACAATCTCTTGGGTCGTCTGTTTGAATCAGGACCAGGGCACTTTCTGTGTGGAGTTTGCATGGTCTCCCCATAGCCAGGGGGGTTTTCTCCTGGTGTCCTGGTTTTCTCCTACAGTCCAGAGACATGCTATCTGGGTAAACTGGCGTGTCTAAATGGTCCTTGTGTGTGCTTCTGACTGAGGTGGACTGGCATCCCAGATAGTATCTTGCCATATGCTGGGTTAGGCTCTGGTTCACTGCAGTCCTGTACAGTTATTCAAAATGATGGATCAAAACAGATGCCAACACTATGAGAGGGTTCTAAAATCTGCTTCAAAGTATCAAAGCACACAATATAAAATCACACAAAAAGAAAACTTTGTTCCCAAACAAAGACACCATACAACATTTGAAAGTTTTTATAGAATTTCAAGTCAGGGCTTTTATACACTTACTTATATGGGTTTTTACACCTGTCAAGAGCTTTTATTAATAAAATGTTGTTGTCCCTGACCTGTTGAAGTTGATGAGCCAGACCGTGACCTCTGCAGGGGCAGGCTTGTCCCAGTGCAAAGTGTAGCTCTTGGCCAGTGTCACTACAGGCTGGTACTGCTGGTAATGGCTCTTCTTTCCCAGCGCACCCATCAGCACCAGGGGGTGCTCAGGATATTCATCCTTCACTATCTTCATATTCAGGTTAGCAGGGTTATGAGCTTGAACGTATATCTGAGTTTTAAAACACAAAATGAGTTATTGAGCTAAATTCCCATGACCACAGGAGTACTACTATAACTACAACTACTACTATATTTTATATAGCACCTACAAGTAGCAATACAGTAGGTATAGAGAAAAAAACAGTAATAAGGATAGCAAATTACAATATGAGCATACAGTATAAGAAACACAAGCTGTTAGAGGTGCAGCATGAGATACATTGTCACTAGAAAATGGAGCAGACACAGACAATAATTTAAAAAAGCGTCTTTGATATTCTTGGAGACTGAACTCCAGAGAGAAATTCCTGTCACCCATAGAATGTAAACAAGCATGGGAGATATACTGTACAGAAGACCACAGGCAGGCAAAGAAAGGTCGAGAGGTGGGGAGCAGACAGATAATAAGTCAGATACTGTAGGCACTGAGGTACCAAGCCTTATAGGAGAAAAAAATCCACAAATATTTTTAGATTTTTTAGATTACAATAAACTACAGATCTTGTCTTCTTTATTCACATCCACTGAGCCAATCTGTAACACAGCAGGACGTCAACAGGTAAAGGGGTGTTTCATCAGCCTGGTCCAAGCAGGCATCACCTGTGCGTAACGGCCACTGCAGATCGCTGCCCTCCAGTCGGGCACATCGATGCAGTCCGGGTGCCGGAGGAGCCAGTTATCCTCCTTCACCAGAAAGGCCCCTGGGTACTCGCTCACAGTGCCATCCGTATCATGGAAAACTGTTGTCTTGTCTCCATCCATCTGCATCTTGTTGAACCAGGGGCCTGGCTCTCCGAAGAAGACTCGGGATGTGATCTGAGTCATTGGAATAAAAAAAATTAATACAACACACTGCTGCAGTTCTGAGTCTTGCGTCTGAGACTGAGAACTTGTGACACACCAGTAACTTATCTACTTATTTACTGAAAATCTCACAAACGTAAATGAAGCCTCAAGAATTAACATATACAGTAGGTTTAATTTAGATTAACAGCATTATATTTTTTATTATTATTTAAAAACCCTTGAACTTAAAATGATTGGTTAGCTAATATTCACATGACTGCATTTCTTAGGCGTACTCTGGCCATACTTACAGGGACATCCTCGAATGTGATGTCAGAGACGTTGTTATTGGGGCAGCTCTGCCAGGAGTTGTTGAGCCTGAAGCCAAAGGCGCTGGTATGACGCCCCTCCAGGGCAACAAATTTGCGGAAAGTGCAGTTCTGGACATTAATTGGTCCATCATAGATCTGCATTCCTCGGATAGGAAAGTTCCTACAAATCAGACAACGAGAGGATGGTGTATTATTATTAATAGAATAAAAATCTGTAACATCAATTTCTATTTTGGAGGAATTCAAGGCTCCTCTTTCTTTTTTTCTCGTCAATATTCCGGGTCCGAGGACTTACACTCCTCTCGGGAGGGTCCTGCCATTCGAGTCAGGGCCCCCAGGTCCCCAGATCCGGCTGTCAGGCATGGGCATCCCTCTGTTCTCACTCTCCCCAACAAACAGGGAGTTCTTCACCTCCTGCTTGGAGCCGTCATCATCGGGGAAAGTCCCTCCACTGCAGACAAGCAAATCCAGGAGAGTTCAAAGGTTAAAGAACAACATTTAAATGCTTTTCTCAAATGGCGGTGACTATGTGGAGTGGAAGTGGTGGAGTGCTCATTTCTATGGAATTAACCTGCTTTAAGAAATCGGAGAAAGTTATTTCCCATGACATTCCTAAAGTCCATTTAGAGTTAATGCAGTAAAAAAATCTGCATTTTTAACGCTGTATGAAATAGCCTGCTTTTTAATTACAACTTTTAAAACAGAACATGGAAATTCCTAAGAAAGAATTAAGGAAAATAAAATGAAAGAAAATCTCAAATATCTACCTTGCAAGAGTAAGGCCAATTCCATTGTCTGCAAATCTGATGAAGAGAAAAACTGGAGTAAGCATTTTGTGAAGGAATGGGACAGTTTAACATTGCACACTAAGACAAAGGAATAAGATGATAAGACACTAAAATGCCAATCTGTAAAAACAGATAAAATAATGGTCAATGTTTCCCTGTTCAATATAGCAGTGGTCTTATTTATAAATTATTAAATTAAATCTTTGATCTAGGATTTTAGGCTTTTATATTATTAAAGTCTGGGGCGTTTTTATAGGGTTCAATATCAGTTTTCCCTGATATATTTAATTTTTAAAATAGAACATGCCAAACAACTAAACAAAACAATTATAAAAAAAAAACAAAAAAGGGGATCACTAGAAAATGAAGAGGTGGAGGTGCTCTCACACTGCCTTTGAAGACAAGAGCAAGCACCTGACCTGCACTGTTTTATACTAGTGCACTATTATCTAGTTATATTTCTTCACTTTAGAACAATTTCTACAAATGAACACAACCAGCTGTGGTTCATTTCAGTTTCTGTCCTAACCTTGTCAGAAAGAGGTTTTTGGCTACTGTTAAACCCTGTAGAAAAGACACTGTGCCTGAAGATTTACAGTAACTTGGGATTCTTTATTTAGCAGCAGGAGTTCTGGGCTTGGCACAGTCATAACGGTCACATCTGAAATAACTTTAGTTACACAAAGCCCAAACGACACCGTGCATACACGATACACACGAACAGGGACACACAGGGACACACTGATTGCTTCTGGAATGCAGGGGCTCAGGGGCAGCCTTCATCTGGAACTGCCAGTTTGGTGCTACACACAATCTACATATACATTTAAAAAGGACAAGCTTCTGGATTTTTAGAGAAAGACACATTATTATCCCAGGCATCCCAATTAGGACTATCACCCCTTTATCCATCCCATGTGAATCACATTGGTGGGGGACTGATTGTAGATAAGAAAGACATGCAGTGAAAAGAATAGGCCCCTTGTGGTGACTGAAACCTGCAGAGCTTTTAAATTGTTTATTTGTGCTGAGCTTTACAATATTAACAATTTGTTAGAAAATTCTGTTTGCCTCTAGCAGCAGGCCCAAATGAAGAACACTGCATTGCTGTGAGGGAATCGATTCTCTTGTTGCTAAGTGTGCCCAGGCCTCTGTAAAACCTGCAGAAAGCAAAGAGAGACTCACTGGCAGGCATCGAGCCACACATCCCCTCCACGCAGCCATGCACCATGGTCCTGGTTCTTAAAGGCGATGAAACGATGGATCAGCGCTGGCACCCTGGGCTTGCAGGGGTCCGAGTCCTTGTGAGGGCTGTATCTGTCCAACCACAAGGCAAAGCACATAACGTCACTGCTCTGCATTTCTCAAAGGGAGTATCAGCACAGCTATTGAAACAGTGAGACATGTTCCCTGAGTAGAACTATTCCAACAGAAGTCCTCATATTTCAAGCGACACTGGTTGAAAAAGACTTGAAGGAGTCTAGCTCGTGATGAACTTGTTGCTGCAGTGAGGGGTGAGAACAAAGCAGGGCAAGAAAAAAGAGTGTCATTTCCTCACCTTGCTCCGATGAGGGACAGGAAGGGTCTCTTGTCCTTGGCGTTGGCCTCTGTGGTTTTCACACCATTGTCCAGGATCATGCCAGCCTGAAACAGCAGGTGATCAAGGCTCAACCCTGATGACAATGAAGGGCTAAGGCCCAGCTCACATAAAAGGGAAAAAATCTAAGCTTCATATGGGGCAAGCTGACACTGACCATCTGATAGGTGGCGGAAAAAAAGGGGACTGACATTACTTTTTATTGTCCAGATACACAGTTCTTCTCTCCGGCAAAATGACTAATATCTTGAGCTTCAGATTTAGGAAGAAATGTGGAGTTCAGATCTTTATTTATGTACTCCAATAAAGTCCTATCTGAAAATATAGTGAAAGCTACAAATCTCCACTCTGTTTAGACCTCATTATGCTCACCCCATGCTTCTCTGCTATAAGCTGTTACTGCCCTGAGCAGCAATGTAATTGTCTGTGCTAAAAACCGATGCCTCTGCATTATAATGCCTTTTCAATGCATTTTATCCTTCACTTTACAGATTTTATTCTTGTTTTATTACAAGGAACAGCAGAAAAGAAAGCAAGAGATTCTATAGATTGTAAAGCAGTACAGATTGAGAATCGTATTGCAAAGATCTGGAGCAATATTTCAGGATACAACCAAGCACAAATATAGGTCTTGTTGCCAATTACATTCTAGAAAAACAGTAAAAACCGGCAGGTCCAAAGGAGAACAGAAAGCCTATTGTGTTTTGGGGACATCCTCCTCCTCAAGAGAATTGCAATGTTTTAATGTATGTTTCTCCATCTAGGCCATTCTGCCCTGCTGTGCTGACTCACCCTGTAGTTGGAATGTGCCCTGTTGTTTCGGAACTGTCCCAGAGGAGTGTGCTCTGTGCGTCCTGGCGCATACATTCCTTCTGAAGGGCCAGTGGGCACGTGGTGGAAAATAAACCAGAACCCAGTCTCCTGCAAAAACAAAGCAAAGGACCATTAAAAGACACTGGAGAAAATCAGGAACTCCATAACTGGAAGGCAAACAGACAGACATAGTCATATATTTATAATGAATATATATATTATATACTGTATATATAAGATAATCAGTCCACATTTAAAAATAAGAAGTGGAAGGACTGTAAAAATGTTGTATTTTTATAGCACTGGATCAAGAAATATTATCTGAATGTCCACTTGGACCCTCTCTCAGAAACACAGGGCCCAAGGTGGAATTACATGCTGGATGCGGATGAGTCCATCGATGACACACACAGAATCTATTAAGAGACCCCGGTCAGCCCAGCCAGCATGTCTATTGAACACAGGAGGAAACTGGAGCTCTTAGAGAAAACCCAGATGTGAAGCAGTAGGCCTTATCACCTGGCCAACGCAACATGTTAGATTAGAATATATATTGATTTAATTGTTTTTTCATTCCAAGCTTTTATGCAAAGAGACTTACACTAGAGGTTAAATTATATTTCAACAAATACTTACAGAAGGACCTCATTTGTACATTAAATATACAAAGGACGAACTCAGTTACTTTTTCAAAATAACATGGAACCTTCTGGTAACAGGGCCTTTACCACTTAAGTCTAAGTCTAAGATAAACTGACCAGTCAAGAGTTTATTTCTCTTGATGTAGAGGATCTAACTATTTTAAGGGAACTACAAATGTATACTCTAATATTTCAAAACTGACAAACCACAGGAAGGGTTAAATTCAAAACTGATGCTCTGCTCTTATGTTTTTTGGAAATACAGTTTTGAAAATAAAAATAAACTGTGGTGGATAAAGAACAGTGACAACAACAGAAAAACATTTTATAGATATATTTGTTAAGCTTGATTATTACATGCTGAATTTATGGAAATATAATGGATTTATTCAAATGCATAATTAGCTGCTTTAAAAAACAAAAGCAATATAGCGTGGATTAACATCACAAGTCTTCAGTCGCATGCCTGAGACAAATGAATCATATTCAGTGGTTCTGTAACGAGCCTCAGAAGACTCAGCGTCTCCTGAATGTAAACAGACAAAGACAGATTCTACTCACCTCAGAGCCTGCAGCTGCACAGTTGATGAGGTTGTTATTAGGGTTAGCCATCCAGAAAGTGGAAGTAGCACTGCAAAGACAAACATGGTATTTGTTTTGATTCAGTGCTTTCTGTTTTCTTAGTTTCTGTTCAATATTTTTCTCATTTGGAAAGGACTTTGAAATCTCCTAATATGCCACTGTTTAGATTATGCATTAGGAGACTTTTAACAGGAATATATTAGTCCTGTCCAGGAGGAATGGGCACAGAAACTCCTTGGTTATTTGTTTTAGTTGTAGAGATGGACAGCTATGTACAGCGAGTCTGAATGTTGTTTTCGAACTTTCCGTCATTTGTTATAAAAGATACCTGTTAGGCTACAATAATACATTTTGTTGTCTGAGCCATCCTACTCCTTGTCCCAGTGTGTCCTCTAAAACCTCATCAGGATCGTGGTAATGGCTCAGATAAAGGGGCTATAGTGGCATTTTTTGCTTTGTGTGCCTGTCTCTTATTCTTACAAAATATTCCAACTACATATTATATTCCACAACTAAAACTCCTGAACAGATCTTTATTCAATTCGCCAACAATTGCCTGTTCTCTTGAGGCTGTCTGAAGTGTCATATTAGCCAGGTCTGCTGCTGCATTCAGTGATGCCCCAAAGACAGGATAGATGCCTTCTAGAGAACATCTACAGTATATTGTGAGAAAAGGTATTTATGAATGTTGGTTGTGTTTTAACAATAATGTGCCTCCAGTATGGCCTCAAGGTGAGAAATGACATTACAAACCAGATTCTAAATGGAAATCTTTGAATGTCGATGGGGTTACAGTGGTATTTAGCATCTGAATTGTAGAGCTGCAATATGCAGTCACAGAGAAAATACAAATTTAAAAGGGCTATTACTTTATATCCCATCTGCTAATCAGCTGAATATATGAAAAAGTACACATTAAATCCTTTTTTAATGAGTTGTGGTTTGTCTAATTAGCTGCGGTAAAATAGTCAAATGACATTAACAAATTATTGCTGCTTCATTACCACAGGCATGATTAAATCGAGCTAGACTATTAGTTTTGCTAAAAGTGTGGGATCTCTCTGTCTCTACAGCTAAACCAGAAAAAAGTGGAATTATTTTGTATTGAAAGAAACTGAATTAAAAATATTTTACATTCAACTTGCTATGCTTACTAAGTGAAATAGCACAATGAAAATGATCTCCAACATTTAAAAGAACATCAGAAAGGTTACGAACGAGATTAGGCCATTTGCCCCTTCAAGCCCATTTGGTAGTTAGTAGTTAATTGATATAAGTATCTCATCCAGCTGTTTCTTAAAAGAATCCAGGGTATCGGTTTGAGCAACATGGCTGGGCAGCATGTTCTATACTCCAACAACCTTTTGGATACAGAAGCACCTCCTGCTGTTGGTTTGATTTTAATACACTTTCGTGATGTGTCCACCGGTTTGTGTTTCAGTGTTCATCAATCTGTTTTGATATTGTCAGTGCCTTTGAGGATTTTGAATACTTATGCCAGGTCCACTCTAAATCCCCTCTATTCTGGACTAGAAAGGTTCAGTTCCTTTAGTCTGTCAGTTCCATTAAACTCTGGTTCCCTTAAGGCTTCTGGCTGCTGGCTTCTCTATACTGATCCCAGAGCAAAAATATCCTTTCTTTTACATTGTCACCAAATCTGTACACAATACCGTCCAAATGCATTATACAACTTTACCCTAACGTCTCTTAATTTAAAATAAAGTTAAATGTTAATAAGTATACTGTATATGCTAACACTGTTTACCCTCTTAATGGCTTCTCCACATTGTCTGCAAGACGTAAGTGATGTGTCATTACAAAGATTATAACATTTATAAAAAGACCAGAGTTTATTTAAATCTTATATCTTGACTTTATACTTTAAATTTGAAAAAAGTCTACCCACAGCATCAACATAAAGCAGAGGGCAAAGCTGGAAACTTAAGGGAAGCATATTTAAAATTGAGGAGGCACTAGTTTACACAAAGGGGCGTGGGTGTATGGAACAAGCTACCCAGCCATGTTGTTGCAGATGATACCATAGCTTTTTCCCAGAATGGACTAGGTGAATAGACAGACAATTTATCATTGTGGATGGTTTTCTTTTCAATAAGTAATGCAACTTCCCAGCTTTCAGAAACTGTTTTTCAGAAACTCAGTCTTATCTTCACACACCACTGGTATCAGTAGTTTACTGTCTGATGATAAAGATATACACAGATGAACAGACATTATTCTGACCAGCATTAATGCTAGAACAGTTTAAGTGGCACCATTTATGAACTACAGACTCTTAAAAGTCTTCTGCCTTCTGAGTTATTTTGGTCCAATAAAATAAACTGATATGAGAAGCCCAGGTGAACTAAACAGGTTAAATTCAGACTCAGTTTCCATGGGATCTGAGCCCATTTACAATATTGGATTGAAATTCAAAACTGTAGCAGAGGGAAGCTCAAGGATGATTGTCATTATCACTTTTCAAACACTCTTCCATCAAAGGTAAATGTTTGCAAAGCCAGTAAATGCTGTTCATATGCATGTAAATTAGCCTTTTTCAGTTCCTCAAACCGTGCTGCCAAGCTTGGCAAACACAAGCGAGAAAGTCGAGTGGTATCTTTTGCTGACAGACCACCACAGTAATTATCTAACTTGAGAGTTTTGACAGTAGACATGTTTCTTCCAAGCAGACACCCAATATATAGGCTACTGGTAGTGAAACAAAGAGGGAGCAATGTTGATATTTCATATTGAAATGTTATTATATATTTCTTCATTATCTGCCGCTTTTTTCATTACTCTACTGGAATGTGAAGATGTGAACATTAAACACATTTTTCTCAGGTGTCACAACATGAGAGTAAACTGGAAAATCAATATGGTGCCTGCGATTTAAATTGCATTGGTGCATGTAGGCAATACGTGTCTGAAGAGTAATCCAGATTAACAGCATTTTCTACAGACAATGATCAGTGTCACTGACACAATCCTGGCTGTCCAGTGTCACAAATACTATTTCATACACCTTTTCCTTAATACTTAATGCTAAACGCCCCTCATTTCAAATTATTAACCAAAGTCTAAAATCATCTGTTTATTTTTTGGTCATAGATATGCTCACAATTGGGTAGCTAAATAAAAAAAATCAAAGGCTAAAGAAAGTCATACCTGTCCTAACTGAGGTTTGTCTATATGGTTTTGGTGGTACCTTATATGGGAAAGGCAATTCAATACCTTGGAAAATGTGCCAATATCCTAAAATTTGTCTCACTGACAAGGCACACTTTACACTAACACTGTTTCCACATGCTGTGCTGCTGGAATCATGCAGAGAACACACTGTAGAGCAGCACCATTTTCACATGCACTAAAATGCATTTAAAGAAAACTGAGACGTCACACCTTAGAATCTTGTTTTATCATGTATTAACTTAGAAGACTACTTGAACTTCACTGTTTACATTGAAAAGCCTTAAAGTGAAACATTAATCTTGAACATAGCACAATACAAATACCCTTCTTTGTAAAATTAATTTTAAAATAGTTATGAAAGACTTAGAATCATAATGGTTGATGTGAGATTAGAAACAAATGTAATTTTTTAATAAAAAGAAGGCAGACTATGCCCTTAACTAAGAACAAAAATGTCAGATTCCTGAAAATTTTATTATAACTATTTTTAATCCTTTCATAGTATGATTGGCCTGTTGCACATTAAGTTAACTTTCAAACAATATCTGAACTTAATGCAATCTGATTATTTTATCTGTAAACTAGAGCTTTGCAAATTTGGGATGATTCAGTGTTGTACAGTTTGGAGGATCAATGAAAGTGACAAAAGCTATTTTTGACATCACAGATTTAGCTTGGAGTTTACCTAGGGTGCCAAGTTCTATCAAATAAAGCCAGAAGACAAGTTATAAGCAAGACAAGGGGCCTTTTGGTTGCTAGCAGCAAATAGATCTAATGATTTCATCCAGATATTTAATGAAATACATTAAGCCTAGGTATTGGTTTTAAAAGCAGGGCTGAGTAGACTGTTCCATACTCCCACAACCCTTTGTGTAATGAAGTGCCTCCTACTCCCACTTTTAAATTGTCTTACACTGATGCTCACAAAAAATGCAAACCTGGCCATTTCAGCAGGAGAAATCAGTGCCTTCCACTTACCTGCAGTCCTGTCTCGGATTGGCGACATAGCCAGGGTAAGCTCCGTCAGTGATGTCACGGCACATCTTACTGTCTCTGTCAGAAGGCAGGAGGGTCCCAGCCTTCACAAGGAGTCCCAGGCAGTGGTCAAAAGTGTTTCTCTCCTCAGGGCCATCCTCCGTGAAAAAGCAGTGCCCAAGGGCATTGTAGCCAACCACGTCCTTAACCTGCAGAAAGGATGCCCCCTTTCATTTCTATCTTTTCTTTAAAATTTTGTGCTTAAGGTTTGCACGTGATTAGTTAGTGCTTTTGTTGCAAAGAAATATCCATACATACAGTGTCCTTCTGACATATTTGGACAACAATGTCAAAACTCAAACAGTTTGATTTGTAATATTGAGATCAATATATGAATGATAAGTACAATATAATAACTGCATACATCCGAACATCTTCAAACAAAAACATTTAATCCAGTTATTGTAAGTGACTCTGTGCATTCACTTTGGACATTCACCCAATTCCAGGGTGTAGCTTCACTTTGAAGCAATAACTACAAGTCTGTGACTAACTGAGCTCACTAAACTCAGTTGTGCGATCATTTGAGATGCTTTGCCAAGCCTCTGCTGCAGCTGCTTTGAGATCTTGCCTATTCTTGGGGTGTTCTGACTTAAATTTTTTCTTCAGCATGTAAAATGTCCAGTTGGATTTAAATCTGTAAACAACTTGGCCAACCTAAGCTTTTTCACTTTTTTCCCATAGAACTCTTTTGTATCATTATTATGCTGCATGATGAACTATCGCCCAATAAGTATGGAAACATTCTTCTACATAAGCAGACCATAACTTTCTGTTAACTCCAGACTTGTTGCTGTCATCACTAGTTACGTTATCAGTAAAGATAAGTAAACCAGTTCCTATAGGCAGCCATGCACACTTAGCAAAGAAAGAGTTTTACATTTCTTTTTTTTAATATATGTATTGAAAGTTACCCTGGATAACAGTGTGAGCTAATAATATAAAAAAACTTGGTGTTGTCAGTCACTGTGACCTCTTACAGGAAGCTGAGAGTGAAAGGTCTAGCAATGATAATCCATTAGTGAACAAGAAATTACACTTTGTTACTCACATTAGGGGTGAGTCTCATTAGAACTCAAAATAAGACTTTAAAGTAAAACCTCTGTCATTAAAGAATTATAGATTGGAAAAGAAGAACTGAGAGCAAGCCTAATGGATAATTTAAGGTGATGGCTGATGTGAGATTTGAAACATAGACATTTCAATTCTCTGCTTAACCTTTCCGAAGAACTTAAGAATGCCATAAAATAGTCAGTAATGTTAGCTTCTGTCCCTTCAGGACACTCTCACAGCATCATGAACTACTGAGCTGACTTAATTTAATACTCCAAACTAACAGATGGCTGTGGTTGTATAATCACTGATAACCATAATAACACAGCCAGCATACCAAGAGCTCTCATTTACAGACAAAGATGCTACACCAGAGACCAGCAAAGACAGAGATTTTCATTATTAACTCTTCAGGGCTGCACAAATCTCCTGTGAAGGAAATTTCTTCTAACAAATACAATACACTGAAGTTGTCGGGCAACGTCATGAGAAATTCAAGATGAGGGAGATCCATTTTGTAACAAAATAAGCAGATAGCCATCCTACCATTTGAGCGCCCTGTGCTTGACATGTGCATATGTCTCATTATTTTGTTAATATTTATTCACCTTAAGAGTGTCTGGAATGTATTTTAGGTGTAAATCCCAAAGAAGATTTTTTTCAGGATGTTGTTTTCAGTGTGTCCTGGTTACAGGAGGAAAATGGAAAGGAAAAAAATAGCTTCTCTTTCTATTAAACCTCAGTAACTGTCTAGGTGCAGTATATTAATCCTTTTTTCTCTTCAGAACTATGGGAATACATAATAGGCACTAAATAGTTTAAAGGTGTAATAAAATGATCAGATGAATTTTTTTCTTCTTTAGCTCAAAATATTCAAATAAAAAGCCACAATCAATGATTCTAGCAAGTGGTCTGATATATTTTTCTGGGTTTCTAAATTTGAACGGGGCTTTGACGCAGACATGCAGACAGCTGTCATCTGCTGCTCAAGCTGTGGAAGCAGTCATTAATCACGGACGACACTCACCAGTAGGCCGTTAGAGCCGTGCACGGTGACGCAGCGGGAGAACGTGTGATGGACAGAGACGCCCTCCACAGAGGTGGGGGGGTGATATCCTCCTTTCTCGTCCACGTCTCCGTTCATGTGGAAGTGGATGGGGTAGTGGCCCATGGACTGCTGCCCCATGTGTTTCAACTCCACCCCTGTGATGTGGGCCGCCTTGAAGCCACGCTCCACCTGGAGGTCAGTGGGGAAAGAGAGTGAGGATGGAGGGGAGATCATCCAGCAACACCTTGTTTTTCCACAGAGTCAACCCTACAGTTTGAAGATGGATGGATGATCAGACTAAAATTTACAGCATCAGTAATCAATGCTTGCCATTCACCCAGCACTCAATCTTATTGATGGCAGCTAAGGTTAACACAAATAATTGAAGTAGAATATATATTGTGCCAATTAAAGTGTCAAGCCTCTCTTTGGAATACTTTGAATTCAGATTTAAATTCAGATTTAAATTATGTTTAATGTTTTTAGTGTGAGGGTTACCTCCAAATACTGCCATATTTGCCCTGCACAAAGTCACACTCTACCTTTAAATGCCCTCCAAAGGTGTCGAAGTCAAAGAACTTGCAGGCATCATTGCCATAGCACTTGGTCTCCATCTCCCCCATTATCAGGATATTTCTGGTCAGGAGCCCCACCTCAGCTCGCATGTCAACCCCATCCACCTCCTCCCCGATATGCAGATACACGGGTTTGCCTGCCAAACATGAAGCATGTATATAAAGACTATAGCATAAGGCATACACGTACTGTAGATAACACAGTGAACAATGCAGGAATAGTAAGAAATGTGAGGCGATCATTTGGTAGTTAGCAGTTGATTGATTAAAGGATCACATCCAGCCACTTTTTGAAAGTGGCCTCAATATGAGCTTCAACAACATGGTTGGTTGTTCCGTAGTCCCACAACCCTTTGTGTATAGAAGAGCCTCCTATCCTCTGAGTTTCAAATGCTCTTTCACATTGTTTCCACAGTTGATCCCAAAGCCAGCAGCCATATCGCCCTGCAACTCACAACTGGCAACCCACTGAAGCTAAGCAGGTGTGAGCCTGGTCAGTACCTAGATGAGAGACTTCCTTGGAAAAACTAAGGTTGCTGCTGGAAGTGTTGTTAGTGGGGCCAGCAGGGGGCACTCACCCTGTCGTCTATGTGGGTTCTAATGCCCCAGTATAGCGAAAGGGACACTATACTGTAAAAAGGTGCCATCCTTCGGATGAAATATAAAACTGAGGTCCTGTCTCTCTGTAGTCATTAAAAATCCCAGGGCGTTTCTCTAAAAGAGTAGGGTTGTAACCCCAGCATCCTGGCCAAATTTCCCATTGGCCTTTACCAATCATGGCATCCTAATAATACCCCTCTATGAATTGGCTTCATTACTCTGTCCTCCTCTCCACTAATAGCTGATGTGTGGTGAGCGTTCCGGCGCACTGTGGCTGCCATCACATCATCCAGGTGGGGCTGCACATTGGTGGGGGTGGAGGGGAGTCCCCATTACCTGTAAAGCAGTTTGAGTGGAGTGTCCGGAAAAAAAAGCTATATAACTGCTAGCAATTATTATTAATTACTATAAAGAAAACCACTGGGTTAGCTTTGACAAGGACATTTTGAAAATTCGGACCACGTAGCCTTCTCTGTTCAAGACTAAAAAGATTAAGTTCCTTTAGACCGTCAGAACAGGGCTGAAAGTCTTCAGCGGTGCTGTCTACAGAAATCTGTATACTCTGTACACTGGCAGAAAACACGGGGTATGCAGATTGTGCAATGGGTTAAAAATGTTTTATTGATTGTGGACGGTCCTGCAAAGACAAGTCTTACAGACAGAGAGGCTGCAGCTGTTGCCCTGCTCTGGCTTGCACTCAGTCGGAGGAACAGCTGTGGAGAGAGAGTGCAGTGCCAGGCTGAGTGGCCTAGATAATGAAATGGATGGAACGCCGGAGGTCAGGTTTGGTTTAGCCAGTCAAGGGAAAGCACAGCATTCACTTTTTCCATTGCGTCTTGCAAAGAGGCTACTCCTTTCTGGGCCAACCCACAGCCTGGGTAGCTTGTATAAAACAGAGAAAAGGGGTTCATGACGGAAGATGGTAGTCTGTTTGCCAAACCTCTCCAAGGAAAGCCTGACTACAGCATATGAACTGCAGCCAACAAAAGCAGACAGTGAAATATGCAGAAGATAAAACTCATAGCTCAACAGTCAGTTCTTACACCCTGTCCCAGGGTGAAATCTTAGAAACTTTGCTAAAGACTGGTGCAAGATGCTTAATCTTTTTTTCCCCTATAACCTCATTTAAAAGTCAGCATTACATCCAGCTTGCCTTCTTTTTTATGAAGTGCTCCCTGGTAATCATTTTTATTTAGCAGACGAATATGGCTGTCTCCAAGCCTAAGGCAGAACTGCACCATTTGCATTAGCACTGGTTGAGCATATGTGTTGACTAGGCACTAGACAGATGGACTCCTTCAGATTCAATAATTATTCATAAGTAATATTGATTACATGGGGTAGGACTGAGGCAAAATAAGCTGAAAGCAATTAAAATGTGTTGATATGAAGTGGCAGCTCTTTCAGGATTGATGACTCAAAATTAACATTGTTCATTCCAGTTTTGTTTTAAGTCTTGTTCCATCGGGTCATTATATGATAGAAAGATATTGTGCATTAGGCAACTAATACATTAGTAAAAGTACATAAACTATCACACAAAAAAAGCCAAGACAAGTACAATTATGAGTTACAGTACTTACTTAGCCTTGCATAAGTTTAATTTTTTTTAGCACTGGTGCACATTTTTTTTTCAAGGAAAGACATTCAAGAATATCAGAAATTCTAGTTATTTTTAATTGTCCTACTTCTTTACTGGCATTTATCTGTAGATTCCTAGTATTACAAGAGTTCAAATTAAAAGTGCTATTGCTCACTTCTGAGAAAGAACCCCCTTTCAGCCCTGTAAATGGCATCACCAATCTTTCTGAAATAAACACTTTGCAGATGCCACTAGCTCCTGTGACATTGCTTGAGATGAAGGCTATATTTAGGGATTCTTGGGCTGTTTCCAGAGAAAGTCTGTTACCTGCGTAATGTGTGAAACACAACATACTCTTTCTCCATTGCCTTACAGCTGTAGATCACTCCAAATTAATCACAAGGATGTGTCTGAGAGTAGAACCCCTGAGGATGTCAGCTCCGATGAAGAGAAACTTATTTTTTTGCAATCTCCAGTGGACTGTCTCCCATCAGTACTCCTAATGTCCTTGAACACCTCTCAAAAAGCGGACATCTGTGACCAATGGAAGCCTTCTGCAGATATCCAGACGCATGTCTACAATTTCCAACTGCATATGCAATCTTTCTTTAATGCATACTAGCTTTGAGTTGAGGCCTGGCGTGAAATGATCTACTGGAGGGAGGAATAAAAAATCAACAGAAGAATTTTGTTTTTGTAACTAGACCACTCTTTCCAGAGAGAAAATAAAAACATATATGGCTCCCACACACGATTGTTTAAAACACACTTTGTGAAGTGTTCTAAAGTTGTTTGGACACACTTTGTCAGGCCTCTTTTCTTCATCAAGCTTGCTTCTATCCATTATAAGTTAGGGAGGCCGTCTGTACTGTACTTCTGACTTACAGTACAGTAAACAGTCCCGAGCAAACAGAAGCTATTAAAACATCAGAAGCTGAAAGAACAGTCCGTGTCAATACAACAAGCCATTAACGCAATAATTCAGAGCACAAAAAGATTACATTTTTCAAATTAACTGAACCCTTTCTGGTTGTTAATTTCAAAACTGTAATGTAACTCATGGAGGAACGGTCAGAATATGTATCATATAGTATGGGTGTCAATGAGAGAAAATATAGTTGCCCACTTTATCTCAAATGAGACTCTTTTCTCTACACATGATATAACCTTTTTTCCTTTTTTGTATACTTATTTTGCAATTGTCATAAAATCTCTTGGTTCTGGTTACCTGTAGTACTGTAGATTTAGCGGCTATGATTAGGACTGGATTTCTTCAGCAGAGAAACAGAGGCACTTGGTCCTCAGCTTCCTGAATGCGTTACTCAAATTATGCATTTAAAATTATTAAATGCTCATCTGGGTTCTTTCCTAAGTCATTAAATATCAGATTTCAAATGACAGAGGGGTTAATGCCAAGCAGGTTGTGCTGTTCTGCATCCAAGCAAGTCCACTGATGTCAATAGATATTTCATGGCTTAGTAATTAGCCTCAACTTTGCTACAGCCAGAAGCAGCTCTCAAAAAATACAAAAATAACCACAGGCAATTTCATTTTTCTATTGAAGCACTCTTAACAGCCAAGACTGACAAGTGTTCCTAATTGTGTATCACTGCAGGGCAAATATACGCAGTACCGCATTGTAACATAAAAAAACAGAGTAGGAGGGACAGATTAATGTAATATGTTATGTTCAAGAGGAATAAAAAGAAGACAGAGCTGTCTGCTCTCAAAACAGACAAAATCTCATCCAAGTGGAAAGATGTCAGAAAAAATTACTTGCAACTTTGAATAAAATGGTGAAAAAATAAAGATAAAGTATTCTTCTGGAGTTTCAGTACAGCAAAACTTGGACAAAGGTGACATTATTTGTCTTAACTCACATTAGAAAACATAGTAACACTAATAGATTTTCCATTTAAGTTAGGGAAACATTTGATTTCCCCATGTTTTACAGAGAAATGAGAGTAGAAAATTAAACACTGTCCTAAGTAGTACCCTGCCATGCATCACATATATGGCAGTACTTAGGACAGTGTTTAATCTGTAACCTGTGAGAAAAAAATCACTTTACCAAATTAATTTGCTATAATAGTTTGATTGACTTAAAATACCTACAGTTACACTATACTAAAGACCTCCAGCTAAGTTCTTTTAATCATAAAATCTGTTTAAAATAAAAGCAGAAAATGAATGAAGCCCCTCTTGTTGCAGTGGTATAAAAGAAAATAAAAACTTCTTCTGATCAATAGAGATTGTGACCGAATGGCTGAATTGCTGCAGAACTGTTTAACTGCAGAACTTCCATCCCTGATGAAGATTTTCCAATAATTGGAGAGCTGTTTTCAGTGGCCAGCACAAATGCTTCAAAATAATCAAATCTCTTGTAGTATACCTTGTAATGCTGGGACCCTGGGTTCAATTCCAAACCTGGGGTGCTATCTGTGTGGAATTTATATTTTATATGTTCTCCCTGTGTTTGTGTGTGTTTTCTCCAGGTGCTCTGGTTTCCTCCCACAGACCAATGAAATAATGGCAAGTTAATTGGTTTGGGATAAAACTGGCCCTACTTTGAGTGTGTATCCTGTGATCGACTGGTGTCCTGGCCAAGGGTGTACAGGTATCAAGAATTACAAGGATTTATTTTAGAGCCCATGTACACCAAAAGTGCTTGGGGGCAATTTACAGGGTAAAACCAATATCACACAAACAATGTGCAATAAAATCAACAAAACCTTAAACAGAAATGAAGAAATAAAGACGGAGATAAAGAACAGACACAACTTGAAAGCCTGACTAAACAGATGTGTCTTAAGTCTAGATATAAAAACTGTAAAAGAGTCTTCATTAATCACAGGGGGGCAGGGTTCCAGAGTTCTGGAGCAAGGTGACTGATAGCACATGCCCCGCACTTGTACCTGTAAGAAAGTACAACAGTACTTAAAGATGTGTCTCAGCAGATAGAAGGCTCTGCCTGCTACAAAGGGAGAAATGGGAAATGCCAAGTATTGTGGGGGTTTGGTGTATAGGGCTATAACATTTAACAAAACTTCTGAACTGAATGTCCAAAGGGGAGCCATGAAAACGTGTCATTAATAGGGTGATGTGCTCACAGAGCCTTAAATGAAAAGAAGCAGAGCAACTGAGTTTTGGACCATATGACATTTTTTAGGGAGCAGATAGGGAGACCAATGTAAAGGCTATCCTGCCTTTTGCCTGTTACTTGCTAAGAAAGGCTCCAGCTCCCCTGTGACACTATACTGGGTAAATCAGTTGGAAAATGGAGGGATGGAATATGATTTTTTTAGTACACCAAGCAGTGCAATGGCAATAATCAATTCATTCATTTCTGTTTGTTTTGCAATCTCCCATTAGCTGACTCTATTTAAAAGGAAACTGGGAAGAATTATGTAATGAAGATAATGGGTGATTTGGTATCGATTGGCAGTGGAAAATGGATAACCGGAGGTTTATTTTCCATCTGACTTGCTTATAAACATGACTTTAAATGGACCAATAACTTTAAAAAGCTCAATACACAAAACCAACTGTTTAAGGGAGAACTGCAATGCTATTTTTATATTTCAGAGTTGGAAAGAATCAGTATTAATGAGTGCATTTCAAACCATAATTAAAGTCAAATGAGCACAGCAACTTGTAAAACCTCCAATTTGCAACACAAAATAGATTAAATTTCTAGGTATGCGCAGCACCATATTCTGCGAGGCAACAAAACGCCCGGTGACGTGAAGCAGCCCTAATACACTGTAAGGAGGCTGGTGAATACATCCCTCTTAATCCAATTGAAATATTGCTCTCGACTTTGACCTGGTTTTGTCTATAAATACTACTTACTTTTTAACTCTGCAAGTACAGTACATCATTTTGGAACTTTTCTACAGTTAAATGATGGCTGCACTACCTGTAATTATTCACTTGTACATCACATTACATTGGCTATTACAGTGACTAGTGAGCAGGAAGGGCCACATCATGTCACAATTTATGGGAACTCTCGCTCTCTTCTGTGGTGAGACCAGAGGTTTGTGACGACACAGCGACTTACAGTACAAAGTTCACAGTCTTGTGTTTATTTAGAAATTTGTAAAATTATTTTATAATGTAAATGAATTTATTTTGTTACTGAGATTTATCAACAGATCTAAGAAATTGGGACTGCAGTTCCCCTTTAAAGTAAATTTTAAAGATAATAATAAATAAATCTTTAGTAATGTATCTTCAAACAGTAACAAGTAGGCTAAAAGGGAAAGTTTTCAGACAACTAAAGCAAGAATGCCTAAATAAAAGTAGATTGTACTTTGTACTCCAAGTTCTAATTTTAATATGTGGCAGGTAAAGTGAGGGTTATGCTGCTTCCTAAAAACAGGGCTTATCATTATGGTTATACTTTCAGACATGCTTTCAGGAATGGAATTAATTAAAGGGTATTTCCAAAATAAGACCACCATAGGATTAAAGCAAGACTTCCAAGCTCCTTTAAAAGATCACTGAGATGCCTTAAATATGAGCTTACACTGCATTAACATTTACTGCATCAGTAGTTCTATGTAAAAACAGTCCTTATCAGATAGCTTTTTTTTCTCTGAAAAGTCCCCAAGTAGGAAAAACATAAAAAGTTTTTGCAATTTCAGACTTAAACCCCAGTGACATTTTGACACAATTTTCACAATTTCAGCTACAGGGTAATATTGTGCTTTGTCCCACAATGTACTGTGGAACCACAAATATTTTCACACCCAGAGCTCCTGCCAACCCTCATAACGTTCATGTTATGATTCTCTTTCCCAAGCTGTTGAACTCAATATCCTGAAAAAAGTCAGGATTCTTAAATTGGTTCCTAGTGATCACCAAACTCTTTAAAAAGTCAGTAAGACTTTTTTCCTCCTTCAATTTTTACAATAGTTTTTTTGTGTGCAGACCTCCCTGATTATTTCCTCCCTTCCTCTTGGACAGCACTGGAAAGACAAGACATCTCACAACAGCCCTGCGTCCCCTCCAGCCACTCCAGCAATATTCCCAGGCCTTCTGGAAGCCCAGGAGCCTGCAGGCCATCCAGGGGTTAGTGGTTTCCACAGGCTGCTCCAGAGCAATCAACTCCAGGAAGCATCATGATCTGACGCAGGCTTTGAAAGCTGACGTGCAAATCTATGTGCTGGCTGTTATAAAGATTCTCATCTAACTGAATTTCTAGTTGCACTAATTTTAGCTTCTTTCTCAAACTCTGCAAACCTAATTGGATTGCTCCTTCCCTCCTACATGGTGTGGTATAAGAGAGCACATGGGACCAAGAAACATGAGGTAAGAAATGTGCAAGAGAACTGACACCCAATTAGGCATGTCAACCAACAGCTAAGAAAAACACAAGGAAACTGCTTTTTATCAGCCTATTTGAACCCGGTTTCCACAAAGGACAACATTCAAAAACTGAGGCACAGTGTCAAAATAAATTATATTTTCTATATTGTATCTCATTATCTGTCTTAATACTGAAAATAAAGTAAAAGTAGGCTTACATCAATGCTTGTCCTATAAAACTTCATTATCCAGCTTTTTAAAATGTTGTCTGAATGCTCCTTCAATGGCATTGCTAAGAATCATACAGGCACCGGATACAGTAAGTTGAGTGTATGAAATACTGAAATTAATGCACGACAATAAGGAAAACAGGTTATAGGAACATGATAATGAAAAAAAAATTACCAACAAATCTCCTTCGATTTTATTATGACCATTACTGTTCACAGGGTCAAGCCCTGTGAATAACTCTCTGGTGACGTACCTTGCACTCGGACCTGGTTGGCCACACAGCCGGGGCAGGGCAGGAGGGTGAACTCCTCTGCCTGGTACATGGAGTAGTCCGTGCTGGCCACCACAATGGTGTCTCCTGCCTTCCAGGTTCTGGTGTCATCAGCCAGCTCCAGGATCGTGGTGTTGGAGTGGGTATCGATTGTTATAGATGCCTGGGGCTTCACTGCCATCAGAGTCAACACAAAAGAAAATATGTTTCCAAGCAGTATTAATCAAACTGTACAAAAATGAAAGTCTGAGACTTTTTTTATCCTTTTACTTCAAAGATGAATGCAGGTATAGACAGAAAGCTAAAGTACTAGGGTTTAGCACTTTACACAAGACTTGTACACAAGACTTAAGCGATTTTATTTTTCTAAACAGCTGAAGAAGACATTTTGTCTGAAATGACTTGAGACGCTTCATCATTTAAACCTTCTGTGTATTTGTGACACCTTTGGGTGCTGGCCACCTCTCTAAGGCTGTTTTTGCTTGTCCTCTGGCAAGATGGATGTGACTGTACACTGGTGCTTTTAATATGAAAGTTAATCCTGTATTTTCTTGTCTGATTAGCAGGGTTTTCTGGATATCTTAAACACCACCAGACTTCAGCCCTCAAAACAAAACAGAAACTTTTGCTCCTTCTGCTGGAGCTCTACCAATGCTTTTCCTTATCTTAACCTGGAAGGCTAATCCAATTACCAATGTTTACATATCACACAAATCTTTTTTTTCTTTCAATAATTTAAATCCATCAAGATTTTCTTCAAAAATCCTTCCTTATGTGACCATCCAACTGTGCCAAACCAGCCTCTGTCTAATTTGGGATCTATGAAAAAGCCCCTTAGTTCAGCTGTGTCCTTTCTTTATACTACCTGAGCACAGGCCTTCACACCTGTGCTCAATTAACTTAGGGCAAACATCCCATTGGCCTCAGTAATATGTGTCTAGAAGGGAAATTTGTTTTTTCTACTCCTTTCTGAATATCTATGCCTTTGTCATAAAATCATATATTTGCACACTTCAAGCTACTGGATGCATTATTATGTCAATCTTGGTGTTAAGAACAACTATCGTTGTTTAATTCATTTTGTGAGCTTCAATTAACTTAAAAGCAAAATGTATTAAATAGAGTTACTAGCCAGAGGAACAGCAAACCCATATAATATCATATCATAAATGTTGCAGGTACAGTAGCTCAAGTGTAATACACCACATGTAAATGTATGTCAGGAAAAAAGCTTTTTCCACACTGATATCAAAGCAGCAAATCTCTCAACATATTAGTAGTGAAAGACAGCAGTACAGAATGTAAAAGCCATTTAATGGTTCTGTGATTCGTGAACAAGAACAGTAAGTGCTCTGGGCTGTTGGATCGGGTAAAATTCCATTTAGTTTCAGACCTACAGTATGCCACATTACAATTTCAAAACTGTAGTCACAAATTAGAAACCCAGTAACTGAATTAAAGGCAATATCCCTGAAAAACTGATTAAACAGTATTATTAATCAGTATTTTACTAAACAGTATTTATTGGTGTGCACTTTGCCATACTAACTGCTTGAAAAAGTGTTTTGAACATTTTTAACTACCCACTACAAAACAACTGCTGGCCTGTGCTATTTAAAGGGTTATTTCTATTTTAGGTGTTCATCTGAAAGATCCTTATTACATCTGGATATTGAGACCCTCAAGGCACTCTTCCCAAGACTTGGGACTGCCAGCTCTGGCATCACAAAAGAATGCAGGCCAGTAAACTATGCAGTCATTTAAATGTGTTTATTTCTCAGAGTTTTCCCATTTTACAGCTGTGCATATTTTTAGACACTTTGCTCATTTGTGATTCCTGCTGGTGGGTTACTTCAGGCTTTCTAGTTCTAGCTCAAGGGGAGAATGTGATAGACCATGGGTTTCCCTGAAGCAGTTGTTGCATCTGGCTGCAGGACCAGCATGAAGAAAGTCACCCAATTAATTCACATGCTGGGTTTGAACTCATGACTACCTATATCACACCCATGGATCTTTTTCTTAGCCAAGAAGTCCAAGTCACGTTACATACTCTACCATATCATGTGACACCACTTTAATCCCAGAAAAAACAACACACCAGGTCTTTGATTTTTCACTTTTGAAATTTAGTGTCAGATTACCTTTAGTACATTAAGTCACTATATTGGCAACACTTTTGATTTATCCTGTGATAAAGCCTACAACTTGGGAGACAGAATTCCATACATACCAAGCTTTCCGCAGAGAAAGCGCACTTTGTAGTTGTTGCAGATCCCATCGGGCTGATCTTTATTAAGACACACAAATCCGTAATCCTTGTCAATCTTGTGGAAAACCTCATTTGTCAGATTGGAAGGGATTCCATCGTGAGTGGCTGCCTGAAGTGGATAAAATGAAATCAGCGAAGTGCTGTCAGTCAAGCTGTTTTCTAGTCCCTGACACAACTCACATATCACACCAGGATTTCACAAAAAAAGTTATCTTAATATGCAATGGGAATTCCTGCTGATGTTGATTATTACTTTACAGTATTAAGGGAAAAATATTAAAAAGGTTTAAATTTTCTGATTAATACTCTAACCTTATAATCATAATAGGGCAGCCTGAAGAAATTACTTCCACTATTACAAAATACTCTGGGGTTGCTTTGTTTAAAACATGAGCTGCTTCTTAAATGAAAACTATCATCTAGAGTACCTCAATATCCAGGGGGTTGGCGCAGATTTTGTCAGGGAAAGCATTTCGGAGGTCAGCCAGCTTTTCCCAGTCTCCAGAGCCCCTTTCATCATCGCGGTCAAACCACTCTGTCCATTCAGATCCTGAGAGAGAGTCCCAGACACTTCAACAAAGGGGAAGATACAGCTAGGCTGCTGGAGGACAGGGCTCAACTCAGCACACAACACAGAGCAGACCCTATCACATGGCACAGTACCAACCCAGCATGCAGGAGATATTGGAACTGTTGATTCCATGCTTGGCCTTTTTTGTTTTCAATTTCCAAAGATATTTTATTGGTTTACGATTTACTGAACAGCACAGTCAATGTACATCCAGTTCATTTTCACCTGCAGGGTAACATCTTTCTTTATCACACACTACGGCCCTACACACACTTTTTAAATTCAGATAAAAAAGA
The DNA here is from genome assembly GCF_055471065.1 of Atractosteus spatula. Taxonomy (NCBI): domain Eukaryota; kingdom Metazoa; phylum Chordata; class Actinopteri; order Semionotiformes; family Lepisosteidae; genus Atractosteus; species Atractosteus spatula. The sequence continues at coordinate 45,025,540 of NC_142712.1, read as the reverse complement.
GAGCAGAGGTGAGAGAAGCTTTGCATTACAACAGTCAGGCCCCACAGTAGCTGGTCACTTGGCTGTCTGATAAAATTGAAGATTTAAGAAACATCTATGATTATTTGGATTGTTATTAATAATTATCTAGCAACAGGAAAGGGGGACCAAGCTTTTTAAAGTTTTTAAAAGTTGTCTTTAAAGTTGCCTGTAGAATGAAAAGAGGTAAGAGCTCGAGAATCATACTGGAACGTACTGGGTTCAAATCTTTGATGGGGCAGTGCTGTTGTTCCATTGAGCAACATAAATGTATAGAAACAAATATAATTTAGTATTTATAAAAAGCCTCAGCCAAACAAGTTAATAGTAATAAAATAAAAAACGGTAATGAATTGTTCCTTTCACAAATTGCAAGGCGAATACTGCATCAGATTCTTTAAATTCCGCGATGGGGTCAGTCACCTAGAGCTCTCCCTGCTATGCTCTGAGTGGAACCTTCACGAAGTTCTGAGAATAACTGGTGATCAGGAAAATAACCCCCTGAAATTCATGTCTCACCTTGAATCCACTGGCTTGTTGCCGTGACAGTAAAGTGTTCTCCATATGCAGACTGGAAGACCTTTGATGTTTTGGCTTCCGATGAGGCTTTGGTTCCTGCAAAGGTTTCAGGAGATAAAATGTCACATTCCAATAATACAGTAGCGTAAGAAGACTCCAGAAGTGGGGTTTGTTCACATTATGAACGGGGAAAAGTGCAGAACCATTCACCTTGATAGAGGGCATGATCCTCGACAGATGAGGAGACGTCTCCCTTGATTGTAATAAAGCTCCAGGGGTACCTGAAGAACCAAAGAGGTAAATGTTTCTGTTACTGTTCCACTATTCTGGTCGGACAATGAGATGAAAAGGAATGATTGGAAAACAAGCAAAGCGAAACAAATAAAAAAGGCTTAATGGAGTCAGCCGACAGGATGACGGATGAAACAGAATCGACAGGAATTTCCTCAGTGATATTTAAACATGGCCACTGTAAGCTTTATACACTGCAAAGTAGTATAGAAAAGTAACTATGGATACAAATCAGGTATTATATAAATATAAAGGCAATAAACAAATCTGACAATTTTCAAAAGAAGAGACAACTTGTTGTACTAACAAAATCATTTTTACTACCTGTGTTCATATCAGGAATTTGGGATTTGCTAATCATATACTGAAAATCCAAAAATCTGTTTGTTGTTTTTGTACTTTTTCTGTTAAGGCAAACTACTACACTATCGGGTTCTCTCCCCTGTGCTTTTAAATCTTGGCAAGTCAGTAAGAACAGAAGGTAAACTGGAAAGCAGTTTTTTTCTGAAGCCGCTGTCTATGTCAAGGTTTCATGTGGAAACGTTTAGACAGGAGAGTTTGTAGGAAGCTGGAGTGAGCATTTCCCAGGGCCTATCCTGCTTTGGACTTCCTACATCCTCTTTCATTACACAGCAGCTGTGATACTGCTGCCAGGCCTTCTGTGTGCCGGTTATGCACCACTGCTGGGATTGAGCACTGTACACAGCATCTTAAATCTCCGACTACTGAGTGGACTTTTTAAGTGGAGAACTTACTGTTGCTATAGATATAAGATATAAGACTAGTTTAGAAAGGTTGGGACATAACTGCATGTGCATGCTAATCTTTTGTGATTTTACTGTCTTTCGTGCAAACATCACCTTATATTTAAATAACAGTTGAACCATCACCTTGTATCACAACACCATCTATTTACAATTCTTGTATTCCTGAAAAGCAATGCCGTTTCAGGACATTGTGTGCTAGAATACACTGCCTTTTTTATTTTTCCTGATGTGCTGTCATTATGATCCTCTATTTACAGTACTTACTGAGAGAAAACCACCCCTATGGCAAGAAAACAACACCAGACATGTTCCTGGTACCTGCACATCTTAGAAATCTATCCATGGGAAAGTGCAGAAGACTGTGCAAGGATCTCAACATCACATAAATCAAGCCTGAATTGATGACATGCTATCTCATGGAATGAGAAAGCCAATCTGGAAAATATTGTGTACTAGATGCATTGTAAATGCGGGTAGCACAGTAGCACAGTGGTTAGCATTGCTGCTTCACAGTGCTGCAATCCTGGGTTCAAGTCCTGTGGTGTTATCTGCATGAGTTTTGTATGCTCTGCTTGAGTTTGTGTGAGTTTCTTCCAGGTGCTCTGGTTTCCTCCCCCAGTCCAAAGACATACTGGTGAGTTCATTGATTTCTGTAAAATTAGCCTTGGTGTGTGCTTGTGTCTGTGTATGCCCTGCGATGGACTGGCCTTCCATCCAGTGTGTATCCTGCCTTGAGCCCATTAGGATAGGCTTTGGCTCCCCATACTGAATAAGGAGGTTTAGAAAATGGATGTATTGTGCAACATGCGTGTACAGCTTATGTTGAGCAACAACAACAGAACTATCACACACCGAAATCCGAGTTGGTGGAATTGCCTGCTGCCTAGCTTTGCCAAACTCTTCTTGGCCAAGTCTTCGAGGTTATTGGAACCCTCATCATTCACCACCATAGCCAAAATCATGCCATCTTCTACCAAGTCCACATACTGGGCCAGGCGTCGGCTTTCATCCTTGCTCTTGTAAGTATCAAACCTGAAATAGCAGGAGTTGAAAAGAAGAAGTGTGTAATGGTAGAAAAGAAAACAAAACAAACAGCTGATGACAATGTTCTAAAACTAAAACATGTGTTATATATTTGACTCTAAATCCAATAATATAAATGTGCGGCTACAGAACTTTGCCAGTTTGGATGAGCTGTCGTAAATGTGCTTACAGTATTTCTACTTTCTTACTGAAGTTGAGGTTGAAATGTTTTTTTATGGTCTCCCAAGCACTGCACCAAAACTTCCCACATGGAAATAGCAGAGGGAAACACCATCTTGCAAAAACATCCTGCACAAACGTCAAGAGAGAAGAACATGGAGCAGGGTCCACCTGTCAGAGTGCAACACCTCCCCAGTCTGGGGGTCGATGACATGTACAATAATGCCGCGGTTCCCCCAGCTCTTTTCAAATTGATAGCTGTCCTCATTCGTCTCTCCCGGGTGAAGAGTTTTGTTTAAAAATGTCCAAGCTATTTTCTTTTCCCCGTGAATCTCCAGCATGCCTCCTGTGCCAACACCAATATACTTGCGACCGAAGTAGCTGTGTTCAGCATCTACATCATCAGACCTATGGAACACAGACAAGACAGTAGAGGGATGAATTACATTATTCAATTTTGTCCCTTTGGCATTACTCATACAGTACTTCCTTTTCTTAACCGCATTTTGATATGCTTTTGCAAGATGTGGCATCTTGATACTCATCAGCTTGCAGATGTTGATATCAATGTTAGCACAAAGCATGCAGTGAAAATGTACCTTCCGTATAGGACTATGGTGAAGTTGCCTTTGTAGGGGCAGTCTGCACTGCCAATGTGAAGCTCCCCTTCATTTGCAATGAGAATATGTTTGGTTCGCAGAAGGATTGGCTGCTTGGTGTCAGCCACCACAAGCTTTCCTGTAAAGCAAACAAACTCAGCCAATTAATATGCAAACACAAGTGATCAAACGGAGGAGCTCCAATTCTGATCAGCATTACAACAATACAGCTGCCGTTCAGTCGTGTCGTGCAGTACCTCCATCAGAGATCCGTATGGAGTGGACAGTGGCAGAGGAGCTGAGAAGAAGCCGCCTGCCATTTCCAATGGAGACATGGTGGGCTTCATTATGACCAGGATTCCACAGCTGAAGTTCTGTATCCTCATGTGGACAAGCTGCAATGCAATTTACTATAATTAACCACAGCATTTTATGAAAATCAATGGTATGCAGCACTATTAGCAATTTAGATAAGGAACAAATAGACAGCTATAAAGCTACAAGTTGCAAAAAGCCTAATAAATGGACATTGTTGACAAAGGTCTAATGTTCAGAGCCTTAGTGGAGTTATAATTGTTCTTTTGGGTGGACAATCTGCTAATGACATGCAGTGAATTAAAGTGGCCACTGTACTCCATGACAGCCCTGCAGCCAGTCAGCATAATAACTATAATAACTGGGTGGATTCAGCACATGTGCCAGCACTTGAAAAACACACCCACGCACACAGACATTTACAGTAGAAAGTGTATATCGGACAGCCTTCCAGGCCCAACAGGACTTAATATTCTTATAATAAACAGGTCAGAATACTAGATGGTTTTGCAGAAGAGGTATACAGGTAATTTAACTCTTTAAGTCATTCTGGATGTTTTATCTTTCGCACTTGGGACTTGAAGTTCACCACATCCCCAAGAGCCGCACTGTTCTGATTCCACAATAAAAAAGGAAATGATGGACTTGGAAAAATATGCAAGCTACAGGCAAACCGAGGAGCTTGTTAACTTTTTCCTTAGCATCTGATGAAGGCTGGATGAAGTTCACAACATAAGTCATAAACCCTGACTGACGGGTAACCCCTGAATGCTGTTTCTTATAAATAAATAAATAAATAAATAAATAAATAAATAAATAAATAAATAGCTAGCTCTTGCTGAACAACATTTTTCAGAGGGATAAGAAAGGAAGGCTCAGACCGACATCATTAGCAGCATTTCCACCAAGCCTTTTAGAATACACATGCAGATACTTTGTCGCCAAGTGACACAGAACACTCAAATTGATTTGCTCTGATATTGCAGATACAGTAGCCATTCAAGTCGAATTCCAGTTTACATTTCAGTTTACATGCTAACATGTCATACATATTTAAAGTCTATTACAGACTTACACAAGCTGTAATATGAGATAGTTTGCATAGTTTGCACGATTAAAACTGATCCTGAAACCTTCGGGAATCAGCTTAATAGCACTTGAAAAACACTGATGCACACAGACACTTACATAATTTATATCTGAAAATATATTCAAAAAAGGAAGTCAGCATAACCATAGCATAAACCAGCTGGGAGACTCTGAGACAAATGGCAGGTAGGATGAGTCTCTTCAGCAACAATGGCCTTTTCGGTGTACAGCATGGCAAAACATGGTAAATCACAGCCTAAGATGCTGTCTTAATGTGTTGAGACAACATTTCAACCCACACTATGATGGAAAAAGGCAAGCACACGGTCAGTAATTGCTCAGTAGGGATCAAAATAGCCTGACTCATACCGACCAAAGAGATGCCTGTGCTAAAAAGAAACAAAACCAAAAGACTTTCACATTTTTAAACTCCTTAAACCCTCCTCATTTTCCAAAATGTATTTCCAAGACCAGTAAATATTGAGGTTTCCCCCAACGTAAAAGCAAATGAGAATACTGTATTTAAAACATCAGAGAAATGCACACTGCCTAGCACCAACACATATCATAAGAATATCAGCCATTGAATGCTTGAGTTTCAATCCAGTGTGCATGTTCATGGTTTTGAAAGTTGGATAATAGCAATGTTTGGAATTATGTGGAACATAAGCCTGATGTTTTATGTTATTTCTGTTTGCAATTACTAAAAAGATGTCTTCAGCAGAAAAGAAACAAACAAAATATAGATTGAGAAATACTGTATATAACTTTCATCTCTTAGTTCATCGGTGTCCAAGATCTGATTTTATTTACCAATGAAAACAATAAGAATAAGAAAAAAATATGCAAGACTATATTACTGGAGCTCGCAGTCTGCCCAGTAACTCACACATTCAGATTGTCTCTTCCCCCCTTTTCATTTCCTACGTGGCAACACAGTGACTTCTACTGTTGTTGTTGCCTCTGCCTGAACGCTTTTTTGCAGAGCAGCTACTATGGTAGTTCTTTTCCAGATTGCAGGTATTTGCTTCATATATTCCTCTTACAGCTTACTACAAAGGAGAAAACTAAATTAAAATGACTCTTAACCTAGACTGAGCTCAAACCCACGTTTGAACCCACACTTCCTATCTCGAGTGCACTTGTGCTAACCATAGTTCTACTGTGTCTCATCCTAAAGATTAAAGGAATCAGAAGAAAAACAACCATTTCTTCTCCTTCACAGTCTTTAAGGTAACAGAGAGAATTACATTAAAATAAAAACATATTCTAATGTATTCTATATTGGCCTGTATACAGGAAGAAAATTGTAAGTAAATTAAAAAACAAATACAAATAAAAGTTTGCAATAAAACAATTAAAAGCCGGTTAACTTTCTGAAAATCACAAAAACTGCATATTGTCATGTACTTACCAGCGTTATAACTGGGGATAAGTACTGCAAGAAGTATTGCGATGCACAGCCTCATTTTCACGCCACCGAGTGTGATCTTGCACAGAAATGGAATTCAAGCTCTTGCATGTGTTTCAAGGCACCTGAAAGGGAAACAGTTTTGCTAAATGCAGATTGTGTTGTCTCTGGGAATTGTGTTAGATCATTAGGAAACAGTCAACATCCAGGTGTGCAACTCGACAGATTCTAATCGATGGACCAAAATAATCATCTGTTCATGGATCTTTTTGTGCTCATAATTATTTTACTCAGATTTTACACACACTCAACCATTCCAGTCATACAATTAAAAGGCAACGCTAAATATGTTTTTCTCATGTGAAGTTATGATTTAAACATTTACATTTTTAGGGAGAAATCTTCAAAGAGCTGAAGCAAAAGCATATTCTCTATATTTTTATATGATCAAAGAATATCTCGAGGAGAAAAAAAGGACATTTTAATAACACAAATACGCATTTTTTATTTATGGTTACATAAACCGTTATGTAACTGCTGAAGAAACTTGTTAATGTGTCAATGACATGGAGTAAAAACTGAATTGAAAAAGAAATTAGTAATAGGTTTATTCCTTGCTGAACAGAGAAGAAAGAAAACACAACGTTTTGGCCGTGGAGCCTTCTTCGGGTGTGAGAAAGACTGATACTCTCACACCCGAAGAAGGCTCCACGGCCGAAACGTTGTGTTTTCTTTCTTCTCTTTTCAGCATGGAATAAACCTATTTATTGTTCCTTTGCACCCTATGCATGCTGACGCAGATACCCACCTGAGCTACAAAAAGAAATTAAGTTAGTTTAACTAGACAAATATTGGTGTCTTTTAGGTTACAGACTCTAGAAAACCATCTACTTAATATTACAAATGTATAAACTGCAGCACAGCTGAATACTTAAAATCTGCTCTTGAGCTCTAATACTTAGTTACACATTTATCCACCCAAAACAATTAAGGGAACCATGTTCTCTACACATGATATTTGGCACTACAGTTTGAATCCTATGGAATGAAAAGCAGGAGATTCTGGGTTGTGATATTATGAGAGACTATGATAGGGGGCAGCAGTGAGCAGGAGTGATCAAGGCTCTTGACTGGAGGATAATGGGATCAGATCTCAGGTAGGACGGTGCTGCAGGATCTGTGAGTAAAGCACTTAATCCAGACTTGTTCCTGTAAATACTCAGCTGTAAAATGGGTATTGTATTACAGTTCACTGCAAAGAAGAATTTGTTTTCAAATAACTTATCTGGTTAAAAGAAAGACTAAATAAAAAATGCTGACATGGCCCGTTGTATCAATTAATCAAAACTCAAGTGGCTTCCACAGATGTGATGGAGTGATGCGCTGCCCAAAATTAAATCCAGCCCAGCATCCATAGAGTTAAATCATTGACCACAATACACTAATAAAGACTACACTTGTCAACCCCTCCACAGTCTCAAGACTAATACCAGCCGAATGAGCCCCAGGCTTATTCTAATATAACACTGATACACAAAACGCTTCATTAGCTTGTGCTTTAAACAAAACCAGGCATGAACAGAATACTCCTTAGAGTGACATTCGATTTTCCAATATTAAAACAAGATCAGACATACTTACTACTGTACTTGCTACTTTAAAAATAGAATTGGTTTATACACTCAGGTGCAAGTAATCAGAAAATTACTTTTCACAAATAAAACTGAAAGAAGCAGACACTAAAAAAATGAAACACAGTACATCACATACGTTTAGAAAGAATATATTTATTTATTTTTTGATACATACAGTTGTAATGATATAAGTGATGAAAAGAAAAGATGGAATGCCATTATCCACCCAGGGGTGCCCCGGTGAGGCCTTGCTGCAGTAATCCTTTCAGGAGCTTTTCATCTTTCCGGTACTCTCTGCCCTGGCCAGGGCACTTGTACTCCTTCAGCCTGAGAGGAACATAGTGCTGAATGGAGGCAGCTTCTTTTCCATTTGATCGATTTACTATTTTAATCCAAGATGGTTTAGAGTGGCCTCTATAGCCCAACAAAGCAAAGCTTCCTGTAAAAGAAAAAGAAAAAGAAAAAAAAAGATTTGAGTAGAGTTCTACAGCAGCAGTTAATACTCAGTGACTGGCTGAGTAGTTAACCAGCTGCACTCCTCTTCCTCTGGACTAGGCCTGCGAATGGGTATCCTAGCTCTTAAGTCTGGCTGAACCATTTTGGAATACACTACACAGAGGAAATTAACGCTGACGTTTTTCGTTAACACCAAATGATTGGGGCTAATTCAAATTCTGTTGGCTCACGGAAGGCAAAACCTCTTTGTATTTTAAATCAAGGTTTTCTAATTCTTCACTTCCTATTCCTCCAGCATTTAATTAAGACGACAACTCAAGTGCACGTAAAACACTTGCTTGACCTGTTTCATTATTGCCGGATTTATTTTTCCTTCGGCTCAATGAGAAATTAATAGCCCAATTCTTTTTTTCTAAACTGTATTCCTGAAACCAATCTGAACACAGGCCTATTGGCACACAATTCTGCACAGTATTGTCTTTTAGCCAAAACTAAAAGAGCATGTGAGAGGTAATGCCAAAGTCTGCAGTGAAGATAGACAACTGTAAATGTCACTATTTAATATTTTAAATTATAATATCTAAATGAAAGAGGTTTTGCCTCTTTTAGTTCTGTGAAATCTGAATGACATGCGCCTTGATTCAGGCTGGATGCCACGTACAATACAATTTGAAAGGGTCTAATGTACAGCTGGTTGAATCAATATTAAAAACCCATTAACACCACTACTTGGTAGCACACAGAACAGTGTTCCAGCCTAGGCGACACCACCACATTCAAACAAGGAAAGTGAGCATGAAAGTGCTCTTACAACAGAAACAATGGATTTCCAAAACTCTACTTTAAAGCTACTGTAGTTCCCCCTTAGTTCATTCATTCAGGCATTCATTCAGGAAGACCAAAGGCTCAACAGAAGGAGTTGGACTGAAGAGGGGTAATAAATCATTAATGAACAATGCTTGCACACTTGCATTTTCAAGCTCTTTTTCTCGTGGCCTTTTATTACAAAAAAGGCAGACGTTTAAACACAGTAGCTGTTTCTCACAATATGCAGAGGAGTCTTTGCTTTTTCTGCAAGCCGGTTTGTAAAAAAAACAAAGCATTTATTCACTTGCTCAGACTGAGTTGTGCCACTCCTATTTCAGAGAGTGCCAGTGCTTGCTCAGATCGCAGTCAGGACATTCAGCCATGGACCTGCCTGAAAAAGATAGACCTTTCCTTTAACCATTACATCACCTTTCCTGAAGAGGCCGATAGGCTTTGAAGAGCCTAGCTTGATAAAGGCAGGAATCCCAGGGTCTCTGGGCAGATCCTTGATATCTCTGGAGCACACCAGAACTATTGACCTAACACACAGGAAGACAAGCACAAAGTTACAAAAGACAATCTATATCAAACTCTCTAATATACTGTCCCTCTGCATTCTGCACCAGGTCAATTCAAAACACTGAATCAAGAGAATCAGTGGTACAGCAATAGATGCAAATTCATTGGGGAAAAGTAAAATATTATTTCAATGCAGATGTAGTTCTGTGAAATACATTAAGAATTATCAGAAGTCTTAAATCAAGAGCAAATACTGTGAATGAAAGTCAAAATTTGAGTTTGGAAAAAAAGCATTATATTTTTGGAAGGACAGAGATTTTTGAGCATGAAAAATTGAAAAGAAAGTTTCTATCTCAAGTTTTTTTGCTGCACTCTTAACAGTCCCAGTTGCACAAAAAGCAAGCTTTATGATCTCTGTGGGCCTGTTAGGCTTTAAGTGCTGCTGCTGCAACTTAATGCACCATTAAAACAGATGGCCATGGATAACAATAAAATAGAGAATCTCATTATTGCAATACGCTGCGTGTTGTCTGACCTGTCTTTGACAGCAGAGATGATGTAAGAGTTAATAGCACTGGAAGCTTGAGATACAGTCAGAATTTCAAAGTGGCGTCTGCTTTTAATTTCTCCAGTGCATGCATCCACCACCACAAAAAGCAATCCTTGCTTTCTAAATAGGAAGACTTCATCATTCACCTAAAAGATAAAAAAGTGACTTGTTTACAGCTATAACATGGAATTTTGAATTAAGTAACTTACTTCAGAGACTTGAATAAATGTTTTTTTAATCTATTCCATGTCACACACTGAATTTAACCCAGAAACAATAGTTGTTAACAGTGATGCTGTTTTGATTTTTTAATTTAATCCTTTATTTAGCCAGATAATTCAACAGAGAACATATTTTCATTTACAATGGAGACCTGGTCAAGATTCAATTCTTTACGTCAGTTCAGGAAATTAATAGAAATAATTGTTGACGTGGCATCCTCAGACATCCACACAAACCACATGCTCATGTCCCATAAAAACCATGTAATGAAATATAATTGACTGCTATGGCACTGTAAAATAACTAGGTCAAATTATTCATGTGAAATGCATTCTACCACATTAATGCACAGAATTCACCGGTCTTCCCTTGCTGCGCACCTCTCCTCTGTACTATAAAGAAGAAGATGATTATTTTAGTGGCTGAGAGTTCAGAAATGTTTTAGGATGTTTTAAACTAGTTTTAGAACACATTTTGAAATTTGACATAAATGACTTGACAAGCTCTATATTGAAACACTGTTATCTTTTTGTTTCCACACTGAGCATTCTAATCCTTCTTTACATGTTTTCTACAAAGTCCACATTTGCTCTGATAATGTCAATTAACTCATCTAATGTACAGAGGGATTTTTGAAGTATTACCAAGAACTTTTACACAGACAGTTCCAAATCTAGATCCTGTCCAAGTGTGGAGGCTTTTCTGGGTTAAAGCAGGGGATCTGAGGTGTAGACAGTGCACATGTCAGATTTGCTAGTCTAGCCTGTATTGGAAAAACTCTTCTGTAAGCAGCGATGGTGTAACAAGAACTCTAAGCCAGGCAGATCATGTTACTTTCAGCTCTGTGTGTAGATTATTTTCCAGCTTCCAAGGAGCGTAAGGTTCTACCCTCATTAAGCCCCCTTCAAGTAATGATATATTAAAAATTAATTAGAACAAGCAGCTTATTATCTCCTGGTCTCATGGTCAGATACTTCATATAGCAGCAGATCATTAAACAGCTCTTTGCTTATATAAAAGGCATCCATAATGAACCTTGATCACTTACCTTAATGAAAGCAGACTTTAGCCCATTTACTATATTGGCTCTGCTGAGTGAGAGAACCTGCACTCTCACATATTCTCTGAATGGCTCACTGGAGATGGCAACCTATGATCACACAGTTAAAACCAGGGAAATCAATGAAACAGAAGTGGAAACATAAAGAAGATCCACTTGTCATCACAGAATACATTAGTTAGAAGAACAGACTATGAGTCCTTTCAGAATTCTGTGACTTTTTTTTTAAAAAGTAAAACTTTTTAAACCCCACTTTTTTAACAATTCAGCTGAGATTTTCAATTATTCTGTGGCAAACTGTACAACTCTTTTTTTATTATTTCTACTAAAGTGCATGCTCTTAATACATTTACAACATAAGTGGCTGAGATGTAGAGTTTTGCTCCATTTTAAAAAATGTATAAGCTAAAAATCTTTTTTAAAGATAAATAAAATGTCCCCAAAGTAGAAAAAGGGTTATGTTTCTTTAAAAATATCATTTTTAAATTAATTTCCCAAACAGGCATGTACTTATTGAAGAACCCATTATAAGTGCTATAACAATATCAGTCACAAAGGTTTCTAAACCTGGTTAATGATTACAAATATCTGAACCGAACACAAAAAACAGAGGCAGAAGACTCTACTTTTCTTTCAAGTGTAAGATCTAAGTATGTACTGTATGTATTGTATCACATTAAAATGAAATACAACATTACCGAATGCTACCAGGCTCAATGTAACTATGATTGGTCTAAGATCTAAAAAAGAATAAAGTCAGTTTAATCATTTCTTGCCAGAAAAAACACTCTATTTCTGTTCACATAAAACATCAAAAAATAAACAAACAAATAAAAATATCCATCAATGTAATATACACAACACAGTGTTTGGAACACTAATAATCCTGAAAGTCTGTTTTGTATTGTATACTTAAATGACTTTAATATTTGGTTAGATGCAAGGATGTCACATGACTTATCAAATATACGAATTGGCAACATTTAAAATTAAAATGTTATTCGTCAATTAATTTTACAAAATTGCTGTTTAGGAATGTAAACTTGCATTAGAGCAGTTTAAACAAAAGAGATACAGTATTTCCAATATTTTAGTAGTTACTACAAGATTCTACAACCAAATATGATTTCTATACTGAATTCTGCAGAATTGCTAAATTTTTTAAGGTCTAAAATATAATGGCAGCAGAGCAGTGTAGTTTATTAAGTACTGTTCATTGCAGTGAACCCACCTTCCTTCCTAAACCTGATTGAAAACTCCCAAAGATTAACGAACTGCTGCTGCCTGCTTCCCCATAGCTCCCTGCCTCTGGCAGGAGGGCATGAAGGAGGATAGGATAAAGGAGACTGAGACAGATCAACCCCATTGCCAAACAGATAATACATACCTCTGAGACTTACATCAGCAAATGGCAAAATCTGCTGTGTGCAATTTGAAAAACACTATCCTTTTTAACACTGTTAAAAGCTCAAGATAAATTCAGCAATGTAACCTGTGCCAAGCTTGGAACATGCTTTGTAGGATTCCATCTGAGCTGGGGAGAAGATGGGGAGACGACATCGCTAAACCTTTCAGCAACAAACAGACCCGCTGGGCTGACAGCCTGGCAGGGTGCCATTGCAAGACCAGCCTCCATACCTGCTGGGCGCCGCACAGGCTGCAGGGTGTCCCCACTCGCTGAGAAACCCAGAGGCGTTTGGCAGGGATCCCGCGGCTCTTCACCGGGAAGGGATTGGGCGGGCAGGCCTGGGGAGTTGTGGAAACGGAGCGTGCCAGAATCTTGACTCTCTCGCAGCCCAGCTTGGAGCAGTAGCTGTGGCCCTTGCGTGGGTGACTGGCTTGCAAGTGCAGGAAGAGGTACCTGGCCATCAGGAGAAGGCGGTGAATCATATTAATTAGGCTGAACTAACCCTGCAAATCTGGGAAATTCGTGTTCAGTACCTCCTTTGCTTGTGCCCCCTCATGACTGAACTGCTCTGTTCTTTATTCCCTGTGGTGGCTATATGTCTTTTTAATTGAAAGCTGGAAAGAAAAAAATGTTCTCTATGAGTCATTAGGTTGCTCTCTCTGCTCTTCACTTATTGAGGAGCAACAGGATAGTGATGCACACGGTCACTGTCAGCCACTGTAATTAAACACTTTCCTCACACATTAATGAAGGATTAAAATAACTGACCCTGTCCCAATATACCAAAGAGCAGACTACCCTATGTCCTTGGTGTGGGAAAGGGCAGAAATGGTGTAAGGTTTCTCATTTAAAATCCACATACCATTGCATCAAACAAAACCACTATGTTGCACAAGGACACTGAACAAAAAGTGACCGTCCCGGTACTGAAATAATTCTTATAGTTGTAAGACTGGAATGCTGATGATGAAACAAAAATGCAGGAGATGGTGAAATAGAAATTTAGCTTGGCAAATCTCTCAAGAATATTCCAACACATAGCAGCACAGCATGTTGAGGTCTATTACTGTAATCTGTGTCTGCTCAATCAGAACTAAAGGGCAGCATAGACTGATAGAATACCACTTTAATGGAACATCTTCAAATACGTGAATTTCTTCATTTAGTGCAATAATATAGTGCATGTACATGCTTGTCCTTATATCCAAGGTGCAAGTCTATGTACTTCAGGAACCACAATGTACAGTAAGGAATAACATTTATGACACCAAATTCATGCATCCAATCCAGGATCCCGAGATTAAAACCATGAAATTCTGGAACATCAGTGAATGAGAAACAATTGACTGCAGTATACCTTTGCTTGGGATCTCCTGAATTTTGCACTGATATGGTCTATAAATATCTGAGATACAATTTGATTGATCTGTTTCTGTTATTTAAGCAGATTGATTCTGGTGGCGATGAGTACTTTTTTTCTACAGTTTACTATGTTAACCAATGAGACAGGCTTGCTGATGTTTGATGATATCTCAGATCCACTCACCCTGACTGGCTGTCAAAGTAGAAAAGCCTCTTGCTGGGATTCTCCAGAACTGCTTCTACGGAGGAGGCAGGAGTGTAGTGCTCCACACTGTGCACTTTCCCAGTCTGGCGCTGGTTTATGTCCGATACAATCCTAAACGTTGTGCCTTGAGGATAACAGAGGGCCACTTGAATCCAGTTTCCTCTGCAAAGCAAAACACTAAGTCAAGAGAGCCCAAATTGCTCAGCATTGATGACAACTGATGCAGCAGATGGGAAGGTTTATCTAGTTTTTAAGCCTCTATGCAAGTAAACCTGTTTCAAAAACAATTGAGTATGTACAGTACCTTGTAAATATTTCCAGTGTAATTTTCAATCTATACCATCAATGGCAAGTCTTACAGAAATTAAAGGTTTGCCAGCTGCTACATCTGTTTTTTTTTCAGTTGTTTAAATAAACATAAATCAATTTCTAAACACAGTTTCCAGAAGACCATTTTTCAGTAGATTAAAATCCTATCAACATGTATGAGTTCTGTCACGTAGATTGTCTGACAGTGCACAAGCAGTGTGATACGGTAGAACAGATAATTGTGGAGGTTTAATGTAATTTGACTGACATCCAAAAAGCCTTACTCAACAAGTGATGAAAGAGGTGCTTACTCCCCAGGGTAAGCTTAACTTGTGCTGTAACCCGTCTATATGTTCTGACACAATGGCGAGAAAATTATCCACAGGAAAGTGATTAAGCATTGATATGCAGACAAATCAGGTTTACAATCGAGCTGGTTGAATTTGAATGCTTAACCTCCAGCAATGCTACATATTTGTCACATAGGTGACAGGAGACTTTCTGAACCCTCAAAAGTGAACAGGCAGCCATGGACCCCACCCCCAAGGAACAGCTTTTTTGTCTACTACATTGAAATAAAATGATCAAGGAATTAAAGTTTTTTTTAATCTATTAATATGTAAACAGTAGGATGTCTTTCCTTTCCATTATTAAAAAAGTGGCTGCCAATCAATACTAATAGGACTGGGCTAATTTCTAAGAAATAACCTGGACTTCTTCACAGAATACAAACTAGTGTTAATTCTACATTCTGAGTACTGATACTGAACTGTAAAGCCAGGGAGAGCTCTACAACTTGAATAAACAATGGTAAAATGTAATATTGTTTACAAGTTTTTAATAAGGTGTAAAGACAATGAAGTAACTGATGTGTGGTTGAATACATCTTTCATTAGTCTGTCTGAAGCAGGTATAGACTTGTCCTGTTACAGTATACTGTATATGCATAGGTCTTTGACATGGACACAATTTTCCAATGGACCATAACTGATGAGTAATACTTTAAGAAATTTTCCAGAATACTACAAAAATGGAATACATTTGAGTGATGCACTTTCTAGCCCTTCGAAACTGCCGCGTTTCATGTAAGAATTAAATGGTTGGTTAGTTTTCTATCCTTGAGCCATGTCTTAGACAAGGCAAAACTGGATGCTTCTATTAATCTTCTTAATTTTCCATGTGGGTGATAAGTCTATGTACTACCCTTCAAAAAGCTGAGATTGAGGACCAAACACATCTCTGAAAATGTAATTTGTACATCAATTTCAACAGCTGCTTAGTGCAAACAACTAATTAGCATGGCTCTCTGTTGCAGGTGATACATTGGTTTTTGTGTGGACATTTCTTTCTTTAACATAAATAAAACTTTTTCATATTACAATGCAAAGACATGGTATTCTTGTGTAGACATTATATTTTGTACAGTATATACAGTAGAACAAGATTCCTCTAAAGAGAGATTTTTAGTATCCTATTTTGGGGGTTGAGTGTTTCAATTTAAATAAAAATGTTTAGCATACTCTTTACTGACAGACCACCATCTGAAACAGTTGCATTTTGCATTTATTAGGAATAAAGCAATGCCTAATCTAAAATAGTTGCAAAGTTATACCAAAAATGAAGACAGCCTTGTAGGTTGTTCTGAAGGCAGTACCAATGTGGACAGCCACATTGTGGATTACAGTAACACCAGCAGAACATGGAACATGGAACATTTTTAATAAACTCATTTCCATAAATTCTGCAATATTTCATGGCTCATTCCAACAACATGCTCCAAAGAGTGGGAAGAAAGGCTTCCATGATGATTGAAACCCTTGACAACAAATCTACACCTCCACTGAACACCTATAGATTTTCCTCAAGGTGCCACAGAAATTGTAAACTATTTTACACCACTCTGAAATGAAAAAAACACTTGTTATCAACATGTTACTCCAGAAACCCGTGACCTTAAAATTGCATGCTCTGCAAGCTGCCCAAAAACCCTGAGGAAATCATTTCAGCAAAACATTTCAATAACATAAAAAGAATCTGGATGTCCATCCACATAAAAAAATTCAGAAAACTTAATTTCAAATCTAGAATGACAACTTTACACCAATACCAAGATTTAAAACAAATCACAATCCTCCTATTAAAAAACAAATGTAGCTTCTGTCCTGTTAAGACTTATCCACAGATTACATCAAATTGTAATAGGGAAGAAGGATGAAAGAAATTAGTAATCAGAGTTAAACATCTCTCTTTTATTTCTCCAAGCTTCAGATTCCAAGGCTGCTCAAATACCTGGAGAACTGACTCTACCAACCTTGTAATAGTGAACTGCAATCCAACACAGAAGAAACAGATGTTAAAAGTTATGTAACAATAAAACAACATATGCCCAGGGCTTTCTTTGCATGATGCTTAGGAAAGCTGCAAATGTATACAGTATGTAGAATAATATATAAGCAAAAAAAAAGCCCATTTAGATGTAACAGGCAGGTCTTAGGCCTATTTAATAAACCCTCCCGCCATGATTATATAAAGCAATTTGGCCTACACACCAGTTTAATCATTTGAAACATTTACTCTCACTTTTCAGATCTTCATAAAATGTTTGCATTTCTGAAAGCAGAACTGCTCTCTACCCCTAACTCCAAGGAAAATGGGAGATGAGACTGTTCTTTTGAGAAGTCAAGAACACTTTTCTGCAAAGGAGACCTAAGGGAAAAGAAGTCCTGTCATTTCTTGCTCATTAAAAACATTTAAAAATTTTGGTTGCAGCCTGAATTCTTGTCTTTGGCTATTTCACAGACGCATACTGCAATAACAGGAGAAACTGTGAAAATATATTTACATAAACCAGTTTTCTTCAATCCTTATTCCCTTTCATAAAAAAGACAGAATGTTTACTTCTTTGTTTTTGTTAACATGAACAAAGATGAGACATAATTCCTCTAGTCTTATTAAATAGCCATAACTGAAACTGAGGAATACAAGTGGTCACATTATGGAAAGAAATTGTGAAAAGAAAAATAAACACTGTCTAACAGATACTGTAGCAGATGTGTGACACCCCACTCACAGACAGACAAATGAAAGGAGATATGGAGTACACTCACTGGCAAAAGAGTAGGCACTGCCTGTCAAACAAAATCTTGAGAAAAGACTCTCTCAGTGATGAGCAATATGTGTTAGCCTCCAGTGAAGTTGGCCTAAGGAACATGACAAACACTTCAATCCCCTCTTATGGCCACAACAATCTCCAGATTCCAAAACCCATTGAAAACTGGTAAAACATGCAGAACATGCAGTTCTCTCAAACACTAAAAGCCTCATTACAACCTCTGCTGAAGATGATCCCACAAGGAGAATGAAAATAAGATCAGGCAGCAGACGCTCCAAAAGTGTATACAAAACAAAGCATTCTTGCTGCTCCCTAAGGGCCACACATTCTCTTATATTATGAATGTGTTTTGGTAGTAAGAGTACACAGTATTATAGTCTTTCAGCTTGATTTAATAAACAAAGATAAAAATGCATATTTGCATACTCTAATACTGTTTAGAATCAAGTTCAACTCTACATCTCCAGTACCAATTGATTATTTCATTGATCTGTTAGTTTTTCATAGACTTATTAACAAACAATATTCAACTTGTTTTTTCAGTTAGTGTCAAAAATATCCCACTTCACGGTTACTGTTTCCAATACCTTCAGCACCCACAGCACACATGCGAATTTAACACAGCCTCTCCTCAACTTGCTTACTGTTACATCTGACTAAACGGCTCCTACAAGTCGATCAATTTATGATGGACCCACACAGGCGGAAATGACTCTGATGGACATTCCCATACTGAGTGCTTGCTTTGTCCTTCTACATGTCCAATTGGTTAGATTTCAAGTAGCACATCTGAATGAGGGAGGAAACTAAAAAATTGGTCCAGGGTTGATACCAATTCCAAAACCAATTTAAACTTTTAAGAGCTGGAATCGAATTTACACATAGAAAACTGAAATCCATTAGCCTGTGGTTAAGAATTAGGCTGGAACAGGATATAGAGACAGTGTTCCTCTAGGACCAGGGCTGGGAACCACTGCTATAGTTCATTACTCTATAATGACAATCGGTTTTTACATGTGAGTAAGTTTGGCAAAGTATTTACTGCAGAAACTCCTGGTTTATGATATTACTGAAACTTTGTTTGCAGACCTCAGCTTTCAGTACTGAGTGTGGTACCACAGCCAGGAGAGCGATTTGCTTTCAGTGTGGCTACAAAAACTTTGCATTCACAAAATGATAGATACCAGCAGGATGCCAGATGAAAACTGGAATTTGCTGTTCTTGTCTTTAGGAAAAACAATTTGTTCTGAAACATTTTTCAGCAATTACCCTGTCAAACTTTGACCAAATAACAACATACAGGGTTCATTTCAAAGATTCCCTCCTGCTCTCTCTCACCCACTCTCTCAGTGGCATAATGGGAAAAAAGTGTATACAGACAGAATTCTTTAGAAGTGGTTATCTGACCCCCTGGGCAAAGGTTTCAGTTCCCCACAATTCTAATTTCACTTTTCTCTATTGCTTCGGTGCCACAGAGAGTCATCTGGTATCTGACACTGCATCACAAAGGGTCCGACATTTACAATGTTTGTTTCCAATTCAATTCCCAATTATCTGGCGGAGATTGGATGTCAACAAAAAGTTTATGGAACTCTCATATCAGAAACACCAATCGTGCTGGGCAAACCACATGGAAAAGCCTTCACCACACAGAAAGAAATGTTTATTTTGCTGGCAACCCAGGGAATTAAATCAATTTCTGTCCCAGACTGGAAAGACCTACAGTATGTGAGTTAAGATGAAGTTATGAATTTGACTTTGTCTGTAATGTCTTTTGCAGTCTTTGTCAAAATTTAACTATCCATTTGTAAGCCAAAAAACATTCCGGTCTAAAACGTGCAGTCACAAGGTACTTTGTGAGGGCCAAGTAATGCATTCTTTTAAAATAGGAGTACAGTATCAGTACCATTTACCTCCGGTAATCAAAACAGCAGGAAGGATTTTTTGACAACATCCCAAACCTAACTGACTCATCACTAAGAAAGGGTTATTTTACAGGGACAAAATGTACACCGAGTCATTTTGAATATGGAGGTTTTTTTTTCTTGGATTATTTTTTATAGTGACAGCCCTATTTTTTTTTTGCTCTGTGCAGAACAAAAACTAGAAAGCCATGCTACAGTCACAGTGGTGTGAGATGGGTGAGCTACCTGTCAAAGTTGATTGGATAGAGAATAACCTCTTCAGGAGACACGCCCTTCCACTGCATGACGTAGGCCTGCTGCAGCATCACCACAGGCTGGTACTGCTGGTATGGTGCGCCACGGTTCACGCCCTGCAGTGCCAGTGGACGACTGGAGTATGTCTCCCTGGCAATGAGGAGAGTCAGATTCTCGGGGCGCCGGGCTTGGATATACAGCTGTAGACAGAGAAAAGATTTATTTTTCATATACAGTACGTGTGTGTGTTGTACTCCAGCTTCCTGCCTCCTTGTTTTTCTCAGTGGTGGCAACAGCTAAGGGGACCTGAGAGGGAGTATCAGATCATTAATATAAAAAAATAATTACAAACGAATTCCCCCAGAAGGCTGCCTCTCCCAACAAGCCAAATCTCCATTTCTGCCTCCCCTTTCAGGAGCCATCAGTCTCAGTGGGCACAGCATTAGCATGACACTGTGTGGGAAAAAAGGTGAAAAAAAGATAAAACTCTGAAACCGAAACTGGCAGCTTTTAGGTTAGTACAGGTTCATTCATGAAAGCTCCACAGCTAGGAGGTTTGACAAAATCTTAAATCTGGACAGGACAAATACTTCATATCTGTGGGACACGGGTAGATTACAGTTTCAGGTTCTCAAAACTGAACTAGAAGAACATATCCTAACAAAAGGGGGAAAAGAAGACATTGTCCTGATAAAAAAGAGGTTGTTCCTTTGATCATGATGATTTGCAGGTCTGTGAATATGTAAAATGATCCCAGGATCTCAACCATTGTCTGAAGGAACTCAGGGTATCAGCTTAAGAAGCATGGCTGAATTAAGTGCTCCAGACTCCTACAGAAGTACAGTTATCGATAAGAAAAGGTAATTTGTCCTGCAACTCATAAATCTCATCGTTAAACAATACCCCTGATTCAAATAACCAAGAAATTATGTGATCAGTTATAAAAACTATTTCTTATTTAGAGTTTTTATGCTTTAATATCCACGTTATGAAGCAACTATGCATTGATAAACCCAAGATATATTTGTTAAGACTTGAACATTTCTCTGTGGACATTTAAAAACATAACCATCCCCTTTTGATGCAGTAACACTAGAGTCTCCTATCCAGAAATGCTAGACTGCAGAAGTAGCTAATAAAATTCCTGCCACATCAGCATCTTGTACAAGTCTTTCTACACGTCTGTCAAATGTAGTCATGCAACAACACATTTGGAATGCTAAAAATGGCATGGAAGGAAAGACATGTACCATTTGCACGCATAGCCTGTTGAGACAAAAGCCCTGCTGATTCCTAGAGCACATGTCAAAATGAAGTTGTTTAAAATGCATGTGATGGTTGTAAAAAGGTGCTACAAAGGTAGCCAAAAAATAACTGGGCAAAAAGCTTATTTTGGTAAACTAATATCCTCTCAAAACAAAATAATTTTAAATGGAAAATTATTATCTCAGGGTTTCCCTTTGCTATATTTTTAAAGGCTATAAAAATAGTAAAAGTCATGCTCTCTATTTAGATTTCTAAGACTTGTATTGCTGCCAGAATACCAAAAAGCCTCTGCTTGATGAAATGAGCCTTTACCATTGAAAAGGAACTGCTGTGACTGGATCTCGCTCAGGAAAGTGTAGCCAAATCAGACACATCTAAAATGGAACATTTAACTTTTTTAGAGAAATTGTAATTTGGGCCTTTTGTTTTATTTTAATCATAATGGCACTTTACAATCTGCAGTGCTGTGTTTAAAACAACATGTATTTATGCTGCTCTCTAGCATACTGTACATGTCCAACACACCCACATAAGCAGAATAACTTTGTGTTGGGCTGACCTTAATCTTCTCAAAAAAGAAATTCTCAGAAAGCAAAGGCCATCCGCTGAAGACTGGCCACTGTTACCCCATTATTGTTCCTACATCGTTTTATTCCTTCAAAAGCACTCGGAGTCCCAAGTGTTCTTTCTTTCTACTAAGTACACATCTGTGCCGAAAGTATCTATGTACCAGCTTCATTACGTCCTATGAAAACTCCCTAGTACAGACAGCAGACAATCCTCCTTAAATACCCAGATATTATATATGAATCATACTGAGAAATGGCATATATTTAGTTCTGACAGTTGTGTAGAAAAGTTTTTATGACCCCGCCAAATAGTAAGCATGCAACAGCAATGTAAAATTCCATTTTTTGATTAAGTACAAATAAGATAAGCACTGCACAAACACCAGATAAGTACTGGAACATTCCAATTTTTTTTAAAAAGGGCATTGTTTTCATTTTTACAGTCCACCTTGTTTTCAAAGCTTGTTGCCACTTGTCCTGAGACCTCAGCAATTGCAATGTTCAAGAATCCCTGTGTTTAAACAATTAAAGATCATTTTTAATGCTAAATATATCTTCTGATTAAACAGACTTAAATTCAAACTTGGAATTTGGCAACCGAAAACAGTTCAGCAAATCCATTTGACATGATGGTTGTCATAACAAGGCTGCAAGCTAATGGATCATTCCACCCACACTGCAGCAAGGGCTTCAGAACCATATTTTGATGAGGTGTTTAAATTTAGGAATTTCAAAACAAGAAGAATGTGGCCGTCTGGATAAGTATGCTGTGTCTATAAATTAAGACAAATCATATTTACATAGGACATTTTATACAGAACAAAATAGAGAGGAGAGCTAACAGGTTACAGTTCACATAATTCTGGATTCTTCATATAAACCCACCACAGCTGGCTCTATTAGAAAGCCAAACTTGAACACAGAGAATGAACAGCAGAATACAGAAAATACATTTTGCTTCCTCTACTTTTGTCCCATACCTAATTAATGGATACATTATGTAATTTACTTTGATAAAGTACCACTTTAAAATGTATAATAAACAGGACATACAAGTTTATAGGCTGATTCCTGCTTATAATTAACCTGATCTGTGATATTGATAGTATATACTGTATGTAGTACAGCACCCAGTAGAAATGGTGCAAACACAAACAAAGCAGTAGCTTGGCTGGGCTGTTTAATAGCAACACCTGGTAGCTTGGCTTTGTGAATCAAGAAGCACCAGATGCTCATATGGAAGGGAACAAGTAATAGGTTTATTGCATGCTGAAAAGAGAAGAGAGAAAACACAACGTTTCGGCTGTGAAGTCTTCTTCAAGTGTGAAGAAGGCTAAAGAAGAAGACTTCACAGCCGAAACATTGTGTTTTCTCTCTTCTCTTTTCAGCATGGAATAAACCTATTACTTGTTCCTTTGCAGACTAAGCATGCTGACGCAGCTACCCACCTGAACTGCTCATATGGAAGGCTGATACTACAGTTGTGGAAAAACATGGAAACTCCACTGTTCAGCATATCATTTGAATATGTTAAATAACTTATAAATACACATGATTTTACATGTATTTGTCACGGACGTCCAAAGGGACAAACCGTGGGGAGCAGGAGAGCGGAAAAAGACCCATATGCATAGCGGCGAGATGGGAAAAAAGGCCCGGGCTCCAGTGCAAAGAGTTCAGGACTGCCGTATAGAAACCTATGCCCTCAGGTAGCGGACGTGGGGCGACCTGGTGCTAGGCAGGTCTCAGGTCATCCGAACGTCAATGCTGAGCGAGGGCAGAGTGCAAGACCTGGAAATATATAGCCCAAGAGAAAGAGAGGGACCAGAAGGACAGCAGGCTGCAGAGGGCGTGACAGTATTGATCTATCTTCAATGGACAAGTGCCATTCTCAGCAGCTGTCTTTCTCAGAAGCAGAATGCTGTGTGCCTGTCTGGTCAAGATCATCGCATACTCACAGAGTAGACACCCAGCTGAATGCCACCCTGTACATTATCACTGGAAATGATACTTCCACTCCCTGGGCTACCTGTCCTAGCAAGCATCATTCCTACACACATCCAATGACTCACAATAACCCACAAAATGCTCAAAAAGGTTCAAAATGCTCCTCACCTGCAACTGCACAAGGACATACTGAACCCTCCCGGGCTCAAGAATGGTAATCACTGCACAAACACACACCTCATCAAATGCCCTCCCATCAACCTCCTGGCTTTCACATTCCAAGAAAAGAGTGGTCCAAAGTGTTTTAGGAATGGTCATGGTCCATGTGTTACCAACCTCTATAGAAGGGGAGTCAGTGCAAGCCTTCTTTTGTTTCGCTTTGAACAAACTATGCAGAATATCTGAGAGTACTGCCAAATCTACAGACTCAGTGAAGGACTACACACGCTTAAGACACCTGGACAAGAAGCTATTATTTGGCTCGATAACAGGCTGCACCTTTTGGGGTGATGTAATTAGTGGAGTACCACAAGGTCCTGTGTTACGATCACCGCTGTTCCTAATTTAGGACAATGATCTAGATTATGGTATGGGCTGTAAATCAGCCAGATTCATACATCATACCAAAAGGAGAATTTGCAAACATTAAAGCCTGGGCAAACATCTGACACATATTGTAACATTTAATATATGCAAATGCAGTGTATTAGAAGCAGGTACTGTACAGAAAAAAAAAACCCTTTACATATAAGTGAAGCACTAGGATCAAAGAATCTACTTATGAAAAAGATTTACAGTAGGTCTTTAAATTGTACTTATATGGTCACATTATTTACATCTTAGACACTTTAGAGAGGTAACAAAAAGGCAAATAATGTTAATCTGGAACCTGAAATTATTCAGACCCTTCCTATGCCATCACATAGATAGATAGATACTTTATTGATCCCGTGAGGGAAATTGCAAATTTGCCAAAATGGCAAACATTCCATTTTGAATTGTCAAATTAAAAAAAATATGCATCTATATTTTTTAAAACTTAATATATCATTCAAAACCTGAATGGTGAAACTGAAGACTATGGACAAGCTATATTATAGTAAATACCAAAACTAATGCATCCCTGAACTCAATATTTGGTGAAGGAAGAACCTTTTGTAGCAATTACAACCACAAGTGGTTTAGGGGCAATTGTTTTTATCCAGTCTTCTTGGCAGATTGGCTCAAGCACTCTCCTGTTGCTTGGAGCTCATTTATGGACAGTAGGTTTCAAGTCATTCCACATATTCTCAATAGGACTTTGACTTTGCCAGTCCACTCAAGGAATCTCCTTTCTTATTCTTAAGTCACTCCAGTGTAGCTTGTGCATCAGTCCTTGCTGACGAGAAGCAGCCCTAGAACTTGACGCTGTCATCATCATGCTTGACAGTAATGATGGTGCTGACTGGGTGATGCACAGTGTCGTTTGCCCAAGACATACATGTACAGTAACATCCTGTATTGAGACCAAAATACCCATTTTTGCCTTATCTGACATTGGAAAACATTGCCACATAAAAATTCCCTTAAACGATTTGTTGCAAACTCAATGCAGGAATTGATTTTTTGGCGTTTTTTTCTATAATGGTTTCCTTCTTTCCACATGGCTATACAGTCCAGGTTTGATTTATGGAATTTTGAAGGGACACCCCTTCCATTTCCTTTCCGCTACCTTTTTGATCGGCTTCACCATGTCCAAAGTGTGATTGTCTTTGAATTTTTGTGTATCCTTCTCTTTCTAGAACATTATCCCAGAGCTGTTTTGAAAGCTTGTTTTTCATGGTTGAATCTTTACTTGAATTTCACTTTGACTGAAGCTCCTTAAAGAGACATATTTATGTAAAAAGACATATTTATTCTGAACTCATATGAACTTTATTGTATTGTATTACTGTACATGTACATGGATGGTGGCTCATTAGTGTAATTTTGTTTACCTAAATCAATTTAGGTTTGCTTCAGCAAAGGTTTGAAATATGAAAGTTTGAAATAGTATGAAATAATGACTTTACATTTTCTTCCATATTAACTATACTTGTTTCTTTTCTGGGTTTTTTTTTTGCTTTGAATGTGTGTTGCAGATTGTGTGGTAGAACAAATATTAATTTCTACTACAAAGTGTCATAACCGCAAGCTTCAAAACAACAAAACTGTGAAAACTATGCACTGTGAACCGGGTCTGGTTGCATTTGCAAGGCACTGTATTGTTCAAAGAAGGATTTACTAAGACCTCATTTAGAATGTAGTGCACACTTTTGTGACCAAATTACAAAAAATATTGCTGCTCTGGATTAAGTTCAGAGAGGAGCAATCTGATACAGTCCTAGACTGAAAGGAAATTTCTACACTGACAGGCTAAAAGCATTTAACCTTTATAGTCTCGCACAGAGAAGAATATGAGGGGAACTGATTCAAGTATTCAAAATCCTCAATGGAAATGATAAAGTCAACCCAGTGGATTTCTTCAGAATGAACAGTGAAACATGAACCAGAGCACTCAAGTGCAGACTTCTTGGATGTGCACTTAAAAACTAAGAAAAGAAGGCACTTCTTTATACAAATTGTGGAACAAACAATTCAGCCATATTGACATAGAGGATAACCTGGCTGCTTTAAAAAAAAACGGCTGGATGAGATCCTCAGATTAATTAGCTTCTAATAACCAAACGAGCTAGATGGTCCTAATGGCTTCTTCTCATTTGCATATATTTAATTTATTGGAAAGTATTTTTCCTCTAGAGAAATGTATTGCATTCTTATCTGGAGTCAACCCTAAGTATCTGACTTGAAACAGATAAACTAGTACAGTATGTACCAACATAAGTAACAAAATTCATGTATTCTAAAATAAGTACTGACAGTCAATAGATGATGCAGATGTGCAAAACATCTGGCATAGAACATAAATTTGATCAAGATCTTGATATTCATTGAATGATTGCAAAACTGGAAAGGTTTGGGATATACTACATCTAAATGTAAAAATGCATGCTTGAAAAAGGTTTAAGGCTTTGGAATCACTACAATACACTTCAGGTCAAATGAAAATCCCTACTGATTTCTAAAGATCCTATCCCCATGGGGAGATCATTTGGAGCTTTTAATCTATAGCATTATTTTTCCCATTACTAATTACAATACTGTGGTGTAGCCAATGTCTTGCATGACAGCAAAAAACAGGTTTCAAAATTCAATAAGGTATCTGTCTTCCTAAATAAGTTTCCTAAAACAGAATTACAGTTGCTAACCCACATCCGATTGAAAGAAATATGGATGTATTGAAAATGATGGTTGCTCCTACTTTCCTTAACCCATAGCTTTGTAAACGTCAATTCAAACCCCAACACAAGATAAACTTGTCAGTTTATTCAAAATGAGCATGCACTGCAGCACCCCACCATCAATGAAATTACACCTCACCATCAATGAAAAATGAACACTGCTCTTTTAGAAAACTTATATAAGCATAGTGTAACATTCCATTGTTCCAGCAAAGGGTAATAGAGCAGAAAGCAATGATGATCAAAGAAGGGTAAAACATACAATGGGCTGGCAAAGCATAATACGAACAATGGGAAACTGGACTGTGTAAGAATGGTAAACCCATAAACACTATGAGAACAATTTCTCCAGAAAACAAGTGCATTACCTGTGCATACTGTCCACTGCATATAACACCATTCCACCTGGGTACAGTGAGGCAGCCAGGGTGATGGATGAGGTAGTTGTCCACTCTGGCAATGTAGGAATCTGGGTACCCGGTTACTGATCCATCCAGGTCATGAAAGATGGAGGTTTTGTCCCCATCTAGGTCATTAGCACCAAACCACTGGCCTGGCTTGCCAAAGAACACATTCAGGCCCACCTAATTGTAAAGCAAAGATACCAGATAAAAAACAGGTCTATCTCTACAGTAAATATGTGCAAGATTCAGCTGTTCAGTCTGTCATGAAGTGCCCAAAACTGGGCAACAAATATTTGGAGAAAGTTTACTTTCTCAAACAGGAGGCAAAAAAGAAAGACTGTTTGGCACACTGTGACACAGCTAGAAGGGTCATGTTACCTTTAAAATCCAATCCAAAAGTGTAAATGCAGTTATTTGATCCTTTCATTAGAGCCTTCTCTTGGTGTTAGCTAAAAGCTTTTTCTTAAACAGATCATTTTGCAACAATAGCAGAAAGCTGGCAATAATAGACAAGAAATTCAGCTTCTGAGAAAATGGGAAATAACATTCAAACCTCAAAAGTGTCCAACAAATTCACAATCATCTTGGGCATGACACTGGCCTGGGAATTCATACAAAGCAACTGCTTGAGCTTTTATAATCTGAGCAAGTCTGGCGTACATTTAATACGGACTATAGTACAGAGTGAAATTAATTAGCGTTAGTCATTCTCTGCCAAGAAAACAGAACTGCTGTTGTTGCACCTAAAGACTTTTAGTCTAAGCAAAGGGGATAGTTTAAACAGAAAATACAGAATGATGAAGTAGGAGAGTCCAGGATCAGCAAGGAGAGCAAGCCTCTTCCTCTACAAAGTAATTACTTTGAACAATTAGAACAATGGGTTTTGTTCAGGCGCTGTTAGACAGGAGCATTGAATGCCAGAGGCAATGAAATGAAGACTTCCCTATTAATATCCACAAAGAACTAAATAAAAGCTTACTAATTATGTTACATGTGTTGTGCTTTCACCTTTAGAAGAGATGGGTTTTCTCCTGCATATCAAATGTTTGTTCAGTGACCTATTTTTCTTAATATAGTGCAGACAGACTGTAATCCAGCCTTGTTTTATAGAAACTGATAGAAGTATTAGAAATGTACTGATACATTCTTTGACTTACATCTCTGATTACTAACACTTAATGAGGTGAACTATACAAGGCTCCCCATATCAGACATTCTTACACTACAATGCATTTCTCTTTGCAAAAGGATAGGACATTCAAGTTTTATTTTGTAATTGGTTTGTCATGAAAAACAGGCTTTAAGAAGTCTATGCATCTGTTTTAATTTGTGCCTTAAGCAATTCTACAAGAATGCAGTCAACAGTTCCATGAAAGGGGACACTGACCTTAAATTGGCTCTACAAAAAAGTAGGAAATGCAATTATAGATCATTATGACCTCTATACTTTCTGCAGCGCCATAAATAAAAACATCCATGTCATTCTTTGAATATTTTCTTAGTCCATGGAGGATATTTTGGCTGTCTTAACAGCTGCTGTAAGCACTCAAGATCTACATGAACAATGTACAAATAATTTTAGGATTGTCCAACCCATACTGGAATGAAACCTAGAGCAAACAATTACCATAAAATAGAGACAGAGAGAAAATGATTTCAAAACCTCTATAGATGATATATCTGTGTTGTTGTGATATATTTTAATATTCTCTTTGCAATGTGTTAAGGGGTTAAGAAATGGAATAGGACAGGTAAAGTCCTTACACTTCTTTCCATCTTGACAGAGGACACGTTGTTCTGAGGGCTGACCTGCCAGGCGTTCTTCATGAAGAATCCCAAGGCACTGGAATACCTGTCTGAGGTTGGGGTGAACTTCTTGAAGGAGCATTCGGTCAATCTGACAGGTCCATCATAGATCTGGAATCCACGAATTGGAAAAGTCCTTCACAGTACAAAACAAAACAAAATCAATTGTCATATTCTCAAAGCACAAAGACTCACAGCCATCACCAAGATTTAAACCATTCTTCTGTTTATTTCTCAGGGGCCAAAATCAGGGGTCTCCTACCCAGGTGTTGGAGGGCCCCAATTAAATTATTCTTATAGGTTATCCTAAATCACTTGGTATTTAAGGACTTGGAACACTTGTTTGAGCAATTAGTCAACCAAGCAAATAATGTTTCAATGAAGGTGACACTAATCCTTGAGGGATGAGGGCTATTCTGATTTCTGTTTTAATTCATCCATTCATCCATTTTTTAAACACATTATCCAGTACAGAGTCATGGGGGAGCCAGAGCCTAACCTGGCAAGAAATAAGTGCAATGTGGGGTTCCATTGCAGGGCACACACAGATACACACACACACTAACACCAATTCTTTCCCAGAAGCCAATTAACCTACCAGTTTGACTTTGGAAACTACCGAGAGGAAACCCCTATGAACAGGGGAAGAACATAAAACTCCACATAGATAGCACTCCAGTAATTAAGCCCAGGGTTCCTACTGTACGCTGTGAAGCAGCAAGGTTAACCACCGTGCCCAATTTTGTTGCAAATGCTCTCTACTTCTCTACTTCATTGAACACTGCACCTACTTAATTGGTTCTGTAGTTAAATTGTTCCAGGCCCTTCAAGATGGATGGTTTAAAGGCTCCATCTACTACCTGCAGGAATGTGGCTCTCCAAGACCGGGGTCGAATGACCCTGCTTTGGAACACACTTGCAGGAGAACATAAAAGGTATAGGACATGGGATCTGTGATCTTTAAGGCTGAATTTCACCCAAAGCCTGAAGGTAAATTGTTAAAAATACATTAAAAAACTCACTTGTTCCTGGGGAGGGTTCTGTATTCTCTGTTGGCTCCCTCACCCCAGTAGCTGTTCTGGCCTCCATGGCTGCCCACATTACTGCTCTCGCCAACAAATATAGACTTGGTCACCTCCAGGCTGGAGCCTTCATCAGTTGGGAAAGTTCCATCACTATTCACAGAATGATAACAAAGTGCTGAATGAATTGCAGGCTAAATTAAGTACAAATATTATGGAACGCTAAAATCTGATACGTTTTAAATACTGTATCTAGGAAATGAAATATGTAAGATATGTTAGAGCATTCATCATAATGTACACTGTCTTATGATTCAATGAAAGCAAATGTCAGGGTGTTCTCTTAGCAACCACTGTCCTGGAGGGCAAAAAGGAACACTCAGTCATTCAGCCATCTAATGCGTCTAGAAAATATCATATATTACTGAATAATTCTGCATACAGAAAGTTTACAATATGTATATAAAAAATGCAAGTTGGAAACATGTTCTTCAGGGTTTGTAGTAGTGGTTTACATAGATAATATATAATATAAAGCAGATTTAACTTTATTATACATTTAAGGACTTGTTTTCAATCTGCTGTAATTAAAGCAACTAGCAGTGATTGTACTAGGAATGTTCTGCACGTAGAACTGGCTAATTCAATATCCTGCTCAGCATTGCCTGGCTCCAGGAATCCTATAAATTCTACACCTTTTTATACATAGATAACAGCTTATCACATTCTGCAACTGCTCCAATGGTGTTGCTAAAAAAAAGCAGAGCAGAGCATTTATTTTCTTGAAAAAAAGGTATCTTGCAAATTCCTACAGATATGCCTCTCTTAAATCTAATCATACTAGTGGCTGATAAAACACTGCAAACTCCAGCTGTTCCCCAGACTGAAAGGTGAGAGGCCTTTGAATGGTGCCCATTTAACCAGTGGAGGTGCTCCTTTCATGATAAAAGTAAGCAGACAAAAGCAGACCCTGTACAGTGCATGGCTGTGCTTCAGTTGCATCAACTGAAATTGTGCTACAGTGTAACAAAAACTCATTCATCAGTCCATACTTTTTTCAAACATGTATAGTCTTGTAGTGTATAACCTTATCTGTAAAATGTGTAAATTTTAGTTTTTGGACCGCATTAGTATTTTTAATACTTACATGCTAAGCTCATTTTAACTTGCTGATTTTTGCCCTTTTCTGTGTTTCTCACAAAAATGATCAAGCCTTTTAAAAGATCACTTTTAGAGTAAATATTGCAGTGGATAACAATAGATATGCTGAGCATCACAAGAAATGTGTCAATCTACAGTATGAAAGTATGCATTTAAAAAAATAAAGCATGTAGATTTTGAATACGCAGGTGATGTAACATGTTCGATGTTAAGCATGGTGAAAAACTGAGAAACACACAGAAAGGAACCAATATACTCTGCCAATCAAGAGATCAATGCCTTCAGAGCATTGGTATGCTGGATGCTTGACTAAGTAGGAGCACTGCTGTTTACCAAATGAGGTCAATGAATGACTGCAATCTGGGAGACCATGAGTCATGAAACCTCACCAAGTTTGGCATCGAGATGCATGGTCCATTTTCAAGATCATTTTCATACTGCCATTTCCCCTGCACTTCCTGCAGGCTCATTCTGCCATTACAGCATCCTAGCACGATAACGACTTTCACATGAGATGGGAGAGACAAGTCTGCTATAACGATCCAACTCTCCAGACATGAGCCCCAGTGAGATGGGCATCGTAGACCCGGAAACCAGTAAACAGTACTGAGAAAAATAGGACAGCTTCCCAGCATCTGAACCTGCTGCAAAGTAGGTGTTGCACATGTACAGCTTGTATTGATTCTAGCAGTGCCCACACAAGCTACTAGCCTAGTGACCTTCACTATAAATCCTGTTGATGACAAACGCAATGTAATGAATTTACCCACAGTATGTCATGTCTGTTCAATAAACTGTCAGTGCATCTGCCATAAAAATAAATTCCAAGATAACTGTGTGAATCTGTTGCAAATTAAGAGTGATGAGTTTCTTTTGGTGGGCAGTATGTATCAAAACGTTCCAGGGGAGTCATTTTGTATTTTTCTAATGTAGCAATGGGGGAAAAGAATACTGCCGATGCACCTGCACTGCTAATTAGTTTCAGAATTCCTTAATTCCTTATATTATGTCAAAAACAATACCTGGCAAGAGTGAGGCCAATGCCATTATCAGCAAATCTGAAATAAAGGCAGAATCAGAGCATTAAAGTTTAATTTCTTAAATCAGCAGAATCACGCAACATGTGATAATATTTCAAAGTTTTAACCAATATGTTCAACTGGAAAAAAGACCAATGATACATTGCAATATTTCATTCATATGAATTGCAGGTTTTTGAAAAATAAATAAAGTACTATAATAAGCCTGAATTTCTTCAAGATACAGCCTCATGTTGTACATGTCTATAATCATCATTTTTGAGTGCCTTTCTTCCCCACGTTCCTGTTCTGAACTGAATTACACACAGCTGGGCTTTTATATTTCCATAGGCGCTCAAAAACGAAACCTTACCAAGCACTTTGCAAGCAGGGGCCTTAATTTCAAACACAACTGGACAGAGTCCTACGTCTGCTGCTTAAGTAGCTGTTTATGGAAACCACTGATAAATAGGAGGTGCTGTGGATGAAAAGGTAAAGAAAAAGGGAAACCTACCCACAGTTTTGGAAAGTGATGTCCCCACCTCGCGCCCAGGCTCCATGGTCATTGTTTTTGAAGGCTACCAGCCCGTCAATGACAGCAGGGACTCTTGGCTTTGCTGGATCTGCATCTTGGTGAGGACGGTACCTGGGACATCACCCACATGAGACACCTACTGTATAACCCTGTTGTCACTGTATGATATGTTTGCCTTGCTAACCACTTCTACTGTCAATTACCAGAGCATACCGCACCTTTTTGGTTCCAACCAAAAAACAACAAACATCTAACAACTTACATCTTACTAAACAACTTACATCTTATCAATGTGTTCTCATTTAAATGTATGAGGGCAAAAGGGATCTTAGACACAGAAATTATTGAAAGATTTAAGGTTTATGTTGCTTTAGAACCTGGAGATAAAGCAATCGAATTTTAAAACACAGAGGCACAGCTATCATCATAATACAGATTTATACACAACAAATGATTTTGTTACTCACTATGGGGTTTTCAGTAATACAATGAGAATGGGTAAGAAAATAAAACCAAGCCTTCATGCAAAACGCAAAAACATTTTAAATGAGTTTATTTTGCCTTAATGAGAAGAAAACCCTTGCCTGCGCCAAAACAATTATTTTTCTAAACAGCATGTGAGCTCTTTAAAAGCCATTTCATGGAGACGGATAGAAACGTTTTTTTTAAACACTGGAAGTGGTAAATTATTGCTATAAGCAGATGATTAAAAACTCTTATATGTGCTGTTACATTTGCATAATGCATTTGTGTCTAGGATTTCATTCGATGTTTTTTTCCGAATGAATAATTTGATTGCACTGGGGAATGTAATCAGTCTGACTGTTACGCCTTCAAATACCACAGAGGGGGTAGTACTAACAGTATAGAAACAAGACTGACCAGAATTAATAAAAAGGTGAATAAATGGAAACAGGAGGCCGCTGGCTAGGTGAGACTGCCATGTGTGGGATGGAAGGGAATGATAATGGATAATGCCCTGGGATTCATTTTTAACTGGCATGCAACTCAAATACAATGTAGAAAATGCTTCCATCTCAGAATGTGTTAAACATTCATGCGGAGATGTATAAATAATAAATAATAAATAATGGTTTGGCTAAAGCTACAGGTGATATCTTCCTTAATTAAATGTTTATTATGACAATGAATCTATAAAAAAGTGTATATTTTTTTCTTTTGTAAGCTAATACATGTCAGGGCACCTAAAGCATAGCTGTTGTAATGCTTCAGGAATAATGCATAGGCATGAAAAAGTTATTTAAGAACAGATACAAAAGAAGGCTATTCAGCCCATCTACAGTGACTATCAAAAGTATTCACTCCCCGTGTATTTTTTACATTTTATTGTAGATTACATAATGTGGAATCATAATGTATTTAAGAGGAATTTTTTGCCATTGATCAACACAAAAAAACTCTCTGTCAAAGAGCACATAAAATCAACAGATCATGCTAAATTAATTCTAAACAGAAAACAGAAAGATGTGCTCTGTTCTGAATGCCAACCTCCCGTAATTTGAAAAATAATCTTTTAAGAGGAACTATACAAATAACCTTCTTAAGTGCTTAATATAACATATTGCAGTCTCTGTACAAGTCCATTACAGTAATGGACATTAATGGTTCAGGAATACAACAAATAATTAAGAAAAGCAAAACAAATATTTTGTTAAAGTCCAGATAATAAAAAGAAGTGACACGCTCAGGAAATGGTACCTTGCATTATCAATGGTGAGATACTCTCTAGGATTTGCAGCACTGGCATTGGATGTCTTCACTCCTTTCCCAATGAAGAGTCCAGCCTGCAGACAGTCAGACACACTTAAGACACGAGCTTCACAGCCCAGAAAACTTTCCTTCTCCAGTCATAGACATGTTAGACCGTGAAGGACGGAACTACTGCTCTGAACCTAGAAGGAAGAAGCTGAATAACAACAACCTTATTAAAACTTTAACTTAAAGGACTCTAGACACCAAATGTAAAACATTTATTATTCCACAGATGTGCTCTTTAATTTACTAAAGGAAACTTGGACTTCATAATGTTACCTTTCTGTACACTAAAAACCACCTACCATACCACAGCTATAAAGATCGCCACGTACTGTGAAAAATATATACTTCGCTATCATTTGATCATCCTAACAACGTGTCTACCTTTCTTTATTACCCCATTGTCAGACGAATTCCTTCCATTTTAACAGTTTTGGCAAGCATGATCACTGCAATTTAGAGATAAACAGATGAAAACCTGACATTACACCTTGCCTTTCAAAGCTTTGTAAAAAGAAGCTACATCACTGGGACAAACTATAGGACTTCAATGTTGCATCATTAGTTTCTTTCTTAATTTCTTTTATACATCAAAACTACAATTTTGGAGTGAAAAAGTAAGTTTTGCAAAACCTCAATGAGTATGGTTTTTGTGTATCACCACTTTCTGAGTAAGAATTTTGAAATTACAGGATGTAGCATTATAGCTTGAAGCACAAAGCATTATAAGTTAAAATCTATCAAATGCTTTAAACTAAGCTCATGTTTAGAAAACAACATCTTTGTAAAAATCTATTTTTTATCTTTTTAATGGAAATATGGTACCCTTTTAAGCACATAATTAAAATAATTCAAAAGAGGTAGTCTACAGTCAGATTTGAATTGGAGATATCACAATATGATACATACTTTGAAATTAGAGTGTACTCTGTTGTTGTAAAATATTCCCAAAGGTGTCAGTTCTGTCTTCCCCTCTGGGTATAAGCCTTCAGATAGTCCAGTGGGAACACGATGAAAAATGTACCAGATTCCAACATCCTTCACAGAACACACATAAAAGAAGTTAGTGCTTTGCCTGTATACATTACATCAAAACACAAGTTAACTAACCCCAGAATTTTAATAATTAGAAATAAAATTATATCATGTACTGTTTTTTTATTGCAGCATTGGTTCACTAAAATATTTTAAATCTTCATTAAATTAAGTATTGTTACTGGACAGGTTTTGATAAATGAGGAAATGCGCTAGTATGAATGTTAAAAACCAAAAGAATTTTTGTTCTGATTTTTAAACTCAAATTAATATAGCATACCTGTGCCCCCGCAGCAGCATTGTTAATTAAATTATTATTAGGATTTGCAATCCAAAATGTGCTGACAGCCCTAGAGAGGAAATGAAAAAACGCTATGATAAAAGCAGTAATAACTAAACACACACACAATGAAACCATGCCACTTTACTTTTTATGAAGATTGCTCTGGGGCTGGCTGTCATTTGTTTCTGTAAACTGATGCTCAGCAAGTTGTCTCTTTACATCCTGTTCTGACTACTCAATATCTGTAAACTAGTACCCCAGGAACAATTTACTAACTGCTGTTACAGCACAGCACAGACTCACATGCAGTCGGTGCTCGGCACAGGCCTGTAGTTTCCAAAAACATTTTTGCGAATCCTAAGGCACATGGGCTCATCTCTGTCGGTGGGCAGGATAGTCCCTGGCTTTGTCAGGAGCCCCAGGTTATGATAGAATGTGTTTCTCTCTTCCACGCCGTCTTCAAGAAAGAAACAGTGGCCTAAGGTGTCATAAGCGACAACATCTTTTACCTGTGGAAAAAAAGCCATAAAAAACAGGGCTCTAAAGGAAGCATATTTTAACTGTAGCAAAAATGTACAATCACACATGATTTCTAATAAAGTACTGATTAATAATCACACTAAAAACAAAAATTATGGAATTGGCCAAACTATTAGTATGAATGCTTATTAGACCTCTTTTCAGAGTTTTGGAAATCAGGTAATTTCAAACAGTTATATAGGATGTTTTGTCACTGTCAACCAAGATAAAATATGGTTCTAGGCACCATATTCTCTAATCTACAATCCCTGTGACAGAACTTGTATGGTGTGCCTCAAAAACAAAGCATACAGTTCAAGCCCACAAGAGCTCAAGATCAAAAAGTGAAACACCAAGAGTCACAATGGGCAATGGTTGGCAACAACAATGCAAAACTTCAAAAGAAAACTGGTACATGCTCTCAAAACAGACAAAGCAGACCTATCAAAAAAGTTTTAACTTGTAGTAAAAAAGCCCATTTTGAGCATTCCAAACATTCATGTACAATCTAATTCAGGAGTCTCAAACTCAGATCCTGGAGACCTTAGTGTCTTCTGGTTTTTCTTTCAGACACATTCTCAGTACCATAGTTGGTCTAAATATTTAATATCTACATACCTGTAATACTTCTAACAAGGTTCTAAGGGGATTTATAGGTAATTATAAGTGAATGCAATATGTAAAATACCTTAAAAAAAACAATATAGGACTAATTTATGGAAAGATAGATTATTGGTTTAATTGACTACTCAGGCTGGAAGGGAAACCAGAGGATACCAGGCCCTCCAGGAAATTTGTAGCCCCCTGATCTAAAAAATTGCTAGCAAAAGTTACAAACATAATCACCATCCCTTTCCTGAATGCCTTGCGCATCATTAAGCAATAAGCAAGTTAGGAACCCACAAGCAGGCCGTGAGTGGCATGCACAGTCACACATCGGGAGAAGCCATGGTGGATCGACAGGTTCTCCAGGGAAGTTGGGGGATGGTAACCCCCTCTTTGATCGACATCTCCAGCCAGGTGGAAGTGCACAGGATAGCTTCCCAGGTTCTGCTGACCCATGGCGGTGAGCTCCACTCCTGACAGGTGAAAAGACCTGAAGCCCTTCTGGATCTACTGAGACACAATTGAGTGAATACAGTTTTTCTTTTGTGCATTTGGTTTAAACCACTGTCTAGCTCCCTAAGTGTGAAGCTCTTGTTTCTGTTGACAAGGAATAACAAAGCCTTTTCAATCTGAGAAATAACCAGACTTATTAAAAGTTCCCAGGATTTACTTACTAAACCAAAGATGCTTTCCCTTATGTTTGCATCCTTTGTCTCTTACTAACACAGGTTGCAGCTGAAATGTGCAGTGACTTTGACAGCTGATGAATTATACCGTCTGTGATGGTTATCTAGACAACTCAATCTGTTCTTATTTCATAAAAGGAAAAACAGCTTCATTTTCAGGGAATTTTAGAGATTTGCATTAAGAGTTTTTAGGCAAGAAAAAACAACAGAATCAGGAACTTATCTTGTTCCAATCTTACTGATATTTTCATTTGTGAAACTTTGCATATAATTAATTTCTGGAAGTGTGAAGCTACAATTGCCAATTGCATACCAAGTACAACACTTCTGAGCTTCTTGAAAATGCAGGTCTGTGATTAGATGTGGCCTTGAGACCTTTCAACAAATATTTAAGTAATAACTTGCTTCTTTTTTAATGTAGTGTTAATTACTTTTAATAGGAAACATGGTTATTTTATTGACAGCTACTCATTATTCACAGTACATTTACCTTAATATGTCCTCCAAACGTATCATAGTTAAAAATATCACAGTGATTTTCACCATAGCAGGAGCTTTCCATTTCACTTTTAACAATAATATTTCTGCTCAAGAGCCCAACTTCTGCCCTCATATCAATCCCATCTATGATTTCTCCCATGTGAAGATAATGAGGTTTCCCTGTCAAAACACATAACATATCACATTAGAGGCAACTCTTACGAAATGGCCATAATTTCTAACTGAACAGCATTCTCCATTGCTAGGGGATCTCCAGTACCTGATGCAAGCATACATCCTAGAAAAAGCATCTGTGAGAGGTTGTAGGGCTTATATTTGGTGAAAGAGGTTCATTAAATACTTATCCAGTTCAGGGTCACAACCCAGAGCCTATCCTGGAAAGCACTGGGCACTCAGGTATCCTACCCTGGATAGGATGCTAGTCCATTGCATGGGACACAAACACTGCACTCATGCTAGGGTCAATTTGACAAAAGCCAATTAACCTACCAGTATGTCTTGGACTGTGGGAGGAACCCAGAGCACCCAGTGGAAACCAATGCAAACATACGTAGAACATACAGTACAAACACCATGCAGATAGCACTCCGGGAAATGAACCCAGAGCCCCAGCGCTGCAAGGCAGCAAAGCTAACCACTGTACCACAGTGCTGCTTGGGGAAAGAGATATGCAAGTCATTGAACACAAAACCATAAGGACTGAGCAAAAGCTCTTCATCTTCAGTGATCAGATCCATTTACAGTAACTTCTCCCACTGAATGGCTTTGGCTGAGGGGGCACAGCTGGAACACATGATGGAGGTAAGAGAGACCTGCAGGCCACTGTCTTAGACAGCTGTGCCCAGGCAGTGATAAATGACACCAAGGGATGTACAGAAAACAATAAAGAAAGAGATGAAACACTTGAACATTTGACAGTTTTCATGTTCAGCTGCCAAACTGGGTTACAGCTGAGGTTCCCAGATCAATAATCCAGTTCTAGCTAGCAAAGATATGGAGTATCATTAATAATAATCTATCAATTAGATCAGATGTTTTCAACCCAGTTCTCAGAATCGTCACAATCGTCAGTGACTTAATCAGCATTTTAACTGGAACAATAATGTGTTCAAGCACACCATCTTAATCATTTTGTTTTCAGCTGAAAAAGTTATAAAAAGGCTTGGATGAGTCAGACTGTCAGCTTAATCACCCATAGCTGAGCCAGAAATAAGACACAGAAGAACAGGGTCAAACCTAAGAATTTACACCTTACATACTGTAAAGCTTTTTGACCTAAATACTGGAAGATAATAGGTTAGAGACTTCAGAAGGGAGGAATTTATGCATTAGAGGCTTTTCAAAAAATGAAATGGTGAACCTCAGTGTGCTGCAATCAGATTTAAAAGTAGTGAAAAGCAGGTAAATGCATACCATCAATTTTCACCTGGTTGGTTTTGCATTCTGGACAGGGAAGAAGACTGAACTCTTCTGCCTGGTGCATGGAATAATCTGTACTGGCAATCACTATTCTGTCCCCAGGTACCCAGCTTGTGACATCATCCACCAAGTCTACAACAATACCTTTCAGAGCTTCCACTTTAAACCCTATGTGAGGTGAACCTGAATAAAAGAAGTATAAATATAAAAGTGTTATTTAACACAAAGTCTCTCAGAAGTTTGTACAACTGGCCCTAACCTCTGCCAATTTACACGCACCATTTGAAACATTCAGCAGTACTGCCATCATGCTGCTTCCTTGAAGGCAGATAACTGTAACTCGGTGTTTGAGTTGTTGAAAATGACTCCATTTGTCATTGTCCCTTTCTCTTGCACAACTGATTCTTAGCTGTTTATCATCTGCACTGCTGTTTTCAGAGCAAATTAATTATTTAGATAAAACAACAAAGATCTTTATCTAATATAGCATGAAAAAAAAATACATAGCTTGATCTGATAAGTTCTCTGACAATTGCAGGCAAGCAAACATAAAAGGTCATATTCCAATAGAACAGGGACACTAAACCTTTTACCCATTCACTATAGGCAGTGACTGTGAAGCGAGTCCCATCATATGTCTGAAATTCTCTCCTAGCTATAGCAGCACCAGTGGTTCCACTCATTGTATAGGGCCTCCGGTTCTCTGTCGTTGAGAAAGGCCCCCCTCGAAGTGTACCTACTAGTGCCCAGGGCTGCCTAAGGGAAAAAAATGACATTCAGCACTCTCTGCATCTTTACTTCCCATGAAACACGTGTACAGGCTGGACAAAGTCATGGTCACCTCACTGATGAATGGCCTCTGCAAATATTGGATCAAGGCAGGCTGACCAGAAGGCTAGTGGGTTATTATTTCACCATGATCCCATCCAGCTCACTGACAGGCAGGCTCACAGGAGAACAGTAAACCCTGTGTTTTGGATTGTTAAATATATGCATGGCTTCCTGACTTCAGCTATACATCCTGGCAAATGAGATTGTCATTGTTTTTATAAGGGAGAAGTCTGGAACACTGCTGGCATAGGGCCATATTCTTGCACAAAAGAAACGTACCATTATTGCCGGAATCTAAAGGCAGGTGCATAATACAGTGCCAGCAAAGAAATGCACCAGCTCACAGAAGAGATCAAGAAAACAACCAGAAGGGAAGTATTTATTTTAGATCAGCCTGGAAGGTATTTGCAAAAATGTAGAAAACACACAAAATTACTTGAATTAATCAGGTTTTTACTCAGTAGGAGATAGCAAACCTCTCTTGTTTTTACATGATAAAATCTTCTTGTTAACTGTTTTCAATTTAAAAAGCCCTTGCACAGCTTTCTGTCTTATAAAGCCCTTGTCTATTATTCATTTTTGTGAGATAGTTTTTTTCTGCTTAAACAGCTAGGGATCCCTTCGCTTATTTCAGCTTTATAGCACACGGTGGGAAATGAAGCATGCATTTGAAGAAACCATTTTACTAACATGGAGCTGTCCATGGTAAAGTGAAAACAAGCCACATGAGTACACAAGACATAGACTACTTTTCTTATTATTTTGGATTCCAATAATCCAAATCTGATTTGAACTAAAAAAAATGCATCAGTAAATGCATGAGGTTACTGAATAGGTCAAATCACCAAGGAACAAAAGAGAAATTTTCAGCCTTACCTGTACCCGAGGTGCTTAATGAATTTGCTCCCCAAAACATCAAGGATGTATTCCCTGGCCTCAAGGGACAAGCTCTTGGCAGCAGAGTCTCCTACTGCCATGGCCAGAATCACTCCCGCAGGCTGGTTACTGAGGAACTCCTTCAGTCTTCTGCTTTCGTTCGCCATCATGTGAGTGTCGAAGCGCTCGGAGGACAGGACTTGACCTGTTCCATCATCCACCACCCTGACATTTATACCCCTGCTTCCCCAGTACCTCTCAAATTGATACGGGCCATGTTGCAGACCCATCGGGTGCAATGTTCTTGCCAATAAAGTCCATGAAAGAGGTTTTTTCCCATGCATCTCCAGTGTTCCACCCTTGTCAACTCCGATGAACTTCCCACCAAAGTTCTCAACAGCCAAGCCTTCTGTAGACATCCCGTACAGGGAAATAGTGGCAGAACCATTATAGGGACACTTTTCTGAACCAATGTGCAATATGCCACCATCCCTAATGAGAATGTACCTTGTTCTCAGAATGATACTGTCTTCTGGGTTGTCAGCAAACACCAGTACCCCTTAAATAAATAAACAAATGACCCGGTGTTTGAATTGATACCAGGAAATACATAAGCTGTATTGTTTCAGTGTAATATACTGTATTCAGACCTAGCCCCAGATGGCATGCAGACAGAACATTAAACGGGATTCAGATCTGTGCTTCATTTTTAAGAATAAGAATGCACAAACAAAACTGCCCAGACTTACCTCCACCCTCTATCACAATAGAGTGGACAGTGGCAGAAGATTCCAGTTTAAGGAATAAACCAGCTCCAATCACAACTTTCCTGCTTCCGTCATGCCCAGGGCGCCAACTCAGCAGATAAGGGTTCTTATCGGGGCATCTGTCTGAAACAAACTCCTCAATTAATAGTATACTGTGCTGTTCGGTGCTTGCATTGAATCAAATAGCAAAAAATATAAGGTAACATACAAACCTTCGGACATGCACTCTGAAGTTTTTCGCTCCACGTTGCTTGCAGGGCTTGCTGGCTGCTCTAGAGCCCTGCACTTGATGCCCCCGTAGCTTGGGGCAATCAGGCGCGCGCCTGTACTGTACCGGTTCAACGGCGCAAGAAAATGCCCCCCGGAAAACTGGAGGCAGGACTACATACGTGTTGAGTCACGATCGAACAAAATATTGCGTTTAAACAAAGTAGGAGGGGAACCTCAAAACTGTCCAAAACAATCACGCGAAACGTCAGTATTGAACAGTATTTTCAAAGCACAGTTGCGACCACAGAGTATTTCCTATTTGGAACTTGTCCCCGACACGTAAGATGTTGCCACGAAACCCCGAGCGAAACCTTAACCTCAGATTACCCTTCCACAGAAAAGTAACATTCTTTTTTTTAATCATTCATTCAGAATACTTGCAAACTTTAACCCATTCGACGGCGTATATGCATTTTGTTTGATGTAACAGTGATCATGAGAAGCCAGCGTGATTGCATCTATCGGTGTTTTACACGACTATACAGTAACAATACCATCAGTGACAGAACAGCCTGGATAGAAGGAGAGCAGTTTAGACAACCACGTTCACGTTAAGGCACACCTGGTAAATGAACCATTCTGCACTTACACACAAACACTTGCACCTCTCCCGCTTTCTTACCGAGACAGCGGAGCCTCCCTCCTGTACTGTCCAGAGCACCGACAAAATGTCACAATTCTTCTCTTCTTGTAAATACACCTGTGGCTCTGAGACCAAGAGCACACCGCTTGCCGGGGCGATGCGAGAAGATAGATGTTACTTGAGTTGCTTCAAATCCAAAAAAAAAAGGGACAAGGACTCCAATCAAACCTACGTCGACTTTTTAAAATACGTGTTGTCTTGTTCCGTTCTAGTTGCAATATAAAGAGACTGAGACTGGGAAGCTCTTTTTGTAAGGACTGAGAGCAGGTCCTCTTATTTATACTGATCTCCCCGCTCCAGGTTGGCACAGGGACAGACTCTGTTTACAACAGCCGGGAGAGAACCTCCTCCCCGCCGCGCGCCGATTGGCCAGCGGGGTGTTCCTCATACTGAGCATATTTCTGTCTTTACCCCTAATTTAGTGTAATAAGCACTTTGCCTTTACAAAGCTAAAAAGAGCGAATGTACAGAAAGGTGTAGAACGGTTGTAATGCAGAATAGCACAAAGTTGTTCATGAAGTGTAACCAGCTACCCACGAAATAACAAATACATCAAGACGGTGCCTTCTAACAAAAAATAGCTGAATACCTATGAACTAACGTGAACTAACGGTGAATTCCTACATGGACTTCAGTGCTGTTTATCACTTACAAGGTTTGCAATTTACTGACATCTCTACGACAGCTACGTATCTTCACGGTTTAGTAAAAATCTGCTAACATGAAATATATACAATTAAAGTCAGAATTGTGTTCATCTTTACAACCCCAAAAATCGCTGATTACCAAGTTTTTCTTTTGGTTTGAAAAACACAGGGTTTTTTTAATTGCAAAGAATATATTACGGGTTTTAGTATTCAAGTGTTTGCCTGATCACTGAAGACGCGGGGAACATTACGCTATAGTTACTTATCAACAGAGTATAGAGCTATCCCAATTGATTCAAGTTCATTATTGCTCTGAATCTAAAGCTGAAATTTACCACAGTACTGAATACAGCTGTATATCGGACCTT
This sequence comes from Atractosteus spatula, assembly GCF_055471065.1. Lineage (NCBI taxonomy): Eukaryota > Metazoa > Chordata > Actinopteri > Semionotiformes > Lepisosteidae > Atractosteus > Atractosteus spatula. Next base: position 44,981,249 of record NC_142712.1, on the reverse strand, counting down.
GATACGCTACTGATCCTTGATTTTAATAATTATATGTTGCCCCTTGTGTAAAAATACCTATTATCTTTTTATTTTTCGCGAATCCTGATATATAAATCACATACTGTTAAAAGTCCAAACGTACAACAACTGACAGGAAAATCCTGAAACGCGTTTTTATTCGATCGGATTCGGTATATTGGCTCTGTGTGTCTTGAAAACAGAATTGCAGTGTTTGAAAGTTCAAACGTTCATAAAATATCAAAGACAGCTTTTATGATTGTCGTTATTCTTAATTCTTTCTTTGAACGTCAATGTGCTAATCTCATATTACTCACTTAGGTCTTCCGGTTCTGACAAATTAGGATTCTTTTTATTGTTAATTTGCTGAGAAGGTAACACGCATGTTAGTTCGTTTCTCAGTCCAGGTAATTTTCCTTCAATTCATCAAGGAAAGAAAGGTAGTCTTTCCAGTTCTGAGTCAGCACCTGTTTCTCATGAACAGGCTGGAATACAGAAGTCTTACAGGTTATGACATTTTATTCGGCGATTAAAATGGTCGCTATGGAATATGACTGTAGCTCATATCAGATTAGCTGTAAATTTCCACATGAAACTGTACAATAGAATCACAAACCGATTTTTATCATTGTTTTTAATATAGTGAAACGGACGTTCTCTGAATCCGCTCTAGTGCATCTGAGTCAATCTTCTGAAAATGATTTAAAAAGAAATAATTGTAAAAATATGTTTAAATAAGTTTGGTTTCAAATATTATATAGAAGATAGTTTTACGACATGGTACAACTACAGAATGTACTGTACAGTAATTTAAAATACAAATAAGGCTAAAATTCCAGTTATGACCCATAGAGGCCGCCCTTATCATTAATGTAGATCCGACGAGGACCTTGAGCGTGTTGGCTTATTTAAACAGGACAGGGTGAGGGAGCCGGTAAGAAGTAATCATGGTGGTTTAAATTGGTAGATTGTTTAGTGACGCAATGACATTCCATAGCACAGTGATACTGCCTTACATTCAAGACAGATGTACACAGATTGCATTATAAGTGAGATGTTCCGAACGTTTTATTCTTTAATTGAAACTTCAAACTGCATTGGAAGGTCATCATGCAATGCTTTTAGCTCTGATTCAGTAGAGGGTACAATATTCATATTTGTGCTGATGGCGAGAATGTGTGGTAAGGAGGTGACTTTTTTAGGGATAGCTAACTGAATCCTGTGAGCCCTGTGGGCAAAGGATGTAGTCATTGTATACCATAATAAAGTGCAGTAAGTGCATTATAACATTGTCAAAACAAAAGGAGGGACAGCACTATACTGTACTGTATATCAAAAAGAGGTTTCATGCTCTGGAACTTAACCTAGAGCAGCCAAGGGTTTTCAAATTCATGTGTGTCAGACACATACACAAAAAACCTTCACAGGGCACAGTGTGAGGAGTATGTTATAGACCACCACATTCAGTTTCTGTTTATGCAGTCCTATATATTAGAAATCAGAAGTGCGTGTGTATAGGAAAATGTTGTTATAATGGGAGATTTCATTTTTCTTAGATATATTGGGGGAGTAATCATTAGGGATGTCACAAAACGAAGCTGTGCTAGCAGACGTGACTGCTGTCTTACTCAGCTTGTCAGAGCAGTTCCTAGAGGGATTGCTTCTATTGAGAGGGGATTTTCCAATAAGCAATACAGAGTGAGGACAACAGGCCAGAGAACCTGTGGTATGCTTTACTACTGTTTACAATTTCATTGTATGACTCTAAAGGAATCAAACTGTTAAAAAGAATTTAAAAGTCACAGGATAGATGTGGAATCAGTGGAGAATGGATGGCAACACTTTAAGGGTATTCAATGTCAAATACAGAACAGTTTTGTTCCAAGAGTAAGAAAATCAAAGGCTAGAGTGCAGTGGCCTAAATGGTTTAATAAATAAATTAGGAAAATAATATACAGAAGAGAGAGAAAAGAGAAACAAGGAAAAGGGGGAAAAATCATGGCATTATTTTAAAAGAACAGTCTTCAGTTAAAGAACTGGAGGACAAGAAATTGCAAAAACAGGTCAAAAGGATAAGGTGAAGGCCAAGAACATACAGTATAATGAAGTTTTTTCAGAATTAGAAAACATCTGTAAAGGAGATCTGTAAAAGAGATAACAATGGGTAACCTCTACATGATGAAAAGATGAAGGCTAATGTGTTAAATAAATGTTTCACTCAAATATATGCCAGGGAAGACAATATGGCCCAGACTGAACAAAGACAAAGTCCTGTATTAGATTCCATTGGCAAAAAAGTGGAAGACACACATGTACTAGGAGCACTTAAGATTAACCAGTCCTGATGGCCTGATGGTATTCTAGAAATTGTATTTAAGGAAAAAAGAGATGTTATTCATAAGGAACAAGTAATAGGTTTATTCCATGCTGAAAAGAGAAGAAAGAAAACAAAGTTTCTTCTGTGGAGCCTTCTTCAGGTGTGAGCTGATGTTATTCATAGACCAATAACAGAAATCAGGCGGCATGATGAAGACAAGGATAATTGACTAGAGAATCTAGATTCGTGTACAGCAAGTAAACCAGTTGTGCTTTCAGATGATAAGAAAATAGAGGATTAACAAACACAAGAGAAGTAAATGGCTAATGGAGCAAAGCCTTCTCCATGTAGCCCCATGAGTCCCTTCTGATCAGAATTCAGTACAGCCGCAAGAGATGTATCTTTTGAGTGTAATCTTAGCTCAAGGATAAAAACTGTGCTTCTTAAATAAAAAAAATAATGACAGCACAAATTAGAATCGATTTTGCTTGACTAGGCACATCACCTGGAATAGATGATCACCTAAGAGAAGCTTTGGAATCTGAGTTTGTCTATTATAAAATATTTCAGTAGCTGGAAAATTAATATATCACATGGAATACACATACATTTCCACTAATCTAATGTATGCAACCTAGAGCTGAGGTCTACACATTCTATGTATTACTGAAATGCAGATTTTTCTGTACCATAAACCATAGCATCATTTGTTTAATCATTCAAAAAATTAGGCTATTAACAGTTGTTTCTGCGTTTGCCTGAAAGGGCAAGAGATGATGTTGTACAGAAATTGAATCTGATACATTCATAATACTGTCCACTATTCCTTCAGAGAAGCAATTCCTTTAGCAATTCCTTCAATTCAATGGCTGATGTGTTCTCAAGCAGTAGCCTGAGGTCGTTTGTGTGATTGGTAATTATGTGGTTGAAAAACCCAACAGTGATGAGGTAATTCTTTCAGCTTATCATCTTGGCTGTGGGAGTCAACCCCTCAAGTTCTGTATTAATTTCTGATTTTATTAAATCCCATAGCTTTATAACCTAACATAACTAATTAAGTGGGTAAGATATAAAGTCACGTCTGAATCAGGTGCTAATTGAAAGGTGCCTGCAGGGACCCAACAAAATAAAGATTTGAGCCTCCTCCACTTTTTGATGAGATAAGGGGGTGGTCAGCAGTTGAGTCTGAGCTGAACTTCTAGCTGCCCTAAGAGCTGAAACTTTGAGGGCACCAGAAGTAAGACATTCCTGTAGTCATCTTGTCCACTTGCTGTATATCACCAGAGCTTTTCCTGAGACTTTACTGGCAGGTGTTTAAATAACAAGGTAGATCTTGGGGGCTGAGGCTGGAAGGCTCCACCCTACATAAAGATCAGAAACATGAGTTTGGTCTTCCCCATACAGGTGTGTGGAAACAACTCATTCCACAATCTAAGGAAATATGTGAGGACCTCAGAAAATGAGATATTGATGCTCATCAGCCTGGAAAATGTCACGAAAACATTTCTAGGAATTTGGAAATTCATCATTCCACTGTAAGACAATTGGTCATCAGCCTGGAAAATGTTACAAAACCATTTCTAGAGATTTGGAGCTTCACCATTCTACTGTGGGACAGATAGTGTCACGATCGCTACTCCCCCTCTTAAGGGCGCTCCAGCCCTTCCTCGTTTTCCCCCATTGTTTCCCCCTCTTTAGTTCCACCTTTAAAGCCAGACGCAGGCGTTTGCCCGAGGCTTCTCATTGAATCCTGCTTCGTGAGAGCCCGGGGTCCTGCCGCGTCTGGCTCCGTTATGGTTTTAGTTTCCTGTTCCTGATTCCCTGCCCTGCCGGTCCCGACCCGGTTCTGGTTTTAACTACGGATGGATCCCCTGGTCTTGGTCTCTACCTCCCGTTTTGGATTCCCCCTCTGGATATACCCTTGGATTGTTCGCCTTGGATTCACTCCCCCTGGACACCTGCATTCCTCGGACATGCCCCCCCCCTCCCGTCTCCTGACCCTTCTCCTGCATGACTATTTTCCCTATTGTATCCTCACAATTCTGGATCGTGTCGTCCACATAGGGCCCGGAAAGAACTGTTCGTGACAGATAGACTACAAATGGAGGAAGTTCAAGACCACAGGGCTCTACATAGAACGATTCTCCTACCAAAATCTCTCTACAAACAAACCAGAAAATCATCAAGGAAGTTAGAAAAAACCACAGGGTAACATCCAGGGAACTGCAGGCCACTCTTGTATAATGTGACTGTTTGTGACTCACATATCAAAAAAAGACTGAAATAGAATGATGTTTATGGAAGGATAACAAGGAGAAAGTCACTGTTCTCCAGAAAGAACATTGCTATCTGTCTAACATTTGCAAAAGAGCACGCAGGTGATCCACAATGCTTTTTTTCTGGACAGAGTCAAAAGCAGAACTCTTTGGTTTCAATGAGAAACACGATGTTTCGCAATAACAAAACACTGCTTTCAGACTGAAGAACATATCCCTACCCTCAAGCATAGTGGTACAAGTGTGCTTGTTTGGGGCTGCTTAGCTGGAAGCCTTGATATCATTGATACAGCCATGAGTTCTGTATTGTATCAGAAGATTCTAGAAGAGAATCTCAGGCCATCCATCCGTGACCTGAAGCTGAAATGAAAGAGGGCCTTGCAGTAAGACAATGATCCTAAATATACAGGCAGATCTACAAAAGAATGGCTGCAGAAGAAGAAAATCCCCATTTCTTAATAGCCTAGTCAAAGTCTGGACCTAACCCCCATCGAAATGCTGTGGCAGGCCCTGAAGAGAGCTGTCAATGCAAGGTGGTACTCAAATGTAACAGAGCTGAAGGAGTTCTGTAAGCAGGAAAGGGCTGAAATTCCTCAAAACCGATATCAGAGACTGATCAACAGCTACAGGAAAGTTTCAGTTACAGTCAATGCTGCTCAACAGGGTGCCACCAGATACTGAATCCAAAGGTTTACAAACATGGATACTGAATGTTCCATCATTTGAAGATATATATAAATGTTGAAACTGTGTCATGGTTTGTGTCATTTGTTTCATCAGGTTAAATTTATCTATTATTAGGATTTAGATAAGATCTCATAACATTTCAGGTTTCAAATGTGAAAATCCTAAGTGATTCAGAAACCTTTTCTCCACACCGTAACCTAAAGAATACCTCAAGTATTAAAAACAATGAATGGCACGAACGTGCCCTATTTCTGGATCTGGATGCAGATCTAGATCCTAAAGTAACAATTCTGGCGTACTTCAAGCCGTTTCAATAAAGTACTGCAATGCCTAAGCTAAACTCCCCTTTGTGTTTTAAGAGGATTTGCCCATTATAATTCTGTACAGAATAAAATACGAACAGTCACCCATGAGAGGAGACCATTTGGCACATGTAGCCTGTGTGGTAGTTAGTATCTTATTGATCTGAGGATCTCAGCCATTTCAGTCATCTTGCCATTTCTTAATGAAAGCCAGGGTTTTGGTTTCAACAACATGACTGGGTAGCTTGTTTCACACTCCCACAACTGTTTGCATAAAGATGTGCCAAATGCAGCTCTTGGTTAGAAATGCACTTCCATGTAGTTTCATCTGTCTTTGTATTAAAATCCATGTATTAAAAACAGATACAGTAGCTCATGCTTCAAAGAATGTAGGTGTCTTAAGCTTTGTTCGTCTCTGTCTAGCCCGTGCAAATTTGTATGCGACCTACCTGCCATAATTTCATTTATTATCTACTTGTTGTGTCTGGTCACTTGGTCTGCTGGGGCATATGCCAGGTTTTAGACAATCCCTGACAGTCCTGATTAGTTTCTTTGCACCAGGAGCACTGCTGGTGTGTTTATTGGCATCCTATTTCATCTCACCTGCCAGACTGTCTTTTTACATGCCTGGCAGTTTCAGGCTAAGACAGCCTCTTAATCAATTCACTTTGTAGAACTGGAACTCAGTTAAAGGCAAGTAGAAGTGTTTTCTCTTCTCATTATGGAAACATATTTTAATGTATTTCCTTATTTTTAAGCTCCTAAATAGGACACGTCGTGTGTTGGAATTTTTCTGCACTGCATTATAGTTTTCCTTTCGAGTTTCACATTCACTCAAAAGACAACGCTGCCAACAAAAGCCTCCAGCCCCAAACATAAAACACAGGTAATGTTCACAGCCTGCTGAAGCCGCAGGCTGTGCCTTTATGCAACAGTAGCCTGGGCTACCTGTGTGTAATTTAACAAGTTATCGTGCAAGGTAACCAAGGATAGCAAGGTAACCTAACAGCACAAAGGTCAGAGGCAATCTGGCATGATACACCACTTAAGTCATGGATCTTCTTAAAAAAGTGTAAGGTGAAGCCAGTGCAGGTTGTAGCTAATATGCATTTAACAACAATAACAGCAAACAATAATGTATTTATGAAAATCAGAAATGAAACAGATAGAAAAGGACAGTGAACTGATCTGAGGACTATGAGATTATTTACCAAAGTGCTTACATCTGGAATTAGCATTGTTTTTCCTGGAACTGGACTGCCCCAGCAGAAATGCTGGCCTTTGCTTCTATTGGCTGGGACAGACAGGTAAACATCTTCCTTTCTCCATTCTCAAAGAAAGTATATTTATATTCCCTTTGCTTATTTATCCAAATTCCAGTTCTATTTGGACAAATGGTATGAATTTGTGCCAGTGTGAGAAAGACTGTTACAAAAATGTGCTTTAGTTGTTATGTAAAACATTTCTATATTGAAAAAATAAAAAGTTTAATAATTTGAATTAAAAAAAAGCTAATGACGTGAATTTCATGGGCAATTTCAGTCATTTTGATTCAGTTGCACCTGCTGTTTAGAATGACAGAGAAGTTTCCAAATCCAAATTCATTCATACCCTTTATGAACTGTGCCTAAAAGTTCATTTGTCAAGGCAAACTAGGTAGAATCAATATTATTTCATAGAAAAACACATCTAAATCTGAAGATTTGAATGATTTTCAATATGGTTTGTAAAAATAAATCATCTGTCAAAACTAGTTCTATTTCTAATATCATGATCAACTTTATGAATACTCTGGCAATCAGTATTTGCAAACTCTCCCGTAGCTCTGATAACCTTGAAGAGGAGCTCCCTGTTACTGTCTAATGGGTTCTTCAACTAATCATGAGGAACAATCAATCATGTCTCCTTACAGAACATGTCTACCTTCATCAAGTTGCAAAGTTTGCACGTTATCTATAATCTTTATCTTAAATTTGTATTCTGCTTTCTTCACATCAGACCATAAATGTTCTGTGCTAGACAGTCTAGATCATTAACTTTCAAGTACCTTCAACTTTTGTGTCACTGAGCTTGATGCATGCAGTAGAAAAGGTATCTGTTTATGGCAAAAATATTCTAGTAAACTGTTCCTCAATTCTAAGAAGGACACCAATAACATGGAAAGGATGACATTCATATTTTTGGTCCCGCTGAGTTATTCGCTCAAACCAATTTTTGTCCACTCAATTGGGTATAACTTTCTTATATCGCCTTCTTGTCTAGATAAAACATCTAGATTATGGAAACCTTAGTCAAAACTGGGATGTCATATGGATTTCTTTAGCCAACACCAGAGTTATTGAGGTGAATAATCTTTTACCTTAGATCTTCAGACAGATTACTGTAGTTCTCTGACAGTTCCCCCAAGATGACACAGTAGTGAAATATTCTGCTTCTGTGTTCATCCTCCTTTTAATACCCAGTGGCAATACAGATAAATTCCAGAAGTTTCTATAAATTTTCTGAGGCTTTGTGAAACTATCAGAAGACTAAAAACATTAGAGGATTAGTTTTACGGCATTTATTTTGAACACTTACAGTGTACAAATAAAACTGAACACTGAAATACAGTGCCTTGCAGAAATATTCAGACTGCTTCTGTGGTATCCTATTTTGTGAGATAACAGGATGATCCATACATTTTTGTAAAGTTAATATATTCAAAACCTGAATGCTCAAACTAGACATCCAAGCGTAAAAAAAATATCCTTACTTATCACTTCAGTAAAGTGTCAGCAAAACCTAAGAGAAAAAACTGAAATGTGTTGATAGTATAAGTATGCAGACCTATTAACTTAACATTTGTTAGAAGCATCTCTGGCAGCAATAACAGCTTTTTGGGTAATAAATAAATAATAAATAAAAGTCTTTTTGGGTACCAACTTTGCACACTGACTTGGTTCAATTTTTTACCAATTACTGGTGGTAAAAATGTGCTCAAGCTCTCTCAGGTTGTTTCAGGATCACTTACAAACAGCAGGTTTAAAGTGTTTCCATAGAATAGAATTCAAGTCAGGATTTTGAGCCACTCATGGACATTGTCCTCAGTGTTGCTTTGGCCATGTGTTTTGGGTCATTCTCCAGCTGAAAACTGAAATTTCGTCCCAGTTTTATTTCTTTTACAGACTCAAGGCTTTCCTCTAAAATTTTGCCTATATTTTGCTCCATTTCCCTCATTCCCTGCTGATGAGAAGCCACCCCATAACATAATGCTGTTTTATGAACCACCTTGGTATTCATGGTTGACTCTGAAATGGGGTACCTGACACTGGTCCTTACAAATCATGTGAACCACTATTAATGCACACAGACAGGTGGCACTCAAGCAATTGTGTGACACATTAAGGATATTTTGTGCACCTTAATGCATTTAACCAAGCCACAGGGTTTGACTAAGGCATTTTTATCATATTAATTATTTACTTCTTTTTTCTTTGAATGTGTGGAGTAAGTTGTATATATAAAATATTAATTTCTACTTCAAAGTGTCATGACAGCGACACAGTGTTGCAGTGGTTAGTATTGCTGCCTCGCAGCATTGGGGTCTTGGGTTTAATTCCTGCAGAGCTATCTATGTGGAACTCGTACAGTTTGTTCTCCCCATGGTCCTGTGGGTTTCCTCTGGGTGCTCTGGTTTCCCTCCACAGTCCAAAGACATCGTGGTAGGTTAATTGGCTTCTGCACAAACTGGCCCTGGTTTGAACGTGTTTGTGTCTGTGTGTGCCCTGCGCTGGACAGGCATCATAATCAGGGAGTACCCCACCATCTGCCCATTGTTTGCCTGGAAAACTCTTGCTGCCCTTCAACCCTGAACTTGATGAAGTGGTTTGAAAATGGATGGATGAAAGTGTCGTGACTGCCAGTTTTAAAGCAACAAAAAGTGAAAAATGAGCAAGGGTCTGAATACCTTAGCGAGGCACTGGGTGTGTAATTATTTTCAAACTATTAATTTTCTTACATTTTTATCACAAATATTTGATTCATAAATATTGGAATATCTTGATGTATACCTGCGGTGTCTTTGCTTATTCTATTTGAATACAGTTAATGAAGGGTGTGGATAAATGTGTAGCATTTCTCAGACAGATAGGTACCTACCATCGTTTTTGAAGATTGGCCTCAAGGAGGGCTTGTATGGGCTTTGAATGAGTTGTTTCTGCAGAGCGGGAAACACTTCAGCCTGTTGGGCTGCAGTCCCCCTGCCTCCTTCCCTCAGGAAGAACAAGGCCTGCTGAAAAAGCCAGGGCTTGTCAGCCAGCGGAGCAAGTTTCAGAGGGTTAACCGGATTGTGGTGTGCAGAGAGCAGCTCCTCACAGCTCGATGGGGGCAGCAGATCCAGAGCCAGAGTTTTTCTGAAAGCTTTGGCCAACATGTATTGTTGTGTCAGGCGCAAGAGGGACTCACAGGACGCGTTTGTTTTCTTTTCCCTTTCCATGCCTCTGTTAGCACCGAAGATAGTTCCTTCCTTGCCCTGGCGGAGGTTGTTGTTCTGCTCCGTCTCTCTCCTTTGGAGCTCATGGCTGGCTGACCTCTGGCTGTGCCTCAACACTGAGCCACTGGATTCAATATCCCAGTCATCTTCCCCTACAACTAGAATTACAAGACCCACCTCAACAGAGGAAAACACACGCTGGTGTTATAAGCAAGAGCATGCCATTTTTTAAAATCATACTTGCAATTAAAATCTGTTTGACAATATATTAATATTATGAAGGGCACAAAGAATGGGGAAAAAAACTGTCATTCAAAACTCTACAGTTATTTAAAATCAGGTTTAACTTTGACTGATATTGCTCAAGACTTCCATGGTACTGCTACAGCATAGCACAAAAGCTGTATTACCAGCAATGCTCATATTAGGATTGCAGAGTCATCACCACTGACTTACTGAGAGCCCAGTGAATGATCAATTCATTTCTAAAATTATTATTGACACTTCAAATCCACAAATGGGCTATAGGCTATCAAATAAAAAAAAAGAATACCTTTTAAGTCCAATACACATAATATCTCTACAGTTTCAAATTGTACAACACATGTAGCACACTTCACTACTAACTGTGTTTTTCAAAACTACATATTATTATACATATAATACATAAATATTATACATATATTTGTAATGAATTTTGAATTTTGTTTATGAAGCACTGCATGGATTGGAGCTTAGTGAAACAGCCAGAGAGCTCTTGGGTCCTGGGTTCAATTTGGGGCTGGGACACCTTATGTGTGGAATTTGCGTGTTCTTACTCAAAGGGCTGTCCTTCCATGCAACATATATGTAACCTAGCATATGGCTGGGTGAAGTGGTGTCTCTAAATTGTCCTTGTGTACTGTCTCGTCCAGGGTGTAGACCTCTGGGATGAGCTCTGGGCTCCCACAGCTCGTATCAGGCATAAGTACCTTTCTGGAAATGGACGTCTGTTAAACTACATTTATTAGTGGCGTGTGATTCGATACGAGCTTTGCAAGAATTACTGTATGAGTTCATTGAAAACTCATTCATCCTAACACACTAGTTTCGAGAATTAACCTAAGTTCAGACAAAAGGGTGCTAGTACGTTTGTCTATATATACAGATAGTACAATAGGATTAATTAATATTCAAGAATCTATAAGATGATGTTAATAAACACATATAGTGAACAGCATTTTGTTCAAAACAGGATGCCTGTACTTCAAACTTTGACTATATTTATTTCTTTGCTTTGGAATAATAAGCTACTAATCATACAGTACAAAGAAAGAATAACTTAATTCATGCAGAAAGTGTGACCGCAACAGGATTACTACAGTCATAGCTTCTCTTGAAGTTCATGTTTCACTTCGGATTCTAAGTTTTCAGTGTAAAAACAAACCCTTGGTCATTTTTCTGTGAATCTCGTGTTGGTGTTATTGCCGAAAGAGTCTTACCAACCTGAAGGAATTTCAGCCTGGGATCCCTGCCAGCTCACTGAGCAGAGAATGAGAACTGTGCAGATCAGAGCTCTGGGAGCACCTGGGGTTTTACACACAAGGGTCTTCTTATTCTTCTGAGAGCGCTCTGACTTCCACAGGCCGCACGGAGAGCAGAGGTCACTGTGGGGAGAAGCGACTGGATCCAGAATTCCCATCTTTTTAGGCTTCAGGGACGCATCACAAGAACTCCTTCAGCAAGGCAGAATGGCAAACCTGCTGGGCAAGGGGAGGAAATGGAAGATTACTCTAAATGTGTCTCTGATTCTAAAATTGGAAAAAAAACAATGAGAGTTTAAATTATACAAGAACACAAGTTACACATATATTCAAAGCACATCGAAAAATGCAGTGTTTTACATGTGAGAAATCCATCACTGAGTTATTCACATTTGCAGAATAAAATTTTCCACTATTTTATGCTTTATTTATTTTGGAACTGCTCAGAGAGGGAACAGACTGTTCTACACAGTATATGGTAACATTTTAGATTAAGTTGTATGAATAAGGGCTGAATTGATATTCCATTAAAGATCAATTTACTATAAACTGAGGTTGTTCAGAATATTTATTAAGCATCCATAGATACACATACTAATCTTAACAGAACCTCCACTACTGTGGATCTTTATTAATATTCTACAGAACCTTAATATAAATTGACCATTAATAGTACATTTATTCAACCTTTATTTATATAACTTGATCAAAACTGAGGCACATAATTTTGGATGGTATAAAATATAATCTTAAAATGACAGAAAACAGGGCCAACAGGAAAAACTCTTCAGATACACAGAGCCTGTTTCATCTTTATAATATTAAAAAAAACATTTTTGCAGCATTCAAGTGATGTAGCATTGCTGTTTACTTACACTGTAAGTAAAGGCAAGAAAAATCCCAGTCTCTGGGCTAGGCAATTAGTTAAGGTTTCCAAGGAATTACTGTTATAGCACAGCACTAAGTTGTATTAGCTGTATAAACTAATACTAGCATTGCAGAATCATTACCACTGACTTACTTTGAACCCAATGAATATATATACATCAAAAAACCTCCATCAACAGTGTTTGAACTTCATTCCTGAAAGGGGGAAATAAAACTCAAAAACATTTGATAACCTTTTAGCTCTAATACAAATCATGATTTAAATTGGAGACCTGTGTATTTTTGTAATGTAGTTTCCTTTTATATTAAAATAGAAGAGCAGCACTAAATGTGCATTTATAGTTCCTTTCAATACAGTGTGATCTACCATGAAATCCACAGCTTTTACAACTGTGCAAAACACTGTGCTTGTACTGTGATTCAAGGCCTGTATTAATTCACTAGGTCACAGGGTGGAAGGGTCACTCAGGTGCTTGAGGACAAGCTATGCTAAGCAGTTCTAGGCAGGTGAGGATGATGCACATTCATGATTCAGGATTCTCTCCTCCCTATGAAATGGCATGAGGAGTGTGGAAAGAGTTTTGAGTATTTAGACTCAGAATGCAATGAAAGAGGCTTCTCAGAGTCCTGCACATGGGAGAAAGAAGGAAAATGAGATGGTCCTTTATACACTCCGGGGGCTGAATGACTCAGGTATATTATTATAATTTCAGCACTTCCTTGTAGTTTCCCAGGATCCTTGGATCCTTGGCCTCCAGAGCAAAGGCACCTGAAAAAATCCAGCTGTTGCTGTTGAAAACTCTGTGTGTGAAGATGAATCCATTACGGATTATCAGAATAGGCTTCCATAATCTTTGCAAAGAATTCAAATTCTGTGTCTCAAACCTGATGCAAGTGAAAAAGAAAAGGAGTACCAGAGAGTATTTTAACACAAAGTCAAAAAGTCAAGAGGAAGTTTTGTGAATACATTTAGTAAAACAAACTGCAGTGTTTACTTTTATGAATTATTCTGTGGGAATTTATAAAACTATAAAGTATCAATTTCTTTTTTTCATTTTGATAAAGATACAGTGTTGTACAACTACTAGTAGAAAGTAGAAAATGAAGAGTAAGTGCTGAGGTGTATGTGCAAAAAAAAAACAAGTATTTACAGTGTTTATCTGTAACTGATTTACAGTAATTAAATGTTTTAAACAAAGTTCTACATTTCCAGCAAAGCTATGCGTTTAGTTCAAGTTACAATAAATAAATTAATCATTTCACGTTTTATCCTCTTAAATCTGTTTATTTCTTTCTTTTACACAAAAATGCGGTTGTGCTTTTATGATTTGATTATGCAAAGAAGCCATTTTAAACCTCACACGTAACCTAGCACTTCCGCTTGTGTGAATGGCTGGGGGCATAAAAAGTGCACTCCACACATCATTACAACATACCAAAGTTTTAAAGTAGTTGCTGGAAAAAAAGGTTAAATAAAATATAAAGTGCCGAAACAATAATCTTACACTTTCCTCCAACCTGAGCTGAAAGAAACCAATTCCAGTTGAAATCTGAATATGCATGCATGTCACCTCTCATCAGCATTCACAGCAGTTTTAAAAAGAGAACAGGATTAATTTATCCATGACACAGGAGTGGTCATACTCACCTTTTGCCTCTGTAAAATGTGAAGAAGGCGCAACAATTGAATTGCATATTTATCAAGCGCGTTCCTCCTCTTGCTCAAAACCTAGGCTGTACCCTTGCTCACATTTCAGATTTTTTTTTTCCATTAAAACTCGTGACATCTCATGCAGTGCCTGCCAAATCAAATCGCACTGAGTTTAATGAACTCCCAAACCACTGGTAAACCTTAGAGTGAAGCACACAGGAGCTCACTCCTGTTTTCCCTGCATCCCTAATTTTTCTCCTATGGGTCCTGTAACTAGACAGAGTCAGAGAAAGGTCTGAGTTCCCCTGGCAATTCTTCAAGCGAGGTATGTCCCTCCTCCTGAAAGGCAATTCCCGTCTGGGATAATGACTGTATTTAAATCCATGTGGAACATATTCTAAGAGCAGAAGGAATTTGTGGTTTGCAGTAAAGTCTTTTTTTCACCTCTCGCATTAATACATTATTTTTTCAACCAGAAAAGCATTAGATTTTAAAAACACATAAACTGCAGCATTCAATAGTCTCCAATAGCCAACCAATTGTTTTGCCAGGAAAAACTCTTAAGACATTAAGTCTACATATATGAAAAATGCAAGTTCTTGCACAGCCAAATTAATTTTTAAAGCCATTTACATTCAGCAGCAGGTTACTTACCCAATGCCAGCTCTTTCAGATGCAGAGCAGGAAATCACAGTGGCTCTATTTATAAAACTGGCTTTAACAGTTGAGCTTTTCAGCTTCAAGATCCTGATGATCATGTAGCCTCAGTTATCCAATGGGCCCTGAAAACCCAAACCCAAATACTATACTAAGAGCTCTAAATATAGATTTAAAGAAAGCAGAGAAGCTTTAATTCAGCTCTGCAGGCACACATTCTCTAACTTGCACAGAGAAATGCACTTCAGAAACACTAATCTACTGCAATCCGTCATCTCCATAAAACAAATGCATGGGCAAAGATTACATTACTTCCATTAATCTGCAACTAATCTAAGGACCTCTACAGTTTAAAAAAAATTGCTGTACATTATCTCAATCATCTCACTGATGTTGATGGGATAGTTTCTTATTTGATTTGTTTGTTTCAGGTTTCTATAGTGGGTTCACCAGAAATTAAATAATGAATGTTTACTATGAGCAGATTTACATTTAAAAAAAATACAATGTTAAAAATAATCTATTTGAAACATTAACCCAAATATTTTTTCTTCAAAATATCACTTCAGAAAGCCAGGTTTTATTTCCATATACTCACATACACTCAAGTATGCTTAGATCTTTGCTGAACATCTTTATGATATCCTCTATCTGGATTTAGGTGTAAAGATCTAACAAATTTAAAAGACCAATTCAATAAAATGGAATAATAAAATAAAAGAGGATTATATTTAACTGTATTAGAGGTTTTTCCACAGCAATAAGACAACTTCAGATTTGTTCATTTTTCTTTGAGAGCAGAAAACAAGAAGCATACAGTATGATGAAATACACAAAATAGCAGCAGGAACACCTGAGGTCTGCATATGCAGTAAATAAATCTGTCATCTCAAGCCTGCCTGTGTCCAAAATGATGCCGTATTGATTCATTGGGAAATCTTGTTTGAATTGTGCATAGTCTTGCTTCAAAATAATCAGTTATATAGCATAAAGCACTTTTAAACATAGCATCTCAAAGGAGAAGAGATAACAGAATTAGAACAATAAGAAACAAGCGTTTAGAAAGCAGTATACATAGGGGCATACACGGACATCAATTAAATGAAGAAGGTTTTCAGTCTGGGTTTGAAAGTGCTCAGGGAGGGTGATTCTCGATATCTTTGATGATAGAAGTCCAGAGCTCTGGGGTGCAGCAAAAGAAGGCCCCGTCACCCATAGTACTGTATGTGGAGGAGCTTGGGAGACAAACAGTAGACCAGAGCCAGAAGAACGAAGGTTGTAAGGTGGCGAGCAGGATGAAAGTAAATCAGAAAGGTACTGAGGTGCCAGGCCATGGAGAGCCTTGTAGGTGTGCATGAGTATATTTAAGGCAACTTTAAACCTCATAGGAAGCCAGCGCAAGGAGTCCAGGACAGAAGTAATGTGATCACTTGCACGTGACCAAATTGGGATTTTGGCTGCCGAAATCTGGTCATACTGAAGTTTGTTTAGAGTGGATTTAGTTACCCCAGCTACTTGGGCACTTCAGTTATCAATTCTAGAGAACAGCAAGTGAAAGTGTGTTCAACAACTGAAAATTCAGGAATATAATCAGTTTTGTCTCATTTTCAACAAGTCCTTCTGGCCAGTTTATGATTGCCATCACTGTTAGAACCTAATAATTCTTAACATAGTAAACTATGCACCTTAATTACCCATGAAAAGACAAATTCCTTAAAAAAGAAGAAGAAGGTGACTTTTTATAATTCCATGCATCCTTTATTCCATTACAACCATTATGTTGCCAGAAAGCAACTTAACACAGACTTTTTTTACGCAATCAGTTTTTAACAATCTCAATCTTACAGTACATTTAAGGCTTTTTGATTTCAGTAAAATCTACTAGTAGTGTGTGTACCTTTTAAGTATTTTGCATTATTTATGCTTACTGTGATTCCAGTGTCAAAATCAAGTTAAATACCTTTAATTCAGTTTCTTTTCTACAGATATCAAAAGAAAGAAAGGTCTGCATAACACAAATGTGTGAATTTATTAATAATTACTGAAAAACATTGTAAAACTTTTCAGTATGAAAGGAATGAGGAGGCTAAAAATACATCAACAAAATCCTGTTTTGTTTGAGAATAATAAAGGTTCTACAGCAATAAACACATCTATACGTAAGAGTGCTGTTCTCCAAGCTGGGGTTCACAGTCCAGGACATGAGAACAATTCAGAGTCACATCTTGCCAAAAAAAAAAGTCAGGGGAAAAAAGAGGCCACATTTCAATGGCAAAATGAATGCCCTATACGGAAAAAGCCACTACCAATAAAGGAAATCCTGCAAAAATGATTCTGCAATTTGACTTTAACCATCTAGGTGTTTATAACTAAATTTATATTTTTGAATTTCATAAAGAGGAGCTTCACAGTGAGGACAGGACAGTAGGACTACAGGTCTCAGACATTAGACCAGAGCGTCTAGAAAAGGCCCCTCATGCTTTTTAGTTTTGTTTCAAAAGGTCAGCCACTTCCACCAAAATATTTAAATTTAATTAAGACTAAAAGATAAATATGATCTTTCTCCCTGCACACAGGGCTTCACAGTGATCAAACCGTGAAATATAACTGGTCATTTCTAATTTAAAGATCTTCCCTGCTAGCTTGCTTTCTGTACGTAAGGCCTGTCTTTCAGCCGTCTAGAAGCTGTTGAATCATAAGCAGCATGTGAAGTGATAAGTAGAAATGGAAGAAAATGAGAGCTGTTAATTCTCACATTTTCAAAATCTCAGTAACGTCTGAGGAAATACTGAAAATACCAAAATTACCTTGTGGAAAATTTAAGAAGTATTTCTCATGCAGCAGTTAAGCCTAAACAGTAATGCTAAATTGCAGATGGGCTAATTGTGAACCATTGCTTTCTCTGTAACTGAACCAGGGTCTATTAAACCTGGATACTGTCAGCCAAGAAGGAAACTACTGCCATAGAATTAAAAGGAATGTTGGAGTAAAATTCAAAAAACGGAGAACAACTTTTTACCATTTTAAACCTTATTTTAAAGTGGTTAGATTTACACAGTTTATGTCCCAGTTATTACTGAATAAGAAAATGACAGCTGAACACTGAATTTCTGCAGCAATTATGCTGTCATTAACTTCTGAAATCCCAAGCACCATGCTTCAGAGTTTGCTTTGAAGGAAATGCTAAACCTGTTCAGCAGCAAGAAGAAAAATCTGGTTACATATCCAGGGGCCTGTTCTCTTCTTAAACAAAAGTATGAATAATTAGATAAAACCTCACCACCACAAATTGTTCCAGTTACAATACCACAGCTATAAACATCACACAGGTGAATTAAATCCCTTGGCCTGAAACCTGACTAAAGTAAAGACCAGAGAAAACACCAGCCACACCAAAGGCAGCTGTTTTAGGATTCGGAATCCGAGTTTGTTTCCCCTCTAACTACGATATAAAAAATAAATCAGGAATGCAAAAAAAACATACAAATTATAACCACTGTGTGGAAAGGAATTTGTTACAAATACTTGCACCTGAAAAGTGCCCCCGTTACTCGGTACACTTTATGGGAATTTAAAACCAGCACAAAAAGAAAATTAAAAAAAAAAAATCAAATTAAATTCAGCAATTGAATATTTGAGGTGCAATAGATTTTTTCAGGTATAAAAGAATACAAAGTTATCACATTTAAATTCACCCAGAACTGAGAAAGGGCGTTCTTCTTAGTCAGGAACCATGAGAGGAACTGAGAGGAGGCGTGTGCAGACACTGATCGGGTCAGCCCTCCGGGGAGGATCGGGAGCCTGTCGCCACTCCCAGCGGGGCTGGATGCTCCTCCTTCGTCTTCTGCTCCTGGTTCTTGGCCGGCTTCAGGAGTTGGGAAGCTCGAAGGATATGAACTGTTTTAGTCTTTCCAGGTACTGAGCGTACAGCTCTATGTCATTGTGTCCCGCGCCCTCCACCCACAGAGGCTCCACAGCCCTGGGGCAGCGCTCGTAGATGGCCAGGCCGTGGGAGAAATCGATCACCTCGTCCTCGGTGCCATGGATCACCAGCACTGGGGAGGCCACCTTCGAGACTTTATCGATGCTGAAACACAAAGAAGACGCATCTCAGCACACAGAGGCTGGCACTGAAGGGTCAGGACTGGCACCGAAAACAGGAGAAACAGCCCAGCGGCTGATGACGCATCTATTACTGCAAACACTGAAGAAGCAGGAATTGTTAGACATCTTTAAAACTTGAAACCAGGTGTCTTCATCTATCAAGGATGAAAAAAGTGTGCACTTAATTTGAATTTTGTACACTAAACAGTAGATTATGAATTATGCAATACAGACTGGGCTTACAATAAAAACAATTCCTTGCATTTATGTGATGCTTTTAATCCTGAAGGATCTCAAAGTGTTCTACATGAAAGAGGGGACCCACTTTTTCCAATACAGACGTGCAGCCCCCACCTGGAGTGGGAAGGAGTCCCCCCAGGAGCCCACTAGAACTCAGTTAGCACCTCTACTCTTATGAATAGTACAAATGCCAACAATTTTTGTTATACCAGCAAAATTTTGTAATAGCCAGTAGTATTTTTTTTCATGTCTCAGCTTGCAGGTACAAGTTGCGCCACACTGGAATCTTTAATATCAATAATAACCAAGAACCTTGGTTTAATAACTCATCCAGAAGACAGCCCCGCCTACAGCAAAGTGTCACCATACTGGGAACAGTTTTGGAAATTCTGGTCCAGAGGGAAGGGCGCCACTTACTTGCCCACCAGAACCACCTACAGTAACAAGCTGATTTTGCAACAGAGGTCTCCCAACCCAGTACTAGCCAGGCCCAGACTTGCTCAATTTCTGAGAACTAACAAGGCGATAACACTCCTGCAACTCATGTTCTATATATCAGAACTGGGATCAATTGATGATTCATACACAAAAACATGAGAAATGCAAAACCGAAGACAGTAGTAGTTCAGGTGGGTAGCTGCGTCATCATGCGTAGGCTGCAAAGGAACAAGTAATAGGTTTATTCCATGCTGAAATAAAGAAGAAAGAGAACACAACGTTTCGGCCATGGAGCCTTCTTCAGGTGTGAGGGAGACAAGGCAGTAGGCAAAGGTAACGTAGCGGGAGAACAAAGGCTGGGAGGGAGGAGGAGTGGGAGGCGGGAGCAGGGGACAGAAAGAGAGGCCAATCAAGAGGTGTGAAATGAAGACAGACATACAGGATGAAAACTACAACTCCACCCTAGAGATGGAATTTACTATAATATCCCATTTAATTTTATTGTCACTAAGAAATGAAATGGCTATAAAAAATAGAATAATGGAATGTTGGAACAGATTGAATTTTACACGCTTGGTCCTTGTAGCTTTAGAGAGGTGTCCATACACAGGAAATAAATGTTTTTAGTCCTACAGTCTACATTAACCACAAACGCACCAGCAGTGAGGAGATGGCAAACATCTGAATGTGTTCACAGTGCAAGCAGACAGTGGCATGTGGGGTAGCCAGCAGCTGTCCTGTGGAGGCTGGCAGCAGTGGGATACCCACTCTCATTCATAGTGTTTGAACAAGAATAAAACACGTCCTCAGGAAATCAATCCATTCTCTTCTTCTCAAG
The DNA here is from genome assembly GCF_055471065.1 of Atractosteus spatula. Classification (NCBI taxonomy): domain Eukaryota; kingdom Metazoa; phylum Chordata; class Actinopteri; order Semionotiformes; family Lepisosteidae; genus Atractosteus; species Atractosteus spatula. Next base: position 44,960,857 of record NC_142712.1, on the reverse strand, counting down.
CACTTGGCCCAGAAGACAGATCCTCCCTGGCCAAGCCCTCTCCTTTTTGTCTAGTGACCCCACTGCACTACCTCCTTGAGACAGCATTTATTAGTCAATAAAATTTAGTTCAAATGCTCATAGCACTTTCACCAGGGGTTGCTGGAGGGCCTGGTATCTTCCAATTTCTGTTCCAACCATGTTCTCAGTTACTATGCTGTTATAATTATTTAATTACCTGCATGACTAGTATACTTTCTGGCCATGCTGGTTTATAGGTTACTGTACATTTAATGAAGTGAATGTCTTCTATAATCAATTGTAAAAGACTATTATTTATAGCTAATTTAATGTTTAACTTTTTCCACAGGATGAAACAAAAATCAGAAGACAGGAATGGAGCTGGAGACTCCTGCTTTACATTAGAATAATTTGTTAATGGCACCAATATAAACCTGGGCAGATTATATGAGGAAATAATCTATAAATGTATAATTATAAATGAAAAAAAGAAAGTTCTGACATGGACACTCTTTCAGCGATTCAACATTTTCATGTTGCTTTTAGGATGTTTGAATTTAGCAGCACCCAGCCACTTCCTTCTGCAAGGCAGGCTTTAATGTAGACTGCGACAGGAAGTCTTGTGCTAGTGCTTCATTCCTGCTGCCCACCAGACAACAGCAACTTCGTTAATATTCAAGCCCACACCACACTGCAGCCTGTGAATCCACTGAGATGGAAACCTCATTAAATTTTCATACAGCCTCACTGTAAATGCCTCAGCAGCCTGCTCTCAAACATCCTACAGGGGCACCAGGTTCTACCCTCTTAAACTCCTGTGATTGCTTTGATGTGAATGCAAAAATAAAATACTGTAATAAAGGACTACAGCCAGCTTTGATAAAAAAATAATTAGAGTTCACAGCCACTCCATTATTCTTCCTGCCAGTAGGCCAGTGTCAGAAAGGTCTTTGCTAAAACTCCAGTTCTAATAAAGGAGACAGCAGATTCCTGAGAAGACTTTATTAAGATATCTGATTGGCCCACAGGTCCCTCACTTTCAGGATGTTGACACAGATGATAAAGGGGCAGAGCAGCTGTGGGTTAAAGGCACCAGGGACCTGTGGCACAAAGCCTCAGTGTTAATGTGCACTCGTTCTAGGATATACAATACTGGGTTCCTCAAGTTAGTGTTTAATTTTGGATCAACAATGACACAAAAGCTTTGTTACAGAAAACATTGGGGGCAAATTCCCCCTTTCATACCAATCCCCTTTTCACATTCTGTGAACTGGAAGTGGGAAGTGGTTTGAATGAAGGAATTTGAATTGAAAAGCTGGAAATAAGAGCAACCCAGTCTAAAGAGATGTTGAAGTTATAGACTTATCTTAGACAATGCATACAGTTTTGCCATGGTGACCACTTTTCACTGACCACTACGGTTTAACTGTCACGCAGACCTGGCAGTAGCTATCCCAAAACTGTTTATTTAACATGTCCACTCAAAACCAAAGGAAAGTTGTAAAAGAATGATCTCTTTGTGGCAAATTTTAAAGACTTGCTTTTACCCTAATTATTCCCACATTTAAAGTTGCATCCTGTGATAGAAATAGAATAATTTAATTCAATATTTCCCGGCTTTCTTGCCTTTGTCGTTTTCAGCTTACACTCAATTACATTCAATCATTCCCATTATCTCCTTTCAAGCAGTTTTAAAGGACAAAGCTTATTCTTTTCAAGCTTTGAATTTCATATAACTGGATCTGGAAATATCTCACTTGTCCCCACTGTCCTGCATGAATAGCAAGTCATTGCTATTTCACAAACGGCAGTTCATAATATATTAAAAGCTTACAAAGAACACTTATGTTTCAAATCATGGCTCAAAGTATCATCTGAGTTTTAGGATAAAGATGAAATGATAAAATTCTGTTCAAACACCCCTAATCAGGTTGACCACTAGTCTAAATCTTCTGTCCATTTAACAGCAGCAGGAGAGACAAACTAGCAAGCAAGAGACATCTACGTGGGATTTATTCTCTTTAATCTTTAAACCATAAATAATTACAGGCTCTGGGAATTGTAAATTCTACACAAAAAAGGCACACTCATGTCATCTGATTTTTCATTTGAAAAAAGCAAGCAAGTAGTACAGTTTATTAGATCTGGGGTTGAACTGCATGACTCTCTTATTCTCACCTAGAGTATTTCCAGGGCAGGTAGGCTAATACATACTGTAAAGTATTACATTATGTTTCATTTTATAAAAAAAAACAAATGGTGTTTGTCAGTGATTACTGCCAAAGGTGCAACATCACCTTACTCTTAACCTTGCAACCTTTTCCTATTTGCATGAGGTGGCTGGTAACTGTGCACTTGTTTCTCTAACGTCTAGTGCAAATGACTCCATCCCACGTCTCCAACAGAAGGGAAAAAAATCTCAGAAAAGGATCTGAGTAGGTTCGCAAATTAGTGCAAACCAGAGGGAGAACCATATACAGTGGTGTGAAAAGGTGTTTGCCCCCTTCCTGATTTCTTATTTTTTTGCATGTTTGTCACACTGAAATGTTTCAGATCATCAAACAAATTGAAATATTAGACAAAGATAACACAAGTAAACACAAAATGCAGTTTTTAAATGAAGGTTTTTATTATTAAGGGAAAAAAAATCCAAACCTACATGGCCCTGTGTGAAAAAGTGATTGCTCCCCCTGTTAATACATAAATCAACTGTGGTTTATCATATCTTTGGAAAGCTGAGTTCAATTTCTCTAGCCACACCCAGGCCTGATTACTGCCACACCTGTTTTCAATCAAGAAATCACTTAAATAGGACCTGCCTGACAAAGTGAAGTAGACCAAAAGATCCTCAAAAGCTAGACATCATGCTGCGATCCAAACAAATTCAGGAACAAATGAGAAACAGAGTAATTGAGATTTATCAGTCTGGAAAAGGTTATAAAGCCATTTCTAAAGCTTTGGGACTCCAGCGAACCACAGTGAGAGCCATTATCCACAAATGGTGAAAACATGGAACAGTGGTGAACCTTCCCAGGAGTGGCCGGCCGACCAAAATTACCCCAAGAGCGCAGCGACAACTCATCCAAGAGGTCACAAAAAACCCCACAACAACATCCAAAGAACTGCAGGCTTCACTTGCCTCAGTTAAGGTCAGTGTTCATGACTCCACCATAAGAAAGAGACTGGGCAAAAATGGCCTGCATGGCAGAGTTCCAAGACAAAAACCACTGCTGAGCAAAAAGAACATAAAGGCTCGTCTCAGTTTTGCCAGAAAACATCTTGATGATCCCCAAGACTTTTGGGAAAATACTCTGTGGACTGACGAGACAAAAGTTGAACTTTTTGGAAGGTGTGTGTCCCATTACATCTGGCGTAAAAGTAACACAGCATTTCAGAAAAGGAACATCATACCAACAGTAAAATATGGTGGTGGTAGTGTGATGGTCTGGGGCTGTTTTGCTGCTTCAGGACCTGAAAGACTTGCTGTGGTAAATGGAACCATGAATTCTGCTGTCTACCAAAAAATCCTGAAGGAGAATGTCCGTCCATCTGTTCGTGACCTCAAGCTGAAGCGCACTTGGGTTCTGCAGCAGGACAATGATCCAAAACACACCAGCAAGTCCACCTCTGAATGGCTTAAGAAAAACAAAATGAAGACTTTGGAGTGGCCTAGTCAAAGTCCTGACCTGAATCCGATTGAGATGTTGTGGCATGACCTTAAAAAAGCAGTTAAGGCTCGAAAACCCTCCAATGTGGCTCCAAGATGAGTGGGCCAAAATTCTTCCACAGCGCTGTAAAAGACTTATTGCCAGTTATCGCAAACGCTTGATTGCAGTTGTTGCTGCTAAGGATGGCCCAACCAGTTATTAGGTTTAGGGAGCAATCACTTTTTCACACAGGGCCATGTAGGTTTGGATTTTTTTTTTCCCTTAATAATAAAAACCTTCATTTAAAAACTTCATTTTGTGTTTACTTGTGTTATCTTTGTCTAGTATTTCAATTTGTTTGATGATCTGAAACATTTCAGTGTGACAAACATGCAAAAAAATAAGAAATCAGGAAGGGGGCAAACACTTTTTCACACCACTGTATATGAAGCATCACCTCCTCTATCCATGTATGTAGTGCATGTGCTACAGAGGGGTAATCTGCTTACTGGATTTATTTCGGAAGATCTGTTAAATATCTACAGTACTATGGTGTTCACAGTGACAATGTGTCAATAGCAAAAAACAAATAACAGCAAATAGTGATGATTCAAGAACAAATGCAAGATGCAAGGTGTAGCAGAACAGTACAACACATGACAACAAAACAGCACTTATTTTCTGTTATGCATTCTGTAGCATAACTAACTATGGTTCATCCCTTGTGCTGTAAGTGCACTATAGTAGATGCTCAAGTAAGGAGCTGCTGGAATTAGGAGTGCTCTTCTGATTTTACTCTCTACAGTCTATCAACAGACAAAAATCACAACACACTTGTTTTTGTGACATGTCAAAATGTCAAAGTTGTTAATCACAACTGTCGAAGGCCAAGAGAAACTTTATGATTCTGTGGAATAATCCCTCTGCAGTTTAATATTCAGGAACAGCTGGCCAGCTGTTTATACATGCTGGAGTTGCCCAGATTCACAAGAAAATAACTCCTTCAACTTGAAATGGTTGTTCCTGGAAATAAAATCTACAAAATTAACTAAATCCATTTTATAGTATTCCAAATACTAGGTTAGAACTTAGAATGTCAAAAAGGATAGGCAAAAAGTTTTGACAGAATATCTTTCTTCTAAAGTCAGAGATCTAAACAAATTATACATAAAATAAATGAGTAAAAAAATCTATTCAATGGCAGAAGAATATAATGATGTTAAAGTAAGAATGAAATAATAGAAACAAAAAGACACACTAATCCACAAAGTAAAAAAGATATTAAAACAGAGAAAGATTGAACTTATGTGACCAGATCAATGTTTGATCCAGCAGATTGTCCTGCAAGTTCAGAGAACAAATTTTATTGCAAATGCCTGGAGTTATGTCTGTCCAGATCAACAGGAAGAAATCAATACAGTAAGCTCAGCATTGGTATACATTATTTTTTCCCCACCTCCAACACAAAAATAAATTATACTGTTAGTCAACTGTTGGGCTAAACTTGTGACAGTACAGTACTCGGGGGTATTCTATGTTCCAACATAACCCTTAACATCAGACAGTGACCTGTGAGACAGTATAGTCACTAAAATTATATATAGAAAAAAATGAAGCACTTCAAAATGGATATCAGTGCCACAAGAATTATGAACTTATATATTTTTTAAATTTGCATTTTGCATCTGTTTGGTTTCTAACTTTTTATTCTGTTTTTCTCGTACTCTTACTTTTATAGAAACTGCTGCGCTCAGCTGCTACACTTACTGCACACATGCCTGTTGTCTGAAGTCTGCTTCTGCCGATGTCGTATGAGGGGAACAGACTTCAACTTAACTAAGAACTGAAAAGACCTTTAAAGGCGTAATAATTATGCTGTTCCTGCCCAAGATGTTCTGTAAGCACAAAACTAAATGGAGGCTTCAAAAGAAAAAAAATATTTTCTGAAAACTTTACAGGCAGAGCTGAGGGTGAGAAACACATTAAAGAATGAGAAAACCACAAAGCTATAGCTGGAGGCAACAAAACCTATTTCCTCTCTTATTACACATACAGTCTCCCATATAGCACACAACCAGTCAGTATAATAAAGAAAATGGTGGTAAAAGGAGATGATTAGGAAAGGAGCAATCATAAATCTAGGCCTTTTTCAATTACCGGGTCTCATGCAAGACAGTTTCACTACAACACAAGGTGGTAAGTGAAGAGACTACTGTTGCACACACAGTGGAGACCTGAGAGCCTGTGCTGTGCTGTATTCCATCCATTCGGCCAAGTTTTTAAAAAGGAAAGATATTCAGACCCACCTCGGAAACGCATCAAAGCAGTACGTCTTCCTGGTGTCGGGGAAGGCCACCCGCAGCCCGGACATGAGGGGGGAGTGGAGGATGACGGCTGCACACTCGTAGCGGGCAGCCAGGTCCACCGTGGGCACCGTGCCGATGCTCTGCCCGTACAGGATGATGTTCTCCGGTGTCACTCCGTACCTGAGCAACACAGGGAGTTTCAGGTGGTTAAACAGCTGGTTAATACAGGACATTTCAGCACCTTTTCCTGAGATCTGGCCTTTCCTGTTTCTCCGGATTAAAAATGTCTTAAAACTAGAAATGTCATGGAAGCTAGAAAATAATTGTTATTCACTCTCGTAACTTAAATAAATTAAATAAAAGACCTGGAACTTTAAGCCATATATTGTAGCTGCCGTGTCTAAAAAAGCCTGTTTAATTAAATGGGATTATAACCACTAAAAGTTCTTTCTATTTCTAGCATAGCCAGTAATCTTCTGTTGTTCTAAATTCAATCTTGTTAGAGCTATACAGCAGTGACGGTACTGTTACACCAGACTGTACTGCACAGTAATACCCCACTTACTGGCAGTCAGGTTTGCTTTTAGTGAAAGACTGCTGTCAGATTTTATCTTAGCTCTCTTCAGTGATGCACAGATAATCGAGTCCTGAATTTGTTCTTTCTTGTTGACAGAGGAATGTACATGCTATAATATACAAGTTAAAAGAGCAGATGCTTCAGTCAAGAAAGTCTGAAATTTCACCCTAGAAAGTCTGCGTTTCTATTTTTAATAAAGCAACAACTTCTTTTAGTGATGAAAGTTCTAGGATTATGTCAATGTAGGAAAGGAAATGTGCAGCAGTCTTAAATAAAGCAAATATGCAGCACTAATGGTGCAATTTCTGTAGTTATTAACAGAAAGTATCTGGAGGCCATGGTTTAGGTAAAGAGAATAAAAATCTACAAAAAAAAGTGACTGGACATACACAATTAATGTCATTAACACTGCAAATGTCACTTGTGAAAAATAATAAACAACTGTAAGCAGTGGGTGCCATTACTGCAACAAGATTCTATGATAATTCAATCTTTGCAGAAGCACCCTTACTGGAAGATAACAACGTTATTAGAGTGCTCTTCTGAGACTGGCAACACTTCCTGGTAGTGTAATTTGTTTCCCAAACAGTTCCTATTTTTTTTGGTATATTTCTTATTGCCTGAGTTATATACACACAAAAGCAGGCAGCAGCAGACACCCAGACGGCAATGTTACCATCTAATAGCCTGATCTGAATACGATGTAGTAGCTAAGAAAAGCTGGACCTGGTCACCATTTGGAAGACAGGTGTTCAAGGAGGTTCAGTGGACCAGCAGGTGATGCTCTTCCCTATGGACCACAATTTCCAAACCACTTCCTCAGTATGGAAACCGTGGATACTGTGCTGCAGGAAGAACATCTTTTCAGACAAGTCATCTGAGATTCTGAGAACTGAGATTTGTGGTGTTAACCCTGGTGTCCTGGGTAATTTCCCACTCTGGGCTTCTAAAGTCTGGCTTCCCTAAAGTTCCCTCTCAATTCACTGGTGAAGTGGTTTCTCATCCCTCCATCTAGTGGGGCTGATGGAGAATAATTGCTGCAGTGCACCATCAATGTGAGAGTTATGGGATCCTTTGAGAAGAAAATGTTACATTTATATACAGTAGATACATCTAGAGAACAAATACAGGTCTGTAAAAAGAGTACACCCACTCCACCTTATTCATGGGGGATATGTCCCTGAACTGTACTATACCAAATACTGTAAATACCATGGGTACACCTAATACACTGTGAAAATCAACATCAATGTACCAAATAACAAAAGAACATGACAGAAAATAATCTTAGTCCTGCACCATTTGTATTATATAAAGGAATGTTAAAAAAATGAAAATAAAGCACTTTTTTGATGGTCAAAGTTCAGTAATCTAAGGGGAGATGCGATGAGCCTGCAATAGTGGATGTGAACATGCATGATGTGTTGATGGTGGCGATAGGTAAACTGATGATTGTGAAGCTGATGATGAAATGACTGTACAGTAATCACTGCTGCTCATCTTCCTTAGTTTGTGTTTTGTGGGTTAAAGGATTTGAGCACAAAACTCCCAACAAAGGACTGAATCCAAGCGAATGAAGAACTGGGAAGAGGTGAGGGATATTGGGAAGCACGAGAGCATGCGAGAAGTTTGAATTGAGCCTCAGAAAAAAACCGAGTAGATCTGTGTCTCCAAGAGAGTTAGAGAAGCTTCGAGAAGGTCTCTCGGGCCAGGCCGGACCTGACCTCGCTAGTATACAGCACAAATGTTCCTATATCATCACAGTCAACATTTCAATTACACAATATACCCGTAAATAAAGAGTTTTTTTTTAATTAAAGACATCTGTGTTAAAATATTAAAAACAGACTCTTTTGAGAAATGACTGGATGAAACCCTTGGATCAAATAAAGCTAATAAACACACATCCTCTTCCTGGTTTCTAGCTTTCTGTTTATCAGTACAAATTACACACTGCCAGTGAAGAACCTTACGTTTCTCTTAAACAAAAAGGGCTACTTTACATGTCTCGTGTCTAGCTACTTTTAGAGGAACAAAAATGCTACTGTTGCAGAATGCCTCTCTGTATCCAATAATTAAATAAAATCTAAAATCACCAAAGGTTCTAATACAGGAGAAAAACACAGCAAAACATGTAATGTGAACCAGTCCCTCTTTTCCAATTTGGACTTACAATTTTAAAATCTTTCCAAGTAGCAGCATGCTTCATGGAAACATAAGATAGCAGCTGATACAAATTAACAAAACTGCATTTGCAATGCCAGCAGACAAAAACTATTTTATAACACCCTGGTAATGACAGAGGAAAGCCAAAACCACCATTTGGAAGGCTGGCATTATTTGGGAAAATAACTTCATTTATGGAATTCTCTTGTCCAAACAGGAATTGAGGATGGAAAGGTACAGCAAGTTCACCAGTGGAGCAGCTGCCACGTTTCCATGTGGTGAACTTTATGTTAAACAAAACGAGAAAGCTGCCTGTCTAAACAGCCTCCAGACTTGTGAAGAAATCAATCGAAACAAGCACTGCATCTTAATACTGGATCAATGCCAGCTTCCCCTTGGCTTCTGGACAGACGAGGGGAAGAAACAGTGGCAATTACTAAATATCTTTTACAAGAATTAACATTGTTTCACCACTTTTAATCCCTAATTCAAATTCATTCAAGGAAGTTACACACTGTGACCTGTGCCACTAGTAACTGCATTGTTTCAAAATGATATTAAAATTATGGGACAAAAAGAGAACTGAAATTAGGTTGAGACACATGATTTATCAATTAAATATTTTGTGGTTTTCTTTAGAAGCTTTTATACCTGGTGCCGGCTGGAAGACCTTAATTAAAATAATCTTTTGTGGATGCAAACATTTGCGGATGAAGTTTTTTGAAGTGAACTCAACAAGCAACCATCATGAAACAGAAACAGCCCTGTTCCTTCTAATTCATGTCTTCCTTCACAAACAAACGAATGGAAGAGAACTGAAAACAAGCAAACAAATCCTAAGTCCTCTATGTAATTAACTAGGAAACACTGACTACACCAACATTAGGGAGACAGTGTAATTAGTCATTTCTTGTTTGGAGATGTGAACAGCATGATGTTGCCACTTTCCCTGGTTTTTCCATGGTCTTCATGATCAACTCAAGACAGCAAGATAAATTCCCCGTTCCCAGACAGCTTCCTGTAAGAAATTAATAATGTGGCACTTTATGCATTTTAGAATGCTGTGATAAATGAACCATATGCCACTGAGTATTTTCAAAAGTATTCCTTTTACAGAAAACAAGACTGAGTCCTTTTGTCATCCCCTTCACTGTTTACAGCTTTTAATTGCTTTGCTGTGAGTGAAGGTTTGACGGCCCCCTCATTAGAAGACGCATAATGACGCAGTGCAGTGATGTTCTCAAAGAACAGCAGAGCAAGACAAGACGTTTGGACTCTTGCAAGAGCACTCCAGGATGTGATGATGGAGGATTACTGCTTCTAAATCTTATTCTTAGAAACAAATTTGCATGATTTGGTGTTTATTTTCATTTGAAAGATGGGACTGACTGTATCACTAAACACAGTATAATCAATGAGCTGAAATCAGTCAACAGTTCTTGCTTTATGCAAGACAGCGTCATTCTTGCTGCCGTTATTTGTAAACAGGAAACACAGCACAAAGATCCAAAAGGAAATCAAAGAAAAAAAAATTAACATCTGCATGTGTTTAGGGAGTTCACATACCAAGACCTGGAGGTGAACATGCATAAAGTACTGTGCAGTGCCACCTCTGTTGGTTCATATCTAAGACATATTTTTTGAAAACAGCACTCATTACCAATCAGATGAACTCATATTTATGTAAGCCTACTGTTGACAGCAGACCCCCCAAAATAATTAAACATCCCATGTCACTGATCATATGAGTAGGAGAGTCAACCCCAGTGTCCTAGTTAAAATGTTCAATATGCTCAATCCCATCTTCCCACAGTTGGCTAAATAGCTGCTACAGTACAAGTCATCCTGGGTATTTCACTTCAGTGGAAAATGCAGTGCGTCTACTACGTAAAGTGTTTTGGGATCCTATTGGAATTAAATATACAAGAAACTTAGTAATTCATTTTACTAATATAGGGGAGCATGGGTCCTGGGTTAGATTCCAGCCTAGGGCATATTCTGTGTGAAATGTTCATGCTGTCCTCATGTTTGTATTTTCTTATTATTCCAGTTTCTTCCCAAAGAAGCTAGGCTAGTTGGTGCCTTTGAATTGAACCCATGCACTTGGGTATGTGCCCTGCTCTGGACTGGCATCCTGGACAGAATGCGGTCCTGCCCTGTGTCCCGTGATGAACTGGTGTCCTGTTCAGGCTGCAGTCCTGTCTTGCACTCTATGCCTGCAAGATGGACTCCAGGTTGCTGGGACCCTCACTAGGACAAGATGACTTTCTGGCAACGCATAGTTGGATCCGGGACACCAAGAATACTGTTGAGTAAGACTAAGGATTGAGTTCCTTGTAAGTCCTAGCATCTCTCAAATTTCACGAATGTTGCACATGCTAAAACACTCATTTCAAAATGAAAAGAGAAACACAGATTTCTGGATCTAAGAAATTACACAAAAAAGTTTGATCTCTCGTGTTTCTGAATCAATCTCAAATCACATTGTGTGTTCATGGTTGACTTCAAATTTACAGTGCTGGCCACCTAACCTGAGCTTAACGAAAGCTTAAGGAGACTATACATTTTTACACAAAGAAAGCATGGTGTCGCATTCTGAATGGAAAGACAGAAGGAGAATAAGAAGTTATTTAACTTTTTTTAGAAAATGTAAACATTTAGATAAATAAAAATTAAACCCATTCACATGAAAAGGAACTGAACTTGAAGTCATTTGGTGTTGTAGCACAAGATTAAAAATGTGCACAATTCACATTACAGGGACACACTTCAGTGCTCAGAGGTTATTTGTGGTTTCAGTCCTGGTAAGTGGTTTCCAGCCAGGGGTGGCAAAGACCCCTTGGAGCCCTGGACAAGGGATCACCAGAAACACTGATCAAAACACTATTAACCCCCAAGTCTCATGATTTGTACATTCAACACTTCTTCAATGTGTATATATTCAAAACATCTGGCACATCTGCTGACCTGTAGTTATGCTTTTAACAATTTATAATTAAACGTTGCTTTATCATTATGATTATATATTCATGAAACATAGCTGAATCTTAGCTGCTGCACTGTGAACAGGTTAAAGGGCTGTGTTAATTGATGTTATAGAAGGGCAAAGACAATTCTTTTTTTCTAACAGGACTCACAGCTGTGTTATTACATCAAGTCAGGGAAACATGAACTGAAGCCTGACAGATGCAGGCACTTAATTACACTCAATGACAGAAACACAGCTGATTTCAGCAGCCGGCATTGTTAAACCAGAGGACAGCGCACTTGTATTTCAGTACGGCTGGATGCAATTCTGTGTTTCTCATAACAGCTGTTTCATCAGCTCTGGCATGAAACTGGCTACAGTACTGAGGCTTGGCTGGCCGTGGAGGGTGGCATTTGTAATCCATCGCTGACCTTGAATATCTAAAAAACAGCATCATCAAGGTTGCAAATGTTTATTGTACCTCAAACACCAGTGACGCCTCCATAACTAACGGTTTTAATCATTCCATGAAATTAACTGCTCTGATCCCAACTAAGGCTTCCCAGAACAGAGCTGGCATTAATTGCCGGATTAACTAGAACAGTCAGGGCAACCATGTTCATACCTGACAGTAAAGAAAAGCATACTCTTAAACACAGAACACAGACCTAAAAGACAGATTGGTACTTACTATAGAATAATGGGAGTGTGCCTTACTATATCTGCATTTTATTCATGTTTCCATAGTTTGCCCCTTCAGTACTTTTATTTGGAGAGTCTTCCAACAGCAGTGTCATAATTCAAAGACTTGCACCCATCTCATACATCGTTCCCAGAGAGCCAAGCCAACCATGGTGTGATGTACCTAGAATACCTCGAATGTGATGTGTTTCTAGCCACTTGGCCCCTTACCGACAAGAGATATTAGATGCCCTGTCCACAGAGCTGAAGGGTTGCAACTAGGCTAACCAATACTTGTCACACCTCTTGAAACAAATGAGCTCCCTTTTCTCCAAGTCTTCAAGTTCTGACTCAATAAGGATTTCTAGCATCTCACAAGAAGTTATATGAACTCTTCATTAACTCCACTTTGTTTAGAAGATTTTAATTCCACTTATTTCACCTGTAAAAGCTCTGTCCTTGTTAAGAAAGGACCTGCTGGAAAATCAGGGTCATCTACACACAGCCCCTAACTTACAGGAACACCTTGGTCTTGTGCAGACTTTCAGTCTTCTGTGGGCTCTGGCCACCAGCTCAGTTTTCCCAATGGTAGTTTGGAGTGGTATAATCCCCATTTACTGGTATTTAAACCAAGGACTTGGCTGCTATTACACAACAGTAATGTGTACTCTGGTGACTGGGATACTTCAGGTAATGAACTCAGAACACAGACCACAGTTTCTTTTGGCAAAAAGATAATGTCACTGCAATCTCTCTTTCCCATTTCATTAGCTATCATGCTAAGTCCAATAACTCAGTTTGGGGAAGAAAATGTTTTTTCACTTTTCTTTTATTTTTGTGTTTTTTCAGGAGGGAGCATCCAAATGTTAGCAGGTGTGCGATATGAAACGTGTTCCTTTCAGGCTTCCTCTGTTCCGTACACACCACCTGGAAGGCCCTGCAGACGAAACATCCTGCAACAAACCTCCAAAGGAAACAAAAGCTGTCGCTTGTTACCGGCCAGACTCTCACTGCCAGGAACACTGTCTCGTCCAAGAGAACAGCATGGGGAACAGCAAAGCAGTCTACACGATGATCTGAATAACTACCGCGATGACTTACACTATTAAGAAAATTATATGTTTAAAACTATTTTAAAGTAGAGACTGACAGATTCATATAAATCTCTTTTTGGAAAGATTCATACATACACTTGACTTCTACTGGTCGAAATTAGGTCACGAGGTGCCATCAGGCATAAAACATCTGACACTGCAAACACAAACTACAAATGTAAAGCATGTTTGAGTAATCTGGCAATCTTATCACTTTTCCACAAATGCTTACTATCAGTTTAAGGAGTGCCAATTAAAAATACAAACCTGATTATAAATATCAGATAAGTTCTAAAAATAACAGCATATTGCTAAATACATTTTTAGACCACATAGATGGGGAGCAAATAGAATACAAAGTCTGTAATCATTACACTTGGCTGCTTCGGCAACATACAGTTTCTCCATCTCATCTAATTTACGTTATATGCCAGACATTAGAAGTACAATAATATTTCCCTTGTTAATTCTGAAAGAAAATGTTGAGAAATAACTTGATCATTTATACCACAGTATTCAATCCTAGCACATACTGTAGGTTAGCCCATTATAGGAGTATTCAGAAAAGGCTGCATAATTCTTTAAGCATAAGACTAAACAAATAACAAAAATATCTTTAGACTGGCATGCCAGATTTCTGTTTTTTAAGATGACTTCTTTTTTCATTAAAAGCTTAAGGCATGCTACTTTATGATAAAGAAATAATACTGAATGACAGCACAACTATTACAGTACTTTTCCATTAGAAGCTCTGCGACAACAAAATGTAATTTAGAAATTTCAACAAAGAATATACACATCTGCTATTTCAGTAAAGGTGCAAAACATAAAAATTCAATTTTCAATTGAATTGGAAGAAAATGAGATTTAAAGAGTCATAAGTGATTTGTGGGATCAGTGAACTGAACTTAGCTGAGCTCAGTTCACTGAAGGAAAGACAGGCATAGTCTTACAGAAGCTACAGAACCAAATATTAACATTCAGGGGAAGGTTCAAGGAGACTGAATGCATAGCAAGAAGAACACAAACAGAAAGTACAGCTTTAATGAAACTCCCTGCCCAGCATCCTGTTACTTGAAGCTTCTGTGTAATAATTAACATAGCTCAATGCTAGAGTACACAATACTTTTGCCACAGCCCATTACTTCTCACCATACAGTATGCAAAGCTCAGTGTACTGTGCAACATGGAGGCGCCTGTACTTTGAGCACAGATTAAGAGTTGCAAAATATACATGACCCTCACAAATAAAATGAAACAAAGCAACAGTGAAAATATAACAGATGTGTAAGTAGCCTCAATTTGCTGACACAGAACTGTGATCAGTACTAAACAAGTTTAGTTATGCGATCTTCATAATTCCCAAGGCTCCTATACCAGAGATCTCAAACAAGAAACATAGAGAGACACCTGTAGTTACAGCACAGGATGCAAGGAAATACTGAGCTATTTCTTGTCCGAGATGGGAGTGGAGAGCAGTTTTATCCGAAGGTAGAGGCTGTAATTCCATATCAATGCAGAAGGACCGGGAACACACCTGAACCTCGGGCACATTTACAAGGTGGCCTCACAAAAGAGGTCCCCACCCCCTGTGCACAAATGGGTCCCTTACAAACAGAACCCCAGCCCATCGCAGGGGATATCTGCAATCACCAGCTCTCGCTGCACTTCCAGGAACATCACAAAAGCTATAGGAGTGGGCTACAAATGGTCCGCTCTTCGGACTGCTGCTCGTCTCTCTAGGATGAGGATCACTTGCTTACAGCAGGGTAAGCGGAAACCCTGCTGGGGTTTCCAAAAATATTTACAGTCGTAAGAAAAGAATCCAACTGATACAAGTGTGTAATGGGGCGAGTCATTCGTGATTATTTGGAATTAAGAGTGCGAAGATATGAGACATAACAGAAACCACAGCATGCCTCAATTCATATGTGAGCAGCAGAGAAATCAATATATTATTACTCAAAGATGTGAATGTTTGTGTGAAACTGAAGCTCCCTGTGAAAAACGTTTAACACTAAAAATATATACTTTATGCGTGTCTAAAAGTTACCTAAAAGTTATTGGTTACAAAACCGATTGTAAAATAAATACCTGATCTGCCTATCTTCTCTAGAAATACACTGAACGTCCACTGTACCCATCCCCATTCCCTAAACCTGGGCATTAGCCAAACTCTACTCCTAGGCAAAAGGACGCAGTTGTCTGCCTGTCTAGGACAAACAGAGTCAGACTGACAGAGATTTCTCCCTTTACAGGCTAATAACAGTGGGACCCTGCCAAAAACTGAGAGCTCTGTGAAAAATATAACAGTCTACAAATGAGAGGCCATTAGGCCCATCTAGCTCATTTTGCTACATATAGTAACAATGTGTGGACAATCCCAGATACACACCATCAAAGCACCAGGGTCTGCAGGGTCACCTCATACTGTATATAATGTTTACAACAGTGTTCCAGGAAGATTTGCTGTGCAAAGACAAGGAGTATTTCTATCAACATGGCCGGTCTGGCATACGTAGAAAAGGGCATGCATAAACCTTCTTTAGAGAATGTTCATCTGTAGAGGGAAGAGGGGTCCTTTGAAAAATGCATATCATCAGTGACTGGCACCCAAGAGTCAATTCAGGCTCTACTAGGGGGAAAAGTGGTCATACTCTGCACATCATGAGAGCTATAAAGTAGAAACTATTTCAGAATGTGGGATTCAGGTGAGGAAGCAGCAAGTGAATATTTGTAGATAGACCAGGGAGCCTGGAGAGAGATTATTGGGCCATGTGAATCACTATTCTACAATGACTATGTAATTTGGGGGCTTGGTTGACTCTAGAACTCCTGGAGCCCTTGTTATGATCAGAGAGATCATTAACTCATACCAGAAAATTTCTGTGGAGAAGCTTAAGATTGGCTGAAAATAGACATTCAACCATGACAATGATTCAAAGCATAAAACAAAATAGTCTATATGGATGTAAGAAAAGATCTGATGTTATTTTTTTCTTTATCTAAGTGTTTGCAACTGGCCATCTCAATCTACAGACTTCATAAATATTATACATATTAATTAAATCTTTGATTCTAACATTAGATGAATCTTCACTAAAAAACAAAGACTTTCAGCAATTCTTCATGCAGGAAAATGTTCCTTTGAAGTTCCAGAACCTTACAGTACACTACACTACAGGAGCCATGTAGACAGTGTAATCCCTGCCTGAAGAGGGTCTGAAAACTACCAATTACAGAGGTGTTTTTAAATGTGATGTTTTTTGGTCTTCAATTATTTATGACAAATTTATCTTTGCTCTGTCCAATTCTATTAATTATCAGATATTTAGTGCTCCTATTTCACCAGGGATGTGAATTAATTTGAAGGGCACTGTATCTAGAGTCAAGAGGTATTCTGGTGCAAATATCTCTCCTCCCCTCCCACAGGGGACAGCATCCTGAGGTTACCAGGAAAACATGGAGTTCTTCCATCTGGAACATGCCCATATCTCTCCTCTGGAAACAACAGGGCCCTCTGGCTGTGGGGTAGGTCACTACAGCCCCAAGAGCTATCAACTAGACTCTCTGCAAGGAACCATGGAACTTAGTACTGATTAGCACCACTATCACAGAAAACCTTCTAACTGCATGGGAATGCTTGCATTAAATTAAAGCCCAATCTAACAGAATGCAGAGAATGGCTCTCTATGGTTGAATTATCAGCCAACAGATCAAGGTTAAAATGATTATTAGTGAATTTCACTTACAGAAACAATTTCACGGTGCCCCCTGTCCAGTGCATGTGCTTTAATGAGAACTGCAAAATGTGTGCCATGAAGCTTTTCATGCAATCTGACTGTGGATTATAAATGCAGAATCTGTATTTAATCATTGCAGTGCAGGCAACCAGATCAAATCAATAGTCCCTTTGATTGAATCATCTACAGGCATTGCCAGAATCATATCCCACTGTTGACAATAAATGGTCACCATTGGGAACAGACACCATAGAGCATAGGCTGTATCCACTGCTACTGGCACTTTTTCTAAGAATGTTAATAACCTTAAAAACTGTAGAGCAATTGTCAGGAAAAAACAGTGAATGTGTTAAATGCCTGTCATGCCTTTCCAGCTTTTAATTTAGAACCCAACAGTTTATTGAGTTTTAATGGTTTTAAAGTCTTTTTAAAGGATTTTGCTTTCTTCCCTGTTGGGTCGAGTACTTAATTTGAGTCTAAAGCAGTTTTTCTGTCTGAAACCTGAACAGTTCACTGCACACGAAACTGATGAGATGCAATTAACCATTCTAACAACATAACAATGGACTGATCTTTTTTTTCTTTTCTCTTAAGCCACTGCAACTGCCTGTAAATTCAAAGTGAAGCTTATATTCTGATAACACCCAAGCAGCCTAATCCAAAATAAATAATTAATAATAATAATTGCTTACACTTACATAGCCCTTTTCTGGTCACTCCACTCAAAGCACTTTACAGGTAATGGGGACTCCCCTCCACCACCTCCAATGTACAGCCCCACCTGGATGATGCGACGGCAGCCATAGTGCGCCAGAACACTCACCACACATCAGCTATCAGTGGGGAGGAGAGCAGAGTAATGAAGCCAATTCATAGATGGGGATTATTGGGATGCCATGATTGGTAAGGGCCAATGGGAATTTTGGCCAGGAAGCTAGGGTTACACCCCTACTCTTTCTGAGAAACGCCCTGGGATTTTTAATGACCACAGAGAGTCAGGACCTTGGTTTTACATCTCATCCGAAGGACGGCGCCTGTTTACAGTATAGTGTCCCCGTCACTATACTGGGGCATTAGGACCCACAACATCACAGGGTGAGCGCCCCCTGCTTGCCGCACTTACACCTCTTCCAGCAGCAGCCTTAGTTTTTCCCAGGAGGTCTCTCATCCAGGTACTGACCGGGCTCACACCTGCTTCGCTTCAGTGGGTTGCCAGTTGTGAGTTGCAGAGTGATATGGTTGCTGGCCATAAATGGCATAAATGGCAACCCAGAGAGGAATACAAACATAAAAAGAATGCCTACAGTACTGTACCAGCTATTCTAGTTTATTTTGTGTGTATACAATAGAAAACCTGTTCTGGAATTGTTTCCATTCTTATTTTTATTTGCATAGCAAACCTATTTTAAAATACTTCAATTGTTTAATGGCCTTTACGTCAATGAAGATAAGGAACTAGAGTGAAATGTGGGTGTGAGAAAGATCAACCGGCTGCAGAGACAACAGAAGAAACAGTATGTTAAATCTAATGCAGGACTATCCTTTTTAGTCATAGCTACTGATTTATCTGCTTACTTGACAACACTATCTGTATCATTGGTAACATTTTCCCAGTCCTTCCATTTTCCAAAAACAGAAACAAGAAACACAATATTTTGGCTGTTGAGCTTTCTCGGGTGAAAGAGAGGAATTATTAGGTCTACTAAAAAAATACAAAGCAGAAATAAAGGAATGAAAAAACAATTCTGCTGCCTATTAACACAGGCCACACCCCAGACAAGCCATTGAAGTCTCCTAATCTTGGCTTCAAAGGTACCTCAAAGCAAGTACAGAAAAGGTTTGTTCTCTTTTGTACATTTAAGAACTCTGATCCCAGCCCCTTCAGAACCTTTGAGAAGGACATGGTTTGTCCTAAAAACATCCATGCAAGCTGAAAGACAAGGTCTAAGTATGAACAACACTGCCTGGTTTATAGTATCCACACCTTGCATATTGCCAACATGGATGACAGAATAGTCTTGTACCAATGCACAGCGGTCCCTCCTCGCACAGCTTGCTTGATTTGTTGTGCCATCAGTGGAAGGAGAACTTTAATCGAGAATTTGTGATCCAGAGTGTAACCACATCCAGTCCTGAACTATAATACCCACACATTAATTGGGAGGTAAATATTCCTAGTAAGGGTCACAGCAACCCAGAACATTTTCTAGAAGCAAAGGGTACGAAGCAGGACTCTCCTTGGATGGGATGCATGGACACACAAGTACATTTTAGAGGCACTTACCCCATACAGAAGGAACCTCAATGTGGAATCAAACTAAGGAGTTTGCTAACCACCATGCCAAACCCTGACCTATAATAACAAAGCCAAAACATATCTCCTCAAACTCATTAGAATGTTAGCACACACGTGAATAAGATCATGAACAGGGTGGCACACAAAATGTATTTCCCCCACCCCTAAGTACATACAGACCAGCAGTGTTGATATCACCCTGTGTAATCCATCTGAAGAAGGAAATAACTCAAAACAATTCACTAGCATTGCTGTGCACCTGATGTCATTCAAAGTAACAAAGTACAAAGCAATTAACTTGAAATGAATAAATCAAAAGCACAGGGCTGAGCAGGCCTGGACATTCACACAAGATAAAGGGTAGACATTATATTTGTAATTTTAGCACCAACAATGAAATCACGGTGCATATTTAAGGGCACAATCCAGGATTAGCACTACCGCATACCAACAGGGCACGAACTACTTGCTGCAGTCTCTCCACTGTAAATTTCATAGTATGAATCAGCACGTCTACAATCTCCTCCCAAATCAGTAATCCCAACAGGAATCATATCTGGGACTCCTTGTGACCTTACTTTTCATCCTCCTCACATCAAAAGCGCACACTGGTAGCCATTCTAATACTAAATCCTTAAACAAAAAGGTCTCTACCTAGTGCTGGAATCTGGCAAGGGGGAAGGATATAGCCCACAATGTGGCTTCTGGGAACACTCTACTTCCTTGTATTAACATACTGATCAGCAGTATACCTTACAGTAGTACTTACAACACAATCCTTCACCATAACTATTAATAAATACAGAGGTAAACCACAGGCATTGCCTCCATTCTACCACTGCCATTAACAACACATAACCACAATAGAGGTGTATATTGAGTTTAACTACTCTTTTGGCATACAGAATATAATTACGATTGTATTGATAATTCAAACGTAAAGAAAAATGAGGGCTACCATGTCAGTTACTAAATGCTAGCATCAATGAGATACATATATTGCAAATAGGGGATTATTTGGGATGACCCGTGGATGGAGGAATTTCATGTCGAAATAGTGCTTACTTCAGTAAGAATTGAAGGACTTTACATAGAGCTATCGCCTGTGGAAACTGGTGATGATGCTCAGTCCACTGAAAGGGGTCTGAACGAGAAAGGCGTATGGCGACGGCATTGCTAATCTTGTCATTGTGTACCGGGGGCTGTACAGCCGCCCTGTGTGCAAGTAAAGCGAGTTGACGATGGTAACCATGGAAATTGGTGGATGGGGGAGGGGCGGCAGCTCACAGCGGGATCTTGATCGTAACCTTGTCGATTTCTTGAATGCAACAAACCCACCCTTTAAATCTTCTGCGTGGCCGGAATGAATTCATAAGTACTGTACTCACTTGGTCCGAAGAGCTTGCCATGCAGCATCGATATCAGCGTACAGGTTCTTCTCCGACGGCTTTCCAGAGCTGACCCCGTATCCCGAATAATCGTAGGAGAAGATGTTGCAGTTGATCCTGGAGCCCAAACCGATATAGAAGCTGCACATCTGGCCGAGGTCCACCGCGTTGCCGTGGGAGAAAAGCAAGGTGTAGCGGCTGTTCGGGGCGCACCGGACAAACATGCAGCCAACCCGGTTCCCGCGGCTGGTCCTGGTGTAGAAGACCTCCACGGCGTCCAGCTCCCGCTGGGAGTACTGCCAGTCGGCCCGCTCGTTCAGATGGAGGCTGCATGTTCCGCTTGCCTCGTCGGTCTGGACCGAGTACGTGGGCTCCGGGGGCAGGAAGGCGAGCTTGGCGGCGATGCGACTCGGGCAGGGCGGGCAGCAGAAGAGCCAGCACAGCTCGCCTAGAGAGAAACCGTTCATCCTAGGGCCTTGCTCGGGCATTGAGACTTTATTGTAAACAAACTAATCCCCGTTCCTAATAAAACAAAAGAATGCGACTATAAAGCCAAGCGCTAACATACAATAGCGGTGGGTTTTTTTTTAATGATTAAAACACCGCTGTCAACATAGTTGAAAAATAGTTCTCATACAGCGCCGTCTTATAAAAGAGCCCTTGTCTATCAAGCGAATTATTTTTTTAAAAAAACGAAGCATTTACAACCTGTACTGTAAGACAATCACAAAGCAGGCAGCCATGGTTCAAGCTCGACAGTAGCCAACCATTCAGCACAACTTCCGGGTTAGACAGCGGATATCCTAGTGGTGCTGTCAAGTCAACACAGCGTTCCTGCATTTGTAATTTATTCATTACTTATCGAACCAAGCGCTTCGGACTTCCTGCGCACTGCTTGAAGCGAAGTGCCCGTCATACACACAGCCCCGTTGTCATACGCCTATTAGTTTTTTGTACCATTCTGCAGATTGATATCTGTATATGCAATGTATTTAGCATTCGTGGGGAGTTCATTCAAATACCATTTTTGAAACTAATGACATGCAAAAATTAAAAATATCATAGTACGTGCTTTTGATTTTGTGTTAGTCTAACAATCACAAATATAGACCCCAGAGCACTTCAAAAACACGATTTCCACAGCACTGCATTAGATAAACGTTAAATCCTCACACGAATATGTTATTATACCTGAACACAAAAGTGGTTTAAGACAAAAGTGCTCTGCACAGTAAAATTAACTATGAATTCAGACTTTTCTCATTTCTCATAGATTTTATGATGGTGACCATCCAAAATGACACCTATTAAATGGACAGTTACTGTTTTTTTTTACGTACATGGAGGCACTACTTTGCACAAAATGTTGTGGGAGTCTGGCACAGGTAGTGTTACCACCTGTTCAGCTTTTGACAGGATTGTTCTTTTTCTGAGGCAGCTGTCCTGGAAAATCTGAAAGTCATCCTGAGACATTAAAATGTCCCATATTTATTTGGTCAGATCTGTGATACTGAGGTTAGCATTCACAATAATATTTTATTCATTTTGTTCTCCTCACTTCATAATTCTGAGCTATTCTTCGATGCTAAACATGAGGTTTTGCAAGTTCATTTGGTAGCTTAAGTCCATCTTCATTACCATGCAAAGCTACTTCTTGTATTATTGGCTACATACAGCAACAACAATTAACAGCTGTGAACAGCCAACAAAATACAAAAACTAACAGGCATGTTACCTCTGATACCCAAATATTACTGAATAATATTTGTGTAAAGCCTTGGTGTAGAGTGGTTTAGATTTTGAGAACTGACTAGTGCGTGTACACAAATGGAGCAATGGATGTGAAACAGACAATAATGCAATGCTTCATCTCCAACCACAAAAAATATTGATATGTTATAGCAATAAGGTAATTAAAAAGTCAGTTTTCATGGGTCAGACTTTATTTTAAGAAAGTTAAAAATCTGAAGCAACAGACAATGAAACATTCAAGGGAATCTGCTCCCAGACACCCACAGCTCTTTATGTAAATAGCTGCCTCCTGTTCCCTTTTACATCTTCAGTTTATGTTCTTGTTTCACTGTTGACCTTGACGTTACACACTTTTGTTTTGTACACTGCATATGGATCTGCTCCTTATCATATGAAAGGAATCATTGGCATCACAATTATGTAACCAGTGATTCACAGAGGTATCTGTGAACATGGACTATTCAATCAATACTGTAAAATCAAATTCACATTCTTGAGATCTGAAACTTCAGTCTTGTCATGACAAACGATACAAGACAGATGTACAAAGATCAGCTTTTGCTGACATCTGAGTTGCTGCAAAATAAAGTACATTTCGCTTAAATTGTATTATGTAACATTTTGATCGGGTTTTGTTGTTTGTTTTTTTTGGTCTTTGGCTGTTAGGGTTTATTTTTGAAAGGGTCTACTTCATGTACAAGATGTCCAGGAGATTACATGAAATTACTCTCCTTTATGTGCCTACCTCAGGTGGAAATGCCACAGCAGTTCACAGAATAGAGACCTCAGGAAATCAGGCCTGATGAAATCCTGCAGCTGTTTCATTTAGTGGGGAGAAAAAGTGTTCATCTTCCTTGTTTTTCCAGAAAGATGGAAGTCCTAAAGGGAAGAACATGAGCGTGGGTGGAGCAGGATACTTTTATCTTAACTATATGTCACTTTGAAACTTGAAAAAATATACAATGCAAGTTAAAAAAATCAGTACTGTACAAAAAATACAGAATGGCTTTAATATTTACAGACCTTGCCCAGACTGTTTTTTTCAGCAATGCAGGAGAAAAAAAAAACAGGTCGAATAGTATTACTTTTTCTATTTTACCAGTAAGTATTAAATCTATGTAACTATTATACAAACAGGAATAAAAATATGCTACTGTATTTTGAGAATTTCTGATTGCATTGTATAATTAGATACATTTATCACTAAAATCAGTGTTACATGGAGCATGATCTGAAGAGGGAATAATGTTATTTTCTTTATCTATGAAATACTCCATTTCCAATGTTATTTCTTCCTCTAAAGGAAAAAAAAAATGGACTGAGCAGTGATGGTGAAAAAATAAACATATGTTTCTCATTAGGTGTACCCAGATGCGTTAAAAGACAAATTTGGACACCTGTTTGTAATGGAATTGTTCGGAACGAGACAGACTTCATAGTGATCTTTTATTCTGTCATATAGTTTACTAAAAAACATCATCACACTCTACTTTAGGAGACTTTACCCAATTTTGTCTGCAAAACATACAGTCAGGTTTTTATAGTTTACACCTGACTGTAGATGTAAAGGACAATTTTTTTGACATTCCTACACACAGCATATTTTTCACTTTATAAGCAGATGTCTCATCTCATCAGTTATCACAAGGGTTTTGCTAAAGCCACAATGGGCTTATATAAGGTTTAATGTTTTGGTTTTCTTTACTTTTTCATAGATACATTTGAAATGAACACCATTCAAGAACAAATAGTATAGTCTAATAAATAATATAGTCTAACGAGCAGGAAATTATCTGTTTTTTGATTAACTCTATAATTTTCCATTGGCTATTTAAAAGCATTGTTTGTTTGCATATTTCAAATCAATGTGTTATTTATTCATTAAACTGCCCAATGTGTTTTTCTAAAAAAATAAATTCTGCAGAATTCATTATTTAAAAACAAAATGCATGGTAAGGAAAATGCTCTTACTTGAAAGAGATATTTCCTCTGTTTATTTTTGTCAAGTGTATGATTCATTTCTGCCCTTTGGAAATAACTGTGCTCAGCTGAAAAAAGAGCATTTGGAAGCAAGTGGCTTATAGTTTTAAAAGGAAGTTTTTCTTTCTCCATATCAAAACTTGTATTTTTATAATTACAATTATTTCTTAATGATGACACTGCTGTGGGTGAGGCTGAAATAAATATTCTTATCTTTGTGGTTTTCTTAAACAGCCAAACCTCAATAAAGTAGTTACAGTGCCTTGCGAAAGTATTCGGCCCCCTTGAACTTTTCAACCTTTTGCCACATTTCAGGCTTCAAACATAAAGATATAAATTTTTTATTTTATGTGAAGAATCACCAACAAGTGGGACACAATTGTGAAGTGGAACGAAATCTATTGGATTTTTGAAACTTTTTTAACTAATAAAAAAATGAAAAGTGGGGCGTGCAAAATTATTCGGCCCCTTTACTTTCAGTGCAGCAAACTCACTCCAGAAGTTCAGCGAGGATCTCTGAATGATCCAATGTTGTCCTAAATGACTGATGGTGATAAATAGAATCCACCTGTGTGTAATCAAGTCTCTGTATAAATGCACCTGCTCTGTGATAGTCTCAAGGTTCTGTTGAAAGCGCAGAGAGCATCATGAAGACCAAGGAACACACCAGGCAGGTCCGTAATACTGTTGTGGAGAAGTTTAAAGCCGGAGTTGGATACAAAAAGATTTCCCAAGCTTCAAACATCCCAAGGAGCACTGTGCAAGCAATCATCTTGAAATGGAAGGAGTATCAGACCACTGCAAATCTACCAAGACCTGGCCGTCCCTCTAAACTTTCAGCTCAGACAAGGAGAAGACTGATCAGAGATGCAGCCAAGAGGCCCATGATCACTCTGGATGAACTGCAGAGAACTACAGCTGAGGTGGGATAGTCTGTCCATAGGACAACAATCAGTCTTACACTGCACAAATCTGGCCTTTATGGAAGAGTGGCAAGAAGAAAGCCATTTCTCAAAGATATCCATAAAAAGTCTCGTCTAAAGTTTGCCACAAGCCACCTGGGAGACACCCCAAACATGTGGAAGAAGGTGCTCTGGTCAGATGAAACCAAAATCGAACTTTTTGGCCACAATGCAAAACGATATGTTTGGCGTAAAAGCAACACAGCTCATCACCCTCAACACACCATCCCCACTGTCAAACATGGTGGTGGCAGCATCATGGTTTGGGCCTGCTTTTCTTCAGCAGGGACAGGGAAGATGGTTAAAATTGAGGGGAAGATGGATGCAGCCAAATACAGGACCATTCTGGATGAAAACCTGTTGGAGTCTGCAAAAGACCTGAAACTGGGACGGAGATTTATCTTCCAACAAGACAATGATCCCAAACATACAGCAAAATCTACAAAGGAATGGTTCACAAATAAACGTATCCAGGTGTTTGAATGGCCAAGTCAAAGTCCAGACCTGAATCCAATCGAGAATCTGTGGAAAGAGCTGAAAACTGCTGTTCACAAACGCTCTCCATCCAACCTCACTGAGCTCGAGCTGTTTTGCAAGGAAGAATGGGCAAGAATTTTAGTCTCTCGATGTGCAAAACTGATAGAGACATACCCCAAGCGACTTGCAGCTGTAATTGCAGCAAAAGGTGGCTCTACAAAGTATTAACGCAAGGGGGCCGAATAATTTTGCACGCCCCACTTTTCATTTTTTTTATTAGTTAAAAAAGTTTCAAAAATCCAATAGATTTTGTTCCACTTCACAATTGTGTCCCACTTGTTGGTGATTCTTCACATAAAATAAAAAATTTATATCTTTATGTTTGAAGCCTGAAATGTGGCAAAAGGTTGAAAAGTTCAAGGGGGCCGAATACTTTCGCAAGGCACTGTACATTAGGTAGCTGCATCAGCATGCGCAGGCTGCAAAGGAACACGTAAAGGTTTATTCCATGCTGAAAAGAGAAGAAAGGAAACACAACGTTGTGGCTCACACCCGAAGAAGGCTCCACAGCCGAAACGTTTTGTTTTCTTTCTTTTCTTTTCAGTATGGAATAAACCTTTACTTGTTCCTTTGAAACCCTAATAAATACATGCTCAATTCTTTTGTGTCTACAACAAGATAGGCATGAGAAAATCACGTTTTGGAAAAAGTTCTGAGCTTTTCCAGCTGTTGGTAATAGAGCTTTTGTATTGGTCAGCACCTGAAACCCGTTGTTTGCTGTGTTCACTATGTAGATCAAAAATGGAACATCAGTATCATAGTATTCTGTTTGTCAGCTTTACAGCACCAGTGTTTAATAACAAAAAGCCTTGGTTTAATAATTAATCAATGTATCTTGTTCCAATGTCACCATTCTGCTTTAGTCGGGCTGTTGGCACACTGTTGCCTTGAGGATCAAGTACAGTTCAGCACTACAGTTCCTTGAACACTGTACTAGTTTATTGCCATGATATGAGCTACTGTGAATAACGGACAAGAGATTCTACCAAGCCTTATTGCTTTTGGATGAACCCCTTGCCTCTTGCCTTTCTTGTTCAACTGCTGCATGAGATCAGCACGTTTTGTACTTTGTTATCTGATGTGGAAACTGTAGTAGTCATCCAGAGGTCATTTCTTATTTTTACTCATCGGTTTCAGAAGTTGCTTCAGTCCCAGTTAGTGAAAGCTCCCAAGGAATACAGTATATATACCACTTTAAAAAGCTGGCTGGAAGAGCTGAATTGTTTCAACAGGAAGTATTTTCTAATCTGCCAGTGTCATTCTTTGCACCTTACAACACCTTAGCTCCTAAATGCAATGTGGAACATACCATCAGCCCTAGGATATCTGAACTTGTTAAACAACACTTCTCGCTAAATCTGTTGAAGGCTTAATATGTTGCTCTCATGAGGTACTGTCAGTTTTGGGAGGAAAAAGTGTTACATACTATTTTTCCGATGTACAAAGAGCTCAAGGTTTTTAAAGATGAATGTGTATCAACTGCTTACAGGGGAGTTTTTCTAATCAGTGTATGCAAGTGTTTCACAACTATTAATAAACAGCTGCTGATAATATGTGATACTCTAAAGGAGACAATGAAGAGAGTAATAGAATGTTTAAAACTCTGGAGTGTGGGTTTTAAAAAAATACATTTTAAGTGCAAAAAAAATAAGAGAAATGGTCTGAATACATAGAATTCAACTTCAGGCTCACAAGTCAGAGAATAGGGCTTTAAGCGTAGAAGTGTTTCCTTGATGCTAGTGACTTGGTTCATAAACAATAATACTTCTCAATAGTCACCCACCAAACCTGGCAGACTTTTTGTTAAAGGTGTGTGTGCTGCAGCTTGGCTGACAGCCCCAGGCACTTCACTGCAACATGCTGAGCCTGTTAGGAAGAGCTTCACACATCAATCGATGGCTCATGGTCTGTAATTACACTTCTGGCTCTGTCTCCTCGTTCCTTAAAGAGCTGCAGACTTATTTGGGAAAACAGCAGCCTTAGGAATGTACAAAGTGAGCCTATCCCACCACCACTTCCAACATCAACAGCAAAGTATTTTTAATAAATGCATTGTATCTTCATTGAATTGGAACTTGTTAACCTTTTCTAAGCATAGTGTTGATGCTTAAATTAATGTCTTAAAATATCAGCAATTTATTTCCTTGTAAATAAAAACTATCAGTACTATCAGTGTTGCTATTAAGATAAATCAGGAAATTATGTAAAACTTCATTATGAATCAGTTTTGAGTGAGACAATTGAGTGTTATTATTGATTGTTATTTTAATAATCAATTTTTCTACACAGTAACTCACAATATTCCCAGTCACAGACTAAACTTGACAAACTTTACAATTACAATTCTTACAAAGGTTAAGTTTTAACAATCTATTATTTAAGGCCAATGATTCATACATGTATACATATGTCAAAACTTGCACAATGGTTATCACTGCCACTACCTGTTAGCTCCTGGGATCAGTTCCAGCTTGGGTACCTTCTGTGTGGAGCTGGCACGTTCCTTATTCTAGGCAAGTTAGTCTACATTAATTGTTCCTTTCCCAGTGGTGGGGGGATTTAACTTGGTGTGCTTCTTCACAGCACGATCGGCACTAATTATGAGTCTATAGAATATTGAACCAAATAAAGACAGACTTTCATCTTGTTGTTTTGTTTAAAATAACACACTGCAATCATCGTAATCATCTAATCACTTAACATATCCTAATCACCGTAATGTTTTATTATGAATGGCTGCAGTGGCATTTATTTTAGGATGTAAGAAAGTGTAATGGGTGACAAAGTGCCCCAGTGGTTAGCATTTCTGCCTCACAGCACTGGGGCCCTGGGTTCAATTCCTGGGGTGCATGGAGTTTGTGTGTTCTCCCCGTGTTCACGAGGGTTCCCACCAGATCTTCGGGTTCCTCCCACCGTCCAAAGACATACTGCTTGGTTAATCGGTTTCTGGGAAAATTGGACCTGGTGTGATGTGTTTGTGTGTGTGTGCCCTGTGAAGGGCTAGCGTCCCTTCCAGGGTGTATCCTGCCTTGTGTCCATTGCTTGCTGGGGTAGGTTGCGGCTCCCCCTTGACCCTGTATTGAATAAAGTGGTTAAAAAAATGGATAGATGGAAGTGTTACTGAAAGTATGTTCCCTCTAAAAATAGTAGGTCTTCAAGTAGATCTTGGAAGATATTTTTCTTAAGGGAATATTTGATAGAGTTAGATGTGCCAGGTTTAGTTATGGAGGTGAAGAAGTTGAGAACAGCACACAAAAATGAGGAAATTGAAACCACATCTGAAAATATATATGTTTTTATGCAAAGAGTAATAATAAACAGAATAAAGTATGGCAGGGAATCATTACTCCGCAGATGATAGATATGTATCCCAGAAAATGTGACATGTTTGCAGGGAATGTGAGGCTTGTGGAGAAGGCAGGAGACTGGCCGGGGAAATCATGTGGAGCTGTCCTTCTCTTGTAGGTTCAGTTTCATATTTTCCAAAAGATAGAAAAGGCTAATGAGAGTACATGGGTATGTCTAAACAGACAACACACATATAGCCTCCTGTTTGGTTAATTTACACAAAACATCTACCTTCACTTTTACTTTTATCATTTAATCTATGAATTATATTAACAGATCTCATAAACTGACTCAAGGTTAAAGAAGTCTTTGCAATGTCTTTTACATATGTAGTTCAAGTAGGTAGCTGCGTAAGCATGCGTAGGCTGCAAAGGAACAAGTAAAGGTTTATTCCATGCCAAAAAGAGAAGAAAAGGGACATAACGTTTTCCCGGTGGATGTATATGACAGACTACATATATAAAATACTTTAAAAAGTCTCTTATACATATGTCATTGTTACACATATTAGGAGTGGTCAGATTACTTTTAGAGACTAGATTTCTCAGGTTCCTAGTTCATTATCCTGTATACTGTATATAACATGGATATTTCTTATTCTTGCATGTTACTTTTGCAAAATTAGGACTTCATTCCCAGACTCTCTTCAGTGGCAGAAATGGATGTGGATCGGCAGCATCCACATACAGTAGCTTGAAAGATATTGAAGATGTATCCCATCTAGATGTATGTCTTTCGGAGACACAGGCCACACACCAACAGCCCACTCAGTATTGATGGAATGGAAGTGGAAACAGTCACTAGCTTTAGGTTTTTGGGATACATACGGCAATAAAGTTCAAGTTCAGTTCAGTATATCTTTGCAAAGTTAAAGTGATTTCATCATGCAAATGTAGCAAATTTTAATTATATTTCTCATGAAATAATATTACACTTATAAACCTTGAAATAATGGTTTTGAATATGTTTTATGTTACATGGTTTCTAAGAAGTTCTTTATATAGTACCTCAGTACTTATATTAAACATAAAACAATTGCTATTTGGAAAAATAAATAAATACATATCTTACAACATTGTTACAATTTAGGAGTAAGGTAAATAGTAAGTTGGAAAAAAATAATTAAACTAAACATAAATATAAAAGATATACCCAACTAGTAGGTATAATTTGTGGCACTAATATCTTTAACCTCTGGTATAGCTCTGGCGAGGAGTCATAATTTAAGAGTACGTAGAGTCAAGACTTGATAGATACAGGTAAATATCTATTAAAAATGACAACTGTTTATGTAACAATCACATATCTTGAGAACACAACATTAACTATTTGTTCTGCAGACCCTGAAAAACCCAGAATGCTAGACCTGTAAGTTGAAATTCTATAACATATCTTGACAGGCCAACAAGAAAATAAATAATACAATCAAGCACTAAATCTCCCTTCCAACAACATGGAAAACAGAATACTTTTAGCCTAAAAACCCCACAATAAAGAAAATCAGAATCTCCTCAAATAAAAGGGTGACAAGCTCTCACAAATAAGGCTCAGATTACTTAGCCAGAACCTACACTTCAAGACTGATCAGATCAAGGTCACCTGGCACCAGCTTGGAGCAAATACTGGATGATGTGTCTTCTGTCTGTCTCTCCATATTCCTTTCGTTTCTTCCCTGTCTCTCCTTTGTCTCCACCTACTCCCTGTGCTTTTCATGCTGTGTTCCAGGACCGATAAAGACTGCAACGATTTACCGAGAAGTTAATTAGCTGTAGTAAACCCGCGTTATGCTGCAGCCAGATGACAAATAGCTGGCAGCTGGGAAAAACAGCCACAGCTGGAACCGTGCTGGTAGGTGACTGGAGACTGAAGCGGAATGGAACATGACTACCAACAGCAGGACAAGACGGGAAGCAGGACAGGACTGGAAAACAGAATCTCAGGTCAGGATACAGCATGGCTGTATGTCGGAAAGGACGAACCGTGGACAGGAGAGCGAAAAGACCCTATGCGTAGCGGCGAGACGGGGGTTAGCCTGGGCTCAGCTGTTCAGGGAATGCCGTATAGAAACCTATGCCCTCAGGTTGGGACAGCCTGCTCAATCTGGTGCATGTACTGTATGTAGCACCTGGGAAGTGTCAAACTCCTTATGCTAATGTGACCAGTCTCTGAGGAGACTGAGGACTGAGATCTCACACCCACCTGGGCTTGACAAGAATATTCCTTTTGATCCTCTGCTTACCTGTCTGGTAACAAGAGCTTTCTTGCAAGATGAAAATACATTATTCCAGAGATGCCCTACTTCCCATTCTTGATGCTCTTTGAATATTTATGGGATGGACTGGGTCAATGTGTGGCTTCTAGGGCTCATAGACCAGTGAACAGGCACATGTTTGTCAAGACTCTCTCAGAGGAATGGGATAGAATTTCATAGAACAACATCTGCAAGCTGGTGCAAAGCATTTAGTCTGACATAGAGCTTGTATTGCTTTTAATGGTGACCATACATGCCGCTAGCCTGTGACTTTCACAGCAGATCATCCTTTTGATAAGCCCTCTTGATGACCAATATTAACTAGCACAATTAGTTTCACTACATCATGTCTGTACAATAAAATGTCAGTGTACCTACTAGCTACAGTGTACCTACCATAAAAAGTATAATTTCTTTTTCTCTGAATGTGTGACAGAGACATGCGATAGGTTAGTTTTGATATTCAACATAGTTTCCTTGTACTTGCTCTTCTTAAGTTAAGACAAAACTTTTTAAGCTGGCTGAACTGGTAAATTGCTTTTGTCAATGTGTATTGAAATTTCACCTTGCAACTGGAAGTATGATTGCATACTGGTGGATCTCCTGGATTCATACATGTTTGAAACTTCACTTTAGATTTAAGAACTTACTAAAATAAGAATGGTTACAAAGGAGAGAGACCATTAGGCCTGTCTAGCAGCTACTATTCTACTTATTAAAGTGTTTCTTCTGTTTCCTGAAAGAAGCCAGGTGTGACAGGCCTACCTCTCTTCAGGCATGGGCACTCCAATAACATACTGTAACTGTAACTTTCACACTGAATTCCTTTATCTACCATATCCACCATACTATTCTAAGTCCAACCCAGGTGAGAAAGTGACTCTCAGCCTTCACCAATTATCTCACTAATGAAGATGTGCACCACAAGTGAACCTTTTAATGTGCAATAGAAGTCTGAACAGCCTTTAATGTCACATCAGCTGAAACTACCATCCTTATTAATGCTGACCTGCCAAACCAGGGTATTGGTTTCAACAACATAGCCAGGTAGCGTGTTCCATACTCCCACAACCCCATATATCCTAGAGTAAAAGGAAGTATCTTATGCTCTCTGTTTTAAAGATAGCTACACATATTCCACTTGTGTTCTTCAAAAAGAAAGAGTAATCTGGGATTTGAATCTCATAAGTCTTCTACCCTAAACAAGAATAATCCCCCCTAGACCAATCCATACAGTTTCCTGAAATTACAGAATAGGCTCACTAAACTATGAACCCTGTTACTATGCTAAGACTAAGAATGTTTACGAAATTAAAGCAATAAATATTTTTACAGGAATAACTAAATTTGTCATTAATGTATGGTTTCCTGCTGCAGTCCATCATCCATCATGCTGAAGCAAGCAACAATTCTCCTAAGCCTGCTGTGTCTCACTCCAGTTTCCTCAGCCCTTCAGCGGGATACTTCATTTTGAAAACAGACAGTTTCAAGTTGCCTTTTATTTTCACCATGGCTCATAGTTTATCCTCTACAGGAATGTTGAAAAGTGAGACTTAAGAAAACCTGCTGTCTATCCCTAACATTCCTGTCATTTTCCCTCCTCAGTTTTGGCTCAGTTCCTGTTTTTAATGGAAGGTGATCTGGAGTACACATTGAGTTTTATAAAAGTACCACAAAATTACCCCTTTGCAGTTATTCATGATACATATATCCAAGTATCTAAATAACGTACTGTATATGTCAATCAATTATGATGTATGTACAATCATTAACATTTTGAATAATGGATACATGTTTGATTGGCATCTAAACTAGCTATCCAATTTTCAGATCACAGTCAAATACTCAGAATCTGTTCAATAAAAAAAGAATAAAAGACATTTTTAAATGAAGTTACAACATGCCATGTAAACTCTTCTCCCACGAGATAGCCTCTTCAGGGCCAGAAAAGGCACTTGCACTACATTCAGGTACGGGCTTGATTCTATCACTTCAAATGCTCAGATAACTTCTTTGAACTGATCAAGAAGAAATTCCACTCCACTTTGCTTTCCCTAAGGCTAACCTGGAAAATACAGACATTTCAAATATCTGACCTTCTTCTGAGTCCGCCTTTTTATCTTCACCTACAATGGGCCCTCAGACAGTGCAGGGCAGAAGAAATGCCTTCAGACAACGTGATTACTGAACAATTACATGTTGAACCTTTCTGTCTGATGGGTGAAGTGCTGACAATCTGACACCAGAAGATCTTTAATGCATGACAGAAATCTTTTGTCTGGAGTTTATTACAAGTTTTCTGATATTTTTTGACTTCTTAGGTCTTCCTCACATCAGTCTGATGAGTCCCAGGAGTGATATCTGGAGATCATGATATTATGAACAGTATAAGAATGTTATAATACTAAAATGAAAAAAGTCAAACTTTGTTGTAAACTGAAACATGCCTAGTACATTCAACCAGGCCTCTGCTATGGTTATCCTCATTTCATAACTAATTGTGAGGCAATGTGAAAGTCACACCAAAGAACCAATCCTGCAACACCATCATGAAAACATGATAACCTATGAACTTTAATGACAGCACAGCACTGAAACAGAGGATGCTGTTCACAGTTACAGAACACTTCGTATTCTTCAGACTCTCTGAAACCATTTAAAAAGGAAACAGAAATGGGAATTTTCTCATGCCATTAGCAAAAACAGCTAAAAAGAAAAACAAACCAAACTACTGTTAAGAGACACTGCTTCAGCTCATTACATTCCGCCTCTTTGAAAAATTCAGTCAATTACACAATAACGAACAGGTCCATACATTTTCAATATGCGAATGATGCATCTTCCACACATTAACACTAACATAAAATAAAAAGAATGAGGAAATATATCATGGCGACTACTTTAAATGAAGAATCCCAGTGGGAACAATAGGCTCATTGTCACACTCCTGCTTCTCAATGGTGGTGTAGAAGGGCGATTCGTACAGAATGTTCCTTCTACTACGTAAAGTGCTTTGTGATCCTTCGGGATGGAAAGCATTATATAAATGCAAGGAATTATTATGGAATGTCTTGATCTAAAAGGTAAGGGTATCATCTGGTGATCTATCCAAGTAAACAACGCGAAGAGCCAGCTGCTGGGCAGTTCCCAAATTCAACCAATCCAGATA
Source organism: Atractosteus spatula (assembly GCF_055471065.1). Classification (NCBI taxonomy): domain Eukaryota; kingdom Metazoa; phylum Chordata; class Actinopteri; order Semionotiformes; family Lepisosteidae; genus Atractosteus; species Atractosteus spatula. The sequence goes on along the minus strand of NC_142712.1, from coordinate 44,925,992 downwards.
AAAGAACTTTCCATTATAAATGTGGTTGTGAACAATTCTACTTGAGGGAGCCTTGAGCCTCCAGGAGCTCTTCACAGCTGGGAAACCCTCAGCAATAAACTGGCTCTGCTGAATAGTTTTTTTGGATGACTGATGACTTTTTAACAGTACCCAAACCGAGGCTGTCGAGAAAAAAGTTTTACCCCCCTAGCAGAGGGCTTCTGGAAATGTGCCTTGTCTGTGAGGGAACCCTGTAGCAGAACCCAGAGGCGTGCCGTCCGGTTTGAGCTGAGCTGTTTAATCTGTGTTTATATAAGTGCTTTGCTTAAACTGTGGCAGCTCTCTTTCTGGATGATCAAGGACGTCCTCTCCTATCAAGGAGGGGTTTGGTCTTCTCCAGGGGAAAGGCCTCCACCCGCGTTGTTTTAAGTTCTGGATACCGCCCTGTTGGGAGTGTTAGCTTAGCTTAAATCACTGACAAGGAATCTAAAACAATTACCACTGCATTGTCTTAAATTTCTGCTACAAAGGTCTTTTTCTGCCAACATCTCTGCAGTCTTCCTAAACTGAATTACGCTGCATATTTTGCCACCTGGACAGCACTGGCTGTCTGTTAAATCACAGATTTGTAACATCCATTAAAAATCAGTTCTTGAACAAATCTGACCTTGTTGTGGCTAGCTGTAATAATGCTTATTGGAAAGATCATTTTTTTTTGGAAAAATTTTTCAATGGAAAGAAATTATTTTTTAATGCCTGGACTTCACAGTACTTCTCTGCACTACCACTGCCTACTGTAATGAATGCTTTTCAGGAAAATCAAAGATTTTCTTAGCTTATTCAATATCATTCAGCACTTGCAGAAAGCGAGTTATTGAGTATTATTTGTGAGGAGGCTGATCTTCTTGACTCCACATACCTGAGGTGTGTACTTAAGCCTGCCTAATTAACAAATTACATACCTGAGGTGTATACTTAAGCCTGCCTAATTAAAAAATTACAGTGAAGCTTGTGCTCAACACTTTCATTCCTACACCAGATCAACATTCAAGATCTTTCCATCTATCAGCTCAAACGTGCAAAAATCTATAGAATATCACAATGCAGCTTCCCAGACAGTATCGTGTAGCTCATTCAGAAGGAACAATGAAGATGTTCAAAGAAAAGAAACAATTTGGTTGTGAAAGCGACATTGTACATACTGTGATGAAATATACTACTTAAGGTGCTTCTGGTTTATTTTTATGTGGTTGTGAGCAATTTGTAGATGACCCTAGCAATGCAGATAGTTAAGGAAATAAAAAAAATCTTGGCCATAGCTTTACTCTTTGAAGTAATCTACAGACGTACAAGAAAATTAACCTTGTTTTTGCACACTAGCATGGTCCCATAGCTCAGGTGAAAAGTTTATTTGACATTTATCAAATGGCACTGTAAAGAGGAGATGACAAAAGGATGGAAAATCACTACCAGCACAAAGTGCTTACGTTTCCGATTTTGCAAGTCAGTGCATCACCTCTTACATCAAATAAGACATTTCCTTCACCTCTTCTATTACTCCACAGGATATCAGCACTAAAGCCTATAAATACAATTTCCGGCTCACTCACTTGATCTGAGACTCAGGCCTTATGTCGTACAGCCTCTCATTGCCATTTTTTCAGGTCTTTGCATTAGCATAATAGAACAATCCCCTGGCCATCTTACTGGAGTAATAAAACTGGTATTTGCGTAAATGTGGAAAAAAATAACATCCTCATTGCCTAGGAGCTAATGGTTACAAATGCTGGAATTCACTGAGTTTTCAAGTTTACAAGAAAGCATTAAGCAAGTAAAGTTTAACAGCAGTGCAAGAACAGAGCTGTATGCCTCCTGTACTTTGCGGATATTTAATTAAGATGAAGAACTTTACTCACTGTTTTCTGGGAACAGAAGTAGCAGTAGTACGATAAAGACATTAAAGTTAAAGTGTTTATTACTTTCATGTTTAGGAAAAGATATCGTACTTTGCAAATCCTAAAAGTTTTCTTTATTTAATACCACTGTGTATCTACTGAATAAAAAAAAAACTAATCTATATTAATATAAACATAGCTATTGAAGAAGTGGAAGGAAGAATTTCTTCGTTCAGAAATAGAAGTTTTGTTTCCATGGAGAAACTTCATCTGCTGTTCTCCAGTGCTGCACAGTAGAGCCAGAAATACAAAAATATATCTAAAGGCAAATGCATACAACAGAAACTAAAACATTTAAGTTAACTATGTAAACTGCATACAGTTCATTTTATATGAATTAAAAATGGTAAGCTAATTACAACTTAAATTCTGATAGAAAAAATTGAAAATGTAAAACTTTTAATAACTAGTTACTAATAAAATAGCTTGTTTAGAGACTAAAGCGAAGCTCCATACTGCAGCATACAGAGGTAGCACAGAAACACACCACAAAGTTTGTTCACATTGTGCAGCAGCTATCATTACAAACCTTATACTGAGCAGCACACCACTTTTTCAAGTCCTATGGTTTCCTGGGTGGTAGGAGAAAGACAGTGGAGTGAGGCAGGACCCTGGATACTCTCTGTGAGTGTTATACATATAAAACAGCTTTAAAACCTCTCCCATCAGGAACACCTTTAATAGGTTTACAATAGCTTTCTAGATGTTAAAAAACAGTGATTGAATTTACATCTTTCTTTTGTTCCATAAGATGAAATTCAATAAGACATCCCTCAGACAAGGCAAAGCGCACCAAAAGCACAGTGGTCTCACTGCCCTGGGGACCACCACCACAGCTGGGGCACACTCAATAAGTAGGTCACTGTAGAGTCCTATGTAACATTCTTCATTGAATGCTCTTGCTGTCTGAGACCAACTATGTACCAGGAGTTCTGGTGACCAGTTTGAGGAACTACTGTACCTCCTTGGGCAGGGGAGAGAAGCAGCAGGTCTGTGACTCATCATGTTGACTCCACAGTCCTGTCACTAGCATTAACAAATCCATATGTCCTCATGTCTTAAATGTATAAATTCTTAAATTATATAATGCTGCTAATGATATCTAGAAATTAATTCTAGATGGTTCTTCATAAACTGTCCATGTTAAAGTGTCCAAGTGAAGCGCTGTGCATACTGAATATAACCCCAGTTGCCCGTGTTCTAGCCTCTATTATGGCAGGTCGCTCACTTTGGGCCCTTTGCTGCTTACTCTTGACATTCAACATGCATGTGTTGTGAGTTATGCAGAGCTACAGTATGAAAGTAACATAATGATTTTTATTAAATACATACACATACAACAGATCTTGACTGCAAAGTTACAGGTTACCAGTGGTCTGACTTGAAGAGTAGAGATTTCCTAATTATTTTTTAACCATTTTGACACAGGAAGCAAATGTCTAAAATAAGACTCAGGGAGAAATTATCATCTCTGGAACTGGCGGTGGTAATTCAATAACAACTTACAAAAACCACCTTTGTTAAGGCTGTTAATTTACTGACAGTTTCTGATTCTATACCACTTATTATAATTCTCCTTTTGGATTTAAGTTCATTTTTTTATCATGTTAATCAAACCATCCAATTGGATCACATTGGAACATTATCGAGGGATCACTGGGACTTCCCTTTGTTGGTTTGCTGTTTGTTTTCCTATTTGAATACCAGGAGTCCATTCAGAAATCTTGGCTGTTTTGAATTGGGAATTGTATCCCTCTTAAACCAGGTGTTCCACAGGGGTCTGTGCTGGGACCTTTACTATTTAGCATTTACATGTTGCCTCTAGACCTAGGTTTCACTGTTATGCTAATGGCACTTGGATTTACATAGAGACCAAATCAAAATCCGATATTAACGTTGGATGCAACAGAATTTTTAAAACTGTGAGTTTTGATCATGCTCACAGGCTTCCAACATACGTACCACATGTATTTTACCTGCATAGCATTGCTCAGTGACTCTTGCTTTGAAGGTCCAGCTGAAATATTGATGTCTTTATTTCAACACAAGTGTACTACTGCAACATGTAATTTATTGGGATATCATCCAAGGTACTTAATAGGCTTTAATGTCCAGAGTTCAGCACCCTGTCCTCTAAATACAATTACCAATTACCATCCTCAATAAATTGCACTGAAATTAAGAGTTTAAGGTTCTCCTGCTCCTTTTAAGACAGTAAATGTTTCAGGTCCAGATTATTTTATAGATCTGAGATCTGTCAATACAGACTTTGACCCAGCTAAAGACCTCACTCAACACAAAGGGTGCTAATGGTTCTTTACCATGCCTATTGAACTCACTCCTGATATCCAATAGTGACTCTGTGATAGGCTGACATCTTCAAGTCTACCTTAATGACCTTGATCTTTCATGATCACTTTTAAAGTGTAGTTCTGCTCTTGGTTTTACAGTGTCAAATTGCAGTAGCTGTGTGCAAACAATGTGCTCTCTTGTAGCACTGTTTCTTCAAAGTCACTCAAAAACAAAACTGTATCACAGAAGAGTTTTAAATTCACCTCCCCCCCCACCCCAACTACACAGTTAGCAGTTGAGATAAAACTCAATTTTAATATTTCAAATGATTTTTATATACTTTTTTTTTCTTGAAAGTGCAAAAGCTAGATAACATCAAAATGATGTTTTTTAAAAAGATCCACCTGTATTTCTTCACAGCTGGAAAAGATAAACAGTCACAGGCAATTTTTCATCATCTGTAACATAAATAAAAACTCTGGCAGATTATACTGGGAAAAGGATACACAGTGCACTTGCAAAATTACTCTTACATATGGCTAAGCCAGATCTTTCTGGTTTTTACTTTTTGAAGACATTCCTTTAAATCACTTCTAAATACAGCCTGAGGTATTCTTGGTGGAAATTCAGGTTTTTCAAGACTGCCTCGTCAGTCTAATGAATCATAAACCACAGGTCTTTTCACTGCCATGTGCTTCGAATCCCCAGTGCGTGACAGCCGTGTACATCAACAGGACTCCCTGCTGCTGCTGCACCTCAGCTGTAGGGTCTTTAACTGAAGTGTGCTCATCAGAGGGAAAGGTAACCTGCTGTATCGGCACACCCAGTAAAATGAGGAGAGTCTTCTGTATCAACACATGTTTTATGTTTAGACCAGCAAGAAGGAGATAAATTTACAGCACGGAAGAAAAAAAGAACAGAACTACTTATGACGGCAAATAAGATCCAGAATGTTGTCAGGAAGATGCTGTAATCATCCTGCAACTCATAACTAACAACCCACTGAAGCTAAGCAGGTGTGAACCTGGTCAGTACCTGCATGGGAGACCTCCAGGGAAAAACTAAGGTTGCTGCTGGAAGAAGTGTTAGTGGGGCCAGTAGGGGGCACTCACCCTGCGTTCTGTGTGGGTCCTAATGCCCCAGTATAGTGATAAGATAAGATCAGATCACTTTATTGGCCATATACAATTTCTTGCATTAGGAATTTGTCTTTTCACATACCCCAGCTTGCTCTCCATGAGACGCACAGACACACAGACAGGGAGAGAAGCTTGGGGTCAGGAGCTCCTGGAGTTCCTGGGGTTAAGGACCTTGTTCAGGGACCCAATGGAGTCGGATTCCTCTGCCGGCAGTGGGATTTGAACCGGCAGCCTTCCAGCCACAGGCACAGATCCTTAGCCACAGTGCCACCGCTCCGCCCTTAGGACTAGGACTAGTGATGGGGTCACCATACTGTAAAAAGGCACCATCGTTCAGATGAGATGTAAAACTGAGGTCCTGACCCTCTGTGGTCATTAAAAATCCCAGGGTGTTTTTCGAAAATAGTAGGGGTATTACCCCGGCATCCTAGCCAAATTTCCCATTGGCCTTTACCAACCTTTATGGCCTACTAATAATCCCCATCTATGAATTGACTGCATCACTCTGTTCTCCTCCACAATGATAGCTGGTGTGTGGTGAGCGTACTGGTGCACTATGGCTGCATCCAGGTGGATGTTGCACATTGGTGGTGATAGAGGGGAGCCCCCATTACCTGTAAAGCGCTTTAAATGGAATGTCCAGAAAAGCGCTATATAAGTGTAAGCAATTATTATTATTATTATTATTATTATTATTATTATTATTGTTGTTATTGTTATTTGTATGATACAATGACTTCTACTTATTGAATGTTTGGCTCACACACAGTACATTCTGGTGGGAGGAGCAAAAATGAGATGGAACCAAAAATAAGAATTTTATGTCAGAACTAACCCCATAAAGAAAAGAATCACATTTTACGTTTCTATCCAGATTTCTGTCTGCATTTTGTTTCTGAATATTAATAAATCTGACCCTTCTCTGTGCTAAAAAAGTAACAAAAGGAAAAAGTGACTCCTGGAACATGTTGCTTTTATACATTTAACTTGAGTCATACTTCCTAACCATTTCCATTTAGCCATATGTTAGTTACGTCTTTATTTAATACAAAAACATTTTGCTAAACTAGCTCAATACACCAGAGAACAATCTTGACACAGATAAAAGGAGTACACTCACAATATCCAGCTCTACAGCATACAGATCTTATCTGAGATAATGTTCCTGCATAGTGAACTAACAAGAAGACAAATAAGATTTTTTTTAACTTACAAACATGTATCCTGGGTAGATGTGAACAAATGCCACATGTAACTATTGCCAAGAAACTCAAAGATAATAACCTATGCTCCTGGGAAACTCCTAGAACATTTTTGAGGCTCATTCCCCGATAGGAAAGATTTAAACAAGTCTCAGGCACTGCAGTATCAAAGTGCTAGATGTAATAACTTAAGTGTAATTGTAAAACAAGAGTTTTTGAGCATCCTACAAAAGATCAAACAAAGAGAAACAATTTTGGTTTGGCAGATAAAGAAAAAAAAGACTTTTTTTAGATTTCCTAACACTGCCAACAGAATGATTCTTTATTTGATGGGTTTTACTTTAATATTGCACATGCAATCCTGGCCATGATCATTTTCTCGTCTCTCATTCAGCAGAGAGCCCTTGGACACAAACCAGTGTTTTTTGGTTGTAAATACTGTACACTGTGAACAATAAAATAATCACCAGAAATTCAGTTTACTGAGAATACCTCTTATGGCATTAAAATTTAAAGGTTTTTGAAGTTAATGCTTTACCCAGGAGATATGTTGTGGAAAATCATACCTAATTCAATAACAAAAACAAACATCACAGACAAAAAAGCAGCTACTTCAAGGAAAGGCCTATCATTCTTTCATACTATAACTAACCTTGAGGCAAAGTAAAATGAAAGCCAAGGATCTTACAAAAAAAAATTTGATTTTACCAGTACTGAGAGAAGCTTAGCAAGCCAACTATTACAGTCCAGAGAGAATCTCCCCAAAAATGCAACATATACCAGTCGTACAAGGATTGCAGAAAAAAACCTCTTGCCTATAGCTATTCATCTCTAATGATAAACATTGTTTCTGTTGCTTCAACCTTTCAAATTGGCTTGTCTAATACTGTTAATGCAAGAAAAAGCAATGAGAATTTTACAAATGAGTGCACAGTCACGCATTTATGCTAAGTGTAACAAGCTAATGTTTTTAGCTGTATTAACAATGACTGGTGTTTTATTGACTTCAGATGTCTCAGATCCTGAGAGAACAGCAGATCTAAGCTGAATTACTGTTTTGAAAATCCTAGGAAACAGCAAAAGGGAATTCTACAAAAAAGAGAGACTTATGGTTTGGGAGATAAAAAAAGCACACTAAGCTGTTATTTATAGTACCTGGGATTTCACGGAATGTATATTTATACCTTATCAGGGTTAGCTATTACATTCTTTCTTTGTAGCTTTGTTTGAAGTAGGCAAACAGGAAAAAGAACCTCTGAAATTGGAAAATATATCACTACAACCCATCCTCCAACCAAGTTCAGAATTTGCTAATGTTTCTGCACTAAAAAAACTTTGCTTGTTGCTGACAATACTGTTTGTCTGACTTCCCACACCGTGCCATTGCAGATACTTAACCTACTAGTTGGCTGGTCACTTGTTCATTAAAGCTTTGGCCAGCAACTGATCAGACTGAGATGGTTCTGAGAACAAACAAGAAGGGGACCACTTGTTGAGAAGATATACTTCTTTGTGTGAGTTGCTGGGGCAAGTTCAAGAAACAACTGGCTGAGATCCTTGTATGAAATAGACACTAACTACTAAAAGTCCAGTTTCATTTGTAACAGTACTTATACACTTACTTGTGGTCCATTAGCATAGACTGGGAAAACAGCCTTCAGACAAGCACAGAGCTATGAACCTAATACCTGGCCAGACCTGATTTGGCCCAGATGCAATGTTATTAAAAGCAATGACCGCTAATCTGGCTTCCCATCTTATAGAAGCAATAAATTTGCTTGGTTACAAAACAAATCATTAAAGAGTGTCAAATTCTCTTTCTTTGCCCATTTTTGTCTTGCTTTTTGGTGGGAAAGTTACTGGATTAGACTTTATTCATGTGTATTCCTCCGTTCTTTACCTCCCAGGGTAAATAACCCTCTCATCAGGCTTATGTATGGCAGCTCATCAAAGAAACAGAATTCTGAGATTCTGCAGAATAATTTAAGCTCAGCACTAACACCTTATTTTATTTGGTCTATGATTTAACCCAAAGTAACTGACATTTGTACCTATTTATACATTCTACCGGAACACTTCAGGTGAAGCACCTTGCTTAAGGGTACAAGAGCAGTATCTCACCTGGCATTTGAACCCATGATCTTCCAGTTATAAGGCCTGAACCCTGACCACTGCACCACACTGCTGCCAAAATACAAAAAAAATTAAAAGAAATACAAAATATGACCTGGAATTCTAAGAATGTGCTTCGGATTCAAACTTGCACACTTAAGCAAAAAATTCCACTTAAATTCTGTCGGTCTATGACAAGACCGAGAAAAGCACACATCTCAGCTCATCTCCAACATCTGCTATCAGAGAGAAGCCCTTCAGGTATACTATACTCATCAATAAGAGACAAAAATGTAACAGCATATTGAAGGCTGGTTTCTTTTCTTGTATATTTGTTACTAGTCTGGAATTGTGGTTTTCAAATTCAACTGAAGTAACATGATTTTACAAGAGACCATCAATGCCAGTATCAGACAGAATAAATCAAATTGACTTTTGGTAGAAAAGTCTACCTGCAAGACCTCACCTGCACTTGAACACAATAGACAGGTTGCAGATTTGTTTTAAACTATGTAACTATGGCACTTTAAAATGACAGTAGTAGAATACAATAATAGATATCACAGACTGTCAATATTCACAAGCACCAGTCATATATTGGTTGATGCAACACATAGGTCTGGTATGCAAGTTGCAATTGAGATTTTAATGTCATCAGAAGTGTTCTCACTGCTAGATGGCATTCTGTTTGGGATGGAATTTTATTTTTATTCAAGATTTCAAGGTTAAAGAACACTGTGAATAATCCCAGTAAGAAAGCATTTCAGTTTTATAACCCATTTGCACTTGGGAAAAAGCACATTTGGGACAGAAAGAATGACATATGTTCCTAATCTCTCAGAGGAAGTGAAGCCATCAACTTTCTGCACAGTCCTGTGGGAAGAACACTGCCCGCTCAGCAAGTCGGCCTCCGCCCTCCATTTCCTCCTGGGAGAGCTCTGTAGTGGACTGCTATAAAATATGGTCACACAAATATGATTGACTGGCACATGTAACACTTTTCTTCATGAAAAAATTCCCTAATATTTCAAACTTACCACCTTTTAAAGTTTAATTTAAAAGAAGACAAAATAATTAGGGATATGTAAATATTCACATAAGAAATACAGAGTCCACATTCTGGTTCTTTTGTGCTTTTTTCTTTCAAAATTCAAAATTATTTTTTCCTTTTTATTTTTGATACCTTGCAACTGCCAATGCTTCATGGATTTGGGTCACAGCTGCAACTTTCTTGGAGGCACACATGTACAGCTATGGAACAAGTAAAGATTTATTCCATGCTGAAAAGAGATGGAAAGAAATGTTTCGGCTGTGGAGCCTTCTCCGGGTGCTATGTACAGCAATTGTCTGAAGTGTGCGCTTTTCAGGATATCTGCTTCACTTTCATGCTGTGGCACCATAGCACCAGAGACTGTACTGGGACTTCAGGGAGGACAGAGGAAGTTATTTCATCCCATTTTTCCCTTACAGCTGCTTCACACACATGCAAGAGAGATACAGGTCATACAGAGATGCACTCTCAATGCCTGACCCCCAAAGGATCCCCAATCACCATTAGTGATCGTCTCCGCTTGCCCTCACTGGTTGCCTAAAAGAAACAGGAGGGCACTAAGTCACAATCAAATGAATCATTAAGCATCCTACCTGCCATCTTTCAACATTCCTATTTGGATCATGTCACTGTGCAAACAACTGTGTGTTGAATTTAACAAACTGAAAGGCATTTGTAACAGCAAGAATTTATTGGCACAAGCACATCATGTTTATAAAGTTAAACAAAAATAATGACTCACATTTGCACAATTTTTACAAGACTAAACTAAATTTACAATAAACAGACTAAGCTAATAGTTAAATATTTACTCACATTGTACACTCTCATGAATATTAAGCCTTCACAAATGAAGTGTGCGAATGACAAAATCACATTTTCTCAAGTCACATTATTTACAAAAGAAAAAAAACACCTACTTGATTTAGTGATAAGCACTGAAGTATAAAAGACATCGCTGTTACAGATTATATAATCTTTCAATGTAAAATATGCCAACTACAAATTACTATACAAGTCAAACAGCTGAAAATATGCAACAATAGCAACAGCCCTTCACTGCATGAAACTAGACTGCACTGTTGAAAGGCTGTGGCTGGTGCTGTTAGCAGTATGAAGTGCACTTTCAGCTTCTGTTTGCATGTGACTACAGTCCTTCATCTTTCAAAATGTTTTAGCAAAACTTAAATTTGACACATTATACTTTTAAAACATGGGGGGGGGGGGGCAATATTGAAATCACTGAGGTGCTTAAATTCCCATAGCTTCCTAAGAGGAAGACAAAGCACTTAAATGTAGGGCCCAGAATCTTTAGATTCAAATTCTTCATTAATTCATTATAGATATTTAGAGCTACAATACCTGTACACAGATGATTTGAATGTAAAGCTGGTTAGCAGCAATGTGCATCTGCATATTCTAAATGCCTTTTACAGTTTGGCACAGTTGTGAAACAGAGGAGTGCATGAAAAATACGACTGTCATGGAATAATACTGTATAATAAATATTTACTTTAAAGACCACATTAAAGACCGTACAGACTGCACACTACTGGAAGTTGTACAATGAAAATGTCCTGGTTAACAATGCAATCAGAGTATGATTTGTGGTGAGGAGATTATTACTATTCAGCCAAAGGAAACAATGTGATGAAAAAACATCTCCTGTTAAAATGTCTGGAAGTTCATGCTCATGTACAATGAACACTTCTGCACACTGTAGGCCTCAGTTGGACTTAAAAGCTAAAACAAATGAAAATCAAAATATGTTCAAGAGTTTATTTTCTTGCATCCTCTTTTGTTTTCACTCCATTACTCAGAAAAAGGAGGGAACATGCCCAGGTCAGCAAAATCTTCAATATTGTAATTGGCTGTGCCCTGGGTTGGATCTCCGGCCATTGGCAACATGTCCTGCAACACAGGAAAGACAAATCTCTTAATGCGGGTGGAAACCACCTATTGAAGTTTACATAAGAGATGTTCCTGTTGCACTTGTATTAACATCCTCTTAGTTTGGCAGTTCCAGTACTGGAAGCCTTTCTGGTCTATTTTGCGTGAGATTTGCCAGACTAGATTTTCCACAATGTCTTCATCTAACAGGGGTGCACACTACTCAATATCAGTCATTTTCACAACCCTTGCATCGCAAACACTAAACGATTAAGGAGAATTGCCGATATGATGGATAACGAGAATACAGTTCTTTTCCAAAGAAATCACAGAACGCCCAACCAGTTTGGTATTAGAGACTTCGGCACCAGTCTGAGTGCAGTTCATCCAAATTCTGTTTGTACATATTAGGCTAACACTAACTACAAGGCTGGGGAACAAAGCTCAGCTGCACATTAAGCTCTGGTGACTGAACAGTGCGCTCTCTCACCTGGAACACTTCAGTCTGGCTGGGCTGAGGGTGTGAGTGCTGCTCGCTGCCCTGCTGGTTGTGGTGCTGACTTTGCCACTGGGACCACACCTCTGAGGGTCTGCCCTGGAACTGCCCTCCACTCTGTGTCCCCTCAGCTGCAACATCAGTATAAGAATTTGGAGACATAAGTATATGCTTGCAATAGGGAAAACACACTTTACTAATCTTTTTCAGAATAAATAAGACTGATACAGACAAGCACTATACAGCTTTTTTTAAAGGATAATATTTAATATACTTCCTTAAATACCTGAAATAAATTAAAAACATTCATTATGCTGTATTCAAATATGTCCGCTCGGTAGGATGTCTTCAACAATATTACAGAAGTGTTTTTTATTTTTTTGTGTGCACTACAGGGTACATTCTCTTGGAAGGTGTAAAAAAATGGTGTCGACAGACATGAGAAACTATGGAGAACAATTTTCACTTCCTGGAAATTTTCTGTGAGGACGTACAGTAGGAAAAGATCTTGGCCATGGACTCATAACGATGTTCCCCTGGGTGGAACGTTGTGAGGTCATTCATTACGAAACTCCATTTCCTGGCCTTGTCATTATGAGAAGAGGGCACTTCCTGAAAAGGGAATGTTGCCAGCTTGAGCTGGAATTGCATGTTCACACTACAGTAATCTATGATATAGCTCCATCACATTTAGAATAAATTGGTTTATTTGCAAGCATGTAAGATCATCTCCAAGGCCTAAATTAAAACCAAAAACAAAGAACACATTTGGAAGAATTGTTATTCTAAGATGTCAGATCTGTAAATGACTCTTCGTAATGATTTTATTTAAGGCTAATGAGGTTTTGCACAAGCGCTTTTAATTGATTATGACCCTTTCAATTCACACAATGGGGACAGCAGGAGGCCAATTTACTTCTTTTTTATGCTTCATGAAGAATTGTCACATTCATGAAATATTCATCAGCGTGTGCTCCTTCTCATCCTACGCAAATATGTGAAAGAGAACATCATGCTCACAAATAAACAAATCTGAATGATGGGGTCTTCAGAGATACACCTACACAAATCAACAGTTATTCAAAAATCCTAATTACACCAAACAGTGGGCATTCCAACATCTCCAGAACATAACGACCTAACCAAATCCAGCTTCCAACAACAGCAAAATCACTGAACCCTATAGCAGAGGTGGCTAAATGTGCACATACCACAATATTGCTGACAAGAAGATATATTACTCGGGCAGAAGTGGGCTGTTAACCTTAAAAGCACACTGTACACTGATTAATGTGCTATGACCAATTTACCCAACAGATTCAAATATATGCTTCAGAATGTCTTAATATGATACAAATATAAATTCTGAATATTTGTGCAAGTGTGTACCTCAAGTGCAGAGGGGACTGATGTGCATCACGCAGGTAGTAAGGGTGAGATGGTTCTGAATTCAGATCATTTAACAGACACCCTATATTTGCCTTCACATTGTTTTCCAAATGTATCAGAGAGAAAAGCAAACCAAGCACAACTGTATATTGAAATCTCCTTGTATGGCTTTCTAAGAGCAGTTGAAGTGTCTAAAGTTTTGAGGATGATTACAGCTGGTACAAAATTACCTTCCTATCACTCTTTAAAGAACAGGCAGTATTTAACATAAAAGGGTTCTGTGTGACCCTGCAATAAAGATGTCAGATGTCTTGTAGATCCATTGCGTGTTTGCAGAATCACTTTGTCACGCCACACATACACCATACTGAAAGCTTTAGGCTCTCCTCTATCATACAATGCAGAATTCATGGTTGTGTCAACGATGGCAATACATCCAGCTCCTGAGGCAGCAAAGCGGCCCCAAACTACCATACTCTCAACATCATGCTTGATCACTGGGGCCAGGTTCTTCTGTTCAAAAGCAGTGTTTGCTTTTCGCCAAATGTAAGGATTCTCACTGAGGCCAAAAAAGTTCTACCCTCGGCTCATCTGTCCAGAGAACAATGTTCCAAAAGCCTTGTGAATTATCTATGTACTTTTCAGCAAATGTCAGATGGGAAGTAATGTGCTTTCTTGACACCAGGGTTTTTTTTCTATGTTCTCCTTCAACAAAATTCAATAATGAGATCATCATTAAATCATTATACATCAAAAGTTACTAGACCATGTCAGTCAGCCATGATCAACTAATCAAATTGATACCAAAGACAAAGTTCTAAAAATATATACTTTATTTTTTAAAACAAACATGCATAAGTGTTTGTTTTAATGGTCTGTATATGCAATTTCTCAGAAAAAGAATAAAATGGAGTCTTTGTAGAGGAATGTTTAGAGGAGTAAAAATGGTTTAGTGACCCCATGCCTACGCTCTCAGTTCTCTAGTCCTGGTTCACATGATATAAGCCCAACGCAATTTTTCTGAAACTGACATTGGCATTTATTCAAATCAAGAAAAGAACTGCAATTCAAAGAGTACTGTATATATGTATGTACATATAAATTGGATTTGTCTTGCATTTCACTTCATACACTTAAAAACCAAAAGAGGTTATTTGTCGCTCAAAACAAACATCTGAACCTGTGGGAAAAAGGAGAACAGGATGTAACAGGTTCAGAATTATGATATCATCTTCAGTGGTCTTGCTTTTCCAAGGCCCTTGTGTAGTCTTCGGATCTTTGCCCATTTTCATTTTGCTTTGCTCAACATTCTCCTCTCACGTCACTGAAGCAACATCGTCAAGATTTCAATCCCTCCCAGTCCAGTTCTTCTTTTTGGTATAATTTACATGAACTTACTGGGGTTTTTTTTTCCGTAGACTGAAGATGTCTTGATCTATCCTTCTTTATCACAAAGGTAAAAGTATCAGAAAAAATAAAATTCCAGTAAACCATAATGACCTAGATCAGAGACTTTTTTAATCCTCTATGTTATATGTACAGTATATAAAACTTGGCAGACTATTTAAAATGCTTGAACTACACCTTAATGTCCAAATGTCCAAACTATGTATATGTACAGTATATAGGTTTAACAGCATGTTAGCTTATTTTCTGATTGGTGGATTGCTATTTAAAAGTAGAGAGAACTTTCTCAAAGCTGTAACAATTTGTAGCAACCACATTCCTTCTTCTTTTCAGTGAGCTAAGTGGATGAAACAAGAGCCAATACTAATTTTCTTGCTCATTTTACATGGAATACTTGCTTTTTTCCCCAAGCAAAAGTAAAAATTATATGATCTGTCATCTGCTTAACCAAGCTAGACATTGAAATAGATGAAGAGATGACCTTTGCTGAATTTTATCTTCTTATAACTGAGTTATAGTTTAGGCTTTACACTTTCCTTACAGATGAAGTCTAAGATTTGGGGCATTTCCAGGAGAAACGCTAAAGAAACGGTTGTGGTCAGTAATTTTTTCCACCGGACAAACTCAAAGAAACAGCAATATTTAAATCTGCTGTAAATGAATGCTAAAAAAGTTATGACAATTTTGGGGGAAAACATCCTGGCAAAGATTCATTAGAAAATAACGATTCTTACAAATTTCTTTTAATCAAGCACTAAATGATTGACAATTGATGACAAGAATGAATTATTTTATTATAGGGTATTTTTAATAAGAAAACTGACCATAGAAATTTATATTTGAATTTCCTCACCAGCTGGTAATATTTTTCTGGGTTTAAAAAGTCACATTAGTTCTTATGTTTGGTGTTGTCCTAATAAGAATGGAATCTTGTTACTGTAATCTTTTTGGAAAAGAAATAAATCATAGTTCCAGTAAAGCTGAACACAAATCCATTACGTTCTCAAAATGGCTTGGTACTGATACTACATTCACCGCACAATTCAAATATTTCTGCAAGAAAGAATCCTTTTCATCTTGCGACAAAAAGTTCCACCATGAAAAATACATATTTGTTTCATAGTTACTTTCTAAGATTAATTACATGCTGCTTTCAGTTTTAGGTTTGTATCAACCACAAAACAAACATTTAGGAAGCATTTTGAAAATTAAACTAGCATTTTTAAATCTACTTTTTTACTAGTCACATCCACCTCAAAGGGCAATGCTTTACCTTTAGCTTTACTAAAATGTTATAAAGACTAGATTTTTTAATTAGTAAGTGTGATCTACAGAAAATAATTATAGCCCATCACTGGTTGATGACTCAGACAGTGCAGGACAAAAATACTCCAGAAATTAATTTCAAAACAATGATCTGTTGAACTATAAAGTGGCATAATTGCCAGTCTGTGTGATCTATCATCACTGGATACAAAGACAATATGAAACTGAAGGCAGGTGCTCGAGGATGTCAACCATATATTCTCTGGCATGCAAATCTAACAAAGCAGTTATTGTGCACATTTCTTAAATATTGATTAGGTTCATTTCATCTTAGGTTCAACAAATTTCTTAAAACAACCAAACACACTTCCCAAAACCCCAGCTTGCTTAACCCTGTTGCATCTTACCAAAAGCTGTGCTGCGGTTGGCCAGTCCGGAGTAGGCATTTCCACTAGGAGAGGACGTGGCAGGGCTGGAGAGGGGGCTGTAAGAAGAAGGGTCAGCTGGGTAGTTGTGGCCTGTGCCAATCCCGAAAGGAGAAGACTGCGCCTTCCCGGACTGGGCTGGGATTTGCTACAATGACACAAGAAGATAGCTGGTAAAACCCCACAGAGTATGTAGAACTCTTTGAATATATAAAACATTTACAGGGAAAAGTGTCAGGCTCACCTCAACTGCAAACCTGTGGAGCCAGCTAGCGTTGGCCATAGTGGAGTTATGTGGAGTTGTGGAGTTGGCCATAGTACCCGACCACACATCCACTCACATAGTACCTGACCACTCATCCACTCACCTGTCACTCAGTGCCGATTACTGTGGCATTTCAGGAAATCTGTATCACCAGTTGGCAATTTTCATTTTATCTTGGCTTGGGCTCTGGCTTGTTTGGATCTCATCTTCTGCACATTCCCTTTATGCGTCACTACAAGTCTCCCTGATTTGATCCTTACTAGTTTCTGACCACAAACTCTGGGCTGTTTTCGTGCTCTTCACTCTGCCTATTTCTCCAGCATACTACAGGATGCTATGTGACTGTCTATGGGCACGCCGTCTACTCAGCTTCCCTCTCTGCGGGCTGCTTGCTCTTCCCCTGTTTCTCTCAGCTGTCTCACCCAGCATGTGGGGTCATTTTATGAAAACAGACTGCTGCTTACACCATAGCAAGCAGCAAGATCTGACAGAAAAGAATCAGAAAAAAAGGGACCTATATAATCTATAAGGTGCATTTTATAATCTGTAGGAAAGGTTAGACTAACTTGTATCAGTGTTTTTAAAAGCAGCACATCAATATCTCTTGCAATTACAGAAAAACTAAAAAACATCCTTGACATGAGAAAGGTGCTTATGATTATAGCCAGTAACAAAGGTTCATTTGATTGTACCAAGTAAAAAAATATTGAAGCAATTTACAATGGAAAAAAGGAGAACCATGTTATCCAGAGTCACATAAAAACAACATAATTGAAACATGAATTTTGCTAGAATTGGAGAAATTAAGAACAGAAGCTCTGGGGAGCTGGTAAAACAGCAGAGAGTGACTGTAGCCAGAAAGCATAGGCTTTACCTGACCAGAGAATGGAGGGCGACTGCCTGTCCAGGCAACCTGCCCAGGGTTGATCTGCCGAGAAATCTGGGCCAGGTTCTGCCCTGCAGAGGATGAGGGCTGAATGTCATTGACTCCGGGAACATGGATCACAGAGGAGCTGAAACAGCAAAGTAGAAGTCACTGACAGGATACAAGAACCTGGCAGTTATCTGAGTTGAAACAGGCATGCTATGCTTTCAGCTTATTCAGTTTAAGGATACATCCAACAGTTTCCCCATCTTCACTGTTAAAATAACCTAATAACCCAACTATAAACTGTAGGATATCTTCATATAATAAAAAAAAGTATTAATAGGGGCCTAGAATACAATTCTGCTCTTTCAGTGGGGAAACTATAATTTTACACAAGAACGTAACAACATCAAGTCTGTTATTTTACAGGTGAGCCACCATACCTGAAACTTTTCCCAGAGTGCCCTGGCTGAAATGGGCTTCCCTGAGAGTAGAGCTGCTGGCCGCTCACCGCCGAGGAAGAAGCCATCATTTTTTTGTCAGCTATTTAAAAAAAAAACACTTTTCAAATCAACACCCAACTGAACAGACAACGTTATTTTTTCAACAATCTAGCTGATGTTTGATCTTTTTCACATAATTTCTGAAAAATTATCTTAAAAGAAAACGATGCTTAAAACTGCAGGAAAAGTAAATAAAATAGATTTGACTTTCAATACACTACGAAAGTGGGACTAATGGAATAAAATTCCCTAAAAAAAAGGCATGACAAACGTGTATAAAGTGAGATAAAAGAACCAATATGTTTTACCTCCCTGCAAGCTCTGTGGCAAAAAGATAAAGCATTGAACTTGCTACCTGATATGCCTGCATACATATCGGCAAAACGCGGATCTCTGTCCTGGGAGAACATAGTATCCGTCTTGTCAATTGCTTTTCCTGTTTCGTGAACTCCACTGGAGACATTTGGAACAGGCACCTGCTGAAGCAGGAGGACATGGGAAAGGATGAAGTAATTAAAAAAAAATACACAGCTTTTCTTCTCAAGGGCTTTTCGATTCGTTTCTCTGCTCAGTTTTTACCTGGGACAAGTCATAGGAGGGAAGGCCGTCCCTCTGGTGAACTTCCAACTCGGCCTGCTGCTGCTGGAGCTGCCTGCAAGCACAGAGCAGGCAGACGGCAGGTTTAGAGCGGACAGGAGTGACTGGAGACACACAGTCAGTAAAAACACTTCAGTAGCTGACCATTCTGTGTCAAAGCGGCAGTGCTCAACCTCCAACCACTTCACTGATCTCATACTTACTGCATACTTGAAAGAACTGTTACTTAATGAACTCCGGCTACCTGTAACCTTAATAATGCCAGGTTTCAATTCACATTATGCACATAATAATAAAAGTGTAAACATTCTTCTTTATTTTAAAGAAAGACCAGACTGTTCCAAAAATATCAAAATAAAAGCATGTTAGAGATAATGTTCTGCTAAAAATTAGTTTCACAAAACTTCTAATCATTTCCTATTTACATGACCTCAAAAAAGGCATGCGGTGACTTCATTTAAAGTTCATTTTATCTCTAGTTCAAATTTCCAGTTTGGCATAAACAGGAAGTGCCCTAGATTCAGAAAGAAGATGTAGTGTTTGCTGGAAGGCTGGGCAGCCCTTTAGATGTCATTCCTGTCCTGTAGAGCCAGGATCCTGACCCCTGCGTGCCTGAGAGACATCCCAAACAGCACCTACTCTCACCATCCCCTGCAGGAGTTGGCTTCTTCCGTAAACTAGCGTGAAAACGTAGGGATTCCCTGGATGCGTTTCTTCCGAAAATGGAACGGGTAAAAGATGTTTACATCTTAAAAAATTTTAAAAAATCTCTAATAAATTCACAACAAGAAACAGATGATGATGGGAACTTTCATGGCTGAAGAACATATCGACATTCTATGGCAGCATGACCTCTGGTTGGCTCTTTACAGCACTGGATAAAAAAAGGCAGTCAAATAAATAATGCTACAAGGGCCACTTCAAAGAAAACTGTCACATAAAATAAAATGCTTCAAACAGCAGAAACTATTCTAAAACCCCATTATGTCAAATGCTTGCTAAAAAGGTTCAAAACCTACACAGGCACACCATGAATTTATCGCTGTGCTTAGTGACTCTGCCAGAGGACAGCTGGAATGAGGGCAGACAGGTCATCAGGATTAGAACCAGGAATGATATGAATAACAAATGTCTCCCAAGCCTTTCAGAAAAAGATGTATTATTATTTGGTATTCAAAACAAGGACATGAAATTTGAAACAAATCTAAGTTTCTGTACTTACCAGGCTAAAAAATTCCTAAAATATCAACTGACATGAGAGCTACAAAAGAAAGTCTCCTGTCCTAAAATACATGTTCTAAAGAGACAAAAATTGATTGTGCAAACGGGATAAATTATTCTCTTATACCCACCTGTTCTCTACAAGACAATGCATATCTTTAATGTAATAACAGTGAGGTTGTAACAAAACAAAATACCATAAAGGACTGATTTATCTCAATATAATCATCAAAGTAAATAAGGAACAAAGAAGGGGCTGCTGTACATATAAAGTATCCAGAGTCAATGCTGGTAAGTGTGAAAATGAGACCCAGATGTTCGAGGCTGAGGCAATGTGTTAACAACTCAGATTTTGTTTACTAGGCTCTATAGGAATGTTTTTGAGTCAGTTGTATAACTGGGCCAAGACAGACGTTTTGCTTTTAATAGCTTGGTTCAAGATTGCAATTTAAAACAAGCCAAGGCTAAATAATAGCTGTCATGCACAAATGACTATTTTTAGCTGTGCACTGAATGAACTTGACTTTAAGGACAATTCTTAAATTACATGCTTTCATTTTCAAAATCCATTGGCTCCACAACATTGCAACAAGCCAGCTTAAGGAAAACAAGATTCAGATTCTACTGTAAAAGCAGAGATTAATACCACACTGAAAAGTAGAAAACAAATTCAGCTGTGACGACTTCAGGTAAGTGAAGAGGTATGATGTGCCAGAGTGAAATGTTGTTTTTTCATTTTTATTGTTACTTTTCAGCTTAGTAGCTCACACAGCTGCTGATACAGCTCTGATTTACATTTCCTCAAATATGAGGGTGACAGGTTCACCAATCATACAACAATGCTGTAAAAACACTGCAAGAAAAATAACATTAACTTAAAACTTTTGTTAAAGTGAAATCAATGAAAGACCAGATTAAATTGAAACTCACACATTGTATAATAGATTTTTTAAGTGATGTTGAAATCACATATGATAGCTATAGAAATGCACAACTTATTTTAAATGAGGGAAGAGATTTATATGCATATTTCTTCAAAGGTCCACAAATCCACTGGGTCTGGAATTTGCATGATATGCTGAAAAGCTCCTTATTTAAGTTAATTTCTGAAAAGTGAAAACGGCAAATCAGTTTGTCATACACAGCTGAGCACACTTTGTGAGTAGCACTTTAGCATTCATCTCATCAAGCCTTGTACAGAAAGGTGGAAGGGTTATGTGCATTTTCCTGGTGGCAATGCCAAAAAATAAGGATCTTTCAAATCTACTTTGCTGTCCTGAAAATTGTACATTTTAGAGTTGGACACTAAAAGATCAGAAAAAAGTTGTTAAATTAAAACAGTACTAGGAAACTACTCTTACATGGCTAAAAAACACACATCTATTTTTCCTTGGTGAAATACTTGATACATTATAAATGTGGTAAAATAAATCTTTGAGAAATGATTTACCATGATTTACTTACTTAATCCATTTATAGGAATCGACTGGGTATACTGTTATGCAAGAATACTTTTTTGGTAATAAATTCACTCAACACCCCCTCCTTTCTGTTCAGATATTACATTAGCAAATCCATAACAAAGATGAACAACCTTTTCTATCCTATGATGGATCTACTGGGCAGCAAATATGGAATTTACACTCCTTTTTAGCAAATTACTCTGAGAAGCTTTTTTTTTCCTTCAAGGTCACAAATGTCAAAATTCTTTCTGCAAGGCTGGGAACTCATCACACTGATTAAAAATCCACATGTAGCCCTCTCTCCCACTCTGTCCAGCTGTGAATTACATTCCTCAAAGGCTGCAGACTTAACACCCAGCTTCATCTCAACAAGAAGAAATGTGGCAGAATCAACTTTCTGCAAGGCAGCACCACACATTTAACCAGATAGTGGCTACCTGAATGTGTGGTTCCAAGTTAGAAAAGAAAGGAAATGTGCAATAACAAAACGTAAGTGAAAGTGAAAACACAGAGTGCAGCTTGACCAAGGAAATTGTGAAATGGAATGAATGGGACAGAAAGGGAAAAAAATCCACTCGTAAGATATGCTGTAGAATGCCAAGCTGGAATTAAGTCTGCAGGAACAAGGTGGGTGAGAGTAGCCAAAGACTGTAGAAGAGCCTTAGCGAAGCCCAACAGTGTGTAAAGAAGATGATGAATATACATCATATTGCAAGTGACTGTAAATTGTCATTAGCACTGACAGATACCTGTACATGTTTATGCACTTTATCTCCCGGTCAATTAGTAAAAACATGTAGTGTTACGCTGTTACACCATCTTCCAATGAGCATGTTTTTCCTTATGTTTTCTGAATTAACAAGATTTACCCTGTGCAAATCCTGTGCACCAAGCATTTTAGCCATATTTCCAAATAAAATGGACATGTTTGACATAAACCAGGTTTCAGGAGTTTCATATTTTCACAGAATGTCAGACCACTTCCATATAGAAAGGTATTCTAAACTGCGCAAATAAAATAACACTGAAAACAGCTAACCTCAGAAAGAGAAAGAATGTAAAGCCCAAGTCCTGATTGTATTTAAATACTGTTGTAGAATACAGAATCTTTTTTTATGAAGACTGCAAATTAGAAATGTCAGGACATTTCCTTTGGAGGAAAACGCACTATTCGGAAAGGACCACTATTTCTTGGAACAGAACTTTGTGTAATTTTGAGCATGAGCCTCCCTAAAGATTACTTCCCTCTCCTCTCACACAGTCAGACCAGAGCACTAAGAGCAATTAAATCACTGTTGCCCCCTACTGGCAGAAAACCTCCAAGCATGCTCCAGCTTAGGAATGCCACAATTGAAAGAACACCTGTGTTGAAGTATTTCTTCTAAGCAGGTCGTTTAAAAAATAAAGTTTTACCATTAGTTTTCTGGTACCAGGAGGGCCTAAGAAGAAGTGAATAACCTCTAAGCAAGAACTGATCTGTTAAAAGAAAAGAATTCCAGCCAAATACTTTTACAACTTAATACCAAAAACTTACCAACATGCAAATCACAAGTTTGCATATATGAATATTTCTTAAGCTGTTACAAGAAAAGGAATGTGCTTGCATTTTAAAAGCAATGCTTTACAAATAGTTTAAAAGGTATACAGTATTATTGTACTACACAGAAATAGCTTAAGAACTGTCAGTGCATGTTACAGCACAGCATATTTTTTTCAATGTATTCTTTTTCTCAACATTTCTAACTGCAGAACAAGATTTTTGGTTTTAAAATGTGAAAGTTTATGGGAGTCACAGCACCAGACTGCAAGTTAGAGTGTACAAAGGAATGCATGTCAATGGTGTCTGATGTTTTTCTCGTGCCAAATGCTACAAAAGGAAATTATGGGTTCAGGATGCAGGATATGGGCAGAAAATGGAAAACGTACTTGACATTAGTATTGGTACAGATGATGTATTCAATTTCATCCGAGTAAGGGTTCTGAAATGTGAAGCTGCTGGTTCTGATCAGCATCCATTCCCTGTTCTTGGTGCGAAAGCGGTACATCACAGAGAGGACCTGGCCTTTCAGTTTCACCACCTGAAAGAGAGAGAGAGATGGATGAAAACACCACAACGGGACAGCTGTTCAGCAGTGATGCACGGAAAGTTAGATCAGCAACACTGAAACACTTCAGGCTTGCCCCGAGTTACAAATGTACATAAAAAAAATCAGCAGTCAGCAGCAATAATTAATGAAAAATTAATAACAAACCATTTTAGGCTGGAAAATTACAATGCAGACAAATTAAGCGCATTTGGTTTTAAAGAAGGGTGTCAACATGACTTTAAGGTGGAATTAAAAAAAGAATAGAAACATGTTAAGTGTCTGTTCTGTAATACACACACTGCAAAATGTCTATATTATACATCTCAAAGTTCTTTAGTAAACATACTGTACTTTAATACAAAACTTAAAAATGGAAATTCTTCTCGTCTTCTACAGTTATTTAATCATTAAATGGACAGGGTGTACTCTCGGGAGACAAGGCAGGGGTGGAAGACTTGGAAAGGCAGGGTGATTTAATGGGCCCCTAACGTTCGTGCCGACCAGGGAAGCAGCAGCAGTCTGGCACACCTTATCTTAATTACTAGACGTTTTTTACATGGACATTCTTTCCACAGCATTCCTTCTGCAGTTAACCAAATGCAGATTCCCCCCTCTTCTAAATTTAACTTGAAATGCCTGACCAAGTAAAAAACAGACTAACTCAAGAGATATGAAAAAAAACACCAATAATAAAAATAATTCTGTCAAATGTGCGGTAAAATCCAACAAGCACAACTATGAGAACATCTCGTGCAGAACTCACTGCATCATTTATCTTGTCACCCTATTTTTGAAGTTCCAAGGGTTCAATACTGTACTGAATCATGAAGAATCACAGATCTCCATTTGAAAGAGACACATCCTTTTGTCAACAGTGTTGACCACCACACCCTCGCGTTAAACTTAAAACAAAAACATGATATATAGACAAGTGTTCAAATATGAGCTTCCTATTGAGCACAAGATAATCTTTTCTCTGGGATTGCAGATAGGACTAACATTGTTATTCTTGGCAAACTCTGTGGATCTGTGTCATCCGGTTCTCCCCTCCTATCAACTAAGTACATTGTCCCCAGGAAGCAAAGCCCTTGAGAGGATGGGCAATTTCAATAAAACAGACGACCAATTATTTCAATGCTTCTCCCTTCCTTTAAGCATCAAACTAGAAATGATAACCTAAACAGATGGGGAGGTTAACAACTGTCTCAGCAAATCCAACCGGAGGTCATCAGCCATCTTACATAATATCGTTAGAGGGGAAACTTCATTGAAACCCCCTAACCTCAGGAAAAGAAATACCACTGAAGTCTCGGCCTAAAAAAACAGGTGGTGTTTTAATAAATAGTGTAAAGCACGTCTTGGGTCCTGGGTTCGATTCCAGCTGGGGAGCCTGTGTGCACATTTCCACCTGTGGGTTTTCTCCCAGTGTGCCAGTTTCCTTCCACTTCCGTCCCAGTTTCTTAATGACCAGTTTTACATATGTGTGCAAATAACCTTGCGATGGCCTAGCATCCTGCCCACAGTGCAGCCCTGCCTTGCCCCCTTTTCCTGCTGCTTTGGCCTGTGGTTCACCAAGACATGCAAGTTTTGGAGGGTTTGAATATCACAATAACTACTAGAAAGAGGTTACAGCTATCGTGTAAATCTCTGGTCCGATAACTGACAAGTTATGTGGAATCAAATCCCTGGTGCAGACACTACTGTTGAGTGAGTGAGGTGCCATACCCCAGTTGCTCCAGTTCACTCCAGTGGGTATCAGCATCACTGGGGTTAAAGTTTAGCCAGTGAAAACTTGCACACGTAAACACACTAATCCCAGTTTAGTTTAATCTTTGTTATATGAATACTGCAGTCTTCACTGACAGGCTCGCATGGAGTAATGTAATGCCTTGCTTTTGTCAATTTACACTTATCCCAGGTAGAGGAGACTGGTTTTAACTGGCTCTTTCTTAGAAACAGACGTACTAGCATGTTTTTAGTTGTACAGTCCAGCCCTGAAGTGCATTAGCTTTTGGGTCACATTTCAAAAAAATTGCAGATTTTAGATTACATGCATTGTCAGTGCATTCCTGTGGCAATCTATAGGCAGAAACGTGCAAGGATAAAGCAATAACCAGGAATTTATCTCCAGGAGAATGCTTTCTAGGTATGTTAAGAAACAGTGTTAGTAATCTGAAAGTGTGTGATCAGAAATAATCACATTCCCAGGAGGGTAGGCAGATTGAGTTCAACATTGTGCTTTAAATGAAAAGGGCAGATAATAAACCAAAGTAGACAAACAACCTGTGTAAACTGCATATTAGTAAAATGATATTTTGATCCTTCTATAGATACAAAACAGAATGTTTTGTACTCCTGCATATGAACTGGGCTGTAATCAGATTCAAAAGCATTCACACAGCATGGAAAAAACAATGCTGTTTTACACACAAAAACAACTAAAATAAAATAAAAATAATTTAATAAAATATAGAAAGGGTCCTCATGAATCAAATGTGCACCTCTGTGAAACACATTTTACACAGAAATCAGTACAAAAGGGTGATACCTCAATACTCAAGAGTCCTGTTAGGAGCTCTAAACAACCGTTTGGGCTGTGTCCCCGTGTTCACGAAGAGTGGAAATGACTGCAACAGTCATTCCCCAGACTAAAGAGGCGGCAATGTCGTCTTCAAGGGATGTTATTCCCTTTTTATTTTACAATATAGTGGCTCAACACAGAACAGAGTCTTAGGTGAGAACTGATCTTGCAGTTCCTGACAAAACCAAAAAAGTTCAAATTTGATTACTAGGACAAACCATAAAGAAACAAAACAACTGATTTTTAAAGATGCTGAAGGGTCACAGCTGTCAATGTTTTAAACACTTTTAAAAGAGCTGCACGTGATCAATTGGAAATGTGCCTGGTTATTTAGAACACAATGGTGTTAAGACTATAGTGGACAACACGTCTGTATTGTTTACCTGTTTACTTGTACATTGTCTACTGTTTGTTTGTATATTTTCTTGATGCACTATCTGCACTTCCATTGTAGAATAGAATTCCATTGTACCAGTACATGTACCAGTTACATATGGCAATAAAGTTCAAGTTCAAGTTTTATTGCAGACTGGGACTGACAGAATAATTACAGTCGTGAACTTGTATTCTGACTTTCTTTACTGCTGTAACATGTACTATGTAGAGAGAAATAAATATACCTGTTGAAAACTCTCCCTCAGGTGGCTCTGATCCTCTGGATGGCAAAACTCCAAGATATCTTTTCCCAGAAGATCCTAGTAAAAACCACAGTAACGTATTAATAAGGGAAATAAATGTAAAATCCCTCGAAGTAGTATTCGGAGGACATAGTATGCCAGGGGCAGTTTTACCACCCCACGCAGCAATACCTGGACAGCTTCCAAGGAATAAAACTGCAAGCTCAAAAACACACAACAAGTTCTAAGGAAACACGCACTTCATAAATGTACAGGCAGTTAACAGAAACAGCAGCTAAAATATCAAGTGTTTGACAGATGCTAAGACTGTAAGCTTAGAAATGAAGTCCAGTCTCCAGCAGAGCAGGATGCGCTTACAGATGTGGCTGTTACTGAATGAAGTGCAGTTTTTCCCAAATCAAAAGCCTGAAAAACTGAAACGTTGGGGAAAAATAACCTGCAAATTTTAAGTGCGATTAAAAAAAATTGTGCTTTAAAATGAAAATATAATAATTATATGACCATATATCATCTCTTAAATATTGCCTTACAAAAGTATTCAAATGATGTTTATACTGTTTATTAAAATGAACATTTTAATCCAAGCTTGAACGCTTAAACTGAATAGTCTTACGGGTGAAAGAAAAACGTCAGAATATAAAGAATAATTAAGAATTAAAATGCAGGTTCAACAGATTGGTCATACCAGTGTTCAAGTAACTACTTGGTGGAAGCAGCTTTGACAGAATTAAAGCTCTTTTGAATAAGATTGAGCATTCAAGCTTTGATCAAACATTTATATCTTTTGTAATTCAACAAAATAGATCACTACTGAGTGACTGTGAATCTTTCACAAGGCAATGTATAATAAAATACACATTAATGTATGACTTATTTTATTATTCAGCACAAGTAGACTCATTTTGATACATGTTAATAATTAAATCTCTGAATGAATGTAAATTATCTGGTACCAGGCTCATCTACATCTAATTGATTTGTCACAAGAGTAAGCACAGTACCATATCAAACACAGCATTATTCATTTAAAAAAAAAATCACTGCACTTCTGCAGTTGCCTTTGCATCTATTGCAAATATTCATATAAACAGGCGAAGAACACTGTACATATCCAAAGTAAGCACTGCAAATTTTCTTAGTTGTCTGAAAAACTTTGCATGTCAGCCCTAGAAGTTAGCAACAAGTTTCCTGTTTTGATAGCTGATTCCATGAGGTTTAGTTTTAAAACTGTAGAACAGAAGAATAGAACTACACACAGAAGTCAAACCATCCCAATGCCCCTTTTATTTCACTTGCATACAGTGAAAATAATGAATTGAAAAATGTAGTGACTGGAACTAGCTTTAACCAGAATGGTAACAAAAAAACACATACAAACTGCTGGTACCACCATATACATTTATTATCTATGGAAAAAGCTTAGTGTTTTATTC
Source organism: Atractosteus spatula (assembly GCF_055471065.1). NCBI lineage: Eukaryota > Metazoa > Chordata > Actinopteri > Semionotiformes > Lepisosteidae > Atractosteus > Atractosteus spatula. Next base: position 44,897,733 of record NC_142712.1, on the reverse strand, counting down.
CATTTTTCTGTGTTTTATTCCATTTTTGATTTATCAAATCTTTCGTATTGGTTTTGTTGGCATATATCTTTCATTTTTCATTTCTACTTGGGACTCAAGACAAAGGCTTTGCTCCACAGACAAAACAATAAAACAAGGCCCTATGGAATTACAGCACAGTTCCCGTGTGAACTTAGAAGCTTTTACTTTTCTGAAGCATCCAGTGATGTGCTTGCCATGACAGTCTAGCCATTTGTTATTAATGATCTGTCTCTTTGCCATTTTATTGATCATTTACATAAGACTTGAGAACACACTTTTACATGCATTTTTATTCGTTTTCACAACAATTTGTATGTGTTACTTTTTTTGCACAGCCTGTTAGCCATTTGGTGCCTAACATCTAGTGAAGCTTCTATTTTGAGGTCAGAGATGGTCCTCCAGGCACATGGGTGAACTATTCCCACTCTTTGTTTCCCTCCCATCAGATGTGGCTCTTTTATAGTGTGGATAGGCTTCCCAACACAACACAGAGTCACATATTTATGCATCACTTGTAAGTTCATATTTTTCTAACCGTATGTGCTAAAAAATGTTATTTTAACAACAACACTTTTTTTTAGACAGAGGGTTGTGGGAGTCTGAAACAGGCCATTCAGCCATGTTTTTGAAGCTGATAACCTGGCTTCTTACAAGAAGCAGCTGGATGAGATCCTTGAAACAACTGGTCACTAATTACCAAACAAGTAAGTCGGACAGAAGAGTCTCCACTCCTTTGTAACCTTTATGTTCCAATTGAAATAATGAATATTTGGAGAAAATCCCCATGGCTATTCCCATTTTCCAATGAAATTTCCATGAAAAAATCAGTAGAAACTCGAGTCTCTTGTTCAAATATACAACAATTTTTTTCGAAACAACAACACAACCCTCAAAACTGAAAAGCAGCTTTGCTTCTACAATACTATATCCCCTTATGTATTCCAAACACATACACGTAAAAAGGTCCATTTGTGACCATCTTAGCATTGATAATGCCAAATGTTTTTGAGCAGCTTTGAGTATAGAAGACTGGCTCCTTGTATCTTGGTCATATTAACTTGTATTCAACAAGCCATTACTACACACACCTTCATTTGCACACTGGACTATATTGTCTACTTTGACTCTTTTTTTAGCCACTAATTTGTCTCCACTTTTAAGGTGCTAGTATTACATGACCATCACTTTATTTATCCTGATGTTGGTTTCATCATGGTGTTTTAAAGGGAAACTGCAGCCCCAATTTCCGAGACCAGTTAATAAATCCTGGTAACAAAATACATTTTTTGATGTTATCATTTTTTTTACAAATTTCAAGTTAAGCACAAAATTGTGATGTTTGTGAAAGTACTGTAAGTTGCATGTTGTCGCAATTCCCTTGTCTCGCCACCAGCAAGAGCAACAGTTCCCATGAACTGTGACATGAAGCGCCCATTCCTATTCACTAGTCACTGTAATAACTAATTAATGTGATGTACAAGCGAATACGTACAGGTTGTGCAGAAGACGTTTCACTGCAGAAAAGTTAACAAGTATGTTGTATTTGTTGGCAAAACCGAACTCTCAAAGTCGACAGCAATATTTCTATTAGATTAAAGGAGACGTATTCACAAGCCTGCTTCTTTACAATGTAATAGGACTGCTTCACATTATCAGACGTTTTGTTGCCTTGTTCTGAATTGCAGAATATGGCACTGTGCATACCTGGAAATTTAATCTATTTTTTAATGTAAATAGGAGGTTTTTACAAGTTAATGTGTACATTTGACTTGTTGTGTTTTGAAATGCACTCATCAATGCTGATTCTTTTTAACCCCAAAATATAAAAATAGCATTGCAGTTCCCCTTTAACAGGACACGGATATACAGTCTAATTTATGAATAAGCACTGATGTGTCCAGATAAGATTTATGTTTCACATCCCACAGAATTAAACAGGATAAATTAAACCATAACTCTCAATTGTGTGTCTGACTCAGATAGCTTATGTTCAGCTCCAGAGGGTAAAGGACAAACAGATTTAGAAATCATGAGACTTCCTGTTATACACCCCACACTTTTAAACATTGTTTTGAAGAAATACACAAACAAAACACCACGCTTCCTGATCCTTTGGAAACAAAATGCAAAAAAACACAACAGTTCTAAGCAGCCAAGTGAGCTGCCTACCAAGCAGGACAGGAGCTAACCTGGGGTTGATATCCAATGACGTTGATGCAGCGTGGGTCCACAAAGGTGATGATACCATCAGAACTGTGACGAGACAGGAACTCTGTGGGCACCGAGAGCCCATTCATGTCCATTGAGACCGGAGAGCTGGTAACCTGGGAGCAGAGGAGTCATAGAATAAGTTTATAGTTTCAAAAATGTTTTAGATGGCCATGCACTTGTATACATGTCCTTGCGTCTTCCAAGCCAGGCAAGCTGTTAGTGCAGCTTTGTTTTACAACTTACAAGACAAGGAAAGTATTAAAGGAATCTAGTCAATACTTCTGTTTTGCCGGACTTAAATATAAATGTAAGAACAAATCTAACAGTACTTGAACCTGAAGCATGAGAATTTAAGATTGCTTTTCTCATAGACCACATATGATTGTTACAGTAATATGTATTTTCTCAGCACAGTGAGAAAATGGCTTGTGACACAGATAAGGTACTGTTTTCAATTAGAAAAAGCTGTTTATTTGAAAGTTAACAAAATAACCTGAGATAACTGTGAAAGTGTAAAGATTATTTTTAATATATAATCTTTACTTCTACCACGTAAGATAGCACACTGAAAACTCAAAGTATTAAAACCATCTGAAAGTTCATTATACTTTGCCAATGTAAAACTGGCTTGAATACACTTTGCAAGGAATGGTGCATATTTCCACACTATTTCTTCAAAGGACATATAGCCTTATTATATGAGATCTCACTGTCATTGGGTATTCTACAAATGATTTTGTTGTGGCAATGGAATACCCTCATACCTGGAGCCTTCCAATCGCCACAAGGCAGTATTTACTGCTCTGTCCAGCTTCTGTATCCTCATCGGGAATAGTCATCCCTAAAAATCAGAAAGCGTGTTAATTTGATCCTGCCCTCTGCCTCACTGTAATTATTCTTTTACATTAAATTTGAATCTGAATGGTTGTAAAAAAGCATTTGGGGAAAAATAATTTGATAATGACCGATATAGAATTGGATAGACTTCATGAAGAAATTAAGTAAATTATTATTGCATCACCTTCATCATAAAACAAAATTAAATATGTTTGATAACACTGATAATTTGGTGCTCTAGTAAGTTCAAAATATCACATCGTTAGGAAGCATGATTGCGCTCTGTGTACCCTATGGCGTCACTCAGTTCAGATACTATCAGCCTTCTTTCTGAAAACTAGTCATACAGTAGGATAACAATTACTTCACTGTTTCTGAAAAGACTTCCAATTACATTAGCAGTTACTACTCAAGATTAAACAATTCATTATTGGACAAGACAGGCTAAACACATTTAAGAGAAACATTTTACACAACTTTGAAGAAGCCACAATATTTTCTTTTGATGTACTAAATTTCCAGAAAGCACCTTCTTGTTATTGTCATACAAAGAATCAAAGAAATTCAGATTATGGTAGTGAATAATAAAATCAAACTCTGCAAAAAATGTTTGATTGCAAGCACACAGTAATCCCACCAGGAAAAATTGCTGAAAAGGACTTTGTGGAAATGATCGATAAACTATTTTCTGCATATAAGCACATGCTTTTATAGGAAGAAATCCAAAGTATTGTCTTGCTAAGTGATGCACTGTACTCTTTAAGACACAGAAACACACCAGAGATACAAATATTTGTACTTTGTCAATTGCTCCAAAGTCAGCTCAGTTCAGCTGACTGAGTTGAAGAAGTTCAAGTTCAAGCTCTCTGTTCCCTTCAACAATCACAGCACTTACACAAGACACCATAATAAATCCATCCTGACACATTATATGTTTAAAAGATAGAAACGATCTGAAAAGCCTTTTAGAACATGTCATCACATGCAGCTAACAATTTCAGAGTTCTGGATGTACAAGAAAAAAAAGACTCCTTTGACTATGACTGATTGAGAGCGTGAGACTTCAAGTATACTTGTGTAACTGGTGAGTCAAATTCCAAAAGAAGCACATATTCCAGATTAAACTCCAGTGTGTAAACAAAGAAAAAAGTCTTTATACCAGACACATTTGCATAGTTTTGCTTTTACAGAACAACACATTTATCAGAGTACACTCCTCACAATGTCCACTTTTAATTAAACGAATGACTTAAAAGCTTAGTTTGTTTAATGTGATGCCTAAGACAGCATTACGTAAACACTGCCAAATGCTGCAAAATATGTTTTTCTGTACCAAATATACAGTAAAAGGCAGGTCTAAAAAATGTAATAATAAACAAGCCATATGTACTCAACAGTCTGCAAAAACATGTGAGAAATGGCTAAACAGGATAAAAAAAAACCATGATAAAGAATTAGTGCCCTCCAAAAATACTGGGACAGCAAAATCAATTATTTCTATTATTTTTGCTTTGCAGTCAAGCAATTTGAATTTGTAATCACATTACTGACATGAATAGCAAATACAGTCATTTCTGATATAACACATTTCCATAAATGAGAACTGGCCATAAACCAAGTGATTTATTAGGGAAAGCTTTTTTGATAATGGGAGTGGATGCTGGCTATAACAAGACTCAAGTATTCAGGAACTAGTCACATGGGTAGAGTCCTCAGTGCAGCAACACACACATGGGATGCTGGCATATTCACTCAAACAGTGGCATCAGTCTTTGTCTAACAAGCGTATGCAAGAAGGTTGCGTATCAGTGCTCAGCTATTATATATTTTCATTCTTTGGAAACTGATAGAAATATTGCAGTTACATTGAGTGGCAAAGGTATGATGAATTCTGCTAGTGTGTGTGGTACAAGTGAAAAGAAAAGGAAAGCTATTACTCCAGAAGAAAAGCTTGAGGTTATAAAGTTATACGAGAAAAATGAACATGTGATGTACACTAAGTGTACAAAATATTAGGGACGCCTGCTCTTTCCTTGAAATAGACTGACCAGGTGAATCCGGGTAAAAGCTATGATCCCTAAAGGATTTCACCTCTTAAGTCCACTTAAATCAGCACAGATGAAGGAGAGGAGACAAATTAAAGAAGCATTTTTAAGGCTTGAGACAATTGAGACATGGATTTTGTATGTGAGGGAGAATGGGCAAGAAAAAAAGATTTAAGTGTCTTCAAACAGGTGTGCTGGTTTGAGTGTGTCAAGAACTGCAATGCTGCTGAGTTTTTCAAGCTCAACAGTGTCCAGTGTGTATCTGGAATGGTCCTGGAATCTGGAATAATCCACCACCCAAAAGACTTCCAGCCAATGGTGAGCCAGCCATAAAAAATGGCACATTGATGAAAGAGGATGACATGAATTGTGCAGATCAACAGATGGTCCACAGTTAGTCAGCTGACAGCTCATTACAATGTTGGTGCCAAAAGACCCATAAAATAATGCAGAATTCATTGTACCTTGACACTTATTTCAGCAAAGAACAAACAGTGGTTACAGTGGGCTAAGGAACGAAAACATTGGACAGCGGAGAATTGGAAAAACATTGCCTGCTCTGATGAATCCCAGTTCCTACTATTTTATACTGATGGAAGGACTAGGCTATAGAGAAAACCACATGACAAACTATTCTAAAATTGCCACGGTGTACAATTTTTTGTTTTTTTAAACAATGTTGAAGTTGTTTACCAACTAATGCATTCTTTCCTTGTATTATATCCCCTTTGTACAGTATGTTTATTTTCATGTACTGTTTTACGTTGTTTAAACTAATGTCATCTTGTACCACTTCCATTAAATTTCATTAAGGACTACAACAAGGCACTCTTTAAGTTCATCAAATGAACAGGAAGAATCACAAAATGGAAGACAATCTTAATGTACTATTTCCTGTACGTACTTTTAAGGATCTGGTTTAGATGGATTACAGCTAGGAGTGACTGCTTGTCCCTGGGTAAAAGATTTTTATTGGCAAGACTGATTTTGAACTTTGAACAGGATCCCTGAACAGGATTCATGTCTGCATTTCAGGTCAATAGCACACAGGCATTCAAAACTGTTTCCTGGGATGAAGTTTACAAATAAGTGTTATGCATCTCCCACTGTATTTTATCTGGGTTCTGGACCTCTGACCAAGTTGTGGGTAAAAATTTTGGTTTGTTACACAGGGTAAAGTACCTTGTTCAGAACAGCAGCAGACTGCTCCAGCAATCTCCACTGCGTTAACTTAGTATGTAAAAAATAGGTAACAGTAACCTCTATAATATTGCTTTGGATAAAAGTGTCAAAATCCACTCATTGCTGGCAAATGACAGAGGGGACATTAAATTGCTTCTGTGGAAAAACAAACTTGCTTATCGTGCAGGAAAAAACAATCAACTGGGCTTAGAAATTACATAGAGCTCTTCTCTAAACAAAATGTCAGCAATAGTAATATGTCAAAAGTTTCCATAGGATCTGTTTAGATGCATGTGAAATTGTTACTTCCTTGAACAAAAGGCCAAGAAACCCACACAAAGCTATTTCCTTTTTTGTTATTTATGTTCTAAAGCAAAAAGAAATGTTGCACAAGTCTAAACAAAGCTTGAAACACTTTCTAATGGAGATGCATTCATTAGCTGGAGATCGCATACCTGGAAACTGACCCAGCATTTGTCATCACATATGTAATGTATCCTAGGAGCCCTTGTACTCTCTTCCCCTTCCATCTGTATTCCTCCTGACTACCACTCTCTTCCTTTCCTGTTCTGCCAAGATCCTGTGCGTCATTCCTGACCATTCTCTCCTTTTCCCTTCAGTTTACCTTCTTCCCTGCCTTTGTTTTAACCTCTCTGTCCCAGTATATTTCCAGTCCTACCCTATACACTCTCATGAACTCTCCTCTCCTTCTTCTCCAGACTGCTCTCCTCCAGGTCCCATTCATTCTTGTCTCCGTCTCAAAGGTTTATTTGTATTCTTATTCCTTTTTAAATCATATTTCTATATTACTGTATATTCTGTAGGTCGCCTTAAATAAGGATGTCTGTTGAGCAAATAGTTTACTGCCGGTAAAAATGGACAAGAGAGATTTGTTTTAATTAAGGTAAAACATTAATCACTGGCCAATGGCAGAGATTAACAGCAGTAAAAAGTGTTTGAAATACCTGCAGGTGGCCAGGCTTTGATATAGCCGGTACAGTGGACCACAGAATACTGTGCTTCTCCTTCTTTTGAAGGTCCCAGGCCATTTCTACAAATAAAACAGATAAAACATTTTATTATCCAATTAGACTAACCTCATAAGAGGAAAAATACAAAACTTCCTGACTGCCAGTCTCCCCAAAGTCAAACAAATGCCTTATAATGTCAGTAATTCAAACAAAAACACAAACAAATCTGTTTTCTGTTTAAAAGGCCTGATTTCAGTCCGGTGACTAACTGAAAAGGTTGAATTGTGTAAGAATGGGATGACGGCTAGAACTGATTAGTATAAAGCTGAAGATTTCAGGCTAATTCTTCTTTCCTTGCAAATAGAACACACTCGGACTTAGATTACTGCCCACTGTGATGTTGTTCAGATTTTAACAAAAGTAGTTTTGTAACAGTTTGCGTTTGTACAGCTGCCAGACAGCAACAGAATGATTCCTATGAGTCTTACCTATATCTCTTCCTCATGTTGGACAGCCGGTTTAATGATATGTGGTCTAGCGGAGCACTGCCGCACCTATAGTGAAAGGGGGAAAACAAACAAGAAGAATGTTTTTATTGCTGGTGCTGCATTTCTGAAATCGTGGGACTGCCCTGAGCCTGCAGGGATAGGAGCCACAATAGCTATCCAAAAAGGCTTTGTTAGCGAGTTTGTTCTGGAATTAGCTTCTCCCCTGATGCTCTCAGACTACTCCAGTTGCTGTGCTCCGTTTGGATTTCCTTCCCAAATTACAAGGAAATGATGTATCTGCCGACTTACTGCTTGGAATCATGGGGCACTCCCTGTGTTCAAAGAAAAACTCTGAAATCTCTCATGACAGCAATATCATCTTCCAGGTAAATTCTGTAGAAGAGGCTTAAACACATTTTGTTGTTTTATATTTTTCTAAACCAATTTTACCAGAAGCATCTATAGGGCTTAAAAACTTTAAAAGATAAAAGTTTTAAACATCCAGCTAAAATCTTAATACCCAGATAACTCTCCCCATTTACACAGTTGTACATTCAGAACTATAGTAAGAACATTAGATCCTGTAAAAACGTCCTTTCCATGTAGACGTTTACAGTCATGTGTATTTTACCACTCCACTTGTGGGACAGCAAGCAGGTGACAGCTTTGCTGCGTCAGTCACATTTTACATATTTATTTCATTTAAAATAACCTCACATGGAATACTTAAAGAGTTCAGATTCTTGGACAAACTACAATCTTCATTGCTTAGTAGGGCTGTTGAACGGATGTAGAAAATAAATATTTTCAATTGATAAATAATTTGACTCATTGATAACATAACTTTCACCTTTCATTGATAAATATAGGAAAAACTATATTACATTGTTCTCTATTAAATCTCTATTCTCTAAATCAGTTTATTCAAAACTCATTAAAAACATTGAATAAACCTCTTAATCTCTACATTAATATTTTGTTTTTTAATTTGAAAGTGCCAAATGTGTTTTGTCACCCCAAAACCGTACAAAAGGGGCGAATGAGGAAGTGCAGGCAGACTCCTCCGACCGACCCACCTTCAACTCACTCGTCTTTTAACACATCACAGGCACCATGGTCCCATGCTGCAGCTCCAGCTCTGATTGGAGGAGAGGCACGTTGCTCACCGATAGCATCTCAAGCCTGCGAGTGGCACTAAGGCCACAGGGGGCACTCTGCCACAGAGAGCCAAGAGAGCTCTGGCCCACTATTACCACCCTACCCTCCGCGGACCTCAGTCAGTGTGCCATTGGGGAATCCTGGTCACGAGTCGGCTAGTGCCATGGCCCAGTCTTGAACCTGTGGTCATAGGGCTCAGCCTATGCTTGGACAACTGGCTAAGCTACTCTAGAGATCCAGCATCAACAGTGTAATAAGTGAAAGAAACACTACTGGGGGTTTTAGAAGTGGGATTCTTTTTGTATTCTAACCACTTTCAAAGCAATCAGCCGAAATTGTGATAAATGTGAACAGCCAGCTCATACAGGTAAAGAACTGTTATAGAGCGGTTCAGCCTGGTTACCCCAGAGGAGGAATGAGCTGCATTCAAATCAAGAAGTGATGTTTCCATCCAACTCAGTATATTCTTTTTATATAGCAGATTTTAGATAATGTGGGCAACACAAAAACATCTTCACATTTTGTGTATTTGTGTTTTTAAGACAAGTTTTCTGTCTAATCAATAGACTAAAATTGAATAAAAATAATTTTCTTAACAGTTACATTCTAGCTGTTAAAGGTGAGCGATGTTTCTTAACACTCGGCCCTTCTATTTAACATTTGGGAGGAAAGCCATACCCTGTATTTCTTGTGCCTCCTAAATAGAAAAGAGGGAATTTCCACTTCCCATGTCTCACTATATAGAGTACATCAGCAGTGTGGAGATGCATGTATAAAGCAGTAGCCTTTGAGCATGTACAGTATGCGGGCACTCATATCAATACCTCATTCTGCAAATAAAAGACCTCCTGGATCCCATGCACATCCTCATGGAGGACTGCTGACCTTCCTTCTTCACAGTACCAGTCTTCAGATCCAGGATTCGCCCTGTGTGGGACAAGAAAGAAAACTTGTGGTTGTTTCTTTCTGTTCAAGTTGTTATTGTTCTTTCTAGCCCCTGTTTCATAGAAAATCCTTGAAGTAATGTTGCTCAGGACACAGCAGCAGGAAATCCACAAATCCCACTGAGATACACCACAGATTTTAAGACTTCATGAATTACCTTAACTTCACAACCCTCCCCAATGACTATCTTTCCTAGTCCATGCACACTTGCACCCATGTTCTTCCCAAATCCAACTACACATCATCTTTAATAATTTATATTAAAGATCCTGAAGCAATCCAAGTGAAATACCTAGCTCATACTGTAAGTACAGAAACATCAGTGCATGTCTTTATCCCACTGGCAGGCTCAATTACATAGCTCTAAAAGAGCCACAGCCAGCACAATTATTATTAATAATTAAATCAGTCAAAAATCATTATTAACAGCACATCCTTAATGTCATGGTATTTTGTAAATGTTATAGAATAAATTTTGCCACAATGAAAAATGCAACCCTAGAGGTTAATGCAGAAGAGCCAATTTTTAACATTTTTCATATCTGTGCAACTGATAGAATAAATTACAAACATTAGAAAACAAAATTATGATTAAAACAACTTTGTTATAATCAAATCAGTAAAGAAGTCACAAGCCTTCCAAATCTAATTCCACTTAGTCCTTAAAGTTCTAGATGCAGAACTTTAGCAGATCAACATCTTAAAATATGTTTTAATGACAATGGAATTTCTTTGGAATTTTTTACCTCCTGGGGGAATTCCAGATTATATGAAGTAGCGTCAGGATACTTCAAAATGTACTTTTATATTAAACTGGCAACAAATGGAATTTTTTCTTCTCCACAACATTTTAATTGTGTTCAAACATAAACTTGTTTACAAGGGATCAGACAGGGTCAGAAAACAAATGCCAAATGTTTCACGTTAAATACTGTAGCAAAGACTGAGAAGTAGAGAGGGCTGAGAATTTCAAAAGGAAAACACATCTAAAATGAGCCAAACCAGCAAAGCATAACAAAGAAGATTATTTTCAACTGCTGTGAAAAATGTTTTCTATGACTAGGGCAACTGGAAAAAATCAGTTCACTTGTTCACTCATTTTCAAACACTACAATGAATATAGGCTTAGAGCATCATTCAGCTGCTTTCAACAAAAATTGAAAAATGTTGTTGAAAAACTTACAAGTTTCTGATATATACCCATAATTTACCCCAAATGTGAGAAAAACATGGTTTTAACGTGGCTCTTATAAGCAGCTTCTTTTTGGGGAAATTAAACGCCCACTGCGAAAGGATTTGAGTTGATTGAAATAATGGCTCCTGTACATGTAGATCCTACAGCTCAAAATGGCTTCAAATGCTGTGCAACGGGAGTTGAACTGTCATGTCTAAATTTTTACATTTAAAAGCCTGAATCATCTGCCCATTATCTCCTGAACTGCGGCTCCTGTGTGCTGTAAAATCAGAAGAAAATCTGGGATGAAAATGCAGGATATAATAGCAGATGAAACAACATGGGTCTACTGTGTCCTGATGAAGTAATTAAGGAAGATATACATTACTCTACATTAGGCTGTATTAAAGTATCATAATAAACACATTCAGTTAGTTAACCAGACAGAAATGGAAGCAAAACATTGTCAGATATTCCAAGCCCACTGCCAAATACTAGTTTGACAACAGACTCACTTGGCAGCCTGAACTCTGTAACAGTCTTTATGTAGAATGAAAAGCAGTGAAGGCAAAAGGCATAAAACATCACTATGCCACAAATTCATCAAGTCATTTCTTCATTAGCTTCCTCACAAACACATGCTCAGACTAACCCTTCGGTTTCATCTATACTATATTGTTGCCCCTGAAGACACAGTAATGAAGTTCCATTGTGACCCTATAGCATGCGTAAGGCATCATGATTCGCAGTCTGTGAGACAAGGGGTTAAGTACCCTGAATACACTATTTGTTCTGAAACTTGTGTATTGTGTATCACCATCCCTGCAAAAAAGACATGTGTGGTAACAAGAGTACAAGAGTGTAAAATCTAAAGAACACTAATAAAATAAAATAAACAAAGCTGTTCAATGATCACAAATTTACTGAAACATCTGAGTTTAAGTAATTAATCCTACCAAATGATTTAATAATGAGCAGATCTAAGTAAAACATGGATAGATGCCAGTACATTGCAGGGCGCACACAAGTATGCAGGGACAGTTCAGAAATACCAATTAAGCTTTAGCATGACTTGGGAAGGTAGGAGGAAACTTCAGCACGATGAGTGTTAAGTCCATATAAACAGACATAACAGGTAAACTCCACACAGAAAGTACCCCTGTCCAGAATCAATCACAAGAGCTAAACGCTGTAGTGCTAAAAGTCATGTCCATGTGCTGCTCAAAAAAGTGTTTTACTGAAGTCTGTTTACATATAAGAAACATTCCGTAAGTTAAACGCAACATTCAGATTTGATAAGGCATTTGAAAACACCTATGACTATCCCAGAGGATAATAAAGCCTGAATTGAAATTGGATTGAAATCGAAATGTTCAAGCAAACCACTTAAACGGGAAATCTTAAAGCACATATTAAGTAATACTGAGTATATAAGTTCCAAATGGTTTTAGGTTTACTTGTTCCTAGGCTATAGCATGTTGACTGCCAACACTTCCTCACATGAGAATGCAAGTAGCCTCAGGTGACCTCAAACAGTCCCAAGCTCCACATCCGCAGATTACAGCAGCTCGAAAGCACTCTCTGTGATGGAAGCTTTAACCTTAAAGACCCCCCCGCCCACACACACACACAAAAGGAACAATCTTTTCCCGGACATTTGTTGCGCAACTCCAGCACTGTTTTTAAATGCATCAGTAGGGTGACTAACACGCGCACCAAATGGCACGTTTCAGAAACAAAAACAACACCCCCCCCCCCCCCACCCCCAGAAAAAACCTTTTCTTTAAAACCACAAAGAAAAAGAATGTCCTGTAGGTGAGGTATGTATGCCATCACCAGTTAAGAGAAATGCTTTCCATGATTTGTTTGCACGATTTAATGAAACCCAGTAGGAGGATAATCCAAACTAAAGTGAATTTAATTTGTCCTTATACCACAGAAATTAGTCCCTATAAACATGCACACGAGAACATTGGACAGTAATGATGCTGGCTACCTCTATATCCTTGTAAAAGGGTCTAATCCCATATTTGATTCATGTCAGATGAGTAATGTTGCGTTTTGAGCACACCAGCGTTGGGCCTCACTGGGTTCATGCCCGGAGTGCCCAGACGTATTCCTGAACTGCCCTGAAAACAGCGGACACACCGCAGGACAGGATTGCTTTGGAAGCAGTTCTACCGGGCTCCTACAGGGCCCAGCAGGAAGGAGGAGGGAAACACAAATACCCAGCGCTGCCGCTTCTCCTACTGACAGAGCAATCAGGAAAACCCTAGTGAGATTATTTTTCAATCAAAAATGGAAACGCCGATAAAGGTTTTTTTTTTGGAAAAACAAAAGGAAATGAGCAAGGTCTGAAGAACAAGGAGGTCAAGACAATGACTGCATCAGACATGGGGTCCAAGTTAAATTCAGGCTGATGGTGGGTAATACCCTGAAGAATTAAGATTTTCTACTTGGCAAACAAGGTATCAGATCTCGGTTTTCCACATGTATTTCATAAAACCTGAACAAACATCTTCAGAAAATGAACAGTCTGCAAATACACAGGGTCATAAAAGAGGGAAAAGGTGAAAAGGGCAAGATGAAGATGGATAAGAATAACTGTAATTTTATTTAACAGTGTGAAGGCAGGTTACACATACCATACATACCACTGTCCTCAGAACAACCCCAGCTGCAAGTCTGCTGTTATAGTGTAAAGCCTGGCCACACAACAGACCAGCTGCTTGACCTACTACAGTCCAGCTTTCACTCATCATGCCCGACAAACTGCTCTCCTCTTCATTACCAATTCTCTTCACTCAGCTTGTGCTGCCTTCCTCTTTGCTGAATTCATCTCTCTGCTTCCTCTTACACTGATGGATACTTTATTCTCCTCCCAACACTAATTCACTCTACTCCCCTGGAACGCTGCAGCTCAATTTGCGTTTTCTGTTCCTCACTTTTCCTGCTACTTCATCACTGCATTGCTTCCACTGGTTCCCTACTGGCGCACAAATACAATTCAAACTCTTAGGTTCTCCCCTACCATTGCCACCATGCACTGCTGTCTCTGCTCTGAACTTCGGTCTCTTATCTGAGCCTTACACCTCCCTCACCACTCTTTCTTTTCCACACTCTTTTCTACCTCCACCCCTCAGGGGAGGAATAAACTGCTCCCAGTCCCTGACCGCCTTTTGGCACTGTCCTGACCTAGGCTCCACTTTTTAGACAGCACTTGTGATCTCTCAGCTCCAAACTAAATCCTTTGCTAACTTTTAAACCTTATCAAGAAGATTTGTAATTCTTAATATGGTAATTAGTTTTTTAGTACAGTTTAAATGTTAATTACAAACACTGAAGGAAATACAGATGTGTTTACTCTATTGCACTGTAGCCACAGTGTCTGCATAGCTTTCATTTTAATTCTTTCACTGTTTGCACCTGTTGCTCTTCCAGCTAGTGTCTTATTAATGGAATAAAATGATATTATCTTATTGTTGTTGACTAATTGTACAATTGGTCATTGTACTTGTGCATAATGTAAAAATCACATATTCTGTAAGATGCCCCTGGATAATGATATTTAGTAAGATTTAGTAATTCAGCACTCAATCCACTAAGTGGCAATGAAAAAACATATCAACATGCATTTCATCATTACATGTTTGATACAGTTATTTGCCTCATTATAGCCCAATCAAGAAAATCAGAAATGCTACCTAGAAATAAAAGTCATGTTTAAGTAGCATGAAATGTATAGAAAGACAAGCAGCCACTTGTATACGCATTGCTATTCTACTGTCACAAATATGTTCATGTTTGCTGCTTAATCAGATTATTGCAGCAAAAGAGGTTTAATGCCATGTGTGCACCACTTTAAAACAGATTAAGAAGCATTCCTAACGTCTGGAATTCTCACAGAAAGGTGTTGTATTTAGCCAGCCTATTACAATGCTGCATAATCATATTTTCCAGCACTTAGAGCACATTACTGTAGTTTTCATATGAGCAATATTGATCTTGGTAAATGCAACAAAATGCAAAAATTACTTCTTTACAACACCCTCATCATGAAACACAGGAGAAGAACTACAGACACCTTCCAGGTTCAATAAAAAAAAATCACTACCATACAGTCATCTCCAAAATTACTGGCACCGTTGATAAAGATGAGCTACATAAAACAGACAACAGAGCACTGGAACAGCAGTAAATCTGCTTGGTAGAGGACACAAGTGTATCTTGCCCCCATGCACAGTGAGGAGGTTGGTTTGGGAGGCAAAGAAAAATCCAAGGACCAGAGGTAGAGAATTTTAGAACTTGGTTTCATCTTAGGGTCAGCAGGTCTCTAAATCTATAAATAAGCACCACCAACTGGAAGGGCTACTAGAAAAAAAAACTTTACAGACGCAACCAACAAATAAGCACCTGGAGCTTGCTAAACAGTACCTGGATTTGAACCAGGTGTTATGGCCAAAAGAAAAAAAAATAAAGCCATGAAAAGCAGTAGTGGGTTTGACATCAAAAGAAGGGTGCATATACAGAAAAGAACATCATACCTACTATAAAATATATCGGCAGATCTTTGATGTGATTGGGCTGTTTTACTTCCATTAGTTAGCCAAAAGCCTGGGTGAGTCTCCCATGAGGCTTAAACTTGGCTGCAAGTGGATCTTCCAGCAAGATAATGACCACAACACATCATCCACAAAATGACTGGATTTTGTGGATGATCCATTCACAAAGAAATGGTTACATGACCACACAATCATCGTTTTTCAATGATCATCTCAGTCTATGGACTCAAATCTCATTTAAACAAGCCTGTGGTTTGATTTGAAAAGGGCAGGCCATAAATGCAGAATCAAGGATCTGGAAAGATTCTGTAGGGAGTAATGGTAGAAGACCCTTCCCAAATTTCTTTTCTATAAATCCTAAAACTTTATAGAGAAAGGCTCAGTACAGTTATTCTTGCAAGGGGAGGATACATAAAGTACTCCAAAAAAATGGGGCCAATAATTCAGACAGTTTTTTATGAAAGCTTTACAAGTTGGGAAATTTTGATTAATTACATTGTATTATTTAATATTTCCCAAAATGATAAATGACAGTATAACTAATTTAATGCTGCATTTTTTCTCTTTATCAAGGGTTCCTATAGTTTTGCAGGTGAGTGTATAATCAATAGTGCACAAATTAAGTAGGCCATCAAATATAGCTTCATTTTCTAAAGCTAAATGTCTTTGAGATACTTGAAAACAAAGCAAAGGTGTTTGTGAACCAATGTAGTTAACTAATTTTCCTAAAGCAATACAATTTTGTGTCTGTGCTTCAGCTTAATGCAGAGCCATTTTATATTTATGTATACATAATTTAACGAATCAAGTCATTTATCAAGCCTGTCTACAGGATCAAGAACATATCAGTGACTAAGCAAGTATAATCAAGGATGACTAACATTTGGAATGGATCCAATTCAAAATATGATTAAGACTACACTGAACAGATTTCTTATTATATCTGTGAAATGCTGTAATTATTTGAGGGAGAACACATGAATAAAAAAAGACAACACAGATGTCTCCAGTACAACAGATCGAAGCCTTTTGTGTGTCTGCTACATAAAAAGCAGAAACAATCAAGGGAAGGAGGCTATTACTGCCAAGCAGAAATCTTCCCAAAATTGAATTTTTTTTAATCAGTGAGCTGTGCTCTAGCAGTTTTACGGGATCCCAATCACACCTTCAATCTCAGTTAGATGAAGAGCGATATGTTGCAAAACTTACAAATTATGGTTGCAGGCTACAAAAGAAACTGAAATTATCTTGTATGTTATTAATAAAAAAACACTTCAATTAAAAACACTAGGATTGCACTCAACTTGTTCAGAGACATCAAAAGACTTAACGAAAACAGAGAAATTGTTTTGTTTTGCAGCAAACATCTTCAGAAACATGTAACGCATAGAAAAGCTATGCAGCTATAACTGCCCTGGAGGAATGGGAGGAATCTGAGGCAAAGAGAAAAACAGCAGTCACTAACAGGAATGACGTGACAGAAAAGAAAATGAGACGGGGGGAACATAAACAAAGAAACGCAGGTTTAATCTAGATTGTAAAAAAAAGTCAGTTGGTTTTTGAAAAACACGATCATTAAAGCCATGCACGTATCAATATTTTATCTGGACATTCCTCAAGCATGGATATTGAAAGATGATGAAGTTATGCCATTTTTTGTTTGTGCTGATTTCCTGATGTATCAAATTTAATTACCTAAAGTTTATCCTTAGCAATGCCAGACATTATATTGAAATGTTCCATGTAATAAAGCAGAAATTAAGAACGTACATTCCTGTAAAGTCAACAGATGACTAAATGAGGGAGATGAGCACAATAGCCTCTTCTTGTTTGTAATCCTTCGCATGCTCTTATGACGTAACCCTATTTCTGGAACAAAAAGCAAACATATAAACTCCTTTCCAAAGGCACTGGTCAAATTTATAAACACAAATATCTGGTCAAGTGCTGAAAGGTGACTCACAGAAAGTCAGTGACACAACAGGACCAGAACTGGAAAACTATTATCATGGCCTTTACCTTAATAGCAGGCCTATGAAACAGGTACTATAGCATGTAGTATGTAACATATAAATACGGCTTGAAATTAAATAGCACGGGTACACAGAACATGCCTTCTCATTTCCTTGATAGTCATGTGTATTTGTCCTAGTTGGGTGAATAATTTCTCAACAAAATGCATCTATGTCAGTTTTATCAATTTTTCCTTCACAGACATGCATTTCATGTAATTAAAATGTCAAACATCACAAAATCCTACGCAGGGAAATTGGGGTACCAGAGAAACTAAGTCATGAAGTATTCCCAGGGAATCCAGACCTGATCCAAGTACAGGTTTACCTTGCTAACCGCTGTGGTTATGTCCATGGAAACCCCTGCAGTTGGCAAAACAGTGGTTGGCACCTAGTAAGTACAATAATCACTTGCCAACCACGAGTTAACCAATCTCACATTTGAGTACCCACAAATGTATTTCTGTATTACTGACCCATTATACTTAAGTATACATGAACCGTTTTGCTTTTAGATATCCTCATTACCCCACATATGTGTACATTTCTTTTAAGTGTTACATGTTGCATATATAGTAGAGTATTACATTTCACACTGACAGCTCCTTGTACCATGCAGTGATTGTGACTAAAATCTAGTTATACTATTTCTCTCTCTATATATATACACAATAATAATAATTCCTTCCGCTTATGTAATACTTTTCTGGACACTCCACTCAAAGCACTTTACAGGTAATGGGGACTCCCCTCCATCACTACCGATGTACAGCATCCAACTGGTACACTCACCACACATCAGTGGGGAGGAGAACAGAGCAATGAAGCCAATTAAGAGATGAGGATTATTAGGATACCATGATTGGTAAAGGCCAATGGGACACCCCTACTCTTTTCGAGAAACACCCTGGGATTTTTAATTAGAACAGAAAGTCGGGATCTCGTTTTACGTCTCATCCGAAGGACGGTGTCTATTTTACAGTATAGTGTCCCCATCACTATACGATGGGGATTAGGACCCACAGAGACCGTAGGGTGAGCTCCCCCTACTGGCCCCCCAAACACCTCTTCCAGCAGCAACCTTAGTTTTTCCCAGGAGGTCTCCCCTCCAGGTACTGTCCAGCTTCAGTGGGTTGCCATTTGTATGTTGCAGGGTGATATGGCTCCTGGCTTTAAACGCCAGTTAAATAAGCTATTTAACTTATGCCATGGGTATAAGCATTTGAGAAAGGGTGAAGAATCTGGTTTTGCTAAGTGTGAAGGATCAGTGATGTCTTTAGAGAATAAAATAAAAGTTCTTCATCAATTGAGAAGGTCAAAACAATAGTGCTCTTGCTAAATTACTCTGCATTAATGAATCAACAACTTGCATGATAAAGAACAATAAAGCTGTTATCACAGTGTTGCCAGTAGTGCGTCTTTACTTAAAGTTTAAAAAAGGCCACATGACCCAAACACTGAGAAATATGCATATAATATATACTAAAGCTAAGAGAATTTACAAGCATCATTTGAAAGATCAGGAGTGGTTTGTTAACTTTAAAAATTGCAATTCCACATAAAGTGAAGACAGTTTCCTGCCGAACTGTCTAAAAAGGCTATTTGCCTGATAACTGATACCTGAAAACTGGGCTATTTTTAGCATATGGCATTAGGATTTGTTATGATCTATTATATTTCAGTTTAGTCTGGGGTTTTTGTGTTAAATATCTGGAGGTGAAAAGAACTTAAGAGATTTCATAGGTTCATTTGTGACTTCAGTTCCTCAAAACCTATTTTGCCACCAAGTCTTAAGATCACAAACTGAGAATTTACCTACTGGGAGAATTTTCAGGAATGACTGGCAAGAGATTGCTATAAATGGAAAATAAGGGGTTAGGTTTCCGTGGTCCATGTTACAGTCATCAATGTCTAACTTGAGGATTTCTCCCTTAAAAAGTACAAATGCAGTGCTGTTAATTATAAATTAAATCCATAAATAGTTGTAAAATTTTGTACAGTAGAAATGATCACAAATAGCAAAATCATCGAATGTACTTAAAAGAGCACCGAAAACACGTGAGGAAGCTAATGTGAAAAGCACACAACTGAACACCCCAACTGGGTGGAGAGACAGTGGTGTGTGATGTCATCTTGTCTCCAACACCGAGCAGAACCATAGCTGAGCAAGGTTTTCCTGCAGTTGGGAAGACTGGTTTTCAATACAGAAATCATGTCCAAGTGAGGGTATTTCCTTACAAAGAAACAGCTACCATCTACCATCTGAGCTCAACAGGCCGAATAACCTCCTCCCTTTTTTAACCTCTCTGATGTTCTTGCTGTATAAACAACTAACTTAAAAGTCTTAATAAAGGCAACACTAAGCCACTTAATTAAATCTGTTCCACATACTATACAGCACAGTTTTTGAAATTCAGAAAAGGAAAATTAGGTTTGCAAGATTACGTAATTTTGTGTTGCATTTTAACTTGTATCACAAACAGATACTGAAATATTAAATATATATCTATTTATTTGTGTGAAAAGTAGAATAGCCTTCAGGGGATTGCGGCTATATAAATAAAACAGCGTAATGCCCAGACATGGTTTGCTGTTTAATACCTGGAAGATGTATGATAAATCAGAGCTATCTAAGGCAGTCTTTAGCTGCATTTCGTTCTCATTAATTGAAGCTTCAAGATAATATGGATAAAAGTATGTGTTTAAGGCACCATCTGGTGGCGACAGCAGTAATCTCCCAAACATGCATTTTCTAAACCACTTCCTCTAGTACAGAGTTGGGGAGATGGAGACTCACCCAGCAAGGCGCAATACACCCTGAATGGGACACCAGGCCAATTAACCTACCAGCAAGTCTTTAAAATGTGGGACAAAACTGCAGCAGCCAGGGGAGATCTATGCAAACACGGGGTAGAACATAAACTCCACACAGATAGCACCCCAGGAGCTGAACCCAGAGCTAATAGTCAGGTCTACAGTTCAAAAAGAAAAAAAATCAGATAAAGCTAAAACATGAAGCTTTAAACCTTTACAGGTTTAACAGTTGTCAGCAGTCATATCAGTAATCTAACATAAGCAGGGGAGTACACAAACCCTTGGTCAGTAGGGAGAATGCTACTGGGTAGTTTTTAAACAGGTGTTCAAAGACTCCAGACATCAGGGGATGTGAGCCTTTGTCGAGAAGAAAATGTGAGACTGTCAGACGCTGGTGAAAAAAACCTAGTGTACAGCATTAACATTCTGCTCAAATTGCTATATTGTTAAATGCTTATCTACATCTTCATATCTTCAAAGGTCAAAAAAGATATTTCAGTAGAAAATCACTTAGGCAACACCAAACATAGTAGGTTCTAAAATAGAAATGTTGGTTTCTTTCACCTTACGCACACAAGGTAAAACAACCTGTAACACAGAAATCACTGACAGGTGTGCGCGTCGCTTCCTACCGGTCATCGAGTTCTCGGAGGTGCTGAGCTGCTCCCTTAGCTTCTCCACGTCGTCAGGGTGCACCTGCTCAAACAGTGTGCTTCCGAACCACTCCGACTGTGGGTGGTTGAGGACCGGAGTCACAGAGTCCGAAACGTAGATCACTCTGCCCGTCTCCGCAGCAACCACGAACAGAAAGCCGTCTGCTGCCTCCAGGATCAGGTGCTTCAGTTCCTTTGAGGAAAAGGTTCGGCAGAAGGTCAGTGTTGGAAAATAAAGAATGTTTTGCAAAAGCCTGGGAAAATAAGACACAAGGGACGAGATCATGGGTTCCTCTTGAAAAGTAACAAAAACCAATTCAAGCCCTGCGCTCTTCAGCTCTGAGCTCCCTGTGGATAACCAAGTAGCACAAAGACACTGCAAACACTGTTGCTACAGTAACGGATATTGCAAGGGAGCTAGAATGTGGAGCAGGGGTAGGTGCTCTGGGTGGTTGTGGGTTCAAATCCCAGGTAAGACACTACTGTTGTAGCCTTAGAAAAGGTACTTCATGCAAACTGCTCCAATAAACAGCCTCTTGTATAAATAGGTATTCTCTTGGTCATCACTGTAAATGAGAATTTGCTTCCAACAGTAATTAAATGCACTTTTGTAGCACTTTTCATCCAAAAGGATGAAAGGACCTGCTTTCACACACAACTGAAGTGCAGCATCAGTTGCACCACTATAAAGCAGGTCACCTGAAGTTTACAGGACTAAATATGTTTGACATTCCTTCATATGTTTTCCATCTCACTACTGCCACTAAGAATAAGGGAGAAAGGAAATAATCAAGGCTTTACAAAAAGCAGGAAACTAGATTTTAGGATAATGGAGGGTCTACTGGAGACCACATAGTCCACTCATTTTAAACGAAGCACAGACACAGAAACATAAGATGTGAATCAAAGTGAAATTTTCTTTCCTAATTCCTTATCTATACTCCATTACAACAAACCTGTCTGTCACTATCAGTCACTGGCATTCCTGCCACATTATCTGCAGACACTGTGGCAGCTTATCCTCCCTCCAAGGACACTGCGTTAGCCCCACACATCTGCCCACCTGCTCCGTTAGGAAGGAGGGCTTGTATGCGCCATCAGTGGAGGTGTTCCCCGTGCCCCTCATAGACTTCATGTGCGATACGGCCATGCGCAGGATGGTCAGCTTGTCCGGCTTGCGCGCCAGGGCGCTGCAGGTGGGCACCATGTCCGACAGCTCCGTGATGTACTGAGTCATCTTATTCCGCCGGCGCCTTTCAATTTCGCTGTGGTTCTCTCTGGGCGTGCAACATGAAATTAAAAAATTAGCCTACAGACGAGGCACTGCATCACCGTGGCATGACAGCCTCCAAAACACAAAGGGAAACAGAATCCGCAAAACAAAAAAAAAAGTAAGAAAGCAGCTGCATTTCTTAAATCATTATCTGGGACTTATATTCAGGTTTAAAACGAAAAAAAATGCATTAATACCTTCTTATTCTACCAGCGTTCGTAATGTAAGTTTGACATTAGTTAGTCCCCTACAGTGTTTCAGTGGCTCTCCAAGGTATAACTGTGGGTCATAAGAACATTGTATCCCAGTGCTTGTCTCACTGACACCCCTCTCCATCCCCCACAACACCACCAGTGCAGCAGCCCCTGGGTTTACCGTAAGGGGGGGCTGAATACCTCATCCATATGGCCAGGCTGTTCCTCAAACCTAGTGGGTTAAAGCCAGACATTATCAATAACTGCCTTAATTGCAATCACACTGTTGGGGTTGGTCTCTTAATCCTAATGATATCATTAAAGAGCGGCATATTCATTGTGTGGTGTCTCCAGAGTCACTCTGGCTCAATAACAATGACCTGCACAGAATACCTTCAAAAATGAAACAAAAAATAATGGAAAACAAAACTTGATTGCTAACTATACCTGTAACCACTCAACTTAAGCTATGCAGCTGGCTAGCTCATGAATTTATTCTGAAGAAGCAATGCAGCAGGAGTGAGGTCTGTGTTTACTGCTGGTGCTGTTCCTTGGCTAGTCAGCACAGCTTTCAGCTCCCTATAAAACTACCACTCGGGAGGAAAGTTTTAAAATAATTAGATTTATCCTGAATAACCCACCTGGACAGAGCATAAGAAAAAGACTCTGTTATTGATACTGTTCAAGGGTGGTGCAAAACAGAAGTAATGTAGTTAAAATTGGGATTCTGTTTATTTTTAAGCAACTCATTCCATAAAATCAAGGACTTCAAAATTACAGGGGGTAGCAAAATCGAGGAATCAGCAGTAGAAAATAATTCTCTAAACATAGCAGCTTTTGTTCTGTCAGGAGTTGTGCAATTCACAATCGAAAGGATACACACTGCTCACTATCTGGGCACAGTTACAGTGAACCAAATTAAGAGAACAGCATTATTACATGCCTGTGGACACACAATCACATTTATTTATCAGTGTGTCAATTCGGACAGAGTTGCAAAACGTACTTACCAAACATCACATAAGAATGGTTTATGAACTGCCTTTACAATCTGGTTATGCTTAAAAATGAAGTTATTATTATTTCAAAAGCTGTATTTTATTCATGTGATAAACTTTGCAGCTGCATTAGTTTTCCATCAGAGTATATGATAAATTTGTTTTAATTAACTTCTGTGGAAAAAGGTAATAAAACCTTTAAGAAAAACACATTCCTTAAAAATGTATTATTGTTGTTTAAAAATTCTCTTCCATTTGTAGCAATAATATTAAAAAGCATTAAGCAGCACAGATAAAGAGATCAAATCCTCTGCAATCTGAGCAGATCAGTCCTACCTCGCAAACCTTTCCTTATCACCAGGAATCTGATCATCATCATACCTAGAAACAGAGCATAGCAGTGAGCACACAGAGAGTCTGGGATGACCACTAACATTCAGAGCAAAGCACTTCTGCAGTCATGGAATGAAAGCACACTGGACCAATGCATATAGAAAAGACAAGCAGTGGTCTCATCATGACTGGTGACTCACTTTTTAACCAACATAAATCAATTAAAGTAATAAAGTATTTCTACTAGCATTTAGAATTTCAAAAGCATGCAGCTTTTAACATCCAGTATAAAATGTGGCTTTTCAAGAGGAATTACTCTCTTTATACTACAAAGGCCCTTTTCTATTGTACCTAGACACAAACAGTCATGACACTACTCCACTGCCCCTTAGTTTTTAGCACATAGAAAAAGTCCTCAGCCCTTTTCACTCGGATGCAGTGGTCTAAACACACTGTCAGACAAAATTATATCCTCCGACACTTTTATATGTTGAGCTGGCTCTGTTTTGTCTTTCCTACAAGACTATGAATTTCAGGAGAACCATTTATTTGCCTTAAACGGGTGCATGTGACTACAAAAGTGAATGATAAGCAGAAAAGTGCAAACATCGTTTAAAGTGGCTGTATCCTCCTTTGGGGTAATGGTGAAACAAAGGTTTAGCTCTGATCATTGGACAGGAATCCAAATTTAACCCTGGGACATACCTCTCAAAGCCCTAAAACCTCACAAAGATAGACAGGGGACCTGTCAGCATTTACTATGTACTTTTGACCTCAGAGGAGAGCAACACTATGATATTACCAAAGATCCTACACTGATCAGATCACAACTGGGAACTGCCAGCAACAGGTAGCCTCCACAAGCAGAACAACAGGCAATACTCTTGTTTCAGACTGTGGACACACTGCAACTTAATGCAGAAACAAGGGAAAAAGTTACATTTGACGTAAATGTTATTTAACTGTTTTATTTTATAAAATACTTTAAATTGTTGGTTAGAAAACCTTAGCTTTTTATTTACAGGAATAAGTCTACTTCTCTCTCTCCAGAAGGGGGCGCTGCATCCTCTTGACTATGCAACCCACAAAGGGGAGAGCACGTATTTTTGTACAGAGCAGTGTTTAGAGTTAAACAAGGGGATACAGATCCTTTAAAGACAAGAATGGAATTAAAAAAAATAATCTGTTAATATAAATCAGACATGGAGAAATCGGCTTGGCATGATGCAGGTAAATCACCCACTGTTTGCAGCTGATAAAACAAAAAATCAGGATGAGAAATGGCAAATATGCATAAACAATATGACAGAAAATAAAGACAGGAATGTTTAAATGGAATTGTTGGACGTTTCTCTGCATGAATTGTTTTCTTCTACAGAAAGTAGATACAGTGGAGCTACAAACAAAAATGATGAAGTGAAAATAACCACAGATCTAAGATCAGGATCCTAGACTACAATTAGAAGCCACTTGAAACTATTAAATATCCGTTTAAGTCTGTTTTATAATGCCTATTATCTTAACCACTTCATTTTATACTCACCTTGAAAATTTGCTTGGTCCCTCTCCATCCTCATCATCAAAGTCCATGCTATAAAGAAAGTACCATTAGCCACAATTCAAAACCTCAGGAGAGCTGCATCAGGTTAATGCTAATGCTATAATCTCCAGTGAGTTATGCTAACATGTACAGAATGTCCCTCATGCTGGTGGGAGAAGAACAAGATGAAAAACATCAAACCAATTTAAACAATGATTGTTTGCACAATACAGGCTTATATTTTATTTGCATTGGAAATAGAAGTTAAAACATTACATAAACAAAAGGTTTAATGCAGGTGCAGACAAACAAGACAGACAAATAAGCATGAAGTGTATCTTAATCTGACCCTCAGCCAATAAAAGAATAATAGGTCTATAAACACACCAAAAAACACAGAGTAGAAACATGAAATTTAAACTGAAATAATATTAACAAGAAACACAAACCAAAGGTATCAGATCAGATACAAATACAGTCCTTGAAATCCCCAGAATTTAAAATGTCCTTCTTGGACAACAAAGTAAGGACTAATCCTTTAATCAAAGACATTGTGCTTCTCAGATAATGAATCTACACACTGAGCCAGACAATCAGTCCAGAGAAGTGTGATCAGATGCTTTTCTGGATTTAAAAGAAATTAAATATACAATGACAGGTTAAAATTTGTCTTAGCATGACAAATTGTACTCACCGGACTTCCTTAAGATTAGCCATGAATCAGAATTCAAAAGTAGAAAAAACAGGGAAGCGTGGGTAGGTGGGTAAAAATATGGAAGCACTACATTAATGGGGTGTTGGGTACATAATTCCATGAGGAATTTATGGAAGAAAGGTGCTGCCTCCTTCTTATAGATTCTCCTCCTTGACTGAGCTCATATCAGGCAACTGAGGTCATGATATATGGATAACAGAGTCATGTTTATTAACCACTGTGTGACCATGGGGGACACCTTCATTTACCCACGTTTTTCCATTTTTTGTCCACTACCTTATTACCCAAGAACAGGTGGCACATTTTTACATGACTACTGTGGAAGTCTGCAACAAATTACTTAATCATGTTATTGAAGCCAATACCCCTACTCCTTTCAAGAAATGGCTTATTGGATCGAGTTAGTATATTTAGTACTAAACAACCTAAATGGTTCTCTTATTTGTGACATTTCTTATGTTATTTTTGAGTGTAGTTGAAACATATACTATGGTTAAGAATAAATTCTTAGAGCTGGAGGAGAGATGACTAAAGAGATAATCTAGTTAGTGACATACAGAGAACTGTTGTCATTTTCTGTTTCTGTAATAAGAGCTGTGGAAATGACTTCTCACATCTGTTTGTTGGGAGACGTAGCAATGAAATGAATTAGCTGTTTGCTTCAGCACTTAGTTAACATGGCAGTTATCAGTCACAAAGTAGATGAATGACAAAAAAAGACAAGAAACAAAGCTAACAGGCATTATAACAACAAACCACTCCTTCAACATAAGGTAAGAAGTGCTGATGTTGAAAGTACAGAAATTGTCAAACACTGGCTTAATGCATCTTAATCCTTTGTCTCCCAACAAGAGAGAACAGTGATGTTGATCTCATTGCATAAGACTGAAGAAATTCATTCATTCAACAAGACTGCCCTAATGCATTGTATGAATACAAGTTTCAAAATATATTCACCAAGATGCCTGGGCACTTAGAGAAAAACAGGTTTAAAAGTAGTGATAGGCAAAGCTTTTCTTTACCCATGAAAACAATTCCCAAGGCAAATATTGCTTCTGAAATACACGGATATTTAGATGAGGTATTAAGAGGGTGGTCCTTTTATAAATGTGTGTGCCCTATGATGTACTGGCGTCCCATCCAGGACATACAATGCCTTGTGCCCATTGCTTTCCAGGCTAAGATCCGACTTCCCTGCGATCTTGTACTGAATAAAGCAGTTCGTTTCTTAGTACTGTATATCATACATCCATTTTCTAACTCTTTGGAGGTTAATTTTCCAGGCATCAAAACACTAACAAAAAGACAAATATTAAAGATTTGTGGAGAAAAACAGAACTTGCTGTTGTGGTCTGATTGTGTCAGATCCTCATAGTTATTGTTGATACTTTGCTGTGGGATCTGCCATCCTTTGAGACATTAAACTAAGGTCCTGACTACTAGGTCATTAAACCTGGCTTTTTCATAAAAAGTAGGGGTGTTAACCCCAGTATCCCAGCTTAACTGAACTTTTTACAATGCTTTTAGATTGCTTTATACCTTGATTAAACATCACACGACAAAGATTTATGGATTGGAATGAGTCCTTAAGAAAACAAAAACAAATTTGAACTATAACCTTAACAACACATCCAAGTCCTATTTGTCACAAATAATCTCCAGAAAACACAAGAGTAATGCAAGCGTTTATTCACACCCCTGTAGTTAATGTGTTTTAAAGCCTTCTCTAGCAGGGATTACACCAACAAGATTCCACTGTAATGTACTAGGGGGTTCTTGACCATTCCTCCAGACAGACTTGCTATACGTTCTTCAAATCCTTTAGTTTCCATTTATGGAGTGCTCTCAGGAGTTCAAAGCACAAATGTTTGATCAGAGTGAAGTCTGGAGATTGAGAAGAGTGTCGATCAAAAAATATTTATTTTTCCTGCACTGAACTATTTCTTTGTTGATCTGGACCACAGCTTTGAAGCATTCATGCTGAAATACCCACAAATGGACAAGATTATGTTTCTTAGCAGTGGGAAACAGATATTTGTTCATAGACATCCACTGCACCTCTGAAGCACAGAATGTTACTGTAGATTTGGTTTTGGGGGAGTATATTTAATAGTAATAATAATAATTGCTTACACTTATATAGCACTTTTCTGGACACTCCACTCAAAAGAGCTTTACAGGTAATGGGGACTCCCCTCCACCACCACCAATGTGGATGATGGATGATGCAACGGCAACCATAGTGCTCACCACACATCAGCTATTAGTGTGGAGGAGATGGGGATTATTGGAATGCCGTGATTGGTAAGGGCCAATGGGAAATTTGGCCAGGATGCCAGGCTTACACCCCTACTCTTTTCAAGTTTTTAATGACCACAGAGTCAGGACCTTGGTTTTATGTCTCATCTGAAGGACGGCGCCTTTTTACAGTATAGTGTCCCCATCACTATACTGGGGCATTAGGACCCACATGGACCGCAGGGTGAGTGCCTGCTGCTGGCCCCACTATCACCTCTTCCAACAAGAACCTTAGTTTTTCCCAGAAGGTTTCCCATCCAGGTACTGACCAGGCTCACACCTGCTGAGCTCCAGTGGGTTGCCAGTTGTGAGTTGCAGGGTGATATGGCTGCCATATCATTTAAGAGAACACTCAGAGGATAAAATGTTTTCTCAATTCAACTAACAAATGACAAATATAACTTTGCTTTTTGCAGTTGTGATAGGGTAGCCTGTCTTTGTGCATACTGGGGTCTTGTATTTAACGGTTAGCCATCTTATCCAGTACCTTTTCTGCATGAGGATTCTTATAGTGCCACATCAGCACTGCTCAAATGGCTGCTGACTTTAAAGGGAAATGTTACTGGTAGGTCATCTATAATTAACCAATGTATACATCTATTTATTTTCTTTGTATAACTGCATTTAAAAAATTGAGTGTTTGTAAAAGATGTATTAGCATGTACATTTCTCTAAAGAAATTTAATAAAAATGATTTAAAATGTGAGTAGTCCCTTTAAGGAAGGACGGCCTTCTGGGAAAAGTGGGTGTACAAAAGGGACTGGGAGTTTAGCAGGGAGTTGGTTCTCTGGAAGGAAGGCGGTCAGTGGAGGGCTTGTGAGTTTTGTTTCAAAATTGTTAGTTGCACTGTATGGAAGAAAATAAAATCAATTTCTTTTTTGAAGACTGGGATTCAGAGTGTCTTTTAATTAAGCCAAACCCAGTGGTTGCTGATTGCAATACTATTGTATTGATCTCTGTATAACATTTTTAGACTTGTTTAAGATGCATTATCCAATCCATAACTCTGTTTTTGTTCTTATTTTATTGAGCATGTAAAAACTGCCCATGAGTACCATAGTAAAATTTCCAACTTTCAACAAAATTTCAAAGTTCGATTAGATGCATAAAGAGCATGTAGTGAGATAGGTTCCTTCCGTGATAAACAGTGCAAAGTAAAAATAACACAGTCAACACCAGAATCCACCAGGGCTCCATTTTGCACTTCATTCTTGCACCGCTTTCACATGAAAACAGTGTATAACCTGTATTAAAATCATGTCATTTACTGTATATTTGAAGTACTGAACAATACAGTGTAGGGTAACGAAATACACAGTAGCGTCTTGACATCTGCAAATTTTACATTCACTAATTCACTTATTCAGGGTTTTGTATGAAAGCAAAGCATGCTAAAACCTACAGTAGCTGAAGGTTAAGTACAACTTTCAAATTAGCTGCACAATAGACAAAGAGAAACTGCAGACATCCACATGCAGAGACAGAGGAAGGATTTATGTTTATTTTAGCTGATTAAGTCTGATTAGTTGTTTATTTTAGTTGACCAATGTTATTATAATAACTTAAAAACAATGCATTAGTACTTTGTACAATTATCATATAAAGGAGGGTTACTAATTAACCATACATACTATATATTGTAGCCCATATACAACAGTACAGGGGTAGACTAGGTTCTATGTGAATTTGGCAATTTGCTACGGTTCTCTGCACCAAACTCTCGTGAATAGAGACACTACAGTACAGTATTTATACATTCTTAAAGATAATGCTAACTCAATAAATTAGTTTCTTCAATGCTGTGGCACAGACTGATGTGAGTGTGGACCCTCCACCAGTTATTGTGTAAGAGATATTCAGGAACTCCTGATAGTTTTTAATTCTGGGACAGATGGCACTGTCAGTAGTAGGGTGACAGCTTTCGGACTCCAGTCATTGCACAGATTATTGTACTTTCCTGACCTTTTGCTCTGAAGAGATCTCGCATTTGCTTTCTTTCATAAAGTAGGGGGGTTGTGGTTTGAAGACAGTTGCTGCTGAGAAATTGTAGGCATTGTCTTATTTTCCTGGTTTTTATCAGAGTATTTTACTCACGTGGCATGCAACAGCAGTAAAGGAAGATTTTAGATGCAAGAGAGTATTGGCTTCTGGAGGAGCCTTTAATTCACAATCTTGCACTGAATGATTGTTGAAGCCCCTCGCTGCCTTGTTCCCATGCCTGACTGTTAGCGTTGGTGCTCTGGTGTGCTGCTTGAGCGGTCTTTGTCAGGAAGGCCTGAATGTTAGCGGTATGCTCTGGGAAGGCCTGAATGCTGGCTGTGTGCTCTGTGAAAGAACACATTCGCTTGCTGTGTAGCTGACGTGAACCCCTGCTGGGTGCTAGTAAATAGTAAGGACATGAGGTGGTTTCTAAAACACCCTCATCTGTGGCTTTTATTAGGTATTATAATGGTTTAAAATACAATTACCAAACTACTGAACATTCAAAACCACGAATTCCAGGAGGACAAAGGAGTTTTTGAACTTTGTTGTGAGTTCTGGATTCTTGATGGAGCAGACCCCACTATGCATAGGAGTTTGAACTGAATTATATCTCTAAGTCCTCATCTCACAGACACTCAGACGTGGTCAATCTCATGCCTCTGGTTTTCACTCCTACCAGCTTGACCCTTTCAGGAAATAACAGTGGAAGACCCTAGACTCAGTTGTTCCCGTTTAGCTATACCCTCTCTACTGCCTTCTTTACCTTACTAGCAGGCTGACCTGGCAATGAATGTGGCTGCAACGTCTTGTGGGTTTTCCCTGCACCTTGATGACTTACTCTGTCTCTGCTCCAGGGCATCTCACATGGAGTCCAGTCCTGATCTCTCTTGGGCTCCATTAACCTAATCTCCTCCTAGATTGTTTTCTTCAGTCTCCTCACGGGGGTTAGAACTACGTCCTGTCTTATTTGCTATTGCTTCTTCTCCAATTGGCACAGCCACTAGCCTTCTGTTGCTTAACTTATAACAAGAGGCTGCTACTTAAAACATCAGCTCAGGTCGCTCACAGCACACAGCTACTTGCTTTCAGCATAGATTAACTCGCTTGCAATATACAACCTTCAGCCCACTTATGCTTAGGTAACAGCTGTATTCAGACACAGTCTCAGCTCATTCACAGCCCAGAGCCTGCTCTCTCACTACAGACAGCAGTAGCATCTCAAGCCCGCTGCTATCATACAGATGGACAGCACCTTCTTTCTCTCTCTCTCCTCTTCAGCATGGACACTCTCACTGCAGTGCTTCAGCATGAGGTTGACGGATGGCTACATCTGCATGCCGGCAGCAGATATGCTCTGGCTCGACTAACTCTTCTGCCCTGCCGTGCCGGGTCTACTGCTCACTACCATTTGCACAGGAGATGTAAGGGAGACTCTCAATCTTACTATCCCTCTGTACTGAGGCTAGCTCAGCACTGACATCCAGGCTGAGTCTCCTAGCAGGGAAGTATCCAATCTGCTCTTATAGAACCTCCCACACCTATGTCTTTTTAGAACAGAGTTCCTTCAACTGCGGTCGCACAGCAACAAAGCTTCTCTGCTGAGAAGCTCCACCCCCCTCATACAGGACTCGACATTTTGTGTATTACTGAAACTTGGCAACAGTCCAGGGTTTACCATTCCCTAAATGCCTCATGCCCTCCAGGTTGTACCTATATTGAGAAAGTGCGCCCAAATGGACGAGGTGGTGGCCTTGCAGTCATTTACTGGCCTGAAATGAAAGTTATTGCTCTGTCTTTACCGGATGTCTGTTCGTTTAAATGTTTAGTGTCACGGCCCTAGGTTGGCCGTGGTTGGTTTTTTCTCCAGTTGGTTTATTGGATTAATCTGGGTAGAAGACGCTTCCCGTTTTATTGGATGTTGAGCTGCTTTCCCCGCCTCTTCTCAAAATAAATTATCTCCAGTTTCCTCCATCTTGACGGAGAACTTGTCTCTCACTTCGACAACCATTGAGAAGCGGAGGTTCTCGCTCTCGGACTTCTGTGGAGTTTAGGTTTTTTCTGCTCACTTATCTGCAGTATTCATTAATCGTGTACGCGAGTGTGGACCTTCGTTAGGCAACTAAGGCTTATGTGTTCCCATGGTTTGTCCTTCTGTTAATCAGTTTAGTGATGTCCCTGTATTGTAATTTATATGAGATAGTTTAGGGTAGAACAGTGAGTTGAGGTTGCGGAAGACCTTTCTTTGGCTCTCAAAGTTTTATTTTCCAAGCTGGAGTTAGTTAGGTTTGCTTTTTCCATTATGGCAGGGTCATTAGTGTTGCTTGTTTTCTTGTCAGGGACTCACTATTATACTGTTTTGGTATAAATGACAGAAACGAACCCATACCGGTGTCACCCCCAGTTGTCCCGTCGCCCTATATCTGCCCCGGGGAACAGGTCCCGGCGTTTAAATCGACTACTGTTATTCTTTAACGTTTTATGTTCACGGCTCCTTCATCCCCTAGTGACTGAGTGAAGAAAAAAATAAGGTGGGGTCGTAACATTAGCTTTGAAATGCAAATCATCCCAGCCCATGACTATGCTGTTAGTATATCAAGTTCACAAGTTCCGTTTTTGGAGCTGCTCACATTTGTGTACTCCGTTTCTGACTATCATTACTTCGGGAGAGATCAATATTTCTGCGGATTCCCCTACTTTACCTTGTGTTGCTTGTTTCAGTACTTTTGGTGTTGCCTTCATCCTACTATATTGACTTGGATCTGTTGTATTTGTATTGTCTTCGCTGTATTGCCTTATGTAACCCAATTAATAAACAGGATAAAATATGTTCAATTGCATTATACTGCACTTTGAGATTGATAATGAACAGTGCCCTATAAAAAATCATCAGCCCTTATGTAATCCAGATGTGGGTGTGTGTATAAATATGGAGGGAACAGTATGTAGGTACTTTTATATCCTATCAGATGAAAATTGCCATATAAATGCTATGTTTTACTGATCAATTATATTCAGCATTATATTAGTGTTTTACACACCAGTGTTTTTACAAATAGTAAAATAATCAGGGTCATGTGCTGTTTTCTGACTTTTATAGGCTCTGATTATGACTTTCAAACATATTAAACATCTGCCGTTGAATGCTAAAAATATTCTGTAGACAGTTTCAAATTTACATTAGAATGGAAGTTTATTTAAACCCGTTATCTGGCTTCCACTGCCATTATATCTTCAAAAACACTTTTATACTACCAATATTAAAAAATACACATGCAAAGTATCTAAAAAAAAGGACACTGGTGTACCCAAAGGAGCAATGTAATTAATTAGTCTGCCTCTGTTTTTCACGATAGCAGCCAGTGTTAATGAGGACATAATTAGCAAGCAGAGACCTCTTTAACCTATCCACATTTTTTACCGTTTGCAGAAAGAGGAGAGAGAAGGGGCTTGAGAGACCGAGGAAGCAGCAGCTGCAGACTCACATTCTCCTGTAACACAGGCTGAGCTGGGAGGACCTTGGGACCACCAATTACTCCACTGAGACTTTGGATTAATTCCCCTCCTGTTCAGCTCTTTTTCAATGAGCATTTGACTTGGTTCTTGTCAGCAATTTTTGCAATTGTACAGAAGCCAATTTTGCTTGCTGCCACCACCACCTCCTGCATGTTGTTTATCATTTTGAATGCGAGATTTTACTACAACCTCACTGTTTCCCCTGTGGGAGCGAGCATATTAATTTGTCCATTTTTTTCCCCACCTAGCAGTAAACACTGTACATAGATTTGGCTGCATCCTGAAGTCATGACAGCATAGCTGAGTTTGTTCATGGAAGGGGAAAGTCAGGCACTGAGAAGTTAAAGCTAGCGAAAGTGTTTTCTGTACTCACCCTCCTGACCGTCTCTTCCCTCCACGGGTTGGTATAGACCCTGTCATCCTCACCTGCCCAGCGTTGACTGGGGCGCCTGGTAATGCCACAGGTCCAGGGATTTCAGTTGCCATCTCTACATCCAGACAAAAAATATTACCATTATGACTGCACTTAGACTACATTTTGTGGAGCTTGGAAAGATCACTTTAAAAACACTCATTACAGAAATTCACGCAAGTATGCACGTGTGTGTGTGTGTGTGTGTAGACACGTGATGTGCTGTGAGCCTTCCCTGCAAATTTTTTATTTAAACTGCACTGCAGGTATACCCAGCACACATCCTAGACAAACACATTTGTTCAAAATAAGGCGTTTATCTAAAAACACAAGCCTTGGTGCGACAAAATTACACATTACATTAGCATACAGCACTTTGGAAAAGTATTCAGACCCTTGCACAGTTTTATATCGGCAGGGAGTGGGAAGCTTGTCAAGACTGATGGAAACATTGATGGAGCAAACTCCTGCTCCATTTGACAAAACCGGGACAAAAAACTACTCTTTCAATAGGACAGCGATGCAAAGCTAAAGTGGAGTGGCATAAAATTAAGAAAGAAAATCTCCTTGAGTGGCCCTATCAAATTCTTCTTGTATCTGAGAATCCATGGAAAGACTAGAAATCCACTGTCCGGAAACGATCTCCAAGAAACCCGAGAGAGTTGAGCAAATCAGTAACAAACACAAAATAAAAATTACAACAAATTGATCCATTGGTAAAGATACCAATGGATTTTACCCCCAAAGGATTCGTGCAGGAATTGCTGCCAAAGGTGCTTATAACTAATATTAGTCTGAAAACATAAAGGCTAGAATATGTTGATAGCCTACTGTTTAGTTTTTGCCGACATTTACTGTTGATTATCTTTAGAGGTCTTCAGTATAAAAAAAATAAATTAGTATCCATCAATTTGTAAGGCTCTGAACACTTTTGCAAAGTACCTTATGTACAAATGTTTGAAGCATGTCACCAAATAGATGTTAGTAGACATGTACAGTAACCCTGAGAATTATATTTTACAAAATTTACTGTAATCTTCAGAAACACACTGTTTACACTGTGAACAAATAAAATAATTTTAAAGAAACTAGGCAGCAGTAATACCTTTGCACCTGTGATTACATTCCTGCTAATTTAATTTAGTGTTTCTGCAAATTTGCAATTTTTTTAAAGTTCAATATTTTCTACTGACATTTCTACCTGAAATATCAGTCTGTAAAAAATAGCCTTTACACATTTCTATTCTTCAATCCATCCTTTAGCATCCCACTAAAGAGACACATTTCAAAACACATACATCAGAGCATGGGAACAGGGTGCTCAGACATTTGCTTTCTCCAGCATTTAATATCCTTCTCCAAATTACCCAAGGCTGTTAGTCTTCAACAGAC
Source organism: Atractosteus spatula (assembly GCF_055471065.1). Lineage (NCBI taxonomy): Eukaryota > Metazoa > Chordata > Actinopteri > Semionotiformes > Lepisosteidae > Atractosteus > Atractosteus spatula. The sequence continues at coordinate 44,862,009 of NC_142712.1, read as the reverse complement.
TTCTTCTAAGTTCTTTAAAAAAATATACCTTTCACTTCAATAATTCAAAAACAACATTTTATATTGCTAGATTGGATTTTATTTTATAGCATAAGGCAGAGGGGCCAAGCACTGTTCCTGCAGAAACAGTCTGCTGGTTTTCATTCCATCTGCACTCTATATCTCCACTGCTAGAAAGTCTTAACTGAATGATTCCAAAACTCAAAAATGTTCCCTTACACATCAAAATTTCACCATACTATAGCAGAGAACAGTACATATCAGGGATTACGAAAAATAAAGGGAATTTAATTTGTTTAATTTCTGTTTTCACCTTATGAGCTATTTTCGAGGGAAGAATTAAGCTTGTAAAATGAGGGATTACTATAACTATCATTAAGATTCAAGCCACTCATATACTGGCAAACTAATTACAGGTACCAAAACCAACAGACTGCTGTCCATTTTTCACAGAGAAAACGGTTTATGGCAGTGAAACCAAAACTACTTTACATACAATCACACATATTTGGCACACACCCCTTCCAAGACCCATGTATGGCCCTGGAAGAAAAGACTTTGATCTGTATAGGAAATTAAACCCACCATCAGGGGACACCAAGTACCTCTATTTGTATTCCACTCAGACTGAGTCATCACTGGTCTGTTTACCTTGACTGTGGCCCCATGAATCAGACACTCCTACCTGCCTTGCATGATAATCATTTTATTTGGAGCAAAATTACTGATGGGTAGCAAGTAAAGTCTCTCTTTTAGAGAAATATTTCTGATTAACGACTAATGTAACCTCTGCTACTCTCTTGTTATATGACTAATGGCTTCAGCTGTCATCCTGGAAACAGATTTTTACTGGGGAAGCAGGAGAAGGAAGAGGGGCAGTGCTGTCTCTCTCTACTCCCAAAAGTACAGCAGCAGCAGCACAGTTTGTCACAATACTATAAGTCAGGTATACCTCCTACTCAATAAGAATTAAGCTTGTAACTGATAATTAAAGGATCCCAAATGTAAACATAAAACCATCTGTAATTATAATAAATACCAATATGCACATCCAGAGTGTCAGAGCACATCCACAGTGTGAGAGTGCCGATTTTACCCTCAACAGTACTGAGGGGACAAGACACTTCTTAACATATACATGAGCATTAATCAGTACCTGTAAATGTCTCAATCAATTCAGATAACAAGGGGCAAGAGTAAAGTGTTTGTCATCACGCTGAACTATTAACAAGCTTAGTGGCCCATCTGGTCATTTAAGCATTGTTTCTCATTGTAAGCTTTACCAAGTGACGAAATTTTCAAATAACCTTAAAACTGGAATATGTTTAGGAGAAAACAGTACTATAATTGTAGACATACAAAGTAATCTGTAAAAAATTCCCAAGAAGACAATGTTTAAATGAAGCCTATCATAGTTGTGTATATATAACAGGCTTTTTAACTGTTTAAATCATCTAAGGTCACATTCCCATTTAAAACAAGTTTCAGAAGAGGTTCCCAATCCCACTGTCAAATAAAAGACATGAAAATTAGAAAAACAGGTCAATAAATGGTAGGGTAATATGATCATTCTTCAGCTAGTATTTTTGTTACTTTAATGTTTTGGTTAATAAGCTTACTATCTATTGCTGGCTATGGTCTGGTTAACATTTAATCATCAATTCACTCACCAACAGGTAATTTCAAATATATCACTCGAAAGTGAATTTCTATTTGCCAGAGACTCATTTTACTTCCCAAGGGAAACCTTCCAGGAGGTGTTGGCTTGGATTGAAAAAAATCGGTAGCTTCAGTTTACTGCAGGCCAAATGGGTAATAGCGAAGAACTTCACACCCACATAAACAGGCCATTAGCTCTTAACTGATACTGCACTCCGAGAAGGAAAGTTGCATCAATCAGTAAAGTATGAATAGACACTACTGGCAGTGATACACATACTTCGCCTATACTTAATCTTACTAAGTCTCTAATGATGTTAGAAGAAGCTGAATACAGGTAATGCCAGCGTCACACTACACAACTTTTCCTAGGTTTCAGTCATAGCCTTTATTTACATAATCATAAGAAAAATTACAGCGAGTTGTAGAGAGTCGCAGCCGCACCCGTTATTGTCAGTTGTGTAGTGTGACACCCCCCACGACTCAGTCATAGCGCTCTTAACAGCCCCTACAACTCTGGGAGTTGCTACAAGAAAGTCAAATCGATTTTCTCATAGCGAGTCGCAAGTCATAGGGGTGGGAAGTGAGCCAGATGTGTACTGGCGGCCAGCAGCCATATCACCCTGCAACTCACAACTGGCAACCCACTGAAGCTAAGCAGGTGTGAGCCTGGTCAGTACCTGGATGGGAGACCTCCTGGGAAAAACTAAGGTTGCTGCTGGAAGAGGTGTTAGTGGGGCCAGCAGGGGGTGCTCACCCTGTGGTCCACATGGGTCCTAATGCCCCAATATAGTGATGGGGACACTATACTGTAAATAAGCGCCGTCTTTCGGATGAGACATAAAACCGAGGTCCTGACTCTCTGTGGTCATTAAAAATCCCTGGGCGTTTCTTGAAAAGAGTAGGGGTGTAACCCCGGCGTCCTTGTCAAATTTCCCATTTGCCCTTACCAATCATGGCCTCCTCATTATCCCCATCTATGAATTGGCTTAATCACTCTGCTCTCCTCCCCACTGATAGCTGATGTGTGGTGAGCGTTCTGGCACACTATGGCTGCCGTCGCATCATCCAGGTGGATGCTGCACATTGGTGGTGGTGGAGGGGAGTTCCCATTACCTGTAAAGCGCTTTGAGTGGAGTGTCCAGAAAAGCGCTATATAAGTGTAAGCAATTATTATAATTATTATTATTAATAACTTGTGAGATAATGTGCCCAATATGCAATACGTTCAGTGTTTTATACTTGTAACTGTGTTTTATTTTTGAAAATGGGTTCTATATTTATAAAGAAGAATTATATTATGATGTTTATTTGTGGAAAACAATGCCTGTGTTACACTTTTCAAGATGTTTACGTGCTTGTTCTCCATGTTACTTTCCTGCGGTGCTCCTCTTGTGCTCCATGTTGATTGGCTGCCAAATGAGGCGACCTTGCAGCGCAATACGAGATTTGGAACCATGATGAAAAGTCATGAGGGAATCGTGTAATTATCACCCCCTGCGATTCCTAGTCATTGAATTTGACACCCTCTAGGACAGAAAAGGCAGCGAGATTCAGCAACTGCAGTCATTAAATATGACATGCTCTCTGATTAGAAGTCATGTTGAGTCCTGCAGTGTGATACTGGTTCAACATACTGGATAACCTTGAGCAAGTTTAGCATACTATATGTTTACATTTTTTTTGCTTGAAGTTGTTAAACAGATGTCTGAAATGAAGTAAATTTTAATCTTGCACTTCTGTTCTCTAATGCATAAATATCTTGCCTTCGCTCCATCCCATCTTACCCTTGCGTAGCTCCCTGGCTCATTCCTTGCAAGTAAGGAACATTCATCATTTCCCCAGCCAAGCAAGTTGATGGCAAATGCTACAATCTAAATAAAAATATGCTTTCCCTTTATATTCAGCAACCTGTGGTGTTAATTAGAATTTGACCAAATTACTGAATTCAACATGAAAACCAAAACTCAGATTTTTTTGCAAGCGAATTCAAGTTGACAAAAAGAATACTTCAAGTGATCAACTGAACAGAAGTCAACATTTGCTACAGCAGAAATCATAAAAGGAGAGAATTTATCATGTCATCAGCACTGGAGTCTGAATGTTGCTTGTACAGCTAGAAAGTAACAGAAAAACCTTGAGATGACAAAAATCCAGATGATTCTGCCCTTTTGTATATAGCATTGCTTGGACCGGGATGATTTTTTCTCGAATTTGATTTCAAAAATGACACATTCTACCAACATAATGAATCAAAACCTTCATTGTTCAAGGCTATACAAGGAACAATATGCATTATTTAGGACTGATAAATAAGTTGGGTTGATATCAATTAGGGTTGATAAGTATGAACAGTAAATGACTCATACTGAACATCTGACAGCATTTATTTATGCATCTGACAGTTATTTTAAAATTGAAACGTAGCTGTAAAGTCCTGTACATGGTACACACAAAATCACATTTTTTTTGTTTTGTTGAACACCCTTATTATTTTTAGAACAAATTCTGTTGTTCAGGACTAGTATCATGATACTAGACAGATCATGACTAGTAGTTGATAATTGCCTTTGTATAACATTTTTCATTCCAAAGGATCCCAAGACACTTTACATACACAACTGAACCCAAAACATCCACCACTGAAGTAAAAGACAGCTGTATTTCATGTCTGACTAATGTGTTGAACTGTGCCTGTTTAGTATGCACAGGGAAAGATCCTTAAGAGAGCAGAATTTAAGCAAGGTGTCCTTCAATTCTGCTGTTTTGAAAGTGGAAGCTCCTGTAGTTTGCTTTGAATTCTTAACCACTTTCTGTACACTAGAATAGTATTCAAATAAAGCAGCGAAACCTTTAATAAGGGAAATGCTTGTTTAAATTCTGCACACAAGCCTATGGACCTAATATTTGCACACATTGTGTTCTGTAGTGTTGTACTGTAGAGGACGTGGTCCAGCTGTTTCTATTATAATCACTATGAATTACATAAAATGACAAGAAAGGTTACAAATGAAAGGAGGCTTTTTGGCCAAACTAGTTTGTTTGGTGGTAGCTGAACAATCCAAGGATGTCACCCAGCTGTTTCTTAAAAGGAGCCAAAATATTAGCTTGGATAACATGGCTGGTCCACACTTCCACACCTTTTTATGTAAATAAGCACCTACTGTTCTCCTTTTTAAAGGCAATTTCTTATGTCCTCTGGTTGATGTTGTGCTGTTGATTTTAAGCCCACTGGACTGACATGTCAGTGCCTTTGAGGATTCTGAATACCTGGATGACATCCCCTTTACTCTTCTCTATTCAAAACTTAAACTAATTCATTTCTTCCCCACCAGAGTAGGACATTCCTTTCGGACTGGGAATGTGACTGTTCACTCTTCTCTTTTCCAGTTCCAGAACAGCAGTATCGTTTTTTGTAATTTGGTTGTTAACATTGTATATAATACAAGTAATAGGTTTATTCCATGCTGAAAAAAAGAAGAAAGAGAACATAACGTTTCGGCCGTGGAGCCTTTTTCAGGTGTGTCTGATACAATTCAGGTGTGTACCCACCTGAATTGTATATAATATTCTGAACGAGGTCTTGAACGAGGAGATGTAAATGATGTGTCACAATTATATAAATCTTGTTAAAACTCAGCGTTTCCCATGTTATAACTAATGTTTATGTTTATATCAAGGATATGCTTTCCATTTCTATAGTTTATGTATCTTTATGCAACACTCTGGACTTGAACGCATCAAAAGACACTTGCCAGGTGTTTTTCTAGGCTCCTTGATTATTCCTCTTACTGTAGAAGAGGACTTTCTACATGACTCTCTTATCTTGGGATCATATGTTGACTTGACCGAAGAATCTAGATGATGGATTTAAATTAGTGGGCCCTATAGAGAATCCAGTGGAACCTCACTAATGACATCACCCCAATGCCATCCAGAAGATTCTAATGTTCTAATGCCATACAGAAGATTCTGTAGTTTATTTTCACTTATCATCATTCACATAATCAGATATGTAATAGATATAGGGCTAAATTCATAGAGGCTACATTAGCAGTTTCCCAGTCACTGGATATTAGCACTACAGTGTGTAACTTACGTTAAATGATTAATAATAGAACATACAGTATTCTTAAGTGCAACTGGTGGAATATCATCAGACGCTGGAGTTATATTTCAGTGTTAACAGTATTTAAAATAGAACTATATTTCTGCTCAGTTTGAGCATGTTGTAAATTACTTTTATACTACCCAAGTGGAATATTAATTTTTCCAATTGAAAAAATATTCATTTATCATCTAAATGTTCTTATTTTTAAATATAATTTTTAAATTTAATAAACTAAATATGAAATAAAATTGTTTTTCAACCTGTATCAAAGACAGTAAGAATAATTTATAAATGATAAAGCCCGTGCACCGTACATTTTTATCTTATTAAAATAAATAGCATGAGTCTGCAAGTCTACAAACTCTGATCCTAACATTTTGTACTGTATTAACTGCTGTACCTTTCTCAGTTTTCAAGGGTGCATAAACATAAAGTACCAATTCGATCTAAAATCATGTGCCTTCCAATTAATTTTTACAAAGCAAATGAAGTACAATTTACAGAAAACTTTACATGAACCTATGGAAACCGTAATTTGTACCATAAAAATAACTAAGCTGCAACACTACAGTAGAAGCACGCTACGTGCATTTAAGAGACGATTTACGTGCAACAGAGTAGGACCATACTGTACTTAATGAACCATTTGTACTCTAGTTCTGTACATAATGACTAACATAAAAATGTCCATACGTAAAAACAAAATAAAATCCAAATGTTTTAAAAAACGTTTCTGTACTCATAAAATTATTTTACCTTTAAATTATTTATACATTTCCTTGCAAGAGAATCAACAGGCAGTAGAAGCAACAAGCAGTAAACTAAGTAACTTTGTTATAATAAACCTAACGCTACGCTGTGGAGTTGAAATTGGAAATCCATGAAAACACATCTCAACTGTCTATGGAAAAAGCTTCAAGATTTTAAGAGAGAAACATATGAAGTCAAAGCGCGTAGGCTAGCGCTTGCTAATGTATTCAGCAAGTCGTTTCCATTTCCAGAGACATTAGTCGGATTATTGAGAAGATAGACACCTAAATGAATGTGGTAGAGTGTTGTTGTATAGCTTACAGTTGTATGTTGTATGTAGTGATATCTTATAAACTGCATCTGTCTTTTCTCGGTTATTTCAGAAAACGGTACAGTGCCCTGTACGTTCGGCTCAGGGGGAAGGGGATGCTGTTGAGTGACAGACATGAGCATAAACCCAACTGCTGGCTTCTTTTGTTTTAGAGAAAATAAACTTACACGATGCACACCCCCTCGACAAGGGATTGAACTACTGGTAATAAAGAAAGAAATAATGGAATTAAACCACGTACTTACCAGTTGGATTCACAGCAGCGGGTGTTGCCATGTCGCCTCGTTGCAAAAAAAATAATCAAACGAAAAGAGGATAATGACGCACAAAGCAGGACGCGAAGAAAGACAATCCGAGCTACGGTGTTGCACTCGAGCACAATACAGCTCTTTACAACTTCATGAGCAATCGCTGCAAGGAAAACCGATCAAGGAGCATTTAACACGAGTGAATCAACCGAACTTAAACGTTTTCACCTCGTTTGTAACAAATAAGCTCCCTTTCAGATGCAAGATGTCTGAAAGGTAACACCGCGAGACTTCCCCTGAATTAATTAATATACAAAGTTTAGCATACAGGGGGAATGCAACATCGTAAAAGTTAGAGGACGTGGGTGTCTGTTGTTGAAGTTGCAAATCTTGTTAAATATTAATTTCAACAACTTGTCTAATTTGATACATCTCGACTCTGAGTGCTTTACCACGCACCACATCAAAGAACCGCGATTTTCTTGTTGACGCGTTGGGGGGAAAACAGTTTAAGCTGGGAACCCAGGTCTCGGCGGTGCAGGACATGACAATGTATTATTAATATCACTCGCTGAGGGACAGTATGAAATCAAAACAGACTGTTTCTCCGGTACACTTAACATGGCAATTATCAAAGATAATTAACTTTTTTGTCCGGGTTAGAGCAAATGACGATCATCTAGTAAAGAATTACAGTACATGCCCTATCTTTTGTCAATTGAATTGGGATACATTGCGCAACCCTGCCTATTTTTATGTAGATGATTACATTTTTTGTTGTTTATAGTAATTAAGCCGAAGCAAGGGTGTCACGGTAGATATAGAATTATGTTTCAAAATGCAGATCAATCTAGTTACTGCGTCTTCTTTATCAGCAGTGATAAAAGACGAAAACGTTTTTTCCACTTTAACCTTTGCGCATAAAAATCACTTTGAAATCTTTCTTGGGATTGAAAAAGAGGGCAGTATTAGTTGTCAAAACAGTCGAAGAAATAAAGTCAGAAAATTGTTTAAACGGCATGAGCAGTATGACGAAATTTGTCAAACTCATACACAACCCCTAATTTCAATTAAAACAAACTAGAGGCTGTGTGGGTTTTCCAAGGACATAACTCAAGTCTCAATGTCAGGTAGTAATTATGCTTGAAGTCCGTCGGGTACTCATGCTTAATCATGTTTTACATAACCAGAAGTATTTCTTTAGAAGATATTAATTTAGGACATAATCTCAAGTAGTCCTAAATTTACATTTGATTCCTCCTCTTTGTAGTAGCATACATGAAAAGTAATGTGGGAGTACTAAAATGCAATCCAAGATTATGAAATACCTCTGATTTGAATTATTTTTCCCCATATGTACTGTAACTGTATAGACAGATGTTATTTAACCCATATACTCACTCCAGATAATCAGGTGCATCTCCTGTGGTCTGAATTGGAATATAGTCACATGTGAGCATCTTTAAAATTTAAAGTTGTAAGAAAATATTGTTTGTAAGTATTTTTTTTAGTTTGTGAAAGTGTAGCATTTCCAAAACTAAAAGAAGTTATGTTCAAAAGGCCAGCTGTGCTGTTAAAACAAATTGTGCTGTTAAAACAGATCGATTAAATCCAGTAAACCAAGGAGAATGCTCTCTTGATTGTAATGGTGATGTGCACAAATAAGGAACTCTTTTTCATATATACTTTCTTATTATGTTGATAATAAATTTACACAGATCCTCAACATGATTCTTTTAGGATCAATCTATTGTTCCGTCAGCAAATGACGCAGAGAAACTTAAAGTACAAATGCAGGAGTGTTAAAGTTTTCTTGACTTGCAAATAACATAGTTAAAGCAAAAATCCTTTGGTGCTAAAGTCCAGGCTGGCAAAAGCCAAACAGGAGTGCACATCAGAGGTCATTCTCAGCTCCAGCAGAACTCTAGGCCGCTCTGGATACTACGAACACAAAGGCTGCCAGACCTTTTCTGTCTAAAAGCAATCAGAAATAGTCCTTTGCAAAACTCTCCTGTCCTTCCTCATTTGGAGGTTATCACTGCTGTCCCATGTGAAATTACAGAGGTTATCGGCACCTTCACTACTATTGATATTGATGTGTGTATTAAAACATCTTATTATTTTTGGGTTATTCACACCATTAGCTGAGACTAGATTGTATATTTCCAATACAGCTAAATCTAGCTATGTCATAGAATGTTTTCTCTGGTTAGAACATGGTGCTTAAAACACAGTGTAATCAAAAAGCACCTACTTCATATCAAAATATTCCCAAATTATACAGTATTTGCCTCCTATACCTTTCATAATGAGCACAGTTTATTACTGATGTATTACTGTTGTGCTGTTGTATGTACATGAGGGTGGCTTGATGGTGTAGTGGTCAGTTCTTGGGTCCTAGATTTGATGGCAGACTGGAACATAAGGACATAAGAAAGGTCTGCAGACGGGAGGAAGTCATTGGCACATCTTAGTCACTTTGTAGCTTACTAGTTAAGCTAAGTGAATCTAAAATGTTATCCAGTCTTTTCTTAAAGGGGACATAGTTTAGACTCTAACCACTTGGTTTGGAAGCCTGTTTCAGACACCCACCTCTCTTTGAGTAAACAAGTGTTTCCTCTTTTCTATTCTAAATGAATTCCCTTTAAGTTTCCATCTGTGAATCAGTGTCCTTGACATGCTTATTATGTGGAAGACATAGGTGTCTTTGGAGATATAAGAATAGTCTGCTATCAAAAGGGGGTTATTCAGTCCATTTTGCTCGTGTACTAGTTTTGCAGCTGAGTGAATCCAAAATTTTGTCCAGCTCCTTCTTAAAGGTGCCCTGAGATTGGGCCTCAACCACCTGGTTGGGGAGTTTGTTCCAGACATTCACCACTCTTTGAGTAAAGAAGTATTTCCTGCTCTGTAACCTGAATGTTTTCTTCTAAGTTTAAGGAATAGTGGCCACATCTTTTGAAATTTACCGCAACGTGTTTATTTCTTCATTGCTTCCCGCATTGTCTTGATGGGGAAATACAGTAAAAGAATCTAAAGAAATATCCAGACCCTTTTCCTGTGTAACTTCCTGCGGCTCAGAATCACCCATGTGATGTGTACAGTGTAAGTTTCTGTTCCCAGTGTAGGTCACTTTGCACTTTTCAATGTGTCAGCTCAATCCATGATTTTGTCATGTTTGCTAACTTTATCCATGACTAGTTTGCTAACTATACCAGAGCCTAGATCATTGATACAGTGGTGTGAAAAAGTGTTTGCCCCCTTCCTGACTTCTTATTTTTGTGTATGTTTGTCACACTGAAATGTTTCAGATCATCAAACAAATTGAAATATTAGACAAAGATAACAAAAGGAAACACAAAATGCAGTTTTTAAATGAAGGTTTTTATTATTAAGGGAAAAAAAAAATCCAAACCTAAATGGCCCTGTGTGAAAAAGTGATTGCCCCCTAAACCTAATAACTGGTTGGGCCACCCTTAGCAGCAACAACTGCAATCAAGCGTTTGCGATAACTGGCAATGAGTCTTTTACAGCGCTGTGGAGGAATTTTGGCCCACTCATCTTTGCAGAATTGTTGTAATTCAGCCACATTGGAGGGTTTTCGAGCCTTAACCGCTTTTTTAAGGTCATGCCACAACATCTCAATCGGATTCAGGTCAGGACTTTGACTAGGCTACTCCAAAGTCTTCATTTTGTTTTTCTTAAGCCATTCAGAGGTGGACTTGCTGGTGTGTTTTGGATCATTGTCCTGCTGCAGAACCCAAGTGCGCTTCAGCTTGAGGTCACGAACAGATGGCCAGACATTCTCCTTCAGGATTTTTTGGTAGACAGCAGAATTCATGGTTCCATTTACCACAGCAAGTCTTCCAGGTTCTGAAGCAGCAAAACAGCCCCAGACCATCACACTACCACCACCATATTTTACTGTTGGTATGATGTTCCTTTTCTGAAATGCTGTGTTACTTTTACGCCAGATGTAATGGGACACACACCTTCCAAAAAGTTCAACTTTTGTCTCGTCAGTCCACAGAGTATTTTCCCAAAAGTCTTGGGGATCATCAAGATGTTTTCTGGCAAAACTGAGACGAGCCTTTATGTTCTTTTTGCTCAGCAGTGGTTTTCGTCTTGGAACTCTGCCATGCAGGCCATTTTTGCCCAGTCTCTTTCTTATGGTGGAGTCATGAACACTGACCTTAACTGAGGCAAGTGAAGCCTGCAGTTCTTTGGATGGTGTTGTGGGTTTTTTCTGACCTCTTGGATGAGTCGTCGCTGCGCTCTTGGGGTAATTTTGGTCGGCTGGCCACTCCTGGGAAGGTTCACCACTGTTCCATGTTTTCGCCATTTGTGGATAATGGCTCTCACTGTGGTTCGCTGGAGTCCCAAAGCTTTAGAAATGGCTTTATAACCTTTTCCAGACTGAAAAATCTCAATTACTCTGTTTCTCATTCATTCCTGAATTTCTTTGGATCGCAGCATGATGTCTAGCTTTTGAGGATCTTTTGGTCTACTTCACTTTGTCTGGCAGGCCCTATTTAAGTGATTTCTTGATTGAGAACAGGTGTGGCAGTAATCAGGCCTGGGTGTGGCTAGAGAAATTGAACTCAGCTTTCCAAAGATGTGATAAACCACAGTTGATTTATGTTTTAACAGGGGGGGCAATCACTTTTTCACACAGGGCCATGTAGGTTTGGATTTTTTTTTTCCCTTAATAATAAAAACCTTCATTTAAAAACTGCATTTTGTGTTTCCTTGTGTTATCTTTGTCTAATATTTCAATTTGTTTGATGATCTGAAACATTTCAGTGTGACAAACATGCACAAAAATAAGAAATCAGGAAGGGGGCAAACACTTTTTCACACCACTGTATAGATGAGGAATAGCCATAAGCCTAAAAAGGATCCCTGAGGCACACCATTGCTCACATCTGCCCAGTTAGAGATTATGCCCCTTAAAATAACACTCTTTCCTGTTTGTTAACCAGTTCTCAATCCACTTACATACATTACCTTATGATTCTTGTGAATCTAGTGAATCTTGAGAATCAACCTTTTATGAGGCTTTATCAAAACCTTTCTGGAAATCTAAATATATCATGTGCTTTACTTCCCTTTCTAATCCCATGTTATTTCTTTAAATGTCGTTGTTTTCTAAGTAATATTGAAATATAGATTTAAATATCTTTGGAAATATCTTTTCCATAATTTTACCAATAAAAGAAATAACAGTGGTTGATCTGCAATTTTGTGATTCAGTTCAATATCTTTTTTTGTGGAAGTGAGAGTTGAAATATTCTAGCAGGAGATCTATGAAAAACACCCCTCATTTCCTTAGGTATGACTAGGAAAATACCGTTGGAACTAATCTAATGACTAAGAAGGTGTCACCTGCCAGAAATCTACATACAGTACCTACACACACTGGTCTATTGTTAATCAAAATTATTCAAGCAATGCAACAACAAATTCGCAGTCCACTTAGAATAATTGTTTACCTTGTTTTTTTTTTCTCTTAGCTTATAGCATCAAAAGTATTGCTTCTGTGGTACTGCCTTTTGAAAAATGTTTGAGTACTTAATTGGATCCTAAATATTTTAAAATCCTATGCCTCTTAGAATGTTAGGCACAATTACACAAATCTTTCCACACAGATGAATGTAAATAAAGAGAGACAATCAATTAAACCTTTGAATTACCCTCAAGGAGCTGCATTTTGTGAAGAACTTGATGTACATGTGTATTGTTCTTGCTCTGGGCACATAATTTCTTGTATGTTCCATATTCCCAAATGAACGATTGGAACTCTGGCAAAGATCCAGAATACTCTGCATCAAGCAACCTATATATATCAATGTATGTTTGTAAATTTAGCCCTTTTCTATCCTGCATGTGTTTTGTAGCTTATAGTATAAGATATAGAGAAATCATACTAGTTTTATCTATTTAATGGTCCCTAAAATTAAAGATCGAAAACAAAAATAATAGTAGGAGTATTAAAGGAACAAAATATGTTGCTGTGAGAAAGTGGTTTTGTTGTTTGATGGATGTCAGAGATAAAGAGATTTAAAAGGGACCAGAAAACATCAGAACTATTAACAGTCTAATTTCTGTTGGTGTGTGCGTGTGGAGTAGTTACATAGACTTGTGTCCACATGTGAATGAGCACTCCTTTTTATTTCACCCCAGTCCATTCCAATACTGTACTACGGTAGTTCATAAAGGTCTCTGACACAGTTCACCTGTAGAATCCGACTGCAGTAGTGTCCTAAACTTTTTCCATGTAGAGATGAGCTTCAGGCTTCTCTGGCTTTTATTGTGTCGGATTTAATCATGTAGTAATTGAAAAATAAAAAAGAAGTTTTATGTCAAGGGATGAATTTACCTACAGTATGTGCTAATTGTGTTCCTTCTGCTATTATTATTAGTAGTAGAGTCAAACACTAAGATCTGGTTTGAGTGACAACCAAGGAAAGAATGCTGTAAACTATAAACGGATTTGGATCAGCAAGGGTTATATTTCTATGCCCATAATTACTTGGATAGACACTTTTTATAAATTACTTATGTAGAAAGCATCAAAATGTTGGTACAGAAATTATAGTGCCAAAGTTAGGAATTTGGAATCATTTGGATACTGATGATATCTTATCAATGATGTGATTAAACCTGATTTTGATAAGATATCATCTTAAAGAAGACTCCAAACCATGAGTATTAAAATGCATTGTAATATAAATGTTCTGACTTTGTCAAAACAAAATCTTTCCCTGCATAAGTATGATACCAAGAGCAATTACAGCTTGTAAAATGCAATACTATGTGGATAACTAATGTTAATATTGGAGTGTTGCTCTGGTGAAATAAATCTTCTGTCAGCCGAAATCATTCACTTCTTATCATTTTCAGTATCAATACAGTTTTTAGGTTCATATTGTTTTCTTATTTTATTGATGACTGCTGTTCAACAAAGCTCAGCCTGATTCCATCCATAATGATAAATATTGTATTATCTTAAGGTAATTCATAATTTATTTAAAATTATTTAAACATTTAAATAATTATTTAAAATATTCAGTCAAGTCTAGTTAGGTCCTTTTTTAAAATTCGGATCTTAGTAATTATAGTCTTTTTTTCTTGTAGAAACAACCCTTAGTATATTGATAAAATCCCTAAGATATTGGTTTGAATCCAGCTATGAAATAGAATTAGAAATCTTTTCATTATTAACAACTTTATTTTTATTTTGAGTGAATTTGTTTCTTTAAAATTTCCAAGTTGATTTCATTTTGTGATACTGGAATTGATTAGAGCATAAAAAGACTTTTTAAAACAAGAAAGATAACGTTGCTGCTACCGAGAAGGATGTATGCAGTTATTGCCCAGGTCTTCAATGTCACACAGAAATGCAGCTGCTCCTGAGTGTGAAAGACTGCAACCCTGGAACAGCGATTCTCTGCACAAACTTATGCTGCCTGTCTGCTAGCAGCAGTGCAGCAATCACTGTGGGATTTACACGGGCTTGCAATCACATATCAGCAACTCTTTTGTCTTTGCTAATAAGTAACAAGCTACAAAGAACCCCTAAATGATGCCCGACTGAGCTTGGAGGTTTTGCCCCTCTCCCGCTTCATTAAGAGATGCGTGTGACGGATACCTGATAAGCTAGCAGATGGTGTGAGGCTTGAGCAGGAGGGCGGGCAGGAAGCACTGCAGCCACACTGAGGCAAGCGGAGAACAAGGAGACGCAGACCAGGCTGGGAGCTGCACACAGCCCAGAGGGGTGCACAACGCTGTTGAATGGAACCCTCCTCCTGACACAAATCCATGTGGGGCTTCAGTGAAGCTGCCACCTTCCCTGGCTGCACCGAGAAAGCAATGCAGTAAGTGTTCCTGTGATGATGCAGAGGCAGAACTCACTTGGCGTTTGTGAACAGTATCGGTTTCTCCAGAGCAGGAGGAGAAGACAGAGGCAGGTCATTTTTTTTCTTTTTGACCTTGCTAGCAACAAAACAGAATACTTTTGTGCCAGTGCTTTTTTAAAGTGTAGGAGAGCTAGATGCAGGTCAAGTTGGCTGTAACCAGGTGCGTCTTTCATCTGTTCTATGCTGTTGGGCAACAGGGATGTCTGCTGCTCTTATATGGGATTAATACAAAGAAAGGTTGGTTACACTTTATTTTATTATCTTTGCCTTTTGTAAGATGAAATCACTTTATCTCTTGGATTTTTAATTGCACATTGTTCTGTGTTGGTTCTTTTAATTGGCAATTGGTAAAATTAGTGTTAATATGTTAACAAAGGCTGTATTGTGCTTTGTGTTTGAAATAAAAAATAAGTCTTATAGAGCTGTAACAAAATCGAATTCCATCAGCATTTCCAGAAAACAAGTCTTGATTGTGAGTTTGATTTCTTTTAACATGTTGCTGCAATATGTCAGAAGGTAATATTAAGTTAAGTTGATCTTTAAATTTCTTTGTGCAGAATGCTTTTTAAGTCCTTTTCCTATTAGCTGTTCTTAGATGAGTATGTCACCAATCATTCAGTTTTTAGGATGTTTATGGTGATTTACAAGGAGAACATTAGAGAATTTATTGTCATTTTAAATTAAATGAATATCTAACTTTTCACTCCAATTGTATATTTCTAAAGAGCAATTGTACATACAGTACATGCAGTGGGGCAGTCTTTGCCCCGATACACTACTACATCTGCAACAATATAGTCCTATATAAACTCGCAACTTAAGGAATCTTTAAAAGAAATAATACAAATGACTTAAGTTTGTTACAAAACTCTCAAGTGAATTTTAGCAGACAGTTTGAAACACTTTCAAGTGTGCAGTATATGAATAGAGGTACTGTACATTAGACTGAGTATGTTTGACACAAGTGGAAATATGAACTATATACTGTTTTCGAAGGTGGGTTCATAAAAATAAATAAAATATACATTCAGTCTGGATGCATTTCCAGTTCAATAGTTGAAAAGTACAGTAGAATCTAGTGCAACTGAAAAAAATACCTACTGTAATTCAGACCTAGAATCTTCTTTTCTGCATTTTTTCAAGTGATGAAGTAGTATTGGGAAAATGAAAAACTGCACATTTTATTCCTTAAGCCATTAAAAATATTTAGTTGTTGATTGTTTTGCCTTGCATAGAATTAACCACATAAATATTTTGCCAATTGTATATTAATACGAAACAGCATAAATACTTAATTTGTAACTGTTCCCTCTTAAAGAAGTATTTTATTTTTATACAATAATACTAAATACCTTCTTGTTGTTCTACTAGAGAAGCTATAGTGTCTTCCTGTCTCACCTTCTAAGCTAGCATTATAACGATGCAGTTCCCCTATTTTAATATTTGGGATCTGAGCCATTTTTCTGCAAAATCATACTAAGTTTACTAAAGATGTTTTCTTCTCTCATGTAATAATGATCCAGGAATGATTTGGACATATTTACCCTGAGCCTGGTGTGATCAGAGCACTGTTAAACTGTGTGCACCTTGAAGGCAGTAATATTGACAAGCTCCTACAGGAAGAGGCTACAGTAAATCTTACTCAGCTCTCTTCGATTTCTTTCAATGGAGTTACATTTAGCAGTTTTATCTATCTGTATGTGATGCTGCAGATTTGTCTGGTCCAAAAGTCATGTGTGCTTTTCATAGTTCTTTTTTTTAAAAAAGCTTTTCTTTAGGCATGAGCCCTGAAACAGAAAAAGACCCAGGCTGTGTTGATAATAAGCGGTCGAGAGTAGGGATAGGTTCAGGAGGCTTTCCTCTGGAGCATTTCCCAGGCCCTCTGAAGTGATTTATATGCAGTGATTCATTATGTACTCAATAAAAGAGTTACTGTTTGGATAATAGTAGACCAGGATGTATAAAATGGTCTTTTTAAAGACAATTGTAGCGCATCTCATGCCAAAAAGTACTCATGTGAATTTCATTATTGCCATTATTTTTGTTTTTTCAAAATGAACAAGACTCTGGCACCATTTTAACATTATTCCTTGCCCAGTCTTGAGATAATACATGAGTAGTATACTGCCATGATTCATGTTTAACCCCACTGAGCCTTTATTACTGTTGTCTGTTTCCACCAGTAAAAACCTACAGTATGGACAAAGATCCACACACAAATGTTTAAAAGACCTTTTATAATCCCATTAAGATAGCAGCACTTTCAGACCTGACTTCAAGCACTATTATTAGCTGATAAGGTTGCATCTCTACTTGTTGCCAAATTTCATAACAGGAACAATAGTAGGCTTGATTTTGTCATTTGAGGAGAGACTTGTGAAGTATAACATGGCTGGGGTCACACACAAAATGAATTTAGTGGCCAACTCTGGCTCCAGTGGGCACTCATCCCCACGGTTAAGCACTGACTGCCAACCTAGATTTTAGTAGTTTTAACAGTATTGCTTTTGAAAAGACTCTGTTGTGCCAAAAGGCCAGGCTCTGCCCTTAATGAGCAACAGTATGATATAAATTTAAATTGTTTCACCTATTAGTATTAATGTGATGAAAAACAGATATGAATTTGGGAATTTCTTGATATCACCTCTCCCTTTTTTACCTGTCTGGTAAAACAATTACTCATGTAATGTTAGAGATTAAGGAAATGTTAACATTGGTTTTAATATAACACATAACATATTATAAAAATTTGTTTTTTTAAAGCCATATACAAGATGATTAACTTTGACATACCTTTTACACTACAGGTTTGAAAACACCTACGGGGAGATGTGAATGTTGCTGACAAAGAGGTTTTTAATGTCCTTTCCTTTGCTGCTAGAGTGTGCTTCCAGTAAACAGATGTTGTTTCTAGTCTCACAGCATTAGAAGTGTTGTCCAAAAATTTGTAATTTGCTGAAAGAAGTGTAAAAATATATTGATGGGCTTTTTCTTCTGGGTCACAGAGATTCCAAAATATGCTAGTTCTGTTTTATTAAACCAAATGTTCATTCACACCTAAGTGGTTACCTTCCTAGTACGGATGATATTTCTCTCTCAGCAAGGTAGTGTCAATGTTTTAAAGATTTTGTGCTCTTCATTAGTGAATATCTACCAAATTCCAATACTCACATCACAGAAACTGTGAAAATCCAGAAATTCAGTTCTTCACTGCTGTCATTAGCAGTCATTGACAAAGTGGGTACTGATCTATGCATCCCCTTCTCATTTTTCACTTTAGATAGCACCTCTATGCATGCAATGATAAGTTTAATCATAGATTTGTTTTTCGTTTACTTCTTCTCAGTAGTTTTTCAGAGGCTTATCAGAAATTGTCTCCTTCCTTGGATACAATAAATCTATAGCTGAGCCAAGTGCGTTTCACAGGCTGGAGCCGATTTCATGCCTCACAGTTTTCTCAAAACCACTGCAGAGACTGCAGATGCTGGTGCCCTAGTGAAGCTCTGCACCAGGGGTCCCAGGGTGTGAAAATTCCCAAAAGCAGAGATCTAAAGATGAAGCACTGCAAACAAAAAATATGTGGAATTAATTTAACGCAACCAAATCATGAGCTATACTGTACATCTGAATGGTGTACAGGGTGTTGCAGATCATTTTTAAAAAGGCAAGATGGGTGAATGATTTTTCTTTTAGACTAACTGATATTTCCATTCAGAAGGAGGCTGAATGGTGTTGTCTTTCATTGTATGTGTTTCATTCATTAAACATATTTGCAAGCAAGTCAGTAGGAAGTAAAACCTGATAGAGAATGAACTGTAAAAACTGCATACTCCTCTTACATAAAAAGTCAATTCAAGGATCTTTAAATTCAGTTTCTCCGAGTCTGAAAGTTCAGGTGTCTGAGATCAAAGACTCGTTAGTTTGACTGTAAGGGTAGAATTTGCCACAATTTGTTGTGTATTAAAAGCACTACAGTTAGAGTTGTGAGCTAAGCAGCTATCTTTGGTTAAAGCCATCTCTAAAATGTAGTACTCTG
Source organism: Atractosteus spatula (assembly GCF_055471065.1). NCBI lineage: Eukaryota > Metazoa > Chordata > Actinopteri > Semionotiformes > Lepisosteidae > Atractosteus > Atractosteus spatula. Next base: position 44,842,958 of record NC_142712.1, on the reverse strand, counting down.
TGCTGCAACGGACAACCTGAAACTCCAAAGTGTAATTAGAAGTTGTCAGGACAGAGTGAGGAATAGATTTATAGTCTTTGAGCTTGTTCTCTCACCAAAAAAATCATGCAGGGTCAGCAGCTCACTTTAATTTGTTTTCTGCTCCAGTGCAGCTGTGTGTTTTTTAATTGATGACCGTGCTCTCTGGTGTGTTAACAGGCTCCAGACTCTATCCAGTTGTCTTCCACACTGTAACGTTATCCTTAAGCTCCTATTATACACTGTCTTTACTCTGCAGCTTCCAAACATAAAAACTGAAGAAGAGAGAGAGAGCAACAGTTTAGATTCTTATTAACTTGTGGAGCCATGTCTAATATTGTCAGTCCCTCACCTATATTTTTGGGGCAAGTGTCATTGAGTCTCACTTCTGATAGATCACTGTGAGGGGAACTATCGCTCAAAATATTTATGACTTCATCAAATAAAAAAGAAAGCAATTACTGTATTTCAAGGTTTTAATTTGCATGTGAATTTATAATTCAAACAAACAGAATGCAAAACATGATAGTGTGAAACAGAATCTGAAAAAACTTTTTTTAAGTTATCAGTGCTTCAGTGTCTTGGTATGAAAAACATATGGTCACAAGTCACTAGACATGCCTCTTTTCATACTGCACCATTGAGAAGAGCAACTGGTTGACATCACAACCTCTGTACGTCAGCTCATGACAGCTGAAATTTGGAAGTGACTTCATACTTTAGGGTTTATTTTTTATGTGTCCAGTCAAGTTTATTTTAACACATTGGAAGGGTGTGCTAAGCTCAGACAAGATGGTGGTTCCAGAAGGCAATGGTCAATGACTTGCAATTTTCCATCACCTGACCAGTTGGAACAAGACAATTAATTGAGTGACATATAAAATACAGGAGCAAAGGATTCCATAGGGCTATTGCCCTCTGGTGGCTAAAAAGCCTGAGGAGAGAAATGTGAATTTTATGAGTCCCTGAGAAAACCTGTTTGGAGCTGGTAAGCATTTTAGCTGTCTGGATGTACAGTATTTATAGCAAGTGAACTGAAGAAAAAGTGCAGTTAGAGCTCAAAAGAACTAGGCTTCTGTTGTTTTCTCTTGCAGTGTAAATAAAAGGTTGGTAAATAAAACACTGTTTTTTGTAGTTTAAAGCTGCATGAGTGTGTCTGTTTTACCTAGACCTACCTACAGTGGATCCCTTGATACAGCACCCAGCCCCAGGTATGCTAGATCGTGAATGAGTAATGATGAAGAGAGGAACTGCATGGATTTGCATACAACGTGCATGTAGGTTTGTTTTCCCACTGCACTGTGAACTTTGATGGATCAATGTATTACATTATGCTAGATCCTATGATACAGACTTGATTTTATGAGAACTTAAACAATTGTCGTCTTCTCAGTACAATCTTCCCTCAGCAAATGGGTCCTGAAAAATCACTGGATTTCAAGGTTTTGCTCCAAAAACACTAAAGCAACATTGACAGGATACAGTATTTCTGACAGATAATAATTGTCAATATTTAAGCAGGGGGTACCTGCTGTTGCTATTACATTGTGTTGGGAAGCCCATTCACCTCTCCTCACAGGATAATGCCCAGCCTGAGAATGTGGAGTGAGCACATAAGCATTCTGCACAGTATTCTTGGATTTGGCTCCATGTTTATATCTCTTGCCAAGAATCTTTGGATAAGCACCATAATTCATTTGCGTTTCCTTACTCCTTACAGATGAGCTACCATATGTCCTGGCAGGCGGTTTTAGTGGAACCAGTTAAATGTAGAGAGTATACATCATTTTAATTGTAACTCCAAATAAGAATAATTAGCATAAATTATTGCATTTCCTCCTTTAATGTCATACTTTCTTTCTGTCTGGGATATTTTTTGTTTCCCTAGTCCTGACAAGGTAAAAAGTAGTAGAATTTTAAATCCGTATGGTTAATTTGGAGACAACATTTTGTTAAGGGCTTGTTTACTGTACCCATTTCAAAAACTCTCAGTACTGTTGAATAATACAGTTAGTTAGTCACCATCTTCTTCTTCCATCACTTTTTAATCTAGTTAATGGATCTTTAAATTCCCTGACTTTAGAGACATATTAACATTCGTAGGAGGATGAGAGGTAAGGTCATAATAAAACACATAATAAAAGAAGCCAATCAATTTCTCATTTTAAAATACAGAACTGTACTGTACAGCAAGTGATAATAACGAAACCACAAATTCGTAGTTATGCTTCGTTTTTTTTTATTTTCTGCTTTAGTTTGATATGATAACTATTTGATTTAAGAAGACAGTGTTTTATTGTCTAAGCAATCTAAAATTAGAAGTGATTTTCAATTCTAAAACATTTTACAAAGATTTACATTGTGAATTTTTAACCAAATTAGTTTTGGGAAAGATTATTTTAAATGTATTTCATTCTTGCATTTTAAAATGGTCATTATGTCCATTATATAAAGAGTTTTATCTAATTAAGTCTTGATTTCATTATCAACATGGGAACAATTCACAAACAATTCAACCATGGTTCGCTGCCAACAGCTGAGAAATCCATACTGTATTTGTGTTTTTCTTTTAATTTATTTCATGCAGGCTTTGTTTTTCTTCATAATAATTGCACATTTGATTGAAATGCATGGTAATATTTTGTCAGATATGTACTTCTTTATACAGACTGGAAACCTCAAGGAAGCAGACTGTACTTGTACTCAATATTGAGTTGATTGGAAGATAAAAGGCTCAGTCTTTGCCTGACAGAGTCAGCTGTAATTTCCCATTAAATTGCTAATGGCGTTACCAAGGTTACCGTTTCAGGAGTCCTTGAAAGTGCAACAATTACTGCTCTGCACAGGGCCAATACTACAGAAGAAGATAGTAACTGAGGAGGAAATTGCTTATAAGTGCGATGCGCGTAAGGTAATCCAAAATGCTGACACAGTTACAGTGAAAGTTTCCTTAATTCTTGAAGTAAAATATCAGACAGTCTTTTCCCTTGTATTAATAAGAAGAAAGCTGTTTCTTTAAATCTGGTTATTTTCAGACTCAGAGTCACTCTCAGTCAAGTCACTGCTTCATAGAGAGAGACTTTCACTAACAATGAAACTCATTCATTTGAAAGTTGGAATAACCAGTTCTATAGTGAAGAATACTTTAACTTCAGGAATGAGACATTAATGAAACAAATAAAACAGATGTTTTCTCTTATCCCGTTTTAGAATACTGCAATGGTGGCCGTATGCGTTACACTCTCCCCAGCTTAATTCGTCATCCTCGGAGAAGGGCTATCCCACCCCGCTCTGACACCAATGTAGCGCTCTTGGGTTCACGTGGGTCGGCCCCCCCACCGCTGGGGACTCGAACCCGGGCCTCAGGCATCACTCAACAGGGACCCAGCCAGTTGAGCCAAAGGGAAATCTCCCTTCAGCCCGACGGCTGCGGTCCCTGCTATTCACAGGGAAGGGCGGTGACGTCACAGCGCTGGTAAACCGGCTCAAACAACCTGCAATGGTGGCCGTATGCGTTACAATACCTTTTTTTTTGTTCTATTGAATTTCCATACATCGAGAGATAATCTATGCTTTTTGCATGTGTTTGAATGAAAAACTACAAGGTTTGGCTCAAAAGTCTTGTCTCCTTTCAGCACAGGCACTTGTTTGCAATAATATGGTGAGGCCTCTCTCGTTTCCATGCTGCCGTCTAAGGCGATAATAGTTCAGTCTGTGGCTTGACTGGATTAAAGTGACTTTGGAAACCTTTAACATGATAAGAGGTGTAGCAGGTTTATTCGTTTTTTCATATTTGCAAGTCTACCTCCAGTAATAGAGTCAAGACTGCAGATTTGACGATATGGAGAATGACAGCAGCGGCTCTCTAAGCCCATACAGCACAGAATGAATCTGCCATGGAAAAAAAAACATTCAAGCACACAGATTAACACAACACACAAACAGAGAGTGAGACTGGGAGAGGAACCAAGGATCTGAAGCATAAAAAATCATAATGTCATATTTATTTCTTTGGCAAATAGTCATAAATTCCTAAAGAAGTCATAAGGAAATAATGCCTTGTATACATATTATTACAATTAAAATGTAAAATAGAATACACCATAGGTAAAGCAGGATCTAAAAAGCAAAACTTTTTATAACGATATGGCAGGGGGAGCATCTAAAACATACAAGTACATGAATAACGTGGCTCATGTTCATGTTTATGTTCATTATTCTGACATTACCCCCCTAAAGGAGAACTGAGAAGTGATGAAAAACATGAGGCCTGGGGAGGAAATGCGTCGTGTGTCAATGTAACAGGACACGGAAGCCTTGCTTGACGTTTGCTTGGCAGATCTCGTTTTCAGAATGGTGAATGGTGACCTGCTCCTTTCTAATGTTTATACTCAAAATGTTCAATTAATTATATTACATATTTTGGGACCTGAGCTGCCGGTTTTAGAAGATTTCCATTTATTGGATATTTCCTCGTATCATAATGCTGGTTAATATTCTATTCATTTCATATACTGTTTCATTCGGCTGCCATGTGCAAAGATGGTATATGTAAAATCTTTTAAAAGATTTTCCCAGTCACCTATAAGGAAATAACAAATAGAAGAATTAAGCAGCACTAATTGTCCTCTATTGGTACATTAAAAAGTCTGACAGATGAAATAAATCAGGGCTGAGACATCAACAACAGCAGAGCCCCTGACACACTGTTGTTTAAATTCACAACAGTCTTCACTGCTAAGGCACAAGGGAGTTACTGCCTTGAAATGAATGAATATTAATTTGCATTCTTTCCTGGGCTCCTTAAATAGAAAACCGCAAACAATCAAGTACATCAAACCAACATCAAAAACAAAAACTCTTGTCTTTCAAGGATCAAACAACATTTTCAGTTACTTTTTCAGATTTATTTTTAGTCAGCTTTTTATAATCCACATTGATTTATATTCCTCATAAACTTAATTAAAAGCCAAGTTTGCATAAAATTCCAGGTGTATATTCAATATTTTTCAATACAAATTCAGAACTAAAGACTTGTATGGGTTTCAGTATTGTAAGTATAAATAAAACATTTGTCAAGATAAGTTACATCTGTTTCTAAATGTGTGGAGTTCAATGTTATTCCTACTGTACATGCTCCTGCAATCAGTGTACAGTGTTGTGAACTCTGTTTTGGGTTTGACAGCCTCAAGAAGACATTTCCTGATGAATATTAATTAAGTATTACTGTATGTGAACAAGTCATAGGTTTATTCCATGCTGAAAAAAAGAAGAAAGAGAACACAACGTTTCGGCCATGGAGCCTTATTCAGGTGTGACACTTGAAGAAGGCTCCACGGCCAAAATGTTGTGTTCTCTTTCTTCTTTTTTTCAGCATGGAATAAACCTATTACTTGTTCCTTTGCAGCCTACGCATGCTGACACAGCTACCCACCTGAACCTCTATTACTGTATGTGTCTCATGAGGGATACTGGACCACTCCTTTAAATCACACATAAATGTTCCACCAGAGAATGTAAAAGCACTGGTTTTTATGCTCTTTAACCTGACAGATAGGGCAAAAACTATCCCTAAGACAGAACAGATCCATTTCTATTTCTCACAGAAGCAATGACATTCATTCAACATTCAACAAGAGCTTCACCTTTTCGTACTAATCACATTCCTGGTGAGACTGTCCAAAAACCCAATTTATGTTTCATCCAACCACATCATATAGCCTCATTTAACTGGGAATCAATTAGCTCCTGTTTGACAGATTCATGTCTTGTCTCTTAATGTTGCTTTGGAACTCTGCCACTGACCCCAGATTCATGAGGTCACCTTTGAATGGTAGCCCTGGAGACACTGCTCCAGTGCCAGGGGGTTTCAATGCCAGGTGCTGTCATTGGCTGTGAATTAACCTCTACTTTCCTAACAGCATATTTGAGTAAAACCTGTTTACATCAACAGCCTTTTCCCCCAAGGCTTCTGTGTTCATCCTTCATCATTCATATAATACAGGTCTAATAGAGACACAGGGCAGTAGAAAATGACAGCAAATGTTTTCCTTGCTGCCTTTCATAATATATGAAGACGTACCAAAGCGCTGACTCAATCCACGGGTCATTCGAGCCTCTAATGAGTAGAGAGAAAGTACGACAGAGGCATCATTGAGATGGTATCAATCTGGCGCATGACATTGCAATACATCACTTACCGCGATTTGGAAACGTTCAGGAGTACTTTAGGTGTCTTTTGGCTGATGGAACCTATTAAAGCAAATGTTTGAGAAAACAGTTTGTATGCAGGTGCAGAAAAAGGTATTTCTCTGCAAAGATGATAGTCTTTAAAAGTACTCTTTTTCCTTTGAAGAGAATCTCTCTATACCCACTATTACCCCCATTATGCTGTTAGTGTAAATTTTTAATGTGAAGTCCCTAGCTTCAGAAAAACAGTTAATCTAAAAATATTAATATACATACAGTAAATGTCCTACAATCGAAATTCATCTCCACCCCTCCCCTACATATACAATTAATAAGAGGAAGGTTAAATGCAGCAATCTGTCACTGACCTGAGTGGCAGGCTGTTAACTTAAATCAGAAAGAAAATAGAACAGCATTATTTAATGCAATGGCCACTACAAACCCAGAATAAATAAGAGGCTGACATTATATTATTACAGTGGCACTAAAGAGCCGTGGAAAGTATATTAAATCATACCTGACTCTACTGAAATTGCATTATGTTCAGAACACTTACATTTTTGCTAAGCAAATCCATTGACAGGACCAACAGGCTAAAGGCACACAAAACCATTGTAATATATTTTTAAATTTTCTCTCAGTAAAGTTTTCTGTTTGTCTATAGCAAAGTGTATTTTAATAGCTTACCACAGTTGAGCATGGGTAAGAGTCATGGCATCATGTCACATTGTGTGTGGCACAGGGTACAAGGCATGACTCCAGTCTAGTTAGGATACCAGTCCATTGCGGGATGCACACGAAACAATTTACAGTTAGTTTACACAGCCATTGTGTCTTTGGAAGGCTGGAGGAAACCAGAGCACCCACTGAATACCCATGCAAACACAGAAGATGAATAGAATATGAAACTTCCACACAGAAGGAGCCAACTGTTGTGAGGCAAGAGTACTATCCACCATGATACTGTGTCACCCTTTACCCTTTTGCAGTTCAAGCCAAACCTTGTTCCAATTTTACATTTTACATTAAAGTAATTTAGAAAGATCAAAAATTAGATACTTACTGCTTTTTCTGCTTTTATATAATTTAATTTATTGCGGACAGGACAGACTGTTTTTTCTTCAAGGATTTATACAGACAATGAATATTTTTAGGGCAATGATTACAATTTTACGGATGTACTATTAAATCAGAATTTATGACCAACAGTCTTCACTTTGTGCACTCCCAGTAAACGTGATTGATATGCTTATAGGTTCAGGAGAGACTAATATTGACTGACCTTACCCTGCAATAAATAAAAAAAATGAATTATTTGATTATCTCCAAGTCAGTAATACGTGTTTAAAATGGCACATAAAAGAGCAGATTTATTCCTGATGCTCACAAACAGCTTAGAAAATAGTATAACAATAGGACAATACCACAAAGGGTATTGTACTGGGTTATTTTCAGTACTGTTTCAGCTGGTTTCTTAAATGTCCTGCTTGTCTAAGAAAGTCCCAAATCTGCATTGCATTAATTTTTTTATTTTACAGTCTTTAATAGCTGGCCTATCCTTAAAATGGTATGGCTGCCCATGGATGTCCTCTGTGATGTGGTGTTGTTATTCTTTATATCAATTGTGAATCAATGAGACGTATGGCTCTGTGCTCTATAACAGAAGAGTATCATGTTGTTCCAGTATAGCAGAATGAATACCTGAGAGTCCCACCAGTGTCCCTTCATAGCTGGAAAAGCTCAACAAGATTTGAGTAGTGCAAAATGGCTGAACAGCAGTTTTGCCAGAGTAAATTTTACCTGCAAAAGAAAAATTGCAATTCAGTTTCTGTATTGCTACATGAAATAAGAAAAATAAAATAAACCAGATAATGTTACATTTGACTACCCTTCTTGACTAAACGGCTGTTTTCACATTAATGAAAAAGACATTTTATGAGTTACTTTTATACCCATTGCCTGGCGTCGGTGCCATCAGGCAGATCCTTGATATTGGAGATGTTTCACAGACTCTCCCCCCAAGGAAATGGACACTATATGAAAAAGGAGTCAACAAGGAGAAAGGTGTCCCTTCAACGTATGAGCACGAACTTGGAGATTCTATTAGATTATAATTCATCTGAATAGACAAAAGCAGTGTCTGCAGAATACCCTGAGAAAGCATTTAACTGGAAGGGTCTGGATCCATGGATCACTTCTGTGCATATAAACATCATGAAAATGTTCTCAGCATTAAAATCCATAAACACATTTGTTAATCCTCCTGGATGAAATAAGAACTGTTTTACTTTCCTTTTATGCATGTACACTACTCTGTGTATAATGTGAGGATTGTCTTTCCCTTTCAGATAAGCTATCAGGATGGTAGCAGAGAAAGACAAGATCAATGAAGACAGACAAAAGCAATGGAGGACACAACACCAGAACCTGCCTTTGTCGACGTGGATAAGGGGTTGACTTTAGCATGTATCGTCTTCCTCTGCCTGTTCCTGATTGCCATGATTATTCGCTGTGCCAAAGTCATCATGGACCCCTACAGTGCCATTCCCACCTCCACCTGGGAGGAGCAGCACCTGGATGATTAGTGGTAACAAGGCCAGGCTGTGTGGCACAGAGCAGCCAGTATTAAATCAGTCAGATCTGACGTTTTATTGAATCTAAAAGAAGTCGCAGTCATAATGTTGCTAAGAAAAGGTAAAAAATATATAATTTCATCCACTGAAATCTGGGCAAAATTCATTCCAAGATAAGTACCATCATCCAGAAGCAGTTGACTGGGATTGTCTTTACATCTTACAGTGTTGCTTTCAGATACAGTATGTTTTTGGGACACAGACCCCGGTACAGGAGTGAGAAAGCAACTACATCGCTGTTGCATTTTTGTAACAAAATGTTGTACAAATTTATGCATTGAATTTCTCAGAGAACAAACAGAAGCTGACAGTACAATTGATTAAAAATGCATTACTCCCTGCATCTATGCTCAACATGTGCAAAAATATCAATTTTTGTATATTTTTTCCAATTATCATACCCCACAGTCAATATGCCAAAGGGCCTCTGAGGAATAGAAATGAACAGGAGCCAAGAACTGTTTACCGGCAGATGAAATGTAATGTATGCATTTGTACAGTACGTATAGAGGTGTAAAAACCACATTCGTAGTGGTTGCTTTACACAGCTGTAAGAGTAGGATTTGATGCCTCTGTTTTAATTTTACCACCATGTAGCATGAAGAAGATGCAATAGAAGATGCTGTACCTACTCCTGGGATGGTTCTTTATTAATGCACTGGTTGAGTTTTCAACTTTCTTTTTTTGTTATGAATTAACTAAATTCACTACTTTGCTACTCAGGCTTGCATACTGCAATCATTTTGTTGTAATAATCCTGGTTTCTCCCAGAAGCTTCTATCGATATAAACTTGCAGCTTTCTTTCAAGGCTATGTTCTGAAACGCATGTAGTCAAGTGCCTCAGCTACAAACACAAATAATTTTTCAGCCTTTAAAATGAATGAATGCACTGTTAGAAAACTCGAACTTATTGTAAAATAAATGAGAAAACATTTAGCTAACGTATTGTTATACTCTTAATAAATAAAATGAGAATACTTTGATAACTCATTTTTGCCTTCATTTTTGCTAATAATCAAACAACCACATGTTTTATGAATGGTGTATGTTTTGGCTCCTGCAGGGTAAGTCACATATTTATATTTTATAATGAATGCCCTGGGACAATTAATTATATGGCAATTCAAAATGTTCTCTAGATAAGAAAAGACAAAGCATCAGCACAGTATTGTGCTGCTGAGTTCTGCTGTCTCACAACCCTTGGTTCCTGAGACCTAATTCTGGACTGAGGTACCTTCTTTATGGAGTCTGCATGTTCTCTCTGGGTTCACATTGATTTGTAATAGATGCTCATGCTTCTTAAATACTGGTTAATTTGCATCTCCAATGACAAATGTGTGGCATGTCTTGACTGGGGTCTAGTCCAGGGTCTTACCTTGCCCTGTATGCTTCTGGGACAGGCTCCAGATTGTCCCATCTCTGACCAGAAATGCATGCCTTTCTGATAATAAGAATATAACAAAGGCTACCAGCGAGAGGAGACCAGTCATCTCATCTGGCCCACTTGGTGGTCAGTAGTTAATTGTTCCCAGGATCCCATTCAGCTGTTTCTTGTGGGACTCATCGTCAACTACATGCCTGAGTAGCTTGTTCCATACTCCCACAACCCTTTGAATACTGAAGTGCACCCTGTTCTCCATTTTAAATACACTTCCAATTACTTCTAAAATAATTTTAGATATATTAATTAGGTCACTTGAAAATCTCTGATCTTATTTGAGTTAACTTTCCTTAGGGAAGATTTAATTATCTCAGGGTCCCCCTTGCTGAGTAACCCCTTTAAACAAAATCAAATTTTAAAAATAGACTGCAATACTTTTGGGTCAATAAATGGCTCCTTCAGTGCTTTGTCTCTCTTGACAGGCTGAAATTAAACTTGAAATAATCAATAAAAGGCTGATCAAACACCTTACTATAATAGAGTATTTCTGGGACCAGTCATCTTTCAAAATTAATCCACATGTTGTCTGAAGGAATTGCATATAGAAGACAAGGCAAAACAATTACATTTAGATCACGCCATGCCTCCTCTAACAGGAGACCGCTGCTCGCAGCTGTAGAGACAAACAGAACTATTATTTTCTATTACAATTTCTATTATACTATTTCTTTCCTTCCAGCCCTCCTCTGCCCAAGACCTGGTTCAAACTGGATCAGCAGCACCAGACACTTCCACATTAAGCTGACTTTGATTATGGGGAGGAAACAAACACACTGATACTGACACAATCACTGGGCACTCCATGCAAACTCAGTTAATCACATACTGTAGGCCTTTTCCCTTCTTCCTGTTGGTACTCGGTGATTGCACCTCTTGAGTGCTGCACAATTTGGATTTAGTTTTGAACAAAACTTTCAGTATCATATGTCCATATGTGTGGTTTCCATCTTCACAACTCTAAGGCCCATTGTCCAGGATCTAAATGAGCCACATGTTAAAATCAAACTGCCCAACTACAGTAGTTACTTTTTTTAACATTCTTTCTTTCATAACGTTTTTATGTTTTCCTCAGTGAATATTATTGCTGTGTTCCAATAAGGCTGCAGTGCAAGTCATACTGGCAGAGAAATACCCAACCACAGAACACACTCACTTTACTAGACAAACTGGGGAAAGTAGTGTCCAGTATTGCCAGCTGTCAAATAAATTAAACTACAAATGATATATTTTGAGCCCAAAAAACACTTGTGAATGTGAAAAAAAGTATGTCTAAAGTAAACTAAACAAAACTATTTTGGAATAGTAACAGACTACTCGAAGCTTGTTCTACAACTACGAGTGTCAATCTGTATAAACAGTCAGCATTTGCACACAGTAACACTGAGCTCCTTTCCTTGTTGATTTTACATCCTGGTATTTGCCCTAGAGTTTGTATGCTTGGGTTTTTTCCAGGATCCACAACCTCTTTGGCTTTATATAGGTGGGAAGATATGATGCCTTCATCGTGAATTAATTTATTCAGTTTCTTCGGAAACAATCCTGTCTCTTCAGTGGTGCATTCAAAGCTTCACCAAAGGTTCTTTTATTCACTGTACCATGATGTATACAAAATCACCTCTGCCACTGCATTTTAAATTCAGTTTCATGGGTTTGACCAGTGTGTTGGCTGCAGATTGTGGTTCAATTCCACAGATGTCTCTTTAATGGACACAACTCCCTTTACAATATTTTTTCCGATAAATCCAAAATCTGTTAAGTCAAGTACATGATTAAATTGATAAAGTGCCTCCCTCTAGTGGTTCCTTCACAGTATTTCACACTTTACTTTAAATCTGACTCCAAACATGGGGGATTAGCATTGTGGTAGAAGTCCTCCAAACAAGATGGATCAGTTAGGAATGGGCCTCACTCATGAAGGCTTCTCATGGAATGGTCAATTTAGATTAACCAACCAACCTAAAACCATGTCTTGGTGGGAGAAAACTAGTGCACTCTTGGTAAAAGACATTGCAATCTTCATACAAAAGTTACAACAGCCCTCTCTCGAGCCTGTTGACAACTCATCCAACCACTGTGCTTCAGTCTCTTTATTGACCTCTTTGGCCTCAATTACAGAAGAAAGGACTGTCTAACGACTGGGCTGGTAAGACAGAACACTGTATTCACCTCTGTTATTTGTGAGGGAATTGATTTTGCTGAATTAAAAAATGAAAATTAAATTATAAAGAAGGAACATTGCTAGTCTGAGTTCATGCACTGCAACCTTATGGAAAGAGAACTATAATATTTAAACTGAGGAAACTGAAAAAAAACATACTGTATATAGGATTGGAAGGTGAAAGAGAGAATGTTAAAGAAAGTAACTTAGGCCTCCATAAAACTAAACAAAATTTTTGCTGTTGCAACATTTTGCTGTACAAAACACACACTTAGGTTTCTTTCTTCCATGACTGTGAGAAAGGTTATAAATGTCAGGAGATCACTTAGTCCATGTTGCTCAGTTACTAATCATTCCCAAAATCTTGTTCCTTTTTACAGCCTTCAGAAAATGTGTCATATCTAGTGCAGATATCCTGTCATATCCAAGCTCACTTTCTGCTTCTCTTTTTTAAATGATGTGGTATGTTACACTTCATGTGCCTTTTTACAGCAAGTCAGATTCCCCAGATGACAAGTCAGTAAGACAAGATGTGAAATAAATGTACTTAGCTATTACTAAAACATTACTATATTTAAGTTACTTCTTATCAGCATCTTAAACTAAACAATAGCTGCCTAACCAGGAATAGACAATTCCTTGTTATATTATTTAATGTGGAGAAAGTCATTTTCTTACTTGGTGCTTACTTACTATTGGTGCTTAAAAATACAGGGTTAGTCAAAATGTTGTCGACAAGTATACACGCCAATTATTTTACTTAAGTTTTGTTTTCTCCCCCACAGATGGCGAAGGATTGTAAGATAACTGTTAGAAACTTTGACAGTTTAATACTTAGTAATTACTGTACATGGGTTACTGTGACAAAAAAGGTTTCAAAATGAAAGCATAAATATCAAAGTTGTCGACAACATTTTGACTAACCCTGTATTTGAATGGTTTGTAAATTATTCTTAAAGAAAGCAGTAGCATTGCATGGTGATGCACAGCATTTCATTTTTAAAAGACATTTAGACTGAATTCTCCTTATATTTTGAAGTCATTGCCATGAGCAAATGATTTCTGTGGTAAGAAGTGCTCTGTGCTGAATCAGCTTTATGAAGATTTAGCTCTGAAGGAAATGCGGCTGCGTTCCATGAGCTGAAACTGTCACCGCTTATATTTCCTGTGTAGGGAGTCTGAGAAATTGATTTCTGCTTCATTGCTGTTGCAGAGGCTCATAAGTATTCTTCCACAGCAGTCCCATTGCCAATATGAAACAAAAAATCCTCACACTTAGGTCCATACTGTACACCAATGACAGTTATGCCTTCAGCTCATATGTTTTCTAAATTGCAACCTTAAATCTGCACAAATGTATTTACCAGTGTAATTATGCTCCCTCTTATAGTTAAAGGACTAAGACTAATGAGAATGTGAAAATCACAAGACATAATCAAAGCTTCTAAATGCTTTTCAGAATGCCATTAAACCCTTAAACTCTCTTCTGGCTGGAACGTACCACAGTAACACACTTACAGGTGCATGGGATGTAACAGGAATAATCACCTTTTACACCACATTCTTTGCACATATACAGTATAAGGATATCTCTTCCTTTAACCTCCTCTGTATTTGTTTGGAGTCTGAATTACTTTTTTTGCATCACTTTAATGAGATTTTAATGAACATGAGGAGGGGCGAGCTGTTCTTTAATTTTTATTCTATCTGATATTGAAATTAATTGTGATCAATTATTCCTAATTAACTGGTATTTTAGAACTGCTAACGCATCAACATTTTTGCACCACTGAGCAGAGACTTGTATTGTTATTTCACATTCTAATGATCCACCATACAGAGTTGATTATTCCTGTTTCAACATACTGCCACACGGGAGGTTCTAGCAGGTTTAATATTGCATTCTGTATATACAACTGCAGGAAAAAGGACATTATCTTTTACTGAAATCCCAGTAAAACATTATTCAGGAAACCAGAGAGCAGACTAAGAAATTAATGTAGTGTAACAAAATATATCAGCAACATCAACAATTATTTAATTTTAAAAAATCGCTTTACAAAATAATTTCCAGTATCATCCAAAAGCTACGGTCTTTCAGTTTAAAGTTCCCAATGCTCCCCAGACTGACAGACCTTGAGAGGCTCTAACCCTAAACCTAACTCAATATAATTCATTAAGAATGTGAAATGCAATACACTGTGTTTTAGATGGAAATGTCTTTTTAAAATCTTTCTCCCTCAACTGACTTGAACTGGTGTCCCATAATTACATAGTGCTGTAGCCTGTCACCTTCAAGTGACTTTATGGTGTGTGGCCTCCCCCAGCTGTGAAAGAACAATCATTAACCGAGAAGCAGAAAAGAACAACAGCCAGTGAAGAATGAAATCAACACAGAGCACCTTGCAAAGGGATTCACCCCTTCCAGTGATGTTATGCGCAGGGGAGTAGAGGGCGTTGCCATCACCACACTGCAACCGGCTCGTACGACCTGTACAGTATGTCGGCCGTTCATTACACTATAAAGAAATAAGCAAAATTGAGGGAAAAATGAATTTCTTTTAGCTGCAATTACAGCTGTGCATCTTTTAGGTTAAATTTTCACCCATTCTTATTGCAAACTTCCAAACTCTGTCAAGTTGACTGGACAACAATTTTAAGTCTTTCCACAGGTTTTCAATTGGATTTACTAGGTCGCTCAAGAACTTTCACTTTCTTATTCTGAAACTAACCCAGTCTAGCTGCGGCTTGGTTTTTGGATTATCGAGCTATTGCAAAATAAGTTTTCATCCCAGTTTTTTGATCTTCAGCAGACTGAAGCAGGTTTTCCTTTGTACGGTACTTTCCCCTCAATCGTAATAGGCTTCACAGGCCCCCCAGATCACAAGCCCAATAACATAATGCTGCTGCAAAGATGCCAGACAGTATGGATGGTGTTATTTGGGTGATGCACTATGTTGGGCTTCCACTAGACAGAGCACTATGCATTTAGACCAAAAAGTTCAAATTTTGCCTTACCACAAACTTTTTTTTCACTTACTTGCAGAATCACTTACAGTACATATTTTGTTGGAATCTCTATATGTGATATATATATATGTGTTTTTTTCCTAGTCCACACAGGCCATCTTTGTGGAGAGACTGGGATATTGTTGATATTTTCTCCTCTCTCAGAGATATTAATCTCTGTAGCACTTTTAAAGATGTGGTTTGCCTCACAGTGGCATCCCTCACCAATTTGCTGCTTGGCCGCTCACTTCAGGTGGACCAAACTCACAACTGGCAACCCACTGAAGCTCAGCAGGTGTGAGCCTGGTCAGTACCTGGATGTGAGACCTCCTGGGAAAGCTAAGGTTGCTGCTGGAAGCGGTGTTAGTAGGGCCAGTAGGAGGCACTCACCCTGTAGTCTATGCAGGTCCTAATAACCAAGTATAGTGATGGGGACACTATACTGTATAAAGGTTCCATCCTTCAGATGAGACATAAAACTGAGGTCCTGACTCTCTGTGGTCATTAAAAATCCCAGGGCGTTTCTCGAAAAGAGTAGGGGTGTAACCCTGGTCTCCTGGCCTAATTTCCTATTGGCCTTTACCAATCATGGCCTCCTAATAATCCCCATCTATGAATTGGCTTCATCACTCTGCTCTCCTCCCCACTGATAGCTGGTGTGTGGTGAACGTTCTGGCGCACTGTGGCTGCCGTCGCATCATCCAGGTGGATTGTTTTTATTATTATTATTATTATTATTAGGTGGTGTCTGTGTGCACAATTAGTTCATTGTGCTCCTGAACTAATTTAGATTTACTATAGCAAAAGTGAGGTTACTAAACATATTTTTAGTTTCTGATTTTTCATTGCAGGTTTTCCTATTAAGCTACTTTCAACCATTAATGTGTATGAGCAATCAGGTTCTGATTAAAAGTATTTAATTTTGTGAATACATAATTTGTAATTCGACAAAATCAAACATAATTTGAATAGGGTGAATACTTCTGCAAGGCGCTGTCAATTTAAATAGTATTAACCAGTTTTACTATTTTAATCAATGACAACAATTCAGAGAAGCATAAAACATTTCTGGAAGCATAAAATAATAGGAAAAAAATTAACAAAAAAAAGAACAAAAACAGCATTTCTGTACTTTTATTTGTAAGGCACTAAGTGAGCACATTTTCTCCACTCTTCTCAGTTTCATTTCACATCTGCCGGGCTGGAAGAACCTTTCCCTTGCAGACTCCGAATCCCACCCTGTATCCTTCACCCTGGCAGTAGCCTGAAACAGAGAAAAGTGCAATGTTAAATTGTAAAGTGTTTCAAACATGCCCCATAATTTCATAAAATACAATACTACTATTCACCCCTTTCAACGATGTCCCATTTTGTTGAAATCCAAAAGTTTGTACACATTTTAAATGTAAATGCATTTACATCATTTGTAATCTGACAAAATGGGACATTATTGGAAGGAATACATAGGGTTGGAAGACACTGGAAAACATTATTGCTAAAATAAAGTGAATATTTAAACAGTGAAAACAAAAAAATAAACACTTAAATGTTTTTTTTAAATGATCTCATCTGATTAGTATAACAAAGAAATTGAGTTGTCTCAGGAGCTATTCTTTCTACTTATTGAAGTGATATCAGCTGTCATTATGTGGCTTCCCCTACAAAGGATCCTGAATTTGGTACACTGATGTATCTGTGTGGCTTTGCTAGCTCAGTGAGCACTACAGACACCACATGTCTCTGACAGCCCACGTCAGCCCCACATATCGCTTCTGATTGTAACAGATGGACAATGGGGTGGTATTTCTTTAAAATGCACAAACATTCTGCCACTTGCTTGCACAGATGATTTGAACTGCTAGATCATGGCTTCTCTTAAAAAGAGGCTATGCACAACTACAACAGGCCCAGGGATCTACTTTAATAGATCCACACAGCAAAAACAAACAAACACGTGACCTCATTTTTAAAATTTGGTTAGGAAATTTTCTAGTATTTTTAATGGTAGAATAACATACAGTAGGAACAAGTAAAGGTTTATTCCATGCTGAAAAGAATAGAAAAGAGACACAACTTTTCTTCTTCAGGTGTTAAGGCTCTACAGCTAAAATGTTGTGTCTCTTTCCTTTCAGCATGTAATACACCTTTACTTGTTCCTTTGCAGCCTATGCATGCTAAAGCAGCTACCTTCTTGAACTTAATATACAGTAGGCCTGGAAGTGAACTGAGTTGAAAAGCCTGTTCATTCTGAAAGACTGTTCACATGGATGCTGTGACCGGCAAGGTAGCGGGGTAAAGAGGGACCACTTGCTGATGAGACAAACCTGTGAGGAAAACTTCATCTCCATCTTGCAGAAACGTACGAGTCTCCCCATTCCCAAGACTAATCTCTTTCGTTCCCTTCCATGACAACTCTAACATTGAGCCAAAACTTTCAGGCTCCTGGTAAAGAAACAACAACATGTTTAGTGATATATTGAGCACGCTAAAAAATTAACTGCTTCAACACCTTCACCAATCACGCTTTCATGACATCCAACTCAAAAACCTCTTAAACCCTCTTGAAAATAATTTATTTTCATGGTAGGGCTTGGCTACTAATCTCTATGAGCTTTAAAGAGGGACATCTCAGGACTTCAATGGCACACAATGAATGGGATAAGATTACTGATTGTCATGTTCCTCCTATATCAAACGTCTTACAGAATCCAAAGCATAAAGAAAATATAAGAAGTGGGACAAACAATTAGATAAGCTTACATATAAAATCACAAACACTAGCAGAAAAAAACAGAGAAGGAGAAGCTTTACCATGCTGTTGAATAAGTGCAACGTCTTCAGATACTCACTGGCCCACTGATAGTCCCCGACGCCAGCAGATCACCTGGCCGCAGGTTGCAGCCATTCACAGTGTGGTGGCAGAGTTGTTGTATCATTGTCCAGTACATGTACTGAAGAGAGACAAGAGATGCCAGCAGGAGAGTCTCATCAGTCAATGCCACTTTAAAATGAACTCCTTAATCTCTGCAATCTTCTTTTAGAGATGTGTTTTGCTTCTCTGCACTTGCCCTTGAAGTGAATACCAGATCTTCTAGATAAGCACAATCTTTAAGTGGAGAAATCAGATTAATGTGTCCCATGATTTAGAATAAGGTCCCACTGTAACACTGTCTTACTCCTGTGAATATTGACATGAATCCAAATGATGCTTTGTTTTTCTGTTTTATCTCTTCAAGATTTAGTATATGTACAGCACAAATGTAATAGGTTTTGTACATTATTTTATACAATTCTCACCTTAAAATTGGACTTGATTATTGGAGCAGCTTCTTCCATTGCTTCTCCTAGTGAGTAAATTACATATTTATCTTTTAGTGACTTTTAGGGTGATTTTTAATAAAGTAAAATAAAGTATCTCTCTTCTCTAAAATTATTGTTACCAAACCTGTCTGTTGTCCCTTTTATACTAAACAGTTAGAAAGACACTGGAAGCACACTTTGCACAATAACATTCTATAACATATTAGCACAACAAAGTGAGAGCTTTAAACACAACACCTGCTATGACACAGATGTTTCTGCTGTGATTTAAATATTTTTTATCTGTGTTTTTTATCGGTATTAATGTCCCCTTAGCTTCCTTAGTCCCTAACATATAATGTCAAGGTCCTTGATGCATGTTTGCAGAATATTGCACATATGAGTGTGGGAAACTAAAATATAATGACCCACACTTATAACACTTTAATTGCCCTGTATAATATATATTTGATAGGTTTGGTTTCAGTTGGCTCAAACGGTTCTCCTCTGCACTTGATTAGCAAGTCTAGATTTCTAGTACCTTTCACAGAGACAAAGAGATGAATGTCAAAGGTGTAGGGATCCTCATGGCACAGATAGGGCAGTGGCTTTGGGTCCTGAAACAGAAAACACAACAGCTGAAGGACAGCTGGAGATATCAGTGCAGACATCCACAGAAACCACCAGCACTCTGGGTTTTAAAGACAACATGACTCTCATGAGAAACATTACGTCATCATAACAGGATATTACTGTCACAGTTCATTTCTGAAAGCCACCGCAGAAGCTTCATAAAAAGTAAACATGCAGTTTTGATAGGATTCTTGGGTTTATCCTGTGACCAGTGGACTTTCTGCTTAATTCCATTAATTCCATCACAAGCAATGGATATTTTCAATTACTTTTTAGTCATAAGAATGTACAAATACTGCTTTTGATATCATATATTTTATCCTTGTTTGCAAGCTGGATGATTTTTTTTAAATATGACAAAATAGAATATGTTTTACTTGTCAAATGAGGTTAGTTTTATCAACTATTAGGATTTGTTGAGGGCTTGGTGAAGGTTAAATATGTCTAAAGATATCAAACCATAAAATCTTAAGGAGGTGTACTTTTTCACCACACTGCAGAACTGGATACTCTTTACCCTGTGCCCCTAAGTGTGTTTGCATTACTGCGTCCAGATTAAATCCATACTTTAAAACATCTGCCAATTGCAAATCCCAAACCCTCTGGAAGTCAAGAGATGGGAAACCCTCTGATAAACAGAAACCCACTATCAGGTATTAATTTCTAACTTGTAATTGACAGACTGGCTGATGGTTCAAATTAATTCAGACCTAAGTCAGTTAAATATCAAAACCATTCTGTGCAACAAATCTGCATAGAAGGTACTTTATTTTGTGACTTAAGGTCATGAAATACATGCATGATATGGCAGAAATCTGCATGTGTATATACTGTACAAGCTTAACCAGCATGCAGGCTACAAAGGAACCAATAAAGATTAATTCCATAGTGAAAAGTGTTGAATGTGCAGTACAGGTGTCCTGAATAAATATGTTTACTAGCTGTTTTTGTTAAGGTTTTCATTGAAATGTAACACTAGCCCTATTTCACCTGAACTGGATTCGGCAGAATGAAGGGTAGCAGAGCCTCCATTGGGACAACCCAGGGCGAGATGGATGTTCCAAAGCTCTTTCCCAGGAAAGGTCCAAGAGGGACATATTCCCATGCCTGGATATCCCGAGCTGAAACACAGCACATTCCACACTGCATGCTACTACAACTTTTTGCTGAAGTTTCATTAGTGAAACAATAGTGCCTGACCCTTAAAAGTTTTCATGGCATGAAATATTTTCATGACCAGAGCATTCAGACTATCATCTGAATCCTACACAATGGCTAACGAAATTGGAAGATAAAAATATTTCCCTGAAGCAACTGTTAAATTCCTATTTATATTTAAAAACACAAACACACCAAGCAAGATAGATGAATTTCTTTTTTTTATCCAAGTCCCATTTCTCATGAACAAGTTGGTTTTATCTTTGTCTTGAAACACAGACAACCATATTTCTCCATGAAGTGTTTTACTGAAATGGGACAGTGATCGTTCCAACAGTATGATACTGTATTTTCTTTCCAACTGAGTAAAATGAAATTGTTTTTTCAAACTGAAAAAAAGAACAGAAAGGGTTCCCACCAGGCATCCAGTTTGTAAAAGGATTGTAATGCAATGTGTACTGACAGCTGGCTTTCAAAGGAGAGGAAATTTCTAAAGAAAATGCAACTGCAAATCTGAATAAAAATAACATTAAAAGGAGACTCCATTTTCTAACTGCTTTATCCAATATGGGATCAAGGGGCAGCCTCTCCTGTAGTGCAAGACAGCACACACCCTGGATGGGGGACAGATCCATCGCAGTGCAGAAGCAGACACAGACACAGAAATACACTCACACTCACACCAGGGCCAATTTTCCCAGAAGCCAATTAACCTACCAGTATGTCTTTGGAAACCAAAGCAGCTGAAGGAAAACCACGCTAACACAGGGAGAACATATAAACTCCATGCAGACAGCACCCCAGGAATTGAACCCAGGGCAGCAGCTGGGAGGCAGCAATGATAATCACTGCTCCACCATGCTGCTGAAAGAAACAGTGGTGTTCTGTAATAAAACCCAATAAGAACAAGGCCACAATGTCTCCCTCTATTTACACCAATTTCCTTTTCAGAGATTAAACTCATACAAAAAACCTCTGGCTCCGACTACCCTCTCAGGATTCTGGCTAGTAAAGCCATCTTGAAGTAGTTAGTTTTTATTTTTACATTTGAGTTGATTTTATGGGAATAGAATGATCTTTTCTTGAACATAAAAGATGTCAAGCTTCCAAAATGAAGGCTATTTGAGAACATTTAAACATCCATATTGTTATTTGGAAATAGTGGTTGTTGTATCTAACAGGGATGCATGATACAGTAGGTGGGATGAAAAATGAGATAAACAGCCTTGTGCAGAAATTAACATAATAATAGAGCCTTAGCCAAACAAGATAAAGTGCTGCTGTACTCAGCCTCTGCTGAACTGGAGAAAAAACACATAAAGAAAATGTAGTGCTGGTAAAACCTACAGAAAAAAAATAATACTCAAAATAAAATAGTAACTCATATAAATGAGGTTCTTACAAAATGAATGAACCCCATCTCCAGTAATTGAATGTTTGCATTAAGCCAGAATATAAAAATAAAATAAATATATATCATAAAAACAGAACAATTTGATACTGGGTTGTATTTATTTATGACATTTTTGTTGTGAAATATACACTATAACACATATAAGTAATACTTTCAAAAAGGAAACTATAACCAAAGGGTTTATAAAGTGAAAAGACATTGGAAATATAGTCTGTCTGATATACGATAGTACATTTCAAGGGTATAATAGTCTGGCAAACAGGGAACTTAGAAATAACACTTACATTACATTCCACATGCTCATTACTGGCTATCTGCACTGATGTTATATTAAAATTTCCTCCTTCTGTGTTTCAAATATACTTAATTTTTATAAAAGCGCTAAAAACGTAAGCTCAATATCCCGCTTTCAGGTTGCAGAATGCCTTACCACTCCAGTCGTTCATAAGGACCATCCCAAATATGTGTTCATGGGCTTTCTCAATGGGGATTGGCTCTCCTAGCTTGTTACCTGGGCCTACGAAAAAGGCCTAAAAGAAAACGGAGTTCAGAATTAACTAGAGAACTGAAAGCACATTTGAAGGCTTCCACGCTACTTCCATCCTACTAAGACTGCAGTGAAATGGCCGAATCTGTATGGTACAGTATCAGTTTGTGTTAAAAGACACAGTTTGCTGTGCAGGGTATGCCCTGGTGTTGACATACAGTAGACAGTATTGCTGCCATGTACTGTATAATGCTGAAATCTGAGTGGTGATGAAACCTGCCTAGCTCTAATTCAATCAGATCATTTGGACAAGACAGAAGCCGTTTTAATATTCAGAAGAGAATGTTAGTTATATGACACCTATACCACAATATATAAATGACATATTTTAATTAAAACCTTTTAAAAATGTAAATACAGACTTTAACAAATAATCTTTTTTCTCCATTTCTCTTAAGGCTCATGTCTTCATAATAAAATGCATGTTCTTCTTCGCTTTAATTTTTTTATTCTAGAACTGGACTTCCTCCTGCCTAGGATTATATGATAAATTCCATCTTATAAATACAAAATGCATATGGAAAGAATAGTAACCATGCCACTCTACACTGCAAAACACCAGCAATGTAGATAGGCATTGTCTAAGGGTCTAAGATACAGATGCAGCCATTCAAAGTGCGCGTTACAGACACGTACCGCAGGTGACGTCGCTCAGTATGACGCAAGATGACGCGGGGCACCGCAGTACGTGATTGGTTGACCGACAGGGGCACTCGTGGTCCGTTGGTCTGTCGTAGAAAGACAGTAAACGTCTTTGCTGTGCCCGTTGTAGGTATTGAATTTTACCACTGAAGGGAAATCTTAGTAGCTGAGCATAAAAAGAATAGGAGCATACTGTAACGCGTGTGAAGGTCATAAACGATATTAATTTTGGAACATAAACATACAGTGTATAGCTGGTCTTGGTACTTTAAAGAAAAAAATACACACCAGTATTCCATTTCTCCCTAAACATTTTAAGCTTCGAAGTCTTTAACTAACGCGATACCGGAGTCAACAAGCATACTTTTAGAATTTGATTAAAAGGGAATATAATATGGAATCGCGTATCTAAAGAATTTAATAATGGTATTCGTGTGCTGCGACAGGGCTGTGTAGGGCTGTTTCGCCTGCCTGTTCATGTGAGCTGTCTTGTAGACGTGACTACCAGCTGACAGGTTGTGTTTTCGAATCCAGCTGGTGCTGGTCTTTTCTTTTAAGAAACATTTCTTCGAAAAAATAGAATAGCGATATTATGGACAATCAATTGACTTTTATATTTCAAAATATCGCAACATGATCGATATTTGCGATATTTTGAACATATCTTCCCTTCTGACAGCGGTGCCTGCTTCTATTGTGTGTGTGTGTGCAACAGAGTAAATTTTTAATAGCGTTTTAAGCGAATAGGTAATTAGATTGCTCGTAAACCTAATCGCTTTTTCTACATAAACACAGCATGATTACTCTCTGAAAATGCTTTTCCTTTATTTTTAAAGTAGGCTCAGATTTCAACTATAGATCGTATTATTATAAACTTTCTTGGAAAAATGTATTTTATGTAAACCATGTTTGCTATTAATTCATTTAGGGCTAAAATACGTTCATTGTCTTCCAATCGAGTCGAGTTGACATTGGAAGCCTGCCACACCCGGACTGTTAAACCAACGCATTAGCACGTCAAAGCCCATTGAGGGTATTGAGCCAGTATTGGCTTTAGTATTCCCCCCCTCTCCCCTCAATTCAATTCAATTCAAGGTGTTTTATTTGCATGACAGATGGGTACAAGCAGTGTTGGGTATGTATATTGTAACGCTTACGGCAGACAGGCACTGTGTAACAGCCGGCGCACCAGAGCAGCGCACCGAGGGAGCGTCTGCATTTATAACTTGGTTTTTAAAATTAGTCAAGCAATATGAAGCATCTTCTTTTACTTTTGAGTCCCTTAAATACATTGAACACAGCTTTCTCACCACTTAAGATTGCTCTTGATACCATCCTTACACAAAGCAGAAGGGAGATTTTAGTGCCTGAGCATAAAAAGAATAGGAGCATACTGCAACGCGTGTGAAGTCCATAAACGATATTAATTTTGGAACTTAAACGTTCAGTATATGGCTGGTCTCGGTACTTTAAAGAAAACATACACACCAGTATTCCATTTCTCCCTAAACATTTTAAGCATCGAAGTCTTTAAGTAACGCGATACCGGAGTCAACAAGCATACTTTTAGAATTTGATTAAAAGGGAATATAATATGGAATCGCGTATCTCAAGAAATTAATATGCAATAACTGAGTCAAGGGACTCAGAGGATCCAAGGCTAGACTGAGTATAATAGGCTTCGGGCTTCTATTGTGACATCTACTGTAAATTACAGAAATGTTAAAAGTAAACAAAATAAAGTAACTAAAATGTGGTCTAAAATCACCCCTTTAGACACCCCTTTTACTTCACTGGTGTCAGATATGAAAGGCAATAGTCTCCCGTTCTGTCTGCTGTGTGTTGCAGCAGAGGGACTCCCTGCCGCTGAAAGGGGCAGAGTAACTTGCATGCCCTCTAGTACAGTTTACACATGCACGACTTTAAAAGCTAGCAAGACAGGTTTCGATTCACATTAGCTGGCGAGCCTTGTTAAAAAAACGAATGATAATGTAACATGCCACTGTTCATGAACAAAGTTATACTGAGATTTCCTAAGATACGCGATTAAAAAATAAATAAATAAAAATTTGAATCTCCTGCGGAGCACATTCCATAAGAATCAGTGGTTTTACAGTATATATCGCCTTTAAAGGTGGCTTCTCAAAACGCTTTACGGGATAAAAACAACCAGAACAGCAGCAACAACAATATTGTATTTCGTTGCACTTTGAAAACCAAGTAATAACTTAACTATACAGTACGTGCAAACGTTTCGTATGTTGCTGTCGTGAATGCCTGCGTACCCATAAGTATCTTATTTGCCTTGAGTCTGTCTACAGTATCTCTGTCCCACTACCCCCATCTCTCCCTCAATTCAATTCAAGGTGTTTTATTTGTTTGACAGATGGGTACAATTCTTGTTGGGAATGTATACTTTGATATTTACACCCGGCGCGGCACCGAGGGAGCGTCTGCATTTATAACTTGGTTTTTAAAATTAGTCAAGCAATATGAAGCATCTTCTTTTACTTCTGAGTCCCTTAAATACATTGAACACAGCTTTCTCACCATCCTTACACAAAGCAGAAACTGTCCGATGACTCACAGTACAAGTGGAAAGATTACAGATTTTAATCGTCTTTAATTTTGTCTTTAATTTTGCCTGTGGAGTGTATCTTATTAAGCTCTAAATTGCATTTTGAGCGCGGTTTTTTACTTTTTTTTAATTGCATTTTGGGCGCGGACAGCACATACAAGGGTTAATGAACTGCGCCAAGAAATTTAAAATAGTATTCTTTAGGTGTGAGGGTAGGAGTGGACCGCAGCAGGCATAATCAGCAAACCAGGAAAACAAAGAACAGGACAGGTGAGATGTGTATCCAGAAAGCGAGTGATCAGAAAAAGGAAATGGAAAACGCAGAAAAAGAAAACGCTTTACAGGATAAAAACAATAACAACAGTAGTGGCTGGGCAAACGATTTTTTTTATCGAAATACAAATTGAGATACTGTACTGTATAATGATGTGCATGAACAAAGGTATACTGCAATTTTCCTTAGATACGCGATTAATGCTTCGTAGGAGGAGGCGGTCTTTTCCTCTTGTCTAACAGTTTGTCCACAAACAAAACATTCCTGTTAGACAAAAGGAATTGAAAAAAACCAATTTTGTCAATGAAAACCGGTGTGTGTGTCTCTCCCTGCTGGATGTTCCTCTCACAAACTGCTGAATGAATAAAATAATTTTATTGAAAATGCGTTTGCGATTGTCTGGTATTTAATCTGGTCCCTTTTAACTGTTTTTCGATCTACTGTATTGCTTTGAGATGCCACTTTTAAAGGCGATATGTAAAATAAAGTTTTTTTTATTATTGTTATAGAGAAACATGATCAGATTTTCCCTGGTTCAGAAAAAAGATCTAAAGTGCTACACATAACTTTCTTAATTCGATGTATTTAAAGCAGTGAACTACTGTAGGTGTCACATAACATTCAGAAATACAATCACGTATTTGACAAATAAAAACGATTATAATCTAATCCTTCCACGTTTGATCCCAAAATCCCAAGAAATATAAATCTTGACGGGTAGAAAGCTATGCTGAAAGTTTATTAAGATGCTTAGAAGACAAAGATACTGTATCAATTTATGTTGCATTAGCCTGATTATGATTAAAAAACACATATAATTAAACACGCGTTTGCGATTTAAATCAGAACACGATTTAAATCAATATCGATTCCATATTATATTAGCAGAAAAGCTTAAAACTACCACTTTTTCACACGCTATTTCACATGCTAGTTAAATACTTCGATGCTTAAAATCGTTAGGGAGAAATGGAATACCGGTGTGTATTTTTCCTTTAAAGTGCCGAATCCTGGAATCTGACTGGCTGACACCCCTCTGAAGTGGTTCCATAAAATCTGGTATACGGAAAAGAAAGCGTTGATAAATACAAGTGTCTTTTAATACACTCTTTGCTGTGCTCTTGAGGCATGACTTTTTGCATGACTCCAAGGCATGACTTTTTTATGTATAAACATCAGTATTTACTGCTATTAATTACTGTACGATTTATAGTTGAAATCTGAGCCTAGATATAAAGTTAGATATAAAGTTAAAATCTTGACAAAGCAATGTAGGAAATACAGAGAAAATAAATTCTTTCTGACATCTAAAATCAGTTTCGATCAAGGTCTCTAAAACGAACAAGAAAAAGAAGATTTTCGGAGGGCAATTACGCTGTGTTTATATAGAATAAGTGATTTATGAGCAATCTAATTTCTTGTTCGTTTAAAACAGTGAAATGTCAGCTGTAAAAGATCGCACCAGAAACAGCACTCACTCTGCCTGTCATAGACGTTCAGGAAAGGCTGAATGAAGTCATGTCAAGTACAATAATTCGGAGAACAATAATACCAGTTGTAGGACAGTATATAAGGAGGATAAGGATTTTGAAGTTGACTCGAAATCTGATAGGTAACCAGTGCAAGGACTTGAAAACAGGTGTAATGCATCCCTGATAGGATTCTTGCTGTCATATTCTGAACATATTGAAGATTGCTCAGTGTGGATTTAATTTCCCCAGTGAACAGGATGTGCATTTATTAATTCTAGAAAAAAAGCCTTTCTTGATTTCTCTAGTTCTTAGTTTCTCTAGTTCCCTTTAAAATAAACTATTATTCCACAATGCAGAGTATTACATGGCCAGTATTTACACATGATATTTGTGATTTAAAGAAATTAACACAAGCAGCTTTTGGAGATTTAAGTGTTGGCTGAGTTATTGCAGGATAAAAGACTAGAGATGTTGGCAAGAAGAAGATAGTTTGGGGAAAGCTGAGGAATACACTTATAACAAGAACACTTCCTAATGGGGTTAGGCATACTTTTGATGAAGATGATGAAGTTAACAGACTATATGTTTACATAGATACTGAAATAAGGATTGTATTTTAGATTATGTGTAGTTGCTGGCATTGAACTGTGTGTTGGATGCACATGAATTGAAGGAATGGGCAAACATAGCTGATGCGGATCCACAGAGCCAGCATATTAAGATGTTTATAATTAGAGGCAATTTGTTTAAATAACTAGGTATGGATACTGATGTGCAAGAGAGGTGGAAAGGCTGTTTCCTTAAGCCAGCAGTAAAAAATATTTTATTCTCAGTGAGATGCTGCCATTTCATAGTGGGTTTCTAACACTGTGTATAGTTCCATCCACACAGTGCCTTTACTTCCATTTCTAATCTCTTTATCCAGTACAGAGGATTTGGAGCCTATCCCAGTAAGCAACGGACACAAGGCAGAATACACCCTGGACATAGCGCCAGTCCATCACAGGACAGACAGACACAAACACACACAGACCAGGGCCAGGTTTCCCATAAACTAATTAACTTACCAGTATGTTTTGGAGTGCGAGAGGGAGTCATATCACACATATGGAGAAAAACCATGTAACCCAGAGAGAACATGTAAACCCCACACACACAGGATGGCAGGAATTGAACCTAGGACCCCAGTGCTGCAAGATAGCAATGCTAACCACTTTGCCACCATTATAAATGGATGGATATCTTAGTTATCTTTCTAGTTCACAGGTTTGCATGCATAATTTAATTTTGAAAGCCACTGAGACATCAGGTACTACTGTTGTATTTATGAAAAAGAAACAAAACAAAAAACATACTAACAACTGTGCCATCCTACGCCTTAGCTAATACATTTTATTATTCATAAACAGTTAACATTGTTAGCAAAATATTTTGAATTATATTTAACCCTATTTTTTCTTTAGTTTTGTATTTAACTTATTATATGATAGTCAGACTTAATGTATATTTGAACAATGAAAATATATTTTTACAAGATTTTACATTAAGCACTTAAAATTAATATGGTTAATAATAGTAAACTGTAACATGCTGTAACAAGATCGGTTAAACAGCGAAGAAAATGCTTTCAGAGAAAATGTTTCAGGTGTGAAGAACATAGATCTCCAATGCAATTTCAACCAAACCTGTTCCCACACACCCTGCCCCCACTACCATTAGAATATACACAAAGCACTCAAATCTTTCGAGCTAATGATCAGGTGACCCGAGAGAGAGCGAGAGAAACACCAAGGGGTATCACCAAGGGTATTAATAATACGATCTATAGTTGAAATCTGAGCCTAAATAAAAAGAAAAAGCAAGTGATTAGGTTTATGAGCAATCTAATTACTTATTCGTTTAAAACGCTATATAAAATAAAGTTTATTATTAATTTGCTGCACAGAGCGGTGAATATTGTTATGCATAAGACAAAGATAACGATCCTGATCAGTTTAGAAATCTGTGTACGCTGTAAGGTTTTTACTTCTTAAACTTTTAAAGTACACGTTTTGAATAGAAAGAAATCCTCTTCCTGTTACAGTATGTATAGCAAACTAGCACGTCTTTTTTCTCCAATCAGAGGGGTGTCAGATGGTGTCAGCCAATCACCATTCTGCGTTGGGTAGCAACGGGTGACTGTTCTCAGGCGGAAGATGTAAACAGCTTAATGTTCGTGTTAAATAATTTTTTAAAATTCAATTAAACGGGCACAATTAAGACATTAAATATACATATACATACTGTATACAGTACAGTTTGCATACGGTAATATGTTACGCGATTAAAAAATAAATAAATAAAACTGGAAGGTTCAGCACCAGCTGGATTCGAGCACACACCCTGCCCGTTGGCAGGCACGCACCTAGACCAGTCGGCTACAGTCAGCTCGCATGAGCAGGCAGGCGAAACAGCCCTACACAGCCCTGCCGCAGTACATGGATATAATCATACCGTTATTAAATTCTTGAGATACGCGATTCCATATTATATTCCCTTTTAATCAAATTCTAAAAGTATGCTTGTTGACTCCGGTATCACGTTAGTTAAAGACTTCGAAGCTTACAATGTTTAGGGAGAAATGGAATACCGGTGTGTATTTTTCCTTGTGATATTTTAAGCTCTAGTTGAATGATAGGTGTCGCATTTTAAATCATTTTCGTAGTTAGAAATTATGAAACGCCCTGTTAAAAGCAAGGAAGTTTTTATGCCCGTTGAAGTAAAACAAAATGCCTGACAAAGTATGGCTTGGACAGATTCCAAGTGCTTGTACAAATGTGCTAAAGAAATTATACTTTGAGTATACAGCTTGTCCAAAGTCATCCATTATTAATACTATTAGTAATATCTCCGGTAAAGGCTTTGATGCATAAATATTTCTGATAAAGGTAGGTTGTGTACTTTTGTCCAACTGAGCAATCTTGCTTTCATAAAATATACCAACATTTTAATGACTGAAGATTAACATGCTGTAATACACTGTTCAAAATTAAAGGCTCAAATGCTGTACATGAGAGGTTAAGCTCCCCCTGGCGGTTTTACAAGGTGACGCCGGATAGTTTCCGGCAGAGCGTCAAATGACGCGCGATTAACACGTCACACTGCGTGACACTGCGAGATGCCGTGCCACGCCCACCGGGGTATGCCGCAAAATAACGCACGCATTTTGAATGGCTGCATCTGTAGGTTGGCATTGTCAAATTTCTACTTTTCTTTCTATGCCTTTGTTTTGCAATCTTTAGTATAACCCTGACATTCCTGTATCTTAGAATCAACTTGATGAAGTCTGGCCTTGGCATTTATAACACATAACATATACATTCCGAGATCTAATATAGAGATCTGTGATACCTATTAGCTAATGTAGTATTATTGGCTCCATAATTGCACAGTTAATTAAGACTTGGTGTTCAACAGAAAGACTTACAAAATCCCAGAAGACACGACATACCCATTCCCCAATTACAAGCGTCTTACAGAGGAATCCTCTTTCTCTTTTGCACATTGGAGAGATAAAGGAATTCACATTCTAAAAGATTTTTTTAATGAAGATGATCTTTGCTCATTCAAGGTCTAGAAAATGCAATATTAGCCTCCTGACTCCTTTCTTTTTCTACTTGTGTCTGCATTCTGCAATATGTACCTATGGTGCCACCTAGGGGTGACACCATTGTGCATTTTGTTTGACCTCACTGGGAAAATGAGAATTGGCAGTTTCTTATAAACCCTTAGCAGTGGTTTTTATATGGTCCCATGTCCTAGGACAATGTTGAGAATGACAATGTTGACAATGTTAATTCGATAGAACTCTCAGCTGGTAGACTCCATGCTCTTGGAGGCCTGGAATGCTGTTGCTGAGACAAAGTCTGGGTGTGTGGGGGCTCCATTGTAACTGTTTGTATGTTGGGGTTCACAGGACCCCCTTAGAGAGGCATAATATTGAGTAGGATTAGGGCTGTTGGGTCTGGGGTTCTGTGTAACATAGGAGAAATCTTAAAAGTAATACATTTTGGTCACTTATATGAGTCAAGTCTAGCTGTTCATAATGCCTACCAAGTTCTGTTTCAATTCAGTCAGTGGAATATTACAGATTGGGTTTTGGTCCTTGTAGCTATCTTTGTAGAATCAGGAATGACAGTGCATCACATATTAATAGTGTGGAATAATTCCATCCATCCATTTTCTAACCGTTTAAAGGGGAACAGCAATGCTTATATTTTAGGGTTAGAAAGAATCAGCATTTATAAGTGCATTTCAAACTACATTGAAAGTAAAATGTACACAGCAATCTGTAATGTGCAGCACCATATTCTGCAATTCAGAATAACTAAACTTCCAGTGAGGTGAAGCAGCCCTATTACACTGTACACATGCGGGCTTGTGAATACATCACTTTTAATCTGAAATATTGCTCTTGACTTCAAGACGGTTTTGCTGATAAATGGAACTTGTTGAATCTGCATGAAGATCATGCTGGAAACTTTCTGCAGTGAAATATGTGCGGCACAAACTGTACTTAATTCGCTCGTACATCGCATTATGTTAATCAGTACGGTGATTAGCAAGCAGAAACGGCTGCAACGTCACAATTCTCGTGAACTCTCGGTCTCACCACAACATGCGACAACATGGCAACTTACAGTACTTTCACAAAGTTCACGATTTTGTGACTAATTCAAAATTTGTTAATTTTTTTCTATACCGTCAATGAATTTATTTTGTTCTCAAGATTTAATAACCTGTTTGAGAAATTGGAACAGCAGTTCCCCTTTAATTGAATTCAGAGTCATGGGGGAGCAGGAACCTGTCAAGGCAAGCAACAGGTGCAAGTTAGGATACACCCTGGGCAGAAGCCAATTGATAATTCCAAACATGCTAAATAATTTGTAAAACTTGTTTTAAGCAAGAAGTGGTACTTTTATAGAATGCGTATCAGCATATATTGCAAAGAAAATGTAAAGGTGGTCAGGCAGCCACCTTGGTTTGCAGAAAGGTCTTCAGTTTTTTCCATTGTCTTAATTTTGGACACTAACCTCTGAGAGCCCAGGTAGTAACTAATCGACTAATCCCCTTTGCACCTTAATTAAGAAAAAGTGAAAAAACGAAACCGCCAGCCAGCCAACACAATGAACATACTCTCCTCTAAATCACACAGTAGTTCTTTGGTTGCCAATATGATTGCCTTGGGTTTCTTTCTGTACAGGAAAAGTGTACAGGAAGCCGCCTAGCACCACAACTCTGGAACTCACTCCCTGCCAAACTGAGAAGTGTATCTGAAGACTAAAAACGTCTGTGTTTAGTCAGGCTTTAAATTAGTACGTGCCTTTTCTCTTTATTCCATGTTTATTATTTTTATCTTTGTTTCTGTTTGCTGTTCTGTTTTACCCTGTAAAGTGCCCTAAACATTGTTGGTGTACATCTGCCCTGAAATAACTGTCTGTAACCTTGTACAGAAGATATCAAACATTTGGAGTAGCACACTTATTTCGTTCAGCATCCTTGTGTTTTTTCGTATCAGAACATATCAGAATATCCTGACAAATATCACTCCAACTGCCTTGAGCTAATGAACAGTGCCCTCCATATGCCAGACATATTATTTGATTTGTCAGCACCTGAAGCATCTTTCTTTAAAATCTTGAAATGTTTTCCAAGGTCTTCATTGAAAGGGCAGGCACGCTCATATGTTTGAGAATATCTGCAGTGCCGATGACAAGGTTTGCAATGCCTCTGTGTAGCACAGTAAGCATGTAGTATTCAGTGCACTCATCTTTCCAGGATATAAAATAAATCCAGTGTTTATTTTTAGACCAAATAAATGTAATTTCTAAATAGCATTACATAACATGGCTTCTACTAACCCATCTATATCATATATGTTTTGATTTGGATCCTTAGCCACTTCTCAAAATCAAGTTATGTTTAATAGTGAATAGCAATTGGCCAGTTTTAACTGGCAAATTGTTTTAGATGCAATTTTAATTGCAATATTTCAGTTTTGACAGCTATGGTTTGGCTTCAATATAAGAATGTCCTGCTAAAAACAGGATGTACAGTCACATTACTTTCACAGGAACCTCATTTTCACACATTTTCATCTGGTTTGTATTACATTTATATAAATATAGAGTTACTTGGCCAAACAGTTTTTGAGCAGGAGCAGTTTGCTGATGGACCATGTTACCAAAAACACGTTTTGACCTGTTGCTGGCTTAAAAATGGTAGAAAGTTTTCAGAGACAAACATGAAAAAATTGTTTGGTCGCTGATAAAATCCATCACATTTCAATTCAATTGGTGCAAAGCTCCATAAGCAAGATTTTTTAAATGGTTTTAAAATATTGCCCTTTGATTAACAAAGGACATAAATGTTTGTCTCATATTTAATGGCTCATCTGAGCTTCCTCACAATCACTATCGGCCTGCATTACGTGAAAGTCTAACAATGTTGTGGACACAATCCAGTTAAGAAACAGAAACAGGGTTTAAATGCCCACAGTGTTAGTGTATATTGTATGATGTTTTTTTTGTACTATTGTGTAACAGTCATATTGCACTATGTGTATATCCTGTGTACACTGCCTCTGTTCTGTTTTTTCTGTTTTGGTGTTCACTGTCTTGTCTGTTAGTATTATTATCAGAACTTTGCACTATCTGTATCCTGTCTACAATGCCTTTGTCAGTGTCTTGTCAATAATTGCACTGTGGACCGGGAGGAACGATATTTCGTTCCACTTTAAACTTGTATATCTCTGGAATGACAAATAAGCTTGAACTTGAACTTGAAAATCAAGCTACCAGCAAATTATTTTACTCCTCTGTCTGTGTTGACAAAGAAGGAAGTCTGCCCCTGAAAACAGAATGCACAGAGATATATTTTGACATATTTTTATAGAAGGCCCTTCAAAAAAAGAAATGTTTATAAGGAGAAATCCACATTACAGGTCATATATTACACTATTCTACAATATTCAAAGGTCAGAACCATGAATCAGGGAATCATAGACAACTGATTCATACAAAGAAACTGGACCGTAATGTTGAAAACAATCTGATAGGCAAGATGCAAGTAAATAATGAATCAGTAAGTCAGTTTCAGAGCTGTTAGAAACAGGAACTTACCATTTCTAACTCAATATCAAGCTGATTGCACTGACCAAACACAGGTGGTTTTGCTGCAGTTGGAAGCAAAAAAGAGAAAAGAATAGAATATTGGCAGGTTAGTATAAAAGTAGATACTTTGTAAAGAAATTCTAGTAAAAGGTGCCTTGTATTCATCCCCTTCCTATGGTGTCACATTTTTATTTAAAGCTTAAATGCTCAAACTCAAGACTTCTAAAAGTAAAATAAATTGCAGTAAATGTCAGTGAGAATTAAAAAGAAAAAATTATTTAAAAGTATGTTGATTACATAATTATTCATATTTGTTAACTCAGTATTTGGTGTAAGCATCTTTGGCAGCAATTAGTCTTTTCGGATAAGTCTCTATCACCTTTGCACACTGGCTTGGTACAATTGTTTCCCATTCATTTTTGAAAGATTCAATATTCTTTTGAATCATTCTCCTAATCTGTGCTTGTCAATAGCGTTACCCTCTGATGTGCTTTGAAAGCTGCTTAATCCTTAAGGTTGACTTCAGCTCAGCTTTAACACCATCATTTCAGAGAAACTAGTCAAGAAACTCAGTGCACTGGGTCTTGACACCACCTGCTGCAACTGGATTCTTGACCCCAGGCTGTCAGGCTTGGAAACCACACCTCTGGCACACTAACTCTGAACACTGGGGTCCCCCAGAGTTGTGTGCTTAGTTCAATGCTTTACTCCCTCTATACCCACGACTGTAAAGTCACACATAACACCAACTCCATCATCACGTTTGCCGATGACACAGTTGACACCACCGATGACACCACAGTTGTAGGACTGATCACAATGATGAGAGAGCCTACAGGGAGGTCAATCTCCTTACAACGTGGTGTGAAGACAACAACCTCACCCTCAACGTCAGCAAAACCAAGGAGCTGATCGTTGATTTCAGAAAAATGTAAAACGGTCATACCCCTATCCACATCAACAGGACTGAAGTGGAAAGTGTTAGTAACTTCAAATTCTTTGGCGTCCCTATCACCGAGCACCTCACATGGTCTCTCAACGCCACTTGTCTGATTAAGAAAGCGCAACTTCCTGTACTTCCTAAGACGGTTGAAGAAGGCTAAGATATGCCCCCAGATCCTCACTAACTTTTACAGATGCACTACAGAAAGCATACTGACAGGTTGCATCACAGTGTGGTATGGCAACTGCAGTATTGCTGACCGCAAAGCTCTACAATGGGTGGTGAAAACACTCAAGTCCATCACTGGAGTTGCTCTCCCGCCCATGCAGGACATTTATGACTGACGGTGCTTGAGGAACTACCCCACACACCCCAGCTACAGACCCTCTACTATCTGGTAAATGGTACCGGAGCATTCGGGCCCGAACTATGGGACTCAGAGACAGTTTTTACCCCCGCACTGTGAAACTATTAAACTCCACTTTTTCTATTAAACTATTAAACCAGCCTCTCTCACCTACGATCTGAACTGTTACGGTGCCTTGTCTCTTTATCAAAACTCAAACGCACAGTGAAATCTACTTCCACCTCACATGTCAAGACATTCACTCCCCATAATTTTGTATCCTTTATTTAATTCTGTTGACGTATGATTATGCACAACTGTTGTTGTTTTGCACAATGCCTGTTGCCTCCGTCTTTCTTTTCTTACACAATTGTATTGTTGTTTATTTTGTACTACTTACTGTCTGAGAGCTAGCTAAATATTATTTCGTTATACCATATACCTGTGTATGAGTATAATGACAATAAACTTGAAACTTGAGTCTTTGCTTAAAACTTACAACCTGAACAAGAAACCTCACAGAGAAAGGCGTTTTTACTCTGAAATCAAGAAATTCAACATTTTTGCACACAAACAGATATTGCAAACTCAACTAATAGTGTGGCTTGTTAAAGAAATTATGTTTATATTTGAATACTTAGGCAATTACGACTTTTCTTTCGTATTATCCATTTACTTTTTTGTTTTTTGTTTGAATGTCAGGAGGAGGTTGTATACAGTATACTATATATCAAATACCAATTCCTTCTTCAAAGTGTCAGGCAGCCCTTAAGCAATTAAATGTAAAATAGTGCAAGGGTCTGAACACGTGCAAGGCAATGTATCTTATTTTTATTACTGTTATACATATTACTTTTTGTTCAGATGTCACTGCTTACTTGGCACTGGTCTCATCTGGCCCATGGGCCTCCTGACAGGGGTGCCCGACACCACCACTGAAGAGGCTCTTCCATGGTAACCCACGGGCAGCATCAGCCTGCAGCCAATCAGAGCACACCTCAGGTCAGCTCCACTCACTTGCACAGGCCCTTACAAAACGAAGTGTGGCATATTGCAGTAAGAGCTGGCAGAAGTGTAGCGAAGCGTAGTCAAATCATGGCAAAACACCGTAAATTGCAGAGGAGAGGCAAATCATGATGTGAACCATGGACAACAGAACACATGCACATTACCAACATGGAAAACTGCTAAATCAAACTAAAAACACAAATTTAATCATTATAGGTTTTTCAATATTTGTTAACAAATAATTAAAAACTGTTCCTCCCATGTCAGAGAAGAATACCAGAACTGTGTATTCTCAGACACGATCCCTGAAACCCTGGATGTTGCCGAATTACCCAGCCCTGTGGGAATGAGTACAACCCTTGACTTCTCTCTAGCCGCACTGGCACCTAATGTGCTCCATAAAAAAATATTCATTTTTCTATCTTAAAAATAATCATTATAACAGAAATCAATTTAATTATTTATTCTGTAGTTTTTCTGGAAGAGAATCATGACTGCTTTGCATATTCATGGTACTAAAAAAATCCCGTATCTTCAGTACAGTGTAATAAAACTGCAGAGCTTTTACCAGTTGGGCATCAGAGCATTCTCCTTCCCTCTGAACATGATTCCCACATTGGTGGCATGATCCCGAGAAGAATAAAAGTCGGTGTAGTCACCTATCATGTAAGGTAAGAAAAAGAAGAGTCTTAGAGTCTTACACTTTTTGGAGATTTTGCAACAGTCTCAACAGGAAGCCACAGAGGATACAACAACCTGGTGTCAGTATAGTAATGCATCTGCTCCAAAATCATCACAAGGTGACAAGAAACCAGGGTTACAAAACCTTTGAAAGTGCAAATGATATTACAGGACAGCTCGTTAAACACCGATACATTATTTTTAAATGTAAAATTAAATTTATATTATTTATCTTGTTCTTGGACCCAGGGGAAGATGTAAGCAAAGAGTTCCAGAATGGAGCATGTTCTGTGTGGAGTTTGTATGTTCTCCCCGAATTTCTGTGAGTTTTCTCCAGTTTCCTCCCTCTTTCCAAAGACATGCTGGATGGGTTAATTGGTGTCTGTAAATTGTCCCTGTACATTTAAGTGTGTGTTTGTTCTGTGAAGGACTGGAGCCTAAGCTAGAGTGTAGTCCCACCTTATGTCCAGTCCTCCTGACATAGGCTCCTCCACAACTTTACCCAGAAATAAGTGTCTTTCTGAAAATGGATGAATAATATATGATTGCAGGTCATGAGCTGGTGGTGTAGAGTGCCCCCTAGTGCTACTGTATCACTGTATCAATTAATACTGCAAAAAGCAGTAGTTTTCCTTCATGTGGAAAGACCCTTTAAAAGAATGACTTTTGGATATGGTGTCCCTCTGAGTTTCATTTTATCCCAGCCTACTTTTAGCTTGTATGCTGGGAGTTAAACTGGATGAATATCAGGGCATAGCTCCTCTTACACATCCCAGTTCAATACAATCTTAGCAGAAAATCTGATGTGCACAGCCTTATGATTGATACACTAAAAAGCATTAAGGATTGGGATGGTGCAGTGAATTAAGTCTTTTTTGCTGTATACTACTGAAATGTTAATGATGTTAAATAAATGTAAAACATGTAAATATTAGGCAAAGATATAGAATGTCAGATTTTATGTCTGGACAATTTTGTGTTTGTTAAACCATGTTAGAAACATCCCCTAATTTCAGGTCAGTATAAATTCTGAGACAAATTAACAGTAAATTAAACTACCGTAAAGACAGTATTAAATTATATACCCCTTACATGCTGTGACCCATACGCATCATCAGACTCTTGATCTGTTTCTTTGGGATGCTTTGCCAAGACTTAACTGCAGCCACTTTCAGGTGCTGTTTGTTTGTGGGGTGTTCTGTTTTAAGTTTCCTCTTCAACAGATAAATTGCAGCTCAACATGATTCAAATCAGGAGATTGACTTGGCCAGTTAAAAGGTTGCCATGCCCAAACCATGTCACTACCTCCACCATGTTTCACAGATGAAGTGGTGCGCTGAAGATCATTTGCGCTTCCTCTCTGTCTCCATACTGTTGCTTTTCTGTTGCATTACTAAAGGTTCAGCATCATCTCATCTGTCCCTAAAACTTTGTTCCAGAACTGTTGTGGTTCATCTTTACAATTTTTTGCTAATTCAAATCTGAAGACGTTTGAGGAGGGAGCTGCGTCAACATGCGTAGGCTGCAAAAGAACAGGTAAAAGTTCATTCCACGCTGTGAAGGAAAAGAAACATAAAGTTTCGACTGTGGAGCCTTCTTCAGCTGCGTTATCTATAGACGAAATGTTAAGTTTATTTTACCCTCTGGAGATTGTCTGCAATCACTCTGCCTGTTATTTTAAGGTTTTTCTTCACAGCTCTAAATATTTTTCTGTCATCAACTACGGTTGTCTTCCTTGGATGATCTAGTCTTTGCCAATTGCTTACTCCTCCAGTAGTTTCTTTCATTTTTCAAGTTGTTCCATACTGTTGAGTTTGTGACAGTCTCTCTGCAATGGTTGTAATAGGAATGCCCTTCGCTCCCATCTTCACAATTGCTGCCTTCCATCATGGACAACTCTCCAGTCCTCATCTTGGTTTATACATTCTAACTCAAGAGGCAGAGCAAAAAAGTAAACTTCAAAGGCTGGAACCAAGTCTATACATCCACAGCTCTTTTATGTTTTAAAAATTAATTCAACATGTACCCCTGCTCAATTAGAAACACCTGTCAGCCACTTGTCCCAGTACTTGTGCTCACCTGAAATGGTGGGACTGAACACAACAGATTAAAAAGTGCTAGAGATGTATGCAAAATAATAACCCAGAAACAAAATTCTATACTTTTATCTAAATATTAATCATTTGATCTAAAATACAAATTTCATTAGTACTGTAACAAAGATGACACATTTCACTTCACTATCCCAATACTTACGCATTTCATTTTACATGGATAGATCTAATCTTCTGCTTAATATCATTCTTTACACAATCAAAATTCACAATTGAGACAACAGTGCAATATGTCAGTTATAAAAAAGCAGAACCATGGGAAATAGACTAAGACCTACCATATTCTCTTTAATTATACCTGGAACATAATCACATGGGGTTGTCACTAAAGAAAGGCTGCTGAAAAGTTACTCAAGTATAACCAAATGCTCTGCAATGTTATGTGATTAATCACTTACATGTGTACAAAACAGAAAATTACAAATGCACAGTAATGTGTTTTATAACCATTGCCTTGTTGATGCGAAAGGAGCTCCTTCACTATAAAGCACTCCTAAAGAGTTTTTAATTTTTATCCATAGTGCACACATTACCATTGTACTCCCTGAAGTAAACAAGGTTAGGTTGTGCAACCCCCCTACCCCAAATAATTCAGTGCTAATGCACTAAAAGATTAAAATAGTCACTTTCACAATTTCCGTGGTAACCTCTGGTGCTAACAGAGAGATCATTCCTGCACAGTGGATTTATTTGTATCTGTGGAGGACATTCAAAAGTCTTTCAGACGGAGGACTGGAGGAAAAAAATATATCTTTCCATTGTAGAAGGACTCACCAATTTCAGCTGGAAGATGCATCTCTGCTAAACTCTGATGGACAAATGCTCTAAAAGACAGAAATATATCACAGCTTATAAATACAATATTAATAAATAAAGATGTACTATAGCAGATATAGACTTTTTAACAGATGCATTAATTAATGGCTGCAAGAAGGTGAATTCAACAATCTGACTCCAAACGTGATATCTTTTAATATCTGATTTGTACTTTTGAGCAGGAAAACACAATCCCTGAAAATCCCTGAAGAATTTCTGATGTATTTATTTTATAATCCTGAACTACTTCTCAACCTATGCAACCAATAAAAAATGTTTTTTACAAAATTATATAATGTGTATGTATGTTTTTATACCGTACAGCATAAATTACGTTAACGTATTTTCTAAAAACAAGTACTACTCTTGCACATTCAAAAGAACACACCAACCACCTTTGAAAGGAATTAATGCTTTCATTCTGTTAGCAAGCCCATACAGCTCTGTCATAGTTAGGCATTCAGACTCACTATTATACATTCGGTGCAGGATGTGGACTAGAACTGGTAATCATGTAACCATGATGCATGAGAACATGGTTGCCAAGCCAGTGTCGTCACAGTACCTTGAACCCTAGGATTTTCTTTAGGAGATATGTACACCCTTAGAATAAACAGGTGCTCATTCTAAAAGGAAATACATAAAATGTCTTTAATGGCTTTAACACCTAAATATCACAATATTCGCAGAAGAGCATACCTGCTCCTGAGACTCACGTCGTCCCGAAGAGTGGGCTCATCAGCAGACAGCAGCTTCTGAAGCATTTGTCTCGCCTCTCTCCAGGCCTCATGGCCCAGTCCCATGAAGGCATTAAGGGTTGGCTAAGACACACATTGCACAAACGTGAAACGTTCAGAAACACAAGACTAGGTTAAAAGTCCATACCAGGAGCAGGGATCCTTAGAGTGTGACTCCGAGCCTGGATGGGGGGCCAGTCCAATGGCGGAACAACCCTAAAGCAATGCTGATCCCTACTAATAGAATTGGACTGGACCAGCTGGGTCAAGTACCTCACTCAAGGTACAACAACAGTGTGGGAAGCAGAAAAATGAAGCCACAAGTTGTCAGTTATGAGGCCAGCATCCTACTCACTAGGCTATGCCACCTCACTAAGATATCTAATAGATTAGCTTCGAATACTAATGTAAAATGCTAACAGTTAAATAGGTACGTAATGTCATTCAAGCCACACACAAGAACTCATCTGGCCAAA
This sequence comes from Atractosteus spatula, assembly GCF_055471065.1. NCBI lineage: Eukaryota > Metazoa > Chordata > Actinopteri > Semionotiformes > Lepisosteidae > Atractosteus > Atractosteus spatula. The sequence goes on along the minus strand of NC_142712.1, from coordinate 44,801,219 downwards.
GCTTATGTGGAATAATCAGAAATGCTGGTTCCCATTTATATAGCATATACTAAATAAATATATAAACTGTTTATTTGAGAAGACAAAAATTACCTGGTCAAAGACATTCTGATGTCTTGATATCGTCGGCCCAGTAAAGAGAGTTTTGATAACGCCAAGGTCCAATATCTGATCTCCTATAGCAACGCCGATTCTATGCCTTGGCTGAAGGGGAAAAAAACATTATACCTGAAATCAACAGTATTGTGGTAAATTACGACTCTTCCATTTTTTTATAGTGAAGTAAATGTGCGAAATTGTATCTTCGGATAGACCTTTCAAGTCTTTCATAGTCAAGGCATTAAAAACTTCTGAGATTAAATGTAACCGTATGCAGCGCTCCAAACAGAGCTATACAATCACCAGATTCCCAAATTAAAAGCGTGCAAGATTTTGGAGGCAAGTAAAATATTAGCTCAAGTTCCAAAGTTCATTTGTATTGAAAAGTATGAGAAATGTAAACATAACGTAAACGCAAAAATAAATAATTTCTTTATCGTCTCATGTACATATAAAACAAGAAAAACGATTTATTTTACAAAAACGTTTTTTTTATTCTTTGCGTTTAAAACTTTGAGCAGGTTCACATAAAATAAAACCGCACGTTGAGACTGGTATCCTACAGCATATACACAGCTCTTTCCAAATGCAGTTGATTGCTAAATTCTTTCGGTTTTTATCTGTTCTACTTACGTTGTCCGGGGTTGAAAACACGCCATAGGGCAAATTCTGAAATGAGAAGTCAGATTTTTCGTCCACTTTTATAAAAGACATTGTGTAGTTTAGGTGTCGCAGCGGTAAGGTCCTCAACGTTAGAAGTACGATCAGTAACTTCTTCCAGATGTTTGTAACTGCAGCCATACGGCCGGCGCCGCCTCCCCTGGCTGAATGTAGAGCCAATCACAGGCACAGTCTGTCTTATCCTCCCTTTTCTACCCGATCGTGCATACTGGTCAATAATTTGAAACAGATCTTAAATGACTCAGCAAGAAACTGTTTGAAATTGGGCACTCAAAAAAAGATGAGTATTCCGTGTCCTAATTTGCCGAGTTTAAAAAATAAAAAGGAGCTGCCAACTGTGTATAAGTGTTATGCTGCGATATACAAGTAAGAACTTGAGAAAGACTGGAGTGACTTAATGTGAAACGTCGTCAGAGTAATAAAACCTTAAATGCCCGTTCAGCTTTATTTAGTGATACAGAGGATTTAATGTATAGTGATACATTTAAGCAACTTTCACTGGGAAATAATGAGGGCAGCCTATACATGCTCAATAGATATAATCAATTTAGCCAATGTATGTATAAATGCGTCTATGACTTGGCTCCACTGCTACTGTGGCTGTGCGGTGGCTCTGTGACTAAGGATCTGCGCCTGTGGCCAGTTCGTATCCCATGGCCGGCAGAGGAATACTCCATTGGGTCCCTGCTCCAGGGGCACCGTATAAATGGCTGACCCTGTGCTCTGACCCCAAGCTTCTCTCCCTGTCTGTGAGTCTCATGAAGAGCAAGTTGGAGTATGCAAATAGACAAACTCCCAATCCAAGAAACTGTATATGGCCAATAAAGTGATCTTATCTTATGTTCTCCTCCACACAGATAGCTGATGCTTGGTGAGCGTACTGGTGGAGTTTTGGCTGCCATCGCATCAACCAGGTGGGAGCTACAAGTTGGTGGTGGAAGGGATTCCCCATCATCTGTAAAGCCTTTTGAATGCAGTGTTCACGAAAGCACTATAAAAGTGTAAGGAACTATTAATGTTTAAAAAAGACACCAGGGGGGAATTTTTAGCCACAGGGTTGTGGGAGTATGGAACAAGCTTGTCCAGCCATGTTGTGAAGCAGATGTGCTGGCTTCCTTATAGAAACAGCTGGATGAGTTCCTTGAATCAATTTGCTACGAAATATCAAACACTAAAAGGGCCAAATGAATTCCTCCTGTTTGTAACCATGCTTATGGTGCAATATATATTTGAAATGCATTTACTGGTAATATTATATACATTCCTATTGTTTTCTATTGGAAAATAAAAGGACAAATACTGTAAGTCCTAATCCTTTTCAATTATTGTAACTATAATTCCAAGCGTCTCCTCAAGCTGAAAGAATTATGCACAGAAAATATTAGGACACTTTACGGAGAAAGGGGTAATCACTTTCTGTTCTCAATAATTACCGCACCAGTAAACCATCCACAGCAATGTGCCCTCCACCTGCCTTTACTAAAAGGTTGCTCAAAATAAGTAATTCCTCTCCTTATTCACTGATTTGTTTCTGCTTCTACTTACCAAACTCAAAATAAACCATGGAGAGAATTTCCAAATGCCTTCTTGCTATGAATGGTTTTCAGTTTCTCAAAGCGGCAGACTTCTTGCTCCTGGAAGAGGCTTTCTTCTTCACCTGTGACTGCAGTCCCCAAGGTTACACAATTCCATAAGGTGAGTAAGACCAAGTTTCTGGACAGTACCAGTAAGAACAGCATTGCATAAATCAAGCACATATCATAAATCTGCTATTCTTGAAGCATGAATAGTGGCATAATTGATACTAATTAATACATGAGTACTTAGTGATTAATTACTATTGTGTTTCAGTCTGGTAATTCCTAATTTCCTTTAAATATGATACCCAATCAGAGAAAGATGCAAATGATCTATATAAAAATCAAAAGCAAGTCATATCACATTGTTATACCAAAATTACAACTATTGCCATTTTCTCAACAATTACTGGACACCCAAAACAACGAGCTGCAAAATTTTATAACAAGTTATAAAAATTTGTAATTCTTAACTTTATTTAAGACAGTGAATAAACTAACATAAATACAGCACAATTTCAGGTCATACTTCATTTGTGCACTCTCAGATAAATGAACTATATTGTCCCATTAACACTCACAGCCAGCAATGAAGTGTATACAGGCATTTTATCCCCTCCCCCCCCCCACCACCACCACTCAAAAGAAACATACAAACTTTTAAACCACAACATCATACACGCTCCTAAACAATTCAGATATAAATAATTTGTGGGAGCATACAAGCCAATAAATGTTGAAACTGTTTTTGTGGTCTGTTAATGTAGAACAAAAGCAGCCTATAATGATTAGAATACATTCAATTATTGATATCTATGAGTGCCTTTTAGAATGCACATTCAAAAGAAATCGTGCTGCAGAGGAAGAAGCCATATACAAAGGAAAAAAGTAAATGCTACAACATGCATTTTATAGTTACCAGAAAAGCACAGCCCTCCAGTTGTTTTCACCAAATTGTTATGAAAGCCCTTAAGTAACTAAAATTAAAATGGCATAAAATAGTATAAGTCCTAGAGTCTGTTCAGATTTCACCATCCAACCACAATGTCCAAAACAGGGGATGAGTAAAATCATAACTGCAAGGGAAATATTTTTTAAAAATAGTAATTTTCAAAAACGCATTTCAGATGACATGCATGATTTATCTACTAAGGATACATAGCTGAGAATTCCCATTAATGGAATTTAAAAAAGAAACAAAACCCTCAAGTCAATGTAAATCACAGGTGTTTTACAAAATCCATCAAACTGATGCTTCAGATCTTCTGTATCTTCTCTCCAACAACTACTGGGTTTTCTTTCCTGATTTTCTCCGCTGCGTCAGCCTTGTAATCAAAGGTACAGTTGTGAATGTCAGAGTATCGGTGGATGCCACAAAACAAGTTTCCACATCTGCAGTCAAAGCCTGTAAACCAATCCAAAAAAAAAAAGGGGGTAAATTTGTACTTCAAAATATACACATACCAAAAGAACCCTAGAGACCAATTCCTGTAGTTATCTCCGTAAACAGTAACATGATGTATTCTGAAGATAAAAATGAACAATTGTGTATTAAAATGAATCACATCCTGGATCATTTCAAAGCTCGAGCCTCAGTGCAGAATATAAGAGAGAAGTGAAGACAGACGCTATGCGAAGAGCTGGTGTGTATACTGAACTCGAGACCAGCTAAGCTCACCTGTGAGTCCCACTTTTTTCCGGCATATAAAGCAGCGGTTCTTCTTCTGTTTGGGTTTTTCGGGGGATCTGTCCAGCCCTTCTGAAGAGGCCTGGTCAGAGTCATCCGACACGGAAGCTAAACAAAGAGAGAGAGAGAGAGAAGCTCATGAGAATATCAGCTTTTAATAATGACAAAAGAATAACACACCGCTGAAACTTAAGATTTTATGAAAGCACCGCGAAACAGCAATGTTGCACTCTTAACATGGGTTAAACCAATTCCACCATTCAAGATGCATTTTCAAATAAATCGTTTTTTCAATGTGGGGGCTGGTGTAAAACTAGAAAGGAAAACAGATGCAGTGGAAATGTGAATTTACCATGTTTTACCATAATTTTTCCCAGTGGTCTTATTTCCTCTTTAAATAAATTTAGATTGTACATTGTATAGGAGGCATTTTATTTCCAATAGCCTATGCCTGCACTCAAATTAAAACAGTGTCCTTTTGAATCCACAAAGACAGTGGAAAGATCAATAAGGACTGCAAGCTAAAGTTATCACCAATTAAGTATTGTACTTACCACACATTCCATCTAATATCTGACCAGTTTCATCTAGCTTTCTTTTGGGTCTCTTTGAACTGTCCTCCATGCACTCAGAACCTGTGTCTTTCTCTGAGATGGCTGCTCTATCCAATAGGCCAAGGGGACAGTCCTCCTTTCCTTTACTAACTTCCTTGCATAAAGTGCCGTTCACTGGTGTTTCTGTGCCCTCTACACCTAGTTCAATAATAGGCTTGTCAGTCAGTTGTTCCATAAGGTACTCAGCCAGGCCAAGCCTGTCTAGTTTAGATCCAAGGCTCTCCAGTTATAACTTCATAATTGATAAAGGAAACATATCTAGTGTTAATCACTGGCCCGCTTCTCCCCAGAATGTGGAAACAGGATGAACACGATTTTCTTATGACCCCCACCCCTAAAATTCATCTTAGTCCCCCAGGACATAATGAACCTGTATACAAAACGCAACACTTTTGACTATTATATTTGATAGAACAAAACTCCAAAGTAATTCTGTAGGTCACCTGATGTATGAGCTTAAACCTACTATGCCAATTTTTAAAAACTTTCCCTTTAGATAGGTAGGGACTTCTGCCTTTTTGACCTGCAATAAAGCAGAATCACCACAAGAGGCTGCTGTTTAAGACTAAATTTCAGAAATGTAGTTTGGAAACTTAAGAAAAGGGCACTAGCAAAATCAATGGAACAATAATTCAAATCTTACACAGCAATGTACCAACTTAAAAAAAGAATAGAATCTCAACCTGTCAGACACTAAAAAATTCAAATTTATCTTATTCCATTATGCTCGGAAATTCCACATTTTTCTGTCCATCATCATAACTAAAATTTTGAGAAGTTGGAGAATTATGTTAATCTTACTTCACATCAAATTAGAGGGAAGGACACTAATGCGGCTGTGAGGGCCCATGGTGTGTGACACCACAGTCTATCAGGTAAAGATGTATGGCAGCCTTTTCACAGCAGTGACCTTTTCACAAACAAAAGATTTGGTTTAACAAAGGTGAACACCGATTGTGAAGGCAGGGAACTGAAAAAACAAACAAAAAACTTTTTAAAAAACTGTACCATGTAATTCTTCTGTTTTCAGCCCTGTTTTGTCCCCCGTTGAATCATCCTCTTCAGAATTTGTAAGTGATGCTTGTGATAAGAGAGTCTGGCGCGTCACAATGCTAAAAGCATTCAAAGGGTTGTTTTTTAAAGAAACAATGGAACACTGATTTTTATAACAGGGACTATTATCTAGAAAATGCATACTGATGCACAATGAAAATGCAACTATGTTTTACATCAACAGCTCATTGGGCATATGTTTAATGGTATTTACAATTTAAATAGTGAGCAGATTTGTTGATCGAGTAGCATTTTACCTTGGGATAATATACTGATCTCAACTCATGCTATTTCATTAAAAAAACAGGTACTCAAGGTGGTATTTGAGATGAGTTAAAAATGCCTAGATGAGTTTAATAAAAATCTGTATTAATGAAAACTGTATCAAAACTTTTATAAGCTGAACACGAGAATAGCTCAAGATTCCACCATGCCCTGTTTGCGTAAGGAAGATTCATGTTGCCTCGAGAATGAAATGTTCTGCTTGAGTAATCAGAAGGCTACTACAGAGAAGCCAGGAAACCAGCCCTGTGAGGGACAGGATTCATAAGGTTTTGGACACAAAATTCAAGGGCTTCCGAGAACTTGTCAATCTGCAAAGATCGAAACTAAGACCTGGCAGAGGTAGAGATGAGTCAACCAATAATAAAACGTTGACAGAAATACCATAACATCAAAGTTCATGTGTCACTGAATCCTAGCATGAATCAGTAAAATTTTATTTTTCAAGAGCACCCGTTCATTTTTCTCTCCTTTTTGTGGGCCATTTATTGTGGAACACACAACATTAAAAAAAATAATTAAAAATTGCTAACTTTTTAACCGCTGTCATCTGACTGCCACTCATATACATTTTGTTGTCGATTTTGCTTAAAAATGATTCAATAAATTAAACAGCTTTGTGATGTAAACTTGTGGAGCCAACATAACCAAATATGGTCAATTTAGTTATGCACAATAACTACACTACTATACATATACTGTTAAGCAGTGAATAATAAATTAAAAATGGTATTTATGAGAAAAATCATAAGCCCAAGAACAATGGTGGTAAGTAGTGATCTTCAACGACGTAATGGCACACTGCTGTAACTATTCTGCTGTTTCACCCCTATACTCTAAATTTTAAATAAGTGTTATAAGCTCAAAGGCCTTTTAAGATTAGATTTATTTTGCTGTAAAATAAAGCATGATGTACAGCACAAACATGTAATAAAACAGCATTAAAACAGCTTTTTAAAACCAAACTTGAAACTGAACTCCTAATATCTTTCTCTGAGACCTTCATGTTCTCTATGGATATAAAATATAAAAATATTTGTATATTAAAATGCAGTGCAATTTCTCAAAATTCAGTTAGGCTGTTTTAAATATGATTAAGTAAATTCTTCAATTTATAAAGTTTTAAATGTATACATTTTTAAAATGCATACTGAGCTTCAAAAAAGCCATCATGATTTATACATACTGTATATGTGTTTAGGAAAACAGCATACCTATTTTGAATATTGATATTTTCACCACTATTTTGATTGACTGACCACTAATGGTGAATCGTGATACACTCAAGTGACTTTATTGCATAAGAACTAAACCACCTCATTACTAAGAATGCTGATTGGGTGTAGACAAATGTCAAACCTTGCGATAATCAAGAAAAAACACAGAAACCAATAAAAGAGGCATTGTTCTTTTGATACGTTGAATGCTGAACTAAATCACCTCAGGTAGACTGGCAAGCAGTGGAGTCAAGTTCTCTTTAGTGGTCACCACCCTGACAAACATTGGTAAGTGTAGAATGATGTGCTAATTGATATGCTAATGCAGAATGATATGCTAATTGTTGAGTACAACGGAGCAATCTATGGGGAGTTCATGTGTGATGGACTAGGGAGCAGTGTTCAGTTGCTACTGAACTACATTGTACTGACTGATGGCACTACATCACTACATTGATCAGGAAGTAGGATGTGAAAAATTCTAGCAGGACAACACACTTCAGCATTTCTTTTCTTCATGCGGCTGTTGTAAGAGCTTCATTAGCAAGATGCAATTGTGACACTTAAGCTACAGATGCCCTACCTGCCAGACTTGATCATCTACATGATAAGAAGGGGGCAAAACCTGACACCCAGGTTCAAAGATCAGTAAGTAGGCACAGGCTCCGTGAAAGTAAAGGGACTGGGTACAGCATTAGATGGATTTTTTACATTTACCTCATTTTAACTGAAATATCTTCTCAGTGCATTCTATAGGAGTTTCTTAGCATTACTTACAAAGGTAACTCATGTAGACATGGAAATATGTTTGAATTGTCATCATTAAGTCTTTAATTTAATTGAATAATTTAGAATTTAATTAGAACAGAACCCATGAGGCGCTTGACCCTTCTTAGTCCAAGACTTATGCGGTCATAAATTAACACTACATGTGTTTGCCCTAGAATAAACCTTTTTCTGGAAAGGTGACAAGTCTGAGATCAGAAGCAAAAGGACAGTACAAATCCTACCACCTACAGTAAAGAAAACATTCTAGCTAGAAATGGGGAAGAAAAATCAGGTTTAAGAGAATGATTTTGAAGGTGTGCACTTGAAACATTTATAGAATTCACATTGGTTTGACAATATGCGCTCTTCTTATTATAATGTCATACTCATGTTTAAAATCAGTGATGTGTGATGTCCCGTCACCTCTGAGGCAGAAAGATTTATAAAGCAAGAAACAGTTTGGGTAAGTCTTCCAAATGCTCTCTAGCACTCCTGGGCTGATTTAAACTGGATAGTTCTGTTTGCTCCATTGAACCATGCATTCTACAGCCAAAGCCAATGTTTGTGTAGGAAACGCATAAACATGAAATCTGTACCTGCTCTGCTCCAGTGGTGTAGCTGTCTGGGTTAGGGTTGCTGGGACGTCTGCAGGATTGCCTTCTGAACACTGTACTGGTAAAGATTCTCCTAAACTACTCACACCAGAAGGGGCTGTGAAGAACAATAGGCAACTCTTTTTTAATCATTCAGGCATATATTTTCCACTCCGAAGGAAATGGTATAAGAAAATGCTGAAAACATTCCACGGAAATTAAGCTGGAATTGAAAATGTGCATATACTGATCCAATAGGATCTGAGTTTTTGACATCATTTGCACATTGACATCAAACCCTTTAAGGAAAAAGGCTACAATTTAAGAAATGAGAGTTTAGAGAGACTGGCATTGGTATTTTATTAGCAAAATAAAGGACTTAAAAGTACTGGCTGCTTATGCATTTGTGCATGGTATTTCAATAAGAAAACTCGGTATTCACTTGAAAGCCAAACAGTTTGTGATGGTCACAGGAAGATGCGTTTTAATGAACCTGAATCATATTACTTGGCAGTCTGATGGAGGCTTCAATGCAACATAATGAATTATCTTTACTTACCTGGGGGGCTGACTCTCCCATTACTGTTCTGTCTCTGCACAAAATCCTTATAACAAACTGAACACATTCCATTTGTACGAGGGTTCCCATAAAATCCACAGCCAGTGGCACAGAGCATAGGCACTTGGGTTTGGTTAGTCTCTTGAGCCATATCCCTCCTACAGGAAACAAAAATAAAGCAGACTGAATGTCAATTACAAATAATTTCTATATTGGGCAGCAAAACCAGTTCAAATGCTTCACAAACACAAAAAGCTGAAAACATGGTTTTAAAAATAGAATGGCAATCCCAAATCTGCTACTTGGTCTCACCTTGCTGCCAGCTGAGAAGGTGTGAGCAGATGGCTTCCAGATGGTTTTGGCATCAAGGTAGCAGGTAATAAAAAAAGGCATGTAGAATGTGTAACTTCAAGATCAAGCTTTTTAACTCTGTGATTTTTATCCTTTGGCCATGATTTTGTAGATCTACAGTACAAACATGACTGCACAATAAAGCATTTTCTCAACAGACACTGTACTGTAGCCAGTATCTAATTAACCGGTATACCCACTTAGTAACTCGTTGCTGCTACACTGCAGTTGAAGTGCGTTTTTGCCACAGGATAAGGAAAAGCTCATCAACAGCACATCTCAAAGGCACCGCATGGCGATACAAAAACCCCTTGTGTCACATCTGCTGCTACCGGGTTTGGATCACTGCAACAGCCTAAATATAGAATAGCTGCATCAACTGAGAGTAGCAGCGGCTGTGTAGCAATACCCACTTATTGTTCTTTTAGAACTGAAATAATCAGGCTGAGTAAGACAAAACAGAATGGGAAGCATCACCTACGTTTGTGAGTCCAGTACAAAGTCTTATTAAAATGTAGGAAAAAGCACAAACAAATTGACAATAAGCAGACATCCCAGAGCTCTCACTATCCACGTTGCTCTTTGTTCTTCAATCCACATAGCGCCTGGTCTCTAGTGTATCATACAGCACTGTTACTAAAAACCATACATTTCAGTCAGCAAAACCAAACTCAAAAGAAGAGTGTTTAAATTAACAAACTAGCAATAGTAAATACCTATAACAGGTCTGACAATGTTTAACAGAAAGGGTGTTGGGTGAAATCCAATGACATGCTATGCTGTAAAAGTATAAGTAAGGAGCACTCTTTTCATATGCAGCTTAAGCAAAAAGCAATTTTTTACAATCCAGTAAACAGTTCTAATTCACTGTGTAGCATCATTACGCCATAGATTAAATCTTGTACATTATTTTATCTTGTATAAAAATAATGAGAAAGATAAATACATTTCTTAAAGGGAAATAGCACATTCAAGTGTCTTGATGGCAAGCAGTACAGGCTTTTGTCCGCAAAGCGCCACTTGAACAGAGCTTGGCTGGTATGCCTGAGAGGAGGTAAAGCAATCTCCACTACTGGAGAGAAGTCTCTGGTAAACTATTTCTGGGACATCAACACTAACTGCAGAGATTACATTCTCACTGAGAATGTAAGAACAAAACAATTGTTTTTCATTAAAAAAAACTAAAAAAAATGTTTCCTTGAGGATCATTGTTTCTGTAGTCAATGTACTACTGCCACACAGCATTACAAAACAGTAGATTATTCACCAAAATCTAAAAGCTATCAAACTGCATGCAGTCTTTGAGGAAAAAGAAATATGGACTTCGACTTGGAAATATAACCTTCGACTAGTGCTAACTGAGATCAATGAAACCTGTCCTAAAACTTTTAAACTTTAAACTTCCAGTACCACAAAGCTGTTATGTCTGCTTCAGACTAGATATTTTCTCCAAAGCAGCCTACTGCCCTGTTGAATGTCTAAAATAGTGGATGTGCTGAAGAGCCTGTTGATTACCACCAGCAATTTCACCTTCACGGTTGGATAGTATAAGCTAGGCCTTTAAGAATTAAAACACCCATGGGTACTGCATAGTTTTGGAGTGAGAGGCATTGTCTATACTATGTCTAATTAAAAGTTAAAATTAAAACAACTTGTGCAAAACCTCTAACAAGATCATCTAACAGGTTTTGCTGGTACGTGCAGTTTAACTGAACATTATCACACATCTAAATCATTTAACAGAATACTAGGTGCTGCTGTCAAGATCAGTTTTCCCAAATAATGCTAAATTAATGAACAAATTGCAATGCTAAGAATTACTCATCAAAAACTCACTTAATGTAATAATAATCAATTACTGGCATTTCACTCCATTTACTTTTAGAAATTTGAGCAGGAGAGGCCAGGCTAACATTGAGATTCCACGATTTTCATTTGAATTAAACCAAATATGAATTTATTCTTAATTGACTTATTTGGAGTCACAACCTGCATGAGATCTATTTATACAGCAGGGCATGTACTGCAGCAATTTTAAGGGGTGTACCCTTGAGCAAGGTACAAAAGAAATGTCTTAACCATGAGCTCCAGTTTCAGAGTCCAAAGCTGTACTGTGCTGCTGTCCCATCAAGAAGACGTTACTGACTGAGAAAAAACATTGCATGTTTTTCCCTCTCACTCCCCAGAGGACACAACATATAGTACAACTACAAGTACAATGAGCATTGGTGGTTCAGTGGTAGAATTCTCGCCTGCCTGGGTCTGATTACTGGCCGATGCAGTGCTTTTCGAGGCAGTAGCCATATCACCCTGCAACTCACAACTGGCAGCCCACTGAAGCTACACAGGTGTGAGCCTGGTCAATACCTGGATGGGAGACCACTTGGGAAACACTAAGGTTGCTGCTTGAAGAGGTGTTAGTGGGACCAGCAGGGAGTGCTGTGTGGGTCCTAATGCCCCAGTATAGTGACGGGGACACTATACTGTAAAAAAAAAAAGGGTGCTGTCCTTTGGAGGTCCTGAATCTCTGTGGTCATTAAAAACCGCAGGGTGTTTCTTGAAAAGTGTAGGGGTGTAACCCTGGTGTCCTGCCCAAATTTCCCATTGGCCTTCACCAATCATGGCCTCCTAATAATCCCGTCTTTCAATTAGCCTCATCACTGTGTTGTCCTCCCCACTGAGCATACTGGTGCACTATTGCTGCCGTCACATCATCCAGGTGGATGCTGCACAGTGGTGGTGGAGGGGCATCCCCATTACCTGTAAAGCGCTTTGAGTGCAGTGTCCAGAAAAGCACTATATAAGTATAAGGAATCATTATTATAAATTGTTAATCTGTACAAACCACAATGATTCTTCTGTTTAATAGTTGCATAATTACCTTAATAAAGGTATCTGAAATACTCTTAAAACAACAGTTCCAATGCATTGGCTACAAAAAACAACCAGAGATGAAGATTTGATAGTAAAGAGGCTTTCTTAGCAAGAATCGGGAAAATCGGACTATTTTATTGCAAACTAATTCTTTCAGAATAAAATACCATCTCAAATCACATTAGAAGTCAAGCAGCTACAACAGCATGTATACAGCTCAAAGGTAAAACTCAGAGAGACAACCAAGCAGTAAGACAGCACATGAAATAAGCCAAGACAAAATACACTGAAGCCAAGAAAATCATTGCTAATGTACAGTAATGCCACATTTGAAATTTACAGTCCTGTGTTTTATTTTACATCTACTGTTGGTCTCCATCCAATAACATGTGGGTAAGGGTCAAATAATGCACTTTTTGAGAACAAATATCACTTTGGCAATTATGAAGGTAACAGCTGAAGAGAAAGCCAAAGAGAACAGCCCCGCCTCCCCCTGAGGTGTTAAGGAGGCAAGTGCTGGGGCTTCAGTAAGAGCTCCTAGTCCAGGGGTTCCAGAGTCAACGAACTGAAGGCAATGGAGTTCTGAGGAGGAAGCAGAATATATGAGGTCCTGCAGTGAAATATAATAGAATTTAAAAGTTTGCTTGCTTACAGCAAAACCTGATTAAGAACCTCACACTTATGAAGAACCAATGCATCCACGAACAAAAAAGGACAATACACACAATTTAAGATGTCTGCAATTACTATAGGAAACAAACATATATAGTTCTATATAGAGATGATGTAAAATAAAATTCTATTCCTTATATGAGCCTTAAAGCATCTATTGATAAAGATCTGGGACACATCTGAGTTTTGACCAAGTTCATTAGTTCCATTTTGCAAGGGATGGCCAACTACTGCCCTTGAGCACTAGAGGGTATTCAGAGTTTCATTTCAAGAGTTCTCCAAATGGCTTAATAGAACAACTTACCTGCTTAAGTAGTCAAAACAAAATTGTGAATCTAGAGAAAAAGATTTCTGAATGATCTAATCCGGATAGATTGTGGTTATCCAGGAACAGGGTTGGCCACCCCCGCTATAAAGCCAATAGCATGTCACTGCCAAACAGAAATAATTTAAACAAATTCTACCTCTGTTAAGAGGAATGTGAACTATAACAACTAGGGTAATTAATCTGGAAAATGTTAAGACAAGAAACAATGCAACTTAAAAAACCTCTTAGGAAATACTCCTCTAATGTCTCATTACAGCTCAGGAGGGAAAAGGTACCTAATGAAAATGCTCTCTAAAACAGCTTGACCTTCTCATCCAGCTCAAGCTCTTATGCTGTTGCTTAATCAGCAGAAGAAATTAATTCAATTAATTAAGAAATTAATTTAATTAATTTCTAAATGCTGTAAATCTTTTCTGCACACTTACTATTTAAATTATGATAATCTCATTATTTTCTTCCATTGCATCAAGAAAATGTAAACATTATTCATGAAGTCCCCCCCATGAGAATGAGGTGAAGCTTTGCCTATGAACAATTTGTTAATATGCTAGGACCTTTTTAGCATGACAGTACCCGAGTATTGTCACTGTTATCTTTTGTCCTCCCATTTGTGATATTCACATGTCCTGCCCTGTGACAACACCTTTCACGCAATCTCACAATTACCTCTTGCCAGTGCGGTAGACTTTAAATTAAAACTTTAATTCCAGGATCACAGTACTCTAGCATTGGTCTATACCAAATGGGAAATTGCATCTCCTGCCTTCTGCATTTTGTCACACACAAATCTAAACTGTGCTAAATTAGATCTCTAAGATTAATTAAAGGTTGATCATCATAAAGTTTCCCCATTATACAAGAAAAACAGCTCACACTACCACTGAATATTAATAAGGAATTCTAGATGCATCAATTTTCAAGACGATGGAAAGCGTTATTTAAAAATAATTTCTCCCTCATTTTCATTTGGTAAACAGGGAAACACTAGCTGCTCTGCTGAACTAACTGCAGATTCCATGTCGCTTGACAACCTAGTAATTTGTATATACAAATTCCACTTGTAGCTTTCTGCGGTGCATTTTATATTCCAGTATTTCACTGGATTATCACAACGGGCTCAGTAAATTTACAGACTAGCTCAGCAGTGACGAATATCACTTAGTTCTAACTGTTTGATTATGAACACTCATAAATACAGTTGAAAAGCACGTGAAATGCACTTTTGCTTGTAAAGTATAGAAATTTCTTTAAGAAGTCTTTAATTTGTGATTTAAATTCTAAACATAAAAACAGAATTCCTTTCAATATCTTGAAAGATTAAACATAAGAGGAGTACATTCTACAACAAAGAGCTGTTGCCGTTTAGAAAATAACAATATAACCTCACACCTTAGTGTGGTTGTCTGAGGTACTTCTCAAAATCAAATAACTCTTACCAGTATGGTTTGTTTCTATCATGTTTAAAGCTATTATTCCCCACTTCAGTCACAATTCAGACAACACCCATCTTAAAAAAGTCTTCTTAAAAGCGCTGTACTGTACAAACAGGAACAGATTTACTGTCCCTCAGAAATACTGCATGGTATTTCAAATATTTTGTGCAATGTAGTGTAGTCACTGTAAATACCTGTCCAAAGCTGTACAGCAAGTGCAGTCATTTTAATTCTGTTACATTTCAGTACTGCACAAAGTAAATACTGCAATAAAATAGGAACATTGTTGCCACCCCAATCCTTATTTTCTCCTCTAAATGCACCATTGACTGATTTTGAACAATGCTTGCTTGTAGAATTAAAACAGTTGTGATAAAGTAGTTGACACAAAGCCCCATTTTGCAGAACAGCTATAAAGCACTTCAGTCCACTGTGAATTTAATTATTTGCAATACCAATTTGCTTTATCTTGTATGGTGACAGAATCAATTGCCCTATTAAGGATATAAATATTAGGATCCACCTTAAATTTCATACAGACTTAACATGTCTAAGAGTGACACCCCACTGCTCATCTTTCTAGTAGTAATTAGTGAGACTCCAGAAAAGTACACAGCCTCAGTAAACAATCTACTGTTAGAATCTGTGAGCTTTAACCCTAAAGTAACACTTTATAACATACAAAAACTATTCAATTAAATGTGTTTACAAACTGGCAACTGTTGATTGTCAAATTAAATCATTTCAGAAAGCAAAAATAAATTAAACCTCTCTGCTTTTTATCTCACTTTTTGCAAGAAACCAGTGACATTTACATTATATTTAATACTTCAGTACTGTAAAGGAACAGACAGGTCATATGATTGTATGCTTCACATCATACTACTTCAGCAACAGTCCTGTATCTGCTGCTCTGGAACCATATTTGACACTTTTGCAGCCTATTTTTAACAGAAATAAATGTTTCTGGAGGCATGTAATTTTCCCGCGGTTCCTCTGGCAGCTGGTTTTCATATTGTAATTCTAAAATGGGATCAACCATGGACTGAGAAGGCTTGTGTCTTGTTTGCTCACCAGTAAAAAAATATTCAGGCAAACCTTAAGAGAGCCACCAAATAATCAGACAAGGTTTCTGATGGTGAGATGCAAATTTTTCTTGAACACCAAACAGACTTCAAAGAATAATCTACACTTTCCAGCATTACAGTTTATATAATGAATACATTATTAATCTCAGTTACTTAACTGAGAAGGGCTCATAAATCACAAGAAAGAAAAACGTGGGTCAGAGTAACTTGTACTATGAAAATTTTCTTCACTTAATATTGCCAAGATGCACTGCAACTCCTGAAACAGCTCTTTCATTACAACAATTCCTGCTAAATTGCCCATTTATCTTTTCACATTCAAAAAACTAAATTTTACCAACACAATGAGAAAGCTCTCATGATACTTGTGTAAGGATGTATTTCTTGTACAGCAAGGCAAAGTTAGAAACTCCCCAAGTAGGCCTAAATCTTCTCAGATCACACATGATGATCCCCTAACAGGAAAACAGATCACCCTAAATTAAAAATGGAAATAATGTGCAGAAGTGTGACTAGTTAATCAGCAAATAAAAATGTAACATGTTCAGAAAACCTATAAATAAACAGTTTACAATAATAATGACAATTTAAAAGACTTACATACATATATACATTCTTGTTCATTTTAAGACCACACACAATGGGGCTAACATCGTACTGAGGCACAACACAGGTAAAGATGAAAAATATTAAGGTATATTCCCACTAGTTAGCAAGATTTATTTATAATGGTCATAAAGTCTTAAAATAATCTAATAAAGATGTGCAAATTGAGATACAAACAAATTCCCACATTTGCCATGGTAGACAGACTAACTCCAGTAACCACCCTGTTCAGTTCTCTCTGTACCTTGAGCTCCAGAAGTTCAGGGCCAATGCTGATTATTAGATGGAAGTGTAGACTTTTATAATTATAATTATTATTATTACTACTACTACTACTACAAGTATAACAATGGACATAACACATAGATCCCCATCAGTGTATGAAAATATAGTTTTTTATATAGTCTAATAGTTTAATACAGTACTGTGATACAACTATATGGTATCTATCCAAAAAACAATAAACCAGAGCTATCCAGCTTGGAACATTTGTCCTTCAAATAATTCACACCTCACAGATTCCATTTAAAATTGCTATCATATTTTTGAATGTTTTACAGCATAATGCTCATCTCCCTAGGAGTAATTTTGCGCACGTCATTTGCTACAGGAAAATACATATCAATCAAATAAATCTCAATTTGCCCCGTGAATGAATTCCTTTCAAAGTTTCAGTGTACAGTACGTCTGAGAACAACATTTGTCCCATAAAGAACCTCTTGTTCTTCAGATGGGAAACAATAAAAAAAACGTGACACTTCTCTTAGTTGTTACGACACAGAAGCTATACACACTAATGCAGGATATAGTTCTCGCTTTATAAAGCACCAATGACTTATTCACTATTGACGCCACCTGTTCTAGAGTTGTCACCGCTAGAAACACCGGACAAAAACATAATTCTCCCCTCGGCTTTAACATGTCAGCGTTTGCTTTGTGCTGTACACAGCAATTATTTTACAGGGTTACGTGAGCGATGGATAATTCCATCCAACTTTTGAAATTACACCATATAAATTATATTAAAATAACGTCCGTGCCTTTATTCCGATTGTTAAATTGATGTGATAGTTGTTTCTCCTTTAAAACCCCAAGTGTGATGTTGAAACAATTAGTGCAATCTAAGAACAACCCGGTTGTCACAGAACAGCTAACTGTACTTACACAATATTAATGAAACAAAGTGTTTCCAACGCAGAGCTTGTTAACAACATTTAACTATATTCTTGTAATGGCTCTCTGATCCTTAGTTTAAATATTCTTGATTTCATTCGGTAATAAGTATTTTCAAAATTGTAAAAAGCTGCTTAAAACCTGTAAATACCAGACTTAACGACGCTAAATCCCTAAACATCCTTATTTCCCGTCTCTAACAGTGTCCTTTTGTTCTAGCTGCCGGCATCGATTTTAACACAATGCCACCTCGATAAATCAATGGTAAGGTTATTTCCTAGAGCACCCTGTGCCCAAATAATCCTTTTTGGTTAGAAATATGAATACATTCTAACTTAAACATCGAACCTACCGACAATTTCGAACCCAGATCCCCCTTCTTCATCAAATTCTCGACTACACCAGCCAAAACAGGGACTACCTACCCCACGGCAAGGCACGCCCCTGCCCCGCTCCAATTGGTCAGATCTATGGTGAACCCGCCCATTCCCGCCTCTTTTTGATTTAACTCACGTCAATCATTGTTATGAACTTTTCATCCAACAAGATAGGTTGAGTTAACAAAAAACCTTTTTAAATGGTTTATGCTTACAACTCTAAAAGGAACACTGCACTATTTTGTTGTTCAATTTAGCAACACATTAGATATACATACAATATTAAAACCTAAAGTAAACGCAGTATGACGCCCTATAACGCCATAATTAGGACCAGATTAGAAAATGTGCCGCCGTTAGACTAACAAAAAGTGGTCTTAGATGTGATATAAAATAATGCAGCATACTACTAGTGCTCCATGTTAATTACCGAGTCAAACTAACTTCACAATCAAGTGCGAATAACTGAAAACGAAAAGTAGACTGCAAAGGCTATCAAAAAATATACTGCATTCGAACTAAGGAGTTACGAGGTTGTCACACGGGAAATGAAACTTGCAGACGAATTTGCTGCACTCACTGCGCTGCTTACCTGAACACACGCACCTTCCTGACCCGGAAGGCAAGCGAACCCGTCTCAGGTAACAGCTCGCACTGCCGTCCGGCAACATTTCTGCAGTTTTCCCACACTGAGCCGTTGTCGCGTTGGGTTTGCGAAAGAGCAGACACTCATTTAGATCAAGCTTCATGTCAAGGAGCAAAACTGGTCTGGAAGACATCGACTAGTGGCGTAATCTACTTTTTACTGAACTGCTAGGATTAGTGGTAGGTACAGGTCAACACACAGAAAAAAAAATGAGGTCACTTTGGATAAGAAAGGGTTAGGTCGCACTCTCCAGTTAAAAAGGTGGATAACTAAAACGCATAATGCCAAAGATTTCAAGTAAAACGTTCATTTAAAACTTGTAAAATACAGATCAAAACTGGGTGTGCAAAACAACCATTGTTGCATCTATGCTCCCACATTACCACATTTCTTTCCTATTTGACAGACTTGGTTTAAGAGCCCTATGTGCTAAACAGCTTATAAATCCCCTTGGCCATATAGGGTTGGAGTGATGGGAGATCTCTTTTCAGAAAATCAATTTCATTCAGGAGCCCCAATTATTTATGACGTCAATCCGTCATTATAACATAAGTAAGGACTGAAAACAAAATACTAGAACGAACGGTATCCTCAAAACAACAGCAAGAGCTGCCGTCCTTAACTGCTGCCCCAGACTCGAGGTGATAAACTTGTCTTAAATTTTCAGAAGCCCTTGGACAGTTTCTAAGGACTTGTTATTGGTCCATTATCATCACTTCCTCCTCCGAATCATGACTGACTGGATACAGCATGGATGAATTTACTGTCCCAACACATTCAGTCCCGCGTGTGATCCACTCAACACATGTACACTAATGTTTGGAATCGCTTCTGTAAGACTCAGTGAAACCATTTGCACCCAGTTGGTCCTTGCAACCTTTCAGTCAGACCGGCTTAAAAACAATTTCCTACTTTCCAGGGGCAATGTTCTGCTTTAATTTAAAATGGAGAAAATAGCAAGTGATGTTTACTCGCACCACAGCCTACTACAAATGACTGCTGTAAATCAATTACTTTAACAATTAACACAAAAACAAAACCAGAGGTACAGAAGAATCTCAATTTAGTTTCGCCCTCTTACGTCCAATTAAACCGTTTATTGTCCATTTTCTTTTTTTTTTCTACCGCGTTTTTATTAGATAACTTTTCTTGGGCTTCACTTTATAAAGACCTAAAACTAGTCTAAAAATGTAATTCACTTCTATAAACAAGTACACTATAGTGCTTGAATCAGGACTAAGGAAATAGGTACAACGATACAGTAAAGCACGAATCAATAGTTCTGTCCTTGAAACGCACAATACACGTTTCAGAATAGTGAATCGACAAATAGTTACAAAGAAACACAAACAAGCCAGAGAGCTTAGGAACAACACAATGCTGCACACAACCGGTGGGGGTGGGGTTGTTACAGATGATCTGAAGACTGGGCATTTGGGGGGAGTTCGTCTCCTTTCTTGGGAGGACAAACTTACAACCCCAAAGAAAATGAGGCTTCGAATAAAATTAGTGATCGCAAAAAAACTTCTGTAAAAAAACTGAGTTAAAAACAATATTGAAACAAAAGTTACAACGCCAACAGACACCGCACAACGTGTCTATTTACTCCATACAGACGTTGAACAAAATAAGCTTCGCGAACTATGTTTGAACACTTTACAAATGAAACGAAGGTCTAATGCAATCGGAAATCGCTATTAAAAGAACTTACGTACTCTTGAAAAATCGCAGCGAGCAGACCCTGCAGCCTGGCTGCGCTCCCGTCCAGCCTCCCCAACCACCTCGTTTGTCACTTTCATCCCCACCTCAACTGCGTCATGGCGTCACAAACGGCCAGGCAAACTGATTGGTCATAAAGGCTTTACGTCATCTGCCGAGAAACAGTTTTCACTTCAATGTTTTCAACTGTATAACAGATTGTATTTTAACTGAAAATATGTGGTCCGTGATTGGAAAAATAATCGTTGTAAAGAGTTGGAATTCGTTTCTTATTAACTAATGGGTATTGCTTGCGGGATTTCATGTCAGAAATCCAAATTATCAGGCTACAATCCTAGAAAACACGACGTACACGTACATTGTAGTTTTAACATACAGTAACATCCTATGATTTAAATTTCATGTTTACAAATATGTATCCTAACATTTTGTCTTTTTATTGTTTCCCCACATTGTCTAGAAGTTGTAAATGTGTCGAAATAAAATCACTTTCAAATCGCTATTTAGTAAATAAGGTCAACATAATTCTTCTTTTTAAATAACTACCATCATCAAGTTCAGTTTTTCGACATTTTATGCTGTAGTTTATGTTTTTTGCTACCTGAATGCAATGTTCTGCACTTGCATACTTTAAGCATCATCTACCAGATGTCTGTTTAGTGATGAATTCTATCTAAATCTTTTTGAATTTGCTATGCATCTTCATGCTATGGTGTATGCTATGGTGTTGGATAATTTCTCTATTTTGTTTGTGCAGACTTCACTAGTTTACTAGATATATACTATAATATAAATATATAAATAATATATATATATAAATATAATATACAGGAGTCTATATCAGTGATCTTTACTAAGAGTTTTACTCTTTATATAGAATCTTGTGGTACTCAGCTAATTACATTAACCAGATATGAGCAATAGACTTTTAAATATACTCTGTACTCTATCCATTAAACTCTACTAAGTCCATACACAAATATTACTGTGTATGCCCACTGCCTGCAGTTCACGCCCTGGTCTTGATGAAAAAAAATATGCAAAAGAGGCTAAAGAAAATATAACAAACATGGCTGGTTTTTGCAGGAAGCTACATCTCTGGCTAATGACCCCATTCCATTTTATTCTCTCAAAAAATCAGTCCCAATAGTTTTGAGAATGCCAATTTTCACTGAATATGTGTTCTAATGCTTTGCCATTTCCCAATACTTTGTGCTTTGAGTAGTGTATCCTTACAATTTAAGCAAAACTCCACAATAAATTTGACAAAAAAGAGCAGTTCAACAGGCACTGGTCTCCAGATCAATGACAGGCTCTTTGTTTCTATTAGGGCACAGAAATCCAGTTCCTCAGGATCTGGGAACAACTAGGAATGACTGACTGGGAATGTCAGTGCCGAGGGGCAAGACCCAGACCCCACTGTTCTCTGTTCCGACCCCCCAGCAATGTAACAACTCGCTATCTTCTGGCGAAAACTGAAAACTTATCTCTTCACGATATAAGATAAGATCACTTTATTGGCCATATACAATTTCTTGTATTAGAAATTTGTCTTTTCACATACCCCAGCTTGCTCTCCATGAGACACACAGACAGGGATAGAAGCTTGGGGTCAGAGCGTAGGGTCAGCCATTTATAATAATAAACTTTATTTTATATAGTACCTTTAAAGTTGGCTTCTCAAAGTGCTTTATACTGCGACCCTGGAGCAATGGGGGTTAAGGGCCTTGCTCAGGGGCCCAGCGGAGTAGGATTCCTCTGCTGGCTGCGGGATACGATCCGGTAACGTTCCAGCCACAGGCGCAGATCCTTAGCCACAGAAAGAAAAACAACTCACACTACCACTGAATGTTAATAAAGAATTGTAGATGCATCAATTTTACAAGATGGAAACACCTGGGCGAAGTATATGGAAAGCAAGGGATTCCACACAGATGTGGCCCATGTGTTAATTAACATTCCAGCATGCTTAGGGTCAAGTATAAAAATGCTGGAGAGGCCTGATTATCTGTGATTATAGATGTTATTGGCTGCCAGAGGAGACCGCTTTGACATTGAAAGAGAGGTGATTGTTGGAATGTGTTCGGCAGGAGTGACAAAGACAGCTCAAATGTTTGGTTTCATGAGCAGTGGTGTTTAACATGATGTAAGTATTGAACTCCAAGAGAAACAGACCATCAGCAAAGGGCAACGGTGGGCAGAAATGTATATTCCAGGACTGTGACATCTGTACATTATTTCAAAGTACAAGTGAAATCACTCAAGCAAATGCAGATTAATTGACTGCAAATGTCAATTTGGGGCATAAGCAGCCTGTTTAATCCAAAACTGTTCATCAGGAACTGCACAGAATGGGATATCATAGTTGGCTTGCAGTGCACAAACTATTCATCACACCTGCATGTTTGCGAGTCCAGTGATGCAAAGAGCATAAGCAGTAGAATAAAAACAATGGAGAAATGTGATAAGGTCAGATGAATCATTCTTCAGTGCACGTGTGGTGCCAGCCCAACGACCTCAACATCCTTGAGTGCTTGGTTCCAATAGTGAGGGGTTTTAGAGATTCCATAATCTTATGGGAAGCATTTTCTGGCATGGTTTGGGTGCACTCACTCAATGCCTAAGAAGGTAAGGTCAATGCTAATCACTAAATCACTACTTTATGGTACTGAGTGTTCAACTTCACCCCATATTGCAGCATTTCTTTCCCGCTGGCTGGGTTGCCTTCCAGAATGACAATGTACCCATCCAAAAGTACATGTCACCAATGCCTTACATTGAAGAGCATGATCTTCTCAGTCACCAGATCCAGAAACTAGTCAACCATAAAAGTTGACTTTGGCAGACTAATTTAAATGAGCAGCTAATGCTCATAACACACGGGAGAAAATTTAATTACATAGAGGGCAAGGAGTATAAAAATATGACTTTAGACAAATACAAAACATTTTATGGTATGCCATGCCACAGACAGAATACTGTAGGCAGAGCCTAATTTGTGACAACCCAGACAGGAAACAGTAAAGACAGAGGGCTTCTTGTGATTATATTTAAGAAATCAAAAGCATACAATATTAAAATGTACAATACATTAGATGATTTATGTTATGGTGAAGTAATAATAATAGAACCCCTTCTGCTATTTCAGGTGTGTGTGGTTCGCTATTTCAAAAACTCATTTTATAAATACTGGGCCTATTTTGTAAGCTTCTATTTGTTCTTAGGACTTTGCTTTGCCTTTGTTCTATAATAAATCACCTGGAATTTAACTGGGAGAAATACTGATTATGATGTCAGCAAGATGGCCTTTTGAATTATAAGCTTGTTATCCATACATTTATTGGCATTTCACTATAAAAAAGGATTGCAGAGTTAATGATCAAAATCCAAGTATTATGAACATTGGATCATTTTAATGATGTTATGACTTTACATTCAAGGGAAGCTCATCTGGCACAGCATGTTTTACCTATAAAACTGTGAATGGGAGTGATTTTGACAAAAACAAGAGAGTTTCATTTTGTCATGTCATGAAAATGTATGAAAACAGGAATTTCATCTTATTTGAGGAAATCTACCTTATATCTTAAATTGCTCACCTAGGGATGAGTAAAGTATTTTGAATTAAATTGAATATACTGTAGATAGCTTCAGATTACTGCTGTGATTTGTGCCACAGAGAACACAATAAGCTTTTTTGTGACGATATATTGTCTTGTTATTACTACTGAAAAAGCCATTATGCCCATAAGGAAGATACCCATATAGAATCACACAGTAGTGGTTAAGGTACAGAAAACACTCATTCATAGATGTTTATTAACTGTATAGTTTGAGGGCATTTTCTTTTTTATTCTTTCCTTTAACAATGAGACAGACAACAGATTCCTACCTAGTGATTGATACAGCATTTATATAACAGGACATTTATTGGAACATTTGGTGTAATGTTACCAACATTGTTTAAAGTGATAATAACAGCATTCTGTGTTGAACCAAAGTCTGGACCCTTAACACTTATACCTGTTGCTGTCTTTTAGGATGTTTAACCAGTTTATTGTTTGTAGCTGCATTTACAAAATACTAATGGTGATTTTATATGTGTAAGTGATACGAATTAAATAAATGAAACACAAGTTACAGTTATCATTATAATTAATGTTTTCATATGCTGTCTTATTCTACAAGCAGACAATTTTAACTCTGAACAGATAACTCAGATTACAGTACTGTATAAAAAATAAGAAAATGAAGTTAAAATTTTGAAAAACATTTGCACAGACTGTATTAATTCAGAGTGGCACAACAGTGGAGGTTGGTAGAGGGTGTCGGTGTTCCTAAAGAGGAGAACTCAGAGAGCATTGGAAGTTCAGGATCATTTCACTGCAGGTATCTTCACAGAGGGGAAGATATTTTTCAGCACTGTGGCCCGGCGTTTGACTGAGTATCTCCTCAGGAATGATTACGTAGATATGTCAGTGCATAACAGTGAAAAAATTGTAAGCTGCAGGGTTGCCTGGGCTTGATCAACCTTGACTGGGTCAGCCAGGCAAGGTTGTCTGATGTTCAAAGACCCAAAACACCCGGTGATCCCAGGTAACATCACTGATGATGCATCCATGTGCATCAGAGTATGTATTTTTCAAACAAAATTAACAGACTTTAAATTATTATAATTACTTTAATGTTTTTCAAATGTGTCTTCTCTGTGGGAACATGCAAAATTGTTTTTTTTAAATAAATTTATTTTCACAGCCTCAGACTCCCCGCTTTAGAGATGTAGTTGTGAAAACAGCAGGAGTGTCTTCTGATATACAGTAATTTAAAAATGAAAAATTGAACACATTTGGTCTTTGATAAGACTGACTGTTTTGTGAAACAAACTTGTTTATGTGATTAATGATGCAATTTATTTTAAACACAGATGACTGCCTTAAGTGTATTTTTTACATTTCACTATATTTAAATTAAAATCAGTGTGCATAAAAATTTCCTGTTCAATAATTAACTCTCAAGGTATTTCGCAAAAGCATTTTTCCACTAATCGTCTACTTTCTGAACTCCAGTGTCAGCGGTAGCTCTGAGCACGCAGTCCGAGAGCCCTCCTCCTTTGGCGGCAGGCGGCTGAAGCGAACAGGTCGGGTTGCCACTTTAGTCAAGACCGGGGCCGTGTCGAGGCTGGAGTCCGCAGCATGTCCGCCCTGAGAGCAGCTAAACAGGCCCTGAGGGTCGATATAAAGAAGAGAATCGCTGCGATAGATGACCAGGAAAAACGTCGGCAGTCTAAGATCGTAACTCAAATGGTAAGCGGGGGAAAAAAAAAACATGTTTAGGTGCCAATTAGTTTAACGTGTACTTGTGTTTTTAAACGCTCGTGTTTTATGTAAACGGAGACCAGGTTCTTAGGGTAATGTCCAGCAATACTCCCCGAGATCTTTGCATATAAACACCTTGCCTGTAATGTACAACAGAATAAGAGATTTTTTTTTAAAAAGGCCTAGCAGCAGTTCTTATTGGTGCAATGCGAAGACGAGTCAACTTCCTATTTTACAGGGGGCGTGTGGTGTTCTATAATACTGCATAGAAAAAACATTGCGGTGTATCTGACAGCAGTGTAATTTTATTAGTGTTTAAAATACTCAAGTATAACAGAATGAATTACACTTATATATGATACAAGACAGAATAATAGATAATACAAGTTCGGCAATATTTTATACACTTATCTTTTAGACTTTGATATAAAAACCACAGAGATACGAAGAGATTTGAACATGTGCTTGAAACATTAAGATCTTACAAAACATGAAATAACGACGGCGATCTCTCTTGATCTGCAAATATTAGCTGTACTCTATTAAAAACATGTACCAACAGAGAAATTGGTCGTTTTAGAAGTAATTCAATTTTACAGATCCGCAGTGTCCTCTAGTGGGAGAGAGATTTCTCAGAAATGATCTGGAAATGATCTGAAAATGCACTGTATACACACTGAGCTTAAAACTGTAGCAAATTCACGAAGTTGTTATTATGGAAATATTTTGGTAGCATTTGGATGACCTTTTCTTTTATTAAACAGAAATCTAAGCTCTAGATGCCAGCTCATCCTATAAATATTCCTAAGTTTGACAGAGCATTCATGGCACACCTGTCACATTCTTTACTGTTAAGAAAGCTGTTGATTCTCACAGTAAGCTGAGGATGTGCATTGTCTTGCTGGAATGTTATCAGGTCAGGATGAGTTTGCAGGAAGGGAAGCAAGTGAGAAGTCACCAATTAGTGTGTTGTTGTGCAGGTACCATCCATAAATCCATATAAATGGTGGGAAAATGAACCTAGTAATTATAGACCAATAAGCCTTCATTTTTGTGCATGTGAGGTTAGAGAAGTGATAATTAGAACAGAACCATCATGGCATTAGTGTATTTAAATGGATTTTAAAAAGGTAAGTCTTACTTAACTAACTTGTAACAGACCTTTGAACAAGCAATAGTTGTTATGGAATAAACCAAGCAAATGGTATGGTATATTTATATTTTAAGAAGGCATTTGGTTCTTTAAAATAGATGAATACCCAAAATAGAGTCAGCAGGCATTCAAGAAAGTACTTGTACTTGGATTAAGAACTTGTTAATGGTCATGAAACAGAATATAGATAAGGATTAATTACACATATGTAATAATGTAATAATGTAATGGCAGAATGCCACAGGGAGCTGTATATCAAATCAAAATCAAATCAAATCAAAGTTTATTTATCAAATGCACAACAATACAGCGTGCCGCAGTAGTTGCTGGCAATGAAATGTCTTTTCTGTGAGCTCACAAAATTCACAAAAACACAAAAATCACTGCTCTCCCTGATTCATATCAATGATTTAGATTCTGGTATAGTACGTAATCTAGTCAAGTTTGTAGATCATACACAATAGGATTAGCAAACACTGTAGAAGCTGGAAAGGGAATTCAAAGTGACTTATATAAAATTCAAGACCGTGCAAACATCTGGTAGATGACATTTAATGTAGATAAGTGCAGAGTGTTACAGGTAGAAAAAAACAATCTTCCAATCCCAAAGGAAATACTGATCTTGAGAAAGCAAGTTATGAAAAACATTTAGGTATTATTTACACATATGTTTTCTAGCGTATGTTGGAAAGCAATAAAAAGGGCATGTAATGATAAGATAAAATTGTAAAATCCAAGTCAAGAGATGTGTAATGGAGCAGCTGTCTCCTCACTCTCTGAGGAGTCAGTACTCCTTTGAGCTCATTGGTGGATGGAGCCACTTCAGCTGTCAGTTCAGGCCCAAGGAACAAGGAAAGACAAAATGAGAAACCTTGTAGGCAGTAGGTTTTGGACCATGTTAGGGTGGAATTGTGATTTATAGCATTAGGGTTGGTCCAGTGTCAAAGTGTCTCTGGGTTTCCATTTAATTTGGGTGGTTATTTTGAGTAGGTCTTCCTATGCCACTCCACAGGATATTAAAATGGTACAAATCACTAATAAGAATTTAGAGTATTGTGTACAGTACATCAAGCTTTAAATAAGATATTGCTACTCTGGAATGAGTCCAAATAATAGCAACCAGATACATTCTGTTGTTCAAAGAAATGTCTTACCCTGATGTACAATAAAAACGTATCTTTTTATTCATGAACTGAGATCACTACAAGGGATTGTAATTATTTAATTAAACATTTATTATTCTCAACATTATTAACAGACTAAACCCACTGGACTTTCTCACAATTACGAGTGAAATACAGCCCTAAGGATATGAATAGAAACTATGTGGAAGTACATGAAACCGAGAACTTGAGATGCTTCTTTACAAAAAGGGTGATAGGAGCCTGGAACAAGCTACCCAGCCTTGTTGTTGAAACTGATACCCTGGCATCTTTAAAGAAACTGCAGGATGTGATCAATTAGCTACTAGCAGCAAATAATCTAACTGGGTTGTATGGCCTCATGCTTGCAAACATTACGTTTCTTATGCTAATTAATATACAAAATCTGTCAGGTTTATTAAAAAATATATATACCCTGTACTATAAATACTGGAATTACTTTTGAGGCTCAGTGTATATAAAATAAGTTTTGAAAACCCTTAAGGGTGGGCAGATACGTTTGTGCAAATTCTGCAGAAGGAAACAACCAAACCAAGCCAATTGGAGAGATGCTTTGGAGAAAGCATTAGTTTCTTAGTTTTAGGTATAGTTTCGGAGAAAGAATTAGTTTCATGGTTAGTCTCTGAGAATTCTTTTGGAAGCCAAGAAGATTCCTAGCCTCTTGGCTATGGATAATGGGGGACTTTTGAAGTCAGTAGCTCAAAGAAGTGCTTAGATGTTAGGTTACATTTTGGGTTTTGTTTTTTTGCACTATATGTAAAATAGCACTTTCTCTTTATCTGAAGGCTACTTCGTGTGGCAGTTTTACCCTGACCTGCCTCACAATGTTCCTGTTTAGGAGACTGTGCTCCAGGGTGTGTCACAAGGCAATAACGTTTCTTTGAACCTTTTTCTAGCTCATTAAGCATCCTCAGTACCAGCGCTCCCAGAGGATTGCAGTGTTTCTCAGTATGCATGATGAGGTCCGCACTGAGGAGATCATTGAGGACATCTTCAGAAAAGGAAAAGTGTGCTTCATTCCCAAGTACCAGTCGAAAAGTAACCACATGGATATGTTGAAGCTGACTACTGCCCAGGACATCCAGGCTCTACCAGTCACCTCTTGGAACATCAGGCAGCCTGGAGATAATGAAGAGAGAGAGGAAGCGCTGGCCACAGGTCTGTATGTTCACTGGTCCCTTGGCATACAGTATACTGAGCATCAAAAGACAAAAAATGACAATCTTTTTTTGTTGAAGGTTCATTGAGATTTTCTTGAACAAACATGACATTCATTATGTTTATTAAAATTTGTAAATAATGGAGTTGATCAATAGAGGGTGTAAAAGTCTTGGACTAATAGGGTGTGGCCACCATTTGTAGCAATATAACCTGTACAGGTAATAGACCCACTCATGTGGAATTCTGTTTTATTCCTCTGGTAGAGCATGCACATGCAAGAGTTTCTTCAGTGAGGTCTTAGTACTTAATTCATGAAGCACCATGTGTTACAGTGAAGTAATAGGTTACAGGATACGGTTCTCTTCAGCTTCTGGTCTTCTGTATTTACCCTCTGAGGAAAAATACTTTAGAAAGCATTGCAATATAATACCAAATATGGAAAGAATTTTTTAAATACGTTTTCAGTCTGATTTTCTGTCAATTCTAGTGTTTAGAAAAGTAAATTGTAACATTTAAACTTCTCTTAACACTTCATTTATACCTCCAAAACATGTCTCTTATTCAAGACACACATCATAATTGAAAAGAAAGTAGAATGGCAAGCATCTAAGAATCTTAAGTATACTGTAGATCACAAGTATCCAGTTTCAACAGTAATAATCTCCTGTGCAATTTACTTTTTATAATAACTTCCACCTTGCCTCAAATCACTCAAATCTAAAGGTAAAACAATCATTGAGTATTAGATTCCAAATAATCAAAATGCCATACCATCTCTCAGTAGAGTAATCACTGCATTTAATTTGACTCAGGTGTAACATTTATCCCATCTTGGGTGTATCCCAGTCCCATCTTGGGTGTATCCTGCCTTGTAACAGTTGCCTGCCAGGATGGGCTCAGGCTTCCCCCAGCCTTGTACAGTACAGAGCGTTTGGACAATGGATGGCTGTTCTTTGCATCACACATGCAGTCTGATTGCCGTCAATAACAAAGTGGAGGGTCATTCCTTATGAAATCAGTCGCCTGTTGACCTCAATCTTTTGATTGAAAAGTTCCTTTAATATTTGCCCACAGGATGAATGGTAGACTGTGCATGGGGTTGTACTTACAATATGATGAGGTCGACTTTTTAAATTCATTTTTTGCACTGTAGTCATATGTGCTAAAAATTAAAGATGGAAAAACTCATAAATGACTTAAGTTCTCTCCTGATGAAAATGAACAGAACAGTAAATGTATTATTCAAGCAATATAGCAATTTCATGTGGAAGATTGACCTGACACGATCACCTGATGCCTCAACCAACACATAACATAAATATGGTGTACAATACATAAACTACAATATATGTAAAATTATTTTTTCCATAGGAATTATAAAATTGTCTGACAGCCTGATTTATAAGCATTAAAACAATATCAAGGGTGGAGGGTCCAAAATAATTTAACTTTGAGCACCCCTATTTCCTGAATGATTCATTTAATTCATTTCTAGAAATCGCAGTGTAACCATTTCTCCCACGGGCAAACATGCAATGAAATATTTGTGAAAATCAAAAGGGATGAGGTCAAAAATGGCCATTTTTTATAGATTTCATATGGGATGCCCGTAGAGTTATCAGTAGCAAATAGATATTCCTTTCCAGCCAAACACATTTGGATCTCTTTGTCTGGATTTTTGTGTTCAACAGTTTAGCATATCATTATGCATGTTGCTGGCAGATATTATGCTGCTGGCGAGTCCATGTAAGGTGTTGCTCCAGCACTCCAATGAATCTGTATCAGGTTACTTTGTTCTCATGACAAGTGGGGTATATTGGTTCCTTTCTGTGTTCTGCTTCCTTGATTTTTACTAGGTGTAACATTCAACAGGGCAAATCACCTAATTACTCGTGTCCAACTCAACGCTCTTAGTAATGAGGTGATTAAGTGCTTAAGCAACAATCTAAGTCACTCCAATGCATCATGGTCAATCAAAATGATGCAAAAACAAAACACTGATTCAGTATCTATATACACTTTATTTTCTAAAAGCGTATACTGTAATAATGAATGAAGAGACAATTTTCTACTGGTGTTCACTATACCTGTGCTTCAGACTAAGCCTATCTTTAAACAATTTACGTTTACACAGGAAGACAGGAAACAGTTGCAGAAGATCTAGACTAGTAATTACAGTATGATGTAGTGGAAGGTGAAAACTGCACATTGTGTGCTCAAATCTCTGTGCTCAGACTGAGAGGTTTAAATGCATCAGCCTAAAAAAAATGGTCTTGTTGTAGTAATATATGTTTTAATTATATATAATATATATATAAAATAGGAATTACCTAATAGTTTTCAGTTGATCTAATTGCCATTTAGCTATAGCTATTAAGCCTTATTCAAAACAGTTTTATGTTTGTTACAGAAAATTAATTGTTTGGGTTAGAATGCTTCCTAAGCTGTACATGTACCAGAAATACCCAAGGTCAACAGCTAGAAGAGGTGATGTTTCTTTGTAAGGATTAAATATGCCATTTTTGTGTTTGAGTTCTGTTATTTTAGTAAGTATTCCTGTGTCAGGTATATTTAAGTATCTGCAGCTCTCATGTATAAAGCTTTTGCAGGGATTAACTGAATTGGCAGCAAGCTATTAAACAATTTATTAGCAATTTCAGGTTCCGTAAAAAAAACGTCTATCACTGTAAACTGACATTACTGTTTTAGACAGAATTTAATGAAGATGTATAGATTCTAGATAATTAATATTTTTCTCCTTGTGCCCTGTAACCCCTGAAAACAATACCTACTAATATCATTATGTATGGATTAATATTAATACACCTTATTGTGAACAGCACTCATGCAGGTTCATGTCAGTTTTCATGCTTTTAAACACCTTCCAGCAGAGGGTGCTAAAACACTGTAGAATCAAGCCCTTGACCAAATGCAGTCAATTTTATACAGTAACTGTTATTGGTGAATAAATGTTTCATTGCTGTCTTCACAGTCTAAGTATGGATAAATTATTTTATTTGACAAATGCAAGTGTAGATTCATAGTGTCAATATGTATTACAGTTACTTTTTTTAAATATCTCAAATAGCTACTTTTTGTGTAATATTAAAGATATGTAGAGATATTCTAGAGTAGAGAGATTTTAGAGTCATAAATACAAATATTTTTCCTGGAAAATACAATAATTTAAAAGTATAAGTGAAACACAATTGACACTTTTTTCTGTAAAATGCACTGTTGTATAATAAAATCCCACTGGCTTGAACAGGAGGGCAGTGTTACAGGGTGTCATAATCCTTCAGAACTGTGAACACATTATTTTGAGGTCAACCACGCCACCTGCTGTGTTTTATAAGGAAAAGAGCACCACCTGAAACCAGGTAAAAACTAGAACCTGTTCAAGATCTAGGTTTATCTGAAGCTAAGGAAAGCTGCAGTGGTCTGCAGTGTGTAGACTTCTTCTAATCTTTTTCATATTTCTGACATTCCATAACCTCTTAATCTGTGAAGGTGTGGACTGAGATTGAAAAGCCTTTCCCATCCATCAGCTTTGTCCATTGCCTGAGAGTTGATTTTTACTCCAAATTTTCTGATCTCTGCTAACATGTTGGAGAAGGAACTCTGGTTGATCAGTTGCTTGCTCAGTTCTTCTGACGCACTTTTGGTTCTGCTGCTAATGGCATTCATTGCCCTCTCCCTTAGTCCTTCGGGAAACCTGCACTCATTCTTTGTAGTACACCTTGCTGTCTGTGTTTTTAAGTGGTTTTGGTGACATGATAGTGGCATGATGGTAACTCTTGGCAGCAGCACAAGCAAGAAACTGAATACTGTGCAGTGCCCAGAGAGGCAAATTGGCAGAACAGAGCTATAGTAATACTTTCAAGAGCTTGTCTGCCAAATGATCAGAGAGATGTTTTAAATCATTACAGCTGACATAATTTGTCTTTTATTATTTTTCTAGCATTTTACTTTGAACTCTCTGATGGTTAATCAGCATGGCTCACAATATGACACTTTGCACCAGAATGGGGGGGAAATAAATACTGTGTGCTTTTATAATATAAATGTCCCATTTTACACATAATGTGCTCCGTGCTGTCATGGAAGAGGGATAGCACTGATTAGATCAATAGCCCTGTGTCAGATTGAAGTCCTTCCAGTCCTAGTGGTGCCTAGCCAGTTGGGGAAATATTGGAGTTTATTGGTTAATGATGAAGCCCAGTTTTAAACTGGTGACGTCTGGACTATGGGACTCTAACTGATCGCCTTCACTCGTACACTTCAGGGGCTGAACAAAGAACTGTGTTTAACTATTGTGGCGGTGTTGTTAAAATGATGCACACTAGGCGGAAGAAACAAAAAATGCATAGCCCTGCAACGCACTATCCTTGTCCAAAACCCTAAACCATATTGAAAAATAACCTCTGATCAGTTGGTTTTCACTTTATCAGCTTTCTTTTCCTGGTCTGTTTCAAATGATAGGAACTGATAGAGATGATCTGGCACTCACACAGCTACATCGCTAAGGCAAAGCAACTGAATCCAGTCAGATGAAATGCTCCTCTCTCTGTGCATTTTTTTCCAAGGGAATAAATACTGACATTAATGGATGCTGTTAGAGTTATATTTTGTGGTGTTTTTTTCTTAGTTGAAACAAAATCTCTCTATATATTTTCTCATCAAAAATTCCTTTTCCTCTATTCTTCTCTCAAGTCCCCAAATCATCATCTCAGTTGAAAATTGAAGGCAGAATTATTAGCCGCTTCCCTTCAAAAGGAACATAAGGGCAGGCATGGCAGAGAAGTGTGATGTGAATGGAGGCAGCTGAGGCAGGTCTTTGGGGACGGGGGGCAGTGGTTCAGACTGCAACTGAAGTTAGCTTGATCTGCTGCAGATGATGCTCTCCCCTGACTCTGGGTGCCCCTGCTATTCAGTTCACCTGAACCCGCATCCTGAGCTCCACAGACCCTTTGATGCCATATAATTAAAAATGATAGAACGACAACAGTGCCATCACACATTTTGGCAGCAACTAGACTAGCAACCAAGAAGACTTGTTTTCTCTGATAACACCTTCTCCTACAAAGCGTGTCTGTTTTTAGCATCTCCAAATTGGATTTTGTTTAATAAAGATAAACATCTTCTTACCTGATTGTGCTTAAAACTAGTCCTACTTGTTAACCAGGAGACATCTTAGTGAAATGATTAATATAGAGTGTTTTCCTTTAAAAAGAGATAAAGATGTGTTGCCTGGGTGCTAAAACGGAAAAGGTCAGGAATGATTTGTGGTGTGCTGAGGAATATTTTACACTGACACAAGGCAGTAACATGGATGAATAGGCTGCTAAATGCTGAGCTGTTCATTGCTTGCCAGTGGGTGTTGCTGATGAGGGTATGTAATGCACAACATCATTAAGTCTTGCAATAACAAAACGTAGTGCACACTCATCGATAAAGGTCAATTGAAATGCATCTTAAGATTCATCTCAGAAATATGTAGGCTCAATTAAACACATCTCGTCTTATTAAAATAATTTAAAAACTTTTTCTAATGAACTAAAATATTTTTATTCTAATCAACCCATTCAACGTTTCTAGAGCCTAGTAAAATGTATGTACAGTATAAGAAAGCTCAGTAGATGTCATATAAATAAATTCTTACATATCATAGCTGATGTTTGACACAGCATCATGTTTTAGTACTTATTGTAATTCATATAAATTTGACAATTCCTAATTATTCTGAAATGACTAATTTAGAGTTTTGAGAAAGAGGAATACATTCTAAATTTAATGTTGCCTGAATTTGTAGAAATGTGTGTTACATGTGTCCTTTACTGGTGTTCATGTAGGCTTTGGTTTAAAAAAAATCACTTGGATTTGATTGTAAGGAGATATTTGATGTTACAAAAGGGCACAGAACATTCAAACAGGATGACTCTTGCAAGGTTTAGAGCCTTTCACATTTCCTACACAGCTAAATTAATTGAAAGGTTAATTTAAAAAATAAGATTTTTTACTTTAAATTCAGACCTACAAGATGAGCTTTAAAGTAAGCATCAGTGGCCTTTGGCCACCTGGTGGGAGAAAAGACTTTCTACAGATTCCAGCTCGGGTTACTTGGTGGAGCTGTCCTGCTGTGCCTGTGAACAGAGACATGTAGACATTTTCTTCGAAGAGGAATGAAAAAGTCAAATTGAGAGGCATTAATAGGGGAAAATTGCCTTCAGAAAATGTACATTTTTAGAGTAAAAGCAGAAACAGAAAAAAATAGGAAGAGAAAACAGTTTGCATATAGTAAAGGCTATAATGCCTCACAAAAGTGCTTGGCCTCAAAAGAAATGGAAACGAAAATGTCAGAAAATATGCAAATGTAGAAAAATTCACAAATTATTATTCTAGAAAGAGTATTCTTTATTCTTTTCTGATCTTACAACTGTACTGTACAATTTGAGAATATTAAAATTTATAAATGTAATACACCACTATTTTTTCTGACAACACAACCACTACTCATTGTTGAGCAAATTGTCTAGAGTGTGTTCTAGTAGCAAAAAGCTGAAGCAGGTACTGAAGTTTGTTTTCCCTTGAGGGCCCTGTGCTGAGAGAGATTATTATTATTTCTTTTCCTTGAAGTGAATTAAAGCATTAGACTCTGTGTCACAGTGCTCCAGTTAAGCATATACAGCCCTTGTTTATATTTGTATCCTTCAATTTACTGATTTTCCTGAGAAAGTCTAAGGTTCACTTAAGGATAAATTCTTAGTTGTACAAGTAAAGCTGAAGAAAAAGCTGGATATTTGGGTTTAAATGTGCTTAAAACTGGTCAATGGATCATTTATCTTGTCACCCTGTCACAGATTGAAGTATTAGACAATGTCAAACCCTTTAAGAGACCAGGAGCACTGAATTATAAATGTCCAGCAGAAAATGAAAAGAGACAGATTGCACTAAATCGTTAGCTTTCCTAACCATGAGATTGTATGTGTCGGAATGAATTGTTTATTTATTGCTCTCAGGAGTGAATATTGAGTGATTGCTGATTTTCACTGGTTTTCTAAATTCAACTGTGGCATTACTTTCGAGTGCTTTGCTATCTGAGCATTGTGTGTGTAGAAGCTTGATCCTACAGTAGCTTTGAGAACGCATTTTTGCAGTGGACACATGTTAAATGTAAACATCACTGGTGATGTCTCCACAAAGAAAAAATATCTGCATGGAGATTGTGCTAGTCGCTTCTGCCATCAGTACTCATGAGTAATCCGTCAGTACATTTTACAGGTATGAATGTATGCACAATAATAATCGGGGAATAGGTAAGGTTGTAGGCTGATGCATAGTGAGTCCTAAAGTACTGCCTAATTTACATGACAAATACATAATGTTCCTTTCTAGTCTTCTAAATAATTTAATCATTTCAAATGAGTGTTTATGAGACTGCTAAAATATTAAACATCTCTTGCAATGAGAGAGGACCATGAGGGGCTCTGTGGAGAAGGAGAAAGGATGGCCGCAGAGTTGTGCCTTTCTCCTAACTCATTAAAATCCAGTTCTCCCTTTCGAACATGGTGAAAAGTAATAACCGTTGGTGACATTTCAGCCTGCTTTTTAATTGCAGTACTGTTATCAGACTATTGAAGCTGTACCTGAATGCTCTGCCCTGGGTTTTCATTCACAGTTGGCATCCACCCGTTATAATCTAAACTGGAACATGTAAATGAGACCTATGAAAGAATATCATATCAGTAATCTATGTTTAATCATTTTTTATGATTTCTTGGGGAAAGATCACACGTTTTGTACAGATTTATTTGAGGTAGTTGTCAGGTCTTTCAGCTGGGGTGAGTTTGAGTCTCAGGTGGATACGTGTACCATAACACCCCTGAACAAAGTACTGTACTCAACTCAGACTGTTTTTAAGAACTACCCACTGTGTGAACTGGCACCCAAAGCATGTGTGCAAAAAAATTGGAAACTCCAAATTGCTTTGAATTAAATTGTCAGCCGAATAAATTGATATCTTCATCACTGGGCAAGAAGTTTGATGAGCAGCAGAATAAAAAAAACTGTTCATGTTTCCAGTTTAAAAGCTTAGAGAAAGCTTTGAAAAGTGTTTAAGGTACTTATTTCTGATACAGCAGATTCACCCAAAAAGGATGTTTAGCTGCTTATTTTGAATATAGTCTGTTCTTTATGTTTGGGCAACTGATACACCACGGTGGCCCTATAATACAAATAGATAAATGTGTACTGTAAGAACTCCAACAAAGGATGGACGCTGAAGTTTATGGTCTTTTTTTTTTCCCTCACACATGTCTTCATTAATGAGTAATAGAAATATTCATATACAAATGTCTTAACAGGATCAGAAGGATTTTCCCACAATAATAAAGTGATGGGAACAACTAGGAATCTTTCTGAAGTGTTCGATTTCCCCACAAAGTGCGTGTAGACCATGTCTCTCCTACATTGAAAGTATAGCGTGTAATCAGTGCCAAGGATTCCCATCTTCTGACCTTCCCATCAGAACTTGGGAAGAGTGAAAATATTGTATCTCAATAGGTCAGATGATTTGTTTTGCAAAAAAGGAAAAAAAAATGAGCAAGCTGCCTTCCACAATCCTTGCTTATACTGTATATTGCGTCATCTCTTTCCATTTGACCGCACTGAGTCTTTCAAGAAAGAAACAATTTAGTTTTAGTGCTGCAGTAATGAAACTAGAGTTAAATGAAATGGCAGGTGAGCTCAGAGGTTTATGTGTAAAAGTGGATTAAAAGGTCAGGCGCTGATTTGTGCCCAGACGCCCATTTTCACTAGCAGGATCTCTGGACCCACACTTCATGCAGCAAGAAACTTTTCACATTGCTTCTCCCTCTTTGGTCTTACACAGGTGGGCTGGACTTAATCCTGATGCCTGGGCTGGGGTTTGACCGCAGTGGGAACCGGCTGGGCCGTGGTAAGGGATACTATGACACCTACCTGCAGCGCTGCATGCAGTACCCTAAGGGCAAGCCCTACACGATTGGGCTGGCCTTCACAGAGCAGGTCTGCACGGCGGTCCCAGTAGATGACAACGACATACGGATCGATGAAATCCTGTTTGAGGACAAATGAGCTGCTTAGTGGCAAGAATCGAGCTCTGCTCTGTGGTCTATTATGCTCATTTCAGATGGGGAATTATCTACCTGTGAAAGTGCCTTTTCCAGTTTAATTTAATTAAAAATCTAATCAAGATTACAAAACACAGCAGAGACCTATACATTTTGAAAACTTGAGCTCAGAAAGGTGACTGAGGGGAAACGTTTTTGACTGAAAAATGTCTATCTTTGCTGATAAATTGCTTAGGTTGTGAAAAACACGTTCTCTAAAAGATACCTAGATTTTTGTAATGGTATCTGTCATTATTACTTTCACACAACTCGGGTATAAAGGTTTGTAAAAATTTACAGTAATAAAATCACAGCAGTTCATACTGTAGCTCACAGTGGCAGTGGTTTGGGTGTGATTTTTTGTATTCAGTGCTCACAGAATGCCCACGCTAGCAATGCACGCTTTATCCAATGGTAAATTTGATCATTAATAATAATAATAATAATAATTGCTTACATTTATATAGCGCTTTTCTGGACACTCCACTCAAAGCGCTTTACAGATAATGGGGACTCCCCTCCACCACCACCATGTGCAGCCCCCACCTGGATGATGCGACGGCAGCCATAGTGCGCCAGAACACTCACCACACATCAGCTATCAGTGGGGAGGAGAGCAGAGTAATGTAGCCAATTCATAGATGGGGATTATTAGGAGGCCATGATTAGTAAGGGCCAATGGGAAATTTGGCAAGGACGCCAGGGTTACACCCCTGCTCTTTTCAAGAAGTGCCCCCGGGATAACTATCTCTCATATCCTTGCTGTTGTTCTCTTTTATCTTTTGTTTCATTCCTCTGTGTGTGGGCCAGCCTTGTGCTGTTTTCCCCATGGAGACCTGGTCACTAAACTGTATGCATGCTTTGGAGAACAGGAGAGCCACTAATATCTAAACTGTCCTCCTTCTGTAGGAGATCTGAATGCTTCATTTGATTATTATCCTTAAATTTAATTATGCAAATATCAGTTCAGTTTCATATTTTAAATTTACAGTTGAGAGTACTTTTTAAAAAAAGAGAGCAATGTAAAATGGTTTTCAAAAAATTGTTTTTTGAAATGGAGAATAAGACTTTCTGATACATAGCCTAGTGAAATATGCTTTAGACAAATGTTTCAAATGATCATTTTAATAGTTTTGTGGTTAAATTAAAGACTATTTCTTCACATGTACTTTGAATATTTTCAAGCTATGAATAAAAATTCTTTGGTTTAAAAACATTGTTACTAATTATGTAATTATGTGGATGCTGCACATTGGTGGTGGTGGAGGGGAGTCCCTATTACCTGTAAAGCGCTTTGAGTGG
Organism: Atractosteus spatula; assembly: GCF_055471065.1. Taxonomy (NCBI): domain Eukaryota; kingdom Metazoa; phylum Chordata; class Actinopteri; order Semionotiformes; family Lepisosteidae; genus Atractosteus; species Atractosteus spatula. The sequence goes on along the minus strand of NC_142712.1, from coordinate 44,761,579 downwards.
AGTGTCCAGAAAAGCGCTATATAAGTGTAAGCAATTTTTATTATTATTATTATTATTATTATTATTATTATTATTATTATTATGCAATACTAAAGGTTAGTTCTATAAACATTTCACTTTTAAGATTGTTTAAAAAGCAGAGTCGGAGTGCTCACAAAAAGGTCTTTAGCCCAGACTGACAAAAAGTGTAGGAAGCATTCTGTGGATGAAAATTGTTTTATTTATGTGATAATTAAATGTCCTTTTGATGCCTGTATATTCAACTGAAATTCTAGTAAAAAGTGACTGAAGCCAATTGTGCTAAATAATTGAAGTGTTTGATTGGTCTCATCACCCTAAGATGGATACCTAACCACTGCACATACCTCCTTAATTACACAGTCGTAGCGTCCCCTAGAGTCAATATTTTCTGACCCCTGGAGACTGACTAAGTGTGGGGAATATCATTAACATGTTTCACACTATTACGGATACAACCTAAGGCAGAAGAAATCTGCTCTAGAATACTTTGATGAGAAGCTTGTTCAGAATCTCTATTCTGAATCTTTTCCATATGACAACATATGTGATATTACTTGCTATTAGCTATAAGTATATGATTGTTATTATTATTGCATTTTGATATTTTTTCCATATAAATGATGGTTAAGGAGGGATCACACACTTGGGGTATGTACTGTAATTGTATCAAGACTTAGATATAGCTGAAGTGCTACTATTGAGACCACAAGTGAAAGAGGAATAATAACAAAAACAGTTTAAAAATCACAGTAAAGATTTTAATTAAAGCTGTCTGCTTTATTATTGGTTAATCATGATATTTATGGCATTACAATGCTCAATTTATAAGTTTTTAATAAAAACAAATTGTTAGTACACCCTTCATTATTCTCCCACGTTTCTATTAGTGTTAAAAATATCCTTGTTGTGACAGTTGCTTCATGTCGGATATGCATAATGCAGGCATGGACCAAAGCCAACTTCATTGCTTGCCTCCTTTTTTGCAACCTGAGTCACTGTAAAGGAAAATGTTTTTTCTTCTGTGCAGTGCGACTGAAGTGTTCCTACCATGTTACGCTAACATCTTTTTTTATTGAATATACTGTATATGTGCCTGTCCTATTTTCTGCTTGCATTTAAAAAGGGCTGTTCAGTTCTCATTTGTAGCCAGAGAAAAGTATCACCAAAATAGGAATAATAAAATGCTTCATAACATTTATTAGCAGTGAGGTTCTTTTTCTCCCTGGCTGTATCTCCTAGAGAGTTAAGCTTCCTGTTTAATCAAACACAGTGGGGACCTGGAAATGATTAATAAAAAAGCCTGGCTAGGTTCCAGCTATCAGCAAGAGAGCTCATTATGAGAAATTAATATACTGGAGCAGGGACGATGGCAGATAAGTTCACGATATGAGTGCTCTGGGTACACTAGTGCTGACAGCTTAGGAATGGACTTTAGGTATCATCTGTACATGTCATGTCAACAGAAACAATTAAAGATTTCACAATGTACTGAACTGTGGCTTCCATTTCTGTCCTCCACAGCACATTCACTGGCAACCTCAGTGAGAGAACATGTGACGGACTATTATTATGTAATTGCCGCATTTTTCTCCATATCTGTCCTTCACAGAAACCCAGATGAACAAAAGCCATGAATGTACTGTACTGTGGCTGTACTGGAATTAAAACTGTGTTTTTGTGAAGTGTCCAGAAAACATATTGTATTAAAGCTGTTGAGTATCCCTAAGGGAGACAGGAAGATGCACCCAGAGGAGAAGATTGACATAGCAACATAAGAAAGGTTACAGACTAGAGGAAGCCATTTATCATCAGGCTTGAAAGAAGACAGTGTATCAGCTCTAACAACACGGCAAGGTAGCTTGTTCCAGACCTCCACTGTGTAAAGAAGTGCCTCATGTTCTCGGTTTTAAATGCACTACCTCTTTTTTTTACAGTATTCCACATGACTTTATGTTTACCCTACTGATTTTTCCCCTGTGTTTCACAACAGTGAAGCTCTCATTAATACTGTATGAGAATCAAATGGGAAATAGCTGATACGTACCAAAGTGCTGGAGGATAATGGGCTTCATGTGCAATTTTCATAACAGGAATATTAAGAGAATATTGCTGCTATGCGTCATCATTTAAAAATGCATAAAACAAGAATGCTTTTCAAGGCAGAGATATGGAAAGACCTTTATAGATCAGGACAGAAGAGGTTCAGAAAAAGGAAATTTATATTGCACATAGCTGTAAGTAAGAGAATCTATGACACATCTCAACTCCCTCAACTGTCTAAATCAATGATATTAGGCATGACACAGAGTTTGTTAGAACATTTCTTCTTTGTGAGAAACAGAAACAATGAGTACATAAAAATAATAATATTGCTCAGATGGCTGCTTAACAAACTGTACCTTGAATTAATCCAGGTTTCCTCATTCTTTTTCAACAATTCAAATTCAAACCCCTAAAAATATAATTAACAGCTGTAATAATAGTTACTTGGTGGTAGTTACCTTTTAAACTGGAGGATAATTAGGAATTATAATGCACGCATGAACTACATTTTTTCAAGACCAATTTGCCTACTAAAGAGGGTGGCCTACTAAATTCTTTTTGGGTAATTCCCTCAGCAACTGAATAATGTTCTAGAGCTGTAAGCACACTCTAAATACACTGAATAGGGAAAGCATCATAATATACTGTAAGAGGGCTGAATAATAGTGCTAATAACTGGGCTTCCAAGGGGGACAATGCTGGTAAAACTACATGATGATGGTGAAAATATACAGCACTTCAAACATCATGGAAATACTGTGCGAGACCTGTCTATTAAGTAACAATGACTTGTCATTTAACAAAAAAGCTCATAGTTACTGCCTGTTGGAGACCTTGCTCCCACATTACTTTTTACAGGATGGATTGAGTGCTGAAAATAGTGAAAAAATACAGTTAAAGCTTAAAGATGTTCTACGATGATAATTCAATGCACCAATCAAGTTGATGAGAAGCCAACAGAGTATGGTACTCTTGTGTACCAAAGAACTTGTGCAACATTGCAACATTTTTGTTATATTAAATTATTTATGCTCTATAGTTATTGTCTCATTCAAGTTCTTATAAAATTAAACTTGTAAATTTAATTTAATTTATATTTTTTACCTGGGTGTTGTATATGCTTCTACCATTTCATTCATATTATATTTCCTGAGCATTCAATGATAGTTAAGATTAATTTTGTTCATTAAGCTTCAGTTCCTGCAATTTACATAGAACCTGAGTATATGTATTAATGTTACTTGGCAACTGCTGTCTTTGAACTGAATTAGCTGAAAATGGACTGTAGGTTACTGAAACTATTTACCCCACAATGCTGCTGCATAAGGGAATGGCTTTGAAGCACTTCTTACAAATATGAAATATTCATTCTGTGTCTGGCACCTCAGAGGTTACAAATGAATCCTGCATACTAACATCAGCCCATGACAGTGTGGTACTGATTGTCAGCACTGCAGTGGTATAGGAGAGCTGGCATAGCACTTAGTGTGTGGCCTTTCACAGGAATGCTTACTCATGTGTGTTTCCAGTCCAGGGTTCCATAAGCACACAAAAAACATTTGGAAGTGACCTCTGGCTTATACATTTTTTTCAGGGGCTAGAACTGCAACTCTTACATAAGAATTTGAAAAAAAATCTACAGGATAATGAGAAAGTAAATGCAATTCCTACCTCTTCTGCAGGAGACATCCGAGAAATTGTAAAGACCTTTGGTGCCTCATTTTTCTGAAGTACAACAGTAGCGAAAAATAAAATAAAATGAATGCAGGCAGGAGGTCAGAGCAGTTGAACTGCAGTGATCCGTTCACCACCAGTGTGTGATGGCTGCTTTAGGAAAGCTGGAGATTAGAAAACAAGAAACCCAGCTGCAGTAATTTCTTTCCTGCATTATGTTAACCTCTCTCCAGTGTGCACCTTTGTTCTCAAAATTTGGGCTGCAGCAAAAATTGGATTTCACATTTTTTTATCGTTCTTCCTTCCTCAGCTTTAATAACAAGCAAAGCTATCTCCCAAGATTTGTCCTTTCTGGTGGTAGAATGTATATAGTAATTTCTTGTGTCGGTATGTTGGTTTTTCATCTCAAGTTGCTTAACAAACAGTGCTTTGCCAACATATAGTATTCAGCCACTTGCACAGTTTTTTCACATTTTGTTGCTTCAAGGGTTGTGGTCATGACACTTTGAAGTAGCAATTCATATTTTTAATATACAAAGCCTACTCCACACTCTCAAAACAAAAAAACAGAAGAAATAACTGAACACAAAATTAAGATGAAAGACAAATAGAAAAGTCATGATTGCATTTGTATTCAAGCCCTTTGCTAAGCCAAGCCTTAATTTAGGTACACAAGAATTCCTTAATGAGCTACACCATTAGTTGAATGGCCTCTGTCTGTGTGCAATAATAGTGTTTCTCTTGATTTCAGAGTAAAAACCCTGTCTTTGAATTACAAGCGACGACTCAACCATTGAGATTAAGGAGCTTTCAAAGCAAGCCAAGGGTAAAGTCACTGAAAAGCACTGATTAGATTAAGGGTGCAAAAATTACTGCGGCCTCTGAATATCCTTGTGAGCACAGTCTACTCAGTTTTTGAAAGGTGCATTGTACCACCCAGACTCTGCCTAGATCAGGCTGTCCCTCCAAACTGAGCAGCTAGGAAAGGAGGAAACTGGTGAGAGGCAGGGGTATAAAAAGTACCAGGTGTCAAATGCATTACTTGAATAAAAGTACTGTTTGAAAAATATGTAAGTAAAAGTAAACATTTCCTCATAAAAAATAACATGAGTAACAGTACAAAAGTATTGTCTCTTAACTATACTGAAGTGTTAGTACTGCAGCCCTCTTGAAATTCTATCTTGAAATCTGCTGTTATATACTCATAAATATAGTTATATCTATCATATCAGCAGCACTACTATTTCACTCCTGTGGTTACATTTGAATTTCAGATCAGGAATTTAAATTATAGTCACAAATCTTTATCTATTTTGAAACCTCTTGTAAATTCCCATTACTCTCTTAAATTACCAAACAAAACAAGGATCTCCTGGCCTTAAAGTACCTCGACATTGCAAGTGGAGTTAATATCATTGTAGAGAAGCTACAATTGTAGAGAAGCTCCTTTTCTGCATGAGTGGCTCAAGGTCAAAGTACAAGGGAGATCACAAGGTTGCCTTCCCAATTTTCTCCTTCTTTTCAGACTTTGTGTACAACAGTCGTAACTTTAATTTATCCTCCCAATCTGTGGAGAGGTAAGTAAGAAGCCGTGGAAGTGCAAAGACCCCTATCACCGTACACAAAACCAATGTGCCGTTATCTCATACAGCACACAGAGATGGAAGAAAGGAGGTTACTGAAGCTCCAGATAAGTGGTGTACCATACATCTAAAACATGATCCACTGAAAAAATGCAAGAGTTTCAGAAGCATTGAAAGGAACATAAACAGTTCCTGATGGAGAATGCCATCTGCTTCCGGTGCTGTAGTTCAACTGGACACCAAGCAAAGAACAGTGAAATATCTGTCAAATGCTCAGAGTGTGAAAGTGATACCATGCTGTTCTTCATCAGGGACAAGCTCCATGTCCATCAGAGCTTGGCGGGGTCACAAGAAGATCTATCTCACAAAGCTGTCATATCCATATGCACAGAGATATGTGGAGAAGGTTTTAGCATTAAATCATGCTCTAAGACATGCCTGGTCACTGTCTAACCTAACAGCCGCCACAAGGACACTGGAAGATGTATGCTATTCTTGGTGATCAAAGCAATATCTTGACATGTTTAAATTTGAAGACATTCCAGTTCCATATACCCTAAAGACATGTGCTGGGGGTTTTGAAACAGCTGGCAGAAGAGTCACACTGCAGATGAGAAAATCAGCCTTCCACCTCCTAGTCTGATAGAGTATAATGAAATCTCAGACAACAGAGCAGAGATACGCACTCCCCAAGCTGCCTACCACCTGTCACGGGAGCCAGGTCAGTCTCCTGTGGAGTGTGCAACTCCGACCCTATGCATGACGGTATAATCCGGAAGTGTCTGGAGAAGGACATCAGGGGATGACACAGCAAGGTTAGGTCGGGTTCACAAACAGGGCGGTGACTGAAGTGCATGGGGGGAACGAGCGCAGGCAACCAAATCCAGGCAAGTCCCAAATGGAAAGTCAGGGGGCAGTCTGAAATCCAAAAGCTGGGAGATCCATCTGAGACAAAGAGTTTAAAAACCAAGGAACGGGGAACCAGGATCAGGAACATGAAAGGTAAAAACATAACGGGACTAAGCGCTCCGAGCCCCGGGCTCAGAGGTCAGGACATCTGGGGATAAGGCCTATGCCCTCGGGCTACTCCAGAGCCTGGTGGTAGGCAGGCCTTCAGACATCCGTCTTCCAATGCTGAGCCCAGAACTACAGAGATGCCGGGCTTATATAACAAAAAAGGGAGGAAACGCAGCTGACAGTACTAAAACTAAAATCAATATAAAAAAGGTAGGAGTGCCCTCTAGAGCAGGTATGAAGACCGTGACACCACCAAAGCGAAACACGTACTGTAGCTGATGAAATACCACAATACCGAACTACCAGATGCAGACATTCTTTTACTTTTAGGTAGAAACGTTCTTTAGAGTGCACAAGATTTGTACGCAGTTAAATAGTCCTTACGATGCTCCATATGCACAGAAATTGGATCTAGAGTGTGTCATTATAGATTACTGCCTTGGCAGTGTCCACATGCCAAATGAGGTAAGTGCCCTGAAGACCTTCATTTTGAAGAGCGGATGACCATCCCATTTCAGTCCATGTGAGAATCACATCAGAACAAAGGAGATAATTTGCAAAACCCCAAAATTATGTCTAGGCAAAACTCCTCAATGACCAAGATCAGGGAAAACCTTTGGCAATTGGTCTTCTGTTGAACTGAACGTTATGACAAGTTGGTGCTCTCTGTAGAAGATATGGCATTCCTCCAAATAATGAATGAAGAATTTTTCAAAGATGATACAAAAAGCTGGGTTGTATCACTGCCATTCCCGAAACTAGAATACATACATCAAAAGTAGGATACACAAATCCATACAGAAATAGGTTTACATCTCTGGCACATCCTAGAAAAATGACCAGAGATGAAAGCTCACTTTGTTGACTTCATGCAAAAGATATTAGACAACATTTTCAGGATGGCAAAAAATGTTGGAATCATCCCACTTTTGGCATGTACAGTACCATCCACAAAAACATAGGCAAATCTGAGTGGTGTCCAAAGGGAAGAGTGTCCCATAATTTTTTACCAACTCCACTTGCAGAAATCTAGTTTTCCTTAGAGGTTTCTGTGCTGATAAAGCCCAGCCTTTAAATCTGATTAAGTGACAAGGGAGTAATATTATTTTTTTCTCTTGTAAATGTATATGTTAACTGTGAAAAAGCAGGTTTATCTTTTTTCTTTTTTAAAAAACTTTGTTCTTTCACTCTGACTTTGCTCCACTAACACAGATGAACATGTAATTTATGAGTATATATCTGCTATTAATTATAGCAAGTCACAATCACAAATTGTGATTGAGCAGATGAGCTGAGCTGAACATGGAAGACTTTTTTCTAGGTTTCTACTCAGCGGGTATCACCCAGCTAGTAGCATGCACCAACATAAAACATTCATGCTTACCAGGAGCCTGAACCCTCTCAGTTGGTGGTTTTCAGTACAGAGGCGAATTCCTGTTTTGGAGCTCTTGGGTTGAATTGTAGGATCGTTACAAAAGGGCATCCCACTCTATAGTTCATAAGAGGAATTATCTGCGTGAACCTTTATATGCATTAATTGTTGGTCCACAGAGTGTAGAATGCATTCTTCATGCTCAGTGTGTAACAGCTGCTGTGTGTGTGTTTGCCATGAGCCCAGTGGCTCTCCCTCTAAACTTTACTCAACTCAGACGACAAAAGCTACAGCTTCACCACAGACAGATCTGCTTACAAAGAAAAAACATGTGAAGTAAGATTCTGATTGTTAAAAAACTTTCTGCTTAAGTAGAATTTGGGGTGTGGTGCAACACGTTTGGATAATTGTACATTTATGCAGTATTTTTTCAAACAAATAAAATTATTTTAAATTAGTACTCATAAACCACAACCAACAGAAGCCATATGCACTGTACCACATATTTTCCTTTTAAAATAAACTGTGAAAGAGGAAAATAACAAAGGTTTATAAATATGTCTATATAAAACCAAGGAATAAAGTTCATTTGCACAAAGTCCTAGGGATTCATTTGATTTGAAGTAGACAGAAGTGTCATACAAATGTGTAGAACTCACTAAAAAGACTAATCAAAAACTTAAAAACTAGAAGGTTCACTTCACATTTTTTAAATACCACTGTAGAACACACACAAGTTCTATAGTTCTGGTAGGAAATGAATGTTGTAGTTGCGTAAAATAATTCATATCTGTTCTGGATAACCCTTTAGAAAAGATCACACATCACAATCTTAAGAAAATACCTTTGGGATAGAGAAGTCTGAGGCCAGCTGTAGAAACAGGGCAATGGAAGTCAAGGTACTGATTAAATTGCTAGGATAACACCAGCAGTGGCAAGCCACAGACTTCCATCACATAACAGGCTGTCAGCCAATCAACCAGCCTTATTTCTGAAGTTACAAAATTCCAGATTGCAAATGGAAGGAAGTTCACACTGGTCTTTCATTTGTGGATTGAAAAGAAAATGCATGAAATAACTGCATCTGGCTCTGGAATATCATCTCTGCACAAAAGCCCCAGTTTATAATCACATTCAGCTCACAGCCTGTGTTAATGGGAGCAACCATCTTGGCAGGATGGAACCCAGCTCAACTTACATTTATGCACAAGCTTCAAGCCAGTCAAAGCAATTTAAACAGTAAGAACTTTGTGCCACATTGGTACAAGAACAATAATTCACTGCTTGTCATATATCTACCAAGTGAACTTTGTTTTTTTCAAAGTGATTTTTTTAAAGTGAACTTTAACATTCCTCATACATTTTTTGCTCCTGTTCAGAAAAATATCTGATGTACATGTACATGCACTAGAACTTTATTTTTCTAAAAAATGTTTCTTACATACTTATATGGATGGATTATTTTCAAATGTGAGGATCATTTATGGTCTGATAAACCTGCATCAGTACTTAGCTGGTTCTGGACCTGGTTCTGCAGCTCAGAATGTGTAGATCTCGATGTCTATTCTGTAACAAGAATCTTTTAAGTTTGGCTTTTCTTGTCAGCATAATTCTAAAAGATTATCATTCTTGAGTAACTTTCTTTTCCTTACAAGCTCCATAGAAAGAGCTGGGCAACCTTATTTCACTTGTTTTTATTCGCTGTGCCTCGTTTAAAGTGAAATTCAGAAACATACATATAGTGCCTTGTAAAATATTCAGATCCTTTCTTTGCTGTCCCATGTTGGGAAATTGGAAAGTGATGCATACTTTAAATTCAATATATTATTCAAATCGAATATGAAAATAGAATGTTTAAACTGTAGATTTCTAAGAGTACAATAGGTTACAGTAAATGTCAGCAAGAGCTAAATGGGAAAATCTGAAGTATGTTGATGACATAAGTATTTATATTCATTGACTCAGTATTTAGTGGAAGCACCATCGGCAGCAATTAGTGCCGCAGGTCTTTTTGGATAAATTCTACCAAGTTTGCACATCAGCTTGGTGCAATTTTTGCACATTCTTCCCAACAGATTTGCTAAAGCTCTCTCAAGATGTTTGAGGATTGCTTATGGATAGCAGTTTTCAGGTCTTTCCACAGATTGTCAGTAGGATTCAAGTCAATAATTTCACTAGTACACTCAAGGACATTCACTTTCATATTCTCAAGCTACTTCAGTGTAGCTTTGTCATTTAGCTTTGGGTTATTTTCCTGCTTAATTATTTTCCCAGTGTTAAGTGTTAGCACACTGAAGCAGATTTTCTTCCTGCATCAATTTCCCCTAGAGAAGCTGCTCAGCTCCTGCTGGTGAGAAGCAGGTACATAATGATGCCATCAACATGCTTGAAAGCTTGTTTGAAAGTCACTACCTGACTGAGAGATGCTGTATGTGTACTTACTCACATACATGTTTACAGAGACTACTCAACTAACTGTGTGGATCTTTAAGGTAGTTTTGCGTACTTAAATTAATTTAGATTTGCCACAGCAAAGGGTTTGCGTATTTCTGCAATCATGTCTTTTCTATTTTTGTTTCATTTTGTTTTAATCTATTTACTTCTTTTTTTTAAGTGTGAAGCAGGTTGTGTTTATTGCAAATATTAGTTACTACTTCAGAGTGTCATGACTGCAAGTTTTAAAGCAGAAAAATGCAAAATGTGAACATTGTGCAAAAGTCTGAACATTTGTATGACACTGCATATTGTTTTACAGAAATATGCAATGAAGATTTTTCTTTCAATGCTTTTTAATAGGCCAGTTCCCTGCACCTACATGAACTGAAGTGGCATATTTAATGACATTTTTATATTTTCTTTACTAATAATGCTGGATTTTTTCATATACAGTACCTGCTGTCATAAAACCTCCTTGTTTTGCTTTTCTTGTAGCAATTTCAATAGATCAATAAAGGATAAAACCTAAAAAACAAAAAAATCTAAAATAATTTAAAAATGTAGCTAAAATATAAAAATGAATTAATAGAAAGAAAGTCAGTTATATTATCACTTGTGTTTGCTGCAGCTGTTCATTGCAACACAGGGAAGAAAACACCAAGATAAGCTCTTTAGAAATCCAGGATTTAACTCTTGATAAGTCCCAGTTGTAGCTGGAGTCTGGCATGTCCTTCAAGTTGTCATTTGGAATATATGTTCTTTGGTTTTGCTTACCACACCTAATAATTACTTCTCAGCAGATGTGTATTAGTCTCATAGGCAGAACAGGATTCTCTTAAATGTCCTTGACCATAACTGCTTCTTGGAAAATAGCTCTTATTTCTATGTGAAAATGTTCTCAAAGTCAGCTGCTGTATAATGCACTAAAATATCTGCTGAAACCTAAAATCCCATTGTGTGGTTCAGTGTCTTTCCAGGGTATTATGAAAGTAAAATTGAGCATTTGTTTAATTTTTAAATTTCAAATAAATGTATACCGTACAACAGATTGCTCCTTTTTACAGCAAAGTACTAAATGCACTGCCATGCCTGGGTGTGCTTGTGCCAGAAGCACTTGTAATATACACTCAAATGGAGACATAAACAGGGATAGACACCATTTGTGCCTGTTATTCTCTTTGTCAGTGATCATTTATTTTATAATCTTTGTGCACAGGTTTATCTGTGTACCTTTGTGAATTCAATGAGAATGCTGTAAGTCTGTGTTTTTATTGAGTAGTACTGGATGACCACTCTGCAAAATAAAAAAAAACAACATTAGTCTTGAAAAGGTGGGTAAAATTGATTAAAATTTATTTTAAGAAATATAAATATTGTTTAATTATTGTTGATCCTTTTCCATGGATCCAAGCATGATGATGACCGGATTTTTCTTTTCTGACTTCTGAGATAACAAGTATACAACTCCCAAAACTGCTTGCACAAAATCACCAGTACTGTATAGAACAGCCTTCTAGACTATTGAGGAGAAGATTAAGATTGAAAATGAATGTTATGCTATGAGTGTTTTGAGTTATGCTATGATTTTTTACATAACCTACAGCATTGTAAATTCCAGTGAGGATATTTCATGGCATACTCTCTGCCATGTTTACTGTATACCATACATTTAATAATGCATAATAGATATCAAGGTACTGTATACATTTAATCTTACACTATTTGATTAGCCTTAAATATTCCTAGCCTGTTACATTGCCAAATACATATGCAAGCTTTAAGACTGTTGCTCTGCTTTACTACTGTGTTGAAATGTTAAATTAAGATTAAGGTGAATTTACATAACTATAAAATACAATTTGCTTGTTGGGCCACAGCACATGATGTCAAAAATGAAAACCCTTTTCTAACAGCAACTATATTCTGCTGCAGTTCAGTACGTGCAAGAAATGAAAAGTTAACAAAAAATTATTGTACTGGAATATAATCAGTTTTATTGTGAAAAGAAGGTAAAATAATCAAATTAGTGTTTTACAGTCAGGTGATAAATGTAACTAGCCACTCACTGTGCTCATCCTTGTCTGACGCTGATCTTCCTCCAGCTGTGCAGGGAGTAGCATTTGAATATGACCTTGAGTCAAGAGACACCAGCTCAAGCATATGTTGCTTTTCAGCATTATTACAGATAAGCTGAATTTCACATTTCACAACTTTAGCTTCAGCTTCCCTATCTCATTTGACTTTCACTGCACAATTAAAGTCAATTTTATATTTTGTCTGTAAAGCATAGGCAACGCTCTTGTGCTAATAGTTAAAATATTGTCATCTTCCGTTTAGTATGCAGTGTGGACATACAGTATGATCATTCAGGCAGTTATTAGCTCCTGCTCAGATGATGAATGAGTTAAGATGGGATACAGGCTAAGCAAGTACTAGATAACTTACAGGAAATAACATTTACGTACTTGTACGTTTTCTTTATCATTTAAGATCTACCCATAAAAATGCAGATGCCATTTAAGAGTTTTGGATTGCCATTTTAAAGCATAAGAAAAAGAAATGTTAAAAATGAGTGAATGCCATTAGCCCCATCTTTCTCATTTGGTAGTTGAGAATCTTACATTTTTTGCAGATGATTCTTGAAGGAGCTCTGAATTTATGCCTTCCCCTTACTAGGAAATGTGTTCTACAAATCCACAACTGTTTTTATACAGTGGCATGTTGTACTCTCCAGCCTAAATACATTTCTTTTCATTCTCCAGTCCTTACTTTGTGTCCTTGTTTTGCTACTGAATGAAATTGTCCGCTGGGTTTATTCTGTCTATACCCTGTAGGATTTTCCACCCTTAGATTAAATCTTCTCTCAATCTCTTCTGTTCTAGACTAAAGAGCTTTGGCTCTCTTGATCTGTCAATGTACAGTATAACAGTCCCCAGAACCCCTGTGACTAGGAATTGTTTGTGTTGCTCTTCTTTTAGATCTTTCTAAGGCCATAATGTCCTTTTTGTGGTAGAGTGAAGTATAAATGAGGTCTTACTAATGCGTTGAGTATAACTTCCCTTGTCTTAAATTTTATACTTCTTGACGTATACCCAATTATGCTGTATGCTTTTTTAACATTTCCCACATTATCTTGTGGACATAGATATAGGAAAGAAAAAGGAATGAAACTTAAATTGATCCCTGTTGTACACCACTATATTACAGTATATCTTTGTAATTAGTATTTGTGTCCCCTTAAGCTGTTAATTAACCAGTCCTTGAACCTTTGCATACAGTACATTATCATGTATTCCTATGGTTTAAATTAGAAAATTAATCGCTCCTTTTGTGAGACCTTATCAAAAGGTTGCTGGAAGTTAAAATATATCGAAATTTATGATTTAGTGTTATCAACACTTTTTGTTACTTGTTTAAAAAAGTCTAATACTTTAGTTAAGATATCCCCCTTCTAAATTCATGTTAGCTGTCTCTTAAAATTGCATCTTTATGTAGGTATTCCTGTAATTTAGTTATAACTATTGTTTCAGTAAGGATAGCTAATTGGTCTAAAATCTCTTGGTTAAGCTTAGTCTCCCTTTTATGAATTGGTGTTACATAAGCATTTTTCCAATCTATGGCATCGCTGCCATCCTGAATTAGAGCTAGGATATCTTTGTTAGGGATGTATAGATCTGTAAATGACATCCCTCTTTTTCTTAAATGTGTCTAACGAAATATCTTTGCGCCTCAATTATTTATTAGTGTTAAACTGGTCTAGCCTGTGAAAAATCTTAAAGCCAGTTCCCTATTTTGACAGAGCTCAATCTACAGATCAGAAATATGCTGATGATATCCCAGGTCTCTTCTTCTATTAATTCCCCATTATGTTGCAAACTATTTACTTCAGCTTTTACATTAAGTTAATTTAAATGCAGAATTTGTATTTATTTTTATTTCCCATCGAAATGTAATCTAGTTGTTTCATTGCTGTGTGGTGATGTGAAAAGCAAGGACAAACAAGCCATATGGTTTAATACACACTACTGTATATGACTCTGAGCAGGAGAAGAGAAACTGCACAAACTGCAACAGGAATGGAATCCAGGGTGGTGGAACATAAGAATAGAAGAAAGGTCACAAACAATAGGAGGCCATTCAGCACATCTAGTCCACTTGGTAGATACAGTAGTAGCTAACTGATTCAAGGATTTTATCCAGGCATTTCTTGAAATAAACCAGGTATGAGCTTCAACAGCATGGCTGGATAGTGTGTTCTATACTCCCAATTCTTTGAGTAAATAAGCATTCATTGTTCTTGTTTTTTAATACGCTTCCATGCAATTTCCACCTATGCCTTTGGTTTTGTGTTTCACTGATTATTAGGAAAAAGTCCTCTGGGTTGACTTTGTCAATGTCTTTGAGGATTCTGAATACTTGTATAGGTTTGTTGTTGTTGTCTTCTCTATTCAAGACTTAAATGTTTCAGGAGGAGCAGCAAATGTTGTATATCTCAGACATGGAATGAGAGGGTCACAAAAGGTGTTAATATACAATAGGTCACAGAGATTCCTGACCTTTCTCATACTGTATAGCATGGCTTTCTGTCTGCTGCCTGAACTTCTAGAATTTCATTTAGTCTTTCTTGAAATTCTTTTAACACACTGCAAAGAAATCTTCTTCTCCATTTTAAAGTTACTAAAAATATTTTAAAGAAAGAAAACTCTCTTTATTATTCAAACCAAATATGGCTCTTAAGGTGACTTGCACCCACAGCTAATGGATTTGCTACATTAAATGGATAACATTTCCAAAATGTTTTCTGTTATAATATCATTAAATACCCATACAATATGACTTCTTGAATGGCTAAAATATCTGTGTTGGTAAATAAATACCAGTATTTATTTTATGTTCTGGAATGTTTTTGAAGCCTCCTTGTAAAGTTGTTTTTTTTCCCAGAAGCCCAAATTA
The DNA here is from genome assembly GCF_055471065.1 of Atractosteus spatula. Lineage (NCBI taxonomy): Eukaryota > Metazoa > Chordata > Actinopteri > Semionotiformes > Lepisosteidae > Atractosteus > Atractosteus spatula. The sequence goes on along the minus strand of NC_142712.1, from coordinate 44,746,480 downwards.
AATTATGCATGTGACCCATTTTCTTCAGGGCAGTGCTTTCGTAGATTCCTCCGTACCATCTCGCACTGAAATAGAGGAACAGTGTTCAAAGATACAGTATTTTTATACATATTTTTAACAACCACACAAAGAAAATAGTTCCATTATGTTTTGAGAATACGACAACAGTCCCTACTCCATGTATTAGTCTCTGCTGCTGAAGTTAACATGGAAATCTAATTTTCTTCAGGGGTTCATTATTTTTCTTTTTTTCTGCTTGATCAGGAAAGAACCCACTATGCTGGAAAGAGAAGAAAAGAAACAACGTTTTTGGTTTCAGCATGGAATAAACACTTACTTGTTCCTTCGCAGCCTACACATGCTGACATAGCTCCCTACTTGAACTATAAGAACTTACTATGACTGATAACACAATTAAAGTGGAGTTGCAGCTGAAGAAGAGGTTAATACCAGTTTAACCCTGACACTAGTCTTAACCCTAAACATAGCCTTAATCATGTCTCTGAGTGTAGCCTTAAAACCGCAATTTAGCTTAAATCTTACAGCCATGCAGGTGGACCAATGAAGAGTGTCAAGTACACTTGCTCCATATTTTATTTTAAAGGAATTATGAATTTCATAATTAAAAGTGTCATTGACACTGGATCTGTCTTTGATTTTCAGGAGATATCAATGAACTCCTTTCATATGACAACTAGTCCATGAAAAATACTGTTCTAAGTTTGTATAGAGCCGAGATTTCAAGCCTCCATCTCACTTTAGTTAAAATTTTAATGTAGTGTATTCACTGTTAATAATATTTTCATGCTTTTGTTCTAAGATTACAGATCCTGATTGATTTTTAAGTGGATTATTCCAAAATGTGTCCAAAACTTTTGGATTGTAACAGGCAAAATGAATGTTTTTTTCCACGGTATTATCTGGCTTTAGTTTCAATGACACTATTGCTAAATCTTGACATGTTTTTAAAAAAAAAAATGAACAAGAGCATCCTGACAGATTTTATGGCTTGATGTTCAATTTATGAGCTGCTTCTGATAATTCCAGTTAAGAAATGGAGCAATTCTGTCTGACAGCTCGATTTAAGATTGTCTGAGCTGAAGCAATGAACATGCAATTTGCTCCTGCTCTCTCATGTGTTCAATATTGTGAGCTTTTAATGATTTTTAATGTAAAGATTGCATCTTCAGAACTGGAAGAACGGTGGAAAGAAATGTAATATTTGAGTTTTGAAATATTGCTGAGATGTTCCATTACCTCAGTGGAAAATAAGCCTTTGAAATGCCCTCTAGTTGAGCTCATCATTATTAAGAGCAGGACATTAAATGCTTCAATGTCACAAATATTTGGTTGTACCACATTTTAAATATCTGATACTCATATACCCAGCTACATTGTTGTACAATAATATATTAGGATGAATTTCCAAAACAAATATAAACTAAATAAATGCTATATGTTCATTTAATAGACATACAGTAGCACAACCAAACAGAAAATGTGTTCCTTCATAACCAAAAAGAACAGTTCAGGTTTCACACGCACTATGATTACCATTCACTGCTGTGGTCCTACTGGAGCAGTCTTGTCAACTCCATTACACTGGAGTCGATGTGAAAATCATTATTTCTTTGTAGCTGAATCCTGAAGCTAGCCTCACAGTGCAGGCTCTGTGAGCTGCAGCTCTTTCTCTGAAGAAACTTGGACTTCAAACCTGTGGATTTTAGTTGTTGTCAATGTTGTTACTGTACATTGTGTGTATTCACAGTAAACAACCCCACTGCTGGTCTTGTCACACCGCAAATTGTCACGGGCTGTAAATGAGCTAAACTGCTATCTATACATTGTCCCGTGACAGTATTTAAAAACAAACAATAGCTAAAGCCTCAGGTTTCATTTAGGTATTTTAAAAAAATACCTGCATTTCAAAATTTCAAAAACCTCCATGAGTTTCTGCAAACAAAATATAAACTGCAAAACTAAAACTGCAAACAAACTATAAATCTCAGCAGACTAAATCCATCAAAAAAGAGGGAAAATAAAAAAAGAATGAAGAAAAGGAATAATACCTGTATGGTAATAATCATTAATTGTACACTGTATATACTGATGGAAAAATTAAACACAACATTTTCTGGAATGAGAATACTATAGTTATAGCTTATGTACTTTCACAAAGTTGTCAATTTGTCTTAAGCCCTCTGACCAGCAATACAGCTTGTGCAGTGAGGCATTTCAACTTGCCATTCACACAAAAGCTCGTTAGGTGCACTTTTACCCAACGAGGTCCAGGTGGAACAATGCTTGATCAGGTCAATCCCTTTAAAATTAATTCAAAGCTTAGGTCACTGCAAGAAAAATGCCACACTTTTCTGTGCATTCCATAATGCCTCAAATGTCACCAGAAGCAAGGGAGAGGGCCAGTGGCATGCTGCAGGCAGGCATGTCATGTGCCAGCGTTGCCAGACACTATGGAGTAAGCCGCTCCACTGTGTCTCAACTGCAGAGAAGGTTTCAGCAGACCAGCAGGACAGATGATGGTCCAAGATCTGGTGGCCCTAGAGTGACCAAACCAGCGCAGGACTGACACATCAGGCTGGTCCATCTGAGAGATCGTTTCAGATCTGCCACCTATACTGCTGCTGAAATTGCCAACAGACACAATGCATGCATTGTTGACAGGTCAGTGAGGCTCCATGCTGCTGGCCTTAGAGCAAGGCAACCTTTCAGTGGCCCTCTGCTCACATCTCCTAGACATCACACCTGACTGGCTTGGGCCAGACAGAGGCTGCCATGGATTTGTCAGCAGTGCCATCAGGTCCTCTTCACGGATGAGCTTGTTCCATGGGAGGGCCAGAGTGTGGAGGAGAAGGTGTTCCATTTCTTTTTTCCATCAGTATATATAGAGCTTTTGATTCTATAGGATCCCAATGCATCCTATTCTTCCTCACCAGCTGCCCCACTGCACAGCAGAACAGAGGAGAGTGAGTATTTACTTCATTGGTTGAGTTATTATCTGTAGCCCTTAAAAAGAACATAATTAGAAGGAGCTAGGAAAAAAATCTAAGAAACCAGTGAAGATCACATGCCTTGAATAGAAATGGCTGCTGAAGATGAATGAAAACTAGTGTTGAAATAGAGGTGAATAAAAGAAAAAGCCATGATGCTTCCGAAGTGACTCAAACAATAAAGGTGCGCGCCTGAAAGCTCTGTGATCACTGGTTTGAGCTTGGGTTACTGTACAGTATGTCACTACTTGACTGTACTGGGATATATTCTAGACAATAACTTCAATAGGTCTGCATTGACCATAAACTGTAACATACTGTATGTAACAGTACTATGCTTGATCTAGGTAATTTCTATGTTTTTTGGATAATATAAAAAATCTCAATAAATTAACATCCTTTTAATTGTCTAACAGATTTCACACCTCTATCTTACTATACTCCACTGACTTGTATTTGTTATAACAGGGCTGCACAAGGAAGAGAAAACTTGTACCTTTTAAATAAACTACTCCTTATGGTTGCCCCAGCCAATAACGAACTTATCACATTCAGATATGACAGTGAAATTATTCTGAATACAAAAATCGACCTGTTAAATTTTTATTTTTACCCAACTGCTTGTAGCAGCTCTAAAACAGGAAGTGTAAAAGTGTTTCTTAGAAAATGGCAGCACTATAATACTTCCTAGTGGTGTCGCCTCCTTTGTCTCACCGGGCCCCACTTTATCCTGAGGCATCAATATCATTAGTTTGTCCTTTACAAGCATCTCTATTTGCTGTACCAGAAATTTGCCTTGCACTTTATTTTACCAAATACATGAATTTTAAACAAAACATTTCATATCTGTGCTGTGAAGATTTAAGACTTTCATACTTGCCTCTAAAGCTCTTTCACAAATAAAATCACTGCCATGGAATTTTTTTTTCCTCATACATATTTTATTTGCTTTACAAGAACATATTGTAAATTTCATATAAGGGAGAAATATATAGAACCTTTTAAAAAAAGTCTGAGAAAATCCTGTGTTAGATTAACTGAGCAATAAAAAGACAAGGTCTTTAAATGTGAGGAATACTCATCTATATTTTACAGATATGATCTGTATGAGCAAGACAGGATGAAATGCTTGAGCTCTTCACTGCTGTCAAAGCCTCTGTTGCAAGATCATGAGAACCAAAAAATGTCATACTCTTTTCTCTCCACACAGCCTTGTTGTTTTCTGGGAGGAAAAGGATCTCTCTATCAATTTTTCTTGCATTGTTTGCAGCTTTTCTTTTTCTCATTGGATTGATGATCAAAACAACAGCAACACACAGTGCCAGCAGCCTCCCAGTCTGCTTCTCAATATCTAGCTGCTCTGCAAAACACCTTTAAAGAGTTTCTTGATTACAAAATTGGGTTTGTGACACTAGCTGCAAAAACTCTGCAGAAGTAAACAAGCAGTGTATTGTATATTGCTGGGTGAGCTACAGTGCCTTGCAAATATTTTTAACATTTTCCAGTGATGCCCCATTTTATTAAACTTAGCACTTAACTTGACCCATAAAAGTGTTCAATTTTACAATTTATCACCATCACTTTTACTATCTTCTTATCTAATTCAGGGTCACAGTGCTGTATTCCGGGAAGCACTAGGTACAAGGGGAACTACAGTACACCATAGGGGCGCACACACAATCACACCAGGGCCAGTTTTTTCCAAAAGCCAGTTAACCTACCAACATGTCTTTGAACTGTGGGAGGAAACAAAGGACTAAGAGGAAATCCACATGAATACAGGTAGAACATGAAGAGTCCATACAAATAGAACTGCAGGAATTGAACCCAGGGCCCCAGTGCTGCAAGGTAGCAATGCAAATCACTGCACCACCATACCAGCTTTTTAGCCTTCATGATTTGATAAAAAATATTCACTTAAAATGTGTATACTGTACATCATTTATAATTAGAACATTTTAATGCTTTTGCAAGACCTTGTACATGCAATTCTTGTTTAAAGCTATAGATACATAATCCCTTCATAACATGAGTTTTTTAAATTTTTAAAAATACAAACACTATGTGTGTCTTTAAGATGACCAAGCTCTTCTCCCAGTGTTGTATCGATTTTTTGGTGAAGGGTAAAAGAGATCCTCCCTGCATGCATTAATCAATACTGTTTAAGTAGATTGAAGATTAATCAGCTGTGTTGGAGTTGCTAAGGCTGAAGGTCATGCATATCTCAGCTAGATCGTAGATTCCTCAAATGTATTCTGCTTGGAAATAGCATAAAGGTGACAGCTCATTTTAATTGTTACATCCTATGATAGTATAAACTGATTTATTTTTTACTGAAGAGAAATAAAGCCAGATTGGTGCTTTTTTAGAACATGGGTAACAAAAGTAAGTCACCGCCTGAGACCTGAAGAAGTTGGAATTTTTTAAGGAATAGAACTGTTTAAGAATTCAATTTAATCATGACAAAACTTACACCTGTTAAATCGAAATATATTAAATTGACCTTTGACCGCATAACCTGTAAGAATGAATTGATATATTTAATACACTGCATTAAATAGGGTACATTTTAAAATGTTGTTGTAATGAAGGAAAGTACTGATGTAAATAAGTCTTCTTTAGTGCTATTTTTGTTAGTGCAAATGTAGTCCTTTATTACTGTTTTGAAAGCTTAGCTCCAAGTAAATTGATTTGTGTCTTTCTCTAATGCTCTTCTAAACAGTGAAGGCTGTACATACAGTACCTCTTGTAGCACTCTCAATAAAAGAAGAACCAGACCAGACCTACTCATGCACAGAACTCATGCTTGTTTCCTCTGAAGAACCAGAAAATATCTAGAAACGATGAGGGAAAAAATGATTGCAGTTAGGAAGACTTACAAATTATTTTCTTTTTGGGTACATTGTGAATGCATATACACATGCAAAGACAATCCTTTTAAAATCAGATACAGCTCAGTTTCTGTGAGCTTTAAGCAAGCTACTTGTAAAGACTTCATGAGACTAAATATTTCTGCTTGACATAAAAAGCACAAACTTGAAAGCACTTTGGGACTCTGCTTGTCCTTAGCTATTGATCCATCAGAAGTAAATTATTTTTAAAACTGTGGCATTAAGGAGAGTGTATTAAGGCCTGATGCCTTCATTTCTGTACTGAGTTAAAATAAAGCATTGTCACCAAACAGAGGCATTCTTATATTCTTAATTTAACAGGCTGTTTTATCCAAAGTGATTAAAGACTGTGAGTGTTAAACTAGGACATCTACATCATCACCAGATCTCAAGTTCAAGCTGACACAGTGAGCCAGGTACAGCCCAGGACTTGAGCCTTTTAAATCAGAATTTCTGACTAATTCACCTGGGCTAAAAAAGACTATTTCTAATACAATGTAATCTCAACTTGACGGTGAAATATTCATTAATACTCTAAATTATTCACATAACCAAAGATGGTAGATGAAAAACAGTAGTGAGGGTGAATGTAAAATAAAATAAAGACTTAAAGAGTTGTAAGAACTCCATCATTCAAATAAAATTGATAAGAAAAAAATACAATATAACTGAAATCATATATCATTAATAATTATACTAAATAAATATTGAAGTGGCATGTTACACAAAGGTGATTCAGAGACATGGTGGGTAACCCTGCTGCCTCAACGCCTTCAGGTCCTGGGTGCTCTTCTGACTAGAATGCTTTCTTGGTGGAGTTTACATGTTCTCCCGTGTTCACAGGGGTTTTCCTAGGGATACACTGGTTTCATCCCACTTTCCAAATACATGATGCCTGTCTCTCCTGGGTGCATGCCCTGCAATGGAAAATGGTGTCTTGTCAAGGGTATAATCCTGCTTTATGCCATATTGTAATGGAAGGGACCGTGAGATTACACAACATTTTTTACCTGGAATATATGGATTTCTGGTGATGGATGGAAAAAAGAGATAAAATACAGGTTATAATGCCACTTGAAGAGGAAGTACAAAGATACAGTCCATCAACATTCAGAATGAATTCTGGATCTGGAAATGTAATATTGGCACTGTTTTGTTGAAGGTATCTCCCAGAACATCACTGATTTATGTTTCAGGTATAATACAGAAACCAGATAAAACGTTTGGTTACTGGACTGATAAGTCTATTATTTAATGTTTTTTACAAATATGAACATTTGTTACAATTTAGGAAATATTAAACTATAAAATCAGAATCTCACATGGTGTCAATAATGCATTGGATAAAATCAAATTAAGCCTCATGTCACACAAGTATTTGCTGTTTCACTGCCTGACAATACCATAGACAACCCAAGATGCTGGAATTTTTAAAAATACCAGTGCCACATGTATGCTGAATTAATTATACATACAGTATAGTGTAGATTATACAAGCAGTGTATCTAAAATTTCAGTTCATGTTCTTCCAGTATAAATGTTAAGCATTTTGCAAAAGAAAACACTTTGAAAATGTTTGGTACGGTTTCTGAAGAAACATATTCAGCCAAAAGGTGTCATTGCATGTGTGATATGTACCTGCAGGATGACAGGCAGGCTTTCACACTTACTTCACTCCAGAAATGCTAGATGGGACATGCCCCTATTTCACAGAGGTTGCTCACTCTTGGAAGGAAACTCCTCATCAGCAGGAGCGATACAGATGGCAGGCTCAGTTTGCATGCTTGCATCGCCACGGCAAGATGGCATGCTGGGAAGGATTGATTACTCTGCTCAGCAAGTGGAAGCACCAGATGATATTGATGCAGTGCCAGCAAAGCCAATATCTCATATAGCATCAGATCAATGCACTACACATATGGCATTACTAATGATCTCAGATGTTTTCATTTTTTAATTCATACTTTGTGCAGTTATGGGAATTTGTTTTCAAAATTGGAGAAATTTACTTGACTATTCAACATTATAGAGTAAATGACTTCACAAGAAGCTGCCTGAAATTGTGAGAAAAGCTTTCATTTCCTTTCTTCAGTTTAAATACCTGTTTTACCAGTACCATGCTACAGTATATCAGTTGAAAGTAAACTTTAATGAGAAGGATTGTCTAATTTTATTACAAAGCTATTAGATAAGAATGATCCCTACTCATTTATTTTGTATCCTTTATGAGTCAGCATTCATATCACTCTTCAACTCACAACTGGCAACCCACTGAAACTAAGCAGGTGTGAGCCTGGTCAGTACCTGGATGGGAAACCTCCTGGGTTGCTGCTGGAAGAGGTGTTAGTAGGGCCAGCAGTGCTTGCTCATCCTGTGGTCCATGTGGGTCCAAATGTCCCAGTATAGTGACAGGGACACTTTACTGTAAACAGGCGCTGTCCATAGGATGAGAAGTGAAACCGAGGTCCTGACTCTCTGTGGTCATTAAAAATCCCAGGGCATTTTTTTTTAAAAGAATAGGGGTGTAACCTCGGTGTCCTGGACAAATTTCCCATTGGCCCTTACTAATCATGGCCTCCTAATAATCCCCATCTATGAATTGGCTTCATTACTCTGCTCTCCTCCCCACTGACAGCTGATGTGTGGTGAGCGTTCTGGCGCACTATGGCTGCTGTCGCATCATCCAGGTGGATGTTGCACATTGGTGGTGGTAGAGGGGAGTCCCCATTACCTGTAAAGTGCTTTGAGTGGAGTGTCCAGAAAAACGCTACAATAAGTGTAAGCAATTATTATAATTATTATGAGTTACACCTTTAAATTGAATGTGAAATGTAGTAATTTAATGTGTTTAAAAATGTGTATCAATTGTATACATGTACAGTACCATGCTCGTTAAGAATTGTGAGAATGTTGTTTTTAACAGAAGTTTAGGAGAAGGTCAAATTCCTTATATGCTACTTCCCTTCCCTTAGCACAAAACTCTTGCCCCTGAACACCCCTTTTGAACTTTTTCTTTGCACGATAGCATTTCAGATTAATCAGACAGATGCTTCTCCTGTCTCCTAAAATAGGAAATAATATATTCCGTACACTATCTCCTACTCCTTAATTGTCTTCTACTACACAATATCCTAGCATTCATCAGCCTTCCTGGGACAACTGAACCTGGTAATCTGTCCATTGTTTGCTTCACTCAAGCCACAGCAGGAGCTACTTCTCAGTACAGTAACTGTTTCTTGCTTCACTTCAAATAAGGTGCTCTTCAACCTTTTCAAGAGACCGGACAACAACTGGCTTCCTGTATTTGCCATTATATCTCATCCTCACTTTCAGCAATTTTGATGTCTTCAACCTCCATGGAGCTCCCGAACAACCATGTCTGCTTCCTCTGTTCCCCCTTGCTCTATCCCTTCTGCTTCAAGTCTTCTCCATGCTTTCCATTCTACCTCTCTTTTCCCATTCTGTCCTGTCTGAGGTTCGGCATCGAGCCACTAGTGCTTAACCCAGCAATGAAGGTTGTTTTGTCTCTTTCCCTTCTCAGTCCTCCATATGAAGTTAACTCTGGCCTCTGCATGGTGGCAGTCTGCACTGGGTTTCTGGGCTTCCTCATTTACAACCCTCACCGAACTTGGTGTCTGGTGGTGACAGGATCCCTCCTCTATACACACTCCACTTGCCAATTGGCCACAGTATCCATGCAGTGATCTGTCAGCCCTTTCAGATTTACTGGAATAGTATTTGCCGTCGAGGTAATTCTGTTATTTGGGTGTGGGGGGGGGGTTCTACTGGAATCCTCATTGATCCACTCTCAGCAAATGGACCAGACAGGTCATGGGATTTATATTCAGTGCCTTGAGCTCAGTTCCATTATGAGCCTGAGTCTCAACCTGAAGCTCCACATCAGCAACTGGAACTCACTACTGGTTCCTACATGACTTCTGTATCACTAAAGTGAACTTCAGCACAGGTGCTCAGCAGAGTACTCTCAGAAATAACTTACTTTGTCAAGCCTCTGTGATGTCTGTTACATCCTCCTGTTCCACGGAAGCCCACCTAGTAACTGATGCCTGCTGCTGCTTGCTTGGGACAGTAGTCATTGCTAATGTTCTTAAATCTTTGCTGATTATCCTTATTCCTCAGGAACCCCAGAGTACACCAGACAGATAAGTATTATTTCACAGTCCATCTTGATTTATATTCTTGTACTAACTCAAAGCTTTGATACATTTGCAGAAACCCTCTGCTGCATCTTCCTTCACTTATGTGTTTTCCTCCATGCTTCTTGCATGATGTTTCCCATACATACTGGTAGGTTAATTGGCTTCTGAGAAAATTGGTCCTGGTGTGAGTATGTGCGTTTGTGTCTGAGTGTGCCCTTGTGATGGACTGGCTTCCTGTCCATGGTATATTCTTCTTTGTGCCTGTTGCTTGATGGATTAGGCTCTGGCTATAACCGTAAATGGATGAAAATTTTAAAAATGAATGTATGTATAGACTACTGAATAGATACAATGTTCTGAGCAATTTTTAAAACATATCAGTTTAAACAATTCATGGAGAATTATACTTCCTTCCAAGAATGTGTTTTGTATCTACAGTATACTTGTGAAACACGCAACTTCAAACGACTCTCCTTAAATATACATGTCAACACACATTCTCTCAGTATTTAGTCATGACAAGACTTCATATGCATTTTGATGTGGTTTCTGGTGGTCTAAGTATATATGGATATCGTTTACAAGGCGGATGCACCCAAACAATATTACTAAGAAGAAAGTAACAGGTTGTCAAGTCTGTTTCAGCTCAGTGTAAGAAGGTAATATCTCACCCAGGCCTTGGTTTAGAGGCCCTTAATCCCCTTTTTCATTTTTGGGATGGTGCAGAATGATCCACAGTCATCTTAATCCACTCAGAGCTGCCAGCATTTTAAAGAAGATCTAATTAAAAAATAACAAGGTCACCCACTTGAAACTTCTTGAAATTGATCAATATTCTGCACATGACACTCCTGTCCCCCACATTGCACAAGCTGTAAAAATACAGTATGTCATCTTATTTCTGTATCCTTCCTGTAAGAATTACAAGCAGTTAAAATAGATGAGTGCAATTTGCAATTTCCATGCGTTCATGAAATTGTACAACAGACCACAGCTACAGGTAATATGGAAATTATTAATCACAATTTTGTCATTAATCAATTTAACTCTCACTTCAACCCTCACTGGGATAAGGGAAATGGAATAAAACATGATAGATTGACCAATTTAAAACTGATTAAAATGTATTTAAATCTAGGTGAAATCAATATATTTTCTTATTAATAATATTGCATCATAACTGTGAAATATTAACACCAATTTTTAAAGTCATCTTTGGTTAATGACAACAATGCAGTTGTGAACCTTTTTGCCTCATTCTTGTTTAAATTTGCAATGTGGGGCTGAGATGCTGGTAATTAGAGATATGCATAAGGTTTTGTTGCAAATGAGCAATGAAAATGTCTACTCACACATGCATGTGGAGCGAAACAAAACAATGATTTTCTGTTTCATCTTGTAGATATTTGGGAATATACTTTCAATCAGCAATCCATAAAATGTGTTCAGTTTTTCTGAGCTGAATGTGTCCTTCATAGTGGAGTCACATTGGCGATTAATGAGCTGTTACTGTTATTCTTCTGGGGTTTTCTCATAGTCAAATGACAGTGGGCGCGATACCAGATTGTCTATATTTTTTTAAAGTCAGAAAATCAATGAGAAAATTCACTGTATAAGTCCTTAAATGTTTTGTTGAGCTTGTTTGCCTCCTATTGTGAATACAAATATTTAAGTGCTGGAAAATGAGTGAATACAACAAGACTTGTTTCACTTTTAAAGCCTGACACTCAAATGCACCATGTATACAAATATATCTTTGCCTTGCAGGTTCATGTTTAGCTCATTTCGATGTGTCAAGATATCTACAGTAGAAGCAAACTGGCAACTTGTTTGCATGGCTAATTTCAGGAAAATCATTTCTAATTTTTTTCTGCAAAAATGCAAACTTAAGTTCACTCACTTAAATGGCAGCAATAACTGCATTGCTTTTATGTAAAATAATGATTCAGTTGGTCCTTTTTAAAATGATTTTTGATTATACAATTTGTACTGCCATATTTGTTGGATGAATCCCACATACAGCCTTCATATCCTTATTTGTGAAAAATTCTTTAAATTCCCATTCTTTGTTAAAAACCCAACCCCAAGTGTCCACTTTTCTTTTGTTTTGCAGTGCTCATTGTGGTCACACCCAGGCAAATACAGAAATCGTAGCAGGTACCACGATACTACTTGATGCAATATATGTTAATGTCATAGTTGCTGAATCCTTCACAGAACAGTGCAACGTGCAAATATTGCACTAGTCGGATATGGCTGTGATCCACTAGATATTTTAAACTATTAATTTAGAGGAGTAAAAATAATGAATAGTTTAGTTTCAATAAACAGGTTCCATAGAAAAATGAGTTTATATAAATGGTGTATATTAATACGTTTGTGAATCACCTTGAAGTACAAAATACTAAAATACATATGCAAATGCATGTACTTATCACTGTCATTACTAACTGATCCTCTTTGTACAGGGCTGGACTAATGATGTGAATTCTCTTGTGCTTCAGATGATTACATATTTACAACAATCCCTAAAAGATCACAGACAGAAACAGCAATAAACCATCAATTTGGTTAACATGTTTTCATAATCAGAATAAAACTTTACAATATCACCTCGTTTTCACTTTCACAGTTTGTTAAATAGTATTTTGGAAACTACAAAGTCTTCTGCACTTTTTAATACAAGTACTTCTGTTCCAATAAAGAAAAAGTACTTCTATTTGAAAGCATAGAATCGGTAGGATATCATTTCTATATATTATAGAAATTATCTATATTTTCCACCTATGTCCCCAAATCCATTCAAAATAAAATCAAAACTTTTATTTAGGTCATACTGAATAATTCACAAAGCATGTCATTTAAATATATGAAATTCTACTTATTCTGTTTAATAAAGACCCTCTACTGATAGCAAAGCCTTTACTTTAGAGGATTTAAGAGGGACTGTTTTCAGTTTTCATTGCAGTATAGGTCTTTTAACATTGACAGTTTCACCACCAAAGCCAGGATCTCTAACACATCACAGCATTGGTACAACAAACAGTAAAGCTATTCCAGTACCCTTTGTGCTGTAATTGAACAGAGGATGCCACAATGAATGCTTGGACATGACTTCTTAGTCTCTTCTGAGAGAGTTATTCTGAGGGTGAAGGAAACTGATTTAACAAGATTAATGTTAATTTATGTAAGTCAGTGTACCTCAGCAGCTCACAAATCTGTGTGTTTGATTACGTTTTACTTTCAGTCCAAGATGGTCTCACTGTGTGGTGCAACAGAGACAGTAGGTGTGAATTTTAAACTGTACTCAGTGAGTTGTCCTGCCGGATTTCACAAAATAAAATTGCTATTCTTGTAACGTACTGTTGCGAATCGGTCAGCTTGGAGGGAAGAGGGGGAGAGAGCGGACAAAAGGTGAGTTGCAGCAGCATGGGGAGGAATTCATTACCCTTTTCGGTACACAGAGCACGCGTGCCGCTGGCAGGTGGAAGGTGGAAGGTGGAAGAAGAGCTCACAGTTGCGAGGTAAAAGGGAAACTGCTGCTGGGAAGGGTCAAAGGGCGACAATCCAGTCCACTGCCGGTGGGGGGGGGGGTGGGGGAGGAGCGGAACGCTACACAGCCCCCACCTCTGAGTCCCAGTCCCCGGGGAACATCTGGAAATCCTGGAAGTGGGCCGGTTGCCACCTCCTTCTAGTGGAGCGTCTTGGACCATGGTCTGGAATTGGAGTCGGTGCTCGGGCAGGGAGAACGGGAAGTCCCTCTGATCTGGCCCATCTCCATCATCTGGCTCCTCAGCTCCTGATGACTCATGCTCCTCAGGGGCTCCTGTAGTACGAGAGCGGGATGAGACTGTACGAGAGAGACTGCGTGGCCTTACCTCTGTAAGGGATCAGCCGGTCTTGGTGCAGCACAACCAGCCGGCCCTGTGGGGGCATCCACACCCTGTAGCCTGCTTCTCCCGAATGCTTTTCACACACAGGGCTAGAGTTCATGCAGGGGAGTCTTGGACTGCGGTCCGACAGGCAAGGAGCACCAGTGGCAGCTGTGAGCCCCAATCTTTTCAGACCTTGGGGTCCGAGGCAAGGGTCCCAAGACGTCCACGATCACCCTTTCTATCAGCACACTCGCCGGGAAAGGCTGAAGGAGTCCACTCGTCAGTACAATCGGCCCTTTTCTGTCGACACACGCATCACACCGTCTGCAGAATGCCTTGACGTCGTATCGCATGCGTTCCCAGTAGTAGGCTTGCCAGAGGTAATGGAGCATCTTTGTGATGCTGAAATGACCCACTCTGGGCTGCCCATGGTTGGTCTTCAGGATCTCGGTTCTGAGTGCTTCTGGCACCACCACCTGGAACCGGTGCTCTGTTGTTTCAGGGTGCATCCATCATCGCTGAGGAACTCCTCTCTCGAACCTCAGGCCTGGCCACTGCAAACTTAACGGAGGGCGGTTGACTCACCATTTCCTCCCAGGTTGGTCGTCTCCCTGCCTGCACCCACTGCCATACTTTCTAGAACTCTGGATTAACCTCTTGGCTCTTTTCCCCGTCCAGAGTGTCTCCCTTAAATTGGACTCCACTGCTGAGGGCCATGGAACTCTGCCGCACCTGTTCTCACTCCCCCCTGCGGACACAATGTACATAATCACCCTCAACACAAGGTCTCCTCGAAAGGGCATCCGTGTTACCGTAGCAGTAGTCCATTTAAAGCTGACTCCTTTCCGGGTGAGTTCGTGCAGGGGAGCAGTTCATGGTGGCGAATTCTGGTATGAAACAGCAGTAGTAGGAAGTGAGCCCCAGAAATGTCCACAGCTTCCTCTAAGATTGGGGTTTTGGCCAGTCCCACACTGCGCCCACCTTGTCCTCCACTGTGGCAATTCCCTGTCCACTGAGTCGGTGCCCCAGGAATGTGACTTCCTTCTGCATCAGATTGCACTTCCCTGGGTGCAGCTTTAGCGCGGCTGCGGCCATGCTCTTGAGGACCTGGCTCAGGGTGAGCAGCGTACCCTTAAAGGTGTCACCATGCACCATCAGGTCATCTAGGTACACGAGCCATTGACTTGGTGGAATGCATTCCAGTACCTTCTCCATGAGGCGCTTGAAAGTTGCAGGAGCAACTTTGCAGGCAGCGCGTCACCTTTCCTCAGGGTCTGCAGTGTCTCGTCTGGGCTTGTCTCCATCATTCCATCTAAGTAAATTGGCTTCTTGGGTTCGACTCTTCCCACATCTTACACCAATGTGGCGAATTGGTTGGCTTGGAGGGAAGAGGGGGAGAGATAAAGCAGACAGAAGGCAAGTTGCAGCAGCAAGGGGAGGAATTCATTGCCCTTTTTCGGTACATAGAGCACGCTAGCTGCTGGCAGGTGGAAGGTGGAAGAAGAGCTCACAGTTGCAAGGTAACCCCTAGCATGCCACGAGGGGAGAGAGAGTGAATGCCTGAGGGTTCCTCCTTATATAGCCCTTCTGGAAGGAAAGGGAAACTGCTGCTGGGGAGGGTCAAAGGGCAACGATCTGGTCCAATGCCGGGGGGGGGAAGCGGAACGCTACAGTATTATAAAACATTTGTTATTCTTAAATAGAGATCAAATTAATTAGTTGTAAATCACATTTAATGGGAAATTTAATATCTGTTCAGATGCCTCAAGTGTACAGCATATATTCAAATAATGTATGTTTTTACATCTGTATCTATGTGTAACTGTGTTATTTCTGAAAAGGTTCAGAAAGTCTTTGACTATAAAGTTTGGACAGGAAAGATGCTAGATTTTCTTCTCTGAAAGGAAGCATTTTTTTCTCTCTTGAAACATTGTGTACATGTGCACCCGGTATAAATCACACCACTATACATCGTTTCTCACTCACTGAACGTTGTTGATGAATTGAAGAGCTTGTAATAAAATCCGCGCACTTACAGTATATCATTTTTTAAGGCACCAAAAACCAGGAATGTTGGTGGTTCGTGGATAATTATGTTCTAAAAAGGAAAAAAAAATTGTGAAGAGCAAAATCTAACAATAAACATATTTATCTTGTAGACAATGCTGTTACACTTGACTTAGATTATGAATTATTAGCCCCAACATTTAAGTTGAGTTCTTTCTACCCCGCTCTACCTACAGTACATTGCTGATTAGAGCACTGCATCAACTTTTACATTTATGAACAATGTGCTGAAAAAAAAATTAATCTGACTGATCTTTCGAAGAGGTCACAATTTGAAAGAAATTGTTGGCATTATCTATTTCTGTTTATTGTTAGTAATTGGTTATTAATTGATTATATGTACATTTCATGTCTATACACGTGTCTGAACTGTATGTTGGGAACGCATCTCAAGCTAAACACATTATGCATCATAGATAATTACAAACGCTGTGTTTGTCTTCTCTTTTCAGCATGGAATAAACCTTTACTCGTTTTTTTGCAGCCTACGCATGCTGACGCAGCTATCTACTTGAATTTATTCAATTTCCCTAAGTCATTTCGCTGTAAATTGTATTATGTATAAACGAAACGTCTACCTACAGTATAACGGTGCCCTCTGTACTGTATTTGGTTAGATAAACGTGAAACACAATCTAATTTATGGACCCTGACCCGGCTCTAAACCTCCCGCTTGAAATCGCATGTGCAAAGTACTCCCTCTTACGGTCCCGACCTGTCCGGATTTACAGTTCATTGATTTTACGGGAAAAAATCCTATATAGACGTCATTTCTATATATTGTAACGCAACGGGGGCTCTGGCGGGCGCCCTTGCCGCATCAGGTCGGCCCCATCCCGACTGAGGCTCGAACCCGGGACTTCCGCGTCTCTCTGCAGCGACCTAGCCCCGTGAGCTAAAGAGAGATCTCTCCACAGCCCAGTAGCTGTGGTCCTGCTATCACAGGGAAGGGCGGTGACGTCACCTGCTCTGGTACGCCGGCTCTTACACAGTGTCGGCCGTAAGCGTTACAATATACCGTACGTTGCGACTTTCTAGTTCTTAACCCAGATGTTTAAAGGTGACCGCTTGTACATATATATATATATTTATAGAAAAATATTTATACAAAAGGTTTATATTTTTAATTACTTTGAAAGCTCGTAGACACAGATCAGATATGTTTAGGTTT
Source organism: Atractosteus spatula (assembly GCF_055471065.1). Taxonomy (NCBI): domain Eukaryota; kingdom Metazoa; phylum Chordata; class Actinopteri; order Semionotiformes; family Lepisosteidae; genus Atractosteus; species Atractosteus spatula. Next base: position 44,729,308 of record NC_142712.1, on the reverse strand, counting down.
CATTCATTTAGGTCCGGAGAGGTTGTAATTATCTCTGATTTGCGATGCTACAGCTGTTTACTTCAAGTTTTTTAGATTTCTGTATTGTACACTTTACTGGATGCACATAGTAACAGCTGACATATTTGCAGGGAGTCAAGGCTATTAATGTTTAATTAAGGTTGGTTTGATACCCCAGAGACTGAAAAGGCTGGACTCCTTTTATACAGCTATTCTGTCCCTTTTCTGAGATACACTGGGAGATAAAGGTAAAACTATGCCTAATGATTTTGTATGAATTAGATATAAATCCTACATGGAATAATAATTGTGATGTATTTAGATTGATAAGATTGGCAACTGGAATAGCATGCAAGCCCAAGGTATTCTCCTTTTATCTAGATTTGTCTTATTTTTTAGACTTAAATAGCTAGTCTGGGATGGGAATTGAAACAATATTTTCCAATGTTCATTGCACTACTACACCGCTGTTACAGAGCAGCTCACTAAAGAGCCCATGGCTGCAGGAGAGTTTAGGGTTGTAGACTGGTGTTTTCTTTGCAGCTATGATTTGTATTTAAAACACCTCGTGCTAACCTCGTGTATGAAGACAAAAAACAAACTTTTGTCATCAGATCTCTACAGTCCTAATATAGTGACTTGATTAGCAACTTCAAATGACTTTTTCTGCATCTTACTCTAACTAGATTTATGACCCAGATGCTCAGTTTTTGAGAAGGTTATGGTTTCGTTTCAGACAATCTGCATAGATTAGGCTCAGAGACAGAAAAAAGTAAATCACTGTTTTTCACATGAATATTTATTACTAATCTACTGGTGTGTCTGAGGATTATGAAATATAAAGGTAAGTCAGAAACACATTTGTATAGATAAAACTGTCATTGGTTTTTAAATGTCAAGTCCACATTTCCTAAACAATATTTTGCCATCCTAGAACTATCTAAAGTGACATGGGGGCTCAAAATAAAGAAAAGGATAAGCTTAAGTACTGTACCTTGTCAAGTTCCATCAAAATCATTTCCCTGTTTGAATAGAGAACTGCTTACACGTTTCATTCCTGTGCATACTGTAGAAGAAAAGACCCAAGTGGTTTAGAAGCTTCAATTGAGAATTTTTAAACTTCCTTTGTCTCTCATTTTATCATTTTAATAATACAGTAAGATCTCAGGAAAGGGAAGAAAACCAGAATTGAGCACATTGTTAGAGAGTGAGTAATTCAGCAGAGCTTTCAGAAAGTCAGAGGTAATCAATACAGCACAAAACTCAAAACTGAGGCCTGGAGATCAAGGAATGAAGATGTTACCATGGAGATTACTGTGAGTTACACCTATACAAGAATCACTTTTATGAAGTGTAGGTTAAAACAATACCCTGTAATTTAAGTTTCCCACCTCCTGGGCAAGAGGGAGGTCTCCCCTCACACCCAGAGTTTCACACATTAATAGTACAGGTCTGCTTGTAAAGAACCCAGTTGTTTCCTTTGAAATCCTCCACTCTGGCCATATTGCAGGTTTGATGTCATGATGACCAGTTTTAAATACCAGAATTGTCCATTTACTTGACTGGTTTAATTCCAAGGCTTCCTGTAAGGGTAATAACAAAATTATCAAAACATAATCCAGGCAGGTGTGGTTTTGTCATTAGGCTTGTTTTGGTTTTACGTCAGACAACCTTAAAAATGCCATAGATACCTGTGACAATCTGTGTTGATTAAAATTCTTTCTCATAAAACACTTAAAAGCTCAATCTACAGGATCAGCTATATTATTGCCTTCAGAGATAAGTAACCTCCAGAACAGATTAAAACAAAATATTCACTGTGGCTCCGCTCATATGCTAAGACCCTCTAATAAGTATTTCATGAGCCGCCCCTGATTCCAGGCATTGTGGCTGTAACTTCCATTGAACCGTAACTCTTGAGTTCTTTAACTTCCATTGATTCCATTCTCTGAAATTCCTTTTCCATTAGTGTTAGAAAAACACCACTCTGCCTTTGTTAAAATGTAAATTTAAAAACCTTTTCATCATCCAAAAATTATATTTTTCTTTTAATCTCCACGGCTGATGATTGGCTAATGGACTGGGGTTGAGTTCTAGGCTTTAGACATAAGAGCATAAGAAAAATGACAAAAGAGGAGGCCATTCAGCTCATCTTGCATACTTGGTTGTTACTAGCTCTCACCCAGCTATTTCATGTAAAAAAGCACACCGTTTTCTTATTTTTAAATGCATTTCTCTGTAGTTTACGCTGGTTTCTTCATTCTAAACTTCGCATACTCTTATTTATGGAAATGCAAATGCACAGGGATGTATTCACCTCAGAAGGTCGGTTAGATCCTGATGATGAATGTGACAGAGGGATGAGATGTGTGGAGTCTAATTGGCGTGATTTCCCGAGCTGAGGGAATGGCAGGCTAGGTGTAAGGACAAGGTTGCTCAAACGCTCCTCACTTTAGCAAAGATTGAGCAGGAGAGCTGCCGCAAGGGTGTAGAAGGGGTGGTAGGATGGGAGTGAGAGAGATACGCGAAGGGAAGACACGAGTGCTGTTTACTGTACACACACGAGTAGAAGTATGCGAGATTAGGATCTAACCTTCTTCCTGAACTTCTGTTTTCCTGCTTTATCTTTCATGAATTGTAACTACTTTTTGTTGTTGTATTTTTATGCATTTAAAAAAAACAGTTATATTGTGTTTGAATTTTTAAAAATAATTTGGAATTCAACATGTTTGTTATAAACATTTCAGTTGGAAAAGCCCATTTTGTATTTTTTCACTTCTCTGCTTGCGACTTATAACAAGGTAGAATGAGGAAGTGGAGGCAGGCTTATTCAACCTCTGAGCCTATGTTCTTTTAACACATCACAGTCAGCACAGCCCTACACTGGAGCTGCTGCACTTATTGGAAGACAGGGGTTTCCTTCACCAACAGTGCTGCAAGCCTGAAACCCAGGGGCCAAAGAGGTTACTGTGCTGCTGAGAGAGACTCTCCCACCCTACCCTGAATGGTGTTGAAACAATTATAGTCTACAATTATAGTCTACAGGGAGTCCTGGTTATGCAAGGCTAGTGACACCACCAAGACCCGAACCCGCAGTCATAGAACTCAGCTTGTCCTCACACAAGCACCTTTACTGGCAGAACCTCTGGAGAAGCCCATGAATTTTTAAAAATACACAACACTTTGTGTTGTTTTCCCTGAAAGACACTGCAAAAATAAAGCTTGTGATTTGATACAGTAATAAATCAAGCTGTTGAATTTGCAGATCAAGTCTTTAAACTCTCTGTTGGTGTCTGTAATAAAGTTAGGACGAAGTTTACGTATTTCCATGAGCTCAGTTGATTGTGTTACTCTTGAGACCAGATATACTGTATTTTTTAATTTGATGAGTAAAAAAAAAGACTGTTACAGATCATTTTCAATATTGCTACTTTTGGTGGAAAACCAGATTAAGAAAATGCCTTTGACATTTCAGAAATGCTGACATAAATAGCTGGGTCAAGTGTGCCAAACTTCAAACCCTCCTACAGCCTCTATATCTTTGATGTATCTGTTCAGATCTGCATCCTGCAAAGGCCTCTGACATGTACATCAATTGATCTCAGGAGTCCGTGTGGATCTGAAGGCTGAGCTCTGCTGTAACACCTTCCTGCAGAATGGGATTTAAAAGTCCTAGAAATAAATTATCATGGACCTTAAATTAATTTAAAATAAAAAATCTATATGTATTTGTCAAAACTAGCTTTTGCAGATCATGAGATTAGCTCTTGATGAATTTGCAAAGGGGAATACAGAAATGAATATTTCCACAAAAATGAATATTGGCTCCCATCTACACGTACAAATCGGCCCTTTCCAACATGCTAATGACAAGGCGGTTTTTGATTTTTCAATAGAAAACAATAAAATGTTGAAAAAAATTGGAGTGTTTTAAAATCCTGGCTGTCTTTTGGTCTTTTAATTTTACGACCTGCAATACATCAGATCCAGATCGAGGTATTGCAGAAAATGTACAGTAAGAGGAGCAGCTGTTTCCAGTGGAAACTTAAACACTGAAGATCGAACTAGTGCAGCTTCAAATCTTCCCAAAGGTCTGAGTCGCAAAGGACTAGAATAAGCATAAATCACTGCAATACATGTCAATTAGTGTCCTGTTCTCAATTAAACATATTTGATATATTTGTATCTGCCAGTTTGTTAAGTATTGTAATTTTGCAACTAGTATTAATCATTTCAGTTAATGTTTCTGTAAATTAATATAAGAAATATAATTAAAAAATGCACAAAATTAGATACTATAAAAATAATTGTAATATCCAGATCCTTTTAAAGGTAATGATGAACGGGCCTGAATATTCAGGAATTCAAACACTTTAAGGCTACATTACTTTTGCTGTTGAGGTATATAGGTACAGTATGAAGTGTAGGTTAAGTCAGTATGAAGGCCTAACTCCCATCTAAGCTCCAGTGCATGAAAAAAGTCAATAAAACATATTGCAATAACTGAATCTACTATACAGAAACAATACGGTAACAATGCTCTAATATAAACATATTAATATAGAATATATTTAATGTAGAACATATTTCAGTCTCTTCTGTTGGACTAACCCAAATTAAAGAAAATTATGCAAAACTTTCCAGGGCACATGACATTGTTCTGCCATAGGCTAACAGCTGACATGCAGTGAGGCCACAGCCATGTCACATACCAAGCTGCAGCAGCTCAAGCAGCCTGTCTTTCAGCTGTCACAGTATGCTTAATGTGAAAAACACCAGTCTCCAAGGGTAGCATATAAGGATCATGAGAAACAGATGCACGTTTTCTTCTAGCATTGCACTACTTACAGTATGTGCTGGTGAGGCCCTCTGTCAGTATACCCCTTTGTGTGATAACAGACAATTTCCATCAATATCCAGTTTTCAAGCCATTCACTCCAGAAAGCACATCTTTTTCTTTCACATAAACCCCAGAAGCCACGCTTTTCAGCTTTTTGAAAGAAGTTAGTTAATTGTGAATGGGCTATTAATAGCTATGAATGGGCATTTCTTGCATATGGTGAATGTAAGTACTCAGCATTATATATCCACAAATAAATTTGGTGAAATATAATCCAAAATAGTCATGATTATATTGTGTTTATTTGTGGAAAGAAATATACTCCATTAGTTAAATATTAGCTGTTCTACTACTACACTATTTTTAGTGTATTTTCTTTCTTTCATGTTCTTAAAAAGCAGTAGGCAGATCAATTAGAAATATTAATCCACAAAGGAGTATGTCTGCCTCAGCTGAATTATGCAAACAGGAATAAAAAGGCAACTGGCACAGCAGGCTCTGTTCTCCATGTGTTTTTCTAACACCGTGAGAGAGCTGTCAAAACAGTGCAGTGATGACTTCAGAAGCTTGTTTGTAGGCAGTTCACATGATACAAATAAAGCATTGAATGCATACGCAGTGAGGTAAATCACACCTAGGGACATGCCTTGCTTATACTTCCAGAATTAGTTGAAAGAATAAAAATGAATGCAGATGCTGTATTGTAGCTGCAGATACTTTTAAAAAATGAATGCAGATGCTGTAGTCTCTTTGATTTGAAACTGGAGAAAATGAACGGACTCAGGAAATGTTTGGCAAGATGCATTTAAGAAATTCATGATGCATGGGGCATTAAAAAAGCATTGCTGATCTGAGCAAGTACACCTATACAATTTATTAGAATAGTTTTTCAAAGCACGGCTGAAGTTACAAAATGTCTTTAAAATAGCCAATGTAATATATTTTGGCACATAACAGAAAATTGTGTACCGAGAAATAAAAATCTAACACATTGTGCCTCAATGATCTAATCTGTTTTGACTAAGACTGGAAAAAGGCACAGCTGCAAAGACGAGGTATTCTATCGTAAAATTATTTCAGACCCTTCAATGGCTTAAAATGAGGTTTCACATCTGCACCTCCAGGATAATAGTCTAAAATATACTATCCAATTATATTAAACAATGTGAACCCACATTTGAATATGAGCACTCAATCATATTATGACATTTAGCTTTTTACATGCCCATTTGTTTCAGATTTTTACCAATTATCATAAAAGTATTACTCTTGACAGACTTCAATTAGTTGGATGACTTAGTGTCTGCACTGGATAATACCTTACTGGCAATTAGGAATAGCAATATTGATTCAATAAACATTAATTAGTCTTGGTTCTCCTGTCAATGAGTTTCTAAATGACATGAATGTGGAAGTTTATTTCACCTCACTTTAGACCCCCCCAAAGGGGCTTCCCATGCAGGGAGCAGTAGCCATTAATTGAAGGTCATTTCGTAATATTGGATGAGTTCAGTAATGGAGAGTGGCAAACTGATCAGATTAACCTTCACTCTGTGACACATACAGTACAACCACTTTATAACTTAATGTACAACTTTATCAGCCCAACTCTCTTCGGTCCTTAGTAACACTGAAGGACTGTTTATTGCTTTCTGCAATACTTGTATTCGCTTCACAATATGGCAGCCAAAATTAAATATGCTAAAAGGTTCATATTCATTTTACTTTACTTAATCCCAGGTGATTTTGTCTATTGATTTTGTCTGTTAAGACCATCACCACTTTTTTGAAGATAAAGTAACGAGTGTTTCAATACCCACTGGGCAAACGTAAATATTGAGAAACATTTTGTCCTTGGCAATCATGTCCTAATATATAGTATCACTCAAGCCTATAAAGCTATATTCTGTATGAACTATAAAGCTATATTCTGTTTGAACTGCTCACCTTTTAATCTTTCAAAGACAGTATTGCCATTTGAAGTATTGTAATTGCAGGTGATTTTAGGGTATTGTTTTCACACAGTTCTCTCCATTGACTTTGTTAGTTCCATGAAGTCCTGTATTGCCAGCTTTGAAACACTGAGAAGACTTTTACTCTAAAACATCTGAAAAGTTTGTTCTTCTAGGTTACCAAACAGAAACCTTTGAAAATATTATAATTGCAGTAAAACAGAAAAGTAAACTGAAAAATAATTGTTTCTCCCTTTAATAAAATCAACAGGATTTAAGAACTGTTTAATCATAACCCAAAAACGGTTCACAGTGACTGTAATACAGTATTAGAGGAGCTCCTGTCACAAACAGAACATACAGTACCAGATTATAGTGCAATTGTAATTGCACAATTGCTGAACTTGGAGGCAACTGAAAATAAGAAATAGATTAAAAAAACAAACTACTCCATAAGTTCTAAATCACACACAATTAATGGTAATAATTATACATTATTACATAAATGTATACATTACCTGTTCTCCTAGGCTCTGAAATGCCTCTTGTAGTTATAGTAAAATTCACAGTCCAAATTAAGATAAATGGAGAAAGTGCTACATAAGTTATTTTTCTTGCTTTGACCAATGACATATCTGGATATACTGTATTTTATTAGCTAGGTGCCGACACATTTCTAGTATCACTGTCTGAGTTAAAGCATCTTTATACAATAAATCATAAAAATGTTTAATTCCTATCCACCAGTTTTAAGCACTGTGGATTTTGGTCAGATTTTTTTTATTCTCTCAGAAGTGTTTACAGATAAGGTAACAATACCACTTAGGTCATTACCTTTATCTGAAAGAAACCTGACAAAACAGCCAAATCTGAAATGCAATTTCTAATACAGTTACATTGTAAAATAGCCTCTTTAAAACCATGAATGCTGCTGTTATTCATATTAAAGGTTGCTGTTTCAGTGAAAAAAATGTATATTTAACAATTGTAAGATATATCCAAAATCAATACTCACCTGTATCAAATAGTGTTTCATTTTGTTGTTTTACAAAAACAGTCTTTTTCACACCACAGGGTATGAGTTATGCTGACCATTCATTAAATTTTTTTGTGAGCTCTAAACAGAGTAAGGAATTTGTCTCTTGCTAAGAGGCTGTTTTTTATTATTATATTTTAGTCCTTTAATCACCAACAAAAGAAGGTGTTGCAAAAAGATTAAAGAGATGCGTAAATAATCTCAATTAATGAAACAGCCTTGAAGGAGATTTATTTCAAAAGTGTTTGGAATGGCTGCTGGTTCTAATGTGAAGCGATACTATCTGAAACAGCTGTGCTCACGGCTTAGTCAATTCTATTAAAAACCAAGCACTTCGGCTGAACAAATTTGTCTATTAAGGAGATAAGTAAACAACATATGGCCTTCTGATTTGACTTGTACTTTCAGATAACAAAAAATGCTTATTTATTGCATTCAGACTTTGGAATCAGGTAGTGTATGGTGTGTGTGTTGTGAAAAATATAGTAACATTTCACAGCTCATGTCCTTGTAATTTACATTTCTTTTGTTTTTTATTTACTTTCTTCAGAAAAGATCACATAATTCTAAAGCTGCTTATTGTCTTTTAGAAGGAGAAATTCTACCTGCTTTACAGCAACAATTACGTAAGGAGATATTGAAGGAAACCATAAAATACTATTACTCTAAATGGTGCATTGGCTCTGTTTGAACCTGAAATACAATTCTGCAAAAAACTCAAATCACAGAAGAAAAAGCTCCCAGCTTTAGACAAGGGACATAACAAAACAAAAGACACTTTTAATATAAGCTGAAACAATCTTCAGTACCAGAGCCCTGTAGCATCCAGGAAGGTGTGGCTACAGACAGGCAGCTCTGGCTACAGAGACAGATGCGTATCTCCGCAAGCAGCACACCCCTGTAGCTGCAGCACAGAGGTGGGCTGTATTATAGATTACTGGCCTCAGCCTGCAGTAAAGGATTTAATGAAACCTCAGAGCTTATTAATGTTTTAAAATTCAGCTTCAGAAAAAAAAACACATTTCCGAATGTCCGTTCCGGCAGTGGGTTTTGTTTATTAGCAAATCAGCGTTGAATGTTTTCCATCTATATTGCAGTAAGTGGGACCTGTATAAGAAAGTAAAAAAAAAAACCCAACAGCTCTACAGTATATAAAAAATATACTGCTGAACAAGCATTTCCATGCTTAATGGTGCCCAAGGGTCTGCAAGCAGAGCTATTTCCTCATAATTGAAACAACACAATGTATAGTACATCAACCTCAAAACAGTTCAAATGGGATAGGTATTAAGTCAAAATGACTTTGGCTTGGGACCACATCTGCTTTATGGTTCTAATAATGTTGTTAATTTCTTTATTTCATGGAAAGTGGGATATTTCTTGTCTTGTATTTTCTTAATTTTCCCTGCTGTTATATTGAGAAGGTTTCAGGTTTCACATTGCTTTTCTCCACATACAGATGGCTGCATTTCTAAATATTTTCATCTGTGTGTGAACATCTGCTTCCCTAGGAATTTAACAGAAGAGCATCTACTTAACATCAATACTACCAAACCAGTTTGTTAATCTTATTTTGTGAACATTGAAGATGTTTGTACTATAAACAAAATATGTATTGTAATATGTATTGTAATATGCTTCTGCTGTTATTTCATATTATAAACTGACTTTTTTTAATAAAAATACTCTTTAAAAACTATTATAATAAGTATTTGTACATTACTTATGTAATGTACAAATCCATTAGTGAAATAATAAACATACTTAATATTTTAAGTGTAACACTAAACACAATACATACAGATATGCAAATATAGTTGGCCCACATACAAATTAAAATGATCTTATTCGAACAGTATTACACAGTACTGCCTGAGCACCGGGAGAGCGCTTCTTATCCTTAGCCAGGGAGTGAGCGGTGTGCCAGTGTGTGGCCGTGTCATAAGGCGATTCTTCTTGGTTATATACGACGTCGGGTTTTTCATTAAAGGGGCAAAAATACTACTTCCGTAGCTGTTTCGCTACTGCATGGGTTCTGCGCTTGAACCCCGTCCGCAATCTCGTGGGGATCTGAAATAGTAACCTGACGAGCCTCAGGTGCTGTAGCTGCGCATTCCACGTGCAGCGGTGTAGGGAGTGCAGTGGGAGGTGTGCTCCACTGTCACAGTATATATTAATAATAATAATTGCTTACACTTATATAGCACTTTTCTGGAGACTCCACTCAAAGCGCTTTACAGGCAATGGGGACTCCCCTCCACCACCTCAAATGTGCAGCATCTACCTGGATGATCCGACAGCAGCCATAGTGCGCCAGAACGCTCACCACACATCAGCTATCAGTGTGGAGGAGAGCAGAGTAATGAAGCCAATTCATATATGGGGATTATTAGGAGGCCATGATTGGTAAGGACCAATGGGAAGTTTGGCCAGGACGCTAGAGTGATACGCCTGCTGGCCATATTATACAGTATGTGTGTGTGTACGAATATTGTGAGAAGTTGACTAATGTAGTGTCTTCCGTAAAGGTAACTATTATTTTCATAACACCTACTGTATACATTTCAGGTAGAAATAAGTGTATTATTCTGGACCTCTGAAAAGGGCCAATGTTAACACTATAAAGGGCCGCAGTGGTGATTTTTAGATATTTATTTAGGTGCTAATTCAGTTGGCAAATGAAAGTAAAGTGCCCGTAAAACCTGCTAGAATCCATTCCCCATTGACTGGAATTCTAATAAAGTGTGTGAGGAAAGACATTAAAGTGCTGCCTTTATTTAAGATGAGTATTTGCTTTCCTTTGTTTTGTTTTATGTCCTGGGAAAGATCAGGGTGGAAGAAATGAATAATCCTTTGTTTTCCACTGGAGGAAATGAAAATATAAATCTATTTTTTTTCTGACTCATGCAATATCTACCAATATTCTCTTTATTGTCAAAATAGACTTTATTGTATATTTGCTATGATGGTTCCCTCATCTTAATCCTGTACATCAGGGAAGATCAACCTTTGGTGCTGGAAAGTCACAATCCAGCAGGGTTGATACAGAAGGTCACCCATAAATCAGCAATGTCTTAACACTTTGAACAAACAATTTTGGTTTAACGGTTGAAACAGGGAGATCAATTAAAATAAGACCAATATAGAACCAATACTCTGAATCGTTCAAGGACCACAGCCTGCTATTCCTGAATAAACTGAGCCATAATTAATCAAAATCCACCCAAATTCAGAATCTTTACAAATGAATGTTTTATGGGTGACTTGTAAGACTTAATGGATTGGTGGTCTTTGGGAACATGATTACGCCCCTTCAATTTAAAAATACTGGCTTCCTTTATTTCATATTGACATGTCACAATAGTGCACAAAAGGGAATTTTTTGCAAAAGAAAACCTTTTCTCAAATCCTTTGAAAAACATGCTTGGGAGGACAGAGCTAGCATGGGATGGGCAAAGATGTTGAGTTTTCATTCAACAATGAAAGGAGACGATATTATTCAGAAAGAAGACAAAATGTCGCTCCTGCTCATGGGAGAACAACAAGCAACATCCAGCTCATGGGCCTTTTTTACTTCAGCATAGCAAAGCAGCCAGGTGCACTTTTAGATAGGTCACATTGTAAGAATTCAACAGTACAGGAAGATTCTAGAATGAGATCAGGCCATGTCTCACCTTATAATGAATAACTAGGACTGCACTCATTTGGAAAGACCCAAAATTCGATTAAACATGCAATAATGTATTTCTTACATATAGAGTATCTATCTAAAGCATGACAAATCAAAACTCTATACCTATTGTAAGAGGGCAGTAGGTTCAGAGAAAATGGAGATCCAATCTGAACCACAGTCTACTGAATGCTTCTGGAATGAGCTGCTGCCCTCAGTCACCTGACAAACTGTAGAAAGACACTTGAAAGCAGTAGCCTCCAGAATCTACCTGCTGCCTGGGGACAAATCCTATATTGTATGAATTCACTCTTGGTAAGAACGAAGTGACTGACTGAGACAGAAATTTTGAAACCCAGAAAAAGACTTAAGTTTTGAAAATGGTTTTAGAGAGATACTTGTGTGTTTGAGAGTTTTTAAGAAGAGGTGAACAGCTTAGCTGCCTAGTGTGGGTAGTAAGGGACTGAGAAATGTCTAGGGAACCTGTCAAAAAGGAGCTTAGGTTTGTTTTTTGGTTTGTGTTTTGTTTTGTGTTTCAGTGTAAATAAATTGTAATTTACCTTGTACCACATGGCTTCACTTATGTGTTTCATCCTGCTACGGCACACCAATCTCTGAATGAGTCAAAATACATGTACTTCCAAAATACCCGAGAAAAAGCTTTTTATAAAGAGTTTTGTGTGTCAATCATTTCAATCATCAGTGTTATTTTTTCCTAACAATAATACAGCTTGCTGCTCTATCTGCAAATAATGATTATTACTAGCATGACTTTTTCTGTCAATAACAATCACCTCTAAGTTAAACAAACTGAATTGAGCAGAGATATCTTTTTTTGCAAGGTGATGGCTAAAATTGTTCACAATAGTCTTAATGAGGCCTAACTACTGCATAGAGCGTTCCCTACATTAAATATCATTTGCGGAGGAGGAGTTTTCTCAGTTTTGAAGTTTTGAATTTCGTATCCTGCTTCTACTGTGTACATCTGAAAATTTGACTAGTATAATCATTATTATAAATTACAAAGACCAAAGGTCCTAGTACAGATCCCTGTGATCCTCCACTAATTACATCACTCCAGTCTTAACATTTAACTGTACTCTCTGTTTCCTTTTCATTAATCAAATTCTAGGCTAATACTCTTTAATATAGAACTTCTGCTGCCTGAGGCATGTTGTCTACTTCCTTAGTGAACACCTGATTGAAATACTCATTTATTACATCAGCCATTAACCCTTTATCACAAGAAGTTTATATTGTTGTCTCAGATACAGTACATTTTACTTCATCCTTAATACTTCTTTTGCTATTGTAGTACCGTAAGAACGTTTTATTATATGTTTTAGTCCTATTGCATTGCAATATACCTTTCTATATCTCTCTTGGCCTTTCTAAAATAATTTCTAACCTGTTAGTGCAGTTCATTGTAATCTATTTCTTTAACTGGGCCCTGTTGTTTTTTAATCATTTTAGAAATTAGATTCTTATCTCTTTCTCAATTTATTTTATGAGTCTATTTAATATTTAATGTTTTTATATTTGTATTTTCTAACTCTTTAAATAATTGTGTTCGGTGCTTCAAGTAAAAACTTTTTAAGTAGATGCCATTTATTTTCCACTGTTCACTGCAGTGTAGCTTTTGCCTTGTGTTTTGGGTTATTGTTCTGCTAAAAGGTGAATTTGTGTCCCAGTTTTAGGTCTGTAGAAGACTGATGAAGGTTTTCCACTAAGATTTAAGAGTACTTTGCTTCATAAATTCCCCCTTCTATCTTGACAGGTTTCCCACTCCCTGCTGATGAGAGCTATATCATAATGTTGAGTATATAACAGAGCTATAACACCATGATAATTGATAGCAAGAATGGTGTCGACTGGGAAATATCCTATCTCTACTTGGCATTTAAACAACTTCCATTTTGGTCTCATGTTGAAAACAAAAAAGAAAAAGTTAACAGAAAATCATTGTGAAAAAAAAATGTGTAAGTATTAATTTTTTATTCAGAAATCATGTGGACCACCATTATTGCACACAGACAGGGGCCACTCAACTACTGTAATTGTGTGGCTCATTAAGGTAAGTGTGTGCACATACATTTATTTAGGCTTACCATAGCAAAGGGCTTTAATACTTACACATTACTTTTCACAATAATGTTTTTAACTTTTTCTTTTTTTTAACATGTTGAGAAGGTTGTGAATATACTGTAACAAATATTTATTTAGACTTTAAAGTTTCATGATTGCAAGCTTTAAAGCAGTGAAGTGTGAAAAAATGTGCAAAGGTCTGAATGCTATTGCAAGGCAGTGCACATACTTTTCCATACCCATACATGGATGAAACATCTGCCTTTGGATGCTATCTTTACCTATGTGTTACAGGCAAACCACTTTTAATAACTTTAAATGGTTAAAATCCTTCATCATTATGAAATGGCAAGAGACCTAAGTAATATTCACTCAAATTGTATTTGAATTGTATCTTAGAATATAAAGAGTTGCTTCCTGTGTTTTCTCTTTTCTTTAAAATTATTATTTTCTAATAAGAAAATTATTATTTTTTTCTCATTGTTTACAAAATGAACATGCAGTAGAGGAATAGGTAAAGATCAGACTGTACTTTGCTGAAGAAGCTATCAGCTTTAATAGTGCTGTCTTCATTGTATCTCCCGTCGTACATGCTTTTGACTGCAGGGAACTTCATAGTCTCAGCATCTGGATCTCCTGCCTGCATGAGTTACAAACTACATCCCCAATGCTTTAAGCAAGGCTTACTGGATATGAGCTTTCCAAATGCTGGAAATAGCAGCCATTATGAGTTTAGCCCAAAGGCTGTTTGGTGAATTACATTTCATTACTCTCTAAACTTATTGGGAACAGATATATTAGTGCTGTGTACTTGGTTTGTTTATTTTTTCTGCTGTAGTCAGCAGCTGGTGCATGCGTTTCCATTAAATGGATGGCTGAATACATTTTCAACGATTTTGCTGTAAAGTCCAAAGAAAAGAAATCAGTGTGGCCCTGGACAGGTCTTTCTGTCAAAATATCTCTTACCAAAACCAAAACAGGAAACATATTTTCAGAAGTAATGCACATACAGTACAATATGACAGACTGCAAGGGTGCTCAAAAATGAGGATTATAGATAGAAATGTTATAGGGTAACATTCATAGACTCTATAGTTTTTTATGTTAACAGGGCACCATTGCTTGCAATATGTGATTGCTGGGTAGAGATCTACTAACTGGAGTGTTATTATAATATATAATAGTGACTCAGAAGAGGGGACATTCAATCAAAACTGCAAACCACATTTCACATTTCATTAAAGAGTAAATTATTTAATCTAAATTCGTATTATTTTTCTTATGGGTTAACTACACTCTTTTTGCCTGAAATATTAAGTACATTGCACCATATACTGGTGGTGCAGGTACTGAAATGTCACCTCCCAAGTTAAAATCCTGCATCTACAATGTTAATGATTTGCTGATGCACCTATAAAAAAATTGAAAATCGAAAATGCATCCATCACAAAACCAGCCCATAACCATGGATGTATATCTGCTCTAATCATAAAATACAGTCATTGGACTCCCATTATTGATTGGCCGATTGGCTGATTTATCAGACTGCTTCTGGACTGTGATTGGAGGTGAAGGGAGGTCCATGGAAAGGAGCACAGACAACACACAGCTATGGATTATAAAAAAAAATAAAAAATTGTAGACTCTAAATCTTTCCACGCTGGATTATTTTAAATCGCCTCAGTACTGGAGTACGTCTAGCTACCCACAGTCTGGACGCTGTCTTTCCTCACCTCAGTTTCTTCACCTTGATGTTGCCTGTAAATTCCATCTGCCACATTGATCCAGTGAAAGTGATTTTAAATTGATATCATTTGTTTCAATTAACTTTAGACACTGAGCAGACCAACAGTGAGAACACTACAGTGCTGGAATGCAAATCAGATTAAACTACTTACTGTATGTGGAGGACATGCCCTGCTTCGTTACATACCTTATGATGTATATCATTTTCACAGGTCTCATGATTAAATGATTTACTTGGCTCTATATAGGCCATTAAAGTTTAAAAAAATAAAGTCTTGCTCTGAAGTAGAACATGAACAATTTATAAATATATAGCACCAATGGAAGTTGAGTGGGAGAAAAATGGAAAATGGTTAATATTTTGAACATATTGTAAACAATACCCTAAGGGGATTATTCCAGGAAATAATATCAGTATTTTACCATTTATCTTTGGGTCTAAAATTTGGAAATCTAGTGGCTGTGGGAAAATGAATATTGTTGTGAATGTTTTGTTTTGTTAGCATTAAAGGTGATGACTCATTAGAATATGGGAATGTGTTAGCTGTATAAAACAAAAATAAAATTATGTTAAATTATTCTATGTGAAGTTTCCAACTCATTGGATTGAAGGCCTATCTTTGCAATGTCTCTACCTATTCAGAACTTCAGTCCCACATCCAGTCTATTGTGAATTACAGTAGTTCTCAGATTGCTATCTTTGTGAAAGTGAAAGTCTGATATTAAAGATTAGTTCACAAGGAGAGGTCAGAGTCACCATTACCATAATTTCAAAACTGAATCAGCCTAAAGCAGTTATAATCAAAACATTTAGACAATTTCAGTCAAAAACGTCCACTTACATTATAAAATGCATGTAGAGAAAACACCTGTGAACATTCATTCTTTACTGTTCCTGAGAGATCCTGATTGAACTAGCTGCAATTAATTTAGTGAACAGGCAAGGGGTGTTGAAAAATCATTAGACATCCACGCATGATGCCGCAACCCATTAATACATTTTGTTAACACTATGACACATTCCTAACTTTAGGATTATGTAGTCCACCTTGCACATTTTAAAGATGTTAACATGGAGCTGGCATTTGGGTGTATTCTGAAGGACACAGTGTGATATTACATGCAGAAATTAAGTTCTTAGATATACTCTGCTACCTTGAGTTCCAACAATGAGATGTTTTTGCATTATCTTTTACTACAAATAATGCTTTCGTAAATAATAGTTCACTGGGGGGACAACAACATCTAAGAATTGAATTCTTTGTGAATGTTTGAAATATATGTGGTGAGATACAGTAGGTTTGGCTTAACCCACTTGTTTAATGGACAGCCTCCTGGCCATAGGACAAGGAGTCTCAAACCCCATTTAGAAGTAAACCAAGGGGTTTCACCAAGCTGGAGATGGGGTGGAGGAGGGATGTGATGAATGTGAAGGGAGGTGTTTGTATTTAGATATATAGTATACATATAAATATGTTCTGTAATGTTGGTGATGTGGTACAGCTGTGTGTGATTTGTCAATGTTATCCTTCCCAATCTTAAGTTAATAACTTTCTTTTATGTTTTTTATAAAATACAATGTTTCCATATGAGCTGACAGAAATTTGTGAAAGGAAGAGTTTCTGAATTTCATCAGAGTAAGACAGAATTTGGGCTTGATGCAAAACCAGATTCCAAACCAGAATGTTTTGGTAGCAGAGAATCCATCTTGAGTCTGGATTTCACTGGACTGAAACACACCATCTCACATAGAGTTAAGATGCCCCCAAAAGTTAATTAGGTCATTTTAACTCAAGTAAATGCTAGAAATACATGGGCTACCACAAATAGGCTAACAGAGCTCAAGTAGATCAATTATACAATTACAATTACAAAAAATGTAAAAACTGTTGTTATGACAACAGGATAACATAGTAAGAGGCATAAGTGGCTCTGTGGCAAAGGATCTGCACCTGTGGCTGGAAGGTTGCTGGTTCAAATCCCGCAGCTAGCAAAGGAATCCTACTCCATTGGGCCCCTGAGGGGCCTTAACCCCAACTGCTCCAGGGGTGCTGTACAATGGCAGACCCTGCACTCTGACCTTAGGCTCTCTCCCTATCTGTGTGTCTCATGGAGAGCAAGCTGGGGTATGTGAGAAGATAATTGATAATTGAAGATAATGCAAGACATTGTAAAGGGTTAATAAAGTGATATTATTATTATTATTATAACAACAACAGGAATAGTTAGTAAAAGCTATTCTCAGCAATGTCACAATTATCTTCTGTAATCCCGAAAACATTAACAGGTTAATTTGAATAAATAACATTAAAGAAGTTACTGTGTTTTTACTTTCTTAGCATGTGAAAAAGTTGAAATACAAACCAAGTCAAGGATGGTACTAGAATTATCCTACTTTCTCTCTGTCTGATTGGGTCCTATCCTGTCTGACTCACCGTGACATGTTCTTCACTTTCTACATTCAAGAAACCCATCAACTGCCTTTATTCATAAATAGCACAACTGGACAAATGCAAGTATATTACAGCATGGAAGGGAAGGCAATGGGGAATATAAATTAGACATCAGCAATTGTCTGATGGGTACATCAATATTTAGTGCTGAATGTATTATTCACTGCCTGATTGTCAGTGTACAGAGAATGGATTTTATTGACTTGAGCAAATTAGAATTTTGGATTGGACAGACTGGTACAAACACTTTGTAAGCTTTCTTTAGCTTTTAAAACACTCATTCATACACAGCATGTAGCCTCCCACTCAGCTCCACAAGCATGGTACAATGTACAAAAATGACTCACCATACAGTACATTAAAAAATGCATTGGCAATGTGCTTTGAATCAACATTTGAAATTGTTCTGTAGCAGTTATTTAGCAGTTTGCACTTCGAACAGCAAAACGTGTAGTAGTTACTTCATTTATAGTAACACAAAGAGCTCCAAGTTAAAAGCTGCACAATGCTCTTGGAATGGTTATTTTTTGTTATGTCTGTCTATTTAATGTAGAACATCTCTCCCACATTACAAATTATGTGGTTGAACCCATTAACTCCATATCTATGGAATATTCACAAATCACATCTTTCAGTGTTTACTGTTTTTTCTGAGAATGTCTCACAACAAAACAGCATATAAATTTAAAAAATATGTTCCTAGCGGGGTGAAGCACTTTATTTCTTTGATGATTATCAGGTATAACTGCAAAATGAACCTTAGGCCATTTTGCTTGCTCTTGAACCTCTTTAATGCTGTCAGAAAAGGTCATGGCCCTTTATAAAGATCCATAATTCTGAAAGAATTAGGATGGGTGCAAGGCTATAGCCTGTAACACGCAGAACACTGCACACAGTGAATTGTTGGGAGGCAGGTGCAATATGTAATATATGACTCTGTCACAGAGGAATGGCACTTGGTGAATTTCTTGGAGAAAAGAATCAGTAGGAAAAGCCATGCCTTGGAACATATAAATAAAGATAGTTCTCTCTGCTTTCTCCATTTTTTAGTTTTAGTGCATGCTTTAATGCAATCAGGGAGTGAAAAAACAGGACAAGCTGCATTTAAATTGAAAATTACCTTTACAGCATGGGTGCCAGCGAGAAGATTGAGAGGAAGAAAAAGGGTAAGGGAGGGATATAAAATTGGAGAGCTGTAACGTAGGTGTTGAGTAAAGTAATGATCTTGAGCACAAAAACAAGGTGAATTTCTTCATATGTTCAAAACAAAGGTTTGCTTAACAAATTGAACAGGCTCATTACACCACTGATCAACCCCAGCAATGGGAAATGCATTCTATATATTTCAGCTCATACAATGGGAGTTTGCAAGATTATTCAGATTATTTAATAGTATCAACTAGCATGCCCCCTAATTCAGAAGCCCTTCTTAATTATGGGATACTGGGTTTTTATTGGTCCTTATGGTGGCTGATTTGTTATAGTACTAATAACTCATCCCCTATTTTACTGACAAACACATTAAAGTGTCACATTTAGCCATTCCCCTCTAAATATATATTTCTCTAAGGGAACTTTGAATTCGTTTATAATGTCCACCCTGGCATATATCTCCAACAGCACTTTTAAATGTGTGATATTTAAATATGCAAGTAGGTCAGAATCCTTAACTCTGGATAAACGTAAAATTAGAGCAGAAAGTGAAACTACTGCAAGAACCTTTAATGTCTCAGACACACAACTCCAGAAGGCTGCTGATTAAAATCCATCTGATGGTGTTTTATTATCTCATGATACAAGAGAGTCATCAGCATAATTTAAGGTAAAAAGCATGTGAAAGTATTTCTTCAGGGACATCATTAGTATTAGTAGTTAAATCAAGAGTTTTCATAGCTCCTTTTCAAACTAAAGTTATCTGTGTCGGCATCACATGTCATGATGTCACATGCAGTCTAGCAGGCATATTGTGAGGATGATAGAGTGTGAGTGAAAAGACGCAAACCTGGATTGGACTGAATGATGCCATTAGGCAACCAGCAGTGAGTGCTGTTTTGGGAACTCTCTACTGTGTTTTCATATAAACAAGCAAAGATTGTAAAAATAGATGCTGGGCTAACTAGGGCTTTTATTAAACTAATGGGGGCCATTGAAGAACACATGAGCTTTTCCTGGTTGCTCCTCATTTCTCTACTGTCCAAAGGATATGCAGGTAGATCTGATTGACCTCTCTAAACTGGTCCCTTTTGGGAAGAGGGCTGTTCCATCCATAAGAAGGGGTAGAGATTATCATCTGTTAACAACATGCAAATGGTTACAAACGAAAGCAGGCCACTCAGCACATCTAGCCCTTTTGCTAGTCAATAGCTAATTGATCTAAACATCTCATCTCTTGAAAGATGTCAGGTTATTAGCTTCAACAAAATGGCTGGGAAACTTTGTTCCATACTCCCACATCCCTTTGGGTAAAGAAGTGCCACATTTTCTCAATTTTAAAGCCCTTCTTTGTCCTCTTGGGTCCTCTGGTTCATGTTTCACTGTTAATTATGACGAAGTCTACAGGGTTGAATTTGTTAATACCTTTGACAAATTTAAATACTTGGATCAGGAGGTCCCTACACAGTCTTCTCTGTCCAGTACTATAACAATAAAAAAGGTCCTTTAGATGATCTGTGTTCACTCTTGCCCTGTAAACCTATATCTAGCCCTGAGATATATTGCTCTTTTCTGGACTGAATCCAGCAATATCTTTTTTTTGTAAATGCTAGATATAGCATCACTGTATTTAAGTTTTACACTTATAAGTGCATAACTTAACATTTTATTCAAAAAGCCTTCTTAGAATCAAAATACAGTATACTGTAATATATGCTCTGTATTCATTGAGCATTTTGCTTGTTGAAAGAATTCTTACAAGCGTAGATGTTGCTAAACAACTTTTCTTAATTCATGTTGACAATTCCTAGGATGTTATTTTCCAAACATGTGATTCTCTAATTAAATTGTAATGACTATTTCTTTATCCTTACATGTAATAGACATCAGACTTAATAAATAGGTACTACATTAGCAGTTTGGTTCTAGATTAGTTTCATTTATAAACGCATGTACTGTAGGAGCAATGTACAACCATAAATAGTTTAGGTTTTATTCCTGAGATCCAAAAGAATTAACCTTTTCAAAAGAATAAAATATAAAATCAACATACGATTCAATGAAGCCAACTGAGACACTTACACACCATTACCTCCATTATACCACAAACCACCTCTGAATCTGTCATTTGACTATACATTATACAGTCCTACTACTCTGCTGATGTCTCCCAGTGATGTGAGTTAGCAATGCCAACCACCATGCCACAGTGATGCCCACAAAGCTTCATTAGTTCAGTCAAATTCTAATTCCAATGAACTGGGATGACAAATATAATAGGGTATGTAAGGATAGGACAGGGTATTTAATAGTTCAGTGCAGCCATTTTGCAAATATGAGAATGTTTCCAACAACAAATATTTCCAACAACAAAATTCTGATGTTGGAAGGTCTGATTGCTTAACCTAAATTGGTCTGTTTTAAAAGCAAAAAAAATCTGTAAAAAAAGAATCACAATCAATAAATATTATGAAGCAAGCACAAATAAAAATAAGAATAAGTGATATAAATGAACTCTTTCATTTTTTTCAAAATATTGAAAACTAGGTAAACCCTTTTGGTAAGCATCACATTTCAGCATAAGAAAAAATAATTGATCTCTGTACGTGGTATATTTACATGTATTTATATCAATTATTTAATTGTATTAAAACAATGTCTGACATTTTTTGTTTCAATTTATATGAACAAAAGACATTGAAAAGGTATTGCAGGTGTAAAACCTCTCTCATTCTATAAACAGCACAGTTCAGCAGCTAGTGTCCAAAGATCTGCAGCAGTCTGCACTACTGGCCATTCAGCAGGATGTCCACTTCAGCCAAGCTGGCACCTGCTCACACACGTTCTGTGCCAAATCAGAGTGAGGTGACCCCTTTGGTGACTTGAAGCTGTTACTGCTGACAATATGAGGAGGTAAAAACAGAACCATTGCCCACCACAATACTGTGTGTTTCCTGATAATTTTCAGCAAACACCATCCAACATCTCAGTTTGAAGAGCACTCTATGCAACTGTGGGCTGTTATGCTACACTGATGACATTTTTTGTGCTTTAAAAGGGAAAAGCAAGAAAGGACAGGACTGTGCATAAGGCAGGATATTTAATTAGGAAAGAAAGCTAACAATATGTGGCGCCACAGGAGTTGTCCATTGCTCCGGATATGACCCTTACAGCCAGCCTGCTGGGGAACTTTTTTCCTACATTTCTTCATCTCCATGCACTCTTCTCCAAGAGTGATGATGATCACAGCCACAGAACATGTGGTATCACATAGTCGGAGATTTCTGAGCTCTTGCCTCGCGGACTCTTAGGCCCAGAGTTTCTAACTTGCCCATGCCACTGTCCTGTTATGATCTCCTCCAAGATCATTCCTTCGGTTCCTTGCCAAGGCCGAGCAATTTACTCGCAGATTCCCAGTGAGCTTCACCCTCAATTCTCTCCCTCATTCTTTAGACCCTTTCAGGAAGATGACACTCTCTGCTCCTAGAAGCCTCACATGGAGCTTCATTCTCCCTCATTCATCTGGACTTCCTCCTCCCCGATGATGTCCTCATGGAGCCACCTGCTCCTTTGTTCTCCTGGAGCTTCCTGCTCACTCATGCACTTCCACTCTGCCCAGTCAGCCCTCTCACTTCCAAGGTTCACCTCCAATGGCTGAAGCCAGACTGGGGCTTACACTCTCAACAGTCTACAGCACTCACAACTCTTGTGCTGAGACTTTTCACAGTAACAAGACCGAGTCTCTCGCTAGTGCCTCACTCCATGCTGAGACTCAATACTCTTCCCTATTAAAAGTACACAACCTCTCTACTGCCTCACTCTCATGTCTTAGGGTGTACAGCTGCTGGCACACCTTTTCCTGTGCCCAACCACCACTGCTAACACTCTAGATCCTAACACTTTGTCAGAGCTTTACTCTCTCAGTCCTCCAGAGTGTTACAGCTACAGTCCCTGCTCCCTTGTACTAGGGTTCTGATAACACACACAGTTCTTTCTTCAGTCTCCTTTGAGATTGACTGCCTAACTCCTATATTCTACCCATTATTGAGGTTCTCAAGCTGCGGCCACCAGTCTGCTCTCCTCCTGTTCTTTTCAATCATCAATTCCAGTAGTGTCTCACACCCACTTCTCTCATATCCCCAGCAACTCTCACTGCTATTCCTCAGCATCTATGGCCACTGAAGAAACCTGATCTTGTGTCCATATTGATCTGCAACTACAACATCCTGGCTTGGTCTCCATTCAGGGAAGAGCTCAACCTATTTATATAGACACAGTACCTTACACAGAGCGGACATTAAGAAGTGTCATGAGAATTGAGCAGAGAAAATGTGCAAGGTATTCTTCCAGTCTTTTAGTGGATTCACCATGCTTATTCTGTGTGCATATGGCCGTTTATCATAGATTTCCATGGTTTTTATTACTCTTCAACATACTGTTTTTTGTTTTAGCATATCACAGTGCTTCACTGAACTGTTTTGCTTTATATTTTTAAAAACAGAAGAAGAAGGTATTAAATATGTTCAAATTAATTATATCTTTCCAGTTCAATCTGCAAGCAAGTTGATTTGACTGAATCAATTCAGTCATTCTCAGACTGCCTCCGGACATTGCCAGATTCCTCACTTTCCAGCAGCCCAATCATTAAATGACTGGAAATTAGACAGGTTCTAATCATGACCACACCATCCTGGTCACAACAGGGTCTGAGTTTGGCCTGACCATCCCAGTGTCACCATTTGTTGCAACAGAGGGAAGCTTCAGCGTATTTGTTAATTCAAAGAAAGAAGGAGAATAAGAACACATGCCCAACTTTTAAAGAGGTGCTGTTAGAGGAGCTGTTCACTAGAAGAATCACTATAAATGCTGGATCAACTGAGTGCACGCTGTTTCTACTCCAAAATTATTTATTTCTTACTGCTTATTGACATTTCAGAAAACACATCTTCATCATCTTGATGAAGGCTTGTGTCTGCTGAAACTTTGAAAAGAACACAAAATATTTTTGATAAGAGAGAGCATGTGCCCAGTTAATTCTGCTAGTTCATTCACAGATAAAAATAAATATGGGAAATAAGCATGATGGGTCTCCTGAAATACTTATCCTCTTAATCCTTAAACCTAAGCATTAACTAGGCATGCATTATAAATTAACGTTATTTGTTTGTAGAGAAAGAGAAAGAGAGAGAGAGAATGTTTTACAGATTACTGGTACTGGACCTGAGATCAATTATAGAGTGTTTATTTTTTTCATGCATGCACATTAGCGCAACAGGCTAATCACCACAATAAACTGACAGACAAACTCAACAATTAGACAAGGATAAGGTAGGTGCCTGACAGCTGTATTACTTGCACAGTACACCTCTGCAGTGTGGGAATGATCAAGGGTGAAGGGTAATAAAGTGAAAATGAGCATGCAAAGGACATGATAAAGGGGTGCTCTGCAATTCCCTAAACCATGGCTATACTGCAGCGCGTGCTGTTGACATTTTATACAGTACTGTTTGCAAAGGGAACAGCAGTCCCTGCAGAAACCTCACCAACTGCTTCAGATAGTCTACATCTGACCTTTCAATGAGGAAGAGCTTCTGTGAAGAGATATTTTATCTCTAGTTCCACAATCACAGCGTAGACATATAAAAACACATACAGGAATGGAATATGAGAGCACACATAATTCTTAAATATATACATCCATAAAAATATTCACTACATAACTACATATATTTGCATATTTCCTAAAATATAATTATTTGTTTAGCAGATGCCCTTACCAGGGCAATACTGATATAAAGATGACCAGATGACAGGCTACCCCATGTATCTCTTTAAACACGTCCAGTTTAATGTTTTCATTTTACTGAATTTTGCCCATTCACTTACAAAGGCCATCTTTAGTCAATTAAAATATTTTAAACATTAATAAACATTAATAAAGATGTGTAGATAATTGCAAAGTACTTTGGTATTATGAAGCAAAGGCTGCTACTACATCCAGTTAGTGCAGTTTACACAATTTTTAAAAGACATTTGACTTAAGGGTTCATTATACTAGTTAGAACTGAGTTAAAACAAAAACAGTAAATTATTCACTGTTTCTCTGGAATTTCTGAAATACACAAATAATTTGTATGCTGTACTCAACACTGTGCCCAAGCCAAAAGAAAGAGAATTGGTTTTTTTTCAATTTTTTTTTTTCCTGCAGCAAGGGCAGCCAAAAACTGAATCTTTAGTCTAAAATTCTGAGTCTTCGGCAAAGGAAAGGGTAAATGACTGTGTAAGCATTTAGCAAAAATTTCAGAGAGAGAAAGAATAACAGCTTTGAATTTCAATAATGAGTTTCTGCTGTAATCAGTACAAATCCTTGGTAAACATCCTGTAACTCATGAATGAAGGAGCTTGACATAACTCAAAAGAAACATTAAAAAGGGGCAAACTGGGGTAAATGAAAAAGCCTTCTTTTGATATAGTACTGATACAGTGAAAAGCAGCAAAAAAGGAAAAAATCTGAAGTAATGAGAGCTCTGGAGAGTAATATTTGCATAATTATTTAGCTATTATGTAGCCAACTCAACATTCAGCATGATGTGGGTCTCGCTCTCACATGAGGTCATGTTTACCCATAAGCACTCCCTCTTCAGCTGATACCTTGACCCGTCTTCTACAATTAATGCTGCATCATATTGGTAAAAGATCCCAACAGGACAGTTTTCATTTATGAAGAAGTTCACACACATACAGACAATAGCTTAAAGAACCTGCAGTATTATAAAAAATATAATCTTCCTTGTAATGGAATGAAAAAGATACTGCACATTATTCTGTTAGTAAAGCTGTATTTAAACTTGATAAGTTTACATCAGAGCCACATGTGCAAAAAAAATGATAAATGAAAAGGTAAAGTACAGCCTAAGGTGAAAAGTCTCATTTGAACTTCATACTGTAGCAGAAACACTGATTTATTATTTATGAAAAAAGGGCATTAGCATAATTTAAGCCATACAGAACATGGAAGTACCACAATTTATATTTTTGCAAACACAGAAAGAGTGTATTTTGGATTTGTTTCACATTTTCACAGATTAGAGAGTGTGGGAAGATGAGACTACAGTGTAATGTAATATTCCATGAGGCATTGTTGTGTCTAATTTTTCCCCAGAGTTATTGTGTTGAAGAAAATGGTGAGCCAAGCTCTAGGGCTTCTCGGTGACAATGAATATTCCAGTGGCTACTGGGACAATATTGTGATGTTATAGTACGGGAAATGCGGAAAAAGATTAACCAAGCACTTTTCTGTTAGATAAGGCAGCTTTGTTATTATTTTTGCTTATCTCCCAAAAACAAATTGAAAACTTTATTTTGCATCCAACAACAGTGATGTGTGATGTGTGATGAATGATGCTGATGTGTTGTTTTTTGTTTCTCAATTTTGACAAGACAAGTCGTATGCATATACTCTGGTATTCATCATATATCAGCACTGCCACTGAGAAAGTTAAATAAAAGAGGAAGTCAAGATGGATTTAGATGTGCATCTTGTAAGTGTCTTCACAAGAATGAAACTCCCCATCATCAATTCCTGCAGCCGGTGAAAAATGTTCACAGTGTTTTTTCATGTGAGATTGTTAAGAAAGTTCTACAGAAACTTATAAAACCTAAATTACATTTTCAGAAGCACCTCTTATTTCCTTCTCTTTCACGTAAAAAAACAAAACAAAAAGCATTTATTTTCCATCAGTCTCCTCCAAATGAGGAGGTGCTTCTCATGTCTCATGCTCATCAACAGCCTCTCCTTCCCAAACAAAAACAATTAAACATGTTAAAATTGTCAGTGAGGTTCTGTTAAATCAGCATTTCTGATCACTTTTGTAGCATCCAGAATGACACTGCCTTTCCTGCTCCCAGTTTCACACCACAGTGCATAGATGAGCCATTATACATCAACTCATACAACTTTGCAAACTTAGACTGTTTTACAGAGTACAGATAATTTTATTCCTCTATTATATTCTATATAATTCTATTTTCCTGGTCTTCTTTCCACTTTCACACAATGGTTCTCTATTTCAGAAAAGTACAGTGTATAATGCTTTCTTTAAAAAACAACAATGCACAAATAATGTGATCAAAGATACTAGCCTTTCTTAAAGCCTTTCTTAAAGGTGTTGTGGTTTTTAAATTTAAGCTACATTCAGTACAACCCCCTCTACGATCAGGCAAACCTGTCTGAAGTACACCAAATATAGGTACATAGTTAAAATTACTTTGAAATAAATTAGTTTAAGGTGGCATGGTGGTGCAGAGCTTAGCATTGCTGCCTTGCAGGGCTGGAGCCCATGGTTTAGTTTCCAGGCTGCTAACAGTATGGAGTTTGTATGTTATTCCCATGCAAAGGCATACTGATTAATTAGCTTCTGGAAAATTTGGCCCGGTCTTGGTTTAAGTTTGTGTCTTTGTGTATGCCTTTTGATGGACTGGCCTCTCATCCAGGGTGTATACTGTCTTACACCTGTTGCTTGCTGGGATCAATTCCATCTCCTCTGTAACCCTTATTGGATAAAGCAGTTAGAAAATGGATGGATAAATTTGTATATTTTATTTGACTGGTGGAAGGAACCTAATTACTGGAAAGAAAATATTACTATTCATTAAATAGTTATAATTGGATTGTGTATGTGGTTCCTGTGACTGATGATTAGATTATTTCCATCTGCAGCCTAATAAATATTTATTAGGATCTGTTGTCTTCCATCTATCCATCCATTTTCTAACTGCTTCATCCATATTAGCGTTGAGCTGGAGTCCTGTCCTGACAAGCAGTGAGGCAGGGTACATACTGGACAGGACACCAGTCCATCACAGGGCATGCACAAACACAGACATGCACGCACTCACGCGAAGGCCAGTTTTCTCAGAAGCCAATTACCCTACCAGTATGTGTTTGGACTGTGGAAGGAAACCATAGCACACAAAGCAAATCCATGTGAATATGGGGAGAATATTCAAACTCCAAGCAGATAGCACCCCATGTCCAGAATTGAACCCAGGGGCTTGGTACTGCAAAACAGCAAAATTAAACACTGTGCTACTGTGCCACCACCACCTGTTGATGTTTTTGTATATTAGTATAAAGTCAACATGACACCTTCTGTTTTGTGTTCTTATTGGGACAATACAAAGAGTTGCATCACTTTGTGTTATAGCTGTCACACAAATATTTATTTTTCATATTGATATGATTTGAAATAATATCTTATTAAAAGACTAGTATAGGCAGAATGGATGCTGAGGGAATAATTATTCTTCTGTAGTTATTTACAGGTTATTGAACATTTTTTTCTGTTGAATGCATTTTCTTATCTAGAGAGCACATGTGATGGAGCATACAATGCTGGGATAGAAGGCTGGATACTGCAGGTCAATTCTGGATAGCAAATCGCTTCCTTCAATTATTTATCTGTCATATCTTTATCAGACTGGCTCTTAAACTCCGAGCAGCTACTGTGGCTTTGGGAAAGGCTGTAACTTTATTTTACTGGCTAGGGTGCAAAGAAACTGGTATCAATTCTAGGCTCATATAATGGAAAAATTGTTTTTCTCCTAATATGCAATACCATGCTCCTTACTGCCACTAGTTTCTCTTTATAGCCTGAGGAACTGGCATGACATCTAACTGACATTAGGTTCAGTACTTGGCTCTCCAGCTAACTTCAGTACCTGCTGTAAACTGAGGTAAAGAATGCTTTACTCTAGGTTAAGTTTCAAGATCTGGAAATTGTATATGATTAATTTTCAATATGATAACATATACTTTCTGTAGTTTCTAATAGGTTTTACATACACTTAATAAATTCTGCTGAGTAAATGTATTTAAAGAATAAATGGAATAAATAAATGGAATGCAATACTTAATAATGCTATTGATAGGCTGTCATGCAGTTTCTGAAAGTAGTAACACCCAAATCTATAAAATTATAGAGGAATCTTTGCTTGGAATCTCATGTGGGCCTGGTGACTTTTTCAGAGGGGGGCTGAAAGCTTGAGGAAGTTGTCCAGAAGGCTGGCTTCCCTAGATCAGCTAGCTGGTGTTTTTTGAAGACTACTCTGAGCTCAGTGGTGATTGACAAAATGAGGTCTTTGGTTGACTCTTTAACAAATGCTTCACAGATCATGTTACTGTAGTGAACCATCAGATTTAGAAAAACAACAAAAAACGCAAAAAAAAGCCAAAACATTACTTAACATTTGCTCAACATTTACAAAGTAGCCCTATCAGGTACATTCCAGTTCCTAATGTGCGTTAAATTGGATTGGTTCTTTACTTAACATGAGACGTGAAAGTGGAAAATGGAACATTTGAAAATCGCTGCTATTGTAATGTTTATGTTTTTGGTCATAAGCAATAAAATCTATTAAGGTGTTTTTGGATGGTGTCTATTAAGCATATATTATAATTATTTGAAAGCTATTATGATAGAATAAATTTGGAACTGATAAAATGAAACTGTTGTCTCCAACAAATTCTTTTTGCCTTTTGATTTCTTTAAGCATTAGAGTATTAGATTAAATTTCTGAAGTGGAGTGACAAATTATTATCCACTAATAATTAATAATTATGTATGAGATTTATAATTAATAATTGTGTATGGTATTGCCTTGAAATGTAAAGAAAGTAATCCTCTCATATTTTATAAAACAATAATCTTAATGTAATTAGATTATTTTCCATACAACCTCAGTATATTACTAAGACAAAATGAAAAAAATATATATTTCTGTGTTATTCCCTTAGGCTCTGAAGTATTATAGATCCCTGCTTGGAGGCTAACTTACAAATTCTTGTTTAAATTTCTCTGTATTATTTCTTTACATAACCTGCAGGTCACCTCTGTTTAAAAATTACACATTTCCCTATAAATCTCCCTTAAGTCCAGACACCTGACTGCAACATTTCTGACAATATTTACAATGCAATCCTTTTTCCAACATGCCCTCCTTGACACAGTGTACTAAGAATAATTTTCAAAGCATCTAAAAAAATTGTAATAATGCTTTCACAAACCAGAAAAGTGTTTCTTTCTATTACCGTGACATCACAAAATATAGCATTTCCTCTTTTATTAGCAATATGTGGTTAATAATTAGCAGCTAATTTGTGTTTTTCTATCAATTTTCTTCTTTTCAAAACACAATTGGATAATACAAATCAAATCCCCTGTCTAGAATATCTTTTTTTCAGAAAAAAGGGCCTACAGTATTAATTTGGCAAGGTCAGTAAGACTGCAATCATAACTATCTTTTTATCATGATAAATGCATTTTCTGATTTTCTTGTGTTTTCAAGGCAGCACTCACAGTGCTGTCTCTTCAGTTTATACTTCTAATGATCATAAGCACTTTTATATGTTTCTTCTTTTATAGTGTAGAAAAGAATATTTGCTATATTTTGTGCCCCAAAGCTATTCTGCTAGGCAACATTTTGTATATAGTAAAAGCCAGTTAAAGCAGTTAAATAAGCACTTCTAACTTTGTTTGTTTAGAAATACAGTATATCTGCACTTTTTGTATAAAATAAGAGAAGACACAATACAACAATTTTAAAGTTAAATAAACCTAGCAACACATCCTACACATCCATTCTGGCCTGCCTGGTAGATAATTTAAAATTTACATTTTTCATTGGCCTTTTATAAAGGAATATAAATTAAAAATGGATGACATTGTTTCCTGCAGATTAGTTTTGCATTTCTCCATTTGTGGCAGAAGAAGTTGTACTGGATATTACAAAATGCTGAAAAGCATTTTTGTAAAATTCTTCTTAGTAATTACAATTTTCACCTAAACGGCTTTTCTTATCTGATCTTCAAATATACAGGATTTCTTTAGAAAAAAACAGACCTCATGTAAGTCTGGATTGTAGCTACTGTATTTCTTATTTTATTTACAGAGGGAAAGGAATGATGATGACACAGTGAACTCCTCATGACCTTCACTAATTATAATGTATATGGTTTAAGAGAGGTTGTACTAAATAAGAAAACCTTTAACAGCTTTCCTGTTTTTGTTGACATATTGTACATAGAATTATAATGATTCTATCATTATAATTGAAATCTCTATATGAACTCCTTGGCAATGTTTAAAGCATTTATTTGTTTTTTTCCTTGCCTGAAGTCTTTTTTTATCTTTTAAAGAAAAAAGCCTTGAAAGCTGTGGTAAAATTATCAATTACAAAATGCCACATTTGTTTCTAAAACATACAGTATTTTGCACAAAAAAACATTCATATTAGAAGATTTGCGTGAAATAGAAATAATAACTGCAAAGGACAAAAAAGAGTTTAGCTGGAAGAGATTTCAAATACATTCTTCCGCTATTGAAAAAATTAGCCTTCTATGAGAAACACAGATGAAATTACACTTTTAGCAAAAATCGTCCTAATGGAAAGAGCTGTATGAGGTTTATTTGGGCAGAAGGAAACAGAAAGGCACATGAAGTAACAGTCAGAAAGGTATGGTTTTATTATTCTAGTTGAGATACACAAGTGTTTACATAATGTGTTGGTAAACTGAAATTATTTACAAAATACTACAGTTGCAACGGCTCACAGTTTGTTTATAAAGGCGGAGGGACAAGACTGATCAGACAGTTTCTGTAAACTTATTTCAATCTAAACACTTCTCTCCCTGCTTAGTGATATTGATGTCAGCACCAAAGGTTATTCAGTTCAACCACATAAAATTCTGAGTGTAGAAATGTGTATGGAGCTATGATCAGAATACTGATCCTGGTAGGCAGTTTACTGTTTCTAAGGCCCCAAGGGAGACTACACTGAGACATTACTACTGGAAGCTCTGGAGGAAAAGTGTTTTTCTGAACCTGGCTTTGCACACATGGGCATCTCTTCTGCCTAAAACAAAATAAGGCTCATCTCAAAACACTGAGCTCCTCTTGGTGGATGATAAAAGCTTATAGTAAACCAGCTGTAAGGTATGTTTTGCTTAAATATGCCATTGCTATAGCTGTTAATGATGATGCTGACAACAATAACAGTATAGTGTATTTGCCTATAATAGTATGTTAAAGGCACACCTAAAGCTTATCCTGGTTTTCAGTTCATTCATGCTAGTTTGTAATATTTTAACTAAAACTTAGCCGTTACTGGTGTTAAAAATGCTTACTCTGTAATGATTTGCAAAATACAAGTAATTTCCATTACTAACCATCCACCTACTTTGGATCTCCCTGGGCTACAGTATCAGTTGAAGAAAAACAACTATACAGCTGACATAAAGAAATAAGGTTCAAAGCCACATTTAATTCTTACTTTCTAAGCAAAGCATATTCCTTCTTTTACATTTGAAAAAAAGATAAATGGTTGTTTAATATTTGGGTGCTTGTTTGTAATGAACATGTTTTTTTTTGCTTTCAGATTAGTTATACTTCCACCTCAGAAAACACATTGCACAAACCCAGTAAAAATTTACTGATTAGAACAATGTCAATAATGTTTCAGTTTTAGGGCTTAAAACATCTTCATTTCTCCCATTTACATTCAGAGAGAGAAATTATAATACAA
This sequence comes from Atractosteus spatula, assembly GCF_055471065.1. Lineage (NCBI taxonomy): Eukaryota > Metazoa > Chordata > Actinopteri > Semionotiformes > Lepisosteidae > Atractosteus > Atractosteus spatula. The sequence goes on along the minus strand of NC_142712.1, from coordinate 44,696,793 downwards.
AGCCAGAGCAAACACATCAATGCATGTCAATTTACTCAAAGAAAATCTGAATTATAGAACTCTCAAAAAATAAATATTTTTTTCATTTGCTATATAACCAACCTGTAGTGAAATTATGTTAAAAAACAACTATAAACCTCTTACTTAGCTTTTAAATAGAACAAAACATGGTAAATATTTAAAATGAAAACATTCGTAATGAAATTTACATATCCCACAAGATTGGTTTGTAAAAAAACCATAAATAATTATATAAATAAAAACACATACAAAAATCTTTCCTGTCAACCTACTATAATAAATATTATTTATACTGTATATATAATTTAAGACAAAGTAGCTGAAGGGTTACATTACAGCTGTATAAAATATGACAACTTGAAATATTTTTAGGATTTCATAGTGCAAATAGGGACAACAATGACCAAGATGACTGTGCAGGCTGCTGCTGCAATCAGTGCACCTATCTTACAAACCTTCGCTCTCCTGAACTTTGCCTCCCTGCGTTTCAGGAGAGAATCATATCCGGGAGTATAAATGTCCTCCATCCAATATTCTAAATTATTGGGGTTTAAGGACTCTTGAGTCTAGAAGGAAGAGAAAAGTAAAAAGGAAATGTTTTAGTGTGGCAATTGTTTTGCAAAGAGAGTCGTCTGATTTTATACAAGCTCAACTATGTGGAAAATGGATTGAAAGCACTTCAGGCCTTCAAATTAAACTCCAGTTCATGTTCAAGCACATCTTGGTAGATTATTGTAGCAATGCTGGCTGTCTAGATAGAGTCTCAGCAAGAGTATCTAGTCTAAAAGGTATTTTAACTACTTTTCATCATTAAGATACAACAAGCAAAAAGAGGGACATTGAATATAGCTGTTTGATAACAAAGATGAAATGACAGGGATTAATGTTTTAGGTTTTACTGTAGCAAACTTCAACAACAAAGAAGCTCAAAGTATGGGTTTTCAGATGGTAAAAGGTGTGCAGTAAATTAAAACAGCCTTGAAAATAATGACAAATATTGTGTTTCCATTGTCATTAAGAATTTGTTTTTGGGGGGGAGTTTTTTAAATTAAAATTAAAAATAATTATAATTACATTAGGATTCAAAGGCCTACCTCTAGCCTTCAAACTTTGTTCTGTCATGAATTATATTGGTTTGTTTCAAATTATAGATGCACTAACAATAAGCCCTGGAAGCTATAAACCACTCTGACATTGACCAAGAGATACATTGTACCAGGTAGAATAATGTTATCACCTTAAACAGGACATAAATAAAATGTAGGTGCATACCAGAGCCTATTCTACAGATTTTTGAAAAAAAAACAAAACAAAATAGTACTTCTTTTAATCACTTTTCTGGAGGTTCAAATAATTGATTACTATAAAATGAAGAGGGACAATTTGCCATTGAGTAGTGTGTGTACTAATCCATGGCAGCACAAAAACACCTTTTTATTGAACTGTTAGAATCAAAAACAACTGACATTAATAAAACTTGATTCAAATTAATTTCCTTATTCAAGGTATTACAGTTGTTTTGAATAAAATGGCAGTCTCTGTGTCAGCCCTCTGGGTAGGGCTGGGTTTGGTCGTCAGGATCCTCTTAGCTTTCGGCACATCAGCAGGTCCTGTGACTTGCATGGTACCTTGGAACTTCAGAGATAGACTCTGTACTCCAAACTGTGCTAGCTCTGCTGTTAATCATTTGTGAATCAAATGATGAGTGGTTCTGCAGGTATGCGTGTCAAAGGAGGATGTCTGCATGTCTTATATTCTCTCAAGTGGATACAGGAGTCATTCGAAGACTTTAGGCAATTGATGAATCCAAATTGTGTGGGTAGATAATAAAAAATAATTGGTGATTTCATTTTTTAAAAAGAGAGCTTTTCAAACTTCAGAAAAAAAAGCTTTGTGAAACTGTTACCTGCTTTGTCTCAGACTTGCTTAAAAATATACTGAGAGGCATTAAAAACACAACAAAGGTTATTGGTTCTAGGACTAATTAGTTGCATTTGTAATGCCTGTCAGTATACATTTCTTCAGAATACCAAGATTCTCATATCTAAACCATAATCAGAATTTGCAGAGTAAATGTGAGTAAAGAGAAATCATATTTTTATGTTTATAAACGCAGAAGAACAGGATAAAAAGGAAAGATATACAGTAATCATCCTTTCCAGCAGTGATGTGCTTATGTGGTAATGGAGCTATAAATTCTGTACTGGCCTTGTGCCTGAGTAGCTCAGTCAATTTCAAGAATTTTGTGCAAGGGTAACTACATAGCCTTTTGTTATACCTGGCTTTGCACTTAAACATTTAGCTCTTTCAGTTCAGGAAATAAAACACAGCTGTCTTTAATTTGGATAATGTATAATTTTAATTTTATGAAGCAGGTCTAAATGCTAATGTGAATTCCTTCCTCATTTGGTTGTAAAATTATTATTACAATGAGGGAAAGATTCAAGAAAAAAGAAATGAAGCAAACTTCAAGAAGGTGCAATGATCTCAGTTCTAATACCTATTTTATTCAGAGTTTTGTGTAATGATAATAATGGCTGAGGCCCAGACAAGGTAATCTTCAAACACTTGCAATTTTGTCACAATCAATTGCCTGGATCACTTGGCAGGATTGCATGTTACATCAGAGCAGAGTGCAGGTTTACTGGAATTAATGGTGCAGGTCTCTTAGTGATGCTCTTTTGCAGGTCAAGAAGCAAGTGATATTACTAGAAGAATCCTCACAGAAGATTGTAGCAATCACGTGTCTTTAGGATTAGCTGGGCTGGAAGGTTAATTTTATTTCTACTTTTGGATAACTGTCAAAATTGATCATAAGTAAATTAAAAATCACTGCTTTTTGAAGGTGACCGTTTTTAACAGTTCCTTTTTCAGATACAACAATTGGATATGTTACTGGAGTAGCACAGACCAAGGAGGAATAGTCAGTGGATGTTGAAAATAAGATTATTTTAGAGATTTGAGATTAAATTTTAGCTGCCACATTAATAATAGATTGTACTGCTACTGATTTTACTTTACTTCCCTGTGGACACAGGATGTTTTAAAGTTTAATTATTAAGGGTGAATGTCAAAGTCTTCACCTCAAGCAAAAAGCAAACAAGGGTGTAATACTGTATAAAGCTGAACCAGGGACATAATTAATGGTTCTAAGAAGAAATCCTCACACCTTAATATTTTACTTGCCATCAAAGCACAGCATACCACACCATATCATATAGTACCACGCTTGCTATTCTTTTACTGAAAGACACCACCCACAGGTCTGCATTATCAACCACCGTCTCCCTGAAATCATAAATTCAAAACTGGCTTTTGAAAGTTTTACAGTGTAGACTTAGGAATGGGAAAATTTAGTGTCCTGAAGAAGGGCTATTCAGGCAGACACAATGCCAGTTTTACACCACTGCAGAACACGTGACGTGGGAAGAGGAATCTGCACAGTGTCTGAGCAGCACCTGGCGTCTCCCTGACCAGCACTTGGAATCCTACAGCATCTTATTGATGGGCCACGTTATGACAGAAAGCTCATGTTATAAATCACAAGATATTAACTTGTTTGGAACCTTTTAGATATGATTTTATTCTTTGTCTCAAAGTCATACACACACAGATCACCACAGCAGCATTAGTGAGGACAGGGCAAAAAGCAGCTATTTCCAATGAGTTATTGGCTCAGCATTGGCTTCTCGCACATTATTTTGTGCAAGTGAGAAATAACTGCCAACCATGTTAATAAAAAGAGAGGCATGTTGAGCTTGTCTAAGGCTGAGCAATCCCTTTTATGAAAAGGAACGGGAGAGGAATACTAATAGAACCTGATGGCATGAAAGGGACTTTCAGCTCCATAGACAGTGACCTATTTGCTATTTACAGTGCAAAGAATCAGTATATATTCTAAAAATATTGATCTAAACAGTTACCAACCTGTATTTTGCCCCTTTTTATTGCCCATATATATAAGATGTGCACTGCTACAGTATGTGTCAAATGATGGGATACTATTGTCATGGAGCTCAAAGAGACTGTGCATTGTTGTAGGACCATGGTAAAATGTACAATCCATGTCAACGTAACAAATACAAATACAACGTAACAAATATTTGTATTTGTATTTTGATCAGTTAGGTAATATTGAAATTCACCTTTCTTCCAGTGAAAGACAAAATGTCCTTCGTGTGGAAAAACATTTCTGTATATACAATTTCTGTAAATAAGATGGTTTTATTTTTTTGGTTTTAACTGTTTAACTTTAACTGAGTTTGTAACTGAGTAACAAATACAAATATATGTTTGTTCAACCGTACCATCTAATCTCTCTTTAATCTGTACAAATAAAGCTTATTCTTTTTCAAGGAAGCATGTAACCCACTCCTACTGACCTACTAAACCCAGTAGTGACTTGGAAAGGATGATCATGGGTTCAAATCCTAAAAGGAGTGCTTCTTAATTATTCTCAATCGACATACCTGGTGAAATAATGTAGTAAATGAAAAAAGACAATAGACAGTTTCCTGTCATGTGGAATACTAACGTTCTGAAGAACCCAGGGGCTAGGTGCCAGTAAGAGACTCATTGAGCACTAGGAGCTGAGTTACACATAAACTGAAATATTGTAAACAAGAAGGTGCTCAGATAGTGGAAATGGAAATCAACAAACAGTGCATGTACCGTACAAGAGAAAGAAGATCATTAAGACTCACTTGCAGGTCCAAAGCTGCAAGCTTCCCTTTGTCTCCTGAGTTTCGTTTGTATTCCTCTATCGTCCAGGAGGGTTGAGGCCGCTTTGCCTCAGACATCTCAGTCAGCCTCATATCTGTGTACAGGGGGTTGCTCTTCATGTGCGCTTTTCCAGACACTGGGAAAGGGTGAGGGCTGAAGACTTGCTCTATCAGGTAGGAATCTTTTGGTTGCTTTGAAGTCCGGTGTGCCTGGGGAATTTCATACTGCCGGTCTGCCTATAGATAAAAACCACAAAAGTTCCTTAAGCTAGAAAAAGACGGTCCTTGAGGGAAACAATTTACAAGCTCAGAACACAGAAGCCACAAGGGAAATGAAAGTAAAAAGCAGAGCTACTAAAAGAAGGGATTTTAAACGCCCTTGCTAGACATTAAAACTGGAACGTCATATACAAGCAGTGTAATTCCTATCAGTGTAATGATTAATATTATCATTAATATTATTGGCTCCGTTATTAAACATAATATGTAAGGATGATTTTAAGCATTCCCAATGGACATATCATTATTTCTATTTGCACCTTCATCAGCAAACAGACAAAGGAGACCTCTGCCAGGCCACTAATTTATTAAGACAAGCACAGCAAGATTATGAGAACTAATGTTGGCATTTAATATCTTCAAGCTGATGATAAATTGCCCTCCAATGCAAACAGTCTTCATCACATGTAAACAAAGCATGATTTGAGGATGTTTTCCAGCATACACTGTTAAAATTGCCTCCTTATTTGCATGTAATTGCTAGCTCAAACAACACATCTACAAAGCAGTCTGGGATTGTCATAAAATACTATTTTCTGTTAAAATTTTCACAGTTTTTCCAAACAGTTTCTGACTGTTCCTAGCAGTCGGTAATTGTTTGCAGAATGAGTTATTGGTTTTGATAAGGATAATTCCAAGACGTAGTGCACCAGCACTACATTGGTGTTAGGTTCAAATGTGTCACAGTGGGGCATGTTAATCTTTACTTGTCTGTATTTGTTTAAAAGATTGAAGACCTGACCAGAGGGGTGTGCTGGATCCAGCAGAGTTGTAAAAAACAGTAGATTTAGAGATATAAGATTATGTGCCAAACATAGCCTTTTAATGGGAGTTATATATGCTTTTAGTAGCATGAATACATGCTTATAATAATCCTTATTTATATATGTATTATCCTATGAAACTAACTCTAATTCTTCCCTCTAGAGCAATCTTTTCATTTCTGTTTTATGCATAACCTTACTTGTACCCTTACATGATTTGTAAAGAAACAACATGCAATGCAGATGTAAGCATTCATTATATAGCAAAATCTGTTACATCTTAGAGGTTTTTCACTGAGCTTTACAATGACCTCTCAATACACCAAATACAAAAATATTGAAAGGAGAAAGTAGTTTTATTGATTCAAGCCACAAGAAAAACAACATTTACTGTCTCCCTAGACTAGATGTTTACTCTGCTGTATACATTAAATATTCTGTACCATCTCATACAACAGATTGCTAGCTGCAGGATGCATAAATATACTCAAGTGACTGACTTTTCATGAATTTCTATAATCCTCACGTTTTAAATATCAGACATTTTTAATTAAAAATATGGAAAATAAGAATGCTTTTCATAATTTTACATCTTCATATTCTCCCTGCCACAATAATGGGATTCACTAAAATGACAATACTTTTTTCTTCAAGGAAATTCAGTTCTGCTTTATTCTGCTGCAAGGCCAATTGGACAACACAAATTTACTACCCTTTTTTTTACTTGATATCGTCAAAGCTTGAGCTGTTTGGCTGTAAAAAATGATGTGAGGTCTTAAAACCCTTCAGGGAACCTTGCATGCCGGAAAGAGAACACTGCTACAAATTGTGTGGAGTGATACTTGGTTAGGGACTTTACAGATGGTTTTAACAAAATGACTTGCAAGGCTCATTGACAGTTTGAGGCAATCAGTCAGACGAGAGTGGAAAAGGATACTGTAAATGCAGAAAGACTGGGAAAAAGGCAAGAAAAAAGTGGCACAATCGGATAAGTTACTGCCCTCTGTCTATCTCTGACAAGGGTTTTAAATAATTTGTACCACATAATAAACAATCACTATTTAATGTGAAATATTAAGTTCACACTTCTTCTTAATAAACAACCCTGGGAAGGACCAAAAGGCCATTTGCAGGGCATTTTGGGAAATGACAACTCAAGCTGGAACATAGGTACTGGCTAATGCTGTTATTAATTAGACACAGAAAAAAAAATTGATTGAAACTTCCATAAAGCAGGGAGTATATAAGGAAGCACACAATTCAAATGAAGCTCCATCAGTTACTGTATATAAGTATATATCTAGGGTTAGTAAATTCGCATGGAAATAGGCTAGAGATTCCAAAAGCAGAAGCAGAGCAAATAAAAAGAGAGAATGTATCTGCTGGGAAGGATTAAACACACCATACTGAAAGGAGAGGTTGTAACACAGTTCTGCAGGGTGGTCCAGAAAATGTTTGGTCCCAGGAATACTTAAAACAAGTAGTAAACAGCAGGCAGGCTTTGGCAGTTGGCGGCCTTCTCTCTGGGCAAAGAGCCAGCAGTGAAGCCAAATAAACACTAATGTGTATAAGAAGAAATGAAAAAAGGTGCAGATAGAACAGTAGAAGAGTATGAGCAGATGATTCATTGACTACTGCGAATTGATCTTGCTGACAGTGATTGATACCGATTGCATAATTAGAACCAGAGAGACCCTATACAGCCATCTCAGCTGAAACATAGTTGAGAAAGCAAGTTATTAATTGGGAGCCGAGTATGCAGAAAGCACAACTGCTAGTGGAACATACTGTATGAGGACTAAAAGAAAGGGAGGACATTTTCAATGTAGAGACCATAATACAGTAAAAGAGACTACTTATACTGTATAAAATGGCTGATCTTTCTTTTTACACAGTATACTGTATATGTATGTCTTTGGTGGTATTTGTTCAAGTGTTCAAGAAGACATCAACATATTTGTTTAGACAAGACAATTTGAGTAGATCTCAACTCAGATTTTTATGCATGACCAAAAACAACACATTGGAGTTATTAACGTGCATCTAAAAGATGTTCTGCCACCTGACTGAAGAGATGTGTTTATGAATTGTGAAGTTTGGGAGACTGACTTGGTTTGGTCAAGATTTCATGAAGAAATCCAAGGCCATTGTTTAAGAAAAAAGAGGAGTTTGTATTTTTCATAGCAACAATAAGGAAACGTTAAAGTTTTGCATGATACAAAACAAAAGCTGCTTGACATTGCTTCTAGCTGCCCATAATGATTTAGTGTTTTTAGTGATTAAACAGCTGTGAAATAACCTTAAAACTTATATCTTATCATAATTTAAATCTAAAAACATACATTTCAGGAGCACAACCTGCTTACAGAGATCAAACTTACTAAATCTTACATGAAGATTTGCCCATAGTGAGCAAATCCCTGAGTCACTGAGCCTAACAATACTCTACATGATATTTTAAAGAGCAGCAGAACACCTGATGATTTAAAAAATACATCCACCTGTTGTTAATTATTCTACTAATCATGGTATGATTAAAGGTAAGAATGTGCTGTCAGACTTTGTTGTGTTTGGGTATGATTAAGCTTTAATTTAGTTAATTAAATGTAATTGTTTTGTAATGATCTAACTGTTTTGCTTGAGCACTATCTATCTATTGAAAAAATTACATTAGTGAAATCTGTAATACAAGAAATGGCTGCATAAAGTCCCTTTTCCTCTGAGCTCAGGAAGTGGATTTCACAAGAAGTGGCAAAGGAATGCATAACATAATTAGTCAGTTATGCAGGATCTGTCAAAGCTCATCAGATCCATAGTATCTTGTCAGACTCTCAGCAACAGAGTCACTGTTATTGTGCTGTTGTGTTTTGATAGTGTGCATAACAAATCTAAGGATTATAGTCAAAGAAAACAAAGCACCAAGGAAACATAATACATCAAATAAAAAACTACTTCTGTTCACAATATACAATAGTGAATGTACTATAAATTTGTTTTACACAAATGTGAAGATTAAATAAAATAACATAACACATTAAATAACGTAGATGTTTTATATTATGATTAATGTGACCAGGAATAACCAGGAAGTAAAATGTATTTTATTTTAAAGAACAAAGTTATGCTTTTGGGATGCAGCTATTCATTTAATTCAAAACCAATGTAAGTCAAAATTTTATATCATACAAATTACCTCTTTGGATTTTCTGTGTCTTTCTTTGCTGTCTCTATCTTTTTCCTTTACTTCCTCCCCAGGGTGACTGGAATAAGAGACAGCTCTCCAGTCTCTGGGAGAATTGGAGATGCTGGCAATTTTGGATTCAGTGGCACTGTTTTCTTCTGTTAAAGACCTGGATGACCTCCTGATGAAAAGACTCTTTTTCAAGGCTTTGACCCTCAGACTTTCACTATTACTCCCACTGGCATCTGAGCAGCACCACTCTGGGTTATTGTCTAGTTTGACGGCATGCCCAGTGGTGTGACACTGGAAGACCCTTGGTGAGATGCTTCCATCTGAATGCGCCTCGCTGGCCACATCTATCTCATTTGGTCTGCTGTTTGCTTCTGGTTCTTGAATCTTTTCATCCAACTTGTTCAGCTTTGCAAGGACTTGAGAGATTTCATCTCGTACGCCAGAGAGCGTTTCAAGCTTTTTCTCGATCTCACCTATCCTTAGGACCAGTTTACAGACGCTGACCTTAAGCTCATCATCAGTGTTTTCTAAAGAGTGAAACAATTTGTCCAACTTGCTGCCAGTCTTGTTTGATTTTACTGTGTTATGCTCAGGTGAACTATCTCCATCTGATTTTGTCAAATGAGACAGGGACCCATTGCTGTTGTAGCATGATGATTGTATGACTCCACTGGATCCACAGATACTCATGTCATCCAAGAATCGAAAAATGTCACTGATGTCATCACTGACTATTTCAGAGTCCTCATCAGAGTGTTTGAAGGAATGCCTTTCACTGTATTTTGTGTGACTGGCACTGGCAAAGTCCTTTAGTTTTCTCTGCTCTGACTGGTCTGTTTGAGTCCCCACGCTCAGTGTGTTGTCTACATTTGCAGCTTGGAAAGATGTGCAGTTAATACTTTTGTCTTTAAACCTTTTCATGCCTTCTCTTTTATCCAAACCAGGGCCACTTGACATTGAACTGACCTCTTTTGTTTTTGGCCCATTTGATTTAATGGCAAACCCTGAAGGTGAGATAACTGACTGTTCTTTGGAGCACTGATAATGCTGGTCTTTGTCCATGTTGCTAACATTATGGCGATGATTGTCCTTGGGCTGCTTGCCATTTAAAAAGGACCTTTCAAAATCGGGTCCTTCCTCCGTATTCAGGCTCAGGCTTTTCACAGGCCATGCTGACTGTTTGCCTTGTTTCCCTGAAGACCTTCTGGTGTTGATATTTTCTGTTACCGTCGTTGGTCCGAAGTAAGTGGATGCCTGAAGATCATCTAAACTTTCATGCTTTACCCGTCTTTTTTCTTGAGGAGGAGAAGCTATTGGCTCAAAGTAAGGGTTATTGTACGGTAGCTCAAAACTGTGGTTAAAGAAGGTAGCAGGCTTATGAGACTCCTTCCTGTGGTAGCCTCCAGTTACTTTACCACTCGGCTTGGAATCTGTGGTAATTACTTGAGGAGTGAAAGCTGCAAGATTGTGGAAATCCTCCTTGAAAATGTTCCTTTTCTGCACACAGGAGTGCACTGTAAAAGGTTCTGAATTAGACATAAAAGTCTCTTTTATCCCTGAATTCATATGCAAGGATTCCTGATCCGTTGTTGATTCACTATCTATATCCATAGGAAAGTAGGTGCTCTGCATTTCACAAGGTGGAGGACTGCTGCTGGAATACTGAGGCAGAAGCTGGAGCTTGTCAAGGGAAGCAGCCCTGCATTTCATTTCCTTATTAACTCCCAGCAAGAAATTTGGATCAGAAGTCGGGATGAAATGCTGAGTGCTGTTGCATTCAGCTTTGGAACAGGGTGATGTCCGTGTTGCAGAATGCCCTCTTGCATCTAAGAAGTCATAAGCTCGTTCACAGTCAGAATACTTGCACACATCAGTGTCTGATCGACAGGATTCAAAAGATTGATTTTTATGAAACTTGGGCCGTTGCCCAATGGGCAATTTTTCTTTGGCTGCCCCACCATTCATTTGGATTAAGTTGAACATGGTCACTATGTCTGCGGCCACCATTATTTTTTTGGACTGCTGGTCATCCATTGAACACCTCATCTTGTCTTTAAAGAGGGTAGCGGGGAAACTGGGATCCAGACAGGCAGTATAGAAGAGCAGACTCCTGAGCTTGGCTAGGTGAGCCAAGTCAAATCTGGCACAGAGAGATTTACACAGATCCTGGTAAGAAACACTGCTTTGTTTGGTGTCTAGCTCTTCCAGAATCCTGACCAGGAAGAGAGAATACTCTGGTGTCGGATCCATGATCAATTCGTTTTTCTTTCGTTCTTTATTTTAAAAGAATGTTGTCCTGGAATTAAAATACATGTGATTAGTAAGCAATCTACTGTATTACGGTTTATGATCAATACAAATATACTATTATTAGTAATTCTAATCATAAATTGAGGAACTGAAAAAATATATGAAAATATAGTATGGCAAATTCTTGATTTTGGATCACCGTTACAAATTATGTTACACCAGAATGACAACACAAAAGTTATTGTGCTACTCTAGCAGATTTTGCACTTTACACATAAAAATCAAGACCTGTACTGTTACAGTCTATAAAGTGTCTTTATCAATGACCTATAGTGTATATTTTTGAAGGCTAGAAATACTGATTCTATACATTTAACTAATTTGGCTTATTTTAGTATAGAAATAGTAGAAATAGAATCAAAGTCAACTAAAAAAAAGTAGATAATATCATCTTATCACCTCATCCATAAAAGCAAACAACCAGAGCATGTTCTATAGCTATCTTGGGCACTCCACATTGTTTGTAAAAGACCAGTCTCTTTTAAAATAATGCTTCATCCCAAATGTGATGGAAAAGCCATTGCCTCAGTTAATCTGAAGTTCTTTAAGGATGAAATGAAAAATCAGCTAAAATGAAAATTCAGCTTTCATGTTCCAAAGCGTATCTGTTTCTAACACGCTATTGTAATAATTAGCACTATTAAAGACATATTGTTATTGGCCAATCGTACTGTACCTTTAGGTACAAAATAATGTTTGAAAAAAGAAAACAAAGGAAAATTAAGCAAACTGGACGAGTTGGTTTCTTGAGGTGTCATTAGCATTAACAAAAGCAAAACCCCCTTTAAAATAATAACATTGAATATAACCCATGTCTTCCTCGTTACAGCACCTTGAGATGATGTACCGTGAAAGGCGCTATATAAAATTAACATTGTTATTATTATAAGTTTAAGTACCCTCGTAACAATGTTGATAGAAATGCACAGTTCCCACCATGTTTAAATAAAACAGCATGATGTGACAAATACGATACACACGTACACTTTTATATACACATACTATTTAATATGTGTGAGTAAGTATGCATGGACATAAACGCACGTTAACAAAATCAGGTTAAAATCTTTAGGAATTACAATGCATTTTTTTAGACAATCTGTTATTTGATTTTATAGCTAAACTGAAACATGATTCTTCGTAATTTAAAAATAAAAGTGAAGCACAAGTAAAACAAATACCTTATGTTCGGTCCTTTTTTGCATCCATCCATGCTATATTTTAAGTCAACGCTCTACCTAAACTGTAAGGAAGCGGTAAATCAAAGTTAACACTTAAAATATTCAATTTGCTTTCCACAGTTCATTTCAAAACGTTTTTCATTCGAGACTGGAGACGCACATTTGATTTTCACTCGTTTTCCTCGAGTCTTCAGATTCACAACAGTTTATTTCCCTTTACTGTCTTCTTTCTCTCCGCGACTCAAATTCTCAATCAATCCGTTTCAAAGACGGAGCTGTCCCCTGTCTGACAGCGGTGCTGAAAGGACCGAAGCGGCTTTGTTTCGACGGCGTATGACGTAATTCTACCTTCTCGCCAACTGCAGGGGAAGTACAGCAAAACTGGTTACCGTATTCAATTTAATAAGAACACTGCACCTTTACACCTTATGATTACTGCTGCCTCAACAACACCAAAAACAACAACTGCTACTACTGGCACTGCGACAGCAAATCTGCTGCTGCGTTTCCTGCTGCTACGTAGTCACTGTTCTTACAAAATCAACAACAGTTAGAAATAAGGTAGTATTTATTCCCATACATTTTAGAAAGGAGATTTTTTTGTGCAATGTTTGTTGGTTATCATCTGTAATACAGAGACAAGAATATCTCTTCCTCCTGGATTTGGTTGAATCACACTTTTGGAAAAGGCGTAAAAGAAAAGTGTTAGAAGCACCTGTCTCGAGTGCAATGCTAAATAAAGCAACCAATCAACATGGTAACAAGAAAAGGTGGTAAGAGGTTTAATTAGAAATTGCTTCTTTTGCATCTTCCATGTAAATCTTGACTGTCGATGAGGTATTCTCGTTTTCTGAAAAATAGATTAAGTGATCTATTTAAATCCGAGTGAATTTAATCATGGTTTGAGTTTAAAACAAGCCTTATATACTGTATGATCAATTAAATACAGGAGTTTCATCATTTTAAGTACGGGTTGTTAAACATCTGTGAGCAACTGATTTCCTTCATAGTAGTGAAACTGGGGGAATATTTTGAAGATTTTATCTCTGAAGATGGGAATGTGCGATTACTTCTTGTCATTTTGATAGCGTTACGTCATTTTGCTTTAATCTTACGTTTTTTCCTTCCCCCACGAGGTAACAGTAAATATGTTATATTTACTCAGGTCAGCTCAGACGGTCAGGCGATAGCATTATAAAATGCCCCAAACTATGCTTATACAGTACATTTTAATTGGTGCTTTTAAAGCTAGTGTAAAGTGCCTGCCCGGAGTAATTAACACTTTCTGGAGACTTCTGTTCGAAATACATTGAATTATTACAACTAAAACACCATCACTCCAACCATCAGGTCTATACTGTATTTTAAAACTTTTGTTCATGTGTTTACTTTCCTGGGAAAAAAAGTTAGTTTGCAGAATACAAAATCTTGATACTGTTTTTATAGTAAAGAAGGACATCTTTGAGGTATGAAGTAGTTCAAGTAGGTAGCTGCGTCAGCATACATAGGCTGCAATGGGCAAAGTAAAGGTTTATTCCATGCTGAAAAAAGAAGAAAAGAAACGTTGTGTTTACTGCAATGCAAAAAAATATTACTAAATTTGTTGAACTTTACAGAAACTCGTTATTAACTGGCAGAGACAGACCTACAAAATCTTCTTAATCTTCTAGAAAAGCTGCTATTTGAGAGGCTAATGGTGGGTGTATTTTATCATGCACCAATTTTTGATAAGTACCATTGATAGAAGACAGAACAAAGTTAATGGACACTAAGTATCATACAGATGGATCAATTGGTTCCTGAATAGCTGTCATGTATGTATTTCCTGCACAGTACAACTTCAATCAATAGTGGACAAGAGAGCACTGTGTATGCAAAGTTTCATGTATTTGTATTTACTGCCTTATGCTTTTTCCTTAAAAAGTCTCCTACAGTATATGTTTGTCCCCAGTTATATTGCTTTGAGTTTTACAAACTCTGAGTGAAGAACCTTACTCAAGAGCCAAACTGCACGTGGGATTTGAAGCCACAATTGTCTAATTACAGGCTGAGATTTCTAACCTAATTTATGAGAAAACAAGTTTTAAAAACTTTCCAGAAATCAAGTATGTCACAATATTTAATAGGTTTCACAATATTTTAATTTGCTTCCATGGCACAACTATAATCTCAAAAGTAAATATTCATATATTCATCCATCTATTCGTTTTCTAACTGCATCATCCAATTCAAGGGAGTGGGGAAGCCCACGCCTATCTCAGCATGCAGCATATTCTCATTCTATTTAATGACTCATTGAAGAACTATTCTTTCATGAGTCCTTATAAACCCCTCTTTTCCTACTATTCATTATGATTATCTCAGTCAACTGACCCTCTATTTGTGGATGAGAATTTCCAATTACTCACCACTCATCCTGTCCCGCCTCTGAGATGTCACTCAATCCTGATTGGTGAAGCATCCTCTGATGCTCATCAAGAAATGCTGATCTCCACAATGAAACTGGATTGGAATGCTGGACTTCTATTAGGTACACAGTAGATCAGATTCAAACAAGCTACAGTACAAGAAGCTCATTCTAACCTCTGCAACTAATGGATTCTACACCAACATATGATGTCTGACTCAATTCTTTTAGGGGGTTCAGGTAGTTTTGTTCTTATGGTCAGGTTGTCATTACTTCGGACAAGCAGGTTAAACCAATAAATCAGTCTAATTCAAACTTTTTTCCATTTTAATTAGGGTTTGGTTGGCATATTGAACTAAAGACAGAACTAAATTAGAGGAATACGTAGAAAACAATAGCATTTTAAGAGACAACCAATATGGATTTAGAAAGGGAAAGGTTGTTTAAAAAGCTACATGTGTATGACTAAAGTATTCAACATGATATACTGCATGTAGACTTGTAGAAAGCTTTTGACCCCCTTTATCGTTGATTCTCAATTGAAATGCCATACAGTATATAATGTATGCACATGGATCAAGTCCTGGTTAATGTATAGGGTACAGTATGTGATGTTGAGATCCACAGATTCCAGATAAGTAGATGTACACAGTGGTGTGTCATTGGGATTCATTTTAGGTTAATTGTCCTTCCTGATCTATGTCAAATATTTCAATGCAGACAAAGTTAGCAAACTAGTTATACAGTATATAGCAAACATAGAGACTGTGGCAAGGCAGTTACAAAGAGACTTAGACAAAATCATTGAATAGGCAAACACATGCTTAATAAAATTTAATATTAAGAAGTGCAAAGTGATATTTGTAGTGACATTTATAGTTTGAACATACAATCTATACAGCACATGGGCTACATATGAAAAGGGATCTAGGTGTTCATATTACTGTAGATTTTTGTAGTTCATCGTTAAGACATTAAGTGTGGGGAGGAAATAAAGCAATAGAATGTTTGTATATACTGTATAGAAGTTAATTTAAATTCAGACCTAATATAGAATATTGTGTTCAGTTCTGGTCACTACATCTGATGCTCTGTTTAAAAGTATGTTGAAACAGAGCATCAGAAGTTCTGGTTTCAGGGCACTGTCATATACTGACAGGTTAAGATAGTTCAGTCTTTTCGGTCAAGAACAAAAGAGACTGAGAATAAATTTGATTCAAGTACCTATACTGTATCTACAGTATACAGTATAAGGGTTATAAATACCGTAGGTTTAACCCAGGGGACTAATTCACACTCAGTAGAGAAACAAGACATGGGATCACAAGTGGAAACTTAAAAGGGGAGGAAGAGGAAATAATTCTTTATACCAAGAGCTGAGAATATCTTGAACAGACTTCTCATAAAGGTCATTGATGCCCACACTCTGAGCACTTTTAAGAAATGGCTAGCCAAAATTTCAGTTTCACTTAGCTACTAAACTACCAAATGACTTTTTCTCATTTGCAACTGACTATAAAAGCTCCTTTTGAGTCATAATTAAATGCATATTTTTTCTCCTAATGTGATCTGTTGTTTTAGGCTTCTTTGGCAATGCTCAACATTGAGGTCAGCATCTTCCTCCGTGTTTTACTCAGAAACACAGCTTTCATTTGCTGACATTATACTTAAACAGGTATTCAGGCACTCACATTTAAAAAAAGGAAGTTAAATTTCCAAAGTAGAGACTTTGACAAGTAATGATTTGTATATCACTCTTCTTTCAATTATATTATGAATTATTGTACAACAAAATCAATATCAAAGGACACCAGAAATTATCATCTTTTTCCCTCTGTGGTTTTGTAATAAATGAGAAGAGTTATTATATTAACATTTCCTTAATGCTTAATCACTCAAGTACCTGCCTAATAACTACTATTTTAATTTTCTTTATAATTAGATTTTTAAGTTTGATTGATACATAATATTTACATTTCCAATATTTTCACATATTTAGGACAATAAATGCAAAGGGGTAAGAATATATTGATTCACGAATTAAAGTTTTGGTGTATATTTCCTTTTTGATCTTTGTTCACCATGATAACTTCATAACTTTGCATTTATTTTTCATTCCCAATAAACTGATGAATTACATATTTCTCTGTAAAGGTAATTAGATTTCTAAGACATCAAGAACACATTGGACAGAATTATTGTACATCCCCATTGTAATGCGAGGAGTGCATTTTGTTATTGTGCTTTATGAAGCGTACTGTATATCATCAGAACGATCCTTATGATGTTGTCAAAGTCAGTGGTTAAATTGTTTCTGATTACTTATAATAATAATAATAATAATAACAACAAATAATTAATAATTATATTATGACTTCCACTATCTGAGCATTGTAGTTCCGTCTATACTGACATCAATATACATTGAAAGGCAATTACTTTTTGTAAACATTACAGAACAAAGTCACATTATTCAGTGATGACATTCAATGTATTTGTTTTCGTTTTTTTTCCACAGGGCTCTGTGTTGAACACTGCTATATCCTTGCCAGTACTTACCTGTGATGTCGAGGGTTATGGGTGTCTGGGACATGCTACCCAAAGCTGACCACATGGCCTCTTTCAAGAAATGGTTATGTTTTGTAATCTTCCCCATTCCTTCATAATCTGCTTTGTTAAAAACCGTGTTTTAGACTCTACGTGTAGAGTTTCAAGGTATACTTCAAAGCATGCTATTATGACAGTTTCCAAATGCAGTAGCTCCAAAACACATTCTTGTGCCTTCTAGTTTTCCTTCCAGCCAAGCTCTAAATCTCCAGTGCTAATTGACTTAATTAATCTACTTGCTTGTTTAGACATTTGTTAAATCTGTTTCTGCACTCAGTTCTCAGTTTCAAAAAAATATTTAAATATCCTTTTTAAGGGTATTATTTCCAATGACTTCAGTCCACAGTCCACAGAACTCAAATAGGTTACCCTTATTTCTGACTTAACAGCTCTTATTGGATGATTAGTTTATGAGGAGCAGAGACAGTTGGGATTGACAATGTATCAAACATTCCTACAATAAATATTTGTTTTCTTATTCAGAGGTCCAGTCGATTACATTTCAGGCGACACACTTGCATGAGAGTATTTCTGAAATTGAAAAGTTCGTATAGGGTTGATAACAAATACTTATCCCATTAGACTCTTTAAGAGCCAAAAGCAAATTTAAAAAAATGCCCCAATTACAAAATTGAGATTAGTTAGTCAGTTGTTAAGACATTATTCAGAGAAGACACAGTGGTCTCCGGGACCAGAAACCTTTTTCCTGTTTATTCTCTGCTCTGCTTTCCGTAATCTTTGGGAAAGATTAGATCAACCCAGGAATACTATCTAAAACGTGGACTGCTAAAATGAGTAGGAAAGCAGTTGTTATCCATATCTACCATTTAATCTTAATCCTTTTTGGTCATCCCTTTAGGGTTTTTATACTTTTAGATATTTCTCTTTATATGAGGGTGGTAAGTTCAGACGAGATGGAGATCCTTGTTTGAACCACATTCTCCTAGAATGCTGTGGGCAATGAGCTGCTGTCCTCAGTCACCTAACCAATTCTGCAAAGATGATTCTGCAAAGATGATCAAATTACTTTTTAAGGCAGAGGCAGAGGCCTCCCAGGTCTTTATCTTTATGTTTATGTTTGCAGAAAATAAGCCGATAGTCTGATATACAAACAGCACCAGAGAGGAAAGGAAACATCTGACCAAATGACAGGTAGAACTGTTATGAGTTCTGAAAGTTTAAGAGACAGTTTTGTTTTGGGGATGGTAAAGAGCTGAGTTGCCCAGCTACTAATACAGAGGGACTGAAGAAATCTAGTTTAGAAGCTAAAAGAGGAACTTAGGCTTTTGTTTAGTGTTTTGGAACTGATTTTACAGGATAAATAAAAACACTTACTCTTTACCTTATGGGTGCTTTGACAAGTTTTACCCTAACCTGGCTCTCACCATTCCTGAATTAGACACTCTCTGCTCCATGGTGTGGTTTGGAAAGTTGAATCAATAACTACTTCTTCCTTTTCGTCTTTTATTCCATGGCTCTGCATTATTACTGTCTGAATATGGTAGTCTGTAGCATACTCCTAGCCTGACCCATATTGTGTGTGAAACCACCACTGCATCTTGGGTACCTTCAAGTGCCTGAATTCACTTTTTGATATATGGTGCGGTGTATCTACGTCTTTTATGTTTATTGTCACAATGCTGAGAGACCATTAATGTTGTTTTCGTCTCCCTAACTCTTCATTAGTTATGTTTCAGTGATTCTAATTACATCATAATCACATGCTAATGTACTAGATTCAATCTTGTGCATTTTGTTCCCCATACTCCTGCATTTGTTATTAGCACTTAATTAGCTGGTCTTCTAATGCTTTTTTCCATGGGTTATTCTTCTAACTTGACTCCCTTTAGAGAGCAACCTTAAAGTAGGATTTCCACAATATAGGAACAAATATGTGTTGGTCGGGATGAGATGGTACAGGAATGATACACACAGGAACAGACAGGAGTTTAAATCTCAGGACAGGCAAGAAAACATGCTTTGGAAATGGGATAATAAAGAAACATAGTACCAGGAATGAATGCTCAGTCTGCAAAATTTGATTTTCTACCCAGCCAATCAATAATTGATATAATACTTTTTAACCAATTAGAACAAGAGATGCTTAAGTAATAAAAAACAGCCAGCTTTCCAATGCTCTTTCAAAGGGTAACAGTGAGAATTATTTCACAGCACAATGGCGGATGGGACGAAATTGTTTAGAAAGGCTTATCTTAATGAGAAGTGACAGTCATTTATGCAGTGCTGCAGGATAAAAGCGATGTTTTAGAAACATTTAGGTGGCTTTCTGTAGATTCAAAGGATATTGAAAAAAATAATCTAAAGTAAGTGATCTAAGTTTTAAATGCGACTCTACAGTGAAATATAAGTTTAAGTTGTATAACAGTGAGTTAACATTTGTAGATAATTTATGTTAGCATGATTTTGCACAGGAACATTTGTCATAAAAAGCTAAGAATGTACTTTGGTACTTCCAAATAGATGTGCTCAGTACATCACATAATGAGAGGGATGGAATTTTATTAATAGCATTACAGGACAGGATGTTACAGTATATGAAAGACTGGACGAGATAAGACTGGTAATACTGACACTCTCGTAGGATGGGATAGGAAAATTTTGACAGTACAGGATTGGACAGGACTGAATCTTTAGTCCATCACTTTTTATTCCCTATGTGTCCCACTTGCAGATATACTATAGTTCTATCTTTTCAATCTTTTAGCTGGTTGACATGTGTCTTATGTTTGTCAGAGATGAGT
The DNA here is from genome assembly GCF_055471065.1 of Atractosteus spatula. NCBI lineage: Eukaryota > Metazoa > Chordata > Actinopteri > Semionotiformes > Lepisosteidae > Atractosteus > Atractosteus spatula. Next base: position 44,676,548 of record NC_142712.1, on the reverse strand, counting down.
GCAGATTTTATTTTTGATTTGTAAGATTTCATATGGGTATTGCTTGTTTAAATGCACGCTTTTGTACCATGTCTGTGCATGCTGGTCTTCAGCTATGACCTGCTTTACCTGCAGGGAGTCGCCTCTAGCTCCTTTCTCGTTTTGAGACTGTTGTTTATGGCTCCAGTTTCTATTCCTCCCAGGCATCTTTCAGGATATTGAGAAGCTCTCTCAGGAGCAGCAGCTGGAATGGAGAAAATCCTGTAGATGTTTGTGGTTCATCCCTGTATGTAAAAGGCAAAAATAGCAGCTAAAAGTCCCAGTAGTCTTAATCTGTTTATATGAGTATAAGGCATTTTTTGTGTTTGGGGTCTTCAATTTCTATGTATTGATTATTTTTAATCAGTTTTAAAAGGGATCGGTAACTCACCCTGAGAGATAGTGGGCATGGTGATTTATTTGCACAACTGGAAAGTTTATGTAACCAGTTAGTAAATGAGTGGAGACTGGGTGGCTTGTCAGGTTATGATATTACAATTTTCCAGGTGATGACCAGTAGCTCTTATGAACAAATGATATACTTAAAAAGCAGGAGATTCAAAGTAAATAGAAAAATGATGCAGTAGGTGAGATGAAGAGAAAGACGAGAGTGATTTACAGTGATACAAACATCATCATCACTGGTGATCACCAATTTCTTTCTTAATTGATTAATTAAAATCAAATGTGAGGCTCTAAAGAGGCTCTAAATTTAGGTAAAGGAGTTGTATTTTTGTTATTTGTGGAATAACAATAATTTTCCTTTTTTACATCTGGCAGATCAGATTTGTCATTCTTCATTATTTAGATTCTTCATTGTTATGGATTAGTTTTTCTCAATTCTATTGTCAGGTTAGAGGGTGGGGTCAACCGTGAAGGGCTAGGTGATTTATAAACCAGTTTTACTTTTCTTTCTAAACATTTGTCCATTTTTGAATGCATTAATGTTGTCAATTTTTAAGGTTTTAGCACAGACATATAGATGTAACATAATGAGCTCCAAACCTCACTGCAATTATAAAGATGAGTTTGGAAGCATTTTATCTACAGCTTCAAAAGGAACATTTTAGGCTATAGGCTATGTACAGTAGTCTTTATTATCTCCACCACTAAATTGTAAGCTCAAACAGTAACAGATTTTCATGACCTTTTTCTAAAAATATATTTGTTAAAATCTTGGTTCCTTGATGCTCTAAATTCCAGATATGCTACTTTTTTTCTTATAGTGTACTTATTAAAGCTTGCTTAGACAGCTTTTGTTCTTGCACAAAAGTTTGCATTATCACCCACAGATTGTGTCAGCAGATCAATATGCATAGCTTTTAAGGTGATGGAGGACTGGGATAAATATTATAAATGCTCTATAAAAGAAATTCCCAAAGCAAGCTTTAAAGACAAGAGGATGAAGTAGCATACATGAACATCTGTACATGGGTCGAAATATACTGTTTACATTGCCATATAAAAGCTGTACCAGTCTTTAGCATATGTATTTAGCAATGTCAAGACAACTTTTTACACTATGCAATTATTGTTTTTAACCTTTTAGTAATGAAGACCCTTTTAACCAATGTCCGCCTGGAATTTCCTCCCCTTAAACATTTTGTTATATCTCTGCAGCAGAACATAGCAGGGGCCTGTCAGGAGTGACGTTTAGTAGTACCAGGTTGGACCCTATGCGGCGCTGAGACTGTAGGCGGTTAGTGTTTGGCATCCAAATTCCAAGGGTGAAAGGCAGAAGTCGTGGTCGAGGTTGGAAGGCTAGGTCGGGTAGCCAGAAATAAGATCGAGAGTATTAAACGCGCAGAAGAGAAAGCCAAAGGTTATTCTCAATAGTGAGCGAGGACTGAGTGGAGTGAGAGGGTATAACTAGGGAAGAGCATGAGGAATGACAATTGAATGACAATTGATTAATTAGTAGTTTTATGAAGACTGGACCTGGAATGAAATTTCTCGCATATAATAAATAAATCATAAAACATATTGAAAGCAATAACAATAAAAAACCATTGCAATTGCTATAAAAACCTTTAGACACTGCTAGAGAGCCTTTTTCTGTTGTTAGGGATTGAAAAAAACCTCGGAGTTGCCTTCTGGTGTGAAAAAAAAGGAGCACTGATAAGAAACGGATTGATTTCCCCTTCCAAGTCAATGATTGACAGCTAGAAGGCAAGCAGAATGCCTCCTGAGGCTTCTAGAGGAAGTCTCACCCCCTCTGAGTGGCTGAAAATACAATGAATGACAGCGTTTTTTACCAATCGGATCACCTTATTTCTGGCGGTCCTGCTTCTATCTATTCCAAAGTCAATAACGTTCAGTTTCCTCCAGGTCTGGAGGTGGGTTAGTATTACCTTTTTGGACATATATTGTGCTTCAGAATAAGGTAAAAACATGGGATGTATATCTATATATTTTGCTGGTTTTTGCTGGCTTATTGATTACCTTATCGATGCATTTTGGACGTTTGGAAGTAGATCTTCAGATAAAAAGTGACTTTGTGATCGAATGTCAAGTTCAAGTTCAAGTTCAAGTTTATTGTCATTACACTCATATACATGGTATATGGTATAACGAAATGCTATTTAGCTAGCTCTCGGACATAAGTAGTACAAAGAGAAAAAAACAAAAAAAAAACAACAACAACAATACAATTGTGTAGCAAAAGAAAGACAGAGACAACAGGCAGTGTGCAAAAAACAACAACAGACGGTGTGCAAAAAAACAACAACAGGCAATGTGCAAAAAACAACAACAGGCAATGTGCAAAACAACAAAAAGGTAATAGGTTATGTGCAAAAATATGCATCAACAGAATAAAATAAAGGGATAGAAATTATGGGGAGTGAGCTTTTGACATGTATGGTAGAGGTAGATTTTCAATATGTGTTTGGGTTTTTGGTAAGAAAGAATGAAAGGAAGAAGGCACTGTGAGGTTCAGATCATAGGTGAGAGGTGAGGTGAGAGTGAGAGTGAGAGTGAGAGAGGCTGGGAATTTAACAGTTTGATAGTGCGGGGGTAAAAACTGTCTCTGAGTCTGGTAGTCCAGGCCCGAATGATCTGGTACCGTTTTCCAGATGGTAGCATATCATAAAGTCTGTAGCTGGGGTGTGTGGGGTCTTTGATTATGCTTAGAGCTTTCCTCAAGCACCGTCTGTCATAAATGTCCTGTATAGATGGGAGGGTAACCCCAGTGATGGACTGGGCAGTTTTCACCACCCGCTGTAGGGCTTTGAGGTCAGCAGCACTGCAGTTGCCATACCACCTGAAACCTGTTGTCAAAACAACAACGTTTTTTTAAAGCTCTGGTTGTCCTTTTTCGACTGATAACATGTTTTTGTTGTTTTGTTGGTAAAAAACGATTAAATATGACTCAGGAATCAAAAGTAAATATTGTTTTACACCATGGACGCTTGCGACTATGCCAAGCACGGGACACATTTGATTAAATGAACGTTTTTTATTTCGGTTCTGAAAACGGTTTTGTGAAGTTCTAGTTGATCCTTTTTCGATTGATAAAAGGTTTTCTGTAAAGGTTCTGTGGATTTGGTGATGTAAAACGATGAAGTGAGATGCTCCTTTTAAATCAAGTTTCTTAGTAGCCGCAGGCAGTCACGTTTGCACTAAAATACCCTTCACTTCACTGTCCAGTTTATTCTTAAAGTTTCTTTTAGAGAAAATAATTACTTTTATTATATTATAATTATAATTTATTTGTATTATAATACTTTTATTACACTATAATTATGTATATTTTTTTATAAAAGAAGCAGTAGAAGAGAATATTGAGGGAAAGAGGCCACTAGGAAGATCTAGAACAAGATGGCACTCAGTGAAAGAAAATGAGGCAGAAATTGGTGTAGATGCCTGGAGAAATAGGATGCGATGGAGGAGGCTAGTGGGCGAGGCAATGGACAGGCTTCGGTCGAGGCGCCACCTCAGTAAGTAAATACTTTTATGCTTTGAGTGCAGCATAAAATCTTGCTAAATGTGTCCTTGGACACATATTTGCATGTTACTACAGATGGTATCACATTTGTTTTCCCGGGTTAGGGATTCACTGACTCGAGTAAATTCTCATTTAGTCACAAAGGTGACAGAGCAGCTGGTGGTCACATGGGGTGAATATCGAAATGAAATAAGCAGTCATCAATGGCTTGACAGAACGTCTTCTGTTGTGGTTTGTTTGACCATCTTCAACAGTGTAACCTGGGGTTGTCAAACTTACCTTGCTTGTAAATCACACATGCAATTTTACACATGACCTGCTTATATATGTACAGTGTGAACATGGATGACAAAAGAGGAAAGAAAACTGTAAATTCATATGTAATACCACAAAATGAGTCTTGTTTGGCTGTTGTCCTGGTGTCCCATAGGGATTTAGAGGCTAAAGACCCTCTTTTCTGTATGACATTAGTTAAATTCACTACTGTGAGTGGGTGGTTTTTTTACTAGCAGTTTGTAAAAATCTGAAAGGAATCTGATTGGAATCTATATCATACCAGTCTTGCATGGCCTGGCAATAGGCAGCGCTGGGACACCTTCCTGCCACTTTTAAAATGCAAAAATCGAGTACAGAAATGAAATACAATTAAAATAATTAATTGTTCTAGGGCGGCATGGTTGCGCAGCGGTTAGCATTGCTGCCTCCCAGCACCGGGACCCTGGTTCAATTCCATCCTTTCTCCCCTCTTGGGAGGCTCTGGCTCCCCCCTGGCCCAGTGTTGGATAAAGTGATGAGAAAATGGATGGGTGGAAGAATTGGACATTAAGTTCTGTTCCAACAGCTGTCTTGGTCACAGCAACAATAAGTTGAATGAGCAGTATAAAACCTTGGGATGCTCACCTTGCCACCTTTTGATGCATGAACATTAGAGACTCCTGAACAGTTTGAGTGAATGGCAATAACCATCTGTCAGGCTGTCAGCAAGACACCTGTACTAACACCCCATGGTGTCAACAGCTGTTACTAGGAAACTGAGAATTTTGACAATTTTGAGTCTGAGAAAGATGAACTGGATGTTGTCAACAATTAATAGCATTGGTTACTTGTTGACACATTCATTGTTAAGGAATGAGGTTTGATGAAAAAATCAGACTGAAAGATCTAGGACTGGATACATCTGATTTAAGGCTACAGCAGCTCCCTGAGAATGACAGAGGTAAGGAGAATGCTTGCAAGTTTCTGAAATTGTGGTATGAATAACCAGTGCGGTTAGATTTGCTGACTTACAAAATTAAAAAAATGCATTTTAATAATGTTGTACAGCTCTAAAGTAGTTAAAATTTTTTTTAAACTACTTTATGGTTCAACTTACCTGACCTATCTCAGTTCACCAGCTGCACCGGACAACACCAACCAACCATTAAAACAAGCCGAAATATCAACTAAAGATAGTGTTTAAAACCACTTACTCCTCTGAGAACATCATCTTAACAGAACTCCATAGAACTCAATAATTCTGTTGTTAATCAAGGTTACTGGCCATAATGGCTGTGGGTGACCCGGAAGGCTCACCCAGTGACTTAAAACAATAGTTTAATCAGAGCTACAAAACTTGGAGTTAGATTTTTTTTATGGTGGTTAACATTTTGGTTGTGTACACTGTAAATAAAACTCAGCTCTAGCAGGGTTTAACAAGTATGGTTCCCCACTGTGTCAGGTGCTCTGGGCCGTGATCGAATGAGAAAAGGGAGTTTAAATGTTGTGATCAGCACCCCGTTTGGTCATAGTATCATTACCATTCGTTGTTTGTCTCTCACATTTAAGGATACATGTCTTCCATGAATGCATACTGTAGGTGACTGAAAAGGCTAGTATGGGATCCCCTCTCTGGCAGGTTGAGCAGGTGTTGTCTTGGCAGAAATGTGATTATGTACAGTACTATACAATGTGGTTGTGGGGAGCTCTCTTCAGTGCTCTTGCTTTACGTTTTCTGACAGTAAGGTTTTTTATGTTTCACAGTGCTGTTCTTTCTCAGATACTCTTCATCCATTTGATTATGGCACGATTATCTCCAAGGGGATGATAATAAGGATCTCCAAAGATGTTCCATTCCTCCCTCTGTCCTTCTCTAGTGTGTTTGACTTGGCTGAGATGGGAGAAAACCTTCTTTGGGATCCTGGATAGTATAACTAAACCAGAGCTTTTTGTGATCATTGCTTCAATAATTATGCCTACTGTACAGAGAACAGTCTTATTGATTCACCTATCCTCCAGCTTGATGCATAAAATCTTATACAAACAGTGTTGTTGTTACAAATCACGTCTTTTTAAGTATTTCTTGTATGTAGTCCATGTTTCAGCCCTGTGTAAAGTGGGAAAGGAGACTATATGGTAGATTATCAGCTTGGTTTCAGTTTTGATATTGTGACCCTCACGCCTGATTCCTTAGGTGGCCAAAAGCTGCACACACAGATTTCATTTGATTCTAGATTACTTCATCAATATCAACCTTCTGTGAAAGAAAAATCCCAAGTTATAGGAAGAGCTCTAAATTCTATAGATATTCATTGTAAATTTGGAGTACACATTTGGAGATTTATGATGGAGAAATCTGGTTCCTCTGAATATTGAACCTAAGTCCTGTTTTTGCTCTTTTTTTCTGTAAATATGTTGATTATTGTCTGGAAATCCATTTTTATCAAGGCACATACAGCAGCATTATCAGAATACTAGCTTTTGATGACTGAAGCTTGAGTGAATTTAGTTTTGGACTGGAGTTGTTGAAGAATATTTTCTTTATTTTTGGATGATAATAATTCTCCATCCTTTTGGGAAGTCAGCTGCACTCCAGCAGGGAGCTTGTCTGTCATCAAGTGGTGCAGAATGCAAAAATAATAATAGATTTGCGGTGATGACACACACTTGTTCGACTCCATCTGGATTTTAAAGGGTTCTGTAATGGATTCTTTAGTAAAAATTACTGCATGCGTATACCATCAGGAAGCAGGCAAAGAAAGGAACAGCAATAAAAATTCTGACAAGTTATGGATAAGTTCAAGTAGTAGCAGTGTCAGCATGCGTAGGCTGCAAAGGAACAAATGAACAGAACATTTTGTCTGTGGACCTGAAGAAGGATCCACAGCTGAAACGTTGTGTCTCTTTTCTTTTCAGCCTGGAATAAACCTTTACTTTTTCCTTTGCAAGTGTTGGATATCCATACTTGAAAAGGATCTACCAGAGTTCTTTGTAAATCAAGTCTGTGAATGCTACATAGAGAGGTTGGTGTTCCTACAGTCATTTTTTATGGAAATTAAAGGCTGTAAAATCATCTTAGCCATGCCTTTCAAGGGCCTAAACCAACAATGCAATTCTGGGAGACATTCTTCTGATTTAGGAGAATTCTTGTAATGATTTTGTACATGATGTGCAGAAGGGAGATCTCTCTGAGTTTGTACATAACTGGATTTTTATTCTTTCTTAAATATTGTCACAGTCACACACTTCACAGTTAGGATTACCCCTTCATTCCAGATCTGTGTGTCGAGAGCGTGGAGGTGTACTGTTGAGACAGTCCTGTCCCCTGTGCTTAAAATTCTCAACAAGAATTCCATCACATCTTGCTATTTTATTGCTGTTCCTTTCTCTGATTGCTTTCTTCACCTCCTAAAAGAAGTAGCTCCAATCTTGTCTCTAACTTGGTTTTGGTGGGATGGAATTGAATATACTGTATTATTGTACTGTGCTATTAAAGTATACTGATTTGTCATAATAATATACATACTGAACACACATACCTTGAATTCCCAGAGTCTTGTTATATTCAGTTATGTTACTGTATATCACATAATATGAAAAATAGATTTGCAGATTCAAATCAAGAAAGGTTCAGTCATACCAACAGAAGCAATCTAAAAGGAAGTGTTGCACTTTTAGATATGAGCACATTAAAATATTGTTTACCTGTACTGTTTTCAAAGTCTGATATATTTGATTTATTTTCAGATTCTTTAATACTGATACAGAATAACTGGAGTAATTTAATGCAAGTACACCTCCTCAATTAGATGGCCCATTAATTATTGTAAATTGACGTCTGAGGTTTGGAACCGATGGAAACATAGTTCTGGACCAGGCTGTAGCAATAAAGTAAAGGTCAGATCGTAAAATCCAGCACTTCAAAATGGTGTAGTAAAATAAATGTCTGCTTTCTAAAATAAATAGTAGCTATGACTCTTTCATTTGCCAGAAACAGAGCTGTTATCATCCAGCCTATGAGAGACATCTTCTTAATAAACTTTCACTCATGACAAGATAGTGAGGCACACAAAATATCATTGCACAAATATTTAGCAAATGAAGACAGCCAGAGTCATTGTGGCTCTTTTCCTCATTGCTGTTTGGCTTACAAACCCATGCTGCTAGGCAAGCCCCCACTGTAGTAAAAGCTGGCCAAAGCTTTTCATTTTCCAGCTGACTTCACAGACCTTAATTGAAAGTTGGAGGAATTCTGCTCATTCAGGAGGGAAGAGTCAATCATAATGCCACAGGCATGTAAATGAAGTTCTGTGGTACACAAAGGAGCTGTTAATGATGTTGACCTGTGTGTGTCCTGATAGGAAGCAAGGTGGCTGATTAGCCAAGAATTAGTTGATGTTCCCTCATTCGTTTTGGGATTATTGCCCAAACACAAAATACCACAATCCAGTAATAACACAGAATTGATTGTTGAATACAGGCAAACACAATCAAGTAAGAAGAATACCCTTGTTCCTAACAAGAACTGCTTGTTTAGTTTTGATTCCTGCAACATTAGACAACTTTGTTATGTTTTTTTCTAGTGAGAGCATGTGATGGCTTTTCCTTTAAACAATACATACAAACATCCCTCACTTGAAATTAGAAAGAACCTTGTGACCTTGTGCTTGTGTTTCTTGTCCCTTGTCTGCCAGGGGTGTGAGGGCTTTGTAAAAATGCAGTGGACACTTGTCACATTGCAACCTCATTGAATTGCTCTGTTAAATTTTATTTTAGAGGAAAAAGAATTCCACTAAATGTTAATTAACTTACTGTGACCAGCCGCTTAATGTTATTTTTCCATTACTGTTTTCTATTCTGCTGAATTACAGATCAAGAGCAGTGTTTAATGTGTGCTTAAAGCTTCTACAGAAAGAGAGGAAATGAAATAAGTATACAGGGGCTGAATAGAAATCACAGACATGGTCAAGCAATGAAACAAAAATGATTTGCAGAATATATTGCTAGATTATTGAAAGTCCTTTATCTTAAAACTTTCATAAACTTTAAAAATTGTCTCAGTAACCCATTCACATGCTTCATCAATTTTTATGATGGCATAATTTTTCAAGCATGTGAATGTGTTCATGTGCAGATATTTTTAGCTTTATTTCTATTATAATAAAAATAATATTAACCATCAGCAACTTCAATAAAGGCCCCATGTTTCTCTTGGTAATACGATTTTTCAAGCTTTAGAAACCAAGCATTACTGAAACACCAAAGAGCTAAATTCTGGGAATGAATTAGGGTTGCTGGAAATCTGGCCACAGATCATTTTGAAGAAAATTGAACTTCTATACCTGTGTATTATTTGGCAGAGAGCTAGTGGATATACTGTATGTCTGGATGCAGCTAGAGCAGGTTGAATAGAAGCCTAGGAGCTAGCGTATGAGAAAAACCATATCATGATTTCATACATTTTCTAAATGTCCTACAAATGCCAAAGTGCTATAAATTTCTTGAATCAATTGATTTCAAGATGTTTACATTGCTCAACCCTACAATACACACAAAGCATATTGTTGCCCAGAATGTCAAGTCCTGGCTGGTTAAATTCACATACAGAAATACATAGTTTGTATTTGGACATATATACTGTAAAATCTCCCATTGATTTTAACTCAGATTTATGTTTTAGAATTATCTGGAGGAAAGATACATGTTTTTGCTAAAATAAATTTAAAATTCATTTTTTTGTGAACACTACTTCACTTTTTCTTTACAAGCCTGGCTTTTTTAACGATTTCAGAACACAACCTGGTATCAGGGTCACATTCTCAATACAAAGGCTCTGCAATATACTTCCCACACTCACATCTTCAACATTTTAAGTAATTACAATGAATGAAATACAGTAAATAAATCCCAGCATGTTGTGTAAATTTTACTTTCAATAGTGTTGCAGTTCTCCTTAAACTAGTAGCCACTAAATGGGCTAGATGAGCTTCTTATTTGCAGCTTTTTTAGAAATGGTTCTAATTAGTGCACTTGTGTCGTACAGGTACCTGTACTGTACATGTATCTGGGTTACTACACAAGAAACACATTATCTCTCTGTATAGGCCACATCCTCATCATAGTCCATTGTTTCCTATAGGAGAAACTTCCCCACATTTCATCACAGAACCTACTGTAAGCCAAAATTCTTTCTGACCCCACCCTTCCTATTGTCCATCATTCCTATTAGAAAAAATCACCTATATAGTTTCTCTGTAAGTAGCCTTTTTTGGTACCTAACCACAGAAGATATTATTATACCCTAAATTTGTACTGTTTAAATCTAAATTTTTATTCTAAGTAGAGGTAAAAGCAGAATATGTTTATTGCAGACACTATCTTTAGTGAAAATGCCTGTAATAAACACATTTTACTTACTCCTCCATCCTGAAAAGGCATTGTTTAAGAATAGTATGATTTAATAGTCTTACAGCACGACCCATTTCAGTTCCAAGCTTTGCTCAGAGTTGAGGATTTGTGTGAGTCCAGTGATACCCTGAAATTCGGGTATGTTAAGATAGGATGGAGACATCATTCTGAAGTACAGTACACTTGGATCTGCAGATTACCAAAAAGAACTGTATTACTATAATATACTCCATCAATTTTAGAAGGCAAAGTAATTAAAAATGACCTTTACATTTTCTCACTTTACAAAGACTGTATTAGTAGAATACCAAAAACAATCAATATGGCGATTCTCATTAAGCTTGTGATACATTTGTGAAAAATAGATGCAGTAACACATGCCTATAATGTTTATCTTTTAGATAATCTTATTTAAAATCCTTTACACCCTGAAGTATTTCAGTCTCAAAACACAAGTTTGAGAAAATCACACCCCTTTTTCATTAGCTTTGCAAAAAAAAATGTATTTGCCTAGCATGGAAGCAAAACAGTGAAATTATGTTGATTTAAGTGGGCTTTAAAGAACACCACTCTCACTTCCTTTGAATAAATTATTGTCAAGTGTTCAGTTCTGACATGCCTGGGAATGTTCTAAATGATCATGACTTGCTTGATTTTAAACACTAGGCAATACTGAGCACCACAAACAAAGTCTGCAGGAAACAATCTTAACTGTGTACTACAGATGAACTTCAAGGAGTATATTTATCTTGTGAATTACATTTGTGCATATAAAATCAACTAAAAATAAAAAGCACATTTGGATGCAAGCACTTTTAAATAAGTGGTACATAACTACTGTTTATCCATATTTTATTTTATAAAAAATAAAACACTTTTTTAGTAATGATACATTTAAAAGATTGCATTTCTAAGATTATAATGAACAAACACCTTTTAAAAGTCATGCGTTTATTTTATTAACAGTCTCAATATTTGCTGTGTGAGCTGCACTCTTATTAAAATTTCTTTCATAACATAAGCTCATAAATTCTCAATGAAAAGGACAGCAAGTGTAAGAGTCACATTGGACTGATTTGCTATCCGTATTCCAAGTCATAATGGCCAGAGCACCTTGAGTACTCCTTTTTCCAATGAAGGGCTGGCACTGAACAGATGCATTTTGTGCAGCAGGAAGCTCACCTCCTGCTGCAGTGCGACACCTTCATGCGAATCCCCTTCTGGTATCTCCTGCCTACTAGACACTTTAAAGGCCAACAGTAATCTTGAGAAGAGAAGACTACCATGAGACTACCAGGGGAATCATGTATTTAAAATCCTCAATGGTATTGAAAAAGTCAACCAGGTGGACTTCTTTAGAATCCCCACTGTCACAGTGCATCCAAGTGCAAAGTGAGGGAAAGTGCATTTAAATAGAGAACAGAAAGCACTTTTTTTACACAAATGGTTGTTAGAGTCTCAAAATAAGCTATGCAGTCATGATTTCAAAGCTATTTATGTAGCTTCATTCAATAAATGACTATATGACATCCTCTGATCGATTAGCTATGACATCATTAGACTGATTATGCATCAGGATTTATCCTATCAGTGATAGGAGGCATTGCTGAAGCCATGTGAGGTATGTGGAGAATGTTTTGGTATCCCAATTAAACATCCAGATATCTGCTGGGTAAGGCGACACACAAGAGGACCTCATATTCCCATAAAATGTAGAAGGCAGCCAGACATTTGTGACAGGATCATTACACCAGCTGTGGTAGAACACAGCATCACACAGGACTTCAGCTTCTCTGACAACCAGCACAAACATTACTATAATTCCATCACCGCTAGTGTGTCACCTTAGTTCCTCACATTTTACTGGTCTGTCTTTCATATTTCAAACCCTCTCCAGGATCATAGGTCTAGCACATCAGTCCATTCTTGGTACACGTAATTTCTTATAAGCTTCATCTTAACTCTTAAATCACTAGAGAACTCAACTTCATTAACTCCATGTCCCCCATTTTGCAATATTTACTAAAATTGGATTGGAGGACCTCAAGAATGGAGATATACTTCAATGCCCTCTAGACTTACACAAGGGGCTGTTCCCACCCATTAGGTGTAGAAATTAGCACAGACATTCTAGTATGGGACATGGAGGTGAACTCCTTTCATGCTGTGTCTGAAGACTTTGGAGATCGTGGTAACTTCCCAAAACTTTCAGGTCCATGGTGTGGTCATTGTAGTCAGCATGCACACATTTATGAATGCTGTGGTGCAAGCCAGGAGTGTCTAGTGTGGGGGCGGAGCCCCGGATTAAGGAAGACGCGTTTCTGTGGAAACCACACCTGACGTGAATAAGTGATTGAATGGCAGGTGTAGAAGTGCTTTAATTGGTAATATGGCCAGCAGCCATTTCAACCTGCAACTCACAACTGGCAGCCCACTGAAGCGAAGCAAGTGTGAGCCTGGTCAGTACCTGGATGGGAGACCTCCTGGGAAAAACTAAAGTTGCTGCTGGAAGAGGTGTTAGTGGGGCCAGCAGGGGGCGCTCACCCTGCGGTCCATGTGGGTCCTAATGCCCCAGTATAGTTACTGTAAACATTCGGATGGGATGTAAAACCGAGGTCCTGACTCTCTGTGGTCATTAAAAATCCCAGGGTGTTTCTTGAAAAGAGTAAGGGTGTAACCCCAGTGTACTGGCCAAATTTCCCATTGGCCCTTACCAATCATGGCCTCCTAATAATCCCCATCTATGAATTGGCTTCATTACTCTGCTCTCCTCCCCACTGATAGCTGATGTGTGGTGAGTGTTCTGGCGCACTATGGCTGCCGTCGCATCATCCAGGTGGATGCTGCACATTGGTGGTGGTGGTTTTACAGGACATTACCTGTAAAAGCGCTTTGAGTGGAGTGTCCAGAAAAAGCGCTATATAAGTATAAGCAATTATTATTATTATTATTAAGAGGGGGGAAAGATCCAACAGGACTTAAGTCTTGCTGTCGCTACAATTGCGGAAGCTCTGCTGTGAGAGAGCCGGGCTAAAGCATGACAGTAGCGGCTGTGAGACGCTACTAGTTGGGACGATGTCAGAAGAGCGTGCCACGGTGTATGAGTGAATAAAGAGCGACTAGCCGCTGTGTCAACCCCTTGAGGGGTGGAGAAGAACGACAATCCCAGAGGGTATTGTGAGATGAATAGCCTATGAGGAAAAGAGTGAAAACGTCATTCTGCGAGGAGAGTGACCGAAGAAACTGAGCTTTATGAGATCATTGAAAGATTTATAGGGACAGCATCCTGCTAGGGTGTGAGAGCAGGGCTGTCGTGTCCGCCGCATGAGTGAGTTAGTGTGTGTGGACCCTCCCCCTGGCAATACATTGGTATCTGGGAAGCGAGTGAATTCTATCTAGCTGCACTCTCTGGGAGATAGTGCAGTGGTGGCTGGGCACAGTGAGGTGCGCTGGCAGCTGCTTGGTGTAACGGAGTGGTGGCTGGGCACGATGTGAGGTTCACAACCTAACGGCGTGAGAGTGAGACGCCACAGAGGTTGTGAGTGTGTGTTAGAGAGAGACTGTGTTGGGTCTCGGCACGGTGTGTAGTGCGAAAGAGACTTGGTGATGTAGGTAGTGTGTAAAAGGAACCCAAAAGAGCTTATAAAGGGGCTTGACAGGGGAGAATAAGAGCCTGACCATGCCCAATGTGGTGTCAACTACCCCCATGGCACCACAATACCCAAAGGATCCATTGCCCTGTGTAAACAGTTAATAATGCCAAAATAAATGCAAAGGTGTAATTCAAAATGAAGACCCACAGAGGGATTGTAAACTTGAAGGGAGCTTCTCAGATGACCTCCCTCCTTTTTCTCTCGCAGAGAGAAACTAGTAGAGAAAAGGGGGATTAAACCATGTCAGGTAGGGCAGGATCACATTGGACTGATTGGGCACACAAACTCACCACAGGTCAGAGATGTTACTTCTGTGTTGGTGGTGACTGCATTCTGTCCTTGAAAAAGAAAATTGTGTTTTGTCCTGGTAAAGAAAAAAAGTCTCCGTTTGCAACAATATAAATAATTAAGCAGGGAAGCTGCAAGCAGCAGGGTCTTCCTGGGTCATTTGATTCTGATAATAGCAGTCAGTCATTAATCACAACCACAAGGTCTAATGTATGTCATTTGAAATGTATGTAATGAGGTCTGGGATTTGGTCACAGGTATTGATCTGACACTTTGTTCCTTGACTTAGACATTCCAGAAACTATTTAACTCACACTAGGTAGCCTTTCCGCATTTTTAAATTTTTGCTCCTTTCTTTGTAAAATCAACAACAAGCATTTTTTTTTGCTCACAAGACATTTCTCTTTTCTTGAAACAAGTCGTCACTCTTTAATAATTCATAGCATATACCCATGCATTAGCAGAAAGCTGATTATTCCTGGAAAGGATCCCAGTAATTCACCTCCTATCCCAGAATCACAGGGAAAGATGCAGGAGTATACTCTGGACAGTACAGTCATCAATCACAGTATATACACAAGTCATAGAGACACCAATTAATCTAAGTCAGTCTGTGTAAAGTGTGAATAAACAAGACTTCCCAGGGAAAACCCACAAAAATACTTTAAAAACATGCACACTCCACACAGAATGGACCCCAATCTGGAAATTTCCATACAAAAATACAAATAAGTCCACATAATAACAAATGGGGAGGCATGGTGCCATAGTGGTAAGTACTGTTGGCACACAGCAATTTGGCCCTGGGTTAAAGTCTGGACTTGGAGTGCTATCTGTGTGGAGTTTGTATGTTCTTGTCATGTTCATGGAAGTCTTTTACAGCTGTGGTTTCCTCCCAAATTCCAAGGACATACTGGCTTCTGTGGCCCTGGAGTGAGAGTGTCACCCATCCAGGGTGTACCGTCTTGTTCCCATTGCTTGCCAGGATATGCTTCAGCTCCCCTGTGACACTGAACTGGAAGAAGTGGTTAGAACATACTGTAGATGGATGGAATAATAACAAGCTACCACAATGCTCCGTGAGTGCTTGAAAAACAAATACGTCAAATTATATTTTCTTTACTCCACAAGAAAATGAGAAGCAAATAAAAAAATGCTAACTAATATTATAGCTAAATATTGAAATATTGATGTTTCGGTAGAGCTTTCAAAAGTGTTTAGCAAATTACAGTAAGTAGAATTCTGAGTTTGGCTTGCTTGTTAATATTATTTTTCCTGCGATATTCCATTTTCTCTAGAGTTCTCATTATCTAAGATTCACATTCTTATGTGTGAAAGTCAATATTCCCTCACCAAACACTGATAATTAATAATTTCTGAAG
This sequence comes from Atractosteus spatula, assembly GCF_055471065.1. NCBI lineage: Eukaryota > Metazoa > Chordata > Actinopteri > Semionotiformes > Lepisosteidae > Atractosteus > Atractosteus spatula. The sequence goes on along the minus strand of NC_142712.1, from coordinate 44,660,598 downwards.
TTGTATTCAGTTATAGCTCAAATATTACTCCTACAATATTTTCAAACCTTAAAGGCAGTGTCCTCTGTGTCAAGATATCCCCAGAAATCATCTGTTTACATTTGAACACATAAATATGCACAGTGATAATTAAACAGATGAACAATTTCAGCTATTCAAAAACATCTTGAAAGTGAAAAGTAACACAAAGTACTTGAAATAATACAAAATAAGTTTCAATTTTTCAAGACATTTTCACCTTTCTTCTATCTGCTTTGTTTAAAAAATGTTCAAAATGCATTCATTTACTGTATGTGCTAGCTGACCAAAACTAGGATCTGGGCACTATTAGTTTCTTCCTGTTGGACTAAAGCCAAGTGTTGTAAAATTCATTTAGTGCATAAGTAGTCTTGGGTAATATGAATTTTAATAATGCTTTGAAGCAGGGGTGTATTCTAGTTTTATTGTGTACATTGCTTTTTCTGTTACATTAACTTATTAGCCATTTTTGACTAAAGGAAAAAGCAATTTTGCTGATTGTAGTTAATGTAAATGACAATGAGATGTTGTTATCTTACTTAATTGAGGTAAGATGAGACTGAAAAAAAATCAGGCTGCACAAAGAATTTGTCTTTGAACATCTGAGAAATAAATGTTGAGGACTGTAAAGCCCTCATGCATTGAATTAACTGAAGTCTAAAGTCCGGCAAATTTGTGAAAATGTGTGGTGGAATGTATCAAGATATAAAGATATTAAAGACTTATTAATGTCATTATTTTTACCTTTAATTTTGCAAAATACAAACACTTTTTTTACTTAAATGCTTTTGATGGTAATTCAAATTAATTAATGAAAGCACGTTTAATTTATTCACATTGCTGCCCTGAAAACTAGTCAGCATTTATAAACCATATGATATGACACTCCTCATAGCACACAAAAATGGAAAGGCTTGTTAAGATGTACATTTTCTGAAAGCAATTGGCATATTTCACATTGGCAACTACGGTAATAATTTAACTGACACTGCATCTAAAAATATAAGATGGTACTGAGCTGAAGCATTGAAAATATTGAACAAGTTTAGAAACAGCATGATGTCACCACATATTTTTAAATATGCTAATTATGCTGTAACTTTTCTGACATTAAAAAGTTAGTGATGTGCCTTGGAAATGTTGGAACTAGCATCCCCTTTTTAGCAATTTTTTTTACCTCCTGAATATACAAGAGAAAGACAACAAGTATAACGTAAAACATACATAATAAGAAATTTGCAAGTGATAGTTTGCATGTGCAAGGAAAAACATTTAGAAACCTGCTGTTACACTAACATAAATGTAAATCGAACTCACTCAATTTTGAATAATCAATCAATAACTCAGAACTTTGTGACAGGCAGTCAGCTTGACGCACTGCCTAAGAGGAGCCAACTGTTGATTTTTATACCACCTGACTGATGAGCTCTTTCCTTAACTTGCATTTCTCAGCAGAGGTGTGAGGTAGGTGGTAAACGGCAGTGAAGCTCACAGTGCAGCAGGGCTCTGCAGGAGAACCACCACACTGTGAGACAAGCTACAGATACAGTGTAAGAGTGACTGATTTGAGAAAGAGGCACAAAATTAAAAGAGTGCCGTTGTGCCATTTTTGTTTAATTTATGTTGTGCTGTCATTTTGCCATCAACCTATAACTGAGACTTTGACTAATATCATCACCCAAGAAATGGATAGGATTGAAGCTTTACTAGGAGCTGCTGGAGTCATCATTCCTGGCAGCACTGAACAGACTTTCCTCCACCATGATCTAGTCCTGGAAGTGAGTGTCTACTCAATAAGCAGCTCAGTATCAAGTCCTGAATATGGGACTACAATAGTGCAAGGCAAGGGACAATCAAGACTTGCTTTGACCTAAATTCAACATCGCACACTTGCCCTCTTTATTGAATCATAACCCAATCAAGATTAATGTGTCCATGTTAGCCAGAGATTAGACTGCTTCATAGACTCAATAGAAAAACGTGTTCTAAAACAATGTCACCAACGTTCTCAAACTAGAAGACACATCACGAATTGACCACTCATAGTACAGTACATACTGTACATGTTTCTGGCATGAATAAAAAAAAAAAACTTCATCCTAATTCTGTCTTAAATCTACCATGTTGTAGTCTGGTTTGTCTCTGATTATTAGTTTAGATTATTAGTTGTAATCTGCAGTATGTAGTTATGCCTCACAATGGATAAATATATGATAGCTTTTATCTAGCGACCACATGTGACTATATTTAAATATTTTTTACCACATAAGCAGCAGTGAATACTCTTTAAAAGCCACCTTTAAATATGATAATTAACTTTTGTGATTGCTTTATTTTTGCCTCAAAGTAATGGTATTCTAGCATTTCCTATCTTATTATATACTGAACATATAAATGTGAAAAGAAACATTATATTACAACTGAAACAAATAAAATACTATTAAGAAAATGACCAAATCTTATATAAGAGGTACTCTTACATTTTATTGAACAGAAAAATGTAAAAAATATGCTGATTAACATTTCTTTCCACAGGGCTGATCAACAGTGTATCTGCTGAAATGTCGCAGCCTGGTAGTGATCGTGGCCAATGCTGGAAACAACACAAACTATACTTCTGCTCAGCAAAGAATTGCAGATCCTAAATTAAAGGGGTCTGTCACATAATTCGGGATAAGCATCAGTCTGTTCACTAGTCAGTAAATCCTAAATGGCATATATCTCATTTCACATAAATGGTTAATCCCAAAAGAAAGCTTTTGTAATATGGTAGATTAAGCACACAGAAAGGGAAGCAGATGAGGTCAAAGGACTCATAGTTTTGTGAAGTCAGGTTGCCATTAATTGCTTCAGAGATGCATTGTAAACTCCATTTATTCAATACATAAAGTCTATATACATTCGTTTTCTGAAATATATTTGCATATATAAGAGCGATAACCTTCTAGGGGTGATTCTGACTTAAAGACATTCAGTCAAAATTCCTGTGGATGGTTGCTTAACACCATGGCTTCTCGGCCATATCTGGTGCATACACCAAATGTCTGAGCCTGTGGTTCATTACATTCCAATCAGGATTATCATTGCAGCACATCAGTAGGTAAAACTTCTACCCTACTCTAACTTTTTTACATGCTCAGTGTATAGTAATTCTTCAGTAACACACAGACATGGGCTTCCATTCAGTGGCAAAAAGTTAGTAATTTACTCTTTGAAATCCATCAGTAGATAATGGCGGAACCCATTTTGTAATTTGTAAATATCTTTCTTGGAGTTGCTGTCTAAAATAAAGATCATTCCTTAAAACTGTGAGGGCATAGACTTTGATTTTTGGACTGTTACTGTGCTGTTTAAAATTGATTGGGTAGGGGGGTCAAGGTGTTCCTTAATTGTTAAATGGGATTGTCACGAACACGGACTGAAATCCGTGTCAGATCTTATAGAAGACCCTATGCAATGCGGTAAGAGCTGGAGAAAACAGGAGGCATGGTAAAAGGGAAAACACAGGGGTTTAATAGTGCACAAAATAATAGTGACAGTCCGTGAGACAGTGTACGGGGAAGACAAAACGGCATCCAAATCCAAACGGGTCCAAGGGCAGGTCAAAGCACAGTCCGAGAGTCCATCAACAAGGAATCCATCCTGGGACGCGACAAAGTTAAAATCCCCGGGAGGGGGGAGCACACGGACAAACAAAACATGGAGGTCCAAGGGTGACGGGGCGAGATCCTCCAGACCCCGGGCTCAGGAAGCGGGAGGTGTCGGGGATGAGGCCTATGCCCTCAGGAGACGGACGTAGGGTTTCCTGGTGCTAGGCGGGCCTCGCGACATCTTACCCTAATGATGAGCCCCGAGGACTTGAGAAGCTGGTCTTTAAATAATAACTCTAAAAGGGTACACCTGGAGAGCTTAATCACACGGACAATCATGAGAGCAGTGGAGCGCCCTCTAGGGAGGGATGTCGGGCGTGACAGGGATCTCCTCCTTCAGATTGGAGACTGTTATTGTGCCACGTAATTTGAGTAGGTAGATTTATACCTTAATATTGAGGAATTGTGGTTACTGTATAATTTAACTTGAGTGGGGGTTACTGTTGTAACTATTCAAAAAATAAAGCTAGTGTGTTGTCCCATTTTGTGCTGCATACTGTATGTAAAGCTGTGGAAATAAGTCTGTCACACCAATAAAGCTGAATTGATTTTGAATTTGAAAAAAGAGTGGTCTTAGAGTCTTAATATACTGTATGAAGCAATTACAGTTGCTTTCAGGGAATTCTCAGGCATTATTTTTCCTGGACAAATTAGGAAGAAGTTACCTTATATTTTTCAAATGTGCCTTACTCTAACAAGGAGTAATGATTTTTCAAAAATGACAGTTGACCAATCACTCCATAAATCCTGCTTTGTAAGTCCTACTGTTTCAGCCATGGCTTCTGACAGCTGTTTGGTAACTCTTTACTTGAAGTGAGCCTACGTGTTAAGCAGAATGCTGTGGTAAACACTTGTCAGCACCTTGGCAGCATTTTTTTAAAATGCAGAAATGTAAAACAATATTATAAAGCAATATATGAAAGTAAGGTAGTGTAAATGAATAGTAGTGTATTGACAAACAACTGTATTATGTGTCAACTTAATGAGTCATAAGACTTATAATGTATAATATTTAAGAAATTATTTTTATTTGAAAAAAAAATGTTTCATAAATGGGTAATTTAGAGTTTAAAATTTAAATTTAATGAGCCACACAGTAACAGGCCAAAAATAAAAACCTACATCCTCCTGTTTTTAAGGAACATTCTTTATTTTGGACAGAAACTCCTAGAGTTATTAAATGGCAATGGGTTATTCCATTATCTACTTAACTTAATCTACTACAAACAATCCACTATTAATTAATTCTATTAATGTCTCACTAATACCACATGGTTATGTTAACCTCTCCAGGAGCATACACTGTGATCAGAAGTGAAGGTTTATTGAATGATAAATATTAATAAATGATTATAAAAAAAGAAAATAATAGTAAGGATCCATTAGATTGCCACAATTATACGCTATAAAAATGAACTGAAAAACACTGCTAATAATAATAATTATCATCAAGTATTTTGTACCTGCCCATGTTCTAGTTTCCTCACACTTCCAAAAACATGCAGTCGAGGGTCATTAGTGCTTCTAGATTTGTCTGTGATTTTCTACTTGTTTGTGCCCAGTGAAGGCCTGGCAACCAATCCAGACTAAGATGGGTTCCCACCTCGCACCCTGTGCTTTCAGGATAATAATAACAATAATAATAACAACAACAATTCTAATATTATTATTAATGTATAAATAAAATACATACTGTAAATTAGGGTCAAATTAAGAGATAAATCCCTAAAGTAAGAAAGGTATTCTCGACAGAATCAATCTGAATTTTTGCAATTCTGTATCTTCAGAGAAAAAAAAGACTACATGAGTACAATTTAGGCAGAAATCCTGCATTTTGAGAAAAGGAATATAATAGAAATGGAAAACTATTAAACAGAGTGTAGTTTTTTCTTTGAGTATTCCTTAAAAATAGGTTGTCTTATCTTATAACATCATTTTAATATAACATCATGTTATATTTAAAGCTTCATGAAAACATGGCAACAGCATTTACATAAAATGTCCCCCTGAAAAGTAACCTTGGGATGTTCTTGACACACCTACATCTCTCTGATTCTGTTGAGCAGCGTTAATCATGTTTTTCAAAGCTGCTGATAGGTGTCATTAGAAAAACCCTCAGGCATCCTATTTTAAAGCCAATGCATGTCCCCGTTTCACAGGATGAAAATTTTAAACTATCAGTCACATTGAGCAATTATCCACGACACAGTGGTTAATAACCCTGTAATAAAATATTTAATATTTCTATAACATTGTGGTTTACACAATGCAGAAGAAAAGGCTTATGAAGTTTCTCAATGGATCATTTACAACACAGCATGAAATGATTCTGTAAGTGTAGAAAAGGAAATGGCCCTAAATAAGAACTTATAGTATATCAAGATAGAAGTACCCCAGGTGGGTAGCTGCGTCAGCATGCGTAGGCTGCAAAGGAACAATTAATAGGTTTATTCCATGCTGAAAAGAGAAGAAAGAAAACTCAACATTTTGGCTGTGGAGCCTTCTCTGGGTGTCACCGAAGAAGGTGACTTACAGTATTTGGTCAGATTCAGATATATGCATATATACACACATGATGTAGATGATGGAACACAGGTCAGAGAACAGGTGGTAGTACAGGCATCTAATCCTAGCTAGATTGAGACTGACACTGAGTAGTAGGCAGTGGAAGATGCTGTGGCAAACCCGAAAATAAGCTTTAAGTAAGAAGGAATAAGTAAAGAATTGAGTAAAGAGTTGAGGGCCAACAATGTACCGGCTAGACACCAATTGAGGGGAGGGGTGGTTAAAAGAGAAAATGCCACTTTAGCATCCACGGTCGTGACTGAATAACAAATACAGGCTGGGTCCGAGGACGTGGTGTGTCTGACGCTTGACTAAAATGGAGAGAAAAAAGAGGGAAGACCAGAGCAAGTGAGATTAGAAAAAAGGGGACAAGGGGAAAGGCAGGACAACAATGTACCACCTGGATTATTTCTATTTTCTATTGGACGAAAGATACAGATAAATTAAAACTATTTTTTTCTTCGGATCAAGGTCTTGTTTTATCAAGATATACAGTATGTGGAAGCTTGTGTGCAGTACACAATTAAAGATGTCTTGCACAGATATCTTCCATCCCAACACATTCTAAAAGATCTTTGGCAAGCAGCTAATGATGAAGCTTTGTAGTAATGTTTGGAAGTTCCTTGTCACAATCAGGAACACAAGTGGCTGTTTCAGAAGGGTCATCCAATGGGTTGAGTCAGAACTGCATTTTATCAGCTGTAACTGCATCTAAGAAATCTTTTAAGCCTTTTTATAAGATCTGTTCTGGTCACCCCTTTAAGAGAATGGGTTAGAAAAGGTACTCTAAACATAGTCTCCCACACATGAGAGATCACCTATCTATGATTTAAATACACAAAATCAAGAAAAATGTTGGGCTAATTCAGTTGCATAAAGGGAGCTAGAAGGGAGCTGATTTCCCAAACAGATGGTAAATTTTTTATCTTCCATTCCAAACTAAATTCACCGTGCAGTCATTCATAGAATTCCAGTATGATGATGATGCTACTGCAGTATGTTCTTTCTCTGGTTTACATGATGGAAAATAACATTCCTGTGATAGTTATGATTACTATAGTATTTCACGCCATTAAAGCTTTTTTTGCTGTCCAAGACAAATGTTGTAATCTTCTCTGTCCACCACCTTCCTTTGTGCTGCATTGTTGTTGCCTTCCTCTTAGAGTAGTGAACGTTTTATGAGACTAGAGTTTCGTTGTTCAGGCTGGGTTAAGTTGCTAGTGTTAAAGGGACACTTCTCATAGAGTATACCTCATTATTGCAGTATTTAAGACTGTAATTTAGAGCACATAATTAATGTTATTACCTAAAGCCTTCTGGTATGCATACAGCTCTCAGAAGAGAAACTATTGCTATCTCTCTTTGTTTAGAGCAACCTATATTCACATCCAATTGCTTACATATTTTGTACTGTACGTTCCCATCACACATGGCTTTGCCTTTAGCAGACCAGGTTAGATGTGGATGGATTTTAATACATCATCTTTTGCTGTGACATTTTTCTGATAAGGCAGAGAAAAACAAGCTATTTGCTACAGCCTGATACACTGCTGAAAGAACTAAATCCCTTAATATTCCTGGGCACTCACCAGTGAAGAACAGCTTCTTTTGTTGATATAAATCCATTCAGCACACAGTGGGCCATTTATTCATGGCAGGTAGTTTCTCTACTAGGGAAAATGACAGACTGCTGTCACTGGGGCTGAAGTCCAGATATCTAGTGATAACTCTGGACTATTGCCTTCTGTCAGCACCATGTGTCATTTCAGGTATACTGCTATCTGGCTAATTCTACCAGAATTACAAATAATTTAGTGTAACAACTTTCACAAAATTGATGTCCATGAAATACTGTAGTAATTAAGGTGGGCTGCCACTGTATATAATACTGTTTAAGAAAACTTTAAAACAGGTTGGGCGAGTATCATAGTTTGAAAACTTTTTCAAACATACTGTACAGTATACAGTACTGTATTCTAAAATATAATATAGTTAAGTTAAGAAAGTATGGGGGTCAAATTAGATATTAGAATATCTATATCTAAATATACGATTTACAGAAAGCACATTTAGAGTAAAATGAGGAAATTGAGAAAAACATTTTTTCCCCATAAAACAGAAAATATTAACAGTAGGATTTTATGTTGAACATTTTTAAATGTGTAAACAACGACAATATTTACAGTACGATACTATCTAGTGAAGTAATAACGTTGAAAAGACATACTGCATGGCTATTAAATAATACATAATACTTCACTTAGATTTGTTAAATTCATAATAATCATTACATTATAGATCATAGAGATGATTATAACTAATTAAAAACAGTATGCAAAAAATAATTAATCACCATTACTGTAGTTTGTTATATTGAAACAATTGAAAGCCATGTCTTGTTGTTTACATACCAAGTTATGAAGGACCTTGTTTGTATAATGACAATAATCGACTGGTCCTTATTTTTTGTTACAACATTATAATACTGAGATATACTGTAAACCACAATTTTTACAGAAGGTGAACCTTTCTGTTTTTAATATGCATTTCTTTCCAAACTAAATTCCATGTATGTTTGATATATAACTGTAAAGTCCTATCTATACAGAATAATAAAATTTAATATAGTATGGAATTGACTACTCAGAATTAAATTAATAGAAAATGTCACTTCCACAATGCTGGTTAAATTGCTTAGAACACTGAAAGCAATGTAGATCCGTTCTGCATTTGTAATGTCATAGAAAAGATGCATTTCACTTCTGCATTTCATTGCACTGAACACTGTAATCTAATCTTCTTCAATGTAGCTAAGGAAAGTCTAAGAGCAATTGATAACATTTTGTAATTACACACAGAAATGTCAGCACTGTCACTTGATATAATGTACCTCATAAATCAAGAGAAACCTCAAAACTGCACTGTAAATTGCATGTTACTTTCAAAATGATTAAAATTAAAAGGAAAAATTGCTGTAAACCTGGTAATCAAAATTTAAAAAATAAAATTTATTTATCAAAATACTGCTGTATCATACCTACAGTAAAACCATAACCCAAACCCACTACAAACCCATAAGGTATCAAAATCTGGATGTTAATCTTTGTCCAGTATTTTAACATCATGTCACTTCAATATTCTTATTTAATACAAAAATGACATTTCAAAGTCTTAGTAGCACTTTAGGTTTCTAATAATAAGGAACATTAAATATAAAAGAAAGAGCACCCTACAAAAGAACAAATTAAAGTTTTTATTTTCCTGTGATAGAGAAGTAGGTTTAGACAACATGGAGAATGACTGAACTACATTTCCCAGAAATATGTAGGAAATTGCCATCCTCAATCACCTGACCAATTGCTGTATGGCAAGTGATTGACTGACAGTTTAGGTTTTCAGAGTTGATCATTATCTGTTATCTGGACACAGAGGGTCAAGGGTCAATCTTCTTTATGCAAACAAAACAAAAAAGGAAGAGAGGGAGTGAAGAAAATAAGCAAGTATGGGTTAATTGCAAAACACTGAATGCAAACATGATAAATATACAAGGTAAATACCAACTGCAATGAACTAGACGGCAAAATTAGTCCCCAGCTTCTGTACTACAAATGTTAACAATTGCAATGAACCCATGGTAGCAGTTTGTCTCCCTAAAGGATACTAAAGGATAACAGTAAGTTAGTACACTCTTGCTTACCCTTGCTGAGTTATCAGGCTAGTAGCTTGAAAATTTAAGTAGCACACAAACCTCTGTGTTAAGTTGTTAAACAACTTCAGAAGGGACAAAGAATGACTGTTCACAGATGTATGTTGATCCAAATGCTGTGAGCAGTGAAAACCATTATCTTCAAAAAGTCAAATTTTACTGGCAGGAACTTCTAACAGATCGTGAAAGAGATGCTGCGATTGCTATCAGTAGCCTCAAGTGTGTTTCGCAGATCCCGGAAATTTGAGTTCCACAAATATGAGCACTGTATTTCAATTAGCTGCATTTCAAAATCCTCAACACCCATTCACTGAAACACTGAAAAATCCATGTACTGGTATCAAAGCTGTCTGGTTTAATTAGAAAAAAAACATTGGGCCAAAAAAGTTGGAAATCCTCAAATCTGACAGAAAATTGTAGTTTTCCAGTTCTATCATGTACAGTACACTCCAAACTGAGCAACATGGGTTGTGCAAAGTTCTTTAAGATGTTGGAAATAGCAGAAAGGTTCCTTCCCAAGCTCCCCCTGCTGGCTCCACTAGCACCTCTTCCAGCAGCAACCTTAGTTTTTCCCAGGAGGTCTCCCATCCAGGTACTGACCAGGCTCACACCTGCTTCGCTTCAGTGGGTTACCAGTTGTGATTTGCAGAGTGATATGGCTGCTGGCTAAATAAAACACTCTTATTAGTGTCTTCTCAGAAGTGATTATTTATGACAGTTTTTCAGAACACTACTTCCTTCTCTTTTTCATGGTTGTGGTCCAATAATAACGGTGATGAATGTCTTGGAGATTGAACAAGTGGTTCATCTCAGTGTATAGGAAGCTTGGGATGGACTGCAAATAGTAATAATAATAATAATACTGCTAGCTCCTGGTGGATTGGAGCTGTTTTAAATCCTATCTCAATCTTTGGAAAATCAAGGTCAGTATTAAAACTGTAGAGAGCTACCACCAACAGTCAGCTCCATAGGTATAGATTAGAGAACATTCTTAGAATAAGTGTAGCAAATACACCACATGAAAGTACATAATGCTTACCTTAATAGTTTGCATACAGATAAATGTAGTCTATTATAAAAAAAAACAAATTTACTGTTAATTCTGAATCATACCTCCTCCAGATCCTGCTTGGTAGACAAAAACAGTGTTTATTCCTTAGTACTGTACTAAACATGGAGTTCGCTGGTCTCCAGCCTTGTTCTTCAGGTTTTTTCCTTAAAATTGTGCACACAGCTGGAGGATGATCCTGAGATAATATCAGACTAACTATTAACAAACATACTGTAGTATGCAGCCCCATATTAAATCTGCAAGATTGTTGCAATGACCCTATCTGACCAACCCAGTGACAGATGGAATTGTGAACTTTGAGTTTTGGTACAGACTTTTGCAGAGACTTAGATTTTGGAGCTGGGAAGCTGAGCTGCCCAGCTGTACTATAGGGAGGACTGTGAAGAAGTCTAGTAAGAAGCTAAAAAGAAGCTCTAGCATGGTATTGTGGTGTTGACTTACTTCTCTAGCACTGTAAATAAGAGCACTAACTCATTAAACATGTGTCTCATACATGGACCTTGGTACAGTAACTTACAGTACATTAGTATAGACAGAATTTTAATATAAAAATGTTCTGCTCAGTTACTTAACAAACATTAAGAATATTGTCAGAATAAACTGATTATACTAAAATGCTATACACAATTAAACTAAATGATAAATATTTAATCATAACGTCCTGATAAGTTAGTTACTTTGGCATTTTTACTGCAGCACAGTTTTCATATTCTCTTATGTTTCATTTTAATAACTGAAGTATGCAAACCACTATGTTGTTTTTTTAGAGGGAATTCTATATAAGCAATATATTATACATTATTAGTATTAGTATATTGTGATGCTGTGTGGCTCATTCGTGCAGACAGCGACCTGTGTTTTACCAGGGAAGCCTCCATATTTTTTCTCTCTTTCTTCATCTGAGCAATAACCTAACTGAGGAACCCTTTGCTCACAGAGTCCCAGGCTCAGAGACTTGTACATTAAGTCATCTTTGGTCATATTTTTTTCATGCCTCAGTCCTAGCTTCTATAGCATCCACTGATATGCATATAACATACTTGAGGTCCTACTGCGATTCTCACTAAGGCCTGTCACTGCCTGCGTCCCTAGCCCTTCAGGACATGAACAACTGCCTCTCACACTAACCCTCTCACTGGGTAGTAGCAGTGTAAACCCTCTCTCATCTGTTCCCATTTGGTCAGAACTGCCTTACCACCTTCATTACCTTACAGGAAGCCTGACACAGCAATGACTGAGTCTGCTACTATTTCAGAGCCTCCTCCTGCTTCTTGCTGTATCACTTTTTATTGGAGCACCTGCATCTCAGTTTAACTATATTTCGGACCACATGGTTCCTCTGTGTTCTACTGTATATCTCGGAGCACCCAAGCTCCTCCACACTAGCAGATACTGGCTCACTGGTTTTGCTAGTCTGCCACTCACACAGCCTTTAAACATGCTAAACTACCAGAGCACCTTGCACCCAGCCAGCGTGCTCTTCAACTTCCATTTGTATTGACATCACATCGGCCCTGGACGTACTCCATATCAACTGAAACAGCTGCCGGTGCACCTTGTGCCCAGCCAGTCTGCTCTTCAACATTTCATTGGCATACAACCTCCGAAGCCTCTGCCCCCTGTCACAAGGTTGCATTAATTAACACCTGCCAGTGTGCCCCCTCATGTCCGGTTAATCCTGCAATATAAAAAAAAATTCAACATAAGTCACTCATACAATATACTGTAAATGGAATCCGTCTTAAGAGGCTCCCATTCCAGGGAAGGAAGAGAAAGACTGCAGCCTGCATAGCCTGTTGAATTTGACACCCCACTCATTCTAATGCAGCCACCAGTGTCTTCAATGTTTCAATTCATCTGCAGGTGGATACATGTCTGTGGTTCTTTCCCATACAGAACATGCTTGCTCACTCACAATACAAATCAGCAGAGATGAGCACTATTGCATACAGACAAACACCCCTACATTTCCATAGCCCTGGCCTGCCAGTTCTACTGCCACACCTCACATTTGTTGGGTGAACACATCAACATAACACCCACACTGCAGTAGCTCAGGGCCAGTCAGATCTAATGCCGTGTCCCACATGTGCTGGGTGAACTACTAACAATGTGGCCCCACAGCACACTGATCAGGAGAAATACTCGTTTCCTTCTCTGTCCTGCACTGCTCTGTCTGTCTGTTTCTGCCTGTAGGGAGGCAGGCAGAATGTATAAGTAATACCACCCACAGAACAACTTTCTTCCCCTGGGATGGAGCTTGGGGGGAAGTAACACTCTTGCAGACCCTGTCTCAAGTGATATCACAGTATATAACATGGTCCTTTTGTATTAGAAATAAGAAGTTCTTTCCTATCACAAGCTAGTAAAGATTTGGAGTTGGTCAGAGATCAAAAAGCCGCATATTGATTGTGATACTGTAGAAGATGGCTTAAGAAAACTTCTAATTGCTGACTTACAGCACTTAAAGTGTTGGTTAAAAATGTGCATACCACAGGGTGATTTATCAGACCTGCTATAAGAACCTTCCTCTTTCTCCTCCCAAAAGCCTTCATTAAGTATTTATACCCAAAAAGTGTTGGTTAGCAAATATTAAACCTTTACACTCTGCTTTCTGTACACTTACTGTTGACAGGGTTATTTGTTTCTCAAAAAGAGCCTGCTGTTGCAGATATGCTTAGGGTAATGATGACTTAAAAAGCCATTAGATAAAATAGCATATTTAGGATTTTGTCTCCTAATGCATTATAATAACAACATATGTAACAATAAATAAAATATAACACAAAATCATTAATTCAAGAATGTACCTCCCCAGCATGAGAATGTTGCTTTAAAAGATTGTGGTTATTGGGAGAACTGGAGTAATACAGTAGCTTGTCTTGTCTAGATTGACCATTGGATGGCAGAGTAATGTACTTGACATTACTGGGTGATTCCATTGTGACCACCTACATTATGCCACCCAAGGACCACTATATCAAAGTGTAATTCTGCTGAGGATATACTGTATTGTTGTAATAGCGTTCTTTTACACAAGACAACAATAACTGGAAAACAGTAATCTAAAAATCTCCACTACTTATGTCTATTTGTGACTTGAAATTCACTGAATAAAACAAAATAACATCAGAAATCTATGTGTCTTGTATGGCCCACAGGTATAGATAACAGTTTTACTCAAAATATTGCCTTAAGTAATATGGATGTTATTTTGCAATTTTTATCATTTGAAGCATACCCTTAAGGGATAATGGTCCTTGTGCAATTACAGTAAAGTACATTTTAGACTAAATAGGAAAAATGTCTTTAAAAAAAATGTTATGGAGTTTGAAGTCTGGAACAAGCTACACAGCCACATTCAGTTATTAAGGCAATAGATTGGCTTCTTTCAAAAACAGCTGGATGAGAACATAAGATCTGTCATCATCTAAAATCCAAATGAGCTTGATGGGCCAATGGCCATCTTTGGTTGGCCATTCAACAGTCACACATCTGAAGGTCATCATTTTCCATCTACATGTTGAAGTTTTCATTATTTCTGAAGTTTCTCTGTGTTAACTGTAATGGAGCATCTTGCAAGTAAAATGGTACAAATAAAATTCAAAATCATTCAGAATAAACATGCTCTTAACAACAAGGATGTAGCATATTAAAAACTCACATCTTGCAAGTAAAATGGTACAATTAAAATTCAAAATCATTCAGAATAAGCGTGCTCTTAACAACATGGATGTAGCATATTAAAAAATCAATACTGATATAAGAATCAATCATTTGCTGTGGCAGGTTACTGAACTCTTATCTCATAGGATTTTCATAGAAGGAAGCTGGGACACATTTCAAGGATTCAAGCTACATGATTTATAGTCCCTGTGTAACACTTCCCTGGGATTTCTTAACCAGTTCCTGTGATGGTAAACCCTAAAGTACTTAATTTGTAAGTTATTTTATTTATTATTTATTTTATTTCACTAAATTAGTTTTTTTTGTTGTTGAACATACAGTAGGTGTACAGAGCCCTATTAAATTTCTTCGGTTTTCATTGTTACAAATTGTAAAGGAAAAAATCTATTAAAATATCTAATTTTAACACTGCAAAAGCAATCTTCACAACAGTAAACAAAACCTACATCTAGGGAATGGGTTTTATTCATGCAAGAAATGTTGATGATAGGTTAAAATGTATAAAAAATAATCATGCTGTATTTAGTTTATTCTTCTGATGACATGTTTATTCATGTCTGCTTTTTTTCCTTTCCAATCATAATGTATTCAAGAGGAAACAAAAAGCACTGAGGATGCTCAGTCCTCAGACCCAGAGGATCTTTCAGATGAACTGAAGTAAGCTCAAACAGGTCCTTGTAGATATATTGTGTATATATAATATATTTGTTCATCAGAAAAAAAGGAATGAAGTGTCTTGAAGTGCATGTAAAATATACTTAAAATTAATTACACAGAGTTTGAATTGTCAATATATAAATGAAATATGAGAACCTTTATAATAAAAGCAGCAGAAGGCGACTGTCGACCTTTTTAATTTGAAATTACAAGGCAGTGCAGAAACATTGCTTAGAGTCATATCTTGTTTGAATTTATGACTGAAAGTTATGGAGGACATATTGTGAGGGAATACGATTAAAACTATTTCCACAGAAGCCAGAGAAGTCAGAGATATAATAACCAGGTTGCAGTATTGTTTTCGTCTGACTGTATTAACAATTAAGCTAATTGCCAGGAAAGAGTAAATGAAAGTTCACAAAGAGAAGCACTTTCATCAAAGAAACCCCAGGTTTGGTTTTCAACCCACTATTTAAATGTTTTGTTCTATTTCATCAGACCGTGCTCCCCATTCGATCCTTCTTTCAGCTCCTAATTCAAGTGACAATTAAAGGCTACCAAGTGCAACATCATAAAAGTCTGTATTTATTTTACATTTGTGTAAAACAAAGAAAACTTTTCAAAATCAAGGAAAAATATACAAATGTAATAAAATCAGCAAAGGAAGGGCTAAATAGTATGTAAAATCAGTCACAAAAAATGGCTTAGCATACAGTATTATTTCCAGTACAACAAGGAACCTACAGTAAACACATTTCACTTTGAAGTTTCATTCTACTTGATGGGAGACAGTAAGTGCATTGGATTCAGTATAGTGCTACTTAATTCTTAAAATTAGACCTGAGCTTATTGCTGAAAGTATAAAATTTGCTGACCATCTTTATTTATGCACCACTGAAAAGCCATGACTTCTTGGAAAATTGGCCCCTGGTGTGAGTGCATTTGTCTATGTTTGCCCTGCAATTGACTGGCCTCCTGTCCAGGGTATATCCTCTCTTGTCTCTTTTGCTCGCTAGGATAGGCTTTGGCTCCCCCACCAGAACTGAATAAAGTGATTAGAAAATGTATGGATGAAAAGCCAAGTGCATTTTGCATTAAAATTAGTTCAATATCTCAAGGAAGTGGTATTTCATGACTTTTTGCTGAGCTGTTGTGTGAAATGTATGGACATACTGTTTCCATATAATGGAAAAATGTGATACCACGAGCCTAAGAAAACTGATATTTTTGTGCATTCACGTTCTTTGAGCTCAGCAGGCAGTATTAAAGCTCCAGTCAGTTCGGGTTACAGCTTCTGTACAGATGGAGTTAACTAGGAGTGAGGGTGAGAAAAATGTGAAGCTTTTTTCAGCCATTTGATAGGGTATTAATAGGATTTAAAGCACATAATCTGTGATAAGAGAATGCTGACCATACACATAACATCATAGTATCCTTGTGCTTCCCTGCCTTACATTTTCAACATTTGGACAGATGTGAAATGCAGATGGAAACTATATTTACTCAATGTTCTCATTATTTTGCATTTTTAAGCAAATATTAAAATTGTATCTGGATACAAATTAGTATACAAAAAGATATGAATCAATATGATTTGAAACCCTTTGAAAAACGTTATTTACACAGTAATAGAGAATTAATGCTGTTAAACATTTTTGAATAACAACACTAATACAATTTCTTTTATGACTGCTTTCAAGAACGTGAATAGCACACATATAATAAGCAACAGAATTAAAAAGAAATATCTACCTAAATGGATTCTAATAGGAAGAATTGGGTTAGGCCAGTTGGCCCTACACAATGAGTCACACTTAAATTTGAGTGATTCTTAGGCACCAGTGGGTTAGAACTTAGCTCACAATGTTAAGGTTAACTCACTTAATGTTTTGACAGTCATGGCTTAGTGATTTCTCTTAGACAGAAATTAGAATTGGATTGCTATAATTACCATGTTGTGATTTGTAACGCAAAATTTGCCTTGTGGCAATATACTGACACAGAAGCTCCTGTGCCATTTTAATTTCCCTCTCACTTAGAAACCAAATGTGGAGCTATACTTCTTCTCTGAGCTGTGTTACTTTAATTATCATGGAGAGTGAACATGACTTAATGCAGCATGCCTTTCCAGTCATAACAATGTGTGAGCACACAGTGAAAGCTAAGACCTCCCACAAGGTGCCAGCAGGGGGAGATGGGTCTAGTCAAAACACAAAGCAAAAGAAAAATGTTTGTAATAAGACAAAGTTTTTAACATTTTAAATTCTCTAGAATCATAGCAAATTCCACAGAGTTCATGAGATGATTTCAGTACATACAGTAAATAAGCCTTATAGACTGTTCTCAGATAAGGGCCCTCAGACTTGATTTAAGCTCCTGAAGGTACACAGGAAACATAGGTAAACAGGATAATTTTGAATTCTATCCCGTAAGTTAGTGATAGTCAATGCAGTTTTTCAGCACAGGAGAAATATCTGAATTTTACAGACTTGGTCAGCACTCGAGCAAAGTTCTGGACATACTGTGGTTTCTGAAATAATTTATTTTATGATCCGCTAATAAAACATTTTAGTAGTCTACACTGTAGAGGAGATAAAAGCATGAACTAATTTCTCAGCTGCAGTAAAAGAAAGAGTTGTCAGGAAATGTTTCATGAATTGAAGAAGGATGTGCTGCAGACTTTGTGGACGTGTGCTTTAAAAGACAGAGAAAGGTCAACAATCACCCCAATCAAGTTTTTAAGAGAATTTCAGCGATTTATTTCAGTCTAATTTTGAGACTTAATGAGTTGAGCCAATTAAAGGTATCAAGGTCTTATTCTTGTTTAATTGAAGATAATTTTAAGCCATTCACAGCTGTATATCTTAAAGGCATGTCATTATTGTTGAATGAGCAATTTGAGGATTCAGTAATGTAAGCAGGTAGATATGAGTATCATCAGCATAATAGTGGAAGCCAACACCATATTTCGTGAAAAATGAGGTCTAATGGCAACATATAAATAATGAAAAGGTAAGACATTGAGCTCTGAGGGACTCCAAAGATTCCAGGGGCAGGATCCGATTTAAAACTGCCAGGCTAACCAACTGTTGTCTGTCAGAAAGGTAAACTTAAACCATTGCAGTACATTGCCACTTAAAGCTGCATAACACTCCAGTCGATTAATCAAAGGCAATTGAAGGGTCTAATAGTATGAGATTAGAGGAAAAGCTAACATCTGCAGAGCTGAGAAGGTCATTCACAACTTTCACCACAACCTTTTTCAGTGCTATTGCCTTCCCTAAACATTTATTGAAATGTTTCAAACAAGGAATTGGGATGCTACCACACATTTTAATAGCTTCCCTTCGAAACCGCAAATTTGAAATTGGCCTAATATGTGAAAAATCTGACTACAGCAAAGCTTTTTTAAGAAAGGGATCATTTCTATCACTTTTAGCTGTGGAGCAATTAATGAAGTAGACACAGAAAAAATATTATAGAACAAATAATAGGAGATAATGCAGAGAAACACTCTTTAAATACTATAAAATGACATCTAGAGAACATGTTCAAATTCATTTTCAGAGATAAATGAGTTAAAGGGTGACAATCTCTGAATGTCTGAGAGCATTGTTCCAGATTGTTGATCTTATTCTAAAAAGAAGTTAAGAAATAACTTGTATATCTTGCCAGACAAAGTGAAAAAAGAAGTCTTTATTGGGTTTATTAAGTTAAGGATTGTAGTCACTTGCAATAATATTGGAGTAGTAAGCAGAATGGGTTAACCTTAGAGCCTTATTGTAACTAGATAAATGGTCTTTATAAGCCTCAAGGTGAACAGAAAGAGCACTTTCCTTCCACAAATCCTCAAGTCTGTGACCATGTGTTTTCATAATTCCTAGCTCATCAGTGAACCAAGGAGATGACCTAGACTTTGAAATCCATCACGTTTTAAAAGAAGCAAGAAAATCTGTGGGATTGAGAGCAGTACTTGTAAAATAATCTAATAGCTCTTTTAAAGAGGGCAGGCTTGCTGACTGACTGACACCAGAGGAGAGACTTGCTTCAGAATTGCAATGCAGGGAGTGTGAAATGCCTGTGTCATTGGTCTAAAGAGTGATGTCTGTATTACCAGTAATGACTAAGTCTAAAGTGTCACCATATTTATGAGTGGAAACATATACTGTACATGTTGAGATGTACATGTACAGAATACAACCCTCACAAGTCCAGTTGAAACCATTTCATCCACAGAAAAAGTCCATCAATCTAAATTACCTATGGTCAATTTTCCAGTTTGTTTTCAGTAATTAGCCTGCTGAAGCAGAGAGACTCTTGTATTAATGATGTAAGACATAATTTAGTAAATGTTAAAGAGTTTTTTAGTTTAAAAAAAATTATAATTTTCAGATGTGAGAGGGTAAAACGTCATCATAATGGCACAGGAACTATAATAGAGAGATTTAGCATTATTATGAAGATTTCTGTCGTATTTAATGCAAACTTCTCAGGTTAGTAATACATTGGTAGAACAGTGAAATTAGTTCCCATTCACTTGTGGACAGGTTTTAGACAGGAATATTTTGTCCTGGGTAGGACCCATACTGTATGTCTTAAGATACAGGTTTTTACTCTTTGGCCTGTTAATTAGGACCTGCATTTTCTAAATCACTGTTGACTATTCCTCAGAATTTAATTTCCATAAGTGATCTTCTAATTTAGTTATATTTCTTGTTATAACCTTATGTATAATAGAAGTTATTATGTTCTATATTTAATTGGTTCAGTTTTGTCCCCCATATCATAGGACACTACCTTTAGCAAGAGTTGTGTCAAAGGTTTATATAAAACATATTGTTTTCTTGAGTACAAATGGCAATATACAATCAGCATTATTCCTCTCAGTTTCTTTCGTGGCCTTTCTAATATTCTTTTGAAATGTTTTTTTAATGAGTCAGAGCCATGAACCTGCCAATGTGGTAGCTTGGACCTCATGTTATTTATTTCTAATACTCCTGGCATTTAGGTATGAGCACTTAATTACTGTCATGGAGCAGCGACCCCTAAACGCAGGAACTGCTTTTACTTAATAGCTGACTATACCACCTAACAATTATAAGGGTGTTAGCATTATTTTCCCCTGCAACAGATTCTTTTTATACCCCAGAACCACCAGTGCCAGACAAGAAACTCATATTAGAATTTCCCTTTTTATTAACTAGCAAAATGGAATATCTAATTTATCCATGGGATACATATTCCAGACCAACACAAGAACCCCATGGAGCCCGGTTACCAAAGCTGCAGAGAAACAGTCCAGCTGTACCATTGTCAAAAAATAGCTCCATTCTGTGACCTGGCAATCCTCCTCCCACCACGGTGAAGAAGCTCTGAGGAGTTGTTGGCTCCTCAGTCCTTGCTGTCCTAAACAATTATCCATTATGTGCCACATTGTGTCTCCACTACCCTGTTTTGTCCACCTTCGGGTAGGGGCATGCTGGAGACGTCTTCTACTGCTCTCTGTATAGTTCCTGGAGTCCTTTCCTGAGGCAGTGGTACAAACTACATTTCCTCCAGTTTCTTCTCTCTATGTGCTCCATACTGTATGTCCTCATGACTAGATTTTTTTGAAGCCTCCACATCATGCCTCAGGACTCGTTCTTGAAATCTTGGGTATGGACAGAGCTAACTGCAGATAAACATACTTAACAATACATTGTGTATTTGTACCCTGTTCTATAGCCTCCCTAATCACTCTGATACCCGGTTAGACCTACAATCCCACATGTCACCTCTAGACGTGTTGGTAATTAATGAGTGTCTGTGCAAGTAAGGTATTTGATCAATGGGGAGCTCAAAAGACAAGGGGGGGGCAACATCACATTCTTTGAAAACTCATAGTGAACACTGCCTCCTGAAGTCGCAGACACGTTTTTTCACTCTGACATTACCTGGTCCTTTGTTTTGTTTTTCTCCTTTGGTTCTTGTGTTTTGGTCCCCATGTACATTTTTTTTTTATTTTCTATACTTTCCCCACTCTTAAAAAAAGACAGAATACATGTACTTTATGTATATTCAAGATAATGCTGGCTGTTTGTGTGCTAAATGTTTATTTATAACGGGTGTCAACAACTAATGGCATGGCAAAACCATTTTTTTAATGACATCCAATGAAAGAGACGTGTAATAAAAGTCTAATATGCCATGAACAATTAAGTCAATTACAAAAATGATAATGTAATACTGTTCTGTAATTCTCTACAACATGCTACCCAATTTAAGCTCTGTTTAGAAAAACAATACACTATTTACTGCATTATTTCTAGTGGGGGTAGCCTATTGTTTTCACTGGAAAGCTTGTTGGTAACATTTTACACACTTAAGGGCAAAGTCAAAATGGTGGATACTAAGAAAACAAATTTAGATGTTCGCTCATTTCAGAACATTTAGAGATAATGAATATGGATCTGTGCTTTTTTTGCTCTATGTTGTGAGAGTGTAGTTTCTCACACATCAAGTGTCCAACATAATTTTCAGACAAAATACAACAAACACTTCATGGATGAGGCAAGTGGCTCAAACAGGCTGTAACAAGATCCTGAAAAACAAAGCAGCATCTTTACTCATTTCTGCGGGACTCAAAGTTCCAGGATGTGTCAAACACTCCTGAGGCCACTGAAAGTGATCACAGTGTCTCTATCATTGCCTGTTGGAAGTCCCTGCCAGTTAAATTTGACTATTTGAAGAAAGTGTGCGGATTCACTGCTCTCAGCATTTAGATCAACATACTGTGAACAGGTATTTTCACCCATGAAGTCAGTTACCCTATCTAGTAAACAACTGAACATTTAGAGGCTTGCGTGCTGCTTAAAGTGTCAAACCATTGTATGAGCCTGAGACTGCAGACTTCAATAAGGGAAAGCCAGGGCAAGGATTACAATAAATAGTAAGATGTGCATATTAATTTATTAAAAATATAAGTAGGGCTATTATTGGAATTTAAAAAAAGTATCAATGGCATCCAAATCTGTAAAAACAAGTGCATGAGCTAACTCCTAGCATGCCCCTTCTGAAATTTTGCTGACCCTTGAATTTGATTATACTGTATTTTCTTTCTCTTAGTTTTACCTTTAATATGCCTTGTCTGACATATAAAAAAAATAATTCTACACTGGAGGTATAAAATTGTGTTCTTAAGCTAATAAAGAAGATTACATTGACAGTTTTGCTATTATTGTACATTGTATACTAGCTTTCTGTGTTGTCATGCAAGTATGAAATAGGAGCATAGGATGACAGATCAGCTAGTCAGATTGGTTTCTGTACTTGATGAACTCTGGTGAGTTTGCTGTCACACTGCCTGGTTTTGAAGGAATCTGGATTCTAGTATAGCTCCCCTCAGTCTAACTGAGAACATCTTTTCAGGTGAATCTTAGGTTAGTTATTTGGTGCACACTGATCCAAAACATTTTTGATATTTTACACTTGTTGAAACAAACTGAAAAAAATCCTTGAGTGCCAGCTGAACCCACTTCTGTACTGAATTATCCCCTCTAAATGAACTAGATATGGAGTAGGTCCCGAAAAGCTTGTTTAAAGTTATACAGTTAATATAGTATAGAGGTTCAATATTTTTTAGGGGACAAACCTTTATTCATGAAGACAACCCTAATTCCAGTATTTACTTTCATCACTTTATAAAGAAAACTACTAACATATTTTACTAACATATTTTTTGTCTTTGAATCTGGGAAAACCTTTGTATACATACACTTTTAAATACCATGCATATTACATCTGTCTTAAAGTCTGAGCATTAATCAAGAACCACCATCTACGAAAAGAACAGAGGTCTTACAAAACCAAAGGGAGAGAGCAGCAGAATTTAATTACAGCTGAAGATGATTAATGATATATGATATAAATAATATATTTATATATTATGATAAATATGATGAAGACTTGCTAAGTACTGCTTATTTTTGGGAGCTTTAGCTCCATAAGGTATAATCCACAAAGACGTGAAGATGAAGGATATGGCTAAAGCAGTTCTAAAACAAAGTAATGATGGACCAAAGAGTTACAGCATGAAGGCACGTAACTATTGCAGCACACCTATCCTTGATTGAATACCTGGAGTGATGGAATATGAAACATAGTACTGTACATGGAATGGATCATTATTTGAAGAATGTCCAATAATCCGCAGCAGTGTGGGGTATTGTAGAAGGCCCTGCCTCTTCTGGACAGCCACTGAAATAGAGCTCACTTTCCTGTCTGTATTTTCCATTATGGCTTTGTTAACGCACAGCCTGTAATTTAGTTCATTTTTGGGTAGAAACATGAACATCAGAATCTGAATTTTACTGTTTGGCCATGCATACTTTCCATAAAAGCTTCTTCAGATATTTTTCCAAAAGACTCATATAGACATGGATCTTAAACATACTGTGCTCTTAATGGCTGCTGGACTTCAAAACAGAAGCATTATGTCAAAACTGTAACTTGATTCACCTGTTGTTTTTCATTCATTTTCAATGATTATGTTTGTCATTTATTGAAGATTTCATAAAAAGCTTCACAGCCAGCTGCTGTCCTGACATCTCTGAATGATTGAACATGCAGGAGAAAATTGACTTGCAAGTACTATATTTTCAGCTCCACCTCTGCCAAAACCCTATAGTCCACAATTACTCTCTGTATTAAAAGCAATTATAATAAACTGCTGCCAAAACAAAATACTATTTATTAAGTGGTTTTGGAGTCCATGTGTATACATGGCAAGGGTGCACAATTCTCTGTCATTGACATGTCACTTTCTCCAGGCTATTAACATACATAATTTATCTGTCTAGATTGAGTATGGAAAAACAGTTTTGTCTAGGGTTTTCTCTGAAAACATATATTTTTACAATGTGCAACAGTAGACACCTTAGTAAAGTGGTTTCTATGAATTATTAATAATACTTTGAAGTTGATACACCAGTAAAACAAACAATAAGCAGATTTCCAGAATCAAGTGCCAATTACAATATATCCCTGACTATCCTTGATGAGTTCAACATGCACAGTATGGCAAACATACATAAAATTGCATAAAAGTAGCATTTTTTAAATGCCTACAGAAATCCAAAGACAAAGCTTTAAGATGATCACCTTCTCTCATCAGCTATAAAAGATGGAATGATAGTGGTTGAAAAAACAAAAGTCTCATCAAAGAATGAATCCAATTATCATTGCTTTAGAACTTCTAGGAATATTATGCTTTTAATTCACCTGGTGATTAATTTTAGACATTAACACCTTCTGTCAACTGTCACAGCTAATGATGGTGTACATAAATGTTGGACAACATAGCAAAAAATAATATCATAAGAAGAGTCTGCCAGCTTTTCTTAAGTACAGAATGTTAAAGGGACTAATTTAATCACCAGTTTATGTATGTTTTATTTGGAAATGTCACTGTTAGATAATAGTAGTTATGAACATTAGAATATAGTTCCTCATAAGAGGTTATAAATACTGACGCGAGGGTAATTTCACGTTAAACTATTCAGCATAATTTCAGTACCTTAGGCAATCGCATGAAAAACATTGTTTCAGCAAATAAACCAATTAAAATTTGTATTTTAAAGTATTAAAACAGAGACTTGACAGCTGATTGAAAAGTAGATTTTTAACTTGCTAGAACCAGAAGCATGGTGACTTTAGGGAACATGTTGTAGACATAACTACCACTAAAGACAGAAAACACACACAAGATTAAAACAGTGTACAGTTCAATACTATTTGCTATTGAATTCTCTCAAGCATCATTAAAGATTCATACTTCCACACTATGGCTGTTGCACAGCAAAAACATTGTTGAGAACCTTTTCTTCCGGTTAATCTGTTTCCTGTGTATTGTGTTATTATTAAATGAAAAGTCCCTATTGCAACATTATTGATTTCCAGGAGGTGAGAAATATGATTTTGTTTCAAACTGTCAGTCCAAGTCAGTATCAGATGAAGTTTACACAAATTTACCAATGAAATTGAATTACTGGCCATGATTTTAAATCTTGAGGTTTTGCTCAAGGAGGTAGCAAAACCATGCTGATACTTGTGTTCAACATTTTACCACATATGCAGGATATGCGTAACAGTTTTGATGCAAAGAGTTCCCTGCCACCTTTAGAATCACAAAATGAAATAATAAATGGTTAAATAAAGTAATCTTGTTGAAGTCCAAAGAAGAAACATTTTCCCGTCTTAACAAATCTTGGATTCTTACAAAGTAGTCACAGCCACTACTTTCAGTTGTTTTGTTCCTGTAGCTAAGTCTATTGAAGAGAATCCCAGCGAGTACACTGATCATTACTACAGCAGATGGACTCTATTTTTCAAAATAAAGCTTAGTTTAGTTTGTAGAGAGAAATAAAACATTTATCTAATTTATTAGAACTACAATGCTGAAAAAATAAAAGCTGAATATTACTAAGATTATTTGTAACCCAGCATTTTTGTTACAACATTTGCACTATAGGAATAAAGCTGTCAGTGACACCTGCTCCAGATTCTTGTTTGACTTTTTGCTTGAGTGCTTTCCATACTGTTTAATAACAACCCATTCCCCTAGGAACCGAGTAAGCAAGATTTTAAAAGTCGTAAACCACAAGCCAGTACTGATTTTGAAAAGATAGCTTACATTGCTCCTTTTTTGTTCAATTTTCTTTTGTTGCAAAAGAGAAAATAAAATTGGATTGTGCCCTGTGGAGCACAGGCTAACCAATCATGAATTATGGTGATTCTGTATCACTATGATAATAAAAAAATAAGAAATTACAGCTGAATGTAAGTGATTAAGATGTTCAGCACTGTCATTGTTTAAGTATACTGCAACCCTGGTTTTGAAGATATTGTGGTACCTGAGCATACCAAGAGAAAGTAGAGATTTACAGCAGTGGCTTAAAGGGTCACCAGCTCACTCTCAAATTCAGCACAAGTCTTAAAAGTGTCTGCAATCAATCCGAATGAGTTCAAGTGTCAGGGCTTGTACATTTAATATCCCATGTGGTTCAAAACCCATCTCACTGCATTTATCTTAATGGAAGGGAATCCATTTGTTTATGAATAAGTAAACAAAACAGATCGACACTACCAATGCTTTTAGTACAGAGCCATTAACCAAATCTTTTTAAAAGCAAACAGAATGCCGACAGCCTTCTTTTGATCTTGTCAAATGGGATGTCTACAGAAAAGTGACCTTAAAAATGTTCTGCTGTAGGCCTGCACAAGCGACAGGTCACACAGTGGCAACACTTGGTAATTCCAAATACAATTAGTTAATCTCTCCGTGTCCAAGGCTCTATGCAAATCATCTTCACTTTAAAGACTTTGGATAACATCCTGTTGGTTTAGCTTTCTAGTTATGTTAAAAATAAAATAAATCCTTGCAGTCAACTATTGGTGATATCATGTCTTTATGAAAGTGGTCTTCTTCTGATTTCTTCATAAAATATAGTTTGTCTTTAGGTATACTACCAAACATTTTTATGTTCACTCACCATATTCTTCAAATAAGTTTCAACTAATAATAAGAGTGTGTTGTGGCATTGCTCAGTGTCAGAAGTTGTATTTTCATATTGCTTTGAGCAGAAAACACCATTATCTACTATGTAGTCATATCACTTTAGACAATATCAAGAAATTTGTTTCACACAAGAAACTGTGGATGCAGTCAGGGAGATAGAACTCCTATTTCCAGAAGGAAATAATCTCTGTTCTCTTTTTAAAAGGGGCTTTCTTGTCTTTATAACTTTGCACAATTGGATGTAAAGAAACAAAGTGCTGGGAGAGAGACAGGCAAACAGGCAGAAAACACAAAGCAAGAAACAGGAAAACTAGAAACAAACGTAGGCGCAGACCAAGACTCTTCAAGTGCCAAGAGTACTGCCAAGGCAGACCTTAAATAACCTGATCCTCCTGAGATGGTAGAAGTCATTAATAGCGCACAGGTTGAACAGACTTTCTGGCTGATCGTGTAGTCATGGCAACTGGCTGACTGACATGTGAGTACAGGCATCACTGGTTGCCGTGGTAAAGCTAGCTTTCACATCAGTGCTCCATTAGTGGCAAACATGACAATTGCAGTTGTTCTCTGGTCCTAACTGTAGCCCGGACAGTGCACACCTTCTTGTAGGAGCTGAACATACTCTACACTAGACAAGGATAACCAAGAGCTCCAGCAGCATTGGGTACTAACATCAGCTAGTCGTTGTCACCAAAGCATCCTGAGAATGCTAGGGGCATCATGTTTATGCTGATTGACATTGATAATCCTATTGAATGCTATTAAAAAAATAAGTATTATTTAATTAAAGTAACGTTATCAGCACGTAAACTCAGGTTCAGAATCATGACATTGGAATGAGACCCAGAAGAGCATCATGTCACTTTTCTTTTTTTCATGAGATTTTGAAATCACCAAGGCATCATGACAGGTGGAACAGTGATTTAATGTCCAATTCTTGACATTCACAAATCCAGGCTCACTTGGTCACCCTGATCATGGTCTGAAGATAATGTCATCATTATTCTGTACTGTAAGAATTTGTAGACAACACAAGCCATTGTGTAGTTTGATTGATTTCTTTCTCCAGGCAGGATTACAAATGTACAACACCAGAGTTCTCATTTGTGATTTGTGCATCTTTTGAAAAGCCACCATGTACAAACACTGCTGTGGAAAAGTTCTAGATATCTTAAATACAAGCAGGAGTTACAATAACATTGGAATAACACAATGAGCAAATGAAAAATTTATTCAAAACCAATATTAGTTTATAAAAGTATATTTTATACTGAAAGAACAACTATGGATATTATTACAGATAATTTAGTCAGAAAGATATTAAGTTCAACATATAGCAATGTTCAATTTAAGTTTATATGAATCTTCAAAAATGTGATCAGAACAATTCTTAGTAATTCTTTCAGAACAGCCAAAATGAAGCATTATAGCATTTACCAATCTAAATTCAAATAGACTCATTGGTCTTTGTCATTAATATTATTTGTTCTCTACACACCCGTAAAGCAAAAAATGATTCTTTATTGCTACAAAATACAGCTGTATAAGGAATAACTACTGTATTATCTGAAAAGAGATAAAGCTCTAAGCAAAGGATCACTATAAAACTGTTTACATAACAACGGAAAAATATTGACTGAAAAGAGATCAACAATGCAGAATGTGCAAGACATTTCACAGCAGTGTATCACTCTTATTTTAAAAAACGTTTGCTCATAAATGCACAGTAACTGTAAAAAAGAACAGATTTTGTTTCTTGAGATAGATGGAGTTCAAATCAGAAAACACCTTTGGCCATTTTAATTGGCCATCATTAATTTTAAATGCTTAAAGGTTGCAATTTTAAATAGCAGACATTCCTTTTCCTTGTCAGATGTCACACTTAAACAGGAACTCTGGCTTAATTCTTTTTGCTAGTTAATTTCTTTTTTTCCTACCAGCAACCAAATGAGCAAGATGGTATCTCATACTTTGCAACCTTGCTTACGTTCTTATAGAAAGTACAACAAGTGCTGAAAACACACTGAAATAATAACAGGCTAAATATGCATTAATTTAAACACATTACAATGCAATACAAAGCTGATTTAACATTTTGCATGTACTTTATGACCAGCATTCTATATAAATTTAATTACTATATCTATCCATCCACCTCAAACGTCCTATTAAATAAATCTATTAATCTTTCTCTAAGAACAAACTTTTATTCTTATATTCCTCAATTTGTTTTTTGTGTAGCCTACACAATTTGAGTATTGTACTTTACATACAGTACACATACGTACGTAAATTACAAACAAGAACATTTTACATTATAAAAAGAGAACAATACAAAAGACATTATGGTTATATCCATACGTAACAAAATCTTTTGTAGATATAATTAATACAATAATAATGCAATTTATTATTTTTAAACCAAAACAGCACCATAAAATATATAGCGGCAGTCTTTGTACCAAACAAACTGTGCAACTAATGTCTTACAGTACGGGAATATTAAAGAATACTGACAATATCATCAGTACAATAAAGCCAATAGCACCACAATTATTTGTAGAGAAAAAAGCTACATTTTAGCATTAAATAATATAACAATATTATTCATAATACAAACATAGATGTATTCCACAGTAGTGAAATGTCTTTTACTAGAAGTAGATTACTGCTATCTCTAGGTGATGGGAGACAGTACATACAGCTTTGAACTTCCAGATGTGGAATTTCTTGTCCTCAATACAAGAAACAAATCATTAAAAGAAAGAATTCTACTCAAAAAGCAACTTAAAACTGTTGAAATTCACATTTTCCAAATGTTGTCATTTTTTACTTATTTTTAAGTCTCCCATTTTTCAACTGCCCCAGTCACTACCTAATTCCTGAGCTGCTGAAGAATCCTCAGTGACTAATGGTTCTCCTCTCCTGTGTCAGCACCATGCCCTCTGTACTGTGCCACTCAGACACATAAAACAGATTAGATTCCAAAACAGGGTCTGCGCCAAAGATATTAAAGTATAAATAATCCTCGGAGACACTGAATAATCGCTTATTCCAGGAAGTTAGTGTGGAAAAAGTGTCTAATGTACAGTTTCTTTAAAACGTTTTATAGGTTTAAATGTAAATATTACCAGTCATTATCTTTGTTTGATTCTTTAGGTGTCTTGACTTGAGAAAAACTTAGTGTACAGTAGACCTTATTCATTTATTTAGGCTTTAACCATAAACTCTGGTTAAACTACTGGTTCTTAATTTTTAGCCACAGGAAAACAATTGTTGATTTTTTAGAATTTCGAATTTTAGAATTTTCTTTTTGACAGACAAAACATAAGACTTAACATTTACAATTAAAAGGTATTCTAATATATTGTACTTAAAAGTGCACACATGTAGTATACTATTTTGGGCAAAAACCGGGCAAGTGTCAGTGAAATAATTTCACACTGCATTTCGCTTGCTCAAGACAATTACGTAAAATCACTTTAAAGTAAGCCTCTTTAATTATTCTGCAGCTTTGATTGAAAATAAAAGCAAAATGTATACATGAAAAAATTAAATATAAAACAAAATATAAAATGGCAAACTTATTGTTTCAATAATTTTGACTTTTTAATACTGCAAATACATGTCCCCAATGTGTGCCCTTCACTGTTGATGTTGGAAGGATATTAATTACTATGGACAAACAGTACAATGTGTGAAAGCAAGCATGCCATCACTAATAAGTATACAATTGTTCTTTTTAGAATGTCTCACGTTGTAACATGTTAACAGGATTAGTAGCGGATTGAGCCCCTGTAGGTTATTAATGCACAAACTGTAATTAATAACAATAATAACAAAAGAACATTCCCAAAATGGCAATTTTTATCATAGTCTGTGTAAGTGTAGCAACCAGAGAAGCCAGGGCTTAAACCTGGCCTTGTCACAGCCAGATACAAGTGTAACCAACAGAATAGGTCTTCAGGTAGATAAAAATGTGGGTTGATTGTAGAGCTCAAGAGGTGATGGGAACATTCTTCATACATATGAGCCCATCAATAGTCATAACAATATGCTACTGTATGTTTGTCAGGATGTAGTCTCACCATAGGATTAATACAAAGTAAAGAAGTCTGTGTGCTTGATCTTGTTTTTTAAATTTTTTGTGTGTTTACGTAGCCCTGCACTGCTTCACTGAAAAACATCAGCAGAAATATATGTTATTAGTAATGATCAACTGTATTAGCTTTCTGAACCTAGAGCAGGGGTAAATAACTCCACTCTGGAATGCCGCATTTGTTTCTGGACTTCATTTAACATAAATCACCTTGAGTTAATTTAACTACATGGTGATAAAGTCAGGAACGAAGTGAAAGGATCTACAGGAACTTGATACTGGAGGACTGGAGTTGTCTATCCCTGTTCTAGTACACCATACTAAAGCACACATAGTGTAGTTGTTAAGGTTAGGCACCATTTATGCAGGAGGGCTTCACTTTAAATTTGTAACATGATTTTACATTGACATGTTTGTTGATCTCAATGGTAGCTAACTGCAATGTGCAGCAGGGTCTACTGTAGGTTTGTCAGTTTAAGTGGTTAAACTTGGCATACATAAAGTATCTATACTTCTAAATGGGTTGAACTGCCCTCCAGAAAATCTCACAGATTTCCAACGTAAATTCTATAAAAAACAGACACAGGCACAGAATAATACTGTAAATGATTAATTTGACTCTAGCCTGGTCTTTGGGCATAGAGATGACATTAATGATAGTGCCCTGCTTCAGACATGACATTACATTCAAGCCTTGCTGGCATGACTCTGTGGCACCAGGCCCTATTTTGCAGTTTAGAAATGTCAAAAAAACCCTCAAATATGCTGGTGTGGCCTCCATGACATCTCTTGGTGTCAAGCAGTAATCCATTATTTGTAAATTCTTCCAATCAAATCTGTGCCAAAATGAATTAAATCTCACCCTTTCATCCACAGATACTTATCCACCCATGTGAACTTGCTGAAGTGAGATTTTCAGTCACTAATGGCGCACTCTGTGGTTGGCATTTTGGCTTGACTACATGCTTTTCAAGCTGCAATGTTATTCCTGTGCGGACTGGCATGTGAACGTTTTATCAGTTTTACCCCACTTAGTAGTAAAATCATGTACTCTGAATAAACCCGCTGAACGCTGACAAGGAAAAAATCACATTTAACGTCAATACAATTGGTTGGTTATAGCACAGTCCCAGTATCTAGAAAGCCTCTGGACACTGAAACTGTGATATGGAACAAGGCCTAGACTTTGCCATACAGATGGACCATAACGACAAGAATTAATTGAAACAGAAAGGGGACCTTGTGGACTGAAGAATGCACTGCATTATTGACTAACCATCTCCATACAAGACAATGTCTGATTACAGTGAATAATGTGTTGTGCCTTTCTGTCTAGTAATGTATCCCATACTGTACATATTCATTCTGTCCATGACAGTTGGTTCTTAAATCGTGTGTCTCAGAAAATGTTAAACCTTTGTGCTTTAATTGCTTTGGCAATAATAATAATAATAATAATAATACTTGACCATGGAATTGAAATGAAACCATGTCACATTTGCCCATCTTAGGGTACTGGCCAGCCAGTGGCTTGTGAAAAATGTGGTTGACTGAAAGCCTTCATGAACCAAGGGTTGTCAAACATGCTGTACAACAGACCTCCTGACAACAGGTTCCTGGAAATAATGTTTTTAAGGCAATAAGTTACTATTTTGGTGTAACAGCATAAAAAATTCAAGTCATTATAAAAAGTAAGCTTTAGAATCAACGTGCACTGTCATATCTTGCATTTCAGCTGTTTTTTTTTTAAATCCACATCCCTAAACTTCATAACAATGTTTAAAAATGAAAAAGCATGATATGACACAAATGATAATGCAATTACTTCCTCTGATAAGTTCTACTGGCATAAAAGTCTCTGCAGGTCTCACAGCAGCGCAGGTACCACCTCATATCTGAGCACAAGTTATTCTCTCGGATCACCTGGCAGTAGACTTTCCACTGGTCTGCTGTACACTTGTAAGTGAGAGCAGCTGAATGGGAAGATAAAGAAAAGGGTTAAACATAACCTCTGTCTAATCCTCTTTTTTCAAACTTACAGAACGCTGCAAACACAACAAAGAATTCTTAGCTTTCTAAGTCAACTGGATTGTTTCTTTCATCCAATTACCTTTCTGAAAATTAAGGGATACTTGTTTGAAATTACTGTGTTACATGTGAGTTTATGCTGATTAAGGTGATTTTTTAAAGTTTTAGTATATTCTCAGGCAGTTAGAGCATACAGTGAACTGTACTGTGTATGATACATAATCACAAATAAACTAAAATTTATTCTTATACAGTACAGCACCTTTCAATACAGAGTATTCACAAGACACTTTACATAAATTACAGTATACTGTACATATAAATTGTACAGTATGCAGAAAAAGAGAATAATAAATTACAAAAAAATATATATAATAAATTAAAAGAACAAATTAAGCTAAGAATTGAAGGTCATAGAAAACAAGTTTTGCAAAGAGATTTAAAAACATGAGCAGAAGGAGCATTTGCAATATGGCCAGGAAGTGTATTCCAAAGACGAGGGGCTCCTGCTGAAAGGGCTTGGTTCCCTAACGTACAATGTGAAGTCCTTGGAGAGCTGAGCAGCCTAGAGCCGGAGGAACTAAGAGAGTGAACTATGATGTGTGGAGATAGTAACTGTTGAAGGCTCTTGAAGACAAATAATAAATATTCTGAGTCAAATTACGTAGAAAAGACAACAAAACAGCATTCCAGTAATGAGATCAGAGGCATCTAAGTGTTAATTGCTGATAAGTGCTGCCTTTATAGATGAGTTCCATAAAAAAATGAAAAAGCACTGTGACGGTGTGAATAACCTTGGAAGTTCTACTGATTATGAATAGCACTGTCTTACCGAGCCTTGGGGATGTGATGGTGTTCGCATTCACTCTCTCGTTGCACACCCCCTGGTGACACTGTCTGTAAGCTGGAGGCTTCAGCACAACTGGGCAGTTGTTGCCATGGCGCCCAGTCACTTTGTGCATGCACTGAACAACCCTTGACTGCAAACCTTTTCCGCAAGAAGATGAACACTAAAAAACAGTACACAAGAAGTAAAGATACAACTTTAATATTGTTTTAATATTGCCCAAATACTGTAGGGCTATACAACATAT
Source organism: Atractosteus spatula (assembly GCF_055471065.1). Taxonomy (NCBI): domain Eukaryota; kingdom Metazoa; phylum Chordata; class Actinopteri; order Semionotiformes; family Lepisosteidae; genus Atractosteus; species Atractosteus spatula. Next base: position 44,626,468 of record NC_142712.1, on the reverse strand, counting down.
TCCTAATTCTCAAAATTCTTAATCATATTATTGTTAAAACAGGATGAATGCATTTTTATAGTGTTCAAGAACTATATGAGAGATCGCCATATGACTGTGCCCACACAATGCTAAATAACTATTTTATCCTTTGCAGGACTCTGTTCTCAATTTATCTCACTGTTAGATCATTATAATTGAGTTTATTTGTTTTTAACAACCTATCAGTAAATTATAAGCAAATGATGTTTGAATCAGGAAAAGTGTCTGTGCAGGATAGCTTCTGCAAATGAGTAAACATTACAGGAACTATAAAGTATATTTCAGAAAGAAATTTTAAGATTTGAAACCCTCACACAACCCAGCATCTGTACTTGACTTGACCTCGGATAATAACAGATACCGATCTGTCAAGGTGCTGAATGGTGGAGAGTAAGCCGGTAGCAGTGCCATAGACTTGAACATCAGTATTCATGTGGGTCGCCATTAAGAGAATGACATTTTCCAAAAATTAAAATACATCTGCAAAACCAAGGGATTCCTGCAATCCTGCACACAGTATCCTCTCTGAGCTATCAAGGTTTGAGAGACAGACACATATTATACTGTATATAGTAGTAGCTGCGTCAGCATGCGTAGGCTGCAAAGGAACAAGTAATAGGTTTATTCCATGCTGAAAAAAAGAAGAGAGAAAAAACACAACGTTTTGACCGTGGAGCCTTCTTCAGGTGTCTATATTATATATAGTAATAGGTTTATTCCATGCTGAAAAAAAGAAGGCGGCCTTGTCTTTCTCAGACCTGAAGAAGGCTCCACGGCCGAAATGTTGTGTTTTCTTTCTTCTTTTTTTCAGCATGGAATAAACCTATTACTTGTTCCTTTGCAGCCTATGCATGCTGACACAGCTACCCACCTGAGCTACTACATATATAAATACCGTAGGCTCCAAATTAGGGAGTAGGAAATTCATTACATACTGTAAATCCTGTTCAAAACGAGAATAAAAAAATTGTAATTTTTGAAGGCATAAAAAAACTGTTTAATATTGTTAATCACCTCCATTAAGTCTACTCTGAACATTCTTTGTAAAGGGCTAACTATAGTTGTAAAATGAAAATATGACCACACCCTTAAAAGGAACAAACACAGAACCGGTGCTTCAGAACTACAGATGCAGCCATTCAGAATGCTTGAGGTATAATGGGCTGTTCCGCAAGACACATGCCACGGTATTTTTCAAATAATCTGATGCGGGACTGCACAACTTATTGATATAACTTATTGATATTCAGAGACATTATAATACTTTGGTTATTTTAATTTTCAGCTACAAAAATTTCATTTTAGATACATAATTCCATATTGATATTTCATATTAATTGGGTTTAAAGAAGTACAGTTATGAAACAGATTAAATGAACTAATAATTTCACTAACATCTAACACACAAGTGCCCCCTATCGATTGGCTTTGGCCTGTGAATAACACAGCTTGCAAAGTGAAGCCAGTTTAACGTGACAATGAGTTTTACTGCACGTTCTGAATGGCTGCAGCTGCATTGTATATTAGGATAAAAGGAACAGCAATAAAATATGTCAGCCTATTAATACAGTCCGTGTTGAAAATGTTATACATTTTTATAAAATATTTCTAAAATTGGAAAAGCCAGTTATTTTTATAACCACTTAATTTGGAATACCGTTGCATGTTTTCACATATCAATTCTCAGCTATCATCCTAATAACTGCAAACAAGGGAGAATGAAGGGGAAAGGGGACACTCTGTCTAGCAGTTCCCATCCTGCCCCCTGTGGGGCTCAAACGTATTCAGCATTGCTGCAGATGTCCTCAGTTCTTGACTCCTCACTGAAAAAGGAACTGATAACTCCAAAGCCTCTCTCTTTCTCATGCTGAAACCCAAAGATGTCAGTTTGAGTAATAACAGTTTGGCATTGTAAATTCTCCAGTGACAACTTCCTTTTGAATAAACTAGATGCTTTCTTGCAGGTGAATATTATACCACATGTTTTCACAGATGTTCCTATGTACCTTGCATGGGCTGGGTGGTCGTGGGGGTGATGTTTGTTAGAAGTCTCTTTGTGTTTAAAAGTCTCAACATATCAATTAGGACTAAAAAGCAAATTAACAAATCAATATAAATAAAAATAATAAAGAATGGGTCCCCTCTTCAAATACCCCATTTGCTACAAATTACCATTTTAAAGTGTCAGCATTTACTCTGCCTTAAAAATTATTATAGGTAATAATTGTAATACTGTATATACTGTATAAAATGGGCCCATTGAAAAAGTTGGGTAAAATACTGAGAGAGATTACTAAACATTATTGTAATGCAAATGCAGATTTTGTTAAGAAAAGTGGGGAAATGATTACAGAATCATGTCTTTTATTATTTCGCCATCTGTTATTTAGACAAGCTGAAGTTAAGTAAAAATTTTGAAGGAATACAGATAAGATTCATCTGTTTGGTGACTGGTAACAGAGATATAAACCCAGTACACAAGGGTGGCAGTCTGCCAGTTGGCTGTGCTTGAATACATTGTTAATAAATGAATGCCACATTTATTTAAAGTGAATATGTTTATCTCAATGACTTTTTAATGCATTATAATAAACTTATCCTTCAATATTGTAAGAATAAATTAAATCAGGATGCCATCTTGCTTTAGGAATAGAGTGCTTTGATAATAGTTTAAAACAAACAAACAAATTTTTCTTCACCTCATGCAGATGACATTAATAAGATGCATGTACATTTTTAAAAATTTACAATTACTATGGCAATAGAAACGTCTTTTGCTTTCTTGTTGAGAAAGCAAAAGGATGTCACTGCTTAGCCTTTATCTTGTATACATTCATTTATTTCTATGACTTGCTTCAAGGGCTTTACAAGCAGGAACTGAATGTTTCACATTCAATGAAAACATACTGTATTGTATAATTAAACTGTAGCACATTACAGCACAAATACCATTGAAAAGAGGGAGAGCTATAACTTAAGAATTATTTGAAAATCCTTTACTAGGATTGTTTCATTACCTTCAACCAGGTAAAACCTGAAAAACATTTAAAAATATTCCTGACCTAAACCTTAACTCAATATCAATAAATGGTGGTGGTGTGGTAATACCTATGTGTATGCACAACAAAACATACTTTCTTCTAAAAAGAGATTCAGTTTAAGCTTCTGGGTCTTTAAACACTTTTGACCTTTGAGGCAGTCTGTGGGCCCCTATGTGTAGACTGCAGTTCCAGAACAAGTAATGTGTGCAAACACAAGTCCTTCTGGAGCACAGACACATGTTCAGAACTTGAATGAAATGCTGAGAACCAGTTTGAACCAGAAACCAGAGTTTGCATTTTGGTGGCTTTTCAGGTGGTGACTGTTCAGTGCAACTTTATTACTCCTACTGGTTATCTGTGCAAGACTACATTATACAACTAACAAGGAAAAGTTGCACTAACACTTATCCACGGTCATCAAGCAGCTCACAGATTTACAGAGAGAATAAAAGAAGAAATGTGTTCTAAATGCAACCATGTGCTATGAGTACATTTGTTTAAATTTCCAACAGATAAGGCAGAGAAACAACAAGGCACTGAAACTACAGTATCAATCACAACTTGGAGTCCTGAGACACTGACAAATCACATAATCAATTACATCATAAAGAAACCATTAAATGTTTACATCAGAATCATTTCTGTATAAAGCTTAGACCACTTCAGACATGCAGATCGAAAGGCTAAAAGATGGGAGAATGTGTGAAAAGGCTGTCATTGATTATTTATAGAGAGTGAACATAAGCCCTGCATAAGCTGTCATGTGCTTATGAGAGGCTTTTAAGCATGTGACAGAGGACACAGAGGAATCGGAGAACACAAGTGGAAAGATTAGTAGGAGAGTTAGTACGCGGGGATGATTTTGAAGCTGGTACTCAGAAACCTAAACAAATGCTGGAAACTAGAAAATAAATTATTGTATTCTTAATTGGTAGATGTTTCAAAAGTGCAAATATTGTGTGCTTTTACCAATATTAATGTGGCTACAAGTTGTATTTTAGCACACCAAAATGTAAAAGATCAGAGTATTGCATTGCTTTGGATGTCAAAATGTTATCAGATCTGTTTTTATTTCTCTGAGAAAAATGTGGCTGAGAATATTTAGTCTCTGTGATGATTCTGTGATATCACTGACATTGCATACAAGTGTCAAAAAGAACAAGATGTTATTGTTTTTTTTTATCTAAACTGTGTGTTATATTTGTTTGTCAGACAGTTTTAACAGCAGAACCAGATTGAGAGAATATCAATGTGCAGTAAAATGACATGATACAATCACTTCCCATTGTGGTTATGTAAGCAGCCCAGCCATTATAACATAGAGAGTTAAACTTCACAGCTGTGACATGACTTTCCATCTGGTATACATATAGCCCAGTATACAAATAAGCCCTTTATCCCAGAATTCCTGGCTCACATTCTACAAAAAACAGTTTGGAATCCTTACCCTGACAAAAATAGTTGTAAAAACTAAAAATTCAAATGCAGATGCTACATAGTATAATAACATAAGCTGAAATGACGCACTAGTACAGTATATGTCCCTTTAATTCAAAGAGACAAATAATGTTGAGCTCTTTCATCTTTCCAATATGCAATCTAATGCCTTTTTATATCGTTGACAAAAGCAGCTTCGTTAAATGGCTATCAGTACAATTCAATGCATTTGATTTCAAAGCTTACAGTAATTACCGACTGTATTGCTACGTGTTACAGCCTAAAGTTGTTTTTCTTTTAGGTCTGTGTATCGGCTATCTGTGCTATACAAATAGAATATTCAACATAGTGCATTTCTTGTCATCTAATGTAGTTAAAAATTATGAATCCCTAGTTTACATTTATACAAAAAGCAATAATTACTTATAATCCTCTTCTTGGAGTTTATTAAAGAAAATCATTAATACCACAATATCTGCAATTACAGGAAGCAATTTATGAGAGTGTCTTAGAAACCTGGTACTTTGGTTCATAACTTGGAGCATGTTTAGAAAAGACAACTGATGCTGAAGAATGGAATAGATTAAATAATTTGGTGTCTTACATGAAATTCAGGAAAATCTTTCATGAAATCTTCTCCTAAGGACTTGCCTAATGCTAGATGTTCTTTCCTTTTAAAATAAAAACAACTAAACCACATTTGGTAATCTTTAACTGCATTTCTGATGTTGTTTGAAAAAACAATTTTACACAGAGTACATACAGTATACCTGTACAGTCAAATCTCTCCTACCACAGACTAGGAAACAAGCTCTTGTGTAGGGGTTTTAGACTAGGGTGCAGTTCGATCTTTAGCACTGACCACTGTTCGCATCTTATTGCTGAGAGACAGCCTTTTGAAATTAACTCCAATGTTACATAATCTTGCCTGTAATTTTGCTTTGAGAGACTTGATGTGTTTTACAGATTTGTTAAGCTCTAGGGTAGAATTTAACGTTTAGTTATTCTGCCATTTTGAGAAACAAGCTTCTAAAGTTTGTCAGCATTTTTAATCATAAAAACAGATGTGGTCACAAAGATTATGCTGCAACATAAAGATCTGACCTTCTGGGGAAGTAGAAGGGGAGAAACAAACCACTTCACTTCATTGTTCTTACATGTGAAAGCGATTTCACGGCCCCTTATCACCCAGATGAAATGACCATCAAATGCATGTTTGGCATTTGTTCTTAAAAATGCATCCATTAAACCCAATATTAAATTACAGCACAAAAAAGGATTATGAGTAAGGAAAAAAAACATTTTAGGAGTGGAAATCTAATACACTTTATTACTGAGACAGGAAAGGGGAATATCGCTTGCCTAAATTTCCAAACATACTGTACTAATAGTCTACCTCATACTGTCAAGTAATCCAAATACTATTTTGTACTATTTCATAAGGTTTGCAGAAATGTTGCCAGATAATGATTACACTAAGTTAAGCCTTCAAAAAAAGTATTCTACAAACTTTAATATACTGAGCATTAAAAAAATGTTTTAATCTATTTATGTACATTTTAGGAAAAATAAACCATACAGATTTGGATTTTGATCAAATGTTTTTTGGCATAATTTCAATTGTTAATATTTGACAGTGATTACACTCAAATACTTTTTGACAACTACATAAGCACTAAATCACCTCATTAAAGTCTTGATTGGGCACAGGTAATGAGGAGATTATACTTCTTGAATGTCAAGCCTAGTGAAATTCATGGAAAAAGCACACAGAAAAGAACTAATGTGCCAAGCTTATGAAGAGAATGACATAATTGTAACAAGCAACCAAGTTGTTGAAACACTAATTTTTGTATTCTCGTTCTCTGTTATGGTACCATTTACAGAACCTGCTTGGTCTTGCTCTAAATACACTTCCTTGTTTTGTTTTACTTTTACTATTATCTCCAAACCCCTGGAAAAAACTCCAATTTAGGTAAATTCAGCAGAATTGAAAAGGCATATATGAAGCAGTCACATAAAGTGAAATGTATACCAGATCACATGGAACATTTTGGATTTTTGACGATTTAAGAAATTTAAAAATATCTAAATTAAAACATCATAGAGGTTGCTCTCTTAAAAAACACGGTAGCCACAAATCAATCTAATTTAAAGTCTATGTAATTAGCATGTACTGCATTGTATCTTAGTGGTATGGTGTACCAGATTTACTAAACTTCAAGCTGTACCACAACTGACATGGATCTACAGTGAATTTGGAAGTGAAATTTCAAGGTCTGGTCACATGATGCAATACCATGGATTTACTGAAGGAGGTCACAATTTTGAAAATTATTCTTCTTTACAACCAACGGAAATACAACTTTAGTGCACTATGTTACAGTACATTATTCCCTACGCGTTGTTTTTCCAGTATGTGTATGGTACAGTAGGTCAGATACATGGTACAGTATGTCCATCATTCTGGATTTGTTAAAAAAACATTCAAGTAACGTTTTCTCTGAGTATGTGGATGATTGAAATGAAACTTTGTGTATGCATCTAGGATACCTTATTCCTCAAGATTGATGCAACAAATTACTATATTAAAAAAAAGACATAGCTGGTTTAAGCCAATCATATCTCATAATTTGATCAAAAGCTGATGAATAATTACAAAGTAATAGTAGGCTATGGTAATTATAGTTCACAACTGAATACAGCTGATTAACCACATGATTGTATTAGCTGTACAGTATATGACTTCTGACTTGTCCCTCTGATCAAATAAAAGTAATGTATAACACCATAATAAATGCATACTGTAGGCCATTATGGAACATAATTAAGACCTCTATGTACTCTAGCAAAAAGAACCCTTTGCATGGCACAATCTTATAAATCCTTACACAGTAAACATCAGTGCAATTCTAGAATACCCATAAAAAGCCATATACTGATTATTGGTTGGTAAGTTAATTAAAAAATAAAGGATGTAATTTGCTAAGTATTTGCCCACATGTTAAAGCAAATTTGGAACCAATAACTTGTAAAACTTAGTAAAAATCATTGCCAAGCTAGTATATATGTATTAGTATCATTAATGTATTATTAATGACATTTATTAATGACATGATTATTCATAGGGTTGTATTTCCTAAAGATTGTGTTCGCTGCTTAATGCACAAATATCAATATTTACTAAATGCATTTCTTATACAGTATTTATGAGTGTGGAAGATCCCAGGCACAGACAGCAAGTGTCTGGAACTCATACATTTAAAACTTGGAATGGTAGGTAATTTTTGTGTTCCAAGTAATACAGTCTGGGAGACCCATGACATTTTTGTTCCTGGTGATCATGTAACTAGTCTTTTGTTCTCTGTTATGGTACCATTTACAGTACCTGATTGGTCTTGCTCTAAATACACTTCCTCTAGGCTCCCTAAGCCTATAATGGCAGTCGAAACTGACCGGTCCAACAGAGAGCTGCAGTGTTCTTCCCAGTGGATTAAGCTCTTTCTGGAGGTACCATTCCATTATAATCACATACTGTACATCTAGGTGATGCAAATCACCTTCATCTTTCTATGTCCACTGACTTTTGGTATCTTCATTGCAAGGAGAAAAACTTTTCACTTTTTCACTTTTGAGCTTCTGATAAAAAACAGAAAAAAACCTTTGTGATTTCAACTCCATGAACATCTGGGAACTGGAAGATCAATCATTTTATTCAAAGTGTTCTACAAAAGACTTTCCTATTGTTGTCTATTTAAAGAAAATACGTGTTACCTCTATGTACAAATCTCTCAATACAATTGCCTACAGTATTTGTGTACTTTTATAATGTTGATAGATACCATAGTCTTGTTGCTTTCATCTTCATAATTTTTAAATTCAATTTTAGTCTAATTACTGGATTCCACATTGTCCATCTGTCCTTTACCTTAATTGAACAAGGGCAAACTGAGATCCATGTATTATTTTTTCTAGTTTCTGTGCTGTTTCACTGTAAGTATAGAAGAGAAGCTGGATCTAGAGTGTAAAGTATGGGTTAGTCCACCAGTGGAAGGAATAAAAATACTTCAGATACACAGAAATAATGTAATCTAAAATATTTAATAAATTATAAAGGGTGTCACCTGTGTGAAGCTAGTTTTCCCTATATAAGGGTTCAGGGAGAAGATGGTTTTTACTCAGGTTTGGGTTAGACCTTCAGTGTCAGGTGTGACAGTGAGCTAATGGGTCTCACAGTGAGAGCCCAGTTACAAGACTTCTGAAGTAAGACTCCTGGTTAGGTCTCGCAGTAAGACTTAGAGTTATGGGTAATATCCTTGCTGTCAGCTGTGGCGGCGAAAATCTGGGTCTTGCAGTGAGATGCCAAGAGGGTGAAGATCAAACCCCAGAAAGTACGGGTTGTACAGCAGCAATCCCAGTGGGTGTTGGGGGGTTTTACGGACAGACTATTCTAGGGAAAGGACAGGGCTGTCTGAGGGAAAAGTTGGCTCAGATTTTAGCAAGAGATGGAGTCTTTCTTTTAGATGTTTTGCGGTGGGAATTCTAATAATTGTTTGTTCAGGTTTGGGTGAGATATTTGGTTGAGGTTACAGAGATAGTTGTTTAGTAGTGGAAGGTTAAAGGTTCCATCTAGTTTTCAGGGAGTAGGGAGACCCCTAGACAGAAATGGTTTTGAGAGGAGGGAAATCTCTCATGGAGTAGCAGCCTCAGTCGTTGCTGTGCTGGCCTGCCGGTAAGGTAATGAAAGCAGTAGGGTGGTTCCGTAATTGGTTGAGGAAACATTTTAATTTCACTGCTACTTATTCTCAAGGTACAAGATGGAGAAAGGTGAGTACATTAAGTGTTGGAACGAATTCCGAAAGACCGAATAAGGTTAAAATATAACAGTGTTGGTCCAGTCACCACATTATTTCGAATAAACAAGGGTTTTAATGTGTGCAGATTCTCCACACTCAGCTAACCTCAAAGGGTGATCTGTCACAGTAACAGATCTAGAACAGTAACAGAACAGTACCTAACAGTGTAAATGAATTAATAGTGCAAATAACATTTATTCATCATCCAAGATTAGATGTGATTTGGGTGATTACTCTGTGGAGTTACAAAACTGATGACAGACCTTAAATATTTCCTTACTGATTATTATAGAGTTTAAAAAGCAAAGACACTACATCAAGATTTCAGCCTTAGTTAAATGAAAAAAATGTGTTATAGTTCCAGTCCCATGGTCAATGTACTGTCCTTGAGTCTACAAAGTAAGGACGAATTTGTTTCCACTCATTTTCCTTCTGCAAAATATGGCACAAGCCGAAATGTACTGTAAGAAATTCCATAAAACTGGCCGGGTGCCTCTTCAATTCTAAAATGTTAACAAGGAATGTGATACATTTCACAAGGCTCCCTAGGAATTTAACAAATGAATCAGCATAGATTTCTTTAGGAAATATGGAAAAGCAGACACCTTTCAGAAGCAATGTGGGAGTCCACTGTTTGATCTGGAAAAGCGTCACAAGAACACAGAGATCTCCCGGCAGTATTGAGTACAGGCTATGCCTTATTGGGTTTGAACTAAAGGGGTCTGAATTGGGTTTAAAGATCTAAAAGAGTTCTGTTTAATGCACTAGCACAGAATTTGCGAATTAAAGGAGATAGGGCACAATTGTTTTACCTTGGCCATGAGCTATTACCACCTTCAAGGAAGTTTATGCCAAAAACCATCCTTATCAAAAGACATGTACAGTACAGTAAAAGTATTCTAAGGTAAAATAGTTATCTTTGTATAATCCCAAATGCATTTTCCTTAATTATTCAAGATTAATGAAAGAAAAATGATCAATTTTATATAAACCTGACATCTACTGCAATAAGGAACTTTTCAGATCTGCAACATAAGAGGAATAGCTCTGTAGGAAATTGTAAAGGGTTAATAAAGTGATGTTATTATTATTATGTGTGTCGAAGAAGGCCTTGCAGAAATTAATTCTTACGCTACAGAAGGCTATTTGTGACAGCTGTAGATCTGCATTATTCCCTGCATTTTAATATTAAATTTTATTTGACCTATTTTGTATACCGTACATTATTGTATTTACTGCATTACTGTTTTCATAATACTACATACATACACATACTAATACACTTATGATTGATTTTATTTGTTCAAGGGAGGGAAATAGGAGGGTCTAAGTGGGTGCTCTTGTTATATGCGATTCTGTGCTATGACTGGAACCTAACTACTGTATAAAACATGACTGTATTGTATTTTGAATGCATGAAGTTAGTAAGCAGCTGTGTTTATAACATAGGCACTAGATCTCCAGTAGAACTGCAAACAAAACATGTCAGACCCCATTAGGGCAGCACCTCTGAAAATCATGGCGTATTACAGCTTCCTATTGCAGATGGCAGCCTCGCAAGTCATGTATCAAATGACCTGGTGCATTCTAATGGCATATTTCAATAAGTCTTGCTCTGGCTTTCCAATTTCCTGCTGCCCTGCACCCCATTTGTCCTAATACAGATGAAATAACCAGAAATACTGAAGGAGCAAAACGAGACAATACGAAAACAGTTGTGTCAATGAAACACATACTTCTCAACAAAAAAAATTGGGAATATCTGAAGTAAGAGCTTGAGCTTCAGAGTCGAAAGAAAAAAATATGAATACCCAGGAAGGCTTTCAAAGAACTGGAGAAAATGAGCTGAGGTTCTACAGAGAAGCATGCACAGTATATGAATATGGATTACATCCTTTGCAGGATCTACAAGTATAATTTCACTACTAATTAAACTAGAATGTTTGCTATCTTTTAATTATTATGTGTGTATATTAGCTTGATTGCAAAGAGTGCTGCAGGGTATAGTCTGATCTTGGTTGAGCTGCACTCAATTGCACTTTGTTTACATACCTCAAGGCTAAATTAATTTAAGCAGGATTGAGATTTTGTAAATACAATACCTATAATGATTGCATGTATTCATTTTTATCATTATCTTTATTTCTAAGTCTAACAGCTAAGAAGCTTAAGAAACACTAATGATTTCAGCAAGAAAGAAACACAAACTCTAGTAAGAAAATAAGAGGTTTCTCCTTGGACATGCCAAGAGATATGGTTTCTGATTGTGAACATGAGCTGTTTTTGGCAGTGGTCCAAGTAACTCTGGTTACAATACCTCTGTTGATGGCAAAATTTCGTCTTTGTTAACAAATTTATTCTTTGTTTTTTGTGCAGTTTGCACTTTACCAGATGTTTCTGTAATTGTGTATTTTTTTAGTGGTTATACAGTACTTGACCTGGTGTTTGCATAAAAAAATGTTAAAAGCAATTAATTACAATTTTTATTAGTTCTAAAAAGCAGGTGATTTCTTTGTTTCTTCCCAAACCCCCTAGTTTGTTTTCTTTTCTTCTGATACAGGGAATGTGGTTTTAAAGCACATGCATTTATTATGGTCTAAAAGTATATGTAAAACTACCAACACTATAAAAATGTGTGAAAATGCCCCAGAATGCATGAGACCAAAATTATCGCAAGCTTGAGAGAGGACTGTGTGTGCTTTCCTGTACTTTACCATACCTTTGACCATTCTCCAGTCTTCCACTCATAACACTTAGAGTGATCCTCGCACTCCTCCACCTCAGGAGGCCGGGTGGTTGGGTCACATCTTCCCTGGGGGTTGCTGCAGGAGACGGTGCGCCTGTGGGTGCCTTTGCCGCAGTCTGTAGAGCACTGACCAAGACAGGGTGGAGACGGGGACAGTGTTACTCATTAAAGAACCCCCTCCGGTAACAGTGTTGCATTGCATTAACCTTTTCTCACAGAAAATGAGCTTTTTTAATAAAATGCTGTATAGTGCACAAGTGGAGAACAGCACTCTTCTAGTAGTTTAGTGATCCCTGACATAGGAAACTACTGCATTTTTTGCAGAACTTTTTTGAAAGGACAATTGCTCATTATGATGTGCAGTTTTAAATGTTGAATAATAACATATCCCCCTCCATAATCACTGCAGTAGGCATATGCTGTATTCTACTATGATTATTCTGCTCCAAAGTTATTTTACCTTTTTATTTTATTGTGTTTTCCAACAAATTATGACTAAAAAGACAAGAGAATAACATTTTGCCTACTCCATATGTACACCTTACTCACCCCCCTCAGTGTTACTCTCCTCTATGTTTCTACCTAAGAACTTTCTCAGGCATCTTTTCAGCCACGGTCACAGCATATCAACAGATTAATTTCTGTAGATGCGTAAATCCAAGATTAGAGTCACCATGTAGCATTGTACCATGTGCCATCACAATATATTCCTATGCAGAATACATGTAGCAAACAAGAAAATACTAATTTCCAGAACTTAGCAACCTACAGATAGTCCCACAAGAGGTATAAAAAGGTGCCCTGCACACTTCTTATGATACAATCTGGGGTTGGATACATCTTGTATCCTTGAAGGAAATGTAAGTGGGTTTATATGAAGATTGTTACAAAAAGACAGACAGTAGGAAGCCATTTTGTTTTGCTCCTGAGGCCACCCCCCAGGTGACACCATAAACACACATTGCAGAATGGGAAGACACACAAAAAAAAGGAAAGCCAAATGTTGCGATTACACATCCTGAATGAGCAAAGACCATAATAGTTAAAAATATCTGCTAAAATGTGAATTCCTTTGTCACTTCAGTATGGAAAAGAGAAATGGAAATTGCGTATATGCAGTTTGCACATGTACAAAATAGGGAAATTAATTGCGCAGTAATTTACAATTATCTAAGAAACACCTCAATATAAATCAAATTTTGATGACTATGACAAGATCAGGCTTTCTTCAGCTGGACCTTAAGATACAAGAGTGTCAGGGTTAAACAATACAGACAATGCATGCATAACAAAGGTGTACAAACAAAGCCAGGCCTCCTGAAGAACCTTCCTGATGTACAGTAGAATGGAACATTTAACATTGCAGTCGTTTCCATTCCGTATGAATTTTGTAATTCCAGAATGCAGTCCCATTCATGAATAGAATGCGTAGTGTACATATATAGATATAGAAATCATAGAATAAAAAATCATAGATGCATGTTGATTTTTATTTAAAAAATATGTGAGCTTGAAGAGAATTTGGTAAATTTGGTAAAATAGTCCATTTGTTCATGTCAGTGTTTACCTGGCTAAAAAAGTTATTTTTTTTATCCTTGCCTGTCTTATGTTGAGATATTTCTACATGAATTTATTTAATCAAGTTAAGACAATGGTAGCCTTACTTACTGAAGTATCTTCTAAGGTACTAAAAGGCTTTTTGATGTCCAGAATTCAGTGGCCCATGTACAAGATAAAAGTACTCTGTATCGGTCACATGCTTTGAAATTGCATTTGCTCCCAGGAAAATTTAGAGTACACTTTAGAGTTCTTTTCCTCACATCAAAACACAGGATTATCTTTAGGAATGACTGCACAATGAAAGAATGCAAGATCTATGGATTCTTGCATTCTTACTTAGTTGAAGTCTGGCCTTCACACAACGGACAATTAAGCTTTTCATATGCGGCACCACGGCTGTGGAGCCCAAATCCATTAGAGACTCTGCAACTGCTGACATTGTCAAAACTAAGACTTTTTACCAAAGGTAATGTGTGATTTAGTCTCGTCTGTCGTACAATTTTTCTTTCACTTTTGTTCCTATTGTTTATTGTGTGGGCCATTATACAGCACTTTGAGCTTCATTATCATCATCGTTGTAATCGCATGTAAAGAAGAGTAACTCAATTCTAAGGTGTCTAAGGTATTTGAATAGTATTACAGTCATAGACACTCCTGTGAAATTTAATTAAGAAAATTTAAAACCTGGTTCCAAGGGCCAATTATAAATAGCAAAGCTGATCAAAAGCCTTTTCAGCATCTAATGACAGAATGCCACAGGGGGAGACAATGTCTGTATTGGCATCCATCATGTGCAGAAGGCAGCAAACTTCAGGAGCAAGGACACCTTTAATTAAGTCGGTCTGGTCATGGGAACTAATTTGGACATATAAACCTCCAGCTGGCATGGAAATATCTTAGCATATAGCTTGGCATCCGAGCAAACCAGAGAGATGAGATGATAGTTCTCACAAAGTTTGGAATGTACATCTTATTGGAATTATAGATATAATAATGATGGTTTTAACACATGTCCAAAAAGGGCTCTTCTTAATGACTATGCATTATGATAAGCATAAAAAGGACCTAATCCCTTCAAATTGACAGATAAAATCCAGGAGGGATGACAGAAGATTTACTGTATCTTTGTCAGTCCTAAACTGGATCATTTAGCTCAGAAATGAATATAGGCACCTCTAGCACAGCCGTTCTCTACAGCACGAGTATGGTATTGGTAAATGAAAAGACTGGAGAAAACGTGCACTTTCCCAGATAAAACTAAATGTCTGAACTGTAGATTTTAGAGTAAAACATGCAAAATTACAAGTTAGTCTGTAGTGTATCTGTAATTCCTTTTTTGTTGATATGAAGAGTAGACAGTTAGCAAAATGTTAATTTCAATGGAGCTTCAAAATGTAATTCAGGTGGGTAGCTGCGTCAGCATGCATAGTCTGCAAAGGAACAAGTAATAGGTTTATTCCATGCTGAAAAGAGAATAGAGAAAACACAACGTTTCGGCTGTGAAACCTTCAGGTGTGAGAAAGACAGGGCAGACAGCAAAGCACAGAAGAACAAAAGCTGGGAGAGGGAAGGAGGCAGGAGGAGCAGGGAGGCAGAGAGGCCACTCAGGAAGTGCAAAGTGCAGAAGTGTGAAGTCAAAACCTGCATGAGAATAGAGATGATTACATGAAAACAAGTCAGTCATTGAGAGAAGGGGGATGGTGTGAACCTAGTTTCAGGATGAGTTTCGTTTCTGTTGTTTTTCTGCTATGGGAGTTGAGAAACCCTTCTTTGAGAACAGAGACGGAGAGATCAGTGTGATCATGGCCGTTTGAGGTGAACGATGACATCTGTAAAGGAATAGGAAGTGGTTAGAAAGCCAAACTTTTATTCAAAATTTAATTATTTTTTAATGAGGTTGATTTTCAGTGCAGTGGCCTCTGAAAAAAATAAGTTATAGAGCATAGTCTAGAAAAGCCAACTTTGTGGGCGCCTTTGTCGTAGTCTGTGGAGCACTGACCAAGGCAGTTTTGGTTAACAATTTTGTAAATTTATGAATTTTGTATTACAATAAAATATCTGTAACAGAGTACTTAACTGCATCTCACAAAATACACGAATCAGTGACTGAACTACAACAGAAAATAAGAAATATCACTATTTAGCCCAAAACTGCACATAAAATAAATCAGATCAATAAATTAGTAGCAGGGTATTGGAATACCAACAAGATCACTCAATGATTTATTAGTTAAAACAAATCTGCAGAAATTATCTTAAACTCTTATTGCTTGCTTCAAAATTTCTCATGAATTAGTTGAATAAGACCTTCCATTTCAAAATCCATGTCGGCTTTCCCTTAAATGTCATTGATTTCTAGGTATTATCCAAAATTAGCATTACCTGTAAGACTGATTGTTCTATAGTTATTTGGTTCAGTTTCTGCAATTCTCCAGTCAATCACATTTTAAGTGAGAGGTGAAATACCCTAGCTTGAAGAACATCCATTGTCTTAGGAATGTCTGTAAAAATACTGGTAATGTATTAATTGCTCCATCCCATGTAGAACCTAAGTATTAGTTATGTTAAAAGTAGCCAGTACCAAAAGAAATTCTATATCATGGGGAATATTCTATCTTCTATTCTAAAAACCCGTGTGGAATATTCTATAGCCATGTTTATACTGTAGATCATGGAAATGCTCAGTTGACAGCCCAGGCAGGGTTAGGGTTAGCATTCATATACTACTTAGGAACATAATAGGTTTATTCCATGCTGAAAAAAAGAAGAAAGAGAACACAACGTTTCGGCCGGTGAAGAACCCACCTGAAGAAGGCTCCACGGCTGAAACGTTGTGTTCTCTTTCTTCTTTTTTTCGGCATGGAATAAACCTATTATGTTCCTTTGCAGCCTACGCATGCTGACGCAGCTACCCACCTGAACTACTACCATATACTACTTAGACAATTTTTAAGATCAGCGCTGGATATTGGGACCCAATTCAGGTTTAGGACCAGTGGTGTTTGCTCGTATCTCAATTTTTTTTTCTGAAACTCTCTGGGCCCTGGATGGTGAGGAGCACTATGCGGTAACTGTATCCCAAAACTGAGTCGGTCGGATCTTAAGTTGAAATCAAGCATTATTGAATCTCATTCACTTGTAAGAGCTTTGATCAATGGTCTTGATTGTTTCCCAATCATTATTTTTGATTTGGGGAACATGTCAAAATCTGATGTCTAGAGAAGTTCATATATAGAATGTGGAAATGCTCAATTGACAGCCCAGTTAGGGTAAGGGTTAGTATTCACACTCTAATTAGACCATTTTTAAGATCAGCGCTGGAATTTATGACCCAAGTGAGGTTTAGGACAAGTGGCTTTTTGCTCCTTTTTGAATTTTTTCAAAGCCTGATCAGAGAATTATTTTGTTTCTTACATAGCTGAATATATAAAAATAGTCCACTATTACAGCTTGTTGTTGGCTACAGTGTGAGTGTATCTGGATGAATTATTAGTGATGGTTTTGTGATTTAGGATTTCTGTATGCAATTCTTTAAGTTAAAGTAGGGGAAAAAAGAGGACTGTACTGTCACCACGCTGCAACCGACATGCACCATCTGTTTGCCTGCCATTCGTTACAATATTAATAATGAATGACCATGGACGAGCTGTAAACTTAAGAGTTAGAGAAGACACGTTGAGTCTTGTCTTTTCAGCTTGGAATTTAACCTTTACAGCGATCCTTTTGGCTATATTTTTTACAGAGCCAGATGAGTACAAATAGATTGAATTAATAACTGGAGTAAGAAAAGATATTTCACACATACTTTGAAACCATACCGCTCTGGAACAGTGGGCAGCGAGACCCGGCTGGGAGGTGGGGCAGTCTTTTGATTTTCCTCCGTGAACTGTATTTGGTACAATACTATAATGAGTCCCTGAGGCATACTGTTCAAATTTCGGAATGATAAAAAATAAACCTTTGTTGAGTTTGCACGAGAGACAAAAGATACTTTCTGAGAAGTTGTGTACTGCTTGCAAAGTAGCAGATTTTGACAAACAGCTAATTTTGCTTGAAGAATTTAAAATCTGTCTGTATTGTAGCTTTATTTAATTGAGAAGAAAGTCACCTTGCTCTTACAAGCAGCTCTGTTAAGCAGAGTTTGTGTTAACACACCACACCCTTTGAATGAGGCACTTTTCCTTCCCTCCTGGTGTGAGGTGACAATGCGGAAAACATTTTTTTTTATTTTACAACTTAAGCTATAAAACTGAACAGGTCAGGGAAAAAGTTTCCAAGTAATCGTGGATGAATGAGTCAAACTTATGCAGATGTTTACAAAGAAAGTGTACTACTGTAATAATTTGAGCTATATGAATATAATTATATCGTTAATAATTTCTTTAGATAAGCGATTCCATATTATTTTCCCTATTAATCAAATTCTATAAAGTATGCGTTTTTTACTGCGATTACGAGTGCAAATATTCATAGAAAAGGTTAAAACATTATAACTTTTTATGAAGTATATAAACTTAATAAAGTCAGAAGGAGCATATAAAAACTTTTCCAAAATAACCACAGTATGTAACCGAATGAAAGATTTTGATGCTTAAAATGTTTATGAAGGAAGTGGAAAACTGGTGTGTATTTTTTATTTAAACTACTGTTACGTCCCAGTGTGTGTTCTGTGTATGTTTTTTCTGTTACAGTGTATGTCTACACAATACCAGCCATATACAGTTTACATAAAGTGTTAATATTCCTAAATGAATATCATTTATGACCTTCAGACACGTTATGCTCCTTTTCTTTTTATGCTCGGTTACTAAACATTCCCTTTAGTTGTAAAATTCCATATTAATATTCAATATTAAGCAGATTTAAACATGCACAGTAAAGAGATTAAATGAAGCAATCAATTCACTAACAACCAATGCATCACTTTCGGTCATTTTGGCCAGCCAATCACGTACTGTGATAACGCGCTAAACCGTAGATAATTTCACATGGTACAGCGTTTTACCATGCATTTTGAATGGCTGCATCTGTATATTGATCCTCTATTATTAGTAAAAACTCATCCTTTGACAAGCACCACTTCTCACATACTATACAGTATATACCGTAAAAAACAGACTACTTTAAACTCTTTCCTGTGAAACCTGACTTTGAGTCGATGGTTATGTCTTAATTGGGCAGATGATGGAAATGCACCACAGCTTTTTGCATACTGTCAAAGATTCATGTAACTTTGAATTGTCCAGCTTTTTCAAATGCAATGTTTACACAAGAAAAAAATTCTGAGAACAAACTAAGTTTGTGCCTCTCTGTTTTCAGCAGACTTCTAAAACAAGGATATTACTGCATTTCTTAGACTCTGTTACGGTTGTGGAGCTGCTTTCAGTTTTAGCCCTTTACTTTCTATGATGATTGAATCCAGAGTATTTGGAGTACTAATCCATGGTATTCTTACTAGTGGTATAAAAAAGGTTACGTCTGTCACTAAGAAAAGTTTCTACTTTGCACAATTAGCTGCCATTACATTTTTAGCTTACAGCAGGCCTGTAGTACAGGCCATTCTGCTTAAATTTCTAAATAATCAAATAATGACAATGACGGCAATGAAAGAGTGACGTATGAGCACCTCTATGAGCAATCTTCATGTATCCTGTGAACCCTCTGCATAAATTAGGTCTTGATGTGTAAGATTTTGGAAACACTTAAGGACAGCTTTGTTCAGGAATACAACTTCATCACTGTAGTGTCATACTATTGGGCAACCTCGTGTCGATCAACATAGTAACAGTTCTGATTCCAAGAGACTGAATGAGTAACATTAGGCAGTAAAATGGACTAAGCTGGGTTCCTTTGACCTGAACCAGCAGCTGAAGTGGCTCCATCCACCACAGAGTTTATATTGTACCTCTTTTTCTAAAGGAGCACATTTGTGGTAGCTAAAAGTTTAACCTATGTCTAACAAACCAAAACCAATAACCCGACAGGTGAACAGGTTTTATCAAATGTTCACTTTGGTGCTGACTCTAAAACTAACCTAACCAAATGACTGATCTCACAACAAGATCTATCTCCTCCTGTGTTCTTTACCTATTTATAGAGAAACCTATTGAAAATCAGCTGTGTTTGATTCCTCTCTTAAAAACTTATGTGTAGGACTACATTTATTTTCCCTTTGGAGCATTCCTAATCCGCCCTCTAGTGGATTAAATTTACACAGGCATTCCAAGATTCAGCTGCTCTGTTACATTTCCCTGATGTTATGTCCCTGTGTTCTTCTTAATAAGGTTGCATTCTACTAGTAAAGGCCTGTGGACATTCAAGCTATTACATTTGTTGATGATGATAAAGTGAATGTCCAACTTTGCCTGGCTTATGTGAGTGAAATGAAATTAAAAACCATTTCACATGATATTGTCTGGAACTACGGAGCTGAATGATTAACATCCAAATGACTGGGGTCACTAAACAAAGATATTCTATACTATTTCATTAAAATTATTAAATCACCAATGAGGAAAAATGTGGAGCCATTCTGTTAAGCATGGATTGTGTCCCAAATCCGCCAAGCAGCATTTCATTAGCAGAGTTTGTGGAGCTTGTAAAGACTCCATCTGAAAATGTGCACCAGTTTAAGTTTAACAGCAGACTCTGTGTTTCAGGTGAGTCTAGAGTGGGTTTTGGCAAATCTGAAACAACATTGCAAATTTGGGAGAATACTGATTGACATGCGCTATGACTGACAGGTGTGCAGAGTGAACAGTGCAGTGCCACTTACTTTTAAAAAGCACACTTTGGAACTGCTTCTCTGTTGATTAGACATGTGAGCAGCCCATACATTTTAGAATTAGCATTAATGAATACCTGCCCTTAAGAGAAACCTTATGATATTGAAGAGCTCAAACATCTGGAAAAATCATT
Source organism: Atractosteus spatula (assembly GCF_055471065.1). Lineage (NCBI taxonomy): Eukaryota > Metazoa > Chordata > Actinopteri > Semionotiformes > Lepisosteidae > Atractosteus > Atractosteus spatula. The sequence continues at coordinate 44,605,889 of NC_142712.1, read as the reverse complement.
ATACATCTTAAAAGATGTTTCCTTAGTTTACTTGCCATGAGCATCTACTTTAAAAACAAATCTAAGAATCATACTGGAAATACTGTATAAACATCCCTATACTCTCACTTTATTGTAGTACGTTACAATAAAGTGTACCTACTTATATTTTAAGTTAGGCCATATCACCCTGCAACTCACAACTGGCAACCCACTGAAGCTATGCAGGTGTGAGCCTGGTCAGTACCTAAATGGGAGACCTCCTGGGAAAAACTAATTTTGCTGCTGGAAGAGGTGTTAGTGGGGCCAGCAAGGGGTGCTCACCCTGCGAACTGTGTGGGTCCTAATGCCCCAGTATAGTGACGGGGACACTATACTGTAAAAAAAGATGCCGTCCTTCGGATGAGACGTAAAACCGAGGTCCTGACTCTCTGTGGTCATCACAAATCCCAAGGCGTTTCTCGAAAAGTGTAGGGGTGTAACACCGGAGTCCTGGCCAAATTTCCCATTGGCCATTACCAATCATGGCTTTCTAATAATCCCCATCTATGAATTGGCTTCATTACTCTGTTCTTCTCCCCACTTACAGCTAATGCGTGGTGAGCATTCTGGCGCACTATGGCTGCCATCGCATCATCCAGGTGGATGCTGCACATTGGTGGTGGTGGAGGGGAGTCCCCATTACCTGTAAAGCACTTTGAGTGGAGTGTCCAGAAAAGTGCTTATACTGTATGTGTAAGCAATTATTATTATTGTATATTACCATCTGGTTTGAATTACATTTGTTTATTGTAATGTAAACACTGCCACACTGTCTTTTAAAGGTAAAAATAAGTCATTTCACATTGTACCCTGACCTAAGAACCATACCCTTAAACAACATAACATAACATCCTTCATAACAACATGTTGTGCAAGCTTTAGATATACTGTACACACATATAAGTGCATGGGACAGAAATTCCTTCCAAAATGAAAAACAAAGGGAACTCCTCAGGGAAGAAATTCTGCTTTTACAATGCTAACAGCAGGCACATCCGAGCAGTGTCTTCTGTATTTTTCTCTCTGTTGTGGAAACCCAGAGAGACTGCTTCTCACAATAAACACCCTACAGTCTGCAGTGGGGAAGTCATACCTTGGACCACTCGGAGGCTTCCCAGACTATGAGGCAGTCCCGACCCTCACAGCCCTGCACCATGGCGGGCTTGGGCCCCAGGCAGTAGAGGTCTCGGGTGTTAATGTAGGAGCCGTTCTGCAGCTGGTACACACAATACACGTCCCGCAGCTGGAGCCCTTTTCCACAGGTGACAGAACAGGAACCCCATTCGCCTGCTACCCACCTGCCAATCACAGGACAGGAGAGACCACAATCATCACTGCAGGTCAGAGCAAACAGGCATAAAACTCACTCACTAAAACTGAACTGAGGTGCTTAGGAATGAAAATGGAGCGCTGAGCAACACACTGTTATCAATTACCCTTCTTTAATAAATAACGTAGCTGCCATGATAAAAGAAACCAACACCTTATTTCTCTGATCTACTAAATAATCTATTAGAATTAAAAACAAGAAACCTTTCTATCCAGATTGTCCAAAAGACCTTAAACATTTTTTTTCTGTTCACACTTGATGTTTCTTAGTTAGAAGACTATACTAAATCAGCATAAGAGGGACTCAGGTACAATGGCAAATGAGATCTAATCAGGTCAATGTATGTCATTGTGAACAAACAGCTCATAAGTGGTAGGTTAGAGTAAAGTAAGTAAGTTTTCAGAACATAATGCCTCAGAAAAACATATCAACACACAGGGATACCAATATTGGCATTTTTAGGCTTCTGCTGAAGAAGGGCTATAAAGAATCAGACCAACAAAGACCAACAAGTGCTTGGTTCCTCTTCAAATATCAAGAACAGTCTCTCCAGAGACTATGATATTGATACTAAAATATATGTACAGTATATTTAAATTAAAAAGAGCACCCAGACAAAAGAGTGCAAGTCACAAACCACAAAAGCATGAAATAAAAATTCAACAAATGTTGACTTGTGATTAATAAACATTGTATGTCTGCATATTTTAATTAATAATCAATGCTTAATGATCTGTAATGTTAAACTGTTTTCTTTACAAATTCATGTTCTAAAATAATATTGTATTTCTGCCTACTTTTATTAATGAAAAATGCTTAATGATCTGTAATTTGTTGTTAAAGGTCTGATATTTTCTTTACAGATTCCTATAATGTGGTTTTGGCGCTGTGATTTTTCACTGGGTTATGTAAAAATGGTATTAAAACAAAAAATCAAAATATCTTTTGACAGATTATACCAAAAGGTAAGCTAGATAACTTTACTACAACTACCAGGTGTAAAAGGAAAAGCCATTACCATACAACAATATGTAAACATTTATTTTGATTACTTGCTGTTAATGAAGTGCATTCTTATTAAAAAAAACTTAAATGTCTTTGACTTTGAGACTAGATAGTGGAATAAAATATGTTTAGGCAAACGAGGCAAAAAAAGGATGAATAACTGAGTGGCTTCCAGCTGAGGTCAATCAGTGTGGAGAAAGTCTATTTTCTCAAATAAAAATTTTAGGAAACAAAGTTTAAGATGATAAAAAGCATTTACCTTTGCAAGAAATAAAGAAAAGTAAAATGACAGATATTAGTAAAATCAATCAATTAAAATCAATGAAGATTTTTTTTAATTCTATATACTGTAGCCTATGAACAGACAACGTTTTTTTATAAGAAAACAAAATACTGTAATCTCAGTATTTAATAAAATATACATGTACCAAACTACAGTATGCTCTCAGTATATACTGTAGATAATATTGAACATGTTTGTAAGGATGCTTGCAGACACAACAGAATACGAAATTGTTGTATTCGTATAATCGTAAAACCATTTTTTGAGGCGGAGCCCTTGTTGAGTAAACTATGTGTTGCTAGGTAACCACAGATGAACAGAATCATGAGTTAACGTAATTCAGCAGTGGGACGTCTTTAAGAGCAAGCGTTGTACTTTCCTGAGAGGAGACCAAGCCAAGACCTCAGTTCTGCACTAACCTGCAGGGTAATTTTGGCTTCCTTAAACAAGCGTCAAACCTTTCCCGTTCTCTCAATGATAGACTCGTCTCCCAACCCTCTTTATTCACTGGCAGGTTTTCACTTCCAGCTCTCCTCCAGTTCTCCCCAAGTTTCGAAAATCCTTCTCCCCTATTTACTGCCTCCTCTTAACTACCCTGTCTTTTGTTCTCCCATGCTTCATTAACTGCTGGTTTCCCTATCTCCTAACACCTGAAGAAGGCTCCAGAGCCAAAACATTGTGTCTCTTTTCTTTTACTTTCAGTGAGATATGAGCATGTAAGTCTCGGAGGAGACTGAGGAGAGAAATTGTGTGTGTTCCCAAACTCCAGAAGGAACCAGGAAGATCTATAATTTCAGAGGGAATCAGAAAAGTAGGGAGTAGAAAAGGCCAACAGTGTCAGCTGAATGAGGGTGAAGGAAAGGGCTCATTTGGTTGCTGACCTCTGTTAGAAAATGAGCTAACTTCTGAAGTGAATGAGAGTTGAGTGGGAGCTGCTGATTTGGTTGAGAAAGCTGAGTGGGCTGGGCACAGGGAAAGGTGCGTTGGCAGCCACGTAGACAGCCTGGGAGGAGAGAATGAAGTGTGTTATTAAGTCTCACTGTGAGAGTGAGGTGCTGAAGACTTGGTATTGAGAGTGTGTTTGAACCTGAGCATGAGAGTGAGATGCTGGAGACTCATATGTGTATTGAGAGTGTGAGACCTAGCCTGATGGCATCGCGAGAATGTCAGCGGCTGGAATTGGATCTGGAAGTCTGGGGCTTGATTGGTGGTAAGAGACCCAATAGCCATTGTAGAGTGAGAGTCATCTGGGTGGAGGAGGCTCCTAATGAGAGAGTCAGTGTCATCGAGGTGCAGGGAAGGCCTCAGTATCCTTGGGTAGTATCCTTGGTTGTTGTTGTGCTGGTAAGGTAAAGAAGGCGGTTCACTGAGTCTGGCCAAACAAGTTTGACTGAGTCAAAGGCCATCTACTGCTACTCCCCAAAAGGGATGAGCCAGAGGGTGAAAATTGTGTGTGAAGCTCATCAAGTCCAGGAATCCGCTAGTAAATGGCTCAGCGATGCAAGGGACCTGAGTAATGATCTCGGAAGAGATCATATGGGACAGTAGCATAGAGAAACCAGAGATCTCTGAATATGTGATGCCACTGGGGTAGTGCCTGCCACTGTAGGCGTGTCAATCACTCCGAACATGCCCCTCACAACATGCTTGGGAATGTTTTCGTACTATTTCTCCCTTTCCAAGCACTCTCCTCTGAGAGTGGTGATGAGCACAGCACCCTCATCAGGTCTACCAAGACACGTGGTGCACATATTCGGAGATCTCTGATCTGCCTTTTCACTGTGACAAGCCCTCCATAACTGGTTGCGTTATCTACAGCAAATCTTCTTGAATTGAATTTGCTGCTTCTTCATTTTTTTGCCAGTCTTCCTAATAATCTAGAAACTTGACTAGCTTATTAACTATTACATTAACAAGATTACTGATATAAATTAAGAAGATATAATCTCCGCTGACTTCCCTGTCTTTCTCACAGCCGAAGAAGGCCCCACAGCCAAAATGTTGTTTCCTTTCTTCTCTTTTCAGCATGGAATAAACCTTAACTTTTTCCTAAATTAAGAACAGCAGTAGTCCTTGTCCAGATCCAAGTGGTACTCCCCTAATTAAATCTACCTAATTTGAGTAAACAGCCCTTATCTGTACCTTCTGTTTTCTATTTGATAATAAATTCTGAATCCTAACACTCATGTTTCCCTGAATGCCTACCACCAATACATTGAGAATTAATCCTCTACGTGGAACTTTATGAAGTCTTCAGAAAATCTAAACAACATATCATATGCCATGCATTTAAAAGAACAAATTCTTTTGATTCTAAATCCAGGCTAACAATTTTAAACAGGTTTAGTTCTAATAATTGTTACTTTGCACTTAATTGAAGTCTACAAGTCTTGGTTCAGTTTTCACACCTTTGTTATGGATTGGTAATACAGTACATTAGCTATTCTCTATTCCCTGGGTAAGCCCCTGTTTTAAGGAACTGGTAGAAGAGTTGCTTCAATGACTTTTGAATAACGTTTTTGATTTCCTTGAGTAGAATTCCATCAGGCCCTGGGGATTTATTCATCTTCAGTGCTATTTGTACCCAACATACTTCTGCATCTTCTATGCTAATATTGTTTAATGAAAGAACTTTGTCCTTCCTCTGCCCGACTCATGTTGTTGACTTTTTCCTTAGTGAACACCTGACTGAAATACAGTATGCATTGAAAACATCGGCTATTTCCCCTTGCCTAGAAGTTTGCCATTATCGTGCTGGATATAATTTACTTCATTCTTAACAGTTCCTTTACTGCTGTAATAGTGTATGAACTTATGTATTTCAGCCTCCATTGTAATATTCCTTTCAATTTCTAACTTGTAGAACTTGTAAAAAGTAGAACTGACCAGGCTGCCGAAACCTGGCAAATTTAAGTTCTCACCTTGACTGGCAGGGGTGGACATTGCAGTGCCTGACCTGAGGGGCTGGACGATTTTCCACCCAGCAATGGCTGTCATTTGTCACAGCCATGGTTTTGTTAAGAATCTTCATGCACGATACAACAGTTCGTCTTTCCCCTAAGAAAACAAAGTAAAACACACATTAGAAAATTCTGATGAATGTGATTAAGAGTAAAAGTTAACACTAATGTTAATCTATATATAATTTCTAAAATTCTACTGCTAAGATAGATGGTAATGATGGCAGAGGAATCTTAAGACACCTTTTAAGCTGTTATATCCATGTAAAACATATTGGTAATTCTAAAAATCATATAATTTTGCCAAATAATATGTAATCAAATCAAAATCAGTGCTGTCAACAAAAAAACGTTTGTTACACTTTTAGATGATAAAAGGCATTATTAATCATATCAATATTAATGTGTTAACTAATGACAATATAATACAGTGTTTATGATCATATCTCATGTGTCTGTGTAGATGTTTTAACTAGTAGACCGGAAATGATGTGTAATCTTTCAGAATCAGCACATTTAAGATGTCTTATTTGAATTTTTTTTATTTGCTGTGGAAATTCTGAATTCCTTCTGCACTAATGAACAGACATAACAATCATAACCACTGCTGGTGGGGTTTTCACTGCCCATCTGGCCTTTCTGGCCCTGGCAATGTGACCTGTAGCTGCCAAGTTAATTATGTCTCTATAACCAACTCATTATAAAACTCTTCTGTGTACTGCTATGGAATAATGGCCAAGTTTAATGAATTTTAAAACCCATTTTACTAGTGACTGTAATAGGATTCACATCCTGCAGGGAAAAGCTAATGAATTAATCCTCCATGTCACCTGGACTTGCAACTTCATTTAAAAATGTTCACTAAAAAGACCCCAAGAAACAAGGAGAAATAAAGTTTTAAATTCTCTTATTTTTGTAGTTACATGTCATTGTCATACATACTGTAGCTTTCCATTTATATTTTAATGCCAATCATTAGCTAACAATTTTGAATGCCAAAATATAATAAACTACAATACCTGTCTACAAAATATTTCTCACTACAGGTCTAGACTACAACCTAAATCAACACATGATTAATTAAGGTAGTCAGGCTCCTATACAAAAGCAAATGATCCAATATTTCAGCATAATTCATTTGCCACTTTGTAAACCTACAGACTAGATTTGTATAACTAGGAAGCAATTACAAAATACAGTTTAGAAATATTATTATTACAAAAGTAGAACCCATCTTTTTAAGATAACATGTATCCTTTGCTCAAGGAAAGAAAAATTAATTTTGCTTACAATTCATGGCAGCCAACCAGCTTTGAGGATTGGTCAATTATTTTCTGTTACAATAAGATGCAGGAATATATAGCAGTTTTTTTAGTCAAGGCAATAGATACTGATAACATTGTAGTAGCAAGGACAACCAATAATTCTTGACAAACAAATACTAGTGACTTTTTTTAAAACACCCATATGGTACTTGCTTAGCCATCTAAGTTTTGTAAGGACTGGATGTATTATAGTTGAGAAATTGTGGATGGTCTTCTCCGTTTACTAGGGGCTGAGGAGGAGGTAAATTAGGCCTACTGCAAGTGTGAAATCTATATCATTCTAGATAGGATGGGTGGGTTGTATGAAGAGAATACAGAGTCCTGGTAGCATGAAATTCATTCTCTGTAGAGATCTCAGATTTCAGGTGGGCACAACTCATTTAATTGAAAGGAAAAGAGCTTCACACTGTTCAGACTGTAAGTCACAAAATATTACTCTGGAAGAGGCAGGAATCCTGGTAACCAAGGAAACAGCTGATTCAAGACAGGGATGTAATGAAACACCTGCCTCATTTAACAGTCTCTGGGGTACTGTATGTCTCAATAGTTTTTAGATATCTGTATTGGGATAAACTATTTAATTATTTGTAACTTCTTATTTTGGGATGCTTTTCATGTTAGTCAATGTACTTTACATGAGATGTGTGAAGAATCTGTCATTTAAGGGCAAAAGCAGTTAAAGCCTTACAGACTCACATATTTTTAGTTTTCAGTGGAACAAACATTATCCGTGTCAGCTGTGCTTGAAGACTGTCACACTTTAAGTCTTAAGGCTAGGGCTGTAAATATTTTTCTCAGTGTAAGTTGCAGCAACTGTGGAAAGGAAGAGCTTTTCAAGGGCTTAGTCATAATGTTATTAGGCTTAATGAAATGTTCCATTCAATCTTAAGTGACCACAGAAACTTTCTAACCAAATTAGAAAAAGTTACCAAACTAATGAGGTTACTTGTTACACAGCTGCATTCTGATTAGAATTTTCCAGGGGGCAATGTCAAGAAATAATTTGCACTTTTGATATATTTGTTATTTTTGCAGCTAAATATACATTTTAGTTTGACTAAAGTTTTATTCACATGATCATAGGTGAATCTATATGGAACGTACAGCCAATAAACCTTTCATATCTTCTTGCAGTTAGTAGTCTAGGATAAAAAGGGATCCTATATAAAGTACAATGTAATCCAGAGTGGATTACAACATGAAGGGATCATATTAATATATGATTAGTTGGTAATTGGGTCAAAAACCTATGACCCTGCCTGTTATAACTCTGAATATGTTAGTTTAAGAATATTTTTTCTTTGTACTAAACTCAATTTCAGTGTGTATCTACAAAATATACAAATATTAGAAGGAATAACAACACCCAACAATTAAGTAATATTGAATATGCTTATTGAGTGTTTTAGTCACAGTAAGGTTGGCTTAACCCACTTGGCTGAAGCGACAGCATGAGGCTAGGATCCCCATGGAAAATGGGAGGTAGGGGGGGCGTGAACTATGACTATGATTTGCTGCTGCTCATCCTTTCCTTCTGCAATTCCCACATCTCTCACACTGGTCACAGGTGAGGTCAGCAGAGGCTCACATGAATAGCACTCAGCACTAGGGTTCAACCTCAATGATCAGAAAGCATGCTCACCCTTCACTTTAGGAAGCACCACCCCTCACTGTCCCCTGAATTCGCAGAATCTCCCTTTGTCTTAGTCACTAATTCGCAAAAAATCCCCAAGCTAAAATGAATAAACATGGATGAGGGAATGAAAAGGGCTATATAACCTATTGAGACTACTCACAAAAATCAGAATTCATCAAAAACACACTGTATATTGAAAATGGTCTGATTGTGTAGAAGAAATTTCCAAATACAGGAAATGCTTCCAGATACTGCACTTGGCCATCATCCGATACAATACTGTACATAAAGGCGTAATTCCACAGAATTTTAGGGGATCTGTGATGTCTGCATTAATTAGTTACTACACATTGAGACCATCTACACAATAAAAATACAATACACAAAACATCAAGCCTTTCTTTACATTCCATGCCTGCAGAAAAAACAAGTTGTCCGCAATTTCAACTCACAAAAATTATAAAATCAGTCACGCCCATAAAAGCTCTTATACCAAATTTCTGTGTCCTGCCAACACTTCATCCAAAGACATTATGTCCAATTTCAAATGAGGAGCAGCATGATTCAATTACATAAAAATAAGACTTAATGAAAACAAGATGCAAACAAATGTTTTTAGATACATTTTAATTAGCCATCTTACTGTACTAAAACCAAAAGTAAATTCAGCTGAGTGCATGAAGAGTTTTGCACAGTAACATCATCCATAGCAATAAAAAGTGATCCAAAAATTGCCTAGCTCTTGGTCACATCATTAACCTCATTACTAGATCCTTATTGCAGGCTCCAGATTTCCAAAGAGATACAGAAAAACTCATGTTCTTGCCTTGTACTGACATAGCACTGTAAGAGTGAAAAAACTGCAAATAGCTTCTCAGGAACTTGCATAGAGATTGTGACTAAAATATACTGTTGCTAAAATGCACCTGTGCCAGTCAGCAATGTTTTTGTTCTTTATCTGTATATGACTGTTACAGTGAGAAAGAACACTAAAACCTTTTAGGTTTCTACTGTAACTCTGAGAAAGATCATAAAACTCTGATGGTAGGACTATGTCGTATACCTGCTTGGCTTTGCTCAAAGACCATGGTGTCCTTGTGCAGACTGCCTTGTGCTCTATGGGTGGAAATTTGGTATCGTTTAAACTCTTTATGTCCTGTTGGGACTTGATCATTCACCAACAGAAAAAGTATTTTTGAACTTATGGAACTTCTGGCAGGAATGCAAACTCATGTCAAAAGAAAATAGACTGCAGAACCAATTTAATCTCACAAAGAGCCTGGTGTGAGTTGTGTGCCACTAACGATGAATCTCAATTGATCTTGAAACTGATCTCCATTGTACTCTTGTCATTGTTTGTGAGTGAATCTTTATTCTATAAATGTATCTCACTGATCATCCTTGAAAAAGGTATTAAGCTCATAATTTTGTGGATGTAATGAAAATATACTGTACCTTGCACACCATGTATCAAACTATTTTACAACCTAAAATAAACATCAAAAACAAAATATTCAATATAGATGAAGAAAAACATGTAGCGACATCTAGGTCCCGCTGTCTTTAGTGTTGTGTAAGAATGAAAACTTTGAGTTGTTTTCTATCAAAAGAAGCACTACTATAGTATTTGAGCACATTTTATTTTTTCCCCACAGAATCAAAAATACAGTCCATTGAGGGTTAAACAAGAGATGGAAATGCCATTATTGATACAATATCCTTTTAATAACTCTACCACAGTCAAACTGATTTTTCCTGTGGTTTTACCATGCTCATGCGTTGCATTTAGTGCATTTAGCAGTGCCTTGGTTTGCTATGGCTTGAATTATCTTTAACACACTCTGGCAAAGATTTCATTCAGTTAGGCTACACTTTATTCTGCTTTTAGCACACTAAGCTTCTACAAGGAACAATATTGATGATGAGTGATGATGAGAACTCACCTCCTCCACACTGGACGCTGCAGTCCTCCCAGCTGCTGTGAGTCCAGATGTACAGGGGCTCTGGCTCCCTCTCTGGTTCACTCCTGTTCTCCAATGACTGGTTCAGTGAGATAGTATACTCATAATGGATTCCACAGGTCTGGTCATGAAACAGCAAGACCTTGTTTGGAAATAATGAATTGGAATTCTATTTTAAAACAGAAGCACTTGCAGGATAGGGTCATGGTCAATACATACATTTTTACCACTCTAGCGCTTTTCAAGTTTGACAGTTCATTTTGCAAAAATGTTAAAAAATCTTTTATGTACTGCTTAAATTATTTTTTTATAAAATATTTTTTATTAATTCTGGATGACTATGAACGTTATATTATCATTACATTTTATCTTTTGTTCAGATCAGTGATTTGTCATTTTTGAATTTCAAAATTAAAACTGATTTATTTTTCAGTCAACTGAGTGGTGAAAATGTAAATACTGGGAAATATTCTCAGGCCTTTTAAAGCAGCCCTCACTTCCAGAGAGGTACAACACTTTTGGTACATAAAAAACAAATAATCCTGACTCATGAGTTATTCTTTTCTTGCATAATCTTCTGAAAACTATGTGTGTGGAGAGTTAGGATTACTCTGTTTGTGAAAGACAAACTTTGCTTTTTTTCTTGTCATTTTTATTAAAAGTTCCTATAGACTTTCAAATAAAGACCCCCCGAAATCTGAAAAGGTCAAAAGAAAATCTTTGCATGTTTCTCTACAAAACTGAGAATTAACTCAGCTGTTATTCAAAAAGAATTAGATAGTCATGTAAATCATTATTAATAAAATGTTGCTTATACAAGCAATTTATTACGAATTTCTTTCTGCAAGTAAGAAAAAAATAAAAGGAAAAGGAAAGCCTCCAGTTATATGAGAGATAAAGGAGGTAGAAATCTACTTTGCACTCTGTGTTTCAGAATGTTCAATAAAGCTTCAATGATGTTTAGATCTGTTGACTGGAGAGTACTTGAAAGGTCTTTGATTTCATCCTGGTGTTCACAAAACCACTCTGTATGTGGGTATTATCATCTTGGAATATGGGAACACCTTGAGGAAACAATATTTAGGTGCACCAGGTTGCCTAAGGTGATTTTGTATTCCTTGGCCATTATTCTTTCATGCAGAGTAATAATTGGACCCAATTATTCCCACGAGATGGCTGCCCATTCCATAACAGATCCACCACCATGTTTAACAACTGGGAACAAACAGTGTGGGTTGAAGGCTACCTTTCTTTCTACCTTTGACTTTCTCCAAACACAAACCCATCCAGATGTAAAAAAAAGAGAGTGGAAGATCACTCATCAGACCATATTACTTTCTTCCATTGCTAAGAAGTCTGGGTTTAATGCTCATTCACCAGGTTACATTTTGTTGCCCATTGGCCTTGTTTACAAGTGGTTTCTGAATGGAAGACCTACAATAAATATCAGTTTTGTGAAGCTCACAATACACAGTTTTTGTTGAGACTGGGTCATGGAGGTATAGATGCAGTTCTGTGGTATTTTATGAGGCAGTTTTTTGGCAACTATCCTGTTTAGCATCCATCTCTCCCTGTCAGTGAGCTTTGATTTCATCCTGATGCTGTTTTCCTTGTTTGGAGTATGCCGTCATGATTTTTGACACCGTTTCCTTTGACACATAAAATTATTTTGCAGGCAATTCAGAAACCAACTACTTGACCTCTATGAAAATCTGTTAGATTTCTTGTGCTGTTCTAGAAACCCACATTTTAAAGTGTTTATTTTAAGACATTTACAGAAGACACACATTGGTTATTAGTATTGAAATTAATCTGAAACATATGCAGAATCCTTTATAATTGTAATTTAGTTACTTCAAATACAAGTTCTTTTAATTAGGCGTTTCTATTATTTTGTCCAAGGAAACAAACATTTTCTGTAATCTTTCAGTACTGTTTAATTTTTAATTGTCCAAAATCCTGACTGTGTTACAATCGCTCCTCTGACTCCACTCGCTATGAGTCAGGTGTGCATGTTTTCATTTTGATTTGGACAGCACCTTCTTGATATGACGTACTTCTTTAACAATCATTTTGAAAATATTTGATGCTTGTAAGTATCAAATTTATCTGAAGCACATCCAGGGATTGCAGTCAAGGACGCTGCTTGAAGCAAAGAATGTCTCAAATAGTAGGGAAGTAATTCAGTGCAGAGCAGCAGCAATTAACCAGAGCATTCATTCAAGGTCAGGCGTTAACGTCATGGATTCCAAGAGTGCCTTCAGGCTTATGAATAATGCTGTCAAATGTTAGTGAAAAGATGAAAATGCTCACTTTATAAAATCACAGCTTCAGACGAGGTCATTTATTACTGTATATGTCTATGGAAACAGACATAGGGACGAACATGAAACCTCACATTTATTGTTAAGAGATATTTAGTTTAGAAAAAGTGAGATGTGTATAAACTCAACAGTTATCTAGGAACATTAAAGAAAGTTCACAGTTTTCATTTGAAAAGCTGAGTCTTATTTATCAATATAAATAACTTAAATATTTTAGCAAACCTTTAGAGACATTAACCAACAGAAATCAAGCACTCTTTAATTCCTTTAATACAGTACTGGCTCTAATAAGTTAGACTTCCCTGCACTATTGATTTCAAAATAAAGCTGGTCTGCTTTTGTGAGTCAACTGACACATATACAGCATTGTCCTCTTCTGCAAGACAGATGATTGGTTTAATTTTTAAAGTAGCTGATTCTTGTTCACAATTGTTGGAATTGTAGCCATTAGATAACTAAAAACTGAAATAGTGCATCTCTCTCTCATTATGCAAAGTATTTTCTTAAAAAAGGAAAAATGACATTCACAATTTAGCATTTAAAAGCTCTCTCATTTAAGAGATACTGTTTCAAATAAGTACTTATTTGTTGAATTATCTCTAGAACTTTGTGAGATATTGGCTAACAAATCACCCATGTTTAACACTTTACACTTAATAAATGCTTTCATCTTCTTAATTATCTATATACTGTAAATTGGTCCAACCTGGATGCAAAGGAAAAAGTGCTAAATTTCAGGTGAAATTTAACACCCGAAGAAGGCTCCACAGCCAAAACGTTTTTTCTTTCTTCTCTTTTCAGCATGGAATAACCCGATTACTTGTTCCTTTGCAACCTATGCATGCTGACGCAGCTACCCACCTGAACTGCTTTAAAATGTATGGCTGACCAAAATTCTCTGACAACATACCACAAAGAGAGAAAGTGCTACAATTTCACAAGTTTCTTATGCAAATAAACCAACCAATTCCTGTATATTTGGAATCACATTCTCTCAAAATATTTTTAAACTGTAAAGCTACATTCTCTCAAAATATTTTTTTAACTGTAAAGCTACATATCTCTCAAAATATTTTATTACTGTAAAGCACATAGGGATGGTCATTAAAAGGTGCTAATGATATTCTAAATCATATAGATATACTGTAGATCATGATATACTAAATCACTAAAATACGTTTACATTTAAATACTTTAATTTCTTGAATTTATAACATAACTCAAGAGTTCATGAATTTGTAAAAGAAATAAAAATAAGCTCTGTCTTGAGGTTGAAAGAAAGCCTTCCCTAGACAAACAAACTTAGGGTAATGACTTTACCATTAGGTGAAGGGGTGTTTTAGTGGGTCCCTTGGCAGACATTTTTTCCCAGAGTCCCCTCCTCACGTAGCGGACAGTAGTGCCAGCAAGCTGGAACTCCCCAGGAAGTTCAATCTTCCAGTCGCTGTTAATTGATCTCTTGCCAGAGTCTTTTAAAGCTGAGAAATTCAAGACCATGAGACAAAACAAGGCAATCAGTGCAACGGCAGCTCCCCAATAATCTGAACTGTTTAAGATGCACTCCAGTACTACAAGGACATACAAGCACACATCTGTGAATTTTAACAGAGGGGCTCCAATGGTGAACCATTCCACATTGTGCTCTCACGTCTTTTTCCCCTTCTCTCCACTGCATTTAAGGAAGCCTTTCCCAGTTAATATCTTTTGAGCAGGTTTAATAAAAGAGCTATGAATCCATAATGAAGACATGGTAACTATTACAATATGTTGATCTCTGCAGACTTGTTGAACTCCTTTTTTAAATAGATTTGGATTTGCCAATAATTTATATGATATGCACATTTAATATAAAATTGTGTCTTTGTCTTGGCTCTCAGGATCCATCATGTATGGATGTGCAAGTCTGGAGGAAACCCAGAAAGTTATTGTCAGGGGTTGCTGTTCATATTCAACTTTATTTGTCATTATACTTACACATAGTGCACAGTATAGTGAAAAGTGTTTCTCATTAGATAGAACAGGAGACAAGACAATAGACAGTAACACAATACAAATACAGTGTAATCAAAACTGTGCAAATACGCAAACAGAGAAAAGAAAACAACAGGACAAAAACAGTGCAAAAGTAATTCGGGGAACAGAATTGTTGTCCTGTCGTCCTGCAACTGAAGAGAGAAGTTCACTGCTGCTTTGGAATCCTGGTCTCAGTCAGTCAGTGAGATGACCCGGGATTGAACATGTGATGTTTGGATCATAGACCTCAACCTTAACTCAGAGTTAAAGCCTTTATTGGTTAAGGCTCTCAAGAGCACCACACTTTTTTGATTTGTTCTTGATTTTTGCTTTTACAGTTATAAGTATACACTTATTTGATAAAACAGCAAAGGTGAAAATAAAAGATAACACAAAGGCACAATAAAAGACATTTGTGCAGGCCTTTGGCCTAATGCATAATACCCACAACAAAGGCATGCTGAGGTGTAGATTGAGTTATGAAGGCATAATTTAGTTTACTGACGTTTTTCTTCTCAAGAAATGGTGATATTTTTGTGCATTGGCTTGATGTGAGAAATACTGTGATTTTTATGTAGATCAAGGCAAACAGAAGAGACTGAGTGGATGAGACATTAAAATCTGTGAACACACTGCAGTATATACACAATATAAAAACATGCAGAATGCAGAATGACAGCATGCTATCTCTGTAATTCTATTATTAAATTACAAAGGCTTTTTCAATGTAATCCTGTACAGCACTGAATTTTGTCACGAATGAGTAAACTATTCAAAAGCCGGACAGAAAAAAACTTTCAAATCTCCAAGAGTCCTTGATTTGAATTTTTTGTAACAAAGCCAAAAAAAACGCTTCTCCAAACATATAAGTTTTAGGACACTTCTATTAAGAGTCTTTGTGTGACTGCTCAGACTAACCAAACTTTTGAAACTATGAAAAACTCTGATACCTCAAAATTATACTTAATAGTTATGATTATTTTAGGAGATGGGCAGGACAGATGGAATTTATTTTAAAATGCCATTCAAACAATTAAAATAGAACTATAATTTAAAAAGATCATTTTTACTTTCCTTGAGTAAAAGACATCCATTTCTACACATGACATACTGATTAATGAGTCTAAACTCATTAAAAAAAATCACAAAAATGTGGAGCTCGTAGGAAGAGGGAAGATGGAACAATACAACTCTTCTCTATGTCTTTCCTCATCTCCAGGGTTACTCTGTGTATCAGAAAAGCAGTTTGCAAGAACAAAGTCCGCAAACACTGATAAGTGAGAATCTTCTCACTTCTGACAAGCAGAATATAACCATGCCTCCTGGGCATGGCACTGCACCAGTACCAGTACCTGACACACCCTGCACCAGCACAACACACACGCTGCCACACTGCACCAGAACAACACACACTGCACAAGGACAACACACACGCTGTACCAGGACAACACACAGACTGCCACACTGCACTAGCACAACACACCAGAGAAGTGCAGAGACCTTTAGGTGGGCAGTGGCTCAAAAGGGGAAAAGGGGCACTTTCCAGGGCAGGATTTGTTACATTAGAGTACCCTGGACACAAATCAGTGCCCGCTTATATTTCTACATTACTGAAGAAATGTAGAAATCTCTGTAATTACTACTCATACAGCCTGTATATGTTTTGTAAATAGGCTACAGGCAGTTTTGATATTCATCAAAAGTCGTAGAACATTTACTAATGTAATCATTCTTGTGAGGCAAGACTCTTCTGCTGCTAGCTGTGACCCAGTTATGAAGCAATGTACTCCCTTTAGCTGCCTCCCTAAATTCTTTATTTTTTTTCCTTCTTTTTTCTGAAGGCATGCTCTCCTGTTTCTGTGACTGAACCATATATACTGTTTATATATGAATATGCATGTTAGCTGTTTAGATCAAATACAAAAAGGTTGGCTTGTCTACTCAGTTAACTCAATTTTCTTAAGAAAATTTCAAATCTAGCTAGATAAGTAGCAATGCAGACAATAACGTGGCGATTTGCAATAGGTGAATGAAAATAGTCTTTTTTAAACACAAAGTGCTCCATATGACACCCTTGGTGTGTTGCTTTTGTACAGTCCTTCTGAAAAATCTGTGTATCTTCTCACCGCTCACAAATGTTTAACACGACCTCCACAGGTGTAGTAGCCCACATTGCTTATCGCTGCTTTTTTTCTCCACATTTTACAATGAAGAGGAGGCGGGCACTTGTGCTCGGATGAGATAAATTAGGTCCAACTTTTTTTTTTTCCTAACGGGAGATATGTACTAAATACAGAAGCAGAATCGTCAAGTGGCGAAAAAAAAATGCAATTGGTTGGACTTTTTTTCTACAAGCAAAAAAGGGCACTTGGGCCAATGAGGGCAAAGGGGCAGGGGCTTGAGCCACTGTAGCCACCCCGCTCCGCACGTCCCTGCAACACACACAGTATGCTGCCACGTTGCACCATCATAGGACACACACCAGCACTGCTTTGACCAGGTCTCATGATACAGTAAATGCTGTGTCAGAGCAAGAAAGAGCATAGATTCTTGTACAGCCACTGACTTTCTCCTTTTACATGCCCTTAATCCACAAACAAAAAATAGTCACACTATCAGGCTTACAAAAAATTAATATTATGGTGCAAAAAAAATTATACAGTAAAGGCAGACCACCTACTAATGTTTTTCCCTGTTGTGTAGCAACAGAAATATCACAGAATATTATCAGGATTGTTTTAATTAACAAAAAAAACTAAACAAATGAAAGCACCAGAATTACTGTACAGCTCAGTTCAGGCTCCTGTTTAAGAATCAGTTTGACACTTCCTCTGATTACAGGTTAAAAACAGCACAGGGAAAAGACTAAGGTCTTTCTCCAATCTACCATTTTTTAAAGAAATATCCCTGGGTTGTTTGCAATAAAGTGTAACTCAATACAACATGTGTGGAGTAATACAAAAGGAAACTGTTTTTTGTGCTTTGAAGAACAGATGTTCTCCGCTCAAAGGAAGAGCATTAAATTTACTTCCAAAGCAACTTTGTGGATTACAAATGCTTTCTGTCTTTGAAGAGCTCATGTACAGAGTTAAATCACTTCATATACAGCACCTTATTTATAGAACTAACTTTATATACACTGTAATTTTAAAATAGTTTCAACACACATAGCAATTTTCCCATGCTTACATATTGTTGTGAATATTAAAGATTAAACTAGACTATTCCACAGGACTTTTACACAAAGGCTATAATAAAACCATAAATGAAAGAAACCTGATCCAGAAAGTCTGCAGACAATTTATCCTGTTTCTAAAAAATAACCATTTGCTCCTCCCATAATAATATCTTTCTTCTTAACTGTAGCTGCTTTTGCCATTCACTATTGGGCAATTCGTGAGAAGAGCAGTTTTTTAAAAGATCCCTAAAATAAGCACTGGGTAGAAGAAAACATTTCAGTTCTGCTACAGTATATCCACTGTGTATTTATATAGTTTTAAGCATATAAAAGTGTGCTGAAAACATTTCGATAATATGTGAAGGGTCACAGCTTATCCACTGATGTTAACTCTTCAAAGATCCATTCTTCATACAGTAAGATAAAAAGTCTCCCTCTAAAGATGGGGAAACCTGAGAATTTGTAGACCCACACGCAGCATCCAGAACCCTTTCACTCATCTTCTTATTTATATTCTGGTTTCAAACAATCAAAACAAAATATTTATAAATCTTTTAATTCCCAATCCAGAGTGTATATAATATGTGGCACAGTGCTGGTGAGATTTTCACATTCTCTATTTAATAATCTAATATATATTATATCATATATAATTAATAATAAATATATTATAGTTCAAGTAGGTCTTTCAATAATTATATTATATATTATAGTTACTATTATTACCTTAAATATAATGTGATGGGGCCCATCCCCTGCCTGCAGGGTGTTGCAGACCTCTAAAGTAAAGGAAATAAACTAATTGAGAACTTACCTTTGTGTTTGCAGTGTATACTGTATGGCGGTAGGAGGCCAGAAAAAAAGAAATAAACAAAGGAGAAACATAAGGGATGAGGTTTGAAACTTGGAAATGTTTGTTGGCTTGCAGTCATTATTTGTTAGGTCTGGCCCATCCCTTTGGTAACACTGGTGTTTTAAAAATAACTATTCATGTAACAATTTTTTATAAGGAAAGTATATTGAAGAAATAATTTGTTGGTGACTGTGGTATGTTTTATGTATTGTGTTTAGTTATAATGGTGTACTTATTAGGTGTAAATGTACAAAGGGCTATGGTACTGTATCTTTAAGTATGGGAGGTTACAGGGGATGGAGCCTCCACAATAAAGGGCAGAGGCTGAGAGCTCCTAAGGGGTTCAGGGAGGAAGGTCTCCGGTCCTTTTGTAAAAGGCATAGAGGAATCTATGTTGGTTTTTGTTGTAGCTCCATCTGCTGACTTATAAATAAATTATGAATCTTTTTGTGGATTAATTTAAATTGACACCTACTAAGAACTGATTGTAGGGAAAGAGCAAGCATGTGACACAAGAATATACTGTATGAACCATCCAGCACAAACCCAGCAATTAATTTATCTTTTTTTTGTATTTTGTTGGCCAACACCACTTTTACACCTCTTATTATGTCTGAACTGAATGCAAAGTGAAACTGAGTACATTGTTTTTTTTTATCTATCGGTTTCTTAACCCTCCCAGTCATAACCAGCTGTTTTTAAGTGATCACACAAAACACTTCAAAGCTGTAGAGATTCCTCAAAGCTGTTCAGAGCTTAGTCTGATTAGGTCCTATTATCAGTGTTTCCAGTTGTAAGTTTAGTGGATGATTCATGGGTTCAAATAATAAAAATGTACACTTAATGTAAGCTGTCTTTAGGTATCCATATTAAAAAAAAACATTTAAACATTAAAATCTGTGTGTTTCACATGCCAGAAATCTAATTATTATACCTTAAGAACATAGATGTGAGGGGGACAATTAAAAACAAGTTGCAGAAACAAGTTGAAATGTTTAACAAATTAAAGAGGGAAAAATAATATGAACATTGGACCTTTGGTCATAAACATGTGGTTTAATTCACTAAGGACTGACAGGTGTACAGTATAAAGTCGTGTAAAGTCTGATTGCAGGTCAACCAGGAAACGGAATTGAACGCCTGAGATCCTTCATCTCTCTGACAGAACAGCAGTTAGGAACCAAATGCCATCCCAGTAGGCCTACCTGCAGAAGCCCAGGACCACAAAAAGTGTAGAGGACAATGGTGCTAAAGACATGGCACAGCATGCGCTTGTCAGGGAAGGGACTCCCGTTGCAGATTGTGAGAAACAGTCAGATCAGAGCTCACTTTCACTGCACAGCTTCACGTACACTTGAATTACTGTGTGCTTTCGTTTGAAAGCAGAGCAGGTTCACTTTATATGCTCCTTTAACAAAAAAAAACCTAGGGCAAATGTTTTGTACAGCAGGTGCAAATAATGAAAAATGTTAATGCATGTGAAACGTTTAACAATGACTAATTATGATTTATAAAGAAACTTAAGGAGAGAAACACCAAGAACAACTATTTGTATTCAGCAAGCCGAGTGCATTCCATTACCTTATAAAACAGATACAACAGATACACGTTTGAAGGATGAAGTATTTTTCTCACGGTAATATCTTAGGTTTGTTTCTTAAACTAGACCATAAGTCAAAACATCTAATATTAGGAATTGGGTTACTTGACAAATTAGGGTACTGTAACGCATCCAAGCCTTTTAATTACCTCGCTTTTGACAAAATGTCACACATTAATACTTAGGCTAACATTTAAACAAACAGTTAACATGAGCTGACAAGAATTAATTTCAATATTAAAGGATGAAGGGAGTTTCAGATTTACAGCAACAACATAGGATGCCTGTATTGTTCTTACACCAAACTGATAGGGTATTATTTCTTAACGTCTAGTATAGCAGTTCCCAACCTGTGGCTCTGAAGCTCCAACAAGGGGATATGGAAAAGAAAAAGCTAATGTGGCATTAGATTTCATTCTAAAAGAAGCCATTGCTTCAAATTGATGTCCTGTGTTTGAATCAATGAAACAGCACCAGCCATCATTTGATGTACAGTAAGTTACCCATTATACACATTCAGCGCAAAACAGGAGTAAGCATGATGTGTTTGTGTGCAAAAATTCTTGAAAGTTGAAAAGGACTCCAGAGAGTTGAAAAGGTCAGGAAATGCTGTTTGAGTGAATATAGCATTTTATATGCAAGTACCTCAATTAGAAATGTACAGGTATGGGGGAAATCAGACGATTTACTTCAAAAGGACAATTCCAGTACTACCTAATACAAAACAGCACCAGTTTATTGCAATAAACTATTGCAAACTTGACTATGCAATCTGTTAGAATTTTTTTCTCACTAGCAAACAAGTACATGATCTCAAGTACTTTGAGCCACAAGCTCAAAGCTCCTTAGAGAGACACCTGGAAATACCTTTGAAAGTTCCTTGCCAAAGTCATTAAAATCTATAATTAGCTCCTACATGCAGTGGCAGGATTGAAAATGTTATCAAACAGTACAAAATAAAACCCAGCTTTCACAATTATTTCAGGGAATTTTTCTGAGCTCATACCACATTTAACAATGAGGACCAGACAAGCACAACACTGTACAAAAAGTCTCTATCAAACTCTTAGGGAAACGAATGCTGTTATATAGAATGCTGTACACTGTACTGTATATTTGTTTTGTTCTTCTTGGCAAAACATCACTCTTGTGGACAAAAAAAAAGTTGTTAAACTTTTTAAAAACAGAAATAAATTACTATTTACCGAGAAAGCTGTGTGATGGCTTGTCCTCTACAACTTTGATTCTCCGAGCACCAACAGGGATCACTGCTGCCTCAATGTAACCTGTAGCAATAGAAGCTCATGTGACGAAGGGCATCATTACACAGCCAAGACCTGGTTTAAGATAGGAGGCACAGAGAAGCTCACCACACACTTAAAGTCAAATGTTTTTTTAATTTTTGTTATGATCATTAATCTGGATAAAACTCCGTTCTTAGTACTTGATATAGCCTGAATCTTTTTCCCAACGCCCAATTCATCATTCTTTTCTTTACAACAGACATTGGTGAACTCTGACAGGTAAGGAAGAAGGAAAATGAAAATGTTCCAACAGCAGCTGTAGGTGATAGTTATATCACATTGAGCTTGAAGACATGACATACAGTAGTTTTCACACTGACTAGGATTCAACATTTTAAATTTAAAGTGGAAGTGAAGGCTGATTTACTAAGTTAGGAAGGTTTATGTCTGAATGAACGCCTTCATGTTTATCATGGGTTCCAAGACATCAGTAACTCTACACATTAACAGAAAACAGTGATCATGATTGAAACTATACAGGTACACAGTGAGTCATAAAGGACATGTTAAGAATGTTTTCTTTATTATCAACATGTTTTCCCAGAACGGAGTTTTATCTGAACTAACCATATGATAATGTCTGAGTCCAAAGAGAACATTCACAAGCATGTTGTGATGAATCCCAGGTTCACCCTTTTCTGGTGTAGCTCCTGTTCAGAGCTCAGGCAGCAAAGGCAAAAAGCAGCTCAGTGTCTTGCAATGGTTTCAAGAAATTAAAAAGAAAATGTATATTCCCGCATGAACATGCTAAATCAATTAATGAAAAACAATGTTTAGCTGCATTTTATTATGTATTTTGTATTACTGCTGCATCCATGAACAGTGGTACCACCACTTTGTACCACCCAAGTTCGGCAATTAGGGGAAAGTCAATATATTAAAACATACAAGTAATAGGTTTATTCCATGCTGAAAAAAAGAAGAAAGAGAACACAACGTTTCGGCCGTGGAGCCTTCTTCAGGTGTGCCCACACCTGAAGAAGGCTCCACGGCCGAAACGTTGTGTTCTCTTTCTTCTTTTTTTCAGCATGGAATAAACCTATTACTTGTTCCTTTGCAGCCTACGCATGCTGACGCAGCTACCCACCTGACATATTAAAACATATTTTATGTGCAGCCGCTTTAAGACTTTAAAGTTCATTAACACTGGAAATATACTTTTATTCCTGGCAAGCAGTATTTCTGTGCCAGACTTGTAAAATTCTTCTCCACATATTTGTGCATTTTACAAGTCTGTATTTAAGAATACTTCAAAACAAGACTGGAAGGGGGAAGGTTTTGAGTGATTCTTTCCAGAGAACCAGAGACATTTGTTGGAGAAACCATTCTAAAACACTGATTAGAGGAAAGGTACAGCTTATGTTCTCTGCTAGTACAGTACCTTGCAAATGTATTCAGACTGTTCCTGTGGTGTTCCTATTTTGTGAAATTAAAATACACATTTTTTAAACTTAACATTTTATTCAAAACCTGATTGTGCAAACTGAAGAATTCTAAGAATAACTTACAATTAAAAATTCTAAAGTGAAAAAATAAAATAAGCTGATTGCATAAGTATTCAGAACTCAATATTTTGTAAATGTATCTTTGTCTGCATTTTTTTTGGGGGGGGGATAAGTCTCTACCAACATTGCACATCATCTTTATAGAGTTCTTGCCCATTCGTCTTGATGTGTGGAAGATCTCTCAAGTTGGGGGTTAAATTATGAACAGCATTTCTCAAGACATTCCACAGATTCTCAATAGGATTCAAGTTGGGACTTTGACTGGACCAGTGAAGCAAATATTTTTTATGCTTAAACCACTACAGCGTAGCTTTAGTCTTGTGCTTTGGATCATTGTCCTGCTGAAAGGTGAATTGTCACTTTAGCTTTATGCTGGTAGCAGGATTTCCTCTAAGATTTGCCAGTACTTTACTCCATCCATGTTGACAAGCTTCAGCTGATGCAGAATTGTAATTTAATGCCGTCTCTGTCATGCTAGACAGTGAGAATGGTGATGACTGTGTGAAGCACTCTGCTGGATTTGTGTCACACATACATCTTTTAAATTAGAGTAAAAAGTTCCACGTTTTTAGCACGTTTGCAGTAATTTGTAGACTGTTGCAAACCCACTACAGGATTTGAGATGTTTTTTTTTCTGTTCCATAACATACCCTTTATGAAGTGATGGAATTTGAGATGGGTTTTCCATTCTGTCATACATACTGTACCAGCTTTTTGGAATAACTAGGATGTTGCTGACTCATGGACATTTTCTCCCATCTCAAGTCCATAACTCTTTCAAAGTCACCGTTGACCTCATGGTGACATCCCAAACCAGTTTCCTCTGTGCCTGACTGCTCAGTTTGAACAACCTGATGGAGGCAGTGTCTGAGTTCCTTCCATTTCTGAAGAATTGACTTCCCACACTCAAAGGGATATTGAGATTTGAAATGTTTTTATACCCTTTCCCTGATCTGTGTCTTTATGCAACTTTATTACTGAGTTACTTTGAAAGCTCCTTAGTCTTCATGGATGAATCTTTGCTTGAAATTCATTACGTGAGCAAGAAACAGGATTCTGTGTTTTCTGTGATGTTTTGGATTCTGAAATAATGAGAACCACTATTATTGCTTAAAGAGGTCACTCAGCTGGCTTGTTAAAGTAATTTCTGCACCTATATTAATTTGTTTGCCACAGCAAGGAGTTTGCACACTTATGCAATCATGACTATTCATTTTTCATTTTATTCATTTTATATACAGTATGTGGAAGAGGTTATATATATGTATAATTAACATTCATTGATACTTTAAAAGTCAGCTTTAAAGCAAAAAATGTGAAAACTGTGTAAGGATCCAAATACTTTTGGAAGGAACTGTAGCTGTATTGTGCATCAGTCAGAACTGTAAAAATGTTTAGCTGGTACTGAATTTGATAAAACCAAACAAAACCATTCAATTCAGAGCAGATAAAAATCTCAATTTCAAATGTCTAACTTTCAATGAGCTGCTTTATGTTTACCACCTGACACTCTACACAGAATCCACTTTGTATTCACCAGCGCATTCCCCAGTCCCAATTACTACCATGCTGTTACCAATTAAAAAAACACATCAAACGATTGTTAAGAAGCACCCATCACCATTATCATTAGGTTGCTTATGTCTCACCCAGACTGTAGATAGTTAATCCATAGAAGAAATGAATAATATGCACATAGATAACATCATCAAAGCATGTTGTGCACAAGGATGATGTCACCATTGCATACTGAGCACAATAAGAGATCATAATTCCTAGCATTTTCTAGAACTGTTTTTTAAGTCTTATATGAATTATTAAAAATTAATATTTTTTATTAAAATTAATAAATAATTATTATTTATTTGCTAGAAACCAAAAATATCACATGCTAAGACACAATTTGGTTCTAAAATTACAGTAAAAATATATGGAAAAAAAATTAAGAGGTATTTTAAATGTATATGTGACATTTATTTCAGAGTGGTAACAAAGTCATTTAGTAGTGTGGCCACTAACTGATATGCTTGGAGGAATAATCCACTTCATCTTCATTTGACTTCATGTAATCTAAACTAATCCTGGGGAGACAGAATTTCCCACTCCTAGTTTTACACTGCCCCTCATTTGAGCTATCCTGGGAAAATAAGAGTGATTTGGTCAAGACTAGCATGATAAATTTATATTTCTGAGAAAACTGGATTCTTTAGGTGGATATTTCTTTATCTGACAAAATATTCCACAAAGACATCAAGAAAATCATTAAATAAGCTTGTTAAACAAGTTAGAATGCAAGGAAATCCTCTTTCAATTTCTACTGTATCTGGGATGTCTCTAGATTAATCCAGCTTCTCCAGTATGTCTCACATATGATTATAGCAAGATTGTTTTCAGTAACATACAGTACAGTGTTTATTTTTGTACTTTTAAGTAAACCCATTTTGCTGAATTTCTGCTGACTTTGTGTTTGGATTTCTACTCACTTGGTGTTATTTTGTCTTCTGCATGCTAGCTTACAAAAGCTAACACACTGCAAGAATCAGAAGACACATAAGATGGCAAAATAATATATTTTAATATGTTACAGGTGACATCTTTCAAAAATGAAAAAATATAATACTGACTGGGGCAATTATGTTAATCAGAAATAAAAAATGGAAGCATATTACTGAATGTTTTTTATATTTCAGTAACTCTTATTGTATGACAACAGCAATCCTTTCTGCTGAAATAGTCTATATTTATACTGTACATTAATAGTGTTAAGTACAGTCTTAACATTTTAAAGATCTGCACAATGGAGACTTCAGTGACTATACATTACATTAATGGTGGTTAAAAAATGAATTAATTGTTTTCCATGATACAAAACTTCTGCATTAAATTCATGCTCATCTTCTATGAACTGAAATGGAAAAATGACTTCAGGATATACAGTATATTGGGCACTCACTAAGTTAAATATCTGCAAAATGTTTTTTCCACTTTTCCACTTCCACTTTTGTTATTTTAAGGTTTTTGGATAAGGGGCTACTGCCATTAATATAATGAAAGATACCCAACAGAATAAAAATCTGATTAAATGTCCAAATTCTGTCCAAATGGTGCAATATGGGCTCCAACCACTCTGTAAACTGAAATATTTTTCTGCCTTTTCCTGCTCAGACACCACTGTTCTCTTATACAAAATCCCAGGAGAACCCAATGAGAAGTGACACACACATCTGTGGTCATTAAGTACCAACCGGGTAAGGTGCACATTCACAACCAAGTATCTTACACGAAAAACACTTGGGAACAGCCCTGGGTTTTGACATCACACACGTAGAAACCTTCTTACAATGGCTACTGGTGACTGGGAAACAGAAAATGATTTGTGAAGGTTTTAGTCATGCTAAAATCATAAACGTTGCTGTTGTTGTCTTCACTGTAAACCCACATATCACATACTCAGAAACAGATGCTGAATACACATTCTCACAATGTAGAACAACTTTTGTGTACAAACATATCATTAACACAGCTGGATGGGAATTTCAGACATAAACAGGAATT
Organism: Atractosteus spatula; assembly: GCF_055471065.1. Classification (NCBI taxonomy): domain Eukaryota; kingdom Metazoa; phylum Chordata; class Actinopteri; order Semionotiformes; family Lepisosteidae; genus Atractosteus; species Atractosteus spatula. The sequence continues at coordinate 44,579,036 of NC_142712.1, read as the reverse complement.
AGGATTCTTGCAGCAAATTTAAAAATATGTTATGGAATATAAAGTCTTAATGTCCTACATAATACATTTCTTCTACCTGTTCAGCATTCATGTTCATTCAGGAGATATTATTATATGTATAATCATCATATCTGTAGTCACATCATCAGTGCTGCTTGGTTTGTTTCATGGATGTGAAAGAGTCCTACTATGAATTATAGAAAATCTATTACAATCGCTTGAAATCAGTCTTGAAATGAATAGCAGTTAGTTTCTGTTTGTTAAATACTGTTTATATTAACAACAATTGTGTCCAACAAGTTATAAATTAAAATTTATCTCCGGGACAAATGATTTGCTTTAAACCCCATAGTGGTTAAAATCGAAATAGAAAACAACCCATCGCCCCTACTGGACCTTTGGTTCTAAAGGAGCCTTGCAGCCACTGTTCTTTCTGCTGATGTGGAGAAGGACATGACACTGCTGTTTTGTGGCATCAATGCAGTATTAACAGTATACTTTTCAAAAGTCAGTCTTGGTAAATCTGCCACTACAATAAATAAAACTGGAAACAATACGTTAGACTTTTGTACAGAATTTGCTGCCCTTTTCACTTTTTTAACAAAACTTACAAATTTTGTCATGTGAAAACTATGCCCAATTAAACCATTGCACCTCACCTTTCACACAGTATTCCTTATAATAAATTAACTGTTCTGATTCACAAAACCAGGCAACACATTTACCATTTCTGTTTCTGAACATACGTTTTTACTGCAATAAATTCAACGAGACAATCTCTGCGGTCTCCTTCCCTATTTTTGTGAACCACTTCAGCATTTCTTCCAGATCCAATGCCATAGTAGGTGGAAAAGTAAATGAGTTCATTCTCTCATTTTTAAAAACATCGTTCTGTGATTTTGTAATGTTTTTTTCCGAAGATTCCCTATCCCAAGGCAAAAGCCTGTGAAGTAAAAATGTGTGTGGAATTTTTTTTCCAAGTCACCAGGGGTCACTGGTTGCCTTAAAGGACCAGATCACATCCTGTTGACCTGCTGCTTCTGTTCTGGCATCAGTGATGCTATTAGGCTGGAATCAGTGCAGGAAAGCATCAGATGTAACCTAAGCCTTTAGAATTTGTCGAACACCCTGCTCACATTATTTCTTACAGACATGGAAATAGTTTTCACTCACCCATTCCCTTGGTGTGGTTGAAATCTCCCTTAACTATCTTGCAGGATTTGCCATCCCCATTACACACACCGCAGCGGTCCTCTTTGGCTGAGGATCCAATGATTCCATCACAGCCAATTTTCTGCCAGTAAAAAAAGAGAAGCAGCCAGAAATCTTTCATTATTCTAAAGATATTCAGCATCAAATGAATCAGGACATGCCTGAGGAAATAAGGAAGACATTGTTTTTGTTTTTGGAACACATGCATAATTACTCTAGGATAACAAAAACAAGGGATGGGTTATAACTTCTTAAATATATACAATTATATTTCACACTCTCCATATGGGAAGAATTTGTATGTAATCAAGTAGTTACTATCCAGCAATTATTATTTTAGTTAGCCCAATGAGACTTCAGACAATTTCCCCTGTCCCCTCAAACATTTTGTAATATCTCTGGACGTTTTTACAGGGGAACCCTGGTTTAAAGCTTAAATTAAAGCAAACTCCTTGGAATTAAATGCAAACCATCAGACTTCCTAGATGTTTTACTGTGTCCACTCACCAGACAGAAATTTCCAGAAAAAAATTCAATAAATGATTTTTTTTTGTCCTGTCTTCAAAGATAAATTTCTCAAGTTGTGGCCCTGGAAAATGGCTGAAAATACTTGTAGATCTTGCCCTAAGTGTCTACGAGACAAACTGGACAAATATCTAAAACAAAATCTACATAATTTGTTTGTGAAGTCAGGATCTGGAATTATATGTTCACATACACAGAAAATTATATTCAGAAATTATTAAAAATATTAAAAGGTGTAATAGCTATTGCAATTACTATGTAAACCTCTAGGCAGTGCTAGAGGATTTTTCATCGCTTTTTTTACTGCCATCTTAGCAACAGGTGTGAGTTGCTGACATAGATAACTCCTAGATGCTATGTCAACAAACATCTTGCTAGATAGATACTACAAAGCCTGGCTGAGGTTTTTTTTTATTTCCCCAGTCATGTTATAGAGGCAGTGACATCTCCTAGGACTCTGAATGGTCGAAAAATAATGAATGACAGCAATTTGAACCAATTAGACCCCCCCTTTTCAGACTTCATTATCGTGGACAGCCAAACACATTTACTCTGTCGGTTTACATTGACCCAGTGGTTTAGCAGGTAGGTATACCGTTTTTCAGTGGGTACAACATCTAATTGTGTATATCGTGCATTTTGGTTTTGTGGGATTGTTGTTATTATTGTTACTATTATTGTTGTTATTATTGTTTAAATTGGTTTAAATTCCTAAACAGGGAATTTAATACAGTGAAAAAATACTTTTTGTCTGTTCTGGTATTGCTGTTCCTTTTAGAAGATATTGGGTTTCACTTGTAAGTTAAAAGTAACCTGATTAATTATGATTACGAATAATTTATGTTTTAGTGTGCTGCAGACGCCGGTGACTATGTTTGGTTTCAGTGGGCCTTTATACTCATACTTGCAGCATCTCTCTGGCACATTACACCTAGTAAGTGGGGAAAGAGGTGGGGTACATTGCTTGCTTTGTTTTTTAAATCATTAATATGTGTCAAAGGAAACCACACAAGTTGAGGCTTGTGAGACACACTGGTTGCAAATAACTAAGTATCATAAAGTAAAAATGATAATAAAGGTTAAAAACAGGAGCAGGCCATGTAGCCTGTTAAGCAGTTAGCAGCTAATTGAGTTGAGAATCCAATCGAGCTGCTTCTTTAAGAAAACCAGGATATCAAAAACATGAACATTCACCTCTTATCTGTAGTTTTCTATTTATTAACACATTCTCGGTCCAAACACATAAATGCCCCTGAATGCCTTCCACCTGTAATTTGAGAAATAATCCTTGCAGGGAACTTTATCAAAATCTTATGAAAAAATACAAGATATCATACCAAATACAACATATCATAACACCATGCATGCAATTCTTTAATTTTTAATAACCTTCAGTATTAAACATAAAAAATATTTAAAGTACTTAGTGGTTACTGTATGTATAATTAGACAGGCAGGTAGAAATGAGCCCCTCCTGACCTACAGTATGTGTCCTTACTACAGTTACATCATTAGAATAAAACTATTTTGCTATATCCACAAGTGGTACAGTATGATTGTGCACAGTATATACAGTAGTTATGAGGCCACAGTATCTACAAGTGTGACATGGGCCCTTGAGTAATACCTTTTGAAATTGAATAAAATCAGATGATTCTCATTCTAAATTCACATAAAATCCATAAGTGCTGTTTAAAAAAGCAAACACAACAAAGGAATTTGTTTTCTATAAATCCTACAATATTTTGCAGAAGATAACTCAAATTATTGTGACATGAAGAGATAAACAACAGCAATACCAAATTTGAAGTGCATTTTGTGTAAAGGGAATCAGGGGTACAGTGCTACCAGAGCATACTAAAGCACTACTCTGGGGCCTTAAATCTGTCTCACCTGTAGATAAGGACCATCATTTCAAAACAAAAAGTGTGTCTAACTAAAACTGTATGCTCATCCCAATCTGAAATTATGCACTGTATCTTGTACAACTGAAATCCAAAAGCAGAGTACACAACAGTACTCTGGCAGAGTTTGCTTACTCCAGGATACATGAGCTCCCTCTATACCCAAATGAGCTGAGGTTTAACATCTCAGATTAATCTAATGCTACATTAATCAGGTGTTTAATATTTATTACAGAATGGTCCTATGTCCTTAAAAAACACATTTCATAAAACTGTTTTTACATACTTAGAGGACACTTTCTTTTCTTTATTTATTCTGCATTTGGGCAGAAAGTATGCACAGCATTTTACTAAAGTCAACATTGTTAGTAATGTACCTTGTACCACCAGTACTTTGTTGAAATCGGACATTTAGCAGATACTTTTATAAAAACTTCCATGGTCTTTTTTATCCCTGCAACTAGCATATGTGTGGTCCCCAGCATTACAGCACACAACAGATGAACACATCTGCTAACACAAGGAGATCAGTCCAGTGATCCAGCATATCGCTCAAGCTTCAAAATACAAATTTACAGGCTCACACCAAATGAGCTAATTACACAATTAGTTGTGTAATTAGTTTGTGTTTCATTGTACTGTATGTACCTGTATTTGCTGTCTCTTGAATATGTTGCTCAAACTTCCCTTTTGTCTGCCCCCTTAATAACTAGACATCAGTCATTTTCAATAATTTCTCTATTTACATATTCTTGTCATTAATGTTCAGCTTTTAATATTGGGTTTTAACAGCATCTGAATTGATCAATTCTAACGAAACATTAATTTTCATTAATTTAGTTTTCAGAAGTTCAAGAACTTCTCTTAAACACAGTCTTTCCACAGTCCAAAAATATACTGGTAGGTTAATTGTTTTCTCGGAAAATTGGCCCTAGGTGTAAGTGTGTGCATGTCTGTGTCTGTGTGTGCCCTGTGATAGACTAACGTCCTGTCCTGACGTATCTTCCCATGTGCATGTTGCTTGCCAAGATAGGCTCTCTATAGGCTCTCTTTGCCAATCTATAATTCCTTGGAAGAACAGCTTGCTTCTAAACTGTCATAATATTTCAATGGAGTTTGAATCCAGACTTTGACTTGACCAATTCAAAAAGTGAAATTTCTTCCTTTACACCCATTTTGTTTAGATTCGCTTGTATATTTAGGATCATTGAATCACATGTGTCACCCACTTTCGGCTCTGCTTCAGCCAATGTATAGCATGACATCCTATTTCAGAATTTGCTGATATAACACTGAATTCATGGTTCCATCAATGTTAGCAAGCCATCCAGAGACAGCATAGCAGCCCCAAAACATATTACTCCCACCACCCTGTTTGATGGTTGGAATAAGTTTCTTCTGTTGGTTTCTGCAACCTAAAAAAATTCTCATTGTTGCCTAAAAATTCAGCTTTCCCTCTCCAGAGAACATTCTTCCAATCACAATAGGCCTGTGGATTGCCCACATGCTCTTTGGAGAGCTTGAAAGAGGTGGTAAAGTTATTTTTAGAGAGCAATGGTTTCTTCCCAGATACACTCCCAAAAGAACCATTTCTGTTCAATCTTTTCCTGATGGTTAAGACATGAACATTAGCTAAAGTAATAGAGATCTGTAGATCCTTAGATGTCACTATGGGGTTCTTTGTGACTTCCTAGTTGATTTACTGGGTTGTTGTTGGGACTACAGTATCTCGGCAACACAACCTGGGTGCAGTCACTATTGTCATGAATATTTTCTATTTCTAGACTGTTTAACAGTGGATGGATGGTACCCCAAATGATTATGAATGGTTTTCTTACCCTCTCCAGATTGAGGAAGATGAGCCTTTTTGAAGTCCTCTGAAATGTCTTTTATTTGTGGCATGATGCGATATGAATAAACAAGGTTATCACTTATGAAATTGTACAGTAATTCAAATAATTATATTGGGGGGTTAAAAACTTTTTCTCAGGACTATCTCTTCAATTTCAGTTCTTTTTATTATTTTCTATTGTATAATACTAATAAAACAATATTGCATGTGTATAGTCTACTAAATTAGGGTTCTGAGCCATTTAAGATGACAAACGGGCTTTCTTTTGATAGTTTACATGACCCAAGACAACTCAACGAAATATATTTTGATTCACTACAGCCTATAAATTCTCTATGTACTTACACACAATGTTATCTTTATCGGTTAAAAGATCCAGCATTCTAGTGCTTAGATTTAAACATGTCTTCCTCGAGCACAGCATATGTTAATTTGCCCCATATGCAGAAACTAAACTGTACCCTCAGATCATACACAACTGCTGACAAGACTTGCCTCATCCCTCCAAATTAAGAGAACAATTTTAGAAGTCGTAAGTGCAGTACACTTGGGGAAAAGACTGCTCCACCAGCTAACCCTCATGATGAATCGGTGCTTATTTATTATCATCTGTATGTATAACACATGAGATCGGGTCAGTCTCTCATCACAGACTCACCAAATTAATTGGAAGCAAATGCGAGTCTTTGCCTCCTTATGTAACCCAGCTAAGGCAGGCAGATCGTTAGACTCCTCACTTAAATTAAAATAAATGTCCCGGTAGAATTTGATACTTTTCACCTGAGATGACACAGAAAGCAAAAAGTAAATGTTAGCTTAAGCCGACTGTGTGGAGACTTGAAAGTGAAACCAAACAGCAACTGGTATAAAACAAAAATGTCAGCAGAAGAGTAACACATTTAAGACATTTTAATGAGTAAAACATTCAAATGTCATATTTATTATCATTCATTTCTAAAATGCTGATTTATAACATTAGTTAAATTACAGTTAAAATCAAACTAGATTTAATTAATAGTAATGTATAATTCCTTACATTTCTATTGTGCTTTTCATCCCAAGGGATCATAAAACACCTAGCATAAACTATACAGTACATTGCCTACAAATGGTTTTAGACCATTGCCTATTTTTTCACATTTGGTTTTTAAAGCTTGCAGTCATGACTTTGAAGTAGCAGTCAATATTTCTATGCACAACCAACAACACATATTTAATGTACTGTATAACTCTAAAAAACAGGTAATTAGATAATTAATATGAAAGAAAAATGGAAAAGCAATGATTGCATTAGAATGCAAACATTTTTATGGCCTACCTAAATTAATTAAGGTGCACAAATTTACCTTAATGGGCCATAACAAGTTTGTATTAAAATGTATTTTATTACAATTTTTTACCCGTCTCTGAACAATAATTGTGTTTAACATGATTTTAATAAAAACATCTGACCTTTGTGAGGTCACGTAGAGAATTTCAAACACAGGCTCAACCATCAAGATCATGAACCTTTCTTTCAAAGCAAGCCAACGATAAAGTCACTGAAAAGCACAGATTAGAAGGGTTTATGACAACCTGTATGAGCACAGTCTACTCAGTCATCAAGAAATGGAAGTTGCATCCTACTATTAAGACACTGTCTAGGTCAGGCTGTCCCTCAAAACTGAGCAGCCAGACAAGGAGGAAACTGGTTAGGGCCACTCATAAGTCAATGACAACTTTGAAAGAGTTACAGAGTTCAATGCCTGAGATGGAGAAAATGTACAATAGTTAATTTCAAGTCAGTCTATAATATCCCTATCCCTCCATAAAGCTGGCCTATAAAACTAATTTCATATCACACATGCAGTCTGCAACAAAGCACCAAAGCAAGAGTGGTTCCGCAAAAATCCTATAGATAGGAGATTACTAGCAGGAAAAAAGGCAGGAACACCTGCTTCAGTCTGCCAAACTGAAGGTTTAAAACTCACAATGAATGAGTGCTCAGCTTCTGAGATATAGCCAGAAGGCGGCAATACTGCTGTAAGATTTCCACTTAATAAATACATATGTAGAAAGAGTCAGGTAATTAAAAGTACTCCAATCCTTGTAAAAGCTGAGATAGCATATCTTCCCTTTTTTGTTCATGCATAATAAATGCTAAATTGACACAAGTGGCACCATTGGTACATTGGCATATTGGCAACAAATCTGTATATTCTTGATCATATTATTGTTAAAACAGGGTGAATACATTTCTACTGTGTAAACATTTAGGAGATTACTATAGGACGTACACCATACTTAACTTTTCATGCCCAAACGGGCACTGGTGATCACACATAGGACAGCACACCTGGCGTTGTTAGAACATGCTCAGGCAGACTTTCACAGCGTGCATCTAATTAGTTTATTATTTCATGAATTGTTTCATTATTTGTTACATTTACTTTAAATACTTGCCTTGCCCTTCACTCACGGCTCTGTCATTAATAATAATAACAATTATTATTATTATTATTTGATTATGCAACGGCAGCCATAGTGCGCCAGAATGCTCACCACACTTCAGCTGTCCGTTGGGAGGAGAACAGAGTGATGAATCCAATTCATAGACTGGGAATTATTTGGAGGCAAATGGGAAATTTGGCCAGGGCACCAGGTTTACACCCCTACTCTTTTCAAGAAACGACCTGAGATTCTGAATGACCACAGAGAGTCAGGACCTCATTTTTATGTCTCATCCGAAGGTTGGCGCCTTTTTACAGTATAGTGTCCCCGTCACTATACTGGGGCATTAGGACCCACACAGACCGCAGGGTGAGTGCCCTCTGCTGGCCCTCTTCCAGCAGTAACCTTAGTTTTTTCCAGGAGGTCTGCCATCCAGGTACTCACAAGGCTCACACCTGCTTAGCTTCAGTGGGTTGCCAGATGCAAGTTGCAGGGTGATATGGCTGCTGGCTCCTATGGATCCTGAACACATTAGCTGAGCTACTGTGCGTTTAACTAACCTGTCTTGTGTGGGACTCTGTAGTCATTATATCTTGTCCAAATGATTCATTACCCTTGACATTTCCTAATCTCCTAAATGTTTACCCTACCCTTGACACCTTTGGTCCTTTAAAAACTTGAACCATCTTCTTCTCTCGCCCTGCCCCCTGGTACAACGACCATTTGCGATCTATGAAGGCAGCCTCTCGGAACCTTGAGCATAGGTGGCATCATTCTGGCCTAAATGTACTGTACATTATCAGGCTTGGAGAGATTACTTGTCTGAATATAAGGTTACTATAGAATCTGCTAGATCCACCTACGTCTCTCCCAACATTGAAAATTACCTACCATATCATTTCCATACCTCCTCCCTCCTTATCCAACTTTTCTGGTTCCCTTCTCTCCAGTTTCTCTCTTCTTGACTTAGCATCCCTCAATAAACTAGTTACACAAATGAAACCCACCACATCTATTTTAGATCCCATTCCCACCACTTTATTTCAGTCCTGTTTCTCATCTCTCTGTCCCATTGCCCTCAATTTATAAATGAATCCTTGAGCACTGGCATTTTACCAACAGTCCTCAAAACTGCTGCCATTACCCCCGTGCCAAAAAAGCCTAACATGGCTCTCAACAATCTTAACAATTTTCGCCCCATCTCCAACTTACCCTTTCTTGCAAAAATTCTAGAACGTGCTGTCACATTTCAGTTACATAAACACCCCATGACAAATAACCTTTTTAAACCCCTCCAATCTGGCTTCTGTCATCTTCACAGCACGGAAACTGCCCTGGTCAAAGTCACTAACGATCTTCTAATAGCTTCTGATTCTGGTTCTCTTTCTATACTCATCCTTCTTGATCTCAGTGCTGCTTTTGACACTATTGACCATGATATCCTACTTTCTTGTCTTGAGACTGTGTTTGGAGTTTCTGACACTGTTCTCAAATGGTTCAAGTCTTACCTCACTTATCGCTGTCACTTTGTCTCTCTTAATCGGCATAGGTCTGAAATGGTCTTGTTACGTGTGGTGTTCCTCAGGGCTCAATACTGGGCCCCTTGCTCTTCAGCATTTACATGTTTCCACTTGGTCAGCTTTTAAGATCACATGGCCTCAGCTATCATTTCTATGCTGATGATACTCAAATATACATCCATACCAAACCTGACACTGATGTGGCTGTCTCTATTCTATCTAATTGCATCTCTGACATAAAAACTTGGATGACTCAAAATTTCCTTCTTCTTAACTGTGACAAGACTGAAGTCATGCTTATTGGCACCCCCATCAACTTCGTAAAGCCAATCCTGTAACCCTATCTGTAGATGGTTCTGTACTTGAGCTAATGTCTAAATTGAAAAACCTTGGAGTGATATTCGATTCTGGATTAACATTCAACCCACATGTGCAGCATATTGTCAAAAAAGGATTTTTTTTTCACCTCTGAAATATCGCTCGACTACGCCCTATACTATCACTAACTGTGGCTGAAAAGCTGATCAACACATTTATGTTCTCTCAAATTGATTACTGTAATGCTCTAATCTTTGGGGTATCTAAATCTACTTTGAACAAACTGCAGTATACAAGTGATCACATTACTCCTATCCTGGAGTCCTTGCTTCCTGTCAAATTCCATGTTGGAATTTGCTCACCTCATGCTCACCTATAAGGCTCTGCATGGTTTGGTACCTCAATACCTGTCTGAACTATTATCGCCATACTCCCCACCTCGCAACCTTCGCTCTTCAAATTCTGGTCTCCTTACTGTCCCCCAAGCTCGTCTACATTGTATGGGTGACAAGACCTTCTCCTGCTGTGCCCCCAAGCTCTGGAACTCTCTGCCCAAGGATATCAGAGAGTCACCTTCTCTAAACTCCTTCAAATCCAGACTCAAAACCCTCTTCTTCAGAAAAGCCTTTACTTAACTGTTCCATTCTTCACCCCTCTGCTTTTCTTAGTACCACCATCCTCAGTCTCCTCTGTATATTGTAATTGTTTTATCTTATGTATTCTTTTTATTTATTGTTGTTGACATTCTGTAAAGCGCTTTGAGAAGCCACCTTTAAAGGTGCTACTGTATATAAAATAAAGTTTATTATTATTATGATGATTTGTTGTCTAACAACCTGACATCAGAATCATAACTAACATTTGATCGTAAAATCGTAACTGACATTTGATCTGAAGTACTTGCATAGGATGGCTACTGCCAATGAAATCAACAGGACATATTTCAGATATTAATAAATTTGGAATTTGGAAAAATAACCCTGCAAAAAGATTACAAACCCCTGTATCTGCACTAAATTTTACTTCTGGTTTAGACAGCATGAACAATCTGTCACAGTGAACCTTCTATCAAAAAAATGAAGGCTCACGAACAGTGTAATGAAAAGTTCTATCAAGAAATCGAAACTCATTTTGGTGCTTTTTATTCATGCACATTAAGTTTCACTGGATGTTGAAGACGCTGTAAATAACTTCATTAGCACGAGTACAACATAAAAGAACACATTATCCTTAACAGCAGTATGAAGCTTCATTAATAGTAAGAACTGTTTTACCATTTCTTATAATTCATGAAGGAAACGGGGGGCAGAGAGATACTTGTTAATGTGAATACATTTTAACACAAACACCTCCAATAATTCTGAAAAGTTGCAATCCATTGTTTACATACAAAATATTAAATTACTTATTGTACACCTACAGATCACTGCTCGTAAAAGGTAAATATGTTAATACACCATAAGAAGACTATTTTAGTTTTTTACAGGTTTTTGGTTCATAGTTTAAGCTAAACAGTTGACGTGTGTACAGTTCACACAGCTACTTAAACCAAAACACTTTAAAGCTTTATGCAAAGGCAGTCTTATTTTTGTCTTGTCATTTCTGTCTAAGCTTTTTATGGGCTCTGCCTGACTGGGTTCCTTGGTTATTTGCGATTTGTGTGATGTTGATGGATTGGATATAATCTGAACTAAAAATCCTCTCAGTACTGTATATAATGAATGTAGCTGGATATACCCCAAAAAGAGAACATCCACACACTGTCTCTACATATGCAGTATCCATCTAACCATCTAATCTTTTTCAGCGCATTGCTCCTGTCCCTGTTCCAGCTCAGACAGCGATTACAACAGAGAAAATGCTAGACAGAGATTATATAATTGATACACTGATGTGAGAGCTGAGGCTTACATTTTGTGTCTTCATTATCTTGATAGAAGCTTTACTCTGACATATTTTCTTTTTATTTTTCTCTTGTTTTTGTTTCTCTTTCAACTAATTTTATTTGACTTTGCACGAGGCGATGGGGAACCCAGGAAATACCAATCCTGTCTCGGACTTCTTCTACAAGCAAAATCAGGAAGAACTGGACTCTCATGATTTGGATCAGATGTCAGTGTTGCTTTGGGAATTACTCTCAATGGACAGGCAAACGTAGATGGTGAAAATTAAGACAGCAGTAGCGACCTCTCTGACTGGATTTTAACTGAGTACTTAAAAGGTAAGATGGTACATATTCCTCTTCTAAACTGGACATTATTTTGGGAGAATGGTGGGTAATGAGCAGGACACGAAGTTCAAAAAATCTGAAGAGCAAGGAAATTGAGTTTGAAGATCACTGGGGATTAAACAATATTTGAATCACGGCCTTATTGTAAATTTCTAAACATGATGATACAGTTAAATTACAGTACAAAATGATCTAAAAATGGTTTCCAAATCTGAAACTTCTTTATTAAGAAGAAACATAGGATACATGGAGATTGCGTGTCTAGAGTCCATGACAGGCCCTAGGTACTATCCTTGTCACTATCACATCACCATATCAATTTCAACAGATTTGGTTTAACTAATAAAATTCTTAGGTCCCTTCTGGTTTCGACTACCACGCTACTACCACTTTTCAGAGAAGTCAATTCTGTGATTCTTCAGTTTTGCAAGAAGGCCATGTGCCTCTTTGCAAACACTTCACAGGAGTGGCTTCTGACTAGTCACTATCCCAAAGTGGCTAAATCTGTGTAATGCTGTGTAGTGCTGAAGCATTTGTTGTCCTCTAGACAGGTTCTCTGACCACCTCTGTTAGGGTGGTCATTGGATTTTTGGTCACTTCTTTGACCAACGACCTACTTGTCTGATTGCACAATTTGGGAGGAAAGACTGCTCTAGGAAGAGTCTGGGTAGTTCTGTATTCTTTCCACTTCCGAATTATGGACCTAAGCGTGCTCTTGGGAGCTTTCAAAACCCTAAATATGATTTCTGCCCCTTCCCAAATTTATGCCTCCTCACAATTCTATCAAAGAGTTGCTCTTCATGGAAGAGGTTCTGTTCTGACAAGCACTGTCAAATGAGGCACCTGATATATATAAGGGTGTATTATTTCTGAAATCATGTTATTCAATTAAATGGACCACAGTCATGTACAGTATATGGAGAACACAGGTGGACTGTATTCAGGCATTAAAGTGATGTTATAAGGAAACTGGAGTGCTGTAGGAAAGGAGGTGAATACTTTTCAAATCAAGACACTTATTTTTCTTTTAAATTACAGGTACCTTTCCACTTTAATTCCACTTTGACATTATAGAATAATTTGTGCGTTTCAGTGATCTCATATAAATGTATTTCTATTTGAGTTTGCAACATTAATTATGAAACATCCACTGGGCGAGGGACACTTTTTGAAGGCACAGTATAAAGATACTGGCACTACATTGGGAGCCTCCACATTACCTTGCATCACTGGATCCTGACTTGGCTTAACATCGTTTATATGGTTCTGCTCTCTACTACTAGAATCTATGGCGAAGGCTTGGAGTGCTGCTGCTAGTGCAGTAAAAACGTTATTGCAAGGGGTTCCTGTTGTAACTGTTGTGTTTTGTGGGTTCTTGACTGGAAAGTCTAGTGTTGCTGGAGTGGAGCTGTTCTTGCTTTTATATTTCTATAAAATTTAAAATAAATATTTGGTCACACAAAAAGAGAAAGTGTTAGATGAGGCCATGGCCATCTGAGGAACTGTGCTTTCAGGAGAAGTCAGTGTTCTCTTCAATTCAAAGAAATGTGAACTGGGATACAAGTACCTGCTTAGACGTGCTATTGAAACTTACATGGTCACAAACATTGGGAGAAGTAAAGAAACAATGTTCTTTTCAAAAGTTCATCATAATCTTTATTTTATTTTAGTGCCTTTAAAGTCGGCTTCGCAAAGCACTTTACAGAACGACAACAACAAAAAATATATATACACAAGATATACACAGTGAAAACACACAATGAGAGGAGACAGTAGATGGGGTACTGAATACAGCAGGAGCAAATAGGGTATATAACAGAAGTTAAGTAAAGTCCCTTCTAAAGAAGAAGGTTTTGAGTCTAGATTTGATCAAGTTTAGGGAAGGTGACTCTCTGATATCCTCAGGGATAGGGATAGGAGAAGGCCCTGTTACCCATAGCATGTAGATGGGCTTAGAGGACAGATAGGAGACCAGAAGTAGAAGAGTGGACGTTGCGAGGTGGTGAGTAGGATGATAGCAGCTCAGACAGGTACTAAGGCGTCAAGCCATGCAGAGCATTATAGGTGAGCATGAGGATTTTGAAGCTAACATGAAACCTGACAGGAAAACAGTGCCAGGACTCCAGGATAGGAGTAATGTGATCACTTGCACTAGACCTGGGCAGGATGGTGGCTGTTGAATTTTGGACATACAGTACTGTACCAGTGTTTGTTCAGTGTGGATTTAGAAACCCCAGTGAGCAGAGCATTACAGTAGTCAATATGGGAAAAGACAAATGTGTTGATCAGCTTTTTAGCAACAGTTAGCGATAACATAGGATGTAGTCTGGCGATGATAAATATTAAAGAAATCTTTCATTATCCAAGGGCTGATCTGTATTATAAACATCATTTATTATATACTATCATTCCTTACCTGACATTTTCCATTGACACACAAATCTGTCTCATAAGGTCCACATGGAGTGCCATCTAGGACTCTTTCTGCTACCATCACAGGTGAGTCTCGTCCCACTGGACTGCAGAACAAGACACAGGGCTTTTCTGTGGAGAAGAAAATATCAAACATATTTTAGAACAAACATATAATGCACACTGGGCAATTTAAGGAATGATAATATTAAATTTACCTCATTGATTTATTTGAAGAATACACTTCTGAGTAATTGATATCAACTGTCATTTACATTCACATAACTGAACATTATGAATCACTGACTGATTAGTACAGCTGTTGTAAACAGTAAAACATTACATAAGAGCATAAAATTGAATACACAAGTAAAAGAAAGAGAAGTGTAAATCTGTTCTGCAGGCCCCAAGCACCGCATATCAGCAGTTATTAGTTCTGATTTTCACAGCTTCATTCAGTAGTAGAATACTGAAAAAAACACATTTTTCACAGAAGTCGGCCTTATTGAGATTAAGAAAGCATTAATAAAAACAAGCAAAACAATTAAGCCTACTGTAGCTCATTAAGACTAATGCTAGTGATGCACTGTATTCTTCATAAATGCTCTTAACTTAGCTGACCTAGTCAGCAAGAGTAGACACTAGTATGGCACAAAAAGAAACAACATCAGTGATTAAAAATCAAGATTTGGAACTTGCTGAATTGAATCAGATGAGTAATCTGTACAAATATGGTTCCAATCAGTTGTTTAATGTTAGCTGAGGTAAAGTATTTTGGATGGTTAAAATAAAAATTACTTAGCGATAAATTCAATCTGAACAGTGTCTTACGGTATTACAATATGGCAGGCCTAAATGAAATGTATTTAAAATATTACATCTACTTTCATAATGCAGTTTTATCCCTAAAAACTATTTTGTAGCGAAAAGGTCGAAAACTCTACAAAGCAAATTTAATCACTTAAACTGTTTAGGCAGAAGTAATGGGAGATAACATTGGCTTAGATTCCACCTTTTGAATTAAAGTCAGCCAAGCAATTACTGCTGCTCTCAGTAGGTAAAGAGAGGGCGTATTGTAATTTCCACTGCCTTCACAGAAACAGCTCCACATCCTGTTATGAAAGTTAAAATAGCATACATTTGGCCAGCAGCTGTAATAATTTTATACTGTGACAATGGATTGAATGGGACACTGATTAAAGACTGCATATTCATAGTGAAGGCATTTAACTCCAAACACACCCAGGCAAAATACAATTACAGTATTTTCACTATTTTGTACATCTAATGAAATACAGTATCTGTCAAAACTAACACCATATCAGCATTACTGTTTACAGAAAGACAAAACCAATGTGCCTAATTAGGTTTTTGCCAAAAAACATATTTTCAGGAGCTCCAAATAAGAATAGTTTAACCTTGGCCAAAAAAAAAACAAAACAAGCTTAAATCCAAACAAATAATACCATGGCCAGGTGGCTTGTTCCAGCCTCCCACTACCCTTACCGTTAAAGATGTGTTTCCTTTCTTGGTTTTAAATGCACTTCAGCCTAGTTTTCACTGTTCCCTCTGGTTCATGTTTCATTGTTAAGTTTGAAGAATTTTAAATACTTGTAATAGGGTCTCTTGCACAATTCTTTGTTCAGGACTAAAAAGGTTTAGTTCCTTCAGTCTGTCTGTGTAGGTCATTTCCTTAAGCTCCAAAATGTATCTGGTTGCTCTTCTCTGAACTGATTCCAGAGCAGCATTACCTTTTCTACAATGTGGTGACCAAAACTGTATATAATATTCTTACTTGGGTGTTATACAATTTTAAGATAACATCCTTTGTTTTAATTGTGTTTTTAACTTTACAGTACATACTAACATTTTTTTGCCTCTAATAAGTTGGTTATACAAGACCAAAATCCACTGTTTTCTAAATCCATATTGGCAGTTTCCAAGGATTTTATTTCCATATAGGTGATCCTCTAGTTAGGTTCTAACAATTGTAATAAAATAACCTGCCATGTAATACAACAGTAGTTCTCACAAAAATGGTATACAAAAAGGGAACTGTATGTAAATCATGCAGATCTCATCTTATTAAAACATATTACCTTTAAGGTTTAGCAAGCTGTTTTGTACAGAGTTCAAGAGTGTGTTTAAAAGTTACCACCACCTGCTGTAGTGGTGCAGTGTATGGGTATTTTGCTGTGAAAGGAAAAAGGGCTTTTATTGTGCAGAAACCTGGAATATTATATACTGAACCATGTAGCTGCTCAAGATAGCAGAAAAATATGACCAAAAAACCAAATATTCGGTGCATTCTGCCAGATTTTAGTTAAATAAAGTTTGAGCTATGGTTATGGCTTGTAACAGCCATTCATTTTCTAACCGCTTCATCCAACACAGGGTTGAAAGGTAGCTGGAGCCTATCCTGGTAAGCAAGGGGCACAAAGCAGGATACACCCTGGATGGGACACCAGTCCATTACAGGGTACACACTCACACAGATATGCACACATCACACCATTTGTTTGGATTTGTTTGTTGAACATTTCCTTGCATACTCAATGAAATGAAACATGTCATCTATGAACATTCTATAAGTTATCTGTGATTTCATGGCATTTTACACTCATATTTTTCATATTATTCTTTAATTTTAGCACAACATTTCTTAAAATATATATCTTTCAATTAATTTTCTCCTTTCTTTGGTTTTCTGCCAGGTATAAGAGTTGGAGCATGATGATAAGCAACATCTGTGAGCATTCTGCAACTCTGAAAAGTGGGTATGTTGCTAATTTAAATGTTTTTTAGTATCATTTTCTGTGCCATTAGTATGACAATATGATGAATGCTAACACTTTTTGAATGTGCCTGAAAGAGATCTGTGCAAATAACCTGCACATGAAACGTCACTAGACTGTTATTTGCACACGGTACAAATGAGAAGTGGATTTTAATCATTATCCTTGACACAAGGGGAAAAATTGTTCAAAAACATTGAAAAAATGTTTTACTTTTAATCAGTCTGCAATACAAAAATAGGCAAGACAAAAAAGCAAGTTGCCATTTCTTAACCGGACATTTTGCAGGGAGACACCCTGGTGCTGCAGTGGCTGGCCCTGGAACAGGAAATTGCTTTCTGTTCTAGAGGTGGGAGACGGGAAACTGGTGATGGAACTGGACACTTCCCTGGTAAGCCCAGGGCCTTGGGGACACTTAAAAATGAGCAAAGATGCATTTGTGCTATAAGTGCTCCCAACACCCGATTGTTTAACTGTATTTGAGTTCTTCAGGTTGGTTTAGTTGGCTTAGACCTCACTGTAAAAAGTTAAAGGCATTAAACTTCGGGTATCTGCAAAGTGGTCTATTCTGGATTTTCAAATTCCTCACACTACAGTATGCTTTAGCACCTTTGGCAGTCCACCTACAATATTCCAACACTGAATTAAAATCTTGTGGGATACCTTCAGTCCTTTCAAATTTACCACAGGTTTAAATGGGCCCTCTACACTTGCAAGCTAGCACTGGAAAAGGTGAAGCCATACCTCACAGAAATTAGGACATAGATTGAAGGAACACAGAAACAACAATCATACCAATAAAAGCATGCATTGAGCAGTGTTTGCAGAGTGTATGAAGTTTTTAAAATGGAAGCCTGTTGAATCTCCTTCTGGGAGCAGAATTAGTCTGTAATAATTTAAAGTGCCTCACCATCGTTAATGACAGCAGTCCACATCCTAGCCTTCTTCTTGCTGGCCTGCCTGTCATGTGATTGGCACTGCTGGTCCCTGAAGCTGGGAGTGCCCTTTGTGCAGGGGGGGCCCTCACAGGCTTTGTGCTCCACACTGGCCTTCGGGCAGTTCTTCCCTCCAGGCCCAGGGCTGTGAAGAGCAGGAACCCACTGATTAAAAACACATACATTTCCCTCTCCCTGCTCACTGTGCTGCTCACCCCCAAGGAAAGTCCATCTGATAGGACAAGCCTCAAACCAGATGCACCTCATAATTCTCAATATGATTGAGCTGGATACATCCTTTTCCCCTGCTGGCTCAAAGGCAAGTAAGACAGATAGGCAGATACCAAGCTTTCTTGTTAAATAAAGTTTTCTTGGCTCTCTCTGTAACTGTTAATCATTTCAAGCATAACCTGCCCAATCAATCTAACAGTTACAGTTACAAAAGTCAGACACTTGATAGAGGATTTTAAAATAATTATCTCATACTATTGGACTACTTTAAAAATAGTACTCCTCCGGCATTGCCACTAAAAACAACTGATTTGAGTTAGTTCTTACACAGCCCCATGAGCCAGGAGTGCCTTCTTTCTCTGGCAAGGTAGTTACTTTCCTATTCATTCTGATCTATCCTTGTTGTGTTGTTCTCTTGAAAATTATATAAAGCAGCATCAACAGCCAAGATGCAAATAAAAACAGCATGTCCTTTTCATGGATTTCCAGGTGCAGTAATACACACTGAAACAGACCCTACATTACCTTTTGCAGGGTTTAATGAAATTAAGGATAGATTAGAGCCAAAATCATACTTGAGGTTGAGTGAATGTTTCCATGTATTGTCACCATACATAATGATATAAAATTATTTGTTCACTTTGTTTTAATGTTGATTATATGCAATCAAAGTCCTGAAACTAACCTTCATAGAGTCAGTATTTAAGGGGAAGGAGAACGTTAATTCAGTTATTCTTCAGTAACCACCAGTACTGGGGAAAGGCTATTTTAAAAAGTAATCCATTAATCGATAGCACATAAATTACTTCTGTAAGAGATTACTGGTTAATTTAATTTAAAATTAACAAAAAGTAGTGGGAAATTATTAAACGGTCATCTATAATGTCTACATTACAATCATCTATAATGTAATTGCTAGCATTACCTCTTAAAAGCAATGTCTCTCAACTCTTTACTGATGTAAAAATTACGATTAACTGACTCAGAACTATAATTTTGTACCTATAAAAGACTATTTTTAAAAGAGAGTTCCCCAGCACTGTCTACAAATAATTAAATGCCTTAGTGTGAAGGATACTCATAAACAGTACAAACTGGCTGTACTGGCATGCACTTAAAGACCTGAGTTCTCACACGACTTCAGTTTTTTCAGAAACGTACGGTGGATTATCGCACTTCCTCTGCCTGAACCTGGCGCCTGTCCCACATGTCCGGCTGCACATGCTCCACTGGCTCCAGGCGCTCCAGTCTCCATCTATGTGCTGAGGGATGGGGGTCTTGCTGACGCAGTCTCCAGCCCTGCACCACTGAAACAGTCCCAGGGCAACAGTGAGTGTCTCAGGAATGAATGACTGAGGCACATCAAAGACAAATCTGCACGGTAAAGCTGCAGATTCTTGGTATTTTACGGTGCCCACCAATAGAACACACA
Source organism: Atractosteus spatula (assembly GCF_055471065.1). NCBI lineage: Eukaryota > Metazoa > Chordata > Actinopteri > Semionotiformes > Lepisosteidae > Atractosteus > Atractosteus spatula. The sequence continues at coordinate 44,559,240 of NC_142712.1, read as the reverse complement.
ATAGGGCTCATAATCATCAGAGCTAGTGACTCATTCCACACGTGAAAAATTACTCTTCAAGCAAACTAATCGGACATGAAAGCAGAACATCAAAGGTTGCGTGAATGTAAAACCTATTTTTTATGCAGTAGTGTTACGAAAATCACAATTATATACAATATATAGTATATAGTTTAGTACATACAGTATACAGACATTTTTCTTACCTTGTCAGGTCCACATTCAGTTCCATCTAGAGGGGGGTCTAGCTTGGTTTTGCAGGACGTATCTCCTTCCACAAGACACCACAGGCCCGCGCACATTAGGTGCTGAAGTAGAGTATCATGGAAGAGCACTCATTCTTTTATACTAAACAAAAAAACTCCATTGGTGTCACAACTGCAAAATCCTACATACATGTCTCAAAAAGAAGAGTAGTATCTTTATCCACAAAAAGATGCAACTTACTCGGTAAAAAACAAAAATGTGGATAACATTGTACTAGTTAATTTCTAATACATTTCTCTTTCTCCAAATTATTACAGCATGTTTTACAAGACAAATTCTTTAGGATCAGGATTTCAATATGTAACGATAAACAAAGTAAGAGATTTTCATGCTTAAAGACCACAAACCACAAAAAAAAACCAGAAAAGAAGCATGGGAAGTTTTTATTGCTTCCCCATTTGTCATAGCTTTGAGGAGAGATGATCAAAAATGCTTCCTACCAAAACATGCACTTGATACACAATGTATGGTGCATGAGTATACATAAATGAAAGGGCTCATTTGCTTTAAAACAAAATATTTCCACTAACCCCAACCCTGAGACATCAGTAGGTAATGCACAGGTTTTGTTCTGTCATTAGTGATGTACCAACAGAACTTTAAGGCACTGGCAATTGTTTGCCTATAGGGGAGGGATAAAATCTCCAGATAATTAAACTTTTTACTGCCCTAACAGGAGATATGGTACTTTTACAGCTTGAAGAACTACTTTTACAGATGGTCGAGAATGTAGCATTCAATGGGATCTGCCTCCCAGATCATATATTTATCCAACATCATAAAACTGTCAACAGGACAACCCTTTAAGCTTTACTTAATATTTTTCCAGCCCCACGTCTGAAATAAAATAAACCTGACAATGATACCAACTGTTTTATTCTCATTCAAAATACAGTGTACATTGTTGAACAACATCCATAAGTGAGCAAAACAGGTTTATGTAACCATTCTATTTTTACGCTGTACTGTAATTGTTGTTTTTCAGAAAAAAGGTCATTTTAGGTCAAAAAAAGTTTTCACAGCTTTTTAAAGATAGAAAGAAGAGCAAAGGCTAGACTCATTTGAAGCTATTTTGTATGGAAAAATTGACAAGCAGCTTTTAAAAATGAAAAAAAAACATTCTTTGAAAGACAATGAATAACTGTCTTTCTTAGCTGAAACAGATTTATTAAGTTTTCTTTAATAAACTAATTAAGTGGTAGTGATATAAACTGTAAATAATTGACTGAACTACATCAAAGAGATTACCAGTAAAGAACTATTTTCAACAGATCAATCCAAACATTGTTTGCCCAGTGAGAAACCTGGAACATTTCTACCAATGCTAGCAGCATGCCACTGTGTCACTTCCTGAATGCAAACGTAAATTACAGCCTGTCAGAGACAAATTCAGTATTAGCTCCGCAGGCAACCCCACAACACATCACTTGACAGGCACACCTCACTCCTGTCATTTCTCACTGTCGGAAACTTGTAAACTATAGAGGATTCCTTTGACATTGACCTCACACAAATCATGCTACACAATTTTTTAACATGACATAATATGTAACTCAGTAGTGGAAAAATAAGAGAAATATGCAGTAATTCATCACTACTCTAGAGAAACATCTGAATTTGTAGAAGAACATAAAGTTTCTTTTAAAATAAAATTTATAAATTTATAAATGCTATCATTCAGTTTAAATTCAGTAAAAAAAAACAATGCCTTGATAAGATTGATGAAGATTGATGTAAACTGAATTTTATTACCAATTATACCATGTGATTCCGACATTTGTCCATTAAAGATTTCCATTTGTATATGACATTCTCTAGATAGCAAAGTAATCGCCACAAGGTAATTAACCCACAAGCACACCATCTTCACATCATTCCCACTTCAGCTACGTTTTTACATTATAGCTTGGCTTTGTATGAAATGCTTCCTTTGGGTTTAAACTGTCATCTGGTTTGAGACAATACATAGGCTCCTAGCAATTACAGTACTTAAGCAGTCTATGTAAATTAACAGCAATCGTACACCATTAGGGACTGCTGTGCTGTTTAACATGCAGCTAATATCTTGCCTTAATTGCTGATCTCAGTGTATTTTAAAGGAACACAAAGTGACTTTGTTAACCTTTTATTTCTTAGGTACTGATAGTCTTGGATTTCGAAAAATTACAATATAATATCAATGCAAAGTAGATTCAATAGTTGTTTCAGAAGACTTCAAAAACTAAAAAAAAATAATTGTGAAATTAAAATGTCAGTAAATTTAGCTGACATGCTAATAAAATGAACATTTGTCAATGATGTACCATATTATACAAACTGTTTTTCATGTTTCCCCAGTAAAGTGTAATTTATTAGAAGTATTACAGTAAATCACTTTGTACAACAAGTCTAAGGGCCAATGGGAAATTTGCCCAGGACGCCGGGGTTGCACTTCTACTCTTTTCGAGAAACGCCCTGGGATTTTTAATTACCACAGAGAGTTAGGACTTCGGTTTTACGTCTCATCCGAAGGACGGTGCCTGTTTACAGTATAGTGTCCCCATCACTATACTGGGGAATTAGGACCCACATGGACCGCAGGGTGAGCGTCCCCTGCTGGCCCCACTAACACCTCCTCCAGCAGCAACCTTAGGTTTTCCCAGGAGGTCTCCCATCCAGGTACTGACCAGGCTCACACCTGCTTAGCTTCAGTGGGTTGCCAGTTGTGAGTTGCAGGGTGATATGGCTGCTGGCAATGTGTCAACAACATTCCTGCGAAGCATGGGTTTAGAACCAACCACTAAATATTTATTTTCTTGTGTAGTCGGCAGAAGTCTTTAACTATAGTTCACTCAAATGTTGATCATGAACACCAGCTAGAGAACATAAAGTAATTAGCATATTGCTTGTTCCACAAAAACACACATTTCTGTTTCAAAATAGTACTTCTAAGTTTCACCTAGTGCATACAGTTGAATGGAAAGAAACATAATATGAAAACATAAAGCTTTCAATGGATGTGAAATTACATCGTGTTCCACTAAATATTTAGTTTTATGAATCCTGTCTATCTGTTCACAGTACTTCAGGGAGAGTGCTGTTACAGATTCTGCCTGAATGTATTGGTGGATAGCTATATCAAACCAATTGGTTTGAAAAATTTAATTTGAAGCAATGCTGATCGTTTGGCTCATGTGTCTATTCTGTGTCCTGTGACTAACCTGTCATGCCCACAATTTTCCAAGTAGTGGCGCACAATTTACTGAACACCACCAGGGGTAGAATGGAATTAGTGACCCAGGGCTTTCTGAGATCTTATCCACACAGTGACCCCTGTGACTGCCTGTGCACTCACCAACAAGGGACTCCAATCAGCACTGCACCACCAGCATGGGGCTCTGTTGCTAGTGATATGCCAAAAGATGAAAGTCTTGAAGATGGGAGTACATCTGAGAGGACAGATTCCTACCTATTATTTTTCCATGTACAACAAATACACATTTTAAGAATAAGAGACTAAACTGAACAAAAATATTTCAGGGATTTTTTCAAACTACAAGACACAATACTTTGCTTTTTTCACAAAGCAAATAGTTAAGCATATCTGCAAGTACTTTCCTGTAAGTATATAGTTTTAAACTCTGTGTGTCTCTTTCAGGGATACAAACTGAAAAGGCTATATTCTTCATGGCTAAAAATAATATACAGTAAATTAGCACGTGAAGATTTTGTGGTGAAAAAGAAGCAAACACATGCTTTGCCTGACACTGTTGTTCTATGTTCTATGTTCAAAAAAAGGCTGGATTCAAAGAGAATCAGACAAGTCACAAAGGGATACTCGTCCAAACCCTTGGAAATGTTCCTGCAGATAAATCAAGTGCATTAGAACAATATACAGTAGCATTTTGAATGCAGGGGGACAATCAGAAAAGCTTGCCACATGCCTGATGAAGCTGTCTGAATCCAGGGTATGATGCACAGAAACAAAGAAGATCCATAAAGAAGATCAAAGAAACATGAAAACAAACCTCCATATTATTGCAGAATGTCGCATTGGTGCCAAATAAAATCTGGCACTGCTCATCCGCACTGTAGTGCATGCCTGGCAGTTTGGGAGGAAGCCTCACCACAGAACGGCTTCGAAGATCTGTCTCCAGCAGGCAGGCACTGGCCTTTGACCTGGGAGCCACAGGGATTGCACAACATTAGAAGGAATGCTGAGAACCAAATATACACAAGCATTACAAAACATGGAAAAACAAATCACACTACATTTGCTTTTCCCACAGGAAAATAAGAGGCATTAGAACATCTTCTGACCCTCTGAAGTTACAGCAACATGCACTGTTTGTTCAAATGGAGAGTTTTTGTCACGTCTTCGAATCTTAGAATAAATAAAAAATCAGGTTTTGCAGTATTTATTTAAAGGAGGGGGCTATTTTACTAACTAAACACATCAAACCAAGGGAAGATACAGTGCCATGCACATGTATTCACCCCCTTCTGATGATGTTTCACTATGCTGAATTACTAATGATGTATAACATTTTTAAAGCAAATTGTTTCACTAGAATTTGATAGAGAAACAAATACTTTCATTGTTGAAAGTTAAATGTCAGCAGAACCTGCAAAGTAAAATCAAAAACTAAATTATATTGATTTGATTGTGTGATTATTCACTCCACTGAAACAATATTTGATGGAAGCACCTTTGAAAGCAACGGACGCAATTCCTTTTGGAAAAGACTACATTATTTGCACTCTGGGATGGTGCAATTGTTATCCATTCTTTTTTGCAAACTTGCTCAAGTTCTGTCAAGTTGGCCGGGGATCGTCTTACCACAAATTTTTTCAAGAATTTAAGTCTGAACTTTGACTGGACTATGGTAAAACATTGGATTTTTTAGATACTCCAGTGTAACTTTGGTCTTGTGCTTTGAGTCATTGTCCTGCTGAAAAGTGATTTTTGTCCCACTTTTAGGTCTTTTGTAGACTAAAATAGGTTTCCATCTAAGATTTGCCTGTACTTTGGTCCACACATTTTTCTCTCAGTCTTGACAAGCTTCCCGGTCTTTACTTATGAGAAACTGGTCCAAAATATAATAGTTGTAAGGTTTGCAGCATCCAGCTTGGGATGGCTACAATGGCTACAGCCATTGAATTCTGCAGCTCTTTCAAAGTCGCATACAGTATGTCACATTTCCTCTTCACATACCTGTTCAGTTTGGAGGGACAGCCTTATCTAAGCAGTGTATATCTTCCACATTCTGATGATTGACTCCAGTGTGGTCAAAGGGATATTCAGTGGCTTCATGCAACTTTATCCCTGAGTTATTTGTAAAGTTCGTTTGTCTTAATGGTTGAATCTTGAAAATCAATACCTGATTTAGGGACCTTACAGACATAGATGCATTTATTATTATCATGTGAACCACAATTATTGTACACAAATGGACTGCATTAAAATAATTGCGTGATGTGTCAAATTATTTTGGGCACCTGAACTGATTTCCTTTTTCTATACAGTAGCAAAGGGGATGAATACTTATGAATCCAGCATATTTTATATTTATATTTTGCGTTTTTTTAGAAATTTAACTTCTTTCACTCTTGAATGTGTTCAGTGTTAACATTCAAGTTCTGATAAGACATTACTTTCACATTGAAATATGTATAATATACTGTATGTCAATTGTAATTTAACAAAATGTGACATTATGTTAAGGGTATGAATACTATTGCAAGGTCATCTATATCATATGTTTTTCCTCATCAGATTATTTAGGCATCACTTTTTTTTTCCACATGAAGTTAAGAGTGAGTTGAATGAAAAGAAAAGAAGGAAATTTTATCTTCAAAAAATGGTATATCCAAATTGGTAGAAGCCAAATGTATTTTAAGATGATGTTATACAGTAAATTAAAAAGTATTTGAAGTGTTATGAGCGATTTTAAGTTGATGATATGCTAATTATTTTCTGCATAAAACCCTTGATTCTTAAGAGAATTCTTAAGTTTTTCACAAAGATCCCCTAGGTTTTACAGTGGACTGTTCTGCCCTCCATTGTCACTTCATCTGAATCAATGAGATTCTATGCTGTAATATTTTTAGACATAATTGTCTGACATGCTTCAGAATGTTTTGTAGCAAATACCTCTGAGCTTATGGAGTTAAACATTTCTTTTAACCAAAATGTGAAACACTAATGTTTACATCTCTAATTTGTTGTACTGTATTGTACTCAAATTCTCATTTGGGCAATATGTAAATGTCCATTAAAGTAAAATTCTCAGAAGAATAAAAATATCATCCTGTAAATGCTGTCTGTTCACATTTGGTTTGTACCACTATAAACAGTTTTTAGGCAAAGTTCCAAATGACCATAAGGAAACAATGCTTCAAAAAGAGTCTTTGTTTCTTTTAGTTCTTTACTTCCCATGTCATCATTTGATAGTAGGCCTAAGATAATACTGAGTAGTATGGTTTCTCTGTCTTTTCTTTCATCCCACAGAAAGATGCTCTTTGAAAAATGTCCCTTTCCAATTGCAATTCATTAATCACTGGCCTCACAGTTTTCAGAGATATTTATAAGCCCAACTAAGTCTGAAAAACACTTAGTTAACACTTAATATCTCAAATATTACAGATATACAACCCCTTTTGTAAACTCTTACCATTAATTTTAACTACTTAAAGAGATATATTCTCCATTCCTACAGCATTGTGTGTGCTTACTCTGTTTTTCACAATGTACAGATTTAAAGTGCTACGATCAAGCAAAAATTCCAGTGCATTTTTGCACTATGCTGTTGTGTTGTAACTTAATATCTACTTACAGTTCATCAGTACATCGCAAAGGCACACTTGGGCCATAATGCTCATTTGGTTGTATTTTCTATAATTCCATTGCAGTGTTCCCAAATCCCCCCCATTCCCAATTCCCTTGAAACCCATCCTGTAAAAGTATAACAGAGTAGCCAATCACACCTAACCTGGGAGGTGGGAGGAACCAGACCTAGCAAAACCCCATTGAGCATTAGGGTAACAGGTACATTCCAGATAGGTACTTGTTACGTCCCAGTGTGTGTTCTGTGTGTGTTTTTTTCTGTTATGTCCACACTGCTAACCCTTGATTGTTCTCCTTTCTCCATTGGCCCACCATTACACCACACTTTCAGTATGACATCATCATCATCATCAATTAGCTCTCAGCCAATCAGAACACATCTTATTCAGCATATAACATGGAGGTTTTTAGCAAGAAGGGGCCTTTCGTTTGACTTCGGTCCCGTTTGGTTTTGGTTATTGCTTCGCTTCGCTTCTGGTTATTGCTTCGGCTTTGTTTGTTGGTTTGTTTTGCTTTGTGTGTGTGTATTTTCGTATAGCTTCGGCTTTGTTGTTTTGTTGGTTTTTTTGTTAGTTTCTTTGTACTTTCGTTTGTTTGTGTGTTCATCCTTGTTTTGCCATTACCTTGTCCCAGTGTTACATGTTCAACTTTTGTGTTCTTTTGTACCCTGCTCCTGTTGATTACTCTTGTTTTCCCTTATTTGTATTCCTGGTTCACTTGTGTTTTTGTGTGAACTTTTGTATATAAGGTTAGTTTAGGTTGTTGGGTACACTTACACACTTAGTTGATTTTGGATTAGTACACTAGTTTAGAATGGGTGAGTGCCGTTTGTCTTGTATGGTTTTGGGTAGTCAGTGCAGGTTAGCTAGGGTGTTGAAGACGCCGAAGACCGTGTGTTTCGGGTTTTCTTTTGTAGTCAGATTAGCTTTCCCTCACTGTCCTAGCCAGCTCCATTTTGTTTGTCATTTTCTTTTCTTTGGCACCACTCTAGTTCCTTACCCTTGTTATCACGCTTCCTAGTCCCTCACCAAAACCCCCCTGCTTCCAAAAGAATTATCCTAAATGTTACACCCCTTTACCCCTAGACACTTTGGGTCGTAACAGTACTCAAAATGGAATTCATCTGTGAGACAGCAGTACTATCCAGTACTCCGACATACTGCCAAGCCACTGCTCATTTAGTCACCATCAGCACATCATAAGCTGCCATTAGTCTATAGATTTTAGGTCTGAAAATGAGAACTTCAACAAGTGAGCAGAAGATGAGTTTACTGAAATTCAGCCTGACAATGTTCTTTATTAATATTATTGATAAATGTGATGAGGTCTTTAAATTACAACTAACTTTTAGAATGCTCAGAAAAAAATACTATGTCTAGTTTATGTCAGAACTTTGTGAATAGGAAATTCCACTTACATTTTAAACACAAGGCCCTTCTGACCAAAATACTATCTCTTTGGTTTGGCAGATTTGCAGAGAAAGGAAATGACAATTAATTGTTTGCTCTGTATTTCTGAACTCACCTAAGGAATTTTTCCAGGTCATCTCGACTGCAGGACGACCAGGAGAGATCACTGGGGTTCCTGCCCTTGATCCATTCCCCTGACATGATGTGGGAGTGTCCTGCACAGGTCGGGTGGTCATCATCGTGGCTCATGCCCATGCTGTCCAGAAACCAAGCACAGAAACAGATGTGATCTCCTTTTTTTCAGAGCTGCTTGATGTTTCTTCTTCAACACAAGCCCAAGCAGACAGAGTCTAAAAACCACAGCAAAGCCACACTGAAGTTTCCCTCCATTCAAATCTGGCTAAAACATATGCAATTGCTGCAAAGTACCACATAAAAGATTTTAATTCTTAAATTATTTTGTGGATGAGGTTTTTCCTATTTCCATAAGTCTCCAACTCATTTACAGTAGATGAAAGCATTGCAATGGACTTTATAGAAATTTTAGAGCTAAATGATTTCAAAGCCAAACTTATATTATTAAGTACACAGATTTAAAGAATCTGTTCAGTGCTATTAAAAATAATCTTTAATTGAACGTATAACAAAAGGAATGAAAATTCAAATTCAAATTACGCAAGATAGCACCAAATGCTTTTGAAACAAACAATAAAACATTAACTTGACCGAAACAGATTTCCCTTTTTGAACAGATAATGTATGGTGTTTATGGCAAACACACTGTTAGAAGATAAAACAAAAGACCAAAATAACCAAGACAATTACCTTTAAAAATGTTTACGTGAGATATTAAAGTAGGGTAAAGATTGAAATATACATTTAATTAAAGAACGTGTTTAAGGTGAATTGCAAGAAACAATTCTTTCAACAAATGAGCCTGACTCATAGGAAGAGGAAACGAGTGGGTTTAATTGCAAGAGTGAAACAGAAGAGGTCTAGACAGAGTAGCAATGGCCAATACTACAAGGTCAAAACATACACTGGAGCTTGGCAGTAACCAGGCCCACCACACAAATCCCAAGACAATGTGATTGTCTGATGCAACAAGTCAGCTGCAATTTATGATCTGAAAATTCTCTTCAAGGCCAAAAATGAGACTGCCAGGAAAGAAAACAGTCTGTGCAGCATCTGTAATTGTTACTGCAAGTGTGCATAAGCTGCGCCAAAGACCACTGTCTTTCAACTGTGCTGCTTTGTATTGTGAAGGCCTGAATGCAGAACAGATTATTCACTCTTCTCATTTATTCTCTGAATTGCAAGGCCTAGGATATGGAAATACATTTCAAGATTCAGCACCAAGAAAACCACTTTTTTTAAAAATCAGTACAGTTTTGATCTACAACTGCAACACTAAATGATTAATTAGTAAATGCATAATTAGTGAGCCCCTGCTATTGAAAGACTGATTCTCAAGCGTCTACTTTCTGGAAAAACTAGGTTAGTTATTGATGTTGTTTGGTTCAGTCCATAAGTGAGAGATTTGACCAACTTAGCAGTTCATGTCCAATTGATGTGTGTAGGCAAAATATCATTAATAGATGTGTAGAGAGACCAAAGCACAGTGCACAGAGGCTAGTAGTTATTTGTTCTGCTCTCTGTTGTCATGTACATGATAATCTTACTGTGCTAATGAAAAAGCTATGAAATTGAATGTTGGGCAGTTTAAATTTCCCATCTGACTAATGAAGTATATGCTTTGTGAAACATGCCTTGAGTCTTTCATTTAACAGAGTCTCTTGTATACATTATACCATAATTATTCATTTAGATATCTCGGTCATGCTCTTCAATGGGTCACTGACTTTTGATTTATCTTTGAATAATTCTTCAATGCTTTGGAGAATGTTCATAGAGCCTGTTTTTTTATTAACAGTCAACATGTCAACACCTTATTGGTATCATATTTTTAAAGAAGCACCATACACTAATCTGTTAATTAATGCATATTAATGTTTAACATCAAATGAAAATCATGGGGGCATCTATAACATGGGTGACACTAAGCTGAAGTGTACAACATCAGACTATACTATCCCACCCACCCCACAATGAATATTAAACACAGCAGAAAGCTATTGAATTGTATGTCTCTTTTCTGTTGATCATTTTTTCCTTAACTTACAACTTTGCAAATAATGCTATTAAATTGATTTATTGTGCATGAGTTTTTTCAAAAGAGTTTTCTATTTATTTTGCATAATCTGTACTTTGACAAACAAGAACAGCAATTAAAATCCATATTAGTTTGTGTTCCGCTTGTTTTTTCTTGGAAAACATCCCATCACAAAAATGTAAGAATATGCACGAATTGAGTCATGGTATATAGTCTGTGTCTGCTTTATCCAATGGCCATGAAAAAGGGATGCTGCTGCTATCAAAACTACTATAAATCTAATTTACTTATTATGGCTTATTATACTAATAATTTAGCTATTACTGAAAAAGGAATACTGCATGGTTTTTAATTAGTTTTCCTTTTAAATGTTGATAAATACATCCTCTAATTCACCAGTACACATCATTATGATGTTACCTGGGGTCACTGGATGTTTCAGGTCATTCAACATCAGACCCATTTGCCCAGGAGACCCAGCAAGGGTTGATCAAGCCCCTAACTTGTGTCCAGGTGTCATTGTCACCCATGGATCACACCTCTTCTACATCATCAAACATTGCTGCATCAATATGCAAGCTGCAAAGGTTCCAGTAGAGGTTATACTGAAATGTAGAAATGAGAAAAAAACTTAATTTCAGCTGTGGAGCCTCTTCAGGTATGAGGGAGAAAGGTGGGGGGGGGGGGGGGGGGGGGGGGGAGCTGGACTATGAAGCAACGGTTTAGGGAACAAAAGAAAGAAACTGTAGGAATGGGCACAACAGGTCAGAAAGACTGTCCAAAGATACTGAAATCTTGGAGACAAGCTCCAAAAAAGCTAAGGTGAAGGTGAAGGTCCTATAGGATCACTTTCTTGGCCATATATTATTTTTTAATTTAAATTCTTTCTTGTATTAGGAATTTGTCTTTTCACATACCCCAACTTGCTCTCCAAGAGACACACAGACAGGGAGAGAAGCTTGGGGTCAGAGCGCTGGGTCAGCAATTTTACAGTGTTAAGGGGTTAAGGGCCTTGCTCAGGGGCCCAACAGAGTAGGATTTCAAATGTGGGTCTCCATTTAGATCTGATTGCAAACAAAGGAAAGTGTCTGCATTACTTGCAACAGAACATATCACATGTACACTTTTCTTTAAAAAGTTATGCCATGTTTCATTGGGGAAAAAAAAAAGAATTATGGCACACAATTATGGAATTATGTTACGACCCCAAGTGTCTAGGGGAAAAGGGGTGTAACATTTAGGATAATTCTTTTGGAAGCAGGGGGGTTTTGGTGAGGGACTAGGAAGCGTGATAACAAGGGTAAGGAACTAGAGTGGTGCCAAGGGAAAGAAAATAACAAACAAAATGGAGCTGGCTAGGACAGTGAGGGAAAGCTAATCTGACTACAAAAGAAAACCCGAAACACACGGTCTTCGGCGTCTTCAACACCCTAGCTAACCTGCACTGACTACCCAAAACCATACAAGACAAATGGCACTCACCTGTACTAAACTAGTGTACTAATACAAAATCAACTAAGTGTGTAAGTGTACCCAACAACCTAAACTAACCTTATATACAAAAGTTCACACAAAAACACAAGTGAACCAGGAAGACAAATAAGGGAAAACAAGAGTAATAAACAGGAGCAGGGTACAAAAGAACACAAAAGTTGAACATGTAACACTGGGGCAAGGTAATGACAAAACAAGGATGAACACACAAACAAACGAAAATACAAAGAAACAAACAAAAAAAACAACAAAACAACAAAGCCGAAGCTATACGAAAATACACACACACAAAGCAAAACAAACCAACAAACGAAGCTGAAGCAATAACCAGAAGCGAAGCGAAGCAATAACCAAAACCAAACGGGACCGAAGTCAAACGAAAGGCCTTTTCTTCCTGAAAGCCTCCATGTTATATAGTGAATAAAATGAGTTCTGATTGGCTGAGGGCTGATTGATGATGACATCATATTGAAACAGTGGTGTGATGGTTGGCCAATGGGGAAGAGAGAACAATCAAGGGTCAGCAGTGTGGACATAACAGAAAAAACACACACAGAACACACACTGGGACATAACAAAGGGGTTAAGGGCCTTGCTCAGGGGCCCAACAGAGTACGATTTCAAATGTGGGTCTCCATTTAGATCTGATTGCAAACAAAGGAAAGTGTCTGCATTACTTGCAACAGAACATATCACATGTACACTTTTCTTTAAAAAGTTATGCCATGTTTCATTGGGGAAAAAAAAAGAATTATGGCACATTAATCAAGAGAAGTGTAAATTTATCTACAGTTTTAGATTACTGCTTTTAAACGGGTTTAAAAACCTGTACTTAAAAGTTTAATATTTCATGTTTAAGGGTTTTACAGAGTCAGTACAATGGGGGATTTTATATTATATAATATTTTATAGTATGCAATCTTTTGTGGCACTTGGTCCATAATTACATTACCAGTAAAGCCAGTAAAATGTGGCTTTACTGTCTAAAGGTCTACCCAGCAGGAAGACAGCATTGCTTTGTGCCAACTCATTACACCCTGCCCATTAAATCTGACCCGGGCTTACTCAGCAGAACAGCTACATAGGAAATTTGTGATAATTCTTGTGAGTTGGCAGAGCTTCAAAGCATTTAACATGGTTAATATTTTTCACAGTTTTTCCAAATTAATTTGGTGTTTGCTTTATTCTACTTATACTGAGTGCTTTACGTAAGAAAAAATTAATAACCATGTTTGTTTTCCTTTTTAAGACACCACGTCACCTCAATCTGTTAACAAACAAAAAGGCCAACTTTAGCTGTAAACAATTCTGCACAAAATGGAATTGCAACTGATGAACAAATTAGTTTTACCTATTTTATCTAATGTTTCTCAGACTCTTCATTGAATTATAATAGCACATTCAAGAATCTAACTAGAATACACAATGAATGGTGAAAATGGAACAATCACATTAGATAACAGAAGTAAAATAAGAATTGGAATTATAAATCTCCCAACAAGTGAAATAAACAAAAACAGTAACTGGTGCATTCATGTGCTGCTAACAAACTGTGGCGACTACAGAGTATGAAGGCATAGGAAGCATGCACATTTCTGAATTATCTCCACTACACCATATATCACTTGCTACATTTTGAACTTACACCTCTCCCATACTCCTCCCATGTCTCCTGTGCTTTGTCTCAGCCAAGCAAGCTTTCCTCTCCTGTTCCTCAGATGTGTCCCCACAAACCCTTCCGCAGGTTTATACAGCTGTGCAGGGTGTGGCAACGCCTGCTTGACCTTTGGGGTTTCCCTACAGTTCTGCAGAAGCTCCAGTATGGCTCACGCAATGCTTTTTATTTATTGAAGGGGTTTGGATTTAATTGAATTATATTTATAGGATCCTAAAATGTTAAAATGTGTCCTAACCACCAGAATAGTTGGCAAAGAGATGGGGGAAAGTCTTTTTGCCACACACAGTGTCCTTAACAGCTGTCATCCAATAGCAGCAGTAAAGGGCACAAGTCCAAATCTTCACATTGATCATACATCAAAGACTCTGAATATAGATACATGTCACAAGACATTCACATCCCTGTGTTTGTACAGCCCTAATTATTCATGAGTTTTCAGTGAAACGCAAAACAAATGTTTTACTCCTGCTTTTCTAATCATCCTTCTCTTTAGATTTATGTGGAAGTGTGTATACTGTTTGTTTTGCATCCATCCCCAAAATCACATCTAGCAGCTGTGAGGTTGTTGATTTTTACATACTGTATGTTTTGGGGAGATGTACTGTAGGTAAATCTTGGAAACATGTCTCTTCTTTATACTCCATTATTCTACATAGTGATATTCGCTCTTCTCACTTGCTGCTCTTGCTAGATGATGACTGTATTATAGGCCTCCCTATAATACTATAGCAGAAACACAGATCCATAGGCTCGCCTGTCTTGATTTAATTAACACTGGAGTTAATACCCCCACTATTGCTAAAGTTGCTGTAGGATTTTAACTACAAAGCAGTTTAACATCTTATCCAAAGGTCCAGAAGGAACAGAACCAACTCCTATTCCATCAACACCACTTATAGCAGCAATCTGTTTTTCCCTGAGGGTCTCCCAGTCCAATAATGACTGGGTGCAGCCTTGCTTAGCTCCTGGTATCTGAACGGATCAGGCAACAAGATGGCAACAGTTGTTATGGAGCTCTCTACTGCTCAGGTCCATGGTGCTGGATGAGTGGTTGGGGTGAGGGGTTCATAGTGGAGCCTAGTTGTGCTGCTGTTGCATGTTGCTTTTGTTGCAGTTGTGTAATTTTAGTATGGGGATCCTTTGGTGGGTTACCTAAAGAGGGATACCACTAACGGTGGTTGAAGACATACATGTGTGTTTTATTTGCCTGTATTTTTTCTGTTTTATTCAACTATAAACTAACCAAAAAACTTAATCACAAAAAACAGCAGTTGCTCAGTACAAAGGAAGTTTTTTCATGTCTCACTTACTTGTGACCAAGCTCATGGGCAATAGTGAATGCCAAGTTAAGCCCATTGTCTTCAGCCAGCACACATTTCCTCTTGGGGCTGCAGGTTCCTCCCAGATAGGCAATTCCTATTGAAGAATCAAGAAATCAACACTGAGAGGAGGCCACTGGCACACTAACACAATTATCCCATTTTCAGGTTTTATATGAGCTTCTAATTTGTCACAAAAACATTTGCCTCATGTTTGTAGCATCATTTAAATGCTTTGTAGAAAATTCCAAGTGGGATTTAAGATGAGTTTGCCTCTGTCACGCAGGCCAGTGTTGACTGTAAATTGCTGACTAATAATACACATTCTCACTCAGCTCAGCCACTGAACTCTATAGGTCTTTCAAAGTTGCTATTGGCCACACAGTTGCATCCCTAAGCAGTTTCTTCCTTGCCCCGGTGTTCAGCTTAGAAGGACAGCCTAATCTGGGTGCCTTCCATTTCTTCAGGATCTATTTCACCATAGTCAAAGAGTTATTAAGTGTCTCTGAAACAGTTTATCCTCCAAATGTGTAGCTTTATGCAACTTTATCCATTCAGTTGTTCTGAAATCTCCTTGGCCTTGGTGGTTAAATCATTTCTTGAAATTGACTACCTGAGAGACCTCGCAGAGATACTGTAGACAGCTATTTATTCTAAAAAATATGAAACATTATTTTTTTCACACAGACACTGCCAAATTATGTGCACCTGAAATAATGTATGTTGCCACAGCAAAGGGTCTGAAAACTTCAATCTTGACTTCTCAATTTTTTTCTTTAACACTAATTATTTACTTCATTTTGTTTTATGCTTCAAATATGTGGAATGTTTTGTGTATATAACTAAGTGTCATGAGTGGAAACGTTTAAGAAACAAAGTGTGAAAACTACAGTATGTAAAAATACTTTCTTTCTGAATACTGTTTTGAGGTACTTTATATGTAATGTGGCTGGCTGAGTAATGATGTAGCACTGCAGCCTCACAGCTCTTGGTCCTGGGTTGAGTTCCAGTCTGAAAACAGCTTGTGTAGATTTTGCATGTTGTGCCAGTGTTTGCATGGGCTTTCTCTTTTTCCCACCTTCCCAAAACATGCTGGCCAAGTTAATCAGTGTTTCTAAATTGTCCCTGTGTGTATGCACCTAGCTCTGTGATCTATGATTCCAGGATAGGCTCCAGTTTGCTGCAACCTGTGTCAACAATAAGCAGCCTTCTGATATTGGGTTTATGTAATGCAAATACACATAACGGAAGGATAAACTCACTTCGCCTGTTTGTGAAAATTAGTATAATGAACAATACTTGCAGAAACATTAACATGGCTGCCATGGGGGTCACGCTGCTTTGCTTTTGTGGGTTTAGCACTAGTCCTGGCTGCCACATATAATAGCTTATTCTACACCTTAGAAAACAATGTGCTGCACATCAGGCCAGATGGTCCAAGAATCTGATTTACCATACGTAATATTTCCAGTTTTTATAGAAAAAAAACATGTTTTTTCATGAGCTGTTTATAAGCACATTCTATTATAAAGAGAAATTGGATACAACAAAATCTGGTTAGTAATTATTTGGCTACTTTAGGGGAAATAGCTTGAAATTGTCACCTTAAACTCCTATCTTCTCACTATTCATGTTGACTCAGGAGTGTGGCCTTTTGTGGTCCACTCCAATTTACTAGAAGGCTATCAGAAATACCGTGAAAGAATTTTAAGGAATAAGGCAGTGATTCCTCTGATTTAGTAGGGTCTATAAAATGTATGTCTCATTGTCACTGGACCACACCTGCAGGAAGTGATGTGGGAAGAAAGAATATACACTCCTGGGAAATCACTAGGAAAGAAAGTCTAGGTGTATTTGTGAAAATATTTAACCAGAACAATTACCAGCTTCAGAGTTGGGCACAACCTATTTACAACAACATAAATCTATACAGCGTTTTGGACTCTTAAAGGCAATGGTAAAGGTTTCAGTGTAAAAAGGATTGCCTTGCCATGAAATACTAGTTAAAATATATACTGCTGCCAAACATATGGCTTCACTCAGTGCAGTTTTTTTAGTTCAAAAACTTTTAAAACCCACACATAAGTAAATATACAACATACTCCTTCAGCACTGTTATTATGCTGTGTAGGAGAAGTTGCAGTTCTAATTAGGTAATAGCTGAAGACAGTGTGGAAATGTTACGGTAGGGATGTTCAAGTGAAATTAAATTAGAATATTTCTGGACCCATCAACACAGTACACTACCACATAAGAAGGGGTAATTTGCTTCCACAAGCATCACTTGTACACTCATTTTAAATATGACTAAGTATGAACAAGAAGTAATTTTTAATAGCTTTGTAGAGTCATTTTAATCCATTATTCTGATTTAAGAGACCCAGTGCAATACTACAGGAAGTAAAAAGTGTATATTTTGCTTTATACCTAATTATATTTAAAACTTATTTTTAGATCTGTGTTTTCAATACTTTGGATGCACCGGACAACAGGAAGAAATGTATCAAATAGGCTTCTACTATGGATGAATGGGACAGTTATACAGAAAAACTGCCTGCAGTAGATTTATAGTTTTATCTTTTTAATTTTTTTTCCTGCAGTTTTTCCATAAAATAGTCTTAACATTTATTGTTAGACATACAAGTAATGTACACAGGTGCCACCTCACAGGGCACCTGTGCCCTCTCACTATTGTTCAGATTAGAATATTATAACTTTAGCAAAGCTGTTTCCAGCGATTCCTGGCTGAAACTTTACACTGCATGTCTACTGTTCTTCAGTAGATCAGCAAGCCTGGCTAAATTCTACAGTAAGCTTCTTTTGTTTTACAAGGGTCTGTTCATATGAGTCCCTGACACTAGTGAAAGAAGTGTGCAGAGAACCTCGATCCTGAGACTGAGACACACTGCAATCTGCTCTGGCAAGCTGCCTCACAAAAACATTAGCTGTGTCCCCCTCGACTTCTTTAGGAGAGGCAATTTTTTAAAACTGATGTGTGAGTATCATTCATGGTGAAGGCTTGGATTATTTCCTCTCCATTTAGATTTTGTTCAGATTTAACATACAAAATACTTTTTCACTACTATGTTTGGTCTGGACTTTGAAACTCCTTTTTTAGTGTTACTTTACTGCACCCAAAAAAAAACTTACGGTTGCTCTTAATGAGATAGGATTCAGATAAGCACTACAGTCCAACATTCCCTGTTGAATTCCTCCTCACTTCTCAGCACTACAAAGGATTTAGCAGGAGGCAACCCAAACAGCTATGTGTTCAGAAATACTTAATTAGGCAATTTAATGAACTCTTAAGTCCCATACTTAAGTCCCTTAAGTCCAGTATGCTTGATTTATACCAAAGCAGATAACATGGTCAAAAATCAACAGCTTCCAGCACACCCTTCTTTCTGCCTATGTTTTCCCAAGTTTCCCAAAAGGAAAAATAAACAAGAATACAATTTCAGCCCCTTAATATTTTCTCTAATATGCACTGCCAAATATATTCTAAAATGTTTCCAGACTTATTAGACATGTTTGTCCTCTGTATTAAAAGATTTCACTGATAATAAGCCAGAGGCTGGATAAAATTCAGCTTGCCTCTGATACACTCACATTTAAAATCTGATGAAGAACAGAATACAATTTCAGTAGAGGGTATAAAAAGGTGCCGAAAAAAGATATTACAAAGTGTTTCCAGTTATTGGACAGACTCCAGCAGTCTTTAACATGGCTCAATTAAAACACTCTGAAATGAACTCAGCTGTACAGGGACATGAGCCATGACATTAAATGGTCTTCTGTATTAGTCTGACAACAAGAAAAAAAATAAAATTTATCTTGCTTTGCCAGATCTTAAGAAATCTATTTGTGGATCGCAGCAGGTGATTTCTCCCAGTACCCTCAAGTTAGACTTGATATCTTATTCACCATTTTGCAAAAAAATAAATCTTTAGCACACCAGGTGGAGAGTAAGAGTCACATGTTTTGTGTATTTTCCTGGTGTGTAGTACAACAGCATTAATGACACCTTATTCCTTGGAGACGCTCATACTCAAATATCAAACAGTCTGACAGGGAATATAGTACACTACGTATTTTCCATAGGCAGGTTAAAAACAGTCATTGTAAAACTATGACATGATGTAATTAGAACCTTATGTGCCTTCACCTCAAATGACTTCAGTAAAGACCTTATATAAGCATGCTAATCAGGGACTTTGAATAAAAGGATATTTATCATGAGAATGTCTTAGATTAACACTACCCTGTTATGGTCACACTACACTAATAACATATTTTTGTTATTATTAATATAATATGATTATATAAGTAATAATAACAACACCTAAAACATCCCTTAATTCAATGGAACCCTAATGCAAAGAGGTTTGGATTGCATCTTCAGCAGCATTTCAATGGATAGGATTCCACTGCGCATCCACTGGAACATTTGTTTAAAAGTCAAAAGTTCCACAGAAATAATATCACGAAAGATCAGGATCCAAAGATACTAGAAGCTGCAATCAGGCCAGCTAACCATTTCTGCCTCTTTGAGAGGCTCGGATTAGATTCTGCATCCAGCAAGACCAAGCAGAGATTTCAAAATCTTTAGGACCCATTTAAGGAAGACATCTCTCAGCTGAGACAAATTTCATAATAGCAGTTTGTCTTTCAAGGAATGCAAACAAAAAGTGGCATTACTTCTGATTTAGCATGTTAAATAGTAGTTAGTAAATTAATGATTTTGAGCCATTTCCAACAATACATGACTTGGCTTTCTGCACACTCCAAGTAAAAGTGCCTTATTTTATTTTTAAAAATGGTAATAAGTTAATGTTAATCTTTATTTGAAAATGACTCCTTGCAGGCAGTTTAAAGATGTTGGCCCTAATAACCAACTAATGAAGCAGTGGATCAAGAAGACTAGCACAATCCCTCAGGGAGTATCCACTGACTTTAATTTGCAAATTCAGTTATATAAAGTATTACTCTTTCCAGCACAACAACCAGAGAATCCAAAGAGATTCAGACCAGTCTGCTGTCCCAGACATTAAAAACACAGAGCTGAAAATAGTCCCTGGAAAATTGTGATATGAACTCCAACAGGTTAGAAATACCTTGAAAGTATTAAAGTAAGTTTTCCAGAAACTTAAAATAACTTGAAACATAAAGGTTTTGATTGTCTCTCATCCAAAAATATGGGTTTGTCCTTATGTTAATATGGCCTGTTAAATATTGTCTCTTGAGGTTTTAACTTTATGTTTTTACAGTAGTCAGTCCTTATCTATCAAATGTTTCTTAATCCAGAGTAAAAAATATTGTGCATGATTGCTGTTCCTGAACATCTAAGAAATTACAGTCGACGTGGCAGAAAATAGATACTGCTTCTTACTGTGAGTACTTTTACAATTCTCCATATGCAGACCTAAAAGTATTCATGCAAAAATGAAAATCAATCATGAACTTAATTCTATTATACGCCTGGTTTATGTCTGACTTTAAAAAAACATGACCCTGACAGTGAGGGATAACCATACTATGCTATCTTTCACATGAACAATTTACAAAATGCATTCAAACCATTCATATTTATTGAAATACATAAGAAATCTGTCAATCTATTTATGCATGTAAATTTCTAAAAAATAAAGTCCATTCATTTCTTGATATTGATTAAATGTCTTGGACATCACGGGGGCACAGTAATTAGCACTGCTGCCTCGCAACACTGTGGTATGATTCCTGGGGTGCTATCTACTTGGAGTTTGTATGTTCTTATGTCTTTTCATCAGTTTGAAAACCATTACTGTAAATACTGTAGTATTATACTAGTGAAATACTGTAGAAAAGCAAGCAATTTGACAGTTTGGTCACTATAGAATGGATGCTGTGATGAACAATAAGAATAGTATAAGAATTATGCCTTTAGAAACATAACTACTAACTGATTCAACTGTATTTCTAACCAAATTGACTTTGGCCTCTGAAATTAAAAGATTTATAAAATTTTACATATCTATATACAGATGCAGCCATTCAAAATGCGCGGTAAAACCCTGTACCGCGCGAAATTACCTGCAGAATAGCGCGGAATACCGCAGTATGTTATTGGCTGGCCAAAATGATGAAAGGTTGCACTTGTGGTGCACTGGTTGTAAGTGAAACGATTGCTTCATTTAATCTCTTAACTGTGCATGTTTAAATCCACTTAATATTGAATATTAATGTGGAATTTTACAACTAAAGGGAAATTTTGATAGCTGAGCTATAAAAATAACTTACTGTGGATATTTTGGAAACATTTTTACGTGCTTATTCTGACTATATTAAGTTTATATACTTTATGAAAAGTTATAATGTTTTAACCTTTTCTATGAATACTTGTGTTTGTTATTGCAGTAAAAAATACAGAATTTGATGAAATCGCATATGTAAAGAAATTAATAATGATATTTAAGGATTTATTTATTTTCATATAGCTCAAAGTATTACCGTAGTCCAAGTTCTTTGTAAACATCTGCATCAATTTGATTCACCCGTGATCACTTGAAAACATTTTGCCTACCCTTTTCAGCTATAGCTTAAGTTGTCAAGCGGTGTGTTGGTGTAATGGCTTTGAGGTGTGACTCGCATGCTGGAGGTTGGGGGATTCGAACCGAGCTCCCGGCATGAGTTTTCCTTTAACATATAAACATTTCTTTGAAAAAACGAAAATATTAAATATTATGGAAACTATATTGAATTTTTTTGGTATTTATAAATATCACAACATGTCCAAAGTTAAGTGATTTATTAATAGCAACTAATAATTTCAAGCTGCTTGTATTTTAAAATTGTATTTATTTTGGGGTGATTTGTCACTGTTTTCACAACCTTCAATTTATTAAATGTCTATTTTTGAGACAGGGTGTTCCAGACCTCTTTTTAATTTCTGAAACTCCCTCTGTATTTCCTGTTTTCACACAGATAAGAATAAACTCCATATGCAAATCTTTTCACAGGCGGAAAGATGTTCTGTGCTCTTACCACAGTACGCATTGTTACATTTTTAAGCATCAATCGAAGCATTCTGAAGTCTATTAAAATCGTAAAAAATGATACCAAATAATATTGGTGAAACTGTTACCTGTCCTTGATATAGCAGTTAGAACATAGATAGTTGGATTTACACTTATAAAAAATGTTCAAATTTTAATGCGATACAGATGATAATGTTAATAATAAATTACCTTGGACAATCTGTAAACTGATGATTTATAGAGGAGATGCGTTGTCCTGTTTTTCTCGGTACTTTAGGTTTAAAACTTGAACAAAGACATGCTACATGAATACAGCGCGATGTTGTATAGTTTAAAAGCCACTACAGTATAGCTTGTTGGAATTACGTTTATTTGTCCTGAATCAAAGTTTAACTCGTTCAGAGCACCCTACATTACAAACTCAGAGTGTTTCATTGTCTATTGCAACAGTATCGATAGCAATGTAGTTAAAAGGAACATGTCGAAATGTTTCCAAAATAATCACAAGTGAACAAGTTGAGGGATTCGATAATAATAGAGAAATCATAACAATAACCCTGAGCTGTTTCATGTTAATCTTGCAATCCAACTGAAAGAAGGACACTTAAATCAACAAGAAGACACTATTGTTTCATTGACAAAAAGAAACGTCACACTCTCTTGTTTAATCTGATTGTTTTGTTGCTGTGCAGACTGTTAAACCAGAGGAAAAAAGCGTCTCTTTGAGCATTTCGTTTATCCGATTGCGTATTCGTTTCCAATCAAAGTAAGTTTTGAGAATCTCCGATTCACTGATTCACCATGCCTGTAATGTTTTCCCAGAGATTGCAAGGCAAGGCCCTTTTGCCTCTGGACCCGTCAAAATTTATGGATGTGGTCCACTCCCAGTAAATTTCAAATGTCACAAAATTACGAAATAGAAGAGCGGTGTAATGGTCGGCTCTGGCGTTCCCATCTGTGCAGATGCACCACAAGTACAATCTCTCCTCCTTCTCTTAACTGATGGGCAAAAGTTGGATATCTGGGAGAACTGTACATGACATTGGCATTTGTGAATTCTGCTGTGGTACAGAGCCTTCAGACCACAGGCATTTTAAAGATTGCAATTATTGAAAATGTTCACAGCTTTTATTTTAACAATATCTAGTACATTTTTAGAAACCTTCGTTTGAAAAAAGCAGGTCCCATGTTGTAAGCGAGCTCATAATTTGTTATATTTTTATGCATCAGTTGAAACGTTCAGAAGTCTCTTAAAAACATAAAAATGTAACATTGTATGGCATGATGGGCAACTGACTCTTTCAATTTTTAAAGAAAATAAGAAACAATCATGTGTGTCTGTCTAAATTAGACATTGCATGACTTTAAACAATCCATAAACAAACGGGTTTAGATAGTTAAAAACATGTTTTGTGCACAAAAAACGGCACGATCAGCTTAGAGTCTTTGTGTAAGCTGTATGTTCTTTTTACTTTTTAATTAAACATTTTAAACACTTTAATTCTGTAAACGCAACACACATTTTGTACAGAAATAAAATAATGTTTTCTACAGGTGTTAAGCAGATCAGCAGGCTGCTGAGAAAATAGCACACTGCCCACTAACTGTAAATACCGTTCTACAGCTTCTATTTTTTAAAAAACATTTAGAAAAGTTTCATCTATACAAATACCACAGACTATTCTCAATTGTTTTTTCTGAATGTCACACTTAGTTCAATATTTTATTTACTAAAAAAGAAAGTCAGGTGTTAGCATAAACTATTAGTTTAATCAATAATCAATAATATTAACATTTGCAATAACATTTCCACATCTTGTAAAAACATTAATTTACAAGACTTTGTTCAAAAATATAATTTGAAATTAAGACGGGACACACGTTTTTCTGTCTCTTCCTACTCTCTCTCACCCGCTTTGATTCGGATACAGAATGATTAAAAATGGGATTATCATCTCGCACCAGAGGGAAGGGAAAAAAGCTGGTAGTGCTTGTGTTGTTTATTTCAGTCTCCATCACTTTGCCCAGTGATATAGCTTTTATATAAACAAAATCTAGTGTATATTCCAGTCGCTGTAGGGGGAGGGTGTGTGGGGAAACGTTTAGGCTGCAATTGAATTGGGGCTCAGTATTCTTCACACCTGAAACATTGTTTTCTCTGAAAGCGTTTTCTTCCCTCTTTAGCTGATCTTTTTGTAGCCTTCACATGCTGACACAGCTCCCTACGTGAATTCTTGTTCTTGACTGAGAAAGCTTTAGAGAACTTTACAACCATTTTTTTCAACAAATTGTAAATATGACGTTTACATTGGCGTTTTTATTAATTTTCCACTTAAGCGTATGGAGGAGTGTCAGATGTCAAGGAGAGCCCCCCCCCCCCCCCCCCACCACTACCACCACCACCTTCCCCCCACCGACAGACTGACAAAGCAATTGGGAAGTATTAACTATTCAGCCATTGCAAAGGGTGCAACTGCAGCAGCCACAATTAGATAAAAAATCCTTTTTTTCTCCTGATGGTAATTGTAACAAATTGTCACATTTCACTTCCTTGCGTAACAATCATGACGTTCTCATCCAAACAAAGGTTTAATTTTTTTAAATTTTGAAACCATGATCTTGTTATGCAGGTGTGAAGTAGAGTTAACAGCTTCAGATTTAAAAGGTAATTAAGAATATCTTCCATAGCACATTAACATTGGGATGTTCTTAATGTTTAATGTCAAAATGTTTCCGAAATGTCAACTTGTGATATTTTAGCTGCTTACTGTAGCTATACGATTCCATATTAATATAACAATTAATAATCAATGGGTATTAAATAAGTACAACTTTTTTTACAATTACAGCAAGTGTTGTTCTTACTACGTAATCTTAGAAAAGGATAAAACGTTATAACTTTTTACGAAGTACAGTATATAAACTTTATAATATTAGAACAAACACATTAAAACCATAACCCACTGTAAGTTACCAAGTTAAAGACTTTGATGCATAAAATATTTATAAAGAGGGTATAACAACGTTGGGTAAGTTTTCATATTTAGTTATCACCACCATCTACGGTGCACACATTAGGTTACTATGTGTACAGTATTACATGAAAGTACTGTTTTTGTTTTCAGCTACCAAAATTTACCATTGGATTTTCTCTATGTAAATGTAAAGCTGAAAAAGGCACATCACGGTCACAAGCTACTGCATAATAACAGTTTAAAAATAATAAAAGTCTAAACAGTGTACAGATTCAAAACCAAGTGTTTTCTGGTAGCAGCCCAAAATGCTCCAAATGTCCCCTTGGAGGTTTTACAAAGAACTATAGTCACATTACTGAAAATATCTAAAATGCTGCGGACGACCCAGTCTACCGCAACCTCGCACAGTGTGGCACAGCCGCTCAACCGAAAACTACTGCAGTATCCCTTGTGCGTTCTAAATGGCTGGATTAACCCTAACCCTGAACCACTAATCCAGCACTAAGTATGTGAAAACAAAAATAATGATGGGCAAAAATTAACAATGTTTCTAAACTTTACTTGGGCCCCAAAGTACAGCAATGAGGTTAAAAATGCTCGAGTACTAGAAGAATGCTAACCCTAACCCTAGCGGGTGTTCAAACTGAGCAATTCCGGAATGTGTCTCTGAAGCCCTCCATTTAACAGATGTAAAAAATGTTCCTCAATCTAAAAAATAGGAACTTAAACAATCAAATCCGTCCATCTTCTTCATTAATGAACCCACTCTGAGTATTTGTTTTTCACTTGAAAAATTCTGTTACAGTGGTATTAAATTAGGATGCAGTTCGGGCCAGACTAGGGTTAGGGTTACTAGATCTATCCAATTTTGACATCAATTATACTTCTTTTTGCACTTGAAATGACAAATTTGAGAGTTTACCCAATAGAATTCATTTTCTTAACACTTTTTTGACATAGTTTTGTATGATAAATCCTGTATTGTCTAGTGCAGCACTAATCCAGCACCAAGTGTGTAAAAAACAAAAATAATGATGGGCGAGAGGTATCACTGCTTCTAAACTTGGGCCCTGTAAACTGTATGTTAGAAATATATGGTTCTTAAAGCCATGGACACCGAGTCCTTATAAAACATATACTGGTGTATTTACTACAGTTACTTGCCTAATTATTAACTGTTGATTCCCTTAATGATTTTCGATAGCAGAACTATAAATATATGCAATGTTTCAATTCAGCTATTTGTTATTCAGGAGGTTGAGAAAATCTGCATCTTAGTTAAATGACCACACATTTTTTGAGAATACTTATTTGCATTATGGGCTATGTTTCTCAAAAACTTATAACTCATTGCAGGTGTGATAATTATAATTCCATCTTTTCATGTTTTGGTTGTCACAGGACCTGAATTCGATAATAAATTCAATGTTTTCTCTGTGTCCGATTTTACACTTAATTAGTGTAAACTTAATTAAGCCTAATTAAAGAGACTGCATTGTGATGCATTTCAGTAATATTTATGGCTTAATAAGTACTCTGAAGCCAGCTGTGGTGATAAAAAAATCAGTGTTACCAGAGTCAGAGAGTCAGAAAACAGAATAATGATTCAAATTTGTTACTTCCGATTGCCTTCAGTGTCTATGGTGCTTGACTGGTATAATCTTGCTTTGGTTGCTGAAAACAGGTTAGTTACTGTACAAAACAATTATTGAGTTATACAGTAAAGAAACTCCTCAGGTGTGGAATTCAACAAGTATCAAAAAGAAAGGCATTTTCTGTATAATCAGTCATTTCAGCAGAAACAGGTTTTTCCATTCACTTACAGGACCCTCCCACGCCTTCCCCCATGCAGAAAGCCCTAAAATCTGACAATTCAGCACAACACAAACAGGAACAGCTCTGCGTATTTGGCAATGTCATTTTTTTCCCCATGACATCGACTTCCCTGAATCGCCTCTGCTGGATTTCGTTAAACTAAATCAGCTGATTATGAAACTGTCAGTGCCCTCATCTTACAACAGCTGAGCATTATATAATAATAGTATTAGCCTAGTGGAGTACGCGAAGGTAGAACTCCTTCTTTTCTTTTGCAGAGTAAAGCCAAACTCAGGAAGTGGGATGCCACTGGGATATTACCTCAACATAATTAGTTTTCCCAGTCGTCCTAGTTACATCATTCACAGTTACGCCTCCTGTTTTGAAAAGCAGCACTAAGAAAATAAATTATGAAACAAACAAAGAAAACTACAGCGATAACAAAAGTTATTCATGAACAGCACACCCTACCATGGAAACACTGAAATACATTCATCGTTTTCAGAAACTGCTAACTGCCCAGTACAACATCAGAATGAAAGTATTTGATTCTGGAAAATATGTTTTTTTTATCTTAAACTCTAAAGATGCAGCATCTTGTATTTTGCATGTATAGCAAAATAACATTCTTATTTGTCGTGCGTTTATTCTGATAATGTGGCATACAGTATTTCCATTATGCTTTAATTATTGTAAATAGGATTCATTTTTCTTCTTCAAATTACAGAAAACAACAATCATAGCAAAATTATTTTCCATTGATTTCAGCTTAATTAAAACATTAGTAGTTCCCTTAATTTCTCCATTGTTTTACCCAAAGTATCCTTGCTTTAACCAATACTGTTTATTGATACCAGAATCTGGAAAAGATATTTGTATTACTCTCATTAACCCACACTGAAATATGTGGTATTTCATTCAGTACCAAAATGTATTTTATAAAATGAACAGAAAATGTCACTTAGCTCGTACAAATTGTAATTCTTATAAACTTTTTGTAGTACAGTAGGTGCCATTGGATAGATTACATAGCTGAAAAAACAAGTGTGACAGGATAGCAGAAACAAGGATATTACTTTTGGCTGACATTCTGCTAGAGGTCATTCAGGCATCTATTACAAATAAAAGGCTCACATGTAGTGAATGAATTAACTGATTAATAAGATGACTGATAAAGTGGTTAGAATAACTTTCTCACATGGGCTTAAGTTAGACCGGTTTGCTATATAAAGGGATTCACAATGTCAGGTTATCTATAGTAAGTATTTCTTTTGTGTTTTGTAAAATTTTGGTAAATTTTCATGCACAGTATTTATTTTTCCATTGAGGTTTGTCCATATGCCACGTACTGAGAAGTAGGCCTGTCGCAGCATTACGCTGATTTATTACCAGAGCTGATCTTCAGAGGGTTTACTGTGAAGGTCAAAGGCTGGTATCAGGTGGGGGCGCTGCTGGAAATAAGCACTGTACTGTACATCTGTGATGCATGCTTTGAACCACGTTACAGGTGGTGTTTTATGAGATTCTGTCCCATTTTTCTCATAAAGGCTGGACAAGCGTGTGTCTGTTCACTGGTCTCTGAGCCCCAGATGCGATGATACCACAGCTTAAGCGATAAATGTTCCATGGGGTTTAGTTCTGGAAAGTAGAGCACCTCTTTCATTTTGTCATCTTGAAAGAATGACAATGTTACGCAAACAGCTAGAAGACAGGCGTTGTCCTACTGGAATATCATATCATCATGAGCCCACAGGAAGAGCAGCAAGCGAGGTCCCAGGACCTCAGTTCCCAATTGTTCAATGTAGTACTGTGCAGTCAGGTTGCCTTCAATCACTACAAGCAGAATTATGTAGAAATTATACACTCTTGCCCAGTCCATCACCCTTAGTTCTCCTCATCATTTAATATGTGAAGTATAAGTAAAAATTAGGGCATTGTTCTGTGTATCTGCTAAATACGTACTGACATCCATTAGGGCTGCTAACACAAAACCTTGCTTCAAATGTTAAAGATGACCTAGTTCAATAGATACATCACCTACTTTGCTCTGCCTGTACATATCAAGTTATAATCAAATTTGATATTATATTATCATATTACAATATACCAATCCTAATTATAAATAATGATTTATATATTGGTTACTTTCTGTATTCTTCCTGAATGTCACTATGCCTGACATTCAACAGGATAAACCACCTCATCACCTGTGCCACCCAAATGTTATATAATCAGTTACAAATGATCAGGTAATCAAAATTAAGCTAGGAATGTTCAATTAATTCCTTGAATCTGTATCCTTCATTTCTAAGTCATAAATACATAAAGAAATTGGTTTATTATATTTCAGGTTATAATAAGAAATTAAACAAATCATTAACTTCAATATTTTATTAGATAAAATTTTATTAGACTAGATTTTATTAGTGATTCTTGGAATATTTTTTAAGTTGTATGTTATTTAACTCATTGTTGCTGCTGCTGTTCTGTGTTTATGTTTTCGTGTTTCCTTAATGCCTAAGTATTGAAGCACACATGCAAATAAGCATTTCATTGCATTTGTGCATATGACAAAAAACTGAACTGAAAGATATTTCAGCAGTTTATTGCAGTCGTATATCTAAGAAGAGTTAAAGTAGGTTTTATGTCTACAGAGCATTCTAGTGGGATGATAAAATCCAGTCATCTTTTTAAAATTCTATAATGGGTTTAAATGCACATCATGGAAAAAAATTGAATATTTTCTGAAAATAGAATATTTCCCACCCACACCCTTGTACGCCTTGCAGAACTGGTACTCTCACTTAATGCATTCTCTTTCAGTAACCTTTTTTACCAGCAAGTTAGTGGAGTTGCCATGGGCACCAGAATGGGACCCAGCTATGCTAATTTACTTGTCAGCGGGGTAGAAGAACGCTCCTTCGCTTCCTACACTGGCTTTGTCCTGGACCTCTACAAGTGATACATCGATGACTGTGTTGGTGCCACCACATGCTCTAATGACCAGCTAGAGCACTTCCTGCATCAATTCACTAACTCTCACCCGTCCCTCAAATATACAGCTAAATATCCTCCACTACTCTTCTGTTTCTAGACATAAACCTATCCATTAACACTCCCCGACTCTCTACTTCAGTCTATTACACACCCACAGATTCACAGAGCTGTCTTCTGTACAGCTCATTTTACCCCAAACACACTAAAAACTCTCTTCCTTTTTCAGTTCCTTCGGCTACAACAACTCTGCAGTGATAATATCAATTTCCAGAACCAAGCACTCAAAATACACTCTTTTTTCATCAACAGAGCCAAAAACAGCCCATCGGACCATCAACTCGATCAGGAACTCCTGGCCTAACAACCACATTCCTTTGGTGTTTCCCTGACACCCTAACGCACTCTCTATCCCCGGGACCGCTAACAACAACTTTTCCATCCTACAGGATGATCCCTCCATTGGGGCTCTCTTCCCTGACCACCTAATCTGTGTAAACTTCTTATTCACAGCTCCCTTGACCACCCTCAGCAATCATCCACACCAGGCACTTTGCCCTGCAACAGATCTCGCTGTATCACCCACAAGTACATATCTAATACCACACTCATTCAAGACCCCTCAGGACAATTCTGGATCACTCAGGTGACATCTTGTAACTCCAGCAACCTTATTTATTGTATCTCTTGCAGTAAATGCCCAGCTATCTACATTGGGAAAACAGGAAGGAGACTTGGAGACCGCTTCAGAGAACATGTTAGGGCTATGAAGATTAAAGATTTCACCAAGCCCATAGATTCTCATTTCACCTCTGACGGCCATGATCAGACTGATCTCTCCGTCTGCGTTCTCAAAGTAGGGTTTCTTAACTCCTATACCAGAAAGACATCAGAAACTAAAATTATCCTGAAACTTAATTCACACCTTCCCCCTTCTCTCAACGACAAACTTGTTTTCTTCTAATTCTCTCTATTCATTTGTAGGTTTTGTTTCACACCTCTCCTCACCTCTCTCGACCTCGCACCACTTGATTGGCCACTCTGCTTCTCCCCTGCTCCCGCCTCCTCCTCTCTCCTGGTTTTTGTTTTCCAAATATATAAGATAAGATATAAGATAAGATATATCATCTTTGCTGACTGCCCTATCTTTCTTACACCCAAAGAAGGCTCCACAGCCAAAATGTTGTGTTTTCTTTCTTCTCTTTTCAGCATGGAATAAACCTATTACTTATTATTTTTCAGAGTAATGTGTTAGATGTTCCATTTGCTCTATTGGAATAAAAGTAGTGATAGTCTGATGGCAGGGACCTGAAATGGAGTAAAATATACTGTAAGTACATCACTCTGCTGGCAGAGGGAGAGTCTGAAGAGGGCGTCTAGAACAAAATATCCAGCCAATAGCCATGCTATTGAAACTGAATCTTAGAATCTTTCAAGAAACAGCTGGATGAGATACTTGGATTGATTTGATACTACCAAATAATTTATCAAAATTTTTAGATTATGTACTGATTAGAAGGATAACCCTGCCTGTAAGACTCTCCTCTCGTCTCAAATGTCTGATATTCAGGATTGGGAAGTATCTTACGCTTCAAGGCAAATCCTCAGGATTAACCAGCCGCATGAACACGCTCTCAGTATATTCTGAGAAAAAATGCTGAACATGGTGCTTTGTTTCTAGCTAACATGCCAGGTCTCATTATCACGTTATAGTTCTCCACTGCATCATGAGAGCAGCCAGCTGAATCTGCTCTGCTCCAGTATTCCATGGAAAACATTGTTGGCCTTGTTGAAATAGTCATTTCTTCAATAGTAGCTCCTGTAAACTGGTTTTATAATCAGTTGATATCTGATGTTTCCCAATGACATTTTCCAAAACTAAAGTGGAATTAGCATTCTAACAGTCTAGAATCCACACAACAGAAACTGAAGTTTGTATTCCTTTTAATCCGTAAAACAATTAACACAACAATGACAGTAAAATGAAGAAAATTAATCTGTTTGTGAGAACAGAAAAAAAGATTAAGGAGTTTTATATACTCACCCATATGCTATCCAATGCTTTTAAGTATTACAGGTAAATAAGTGATAAGAACCATTATGAATTAAAGATGCAGCATATTCAAACAAAAGAATATCTGTTATATAGGTTATATAGGTTTAAAGTAAATCAGCATACAGTATCACTGCTGAAGATCATAAAAACTAAAATGAAGCATATTCTGCTAATGCTATGCACTTGCAAAAAAATTCAGCAAGGACAGAGTTTACATGTAGTAAATAATAATCTTCAATGAATGATAATGTGGTTTGATAAATAACCTAGTTACATTGCATGCTTTGGAAATCTTAAGCTTAGTTGTTATATTTTCAAAAATCAGTATTAGGTTACAAGTTGTACATACTGCAAAGCTAAACTTGTCACTACAGAACATAAAACAAGAGGCTGATTTTAAAGGTACTAACTTCCTGAAAATTAAAGATAAATAAAACGGGAGCTTCAGTAAATGTATCATCCCTGTGTTCTGAATATCTTAACAGCCACATCACTGGATCACAAAAAACAACCAGGCAAAATTTAGTGACATCTTACATAGTTCCACAAGCTCTATGATCTCAGTCTGCAATATTTCAAATATGAAGGACAGGGCCCCCTTCATGTTTTCAATTAAGTAAATTATCAGAGACTGTATGGCAATAAATACAAATGGGGTAGAGACAGAATGACAAAATGCCAATCACCATTGCTACACATTAATCTTACTTTTCATTTCTTCACATTTACTAGAAGCACAAAAATGTTTAATAAATATAGAAAAAGATTCTTAACATGTCCCTTGAACATCTGCAAAAGAATAAAAATGCACCATATTTGCTATGGCCAAGACAAACAAGAGCAAATGAAAGGAAAATAACACTCACTATTGTAACTGAAAACATGTCTGGTATCTCATAATATTGGTCCAATAACTTTTCTGTAATAGTACTGAAATTTAAACTAAACCCTGTGGGCAAGATGAATGCTATAATTACAAAAGAATACATACAGTACATAGTTCAAGTAACATTAATATTACTGTAGCAGAAAAAAAATAACACTCAAACGCTTTTCATGTATTCAAACCCCTTCATTGTATTGCTCCTCAAATATTTCATAAGAATGCAGAGATTAATCATAGATATTTTGCCCACTTCACTCCTTTAGCTATGGAAATTCCTTTTTTCCTCTTGAATCTCTCATAGTTTATTGTGATGTTCCTGAACAGTATTTGGGTTACTTAAAAGTAAAACTGAATCTGTTCTGGAATCTTTATAACAAGAGATTCTATTTTTTTATTGCAGAGAGGGTTTGAATTATTCATAAAATAAGGACAAGTCGCCCAGAGGCTAAGAGATTCTTTTCGTTTACGTGTCAGAAGTGTCTTAAAAGACTGAACCAAAAATAAGTAGCACAAAGGAAAAAGTGCAGGCAATCATATTACTGCACAGCTCTATAGTTTTTTTGGCATTTGAAAAAGAAAAATCCAGTCTATTCCTTGGATTCCAAAGGCATAAATCTTGGAAATGGACACATTCCAGCATTACATAATCTATAATGGAAACAATCCTAAGAACTAAACTTATGTATGAAACACAAACTGGTGTGGAAAACAAATTCTTCTGTTTAAAAATGACAATTCCTCAACCATCTCTAATCCAATTTGACCTTGAGACTGCCACAGACATTTTAGATTTATAATGTAAGAATAGTGATTATAAAACATAGCTCTAATACTTCAAGGAATGAATTTATGGTATAACTTTTAAATCATCTTCAACAAGCCTCTGCTCATGAAATATTTCATCAGTCCATCTCATATAACTATCATACTCTTTTGCTAAAGCCATAGTGAACAGGATAAGAGTCAGAATTCTAGCCTTTTTATTTGTTTTGGTATTTATAAGGCACATACGTCTTTACAAGGAAATATTTTATGCACTATTCTAAAGATCCTGATGTGATAAATATAAATTCCACCAAAGTACACAATGACCCCGCAAGCACTGCAGGAGCTGAAACCCTGACAAGGTGTCTGTGTCATCATATTCAACTACGCTTGCTGGTGATCTGAGCAGAGGCCACCCAGACAGTAGAACAAAAGCCTACTGGCAACCTATTCCACTTACACATTCCTATGCTCAATGCAACCCATTGCAGAGCACAACAAGGTTGCTTTTTCACCTACCGACAGCATATATTCTAGAAGGTTACAGGAAATAAGATTCACAGCCTTGTATTTCTGTTGTGTGAACTATAACTGAAAACTAGACCAACTCACTGTTTTGAACAGGTTATTACTGTCCCTGTAAGAAAAGTTTGCAGTGTGTTGCTTGTGTGGCTATGTGAGTAACAAGGTGAGGAATACAGAAACAAGGAGGCAGCAGCTGTTGCTTTTTAGAGAGATGAATTCCAGGGGTCTGACTGCACTGGTATTATAGGCTATTGTAAAAATCACACCCAAGTTAACTTCCAGTTTATGAAGCCCAGTGTTATCATAATGTGCATATAACAAAAAAAAATCTAGTTCTATCTACCGAATGTATGCATGGTTACAGAATTGTAATGTTTCTGATCTGGCAGGGTTGAATATTGAGACAATGGTTATAAGGAGTTAACTTAATTTAATCTGACATCAACTTACTTTATAAACACTATATAATTGTTTTAATTTTTTTCACCATACCAAAAAAAGAACTTATAGCCTTAGAAAGATTTCAAGAAGAACAAAACGAGTGAAAAATGATTCCTGGAATTTGTCATTACAGCATAAGGCATATATAATCCTCTTCAGTCTGGAAAGAATTTGAGAGGAGACGTAAATTAAATATATATGATCCTCAGAGGTACTGATAAGGTTGATTTAGGACACTATTACACAACCTGTAGTGAAAGTAGTACATGGGATGACAATTGTAAAATAAGACCTTAAATGTCTGGGCAGTTTTAAGAAATTGTTGAGTGACACTACAACTACTGAACAACTAAATTAACTAAATGAATGAACGACTAAACTAATGTACCTAATAAGAAAAAATGGGCCAAAAGGCTATCTCTTGTTTACATTCTTTCTTAATTTTGTGAAATTTACATTCTATAAGTAATCCTTGATCACAACATTGATGACATATTTCTAAATTCTCCTTAATTTTCCCTTCCATGTTGTAGATTATAGGATTTGGTCTACTTTTGAATCTGTTAAACACAGTAAAACTGTTTAAACCTCCTTTCTGAAAAGGACTGAAAATAATAAAAGTTTTCAAAGTCCCTTACTTGCACATCATTATGTGTGTGAACAGACTAAATTTAGCATTTCCCACATTCCCAGAAAGCTGTTTTGAAAATGTATTCTTTTTCCATTTTAGTGAAAAAATAATAATTCTGATGTTAATTATGCTTCATCACAAAAACATTCACAACAAAAACAAATTTCTCAAGTTACTCACCTACAGTGTCACAAGGTTCATCTTTGTGGACACAAAAATCAGTCCTAAAAAATTAAAATACACAGATGTTAATCAAAAGTCACAGACTTGCAGACTTGACACTTAATTTATCTGAGTTTCCACAGTTTTCTTTCAACAGTTTCAGGGTAGAGATAATAGGCAGTAACTACAAAATTGCAATCCTGATGTCCCCTGATCCATAAAAAGGTGGTTAAAAGCCAGGTAGGTAGTTGCAGAACAATAAGTCTTACTTTTGTTTAATGTGAATACTTTTAAAAAGTTGGATAATTAATACTAAAATAGAGGATGTTAAAAGGATTTTAGGAGATATTTAACATGGTTTTAGAACAGATAAATATTGCTTATCTAACCTTTTGTAAGCAACAGCATGTTTAGGTTTTCATAGTGTATTTTGCTAAAGTAACAAAATATCCACATAAACCATTATTAAATATTAAAGGCCAAAAGCGTTCAATCTAGGACCAAACATATATCTGGGTTGAGAACAAGTTAATGGATAGAAGATAGAGAGCTCAAATAAAAAGTAAATGTTAAAATGAGGGTGATGTACTGTAATTAGTTAAATAGCATAGGGTCATGTATTAGGCCTGCTAGTCTTCCTAAATTGAAACTGATTTGAACATATTTAAAAAACAAGTCAAATTCTCAGATGATACCAAAATAGGAGGATCTGCTGACACAGAGAAAGCTAAATACATTCAATAAGATGATATTTTCAATAGACAAACACAGAGTGTTACTAGTTTGCTGCCAATCACAATAGACCCTGATGAACATCCCTATTGATAGCAAATGTTAATCAGCATAATTAATGTATATCATGTTTGTTCAGTAAAATGTCAATGCACCCGCTACAAATATATGATGTCTTATTCCTCTTAATAACTTTGTGAATTTGCTGTAGATATAAATAATAACTGAAACTGCCAATGATTTTTATGCTTGTTACATACTGCAACATGGAAAACACTGTACTTGAAGAAGGAACTTAGGAAGAAAACATAGGTACTCACATTAATACATCATTTTCCTCCTCTAGATAATGTGAGGAAGCAATAAAAAAGCCAAACAAAATGTTAAAATATACAGTTAAAATTCAAGTCAATGGACCTAAAGTTTAAATCCCTTGAAGTACAGTTAGACCTGAATATTCATGTGGAATACTGTGTACAGTCTCTTCATTACAAATACATTATTTCTTTGCAATTGGTCCAAAGAAGAAAGACCAGATATATTCCTTAAAACAACATCATATACTGACTGGCTAAAAGAACTAAAAATGTTTAGTCTTGAACCGAGAGGAGTATAAGAGAATCTGAAAATTCTCTTTCGGAAAAAGTAAACCCAATGGTATGTCAGGATCAGAAAATCATGAACAAGGGAACATAAAGAGAACTGTTTTTAGAAATGAAAACAAGATGCAGTCATTTACTTTAAAGGTTGTGGAAGAGTGGAACAAGCTACCCAGTCATGTTGCTAAAACACTTTGACGTCTATCAAGAAACTGGGGTGGCTTCTTACTAGAATCCAAGTGAGCATGATCAGAAAAGTGGTGTAATCTTATTTGTAATCTTTCTTCTGTTTTAAAAAGAATAAATTAATCAGTATCATAGAGTCTTGAATAATAATACTTTCATTCAATCAAAACCTCCAGAGAGAAAATAAAAGCATGGCTGTCACCCTTTGCAGAAACTATGCTCAGATTAGACCAAAATGGGTATGCTTAATTATTTTTTCTCAAGATGAAAATGAATGCTAATATTAAAATTCAACATACATAAAACTAGATGGCACGATGCAGACGGTTTCTTCTCAAAACATAGGTTCAAATCAGGATAGAATGACAATTACCCTTCCCTGCAGGATTCAATCCTGAGGAATGGTACACAACACAAGTTACACAACTGGAGTTTAAAATTAACTTTTCTTCCTGTTAATCACACATAAAACAATCTGCTTGCCCCAGGGTTAATGGCATAATGTTCCAGAGAATCTTTTATCTCTTTATAATATGCAAATTGAAAAATAAAATTATTCCAATTTTTCGTAAACACTTCAAGCTCTGTGAAAACAATCTGAAGCAGAGCTGCTGCTGTAGAGGTTTTCTGTGGGAAACATTAACTCAGACAGAGTTAATACAGAGCACTCTGGAAGGCCATCATATTATATGTAGTATAAGCATTATATACAGTATAGTATCAAATCATGAACACAATGTATATAAGAATATACAGTGTGTATGTATATGTATGTGCAAATGTAACACTCCTACCATAATCTGTCACTGAGTAATGTGCAAGTAAAATTTCTACTAGTGCTGAGTAATTGACAAAGACAGAGATCTCTGGTTCTTCTTAGAGGTTTAACACATACTGTACAAGTGACTTGTGTTCCTACTTCCTACTAACAGCCCATGTGAATATCCTGTTAACCAGGCAAGGTGTGAACAGCTGTATCTCAGCATCTGGATATGGAGTGAAAGAATGTTTGGAATGTACAGCACACCAGAAAGCAGTGATATCTGGGAAGGCAGTTACATAAAGTGACCTTTGTTTAAATGAGCATGAAAAAAGCAGCTGAACCAATCCAGCAGAAATGCTTTTATTTCTGCATATTATTTATAATGTTTATATTTATTATAATTATTTCGTGGTTATGTATGTAGATGGTTGTTGCCTGCTCTAAATCATTTTGTTCATTGAATTAATATTTTAAAGGTGACTATACAGCAATGTATGGCCTGAATAGTGACACAAATCTTAAAGAAGAAAGGTTCTGACAGCATACAGTGGTTCTTTTCCATAAAAATACAAATTTAATTTTCTGTAGTTCAAGTAGGTAGCTGTGTCAGCATGCGTAGGCTGCAAAGGAACAAGTAAATGTTTATTCCATTCCTTTCCATTCCAAAGAGAAGAAAAGAAACAACGGTTCAACTGTGGACACTTCTTCACACCCGAAGAAGCCTCCACAGCCGAAACATTGTGTTTCTTTTCTTCTCTTTTCAGCATGGAATAAACCTTAACTTGTCCTTTAATTTTCTGTGTTCAAAGAAACACTTTTAATGTGCAAGAGACTTTCTTCATAAATTTTTCTATCTCGAAATGAGGATGTTAGGGAGTATAAGGAGTTAAAACTGCCATCTCAGCAGATTCGACTCTACTTTTAAATTGAGCATTACTTAAGAGTTTATTGAAGAAGGTCATCAAACCACTTTTAATTACATTGGTCAGCCTGAGTTCACACAGGAAGCTACTTTGAACTTGCAATTAGCATGTCAAACCCAACAACAAAGTTCAGAAAATTACAGAGGATCGTTTAGTCTAGATATACATAGCCAGATGATGTGTGTGATACCACAACAATGCTGGGATAATACCGTTAGCTCAGTCTTTCCTTTTAATTCAGATTGGCAAGGAAGAAACTTCAGTCACAGTCCCAAACCCTGTAATTTAACAAAACCTAGTCTTACATATCAATCTGTGAGTAGTTTTCAAGTAAAGAAACAAAAATGACCCACATCCTATTATGTTGATACAGCAAGACTTTGTTTACTCTTACAGTATATTAGTAAAACAAATA
Source organism: Atractosteus spatula (assembly GCF_055471065.1). Taxonomy (NCBI): domain Eukaryota; kingdom Metazoa; phylum Chordata; class Actinopteri; order Semionotiformes; family Lepisosteidae; genus Atractosteus; species Atractosteus spatula. Next base: position 44,520,190 of record NC_142712.1, on the reverse strand, counting down.
TTTTGGTAGAATTTTTAAATTAAAACTAAGGCAAATACAGAAACCTAACTAACACCAAAGCCATCATGCAAAACAAGCACAGTCGGTACACTTGTTCAGAGTAAAAGGAAAGTCCAACTTTTACATCTGATCAGTTGGATTTAATGCTTGTCAAAAGCAGCCATGATTGCTGTACATTTTTTTTGGCAATTGCATGAGAGCTAAACATTTCTCTTTATTGTCAACCAATTTCAGAAATTCTCAAATATCTCATGATGAATGTTTTTGATTTGTTGAATTTAAGGATAAAGTGAATGTGATGCTCCGCTGGGTGGTAGAAAGTAGTTGGCCATTTCAGTGCTTTGATTGCAAGGAGAACTGGGAGAAAAGGTGGTAGCAGGATTGATGCTAGTTTACAGTGACATCTGAGAACAGATGTGACAAATCTCATATGATCTACTCCAAATTGTCACAAAAAGGCATTTATTTCAGAACCAAAGAACAGGGTTGACAGCACAGCGTGTACTCACATGCAAACGTTTTCCACATTTTTTGACTGCTTGGAACAGAATTATTAAGATATTAAAGACAGGACAAAACAGCTTTACCCTTCTTAAACTTTCAACACGTGTACATTTCAAAAATGGACATTAAGGGTTCTCCAGAACCAGAAAAGAGAGAAAAAGGAGTACTTTCAAAGAGTTTATTTTCCTGCCAAAATTATATTTTGAAGGTGATTATTATTATGTTATAGTGTGTTGCAAAAATATTTGGTCCCTTCCTACAGTGTCCCATTTAGTGAAATTAAAAATTATGCATACACTTTTTTAAAGTTCATATTTAACTCAAAACCTGAATGCTCCAACAGAAGTCTTCTAAGGGTAAGATACGTTACAGAAAATGTCAAAAACTAGAGAAAAAAATGAAATAACTTGGTTGAATAACTTTTCTGACCTGTAAATTTCATATGTTGTAGAAGCAACTTTTGCAGTTACTACAGCCACAAGTCTTTTGGAGTCTTTTGGAGTACATATCTATCAATTTTGCCTATCAAATTGGTTCAGTTCTCACCCAGTTCTTCTTGGCAAATTTAATAAAGCTCAATCAAATTACTTGGAGACTGATAATGAGCAAATCCTTTCACATATTCCCAATAGGATTGGCTACTTGTGGTCATTCACTTTCTTATTCTTAATCCAGTGTGCTTTTGATTGCTGTTGTACTGAAAGGTAAAATGTCATTCCACATTTTTTTTCAAATTGTATTCCAATTGTAGGTCTTTAGCGGATTGAAGCAGGTTTTCCTCTAAGATTTGCCTGTATTTTGTTCCATTTCTCCTCAGTCTTGAAAAACTTCTCAGTACTTGCTAATAGGAAGCAGGTCAAAGGCCAAAGAAGGTCAGCTTTGACTCATGGACATGGTCTCCCATCTCACCCATTGAACTCTGTAGCTCTTTCAAAGTTTCTGTTGACCTCACAGTTGCTTTCTTAACCAGTACGACCCTTGGCCGCCTGTCCAATTTGGAGAGATGGCCTGTTCAAGACAGTGTCTGGGTGCCTTCCACAACTTCAAGTTCAACTTGGTACAGTATGCTTCAACGGTACAGTAATTGCTTGAAGGACCTTACAGAGACAGGTGTATTAATTCTGAAATCATGACTAACAGTATTATTTCATAGAGGTATTTCGACTAATTGTGTGCCCCAATAAGGTGATTTTTTTTCTCTAAATTAATTTAGGTTTGCTACAGCTAAGCGTTTTAATACTTATGATATCATGACTTTTCCTTGTTTTCTTTCATATTATTTCTATTTTGTTTGTTTTTACTTTTAATGTAAGGAGCAGGTTGTATATATAACAAATATCATTTGTTACTTTATAGTGTCATGACTGCAAGCTTTAAAGCAACAAAATGTGAAAGTGGTGCAAGGGTGTGAATACTTTTGAAAGGCACTTTCAATTTTTTAAATGATTACTTTGTATTCACAGTATTATACTACAAATATACAGGTTCAATAAAGGCAACAATGCATAGAAAAAGTATTAATCTGATGGACATAAAAATGTCCAATTCTAGTCACAAAAAGCTCAGTTTCTTCAAAGCCAAAACATCTGAGTTTCTTTCAACACTGCTAAATAAATTACTGTTTTATCGCAAAATATAGAATGATAAGCCCGCAGAGGGCCAGTATTGTCTCTAATCAAAGTTATTTAATGACTTTTAATCTCATCAGGAGCTGTTAACAGGATGCCGTCTTCATGAATGCTACTTTAATTTATCTGACGTGAAGATTATCTTTCCTGTAGACTCAATACTAGTACTTAGCAGAGATGTTACACTGAGTGTTTTTTTAAATTAAACTACAGTTCAGAAGGCCAAAATATAATTCCTGTAGTATATGCTCTTGTCTTTCAAAATGATCTCTACATTAAACGCATTAGACAGATGTTCATTCTGCATACTACGTCTTCATAGAGAGGCCTTCTAGGTACTCAGATATCATATTTAACATGAACTGAACAGTGAACAAAAGCCTTCATTGTTTAAACATTCCCTGTGTCCTTTTACATTGGACGCCTTGAAAGATGAATAGCATCTGACATGCTACATGGGAATTAATTTAAACAAAAGAATGCTTATTTCCAGAGAATTATATCAGGTAACAATACCTAAATCAAAATATGGAATGTGTCATTTTCTGCCCATAATAATCCTCCTGAGTATTATGGCAAAGAACTGGATGCAGATTCCCCACTGACAAGGACAAACATGAGTAATTAAGACCATTAGCATTATGCTTACAAGATTTTTAATCTTCCTCATAGAAAAAGTCTAAAGACAGGTCAGTCAGAAAATTCCTGCTTGTCATTTGCTAGGCAGTGCCTGAAAAATTGCAGTCAACAGGTCATCTTGACAGCAGGCTCATAGTGAAAAACTGGCTACAGAAGCACCTTGTAACGAACACGGCCACGTCCACAGGGGGAACATCATCCTTCCCTCCAGGTACTTGATTGTTTCCAAGGTAACGAGCGCCCCCATACTCCTCCTGCTGCCAGTGACAAAAGCTCTCCAAAGACCTCTCTCCATGGTGTCCAATCTTTAGCTTCTCCTGTGAGAAACAATCAACCAAAACAGCAACATAAACCTCTTGCACCCCATGTTCAAACCTGGCCTGACTCAAAGGGGAATCCTGCAAGACTGTTCATATTTAAATTTAAAGCTTTGACATGGGTTATGATCTCTTTTGTCAATTACCTTAGTGATCTATGGAAATAATATCAACTGGACTTGTATTATGTGTATTATATTTGTTTAAAAACAAAAGGGTATTGCGTACAACAGTAATTCCCAATTCCCATAGCGCACATGTTGAGCACAAGCAACAAAAATATTAATCATTTGTTCAGGAAAGGATCATCCACACATTTGTTTTCAAAATAAATCAACGCTCAATACACTGTGAGCAAGTAAAACATGTGTTTCTTTTAGCTCTTCAGAGATATTACCAGAAAAGAACTGGCCTATAATTAGGACTTTACCAATGATAATCTTATCTGCAAAGAAAGAGGCATCCAGTTCTGCTATTTAGATAGTATTATCATTTGTCAGAAATGATATCCCAAAATTAAAAAAAAACATATTTGCTAAACTCAGCCACCAGTTTATTATAATTTAAAAAGCAATGTATCTGCAATAAAAGGGTTCAGATGGACTTACTGGGCGGCTGTGGAGCAGGACCAGCTTCGTGACACGGATGTTGAGTCTGATCCCCAGGCTCTTATGATGAAACATATTGTAGACCTGTTGGAACAAAGAGTTATTGCTGGCCAGCCACCAGTCATATCCTTCATTATACAACAGCATAAGGAACAAAGTACAGGACTGTGAAAAAAGGCTGCACTGAGTCTCACTTGAAAAAATAAAGCACTGCAGTTTTCCTGAGCATCTGGTTAAATAAAATACAAGCTCATTCAGCTCAACAGTTTCAAAGGTTTTTATGACAGAACATGACGAAAGCAATAAATGCGATTTCAGTACATTGAGAGCAGGTATAAGTTGCTTACACTGTCAGTGGGATCTCTTTAATATGAAGAGAGATAGATTTTATGGTATTAAACTCTGTTACTCATAGAAAAAGGAAGTTAAAAATTCTGTACACAATCTACCATAGATATCAAAATCCTCTTAATTAAAAGTTTACTTACTGCCTACAATAAAATGTATCACACTGGACTAAAATATAAAATGCTTCTTTTACTAGAATCAAAGTTTCCTGCTGTGAACAACCCCAAAAAGCAGCAGACAAGTAATGGTAGAAAACTATTTTACATAATTAGTTGACAACAATATTGTTTATGGTAACTTCTGATAATTCCAGACATACAGTAACAATGTTACAGTGACCACCTCGCATATAATGTTACAAACATCCATGAGAAAATCAAAGGTCACACCATCACAAATCAAACATGAGCACTCAAAATATTCATTTGTTTCTATGAAAGAAATCAATGGCAATGTGTGCCAAAGGAAAAAGTAGATATTAATTCCACATTGAAAAGCAAAGAGAAAAAAGAAAAACATGATATAGAATTTTCTTGATGTGTATTTTCAAGTCTTTACACAGATTCCACAGCTGAAATTTGTGTTTCCTTCTTTTTTTATTTTTCAGCTTGAGGTCAAACTCTACTTGTTCCTTTCTAACTATTGCAAGCCATATAGACATACTTTTCTTTACAATCTTTCCACATCATCGAGGTCCTAGTCTTCACAAACTAGCATTGCAGATTGCATGTGGTCAGCTAGATGCCAAGACAAACTTCTCACTCCCTCACAACTCCCCTGCACTTCACTGGCTTTTGTTGGCCTCAAAACTGCAAAATATACTTTTTTACAGCTTTGAATCTAAATACTTTTAATCAGCTGGCAGGTTTAGCACTTGGTAATGAGGAACTGCAGGGCGTGAAACATCAGTATGGTTTCTGATACTAGCCAACCCCTCGAGGTGTTGAGGCTAGCCAAGAGAAACACTGAATTCCTGTTCAGTAGAGTGCAATTTAAAATGACTTACAACCTTTTACACAAAGCATGTAGCATTTTACATTTCACACATATTGCTATAGTTTGAGCAACACAGAGCATTCAAACTCCAGCTAAACTTAAGAAAGACAGATGAGACAGGGCAAAATGATGTAAATGTCAGGCTTAGCTATTAAACAAAGTGTAATCTGTATTACAAGTTACATTAAAACAAGCCAATTGTACTGAGCACAACAGCCTGTAAGTATGGGCTCCATGCTCATCCTTTAGTAAATGTAATAAACTGATTGTCAAAAGTCTGTCCTTTTCCTAGCATTGCCTTCAAAAATACCTTGTAACAGTTATTATAGTTTTAAGTTTTAGGATCAAAGCCCATCAATTTTACTGAAAGGCAGCAATTTGTAGGATTTTTCATTATTACACTTAAATGGGATTTCTGCAGTTTTTATACATGGTTTAACACACCTCTTCTGCACACTTAGTTTGTGCCTATGAAAGTAGTGATTTTGTTTTGGCACTGCTTGATTGTGTCTGTGGTTTAAAGACCATTGTGTTGACATCTCTTACCATGTTCATGACGGTGAGGATGAACCTCTGCGCAGCCTCAGCTCCGTGATACTGCACCATGTCAGAGTCGGCGACAACCACCGTTTCCACCACATATTCACTGTGCAGCCGGATGGCATTTCTCTTGCTCCTCCCATCCTCTGTTGGTTTGGTCTGCTTTAATTTCTTCTTTCCTGCAACACACCAAATAGTACACTGACAGGCGAAACTACTGTACAGGCAGATAAAATAAATGGAAGTAAAGATCGGGATTTGATTGTCAAAGAAGATATCCCTAGTTACTTCATGCTGGGCTCATAAATCACAGTAGAAAATTAGCTCTGCCTCAGTGAACCTTTACTAGAAAACACTCAGAATTAATGTTTACAGAAGGTTGTATTGCAGCAACTACAATCTCTACTTAGGATGTCTAAACAAAACTAAATTCCTGTCTTAAGTACATATTTCTCTGCATGTAACAATTAAATACATAAACATTCATTCTTTCCTTTTAACCAATACAAGACTTCTTTAGGCTCTGACTGCATGCATTCTGAGGGTACTGCTCAAAATTCAGAAAGCCAGAACAAATATTTATCAAGTACTGTATAGGTACTTTTTCCAATGGTGCAAAAAAACTGAAAGACATATTCAGACATTTTTCAACAATTTTTTTCAACATCAGATTTATAGGGAAAACAAAGGAGCGTAAAACTGATTCATCATCTTTTTAACTCAGATTTTATTGATATACAGCAGCTTTAGATAAATATTTCCTTAAAATCCAATAAAATAGAGCTTTTCCAGAAACTTCAGGGAGGAAAAACGAGCTATTATTGTAGCCAGGGTCAATGCTTGGGTTAATGGAATTAGTCTACCATGATCAGCTTTCTTGTGCACGGCCTTTCTGCTTTCATCATGACCTCCATATTTCAGTAGCATGTGGAGAAAGAGCAAATAGAGAATTCTTTCAGTGTAGCTTATGTTGTTTTTGGCAGTTCCTTCCTGAAGATTTCAGTCTAGTGATCTGCATTAGTGTGGAGAATCACTTCTTTAAAATTAGTAGTTTTAACAAAAAGTAGTGTCAATGTCATTTAATTATAGCTAATTTTACACCACAGTAAGAACTTAAACTGTTCTGGGAAGAGTACATGATAGGATTACATCTCCACAAAATTAATATGAAATAAAAAAAATGAAAATTGTGATTTTTGGAAAGAGTAAAAGAACTGGGCACCACTTTGTGCTGTTCTAGATCACATTTTTTAGCCACTGGCAACATTTTACAAATAATGAATTTTGAGATTCTGTCTCTGGGTTTGTAAACATTCTTGATGGGTCCCATGTTGTCAGCAGCAGTAAAGTCTTTTTATCTTAATTAAAGCCAAGAGTAAACAATGATGCAAACAGCTGGTATAGTTCAACAATCCAAAACTCGCCTTTTGATTTTGAGTAGCCGGTATGTGCCTGGTAAAGGTTGTAGGATGTGCATTATAAGACTGAACATCAGGGTGTTACTAGTTCATTCCAAAAAGCAAAAGGCCATGCCTTGTAACTTAACAGAAAAAAAAAGTTTGTGCATTTCTCAAAAAAGGGGGGATTATGTTCTCTATTCTCACAAAGCTAAAATCTTTCTGCTATTGGAAAAAAAGAATCCTGTACCCTGGGAAAAAGCTGAAAAAGTGCAGAATTCAGGATAAGGTGGAGTGTGTTATACTGAAACCTCAACCCCCATGATACTCCAAAATTACGAAATTCATTACTCGAATAATCATCTTGTTTGCCAGAAGGCTGTTGCTTTCACCCTGTGGAAATGTACCATCACGTGTGGGGATTGTAATATGAAGTAGGCTGCTAATGTTTGAATGCTATGTTATTAACTCCAGTAGATATTCAATTAATCAGGACAACAGAGTGATTGCTTTCAATTAATCATAAGCAATGCTGATGCACAACGCCTTCACCTTTAGGCCTAATCAAAATCATTGTTTGTGATGAATTAAACATAAATCTAATCAGATCTTGCTTTTAAGTATTTCTGAAAGAGTCTCCCAGAAAAGTATTACAGAAAATGTCCTATGATTATACTGGCAAATAACAACATTGTAACAAAATCATTTTTAACAATAGTTTAGAATTACCAAATATTTTACTATCTAGCTTGTTTTTAGCTATGATTATACTGGCAAATAAAAACTTTGTAACAAAATCATTTTTAACAATAGTTTAGAATTACCAAATATTTTACTATCCATCCCTCAGTTTGGAAAAGAATTTCTGTGCATTTTAGTACACATGACTCTCATATCTGCTTAGGGATTAAAAGGAAAAGCAGACAGGCTCCCCTCTCCTGTACATCTTTCAAGATATCCATCTTTGATGAGCTAAAAGTTCAGCAGCGCCATACTGGGAGGGAGTGGTATGTCCCTGCAAAAATACAGGAGCCCAAGAAACCACAGGAGTTGTTTATAAAACAGAGATGAGTGAACAGTTTGTTGTTGTTTTCATCATATGGTATGGCTTTGAATTGTATTCTGGAACAGTACTGGTTGAGCCCAAAGCAAAGGCTAACAATTTCAAGAAAGCAGACTAAGAGGGATACTTCAGGGCTTAAGAGAAGCAGAAGGAGAGGGGTAATCCTGAAAGAGAAAATTGATAGTAACAAACTGCTAATAAGCTGAATAAATATGTCACTCACAGTACTGCCAGTGAAACAATAGACATCCTGCCTTGGGGTGAGTAAAGATAAAGTTCTATATTAAATAGTGTAAAGTATAACAGAGGCAGTTTAAGACAAAAACACTTAAAATAAAAAAGCCTGATGGTATTCTACCTATTGTATATAAGAAAACAAGATGTTATTCAAAGGTTGTTAACAAAACTCTTCCAATTTTCCATAAAGATAGGAGTAATACCAACTGAATGGAACATTGTAATGCAGCACCCGCACATACAGTAAATAGGTTTACAAAATTTAACAAATAATTACAGAACTGCACTTCTATGACATTAAAAGGTTAAAATGATAATCAAAACTAAACTAAAATTCTCTGTACGGTAATATGATTTTAGAGTGGTGATTCCTCAAACCTGTTTCTGGAAGAACATGGTTTCAGTTGGATTCCAACTGATCTTCTTCAGTGCTTAAACTTTTTTTTTCTTTGCTCAGTTCCGAGTGTCAAATATACTCTAATTCAAGGGTATTGTTTCCAACTTCAGCACACAGAAATTTACACAGCACTTCTCAGCTTGCTTGCTGTTATTTCTGATTAAACAGCTCTTACTAGTTGATCAATGTGTAATGAGCAAACTAACACTAGGTGGGAATGACACTGCAATCAGACACTCCCACAGTGACAGTGAGGTCCAGATGGTTACATTTCGTGGAACATTACTGAATGAGTGCAGTCCTGAAATTCAGATGTTGGTACAGCATTGATAACAATTACCATTCTTATTTGACCTCTTAAAATCTGAAAACAAATTTATAAATATATTCCACAAAGAAAACAGAAATCAATGAGCCTTTGATTAATAACTCATCAAAAACCAGAAGACACTGTGTTCCTCCAGGACAACGGTTAGGAACCACTGCTCTTGGAAAATACAAATGGAAAAGGCAATTCTTGCTTGTGCCAAGAAATAAAATACATCATTTACATCTTCTAGGCAATGTAGAAAAGTTGTGCAGTAGGAAACTGAGACCCCAGGTAGTATACTCTTTACAAATTGGTCACCTTGAAAAGCAACTTCTGAAATCCATCTAGAGAAAAGCAAATAGCTAAATTACCGGACTACAGTGACAGGCTAAAAACCAGAATTGTTTCAATATTTAACAAGAGAAGACTATAATGTTACCTGATTCATGCATTCGCAATCCTGAAAGAAACTGATGAAGTCATTCCTATGGATTATTATGCATTTTGGTATGAACACAGAAACACAAACCAGAAGACACAAATGGGGAAATGCATTTAAAAACTGTTACAGGAGGCTCTGTTTTACAGAAAGCATGCCTTTAAGGACTTGAAATATTTTCCTTGAATCAGGCCCTCCTGAAGTCTTCTCTGTTGAAGAGTTCTTTTAGCCCATAAATGTATAGCATTCCTTTTTGGCCAGAATGTGTGCTGATTGCTATTCTAGATCATTGGTATAAATGAAGAAAAAATAAATCTTATATATAGATTCCTAAAGTGTCACAGTCACCTTGTCATGCTATCTTGGCAGAAACAAGACATTAAATCAAATATTTCCTGTATTCACTGTCTGGTGCATGAAGGGTAAGATGAGAAATTGTAAATTTTAAGTCTTAGGTTGGAAATAGAGGAAAGCTGAGGCATCAATGTCGTGAGAAAAAAAATTCAAGAAATGCCTTCCATGTTTCAAAAAGACCCATAACAGTTTGATCTGCACCTCGCAGACGGAGATTATGTTCATTCATACTGTATATGTGTGGTAATGTCTGCAAGAAACATTAGTTTCATAGTCTATTTTTGGTCCAGTGGCCTGACAATCTGAGTTGTCAATGTACAGGTGCTTACTAGAAGACGTTTGAGGGCACAAGATGAAGTGCAGAAGGCAGTGAACAGGATGCAACACCTGTAGGTGCTGGCTCAATCCATACAGGGAGAGGAGGACTAGGATGGGGACAGCCACTTTGTCTATGGTCCAAAGCCAACAAGAAGGCACGTAAAGAGATAGTTGTCATGGAGTTGACAAAGGTGGAAGAGGAGAGATGTGTCACAGCTTTCTGATCAGGCTGGTCTACAACCCTCCTACAAACCTCCACAGGTGGTATATGATAGAGGAGGCTATAGTGGAGGAGAAGCGATAGGACTGGAGGCCAAAAACCCCTAATTAGAGAGAGGCCAGCTGAAAGGGATGGCAGGGAGACGTCCCTGTCTTAGCCCCGTCACTAGGAGATGTACCAGGGTAAGGGGCAAAAAATTTTGATGAATGGAGGTCCCTATCTCCACCATCTCACCAATTCATGGAATTTTCAAAACATGGAATTTTCAATTCAAGGTGCTTTATTAGCATGACCGATGGGTACAATCAGTGTTGCCAAAGCAAATGAAAGTAATGATATTTACATTAAACAAAACAAAAAATAAAAGTAAAATAAAATCTACAGACATATTACAGACATTTACAACAAAGACATATTATAAAATATTGACATATACTGTAGGCGGCTGGAGCATTATTGGGAGACAGACTCACTGTTCCTCAGGCTGTGACAGGAGATCACATACTGGGCTGCCAGTTCAACTGAATTCCCTCCTCCCTCTCCCAGTAGGATTGGGACCCATTGTGATTCTGGCAGGTGTGGGAACTCTGGGATTAGATTTCTGAATTTCGGGAAGAATGTTTCTCTAATCCCAGAGTATCTGTCACAGTGCAGTAGGAAGTGCACCTCTGTCTCTATTTCTCCCTGCTGGCAGTGGGAGCACAGCCTGTCCTCTCTGGGCAGCCAGGTCTGCCTGTGTCGCCCAGTTTCTATGGCTAGGCTGTGGTCACTGAGCCTGTACTTCATAAGGGTCTGTTTCTGTTTGTTGTTTCTTATCTTGGTCAAATATTCAGCTAGTGTGTATTGTCGTTTAGGGTTCTGTAGCATTCCAATTTATGTTGTGTTTGTGTGTGTGTGTCCCAGTGTGTGAGATATTGCTGTTTGACCTGTGCTGTGATGTGGTTGAGTCTGGGTTGTGGTGCTCTAGCAGTGCTGTCCTGAGGCTGGTTAGTGTCAGTGTGGCTCAGGTCAGTGAGCCTCAGGACCAGCTGGCTCAGGGGGCTCTGTTTTGGCCTCAGCTCTTGACTCAGCAGGGCTTTGTGGTGGTAGGAATTTTGGTCGCTGTTTTTTAGGTGTAGCCAATATTTTAATATTCTTTTCTGTATGTTCATCAATAGTGGGTACTGGCCTAATTCGGCCCTGCACCCGTTGTTAGGTGTTTTTCTCTGCACACGGAGGATGTTTCTACAGATCTCCATGTGCAGAGTTTCTGTGGGGTGTTTGTCCCATTGAGTGTACTCCTGGTCTGTGAGGGGACCCCACACTTCACTGCCGTATAGGGCAATGGGTTGGATTACACTTTCAAATATTTGGAGCCAGATTCTTGTTGGTGGGTTGATGTTGAAGAGCCTCCTTCTTATTGCGTAGAAAGCCCTGAGTGCCTTCTCCCTCAGTGCCTTCACTGCCAGGTCAAAACTCCCAGAAGAGCTGATGGTGAGACCGAGATATGTGTAGCTGGATGCGTGCTCCAATGCGTTGTTGTTCAGTGTGAATTTGTACCTGTTTCCCTGAGGTCTGGCTTTCTTCTGGAAAACCATAACTCTGGTCTTGTCCAGATTGACTGTCAGTGCCCAGGTCTGACAGTACTGCTCCAGCAGTGCCAGGTTCTAATGCAGCCCCTCTTCTGTGGGCGACAGCAGGACCAGGTCATCGGCGTAGAGCAGGAACTTGATTTCTGTGTCGTGTAGTGTGAGACCAGGAGCTGCAGACTGCTCCAACATTCCTGCTAATTCGTTGATATAGATATTGAACAGTGTTGGGCTCAGGCTGCAGCCCTGTCTCACCCCACGGCCTTCGGTGAAGAATTTAGTCCTTTTGTTTCCAATTTTCACTGCACATTTGCTCTCTGAATACACTGATTTAATTATGTCGTACACTTTGCCCCCTATGCCACTTTGGAGTAGTTTGTAAAACAATCATTCATGCCAAATCGAGTCAAATGCTTTTTGGAAATCGACAAAGCAGGCAAAAATTTTTCCTTTGTGTTTTTGGTGGACGTGTTTGTCTATCAGTGTGTGTAGGGTGTAAATGTGATCAGATATGCGGTGATCTGGCAAGAAGCCAATCTGACATTTACTCAGGACATTGTGTTCGGTAAGGAAGGCCAGTATTCGTGTATTTAGGATACTGCAGAATACCTTCCCCAGGTTACTGTTCACACAGATGCCCCGGTAGTTGTTGGGATCGAGTCTATCTCCACTCTTATAGATGGGCGTGATCAGTCCTTGGTTCCAGGCCTCAGGGAAACATCCAGCTGTCATGATGAGATTGAGGAGTTTGAGCAGGGCTTGTTGCAACATTGGGCTGCTGTGTCTCAGCATCTCATTTATGACTCCATCATGGCCACAGGCTTTGCGTGGTCTGAGGGCCTGGAGTTTGTCCAGTAGCTCCTGCTCAGTGATTGGGGAGTCTAAGTTTTGGTTGGGTTTTGGTTGTCTTTGATAGCCAATTCCAAAATTTTGAGTTTTTCATAAATGGTGTTTTGGTCTGATTGATTTGTATTTGGGAGCTTTTCATAGAGATTTTCAAAGTATGTTTGCCAGATTGTTCCATTTTGGATGGCCAATTCTTCTGGTTTTGATTTGTTTAAATTGTTCCACTTCTCTCAGAAACAGTTCTGATTTAGTGACTCCTCAATTCCTGCAAGTTGTTTGTTTATGTATGTGTTTCTTTTCTTTTTCAGCGTGTGTTTGTAAAGTTTTACCATGTCACAGTACCTGAGGCGCAGATCTGTGTTGTGTGGTTGTCTGTGTTTTTCATTTGAGACTTTTCGTAGTGCATTTCTGATGTTTTTGCACTCCGTATCAAACCACTTTTCTTTTGCTTTTGTTTTTTGGTAGTTTTTTGATTTAGTTGTTTTTAGCTTAGATTTTGATGCTAGTTTGTGGAATAGGTGATTTAGTTTTTGTGTGGCCAAGTTTATGCCTAATTTGTTGGTTTGATACGGAGTGTTTAGGAATGTGTCCAACAGTGTCTGAATTTCGTCATCGCCCAGTGCAGTTTGGTATCTGTCTAAGCTGTCTGTGTCCCATCTGTATGCCTGGTTGAGGTCATACAGCTGGCTGGGCTGTGTCAGTGTGTCTCTGTGCTGGTGTGCCCTCTTCATGTAGAGTGTGATCTGGCTGTGGTCGGAGAGGGGAGTTTGTGGCCTGACAGTGAAGGCATTGATACAGGAGGGGTCCAGGTCGGTGATGGCGTAGTCCACCACACTGCTGCCCAGAGCTGAGCTGTAGGTGAACCTGCCTAGAGAGACCCCTCTAGTCCTGCCATTGACGATGTACAGGCCCAGCCCTTGACAGAGCTGGAGCAGCTCGCACCCGGTGCTGTTGACTGTGGTGTCGTGGCTGCACCTGTGTGAGGTGACCGGTGTGTGGTACAGAGGGGATTGTCTGAATACGTGAGTGCTTCCCTGTGTGCTGGTGAAGTCTGCCAGTGTGCCTGTTCGTGCATTGAGGTCACCACAGAGCAGCACGTTTCCCTGGCCGTGGAAGTGACCTATCTCCGTGTGGAGACTGGGGAGAATTCCCTCACTGTAGTAGGGGGATTCTAAAGGGCGGGATGTAGACAGCACACAGGAAGACCTTATTTTCTGTACAGATGGTATTTCTTTTGATTTTAAGCCAAACTCGTGACTCTTCTTTCTTTACTAATTGTATGGAGTGACTGAGCTCCGCTCTGTACCACACAATGATCCCCCCCAGAGTCTCTGCCCCGGGTGATTTGGGTTTTTTTGACAGAGGGCACCATGATCTCCTTGTAGCCTGGGGGACAGTGGGTAGCCAAGTCTCCCCGACACCATGTCTCCTGTAGGATCATGATGTCTGTCTCCTTTACATCCTTGATAAATTCAGGATCAGTGCTCTTCAGCCCAAATGCTGACGAGCCCAGACCCTGAATGTTCCACATACTTATCGTTAGAGATCTCATTGTTATCGTTTGAATTATCTTTGCAATTTGTTATTGTTTTCTGGAACTGTATCAAATTTGTGTCGGACATTTACATCATCAACAGAAACAAGTATTGTGCTGGGTTTTTGCCTGTCGCTGTGGGTGATGGAAGTTCAGCTCATAAGCCAGGTGCAAATGAGGTTCAGGAGCTGCCGGATTTCTCCCAGCTCCAAACCGCTCGGGAACGCTGGTCTGGCCAGGGCTGCAGCGTAGCTGTGCAGGAGGGGCTCGGTCCAGCTCTGCTGTTGTGCTGGGTGGGGAGGGGTTGTGGTTCTGGTCCAGTTTAGCTGCTGGTCTGGGTGAGGGGCGTGGGGTGTTGCTGGTTCTGTTCTTTGTGGGTTGAGCTGGTCTGGGTTGGGGGTGTGGGTGCTGGGGCATTCCTCTGGTTGTCCTCCTGTTTCTCTCTGGGGTGCTGTTTGGGTGTCTGCCCAGTGTGGTGTCTTTCAGAGTTTTTGTGAAGAGTCCAATGGTCTGTTTTTTGAGGTGTTCATGGTCGTGTAGATGCTGTGGTCCAAGGGTGGAGTGGTGGGCCAGGTAGACGTTTGGGAGCAGGGCGCAGCACCGTGAGATCTCAGCGTTGATTCTCTGGATGGTGTGGTGCTGCTCGTCCTGTCTCGGCAGCAGGGTGGAGATGACAATTCGGGCGCGAAGGAACTCCTGTATGGCCCTCTCTGCCACTCTCCTGATGGACTGGGCCACCTGCTCCCTCTGGGTCCTCAGGTCGTTGGTGCCGGTGTGGATGATGATGTGCTGAGGGGCTCCCAGCACCGACCTGGACAGCAGCTGCAGGGCCTTCTCTGTCGTCGGACACCAGAGCTTTGCTGTTTGTAATCCTGGGAAGAGCCTGTGCTCATCGATGTACCTCCCGTTGGAGTCCCGTTGGAGAAGGGCTACTTCCATGCGTCTGCCTCTGGTGTCCAGTCTGCTGGAGGGGCGCTGCGCTGCAGGACGGGGGGCTGCGTGGGGGGATGCAGTGTGTGAGGTGGAGGTGTTGGGTGGGGCCGGGTGTGTGTGTGGATCACCCTGGGTTTTCGGCAAGGTGGATGTGCTTTTGGGCAGTGGTGTTGTGAGGGGATTTGGGGTGCCCGGGGGTGCAGTGGGTGTGGTGTTTGCTACGGTGGGGGTACTGGGTAAGTGGGAGTTGGTGGTGGGGGTTGTAGGGGTGTCAGGTTGTGTGGAGGTGGGTGTGTATTTGCGGGTTGGGGGTGGGTGTTGTGTGTTGTGTGCTCTGGGTCTCAGGGCTGTTCTGTTGCAGTCGGGGCTGCAGTGGGAAGTAGTGAGTTTCCTCAGCTGGTCTTTGAGAGTCTTGCTTGTCCTCTCCGCGAGCTGCAGCTCCTCTCTCAGCTCTGCTACTTCCGACTGCAGCTTACTGTTGTCCTGCAGCAGCTCTTCCATCTGTGCCCTGAGCTGTTTGTTGGAGGTTTTGCATTCGTTCCTGTGTTTGTTAACCTCGTCTCTTAGCTGTTGTGCTGTCTGCCCCTCTGTGAGTCACCCCAGCATCAGCTCCTTGAACTCAGTGAAGTCCAGCTCCAGAGCAGAGAGTTTCTCTCTCAGGAGGCGCACTGTGCTGTGGTCACAGGGGGGTTGGTGTGGGCTGTGTGTGTCTGGGTGGTGTGTTTCAGTGTTGCCGAGGGCTACACTCTTGCTGGGCTGTTCTGTAGCTGTGGCTGTGTTTGTGGGCTCAGAGTCAGGTGGAGCTGAACTCTCCGGTGTGGTGGGCATCAGGCTGCTGGGTCTCTCTCCTGTTTCTGGGGGAGGTTTATCCAGGTCGGCCTGTGTTTTAAGGTCTGTGAACTTTTCCTCGAAAAGCTCCAGAGCGGCCTCACTGCCCTGTATCATCACTGTACCATTGTGGTAAGTGTTGACGGTCAGGACAGTGTCTTCTACCTCGCTGTCGGCCCCTATGGAGATTTGCCTGCCTTTGCTGATGCCCCTTCTGGTGGTGTTTGTATAATTCTTGCACATAGCTGTGTGCCAGGCATTTGGATGCTCAGTAAAAAAGAGCAGGTTGGTTTTTATGTGTTTTTCTCCTGCCTGGCAGTAGTCAGCGATAAGGGTCTCAGGATTTTCCTTCATCCAGCAGTCTTTGTACTGTTTCCTGGTCTTAACGGTTTTCGCGTCCTCAGGTTACTGGAGTACTGTGCTGAGGGGGCAGGGCTGGTCCAGTGGGGCTGTGTTCTGCTCTGTACTCATCTTGCTTCTTTTAAATACACTGGGCCCAGGTCAGAAGAGCAAACAGACAGCCTGGCTCGGCTTTTGAATACAATCAGCCCCCCTGTTGCTTGGGAACAGGTTCTTCAACAGGTTCTTCAACTTTGGCCTTTTGAGTTTAATGGGCCCAAGTGGTATTTGGTTTAGTTTAAACTTTAAGGTAACTTTTTCTAAAGACTTTTTTTAACTTTTATTTAGCAAAGCAGTTCAATTTTAGAGGCCTCTTCAAAAAAGGAGAAGAAAGGACAGGGCTTACCAGGTGTTTTTCGTGTTGATGTCTGAGTTCTTGGCTTCTCTTGATGCTGCTTGTATTTTCCCTTTCCTTCTTGTTTCTTTTGGTGTACTTTTTCTTTCTTTCTTGTCTTCTTATCCTTATTTCCTTGTTTTAATTATTCCTTTTCTGTTTGTTCCTCTTCATCTCTTGAGGATTTTTCTTTTTGGAGTTTTTCCTCAGGTCCTTTATCCTCAGGTGTAGCTGTCTTATAGTTGATCTTCAGTTTTTTAGATGCTTGCTTTGTTGATTTTTTTTTTCAATGACAAATTATTTCTTAACTTCTGTGGTTTTCTTTAGTTTTTGTTAGATGTTGCCTTATTCCTAGACTATTTGTTCAGTTCCAGAAAACAATAAAATCTCAAAGAAATTACGAGCTCATCTTCTGTGCTGCCTCTCTCTCTCTCTCCCCACCATCTCACCATCTCATCAAAAAGGGCTGAGAAAAGCTAACAACTAACTTTGATTTCTTAGCGATTACCGTTTTGTCCAAAATGTTTGACTTTACACTTCAAAGAGAAAAATGTTATCAGTGCTACGGATTGTGAGCTTTCCTATGAAAAACAATAGACTAGCCCTACTAATAATAATGCAATAAATAAACCAAGTGATTTTTTTCACACCAAAGAGCTTTCATTGGGTAGCATGTTGTAGAGAGTCATAGAAGAGTCAAGCACAGTTTTAATAATTTTTATCATTTTTTAACGTAGTTTCTTTGCGGCTTATTATACTTTCATTGCATGTGCTGTTAAAAATCATGTGTCCATAACGGTAATGGTGCCATAGGTTACTGACCCTTGGACTAGAGTATCCTGCTTGGGTGGGAGAGAGAGAAGATCAGGTTAAAGAAACAATCCCTTTTTGGTTATTCGGCTACTTGAACTACTGACCTCAGCAGGAAGCTGAGGGGTTTGACTGCAGAGGGGAAATGTAACACTAACTAATCTAAGGTGGTTGATAGCATCGGACAGGCTCTCACCAACAGTTACACCATAAGATTAGGGGATGTTCTGGGAAAGGGTAGCAACCTGAGTTACAGTCTCACCAGTGATGCTTAAGGACAGGACCATAGAAACAAAACCACAGGCCACAGAAATGCCACAGTCTTGGTATCAGAGGGCAGCAAATCCATGTTCTAGCAGTGCAGAAATCAGCATTGGCAGCAACTCTATTACACAAACTGTATTACAACAATATTGGGTGAAAATAATTCCATGTTAGAGGAGACCTAGATGCACCTTTATCAACAATATATGCATTTAATAACTACCCATTATGCAACAAAGTGCCTTCAGATAGCAGCACAGCCTGTATAATCCAAAAAATAATCCTGTGAACCTTTAAATAATTTCTAAGTTTTAAATATCAAAGCAACTGGGTGACTGTGTCCTCACAGCTCTTGCACTCTAGGTTTAGTAACAGCTGGGGTTGCCTCTGTGTGGGGCTGGACATTCTCCCCATGGAACTGTGGGGTTTTAGCAAGAACCTAAAATTCACCAAATTTTATGGTAATGTAAAAAATAGCATGAACATGCTTTTGACAAGTTTGGCCTTTTGGTCTGTTAGCATTACCTGCATGTGCTTTGCATAAAATCTTGCTGGAGAGCTCATGTTTTTTGCATTTTCTTTTGTAATTCTTTGTAATGCAAACTTCCTGCCGTTAACAGATGCCTTGACACATGATCCCCACATCTACAAGATCGATGAGGATTTACCTTGGAAGGAAAAAGCACTCAAATAGCCACACCTTGCATTGTTTTCATGACCCCAGGAAAGATTTGAATGTCTACCTTAGCAGCCTAAATGTATAATCTGAAGAGGAAAGACCACACAAAGAAAGATGTTCAAATGAATTAGCATTTAGGAAATGGAAACGCTTACTGCAGTTAAACAAGTTCCAACATATTTTGAATTCCCTCTATTTCTGAAGAAATTCACAACCTAAAGCCAATTTCATCATAACACCTGTCTAAAACTGAACGACTCATTCCTTAGAAGTGTCCACTAATTGTTGAGAACAATGTGCTTCATTGTTTCCAGGAGTATGATTATTTTTCGGTTTGGAATGTTATCCTAAAAAGACCAAAAGTTTAATAAACTGCATCGGTACAAACATCAGCAAAATAAAGAGTTATGTTAGTATTATAACAGTAAAGGACAGAACAAAGTGTTTCAAGGATGATAATAAGTTTAAAATAATAAAATGGTAATTTCTTTTGTTATCCTTTTCAATGAGACACACGAGAACTGAGACTTTGATATCTTATGGCACCACGGACGTAATTTTATCATTTAATGGTTGTTTTAATTTGCAGCACAGCACTCGCATACAGGGTAACTCTAATAACAAACAGGTCTACACACAATATACATCTCACACTTTCCTGAAAGAAAATGAATAAATAAAGCATATCCCTTGATCCCATTACTACTACATAAAAATGTTGATCTTTGTTAACTAAGCTATGCCTTTACTACAGAGACCGAAGCAGGACAGGTGAAGATGCGCAAGTGTTTAGGCAATTTTAGTCCACAAACGCGGAAAAAGTGGTCACTAAAAACTTTGCACGAATGGGTGAAATCGCTAATGTAGAGCCCACAAATATTGAGGTTTTACTATATTTTGAATCCTGAAAAAATTCAGGACAACAGACCTCTGTCACATTAAGTGTCTTTTAGAAGTTCTTTACCTTGCAAGTTACCCATTTGGCTCTGGCATTAAGGAGTTTTAGATATTCTGTCTGGTCACAGATAACATGGTTAGTTTATTACTTCAAAACATTAACAGTTAACACCTTTTACGTAATATAAAGCTTCTTCCATTGCAAGGAATGTGCAAGTCTTTACATACCTGTGCATCAGCATACATCATTAATAAAAATAATAGTCAAATACAGTCATATTAGTCTCAGTAGATACTGTATATGTCTTTTCTTTAAAAGAGTTTATGTGAATTGCTTGCCACAGTACTAGTATTTAAAACCTCTGTTCTCATTTGCTGAACGTTGTACTGTACTGGTTGCAATAAATCCACCAACTCTTTACCTCCATCAATTGTTCTGCTGTTTTTTTCTGCAATATGATACAATTTTATACATCCAGATTTTGCAGCTGTACAAAGAGCACTTCAGCTGGCTGGGATATACAGTAAATGGTAAACTCTATGAAGTATTCAGGACATAGAGTTTAATGAATATAAAGTCTGTTCCAGTCAGTATCCTGATTCTCTAGGGATGCAGTGGTTGAGGGGGAAAAGTAAAATGGTCTCCACCTATTGAAGCTTTTTAGCAGTCACTAGGGAAGAGGAATCTGGCAGGCCCCATTTCAATCTCAAGCAGACATGAGTGCAGAGGAAAGAATTTCCAAATCTGGCACCTAATATTACCATTCGTGCTCAAAGCCACCAGGTGATAGAAAGTAGTGAATAGTTATAACACCTGTAACTATTTTATTGTCCAAACCAAAGCTTTTACACCTATACAGCTGGGGCAAGAATACAACAGAAGTAAAGTGATAGTCATATAGATATTTTTCAAGTCACTATTCAGAGATAGGAGCTTACAGAATGCATTTATTTAAAGATCGTCAAATATTTTAGTGGTATGCAGTAAACAATTGCTATAAAAGTACACTATCACAAAGCATAAAAAAAGAAGTAGAGGTTTTAGTATGGAGAGACAGTAGTAGCTATAACATCAGTACATCGGATGAAATTATCTCTACTTTGCTGACTAATAACTCATGAAAGCAATTCTGTCACTCTGGATGAAATGCTTATAATATTAAAACCCAAACCAAAGCTTCTCATCTCAGGACCATGTACATGATATAATAAACTATTTAATATATATTTAATATATTTAATATATTAAATTGATTACTATTAAAGGCAATAATTGAGAACATGAAAAAGGTTGCAAACAAGAGGACGCCATTAGACACAATAGTTTTGGAGCTGAAAAAATCTCAAATCTGTCCAGCATTTCTTAAAAGAAGGCAGATTTTGGGCCAATCTGGCTGGGAATCCTTTTCCAAATACCTACAAGTCTGTGAGCAAAGAAGCATTTCCCATACTCCGTTTGAAATTAATTCCCTTTTAAGTTTTTAAATGCTTGGACCAAATCTCCACTCAATCTCCTTTGTTCTAGACTGAAAAGCTTGAGCTCCCTTAAAGTATCTGTATGTAACTGTCCCTTAAACCCAGGAATTGAACTTGTTGCCTTTTTTAACTCTTTCGAAAGAAGATACAATACCCTCTTTGTAGCATGCGGACCAAAAGTGAACACAATATACTTAGTGAGGTGTTACTGGTACATTGTAAAGCTTAAGCATATTGTCCCTGGATGTGAATGCTACATTTTGTGCTGTATACTCAACGTCCTGTTTGCTTTGTTATTGCCTCCCTGTATTATTTGGGGACATTGAATATTCTATATAAATACCCAGGTCTCTTTTATTTGTAGCTTCCTGCAGCACAGTATTGTTCATGCAATATGTATAGTGTACTGTATATACCTACTACCAATTTGGATCATTTTGTGCTTATCAAGATGAAATTTCATTCATCATGGGTCTCCCCACTCCACGATTTCTCATGTCAAAGTCAAAATTTCTTTGAAAATCCCTTGATGCTGTTTCTGTGTATGCTACCCTGCAAATCTAACTAGTAGGTGCTTCTTTTATAACATATGGCATGTTAGTGATATCTTCAATTGTAAAACCTTAAATGAAAAAAAATAGTTGTCCTGGGTTAAGGAAAGACAAAGTACAATATTGAATGGTACTAGTAGGAAGCAAGTGTAAGTGTTACAGGTACTGAAAGCACTTAGGATTTACAAATCTTCAGGAACTGAAAAGGATGACAAACACTAACAATAGAATTATAGACCAACGAACTTTATTTCTATTAAATGCAAGGTTATGGAAATTAAAATTAGAACTAAACCACAGGATAATTTGTACGGCAATGGGAAGCTTGGAGATGATAAGTTCGATTTAGAAAAGGCAGGCTTTGCTTAACTAACAAGTTAGAGTTCTTTATACAAGCAAAACCAGTAATAAATACAGACAGCACATATGGTTCTAAATATCTAAATATTCTTCAAAAAGTAGCTCATAAAAAATTAAGTCTTTAACTTGTGGAGAATTAGCATTCAATGTAATGCATGTTACAAAATCGCAATTATTTTTTAACACCCACCTTTTGGAATTGCCTATTATGTGTTTTCACATCTCGCCTCATGGCTACAAACTCCAGACCACACACAAGAGAGAATGAGGAAATATAAGCAGACTCTTCTGACCCACCCACCTCCCAGCCACTGATCAAAGGTGACAGCCCCATGATCCAATCAGGCGCAGTGCTGATTGGAGGAGAGGTGTGTTCATCACTGGCAGCAACCCAAGTCTATAGGCATCTGAGATGCTACAAGTATTGCTGTGTTGCCAAGAGAGTCCTGGTCAACTAATTTCATTCTACCCTCAGCAACACTCAGCTAACTGTGTACCAACTCTTGCTGAAAACAGGTCATAGTCAACTAGTGACATAACACAGCTAAAAGGAGTGAGTCCTGGACCACAGAACTCACTCACACAGGACCTGCACTCAGGTGAATGCCTTTACCAGCTAAGGCACTCCACAGGCCCCTGTTATTTTAGGATAGAAATATCTTTATATTACCATGTTCACTATGTAGCTTGTCCGTGTCAAATTTCAGAAGTTTCCCAAAGTTGGGCCTAGTCAGTACTGGGATGATAGACCTCTGAATAAAACCAAGTAGCCATTGATGAACCAGTAGGTGGCACTCTTCCATCTGGACAAGAATTTCCAAATCAATGCCCCAGTGATTAGGGACACTAAGCTGTAGAAGTTGTTGTCATTTGAATTAAATATTAAAGATCCCCTGACACCTGGGTGTAGGGGTGCACATACAGTGTAGGGGTTAAGTTGCACTTACACAATTTGGCCTAAAAGGTCTCCCTTAACTGGTGAATCAGTTTCTCACTTCCCTACCTGATCTGCTGTGCAGTAACACATCTGGCTTATAGTTGCCATGCATCAGTTGGGTGAGTGCTGCACATACTGTAAGTAGTGGATGAAGTGGATCTCAAAAAGCTATACAAATGCAAATAATTATTATTACATAACAACAGTATATGTTGTATACCTAGTTTTAAAGTAACTTTTATTATAGTGAGAAATGTGGAAACAGTAAAATGTACTTATGCTGTTTTGAAATTATATAATACATGAGTAAAAACTCATTTAGAATATCACATACTCTTGAGGTCACCATGTTACAAAAAAGTTCTAGAAGCAATTACATTGTTCTTCTCTTAATAAAAATACTGAGTGTCTGCAGTTTTGAACAGAGAATATTACGAGGGGACCTCATTCAAACATTCCATATTCTTAAAGACACTTACAAAGTCAACCCAATGGACTTCTTCAGAACATATAGTTCTACATGGACCGGAGTGCACATATAGAAAGTATGAGGAAGTGCATCTAACATTGAGATTAGGAGTCACTTGTGGTGGTCAAAGTCAGAAACAAGCTACCCAGTCATGTTATCAGATTGATACCCAGGCTATTTTCAAAGTTGCTAGATGGAACTCTTGGATCAATTATCTAATAGAAACTAAACAAGCTACAATTAGTGGATGAAAAAATATAAACACTAGGGTAAATGAGTGACACCTAGTATATTGAAAGCAAAGTGCTTCTACAGAGGCATTGATCATCTATTAAAATTAAGGAAAAACTTATCAGCTTGCCCAGGGTCAGGTATTAAAATGCTGGACAGGCCTAGCTGCCTATTATTATGCCTGAGGAGGCCTCAGTGACTTTGAAAAGGAGTGGTTGTGGGAATGTGTTGGCAGGTGCTTCTGTAACCAAGACTGATCAACTTGCCGATATTTCATAAACAACAGTGTCTAAGATGATGTCAGCATTGCTATTGATATCTTTCCCTCAGAGATCAAAGGGCAACAGCATGAAGAAGCACATATTCCAAACTTGTAATATCTATACATTAAATCAAATTGGAAGGCAATTACAGGGAAGCAACTGACTACAAAATTCAACCTGGGGCATAATCACAAAATTTAATAAAAAATATTCCACCAAAAACTCCACATAGTGGATACCACAGTCAGGTTGCAGTGGATAAATCTCTCATCTCACAAGCCAATGTATGTTTATAAGCTTAATGGCTTAAAAAATCATAGGCAATGATCTCTGGGACAGAGGAACAATGTGATATAGTCAGATGAATCATCCTTCATGGTCCAAATCGACTTCTCTCATTTTTTAACCTTTATTATGTTCTTAACAGTACAGCATAATCTTCTTCAGCCAAAGTTGCAGCATCCTGCATGGAGGGGAATCTACTAGGATGACAATGTCCCCATCCACAGAACAAGTGTGGTCTCCCAGTGGTTTGATGAGCCTGACACTGAGGTTGTCCATGTCATGGCCTTCTCAGTCACCAGATCTAAACCCAATCAAGCATTTGTGGGATGTACTGGAACACCTGAGACAGCATTTTCCACCTCCATCAAGAGGGCATGAATTGACTGACTTCCTTGTGGAAGAACGGTGCTACATCCCTCCTAGAGAATTCGAATTGCTGGTAGACTTTATGCCATGGTGTATACTGGCTGTACTGGTTGCACATGGTGACCCAACACCATATTAAATAACCTTTCAATGATGTTTCCATTTTTTGTCCACTACCTATAGATGTGCAGAATTGCCTTTGTCTAGTTTGTAACCTTTCTTATGTTCTAGAATATTTGTACACTAATGGTACAGTACATAAAAAACACAGTAACATAATTATACAGAACATAGTCTTCATAATTACTTTGAAAGTAACCTTTATAAATGTCCATGGTCTCCAGCTGGATATTATATTTGTTATCCTATTCATCATGAAATGCTAAATCAAAAGACAAAGATACTGACTCTTGAATATGATGAACCGAGGCACTCTCACGGAACTAAAAGGCTTTCAGATGCAATGATTGGCAATCAAATTCGTAGAAAAACTACAAATCCCACTGTACAACAGTGTTCCAAAGATTTTTCCTTTTCCAAAGTTTTCTAAAATAAGCAGGGCCGAAGGCTTTGGCTCTATCTCAAAAGATGAGAGGCCTATTCTCACAATATGAATTTCATGGTTCAAAAATCTGGAAACTTGGCAAAAGATGCCACAGGGCTTCAAATGTGCAAAACATTATAATGTAAGACAGAAGGGGATAGACACATTTTCATCTGATAGCATTCATAGCTGAGGAATAGCAGGTTCAGACAAGAGTTCAATCACTGCAATGCACATAAAATGTAAGAAACAGCTGTGCTTTCTCACAACACCTTTTCAGTAAATACAGTTAAAACATCAAAGCATTACCAATACTTTTAAATGTTGCTATGAGATGGAGATGATTTATTACTTTTGGTTCTCCACAATTGTTAAATAATTGCATGGGGACATGATGAGTGTAAACAGTAGCAAAGATTAGCAAAGGAAAATTCAATAAACTTCTAAAGAAGAGTAACACAGATTGAAATTCATATCTACTGTATGTTTTCAAATTAAATTATTAACTTTCCCAAATAACTATCTGAATAGACCAGTTATCATGCAATACTCAGTTATTGTCATTGAAAGACTGAAATACCCAGTAAATTAATTTCTAGCAAATGAAAGGAAACTGGGTTTTGACAGAGCAAAAAAGCAATCACAATTACTTTGGTACAGAATATGCCATAGTTGAAAACAATACATTATCACTATACAATATCCTCCTAAGTTTATGTGTGGAAAAATGAAGGTGTAACCAGTATTTCTCCTCATCATAATGGCACAAGTTTCAGATACAAAATCATCTACCAACAGTGCTGACTAAATAATCTGGCTGCTATAGACAATTACTCCTCCCACTATTATTTTATTAGCTATTATTTTAACTGCATTTTTAAGTGCATTTAGTTTTTCAAATGTAACCTCTTTTTTATTCTGTCCACTCAGTTTGGATTCACAAATTGTCAGCTCTGCTAACTACTGTACTTAAATCCCTATACAGAACAGTAAGAATGAGGACATTCAAGCAGTCCTTCAATCCTTCAATATGATCACCTGTCAGCTTCACTGACTGGAAAAGTGGAGCATCTTTCACTGACAAAAAAAGTATGCAGGGGCACAGCAGGTGTTGCATAATGAGCTATGGAGAACCTGACCATCTCAAATCTACCCAAACCCACCAGTGCTCTCGAGCTCTGGACCATCACTTGGGAATCCCCATCACAATTAACAATTAACTAATGACGCAGCTTGGACTTGATGTAGCTATGGAACTTAATCAATGATAAATGCTCTCAGAAAACACATTTACCTGTTAAGAATGTTTTATTTGATAGTAAATAAAATAAATTATTATCTGTTAAAAAACAGTTTAAACACTGTTCATCCTTACCTGGAATAGTTGTGCAGTATTCAGGATGTGTTTTAGAGCTCCGGGAGCTTGAACGTAAAGATCGTTTTTGTCTGATTACATTGTGCTCCATGCCAATGAAAGAGTTTTGGGTGCCATTCACTGGTTCAATAAGCATCCTCTCTTCTCCAATTTGGATAAGACCAGTCTATAAGCAAAAAGACAATAAATAAAATCAGGATTATGAGAAATGGAACCAGAAACAATAAATAAGTACATACAGTAAACCACCCAACAAAGTAAATACATTCTTACACCTCCTTAGTTTTAAATTTAGACAGGTAGGCTATACTGTAGTTTGTCACTCAATGTATCATTTGGAAACACACACAAAGAACATAGTGTGAGTATGAGCAGGAATTCCAGTAAATACAATTATACTTGAAAACAATTTCCTGCATGTTTTAAAAGAAATCTGTTCTAACAGATCAGTTTAAAATGTAAGTAAGGCCAGAACTGGACTCATTTTTGACTCATGCTCTGCATGTGTTCTTACACAGCACAATTCAATGCATCAGCTGAAAGTGTATATGCTATTCTAGAACAATTCAATTACAAATAGACTCAAAACATCTGAATGAAAACTGCCAAAAAACAACAAATATTCATGTGAAATTAAAAAATAATGTACACATCTCCTGCATAGATGTTGCAGGTCTGTTGTAAGAAAATACACTACGTCTTACTGCAGGTGCAAAATCTTCAATGTAATTCACTTATTTGTATAATAATGTTGTTTAATATCCATATATGATCATTAGGAGCCTAAAAGTCTTGATTCTAACTATAATAAGAGCGACTGGATTAAAGGATGTCTCCGATACCCTCAGGTTCGACATGCAATTTATCAGTATGGGCAGGTTATGATAACTCATACATTATTATATAAGAATGTTCTTGTCAAGTAGTCTTCAACAGAGAGGTCTTTTGAAAAGAAATTTGTTTGTTTTGAGGCCAGAACATGTAAAAAATATAATTGACTATAGGGATTAATTAATGTGATCTAAAGAGTTTCTTTAGATACCTCTTCTTCCTAGAACTGTAAAACACACAAAGCCAAAAAAACATTTCCATTCCAGTAAATCATACTGAATTGTTGCCATAATACTGAAATGTGTTTTTTCCTTCTAAGATATGCAAGTACACCCATTTCTTTGAAAAAAGTATAGTCACGTCATGCTGATGAGCCCTAATAAGAGCAAAGCAACTTTCTGTGGCAGAATGTAAAGCAGAATCAGAAGTTTCTTAATAGATGGTTCTTCTTCCTAGCGATGTGACACAGCCAGGGCTAGTTAAAATTCATATTTCCATAATTAATATAACTGTCTAATATCACTGCAAGGAATCACAGTGGTTGGTACACTAATTAGGAATCTGCTTGTCAAATGTCATATAAACACAAGGCAAAGAATAATGCCACCATTGAACTGTTACAGACCAGGAGTTTTCCCTACCACACACACAGTGCTGTCAACTTCAAGGCACTTACCAAATGCAGTAAAAATAAAAAAAGATAAAAGCATTCACAAAACAGATGTATACAGGAGATTTGAACCCTCTATTTAAGTTCCACTGAGATGCCTCAGGCTTCAGTGGGAAGAACACTTCAGTGTACAAAGTGAGAACACCCTGGTGTGTTCTGCTAAAAAAAAAAGCTTCTCTCTCAACAGATGAAAACATTCGGTCCATACCATACGCCTTTTTGATAAAAATATTTACACAAAGGAACATATGGCATGCAGTATTAATTAATGACAGTTTTAATTAATTTGCATTCTGTATAACTGGGATTTAAAAATGAATGTGCTAATAAAAAGTGTAAAGTTTCACCTGGAGTGCCATTTGATGTTTTCTTCTCTCTGTACAAAGCATGCCAAGCTCAGTGATAGCAGTGCCACTTGCACTATACTATCACTGTCTCAAACTACTTCTGTAACTGTAGCTATCACTCTGGATATACAAAGATAAGTGACCCCTCTAATTACAGTTCATATTAACATAATTTATAGGCATCTCAAAAACCAGCTGCACATAACTGCATCAGAAGAAATACATTAAAACAATGCCTTTTCCTATATGTTTATATTTGTTTTTAATTATTCCATTACCTTTTTCCAGTGAAATAATGATAATAGGGAACATTTGATCACACTGACTCAAATGCCAAACTGAAAACACCCACTGAGCAGCACTAGAGAGATGACTCACTATGTTGCTTCTGAAAGAAGCTTAAATAAAAGAAATAAAGAACAAGTAGGAAGGCATGGGAAGATAACATACAGTATTTTCAAATAAGTCTATTACTACTTAGTTAAGGACATCTCCTGACAACTGTACAGTAGCTAGGAGCAAAGCTTGTCAATGGAAACACGCTTGATCTATTTATTATGCTTGACAGACATGACTTTGTTATCACAACATAATAATTGTTCAGTCAAGCACAGAGTTATACTTTGTTTTGGATATTATTTAAAAGCTCCAGTAAGGAATCTTATATATATATTTTTTCTATTTCAGATGCTACAATTTAAGGGTTTGAAAGAATGTGTCACCAGCTTTTACAATCAGTTATATGATATAGGTGGAAAGGTATACCTGGAAAAAAAGTGTTTTTCCATCTACACCTTGGTATTACAAAATAAAAAGGAATGGATGAACAAAGTGATTCCATATAAAGTTATGAGATATTATCAGGCGAATGTGGGTTATTGATTGAGATCCTTATGATCAGAAGCATCTCAAATAGAGAAGAAAACATAAGGCAGAAAACACACACTGAATACACATTAAACAAAAATGTTAAAACCTGAAGTGTTACGACATCTCATCTTTCCACTTCTCATCAATTTTTTGCATTTCACATAAGATTTTGCATTTGGATATAATATCATTATATATGACAGCATATTTCTTAGATTGTCCACATAAAATCTTCAAGTTGGTTACTCCACAAAAGTGTAGACAAAGTGGAAAATAAAATTATATAGTTATATAAACTTTAAGTAGTTATATAAATAATCCCTTTTTCCCTTACTGGAGTAGTAGAAAACAAAAAGGTAGAATAAGTGTCAGGACAGAATTCTACAGATTGCAGAATGAATAAGAAAGTACAGCAGGTACTTGTTAAGGAGTTCCTTCATCCAAATGCTTTTAAGCAGCAGCTGGGTTATGTTATGTAGTCAGTGCATTGTTTCTCAAATGCCATCTGCAAACAAGCAAAGTCCCACCCCACCGAAGAGACATCTGCTGGTCTTCCAGGCCCCAGTGATACAGAAGGAATGACTTTTAAAATGTAATTCTAGCCTATGTAAGGATTTCTTTCTAAAGCTCAAATGAATGTAATATCTGCAGCACAAAGTACAATTTTGACCAATACTTCACTCTTCAGTGAAAACTATCATCTAAAACTGTTACAATAAATCCAATTGCATCCACTAGGTGGAGATTAGAAGATTCTGTTTACATTGAACTTCTTCCAAGAGCAGAAGAGATTTTACAGTACAAATACAACTGTCTTAAAGTGCCACTGTATGACCTACTGTACATATTACTTTGTAGGTTTGTTTTACTGTTGCTTCAAAAACTTTTGATTTGGCAAAGAGTTATAGAATAATGTAACACAAGAGACCATCACAGCTCAGCCCACTGAAAAAAAGTCTGCATTTTCACTCATTGTAAGGATATGTAGTGACATTACATTGTAGTTCATCGGGCATCTATTATAACTCAATATGTGTACTTTATAGATTAAATCTTTTTTTATGATTTTAATCATTATATACCTGTTTTTCACTTTATGTCTGTAAAAATAAACCTTCTTCAGACTACTCTCTATGAGCTATAGGGCCATTGAAAGTAGACACATCAAGCATAAATCATAATGATGCCACTACATCACTACAAAATCACTACATTATACTTTCTTGTAATGGACAATGCATGAAAAACAACACAATTCATTATTGTAAATAAAGTACCTGTTTACCAGGTTTTTATTACTATTTACTACTGACAGTATTTAACAAAATGAAATGGAAAACATTTTTGATCATGCAAGTCAAATGACTTATGTGTATATAATGACATATACAGTATGACAATGAGCGTAATGACAAGAGCAACATAACCACATTTTGTACTCACTTCCAGCAAATGTAAAACAAAAAGCTCTAAATTAAAAAAGAACTGACAGCTATGACAGCACGGACTGATGATAAACAGCTCAGTACTGCAGAGATTCTTGGCCACTCTAGAAGTCTACCAATCACAGGCAACAAGAAGGACTGTCCAACTGTAAAATCTGGATCATTCTCAACTGGCCGCTGGGTCAGACAGGAGGTAGCACTGCCCTAACAATGCCTAGGGCCTCAGCAACCCAGCCCAGCCTCTTCAATAAGCTGGTTCACTGCTTATCATAATAGTGTTACTCAACCCTTTCACAGAGTTCATTCACTGACTGCTTGATTCTGCCTCTGTGTAAACTCTATCAGCTTGCGCTGTCCATTCAATTCAAAATACACAACTGATAGCAAATAGAAAAAAAAACCACTTATCTATGCCAAAACTGTTAAATCCTTAACAACAATAAACTGTTAGCTCCAACTAAAGAAAAACCAAAGACAAAGAAAATGGCTGTTTATTCTTTTGAAAGTCATTACCCATGCTAACAGTTTGTCTTTCAGTGCTTTTTTATGTTAACAATACCCACTTCTGCATTTTAAATCTGCCATTACCAAAGACGGATCTAACAGACAGTATCCAGTTTTTAATAACATCACAATTGGTACAAATAGGAGGCGGCTGTTTGGTGCATCTAACCTGACAATAGACAGGAAGACATGCTGAGCTGTCAGGAAGTGTAGCACAAGACTTGAAATCACACCTGTTGAAATGCCTAAGACCCAGACGCAGTGCCTTAGACCACTTGAACAAAAACAACATCCTCAAAACTCAGATTAAGAATGAGTTTAAGCAGCAAACAGTCTGTGTGTGGCCCTAATGCACCCTTCTGCTGATACACTAGGCAAGGGTGTGGCAGTTCTCAGCTGTCTGGTATTGTATAATGTTGGGCTCAGCTGTGAATAGATGCCATTTGTGCATGGCTATCAGCTGGGAAAACTTGAGTATCAAGTTAGCTGCTCCTAAAATAAATGCACAACTTGTCTATAACCATCATAATTGTATCAGTATGTCAATTACCCTCCCACAGACTTAGATGAAAGTACAAATGTGATTAAAAACTTTTACCAGGCCGCTGCAAGTGCTGAGTGATGCAAAAGAGTTGCTGTAATTCAGGACTCGTCCAGTGTAGAAACACAGCTGATTTTGAGGGATATGCGCCAGCCTCGTTTTTTTATCTTCCTTCTCCTCGATCTTAAAACCCTCTGAGAGGAATCCTGCATCTCTTTTAAGATACAGATACAGCTCTCTCCCAAACGCCGGCAATCGGAGAAACAAGTTTTCCTCATGTTCCCCGAATTTCGAGTCTTGGCTGTCGGCGTCTGGCAGAGAGCGGTGTCCCCGGTATCTGTGCCGCCTGCTCCGTCCGGCTCCTTCCCGCAACAGGTGGATCTCGTCTGGGCTCAACGCAAAAGGGACAACCAAGTCCGTCTCGTCTCCGGAATCCGCTGCTGAAATAAAATAACTTTTATTAGTGTGCATAAATCTTAACTCAAACCGAATAACGTACTGAAGATTTCAACAGAGCTTATTGTCAGAGGTTCTAACAAAAGACACGTGCGGTACAGTCGTCGTACTATAGTCGAATAGTTACTGTCAGGGGGAGCTATTTCTGAAATGTGTACAGGATAGATCACACAGTTATCGTGTTATATTGGCTTCTTTTCAACATGAAAACAAATGCAATAAAACAAAAGCTTCAGACTAACACGAACAGAATGGAATGTGTAATTCAGGTAGACCCTCTCATTCAGTCCTCAAGTTTTAGAGTCGGTCGCCAAGTTATAATGAATGGAAAGTATGATCCATCAACTTTAACAATTTCCAGAAAACTTTGAAAAACGTTTCCCTTTCATCTTCATTTAGATTACTAAGCATAAACGGGAAAAAACGCACTCATCTCCAAAAAATATTAACATTATCGGCCCATGCATAGCAACTAAAGTTCATTTTATACCTCGTGAACCAAACGATGACAATTTCGGTTTCGTGATTCAATGTAATGTTTCATAACTCGCAAATGAATGCAACAACAAATTATCCAAACAGACGACCCTGGCAGAAATCAGCGTCTGAACACGAAATACAGCATTTATGCAAAGATGATATTTCAAGAATAATGCATATTTTACGTTATATAAATAGTGTAGTCTGATCAAATTAAACTGAAATAATTGTGGAAATAAAATACGTTACTATTTTGATACAGTAACTTACCTGAAACGATACTGAATCCGATGCTCACCAGAAGAGAAGAGAGTAAAAGCTGGAGTGCATGGTTGTCACGCATGGTACACAATAACTCAGTTCTTCAGCTTTTTAGCAGAGGACAGGACGAGCTCGCCTGCAGAGGAAGCTATGGCTGGGGTGAAGTTCTTCAAACTTTGCAAAATTAATCACCAGTGCAGGCACACTGAACTTGAAACAACAGACCTGCCTGTTCTGATATCCATAAACGTCTCCCGTCGGGATTGGGCTAGAAATGTTTGCAAAACAGACCCTCAAATTTGGATTCGCTATTTCTACTGTCAATCACAGTAGTGGGAGGC
The DNA here is from genome assembly GCF_055471065.1 of Atractosteus spatula. Classification (NCBI taxonomy): domain Eukaryota; kingdom Metazoa; phylum Chordata; class Actinopteri; order Semionotiformes; family Lepisosteidae; genus Atractosteus; species Atractosteus spatula. The sequence continues at coordinate 44,487,180 of NC_142712.1, read as the reverse complement.
AACCGTACACGTGGTTTCGGTGGAGCTACAGAAACTGACACTGGCTGACATGTGGTTATTTAGGGTTTACTCAGCCTTGCCTAAATATTGCAACCTGTGGTTTTAATTCTGAATCTGCGGCTAGTATGATTTATTCCTCTAATAGCTAAGGGAGGTTTTGGCTCTATATTTCTAAAATTATAAACAGCGCATTTATAATCCATTCATCCATCCATTTTCTAACCACTTCAAGCCAATCCAGGGCTGTGGAGCATGCTATACTGGTAACCAACAAGCACAAAGCAGAGTACTCTCTGGACCAGACGCCAGTCTATCACAGGGCAGTTGCAGACATGCCCACACTTACAAAAGGGCCAGTTTTCCCAGAAGCCAATTATCTGACCAGTATGTTTTTGGACTATGGGGGAAAACTGGAGCATCCAGAGGAAAATCACGTGAACACAGGGAGAACATACAAACTCCACACAGACAGTGCCCCAGGTCCAGAATTGAACCCAGGGCCCCAGTACAGCAAGGTACCATCAAGGCGAACCACCACACCATCATGCCAACCTTGCTCTTTCATGAAGACAAATGAAAATGTAACTTTAAAGTAATCAGCAATCGTTTAAGGTATTTTTACCATCAAATGAAGGATTAACTGTGAATAAGAAATAATTTAGCTCATTGTAGCCATAAGAAACTATTTGTTATGTAGTACCTATGACTTGAAATACCCCAAGGCATATAATAATCTTAAATCATTATGTGGAGGTAAATATCTCCGAATTGCCTACATTAATATTGTTAATAACCACATTAATTGTAATATAATGCAGCCAACCCAACTAATAATACAGAGGAAAGTATTTTGTGAATAGCATACTTTATATTATATAAGTCAAGGTATTGACAATGTTTTCTTGTGTCGCCGGTTTAGTTCTCATTTCCATGGAAATTGGCGTATGTAATATGCCTATTAAACGGACGCAACAAAACTATATTTCAAAGTACATATGTACAAATGTTTAAGATTCTGATCACAGAATGGTGAAGAAATGCAATGTAGCAGTAATCCTCACTCTACCCCAAAAGACTTGATGACTAAAGACTTGAAAAAATTGGTAATTAAAGCTAATTACATCAATAAGCGATTCAGTTCAATCAAGTCTTAAGCTCAAGCTTGAGCTCAACCTGGAATGAAAACCAAATATAATAATATTTAATGAAATATACAAATAAATGTTCTTGCTGAGTAATGTCCCCATCACCGAGCAGGAAATGTTTCTAACAACTATGCTACTGACATTTACTAATCCATCTCTTTTTTTAAATAGAGTTTTAAGAGATCATAAAGCTTAGAAATTGCACTGCTTGTTTGGTTTTGCTAGAAACTGAAAAGAGGATGCTTGTTTCATCTTTGTACCAATTCCATAATGGAGATAATTGCAATCTTTACCATTTTCAATCCCACAAAATAAACAACAAGGATTTGAGATACCATACAAAATCTGGCTGGCTTGATGCCAAGGTGAAAGAAGTGTGGAGCTATCAGAGAAGATTCCTGATTCATGTCTTGACATATCAGCAAGTGAAAAGTGAAGCCTAGAAGAAAAAAAGCACAGCTGTGTTTTCCCTTACTCACATACAACTTTCTCTACAGTGATTGTAAGCTACATTAATGCTATATTAATGCAGAATATTAATGCGTTCTTAGTACTCATTAAACCTAAGAATTTAAAGAGATACTTAAAGTATATATAAGCTATATTCATATCCACTAAAAATTAAAGGTTAAGAGTTAGATTTTGTAATGTAAATATGCATACTTATTTTAAATCTTTCACTACGTAAACATTTTTAAGTGCATAGTTAATCAAGTTACTAGACAAGGAAATCTCTGCTCTTATTTGAATTGTAAGAATCACATCAGGTTTACAGGCTAGTTACAGAAAGGTGCAATTGTATTTCAGTTAAATGTTAGAGAAGTGTAACTCTTTGGAAAAATGTTTCATATGTTTGATTCAAAAGTAATAAAGCATGTGGGATCTGGTATTTATAAGTACCACACTGGATGTACAGACGATAAAGTTGTTTATGTACTGTATTTAAGGACATTAGCATTACTAGATTATTTTAATGTCTTTCTCACAATTTCAAGAGTGGATTGGATAAATTGATTGAGATTTCTGGAGCGTGTCAGGATATATCTCAATATTTCTCCATATTCATAGCAGAAATGGAAACTGGTGGAATACATCAATTGCAAGGAGCATTTTTGTACTTAATAAAAAGGAGCCTAAAAATAACAAACATAGAAACCAGAGGCAAATAACACAGAACACATGGCTGCACTTCAAATTAAATGCCTCTAACAGCTCTCACTTAACTTTTTTTATCATGTGGTTATTATAAGCAAGTTAATGGTTTGTTAAAAAACGTAATCAAGGTTTGATTGCAAATAGACCAGAAATGTATTTTCAGTTAGCAGAAAATAGATATACAAAGAAGTTATTTGTGCATAGTAAGTGCTTTACCCCCTGCAGGATGTTCACAGTGTTTAATTTTCCCAGTAGGTAGGTCAGGTAATTTCCATATCCAAGCCACAGCAGTCAACAGCTCATCGGGTCAGAGCTTATCCTGGCTTCAGTTGTGTTAAACTCAAAACCCTGGATGGGATGCTGATCCATTGCAACTTTCCTAATAGATTAACTCCTAAATAGGGGAATTATTTTTAAGATTATTTAGTTTTATAGTACTGAACTATATGTAACATGAGTTTTAATTATACAGAACTATACTTAAAGGCACAGTTTAACCCAGTTTCACTTTCAAACAAACAATGGATTGTTTGCCTTATACAGTACATGGATGGAGTAGTATAGAACTCATTCCTCATACAAGCCAGTACCCAGTTATTCCAAAACCATATTATTTAATCATTTTTCCCATGCATTAATTTATTATGAATTCATTATTTAGTAAACAGGTGATTTAATGCTCCACATACAGGAGGCATTAAACTTAAAACACAATGTCACTATTTGAAGACAAACAATTTTTGAACATAACAATCCGCTAAGGGAACAATTCACAATTGAGCCCTAATTAGACACATAGATTCTTGCTGTTATAATGGTGTATTTTGTCGCATGACAAAATGAGATAAAATTACAAAATAAGACATTATAAATGAGAGGAGGCCATTTTGAAGAAGTAGGTTTTAGGAGTTTGAAAAAATATATAAATTTCCATGTTTGTAAAATAACAGTTTTACAACTTTTTAAAAGCTTGTACGTTTATAATATTTCCATTTTTCTGCAGTACAGTATATATCCTTACAGCGTGAAAAATATGTATTTGCTCCAGTACAAATACAGTACACGTATTTAACCATTTCACTTACCAGATAAATTATGAATTATGCAGAGCCCCTTGGTTTGTATTCTTATTGCTACGTATAAGTGAAACATACATTTTTTTAGTTTTTAATTATAACCTAGTGGCATTTTCTTTTATCCTTGTGAAGGTTATGACAGTTTTTTAGTTGAACTTGAATACAGTGCATTTAAGGAAGGGAAAATGGATAATAATTCAGTGCTAAATTTCTTTTTATATTTAGTAAATAGTTACAGCGAGAACGGTTTAGAGTGAAGCCAGTGTTTTGTGTTTTTAACATAACTTAACAAGCAACACAACAGAGCAACTGATCAGATCTCTTTCTCGATATCTCAGCTACAGTGGCTTGGCAGAAAACTCCAATACAGCCTATTTTCATGAAAGACATTTTTAGTTAAATTTTTTCAACGTTTTTCACTTTTGTCTTTTATGTTCTGTAAACAGGGAATACTCCATAGTGTAAACAGGAAGTGGCACCAAATTGTATTTAAAAAGCATGAAAAATGACAAAGCTGGTGGAAATGTTATAGTTAATATGAACATTTGTGGGCTTATTGGTGCTTTTTCCCGTTGAATGAGAGTTTTGCACCAGAGAAATAATGAATGAAATAATAATTTATAAAAAACGATACATTGAAAGATTAAACGATTTATCCCAAATCCATCTGATAAATGGAGGTGAAGAACACGGACTTTTGTGCCTAATTAGAAGTAAATGTCACATGGGAACCCCCTAGTGGACAACAGTGGTTAATGCATGTCCCAAGCTTTAAGTACTGGTCAATCCTGTACTCAGTGTCTTATGGTTTTCATTACTGCTGGACTCCCGATGACTTATTTGAATCCTTAATTGAACTGAAAATTTAATTGGTTAAACCACTTTATTCTCCTCCAGCAAATGTGTAGTTTTAGTGTTCGTGTGACGTAGGAATATTTAAATACATTTTGTATTCTCAATTCTCTGTATATTAACTACAGTATTTAACTCAAACTCTTAAAACAATTCTAATTATTAAAATATAAAATATTGGTTTTAATCAAAGCATCAAGAGCTCAAAACACAAAACAGTATGAAAGCAAAAACATCAATACAGCACACACTCATAGAATATCTATCTTCAAAAGAGTTAATAAATCAAAAGTTTGAATTTAATGTGAGAGATTTTTTCACATTGTTTAACTGAGGAAAGCTGCTTATAAATATATATTAAGCTGATTCATAATCTTTAATTGTAGGATCAATGCATTTCACTTAATTGTAGATGAACATTTGCTACCCGTTTCTGATAAATCAATAGAGAGCATTTACTGTACTTCTTAGTTTTCACCGTCCCCCTCCTCCTTGATTCAGATGATGAAAGTGTGTTGAATTTAGACGACATGAGAACTAGCTGCTGGTGAACGTGAGGTCTGAAAAAGCCTGTGAAGACTGACAGCTCTGACATTCGCAATGGACACCAGGATGGAATTAAGCTCCCTTTTACAACATGTGAATGGGTCCCTGTGTAATCCTTTAAAGGGAATCCAACTGAATATGTCCTCGATTTTGTGTATTTCTGCAGGATGGGTCATAAAAAGGATTAAGCCCACTTCCTTCCCTTGATTTCTCATTTTGGGAGCCTCAGGTTTTTGGCATGATTCCTCCTAGGACCTTGATTTCCTCTCCAAGGCTTAAGAAGTCAAGGTTCTGTCATGACAGAGTCAGCGACTAGGGAGCTTAGAGTATTTTCCCACGGGGAAAGAATGCATTGTGTTTGATTTTTAATCAGTCCAGCAGATTACACTAAGTAATTAAAGGGCTTCCAAGCTTATTCAGGTTACATTGTTGCCCCACAATTTATGCCAAGCAATTACATACAGTATATGTATTCCAGACATGTAAGTGGGTTTTACTACATGCTTCCCATATTCTTATTTTGTATATTTTCAATGTCAATCCAGCCCCCTGATACACTTTTTTCCTAAGAAGGACAGAGAGCGTTGGAGCCTAACCTGGTAGACATAGGTTGTAAAGACTACATCCCTGAAAGAACTAAATTATGTCAAAGGCAGGCACGCACACTTTGGTACAATTTCTTAATTAACAAACTGTCTTTTCACTGTGAGAAAACTAGAGTAACTATAAAATACTCATATAGGTATAGAGAAAACATGCAAACTCCACACATAAACCTCACCATGTAAGAAAGGTGGGAAAAAGGTCAATTCAAAGTTCAGATACCTTTTGGGGGTTAAAACTGCTAAAATACGTCTTAATGTACAGAAGACAAAACATGTTAAGTGTTCTTTGCTGATTACACTAACAATATTATAAAAACATATTATATTATAGCTGATCCAAATAATCAAAATATTTATTTAATTTGAAATCACAAGAAATGGTTTAACATAAAATTACATTTCACAAGCAAAGGATAATGAGCGAGAGTGGTAAAATGTTTGGCTCTCTGCAGATTCAGCACAGATGTACAGTAATTGAGGATTGCAGAAACAATGAGCCTTGATGTTTGACTCATACAAGAAGGCTTGTAATAGTACTACAGACACTGTGCAGCTGTGAAGGTTGGGATCAAGATGTACCTTGTATTTTTAAACTAACTGTACTTTTAATTCCAGTAGTTGTCAGAAAACTGTTGTTTTTTTTATTTTTGTGCTCCCCGTACTCAAAAATAACCATTGCACTAAGGGAAACAAACTATGCATAATGCTGGACCTTACAAACACCATCTGGAATGTGTTACTTTACTTAATACTCATTTTATATTGCTTCCTTTTTTTGATGTCATCTTTTTGTTTCCAGTCAGTGTACTTCTTCATCTTCATTTAAACCATTAGCGTGTCACTTGAAAGACAGTACACTGGACCCTGAGGGAAAAGGAAGTCAAATTTTGGAGGGAAAATATCATAAACCAAATAGGGGTTAAAAAATGAGGTGATCTTACAGTGCTTTTGCTGTCTTTTTGACATTTGCAAAATAACAAAATTGGAATCTAGACAACAATATAATCTTTACACAAAACAGAGTTTTTATATGAAAGGCCAAAGCCAAACATATGCCAACAGTTCATTTAAAATAAATGGTTCATGTTTTGTCAAAAGAAAACTACAACTGTACAGTAACTGGAAAAAAAGATTATTTCAAAGAGATTATTTCACAATTTATTCATGCTATTATACATTTTCTTACACAAAATACTGCTATTTACACTTTTCAGTTTAGAAAACTGCAATCACTGTACTTGACAGTTTTCACTTGAGTTTGATGTGCAAGAGAATTATTTTTCTTTCTAAATGCAGAACCATGAGAAAACCAATCAAATAGATCAGTATGCTACCTCTACCGGAACAAAAATTAACCCTTTCAGCAGGTTGTGAATGTGAAATTCATATATGCAAAGTTTGAATAAAAAGTAGACAGAGATAGAGTGGACTTGAACAAGCCCATAAGCCCTGGGCTTTAAAATGATGAAAGGCATTTTATCATTCCCAAAGGTATTTAATTGGATTCTATTTCCTACTTATTTTACTAAGCTGTCACACAAATTATCTTGCTGTGGAATGGACAAAATAATTTTTCATGCTAACAATGATCATACAGAGCTGGCTAATATGCTTTATACATCACAATATTACTGCAGTGCATTAAATCTCACAATGTTTCACATTTTCTAAGAAATAAAGACATACACTGTAATAAGAAATTACAATTTTGCCATACTTCAAAGTAGCAATTTTAGAGTTACAGTACCTCAGATGTCCATACTAATTTTACAGTAACTCTGCAAGCTTATGTTTGCTGCATATCAAAGAATTTTAATTTATCATAAATCTTTACTTAGTCTCCAAGGTAATTTTTAACACATCATGCACTCAGCTTTTCTTTGTTGTAATGCCTACTGTATGGTCATTAAAACACAAAACACTGACAAGTTCCTGAATATAAACAGACATAATCAGAGTTTATATGTAACATCTACACCAGTTAAACCTGAATGCTTATTTCATGTTGTTTATTTGATCAAGATTTCCAAATAGCGTCTTCATTAATCTACATCAATAAACATTGTTTACTGGTGTCAGTTCACTGTTCAAGTACTTTTAGAACAAAAAATATATATTTTGATGTATCCATATATAAAACATTGTCAGTGAATCAGCTTAATCAGAATCTTTTTCTGATGGATGGACAATCCAAGATGAATCCTGTTTTTTATCACTAGGATCTGCAAGAGTTATTTTAATGCTGTGATGATTGATTAATTGTATTTAAACTGCCATTTAATAAGCCATTTTTATTCAACACATTTATTCTATTCACCTTGTTTTTACAAAAAACAGAATCATTTTGTTTTCACCAATTAACACTCAATATTCATATATATTGAAGTCTTGAATACATTTAGTATACATTTTTCATATTTCAGTACTTTAAGTTCAAATTTTTGCATTTTAAAGTTAAATCACTAAATCATACTATGTTAAAAAATCTGTCTAAAATAGAAAAGGCTCTTGACCTTTATTTAAAACACAAACAAATTTACAACCTACTGTAATACATTAAAATGATAAGGCTCCCTAAGAATAATTTTTGCGCAAATATTTTTAAACTTAGTGACCCCTCCCACACACATGATATGTTTATGGAACAAATCAATCAGCAACTTCTCATTACCAAAGTTGGTGTTTCATATTATTATGGTGAAAAAAGGCAAAACAATCTCATTATCATTGGTATATTCAGAAACTTATTCACATAATAACTGTATTTGTTTTCTAAATATTAACCTAAAAAAAGATGTAAATCATAATACTGTCCCATGTTAAATACAACACAGTGTCCATATAGTAAAACGTGAATAAAAGGCACTGCTCCTGTTATCCTACATACAATCACATCATTCGGAGGGAATTCTCAGATGAGTTTTAGATGATAAAAAACAGCTGTAGAAACATATATGTATAAATAAGAACCAGCAATTTCACCACATTTATTTTACAATGAGAAATTCAAGATGAAGCAGTGGAGTGACAGCTAGCCTGCCACATCTACTACTAAATATCAAGCTGGGTCTCATGAGTAAACACTAAACCTTTTTTTGTTCCTAAAAAAACATGCTCATATCAGCAATGAGGATGCAGACATAAACAAGTAAACCTTTTATTTTCCGGTTTGTTTTGTACAAGAAACCTTGTAAAACCTTGGTAAAAATTTGCATCTTCTTCAATTATGTTTCATAATGAATGAGAACATCTGTAGAAAAGAGCAATATTTGAGCAAATTCCTTGACAACTTAGAATCTGAGTGTGAATTTTATGAAAAGTTGTTGACATGCTTTGATGGCTTAAGCAATTTTGTTTCTGTAATGTGGTACTGTAGGTGTCCTGGGTCACATCTTGCATCAATAAATCAAGTAAGTATAATTTTTTTTTGTTCTTGTCTTTTCTCATCGACACTTGTCTCTGACAGAAGGCTTCACACTTCATTGGGGCTCTGTGGACTTTCTCCAGGACTGTCCTAGAGAAGCTGCAGGTGGTGGGACTGCATCAGTGCTAATGGTCACACTGGCTGTCCACAGCAGCATCTCCAACTGCTGCTGCGCCATTCCTCACTTTTCCATGTCCTTCATCTTCTGCTGAATCGCTTACATCCTCCTCCTCTTCATGGTCACTCCTCTCGTCGCCAACCAGCTAGAATCAGGGAGTCAAGAAAAAAAATGATTCCTCATTAACCCACTCATTTGCATTTAAATCATCACAGCTTTATAATTAAGTCAGAGATGAATGAAGTGAAGTCCTGTCGACTTTCTGCACAGTGGGTTTAAACTCAGCTGTGTTTAAACTTTCAAAATCCTGTGCCAGTGTTTTGAAATTAATTTCCTGAAAGAAGTACATTTTTCTCTCAGCTTCCCTAGACAAGACTTTAATCCCTTTGTTGGACATGACATTCCCTCCTATCATATGAGTACAGAATGCAACAAGATTACTGTGAACCCAACCATCATTTCTATATAGAATATAAATGGAACCACGTTTTAAAATAAGGATAACACAATGCTATAAATGTTTATGCCTTGATATTTTCCTCGTAGGTATCAAAAGTCCTGCTCTTTCATACTCTAACCTCAGTATTGCCAAATGATACTTTTAGAAGTAATTACTTCAGACTTCTGAAAATGAAATGAAATGAAAAAATAATGTTTTTTGTTTAACACAAATGTTTTAGCTAATCTGTCCTTATCAGCTGTATAAATCCCAAAGGCTTCTTACATATATTAAAAAGTTTAATTTTTAACTTAAAACATTCAGTAAAACACAAGTAATTGTGATCAGCCGAAATAAACTTCTGAGAACTGTAGTTCTGTGAATTATGACGTTCATTAAATCACTCAAGATTATGTGCCTTGAATCAACAGGCTGCTAATAAACTTATTAAGTGTGGTAATTGATTTTGGAACCTTTTCAATTACATTTATCAAGAAACAAGCACCTTGGCAATTCCACGGTAATTAGAAAGTCCTAAACCACTCAGTCATTTACATGGTCTGTAAAATAGGAGTAAGTAAAGTCTGCTGACAGTAGACATGCATGAAAAACTCCAGAGGAAAAATACTGTGCTTATGTATTGCAGATCTAAGCAGGCTGGTCTGTTATGGCATCCGAGAACAAACAGAATGGCAGGATGGTTTTTCCAGAGGAATTTCACACACTCTTTTTTTGTCCACAAAAGTTGGAAAGTTACTTTCTAAAATGTAGTAATGCAGTATTTATTGAGCACAGCTGTTTTGCAACGGGCAGTGAGTAAGATGTTTAAAAAGTCTGCATTGTGCTCTTAAGGAAATGCTGCTGAAAAGAAAAACAGCTAGTCTGCCTACTCTTTCGTCTACTCTGTCATGTCTTTAATCTGATTAATTAGTGTTTAAGAATAAAAATATTTAGAGAATAAAATATTTTATCTTTAAGAGCTATCATTAATGTTTGTGTAATATTTTCTGTTTTTACTTCAATTGTATCTAATTAATGTCAAATATAGATATTGTGATATAGACTTTGTGGATATAGGAATGTCCACAAAAGAACACAGATGACTATTTTGACTATAAGCAGTTCCCTTGGATATTGCAAATCACACACTACAAATATTAATTTCAGTACACAGTGCCATCCAGTGGCCAAAATAATTAGTTCACAATATGTTGCAATGTATCAATCCCCAGACAAACAACTATAGCTTTTGTTCTTTTATCTACTCTGTTTGTATTGCAGCTTCTCTACAATGACACCTTTTACAAAGCAGAGGTGGAGATACTGAAGTTACTGAAAATACAGTAAATTGGCAAATAAACTTGCAACATTCCTACCTTTCATCTTAACAGAAATAATTTCATCATAAAGCAATAAATAACAACATTTTAAAAACTCAGAACAGCTCATATTGCATTTAATTTTATTAATTGAATATACTTTGTTGAAATGATTATCTAATTATTAATTTTCTCAACAAAATATGAGTACTTGCTTTCTTGAATTGAATGTAGTACACACAATGGCACCCAGATAAACCTGCACATGTTTGATGCCCTTCATTATGAACAAAGCCCAGAGATTTGTTCAGATCAATTGGGCTTGCATCAGCTAGAGTAGATCATGTTTCCAGGGGAAGGAGTCAAGAGTGCTTCCTTTAAATTGCACAGTATGAACTGTATCTGGATATGTACAGTTTCTCTGTTATTTAGCATCATTATACAAATTTTCCTTACTGTAACAGTATTCCACTACTTACTTTGTATTCCAGATAACAATTTGCCAGACTTTGGCTTTGGAATAGATAGAATTCCCACTTATTGAACTGGTATTTTGGCTTTTTCAACCATGAAATTAGATGCTCCAAACTCTTTGGCTAAATTAATTTTTGAATGATCCCTTTTCTTAGTACTTGATATGAATTTTATTATCTATATCTATGTCATGATAGGTCTGAAATTGAGACACCAAAGGCATTTTCTTCTTGTTTTTTTTTTCAATTTCACCCCACATTGGAGAATCCAGAAAGAGATACAAGGATTTTTAAGCTCTTGTCCAGCCACAATGAGATTACTTTTTGGTGACTATACAGTATACTGTAGATTCTACAGTATAGAAGGTCTAGATGTATCTTAAAAATCACACACATGGACAATAACTTGGTTTACAATTTGTGCTTGTGGATGCAATTTCCACAAATACTATGCCCAGCTACTGTACTAGAAGAGTTTACGGGAATTTTAGGACTTCTGTTACTGAGTTACCATAGCTCTCAAACCCAAGTGAATTTCTTGCCATGTATTTTGAAGGAATTACATGTATTTCTGCTTCAGGCTGTAGAAATCTTTTTCCATTACGTATAAGCCTTTTATACTCAAGAAATAGCTTAATCTCTATCCATCAAATGTTCAGTCTCCTTCCTTTCACCTCTCTAAGCATTACTGAAATTCATCCATGAAGTGAGTGTTTTTATAACAATCAATGGTAATTGGATACTCAGCATGAATTCCAGAACTGTTTCTCAATTCGTGATGGCAAGGAATAGAGGACCAAGGTGTTTTGAACTTCTTGCGGGTTCAACATTCTCTGAATAGGGACTACCAACTATCTGAGAGGAATTAAAAACCTGAGAGAGTATTGGTTCCAGTACTATATACCAATGAGAAATAGCTCAAGAGATGTAGAATGGGACTGGATGACTAAAACAGAAATTTAATAAGATTTAGAATTCATGACCGGGCAAACACCTGGCAGATGAAATCTTATTTAGACAAGTGCAATGTAGATAGAAAATACAAGTTATTGATACGGAATAGGAAACACTGAACTTAAAGAAGCTGCTTTTGAAATGGACTGAGAATTGTGTTTATGTTGACACTCTATTGACATCTTCCAGTAAACCTGAGAACATAAAAAAAAGGTTAATAGAATGGTAGGACAAATAGAAAGCATAGAATAATGTGATGTTATGTTAATATTGTACAAGTTGATCGAAGCATTACAAAAATTGATTTCTACTCCGGAATCACTCAAGAGCAAGAGATTCTGATACACTCCTGACATAAAGTAGTGTCCTACATTGACAGGTTAAAGGGAATGACCCTTAATTCTTGAACATAGAAGATTGAAGATTGATTTAATCATAGAAGATTAAATCAGACAGAGACCTGATTTAAGCAAACAGAATCTTCAAAGTAACTGACAAAGTCAACCCGAAGAACATTTTCAGTAATGAACACAAACTGGTTAATGCAAGTGGAGAATTCTTGGAAGTGAATTTAAAACTGAGAAAGAAAAGACATTTGGGGATTTTAACTCATGGCTCTCTATACAGGAGTCCAGAGCCCTAACTACTACTCCACACTACTGCATTTTCACATTGTTCCAGAATTCAGCACAGTAATTCTAACTTTAGAGTTAAGAAAAATAAAACTGCTTGTCTATGGTGAGAGAAGCAACCAAATTTTCAACAATGTTCATGTGCAGTTTATTAGAAGCACAATATCATTTTTTTAATTCAAGTATTTACAGTTGTGGACTCCAGCCTTGTACTATTAATCTTTTAAAAAGCCAGGAACAGCACATGTGATCCAGCTGGAGTCTTCTGAACTGAGTTGGACTAGAAAACTCAGTGACTCTTGAAACACTCACTTAATCTGACTGAAAAAGCTAGTCTAGGCGTGAAAAATACGGCTAACCTCTAAAACAGATTGGTTCTGTTGTATACGATACAATTTCTTTTCCGAAAATCCACATTCAAAATGAGATTATATATTTCCCAAAAAATACCATGAGATTATATATTTCCCCCAAAAATACTGGTGCAGGTCTTGACTGACACAACAATGAGACTTGAATGTGCTCTTCCTGTAAATGTCTCTCCTTCAGTAATCGTTCAGTGAAGCTTTGGTACTCTCATGTCCCATTCTGACTGACATTAGTTCACTAGTTCAGGTGGGTGCTCACACCTGAAGAAGGCTCCACAGCCGAAACGTTGTGTCTTTTCAGCATGAAATAAACCTATTAGTTCACTAGTACTTGTGTTAACAATACAAGGAAATTACCTTTTAGTGTTGACTATATATTTACTTGAAATGGAACATAATCCACTTTCAATGAAAAGAAGAGTGAAAAGGAAAAGTAATAAAACTGGTTTGACAGAGAATATAAGTAGTTGCATCAGCTTACAGGTTTCATTTACAGTGTGTAACAGAAATCTCCTCTTTAATTTAAATACATTAATATGTTGAAGGTGTCACATGACACCTGCCTATTGAAAAGAAAAGACAGAGAGTTCATCTAGTGAAACTGACCTACAATATACAAGCTAATATTACCTTAAGAATTAAAAGATTTAAATTCAGTTGCACTGGCCAAAGCTCAAGATTTTTCCACTGCATTCTAACTGCCAACCTGTCATGGAAACGTGGTTGACTGACACAAATGTCTTTTCTTTCTCAGTTTTAAATTCACTTCCAAGAATTCTCCACTTCCATTAACCAGTTTGTGTTCATTACTGAAAATGTTCTTCGGGTTGACTTTGTCAGTTACTTTGAAGATTCTGTTTGCTTAAAGCATAGTGTTTTATAAAAAGACTGAATGCAGTGAGATACATCCTGCATGAGAAACACTGCATAATTCTTCTAAGATTTACAATATTGGATGTAATTATGGAAAACGAAGACAGAATGTTTATATGCAAAGTGCATATAGTAGAATAATCCTGTTTTAAAAATTAAGCGTTACCTAAAAAAGTATTGCGTTTATGTGACACATGTAATTGGTAACCAAACAACCTTACAACTATGCAAGTCCAGGCATGCTACAATCTGTGAGTTTGAAACAATATGTTGAACACTATGGATCCTGGAAAGGATATCATACATGATAGGCAAAAAATTTTTTTTTTAGCTAAATAAGGCTATTCATTTCTTCAGACTGCGGCATGAAGTACAGTACAGTTTCATTTCATCCAGTGGCTTACATAAAACCCTGAAGAGAACGCTGTGTTTTGGGGGCTGTTGAGAAGGGAAGTGGTTGAGACAAAAAAAACAGAATTCCCTTTGTGAATGTCTTTATGGCAAGAACAGTTCTTTCTTCAAGAAGAGCAAGACAGGTTAGCACAGAATGGTCTCCATTGGCATGCAGTTGCTTGGAAACTTTTTCTGACAGGAGGAAACAATACAAGAAAGGCAACAGAAATGTAAGAGTGCTGTGGTCAAACCTGGATAAAGATGCTCTTCACAGGCGAGTTCAGGTTTGAGCTGCTTAGTAATAATCAGCAGAAGTTTGTTTGAAAATGGACTGACCAATAATACAATAACCAATAAACAAAAAACATGTACATGAAAGTTCTAAGGCCACTGAATGTAGATGTACTTACATTTCCAAAGAGGAATTTTTTCAGCATGCACAGAATGAGATAGGCCCAAAAAATGTGCAGGAGCTGCAGGACCACAAGCATCACATTGAAGAAGTAATAGCCAAAGAAAGCTGGGAATCTCTGCACTGGATAGACCCATGTGCAGTGGATGAGCCTGGAGAGAAAACAAGGGAAATAAATAAGAGTAACGGAGATGGTACGTTTTATTGCACTTACATATTTTTTTAACAAAACGTTTTTGTAATATAAGATACATATATTATAGTAATCCTACTAATTAAGGCAGATAAAGAGCAGTATGAAAAGTCTCATGGCACCAGTACATTGGGTTTTATTGAAATACAACATATGGTAATGCACTTCTAAATAAAGTAACATAAATATTTCATAACGTACGCCTTAATTTTGATCATTGATCCAATAATTCTATAAATTGTTCATGTGGTAAAAAAACAACAACAGTCATGAAACATATTGCTACATTTATTTGCATTGCTATGTTATAGTGCTTCAGTTAAAAGGATGAGGACTGGGCTTTGTTTAAGAGTTTAGAATAAGCTGATGGACAATTTGGAATGGCATTTATCTTTACAAAGTGTATTGTGTGATGTTAGCTGTGGATTACATTGGATTACATAACATAAAGGATGTTTTTACCGAGTTTCAGAATGTCTTCTGGCTTACAATGTGAATGAAAAAAATCTTTGACCATTTAAGAATGGCAAAGCAATGATTACTGTTCTTAAATTTAATTGAGTTTGATAGTTTTATAGAAATAAATGTTTGTCATTACTGTACATCTGTATCAATATTTATTATTTGTAGTTTAATTACTCTATAGTTCAGTAAATCTTTTAAGCCTTATGAAAAGGCTTTGTAAAAAGTCCATAATTTTGTGAAGACCTTTTAATACATCCAAATCTATGTGTCCATCCATCCATTTACTAACTGCTCTGTCCAGTACATTGTCACAGAGGAGCCAGAGCCTCCTCTCTGCCAGCAACAGATGCAATGCAGATTGCACCCTAGATGGAAAGCCAGTCCATCACAGGGGAGACACACAGATACAAACAAGCAAACACTCACAAGAAGGCCAATTTTCCCAGGAGCCACTTAATCTACCACTACGTCTTTGGACTGTGGGAGGAAACCAGGGCACCCAGAGGAAACCCATGTGAACACGGGAAGAACATACAAACTACACAGACAACACCCCAGGAACTGAACTCAGAAACTCAGTGCTTTGAGGCAGTATCCAAATCTATATAGTTCAGGTGGGTAGCTGCGTCAGCATGCGTAGGCTGCAAAGGAACAAGTAATAGGTTTATTCCACGCTGAAAAGAGAAGAAAGAAAACACAACGTTTCGGCCGTGGAGCCTTATTCAGGTGTGAAGAAGGCTCCACGGCCGAAACGTTGTGTTTTCCTTCTTCTCTTTATAGCATGGAATAAACCTATTACTTGTTCCAAATCTATATGTTTTCCATAAAATTAGTTATTTGAATAATACAATCTGCCCTGAACATAAATAAAACAAAAATTGACAAAAAATCAATACCATTATTTAAAAAGTGAAAATGACAGGTCTGTTTTCTTCTAAACTAAACTAACCTGTACTAACAACAATATAGGAAGCAATATTTTTAAACAATGTTAAGACCTGACAGGGTCTAAGACTTGTGCATTTTAAGAATACACTCAAGGACTGAAGTTCAATTCTGTTTACAATTCTTGACATTACAATGTAGTTCCCTTCAGATCTACTGTAGTAGAAATGACAGGACACATATAAGTTCTTTGACAAAAAACACTTACATTATAAACATTATACCATTGATATTTTCAGTGAAATGAGTAAAGTTAATGTTTTTAAAAAATAAAAGTGAACTAACCAGAAATATTTGTGTCTTACCAAAAAGGAAAGATGATCAGTCTGGTGATGAAGAATACCAAAGCAAATAACACAAACAGCAAATTGCAAGTTCTTGTCCATTTGGCATAATTAAATATCTTTGCTGACTAGGATGAGAAATAGAAAAAAAGTATTAGAAGACACGTAGATAGTATCTGAATTAATTATCACATCACAGCTGATATTCATGCTTGTGCTCTTCCTCTACGTATAGACAGCTGCAGTTCAATGGAGGAACTCTTTCCCTGCTTGAATTATCTTGCAAAAGTTCATGGTCATTTGGATCGTTTCCGGACCACTCACATCCCTGGACAGGATGCCAGTTCATCGTAGTTTATGTAAAATATTCACAATAAAAATTAATGATGTCCTTTTTAACAGGATATTTCAAGAATTACCTACTCATATTTCTCCTTAGTAGTGGCTTTGCAATAGAGCTTTATCAAAGTCCAAGATTTGCACTTTGTTTAGTAGAAATATTTGAAACACTACAGCCGGGATCAAAAGTTACCATGAACAATGCACATGGCTTTGCTTGTTTCCTCAAAATAAAAAAAAAATAAAAAGAGCTGAGCTTGTTGTTTAAAAAACAATCTATTTGGAGAAAATAATTATATATTACCAGAAGCTTACTTCTGGTATTATGAAAATTACAATTAAGAACTCATAAGGAGTAATTAAAAAAATGTAAGACACTCATGTTTCTATGTCAAAACTGATATCGCTTATATTTTTTTCCATTGTCTTTGTGTTCAGACAGCTTTGCCAAAACAGCTTATGATAGCTGAAAAAGAGCCTAACAGATTAACAGGATACTGTGGTGTATTTACCACGTCAACATTACTTACCTCCAGTAAAACATCAGAAGCATCATGTATAACCATCACAAGGGTCCCGATACGAATGTAATTGGCAAACCAGGAGAAGCCCAGCAGAAGAAGTGTTGCCAAGTGATGCACAATTTGCTCTTTAAAGTCCTTGCCATTAGAAAGAGAAACAAAAGTCAAACTGTTGACATATGTCAAACAAAGGACAGCTCACAAAAAATGGGGTTAAACAGCTCACCAGGGCAATCATTCCTTTGCAAGTATCTCAAACTCAACCACTGCATAATCATTTTATATAATACTGAAATGCTATATGAAATTATATTAATTTACAAATGGAACCGATGACTAACAAAGCAACTGCTCTAAATAAGTACTTTTAAAAATGCTTTTTTTTTACTTGCACAGCTTTGCTTTTCCCTTGTTTTAGGGGACGCTAAAACATAATAGAGATCATGTTGAATTAAAAAGCCTCTTATAAACTGTATAATAATAGATGAAATAGTTGCTTCCCAGAGTGAAGTTGTAACATTTAGGCTTACATTTATCTGATCATATAAAAATGGTACATTCAGAAGATTTTACACCCATATTTACCTTCCTTTTGACATCAAAAGCAACTCTGAAGAGCAGAGACCAGTAGAAGCTCATCTCAATTATGTAATACCAGTACTGGGACTCCAGCAGTGACTGCAAAAACACAGACAAACTGGTAACAATATACTACTTATCGGGGATAATAACACCAAAACTCATATGTTTGTTATAAATTTGCAGGAATATAATTCTGAATCACATTTTGTTGCCAAAATGTGGAAAATTCCATTAAAATATTGTATTAAACAAAATATGTGTATTTATTTATGTGTATTTAAGAAATTTTCAGTAGTGGCATTAAAATACTTGATTAACACCTAAACCGCAGACTTGAATTCCTACACTTTTAAGATTAAGCTTTAGACAGTCTTGAGATTAGTTCTGTTTTTCTTTTAAATAAGGAATACATATTTACTGTAAATTTAAGCATTAATTAAAGCTGTGTAAATGACCCATGTAGTGATTTGCAAACACTATCAAATTTATCATGAAACTTGTCAAACCTGTCAGTATTTCATTCATGCTGTTAATGCTAAACATTGAAAAATCAATTTTGCATTTGATTTAAGACACAAATACATTAATACATTTAAGTTTGTGTATTTGTTTAAGCTAGTAGAACTTCAGCATAAACGTTATAACATTTTTTTAATTCTAAACTAAAATGATGATCGACCCAATAGGCTGACAACATTGTGGCTCAGGAAATAAATCGATGAAAGGAAAGAACAATTCATAAAAGGTATATAACATAACAAGCAAAGTTAACAATTGCAAGTGTAAGACAGAAAAGGTTTAATCACACAACTGAACAGACCTATAAATGAAGATGCCCAATTTCAACTACTGTAGCTCTGCAGATTGTTCCAGTAATTGTCAGTGGCAAACTGAAGTGACTTGCTCACTAAGTTGGTAGTTTACTCTTAGAATGTTTAGTTTGACAAAAGTACTACAGTGTCTCTTAAATTTTAGGATAGTCCAGAGAACCTTACTTAATAAATTATTAAAAATGGTCAACTGTGAATAATAAACCAGAGGGCACTTGGAAGACTGACAATGCAGAAGTATGTTATTATGTGTTTTGCCATTACAAATCTGAAAATTAATTGAAACCAGTGCATTTGCCTAGTATGCAGAGGACCAATTAATCAAAGAATAAATGTCACAATGATGAATGTGATAGTGGCACAAATGATCAATTATATGACAAAATGACATCAAATTTTTCAATAGCAGCTCTAGTGGCTATTCTGTAAACAACATTACCATAATCCAAGAGTAGAGAAATTTGAACTGGAGGAACACGTAAAACAACATTTGTTGTGATAACAGAAATCAAGTTATTAATGCAGGTCTTGAAAGTTAAAGCAATGCCCATCCAGATGCCTAGATATTTATAAACCATAACATGCTTTTGTTTTGAAGTAAAAACCTTCCAATCATTATTAAACAGCCTGAATTATTTTAATTGAACACCATTGAGACGCAGTTTATAGAAAGCCTGGAAATTTTATGAAAACTGACAAACTCCCTATATAAACAACAAACAAAAAACCTTTTATAAAACTATAAAGTTAGGGTCACATTTTCTAACAGTAGATTTTAGTTGAGAGCAGTTATATGAACATTTGTGGATATTGTATCCAGGTGCAGAACAAAAAACTGACAGCATATGAAATTAAATATAGTTGGTCAAGTTATAACAAAGAACTGTTAACTTTTTAATGATCTTAAAAGTTAACAGATTGTTAACTTTTAAGTTAACAATCTGATGGTCAGCAGATTGGATATTATATGAACAGTAAGTGTAATAAAACTAGTTTAATACCATCATAACCAGCAGACTATAAGTACTTCTAGTTCTCTAACTCAATATTCTGTTAAACTGAAGGGACTCTGTACCACAATTATTTCAACTTGAATCGACATTATTTTTAAGTATTAAGCAGTTTTTTTTATTAGCCACAGTATTGTTTTCTTAAGTAATACTTTCTGTAATTAAATCTTGTACATGAGAGTGTAATGATTTGCTTTCAATTAATCAGTCACAATCTTTTATGATTGTTAAACAGGTTAAAGATTTAATGGCTTTGATATGTATGATGTTTAATTTAGATCTCTCAAAGTTCCTTTATTTCTAATTTGTCTGAAGGAAAGCCAGTCAGTGAGATTCTTAGAGACTCTAGCTGTCCAGAATAACAGAGCATCTTGCTTAATAAAACTGACAGCTCAGGGATAAAACCTGGGCAATTTTGGACTCTAAACCTCACAACTGATGCTTATTATTAATATTGCTAAAACAATCTTTTATACAGATTACACACCTCATCCTCAACTGATGGGATAAAAATAAATTTTGCTCCAGTTCCTAAAACTTATTTTAGATAAAATCACAGGGGATGGGCTCCCTTTAAAGTAGCCTCTGACAAACAGTATAAAAAAAATGATCACTAAGAATCTCACAAAATACAGTTGACTGCTACTTGTGTCTACTGGAGTGTTTGCAAGTGTGATGATAAGCAAGGCAAACTTAGGAGACAAGTAAATTCTTAAAGGTTTGGTTATAATCAAAAGCGGGCCAAAATGATCACACTAGCTTTTAACACCCCAATTGTAAGTTGGTAGAATTTCCTAAATTCAGTCTCCCATAAAATAAACGTAGTGCTCCAAAAATGGAACACAAAATAAGATCAGTATATAAAGTTATGGTGGATGCAGCAGTAGAGGACGGTCCATAGCCCCCTTATGTTTGGAGACCTGAACTTTTATTAAGAAATCCTTTTCCCTGTGCTGATTCTAATTTTCAGTGAACCTTCTGCATTCTCCCTGAACATTTCATATATCAGGGGAAGTCAATTGTTTCAATACTCTTTAATGAAAACTCAATTTAGAATTGCCAAATTATAATAGAGAATTTTACTTTTACAAAGATCAGACAATATATCTGTTTCACAAATGGCTTTAATGTAAAACATAATGTCATGCAAGATCCTGACTAATTAGTAGATAATTACGAATATTAGTGAATTTGTGCTTCTTTAGAGATTAAGAAACTAATTTAAGACATCCTACCTTTTAATTTATGCTAGTCTTGAATGATTTTTTTACCTTTATACTCTTTGTCATCCTTATAAGTAAAACTCTTACCACCTTGCAAAATCAAGTATAGCATCAAAATGTCAGGGGAGCAAAATATTTAACTCTTTGATTTAGAAGTTCAGGATATTTTCTTACATTTTCTCCACTACAGACATTGTGAGCTAGTGGTATCTACTGTATGTGTGTTGATAACACATACATAATAAAGAACTAACAGTTCAAGAACAGAATCAGAGTACTTTACTGGAGATACTGGGTTTGCATTTGTGAACAAAAAACGATTTTGCCCCGAATATTTTATCCGCTATGTCTGTACATTATAAGTAAAACACATATCCCTGACTTCATACAAAAAACATGCTTACATATTTGCAGTGGAGGACAGCTAACCTAACTGTTATGATTCTGTCAGAGATATCAGTGTTATTAACATGGGGATAGACACACCTGTTTTGGAAAGTCACCCCACACTTGTTGCATGTCATAGAACCATGGTTTCTAAAGAAAAGAGAATTATAGGCAATAGTTACATACACAATTTTTGAAATAATCATATAAACAAATATGTAATAGTAAAAAGATTTGTATTTCACCATATCATTTAAATGGTATCAACAAAAAAAACCCATGACAGTCTGGATCTGCAGCTGTTATTTAACTCTTTTTTCTTAATATCCTTTATGTGCCAGCACAAAGCCTAAACCAACCCAGAAGGAGACAATTCAGAAGAAAGTTGTTCTCTCTGAAATTAAGCATCTTTCCTTCTTTTTGCCTTCTTATATGGTAATGTTGATTCCACCTGCTCATATACTAAAGCGCAGCCCTTCAGTCTTTTCAATTCAGAGGGGACATATTCTGCACCTTCTGTTCACTGCTGTGTTGACTACAGTGTACCAAGGGCAGTGAGCATAAAACCTGTTCCTGACATAAGCAGTTCCAAGGTGCAACAGGTACAAAATAAATAAGAAGCAGAGCTCATTGGAAAAACCTTTAGCAATTATTTCCACAGATCCTATTATTCTCAGGCCTAAAGTGCCTATTTCACTCATTTAGCCCATCAGAGAAGTACCTGTGATGGCATTGCACTTGCAGGTGTGCATGTTTCAGGTAAGAAAACACAGGTTCCTTCAAAAGCACGTAAAGACTTCTTTGAGGGCTAAAAGCAAATCCATTTCAAGGACAATAATCCAAATATAAATGGTCAAAGGTCAGGGATTTTGAAATTGAAAGTTACTGTACATACAGAATTTAGAAATAAATGTCAGATTAAACATGTTGCTATTCAAAATGAAAATCCTTCAAACCTCTTTGCATGGCCTTATTGTACATTGAATATTAAGACCAACAGTGCTATAATATTTCAGGAACTCTATGTGAATTTTTTTAAATCTAAAGATTTTTATAGATTCATATAGATTTCTTAAAGATTTATCTATTGAGATTAAGCAAATTTCTTTGTAATTTCTAGGACAAATGCTGTAAATTGGCAAGATCATAAACGATTAGATAAAGCTCATTATAAAAAAGACAATGTTAAAATAAGATTAAATAAGCTGTTGAAATAAATATTGACTAATATCTCTGCAGTGGGGCTATTAAAAATATATTTTGAATTAAATTTCTCCTCTGACCGAACAGAGTTAACATAATCACAGTACCACTTCTGCCTGTTGCTTTTACTCTGATATAAACAAAAACCTATTAAATCCATCTTTACATTCAGCTTTTGATGAGAAAGTAGTTAAATTTAAGACTGAGCAAGCACATGGCAAAAGACAATACATAAAGATAATCAAGTGCTACAAGGAGGCAGAAAAATCAAATTACAGATTTTACCTGTCTACTTACAAAAACTATGAAGCAATGTAGTAAAAAGGCAAACAATTATAGGATGTATATTTAAAAGTGTAAAACTTAAATCAATTAAGGTGAAATTTAAAATGGTACAATGTACCAAAGTCTCATTTAGAACATTACAGATGCCTTGCAAAAATATCCAAACTTATCCTATGGTATCCCATTTTGGGAAATTACAAAAATATGAATACACATTCTTTAAACATAATAATTTATTATTTCACAGTAAGGTCAGAAAAAGCTGAAGAAATATGTTGATTGCATAAACGTTCACACTCATTAACTCAATATTTGGTAGAAGCACCTTAGGCAGTAATTATACCTGCAAGACTCTACCAGGCTCTATCAAGCTCTCTCATGTTGCTTGGGGACTGCTTAGGAACAGCAGTTTTTATGGTTTTGCAAGTCACTGTATCTGCAGTTTTGGTCACCACTTTACAAAAAAGATACAGGCTTTTTTTGGAATTAGTTCTGAGAAGAGTGACCAAGTACATTCCCAGGCTAAAGGAAACAAATATTTTTAGTCTTGGAGAAGACAACAAAGGGACCTGATACACTTATTTGAACTACTTAAAAGTATTTGCAAAATTAACATAATGGACTTCTTCGAACTGCACAGTGAAACACAAATCTGAAAACACAAGTAGAAAGGATTAGGAAGTGCATTTAGCATTGAAAGCAGGAGCCAGTTCTTTACACAAAGGCTTGTGGGAGTCTGGGACAAGCCGCACAGTCAAGCCGTCAAAGTTGTTCCTCTAGCTTCTTTCAAGACATGGCTAGCTGAAATCCGAGGATCAATAAGCTACTAATAATTAAAAAGACACATATACCAAATGTTTAGTTCAGAACATTTCTTGTTTTAATTTGATTGACATTTATCAATGTTGTTTTCCACATTACTTGTCTAAAATATAGGTAAACAAACACTCCGTTTTTCCAATACTAACTGTTTAGCTTTCGTTCATTTTGCTTTCTTCACTATACCATTGTCATCCTTGCTGCAGCTCCTGGGCTTGTTCTATCTATTGGTTATCTGTAATGTGAATTTATAAAAACAAGATTCTTTTTGTTTTCTGAAAGACAAACCTTAACAGAGAACATTTTGTTGTAGTACTTACATCATAAAGTGCCACTAAGCCTCCAATGAATGCTGACAAATAAAAAGTGAATCTCCAACTGCAGTGACAGAGAAAATATGTATTACAAGTTTTGAAATAACAATATAGCACTGATGTGTCACGGATGTTGGAGAGGATGAACCGTGGAATGACAGGAGAGCAAAAAGACCCTATGCGTAGCGGCGAAACGGGGGTTAGCCTGGGCTCAGCTGTTCAGGGAATGCCATATAGAAACCTATGCCCTCAGGTAGCGGACGTGGGGCGACCTGGTGCTAGGCGGGTTTCAGGACATCCGAACTTCAATGCTGAGCCAAGGCAGAGTGAAAGACCCGGAAATACATAGCCCCAGAGAGAGAAACATCGGAAGGACAGCAGAGAACCGGATATGAGAGACAGGACAGAGAAGGAGCGCCCTCTGGCTGCAGAGGGCGTGACATGATGTTTATTTTAAATATCGATGTTCAAGAAGGAGTTTTTATGTTAATGAGGCTACCTATGCAATTTCAGTTTGAATGTACCCACAATTTCTCTGTCTAGAATGCATGCTGTACATTCCCTTCAAGATTCCTCTTCACAGCGTTGTCACATGTCTACAGTAAGTTAACTGTAATGTTTAGGACAGTTTTCTTACCTGGCCTCCCTAAACTTCTTCAATATTCCTGGTCTTTCTTGGTTGCGTCTCCTCCGAAACCATCTTTCCACTTGTCTCTCAGACCAGTTGCATTTTTTTGAAAGGCCATTAATTTCTGACTGTATGAAATATATATATACTTTATATGTCAGATAAGGGCCAAAACTAATCATGAACTTTGTATGAAAATATTATATTCAGTTATTTCAAAATAGAGGTATTTAAAAAAGAGCTGAGTTTCCTGCTCTCCTGTATTTTTCCCCAGACTTTGCTAATGATCTTATTGTGTATGTACTGATGTTACATTTCAGCATGAAATTATCCTGTTGAAACATTGCAACATTAAGAAATTGAATTAGATTTCTATGAGGAAACTGCATAGACTGAAAAGAACATTGGTATAATAAAATCCATGTAATGTGATGCTAAAATAAGACATAAGAATCTGATCAAAGGGATTAAGGCCATAATACCATACCCAGTCCACCATAGAGAACATCCATATGAACTCAACTTTTGTGTTTGTGAACATCATAGAATTAAAAAAACCATGACTCAGACTGATTTATTAGAATATCGGCATGGATACCATAATTAAAAAGACTACTTTGAAAATTTTATGAATATTGAATATATTCCCTCATGCATTAGGCTTACATGTGTTTTCAGCCATCAATGATGCGCTGTTTAGAAAGGCATTGAATCCACCCGCTAAGACCATTATTTTAGTTGAAAACACAGTCTTATTTATAATACTTGACCTGGTCAAACACTGCGCAATATTTTTTTCCAAAACATGTCATATCACATTCCAAAATAAAACACAGTACAGTACATTTCAGGATAACAGTTACACATTTTTCCAGCAGTCAAGTTACTGCTTATAACTTAGTTCTTATTTTTGAAGGATTAATCCATCATAAACTAGGCTAATAGTTTTCTGTTTCAATAGGGTAAAATATTTTTCTTTTCTTTGTGTTTGACCTTGTCAAAAGCTTCAGTAAATCAACTTAATCAATACAGTGCAATATTGCAGTATAATACAATAAAAGGAGGGTTTCATCATGATAACTATCAGTAATTTGGTGTGGAACCCTACATTTCTCAGAAACCTACTTGTGTTGGGTTCTTGGAGTGAGAGCAGAAATACTTCTCTAGGACAGGGTTGTGAACAGCCTTCAGTCTGACTGTATCTTTGATTCCGAAGCATTTTGCTACTGGTGTAGCTATAAGCCTGCAAGAAATAAAACAGAAATGAGAGAAATCCCAAGACATTGATGCTGCATCAAAATGTGTGGTAACAGGGCTACTACAATAAAAGCTGGCATTGTAATACATACAGGTTTTTTATCACACTGCAAGTAAAGGCAATGCTTAAAGTGTAATGATAGTCAGCTTTCAATTATTTTTTCTCTATCAATCATTCTTCAGACAATCACAGTTACAGTATAGTGAAAAAGTATAACATACTGTAGACTAGTCATTGCAAAAGGATAGAACAAAACACCTGCTCTTGTAACAAACTAAATTGTATAAACTCCACAGTGTAGTGTTGTCCAAAATTTCTAAATCTAAATCAATGGCTATTCTGCACTTGGCCTAATTTAACCTAGTAATGTTATAACAGCCGTTCAAAATGCTTCCCATTCCATATCTTACCTTTCAAAGACATGTCGAATGATAAGGAAAGCTACTGCATATAGTATTGTGATGTATAGATGTGATGGTTTGGCATAGACACATCCATCTTTGTCTTCAAGATCAGCCCACGTCAGATTAACTGGAAGCCAAATGCGGTGCCACCAAAACCACTCATGTATGGTCTGGAACATCCTATTAGCACTGCGAAAAAGCAAATGATGACACCCACATGACTACTTGTAATCAAGTGTGATGATATAGTCAAACAGGAATATATATGTCAAGCCATGGAAAAGGAAGAAAAAGGGCTCAGTAAAAGAAACACTGTAAATATCTTTATTAAATCAAATGCAAGGGGCTGTTTAGTAAAGTGCCTAAACGTTTTTCTCCTTGATGTTAAATAAGCCTCCCATTAACCGGAATGTTAAATTTACACAGAAGGGATTAAATTTGGTCTCTGTATTCCTATTAAGCTACATATTTTAGATTCTCTTAACTCTTATATTACCAAACAAATAAGATGGGTCAAATGAATCACCTCTCTTTTATTCTGTTTGTTTTTTTCTGCTTTTTCAGTGTAGAATATTGCATTTTAGTGATTGTAGTTATACAATTAATGTAGTTAATAATAGTTATACAGTTGTAGTTGACTACTACATATAGTTTTCAATAACAGTTTGGCCAATTGTGTAAAAAAGAGAAAGCAAAACACTAAGCAACAGTGAAAATAAAGTAAGAAAAAATAATTTCAAGTTTTGTTGAAATAATAATTTCTGTTGTTCTGAAATAAAATATAAGTTAGAAAAACAACACTGCTTAATACAATTGTTTAAAATTGTTCTTCATTGTTTTTGACAGTGCATTTTAATTTATTATTTTTCCATTTTTTCAGGCTTAGCATTTTTTAACATTAATGAAGAATTCGCATGTGCATACCACATTTCATCGCAAAAAATCTAAAACACTTCACATATTGGGGGATCAACATATGCAATGTGAGTAAAGCACTCACAAAGGTGGAGAACTGAAAATTAATTTAATTCATGGGATTAATTTTGAATTTAAATTAAAACAATTAGATTATATAAATCTAGAATAGAATTTAGTTATAACACCAGGGTTAACACTCCTACTTTTGAAAAAGTCCCATGGGATCTTTAATGATCAAGCAATCAAGACCTTAGTTTAAGATCTCATCTAAAGATTGCACACCTATGGAACTGTGTCCCTGGTCCCCATGGTGTGGCAGGCTACTTATCTAATGACACCACTTACAGCTGTTTTTTCTTAGATGTTTCCCAATAACTAAGCCTAGTCTTGCTTAACTTTTTTAGATCTGAGGAGATTGGGCTACAAGAGTGAGATACTACTCTCTAATTGTAATAGTTATAGTAAATTGAGACCTTCATGAGGTAGCCACCTTTCAAGTGCATTCCAAGTTGCCCTTTTTAACTGAAAAGAAGTAAAGACCAAGCATGAAGCTTAGCAAAACAGGGATTGAATTTTAAGAATACTGCTACTGTATGTGCAAAACAACAGAAACAATTAAAACAACCATCAAAATGTGACTTTACATGGATGTTAAATTGTATTCTCAGTATGCACGTCTTGCCCTAGGTAACGTACATAAGTGTGGTTATAAGGAAAGGGGGACTTTTACATACAGTACTACTGACATGCATTCACCAAGGTACTGTACAGTGTTAACACCAAAAAAAGATAGGTAAAACAAACAGTGCACACATAAGCATATTTGTTTGTGAACTATTGGAGGCTTGTATTATATGCAGGGCTGTGCAGAGTGAATTGCACAGCTGCAACTCTGTTTTGACCAAATGACTTTCTGACATACTGGGGATAAGCTACAGTAAATGTTCAAAATGAAATGTTCAGATGTGCAATTTAGAACAAAAGAACATTAACCTTGTGTTTGAATGTACAGACAACAAACACTAAATAATAACTGCATACAGGGTCAGGCACATGAACACATAAGCATGGTTAATGTTTGAAGGTAATGCTATGTCAACTGTAATAGGGCAGTAGGTTCAGGCAAAAGTGTCTGAACTATGTTTCCCAAAACGCTGTGGGGAATAAGCTGTTGCCCTCAGTCAACTGACAAGTTGCTGGAAGACATATGGTCAGGTGACAATTAAAAACAACTGTTGGTTTCTGGTCATTTGGGGGCACAGAGGACAGGTCCTCTGTGTTCAGCTTTCACTGGAGTGAAGGGAAAAGGAGGCTACTGACTGTGAGTCAATGGAATTGTGGAACCTGCCAGTTGAGTTTTTGTGGAGTCTCAGAGACACTTTGGGTTGGTTTTGAAGTTGGTAAGCATCAGAGCTGCATGGCCTATTTGGTGAGCACTGAAGAAGATAGTAGCTCTAAAAGGAGCTTAAGAGTTAGGAGCTTAGGAGTTTGTTTCTTGGTTTGTGTCCCCTGCACTGTCAATAAAGAGCACTGATTTGTACCTTACGGCTAGGTTTGTGCCCATTTTCCTGGGCCCGCCTATCTCAAACATCCCGTTATGACACACTAACACCCAGGTGTGTCAAACAGCCTGCATAGACTGAATCTATCATATGAAAGGGCATGTTCAAATTACCCATAAAGAAGAGATGATCTTTTTATCTTTTATTTTTAATATCATTTAAAAGTGTGTAAATGTCATTCAACAAGCTTGCATTGTAGTTTGAAGAAAACAGGCAGCTATAGGTTTCAGATTATTCATAGCTTGTGCATACCATACTTCACTTGCTCCTGCAATCTCGATGACAAACTGCTAATGTCACCTTAATTAAGGTGGAAAGCAGAACACCTTACATTTTTGTTTTCAATTTTCTAATATGAACACTGCAATAAACCTTGACATAAGGATGACTATTTCTAAAAAATAAAACAAATGTAACATCTTTTTGTTTTGAGTATCAATTTAATAATCCAGTTTTCATTCTCCACAACAACATAAAATTTAAATGAGAGCAATTTTTGAGAGATTTTGAGAAAATAAAAGGAAAATCTGTAACATTTACATATAAAGACAAGGGTTTTAAAAGTCTTTAATTATGATTCATAGATAATGAAACCCTAACACAACTTCCATACAAACAGAAACAATATTTACTTGTAATAGTGAATAACAAGTCTTGATGAAGGTATAAATCACAGTTCCTTATCTAAACAAATCATATTTGCAAAGCTGAACCTGACAACAGAATCAGAAAACTAATCAAACAAGAATGAGGTTTGTGCCTATGAAAACAGAATGCAGTGTTAGAATGTGGTGTTAGAGTTTTCTATTTTACAAGCAAAAATAGTTTTGTAAAACCTTTGACAACAGGAGTCACAGAACAGTCCTTGGAACTGGTCCTGCTTCACTGAAGTAGCAGTTCATAGCCCAGGGTTAGGGATAACCTCCATGAAACCTCTTGCATTATGCATTAGAAAACCATACATGTAATGCCCTCAAACTGATTTTAAAAAATAATTCACTAATTCAAATGTTAAATTACTTAACAAAGTAATAAAGGTTATTGTCTTCCAACTGCTTAGTAAGAAATTAGTTAGAAATCTGTTTTACATCAATAAATATGTCTCATTTATAGTATGTCTCATTCTTCCCTGCCTAAATTTTCATATAAAGGTTTAGTGCTTGTACATTCTGATTAAATCTTTTTTTTAAATGTTTCCATTATGAGCAGATCCAAATTAGAAATAACCCTCATCAGAGTAGCCTTAACCTAAGGAATAGTTACTATTATGCAAACTTTGGTCATTAATAAACTCAGCAGACTTAACAATAAACAAAGGAATAAAGGAATAAACTTTTACTTGTTCCTATGCTTTAACCCTACTACAAAGCCAATTCTAGATTCTAGATGTGGAAGCAGGAGAAATTGACATTGCAAACCTTTTATAATAGGCAGTTGTAAGAAACTAAACATTGGGTTTATAAAAAACATTAACATGTTATATACAGTTATTTGCAGGTTAAAATGACCGAACTAAATAGATGTATTATATAAAGGTAGGGGTGTTTTCAAATGATACCAATTTAGGATAAACTAATATGATAGAAAAGAAAAATAAAATTGAAAAAGATTTAGATAATAAACAAGACTTGGCAAACACCTGGCAGATTATGTTTAATGTAAAAAAATGTCACATACAGGAAGGAAAAACATACTATTCAGAATGGGAATCACTGAGACAGTAGAGGCAAGAATTAAAATGGTAAACAATGTTTTTTTATACTGTATGTTAAAATGTTGTTGCAATTTTAGTCACTAGTTTATAGAAAATATATTGGTGCTCTAGAATTATTCCAGAGAACAGCAACCAGTTTTATCCCAGGGCTTAAAGGAGTGTCTTATACTGACAGGTGAAAAGTACTAAACCTTCATCTTCATCTTGAACAAAGAAGACTGCAAGAGGACTTCATGTAAGTATTCAAAATCCTTAGAGCCATTGTCAAAATCAACCCACAGCAATTCTTCAGAATGAACAGTAAAACAAGAACCAAAGGATATCAGAGTATACTACAGAAAAATGTATTTAGAACTGAGAACAGGGGGCTATAATGTACCTAAAGAGAGATGTAGTGTTGAACAAGCTACTCTGCCATGCTGTTGAAGGCGATACCCTGGCTTCTTTTAAGATCCTTGGATCAATTACATACTATGAAAAAGGCAATATGGTCTGATATCCCCCTCTCATTTGTAACCACTCTGGGTTTGCATAATCTGACCCCCCTTTAAAATAAAAGTTGAGTCGTTTTCACAGTGCATCCTACATTTCAATTAATTTATTAAAATGTGACATGGCAGCTATTTGCTTACTGAATTACAACATTCCTTGCAAGCTGCTGAACACTAGAGTGGATAACTTTTGAAAGGGAGCTTTGTTTCATGTATTTCATGGCTGAAAGGTGAGGTATGGTTTCCTGTTAACCTTGTAAGGATAGGAAAGAGAAGATGAATATTTTGGTAGGGATGGTGTTAATACTGACCTGATTTCATTCAGAGATCATCTTGATGAATGAGGAATTACTAAAGGACCAAGTCAGGAACCTCTGCACTGTACTGTATTAAAAAATCATATACTGTATGTACAGTATGTCTAGATTAACGTGTAATTTTGTGATTAGATTGTCATTGTTTCTTTCTTGAGTTTGCTGTAGAATTTATACACATAGCAATATACACATATCTATATTATTCCCGATTTAAAGACAACCATCTCAGGAAATCAACAGTGCCTACTAACTATAGAACATGTCAATTAATGATGGTTTTCACAGGTAAATGTAGTTAAAATTATAATCATGATAAAAAAAGGCAATTATTTCAAATGTCTTTGAACACCTACATTGGAATCTACTGTACATGGAAGAGCATTTAAAATTGAAAACAGGTGGCCCTACTTTATACCAAGGGTTGTGAGAATCTGGAATAAGCCACCTAGCATGCAGGAATTTACCCTTGAATAAACTAATGAAAAAACAAAACAACTACATCAGTACTACATCATACTAATCAGTATTCCTTATTTATAACCGTTCTTTTGTTCTCAGGAAAGTCCTGCAGTTCAAATGTAATGCAAAAATCTTGGCAGAACAAAATGGATGTTGCAGAAAGACAGCCAGAAAGACGTGCGGAAGATGAGATCACCTCACCATATACATAAAAATGAGGAACTACAAGGATTCTTCCAAGACAGGTATAACTTGAAAATCAATTGAATTGCGAAACTGCAGAAACACACACTTCTACGCACAGACTGTGCTTAGAAGATATTTTATATTTATTTTTAAACATATAATTATTTAAAAATAAACAACTAGAAAAATGCATAAAATAAGGGGTCATCTTTGTCCTAACTCTAAAGCATTAAAAAAACACTTCAGACACAACTACACAATAAAGAATAAATTACATACAAGTGTATTTTTTATTTTAAAAACTTGGCTGCTCTTTGTATTCCCTTATTATAAATCTGTGACAGAAATCACTATGAAACAGAGCTCCATTATGAGTCTCCTACTCAGATCATAATTCTGAAATTTTAGACTGATTGCAGTTTAGCTTGTGTGACTATAGTTATTTTAAGGATTTGATGGATCTTTCTTAAGATTTTAGAAACAATTTCCCATTTCAACACTGTACAGTCTGTAAGATAAAGCACTTGATGCAATATGTTATACTGTATATACTGTAAAAACTGTATACATGGGAGTATAGAATAATTCTGCTAAATCATTTTCCTACTCCCTTCCATAGAAATAGTAGAATGTAGTCATAGTCTTAAATTTCCATCATCTTGTGCAAGCATTATATAAATTCAGAGAACGTGAAGAGAAATGAACTAAGAAGCAAAACTAATGGCAATAGTAAAATATAAATTTGCAATTTTATAATTCATTGTGAATGAATAAATTAGCATTCTCTGAGATTTAAGAGAAGACATAATGGTAAACCATCACCATAGAAAATACACTTACTGTAAATCTGATAAAGAAAACATCTTGATTTTCAGCTTATAACATTTTGCATTACAAACGTGCATGACTGTTTACTTTGCACTGTATATATTATACAGTATTTAACTATCTATGGGGATCTGTGCTTTATAAAGAAGCATGTTCAATCGCTTGAAAAGTTTTACCAATAGCTACAGTATACAGTACTGCTAAAATCAAATCGGCACTTATTTAATCACATACAGTAGGAATTGTACAATGTTGGAAGGACTGTCAACATACAGTATGGGGCCAACAATTTAATTAGTATTTTATTTTAATGTTTGATCTCTGAAAGCAGACACTGTTTAAAACAGCCTATAATGTTTCGCAATAGGAATGTAGTCCTGCAGAGTATATATTGGCCAAAGCACCTGTTTTATCTTGGAAGGAATGACTCACAAAAGCTTCTCAGACATGGCTCTAAAGCAGAAGTTACTGCCCACTCATAATAATTTATAAATACCAACATAAAAATTACCTCCCCATATAAAACAAATTAATTTCCTTTTAAGAGAAAAGGATACCACTTTTACCTGAAACAATCAGGAAGTACTAAACAACTGTATTCTCTCAATGAAATGAATATTTTGCACCACAATAAAGTAAAAAACACATACTACAGTATGTCTATCAATCTCAAAACCAAGCAACATCTCAAACTGGATGAACCTTAAAGAATTAATAGTTGGTTAAACACAAGGATCTCTGAATAAGTCATAAAATGTTCCTAGCCTTACTTCAGATGATATAAACATCAGTCATACCTATTACCGATACTATTACCTAGTTGGAACACAAGCAAGAGACAGCATAAAGTTTACTTACCTTTTAAAAGTCAAATCCTGTTAAAGAACAAGGCAGAAAAGAAGCAAGTCAGGCTGAGAGTAGGTTTTAAAGTGTCAGGTCAGAGTCTGATAATGAGAAACCAGGAAAGCTTGACAGTTGCACACACCCGGCCACTCTTTGTTTGAGATTCTTTACAGTCACACCCAGCTAAGTTGCAATTCACGTTTTTTAGGTTACCAGCTGTGTGACGTCACAGCTAGCTAATACTGCTTAATGGCTCTGCCTCACCTTCAGGAGAACATGCCCAGATTAAACCACTGTGACTTAAATTTCTGTGCTTTATGATAAAGTAAAAAAAAAAAACATTTCTAGATAACAAATTTTCATAGCAATTAAGATAATAAAAAGTAATGTGAAGGACAGAGAATAATGGTAAAAACTCAACCCAAAGCTAAAAGTTCAGTTGTCTTAACTGAAATAACAATGAAACCCTCTTAAAATGTATTCTAACTGTCAAACTGTCTGTTGGGTTTAGTAATAATGGCACAATCAGGTACCTTCTTATTTAGGAGGAGGAAAGGTTTTCTTGAAATTAAGTCATTGCTCAAAGCGGACACTGAATATAATAAATGGAACATCTTCCCTGAACAATAAATCACTTTTTTATTGTTTATAGTATTTAATCTCCAAAACTTTTTCGTGTTTTTTAAGACCTCTTGAATTCTAACCATTAAGATTCAGAATAACTTATGCCTGATGTTATAAAATTACCATTATGTTGTTTTTGCCTTTTCTACAGTTTTTTTCATTTTTTTTATATGCTTATAGAATTAGTGATACAGTAAACCCTCAGTTTAATGGACTAATAAGGGGGAAGGGGTGTCTTTCATTGTAGTTTTTTTCACCCCCAAAACAAATTATTATATTAGAATATATACTATATATATGTGCTTATGGATCTTCTCTTATTTATTAACAACTGCAATCAACGGTCAATACAAATTTTGTCTGTGCCTTTTTATCATAAATATACAAGCACCTTACTTGATGTGTCACACAAATATTGTATAAATTTAGCAAAAGCATACAAAGCACAAACATTAATGAAGACACTTCTGCCATACTAATATAAAGATTGATGTTACAAAATACAAAGTGAAATATTTAAACCTCTGATATGGACTCCTAAATTAGTAATGTTGATCTATGACAAAATAATGAACATTCAAGGTGAGTTATGTTGTACACTTAAGAAAAATGAAAACAGTGTAAACATGGCATTGTGGTAAATGCTTTCTGAACATGTCCTTCATTCACTACATCCACTATTTGCTTCAATATGCATTAGGAGTTTAAGAAGAAAGTTGGGCTTGTAAGGAAATAGATGTCTTCTTTCCAACCTGGAAATCACTTTCCTAAGCCTTATGAGAGACACAACAGTTTTCTTGAATATTGTAGCAAGGGCCTGATGCTCCTTCTGCAGTTTCTCCTGACTGCCTAGGGATGAACTTAAATAAGTTCTTGGATCCTTTGTAAGATTTGATGAGCTCAGTTTCTTTCCTTTAATGCTAGTACTTTTAAACTCTTCAAAGTTTGTTTCTTTGCCGGTTGAGGAGTGTGAAATGTTCAGTTCTTCTGGTTCAGACTCTTCTGAGCTTGCATAATCAACCAAGGGACCAAATGAAGACTTGATAATCCCACTGACTGAGCATTTAGAATCATTCCACTTTGCATCATTTTTTTCTGAGCTCAAAGCAGGATCCACTGAGGACATCATCTTCCGAACAGGTTCAATACTTCCAGAATATAAGGAAGCTGCAGAATGTTCTCCACAGGTACATTTATTAACAGCATGTTGTGTGGAATAATTTTCAAAGTGCTGACAAATGTAGCAGAAATCTTGCCAGTTTTCCCGGAGAATTTTTAAATACCCAACAAAGTACTCCAAAAAACAAGTTTCAGTGGAAATTAAGAAGTCCAGGAGCACAGTGTGGTCAAATGCTACACTGTTCAGAAAGAATAAGAAATGGCAGTGGGGGTTACAGCCATATTCATGGGTCAACTGAACAAAAAGTTCTGCATCACAAACTTCAGTGTTGCTCACTCTGTAAGCAAACATAAAGACAAATGAAAGATCTCCTATTAAATGCCAAAATATTAGTAAATGGTCTTAGCTCACAAAGGGTGAAAATATATTCTTAAAATTAGAATATGAAATTATATTACATAAAATTATTAGTACAGATCTGTTCTGCTCACGCCTGTTACTGAATCAAAAGAAGCCAGTTGAGGTCGTTTGAGCACCTGGTGAGGCTGTTCCCTGGCACAGCCTACTGGAAAAAGACCCTGGGGCAGACCCATGACCAGGAGGAGCTGGAAACTGTTGCTGGCAAAAGGGAAGTCAGGTCTGATCCTGCTCAACCTGTTACTACAGTGACCCTCACCAGGAGTAAGTGGGTAGAAAATGAGATGAGAAAAACCTTTAGTGCTGCATTAAACTTACCTTCTGAAATGCAAATACAAGGTAAGCATGGCTTTTGCTGCCTCCATCATGTCATCATCCTGATCCAGAAACACCACAGAAACCCAAGAGCAGGGGTGACAGAGCTTCTGTTCTGTAGCGTTTAGATGCTTCTTCAGGAAAAGCATCAATGAGGGCAGATATCCCTGAATTTCGAAACCAGGTACAGAGCCTAGAGAAACACAGAATTTACAGAGAATTTTTTAAATCCAGATTAAATTTAAAGGGTGTTACAAATGGAACTGGTGTTTCAATTTTGCTATTTTTTTTTACATTTCTGTAATTCTCAAGTAGATCTTAAATGTAAACATTACTGACTAAATCTGTTTGACATTCATAGTAAAAAGCCTTTCCACCCTAACAAGAGGGATTATGTATTACACTCCAAGTTAAAAATGTTCAAATTCTACATTAAAACAAAAATTTCCTGTCACAGTTCTGCCTGAATCTGATTACCTTATGGCTGCCCTCTGTTGCATAACAAGTGCATGACTTTCTAGTTTTTAGAAAGTTCCTTCTAGTATTTTGAAGATGAATCTGAAACTCAGTTTAAAAGTTTGAAATGCAACTTCTATATGGTATGAAGGTTTACAGTTTGAAAAACACTTGTCTCACCTGCATGCAGGACTATATATTCCAGTGACTTGATCAATGTCAAGATTGCTGCCCTGAGCATCACACAATCTGCACCTCCCAAAACATTTTCACCTACGATACTAGTTCCTCCAAAATAACTGGGATTAGAGCTCACAGAGACACTCTGAAGCCAACCTGAAAAAGGTGACTGTAAAACAGCAGTTGCCAGCATTAACATATCACTGTCCAAAATATCATCTCTCATTAAAGAACCCTTTACTTGTCCGATAGAAAAATCTTCACCAGCCTTCTGGAGCAGACATCTTTTCAAAAGGAGAAGCATTTTCTTTTTCACTGAACAGTGAACAGGGGAACCAACTAGCTGCAAGGCCAATGATGTCTGAATGAATAAAAGTCTTTGACTTGAAGCCGATGTCTTAAGCTTGGTTCTTGCAGCAATAAGAACTTCAATTAAGTCAATGAAGGAGGCCAGACTTGTTTCAAAACCAAATTCATATTTTGAGGAAGTTGAGAGCTCTTGACTGAAGTCAGCGAAAGAAAACATGGTTGAATGCAAGGCAGGCAACACTGGGTCTAATAAAGTCAAAAGTTTCTCCAACATTTCTGGAAATAAAAAGGTAATAACATTAGCATTAATAATTTATAATTCATAAATGTACAGTATGTGTAACATCATGAAATTGATCAAAGTTCTATTGATATCATACTACTAAAAACATCCATACCCATTTTTTGCTGAAATACTCCTCTCAAAAGACCCTTTATTACAAATGTAAGAGACCACAAACATCCATTCATCTCATTGCTAGGGCAACGTTTCTGTAGTGTCTGTAAGCACATCTGATGCCAGTGAAGATCAAACGAATTCTACAAAAGAAGAGAATGGCTTGTATCACACTGTCAGTTACTAAAACACTGAAAGCCCATACAAAGCCAAAACTACACATTCAATAAATAGCTAATACATATTGCTTCTAGGGAGCTAGGTAATTACCATATATGACATGTACAGTCTGCAAATACTACTTAACAGAACCCTATATTCAAACAAAATGCGCCAAATGTTTTTTTTTTTTTAATACAGAATGAAATAAGCCTATTTGACTTTTCTAAGATACCTTCTGGACATTATAATACTCACAGTTGAGCCAATCTGAAAAAGCACAAGCGATGAAGCACATTTCACAGCTAGGTGTGATAATAACTTGTCCTGGATCCCAAATAAAGAAACCTAAAATGACAACCCAAATGACATCATAAAACATTTTCATTAAGTGAAGGTTTATTCTTTTATTCTTGCTTTTTTAACTTCCATAATAATAGATAAACTATGATTGTGTAGCAAAATGTGGCATACTTAATCTTTTTTACTAGTGTTATTCAGAAGTTAAAACATGATATTACAATATTGTATTTTCAATACTTGCATTAGTACAAAAATGAACACATTCATAGATACAATTAAATACTGTATACCAGTTATAAAAGAGACTCACAAGTTTTGACATGAGGTTCTTTTCTTCCAGTAATATTCTCAAGATATCATAAAGACTGCCATGTTCTCGGCTGATACAAGACTGCACTTTGGAGCTCATTATCTCTATTAAACTCAGCACGAAGCACATCATTTCCATTTGTTTTTCACAGTGATTGTTTTCATTCATTGAGGTGACTGGACAAGCATATGACATGTGCTGTGCACTTCTGCTGCTGTGCTGGATTGAAAGAGAATTAACTGAGGCTTCAGGCCAGTGGTCAGAAATGCCTTTGTAAATGACAGATGCTACATCAAAGTCCCCCTTGTCCAAGGTCACTCCTGCTAGCAATCTTCTGTATACGTCTTGTAAAACTAAAAAACTGTTATCCATTTCCATTTTTTTTGTCTCTTCTCCAATGCGTTTTCCCAAGGTGAACTACTGATCTTATGCTGAAAGACATTTCAATGACAAGAGAACTTCTTACTTCATTGTCCCAGGTGGAAATTCTGATTTGCACCAAGATAAAAAGATGTACACAATACATACAGTAGTACATTTAACAGAACATTAATAAATGAAACACATACTGTACAGGAAAACACTCTTCTTCATCTCCCAAAAATGTTTGTAATAGTTCAATACTTTCCTCATGCAGATGTTAAGCATCTAGTTTCAAGCATGAGAACTGTTTCAGTGCTGGAGGCAAATTTCCGAGTTGTCTCCCCATCTATTGTGTATGTTTAATATCTTGCACTCATAAAAAATATGTAAATAAAAACGTGATCTAGAGTCAATTTTGTATTACATTTTAATTATTTTAGATACGTTCACTAATCTATACTAATCACTATTAATAGATTCAGACAACAATTTCAGCACAGAATCTTAATTCAATATTTTAACATTCTAACTTCAAAGGCCATTCGGATTTTTACCCCTGTATTATCCATAGCATGCCAGTTTTTCCCCTCCTAAATACGTACGGTTTTGGCAAATTTTTCACACTATACTAGGATGCAGTAAATATGTGGAAACATAAAATACGTCCTTCAGACCCGACAAAAAAAATCTGTTTATGTGTTTAACCCCTTATACCACATGTCGCTAAACTATATTAAAGTATTGTACTAGAGAATTAAATTGTTTTAATAGTATGAATACACATTAAGTGGCTGGAATTATACAGTAACAACTAGAGGCCATTGTAAAAAACCTCGAGTGCATGATTTACAGCTTCCGTTCTGAAGAACTAGCAAATATTTATTAAATGCCTATACAGTATATACAATTTCAAATAACTGACAGTACCAAAACCGTCAGAATATCTGTTTACATACGAACACTCCACTCTACCTCTAATCACACCTGCTCTGGTTGCTTCCTCTATGTCGTCATCGCCATGCGCTGTATTTTCATTGCTCATTCGTATGTGTTTTATGGGTATTGTAGTAAACGTAAGATTTTACTAATGGCCTCTACCTTCATAAAAAAAAACAGAAATAAGCATTTTATGAAGCCCCAAATAATTAATTTCCATTTAAATAGAATCTACCACTCTTCATTACATTTATTACTACATTACACAACAATATCTGTGTTGTGTCTGACACATGAAGAGAAATGCAATGCCCGACTTTCTTTTCCGGTGCATCATGGGAGAGGAAGTTCCGCTGATGAGTGGCTGCTGAAAATATAATCTGCTTAAAATGTAAAAACTGATGTTTCATATTACATACATTTCTTTTTAAATCGACTACTTTTAACACGTTCGAATTATTTCTATTATGTATATATTACTAGTAGAAGTGCGGTTTGAATTTGTAGGTTGTTTATGCATATTCGTACAGATATGAATGTGGAGTGATTAAAGAGCGGTTTCTGTTTGAGCTTTGCAGTTGTGCTTGAATCGTCCCTTGACAACTGTGCTTATAAATGTGCACAAGTCCTCAGTAATTCGACAGCACTTCCTCTAAGAGAGTTCTTGTAGCAAAGGAGAATCTTTTCCAACTTTTTTCCTTCAGTTCAGTTTATTTGTCATATGCACACGTGCAATTAAATGCTTATTTGCATTTATGCATCGATACAAAGACAGATAAGGTGTCTTAATAATCTTTTCACCTAAGCGATTGTATCTGTATCATTTGGTTTCCCAGCATATTTCAAGATATGTAAATTTGCACAAAAACCAATCTCACACATTTCAGACAGCCGACAGCCGTGCTCCCCATCTCTAACAGTAATTTCATTCTTGCAGTGAGAAACCTAGGGGATACGGTATTAGGCATCTGCTAATAATGCAATGTCTGGCTGTTCAATTTGGTATCCACTGCCGATTTCAAGAGAGGTGACTCCTGCTGAAGAAATACAGAGGATTATCAAATATTTATTTTATATGATTTCTATTGTGTACTATGTCTCACTTGCTGTGCTATGAAGTCTACTCCCTCTTACTGATAAGAAGAGTCTGCAAGTAGGGGTTGCTTAGCTATTATCAGTTGCTCAAGGTCCTTTTCTTCTAAACAAGTTGTTTTTGTATTTTTTTTTATTTTTCTATCTTTGTTTAGCAAAGCATTCTGTTTACTGAGCAGAATATAAAACTCTGCTTGCCGTTAAGATGTCAGAAAAAGTGTAATGCATTTGTAAAACTGTAACCCTCTGCGACTATGGCACTTTCCCACAGCTACTCTCCCCTGCATGCCTGAATAAAATAAAAACATCCACTTGAACCCTGAGTAATCCAATCTAGGTCTGAACCATTCCCTTTTCCCTGGAAGATTTATTTTGTTTCTAGTTTGATTTTTATTGTTACAGAAGGTGAGCTTAAAATAAGAATTTTTTGACCTGGCATCAGGTCAAGAAGAATCTTTTTAGTCTGTCTGATACTAACGCAACAGGAGCTCATTCTGATTTGATCAACACTGGGGTGATAAAGAACCAATACCTACTGTAGCAATTACTACTGGCCTGGAATGGCATCAGATATGGAGAAATGGTAAGTTTTATATTTTATGTGTTTCTGTCATTAACAGAAAACTATAATTCACCATGCCGAAAAGAGATTTAATAGTTAAAAATTCTGCAATGATGTACATTTGCACATTTTAGAATACCCTGAATGTCAAAGAAAATGGATCCCAATAAAAAAAGGCACAGCATACTCTCTAGTAGTGGTATCTTTAATTATTTAAGAAATCCAGACAGTATTTTACAGTACTATTATTATTTAATGTTTTTGGTACATAAGCATGGTAACATTTTCTTTTCTACACAAAGTTTGTCAAGCTTATGGATAAATTATATTTGCATGTATTTATCTAATACATAATTGTTTACTTTATGTTTGAAGTGTAAGCAAGTGATGGTGACACAAAGGAGACAAGCCTGGAAAGGTAGACTACAACCATGGAAATGTGTTTGCACTAACACAGTAACAAACGAACACAGCTCTATGACCTGGGTAATATCCTGCCATGTTTGTACGCGTTTTGCACGCTCTCCCTTGTCTGTATGGGTAGTCCGTGCAGCTTATGTTAATTGGCTGCAGTAAAGTGTCCTTTAGTGTGTATGTAGGTGTGACCGCGCGGTTCCACGCGGGCTCGTGCCCTTGCCACTCCACCCCGCCGGTTCATCGCGCAAACCCGGGTCTCCGGCGTAATGCAACAGGGAACCAGCCAAATGAGCTAAAGGGGACCTCCCTCAGCCATGGCGGCTGAGGTCCCTGCTATGCACAGGGAGGGCGATGACGTCACCGTGCCCAAACTAGCTCCGCTACATAGGCTCCAGAGTACCACACACAGAAAGATTGAGGAACTAAGAATAGCAAGTAATCTAAGCATTGCTGTTTT
This sequence comes from Atractosteus spatula, assembly GCF_055471065.1. Taxonomy (NCBI): domain Eukaryota; kingdom Metazoa; phylum Chordata; class Actinopteri; order Semionotiformes; family Lepisosteidae; genus Atractosteus; species Atractosteus spatula. The sequence continues at coordinate 44,444,971 of NC_142712.1, read as the reverse complement.
GAAATGATTGCTGAATAACTTTAGAATCCACCCATCCAATTTCTAAGTGCTCATCTAATTTAGGATCATGGGGGAGCTGGAACCTATACTGGCAAGCAACAGGCACGAGGCAGGATACACCCTAAACGGGACTCCAGTCCATCACAGTGCAGACATACAGAAATGCACACACTCACACTTAGGGCCAGTCTTTCCAGAAGCCCATTAATCTACCAGTATGTCTTTGGACTGTGGGAGGAAACTGGAGCACCTGGAGGAAACCACAAGGAAACATACAAACTCCACAAAAATTACCCAGGAATCAAACCTAGGGCTCAAGCACTGTAATGCAGCTATGCTAACCACCGTGCCACCATGCTGTCCTGTATTAAACCATTCAGGCTGTATTTTTTCTACACTTTGGACTTGAAGAAAGGAGAATGAGAGTTACTAACTAGTAACGGATTAGTCAAGGGTAGTAGTAAAGGGTAGTCTTGCTGGACCAGTGCTTATGCATGGAGGTGTTGGCACCTGAAGGAGTGGAGCATCATCTGCCAAGGTAGCTGAGAAAGGAATCCAGACACCACACTCCCTTTGCCTTAACATCAGCAGACATGGTCTCCAAGAGTTGCTGCTGTGTAAGTAATGCAGATGTTTGTTATAGAGAGGCATCCTTGTCTAAGTGAAGAGTGAGCGTGAAATGTTGAGTTTAAGTGAATAATGTGAAGTGTAAAAACTGAGAATTGGGTGACAGTTAATCAAGTTAAATACCCCAGTGACAGTGAATCACAATAAGCTAATTTTGTGATATAGATCTTATAGAGGATGGTAGCTTGCACAAAGTGTTGGATCATAATAGTCCCATAATGGTGGCATTAATATCTTTCTTAAAAAACCTTTTGTGTAAAAAAGCCATACAGTATGTATCATATCAAGCAAAAGAGGACAAGGTGTGCCAATCAAAAAGCAGACATATCTGCAAAACATTACTTTGCAGTCTCAAAGCTAGTAATTGGGTGTATCAACCATCATTTAAATAGTTCAGGTGGGTAGATGCGTCAGAATGCGTAGGCTGCAAAGGAACAAGTAATAGGCTTATTCCATGCTGAAAAGAGAAGAAAGGAAACACAACGTTTCGGCTGTGCAGCCTTCTTCAGGTAAGAGAAAGACAGGGCAGACAGCAAAGATTATATAGCATAGGAAAACAAAAGCCGGGAGAGTGGAGGAGGCGGGAGCAGGGGAGAGGCAGAGTGGCCACTCAGGTGGTGTAAAGTCAAGAGAGGTCATTAAAATAATTATTTTGCTTAGATCTATGTATAAGAAAGTGTGTGCACTAAGAAATTAATTAATTAATTTTTCAACGTGGTATTTTTTCAGTGCATACTCCAAAGCTCACAATCTTTTCCTCATGGTGTATTCTGGATACCTGGAACATCTGGTCTCTCATTTACTACCCATATAATGACCATCCAGAAGACATATACTGTATATAGCTATATCTATCTAGGAATAGGAATGAATATGTCTACAGGATAATGGTAATAGTTTCAAATCAAAATCAAAATCAAATCAAAGTTTATTTATCAAATGCACAACAATACAGCGTGCAGCAGTAGTTGCTGGCAATGAAATGTCTTTTCTGTGAGCTCACAAAAATCACAAAATTAAGGTTACGGAAATAAGGTTACATAATAATAATAATGTAATAGAAATTGAATAAAACTCAATATGAATAAAGCTGCTATGTGTCCATGGTGTATGCAATATATTATGTCCGAGTAGTGCAGTATGCTGAATACAATGAAAACTGTATGTCCATGTAGCCATTACGGGTGATTTGCTAAAGGAGCTGCAGGTTGGCTGTTTAGCCAGTTCCCCCATGATCCTGAATTGGATGAGGCGGTTAGAAAATATATAGATGAAAGTCTGTCTTCCATTTTAGATTTGGATTGTTTCGTTTTAGGTCTTTGTATTTTAGCTTCAGCAATGTTTTTTTTTGTCATAATTATTTAAATGTGGTGAATTATCTACAACTTAAGTGATATTGAAATGTTTCTGTGAGTAAAAATGTCTGTAAGTGCATACTGGTATGTACTGTATGCATGTAAGGTTTCTTTGGAATTTGATCAATTCTCTGTAAACAATTATTACTTTTAAAAATAAATCTTGTGAGTTTAAATTATATGTCTCTTCTCTGTCATTGATGCTACAGTTGTTCACCAAATTAAAGAACCCTGTACTTTTGGAACTTCCAGACAAAGAACTGAGAGGTCCTAGTTCTCTATAGTACTAGATAGCATAGAATATATTGTCTTTTTATTAAATGCTAAAGCATAACCACTACAAAACGTCAGCTACAATGTCTCTTTCTAGAATGGTTTAGCATTAAGACATTAGCAGGGTTCACATGTGTATTTATCATTTAACAAAATCTGTAGAAATTTGTGTGATCTGATAGTAACATTGATTGTATCTTCACATTTTGCACCACAAAAAAAAAAACATAACTAAGAAAGCAAAAAATTGTAAACTCTGGAACATAATTTGTGTCTGGATAAAAAAAAAAGATTTTTCTTAAAGGTTAAACACATGCCACTTATCTATTGCTCATAGACCAAATGTACAATTTCCTAACATGGCAGATGCCTGAAGATTTGTCTTTTTTTATTTTGATCTATTGGACATGTGATTCATGACAACATTCTTACCTGAACTCAGAATCTATCAAGAGGGTTGGTTAAAATCTGGAAAGGAGGAACAATGGAATGCCGTGGCAGTAACTGAACAGATTTTAGTATTTTTCTTCTAATATTATTATTACATATTCATCTATATGGTTCTTCCTTAAAAAACAACAATTCCCTCTAAGAATACTACAAAGATACAGAGGTTTCCATAATAACACAGATTTAGTTGTGTTCTACCAAAAAAAAAAACTTAAATCTTTCCTAACCATTTTACAATTAATTCCCCAGACTATTTTTATGATTCTATTACGATTTCAAATGCATTTGTCATGAAAATGAATTGCTTTTGTCCTGCAGCACAATTACGGGGGAAAGGAATCAGCATACTGTTCACTGTAGGTATTAAGAGTTCGGAGGCCTTTGCCCCATCTTTAAAGATCTTTGCCCAAGAATCGTTTCACTTTTTCCTGACTGGTACAGGTGTCTTAGATTAAAATACTAATTTTGTATCGGACTCAATTCCAAGGAAAAGGAATCGCCTCTCAAGTGTCCACCCCTTTTCATTACTTTACTGTAAATTAGAGTTCAGATGGCCTTTTATTGGTGGTAACATCAACACCATAAATTGTAACAGGCTGGGAAAATTAGTGACGATAACAGTAAAATTATTGTGGGACATCACATAAGCCTAAATGCTTTCTACAAACAAAGGTTTGTAAAAAAGCCTAAGAACATTTTGGAGTGTTAATTTAAATTATTCCCATTTAGGAGATTTTTTGTTGGAGATGTTGTTGTATTGTTTTGGTGGATATACATTAATACATTTCTCCAAGGGGATAATAATGTTTGAATTTAATTTATGGTAACCGAAAGTTGTTTTAAAGTACTGTATGTACAGTACTGACCAGAAAGGAAGAGACAATAGTATTACACTGTTCTCTGTTCTCCTAAGATGCCTTTTTGTAACAGAGTAAACCTCTTTTCAAATCGAAAAAAAAACGGCCCTGCGACTTCTTGCATACCTACACAGTTATTCTGATTAACATAATCAAATAGTGTACTGCAAACGTTGCTAAACTTGCTGAAATTCAAAAGTACATGAAAGCTACTAACATGTCAAGTTTACAGATAATACCAATATAGGTGGATTATCAAACACAAAATTAAATTAAAAAAGATCTTGATAAGATTCGTGACTGGGCAAACAGCGGGTATACAGTATGTGGTAGACGATGTATAATGTAAACAAGTGCAGCCGGTAAAACTGAGCTATAAATACAAAATGGAAAACGCAGTTAGAAGAGGATGCTTATGAAAAATACTGAAGTGTCTCTATTGCTTCATCATTTACATTTTCAACGCGGATAAGGAATTAAAGAGGCACACGAAACATTACAATACACATCATAAGTACTGGACCGTGAAGTAAAAATGGCTATTCTTGCTGTATACTCAGGCAGTTTAGATTTAAGATAAAAAGATGAATAAAAGACAAAAGTAAATAATATATTTTTTTTATTTCTGGGTATTTCTACTAATATATGCTTTAAAGTTTTAGACTACTTTTATTTTGTGTCCCACCCCCGCCTGGGGTAGGTGAGCTATTGAGTACACATTAACTTGAAGTAAAATAATATAAATATAAGTATTTGATTGCAAATACTTAGTTTTTTAAGCAAACACTGTATAAAAAGTATAAAATTAGACGAGAAGTGTTATTATTTAAAATACTAAAACCTGTTCAGTTTTCTTTAGCGTTCCGTCGTTCCGGGTTTTACCCAGTCTATGGGACAGCTTCGACAGGGATCCCGACAGAAGGTGAAAAAGTCTGTTTCGAACTTTGCAGGTTGACAAACTGAAACAAAGTCACTTATTTTTCTGAAATGTTTATTTTCAAATATGTCAATTTCTCCATTTTATCGGATCCTGACCCCAAAACAGAAATTTAAGAAATCGTAAAGTTTTCTGAAACTGAAAAATGTTTGATTTTCAAGTATTTTCCTAAACAGAATTATTACAATCATAAATTGAGAATTTTAATTATTATTGATTATTTAGCATGCATTATTGGTACCCTCAAATAGGTGTACAAAGAAATACAAATGCAATCCGGTCTGCAGTACATCGCATATCCCCTCATAATGGCAAGACGGATTACTGTATATCTGCCTAAAGGAAAAAATCAATACATCGTGGAGTGTTGCAAGGAACGAAAACGAATTGGTCTTTTTATTGATATTAGTTTAAATGAATTCCAGTGTGAAAATAGGAATGTGTACGACACATTCAGCCAAAACACAGCGGCGGATCGGTAAAGAAAGTCAATGGAGATCCTGGATCCTGAAGTGCTTATAGAGCGCCGACATTGGTGCTAGTCGGTATACTAAGAAAAGTTTTAAATATAGATTTTAACTGTTTACAATATACTACTACCGTTACATAGCTTATCATATTATTTTTATACAATACTGCATTATTGATAATGTAACGCAACGGGGGCTCAGGCGGGCGCCCTTGCCGCATCAGGTCGGCCCCACACCGTCCGGGGCTCGAACCCGGGACTTCCGCATCTCTCTGCAGCGACCTAGCCCCGTGAGCTAAAGAGAGATCTCTCTACAGCACAGTAGCTGTGGTCCTGCTATCACAGGGAAGGGCGGTGACGTCACCTGCTCTGGTACGCCGGCTCTTACACAGTACCTGTCGGCCGTAAGCGTTACAATAACATTTAGAGAGGTTACCAATTAACCGCACGTTGTAAACCGTCAGATATTTCCGGATAAGAGAAAATAAAAAAATCTTTTAATCTTTTAAAACTCGTTAAGTATAACAAACTCCCAGTGGGCTGTTCGTTTAGGCAGCACTGAAAAACAAGTTTTCCCTCTGTTCTTTTATCTTTTAATGGCCGCAAATGAACTAGACCTATTGTCGCGACGTCGCTGGCGGTCGACTGTTTTTGCAGCAGTTTGCCCAACTAATTTACGGCAGCTCGAAAACTGATGTTTCTTGATGCTGATTGGTTATCATGCAATGGTTCCTCCCCAGTAACCCTTCTGAATTGGGTTGGTTCAGTAAAGTCAATATAAATTGAATCAATTATTAATTTTTATTTTTTAAAAAACAATCTGTTGTATCAATTGTGTCGAAGAAAACAGCAACCACAACGTTATAGAGGCGGCGTTTTGAAATATGGGCGCCGGTGCTTTATTTCGATTGTTCGAAACACCAGGGGAAAAACTCTAAAATACAGTCTTGTGGAAGGTAAAGTCGAATTCTGCTTCAGTAATCAATTTATCCTTTTTCGTAGCACAATTTCAAGTTTAGTATTTTACACACTTGCCAGTTAAATCCGGATTATCGAATGGTGAGGAGATTAAAACAAAACAAAAATAAAACTGCTCAATTTGAACGGAAGTCTGAAAAGGGGAGACCTGGAAGGTAACACTCTATTGTTTGTATAATAATGGTCCTCTTCACTTCAGAACTCTTGTATTGTTATTTTACAAATTTGAAGTCATAAAACTGCAGCTCTGTGACATGTGGGGCTATTGTTTGACTGACTTGGATACAATATTGAAATTTTATTTGCAAAACAATGTGACAAGTGCAGTAGGAGCACAGGTCTGTATATAGTGTATAGCGCACAGAATATTGTAATGATCTAGGTTTGGGGTTGGCTATTACGCATTTAAACTGAACAACATCCTAACGAATCTGTATTACTTTTAGACACGGTGTTCCTAAAAGTTATGTTTAAAGATTAAATCAGGTGTAATTTTGCGATTTTTAAATACTTGTAAATGCCTCTGATATTAGTGGTAGTGGCTTTTGAAAAGGCAAAGGTAGAGACTCGAGGCAGTGTTTACAGCTACATCGGGCTTTTTAGTTGACTGTTGCATTGAGTACTTAAGCACATCAATGGTAAGTATTTTAGCATTAGCTATAGAACTATTTGGAAATAATCGATGTTGAGTTATTGTACTGTATACCATAACTTGGACTTGAAACCATGAACTTTAAAGGAAAAGGTACATACTCTGTAAACAAAGTAATTATACATGGAACCATTTGTTCTACATTCTAAATTCTTTTGAGTATCTATCTAGAAATCAAGTATTTGTATATCCCATACTACCACAACTAAAAAGGTGTTAACTGAGTGAATTAAAATTTCAGTCAATAATGCAAATTTATGGACAACTTTTAAAGTTTTCTGGCTTATTTCTTAATTGAGAATTGTTTTACTGTGGCAAAATATTCTTAAACAGTAACCATAGCCAGCATAATAATCTCTCCTAAAAGAAAGTGCTAGTGGTGTTTCACTAATAATTTATTTACAAGAATTAAGTGGTAAGTGGACCAGACCCATATTGTTGTAATTCCACTGATTGCAAATATATAGCTATAAAGGTACCAGACAAAAAAGGAAAAAAAAAACGTGTAGTTGTTTAATAGGACATTAATTTAATAGTGTCTGGAATGTCGGTCAACTCCTGCATGAAATCTTAAGTCAGTAGGTTTGCAGTTGCTTTCTTATTTTGCCTCCCACTTCAAATTAATGCACAGATATAACATTCTTGAGCTATGCGCTTCCTTCTACTTGTGCCCTTTGCAGTTGCTATCTTGCTCAGAGATTTCCAAACTGACATCTCTGTAGAGAGTTGCTCCTAAAACATCAGTAAATTGAGCTGCCTTGGTGTCTGAAAATCCTACTAAATGCACCTCAACAATCACCCTCCTTTCAAAGCAAGAGGTCAATTCTTAACCATAATTATAGGCAGCCAAGGTCTGGACAGCCCTTGTGTACCTGGCCTTAAGCATGCTGGGATGTTATTTACACGTGTGGAAGCTCTTACTTTCAATTTACTTGGTGTTCAACATATCCCCAGTTGTTGCCATTTTTTGTACCTTATGCTCTGAACTTTAGAGATTTACAACACTTTTGAAAAGTGAGGATAATGTGAGATATCAGACATATTATTTTTTATTTGAAAGAAGTTACTTTTTATGGAGCATACTCAGTATGAAGTTGGTAATAAAGGATATATTTTTCCCTTGTCTATGAATTCTTATTGACATTATGTATTATGGTCTTTTTTTTAGATATGTGTGTCAATTTTCTTGAATGATGATCACCTCTGGAAGATGCATCAGTATGTTTAAAGGGTTAAAAAAATGTGTTGCACATCAAGAGCTTTGAAACAAGGTAATATGATCAAATCTTTAATTACAGAAAAAGTGCTTAAAGACTGAGGTTTGATGTCAGAATTGCACACTGAATACTAGTGTAGTTTGAACCAGGTAGCTTGTGATGTGTTGTACACTACATTAATAATATTGTAGACTGCATTTATGGATGTTTTGTCCATAAATGTGAATTATGTACTTACCAATGATGTTTCTTGTTTTAGATGAAAATCTGAAAGTCCTGATGAATCCCTTGTAACGAGATGTAACAGGATGCTTCATCACCACTGTCGAAGGAACCCTGAACTGCAAGAAGAGCTGCAGATTCAAACTGCAGTTGCAGCAGGAGATGTCCATACGGTGCGCAAAATGCTGGAGCAGGGCTACTCTCCAAATGGCCGTGATGCCAATGGCTGGACCCTGCTTCACTTTTCAGCAGCAAGAGGGAAGGAGAGATGTGTCAGAGTGTTCCTGGAACATGGAGGTGGGAAATGTGGGAAAATGTACCTAATTTTTTATTTTGACTCTGAATAACTTGCCAAATGAATAGAGTTGAGAATAGTTTAGATCATATCAATAGATAATCTTATTTGTAGAGAATCTGAGTTAATATCAACATCACTAGTTGATATTAACTCAGTCACTAGTTGTTCGTACTGGTATTGTCTGATAGTCTCAGAACAAAATATCTGAAATAGTGTTTGCAACAGTGAATCAATTGTTGCAAAATTTCACCATTAATCTCAATGCATTTTCCAAGCAGAATTACTCAGTAATCATAAACATTTTTAGGAAGAATACATAGTGAATACTTACAGATATTGATATTAAATGCAGATGATGGTGAAGACAAGAAAGCAGCCGCAGAATATTATAAAAGACGGATGCATAGCAGTATAAGAACATATCGAGACAGTTCAATAAAGGGACTTTATTGCTTTTAAAAATTTAAATACTAGACAAATACAGTTGCAAGAAAAAGTTTGTGAACACTTTGGAATTACCTGGATTTCTGCATTAATTACTCATAAAAATGTGGTCTGATCTTCAACTAAGTCACAATAATAGACAAACACAATCTGCTTAAACTAATAACTCACAAACAATTGTACTTCTTGTCAGCTCTGAACACATTGTTTAAACATTCACAGTCTAGGTTGGAAAAAGTATGTGAACCTCTAGGCTAATGACTTCTCCAAATGCCAATTGGAGTCGGGTGTTCCAATCAATTCCCTATAAAAAAGGCACACAAAGGTTGGTTACTGGCAGAGTCTGCTCTTCTCAAGAAAGAGCTGTTCATGTGAACTATGCCCTGATCAAAAGAAATATCAGAGGACCTTAGAAGAAGAATTTTAGAGATGCATAAAGCTGGAGAATGCTACAAAAGCATTTCTAAAGGCCTTGGCGTTCATCAATCCACAGTAAGACAAATTGTCTACAAATGGAGGAAATTCAGTACTGTTGCTACTCTCCCTAGGAGTGGGCGTCCTGCAAAGATCACGGCAAGAGCGCAGCAATGCTGAAGGAGGTGAAAAAGTACCCTAGGGTAACAGCAAAGGACCCGCAGGAATCTCTTGAACTTGCCAAAGTCTCGTTCATGTGTCCACTATAAGAAAAACACAGAAGAAGAATAGTGTTAATGGAAGGACACCATGGAGGAAACCACTGCTCTCCAAAAAAAAAAAACATTGCTGCATGTCTCAAGTTTGCAAAAGACCACCTGGATATTCCACAACGCTTCTGGGACAGTGTTCTGTGGACGGATGAGACAAAAGTTGAACTCTTTGGCAGAAATGCGCAGTGCTATGTTTGAAGGAAATAAAGCACTGCACACCAACACCAAAACCTCATCCCAACCCTGAAGCATGGTAGAGGGAGTATCATGGTTTGGGGCTGCTTTGCTGCCTCAGGGCCTGGACAGCTTGCTGTCATAGAGGGAAAAATGAGTTCAAAATTGTATCAAAAAATTTTACAGGAGAATGTCAGGGTAGTGGTCCGTCACCTGAAGCTCAATACAAGTTGGGTGATGTAACAAGACAATGACCCGAAACACAGGAGTAAATCAACAACAGAATGGCTTAAACAGAAGAAAATTAGTGTTCTGGAATGGCCAAGTCAGAGTCCAGACCTGAACCCAATTGAGATGCTGGGGCATGACCTGAAGAGAGCTGTTCACGCAAGGAATACCAGAAATATCAATGAACTGAAACAGTTTTGTAAGGAGGAATGGTCTAAAATTCCTCCTAACCATTGTGTGAGTCTCATCAGCAGCTACAGGAAATGTTTGCTGGAGGTTATTGCTACTAAAGGAGGTTCTACCAGTTACTAAACACAAGGGTTCACATACTATTTCCAGCCTGGACTGTGAACGTTTAAACAACGTCTTCAGTACTGACCAGAAGAAGTACAATTGTCTGTGTGTCATTAGTTGAAGCAGATTGTATTTGTCTATTATTGTGACTTAGTTGAAGATCAGACCACATTTTTATGAGTAATTAATGCAGAAATCCAGGTAATTCGAAAGGGTTCACAAACTTTTTCTTGCAACTGTAAATACAAATAAATGCTTTATAGAAGTGGAAGATTACACATAAGGCTTAAAGCAAAATTCTCTAGAAAGCCCAAATAAATATTATACAAGGATTTGAAGAATAAATCACAAGGTCCTCTAATTGGTTAATGTGACCAAAAAGAAAATTTATTTGAACAACGCCCTGTCAAGTGAATGGACATTCAAAATAAAGCTGTTAGACTTTGTGTAAAATAAACTGATTAATCTTAGTAAAGTGTTTTGATAACATTTGTTCTATTTAGGCTGTGTCAGACCACATTTTTCCCCCACTAATGAACTGCAGCATGAATGGAGAAATGTTTGCACAGCTTTTAAGAAAAAATAGTGCTTACTATGAAATTTGGACAATGGGTTCATAGAATATGGTAATTTAGCGATGTTGATCTTAGATATTACTGATTTACAGAATCTGTCTTAAATGCAGCCATATAAGATCACTTTATTTGCCATATACAATATTCAGTAATAATATGTAATCAACATATATTTAATAATATGCATAATATACATATTTAAAAATTCCATCACCTCAGGCTGAACTTTCCAACAGAAAAACCTTGTGAAAGCACAGATTTTTGTTCTTAAACTCAGAATTTGTTCTTAATCCTTTTAATTACGAATTATATTGAATACTTTTTTTTCTTTTCTTTTGTCTTCTATTTAAATGTACAGAAGTGCTGGGTGTTAGGAATGGATGCAATTGAAGGACATAAAATACAGAATAAAATATTTTCCTTATTTAACAGTTTTGATGGCAGTTGGGTTCACAATCTTAGTTCTCTCTTATTTTGTTTTGGATAACAATTTAAATTTTGTTTTTTGCATATTGTGTTAATGATCATTATCATGAATTGAATGTTCTGGGACAGTTACAATTGAGGAGGGATTTATTTTAACAGCTTAATGTTTACTTATTTAATTTAGCATTACATTTTTAAATAAGCTCTTCAAAGGGAAAAAAGTGCTACTGCTACACATCTCTGCAGGTACTGTATATGCATCAGAAAAGCACTGGTGATGTTTTTTGCCAAGAGATGGCAGCATATCACTTAGAAAAAACAACTTTAATAAAGTTTAAGTACATGATGTATTTTGTGTGATTTATAGATGTTTCCTCTGTAAAATTAATAACTTGCAATAAAAAAGTAAAGTAAATGGTAACCTAGTTTTACAATTTTAACCAAATCGAGTTTCAGCAAATCACGTCGTCCCCAATATACATTGGGGATAAGAACCAGAGAGTTGAAATATGTCATTTCATTACATACTGTATATAGGAGAATATTTCTTCTCAAGAACAATGTAAATGTGAAGGTTTCATGACCTTAAGAGTGTAATTTTGCTTAGCTTTTCCTCTAACTTAGTGGGATGGTTTTATCATAAGAATGAATGGAATCGAGTCAGGCTAGGGACCATAAGTTAGAGTGTGTTTTAGTTGTAGTTAAGCAAATACAGTACAGTTGGTCCTGTTAAGTAGAAGTTACATTCCTAAATAATGCAACTTGCAGTGAAATGACTTAGAAAGGGAATTAATATCCATAGGGAATAGTATTATTAGCTAGAGATATGTCTTGAGTGGGGCCTAAAGGTTCATAATCTAAGTCATGTACAATACCATTGTCAACAAAACAAATAATTTTTAATGTTAGATTTTGCTCACAATATATTTTAATTTCCATAACATAATTATCTTCATACCACTTATGTTCCTGGCTTTTGGTGCAAAACAACATAGTGCAGGTCAACTTATAATGGAGACCACCTTAAGTGTATTTATACAAGAGAACAACCCAATATGCTGAGCATAGAAACAAATATATTACTTTATTAATCTTGTATGTTTAATACATATACAATCAAGTGTCTTGGGAATAACAGTGCACTGTTGCTTGTTGTCTTGGGTGTTGACAGCTTGCACTTTCTAACTCACCCTTAGGACCAATGACACAGTTTTTAAAAGGTGCATTACTCTTTTTCATTAAGAGAAGTTAAAAAAATATATATAATTTAACTAATGGTCTTTTTACACACATACGCATGGTTAATTTTGTATTGTCTCAATGCATTCACTTAATCCTTTCTGATGGATTCTTATTTTGTGTTTATTTCCTCTTTTTTTAAGCTGATCCAACGGTGAAAGACTTAATAGGTGGCTTCACAGCTCTGCACTATGCGGCTATGCATGGCCGGGCACGGATTGCGCGTTTGATGTTGGAGTCAGAGTACCGAAGTGACATCATCAATGCCAAGAGTAATGATGGCTGGACACCCCTCCATGTGGCAGCCCATTATGGTAGGGACTCGTTTGTCAGGCTCCTCCTGGAGTTCAAAGCTGAGGTCGATCCACTCAGTGATAAAGGCACCACACCACTTCAGCTGGCCATTATCAGGGAGAGGTCCAGCTGTGTGAAAATCCTGCTGGACCACAATGCCAACATTGACATCCAGAATGGCTTCCTTTTGCGCTATGCTGTGATCAAAGGCAACCACTCTTACTGCCGTATGTTCCTCCAGAGGGGGGCAGACACAAATCTGGGGCGCTTGGAAGATGGACAGACTCCCCTGCATCTGTCTGCTCTCAGGGATGACGTTCTCTGTGCTCAGATGCTGTACACTTACGGGGCAGATACTAACACCAGGAACTATGAGGGGCAGACACCAGTGGCAGTGTCTGTCAGTATGTCTGGAACGAGCCGGCCCTGTCTGGATTACCTACAAGAAGTCACAAGTATGCCTTTATTATTTTTGTGCTTTATTATAAAAATTAAGTTTTCATTTAATGCAAGTCATGTTTCCATTTTAAACATTTTCGTTAAAAAAAGCACATAGAAATCAAAACCTGTGTAGTTGTACATTTCCTTCTTTATACTAATTTCAATTACATGAATTTGAAAAATGAATTGAAATTGGTTTGAAACAAGGAATTGGAATAAAAAAAAAACTAGAACTGACCTCAAAACGGGTAGAGGCCTACAATATAGTAACTTTTTTAGAATTAATGGGTTCTCTTAGGACCCAAAGGTACAAGATCTATTTATACAAGATTTGACTGTAATGTAATAGTGTTTGTCATGCAGTGCCTATCACGAAATCAGATTTCTAGGCGTATGTCAGACCTTCTTGCCTGATTAATTAAAGGAAAAGAGCTCCCCTAAGGAAACAGCTGCCTAACAATTCAGTCCAGTGTTGCATACTGGAGAATCTCACTGTGCCCGAAAAACAATTAGAAACAATAATTCTAATAATATTTGCACTTCATGAATGGGTGATGACTTGCTTTATGCAGTATTGAAGTTCAGCACCCACCTGGCATTCTGTGCCAGTTGTACCGCTACATAACAGATCAGGAGAAGAAGGGAGAAATGTCTTCATTTGAATATTGGGAGAAATTTAGGCAGAACAGTGTTTACAAGCCAGCAACCTTACCTATTTAACAATGTGCACATTTCAACATTTTGTCAGTCCTAATCTTTCCTGTAAGGCAGTTATTACAGTGACAGCAAAGAATATGTATAGAGACCTTAAAATGTTGACTTAATCCAAAAGTAGATATTGTGCTGCAATGTAAACAGCCTAGCTACTATATTTGGAGTTTGCCTGACTTGTAAGTAATGTTAAATTTAGATATTAAATCCCCGGCCCGGAACAGGAACATTTTAATTCTTTTTAGTACTTTATTATATTTTGTATTGCACTTCTGCTCTCTAAAGACAAACATTGTTTAAATGAGCAATTTTATCAAATCCAAGTGTTTAGCACAGGTAAGTGCAGGGTTAAAATCCCTGCATTTTTTCTTTAAATAGTGTGTGCTGTAAGCATGAGTTACTGGCAAATGAAATAGACACAAGCAGCTTTTTAATAGCACCTACTATTTTCTGATAATTACCCCTAAAATAATAAAAAATCTTTCTTTATGCTTGTTATATATGAATATTACTGTTTTCTTGTTTTCAAAGGTCCCATATATGATTAAAATTATGAACTATTTCTATATTGAATTAAAATTAATTCTTGATAAAATTCAAATGTAGTATAAATATGATTGTGGAGTAGATTTTCCTACAGTAGCACATTTTCCTATAGACAAGGAAGCGCAGACTGGTGCAAACTCACAAAGTGAACTCTCTGCAGGTACAGTAGATTAGAATCAGACTAGATTGTCTGAACTTGAATCAAGCTCCAGATACTGTGACACATTTGCTGTATTAATTTGTTCATGGTTGCGGGCCTTTGTACTGTCCTACTTTAAAAAATGGTTTTACACAAACTTACAAATATAGTGCACTACATTGCTCAATATATGGAGCCTAACACCCCAAACCTAGTTTTGGAATAATTTTCCCAAACAGTAGTAAAACTGCTTGTAAAGGAAAGCCCCAATCTTTTATCAGCTATTCTGTATCACCCTTGATTCAGCCTACTTGCTGAATCCCTCCTGAGAATACCACTGACATTCCAGAGTCAATTTTCTTTTGCCATCTAGGGACTATGTAGAACAATCCAACACTTGCATTTGATCTATTGTTTCTTTATAAAATAAGTCAGTACAAATAAAATATTGGATGTTGCAGTAGGGAGCAGCAGTGTTACATGTGCATGTCTCAGATCTCGGCAAGGTTCCAATAGGAACCACCTGTAGCAAGGTGAGGGTACCTGACGTTGGCATGGCAGAATGAATTGCACTATTTAATTTGGCTGAATCTACCTCTGGAGTTGTAATTGTGCTTGACTTTTGATTTACAAAAAAGTGGAGCTTTAAAAATATTAATCTGCAGATGTCATTGTTATGAAAAAGACTTGCTTTTTTGAGGGAAAATGTCTAAAGCGCCCATATCGACTACTCAGAACTCCCAAAACAGAATTACAATGTTATTCTCATCATAAAGAGTGAAATTACTTTATAATTTAGGTTGTAGACCTGATACTAAAAGGTCTAATTACAAACAAAAAATAGAACAGGGATTTTTCAACGTTCTCATATACAACACATTATAATGATCAGTGTGTGATTCAGTATTCACTTACACAACAATGAAAGGTATGAAAAGGAGACGGCCTTACCTGGAGCAGTAATGATTTACTTAGCACAATACCAGCATTCCTTTCCATTTACTGAACTTTGATATCAAGATATCAAAGAGATTTGTCTTAGGCTGCAGTGTTAAATCAAACCCATTTGGAACTGGATGATTCTTGTGATCGGGTTTCAGATAGGTTATGGATTACATATTAAAACACGCAGTAGCCTAACTGCGAATGCTGTTTATTTCATCCCGTCATTGTAGGTTGTATTGAACACCTGCTTTAGAGGAAGACACTACAGAGGCTTTGTTTGATCTGCATTTCCCATAAAGAAATAGAAAAGGTAGTTAAAGGGACATGACAGGCATGCAGATGCGCGGAACTTAGTCAGTGTTGTGTTTTTTTGAGACAAAGTTTGTTTTTGACTATGTCCAATACAAAAGAATGCTGGAGGCTTCATTCCCATTAATCCAATAATGTTTTGCTTATGTAGGTGAAAAGTAAATGCAGCCTCTTGTGAATTACTTTGACTTTCTTGTTTTGCTGTTTTAATAGGACTGTAGCAGACTGTAGGGAAACTTTGGTTTAATTTGAATTTCTTTTAAAGACTATTAAAATCAACTTCCCTGAACGAAGTACAAAAGTTGTTGATTAAAGTAGCTAAGGGTAGCAGAAAATGCAGATTTTTAATGTACAGAGGAATGAAGCATATTTTTTACTGTGTGGCTCATAAAATAGAGACATTACCCAATACCCCAATTAAACAGCATTATTGACTAAATGTATTACGTTTGCAGCAAACATCATTAGGATTTGACCATTCATTGTGTTAAGAGTGCCTGCTTGAAATTGTCTTATTTTAGCTTGTGAACATTGTCAGCTCTTATCATTTTACCTCTGCCTGGGAACATGAGGATTAAATACAGAGTTTCATTGTGGTTGATTTGCCTTTTATTCAAGGATTTCTCAACTTAAGTCAAAGGTTTGTTTAAGGGCAGGCCCTAATCCCATATTTATTGAGAAGCAATCAGGAATAAGTAAGCTCTGTAGACACCAACATCTACCGTAATAAAAGGCAGCTGCTTAAGTAACCAAAGAATTTTCGGGCATGACCTTAGACTTCAGTTAGCAATTCCTGTAAGGAGGACCAGGATGTTTGGAAAATCCCTTTGATTCTTTACAAATTGACACCTGCTAAAAATATGCTGTTTGTAATTTTTTTTCTATTATTAATAAATAACCACTTCAATGGCATGTCAACTTTAATAATTTATCATAATTTCAGGTTTTAAAATAGTTTTTTATGAATGTTTTGTATATAGCTTTAAGTGTTTTGGGTTTTTTTTTGGTGATTTTTAGCTATTTCTAAATGGTTATCTGAACTGTAATTTTATCTCTGTACATTATTTCTGTTTCTCTTTCAGGACAACCAAGAAATTTGCAGGACTTGTGCAGAATAAAAATTCGACAGTGTATAGGACTTCAGAATTTAAAACTTCTTGATGACTTGCCAATTGCCAAAGTCATGAAAGACTATTTAAAACACAAATTCGACAGCATCTGATCCGTACAGTCTACACAAAGAAAATGACTGCAGACTTACATCCTCAATGAACTCCTATGCAAGTGCTGACTTTTGTATGTGAAAGCTCTGAACAAACTTAGATTTTGTATAAGCTGCAGTCTTACCTTTGTTTTTCACCCCAGGTTTCATGAAAATTTGCTTTATTAAAGTTTTTTTATGAAGGTCTTTTCCATTTTAACAATATTCATACAGCTCATGGGGAAAACAGAAGTTCTGAATCTTTGTTCTATAGGCTATATAAATTCTTGAAAAATTGTGGTATCTGTCTGGCTCCTGAGGGCAGTAGTAAAGTGGGAAAATGTTATTGAGAAATTTGCTACTTTATGCTTTTTTTAAAAAAATAATGAATTTAGTTGTTTTTTAAAATTTAAATGAAACATTATGCTCTGTTAAACAAGTTGTTTTCAAAATGTTTTCTTAAAAGTAAGGTTTTCTCAGAGTAACCATTCTCAGATTGTGTGTTCTGAAAGTAAATGTTAGCCTTATAATTTGAAATTCTTGGACACAAATTTTTACCTATTATAAACTGAGTCTAACCGTAATTTTGCAATTCAGCAATTTTGTGAGAAGTAATTGTATTACTGAAAAGTCTCAAATCCGAAGGCCATTCACATCTCAACCTCCTTGACAAATTACTGCTTTAGGGTAGACATGACAATCTTTCACTTATTTCCAACCAAATACTTTTTCGTCATGTGGACTATGTCTAGTTTTGGCAGTATGCAATGGTTTCGGAGTGTAGAATGATGTCATATTGTTTTGTAAAGCAGGACATAAAAAGTTTAAATAATGATTGAAAAATTATTTTTTTTAGTATTTGGGGAATAGTTGATTAATATTCAGATACTGCCCAGTCACAAGAGCTTTTCCTAGGTCATTTTATCAAGGGTGAATATAAAGTGTGTGGATATTGTCTGCCAAACTGTTTTCATCTGAGTTTAACTTAGCCTGACCTTTTAATTAAATTTAAAGAACAGTGCAATATAGGCTCCCTCTTCAACACCAGTTGTTGGTATAGACAAAATCTAAGCAGGATGGCTTGAAGTAGCTAGATTTATTTTTGAAGAAAAGCAGCAAAGTAATTTCATGAACCAGGCATGAAAAAGAAAATGTTTTCATATTGTCACAGAAGGGATTAATTTGAGAACATGCAGTAGCTTGTACAATTATTCACCCTCCTGCAAAGTTTACACGTTATTGTCAGCTTACAACTGGGACACTTTCAAATAGGACTTTATAGGTAGAAGATTAACAATCCATTAACTGATTAAAACAATGGTGAAAGCTGATTCAAAAAATTTAGGAGATTCACATTTACATAAGTACTCAACACCTTTGCTAATGCAACCCTTAATCAATTAAGATGTGGGAGAATTTGATGACACACTGAAACCTTTGCATAAATGTTTGACTCAAGAGTAAATATGTATGTCTGTCTAAATTCCCTCAGACCCTTACTGCATTTCAAGCAACAACTCACTAGTGATGTGATATATCAATCAAGTTTTATGTCTAACAGTGGAGTCACTAATTTAGTGGCAAGAAGGAAGGCTTTATGGGAAAAGAGTTATCTTAAATCTCTTATTAGACATGTGGCAATTTGGGGTGAAATGAGAAACAAATGGCACTTTTTAGTCTATATGTAAAGTGATACACCTGGTGCAAGCCCGACACAGCACATCACATTTTCAGCACATTCCAAAGGTCAACCATGGTGGAGGCAGCACCGTGTTATGAGGATACTTCTTACCAGCAGGAACTGAGCACATACAAGTATATTCTACAGGAAAGCAATTAATTGAGTGGCACAAACTCCAATAGAAAATATATGGCAAGCTTTGGAGATTGCAGTGTAAAGTACAGACCTTTTCCATTGCTTTAAGCTGGTAGAGACATAAAAAGACAGCAGTAATTCCTGCCAATGTTGCTTCCACTGACTTGGGGATTGAATTGTTGAATTAAATCTTCTTTCTGGGTTTCCCTAACATTCTGGTTTTATCAAATACGACAGCATTCAGTTTGATAGCTATAGTTTTGTATAAAACGGTTGATGTGGGGAAAAAAAATGTATGTATTTCTTGAAATATATCAAAATGTGATAATACTGGCAGGTGGGTGAATACTTTTGCAAAACACTATATAAACTTTTTTTTTTCTTCTCTGAAGGTTTTATCCCTCAACTTTTTCAGAGTATGGATAATGCAGAATTAAATTGATTTGGACTGTTTATCCACTCATGAGCAAAGTTTAAGAACATAAGAAAAGAGTTAGGGTAACAGCCTTGAAAACGCATATGGGTAGAGTGTTCCAGACTCCTACAACCCTCTTTGTAAAGAAGTGCCTCCTGTTCCTAGTTTTAGATGCTTATCCCCTTTCTTCTCATTTGTGTCTTCTAGTTTGGATTTCATCACTGATTCTCAAGACATCCCATGGGTTGAACTTGTTAATGCCCTTGAGCATTTTGAGTATTTAAATTGGATCTCTGTCCTCTCTGTTTAAGACTAAAAGGCTTTAGTTTTTTTGTCCTTGAGAGCACAGCATTCCTCTACCTTAGACTGATTTAAACATTCCATTTTATGGCTCAGTTTTATACGCAGTTCTTTTGAACAAAGCAACATTTTACTTAATTCCACATCAATAATACAAGGAAAAAGGCACTGCAAAGACATAACCTTGGCATTGTGGTACATGGGGAAATATGCACAAAAAAATGCTAAGAGAAACAAATTCTTTACTAGGAGTATTTTAAATAGCTGTTAGTGAGCAGAAGGTGTAATATTGATTAGTGAAAGCATTTTTCAAGGAGTCTGCTGTTATGTATAAATGAAAGACTTAATCCTATCACAGAAATGTAAATATTTGTGTTATAAATGTACAGCAGATATTTTTTTAAGATTATTTAAAGCTTCAATATTTCATTCTAACAGTGTAAGGAAAAAAGTAATTGTGCTTGGTCTGATGTGGCTTTTTCAGTGTCTGTTTGCACAGTGCTGAGGTCTTTGAAGTGGTAGAAGCCATTGTGTTTAACCAGAGTGAATTGGAATTCGTTTGATCCATCTGGAGCCATAATGGGTACAGTGGATGAGGGATTAAGGAGTTGGTGAACAGTAGTGGCCAGACCCGAAGAGAAAAAATGCACTGCACCTGTTTAATTATGTTTCTGTATCTTAAACAGTATTTTAAACACATGCCTTAAGTGTATGATAAGACCAGACATCTTCAGCAAAGGTTGTATCCTTTGGTAATGTCCTTCCACATTAATTGGACAATGGATAAAGAAAAGTTTTAAAACCTTGTGTTATATTAATTTGGGGATTTTCCAGAATATAACTATTATATCAGTGGTGTTTTGATTTTTTAACTTGCCAAAATATAATAAATGTTGGTTTTGAATGGTGCTGATCACACAGCATGATATAGAAATGTTTTGTGACATTTCCCTTTGTTTTTTTCAAACATAGGTGAAAGGCTATAGGAAATGTGATCCTTTGAGCCCTAGGTCTAGTTACTGATGGTCCTATAAAAAACAAGTATTCAGCCTTCTCTTAAGAGTTGTGTAAACCACTTATTATTGGCCAGAGGCAAAAAATATATTTTCAAACATTGATCACTTAAGAAAGAGCAACACTCTCAGATTGTCTTGCTCATTTGGTAGTTTCGTAGCTGCTTGAATCTAAAATTGTGTTCAGACATCTCTTGAATGATTCCAGAGTTTGTGCCACAACCACCTGAAATGAGAAGCTTGTCCCTAATGCTGCCAACAGTTTGTGTAAAGAATTGTATTATTCTCCATCTTAAATTAATTACATTTTAGTTTCAAGTTGTCAACCTCTGTCCTTGTTTCACTGATTCTAAAATAATGCTCTGGGTTGATATTGTCCATAAGCTTTAGGATTTTATATACTTAGATAAAATGTCCTCAACCACCTTTGTTTTAGAGTGAAGTAATTTAGCTCCTTTCCCCTACCCATATGTAAGAATCCCCTGAAAACAAGAATAATACTTTTTGGAACAGGTAAAGGTTGACAAACAACATTCTGTCTCTTTTCTTTTACTTTCAAACATGGAATAAGCCTTTACCTGTCCTTTTGTAGCTTATACGGCACATATTGACACAGATACAACTACGTACTTGGAACTTTATAATCCTTTTTGATCTTTGTACTGGGGCTTAAATATCCTTTTTGGTCATTACTGTTTTCACATCTATTAACAAAATCATTGCTTCTAAATTAATTTCTCAATAAAATAGTTCTGGTCTTCACAGTGCATTGCAGTTCTTGAAGAGTATCACAGAACTGTACAACAAAGTGGTGATAAATTGGTTCAGCCTTCACTTCAAAAGGCACTTTTGTCCATTTGTCTTTAAGTGTAGTTTATTGGTAAAAGTAGCATTAAAATTTCTGTATCAATATTACAATTTATTAAATTATGCAGCACTCTTTATCCATGCTTTTCCAAAAGCAGCCATTGCTATCAGCTGTCGCAAGCTTAGATATCCATCTAATTTATAAAGAAAAAGTCATATTAAATATTTTGAAAGAGAATTGTCTAATTTAGCTTGTATAGAGATTTTTTTCAGCAGTAAAGAAGAAACATCTTCTGTTCACCTCCAGAGTCTTCCAAACTACCAACTGCTGAATGGTGGGGAAAAAAATAAACAGTGCTGAAAACTGTCTGATCATTTGTAAAATGTAAAAATCTGTGAATAAAAAAGGGAACTTACAATACCTTGCTTCTGTGTCTTGGAAATGTGGATATATCTTTAAATACTCGCAGGCATTAAAAACATAACAAATACAAAATATGTATTTTTGTATTTTTAATGAGAGCTAATATATTGGGATCATAAAAATGCCCTTTTTCATATTCTTACTTTTTTTTGCAGATTTGGAAAAACGAATCTACTATTTTTTCTATTAGAAAAATATTACTGCACAGTTTAATCCAGTTTTTTTCCGTTAATGGATTTCTTTGATAAACAGTTGATTTTCTATATTTTGTTATAAATTCTAATGCTAAATGTACATTAATCCTATCAGTTCTCACTAAAATATAAATCTTATTGCAATGCATTCAGATATCGATCAAAGAATGCACAAATATTACAAAAACAGTAATCATAATTTAGTAAGTAAAATTTGCTCATTTTAACTAAGGGAAGTGTGGATAATATCATGAACATATACCTTTAGCTATTGAACTGAACATATAATTATGTTCCAGTAGAGTGACAAACATATACTCTGTGAAGACTTATTTTATCTGCTGTTTTATCCTTTGTATGTTTATACCAGATTAGTCATCATAATGACTAATTTTATCATAATGGTCTTATCTTAAATTTCATCTGGAAGATCCAATCTGATCCAATGCCTGTATAATTTAGTTTTAAAAAGTAGTTATTTCTTAGAGATTGAATTTGAAGGAAACAAAAGCAAACTTTTTTTGGTCTTAAACAGATTCATTAATTCTTTGCATTTCTACCCTCTCTTTAGAATTATGTCTGGTGATGTCGAAGGAGTAATTGGAGTACTGTACACTAATTTTCAGCAACTATAATTTTTCCAGATAGATACCACTGAAAGCTAACTACTAAATATTTTTACTAAACTAGTCACTAGGAGTAATTAAAACTTTTTTGTTTTTGGTATGACATAAAAATACCGTCAGATATGTTGCTATGAAAACTCACAAAAGCATACACATGGTGGCATTTTCCAGAACATTTCATGGCCAGTATCCCTTAGCATACAATAGATGTTTTTCCTTTCTAGTTCTGAGGAATGTGGTCATGAATACACAGGTTTCTTATTTCTTCAAAGTGTGCACCAACATATAACCAACCAAATATTGGCAGAGGTTACCTAATAGAATTGAAGATTTATTTACGTATTGCTTTACAAAAAATTAGGTGGTTTCATTGAGTGACTCATGGGTAATATTACATGAGAAAACAATAACATTTTTCTGAGATAACGTGGTCTCAACCACAGAACTTTTCAAAGCTTGTATTGTTCCAAGCCTATTGGGTTTGAAAGAAATTATGTCAGTACTGTTTCTAAAAATAATGATAACGTCACAGGAGGACAATCAAGGTAACTCCCTAGGTAAATCTGAACAGATAACCATACCTATCTAATGGAGTAAATTCCATTTTATAAACATGAATTGTATGTTGTGAGCTAAATGGTAAGGTTCTGGCAAGATTGGAGCTATGCAAAATGATGCATTGATGACAATGGGATTACTGTTACCTATAATGAGAAAAGCTTAATCACCAAAACTCAAAAGGGAAGCTTGTGTTGAAGACAACAGGAAAACCTTTACATAGACTGCTGGTAACCTTTGGACTGATTTAATGATATGATATGGAACAGAGAATAAAAGGAAAATGCAAATCTAAAAGTGGGAATATGACTAAAGGGCATTTTTATCTCAGCACTGAATTAAAATGTTGCATGTCAGTATATTGATGCATTTTAATGTTGAATAAGTGTTGGGTGGTTATAGGGCTCTGTAATTTGTACCTCTGTTAATCACAAGCATGTTAATAACAGTGACCTAAGCAATATTTTAGGGTGGTTACAGCCTTTACTACTGTCATGGAAATTGGTCCTATGGACTCTCTAAACAAATTGACTATTGGATATACTAACCATAAACCTGTGTTTGATTATGTTCAGTTTGTTTACAAACCCTTTTGCCTCTCAGTCTTCTTGAGAGTCAATTTTTTATGGATGTATGCTTTCAATTGATAGTTATCTTTATTTTGGCTATTAAGTTAATGTTATTAACTACCTTTTTGAGTAAAAGGATATGTACTTAAGCATTACTGTCTGTACATAAATCTTGCAATGAAGCATAAAATTCTCAAGAATGAAAAAAAAAGCCTTAATCGCGAAATACGTTTTTTCAACATCTTGTTTATGGGGATACTGTGGAGTTCTTTGATTGAATTCAGCTAGTGTTCAGTCACTCTTAACATTAAGAAATATTTTAAAGTTTATTAATTGAAATACTGTGATATCTGCCCATTGGATGCAAAAAATAGTTGTATATTATCCAGACATTTTAGAAATTGTCATACTATTTCAAAACATGTTCAACATGTCTTCCTTTGTGTCACATTCCACAGGGTTTACAGTCAAATTGCTATCCAATCTGAAGTAGGCCAATAGGAATTGAAAAGACTTTCTTGTTTTCTGCCTTTAAATCTTCAGCAGCATGTGGTTTAGCTTGAAATAGTATCAGGTATCCCCACAGGTAAAAATCACAGAGATTCAGATCAGGTGACACTGGTGACTAAGTTGGGCCTCCACCATCTATTAAAGGTATGTGCAGAAAGTTGTTAGTGCATTACAAAGTTCAAACTCCTTGAAATGTTTCTCTTCACAATCACAACAGATTTTCTGATCTGATTTTTCACAATTAGCACTATTAAAAAGTGTACAGTGTACTATATAATGCTAGCTGGATTCTGGTATATCAGCTTTTAAAAGTATAATTTCTCATCCCTTTTGTAGCTTCATAATCTTAATTCATGACAAAGGTTTTTAATATTTTACAGAGGTCTGCATCATCTCAAGAAAAAGTGGGTATTTTGTGTGAGAGTTTCTTTTTTCATGAACAAAGAGTCCTCTTTTTCCACTTTCCAGACATAGACATGCATGCATTTTCACTTTCCTTCTGATGATAAATGCAACACATTTTTCATTCAGCTGAAAGAACAGCTCAAAAATGAGTTTCACTTTCATCACCACTGATACAGATGACTACTGCAACATACAAACGTGTCTGAGTGTGGACAAGTGCTAGACCACTTCCAAAAAGAGTTTGAATTTGAGTACAAAATTACCCTGTACATTCACAAAAATTAATAAAATCATTTTGCAATGTAGAGCTGAAAGTTTGTACATTTTGCTCATTAAAAAAAAAAGCCTGTTTCCTTAGTACCCAGTTCAGATAGCCAATTCCTGTGCTGGGGGTGCTGATGGAAGACATCAGACAGAAGAAGGGAGAAATGATAATTAAGTGAAAGATACATATATCTTGGAGGCAGAAGATCATGCCATGTTCAATTAATTCATAGGGACCAGGGCACAATAGAACAGCCACTCAACCCAAACTTATACAGTATGTCACTGAAAGGAAACGTGAAAACCTACACAAACATGTGAAGACTAGGTAATCTCCACAGTGAACACAACTGAATATCCAAGGCAGTATTGAGCCTTGCTATGCCACTACATCACATGGTAGAATATTCCTGCTTTTAGGCAAAATAAGAGAAACTGCTCGGTCATACATCTCTATAATTTATTCTGCAGCTAGAATTTTATGAAATTCTAAATTGGTTGATTGCTTCCTCCAAGTAAAATTATTGTTATACTTTCTAGACCTTTAACAATTGAATCTCAAAGTGCTTTACAGTAGGTGTAAAAAACCATGCACATGCAGAGGTCACGTCCTCTATCATTTCTAAGACACATTACTTTCTTCAATACTTCTCTACTCTTTTTTGTGCATTTGCCTTTCTCTGTCAGGTAAGGTTTGACATAGGCAAATAAAGATGTTTCTCTTGTTTGTAAAGCAAGTATTTAAGACCAAGACCAGTGAAGATGTATTTCCTTTCTTGTAAAACGAATGCTCAGATGTTCCAGGAATTCCTTTCATTCCTTCTAGTTTTCCATGCAAGGGACATCCCACTGGAGAGATATTAGGCATTCTTGTTTCCCGTATCCTGAGAGGCTTTCATAAGGCATTCATTTGCTTGTCATTTAACAACTAAAAACACAGCTCAAAGTCTTAGTTTCTGGGAATTTTTGTGGCTTAATGCTGTGACTTAATAAAAGAAAAACCCAAGCTGTTG
Organism: Atractosteus spatula; assembly: GCF_055471065.1. Lineage (NCBI taxonomy): Eukaryota > Metazoa > Chordata > Actinopteri > Semionotiformes > Lepisosteidae > Atractosteus > Atractosteus spatula. Next base: position 44,419,070 of record NC_142712.1, on the reverse strand, counting down.
TTATCTGACTGGAAACATTGTGTGTATAAAACATTCGTTATCAAATATTAATTTTCCCTTGAAAGCACCTAGTTTTTCTGCCAGATGTACAGAGCACTGATGCATGACGATCTGAAGGGCAGACTGTGGAATTCCCTCCTGCTGGGTTACTCATATAATAATCTACACTACAGCTAGTTTGTCTTGTTACAGACTTCTCTACTATACTGTATGTCATTGTGTGCTGCAATGTAAAGCCCCGATGGGGATTAAGGAATATAGTACAGGTGTGCCAAGGGCTTAGAGAACTAAAAACCTTCTCAAAGGTGGAAAAAGGGTTTATATGAAAGAGAGAGATATGATATAAAATTTTGAAGTAAGATTAGTAAAATTAAAGATTTCAGCAAAAATAAAACATCTCTCTTCAGTGATTACCTTCCAATTCAATTCAGTTATTGTCTTTTACTACTCCATATATATGTTGTAGTCTTTGTAGTCTTTATGAAATGTAGAACATTGAAGAAAGAAGAGATTATTCCCTCAGCTCTATTCATTCTTTGTGAACTCTTCAAGTGATAGAGGATATTCAACTACTCTAGGTGCTGCAGATGTACTTTACCTCATGAACAGTAATTCCAAAATTGAATGGTAAAGTACACACACAGGAACATCTAATTTAAAATGTCCTTATAAGGCAGGTAGTAGATTATAAATCATGCTCCTTTCCTCTCTGAATGAAGCTACAGTACACTCTGGTTAATAATGGGTGTATTATAGAACAGTTGTTCTCAGATAATAGGGACTTTGTCCATGTAATTTTGAAGAGAACCTAAAGAGATCAAAGAGTGCTTGCTTTATTTATGCCACCTGTGTGCCATATGTCATTATAGTTATAAAAATGGTTTTGACCAATTAGTGATATACCACAAAAGCATCCTGACAGGACTCTACTAAGGTATTTTAGAAATAAAAGCTTTTATTTTAATACACATGTCAGATTTATAGTTCTTCTTGACCCCATCTATGATTGGGCTGAATTTTCATTACTTCAACATAAGTATTTTTTGTCTCAGTAGTAGCTTGTTGTTTTTCTTTACCTGCTTTTTTGTCACTTTTAAGTTTTAAACTTGTTTAAAAACTTGGATTTGTTGATGTTTTAAAAAATTAAAAAGTAGAATCAGTCTGTTACAGAACTTTCCATAACTGGTTTAGTCCTCAGCTTGATACAGTTTCTTATTTTCCATTTTATGTTTTAAGAATGCATATTACTGTACTAGTAATGTTTGTAAGATTCATTTTGTTCTGTGCAACTCAATGTATCATTCAGTTTCCCCAGGTATATCCATTGCTGTAGTAATATACACTCAGTGGTGAAAATATTTAGAAATCCCCAACAAATAAGGAAGTTCCTAATATTTTGGCCAGTGAGTATACACAACCAGTAAGGTATTCCTAACAAAACGTATTTCGTGCATTCCTTCATGACATTAATGTTTTCAGTGTGTTCTTCAAAATTCCAGATTTGTTTTAGTATGAGTAATTGAATGTATGGTAAAAAATTAAAATAAAGGTTAGGAGTGGAGGAAGGTTTATGCTTTTTGATTAAATCACATCTGGGCAGCTATAAATCTTGTTCTCGTGATTTGTACTTTCACTAATTTTATTTATTTACACCAACAAAAGACTCAATTATAAAGTAAAGCTAATAGCCTAAGCCTAATGATTTGATCTAAAACATAGAGTAGATTTAGGCCTTGTATACTGTTTGCTCAGTAAGCACACAAAACATATGCAGTCATTCTGAAAGTTCTTGATTAGCTCTGCTTTTGAATCACAATTACATCACAGAAATGGAATTCCTTCTGAAGGCCTTGTTTTGCATGTCTAAAAGACCTTCAACACATACTATTATAAAAAATTTTGAAAAGAAAGGTTAATATAAATGACAGAAACAAAATATTTATAATTAGAGATAGTTTGTAAGTTTACTTACTGTACAGTTAAGTTACCCATTAAACTGCAGATTTGTATTATTCCTTTATAAAGTTTTATGATTAAATGTTATCACATAGAATACACCAGTGTATATTTTTATTATATATGTACCATACACATAATATATGTTAACATCTAACATATTTTAGTATAAGTAACATATATATGATGATGTTATGATTTGGCAATAAGATGAAAAAATGGCACAAAGCTGCTAGTCTGGTACAAAACTGGTTTAGAGCTGTGACAGGAGTCAGACAAGGAGCTGAATAGCATGTTGGCTCTGAGTCTGGTCAGACAGTCGGGCTGAATATGGCAGGGTAATCTTCTCTAGGCAGGCTGGTTGTGCTGAAAGCAATTTCGTGACTTGAAAGGAAGCTCAATAACAGAGCACTGGACCATTGGCAGATCAGGTATCTTTTCTGAATGTATGGTTGTGATATTTGTTTTTTATATTTTTTTTAAGTAGCAGAGTGCTTGATCCCTCAATGGTTTTAATAAGAAGTTACTCAAACAAATGTTATTAATTGCCAAATTTCTTTTATATCAAAATATTATTTGAAATATTTCAGCATGAGGATTTGACTACAATATTTGTAGTTAAAGTGGGAGTACTGTAAATAGTCAGAACTGCTTCAATAATGGAATGTTTGTGAGCTTTCTTGTATGCACAGCTCTCTTTACATTTTTACTTTAGCATTTTTATGGGGTTTAAGTCTTGGCTTTGACCCGGTCTTTTGCAAAATTCTGAATTTCTTCTTTTATAGCCATTCTATCACAGATTTGTTTGTGTGTTTTTGATCACTGTCCTGTTACATGATCAACGTTTGGTTCAGTTTTAGCTTTCAGACAGATGGTTTCACACTTTCCTATAGAATATATGATATAGTGTGGAATTGATGATAGACTCAATCATCGTAAGGTTTCCAAGTCCCTAGGCAGCAAAGCATGCCCTAACCATCACCCCACTACCACTGTGCTTGGTTGATGGTTGGTTTCAGGCTCTTCTGGTCAAAAGCAGTGTTTGGTTTTCATCAAACATGATATTTAGCACTATGGCCACTTCTGGTTTGCTTTTGACTGATCTGTACAGAGCACATTGTTCTGTACATCTTGTTTTTCATTCTATTCAAGTGATGTTTTGCAAAGTTAAGCTGTGTAGCAATATTCTATTTGGAAAGCAAGGGTTTCCTCCTGGCTATCCTTCCATTAAAGCCATTCATATTCAGTCTTTTCCTGATGAACTGCATGAACTCTGACATTTACCATACCGACAGAGGCCAGAACATCCCTGGATATAACCTTGGGGTTCTTTGAAACATCTAGGAGCATCATACACTCAGATCTTAATATTTTGGTAGGATGACCACTCTTGGGTAGAATGGAAATGTTACTTTTTAAATCTTGAGTTTTCTCCAATTTTACATCATCTTTCTTATTGTGGAATAATGGACTAAAGCACTTGAATGCTTAAGACCAAAATGAAAAGATTTATGATTTTATAGACAGGAGAAATTACTTCCTGATGATAACTAATCATTTGCACATGATTTGGTACAATTGATTCTCCACACTGTCTTAACTGAGTTGGTAGAACTGAGGGTACACTTACTTTTTCACACAAAGATATTTAATGCTGGCTAATTTCTAAAAAAATAAATAATGAAAAAGTAGAATTTTGAATTGCAAATAAGAATTTAATTGCACTGTCAAATAAAGTTTTAACTACTGTTAGGACTTGGTGAGGACTAGGTGAAGGTCACATATGTACTGTATAAAAAATATGTTAAACCAAAAAGAAGATTATAAACATATAGTGAATATGTTGCATGAATATTTCACACAGGTTTTAACCTTGAAAGAGCGACAAGTTCAAGTGGTTTAACATAACTAACACTAAGATTTTACAAGTGCTTGAGTAGATAAAATCTAGACAATCACAAGATCCTGACAAGGAAAACAACTATTTCGCACTCATACTCAAGGAAATGAGAGGTGCTATTCACAGACCTCTAGATGGTATATTTTAACACACACTTAGAAATGCAGCAGTACCAGCAGATAGGAGAATTGCAAATGTAACTCCAATTTATAAAAAGATGGATAGAATTGCTATCCATCTATCCAACAGCTAGATCTTTGGAAATTATAGGTAGAGCTAAAAAAGTATGATATTTTTTATCATATTTTAAGCATTTTAAGAAATGACCAACATGGATTTAAAAAGGGAAGGTCTTGTTTAACTTGCTAGAATTGTTCAAATAGTACAAAAACTCAAGCACATGATAGGATATATTTAGACTTCCAGAAAGCTTTTGATAAGATTCCTCAGAAAAAAGCTGATTCTCAAACTAAAAGCCACAGGAATCCAAAGCAAGGCCTGGCTAAGAAACAAGTAACAATGCAACATTTTACTTGTTAAACTTATTACTGGGCAGATGTAAGCAGCGGTGTGCTACAGGGACCTGCTTTGGACTTGATACTCTTCCTTAGACTTACTTAGATTCTGATATAGCTGGCGAACTAAATTTGTAGGTGATACAAAAACATTGGGAGTAGAAAAAGTAAAAATTGATACAAGGGAATAATATTGGAGACGTGGAGAAAATCATAGACTGGGAACACACATCAGAAATTCAATTTAAGCATTTATGAGTACAAAGTGGTCCACACCCGTAGTGTGGACACATGAGGATTTCCGAGCTGCAGGAAGCTACGGATTAAAGGGATCTGGGTTTATGTACATTTATGTGTATCCACATCAGAACAGTGTTGCAAGGCAATATAAAAGCAAACATAAAGTTATATTAAGGTATATTACAAAAAAATTGCAATTCGTATCTAGGTTATGCTCAAGCTTTTCAATGCTTATATCAATTCAATGTTATTATCACCCACTCCATCCCTCTTTTTAGAGGTCAGTGACATTTGGAGGCTTTCTTGCTTCATAATTTTTCTTGCCAAAAGAAAGTAATTAATTTAGCTCTGTTTGAAAAAGCTGAATAATATGCTACAAATCCTTTTAAAAACATGTTTATAAAGTACATCTATATTATTTGTATGTACTGCATTATGCATGTTTGCGTGAGCTTCCTCCAGGTGCTCTGTTTTCTTCCTACAGTCCAAAGATATGCTGGTAGATTAATTGTCTCCTGTAAAGTTGGCCCTGGTGGGAGTGTTTGTGTCTTGTGTGCGTCCAGTCTTGTCTGTCTGCCTGCCCATGGCTTTCCAGGATAGGCTGCCACAGTGACCCTGAAACGGACAAACGGTTATTGAAAGTGATGTTATGATGATATTTAAGACCCATGTGAAAAAGGAAAATCACAGATAGAACAGGCTCTTCAAAACAGTTAGCCAATGTGGCATTAAACCACATTTTCCCAGGAAAAATAACAAATCAATTACAACAGTACCATATTTGATATATTCACAGTGTGAAGTTTTATAAAAGTATAAATACCTATTACCATTTACCATACTACAATTCTATTGCTTTATGTTCACCCTTATAGAAAATAATTTTGAACATTTTAATGTAAGAATCAATAAGAATTTGTGATGTTGCATGAGAGAATGAGTCACATAAAGTCTCTATAGATCAATAAAAATAAAACTATGCTGATCTATGCAATGACATCATGTTAAGGATAATGGGTAAAAAACCATGACACGTTTGGCAAAAGGGGGTTTATAACTAAACCAGAACTGGAACCAGTTACTAAACCAGAGTGGAAAAATATCTGGGCTGAGCTCTGCGGTACTCAGATAATGTCCTAAGCATGATCAATGCAAGGAGTAAGGCAACTTGCAGTTACACCCTCCATTCAGACTGCCAGTGATTCTTTTGGTAATTATGGCAATATTGCAGTTGAGCAGCTTTCAGCCTTTTAGCTTTGTGTGGAAAAGAACCATTATATGTTATAATGAAGGGTTCTAATGAAAGCCTCACATACAGCAAATCAGAGACAAAAGGCACCATGAGGTCATTAAAAAATATACTAGACACGTATGGATAAACATACTGTAACTCTACTCCTTTAAAATTTAAACTATAGAACCTAATACCTTCACTACTACATGTATGCATAACTGACAAAATAAAAAGCATATACATTGTGAAATTATATGCATCTATCTTTCAATAAATCACCTACTGGTGGTACAGAATTACTCGGTAAACAGTAGCGTCATTGTATAACAGTCTGATCGTTTTGCTGATGGATGACATTCTTCTTTTTTACATAGGAAAGTTAAAAATGTGATCAAAGAAATTAATTTATGATGGGTGGATGAGCATAGATAGAAAGGGATAAACAATAAGACCTTGATAAAAAATTGACTTTAAATTCAAGAATGTGTCACTATATGACATCTTATTTAGTCTTACAAATCAGCATGTGCTGAATTATCTTAGCACAAATGCATGAAGACTAAGGCTATTTATCCATTAAAGCTACTTCCCATGGGGATATTGTAACGATAGTATTCAAAGCAAGTGAGGTTATTAATTTCCAACATTTTTACTTCTTGACATGGATTGTGGCTTACACTGGGGTTTAACTTGGTCCACTGTCTTTTCCACCGAACCCTCACATGGCTGGCAATTTGACCTCCAATATTTCCCTCTATCCTCAGGGAGGAAACATAACAGTAGTTGTAAACAATCCTTCAACTTTATTTGTATCAAGTTTGGCACTGTCAAAGACACAAATGTGAAATTTTATGAGACATTAGGTTTGTTTCTCCATCAGTGGATTTGGCAGTCCCAGCTTGTAATGTTGGTGAGCCCACACTTTGTAGAGAAAATTCTAAATAAACTAAACTAGAAGTAGTGAACCTTTTTATATGAAGTTCTATCATAATTTATTGGTAGTTGGAAACACAGATATGTGCTGAAACAGCTATTTGAATTTCTATATTGTTTACTTTTAGAATTCCAAATATTTTGAAGGGTTGTAATTTCCCATGAAACAGTACTTTCACACACAGGAACTATTTTCATTTCATGGTTTTGTGTATCTTGTTTTCCACAGATGAACTGCCAGGCCTATGGTCTGTCTGCATTTGAAAAAGTAAAACTGAGTTGCTCATGGGCAAATGATTGGTTGTTAACAAAATAATCAAAGACTGAAGACTTCAGCTAAAGCAATAATGCAAAGATGATGCAAAGAGAGAATTAATCAAGACTCATGAAATGTCAAGTGGAGCTCTGGGATTTTTAATACATCAGTCTCACAATAAGGTTCATATTGTAGAACATAATTCAGTAGTTATCACTAGTAAAACTGTTTTAATTAATATAATGAGAGGTGTTGAAAACACATCAAATAAAAATCGAGCCAATAGGATTTGTTGCAATTTTAATGGCTCTCAGTATCTTAAGCATAGTATCATAACTTATTCTACTCAATATTGTAGTGTGTACTGGCATTAATGTCAGCCATAATAATGTGGTCACTTACCTTGCAAGGGTTTTTAATTAAGATGTCTGATGTTGTCATGTTTTACTTTGTGTTCATATTCTATCCCATTATTGATAAAAGCAGATTGTGAAGTATTGCTAACTATCTTGTACCCTAAATGAAAAATCAAAAAGGACCAGAAACTGAACAAATGTGAAGGCAATACAGAGAGAAATAGAAAACATAGAAGGAATTAGAAAACAGGTAAAAAAATGTAATGCATAAAAAGTTACAGCACAGAAACATATGAAAATGTATGATCATTTCCTCAAAAGCATCTACTCTAAGTTGCTTATATAATTGAAGAATTGGGTTGATAGTTTTGTTTTACTGAACCTTAAAAAGCACCCCTTGAAGCAGTATTTTCCAGAGCAGAAACTAGTTTGGCCAGCCATTGGCACAAAACAATTGTTTTATTGTCAGAGGATATAAATAGAAACAAAATATGTCCCTAGTATTGGCATATGTTGGTACTCGTTCAGACACTTATCCCCACCACAACTTTTCATCTTCTTATCCATGTACACTTCTCTCTATTGTAAGCTACCCCCATTTCATATAATACAGAATCACACTAAATGCTACCAAATGTCAGATCTGCCTCTACCACAGACAGAGCCATCCATAAACAATTTTCCCTGTCTTTGTGCCACTTGTCATTTAAGGCACTTTTCTTTTGCCATCAAATGACTTCTCATACGAAAGAAAGTAATGTTAAATCTACTCTGGTGCTTTTGTGGCTTGCCAAGAGCTGACCATAGTTAAAGTGAGTTTATTATAGTTTGCCTTATGTTAACACTGTGATATTTTCTTTCACAATGTAAAAAAATCAATGCTTGCTTACTTGTATATAAAATCATTTAGAATTAGTGGTGCACATCTTTAAATACAAAGTTGTTTCATACAAGTTGTAATGACCAAAATGACCACAATTGGAGAAGACCGAAAACAATTCCTTTGTGGAGACACTGCAGTTCAGCCAGTGTTAGCCATGGTTTAGCAGTGGGATAAAGGGGCTATCAGGTCTGGATGAGTTTCAACAGATCTCCAGCCAGACAAAGCATTCTAAGAGCCCTTGTCAAGGACACTAGCTTATACAGGTAAATGAGTCCTTTCTGAACATTGGGAGAGCTGGAATGCCATATTGATAGACTGGATAGCTTAATTTTTCCAGACAAGAGACTGTTTAGCCTTCCCACAAACATATTTTCCTGTCAATATACTATTCATTCGATGTTACACCCATCGTGTTACCAAGTTTTTCTAGACAGTACTCATGGCTTTCATAAATTTATAGATAATTTACTTAACTTTCACTGTTTCACTGTCCTTAAGTCATCAAGAATGGTCACATTTTAAGAGGAATTAAAAGTAACCTGTATTCCAAGATGTTAACCAAGACATGAACAAAAATTCCTGTGTATCTTGGACTCTGTAACAGCATAGTATGTGTTGGAAAATGAGTTGTCTGTACCTAACAGGTTGCAGTAGCAGTAGAGGTTCAGCTGGTTTAAAGATGTTGTCCACATAATGTTGAGCAGTGAGACTAACATGATATCATGACAGATCTATAAGCAAAGCTCAGAATAAACCAAGATTTTTCTGACAAAATTACATTTCCTCATCTTCTTTTGACTAAGAATTTGCTGCCCGAAGCAGCAGTGCAAGTTGATATTGATGAATAAAGATTTGATCATGACAACACATTACTATTATTGTAAATAATAATCTGTTGGACAGTTTTGTTGGTACAAGGTTGATTTTGACTTCCTATTATTTAAATGGTTTTAAATTTAAGATGTCAATATGTTTGAATTTAGATCACTGTTACTTTGTGTAGAGATGGAAAAACAAAGTTCAGTTGATTCTCAAAACAATAGAATGTGTTTCTGTTGTTATGGTGAACAAATGTTGAAATGATTCATAAAGATAAGAATATTTATCAAAGTGTTTCTCTCTATATATTTTTTTTCTATTTTAAACAGAATGATATTGTAACCACCTAGACTGTCAAGCTATCAGGGAAGCGCTTTATCTTGTTCTTTTTACAAAATGAATGTTTATATGGAAAGGGACACTTATACCTTTTAAAAAAATACATCTATAATAAAATGAATAGCCAATGTTTTATGGTTGGTGACATATAATGAAGTTACTGGACGTGCTGCTGTTTTCATGAATACATATACAAGTATTCATCCATTTCTTGTAATAACCACCAGTTTAAAAAAACACCCCACCTTACAGTGTCCCCTGGCAAGTGAAAACACTTCTCTTTAAAATGTAAAAATTGTGTGAGGTTCCATATTTCCTGTCTGGCATAGGAAGTTGATACAGACAAATTAAACTACAACAATCTTTTATCATGGACATGACAATAGTATGACCATCATTTGTATCCATGATGGCTTGGTTGAATGGAAAATAAGATACACAGGTGCTTAAAAGAAGATCACTGTCAATGTCAATGCTTTTTTATTTGTATACAGTAAGTACAATTCTTTATTGCACCACAGTTTTTGTAATACTATTGTTTGAATATGCCACTTAATAGTCATAAGCACTGTTCAAGCAGAAAAAAAGAAAAGTGTTACTGAAATTATTATTTTATGCTTTGTGTCTCTACTTTTACATGTTGTGGACAATGAGCTCCTGCATACATTATCATACATTTGAATGTGTAGATCAGCTCTGTCTTGGCCTACTTTGTTTTAGCTTCCTTTCTTTGATTTAACATTTCCCTCTTTTAGATTAATATAGTAGGATTCTTTATACTTATTTTTTATTAAGAATCTGCAGTCTTTAACTACAGAACACAAGGTTGTCAAAAGTTTGATAACGTTGATCACTTTAAAGACAATACCTTGCCTTACCCTCGCGCCTATTTCTTGTTTTTTGTTTACCAGACAGTATAATTTGGCAGCTCTCCTGCATTTCTTAATTACCATACTGTACCACGTGCTTTCTGACATCTATATTTCAACTGCCATCTGATGTCCAAATGTTGGCCATGTGCTTGTGGAAACTTTATAATTGTCATGATGCAAATCTCTCTGGAATAGAGTATCATTCTTTGCATATTATTAAAGGATGGTTTCTGATTTTCTCTTTTCAAGCAGAATTGTAATACAATTGGGAAAAGCATATTTCCCTTCAGGCTGAAATATGTGAGTATTGTTTAATTCATTTAAATTTCAATTTTTTTCTGGTCTGTGACAATGAGAACGCTATGGTGTTTGCTAAAAAGTTCTTCATTTGCACAGAGCAGCACTGTATTTGGTAATGTTTTTAAGATGTTATGATTGTGTTAATAATGTCATTATAAAAGTTACTTTATTTAAAAGATGAATCACAAAAAGGAAAAGTCTCCAAACTGTCATAAAATGCATCCATAATGTCTTTACAACTACACACTGAAATATCATGTAAACCCTTTCATGAGTTGTATTAGGTGCCATAATTCAAACTTGTGGTACTAACCTGTAAAGAGATCCTCTAAGATCAGAAGATATTTCAAAAACTGGCACCATCCCTTGGCATGTCATAAAGCTTTCAACCTTACTTATTAAAAAAAACATGGTTTTAGATTTCATCAAAATTATAAAGGCTCTCTTTTTTCAGAAAGGGTTATACTGCAGCAGTGTTTCTCCTTCCTTTCTGCAGAGGGAAATATTAACTTAACTAGATTACAACCATGCCCTTGTATTGGTAATAATATAGACAATGTTGTGCATACTAAGTGCTTTGTAAAACAAAAGCTGACATTGACTTTGCAGTTGAAAGCACTCAAGCTTTCCTGGTGCCCCACTAACAATCCACGTAGGCCAAAAGGGGAAATGTAAACATTGTTCAGTTATTCAATCCTCTACATTAGAGCACTGCTTTTGACAAGGATCCCTGCATCCTCTCACAATGCAGTTGCATTCCGCTTTTCTAAGATGGGATGCTGATATACTTCCCAAGTGACACACAATCTTACAGACTGCTTTTCACTTTAACAATTGGCCACTGTGACAGCCAGGCATGCCACATTCAGCCCACCCTCTAGGCAAAGCCAAGCACCAGGAGAAGAAAGCAAAACCAGTCTTTTACCCTTCATCTGCTCCCAACACTCCCAAATCAGCCAACTGCTTAAAAATAATAGCTTTCAACTGAATAGAGCATTGTGCATTTGATGAGCTTACCATTGTGTGCCATCCTTCCTACTTCTCTCACATCAAAGCCAAGTGCAGCTGCAAAGTTATTCCTGCTTTATCACTCCAACAATACATCTGCCACTTCTGTTGTTTGTTATGTTTTATTATTTAAACCTTTGAAAAAATATTCTTATAAAGTCTATATAGATACAAATCATGTATACATTCAGAGCTATATACAAATTTAAAGGAAATACGTCATGTACTTTTAAATTCATTTCCTTCATGAATTAAGTGTCTATGTTGATTATATAAAGAACTCTAGATTTTTTAGCAACTGAAAGGTCTGATAATACTTCCACACCAATCTGCCCATGAGTGTTAATTTATTTTGATGATTTACAGGATATCAGATTACTTTCAGACTGAAACAACTGAGTGAATCATCCATTCTCTATAGATTCTAGATGGTTAGTTCATCTAGTTCATCCTAGTCCACCACCAGGACAGAGACGATTTAATCATTTTGAGCAGGTTTGTTTTTTCTCAATATAAGTAGAATGTAGATTCTGTGTAGGAATTTGATTACTAGTTTATAAAATCAAATATCACATGTGACTATTGCACTGGAATACTCAAAAAACACCATGAATTAATTGGTTATTATACAGTATACAAGTATACTTTCTTTGCAGATTTGTACATACTGTAACCATTGTGAGGAATCACATCAAATACAAAATATTTCTTCATTGATGGAAAAATAAATGTAGTAATAATATTTCGTACCTATCCTATGAGGCTCTATGGATCACAAAATATCGAAACGGATTTTTAAAAATATTTAGCATCTTTTAAAATATATTTTTCAAATACTGGTAAAATGTTTTTGCTGTTTTGACATCTCCTGGCACAAAGATCATGGTCCCAGTGGCTTCTTGAACATTTAATGTTCAATATAGTGAACATTACTTGAATTGCACTGTGGCTATATATTAAAGACATCTGAAATGCATTTAAAGGTAGGTTCCAATAAAATTTCATTTCCATCCGCCTACTGTCAGTAAGTTACTTCTTGATTAAGGTGGCAGGAACAAGGAGCCTGTTCTGGAAGCAAAAGTTCTAAAATGGGACTATATACTAGATGGGACTCCAGTCTATCACAAAGAACACACACAAGCACACAGGGACGGTATGTACAAACTCTGCACAGAAGGAGCCACAATCCAAAATTGAATCCAGGATGCCAAGAGCTATGAAGCAGCTAAATTAGCTGCCACACCACAGTGCCACCCTTTGTGGTTTCAGTAGGACTGTAATATACAAGCCTGTTCTATTACTCTTTAGAGTTGGCTCAACAGTACTGTGAGAATCAATCAAACCATTGTTATACTATTTAATTATATACATATCAAACTGCAGGAGGCCTCCTGAGCGTCCACAAAAACATTCTAATCATGAAACTATTTTTAACATGGCTGTTATGTCTATATTCATTAGACCAGGTAAGAAACAGTCCATATTACATATAAAAATTAAATATATATTTTCCATTTCAAAATATCTTTAAGATTGCTGTAATGAAAATGCTCCCATTCTCTGCTTACGGTATAAGAAACCACTATCTGAAAATGGATAATAATAGTGTCTTTATTCCATGCTAACTTTGTCCATACCTTTTTTCAATATTTTAATTGTATTTATTAATTATACACATAAGAACAAAAGAAGAACATAGGAAAGGCCTTAATTGTAACGATTAATTATACTGATAAGAACAAAAGAAGAACATAGAAAAAATTACAGAGAAGAACATAGAAAAAAGCCTGTTTGGTAATAGCTAAATGTAACTGATCCAAGAAGCATAACCTCTTTCTTGAAAGAAACCAGGGTATTGGTTTCAATAACATGGCAGGGTAGCTTGTTTCATATTCCCACAATAATTTGTGGCCCTGCTCTTTACTTACAAGACCCCTAAATTGTGGAACAATCTCCTAAAACATGTAAGCGTTGCCCTGATGGTATTAGCATTTAAACTGGGGCTCAGAATCTGCTTTTCTGCTACTTCAGTCTATTTTTCCTTAAACTATAATCCTAATAGGGCTGCCTATGGTTGAAGGGTGTTATATAATATAATTCACTTTAAATTCTAATCTTCCCTCCAGTTACTATAACTGACCAACAGGGGACATTTTATGGAAAATATAATTGATGGACAAGTGACAAGTGGACAAAGAGCTTTGCAAAATGGAAAGTTCAGAGAACGGATTTTAAATGGTTTTTTACGCTACTACGGTATGTAATGCCTGGGGTTAGTGCCTATAAAACTATTTGCACCATGGCCAATGATTGTCGAGGTCCACAGCTGATAATAATCTCTTGAATGCAAAGGGACCACCAATGTGCAGCCCCACTTGGACACATCAGATCAAGTAAAGAAATTAGGAATTGCTTCAATAATTGAATTTAGGAGGAAATTTACAAAGGTCATGAAGTACATGCCCAGAGTGGAATTTAGCCAGAACGCCACTACTCGAAAAATTCAATGGAACCTTTAATACCCAAGGAGTCAAGCTCTTGGCTTTATGTGTAGTCCAAAAGATGACACCTCCTACAGCACAGTGTCTCTAATCAGGATAGTGGACATTGGTTTGGAAATTCAAATCCAGAAGGAAAAGTACCATCTACTGGTCCACCAACATCACTTGTAGCAGCAACCTGGTTTTCTCTGAAAGTCACCCAGGTTTATCTTTACTTAGGTTCTGAGACCTCTTTAGTTGTTATTTTATTAAGGTATTTTTATTTCATTGGACTTGCATGAATGCATGGATGTTAATGCGTCTGTGGCATAGCTCTTGGTTCCTGGGTTGAGCTCTGGATTGACACACATTCTGTGTGGAGTTTGCATGTTCTTCACAGCTTTTCCTGAGTTGTCTTCAGGTGCTTTAGTTTCGTTCCACCATCCAAAAACAAGCTGGTTCTGTGGAGTTGTGTCTCTGTATTGTCCCAGTGTCAAAGTACCCTGTGAATGACTGGTGTCCAGTCCAGTGTTAGTTGTACCTTGCAACCTATATTTCCAGTATAGTTTCCGAATTGCCACAACCTCTACCATTGCCTTACTGATAATGGCTGGCTATACCTGCATATTCTCATTTATGTTGTATTTACATTGAATGTAAACCTTGTATATATTGTATATTAGACTAGATAAGGGTGCTCATCACATAAATGATAGTTTATAAATGTTAATAAATTGTTTAACTTACATAGTACAACATCATAAAGTAAAAAAGATGACTGTCAAACTTTTCCAAAGTTTATGCATTCTGTATATCCAGTTTCTTACTTTTAAATTCATTGTTTTGATTCACATTTAAAATTTAGTCTTTTTCAGACCCTTCACCAGCAATGATACTACATATTGTCCTTCTCTTTAGATTTTACATTAGCTGTCTGGACAATTTATGGTTAGATCAGATTTGAAACTTGATCTTCTGCCAGCAGTAAAGGGTGTTGATAGATTCTGTATGGAATCTAAATTTCTTTTATTCAGTATTGTTCTTCAGTATGCTTGCAAATTGCTCTGATCTTAAATACAAAGCACTCTCTCCCTCTTTTAATTGTCAGACTATTATCCTGAATACAAAATGAATTGGTGAGAGATGCCTGGGACAAAATCTCCTTTACAACATCAAAGGCAGTGACTTCCGACCTGTCAGCTAAAGGCATGTGAGGTGCATGTCAGAATCTTGCAAAGAGATAAAGGGAAAGTGAAAAACACTTAATGAAACATTATTATTGTACGTGATTTCTTTGAAGGGTTTTAGTATTTTAATTGCAGAAATGAAGACCAATATCAGCTTTTATTTTGTATTTAATGGAGGAGTGTTGTCTCTTGATAAGAATGCATATTATAACATCCTTCCTTGTAAATTTATTTCAGGTTTACTGTGTTTCAGAAAGGTGTAAGAAAATTCTAGGCCATAATGAAATCAAGGTGTCTTTGTCAGACAGAGTACTGTGGTCACAAATGCTATGATTTTATATATCACAACTGACACCTGGATCTGAAAACTCTCAATAGAGGCAGAGTGTTCAGTGGCTGTTGTTTACTACAGATCAGTTTGTGACATACTGTACATGAAATTGTCTATGTAACTGAATAATTAGACTTCTCATTACCTCTGCTGAATGACCGAGTACAAGGAAGCATTATTCTAGGTATTTGGAGCAGTAACTATTTGACTTTGTCTTTCATCAAATTATCTGCATAATCTGTAATTAAGACAAATCATGTACAGTATTTCTTTCAGTCAGACTTCCCTCAAAAATAAAACTCTTCTTGAAGTCTTCAAATGTATTACTTGAATAGTTAACACAAATAAAACATAAACACAATAGAAAAAATTATAATAAATTGCGAAATGTAACAACTAACACATAGGGCAAACATATATTCAAAACCTATAGGGCCTTTTTATAAAAGGTTCAAGGG
Source organism: Atractosteus spatula (assembly GCF_055471065.1). Lineage (NCBI taxonomy): Eukaryota > Metazoa > Chordata > Actinopteri > Semionotiformes > Lepisosteidae > Atractosteus > Atractosteus spatula. Next base: position 44,403,003 of record NC_142712.1, on the reverse strand, counting down.
CAATAAAGTGTACGTACTTTATTCATGAGCTTATCAAAATAATCTTATTTTAATAAATCCCACAGGTGCTTAAACTCCCATAGGAAGCAATGGAGATTTAAAAACTTAAACGTTTTGAAAATAATGCCTATAATCTGTAAATAGTGCCTTTTTTTGTGCTTTTTTATTGAGATACAAAAAGCAGGCTGGAAGCATTTCATATTTGTTTACATGTATACACAAAAACATTTGAAGAGCAAGCCTCCTTCAGTTACAATTTAATTATGGCTTGATATTTTGATCATATTTTTAACTAATGGGATGAAAAAACAGACATTTTAGGGCTACAGTATTGAAATCCAGTGTAATCCACCTGACTGGTTCTAAGGTCAAGGCTGACAAAACCCCCCTCACTCGCAAAGAAGGAGTGAGTCAGGGAGCTGCTGGGAGGGTGAAGATGGGGCAGAGGAAGAGGTGTGAGAAAAGATGCACACAAAGTGGATCAGTAGGCAAGATACCATTTCATATAAAAGATATTTATATGCAAGAAAGCAGAAGCAGGTGAAATTAAAATTTGACCTCCTCTTGAGCTTTGGTTAACAAACTGAATTTCAGTAGTTCAGTCAAATTCTAATTAATGTGATGAGACAACAGACCTTAATATAGTGTAATAAAACTTGGCCTGAAAAATGTCCTGCAGTAAAAGATGCTGTGCTGACCCAGAAGGAGTAATGAGCAAGTACAATACGGCATTGAGGTTGGCTTTGATCATCCCAATGTGGAAATGTTGTGGCAACTGGTAAGCACTTGCTTATGCTTGTCGGTGACATTTGAATGCCATGGCAGATAGAGTGAAGGGAGTAATACGAATATAGAGACATAGGGCTAATGGTGGAATTGAGCTTGAAATACTGAATGTAAACACCCTAACCTGTCTGGGTTGTTTACTACAACAGAATCAATCCTTCTAGGGAATACGCTCAGTAAACCTACTGAGCTACATGTTTCCCTGGCAACTCATACCAGGAGTATTCCCTTGTTACAACCTCACACTACATGAAGGCTTGCCTACTGCAGGATACCTTAACCCTTCACTTACATACTCACAGCTTTTGGATGCTGACAGCATATGACTTATGACTGAGAAAGCTTATCCCTTTCTTACTCTCCCTACGACACATGCCCTGTTTACCCCACACTCCCTTTGTAACCACATCCTAAGTTTAATTCAACAAAAACTGATTTCATTTAACCTGTCTCCTTCTGTCTTGATTCTTTTTGATGGGAAAAGTAGTGCCTAACCTGGTGGTGCTAGAACAGCTTCCCCTTGATGAGGTGCTTCTTCCTTATCCACAGGAACAGACTGAAGCTCAAAACCCTTGCTGTTCCCCCTACAACTCCCTTTCTTTGGCACCACCCAGCTCTTCAGAACTTACATAATGGAGTCTGTCTACCCTATAACTGAGGTATAGCTCTAAACCTGAACTGACTAAGACTGACATTTCACACCGGCTTTTCTCTCTCTTCCAGACACTCTCCAGGATTTATAACCAGTGTAACCTTTCCATCGTCTGGAGTGGGGAGAACTGTATTAATCCTGTATACAAACAGCAGTATAACCCACTACTCTGTAGGTCTTGTTTGACTAGAACCACTGTACCATCACGTGTAATTTACTGGCTGTCCAGACACAACAGCTACTGAGCTACCATTTCATGCTATTGGTCTCTCAGTCCTTGTGCCTAATATGATAGCGCTGGGATAGATTCCATCAAAGAGTCACATTCGTTTCAACCACTATAAAAGGAGCTCCTACCCAATTAGAGCTATTTATGAGAAGAGCTAACCCTTGCTCCTCTCTTACTCGAACTTATTTTCACTCAGAGCAGTCTCTTCAAATATTGCCTAAACCAGCCACTCTCTTTTCTAACTGAGGGATAGGCTTTTCGGACAGGTGGCTATTGGCCTTCTACGTCCCTTGCTCTAGTTGTAGACATTCTCTGTCTGAGGTTCTGTGATGTTACCTCATACATGCATATGATGTAGTACCAGTGCGAATCAGTACCATGAATCTGGAAGTCTATAATTCCATAATTATAACACATGCTTATCAATGTAAAAAAAGACTCTTTCTAAAAACATTGTACATCCACTTGATAAAAGCTTGGGGTAATTAAATAGAGACAACTCCCTTCTCACAATGGGATCTTAAATCTTTACTGCCATTGTACAAAAAGATATACAGTGAGCTTCATCCCGCTCTGTCACATGTTTAGTGTAAGCTACAGTCTCTCTGAATTGAAAATTTACTGGACAATTGGTGTTGTTACTTGTTACCTCAAACTCATTTTTGAGTGCTACCTCAAACTAATTTTGGGGTTTTACAGAAAAAAAAATTATATTGTTCCCACCACCATCTGCTCAAAATGATTTTTTTTTTTACTGTAATGGTATGTTTGCATCTGGGGAAGGTTTTTTTTGTGTAGTTTGCAACAAATGAGAAGCTTCTTCATCCTCAGAGGGGGCTGAAAAGAGCCTTTGTTCATGCTCTGAACACCTGGGAGTGAGAGTTATCTCAGGCTAGCTCGTGCTCTCAGGCCAGCACACTACAGCTGTGGTGGAGTCAGATCGCTCAATAGTGTCTGGGCTATAGGGTAAAACAGTGCAAATATGATCACACTGGCCTCAAAAAACTGCATTTCATCTCTCAGTGTTGTCATTGTCACAAAAAGCAAAGCATCTTCTCAAAAGTTATTTTCCCACTATTACACTGTTGAAGAGATTCATACAGTACATCCCAGGCAAAGGAAAGAATGACAACATTTTAATTTTGTGGGCTGCTCTTGATTCCACTGTTTACAACTATGTGTTAATTAATCCATCCTTCCCCTTACTAACTGCTTTATCCAATACAGGGCCGTGGGGAAGCCAGAGCAACCAATAGGAGAAAGTCAGGATATACCCTTGATGGAATGCCATTCCATTGTAGGACACGCACAAACACAAAGAGGAACACACTCACACCAGGCCCAATTTTCCCAGAAGTCAGTTAAATTGGAACTGCAACTCTATTTTTATATTTCGGGATTAGAAAGAATCAGCATTGATGAGTGCATTTCAAACTACAGTAAAAGTAAAATGTATACAAAAACTTGTAAAACCTCCAATTTACATAACAAAATAGACAAGATTTCCAGGTATGCGCAGCACCATATTCTGTGATTCAGAATGAGGCAGCAAAACTTGTGGTGATGTGAAGCAGCCCTAGTACATTGTAAACAAACAGGCTTGTGAATACATCTCTTTTAATCCAATTGAATTATTGCTTTCAACTTCAAGACGGTTTTGCGGATAAATGGAACTTACTTGTTAACTCTGTTAACTCATATCACATTGGAAACTTTCTGTGGTGAAATACAGTATGTGCTGCACAACCTATATTTTATTCACTTGTACATCACGTTACATTGGTTATTACAGTGACTAATAAGTGGGAAGGGCCGCATCATGTCACAATTTGTGGGAACTCTCGATCTCACCTGTGGCGAGACCAGTGGTTTGCGACAACATGGGACTTACAGTACTTTCACAAAGTTCACAGTTTTGTGCTTAATTAGAAATTTGTATTTTTTTCTATACCATCATTGGATTTATTTTGTTAATAAGATTTAATAACCAGTCTGAGAAATTGGGACTGCAGTTTCCCCTTTAACCTACCAGGATGTCATACAAACTCCATTCAGTTAACAAACCAGATCCTGCATTGATCCTAGGGGCCCAGCACTGCAAGGTAGCTCACCACAATGCCACCATGCCACTTGTATTAATTAATGCACTTTACAAATGTTAAAACAGCATTAATGATGAGAGAAGCATTGGGTAATGTATGCAGAAATTGATTCAATTAGCAGAAAGACTGTCAGAGTGCCAGAGTGTCAGAGTATTACAGAATAAAAAGAGGTTAATCCAATGCCAAAAAGTAAAAGGAAAAGAACAAATGTGTTTTGACTCTGAACCCTTCTTCAGGTGTGTGAGATTTTCTTCAGGATGTTAAACTTACAAATGTTGGCTATTTCAATAATGATAATGATAATGATAATGATAATGATGATGATTTTATTCATTCATTACCCTATTCACTCTATTAATTGTCATAAAGATATTGAGATTCAGATCCTGAAAACATATTCTCATAATCTTTCAGCTTCTTGACCTTTTGTTTACATTTCCTAAAGGATTTTACTTGGAGGAAGCAATAAACTGAAATTTTAGAATCTTGTAAAATTTTAACTACAGAATTAATTATACAGATGTATGACCATGCACAATAACATCTTTACACTTCCCTCAAAGTACTTTACAGGTAATGGGAACTCCCCTCCTCCACCACTAATGTGAAACAGCCACCTGAAGATTAATACACTGAACAATAGCCAATAAGTCATTCATGCACAGAAGTGATCATTGTTTTCCATTCATCCATTTTCTAAACCAATTTATCTAAGACATGGTTTAGGGGGAACTGGAGCCTATCGTAGCAAGCACGGGCACAAGGTAGGATACATGGGCAGCTAGTACATCACAAGGCAAACATACACTCACACAGAAACAATTTTCCAGAATCCAATTAACCTACTAGCATGTCTTTGGACTGGAGCAACCAGAGGAAACCCATGTGAATATGTGGACATGCAAACTCCACACGGACAGCACCCTGAGAAATTGAACCCAGGGCCCCAGTGCTGTGAGGCAGCAATGGTGACCACTGTGCTTCCCACACATTTTTTCTGCTTAATTCACATTTCTGCTTAATTCAAATGTCTCTTAAAAAACATTCAGTTGTTAATGAATCCATATCGTCATATGGAGTATCGTCTGCAACTGTATATCAATTGTCCTTCACCTTAAGTATAATTAAAATAAGATTACTAGGTAGATTATGGAATTATAACATAAAGAACTTAAAAAAACTAAGAAATTAAAGGTGTATTCAAATTAGCTTCTAATCGCATACTTCTACAAATCCATACTAAATATTACCAACAGTAATATTACCAACAAAAACCTGAAAAGGTGCTTAAAAAGTTTCTTATGCTTATCATATACCACCACAGAAACCAAAATAATAAATGAATGCTTAAAAATGTCAAAGTAATAAATAAAGTGGGACTTTTAAGATAAAATACAACTTCAGAAAATAATGATGATGGTGATGATGATGTTGTTTTACAAATGACAAAATATTCTATTCTTGTCACAATCGCATGTTTGTCTGCGAAACAAAAGCAAAACTTATTACTACTATTAGTATGATGTATTTAATTACTTTAGTAATTTCGTTGTATTGAGACAGAGTGGGACCAGGTGCATTATTCTTCATTAATGAAAGGTGCGGAACACCAATCAACTAGTGCCCGCAGACTCGCCTGACAGATAAACACCTCGCCACAACTTTTCCACCACCTGATTCTCCCAACAAGGAAGAAAATGAAAAGCTCTCATTTGAACTGGGTTTAAATGTATTATTATGTACAGGTGGAAGCTATTGCGATCATAATTCTTAAAAAAAAAAAGATAAAATGGTTTGTGAAACAGGGTAGGTAAATAAGACATTTAATTTTGACAAATCTCTAGAGATCTTTCTTCGATAAAGAAAATTTTCAGAAACTCACTACGTAAACACGAAAAGAGATCCTTACTAATATTGAGATAGGTTCGTGTAAACATAATATTTAATATATTTTTTATTAAAATCAATAAAAACAAAAATTAGCCATTGTATTTGTATGTTGAATTTTGTTAAAAAAACTCGTAGATTATTGAAAGTTTTAAGGTATTTATATGACAGGATAATTATTTTTTTTAATTCTTATATCTCAGTTAATCTCATATCGATCTATGCTATTAGTAGCGTATAATGTTAGGTCAGTGTATTTGATTGCATTGTAGATATGTTTTCACGAAAAGTTTACCATGCTCAGCTATTATTTAATGACTCTATTAATTATTTAATGGCTATAGCTAATTTTAATAATCCTTAGTTTTAGAGTTAAATCATTCTAATTCTAATCATTCTAATTCTTTCATTCTTTATTTGTTCCGGTCTTCTAGTCTACTTTATCCATTATACCCTTTCCCCTTCTGCCTCTCCCTCGCAGCCCACTTCCTCGACTCTCTCGCTCACTCTTAGTCCCTATCTCATTATTAAGTGTTAGGAGGTTGCTGAAGTGAGAAATGTGCCTGCGAAAGCTCGTTGTCCTCATTAAACTTTGACAAGAAGAGTGACAAGAAGCAATGGAGAGGAAACAATGCCAACAGTGTTTGAGTATGAGCCCAGAGATGGGAAAGTCTTTGTCCATCTGAACAAAAGCATTTGTTTGCATATGTTAAACTCTATTAAACTCTATCAGACCCAGGTGCAAAAACCAACTTGTCGAAAACCATCACAACTCCTCGCACCTTTCCGTGCCTGATGAACGGTCCCCAGTCATTCCTAATCAGTTCATAACCCTCAACAAGGAACAGATCAAAGGTGGTCTATTACAATATAAATATTGTACTCCAATAAAATTCACAGTTACTACTTCTATTACATGACTGTAATTCCAGTTAATTAGAAACAGCCTTATTCTTTTTTTTAACACGGCGGTGTGCTAGAATGTTATTGGTGTTAAAATGTTCCATAGAACTCCAATTTCTATTTCTTAGCGGTAGGAATACTGTAGGGATAGGCTATGGTCCAAGATAGTTAGGAGTTTACATTTCCCAGTTTTGTTTTTAAACACAGATATTGTATACGTATAGACGTATAGACACGTATTTGCGACTACATAGGCGTATTAAGTATATACATATGAAAGAAAAACCTGCCCTTTCTTCCATTTTAAGCTCGAATATGTTAAGGGTTTGTAAACGCGAGAATGTAAAGATAATTGGTAACTGGCCTACAGCAGAAGATTGAGAGGGATAGAGTACAGTGCTGAAACCATGGACATAGATACACAATTTGATTTACTTCTCCCAGCCTCGTAACTGTATTGGACTAATAAGCAAGCACTACTAGTATAATTTAAAAAAGTTACATCGCACGATATGGCTGTAATCTTGTTTTTGTACAACTACTTGTCAAGTACAGATGTTCTATGCGATTAGTTTTTCTTCTCATCTGGGGATTCCATAATATTTCCTATCAATTAAAAAAGTGTGATAACATTTCATGTTACATTTGACATTACAGGTGACATTTATTGTGAGCTAAGACTTACTTGACCAGGAATCTTTTAAATTTCCCATTTCCTGGAATTGGGCAAGATTAGTCTGCAAATCATTCATAGCTTCATTAGATTTATAATGGATTGTTTATACTCTTTCAAAGTAGGTCTATAAAAGGTGGCAAGAATTAACTTATAAAGTACATCTTCCGTCTTGTTTTTTTGTTGTTGTTGTGTTTTAACCCTTAAAGTGTTAAAAGCATAACTTACCAGTCACGGCTCTAAAAATACCTTTTTAAAAAAACTTCAGACTCCGGAGTCTTAAATATTATATCCAAGTTGTATGAATGAACAACACTCTGAAGGTTATGCTATAGGGGCGGAGTTTTCATGTTCTCAGCAGTTTTCCACTAAGATGGGAGGATCTAAGGTTTCTTATAAAGCTCGTTGGTTGTATTACAAACATCCAGACAACAGCGCGCTGACCCGGAGCAAGCAGATTCATTGCCATCCAGCAACCTTTCACTCATGGCAGCGAACGGGACAGTAGAGAATGGACAACCAGAGAGAAAAAATCCTTCACTTCCCCATCCTATTAAAAATCTAGAAGTGAGATACTCTAAGGTAAGGTGTGTCATATGTTGCCTGTGAACCATCATTTGCTTTGACTATTATTAAGGAGAGAAAAAAAAACGAAATCTCCATTTATGTAATAGGCTATATAATATCAATTATTTTTGGTCATGAAAATATTTTAGCAATTGGTGATCTTTCAGCAAACATTTTACAACTTTGAAAGCGATATAATCTACTATTTAAACTCAGCTATTGGTCGAGTGTTTTTTATTCAAATATCTGATTTCTAGTAGACTTAATCGTGCATAAATGATGTCAACTCATCTCCAGGTACAGTATGGTCAGTATCTTAAAGGTTCTTAAATCACCTCGTATTTTTAATTATTTCCGATGATTGTACCTTAAAATGTCAAAAAGGTTTATATTCTTGCTAATGTCACATTTCTGAAAATATACAATACACCGCTTAACGTGAAAAATCTAATGCCAGCTTGTCCAAGGCTGGTAATGTAAGTATCAAATTAAGCAAATCAGTTGTCTGGCTTCTTGAACGCAGCCGTTTGCAGTATCTGTTTTTAAATTGTTTCTGGAGTATCGGCTATTAATGTTCAGGGTTTTTTTTTCTGGTTTGGAGTCCGACTTGGAGAAAATTTGAACATCCAAACTGTCCGCTTGCTCTGGTTTCCTTCCATGAGCCAAACACAAGCTAACTCGTTTGGTGTCGATTAATTGCCCCGTGTTCGCGCCAGGCAATGGACAAGCGTCCTTTCCTGGTCATCGTTGCTCCCAGTTCCTACCTGGTCAGACTCCGGTTTACCTCGACCCTCCAGGATTGTAGGATTGCTCATTCCTGCTATGTACCGGTTTGCTTTTAACAACTACATATTGTATACTGCGACATGTAATGTTCGGCGACGTTATACTAAATCATGATTAATTTACACGTCTGTATTGTTGGCATGTATTGATTTACATGCAGAAGTCATGCTACAATACTCAAACCTAAAAAAGACAACTTCATATTTTATTAAATAACCTGTTTTTATGTGTTAAATAAGATTTTCATCAATAACGAATGGCATACGTCTGTGAGTGGGAAGAAGTTTGCAACGTACAATCCAGCAACAGGAGCAAAAATATGCGACATCGAAGAAGCCGACCAGGTATGTGAATTTGTCTTAACGATGGTAACAGATTTTAATATTTCTTTTAAAATTTGTTTTTTTTAAAGTAGTATTAGTGTAGAAATCATGATAATTTGCTAAGTACAGGCAAGCTTCTACGTCATAAGTCTATAAATCACACCTGTCTGCTAATACAGAGTACGGTATACTGTATGTAAGATTTCCGTTACTGAGTTAATTACTTAGAATTTTAATTTTTAAATGTTATTTTAAGTTTAAGGATTCATGTTTTTCAATGTTAAAATGCATATTGTGTTAGGAAAGAAAATAATCTGCAATTAAATATTATGTTCAAGAAATGGCCATTGCAATAAAAATAATATAGTAATGAAAACCTGTCAAATTTGTTCTTAAACAGAACAGGTAATGCAGAAAATAACATAATGCATAATAATGTATTTTCTTCCTACAGATACAAAACATGAGAGGAAAAGAAATTGTATTAATAATTATCTGTTACTGCTGCTGATCATTATTCCTCTTACACACATATTTGTGCTTTAAGTTTTTGTGTTGTTATATCATCACTTTTTTTTAGATTTTAGTGACTAAGTTTGTAAATAACATCTCAAGAAGATACCTCGCTGTAAATTCTTGAAATTAATATGACAAACATCATCCTGATCAACATTAAGCAAGTTCTCTGCTATGAAGCAAAATATAATAGTATTAAATAGTATAGCTGCAAAAATATTTTATAAATAGAACAGAAACCATAAGATTATTTTATTCAATTTATTATGTGATTAACACCAATGTCCAGAATTTATTATGTGCAAAAAAAGAGATTGGAACAAAACACAAAACTAACAGGATTTAGATTTTGGCACATCAAGAAAAAAATTAAAGTAATTTAGCATGGAAGCATGGCATTTTTAACATTTTTGTTTTATCATGAATGGGGTTTATCATTAAAAATGCCAGATTTTTTTCTCTTCTGAATATGTAAAATACACCTTTTCCAAATATGCACATATCCAAATAATCTTGCAACACAGCAGTTTAATTCCCCTTAGAATATCCATAGTATTTAAAACAAGCTTTACATACAGTACTATTGACTTAAAGAGACAGTACCTGTCTGAGCGCTGTCCACTGTAACATGTCTTCCACAGGCAGACGTTGATAAAGCAGTGGATGCAGCAAGAGCAGCATGGCAGAGGGGCTCTCCATGGAGAAAGATGGATGTCTCAAGTCGAGGGTGTCTTTTAAACAAACTGGCAGATCTCATTGAAAGGGAGCGGATGGTGTTTGCTGTAAGTTCCTCTTATTGTTATGGTTTTTAAAATTTCTCCCAGTCTTTCTTTCTTTGTTAAAGTGATATGCTTTTTAGCTTTAACACGGGTTGTGTTCATACCTGCAGTTAACATTGTTCAGTTTGTAATAAGCACATTAAAAATAGCACACATCAAGAAGTACAGAAGTGATTCTTCTGAAGGTACTCCATCTATACTTATTAACTCCTAGGTTTTGCTTTTCTGTCAGAATTTTCTGGTAGAATTTTTCTGGTAGTTTTTGTAAAGCATGGCACTACAATTTGCATTCCTTCTTTATTTAACTCTTTATTGTTCTTCCAAAAGGCATTTGCATAAAGTCTTGCATAAAATACCTACTCTGTTACCTGTTAGGACCTCACTGTATGTTTTGTTCTTACACATAACTAAATATAACACATCTTGTAGTGTCACCCAAATGTCCTTTTATACGATAAAACCTATAAGTATATTTTTAATCATCAAAACAAAGGAAAACATCATAAACCATGAAGTAATAATAATTATAATAAACTTTATTTTATATAGCGCTTTAAAGGTGGCTTCTCAAAGCGCTTTACAGAATGACAACAACAATAAATAAAAAGAATACATAAGATAAAAAACAATTACAATATATAGATGAGACCGTGGATGGTGGTACTAAGAAAAGCAGAGGGGTGAAGAATGGAACCAGTTAAGTAAAGGCTTTTCTAAAGAAGAGGGTTTTGCGTCTGGATTCGAAGGAGTTTAGAGAAGGTGACTCTCTGATATCCTTGGGGAGAGAGTTCCAGAGCTTGGGGGCATAAAAGGAGAAGGCCCTGTCACCCATACAATGTAGATGGGCTTGGGGGACAGTAAGGAGAGCAGAATTAGAAGAGCAAAGGTTGCGAGGTGGGGAGTAGGGTGATAATAGTTCAGACAGGTACTGAGGTGCCAAGCCATGCAGAGCCTAATACTGTAGGTGAGCATGAGGATTTTAAAGTCTACATGGAATTTGACTGGAAACCAGTGCAAGGACTCCAGGATAGGAGTAATTGATCATTTGCACTAGACCTGGTCAGGATTCTTGCTGCTGAATTTTGGACATACTGCAGTTTGTTCAAGTCGATTTAGATACCCCAGCAAGTAGAGCATTACAGTAATCAATTCAAGAGAGCACAAATGTGTTGATCAGCTTTTCAGCCACAGTTAGTGATAGCAAAGGGCGTAGTCTGGTGATATTTCTGAGATGAAGTGTTTATTTGAGTCCTTGTCGAACCAGGTCATTGGTCATTAAACTAAAATTTACATAGCAGTATAGAGTGCCTGGCTCACTTTTCATATTTTGTTGTTTTAAACTTTGCGGACATTTTATATTATATACACAACCTGCTCCACACATTCAAAGAAAAAGCATAGAGAAGTAAACAGTTAAAGTGAATGAAAAATGGAAAACCCATGATTACATAAGTATTCCAACACATTTCTGTAACTAACCTAATTTAATTCAGGTCCATTAAATTATTTTAACAAGCCGCATAATTAGTTGAGTGACCTCCTCCATGTGTGCCATAATGGTCAATCACATTATTTTACAATATATACACATAGGTCATCTATGAAAAGCCCCTTAGTCAGGTAGTGAATTTCAACCAAATAATTGTATTAAAAATCCATAGAAGGACTTGAAAACCATTCAACCATAAAGGTCATGGAGCTTTCAGAACAACCAAGGGATAAAATTGTATACATACAATTTAAAACACAGTTCAGGAGAAGGATTTAAAGAAAGATGCTTAATATGGTGAAGACGACCATTAAGAAGTAAAAGACACTTCGAAACACTGCTTAGATCAGACTGTCCCCACAAACTGTCCTATAAAAGTAGACAACAGGTTAGGGATGTATATAGTAAAGAATTGTATCTTTGTACTTATTTTGACAAAATATAATGTTGACATTGCTATAATGCAGTTTTATGTAAATTCTAATTGCAAAGTATCTTTTATTTTTCTTTGATAAATTTGGTGAGTTGTGTATAACAATAAAGATAATTAAAGGATTATCATTCTGGTTTTCAAATGTATAAAACCTGTTAGAATAGCATTAATGGCTAGTGCATTAAAGTGTTTTAGATTGACAATAATATATATACAGTATATATAATGATATTGTTATGTTAGGTATTTGATTGTAGTGATTTTTTAATTCATATTTTTAAAGACAGGTTGGTCTCTATACTGAGTTTGTATAATCACTCAGTATCTCTTTAAAAAAATATATTTTTCATTTTAGTATTGCATATCTCAGTAAACATTCACTTACTCTAAAAATATTTAACCTTGTATTAAAATTATGTTCTTATTACATGCAAATTACTTTCAGATGGTTGTTTTTAAAGCACTATATAAAATAGAGTATTATTGTAAATCCCCGGTTTAACAGACTTTGCCTTACTGGACTACAGATTTAATGCACAAATTCTGTTAAAGGGTAATTTTCTCTTATAAAATCAGAAATATCACACCTTCCCCATAATTAGGAGAAATACACAAATAATAAATCGTGGTAAAAATAAATACTTTACGGGTTTAAAATTCAGAATTATCAGTGGATCCCTATAAGGGGTATGTTATTTTAATAACTATTTAATAATTATTTATGATGGTTGTATTATGTGTTTTCTGTGCTTTAACAACTTTTATATATTATATTCATGATATTACAGAAAAAGCTTGTGTATTTATTATCAAAATGGCACAGGAAAAAAAATATTGACTGTGTTGATTGTTAAAATCACTCTATATCACTCATATTGATTGTTAAAAAATAAGTAAAAAGATTCAAATATATATAAATATATATCATCATGATTTATTAGACATTTGGCAATAAAGCACACTCCTTTACCCTCCTAGTAAATGAAACTGAGAGATTACTGTATTAAAATAACTGTTTAGCTGGTGAATTCTAAAAGCATGTATCTGAATTAAAAGTAGAAAATATATAAGATACAGTAGATATATTTACTGTACTTTTTCTAAAGTACTTTACTGTACTGAACTACTGAATAAATAGATTGACATATTAAGATAAAAAACAGAAACTTGTTTGGCTTAAGTCTTAAACATACATGATATGAAGAATAAGTAAGTATATGTACAGTATATCAGTCTGCAAGAGTGAGTCAGATACTTTACGGCTAATTTACAAAAGTGAGCTGTTCCTCAATTGCAATAGCTAGTTTTCCATTTCTGGGCACACGTTCAAAAGGCTGTTTTCTGCTGCCCTGCTGTCAGGGTATAGCTGCTGCTGATTCTGCTCAGGCTCCTGGATGCTTCAGGAATGTTCTTCCTCAGTTTTTATTTTTATTATTGTTATTGTTTAATTATTATTGTCTGGTGTGGTGGCCATGGTTGTTGTCTCACAGTTCTTGGGACCTAGATTGGATTGCTGCCTGGTGTGTGCTATCTTTGTGGAGTTTATATGTTCTCCCTGTTTTCACTAGGTTCTCCAATTTCTGCCTACAGTTCAAAGACATACTGTTTAGGTTCATTGTCTGTTAATTGTCCACCATATATACTGTAAGTGCATGTGTTTATGTGCTCTAATAAAGACTGGCATCATTCTGGAGTTTTGAGCTCCAATTCCTCTTCATGTTTTCACATTCACAACAGCCCCAATTATACTGAACCCACATTTTTTCACAGGCCAAATGAATGGTATCTTTTATTTTTTAAGAATTCAGAGTATTCTTATTATTCAGAGTTCTTATTTTTAATTTATGTATTTTTAAATTAATGCAGACCTTGGAGACAATGGACACTGGAAAACCCTTCCTGCAATCGTTCTTCATTGACCTTGATGGCTGCATTAAAACTCTGAGATATTATGCTGGCTGGGCTGATAAGATACATGGCAAGACAATGGCAGTGGGTAGGTCTGTAATACTAGGAATGTGTATATATTTTGTGTTAATCAGTTTAACCCATTAACAGCAAATTTCTATTATATAATAATAATAATAATAATAATAATAATAATAATAATAATGAATATTATATTTTATTATTTTTCTTTTAAAGTGAGGAATCTATGACAACTGACTTGATCGTTAGACATGTCTGTCTGCACCTAAGGTTATGGGATCAGTGTAGGCTTGATAAGATTGAATATCAAGACCATATTCAGAATACAGAGAGTTGTGCTGTCTGTTATAGGTGCATAGGTAGATTGGAGATCATCTGGACAAGTTTACCAACTTCCTTTTTATCTTATAAACTTCTGATCATATGATAACCTCACCTGAAATTCTTATTTAGAGGCCATATTTTGTGATGAGTTAATATATGGATAAGAAAATTAGGTGAACTGATAAGAAAAACTTAAGTTATTATAGAAAGTACTTTTTCAATATTTTGAGCTGACTAATTTTTAGTTTCAAAAATTGCTCCTGAATTCAATACTTATTGTAACTTTTAATCACTCTAGATTACTTATAGAAATGGGAAAATACATGTAAATAGTTATTGTGTATAGGTGTCAAAGTGTGTAATCACAGAGAAACAACCACTTTAGGAAGTATATGAAATATTGGATTTCATTCATTATAACATATGCAATAGACAGGTTTTGGGGTCCAGGTAGAAAAGACAATGCAAAATAACTAATGTAATCCAAAAATGTAATAAGTCAATCAGGATGCAACAAACAATTTCTATATACTAGGTGCAATCTTTCTCAACGTTTAATTGTTCTTAATAAAATGCTGTATTTCTCAAATACTTAATGCATGATAAATTAGTGGTGTACAAATGTGACAACAATTTGAATAGAAAAATACTGGTACAATAATATAAGTGGTTTGTGGCTGTTTGCCTTCTCCAGGCTTCAGCCATTTTTAGATTTCCAATTCATTGAAACAGTGAGTTCACAGAGTACTAAAATATGCCGAGATGTTAATTACAAAAAACTAAATTATTACATTAGCATGTGTTTTACTAGTGTGCTTTATCACTTTATCCCATGATATAATTAAGATATTTAAAATTAAATTAGACTTCAGATCACCATAAAGTACCTTGAATCACTTCCAGGTGAATTCTGCATAGAGAAAGAGAAAGTAATGTTTTTCTGTTTTTTTTCTGACAGATGACAACTTTGTGTGCTTCACTAAACATGAACCCATAGGTGTGTGTGGTGCAATCATACCAGTAAGTATAAGTAAAAGATAGTTCAGGTGGGTAGCTGCGTCAGCATGCGTAGGCTGCAAAGGAACAAGTAATAGGTTTATTCCATGCTGAAAAAAAGAAGAAAGAGAACACAACGTTTCGGCCGTGGAGCCTTCTTCAGGTGTGAGAGAGACAGGGCAGTAGGCAAAGGTAAAGTAGCGGGAGAACAAAGGTTGGGAGGGAGGAGGAGTGAGAGGCGGGAGCAGGGGACAGAAAGAGAGGCCAATCAAGAGGTGTGAAGTCAGAATGGGTGCAGAGAGGTGTGAAATGAAACTTCCAATGAATGGAGAAAATTTAAAAGAACAGTAGTCTGTCGTTAAGGGAAGGGAGAAGGTGTGATCCTAGCTGCAGAATAATTTTAGTTTCGGTGGTCTTTCTGATGTATGAGTTTGGAAAACCGTCTTTGAGAACACAGACGGAGAGATTAGAGTGGTCGTGGCCGTCAGAGGTGAAATGAGAAACAATGGGCTTGGAGAGATCTTTAATCTTTACAGCCCTGACGTGTTCTCTGAAACGGTCTCCGAGTCTCCTTCCTGTTTCTCCAATGTAGATGGCTGGGCATTTACTGCAAGAGATACAGTAAATAAGGTTGCTGGAGGTACAAGATGCTGTCTGGGTGATCCGGAATTGTCCTGAGGGGCCTTGAATGAGTGTGGTGGTGGCTGTGTATTTGCAGGTGATACAGCGAGCTCTGTTGCAAGGGAAAGTGCCTGGTGTGGATGGTTGTTGAGGGCGGTCAAGGGAGCTGTGAACAAGGAGGTTACGCAGATTAGGTGGTCGGCGATATGAGATGATAGGGCGATCAGAAAAGAGGGCCCCAATGGAGGGATCATCCTGTAGGATGGAAAAGTTGTGGTTAATGGTCCTGGGGATAGGAAGTGTGTTAGGGTGGTAAGGAAGCACCAGAGTAAGTAAAAGATATCCTTTCTCTGAAGTTGAAGTTGATCAGTGTAGTGGCATATGCCATGACTGTGGATGTAACATGCTTCAGATGAGGTTCTGAGGAAATTAATTTGCTGCATATCACTAGGAACAGGGTGCTTGTGTTTTAGGAACATACAGTAGGTAGTTTCAGGACAGAATTTAAAGCTCAACACATTGGGATGTGGTCTTATTCAGGAGCCACTGGAACTGTATTCCAATTTATAAATATGCTGTGAATTCAGTGTAAAATCTTGCATTATATATGCATTTTATTAATTGCCATTGTGTACAAAAATGCAAGTGCAAATATACGGTAGATCACAATACCAACTTGTTAAAACACATTTGATACAGTGACTATGATCTCACTGTTAACATCTCTTCCTTTTTCCCTTTGTATGAACAATAGGCAGAGTCTGTGAATTCGTTGATCATTGTTCTTTACTTCATTTATTGGCCACTCTTTGATAAGAGTGATGTTATCTAAAAGCACAAGGTCAGGTGTTTCCTTGTACTGCAGATTAACACTGCAGTGTAACAGAATCTTTGGTTTATTAACTGTAAAAGATGCCAGACACTTGACAGGAACATCAAACATACCAGAGGTGGTTTACAAAATGCATAGGCTGAAAAAGCCTACATGCAAAGGAATACTTGTACTGACATAAAGACTTAAGAAGGGGAAACACAGTAAGCTCTTTATATTGAAAATGAAAATTGACAATGATAGATAGATACTTTATTGATCCTGTGAGGGAAATTGCAGTGCAACAGCAGCTTAACACAGACAACACAGCAACAGTGTAACAAGTGATACAATAATAATAATACAATACATACAATACAATCAGCACGGTGAGAAGTGCACTAAGAAGAGTTACTCACAGTCCAGAACACACAAAGAACAAACCAGAACAGAACAGTACGCAAAAAAGTTGTATTGCACAATATAAATATAAATATAAATGTATTGCACAAGTCCCTGGCATATTTTTTGCACAAAAACGGTTGTAAATGGAAAAAAGAAAAAGAACAGATGTAGCAGTTTACTGTTCAGTCCAGAAACAGGTCACTGTCAATGTTGCCTCTGCCCAGACACAAAGTGGATGCGTTGTACAGTCTTATGGCAGAAGGCAAGAATGACCTCCTGTAGTGCTCCCTGTCGCACCGTGGATGGATTAGTCTATTGCTGAACGTGCTCTTCATTTCCACAAGCATGTCATAGAGGGGATGAGAGACATTGTCCATGATGGCCTCTAGTTTGGACACCATTCTCCTCTCAGCCTCTACCTCCAGGGGGTCCAGGCCAGACCCAATGACAGAGCTTGCTCTTCTGATGAGCTTGTTTGGTCTGTTAGAATCTACTGCTTTAATCCTAGAGCCCCAACATACCACCGCGTAGAAAATGGCGCTATAACAATGAGTTCCATTTTAAAATAATAGTCAACAATATAGCAGTCACTCCACGAAACATTTCCATTTGGCAAAATCAGTGTGGCAAATCATTACAAGCCTTTAATTGACTACAGATATTTTCAAAGGTTTTTGTGCTCAGATGGGACCAAATGGAAACCTTTTGGTCTATGATATTGTGTTTGGTTAGATCCAACACTGTACATCTCTCAGGCAACACTATCCCTACAGTTGGTGTTGGCAGCATCATGCTTTGGGAACTGCTCCTCAGCAGGGACTGGAAAGCTTCTTAGGATTCAAGTAAAATGGACAGAGCAAAGTACATGCAGAAACTAGGGGGAAGCCTATTTTAATCTGCTAAAGACTTAAAATTGGGGTGAAAATTCAACTTTCATCATAATAATACACAATGGCCAAAGCTACACTAGAGTAGTTTAGGAATAAAAAATGAAAGTCCTGGACTAGCCTAATTAATGTCCTGATCTGATCTTAATGTCCTGATCTGAATCCTACTGATAATTGGGGAAAAGATCCCCAAGCAGCATGAGACAGCTTGAGCCAATCTGCCAAGGGAAATAGGCAAAAATTATACCAAGCTGGTTGGTCCACCAAGTTGGTAGAGACTTATTCAAAAGACTGGCTCATATAAATACTGTTAAAGTGGCTTCCATCAAAAATTGTTTTCACATGACTAAGTACTTATTTAATTGACATATTTCAGTTTTTCCATCCCTGCTATTGTTCATATTGCAGTAATATATATGGTTTCCATGCAGTGGAATTTCCCTTTATTAATGTTCATCTGGAAGATTGCACCAGCTCTTTGCTGCGGGAACACTGTGGTCATCAAGCCTGCAGAGCAAACTCCGCTCACAGCTCTCCACATGGGTGCATTGGTGAAAGAAGTGAGTCTACTTTATTGTATTAAGCTAAACAGCATTAAGCATTAAACTGTTTATTTTGAAGTATGACTTGGATAGGTTTTTGTTGGAGTGTATTGTAGTCAAAGCCAAGAGGCAGGAAAAGCTAACATAATCCTATGCCTTTATGACAGAGATAGGTTTATCATTAATATTTCTTATAACTTATAACTGCATTAAAAAGTAATTTTAATTTTCTACAGTATATGACCTGTAAATAAATTTGATTTGACAATTATTCATAGTTTTTAACTGATCAGATTGTTTTTTTTAATCACACATTATGACTTCAAAAACCATTACTCAGTTTTAATGATTCACATTTTGTTTTTCTACCAAACAGGCTGGTTTCCCCCCTGGAGTCGTGAATATATTACCAGGATTTGGGCCAACAGCTGGTGCAGCCATATCTAACCATATGGATATCGACAAAGTGGCATTCACTGGATCTACAGAAGTAGGTACATCTTAACAGATAGTATAACAGGCTATTCAAAATATCTATGTTTTATTATCCCAGCTGTGTTTAGGGCATTAGGGCATATTTTAAGTAAATCTCTCTTGCAGAGTGGTTTTATCTCTTGAATAATTGTAATCAGGTGCACGTTTGAATTTGTTTCAGATTTTATTCTTTAATTACTGACAAAATAAAACATATTATGCAGTGATGCCTTTGAAAGTCATGTGGTCACAGAACATTATTTCGTGATTTCTTTAGTGTTGTTTTTAGTATGGGAAGAACTGGAAATAACTGCCTTCATTTCAGGTTGGAAAACTAATCAAAGGAGCAGCTGCTAGAAGTAATTTAAAAAGAGTGACCCTGGAATTAGGAGGGAAAAATCCATGCATTGTCTACGCTGATGCTGATTGTAAGAAATATTCATTTTCCTTTCATTTGAAAGATTTTATTCCAATTTTAGATAAGAAATATACTTTAACATTTTAAAACTGATAAAAACATGGTGATTGTTAAAACCAATTTCTTGCATAAAATGAAAGAAAAACTGTTACCAGAGTAGGCAGATTCAAATTTCATTGATCTGTCTCAAATTAACATCCCCAAAATATCACAGCTACCAACTTCATGATAATAAATCCACTGAAATCTGCAATCAGTTGCAAGTCATTGTTTGAGACCAAGTTGATAATGTACTGGTTCCCCTGCAGTGCAGTTGGCTGTGCAGGAGTCCCAACAGGGTGCATTCTTTAACCAGGGCCAATGTTGCACTGCTGCATCACGAGTCTTTGTTGAAGAGAAGATCTACGAAGAGTTCATCCGTTGTAGCGTAGACAATGCCAAGAAACTTGTTGTTGGGGACCCATTTGATCCTAGAACGTCACATGGACCACAGGTAATTTTGAACATGCAGGCTAAAGGTGGTGGATGTCCTAAGGGAATTTTAAAGACCCCATATCATGTTTGAATGTTTCTTATAGGAAAAATCCCAATACCCATCTCTTGAAAAATGTGGTATGATATTCTGGAGAAACTGTAATTCAGAAACAGTATCTTTAAATTATGCAATAAGACAACAGATATAGTAACATATTCACATCTTTCTAAATGCTTTATTCCTCAAAGGATAACTGAATACTTGGAAACTATTTCTCAGCATTGTAAAAAAAGGAGAAGAAGAATCAAATTCTGTTTGCAAGATAAGTCTACATAATAAATATATTTAGGTCCTGGGTTTGATTGTGGGCAAGCTCTCTTTTGTGAGGAGCATACTCTTCCGGTGTTTTTTCTAGGTAGTTTGGTTTTCTCCCTCCTCCCGAAAACATGATAGTAAGTAATTGCATCTTGGAATTGTCCATTCTATGAGGAGAGGATCTGGACTAGTGTAGCTGATTTATTCTAATTGTCTATAATTACTTAGATGAATTTGAGTTTCTGGGATACAATTCTGAAATATCATTGATTGTTATTTGCCTTGTCTAGGGAACCTACAGATGCATAGATATAGTTTTTCTCAATTCCTTTTTAACATCTTTGGATTCATTTAATCCCACACAAACACATTAAATACATGCGGCTCCTAGAAAGTTTCTTCTGTGGGTGTGGTCAAATATGATGTTCGGGTGCATACGAGCAGCAGTTTAATAAATAAGCGCCAGGCAGCCAGAAACAGGGAGGGAAGGATTTAGCCCTTATATTTTAGCATATTATTACTGTAACTTTGTTTATAGTTTTTAACAATAACTTTAACTAATCATAAAAAAATAGACAATACTCTCTTCCAGTCTGTTAAAATCATTTCCCTTTTTAGTTTTATTTGAAAGTAGAAAAAACAAGGATTTCAAAAATGTTTTTGTTTTCATTTGGATATTATGAGGCTTTTCAATATATTATCTAAATTAAATTATCTTATTCCAAGAAGAAGGAAAAATAAACACCAGCAACAGTGCTATTACAATAAAAAATCTTTAGTTATTGCAAACATTTAAAAACATTTAAATATTATAATTTCTTAGAAATTTAAATTTTATATTCAAATATTAGGTGCATAGTTATGAAAACCATGGTGCTATACCCAAGATAACATGCAAAGTCAGTGCTTCAGCGTAGGAGGGAGTGACGTCTCCTTAAACAGTCATTTTGAACAAAGTAGTGTCCTGCTAAACAACATGTAGTGAATCTATTTTGTGTTAAACTCATTTCTGCACAGAGGCAAGATGTAATTCACAGGATAATTATTAGGCACAAGTACATTCTTAAGACCAAGGGTGATGAACCTTTTTTTAAGTGGAGTACACAAAATCGGGTTTATTTATTATACATAGAGTACCTTGAAAAACCTTGCAATGTTTCCAAATTACATTTTTTAAGTGTAAATAGGTTTGTCCCCATATGTTTCCTAAATCAAACTTTGAATTTCAGTATTGTGTCTCCTTGAAGATGGAAATTAAAGAGAATTGTACTGAATTATCTTCAACATTAGGCTAACATTCCCCCAATTTATGCCAAGTTCTTATTAATTTGTTTCAATAGTATTATATGTATTATGCATTAGCATTACATTTCCTTAGATTTTCCTTATCTTTCTGCATTCCAATAAAGAGTTGCCTTTGTTTTAATATTGGTTTGTTAATTTTCTTTCTAGGACAACCTATACCATTAGTATTACATTATACTCAGTTCTGTTTTACTTTCTTAATATAAGTGCTCAAATGGTAGAAAATGTATTTTTTTCCTCTTTATGTTTATCACAGATTGACCAGAAACAGTTTGATAAAATTATGGAGCTGATAGAGAGTGGGAAGCGAGAAGGTGCTAAGCTGGAGTATGGAGGCTATGCCATTGGAGACAGAGGCCTTTACATTCAGCCTACAATATTTTCAGGAGTTAAAGACCACATGCGCATTGCCAAAGAGGAGGTACTGTATGCTGTTTATTACAAGTGTGTCATGAAACATTTATGTAGTATTTTAGGAAATTAAGTTATCTGATAATAGTAAAAAGCATGCGTTACATCCATAGGACTGGTAAAATAACCAAAGCGTATATATCTTCTTACATCAGATACAGAGATCATGTTATCTCTCCTTTTTAGTAGTTTACTAAAACCCTAATTAAGGAAGAGAAGAGGTGATTGGAACTGTGTGCTTTACAGGGGAAACCTTGCTGACCCTTTTTAAGGACAGAGTGGCTAGAACTTCTATTTTTAGTGAAGATACAGCAAATAGGAGCTGCTGCAAGGGCACAGATGGGGTGGAGGAAGGGAATTGACAACAAAAAGTGCAAGACAGAAATGTTAGGGCAGGCAGTAGTGGACATTAGAGTTTGATCTCCTCCCCAACTTTTGTTTTAAACTCCATTTCAGTAGTTTAGTCAAACTCCAAGGCAGAGAAGATGTGTGATTCAAATAGAGAGCTTTATTGGAGTTACCAACCTGACTGAGTAGATCAACAAGTCTGTAATGATGGTTGTCATAAACATCCAAAGAAACAAAAGGGACCCTGTAATGCTGATGTTGAATTTATAATCTACCAAAACTGAAGATAAAATACAAATGAGGGTACAGTTAACAGATCAAATACAAATAAAATAAATATAGAGAGAAATAAAAGGTTGAAAGACTTTTTGATAGCATTTCCAAATCAACCGGACACAGAGAATAGGGTTTGTGTTTTGGTTGCCACTGCTCTCCAGCTCCTAAGCAGCACTGTGCATGATTTTTTATTTTGCAGATCTTTGGGCCAGTACAGTGCATATTTGAATTTAAAAGCCAAGAGGAAGTCATTGAAAGAGCCAACAGCACTGAGTATGGTTTGGCTGCTGCTGTATTCACTAGAAGTATGGATAAAGCACTGACTCTGTCTTCAACACTGCAGTCAGGTACCATTTGGTAGGTTTAAGACTACATTTTAAATCTTACTGATCTATCATGTAAATATATCCAATAAGTTTCTAGTTTTCAGAAATAAGAAAAAAAGTGTTAAATAATGTATTGCCTACCACTATCATGGTCTATAAGAGATATGAATTTTGATTATAGTAGGATCTCGACATTCATGAGGGTTCAGTACATGTAACCAATGTGAATAGCCAAATTTACATATAACCAAGTGATCCTCTATACCATTGCATAATGTACTACAATATATTGTATAGTGTGCATGGTTAAAAGACAAGTAACCCTGCCTTATATGATAATTAAAG
Organism: Atractosteus spatula; assembly: GCF_055471065.1. Classification (NCBI taxonomy): domain Eukaryota; kingdom Metazoa; phylum Chordata; class Actinopteri; order Semionotiformes; family Lepisosteidae; genus Atractosteus; species Atractosteus spatula. Next base: position 44,379,670 of record NC_142712.1, on the reverse strand, counting down.
TATTAATGCATTAGTTTTACGTTAATGAACATAACAATGATCAAATATACAATAGCAATCACAAACTCCCACTAATCAGCTAAAATAAAACAACACAGATCCCTCCTCTGTGTCCAATGGATGTCTGCACTTTCTCTCTGCCTTTATGATTAGCATGCTACACTGTATTGAAAAGGGTGATTAAACTGACAGTGAGCCTGACATTTCTCATACTGCCAACACAGAACCGGGAGCATTTGTTATAAAACAAAAACAAGATCATGATGAGATGGGGTCACTGGGTCATGATTACATGGTCAGGGGGCAGCAAGAGACTCACTTACTACTGTAGCTAGATTCATCTCATGATCCTAGTCAGCAGTGCAGCTCTGTTCTTACATCCAAGATCCCATCAGCCAGACTGAATCGAGAATAAATTTGCGAATGTTAAATTTGCATATGTCTGATGAGGAAAGTGTTGAATGTGTGTAGTTAACTTAATTACTGAAATGATTCTGATCTGTCCTGTTGTCTTACAGGGTGAACTGTTATAATGCTCTTCATGCTCAAGCTCCATTTGGTGGCTATAAAATGTCAGGAAATGGCCGGGAACTGTAAGATCATATTGCTTTAATTTTCAAACATTTGGTTAATTCATAACTTCATAACATAATCCATTCATAATTCATAACATAATATACTATGTCAGGCAATCTGTTTTACATTGGATTCTAACATCATCCACTCTTTAAATTTACCTCTTACTGTTTCAGTAATGTTGTTACTAAGTTGCTACTGAATTGGAATTAAGTTGCTCTTCACACCCTTACATTTGCAAATGTGAAATACATACATCAATATGTAGACATTCATTCATTATAAATAATTCTTAATATTCTTGTATCTAAGAAATATGTCCTGTTGTTACTCTGTTTACAGTCATTCACTACATGGCTGTCCAGTGCATGTTCTTTGATATTAAAATTTCCATTTACTATATGTGTAGAATACACTAATAATTGACTAATGAATACACTAATATGAAAAGAGAATAAAAATCTTTTTATTTTAAAAACCACTAGGAATATTTTCTTTTTTTTCTTTTTAGTGGTGAATATGCCCTCGCAGAATACTCAGAGGTCAAAGCAGTCACCATCAAACTGACAGAAAAGCTCTCCTAAAAGAAGAATGGCTAGAATGATGGGAGAAAAAACTACTGATGTTCCAATCTGCTTTGGAATATGGACACATGGAATACCAATCTGACTGACACAATAGCAGTATGTTAAGAAAATAGATTTCCAAGTTTTGGAAATCATGAAGGTTGTATGATAACAGGTTATCTATTACCAGAGCAGTGTTCTTGATTTCAAACACATAGGCTCATGAGACTTTATTTTTGTATATAAAATGTATATACCCTGGAAGGGTGACCTGAACTGAGATATACTTTTAACATTTACTTGGTTATTTTGAGGAATGTCAGGGCTGACTTTTAAAGTAATCGTTCTTTATCTTTATATAAGACACAGGAGCATACAGTAACTGTGATTACTACTGTAATCAAAAGCACCATGTGCCGCCTTCACGGGGATTCTTTTCTTTAATCTAGGTATTCCAGTGTAAATGCTATGGAACTGTTTTTTTCATTATATAAATTCTTATTTTGTACAGAATGTATTTTAATTTATCTCAATTTACTGTAACCAATCAGTACCCTCTTTAAAAATATTGACAAGAATCAAGAAGTAAAAATGCCTGAAAACTCGCATTATAGGACTGGTCCATTTTTAACATTTTAGCACCAAATAGAATTCCTCTTTAATCAGTGTGATACAGCCCAGCATCAGCTGATCAGCAAATTTTCCATCCTGGTGACCCAGATATGTAACCTGTTTAATTTAAGTAATGCATTTAAAGATAGATTTAACAATTATCTTAATTCTTAATTCTGTTATCTGGCCTCTTCCTCTCTCCTGTGCATGATTTATCCCCTTTTCTCCACTACTCATTACATCCATTGCTCATAACCACTTCACCCTACTGAGGTGACAAAATGAAACCTAACAAACATCATAAGGTGCCAGGTAGTACTGTAGTCTTATGTGTTACTTCAGGTCATTGGTCCAGTGAAGAGTAGTCTAATAACACACCCAGGATATAATTTACATATAAATTAATCTAGTCAGTACCAGGGCTACAAGTTATTTTTGGTCTGTTTCGATTTTTAAGTAAACTTTCATTGTACAGGTGACATCTAGTGGTTGAACTGTGCAACCACCCTTTGTGATAGTCAGGGTGGTTTTAGTTGGGTTTTGATATTTTGCCATGGAGTGTAGTGAGATGTTTTTTTCTGTGCCCCATATTATCACTTTCAGAAGTATTTGTCCATGTTTTAATATGTGTATATTTTTATGTACAAGGATATTACAACATTAACTGCACAGTTTATTAGTTTTTTCCGACATCAGCCTTCTTCTTCCTGCTGGAAGAGGTGTTAGTGGGGCCAGCACCCTGCGGTCCATGTAGGTCCTAATGCTCCTGTATAGTGACGGGGACACTATACTGTAAACAGGCGTCGTCCTTCGGATGAGACGTAAAACTGAGGTCCTGACTCTCTGTGGTCATTAAAAATCCCAGGGCATTTCTCAAAAAGAGTAGGGGTGTAACCCCGGTGTCCTGGGCAAATTTCCCATTGGCCCTTACCAATCATGGCCTCCTAATAATCCCCATCTATAAATTGGCTTCATTATTCTGCTCTCCTCCCCACTGATAGCTGATGTGTGGTGAGCGTTCTGGTGCACTAGGGCTGCCGTCGCATCATCCAGGTGGATACTGCACATTGGTGGTGGTGGAGGGGAGTCCCCATTACCTGTAAAGTGCTTTGAGTGGATTGTCCAGAAAAGCTCTAATTAAGTGTAAGCAATTATTATTATTATCAATATTAAACAAGGGATTTTATGTGCTTAGTTCCACCTCAACATGCCAAAAGGATGATGGTAGCAGCAGTGGGACAATGACACTAGTGAAAAATAAAGTTCAAGTTGAGAACTTTTTTTCTCCATTTCTTCTCTTATATTTTCTTTTGATAAAATAAACTATATTAAACTAAATAAAATGAAGCTATGGAAGTGGCCATAACATAAGCTGTAGCTACAGACAAAAAAACCCCACAAGAACCCAGTCAGGTGGAGTGCTATTGCAATTACAAAAATATGTCAGGAACATCAGTGGTAGAGAATAAAAGCACATTTCAAAGCGCTAAAAGGGGCACCCATGCAATATAAGACATTTTATAGGCACTTTATATTTAAATGTTTATTATTAATTATAAGTATTATTATTAAGCCAAGAAACCGGTTTACTTGATTACAGAAGGGATATGGATGCGGGAGAACAACAAGGAAAAGAGAGTGGGCTATATAAGAATATTTTTCAAATAAAGAACGAATTTTAAATCTGGAGAAAAGTGTAAGCTTGTTATGTTGCGGCTGGATACAGCAGCGCAGGTGGTGATTTGTCAGAACTCATTTGCAAGAGACCAGAGAGTGAAAACTGAAAGACAATAATGAAATAATTGAGTACTAGCATGTGGGGCTTAATCAGTCCTGGCCAGTCAATAATGGGAAAGAAAAAAAATTGGAGAGGCGCAACAATCCCAGGAGAAGCTGACATACTACATCCCTGGCAAAAAGGGGCTGCTGCACAGCCTATCGGTCAGAATAAAGGAGAAACTGGATAGTGAGACCCCTGAAAAGGGAACCAAATGGGCTTGAAGCGCAGCCCTCTAGAGTGCCAGGGCTGAAGGTTGGCAAGTTCAAGGGGCAAAGAGTAGATGCGGAATGGACTGCAGGCTTGAATCTGAGGCTGCTGTGTTGGGTGATGTGGTGAGCAGGCAAGGAGCTGAGACTCCTACGCTGGGTGATTCTAGAGCTGGGGCTGCTGCAATGGGTGCCACCGAGAGCTGCGCAGAGCAGAGCATTGGCAAGATGAAACCTAATGGTGAGCCTTCCGAGAAGGGAGCCGGACATATTCAAAGCCCTGTCTTGAGGCTGCAGTGCTTGCTGCACAGAACAAAGTGCTGGCTTGAAGGCGAAAACTGCTTAGCAGAGTGAAGTGCTGTCTCGAAGCCGAAATTGCTGCCAAACACAGTCCGTCAGTCAGAAACAGGGAGCCTCGGGTATAGGTGAAACCGAATGGTGAGCCTCCTAAGAAGGGAGTCGGATGCATATAAGGGCAGAAAACTGCTGCACAGCCGGTGGGTTGGAAAAGAAAGGGAGCCTAAGGTACAGGAAAAACTGAATACCAACCCTCCAGAAAAAGGGGATCAAACAGGTTTGTAGAGCTGGCTTGAGGCTGTAACTTCTGTGCTGAGTGAAGTGCTGTCTTGCTCAGTATAGATATGTGAAGATTGAAAGCAGTACGGCCAGTGAGGAAAAGCAGCACATTGACTCTAAACAGAAAAAAGGAACTTGAATAATAAGTAGGAAATTGCTAATGTACATGGATCTGGTCAGAGCAGCAAACCCTACTCTGGAAAACCATGAGCCCTCATGACAATGTGATGGTTTTCCAGGGCAACCGCTAGGCAAAGGACACTGTGAAAGAATGAAGACTAATTAAACTAGAATTCACTTGTGACCATGAAGATTTGAGGTATTATGCTTTTACTGCAGTCATAATTTTTCACTGCCTACAACTGTCATTGTACTCAAGGCTGTGGACCTCGATCCGTGTTGATTGGAGGTGGTGCAGAATGTGGATGACTCCCTGGAGGTGGCATACAGTACCCTGTTTTGCTGTCTTTTAGCCACTACTGAAGTATTAAACCAATTCTTATTTAACATTTTTATTTAACAAAAATGTTTTGACCACAGTTTTATAAGGCAGTGTTTTAGATACATGTTCTCTAAATGGTCAAATAGGAAAAGTTTGAAAATACACTTTCTACATAATAAACATTCCTATTCCTTGAATTTAAAACCAAAACAAAATTATGTTTAGCGACACCACACAGCACCAAACATGCTTAATTTACTTGTAATTTCAGCAGTACCTAACAAAAAAGAAATGCTAGAAATATTTTAGATGTTTTTGGCTAATATGGAGTCATGTGGGTAACTTTTAGACCACAGTTTTACCAGGCAGAGATGTAGATGAATGTTCTCTAAAAGCTCCAGCCATAACTCAAATGTCAAAAATGAAAGATTTGAAAACATACTTTCTACATGGTAAACTCTCTTAATTATTGCATTTAAAACCAAAACAAAATCCTTAACCATAAATAGCATAAAACATTTTTTTATTACATAATTTTAGCATTAAGTAAACAAATGAAGAAATTCTGGAAACCCTTTCACCGCTGACATACTATATTTAAAAAGCTTTAAAATTGTGACTTTAAATGTGTTTGGCTGATTTGGAGTGATTTGGGTAACTTTTTGGCCAATGTCTTAGCAGGTATTGTAGATGAATGTTCTCTAAAAGCCCCAGCTAAGAATAGGGTTTGAACAACACCTAGACATTTCATGATGCATTTGCTGTGTTTTAGGATGCATGTGAAATGCAGGAAAAGTGTTGGTTTGTTGTTTCCTCAAAAAAGAAACTTGGCCCAATTTTGCAGTTTTTGCTGACCCACGCACATGCCAGTCAAAAATAGTTAAAAATGAAAGGTTTGAAAAAAAAATCAAGTTTGAAAACATACTGTCTACATTCTATACTTTCTTATTTTTTCCATTTAAAACCAAAATAAAATAAATACCTTTAGACAAGCTTTAGTGGTATCTGTAATGTCCTATACACATCATGCCATGTTGCATCTATTCAGTAACTGACTTTATTCTGTTGCTGTCTTTGCTTAATACTGTATACTCCCAACGGAAACCCAAGAGGATCATTTACTGTATGTTAACTCATATCCTTACATTTCGGCTGTATCGCATTTTTTTGACAAACTGAAGCACACATGCAAATGAACAGCTTTTGAATTAAAGGAAATAGGAACACTTAAGCCATTATATTCCAATGGCAGATACAGGAACAAACAATAAAAATAAAATAACATAATAATAATTAACAAATAATAATAACTTTGAACTACATCCAAAATATAACATGACTGTTCTGTGACATTACCTAGTACACAGTGAAAACAACATCAAACGTGTCAAAAATTGCTCTACTTTTAATCCCCTTCACAAGCATATGTTGATATTGAAAAAAAAAAACATTTATTATTTAGAGATTTAGTCTTTCCGGGGCTTTAACAGTTCTCCCTGACCTCTTGAGAGGCACATTATCTGGTATCCGACAGGGCTCTTGACAATTCATTTTGACCGTAACTTCATCCTCGGATTCCGTCTGTCTTGTTAGGTGAGTCTGATATTTGGGCCCTCTTGGCCACCCTGTAGAACCTAGTCAGGAGTTTTTTGGAACTGTGTGTGATTTCTTCTCTCAACTGCTCATCCATCTGTTAGTAGTGCATAAGATCTTGCACCCACTTCTTGAAGCACAGTGCCCATTCGATTCCATTCTCTCTGCTCTGCATTGAACAACCTGACTTTGTCCTCCGCTTTCAGTGGATTTGTTCGAGCAAGAATTAGAGTTAGGTTAAGAACAACACATAGACATTTTGGAATGCATTGGTTGCAGTTTAGGGTGCCTTTGAAATGCTGGAAGAGTGTTGTTTCTTTGTTTCATTGAGAAAGAAACTTGGCCCAATTTTGTTATTTTTACTAAGCCACGCTCTTATCAAATAGTGTCCGAGCTAGGAATAGGGATAGGTTGAAAACAACACCTAGACATTTTGGAATGCCTTGGATGTGTTTGAGGATGTATTTGAAATGCTAGAAGAGTGTTGTTTCGTTGTTTGTTTGAGAAAGAAATTTGGACCAATTTTGGGATTTTTGCTAAGCCGCGCGCCTGTCAAATAGTGTCCGAGCTAGGGTTAGGGTTAGGTTGAAAACAACACCTAGAAATTTTGGAATGCCTTAGATGTGTTTTAGGGTGAATTTGAAATACTGGAAGAGTGTTGCTTCGTTGTTTCCTTGAGAAATAAAATTTTCCAAATTTTGAGATTTTTACTAAGCCGCGCGCCTGTTAAATAGTGTCCGAGCTAGGGTTAGGGTTAGGTAGAAAACAACACCTAGACATTTTGGAATGCCTTGGATGTGTTTTAGGGTGTATTTGAAATGCTGGAAGAGCGTTGTTTCGTTGTTTCTTTGAGAAAGAAATTTGGCCCAATTTTTTATTTTTGCTAAGACACGCACCTGTCAAATTGTGTCCGAGCTAGGGTTAGGGTTAGGTTGAAAACAACACCTAGACATTTTGGAATGCCTTGGCTGTGTTTTAGGTTGCATTTGAAATTGTGGAAGAATGTTGTGTCTTTGAGAAAGAAATTTGACTCAATTTTGTGATTTTTGTTAAGCCGCTCGCCTGTCAAATAGGGTCTGAGCTAGGGTTTGGGTTAGGTTGAAAACAACACCTGGACATTTTGGAATGCCTTGGATGCTTTTAAGAGTGTATTTGAAATGCTGGAAGAGTGTTGTTTCGTTGTATCTTTGAGAAAGAAATTTGGCACAATTTTGAGATTTTGGCTAAGCCGCGCGCCTGTCAAATAGTGTCCGAGCTAGGGTTAAGGTTAGGTAGAAAACAACACCTAGACATTTTGGAATGCCTTGGATGTGTTTTAGGGTGTATTTGAAATGCTGGAAGAGTGTTGCTTCGTTGTTTCTTTGAGAAATAAATTTTTCCGAATTTTGAGATTTTTGCTAAACCGCGCGCCTGTCAAATAGTGTCCGAGCTAGGGTTAGGGTTAGGTTGAAAACAACACCTAGACATTTTGGAATGCCTTGGATGTGTTTTAGGGTGTATTTGAAATACTGGAAAAGTGTTGCTTCGTTGTTTCTTTGAGAAATAAAATTTTCCAAATTTTGAGATCTTTGCTAAGCCGCACGCCTGTTAAATAGTGTCCGAGCTAGGGTTAGGGTTAGGTAGAAAACAACACCTAGACATTTTGGAATGCCTTGGATGTGTTTTAGGGTGTATTTGAAATGCTGGAAGAGCGTTGCTTCGTTGTTTCTTTGAGAAATAAATTTTCCCGAATTTTGAGATTTTTGCTAAGCTGCGCGCCTGCCATATAGTGTTCGAGCTAGGGTTAGGGTTAAGTTGAAAACAACACCTAGACATTTAGAATTTCTTGGATTTGTTTTAGTTTGTATTTGAAATACTGGAAGAGTGTTGTTTCGTTGTTTCTTTGAGAAAGAAATTTGGCCCAATTTTGAGATTTTTGCTAAGCCGCGCGCCTGTCAAACAGTGTCCGAGCTAGGGTTAGGGTTAGGTTGAAAACAACACCTAGACATTTTGGAATGCCTTGGATGTGTTTTAGGGTGTATTTGAAATGTTGGAGGAGTGTTGCTTCGTTGTTTCTTTGAGAAAGAAATCTGGCCCAAGTTTGGGATTTTTGCTAAGCTGCGCGCCTGTCAAATAGTGTCCGAGTTAGGGTTAGGGTTAAGTTGAAAACAACACCTAGACATTTGGAATTTCTTGGATTTGTTTTAGGGTGTATTTGAAATACTGGAAGAGTGTTGTTTCGTTGTTTCTTTGAGAAAGAAATTTGGCCCAATTTTGGGATTTTTGATAAGCCGCGCGCTTGTCAAATAGTGTCCGAGCTAGGGTTAGGGTTAGGTTGAAAACAACACCTGGACATTTTGGAATGCCTTGGATGCTTTTAAGAGTGTATTTGAAATGCTGGAAGAGTATTGTTTCGTTGTTTCATTGAGAAATAAATTTTTCCAAATTTGAGATTTTTGCTAAGCCGGGTGCCTGTCAAATAGTGTCCGAGCTAGGGATAGGGTTAGGTTGAAAACAACACCTAGACATTTTGGAATGACTTGGATGTGTTTTAGGGTGTATTTGAAATGCTGGAACAGTGTTGTATCGTTGTTTCTTTGAGAAATAAAATTTTCCAAATTTTGAGATCTTTGCTAAGCCGCGCGCCTGTTAAATAGTGTCCGAGCTAGGGTTAGGGTTAGGTAGAAAACAACACCTAGACATTTTGGAATGCCTTGGATGTGTTTTAGGGTGTATTTGAAATGCTGGAAGAGCGTTGCTTCGTTGTTTCTTTGAGAAATGAATTTTCCCGAATTTTGAGATTTTTGCTAAGCTGCGCGCCTGCCATATAGTGTTCGAGCTTGGGTTAGGGTTAGGTTGAAAACAACACCTAGACATTTTGGAATGCCTTGGATGTGTTTAAGGGTGTATTTGAAATGCTGGAAGAGTGTTGCTTTGTTGTTTCTTTGAGAAATAAATTTTCCCGAATTTTGAGATTTTTGCTAAGCTGCGCGCCTGCCATATAGTGTTCGAGCTAGGGTTAGGGTTAAGTTGAAAACAACACCTAGACATTTGGAATTTCTTGGATTTGTTTTAGTTTGTATTTGAAATACTGGAAGAGTGTTGTTTCGTTGTTTCATTGAGAAAGAAATATGGCCCAATTTTGGAAGTTTTGCTAAGCCGCGCGCCTGTCAAATAGTGTCTGAGCTAGGGTTAGGGTTAGGTTGAAAACAACACCTAGACATTTTGGAATGCCTTTGATGTGTTTTAGGGTGTATTTGAAATACTGGAAAAGTGTTGCTTCGTTGTTTCTTTGAGAAATAAAATTTTCCAAATTTTGAGATTTTTGCTAAGCCGCGCGCCTGTCAAATAGTGTCCGAGCTAGGGTTAGGGTTAGGTTGAAAACAACACCTAGACATTTTGGAATGCCTTGGATGTGTTTTAGGGTGTATTTGAAATGCTGGAAGAGTGTTTTTTTTTTATTATTATAAAGGTACAAAAACACAAACAGCAATCATCAACAACACCAGTATAATATCAAGACAGTGAAAATAACCCCTTCCACCGCTCTTTAGCAGCAGCAAAACCCCACCTCAGAATATCCCATTTGACTCTACAGGATACATCATGTAGTACTTTATAAAACACAGTAGAAGGCGCTCCGCTCACTCCATGTTCAATAAGGTCCTTACGGGAGGCCCACAGATGAAACTTCACCACGCTGATGAAAAACCACAGAAGAAAACTCTGTCCCCATCTTCGAGGCTTAGGGATCCCACGCAGAATCACTTGGCTGGTCGCGGTGAAGTCCGGTTTCACCTGTTTCAAGACTCCCCCACACAATTCCCAGACCCTCTGTGCAAAACCACAGTTCCAAAACACATGTTGGACAGTTTCCACCTCCCCACATTCGGAACGAGGACATTTATCCTGTCTGGACAAACTATGACGGTGTAGAGTCTCCCTGACTGGGAGCCTCTTCCACAATATTAACCAGTTTAAATCCTTTAATTTATTCTCCAACCCCACAGGTTGGTTCTGTCTCCAGACTTCCTCGGAAATACCCACTACAGCAGGTTCTTCTCTAGAAGTAGCTAGCTGATACAAAGCTTTGTGGTTCACAGACACCAACCCTTCTTTGGCACCGGGGTGCTTCCTTAGCCACTGCACAGCATGCTTGTACCACCACGGCCGTTTCTCTGCCTTCGGAGTCGCGTTAGTCCAGACCACCAAGTGCTTCACTACGGGTGAGAACCACAGGTGTGCAAAGTGAACGCACAGGTGGTCCGGACTCTCATGCAGCAACCTGCACAGCCCTGAAACAAAGAGGGAGTCCAATTTTGCAGGCAGATCAGGCACCGCCCGTCCTCCCTCTTCCACCGGCCTGCACATATCCACCCTCCGAATATATTCATACCCTCCTCCCCAGATGAAACGGAAGATTGTCCTCACTAGTTCTTTGCGGAACCTAGGAGGAAGTGGAAACACCCACGCCAAATGGAGGAGCAACGGCAAGACATCGACTTTCACCACCAAGACTTTCCCTATATACGTCAGGTGTCTACTCTGCCACAATCCCAGTTTTTGTTTAACTTTTGCTAACTTTGTTTCCCAGTTTATTATGGCAGAGCCGCTGGCCAGGAAATTGACCCCCAGGATCTTAATGGGCCCTGCTTCCAGAGTGAGGCCCCCGACCACGTCCCGTCTGTCTTTCCATCTGCCAAAAAACTTGACAGTGCACTTACTTTTATTTAGTAGTGCCCCTGTTCCCGCCGCCATTTTGTCTGCTATCCCCAAAACCTGGAGGAGACTCCTGTCAGAAGTGAGGAGCAACGTTACATCATCAGCGTAGGCAGCAACTTTGGCTTGCGCCCCGCCGCTGCCTGGTACCACCACGCCTTCCACCCTGGGGTCGCACCGGATCCGGTGCAGGAAAGGCTCCAGATACAACACATATAGTAAAGGGGACAGGGGGCACCCCTGCCTCACACCACAACTCACCACAAAACCCGTCCCCATCCTACCATTCACACAGACCCGGGAAGTAACCCCGTTATACAGGATTTTAATCCATTGAATAAAAGGCCTGCTAAGTCCTAGCCTCCGTAGGACCTCCCACAAAAAGGAGTGATGAACCCTGTCAAAAGCTTTGCTTTGATCTAAATTGACCAGCATCAACTCCAGACCCCTCTCCTCTACCCATTGAATGGTGTCCCTTACTAACTGGAGGTTCCAGGCTAGCTTCCTCCCCTCGACACTGCAAGTCTGCTCCCTACAGACCAGGCCTGGCATCACCTTCCTCAGCCGCCTGCTCAGCACCCTGGCCAAGATCTTATATTCAGTGCAGAGCAACTGGATCGGCCTCCAGTACTCCAGGTCTTCTTTACTTCCCTTCTTGTAGATCAGGGTCAGGATCCCCGTCTTCATTGTCCCCGCCAGCTCCCCTGACTCCAAGATCTCATTAAAGACTGCAAGGAGCATAGGCTGCAAGTGGACCCAGAAAACAGAATAAAAATCAATAGGCAAACCGTCTATGCCCGGAGCTGTGCCCTTCCGTAACCCCTCCATAGCTGCTTTTAGCTCCTCACCCGACAAAGCACCCTCCAGCTCATCCGTCTTCTCAATCTTTCCCTGGACCCCTGACAGCAACTCGTCCCACAAAGCTGTGTCCACCGGTTTTTCAGTGAACAGCTCTCTATAAAACTCTGAGGCACGCATCACCATGTCAGAGGGGTCAGTGACAACGGAGCCGTCCTTCCGCCTTAGGCCTTCTATAAGCGTCCGGGCTTGTCTGGAGCGCACCGAACCGAAGAAAAGTGCAGAGCACTTTTCATTATTCTCCCGCAGATCTCCCCTGACTCTGAAAAGGAAGTCTCTTGCCTTAGCTTGCCAGACCTCCTTCATTCTGGATCTAAGTTCTGCAGCTTTCTCTGCATCAAAGGACCTACCCCGATTGAAGGCTTCATAGAGGCCCTGCAGTTCGCTTTGCAGCTGCTCCACCTCCCTCCTTTCTCTATCTCTCCTGTCACGACAGTATTGTATTGACTCTTTGGCCACGGCTCTTTTACAAGCCTCCCACCACTCTACAGCAGATGAAAACCTCCACCTTCTATCGAGAAAGTTCTCTAACAGAGCCGTAATCCGGCTTCTGTAGTCAGCCTCCGACAACACTTTTGTATTTAGCCTCCAGAAGCTAGATCTGGGCCCGGAGTTAACAGAGGTTATGCTGACAGACAACATCATGTGGTCGGAGAACCACACCGGAATTACCTGACCAGCCTGTGACAATCCCCTCAGGGTGGTGAAGATGTAGTCCAGCCTTCTAAAGCGATCCTTGCCGTTGCTCCAGGTGTAGTTTTTGGAGTTTGGGCCAGTGTTGCCAAACCCATCCTGCAACTTAAAGTGGCCCACCAACTCCCTTAGGACTCTCGCCCCTGCCCTGTTTGTATCACTGACATCAACATTAAAATCCCCGCCCATAAACACCACTCTGTTTGTAAAGAGTAATGGCTCTATTTGTTTCACAAAATCAGCTTGCAAGCGTCTTTCGGCTGGGCCATACACAGCAATTAGACGCACCTTTAAAAAATCCCACACCCCGTCAACCACCAACAATCGCCCCGGAACAATTGACAGAACCTCCCCACACACAAAATTTGGTATCCCGCACAAAATCCCCACACCTGATGAGTGCACACCCCCTATGCTCCACCAAGACTGACCCTTTCGCCATGCCTTCCTAAACTCAGAAATGTCCTCCTGAGATCCTAAGTGGACCTCTTGAAGGAAACAAAAGCCGAACTGGTGTCTCGCGAGGTCTTCGAAGACACCAGTCCGCTTCACAGGGCTCCTCAAACCCCGGACATTTACCGAACATATGACACGGTTCATGTCGGGTCATGAGGAGTTTGAGCCCTAACCTCGCCTTCCAGACTAACCCCTGAATTTTCCATCCCCCCAGATGCCAAGTCGCTCTCGTCTTCACCAGACTGCTGCAGGCTCTCCTCCCCCGAGGAAGATAACTCACTCACGGGATCCTTGGAGACCTGCAGGTGAGCCGATTCCACTATTTCAGCTGTGCTCCCTGGCTCTGCTTCACTTTCCTCGCTAAGCGCCGGCGGCTCACCTTGTCCTGGGGGGATGGGCTCCTCGCTGACCACCATCTCCTCCGGTTCCTCGGGAGAGACTGACGTTACAGGCGGTTCACCGCCCCCCACCTCCAGTACCCCCTCGGGGCCCCTTCCCCTAGCTGTCAACCTCCCCACCGCCTTTTTGTTTTTCCGCCCCCCCAACCTTTCGGTACCTTCTTGTTGTTCTCCTGCAGACACCAGGGGGCCATCTGATGCCACCACCTCTTTACTACCCCCTTCCCCCGCCCCCTCCGAATCACTATCCAGAGTTTCTACAGGCAACCCCTGGAACCGGTTCAATGTGCTAAACTTAGCCCGGGGCCAGGTAGGACTCTTTGACTCCCTCCCTCCCTTCTTCTTAGCGGACCTGCTCAAAACCGGGGACCAGCTTGGGGACTCAAGACCACCCTCTGGGACCACATCAGCCCAGGATCTTGATAAGGGTTGGTCAGCAACCGTCCCGCCCGACCCCTCCCCTTCTTGCTCTGGCTCCCCCATATCACCCGTTTCAGAAGGCACCTTAGTCCCGGCAAACAGTACCGGACCTTCTGATGGGCCCGGTGCGTCCCGTTTTGGGGCCTCAGCAGGGCCCTTAACAATGTCGGCGAAGCTTCTCCGCTTTCTTGGGCACATACGGTACACGTGGTCCATCGACCCGCACAGATCGCAGGTCAGAATCTGGCCGCAGGTCTTGGCCTCATGTCCCGCTGCGCCGCACCTCCTACAAACTCCCCCCGGACAGTTCGCCGCAACATGTCCCGGCTGAAGGCACTTTTTGCAGGTCAGGGGTTGACCTGGGTAAAACAAGTAACCCCTGTTAGGCCCAATTGAAAAGAAAGCTGGAGGGTGCAGAACGCCCTCCTCCCCCGACGGCTTAGGCCGGAGCCTAACCATATACCTCCTCTTCCCAGTCCAAACTTTCGCTGGATCTAACACCTTGCTACCGGCTCCTTGGATGTCCACAAACCGTGATAGGAACATCACAACGTCCCGTTCTGGCAGCAAGGTGTTGAACACATGGACGGTGAGGGGCCGTACCTCTCTCACAAAGAGGGGCTCTGTGAAAAAACCGCTCAGAGGGGGAAAATCCTTCCCGAACTGGGCCTTTTGCCACACAGTCTCGCAAAGTTTGTCCGACTCCATGGTCAAGTCATAGATTCCCTTCGCAGGGAAATCTTGCAGACTAGTGATGTCCTTCACCCGGACACCCAGGACCCGAAACAACACCTCCTTCTCGAACTTGTCTCTATTCGCCCAACTGGCTTTCTCTTCCGCCGTCTTCGCTACGAAGCGCACTGTGCGCCGCATCTGTCCCTCACGGGACAGAGGACGCCCAGCCGCCGAGTCGCGGGCCCACTCGCCCGCCGCTGCCGCCGCCGCCATCCGGAAGCCCCACTTCGCCCCCCGGGCTCAACCCAGGGCGACTACCCGTGGTAGCTTGGGATCCCTCGACCTCCTTCCTCCTCCGGTAGGTTGCTCCTCCTCCCTCTGGTTGGCTCCCCGGTCTCCCTCCTCGCCGCCGCCGCCGTCTTCTCCGTCGTCTCTTCTCGTCCCCCAGCCAAGTCCTCAAGCCGCGCGCCTGTCAAATAGTGTTCGAGCTTGGGTTAGGGTTAGGTTGAAAACAAGACCTAGACATTTTGGAATGCCTTGGATGTGTTTTAGGGTGTATCTGAAATGCTGGAACAGTGTTGTATCGTTGTTTCTCTGAGAAAGAAATTTTGCCAAATTTTGAGATTTTTGCTAAGCCGCGCGCCTGTCAAATAGTGCCCGAGCTAGGGATAGGGTTAGGTTGAAAACAACACCTAGACATTTTGGAATGCCTTGGATGTGTTTTAGGGTGTATTTGAAATGCTAGAAGAGTGCTGCTTTGTTGTTTCTGTGAGAAATAAATTTTTCCAAATTTGAGATTTTTGCTAAGCCGCGCACCTGTCAAATAGTGCCCGAGCTAGGGATAGGGTTAGGTTGAAAACAACACCTAGACATTTTGGAATGCCTTGGATGTGTTTTAGGGAGTATTGAAATGCTGGAAGAGCGTTCCTTAGTTGTTTCTTTGAGAAATAAAATTTTCCAAATTTTGAGATTTTTGCTAAGCCGCGCGCCTGTCAAGTAGTGTTCGAGCTAGGGTTAGGGTTACGTAGAAAACAACACCTAGACATTTTGGAATGCCTTGGATGTGTTTTAGGGTGTATTTGAAATGTTGGAAGAGTGTTGCTTCGTTGTTTCTTTGAGAAAGAAATCTGGCCCAATTTTGGGATTTTTGCTAAGCTGCGCGACTGTCAAATAGTGTCCAAGCTAGGGTTAGGGTTAGTTAGAAAACAACACCTAGACATTTTGGAATGCCTTGGATGTGTTTTAGGGTGTATTTGAAATGCTGGAACAGTGTTGTATCGTTGTTTCTTTGAGAAATAAATTTTTCTGAATTTTGAGATTTTTGCTAAGCCGCGCGCCTGTCAAATAGTGTCCGAGCTAGGGTTAGGGTTAGGTTGAAAACAACACCTAGACATTTGGAATTTCTTGGATTTGTTTTAAAGTGTATTTGAAATACTGGAAGAGTGTTGTTTCGTTGTTTCATTGAGAAAGAAATTTGGCCCAATATTGGGATTTTTGCTAAGCCGTGCGCCTGTCAAATAGTGTCCGAGCTAGGGTTTGGGTTAGGTTGAAAACAACACCTAGACATTTTGGAATGCCTTGGATGTGTTTTAGGATGTATTTGAAATGCTAGAAGAGTGCAGATTCGTTGTTTCATTGAGAAATCAATTTTTCTAAATTTGAGATTTTGGCTAAGCCGCGCGCCTGTCAAATAGTGTCCGAGCTAGGGTTAGGGTTAAGTTGAAAACAAAACCTAGACATTTGGAATTTCTTGGATTTGTTTTAGGGTGTATTTGAAATACTGGAAGAGTGTTGTTTCGTTGTTTCATTGAGAAAGAAATTTGGTCCAATATTGGGATTTTTGCTAAGCCGCGCGCCTGTCAAATAGTGTCCGAGCTAGGGTTAGGGTTAGGTAGAAAACAACACCTAGACATTTTGGAATGCCTTGGATGTGTTTTAGGTTGTATTTGAAATGCTGGAACAGTGTTGTATCGTTGTTTCTTTGAGAAATAAAATTTTCCAAATTTTGAGATCTTTGCTAAGCCGCGCGCCTGTTAAATAGTGTCCGAGCTAGGGTTAGGGTGAGGTAGAAAACAACACCTAGACATTTTGGAATGCCTTGGATGTGTTTTAGGGTATATTTGAAATGCTGGAAGAGCGTTGCTTCGTTGTTTCGTTGAGAAATGAATTTGGTCCAATATTGGGATTTTTGCTAAGCCGCGCGCCTGTCAAATAGTGTCCGAGCTAGGGTTAGGGTTAGGTTGAAAACAACACCTAGATATTTTGGAATGCCTTGGATGTGTTTTAGGATGTATTTGAAATGCTAGAAGAGTGGTGCTTCGTTGTTTCTTTGAGAAATAAATTTTGCCAAATTTTCAGATTTTTGCTAAGCCGCGCGCCTGCCATATAGTGTCCGAGCTCGGGTTAGGGTTAGGTAGAAAACAGGACCTAGACATTTTGGAATGCCTTGGATGTGTTTTAGGGTGTATTTGAAATGCTGGAACAGTGTTGTATCGTTGTTTCTTTGAGAAATAAAATTTTCCAAATTTTTAGATCTTTGCTAAGCCGCGCGCCTGATAAATAGTGTCCGAGCTAGGGTTAGTGTGAGGTAGAAAACAACACCTAGACATTTTGGAATGCCTTGGATGTGTTTTAGGGTGTATTTGAAATGCTGGAAGAGCGTTGCTTCGTTGTTTCTTTGAGAAATGAATCTTCCCGAATTTTGAGATTTTTGCTAAGCTGCGCGCCTGCCATATAGTGTTCGAGCTTGGGTTAGGGTAGGGTTCAAAACAACACCTAGACATTTTGGAATGCCTTGGATGGGTTTTAGGGTGTATTTGAAATGCTGGAAGAGCGTTGCTTCGTTGTTTCTTTGAGAAATAAATTTGGCCCAATTTTGAGATTGTTGCTAAGCCGTGCGCCTGTCAAATAGTGTCCGAACTAGGGTTAGGGTTAGGTTGAAAACAACACCTAGACATTTTGGAATGCCTTGGATGTGTTTTAGGGTGTATTTGAAATGCTAGAAGAGTGGTGCTTCGTTGTTTCTTTGAGAAATAAAATTTTCCAAATTTTGAGATTTTTGCTAAGCCGCGCGCCTGCCATATAGTGTCCGAGCTCGGGTTAGGGTTAGGTAGGAAACAGGACCTAGACATTTTGGAATGCCTTGGATGTGTTTTAGGGTGTATTTGAAATGCTGGAAGAGTGTTGTTTCGTTGTTTCTTTGGGAAAGAAATTTGGCCCAATTTTGATAATTTTGCTAAGCTGCGCGCCTGCCATATAGTGTTCGAGCTTGGGTTAGGGTTAAGTTGAAAACAACACCTGGACATTTTGGAATGCCTTGGATGCTTTTAAGAGTGTATTTGAAATGCTGGAAGAGTGCTGTTTCGTTGTTTCATTGAGAAAGAAATTTGGCCAAATTTGGGGATTCTTGCTAAGCCGCGCGCCTGTCAAATAGTGTCCGAGCTAGGGTTAGGGTTAGTTTGAAAACAACACCTAGACATTTTGGAATGCCTTGGATGTGTTTTAGGGTGTATTTGAAATGCTAGAAGAGTGGTGCTTCGTTGTTTCTTTGAGAAATAAATTTTTCCAAATTTGAGATTTTTTCTAAGCCGCGCGCCTGCCATATAGTGTCCGAGCTCGGGTTAGGGTTAGGTAGAAAACAGGACCTAGACATTTTGGAATGCCTTGGATGTGTTTTAGGGTGTATTTGAAATGCTGGAAGAGTGTTGTTTCGTTGTTTCTTTGGGAAAGAAATTTGGCCCAATTTTGATAATTTTGCTAAGCCGCGTGCCTGTCAAATAGTGTCCGAGCTAGGGATAGGGTTAGGTAGAAAACAAGACCTAGACATTTTGGAATGCCTTGGATGTGTTTTAGGGTGTATTTGAAATGCTGGAAGAGCGTTGCTTCGTTGTTTCTTCGAGAAATAAATTTTTCCAAATTTGAGATTTTTGCTAAGCCGCGCGCCTGCCATATAGTGTCCGAGCTAGGGTTAGGGTTAGGTAGAAAACAAGACCTAGACATTTTGGAATGCCTTGGATGTGTTTTAGGGCGTATTTGAAATGCTGGAAGAGCGTTGCTTCGTTGTTTGTTTGAGAAATAAATTTTCCCGAATTTTGAGATTTTTGCTAAGCCGCGCGCCTGTCAAATAGTGTCCGAGCTAGGGTTAGGGTTAGTTTGAAAACAACACCTAGACATTTTGGAATGCCTTGGATGTGTTTTAGGGTGTATTTGAAATGCTAGAAGAGTGGTGCTTCGTTGTTTCTTTGAGAAATAAATTTTTCCAAATTTGAGATTTTTTCTAAGCCGCGCGCCTGCCATATAGTGTCCGAGCTCGGGTTAGGGTTAGGTAGAAAACAGGACCTAGACATTTTGGAATGCCTTGGATGTGTTTTAGGGTGTATTTGAAATGCTGGAAGAGTGTTGTTTCGTTGTTTCTTTGGGAAAGAAATTTGGCCCAATTTTGATAATTTTGCTAAGCCGCGTGCCTGTCAAATAGTGTCCGAGCTAGGGATAGGGTTAGGTAGAAAACAAGACCTAGACATTTTGGAATGCCTTGGATGTGTTTTAGGGTGTATTTGAAATGCTGGAAGAGCGTTGCTTCGTTGTTTCTTTGAGAAATAAATTTTTCCAAATTTGAGATTTTTGCTAAGCTGCGCGCCTGCCATATAGTGTTCGAACTTGGGTTAGGGTTAGGTTCAAAACAACACCTAGACATTTTGGAATGCCTTGGATGTGTTTTAGGGTGTATTTGAAATGCTGGAAGAGTGTTGTTTCGTTGTTTCATTGAGAAAGAAATTTGGTCCAATTTTGGGATTTTTGCTAAGCCGCGCGCCTGTCAAATAGTGTCCGAGCTAGGGTTAGGGTTAGGTTGAAAACAACACCTAGACATTTTGGAATGCCTTGGATGTGTTTTAGGGTGTATTTGAAATGCTGGAAGAGTGTTGTTTCGTTGTTTCTTTGGGAAAGAAATTTGGCCCAATTTTGATAATTTTGCTAAGCCGCGTGCCTGTCAAATAGTGTCCGAGCTAGGGATAGGGTTAGGTAGAAAACAAGACCTAGACATTTTGGAATGCCTTGGATGTGTTTTAGGGTGTATTTGAAATGCTGGAAGAGCGTTGCTTCGTTGTTTCTTTGAGAAATAAATTTTCCCGAATTTTGAGATTTTTGCTAAGCTGTGCGCCTGCCATATAGTGTTCGAGCTTGGTTTAGGGTTAGGTTGAAAACAACACCTGGACATTTTGGAATGCCTTGGATGCTTTTAAGAGTGTATTTGAAATGCTGGAAGAGTGCTGTTTCGTTGTTTCATTGAGAAAGAAATTTGGCCAAATTTTGGGATTTTTGCTAAGCCGCGCGCCTGTCAAATAGTGTCCGAGCTAGGGTTAGGGTTCGTTTGAAAACAACACCTAGACATTTTGGAATGCCTTGGATGTGTTTTAGGGTGTATTTGAAATGCTAGAAGAGTGGTGCTTCGTTGTTTCTTTGAGAAATACATTTTTCCAAATTTGAGATTTTTTCTAAGCCGCGCGCCTCCCATATAGTGTCCGAGCTCGGGTTAGGGTTAGGTTCAAAACAACACCTAGACATTTTGGAATGCCTTGGATGTGTTTTAGGGTGTATTTGAAATGCTGGAAGAGTGTTGTTTCGTTGTTTCTTTGGGAAAGAAATTTGGCCCAATTTTGATAATTTTGCTAAGCCGCGTGCCTGTCAAATAGTGTCCGAGCTAGGGATAGGGTTAGGTAGAAAACAAGACCTAGACATTTTGGAATGCCTTGGATGTGTTTTAGGGTGTATTTGAAATGCTGGAAGAGCGTTGCTTCGTTGTTTCTTTGAGAAATAAATTTTTCCAAATTTGAGATTTTTGCTTAGCCGCGCGCCTGCCATATAGTGTCCGAGCTAGGGTTAGGGTTAGGTAGAAAACAAGACCTAGACATTTTGGAATGCCTTGGATGTGTTTTAGGGTGTATTTGAAATGCTGGAAGAGCGTTGCTTCGTTGTTTCTTTGAGAAATAAATTTTTCCAAATTTGAGATTTTTGCTAAGCTGCGCGCCTGCCATATAGTGTTCGAACTTGGGTTAGGGTTAGGTTCAAAACAACACCTAGACATTTTGGAATGCCTTGGATGTGTTTTAGGGTGTATTTGAAATGCTGGAAGAGTGTTGTTTCGTTGTTTCATTGAGAAAGAAATTTGGTCCAATTTTGGGATTTTTGCTAAGCCGCGCGCCTGTCAAATAGTGTCCGAGCTAGGGTTAGGGTTAGGTTGAAAACAACACCTAGACATTTTGGAATGCCTTGGATGTGTTTTAGGGTGTATTTGAAATGCTGGAAGAGCGTTGCTTCGTTGTTTCTTTGAGAAATAAATTTTCCCGAATTTTGAGATTTTTGCTAAGCTGTGCGCCTGCCATATAGTGTTCGAGCTTGGTTTAGGGTTAGGTTGAAAACAACACCTGGACATTTTGGAATGCCTTGGATGCTTTTAAGAGTGTATTTGAAATGCTGGAAGAGTGCTGTTTCGTTGTTTCATTGAGAAAGAAATTTGGCCAAATTTTGGGATTTTTGCTAAGCCGCGCGCCTGTCAAATAGTGTCTGAGCTAGGGTTAGGGTTAGTTTGAAAACAACACCTAGACATTTTGGAATGCCTTGGATGTGTTTTAGGGTGTATTTGAAATGCTAGAAGAGTGGTGCTTCGTTGTTTCTTTGAGAAATAAATTTTTCCAAATTTGAGATTTTTTCTAAGCCGCGCGCCTCCCATATAGTGTCCGAGCTCGGGTTAGGGTTAGGTTCAAAACAACACCTAGACATTTTGGAATGCCTTGGATGTGTTTTAGGGTGTATTTGAAATGTTGGAAGAGCGTTGCTTCGTTGTTTCTTTGAGAAATAAATATTTCCAAATTTGAGATTTTTGCTAAGCTGTGCGCCTGCCATATAGTGTTCGAACTTGGGTTAGGGTTAGTTTCAAAACAACACCTAGACATTTTGGAATGCCTTGGATGTGTTTTAGGGTGTATTTGAAATGCTGGAAGAGTGTTGTTTCGTTGTTTCATTGAGAAAGAAATTTGGTCCAATTTTGGGATTTTTGCTAAGCCGCGCGCCTGTCAAATAGTGTCCGAGCTAGGGTTAGGGTTAGGTTCAAAACAACACCTAGACATTTTGGAATGCCTTGGATGTGTTTTAGGGTGTATTTGAAATGCTGGAAGAGTTTTGTTTCGTTGTTTCATTGAGAAAGAAATTTGGTCCAATTTTGGGATTTTTGCTAAGCCGCGCGCCTGTCAAATAGTGTCCGAGCTTGGGTTAGGGTTAGGTTCAAAACAACACCTAGGCATTTTGGAATGCCTTGGATGTGTTTTAGGGTGTATTTGAAATGCTGGAAGAGTGTTGTTTCGTTGTTTCTTTGGGAAAGAAATTTGGCCCAATTTTGATAATTTTGCTAAGCCGCGTGCCTGTCAAATAGTGTCCGAGCTAGGGATAGGGTTAGGTTGAAAACAACACCTAGACATTTTGGAATGCCTTGGATGTGTTTTAGGGTGTATTTGAAATGCTGGAAGAGCGTTGCTTCGTTGTTTCTTTGAGAAATAAATTTTTCCAAAATGTGAGATTTTTGCTAAGCTGCGCGCCTGCCATATAGTGTTCGAACTTGGGTTAGGGTTAGTTTCAAAACAATACCTAGACATTTTGGAATGCCTTGGATGTGTTTTAGGGTGTATTTGAAATGCTGGAAGAGTGTTGTTTCGTTGTTTCATTGAGAAAGAAATTTGGTCCAATTTTGGGATTTTTGCTAAGCCGCGCGCCTGTCAAATAGTGTCCGAGCTAGGGTTAGGGTTAGGTTCAAAACAACACCTAGACATTTTGGAATGCCTTGGATGTGTTTTAGGGTGTATTTGAAATGCTGGAAGAGTTTTGTTTCGTTGTTTCATTGAGAAAGAAATTTGGTCCAATTTTGGGATTTTTGCTAAGCCGCGCGCCTGTCAAATAGTGTCCGAGCTTGGGTTAGGGTTAGGTTCAAAACAACACCTAGGCATTTTGGAATGCCAAGGATGTGTTTTAGGGTGTATTTGAAATGCTGGAAGAGTGTTGTTTCGTTGTTTCTTTGGGAAAGAAATTTGGCCCAATTTTGATAATTTTGCTAAGCCGCGTGCCTGTCAAATAGTGTCCGAGCTAGGGATAGGGTTAGGTAGAAAACAAGACCTAGACATTTTGGAATGCCTTGGATGTGTTTTAGGGTGTATTTGAAATGCTGGAAGATCGTTGCTTCGTTGTTTCTTTGAGAAATAAATTTTCCCGAATTTTGAGATTTTTGTTAAGCTGCGCGCCTGCCGTATACTGTCCGAGCTAGGGTTAGGGTTAGGTAGAAAACAAGACCTAGACATTTTGGAATGCCTTGGATGTGTTTTAGGGTGTATTTGAAATGCTGGAAGAGCGTTGCTTCATTGTTTCTTTGAGAAATAAATTTTCCCGAATTTTGAGATTTTTGCTAAGTTGCGCGCCTGCCATATAGTGTTCGAGCTTGGGTTAGGGTTAGGTTGAAAACAACACCTGGACATTTTGGAATGCCTTGGATGCTTTTAAGAGTGAATTTTAAATGCTGGAAGAGTGCTGTTTCGTTGTTTCATTGAGAAAGAAATTTGGCCAAATTTTGGGATTTTTGCTAAGCCGCGCGCCTGTCAAATAGTGTCCGAGCTAGGGTTAGGGTTAGGTTGAAAACAGCACCTAGACATTTTGGAATGCCTTGGATGTGTTTTAGGATGTATTTGAAATGCTAGAAGAGTGCAGATTCGTTGTTTCTTTGAGAAAGAAATTTTGCCAAATTTTGAGATTTTTGCTAAGCCGCGCTCCTGTCAAATAGTGCCCGAGCTAGGGATAGGGTTAGGTTGAAAACAACACCTAGACATTTTGGAATGCCTTGGATGTGTTTTAGGGTGTATTTGAAATGCTGGAAGATCGTTGCTTCGTTGTTTCTTTGAGAAATAAATTTTCCCGAATTTTGAGATTTTTGTTAAGCTGCGCCCGTGCCGTATACTGTCCGAGCCAGGGTTAGGGTTAGGTAGAAAACAACACCTAGACATTTTGGAATGCCTTGGATGTGTTTTAGGGTGTATTTGAAATGCTAGAAGAGTGTTGCTTCGTTGTTTCTTTGAGAAATAAAATTTTCCAAATTTTGAGATTTTTGCTAAGCCGCGCGCCTGTCAAATAGTGTCCGAGCTAGGGTTAGGGTTAGGTTGAAAACAACACCTAGACATTTTGGAATGCCTTGGATGTGTTTTAGGGTGTATTTGAAATGGTGGAAGAGTGTTGTTTCGTTGTTTCATTGAGAAATAAAATTTTCCAAATTTTGAGATTTTTGCTAAGCCGCGCGCCTGTCAAATAGTGTCCGAGCTAGGGTTAGGGTTAGGTTGAAAACAACACCTAGACATTTTGGAATGCCTTGGATGTGTTTTAGGGTGTATTTGAAATGCTGGAAGAGCGTTGCTTCGTTGTTTCTTTGAGAAATAAATTTTCCCGAATTTTGAGATTTTTGCTAAGCTGTGCGCCTGCCATATAGTGTTCGAGCTTGGTTTAGGGTTAGGTTGAAAACAACACCTGGACATTTTGGAATGCCTTGGATGCTTTTAAGAGTGTATTTGAAATGCTGGAAGAGTGCTGTTTCGTTGTTTCATTGAGAAAGAAATTTGGCCAAATTTTGGGATTTTTGCTAAGCCGCGCGCCTGTCAAATAGTGTCCGAGCTAGGGTTAGGGTTAGTTTGAAAACAACACCTAGACATTTTGGAATGCCTTGGATGTGTTTTAGGGTGTATTTGAAATGCTAGAAGAGTGGTGCTTCGTTGTTTCTTTGAGAAATAAATTTTTCCAAATTTGAGATTTTTTCTAAGCCGCGCGCCTCCCATATAGTGTCTGAGCTCGGGTTAGGGTTAGGTTCAAAACAACACCTAGACATTTTGGAATGCCTTGGATGTGTTTTAGGGTGTATTTGAAATGTTGGAAGAGCGTTGCTTCGTTTTTTCTTTGAGAAAGAAATTTGGTCCAATTTTGGGATTTTTGCTAAGCCGCGCGCCTGTCAAATAGTGTCCGAGCTAGGGTTAGGGTTAGTTTGAAAACAACACCTAGACATTTTGGAATGCCTTGGATGTGTTTTAGGTTGTATTTGAAATGCTGGAACAGTGTTGTATCGTTGTTTCTTTGAGAAATAAAATTTTCCAAATTTTGAGATCTTTGCTAAGCCGCGCGCCTGTTAAATAGTGTCCGAGCTAGGGTTAGGGTGAGGTAGAAAACAACACCTAGACATTTTGGAATGCCTTGGATGTGTTTTAGGGTATATTTGAAATGCTGGAAGAGCGTTGCTTCGTTGTTTCGTTGAGAAATGAATTTGGTCCAATATTGGGATTTTTGCTAAGCCGCGCGCCTGTCAAATAGTGTCCGAGCTAGGGTTAGGGTTAGGTTGAAAACAACACCTAGACATTTTGGAAT
This sequence comes from Atractosteus spatula, assembly GCF_055471065.1. Lineage (NCBI taxonomy): Eukaryota > Metazoa > Chordata > Actinopteri > Semionotiformes > Lepisosteidae > Atractosteus > Atractosteus spatula. The sequence continues at coordinate 44,354,684 of NC_142712.1, read as the reverse complement.
GCCTTGGATATGTTTTAGGGTGTATTTGAAATGCTGGAAGAGTGTTGTTTCGTTGTTTCTTTGGGAAAGAAATTTGGCCCAATTTTGATAATTTTGCTAAGCCGCGTGCCTGTCAAATAGTGTCCGAGCTAGGGATAGGGTTAGGTAGAAAACAAGACCTAGACATTTTGGAATGCCTTGGATGTGTTTTAGGGTGTATTTGAAATGCTGGAAGAGCGTTGCTTCGTTGTTTCTTTGAGAAATAAATATTTCCGAATTTTGAGATTTTTGCTAAGCTGCGCGCCTGTCAAATAGTGTCCGAGCTAGGGTTAGGGTTAGGTAGAAAACAACACCTAGACATTTTGGAATGCCTTGGATGTGTTTTAGGGTGTATTTGAAATGCTGGAACAGTGTTGTATCGTTGTTTCTTTGAGAAATAAAATTTTCCAAATTTTGAGATCTTTGCTAAGCCGCGCGCCTGATAAATAGTGTCCGAGCTAGGGTTAGTGTGAGGTAGAAAACAACACCTAGACATTTTGGAATGCCTTGGATGTGTTTTAGGGTGTATTTGAAATGCTGGAAGAGCGTTGCTTCGTTGTTTCTTTGAGAAATGAATCTTCCCGAATTTTGAGATTTTTGCTAAGCTGCGCGCCTGCCATATAGTGTTCGAGCTTGGGTTAGGGTAGGGTTCAAAACAACACCTAGACATTTTGGAATGCCTTGGATGGGTTTTAGGGTGTATTTGAAATGCTGGAAGAGCGTTGCTTCGTTGTTTCTTTGAGAAATAAATTTGGCCCAATTTTGAGATTGTTGCTAAGCCGCGCGCCTGTCAAATAGTGTCCGAACTAGGGTTAGGGTTAGGTTGAAAACAACACCTAGACATTTTGGAATGCCTTGGATGTGTTTTAGGGTGTATTTGAAATGCTAGAAGAGTGGTGCTTCGTTGTTTCTTTGAGAAATAAAATTTTCCAAATTTTGAGATTTTTGCTAAGCCGCGCGCCTGCCATATAGTGTCCGAGCTCGGGTTAGGGTTAGGTAGGAAACAGGATCTAGATATTTTGGAATGCCTTGGATGTGTTTTAGGGTGTATTTGAAATGCTGGAAGAGTGTTGTTTCGTTGTTTCTTTGGGAAAGAAATTTGGCCCAATTTTGATAATTTTGCTAAGCCGCGTGCCTGTCAAATAGTGTCCGAGCTAGGGATAGGGTTAGGTAGAAAACAAGACCTAGACATTTTGGAATGCCTTGGATGTGTTTTAGGGTGTATTTGAAATGCTGGAAGAGCGTTGCTTCGTTGTTTCTTTGAGAAATAAATTTTCCCGAATTTTGAGATTTTTGCTAAGCTGCGCGCCTGCCATATAGTGTTCGAGCTTGGGTTAGGGTTAAGTTGAAAACAACACCTGGACATTTTGGAATGCCTTGGATGCTTTTAAGAGTGTATTTGAAATGCTGGAAGAGTGCTGTTTCGTTGTTTCATTGAGAAAGAAATTTGGCCAAATTTGGGGATTTTTGCTAAGCCGCGCGCCTGTCAAATAGTGTCCGAGCTAGGGTTAGGGTTAGTTTGAAAACAACACCTAGACATTTTGGAATGCCTTGGATGTGTTTTAGGGTGTATTTGAAATGCTAGAAGAGTGGTGCTTCGTTGTTTCTTTGAGAAATAAATTTTTCCAAATTTGAGATTTTTTCTAAGCCGCGCGCCTGCCATATAGTGTCCGAGCTCGGGTTAGGGTTAGGTAGAAAACAGGACCTAGACATTTTGGAATGCCTTGGATGTGTTTTAGGGTGTATTTGAAATGCTGGAAGAGTGTTGTTTCGTTGTTTCTTTGGGAAAGAAATTTGGCCCAATTTTGATAATTTTGCTAAGCCGCGTGCCTGTCAAATAGTGTCCGAGCTAGGGATAGGGTTAGGTAGAAAACAAGACCTAGACATTTTGGAATGCCTTGGATGTGTTTTAGGGTGTATTTGAAATGCTGGAAGAGCGTTGCTTCGTTGTTTCTTCGAGAAATAAATTTTTCCAAATTTGAGATTTTTGCTAAGCCGCGCGCCTGCCATATAGTGTCCGAGCTAGGGATAGGGTTAGGTAGAAAACAAGACCTAGACATTTTGGAATGCCTTGGATGTGTTTTAGGGTGTATTTGAAATGCTGGAAGAGCGTTGCTTCGTTGTTTCTTTGAGAAATAAATTTTCCCGAATTTTGAGATTTTTGCTAAGCTGTGCGCCTGCCATATAGTGTTCGAGCTTGGTTTAGGGTTAGGTTGAAAACAACACCTGGACATTTTGGAATGCCTTGGATGCTTTTAAGAGTGTATTTGAAATGCTGGAAGAGTGCTGTTTCGTTGTTTCATTGAGAAAGAAATTTGGCCAAATTTTGGGATTTTTGCTAAGCCGCGCGCCTGTCAAATAGTGTCCGAGCTAGGGTTAGGGTTAGTTTGAAAACAACACCTAGACATTTTGGAATGCCTTGGATGTGTTTTAGGGTGTATTTGAAATGCTAGAAGAGTGGTGCTTCGTTGTTTCTTTGAGAAATAAATTTTTCCAAATTTGAGATTTTTTCTAAGCCGCGCGCCTCCCATATAGTGTCCGAGCTCGGGTTAGGGTTAGGTTCAAAACAACACCTAGACATTTTGGAATGCCTTGGATGTGTTTTAGGGTGTATTTGAAATGTTGGAAGAGCGTTGCTTCGTTGTTTCTTTGAGAAATAAATTTTTCCAAATTTGAGATTTTTGCTAAGCTGTGCGCCTGCCATATAGTGTTCGAACTTGGGTTAGGGTTAGTTTCAAAACAACACCTAGACATTTTGGAATGCCTTGGATGTGTTTTAGGGTGTATTTGAAATGCTGGAAGAGTGTTGTTTCGTTGTTTCATTGAGAAAGAAATTTAGTCCAATTTTGGGATTTTTGCTAAGCCGCGCGCCTGTCAAATAGTGTCCGAGCTAGGGTTAGGGTTAGGTTCAAAACAACACCTAGACATTTTGGAATGCCTTGGATGTGTTTTAGGGTGTATTTGAAATGCTGGAAGAGTTTTGTTTCGTTGTTTCATTGAGAAAGAAATTTGGTCCAATTTTGGGATTTTTGCTAAGCCGCGCGCCTGTCAAATAGTGTCCGAGCTTGGGTTAGGGTTAGGTTCAAAACAACACCTAGGCATTTTGGAATGCCTTGGATGTGTTTTAGGGTGTATTTGAAATGCTGGAAGAGTATTGTTTCGTTGTTTCTTTGGGAAAGAAATTTGGCCCAATTTTGATAATTTTGCTAAGCCGCGTGCCTGTCAAATAGTGTCCGAGCTAGGGATAGGGTTAGGTAGAAAACAAGACCTAGACATTTTGGAATGCCTTGGATGTGTTTTAGGGTGTATTTGAAATGCTGGAAGATCGTTGCTTCGTTGTTTCTTTGAGAAATAAATTTTCCCGAATTTTGAGATTTTTGTTAAGCTGCGCGCCTGCCGTATACTGTCCGAGCTAGGGTTAGGGCTAGGTAGAAAACAAGACCTAGACATTTTGGAATGCCTTGGATGTGTTTTAGGGTGTATTTGAAATGCTGGAAGAGCGTTGCTTCGTTGTTTCTTTGAGAAATAAATTTTCCCGAATTTTGAGATTTTTGCTAAGTTGCGCGCCTGCCATATAGTGTTCGAGCTTGGGTTAGGGTTAGGTTGAAAACAACACCTGGACATTTTGGAATGCCTTGGATGCTTTTAAGAGTGTATTTGAAATGCTGGAAGAGTGCTGTTTCGTTGTTTCATTGAGAAAGAAATTTGGCCAAATTTTGGGATTTTTGCTAAGCCGCGCGCCTGTCAAATAGTGTCCGAGCTAGGGTTAGGGTTAGGTTGAAAACAACACCTAGACATTTTGGAATGCCTTGGATGTGTTTTAGGATGTATTTGAAATGCTAGAAGAGTGCAGATTCGTTGTTTCTTTGAGAAAGAAATTTTGCCAAATTTTGAGATTTTTGCTAAGCCGCGCTCCTGTCAAATAGTGCCCGAGCTAGGGATAGGGTTAGGTTGAAAACAACACCTAGACATTTTGGAATGCCTTGGATGTGTTTTAGGGTGTATTTGAAATGCTGGAAGATCGTTGCTTCGTTGTTTCTTTGAGAAATAAATTTTCCCGAATTTTGAGATTTTTGTTAAGCTGCGCCCGTGCCGTATACTGTCCGAGCTAGGGTTAGGGTTAGGTAGAAAACAGGACCTAGACATTTTGGAATGCCTTGGATGTGTTTTAGGGTGTATTTGAAATGCTGGAAGAGTGTTGTTTCGTTGTTTCTTTGGGAAAGAAATTTGGCCCAATTTTGATAATTTTGCTAAGCCGCGTGCCTGTCAAATAGTGTCCGAGCTAGGGATAGGGTTAGGTAGAAAACAAGACCTAGACATTTTGGAATGCCTTGGATGTGTTTTAGGGTGTATTTGAAATGCTGGAAGATCGTTGCTTCGTTGTTTCTTTGAGAAATAAATTTTCCCGAATTTTGAGATTTTTGTTAAGCTGCGCCCGTGCCGTATACTGTCCGAGCCAGGGTTAGGGTTAGGTAGAAAACAACACCTAGACATTTTGGAATGCCTTGGATTTGTTTTAGGGTGTATTTGAAATGCTAGAAGAGTGTTGCTTCGTTGTTTCTTTGAGAAATAAAATTTTCCAAATTTTGAGATTTTTGCTAAGCCGCGCGCCTGTCAAATAGTGTCCGAGCTAGGGTTAGGGTTAGGTTGAAAACAACACCTAGACATTTTGGAATGCCTTGGATGTGTTTTAGGGTGTATTTGAAATGTTGGAAGAGCGTTGCTTCGTTTTTTCTTTGAGAAAGAAATTTGGTCCAATTTTGGGATTTTTGCTAAGCCGCGCGCCTGTCAAATAGTGTCCGAGCTAGGGTTAGGGTTAGTTTGAAAACAACACCTAGACATTTTGGAATGCCTTGGATGTGTTTTAGGTTGTATTTGAAATGCTGGAACAGTGTTGTATCGTTGTTTCTTTGGGAAATAAATTTTGCCAAATTTTCAGATTTTTGCTAAGCCGCGCGCCTGCCATATAGTGTCCGAGCTCGGGTTAGGGTTAGGTAGAAAACAGGACCTAGACATTTTGGAATGCCTTGGATGTGTTTTAGGTTGTATTTGAAATGCTGGAACAGTGTTGTATCGTTGTTTCTTTGGGAAATAAATTTTGCCAAATTTTCAGATTTTTGCTAAGCCGCGCGCCTGCCATATAGTGTCCGAGCTCGGGTTAGGGTTAGGTAGAAAACAGGACCTAGACATTTTGGAATGCCTTGGATGTGTTTTAGGGTGTATTTGAAATGCTGGAAGAGGGTTGTTTCGTTGTTTCTTTGGGAAACAAATTTGGCCCAATTTTGATAATTTTGCTAAGCCGCGTGCCTGTCAAATAGTGTCCGAGCTAGGGATAGGGTTAGGTAGAAAACAAGACCTAGACATTTTGGAATGCCTTGGATGTGTTTTAGGGTGTATTTGAAATGCTGGAAGAGCGTTGCTTCGTTGTTTCTTTGAGAAATAAATATTTCCGAATTTTGAGATTTTTGCTAAGCTGCGCGCCTGTCAAATAGTGTCCGAGCTAGGGTTAGGGTTAGGTAGAAAACAACACCTAGACATTTTGGAATGCCTTGGATGTGTTTTAGGGTGTATTTGAAATGCTGGAACAGTGTTGTATCGTTGTTTCTTTGAGAAATAAAATTTTCCAAATTTTGAGATCTTTGCTAAGCCGCGCGCCTGATAAATAGTGTCCGAGCTAGGGTTAGTGTGAGGTAGAAAACAACACCTAGACATTTTGGAATGCCTTGGATGTGTTTTAGGGTGTATTTGAAATGCTGGAAGAGCGTTGCTTCGTTGTTTCTTTGAGAAATGAATCTTCCCGAATTTTGAGATTTTTGCTAAGCTGCGCGCCTGCCATATAGTGTTCGAGCTTGGGTTAGGGTAGGGTTCAAAACAACACCTAGACATTTTGGAATGCCTTGGATGGGTTTTAGGGTGTATTTGAAATGCTGGAAGAGCGTTGCTTCGTTGTTTCTTTGAGAAATAAATTTGGCCCAATTTTGAGATTGTTGCTAAGCCGCGCGCCTGTCAAATAGTGTCCGAACTAGGGTTAGGGTTAGGTTGAAAACAACACCTAGACATTTTGGAATGCCTTGGATGTGTTTTAGGGTGTATTTGAAATGCTAGAAGAGTGGTGCTTCGTTGTTTCTTTGAGAAATAAAATTTTCCAAATTTGAGATTTTTGCTAAGCCGCGCGCCTGCCATATAGTGTCCGAGCTAGGGATAGGGTTAGGTAGAAAACAAGACCTAGACATTTTGGAATGCCTTGGATGTGTTTTAGGGTGTATTTGAAATGCTGGAAGAGCGTTGCTTCGTTGTTTCTTTGAGAAATAAATTTTCCCGAATTTTGAGATTTTTGCTAAGCTGTGCGCCTGCCATATAGTGTTCGAGCTTGGTTTAGGGTTAGGTTGAAAACAACACCTGGACATTTTGGAATGCCTTGGATGCTTTTAAGAGTGTATTTGAAATGCTGGAAGAGTGCTGTTTCGTTGTTTCATTGAGAAAGAAATTTGGCCAAATTTTGGGATTTTTGCTAAGCCGCGCGCCTGTCAAATAGTGTCCGAGCTAGGGTTAGGGTTCGTTTGAAAACAACACCTAGACATTTTGGAATGCCTTGGATGTGTTTTAGGGTGTATTTGAAATGCTAGAAGAGTGGTGCTTCGTTGTTTCTTTGAGAAATAAATTTTTCCAAATTTGAGATTTTTTCTAAGCCGCGCGCCTCCCATATAGTGTCCGAGCTCGGGTTAGGGTTAGGTTCAAAACAACACCTAGACATTTTGGAATGCCTTGGATGTGTTTTAGGGTGTATTTGAAATGCTGGAAGAGTGTTGTTTCGTTGTTTCTTTGGGAAAGAAATTTGGCCCAATTTTGATAATTTTGCTAAGCCGCGTGCCTGTCAAATAGTGTCCGAGCTAGGGATAGGGTTAGGTAGAAAACAAGACCTAGACATTTTGGAATGCCTTGGATGTGTTTTAGGGTGTATTTGAAATGCTGGAAGAGCGTTGCTTCGTTGTTTCTTTGAGAAATAAATTTTTCCAAATTTGAGATTTTTGCTTAGCCGCGCGCCTGCCATATAGTGTCCGAGCTAGGGTTAGGGTTAGGTTGAAAACAACACCTAGACATTTTGGAATGCCTTGGATGTGTTTTAGGGTGTATTTGAAATGCTGGAAGAGCGTTGCTTCGTTGTTTCTTTGAGAAATAAATTTTCCCGAATTTTGAGATTTTTGCTAAGCTGTGCGCCTGCCATATAGTGTTCGAGCTTGGTTTAGGGTTAGGTTGAAAACAACACCTGGACATTTTGGAATGCCTTGGATGCTTTTAAGAGTGTATTTGAAATGCTGGAAGAGTGCTGTTTCGTTGTTTCATTGAGAAAGAAATTTGGCCAAATTTTGGGATTTTTGCTAAGCCGCGCGCCTGTCAAATAGTGTCCAAGCTAGGGTTAGGGTTAGTTTGAAAACAACACCTAGACATTTTGGAATGCCTTGGATGTGTTTTAGGGTGTATTTGAAATGCTAGAAGAGTGGTGCTTCGTTGTTTCTTTGAGAAATAAATTTTTCCAAATTTGAGATTTTTTCTAAGCCGCGCGCCTCCCATATAGTGTCCGAGCTCGGGTTAGGGTTAGGTTCAAAACAACACCTAGACATTTTGGAATGCCTTGGATGTGTTTTAGGGTGTATTTGAAATGTTGGAAGAGCGTTGCTTCGTTGTTTCTTTGAGAAATAAATTTTTCCAAATTTGAGATTTTTGCTAAGCTGTGCGCCTGCCATATAGTGTTCGAACTTGGGTTAGGGTTAGTTTCAAAACAACACCTAGACATTTTGGAATGCCTTGGATGTGTTTTAGGGTGTATTTGAAATGCTGGAAGAGTGTTGTTTCGTTGTTTCATTGAGAAAGAAATTTAGTCCAATTTTGGGATTTTTGCTAAGCCGCGCGCCTGTCAAATAGTGTCCGAGCTAGGGTTAGGGTTAGGTTGAAAACAACACCTAGACATTTTGGAATGCCTTGGATGTGTTTTAGGGTGTATTTGAAATGCTGGAAGAGTTTTGTTTCGTTGTTTCATTGAGAAAGAAATTTGGTCCAATTTTGGGATTTTTGCTAAGCCGCGCGCCTGTCAAATAGTGTCCGAGCTTGGGTTAGGGTTAGGTTCAAAACAACACCTAGGCATTTTGGAATGCCTTGGATGTGTTTTAGGGTGTATTTGAAATGCTGGAAGAGTATTGTTTCGTTGTTTCTTTGGGAAAGAAATTTGGCCCAATTTTGATAATTTTGCTAAGCCGCGTGCCTGTCAAATAGTGTCCGAGCTAGGGATAGGGTTAGGTAGAAAACAAGACCTAGACATTTTGGAATGCCTTGGATGTGTTTTAGGGTGTATTTGAAATGCTGGAAGAGCGTTGCTTCGTTGTTTCTTTGAGAAATAAATTTTCCCGAATTTTGAGATTTTTGTTAAGCTGCGCGCCTGCCGTATACTGTCCGAGCTAGGGTTAGGGCTAGGTAGAAAACAAGACCTAGACATTTTGGAATGCCTTGGATGTGTTTTAGGGTGTATTTGAAATGCTGGAAGAGCGTTGCTTCGTTGTTTCTTTGAGAAATAAACTTTCCCGAATTTTGAGATTTTTGCTAAGTTGCGCGCCTGCCATATAGTGTTCGAGCTTGGGTTAGGGTTAGGTTGAAAACAACACCTGGACATTTTGGAATGCCTTGGATGCTTTTAAGAGTGTATTTGAAATGCTGGAAGAGTGCTGTTTCGTTGTTTCATTGAGAAAGAAATTTGGCCAAATTTTGGGATTTTTGCTAAGCCGCGCGCCTGTCAAATAGTGTCCGAGCTAGGGTTAGGGTTAGGTTGAAAACAACACCTAGACATTTTGGAATGCCTTGGATGTGTTTTAGGATGTATTTGAAATGCTAGAAGAGTGCAGATTCGTTGTTTCTTTGAGAAAGAAATTTTGCCAAATTTTGAGATTTTTGCTAAGCCGCGCTCCTGTCAAATAGTGCCCGAGCTAGGGATAGGGTTAGGTTGAAAACAACACCTAGACATTTTGGAATGCCTTGGATGTGTTTTAGGGTGTATTTGAAATGCTGGAAGATCGTTGCTTCGTTGTTTCTTTGAGAAATAAATTTTCCCGAATTTTGAGATTTTTGTTAAGCTGCGCCCGTGCCGTATACTGTCCGAGCTAGGGTTAGGGTTAGGTAGAAAACAGGACCTAGACATTTTGGAATGCCTTGGATGTGTTTTAGGGTGTATTTGAAATGCTGGAAGAGTGTTGTTTCGTTGTTTCTTTGGGAAAGAAATTTGGCCCAATTTTGATAATTTTGCTAAGCCGCGTGCCTGTCAAATAGTGTCCGAGCTAGGGATAGGGTTAGGTAGAAAACAAGACCTAGACATTTTGGAATGCCTTGGATGTGTTTTAGGATGTATTTGAAATGCTGGAAGATCGTTGCTTCGTTGTTTCTTCGAGAAATAAATTTTTCCAAATTTGAGATTTTTGCTAAGCCGCGCGCCTGCCATATAGTGTCCGAGCTAGGGATAGGGTTAGGTAGAAAACAAGACCTAGACATTTTGGAATGCCTTGGATGTGTTTTAGGGTGTATTTGAAATGCTGGAAGAGCGTTGCTTCGTTGTTTCTTTGAGAAATAAATTTTCCCGAATTTTGAGATTTTTGCTAAGCTGTGCGCCTGCCATATAGTGTTCGAGCTTGGTTTAGGGTTAGGTTGAAAACAACACCTGGACATTTTGGAATGCCTTGGATGCTTTTAAGAGTGTATTTGAAATGCTGGAAGAGTGCTGTTTCGTTGTTTCATTGAGAAAGAAATTTGGCCAAATTATGGGATTTTTGCTAAGCCGCGCGCCTGTCAAATAGTGTCCGAGCTAGGGTTAGGGTTAGTTTGAAAACAACACCTAGACATTTTGGAATGCCTTGGATGTGTTTTAGGGTGTATTTGAAATGCTAGAAGAGTGGTGCTTCGTTGTTTCTTTGAGAAATAAATTTTTCCAAATTTGAGATTTTTTCTAAGCCGCGCGCCTCCCATATAGTGTCCGAGCTCGGGTTAGGGTTAGGTTCAAAACAACACCTAGACATTTTGGAATGCCTTGGATGTGTTTTAGGGTGTATTTGAAATGTTGGAAGAGCGTTGCTTCGTTGTTTCTTTGAGAAATAAATTTTTCCAAATTTGAGATTTTTGCTAAGCTGTGCGCCTGCCATATAGTGTTCGAACTTGGGTTAGGGTTAGTTTCAAAACAACACCTAGACATTTTGGAATGCCTTGGATGTGTTTTAGGGTGTATTTGAAATGCTGGAAGAGTGTTGTTTCGTTGTTTCATTGAGAAAGAAATTTGGTCCAATTTTGGGATTTTTGCTAAGCCGCGTGCCTGTCAAATAGTGTCCGAGCTAGGGTTAGGGTTAGGTTCAAAACAACACCTAGACATTTTGGAATGCCTTGGATGTGTTTTAGGGTGTATTTGAAATGCTGGAAGAGTTTTGTTTCGTTGTTTCATTGAGAAAGAAATTTGGTCCAATTTTGGGATTTTTGCTAAGCCGCGCGCCTGTCAAATAGTGTCCGAGCTTGGGTTAGGGTTAGGTTCAAAACAACACCTAGGCATTTTGGAATGCCTTGGATGTGTTTTAGGGTGTATTTGAAATGCTGGAAGAGTGTTGTTTCGTTGTTTCTTTGGGAAAGAAATTTGGCCCAATTTTGATAATTTTGCTAAGCCGCGTGCCTGTCAAATAGTGTCCGAGCTAGGGATAGGGTTAGGTAGAAAACAAGACCTAGACATTTTGGAATGCCTTGGATGTGTTTTAGGGTGTATTTGAAATGCTGGAAGATCGTTGCTTCGTTGTTTCTTTGAGAAATAAATTTTCCCGAATTTTGAGATTTTTGTTAAGCTGCGCGCCTGCCGTATACTGTCCGAGCTAGGGTTAGGGCTAGGTAGAAAACAAGACCTAGACATTTTGGAATGCCTTGGATGTGTTTTAGGGTGTATTTGAAATGCTGGAAGAGCGTTGCTTCGTTGTTTCTTTGAGAAATAAATTTTCCCGAATTTTGAGATTTTTGCTAAGTTGCGCGCCTGCCATATAGTGTTCGAGCTTGGGTTAGGGTTAGGTTGAAAACAACACCTGGACATTTTGGAATGCCTTGGATGCTTTTAAGAGTGTATTTGAAATGCTGGAAGAGTGCTGTTTCGTTGTTTCATTGAGAAAGAAATTTGGCCAAATTTTGGGATTTTTGCTAAGCCGCGCGCCTGTCAAATAGTGTCCGAGCTAGGGTTAGGGTTAGGTTGAAAACAACACCTAGACATTTTGGAATGCCTTGGATGTGTTTTAGGATGTATTTGAAATGCTAGAAGAGTGCAGATTCGTTGTTTCTTTGAGAAAGAAATTTTGCCAAATTTTGAGATTTTTGCTAAGCCGCGCTCCTGTCAAATAGTGCCCGAGCTAGGGATAGGGTTAGGTTGAAAACAACACCTAGACATTTTGGAATGCCTTGGATGTGTTTTAGGGTGTATTTGAAATGCTGGAAGATCGTTGCTTCGTTGTTTCTTTGAGAAATAAATTTTCCCGAATTTTGAGATTTTTGTTAAGCTGCGCCCGTGCCGTATACTGTCCGAGCTAGGGTTAGGGTTAGGTAGAAAACAACACCTAGACATTTTGGAATGCCTTGGATGTGTTTTAGGGTGTATTTGAAATGCTAGAAGAGTGTTGCTTCGTTGTTTCTTTGAGAAATAAAATTTTCCAAATTTTGAGATTTTTGCTAAGCCGCGCGCCTGTCAAATAGTGTACGAGCTAGGGTTAGGGTTAGGTTGAAAACAACACCTAGACATTTTGGAATGCCTTGGATGTGTTTTAGGGTGTATTTGAAATGCTGGAAGAGTGTTGTTTCGTTGTTTCATTGAGAAATAAAATTTTCCAAATTTTGAGATTTTTGCTAAGCCGCGCGCCTGTCAAATAGTGTCCGAGCTAGGGTTAGGGTTAGGTTGAAAACAACACCTAGACATTTTGGAATGCCTTGGATGTGTTTTAGGGTGTATTTGAAATGCTGGAAGAGCGTTGCTTCGTTGTTTCTTTGAGAAATAAATTTTCCCGAATTTTGAGATTTTTGCTAAGCTGTGCGCCTGCCATATAGTGTTCGAGCTTGGTTTAGGGTTAGGTTGAAAACAACACCTGGACATTTTGGAATGCCTTGGATGCTTTTAAGAGTGTATTTGAAATGCTGGAAGAGTGCTGTTTCGTTGTTTCATTGAGAAAGAAATTTGGCCAAATTTTGGGATTTTTGCTAAGCCGCGCGCCTGTCAAATAGTGTCCGAGCTAGGGTTAGGGTTAGTTTGAAAACAACACCTAGACATTTTGGAATGCCTTGGATGTGTTTTAGGGTGTATTTGAAATGCTAGAAGAGTGGTGCTTCGTTGTTTCTTTGAGAAATAAATTTTTCCAAATTTGAGATTTTTTCTAAGCCGCGCGCCTCCCATATAGTGTCCGAGCTCGGGTTAGGGTTAGGTTCAAAACAACACCTAGACATTTTGGAATGCCTTGGATGTGTTTTAGGGTGTATTTGAAATGTTGGAAGAGCGTTGCTTCGTTGTTTCTTTGAGAAATAAATTTTTCCAAATTTGAGATTTTTGCTAAGCTGCGCGCCTGCCATATAGTGTTCGAACTTGGGTTAGGGTTAGGTTCAAAACAACACCTAGACATTTTGGAATGCCTTGGATGTGTTTTAGGGTGTATTTGAAATGCTGGAAGAGTGTTGTTTCGTTGTTTCATTGAGAAAGAAATTTGGTCCAATTTTGGGATTTTTGCTAAGCCGCGCGCCTGTCAATTAGTGTCCGAGCTAGGGTTAGGGTTAGGTTCAAAACAACACCTAGGCATTTTGGAATGCCTTGGATGTGTTTTAGGGTGTATTTGAAATGCTGGAAGAGTGTTGTTTCGTTGTTTCTTTGGGAAAGAAATTTGGCCCAATTTTGATAATTTTGCTAAGCCGCGTGCCTGTCAAATAGTGTCCGAGCTAGGGATAGGGTTAGGTAGAAAACAAGACCTAGACATTTTGGAATGCCTTGGATGTGTTTTAGGGTGTATTTGAAATGCTGGAAGAGCGTTGCTTCGTTGTTTCTTTGAGAAATAAATTTTCCCGAATTTTGAGATTTTTGCTAAGTTGCGCGCCTGCCATATAGTGTTCGAGCTTGGGTTAGGGTTAGGTTGAAAACAACACCTGGACATTTTGGAATGCCTTGGATGCTTTTAAGAGTGTATTTGAAATGCTGGAAGAGTGCTGTTTCGTTGTTTCATTGAGAAAGAAATTTGGCCAAATTTTGGGATTTTTGCTAAGCCGCGCGCCTGTCAAATAGTGTCCGAGCTAGGGTTAGGGTTAGTTTGAAAACAACACCTAGACATTTTGGAATGCCTTGGATGTGTTTTAGGGTGTATTTGAAATGCTAGAAGAGTGGTGCTTCGTTGTTTCTTTGAGAAATAAATTTTTCCAAATTTGAGATTTTTTCTAAGCCGCGCGCCTCCCATATAGTGTCCGAGCTCGGGTTAGGGTTAGGTTCAAAACAACACCTAGACATTTTGGAATGCCTTGGATGTGTTTTAGGGTGTATTTGAAATGTTGGAAGAGCGTTGCTTCGTTGTTTCTTTGAGAAATAAATTTTTCCAAATTTGAGATTTTTGCTAAGCTGTGCGCCTGCCATATAGTGTTCGAACTTGGGTTAGGGTTAGTTTCAAAACAACACCTAGACATTTTGGAATGCCTTGGATGTGTTTTAGGGTGTATTTGAAATGCTGGAAGAGTGTTGTTTCGTTGTTTCATTGAGAAAGAAATTTAGTCCAATTTTGGGATTTTTGCTAAGCCGCGCGCCTGTCAAATAGTGTCCGAGCTAGGGTTAGGGTTAGGTTGAAAACAACACCTAGACATTTTGGAATGCCTTGGATGTGTTTTAGGGTGTATTTGAAATGCTGGAAGAGTTTTGTTTCGTTGTTTCATTGAGAAAGAAATTTGGTCCAATTTTGGGATTTTTGCTAAGCCGCGCGCCTGTCAAATAGTGTCCGAGCTTGGGTTAGGGTTAGGTTGAAAACAACACCTAGGCATTTTGGAATGCCTTGGATGTGTTTTAGGGTGTATTTGAAATGCTGGAAGAGTATTGTTTCGTTGTTTCTTTGGGAAAGAAATTTGGCCCAATTTTGATAATTTTGCTAAGCCGCGTGCCTGTCAAATAGTGTCCGAGCTAGGGATAGGGTTAGGTAGAAAACAAGACCTAGACATTTTGGAATGCCTTGGATGTGTTTTAGGGTGTATTTGAAATGCTGGAAGAGCGTTGCTTCGTTGTTTCTTTGAGAAATAAATTTTCCCGAATTTTGAGATTTTTGTTAAGCTGCGCGCCTGCCGTATACTGTCCGAGCTAGGGTTAGGGCTAGGTAGAAAACAAGACCTAGACATTTTGGAATGCCTTGGATGTGTTTAGGGTGTATTTGAAATGCTGGAAGAGCGTTGCTTCGTTGTTTCTTTGAGAAATAAATTTTCCCGAATTTTGAGATTTTTGCTAAGTTGCGCGCCTGCCATATAGTGTTCGAGCTTGGGTTAGGGTTAGGTTGAAAACAACACCTGGACATTTTGGAATGCCTTGGATGCTTTTAAGAGTGTATTTGAAATGCTGGAAGAGTGCTGTTTCGTTGTTTCATTGAGAAAGAAATTTGGCCAAATTTTGGGATTTTTGCTAAGCCGCGCGCCTGTCAAATAGTGTCCGAGCTAGGGTTAGGGTTAGGTTGAAAACAACACCTAGACATTTTGGAATGCCTTGGATGTGTTTTAGGATGTATTTGAAATGCTAGAAGAGTGCAGATTCGTTGTTTCTTTGAGAAAGAAATTTTGCCAAATTTTGAGATTTTTGCTAAGCCGCGCTCCTGTCAAATAGTGCCCGAGCTAGGGATAGGGTTAGGTTGAAAACAACACCTAGACATTTTGGAATGCCTTGGATGTGTTTTAGGGTGTATTTGAAATGCTGGAAGATCGTTGCTTCGTTGTTTCTTTGAGAAATAAATTTTCCCGAATTTTGAGATTTTTGTTAAGCTGCGCCCGTGCCGTATACTGTCCGAGCTAGGGTTAGGGTTAGGTAGAAAACAGGACCTAGACATTTTGGAATGCCTTGGATGTGTTTTAGGGTGTATTTGAAATGCTGGAAGAGTGTTGTTTCGTTGTTTCTTTGGGAAAGAAATTTGGCCCAATTTTGATAATTTTGCTAAGCCGCGTGCCTGTCAAATAGTGTCCGAGCTAGGGATAGGGTTAGGTAGAAAACAAGACCTAGACATTTTGGAATGCCTTGGATGTGTTTTAGGGTGTATTTGAAATGCTGGAAGATCGTTGCTTCGTTGTTTCTTCGAGAAATAAATTTTTCCAAATTTGAGATTTTTGCTAAGCCGCGCGCCTGCCATATAGTGTCCGAGCTAGGGATAGGGTTAGGTAGAAAACAAGACCTAGACATTTTGGAATGCCTTGGATGTGTTTTAGGGTGTATTTGAAATGCTGGAAGAGCGTTGCTTCGTTGTTTCTTTGAGAAATAAATTTTCCCGAATTTTGAGATTTTTGCTAAGCTGTGCGCCTGCCATATAGTGTTCGAGCTTGGTTTAGGGTTAGGTTGAAAACAACACCTGGACATTTTGGAATGCCTTGGATGCTTTTAAGAGTGTATTTGAAATGCTGGAAGAGTGCTGTTTCGTTGTTTCATTGAGAAAGAAATTTGGCCAAATTATGGGATTTTTGCTAAGCCGCGCGCCTGTCAAATAGTGTCCGAGCTAGGGTTAGGGTTCGTTTGAAAACAACACCTAGACATTTTGGAATGCCTTGGATGTGTTTTAGGGTGTATTTGAAATGCTAGAAGAGTGGTGCTTCGTTGTTTCTTTGAGAAATAAATTTTTCCAAATTTGAGATTTTTTCTAAGCCGCGCGCCTCCCATATAGTGTCCGAGCTCGGGTTAGGGTTAGGTTCAAAACAACACCTAGACATTTTGGAATGCCTTGGATGTGTTTTAGGGTGTATTTGAAATGCTGGAAGAGTGTTGTTTCGTTGTTTCTTTGGGAAAGAAATTTGGCCCAATTTTGATAATTTTGCTAAGCCGCGTGCCTGTCAAATAGTGTCCGAGCTAGGGATAGGGTTAGGTAGAAAACAAGACCTAGACATTTTGGAATGCCTTGGATGTGTTTTAGGGTGTATTTGAAATGCTGGAAGAGCGTTGCTTCGTTGTTTCTTTGAGAAATAAATTTTTCCAAATTTGAGATTTTTGCTTAGCCGCGCGCCTGCCATATAGTGTCCGAGCTAGGGTTAGGGTTAGGTAGAAAACAAGACCTAGACATTTTGGAATGCCTTGGATGTGTTTTAGGGTGTATTTGAAATGCTGGAAGAGCGTTGCTTCGTTGTTTCTTTGAGAAATAAATTTTTCCAAATTTGAGATTTTTGCTAAGCTGCGCGCCTGCCATATAGTGTTCGAACTTGGGTTAGGGTTAGGTTCAAAACAACACCTAGACATTTTGGAATGCCTTGGATGTGTTTTAGGGTGTATTTGAAATGCTGGAAGAGTGTTGTTTCGTTGTTTCATTGAGAAAGAAATTTGGTCCAATTTTGGGATTTTTGCTAAGCCGCGCGCCTGTCAAATAGTGTCCGAGCTAGGGTTAGGGTTAGGTTGAAAACAACACCTAGACATTTTGGAATGCCTTGGATGTGTTTTAGGGTGTATTTGAAATGCTGGAAGAGCGTTGCTTCGTTGTTTCTTTGAGAAATAAATTTTCCCGAATTTTGAGATTTTTGCTAAGCTGTGCGCCTGCCATATAGTGTTCGAGCTTGGTTTAGGGTTAGGTTGAAAACAACACCTGGACATTTTGGAATGCCTTGGATGCTTTTAAGAGTGTATTTGAAATGCTGGAAGAGTGCTGTTTCGTTGTTTCATTGAGAAAGAAATTTGGCCAAATTTTGGGATTTTTGCTAAGCCGCGCGCCTGTCAAATAGTGTCCGAGCTAGGGTTAGGGTTAGTTTGAAAACAACACCTAGACATTTTGGAATGCCTTGGATGTGTTTTAGGGTGTATTTGAAATGCTAGAAGAGTGGTGCTTCGTTGTTTCTTTGAGAAATAAATTTTTCCAAATTTGAGATTTTTTCTAAGCCGCGCGCCTCGCATATAGTGTCCGAGCTCGGGTTAGGGTTAGGTTCAAAACAACACCTAGACATTTTGGAATGCCTTGGATGTGTTTTAGGGTGTATTTGAAATGTTGGAAGAGCGTTGCTTCGTTGTTTCTTTGAGAAATAAATTTTTCCAAATTTGAGATTTTTGCTAAGCTGTGCGCCTGCCATATAGTGTTCGAACTTGGGTTAGGGTTAGTTTCAAAACAACACCTAGACATTTTGGAATGCCTTGGATGTGTTTTAGGGTGTATTTGAAATGCTGGAAGAGTGTTGTTTCGTTGTTTCATTGAGAAAGAAATTTGGTCCAATTTTGGGATTTTTGCTAAGCCGCGTGCCTGTCAAATAGTGTCCGAGCTAGGGTTAGGGTTAGGTTCAAAACAACACCTAGACATTTTGGAATGCCTTGGATGTGTTTTAGGGTGTATTTGAAATGCTGGAAGAGTTTTGTTTCGTTGTTTCATTGAGAAAGAAATTTGGTCCAATTTTGGGATTTTTGCTAAGCCGCGCGCCTGTCAAATAGTGTCCGAGCTTGGGTTAGGGTTAGGTTCAAAACAACACCTAGGCATTTTGGAATGCCTTGGATGTGTTTTAGGGTGTATTTGAAATGCTGGAAGAGTGTTGTTTCGTTGTTTCTTTGGGAAAGAAATTTGGCCCAATTTTGATAATTTTGCTAAGCCGCGTGCCTGTCAAATAGTGTCCGAGCTAGGGATAGGGTTAGGTAGAAAACAAGACCTAGACATTTTGGAATGCCTTGGATGTGTTTTAGGGTGTATTTGAAATGCTGGAAGATCGTTGCTTCGTTGTTTCTTTGAGAAATAAATTTTCCCGAATTTTGAGATTTTTGTTAAGCTGCGCGCCTGCCGTATACTGTCCGAGCTAGGGTTAGGGCTAGGTAGAAAACAAGACCTAGACATTTTGGAATGCCTTGGATGTGTTTTAGGGTGTATTTGAAATGCTGGAAGAGCGTTGCTTCGTTGTTTCTTTGAGAAATAAATTTTCCCGAATTTTGAGATTTTTGCTAAGTTGCGCGCCTGCCATATAGTGTTCGAGCTTGGGTTAGGGTTAGGTTGAAAACAACACCTGGACATTTTGGAATGCCTTGGATGCTTTTAAGAGTGTATTTGAAATGCTGGAAGAGTGCTGTTTCGTTGTTTCATTGAGAAAGAAATTTGGCCAAATTTTGGGATTTTTGCTAAGCCGCGCGCCTGTCAAATAGTGTCCGAGCTAGGGTTAGGGTTAGGTTGAAAACAACACCTAGACATTTTGGAATGCCTTGGATGTGTTTTAGGATGTATTTGAAATGCTAGAAGAGTGCAGATTCGTTGTTTCTTTGAGAAAGAAATTTTGCCAAATTTTGAGATTTTTGCTAAGCCGCGCTCCTGTCAAATAGTGCCCGAGCTAGGGATAGGGTTAGGTTGAAAACAACACCTAGACATTTTGGAATGCCTTGGATGTGTTTTAGGGTGTATTTGAAATGCTGGAAGATCGTTGCTTCGTTGTTTCTTTGAGAAATAAATTTTCCCGAATTTTGAGATGTTTGTTAAGCTGCGCCCGTGCCGTATACTGTCCGAGCTAGGGTTAGGGTTAGGTAGAAAACAACACCTAGACATTTTGGAATGCCTTGGATGTGTTTTAGGGTGTATTTGAAATGCTAGAAGAGTGTTGCTTCGTTGTTTCTTTGAGAAATAAAATTTTCCAAATTTTGAGATTTTTGCTAAGCCGCGCGCCTGTCAAATAGTGTACGAGCTAGGGTTAGGGTTAGGTTGAAAACAACACCTAGACATTTTGGAATGCCTTGGATGTGTTTTAGGGTGTATTTGAAATGCTGGAAGAGTGTTGTTTCGTTGTTTCATTGAGAAATAAAATTTTCCAAATTTTGAGATTTTTGCTAAGCCGCGCGCCTGTCAAATAGTGTCCGAGCTAGGGTTAGGGTTAGGTTGAAAACAACACCTAGACATTTTGGAATGCCTTGGATGTGTTTTAGGGTGTATTTGAAATGCTGGAAGAGCGTTGCTTCGTTGTTTCTTTGAGAAATAAATTTTCCCGAATTTTGAGATTTTTGTTAAGCTGCGCGCCTGCCGTATACTGTCCGAGCTAGGGTTAGGGTTAGGTAGAAAACAACACCTAGACATTTTGGAATGCCTTGGATGTGTTTTAGGGTGTATTTGAAATGCTGGAAGAGCGTTGCTTCGTTGTTTCTTTGAGAAATAAATTTTCCCGAATTTTGAGATTTTTGCTAAGTTGCGCGCCTGCCATATAGTGTTCGAGCTTGGGTTAGGGTTAGGTTGAAAACAACACCTGGACATTTTGGAATGCCTTGGATGCTTTTAAGAGTGTATTTGAAATGCTGGAAGAGTGCTGTTTCGTTGTTTCATTGAGAAAGAAATTTGGCCAAATTTTGGGATTTTTGCTAAGCCGCGCGCCTGTCAAATTGTGTCCGAGCTAGGGTTAGGGTTAGTTTGAAAACAAGACCTAGACATTTTGGAATGCCTTGGATGTGTTTTAGGGTGTATTTGAAATGCTAGAAGAGTGGTGCTTTGTTGTTTCTTTGAGAAATAAATTTTTCCAAATTTGAGATTTTTTCTAAGCCGCGCGCCTGCCATATAGTGTCCGAGCTCGGGTTAGGGTTAGGTAGAAAACAGGACCTAGACATTTTGGAATGCCTTGGATGTGTTTTAGGGTGTATTTGAAATGCTGGAAGAGTTTTGTTTCGTTGTTTCATTGAGAAAGAAATTTGGTCCAATTTTGGGATTTTTGCTAAGCCGCGCGCCTGTCAAATAGTGTCCGAGCTTGGGTTAGGGTTAGGTTCAAAACAACACCTAGGCATTTTGGAATGCCTTGGATGTGTTTTAGGGTGTATTTGAAATGCTGGAAGAGTGTTGTTTCGTTGTTTCTTTGGGAAAGAAATTTGGCCCAATTTTGATAATTTTGCTAAGCCGCGTGCCTGTCAAATAGTGTCCGAGCTAGGGATAGGGTTAGGTAGAAAACAAGACCTAGACATTTTGGAATGCCTTGGATGTGTTTTAGGGTGTATTTGAAATGCTGGAAGATCGTTGCTTCGTTGTTTCTTTGAGAAATAAATTTTCCCGAATTTTGAGATTTTTGTTAAGCTGCGCGCCTGCCGTATACTGTCCGAGCTAGGGTTAGGGTTAGGTAGAAAACAAGACCTAGACATTTTGGAATGCCTTGGATGTGTTTTAGGGTGTATTTGAAATGCTGGAAGAGCGTTGCTTCGTTGTTTCTTTGAGAAATAAATTTTCCCGAATTTTGAGATTTTTGCTAAGTTGCGCGCCTGCCATATAGTGTTCGAGCTTGGGTTAGGGTTAGGTTGAAAACAACACCTGGACATTTTGGAATGCCTTGGATGCTTTTAAGAGTGTATTTGAAATGCTGGAAGAGTGCTGTTTCGTTGTTTCATTGAGAAAGAAATTTGGCCAAATTTTGGGATTTTTGCTAAGCCGCGCGCCTGTCAAATAGTGTCCGAGCTAGGGTTAGGGTTAGGTTGAAAAGAACACCTAGACATTTTGGAATGCCTTGGATGTGTTTTAGGATGTATTTGAAATGCTAGAAGAGTGCAGATTCGTTGTTTCTTTGAGAAAGAAATTTTGCCAAATTTTGAGATTTTTGCTAAGCCGCGCTCCTGTCAAATAGTGCCCGAGCTAGGGATAGGGTTAGGTTGAAAACAACACCTAGACATTTTGGAATGCCTTGGATGTGTTTTAGGGTGTATTTGAAATGCTGGAAGATCGTTGCTTCGTTGTTTCTTTGAGAAATAAATTTTCCCGAATTTTGAGATTTTTGCTAAGTTGCGCGCCTGCCATATAGTGTTCGAGCTTGGGTTAGGGTTAGGTTGAAAACAACACCTGGACATTTTGGAATGCCTTGGATGCTTTTAAGAGTGTATTTGAAATGCTGGAAGAGTGCTGTTTCGTTGTTTCATTGAGAAAGAAATTTGGCCAAATTTTGGGATTTTTGCTAAGCCGCGCGCCTGTCAAATAGTGTCCGAGCTAGGGTTAGGGTTAGGTTGAAAAGAACACCTAGACATTTTGGAATGCCTTGGATGTGTTTTAGGATGTATTTGAAATGCTAGAAGAGTGCAGATTCGTTGTTTCTTTGAGAAAGAAATTTTGCCAAATTTTGAGATTTTTGCTAAGCCGCGCTCCTGTCAAATAGTGCCCGAGCTAGGGATAGGGTTAGGTTGAAAACAACACCTAGACATTTTGGAATGCCTTGGATGTGTTTTAGGGTGTATTTGAAATGCTGGAAGATCGTTGCTTCGTTGTTTCTTTGAGAAATAAATTTTCCCGAATTTTGAGATTTTTGTTAAGCTGCGCCCGTGCCGTATACTGTCCGAGCTAGGGTTAGGGTTAGGTTGAAAACAACACCTAGACATTTTGGAATGCCTTGGATGTGTTTTAGGGTGTATTTGAAATGCTGGAAGAGTGTTGTTTCGTTGTTTCATTGAGAAATAAAATTTTCCAAATTTTGAGATTTTTGCTAAGCCGCGCGCCTGTCAAATAGTGTCTGAGCTAGGGTTAGGGTTAGGTTGAAAACAACACCTAGACATTTTGGAATGCCTTGGATGTGTTTTAGGGTGTATTTGAAATGCTGGAAGAGCGTTGCTTCGTTGTTTCTTTGAGAAATAAATTTTCCCGAATTTTGAGATTTTTGCTAAGCTGCGCGCCTGCCATATAGTGTTCGAACTTGGGTTAGGGTTAGGTTCAAAACAACACCTAGACATTTTGGAATGCCTTGGATGTGTATTAGGGTGTATTTGAAATGCTGGAAGAGTGTTGTTTCGTTGTTTCATTGAGAAAGAAATTTGGTCCAATTTTGGGATTTTTGCTAAGCCGCGCGCCTGTCAAATAGTGTCCGAGCTAGGGTTAGGGTTAGGTTCAAAACAACACCTAGACATTTTGGAATGCCTTGGATGTGTTTTAGGGTGTATTTGAAATTCTAGAAGAGTGGTGCTTCGTTGTTTCTTTGAGAAATAAATTTTTCCAAATTTGAGATTTTTTCTAAGCCGCGCGCCTGCCATATAATGTCCGAGCTCGGGTTAGGGTTAGGTAGAAAACAGGACCTAGACATTTTGGAATGCCTTGGATGTGTTTAGGGTGTATTTGAAATGCTGGAAGAGTGTTGTTTCATTGTTTCTTTGGGAAAGAAATTTTGCCCAATTTTGATAATTTTGCTAAGCCGCGTGCCTGTCAAATAGTGTCCGAGCTAGGGATAGGGTTAGGTAGAAAACAAGACCTAGACATTTTGGAATGTCTTGGATGTGTTTTAGGGTGTATTTGAAATGCTGGAAGAGCGTTGCTTCGTTGTTTCTTTGAGAAATAAATTTTCCCGAATTTTGAGATTTTTGCTAAGCTGCGCGCCTGCCATATAGTGTTCGAGCTTGGGTTAGGGTTAGGTTGAAAACAACACCTGGACATTTTGGAATGCCTTGGATGCTTTTAAGAGTGTATTTGAAATGCTGGAAGAGTGCTGTTTCGTTGTTTCATTGAGAAAGAAATTTGGCCAAATTTTGGGATTTTTGCTAAGCCGCGCGCCTGTCAAATAGTGTCCGAGCTAGGGTTAGGGTTAGTTTGAAAACAAGACCTAGACATTTTGGAATGCCTTGGATGTGTTTTAGGGTGTATTTGAAATGCTAGAAGAGTGGTGCTTTGTTGTTTCTTTGAGAAATAAATTTTTCCAAATTTGAGATTTTTTCTAAGCCACGCGCCTGCCATATAGTGTCCGAGCTCGGGTTAGGGTTAGGTAGAAAACAGGACCTAGACATTTTGGAATGCCTTGGATGTGTTTTAGGGTGTATTTGAAATGCTGGAAGAGTGTTGTTTCGTTGTTTCTTTGGGAAAGAAATTTGGCCCAATTTTGATAATTTTGCTAAGCCGCGTGCCTGTCAAATAGTGTCCGAGCTAGGGATAGGGTTAGGTAGAAAACAAGACCTAGACATTTTGGAATGCCTTGGATGTGTTTTAGGTTGTATTTGAAATGCTGGAAGAGCGTTGCTTCGTTGTTTCTTTGAGAAATAAATTTTTCCAAATTTGAGATTTTTGCTAAGCTGCGCGCCTGCCATATAGTGTTCGAACTTGGGTTAGGGTTAGGTTCAAAACAACACCTAGACATTTTGGAATGCCTTGGATGTGTTTTAGGGTGTATTTGAAATGCTGGAAGAGTGTTGTTTCGTTGTTTCTTTGGGAAAGAAATTTGGCCCAATTTTGATAATTTTGCTAAGCCGCGCGCCTGTCAAATAGTGTCCGAGCTTGGGTTAGGGTTAGGTTCAAAACAACACCTAGGCATTTTGGAATGCCTTGGATGTGTTTTAAGGTGTATTTGAAATGCTGGAAGAGTGTTGTTTCGTTGTTTCATTGGGAAAGAAATTTGGCCCAATTTTGATAATTTTGCTAAGCCGCGTGCCTGTCAAATAGTGTCCGAGCTAGGGATAGGGTTAGGTAGAAAACAAGACCTAGACATTTTGGAATGCCTTGGATGTGTTTTAGGGTGTATTTGAAATGCTGGAAGATCGTTGCTTCGTTGTTTCTTTGAGAAATAAATTTTCCCGAATTTTGAGATTTTTGTTAAGCTGCGCGCCTGCCGTATACTGTCCGAGCTAGGGTTAGGGTTAGGTAGAAAACAACACCTAGACATTTTGGAATGCCTTGGATGTGTTTTAGGGTGTATTTGAAATGCTGGAAGAGCGTTGCTTCGTTGTTTCTTTGAGAAATAAATTTTCCCGAATTTTGAGATTTTTGCTAAGCCGCACGCCTGCCATATAGTGTCCGAGCTAGAGTTAGGGTTAGGTAGAAAACAACACCTAGACATTTTGGAATGCCTTGGATGTGTTTTAGGGTGTATTTGAAATGCTGGAAGAGCGTTGCTTCGTTGTTTCTTTGAGAAATAAATTTTCCCGAATTTTGAGATTTTTGCTAAGTTGCGCGCCTGCCATATAGTGTTCGAGCTTGGGATAGGGTTAGGTTGAAAACAACACCTGGACATTTTGGAATGCCTTGGATGCTTTTAAGAGTGTATTTGAAATGCTGGAAGAGTGCTGTTTCGTTGTTTCATTGAGAAAGAAATTTGGCCAAATTTTGGGATTTTTGCTAAGCCGCGCGCCTGTCAAATAGTGTCCGAGCTAGGGTTAGGGTTAGGTTGAAAAGAACACCTAGACATTTTGGAATGCCTTGGATGTGTTTTAGGATGTATTTGAAATGCTAGAAGAGTGCAGATTCGTTGTTTCTTTGAGAAAGAAATTTTGCCAAATTTTGAGATTTTTGCTAAGCCGCGCTCCTGTCAAATAGTGCCCGAGCTAGGGATAGGGTTAGGTTGAAAACAACACCTAGACATTTTGGAATGCCTTGGATGTGTTTTAGGGTGTATTTGAAATGCTGGAAGATCGTTGCTTCGTTGTTTCTTTGAGAAATAAATTTTCCCGAATTTTGAGATTTTTGTTAAGCTGCGCCCGTGCCGTATACTGTCCGAGCTAGGGTTAGGGTTAGGTAGAAAACAACACCTAGACATTTTGGAATGCCTTGGATGTGTTTTAGGGTGTATTTGAAATGCTAGAAGAGTGTTGCTTCGTTGTTTCTTTGAGAAATAAAATTTTCCAAATTTTGAGATTTTTGCTAAGCCGCGCGCCTGTCAAATAGTGTCCGAGCTAGGGTTAGGGTTAGGTTGAAAACAACACCTAGACATTTTGGAATGCCTTGGATGTGTTTTAGGGTGTATTTGAAATGCTGGAAGAGTGTTGTTTCGTTGTTTCATTGAGAAATACAATTTTCCAAATTTTGAGATTTTTGCTAAGCCGCGCGCCTGTCAAATAGTGTCCGAGCTAGGGTTAGGGTTAGGTTGAAAACAACACCTAGACATTTTGGAATGCCTTGGATGTGTTTTAGGGTGTATTTGAAATGCTGGAAGAGCGTTGCTTCGTTGTTTCTTTGAGAAATAAATTTTCCCGAATTTTGAGATTTTTGCTAAGCTGTGCGCCTGCCATATAGTGTTCGAGCTTGGTTTAGGGTTAGGTTGAAAACAACACCTGGACATTTTGGAATGCCTTGGATGCTTTTAAGAGTGTATTTGAAATGCTGGAAGAGTGCTGTTTCGTTGTTTCATTGAGAAAGAAATTTGGCCAAATTTTGGGATTTTTGCTAAGCCGCGCGCCTGTCAAATAGTGTCCGAGCTAGGGTTAGGGTTAGTTTGAAAACAACACCTAGACATTTTGGAATGCCTTGGATGTGTTTTAGGGTGTATTTGAAATGCTAGAAGAGTGGTGCTTCGTTGTTTCTTTGAGAAATAAATTTTTCCAAATTTGAGATTTTTTCTAAGCCGCGCGCCTCCCATATAGTGTCCGAGCTCGGGTTAGGGTTAGGTTCAAAACAACACCTAGACATTTTGGAATGCCTTGGATGTGTTTTAGGGTGTATTTGAAATGTTGGAAGAGCGTTGCTTCGTTGTTTCTTTGAGAAATAAATTTTTCCAAATTTGAGATTTTTGCTAAGCTGCGCGCCTGCCATATAGTGTTCGAACTTGGGTTAGGGTTAGGTTCAAAACAACACCTAGACATTTTGGAATGCCTTGGATGTGTTTTAGGGTGTATTTGAAATGCTGGAAGAGTGTTGTTTCGTTGTTTCATTGAGAAAGAAATTTGGTCCAATTTTGGGATTTTTGCTAAGCCGCGCGCCTGTCAAATAGTGTCCGAGCTAGGGTTAGGGTTAGGTTCAAAACAACACCTAGACATTTTGGAATGCCTTGGATGTGTTTTAGGGTGTATTTGAAATGCTGGAAGAGTTTTGTTTCGTTGTTTCTTTGGGAAAGAAATTTGGCCCAATTTTGATAATTTTGCTAAGCCGCGTGCCTGTCAAATAGTGTCCGAGCTAGGGATAGGGTTAGGTAGAAAACAACACCTAGACATTTTGGAATGCCTTGGATGTGTTTTAGGGTGTATTTGAAATGCTGGAAGAGCGTTGCTTCGTTGTTTCTTTGAGAAATAAATTTTCCCGAATTTTGAGATTTTTGCTAAGTTGCGCGCCTGCCATATAGTGTTCGAGCTTGGGTTAGGGTTAGGTTGAAAACAACACCTGGACATTTTGGAATGCCTTGGATGCTTTTAAGAGTGTATTTGAAATGCTGGAAGAGTGCTGTTTCGTTGTTTCATTGAGAAAGAAATTTGGCCAAATTTTGGGATTTTTGCTAAGCCGCGCGCTTGTCAAATAGTGTCCGAGCTAGGGTTAGGGTTAGTTTGAAAACAACACCTAGACATTTTGGAATGCCTTGGATGTGTTTTAGGGTGTATTTGAAATTGTAGAAGAGTGGTGCTTCGTTGTTTCTTTGAGAAATTAATTTTTCCAAATTTGAGATTTTTTCTAAGCCGCGCGCCTGCCATATAGTGTCCGAGCTCGGGTTAGGGTTAGGTAGAAAACAGGACCTAGACATTTTGGAATGCCTTGGATGTGTTTAGGGTGTATTTGAAATGCTGGAAGAGTGTTGTTTCATTGTTTCTTTGGGAAAGAAATTTTGCCCAATTTTGATAATTTTGCTAAGCCGCGTGCCTGTCAAATAGTGTCCGAGCTAGGGATAGGGTTAGGTAGAAAACAAGACCTAGACATTTTGGAATGTCTTGGATGTGTTTTAGGGTGTATTTGAAATGCTGGAAGAGCGTTGCTTCGTTGTTTCTTTGAGAAATAAATTTTCCCGAATTTTGAGATTTTTGCTAAGCTGCGCGCCTGCCATATAGTGTTCGAGCTTGGGTTAGGGTTAGGTTGAAAACAACACCTGGACATTTTGGAATGCCTTGGATGCTTTTAAGAGTGTATTTGAAATGCTGGAAGAGTGCTGTTTCGTTGTTTCATTGAGAAAGAAATTTGGCCAAATTTTGGGATTTTTGCTAAGCCGCGCGCCTGTCAAATAGTGTCCGAGCTAGGGTTAGGGTTAGTTTGAAAACAAGACCTAGACATTTTGGAATGCCTTGGATGTGTTTTAGGGTGTATTTGAAATGCTAGAAGAGTGGTGCTTTGTTGTTTCTTTGAGAAATAAATTTTTCCAAATTTGAGATTTTTTCTAAGCCGCGCGCCTGCCATATAGTGTCCGAGCTCGGGTTAGGGTTAGGTAGAAAACAGGACCTAGACATTTTGGAATGCCTTGGATGTGTTTTAGGGTGTATTTGAAATGCTGGAAGAGTGTTGTTTCGTTGTTTCTTTGGGAAAGAAATTTGGCCCAATTTTGATAATTTTGCTAAGCCGCGTGCCTGTCAAATAGTGTCCGAGCTAGGGATAGGGTTAGGTAGAAAACAAGACCTAGACATTTTGGAATGCCTTGGATGTGTTTTAGGGTGTATTTGAAATGCTGGAAGAGCGTTGCTTCGTTGTTTCTTTGAGAAATAAATTTTTCCAAATTTGAGATTTTTGCTAAGCTGCGCGCCTGCCATATAGTGTTCGAACTTGGGTTAGGGTTAGGTTCAAAACAACACCTAGACATTTTGGAATGCCTTGGATGTGTTTTAGGGTGTATTTGAAATGCTGGAAGAGTGTTGTTTCGTTGTTTCTTTGGGAAAGAAATTTGGCCCAATTTTGATAATTTTGCTAAGCCGCGCGCCTGTCAAATAGTGTCCGAGCTTGGGTTAGGGTTAGGTTCAAAACAACACCTAGGCATTTTGGAATGCCTTGGATGTGTTTTAGGGTGTATTTGAAATGCTGGAAGAGTGTTGTTTCGTTGTTTCATTGGGAAAGAAATTTGGCCCAATTTTGATAATTTTGCTAAGCCGCGTGCCTGTCAAATAGTGTCCGAGCTAGGGATAGGGTTAGGTAGAAAACAAGACCTAGACATTTTGGAATGCCTTGGATGTGTTTTAGGGTGTATTTGAAATGCTGGAAGATCGTTGCTTCGTTGTTTCTTTGAGAAATAAATTTTCCCGAATTTTGAGATTTTTGTTAAGCTGCGCGCCTGCCGTATACTGTCCGAGCTAGGGTTAGGGTTAGGTAGAAAACAACACCTAGACATTTTGGAATGCCTTGGATGTGTTTTAGGGTGTATTTGAAATGCTGGAAGATCGTTGCTTCGTTGTTTCTTTGAGAAATAAATTTTCCCGAATTTTGAGATTTTTGTTAAGCTGCGCGCCTGCCGTATACTGTCCGAGCTAGGGTTAGGGTTAGGTAGAAAACAACACCTAGACATTTTGGAATGCCTTGGATGTGTTTTAGGGTGTATTTGAAATGCTGGAAGAGCGTTGCTTCGTTGTTTCTTTGAGAAATAAATTTTCCCGAATTTTGAGATTTTTGCTAAGCTGCGCGCCTGCCATATAGTGTTCGAACTTGGGTTAGGGTTAGGTTCAAAACAACACCTAGACATTTTGGAATGCCTTGGATGTGTTTTAGGGTGTATTTGAAATGCTGGAAGAGTGTTGTTTCGTTGTTTCATTGAGAAAGAAATTTGGTCCAATTTTGGGATTTTTGCTAAGCCGCGCGCCTGTCAAATAGTGTCCGAGCTTGGGTTAGGGTTAGGTTCAAAACAACACCTAGGCATTTTGGAATGCCTTGGATGTGTTTTAGGGTGTATTTGAAATGCTGGAAGAGTGTTGTTTCGTTGTTTCTTTGGGAAAGAAATTTGGCCCAATTTTGATAATTTTGCTAAGCCGCGTGCCTGTCAAATAGTGTCCGAGCTAGGAATAGGGTTAGGTAGAAAACAAGACCTAGACATTTTGGAATGCCTTGGATGTGTTTTAGGGTGTATTTGAAATGCTGGAAGATCGTTGCTTCGTTGTTTCTTTGAGAAATAAATTTTCCCGAATTTTGAGATTTTTGTTAAGCTGCGCGCCTGCCGTATACTGTCCGAGCTAGGGTTAGGGTTAGGTAGAAAACAACACCTAGACATTTTGGAATGCCTTGGATGTGTTTTAGGGTGTATTTGAAATGCTGGAAGAGCGTTGCTTCGTTGTTTCTTTGAGAAATAAATTTTCCCGAATTTTGAGATTTTTGCTAAGTTGCGCGCCTGCCATATAGTGTTCGAGCTTGGGTTAGGGTTAGGTTGAAAACAACACCTGGACATTTTGGAATGCCTTGGATGCTTTTAAGAGTGTATTTGAAATGCTGGAAGAGTGCTGTTTCGTTGTTTCATTGAGAAAGAAATTTGGCCAAATTTTGGGATTTTTGCTAAGCCGCGCGCCTGTCAAATAGTGTCCGAGCTAGGGTTAGGGTTAGTTTGAAAACAACACCTAGACATTTTGGAATGCCTTGGATGTGTTTTAGGGTGTATTTGAAATTGTAGAAGAGTGGTGCTTCGTTGTTTCTTTGAGAAATAAATTTTTCCAAATTTGAGATTTTTTCTAAGCCGCGCGCCTGCCATATAGTGTCCGAGCTCGGGTTAGGGTTAGGTAGAAAACAGGACCTAGACATTTTGGAATGCCTTGGATGTGTTTAGGGTGTATTTGAAATGCTGGAAGAGTGTTGTTTCGTTGTTTCTTTGGGAAAGAAATTTGGCCCAATTTTGATAATTTTGCTAAGCCGCGTGCCTGTCAAATAGTGTCCGAGCTAGGGATAGGGTTAGGTAGAAAACAAGACCTAGACATTTTGGAATGCCTTGGATGTGTTTTAGGGTGTATTTGAAATGCTGGAAGAGCGTTGCTTCGTTGTTTCTTTGAGAAATAAATTTTTCCAAATTTGAGATTTTTGCTAAGCTGCGCGCCTGCCATATAGTGTTCGAAGTTGGGTTAGGGTTAGGTTCAAAACAACACCTAGACATTTTGGAATGCCTTGGATGTGTTTTAGGGTGTATTTGAAATGCTGGAAGAGTGTTGTTTCGTTGTTTCATTGAGAAAGAAATTTGGTCCAATTTTGGGATTTTTGCTAAGCCGCGCGCCTGTCAAATAGTGTCCGAGCTAGGGTTAGGGTTAGGTTCAAAACAACACTTAGACATTTTGGAATGCCTTGGATGTGTTTTAGGGTGTATTTGAAATGCTGGAAGAGTTTTGTTTCGTTGTTTCATTGAGAAAGAAATTTGGTCCAATTTTGGGATTTTTGCTAAGCCGCGCGCCTGTCAAATAGTGTCCGAGCTTGGGTTAGTGTTAGGTTCAAAACAACACCTAGGCATTTTGGAATGCCTTGGATGTGTTTTAGGGTGTATTTGAAATGCTGGAAGAGTGTTGTTTCGTTGTTTCTTTGGGAAAGAAATTTGGCCCAATTTTGATAATTTTGCTAAGCCGCGTGCCTGTCAAATAGTGTCCGAGCTAGGGATAGGGTTAGGTAGAAAACAAGACCTAGACATTTTGGAATGCCTTGGATGTGTTTTAGGGTGTATTTGAAATGCTGGAAGAGCGTTGCTTCGTTGTTTCTTTGAGAAATAAATTTTCCCGAATTTTGAGATTTTTGCTAAGCTGCTCGCCTGCCATATAGTGTTCGAGCTTGGGTTAGGGTTAGGTTGAAAACAACACCTGGACATTTTGGAATGCCTTGGATGCTTTTAAGAGTGTATTTGAAATGCTGGAAGAGTGCTGTTTCGTTGTTTCATTGAGAAAGAAATTTGGCCAAATTTTGGGATTTTTGCTAAGCCGCGCGCCTGTCAAATAGTGTCCGAGCTAGGGATAGGGTTAGGTAGAAAACAAGACCTAGACATTTTGGAATGCCTTGGATGTGTTTTAGGGTGTATTTGAAATGCTGGAAGAGCGTTGCTTTGTTGTTTCTTTGAGAAATAAATTTTTCCAAATTTGAGATCTTTGCTAAGCCGCGCGCCTGCCATATACAGATGCAGCCATTCAAAATGCGTGAGGTATTTCGCGGCATACCCCGGTGGGCGTGTCACAGTATCACGCGGTATGACGCAGTTAACGTGGTGTCACGTGGTTAACTATCCGGCGTCGCCTTGTAAAACCGCCAGGGGGAGCTTAACCTCTCATGTACAGCATTTGAGCCTTTAATTTTGAACTGTGTATTACAGCATGTTAATCATCAGTCATTAAAATGTTGGTATATTTTATGAAAGCAAGATTGCTCAGTTGGACAAAAGTACACAGCCTACCTTTATCATAAATATTTATGCATCAAAGCCTTTACTGAAGATATTACTAATAGTATTAATAATGGATGACTTTAGACAAGCTGTATACTCAAAGTATAATTTCTTTAGCACATTTGTACAAGCACTTGGAATCTGTCCAAGCCATACTTTGTCAGGCATTTTGTTTTACTTCAACGGGCATAAAAACTTCCTTGCTTTTAACAGGGCGTTTCATAATTTCTAACTACGAAAATGATTTAAAATGCGACACTTATCATTCAACTAGAGCTTAAAATATCACAAGGATCCTCAAGAGCACAGCAAAGAGTGTATTAAAAGACACTTGTATTTATCAACGCTTTCTTTTCCGTATACCAGATTTTATGGAACCACTTCAGAGGGGTGTCAGCCAGTCAGATTCCAGGATTCGGCACTTTAAAGGAAAAATACACACCGGTATTCCATTTCTCCCTAACGATTTTAAGCATCGAAGTATTTAACTAGCATGTGAAATAGCGTGTGAAAAAGTGGTAGTTTTAAGCTTTTCTGCTAATATAATATGGAATCGATATTGATTTAAATCGTGTTCTGATTTAAATCGCAAACGCGTGTTTAATTATATGTGTTTTTTAATCATAATCAGGCTAATGCAACATAAATTGATACAGTATCTTTGTCTTCTAAGCATCTTAATAAACTTTCAGCATAGCTTTCTACCCATCAAGATTTATATTTCTTGGGATTTTGGGATCAAACGTGGAAGGATTAGATTATAATCGTTTTTATTTGTCAAATACGTGATTGTATTTCTGAATGTTATGTGACACCTACAGTAGTTCACTGCTTTAAATACATCGAATTAAGAAAGTTATGTGTAGCACTTTAGATCTTTTTTCTGAACCAGGGAAAATCTGATCATGTTTCTCTATAACAATAATAAAAAAAACTTTATTTTACATATCGCCTTTAAAAGTGGCATCTCAAAGCAATACAGTAGATCGAAAAACAGTTAAAAGGGACCAGATTAAATACCAGACAATCGCAAACGCATTTTCAATAAAATTATTTTATTCATTCAGCAGTTTGTGAGAGGAACATCCAGCAGGGAGAGACACACACACCGGTTTTCATTGACAAAATTGTTTTTTTTCAATTCCTTTTGTCTAACAGGAATGTTTTGTTTGTGGACAAACTGTTAGACAAGAGGAAAAGACCGCCTCCTCCTACGAAGCATTAATCGCGTATCTAAGGAAAATTGCAGTATACCTTTGTTCATGCACATCATTATACAGTACAGTATCTCAATTTGTATTTCGATAAAAAAAATCGTTTGCCCAGCCACTACTGTTGTTATTGTTTTTATCCTGTAAAGCGTTTTCTTTTTCTGCGTTTTCCATTTCCTTTTTCTGATCACTCGCTTTCTGGATACACATCTCACCTGTCCTGTTCTTTGTTTTCCTGGTTTGCTGATTATGCCTGCTGCGGTCCACTCCTACCCTCACACCTAAAGAATACTATTTTAAATTTCTTGGCGCAGTTCATTAACCCTTGTATGTGCTGTCCGCGCCCAAAATGCAATTAAAAAAAAGTAAAAAACCGCGCTCAAAATGCAATTTAGAGCTTAATAAGATACACTCCACAGGCAAAATTAAAGACAAAATTAAAGACGATTAAAATCTGTAATCTTTCCACTTGTACTGTGAGTCATCGGACAGTTTCTGCTTTGTGTAAGGATGGTGAGAAAGCTGTGTTCAATGTATTTAAGGGACTCAGAAGTAAAAGAAGATGCTTCATATTGCGTGACTAATTTTAAAAACCAAGTTATAAATGCAGACGCTCCCTCGGTGCCGCGCCGGGTGTAAATATCAAAGTATACATTCCCAACAAGAATTGTACCCATCTGTCAAACAAATAAAACACCTTGAATTGAATTGAGGGAGAGATGGGGGTAGTGGGACAGAGATACTGTAGACAGACTCAAGGCAAATAAGATACTTATGGGTACGCAGGCATTCACGACAGCAACATACGAAACGTTTGCACGTACTGTATAGTTAAGTTATTACTTGGTTTTCAAAGTGCAACGAAATACAATATTGTTGTTGCTGCTGTTCTGGTTGTTTTTATCCCGTAAAGCGTTTTGAGAAGCCACCTTTAAAGGCGATATATACTGTAAAACCACTGATTCTTATGGAATGTGCTCCGCAGGAGATTCAAATTTTTATTTATTTATTTTTTAATCGCGTATCTTAGGAAATCTCAGTATAACTTTGTTCATGAACAGTGGCATGTTACATTATCATTCGTTTTTTTAACAAGGCTCGCCAGCTAATGTGAATCGAAACCTGTCTTGCTAGCTTTTAAAGTCGTGCATGTGTAAACTGTACTAGAGGGCATGCAAGTTACTCTGCCCCTTTCAGCGGCAGGGAGTCCCTCTGCTGCAACACACAGCAGACAGAACGGGAGACTATTGCCTTTCATATCTGACACCAGTGAAGTAAAAGGGGTGTCTAAAGGGGTGATTTTAGACCACATTTTAGTTACTTTATTTTGTTTACTTTTAACATTTCTGTAATTTACAGTAGATGTCACAATAGAAGCCCGAAGCCTATTATACTCAGTCTAGCCTTGGATCCTCTGAGTCCCTTGACTCAGTTATTGCATATTAATTTCTTGAGATACGCGATTCCATATTATATTCCCTTTTAATCAAATTCTAAAAGTATGCTTGTTGACTCCGGTATCGCGTTACTTAAAGACTTCGATGCTTAAAATGTTTAGGGAGAAATGGAATACTGGTGTGTATGTTTTCTTTAAAGTACCGAGACCAGCCATATACTGAACGTTTAAGTTCCAAAATTAATATCGTTTATGGACTTCACACGCGTTGCAGTATGCTCCTATTCTTTTTATGCTCAGGCACTAAAATCTCCCTTCTGCTTTGTGTAAGGATGGTATCAAGAGCAATCTTAAGTGGTGATAAAGCTGTGTTCAATGTATTTAAGGGACTCAAAAGTAAAAGAAGATGCTTCATATTGCTTGACTAATTTTAAAAACCAAGTTATAAATGCAGACGCTCCCTCGGTGCCGCGCCGGGTGTAAATATCAAAGTATACATTCCCAACAAGAATTGTACCCATCTGTCATGCAAATAAAACACCTTGAATTGAATTGAGGGAGAGATGGGGGTAGTGGGACAGAGATACTGTAGACAGACTCAAGGCAAATAAGATACTTATGGGTACGCAGACATTCACGACAGCAACATACGAAACGTTTGCACGTACTGTATAGTTAAGTTATTACTTGGTTTTCAAAGTGCAACGAAATACAATATTGTTGTTGCTGCTGTTCTGGTTGTTTTTATCCCGTAAAGCGTTTTGAGAAGCCACCTTTAAAGGCGATATATACTGTAAAACCACTGATTCTTATGGAATGTGTTCCGCGGGAGATTCAAATTTTTATTTATTTATTTTTTAATCGCGTATCTTAGGAAATCTCAGTATAACTTTGTTCATGAACAGTGGCATGTTACATTATCATTCGTTTTTTTAACAAGGCTCGCCAGCTAATGTGAATCGAAACCTGTCTTGCTAGCTTTTAAAGTCGTGCATGTGTAAACTGTACTAGAGGGCATGCAAGTTACTCTGCCCCTTTCAGCGGCAGGGAGTCCCTCTGCTGCAACACACAGCAGACAGAACGGGAGACTATTGCCTTTCATATCTGACACCAGTGAAGTAAAAGGGGTGTCTAAAGGGGTGATTTTAGACCACATTTTAGTTACTTTATTTTGTTTACTTTTAACATTTCTGTAATTTACAGTAGATGTCACAATAGAAGCCCGAAGCCTATTATACTCAGTCTAGCCTTGGATCCTCTGAGTCCCTTGACTCAGTTATTGCATATTAATTTCTTGAGATACGCGATTCCATATTATATTCCCTTTTAATCAAATTCTAAAAGTATGCTTGTTGACTCCGGTATCGCGTTACTTAAAGACTTCGATGCTTAAAATGTTTAGGGAGAAATGGAATACTGGTGTGTATGTTTTCTTTAAAGTACCGAGACCAGCCATATACTGAACGTTTAAGTTCCAAAATTAATATCGTTTATGGACTTCACACGCGTTGCAGTATGCTCCTATTCTTTTTATGCTCAGGCACTAAAATCTCCCTTCTGCTTTGTGTAAGGATGGTATCAAGAGCAATCTTAAGTGGTGATAAAGCTGTGTTCAATGTATTTAAGGGACTCAAAAGTAAAAGAAGATGCTTCATATTGCTTGACTAATTTTAAAAACCAAGTTATAAATGCAGACGCTCCCTCGGTGCGCTGCTCTGGTGCGCCGGCTGTTACACAGTGCCTGTCTGCCGTAAGCGTTACAATATACATACCCAACACTGCTTGTACCCATCTGTCATGCAAATAAAACACCTTGAATTGAATTGAATTGAGGGGAGAGGGGGGGAATACTAAAGCCAATACTGGCTCAATACCCTCAATGGGCTTTGACGTGCTAATGCGTTGGTTTAACAGTCCGGGTGTGGCAGGCTTCCAATGTCAACTCGACTCGATTGGAAGACAATGAACGTATTTTAGCCCTAAATGAATTAATAGCAAACATGGTTTACATAAAATACATTTTTCCAAGAAAGTTTATAATAATACGATCTATAGTTGAAATCTGAGCCTACTTTAAAAATAAAGGAAAAGCATTTTCAGAGAGTAATCATGCTGTGTTTATGTAGAAAAAGCGATTAGGTTTACGAGCAATCTAATTACCTATTCGCTTAAAACGCTATTAAAAATTTACTCTGTTGCACACACACACACAATAGAAGCAGGCACCGCTGTCAGAAGGGAAGATATGTTCAAAATATCGCAAATATCGATCATGTTGCGATATTTTGAAATATAAAAGTCAATTGATTGTCCATAATATCGCTATTCTATTTTTTCGAAGAAATGTTTGTTAAAAGAAAAGACCAGCACCAGCTGGATTCGAAAACACAACCTGTCAGCTGGTAGTCACGTCTACAAGACAGCTCACATGAACAGGCAGGCGAAACAGCCCTACACAGCCCTGTCGCAGCACACGAATACCATTATTAAATTCTTTAGATACGCGATTCCATATTATATTCCCTTTTAATCAAATTCTAAAAGTATGCTTGTTGACTCCGGTATCGCGTTAGTTAAAGACTTCGAAGCTTAAAATGTTTAGGGAGAAATGGAATACTGGTGTGTATTTTTTTCTTTAAAGTACCAAGACCAGCTATACACTGTATGTTTATGTTCCAAAATTAATATCGTTTATGACCTTCACACGCGTTACAGTATGCTCCTATTCTTTTTATGCTCAGCTACTAAGATTTCCCTTCAGTGGTAAAATTCAATACCTACAACGGGCACAGCAAAGACGTTTACTGTCTTTCTACGACAGACCAACGGACCACGAGTGCCCCTGTCGGTCAACCAATCACGTACTGCGGTGCCCCGCGTCATCTTGCGTCATACTGAGCGACGTCACCTGCGGTACGTGTCTGTAACGCGCACTTTGAATGGCTGCATCTGTAGTGTCCGAGCTAGGGTTAGGGTTAGGTAGAAAACAAGACCTAGACATTTTGGAATGCCTTGGATGTGTTTTAGGGTGTATTTGAAATGCTGGAAGAGCGTTGCTTCGTTGTTTCTTTGAGAAATAAATTTGGCCCAATTTTGAGATTGTTGCTAAGCCGCGCGCCTGTCAAATAGTGTCCGAACTAGGGTTAGGGTTAGGTTGAAAACAACACCTAGACATTTTGGAATGCCTTGGATGTGTTTTAGGGTGTATTTGAAATGCTAGAAGAGTGGTGCTTCGTTGTTTCTTTGAGAAATAAAATTTTCCAAATTTTGAGATTTTTGCTAAGCCGCGCGCCTGCCATATAGTGTCCGAGCTCGGGTTAGGGTTAGGTAGGAAACAGGATCTAGATATTTTGGAATGCCTTGGATGTGTTTTAGGGTGTATTTGAAATGCTGGAAGAGTGTTGTTTCGTTGTTTCTTTGGGAAAGAAATTTGGCCCAATTTTGATAATTTTGCTAAGCCGCGTGCCTGTCAAATAGTGTCCGAGCTAGGGATAGGGTTAGGTAGAAAACAAGACCTAGACATTTTGGAATGCCTTGGATGTGTTTTAGGGTGTATTTGAAATGCTGGAAGAGCGTTGCTTCGTTGTTTCTTTGAGAAATAAATTTTCCCGAATTTTGAGATTTTTGCTAAGCTGCGCGCCTGCCATATAGTGTTCGAGCTTGGGTTAGGGTTAAGTTGAAAACAACACCTGGACATTTTGGAATGCCTTGGATGCTTTTAAGAGTGTATTTGAAATGCTGGAAGAGTGCTGTTTCGTTGTTTCATTGAGAAAGAAATTTGGCCAAATTTGGGGATTTTTGCTAAGCCGCGCGCCTGTCAAATAGTGTCCGAGCTAGGGTTAGGGTTAGTTTGAAAACAACACCTAGACATTTTGGAATGCCTTGGATGTGTTTTAGGGTGTATTTGAAATGCTAGAAGAGTGGTGCTTCGTTGTTTCTTTGAGAAATAAATTTTTCCAAATTTGAGATTTTTTCTAAGCCGCGCGCCTGCCATATAGTGTCCGAGCTCGGGTTAGGGTTAGGTAGAAAACAGGACCTAGACATTTTGGAATGCCTTGGATGTGTTTTAGGGTGTATTTGAAATGCTGGAAGAGTGTTGTTTCGTTGTTTCTTTGGGAAAGAAATTTGGCCCAATTTTGATAATTTTGCTAAGCCGCGTGCCTGTCAAATAGTGTCCGAGCTAGGGATAGGGTTAGGTAGAAAACAAGACCTAGACATTTTGGAATGCCTTGGATGTGTTTTAGGGTGTATTTGAAATGCTGGAAGAGCGTTGCTTCGTTGTTTCTTCGAGAAATAAATTTTTCCAAATTTGAGATTTTTGCTAAGCCGCGCGCCTGCCATATAGTGTCCGAGCTAGGGATAGGGTTAGGTAGAAAACAAGACCTAGACATTTTGGAATGCCTTGGATGTGTTTTAGGGTGTATTTGAAATGCTGGAAGAGCGTTGCTTCGTTGTTTCTTTGAGAAATAAATTTTCCCGAATTTTGAGATTTTTGCTAAGCTGTGCGCCTGCCATATAGTGTTCGAGCTTGGTTTAGGGTTAGGTTGAAAACAACACCTGGACATTTTGGAATGCCTTGGATGCTTTTAAGAGTGTATTTGAAATGCTGGAAGAGTGCTGTTTCGTTGTTTCATTGAGAAAGAAATTTGGCCAAATTTTGGGATTTTTGCTAAGCCGCGCGCCTGTCAAATAGTGTCCGAGCTAGGGTTAGGGTTAGTTTGAAAACAACACCTAGACATTTTGGAATGCCTTGGATGTGTTTTAGGGTGTATTTGAAATGCTAGAAGAGTGGTGCTTCGTTGTTTCTTTGAGAAATAAATTTTTCCAAATTTGAGATTTTTTCTAAGCCGCGCGCCTCCCATATAGTGTCCGAGCTCGGGTTAGGGTTAGGTTCAAAACAACACCTAGACATTTTGGAATGCCTTGGATGTGTTTTAGGGTGTATTTGAAATGTTGGAAGAGCGTTGCTTCGTTGTTTCTTTGAGAAATAAATTTTTCCAAATTTGAGATTTTTGCTAAGCTGTGCGCCTGCCATATAGTGTTCGA
Source organism: Atractosteus spatula (assembly GCF_055471065.1). Classification (NCBI taxonomy): domain Eukaryota; kingdom Metazoa; phylum Chordata; class Actinopteri; order Semionotiformes; family Lepisosteidae; genus Atractosteus; species Atractosteus spatula. Next base: position 44,315,885 of record NC_142712.1, on the reverse strand, counting down.
ACTTGGGTTAGGGTTAGTTTCAAAACAACACCTAGACATTTTGGAATGCCTTGGATGTGTTTTAGGGTGTATTTGAAATGCTGGAAGAGTGTTGTTTCGTTGTTTCATTGAGAAAGAAATTTAGTCCAATTTTGGGATTTTTGCTAAGCCGCGCGCCAGTCAAATAGTGTCCGAGCTAGGGTTAGGGTTAGGTTCAAAACAACACCTAGACATTTTGGAATGCCTTGGATGTGTTTTAGGGTGTATTTGAAATGCTGGAAGAGTTTTGTTTCGTTGTTTCATTGAGAAAGAAATTTGGTCCAATTTTGGGATTTTTGCTAAGCCGCGCGCCTGTCAAATAGTGTCCGAGCTTGGGTTAGGGTTAGGTTCAAAACAACACCTAGGCATTTTGGAATGCCTTGGATGTGTTTTAGGGTGTATTTGAAATGCTGGAAGAGTATTGTTTCGTTGTTTCTTTGGGAAAGAAATTTGGCCCAATTTTGATAATTTTGCTAAGCCGCGTGCCTGTCAAATAGTGTCCGAGCTAGGGATAGGGTTAGGTAGAAAACAAGACCTAGACATTTTGGAATGCCTTGGATGTGTTTTAGGGTGTATTTGAAATGCTGGAAGATCGTTGCTTCGTTGTTTCTTTGAGAAATAAATTTTCCCGAATTTTGAGATTTTTGTTAAGCTGCGCGCCTGCCGTATACTGTCCGAGCTAGGGTTAGGGCTAGGTAGAAAACAAGACCTAGACATTTTGGAATGCCTTGGATGTGTTTTAGGGTGTATTTGAAATGCTGGAAGAGCGTTGCTTCGTTGTTTCTTTGAGAAATAAATTTTCCCGAATTTTGAGATTTTTGCTAAGTTGCGCGCCTGCCATATAGTGTTCGAGCTTGGGTTAGGGTTAGGTTGAAAACAACACCTGGACATTTTGGAATGCCTTGGATGCTTTTAAGAGTGTATTTGAAATGCTGGAAGAGTGCTGTTTCGTTGTTTCATTGAGAAAGAAATTTGGCCAAATTTTGGGATTTTTGCTAAGCCGCGCGCCTGTCAAATAGTGTCCGAGCTAGGGTTAGGGTTAGGTTGAAAACAACACCTAGACATTTTGGAATGCCTTGGATGTGTTTTAGGATGTATTTGAAATGCTAGAAGAGTGCAGATTCGTTGTTTCTTTGAGAAAGAAATTTTGCCAAATTTTGAGATTTTTGCTAAGCCGCGCTCCTGTCAAATAGTGCCCGAGCTAGGGATAGGGTTAGGTTGAAAACAACACCTAGACATTTTGGAATGCCTTGGATGTGTTTTAGGGTGTATTTGAAATGCTGGAAGATCGTTGCTTCGTTGTTTCTTTGAGAAATAAATTTTCCCGAATTTTGAGATTTTTGTTAAGCTGCGCCCGTGCCGTATACTGTCCGAGCTAGGGTTAGGGTTAGGTAGAAAACAGGACCTAGACATTTTGGAATGCCTTGGATGTGTTTTAGGGTGTATTTGAAATGCTGGAAGAGTGTTGTTTCGTTGTTTCTTTGGGAAAGAAATTTGGCCCAATTTTGATAATTTTGCTAAGCCGCGTGCCTGTCAAATAGTGTCCGAGCTAGGGATAGGGTTAGGTAGAAAACAAGACCTAGACATTTTGGAATGCCTTGGATGTGTTTTAGGGTGTATTTGAAATGCTGGAAGATCGTTGCTTCGTTGTTTCTTCGAGAAATAAATTTTTCCAAATTTGAGATTTTTGCTAAGCCGCGCGCCTGCCATATAGTGTCCGAGCTAGGGATAGGGTTAGGTAGAAAACAAGACCTAGACATTTTGGAATGCCTTGGATGTGTTTTAGGGTGTATTTGAAATGCTGGAAGAGCGTTGCTTCGTTGTTTCTTTGAGAAATAAATTTTCCCGAATTTTGAGATTTTTGCTAAGCTGTGCGCCTGCCATATAGTGTTCGAGCTTGGTTTAGGGTTAGGTTGAAAACAACACCTGGACATTTTGGAATGCCTTGGATGCTTTTAAGAGTGTATTTGAAATGCTGGAAGAGTGCTGTTTCGTTGTTTCATTGAGAAAGAAATTTGGCCAAATTATGGGATTTTTGCTAAGCCGCGCGCCTGTCAAATAGTGTCCGAGCTAGGGTTAGGGTTAGGTTGAAAACAGCACCTAGACATTTTGGAATGCCTTGGATGTGTTTTAGGATGTATTTGAAATGCTAGAAGAGTGCAGATTCGTTGTTTCTTTGAGAAAGAAATTTTGCCAAATTTTGAGATTTTTGCTAAGCCGCGCTCCTGTCAAATAGTGCCCGAGCTAGGGATAGGGTTAGGTTGAAAACAACACCTAGACATTTTGGAATGCCTTGGATGTGTTTTAGGGTGTATTTGAAATGCTGGAAGATCGTTGCTTCGTTGTTTCTTTGAGAAATAAATTTTCCCGAATTTTGAGATTTTTGTTAAGCTGCGTCCGTGCCGTATACTGTCCGAGCCAGGGTTAGGGTTAGGTAGAAAACAACACCTAGACATTTTGGAATGCCTTGGATGTGTTTTAGGGTGTATTTGAAATGCTAGAAGAGTGTTGCTTCGTTGTTTCTTTGAGAAATAAAATTTTCCAAATTTTGAGATTTTTGCTAAGCCGCGCGCCTGTCAAATAGTGTCCGAGCTAGGGTTAGGGTTAGGTTGAAAACAACACCTAGACATTTTGGAATGCCTTGGATGTGTTTTAGGGTGTATTTGAAATGGTGGAAGAGTGTTGTTTCGTTGTTTCATTGAGAAATAAAATTTTCCAAATTTTGAGATTTTTGCTAAGCCGCGCGCCTGTCAAATAGTGTCCGAGCTAGGGTTAGGGTTAGGTTGAAAACAACACCTAGACATTTTGGAATGCCTTGGATGTGTTTTAGGGTGTATTTGAAATGCTGGAAGAGCGTTGCTTCGTTGTTTCTTTGAGAAATAAATTTTCCCGAATTTTGAGATTTTTGCTAAGCTGTGCGCCTGCCATATAGTGTTCGAGCTTGGTTTAGGGTTAGGTTGAAAACAACACCTGGACATTTTGGAATGCCTTGGATGCTTTTAAGAGAGTATTTGAAATGCTGGAAGAGTGCTGTTTCGTTGTTTCATTGAGAAAGAAATTTGGCCAAATTTTGGGATTTTTGCTAAGCCGCGCGCCTGTCAAATAGTGTCCGAGCTAGGGTTAGGGTTAGTTTGAAAACAACACCTAGACATTTTGGAATGCCTTGGATGTGTTTTAGGGTGTATTTGAAATGCTAGAAGAGTGGTGCTTCGTTGTTTCTTTGAGAAATAAATTTTTCCAAATTTGAGATTTTTTCTAAGCCGCGCGCCTCCCATATAGTGTCTGAGCTCGGGTTAGGGTTAGGTTCAAAACAACACCTAGACATTTTGGAATGCCTTGGATGTGTTTTAGGGTGTATTTGAAATGTTGGAAGAGCGTTGCTTCGTTGTTTCTTTGAGAAATAAATTTTTCCAAATTTGAGATTTTTGCTAAGCTGTGCGCCTGCCATATAGTGTTCGAACTTGGGTTAGGGTTAGTTTCAAAACAACACCTAGACATTTTGGAATGCCTTGGATGTGTTTTAGGGTGTATTTGAAATGCTGGAAGAGTGTTGTTTCGTTGTTTCATTGAGAAAGAAATTTAGTCCAATTTTGGGATTTTTGCTAAGCCGCGCGCCTGTCAAATAGTGTCCGAGCTAGGGTTAGGGTTAGGTTCAAAACAACACCTAGACATTTTGGAATGCCTTGGATGTGTTTTAGGGTGTATTTGAAATGCTGGAAGAGTTTTGTTTCGTTGTTTCATTGAGAAAGAAATTTGGTCCAATTTTGGGATTTTTGCTAAGCCGCGCGCCTGTCAAATAGTGTCCGAGCTTGGGTTAGGGTTAGGTTCAAAACAACACCTAGGCATTTTGGAATGCCTTGGATGTGTTTTAGGGTGTATTTGAAATGCTGGAAGAGTATTGTTTCGTTGTTTCTTTGGGAAAGAAATTTGGCCCAATTTTGATAATTTTGCTAAGCCGCGTGCCTGTCAAATAGTGTCCGAGCTAGGGATAGGGTTAGGTAGAAAACAAGACCTAGACATTTTGGAATGCCTTGGATGTGTTTTAGGGTGTATTTGAAATGCTGGAAGATCGTTGCTTCGTTGTTTCTTTGAGAAATAAATTTTCCCGAATTTTGAGATTTTTGTTAAGCTGCGCGCCTGCCGTATACTGTCCGAGCTAGGGTTAGGGCTAGGTAGAAAACAAGACCTAGACATTTTGGAATGCCTTGGATGTGTTTTAGGGTGTATTTGAAATGCTGGAAGAGCGTTGCTTCGTTGTTTCTTTGAGAAATAAATTTTCCCGAATTTTGAGATTTTTGCTAAGTTGCGCGCCTGCCATATAGTGTTCGAGCTTGGGTTAGGGTTAGGTTGAAAACAACACCTGGACATTTTGGAATGCCTTGGATGCTTTTAAGAGTGTATTTGAAATGCTGGAAGAGTGCTGTTTCGTTGTTTCATTGAGAAAGAAATTTGGCCAAATTTTGGGATTTTTGCTAAGCCGCGCGCCTGTCAAATAGTGTCCGAGCTAGGGTTAGGGTTAGGTTGAAAACAACACCTAGACATTTTGGAATGCCTTGGATGTGTTTTAGGATGTATTTGAAATGCTAGAAGAGTGCAGATTCGTTGTTTCTTTGAGAAAGAAATTTTGCCAAATTTTGAGATTTTTGCTAAGCCGCGCTCCTGTCAAATAGTGCCCGAGCTAGGGATAGGGTTAGGTTGAAAATAACACCTAGACATTTTGGAATGCCTTGGATGTGTTTTAGGGTGTATTTGAAATGCTGGAAGATCGTTGCTTCGTTGTTTCTTTGAGAAATAAATTTTCCCGAATTTTGAGATTTTTGTTAAGCTGCGCCCGTGCCGTATACTGTCCGAGCTAGGGTTAGGGTTAGGTAGAAAACAGGACCTAGACATTTTGGAATGCCTTGGATGTGTTTTAGGGTGTATTTGAAATGCTGGAAGAGTGTTGTTTCGTTGTTTCTTTGGGAAAGAAATTTGGCCCAATTTTGATAATTTTGCTAAGCCGCGTGCCTGTCAAATAGTGTCCGAGCTAGGGATAGGGTTAGGTAGAAAACAAGACCTAGACATTTTGGAATGCCTTGGATGTGTTTTAGGGTGTATTTGAAATGCTGGAAGATCGTTGCTTCGTTGTTTCTTCGAGAAATAAATTTTTCCAAATTTGAGATTTTTGCTAAGCCGCGCGCCTGCCATATAGTGTCCGAGCTAGGGATAGGGTTAGGTAGAAAACAAGACCTAGACATTTTGGAATGCCTTGGATGTGTTTTAGGGTGTATTTGAAATGCTGGAAGAGCGTTGCTTCGTTGTTTCTTTGAGAAATAAATTTTCCCGAATTTTGAGATTTTTGCTAAGCTGTGCGCCTGCCATATAGTGTTCGAGCTTGGTTTAGGGTTAGGTTGAAAACAACACCTGGACATTTTGGAATGCCTTGGATGCTTTTAAGAGTGTATTTGAAATGCTGGAAGAGTGCTGTTTCGTTGTTTCATTGAGAAAGAAATTTGGCCAAATTATGGGATTTTTGCTAAGCCGCGCGCCTGTCAAATAGTGTCCGAGCTAGGGTTAGGGTTAGGTTGAAAACAGCACCTAGACATTTTGGAATGCCTTGGATGTGTTTTAGGATGTATTTGAAATGCTAGAAGAGTGCAGATTCGTTGTTTCTTTGAGAAAGAAATTTTGCCAAATTTTGAGATTTTTGCTAAGCCGCGCTCCTGTCAAATAGTGCCCGAGCTAGGGATAGGGTTAGGTTGAAAACAACACCTAGACATTTTGGAATGCCTTGGATGTGTTTTAGGGTGTATTTGAAATGCTGGAAGATCGTTGCTTCGTTGTTTCTTTGAGAAATAAATTTTCCCGAATTTTGAGATTTTTGTTAAGCTGCGCCCGTGCCGTATACTGTCCGAGCCAGGGTTAGGGTTAGGTAGAAAACAACACCTAGACATTTTGGAATGCCTTGGATGTGTTTTAGGGTGTATTTGAAATGCTAGAAGAGTGTTGCTTCGTTGTTTCTTTGAGAAATAAAATTTTCCAAATTTTGAGATTTTTGCTAAGCCGCGCGCCTGTCAAATAGTGTCCGAGCTAGGGTTAGGGTTAGGTTGAAAACAACACCTAGACATTTTGGAATGCCTTGGATGTGTTTTAGGGTGTATTTGAAATGGTGGAAGAGTGTTGTTTCGTTGTTTCATTGAGAAATAAAATTTTCCAAATTTTGAGATTTTTGCTAAGCCGCGCGCCTGTCAAATAGTGTCCGAGCTAGGGTTAGGGTTAGGTTGAAAACAACACCTAGACATTTTGGAATGCCTTGGATTTGTTTTAGGGTGTATTTGAAATGCTGGAAGAGCGTTGCTTCGTTGTTTCTTTGAGAAATAAATTTTCCCGAATTTTGAGATTTTTGCTAAGCTGTGCGCCTGCCATATAGTGTTCGAGCTTGGTTTAGGGTTAGGTTGAAAACAATACCTGGACATTTTGGAATGCCTTGGATGCTTTTAAGAGTGTATTTGAAATGCTGGAAGAGTGCTGTTTCGTTGTTTCATTGAGAAAGAAATTTGGCCAAATTTTGGGATTTTTGCTAAGCCGCGCGCCTGTCAAATAGTGTCCGAGCTAGGGTTAGGGTTAGTTTGAAAACAACACCTAGACATTTTGGAATGCCTTGGATGTGTTTTAGGGTGTATTTGAAATGCTAGAAGAGTGGTGCTTCGTTGTTTCTTTGAGAAATAAATTTTTCCAAATTTGAGATTTTTTCTAAGCCGCGCGCCTCCCATATAGTGTCTGAGCTCGGGTTAGGGTTAGGTTCAAAACAACACCTAGACATTTTGGAATGCCTTGGATGTGTTTTAGGGTGTATTTGAAATGTTGGAAGAGCGTTGCTTCGTTTTTTCTTTGAGAAAGAAATTTGGTCCAATTTTGGGATTTTTGCTAAGCCGCGCGCCTGTCAAATAGTGTCCGAGCTAGGGTTAGGGTTAGTTTGAAAACAACACCTAGACATTTTGGAATGCCTTGGATGTGTTTTAGGTTGTATTTGAAATGCTGGAACAGTGTTGTATCGTTGTTTCTTTGGGAAATAAATTTTGCCAAATTTTCAGATTTTTGCTAAGCCGCGCGCCTGCCATATAGTGTCCGAGCTCGGGTTAGGGTTAGGTAGAAAACAGGACCTAGACATTTTGGAATGCCTTGGATGTGTTTTAGGGTGTATTTGAAATGCTGGAAGAGGGTTGTTTCGTTGTTTCTTTGGGAAAGAAATTTGGCCCAATTTTGATAATTTTGCTAAGCCGCGTGCCTGTCAAATAGTGTCCGAGCTAGGGATAGGGTTAGGTAGAAAACAAGACCTAGACATTTTGGAATGCCTTGGATGTGTTTTAGGGTGTATTTGAAATGCTGGAAGAGCGTTGCTTCGTTGTTTCTTTGAGAAATAAATATTTCCGAATTTTGAGATTTTTGCTAAGCTGCGCGCCTGTCAAATAGTGTCCGAGCTAGGGTTAGGGTTAGGTAGAAAACAACACCTAGACATTTTGGAATGCCTTGGATGTGTTTTAGGGTGTATTTGAAATGCTGGAACAGTGTTGTATCGTTGTTTCTTTGAGAAATAAAATTTTCAAATTTTGAAATCTTTGCTAAGCCGCGCGCCTGATAAATAGTGTCCGAGCTAGGGTTAGTGTGAGGTAGAAAACAACACCTAGACATTTTGGAATGCCTTGGATGTGTTTTAGGGTGTATTTGAAATGCTGGAAGAGCGTTGCTTCGTTGTTTCTTTGAGAAATGAATCTTCCCGAATTTTGAGATTTTTGCTAAGCTGCGCGCCTGCCATATAGTGTTCGAGCTTGGGTTAGGGTAGGGGTCAAAACAACACCTAGACATTTTGGAATGCCTTGGATGGGTTTTAGGGTGTATTTGAAATGCTGGAAGAGCGTTGCTTCGTTGTTTCTTTGAGAAATAAATTTGGCCCAATTTTGAGATTGTTGCTAAGCCGCGCGCCTGTCAAATAGTGTCCGAACTAGGGTTAGGGTTAGGTTGAAAACAACACCTAGACATTTTGGAATGCCTTGGATGTGTTTTAGGGTGTATTTGAAATGCTAGAAGAGTGGTGCTTCGTTGTTTCTTTGAGAAATAAAATTTTCCAAATTTTGAGATTTTTGCTAAGCCGCGCGCCTGCCATATAGTGTCCGAGCTCGGGTTAGGGTTAGGTAGGAAACAGGATCTAGATATTTTGGAATGCCTTGGATGTGTTTTAGGGTGTATTTGAAATGCTGGAAGAGTGTTGTTTCGTTGTTTCTTTGGGAAAGAAATTTGGCCCAATTTTGATAATTTTGCTAAGCCGCGTGCCTGTCAAATAGTGTCCGAGCTAGGGATAGGGTTAGGTAGAAAACAAGACCTAGACATTTTGGAATGCCTTGGATGTGTTTTAGGGTGTATTTGAAATGCTGGAAGAGCGTTGCTTCGTTGTTTCTTTGAGAAATAAATTTTCCCGAATTTTGAGATTTTTGCTAAGCTGCGCGCCTGCCATATAGTGTTCGAGCTTGGGTTAGGGTTAAGTTGAAAACAACACCTGGACATTTTGGAATGCCTTGGATGCTTTTAAGAGTGTATTTGAAATGCTGGAAGAGTGCTGTTTCGTTGTTTCATTGAGAAAGAAATTTGGCCAAATTTGGGGATTTTTGCTAAGCCGCGCGCCTGTCAAATAGTGTCCGAGCTAGGGTTAGGGTTAGTTTGAAAACAACACCTAGACATTTTGGAATGCCTTGGATGTGTTTTAGGGTGTATTTGAAATGCTAGAAGAGTGGTGCTTCGTTGTTTCTTTGAGAAATAAATTTTTCCAAATTTGAGATTTTTTCTAAGCCGCGCGCCTGCCATATAGTGTCCGAGCTCGGGTTAGGGTTAGGTAGAAAACAGGACCTAGACATTTTGGAATGTCTTGGATGTGTTTTAGGGTGTATTTGAAATGCTGGAAGAGTGTTGTTTCGTTGTTTCTTTGGGTAAGAAATTTGGCCCAATTTTGATAATTTTGCTAAGCCGCGTGCCTGTCAAATAGTGTCCGAGCTAGGGATAGGGTTAGGTAGAAAACAAGACCTAGACATTTTGGAATGCCTTGGATGTGTTTTAGGGTGTATTTGAAATGCTGGAAGAGCGTTGCTTCGTTGTTTCTTCGAGAAATAAATTTTTCCAAATTTGAGATTTTTGCTAAGCCGCGCGCCTGCCATATAGTGTCCGAGCTAGGGATAGGGTTAGGTAGAAAACAAGACCTAGACATTTTGGAATGCCTTGGATGTGTTTTAGGGTGTATTTGAAATGCTGGAAGAGCGTTGCTTCGTTGTTTCTTTGAGAAATAAATTTTCCCGAATTTTGAGATTTTTGCTAAGCTGTGCGCCTGCCATATAGTGTTCGAGCTTGGTTTAGGGTTAGGTTGAAAACAACACCTGGACATTTTGGAATGCCTTGGATGCTTTTAAGAGTGTATTTGAAATGCTGGAAGAGTGCTGTTTCGTTGTTTCATTGAGAAAGAAATTTGGCCAAATTTTGGGATTTTTGCTAAGCCGCGCGCCTGTCAAATAGTGTCCGAGCTAGGGTTAGGGTTCGTTTGAAAACAACACCTAGACATTTTGGAATGCCTTGGATGTGTTTTAGGGTGTATTTGAAATGCTAGAAGAGTGGTGCTTCGTTGTTTCTTTGAGAAATAAATTTTTCCAAATTTGAGATTTTTTCTAAGCCGCGCGCCTCCCATAGAGTGTCCGAGCTCGGGTTAGGGTTAGGTTCAAAACAACACCTAGACATTTTGGAATGCCTTGGATGTGTTTTAGGGTGTATTTGAAATGCTGGAAGAGTGTTGTTTCGTTGTTTCTTTGGGAAAGAAATTTGGCCCAATTTTGATAATTTTGCTAAGCCGCGTGCCTGTCAAATAGTGTCCGAGCTAGGGATAGGGTTAGGTAGAAAACAAGACCTAGACATTTTGGAATGCCTTGGATGTGTTTTAGGGTGTATTTGAAATGCTGGAAGAGCGTTGCTTCGTTGTTTCTTTGAGAAATAAATTTTTCCAAATTTGAGATTTTTGCTTAGCCGCGCGCCTGCCATATAGTGTCCGAGCTAGGGTTAGGGTTAGGTTGAAAACAACACCTAGACATTTTGGAATGCCTTGGATGTGTTTTAGGGTGTATTTGAAATGCTGGAAGAGCGTTGCTTCGTTGTTTCTTTGAGAGATAAATTTTCCCGAATTTTGAGATTTTTGCTAAGCTGTGCGCCTGCCATATAGTGTTCGAGCTTGGTTTAGGGTTAGGTTGAAAACAACACCTGGACATTTTGGAATGCCTTGGATGCTTTTAAGAGTGTATTTGAAATGCTGGAAGAGTGCTGTTTCGTTGTTTCATTGAGAAAGAAATTTGGCCAAATTTTGGGATTTTTGCTAAGCCGCGCGCCTGTCAAATAGTGTCCGAGCTAGGGTTAGGGTTAGTTTGAAAACAACACCTAGACATTTTGGAATGCCTTGGATGTGTTTTAGGGTGTATTTGAAATGCTAGAAGAGTGGTGCTTCGTTGTTTCTTTGAGAAATAAATTTTTCCAAATTTGAGATTTTTTCTAAGCCGCGCGCCTCCCATATAGTGTCCGAGCTCGGGTTAGGGTTAGGTTCAAAACAACACCTAGACATTTTGGAATGCCTTGGATGTGTTTTAGGGTGTATTTGAAATGTTGGAAGAGCGTTGCTTCGTTGTTTCTTTGAGAAAAAAATTTTTCCAAATTTGAGATTTTTGCTAAGCTGTGCGCCTGCCATATAGTGTTCGAACTTGGGTTAGGGTTAGTTTCAAAACAACACCTAGACATTTTGGAATGCCTTGGATGTGTTTTAGGGTGTATTTGAAATGCTGGAAGAGTGTTGTTTCGTTGTTTCATTGAGAAAGAAATTTAGTCCAATTTTGGGATTTTTGCTAAGCCGCGCGCCTGTCAAATAGTGTCCGAGCTAGGGTTAGGGTTAGGTTGAAAACAACACCTAGACATTTTGGAATGCCTTGGATGTGTTTTAGGGTGTATTTGAAATGCTGGAAGAGTTTTGTTTCGTTGTTTCATTGAGAAAGAAATTTGGTCCAATTTTGGGATTTTTGCTAAGCCGCGCGCCTGTCAAATAGTGTCCGAGCTTGGGTTAGGGTTAGGTTCAAAACAACACCTAGGCATTTTGGAATGCCTTGGATGTGTTTTAGGGTGTATTTGAAATGCTGGAAGAGTATTGTTTCGTTGTTTCTTTGGGAAAGAAATTTGGCCCAATTTTGATAATTTTGCTAAGCCGCATGCCTGTCAAATAGTGTCCGAGCTAGGGATAGGGTTAGGTAGAAAACAAGACCTAGACATTTTGGAATGCCTTGGATGTGTTTTAGGGTGTATTTGAAATGCTGGAAGAGCGTTGCTTCGTTGTTTCTTTGAGAAATAAATTTTCCCGAATTTTGAGATTTTTGTTAAGCTGCGCGCCTGCCGTATACTGTCCGAGCTAGGGTTAGGGCTAGGTAGAAAACAAGACCTAGACATTTTGGAATGCCTTGGATGTGTTTTAGGGTGTATTTGAAATGCTGGAAGAGCGTTGCTTCGTTGTTTCTTTGAGAAATAAATTTTCCCGAATTTTGAGATTTTTGCTAAGTTGCGCGCCTGCCATATAGTGTTCGAGCTTGGGTTAGGGTTAGGTTGAAAACAACACCTGGACATTTTGGAATGCCTTGGATGCTTTTAAGAGTGTATTTGAAATGCTGGAAGAGTGCTGTTTCGTTGTTTCATTGAGAAAGAAATTTGGCCAAATTTTGGGATTTTTGCTAAGCCGCGCGCCTGTCAAATAGTGTCCGAGCTAGGGTTAGGGTTAGGTTGAAAACAACACCTAGACATTTTGGAATGCCTTGGATGTGTTTTAGGATGTATTTGAAATGCTAGAAGAGTGCAGATTCGTTGTTTCTTTGAGAAAGAAATTTTGCCAAATTTTGAGATTTTTGCTAAGCCGCGCTCCTGTCAAATAGTGCCCGAGCTAGGGATAGGGTTAGGTTGAAAACAACACCTAGACATTTTGGAATGCCTTGGATGTGTTTTAGGGTGTATTTGAAATGCTGGAAGATCGTTGCTTCGTTGTTTCTTTGAGAAATAAATTTTCCCGAATTTTGAGATTTTTGTTAAGCTGCGCCCGTGCCGTATACTGTCCGAGCTAGGGTTAGGGTTAGGTAGAAAACAGGACCTAGACATTTTGGAATGCCTTGGATGTGTTTTAGGGTGTATTTGAAATGCTGGAAGAGTGTTGTTTCGTTGTTTCTTTGGGAAAGAAATTTGGCCCAATTTTGATAATTTTGCTAAGCCGCGTGCCTGTCAAATAGTGTCCGAGCTAGGGATAGGGTTAGGTAGAAAACAAGACCTAGACATTTTGGAATGCCTTGGATGTGTTTTAGGGTGTATTTGAAATGCTGGAAGATCGTTGCTTCGTTGTTTCTTCGAGAAATAAATTTTTCCAAATTTGAGATTTTTGCTAAGCCGCGCGCCTGCCATATAGTGTCCGAGCTAGGGATAGGGTTAGGTAGAAAACAAGACCTAGACATTTTGGAATGCCTTGGATGTGTTTTAGGGTGTATTTGAAATGCTGGAAGATCGTTGCTTCGTTGTTTCTTCGAGAAATAAATTTTTCCAAATTTGAGATTTTTGCTAAGCCGCGCGCCTGCCATATAGTGTCCGAGCTAGGGATAGGGTTAGGTAGAAAACAAGACCTAGACATTTTGGAATGCCTTGGATGTGTTTTAGGGTGTATTTGAAATGCTGGAAGAGCGTTGCTTCGTTGTTTCTTTGAGAAATAAATTTTCCCGAATTTTGAGATTTTTGCTAAGCTGTGCGCCTGCCATATAGTGTTCGAGCTTGGTTTAGGGTTAGGTTGAAAACAACACCTGGACATTTTGGAATGCCTTGGATGCTTTTAAGAGTGTATTTGAAATGCTGGAAGAGTGCTGTTTCGTTGTTTCATTGAGAAAGAAATTTGGCCAAATTTTGGGATTTTTGCTAAGCCGCGCGCCTGTCAAATAGTGTCCGAGCTAGGGTTAGGGTTAGTTTGAAAACAACACCTAGACATTTTGGAATGCCTTGGATGTGTTTTAGGGTGTATTTGAAATGCTAGAAGAGTGGTGCTTCGTTGTTTCTTTGAGAAATAAATTTTTCCAAATTTGAGATTTTTTCTAAGCCGCGCGCCTCCCATATAGTGTCCGAGCTCGGGTTAGGGTTAGGTTCAAAACAACACCTAGACATTTTGGAATGCCTTGGATGTGTTTTAGGGTGTATTTGAAATGTTGGAAGAGCGTTGCTTCGTTGTTTCTTTGAGAAATAAATTTTTCCAAATTTGAGATTTTTGCTAAGCTGTGCGCCTGCCATATAGTGTTCGAACTTGGGTTAGGGTTAGTTTCAAAACAACACCTAGACATTTTGGAATGCCTTGGATGTGTTTTAGGGTGTATTTGAAATGCTGGAAGAGTTTTGTTTCGTTGTTTCATTGAGAAAGAAATTTGGTCCAATTTTGGGATTTTTGCTAAGCCGCGCGCCTGTCAAATAGTGTCCGAGCTTGGGTTAGGGTTAGGTTCAAAACAACACCTAGGCATTTTGGAATGCCTTGGATGTGTTTTAGGGTGTATTTGAAATGCTGGAAGAGTGTTGTTTCGTTGTTTCTTTGGGAAAGAAATTTGGCCCAATTTTGATAATTTTGCTAAGCCGCGTGCCTGTCAAATAGTGTCCGAGCTAGGGATAGGGTTAGGTAGAAAACAACACCTAGACATTTTGGAATGCCTTGGATGTGTTTTAGGGTGTATTTGAAATGCTGGAAGATCGTTGCTTCGTTGTTTCTTTGAGAAATAAATTTTCCCGAATTTTGAGATTTTTGTTAAGCTGCGCGCCTGCCGTATACTGTCCGAGCTAGGGTTAGGGTTAGGTAGAAAACAAGACCTAGACATTTTGGAATGCCTTGGATGTGTTTTAGGGTGTATTTGAAATGCTGGAAGAGCGTTGCTTCGTTGTTTCTTTGAGAAATAAATTTTCCCGAATTTTGAGATTTTTGCTAAGCTGTGCGCCTGCCATATAGTGTTCGAGCTTGGTTTAGGGTTAGGTTGAAAACAACACCTGGACATTTTGGAATGCCTTGGATGCTTTTAAGAGTGTATTTGAAATGCTGGAAGAGTGCTGTTTCGTTGTTTCATTGAGAAAGAAATTTGGCCAAATTTTGGGATTTTTGCTAAGCCGCGCGCCTGTCAAATAGTGTCCGAGCTAGGGTTAGGGTTAGTTTGAAAACAACACCTAGACATTTTGGAATGCCTTGGATGTGTTTTAGGGTGTATTTGAAATGCTAGAAGAGTGGTGCTTCGTTGTTTCTTTGAGAAATAAATTTTTCCAAATTTGAGATTTTTTCTAAGCCGCGCGCCTCCCATATAGTGTCCGAGCTCGGGTTAGGGTTAGGTTCAAAACAACACCTAGACATTTTGGAATGCCTTGGATGTGTTTTAGGGTGTATTTGAAATGCTGGAAGATCGTTGCTTCGTTGTTTCTTTGAGAAATAAATTTTCCCGAATTTTGAGATTTTTGTTAAGCTGCGCCCGTGCCGTATACTGTCCGAGCTAGGGTTAGGGTTAGGTAGAAAACAACACCTAGACATTTTGGAATGCCTTGGATGTGTTTTAGGGTGTATTTGAAATGCTAGAAGAGTGTTGCTTCGTTGTTTCTTTGAGAAATAAAATTTTCCAAATTTTGAGATTTTTGCTAAGCCGCGCGCCTGTCAAATAGTGTACGAGCTAGGGTTAGGGTTAGGTTGAAAACAACACCTAGACATTTTGGAATGCCTTGGATGTGTTTTAGGGTGTATTTGAAATGCTGGAAGAGTGTTGTTTCGTTGTTTCATTGAGAAATAAAATTTTCCAAATTTTGAGATTTTTGCTAAGCCGCGCGCCTGTCAAATAGTGTCCGAGCTAGGGTTAGGGTTAGGTTGAAAACAACACCTAGACATTTTGGAATGCCTTGGATGTGTTTTAGGGTGTATTTGAAATGCTGGAAGAGCGTTGCTTCGTTGTTTCTTTGAGAAATAAATTTTCCCGAATTTTGAGATTTTTGCTAAGCTGTGCGCCTGCCATATAGTGTTCGAGCTTGGTTTAGGGTTAGGTTGAAAACAACACCTGGACATTTTGGAATGCCTTGGATGCTTTTAAGAGTGTATTTGAAATGCTGGAAGAGTGCTGTTTCGTTGTTTCATTGAGAAAGAAATTTGGCCAAATTTTGGGATTTTTGCTAAGCCGCGCGCCTGTCAAATAGTGTCCAAGCTAGGGTTAGGGTTAGTTTGAAAACAACACCTAGACATTTTGGAATGCCTTGGATGTGTTTTAGGGTGTATTTGAAATGCTGGAAGAGCGTTGCTTCGTTGTTTCTTTGAGAAATAAATTTTTCCAAATTTGAGATTTTTTCTAAGCCGCGCGCCTCCCATATAGTGTCCGAGCTCGGGTTAGGGTTAGGTTCAAAACAACACCTAGACATTTTGGAATGCCTTGGATGTGTTTTAGGGTGTATTTGAAATGTTGGAAGAGCGTTGCTTCGTTGTTTCTTTGAGAAATAAATTTTTCCAAATTTGAGATTTTTGCTAAGCTGCGCGCCTGCCATATAGTGTTCGAACTTGGGTTAGGGTTAGGTTCAAAACAACACCTAGACATTTTGGAATGCCTTGGATGTGTTTTAGGGTGTATTTGAAATGCTGGAAGAGTGTTGTTTCGTTGTTTCATTGAGAAAGAAATTTGGTCCAATTTTGGGATTTTTGCTAAGCCGCGCGCCTGTCAAATAGTGTCCGAGCTAGGGTTAGGGTTAGGTTCAAAACAACACCTAGGCATTTTGGAATGCCTTGGATGTGTTTTAGGGTGTATTTGAAATGCTGGAAGAGTGTTGTTTCGTTGTTTCTTTGGGAAAGAAATTTGGCCCAATTTTGATAATTTTGCTAAGCCGCGTGCCTGTCAAATAGTGTCCGAGCTAGGGATAGGGTTAGGTAGAAAACAAGACCTAGACATTTTGGAATGCCTTGGATGTGTTTTAGGGTGTATTTGAAATGCTGGAAGATCGTTGCTTCGTTGTTTCTTTGAGAAATAAATTTTCCCGAATTTTGAGATTTTTGTTAAGCTGCGCGCCTGCCGTATACTGTCCGAGCTAGGGTTAGGGTTAGGTAGAAAACAACACCTAGACATTTTGGAATGCCTTGGATGTGTTTTAGGGTGTATTTGAAATGCTGGAAGAGCGTTGCTTCGTTGTTTCTTTGAGAAATAAATTTTCCCGAATTTTGAGATTTTTGCTAAGTTGCGCGCCTGCCATATAGTGTTCGAGCTTGGGTTAGGGTTAGGTTGAAAACAACACCTGGACATTTTGGAATGCCTTGGATGCTTTTAAGAGTGTATTTGAAATGCTGGAAGAGTGCTGTTTCGTTGTTTCATTGAGAAAGAAATTTGGCCAAATTTTGGGATTTTTGCGCTTGTCAAATAGTGTCCGAGCTAGGGTTAGGGTTAGTTTGAAAACAACACCTAGACATTTTGGAATGCCTTGGATGTGTTTTAGGGTGTATTTGAAATGCTAGAAGAGTGGTGCTTTGTTGTTTCTTTGAGAAATAAATTTTTCCAAATTTGAGATTTTTTCTAAGCCGCGCGCCTGCCATATAGTGTCCGAGCTCGGGTTAGGGTTAGGTAGAAAACAGGACCTAGACATTTTGGAATGCCTTGGATGTGTTTAGGGTGTATTTGAAATGCTGGAAGAGTGTTGTTTCATTGTTTCTTTGGGAAAGAAATTTTGCCCAATTTTGATAATTTTGCTAAGCCGCGTGCCTGTCAAATAGTGTCCGAGCTAGGGATAGGGTTAGGTAGAAAACAAGACCTAGACATTTTGGAATGCCTTGGATGCTTTTAAGAGTGTATTTGAAATGCTGGAAGAGTGCTGTTTCGTTGTTTCATTGAGAAAGAAATTTGGCCAAATTTTGGGATTTTTGCTAAGCCGCGCGCCTGTCAAATAGTGTCCGAGCTAGGGTTAGGGTTAGTTTGAAAACAAGACCTAGACATTTTGGAATGCCTTGGATGTGTTTTAGGGTGTATTTGAAATGCTAGAAGAGTGGTGCTTTGTTGTTTCTTTGAGAAATAAATTTTTCCAAATTTGAGATTTTTTCTAAGCCGCGCGCCTGCCATATAGTGTCCGAGCTCGGGTTAGGGTTAGGTAGAAAACAGGACCTAGACATTTTGGAATGCCTTGGATGTGTTTTAGGGTGTATTTGAAATGCTGGAAGAGTGTTGTTTCGTTGTTTCTTTGGGAAAGAAATTTGGCCCAATTTTGATATTTTTGCTAAGCCGCGTGCCTGTCAAATAGTGTCCGAGCTAGGGATAGGGTTAGGTAGAAAACAAGACCTAGACATTTTGGAATGCCTTGGATGTGTTTTAGGGTGTATTTGAAATGCTGGAAGAGCGTTGCTTCGTTGTTTCTTTGAGAAATAAATTTTTCCAAATTTGAGATTTTTGCTAAGCTGCGCGCCTGCCATATAGTGTTCGAACTTGGGTTAGGGTTAGGTTCAAAACAACACCTAGACATTTTGGAATGCCTTGGATGTGTTTTAGGGTGTATTTGAAATGCTGGAAGAGTGTTGTTTCGTTGTTTCTTTGGGAAAGAAATTTGACCCAATTTTGATAATTTTGCTAAGCCGCGCGCCTGTCAAATAGTGTCCGAGCTTGGGTTAGGGTTAGGTTCAAAACAACACCTAGGCATTTTGGAATGCCTTGGATGTGTTTTAGGGTGTATTTGAAATGCTGGAAGAGTGTTGTTTCGTTGTTTCTTTGGGAAAGAAATTTGGCCCAATTTTGATAATTTTGCTAAGCCGCGTGCCTGTCAAATAGTGTCCGAGCTAGGGATAGGGTTAGGTAGAAAACAACACCTAGACATTTTGGAATGCCTTGGATGTGTTTTAGGGTGTATTTGAAATGCTGGAAGATCGTTGCTTCGTTGTTTCTTTGAGAAATAAATTTTCCCGAATTTTGAGATTTTTGTTAAGCTGCGCGCCTGCCGTATACTGTCCGAGCTAGGGTTAGGGTTAGGTAGAAAACAACACCTAGACATTTTGGAATGCCTTGGATGTGTTTTAGGGTGTATTTGAAATGCTGGAAGAGCGTTGCTTCGTTGTTTCTTTGAGAAATAAATTTTCCCGAATTTTGAGATTTTTGCTAAGTTGCGCGCCTGCCATATAGTGTTCGAGCTTGGGTTAGGGTTAGGTTGAAAACAACACCTGGACATTTTGGAATGCCTTGGATGCTTTTAAGAGTGTATTTGAAATGCTGGAAGAGTGCTGTTTCGTTGTTTCATTGAGAAAGAAATTTGGCCAAATTTTGGGATTTTTGCTAAGCCGCGCGCCTGTCAAATAGTGTCCGAGCTAGGGTTAGGGTTAGTTTGAAAACAAGACCTAGACATTTTGGAATGCCTTGGATGTGTTTTAGGGTGTATTTGAAATGCTAGAAGAGTGGTGCTTTGTTGTTTCTTTGAGAAATAAATTTTTCCAAATTTGAGATTTTTTCTAAGCCGCGCGCCTGCCATATAGTGTCCGAGCTCGGGTTAGGGTTAGGTAGAAAACAGGACCTAGACATTTTGGAATGCCTTGGATGTGTTTTAGGGTGTATTTGAAATGCTGGAAGAGTTTTGTTTCGTTGTTTCATTGAGAAAGAAATTTGGTCCAATTTTGGGATTTTTGCTAAGCCGCGCGCCTGTCAAATAGTGTCCGAGCTTGGGTTAGGGTTAGGTTCAAAACAACACCTAGGCATTTTGGAATGCCTTGGATGTGTTTTAGGGTGTATTTGAAATGCTGGAAGAGTGTTGTTTCGTTGTTTCTTTGGGAAAGAAATTTGGCCCAATTTTGATAATTTTGCTAAGCCGCGTGCCTGTCAAATAGTGTCCGAGCTAGGGATAGGGTTAGGTAGAAAACAAGACCTAGACATTTTGGAATGCCTTGGATGTGTTTTAGGGTGTATTTGAAATGCTGGAAGATCGTTGCTTCGTTGTTTCTTTGAGAAATAAATTTTCCCGAATTTTGAGATTTTTGTTAAGCTGCGCGCCTGCCGTATACTGTCCGAGCTAGGGTTCGGGTTAGGTAGAAAACAAGACCTAGACATTTTGGAATGCCTTGGATGTGTTTTAGGGTGTATTTGAAATGCTGGAAGAGCGTTGCTTCGTTGTTTCTTTGAGAAATAAATTTTCCCGAATTTTGAGATTTTTGCTAAGTTGCGCGCCTGCCATATAGTGTTCGAGCTTGGGTTAGGGTTAGGTTGAAAACAACACCTGGACATTTTGGAATGCCTTGGATGCTTTTAAGAGTGTATTTGAAATGCTGGAAGAGTGCTGTTTCGTTGTTTCATTGAGAAAGAAATTTGGTCAAATTTTGGGATTTTTGCTAAGCCGCGCGCCTGTCAAATAGTGTCCGAGCTAGGGTTAGGGTTAGGTTGAAAAGAACACCTAGACATTTTGGAATGCCTTGGATGTGTTTTAGGATGTATTTGAAATGCTAGAAGAGTGCAGATTCGTTGTTTCTTTGAGAAAGAAATTTTGCCAAATTTTGAGATTTTTGCTAAGCCGCGCTCCTGTCAAATAGTGCCCGAGCTAGGGATAGGGTTAGGTTGAAAACAACACCTAGACATTTTGGAATGCCTTGGATGTGTTTTAGGGTGTATTTGAAATGCTGGAAGATCGTTGCTTCGTTGTTTCTTTGAGAAATAAATTTTCCCGAATTTTGAGATTTTTGTTAAGCTGCGCCCGTGCCGTATACTGTCCGAGCTAGGGTTAGGGTTAGGTTGAAAACAACACCTAGACATTTTGGAATGCCTTGGATGTGTTTTAGGGTGTATTTGAAATGCTGGAAGAGTGTTGTTTCGTTGTTTCATTGAGAAATAAAATTTTCCAAATTTTGAGATTTTTGCTAAGCCGCGCGCCTGTCAAATAGTGTCTGAGCTAGGGTTAGGGTTAGGTTGAAAACAACACCTAGACATTTTGGAATGCCTTGGATGTGTTTTAGGGTGTATTTGAAATGCTGGAAGAGCGTTGCTTCGTTGTTTCTTTGAGAAATAAATTTTCCCGAATTTTGAGATTTTTGCTAAGCCGCGCGCCTGTCAAATAGTGTCCGAGCTAGGGTTAGGGTTAGGTTGAAAACAACACCTAGACATTTTGGAATGCCTTGGATGCTTTTAAGAGTGTATTTGAAATGCTGGAAGAGTGCTGTTTCGTTGTTTCATTGAGAAAGAAATTTGGCCAAATTTTGGGATTTTTGCTAAGCCGCGCGCCTGTCAAATAGTGTCCGAGCTAGGGTTAGGGTTAGTTTGAAAACAACACCTAGACATTTTGGAATGCCTTGGATGTGTTTTAGGGTGTATTTGAAATGCTAGAAGAGTGGTGCTTCGTTGTTTCTTTGAGAAATAAATTTTTCCAAATTTGAGATTTTTTCTAAGCCGCGCGCCTCCCATATAGTGTCCGAGCTCGGGTTAGGGTTAGGTTCAAAACAACACCTAGACATTTTGGAATGCCTTGGATGTGTTTTAGGGTGTATTTGAAATGTTGGAAGAGCGTTGCTTCGTTGTTTCTTTGAGAAATAAATTTTTCCAAATTTGAGATTTTTGCTAAGCTGCGCGCCTGCCATATAGTGTTCGAACTTGGGTTAGGGTTAGGTTCAAAACAACACCTAGACATTTTGGAATGCCTTGGATGTGTTTTAGGGTGTATTTGAAATGCTGGAAGAGTGTTGTTTCGTTGTTTCATTGAGAAAGAAATTTGGTCCAATTTTGGGATTTTTGCTAAGCCGCGCGCCTGTCAAATAGTGTCCGAGCTAGGGTTAGGGTTAGGTTCAAAACAACACCTAGACATTTTGGAATGCCTTGGATGTGTTTTAGGGTGTATTTGAAATTCTAGAAGAGTGGTGCTTCGTTGTTTCTTTGAGAAATAAATTTTTCCAAATTTGAGATTTTTTCTAAGCCGCGCGCCTGCCATATAATGTCCGAGCTCGGGTTAGGGTTAGGTAGAAAACAGGACCTAGACATTTTGGAATGCCTTGGATGTGTTTAGGGTGTATTTGAAATGCTGGAAGAGTGTTGTTTCATTGTTTCTTTGGGAAAGAAATTTTGCCCAATTTTGATAATTTTGCTAAGCCGCGTGCCTGTCAAATAGTGTCCGAGCTAGGGATAGGGTTAGGTAGAAAACAAGACCTAGACATTTTGGAATGTCTTGGATGTGTTTTAGGGTGTATTTGAAATGCTGGAAGAGCGTTGCTTCGTTGTTTCTTTGAGAAATAAATTTTCCCGAATTTTGAGATTTTTGCTAAGCTGCGCGCCTGCCATATAGTGTTCGAGCTTGGGTTAGGGTTAGGTTGAAAACAACACCTGGACATTTTGGAATGCCTTGGATGCTTTTAAGAGTGTATTTGAAATGCTGGAAGAGTGCTGTTTCGTTGTTTCATTGAGAAAGAAATTTGGCCAAATTTTGGGATTTTTGCTAAGCCGCGCGCCTGTCAAATAGTGTCCGAGCTAGGGTTAGGGTTAGTTTGAAAACAAGACCTAGACATTTTGGAATGCCTTGGATGTGTTTTAGGGTGTATTTGAAATGCTAGAAGAGTGGTGCTTTGTTGTTTCTTTGAGAAATAAATTTTTCCAAATTTGAGATTTTTTCTAAGCCACGCGCCTGCCATATAGTGTCCGAGCTCGGGTTAGGGTTAGGTAGAAAACAGGACCTAGACATTTTGGAATGCCTTGGATGTGTTTTAGGGTGTATTTGAAATGCTGGAAGAGTGTTGTTTCGTTGTTTCTTTGGGAAAGAAATTTGGCCCAATTTTGATAATTTTGCTAAGCCGCGTGCCTGTCAAATAGTGTCCGAGCTAGGGATAGGGTTAGGTAGAAAACAAGACCTAGACATTTTGGAATGCCTTGGATGTGTTTTAGGTTGTATTTGAAATGCTGGAAGAGCGTTGCTTCGTTGTTTCTTTGAGAAATAAATTTTTCCAAATTTGAGATTTTTGCTAAGCTGCGCGCCTGCCATATAGTGTTCGAACTTGGGTTAGGGTTAGGTTCAAAACAACACCTAGACATTTTGGAATGCCTTGGATGTGTTTTAGGGTGTATTTGAAATGCTGGAAGAGTGTTGTTTCGTTGTTTCTTTGGGAAAGAAATTTGGCCCAATTTTGATAATTTTGCTAAGCCGCGCGCCTGTCAAATAGTGTCCGAGCTTGGGTTAGGGTTAGGTTCAAAACAACACCTAGGCATTTTGGAATGCCTTGGATGTGTTTTAAGGTGTATTTGAAATGCTGGAAGAGTGTTGTTTCGTTGTTTCATTGGGAAAGAAATTTGGCCCAATTTTGATAATTTTGCTAAGCCGCGTGCCTGTCAAATAGTGTCCGAGCTAGGGATAGGGTTAGGTAGAAAACAAGACCTAGACATTTTGGAATGCCTTGGATGTGTTTTAGGGTGTATTTGAAATGCTGGAAGATCGTTGCTTCGTTGTTTCTTTGAGAAATAAATTTTCCCGAATTTTGAGATTTTTGTTAAGCTGCGCGCCTGCCGTATACTGTCCGAGCTAGGGTTAGGGTTAGGTAGAAAACAACACCTAGACATTTTGGAATGCCTTGGATGTGTTTTAGGGTGTATTTGAAATGCTGGAAGAGCGTTGCTTCGTTGTTTCTTTGAGAAATAAATTTTCCCGAATTTTGAGATTTTTGCTAAGCCGCACGCCTGCCATATAGTGTCCGA
This sequence comes from Atractosteus spatula, assembly GCF_055471065.1. Classification (NCBI taxonomy): domain Eukaryota; kingdom Metazoa; phylum Chordata; class Actinopteri; order Semionotiformes; family Lepisosteidae; genus Atractosteus; species Atractosteus spatula. The sequence continues at coordinate 44,293,131 of NC_142712.1, read as the reverse complement.
GCTAGGGTTAGGGTTAGGTAGAAAACAACACCTAGACATTTTGGAATGCCTTGGATGTGTTTTAGGGTGTATTTGAAATGCTGGAAGAGCGTTGCTTCGTTGTTTCTTTGAGAAATAAATTTTCCCGAATTTTGAGATTTTTGCTAAGTTGCGCGCCTGCCATATAGTGTTCGAGCTTGGGTTAGGGTTAGGTTGAAAACAACACCTGGACATTTTGGAATGCCTTGGATGCTTTTAAGAGTGTATTTGAAATGCTGGAAGAGTGCTGTTTCGTTGTTTCATTGAGAAAGAAATTTGGCCAAATTTTGGGATTTTTGCTAAGCCGCGCGCCTGTCAAATAGTGTCCGAGCTAGGGTTAGGGTTAGGTTGAAAACAACACCTAGACATTTTGGAATGCCTTGGATGTGTTTTAGGATGTATTTGAAATGCTAGAAGAGTGCAGATTCGTTGTTTCTTTGAGAAAGAAATTTTGCCAAATTTTGAGATTTTTGCTAAGCTGCGCCCGTGCCGTATACTGTCCGAGCTAGGGTTAGGGTTAGGTAGAAAACAACACCTAGACATTTTGGAATGCCTTGGATGTGTTTTAGGGTGTATTTGAAATGCTAGAAGAGTGTTGCTTCGTTGTTTCTTTGAGAAATAAAATTTTCCAAATTTTGAGATTTTTGCTAAGCCGCGCGCCTGTCAAATAGTGTCCGAGCTCGGGTTAGGGTTAGGTTGAAAACAACACCTAGACATTTTGGAATGCCTTGGATGTGTTTTAGGGTGTATTTGAAATGCTGGAAGAGTGTTGTTTCGTTGTTTCATTGAGAAATAAAATTTTCCAAATTTTGAGATTTTTGCTAAGCCGCGCGCCTGTCAAATAGTGTCCGAGCTAGGGTTAGGGTTAGGTTGAAAACAACACCTAGACATTTTGGAATGCCTTGGATGTGTTTTAGGGTGTATTTGAAATGCTGGAAGAGCGTTGCTTCGTTGTTTCTTTGAGAAATAAATTTTCCCGAATTTTGAGATTTTTGCTAAGCTGTGCGCCTGCCATATAGTGTTCGAGCTTGGTTTAGGGTTAGGTTGAAAACAACACCTGGACATTTTGGAATGCCTTGGATGCTTTTAAGAGTGTATTTGAAATGCTGGAAGAGTGCTGTTTCGTTGTTTCATTGAGAAAGAAATTTGGCCAAATTTTGGGATTTTTGCTAAGCCGCGCGCCTGTCAAATAGTGTCCGAGCTAGGGTTAGGGTTAGTTTGAAAACAACACCTAGACATTTTGGAATGCCTTGGATGTGTTTTAGGGTGTATTTGAAATGCTAGAAGAGTGGTGCTTCGTTGTTTCTTTGAGAAATAAATTTTTCCAAATTTGAGATTTTTTCTAAGCCGCGCGCCTCCCATATAGTGTCCGAGCTCGGGTTAGGGTTAGGTTCAAAACAACACCTAGACATTTTGGAATGCCTTGGATGTGTTTTAGGGTGTATTTGAAATGTTGGAAGAGCGTTGCTTCGTTGTTTCTTTGAGAAATAAATTTTTCCAAATTTGAGATTTTTGCTAAGCTGCGCGCCTGCCATATAGTGTTCGAACTTGGGTTAGGGTTAGGTTCAAAACAACACCTAGACATTTTGGAATGCCTTGGATGTGTTTTAGGGTGTATTTGAAATGCTGGAAGAGTGTTGTTTCGTTGTTTCATTGAGAAAGAAATTTGGTCCAATTTTGGGATTTTTGCTAAGCCGCGCGCCTGTCAAGTAGTGTCCGAGCTAGGGTTAGGGTTAGGTTCAAAACAACACCTAGACATTTTGGAATGCCTTGGATGTGTTTTAGGGTGTATTTGAAATGCTGGAAGAGTTTTGTTTCGTTGTTTCTTTGGGAAAGAAATTTGGCCCAATTTTGATAATTTTGCTAAGCCGCGTGCCTGTCAAATAGTGTCCGAGCTAGGGATAGGGTTAGGTAGAAAACAACACCTAGACATTTTGGAATGCCTTGGATGTGTTTTAGGGTGTATTTGAAATGCTGGAAGAGCGTTGCTTCGTTGTTTCTTTGAGAAATAAATTTTCCCGAATTTTGAGATTTTTGCTAAGTTGCGCGCCTGCCATATAGTGTTCGAGCTTGGGTTAGGGTTAGGTTGAAAACAACACCTGGACATTTTGGAATGCCTTGGATGCTTTTAAGAGTGTATTTGAAATGCTGGAAGAGTGCTGTTTCGTTGTTTCATTGAGAAAGAAATTTGGCCAAATTTTGGGATTTTTGCTAAGCCGCGCGCTTGTCAAATAGTGTCCGAGCTAGGGTTAGGGTTAGTTTGAAAACAACACCTAGACATTTTGGAATGCCTTGGATGTGTTTTAGGGTGTATTTGAAATTGTAGAAGAGTGGTGCTTCGTTGTTTCTTTGAGAAATTAATTTTTCCAAATTTGAGATTTTTTCTAAGCCGCGCGCCTGCCATATAGTGTCCGAGCTCGGGTTAGGGTTAGGTAGAAAACAGGACCTAGACATTTTGGAATGCCTTGGATGTGTTTAGGGTGTATTTGAAATGCTGGAAGAGTGTTGTTTCATTGTTTCTTTGGGAAAGAAATTTTGCCCAATTTTGATAATTTTGCTAAGCCGCGTGCCTGTCAAATAGTGTCCGAGCTAGGGATAGGGTTAGGTAGAAAACAAGACCTAGACATTTTGGAATGTCTTGGATGTGTTTTAGGGTGTATTTGAAATGCTGGAAGAGCGTTGCTTCGTTGTTTCTTTGAGAAATACATTTTCCCGAATTTTGAGATTTTTGCTAAGCTGCGCGCCTGCCATATAGTGTTCGAGCTTGGGTTAGGGTTAGGTTGAAAACAACACCTGGACATTTTGGAATGCCTTGGATGCTTTTAAGAGTGTATTTGAAATGCTGGAAGAGTGCTGTTTCGTTGTTTCATTGAGAAAGAAATTTGGCCAAATTTTGGGATTTTTGCTAAGCCGCGCGCCTGTCAAATAGTGTCCGAGCTAGGGTTAGGGTTAGTTTGAAAACAAGACCTAGACATTTTGGAATGCCTTGGATGTGTTTTAGGGTGTATTTGAAATGCTAGAAGAGTGGTGCTTTGTTGTTTCTTTGAGAAATAAATTTTTCCAAATTTGAGATTTTTTCTAAGCCGCGCGCCTGCCATATAGTGTCCGAGCTCGGGTTAGGGTTAGGTAGAAAACAGGACCTAGACATTTTGGAATGCCTTGGATGTGTTTTAGGGTGTATTTGAAATGCTGGAAGAGTGTTGTTTCGTTGTTTCTTTGGGAAAGAAATTTGGCCCAATTTTGATAATTTTGCTAAGCCGCGTGCCTGTCAAATAGTGTCCGAGCTAGGGATAGGGTTAGGTAGAAAACAAGACCTAGACATTTTGGAATGCCTTGGATGTGTTTTAGGGTGTATTTGAAATGCTGGAAGAGCGTTGCTTCGTTGTTTCTTTGAGAAATAAATTTTTCCAAATTTGAGATTTTTGCTAAGCTGCGCGCCTGCCATATAGTGTTCGAACTTGGGTTAGGGTTAGGTTCAAAACAACACCTAGACATTTTGGAATGCCTTGGATGTGTTTTAGGGTGTATTTGAAATGCTGGAAGAGTGTTGTTTCGTTGTTTCTTTGGGAAAGAAATTTGGCCCAATTTTGATAATTTTGCTAAGCCGCGCGCCTGTCAAATAGTGTCCGAGCTTGGGTTAGGGTTAGGTTCAAAACAACACCTAGGCATTTTGGAATGCCTTGGATGTGTTTTAGGGTGTATTTGAAATGCTGGAAGAGAGTTGTTTCGTTGTTTCATTGGGAAAGAAATTTGGCCCAATTTTGATAATTTTGCTAAGCCGCGTGCCTGTCAAATAGTGTCCGAGCTAGGGATAGGGTTAGGTAGAAAACAAGACCTAGACATTTTGGAATGCCTTGGATGTGTTTTAGGGTGTATTTGAAATGCTGGAAGATCGTTGCTTCGTTGTTTCTTTGAGAAATAAATTTTCCCGAATTTTGAGATTTTTGTTAAGCTGCGCGCCTGCCGTATACTGTCCGAGCTAGGGTTAGGGTTAGGTAGAAAACAACACCTAGACATTTTGGAATGCCTTGGATGTGTTTTAGGGTGTATTTGAAATGCTGGAAGATCGTTGCTTCGTTGTTTCTTTGAGAAATAAATTTTCCCGAATTTTGAGATTTTTGTTAAGCTGCGCGCCTGCCGTATACTGTCCGAGCTAGGGTTAGGGTTAGGTAGAAAACAACACCTAGACATTTTGGAATGCCTTGGATGTGTTTTAGGGTGTATTTGAAATGCTGGAAGAGCGTTGCTTCGTTGTTTCTTTGAGAAATAAATTTTCCCGAATTTTGAGATTTTTGCTAAGCTGCGCGCCTGCCATATAGTGTTCGAACTTGGGTTAGGGTTAGGTTCAAAACAACACCTAGACATTTTGGAATGCCTTGGATGTGTTTTAGGGTGTATTTGAAATGCTGGAAGAGTGTTGTTTCGTTGTTTCATTGAGAAAGAAATTTGGTCCAATTTTGGGATTTTTGCTAAGCCGCGCGCCTGTCAAATAGTGTCCGAGCTTGGGTTAGGGTTAGGTTCAAAACAACACCTAGGCATTTTGGAATGCCTTGGATGTGTTTTAGGGTGTATTTGAAATGCTGGAAGAGTGTTGTTTCGTTGTTTCTTTGGGAAAGAAATTTGGCCCAATTTTGATAATTTTGCTAAGCCGCGTGCCTGTCAAATAGTGTCCGAGCTAGGAATAGGGTTAGGTAGAAAACAAGACCTAGACATTTTGGAATGCCTTGGATGTGTTTTAGGGTGTATTTGAAATGCTGGAAGATCGTTGCTTCGTTGTTTCTTTGAGAAATAAATTTTCCCGAATTTTGAGATTTTTGTTAAGCTGCGCGCCTGCCGTATACTGTCCGAGCTAGGGTTAGGGTTAGGTAGAAAACAACACCTAGACATTTTGGAATGCCTTGGATGTGTTTTAGGGTGTATTTGAAATGCTGGAAGAGCGTTGCTTCGTTGTTTCTTTGAGAAATAAATTTTCCCGAATTTTGAGATTTTTGCTAAGCTGTGCGCCTGCCATATAGTGTTCGAGCTTGGGTTAGGGTTAGGTTGAAAACAACACCTGGACATTTTGGAATGCCTTGGATGCTTTTAAGAGTGTATTTGAAATGCTGGAAGAGTGCTGTTTCGTTGTTTCATTGAGAAAGAAATTTGGCCAAATTTTGGGATTTTTGCTAAGCCGCGCGCCTGTCAAATAGTGTCCGAGCTAGGGTTAGGGTTAGTTTGAAAACAACACCTAGACATTTTGGAATGCCTTGGATGTGTTTTAGGGTGTATTTGAAATTCTAGAAGAGTGGTGCTTCGTTGTTTCTTTGAGAAATAAATTTTTCCAAATTTGAGATTTTTTCTAAGCCGCGCGCCTGCCATATAGTGTCCGAGCTCGGGTTAGGGTTAGGTAGAAAACAGGACCTAGACATTTTGGAATGCCTTGGATGTGTTTAGGGTGTATTTGAAATGCTGGAAGAGTGTTGTTTCGTTGTTTCTTTGGGAAAGAAATTTGGCCCAATTTTGATAATTTTGCTAAGCCGCGTGCCTGTCAAATAGTGTCCGAGCTAGGGATAGGGTTAGGTAGAAAACAAGACCTAGACATTTTGGAATGCCTTGGATGTGTTTTAGGGTGTATTTGAAATGCTGGAAGAGCGTTGCTTCGTTGTTTCTTTGAGAAATAAATTTTTCCAAATTTGAGATTTTTGCTAAGCTGCGCGCCTGCCATATAGTGTTCGAAGTTGGGTTAGGGTTAGGTTCAAAACAACACCTAGACATTTTGGAATGCCTTGGATGTGTTTTAGGGTGTATTTGAAATGCTGGAAGAGTGTTGTTTCGTTGTTTCATTGAGAAAGAAATTTGGTCCAATTTTGGGATTTTTGCTAAGCCGCGCGCCTGTCAAATAGTGTCCGAGCTAGGGTTAGGGTTAGGTTCAAAACAACACTTAGACATTTTGGAATGCCTTGGATGTGTTTTAGGGTGTATTTGAAATGCTGGAAGAGTTTTGTTTCGTTGTTTCATTGAGAAAGAAATTTGGTCCAATTTTGGGATTTTTGCTAAGCCGCGCGCCTGTCAAATAGTGTCCGAGCTAGGGATAGGGTTAGGTAGAAAACAAGACCTAGACATTTTGGAATGCCTTGGATGTGTTTTAGGGTGTATTTGAAATGCTGGAAGAGCGTTGCTTCGTTGTTTCTTTGAGAAATAAATTTTCCCGAATTTTGAGATTTTTGCTAAGCTGCTCGCCTGCCATATAGTGTTCGAGCTTGGGTTAGGGTTAGGTTGAAAACAACACCTGGACATTTTGGAATGCCTTGGATGCTTTTAAGAGTGTATTTGAAATGCTGGAAGAGTGCTGTTTCGTTGTTTCATTGAGAAAGAAATTTGGCCAAATTTTGGGATTTTTGCTAAGCCGCGCGCCTGTCAAATAGTGTCCGAGCTAGGGATAGGGTTAGGTAGAAAACAAGACCTAGACATTTTGGAATGCCTTGGATGTGTTTTAGGGTGTATTTGAAATGCTGGAAGAGCGTTGCTTTGTTGTTTCTTTGAGAAATAAATTTTTCCAAATTTGAGATCTTTGCTAAGCCGCGCGCCTGCCATATACAGATGCAGCCATTCAAAATGCGTGAGGTATTTCGCGGCATACCCCGGTGGGCGTGTCACAGTATCACGCGGTATGACGCAGTTAACGTGGTGTCACGTGGTTAACTATCCGGCGTCGCCTTGTAAAACCGCCAGGGGGAGCTTAACCTCTCATGTACAGCATTTGAGCCTTTAATTTTGAACTGTGTATTACAGCATGTTAATCATCAGTCATTAAAATGTTGGTATATTTTATGAAAGCAAGATTGCTCAGTTGGACAAAAGTACACAGCCTACCTTTATCATAAATATTTATGCATCAAAGCCTTTACTGAAGATATTACTAATAGTATTAATAATGGATGACTTTAGACAAGCTGTATACTCAAAGTATAATTTCTTTAGCACATTTGTACAAGCACTTGGAATCTGTCCAAGCCATACTTTGTCAGGCATTTTGTTTTACTTCAACGGGCATAAAAACTTCCTTGCTTTTAACAGGGCGTTTCATAATTTCTAACTACGAAAATGATTTAAAATGCGACACTTATCATTCAACTAGAGCTTAAAATATCACAAGGATCCTCAAGAGCACAGCAAAGAGTGTATTAAAAGACACTTGTATTTATCAACGCTTTCTTTTCCGTATACCAGATTTTATGGAACCACTTCAGAGGGGTGTCAGCCAGTCAGATTCCAGGATTCGGCACTTTAAAGGAAAAATACACACCGGTATTCCATTTCTCCCTAACGATTTTAAGCATCGAAGTATTTAACTAGCATGTGAAATAGCGTGTGAAAAAGTGGTAGTTTTAAGCTTTTCTGCTAATATAATATGGAATCGATATTGATTTAAATCGTGTTCTGATTTAAATCGCAAACGCGTGTTTAATTATATGTGTTTTTTAATCATAATCAGGCTAATGCAACATAAATTGATACAGTATCTTTGTCTTCTAAGCATCTTAATAAACTTTCAGCATAGCTTTCTACCCGTCAAGATTTATATTTCTTGGGATTTTGGGATCAAACGTGGAAGGATTAGATTATAATCGTTTTTATTTGTCAAATACGTGATTGTATTTCTGAATGTTATGTGACACCTACAGTAGTTCACTGCTTTAAATACATCGAATTAAGAAAGTTATGTGTAGCACTTTAGATCTTTTTTCTGAACCAGGGAAAATCTGATCATGTTTCTCTATAACAATAATAAAAAAAACTTTATTTTACATATCGCCTTTAAAAGTGGCATCTCAAAGCAATACAGTAGATCGAAAAACAGTTAAAAGGGACCAGATTAAATACCAGACAATCGCAAACGCATTTTCAATAAAATTATTTTATTCATTCAGCAGTTTGTGAGAGGAACATCCAGCAGGGAGAGACACACACACCGGTTTTCATTGACAAAATTGTTTTTTTTCAATTCCTTTTGTCTAACAGGAATGTTTTGTTTGTGGACAAACTGTTAGACAAGAGGAAAAGACCGCCTCCTCCTACGAAGCATTAATCGCGTATCTAAGGAAAATTGCAGTATACCTTTGTTCATGCACATCATTATACAGTACAGTATCTCAATTTGTATTTCGATAAAAAAAATCGTTTGCCCAGCCACTACTGTTGTTATTGTTTTTATCCTGTAAAGCGTTTTCTTTTTCTGCGTTTTCCATTTCCTTTTTCTGATCACTCGCTTTCTGGATACACATCTCACCTGTCCTGTTCTTTGTTTTCCTGGTTTGCTGATTATGCCTGCTGCGGTCCACTCCTACCCTCACACCTAAAGAATACTATTTTAAATTTCTTGGCGCAGTTCATTAACCCTTGTATGTGCTGTCCGCGCCCAAAATGCAATTAAAAAAAAGTAAAAAACCGCGCTCAAAATGCAATTTAGAGCTTAATAAGATACACTCCACAGGCAAAATTAAAGACAAAATTAAAGACGATTAAAATCTGTAATCTTTCCACTTGTACTGTGAGTCATCGGACAGTTTCTGCTTTGTGTAAGGATGGTGAGAAAGCTGTGTTCAATGTATTTAAGGGACTCAGAAGTAAAAGAAGATGCTTCATATTGCGTGACTAATTTTAAAAACCAAGTTATAAATGCAGACGCTCCCTCGGTGCCGCGCCGGGTGTAAATATCAAAGTATACATTCCCAACAAGAATTGTACCCATCTGTCAAACAAATAAAACACCTTGAATTGAATTGAGGGAGAGATGGGGGTAGTGGGACAGAGATACTGTAGACAGACTCAAGGCAAATAAGATACTTATGGGTACGCAGGCATTCACGACAGCAACATACGAAACGTTTGCACGTACTGTATAGTTAAGTTATTACTTGGTTTTCAAAGTGCAACGAAATACAATATTGTTGTTGCTGCTGTTCTGGTTGTTTTTATCCCGTAAAGCGTTTTGAGAAGCCACCTTTAAAGGCGATATATACTGTAAAACCACTGATTCTTATGGAATGTGCTCCGCAGGAGATTCAAATTTTTATTTATTTATTTTTTAATCGCGTATCTTAGGAAATCTCAGTATAACTTTGTTCATGAACAGTGGCATGTTACATTATCATTCGTTTTTTTAACAAGGCTCGCCAGCTAATGTGAATCGAAACCTGTCTTGCTAGCTTTTAAAGTCGTGCATGTGTAAACTGTACTAGAGGGCATGCAAGTTACTCTGCCCCTTTCAGCGGCAGGGAGTCCCTCTGCTGCAACACACAGCAGACAGAACGGGAGACTATTGCCTTTCATATCTGACACCAGTGAAGTAAAAGGGGTGTCTAAAGGGGTGATTTTAGACCACATTTTAGTTACTTTATTTTGTTTACTTTTAACATTTCTGTAATTTACAGTAGATGTCACAATAGAAGCCCAAAGCCTATTATACTCAGTCTAGCCTTGGATCCTCTGAGTCCCTTGACTCAGTTATTGCATATTAATTTCTTGAGATACGCGATTCCATATTATATTCCCTTTTAATCAAATTCTAAAAGTATGCTTGTTGACTCCGGTATCGCGTTACTTAAAGACTTCGATGCTTAAAATGTTTAGGGAGAAATGGAATACTGGTGTGTATGTTTTCTTTAAAGTACCGAGACCAGCCATATACTGAACGTTTAAGTTCCAAAATTAATATCGTTTATGGACTTCACACGTGTTGCAGTATGCTCCTATTCTTTTTATGCTCAGGCACTAAAATCTCCCTTCTGCTTTGTGTAAGGATGGTATCAAGAGCAATCTTAAGTGGTGAGAAAGCTGTGTTCAATGTATTTAAGGGACTCAAAAGTAAAAGAAGATGCTTCATATTGCTTGACTAATTTTAAAAACCAAGTTATAAATGCAGACGCTCCCTCGGTGCCGCGCCGGGTGTAAATATCAAAGTATACATTCCCAACAAGAATTGTACCCATCTGTCATGCAAATAAAACACCTTGAATTGAATTGAGGGAGAGATGGGGGTAGTGGGACAGAGATACTGTAGACAGACTCAAGGCAAATAAGATACTTATGGGTACGCAGACATTCACGACAGCAACATACGAAACGTTTGCACGTACTGTATAGTTAAGTTATTACTTGGTTTTCAAAGTGCAACGAAATACAATATTGTTGTTGCTGCTGTTCTGGTTGTTTTTATCCCGTAAAGCGTTTTGAGAAGCCACCTTTAAAGGCGATATATACTGTAAAACCACTGATTCTTATGGAATGTGTTCCGCGGGAGATTCAAATTTTTATTTATTTATTTTTTAATCGCGTATCTTAGGAAATCTCAGTATAACTTTGTTCATGAACAGTGGCATGTTACATTATCATTCGTTTTTTTAACAAGGCTCGCCAGCTAATGTGAATCGAAACCTGTCTTGCTAGCTTTTAAAGTCGTGCATGTGTAAACTGTACTAGAGGGCATGCAAGTTACTCTGCCCCTTTCAGCGGCAGGGAGTCCCTCTGCTGCAACACACAGCAGACAGAACGGGAGACTATTGCCTTTCATATCTGACACCAGTGAAGTAAAAGGGGTGTCTAAAGGGGTGATTTTAGACCACATTTTAGTTACTTTATTTTGTTTACTTTTAACATTTCTGTAATTTACAGTAGATGTCACAATAGAAGCCTGAAGCCTATTATACTCAGTCTAGCCTTGGATCCTCTGAGTCCCTTGACTCAGTTATTGCATATTAATTTCTTGAGATACGCGATTCCATATTATATTCCCTTTTAATCAAATTCTAAAAGTATGCTTGTTGACTCCGGTATCGCGTTACTTAAAGACTTCGATGCTTAAAATGTTTAGGGAGAAATGGAATACTGGTGTGTATGTTTTCTTTAAAGTACCGAGACCAGCCATATACTGAACGTTTAAGTTCCAAAATTAATATCGTTTATGGACTTCACACGCGTTGCAGTATGCTCCTATTCTTTTTATGCTCAGGCACTAAAATCTCCCTTCTGCTTTGTGTAAGGATGGTATCAAGAGCAATCTTAAGTGGTGATAAAGCTGTGTTCAATGTATTTAAGGGACTCAAAAGTAAAAGAAGATGCTTCATATTGCTTGACTAATTTTAAAAACCAAGTTATAAATGCAGACGCTCCCTCGGTGCGCTGCTCTGGTGCGCCGGCTGTTACACAGTGCCTGTCTGCCGTAAGCGTTACAATATACATACCCAACACTGCTTGTACCCATCTGTCATGCAAATAAAACACCTTGAATTGAATTGAATTGAGGGGAGAGGGGGGGAATACTAAAGCCAATACTGGCTCAATACCCTCAATGGGCTTTGACGTGCTAATGCGTTGGTTTAACAGTCCGGGTGTGGCAGGCTTCCAATGTCAACTCGACTCGATTGGAAGACAATGAACGTATTTTAGCCCTAAATGAATTAATAGCAAACATGGTTTACATAAAATACATTTTTCCAAGAAAGTTTATAATAATACGATCTATAGTTGAAATCTGAGCCTACTTTAAAAATAAAGGAAAAGCATTTTCAGAGAGTAATCATGCTGTGTTTATGTAGAAAAAGCGATTAGGTTTACGAGCAATCTAATTACCTATTCGCTTAAAACGCTATTAAAAATTTACTCTGTTGCACACACACACACAATAGAAGCAGGCACCGCTGTCAGAAGGGAAGATATGTTCAAAATATCGCAAATATCGATCATGTTGCGATATTTTGAAATATAAAAGTCAATTGATTGTCCATAATATCGCTATTCTATTTTTTCGAAGAAATGTTTGTTAAAAGAAAAGACCAGCACCAGCTGGATTCGAAAACACAACCTGTCAGCTGGTAGTCACGTCTACAAGACAGCTCACATGAACAGGCAGGCGAAACAGCCCTACACAGCCCTGTCGCAGCACACGAATACTATTATTAAATTCTTTAGATACGCGATTCCATATTATATTCCCTTTTAATCAAATTCTAAAAGTATGCTTGTTGACTCCGGTATCGCGTTAGTTAAAGACTTCGAAGCTTAAAATGTTTAGGGAGAAATGGAATACTGGTGTGTATTTTTTTCTTTAAAGTACCAAGACCAGCTATACACTGTATGTTTATGTTCCAAAATTAATATCGTTTATGACCTTCACACGCGTTACAGTATGCTCCTATTCTTTTTATGCTCAGCTACTAAGATTTCCCTTCAGTGGTAAAATTCAATACCTACAACGGGCACAGCAAAGACGTTTACTGTCTTTCTACGACAGACCAACGGACCACGAGTGCCCCTGTCGGTCAACCAATCACGTACTGCGGTGCCCCGCGTCATCTTGCGTCATACTGAGCGACGTCACCTGCGGTACGTGTCTGTAACGCGCACTTTGAATGGCTGCATCTGTAGTGTCCGAGCTAGGGTTAGGGTTAGGTAGAAAACAAGACCTAGACATTTTGGAATGCCTTGGATGTGTTTTAGGGTGTATTTGAAATGCTGGAAGAGCGTTGCTTCGTTGTTTCTTTGATAAATAAATTTTCCCGAATTTTGAGATTTTTGCTAAGCTGCGCGCCTGCCATATAGTGTTCGAACTTGGGTTAGGGTTAGGTTCAAAACAACACCTAGACATTTTGGAATGCCTTGGATGTGTTTTAGGGTGTATTTGAAATGCTGGAAGAGCGTTGCTTCGTTGTTTCTTTGAGAAATAAATTTTTCCGAATTTTGAGATTTTTGCTAAGCCGCGCGCCTGTCAAATAGTGTCCGAACTAGGGTTAGGGTTAGGTTGAAAACAACACCTAGACATTTTGGAATGCCTTGGATGTGTTTTAGGGTGTATTTGAAATGCTGGAAGAATGTTGCTTCGTTGTTTCTTTGAGAAATAAAATTTTCCAAATTTTGAGATTTTTGCTAAGCCGCGCGCCTGTCAAATAGTGTCCGAGCTAGGGTTAGGGTTAGGTTGAAAACAACACCTAGACATTTTGGAATGCCTTGGATGTGTTTTAGGGTGTATTTGAAATGCTGGAAGAGCGTTGCTTCGTTGTTTCTTTGAGAAATAAATTTTCCCGAATTTTGAGATTTTTGCTAAGCTGCGCGCCTGCCATATAGTGTTCGAGCTTGGGTTAGGGTTAGGTTGAAAACAACACCTGGACATTTTGGAATGCCTTGGATGCTTTTAAGAGTGTATTTGAAATGCTGGAAGAGTGCTGTTTCGTTGTTTCATTGAGAAAGAAATTTGGCCAAATTTTGGAATTTTTGCTAAGCCGCGCGCCTGTCAAATAGTGTCCGAGCTAGGGTTAGGGTTAGTTTGAAAACAACACCTAGACATTTTGGAATGCCTTGGATGTGTTTTAGGGTGTATTTGAAATGCTAGAAGAGTGGTGCTTTATTGTTTCTTTGAGAAATAAATTTTCCCGAATTTTGAGATTTTTGTTAAGCTGCGCGCCTGCCGTATACTGTCCGAGCTAGGGTTAGGGTTAGGTAGAAAACAAGACCTAGACATTTTGGAATGCCTTGGATGTGTTTTAGGGTGTATTTGAAATGCTGGAAGAGCGTTGCTTCGTTGTTTCTTTGAGAAATAAATTTTCCCGAATTTTGAGATTTTTGCTAAGTTGCGCGCCTGCCATATAGTGTTCGAGCTTGGGTTAGGGTTAGGTTCAAAACAACACCTAGACATTTTGGAATGCCTTGGATGTGTTTTAGGGTGTATTTGAAATGCTGGAAGAGCGTTGCTTCGTTGTTTCTTTGAGAAATAAATTTTCCCGAATTTTGAGATTTTTGCTAAGCCGCGCGCCTGTCAAATAGTGTCCGAGCTAGGGTTAGGGTTAGGTTGAAAACAACACCTGGACATTTTGGAATGCCTTGGATGCTTTTAAGAGTGTATTTGAAATGCTGGAAGAGTGCTGTTTCGTTGTTTCATTGAGAAAGAAATTTGGCCAAATTTTGGGATTTTTGCTAAGCCGCGCGCTTGTCAAATAGTGTCCGAGCTAGGGTTAGGGTTAGTTTGAAAACAACACCTAGACATTTTGGAATGCCTTGGATGTGTTTTAGGGTGTATTTGAAATTCTAGAAGAGTGGTGCTTCGTTGTTTCTTTGAGAAATAAATTTTTCCAAATTTGAGATTTTTTCTAAGCCGCGCGCCTGCCATATAGTGTCCGAGCTCGGGTTAGGGTTAGGTAGAAAACAGGACCTAGACATTTTGGAATGCCTTGGATGTGTTTAGGGTGTATTTGAAATGCTGGAAGAGTGTTGTTTCATTGTTTCTTTGGGAAAGAAATTTTGCCCAATTTTGATAATTTTGCTAAGCCGCGTGCCTGTCAAATAGTGTCCGAGCTAGGGATAGGATTAGGTAGAAAACAAGACCTAGACATTTTGGAATGTCTTGGATGTGTTTTAGGGTGTATTTGAAATGCTGGAAGAGCGTTGCTTCGTTGTTTCTTTGAGAAATAAATTTTCCCGAATTTTGAGATTTTTGCTAAGCTGCGCGCCTGCCATATAGTGTTCGAACTTGGGTTAGGGTTAGGTTCAAAACAACACCTAGACATTTTGGAATGCCTTGGATGTGTTTTAGGGTGTATTTGAAATGCTGGAAGAGTGTTGTTTCGTTGTTTCTTTGGGAAAGAAATTTGGCCCAATTTTGATAATTTTGCTAAGCCGCGCGCCTGTCAAATAGTGTCCGAGCTTGGGTTAGGGTTAGGTTCAAAACAACACCTAGGCATTTTGGAATGCCTTGGATGTGTTTTAGGGTGTATTTGAAATGCTGGAAGAGTGTTGTTTCGTTGTTTCTTTGGGAAAGAAATTTGGTCCAATTTTGGGATTTTTGCTAAGCCGCGCGCCTGTCAAATAGTGTCCGAGCTTGGGTTAGGGTTAGGTTCAAAACAACACCTAGGCATTTTGGAATGCCTTGGATGTGTTTTAGGGTGTATTTGAAATGCTGGAAGAGCGTTGCTTCGTTGTTTCTTTGAGAAATAAATTTTCCCGAATTTTGAGATTTTTGCTAAGTTGCGCGCCTGCCATATAGTGTTCGAGCTTGGGTTAGGGTTAGGTTGAAAACAACACCTGGACATTTTGGAATGCCTTGGATGCTTTTAAGAGTGTATTTGAAATGCTGGAAGAGTGCTGTTTCGTTGTTTCATTGAGAAAGAAATTTGGCCAAATTTTGGGATTTTTGCTAAGCCGCGCGCCTGTCAAATAGTGTCCGAGCTAGGGTTAGGGTTAGGTTGAAAACAACACCTAGACATTTTGGAATGCCTTGGATGTGTTTTAGGATGTATTTGAAATGCTAGAAGAGTGCAGATTCGTTGTTTCTTTGAGAAAGAAATTTTGCCAAATTTTGAGATTTTTGTTAAGCTGCGCCCGTGCCGTATACTGTCCGAGCTAGGGTTAGGGTTAGGTAGAAAACAACACCTAGACATTTTGGAATGCCTTGGATGTGTTTTAGGGTGTATTTGAAATGCTAGAAGAGTGTTGCTTCGTTGTTTCTTTGAGAAATAAAATTTTCCAAATTTTGAGATTTTTGCTAAGCCGCGCGCCTGTCAAATAGTGTCCGAGCTAGGGTTAGGGTTAGGTTGAAAACAACACCTAGACATTTTGGAATGCCTTGGATGTGTTTTAGGGTGTATTTGAAATGCTGGAAGAGTGTTGTTTCGTTGTTTCATTGAGAAATAAAATTTTCCAAATTTTGAGATTTTTGCTAAGCCGCGCGCCTGTCAAATAGTGTCCGAGCTAGGGTTAGGGTTAGGTTGAAAACAACACCTAGACATTTTGGAATGCCTTGGATGTGTTTTAGGGTGTATTTGAAATGCTGGAAGAGCGTTGCTTCGTTGTTTCTTTGAGAAATAAATTTTCCCGAATTTTGAGATTTTTGCTAAGTTGCGCGCCTGCCATATAGTGTTCGAGCTTGGGTTAGGGTTAGGTTGAAAACAACACCTGGACATTTTGGAATGCCTTGGATGCTTTTAAGAGTGTATTTGAAATGCTGGAAGAGTGCTGTTTCGTTGTTTCATTGAGAAAGAAATTTGGCCAAATTTTGGGATTTTTGCTAAGCCGCGCTCTGTCAAATAGTGTCCGAGCTAGGGTTAGGGTTAGTTTGAAAACAACACCTAGACATTTTGGAATGCCTTGGATGTGTTTTAGGGTGTATTTGAAATGCTAGAAGAGTGGTGCTTCGTTGTTTCTTTGAGAAATAAATTTTTCCAAATTTGAGATTTTTTCTAAGCCGCGCGCCTCCCATATAGTGTCCGAGCTCGGGTTAGGGTTAGGTTCAAAACAACACCTAGACATTTTGGAATGCCTTGGATGTGTTTTAGGGTGTATTTGAAATGTTGGAAGAGCGTTGCTTCGTTGTTTCTTTGAGAAATAAATTTTTCCAAATTTGAGATTTTTGCTAAGCTGCGCGCCTGCCATATAGTGTTCGAACTTGGGTTAGGGTTAGGTTCAAAACAACACCTAGACATTTTGGAATGCCTTGGATGTGTTTTAGGGTGTATTTGAAATGCTGGAAGAGTGTTGTTTCGTTGTTTCATTGAGAAAGAAATTTGGTCCAATTTTGGGATTTTTGCTAAGCCGCGCGCCTGTCAAATAGTGTCCGAGCTAGGGTTAGGGTTAGGTTCAAAACAACACCTAGACATTTTGGAATGCCTTGGATGTGTTTTAGGGTGTATTTGAAATGCTGGAAGAGTTTTGTTTCGTTGTTTCTTTGGGAAAGAAATTTGGCCCAATTTTGATAATTTTGCTAAGCCGCGTGCCTGTCAAATAGTGTCCGAGCTAGGGATAGGGTTAGGTAGAAAACAACACCTAGACATTTTGGAATGCCTTGGATGTGTTTTAGGGTGTATTTGAAATGCTGGAAGAGCGTTGCTTCGTTGTTTCTTTGAGAAATAAATTTTCCCGAATTTTGAGATTTTTGCTAAGTTGCGCGCCTGCCATATAGTGTTCGAGCTTGGGTTAGGGTTAGGTTGAAAACAACACCTGGACATTTTGGAATGCCTTGGATGCTTTTAAGAGTGTATTTGAAATGCTGGAAGAGTGCTGTTTCGTTGTTTCATTGAGAAAGAAATTTGGCCAAATTTTGGGATTTTTGCTAAGCCGCGCGCTTGTCAAATAGTGTCCGAGCTAGGGTTAGGGTTAGTTTGAAAACAACACCTAGACATTTTGGAATGCCTTGGATGTGTTTTAGGGTGTATTTGAAATTCTAGAAGAGTGGTGCTTCGTTGTTTCTTTGAGAAATAAATTTTTCCAAATTTGAGATTTTTTCTAAGCCGCGCGCCTGCCATATAGTGTCCGAGCTCGGGTTAGGGTTAGGTAGAAAACAGGACCTAGACATTTTGGAATGCCTTGGATGTGTTTAGGGTGTATTTGAAATGCTGGAAGAGTGTTGTTTCATTGTTTCTTTGAGAAAGAAATTTTGCCCAATTTTGATAATTTTGCTAAGCCGCGTGCCTGTCAAATAGTGTCCGAGCTAGGGATAGGGTTAGGTAGAAAACAAGACCTAGACATTTTGGAATGTCTTGGATGTGTTTTAGGGTGTATTTGAAATGCTGGAAGAGCGTTGCTTCGTTGTTTCTTTGAGAAATAAATTTTCCCGAATTTTGAGATTTTTGCTAAGCTGCGCGCCTGCCATATAGTGTTCGAGCTTGGGTTAGGGTTAGGTTGAAAACAACACCTGGACATTTTGGAATGCCTTGGATGCTTTTAAGAGTGTATTTGAAATGCTGGAAGAGTGCTGTTTCGTTGTTTCATTGAGAAAGAAATTTGGCCAAATTTTGGGATTTTTGCTAAGCCGCGCGCTTGTCAAATAGTGTCCGAGCTAGGGTTAGGGTTAGTTTGAAAACAACACCTAGACATTTTGGAATGCCTTGGATGTGTTTTAGGGTGTATTTGAAATTCTAGAAGAGTGGTGCTTCGTTGTTTCTTTGAGAAATAAATTTTTCCAAATTTGAGATTTTTTCTAAGCCGCGCGCCTGCCATATAGTGTCCGAGCTCGGGTTAGGGTTAGGTAGAAAACAGGACCTAGACATTTTGGAATGCCTTGGATGTGTTTAGGGTGTATTTGAAATGCTGGAAGAGTGTTGTTTCATTGTTTCTTTGGGAAAGAAATTTTGCCCAATTTTGATAATTTTGCTAAGCCGCGTGCCTGTCAAATAGTGTCCGAGCTAGGGATAGGGTTAGGTAGAAAACAAGACCTAGACATTTTGGAATGTCTTGGATGTGTTTTAGGGTGTATTTGAAATGCTGGAAGAGCGTTGCTTCGTTGTTTCTTTGAGAAATAAATTTTCCCGAATTTTGAGATTTTTGCTAAGCTGCGCGCCTGCCATATAGTGTTCGAGCTTGGGTTAGGGTTAGGTTGAAAACAACACCTGGACATTTTGGAATGCCTTGGATGCTTTTAAGAGTGTATTTGAAATGCTGGAAGAGTGCTGTTTCGTTGTTTCATTGAGAAAGAAATTTGGCCAAATTTTGGGATTTTTGCTAAGCCGCGCGCCTGTCAAATAGTGTCCGAGCTAGGGTTAGGGTTAGTTTGAAAACAAGACCTAGACATTTTGGAATGCCTTGGATGTGTTTTAGGGTGTATTTGAAATGCTAGAAGAGTGGTGCTTTGTTGTTTCTTTGAGAAATAAATTTTTCCAAATTTGAGATTTTTTCTAAGCCGCGCGCCTGCCATATAGTGTCCGAGCTCGGGTTAGGGTTAGGTAGAAAACAGGACCTAGACATTTTGGAATGCCTTGGATGTGTTTTAGGGTGTATTTGAAATGCTGGAAGAGTGTTGTTTCGTTGTTTCTTTGGGAAAGAAATTTGGCCCAATTTTGATAATTTTGCTAAGCCGCGTGCCTGTCAAATAGTGTCCGAGCTAGGGATAGGGTTAGGTAGAAAACAAGACCTAGACATTTTGGAATGCCTTGGATGTGTTTTAGGTTGTATTTGAAATGCTGGAAGAGCGTTGCTTCGTTGTTTCTTTGAGAAATAAATTTTTCCAAATTTGAGATTTTTGCTAAGCTGCGCGCCTGCCATATAGTGTTCGAACTTGGGTTAGGGTTAGGTTCAAAACAACACCTAGACATTTTGGAATGCCTTGGATGTGTTTTAGGGTGTATTTGAAATGCTGGAAGAGTGTTGTTTCGTTGTTTCTTTGGGAAAGAAATTTGGCCCAATTTTGATAATTTTGCTAAGCCGCGCGCCTGTCAAATAGTGTCCGAGCTTGGGTTAGGGTTAGGTTCAAAACAACACCTAGGCATTTTGGAATGCCTTGGATGTGTTTTAGGGTGTATTTGAAATGCTGGAAGAGTGTTGTTTCGTTGTTTCTTTGGGAAAGAAATTTGGCCCAATTTTGATAATTTTGCTAAGCCGCGTGCCTGTCAAATAGTGTCCGAGCTAGGAATAGGGTTAGGTAGAAAACAAGACCTAGACATTTTGGAATGCCTTGGATGTGTTTTAGGGTGTATTTGAAATGCTGGAAGATCGTTGCTTCGTTGTTTCTTTGAGAAATAAATTTTCCCGAATTTTGAGATTTTTGTTAAGCTGCGCGCCTGCCGTATACTGTCCGAGCTAGGGTTAGGGTTAGGTAGAAAACAACACCTAGACATTTTGGAATGCCTTGGATGTGTTTTAGGGTGTATTTGAAATGCTGGAAGAGCGTTGCTTCGTTGTTTCTTTGAGAAATAAATTTTCCCGAATTTTGAGATTTTTGCTAAGTTGCGCGCCTGCCATATAGTGTTCGAGCTTGGGTTAGGGTTAGGTTGAAAACAACACCTGGACATTTTGGAATGCCTTGGATGCTTTTAAGAGTGTATTTGAAATGCTGGAAGAGTGCTGTTTCGTTGTTTCATTGAGAAAGAAATTTGGCCAAATTTTGGGATTTTTGCTAAGCCGCGCGCCTGTCAAATAGTGTCCGAGCTAGGGTTAGGGTTAGTTTGAAAACAACACCTAGACATTTTGGAATGCCTTGGATGTGTTTTAGGGTGTATTTGAAATTCTAGAAGAGTGGTGCTTCGTTGTTTCTTTGAGAAATAAATTTTTCCAAATTTGAGATTTTTTCTAAGCCGCGCGCCTGCCATATAGTGTCCGAGCTCGGGTTAGGGTTAGGTAGAAAACAGGACCTAGACATTTTGGAATGCCTTGGATGTGTTTAGGGTGTATTTGAAATGCTGGAAGAGTGTTGTTTCGTTGTTTCTTTGGGAAAGAAATTTGGCCCAATTTTGATAATTTTGCTAAGCCGCGTGCCTGTCAAATAGTGTCCGAGCTAGGGTTAGGGTTAGGTAGAAAACAAGACCTAGATATTTTGGAATGCCTTGGATGTGTTTTAGGGTGTATTTGAAATGCTGGAAGAGCGTTGCTTCGTTGTTTGTTTGAGAAATAAATTTTCCCGAATTTTGAGATTTTTGCTAAGCTGCGCGCCTGCCATATAGTGTTCGAGCTTGGGTAAGGGTTAGGTTCAAAACAACACCTAGACATTTTGGAATGCCTTGGATGTGTTTTAGGGTGTATTTGAAATGCTGGAAGAGCGTTGCTTCGTTGTTTCTTTGAGAAATAAATTTTTCCAAATTTGAGATTTTTGCTAAGCTGCGTGCCTGCCATATAGTGTTCGAACTTGGGTTAGGGTTAGGTTCAAAACAACACCTAGACATTTTGGAATGCCTTGGATGTGTTTTAGGGTGTATTTGAAATGCTGGAAGAGTGTTGTTTCGTTGTTTCATTGAGAAAGAAATTTGGTCCAATTTTGGGATTTTTGCTAAGCCGCGCGCCTGTCAAATAGTGTCCGAGCTAGGGTCAGGGTTAGGTTGAAAACAACACCTAGACATTTTGGAATGCCTTGGATGTGTTTTAGGGTGTATTTGAAATTCTGGAAGAGTTTTGTTTCGTTGTTTCATTGAGAAAGAAATTTGGTCCAATTTTGGGATTTTTGCTAAGCCGCGCGCCTGTCAAATAGTGTCCGAGCTTGGGTTAGTGTTAGGTTCAAAACAAGACCTAGGCATTTTGGAATACCTTGGATGTGTTTTAGGGTGTATTTGAAATGCTGGAAGAGTGTTGTTTCGTTGTTTCTTTGGGAAAGAAATTTGGCCCAATTTTGATAATTTTGCTAAGCCGCGTGCCTGTCAAATAGTGTCCGAGCTAGGGATAGGGTTAGGTAGAAAACAAGACCTAGACATTTTGGAATGCCTTGGATGTGTTTTAGGGTGTATTTGAAATGCTGGAAGAGCGTTGCTTCGTTGTTTCTTTGAGAAATGAATTTTCCCGAATTTTGAGATTTTTGCTAAGCTGCGCGCCTGCCATATAGTGTTCGAGCTTGGGTTAGGGTTAGGTTGAAAACAACACCTGGACATATTGGAATGCCTTGGATGCTTTTAAGAGTGTATTTGAAATGCTGGAAGAGTGCTGTTTCGTTGTTTCATTGAGAAAGAAATTTGGCCAAATTTTGGGATTTTTGCTAAGCCGCGCGCCTGTCAAATAGTGTCCGAGCTAGGGATAGGGTTAGGTAGAAAACAAGACCTAGACATTTTGGAATGCCTTGGATGTGTTTTAGGGTGTATTTGAAATTCTAGAAGAGTGGTGCTTCGTTGTTTCTTTGAGAAATAAATTTTTCCAAATTTGAGATTTTTTCTAAGCCGCGCGCCTGCCATATAGTGTCCGAGCTCGGGTTAGGGTTAGGTAGAAAACAGGACCTAGACATTTTGGAATGCCTTGGATGTGTTTAGGGTGTATTTGAAATGCTGGAAGAGTGTTGTTTCGTTGTTTCTTTGGGAAAGAAATTTTCCCGAATTTTGAGATTTTTGCTAAGCTGCGCGCCTGCCATATAGTGTTCGAGCTTGGGTTAGGGTTAGGTTGAAAACAACACCTGGACATTTTGGAATGCCTTGGATGCTTTTAAGAGTGTATTTGAAATGCTGGAAGAGTGCTGTTTCGTTGTTTCATTGAGAAAGAAATTTGGCCAAATTTTGGGATTTTTGCTAAGCCGCGCGCCTGTCAAATAGTGTCCGAGCTAGGGTTAGGGTTAGGTAGAAGACAGGACCTAGACATTTTGGAATGCCTTGGATGTGCTTAGGGTGTATTTGAAATGCTGGAAGAGTGTTGTTTCGTTGTTTCTTTGGGAAAGAAATTTGGCCCAATTTTGATAATTTTGCTAAGCCGCGTGCCTGTCAAATAGTGTCCGAGCTAGGGATAGGGTTAGGTAGAAAACAAGACCTAGACATTTTGGAATGCCTTGGATGTGTTTTAGGGTGTATTTGAAATGCTGGAAGAGCGTTGCTTCGTTGTTTCTTTGAGAAATAAATTTTCCCGAATTTTGAGATTTTTGCTAAGCTGCGCGCCTGCCATATAGTGTTCGAGCTTGGGTTAGGGTTAGGTTGAAAACAACACCTGGACATATTGGAATGCCTTGGATGCTTTTAAGAGTGTATTTGAAATGCTGGAAGAGTGCTGTTTCGTTGTTTCATTGAGAAAGAAATTTGGCCAAATTTTGGGATTTTTGCTAAGCCGCGCGCCTGTCAAATAGTGTCCGAGCTAGGGTTAGGGTTAGTTTGAAAACAAGACCTAGACATTTTGGAATGCCTTGGATGTGTTTTAGGGTGTATTTGAAATGCTGGAAGAGCGTTGCTTCGTTGTTTCTTTGAGAAATAAATTTTCCCGAATTTTGAGATCTTTGCTAAGCCGCGCGCCTGCCATATAGTGTCCGAGCTAGGGTTAGGGTTAGGTAGAAAACAAGACCTAGACATTTTGGAATGCCTTGGATGTGTTTTAGGGTGTATTTGAAATGCTGGAAGAGCGTTGCTTCGTTGTTTCTTTGAGAAATAAATTTTCCCGAATTTTGAGATTTTTGCTAAGCTGCGCGCCTGCCATATAGTGTTCGAACTTGGGTTAGGGTTAGGTTCAAAACAACACCTAGACATTTTGGAATGCCTTGGATGTGTTTTAGGGTGTATTTGAAATGCTGGAAGAGCGTTGCTTCGTTGTTTCTTTGAGAAATAAATTTTTCCGAATTTTGAGATTTTTACTAAGCCGCGCGCCTGTCAAATAGTGTCCGAACTAGGGTTAGGGTTAGGTTGAAAACAACACCTAGACATTTTGGAATGCCTTGGATGTGTTTTAGGGTGTATTTGAAATGCTGGAAGAATGTTGCTTCGTTGTTTCTTTGAGAAATAAAATTTTCCAAATTTTGAGATTTTTGCTAAGCCGCGCGCCTGTCAAATAGTGTCCGAGCTAGGGTTAGGGTTAGGTTGAAAACAACACCTAGACATTTTGGAATGCCTTGGATGTGTTTTAGGGTGTATTTGAAATGCTGGAAGAGCGTTGCTTCGTTGTTTCTTTGAGAAATAAATTTTCCCGAATTTTGAGATTTTTTCTAAGCCGCGCGCCTCCCATATAGTGTCCGAGCTCGGGTTAGGGTTAGGTAGAAAACAGGACCTAGACATTTTGGAATGCTTTGGATGTGTTTTAGGGTGTATTTGAAATGCTGGAAGAGTGTTGTTTCGTTGTTTCTTTGGGAAAGAAATTTGGCCAAATTTTGGAATTTTTGCTAAGCCGCGTGCCTGTCAAATAGTGTCCGAGCTAGGGATAGGGTTAGGTAGAAAACAAGACCTAGACATTTTGGAATGCCTTGGATGTGTTTTAGGGTGTATTTGAAATGCTGGAAGAGCGTTGCTTCGTTGTTTCTTCGAGAAATAAATTTTTCCAAATTTGAGATTTTTGCTAAGCCGCACGCCTGCCATATAGTGTCCGAGCTAGGGTTAGGGTTAGGTAGAAAACAAGACCTAGATATTTTGGAATGCCTTGGATGTGTTTTAGGGTGTATTTGAAATGCTGGAAGAGCGTTGCTTCGTTGTTTGTTTGAGAAATAAATTTTCCCGAATTTTGAGATTTTTGCTAAGCTGCGCGCCTGCCATATAGTGTTCGAGCTTGGGTAAGGGTTAGGTTCAAAACAACACCTAGACATTTTGGAATGCCTTGGATGTGTTTTAGGGTGTATTTGAAATGCTGGAAGAGCGTTGCTTCGTTGTTTCTTTGAGAAATAAATTTTTCCAAATTTGAGATTTTTTCTAAGCCGCGCGCCTGCCATATAGTGTCCGAGCTCGGGTTAGGGTTAGGTAGAAAACAGGACCTAGACATTTTGGAATGCCTTGGATGTGTTTAGGGTGTATTTGAAATGCTGGAAGAGTGTTGTTTCGTTGTTTCTTTGGGAAAGAAATTTGGCCCAATTTTGATAATTTTGCTAAGCCGCGTGCCTGTCAAATAGTGTCCGAGCTAGGGATAGGGTTAGGTAGAAAACAAGACCTAGACATTTTGGAATGCCTTGGATGTGTTTTAGGGTGTATTTGAAATGCTGGAAGAGCGTTGCTTCGTTGTTTCTTTGAGAAATAAATTTTTCCAAATTTGAGATTTTTGCTAAGCTGCGCGCCTGCCATATAGTGTTCGAACTTGGGTTAGGGTTAGGTTCAAAACAACACCTAGACATTTTGGAATGCCTTGGATGTGTTTTAGGGTGTATTTGAAATGCTGGAAGAGTGTTGTTTCGTTGTTTCATTGAGAAAGAAATTTGGTCCAATTTTGGGATTTTTGCTAAGCCGCGCGCCTGTCAAATAGTGTCCGAGCTTGGGTTAGGGTTAGGTTCAAAACAACACCTAGGCATTTTGGAATGCCTTGGATGTGTTTTAGGGTGTATTTGAAATGCTGGAAGAGTGTTGTTTCGTTGTTTCATTGAGAAAGAAATTTGGTCCAATTTTGGGATTTTTGCTAAGCCGCGCGCCTGTCAAATAGTGTCCGAGCTAGGGTTAGGGTTAGGTTGAAAACAACACCTAGACATTTTGGAATGCCTTGGATGTGTTTTAGGATGTATTTGAAATGCTAGAAGAGTACAGATTCGTTGTTTCTTTGAGAAAGAAATTTTGCCAAATTTTGAGATTTTTGCTAAGCCGCGCTCCTGTCAAATAGTGCCCGAGCTAGGGATAGGGTTAGGTAGAAAACAACACCTAGACATTTTGGAATGCCTTGGATGTGTTTTAGGGTGTATTTGAAATGCTGGAAGAGCGTTGCATCGTTGTTTCTTTGAGAAATAAATTTTCCCGAATTTTGAGATTTTTGCTAAGTTGCGCGCCTGCCATATAGTGTTCGAGCTTGGGTTAGGGTTAGGTTGAAAACAACACCTGGACATTTTGGAATGCCTTGGATGCTTTTAAGAGTGTATTTGAAATGCTGGAAGAGTGCTGTTTCGTTGTTTCATTGAGAAAGAAATTTGGCCAAATTTTGGAATTTTTGCTAAGCCGCGCGCCTGTCAAATAGTGTCCGAGCTAGGGTTAGGGTTAGTTTGAAAACAACACCTAGACATTTTGGAATGCCTTGGATGTGTTTTAGGGTGTATTTGAAATTCTAGAAGAGTGGTGCTTCGTTGTTTCTTTGAGAAATAAATTTTTCCAAATTTGAGATTTTTTCTAAGCCGCGCGCCTGCCATATAGTGTCCGAGCTCGGGTTAGGGTTAGGTAGAAAACAGGACCTAGACATTTTGGAATGCCTTGGATGTGTTTAGGGTGTATTTGAAATGCTGGAAGAGTGTTGTTTCGTTGTTTCTTTGGGAAAGAAATTTGGCCCAATTTTGATAATTTTGCTAAGCCGCGTGCCTGTCAAATAGTGTCCGAGCTAGGGATAGGGTTAGGTAGAAAACAAGACCTAGACATTTTGGAATGCCTTGGATGTGTTTTAGGGTGTATTTGAAATGCTGGAAGAGCGTTGCTTCGTTGTTTCTTTGAGAAATAAATTTTTCCAAATTTGAGATTTTTGCTAAGCTGCGCGCCTGCCATATAGTGTTCGAACTTGGGTTAGGGTTAGGTTCAAAACAACACCTAGACATTTTGGAATGCCTTGGATGTGTTTTAGGGTGTATTTGAAATGCTGGAAGAGTGTTGTTTCGTTGTTTCATTGAGAAAGAAATTTGGTCCAATTTTGGGATTTTTGCTAAGCCGCGCGCCTGTCAAATAGTGTCCGAGCTTGGGTTAGGGTTAGGTTCAAAACAACACCTAGGCATTTTGGAATGCCTTGGATGTGTTTTAGGGTGTATTTGAAATGCTGGAAGAGTGTTGTTTCGTTGTTTCATTGAGAAAGAAATTTGGTCCAATTTTGGGATTTTTGCTAAGCCGCGCGCCTGTCAAATAGTGTCCGAGCTAGGGTTAGGGTTAGGTTGAAAACAACACCTAGACATTTTGGAATGCCTTGGATGTGTTTTAGGATGTATTTGAAATGCTAGAAGAGTACAGATTCGTTGTTTCTTTGAGAAAGAAATTTTGCCAAATTTTGAGATTTTTGCTAAGCCGCGCTCCTGTCAAATAGTGCCCGAGCTAGGGATAGGGTTAGGTAGAAAACAACACCTAGACATTTTGGAATGCCTTGGATGTGTTTTAGGGTGTATTTGAAATGCTGGAAGAGCGTTGCATCGTTGTTTCTTTGAGAAATAAATTTTCCCGAATTTTGAGATTTTTGCTAAGTTGCGCGCCTGCCATATAGTGTTCGAGCTTGGGTTAGGGTTAGGTTGAAAACAACACCTGGACATTTTGGAATGCCTTGGATGCTTTTAAGAGTGTATTTGAAATGCTGGAAGAGTGCTGTTTCGTTGTTTCATTGAGAAAGAAATTTGGCCAAATTTTGGAATTTTTGCTAAGCCGCGCGCCTGTCAAATAGTGTCCGAGCTAGGGTTAGGGTTAGTTTGAAAACAACACCTAGACATTTTGGAATGCCTTGGATGTGTTTTAGGGTGTATTTGAAATTCTAGAAGAGTGGTGCTTCGTTGTTTCTTTGAGAAATAAATTTTTCCAAATTTGAGATTTTTTCTAAGCCGCGCGCCTGCCATATAGTGTCCGAGCTCGGGTTAGGGTTAGGTAGAAAACAGGACCTAGACATTTTGGAATGCCTTGGATGTGTTTAGGGTGTATTTGAAATGCTGGAAGAGTGTTGTTTCGTTGTTTCTTTGGGAAAGAAATTTGGCCCAATTTTGATAATTTTGCTAAGCCGCGTGCCTGTCAAATAGTGTCCGAGCTAGGGATAGGGTTAGGTAGAAAACAAGACCTAGACATTTTGGAATGCCTTGGATGTGTTTTAGGGTGTATTTGAAATGCTGGAAGAGCGTTGCTTCGTTGTTTCTTTGAGAAATAAATTTTTCCAAATTTGAGATTTTTGCTAAGCTGCGCGCCTGCCATATAGTGTTCGAACTTGGGTTAGGGTTAGGTTCAAAACAACACCTAGACATTTTGGAATGCCTTGGATGTGTTTTAGGGTGTATTTGAAATGCTGGAAGAGTGTTGTTTCGTTGTTTCATTGAGAAAGAAATTTGGTCCAATTTTGGGATTTTTGCTAAGCCGCGCGCCTGTCAAATAGTGTCCGAGCTTGGGTTAGGGTTAGGTTCAAAACAACACCTAGGCATTTTGGAATGCCTTGGATGTGTTTTAGGGTGTATTTGAAATGCTGGAAGAGTGTTGTTTCGTTGTTTCATTGAGAAAGAAATTTGGTCCAATTTTGGGATTTTTGCTAAGCCGCGCGCCTGTCAAATAGTGTCCGAGCTAGGGTTAGGGTTAGGTTGAAAACAACACCTAGACATTTTGGAATGCCTTGGATGTGTTTTAGGATGTATTTGAAATGCTAGAAGAGTACAGATTCGTTGTTTCTTTGAGAAAGAAATTTTGCCAAATTTTGAGATTTTTGCTAAGCCGCGCTCCTGTCAAATAGTGCCCGAGCTAGGGATAGGGTTAGGTAGAAAACAACACCTAGACATTTTGGAATGCCTTGGATGTGTTTTAGGGTGTATTTGAAATGCTGGAAGAGCGTTGCATCGTTGTTTCTTTGAGAAATAAATTTTCCCGAATTTTGAGATTTTTGCTAAGTTGCGCGCCTGCCATATAGTGTTCGAGCTTGGGTTAGGGTTAGGTTGAAAACAACACCTGGACATTTTGGAATGCCTTGGATGCTTTTAAGAGTGTATTTGAAATGCTGGAAGAGTGCTGTTTCGTTGTTTCATTGAGAAAGAAATTTGGCCAAATTTTGGAATTTTTGCTAAGCCGCGCGCCTGTCAAATAGTGTCCGAGCTAGGGTTAGGGTTAGTTTGAAAACAACACCTAGACATTTTGGAATGCCTTGGATGTGTTTTAGGGTGTATTTGAAATTCTAGAAGAGTGGTGCTTCGTTGTTTCTTTGAGAAATAAATTTTTCCAAATTTGAGATTTTTTCTAAGCCGCGCGCCTGCCATATAGTGTCCGAGCTCGGGTTAGGGTTAGGTAGAAAACAGGACCTAGACATTTTGGAATGCCTTGGATGTGTTTAGGGTGTATTTGAAATGCTGGAAGAGTGTTGTTTCGTTGTTTCTTTGGGAAAGAAATTTGGCCCAATTTTGATAATTTTGCTAAGCCGCGTGCCTGTCAAATAGTGTCCGAGCTAGGGATAGGGTTAGGTAGAAAACAAGACCTAGACATTTTGGAATGCCTTGGATGTGTTTTAGGGTGTATTTGAAATGCTGGAAGAGCGTTGCTTCGTTGTTTCTTTGAGAAATAAATTTTTCCAAATTTGAGATTTTTGCTAAGCTGCGCGCCTGCCATATAGTGTTCGAACTTGGGTTAGGGTTAGGTTCAAAACAACACCTAGACATTTTGGAATGCCTTGGATGTGTTTTAGGGTGTATTTGAAATGCTGGAAGAGTGTTGTTTCGTTGTTTCATTGAGAAAGAAATTTGGTCCAATTTTGGGATTTTTGCTAAGCCGCGCGCCTGTCAAATAGTGTCCGAGCTTGGGTTAGGGTTAGGTTCAAAACAACACCTAGGCATTTTGGAATGCCTTGGATGTGTTTTAGGGTGTATTTGAAATGCTGGAAGAGTGTTGTTTCGTTGTTTCATTGAGAAAGAAATTTGGTCCAATTTTGGGATTTTTGCTAAGCCGCGCGCCTGTCAAATAGTGTCCGAGCTAGGGTTAGGGTTAGGTTGAAAACAACACCTAGACATTTTGGAATGCCTTGGATGTGTTTTAGGATGTATTTGAAATGCTAGAAGAGTACAGATTCGTTGTTTCTTTGAGAAAGAAATTTTGCCAAATTTTGAGATTTTTGCTAAGCCGCGCTCCTGTCAAATAGTGCCCGAGCTAGGGATAGGGTTAGGTAGAAAACAACACCTAGACATTTTGGAATGCCTTGGATGTGTTTTAGGGTGTATTTGAAATGCTGGAAGAGCGTTGCATCGTTGTTTCTTTGAGAAATAAATTTTCCCGAATTTTGAGATTTTTGCTAAGTTGCGCGCCTGCCATATAGTGTTCGAGCTTGGGTTAGGGTTAGGTTGAAAACAACACCTGGACATTTTGGAATGCCTTGGATGCTTTTAAGAGTGTATTTGAAATGCTGGAAGAGTGCTGTTTCGTTGTTTCATTGAGAAAGAAATTTGGCCAAATTTTGGAATTTTTGCTAAGCCGCGCGCCTGTCAAATAGTGTCCGAGCTAGGGTTAGGGTTAGTTTGAAAACAACACCTAGACATTTTGGAATGCCTTGGATGTGTTTTAGGGTGTATTTGAAATTCTAGAAGAGTGGTGCTTCGTTGTTTCTTTGAGAAATAAATTTTTCCAAATTTGAGATTTTTTCTAAGCCGCGCGCCTGCCATATAGTGTCCGAGCTCGGGTTAGGGTTAGGTAGAAAACAGGACCTAGACATTTTGGAATGCCTTGGATGTGTTTAGGGTGTATTTGAAATGCTGGAAGAGTGTTGTTTCGTTGTTTCTTTGGGAAAGAAATTTGGCCCAATTTTGATAATTTTGCTAAGCCGCGTGCCTGTCAAATAGTGTCCGAGCTAGGGATAGGGTTAGGTAGAAAACAAGACCTAGACATTTTGGAATGCCTTGGATGTGTTTTAGGGTGTATTTGAAATGCTGGAAGAGCGTTGCTTCGTTGTTTCTTTGAGAAATAAATTTTTCCAAATTTGAGATTTTTGCTAAGCTGCGCGCCTGCCATATAGTGTTCGAACTTGGGTTAGGGTTAGGTTCAAAACAACACCTAGACATTTTGGAATGCCTTGGATGTGTTTTAGGGTGTATTTGAAATGCTGGAAGAGTGTTGTTTCGTTGTTTCATTGAGAAAGAAATTTGGTCCAATTTTGGGATTTTTGCTAAGCCGCGCGCCTGTCAAATAGTGTCCGAGCTTGGGTTAGGGTTAGGTTCAAAACAACACCTAGGCATTTTGGAATGCCTTGGATGTGTTTTAGGGTGTATTTGAAATGCTGGAAGAGTGTTGTTTCGTTGTTTCATTGAGAAAGAAATTTGGTCCAATTTTGGGATTTTTGCTAAGCCGCGCGCCTGTCAAATAGTGTCCGAGCTAGGGTTAGGGTTAGGTTGAAAACAACACCTAGACATTTTGGAATGCCTTGGATGTGTTTTAGGATGTATTTGAAATGCTAGAAGAGTACAGATTCGTTGTTTCTTTGAGAAAGAAATTTTGCCAAATTTTGAGATTTTTGCTAAGCCGCGCTCCTGTCAAATAGTGCCCGAGCTAGGGATAGGGTTAGGTAGAAAACAACACCTAGACATTTTGGAATGCCTTGGATGTGTTTTAGGGTGTATTTGAAATGCTGGAAGAGCGTTGCATCGTTGTTTCTTTGAGAAATAAATTTTCCCGAATTTTGAGATTTTTGCTAAGTTGCGCGCCTGCCATATAGTGTTCGAGCTTGGGTTAGGGTTAGGTTGAAAACAACACCTGGACATTTTGGAATGCCTTGGATGCTTTTAAGAGTGTATTTGAAATGCTGGAAGAGTGCTGTTTCGTTGTTTCATTGAGAAAGAAATTTGGCCAAATTTTGGAATTTTTGCTAAGCCGCGCGCCTGTCAAATAGTGTCCGAGCTAGGGTTAGGGTTAGTTTGAAAACAACACCTAGACATTTTGGAATGCCTTGGATGTGTTTTAGGGTGTATTTGAAATTCTAGAAGAGTGGTGCTTCGTTGTTTCTTTGAGAAATAAATTTTTCCAAATTTGAGATTTTTTCTAAGCCGCGCGCCTGCCATATAGTGTCCGAGCTCGGGTTAGGGTTAGGTAGAAAACAGGACCTAGACATTTTGGAATGCCTTGGATGTGTTTAGGGTGTATTTGAAATGCTGGAAGAGTGTTGTTTCGTTGTTTCTTTGGGAAAGAAATTTGGCCCAATTTTGATAATTTTGCTAAGCCGCGTGCCTGTCAAATAGTGTCCGAGCTAGGGATAGGGTTAGGTAGAAAACAAGACCTAGACATTTTGGAATGCCTTGGATGTGTTTTAGGGTGTATTTGAAATGCTGGAAGAGCGTTGCTTCGTTGTTTCTTTGAGAAATAAATTTTTCCAAATTTGAGATTTTTGCTAAGCTGCGCGCCTGCCATATAGTGTTCGAACTTGGGTTAGGGTTAGGTTCAAAACAACACCTAGACATTTTGGAATGCCTTGGATGTGTTTTAGGGTGTATTTGAAATGCTGGAAGAGTGTTGTTTCGTTGTTTCATTGAGAAAGAAATTTGGTCCAATTTTGGGATTTTTGCTAAGCCGCGCGCCTGTCAAATAGTGTCCGAGCTTGGGTTAGGGTTAGGTTCAAAACAACACCTAGGCATTTTGGAATGCCTTGGATGTGTTTTAGGGTGTATTTGAAATGCTGGAAGAGTGTTGTTTCGTTGTTTCATTGAGAAAGAAATTTGGTCCAATTTTGGGATTTTTGCTAAGCCGCGCGCCTGTCAAATAGTGTCCGAGCTAGGGTTAGGGTTAGGTTGAAAACAACACCTAGACATTTTGGAATGCCTTGGATGTGTTTTAGGATGTATTTGAAATGCTAGAAGAGTACAGATTCGTTGTTTCTTTGAGAAAGAAATTTTGCCAAATTTTGAGATTTTTGCTAAGCCGCGCTCCTGTCAAATAGTGCCCGAGCTAGGGATAGGGTTAGGTAGAAAACAACACCTAGACATTTTGGAATGCCTTGGATGTGTTTTAGGGTGTATTTGAAATGCTGGAAGAGCGTTGCATCGTTGTTTCTTTGAGAAATAAATTTTCCCGAATTTTGAGATTTTTGCTAAGTTGCGCGCCTGCCATATAGTGTTCGAGCTTGGGTTAGGGTTAGGTTGAAAACAACACCTGGACATTTTGGAATGCCTTGGATGCTTTTAAGAGTGTATTTGAAATGCTGGAAGAGTGCTGTTTCGTTGTTTCATTGAGAAAGAAATTTGGCCAAATTTTGGAATTTTTGCTAAGCCGCGCGCCTGTCAAATAGTGTCCGAGCTAGGGTTAGGGTTAGTTTGAAAACAACACCTAGACATTTTGGAATGCCTTGGATGTGTTTTAGGGTGTATTTGAAATTCTAGAAGAGTGGTGCTTCGTTGTTTCTTTGAGAAATAAATTTTTCCAAATTTGAGATTTTTTCTAAGCCGCGCGCCTGCCATATAGTGTCCGAGCTCGGGTTAGGGTTAGGTAGAAAACAGGACCTAGACATTTTGGAATGCCTTGGATGTGTTTAGGGTGTATTTGAAATGCTGGAAGAGTGTTGTTTCGTTGTTTCTTTGGGAAAGAAATTTGGCCCAATTTTGATAATTTTGCTAAGCCGCGTGCCTGTCAAATAGTGTCCGAGCTAGGGATAGGGTTAGGTAGAAAACAAGACCTAGACATTTTGGAATGCCTTGGATGTGTTTTAGGGTGTATTTGAAATGCTGGAAGAGCGTTGCTTCGTTGTTTCTTTGAGAAATAAATTTTTCCAAATTTGAGATTTTTGCTAAGCTGCGCGCCTGCCATATAGTGTTCGAACTTGGGTTAGGGTTAGGTTCAAAACAACACCTAGACATTTTGGAATGCCTTGGATGTGTTTTAGGGTGTATTTGAAATGCTGGAAGAGTGTTGTTTCGTTGTTTCATTGAGAAAGAAATTTGGTCCAATTTTGGGATTTTTGCTAAGCCGCGCGCCTGTCAAATAGTGTCCGAGCTTGGGTTAGGGTTAGGTTCAAAACAACACCTAGGCATTTTGGAATGCCTTGGATGTGTTTTAGGGTGTATTTGAAATGCTGGAAGAGTGTTGTTTCGTTGTTTCATTGAGAAAGAAATTTGGTCCAATTTTGGGATTTTTGCTAAGCCGCGCGCCTGTCAAATAGTGTCCGAGCTAGGGTTAGGGTTAGGTTGAAAACAACACCTAGACATTTTGGAATGCCTTGGATGTGTTTTAGGATGTATTTGAAATGCTAGAAGAGTACAGATTCGTTGTTTCTTTGAGAAAGAAATTTTGCCAAATTTTGAGATTTTTGCTAAGCCGCGCTCCTGTCAAATAGTGCCCGAGCTAGGGATAGGGTTAGGTAGAAAACAACACCTAGACATTTTGGAATGCCTTGGATGTGTTTTAGGGTGTATTTGAAATGCTGGAAGAGCGTTGCATCGTTGTTTCTTTGAGAAATAAATTTTCCCGAATTTTGAGATTTTTGCTAAGTTGCGCGCCTGCCATATAGTGTTCGAGCTTGGGTTAGGGTTAGGTTGAAAACAACACCTGGACATTTTGGAATGCCTTGGATGCTTTTAAGAGTGTATTTGAAATGCTGGAAGAGTGCTGTTTCGTTGTTTCATTGAGAAAGAAATTTGGCCAAATTTTGGAATTTTTGCTAAGCCGCGCGCCTGTCAAATAGTGTCCGAGCTAGGGTTAGGGTTAGTTTGAAAACAACACCTAGACATTTTGGAATGCCTTGGATGTGTTTTAGGGTGTATTTGAAATTCTAGAAGAGTGGTGCTTCGTTGTTTCTTTGAGAAATAAATTTTTCCAAATTTGAGATTTTTTCTAAGCCGCGCGCCTGCCATATAGTGTCCGAGCTCGGGTTAGGGTTAGGTAGAAAACAGGACCTAGACATTTTGGAATGCCTTGGATGTGTTTAGGGTGTATTTGAAATGCTGGAAGAGTGTTGTTTCGTTGTTTCTTTGGGAAAGAAATTTGGCCCAATTTTGATAATTTTGCTAAGCCGCGTGCCTGTCAAATAGTGTCCGAGCTAGGGATAGGGTTAGGTAGAAAACAAGACCTAGACATTTTGGAATGCCTTGGATGTGTTTTAGGGTGTATTTGAAATGCTGGAAGAGCGTTGCTTCGTTGTTTCTTTGAGAAATAAATTTTTCCAAATTTGAGATTTTTGCTAAGCTGCGCGCCTGCCATATAGTGTTCGAACTTGGGTTAGGGTTAGGTTCAAAACAACACCTAGACATTTTGGAATGCCTTGGATGTGTTTTAGGGTGTATTTGAAATGCTGGAAGAGTGTTGTTTCGTTGTTTCATTGAGAAAGAAATTTGGTCCAATTTTGGGATTTTTGCTAAGCCGCGCGCCTGTCAAATAGTGTCCGAGCTTGGGTTAGGGTTAGGTTCAAAACAACACCTAGGCATTTTGGAATGCCTTGGATGTGTTTTAGGGTGTATTTGAAATGCTGGAAGAGTGTTGTTTCGTTGTTTCATTGAGAAAGAAATTTGGTCCAATTTTGGGATTTTTGCTAAGCCGCGCGCCTGTCAAATAGTGTCCGAGCTAGGGTTAGGGTTAGGTTGAAAACAACACCTAGACATTTTGGAATGCCTTGGATGTGTTTTAGGATGTATTTGAAATGCTAGAAGAGTACAGATTCGTTGTTTCTTTGAGAAAGAAATTTTGCCAAATTTTGAGATTTTTGCTAAGCCGCGCTCCTGTCAAATAGTGCCCGAGCTAGGGATAGGGTTAGGTAGAAAACAACACCTAGACATTTTGGAATGCCTTGGATGTGTTTTAGGGTGTATTTGAAATGCTGGAAGAGCGTTGCATCGTTGTTTCTTTGAGAAATAAATTTTCCCGAATTTTGAGATTTTTGCTAAGTTGCGCGCCTGCCATATAGTGTTCGAGCTTGGGTTAGGGTTAGGTTGAAAACAACACCTGGACATTTTGGAATGCCTTGGATGCTTTTAAGAGTGTATTTGAAATGCTGGAAGAGTGCTGTTTCGTTGTTTCATTGAGAAAGAAATTTGGCCAAATTTTGGAATTTTTGCTAAGCCGCGCGCCTGTCAAATAGTGTCCGAGCTAGGGTTAGGGTTAGTTTGAAAACAACACCTAGACATTTTGGAATGCCTTGGATGTGTTTTAGGGTGTATTTGAAATTCTAGAAGAGTGGTGCTTCGTTGTTTCTTTGAGAAATAAATTTTTCCAAATTTGAGATTTTTTCTAAGCCGCGCGCCTGCCATATAGTGTCCGAGCTCGGGTTAGGGTTAGGTAGAAAACAGGACCTAGACATTTTGGAATGCCTTGGATGTGTTTAGGGTGTATTTGAAATGCTGGAAGAGTGTTGTTTCGTTGTTTCTTTGGGAAAGAAATTTGGCCCAATTTTGATAATTTTGCTAAGCCGCGTGCCTGTCAAATAGTGTCCGAGCTAGGGATAGGGTTAGGTAGAAAACAAGACCTAGACATTTTGGAATGCCTTGGATGTGTTTTAGGGTGTATTTGAAATGCTGGAAGAGCGTTGCTTCGTTGTTTCTTTGAGAAATAAATTTTTCCAAATTTGAGATTTTTGCTAAGCTGCGCGCCTGCCATATAGTGTTCGAACTTGGGTTAGGGTTAGGTTCAAAACAACACCTAGACATTTTGGAATGCCTTGGATGTGTTTTAGGGTGTATTTGAAATGCTGGAAGAGTGTTGTTTCGTTGTTTCATTGAGAAAGAAATTTGGTCCAATTTTGGGATTTTTGCTAAGCCGCGCGCCTGTCAAATAGTGTCCGAGCTTGGGTTAGGGTTAGGTTCAAAACAACACCTAGGCATTTTGGAATGCCTTGGATGTGTTTTAGGGTGTATTTGAAATGCTGGAAGAGTGTTGTTTCGTTGTTTCATTGAGAAAGAAATTTGGTCCAATTTTGGGATTTTTGCTAAGCCGCGCGCCTGTCAAATAGTGTCCGAGCTAGGGTTAGGGTTAGGTTGAAAACAACACCTAGACATTTTGGAATGCCTTGGATGTGTTTTAGGATGTATTTGAAATGCTAGAAGAGTACAGATTCGTTGTTTCTTTGAGAAAGAAATTTTGCCAAATTTTGAGATTTTTGCTAAGCCGCGCTCCTGTCAAATAGTGCCCGAGCTAGGGATAGGGTTCGGTAGAAAACAACACCTAGACATTTTGGAATGCCTTGGATGTGTTTTAGGGTGTATTTGAAATGCTGGAAGAGCGTTGCATCGTTGTTTCTTTGAGAAATAAATTTTCCCGAATTTTGAGATTTTTGCTAAGTTGCGCGCCTGCCATATAGTGTTCGAGCTTGGGTTAGGGTTAGGTTGAAAACAACACCTGGACATTTTGGAATGCCTTGGATGCTTTTAAGAGTGTATTTGAAATGCTGGAAGAGTGCTGTTTCGTTGTTTCATTGAGAAAGAAATTTGGCCAAATTTTGGAATTTTTGCTAAGCCGCGCGCCTGTCAAATAGTGTCCGAGCTAGGGTTAGGGTTAGTTTGAAAACAACACCTAGACATTTTGGAATGCCTTGGATGTGTTTTAGGGTGTATTTGAAATTCTAGAAGAGTGGTGCTTCGTTGTTTCTTTGAGAAATAAATTTTTCCAAATTTGAGATTTTTTCTAAGCCGCGCGCCTGCCATATAGTGTCCGAGCTCGGGTTAGGGTTAGGTAGAAAACAGGACCTAGACATTTTGGAATGCCTTGGATGTGTTTAGGGTGTATTTGAAATGCTGGAAGAGTGTTGTTTCGTTGTTTCTTTGGGAAAGAAATTTGGCCCAATTTTGATAATTTTGCTAAGCCGCGTGCCTGTCAAATAGTGTCCGAGCTAGGGATAGGGTTAGGTAGAAAACAAGACCTAGACATTTTGGAATGCCTTGGATGTGTTTTAGGGTGTATTTGAAATGCTGGAAGAGCGTTGCTTCGTTGTTTCTTTGAGAAATAAATTTTTCCAAATTTGAGATTTTTGCTAAGCTGCGCGCCTGCCATATAGTGTTCGAACTTGGGTTAGGGTTAGGTTCAAAACAACACCTAGACATTTTGGAATGCCTTGGATGTGTTTTAGGGTGTATTTGAAATGCTGGAAGAGTGTTGTTTCGTTGTTTCATTGAGAAAGAAATTTGGTCCAATTTTGGGATTTTTGCTAAGCCGCGCGCCTGTCAAATAGTGTCCGAGCTTGGGTTAGGGTTAGGTTCAAAACAACACCTAGGCATTTTGGAATGCCTTGGATGTGTTTTAGGGTGTATTTGAAATGCTGGAAGAGTGTTGTTTCGTTGTTTCATTGAGAAAGAAATTTGGTCCAATTTTGGGATTTTTGCTAAGCCGCGCGCCTGTCAAATAGTGTCCGAGCTAGGGTTAGGGTTAGGTTGAAAACAACACCTAGACATTTTGGAATGCCTTGGATGTGTTTTAGGATGTATTTGAAATGCTAGAAGAGTACAGATTCGTTGTTTCTTTGAGAAAGAAATTTTGCCAAATTTTGAGATTTTTGCTAAGCCGCGCTCCTGTCAAATAGTGCCCGAGCTAGGGATAGGGTTCGGTAGAAAACAACACCTAGACATTTTGGAATGCCTTGGATGTGTTTTAGGGTGTATTTGAAATGCTGGAAGAGCGTTGCATCGTTGTTTCTTTGAGAAATAAATTTTCCCGAATTTTGAGATTTTTGCTAAGTTGCGCGCCTGCCATATAGTGTTCGAGCTTGGGTTAGGGTTAGGTTGAAAACAACACCTGGACATTTTGGAATGCCTTGGATGCTTTTAAGAGTGTATTTGAAATGCTGGAAGAGTGCTGTTTCGTTGTTTCATTGAGAAAGAAATTTGGCCAAATTTTGGAATTTTTGCTAAGCCGCGCGCCTGTCAAATAGTGTCCGAGCTAGGGTTAGGGTTAGTTTGAAAACAACACCTAGACATTTTGGAATGCCTTGGATGTGTTTTAGGGTGTATTTGAAATTCTAGAAGAGTGGTGCTTCGTTGTTTCTTTGAGAAATAAATTTTTCCAAATTTGAGATTTTTTCTAAGCCGCGCGCCTGCCATATAGTGTCCGAGCTCGGGTTAGGGTTAGGTAGAAAACAGGACCTAGACATTTTGGAATGCCTTGGATGTGTTTAGGGTGTATTTGAAATGCTGGAAGAGTGTTGTTTCGTTGTTTCTTTGGGAAAGAAATTTGGCCCAATTTTGATAATTTTGCTAAGCCGCGTGCCTGTCAAATAGTGTCCGAGCTAGGGATAGGGTTAGGTAGAAAACAAGACCTAGACATTTTGGAATGCCTTGGATGTGTTTTAGGGTGTATTTGAAATGCTGGAAGAGCGTTGCTTCGTTGTTTCTTTGAGAAATAAATTTTTCCAAATTTGAGATTTTTGCTAAGCTGCGCGCCTGCCATATAGTGTTCGAACTTGGGTTAGGGTTAGGTTCAAAACAACACCTAGACATTTTGGAATGCCTTGGATGTGTTTTAGGGTGTATTTGAAATGCTGGAAGAGTGTTGTTTCGTTGTTTCATTGAGAAAGAAATTTGGTCCAATTTTGGGATTTTTGCTAAGCCGCGCGCCTGTCAAATAGTGTCCGAGCTTGGGTTAGGGTTAGGTTCAAAACAACACCTAGGCATTTTGGAATGCCTTGGATGTGTTTTAGGGTGTATTTGAAATGCTGGAAGAGTGTTGTTTCGTTGTTTCATTGAGAAAGAAATTTGGTCCAATTTTGGGATTTTTGCTAAGCCGCGCGCCTGTCAAATAGTGTCCGAGCTAGGGTTAGGGTTAGGTTGAAAACAACACCTAGACATTTTGGAATGCCTTGGATGTGTTTTAGGATGTATTTGAAATGCTAGAAGAGTACAGATTCGTTGTTTCTTTGAGAAAGAAATTTTGCCAAATTTTGAGATTTTTGCTAAGCCGCGCTCCTGTCAAATAGTGCCCGAGCTAGGGATAGGGTTAGGTAGAAAACAACACCTAGACATTTTGGAATGCCTTGGATGTGTTTTAGGGTGTATTTGAAATGCTGGAAGAGCGTTGCATCGTTGTTTCTTTGAGAAATAAATTTTCCCGAATTTTGAGATTTTTGCTAAGTTGCGCGCCTGCCATATAGTGTTCGAGCTTGGGTTAGGGTTAGGTTGAAAACAACACCTGGACATTTTGGAATGCCTTGGATGCTTTTAAGAGTGTATTTGAAATGCTGGAAGAGTGCTGTTTCGTTGTTTCATTGAGAAAGAAATTTGGCCAAATTTTGGAATTTTTGCTAAGCCGCGCGCCTGTCAAATAGTGTCCGAGCTAGGGTTAGGGTTAGTTTGAAAACAACACCTAGACATTTTGGAATGCCTTGGATGTGTTTTAGGGTGTATTTGAAATTCTAGAAGAGTGGTGCTTCGTTGTTTCTTTGAGAAATAAATTTTTCCAAATTTGAGATTTTTTCTAAGCCGCGCGCCTGCCATATAGTGTCCGAGCTCGGGTTAGGGTTAGGTAGAAAACAGGACCTAGACATTTTGGAATGCCTTGGATGTGTTTAGGGTGTATTTGAAATGCTGGAAGAGTGTTGTTTCGTTGTTTCTTTGGGAAAGAAATTTGGCCCAATTTTGATAATTTTGCTAAGCCGCGTGCCTGTCAAATAGTGTCCGAGCTAGGGATAGGGTTAGGTAGAAAACAAGACCTAGACATTTTGGAATGCCTTGGATGTGTTTTAGGGTGTATTTGAAATGCTGGAAGAGCGTTGCTTCGTTGTTTCTTTGAGAAATAAATTTTTCCAAATTTGAGATTTTTGCTAAACTGCGCGCCTGCCATATAGTGTTCGAACTTGGGTTAGGGTTAGGTTCAAAACAACACCTAGACATTTTGGAATGCCTTGGATGTGTTTTAGGGTGTATTTGAAATGCTGGAAGAGTGTTGTTTCGTTGTTTCATTGAGAAAGAAATTTGGTCCAATTTTGGGATTTTTGCTAAGCCGCGCGCCTGTCAAATAGTGTCCGAGCTTGGGTTAGGGTTAGGTTCAAAACAACACCTAGGCATTTTGGAATGCCTTGGATGTGTTTTAGGGTGTATTTGAAATGCTGGAAGAGTGTTGTTTCGTTGTTTCATTGAGAAAGAAATTTGGTCCAATTTTGGGATTTTTGCTAAGCCGCGCGCCTGTCAAATAGTGTCCGAGCTAGGGTTAGGGTTAGGTTGAAAACAACACCTAGACATTTTGGAATGCCTTGGATGTGTTTTAGGATGTATTTGAAATGCTAGAAGAGTACAGATTCGTTGTTTCTTTGAGAAAGAAATTTTGCCAAATTTTGAGATTTTTGCTAAGCCGCGCTCCTGTCAAATAGTGCCCGAGCTAGGGATAGGGTTAGGTAGAAAACAACACCTAGACATTTTGGAATGCCTTGGATGTGTTTTAGGGTGTATTTGAAATGCTGGAAGAGCGTTGCATCGTTGTTTCTTTGAGAAATAAATTTTCCCGAATTTTGAGATTTTTGCTAAGTTGCGCGCCTGCCATATAGTGTTCGAGCTTGGGTTAGGGTTAGGTTGAAAACAACACCTGGACATTTTGGAATGCCTTGGATGCTTTTAAGAGTGTATTTGAAATGCTGGAAGAGTGCTGTTTCGTTGTTTCATTGAGAAAGAAATTTGGCCAAATTTTGGAATTTTTGCTAAGCCGCGCGCCTGTCAAATAGTGTCCGAGCTAGGGTTAGGGTTAGTTTGAAAACAACACCTAGACATTTTGGAATGCCTTGGATGTGTTTTAGGGTGTATTTGAAATTCTAGAAGAGTGGTGCTTCGTTGTTTCTTTGAGAAATAAATTTTTCCAAATTTGAGATTTTTTCTAAGCCGCGCGCCTGCCATATAGTGTCCGAGCTCGGGTTAGGGTTAGGTAGAAAACAGGACCTAGACATTTTGGAATGCCTTGGATGTGTTTAGGGTGTATTTGAAATGCTGGAAGAGTGTTGTTTCGTTGTTTCTTTGGGAAAGAAATTTGGCCCAATTTTGATAATTTTGCTAAGCCGCGTGCCTGTCAAATAGTGTCCGAGCTAGGGATAGGGTTAGGTAGAAAACAAGAC
Source organism: Atractosteus spatula (assembly GCF_055471065.1). Lineage (NCBI taxonomy): Eukaryota > Metazoa > Chordata > Actinopteri > Semionotiformes > Lepisosteidae > Atractosteus > Atractosteus spatula. The sequence goes on along the minus strand of NC_142712.1, from coordinate 44,252,190 downwards.
CTAGACATTTTGGAATGCCTTGGATGTGTTTTAGGGTGTATTTGAAATGCTGGAAGAGCGTTGCTTCGTTGTTTCTTTGAGAAATAAATTTTTCCAAATTTGAGATTTTTGCTAAGCTGCGCGCCTGCCATATAGTGTTCGAACTTGGGTTAGGGTTAGGTTCAAAACAACACCTAGACATTTTGGAATGCCTTGGATGTGTTTTAGGGTGTATTTGAAATGCTGGAAGAGTGTTGTTTCGTTGTTTCATTGAGAAAGAAATTTGGTCCAATTTTGGGATTTTTGCTAAGCCGCGCGCCTGTCAAATAGTGTCCGAGCTTGGGTTAGGGTTAGGTTCAAAACAACACCTAGGCATTTTGGAATGCCTTGGATGTGTTTTAGGGTGTATTTGAAATGCTGGAAGAGTGTTGTTTCGTTGTTTCATTGAGAAAGAAATTTGGTCCAATTTTGGGATTTTTGCTAAGCCGCGCGCCTGTCAAATAGTGTCCGAGCTAGGGTTAGGGTTAGGTTGAAAACAACACCTAGACATTTTGGAATGCCTTGGATGTGTTTTAGGATGTATTTGAAATGCTAGAAGAGTACAGATTCGTTGTTTCTTTGAGAAAGAAATTTTGCCAAATTTTGAGATTTTTGCTAAGCCGCGCTCCTGTCAAATAGTGCCCGAGCTAGGGATAGGGTTAGGTAGAAAACAACACCTAGACATTTTGGAATGCCTTGGATGTGTTTTAGGGTGTATTTGAAATGCTGGAAGAGCGTTGCATCGTTGTTTCTTTGAGAAATAAATTTTCCCGAATTTTGAGATTTTTGCTAAGTTGCGCGCCTGCCATATAGTGTTCGAGCTTGGGTTAGGGTTAGGTTGAAAACAACACCTGGACATTTTGGAATGCCTTGGATGCTTTTAAGAGTGTATTTGAAATGCTGGAAGAGTGCTGTTTCGTTGTTTCATTGAGAAAGAAATTTGGCCAAATTTTGGAATTTTTGCTAAGCCGCGCGCCTGTCAAATAGTGTCCGAGCTAGGGTTAGGGTTAGTTTGAAAACAACACCTAGACATTTTGGAATGCCTTGGATGTGTTTTAGGGTGTATTTGAAATTCTAGAAGAGTGGTGCTTCGTTGTTTCTTTGAGAAATAAATTTTTCCAAATTTGAGATTTTTTCTAAGCCGCGCGCCTGCCATATAGTGTCCGAGCTCGGGTTAGGGTTAGGTAGAAAACAGGACCTAGACATTTTGGAATGCCTTGGATGTGTTTAGGGTGTATTTGAAATGCTGGAAGAGTGTTGTTTCGTTGTTTCTTTGGGAAAGAAATTTGGCCCAATTTTGATAATTTTGCTAAGCCGCGTGCCTGTCAAATAGTGTCCGAGCTAGGGATAGGGTTAGGTAGAAAACAAGACCTAGACATTTTGGAATGCCTTGGATGTGTTTTAGGGTGTATTTGAAATGCTGGAAGAGCGTTGCTTCGTTGTTTCTTTGAGAAATAAATTTTTCCAAATTTGAGATTTTTGCTAAGCTGCGCGCCTGCCATATAGTGTTCGAACTTGGGTTAGGGTTAGGTTCAAAACAACACCTAGACATTTTGGAATGCCTTGGATGTGTTTTAGGGTGTATTTGAAATGCTGGAAGAGTGTTGTTTCGTTGTTTCATTGAGAAAGAAATTTGGTCCAATTTTGGGATTTTTGCTAAGCCGCGCGCCTGTCAAATAGTGTCCGAGCTAGGGTTAGGGTTAGGTTGAAAACAACACCTAGACATTTTGGAATGCCTTGGATGTGTTTTAGGATGTATTTGAAATGCTAGAAGAGTACAGATTCGTTGTTTCTTTGAGAAAGAAATTTTGCCAAATTTTGAGATTTTTGCTAAGCCGCGCTCCTGTCAAATAGTGCCCGAGCTAGGGATAGGGTTAGGTAGAAAACAACACCTAGACATTTTGGAATGCCTTGGATGTGTTTTAGGGTGTATTTGAAATGCTGGAAGAGCGTTGCATCGTTGTTTCTTTGAGAAATAAATTTTCCCGAATTTTGAGATTTTTGCTAAGTTGCGCGCCTGCCATATAGTGTTCGAGCTTGGGTTAGGGTTAGGTTGAAAACAACACCTGGACATTTTGGAATGCCTTGGATGCTTTTAAGAGTGTATTTGAAATGCTGGAAGAGTGCTGTTTCGTTGTTTCATTGAGAAAGAAATTTGGCCAAATTTTGGAATTTTTGCTAAGCCGCGCGCCTGTCAAATAGTGTCCGAGCTAGGGTTAGGGTTAGTTTGAAAACAACACCTAGACATTTTGGAATGCCTTGGATGTGTTTTAGGGTGTATTTGAAATTCTAGAAGAGTGGTGCTTCGTTGTTTCTTTGAGAAATAAATTTTTCCAAATTTGAGATTTTTTCTAAGCCGCGCGCCTGCCATATAGTGTCCGAGCTCGGGTTAGGGTTAGGTAGAAAACAGGACCTAGACATTTTGGAATGCCTTGGATGTGTTTAGGGTGTATTTGAAATGCTGGAAGAGTGTTGTTTCGTTGTTTCTTTGGGAAAGAAATTTGGCCCAATTTTGATAATTTTGCTAAGCCGCGTGCCTGTCAAATAGTGTCCGAGCTAGGGATAGGGTTAGGTAGAAAACAAGACCTAGACATTTTGGAATGCCTTGGATGTGTTTTAGGGTGTATTTGAAATGCTGGAAGAGCGTTGCTTCGTTGTTTCTTTGAGAAATAAATTTTTCCAAATTTGAGATTTTTGCTAAGCTGCGCGCCTGCCATATAGTGTTCGAACTTGGGTTAGGGTTAGGTTCAAAACAACACCTAGACATTTTGGAATGCCTTGGATGTGTTTTAGGGTGTATTTGAAATGCTGGAAGAGTGTTGTTTCGTTGTTTCATTGAGAAAGAAATTTGGTCCAATTTTGGGATTTTTGCTAAGCCGCGCGCCTGTCAAATAGTGTCCGAGCTTGGGTTAGGGTTAGGTTCAAAACAACACCTAGGCATTTTGGAATGCCTTGGATGTGTTTTAGGGTGTATTTGAAATGCTGGAAGAGTGTTGTTTCGTTGTTTCATTGAGAAAGAAATTTGGTCCAATTTTGGGATTTTTGCTAAGCCGCGCGCCTGTCAAATAGTGTCCGAGCTAGGGTTAGGGTTAGGTTGAAAACAACACCTAGACATTTTGGAATGCCTTGGATGTGTTTTAGGATGTATTTGAAATGCTAGAAGAGTACAGATTCGTTGTTTCTTTGAGAAAGAAATTTTGCCAAATTTTGAGATTTTTGCTAAGCCGCGCTCCTGTCAAATAGTGCCCGAGCTAGGGATAGGGTTAGGTAGAAAACAACACCTAGACATTTTGGAATGCCTTGGATGTGTTTTAGGGTGTATTTGAAATGCTGGAAGAGCGTTGCATCGTTGTTTCTTTGAGAAATAAATTTTCCCGAATTTTGAGATTTTTGCTAAGTTGCGCGCCTGCCATATAGTGTTCGAGCTTGGGTTAGGGTTAGGTTGAAAACAACACCTGGACATTTTGGAATGCCTTGGATGCTTTTAAGAGTGTATTTGAAATGCTGGAAGAGTGCTGTTTCGTTGTTTCATTGAGAAAGAAATTTGGCCAAATTTTGGAATTTTTGCTAAGCCGCGCGCCTGTCAAATAGTGTCCGAGCTAGGGTTAGGGTTAGTTTGAAAACAACACCTAGACATTTTGGAATGCCTTGGATGTGTTTTAGGGTGTATTTGAAATTCTAGAAGAGTGGTGCTTCGTTGTTTCTTTGAGAAATAAATTTTTCCAAATTTGAGATTTTTTCTAAGCCGCGCGCCTGCCATATAGTGTCCGAGCTCGGGTTAGGGTTAGGTAGAAAACAGGACCTAGACATTTTGGAATGCCTTGGATGTGTTTAGGGTGTATTTGAAATGCTGGAAGAGTGTTGTTTCGTTGTTTCTTTGGGAAAGAAATTTGGCCCAATTTTGATAATTTTGCTAAGCCGCGTGCCTGTCAAATAGTGTCCGAGCTAGGGATAGGGTTAGGTAGAAAACAAGACCTAGACATTTTGGAATGCCTTGGATGTGTTTTAGGGTGTATTTGAAATGCTGGAAGAGCGTTGCTTCGTTGTTTCTTTGAGAAATAAATTTTTCCAAATTTGAGATTTTTGCTAAGCTGCGCGCCTGCCATATAGTGTTCGAACTTGGGTTAGGGTTAGGTTCAAAACAACACCTAGACATTTTGGAATGCCTTGGATGTGTTTTAGGGTGTATTTGAAATGCTGGAAGAGTGTTGTTTCGTTGTTTCATTGAGAAAGAAATTTGGTCCAATTTTGGGATTTTTGCTAAGCCGCGCGCCTGTCAAATAGTGTCCGAGCTTGGGTTAGGGTTAGGTTCAAAACAACACCTAGGCATTTTGGAATGCCTTGGATGTGTTTTAGGGTGTATTTGAAATGCTGGAAGAGTGTTGTTTCGTTGTTTCATTGAGAAAGAAATTTGGTCCAATTTTGGGATTTTTGCTAAGCCGCGCGCCTGTCAAATAGTGTCCGAGCTAGGGTTAGGGTTAGGTTGAAAACAACACCTAGACATTTTGGAATGCCTTGGATGTGTTTTAGGATGTATTTGAAATGCTAGAAGAGTACAGATTCGTTGTTTCTTTGAGAAAGAAATTTTGCCAAATTTTGAGATTTTTGCTAAGCCGCGCTCCTGTCAAATAGTGCCCGAGCTAGGGATAGGGTTAGGTAGAAAACAACACCTAGACATTTTGGAATGCCTTGGATGTGTTTTAGGGTGTATTTGAAATGCTGGAAGAGCGTTGCATCGTTGTTTCTTTGAGAAATAAATTTTCCCGAATTTTGAGATTTTTGCTAAGTTGCGCGCCTGCCATATAGTGTTCGAGCTTGGGTTAGGGTTAGGTTGAAAACAACACCTGGACATTTTGGAATGCCTTGGATGCTTTTAAGAGTGTATTTGAAATGCTGGAAGAGTGCTGTTTCGTTGTTTCATTGAGAAAGAAATTTGGCCAAATTTTGGAATTTTTGCTAAGCCGCGCGCCTGTCAAATAGTGTCCGAGCTAGGGTTAGGGTTAGTTTGAAAACAACACCTAGACATTTTGGAATGCCTTGGATGTGTTTTAGGGTGTATTTGAAATTCTAGAAGAGTGGTGCTTCGTTGTTTCTTTGAGAAATAAATTTTTCCAAATTTGAGATTTTTTCTAAGCCGCGCGCCTGCCATATAGTGTCCGAGCTCGGGTTAGGGTTAGGTAGAAAACAGGACCTAGACATTTTGGAATGCCTTGGATGTGTTTAGGGTGTATTTGAAATGCTGGAAGAGTGTTGTTTCGTTGTTTCTTTGGGAAAGAAATTTGGCCCAATTTTGATAATTTTGCTAAGCCGCGTGCCTGTCAAATAGTGTCCGAGCTAGGGATAGGGTTAGGTAGAAAACAAGACCTAGACATTTTGGAATGCCTTGGATGTGTTTTAGGGTGTATTTGAAATGCTGGAAGAGCGTTGCTTCGTTGTTTCTTTGAGAAATAAATTTTTCCAAATTTGAGATTTTTGCTAAGCTGCGCGCCTGCCATATAGTGTTCGAACTTGGGTTAGGGTTAGGTTCAAAACAACACCTAGACATTTTGGAATGCCTTGGATGTGTTTTAGGGTGTATTTGAAATGCTGGAAGAGTGTTGTTTCGTTGTTTCATTGAGAAAGAAATTTGGTCCAATTTTGGGATTTTTGCTAAGCCGCGCGCCTGTCAAATAGTGTCCGAGCTTGGGTTAGGGTTAGGTTCAAAACAACACCTAGGCATTTTGGAATGCCTTGGATGTGTTTTAGGGTGTATTTGAAATGCTGGAAGAGTGTTGTTTCGTTGTTTCATTGAGAAAGAAATTTGGTCCAATTTTGGGATTTTTGCTAAGCCGCGCGCCTGTCAAATAGTGTCCGAGCTAGGGTTAGGGTTAGGTTGAAAACAACACCTAGACATTTTGGAATGCCTTGGATGTGTTTTAGGATGTATTTGAAATGCTAGAAGAGTACAGATTCGTTGTTTCTTTGAGAAAGAAATTTTGCCAAATTTTGAGATTTTTGCTAAGCCGCGCTCCTGTCAAATAGTGCCCGAGCTAGGGATAGGGTTAGGTAGAAAACAACACCTAGACATTTTGGAATGCCTTGGATGTGTTTTAGGGTGTATTTGAAATGCTGGAAGAGCGTTGCATCGTTGTTTCTTTGAGAAATAAATTTTCCCGAATTTTGAGATTTTTGCTAAGTTGCGCGCCTGCCATATAGTGTTCGAGCTTGGGTTAGGGTTAGGTTGAAAACAACACCTGGACATTTTGGAATGCCTTGGATGCTTTTAAGAGTGTATTTGAAATGCTGGAAGAGTGCTGTTTCGTTGTTTCATTGAGAAAGAAATTTGGCCAAATTTTGGAATTTTTGCTAAGCCGCGCGCCTGTCAAATAGTGTCCGAGCTAGGGTTAGGGTTAGTTTGAAAACAACACCTAGACATTTTGGAATGCCTTGGATGTGTTTTAGGGTGTATTTGAAATTCTAGAAGAGTGGTGCTTCGTTGTTTCTTTGAGAAATAAATTTTTCCAAATTTGAGATTTTTTCTAAGCCGCGCGCCTGCCATATAGTGTCCGAGCTCGGGTTAGGGTTAGGTAGAAAACAGGACCTAGACATTTTGGAATGCCTTGGATGTGTTTAGGGTGTATTTGAAATGCTGGAAGAGTGTTGTTTCGTTGTTTCTTTGGGAAAGAAATTTGGCCCAATTTTGATAATTTTGCTAAGCCGCGTGCCTGTCAAATAGTGTCCGAGCTAGGGATAGGGTTAGGTAGAAAACAAGACCTAGACATTTTGGAATGCCTTGGATGTGTTTTAGGGTGTATTTGAAATGCTGGAAGAGCGTTGCTTCGTTGTTTCTTTGAGAAATAAATTTTTCCAAATTTGAGATTTTTGCTAAGCTGCGCGCCTGCCATATAGTGTTCGAACTTGGGTTAGGGTTAGGTTCAAAACAACACCTAGACATTTTGGAATGCCTTGGATGTGTTTTAGGGTGTATTTGAAATGCTGGAAGAGTGTTGTTTCGTTGTTTCATTGAGAAAGAAATTTGGTCCAATTTTGGGATTTTTGCTAAGCCGCGCGCCTGTCAAATAGTGTCCGAGCTTGGGTTAGGGTTAGGTTCAAAACAACACCTAGGCATTTTGGAATGCCTTGGATGTGTTTTAGGGTGTATTTGAAATGCTGGAAGAGTGTTGTTTCGTTGTTTCATTGAGAAAGAAATTTGGTCCAATTTTGGGATTTTTGCTAAGCCGCGCGCCTGTCAAATAGTGTCCGAGCTAGGGTTAGGGTTAGGTTGAAAACAACACCTAGACATTTTGGAATGCCTTGGATGTGTTTTAGGATGTATTTGAAATGCTAGAAGAGTACAGATTCGTTGTTTCTTTGAGAAAGAAATTTTGCCAAATTTTGAGATTTTTGCTAAGCCGCGCTCCTGTCAAATAGTGCCCGAGCTAGGGATAGGGTTAGGTAGAAAACAACACCTAGACATTTTGGAATGCCTTGGATGTGTTTTAGGGTGTATTTGAAATGCTGGAAGAGCGTTGCATCGTTGTTTCTTTGAGAAATAAATTTTCCCGAATTTTGAGATTTTTGCTAAGTTGCGCGCCTGCCATATAGTGTTCGAGCTTGGGTTAGGGTTAGGTTGAAAACAACACCTGGACATTTTGGAATGCCTTGGATGCTTTTAAGAGTGTATTTGAAATGCTGGAAGAGTGCTGTTTCGTTGTTTCATTGAGAAAGAAATTTGGCCAAATTTTGGAATTTTTGCTAAGCCGCGCGCCTGTCAAATAGTGTCCGAGCTAGGGTTAGGGTTAGTTTGAAAACAACACCTAGACATTTTGGAATGCCTTGGATGTGTTTTAGGGTGTATTTGAAATTCTAGAAGAGTGGTGCTTCGTTGTTTCTTTGAGAAATAAATTTTTCCAAATTTGAGATTTTTTCTAAGCCGCGCGCCTGCCATATAGTGTCCGAGCTCGGGTTAGGGTTAGGTAGAAAACAGGACCTAGACATTTTGGAATGCCTTGGATGTGTTTAGGGTGTATTTGAAATGCTGGAAGAGTGTTGTTTCGTTGTTTCTTTGGGAAAGAAATTTGGCCCAATTTTGATAATTTTGCTAAGCCGCGTGCCTGTCAAATAGTGTCCGAGCTAGGGATAGGGTTAGGTAGAAAACAAGACCTAGACATTTTGGAATGCCTTGGATGTGTTTTAGGGTGTATTTGAAATGCTGGAAGAGCGTTGCTTCGTTGTTTCTTTGAGAAATAAATTTTTCCAAATTTGAGATTTTTGCTAAGCTGCGCGCCTGCCATATAGTGTTCGAACTTGGGTTAGGGTTAGGTTCAAAACAACACCTAGACATTTTGGAATGCCTTGGATGTGTTTTAGGGTGTATTTGAAATGCTGGAAGAGTGTTGTTTCGTTGTTTCATTGAGAAAGAAATTTGGTCCAATTTTGGGATTTTTGCTAAGCCGCGCGCCTGTCAAATAGTGTCCGAGCTTGGGTTAGGGTTAGGTTCAAAACAACACCTAGGCATTTTGGAATGCCTTGGATGTGTTTTAGGGTGTATTTGAAATGCTGGAAGAGTGTTGTTTCGTTGTTTCATTGAGAAAGAAATTTGGTCCAATTTTGGGATTTTTGCTAAGCCGCGCGCCTGTCAAATAGTGTCCGAGCTAGGGTTAGGGTTAGGTTGAAAACAACACCTAGACATTTTGGAATGCCTTGGATGTGTTTTAGGATGTATTTGAAATGCTAGAAGAGTACAGATTCGTTGTTTCTTTGAGAAAGAAATTTTGCCAAATTTTGAGATTTTTGCTAAGCCGCGCTCCTGTCAAATAGTGCCCGAGCTAGGGATAGGGTTAGGTAGAAAACAACACCTAGACATTTTCGAATGCCTTGGATGTGTTTTAGGGTGTATTTGAAATGCTGGAAGAGCGTTGCATCGTTGTTTCTTTGAGAAATAAATTTTCCCGAATTTTGAGATTTTTGCTAAGTTGCGCGCCTGCCATATAGTGTTCGAGCTTGGGTTAGGGTTAGGTTGAAAACAACACCTGGACATTTTGGAATGCCTTGGATGCTTTTAAGAGTGTATTTGAAATGCTGGAAGAGTGCTGTTTCGTTGTTTCATTGAGAAAGAAATTTGGCCAAATTTTGGAATTTTTGCTAAGCCGCGCGCCTGTCAAATAGTGTCCGAGCTAGGGTTAGGGTTAGTTTGAAAACAACACCTAGACATTTTGGAATGCCTTGGATGTGTTTTAGGGTGTATTTGAAATTCTAGAAGAGTGGTGCTTCGTTGTTTCTTTGAGAAATAAATTTTTCCAAATTTGAGATTTTTTCTAAGCCGCGCGCCTGCCATATAGTGTCCGAGCTCGGGTTAGGGTTAGGTAGAAAACAGGACCTAGACATTTTGGAATGCCTTGGATGTGTTTAGGGTGTATTTGAAATGCTGGAAGAGTGTTGTTTCGTTGTTTCTTTGGGAAAGAAATTTGGCCCAATTTTGATAATTTTGCTAAGCCGCGTGCCTGTCAAATAGTGTCCGAGCTAGGGATAGGGTTAGGTAGAAAACAAGACCTAGACATTTTGGAATGCCTTGGATGTGTTTTAGGGTGTATTTGAAATGCTGGAAGAGCGTTGCTTCGTTGTTTCTTTGAGAAATAAATTTTTCCAAATTTGAGATTTTTGCTAAGCTGCGCGCCTGCCATATAGTGTTCGAACTTGGGTTAGGGTTAGGTTCAAAACAACACCTAGACATTTTGGAATGCCTTGGATGTGTTTTAGGGTGTATTTGAAATGCTGGAAGAGTGTTGTTTCGTTGTTTCATTGAGAAAGAAATTTGGTCCAATTTTGGGATTTTTGCTAAGCCGCGCGCCTGTCAAATAGTGTCCGAGCTTGGGTTAGGGTTAGGTTCAAAACAACACCTAGGCATTTTGGAATGCCTTGGATGTGTTTTAGGGTGTATTTGAAATGCTGGAAGAGTGTTGTTTCGTTGTTTCATTGAGAAAGAAATTTGGTCCAATTTTGGGATTTTTGCTAAGCCGCGCGCCTGTCAAATAGTGTCCGAGCTAGGGTTAGGGTTAGGTTGAAAACAACACCTAGACATTTTGGAATGCCTTGGATGTGTTTTAGGATGTATTTGAAATGCTAGAAGAGTACAGATTCGTTGTTTCTTTGAGAAAGAAATTTTGCCAAATTTTGAGATTTTTGCTAAGCCGCGCTCCTGTCAAATAGTGCCCGAGCTAGGGATAGGGTTAGGTAGAAAACAACACCTAGACATTTTGGAATGCCTTGGATGTGTTTTAGGGTGTATTTGAAATGCTGGAAGAGCGTTGCATCGTTGTTTCTTTGAGAAATAAATTTTCCCGAATTTTGAGATTTTTGCTAAGTTGCGCGCCTGCCATATAGTGTTCGAGCTTGGGTTAGGGTTAGGTTGAAAACAACACCTGGACATTTTGGAATGCCTTGGATGCTTTTAAGAGTGTATTTGAAATGCTGGAAGAGTGCTGTTTCGTTGTTTCATTGAGAAAGAAATTTGGCCAAATTTTGGAATTTTTGCTAAGCCGCGCGCCTGTCAAATAGTGTCCGAGCTAGGGTTAGGGTTAGTTTGAAAACAACACCTAGACATTTTGGAATGCCTTGGATGTGTTTTAGGGTGTATTTGAAATTCTAGAAGAGTGGTGCTTCGTTGTTTCTTTGAGAAATAAATTTTTCCAAATTTGAGATTTTTTCTAAGCCGCGCGCCTGCCATATAGTGTCCGAGCTCGGGTTAGGGTTAGGTAGAAAACAGGACCTAGACATTTTGGAATGCCTTGGATGTGTTTAGGGTGTATTTGAAATGCTGGAAGAGTGTTGTTTCGTTGTTTCTTTGGGAAAGAAATTTGGCCCAATTTTGATAATTTTGCTAAGCCGCGTGCCTGTCAAATAGTGTCCGAGCTAGGGATAGGGTTAGGTAGAAAACAAGACCTAGACATTTTGGAATGCCTTGGATGTGTTTTAGGGTGTATTTGAAATGCTGGAAGAGCGTTGCTTCGTTGTTTCTTTGAGAAATAAATTTTTCCAAATTTGAGATTTTTGCTAAGCTGCGCGCCTGCCATATAGTGTTCGAACTTGGGTTAGGGTTAGGTTCAAAACAACACCTAGACATTTTGGAATGCCTTGGATGTGTTTTAGGGTGTATTTGAAATGCTGGAAGAGTGTTGTTTCGTTGTTTCATTGAGAAAGAAATTTGGTCCAATTTTGGGATTTTTGCTAAGCCGCGCGCCTGTCAAATAGTGTCCGAGCTTGGGTTAGGGTTAGGTTCAAAACAACACCTAGGCATTTTGGAATGCCTTGGATGTGTTTTAGGGTGTATTTGAAATGCTGGAAGAGTGTTGTTTCGTTGTTTCATTGAGAAAGAAATTTGGTCCAATTTTGGGATTTTTGCTAAGCCGCGCGCCTGTCAAATAGTGTCCGAGCTAGGGTTAGGGTTAGGTTGAAAACAACACCTAGACATTTTGGAATGCCTTGGATGTGTTTTAGGATGTATTTGAAATGCTAGAAGAGTACAGATTCGTTGTTTCTTTGAGAAAGAAATTTTGCCAAATTTTGAGATTTTTGCTAAGCCGCGCTCCTGTCAAATAGTGCCCGAGCTAGGGATAGGGTTAGGTAGAAAACAACACCTAGACATTTTGGAATGCCTTGGATGTGTTTTAGGGTGTATTTGAAATGCTGGAAGAGCGTTGCATCGTTGTTTCTTTGAGAAATAAATTTTCCCGAATTTTGAGATTTTTGCTAAGTTGCGCGCCTGCCATATAGTGTTCGAGCTTGGGTTAGGGTTAGGTTGAAAACAACACCTGGACATTTTGGAATGCCTTGGATGCTTTTAAGAGTGTATTTGAAATGCTGGAAGAGTGCTGTTTCGTTGTTTCATTGAGAAAGAAATTTGGCCAAATTTTGGAATTTTTGCTAAGCCGCGCGCCTGTCAAATAGTGTCCGAGCTAGGGTTAGGGTTAGTTTGAAAACAACACCTAGACATTTTGGAATGCCTTGGATGTGTTTTAGGGTGTATTTGAAATTCTAGAAGAGTGGTGCTTCGTTGTTTCTTTGAGAAATAAATTTTTCCAAATTTGAGATTTTTTCTAAGCCGCGCGCCTGCCATATAGTGTCCGAGCTCGGGTTAGGGTTAGGTAGAAAACAGGACCTAGACATTTTGGAATGCCTTGGATGTGTTTAGGGTGTATTTGAAATGCTGGAAGAGTGTTGTTTCGTTGTTTCTTTGGGAAAGAAATTTGGCCCAATTTTGATAATTTTGCTAAGCCGCGTGCCTGTCAAATAGTGTCCGAGCTAGGGATAGGGTTAGGTAGAAAACAAGACCTAGACATTTTGGAATGCCTTGGATGTGTTTTAGGGTGTATTTGAAATGCTGGAAGAGCGTTGCTTCGTTGTTTCTTTGAGAAATAAATTTTTCCAAATTTGAGATTTTTGCTAAGCTGCGCGCCTGCCATATAGTGTTCGAACTTGGGTTAGGGTTAGGTTCAAAACAACACCTAGACATTTTGGAATGCCTTGGATGTGTTTTAGGGTGTATTTGAAATGCTGGAAGAGTGTTGTTTCGTTGTTTCATTGAGAAAGAAATTTGGTCCAATTTTGGGATTTTTGCTAAGCCGCGCGCCTGTCAAATAGTGTCCGAGCTAGGGTTAGGGTTAGGTTGAAAACAACACCTAGACATTTTGGAATGCCTTGGATGTGTTTTAGGATGTATTTGAAATGCTAGAAGAGTACAGATTCGTTGTTTCTTTGAGAAAGAAATTTTGCCAAATTTTGAGATTTTTGCTAAGCCGCGCTCCTGTCAAATAGTGCCCGAGCTAGGGATAGGGTTAGGTAGAAAACAACACCTAGACATTTTGGAATGCCTTGGATGTGTTTTAGGGTGTATTTGAAATGCTGGAAGAGCGTTGCATCGTTGTTTCTTTGAGAAATAAATTTTCCCGAATTTTGAGATTTTTGCTAAGTTGCGCGCCTGCCATATAGTGTTCGAGCTTGGGTTAGGGTTAGGTTGAAAACAACACCTGGACATTTTGGAATGCCTTGGATGCTTTTAAGAGTGTATTTGAAATGCTGGAAGAGTGCTGTTTCGTTGTTTCATTGAGAAAGAAATTTGGCCAAATTTTGGAATTTTTGCTAAGCCGCGCGCCTGTCAAATAGTGTCCGAGCTAGGGTTAGGGTTAGTTTGAAAACAACACCTAGACATTTTGGAATGCCTTGGATGTGTTTTAGGGTGTATTTGAAATTCTAGAAGAGTGGTGCTTCGTTGTTTCTTTGAGAAATAAATTTTTCCAAATTTGAGATTTTTTCTAAGCCGCGCGCCTGCCATATAGTGTCCGAGCTCGGGTTAGGGTTAGGTAGAAAACAGGACCTAGACATTTTGGAATGCCTTGGATGTGTTTAGGGTGTATTTGAAATGCTGGAAGAGTGTTGTTTCGTTGTTTCTTTGGGAAAGAAATTTGGCCCAATTTTGATAATTTTGCTAAGCCGCGTGCCTGTCAAATAGTGTCCGAGCTAGGGATAGGGTTAGGTAGAAAACAAGACCTAGACATTTTGGAATGCCTTGGATGTGTTTTAGGGTGTATTTGAAATGCTGGAAGAGCGTTGCTTCGTTGTTTCTTTGAGAAATAAATTTTTCCAAATTTGAGATTTTTGCTAAGCTGCGCGCCTGCCATATAGTGTTCGAACTTGGGTTAGGGTTAGGTTCAAAACAACACCTAGACATTTTGGAATGCCTTGGATGTGTTTTAGGGTGTATTTGAAATGCTGGAAGAGTGTTGTTTCGTTGTTTCATTGAGAAAGAAATTTGGTCCAATTTTGGGATTTTTGCTAAGCCGCGCGCCTGTCAAATAGTGTCCGAGCTTGGGTTAGGGTTAGGTTCAAAACAACACCTAGGCATTTTGGAATGCCTTGGATGTGTTTTAGGGTGTATTTGAAATGCTGGAAGAGTGTTGTTTCGTTGTTTCTTTGGGAAAGAAATTTGGCCCAATTTTGATAATTTTGCTAAGCCGCGTGCCTGTCAAATAGTGTCCGAGCTAGGGATAGGGTTAGGTAGAAAACAAGACCTAGACATTTTGGAATGCCTTGGATGTGTTTTAGGGTGTATTTGAAATGCTGGAAGATCGTTGCTTCGTTGTTTCTTTGAGAAATAAATTTTCCCGAATTTTGAGATTTTTGTTAAGCTGCGCGCCTGCCGTATACTGTCCGAGCTAGGGTTAGGGTTAGGTAGAAAACAACACCTAGACATTTTGGAATGCCTTGGATGTGTTTTAGGGTGTATTTGAAAAGCTGGAAGAGCGTTGCTTCGTTGTTTCTTTGAGAAATAAATTTTCCCGAATTTTGAGATTTTTGCTAAGTTGCGCGACTGCCATATAGTGTTCGAGCTTGGGTTAGGGTTAGGTTGAAAACAACACCTGGACATTTTGGAATGCCTTGGATGCTTTTAAGAGTGTATTTGAAATGCTGGAAGAGTGCTGTTTCGTTGTTTCATTGAGAAAGAAATTTGGCCAAATTTTGGGATTTTTGCTAAGCCGCGCGCCTGCCATATAGTGTCCGAGCTCGGGTTAGGGTTAGGTAGAAAACAGGACCTAGACATTTTGGAATGCCTTGGATGTGTTTTAGGGTGTATTTGAAATGATGGAAGAGTGTTGTTTCGTTGTTTCTTTGAGAAATAAATTTTTCCAAATTTGAGATCTTTGCTAAGCCGCGCGCCTGCCATATAGTGTCCGAGCTAGGGTTAGGGTTAGGTAGAAAACAAGACCTAGACATTTTGGAATGCCTTGGATGTGTTTTAGGGTGTATTTGAAATGCTGGAAGAGCGTTGCTTCGTTGTTTCTTTGATAAATAAATTTTCCCGAATTTTGAGATTTTTGCTAAGCTGCGCGCCTGCCATATAGTGTTCGAACTTGGGTTAGGGTTAGGTTCAAAACAACACCTAGACATTTTGGAATGCCTTGGATGTGTTTTAGGGTGTATTTGAAATGCTGGAAGAGCGTTGCTTCGTTGTTTCTTTGAGAAATAAATTTTTCCGAATTTTGAGATTTTTGCTAAGCCGCGCGCCTGTCAAATAGTGTCCGAACTAGGGTTAGGGTTAGGTTGAAAACAACACCTAGACATTTTGGAATGCCTTGGATGTGTTTTAGGGTGTATTTGAAATGCTGGAAGAATGTTGCTTCGTTGTTTCTTTGAGAAATAAAATTTTCCAAATTTTGAGATTTTTGCTAAGCCGCGCGCCTGTCAAATAGTGTCCGAGCTAGGGTTAGGGTTAGGTTGAAAACAACACCTAGACATTTTGGAATGCCTTGGATGTGTTTTAGGGTGTATTTGAAATGCTGGAAGAGCGTTGCTTCGTTGTTTCTTTGAGAAATAAATTTTCCCGAATTTTGAGATTTTTGCTAAGCTGCGCGCCTGCCATATAGTGTTCGAGCTTGGGTTAGGGTTAGGTTGAAAACAACACCTGGACATTTTGGAATGCCTTGGATGCTTTTAAGAGAGTATTTGAAATGCTGGAAGAGTGCTGTTTCGTTGTTTCATTGAGAAAGAAATTTGGCCAAATTTTGGAATTTTTGCTAAGCCGCGCGCCTGTCAAATAGTGTCCGAGCTAGGGTTAGGGTTAGTTTGAAAACAACACCTAGACATTTTGGAATGCCTTGGATGTGTTTTAGGGTGTATTTGAAATTCTGGAAGAGTGGTGCTTCGTTGTTTCTTTGAGAAATAAATTTTTCCAAATTTGAGATTTTTTCTAAGCCGCGCGCCTGCCATATAGTGTTCGAGCTTGGGTTAGGGTTAGGTTGAAAACAGGACCTAGACATTTTGGAATGCCTTGGATGCTTTTAAGAGTGTATTTGAAATGCTGGAAGAGTGCTGTTTCGTTGTTTCATTGAGAAAGAAATTTGGCCAAATTTTGGGATTTTTGCTAAGCCGCGCGCCTGTCAAATAGTGTCCGAGCTAGGGTTAGGGTTAGGTAGAAGACAGGACCTAGACATTTTGGAATGCCTTGGATGTGTTTAGGGTGTATTTGAAATGCTGGAAGAGTGTTGTTTCGTTGTTTCTTTGGGAAAGAAATTTGGCCCAATTTTGATAATTTTGCTAAGCCGCGTGCCTGTCAAATAGGGTCCGAGCTAGGGATAGGGTTAGGTAGAAAACAAGACCTAGACATTTTGGAATGCCTTGGATGTGTTTTAGGGTGTATTTGAAATGCTGGAAGAGCGTTGCTTCGTTGTTTCTTTGAGAAATAAATTTTCCCGAATTTTGAGATTTTTGCTAAGCTGCGCGCCTGCCATATAGTGTTCGAGCTTGGGTTAGGGATAGGTTGAAAACAACACCTGGACATTTTGGAATGACTTGGATGCTTTTAAGAGTGTATTTGAAATGCTGGAAGAGTGCTGTTTCGTTGTTTCATTGAGAAAGAAATTTGGCCAAATTTTGGGATTTTTGCTAAGCCGCGCGCCTGTCAAATAGTGTCCGAGCTAGGGTTAGGGTTAGTTTGAAAACAAGACCTAGACATTTTGGAATGCCTTGGATGTGTTTTAGGGTGTATTTGAAATGCTAGAAGAGTGGTGCTTTGTTGTTTCTTTGAGAAATAAATTTTTCCAAATTTGAGATTTTTTCTAAGCCGCGCGCCTGCCATATAGTGTCCGAGCTCGGGTTAGGGTTAGGTAGAAAACAGGACCTAGACATTTTGGAATGCCTTGGATGTGTTTTAGGGTGTATTTGAAATGCTGGAAGAGTGTTGTTTCGTTGTTTCTTTGGGAAAGAAATTTGGCCCAATTTTGATAATTTTGCTAAGCCGCGTGCCTGTCAAATAGTGTCCGAGCTAGGGATAGGGTTAGGTAGAAAACAAGACCTAGACATTTTGGAATGCCTTGGATGTGTTTTAGGGTGTATTTGAAATGCTGGAAGAGCGTTGCTTCGTTGTTTCTTTGAGAAATAAATTTTCCCGAATTTTGAGATTTTTGCTAAGCTGCGCGCCTGCCATATAGTGTTCGAGCTTGGGTTAGGGTTAGGTTGAAAACAACACCTGGACATTTTGGAATGCCTTGGATGCTTTTAAGAGTGTATTTGAAATGCTGGAAGAGTGCTGTTTCGTTGTTTCATTGAGAAAGAAATTTGGCCAAATTTTGGGATTTTTGCTAAGCCGCGCGCCTGTCAAATAGTGTCCGAGCTAGGGATAGGGTTAGGTAGAAAACAAGACCTAGACATTTTGGAATGCCTTGGATGTGTTTTAGGGTGTATTTGAAATGCTGGAAGAGCGTTGCTTCGTTGTTTCTTTGAGAAATAAATTTTTCCAAATTTGAGATCTTTGCTACGCCGCGCGCCTGCCATATAGTGTCCGAGCTAGGGTTAGGGTTAGGTAGAAAACAAGACCTAGACATTTTGGAATGCCTTGGATGTGTTTTAGGGTGTATTTGAAATGCTGGAAAAGCGTTGCTTCGTTGTTTCTTTGAGAAATAAATTTTCCCGAATTTTGAGATTTTTGCTAAGCTGCGCGCCTGCCATATAGTGTTCGAACTTGGGTTAGGGTTAGGTTCAAAACAACACCTAGACATTTTGGAATGCCTTGGATGTGTTTTAGGGTGTATTTGAAATGCTGGAAGAGCGTTGCTTCGTTGTTTCTTTGAGAAATAAATTTTTCCGAATTTTGAGATTTTTGCTAAGCCGCGCGCCTGTCAAATAGTGTCCGAACTAGGGTTAGGGTTAGGTTGAAAACAACACCTAGACATTTTGGAATGCCTTGGATGTGTTTTAGGGTGTATTTGAAATGCTGGAAGAATGTTGCTTCGTTGTTTCTTTGAGAAATAAAATTTTCCAAATTTTGAGATTTTTGCTAAGCCGCGCGCCTGTCAAATAGTGTCCGAGCTAGGGTTAGGGTTAGGTTGAAAACAACACCTAGACATTTTGGAATGCCTTGGATGTGTTTTAGGGTGTATTTGAAATGCTGGAAGAGCGTTGCTTCGTTGTTTCTTTGAGAAATAAATTTTCCCGAATTTTGAGATTTTTGCTAAGCTGCGCGCCTGCCATATAGTGTTCGAGCTAGGGTTAGGGTTAGGTTGAAAACAACACCTGGACATTTTGGAATGCCTTGGATGCTTTTAAGAGTGTATTTGAAATGCTGGAAGAGTGCTGTTTCGTTGTTTCATTGAGAAAGAAATTTGGCCAAATTTTGGAATTTTTGCTAAGCCGCGCGCCTGTCAAATAGTGTCCGAGCTAGGGTTAGGGTTAGTTTGAAAACAACACCTAGACATTTTGGAATGCCTTGGATGTGTTTTAGGGTGTATTTGAAATGCTAGAAGAGTGGTGCTTCGTTGTTTCTTTGAGAAATAAATTTTTCCAAATTTGAGATTTTTTCTAAGCCGCGCGCCTGCCATATAGTGTCCGAGCTCGGGTTAGGGTTAGGTAGAAAACAGGACCTAGACATTTTGGAATGCCTTGGATGTGTTTAGGGTGTATTTGAAATGCTGGAAGAGTGTTGTTTCGTTGTTTCTTTGGGAAAGAAATTTGGCCCAATTTTGATAATTTTGCTAAGCCGCGTGCCTGTCAAATAGTGTCCGAGCTAGGGATAGGGTTAGGTAGAAAACAAGACCTAGACATTTTGGAATGCCTTGGATGTGTTTTAGGGTGTATTTGAAATGCTGGAAGAGCGTTGCTTCGTTGTTTCTTTGAGAAATAAATTTTTCCAAATTTGAGATTTTTGCTAAGCTGCGCGCCTGCCATATAGTGTTCGAACTTGGGTTAGGGTTAGGTTCAAAACAACACCTAGACATTTTGGAATGCCTTGGATGTGTTTTAGGGTGTATTTGAAATGCTGGAAGAGCGTTGCTTCGTTGTTTCTTTGAGAAATAAATTTTTCCGAATTTTGAGATTTTTGCTAAGCCGCGCGCCTGTCAAATAGTGTCCGAGCTAGGGATAGGGTTAGGTAGAAAACAAGACCTAGACATTTTGGAATGCCTTGGATGTGTTTTAGGGTGTATTTGAAATGCTGGAAGAGCGTTGCTTCGTTGTTTCTTTGAGAAATAAATTTTTCCAAATTTGAGATCTTTGCTAAGCCGCGCGCCTGCCATATAGTGTCCGAGCTAGGGTCAGGGTTAGGTAGAAAACAAGACCTAGACATTTTGGAATGCCTTGGATGTGTTTTAGGGTGTATTTGAAATGCTGGAAGAGCGTTGCTTCGTTGTTTCTTTGAGAAATAAATTTTCCCGAATTTTGAGATTTTTGCTAAGCCGCGCGCCTGCCATATAGTGTTCGAACTTGGGTTAGGGTTAGGTTCAAAACAACACCTAGACATTTTGGAATGCCTTGGATGTGTTTTAGGGTGTATTTGAAATGCTGGAAGAGCGTTGCTTCGTTGTTTCTTTGAGAAATAAATTTTTCCGAATTTTGAGATTTTTGCTAAGCCGCGCGCCTGTCAAATAGTGTCCGAACTAGGGTTAGGGTTAGGTTGAAAACAACACCTAGACATTTTGGAATGCCTTGGATGTGTTTTAGGGTGTATTTGAAATGCTGGAAGAATGTTGCTTCGTTGTTTCTTTGAGAAATAAAATTTTCCAAATTTTGAGATTTTTGCTAAGCCGCGCGCCTGTCAAATAGTGTCCGAGCTAGGGTTAGTGTTAGGTTGAAAACAACACCTAGACATTTTGGAATGCCTTGGATGTGTTTTAGGGTATATTTGAAATGCTGGAAGAGCGTTGCTTCGTTGTTTCTTTGAGAAATAAATTTTCCCGAATTTTGAGATTTTTCCTAAGCTGCGCGCCTGCCATATAGTGTTCGAGCTAGGGTTAGGGTTAGGTTGAAAACAACACCTGGACATTTTGGAATGCCTTGGATGCTTTTAAGAGTGTATTTGAAATGCTGGAAGAGTGCTGTTTCGTTGTTTCATTGAGAAAGAAATTTGGCCAAATTTTGGAATTTTTGCTAAGCCGCGCGCCTGTCAAATAGTGTCCGAGCTAGGGTTAGGGTTAGTTTGAAAACAACACCTAGACATTTTGGAATGCCTTGGATGTGTTTTAGGGTGTATTTGAAATGCTAGAAGAGTGGTGCTTCGTTGTTTCTTTGAGAAATAAATTTTTCCAAATTTGAGATTTTTTCTAAGCCGCGCGCCTCCCATATAGTGTCCGAGCTCGGGTTAGGGTTAGGTAGAAAACAGGACCTAGACATTTTGGAATGCCTTGGATGTGTTTTAGGGTGTATTTGAAATGCTGGAAGAGTGTTGTTTCGTTGTTTCTTTGGGAAAGAAATTTGGCCCAATTTTGATAATTTTGCTAAGCCGCGTGCCTGTCAAATAGTGTCCGAGCTAGGGATAGGGTTAGGTAGAAAACAAGACCTAGACATTTTGGAATGCCTTGGATGTGTTTTAGGGTGTATTTGAAATGCTGGAAGAGCGTTGCTTCGTTGTTTCTTCGAGAAATAAATTTTTCCGAATTTGAGATTTTTGCTAAGCCGCACGCCTGCCATATAGTGTCCGAGCTAGGGTTAGGGTTAGGTAGAAAACAAGACCTAGATATTTTGGAATGCCTTGGATGTGTTTTAGGGTGTATTTGAAATGCTGGAAGAGCGTTGCTTCGTTGTTTGTTTGAGAAATAAATTTTCCCGAATTTTGAGATTTTTGCTAAGCTGCGCGCCTGCCATATAGTGTTCGAGCTTGGGTAAGGGTTAGGTTCAAAACAACACCTAGACATTTTGGAATGCCTTGGATGTGTTTTAGGGTGTATTTGAAATGCTGGAAGAGCGTTGCTTCGTTGTTTCTTTGAGAAATAAATTTTTCCAAATTTGAGATTTTTGCTAAGCTGCGTGCCTGCCATATAGTGTTCGAACTTGGGTTAGGGTTAGGTTCAAAACAACACCTAGACATTTTGGAATGCCTTGGATGTGTTTTAGGGTGTATTTGAAATGCTGGAAGAGTGTTGTTTCGTTGTTTCATTGAGAAAGAAATTTGGTCCAATTTTGGGATTTTTGCTAAGCCGCGCGCCTGTCAAATAGTGTCCGAGCTTGGGTTAGGGTTAGGTTCAAAACAACACCTAGGCATTTTGGAATGCCTTGGATGTGTTTTAGGGTGTATTTGAAATGCTGGAAGAGTGTTGTTTCGTTGTTTCTTTGGGAAAGAAATTTGGCCCAATTTTGATAATTTTGCTAAGCCGCGTGCCTGTCAAATAGTGTCCGAGCTAGGGATAGGGTTAGGTAGAAAACAAGACCTAGACATTTTGGAATGCCTTGGATGTGTTTTAGGGTGTATTTGAAATGCTGGAAGATCGTTGCTTCGTTGTTTCTTTGAGAAATAAATTTTCCCGAATTTTGAGATTTTTGTTAAGCTGCGCGCCTGCCGTATACTGTCCGAGCTAGGGTTAGGGTTAGGTAGAAAACAACACCTAGACATTTTGGAATGCCTTGGATGTGTTTTAGGGTGTATTTGAAAAGCTGGAAGAGCGTTGCTTCGTTGTTTCTTTGAGAAATAAATTTTCCCGAATTTTGAGATTTTTGCTAAGTTGCGCGACTGCCATATAGTGTTCGAGCTTGGGTTAGGGTTAGGTTGAAAACAACACCTGGACATTTTGGAATGCCTTGGATGCTTTTAAGAGTGTATTTGAAATGCTGGAAGAGTGCTGTTTCGTTGTTTCATTGAGAAAGAAATTTGGCCAAATTTTGGGATTTTTGCTAAGCCGCGCGCCTGCCATATAGTGTCCGAGCTCGGGTTAGGGTTAGGTAGAAAACAGGACCTAGACATTTTGGAATGCCTTGGATGTGTTTTAGGGTGTATTTGAAATGATGGAAGAGTGTTGTTTCGTTGTTTCTTTGAGAAATAAATTTTTCCAAATTTGAGATCTTTGCTAAGCCGCGCGCCTGCCATATAGTGTCCGAGCTAGGGTTAGGGTTAGGTAGAAAACAAGACCTAGACATTTTGGAATGCCTTGGATGTGTTTTAGGGTGTATTTGAAATGCTGGAAGAGCGTTGCTTCGTTGTTTCTTTGATAAATAAATTTTCCCGAATTTTGAGATTTTTGCTAAGCTGCGCGCCTGCCATATAGTGTTCGAACTTGGGTTAGGGTTAGGTTCAAAACAACACCTAGACATTTTGGAATGCCTTGGATGTGTTTTAGGGTGTATTTGAAATGCTGGAAGAGCGTTGCTTCGTTGTTTCTTTGAGAAATAAATTTTTCCGAATTTTGAGATTTTTGCTAAGCCGCGCGCCTGTCAAATAGTGTCCGAACTAGGGTTAGGGTTAGGTTGAAAACAACACCTAGACATTTTGGAATGCCTTGGATGTGTTTTAGGGTGTATTTGAAATGCTGGAAGAATGTTGCTTCGTTGTTTCTTTGAGAAATAAAATTTTCCAAATTTTGAGATTTTTGCTAAGCCGCGCGCCTGTCAAATAGTGTCCGAGCTAGGGTTAGGGTTAGGTTGAAAACAACACCTAGACATTTTGGAATGCCTTGGATGTGTTTTAGGGTGTATTTGAAATGCTGGAAGAGCGTTGCTTCGTTGTTTCTTTGAGAAATAAATTTTCCCGAATTTTGAGATTTTTGCTAAGCTGCGCGCCTGCCATATAGTGTTCGAGCTTGGGTTAGGGTTAGGTTGAAAACAACACCTGGACATTTTGGAATGCCTTGGATGCTTTTAAGAGAGTATTTGAAATGCTGGAAGAGTGCTGTTTCGTTGTTTCATTGAGAAAGAAATTTGGCCAAATTTTGGAATTTTTGCTAAGCCGCGCGCCTGTCAAATAGTGTCCGAGCTAGGGTTAGGGTTAGTTTGAAAACAACACCTAGACATTTTGGAATGCCTTGGATGTGTTTTAGGGTGTATTTGAAATTCTGGAAGAGTGGTGCTTCGTTGTTTCTTTGAGAAATAAATTTTTCCAAATTTGAGATTTTTTCTAAGCCGCGCGCCTGCCATATAGTGTTCGAGCTTGGGTTAGGGTTAGGTTGAAAACAGGACCTAGACATTTTGGAATGCCTTGGATGCTTTTAAGAGTGTATTTGAAATGCTGGAAGAGTGCTGTTTCGTTGTTTCATTGAGAAAGAAATTTGGCCAAATTTTGGGATTTTTGCTAAGCCGCGCGCCTGTCAAATAGTGTCCGAGCTAGGGTTAGGGTTAGGTAGAAGACAGGACCTAGACATTTTGGAATGCCTTGGATGTGTTTAGGGTGTATTTGAAATGCTGGAAGAGTGTTGTTTCGTTGTTTCTTTGGGAAAGAAATTTGGCCCAATTTTGATAATTTTGCTAAGCCGCGTGCCTGTCAAATAGGGTCCGAGCTAGGGATAGGGTTAGGTAGAAAACAAGACCTAGACATTTTGGAATGCCTTGGATGTGTTTTAGGGTGTATTTGAAATGCTGGAAGAGCGTTGCTTCGTTGTTTCTTTGAGAAATAAATTTTCCCGAATTTTGAGATTTTTGCTAAGCTGCGCGCCTGCCATATAGTGTTCGAGCTTGGGTTAGGGATAGGTTGAAAACAACACCTGGACATTTTGGAATGACTTGGATGCTTTTAAGAGTGTATTTGAAATGCTGGAAGAGTGCTGTTTCGTTGTTTCATTGAGAAAGAAATTTGGCCAAATTTTGGGATTTTTGCTAAGCCGCGCGCCTGTCAAATAGTGTCCGAGCTAGGGTTAGGGTTAGTTTGAAAACAAGACCTAGACATTTTGGAATGCCTTGGATGTGTTTTAGGGTGTATTTGAAATGCTAGAAGAGTGGTGCTTTGTTGTTTCTTTGAGAAATAAATTTTTCCAAATTTGAGATTTTTTCTAAGCCGCGCGCCTGCCATATAGTGTCCGAGCTCGGGTTAGGGTTAGGTAGAAAACAGGACCTAGACATTTTGGAATGCCTTGGATGTGTTTTAGGGTGTATTTGAAATGCTGGAAGAGTGTTGTTTCGTTGTTTCTTTGGGAAAGAAATTTGGCCCAATTTTGATAATTTTGCTAAGCCGCGTGCCTGTCAAATAGTGTCCGAGCTAGGGATAGGGTTAGGTAGAAAACAAGACCTAGACATTTTGGAATGCCTTGGATGTGTTTTAGGGTGTATTTGAAATGCTGGAAGAGCGTTGCTTCGTTGTTTCTTTGAGAAATAAATTTTCCCGAATTTTGAGATTTTTGCTAAGCTGCGCGCCTGCCATATAGTGTTCGAGCTTGGGTTAGGGTTAGGTTGAAAACAACACCTGGACATTTTGGAATGCCTTGGATGCTTTTAAGAGTGTATTTGAAATGCTGGAAGAGTGCTGTTTCGTTGTTTCATTGAGAAAGAAATTTGGCCAAATTTTGGGATTTTTGCTAAGCCGCGCGCCTGTCAAATAGTGTCCGAGCTAGGGATAGGGTTAGGTAGAAAACAAGACCTAGACATTTTGGAATGCCTTGGATGTGTTTTAGGGTGTATTTGAAATGCTGGAAGAGCGTTGCTTCGTTGTTTCTTTGAGAAATAAATTTTTCCAAATTTGAGATCTTTGCTACGCCGCGCGCCTGCCATATAGTGTCCGAGCTAGGGTTAGGGTTAGGTAGAAAACAAGACCTAGACATTTTGGAATGCCTTGGATGTGTTTTAGGGTGTATTTGAAATGCTGGAAAAGCGTTGCTTCGTTGTTTCTTTGAGAAATAAATTTTCCCGAATTTTGAGATTTTTGCTAAGCTGCGCGCCTGCCATATAGTGTTCGAACTTGGGTTAGGGTTAGGTTCAAAACAACACCTAGACATTTTGGAATGCCTTGGATGTGTTTTAGGGTGTATTTGAAATGCTGGAAGAGCGTTGCTTCGTTGTTTCTTTGAGAAATAAATTTTTCCGAATTTTGAGATTTTTGCTAAGCCGCGCGCCTGTCAAATAGTGTCCGAACTAGGGTTAGGGTTAGGTTGAAAACAACACCTAGACATTTTGGAATGCCTTGGATGTGTTTTAGGGTGTATTTGAAATGCTGGAAGAATGTTGCTTCGTTGTTTCTTTGAGAAATAAAATTTTCCAAATTTTGAGATTTTTGCTAAGCCGCGCGCCTGTCAAATAGTGTCCGAGCTAGGGTTAGGGTTAGGTTGAAAACAACACCTAGACATTTTGGAATGCCTTGGATGTGTTTTAGGGTGTATTTGAAATGCTGGAAGAGCGTTGCTTCGTTGTTTCTTTGAGAAATAAATTTTCCCGAATTTTGAGATTTTTGCTAAGCTGCGCGCCTGCCATATAGTGTTCGAGCTAGGGTTAGGGTTAGGTTGAAAACAACACCTGGACATTTTGGAATGCCTTGGATGCTTTTAAGAGTGTATTTGAAATGCTGGAAGAGTGCTGTTTCGTTGTTTCATTGAGAAAGAAATTTGGCCAAATTTTGGAATTTTTGCTAAGCCGCGCGCCTGTCAAATAGTGTCCGAGCTAGGGTTAGGGTTAGTTTGAAAACAACACCTAGACATTTTGGAATGCCTTGGATGTGTTTTAGGGTGTATTTGAAATGCTAGAAGAGTGGTGCTTCGTTGTTTCTTTGAGAAATAAATTTTTCCAAATTTGAGATTTTTTCTAAGCCGCGCGCCTGCCATATAGTGTCCGAGCTCGGGTTAGGGTTAGGTAGAAAACAGGACCTAGACATTTTGGAATGCCTTGGATGTGTTTAGGGTGTATTTGAAATGCTGGAAGAGTGTTGTTTCGTTGTTTCTTTGGGAAAGAAATTTGGCCCAATTTTGATAATTTTGCTAAGCCGCGTGCCTGTCAAATAGTGTCCGAGCTAGGGATAGGGTTAGGTAGAAAACAAGACCTAGACATTTTGGAATGCCTTGGATGTGTTTTAGGGTGTATTTGAAATGCTGGAAGAGCGTTGCTTCGTTGTTTCTTTGAGAAATAAATTTTTCCAAATTTGAGATTTTTGCTAAGCTGCGCGCCTGCCATATAGTGTTCGAACTTGGGTTAGGGTTAGGTTCAAAACAACACCTAGACATTTTGGAATGCCTTGGATGTGTTTTAGGGTGTATTTGAAATGCTGGAAGAGCGTTGCTTCGTTGTTTCTTTGAGAAATAAATTTTTCCGAATTTTGAGATTTTTGCTAAGCCGCGCGCCTGTCAAATAGTGTCCGAGCTAGGGATAGGGTTAGGTAGAAAACAAGACCTAGACATTTTGGAATGCCTTGGATGTGTTTTAGGGTGTATTTGAAATGCTGGAAGAGCGTTGCTTCGTTGTTTCTTTGAGAAATAAATTTTTCCAAATTTGAGATCTTTGCTAAGCCGCGCGCCTGCCATATAGTGTCCGAGCTAGGGTCAGGGTTAGGTAGAAAACAAGACCTAGACATTTTGGAATGCCTTGGATGTGTTTTAGGGTGTATTTGAAATGCTGGAAGAGCGTTGCTTCGTTGTTTCTTTGAGAAATAAATTTTCCCGAATTTTGAGATTTTTGCTAAGCCGCGCGCCTGCCATATAGTGTTCGAACTTGGGTTAGGGTTAGGTTCAAAACAACACCTAGACATTTTGGAATGCCTTGGATGTGTTTTAGGGTGTATTTGAAATGCTGGAAGAGCGTTGCTTCGTTGTTTCTTTGAGAAATAAATTTTTCCGAATTTTGAGATTTTTGCTAAGCCGCGCGCCTGTCAAATAGTGTCCGAACTAGGGTTAGGGTTAGGTTGAAAACAACACCTAGACATTTTGGAATGCCTTGGATGTGTTTTAGGGTGTATTTGAAATGCTGGAAGAATGTTGCTTCGTTGTTTCTTTGAGAAATAAAATTTTCCAAATTTTGAGATTTTTGCTAAGCCGCGCGCCTGTCAAATAGTGTCCGAGCTAGGGTTAGTGTTAGGTTGAAAACAACACCTAGACATTTTGGAATGCCTTGGATGTGTTTTAGGGTATATTTGAAATGCTGGAAGAGCGTTGCTTCGTTGTTTCTTTGAGAAATAAATTTTCCCGAATTTTGAGATTTTTCCTAAGCTGCGCGCCTGCCATATAGTGTTCGAGCTAGGGTTAGGGTTAGGTTGAAAACAACACCTGGACATTTTGGAATGCCTTGGATGCTTTTAAGAGTGTATTTGAAATGCTGGAAGAGTGCTGTTTCGTTGTTTCATTGAGAAAGAAATTTGGCCAAATTTTGGAATTTTTGCTAAGCCGCGCGCCTGTCAAATAGTGTCCGAGCTAGGGTTAGGGTTAGTTTGAAAACAACACCTAGACATTTTGGAATGCCTTGGATGTGTTTTAGGGTGTATTTGAAATGCTAGAAGAGTGGTGCTTCGTTGTTTCTTTGAGAAATAAATTTTTCCAAATTTGAGATTTTTTCTAAGCCGCGCGCCTCCCATATAGTGTCCGAGCTCGGGTTAGGGTTAGGTAGAAAACAGGACCTAGACATTTTGGAATGCCTTGGATGTGTTTTAGGGTGTATTTGAAATGCTGGAAGAGTGTTGTTTCGTTGTTTCTTTGGGAAAGAAATTTGGCCCAATTTTGATAATTTTGCTAAGCCGCGTGCCTGTCAAATAGTGTCCGAGCTAGGGATAGGGTTAGGTAGAAAACAAGACCTAGACATTTTGGAATGCCTTGGATGTGTTTTAGGGTGTATTTGAAATGCTGGAAGAGCGTTGCTTCGTTGTTTCTTCGAGAAATAAATTTTTCCAAATTTGAGATTTTTGCTAAGCCGCACGCCTGCCATATAGTGTCCGAGCTAGGGTTAGGGTTAGGTAGAAAACAAGACCTAGATATTTTGGAATGCCTTGGATGTGTTTTAGGGTGTATTTGAAATGCTGGAAGAGCGTTGCTTCGTTGTTTGTTTGAGAAATAAATTTTCCCGAATTTTGAGATTTTTGCTAAGCTGCGCGCCTGCCATATAGTGTTCGAGCTTGGGTAAGGGTTAGGTTCAAAACAACACCTAGACATTTTGGAATGCCTTGGATGTGTTTTAGGGTGTATTTGAAATGCTGGAAGAGCGTTGCTTCGTTGTTTCTTTGAGAAATAAATTTTTCCAAATTTGAGATTTTTGCTAAGCTGCGTGCCTGCCATATAGTGTTCGAACTTGGGTTAGGGTTAGGTTCAAAACAACACCTAGACATTTTGGAATGCCTTGGATGTGTTTTAGGGTGTATTTGAAATGCTGGAAGAGTGTTGTTTCGTTGTTTCATTGAGAAAGAAATTTGGTCCAATTTTGGGATTTTTGCTAAGCCGCGCGCCTGTCAAATAGTGTCTGAGCTAGGGTTAGGGTTAGGTTGAAAACAACACCTAGACATTTTGGAATGCCTTGTATGTGTTTTAGGATGTATTTGAAATGCTAGAAGAGTACAGATTCGTTGTTTCTTTGAGAAAGAAATTTTGCCAAATTTTGAGATTTTTGCTAAGCCGCGCTCCTGTCAAATAGTGCCCGAGCTAGGGATAGGGTTAGGTAGAAAACAACACCTAGACATTTTGGAATGCCTTGGATGTGTTTTAGGGTGTATTTGAAATGCTGGAAGAGCGTTGCATCGTTGTTTCTTTGAGAAATAAATTTTCCCGAATTTTGAGATTTTTGCTAAGTTGCGCGCCTGCCATATAGTGTTCGAGCTTGGGTTAGGGTTAGGTTGAAAACAACACCTGGACATTTTGGAATGCCTAGGATGCTTTTAAGAGTGTATTTGAAATGCTGGAAGAGTGCTGTTTCGTTGTTTCATTGAGAAAGAAATTTGGCCAAATTTTGGAATTTTTGCTAAGCCGCGCGCCTGTCAAATAGTGTCCGAGCTAGGGTTAGGGTTAGTTTGAAAACAACACCTAGACATTTTGGAATGCCTTGGATGTGTTTTAGGGTGTATTTGAAATTCTAGAAGAGTGGTGCTTTGTTGTTTCTTTGAGAAATAAATTTTTCCAAATTTGAGATTTTTTCTAAGCCGCGCGCCTGCCATATAGTGTCCGAGCTCGGGTTAGGGTTAGGTAGAAAACAGGACCTAGACATTTTGGAATGCCTTGGATGTGTTTAGGGTGTATTTGAAATGCTGGAAGAGTGTTGTTTCGTTGTTTCTTTGGGAAAGAAATTTGGCCCAATTTTGATAATTTTGCTAAGCCGCGTGCCTGTCAAATAGTGTCCGAGCTAGGGATAGGGTTAGGTAGAAAACAAGACCAAGACATTTTGGAATGCCTTGGATGTGTTTTAGGGTGTATTTGAAATGCTGGAAGAGCGTTGCTTCGTTGTTTCTTTGAGAAATAAATTTTTCCAAATTTGAGATTTTTGCTAAGCTGCGCGCCTGCCATATAGTGTTCGAACTTGGGTTAGGGTTAGGTTCAAAACAACACCTAGACATTTTGGAATGCCTTGGATGTGTTTTAGGGTGTATTTGAAATGCTGGAAGAGTGTTGTTTCGTTGTTTCATTGAGAAAGAAATTTGGTCCAATTTTGGGATTTTTGCTAAGCCGCGCGCCTGTCAAATAGTGTCCGAGCTAGGGTTAGGGTTAGGTTCAAAACAACACTTAGACATTTTGGAATGCCTTGGATGTGTTTTAGGGTGTATTTGAAATGCTGGAAGAGTTTTGTTTCGTTGTTTCATTGAGAAAGAAATTTGGTCCAATTTTGGGATTTTTGCTAAGCCGCGCGCCTGTCAAATAGTGTCCGAGCTTGGGTTAGGGTTAGGTTCAAAACAACACCTAGGCATTTTGGAATGCCTTGGATGTGTTTTAGGGTGTATTTGAAATGCTGGAAGAGTGTTGTTTCGTTGTTTCTTTGGGAAAGAAATTTGGCCCAATTTTGATAATTTTGCTAAGCCGCGTGCCTGTCAAATAGTGTCCGAGCTAGGGATAGGGTTAGGTAGAAAACAAGACCTAGACATTTTGGAATGCCTTGGATGTGTTTTAGGGTGTATTTGAAATGCTGGAAGATCGTTGCTTCGTTGTTTCTTTGAGAAATAAATTTTCCCGAATTTTGAGATTTTTGTTAAGCTGCGCGCCTGCCGTATACTGTCCGAGCTAGGGTTAGGGTTAGGTAGAAAACAACACCTAGACATTTTGGAATGCCTTGGATGTGTTTTAGGGTGTATTTGAAAAGCTGGAAGAGCGTTGCTTCGTTGTTTCTTTGAGAAATAAATTTTCCCGAATTTTGAGATTTTTGCTAAGTTGCGCGCCTGCCATATAGTGTTCGAGCTTGGGTTAGGGTTAGGTTGAAAACAACACCTGGACATTTTGGAATGCCTTGGATGCTTTTAAGAGTGTATTTGAAATGCTGGAAGAGTGCTGTTTCGTTGTTTCATTGAGAAAGAAATTTGGCCAAATTTTGGGATTTTTGCTAAGCCGCGCGCCTGCCATATAGTGTCCGAGCTCGGGTTAGGGTTAGGTAGAAAACAGGACCTAGACATTTTGGAATGCCTTGGATGTGTTTTAGGGTGTATTTGAAATGCTGGAAGAGTGTTGTTTCGTTGTTTCTTTGGGAAAGAAATTTGGCCCAATTTTGATAATTTTGCTAAGCCGCGTGCCTGTCAAATAGTGTCCGAGCTAGGGATAGGGTTAGGTAGAAAACAAGACCTAGACATTTTGGAATGCCTTGGATGTGTTTTAGGGTGTATTTGAAATGCTGGAAGAGCGTTGCTTCATTGTTTCTTTGAGAAATAAATTTTCCCGAATTTTGAGATTTTTGCTAAGCTGCGCGCCTGCCATATAGTGTTCGAGCTTGGGTTAGGGTTAGGTTGAAAACAACACCTGGACATTTTGGAATGCCTTGGATGCTTTTAAGAGTGTATTTGAAATGCTGGAAGAGTGCTGTTTCGTTGTTTCATTGAGAAAGAAATTTGGCCAAATTTTGAGATTTTTGCTAAGCTGCGCGCCTGCCATAAAGTGTTCGAACTTGGGTTAGGGTTAGGTTCAAAACAACACCTAGACATTTTGGAATGCCTTGGATGTGTTTTAGGGTGTATTTGAAATGCTGGAAGAGCGTTGCTTCGTTGTTTCTTTGAGAAATAAATTTTCCCGAATTTTGAGATTTTTGCTAAGCTGCGCGCCTGCCATATAGTGTTCGAACTTGGGTTAGGGTTAGGTTCAAAACAACACCTAGACATTTTGGAATGCCTTGGATGTGTTTTAGGGTGTATTTGAAATGCTGGAAGAGCGTTGCTTCGTTGTTTCTTTGAGAAATAAATTTTTCCGAATTTTGAGATTTTTGCTAAGCCGCGCGCCTGTCAAATAGTGTCCGAACTAGGGTTAGGGTTAGGTTGAAAACAACACCTAGACATTTTGGAATGCCTTGGATGTGTTTTAGGGTGTATTTGAAATGCTGGAAGAGCGTTGCTTCGTTGTTTCTTTGAGAAATAAATTTTCCCGAATTTTGAGATTTTTGCTAAGCTGCGCGCCTGCCATATAGTGTTCGAGCTTGGGTTAGGGTTAGGTTGAAAACAACACCTGGACATTTTGGAATGCCTTGGATGCTTTTAAGAGTGTATTTGAAATGCTGGAAGAGTGCTGTTTCGTTGTTTCATTGAGTAAGAAATTTGGCCAAATTTTGGAATTTTTGCTAAGCCGCGCGCCTGTCAAATAGTGTCCGAGCTAGGGTTAGGGTTAGTTTGAAAACAACACCTAGACATTTTGGAATGCCTTGGATGTGTTTTAGGGTGTATTTGAAATGCTAGAAGAGTGGTGCTTCGTTGTTTCTTTGAGAAATAAATTTTTCCAAATTTGAGATTTTTTCTAAGCCGCGCGCCTCCCATATAGTGTCCGAGCTCGGGTTAGGGTTAGGTAGAAAACAGGACCTAGACATTTTGGAATGCCTTGGATGTGTTTTAGGGTGTATTTGAAATGCTGGAAGAGCGTTGCTTCGTTGTTTCTTTGAGAAATAAATTTTCCCGAATTTTGAGATTTTTGTTAAGCTGCGCCCGTGCCGTATACTGTCCGAGCTAGGGTTAGGGTTAGGTTGAAAACAACACCTAGACATTTTGGAATGCCTTGGATGTGTTTTAGGGTGTATTTGAAATGCTGGAAGAGTGTTGTTTCGTTGTTTCATTGAGAAATAAAATTTTCCAAATTTTGAGATTTTTTCTAAGCCGCGCGCCTCCCATATAGTGTCCGAGCTCGTGTTAGGGTTAGGTTCAAAACAACACCTAGACATTTTGGAATGCCTTGGATGTGTTTTAGGGTGTATTTGAAATGCTGGAAGAGTGTTGTTTCGTTGTTTCTTTGGGAAAGAAATTTGGCCCAATTTTGATAATTTTGCTAAGCCGCGTGCCTGTCAAATAGTGTCCGAGCTAGGGATAGGGTTAGGTAGAAAACAAGACCTAGACATTTTGGAATGCCTTGGATGTGTTTTAGGGTGTATTTGAAATGCTGGAAGAGCGTTGCTTCGTTGTTTCTTTGAGAAATAAATTTTTCCAAATTTGAGATTTTTGCTTAGCCGCGCGCCTGCCATATAGTGTCCGAGCTAGGGTTAGGGTTAGGTAGAAAACAAGACCTAGACATTTTGGAATGCCTTGGATGTGTTTTAGGGTGTATTTGAAATGCTGGAAGAGCGTTGCTTCGTTGTTTCTTTGAGAAATAAATTTTTCCAAATTTGAGATTTTTGCTAAGCTGCGCGCCTGCCATATAGTGTTCGAACTTGGGTTAGGGTTAGGTTCAAAACAACACCTAGACATTTTGGAATGCCTTGGATGTGTTTTAGGGTGTATTTGAAATGCTGGAAGAGTGTTGTTTCGTTGTTTCATTGAGAAAGAAATTTGGTCCAATTTTGGGATTTTTGCTAAGCCGCGCGCCTGTCAAATAGTGTCCGAGCTAGGGTTAGGGTTAGGTTGAAAACAACACCTAGACATTTTGGAATGCCTTGGATGTGTTTTAGGGTGTATTTGAAATGCTGGAAGAGCGTTGCTTCGTTGTTTCTTTGAGAAATAAATTTTCCCGAATTTTGAGATTTTTGCTAAGCTGCGCGCCTGCCATATAGTGTTCGAGCTTGGGTTAGGGTTAGGTTGAAAACAACACCTGGACATTTTGGAATGCCTTGGATGCTTTTAAGAGTGTATTTGAAATGCTGGAAGAGTGCTGTTTCGTTGTTTCATTGAGAAAGAAATTTGGCCAAATTTTGGAATTTTTGCTAAGCCGCGCGCCTGTCAAATAGTGTCCGAGCTAGGGTTAGG
This sequence comes from Atractosteus spatula, assembly GCF_055471065.1. Taxonomy (NCBI): domain Eukaryota; kingdom Metazoa; phylum Chordata; class Actinopteri; order Semionotiformes; family Lepisosteidae; genus Atractosteus; species Atractosteus spatula. The sequence goes on along the minus strand of NC_142712.1, from coordinate 44,219,210 downwards.
GTTAGTTTGAAAACAACACCTAGACATTTTGGAATGCCTTGGATGTGTTTTAGGGTGTATTTGAAATTCTAGAAGAGTGGTGCTTCGTTGTTTCTTTGAGAAATAAATTTTTCCAAATTTGAGATTTTTTCTAAGCCGTGAGCCTGCCATATAGTGTCCGAGCTCGGGTTAGGGTTAGGTAGAAAACAGGACCTAGACATTTTGGAATGCCTTGGATGTGTTTAGGGTGTATTTGAAATGCTGGAAGAGTGTTGTTTCGTTGTTTCTTTGGGAAAGAAATTTGGCCCAATTTTGATAATTTTGCTAAGCCGCGTGCCTGTCTAATAGTGTCCGAGCTAGGGATAGGGTTAGGTAGAAAACAAGACCTAGACATTTTGGAATGCCTTGGATGTGTTTTAGGGTGTATTTGAAATGCTGGAAGAGCGTTGCTTCATTGTTTCTTTGGGAAATAAATTTTCCCGAATTTTGAGATTTTTGCTAAGCTGCGCGCCTGCCATATAGTGTTCGAGCTTGGGTTAGGGTTAGGTTGAAAACAACACCTGGACATTTTGGAATGCTTTGGATGCTTTTAAGAGTGTATTTGAAATGCTGGAAGAGCGTTGCTTCGTTGTTTCTTTGAGAAATAAATTTTCCCGAATTTTGAGATTTTTGCTAAGCTGCGCGCCTGCCATATAGTGTTCGAACTTGGGTTAGGGTTAGGTTCAAAACAACACCTAGACATTTTGGAATGCCTTGGATGTGTTTTAGGGTGTATTTGAAATGCTGGAAGAGCGTTGCTTCGTTGTTTCTTTGAGAAATAAATTTTTCCGAATTTTGAGATTTTTGCTAAGCCGCGCGCCTGTCAAATAGTGTCCGAACTAGGGTTAGGGTTAGGTTGAAAACAACACCTAGACATTTTGGAATGCCTTGGATGTGTTTTAGGGTGTATTTGAAATGCTGGAAGAATGTTGCTTCGTTGTTTCTTTGAGAAATAAAATTTTCCAAATTTTGAGATTTTTGCTAAGCCGCGCGCCTGTCAAATAGTGTCCGAGCTAGGGTTAGGGTTAGGTTGAAAACAACACCTAGACATTTTGGAATGCCTTGGATGTGTTTTAGGGTGTATTTGAAATGCTGGAAGAGTGTTGTTTCGTTGTTTCATTGAGAAAGAAATTTGGTCCAATTTTGGGATTTTTGCTAAGCCGCGCGCCTGTCAAATAGTGTCCGAGCTAGGGTTAGGGTTAGGTTGAAAACAACACCTAGACATTTTGGAATGCCTTGGATGTGTTTTAGGATGTATTTGAAATGCTAGAAGAGTACAGATTCGTTGTTTCTTTGAGAAAGAAATTTTGCCAAATTTTGAGATTTTTGCTAAGCCGCGCTCCTGTCAAATAGTGCCCGAGCTAGGGATAGGGTTAGGTTGAAAACAACACCTAGACATTTTGGAATGCCTTGGATGTGTTTTAGGGTGTATTTGAAATGCTGGAAGATCGTTGCTTCGTTGTTTCTTTGAGAAATAAATTTTCCCGAATTTTGAGATTTTTGTTAAGCTGCGCCCGTGCCGTATACTGTCCGAGCTAGGGTTAGGGTTAGGTAGAAAACAACACCTAGACATTTTGGAATGCCTTGGATGTGTTTTAGGGTGTATTTGAAATGCTGGAAGAGTGTTGTTTCGTTGTTTCTTTGGGAAAGAAATTTGGCCCAATTTTGATAATTTTGCTAAGCCGCGTGCCTGTCAAATAGTGTCCGAGCTAGGGATAGGGTTAGGTAGAAAACAAGACCTAGACATTTTGGAATGCCTTGGATGTGTTTTAGCGTGTATTTGAAATGCTGGAAGAGTGTCGTTTCGTTGTTTCTTTGAGAAAGAAATTTGGCCCAATTTTGAGATTTTTGCTAAGCCTTGCGCCTGTCAACTAGTATCCGAGCTATGGTTAGGGTTAGAGTGAAAACAACACCTAGACATTTGGAATGCCTTGGATGTGTTTTAGGGTGTATTTGAAATGCTGGAAGAGTGTCGCTTTGTTGTTTCTTTGAGAAAGTAATTTGGCTCAATTTTGAGTTTTTGCTAAGCCGCGCGCCTGTCAACTATTATCCGAACTAATGTTAGGGTTAGGTTGAAAAGAACACCTAGACATTTTGGAATGCCTTGGATGTGTTTTAGGGTGTATTTGAAATGCTGGAAGAGTGTCGTTTCGTTGTTTCTTTGAGAAAGAAATTTGGCCCAATTTTGAGATTTTTGCTAAGCCGCGCACCTGTCAAATAGTGTCCTAGCTAGGGTTAGGGTTAGGTTGAAAAGAACACCTAGACATTTTGAAATGCCTTGGATGTATTTTAGGGTGTATTTGAAATGCTGGAAGAATGTTGTTTCGTTGTTTCTTTGAGATTGATATTTGGCCCAATTTTGAGATTTTTGCTAAGCTGCGCGCCTGTCAAAAAGTGTCCGAGCTAGGGTTAGGGTTATGTACAAAACAACACCTAGACATTTTGGAATACCTTGGATGTGTTTTAGGGTGTATTTGAAATGCTGGAAGTGTGTCGTTTCGTTGTTTCTTTGACAAAGAAACCTGGCCCAATTTTGAGATTTTTCTAAGCCGCACGCCTGTCAAGAAGTGTCCGAGCTAGGGTTAGGGTTAGGTTGAAAAGAACACCTAGACATTTTGGAATGCCTTGGATGTGTTTTAGGGTGTATTTGAAATGCTGGAAGAGTGTCGTTTCGTTGTTTCTTTGAGAAAGAAATTTGGCCCAATTTTGAGATTTTTGCTAAGCCGCGCGAATGTCAACTATTATAAGAGCTATGGTTAGGGTTAGGTTGAAAACAACACCTAGACATTTTTCAATGCCTTGGATGTGTTTTAGGATGTATTTGAAATGCTGGAAGAGTGTTGTTTCGTTGTTTCTTTGAGAAAGAAATTTGGCCCAATTTTGAGATTTTTGCTAAGCCGCGCGCCTGTCAAATAGTGTCCGAGCTAGGGTTAGGGTTAGATTGAAAAGAACACCTAGACATTTTGGAATGCCTTGGATGTGTTTTAGGGTGTATTTGAAATCCTGGAACAGTGTTGTTTCATTGAGAATGAAATTTGGCCAAATTTTGAGATTATTGCTAAGCCGTGCGCCTGTCAACTATTATCCGAGGTATGGTTAGGGTTAGGTTGAAAACAACACCAAGACATTTTGCAATGCCTTGGATGTGTTTTAGGGTGTATTTGAAATGCTGGAAGAGTGTCGTTTCATTGTTTATTTGAGAAAGAAATTTGGCTCAATTTTGATATTTTTGCTAAGCCGCGCGCCTGTCAAATGGTGTCCGAGCTAGGGTTAGGGTAAGGTTGAAAAGAACACCTAGACATTTTGAAATGCCTTGGATGTGTTTTAGGGTGTATTTGAAATACTGGAAGAGTATCGTTTCGTTGTTTCTTTGAGATAGAAATCTGGCCCAATTTTGAGATTTTTCTAAGCCGCGCGCCTATCAAGAAGTGTCCGAGCTAGGGTTAGGATTATGTGGAAAACAACACCTAGACATTTTGGAATGCCTTGGATGTGTTTTAGGGTGTATTTGAAATGCTGGAAGAGTGCCGTTTCGTTGTTTCTTTGAGAAAGAAATTTGGCCCAATTTTGAGATTTTTGCTAAGCCGCGCGCCTGTCAAAGAGTGTCCGAGCTAGGGTTAGGGTTATGTAGAAAACAAAACCTAGACATTTTGGAATGCCTTGGATGTGTTTTAGGGTGTATTTGAAATGCTGGAAGAGTGTCGTTTCGTTGTTTCTTTGAGAAAAAAATTTGGCCCAATTTTGAGATTTTTGCTAAGCCGCGCGCCTGTCAAATAGTGTCCGAGCTAGGGTTAGGGTTAGATTGAAAAGAACACCTAGACATTTTGGAATGCCTTGGATGTGTTTTAGGGTGTATTTGAAATGCTGGAAGAGTGTTGATTCATTGTTTATTTGAGAAAGAAATTTGGCTCAATTTTGAGATTTTTGCTAAGCCGCGCGCCTGTCAACTATTATCCGAGCTAAGGTTAGGGTTAGGTTGAAAAGAACACCTAGACATTTTGGAATGCCTTGGATGTATTTTAGGGTGTATTTGAAATGCTGGAAGAGTGTTGTTTCGTTGTTCCTTTGAGAAAGAAATCTGGCCCAATTTTGAGATTTTTGCTAAGCCGTGCGCCTGTCAAATAGTGTCCGAGCTAGGGTTAGGGTTAGGTTGAAAATAACACCTACACATTTTGGAATGCCTTGGATGTGTTTTAGAGTGTATTTGAAATGCTGGAAGAGTGTCGTTTCGTTGTTTCTTTGAGAAAGAAATTTGGCCCAATTTTGAGATTTTTGCTAAGCCGCTCGCCTGTCAAAAAGTGTCCGAGCTAGGGTTAGGGTTATGTAGAAAACAAAACCTAGACATTTTGGAATGCCTTGGATGTGTTTTAGGGTGTATTTGAAATGCTGGAAGAGTGTTGTTTCGTTGTTTCATTGAGAATGAAATTTGGCCAAATTTTGAGATTTTTGCTAAGCCGTGCGCCTGTCAACTATTATCCGAGGTATGGTTAGGGTTAGGTTGAAAACAACACCTAGACATTTTGCAATGCCTTGGATGTGTTTTAGGGTATATTTGAAATGCTGGAAGAGTGTTGTTTCGTTGTTTCTTTGAGAAAGAAATTTGGCCCAATTTTGAGATTTTTGCTAAGCCGCGCGCCTGTCAAATAGTGTCCGAGCTAGGGTTAGGAATAGGTAGAAAACAACACCTAGACATTTTGGAATGCCTTGGATGTGTTTTAGGGTGTATTTGAAATGCTGGAAGAGTGTTGTTTCGTTGTTTCTTTGAGAAAGAAATCTGGCCCAATTTTGAGATTTTTGCTAAGCCGCGCGCCTGTCAAATAGTGTCCGACCTAGGGTTAGGGTTAGATTGAAAAGAACACCTAGACATTTTGGAATGCGTTGGATGTGTTTTAGGGTGTATTTGAAATGCTGGAAGAGTGTCGATTCCTTGTTTCTTTGAGAAAGAAATTTGGCCCAATTTTGAGATTTTTGCTAAGCCGCTCGCCTGTCAAAAAGTGTCCGAGCTAGGGTTAGGGTTATGTAGAAAACAAAACCTAGACATTTTAGAATGCCTTGGATGTGTTTTAGGGTGTATTTGAAATGCTGGAAGAGTGTTGTTTCGTTGTTTCTTTGAGAAAGAAATTTGGCCCAATTTTGAGATTTTTGCTAAGCCGCGCGCCTGTCAAATAGTGTCCGAGCTAGGGTTAGGGTTAGATTGAAAAGAACACCTAGACATTTTGGAATGCCTTGGATGTGTTTTAGGGTGTATTTGAAATGCTGGAAGAGTGTTGTTTCATTGAGAATGAAATTTGGCCAAATTTTGAGATTTTTGCTAAGCCGTGCGCCTGTCAACTATTATCCGAGGTATGGTTAGGGTTAGGTTGAAAACAACACCAAGACATTTTGCAATGCCTTGGATGTGTTTTAGGGTGTATTTGAAATGCTGGAAGAGTGTCGTTTCGTTGTTTCTTTGAGAAAGAAATTTGGCCCAATTTTGAGATTTTTGCTAAGCCGCTAGCCTGTCAAATAGTGTCCGAGCTATGGTTAGGGTTAGGTTGAAAAGAAAACCTAGACATTTTGGAATGCCTTGGATGTGTTTTAGGGTGTATTTGAAATGCTGGAAGAGTGTTGTTTCGTTGTTTCTTTGAGAAAGAAATTTGGCCCATTTTGAGATTTTTGCTAAGCCGCGCGCCTGACATATAGTGTCCGAGCCAGGGTTAGGGTTATGTAGAAAACAACACCTAGTCATTTTGGAATGCCTTGGATGTGTTTTAGGGTGTATTTGAAATTCTGGAAGAGTGTCGTTTCGTTGTTTCTTTGAGAAAGAAATTTGGCTCAATTTTGAGATTTTTGCTAAGCCGCGCGCCTGTCAACTATTATCCAAGCTATGGTTAGGGTTAGGTTGAAAACAACACCTAGACATTTTGTAATGCCTTGGATGTGTTTTAGGGTGTATTTGAAATCCTGTAAGAGTGCCGTTTCGTTGCTTCTTTGAGAAAGAAATTTGGCCCAATTTTGAGATTTTTGCTAAGCCGCGCGCCTGTCAAAAAGTGTCCGAGCTAGGGTTAGGGTTATGTAGAAAACAACACCTAGAAATTTTGGAATGCCTTGGATGTGTTTTAGCGTGTATTTGAAATGCTGGAAGAGTGTCGTTTCGTTGTTTCTTTGAGAAAGAAATTTGGCCCAATTTTGAGATTTTTGCTAAGCCTTGCGCCTGTCAACTAGTATCCGAGCTATGGTTAGGGTTAGAGAGAAAACAACACCTAGACATTTGGAATGCCTTGGATGTGTTTTAGGGTGTATTTGAAATGCTGGAAGAGTGTCGCTTTGTTGTTTCTTTGAGAAAGTAATTTGGCTCAATTTTGAGTTTTTGCTAAGCCGCGCGTCTGTCAACTATTATCCGAACTAATGTTAGGGTTAGGTTGAAAAGAACACCTAGACATTTTGGAATGCCTTGGATGTGTTTTAGGGTGTATTTGAAATGCTGGAAGAGTGTCGTTTCGTTGTTTCTTTGAGAAAGAAATTTGGCCCAATTTTGAGATTTTTGCTAAGCCGCGCACCTGTCAAATAGTGTCCTAGCTAGGGTTAGGGTTAGGTTGAAAAGAACACCTAGACATTTTGAAATGCCTTGGATGTATTTTAGGGTGTATTTGAAATGCTGGAAGAATGTTGTTTCGTTGTTTCTTTGAGATTGATATTTGGCCCAATTTTGAGATTTTTGCTAAGCTGCGCGCCTGTCAAAAAGTGTCCGAGCTAGGGTTAGGGTTATGTAGAAAACAACACCTAGACATTTTGGAATACCTTGGATGTGTTTTAGGGTGTATTTGAAATGCTGGAAGTGTGTCATTTCGTTGTTTCTTTGAGAAAGAAACCTGGCCCAATTTTGAGATTTTTCTAAGCCGCACGCCTGTCAAGAAGTGTCCGAGCTAGGGTTAGGGTTAGGTTGAAAAGAACACCTAGACATTTTGGAATGCCTTGGATGTGTTTTAGGGTGTATTTGAAATGCTGGAAGAGTGTTGATTCATTGTTTATTTGAGAAAGAAATTTGGCTCAATTTTGAGATTTTTGCTAAGCCGCGCGCCTGTCAACTATTATCCGAGCTAAGGTTAGGGTTAGGTTGAAAAGAACACCTAGACATTTTGGAATGCCTTGGATGTATTTTAGGGTGTATTTGAAATGCTGGAAGAGTGTTGTTTCGTTGTTTCTTTGAGAAAGAAATCTGGCCCAATTTTGAGATTTTTGCTAAGCCGTGCGCCTGTCAAATAGTGTCCGAGCTAGGGTTAGGGTTAGGTTGAAAATAACACCTACACATTTTGGAATGCCTTGGATGTGTTTTAGAGTGTATTTGAAATGCTGGAAGATTGTCGTTTCGTTGTTTCTTTGAGAAAGAAATTTGGCCCAATTTTGAGATTTTTGCTAAGCCGCTCGCCTGTCAAAAAGTGTCCGAGCTAGGGTTAGGGTTATGTAGAAAACAAAACCTAGACATTTTGGAATGCCTTGGATGTGTTTTAGGGTGTATTTGAAATGCTGGAAGAGTGTTGTTTCGTTGTTTCTTTGAGAAAGAAATCTGGCCCAATTTTGAGATTTTTGCTAAGCCGCGCGCCTGTCAAATAGTGTCCGACCTAGGGTTAGGGTTAGATTGAAAAGAACACCTAGACATTTTGGAATGCCTTGGATGTGTTTTAGGGTGTATTTGAAATGCTGGAAGAGTGTCGATTCCTTGTTTCTTTGAGAAAGAAATGTGGCCCAATTTTGAGATTTTTGCTAAGCCGCTCGCCTGTCAAAAAGTGTCCGAGCTAGGGTTAGGGTTATGTAGAAAACAAAACCTAGACATTTTAGAATGCCTTGGATGTGTTTTAGGGTGTATTTGAAATGCTGGAAGAGTGTTGTTTCGTTGTTTCTTTGAGAAAGAAATTTGGCCCAATTTTGAGATTTTTGCTAAGCCGCGCGCCTGTCAAATAGTGTCCGAGCTAGGGTTAGGGTTAGATTGAAAAGAACACCTAGACATTTTGGAATGCCTTGGATGTGTTTTAGGGTGTATTTGAAATGCTGGAAGAGTGTTGTTTCATTGAGAATGAAATTTGGCCAAATTTTGAGATTTTTGCTAAGCCGTGCGCCTGTCAACTATTATCCGAGGTATGGTTAGGGTTAGGTTGAAAACAACACCAAGACATTTTGCAATGCCTTGGATGTGTTTTAGGGTGTATTTGAAATGCTGGAAGAGTGTCGTTTCGTTGTTTCTTTGAGAAAGAAATTTGGCCCAATTTTGAGATTTTTGCTAAGCCGCTAGCCTGTCAAATAGTGTCCGAGCTATGGTTAGGGTTAGGTTGAAAAGAACACCTAGACATTTTGGAATGCCTTGGATGTGTTTTAGGGTGTATTTGAAATGCTGGAAGAGTGTCGTTTCGTTGTTTCTTTGAGAAAGAAATTTGGCCCAATTTTGAGATTTTTGCTAAGCCGCGCACCTGTCAAATAGTGTCCTAGCTAGGGTTAGGGTTAGGTTGAAAAGAACACCTAGACATTTTGAAATGCCTTGGATGTATTTTAGGGTGTATTTGAAATGCTGGAAGAATGTTGTTTCGTTGTTTCTTTGAGATTGATATTTGGCCCAATTTTGAGATTTTTGCTAAGCTGCGCGCCTGTCAAAAAGTGTCCGAGCTAGGGTTAGGGTTATGTAGAAAACAACACCTAGACATTTTGGAATACCTTGGATGTGTTTTAGGGTGTATTTGAAATGCTGGAAGTGTGTCATTTCGTTGTTTCTTTGAGAAAGAAACCTGGCCCAATTTTGAGATTTTTCTAAGCCGCACGCCTGTCAAGAAGTGTCCGAGCTAGGGTTAGGGTTAGGTTGAAAAGAACACCTAGACATTTTGGAATGCCTTGGATGTGTTTTAGGGTGTATTTGAAATGCTGGAAGAGTGTCGTTTCGTTGTTTCTTTGAGAGAGAAATTTGGCCCAATTTTGAGATTTTTGCTAAGCCGCGCGAATGTCAACTATTATAAGAGCTATGGTTAGGGTTAGGTTGAAAACAACACCTAGACATTTTTCAATGCCTTGGATGTGTTTTAGGATGTATTTGAAATGCTGGAAAGTGTTGTTTCGTTGTTTCTTTGAGAAAGAAATTTGGCCCAATTTTGAGATTTTTGCTAAGCCGCGCGCCTGTCAAATAGTGTCCGAGCTAGGGTTAGGGTTAGATTGAAAAGAACACCTAGACATTTTGGAATGCCTTGGATGTGTTTTAGGGTGTATTTGAAATCCTGGAAGAGTGTTGTTTCATTGAGAATGAAATTTGGCCAAATTTTGAGATTTTTGCTAAGCCGTGCGCCTGTCAACTATTATCCGAGGTATGGTTAGGGTTAGGTTGAAAACAACACCAAGACATTTTGCAATGCCTTGGATGTGTTTTAGGGTGTATTTGAAATGCTGGAAGAGTGTCGTTTCGTTGTTTCTTTGAGAAAGAAATTTGGCCCAATTTTGAGATTTTTGCTAAGCCGCGCGCCTGTCAAATAGTGTCCGAGCTATGGTTAGGGTTAGGTTGAAAAGAAAACCTAGACATTTTGGAATGCCTTGGATGTGTTTTAGGGTGTATTTGAAATGCTGGAAGAGTGTTGTTTCGTTGTTTCTTTGAGAAAGAAATTTGGCCCAATTTTGAGATTTTTGCTAAGCCGCGCACCTGTCAAATAGTGTCCTAGCTAGGGTTAGGGTTAGGTTGAAAAGAACACCTAGACATTTTGAAATGCCTTGGATGTATTTTAGGGTGTATTTGAAATGCTGGAAGAATGTTGTTTCGTTGTTTCTTTGAGATTGATATTTGGCCCAATTTTGAGATTTTTGCTAAGCTGCGCGCCTGTCAAAAAGTGTCCGAGCTAGGGTTAGGGTTATGTACAAAACAACACCTAGACATTTTGGAATACCTTGGATGTGTTTTAGGGTGTATTTGAAATGCTGGAAGTGTGTCGTTTCGTTGTTTCTTTGAGAAAGAAACCTGGCCCAATTTTGAGATTTTTCTAAGCCGCACGCCTGTCAAGAAGTGTCCGAGCTAGGGTTAGGGTTAGGTTGAAAAGAACACCTAGACATTTTGGAATGCCTTGGATGTGTTTTAGGGTGTATTTGAAATGCTGGAAGAGTGTCGTTTCGTTGTTTCTTTGAGAAAGAAATTTGGCCCAATTTTGAGATTTTTGCTAAGCCGCGCGAATGTCAACTATTATAAGAGCTATGGTTAGGGTTAGGTTGAAAACAACACCTAGACATTTTTCAATGCCTTGGATGTGTTTTAGGATGTATTTGAAATGCTGGAAGAGTGTTGTTTCGTTGTTTCTTTGAGAAAGAAATTTGGCCCAATTTTGAGATTTTTGCTAAGCCGCGCGCCTGTCAAATAGTGTCCGAGCTAGGGTTAGGGTTAGATTGAAAAGAACACCTAGACATTTTGGAATGCCTTGGATGTGTTTTAGGGTGTATTTGAAATCCTGGAAGAGTGTTGTTTCATTGAGAATGAAATTTGGCCAAATTTTGAGATTTTTGCTAAGCCGCGCTTGTCAAATAGTGTCCGAGCTATGGTTAGGGTTAGGTTGAAAAGAAAACCTAGACATTTTGGAATGCCTTGGATGTGTTTTAGGGTGTATTTGAAATGCTGGAAGAGTGTTGTTTCGTTGTTTCTTTGAGAAAGAAATTTGGCCCAATTTTGAGATTTTTGCTAAGCCGCGCACCTGTCAAATAGTGTCCTAGCTAGGGTTAGGGTTAGGTTGAAAAGAACACCTAGACATTTTGAAATGCCTTGGATGAATTTTAGGGTGTATTTGAAATGCTGGAAGAATGTTGTTTCGTTGTTTCTTTGAGATTGATATTTGGCCCAATTTTGAGATTTTTGCTAAGCTGCGCGCCTGTCAAAAAGTGTCCGAGCTAGGGTTAGGGTTATGTACAAAACAACACCTAGACATTTTGGAATACCTTGGATGTGTTTTAGGGTGTATTTGAAATGCTGGAAGTGTGTCGTTTCGTTGTTTCTTTGAGAAAGAAACCTGGCCCAATTTTGAGATTTTTCTAAGCCGCACGCCTGTCAAGAAGTGTCCGAGCTAGGGTTAGGGTTAGGTTGAAAAGAACACCTAGACATTTTGGAATGCCTTGGATGTGTTTTAGGGTGTATTTGAAATGCTGGAAGAGTGTCGTTTCGTTGTTTCTTTGAGAAAGAAATTTGGCCCAATTTTGAGATTTTTGCTAAGCCGCGCGAATGTCAACTATTATAAGAGCTATGGTTAGGGTTAGGTTGAAAACAACACCTAGACATTTTTCAATGCCTTGGATGTGTTTTAGGATGTATTTGAAATGCTGGAAGAGTGTTGTTTCGTTGTTTCTTTGAGAAAGAAATTTGGCCCAATTTTGAGATTTTTGCTAAGCCGCGCGCCTGTCAAATAGTGTCCGAGCTAGGGTTAGGGTTAGATTGAAAAGAACACCTAGACATTTTGGAATGCCTTGGATGTGTTTTAGGGTGTATTTGAAATCCTGGAAGAGTGTTGTTTCATTGAGAATGAAATTTGGCCAAATTTTGAGATTTTTGCTAAGCCGTGCGCCTGTCAACTATTATCCGAGGTATGGTTAGGGTTAGGTTGAACACAACACCAAGACATTTTGCAATGCCTTGGATGTGTTTTAGGGTGTATTTGAAATGCTGGAAGAGTGTCGTTTCATTGTTTATTTGAGAAAGAAATTTGGCTCAATTTTGATATTTTTGCTAAGCCGCGCGCCTGTCAAATGGTGTCCGAGCTAGGGTTAGGGTAAGGTTGAAAAGAACACCTAGACATTTTGAAATGCCTTGGATGTGTTTTAGGGTGTATTTGAAATACTGGAAGAGTGTCGTTTCGTTGTTTCTTTGAGATAGAAATCTGGCCCAATTTTGAGATTTTTCTAAGCCGCGCGCCTATCAAGAAGTGTCCGAGCTAGGGTTAGGATTATGTGGAAAACAACACCTTGACATTTTGGAATGCCTTAGATGTGTTTTAGGGTGTATTTGAAATGCTGGAAGAGTGCCGTTTCGTTGTTTCTTTGAGAAAGAAATTTGGCCCAATTTTGAGATTTTTGCTAAGCCGCGCGCCTGTCAAATAGTGTCCGAGCTAGGGTTAGGGTTATGTAGAAAACAAAACCTAGACATTTTGGAATGCCTTGGATGTGTTTTAGGGTGTATTTGAAATGCTGGAAGAGTGTTGATTCATTGTTTATTTGAGAAAGAAATTTGGCCCAATTTTGAGATTTTTGCTAAGCCGCGCGCCTGTCAACTATTATCCGAGGTATGGTTAGGGTTAGGTTGAAAAGAACACCTAGACATTTTGGAATGCCTTGGATGTATTTTAGGGTGTATTTGAAATGCTGGAAGAGTGTTGTTTCGTTGTTTCTTTGAGAAAGAAATCTGGCCCAATTTTGAGATTTTTGCTAAGCCGTGCGCCTGTCAAATGGTGTCCGAGCTAGGGTTAGGGTTAGGTTGAAAATAACACCTACACATTTTGGAATGTCTTGGATGTGTTTTAGAGTGTATTTGAAATGCTGGAAGAGTGTCGTTTCGTTGTTTCTTTGAGAAAGAAATTTGGCCCAATTTTGAGATTTTTGCTAAGCCGCTCGCCTGTCAAAAAGTGTCCGAGCTAAGGTTAGGGTTATGTAGAAAACAAAACCTAGACATTTTGGAATGCCTTGGATGTGTTTTAGGGTGTATTTGAAATGCTGGAAGAGTGTTGTTTCGTTGTTTCTTTGAGAAAGAAATTTGGCCCAATTTTGAGATTTTTGCTAAGCCGCGCGCCTGTCAAATAGTGTCCGAGCTAGGGTTAGGGTTAGATTGAAAAGAACACCTAGACATTTTGGAATGCCTTGGATGTGTTTTAGGGTGTATTTGAAATGCTGGAAGAGTGTTGTTTCGTTGTTTCATTGAGAATGAAATTTGGCCAAATTTTGAGATTTTTGCTAAGCCGTGCGCCTGTCAACTATTATCCGAGGTATGGTTAGGGTTAGGTTGAAAACAACACCTAGACATTTTGGAATGCCTTGGATGTGTTTTAGGGTATATTTGAAATGCTGGAAGAGTGTCGTTTCGTTGTTTCTTTGAGAAAGAAATTTGGCCCAATTTTGAGATTTTTGCTAAGCCGCGCGCCTGTCAAATAGTGTCCGAGCTAGGGTTAGGAATAGGTAGAAAACAACACCTAGACATTTTGGAATGCCTTGGATGTGTTTTAGGGTGTATTTGAAATGCTGGAAGAGTGTTGTTTCGTTGTTTCTTTGAGAAAGAAATCTGGCCCAATTTTGAGATTTTTGCTAAGCCGCGCGCCTGTCAAATAGTGTCCGACCTAGGGTTAGGGTTAGATTGAAAAGAACACCTAGACATTTTGGAATGCCTTGGATGTGTTTTAGGGTGTATTTGAAATGCTGGAAGAGTGTCGTTTCGTTGTTTCTTTGAGAAAGAAATTTGGCCCAATTTTGAGATTTTTGCTAAGCCGCTCGCCTGTCAAAAAGTGTCCGAGCTAGGGTTAGGGTTAGATTGAAAAGAACACCTAGACATTTTGGAATGCCTTGGATGTGTTTTAGGGTGTATTTGAAATGCTGGAAGAGTGTTGTTTCGTTGTTTCTTTGAGAAAGAAATTTGGCCCAATTTTGAGATTTTTGCTAAGCCGCGCGCCTGTCAAATAGTGTCCGAGCTAGGGTTAGGGTTAGATTGAAAAGAACACCTAGACATTTTGGAATGCCTTGGATGTGTTTTAGGGTGTATTTGAAATGCTGGAAGAGTGTTGTTTCATTGAGAATGAAATTTGGCCAAATTTTGAGATTTTTGCTAAGCCGTGCGCCTGTCAACTATTATCCGAGGTATGGTTAGGGTTAGGTTGAAAACAACACCAAGACATTTTGCAATGCCTTGGATGTGTTTTAGGGTGTATTTGAAATGCTGGAAGAGTGTCGTTTCGTTGTTTCTTTGAGAAAGAAATTTGGCCCAATTTTGAGATTTTTGCTAAGCCGCTAGCCTGTCAAATAGTGTCCGAGCTATGGTTAGGGTTAGGTTGAAAAGAAAACCTAGACATTTTGGAATGCCTTGGATGTGTTTTAGGGTGTATTTGAAATGCTGGAAGAGTGTTGTTTCGTTGTTTCTTTGAGAAAGAAATTTGGCCCATTTTGAGATTTTTGCTAAGCCGCGCGGCTGACATATAGTGTCCGAGCCAGGGTTAGGGTTATGTAGAAAACAACACCTAGTCATTTTGGAATGCCTTGGATGTGTTTTAGGGTGTATTTGAAATTCTGGAAGAGTGTCGTTTCGTTGTTTCTTTGAGAAAGAAATTTGGCTCAATTTTGAGATTTTTGCTAAGCCTTGCGCCTGTCAACTAGTATCCGAGCTATGGTTAGGGTTAGAGTGAAAACAACACCTAGACATTTGGAATGCCTTGGATGTGTTTTAGGGTGTATTTGAAATGCTGGAAGAGTGTCGCTTTGTTGTTTCTTTGAGAAAGTAATTTGGCTCAATTTTGAGTTTTTGCTAAGCCGCGCGCCTGTCAACTATTATCCGAACTAATGTTAGGGTTAGGTTGAAAAGAACACCTAGACATTTTGGAATGCCTTGGATGTGTTTTAGGGTGTATTTGAAATGCTGGAAGAGTGTCGTTTCGTTGTTTCTTTGAGAAAGAAATTTGGCCCAATTTTGAGATTTTTGCTAAGCCGCGCACCTGTCAAATAGTGTCCTAGCTAGGGTTAGGGTTAGGTTGAAAAGAACACCTAGACATTTTGAAATGCCTTGGATGTATTTTAGGGTGTATTTGAAATGCTGGAAGAATGTTGTTTCGTTGTTTCTTTGAGATTGATATTTGGCCCAATTTTGAGATTTTTGCTAAGCTGCGCGCCTGTCAAAAAGTGTCCGAGCTAGGGTTAGGGTTATGTAGAAAACAACACCTAGACATTTTGGAATACCTTGGATGTGTTTTAGGGTGTATTTGAAATGCTGGAAGTGTGTCGTTTCGTTGTTTCTTTGAGAAAGAAACCTGGCCCAATTTTGAGATTTTTCTAAGCCGCACGCCTGTCAAGAAGTGTCCGAGCTAGGGTTAGGGTTAGGTTGAAAAGAACACCTAGACATTTTGGAATGCCTTGGATGTGTTTTAGGGTGTATTTGAAATGCTGGAAGAGTGTCGTTTCGTTGTTTCTTTGAGAAAGAAATTTGGCCCAATTTTGAGATTTTTGCTAAGCCGCGCGAATGTCAACTATTATAAGAGCTATGGTTAGGGTTAGGTTGAAAACAACACCTAGACATTTTTCAATGCCTTGGATGTGTTTTAGGATGTATTTGAAATGCTGGAAAGTGTTGTTTCGTTGTTTCTTTGAGAAAGAAATTTGGCCCAATTTTGAGATTTTTGCTAAGCCGCGCGCCTGTCAAATAGTGTCCGAGCTAGGGTTAGGGTTAGATTGAAAAGAACACCTAGACATTTTGGAATGCCTTGGATGTGTTTTAGGGTGTATTTGAAATCCTGGAGAGTGTTGTTTCATTGAGAATGAAATTTGGCCAAATTTTGAGATTTTTGCTAAGCCGTGCGCCTGTCAACTATTATCCGAGGTATGGTTAGGGTTAGGTTGAAAACAACACCAAGACATTTTGCAATGCCTTGGATGTGTTTTAGGGTGTATTTGAAATGCTGGAAGAGTGTCGTTTCGTTGTTTCTTTGAGAAAGAAATTTGGCCCAATTTTGAGATTTTTGCTAAGCCGCGCGCCTGTCAAATAGTGTCCGAGCTATGGTTAGGGTTAGGTTGAAAAGAAAACCTAGACATTTTGGAATGCCTTGGATGTGTTTTAGGGTGTATTTGAAATGCTGGAAGAGTGTTGTTTCGTTAATTCTTTGAGAAAGAAATTTGGCCCATTTTGAGATTTTTGCTAAGCCGCGCACCTGTCAAATAGTGTCCTAGCTAGGGTTAGGGTTAGGTTGAAAAGAACACCTAGACATTTTGAAATGCCTTGGATGTATTTTAGGGTGTATTTGAAATGCTGGAAGAATGTTGTTTCGTTGTTTCTTTGAGATTGATATTTGGCCCAATTTTGAGATTTTTGCTAAGCCGTGCGCCTGTCAACTATTATCCGAGGTATGGTTAGGGTTAGGTTGAAAACAACACCAAGACATTTTGCAATGCCTTGGATGTGTTTTAGGGTGTATTTGAAATGCTGGAAGAGTGTCGTTTCATTGTTTATTTGAGAAAGAAATTTGGCTCAATTTTGATATTTTTGCTAAGCCGCGCGCCTGTCAAATGGTGTCCGAGCTAGGGTTAGGGTAAGGTTGAAAATAACACCTACACATTTTGGAATGTCTTGGATGTGTTTTAGAGTGTATTTGAAATGCTGGAAGAGTGTCGTTTCGTTGTTTCTTTGAGAAAGAAATTTGGCCCAATTTTGAGATTTTTGCTAAGCCGCTCGCCTGTCAAAAAGTGTCCGAGCTAGGGTTAGGGTTATGTAGAAAACAAAACCTAGACATTTTGGAATGCCTTGGATGTGTTTTAGGGTGTATTTGAAATGCTGGAAGAGTGTTGTTTCGTTGTTTCTTTGAGAAAGAAATTTGGCCCAATTTTGAGATTTTTGCTAAGCCGCGCGCCTGTCAAATAGTGTCCGAGCTAGGGTTAGGGTTAGATTGAAAAGAACACCTAGACATTTTGGAATGCCTTGGATGTGTTTTAGGGTGTATTTGAAATGCTGGAAGAGTGTTGTTTCGTTGTTTCATTGAGAATGAAATTTGGCCAAATTTTGAGATTTTTGCTAAGCCGTGCGCCTGTCAACTATTATCCGAGGTATGGTTAGGGTTAGGTTGAAAACAACACCTAGACATTTTGCAATGCCTTGGATGTGTTTTAGGGTATATTTGAAATGCTGGAAGAGTGTCGTTTCGTTGTTTCTTTGAGAAAGAAATTTTGCCCAATTTTGAGATTTTTGCTAAGCCGCGCGCCTGTCAAATTGTGTCCGAGCTAGGGTTAGGAATAGGTAGAAAACAACACCTAGACATTTTGGAATGCCTTGGATGTGTTTTAGGGTGTATTTGAAATGCTGGAAGAGTGTTGTTTCGTTGTTTCTTTGAGAAAGAAATCTGGCCCAATTTTGAGATTTTTGCTAAGCCGCGCGCCTGTCAAATAGTGTCCGACCTAGGGTTAGGGTTAGATTGAAAAGAACACCTAGACATTTTGGAATGCCTTGGATGTGTTTTAGGGTGTATTTGAAATGCTGGAAGAGTGTCGATTCCTTGTTTCTTTGAGAAAGAAATTTGGCCCAATTTTGAGATTTTTGCTAAGCCGCTCGCCTGTCAAAAAGTGTCCGAGCTAGGGTTAGGGTTATGTAGAAAACAAAACCTAGACATTTTAGAATGCCTTGGATGTGTTTTAGGGTGTATTTGAAATGCTGGAAGAGTGTTGTTTCGTTGTTTCTTTGAGAAAGAAATTTGGCCCAATTTTGAGATTTTTGCTAAGCCGCGCGCCTGTCAAATAGTGTCCGAGCTAGGGTTAGGGTTAGATTGAAAAGAACACCTAGACATTTTGGAATGCCTTGGATGTGTTTTAGGGTGTATTTGAAATGCTGGAAGAGTGTTGTTTCATTGAGAATGAAATTTGGCCAAATTTTGAGATTTTTGCTAAGCCGTGCGCCTGTCAACTATTATCCGAGGTATGGTTAGGGTTAGGTTGAAAACAACACCAAGACATTTTGCAATGCCTTGGATGTGTTTTAGGGTGTATTTGAAATGCTGGAAGAGTGTCGTTTCGTTGTTTCTTTGAGAAAGAAATTTGGCCCAATTTTGAGATTTTTGCTAAGCCGCGCGCCTGTCAAATAGTGTCCGAGCTATGGTTAGGGTTAGGTTGAAAAGAAAACCTAGACATTTTGGAATGCCTTGGATGTGTTTAAGGTGTATTTGAAATGCTGGAAGAGTGTCGTTTCATTGTTTATTTGAGAAAGAAATTTGGCTCAATTTTGATATTTTTGCTAAGCCGCGCGCCTGTCAAATGGTGTCCGAGCTAGGGTTAGGGTAAGGTTGAAAATAACACCTACACATTTTTGAATGTCTTGGATGTGTTTTAGAGTGTATTTGAAATGCTGGAAGAGTGTCGTTTCGTTGTTTCTTTGAGAAAGAAATTTGGCCCAATTTTGAGATTTTTGCTAAGCCGCTCGCCTGTCAAAAAGTGTCCGAGCTAGGGTTAGGGTTATGTAGAAAACAAAACCTAGACATTTTGGAATGCCTTGGATGTGTTTTAGGGTGTATTTGAAATGCTGGAAGAGTGTTGTTTCGTTGTTTCTTTGAGAAAGAAATTTGGCCCAATTTTGAGATTTTTGCTAAGCCGCGCGCCTGTCAAATAGTGTCCGAGCTAGGGTTAGGGTTAGATTGAAAAGAACACCTAGACATTTTGGAATGCCTTGGATGTGTTTTAGGGTGTATTTGAAATGCTGGAAGAGTGTTGTTTCGTTGTTTCATTGAGAATGAAATTTGGCCAAATTTTGAGATTTTTGCTAAGCCGTGCGCCTGTCAACTATTATCCGAGGTATGGTTAGGGTTAGGTTGAAAACAACACCTAGACATTTTGCAATGCCTTGGATGTGTTTTAGGGTATATTTGAAATGCTGGAAGAGTGTCGTTTCGTTGTTTCTTTGAGAAAGAAATTTTGCCCAATTTTGAGATTTTTGCTAAGCCGCGCGCCTGTCAAATAGTGTCCGAGCTAGGGTTAGGAATAGGTAGAAAACAACACCTAGACATTTTGGAATGCCTTGGATGTGTTTTAGGGTGTATTTGAAATGCTGGAAGAGTGTTGTTTCGTTGTTTCTTTGAGAAAGAAATCTGGCCCAATTTTGAGATTTTTGCTAAGCCGCGCGCCTGTCAAATAGTGTCCGACCTAGGGTTAGGGTTAGATTGAAAAGAACACCTAGACATTTTGGAATGCCTTGGATGTGTTTTAGGGTGTATTTGAAATGCTGGAAGAGTGTCGATTCCTTGTTTCTTTGAGAAAGAAATTTGGCCCAATTTTGAGATTTTTGCTAAGCCGCTCGCCTGTCAAAAAGTGTCCGAGCTAGGGTTAGGGTTATGTAGAAAACAAAACCTAGACATTTTAGAATGCCTTGGATGTGTTTTAGGGTGTATTTGAAATGCTGGAAGAGTGTTGTTTCGTTGTTTCTTTGAGAAAGAAATTTGGCCCAATTTTGAGATTTTTGCTAAGCCGTGCGCCTGTCAAATAGTGTCCGAGCTAGGGTTAGGGTTAGATTGAAAAGAACACCTAGACATTTTGGAATGCCTTGGATGTGTTTTAGGGTGTATTTGAAATGCTGGAAGAGTGTTGTTTCATTGAGAATGAAATTTGGCCAAATTTTGAGATTTGTGCTAAGCCGTGCGCCTGTCAACTATTATCCGAGGTATGGTTAGGGTTAGGTTGAAAACAACACCAAGACATTTTGCAATGCCTTGGATGTGTTTTAGGGTGTATTTGAAATGCTGGAAGAGTGTCGTTTCGTTGTTTCTTTGAGAAAGAAATTTGGCCCAATTTTGAGATTTTTGCTAAGCCGCGCGCCTGTCAAATAGTGTCCGAGCTATGGTTAGGGTTAGGTTGAAAAGAAAACCTAGACATTTTGGAATGCCTTGGATGTGTTTAAGGTGTATTTGAAATGCTGGAAGAGTGTTGTTTCGTTGTTTCTTTGAGAAAGAAATTTGGCCCAATTTTGAGATTTTTGCTAAGCCGCGCACCTGTCAAATAGTGTCCTAGCTAGGGTTAGGGTTAGGTTGAAAAGAACACCTAGACATTTTGAAATGCCTTGGATGTATTTTAGGGTGTATTTGAAATGCTGGAAGAATGTTGTTTCGTTGTTTCTTTGAGATTGATATTTGGCCCAATTTTGAGATTTTTGCTAAGCTGCGCGCCTGTCAAAAAGTGTCCGAGCTAGGGTTAGGGTTATGTACAAAACAACACCTAGACATTTTGGAATACCTTGGATGTGTTTTAGGGTGTATTTGAAATGCTGGAAGTGTGTCGTTTCGTTGTTTCTTTGAGAAAGAAACCTGGCCCAATTTTGAGATTTTTCTAAGCCGCACGCCTGTCAAGAAGTGTCCGAGCTAGGGTTAGGGTTAGGTTGAAAAGAACACCTAGACATTTTGGAATGCCTTGGATGTGTTTTAGGGTGTATTTGAAATGCTGGAAGAGTGTCGTTTCGTTGTTTCTTTGAGAAAGAAATTTGGCCCAATTTTGAGATTTTTGCTAAGCCGCGCGAATGTCAACTATTATAAGAGCTATGGTTAGGGTTAGGTTGAAAACAACACCTAGACATTTTTCAATGCCTTCGATGTGTTTTAGGATGTATTTGAAATGCTGGAAGAGTGTTGTTTCGTTGTTTCTTTGAGAAAGAAATTTGGCCCAATTTTGAGATTTTTGCTAAGCCGCGCGCCTGTCAAATAGTGTCCGAGCTAGGGTTAGGGTTAGATTGAAAAGAACACCTAGACATTTTGGAATGCCTTGGATGTGTTTTAGGGTGTATTTGAAATCCTGGAAGAGTGTTGTTTCATTGAGAATGAAATTTGGCCAAATTTTGAGATTTTTGCTAAGCCGTGCGCCTGTCAACTATTATCCGAGGTATGGTTAGGGTTAGGTTGAAAACAACACCAAGACATTTTGCAATGCCTTGGATGTGTTTTAGGGTGTATTTGAAATGCTGGAAGAGTGTCGTTTCATTGTTTATTTGAGAAAGAAATTTGGCTCAATTTTGATATTTTTGCTAAGCCGCGCCCCTGTCAAATGGTGTCCGAGCTAGGGTTAGGGTAAGGTTGAAAATAACACCTACACATTTTGGAATGTCTTGGATGTGTTTTAGAGTGTATTTGAAATGCTGGAAGAGTGTCGTTTCGTTGTTTCTTTGAGAAAGAAATTTGGCCCAATTTTGAGATTTTTGCTAAGCCGCTCGCCTGTCAAAAAGTGTCCGAGCTAGGGTTAGGGTTATGTAGAAAACACAACCTAGACATTTTGGAATGCCTTGGATGTGTTTTAGGGTGTATTTGAAATGCTGGAAGAGTGTTGTTTCGTTGTTTCTTTGAGAAAGAAATTTGGCCCAATTTTGAGATTTTTGCTAAGCCGCGCGCCTGTCAAATAGTGTCCGAGCTAGGGTTAGGGTTAGATTGAAAAGAACACCTAGACATTTTGGAATGCCTTGGATGTGTTTTAGGGTGTATTTGAAATGCTGGAAGAGTGTTGTTTCGTTGTTTCATTGAGAATGAAATTTGGCCAAATTTTGAGATTTTTGCTAAGCCGTGCGCCTGTCAACTATTATCCGAGGTATGGTTAGGGTTAGGTTGAAAACAACACCTAGACATTTTGCAATGCCTTGGATGTGTTTTAGGGTATATTTGAAATGCTGGAAGAGTGTCGTTTCGTTGTTTCTTTGAGAAAGAAATTTGGCCCAATTTTGAGATTTTTGCTAAGCCGCGCGCCTGTCAAATAGTGTCCGACCTAGGGTTAGGGTTAGATTGAAAAGAACACCTAGACATTTTGGAATGCCTTGGATGTGTTTTAGGGTGTATTTGAAATGCTGGAAGAGTGTCGATTCCTTGTTTCTTTGAGAAAGAAATTTGGCCCAATTTTGAGATTTTTGCTAAGCCGCTCGCCTGTCAAAAAGTGTCCGAGCTAGGGTTAGGGTTATGTAGAAAACAAAACCTAGACATTTTAGAATGCCTTGGATGTGTTTTAGGGTGTATTTGAAATGCTGGAAGAGTGTTGTTTCGTTGTTTCTTTGAGAAAGAAATTTGGCTCAATTTTGAGATTTTTGCTAAGCCGCGCGCCTGTCAAATAGTGTCCGAGCTAGGGTTAGGGTTAGATTGAAAAGAACACCTAGACATTTTGGAATGCCTTGGATGTGTTTTAGGGTGTATTTGAAATGCTGGAAGAGTGTTGTTTCATTGAGAATGAAATTTGGCCAAATTTTGAGATTTTTGCTAAGCCGCGCGCCTGTCAAATAGTGTCCGAGCTAGGGTTAGGAATAGGTAGAAAACAACACCTAGACATTTTGGAATGCCTTGGATGTGTTTTAGGGTGTATTTGAAATGCTGGAAGAGTGTTGTTTCGTTGTTTCTTTGAGAAAGAAATCTGGCCCTATTTTGAGATTTTTGCTAAGCCGCGCGCCTGTCAAATAGTGTCCGACCTAGGGTTAGGGTTAGATTGAAAAGAACACCTAGACATTTTGGAATGCCTTGGATGTGTTTTAGGGTGTATTTGAAATGCTGGAAGAGTGTTGTTTCGTTGTTTCTTTGAGAAAGAAATTTGGCCCAATTTTGAGATTTTTGCTAAGCCGCGCGCCTGTCAAATAGTGTCCGAGCTAGGGTTAGGGTTAGATTGAAAAGAACACCTAGACATTTTGGAATGCCTTGGATGTGTTTTAGGGTGTATTTGAAATGCTGGAAGAGTGTTGTTTCATTGAGAATGAAATTTGGCCAAATTTTGAGATTTTTGCTAAGCCGTGCGCCTGTCAACTATTATCCGAGGTATGGTTAGGGTTAGGTTGAAAACAACACCAAGACATTTTGCAATGCCTTGGATGTGTTTTAGGGTGTATTTGAAATGCTGGAAGAGTGTCGTTTCGTTGTTTCTTTGAGAAAGAAATTTGGCCCAATTTTGAGATTTTTGCTAAGCCGCGCGCCTGTCAAATAGTGTCCGAGCTATGGTTAGGGTTAGGTTGAAAAGAAAACCTAGACATTTTGGAATGCCTTGGATGTGTTTAAGGTGTATTTGAAATGCTGGAAGAGTGTCGTTTCATTGTTTATTTGAGAAAGAAATTTGGCTCAATTTTGATATTTTTGCTAAGCCGCGCGCCTGTCAAATGGTGTCCGAGCTAGGGTTAGGGTAAGGTTGAAAATAACACCTACACATTTTGGAATGTCTTGGATGTGTTTTAGAGTGTATTTGAAATGCTGGAAGAGTGTCGTTTCGTTGTTTCTTTGAGAAAGAAATTTGGCCCAATTTTGAGATTTTTGCTAAGCCGCTCGCCTGTCAAAAAGTGTCCGAGCTAGGGTTAGGGTTATGTAGAAAACAAAACCTAGACATTTTGGAATGCCTTGGATGTGTTTTAGGGTGTATTTGAAATGCTGGAAGAGTGTTGTTTCGTTGTTTCTTTGAGAAAGAAATTTGGCCCAATTTTGAGATTTTTGCTAAGCCGCGCGCCTGTCAAATAGTGTCCGAGCTAGGGTTAGGGTTAGATTGAAAAGAACACCTAGACATTTTGGAATGCCTTGGATGTGTTTTAGGGTGTATTTGAAATGCTGGAAGAGTGTTGTTTCGTTGTTTCATTGAGAATGAAATTTGGCCAAATTTTGAGATTTTTGCTAAGCCGTGCGCCTGTCAACTATTATCCGAGGTATGGTTAGGGTTGGGTTGAAAACAACACCTAGACATTTTGCAATGCCTTGGATGTGTTTTAGGGTATATTTGAAATGCTGGAAGAGTGTCGTTTCGTTGTTTCTTTGAGAAAGAAATTTTGCCCAATTTTGAGATTTTTGCTAAGCCGCGCGCCTGTCAAATAGTGTCCGAGCTAGGGTTAGGAATAGGTAGAAAACAACACCTAGACATTTTGGAATGCCTTGGATGTGTTTTAGGGTGTATTTGAAATGCTGGAAGAGTGTTGTTTCGTTGTTTCTTTGAGAAAGAAATCTGGCCCAATTTTGAGATTTTTGCTAAGCCGCGCGCCTGTCAAATAGTGTCCGACCTAGGGTTAGGGTTAGATTGAAAAGAACACCTAGACATTTTGGAATGCCTTGGATGTGTTTTAGGGTGTATTTGAAATGCTGGAAGAGTGTTGTTTCATTGAGAATGAAATTTGGCCAAATTTTGAGATTTTTGCTAAGCCGTGCGCCTGTCAACTATTATCCGAGGTATGGTTAGGGTTAGGTTGAAAACAACACCAAGACATTTTGCAATGCCTTGGATGTGTTTTAGGGTGTATTTGAAATGCTGGAAGAGTGTCGTTTCGTTGTTTCTTTGAGAAAGAAATTTGGCCCAATTTTGAGATTTTTGCTAAGCCGCGCGAATGTCAACTATTATAAGAGCTATGGTTAGGGTTAGGTTGAAAACAACACCTAGACATTTTTCAATGCCTTCGATGTGTTTTAGGATGTATTTGAAATGCTGGAAGAGTGTTGTTTCGTTGTTTCTTTGAGAAAGAAATTTGGCCCAATTTTGAGATTTTTGCTAAGCCGCGCGCCTGTCAAATAGTGTCCGAGCTAGGGTTAGGGTTAGATTGAAAAGAACACCTAGACATTTTGGAATGCCTTGGATGTGTTTTAGGGTGTATTTGAAATCCTGGAAGAGTGTTGTTTCATTGAGAATGAAATTTGGCCAAATTTTGAGATTTTTGCTAAGCCGTGCGCCTGTCAACTATTATCCGAGGTATGGTTAGGGTTAGGTTGAAAACAACACCAAGACATTTTGCAATGCCTTGGATGTGTTTTAGGGTGTATTTGAAATGCTGGAAGAGTGTCGTTTCATTGTTTATTTGAGAAAGAAATTTGGCTCAATTTTGATATTTTTGCTAAGCCGCGCCCCTGTCAAATGGTGTCCGAGCTAGGGTTAGGGTAAGGTTGAAAATAACACCTACACATTTTGGAATGTCTTGGATGTGTTTTAGAGTGTATTTGAAATGCTGGAAGAGTGTCGTTTCGTTGTTTCTTTGAGAAAGAAATTTGGCCCAATTTTGAGATTTTTGCTAAGCCGCTCGCCTGTCAAAAAGTGTCCGAGCTAGGGTTAGGGTTATGTAGAAAACAAAACCTAGACATTTTGGAATGCCTTGGATGTGTTTTAGGGTGTATTTGAAATGCTGGAAGAGTGTTGTTTCGTTGTTTCTTTGAGAAAGAAATTTGGCCCAATTTTGAGATTTTTGCTAAGCCGCGCGCCTGTCAAATAGTGTCCGAGCTAGGGTTAGGGTTAGATTGAAAAGAACACCTAGACATTTTGGAATGCCTTGGATGTGTTTTAGGGTGTATTTGAAATGCTGGAAGAGTGTTGTTTCGTTGTTTCATTGAGAATGAAATTTGGCCAAATTTTGAGATTTTTGCTAAGCCGTGCGCCTGTCAACTATTATCCGAGGTATGGTTAGGGTTAGGTTGAAAACAACACCTAGACATTTTGCAATGCCTTGGATGTGTTTTAGGGTATATTTGAAATGCTGGAAGAGTGTCGTTTCGTTGTTTCTTTGAGAAAGAAATTTGGCCCAATTTTGAGATTTTTGCTAAGCCGCGCGCCTGTCAAATAGTGTCCGACCTAGGGTTAGGGTTAGATTGAAAAGAACACCTAGACATTTTGGAATGCCTTGGATGTGTTTTAGGGTGTATTTGAAATGCTGGAAGAGTGTCGATTCCTTGTTTCTTTGAGAAAGAAATTTGGCCCAATTTTGAGATTTTTGCTAAGCCGCTCGCCTGTCAAAAAGTGTCCGAGCTAGGGTTAGGGTTATGTAGAAAACAAAACCTAGACATTTTAGAATGCCTTGGATGTGTTTTAGGGTGTATTTGAAATGCTGGAAGAGTGTTGTTTCGTTGTTTCTTTGAGAAAGAAATTTGGCTCAATTTTGAGATTTTTGCTAAGCCGCGCGCCTGTCAAATAGTGTCCGAGCTAGGGTTAGGGTTAGATTGAAAAGAACACCTAGACATTTTGGAATGCCTTGGATGTGTTTTAGGGTGTATTTGAAATGCTGGAAGAGTGTTGTTTCATTGAGAATGAAATTTGGCCAAATTTTGAGATTTTTGCTAAGCCGTGCGCCTGTCAACTATTATCCGAGGTATGGTTAGGGTTAGGTTGAAAACAACACCAAGACATTTTGCAATGCCTTGGATGTGTTTTAGGGTGTATTTGAAATGCTGGAAGAGTGTCGTTTCGTTGTTTCTTTGAGAAAGAAATTTGGCCCAATTTTGAGATTTTTGCTAAGCCGCTAGCCTGTCAAATAGTGTCCGAGCTATGGTTAGGGTTAAGTTGAAAAGAAAACCTAGACATTTTGGAATGCCTTGGATGTGTTTTAGGGTGTATTTGAAATGCTGGAAGAGTGTCGTTTCGTTGTTTCTTTGAGATAGAAATCTGGCCCAATTTTGAGATTTTTCTAAGCCGCGCGCCTATCAAGAAGTGTCCGAGCTAGGGTTAGGATTATGTGGAAAACAACACCTAGACATTTTGGAATGCCTTGGATGTGTTTTAGGGTGTATTTGAAATGCTGGAAGAGTGCCGTTTCGTTGTTTCTTTGAGAAAGAAATTTGGCCCAATTTTGAGATTTTTGGTAAGCCGCGCGCCTGTCAAATAGTGTCCGAGCTATGGTTAGGGTTAGGTTGAAAAGAACACCTAGATATTTTGGAATGCCTTGGATGTGTTTTAGGGTGTATTTGAAATGCTGGAAGAGTGTTGTTTCGTTGTTTCTTTGAGAAAGAAATTTGGCCCATTTTGAGATTTTTCCTAAGCCGCGCGCCTGACATATAGTGTCCGAGCTAGGGTTAGGGTTATGTAGAGAACAACACCTAGTCATTTTGGAATGCCTTGGATGTGTTTTAGGGTGTATTTGAAATTCTGGAAGAGTGTCGTTTCGTTGTTTCTTTGAGAAAGAAATGTGGCTCAATTTTGAGATTTTTGCTAAGCCGCGCGCCTGTCAACTATTATCCAAGCTATGGTTAGGGTTAGGTTGAAAACAACACCTAGACATTTTGTAATGCCTTGGATGTGTTTTAGGGTGTATTTGAAATCCTGGAAGAGTGCCGTTTCGTTGCTTCTTTGAGAAAGAAATTTGGCCCAATTTTGAGATTTTTGCTAAGCCGCGCGCCTGTCAAAAAGTGTCCGAGCTAGGGTAAGGGTTATGTAGAAAACAACACCTAGACATTTTGGAATGCCTTGGATGTGTTTTAGCGTGTATTTGAAATGCCGGAAGAGTGTTGTTTCGTTGTTTCTTTGAGAAAGAAATTTGGCCAAATTTTGAGATTTTTGCTAAGCCTTGCGCCTGTCAACTAGTATCCGAGCTATTGTTAGGGTTAGAGTGAAAACAACACCTAGACATTTGGAATGCCTTGGATGTGTTTTAGGGTGTGTTTGAAATGCTGGAAGAGTGTCGCTTTGTTGTTTCTTTGAGAAAGTAATTTGGCTCAATTTTGAGATTTTTGCTAAGCCGCGCGCCTGTCAACTATTATCCGAACTAAGGTTAGGGTTAGGTTGAAAACAACACCTAGACATTTTGTAATGCCTTGGATGTGTTTTAGGGTGTATTTGAAATCCTGGAAGAGTGCCGTTTCGTTGTTTCTTTGAGAAAGAAATTTGGCCCAATTTTGAGATTTTTGCTAAGCCGCGCGCCTGTCAAAAAGTGTCCGAGCTAGGGTTAGGGTTATGTAGAAAACAATACCTAGACATTTTGGAATGCCTTGGATGTGTTTTAGCGTGTATTTGAAATGCTGGAAGAGTGTCGTTTCGTTGTTTCTTTGAGAAAGAAATTTGGCCCAATTTTGAGATTTTTGCTAAGCCGCGCGCCTGTCAAATAGTGTCCGAGCTAGGGTTAGGAATGGGTAGAAAACAACACCTAGACATTTTGGAATGCCTTGGATGTGTTTTAGGGTGTATTTGAAATGCTGGAAGAATGTTGTTTCGTTGTTTCTTTGAGATTGAAATTTGGCCCAATTTTGAGATTTTTGCTAAGCCGCGCGCCTGTCAAAAAGTGTCCGAGCTAGGGTTAGGGTTATGTAGAAAACAACACCTAGACATTTTGGAATGCCTTGGATGTGTTTTAGGGTGTATTTGAAATACTGGAAGAGTGTCGTTTCGTTGTTTCTTTGAGATAGAAATCTGGCCCAATTTTGAGATTTTTCTAAGCCGCGCGCCTATCAAGAAGTGTCCGAGCTAGGGTTAGGATTATGTGGAAAACAACACCTAGACATTTTGGAATGCCTTGGATGTGTTTTAGGGTGTATTTGAAATGCTGGAAGAGTGCCGTTTCGTTGTTTCTTTGAGAAAGAAATTTGGCCCAATTTTGAGATTTTTGGTAAGCCGCGCGCCTGTCAAAGAGTGTCCGAGCTAGGGTTAGGGTTATGTAGAAAACAAAACCTAGACATTTTGGAATGCCTTGGATGTGTTTTAGGGTGTATTTGAAATGCTGGAAGAGTGTCGTTTTGTTGTTTCTTTGAGAAAGAAATTTGGCCCAATTTTGAGATTTTTGCTAAGCCGCGCGCCTGTCAAATAGTGTCCGACCTAGTGTTAGGGTTAGATTGAAAAGAACACCTAGACATTTTGGAATGCCTTGGATGTGTTTTAGGGTGTATTTGAAATGCTGGAAGAGTGTTGATTCATTGTTTATTTGAGAAAGAAATTTGGCTCAATTTTGAGATTTTTTGCTCAGCCGTGCGCCTGTCAAATAGTGTCCGAGCTTGGGTTAGGGTTAGGTAGAAAACAACACCTAGACATTTTGGAATGCCTTGGATGTGTTTTAGGGTGTATTTGAAATGCTGGAAGAGTGTCGTTTCGTTGTTTCTTTGAGAAAGAAATTTGGCCCAATTTTGAGATTTTTGCTAAGCCGCGCGCCTGTCAAATAGTGTCCGAACTAGGGTTAGGGTTAGGTAGAAAACAACACCTAGACATTTTGGAATGCCTTGGATGTGTTTTAGGGTGTATTTGAAATGCTGGAAGAGTGTCGTTTCGTTGTTTCTTTGAGAAAGAAATTTGGCCCAATTTTGAGATTTTTGCTAAGCCGCGCGCCTGTCAAATAGTGTCCGAGCTATGGTTAGGGTTAGGTTGAAAAGAACACCTAGATATTTTGGAATGCCTTGGATGTGTTTTAGGGTGTATTTGAAATGCTGGAAGAGTGTTGTTTCGTTGTTTCTTTGAGAAAGAAATTTGGCCCATTTTGAGATTTTTCCTAAGCCGCGCGCCTGACATATAGTGTCCGAGCTAGGGTTAGGGTTATGTAGAGAACAACACCTAGTCATTTTGGAATGCCTTGGATGTGTTTTAGGGTGTATTTGAAATTCTGGAAGAGTGTCGTTTCGTTGTTTCTTTGAGAAAGAAATGTGGCTCAATTTTGAGATTTTTGCTAAGCCGCGCGCCTGTCAACTATTATCCAAGCTATGGTTAGGGTTAGGTTGAAAACAACACCTAGACATTTTGTAATGCCTTGGATGTGTTTTAGGGTGTATTTGAAATCCTGGAAGACTGCCGTTTCGTTGCTTCTTTGAGAAAGAAATTTGGCCCAATTTTGAGATTTTTGCTAAGCCGCGCGCCTGTCAAAAAGTGTCCGAGCTAGGGTTAGGGTTATGTAGAAAACAACACCTAGACATTTTGGAATGCCTTGGATGTGTTTTAGCGTGTATTTGAAATGCCGGAAGAGTTTCGTTTCGTTCTTTCTTTGAGATAGAAATCTGGCCCAATTTTGAGATTTTTCTAAGCCGCGCGCCTATCAAGAAGTGTCCGAGCTAGGGTTAGGATTATGTGGAAAACAACACCTAGACATTTTGGAATGCCTTGGATGTGTTTTAGCGTGTATTTGAAATGCTGGAAGAGTGTCGTTTCGTTGTTTCTTTGAGAAAGAAACCTGGCCCAATTTTGAGTTTTTTCTAAGCCGCGCGCCTGTCAACTATTATCAGAGCTATGGTTAGGGTTAGGTTGAAAACAACACCTAGACATTTTTCAATGCCTTGGATGTGTTTTAGGATGTATTTGAAATGCTGGAAGAGTGTTGTTTCGTTGTTTCGTTGAGAAAGAAATTTGGCACAATTTTGAGATTTTTGCTAAGCCGCGCGCCTGTAAAATAGTGTCCGAGCTAGGGTTAGGGTTAGGTTGAAAAGAACACCTAGACATTTTGGAATGCCTTGGATGTGTTTTAGGGTGTATTTGAAATGCTGGAAGAGTGTTGTTTCGTTGTTTCTTTGAGAAAGAAATTTGGCCCAATTTTGAGATTTTTGCTAAGCCGCGCGCCTGTCAAATAGTGTCCGAGCTAGGGTTAGGAATAGGTAGAAAACAACACCTAGACATTTTGGAATGCCTTGGATGTGTTTAGGGTGTATTTGAAATGCTGGAAGAGTGCCGTTTCGTTGTTTCTTTGAGAAAGAAATTTGGCCCAATTTTGAGATTTTTGCTAAGCCGCGCGCCTGTCAAAGAGTGTCCGAGCTAGGGTTATGGTTATATAGAAAAGAACACCTAGACATTTTTCAATGCCTTAGATGTGTTTTAGGATGTATTTGAAATGCTGGAAGAGTGTTATTTCGTTGTTTCTTTGAGAAAGAAATCTGGCCCAATTTTGAGATTTTTGCTAAGCCGTGCGCCTGTCAAATAGTGTCCGAGCTAGGGTTAGGGTTAGGTAGAAAACAACACCTAGACATTTTGGAATGCCTTGGATGTGTTTTAGGGTGTATTTGAAATGCTGGAAGAGTGTCGTTTCATTGTTTCTTTGAGAAAGAAATTTGGCCCAATTTTGAGATTTTTGCTAAGCCGTGCGCCTGTCAAATAGTGTCCGAGCTAGGGTTAGGGTTATATAGAAAACAAAACCTAGACATTTCGGAATGCCTTGGATGTGTTTTAGGGTGTATTTGAAATGCTGGAAGAGTGTCGTTTCGTTGTTTCTTTGAGAAAGAAATTTGGCCCAATTTTGAGATTTTTGCTAAGCCGCGCGCCTGTCAAATAGTGTCCGAGCTAGGGTTAGGAATAGGTAGAAAACAACACCTAGACATTTTGGAATGCCTTGGATGTGTTTTAGGGTGTATTTGAAATGCTGGAAGAGTGTCGTTTCGTTGTTTCTTTGAGAAAGAAATCTGGCCCAATTTTGAGATTTTTGCTAAGCCGCGCGCCTGTCAAATAGTGTCCGAGCTAGGGTTAGGAATAGGTAGAAAACAACACCTAGACATTTTGGAATGCCTTGGATGTGTTTTAGGGTGTATTTGAAATGCTGGAAGAGTGTCGTTTCATTGTTTCTTTGAGAAAGAAATTTGGCCCAATTTTGAGATTTTTGCTAAGCCGCGCGCCTGTCAATTAGTGTCCGACCTAGTGTTAGGGTTAGATTGAAAAGAACACCTAGACATTTTGGAATGCCTTGGATGTGTTTTAGGGTGTATTTGAAATGCTGGAAGAGTGTTGATTCATTGTTTATTTGAGAAAGAAATTTGGCTCAATTTTGAGATTTTTGCTAAGCCGTGCGCCTGTCAAATAGTGTCCGAGCTTGGGTTTGGGTTAGGTAGAAAACAACACCTAGACATTTTGGAATGCCTTGGATGTGTTTTAGGGTGTATTTGAAATGCTGGAAGAGTGTCGTTTCGTTGTTTCTTTGAGAAAGAAATTTGGCCCAATTTTGAGATTTTTGCTAAGCCGCGCGCCTGTCATATAGTGTCCGAACTAGGGTTAGGGTTAGGTAGAAAACAACACCTAGACATTTTGGAATGCCTTGGATGTGTTTTAGGGTGTATTTGAAATGCTGGAAGAGTGTCGTTTCGTTGTTTCTTTGAGAAAGAAATTTGGCCCAATTTTGAGATTTTTGCTAAGCCGCGCGCCTGTCAAATAGTGTCCGAGCTAGGGTTAGGAATAGGTAGAAAACAACACCTAGACATTTTGGAATGCCTTGGATGTGTTTTAGGGTGTATTTGAAATGCTGGAAGAGTGTTGTTTCGTTGTTTCTTTGAGAAAGAAATTTGGCCCATTTTGAGATTTTTCCTAAGCCGCGCGCCTGACATATAGTGTCCGAGCTAGGGTTAGGGTTATGTAGAGAACAACACCTAGTCATTTTGGAATGCCTTGGATGTGTTTTAGGGTGTATTTGAAATTCTGGAAGAGTGTCGTTTCGTTGTTTCTTTGAGAAAGAAATGTGGCTCAATTTTGAGATTTTTGCTAAGCCGCGCGCCTGTCAACTATTATCCAAGCTATGGTAAGGGTTAGGTTGAAAACAACACCTAGACATTTTGGAATGCCTTGGATGTGTTTTAGGGTGTATTTGAAATTCTGGAAGAGTGTTGTTTCGTTGATTCTTTGAGAAAGAAATTTGGCACAATTTTGAGATTTTTGCTAAGCCGCGCGCCTGTCAAATAGTGTCCGAGCTAGGGTTAGGGTTAGGTTGAAAAGAACACCTAGACATTTTGGAATGCCTTGGATGTGTTTTAGGGTGTATTTGAAATGCTGGAAGAGTGCCGTTTCGTTGTTTCTTTGAGAAAGAAATTTGGCCCAATTTTGAGATTTTTGCTAAGCCGCGCGCCTGTCAAAGAGTGTCCGAGCTAGGGTTAGGGTTATATAGAAAACAAAACCTAGACATTTCGGAATGCCTTGGATGTGTTTTAGGGTGTATTTGAAATGCTGAAAGAGTGTCGTTTTGTTGTTTCTTTGAGAAAGAAATTTGGCCCAATTTTGAGATTTTTGCTAAGCCGCGCGCCTGTCAAATAGTGTCCGAGCTAGAGTTAGGGTTAGATTTAAAAGAACACCTAGACATTTTTCAATGCCTTGGATGTGTTTTAGGATGTATTTGAAATGCTGGAAGAGTGTTGCTTCGTTGTTTCTTTGAGAAAGAAATTTGGCACAATTTTGAGATTTTTGCTAAGCCGCGCGCCTGTCAAATAGTGTCCGAGCTAGGGTTAGGGTTAGGTTGAAAAGAACACCTAGACATTTTGGAATGCCTTGGATGTGTTTTAGGGTGTATTTGAAATGCTGGAAGAGTGTTGTTTCGTTGTTTCTTTGAGAAAGAAATTTGGCCCAATTTTGAGATTTTTGCTAAGCCGCGCGCCTGTCAAATAGTGTCCGAGCTAGGGTTAGGAATAGGTAGAAAACAACACCTAGACATTTTGGAATGCCTTGGATGTGTTTTAGGGTGTATTTGAAATGCTGGAAGAGTGTTGTTTCGTTGTTTCTTTGAGAAAGAAATCTGGCCCAATTTTGAGATTTTTGCTAAGCCGTGCGCCTGTCAAATAGTGTCCGAGCTAGGATTAGGGTTAGGTAGAAAACAACACCTAGACATTTTGGAATGCCTTGGATGTGTTTTAGGGTGTATTTGAAATGCTGGAAGAGTGTCGTTTCATTGTTTCTTTGAGAAAGAAATTTGGCCCAATTTTGAGATTTTTGCTAAGCCGCGCGCCTGTCAAATAGTGTCCGAGCTAGGGTTAGGGTTAGATTGAAAAGAACACCTAGACATTTTGGAATGCCTTGGATGTGTTTTAGTGTGTATTTGAAATGCTGGAAGAGTGTTGTTTCGTTTTTTCATTGAGAATGAAATTTGGCCAAATTTTGAGATTTTTGCTAAGCCGTGCGCCTGTCAACTAATATCCGAGGTATGGTTAGGGTTAGGTTGAAAACAACACCTAGACATTTTGCAATGCCTTGGATGTGTTTTAGGGTGTATTTGAAATGCTGGAAGAGTGTCGTTTCGTTGTTTCTTTGAGAAAGAAATCTGGCCCAATTTTGAGATTTTTGCTAAGCCGCGCGCCTGTCAAAGAGTGTCCGAGCTAGGGTTAGGGTTATATAGAAAACAAAACCTAGACATTTTGGAATGCCTTGGATGTGTTTTAGGGTGTATTTGAAATGCTGGAAGAGTGTCGTTTCGTTGTTTCTTTGAGAAAGAAATTTGGCCCAATTTTGAGATTTTTGCTAAGCCGCGCGCCTGTCAAATAGTGTCCGAGCTAGGGTTAGGGTTAGATTGAAAAGAACACCTAGACATTTTTCAATGCCTTAGATGTGTTTTAGGATGTATTTGAAATGCTGGAAGAGTGTTGTCTCGTTGTTTCTTTGAGAAAGAAATTTGGCACAATTTTGAGATTTTTGCTAAGCCGCGCGCCTGTCAAATAGTGTCCGAGCTAGGGTTAGGGTTAGGTTGAAAAGAACACCTAGACATTTTGGAATGCCTTGGATGTGTTTTAGGGTGTATTTGAAATGCTGGAAGAGTGTTGATTCATTGTTTATTTGAGAAAGAAATTTGGCTCAATTTTGAGATTTTTGCTAAGCCGTGCGCCTGTCAAATAGTGTCCGAGCTTGGGTTTGGGTTAGGTAGAAAACAACACCTAGACTTTTTGGAATGCCTTGGATGTGTTTTAGGGTGTATTTGAAATGCTGGAAGAGTGTCGTTTCGTTGTTTCTTTGAGAAAGAAATTTGGCCCAATTTTGAGATTTTTGCTAAGCCGCGCGCATGTCAAATAGTGTCCGAACTAGGGTTAGGGTTAGGTAGAAAACAACACCTAGACATTTTGGAATGCCTTGGATGTGTTTTAGGGTGTATTTGAAATGCTGGAAGAGTGTCGTTTCGTTGTTTCTTTGAGATAGAAATCTGGCCCAATTTTGAGATTTTTCTAAGCCGCGCGCCTATCAAGAAGTGTCCGAGCTAGGGTTAGGAATAGGTAGAAAATAACACCTAGACATTTTGGAATGCCTTGGATGTGTTTTAGGGTGTATTTGAAATGCTGGAAGAGTGTTGTTTCGTTGTTTCTTTGAGAAAGAAATTTGGCCCAATTTTGAGATATTTGCTAAGCCGCGCGCCTGTCAAATAGTGTCCGAGCTAGGGTTAGGAATATGTAGAAAACAACACCTAGACATTTTGGAATGCCTTGGAAGTGTTTTAGGGTGTATTTGAAATGCTGGAAGAGTGCCGTTTCGTTGTTTCTTTGAGAAAGAAATTTGGCCCAATTTTGAGATTTTTGCTAAGCCGCGCGCCTGTCAAATAGTGTCCGAGCTATGGTTAGGGTTAGGTTGAAAAGAACACCTAGACATTTTGGAATGCCTTGGATGTGTTTTA
This sequence comes from Atractosteus spatula, assembly GCF_055471065.1. Classification (NCBI taxonomy): domain Eukaryota; kingdom Metazoa; phylum Chordata; class Actinopteri; order Semionotiformes; family Lepisosteidae; genus Atractosteus; species Atractosteus spatula. The sequence continues at coordinate 44,184,523 of NC_142712.1, read as the reverse complement.
GGGTGTATTTGAAATGCTGGAAGAGTGTCGTTTCGTTGTTTCTTTGAGAAAGAAATTTGGCCCAATTTTGAGATTTTTGCTAAGCCGCGCGCCTGTCAACTATTATCAGAGCTATGGTTAGGGTTAGGTTGAAAACAACACCTAGACATTTTTCAATGCCTTGGATGTGTTCTAGGATGTATTTGAAATGCTGGAAGAGTGTTGTTTCGTTGTTTCTTTGAGAAAGAAATTTGGCCCAATTTTGAGATTTTTGCTAAGCCGCGCGCCTGTCAAATAGTGTCCGAGCTAGGGTTAGGAATAGGTAGAAAACAACACTTAGACATTTTGGAATGCCTTGGATGTGTTTTAGGGTGTATTTGAAATGCTGGAAGAATGTCGTTTCGTTGTTTCTTTGAGAAAGAAATTTGGCCCAATTTTGAGATTTTTGCTAAGCCGCGCGCCTGTCAAATAGTGTCCGAACTAGGGTTAGGGTTAGATTGAAAAGAACACCTAGACATTTTGGAATGCCTTGGATGTGTTTTAGGGTGTATTTGAAATGCTGGAAGAGTGTTGATTCATTGTTTATTTGAGAAAGAAATTAGGCTCAATTTTGAGATTTTTGCTAAGCCGCTCGCCTGTCAAAAAGTGTCCGAGCTAGGGTTAGGGTTATGTAGAAAACAAAACCTAGACATTTTAGAATGCCTTGGATGTGTTTTAGGGTGTATTTGAAATGCTGGAAGAGTGTTGTTTCATTGAGAAAGAAATTTGGCCCAATTTTGATATTTTTGCTAAGCCGCGCGCCTGTCAAATGGTGTCCGAGCTAGGGTTAGGGTAAGGTTGAAAAGAACACCTAGACATTTTGAAATGCCTTGGATGTGTTTTAGGGTGTATTTGAAATGCTGGAAGAATGTTGTTTCGTTGTTTCTTTGAGATTGAAATTTGGCCCAATTTTGAGATTTTTGCTAAGCCGCGAGCCTGTCAAAAAGTGTCCGAGCTAGGGTTAGGGTTATGTAGAAAACAACACCTAGACATTTTGGAATGCCTTGGATGTGTTTTAGGGTGTATTTGAAATACTGGAAGAGTGCCGTTTCGTTGTTTCTTTGAGATAGAAATTTGGCCCAATTTTGAGATTTTTCTAAGCGGCGCGCCTATCAAGAAGTGTCCGAGCTAGGGTTAGGATTATGTGGAAAACAACACCTAGACATTTTGGAATGCCTTGGATTTGTTTTAGGGTGTATTTGAAATTCTGGAAGAGTGCCGTTTCGTTGTTTCTTTGAGATAGAAATTTGGCCCAATTTTGAGATTTTTGCTAAGCCGCGCGCCTGTCAAATAGTGTCCGAGCTAGGGTTAGGGTTAGATTGAAAAGAACACCTAGACATTTTGGAATGCCTTGGATGTGTTTTAGGGTGTATTTGAAATGCTGGAAGAGTGTCGTTTCGTTGTTTCTTTGAGATAGAAATCTGGCCCAATTTTGAGATTTTTCTAAGCCGCGCGCCTATCAAGAAGTGTCCGAGCTAGGGTTAGGATTATGTGGAAAACAACACCTAGACATTTTGGAATGCCTTGGATTTGTTTTAGGGTGGATTTGAAATGCTGGAAGAGTGCCGTTTCGTTGTTTCTTTGAGATAGAAATTTGGCCCAATTTTGAGATTTTTGCTAAGCCGCGCGCCTGTCAAATAGTGTCCGAGCTAGGGTTAGGGTTAGATTGAAAAGAACACCTAGACATTTTGGAATGCCTTGGATGTGTTTTAGGGTGTATTTGAAATGATGGAAGAGTGTTGTTTCGTTGTTTCTTTGAGAAAGAAATTTGGCCCAATTTTGAGATTTTTGCCAAGCCGCGCGCCTGTCAAATAGTGTCCGAGCTAGGGTTAGGGTTAGATTGAAAAGAACACCTAGACATTTTGGAATGCCTTGGATGTGTTTTAGGGTGTATTTGAAATGCTGGAAGAGTGTTGTTTCGTTGTTTCATTGAGAATGAAATTTGGCCAAATTTTGAGATTTTTGCTAAGCCGTGCGCCTGTCAACTATTATCCGAGGTATGGTTAGGGTTAGGTTGAAAACAACACCTACACATTTTGGAATGCATTGGATGTGTTTTAGGGTGTATTTGAAATGCTGGAAGAGTGTCGTTTCGTTGTTTCTTTGAGAAAGAAATTTGGCCCAATTTTGAGATTTTTGCTAAGCCGCGCGCCTGTCAAAGAGTGTCCGAGCTAGGGTTAGGGTTATATAGAAAACAAAACCTAGACATTTCGGAATGCCTTGGATGTGTTTTAGGGTGTATTTGAAATGCTGAAAGAGTGTCGTTTTGTTGTTTCTTTGAGAAAGAAATTTGGCCCAATTTTGAGATTTTTGCTAAGCCGCGCGCCTGTCAAATAGTGTCCGAGCTAGAGTTAGGGTTAGATTTAAAAGAACACCTAGACATTTTTCAATGCCTTGGATGTGTTTTAGGATGTATTTGAAATGCTGGAAGAGTGTTGCTTCGTTGTTTCTTTGAGAAAGAAATTTGGCACAATTTTGAGATTTTTGCTAAGCCGCGCGCCTGTCAAATAGTGTCCGAGCTAGGGTTAGGGTTAGGTTGAAAAGAACACCTAGACATTTTGGAATGCCTTGGATGTGTTTTAGGGTGTATTTGAAATGCTGGAAGAGTGTTGTTTCGTTGTTTCTTTGAGAAAGAAATTTGGCCCAATTTTGAGATTTTTGCTAAGCCGCGCGCCTGTCAAATAGTGTCCGAGCTAGGGTTAGGAATAGGTAGAAAACAACACCTAGACATTTTGGAATGCCTTGGATGTGTTTTAGGGTGTATTTGAAATGCTGGAAGAGTGTTGTTTCGTTGTTTCTTTGAGAAAGAAATCTGGCCCAATTTTGAGATTTTTGCTAAGCCGTGCGCCTGTCAAATAGTGTCCGAGCTAGGATTAGGGTTAGGTAGAAAACAACACCTAGACATTTTGGAATGCCTTGGATGTGTTTTAGGGTGTATTTGAAATGCTGGAAGAGTGTCGTTTCATTGTTTCTTTGAGAAAGAAATTTGGCCCAATTTTGAGATTTTTGCTAAGCCGCGCGCCTGTCAAATAGTGTCCGAACTAGGGTTAGGGTTAGATTGAAAAGAACACCTAGACATTTTGGAATGCCTTGGATGTGTTTTAGGGTGTATTTGAAATGCTGGAAGAGTGTTGATTCATTGTTTATTTGAGAAAGAAATTAGGCTCAATTTTGAGATTTTTGCTAAGCCGCTCGCCTGTCAAAAAGTGTCCGAGCTAGGGTTAGGGTTATGTAGAAAACAAAACCTAGACATTTTAGAATGCCTTGGATGTGTTTTAGGGTGTATTTGAAATGCTGGAAGAGTGTTGTTTCATTGAGAAAGAAATTTGGCCCAATTTTGATATTTTTGCTAAGCCGCGCGCCTGTCAAATGGTGTCCGAGCTAGGGTTAGGGTAAGGTTGAAAAGAACACCTAGACATTTTGAAATGCCTTGGATGTGTTTTAGGGTGTATTTGAAATGCTGGAAGAATGTTGTTTCGTTGTTTCTTTGAGATTGAAATTTGGCCCAATTTTGAGATTTTTGCTAAGCCGCGAGCCTGTCAAAAAGTGTCCGAGCTAGGGTTAGGGTTATGTAGAAAACAACACCTAGACATTTTGGAATGCCTTGGATGTGTTTTAGGGTGTATTTGAAATACTGGAAGAGTGCCGTTTCGTTGTTTCTTTGAGATAGAAATTTGGCACAATTTTGAGATTTTTGCTAAGCCGCGCGCCTGTAAAATAGTGTCCGAGCTAGGGTTAGGGTTAGGTTGAAAAGAACACCTAGACATTTTGGAATGCCTTGGATGTGTTTTAGGGTGTATTTGAAATGCTGGAAGAGTGTTGTTTCGTTGTTTCTTTGAGAAAGAAATTTGGCCCAATTTTGAGATTTTTGCTAAGCCGCGCGCCTGTCAAAGAGTGTCCGAGCTAGGGTTAGGGTTATGTAGAAAACAAAACCTAGACATTTTGGAATGCCTTGGATGTGCTTTAGGGTGTATTTGAAATGCTGGAAGAGTGTCGTTTCGTTGTTTCTTTGAGAAAGAAATTTGGCCCAATTTTGAGATTTTTGCTAAGCCGCGCGCCTGTCAAATAGTGTCCGAGCTAGGGTTAGGGTTAGGTTGAAAAGAACACCTAGACATTTTGGAATGCCTTGGATGTGTTTTAGGGTGTATTTGAAATGCTGGAAGAGTGTCGTTTCGTTGTTTCTTTTAGAAAGAAATTTGGCCCAATTTTGAGATTTTTGCTAAGCCGCGCGCCTGTCAACTATTATCCAAGCTATGGTTAGGGTTAGATTGAAAAGAACACCTAGACATTTTTCAATGCCTTAGATGTGTTTTAGGATGTATTTGAAATGCTGGAAGAGTGTTGTTTCGTTGTTTCTTTGAGAAAGAAATTTGGCCCAATTTTGAGATTTTTGCTAAGCCGCGCGCCTGTCAAATAGTGTCCGAGCTAGGGTTAGGGTTAGATTGAAAAGAACACCTAGACATTTTTCAATGCCTTAGATGTGTTTTAGGATGTATTTGAAATGCTGGAAGAGTGTTGTTTCGTTGTTTCTTTGAGAAAGAAATTTGGCCCAATTTTGAGATTTTTGCTAAGCCGCGCGCCTGTCAAATAGTGTCCGAGCTAGGGTTAGGAATAGGTAGAAAACAACACTTAGACATTTTAGAATGCCTTGGATGTGTTTTAGGGTGTATTTGAAATGCTGGAAGAGTGCCGTTTCGTTGTTTCTTTGAGAAAGAAATTTGGCCCAATTTTGAGATTTTTGCTAAGCCGCGCGCCTCTCAAAGAGTGTCCGAGCTAGGGTTAGGGTTATGTAGAAAACAAAACCTAGACATTTTGGAATGCCTTGGATGTGTTTTAGGGTGTATTTGAAAAGCTGGAAGAGTGTCGTTTCGTTGTTTCTTTGAGAAAGAAATTTGGCCCAATTTTGAGATTTTTGCTAAGCCGCGCGCCTGTCAAATAGTGTCCGAACTAGGGTTAGGGTTAGATTGAAAAGAACACCTAGACATTTTGGAATGCCTTGGATGTGTTTTAGGGTGTATTTGAAATACTGGAAGAGTGTTGATTCATTGTTTATTTGAGAAAGAAATTTGGCTCAATTTTGAGATTTTTGCTAAGCCGCTCGCCTGTCAAAAAGTGTCCGAGCTAGGGTTAGGGTTATGTAGAAAACAAAACCTAGACATTTTAGAATGCCTTGGATGTGTTTTAGGGTGTATTTGAAATGCTGGAAGAGTGTTGTTTCGTTGTTTCTTTGAGAAAGAAATTTGGCCCAAATTTGAGATTTTTGCTAAGCCGCGCGCCTGTCAAATAGTATCCGAGCTAGGGTTAGGGTTAGATTGAAAAGAACACCTAGACATTTTGGAAGGCCTTGGATGTGTTTTAGGGTGTATTTGAAATGCTGGAAGAGTGTTGTTTCATTGAGAAAGAAATTTGGCCCAATTTTGATATTTTTGCTAAGCCGCGCGCCTGTCAAATGGTGTCCGAGCTAGGGTTAGGGTAAGGTTGAAAAGAACACCTAGACATTTTGAAATGCCTTGGATGTGTTTTAGGGTGTATTTGAAATGCTGGAAGAATGTTGTTTCGTTGTTTCTTTGAGATTGAAATTTGGCCCAATTTTGAGATTTTTGCTAAGCCGCGAGCCTGTCAAAAAGTGTCCGAGCTAGGGTTAGGGTTATGTAGAAAACAACACCTAGACATTTTGGAATGCCTTGGATGTGTTTTAGGGTGTATTTGAAATACTGGAAGAGTGTCGTTTCGTTGTTTCTTTGAGATAGAAATCTGGCCCAATTTTGAGATTTTTCTAAGCGGCGCGCCTATCAAGAAGTGTCCGAGCTAGGGTTAGGATTATGTGGAAAACAACACCTAGACATTTTGGAATGCCTTGGATTTGTTTTAGGGTGTATTTGAAATGCTGGAAGAGTGCCGTTTCGTTGTTTCTTTGAGATAGAAATTTGGCCCAATTTTGAGATTTTTGCTAAGCCGCGCGCCTGTCAAATAGTGTCCGAGCTAGGGTTAGGGTTAGATTGAAAAGAACACCTAGACATTTTGGAATGCCTTGGATGTGTTTTAGGGTGTATTTGAAATGCTGGAAGAGTGTTGTTTCGTTGTTTCTTTGAGAAAGAAATTTGGCCCAATTTTGAGATTTTTGCCAAGCCGCGCGCCTGTCAAATAGTGTCCGAGCTAGGGTTAGGGTTAGATTGAAAAGAACACCTAGACATTTTGGAATGCCTTGGATGTGTTTTAGGGTGTATTTGAAATGCTGGAAGAGTGTTGTTTCGTTGTTTCATTGAGAATGAAATTTGGCCAAATTTTGAGATTTTTGCTAAGCCGTGCGCCTGTCAACTATTATCCGAGGTATGGTTAGGGTTAGGTTGAAAACAACACCTACACATTTTGGAATGCATTGGATGTGTTTTAGGGTGTATTTGAAATGCTGGAAGAGTGTCGTTTCATTGTTTCTTTGAGAAAGAAATTTGGCCCAATTTTGAGATTTTTGCTAAGCCGCGCGCCTGTAAAATAGTGCCCGAGCTAGGGTTAGGGTTAGGTTGAAAAGAACACCTAGACATTTTGGAATGCCTTGGAAGTGTTTTAGGGTGTATTTGAAATGCTGGAAGAGTGCCGTTTCGTTGTTTCTTTGAGAAAGAAATTTGGCCCAATTTTGAGATTTTTGCCAAGCCGCGCGCCTGTCAAATAGTGTCCGAGCTAGGGTTAGGGTTAGATTGAAAAGAACACCTAGACATTTTGGAATGCCTTGGATGTGTTTTAGGGTGTATTTGAAATGCTGGAAGAGTGTTGTTTCGTTGTTTCATTGAGAATGAAATTTGGCCAAATTTTGAGATTTTTGCTAAGCCGTGCGCCTGTCAACTATTATCAGAGCTATGGTTAGGGTTAGGTTGAAAACAACACCTAGACATTTTTCAATGCCTTGGATGTGTTTTAGGATGTATTTGAAATGCTGGAAGAGTGTTGTTTCGTTGTTTCTTTGAGAAAGAAATTTGGCACAATTTTGAGATTTTTGCTAAGCCGCGCGCCTGTAAAATAGTGTCCGAGCTAGGGTTAGGGTTAGGTTGAAAAGAACACCTAGACATTTTGGAATGCCTTGGATGTGTTTTAGGGTGTATTTGAAATGCTGGAAGAGTGTTGTTTCGTTGTTTCTTTGAGAAAGAAATTTGGCCCAATTTTGAGATTTTTGCTAAGCCGCGCGCCTGTCAAAGAGTGTCCGAGCTAGGGTTAGGGTTATGTAGAAAACAAAACCTAGACATTTTGGAATGCCTTGGATGTGCTTTAGGGTGTATTTGAAATGCTGGAAGAGTGTCGTTTCGTTGTTTCTTTGAGAAAGAAATTTGGCCCAATTTTGAGATTTTTGCTAAGCCGCGCGCCTGTCAAATAGTGTCCGAGCTAGGGTTAGGGTTAGGTTGAAAAGAACACCTAGACATTTTGGAATGCCTTGGATGTGTTTTAGGGTGTATTTGAAATGCTGGAAGAGTGTCGTTTCGTTGTTTCTTTGAGAAAGAATTTTGGCCCAATTTTGAGATTTTTGCTAAGCCGCGCGCCTGTCAAAAAGTGTCTGAGCTAGGGTTAGGGTTATGTAGAAAACAACACCTAGACATTTTGTAATGCCTTGGAAGTGTTTTAGGGTGTATTTGAAATCCTGGAAGAGTGCCGTTTCGTTGTTTCTTTGAGAAAGAAATTTGGCCCAATTTTGAGATTTTTCCTAAGCCGCGCGCCTGTCAAAAAGTGTCCGAGCTAGGGTTAGGATTATGTGGAAAACAACACCTAGACATTTTGGAATGCCTTGGATGTGTTTTAGGGTGTATTTGAAATGCTGGAAGAGTGTTATTTCGTTGTTTCATTGAGAATGAAATTTGGCCAAATTTTGAGATTTTTGCTAAGCCGCTCGCCTGTCAAAAAGTGTCCGAGCTAGGTTTAGGGTTAGGTAGAAAACAACACCTAGACATTTTGGAATGCCTTGGATGTGTTTTAGGGTGTATTTGAAATGCTAGAAGAGTGCAGATTCGTTGTTTCTTTGAGAAATAAATTTTGCCGAATTTTGAGATTTTTGTTAAGCTGCGCCCGTGCCGTATACTGTCCGAGCTAGGGTTAGGGTTAGGTAGAAAACAACACCTAGACATTTTGGAATGCCTTGGATGTGTTTTAGGGTGTATTTGAAATGCTAGAAGAGTGTTGCTTCGTTGTTTCTTTGAGAAATAAAATTTTCCAAATTTTGAGATTTTTGCTAAGCCGCGCGCCTGTCAAATAGTGTCCGAACTAGGGTTAGGGTTAGATTGAAAAGAACACCTAGACATTTTGGAATGCCTTGGATGTGTTTTAGGGTGTATTTGAAATGCTGGAAGAGTGTTGATTCATGGTTTATTTGAGAAAGAAATTTGGCTCAATTTTGAGATTTTTGCTAAGCCGCTCGCCTGTCAAAAAGTGTCCGAGCTAGGGTTAGGGTTATGTAGAAAACAACACCTAGACATTTTGGAATGCCTTGGATGTGTTTTAGGGTGTATTTGAAATGCTAGAAGAGTGCAGATTCGTTGTTTCTTTGAGAAATAAATTTTGCCGAATTTTGAGATTTTTGTTAAGCTGCGCCCGTGCCGTATACTGTCCGAGCTAGGGTTAGGGTTAGGTAGAAAACAACACCTAGACATTTTGGAATGCCTTGGATGTGTTTTAGGGTGTATTTGAAATGCTAGAAGAGTGTTGCTTCGTTGTTTCTTTGAGAAATAAAATTTTCCAAATTTTGAGATTTTTGCTAAGCCGCGCGCCTGTCAAATAGTGTCCGAGCTAGGGTTAGGGTTAGGTTGAAAACAACACCTAGACATTTTGGAATACCTTGGATGTGTTTTAGGGTGTATTTGAAATGCTAGAAGAGTGGTGCTTCGTTGTTTCTTTGAGAAATAAATTTTTCCAAATTTGAGATTTTTTCTAAGCCGCGCGCCTCCCATATAGTGTCCGAGCTCGGGTTAGGGTTAGGTTGAAAACAACACCTAGACATTTTTCAATGCCTTGGATGTGTTTTAGGATGTATTTGAAATGCTGGAAGAGTGTTGTTTCGTTGTTTCTTTGAGAAAGAAATTTGGCACAATTTTGAGATTTTTGCTAAGCCGCGCGCCTGTAAAATAGTGTCCGAGCTAGGGTTAGGGTTAGGTTGAAAAGAACACCTAGACATTTTGGAATGCCTTGGATGTGTTTTAGGGTGTATTTGAAATGCTGGAAGAGTGTTGTTTCGTTGTTTCTTTGAGAAAGAAATTTGGCCCAATTTTGAGATTTTTGCTAAGCCGCGCGCCTGTCAAAGAGTGTCCGAGCTAGGGTTAGGGTTATGTAGAAAACAAAACCTAGACATTTTGGAATGCCTTGGATGTGCTTTAGGGTGTATTTGAAATGCTGGAAGAGTGTCGTTTCGTTGTTTCTTTGAGAAAGAAATTTGGCCCAATTTTGAGATTTTTGCTAAGCCGCGCGCCTGTCAAATAGTGTCCGAGCTAGTGTTAGGGTTAGGTTGAAAAGAACACCTAGACATTTTGGAATGCCTTGGATGTGTTTTAGGGTGTATTTGAAATGCTGGAAGAGTGTCGTTTCGTTGTTTCTTTGAGAAAGAATTTTGGCCCAATTTTGAGATTTTTGCTAAGCCGCGCGCCTGTCAAAAAGTGTCTGAGCTAGGGTTAGGGTTATGTAGAAAACAACACCTAGACATTTTGTAATGCCTTGGAAGTGTTTTAGGGTGTATTTGAAATCCTGGAAGAGTGCCGTTTCGTTGTTTCTTTGAGAAAGAAATTTGGCCCAATTTTGAGATTTTTGCTAAGCCGCGCGCCTGTCAGCTATTATCAGAGCTATGGTTAGGGTTAGGTTGAAAACAACACCTAGACATTTTTCAATGCCTTGGATGTGTTCTAGGATGTATTTGAAATGCTGGAAGAGTGTCGTTTCGTTGTTTCTTTGAGAAAGAAATTTGGCCCAATTTTGAGATTTTTGCTAAGCCGCGCGCCTGTCAAAAAGTGTCTGAGCTAGGGTTAGGGTTATGTAGAAAACAACACCTAGACATTTTGTAATGCCTTGGAAGTGTTTTAGGGTGTATTTGAAATCCTGGAAGAGTGCCGTTTCGTTGTTTCTTTGAGAAAGAAATTTGGCCCAATTTTGAGATTTTTCCTAAGCCGCGCGCCTGTCAAAAAGTGTCCGAGCTAGGGTTAGGATTATGTGGAAAACAACACCTAGACATTTTGGAATGCCTTGGATGTGTTTTAGGGTGTATTTGAAATGCTGGAAGAGTGTTATTTCGTTGTTTCATTGAGAATGAAATTTGGCCAAATTTTGAGATTTTTGCTAAGCCGTGCGCCTGTCAAATAGTGTCCGAGCTAGGTTTAGGGTTAGGTAGAAAACAACACCTAGACATTTTGCAATGCCTTGGATGTGTTTTAGGGTGTATTTGAAATGCTGGAAGAGTGTCGTTTCGTTGTTTCTTTGAGAAAGAAATTTTGCCCAATTTTGAGATTTTTGCTAAGCCGCGCGCCTGTCAACTATTATCAGAGCTATGGTTAGGGTTAGGTTGAAAACAACACCTAGACATTTTTCAATGCCTTGGATGTGTTTTAGGGTGTATTTGAAATGCTGGAAGAGTGTTGTTTCGTTGTTTCTTTGAGAAAGAAATTTGGCCCAATTTTGAGATTTTTGCTAAGCCGCGCGCCTGTCAAATAGTGTCCGAGCTAGGGTTAGGAATAGGTAGAAAACAACACTTAGACATTTTGGAATGCCTTGGATGTGTTTTAGGGTGTATTTGAAATGCTGGAAGAGTGCCGTTTCGTTGTTTCTTTGAGAAAGAAATTTGGCCCAATTTTGAGATTTTTGCTAAGCCGCGCGCCTGTCAAATAGTGTCCAAGCTAGGGTTAGGGTTAGGTTGAAAACAACACCTAGACATTTTGCAATGCCTTGGATGTGTTTTAGGGTGTATTTGAAATGCTAGAAGAGTGGTGCTTCGTTGTTTCTTTGAGAAATAAATTTTTCCAAATTTGAGATTTTTTCTAAGCCGCGCGCCTCCCATATAGTGTCCGAGCTCGGGTTAGGGTTAGGTTCAAAACAACACCTAGACATTTTGGAATGCCTTGGATGTGTTTTAGGGTGTATTTGAAATGTTGGAAGAGCGTTGCTTCGTTGTTTCTTTGAGAAATAAATTTTTCCAAATTTGAGATTTTTGCTAAGCTGCGCGCCTGCCATATAGTGTTCGAACTTGGGTAAGGGTTAGGTTCAAAACAACACCTAGACATTTTGGAATGCCTTGGATGTGTTTTAGGGTGTATTTGAAATGCTGGAAGAGTTTTGTTTCGTTGTTTCATTGAGAAAGAAATTTGGTCCACTTTTGGGATTTTTGCTAAGCCGCGCGCCTGTCAAATAGTGTCCGAGCTTGGGTTAGGGTTAGGTTCAAAACAACACCTAGGCATTTTGGAATGCCTTGGATGTGTTTTAGGGTGTATTTGAAATGCTGGAAGAGTGTTGTTTCGTTGTTTCTTTGGGAAAGAAATTTGGCCCAATTTTGATAATTTTGCTAAGCCGCGTGCCTGTCAAATAGTGTCCGAGCTAGGGATAGGGTTAGGTAGAAAACAAGACCTAGACATTTTGGAATGCCTTGGATGTGTATTAGGGTGTATTTGAAATGCTGGAAGATCGTTGCTTCGTTGTTTCTTTGAGAAATAAATTTTCCCGAATTTTGAGATTTTTGTTAAGCTGCGCGCCTGCCGTATACTGTCCGAGCTAGGGTTAGGGTTAGGTAGAAAACAACACCTAGACATTTTGGAATGCCTTGGATGTGTTTTAGGGTGTATTTGAAATGCTGGAAGAGCGTTGGTTCGTTGTTTCTTTGAGAAATAAATTTTCCCGAATTTTGAGATTTTTGCTAAGTTGCGCGCCTGCCATATAGTGTTCGAGCTATGGTTAGGGTTAGGTTGAAAACAACACCTGGACATTTTGGAATGCCTTGGATGCTTTTAAGAGTGTATTTGAAATGCTGGAAGAGTGCTGTTTCGTTGTTTCATTGAGAAAGAAATTTGGCCAAATTTTGGGATTTTTGCTAAGCCGCGCGCCTGTCAAATAGTGTCCGAGCTAGGGTTAGGGTTAGTTTGAAAACAAGACCTAGACATTTTGGAATGCTTTGGATGTGTTTTAGGGTGTATTTGAAATGCTAGAAGAGTGGTGCTTCGTTGTTTCTTTGAGAAATAAATTTTTCCAAATTTGAGATTTTTTCTAAGCCGCGCGCCTGCCATATAGTGTCCGAGCTCGGGTTAGGGTTAGGTAGAAAACAGGACCTAGACATTTTGGAATGCCTTGGATGTGTTTAGGGTGTATTTGAAATGCTGGAAGAGTGTTGTTTCGTTGTTTCTTTGGGAAAGAAATTTGGCCCAATTTTGATAATTTTGCTAAGCCGCGTGCCTGTCAAATAGTGTCCGAGCTAGGGATAGGGTTAGGTAGAAAACAAGACCTAGACATTTTGGAATGCCTTGGATGTGTTTTAGGGTGTATTTGAAATGCTGGAAGAGCGTTGCTTCGTTGTTTCTTTGAGAAATAAATTTTCCCGAATTTTGAGATTTTTGCTAAGCTGCGCGCCTGCCATATAGTGTTCGAGCTTGGGTTAGGGTTAGGTTGAAAACAACACCTGGACATTTTGGAATGCCTTGGATGCTTTTAAGAGTGTATTTGAAATGCTGGAAGAGTGCTGTTTCGTTGTTTCATTGAGAAAGAAATTTGGCCAAATTTTGGGATTTTTGCTAAGCCGCGCGCCTGTCAAATAGTGTCCGAGCTAGGGTTAGGGTTAGTTTGAAAACAAGACGTAGACATTTTGGAATGCCTTGGATGTGTTTTAGGGTGTATTTGAAATGCTGGAAGAGTGTCGTTTCGTTGTTTCTTTGAGAAAGAAATTTGGCCCAATTTTGAGATTTTTGCTAAGCCGCGCGCCTGTCAACTATTATCCGAGCTATGGTTAGGGTTAGGTTGAAAACAACACCTAGACATTTTTCAATGCCTTGGATGTGTTTTAGGATGTATTTCAAATGCTGGAAGAGTGTTGTTTCGTTGTTTCTTTGAGAAAGAAATTTGGCTCAATTTTGAGATTTTTGCTAAGCCGTGCGCCTGTCAAATAGTGTCCGAGCTTGGGTTAGGGTTAGGTAGAAAACAACACCTAGACATTTTGGAATGCCTTGGATGTGTTTTAGGGTGTATTTGAAATGCTGGAAGAGTGTCGTTTCGTTGTTTCTTTGAGAAAGAAATTTGGCCCAATTTTGAGATTTTTGCTAATCCGCGCGCCTGTCAAATAGTGTCCGAACTAGGGTTAGGGTTAGGTAGAAAACAACACCTAGACACTTTGGAATGCCTTGGATGTGTTTTAGGGTGTATTAGAAATGCTGGAAGAGTTTCGTTTCGTTGTTTCTTTGAGAAAGAAATTTGGCCCAATTTTGAGATTTTTGCTAAGCCGCGCGCCTGTCAAATAGTGTCCGAGCTAGGGTTAGGGTAAGGTTGAAAAGAACACCTAGACATTTTGAAATGCCTTGGATGTATTTTAGGGTGTATTTGAAATGCTGGAAGAATGTTGTTTCGTTGTTTCTTTGAGATTGAAATTTGGCCCAATTTTGAGATTTTTGCTAAGCCGCGCGCCTGTCAAAAAGTGTCCGAGCTAGGATTAGGGTTATGTAGAAAACAACACCTAGACATTTTGGAATGCCTTGGATGTGTTTTAGGGTGTATTTGAAATACTGGAAGAGTGTCGTTTCGTTGTTTCTTTGAGATAGAAATCTGGCCCAATTTTGAGATTTTTCTAAGCCGCGCGCCTATCAAGAAGTGTCCGAGCTAGGGTTAGGATTATGTGGAAAACAACACCTAGACATTTTGGAATGCCTTGGATGTGTTTTAGGGTGTATTTGAAATGCTGGAAGAGTGCCGTTTCGTTGTTTCTTTGAGAAAGAAATTTGGCCCAATTTTGAGATTTTTGCTAAGCCGCGCGCCTGTCAAAGAGTGTCCGAGCTAGGGTTAGGGTTATGTAGAAAACAAAACCTAGACATTTTGGAATGCCTTGGATGTGTTTTAGGGTGTATTTGAAATGCTGGAAGAGTGTCGTTTCGTTGTTTCTTTGAGAAAAAAATTTGGCCCAATTTTGAGATTTTTGCTAAGCCGCGCGCCTGTCAAATAGTGTCCGAGCTAGGGTTAGGGTTAGATTGAAAAGAACACCTAGACATTTTGGAATGCCTTGGATGTGTTTTAGGGTGTATTTGAAATGCTGGAAGAGTGTTGATTCATTGTTTATTTGAGAAAGAAATTTGGCTCAATTTTGAGATTTTTGCTAAGCCGCGCGCCTGTCAACTATTATCCGAGCTAAGGTTAGGGTTAGGTTGAAAAGAACACCTAGACATTTTGGAATGCCTTGGATGTATTTTAGGGTGTATTTGAAATGCTGGAAGAGTGTTGTTTCGTTGTTTCTTTGAGAAAGAATTCTGACCCAATTTTGAGATTTTTGCTAAGCCGTGCGCCTGTCAAATAGTGTCCGAGCTAGGGTTAGGGTTAGGTTGAAAATAACACCTACACATTTTGGAATGCCTTGGATGTGTTTTAGAGTGTATTTGAAATGCTGGAAGAGTGTCGTTTCGTTGTTTCTTTGAGAAAGAAATTTGGCCCAATTTTGAGATTTTTGCTAAGCCGCTCGCCTGTCAAAAAGTGTCCGAGCTAGGGTTAGGGTTATGTAGAAAACAAAACCTAGACATTTTGGAATGCCTTGGATGTGTTTTAGGGTGTATTTGAAATGCTGGAAGAGTGTTGTTTCGTTGTTTCTTTGAGAAAGAAATTTGGCCCAATTTTGAGATTTTTGCTAAGCCGCGCGCCTGTCAAATAGTGTCCGAGCTAGGGTTAGGGTTAGATTGAAAAGAACACCTAGACATTTTGGAATGCCTTGGATGTGTTTTAGGGTGTATTTGAAATGCTGGAAGAGTGTTGTTTCGTTGTTTCATTGAGAATGAAATTTGGACAAATTTTGAGATTTTTGCTAAGCCGTGCGCCTGTCAACTATTATCCGAGGTATGGTTAGGGTTAGGTTGAAAACAACACCTAGACATTTTGCAATGCCTTGGATGTGTTTTAGGGTATATTTGAAATGCTGGAAGAGTGTCGTTTCGTTGTTTCTTTGAGAAAGAAATTTGGCCCAATTTTGAGATTTTTGCTAAGCCGCGCGCCTGTCAAATAGTGTCCGAGCTAGGGTTAGGAATAGGTAGAAAACAACACCTAGACATTTTGGAATGCCTTGGATGTGTTTTAGGGTGTATTTGAAATGCTGGAAGAGTGTTGTTTCGTTGTTTCTTTGAGAAAGAAATCTGGCCCAATTTTGAGATTTTTGCTAAGCCGCGCGCCTGTCAAATAGTGTCCGAGCTAGGGTTAGGGTTAGATTGAAAAGAACACCTAGACATTTTGGAATGCCTTGGATGTGTTTTAGGGTGTATTTGAAATGCTGGAAGAGTGTTGTTTCATTGAGAATGAAATTTGGCCAAATTTTGAGATTTTTGCTAAGCCGTGCGCCTGTCAACTATTATCCGAGGTATGGTTAGGGTTAGGTTGAAAACAACACCAAGACATTTTGCAATGCCTTGGATGTGTTTTAGGGTGTATTTGAAATGCAGGAAGAGTGTCGTTTCGTTGTTTCTTTGAGAAAGAAATTTGGCCCAATTTTGAGATTTTTGCTAAGCCGCTAGCCTGTCAAATAGTGTCCGAGCTATGGTTAGGGTTAGGTTGAAAAGAAAACCTAGACATTTTGGAATGCCTTGGATGTGTTTTAGGGTGTATTTGAAATACTGGAAGAGTGTTGTTTCGTTGTTTCTTTGAGAAAGAAATTTGGCCCATTTTGAGATTTTTGCTAAGCCGCGCGCCTGACATATAGTGTCCGAGCCAGGGTTAGGGTTATGTAGAAAACAACACCTAGTCATTTTGGAATGCCTTGGATTTGTTTTAGGGTGTATTTGAAATTCTGGAAGAGTGTCGTTTCGTTGTTTCATTGAGAATGAAATTTGGACAAATTTTGAGATTTTTGCTAAGCCGTGCGCCTGTCAAATAGTGTCCGAGCTAGGGTTAGGGTTAGGTTGAAAATAACACCTACACATTTTGGAATGCCTTGGATGTGTTTTAGAGTGTATTTGAAATGCTGGAAGAGTGTCGTTTCGTTGTTTCTTTGAGAAAGAAATTTGGCCCAATTTTGAGATTTTTGCTAAGCCGCGCGCCTGACATATAGTGTCCGAGCCAGGGTTAGGGTTATGTAGAAAACAACACCTAGACATTTTGGAATGCCTTGGATGTGTTTTAGGGTGTATTTGAAATACTGGAAGAGTGTCGTTTCGTTGTTTCTTTGAGATAGAAATCTGGCCCAATTTTGAGATTTTTCTAAGCCGCGCGCCTATCAAGAAGTGTCCGAGCTAGGGTTAGGATTATGTGGAAAACAACACCTAGACATTTTGGAATGCCTTGGATGTGTTTTAGGGTGTATTTGAAATGCTGGAAGAGTGCCGTTTCGTTGTTTCTTTGAGAAAGAAATTTGGCCCAATTTTGAGATTTTTGCTAAGCCGCGCGCCTGTCAAAGAGTGTCCGAGCTAGGGTTAGGGTTATGTAGAAAACAAAACCTAGACATTTTGGAATGCCTTGGATGTGTTTTAGGGTGTATTTGAAATGCTGGAAGAGTGTCGTTTCGTTGTTTCTTTGAGAAAAAAATTTGGCCCAATTTTGAGATTTTTGCTAAGCCGCGCGCCTGTCAAATAGTGTCCGAGCTAGGGTTAGGGTTAGATTGAAAAGAACACCTAGACATTTTGGAATGCCTTGGATGTGTTTTAGGGTGTATTTGAAATGCTGGAAGAGTGTTGATTCATTGTTTATTTGAGAAAGAAATTTGGCTCAATTTTGAGATTTTTGCTAAGCCGCGCGCCTGTCAACTATTATCCGAGCTAAGGTTAGGGATAGGTTGAAAAGAACACCTAGACATTTTGGAATGCCTTGGATGTATTTTAGGGTGTATTTGAAATGCTGGAAGAGTGTCGTTTCGTTGTTTCATTGAGAATGAAATTTGGACAAATTTTGAGATTTTTGCTAAGCCGTGCGCCTGTCAAATAGTGTCCGAGCTAGGGTTAGGGTTAGGTTGAAAATAACACCTACACATTTTGGAATGCCTTGGATGTGTTTTAGAGTGTATTTGAAATGCTGGAAGAGTGTCGTTTCGTTGTTTCTTTGAGAAAGAAATTTGGCCCAATTTTGAGATTTTTGCTAAGCCGCTCGCCTGTCAAAAAGTGTCCGAGCTAGGGTTAGGGTTATGTAGAAAACAACACCTAGACATTTTGGAATGCCTTGGATGTGTTTTAGGGTGTATTTGAAATGCTGGAAGAGTGTTGTTTCGTTGTTTCTTTGAGAAAGAAATCTGGCCCAATTTTGAGATTTTTGCTAAGCCGCGCGCCTGTCAAATAGTGTCCGAGCTAGGGTTAGGGTTAGATTGAAAAGAACACCTAGACATTTTGGAATGCCTTGGATGTGTTTTAGGGTGTATTTGAAATGCTGGAAGAGTGTTGTTTCATTGAGAATGAAATTTGGCCAAATTTTGAGATTTTTGCTAAGCCGTGCGCCTGTCAACTATTATCCGAGGTATGGTTAGGGTTAGGTTGAAAACAACACCAAGACATTTTGCAATGCCTTGGATGTGTTTTAGGGTGTATTTGAAATGCAGGAAGAGTGTCGTTTCGTTGTTTCTTTGAGAAAGAAATTTGGCCCAATTTTGAGATTTTTGCTAAGCCGCTAGCCTGTCAAATAGTGTCCGAGCTATGGTTAGGGTTAGGTTGAAAAGAAAACCTAGACATTTTGGAATGCCTTGGATGTGTTTTAGGGTGTATTTGAAATACTGGAAGAGTGTTGTTTCGTTGTTTCTTTGAGAAAGAAATTTGGCCCATTTTGAGATTTTTGCTAAGCCGCGCGCCTGACATATAGTGTCCGAGCCAGGGTTAGGGTTATGTAGAAAACAACACCTAGTCATTTTGGAATGCCTTGGATTTGTTTTAGGGTGTATTTGAAATTCTGGAAGAGTGTCGTTTCGTTGTTTCTTTGAGAAAGAAATTTGGCTCAATTTTGAGATTTTTGCTAAGCCGCGCGCCTGTCAACTATTATCCAAGCTATGGTTAGGGTTAGGTTGAAAACAACACCTAGACATTTTGTAATGCCTTGGATGTGTTTTAGGGTGTATTTGAAATCCTGGAAGAGTGCCGTTTCGTTGCTTCTTTGAGAAAGAAATTTGGCCCAATTTTGAGATTTTTGCTAAGCCGCGCGCCTGTCAAAAAGTGTCCGAGCTAGGGTTAGGGTTATGTAGAAAACAACACCTAGATATTTTGGAATGCCTTGGATGTGTTTTAGCGTGTATTTGAAATGCTGGAAGAGTGTCGTTTCGTTGTTTCTTTGAGAAAGAAATTTGGCCCAATTTTGAGATTTTTGCTAAGCCTTGCGCCTGTCAACTAGTATCCGAGCTATGGTTAGGGTTAGAGTGAAAACAACACCTAGACATTTGGAATGCCTTGGATGTGTTTTAGGGTGTATTTGAAATGCTGGAAGAGTGTCGCTTTGTTGTTTCTTTGAGAAAGTAATTTGGCTCAATTTTGAGTTTTTGCTAAGCCGCGCGCCTGTCAACTATTATCCGAACTAATGTTAGGGTTAGGTTGAAAAGAACACCTAGACATTTTGGAATGCCTTTGATGTGTTTTAGGGTGTATTTGAAATGCTGGAAGAGTGTCGTTTCGTTGTTTCTTTGAGAAAGAAATTTGGCCCAATTTTGAGATTTTTGCTAAGCCGCGCGCCTGTCAAATAGTGTCCGAGCTATGGTTAGGGTTAGGTTGAAAAGAAAACCTAGACATTTTGGAATGCCTTGGATGTGTTTTAGGGTGTATTTGAAATGCTGGAAGAGTGTTGTTTCGTTGTTTCTTTGAGAAAGAAATTTGGCCCATTTTGAGATTTTTGCTAAGCCGCGCGCCTGACATATAGTGTCCGAGCTAGGGTTAGGGTTATGTAGAAAACAACACCTAGTCATTTTGGAATGCCTTGGATGTGTTTTAGGGTGTATTTGAAATTCTGGAAGAGTGTCGTTTCGTTGTTTCTTTGAGAAAGAAATTTGGCTCAATTTTGAGATTTTTGCTAAGCCGCGCGCCTGTCAACTATTATCCAAGCTATGGTTAGGGTTAGGTTGAAAACAACACCTAGACATTTTGGAATGCCTTGGATGTGTTTATGGTGTATTTGAAATGCTGGAAGAGTGTTGTTTCGTTGTTTCTTTGAGAAAGAAACCTGGCCCAATTTTGAGATTTTTCTAAGCCGCGCGCCTGTCAAGAAGTGTCCGAGCTAGGGTTAGGGTTAGGTTGAAAAGAACACCTATACATTTTGGAATGCCTTGGATGTGTTTTAGGGTGTATTTGAAATGCTGGAAGAGTGTCGTTTCGTTGTTTCTTTGAGAAAGAAATTTGGCCCAATTTTGAGATTTTTGCTAAGCCGCGCGAATGTCAACTATTATCCGAGCTATGGTTAGGGTTAGGTTGTAAACAACACCTAGACATTTTTCAATGCCTTGGATGTGTTTTAGGATGTATTTGTAATGCTGGAAGAGTGTTGTTTCGTTGTTTCTTTGAGAAAGAAATTTGGCAGAATTTTGAGATTTTTGCTAAGCCGCGCGCCTGTCAAATAGTTTCCGAGCTAGGGTTAGGGTTAGGTTGAAAAGAACACCTAGACATTTTGGAATGCCTTGGATGTGTTTTAGGGTGTATTTGAAATGCTGGAAGAGTGTTGTTTTGTTGTTTCTTTGAGAAAGAAATTTGGCCCAATTTTGAGATTTTTGCTAAGCCGCGCGCCTGTCAAATAGTGTCCGAGCTAGGGTTAGGAATAGGTAGAAAACAACACCTAGACATTTTGGAATGCCTTGGATGTGTTTTAGGGTGTATTTGAAATGCTGGAAGAGTGTCGTTTCGTTGTTTCTTTGAGATAGAAATCTGGCCCAATTTTGAGATTTTTCTAAGCCGCGCGCCTATCAAGAAGTGTCCGAGCTAGGGTTAGGATTATGTGGAAAACAACACCTAGACATTTTGGAATGCCTTGGATGTGTTTTAGGGTGTATTTGAAATGCTGGAAGAGTGCCGTTTCGTTTTTTCTTTGAGAAAGAAATTTGGCCCAATTTTGAGATTTTTGGTAAGCCGCGCGCCTGTCAAAGAGTGTCCGAGCTAGGGTTAGGGTTATGTTGAAAACAAAACCTAGACATTTTGGAATGCCTTGGATGTGTTTTAGGGTGTATTTGAAATGCTGGAAGAGTGTCGTTTCGTTGTTTCTTTGAGAAAGAAATTTGGCCCAATTTTGAGATTTTTGCTAAGCCGCGCGCCTGTCAAATAGTGTCCGACCTAGGGTTAGGGTTAGATTGAAAAGAACACCTAGACATTTTGGAATGCCTTGGATGTGTTTTAGGGTGTATTTGAAATGCTGGAAGAGTGTTGATTCATTGTTTATTTGAGAAAGAAATTTGGCTCAATTTTGAGATTTTTGCTAAGCCGTGCGCCTGTCAAATAGTGTCCGAGCTTGGGTTAGGGTTAGGTAGAAAACAACACCTAGACATTTTGGAATGCCTTGGATGTGTTTTACGGTGTATTTGAAATGCTGGAAGAGTGTCGTTTCGTTGTTTCTTTGAGAAAGAAATTTGGCCCAATTTTGAGATTTTTGCTAATCCGCGCGCCTGTCAAATAGTGTCCGAACTAGGGTTAGGGTTAGGTAGAAAACAACACCTAGACACTTTGGAATGCCTTGGATGTGTTTTAGGGTGTATTAGAAATGCTGGAAGAGTGTCGTTTCGTTGTTTCTTTGAGAAAGAAATTTGGCCCAATTTTGAGATTTTTGCTAAGCCGCGCGCCTGTCAAATAGTGTCCGAGCTATGGTTAGGGTTAGGTTGAAAAGAACACCTAGATATTTTGGAATGCCTTGGATGTGTTTTAGGGTGTATTTGAAATGCTGGAAGAGTGTTGTTTCGTTGTTTCTTTGAGAAAGAAATTTGGCCCATTTTGAGATTTTTCCTAAGCCGCGCGCCTGACATATAGTGTCCGAGCTAGGGTTAGGGTTATGTAGAGAACAACACCTAGTCATTTTGGAATGCCTTGGATGTGTTTTAGGGTGTATTTGAAATTCTGGAAGAGTGTCGTTTCGTTGTTTCTTTGAGAAAGAAATGTGGCTCAATTTTGAGATTTTTTCTAAGCCGCGCGCCTGTCAACTATTATCCAAGCTATGGTTAGGGTTAGGTTGAAAACAACACCTAGACATTTTGTAATGCCTTGGATGTGTTTTAGGGTGTATTTGAAATCCTGGAAGAGTGCCGTTTCGTTGCTTCTTTGAGAAAGAAATTTGGCCCAATTTTGAGATTTTTGCTAAGCCGCGCGCCTGTCAAAAAGTGTCCGAGCTAGTTAGGGTTATGTAGAAAACAACACCTAGACATTTTGGAATGCCTTGGATGTGTTTTAGGGTGTATTTGAAATGCTGGAAGAGTGTCGTTTCGTTGTTTCTTTGAGAAAGAAATTTGGCCCAATTTTGAGATTTTTGCTAAGCCTTGAGCCTGTCAACTAGTATCCGAGCTATTGTTAGGGATAGAGTGAAAACAACACCTAGACATTTGGAATGCCTTGGATGTGTTTTAGGGTGTATTTGAAATGCTGGAAGAGTGTCGCTTTGTTGTTTCTTTGAGAAAGTAATTTGGCTCAATTTTGAGATTTTTGCTAAGCCGCGCGCCTGTCAAAAAGTGTCCGAGCTAGGGTTAGGGTTATGTAGAAAACAACACCTAGACATTTTGGAATGCCTTGGATGTGTTTTAGGGTGTATTTGAAATGCTGGAAGAGTGTCGTTTCGTTGTTTCTTTGAGAAAGAAATTTGGCCCAATTTTGAGATTTTTGCTAAGCCGCGCGCCTGTCAAATAGTGTCCGAGCTAGGGTTAGGAATAGGTAGAAAACAACACCTAGACATTTTGGAATGCCTTGGATGTGTTTTAGGGTGTATTTGAAATGCTGGAAGAATGTTGTTTCGTTGTTTCTTTGAGATTGAAATTTGGCCCAATTTTGAGATTTTTGCTAAGCCGCGCGCCTGTCAAAAAGTGTCCGAGCTAGGGTTAGGGTTATGTAGAAAACAACACATAGACATTTTGGAATGCCTTGGATGTGTTTTAGGGTGTATTTGAAATACTGGAAGAGTGTCGTTTCGTTGTTTCTTTGAGATAGAAATCTGGCCCAATTTTGAGAATTTTCTAAGCCGCGCTCCTATCAAGAAGTGTCCGAGCTAGGGTTAGGATTATGTGGAAAACAACACCTAGACATTTTGGAATTCCTTGGATGTGTTTTATCGTGTATTTGAAATGCTGGAAGAGTGTCGTTTCGTTGTTTCTTTGAGAAAGAAATTTGGCCCAATTTTGAGATTTTTGCTAAGCCGCGCGCCTGTCAAAAAGTGTCCGAGCTAGGGTTAGGGTTATGTAGAAAACAACACCTAGACATTTTGGAATACCTTGGATGTGTTTTAGGGTGTATTTGAAATGCTGGAAGAGTGTCGTTTCGTTGTTTCTTTGAGAAAGAAACCTGGCCCAATTTTGAGATTTTTCTAAGCCGCGCGCCTGTCAAGAAGTGTCCGAGCTAGGGTTAGGATTATGTGGAAAACAACACCTAGACATTTTGGAATGCCTAGGATGTGTTTTAGGGTGTATTTGAAATGCTGGAAGAGTGTCGTTTCGTTGTTTCTTTGAGAAAGCAATTTGGCCCAATTTTGAGATTTTTGCTAAGCCGCGCGCCTGTCAACTATTATCCGAGCTATGGTTAGGATTAGGTTGGAAACAACACCTAGACATTTTTCAATGCCTTGGATGTGTTTTAGGATGTATTTGAAATGCTGGAAGAGTGTTGTTTCGTTGTTTCTTTGAGAAAGAAATTTGGCAGAATTTTGAGATTTTTGCTAAGCCGCGCGCCTGTCAAATAGTTTCCGAGCTAGGGTTAGGGTTAGGTTGAAAAGAATACCTAGACATTTTGGAATGCCTTGAATGTGTTTTAGGGTGTATTTGAAATGCTGGAAGAGTGTTGTTTTGTTGTTTCTTTGAGAAAGAAATTTGGCCCAATTTTGAGATTTTTGCTAAGCCGCGCGCCTGTCAAATAGTGTCCGAGCTAGGGTTAGGAATAGGTAGAAAACAAAACCTAGACATTTTGGAATGCCTTGGATGTGTTTTAGGGTGTATTTAAAATGCTGGAAGAGTGTCGTTTCGTTGTTTCTTTGAGAAAGAAATTTGGCCCAATTTTGAGATTTTTGCTAAGCCGCGCGCCTGTCAACTATTATCCGAGCTATGGTTAGGATTAGGTTGGAAACAACACCTAGACATTTTTCAATGCCTTGGATGTGTTTTAGGATGTATTTGAAATGCTGGAAGAGTGTTGTTTCGTTGTTTCTTTGAGAAAGAAATTTGGCCCAATTTTGAGATTTTTGCTAAGCCGCGCGAATGTCAACTATTATCCGAGCTATGGTTAGGGTTAGGTTGAAAACAACACCTAGACATTTTTCAATGCCTTGGATGTGTTTTAGGATGTATTTGAAATGCTGGAAGAGTGTTGTTTCGTTGTTTCTTTGAGAAAGAAATTTGGCAGAATTTTGAGATTTTTGCTAAGCCGCGCGCCTGTCAAATAGTTTCCGAGCTAGGGTTAGGGTTAGGTTGAAAAGAACACCTAGACATTTTGGAATGCCTTGGATGTGTTTTAGGGTGTATTTGAAATGCTGGAAGAGTGTTGTTTTGTTGTTTCTTTGAGAAAGAAATTTGGCCCAATTTTGAGATTTTTGCTAAGCCGCGCGCCTGTCAAATAGTGTCCGAGCTAGGGTTAGGAATAGGTAGAAAACAACACCTAGACATTTTGGAATGCCTTGGATGTGTTTTAGGGTGTATTTAAAATGCTGGAAGAGTGTCGTTTCGTTGTTTCTTTGAGATAGAAATCTGGCCCAATTTTGAGATTTTCTAAGCCGCGCGCCTATCAAGAAGTGTCCGAGCTAGGGTTAGGATTATGTGGAAAACAACACCTAGACATTTTGGAATGCCTTGGATGTGTTTTAGGGTGTATTAGAAATGCTGGAAGAGTGTCGTTTCGTTGTTTCTTTGAGAAAGAAATTTGGCCCAATTTTGAGATTTTTGCTAAGCCGCGCGCCTGTCAAATAGTGTCCGAGCTATGGTTAGGGTTAGGTTGAAAAGAACACCTAGATATTTTGGAATGCCTTGGATGTGTTTTAGGGTGTATTTGAAATGCTGGAAGAGTGTTGTTTCGTTGTTTCTTTGAGAAAGAAATTTGGCCCATTTTGAGATTTTTCCTAAGCCGCGCGCCTGACATATAGTGTCCGAGCTAGGGTTAGGGTTATGTAGAGAACAACACCTAGTCATTTTGGAATGCCTTGGATGTGTTTTAGGGTGTATTTGAAATTCTGGAAGAGTGTCGTTTCGTTGTTTCTTTGAGAAAGAAATGTGGCTCAATTTTGAGATTTTTTCTAAGCCGCGCGCCTGTCAACTATTATCCAAGCTATGGTTAGGGTTAGGTTGAAAACAACACCTAGACATTTTGTAATGCCTTGGATGTGTTTTAGGGTGTATTTGAAATCCTGGAAGAGTGCCGTTTCGTTGCTTCTTTGAGAAAGAAATTTGGCCCAATTTTGAGATTTTTGCTAAGCCGCGCGCCTGTCAAAAAGTGTCCGAGCTAGTTAGGGTTATGTAGAAAACAACACCTAGACATTTTGGAATGCCTTGGATGTGTTTTAGGGTGTATTTGAAATGCTGGAAGAGTGTCGTTTCGTTGTTTCTTTGAGAAAGAAATTTGGCCCAATTTTGAGATTTTTGCTAAGCCTTGAGCCTGTCAACTAGTATCCGAGCTATTGTTAGGGATAGAGTGAAAACAACACCTAGACATTTGGAATGCCTTGGATGTGTTTTAGGGTGTATTTGAAATGCTGGAAGAGTGTCGCTTTGTTGTTTCTTTGAGAAAGTAATTTGGCTCAATTTTGAGATTTTTGCTAAGCCGCGCGCCTGTCAAAAAGTGTCCGAGCTAGGGTTAGGGTTATGTAGAAAACAACACCTAGACATTTTGGAATGCCTTGGATGTGTTTTAGGGTGTATTTGAAATGCTGGAAGAGTGTCGTTTCGTTGTTTCTTTGAGAAAGAAATTTGGCCCAATTTTGAGATTTTTGCTAAGCCGCGCGCCTGTCAAATAGTGTCCGAGCTAGGGTTAGGAATAGGTAGAAAACAACACCTAGACATTTTGGAATGCCTTGGATGTGTTTTAGGGTGTATTTGAAATGCTGGAAGAATGTTGTTTCGTTGTTTCTTTGAGATTGAAATTTGGCCCAATTTTGAGATTTTTGCTAAGCCGCGCGCCTGTCAAAAAGTGTCCGAGCTAGGGTTAGGGTTATGTAGAAAACAACACATAGACATTTTGGAATGCCTTGGATGTGTTTTAGGGTGTATTTGAAATACTGGAAGAGTGTCGTTTCGTTGTTTCTTTGAGATAGAAATCTGGCCCAATTTTGAGAATTTTCTAAGCCGCGCTCCTATCAAGAAGTGTCCGAGCTAGGGTTAGGATTATGTGGAAAACAACACCTAGACATTTTGGAATTCCTTGGATGTGTTTTATCGTGTATTTGAAATGCTGGAAGAGTGTCGTTTCGTTGTTTCTTTGAGAAAGAAATTTGGCCCAATTTTGAGATTTTTGCTAAGCCGCGCGCCTGTCAAAAAGTGTCCGAGCTAGGGTTAGGGTTATGTAGAAAACAACACCTAGACATTTTGGAATACCTTGGATGTGTTTTAGGGTGTATTTGAAATGCTGGAAGAGTGTCGTTCCGTTGTTTCTTTGAGAAAGAAACCTGGCCCAATTTTGAGATTTTTCTAAGCCGCGCGCCTGTCAAGAAGTGTCCGAGCTAGGGTTAGGATTATGTGGAAAACAACACCTAGACATTTTGGAATGCCTAGGATGTGTTTTAGGGTGTATTTGAAATGCTGGAAGAGTGTCGTTTCGTTGTTTCTTTGAGAAAGCAATTTGGCCCAATTTTGAGATTTTTGCTAAGCCGCGCGCCTGTCAACTATTATCCGAGCTATGGTTAGGATTAGGTTGGAAACAACACCTAGACATTTTTCAATGCCTTGGATGTGTTTTAGGATGTATTTGAAATGCTGGAAGAGTGTTGTTTCGTTGTTTCTTTGAGAAAGAAATTTGGCAGAATTTTGAGATTTTTGCTAAGCCGCGCGCCTGTCAAATAGTTTCCGAGCTAGGGTTAGGGTTAGGTTGAAAAGAATACCTAGACATTTTGGAATGCCTTGAATGTGTTTTAGGGTGTATTTGAAATGCTGGAAGAGTGTTGTTTTGTTGTTTCTTTGAGAAAGAAATTTGGCCCAATTTTGAGATTTTTGCTAAGCCGCGCGCCTGTCAAATAGTGTCCGAGCTAGGGTTAGGAATAGGTAGAAAACAAAACCTAGACATTTTGGAATGCCTTGGATGTGTTTTAGGGTGTATTTAAAATGCTGGAAGAGTGTCGTTTCGTTGTTTCTTTGAGAAAGAAATTTGGCCCAATTTTGAGATTTTTGCTAAGCCGCGCGCCTGTCAACTATTATCCGAGCTATGGTTAGGATTAGGTTGGAAACAACACCTAGACATTTTTCAATGCCTTGGATGTGTTTTAGGATGTATTTGAAATGCTGGAAGAGTGTTGTTTCGTTGTTTCTTTGAGAAAGAAATTTGGCCCAATTTTGAGATTTTTGCTAAGCCGCGCGAATGTCAACTATTATCCGAGCTATGGTTAGGGTTAGGTTGAAAACAACACCTAGACATTTTTCAATGCCTTGGATGTGTTTTAGGATGTATTTGAAATGCTGGAAGAGTGTTGTTTCGTTGTTTCTTTGAGAAAGAAATTTGGCAGAATTTTGAGATTTTTGCTAAGCCGCGCGCCTGTCAAATAGTTTCCGAGCTAGGGTTAGGGTTAGGTTGAAAAGAACACCTAGACATTTTGGAATGCCTTGGATGTGTTTTAGGGTGTATTTGAAATGCTGGAAGAGTGTTGTTTTGTTGTTTCTTTGAGAAAGAAATTTGGCCCAATTTTGAGATTTTTGCTAAGCCGCGCGCCTGTCAAATAGTGTCCGAGCTAGGGTTAGGAATAGGTAGAAAACAACACCTAGACATTTTGGAATGCCTTGGATGTGTTTTAGGGTGTATTTAAAATGCTGGAAGAGTGTCGTTTCGTTGTTTCTTTGAGATAGAAATCTGGCCCAATTTTGAGATTTTCTAAGCCGCGCGCCTATCAAGAAGTGTCCGAGCTAGGGTTAGGATTATGTGGAAAACAACACCTAGACATTTTGGAATGCCTTGGATGTGTTTTAGGGTGTATTTGAAATGCTGGAAGAGTGCCGTTTCGTTGTTTCTTTGAGAAAGAAATTTGGCCCAATTTTGAGATTTTTGCTAAGCCGCGCGCCTGTCAAATAGTTTCCGAGCTAGGGTTAGGGTTAGGTTGAAAAGAACACCTAGACATTTTGGAATGCCTTGGATGTGTTTTAGGGTGTATTTGAAATGCTGGAAGAGTGTTGTTTTGTTGTTTCTTTGAGAAAGAAATTTGGCCCAATTTTGAGATTTTTGCTAAGCCGCGCGTCTGTCAAATAGTGTCCGAGCTAGGGTTAGGAATAGGTAGAAAACAACACCTAGACATTTTGGAATGCCTTGGATGTGTTTTAGGGTGTATTTGAAATGCTGGAAGAGTGTTGTTTCGTTGTTTCTTTGAGAAAGAAATCTGGCCCAATTTTGAGATTTTTGCTAAGCCGCGCGCCTGTCAAATAGTGTCCGAGCTAGGGTTAGGGTTAGATTGAAAAGAACACCTAGACAGTTTGGAATGCCTTGGATGTGTTTTAGGGTGTATTTGAAATGCTGGAAGAGTGTTGTTTCGTTGTTTCTTTGAGAAAGAAATTTGGCCCAATTTTGAGATTTTTGCTAAGCCGCGCGCCTTCAAATAGTGTCCGAGCTAGGGTTAGGGTTAGATTGAAAAGAACACCTAGACATTTTGGAATGCCTTGGATGTGTTTTAGGGTGTATTTGAAATGCTGGAAGAGTGTTGTTTCATTGAGAATGAAATTTGGCCAAATTGTGAGATTTTTGCTAAGCCGTGCGCCTGTCAACTATTATCCGAGGTATGGTTAGGGTTAGGTTGAAAACAACACCATGACATTTTGCAATGCCTTGGATGTGTTTTAGGGTGTATTTGAAATGCAGGAAGAGTGTCGTTTCGTTGTTTCTTTGAGAAAGAAATTTGGCCCAATTTTGAGATTTTTGCTAAGCCGCTAGCCTGTCAAATAGTGTCCGAGCTATGGTTAGGGTTAGGTTGAAAAGAAAACCTAGACATTTTGGAATGCCTTGGATGTGTTTTAGGGTGTATTTGAAATACTGGAAGAGTGTTGTTTCGTTGTTTCTTTGAGAAAGAAATTTGGCCCATTTTGAGATTTTTGCTAAGCCGCGCGCCTGACATATAGTGTCCGAGCCAGGGTTAGGGTTATGTAGAAAACAACACCTAGTCATTTTGGAATGCCTTGGATTTGTTTTAGGGTGTATTTGAAATTCTGGAAGAGTGTCGTTTCGTTGTTTCTTTGAGAAAGAAATTTGGCTCAATTTTGAGATTTTTGCTAAGCCGCGCGCCTGTCAACTATTATCCAAGCTATGGTTAGGGTTAGGCTGAAAACAACACCTAGACATTTTGTAATGCCTTGGATGTGTTTTAGGGTGTATTTGAAATCCTGGAAGAGTGCCGTTTCGTTGCTTCTTTGAGAAAGAAATTTGGCCCAATTTTGAGATTTTTGCTAAGCCGCGCGCCTGTCAAAAAGTGTCCGAGCTAGGGTTAGGGTTATGTAGAAAACAACACCTAGATATTTTGGAATGCCTTGGATGTGTTTTAGCGTGTATTTGAAATGCTGGAAGAGTGTCGTTTCGTTGTTTCTTTGAGAAAGAAATTTGGCCCAATTTTGATAATTTTGCTAAGCCGCGTGCCTGTCAAATAGTGTCCGAGCTAGGGATAGGGTTAGGTAGAAAACAAGACCTAGACATTTTGGAATGCCTTGGATGTGTTTTAGGGTGTATTTGAAATGCTGGAAGATCGTTGCTTCGTTGTTTCTTTGAGAAATAAATTTTCCCGAATTTTGAGATTTTTGTTAAGCTGCGCGCCTGCCGTATACTGTCCGAGCTAGGGTTAGGGTTAGGTAGAAAACAACACCTAGACATTTTGGAATGCCTTGGATGTGTTTTAGGGTGTATTTGAAATGCTGGAAGAGCGTTGCTTCGTTGTTTCTTTGAGAAATAAATTTTCCCGAATTTTGAGATTTTTGCTAAGTTGCGCGCCTGCCATAGAGTGTTCGAGCTATGGTTAGGGTTAGGTTGAAAACAACACCTGGACATTTTGGAATGCCTTGGATGCTTTTAAGAGTGTATTTGAAATGCTGGAAGAGTGCTGTTTCGTTGTTTCATTGAGAAAGAAATTTGGCCAAATTTTGGGATTTTTGCTAAGCCGCGCGCCTGTCAAATAGTGTCCGAGCTAGGGTTAGGGTTAGTTTGAAAACAAGACCTAGACATTTTGGAATGCTTTGGATGTGTTTTAGGGTGTATTTGAAATGCTAGAAGAGTGGTGCTTCGTTGTTTCTTTGAGAAATAAATTTTTCCAAATTTGAGATTTTTTCTAAGCCGCGCGCCTGCCATATAGTGTCCGAGCTCGGGTTAGGGTTAGGTAGAAAACAGGACCTAGACATTTTGGAATGCCTTGGATGTGTTTAGGGTGTATTTGAAATGCTGGAAGAGTGTTGTTTCGTTGTTTCTTTGGGAAAGAAATTTGGCCCAATTTTGATAATTTTGCTAAGCCGCGTGCCTGTCAAATAGTGTCCGAGCTAGGGATAGGGTTAGGTAGAAAACAAGACCTAGACATTTTGGAATGCCTTGGATGTGTTTTAGGGTGTATTTGAAATGCTGGAAGAGCGTTGCTTCGTTGTTTCTTTGAGAAATAAATTTTCCCGAATTTTGAGATTTTTGCTAAGCTGCGCGCCTGCCATATAGTGTTCGAGCTTGGGTTAGGGTTAGGTTGAAAACAACACCTGGACATTTTGGAATGCCTTGGATGCTTTTAAGAGTGTATTTGAAATGCTGGAAGAGTGCTGTTTCGTTGTTTCATTGAGAAAGAAATTTGGCCAAATTTTGGGATTTTTGCTAAGCCGCGCGCCTGTCAAATAGTGTCCGAGCTAGGGTTAGGGTTAGTTTGAAAACAAGACCTAGACATTTTGGAATGCCTTGGATGTGTTTTAGGGTGTATTTGAAATGCTAGAAGAGTGGTGCTTTGTTGTTTCTTTGAGAAATAAATTTTTCCAAATTTTGAGATTTTTGCTAAGCCGTGCGCCTGTCAACTATTTTCCAAGCTATGGTTAGGGTTAGGTTGAAAACAAGACGTAGACATTTTGGAATGCCTTGGATGTGTTTTAGGGTGTATTTGAAATGCTGGAAGAGTGTCGTTTCGTTGTTTCTTTGAGAAAGAAATTTGGCCCAATTTTGAGATTTTTGCTAAGCCGCGCGCCTGTCAACTATTATCCGAGCTATGGTTAGGGTTAGGTTGAAAACAACACCTAGACATTTTTCAATGCCTTGGATGTGTTTTAGGATGTATTTCAAATGCTGGAAGAGTGTTGTTTCGTTGTTTCTTTGAGAAAGAAATTTGGCTCAATTTTGAGATTTTTGCTAAGCCGTGCGCCTGTCAAATAGTGTCCGAGCTTGGGTTAGGGTTAGGTAGAAAACAACACCTAGACATTTTGGAATGCCTTGGATGTGTTTTAGGGTGTATTTGAAATGCTGGAAGAGTGTCGTTTCGTTGTTTCTTTGAGAAAGAAATTTGGCCCAATTTTGAGATTTTTGCTAATCCGCGCGCCTGTCAAATAGTGTCCGAACTAGGGTTAGGGTTAGGTAGAAAACAACACCTAGACACTTTGGAATGCCTTGGATGTGTTTTAGGGTGTATTAGAAATGCTGGAAGAGTTTCGTTTCGTTGTTTCTTTGAGAAAGAAATTTGGCCCAATTTTGAGATTTTTGCTAAGCCGCGCGCCTGTCAAATAGTGTCCGAGCTAGGGTTAGGGTAAGGTTGAAAAGAACACCTAGACATTTTGAAATGCCTTGGATGTATTTTAGGGTGTATTTGAAATGCTGGAAGAATGTTGTTTCGTTGTTTCTTTGAGATTGAAATTTGGCCCAATTTTGAGATTTTTGCTAAGCCGCGCGCCTGTCAAAAAGTGTCCGAGCTAGGGTTAGGGTTATGTAGAAAACAACACCTAGACATTTTGGAATGCCTTGGATGTGTTTTAGGGTGTATTTGAAATACTGGAAGAGTGTCGTTTCGTTGTTTCTTTGAGATAGAAATCTGGCCCAATTTTGAGATTTTTCTAAGCCGCGCGCCTATCAAGAAGTGTCCGAGCTAGGGTTAGGATTATGTGGAAAACAACACCTAGACATTTTGGAATGTCTTGGATGTGTTTTAGGGTGTATTTGAAATGCTGGAAGAGTGCCGTTTCGTTGTTTCTTTGAGAAAGAAATTTGGCCCAATTTTGAGATTTTTGCTAAGCCGCGCGCCTGTCAAAGAGTGTCCGAACTAGGGTTAGGGTTATGTAGAAAACAAAACCTAGACATTTTGGAATGCCTTGGATGTGTTTTAGGGTGTATTTGAAATGCTGGAAGAGTGTCGTTTCGTTGTTTCTTTGAGAAAAAAATTTGGCCCAATTTTGAGATTTTTGCTAAGCCGCGCGCCTGTCAAATAGTGTCCGAGCTAGGGTTAGGGTTAGATTGAAAAGAACACCTAGACATTTTGGAATGCCTTGGATGTGTTTTAGGGTGTATTTGAAATGCTGGAAGAGTGTTGATTCATTGTTTATTTGAGAAAGAAATTTGGCTCAATTTTGAGATTTTTGCTAAGCCGCGCGCCTGTCAACTATTATCCGAGCTAAGTTTAGGGTTAGGTTGAAAAGAACACCTAGACATTTTGGAATGCCTTGGATGTATTTTAGGGTGTATTTGAAATGCTGGAAGAGTGTCGTTTCGTTGTTTCATTGAGAATGAAATTTGGACAAATTTTGAGATTTTTGCTAAGCCGTGCGCCTGTCAAATAGTGTCCGAGCTAGGGTTAGGGTTAGGTTGAAAATAACACCTACACATTTTGGAATGCCTTGGATGTGTTTTAGAGTGTATTTGAAATGCAGGAAGAGTGTCGTTTCGTTGTTTCTTTGAGAAAGAAATTTGGCCCAATTTTGAGATTTTTGCTAAGCCGCTAGCCTGTCAAATAGTGTCCGAGCTATGGTTAGGGTTAGGTTGAAAAGAAAACCTAGACATTTTGGAATGCCTTGGATGTGTTTTAGGGTGTATTTGAAATACTGGAAGAGTGTTGTTTCGTTGTTTCTTTGAGAAAGAAATTTGGCCCATTTTGAGATTTTTGCTAAGCCGCGCGCCTGACATATAGTGTCCGAGCCAGGGTTAGGGTTATGTAGAAAACAACACCTAGTCATTTTGGAATGCCTTGGATTTGTTTTAGGGTGTATTTGAAATTCTGGAAGAGTGTCGTTTCGTTGTTTCTTTGAGAAAGAAATTTGGCTCAATTTTGAGATTTTTGCTAAGCCGCGCGCCTGTCAACTATTATCCAAGCTATGGTTAGGGTTAGGTTGAAAACAACACCTAGACATTTTGTAATGCCTTGGATGTGTTTTAGGGTGTATTTGAAATCCTGGAAGAGTGCCGTTTCGTTGCTTCTTTGAGAAAGAAATTTGGCCCAATTTTGAGATTTTTGCTAAGCCGCGCGCCTGTCAAAAAGTGTCCGAGCTAGGGTTAGGGTTATGTAGAAAACAACACCTAGATATTTTGGAATGCCTTGGATGTGTTTTAGCGTGTATTTGAAATGCTGGAAGAGTGTCGTTTCGTTGTTTCTTTGAGAAAGAAATTTGGCCCAATTTTGAGATTTTTGCTAAGCCTTGCGCCTGTCAACTAGTATCCGAGCTATGGTTAGGGTTAGAGTGAAAACAACACCTAGACATTTGGAATGCCTTGGATGTGTTTTAGGGTGTATTTGAAATGCTGGAAGAGTGTCGCTTTGTTGTTTCTTTGAGAAAGTAATTTGGCTCAATTTTGAGTTTTTGCTAAGCCGCGCGCCTGTCAACTATTATCCGAACTAATGTTAGGGTTAGGTTGAAAACAACACCTAGACATTTTGGAATGCCTTGGATGTGTTTATGGTGTATTTGAAATGCTGGAAGAGTGTTGTTTCGTTGTTTCTTTGAGAATGAAACCTGGCCCAATTTTGAGATTTTTCTAAGCCGCGCGCCTGTCAAGAAGTGTCCGAGCTAGGGTTAGGGTTAGGTTGAAAAGAACACCTATACATTTTGGAATGCCTTGGATGTGTTTTAGGGTGTATTTGAAATGCTGGAAGAGTGTCGTTTCGTTGTTTCTTTGAGAAAGAAATTTGGCCCAATTTTGAGATTTTTGCTAAGCCGCGCGAATGTCAACTATTATCCGAGCTATGGTTAGGGTTAGGTTGTAAACAACACCTAGACATTTTTCAATGCCTTGGATGTGTTTTAGGATGTATTTGTAATGCTGGAAGAGTGTTGTTTCGTTGTTTCTTTGAGAAAGAAATTTGGCAGAATTTTGAGATTTTTGCTAAGCCGCGCGCCTGTCAAATAGTTTCCGAGCTAGGGTTAGGGTTAGGTTGAAAAGAACACCTAGACATTTTGGAATGCCTTGGATGTGTTTTAGGGTGTATTTGAAATGCTGGAAGAGTGTTGTTTTGTTGTTTCTTTGAGAAAGAAATTTGGCCCAATTTTGAGATTTTTGCTAAGCCGCGCGCCTGTCAAATAGTGTCCGAGCTAGGGTTAGGAATAGGTAGAAAACAACACCTAGACATTTTGGAATGCCTTGGATGTGTTTTAGGGTGTATTTGAAATGCTGGAAGAGTGTCGTTTCGTTGTTTCTTTGAGATAGAAATCTGGCCCAATTTTGAGATTTTTCTAAGCCGCGCGCCTATCAAGAAGTGTCCGAGCTAGGGTTAGGATTATGTGGAAAACAACACCTAGACATTTTGGAATGCCTTGGATGTGTTTTAGGGTGTATTTGAAATGCTGGAAGAGTGCCGTTTCGTTGTTTCTTTGAGAAAGAAATTTGGCCCAATTTTGAGATTTTTGGTAAGCCGCGCGCCTGTCAAAGAGTGTCCGAGCTAGGGTTAGGGTTATGTTGAAAACAAAACCTAGACATTTTGGAATGCCTTGGATGTGTTTTAGGGTGTATTTGAAATGCTGGAAGAGTGTCGTTTCGTTGTTTCTTTGAGAAAGAAATTTGGCCCAATTTTGAGATTTTTGCTAAGCCGCGCGCCTGTCAAATAGTGTCCGACCTAGGGTTAGGGTTAGATTGAAAAGAACACCTAGACATTTTGGAATGCCTTGGATGTGTTTTAGGGTGTATTTGAAATGCTGGAAGAGTGTTGATTCATTGTTTATTTGAGAAAGAAATTTGGCTCAATTTTGAGATTTTTGCTAAGCCGTGCGCCTGTCAAATAGTGTCCGAGCTTGGGTTAGGGTTAGGTAGAAAACAACACCTAGACATTTTGGAATGCCTTGGATGTGTTTTACGGTGTATTTGAAATGCTGGAAGAGTGTCGTTTCGTTGTTTCTTTGAGAAAGAAATTTGGCCCAATTTTGAGATTTTTGCTAATCCGCGCGCCTGTCAAATAGTGTCCGAACTAGGGTTAGGGTTAGGTAGAAAACAACACCTAGACAATTTGGAATGCCTTGGATGTG
The DNA here is from genome assembly GCF_055471065.1 of Atractosteus spatula. Classification (NCBI taxonomy): domain Eukaryota; kingdom Metazoa; phylum Chordata; class Actinopteri; order Semionotiformes; family Lepisosteidae; genus Atractosteus; species Atractosteus spatula. Next base: position 44,149,647 of record NC_142712.1, on the reverse strand, counting down.
TTTTAGGGTGTATTAGAAATGCTGGAAGAGTGTCGTTTCGTTGTTTCTTTGAGAAAGAAATTTGGCCCAATTTTGAGATTTTTGCTAAGCCGCGCGCCTGTCAAATAGTGTCCGAGCTATGGTTAGGGTTAGGTTGAAAAGAACACCTAGATATTTTGGAATGCCTTGGATGTGTTTTAGGGTGTATTTGAAATGCTGGAAGAGTGTTGTTTCGTTGTTTCTTTGAGAAAGAAATTTGGCCCATTTTGAGATTTTTCCTAAGCCGCGCGCCTGACATATAGTGTCCGAGCTAGGGTTAGGGTTATGTAGAGAACAACACCTAGTCATTTTGGAATGCCTTGGATGTGTTTTAGGGTGTATTTGAAATTCTGGAAGAGTGTCGTTTCGTTGTTTCTTTGAGAAAGAAATGTGGCTCAATTTTGAGATTTTTTCTAAGCCGCGCGCCTGTCAACTATTATCCAAGCTATGGTTAGGGTTAGGTTGAAAACAACACCTAGACATTTTGTAATGCCTTGGATGTGTTTTAGGGTGTATTTGAAATCCTGGAAGAGTGCCGTTTCGTTGCTTCTTTGAGAAAGAAATTTGGCCCAATTTTGAGATTTTTGCTAAGCCGCGCGCCTGTCTAAAAGTGTCCGAGCTAGTTAGGGTTATGTAGAAAACAACACCTAGACATTTTGGAATGCCTTGGATGTGTTTTAGGGTGTATTTGAAATGCTGGAAGAGTGTCGTTTCGTTGTTTCTTTGAGAAAGAAATTTGGCCCAATTTTGAGATTTTTGCTAAGCCTTGAGCCTGTCAACTAGTATCCGAGCTATTGTTAGGGATAGAGTGAAAACAACACCTAGACATTTGGAATGCCTTGGATGTGTTTTAGGGTGTATTTGAAATGCTGGAAGAGTGTCGCTTTGTTGTTTCTTTGAGAAAGTAATTTGGCTCAATTTTGAGATTTTTGCTAAGCCGCGCGCCTGTCAAAAAGTGTCCGAGCTAGGGTTAGGGTTATGTAGAAAACAACACCTAGACATTTTGGAATGCCTTGGATGTGTTTTAGGGTGTATTTGAAATACTGGAAGAGTGTCGTTTCGTTGTTTCTTTGAGATAGAAATCTGGCCCAATTTTGAGATTTTTCTAAGCCGCGCGCCTATCAAGAAGTGTCCGAGCTAGGGTTAGGATTATGTGGAAAACAACACCTAGACATTTTGGAATGCCTTGGATGTGTTTTAGGGTGTATTTGAAATGCTGGAAGAGTGCCGTTTCGTTGTTTCTTTGAGAAAGAAATTTGGCCCAATTTTGAGATTTTTGCTAAGCCGCGCGCCTGTCAAAGAGTGTCCGAACTAGGGTTAGGGTTATGTAGAAAACAAAACCTAGACATTTTGGAATGCCTTGGATGTGTTTTAGGGTGTATTTGAAATGCTGGAAGAGTGTCGTTTCGTTGTTTCTTTGAGAAAAAAATTTGGCCCAATTTTGAGATTTTTGCTAAGCCGCGCGCCTGTCAAATAGTGTCCGAGCTAGGGTTAGGGTTAGATTGAAAAGAACACCTAGACATTTTGGAATGCCTTGGATGTGTTTTAGGGTGTATTTGAAATGCTGGAAGAGTGTTGATTCATTGTTTATTTGAGAAAGAAATTTGGCTCAATTTTGAGATTTTTGCTAAGCCGCGCGCCTGTCAACTATTATCCGAGCTAAGTTTAGGGTTAGGTTGAAAAGAACACCTAGACATTTTGGAATGCCTTGGATGTATTTTAGGGTGTATTTGAAATGCTGGAAGAGTGTCGTTTCGTTGTTTCATTGAGAATGAAATTTGGACAAATTTTGAGATTTTTGCTAAGCCGTGCGCCTGTCAAATAGTGTCCGAGCTAGGGTTAGGGTTAGGTTGAAAATAACACCTACACATTTTGGAATGCCTTGGATGTGTTTTAGAGTGTATTTGAAATGCTGGAAGAGTGTCGTTTCGTTGTTTCTTTGAGAAAGAAATTTGGCCCAATTTTGAGATTTTTGCTAAGCCGCTCGCCTGTCAAAAAGTGTCCGAGCTAGGGTTAGGGTTATGTAGAAAACAAAACCTAGACATTTTGGAATACCTTGGATGTGTTTTAGGGTGTATTTGAAATGCTGGAAGAGTGTTGTTTCGTTGTTTCTTTGAGAAAGAAATTTGGCCCAATTTTGAGATTTTTGCTAAGCCGCGCGCCTGTCAAATAGTGTCCGAGCTAGGGTTAGGGTTAGATTGAAAAGAACACCTAGACATTTTGGAATGCCTTGGATGTGTTTTAGGGTGTATTTGAAATGCTGGAAGAGTGTTGTTTCGTTGTTTCATTGAGAATGAAATTTGGACAAATTTTGAGATTTTTGCTAAGCCGTGCGCCTGTCAACTATTATCCGAGGTATGGTTAGGGTTAGGTTGAAAACAACACCTAGACATTTTGCAATGCCTTGGATGTGTTTTAGGGTATATTTGAAATGCTGGAAGAGTGTTGTTTCGTTGTTTCTTTGAGAAAGAAATTTGGCCCAATTTTGAGATTTTTGCTAAGCCGCGCGCCTGTCAAATAGTGTCCGAGCTAGGGTTAGGGTTAGATTGAAAAGAACACCTAGACATTTTGGAATGCCTTGGATGTGTTTTAGGGTGTATTTGAAATGCTGGAAGAGTGTTGTTTCATTGAGAATGAAATTTGGCCAAATTTTGAGATTTTTGCTAAGCCGTGCGCCTGTCAACTATTATCCGAGGTATGGTTAGGGTTAGGTTGAAAACAACACCAAGACATTTTGCAATGCCTTGGATGTGTTTTAGGGTGTATTTGAAATGCAGGAAGAGTGTCGTTTCGTTGTTTCTTTGAGAAAGAAATTTGGCCCAATTTTGAGATTTTTGCTAAGCCGCTAGCCTGTCAAATAGTGTCCGAGCTATGGTTAGGGTTAGGTTGAAAAGAAAACCTAGACATTTTGGAATGCCTTGGATGTGTTTTAGGGTGTATTTGAAATACTGGAAGAGTGTTGTTTCGTTGTTTCTTTGAGAAAGAAATTTGGCCCATTTTGAGATTTTTGCTAAGCCGCGCGCCTGACATATAGTGTCCGAGCCAGGGTTAGGGTTATGTAGAAAACAACACCTAGTCATTTTGGAATGCCTTGGATTTGTTTTAGGGTGTATTTGAAATTCTGGAAGAGTGTCGTTTCGTTGTTTCTTTGAGAAAGAAATTTGGCTCAATTTTGAGATTTTTGCTAAGCCGCGCGCCTGTCAACTATTATCCAAGCTATGGTTAGGGTTAGGTTGAAAACAACACCTAGACATTTTGTAATGCCTTGGATGTGTTTTAGCGTGTATTTGAAATGCTGGAAGAGTGTCGTTTCGTTGTTTCTTTGAGAAAGAAATTTGGCCCAATTTTGAGATTTTTGCTAAGCCTTGCGCCTGTCAACTAGTATCCGAGCTATGGTTAGGGTTAGAGTGAAAACAACACCTAGACATTTGGAATGCCTTGGATGTGTTTTAGGGTGTATTTGAAATGCTGGAAGAGTGTCGCTTTGTTGTTTCTTTGAGAAAGTAATTTGGCTCAATTTTGAGTTTTTGCTAAGCCGCGCGCCTGTCAACTATTATCCGAACTAATGTTAGGGTTAGGTTGAAAAGAACACCTAGACATTTTGGAATGCCTTTGATGTGTTTTAGGGTGTATTTGAAATGCTGGAAGAGTGTCGTTTCGTTGTTTCTTTGAGAAAGAAATTTGGCCCAATTTTGAGATTTTTGCTAAGCCGCGCGCCTGTCAAATAGTGTCCGAGCTATGGTTAGGGTTAGGTTGAAAAGAAAACCTAGACATTTTGGAATGCCTTGGATGTGTTTTAGGGTGTATTTGAAATGCTGGAAGAGTGTTGTTTCGTTGTTTCTTTGAGAAAGAAATTTGGCCCATTTTGAGATTTTTGCTAAGCCGCGCGCCTGACATATAGTGTCCGAGCTAGGGTTAGGGTTATGTAGAAAACAACACCTAGTCATTTTGGAATGCCTTGGATGTGTTTTAGGATGTATTTGAAATTCTGGAAGAGTGTCGTTTCGTTGTTTCTTTGAGAAAGAAATTTGGCTCAATTTTGAGATTTTTGCTAAGCCGCGCGCCTGTCAACTATTATCCAAGCTATGGTTAGGGTTAGGTTGAAAACAACACCTAGACATTTTGGAATGCCTTGGATGTGTTTATGGTGTATTTGAAATGCTGGAAGAGTGTTGTTTCGTTGTTTCTTTGAGAAAGAAACCTGGCCCAATTTTGAGATTTTTCTAAGCCGCGCGCCTGTCAAGAAGTGTCCGAGCTAGGGTTAGGGTTAGGTTGAAAAGAACACCTATACATTTTGGAATGCCTTGGATGTGTTTTAGGGTGTATTTGAAATGCTGGAAGAGTGTCGTTTCGTTGTTTCTTTGAGAAAGAAATTTGGCCCAATTTTGAGATTTTTGCTAAGCCGCGCGAATGTCAACTATTATCCGAGCTATGGTTAGGGTTAGGTTGTAAACAACACCTAGACATTTTTCAATGCCTTGGATGTGTTTTAGGATGTATTTGTAATGCTGGAAGAGTGTTGTTTCGTTGTTTCTTTGAGAAAGAAATTTGGCCCAATTTTGAGATTTTTGCTAAGCCGCGCGCCTGTCAAATAGTGTCCGAGCTAGGGTTAGGAATAGGTAGAAAACAACACCTAGACATTTTGGAATGCCTTGGATGTGTTTTAGGGTGTATTTGAAATGCTGGAAGAGTGTCGTTTCGTTGTTTCTTTGAGATAGAAATCTGGCCCAATTTTGAGATTTTTCTAAGCCGCGCGCCTATCAAGAAGTGTCCGAGCTAGGGTTAGGATTATGTGGAAAACAACACCTAGACATTTTGGAATGCCTTGGATGTGTTTTAGGGTGTATTTGAAATGCTGGAAGAGTGCCGTTTCGTTGTTTCTTTGAGAAAGAAATTTGGCCCAATTTTGAGATTTTTGGTAAGCCGCGCGCCTGTCAAAGAGTGTCCGAGCTAGGGTTAGGGTTATGTTGAAAACAAAACCTAGACATTTTGGAATGCCTTGGATGTGTTTTAGGGTGTATTTGAAATGCTGGAAGAGTGTCGTTTCGTTGTTTCTTTGAGAAAGAAATTTGGCCCAATTTTGAGATTTTTGCTAAGCCGCGCGCCTGTCAAATAGTGTCCGACCTAGGGTTAGGGTTAGATTGAAAAGAACACCTAGACATTTTGGAATGCCTTGGATGTGTTTTAGGGTGTATTTGAAATGCTGGAAGAGTGTTGATTCATTGTTTATTTGAGAAAGAAATTTGGCTCAATTTTGAGATTTTTGCTAAGCCGTGCGCCTGTCAAATAGTGTCCGAGCTTGGGTTAGGGTTAGGTAGAAAACAACACCTAGACATTTTGGAATGCCTTGGATGTGTTTTACGGTGTATTTGAAATGCTGGAAGAGTGTCGTTTCGTTGTTTCTTTGAGAAAGAAATTTGGCCCAATTTTGAGATTTTTGCTAATCCGCGCGCCTGTCAAATAGTGTCCGAACTAGGGTTAGGGTTAGGTAGAAAACAACACCTAGACACTTTGGAATGCCTTGGATGTGTTTTAGGGTGTATTAGAAATGCTGGAAGAGTGTCGTTTCGTTGTTTCTTTGAGAAAGAAATTTGGCCCAATTTTGAGATTTTTGCTAAGCCGCGCGCCTGTCAAATAGTGTCCGAGCTATGGTTAGGGTTAGGTTGAAAAGAACACCTAGATATTTTGGAATGCCTTGGATGTGTTTTAGGGTGTATTTGAAATGCTGGAAGAGTGTTGTTTCGTTGTTTCTTTGAGAAAGAAATTTGGCCCATTTTGAGATTTTTCCTAAGCCGCGCGCCTGACATATAGTGTCCGAGCTAGGGTTAGGGTTATGTAGAGAACAACACCTAGTCATTTTGGAATGCCTTGGATGTGTTTTAGGGTGTATTTGAAATTCTGGAAGAGTGTCGTTTCGTTGTTTCTTTGAGAAAGAAATGTGGCTCAATTTTGAGATTTTTTCTAAGCCGCGCGCCTGTCAACTATTATCCAAGCTATGGTTAGGGTTAGGTTGAAAACAACACCTAGACATTTTGTAATGCCTTGGATGTGTTTTAGGGTGTATTTGAAATCCTGGAAGAGTGCCGTTTCGTTGCTTCTTTGAGAAAGAAATTTGGCCCAATTTTGAGATTTTTGCTAAGCCGCGCGCCTGTCAAAAAGTGTCCGAGCTAGTTAGGGTTATGTAGAAAACAACACCTAGACATTTTGGAATGCCTTGGATGTGTTTTAGGGTGTATTTGAAATGCTGGAAGAGTGTCGTTTCGTTGTTTCTTTGAGAAAGAAATTTGGCCCAATTTTGAGATTTTTGCTAAGCCTTGAGCCTGTCAACTAGTATCCGAGCTATTGTTAGGGATAGAGTGAAAACAACACCTAGACATTTGGAATGCCTTGGATGTGTTTTAGGGTGTATTTGAAATGCTGGAAGAGTGTCGCTTTGTTGTTTCTTTGAGAAAGTAATTTGGCTCAATTTTGAGATTTTTGCTAAGCCGCGCGCCTGTCAAAAAGTGTCCGAGCTAGGGTTAGGGTTATGTAGAAAACAACACCTAGACATTTTGGAATGCCTTGGATGTGTTTTAGGGTGTATTTGAAATGCTGGAAGAGTGTCGTTTCGTTGTTTCTTTGAGAAAGAAATTTGGCCCAATTTTGAGATTTTTGCTAAGCCGCGCGCCTGTCAAATAGTGTCCGAGCTAGGGTTAGGAATAGGTAGAAAACAACACCTAGACATTTTGGAATGCCTTGGATGTGTTTTAGGGTGTATTTGAAATGCTGGAAGAATGTTGTTTCGTTGTTTCTTTGAGATTGAAATTTGGCCCAATTTTGAGATTTTTGCTAAGCCGCGCGCCTGTCAAAAAGTGTCCGAGCTAGGGTTAGGGTTATGTAGAAAACAACACCTAGACATTTTGGAATGCCTTGGATGTGTTTTAGGGTGTATTTGAAATACTGGAAGAGTGTCGTTTCGTTGTTTCTTTGAGATAGAAATCTGGCCCAATTTTGAGAATTTTCTAAGCCGCGCTCCTATCAAGAAGTGTCCGAGCTAGGGTTAGGATTATGTGGAAAACAACACCTAGACATTTTGGAATTCCTTGGATGTGTTTTATCGTGTATTTGAAATGCTGGAAGAGTGTCGTTTCGTTGTTTCTTTGAGAAAGAAATTTGGCCCAATTTTGAGATTTTTGCTAAGCCGCGCGCCTGTCAAAAAGTGTCCGAGCTAGGGTTAGGGTTATGTAGAAAACAACACCTAGACATTTTGGAATACCTTGGATGTGTTTTAGGGTGTATTTGAAATGCTGGAAGAGTGTCGTTTCGTTGTTTCTTTGAGAAAGAAACCTGGCCCAATTTTGAGATTTTTCTAAGCCGCGCGCCTGTCAAGAAGTGTCCGAGCTAGGGTTAGGATTATGTGGAAAACAACACCTAGACATTTTGGAATGCCTAGGATGTGTTTTAGGGTGTATTTGAAATGCTGGAAGAGTGTCGTTTCGTTGTTTCTTTGAGAAAGCAATTTGGCCCAATTTTGAGATTTTTGCTAAGCCGCGCGCCTGTCAACTATTATCCGAGCTATGGTTAGGATTAGGTTGGAAACAACACCTAGACATTTTTCAATGCCTTGGATGTGTTTTAGGATGTATTTGAAATGCTGGAAGAGTGTTGTTTCGTTGTTTCTTTGAGAAAGAAATTTGGCAGAATTTTGAGATTTTTGCTAAGCCGCGCGCCTGTCAAATAGTTTCCGAGCTAGGGTTAGGGTTAGGTTGAAAAGAATACCTAGACATTTTGGAATGCCTTGAATGTGTTTTAGGGTGTATTTGAAATGCTGGAAGAGTGTTGTTTTGTTGTTTCTTTGAGAAAGAAATTTGGCCCAATTTTGAGATTTTTGCTAAGCCGCGCGCCTGTCAAATAGTGTCCGAGCTAGGGTTAGGAATAGGTAGAAAACAAAACCTAGACATTTTGGAATGCCTTGGATGTGTTTTAGGGTGTATTTAAAATGCTGGAAGAGTGTCGTTTCGTTGTTTCTTTGAGAAAGAAATTTGGCCCAATTTTGAGATTTTTGCTAAGCCGCGCGCCTGTCAACTATTATCCGAGCTATGGTTAGGATTAGGTTGGAAACAACACCTAGACATTTTTCAATGCCTTGGATGTGTTTTAGGATGTATTTGAAATGCTGGAAGAGTGTTGTTTCGTTGTTTCTTTGAGAAAGAAATTTGGCCCAATTTTGAGATTTTTGCTAAGCCGCGCGAATGTCAACTATTATCCGAGCTATGGTTAGGGTTAGGTTGAAAACAACACCTAGACATTTTTCAATGCCTTGGATGTGTTTTAGGATGTATTTGAAATGCTGGAAGAGTGTTGTTTTGTTGTTTCTTTGAGAAAGAAATTTGGCCCAATTTTGAGATTTTTGCTAAGCCGCGCGCCTGTCAAATAGTGTCCGAGCTAGGGTTAGGAATAGGTAGAAAACAACACCTAGACATTTTGGAATGCCTTGGATGTGTTTTAGGGTGTATTTAAAATGCTGGAAGAGTGTCGTTTCGTTGTTTCTTTGAGATAGAAATCTGGCCCAATTTTGAGATTTTTCTAAGCCGCGCGCCTATCAAGAAGTGTCCGAGCTAGGGTTAGGATTATGTGGAAAACAACACCTAGACATTTTGGAATGCCTTGGATGTGTTTTAGGGTGTATTTGAAATGCTGGAAGAGTGCCGTTTCGTTGTTTCTTTGAGAAAGAAATTTGGCCCAATTTTGAGATTTTTGCTAAGCCGCGCGCCTGTCAAATAGTTTCCGAGCTAGGGTTAGGGTTAGGTTGAAAAGAACACCTAGACATTTTGGAATGCCTTGGATGTGTTTTAGGGTGTATTTGAAATGCTGGAAGAGTGTTGTTTTGTTGTTTCTTTGAGAAAGAAATTTGGCCCAATTTTGAGATTTTTGCTAAGCCGCGCGCCTGTCAAATAGTGTCCGAGCTAGGGTTAGGAATAGGTAGAAAACAACACCTAGACATTTTGGAATGCCTTGGATGTGTTTTAGGGTGTATTTAAAATGCTGGAAGAGTGTCGTTTCGTTGTTTCTTTGAGATAGAAATCTGGCCCAATTTTGAGATTTTTCTAAGCCGCGCGCCTATCAAGAAGTGTCCGAGCTAGGGTTAGGATTATGTGGAAAACAACACCTAGACATTTTGGAATGCCTTGGATGTGTTTTAGGGTGTATTTGAAATGCTGGAAGAGTGCCGTTTCGTTGTTTCTTTGAGAAAGAAATTTGGCCCAATTTTGAGATTTTTGCTAAGCCGCGCGCCTGTCAAATAGTTTCCGAGCTAGGGTTAGGATTATGTGGAAAACAACACCTAGACATTTTGGAATGCCTTGATGTGTTTTAGCGTGTATTTGAAATGCTGGAAGAGTGTCGTTTCGTTGTTTCTTTGAGAAAGAAATTTGGCCCAATTTTGAGATTTTTGCTAAGCCGCGCGCCTGTCAAAAAGTGTCCGAGCTAGGGTTAGGGTTATGTAGAAAACAACACCTAGACATTTTGGAATAAGTTGGATGTGTTTTAGGGTGTATTTGAAATGCTGGAAGAGTGTCGTTTCGTTGTTTCTTTGAGAAAGAAACCTGGCCCAATTTTGAGATTTTTCTAAGCCGCGCGCCTGTCAAGAAGTGTCCGAGCTAGGGTTAGGATTATGTGGAAAACAACACCTAGACATTTTGGAATGCCTAGGATGTGTTTTAGGGTGTATTTGAAATGCTGGAAGAGTTTCGTTTCGTTGTTTCTTTGAGAAAGAAATTTGGCCCAATTTTGAGATTTTTGGTAAGCCGCGCGAATGTCAACTATTATCCGATCTATGGTTAGGGTTAGGTTGAAAACAACACCTAGACATTTTTCAATGCCTTGGATGTGTTTTAGGATGTATTTGAAATGCTGGAAGAGTGTTGTTTCGTTGTTTCTTTGAGAAAGAAATTTGGCCCAATTTTGAGATTTTTGCTAAGCCGCGCGCCTGTCAAATAGTTTCCGAGCTAGGGTTAGGGTTAGGTTGAAAAGAACACCTAGACATTTTGGAATGCCTTGGATGTGTTTTAGGGTGTATTTGAAATGCTGGAAGAGTGTTGTTTTGTTGTTTCTTTGAGAAAGAAATTTTGCCCAATTTTGAGATTTTTGCTAAGCCGCGCGCCTGTCAAATAGTGTCCGAACTAGGGTTAGGGTTAGGTAGAAAACAACACCTAGACATTTATGAATGCCTTGGATGTGTTTTAGGGTGTATTTGAAATGCTGGAAGAGTGTCGTTTCGTTGTTTCTTTGAGAAAGAAATTTGGCCCAATTTTGAGATTTTTGCTAAGCCGCGCGCCTGTCAAAAAGTGTCCGAGCTAGGGTTAGGGTTATGTAGAAAACAACACCTAGACATTTTGGAATGCCTTGGATGTGTTTTAGGGTGTATTTGAAATACTGGAAGAGTGTCGTTTCGTTGTTTCTTTGAGATAGAAATCTGGCCCAATTTTGAGATTTTTCTAAGCCGCGCGCCTATCAAGAAGTGTCCGAGCTAGGGTTAGGATTATGTGGAAAACAACACCTAGACATTTTGGAATGCCTTGGATGTGTTTTAGGGTGTATTTGAAATGCTGGAAGAGTGTCGTTTCGTTGTTTCTTTGAGAAAGAAACCTGGCCCAATTTTGAGATTTTTGCTAAGCCGCGCGCCTGTCAACTATTATCCGAGCTATGGTTAGGGTTAGGTTGAAAACAACACCTAGACATTTTTCAATGCCTTGGATGTGTTTTAGGATAAATTTGAAATGCTGGAAGAGTGTTGTTTCGTTGTTTCTTTGAGAAAGAAATTTGGCCCAATTTTGAGATTTTTGCTAAGCCGCGCGAATGTCAACTATTATCCGAGCTATGGTTAGGGTTAGGTTGAAAACAACACCTAGACATTTTTCAATGCCTTGGATGTGTTTTAGGATGTATTTGAAATGCTGGAAGAGTGTTGTTTTGTTGTTTCTTTGAGAAAGAAATTTGGCACAATTTTGAGATTTTTGCTAAGCCGCGCGCCTGTCAAATAGTGTCCGAGCTAGGGTTAGGAATAGGTAGAAAACAACACCTAGACATTTTGGAATGCCTTGGATGTGTTTAAGGGTGTATTTAAAATGCTGGAAGAGTGTCGTTTCGTTGTTTCTTTGAGATAGAAATCTGGCCCAATTTTGAGATTTTTCTAAGCCGCGCGCCTATCAAGAAGTGTCCGAGCTAGGGTTAGGATTATGTGGAAAACAACACCTAGACATTTTGGAATGCCTTGGATGTGTTTTAGGGTGTATTTGAAATGCTGGAAGAGTGCCGTTTCGTTGTTTCTTTGAGAAAGAAATTTGGCCCAATTTTGAGATTTTTGCTAAGCCGCGCGCCTGTCAAAAAGTGTCCGAGCTAGGGTTAGGGTTAGGTAGAAAACAACACCTAGACATTTTGGAATGCCTTGGATGTGTTTTAGGGTGTATTTGAAATGCTGGAAGAGTGTTGTTTCGTTGTTTCTTTGAGAAAGAAATTTGGCCCAATTTTGAGATTTTTGCTAAGCCGCGCGAATGTCAACTATTATCCGAGCTATGGTTAGGATTAGGTTGGAAACAACACCTAGACATTTTTCAATGCCTTGGATGTGTTTTAGGATGTATTTGAAATGCTGGAAGAGTGTTGTTTCGTTGTTTCTTTGAGAAAGAAATTTGGCCCAATTTTGAGATTTTTGCTAAGCCGCGCGAATGTCAACTATTATCCGAGCTATGGTTAGGGTTAGGTTGAAAACAACACCTAGACATTTTTCAATGCCTTGGATGTGTTTTACGATGTATTTGAAATGCTGGAAGAATGTTGTTTCGTTGTTTCTTTGAGAAAGAAATTTGGCAGAATTTTGAGATTTTTGCTAAGCCGCGCGCCTGTCAAATAGTTTCCGAGCTAGGGTTAGGGTTAGGTTGAAAAGAACACCTAGACATTTTGGAATGCCTTGGATGTGTTTTAGGGTGTATTTGAAATGCTGGAAGAGTGTTGTTTTGTTGTTTCTTTGAGAAAGAAATTTGGCCCAATTTTGAGATTTTTGCTAAGCCGCGCGCCTGTCAAATAGTGTCCGAGCTAGGGTTAGGAATAGGTAGAAAACAACACCTAGACATTTTGGAATGCCTTGGATGTGTTTTAGGGTGTATTTAAAATGCTGGTAGAGTGTCGTTTCGTTGTTTCTTTGAGATAGAAATCTGGCCCAATTTTGAGATTTTTCTAAGCCGCGCGCCTATCAAGAAGTGTCCGAGCTAGGGTTAGGATTATGTGGAAAACAACACCTAGACATTTTGGAATGCCTTGGATGTGTTTTAGGGTGTATTTGAAATGCTGGAAGAGTGCCGTTTCGTTGTTTCTTTGAGAAAGAAATTTGGCCCAATTTTGAGATTTTTGGTAAGCCGCGCGCCTGTCAAAGAGTGTCCGAGCTAGGGTTAGGGTTATGTAGAAAACAAAACCTAGACATTTTGGAATGCCTTGGATGTGTTTTAGGGTGTATTTGAAATGCTGGAAGAGTGTCGTTTCGTTGTTTCTTTGAGAAAGAAATTTGGCCCAATTTTGAGATTTTTGCTAAGCCGTGCGCCTGTCAAATAGTGTCTGAGCTTGGGTTAGGGTTAGGTAGAAAACAACACCTAGACATTTTGGAATGCCTTGGATGTGTTTTAGGGTGTATTTGAAATGCTGGAAGAGTGTCGTTTCGTTGTTTCTTTGAGAAAGAAATTTTGCCCAATTTTGAGATTTTTGCTAAGCCGCGCGCCTGTCAAATAGTGTCCGAACTAGGGTTAGGGTTAGGTAGAAAACAACACCTAGACATTTTGGAATGCCTTGGATGTGTTTTAGGGTGTATTTGAAATGCTGGAAGAGTGTCGTTTCGTTGTTTCTTTGAGAAAGAAATTTGGCCCAATTTTGAGATTTTTGCTAAGCCGCGCGCCTGTCAAATAGTGTCCGAGCTATGGTTAGGGTTAGGTTGAAAAGAACACCTAGATATTTTGGAATGCCTTGGATGTGTTTTAGGGTGTATTTGAAATGCTGGAAGAGTGTTGTTTCGTTGTTTCTTTGAGAAAGAAATTTGGCCCATTTTGAGATTTTTCCTAAGCCGCGCGCCTGACATATAGTGTCCGAGCTAGGGTTAGGGTTATGTAGAGAACAACACCTAGTCATTTTGGAATGCCTTGGATGTGTTTTAGGGTGTATTTGAAATTCTGGAAGAGTGTCGTTTCGTTGTTTCTTTGAGAAAGAAATGTGGCTCAATTTTGAGATTTTTGCTAAGCCGCGCGCCTGTCAACTATTATCCAAGCTATGGTTAGGGTTAGGTTGAAAACAACACCTAGACATTTTGTAATGCCTTGGATGTGTTTTAGGGTGTATTTGAAATCCTGGAAGAGTGCCGTTTCGTTGCTTCTTTGAGAAAGAAATTTGGCCCAATTTTGAGATTTTTGCTAAGCCGCGCGCCTGTCAAAAAGTGTCCGAGCTAGGGTTAGGGTTATGTAGAAAACAACACCTAGACATTCTGGAATGCCTTGGATGTGTTTTAGCGTGTATTTGAAATGCCGGAAGAGTGTCGTTTCGTTGTTTCTTTGAGAAAGAAATTTGGCCCAATTTTGAGATTTTTGCTAAGCCTTGCGCCTGTCAACTAGTATCCGAGCTATTGTTAGGGTTAGAGTGAAAACAACACCTAGACATTTGGAATGCCTTGGATGTGTTTTAGGGTGTGTTTGAAATGCTGGAAGAGTGTCGCTTTGTTGTTTCTTTGAGAAAGTAATTTGGCTCAATTTTGAGATTTTTGCTAAGCCGCGCGCCTGTCAACTATTATCCGAACTAAGGTTAGGGTTAGGTTGAAAACAACACCTAGACATTTTGTAATGCCTTGGATGTGTTTTAGGGTGTATTTGAAATCCTGGAAGAGTGCCGTTTCGTTGTTTCTTTGAGAAAGAAATTTGGCCCAATTTTGAGATTTTTGCTAAGCCGCGTGCCAGTCAAAAAGTGTCCAAGCTAGGGTTAGGGTTATGTAGAAAACAATACCTAGACATTTTGGAATGCCTTGGATGTGTTTTAGCGTGTATTTGAAATGCTGGAAGAGTGTCGTTTCGTTGTTTCTTTGAGAAAGAAACCTGGCCCAATTTTGAGATTTTTGCTAAGCCGCGCGCCTGTCAACTATTATCCGAGCTATGGTTAGGATTAGGTTGGAAACAACACCTAGACATTTTTCAATGCCTTGGATGTGTTTTAGGATGTATTTGAAATGCTGGAAGAGTGTTGTTTCGTTGTTTCTTTGAGAAAGAAATTTGGCCCAATTTTGAGATTTTTGCTAAGCCGCGCGAATGTCAACTATTATCCGAGCTATGGTTAGGGTTAGGTTGAAAACAACACCTAGACATTTTGGAATGCCTTGGATGTGTTTTAGGATGTATTTGAAATGCTGGAAGAGTGTTGTTTCGTTGTTTCTTTGAGAAAGAAATTTGGCAGAATTTTGAGATTTTTGCTAAGCCGCGCGCCTGTCAAATAGTGTCCGAGCTAGGGTTAGGGTTAGGTTGAAAAGAACACCTAGACATTTTGGAATGCCTTGGATGTGTTTTAGGGTGTATTTGAAATGCTGGAAGAGTGCCGTTTCGTTGTTTCTTTGAGAAAGAAATTTGGCCCAATTTTGAGATTTTTGCTAAGCCGCGCGCCTGTCAAAAAGTGTCCGAGCTAGGGTTAGGGTTATGTAGAAAACAAAACCTAGACATTTTGGAATGCCTTGGATGTGTTTTAGGGTGTATTTGAAATGCTGGAAGAGTGTCGTTTCGTTGTTTCTTTGAGAAAGAAATTTGGCCCAATTTTGAGATTTTTGCTAAGCCGTGCGCCTGTCAAATAGTGTCCGACCTAGGGTTAGGGTTAGATTGAAAAGAACACCTAGACATTTTGGAATGCCTTGGATGTGTTTTAGGGTGTATTTGAAATGCTGGAAGAGTGTTGATTCATTGTTTATTTGAGAAAGAAATTTGGCTCAATTTTGAGATTTTTGCTAAGCCGTGCGCCTGTCAAATAGTGTCCGAGCTTGGGTTAGGGTTAGGTAGAAAACAACACCTAGACATTTTGGAATGCCTTGGATGTGTTTTAGGGTGTATTTGAAATGCTGGAAGAGTGTCGTTTCGTTGTTTCTTTGAGAAAGAAATTTTGCCCAATTTTGAGATTTTTGCTAAGCCGCGCGCCTGTCAAATAGTGTCCGAACTAGGGTTAGGGTTAGGTAGAAAACAACACCTAGACATTTTGGAATGCCTTGGATGTGTTTTAGGGTGTATTTGAAATGCTGGAAGAGTGTTGTTTCGTTGTTTCTTTGAGAAAGAAATTTGGCCCAATTTTGAGATTTTTGCTAAGCCGCGCGAATGTCAACTATTATCCGAGCTATGGTTAGGATTAGGTTGGAAACAACACCTAGACATTTTTCAATGCCTTGGATGTGTTTTAGGATGTATTTGAAATGCTGGAAGAGTGTTGTTTCGTTGTTTCTTTGAGAAAGAAATTTGGCCCAATTTTGAGATTTTTGCTAAGCCGCGCGAATGTCAACTATTATCCGAGCTATGGTTAGGGTTAGGTTGAAAACAACACCTAGACATTTTTCAATGCCTTGGATGTGTTTTAGGATGTATTTGAAATGCTGGAAGAATGTTGTTTCGTTGTTTCTTTGAGAAAGAAATTTGGCAGAATTTTGAGATTTTTGCTAAGCCGCGCGCCTGTCAAATAGTTTCCGAGCTAGGGTTAGGGTTAGGTTGAAAAGAACACCTAGACATTTTGGAATGCCTTGGATGTGTTTTAGGGTGTATTTGAAATGCTGGAAGAGTGTTGTTTTGTTGTTTCTTTGAGAAAGAAATTTGGCCCAATTTTGAGATTTTTGCTAAGCCGCGCGCCTGTCAAATAGTGTCCGAGCTAGGGTTAGGAATAGGTAGAAAACAACACCTAGACATTTTGGAATGCCTTGGATGTGTTTTAGGGTGTATTTAAAATGCTGGTAGAGTGTCGTTTCGTTGTTTCTTTGAGATAGAAATCTGGCCCAATTTTGAGATTTTTCTAAGCCGCGCGCCTATCAAGAAGTGTCCGAGCTAGGGTTAGGATTATGTGGAAAACAACACCTAGACATTTTGGAATGCCTTGGATGTGTTTTAGGGTGTATTTGAAATGCTGGAAGAGTGCCGTTTCGTTGTTTCTTTGAGAAAGAAATTTGGCCCAATTTTGAGATTTTTGCTAAGCCGCGCGCCTGTCAAATAGTGTCCGACCTAGGGTTAGGGTTAGATTGAAAAGAACACCTAGACATTTTGGAATGCCTTGGATGTGTTTTAGGGTGTATTTGAAATGCTGGAAGAGTGTTGATTCATTGTTTATTTGAGAAAGAAATTTGGCTCAATTTTGAGATTTTTGCTAAGCCGTGCGCCTGTCAAATAGTGTCCGAGCTTGGGTTAGGGTTAGGTAGAAAACAACACCTAGACATTTTGGAATGCCTTGGATGTGTTTTAGGGTGTATTTGAAATGCTGGAAGAGTGTCGTTTCGTTGTTTCTTTGAGAAAGAAATTTTGCCCAATTTTGAGATTTTTGCTAAGCCGCGCGCCTGTCAAATAGTGTCCGAACTAGGGTTAGGGTTAGGTAGAAAACAACACCTAGACATTTTGGAATGCCTTGGATGTGTTTTAGGGTGTATTTGAAATGCTGGAAGAGTGTTGTTTCGTTGTTTCTTTGAGAAAGAAATTTGGCCCAATTTTGAGATTTTTGCTAAGCCGCGCGAATGTCAACTATTATCCGAGCTATGGTTAGGATTAGGTTGGAAACAACACCTAGACATTTTTCAATGCCTTGGATGTGTTTTAGGATGTATTTGAAATGCTGGAAGAGTGTTGTTTCGTTGTTTCTTTGAGAAAGAAATTTGGCCCAATTTTGAGATTTTTGCTAAGCCGCGCGAATGTCAACTATTATCCGAGCTATGGTTAGGGTTAGGTTGAAAACAACACCTAGACATTTTTCAATGCCTTGGATGTGTTTTAGGATGTATTTGAAATGCTGGAAGAATGTTGTTTCGTTGTTTCTTTGAGAAAGAAATTTGGCAGAATTTTGAGATTTTTGCTAAGCCGCGCGCCTGTCAAATAGTTTCCGAGCTAGGGTTAGGGTTAGGTTGAAAAGAACACCTAGACATTTTGGAATGCCTTGGATGTGTTTTAGGGTGTATTTGAAATGCTGGAAGAGTGTTGTTTTGTTGTTTCTTTGAGAAAGAAATTTGGCCCAATTTTGAGATTTTTGCTAAGCCGCGCGCCTGTCAAATAGTGTCCGAGCTAGGGTTAGGAATAGGTAGAAAACAACACCTAGACATTTTGGAATGCCTTGGATGTGTTTTAGGGTGTATTTAAAATGCTGGTAGAGTGTCGTTTCGTTGTTTCTTTGAGATAGAAATCTGGCCCAATTTTGAGATTTTTCTAAGCCGCGCGCCTATCAAGAAGTGTCCGAGCTAGGGTTAGGATTATGTGGAAAACAACACCTAGACATTTTGGAATGCCTTGGATGTGTTTTAGGGTGTATTTGAAATGCTGGAAGAGTGCCGTTTCGTTGTTTCTTTGAGAAAGAAATTTGGCCCAATTTTGAGATTTTTGGTAAGCCGCGCGCCTGTCAAAGAGTGTCCGAGCTAGGGTTAGGGTTATGTAGAAAACAAAACCTAGACATTTTGGAATGCCTTGGATGTGTTTTAGGGTGTATTTGAAATGCTGGAAGAGTGTCGTTTCGTTGTTTCTTTGAGAAAGAAATTTGGCCCAATTTTGAGATTTTTGCTAAGCCGTGCGCCTGTCAAATAGTGTCTGAGCTTGGGTTAGGGTTAGGTAGAAAACAACACCTAGACATTTTGGAATGCCTTGGATGTGTTTTAGGGTGTATTTGAAATGCTGGAAGAGTGTCGTTTCGTTGTTTCTTTGAGAAAGAAATTTTGCCCAATTTTGAGATTTTTGCTAAGCCGCGCGCCTGTCAAATAGTGTCCGAACTAGGGTTAGGGTTAGGTAGAAAACAACACCTAGACATTTTGGAATGCCTTGGATGTGTTTTAGGGTGTATTTGAAATGCTGGAAGAGTGTCGTTTCGTTGTTTCTTTGAGAAAGAAATTTGGCCCAATTTTGAGATTTTTGCTAAGCCGCGCGCCTGTCAAATAGTGTCCGAGCTATGGTTAGGGTTAGGTTGAAAAGAACACCTAGATATTTTGGAATGCCTTGGATGTGTTTTAGGGTGTATTTGAAATGCTGGAAGAGTGTTGTTTCGTTGTTTCTTTGAGAAAGAAATTTGGCCCATTTTGAGATTTTTCCTAAGCCGCGCGCCTGACATATAGTGTCCGAGCTAGGGTTAGGGTTATGTAGAGAACAACACCTAGTCATTTTGGAATGCCTTGGATGTGTTTTAGGGTGTATTTGAAATTCTGGAAGAGTGTCGTTTCGTTGTTTCTTTGAGAAAGAAATGTGGCTCAATTTTGAGATTTTTGCTAAGCCGCGCGCCTGTCAACTATTATCCAAGCTATGGTTAGGGTTAGGTTGAAAACAACACCTAGACATTTTGTAATACCTTGGATGTGTTTTAGGGTGTATTTGAAATCCTGGAAGAGTGCCGTTTCGTTGCTTCTTTGAGAAAGAAATTTGGCCCAATTTTGAGATTTTTGCTAAGCCGCGCGCCTGTCAAAAAGTGTCCGAGCTAGGGTTAGGGTTATGTAGAAAACAACACCTAGACATTCTGGAATGCCTTGGATGTGTTTTAGCGTGTATTTGAAATGCCGGAAGAGTGTCGTTTCGTTGTTTCTTTGAGAAAGAAATTTGGCCCAATTTTGAGATTTTTGCTAAGCCTTGCGCCTGTCAACTAGTATCCGAGCTATTGTTAGGGTTAGAGTGAAAACAACACCTAGACATTTGGAATGCCTTGGATGTGTTTTAGGGTGTGTTTGAAATGCTGGAAGAGTGTCGCTTTGTTGTTTCTTTGAGAAAGTAATTTGGCTCAATTTTGAGATTTTTGCTAAGCCGCGCGCCTGTCAACTATTATCCGAACTAAGGTTAGGGTTAGGTTGAAAACAACACCTAGACATTTTGTAATGCCTTGGATGTGTTTTAGGGTGTATTTGAAATCCTGGAAGAGTGCCGTTTCGTTGTTTCTTTGAGAAAGAAATTTGGCCCAATTTTGAGATTTTTGCTAAGCCGCGTGCCAGTCAAAAAGTGTCCGAGCTAGGGTTAGGGTTATGTAGAAAACAATACCTAGACATTTTGGAATGCCTTGGATGTGTTTTAGCGTGTATTTGAAATGCTGGAAGAGTGTCGTTTCGTTGTTTCTTTGAGAAAGAAACCTGGCCCAATTTTGAGATTTTTGCTAAGCCGCGCGCCTGTCAACTATTATCCGAGCTATGGTTAGGATTAGGTTGGAAACAACACCTAGACATTTTTCAATGCCTTGGATGTGTTTTAGGATGTATTTGAAATGCTGGAAGAGTGTTGTTTCGTTGTTTCTTTGAGAAAGAAATTTGGCCCAATTTTGAGATTTTTGCTAAGCCGCGCGAATGTCAACTATTATCCGAGCTATGGTTAGGGTTAGGTTGAAAACAACACCTAGACATTTTGGAATGCCTTGGATGTGTTTTAGGATGTATTTGAAATGCTGGAAGAGTGTTGTTTCGTTGTTTCTTTGAGAAAGAAATTTGGCAGAATTTTGAGATTTTTGCTAAGCCGCGCGCCTGTCAAATAGTTTCCGAGCTAGGGTTAGGGTTAGGTTGAAAAGAACACCTAGACATTTTGGAATGCCTTGGATGTGTTTTAGGGTGTATTTGAAATGCTGGAAGAGTGTTGTTTTGTTGTTTCTTTGAGATAGAAATCTGGCCCAATTTTGAGATTTTTCTAAGCCGCGCGCCTATCAAGAAGTGTCCGAGCTAGGGTTAGGATTATGTGGAAAACAACACCTAGACATTTTGGAATGCCTTGGATGTGTTTTAGGGTGTATTTGAAATGCTGGAAGAGTGCCGTATCGTTATTTCTTTGAGAAAGAAATTTGGCCCAATTTTGAGATTTTTGGTAAGCCGCGCGCCTGTCAAAGAGTGTCCGAGCTAGGGTTAGGGTTATGTAGAAAACAAAACCTAGACATTTTGGAATGCCTTGGATGTGTTTTAGGGTGTATTTGAAATGCTGGAAGAGTGTCGTTTCGTTGTTTCTTTGAGAAAGAAATTTGGCCCAATTTTGAGATTTTTGCTAAGCCGCGCCCCTGTCAAATAGTGTCCGACCTAGGGTTAGGGTTAGATTGAAAAGAACACCTAGACATTTTGGAATGCCTTGGATGTGTTTTAGGGTGTATTTGAAATGCTGGAAGAGTGTTGATTCATTGTTTATTTGAGAAAGAAATTTGGCTCAATTTTGAGATTTTTGCTAAGCCGTGCGCCTGTCAAATAGTGTCCGAGCTTGGGTTAGGGTTAGGTAGAAAACAACACCTACACATTTTGGAATGCCTTGGATGTGTTTTAGGGTGTATTTGAAATGCTGGAAGAGTGTCGTTTCGTTGTTTCTTTGAGAAAGAAATTTGGCCCAATTTTGAGATTTTTGCTAAGCCGCGCGCCTGTCAAATAGTGTCCGAGCTATGGTTAGGGTTAGGTTGAAAAGAACACCTAGATATTTTGGAATGCCTTGGATGTGTTTTAGGGTGTATTTGAAATGCTGGAAGAGTGTTGTTTCGTTGTTTCTTTGAGAAAGAAATTTGGCCCATTTTGAGATTTTTCCTAAGCCGCGCGCCTGACATATAGTGTCCGAGCTAGGGTTAGGGTTATGTAGAGAACAACACCTAGTCATTTTGGAATGCCTTGGATGTGTTTTAGGGTGTATTTGAAATTCTGGAAGAGTGTCGTTTCGTTGTTTCTTTGAGAAAGAAATGTGGCTCAATTTTGAGATTTTTGCTAAGCCGCGCGCCTGTCAACTATTATCCAAGCTATGGTTAGGGTTAGGTTGAAAACAACACCTAGACATTTTGTAATGCCTTGGATGTGTTTTAGGGTGTATTTGAAATCCTGGAAGAGTGCCGTTTCGTTGCTTCTTTGAGAAAGAAATTTGGCCCAATTTTGAGATTTTTGCTAATCCGCGCGCCTGTCAAAAAGTGTCCGAGCTAGGGTTAGGGTTATGTAGAAAACAACACCTAGACATTTTGGAATGCCTTGGATGTGTTTTAGCGTGTATTTGAAATGCCGGAAGAGTGTCGTTTCGTTGTTTCTTTGAGAAAGAAATTTGGCTCAATTTTGAGATTTTTGCTAAGCCGCGCGCCTGTCAAATAGTGTCCGAGCTAGGGTTAGGAATAGGTAGAAAACAACACCTAGACATTTTGGAATGCCTTGGATGTGTTTTAGGGTGTATTTAAAATGCTGGTAGAGTGTCGTTTCGTTGTTTCTTTGAGAGAGAAATCTGGCCCAATTTTGAGATTTTTCTAAGCCGCGCGCCTATCAAGAAGTGTCCGAGCTAGGGTTAGGATTATGTGGAAAACAACACCTAGACATTTTGGAATGCCTTGGATGTGTTTTAGGGTGTATTTGAAATGCTGGAAGAGTGCCGTTTCGTTGTTTCTTTGAGAAAGAAATTTGGCCCAATTTTGAGATTTTTGGTAAGCCGCGCGCCTGTCAAAGAGTGTCCGAGCTAGGGTTAGGGTTATGTAGAAAACAAAACCTAGACATTTTGGAATGCCTTGGATGTGTTTTAGGGTGTATTTGAAATGCTGGAAGAGTGTCGTTTCGTTGTTTCTTTGAGAAAGAAATTTGGCCCAATTTTGAGATTTTTGCTAAGCCGCGCGCCTGTCAAATAGTGTCCGACCTAGGGTTAGGGTTAGATTGAAAAGAACACCAAGACATTTTGGAATGCCTTGGATGTGTTTTAGGGTGTATTTGAAATGCTGGAAGAGTGTTGATTCATTGTTTATTTGAGAAAGAAATTTGGCTCAATTTTGAGATTTTTGCTAAGCCGTGCGCCTGTCAAATAGTGTCTGAGCTTGGGTTAGGGTTAGGTAGAAAACAACACCTAGACATTTTGGAATGCCTTGGATGTGTTTTAGGGTGTATTTGAAATGCTGGAAGAGTGTCGTTTCGTTGTTTCTTTGAGAAAGAAATTTTGCCCAATTTTGAGATTTTTGCTAAGCCGCGCGCCTGTCAAATAGTGTCCGAACTAGGGTTAGGGTTAGGTAGAAAACAACACCTAGACATTTTGGAATGCCTTGGATGTGTTTTAGGGTGTATTTGAAATGCTGGAAGAGTGTCGTTTCGTTGTTTCTTTGAGAAAGAAATTTGGCCCAATTTTGAGATTTTTGCTAAGCCGCGCGCCTGTCAAATAGTGTCCGAGCTATGGTTAGGGTTAGGTTGAAAAGAACACCTAGATATTTTGGAATGCCTTGGATGTGTTTTAGGGTGTATTTGAAATGCTGGAAGAGTGTTGTTTCGTTGTTTCTTTGAGAAAGAAATTTGGCCCATTTTGAGATTTTTCCTAAGCCGCGCGCCTGACATATAGTGTCCGAGCTAGGGTTAGGGTTATGTAGAGAACAACACCTAGTCATTTTGGAATGCCTTGGATGTGTTTTAGGGTGTATTTGAAATTCTGGAAGAGTGTCGTTTCGTTGTTTCTTTGAGAAAGAAATGTGGCTCAATTTTGAGATTTTTGCTAAGCCGCGCGCCTGTCAACTATTATCCAAGCTATGGTTAGGGTTAGGTTGAAAACAACACCTAGACATTTTGTAATGCCTTGGATGTGTTTTAGGGTGTATTTGAAATCCTGGAAGAGTGCCGTTTCGTTGCTTCTTTGAGAAAGAAATTTGGCCCAATTTTGAGATTTTTGCTAAGCCGCGCGCCTGTCAAAAAGTGTCTGAGCTAGGGTTAGGGTTATGTAGAAAACAACACCTAGACATTCTGGAATGCCTTGGATGTGTTTTAGCGTGTATTTGAAATGCCGGAAGAGTGTCGTTTCGTTGTTTCTTTGAGAAAGAAATTTGGCCCAATTTTGAGATTTTTGCTAAGCCTTGCGCCTGTCAACTAGTATCCGAGCTATTGTTAGGGTTAGAGTGAAAACAACACCTAGACATTTGGAATGCCTTGGATGTGTTTTAGGGTGTGTTTGAAATGCTGGAAGAGTGTCGCTTTGTTGTTTCTTTGAGAAAGTAATTTGGCTCAATTTTGAGATTTTTGCTAAGCCGCGCGCCTGTCAACTATTATCCGAACTAAGGTTAGGGTTAGGTTGAAAACAACACCTAGACATTTTGTAATGCCTTGGATGTGTTTTAGGGTGTATTTGAAATCCTGGAAGAGTGCCGTTTCGTTGTTTCTTTGAGAAAGAAATTTGGCCCAATTTTGAGATTTTTGCTAAGCCGCGTGCCAGTCAAAAAGTGTCCGAGCTAGGGTTAGGGTTATGTAGAAAACAATACCTAGACATTTTGGAATGCCTTGGATGTGTTTTAGCGTGTATTTGAAATGCTGGAAGAGTGTCGTTTCGTTGTTTCTTTGAGAAAGAAACCTGGCCCAATTTTGAGATTTTTGCTAAGCCGCGCGCCTGTCAACTATTATCCGAGCTATGGTTAGGATTAGGTTGGAAACAACACCTAGACATTTTTCAATGCCTTGGATGTGTTTTAGGATGTATTTGAAATGCTGGAAGAGTGTTGTTTCGTTGTTTCTTTGAGAAAGAAATTTGGCCCAATTTTGAGATTTTTGCTAAGCCGCGCGAATGTCAACTATTATCCGAGCTATGGTTAGGGTTAGGTTGAAAACAACACCTAGACATTTTGGAATGCCTTGGATGTGTTTTAGGATGTATTTGAAATGCTGGAAGAGTGTTGTTTCGTTGTTTCTTTGAGAAAGAAATTTGGCAGAATTTTGAGATTTTTGCTAAGCCGCGCGCCTGTCAAATAGTTTCCGAGCTAGGGTTAGGGTTAGGTTGAAAAGAACACCTAGACATTTTGGAATGCCTTGGATGTGTTTTAGGGTGTATTTGAAATGCTGGAAGAGTGTTGTTTTGTTGTTTCTTTGAGAAAGAAATTTGGCCCAATTTTGAGATTTTTGCTAAGCCGCGCGCCTGTCAAATAGTGTCCGAGCTAGGGTTAGGAATAGGTAGAAAACAACACCTAGACATTTTGGAATGCCTTGGATGTGTTTTAGGGTGTATTTAAAATGCTGGAAGAGTGTCGTTTCGTTGTTTCTTTGAGATAGAAATCTGGCCCAATTTTGAGATTTTTCTAAGCCGCGCGCCTATCAAGAAGTGTCCGAGCTAGGGTTAGGATTATGTGGAAAACAACACCTAGACATTTTGGAATGCCTTGGATGTGTTTTAGGGTGTATTTGAAATGCTGGAAGAGTGCCGTTTCGTTATTTCTTTGAGAAAGAAATTTGGCCCAATTTTGAGATTTTTGGTAAGCCGCGCGCCTGTCAAAGAGTGTCCGAGCTAGGGTTAGGGTTATGTAGAAAACAAAACCTAGACATTTTGGAATGCCTTGGATGTGTTTTAGGGTGTATTTGAAATGCTGGAAGAGTGTCGTTTCGTTGTTTCTTTGAGAAAGAAATTTGGCCCAATTTTGAGATTTTTGCTAAGCCGCGCCCCTGTCAAATAGTGTCCGACCTAGGGTTAGGGTTAGATTGAAAAGAACACCTAGACATTTTGGAATGCCTTGGATGTGTTTTAGGGTGTATTTGAAATGCTGGAAGAGTGTTGATTCATTGTTTATTTGAGAAAGAAATTTGGCTCAATTTTGAGATTTTTGCTAAGCCGTGCGCCTGTCAAATAGTGTCCGAGCTTGGGTTAGGGTTAGGTAGAAAACAACACCTAGACATTTTGGAATGCCTTGGATGTGTTTTAGGGTGTATTTGAAATGCTGGAAGAGTGTCGTTTCGTTGTTTCTTTGAGAAAGAAATTTGGCCCAATTTTGAGATTTTTGCTAAGCCGCGCGCCTGTCAAATAGTGTCCGAGCTATGGTTAGGGTTAGGTTGAAAAGAACACCTAGATATTTTGGAATGCCTTGGATGTGTTTTAGGGTGTATTTGAAATGCTGGAAGAGTGTTGTTTCGTTGTTTCTTTGAGAAAGAAATTTGGCCCATTTTGAGATTTTTCCTAAGCCGCGCGCCTGACATATAGTGTCCGAGCTAGGGTTAGGGTTATGTAGAGAACAACACCTAGTCATTTTGGAATGCCTTGGATGTGTTTTAGGGTGTATTTGAAATTCTGGAAGAGTGTCGTTTCGTTGTTTCTTTGAGAAAGAAATGTGGCTCAATTTTGAGATTTTTGCTAAGCCGCGCGCCTGTCAACTATTATCCAAGCTATGGTTAGGGTTAGGTTGAAAACAACACCTAGACATTTTGTAATGCCTTGGATGTGTTTTAGGGTGTATTTGAAATCCTGGAAGAGTGCCGTTTCGTTGCTTCTTTGAGAAAGAAATTTGGCCCAATTTTGAGATTTTTGCTAATCCGCGCGCCTGTCAAAAAGTGTCCGAGCTAGGGTTAGGGTTATGTAGAAAACAACACCTAGACATTTTGGAATGCCTTGGATGTGTTTTAGCGTGTATTTGAAATGCCGGAAGAGTGTCGTTTCGTTGTTTCTTTGAGAAAGAAATTTGGCTCAATTTTGAGATTTTTGCTAAGCCGTGCGCCTGTCAAATAGTGTCCGAGCTTGGGTTAGGGTTAGGTAGAAAACAACACCTAGACATTTTGGAATGCCTTGGATGTGTTTTAGGGTGTATTTGAAATGCTGGAAGAGTGTCGTTTCGTTGTTTCTTTGAGAAAGAAATTTTGCCCAATTTTGAGATTTTTGCTAAGCCGCGCGCCTGTCAAATAGTGTCCGAACTAGGGTTAGGGTTAGGTAGAAAACAACACCTAGACATTTTGGAATGCCTTGGATGTGTTTTAGGGTGTATTTGAAATGCTGGAAGAGTGTCGTTTCGTTGTTTCTTTGAGAAAGAAATTTGGCCCAATTTTGAGATTTTTGCTAAGCCGCGCGCCTGTCAAATAGTGTCCGAGCTATGGTTAGGGTTAGGTTGAAAAGAACACCTAGATATTTTGGAATGCCTTGGATGTGTTTTAGGGTGTATTTGAAATGCTGGAAGAGTGTTGTTTCGTTGTTTCTTTGAGAAAGAAATTTGGCCCATTTTGAGATTTTTCCTAAGCCGCGCGCCTGACATATAGTGTCCGAGCTAGGGTTAGGGTTATGTAGAAAACAACACCTAGACATTTTGGAATGCCTTGGATGTGTTTTAGGGTGTATTTAAAATGCTGGAAGAGTGTCGTTTCGTTGTTTCTTTGAGATAGAAATCTGGCCCAATTTTGAGATTTTTCTAAGCCGCGCGCCTATCAAGAAGTGTCCGAGCTAGGGTTAGGATTATGTGGAAAACAACACCTAGACATTTTGGAATGCCTTGGATGTGTTTTAGCGTGTATTTGAAATGCTGGGAGAGTGTCGTTTCGTTGTTTCTTTGAGAAAGAAACCTGGCCCAATTTTGAGTTTTTTCTAAGCCGCGCGCCTGTCAACTATTATCAGAGCTATGGTTAGGGTTAGGTTGAAAACAACACCTAGACATTTTTCAATGCCTTGGATGTGTTTTAGGATGTATTTGAAATGCTGGAAGAGTGTTGTTTCGTTGTTTCGTTGAGAAAGAAATTTGGCACAATTTAGAGATTTTTGCTAAGCCGCGCGCCTGTAAAATAGTGTCCGAGCTAGGGTTAGGGTTAGGTTGAAAAGAACACCTAGACATTTTGGAATGCCTTGGATGTGTTTTAGGGTGTATTTGAAATGCTGGAAGAGTTTTGTTTCGTTGTTTCTTTGAGAAAGAAATTTGGCCCAATTTTGAGATTTTTGCTAAGCCGCGCGCCTGTCAAATAGTGTCCGAGCTAGGGTTAGGAATAGGTAGAAAACAACACCTAGACATTTTGGAATGCCTTGGATGTGTTTTAGGGTGTATTTGAAATGCTGGAAGAGTGCCGTTTCGTTGTTTCTTTGAGAAAGAAATTTGGCCCAATTTTGAGATTTTTGCTAAGCCGCGCGCCTGTCAAAGAGTGTCCGAGCTAGGGTTAGGGTTATATAGAAAACAAAACCTAGACATTTTGGAATGCCTTGGATGTGTTTTAGGGTGTATTTGAAATGCTGGAAGAGTGTCGTTTCGTTGTTTCTTTGAGAAAGAAATTTGGCCCAATTTTGATATTTTTGCTAAGCCGCGCGCCTGTCAAATGGTGTCCGAGCTAGGGTTAGGGTAAGGTTGAAAAGAACACCTAGACATTTTGAAATGCCTTGGATGTGTTTTAGGGTGTATTTGAAATGCTGGAAGAATGTTGTTTCGTTGTTTCTTTGAGATTGAAATTTGGCCCAATTTTGAGATTTTTGCTAAGCCGCGAGCCTGTCAAAAAGTGTCCGAGCTAGGGTTAGGGTTATGTAGAAAACAACACCTAGACATTTTGGAATGCCTTGGATGTGTTTTAGGGTGTATCTGAAATGCTGGAAGAGTGTCGTTTCGTTGTTTCTTTGAGATAGAAATCTGGCCCAATTTTGAGATTTTTCTAAGCCGCGCGCCTATCAAGAAGTGTCCGAGCTAGGGTTAGGATTATGTGGAAAACAACACCTAGACATTTTGGAATGCCTTGGATTTGTTTTAGGGTGTATTTGAAATGCTGGAAGAGTGCCGTTTCGTTGTTTCTTTGAGATAGAAATTTGGCCCAATTTTGAGATTTTTGCTAAGCCGCGCGCCTGTCAAATAGTGTCCGAGCTAGGGTTAGGGTTAGATTGAAAAGAACACCTAGACATTTTGGAATGCCTTGGATGTGTTTTAGGGTGTATTTGAAATGCTGGAAGAGTGTTGTTTCGTTGTTTCTTTGAGAAAGAAATTTGGCCCAATTTTGAGATTTTTGCTAAGCCGCGCGCCTGTCAAATAGTGTCCGAGCTAGGGTTAGGAATAGGTAGAAAACAACACCTAGACATTTTGGAATGCCTTAGATGTGTTTTAGGGTGTATTTGAAATGCTGGAAGAGTGTTGTTTCGTTGTTTCTTTGAGAAAGAAATCTGGCCCAATTTTGAGATTTTTGCTAAGCCGTGCGCCTGTCAAATAGTGTCCGAGCTAGGGTTAGGGTTAGGTTGAAAAGAACACCTAGATATTTTGGAATGCCTTGGATGTGTTTTAGGGTGTATTTGAAATGCTGGAAGAGTGTTGTTTCGTTGTTTCTTTGAGAAAGAAATTTGGCCCATTTTGAGATTTTTCCTAAGCCGCGCGCCTGACATATAGTGTCCGAGCTAGGGTTAGGGTTATGTAGAGAACAACACCTAGTCATTTTGGAATGCCTTGGATGTGTTTTAGGGTGTATTTGAAATTCTGGAAGAGTGTCGTTTCGTTGTTTCTTTGAGAAAGAAATGTGGCTCAATTTTGAGATTTTTGCTAAGCCGCGCGCCTGTCAACTATTATCCAAGCTATGGTTAGGGTTAGGTTGAAAACAACACCTAGACATTTTGTAATGCCTTGGATGTGTTTTAGGGTGTATTTGAAATCCTGGAAGAGTGCCGTTTCGTTGCTTCTTTGAGAAAGAAATTTGGCCCAATTTTGAGATTTTTGCTAATCCGCGCGCCTGTCAAAAAGTGTCCGAGCTAGGGTTAGGGTTATGTAGAAAACAACACCTAGACATTTTGGAATGCCTTGGATGTGTTTTAGCGTGTATTTGAAATGCCGGAAGAGTGTCGTTTCGTTGTTTCTTTGAGAAAGAAATTTGGCTCAATTTTGAGATTTTTGCTAAGCCGTGCGCCTGTCAAATAGTGTCCGAGCTTGGGTTAGGGTTAGGTAGAAAACAACACCTAGACATTTTGGAATGCCTTGGATGTGTTTTAGGGTGTATTTGAAATGCTGGAAGAGTGTCGTTTCGTTGTTTCTTTGAGAAAGAAATTTTGCCCAATTTTGAGATTTTTGCTAAGCCGCGCGCCTGTCAAATAGTGTCCGAACTAGGGTTAGGGTTAGGTAGAAAACAACACCTAGACATTTTGGAATGCCTTGGATGTGTTTTAGGGTGTATTTGAAATGCTGGAAGAGTGTCGTTTCGTTGTTTCTTTGAGAAAGAAATTTGGCCCAATTTTGAGATTTTTGCTAAGCCGCGCGCCTGTCAAATAGTGTCCGAGCTATGGTTAGGGTTAGGTTGAAAAGAACACCTAGATATTTTGGAATGCCTTGGATGTGTTTTAGGGTGTATTTGAAATGCTGGAAGAGTGTTGTTTCGTTGTTTCTTTGAGAAAGAAATTTGGCCCATTTTGAGATTTTTCCTAAGCCGCGCGCCTGACATATAGTGTCCGAGCTAGGGTTAGGGTTATGTAGAAAACAACACCTAGACATTTTGGAATGCCTTGGATGTGTTTTAGGGTGTATTTAAAATGCTGGAAGAGTGTCGTTTCGTTGTTTCTTTGAGATAGAAATCTGGCCCAATTTTGAGATTTTTCTAAGCCGCGCGCCTATCAAGAAGTGTCCAAGCTAGGGTTAGGATTATGTGGAAAACAACACCTAGACATTTTGGAATGCCTTGGATGTGTTTTAGCGTGTATTTGAAATGCTGGGAGAGTGTCGTTTCGTTGTTTCTTTGAGAAAGAAACCTGGCCCAATTTTGAGTTTTTTCTAAGCCTCGCGCCTGTCAACTATTATCAGAGCTATGGTTAGGGTTAGGTTGAAAACAACACCTAGACATTTTTCAATGCCTTGGATGTGTTTTAGGATGTATTTGAAATGCTGGAAGAGTGTTGTTTCGTTATTTCGTTGAGAAAGAAATCTGGCACAATTTTGAGATTTTTGCTAAGCCGCGCGCCTGTAAAATAGTGTCCGAGCTAGGGTTAGGAATAGGTAGAAAACAACACCTAGACATTTTGGAATGCCTTGGATGTGTTTTAGGGTGTATTTGAAATGCTGGAAGAGTGCCGTTTCGTTGTTTCTTTGAGAAAGAAATTTGGCCCAATTTTGAGATTTTTGCTAAGCCGCGCGCCTGTCAAAGAGTGTCCGAGCTAGGGTTAGGGTTATATAGAAAACAAAACCTAGACATTTTGGAATGCCTTGGATGTGTTTTAGGGTGTATTTGAAATGCTGGAAGAGTGTCGTTTCGTTGTTTCTTTGAGAAAGAAATTTGGCCCAATTTTGAGATTTTTGCTAAGCCGCGCGCCTGTCAAATAGTGTCCGAGCTAGGGTTAGGGTTAGATTGAAAAGATTTCCTAGACATTTTGGAATGCCTTGGATGTGTTTTAGGGTGTATTTGAAATGCTGGAAGAGTGTTGTTTCGTTGTTTCTTTGAGAAAGAAATTTGGCCCAATTTTGAGATTTTTGCTAAGCCGCGCGCCTGTCAAATAGTATCCGAGCTAGGGTTAGGGTTAGAATGAAAAGAACACCTAGACATTTTGGAAGGCCTTGGATGTGTTTTAGGGTGTATTTGAAATGCTGGAAGAGTGTTGTTTCATTGAGAAAGAAATTTGGCCCAATTTTGATATTTTTGCTAAGCCGCGCGCCTGTCAAATGGTGTCCGAGCTAGGGTTAGGGTAAGGTTGAAAAGAACACCTAGACATTTTGAAATGCCTTGGATGTGTTTTAGGGTGTATTTGAAATGCTGGAAGAATGTTGTTTCGTTGTTTCTTTGAGATTGAAATTTGGCCCAATTTTGAGATTTTTGCTAAGCCGCGAGCCTGTCAAAAAGTGTCCGAGCTAGGGTTAGGGTTATGTAGAAAACAACACCTAGACATTTTGGAATGCCTTGGATGTGTTTTAGGGTGTATCTGAAATGCTGGAAGAGTGTCGTTTCGTTGTTTCTTTGAGATAGAAATCTGGCCCAATTTTGAGATTTTTCTAAGCCGCGCGCCTATCAAGAAGTGTCCGAGCTAGGGTTAGGATTATGTGGAAAACAACACCTAGACATTTTGGAATGCCTTGGATTTGTTTTAGGGTGTATTTGAAATGCTGGAAGAGTGCCGTTTCGTTGTTTCTTTGAGATAGAAATTTGGCCCAATTTTGAGATTTTTGCTAAGCCGCGCGCCTGTCAAATAGTGTCCGAGCTAGGGTTAGGGTTAGGTTGAAAAGAACACCTAGACATTTTGGAATGCCTTGGATGTGTTTTAGGGTGTATTTGAAAAGCTGGAAGAGTGTTGTTTCGTTGTTTCTTTGAGAAAGAAATTTGGCCCAATTTTGAGATTTTTGCTAAGCCGCGCGCCTGTCAAATAGTGTCCGAGCTAGGGTTAGGAAAAGGTAGAAAACAACACCTAGACATTTTGGAATGCCTTGGATGTGTTTTAGGGTGTATTTGAAATGCTGGAAGAGTGCCGTTTCGTTGTTTCTTTGAGAAAGAAATTTGGCCCAATTTTGAGATTTTTGCTAAGCCGCGTGCCTGTCAAAGAGTGTCCGAGCTAGGGTTAGGGTTAGATTGAAAAGAACACCTAGACATTTTTCAATGCCTTGGATGTGTTTTAGGATGTATTTGAAATGCTGGAAGAGTGTTGTTTCGTTGTTTCTTTGAGAAAGAAATTTGGCACAATTTTGAGATTTTTGCTAAGCCGCGCGCCTGTCAAATAGTGTCCGAGCTAGGGTTAGGGTTAGGTTGAAAAGATTTCCTAGACATTTTGGAATGCCTTGGATGTGTTTTAGGGTGTATTTGAAATGCTGGAAGAGTGTTGTTTCGTTGTTTCTTTGAGAAAGAAATTTGGCCCAATTTTGAGATTTTTGCTAAGCCGCGCGCCTGTCAAATAGTGTCCGAGCTAGGGTTAGGAATAGGTAGAAAACAACACCTAGACATTTTGGAATGCCTTGGATGTGTTTTAGGGTGTATTTGAAATGCTGGAAGAGTGTTGTTTCGTTGTTTCTTTGAGAAAGAAATCTGGCCCAATTTTGAGATTTTTGCTAAGCCGTGCGCCTGTCAAATAGTGTCCGAGCTAGGGTTAGGGTTAGGTAGAAAACAACACCTAGACATTTTGGAATGCCTTGGATGTGTTTTAGGGTGTATTTGAAATGCTGGAAGAGTGTCGTTTCATTGTTTCTTTGAGAAAGAAATTTGGCCCAATTTTGAGATTTTTGCTAAGCCGCGCGCCTGTCAAATAGTGTCCGAGCTAGGGTTAGGGTTAGATTGAAAAGAACACCTAGACATTTTGGAATGCCTTGGATGTGTTTTAGGGTGTATTTGAAATGCTGGAAGAGTGTTGTTTCGTTTTTTCATTGAGAATGAAATTTGGCCAAATTTTGAGATTTTTGCTAAGCCGTGCGCCTGTCAACTATTATCCGAGGTATGGTTAGGGTTAGGTTGAAAATAACACCTACACATTTTGGAATGCCTTGGATGTGTTTTAGGGTGTATTTGAAATGCTGGAAGAGTGTCGTTTCGTTGTTTCTTTGAGAAAGAAATTTGGCCCAATTTTGAGATTTTTGCTAAGCCGCGCGCCTGTCAAATAGTGTCCGAGCTAGGGTTAGGGTTAGGTTGAAAAGAACACCTAGACATTTTGGAATGCCTTGGATGTGTTTTAGGGTGTATTTGAAATGCTGGAAGAGTGTCGTTTCGTTGTTTTTTTGAGAAAGAAATTTGGCCCAATTTTGAGATTTTTGCTAAGCCGCGCGCCTGTCAAAGAGTGTCCGAGCTAGGGTTAGGGTTATGTAGAAAACAAAACCTAGACATTTTGGAATGCCTTGGATGTGTTTTAGGGTGTATTTGAAATGCTGGAAGAGTGTCGTTTCGTTGTTTCTTTGAGAAAGAAATTTGGCCCAATTTTGAGATTTTTGCTAAGCCGCGCGCCTGTCAACTATTATCAGAGCTATGGTTAGGGTTAGGTTGAAAAGAACACCTAGACATTTTTCAATGCCTTGGATGTGTTTTAGGATGTATTTGAAATGCTGGAAGAGTGTTGTTTCGTTGTTTCTTTGAGAAAGAAATTTGGCACAATTTTGAGATTTTTGCTAAGCCGCGCGCCTGTCAAATAGTGTCCGAGCTAGGGTTAGGGTTAGGTTGAAAAGAACACCTAGACATTTTGGAATGCCTTGGATGTGTTTTAGGGTGTATTTGAAATGCTGGAAGAGTGTTGATTCATTGTTTATTTGAGAAAGAAATTTGGCCCAATTTTGAGATTTTTGCTAAGCCGCGCGCCTGTCAAATAGTGTCCGAGTTAGGGTTAGGGTTAGGTTGAAAAGAACACCTAGACATTTTGGAATGCCTTGGATGTGTTTTAGGGTGTATTTGAAATGCTGGAAGAGTGTTGATTCATTGTTTATTTGAGAAAGAAATTTGGCCCAATTTTGAGATTTTTGCTAAGCCGCGCGCCTGTCAAAGAGTGTCCGAGCTAGGGTTAGGGTTATGTAGAAAACAAAACCTAGACATTTTGGAATGCCTTGGATGTGTTTTAGGGTGTATTTGAAAAGCTGGAAGAGTGTCGTTTCGTTGTTTCTTTGAGAAAGAAATTTGGCCCAATTTTGAGATTTTTGCTAAGCCGCGCGCCTGTCAAATAGTGTCCGAACTAGGGTTAGGGTTAGATTGAAAAGAACACCTAGACATTTTGGAATGCCTTGGATGTGTTTTAGGGTGTATTTGAAATGCTGGAAGAGTGTTGATTCATTGTTTATTTGAGAAAGAAATTTGGCTCAATTTTGAGATTTTTGCTAAGCCGCTCGCCTGTCAAAAAGTGTCCGAGCTAGGGTTAGGGTTATGTAGAAAACAAAACCTAGACATTTTAGAATGCCTTGGATGTGTTTTAGGGTGTATTTGAAATGCTGGAAGAGTGTTGTTTCGTTGTTTCTTTGAGAAAGAAATTTGGCCCAATTTTGAGATTTTTGCTAAGCCGCGCGCCTGTCAAATAGTATCCGAGCTAGGGTTAGGGTTAGATTGAAAAGAACACCTAGACATTTTGGAAGGCCTTGGATGTGTTTTAGGGTGTATTTGAAATGCTGGAAGAGTGTTGTTTCATTGAGAAAGAAATTTGGCCCAATTTTGATATTTTTGCTAAGCCGCGTGCCTGTCAAATGGTGTCCGAGCTAGGGTTAGGGTAAGGTTGAAAAGAACACCTAGACATTTTGAAATGCCTTGGATGTGTTTTAGGGTGTATTTGAAATGCTGGAAGAATGTTGTTTCGTTGTTTCTTTGAGATTGAAATTTGGCCCAATTTTGAGATTTTTGCTAAGCCGCGAGCCTGTCAAAAAGTGTCCGAGCTAGGGTAAGGGTTATGTAGAAAACAACACCTAGACATTTTGGAATGCCTTGGATGTGTTTTAGGGTGTATCTGAAATGCTGGAAGAGTGTCGTTTCGTTGTTTCTTTGAGATAGAAATCTGGCCCAATTTTGAGATTTTTCTAAGCCGCGCGCCTATCAAGAAGTGTCCGAGCTAGGGTTAGGATTATGTGGAAAACAACACCTAGACATTTTGGAATGCCTTGGATTTGTTTTAGGGTGTATTTGAAATGCTGGAAGAGTGCCGTTTCGTTGTTTCTTTGAGATAGAAATTTGGCCCAATTTTGAGATTTTTGCTAAGCCGCGCGCCTGTCAAATAGTGTCCGAGCTAGGGTTAGGGTTAGATTGAAAAGAACACCTAGACATTTTGGAATGCCTTGGATGTGTTTTAGGGTGTATTTGAAATGCTGGAAGAGTGTTGTTTCGTTGTTTCATTGAGAATGAAATTTGGCCAAATTTTGAGATTTTTGCTAAGCCGTGCGCCTGTCAACTATTATCCGAGGTATGGTTAGGGTTAGGTTGAAAACAACACCTACACATTTTGGAATGCATTGGATGTGTTTTAGGGTGTATTTGAAATGCTGGAAGAGTGTCGTTTCTTTGTTTCTTTGAGAAATAAATTTGGCTCAATTTTGAGATTTTTGCTAAGCCGCGCGCCTGTCAACTATTATCCAAGCTATGGTTAGGGTTAGGTTGAAAACAAGACGTAGACATTTTGGAATGCCTTGGATGTGTTTTAGGGTGTATTTGAAATGCTGGAAGATTGTCGTTTCGTTGTTTCTTTGAGAAAGTAATTTGGTACAATTTTGAGATTTTTGCTAAGCCGCGCGCCTGTCAAAAAGTGTCTGAGCTAGGGTTAGGGTTATGTAGAAAACAATACCTAGACATTTTGTAATGCCTTGGAAGTGTTTTAGGGTGTATTTGAAATCCTGGAAGAGTGCCGTTTCGTTGTTTCTTTGAGAAAGAAATTTGGCCCAATTTTGAGATTTTTGCTAAGCCGCGCGCCTGTCAAAAAGTGTCCGAGCTAGGGTTAGGATTATGTGGAAAACAACACCTAGACATTTTGGAATGCCTTGGATGTGTTTTAGGGTGTATTTGAAATGCTGGAAGAGTGTTGTTTCGTTGTTTCATTGAGAATGAAATTTGGCCAAATTTTGAGATTTTTGCTAAGCCGTGCGCCTGTCAAATAGTGTCCGAGCTAGGTTTAGGGTTAGGTAGAAAACAACACCTAGACATTTTGCAATGCCTTGGATGTGTTTTAGGGTGTATTTGAAATGCTGGAAGAGTGTCGTGTCGTTGTTTCTTTGAGAAAGAAATTTGGCCCAATTTTGAGATTTTTGCTAAGCCGCGCGCCTGTCAAATAGTGTCCGAGCTAGGGTTAGGGTTAGGTTGAAAAGAACACCTAGACATTTTGGAATGCCTTGGATGTGTTTTAGGGTGTATTTGAAATGCTGGAAGAGTGTCGTTTCGTTGTTTCTTTGAGAAAGAAATTTGGCCCAATTTTGAGATTTTTGCTAAGCCGCGCGCCTGTCAACTATTATCAGAGCTATGGTTAGGGTTAGGTTGAAAACAACACCTAGACATTTTTCAATGCCTTGGATGTGTTTTAGGATGTATTTGAAATGCTGGAAGAGTGTTGTTTCGTTGTTTCTTTGAGAAAGAAATTTGGCACAATTTTGAGATTTTTGCTAAGCCGCGCGCCTGTAAAATAGTGTCCGAGCTAGGGTTAGGGTTAGATTGAAAAGAACACCTAGACATTTTTCAATGCCTTAGATGTGTTTTAGGGTGTATTTGAAATGCTGGAAGAGTGTTGTTTCGTTGTTTCTTTGAGAAAGAAATTTGGCCCATTTTGAGATTTTTGCTAAGCCGCGCGCCTGTCAAATAGTGTCCGAGCTAGGGTTAGGAATAGGTAGAAAACAACACTTAGACATTTTGGAATGCCTTGGATGTGTTTTAGGGTGTATTTGAAATGCTGGAAGAGTGCCGTTTCGTTGTTTCTTTGAGAAAGAAATTTGGCCCAATTTTGAGATTTTTGCTAAGCCGCGCGCCTGTCAAAGAGTGTCCGAGCTAGGGTTAGGGTTATGTAGAAAACAAAACCTAGACATTTTGGAATGCCTTGGATGTGTTTTAGGGTGTATTTGAAAAGCTGGAAGAGTGTCGTTTCGTTGTTTCTTTGAGAAAGAAATTTGGCACAATTTTGAGATTTTTGCTAAGCCGCGCGCCTGTCAAATAGTGTCCGAACTAGGGTTAGGGTTAGATTGAAAAGAACACCTAGACCTTTTGGAATGCCTTGGATGTGTTTTAGGGTGTATTTGAAATGCTGGAAGAGTGTTGATTCATTGTTTATTTGAGAAAGAAATTTGGCTCAATTTTGAGATTTTTGCTAAGCCGCTCGCCTGTCAAAAAGTGTCCGAGCTAGGGTTAGGGTTATGTAGAAAACAAAACCTAGACATTTTAGAATGCCTTGGATGTGTTTTAGGGTGTATTTGAAATGCTGGAAGAGTGTTGTTTCGTTGTTTCTTTGAGAAAGAAATTTGGCCCAATTTTGAGATTTTTGCTAAGCCGCGCGCCTGTCAAATAGTATCCGAGCTAGGGTTAGGGTTAGATTGAAAAGAACACCTAGACATTTTGGAAGGCCTTGGATGTGTTTTAGGGTGTATTTGAAATCCTGGAAGAGTGTTGTTTCATTGAGAAAGAAATTTGGCCCAATTTTGATATTTTTGCTAAGCCGCGCGCCTGTCAAATGGTGTCCGAGCTAGGGTTGGGGTAAGGCTGAAAAGAACACCTAGACATTTTGAAATGCCTTGGATGTGTTTTAGGGTGTATTTGAAATGCTGGAAGAATGTTGTTTCGTTGTTTCTTTGAGATAGAAATTTGGCCCAATTTTGAGATTTTTGCTAAGCCGCGCGCCTGTCAAATAGTGTCCGAGCTAGGGTTAGGGTTAGATTGAAAAGAACACCTAGACATTTTGGAATGCCTTGGATGTGTTTTAGGGTGTATTTGAAATGCTGGAAAAGTGTTGTTTCGTTGTTTCTTTGAGAAAGAAATCTGGCCCAATTTTGAGATTTTTGCTAAGCCGTGCGCCTGTCAAATAGTGTCCGAGCTAGGGTTAGGGTTAGATTGAAAAGAACACCTAGACATTTTGGAATGCCTTGGATGTGTTTTAGGGTGTATTTGAAATGCTGGAAGAGTGTCGTTTCGTTGTTTCTTTGAGATAGAAATCTGGCCCAATTTTGAGATTTTTCTAAGCCGCGCGCCTATCAAGAAGTGTCCGAGCTAGGGTTAGGATTATGTGGAAAACAACACCTAGACATTTTGGAATGCCTTGGATTTGTTTTAGGGTGTATTTGAAATGCTGGAAGAGTGCCGTTTCGTTGTTTCTTTGAGATAGAAATTTGGCCCAATTTTGAGATTTTTGCTAAGCCGCGCGCCTGTCAAATAGTGTCCGAGCTAGGGTTAGGGTTAGATTGAAAAGAACACCTAGACATTTTGGAATGCCTTGGATGTGTTTTAGGGTGTATTTGAAATGCTGGAAGAGTGTTGTTTCGTTGTTTCTTTGAGAAAGAAATTTGGCCCAGTTTTGAGATTTTTGCCAAGCCGCGCGCCTGTCAAATAGTGTCCGAGCTAGGGTTAGGGTTAGATTGAAAAGAACACCTAGACATTTTGGAATGCCTTGGATGTGTTTTAGGGTGTATTTGAAATGCTGGAAGAGTCTTGTTTCGTTGTTTCATTGAGAATGAAATTTGGCCAAATTTTGAGATTTTTGCTAAGCCGTGCGCCTGTCAACTATTATCCGAGGTATGGTTAGGGTTAGGTTGAAAACAACACCTACACATTTTGGAATGCATTGGATGTGTTTTAGGGTGTATTTGAAATGCTGGAAGAGTGTCGTTTGGTTGTTTCTTTGAGAAAGAAATTTGGCCCAATTTTGAGATTTTTGCTAAGCCGCGCGCCTGTCAAATAATGTCCGAACTAGGGTTAGGGTTAGATTGAAAAGAACACCTAGACATTTTGGAATGCCTTGGATGTGTTTTAGGGTGTATTTGAAATGCTGGAAGAGTGTTGATTCATTGTTTATTTGAGAAAGAAATTTGGCTCAATTTTGAGATTTTTGCTAAGCCGCTCGCCTGTCAAAAAGTGTCCGAGCTAGGGTTAGGGTTATGTAGAAAACAAAACCTAGACATTTTAGAATGCCTTGGATGTGTTTTAGGGTGTATTTGAAATGCTGGAAGAGTGTTGATTCATTGTTTATTTGAGAAAGAAATTTGGCCCAATTTTGTGATTTTTGCTAAACCGCGCGCCTGTCAAATAGTGTCCGAGCTAGGGTTAGGGTTAGATTGAAAAGAACACCTAGACATTTTGGAATGCCTTGGATGTGTTTTACGGTGTATTTGAAATGCTGGAAGAGTGTTGTTTCGTTGTTTCATTGAGAATGAAATTTGGCCAAATTTTGAGATTTTTGCTAAGCCGTGCGCCTGTCAACTATTATCCGAGCTATGGTTAGGGTTAGGTTGAAAACAACACCTAGACATTTTGCAATGCCTTGGATGTGTTTTAGGGTGTATTTGAAATGCTGGAAGAGTGTCGTTTCGTTGTTTCTTTGAGAAAGAAATATGGCCCAATTTTGAGATTTTTGCTAAGCCGCGCGCCTGTCAAATAGTGTCCGAGCTAGGGTTAGGGTTAGGTTGAAAGGAACACCTAGACATTTTGGAATGCCTTGGATGTGTTTTAGGGTGTATTTGAAATGCTGGAAGAGTGTCGTTTCGTTGTTTCTTTGAGAAAGAAATTTGGCCCAATTTTGAGATTTTTGCTAAGCCGCGCGCCTGTCGACTATTATCCGAGCTATGGTTAGGGTTAGGTTGAAAACAACACCTAGACATTTTTCAATGCCTTGGATCTGTTTTAGGATGTATTTGAAATGCTGGAAGAGTGTTGTTTCGTTGTTTCTTTGAGAAAGAAATTTGGCACAATTTTGAGATTTTTGCTAAGCCGCGCGCCTGTCAAATAGTGTCCGAGCTAGGGTTAGGGTTAGGTTGAAAAGAACACCTAGACATTTTGGAATACCTTGGATGTGTTTTAGGGTGTATTTGAAATGCTGGAAGAGTGTTGTTTCGTTGTTTCTTTGAGAAAGAAATTTGGCCCAATTTTGAGATTTTTGCTAAGCCGCGCGCCTGTCAAATAGTGTCCGAGCTAGGGTTAGGAATAGGTAGAAAACAACACCTAGACATTTTGGAATGCCTTGGATGTGTTTTAGGGTGTATTTGAAATGCTGGAAGAGTGTTGTTTCGTTCTTTCTTTGAGATTGAAATTTGGCCCAATATTGAGATTTTTGCTAAGCCGCGCGCCTGTCAAAAAGTGTCCGAGCTAGGGTTAGGGTTATGTAGGAAACAACACCTAGACATTTTGGAATGCCTTGGATGTGTTTTAGGGTGTATTTGAAATACTGGAAGAGTGTCGATTCGTTGTTTCTTTGAGATAGAAATCTGGCCCAATTTTGAGATTTTTCTAAGCCGCGCGCCTATCAAGAAGTGTCCGAGCTAGGGTTAGGATTATGTGGAAAACAACACCTAGACATTTTGGAATGCCTTGGATGTGTTTTAGGGTGTATTTGAAATGCTGGAAGAGTGCCGTTTCGTTGTTTCTTTGAGAAAGAAATTTGGCCCAATTTTGAGATTTTTGCTAAGCCGCGCACCTGTCAAAGAGTGTCCGAGCTAGGGTTAGGGTTATGTAGAAAACAAAACCTAGACATTTTGGAATGCCTTGGATGTGTTTTAGGGTGTATTTGAAATGCTGGAAGAGTGTCGTTTCGTTGTTTCTTTGAGAAAGAAATTTGGCCCATTTTTGAGATTTTTGCTAAGCCGCGCGCCTGTCAAATAGTGTCCGAGCTAGGGTTAGGGTTAGATTGAAAAGAACACCTAGACATTTTGGAATGCCTTGGATGTGTTTTAGGGTGTATTTGAAATGCTGGAAGAGTGTTGATTCATTGTTTCTTTGAGAAAGAAATTTGGCCCAATTTTGAGATTTTTGCTAAGCCGCGCGCCTGTCAAATAGTGTCCGAGCTAGGGTTAGGGTTAGGTTGAAAAGAACACCTAGACATTTTGGAATGCCTTGGAAGTGTTTTAGGGTGTATTTGAAATCCTGGAAGAGTGCCGTTTCGTTGTTTCTTTGAGAAAGAAATTTGGCCCAATTTTGAGATTTTTGCTAAGCCGCGCGCCTGTCAAAAAGTGTCCGAGCTAGGATTAGGATTATGTGGAAAACAACACCTAGACATTTTGGAATGCCTTGGATGTGTTTTAGGGTGTATTTCAAATGCTGGAAGAGTGTTGTTTCGTTGTTTCATTGAGAATGAAATTTGGCCAAATTTTGAGATTTTTGCTAAGCCGTGCGCCTGTCAAATAGTGTCCGAGCTAGGTTTAGGGTTAGGTAGAAAACAACACCTAGACATTTTGGAATGCCTTGGATGTGTTTTAGGGTGTATTTGAAATGCTGGAAGAGTGCCGTTTCGTTGTTTCTTTGAGAAAGAAATTTGGCCCAATTTTGAGATTTTTGCTAAGCCGCGCCCCTGTCAAAGAGTGTCCGAGCTAGGGTTAGGGTTAGATTGAAAAGAACACCTAGACATTTTGGAATGCCTTGGATGTGTTTTACGGTGTATTTGAAATGCTGGAAGAGTGTTGGTTCGTTGTTTCATTGAGAATGAAATTTGGCCAAATTTTGAGATTTTTGCTAAGCCGTGCGCCTCTCAACTATTATCCGAGGTATGGTTAGGGTTAGGTTGAAAACAACACCTAGACATTTTGCAATGCCTTGGATGTGTTTTAGGATGTATTTGAAATGCTGGAAGAGTGTCGTTTCGTTGTTTCTTTGAGAAAGAAATTTGGCCCAATTTTGAGATTTTTGCTAAGCCGCGCGCCTGTCAAGAAGTGTCCGAGCTAGGGTTAGGATTATGTGGAAAACAACACCTAGACATTTTGGAATGCCTTGGATGTGTTTTAGGGTGTATATGAAATGCTGGAAGAGTGTTGTTTCGTTGTTTCATTGAGAATGAAATTTGGCCAAATTTTGAGATTTTTTCTAAGCCGTGCGCCTGTCAAATAGTGTCCGAGCTAGGTTTAGGGTTAGGTTGAAAACAACACCTAGACATTTTGCAATGCCTTGGATGTGTTTTAGGGTGTATTTGAAATGCTGGAAGAGTGTCGTTTCGTTGTTTCTTTGAGAAAGAAATTTGGCCCAATTTTGAGATTTTTACTAAGCCGCGCGCCTGTCAACTATTATCCGAGCTATGGTTAGGGTTAGGTTGAAAAGAACACCTAGACATTTTGGAATGCCTTGGATGTGCTTTATGGTGTATTTGAAATGCTGGAAGAGTGTTGTTTCGTTGTTTCTTTGAGAAAGAAATTTGGCCCAATTTTGAGATTTTTGCTAAGCCGCGCGCCTGTCAAATAGTGTCCGAGCTAGGGTTAGGGTTAGATTGAAAAGAACACCTAGACATTTTGGAATGCCTTGGATGTGTTTTAGGGTGTATTTGAAATGCTGGAAGAGTGTCGTTTCATTGTTTCTTTGAGAAAGAAATTTTGCCCAATTTTGAGATTTTTGCTAAGCCGCGCGCCTGTCAAATAGTGTCCGAGCTAGGGTTAGGGTTAGATTGAAAAGAACACCTAGACATTTTGGAATGCCTTGGATGTGTTTTAGGGTGTATTTGAAATGCTGGAAGAGTGTTGATTCATTGTTTATTTGAGAAAGAAATTTGGCCCAATTTTGTGATTTTTGCTAAACCGCGCGCCTGTCAAATAGTGTCCGAGCTAGGGTTAGGGTTAGATTGAAAAGAACACCTAGACATTTTGGAATGCCTTGGATGTGTTTTACGGTGTATTTGAAATGCTGGAAGAGTGTTGTTTCGTTGTTTCATTGAGAATGAAATTTGGCCAAATTTTGAGATTTTTGCTAAGCCGTGCGCCTGTCAACTATTATCCGAGCTATGGTTAGGGTTAGGTTGAAAACAACACCTAGACATTTTGCAATGCCTTGGATGTGTTTTAGGGTGTATTTGAAATGCTGGAAGAGTGTCGTTTCGTTGTTTCTTTGAGAAAGAAATTTGGCCCAATTTTGAGATTTTTGCTAAGCCGCGCGCCTGTCGACTATTATCCGAGCTATGGTTAGGGTTAGGTTGAAAACAACACCTAGACATTTTTCAATGCCTTGGATCTGTTTTAGGATGTATTTGAAATGCTGGAAGAGTGTTGTTTCGTTGTTTCTTTGAGAAAGAAATTTGGCACAATTTTGAGATTTTTGCTAAGCCGCGCGCCTGTCAAATAGTGTCCGAGCTAGGGTTAGGGTTAGGTTGAAAAGAACACCTAGACATTTTGGAATACCTTGGATGTGTTTTAGGGTGTATTTGAAATGCTGGAAGAGTGTTGTTTCGTTGTTTCTTTGAGAAAGAAATTTGGCCCAATTTTGAGATTTTTGCTAAGCCGCGCGCCTGTCAAATAGTGTCCGAGCTAGGGTTAGGAATAGGTAGAAAACAACACCTAGACATTTTGGAATGCCTTGGATGTGTTTTAGGGTGTATTTGAAATGCTGGAAGAGTGTTGTTTCGTTCTTTCTTTGAGATTGAAATTTGGCCCAATATTGAGATTTTTGCTAAGCCGCGCGCCTGTCAAAAAGTGTCCGAGCTAGGGTTAGGGTTATGTAGGAAACAACACCTAGACATTTTGGAATGCCTTGGATGTGTTTTAGGGTGTATTTGAAATACTGGAAGAGTGTCGATTCGTTGTTTCTTTGAGATAGAAATCTGGCCCAATTTTGAGATTTTTCTAAGCCGCGCGCCTATCAAGAAGTGTCCGAGCTAGGGTTAGGGTTAGGTAGAAAACAACACCTAGACATTTTGGAATGCCTTGGATGTGTTTTAGGGTGTATTTGAAATGCTGGAAGAGTGTTGTTTCGTTCTTTCTTTGAGAAAGAAATTTGGCCCAATTTTGATATTTTTGCTAAGCCGCGCGCCTGTCAAATGGTGTCCGAGCTAGGGTTAGGGTAAGGTTGAAAAGAACACCTAGACATTTTGAAATGCCTTGGATGTATTTTAGGGTGTATTTGAAATGCTGGAAGAA
Source organism: Atractosteus spatula (assembly GCF_055471065.1). Lineage (NCBI taxonomy): Eukaryota > Metazoa > Chordata > Actinopteri > Semionotiformes > Lepisosteidae > Atractosteus > Atractosteus spatula. Next base: position 44,106,375 of record NC_142712.1, on the reverse strand, counting down.
TGTTGTTTCGTTGTTTCTTTGAGATTGAAATTTGGCCCAATTTTGAGATTTTTGCTAAGCCGCGCGCCTGTCAAAAAGTGTCCGAGCTAGGGTTAGGGTTATGTAGAAAACAACACCTAGACATTTTGGAATACCTTGGATGTGTTTTAGGGTGTATTTGAAATGCTGGAAGAGTGTTGTTTCGTTGTTTCTTTGAGAAAGAAATTTGGCCCAATTTTGAGATTTTTGCTAAGCCGCGCGCCTGTCAAATAGTGTCCGAGCTAGGGTTAGGAATAGGTAGAAAACAACACCTAGATATTTTGGAATGCCTTGGATGTGTTTTAGGGTGTATTTCAAATGCTGGAAGAGTGTTGTTTCGTTCTTTCTTTGAGAAAGAAATTTGGCCCAATTTTGATATTTTTGCTAAGCCGCGCGCCTGTCAAATGGTGTCCGAGCTAGGGTTAGGGTAAGGTTGAAAAGAACACCTAGACATTTTGAAATGCCTTGGATGTATTTTAGGGTGTATTTGAAATGCTGGAAGAATGTTGTTTCGTTGTTTCTTTGAGATTGAAATTTGGCCCAATATTGAGATTTTTGCTAAGCCGCGCGCCTGTCAAAAAGTGTCCGAGCTAGGGTTAGGGTTATGTAGAAAACAACACCTAGACATTTTGGAATGCCTTGGATGTGTTCTAGGGTGTTTTTGAAATGCTGGAAGAGTGTCGTTTCATTGTTTCTTTGAGAAAGAAATTTGGCCCAATTTTGAGATTTTTGCTAAGCCGCTCGCCTGTCAAAAAGTGTCCGAGCTAGGGTTAGGGTTATGTAGAAAACAAAACCTAGACATTTTGGAATGCCTTGGATGTGTTTTAGGGTGTATTTGAAATGCTAGAAGAGTGTTGTTTCGTTGTTTCTTTGAGAAAGAAATTTGGCCCAATTTTGAGATTTTTGCTAAGCCGCGTGCCTGTCAAATAGTGTCCGAGCTAGGGTTAGGGTTAGATTGAAAAGAACACCTAGACATTTTGGAATGCCTTGGATGTGTTTTAGGGTGTATTTGAAATGCTGGAAGAGTGTTGTTTCGTTGTTTCTTTGAGATTGAAATTTGGCCCAATTTTGATATTTTTGCTAAGCCGCGCGCCTGTCAAAAAGTGTCCGAGCTAGGGTTAGGGTTATGTAGAAAACAACACCTAGACATTTTGGAATGCCTTGGATGTGTTTTAGGGTGTATTTGAAATACTGGAAGAGTGTCGTTTCGTTGTTTCTTTGAGATAGAAATCTGGCCCAATTTTGAGATTTTTCTAAGCCGCGCGCCTGTCAAAGAGTGTCCGAGCTAGGGTTAGGGTTATGTAGAAAACAAAACCTAGACATTTTGGAATGCCTTGGATGTGTTTTAGGGTGTATTTGAAATGCTGGAAGAGTGTCGTTTCGTTGTTTCTTTGAGAAAGAAATTTGGCCCAATTTTGAGATTTTTGCTAAGCCGCGCGCCTGTCAAATAGTGTCCGAGCAATGGTTAGGGTTAGGTTGAAAAGAACACCTAGACATTTTGGAATGCCTTGGATGTGTTTTAGGGTGTATTTGAAATGCTGGAAGAGTGTCGTTTCGTTGTTTCTTTGAGAAATAAATTTGGCTCAATTTTGAGATTTTTGCTAAGCCGCGCGCCTGTCAACTATTATCCAAGCTATGGTTAGGGTTAGGTTGAAAACAAGACGTAGACATTTTGGAATGCCTTGGATGTGTTTTAGGGTGTATTTGAAATCCTGGAAGAGTGCCGTTTCGTTGTTTCTTTGAGAAAGAAATTTGGCCCAATTTTGAGATTTTTGCTAAGCCGCGCGCCTGTCAAAAAGTGTCCGAGCTAGGGTTAGGGTTATGTAGAAAACAACACCTAGACATTTTGGAATACTTAGGATGTGTTTTAGGGTGTATTTGAAATGCTGGAAGAGTGTCGTTTCGTTGTTTCTTTGAGAAAGAAATTTGGCCCAATTTTGAGATTTTTGCTAAGCCGCGCGCCTGTCAAAAAGTGTCCGAGCTAGGGTTAGGGTTATGTAGAAAACAACACCTAGACATTTTGGAATGCCTTGGATGTGTTTTAGGGTGTATTTGAAATCCTGGAAGAGTGCCGTTTCGTTGTTTCTTTGAGAAAGAAATTTGGCCCAATTTTGAGATTTTTGCTAAGCCGCGCGCCTGTCAACTATTATCCGAGGTATGGTTAGGGTTAGGTTGAAAACAACACCTAGACATTTTGCAATGCCTTGGATGTGTTTTAGGGTGTATTTGAAATGCTGGAAGAGTGTCGTTTCGTTCTTTCTTTGAGAAAGAAATTTGGCACAATTTTGAGATTTTTGCTAAGCCGCGCGCCTGTCAAATAGTGTCCGAGCTAGGGTTAGGGTAAGGTTGAAAAGAACACCTAGACATTTTGAAATGCCTTGGATGTATTTTAGGGTGTATTTGAAATGCTGGAAGAATGTTGTTTCGTTGTTTCTTTGAGATTGAAATTTGGCCCAATATTGAGATTTTTGCTAAGCCGCGCGCCTGTCAAATAGTGTCCGAGCTAGGGTTAGGGTTAGATTGAAAAGAACACCTAGACATTTTGGAATGCCTTGGATGTGTTTTAGGGTGTATTTGAAATGCTGGAAGAGTGTTGTTTCGTTGTTTCTTTGAGATTGAAATTTGGCCCAATTTTGATATTTTTGCTAAGCCGCGCGCCTGTCAAAAAGTGTCCGAGCTAGGGTTAGGGTTATGTAGAAAACAACACCTAGACATTTTGGAATGCCTTGGATGTGTTTTAGGGTGTATTTGAAATACTGGAAGAGTATCGTTTCGTTGTTTCTTTGAGATAGAAATCTGGCCCAATTTTGAGATTTTTCTAAGCCGCGCGCCTATCAAGAAGTGTCCGAGCTAGGGTTAGGATTATGTGGAAAACAACACCTAGACATTTTGGAATGCCTTGGATGTGTTTTAGGGTGTATTTGAAATGCTGGAAGAGTGCCGTTTCGTTGTTTCTTTGAGAAAGAAATTTGGCCCAATTTTGAGATTTTTGCTAAGCCGCGCGCCTGTCAAAGAGTGTCCGAGCTAGGGTTAGGGTTATGTAGAAAACAAAACCTAGACATTTTGGAATGCCTTGGATGTGTTTTAGGGTGTATTTGAAATGCTGGAAGAGTGTCGTTTCGTTGTTTCTTTGAGAAAGAAATTTGGCCCAATTTTGAGATTTTTGCTATGCCGCGCGCCTGTCAAATAGTGTCCGAGCAATGGTTAGGGTTAGGTTGAAAAGAACACCTAGACATTTTGGAATGCCTTGGATGTGTTTTAGGGTGTATTTGAAATGCTGGAAGAGTGTCGTTTCGTTGTTTCTTTGAGAAATAAATTTGGCTCAATTTTGAGATTTTTGCTAAGCCGCGCGCCTGTCAACTATTATCCAAGCTATGGTTAGGGTTAGGTTGAAAACAAGACGTAGACATTTTGTAATGCCTTGGATGTGTTTTAGGGTGTATTTGAAATGCTGGAAGAGTGTGGTTTCGTTGTTTCTTTGAGAAAGAAATTTGGCCCAATTTTGAGATTTTTGATAAGCCGCGCGCCTTTCAAAAAGTGTCTGAGCTAGGGTTAGGGTTATGTAGAAAACAACACCTAGACATTTTGTAATGCCTTGGATGTGTTTTAGGGTGTATTTGAAATCCTGGAAGAGTGCCGTTTCGTTGTTTCTTTGAGAAAGAAATTTGGCCCAATTTTGAGATTTTTGCTAAGCCGCGCGCCTGTCAAAAAGTGTCCGAGCTAGGGTTAGGGTTATGTAGAAAACAACACCTAGACATTTTGGAATACTTTGGATGTGTTTTAGGGTGTATTTGAAATGCTGGAAGAGTGTCGTTTCGTTGTTTCTTTGAGAAAGAAACCTGGCCCAATTTTGAGATTTTTCTAAGCCGCGCGCCTGTCAAGAAGTGTCCGAGCTAGGGTTAGGATTATGTGGAAAACAACACCTAGACATTTTGTAATGCCTTGGATGTGTTTTAGGGTGTATTTGAAATCCTGGAAGAGTGCCGTTTCGTTGTTTCTTTGAGAAAGAAATTTGGCCCAATTTTGAGATTTTTGCTAAGCCGCGCGCCTGTCAAAAAGTGTCCGAGCTAGGGTTAGGGTTATGTAGAAAACAACACCTAGACATTTTGGAATACTTTGGATGTGTTTTAGGGTGTATTTGAAATGCTGGAAGAGTGTCGTTTCGTTGTTTCTTTGAGAAAGAAACCTGGCCCAATTTTGAGATTTTTCTAAGCCGCGCGCCTGTCAAGAAGTGTCCGAGCTAGGGTTAGGATTATGTGGAAAACAACACCTAGACATTTTGGAATGCCTTGGATGTGTTTTAGGGTGTATTTGAAATGCTGGAAGAGTGTTGTTTCGTTGTTTCATTGAGAATGAAATTTGGCCAAATTTTGAGATTTTTGCTAAGCCGTGCGCCTGTCAAATAGTGTCCGAGCTAGGTTTAGGGTTAGGTAGAAAACAACACCTAGACATTTTGCAATGCCTTGGATGTGTTTTAGGGTGTATTTGAAATGCTGGAAGAGTGTCGTTTTGTTGTTTCTTTGAGATTGAAATTTGGCCCAATTTTGAGATTTTTCCTAAGCCGTGCGCCTGTCAAATAGTGTCCGAGCTAGGTTTAGGGTTAGGTAGAAAACAACACCTAGACATTTTGCAATGCCTTGGATGTGTTTTAGGGTGTATTTGAAATGCTGGAAGAGTGTCGTTTCGTTGTTTCTTTGAGAAAGAAATTTGGCCCAATTTTGAGATTTTTGCTAAGCCGCGCGCCTGTCAACTATTATCCGAGGTATGGTTAGGGTTAGGTTGAAAACAACACCTAGACATTTTGCAATGCCTTGGATGTGTTTTAGGGTGTATTTGAAATGCTGGAAGAGTGTCGTTTCGTTCTTTCTTTGAGAAAGAAATTTGGCACAATTTTGAGATTTTTGCTAAGCCGCGCGCCTGTCAAATAGTGTCCGAGCTAGGGTTAGGGTAAGGTTGAAAAGAACACCTAGACATTTTGAAATGCCTTGGATGTATTTTAGGGTGTATTTGAAATGCTGGAAGAATGTTGTTTCGTTGTTTCTTTGAGATTGAAATTTGGCCCAATATTGAGATTTTTGCTAAGCCGCGCGCCTGTCAAAAAGTGTCCGAGCTAGGGTTAGGGTTATGAAGAAAACAACACCTAGACATTTTGGAATGCCTTGGATGTGTTTTAGGGTGTATTTGAAATATTGGAAGAGTGTCGATTCGTTGTTTCTTTGAGATAGAAATCTGGCCCAATTTTGAGATTTTTCTAAGCCGCGCGCCTATCATGAAGTGTCCGAGCTAGGGTTAGGATTATGTGGAAAACAACACCTAGACATTTTGGAATGCCTTGGATGTGTTTTAGGGTGTATTTGAAATGCTGGAAGAGTGCCGTTTCGTTGTTTCTTTGAGAAAGAAATTTGGCCCAATTTTGAGATTTTTGCTAAGCCGCGCACCTGTCAAAGAGTGTCCGAGCTCGGATTAGGGTTATGTAGAAAACAAAACCTAGACATTTTGGAATGCCTTGGATGTGTTTTAGGGTGTATTTGAAATGCTGGAAGAGTGTTGATTCATTGTTTATTTGAGAAAGAAATTTGGCTCAATTTTGAGATTTTTGCTAAGCCGCGCGCCTGTCAACTATTATCCGAGCTAAGGTTAGGGTTAGGTTGAAAAGAACACCTAGACATTTTGGAATGCCTTGGATGTATTTTAGGGTGTATTTGAAATGCTGGAAGAGTGTTGTTTCGTTGTTTCTTTGAGAAAGAAATCTGGCACAATTTTGAGATTTTTGTTAAGCCGTGCGCCTGTCAAATAGTGTCCGAGCTAGGGTTAGGGTTAGGTAGAAAACAACACCTAGACATTTTGGAATGCCTTGGATGTGTTCTAGGGTGTTTTTGAAATGTTGGAAGAGTGTCGTTTCATTGTTTCTTTGAGAAAGAAATTTGGCCCAATTTTGAGATTTTTGCTAAGCCGCTCGCCTGTCAAAAAGTGTCCGAGCTAGGGTTAGGGTTAGGTAGAAAACAACACCTAGACATTTTGGAATGCCTTGGATGTGTTTTAGGGTGTATTTGAAATGCTGGAAGAGTTCCGTTTCGTTGTTTCTTTGAGAAAGAAATTTGGCCCAATTTTGAGATTTTTCTAAGCCGCGCGCCTATCATGAAGTGTCCGAGCTAGGGTTAGGATTATGTGGAAAACAACACCTAGACATTTTGGAATGCCTTGGATGTGTTTTAGGGTGTATTTGAAATGCTGGAAGAGTTCCGTTTCGTTGTTTCTTTGAGAAAGAAATTTGGCCCAATTTTGAGATTTTTGCTAAGCCGCGCGCCTGTCAAATAGTGTCCGAGCTAGGGTTAGGGTTAGATTGAAAAGAACACCTAGACATTTTGGAATGCCTTGGATGTGTTTTAGGGTGTATTTGAAATGCTGGAAGAGTGTTGATTCATTGTTTATTTGAGAAAGAAATTTGGCTCAATTTTGAGATTTTTGCTAAGCCGCGCGCCTGTCAACTATTATCCGAGCTAAGGTTAGGGTTAGGTTGAAAAGAACACCTAGACATTTTGGAATGCCTTGGATGTATTTTAGGGTGTATTTGAAATGCTGGAAGAGTGTTGTTTCGTTGTTTCTTTGAGAAAGAAATCTGGCACAATTTTGAGATTTTTGTTAAGCCGTGCGCCTGTCAAATAGTGTCCGAGCTAGGGTTAGGGTTATGTAGAAAACAAAACCTAGACATTTTGGAATGCCTTGGATGTGTTCTAGGGTGTTTTTGAAATGCTAGAAGAGTGTCGTTTCATTGTTTCTTTGAGAAAGCAATTTGGCCCAATTTTGAGATTTTTGCTAAGCCGCTCGCCTGTCAAAAAGTGTCCGAGCTAGGGTTAGGGTTATGTAGAAAACAAAACCTAGACATTTTGGAATGCCTTGGATGTGTTTTAGGGTGTATTTGAAATGCTAGAAGAGTGTTGTTTCGTTGTTTCTTTGAGAAAGAAATTTGGCCCAATTTTGAGATTTTTGCTAAGCCGCGCGCCTGTCAAATAGTGTCCGAGCTAGGGTTAGGGTTAGGTAGAAAACAACACCTAGACATTTTGGAATGCCTTGGATGTGTTCTAGGGTGTTTTTGAAATGTTGGAAGAGTGTCGTTTCATTGTTTCTTTGAGAAAGAAATTTGGCCCAATTTTGAGATTTTTGCTAAGCCGCTCGCCTGTCAAAAAGTGTCCGAGCTAGGGTTAGGGTTAGGTAGAAAACAACACCTAGACATTTTGGAATGCCTTGGATGTGTTTTAGGGTGTATTTGAAATGCTGGAAGAGTTCCGTTTCGTTGTTTCTTTGAGAAAGAAATTTGGCCCAATTTTGAGATTTTTCTAAGCCGCGCGCCTATCATGAAGTGTCCGAGCTAGGGTTAGGATTATGTGGAAAACAATACCTAGACATTTTGGAATGCCTTGGATGTGTTTTAGGGTGTATTTGAAATGCTGGAAGAGTTCCGTTTCGTTGTTTCTTTGAGAAAGAAATTTGGCCCAATTTTGAGATTTTTGCTAAGCCGCGCGCCTGTCAAATAGTGTCCGAGCTAGGGTTAGGGTTAGATTGAAAAGAACACCTAGACATTTTGGAATGCCTTGGATGTGTTTTAGGGTGTATTTGAAATGCTGGAAGAGTGTTGATTCATTGTTTATTTGAGAAAGAAATTTGGCTCAATTTTGAGATTTTTGCTAAGCCGCGCGCCTGTCAACTATTATCCGAGCTAAGGTTAGGGTTAGGTTGAAAAGAACACCTAGACATTTTGGAATGCCTTGGATGTATTTTAGGGTGTATTTGAAATGCTGGAAGAGTGTTGTTTCGTTGTTTCTTTGAGAAAGAAATCTGGCACAATTTTGAGATTTTTGTTAAGCCGTGCGCATGTCAAATAGTGTCCGAGCTAGGGTTAGGGTTATGTAGAAAACAAAACCTAGACATTTTGGAATGCCTTGGATGTGTTCTAGGGTGTTTTTGAAATGCTAGAAGAGTGTCGTTTCATTGTTTCTTTGAGAAAGCAATTTGGCCCAATTTTGAGATTTTTGCTAAGCCGCTCGCCTGTCAAAAAGTGTCCGAGCTAGGGTTAGGGTTATGTAGAAAACAAAACCTAGACATTTTGGAATGCCTTGGATGTGTTTTAGGGTGTATTTGAAATGCTAGAAGAGTGTTGTTTCGTTGTTTCTTTGAGAAAGAAATTTGGCCCAATTTTGAGATTTTTGCTAAGCCGCGCGCCTGTCAAATAGTGTCCGAGCTAGGGTTAGGGTTAGATTGAAAAGAACACCTAGACATTTTGGAATGCCTTGGATGTGTTTTAGGGTGTATTTGAAATGCTGGAAGAGTGTTGTTTCGTTCTTTCTTTGAGAAAGAAATTTGGCCCAATTTTGATATTTTTGCTAAGCCGCGCGCCTATCAAGAAGTGTCCGAGCTAGGGTTAGGATTATGTGGAAAACAACACCTAGACATTTTGGAATGCCTTGGATGTGTTTTAGGGTGTATTTGAAATGCTGGAAGAGTGCCGTTTCGTTGTTTCTTTGAGAAAGAAATTTGGCCCAATTTTGAGATTTTTGCTAAGCCGCGCGCCTGTCAAAGAGTGTCCGAGCTAGGGTTAGGGTTATGTAGAAAACAAAACCTAGACATTTTGGAATGCCTTGGATGTGTTTTAGGGTGTATTTGAAATGCTGGAAGAGTGTCGTTTCGTTGTTTCTTTGAGAAAGAAATTTGGCCCAATTTTGAGATTTTTGCTAAGCCGCGCGCCTGTCAACTATTATCCGAGCTATGGTTAGGGTTAGGTTGAAAACAACACCTAGACATTTTTCAATGCCTTGGAAGTGTTTTAGGATGTATTTGAAATGCTGGAAGAGTGTTGTTTCGTTGTTTCTTTGAGAAAGAAATTTGGCACAATTTTGAGATTTTTGCTAAGCCGCGCGCCTGTCAAATAGTGTCCGAGCTAGCGTTAGGGTTAGGTTGAAAAGAACACCTAGACATTTTAGAATGCCTTGGATGTGTTTTAGGGTGTATTTGAAATGCTGGAAGAGTGTTGTTTCGTTGTTTCTTTGAGAAAGAAATGTGGCCCAATTTTGAGATTTTTGCTAAGCCGCGCGCCTATCAAGAAGTGTCCGAGCTAGGGTTAGGATTATGTGGAAAACAACACCTAGACATTTTGGAATGCCTTGGATGTGTTTTAGGATGTATTTGAAATGCTGGAAGAGTGCCGTTTCGTTGTTTCTTTGAGATTGAAATTTGGCCCAATTTTGAGATTTTTGCTAAGCCGCTCGCCTGTCAAAAAGTGTCCGAGCTAGGGTTAGGGTTAGGTAGAAAACAACACCTAGACATTTTGGAATGCCTTGGATGTGTTCTAGGGTGTTTTTGAAATGCTGGAGGAGTGTCGTTTCATTGTTTCTTTGAGAAAGAAATTTGGCCCAATTTTGAGATTTTTGCTAAGCCGCTCGCCTGTCAAAAAGTGTCCGAGCTAGGGTTAGGGTTATGTAGAAAACAAAACCTAGACATTTTGGAATGCCTTGGAAGTGTTTTAGGGTGTATTTGAAATGCTAGAAGAGTGTTGTTTCGTTGCTTCTTTGAGAAAGAAATTTGGCCCAATTTTGAGATTTTTGCTAAGCCGCGCGCCTGTCAAATAGTGTCCGAGCTAGGGTTAGGGTTAGATTGAAAAGAACACCTAGACATTTTGGAATGCCTTGGATGTGTTTTAGGGTGTATTTGAAATGCTGGAAAAGTGTTGTTTCGTTGTTTCTTTGAGATTGAAATTTGGCCCAATTTTGATATTTTTGCTAAGCCGCGCGCCTGTCAAAAAGTGTCCGAGCTAGGGTTAGGGTTATGTAGAAAACAACACCTAGACATTTTGGAATGCCTTGGATGTGTTTTAGGGTGTATTTGAAATACTGGAAGAGTGTCGTTTCGTTGTTTCTTTGAGATAGAAATGTGGCCCAATTTTGAGATTTTTCTAAGCCGCGCGCCTATCAAGAAGTGTCCGAGCTAGGGTTAGGATTATGTGGAAAACAACACCTAGACATTTTGGAATGCCTTGGATGTGTTTTAGGGTGTATTTGAAATGCTGGAAGAGTGTCATTTCGTTGTTTCTTTGAGAAAGAAATTTGGCCCAATTTTGAGATTTTTGCTAAGCCGCGCGCCTGTCAACTATTATCCGAGGTATGGTTAGGGTTAGGTTGAAAACAACACCTAGACATTTTGCAATGCCTTGGATGTGTTTTAGGGTGTATTTGAAATGCTGGAAGAGTGTCGTTTCGTTGTTTCTTTGAGAAAGAAATTTGGCCCAATTTTGAGATTTTTGCTAAGCCGCGCGCCTGTCAAATAGTGTCCGAGCTAGGGTTAGGGTTAGGTTGAAAAGAACACCTAGACATTTTGGAAAGCCTTGGATGTGTTTTAGGGTGTATTTGAAATGCTGGAAGAGTGTCGTTTCGTTGTTTCTTTGAGAAAGAAATTTGGCCCAATTTTGAGATTTTTGCTAAGCTGCGCGCCTGTCAACTATTATCCGAGCTATGGTTAGGGTTAGGTTGAAAACAACACCTAGACATTTTTCAATGCCTTGGATGTGTTTTAGGATGTATTTGAAATGCTGGAAGAGTGTTGTTCGTTGTTTCTTTGAGAAAGAAATTTGGCACAATTTTGAGATTTTTGCTAAGCCGCGCGCCTGTCAAATAGTGTCCGAGCTAGGGTTAGGGTTAGGTTGAAAAGAACACCTAGACATTTTGGAATGCCTTGGATGTTTTTTAGGGTGTATTTGAAATGCTGGAAGAGTGTTGATTCATTGTTTATTTGAGAAAGAAATTTGGCTCAATTTTGAGATTTTTGCTAAGCCGCGCGCCTGTCAACTATTATCCGAGCTAAGGTTAGGGTTAGGTTGAAAAGAACACCTAGACATTTTGGAATGCCTTGGATGTATTTTAGGGTGTATTTGAAATGCTGGAAGAGTGTTGTTTCGTTGTTTCTTTGAGAAAGAAATCTGGCACAATTTTGAGATTTTTGTTAAGCCGTGCGCCTGTCAAATAGTGTCCGAGCTAGGGTTAGGGTTATGTAGAAAACAAAACCTAGACATTTTGGAATGCCTTGGATGTGTTCTAGGGTGTTTTTGAAATGCTGGAAGAGTGTCGTTTCATTGTTTCTTTGAGAAAGCAATTTGGCCCAATTTTGAGATTTTTGCTAAGCCGCTCGCCTGTCAAAAAGTGTCCGAGCTAGGGTTAGGGTTATGTAGAAAACAAAACCTAGACATTTTGGAATGCCTTGGATGTGTTTTAGGGTGTATTTGAAATGCTAGAAGAGTGTTGTTTCGTTGTTTCTTTGAGAAAGAAATTTGGCCCAATTTTGAGATTTTTGCTAAGCCGCGTGCCTGTCAAATAGTGTCCGAGCTAGGGTTAGGGTTAAATTGAAAAGAACACCTAGACATTTTGGAATGCCTTGGATGTGTTTTAGGGTGTATTTGAAATGCTGGAAGAGTGTTGTTTCATTCTTTCTTTGAGAAAGAAATTTGGCCCAATTTTGAGATTTTTGCTAAGCCGCGCGCCTATCAAGAAGTGTCCGAGCTAGGGTTAGGATTATGTGGAAAACAACACCTAGACATTTTGGAATGCCTTGGATGTGTTTTAGGGTGTATTTGAAATGCTGGAAGAGTGCCGTTTCGTTGTTTCTTTGAGAAAGAAATTTGGCCCAATTTTGAGATTTTTGCTAAGCCGCGCGCCTGTCAAAGAGTGTCCGAGCTAGGGTTAGGGTTATGTAGAAAACAACACCTAGACATTTTGGAATGCCTTGGATGTGTTTTAGGGTGTATTTGAAATACTGGAAGAGTATCGATTCGTTGTTTCTTTGAGATAGAAATCTGGCCCAATTTTGAGATTTTTCTAAGCCGCGCGCCTATCAAGAAGTGTCCGAGCTAGGGTTAGGATTATGTGGAAAACAACACCTAGACATTTTGGAATGCCTTGGATGTGTTTTAGGGTGTATTTGAAATGCTGGAAGAGTGCCGTTTCGTTGTTTCTTTGAGAAAGAAATTTGGCCCAATTTTGAGATTTTTGCTAAGCCGCGCACCTGTCAAAGAGTGTCCGAGCTAGGGTTAGGATTATGTGGAAAACAACACCTAGACATTTTGGAATGCCTTGGATGTGTTTTAGGGTGTATTTGAAATGCTGGAAGAGTGCCGTTTCGTTGTTTCTTTGAGAAAGAAATTTGGCCCAATTTTGAGATTTTTGCTAAGCCGCGCACCTGTCAAAGAGTGTCCGAGCTAGGGTTAGGGTTAGATTGAAAAGAACACCTAGACATTTTGGAATGCCTTGGATGTGTTTTAGGGTGTATTTGAAATGCTGGAAGAGTGTTGATTCATTGTTTCTTTGAGAAAGAAATTTGGCCCAATTTTGAGATTTTTGCTAAGCCGCGCGCCTGTCAAATAGTGTCCGAGCTAGGGTTAGGGTTAGGTTGAAAAGAACACCTAGACATTTTGGAATGCCTTGGAAGTGTTTTAGGGTGTATTTGAAATCCTGGAAGAGTGCCGTTTCGTTGTTTCTTTGAGAAAGAAATTTGGCCCAATTTTGAGATTTTTGCTAAGCCGCGCGCCTGTCAAAAAGTGTCCGAGCTAGGATTAGGATTATGTGGAAAACAACACCTAGACATTTTGGAATGCCTTGGATGTGTTTTAGGGTGTATTTCAAATGCTGGAAGAGTGTTGTTTCGTTGTTTCATTGAGAATGAAATTTGGCCAAATTTTGAGATTTTTGCTAAGCCGTGCGCCTGTCAAATAGTGTCCGAGCTAGGTTTAGGGTTAGGTAGAAAACAACACCTAGACATTTTGGAATGCCTTGGATGTGTTTTAGGGTGTATTTGAAATGCTGGAAGAGTGTTGTTTCGTTCTTTCTTTGAGAAAGAAATTTGGCCCAATTTTGAGATTTTTGCTAAGCCGCGCGCCTGTCAAAAAGTGTCCGAGCTAGGGTTAGGGTTATGTAGAAAACAACACCTAGACATTTTGGAATGCCTTGGATGTGTTTTAGGGTGTATTTGAAATACTGGAAGAGTGTTGTTTCGTTGTTTCTTTGAGATAGAAATCTGGCCCAATTTTGAGATTTTTTAAGCCGCGCGCCTATCAAGAAGTGTCCGAGCTAGGGTTAGGATTATGTGGAAAACAACACCTAGACATTTTGGAATACCTTGGATGTGTTTTAGGGTGTATTTGAAATGCTGGAAGAGTGCCGTTTCGTTGTTTCTTTGAGAAAGAAATTTGGCCCAATTTTGAGATTTTTGCTAAGCCGCGCCCCTGTCAAAGAGTGTCCGAGCTAGGGTTAGGGTTAGATTGAAAAGAACACCTAGACATTTTGGAATGCCTTGGATGTGTTTTACGGTGTATTTGAAATGCTGGAAGAGTGTTGGTTCGTTGTTTCATTGAGAATGAAATTTGGCCAAATTTTGAGATTTTTGCTAAGCCGTGCGCCTCTCAACTATTATCCGAGGTATGGTTAGGGTTAGGTTGAAAACAACACCTAGACATTTTGCAATGCCTTGGATGTGTTTTAGGATGTATTTGAAATGCTGGAAGAGTGTCGTTTCGTTGTTTCTTTGAGAAAGAAATTTGGCCCAATTTTGAGATTTTTGCTAAGCCGCGCGCCTGTCAAATACTGTCCGAGCTAGGGTTAGGGTTAGGTTGAAAAGAACACCTAGACATTTTGGAATGCCTTGGATGTGTTTTAGGGTGTATTTGAAATGCTGGAAGAGTGTCGTTTCGTTGTTTCTTTGAGAAAGAAATTTGGCCCAATTTTGAGATTTTTGCTAAGCCGCGCGCCTGTCAACTATTATCCGAGCTATGGTTAGGGTTAGGTTGAAAACAACACCTAGACATTTTTCAATGCCTTGGATGTGTTTTAGGATGTATTTGAAATGCTGGAAGAGTGTTGTTCGTTGTTTCTTTGAGAAAGAAATTTGGCACAATTTTGAGATTTTTGCTAAGCCGCGCGCCTGTCAAATAGTGTCCGAGCTAGGGTTAGGGTTAGGTTGAAAAGAACACCTAGACATTTTGGAATACCTTGGATGTGTTTTAGGGTGTATTTGAAATGCTGGAAGAGTGTTGTTTCGTTGTTTCTTTGAGAAAGAAATTTGGCCCAATTTTGAGATTTTTGCTAAGCCGCGCGCCTGTCAAATAGTGTCCGAGCTAGGGTTAGGAATAGGTAGAAAACAACACCTAGATATTTTGGAATGCCTTGGATGTGTTTTAGGGTGTATTTCAAATGCTGGAAGAGTGTTGTTTCGTTCTTTCTTTGAGAAAGAAATTTGGCCCAATTTTGATATTTTTGCTAAGCCGCGCGCCTGTCAAATGGTGTCCGAGCTAGGGTTAGGGTAAGGTTGAAAAGAACACCTAGACATTTTGAAATGCCTTGGATGTATTTTAGGGTGTATTTGAAATGCTGGAAGAATGTTGTTTCGTTGTTTCTTTGAGATTGAAATTTGGCCCAATATTGAGATTTTTGCTAAGCCGCGCGCCTGTCAAAAAGTGTCCGAGCTAGGGTTAGGGTTATGTAGAAAACAACACCTAGACATTTTGGAATGCCTTGGATGTGTTTTATGGTGTATTTGAAATACTGGAAGAGTGTCGATTCGTTGTTTCTTTGAGATAGAAATCTGGCCCAATTTTGAGATTTTTCTAAGCCGCGCGCCTATCATGAAGTGTCCGAGCTAGGGTTAGGATTATGTGGAAAACAACACCTAGACATTTTGGAATGCCTTGGATGTGTTTTAGGGTGTATTTGAAATGCTGGAAGAATGCCGTTTCGTTGTTTCTTTGAGAAAGAAATTTGGCCCAATTTTGAGATTTTTGCTAAGCCGCGCACCTGTCAAAGAGTGTCCGAGCTAGGGTTAGGGTTATGTAGAAAACAAAACCTAGACATTTTGGAATGCCTTGGATGTGTTTTAGGGTGTATTTGAAATGCTGGAAGAGTGTCGTTTCGTTGTTTCTTTGAGAAAGAAATTTGGCCCAATTTTGAGATTTTTGCTAAGCCGCGCGCCTGTCAACTATTATCCAAGCTATGGTTAGGGTTAGGTTGAAAACAAGACGTAGACATTTTGGAATGCCTTGGATGTGTTTTAGGGTGTATTTGAAATGCTGGAAGAGTGTTGATTCATTGTTTATTTGAGAAAGAAATTTGGCTCAATTTTGAGATTTTTGCTAAGCCGCGAGCCTGTCAACTATTATCCGAGCTAAGGTTAGGGTTAGGTTGAAAAGAACACCTAGACATTTTGGAATGCCTTGGATGTATATTAGGGTGTATTTGAAATGCTGGAAGGGTGTTGTTTCGTTGTTTCTTTGAGAAAGAAATCTGGCACAATTTTGAGATTTTTGCTAAGCCGCTCGCCTGTCAAAAAGTGTCCGAGCTAGGGTTAGGGTTAGGTAGAAAACAACACCTAGACATTTTGGAATGCCTTGGATGTGTTCTAGGGTGTTTTTGAAATGCTGGAAGAGTGTCGTTTCATTGTTTCTTTGAGAAAGAAATTTGGCCCAATTTTGAGATTTTTGCTAAGCCGCTCGCCTGTCAAAAAGTGTCCGAGCTAGGGTTAGGGTTATGTAGAAAACAAAACCTAGACATTTTGGAATGCCTTGGATGTGTTTTAGGGTGTATTTGAAATGCTAGAAGAGTGTTGTTTCGTTGTTTCTTTGAGAAAGAAATTTGGCCCAATTTTGAGATTTTTGCTAAGCCGCGTGCCTGTCAAATAGTGTCCGAGCTAGGGTTAGGGTTAGGTTGAAAAGAACACCTAGACATTTTGGAATGCCTTGGATGTATTTTAGGGTGTATTTGAAATGCTGGAAGAGTGTTGTTTCGTTGTTTCTTTGAGAAAGAAATCTGGCACAATTTTGAGATTTTTGTTAAGCCGTGCGCCTGTCAAATAGTGTCCGAGCTAGGGTTAGGGTTATGTAGAAAACAAAACCTAGACATTTTGGAATGCCTTGGATGTGTTCTAGGGTGTTTTTGAAATGCTGGAAGAGTGTCGTTTCATTGTTTCTTTGAGAAAGCAATTTGGCCCAATTTTGAGATTTTTGCTAAGCCGCTCGCCTGTCAAAAAGTGTCCGAGCTAGGGTTAGGGTTATGTAGAAAACAAAACCTAGACATTTTGGAATGCCTTGGATGTGTTTTAGGGTGTATTTGAAATGCTAGAAGAGTGTTGTTTCGTTGTTTCTTTGAGAAAGAAATTTGGCCCAATTTTGAGATTTTTGCTAAGCCGCGTGCCTGTCAAATAGTGTCCGAGCTAGGGTTAGGGTTAAATTGAAAAGAACACCTAGACATTTTGGAATGCCTTGGATGTGTTTTAGGGTGTATTTGAAATGCTGGAAGAGTGTTGTTTCGTTCTTTCTTTGAGAAAGAAATTTGGCCCAATTTTGATATTTTTGCTAAGCCGCGCGCCTATCAAGAAGTGTCCGAGCTAGGGTTAGGATTATGTGGAAAACAACACCTAGACATTTTGGAATGCCTTGGATGTGTTTTAGGGTGTATTTGAAATGCTGGAAGAGTGCCGTTTCGTTGTTTCTTTGAGAAAGAAATTTGGCCCAATTTTGAGATTTTTGCTAAGCCGCGCGCCTGTCAAAGAGTGTCCGAGCTAGGGTTAGGGTTATGTAGAAAACAACACCTAGACATTTTGGAATGCCTTGGATGTGTTTTAGGGTGTATTTGAAATACTGGAAGAGTGTCGATTCGTTGTTTCTTTGAGATAGAAATCTGGCCCAATTTTGAGATTTTTCTAAGCCGCGCGCCTATCAAGAAGTGTCCGAGCTAGGGTTAGGATTATGTGGAAAACAACACCTAGACATTTTGGAATGCCTTGGATGTGTTTTAGGGTGTATTTGAAATGCTGGAAGAGTGCCGTTTCGTTGTTTCTTTGAGAAAGAAATTTGGCCCAATTTTGAGATTTTTGCTAAGCCGCGCACCTGTCAAAGAGTGTCCGAGCTAGGGTTAGGATTATGTGGAAAACAACACCTAGACATTTTGGAATGCCTTGGATGTGTTTTAGGGTGTATTTGAAATGCTGGAAGAGTGCCGTTTCGTTGTTTCTTTGAGAAAGAAATTTGGCCCAATTTTGAGATTTTTGCTAAGCCGCGCACCTGTCAAAGAGTGTCCGAGCTAGGGTTAGGGTTAGATTGAAAAGAACACCTAGACATTTTGGAATGCCTTGGATGTGTTTTAGGGTGTATTTGAAATGCTGGAAGAGTGTTGATTCATTGTTTCTTTGAGAAAGAAATTTGGCCCAATTTTGAGATTTTTGCTAAGCCGCGCGCCTGTCAAATAGTGTCCGAGCTAGGGTTAGGGTTAGGTTGAAAAGAACACCTAGACATTTTGGAATGCCTTGGAAGTGTTTTAGGGTGTATTTGAAATCCTGGAAGAGTGCCGTTTCGTTGTTTCTTTGAGAAAGAAATTTGGCCCAATTTTGAGATTTTTGCTAAGCCGCGCGCCTGTCAAAAAGTGTCCGAGCTAGGATTAGGATTATGTGGAAAACAACACCTAGACATTTTGGAATGCCTTGGATGTGTTTTAGGGTGTATTTCAAATGCTGGAAGAGTGTTGTTTCGTTGTTTCATTGAGAATGAAATTTGGCCAAATTTTGAGATTTTTGCTAAGCCGTGCGCCTGTCAAATAGTGTCCGAGCTAGGTTTAGGGTTAGGTAGAAAACAACACCTAGACATTTTGGAATGCCTTGGATGTGTTTTAGGGTGTATTTGAAATGCTGGAAGAGTGTTGTTTCGTTCTTTCTTTGAGAAAGAAATTTGGCCCAATTTTGAGATTTTTGCTAAGCCGCGCGCCTGTCAAAAAGTGTCCGAGCTAGGGTTAGGGTTATGTAGAAAACAACACCTAGACATTTTGGAATGCCTTGGATGTGTTTTAGGGTGTATTTGAAATACTGGAAGAGTGTTGTTTCGTTGTTTCTTTGAGATAGAAATCTGGCCCAATTTTGAGATTTTTTAAGCCGCGCGCCTATCAAGAAGTGTCCGAGCTAGGGTTAGGATTATGTGGAAAACAACACCTAGACATTTTGGAATACCTTGGATGTGTTTTAGGGTGTATTTGAAATGCTGGAAGAGTGCCGTTTCGTTGTTTCTTTGAGAAAGAAATTTGGCCCAATTTTGAGATTTTTGCTAAGCCGCGCCCCTGTCAAAGAGTGTCCGAGCTAGGGTTAGGGTTAGATTGAAAAGAACACCTAGACATTTTGGAATGCCTTGGATGTGTTTTACGGTGTATTTGAAATGCTGGAAGAGTGTTGGTTCGTTGTTTCATTGAGAATGAAATTTGGCCAAATTTTGAGATTTTTGCTAAGCCGTGCGCCTCTCAACTATTATCCGAGGTATGGTTAGGGTTAGGTTGAAAACAACACCTAGACATTTTGCAATGCCTTGGATGTGTTTTAGGATGTATTTGAAATGCTGGAAGAGTGTCGTTTCGTTGTTTCTTTGAGAAAGAAATTTGGCCCAATTTTGAGATTTTTGCTAAGCCGCGCGCCTGTCAAATACTGTCCGAGCTAGGGTTAGGGTTAGGTTGAAAAGAACACCTAGACATTTTGGAATGCCTTGGATGTGTTTTAGGGTGTATTTGAAATGCTGGAAGAGTGTCGTTTCGTTGTTTCTTTGAGAAAGAAATTTGGCCCAATTTTGAGATTTTTGCTAAGCCGCGCGCCTGTCAAATAGTGTCCGAGCTAGGGTTAGGAATAGGTAGAAAACAACACCTAGATATTTTGGAATGCCTTGGATGTGTTTTAGGGTGTATTTCAAATGCTGGAAGAGTGTTGTTTCGTTCTTTCTTTGAGAAAGAAATTTGGCCCAATTTTGATATTTTTGCTAAGCCGCGCGCCTGTCAAATGGTGTCCGAGCTAGGGTTAGGGTAAGGTTGAAAAGAACACCTAGACATTTTGAAATGCCTTGGATGTATTTTAGGGTGTATTTGAAATGCTGGAAGAATGTTGTTTCGTTGTTTCTTTGAGATTGAAATTTGGCCCAATATTGAGATTTTTGCTAAGCCGCGCGCCTGTCAAAAAGTGTCCGAGCTAGGGTTAGGGTTATGTAGAAAACAACACCTAGACATTTTGGAATCCCTTGGATGTGTTTTATGGTGTATTTGAAATACTGGAAGAGTGTCGATTCGTTGTTTCTTTGAGATAGAAATCTGGCCCAATTTTGAGATTTTTCTAAGCCGCGCGCCTATCATGAAGTGTCCGAGCTAGGGTTAGGATTATGTGGAAAACAACACCTAGACATTTTGGAATGCCTTGGATGTGTTTTAGGGTGTATTTGAAATGCTGGAAGAATGCCGTTTCGTTGTTTCTTTGAGAAAGAAATTTGGCCCAATTTTGAGATTTTTGCTAAGCCGCGCACCTGTCAAAGAGTGTCCGAGCTAGGGTTAGGGTTATGTAGAAAACAAAACCTAGACATTTTGGAATGCCTTGGATGTGTTTTAGGGTGTATTTGAAATGCTGGAAGAGTGTCGTTTCGTTGTTTCTTTGAGAAAGAAATTTGGCCCAATTTTGAGATTTTTGCTAAGCCGCGCGCCTGTCAACTATTATCCAAGCTATGGTTAGGGTCAGGTTGAAAACAAGACGTAGACATTTTGGAATGCCTTGGATGTGTTTTAGGGTGTATTTGAAATGCTGGAAGAGTGTTGATTCATTGTTTATTTGAGAAAGAAATTTGGCTCAATTTTGAGATTTTTGCTAAGCCGCGAGCCTGTCAACTATTATCCGAGCTAAGGTTAGGGTTAGGTTGAAAAGAACACCTAGACATTTTGGAATGCCTTGGATGTATATTAGGGTGTATTTGAAATGCTGGAAGGGTGTTGTTTCGTTGTTTCTTTGAGAAAGAAATCTGGCACAATTTTGAGATTTTTGCTAAGCCGCTCGCCTGTCAAAAAGTGTCCGAGCTAGGGTTAGGGTTAGGTAGAAAACAACACCTAGACATTTTGGAATGCCTTGGATGTGTTCTAGGGTGTTTTTGAAATGCTGGAAGAGTGTCGTTTCATTGTTTCTTTGAGAAAGAAATTTGGCCCAATTTTGAGATTTTTGCTAAGCCGCTCGCCTGTCAAAAAGTGTCCGAGCTAGGGTTAGGGTTATGTAGAAAACAAAACCTAGACATTTTGGAATGCCTTGGATGTGTTTTAGGGTGTATTTGAAATGCTAGAAGAGTGTTGTTTCGTTGTTTCTTTGAGAAAGAAATTTGGCCCAATTTTGAGATTTTTGCTAAGCCGCGTGCCTGTCAAATAGTGTCCGAGCTAGGGTTAGGGTTAGATTGAAAAGAACACCTAGACATTTTGGAATGCCTTGGATGTGTTTTAGGGTGTATTTGAAATGCTGGAAGAGTGTTGTTTCGTTGTTTCTTTGAGATTGAAATTTGGCCCAATTTTGATATTTTTGCTAAGCCGCGCGCCTGTCAAAAAGTGTCCGAGCTAGGGTTAGGGTTATGTAGAAAACAACACCTAGACATTTTGGAATGCCTTGGATGTGTTTTAGGGTGTATTTGAAATACTGGAAGAGTGTCGTTTCGTTGTTTCTTTGAGATAGAAATCTGGCCCAATTTTGAGATTTTTCTAAGCCGCGCGCCTATCAAGAAGTGTCCGAGCTAGGGTTAGGATTATGTGGAAAACAACACCTAGACATTTTGGAATGCCTTGGATGTGTTTTAGGGTGTATTTGAAATGCTGGAAGAGTGCCGTTTCGTTGTTTCTTTGAGAAAGAAATTTGGCCCAATTTTGAGATTTTTGCTAAGCCGCGCGCCTGTCAAAGAGTGTCCGAGCTAGGGTTAGGGTTATGTAGAAAACAAAACCTAGACATTTTGGAATGCCTTGGATGTGTTTTAGGGTGTATTTGAAATGCTGGAAGAGTGTCGTTTCGTTGTTTCTTTGAGAAAGAAATTTGGCCCAATTTTGAGATTTTTGCTAAGCCGCGCGCCTGTCAAATAGTGTCCGAGCAATGGTTAGGGTTAGGTTGAAAAGAACACCTAGACATTTTGGAATGCCTTGGATGTGTTTTAGGGTGTATTTGAAATGCTGGAAGAGTGTCGTTTCGTTGTTTCTTTGAGAAATAAATTTGGCTCAATTTTGAGATTTTTGCTAAGCCGCGCGCCTGTCAACTATTATCCAAGCTATGGTTAGGGTTAGGTTGAAAACAAGACGTAGACATTTTGGAATGCCTTGGATGTGTTTTAGGGTGTATTTGAAATGCTGGAAGAGTGTGGTTTCGTAATTTCTTTGAGAAAGAAATTTGGCCCAATTTTGAGATTTTTGATAAGCCGCGCGCCTTTCAAAAAGTGTCTGAGCTAGGGTTAGGGTTATGTAGAAAACAACACCTAGACATTTTGTAATGCCTTGGATTTGTTTTAGGGTGTATTTGAAATCCTGGAAGAGTGCCGTTTCGTTGTTTCTTTGAGAAAGAAATTTGGCCCAATTTTGAGATTTTTGCTAAGCCGCGCGCCTGTCAAAAAGTGTCCGAGCTAGGGTTAGGGTTATGTAGAAAACAACACCTAGACATTTTGGAATACTTAGGATGTGTTTTAGGGTGTATTTGAAATGCTGGAAGAGTGTCGTTTCGTTGTTTCTTTGAGAAAGAAATTTGGCCCAATTTTGAGATTTTTGCTAAGCCGCGCGCCTGTCAAAAAGTGTCCGAGCTAGGGTTAGGGTTATGTAGAAAACAACACCTAGACATTTTGGAATGCCTTGGATGTGTTTTAGGGTGTATTTGAAATCCTGGAAGAGTGCCGTTTCGTTGTTTCTTTGAGAAAGAAATTTGGCCCAATTTTGAGATTTTTGCTAAGCCGCGCGCCTGTCAACTATTATCCGAGGTATGGTTAGGGTTAGGTTGAAAACAACACCTAGACATTTTGCAATGCCTTGGATGTGTTTTAGGGTGTATTTGAAATGCTGGAAGAGTGTCGTTTCGTTCTTTCTTTGAGAAAGAAATTTGGCACAATTTTGAGATTTTTGCTAAGCCGCGCGCCTGTCAAATAGTGTCCGAGCTAGGGTTAGGGTAAGGTTGAAAAGAACACCTAGACATTTTGAAATGCCTTGGATGTATTTTAGGGTGTATTTGAAATGCTGGAAGAATGTTGTTTCGTTGTTTCTTTGAGATTGAAATTTGGCCCAATTTTGATATTTTTGCTAAGCCGCGCGCCTGTCAAAAAGTGTCCGAGCTAGGGTTAGGGTTATGTAGAAAACAACACCTAGACATTTTGGAATGCCTTGGATGTGTTTTAGGGTGTATTTGAAATACTGGAAGAGTGTCGTTTCGTTGTTTCTTTGAGATAGAAATCTGGCCCAATTTTGAGATTTTTCTAAGCCGCGCGCCTATCAAGAAGTGTCCGAGCTAGGGTTAGGATTATGTGGAAAACAACACCTAGACATTTTGGAATGCCTTGGATGTGTTTTAGGGTGTATTTGAAATGCTGGAAGAGTGCCGTTTCGTTGTTTCTTTGAGAAAGAAATTTGGCCCAATTTTGAGATTTTTGCTAAGCCGCGCGCCTGTCAAAGAGTGTCCGAGCTAGGGTTAGGGTTATGTAGAAAACAAAACCTAGACATTTTGGAATGCCTTGGATGTGTTTTAGGGTGTATTTGAAATGCTGGAAGAGTGTCGTTTCGTTGTTTCTTTGAGAAAGAAATTTGGCCCAATTTTGAGATTTTTGCTAAGCCGCGCGCCTGTCAAATAGTGTCCGAGCAATGGTTAGGGTTAGGTTGAAAAGAACACCTAGACATTTTGGAATGCCTTGGATGTGTTTTAGGGTGTATTTGAAATGCTGGAAGAGTGTCGTTTCGTTGTTTCTTTGAGAAATAAATTTGGCTCAATTTTGAGATTTTTGCTAAGCCGCGCGCCTGTCAACTATTATCCAAGCTATGGTTAGGGTTAGGTTGAAAACAAGACGTAGACATTTTGGAATGCCTTGGATGTGTTTTAGGGTGTATTTGAAATGCTGGAAGAGTGTGGTTTCGTTGTTTCTTTGAGAAAGAAATTTGGCCCAATTTTGAGATTTTTGATAAGCCGCGCGCCTTTCAAAAAGTGTCTGAGCTAGGGTTAGGGTTATGTAGAAAACAACACCTAGACATTTTGTAATGCCTTGGATGTGTTTTAGGGTGTATTTGAAATCCTGGAAGAGTGCCGTTTCGTTGTTTCTTTGAGAAAGAAATTTGGCCCAATTTTGAGATTTTTGCTAAGCCGCGCGCCTGTCAAAAAGTGTCCGAGCTAGGGTTAGGGTTATGTAGAAAACAACACCTAGACATTTTGGAATACTTTGGATGTGTTTTAGGGTGTATTTGAAATGCTGGAAGAGTGTCGTTTCGTTGTTTCTTTGAGAAAGAAACCTGGCCCAATTTTGAGATTTTTCTAAGCCGCGCGCCTGTCAAGAAGTGTCCGAGCTAGGGTTAGGATTATGTGGAAAACAACACCTAGACATTTTGTAATGCCTTGGATGTGTTTTAGGGTGTATTTGAAATCCTGGAAGAGTGCCGTTTCGTTGTTTCTTTGAGAAAGAAATTTGGCCCAATTTTGAGATTTTTGCTAAGCCGCGCGCCTGTCAAAAAGTGTCCGAGCTAGGGTTAGGGTTATGTAGAAAACAACACCTAGACATTTTGGAATGCCTTGGATGTGTTTTAGGTTGTATTTGAAATCCTGGAAGAGTGCCGTTTCGTTGTTTCTTTGAGAAAGAAATTTGGCCCAATTTTGAGATTTTTGCTAAGCCGCGCGCCTGTCAACTATTATCCGAGGTATGGTTAGGGTTAGGTTGAAAACAACACCTAGACATTTTGCAATGCCTTGGATGTGTTTTAGGGTGTATTTGAAATGCTGGAAGAGTGTCGTTTCGTTCTTTCTTTGAGAAAGAAATTTGGCACAATTTTGAGATTTTTGCTAAGCCGCGCGCCTGTCAAATAGTGTCCGAGCTAGGGTTAGGGTAAGGTTGAAAAGAACACCTAGACATTTTGAAATGCCTTGGATGTATTTTAGGGTGTATTTGAAATGCTGGAAGAATGTTGTTTCGTTGTTTCTTTGAGATTGAAATTTGGCCCAATATTGAGATTTTTGCTAAGCCGCGCGCCTGTCAAAAAGTGTCCGAGCTAGGGTTAGGGTTATGAAGAAAACAACACCTAGACATTTTGGAATGCCTTGGATGTGTTTTAGGGTGTATTTGAAATATTGGAAGAGTGTCGATTCGTTGTTTCTTTGAGATAGAAATCTGGCCCAATTTTGAGATTTTTCTAAGCCGCGCGCCTATCATGAAGTGTCCGAGCTAGGGTTAGGATTATGTGGAAAACAACACCTAGACATTTTGGAATGCCTTGGATGTGTTTTAGGGTGTATTTGAAATGCTGGAAGAGTGCCGTTTCGTTGTTTCTTTGAGAAAGAAATTTGGCCCAATTTTGAGATTTTTGCTAAGCCGCGCACCTGTCAAAGAGTGTCCGAGCTAGGATTAGGGTTATGTAGAAAACAAAACCTAGACATTTTGGAATGCCTTGGATGTGTTTTAGGGTGTATTTGAAATGCTGGAAGAGTGTTGATTCATTGTTTATTTGAGAAAGAAATTTGGCTCAATTTTGAGATTTTTGCTAAGCCGCGCGCCTGTCAACTATTATCCGAGCTAAGGTTAGGGTTAGGTTGAAAAGAACACCTAGACATTTTGGAATGCCTTGGATGTATTTTAGGGTGTATTTGAAATGCTGGAAGAGTGTTGTTTCGTTGTTTCTTTGAGAAAGAAATCTGGCACAATTTTGAGATTTTTGTTAAGCCGTGCGCCTGTCAAATAGTGTCCGAGCTAGGGTTAGGGTTAGGTAGAAAACAACACCTAGACATTTTGGAATGCCTTGGATGTGTTCTAGGGTGTTTTTGAAATGTTGGAAGAGTGTCGTTTCATTGTTTCTTTTTAGAAAGAAATTTGGCCCAATTTTGAGATTTTTGCTAAGCCGCTCGCCTGTCAAAAAGTGTCCGAGCTAGGGTTAGGGTTAGGTAGAAAACAACACCTAGACATTTTGGAATGCCTTGGATGTGTTTTAGGGTGTATTTGAAATGCTGGAAGAGTTCCGTTTCGTTGTTTCTTTGAGAAAGAAATTTGGCCCAATTTTGAGATTTTTCTAAGCCGCGCGCCTATCATGAAGTGTCCGAGCTAGGGTTAGGATTATGTGGAAAACAACACCAAGACATTTTGGAATGCCTTGGATGTGTTTTAGGGTGTATTTGAAATGCTGGAAGAGTTCCGTTTCGTTGTTTCTTTGAGAAAGAAATTTGGCCCAATTTTGAGATTTTTGCTAAGCCGCGCGCCTGTCAAATAGTGTCCGAGCTAGGGTTAGGGTTAGATTGAAAAGAACACCTAGACATTTTGGAATGCCTTGGATGTGTTTTAGGGTGTATTTGAAATGCTGGAAGAGTGTTGATTCATTGTTTATTTGAGAAAGAAATTTGGCTCAATTTTGAGATTTTTGCTAAGCCGCGCGCCTGTCAACTATTATCCGAGCTAAGGTTAGGGTTAGGTTGAAAAGAACACCTAGACATTTTGGAATGCCTTGGATGTATTTTAGGGTGTATTTGAAATGCTGGAAGAGTGTTGTTTCGTTGTTTCTTTGAGAAAGAAATCTGGCACAATTTTGAGATTTTTGTTAAGCCGTGCGCCTGTCAAATAGTGTCCGAGCTAGGGTTAGGGTTATGTAGAAAACAAAACCTAGACATTTTGGAATGCCTTGGATGTGTTCTAGGGTGTTTTTGAAATGCTAGAAGAGTGTCGTTTCATTGTTTCTTTGAGAAAGCAATTTGGCCCAATTTTGAGATTTTTGCTAAGCCGCTCGCCTGTCAAAAAGTGTCCGAGCTAGGGTTAGGGTTATGTAGAAAACAAAACCTAGACATTTTGGAATGCCTTGGATGTGTTTTAGGGTGTATTTGAAATGCTAGAAGAGTGTTGTTTCGTTGTTTCTTTGAGAAAGAAATTTGGCCCAATTTTGAGATTTTTGCTAAGCCGCGCGCCTGTCAAATAGTGTCCGAGCTAGGGTTAGGGTTAGATTGAAAAGAACACCTAGACATTTTGGAATGCCTTGGATGTGTTTTAGGGTGTATTTGAAATGCTGGAAGAGTGTTGTTTCGTTCTTTCTTTGAGAAAGAAATTTGGCCCAATTTTGATATTTTTGCTAAGCCGCGCGCCTATCAAGAAGTGTCCGAGCTAGGGTTAGGATTATGTGGAAAACAACACCTAGACATTTTGGAATGCCTTGGATGTGTTTTAGGGTGTATTTGAAATGCTGGAAGAGTGCCGTTTCGTTGTTTCTTTGAGAAAGAAATTTGGCCCAATTTTGAGATTTTTGCTAAGCCGCGCGCCTGTCAAAGAGTGTCCGAGCTAGGGTTAGGGTTATGTAGAAAACAAAACCTAGACATTTTGGAATGCCTTGGATGTGTTTTAGGGTGTATTTGAAATGCTGGAAGAGTGTCGTTTCGTTGTTTCTTTGAGAAAGAAATTTGGCCCAATTTTGAGATTTTTGCTAAGCCGCGCGCCTGTCAACTATTATCCGAGCTATGGTTAGGGTTAGGTTGAAAACAACACCTAGACATTTTTCAATGCCTTGGAAGTGTTTTAGGATGTATTTGAAATGCTGGAAGAGTGTTGTTTCGTTGTTTCTTTGAGAAAGAAATTTGGCACAATTTTGAGATTTTTGCTAAGCCGCGCGCCTGTCAAATAGTGTCCGAGCTAGCGTTAGGGTTAGGTTGAAAAGAACACCTAGACATTTTAGAATGCCTTGGATGTGTTTTAGGGTGTATTTGAAATGCTGGAAGAGTGTTGTTTCGTTGTTTCTTTGAGAAAGAAATGTGGCCCAATTTTGAGATTTTTGCTAAGCCGCGCGCCTATCAAGAAGTGTCCGAGCTAGGGTTAGGATTATGTGGAAAACAACACCTAGACATTTTGGAATGCCTTGGATGTGTTTTAGGATGTATTTGAAATGCTGGAAGAGTGCCGTTTCGTTGTTTCTTTGAGATTGAAATTTGGCCCAATTTTGAGATTTTTGCTAAGCCGCTCGCCTGTCAAAAAGTGTCCGAGCTAGGGTTAGGGTTAGGTAGAAAACAACACCTAGACATTTTGGAATGCCTTGGATGTGTTCTAGGGTGTTTTTGAAATGCTGGAGGAGTGTCGTTTCATTGTTTCTTTGAGAAAGAAATTTGGCCCAATATTGAGATTTTTGCTAAGCCGCTCGCCTGTCAAAAAGTGTCCGAGCTAGGGTTAGGGTTATGTAGAAAACAACACCTAGACATTTTGGAATGCCTTGGATGTGTTTTAGGGTGTATTTGAAATACTGGAAGAGTGTCGTTTCGTTGTTTCTTTGAGATAGAAATGTGGCCCAATTTTGAGATTTTTCTAAGCCGCGCGCCTATCAAGATGTGTCCGAGCTAGGGTTAGGATTATGTGGAAAACAACACCTAGACATTTTGGAATGCCTTGGATGTGTTTTAGGGTGTATTTGAAATGCTGGAAGAGTGTCATTTCGTTGTTTCTTTGAGAAAGAAATTTGGCCCAATTTTGAGATTTTTGCTAAGCCGCGCGCCTGTCAACTATTATCCGAGGTATGGTTAGGGTTAGGTTGAAAACAACACCTAGACATTTTGCAATGCCTTGGATGTGTTTTAGGGTGTATTTGAAATGCTGGAAGAGTGTCGTTTCGTTGTTTCTTTGAGAAAGAAATTTGGCCCAATTTTGAGATTTTTGCTAAGCCGCGCGCCTGTCAAATAGTGTCCGAGCTAGGGTTAGGGTTAGGTTGAAAAGAACACCTAGACATTTTGGAAAGCCTTGGATGTGTTTTAGGGTGTATTTGAAATGCTGGAAGAGGGTCGTTTCGTTGTTTCTTTGAGAAAGAAATTTGGCCCAATTTTGAGATTTTTGCTAAGCTGCGCGCCTGTCAACTATTATCCGAGCTATGGTTAGGGTTAGGTTGAAAACAACACCTAGACATTTTTCAATGCCTTGGATGTGTTTTAGGATGTATTTGAAATGCTGGAAGAGTGTTGTTCGTTGTTTCTTTGAGAAAGAAATTTGGCACAATTTTGAGATTTTTGCTAAGCCGCGCGCCTGTCAAATAGTGTCCGAGCTAGGGTTAGGGTTAGGTTGAAAAGAACACCTAGACATTTTGGAATGCCTTGGATGTTTTTTAGGGTGTATTTGAAATGCTGGAAGAGTGTTGATTCATTGTTTATTTGAGAAAGAAATTTGGCTCAATTTTGAGATTTTTGCTAAGCCGCGCGCCTGTCAACTATTATCCGAGCTAAGGTTAGGGTTAGGTTGAAAAGAACACCTAGACATTTTGGAATGCCTTGGATGTATTTTAGGGTGTATTTGAAATGCTGGAAGAGTGTTGTTTCGTTGTTTCTTTGAGAAAGAAATCTGGCACAATTTTGAGATTTTTGTTAAGCCGTGCGCCTGTCAAATAGTGTCCGAGCTAGGGTTAGGGTTATGTAGAAAACAAAACCTAGACATTTTGGAATGCCTTGGATGTGTTCTAGGGTGTTTTTGAAATGCTGGAAGAGTGTCGTTTCATTGTTTCTTTGAGAAAGCAATTTGGCCCAATTTTGAGATTTTTGCTAAGCCGCTCGCCTGTCAAAAAGTGTCCGAGCTAGGGTTAGGGTTATGTAGAATACAAAACCTAGACATTTTGGAATGCCTTGGATGTGTTTTAGGGTGTATTTGAAATGC
Source organism: Atractosteus spatula (assembly GCF_055471065.1). Taxonomy (NCBI): domain Eukaryota; kingdom Metazoa; phylum Chordata; class Actinopteri; order Semionotiformes; family Lepisosteidae; genus Atractosteus; species Atractosteus spatula. The sequence continues at coordinate 44,077,697 of NC_142712.1, read as the reverse complement.
TAGAAGAGTGTTGTTTCGTTGTTTCTTTGAGAAAGAAATTTGGCCCAATTTTGAGATTTTTGCTAAGCCGCGCGCCTGTCAAATAGTGTCCGAGCTAGGGTTAGGGTTAAATTGAAAAGAACACCTAGACATTTTGGAATGCCTTGGATGTGTTTTAGGGTGTATTTGAAATGCTGGAAGAGTGTTGTTTCGTTCTTTCTTTGAGAAAGAAATTTGGCCCAATTTTGATATTTTTGCTAAGCCGCGCGCCTATCAAGAAGTGTCCGAGCTAGGGTTAGGATTATGTGGAAAACAACACCTAGACATTTTGGAATGCCTTGGATGTGTTTTAGGGTGTATTTGAAATGCTGGAAGAGTGCCGTTTCGTTGTTTCTTTGAGAAAGAAATTTGGCCCAATTTTGAGATTTTTGCTAAGCCGCGCGCCTGTCAAAGAGTGTCCGAGCTAGGGTTAGGGTTATGTAGAAAACAAAACCTAGACATTTTGGAATGCCTTGGATGTGTTTTAGGGTGTATTTGAAATGCTGGAAGAGTGTCGTTTCGTTGTTTCTTTGAGAAAGAAATTTGGCCCAATTTTGAGATTTTTGCTAAGCCGCGCGCCTATCAAGAAGTGTCCGAGCTAGGGTTAGGATTATGTGGAAAACAACACCTAGACATTTTGGAATGCCTTGGATGTGTTTTAGGATGTATTTGAAATGCTGGAAGAGTGCCGTTTCGTTGTTTCTTTGAGAAAGAAATTTGGCCCAATTTTGAGATTTTTGCTAAGCCGCTCGCCTGTCAAAAAGTGTCCGAGCTAGGGTTAGGGTTAGGTAGAAAACAACACCTAGACATTTTGGAATGCCTTGGATGTGTTCTAGGGTGTTTTTGAAATGCTGGAGGAGTGTCGTTTCATTGTTTCTTTGAGAAAGAAATTTGGCCCAATTTTGAGATTTTTGCTAAGCCGCTCGCCTGTCAAAAAGTGTCCGAGCTAGGGTTAGGGTTATGTAGAAAACAAAACCTAGACATTTTGGAATGCTTTGGAAGTGTTTTAGGGTGTATTTGAAATGCTAGAAGCGTGTTGTTTCGTTGTTTCTTTGAGAAAGAAATTTGGCCCAATTTTGAGATTTTTGCTAAGCCGCGCGCCTGTCAAATAGTGTCCGAGCTAGGGTTAGGGTTAGATTGAAAAGAACACCTAGACATTTTGGAATGCCTTGGATGTGTTTTAGGGTGTATTTGAAATGCTGGAAAAGTGTTGTTTCGTTGTTTCTTTGAGATTGAAATTTGGCCCAATTTTGATATTTTTGCTAAGCCGCGCGCCTGTCAAAAAGTGTCCGAGCTAGGGTTAGGGTTATGTAGAAAACAACACCTAGACATTTTGGAATGCCTTGGATGTGTTTTAGGGTGTATTTGAAATACTGGAAGAGTGTCGTTTCGTTGTTTCTTTGAGATAGAAATGTGGCCCAATTTTGAGATTTTTCTAAGCCGCGCGCCTATCAAGAAGTGTCCGAGCTAGGGTTAGGATTATGTGGAAAACAACACCTAGACATTTTGGAATGCCTTGGATGTGTTTTAGGGTGTATTTGAAATGCTGGAAGAGTGCCGTTTCGTTGTTTCTTTGAGAAAGAAATTTGGCCCAATTTTGAGATTTTTGCTAAGCCGCGCGCCTGTCAAAGAGTGTCCGAGCTAGGGTTAGGGTTATGTAGAAAACAAAACCTAGACATTTTGGAATGCCTTGGATGTGTTTTAGGGTGTATTTGAAATGCTGGAAGAGTGTCGTTTCGTTGTTTCTTTGAGAAAGAAATTTGGCCCAATTTTGAGATTTTTGCTAAGCCGCGCGCCTGTCAAATAGTGTCCGAGCAATGGTTAGGGTTAGGTTGAAAAGAACACCTAGACATTTTGGAATGCCTTGGATGTGTTTTAGGGTGTATTTGAAATGCTGGAAGAGTGTCGTTTCGTTGTTTCTTTGAGAAATAAATTTGGCTCAATTTTGAGATTTTTGCTAAGCCGCGCGCCTGTCAACTATTATCCAAGCTATGGTTAGGGTTAGGTTGAAAACAAGACGTAGACATTTTGGAATGCCTTGGATGTGTTTTAGGGTGTATTTGAAATGCTGGAAGAGTGTCGTTTCGTTGTTTCTTTGAGAAAGAAATTTGGCCCAATTTTGAGATTTTTGATAAGCCGCGCGCCTTTCAAAAAGTGTCTGAGCTAGGGTTAGGGTTATGTAGAAAACAACACCTAGACATTTTGTAATGCCTTGGATGTGTTTTAGGGTGTATTTGAAATCCTGGAAGAGTGCCGTTTCGTTGTTTCTTTGAGAAAGAAATTTGGCCCAATTTTGAGATTTTTGCTAAGCCGCGCGCCTGTCAAAAAGTGTCCGAGCTAGGGTTAGGGTTATGTAGAAAACAACACCTAGACATTTTGGAATACCTTGGATGTGTTTTAGGGTGTATTTGAAATGCTGGAAGAGTGTCGTTTCGTTGTTTCTTTGAGAAAGAAACCTGGCCCAATTTTGAGATTTTTCTAAGCCGCGCGCCTGTCAAGAAGTGTCCGAGCTAGGGTTAGGATTATGTGGTAAACAACACCTAGACATTTTGGAATGCCTTGGATGTGTTTTAGGGTGTATTTGAAATGCTGGAAGAGTGTTGTTTCGTTGTTTCATTGAGAATGAAATTTGGCCAAATTTTGAGATTTTTGCTAAGTCGTGCGCCTGTCAAATAGTGTCCGAGCTAGGTTTAGGGTTAGGTAGAAAACAACACCTAGACATTTTGCAATGCCTTGGATGTGTTTTAGGGTGTATTTGAAATGCTGGAAGAGTGTCGTTTTGTTGTTTCTTTGAGATTGAAATTTGGCCCAATTTTGAGATTTTTGCTAAGCCGCGCGCCTTTCAAAAAGTGTCTGAGCTAGGGTTAGGGTTATGTAGAAAACAACACCTAGACATTTTGTAATGCCTTGGATGTGTTTTAGGGTGTATTTGAAATCCTGGAAGAGTGCCGTTTCGTTGTTTCTTTGAGAAAGAAATTTGGCCCAATTTTGAGATTTTTGCTAAGCCGCGCGCCTGTCAAAGAGTGTCCGAGCTAGGGTTAGGGTTATGTAGAAAACAAAACCTAGACATTTTGGAATGCCTTGGATGTGTTTTAGGGTGTATTTGAAATGCTGGAAGAGTGTCATTTCGTTGTTTCTTTGAGAAAGAAATTTGGCCCAATTTTGAGATTTTTGCTAAGCCGCGCGCCTGTCAACTATTATCCGAGGTATGGTTAGGGTTAGGTTGAAAACAACACCTAGACATTTTGCAATGCCTTGGATGTGTTTTAGGGTGTATTTGAAATGCTGGAAGAGTGTCGTTTCGTTGTTTCTTTGAGAAAGAAATTTGGCCCAATTTTGAGATTTTTGCTAAGCCGGGCGCCTGTCAAATAGTGTCCGAGCTAGGGTTAGGGTTAGGTTGAAAAGAACACCTAGACATTTTGGAAAGCCTTGGATGTGTTTTAGGGTGTATTTGAAATGCTGGAAGAGTGTCGTTTCGTTGTTTCTTTGAGAAAGAAATTTGGCCCAATTTTGAGATTTTTGCTAAGCTACGCGCCTGTCAACTATTATCCGAGCTATGGTTAGGGTTAGGTTGAAAACAACACCTAGACATTTTTCAATGCCTTGGATGTGTTTTAGGATGTATTTGAAATGCTGGAAGAGTGTTGTTCGTTGTTTCTTTGAGAAAGAAATTTGGCACAATTTTGAGATTTTTGCTAAGCCGCGCGCCTGTCAAATAGTGTCCGAGCTAGGGTTAGGGTTAGGTTGAAAAGAACACCTAGACATTTTGGAATACCTTGGATGTGTTTTAGGGTGTATTTGAAATGCTGGAAGAGTGTTGTTTCGTTGTTTCTTTGAGAAAGAAATTTGGCCCAATTTTGAGATTTTTGCTAAGCCGCGCGCCTGTCAAATAGTGTCCGAGCTAGGGTTAGGAATAGGTAGAAAACAACACCTAGACATTTTGGAATGCCTTGGATGTGTTTTAGGGTGTATTTGAAATGCTGGAAGAGTGTTGTTTCGTTCTTTGTTTGAGAAAGAAATTTGGCCCAATTTTGATATTTTTGCTAAGCCGCGCGCCTGTCAAATGGTGTCCGAGCTAGGGTTAGGGTAAGGTTGAAAAGAACACCTAGACATTTTGAAATGCCTTGGATGTATTTTAGGGTGTATTTGAAAAGCTGGAAGAATGTTGCTTCGTTGTTTCTTTGAGATTGAAATTTGGCCCAATATTGAGATTTTTGCTAAGCCGCGCGCCTGTCAAAAAGTGTCCGAGCTAGGGTTAGGGTTATGTAGAAAACAACACCTAGACATTTTGGAATGCCTTGGATGTGTTTTAGGGTGTATTTGAAATACTGGAAGAGTGTCGATTCGTTGTTTCTTTGAGATAGAAATCTGGCCCAATTTTTAGATTTTTCTAAGCCGCGCGCCTATCATGAAGTGTCCGAGCTAGGGTTAGGATTATGTGGAAAACAACACCTAGACATTTTGGAATGCCTTGGATGTGTTTTAGGGTGTATTTGAAATGCTGGAAGAGTGCCGTTTCGTTGTTTCTTTGAGAAAGAAATTTGGCCCAATTTTGAGATTTTTGCTAAGCCGCGCGCCTGTCAAATAGTGTCCGAGCTAGGGTTAGGGTTAGATTGAAAAGAACACCTAGACATTTTGGAATGCCTTGGATGTGTTCTAGGGTGTTTTTGAAATGCTGGAAGAGTGTCGTTTCATTGTTTCTTTGAGAAAGAAATTTGGCCCAATTTTGAGATTTTTGCTAAGCCGCTCGCCTGTCAAAAAGTGTCCGAGCTAGGGTTAGGGTTATGTAGAAAACAAAACCTAGACATTTTGGAATGCCTTGGATGTGTTTTAGGGTGTATTTGAAATGCTGGAAGAGTGTTGATTCATTGTTTATTTGAGAAAGAAATTTGGCTCAATTTTGAGATTTTTGCTAAGCCGCGCGCCTGTCAACTATTATCCGAGCTAAGGTTAGGGTTAGGTTTAAAAGAACACCTAGACATTTTGGAATGCCTTGGATGTATTTTAGGGTGTATTTGAAATGCTGGAAGAGTGTTGTTTCGTTGTTTCTTTGAGAAAGAAATCTGGCACAATTTTTAGATTTTTGTTAAGCCGTGCGCCTGTCAAATAGTGTCCGAGCTAGGGTTAGGGTTATGTAGAAAACAAAACCTAGACATTTTGGAATGCCTTGGATGTGTTCTAGGGTGTTTTTGAAATGCTGGAAGAGTGTCGTTTCATTGTTTGTTTGAGAAAGCAATTTGGCCCAATTTTGAGATTTTTGCTAAGCCGCTCGCCTGTCAAAAAGTGTCCGAGCTAGGGTTAGGGTTATGTGGAAAACAACACCTAGACATTTTGGAATGCCTTGGATGTGTTTTAGGGTGTATTTGAAATGCTGGAAGAGTGCCGTTTCGTTGTTTCTTTGAGAAAGAAATTTGGCCCAATTTTGAGATTTTTGCTAAGCCGCGCGCCTGTCAAAGAGTGTCCGAGCTAGGGTTAGGGTTATGTAGAAAACAAAACCTAGACATTTTGGAATGCCTTGGATGTGTTTTAGGGTGTATTTGAAATGCTGGAAGAGTGTCGTTTCGTTTTTTCTTTGAGAAAGAAATTTGGCCCAATTTTGAGATTTTTGCTAAGCCGCGCGCCTGTCAACTATTATCCGAGCTATGGTTAGGGTTAGGTTGAAAACAACACCTAGACATTTTTCAATGCCTTGGAAGTGTTTTAGGATGTATTTGAAATGCTGGAAGAGTGTTGTTTCGTTGTTTCTTTGAGAAAGAAATTTGGCACAATTTTGAGATTTTTGCTAAGCCGCGCGCCTGTCAAATAGTGTCCGAGCTAGGGTTAGGGTTAGGTTGAAAAGAACACCTAGACATTTTAGAATGCCTTGGATGTGTTTTAGGGTGTATTTGAAATGCTGGAAGAGTGTTGTTTCGTTGTTTCTTTGAGAAAGAAATGTGGCCCAATTTTGAGATTTTTGCTAAGCCGCGCGCCTATCAAGAAGTGTCCGAGCTAGGGTTAGGATTATGTGGAAAACAACACCTAGACATTTTGGAATGCCTTGGATGTGTTTTAGGATGTATTTGAAATGCTGGAAGAGTGCCGTTTCGTTGTTTCTTTGAGATTGAAATTTGGCCCAATTTTGAGATTTTTGCTAAGCCGCTCGCCTGTCAAAAAGTGTCCGAGCTAGGGTTAGGGTTAGGTAGAAAACAACACCTAGACATTTTGGAATGCCTTGGATGTGTTCTAGGGTGTTTTTGAAATGCTTTAGGAGTGTCGTTTCATTGTTTCTTTGAGAAAGAAATTTGGCCCAATTTTGAGATTTTTGCTAAGCCGCTCGCCTGTCAAAAAGTGTCCGAGCTAGGGTTAGGGTTATGTAGAAAACAAAACCTAGACATTTTGGAATGCCTTGGAAGTGTTTTAGGGTGTATTTGAAATGCTAGAAGAGTGTTGTTTCGTTGTTTCTTTGAGAAAGAAATTTGGCCCAATTTTGAGATTTTTGCTAAGCCGCGCGCCTGTCAAATAGTGTCCGAGCTAGGGTTAGGGTTAGATTGAAAAGAACACCTAGACATTTTGGAATGCCTTGGATGTGTTTTAGGGTGTATTTGAAATGCTGGAAAAGTGTTGTTTCGTTGTTTCTTTGAGATTGAAATTTGGCCCAATTTTGATATTTTTGCTAAGCCGCGCGCCTGTCAAAAAGTGTCCGAGCTAGGGTTAGGGTTATGTAGAAAACAACACCTAGATATTTTGGAATGCCTTGGATGTGTTTTAGGGTGTATTTGAAATACTGGAAGAGTGTCGTTTCGTTGTTTCTTTGAGATAGAAATGTGGCCCAATTTTGAGATTTTTCTAAGCCGCGCGCCTATCAAGAAGTGTCCGAGCTAGGGTTAGGATTATGTGGAAAACAACACCTAGACATTTTGGAATGCCTTGGATGTGTTTTAGGGTGTATTTGAAATGCTGGAAGAGTGCCGTTTCGTTGTTTCTTTGAGAAAGAAATTTGGCCCAATTTTGAGATTTTTGCTAAGCCGCGCGCCTGTCAAAGAGTGTCCGAGCTAGGGTTAGGGTTATGTAGAAAACAAAACCTAGACATTTTGGAATGCCTTGGATGTGTTTTAGGGTGTATTTGAAATGCTGGAAGAGTGTCGTTTCGTTGTTTCTTTGAGAAAGAAATTTGGCCCAATTTTGAGATTTTTGCTAAGCCGCGCGCCTGTCAAATAGTGTCCGAGCAATGGTTAGGGTTAGGTTGAAAAGAACACCTAGACATTTTGGAATGCCTTGGATGTGTTTTAGGGTGTATTTGAAATGCTGGAAGAGTGTCGTTTCGTTGTTTCTTTGAGAAATAAATTTGGCTCAATTTTGAGATTTTTGCTAAGCCGCGCGCCTGTCAACTATTATCCAAGCTATGGTTAGGGTTAGGTTGAAAACAAGACGTAGACATTTTGGAATGCCTTGGATGTGTTTTAGGGTGTATTTGAAATGCTGGAAGAGTGTCGTTTCGTTGTTTCTTTGAGAAAGAAATTTGGCCCAATTTTGAGATTTTTGATAAGCCGCGCGCCTTTCAAAAAGTGTCTGAGCTAGGGTTAGGGTTATGTAGAAAACAACACCTAGACATTTTGTAATGCCTTGGATGTGTTTTAGGGTGTATTTGAAATCCTGGAAGAGTGCCGTTTCGTTGTTTCTTTGAGAAAGAAATTTGGCCCAATTTTGAGATTTTTGCTAAGCCGCGCACCTGTCAAAAAGTGTCCGAGCTAGGGTTAGGGTTATGTAGAAAACAACACCTAGACATTTTGGAATACCTTGGATGTGTTTTAGGGTGTATTTGAAATGCTGGAAGAGTGTCGTTTCGTTGTTTCTTTGAGAAAGAAACCTGGCCCAATTTTGAGATTTTTCTAAGCCGCGCGCCTGTCAAGAAGTGTCCGAGCTAGGTTTAGGGTTAGGTAGAAAACAACACCTAGACATTTTGCAATGCCTTGGATGTGTTTTAGGGTGTATTTGAAATGCTGGAAGAGTGTCGTTTTGTTGTTTCTTTGAGATTGAAATTTGGCCCAATTTTGAGATTTTTGCTAAGCCGCGCGCCTTTCAAAAAGTGTCTGAGCTAGGGTTAGGGTTATGTAGAAAACAACACATAGACATTTTGTAATGCCTTGGATGTGTTTTAGGGTGTATTTGAAATCCTGGAAGAGTGCCGTTTCGTTGTTTCTTTGAGAAAGAAATTTGGCCCAATTTTGAGATTTTTGCTAAGCCGCGCGCCTGTCAAAGAGTGTCCGAGCTAGGGTTAGGGTTATGTAGAAAACAAAACCTAGACATTTTGGAATGCCTTGGATGTGTTTTAGGGTGTATTTGAAATGCTGGAAGAGTGTCATTTCGTTGTTTCTTTGAGAAAGAAATTTGGCCCAATTTTGAGATTTTTGCTAAGCCGCGCGCCTGTCAACTATTATCCGAGGTATGGTTAGGGTTAGGTTGAAAACAACACCTAGACATTTTGCAATGCCTTGGATGTGTTTTAGGGTGTATTTGAAATGCTGGAAGAGTGTCGTTTCGTTGTTTCTTTGAGAAAGAAATTTGGCCCAATTTTGAGATTTTTGCTAAGCCGCGCGCCTGTCAAATAGTGTCCGAGCTAGGGTTAGGGTTAGGTTGAAAAGAACACCTAGACATTTTGGAAAGCCTTGGATGTGTTTTAGGGTGTATTTGAAATGCTGGAAGAGTGTCGTTTCGTTGTTTCTTTGAGAAAGAAATTTGGCCCAATTTTGAGATTTTTGCTAAGCTACGCGCCTGTCAACTATTATCCGAGCTATGGTTAGGGTTAGGTTGAAAACAACACCTAGACATTTTTCAATGCCTTGGATGTGTTTTAGGATGTATTTGAAATGCTGGAAGAGTGTTGTTCGTTGTTTCTTTGAGAAAGAAATTTGGCACAATTTTGAGATTTTTGCTAAGCCGCGCGCCTGTCAAATAGTGTCCGAGCTAGGGTTAGGGTTAGGTTGAAAAGAACACCTAGACATTTTGGAATGCCTTGGATGTATTTTAGGGTGTATTTGAAATGCTGGAAGAGTGTTGTTTCGTTGTTTCTTTGAGAAAGAAATTTGGCCCAATTTTGAGATTTTTGCTAAGCCGCGCGCCTGTCAAATAGTGTCCGAGCTAGGGTTAGGAATAGGTAGAAAACAACACCTAGACATTTTGGAATGCCTTGGATGTGTTTTAGGGTGTATTTGAAATGCTGGAAGAGTGTTGTTTCGTTCTTTGTTTGAGAAAGAAATTTGGCCCAATTTTGATATTTTTGCTAAGCCGCGCGCCTGTCAAATGGTGTCCGAGCTAGGGTTAGGGTAAGGTTGAAAAGAACACCTAGACATTTTGAAATGCCTTGGATGTATTTTAGGGTGTATTTGAAAAGCTGGAAGAATGTTGCTTCGTTGTTTCTTTGAGATTGAAATTTGGCCCAATATTGAGATTTTTGCTAAGCCGCGCGCCTGTCAAAAAGTGTCCGAGCTAGGGTTAGGGTTATGTAGAAAACAACACCTAGACATTTTGGAATGCCTTGGATGTGTTTTAGGGTGTATTTGAAATACTGGAAGAGTGTCGATTCGTTGTTTCTTTGAGATAGAAATCTGGCCCAATTTTTAGATTTTTCTAAGCCGCGCGCCTATCATGAAGTGTCCGAGCTAGGGTTAGGATTATGTGGAAAACAACACCTAGACATTTTGGAATGCCTTGGATGTGTTTTAGGGTGTATTTGAAATGCTGGAAGAGTGTCGTTTCGTTGTTTCTTTGAGAAAGAAATTTGGCCCAATTTTGAGATTTTTGCTAAGCCGCGCGCCTGTCAAATAGTGTCCGAGCTAGGGTTAGGGTTAGATTGAAAAGAACACCTAGACATTTTGGAATGCCTTGGATGTGTTCTAGGGTGTTTTTGAAATGCTGGAAGAGTGTCGTTTCATTGTTTCTTTGAGAAAGAAATTTGGCCCAATTTTGAGATTTTTGCTAAGCCGCTCGCCTGTCAAAAAGTGTCCGAGCTAGGGTTAGGGTTATGTAGAAAACAAAACCTAGACATTTTGGAATGCCTTGGATGTGTTTTAGGGTGTATTTGAAATGCTGGAAGAGTGTTGATTCATTGTTTATTTGAGAAAGAAATTTGGCTCAATTTTGAGATTTTTGCTAAGCCGCGCGCCTGTCAACTATTATCCGAGCTAAGGTTAGGGTTAGGTTTAAAAGAACACCTAGACATTTTGGAATGCCTTGGATGTATTTTAGGGTGTATTTGAAATGCTGGAAGAGTGTTGTTTCGTTGTTTCTTTGAGAAAGAAATCTGGCACAATTTTGAGATTTTTGTTAAGCCGTGCGCCTGTCAAATAGTGTCCGAGCTAGGGTTAGGGTTATGTAGAAAACAAAACCTAGACATTTTGGAATGCCTTGGATGTGTTCTAGGGTGTTTTTGAAATGCTGGAAGAGTGTCGTTTCATTGTTTCTTTGAGAAAGCAATTTGGCCCAATTTTGAGATTTTTGCTAAGCCGCTCACCTGTCAAAAAGTGTCCGAGCTAGGGTTAGGGTTATGTAGAAAACAAAACCTAGACATTTTGGAATGCCTTGGATGTGTTTTAGGGTGTATTTGAAATGCTAGAAGAGTGTTGTTTCGTTGTTTCTTTGAGAAAGAAATTTGGCCCAATTTTGAGATTTTTGCTAAGCCGCGCGCCTGTCAAATAGTGTCCGAGCTAGGGTTAGGGTTAGATTGAAAAGAACACCTAGACATTTTGGAATGCCTTGGATGTGTTTTAGGGTGTATTTGAAATGCTGGAAGAGTGTTGTTTCGTTCTTTCTTTGAGAAAGAAATTTGGCCCAATTTTGATATTTTTGCTAAGCCGCGCGCCTATCAAGAAGTGTCCGAGCTAGGGTTAGGATTATGTGGAAAACAACACCTAGACATTTTGGAATGCCTTGGATGTGTTTTGGGGTGTATTTGAAATGCTGGAAGAGTGCCGTTTCGTTGTTTCTTTGAGAAAGAAATTTGGCCCAATTTTGAGATTTTTGCTAAGCCGCGCGCCTGTCAAAGAGTGTCCGAGCTAGGGTTAGGGTTATGTAGAAAACAAAACCTAGACATTTTGGAATGCCTTGGATGTGTTTTAGGGTGTATTTGAAATGCTGGAAGAGTGTCGTTTCGTTGTTTCTTTGAGAAAGAAATTTGGCCCAATTTTGAGATTTTTGCTAAGCCGCGCGCCTGTCAACTATTATCCGAGCTATGGTTAGGGTTAGGTTGAAAACAACACCTAGACATTTTTCAATGCCTTGGAAGTGTTTTAGGATGTATTTGAAATGCTGGAAGAGTGTTGTTTCGTTGTTTCTTTGAGAAAGAAATTTGGCACAATTTTGAGATTTTTGCTATGCCGCGCGCCTGTCAAATAGTGTCCGAGCTAGGGTTAGGGTTAGGTTGAAAAGAACACCTAGACATTTTAGAATGCCTTGGATGTGTTTTAGGGTGTATTTGAAATGCTGGAAGAGTGTTGTTTCGTTGTTTCTTTGAGAAAGAAATGTGGCCCAATTTTGAGATTTTTGCTAAGCCGCGCGCCTATCAAGAAGTGTCCGAGCTAGGGTTAGGATTATGTGGAAAACAACACCTAGACATTTTGGAATGCCTTGGATGTGTTTTAGGATGTATTTGAAATGCTGGAAGAGTGCCGTTTCGTTGTTTCTTTGAGATTGAAATTTGGCCCAATTTTGAGATTTTTGCTAAGCCGCTCGCCTGTCAAAAAGTGTCCGAGCTAGGGTTAGGGTTAGGTAGAAAACAACACCTAGACATTTTGGAATGCCTTGGATGTGTTCTAGGGTGTTTTTGAAATGCTGGAGGAGTGTCGTTTCATTGTTTCTTTGAGAAAGAAATTTGGCCCAATTTTGAGATTTTTGCTAAGCCGCTCGCCTGTCAAAAAGTGTCCGAGCTAGGGTTAGGGTTATGTAGAAAACAAAACCTAGACATTTTGAATTGCCTTGGAAGTGTTTTAGGGTGTATTTGAAATGCTAGAAGAGTGTTGTTTCGTTGTTTCTTTGAGAAAGAAATTTGGCCCAATTTTGAGATTTTTGCTAAGCCGCGCGCCTGTCAAATAGTGTCCGAGCTAGGGTTAGGGTTAGATTGAAAAGAACACCTAGACATTTTGGAATGCCTTGGATGTGTTTTAGGGTGTATTTGAAATGCTGGAAAAGTGTTGTTTCGTTGTTTCTTTGAGATTGAAATTTGGCCCAATTTTGATATTTTTGCTAAGCCGCGCGCCTGTCAAAAAGTGTCCGAGCTAGGGTTAGGGTTATGTAGAAAACAACACCTAGACATTTTGGAATGCCTTGGATGTGTTTTAGGGTGTATTTGAAATACTGGAAGAGTGTCGTTTCGTTGTTTCTTTGAGATAGAAATGTGGCCCAATTTTGAGATTTTTCTAAGCCGCGCGCCTATCAAGAAGTGTCCGAGCTAGGGTTAGGATTATGTGGAAAACAACACCTAGACATTTTGGAATGCCTTGGATGTGTTTTAGGGTGTATTTGAAATGCTGGAAGAGTGCCGTTTCGTTGTTTCTTTGAGAAAGAAATTTGGCCCAATTTTGAGATTTTTGCTAAGCCGCGCGCCTGTCAAAGAGTGTCCGAGCTAGGGTTAGGGTTATGTAGAAAACAACACCTAGACATTTTGGAATGCCTTGGATGTGTTTTAGGGTGTATTTGAAATGCTGGAAGAGTGCCGTTTCGTTGTTTCTTTGAGAAAGAAATTTGGCCCAATTTTGAGATTTTTGCTAAGCCGTGCGCCTGTCAACTATTATCCGAGGTATGGTTAGGGTTAGGTTGAAAACAACACCTAGACATTTTGCAATGCCTTGGATGTGTTTTAGGGTGTATTTGAAATGCTGGAAGAGTGTCGTTTCGTTGTTTCTTTGAGAAAGAAATTTGGCCCAATTTTGAGATTTTTGCTAAGCCGCGCGCCTGTCAAATAGTGTCCGAGCTAGGGTTAGGGTTAGGTTGAAAAGAACACCTAGACATTTTGGAAAGCCTTGGATGTGTTTTAGGGTGTATTTGAAATGCTGGAAGAGTGTCGTTTCGTTGTTTCTTTGAGAAAGAAATTTGGCCCAATTTTGAGATTTTTGCTAAGCTGCGCGCCTGTCAACTATTATCCGAGCTATGGTTAGGGTTAGGTTGAAAACAACACCTAGACATTTTTCAATGCCTTGGATGTGTTTTAGGATGTATTTGAAATGCTGGAAGAGTGTTGTTCGTTGTTTCTTTGAGAAAGAAATTTGGCACAATTTTGAGATTTTTGCTAAGCCGCGCGCCTGTCAAATAGTGTCCGAGCTAGGGTAGGGTTAGGTTGAAAAGAACACCTAGACATTTTGGAATGCCTTGGATGTGTTTTAGGGTGTATTTGAAATGCTGGAAGAGTGTTGATTCATTGTTTATTTGAGAAAGAAATTTGGCTCAATTTTGAGATTTTTGCTAAGCCGCGCGCCTGTCAACTATTATCCGAGCTAAGGTTAGGGTTAGGTTTAAAAGAACACCTAGACATTTTGGAATGCCTTGGATGTATTTTAGGGTGTATTTGAAATGCTGGAAGAGTGTTGTTTCGTTGTTTCTTTGAGAAAGAAATCTGGCACAATTTTGAGATTTTTGTTAAGCCGTGCGCCTGTCAAATAGTGTCCGAGCTAGGGTTAGGGTTATGTAGAAAACAAAACCTAGACATTTTGGAATGCCTTGGATGTGTTCTAGGGTGTTTTTGAAATGCTGGAAGAGTGTCGTTTCATTGTTTCTTTGAGAAAGCAATTTGGCCCAATTTTGAGATTTTTGCTAAGCCGCTCACCTGTCAAAAAGTGTCCGAGCTAGGGTTAGGGTTATGTAGAAAACAAAACCTAGACATTTTGGAATGCCTTGGATGTGTTTTAGGGTGTATTTGAAATGCTAGAAGAGTGTTGTTTCGTTGTTTCTTTGAGAAAGAAATTTGGCCCAATTTTGAGATTTTTGCTAAGCCGCGCGCCTGTCAAATAGTGTCCGAGCTAGGGTTAGGGTTAGATTGAAAAGAACACCTAGACATTTTGGAATGCCTTGGATGTGTTTTAGGGTGTATTTGAAATGCTGGAAGAGTGTTGTTTCGTTCTTTCTTTGAGAAAGAAATTTGGCCCAATTTTGATATTTTTGCTAAGCCGCGTGCCTATCAAGAAGTGTCCGAGCTAGGGTTAGGATTATGTGGAAAACAACACCTAGACATTTTGGAATGCCTTGGATGTGTTTTGGGGTGTATTTGAAATGCTGGAAGAGTGCCGTTTCGTTGTTTCTTTGAGAAAGAAATTTGGCCCAATTTTGAGATTTTTGCTAAGCCGCGCGCCTGTCAAAGAGTGTCCGAGCTAGGGTTAGGGTTATGTAGAAAACAAAACCTAGACATTTTGGAATGCCTTGGATGTGTTTTAGGGTGTATTTGAAATGCTGGAAGAGTGTCGTTTCGTTGTTTCTTTGAGAAAGAAATTTGGCCCAATTTTGAGATTTTTGCTAAGCCGCGCGCCTGTCAACTATTATCCGAGCTATGGTTAGGGTTAGGTTGAAAACAACACCTAGACATTTTTCAATGCCTTGGAAGTGTTTTAGGATGTATTTGAAATGCTGGAAGAGTGTTGTTTCGTTGTTTCTTTGAGAAAGAAATTTGGCACAATTTTGAGATTTTTGCTATGCCGCGCGCCTGTCAAATAGTGTCCGAGCTAGGGTTAGGGTTAGGTTGAAAAGAACACCTAGACATTTTAGAATGCCTTGGATGTGTTTTAGGGTGTATTTGAAATGCTGGAAGAGTGTTGTTTCGTTGTTTCTTTGAGAAAGAAATGTGGCCCAATTTTGAGATTTTTGCTAAGCCGCGCGCCTATCAAGAAGTGTCCGAGCTAGGGTTAGGATTATGTGGAAAACAACACCTAGACATTTTGGAATGCCTTGGATGTGTTTTAGGATGTATTTGAAATGCTGGAAGAGTGCCGTTTCGTTGTTTCTTTGAGATTGAAATTTGGCCCAATTTTGAGATTTTTGCTAAGCCGCTCGCCTGTCAAAAAGTGTCCGAGCTAGGGTTAGGGTTAGGTAGAAAACAACACCTAGACATTTTGGAATGCCTTGGATGTGTTCTAGGGTGTTTTTGAAATGCTGGAGGAGTGTCGTTTCATTGTTTCTTTGAGAAAGAAATTTGGCCCAATTTTGAGATTTTTGCTAAGCCGCTCGCCTGTCAAAAAGTGTCCGAGCTAGGGTTAGGGTTATGTAGAAAACAAAACCTAGACATTTTGAATTGCCTTGGAAGTGTTTTAGGGTGTATTTGAAATGCTAGAAGAGTGTTGTTTCGTTGTTTCTTTGAGAAAGAAATTTGGCCCAATTTTGAGATTTTTGCTAAGCCGCGCGCCTGTCAAATAGTGTCCGAGCTAGGGTTAGGGTTAGATTGAAAAGAACACCTAGACATTTTGGAATGCCTTGGATGTGTTTTAGGGTGTATTTGAAATGCTGGAAAAGTGTTGTTTCGTTGTTTCTTTGAGATTGAAATTTGGCCCAATTTTGATATTTTTGCTAAGCCGCGCGCCTGTCAAAAAGTGTCCGAGCTAGGGTTAGGGTTATGTAGAAAACAACACCTAGACATTTTGGAATGCCTTGGATGTGTTTTAGGGTGTATTTGAAATACTGGAAGAGTGTCGTTTCGTTGTTTCTTTGAGATAGAAATGTGGCCCAATTTTGAGATTTTTCTAAGCCGCGCGCCTATCAAGAAGTGTCCGAGCTAGGGTTAGGATTATGTGGAAAACAACACCTAGACATTTTGGAATGCCTTGGATGTGTTTTAGGGTGTATTTGAAATGCTGGAAGAGTGCCGTTTCGTTGTTTCTTTGAGAAAGAAATTTGGCCCAATTTTGAGATTTTTGCTAAGCCGCGCGCCTGTCAAAGAGTGTCCGAGCTAGGGTTAGGGTTATGTAGAAAACAACACCTAGACATTTTGGAATGCCTTGGATGTGTTTTAGGGTGTATTTGAAATGCTGGAAGAGTGCCGTTTCGTTGTTTCTTTGAGAAAGAAATTTGGCCCAATTTTGAGATTTTTGCTAAGCCGTGCGCCTGTCAACTATTATCCGAGGTATGGTTAGGGTTAGGTTGAAAACAACACCTAGACATTTTGCAATGCCTTGGATGTGTTTTAGGGTGTATTTGAAATGCTGGAAGAGTGTCGTTTCGTTGTTTCTTTGAGAAAGAAATTTGGCCCAATTTTGAGATTTTTGCTAAGCCGCGCGCCTGTCAAATAGTGTCCGAGCTAGGGTTAGGGTTAGGTTGAAAAGAACACCTAGACATTTTGGAAAGCCTTGGATGTGTTTTAGGGTGTATTTGAAATGCTGGAAGAGTGTCGTTTCGTTGTTTCTTTGAGAAAGAAATTTGGCCCAATTTTGAGATTTTTGCTAAGCTGCGCGCCTGTCAACTATTATCCGAGCTATGGTTAGGGTTAGGTTGAAAACAACACCTAGACATTTTTCAATGCCTTGGATGTGTTTTAGGATGTATTTGAAATGCTGGAAGAGTGTTGTTCGTTGTTTCTTTGAGAAAGAAATTTGGCACAATTTTGAGATTTTTGCTAAGCCGCGCGCCTGTCAAATAGTGTCCGAGCTAGGGTAGGGTTAGGTTGAAAAGAACACCTAGACATTTTGGAATGCCTTGGATGTGTTTTAGGGTGTATTTGAAATGCTGGAAGAGTGTTGATTCATTGTTTATTTGAGAAAGAAATTTGGCTCAATTTTGAGATTTTTGCTAAGCCGCGCGCCTGTCAACTATTATCCGAGCTAAGGTTAGGGTTAGGTTGAAAAGAACACCTAGACATTTTGGAATGCCTTGGATGTATTTTAGGGTGTATTTGAAATGCTGGAAGAGTGTTGTTTCGTTGTTTCTTTGAGAAAGAAATCTGGCACAATTTTGAGATTTTTGTTAAGCCGTGCGCCTGTCAAATAGTGTCCGAGCTAGGGTTAGGGTTATGTAGAAAACAAAACCTAGACATTTTGGAATGCCTTGGATGTGTTCTAGGGTGTTTTTGAAATGCTGGAAGAGTGTCGTTTCATTGTTTCTTTGAGAAAGCAATTTGGCCCAATTTTGAGATTTTTGCTAAGCCGCTCACCTGTCAAAAAGTGTCCGAGCTAGGGTTAGGGTTATGTAGAAAACAAAACCTAGACATTTTGGAATGCCTTGGATGTGTTTTAGGGTGTATTTGAAATGCTAGAAGAGTGTTGTTTCGTTGTTTCTTTGAGAAAGAAATTTGGCCCAATTTTGAGATTTTTGCTAAGCCGCGCGCCTGTCAAATAGTGTCCGAGCTAGGGTTAGGGTTAGATTGAAAAGAACACCTAGACATTTTGGAATGCCTTGGATGTGTTTTAGGGTGTATTTGAAATGCTGGAAGAGTGTTGTTTCGTTCTTTCTTTGAGAAAGAAATTTGGCCCAATTTTGATATTTTTGCTAAGCCGCGCGCCTATCAAGAAGTGTCCGAGCTAGGGTTAGGATTATGTGGAAAACAACACCTAGACATTTTGGAATGCCTTGGATGTGTTTTAGGGTGTATTTGAAATGCTGGAAGAGTGCCGTTTCGTTGTTTCTTTGAGAAAGAAATTTGGCCCAATTTTGAGATTTTTGCTAAGCCGCGCGCCTGTCAAAGAGTGTCCGAGCTAGGGTTAGGGTTATGTAGAAAACAAAACCTAGACATTTTGGAATGCCTTGGATGTGTTTTAGGGTGTATTTGAAATGCTGGAAGAGTGTCGTTTCGTTGTTTCTTTGAGAAAGAAATTTGGCCCAATTTTGAGATTTTTGCTAAGCCGCGCGCCTGTCAACTATTATCCGAGCTATGGTTAGGGTTAGGTTGAAAACAACACCTAGACATTTTTCAATGCCTTGGAAGTGTTTTAGGGTGTATTTGAAATGCTGGAAGAGTGTTGTTTCGTTGTTTCTTTGAGAAAGAAATGTGGCCCAATTTTGAGATTTTTGCTAAGCCGCGCGCCTATCAAGAAGTGTCCGAGCTAGGGTTAGGATTATGTGGAAAACAACACCTAGACATTTTGGAATGCCTTGGATGTGTTTTAGGATGTATTTGAAATGCTGGAAGAGTGCCGTTTCGTTGTTTCTTTGAGATTGAAATTTGGCCCAATTTTGAGATTTTTGCTAAGCCGCTCGCCTGTCAAAAAGTGTCCGAGCTAGGGTTAGGGTTAGGTAGAAAACAACACCTAGACATTTTGGAATGCCTTGGATGTGTTCTAGGGTGTTTTTGAAATGCTGGAGGAGTGTCGTTTCATTGTTTCTTTGAGAAAGAAATTTGGCCCAATTTTGAGATTTTTGCTAAGCCGCGCGCCTGTCAAAAAGTGTCCGAGCTAGGGTTAGGGTTATGTAGAAAACAAAACCTAGACATTTTGGAATGCCTTGGAAGTGTTTTAGGGTGTATTTGAAATGCTAGAAGAGTGTTGTTTCGTTGTTTCTTTGAGAAAGAAATTTGGCCCAATTTTGAGATTTTTGCTAAGCCGCGCGCCTGTCAAATAGTGTCCGAGCTAGGGTTAGGGTTAGATTGAAAAGAACACCCAGACATTTTGGAATGCCTTGGATGTGTTTTAGGGTGTATTTGAAATGCTGGAAAAGTGTTGTTTCGTTGTTTCTTTGAGATTGAAATTTGGCCCAATTTTGATATTTTTGCTAAGCCGCGCGCCTGTCAAAAAGTGTCCGAGCTAGGGTTAGGGTTATGTAGAAAACAACACCTAGACATTTTGGAATGCCTTGGATGTGTTTTAGGGTGTATTTGAAATGCTGGAAGAGTGTTGTTTCTTTTAGAAAGAAATTTGGCCCATTTTGAGATTTTTGCTAAGCCGCGCGCCTGACATATAGTGTCCGAGCTAGGGTTAGGGTTATGTAGAAAACAACACCTAGTCATTTTGGAATGCCTTGGATGTGTTTTAGGGTGTATTTAAAATGCTGGAAGAGTGTCGTTTCGTTGTTTCTTTGAGAAAGAAATTTGGCCCAATTTTGAGATTTTTGCTAAGCCTTGCGCCTGTCAACTATTATCCGAGCTATGGTAATGGTTAGGTTGAAAACAACACCTAGACATTTTGCAATGCCTTGGATGTGTTTTAGGGTGTATTTGAAATGCTGGAAGAGTGTTGTTTCGTTGTTTTATTGAGAAAGAAATTTGGCCCAATTTAGAGATTTTTGCTAAGCCGCGCACCTGTCAAATAGTGTCCTAGCTAGGGTTAGGGTTTGGTTGAAAAGAACACCTAGACATTTTGAATGCCTTGGATGTATTTTAGGGTGTATTTGAAATGCTGGAAGAATGTTGTTTCGTTGTTTCTTTGAGATTGAAATTTGGCCCAATTTTGAGATTTTTGCTAAGCCGCGCGCCTGTCAAAAAGTGTCCGAGCTAGTGTTAGGGTTATGTAGAAAACAACACCTAGACATTTTGGAATACCTTGGATGTGTTTTAGGGTGTATTTGAAATGCTGGAAGAGTGTCGTTTCGTTGTTTCTTTGAGAAAGAAACCTTTCCCAATTTTGAGATTTTTCTAAGCCGCGCGCCTGTCAAGAAGTGTCCGAGCTAGGGTTAGGATTATGTGGAAAACAACACCTAGACATTTTGGAATACCTTGGATGTGTTTTAGGGTGTATTTGAAATGCTGGAAGAGTGTCGTTTCGTTGTTTCTTTGAGAAAGAAATTTGGCCCAATTTTGAGGTTTTTGCTAAGCCTTGCGCCTGTCAACTATTATCCGAGCTATGGTTATGGTTAGGTTGAAAACAACACCTAGACATTTTGGAATGCCTTGGATGTGTTTTAGGGTGTATTTGAAATGCTGGAAGAGTGTTGTTTCGTTGTTTCTTTGAGAAAGAAATTTGGACCATTTTGAGATTTTTGCTAAGCCGCGCGCCTGACATATAGTGTCCGAGCTAGGGTTAGGGTTATGTAGAAAACAACACCTCGTCATTTTGGAATGCCTTGGATGTGTTTTAGTGTGTATTTGAAATGCTGGAAGAGTGTCGTTTCGTTGTTTCTTTGAGAAAGAAATTTGGCTCAATTTTGAGATTTTTGCTAAGCTTTGCGCCTGTGAACTAGTATCTGAGCTATGGTGAGGGTTAGAGTGAAAACAACACCTAGACATTTGGAATGCCTTGGATGTGTTTTAGGGTGTATTTGAAATGCTGGAAGAGTGTCGCTTTGTTGTTTCTTTGAGAAAGAAATTTGGCTCAATTTTGAGATTTTTGCTAATCCGCGCGCCTGTCAACTATTATCCGAGCTATGGTTATGGTTAGGTTGAAAACAACACCTAGACATTTTGCAATGCCTTGGATGTGTTTTAGGGTGTATTTGAAATGCTGGAAGAGTGTTGTTTCATTGTTTCATTGAGAAAGAAATTTGGCCCAATTTAGAGATTTTTGCTAAGCCGCGCACCTGTCAAATAGTGTCCTAGCTAGGGTTAGGGTTAGGTTGAAAAGAACACCTAGACATTTTGAAATGCCTTGGATGTATTTTAGGGTGTATTTGAAATGCTGCAAGAAAGTTGCTTTTTTGTTTCTTTGAGAAAGAAATTTGGCTCAATTTTGAGATGTTTGCTAAGCCGCACGCCTGTCAACTACTATCCGAGCTAGGGTTAGGGTTAGGTTGAAAACAACACCTAGACATTTTGGAAAGCCTTGGATGTGTTTTAGGGTGTATTTGAAATGCTGGAAGAGTGTCGTTTCATTGTTTCTTTGAGAAAGAAATTTGGCCCAATTTTGAGATTTTTGCTAAGCCGCTCGCCTGTCAAAAAGTGTCCGAGCTAGGGTTAGGGTTAGATTGAAAAGGACACCTAGACATTTTGGAATGCCTTGGATGTGTTTTAGGGTGTATTTGAAATGCTGGAAGAGTGTTGTTTCGTTGTTTCATTGAGAATGAAATTTGGCCAAATTTTGAGATTTTTGCTAAGCCGTGCGCCTGTCAACTATTATCCGAGGTATGGTTAGGGTTAGGTTGAAAACAACACCTAGACATTTTGCAAAGCCTTGGATGTGTTTTAGGGTGTATTTGAATTGCTGGAAGAGTGTCGTTTCGTTGTTTCTTTGAGAAAGAAATTTGGCCCAATTTTGAGATTTTTGCTAAGCCGGGCGCCTGTCAAATCGTGTCCGAGCTATGGTTAGGGTTAGGTTGAAAAGAACACCTAGACATTTTGGAATGCCTTGGATGTGTTTTAGGGTGTATTTGAAATGCTGGAAGAGTGTTGTTTCGTTGTTTCTTTGAGAAAGAAATGTGGCCCATTTTGAGATTTTTGCTAAGCCGCGCGCCTGACATATAGTGTCCGAGCTAGGGTTAGGGTTATGTAGAAAACAACACCTAGTCATTTTGGAATGCCTTGGATGTGTTTTAGGGTGTATTTGAAATGCTGGAAGAGTGTCGTTTCGTTGTTTCTTTGAGAAAGAAATTTGGCCCAATTTTGAGATTTTTGCTAAGCCTTGCGCCTGTCAACTAGTATCTCAGCTATGGTGAGGGTTAGAGTGAAAACAACACCTAGACATTTGGAATGCTTTGGATGTGTTTTAGGGTGTATTTGAAATGCTGGAAGAGTGTCGCTTTGTTGTTTCTTTGAGAAAGAAATTTGGCTCAATTTTGAGATTTTTGCTAAGCCGCGCGCCTGTCAACTATTATCCGAGCTATGGTTAGGATTAGGTTGAAAAGAACACCTAGCATTTTGGAATGCCTTGGATGTGCTTTATGGTGTATTTGAAATACTGGAAGAGTGTTGTTTCGTTGTTTCTTTGAGAAAGAAATTTGGCCCAATTTTGAAATTTTTGCTAAGCCGCGCGCCTGTCAAAAAGTGTCCGAGCTAGGTTTAGGATTAGGTTGAAAAGAACACCTAGACATTTTGGAATGCCTTGGATGTGTTTTAGGGTGTATTTGAAATGCTGGAAGAATGTTGTTTCGTTGTTTCTTTGAGATTGAAATTTGGACCAATTTTGAGATTTTTGCTAAGCCGCGCGCCTGTCAAAAAGTGTCCGAGCTAGGGTTAGGGTTATGTAGAAAACAACACCTAGACATTTTGGAATACCTTGGATGTGTTTTAGGGTGTATTTGAAATGCTGGAAGAGTGTTGTTTCGTTGTTTCATTGAGAATGAAATTTGGCCAAATTTTGAGATTTTTGCTAAGCCGTGCGCCTGTCAACTATTATCCGAGGTATGGTTAGGGTTAGGTTGAAAACAACACCTAGACATTTTGCAATGCCTTGGATGTGTTTTAGGGTGTATTTGAAATGCTGGAAGAGTGTCGTTTCGTTGTTTCTTTGAGAAAGAAATTTGGCCCAATTTTGAGATTGTTGCTAAGCCGCGCGCCTGTCAAATAGTGTCTGAGCTAGGTTTAGGGTTAGGTTGAAAAGAACACCTAGACATTTTGGAATGCCTTGGATGTGTTTTAGGGTGTATTTTAAATGCTGGAAGAGTGTCGTTTCGTTGTTTCTTTGAGAAACAAATTTGGCCCAATTTTGAGATTTTTGCTAACCCGCGCGCCTGTCAAATAGTGTCCGAGCTAGGGTTAGGGTTAGGAAGAAAACAACACCTAGACATTGTGGAATGCCTTGGATGTGTTTTAGGGTATATTTGAAATGCTGGAAGAGTGTTGTTTCGTTCTTTCTTTGAGAAAGAAATTTGGCCCAATTTTGATATTTTTGCTAAGCCGCGCGCCTGTCAAATGGTGTCCGAGCTAGGGTTAGGGTAAGGTAGATAACAACACCTAGACATTTTGGAATGCCTTGGTTGTGTTTTAGGGTGTATTTGAAATGCTGCAAGAGAGTTGCTTTTTTGTTTCTTTGAGAAAGAAATTTGGCTCAATTTTGAGTTTTTGCTAAGCCGCGCGCCTGCCAAATAGTGTCCGAGATAGGGTTAGGATTAGAAAGAAAAGAACACCTAGACATTTTGGAATGCCTTGGATGTATTTTTGGGTGTATTTGAAATGCTGCAAGAGAGTTGCTTTTTTGTTTCTTTGAGAAAGAAATTTGGCTCAATTTTGAGATGTTTGCTAAGCCGCATGCCTGTCAACTACTATCCGAGCTAGGGTTAGGGTTAGGTTGAAAACAACACCTAGACATTTTGGAAAGCCTTGGATGTGTTTTAGGGTGTATTTGAAATGCTGGAAGAGTGTCGTTTCATTGTTTCTTTGAGAAAGAAATTTGGCCCAATTTTGAGATTTTTGCTAAGCCGCTCGCCTGTCAAAAAGTGTCCGAGCTAGGGTTAGGGTTAGATTGAAAAGGACACCTAGACATTTTGGAATGCCTTGGATGTGTTTTAGGGTGTATTTGAAATGCTGGAAGAGTGTTGTTTCGTTGTTTCATTGAGAATGAAATTTGGCCAAATTTTGAGATTTTTGCTAAGCCGTGCGCCTGTCAACTATTATCCGAGGTATGGTTAGGGTTAGGTTGAAAACAACACCTAGACATTTTGCAATGCCTTGGATGTGTTTTAGGGTGTATTTGAAATGCTGGAAGAGTGTCGTTTCGTTGTTTCTTTGAGAAAGAAATTTGGCCCCATTTTGAGATTTTTGCTAAGCCGGGCGCCTGTCAAATCGTGTCCGAGCTATGGTTAGGGTTAGGTTGAAAAGAACACCTAGACATTTTGGAATGCCTTGGATGTGTTTTAGGGTGTATTTGAAATGCTGGAAGAGTGTTGTTTCGTTGTTTCTTTGAGAAAGAAATGTGGCCCATTTTGAGATTTTTGCTAAGCCGCGCGCCTGACATATAGTGTCCGAGCTAGGGTTAGGGTTATGTAGAAAACAACACCTAGTCATTTTGGAATGCCTTGGATGTGTTTTAGGGTGTATTTGAAATGCTGGAAGAGTGTCGTTTCGTTGTTTCTTTGAGAAAGAAATTTGGCCCAATTTTGAGATTTTTGCTAAGCCTTGCGCCTGTCAACTAGTATCTCAGCTATGGTGAGGGTTAGAGTGAAAACAACACCTAGACATTTGGAATGCCTTGGATGTGTTTTAGGGTGTATTTGAAATGCTGGAAGAGTGTTGTTTCGTTGTTTCATTGAGAATGAAATTTGGCCAAATTTTGAGATTTTTGCTAAGCCGTGCGCCTGTCAACTATTATCCGAGGTATGGTTAGGGTTAGGTTGAAAACAACACCTAGACATTTTGCAATGCCTTGGATGTGTTTTAGGGTGTATTTGAAATGCTGGAAGAGTGTCGTTTCGTTGTTTCTTTGAGAAAGAAATTTGGCCCAATTTTGAGATTTTTGCTAAGCCGCGCGCCTGTCAAATAGTGTCCGAGCTAGGTTTAGGGTTAGGTTGAAAAGAACACCTAGACATTTTGGAATGCCTTGGATGTGTTTTAGGGTGTATTTTAAATGCTGGAAGAGTGTCGTTTCGTTGTTTCTTTGAGAAAGAAATTTGGCCCAATTTTGAGATTTTTGCTAACCCGCGCGCCTGTCAAATAGTGTCCGAGCTAGGTTTAGGATTAGGTTGAAAAGAACACCAAGACATTTTGGAATGCCTTGGATGTGTTTTAGGGTGTATTTGAAATGCTGGAAGAGTGTTGTTTCGTCGTTTCTTTGAGAAAGAAATTTGGCCAAATTTTGAGATTTTTGCTAAGCCTTGCGCCTGTCAACTATTATCCGAGCTATGGTTATGGTTAGGTTGAAAACAACACCTAGACATTTTGCAATGCCTTGGATGTGTTTTAGGGTGTATTTGAAATGCTGGAAGAGTGTTGTTTCATTGTTTCATTGAGAAAGAAATTTGGCCCAATTTAGAGATTTTTGCTAAGCCGCGCACCTGTCAAATAGTGTCCTAGCTAGGGTTAGGGTTAGGTTGAAAAGAACACCTAGACATTTTGAAATGCCTTGGATGTATTTTAGGGTGTATTTGAAATGCTGCAAGAGAGTTGCTTTTTTGTTTCTTTGAGAAAGAAATTTGGCTCAATTTTGAGATGTTTGCTAAGCCGCACGCCTGTCAACTACTATCCGAGCTAGGGTTAGGGTTATGTTGAAAACAACACCTAGACATTTTGGAATGCCTTGGATGTGTTTTAGGGTGTATTTGAAATGCTGGAAGAGTGTTGTTTCGTTGTTTCATTGAGAATGAAATTTGGCCAAATTTTGAGATTTTTGCTAAGCCGTGCGCCTGTCAACTATTATCCGAGGTATGGTTAGGGTTAGGTTGAAAACAACACCTAGACATTTTGCAATGCCTTGGATGTGTTTTAGGGTGTATTTGAAATGCTGGAAGAGTGTCGTTTCGTTGTTTCTTTGAGAAAGAAATTTGGCCCAATTTTGAGATTTTTGCTAACCCGCGCGCCTGTCAAATAGTGTCCGAGCTAGGGTTAGGGTTAGGAAGAAAACAACACCTAGACATTGTGGAATGCCTTGGATGTGTTTTAGGGTATATTTGAAATGCTGGAAGAGTGTTGTTTCGTTCTTTCTTTGAGAAAGAAATTTGGCCCAATTTTGATATTTTTGCTAAGCCGCGCGCCTGTCAAATGGTGTCCGAGCTAGGGTTAGGGTAAGGTAGATAACAACACCTAGACATTTTGGAATGCCTTGGTTGTGTTTTAGGGTGTATTTGAAATGCTGCAAGAGAGTTGCTTTTTTGTTTCTTTGAGAAAGAAATTTGGCTCAATTTTGAGTTTTTGCTAAGCCGCGCGCCTGCCAAATAGTGTCCGAGATAGGGTTAGGGTTAGGTTCAAAACAACACCTAGACATTTTGCAATGCCTTGGATGTGTTTTAGGGTGTATTTGAAATGCTGGAAGAGTGTTGTTTCATTGTTTCATTGAGAAAGAAATTTTGCCCAATTTAGAGATTTTTGCTAAGCCGCGCACCTGTCAAATAGTGTCCTAGCTAGGGTTAGGGTTAGGTTGAAAAGAACACCTAGACATTTTGAAATGCCTTGGATGTATTTTAGGGTGTATTTGAAATGCTGCAAGAAAGTTGCTTTTTTGTTTCTTTGAGAAAGAAATTTGGCTCAATTTTGAGATGTTTGCTAAGCCGCACGCCTGTCAACTACTATCCGAGCTAGGGTTAGGGTTAGGTTGAAAACAACACCTAGACATTTTGGAAAGCCTTGGATGTGTTTTAGGGTGTATTTGAAATGCTGGAAGAGTGTCGTTTCATTGTTTCTTTGAGAAAGAAATTTGGCCCAATTTTGAGATTTTTGCTAAGCCGCTCGCCTGTCAAAAAGTGTCCGAGCTAGGGTTAGGGTTAGATTGAAAAGGACACCTAGACATTTTGGAATGCCTTGGATGTGTTTTAGGGTGTATTTGAAATGCTGGAAGAGTGTTGTTTCGTTGTTTCATTGAGAATGAAATTTGGCCAAATTTTGAGATTTTTGCTAAGCCGTGCGCCTGTCAACTATTATCCGAGGTATGGTTAGGGTTAGGTTGAAAACAACACCTAGACATTTTGCAATGCCTTGGATGTGTTTTAGGGTGTATTTGAAATGCTGGAAGAGTGTCGTTTCGTTGTTTCTTTGAGAAAGAAATTTGGCCCAATTTTGAGATTTTTGCTAAGCCGGGCGCCTGTCAAATCGTGTCCGAGCTATGGTTAGGGTTAGGTTGAAAAGAACACCTAGACATTTTGGAATGCCTTGGATGTGTTTTAGGGTGTATTTGAAATGCTGGAAGAGTGTTGTTTCGTTGTTTCTTTGAGAAAGAAATGTGGCCCATTTTGAGATTTTTGCTAAGCCGCGCGCCTGACATATAGTGTCCGAGCTAGGGTTAGGGTTATGTAGAAAACAACACCTAGTCATTTTGGAATGCCTTGGATGTGTTTTAGGGTGTATTTGAAATGCTGGAAGAGTGTCGTTTCGTTGTTTCTTTGAGAAAGAAATTTGGCCCAATTTTGAGATTTTTGCTAAGCCTTGCGCCTGTCAACTAGTATCTCAGCTATGGTGAGGGTTAGAGTGAAAACAACACCTAGACATTTGGAATGCCTTGGATGTGTTTTAGGGTGTATTTGAAATGCTGGAAGAGTGTTGTTTCGTCGTTTCTTTGAGAAAGAAATTTGGCCAAATTTTGAGATTTTTGCTAAGCCTTGCGCCTGTCAACTATTATCCGAGCTATGGTTATGGTTAGGTTGAAAACAACACCTAGACATTTTGCAATGCCTTGGATGTGTTTTAGGGTGTATTTGAAATGCTGGAAGAGTGTTGTTTCATTGTTTCATTGAGAAAGAAATTTGGCCCAATTTAGAGATTTTTGCTAAGCCGCGCACCTGTCAAATAGTGTCCTAGCTAGGGTTAGGGTTAGGTTGAAAAGAACACCTAGACATTTTGAAATGCCTTGGATGTATTTTAGGGTGTATTTGAAATGCTGCAAGAGAGTTGCTTTTTTGTTTCTTTGAGAAAGAAATTTGGCTCAATTTTGAGATGTTTGCTAAGCCGCACGCCTGTCAACTACTATCCGAGCTAGGGTTAGGGTTATGTTGAAAACAACACCTAGACATTTTGGAATACCTTGGATGTGTTTTAGGGTGTATTTGAAATGCTGGAAGAGTGTCGTTTCGTTGTTTCTTTGAGAAAGAAATCTGGCCCAATTTTGAGATTTTTCTAAGCCGCGCGCCTGTCAACTAGTATCCGAGCTATGGTTAGGGTTAGAGTGAAAACAACACCTAGACATTTGGAATGCCTTGGATGTGTTTTAGGGTGTATTTGAAATGCTGGAAGAGTGTCGTTTCGTTGTTTCTTTGAGAAAGAAATCTGGCCCAATTTTGAGATTTTTCTAAGCCGCGCGCCTGTCAACTAGTATCCGAGCTATGGTTAGGGTTAGAGTGAAAACAACACCTAGACATTTGGAATGCCTTGGATGTGTTTTAGGGTGTATTTGAAATGCTGGAAGAGTGTTGCTTTGTTGTTTCTTTGAGAAAGTAATTTGGCTCAATTTTGAGATTTTTGCTAAGCCGCGCGCCTGTCAACTATTATCCGAGCTAAGGTTAGGGTTAGGTTGAAAAGAACACCTAGACATTTTGGAATGCCTTGGATGTGTTTTAGGGTGTATTTGAAATGCTGGAAGAGTGTCATTTCGTTGTTTCTTTGAGAAAGAAATTTGGCCCAATTTTGAGATTTTTACTAAGCCGCGCGCCTGTCAACTATTATCCGAGCTATGGTTAGGGTTAGGTTGAAAAGAACACCTAGACATTTTGGAATGCCTTGGATGTGCTTTAGGGTATATTTGAAATGCTGGAAGAGTGTTGTTTAGTTGTTTCTTTGAGAAAGAAATTTGGCCCAATTTTGAGATTTTTGCTAAGCCGCGCTCCTGTCAAAAAGTCTCCGAGCTAGGTTTAGGGTTAGGTTGAAAAGAACACCTAGACATTTTGGAATGCCTTGGATGTGTTTTAGGGTGTATTTGAAATGCTGGAAGAGTGTTGTTTCGTTCTTTCTTTGAGAAAGAAATTTGGCCCAATTTTGATATTTTTGCTAAGCCGCGCGCCTGTCAAATGGTGTCCGAGCTAGGGTTAGGGTAAGGTAGATAACAACACCTAGACATTTTGGAATGCCTTGGTTGTGTTTTAGGGTGTATTTGAAATGCTGCAAGAGAGTTGCTTTTTTGTTTCTTTGAGAAAGAAATTTGGCTCAATTTTGAGTTTTTGCTAAGCCGCGCGCCTGCCAAATAGTGTCCGAGATAGGGTTAGGATTAGGAAGAAAAGAACACCTAGACATTTTGGAATGCCTTGGATGTATTTTAGGGTGTATTTGAAATGCTGCAAGAGAGTTGCTTTTTTGTTTCTTTGAGAAAGAAATTTGGCTCAATTTTGAGATGTTTGCTAAGCCGCATGCCTGTCAACTACTATCCGAGCTAGGGTTAGGGTTAGGTTGAAAACAACACCTAGACATTTTGGAATGCCTTGGATGTGTTTTAGGGTGTATTTGAAATGCTGGAAGAGTGTTGTTTCGTTGTTTTTTTGAGAAAGAAATTTGGCCAAATTTCGAGATTTTTGCTAAGCCGCGCACCTGTCAAATAGTGTCCTAGCTAGGGTTAGGGTTAGGTTGAAAAGAACACCTAAAAATTTTGAAATGCCTTGGATGTATTTTAGGGTGTATTTGAAATGCTGGAAGAATGTTGTTTCGTTGTTTCTTTGAGATTGAAATTTGGACCAATTTTGTGATTTTTCTAAGCCGCGCGCCTGTCAAGAAGTGTCCGAGCTAGGGTTAGGATTATGTGGAAAACAACACCTAGACATTTTGGAATGCCTTGGATGTGTTTTAGGGTGTATTTGAAATGCTGGAAGAGTGTTGTTTCGTTGTTTCATTGAGAATGAAATTTGGCCAAATTTTGAGATTTTTGCTAAGCCGTGCGCCTGTCAACTATTATCCGAGGTATGGTTAGGGTTAGGTTGAAAACAACACCTAGACATTTTGCAATGCCTTGGATGTGTTTTAGGGTGTATTTGAAATGCTGGAAGAGTGTCGTTTCGTTGTTTCTTTGAGAACGAAATTTGGCCCAATTTTGAGATTTTTGCTAAGCCGCGCGTCTGTCAAATAGTGTCCGAGCTAGGTTTAGGGTTAGGTTGAAAAGAACACCTAGACATTTTGGAATGCCTTGGTTGTGTTTTAGGGTGTATTTGAAATGCTGCAAGAGAGATGCTTTTTTGTTTCTTTGAGAAAGAAATTTGGCTCAATTTTGAGTTTTTGCTAAGCCGCGCGCCTGTCAAATAGTGTCCGAGATAGGGTTAGGATTAGGAAGAAAAGAACACCTAGACATTTTGGAATGCCTTGAATGTATGTTAGGGTGTATTTGAAATGCTGGAAGAGTGTCGTTTCGTTGTTTCTTTGAGAAAGAAATTTGGCCCAATTTTGAGATTTTTGCTAAGCCTCGCGCCTGTCAACTATTATCCGAGCTATGGTTAGGGTTAGGTTGAAAACAACACCTAGACATTTTGCAATGCCTTGGATGTGTTTTAGGGTGTATTTGAAATGCTGGAAGAGTGTCGTTTCATTTTTTCTTTGAGAAAGAAATTTGGCCCAATTTTGAGATTTTTGCTAAACCGCGCGCCTGTCAAAGAGTGTCCGAGCTAGGGTTAGGGTTATGTAGAAAACAACACCTAGACATTTTGTAATGCCTTGGATGTGTTTTAGGGTGTATTTGAAATCCTGGAAGAGTGCCATTTCGTTGTTTTTTTGAGAAAGAAATTTGGCCCAATTTTGAGATTTTTGCTAAGCCGCGCGCCTGTCAAAAAGTGTGCGAGCTAGGGTTAGGGTTATGTAGAAAACAACACCTAGACATTTTGGAATGCCTTGGATGTGTTTTAGGGTGTATTTGAAATGCTGGAAGAGTGTCGTTTCGTTGTTTCATTGAGAAAGAAATTTGGCCCAATTTAGAGATTTTTTCTAAACCGCGCACCTGTCAAATAGTGTCCTAGCTAGGGTTAGGGTTAGGTTGAAAAGAACACCTAGACATTTTGAAATGCCTTGGATGTTTTTTAGGGTGTATTTGAAATGCTGGAAGAATGTTGTTTCGTTGTTTCTTTCAGATTGAAATTTGGCCCAAATTTGAGATTTTTGCTAAGCCGCGCGCCTGTCAACTATTATCCGAGCTATGGTTAGGGTTAGGTTGAAAACAACACCTAGACATTTTGGAATACCTTGGATGTGTTTTAGGGTGTATTTGAAATGCTGGAAGAGTGTCGTTTCGTTGTTTCTTTGAGAAAGAAATCTGGCCCAATTTTGAGATTTTTCTAAGCCGCGCGCCTGTCAAGAAGTGTCCGAGCTAGGGTTAGGATTATGTGGAAAACAACACCTAGACATTTTGGAATGCCTTGGATGTGTTTTAGGGTGTATTTGAAATGCTGGAAGAGTGTTGTTTCGTTGTTTCATTGAGAATGAAATTTGGCCAAATTTTGAGATTTTTGCTAAGCCGTGCGCCTGTCAACTATTATCCGAGGTATGGTTAGGGTTAGGTTGAAAACAACACCTAGACATTTTGCAATGCCTTGGATGTGTTTTAGGGTGTATTTGAAATGCTGGAAGAGTGTCGTTTCGTTGTTTCTTTGAGAAAGAAATTTGGCCCAATTTTGAGATTTTTGCTAAGCCGCGCGCCTGTCAAATAGTGTCCGAGCTAGGGTTAGGGTTAGGTTGAAAAGAACACCTAGACATTTTGGAATGCCTTGGATGTGTTTTAGGGTGTATTTGAAATGCTGGAAGAGTGTCGTTTCGTTGTTTCTTTGAGAAAGAAATTTGGCCCAATTTTGAGATTTTTGCTAAGCCGCGCGCCTGTCAAATAGTGTCCGAGCTAGGGTTAGGGTTAGGTTGAAAAGAACACCTAGACATTTTGGAATGCCTTGGATGTGTTTTAGGGTGTATTTGAAATGCTGGAAGAGTGTCGTTTCGTTGTTTCTTTGAGAAAGAAATTTGGCCCAATTTTGAGATTTTTGCTAAGCCTTGCGCCTGTCAACTAGTATCCGAGCTATGGTTAGGGTTAGAGTGAATACAACACCTAGACATTTGGAATGCCTTGGATGTGTTTTAGGGTGTATTTGAAATGCTGGAAGAGTGTTGCTTTGTTGTTTCTTTGAGAAAGTAATTTGGCTCAATTTTGAGATTTTTGCTAAGCCGCGCGCCTGTCAACTATTATCCGAGCTAAGGTTAGGGTTAGGTTGAAAAGAACACCTAGACATTTTGGAATGCCTTGGATGTGTTTTAGGGTGTATTTGAAATGCTGGAAGAGTGTCATTTCGTTGTTTCTTTGAGAAAGAAATTTGGCCCAATTTTGAGATTTTTGCTAAGCCGCGCTCCTGTCAAAAAGTCTCCGAGCTAGGTTTAGGGTTAGGTTGAAAAGAACACCTAGACATTTTGGAATGCCTTGGATGTGTTTTAGGGTGTATTTGAAATGCTGGAAGAGTGTTGTTTCGTTGTTTCTTTGAGAAAGAAATTTGGCCAAATTTTGAGATTTTTGCTAAGCCGTGCGCCTGTCAACTATTATCCGAGGTATGGTTAGGGTTAGGTTGAAAAGAACACCTAGACATTTTGCAATGCCTTGGATGTGTTTTAGGGTGTATTTGAAATGCTGGAAGAGTGTCGTTTCGTTGTTTCTTTGAGAAAGAAATTTGGCCCAATTTTGAGATTTTTGCTAAGCCGCGCGCCTGTCAAATAGTGTCCGAGCTAGGGTTAGGGTTAGGTTGAAAAGAACACCTAGACATTTTGGAATGCCTTGGATGTGTTTTAGGGTGTATTTGAAATGCTGGAAGAGTGTCGTTTCGTTGTTTCTTTGAGAAAGAAATTTGGCCCAATTTTGAGATTTTTGCTAAGCCTTGCGCCTGTCAACTAGTATCCGAGCTATGGTTAGGGTTAGAGTGAAAACAACACCTAGACATTTGGAATGCCTTGGATGTGTTTTAGGGTGTATTTGAAATGCTGGAAGAGTGTCGTTTCGTTGTTTCTTTGAGAAAGAAATTTGGCCCAATTTTGAGATTTTTACTAAGCCGCGCGCCTGTCAACTATTATCCGAGCTATGGTTAGGGTTAGGTTGAAAAGAACACCTAGACATTTTGGAATGCCTTGGATGTGCTTTAGGGTATATTTGAAATGCTGGAAGAGTGTTGTTTAGTTGTTTCTTTGAGAAAGAAATTTGGCCCAATTTTGAGATTTTTGCTAAGCCGCGCTCCTGTCAAAAAGTCTCCGAGCTAGGTTTAGGGTTAGGTTGAAAAGAACACCTAGACATTTTGGAATGCCTTGGATGTGTTTTAGGGTGTATTTGAAATGCTGGAAGAGTGTCGTTTCGTTGTTTCTTTGAGAAAGAAATTTGGCCCAATTTTGAGATTTTTACTAAGCCGCGCGCCTGTCAACTATTATCCGAGCTATGGTTAGGGTTAGGTTGAAAAGAACACCTAGACATTTTGGAATGCCTTGGATGTGCTTTAGGGTATATTTGAAATGCTGGAAGAGTGTTGTTTAGTTGTTTCTTTGAGAAA
The DNA here is from genome assembly GCF_055471065.1 of Atractosteus spatula. NCBI lineage: Eukaryota > Metazoa > Chordata > Actinopteri > Semionotiformes > Lepisosteidae > Atractosteus > Atractosteus spatula. The sequence continues at coordinate 44,044,823 of NC_142712.1, read as the reverse complement.
GATATTTGGCCCAATTTTGAGATTTTTGCTAAGCCGCGCTCCTGTCAAAAAGTCTCCGAGCTAGGTTTAGGGTTAGGTTGAAAAGAACACCTAGACATTTTGGAATGCCTTGGATGTGTTTTAGGGTGTATTTGAAATGCTGGAAGAGTGTCGTTTCGTTGTTTCTTTGAGAAAGAAATTTGGCCCAATTTTGAGATTTTTACTAAGCCGCGCGCCTGTCAACTATTATCCGAGCTATGGTTAGGGTTAGGTTGAAAAGAACACCTAGACATTTTGGAATGCCTTGGATGTGCTTTAGGGTATATTTGAAATGCTGGAAGAGTGTTGTTTAGTTGTTTCTTTGAGAAAGAAATTTGGCCCAATTTTGAGATTTTTGCTAAGCCGCGCGCCTGTCAAATAGTGTGTAGCGGCGAGGCTTAATAATAAGGCAGAATTAAGTGTTTCTGAGCTTCCCAAATGAGGCCCCATTTCTCTGTTCATCTCTGTGGAGCAGCCACAGAGAGAACATTAGTGCAGGGTGATTTAAGGTTTCCTAGGACAGCTCCCAAAGGGGGATGCACTTAGCTAAGTCTGGCTATCATGATCAATGGTCATCCACTGGCGCCTATCAGTCTAGGGAGTGCCGGATGGACATCTGGACTGCATTACTAAGTGTCAGGACTAAGTGACTCATATCTCACTGTGATCAACCAATCAGGGACTGGTAGGGCCGAGTAACCCACGTGGGACTCTGATGCCCATGGAACTTTCAGCCAATCAATGAGCTGAAGTTCCTCCAGGTAAAAACAGGCAACACAGAGAAGGGGAGATTCAGTGAGATTCAACAAGATTCGGGAGATTCAGTAAGATTCTGGAGAGGATTCTGTGGACTGTTCTAAAGGAAATTCAAAGGAGAATTCCAGGGCAGGACGGCCCAGGAGCAGAAGGCTCCCAAGGGCAGGACATTCTCGCAGCGCGCCTCCTGACCATCCCGAGACTCAGCCCGGACAACCATGGAACGGCCAGTGTGTCCGAGTGCCAGAACTTTCCTTTGTTCTAAGAGTCTAGAGTGGAGGTTGCCAGAGAGTAACCAGCAGCAGGCCTCGTGAACAGGTCAGAACTGTGGACAGCTGAATCACTATTCAGAACTAGCTCTTCATCAGGAACGAACCGGTCCTCTTCCTGACTTGCTGGGATCCACAGTCATCTTTTCTCCTGTGCACAAACTTTGCTAGTTAAAGCCAACACTAACTAGCCGGTCAGTGAGCATCAGCAGCGCACCGTCGCAAGCCGCACAGCACAGCCTGGCACGGAGCCAGAGAGCGCGGATTGGACAGCAACAGCCTGCAACTGTTTCTTTGTGCCCGCAGGAGATCTGAATCCCCAGAAATTGGATGAGTATTCAACTTCAATGCATTACAGCTCGAGAATTCAATTGTTATCCAAACCAGTTGATATCAATTTAATTCCTAAGAGTTATGTACTTGTTTCAAGTATCTAATGTAGAAGTTATAACCAAGTTCATTTATGAAACGGTCTAAATGAATGATATACTGAACGTATGTCCTCTTGATATGTGTAACTCTTTGTAACTGATTGAATATATACCTTTTGTATTCTGATAACCCTCTCGATAAGATCTGTTAGGTTTATATGCATATTCTATGTATTAATAAATGTATCCTCGTGTATTAGTACCTGTGTGTGTGCGTTGTTTGAGTTATATCGCATGGTTGGATTCTAAAGCCATCAAAAGAATCAATTTTGTGATTTACTGCTACAATTAATAATTGTCTCAGTAAATGCCCAAACCCTACAGAACTGGTGCCTTCAGAGAGCCACTATGATTACATATTTGGCGTCCCTGAACGGCTATGAAACATTACATATTTGGCGTCCCTGGGTGGGCGTGGCAAGACTTAAATGAATCAACCAAGCGGAATAATTCAATATACAGTAAAACGCCGCGGGTTTCATTCACGATAATACAGTGTGCTGAAAGCCGAAAGAAAAAGTTCCCCTTGCTCTTTAAGCAGTGCTTGATTGTTTTGTGATCTTTTGCAATCTACCGGGTTGATTGCATACTTGATCTTAAACTGTGATTTCGTACTTAAAAGTAATACTCTTTAAGTTTAACGATGGTTGCTAAAAGGTCTGAATTCGAGTCGCTTTTAAGCACTCTCTCTAGCAGCGACAAGTCTGACCACGATCTCCGTCATATCTCCGTCAGCGGAGAAGCTAGGAGAATAAACCTCCATTCTCTGAGAGAGCTAGCGAAGGACATAGAGAGATTTGACCCCGCAGTGTCAGAGAATAATATTGAGAGTTATATTCAAGACCTCAGGTATAACCTGCAGTACCTGCCAAACGCCACAGAACAGGAGAAAGTGTTTCTGCTCAGGAAAACTACCAGCAGAGCTGTACATGAGTGGATGGCTAGGCAGATGAAAGAAGTCTGTAATGACTTTGAGCAGCTATGTCAAGCACTTATCGAAGAATACAGTGCGTTTATTGACCCGACTGCCGCGATAGCCGCCGCCCTTAACATTAAGCACGAGAGAGCAGAGTCCCCTCGCAAATATTACGAGAGACTTAGACGAACTTATTTTGCAGGGCGAAATGATGAGGGTTGCGAAGAGAACACACATTTCAAGGGTTTATTCATTGCGAATCTCCACCCATCAGTCAGAAAGATGATCTTAATGCATACAGATGCACAGACCATGAAAATGACTGATATTAAGAGATTCGTGCAGAAAGCCTGGGAGTATGATGTCCAATGTCGCTCTGAGCAAAAAGCTGCTAAAGCGACTGTGTTCGCCGTCAGAGCCAGCAGGGTTAACTCCCTCCTGCTCGAAGGAGCACAGGCTCCTGAGATGGCTAAGCCCCGTTCCAAAGCAGGCACACAGGACCGCACCCAGCGTCCTAAGTGCCATGAGAACACCGGGGGAGGGAAAGGGCTAGAAAAGGCTGAACAAAAGGATTCAGTAGCCGCCCGCCTGGCCAGGCTTGAACAAGCTTTATTAGGACAGGGACAACCGCTCCCCAAGGCTGCCGGAAGCGTGAATGAGCTGATACTCTCCACTGGAGGAGGCGGAGACCCGCCCCCTCCCACTCCCTCAGTCTATCTGATTGAGCGGAAGGGTTCCTGCCTGGATGAGGTCGGCCACTCCCAAGCGAGTGCTGACTCCACCCCTAAAGTCACAGAGCAGGCAGTAAAACACAGAGGAAAAGCAGGAAGCTTTTACCTCAAGGCTGCCATGGGAGATGTCTTACCCAGTGAGACACTGATTGACACTGAGGTTGAAAGGTGTTTGATGTCACACGGCAAGCTCAAATGGGTTGAAAAAGAAAAGGGCATGCGACTCAGAGTGGAACCTTTGGTGGATCACCAGAAAGGCAAAGTGTGGAAACAGGTCAAGGCTCCTAAGCCTTCTGTACAGAAGGAAAGGGGGGCCAAGAGGCAGACTGTGCTCACACAGTGCCCACCGAACACAGAAGCCTATGCGGAGATTCCTTCTGTTCCCTCTGGACAAGAAATAAAAATATTATCTTGTTTCCCAGATATACAGGGAAGTCGTGCCCTGGCCAAGGTCACAACAGCCTCCATGCCACAGGAGCGGTGCTCCAAGCAGCCGCCTGATCCACCAGGTAAAGCACACCCCTTTTACATTCCTAAAGAGGAGCAGATCTCCCCACCTGGCGATGAAAAGGAGCTTTCCCTGTGCACCCTGGCACCCAAGAGGGGTCAGGACCACCACCCCGCAGTGGTGGAAGGGATCCAGATGGCAGGAGAGCAGGTTGGTGATGTAGCCCTCACCCTTAGCCCTGAGAGGTCCTCTATTAGTGAGGATCTGCTTGAGCAGCTGTCATGGGGCCACCACCAGGTGCCCCTGGTGCAACATTCACAGGTTAGACAGGAGGTCCAGCTGGACGCTGAGACTACTGCGCTGTGGACACACCTGATCCCAGATGCCGATTCCCTCTGCTGTGACCCAGGGAACCTGCAGTCAGGTAACATTATTTCTCACAACTACCAGGTAGTGAGTGAGACTGAACTGATTGTTCCTGCCTCGACAGCAGGGTTTCCAACACACCCAGTCCCCCAGAAGGGACAGGGAATGAAAGCCGAGCCGGTTTTCTTACAGCCACCAGCTCAGTCTGTCAGTCTGAGTCTGACCAACAGTGGTTCAGCCAGACTGGAGCTGGATGGTCAAGCCACCCGCCTGCCAGTGCAGGACATCGCAAAGAGGGGTGTCAGAATCCCCGCCTGCACTGACATGGGCCTGGTGGGTGATAGTAAGTTCAAAGACAATGAACTAGCTATCCCAGTGCTGGGGCTGCCCCCTGAACCCCTAGCGAGGGAAGGGGGGAGCGAGCAGGTGTCCTACACCTACCCCCAGCGAACGATTGTAAACATGCCGATAGAGGGATTCCTCAATCAGGAGGTGTGCAGGGTGGACCTGAACAGTGAGAATGGGATAACAATCCCAGATCACTCAGGTGCTCCAGATGACCACTCAGCCGAGGGTCAGGTATGCTCCACCGCTGCACCGCCCCCTGCAGGGTTCCTAGAGCACAGGCATGAACAAATCGAAAAAGCAGATGCCCTGGAAAAGGAGGAGCAGCATCAGCAGCTGTGTCAGATCTCCCCAGATTTCCAGGATGTTGGTGCCCAAGATGCCACATGGCATACTGAGAAAGACACCATGTACACGCTGCGCCAGCTTAGAAAGGCAACAGTCACTCAGAAGGAGATGACTGGGATCAGCCACCCGAAAAGACTTTTGGGAAGACTGATTGCTGCCGCCACTGTTGCACGTTTGCTTTTTCTGGTAGGTTTGTGTGCTGCTGGCACTCTCACCCTGACGGCCCCAAGAAGGCAGGTGTCAGAGATGCCAGAGGGTAGTGACAGACTGTATCGACAGCAGCAAAAGTTGGAAAGCTTAGGGAAAACCCTACAGGCAACTTCCTATGCAACAGGGTTAAACCTTATTCCCCACCAGTGGACATGATTGTTGGTGTTATACAGTGGGTTTATGCTTGTGTGCAACAGGCCAGAATGTTGACACAAGACCTGTTAAGGGAGTTTAGTGCCACTGTAGCCAGTCTAGCCACGGCACAATTCCCAACCCACTTGATTCCACTCTTCTCAGTAGAGGAGTATGTGACATTAACCCCATCACTCATAGCTCACCCAGAAGGCAATCCAAGATTGAATTTGGTTCCAAATCTTGAGATGGGTATGGCTACCAAAGCTATCCATTGGCTGTGTCTAAACGATTCACCAATGAAGGGTGTAAAGCTACTAATGGGCAGAGGGAGGTTAATGAACCCCATGAAGAGCAGGTGGGACGTAAATGGCTGGTCAACACACCACATTTAACTGACACTATGACTTGTGACAGGCATGATACAGCTACCGCAATGCAGCTACCTAATCAAACAGTTCCTGTAAGTTCCCGAGGAGGCCATAGTACAGCATGGTAACTTAACACTGTACGGTCTGGAACCAGACAACATAAGACCAAACTTGAGGTCGTGGATGCCTTCAGATGCCACACTAAGGAATTGGATAGAAATCCAAGAAACAGTAAGCCTGAAGAGGTACAGGTAGTTGAGTTTGCTTTAATGGAACAAACCTCCAAACCACCCTAGCAGATACCCAACACAGGTGTTGTGGTTTATCGGGGGGCTGGGAACAGGAACTGTTGTTATTGTAACACTACTGCCGGGTAGCTGGATCATGACTGGATGTACTCTGAATGCTGTACTCTCACATCAAGATGTACTTCGGGTAGCATGAATGAGTCAAAGGTAGCATGTCAAAAGAAAGGAAGTGACTTCTCCCCAAATATCTACCACAGAGGTATCAGATATTGACAGTGAACTTCCTGATGTGTAATTCCTAGACTTAGATAATGTCTCCTACCGTGTTTATACATACTCCAGATGTTATTCATCCTGTTTGTATCCAATGCTGGTTCTGGTATGAATTCTCGAGGAGTAATGTGGACATTTAAGATTAATGTTCTAATGGCAAGGGACATCACTTAACTCTGTTTTGTTTTGAAGGCAACAACGCCTCAGGACCTCGTGACCTTCAAAAAGGGGGGATATGTAGCGGCGAGGCTTAATAATAAGGCAGAATTAAGTGTTTCTGAGCTTCCCAAATGAGGCCCCATTTCTCTGTTCATCTCTGTGGAGCAGCCACAGAGAGACCATTAGTGCAGGGTGATTTAAGGTTTCCTAGGACAGCTCCCAAAGGGGGATGCACTTAGCTAAGTCTGGCTATCATGATCAATGGTCATCCACTGGCGCCTATCAGTCTAGGGAGTGCCAGATGGACATCTGGACTGCATTACTAAGTGTCAGGACTAAGTGACTCATATCTCACTGTGATCAACCAATCAGGGACTGGTAGGGCCGAGTAACCCACGTGGGACTCTGATGCCCATGGAACTTTCAGCCAATCAATGAGCTGAAGTTCCTCCAGGTAAAAACAGGCAACACAGAGAAGGGGAGATTCAGTGAGATTCAACAAGATTCGGGAGATTCAGTAAGATTCTGGAGAGGATTCTGTGGACTGTTCTAAAGGAAATTCAAAGGAGAATTCCAGGGCAGGACGGCCCAGGAGCAGAAGGCTCCCAAGGGCAGGACATTCTCGCAGCGCGCCTCCTGACCATCCCGAGACTCAGCCCGGACAACCATGGAACGGCCAGTGTGTCCGAGTGCCAGAACTTTCCTTTGTTCTAAGAGTCTAGAGTGGAGGTTGCCAGAGAGTAACCAGCAGCAGGCCTCGTGAACAGGTCAGAACTGTGGACAGCTGAATCACTATTCAGAACTAGCTCTTCATCAGGAACGAACCGGTCCTCTTCCTGACTTGCTGGGATCCACAGTCATCTTTTCTCCTGTGCACAAACTTTGCTAGTTAAAGCCAACACTAACTAGCCGGTCAGTGAGCATCAGCAGCGCACCGTCGCAAGCCGCACAGCACAGCCTGGCACGGAGCCAGAGAGCGCGGATTGGACAGCAACAGCCTGCAACTGTTTCTTTGTGCCCGCAGGAGATCTGAATCCCCAGAAATTGGATGAGTATTCAACTTCAATGCATTACAGCTCGAGAATTCAATTGTTATCCAAACCAGTTGATATCAATTTAATTCCTAAGAGTTATGTACTTGTTTCAAGTATCTAATGTAGAAGTTATAACCAAGTTCATTTATGAAACGGTCTAAATGAATGATATACTGAACGTATGTCCTCTTGATATGTGTAACTCTTTGTAACTGATTGAATATATACCTTTTGTATTCTGATAACCCTCTCGATAAGATCTGTTAGGTTTATATGCATATTCTATGTATTAATAAATGTATCCTCGTGTATTAGTACCTGTGTGTGTGCGTTGTTTGAGTTATATCGCATGGTTGGATTCTAAAGCCATCAAAAGAATCAATTTTGTGATTTACTGCTACAATTAATAATTGTCTCAGTAAATGCCCAAACCCTACAGAACTGGTGCCTTCAGAGAGCCACTATGATTACATATTTGGCGTCCCTGAACGGCTATGAAACATTACAAGTGTCCGAGCTAGGGTTAGGAATAGGTAGAAAACAACACCTTGACATTTTGGAATGCCTTGGATGTGTTTTAGGGTGTATTTGAAATGCTGGAAGAGTGTTGTTTCATTCTTTCTTTGAGAAAGAAATTTGGCCCAATTTTGATATTTTTGCTAAGCCGCGCGCCTGTCAAATGGTGTCTGAGCTAGGGTTAGGGTAAGGTAGATAACAACACCTAGACATTTTGGAATGCCTTGGTTGTGTTTTAGGGTGTATTTGAAATGCTGCAAGAGAGTTGCTTTTTTGTTTCTTTGAGAAAGAAATTTGGCTCAATTTTGAGTTTTTGCAAAGCCGCGCGCCTGTCAAATAGTGTCCGAGATAGGGTTAGGATTAGGAAGAAAAGAACACCTAGACATTTTGGAATGCCTTGAATGTATTTTAGGGTGTATTTGAAATGCTGGAAGAGTGTCGTTTCGTTGTTTCTTTGAGAAAGAAATTTGGCCCAATTTTGAGATTTTTCTAAGCCGCGCGCCTGTCAAGAAGTGTCCGAGCTTGGGTTAGGATTATGTGGAAAACAACACCTAGACATTTTGGAATGCCTTGGATGTGTTTTAGGGTGTATTTGAAATGCTGGAAGAGTGTCGTTTCGTTGTTTCTTTGAGAAAGAAATTTGGCCCATTTTGAGATTTTTGCTAAGCCGCGCGCCTGACATATAGTGTCCGAGCTAGGTTTAGGGTTATGTAGAAAACAACACCTAGTCATTTTGGAATGCCTGGGATGTGTTTTAGGGTGTATTTGAAATGCTGGAAGAGTGTCGTTTCGTTGTTTCTTTGAGATTGAAATTTGGCCCAATTTTGAGATTTTTGCTAAGCCTTGCGCCTGTCAACTATTATCCGAGCTATGGTTAGGGTTAGGTTGAAAACAACACCTAGACATTTTGCAATGCCTTGGATGTGTTTTAGGGTGTATTTGAAATGCTGGAAGAGTGTTGTTTCGTTGTTTCATTGAGAAAGAAATTTGGCCCAATTTAGAGATTTTTGCTAAACCGCGCACCTGTCAAATAGTGTCCTAGCTAGGGTTAGGGTTAGGTTGAAAAGAACACCTAGACATTTTGAAATGCCTTGGATGTATTTTAGGGTGTATTTGAAATGCTGGAAGAATGTTGTTTCGTTGTTTCTTTCAGATTGAAATTTGGCCCAATTTTGAGATTTTTGCTAAGCCGCGCGCCTGTCAAAAAGTGTCCGAGCTAGAGTTAGGGTTATGTAGAAAACAACACCTAGACATTTTGGAATACCTTGGATGTGTTTTAGGGTGTATTTGAAATACTGGAAAATTGTCGTATTATTGTTTCTTTGAGAAAGAAATCTGGCCCAATTTTGAGATTTTTCTAAGCCGCGCGCCTGTCAAGAAGTGTCCGAGCTAGGGTTAGGATTATGTGGAAAACAACACCTAGACATTTTGGAATGCCTTGGATGTGTTTTAGGGTGTATTTGAAATGCTGGAAGAGTGTTGTTTCGTTGTTTCATTGAGAATGAAATTTGGCCAAATTTTGAGATTTTTACTAAGCCGTGCGCCTGTCAACTATTATCCGAGGTATGGTTAGGGTTAGGTTGAAAACAACACCTAGACATTTTGCAATGCCTTGGATGTGTTTTAGGGTGTATTTGAAATGCTGGAAGACTGTCGTTTCGTTGTTTCTTTGAGAAAGAAATTTGGCCCAATTTTGAGATTTTTGCTAAGCCGCGCACCTGTCAAATAGTGTCCTAGCTAGGGTTAGGGTTAGGTTGAAAAGAACACCTAGACATTTTGAAATGCCTTGGATGTATTTTAGGGTGTATTTGAAATGCTGCAAGAGAGTTGCTTTTTTGTTTCTTTGAGAAAGAAATGTGGCTCAATTTTGAGATGTTTGCTAAGCCGCACGCCTGTCAACTACTATCCGAGCTAGGGTTAGGGTTAGGTTGAAAACAACACCTAGACATTTTGGAATGCCTTGGATGTGTTTAAGGGTGTATTTGAAATGCTGGAAGACTGTTGCTTCGTTGTTTCTTTGAGAAAGGAATTTGGCCCAATTTTGGGATTTTTGCTAAGCCGCGCGCCTGTCAAATGGTGTCTGAGCTAGGGTTAGGGTAAGGTAGATAACAACACCTAGACATTTTGGAATGCCTTGGTTGTGTTTTAGGGTGTATTTGAAATGCTGCAAGAGAGTTGCTTTTTTGTTTCTTTGAGAAAGAAATTTGGCTCAATTTTGAGTTTTTGCAAAGCCGCGCGCCTGTCAAATAGTGTCCGAGATAGGGTTAGGATTAGGAAGAAAAGAACACCTAGACATTTTGGAATGCCTTGGATGTGTTTTAGGGTGTATTTGAAATGCTGGAAGAGTGTCGTTTCGTTGTTTCTTTGAGAAAGAAATTTGGCCCATTTTGAGATTTTTGCTAAGCCGCGCGCCTGACATATAGTGTCCGAGCTAGGTTTAGGGTTATGTAGAAAACAACACCTAGTCATTTTGGAATGCCTGGGATGTGTTTTAGGGTGTATTTGAAATGCTGGAAGAGTGTCGTTTCGTTGTTTCTTTGAGATTGAAATTTGGCCCAATTTTGAGATTTTTGCTAAGCCTTGCGCCTGTCAACTATTATCCGAGCTATGGTTAGGGTTAGGTTGAAAACAACACCTAGACATTTTGCAATGCCTTGGATGTGTTTTAGGGTGTATTTGAAATGCTGGAAGAGTGTTGTTTCGTTGTTTCATTGAGAAAGAAATTTGGCCCAATTTAGAGATTTTTGCTAAACCGCGCACCTGTCAAATAGTGTCCTAGCTAGGGTTAGGGTTAGGTTGAAAAGAACACCTAGACATTTTGAAATGCCTTGGATGTATTTTAGGGTGTATTTGAAATGCTGGAAGAATGTTGTTTCGTTGTTTCTTTCAGATTGAAATTTGGCCCAATTTTGAGATTTTTGCTAAGCCGCGCGCCTGTCAAAAAGTGTCCGAGCTAGAGTTAGGGTTATGTAGAAAACAACACCTAGACATTTTGGAATACCTTGGATGTGTTTTAGGGTGTATTTGAAATACTGGAAGAGTGTCGTATTGTTGTTTCTTTGAGAAAGAAATCTGGCCCAATTTTGAGATTTTTCTAAGCCGCGCGCCTGTCAAGAAGTGTCCGAGCTAGGGTTAGGATTATGTGGAAAACAACACCTAGACATTTTGGAATGCCTTGGATGTGTTTTAGGGTGTATTTGAAATGCTGGAAGAGTGTTGTTTCGTTGTTTCATTGAGAATGAAATTTGGCCAAATTTTGAGATTTTTACTAAGCCGTGCGCCTGTCAACTATTATCCGAGGTATGGTTAGGGTTAGGTTGAAAACAACACCTAGACATTTTGCAATGCCTTGGATGTGTTTTAGGGTGTATTTGAAATGCTGGAAGAGTGTCGTTTCGTTGTTTCTTTGAGAAAGAAATTTGGCCCAATTTTGAGATTTTTGCTAAGCCGCGCACCTGTCAAATAGTGTCCGAGCTAGGGTTAGGGTAAGGTAGATAACAACACCTAGACATTTTGGAATGGCTTGGTTGTGTTTTAGGGTGTATTTGAAATGCTGCAAGAGAGTTGCTTTTTTGTTTCTTTGAGAAAGAAATTTGGCTCAATTTTGAGTTTTTGCTAAGCCGCGCGCCTGTCAAATAGTGTCCGAGATAGGGTTAGGATTAGGAAGAAAAGAACACCTAGACATTTTGGAATGCCTTGAATGTATTTTAGGCTGTATTTGAAATGCTGGAAGAGTGTCGTTTCGTTGTTTCTTTGAGAAAGAAATTTGGCCCAATTTTGAGATTTTTGCTAAGCCTCGCGCCTGTCAACTATTATTCGAGCTATGGTTAGGGTTAGGTTGAAAACAACACCTAGACATTTTGCAATGCCTTGGATGTGTTTTAGGGTGTATTTGAAATGCTGGAAAAGTGTTGTTTCATTTTTTCTTTGAGAAAGAAATTTGGCCCAATTTTGAGATTTTTGCTAAGCTGCGCGCCTGTCAAAAAGTGTCCGAGCTAGGGTTAGGGTTATGTAGAAAACAACACCTAGACATTTTGTAATGCCTTGGATGTGTTTTAGGGTGTATTTGAAATCCTGGAAGAGTGCCATTTCGTTGTTTCTTTGAGAAAGAAATTTGGCCCAATTTTGAGATTTTTGCTAAGACGCGCGCCTGTCAAATAGTGTCCTAGCTAGGGTTAGGGTTAGGTTGAAAAGAACACCAAGACATTTTGAAATGCCTTGGATGTATTTTAGGGTGTATTTGAAATGCTGCAAGAGAGTTGCTTTTTTGTTTCGTTGAGAAAGAAATTTGGCTCAATTTTGAGATGTTTGCTAAGCCGCACGCCTGTCAACTACTATCCGAGCTAGGGTTAGGGTTAGGTTGAAAACAACACCTAGACATTTTGGAATGCCTTGGATGTGTTTTAGGGTGTATTTGAAATGCTGGAAGAGTGTTGTTTCGTTGTTTCTTTGAGATAGAAATTCTGCCCAATTTTGAGATTTTTGCTAAGCCGTGCGCCTGTCAACTATTATCCGAGGTATGGTTAGGATTAGGTTGAAAACAACACCTAGACATTTTGCAATGCCTTGGATGTGTTTTAGGGTGTATTTGAAATGCTGGAAGAGTGTCGTTTCGTTGTTTCTTTGAGAAAGAAATTTGGCCCAATTTTGAGATTTTTGCTAAGCCGCGCGCCTGTCAAATAGTGTCCGAGCTAGGGTTAGGGTTAGGTAGAAAACAACACCTAGACATTTTGGAATGCCTTGGATGTGTTTTAGGGTGTATTTGAAATGCTGGAAGAGTGTTGTTTCGGTCTTTCTTTCAGAAAGAAATTTGGCCCAATTTTGATATTTTTGCTAAGCCGCGCGACTGTCAACTACTATCCGAGCTAGGGTTAGGGTTAGGTTGAAAACAACACCTAGACATTTTGGAATGCCTTGGATGTGTTTTAGGGTGTATTTGAAATGCTGGAAGAGTGTTGTTTCGTTATTTCTTTGAGAAAGAAATTTGGCCCAATTTTGATATTTTTGCTAAGCCGCGCGCCTGTCAAATGGTGTCCGAGCTAGGGTTAGGGTAAGGTAGATAACAACACCTAGACATTTTGGAATGCCTTGGTTGTGTTTTAGGGTGTATTTGAAATGCTGCAAGAGAGTTGCCTTTTTGTTTCTTTGAGATTGAAATTTGGCTCAATTTTGAGTTTTTGCTAAGCCGCGCGCCTGTCAAATAGTGTCCGAGATAGGGTTAGGATTAGGAAGAAAAGAACACCTAGACATTTTGGAATGCCTTGAATGTGTTTTAGGGTGTATTTGAAATGCTGGAAGAGTGTCGTTTCGTTGTTTCTTTGAGAAAGAAATTTGGCCCAATTTTGAGATTTTTGCTATGCCTCGCGCCTGTCAACTATTATCCGAGCTATGGTTAGGGTTAGGTTGAAAACAACACCTAGACATTTTGCAATGCCTTGGATGTGTTTTAGGGTGTATTTGAAATGCTGGAAGAGTGTCGTTTCATTTTTTCTTTGAGAAAGAAATTTGGCCCAATTTTGAGATTTTTGCTAAGCCGCGCGCCTGTCAAAAAGTATCCGAGCTAGGGTTAGGGTTATGTAGAAAACAACACCTAGACATTTTGTAATGCCTTGGATGTGTTTTAGGGTGTATTTGAAATCCTGGAAAATGCCATTTCGTTGTTTCTTTGAGAAAGAAATTTGGCCCAATTTTGAGATTTTTGCTAAGCCGCACGCCTGTCAAATAGTGTCCGAGCTAGGGTTAGGGTTAGGTTGAAAAGAACACTTAGACATTTTGGAATGCCTTGGATGTGTTTTAGGGTGTATTTGAAATGCTGGAAGAGTGTCGTTTCGTTGTTTCTTTGAGAAAGAAATTTGGCCCAATTTTGAGATTTTTGCTAAGCCGCGCGCCTGTCAAATAGTGTCCGAGCTAGGGTTAGGGTTAGGTTGAAAACAACACCTAGACATTTTGGAATGAATTGGATGTGTTTTAGGGTGTATTTGAAATGCTGGAAGAGTGTCGTTTCGTTGTTTCTTTGAGAAAGAAATTTGGCCCAATTTTGAGATTTTTGCTAAGCCGCACGCCTGTCAAATAGTGTCCGAGCTAGGGTTAGGGTTAGGTTGAAAAGAACACCTAGACATTTTGGAATGCCTTGGATGTGTTTTAGGGTGTATTTGAAATGCTGGAAGAGTGTCGTTTCGTTGTTTCTTTGAGAAAGAAATTTGGCCCAATTTTGAGATTTTTGCTAATCCGCGCGCCTGTCAAATAGTGTCCGAGCTAGGGTTAGGGTTAGGTTGAAAAGAACACCTAGACATTTTGGAATGCCTTGGATGTGTTTTAGGGTGTATTTGAAATGCTGGAAGAGTGTCGTTTCATTTTTTCTTTGAGAAAGAAATTTGGCCCAATTTTGATATTTTTGCTAAGCCGCGCGCCTGTCAAATAGTGTCCAAGATAGGGTTAGGATTAGGAAGAAAAGAACACCTAGACATTTTGGAATGCCTTGAATGTATTTTAGGGTGTATTTGTAATGCTGCAAGAAAGTTGCTTTTTTGTTTCTTTGAGAAAGAAATTTGGCCCAATTTTGAGATTTTTGCTAAGCCTCGCGCCTGTCAACTATTATCCGAGCTATGGTTAGGGTTAGGTTGAAAACAACACCTAGACATTTTGCAATGCCTTGGATGTGTTTTAGGGTGTATTTCAAATGCTGGAAGAGTGTCGTTTCGTTGTTTCTTTGAGAAAGAAATTTGGCCCAATTTTGATATTTTTGCTAAGCCGCGCGCCTGTCAAATGGTGTCCGAGCTAGGGTTAGGGTAAGGTCGATAACAACACCTAGACATTTTGGAATGCCTTGGTTGTGTTTTAGGGTGTATTTGAAATGCTGCAAGAGAGTTGCTTTTTTGTTTCTTTGAGAAAGAAATTTGGCTCAATTTTGAGTTTTTGCTAAGCCTCGCGCCTGTCAAATAGTGTCCGAGATAGGGTTAGGATTAGGAAGAAAACAACACCTAGACATTTTGGAATGCCTTGGATGTGTTTTAGGGTGTATTTGAAATGCTGGAAGAGTGTCGTTTCATTTTTTCTTTGAGAAAGAAATTTGGCCCAATTTTGAGATTTTTGCTAAGCCGCGCGCCTGTCAAAAAGTATCCGAGCTAGGGTTAGGGTTATGTAGAAAACAACACCTAGACATTTTGTAATGCCTTGGATGTGTTTTAGGGTGTATTTGAAATCCTGGAAGAGTGCCATTTCGTTGTTTCTTTGAGAAAGAAACTTGGCCCAATTTTGAGATTTTTGCTAAGCCGCACGCCTGTCAAATAGTGTCCGAGCTAGGGTTAGGGTTAGGTTGAAAAGAACACCTAGACATTTTGGAATGCCTTGGATGTGTTTTAGGGTGTATTTGAAATGCTGGAAGAGTGTCGTTTCGTTGTTTCTTTGAGAAAGAAATTTGGCCCAATTTTGAGATTTTTGCTAAGCCGCACGCCTGTCAAATAGTGTCCGAGCTAGGGTTAGGGTTAGGTTGAAAAGAACACCTAGACATTTTGGAATGCCTTGGATGTGTTTTAGGGTGTATTTGAAATGCTGGAAGAGTGTCGTTTCGTTGTTTCTTTGAGAAAGAAATTTGGCCCAATTTTGAGATTTTTGCTAAGCCGCGCGCCTGTCAAATAGTGTCCGAGCTAGGGTTAGGGTTAGGTTGAAAAGAACACCTAGACATTTTGGAATGCCTTGGATGTGTTTTAGGGTGTATTTGAAATGCTGGAAGAGTGTCGTTTCGTTGTTTCTTTGAGAAAGAAATTTGGCCCAATTTTGAGATTTTTGCTAAGCCGCGCGCCTGTCAAATAGTGTCCGAGCTAGGGTTAGGGTTAGGTAGAAAACAACACCTAGACATTTTGGAATGCCTTGGATGTGTTTAAGGGTGTTTTTGAAATGCTGGAAGAGTGTCGTTTCGTTGTTTCTTTGAGAAAGAAATTTGGCCCAATTTTGAGATTTTTGCTAAGCCGCGCGCCTGTCAAATAGTGTCCGAGCTATGGTTAGGGTTAGGTTGAAAAGAACACCTAGACATTTTGGAATGCCTTGGATGTGTTTTAGGGTGTATTTGAAATGCTGGAAGAGTGTTGTTTCGTTGTTTCTTTGAGAAAGAAATTTGGCCAAATTTCGAGATTTTTGCTAAGCCGCGCACCTGTCAAATAGTGTCCGAGCTAGGGTTAGGAATAGGTAGAAAACAACACCTTGACATTTTGGAATGCCTTGGATGTGTTTTAGGGTGTATTTGAAATGCTGGAAGAGTGTTGTTTCGTTCATTCTTTGAGAAAGAAATTTGGCCGAATTTTGATATTTTTGCTAAGCCGCGCGCCTGTCAAATGGTGTCCGAGCTAGGGTTAGGGTAAGGTAGATAACAACACCTAGACATTTTGGAATGCCTTGGTTGTGTTTTAGGGTGTATTTGAAATGCTGCAAGAGAGTTGCTTTTTTGTTTCTTTGAGAAAGAAATTTGGCTCAATTTTGAATTTTTGCTAAGCCGCGCGCCTGTCAAATAGTGTCCGAGATAGGGTTAGGATTAGGAAGAAAAGAACACCTAGACATTTTGGAATGCCTTGAATGTATTTTAGGGTGTATTTGAAATGCTGGAAGAGTGTCGTTTCGTTGTTTCATTGAGAAAGAAATTTGGCCCAATTTTGACATTTTTGCTAAGCCTCGCGCCTGTCAACTATTATCCGAGCTATGGTTAGGGTTAGGTTGAAAACAACACCTAGACATTTTGCAATGCCTTGGATGTGTTTTAGGGTGTATTTGAAATGCTTGAAGAGTGTCATTTCATTTTTTCTTTGAGAAAGAAATTTGGCCCAATTTTGAGATTTTTGCTAAGCCGCACGCCTGTCAAAAAGTGTCCGAGCTAGGGTTAGGGTTATGTAGAAAACAACACCTAGACATTTTGCAATGCCTTGGATTTGTTTTAGGGTGTATTTGAAATGCTGGAAGAGTGTCGTTTCATTTTTTCTTTGAGAAAGAAATTTGGCCCAATTTTGATATTTTTGCTAAGCCGCGCGCCTGTCAAATGGTGTCCGAGCTAGGGTTAGGGTAAGGTAGATAACAACACCTAGACATTTTGTAATGCCTTGGATATGTTTTAGGGTGTATTTGAAATGCTGGAAGAGTGTCGTTTCGTTGTTTCTTTGAGAAAGAAATTTGGCCCAATTTTGAGATTTTTGCTAAGCCGCGCGCCTGTCAAATAGTGTCCGAGCTAGGGTTAGGGTTAGGTTGAAAAGAACACCTAGACATTTTGGAATGCCTTGGATGTGTTTTAGGGTGTATTTGAAATGCTGGAAGAGTGTCGTTTCGTTGTTTCTTTGAGAAAGAAATTTGGCCCAATTTTGAGATTTTTGCTAAGCCGCGCGCCTGTCAAATAGTGTCCGAGCTAGGGTTAGGGTTAGATAGAAAACAACACCTAGACATTTTGGAATGCCTTGGATGTGTTTAAGGGTGTATTTGAAATGCTGGAAGAGTGTCGTTTCGTTGTTTCTTTGAGAAAGAAATTTGGCCCAATTTTGAGATTTTTGCTAAGCCTCGCGCCTGTCAACTATTATCCGAGCTATCGTTAGGGTTAGGTTGAAAACAACACCTAGACATTTTTCAATGCCTTGGATGTGTTTTAGGATGTATTTGAAATGCTGGAAGAGTGTCGTTTCGTTGTTTCTTTGAGAAAGAAATTTGGCCCAATTTTGAGATTTTTGCTAAGCCGCGCGCCTGTCAAATAGTGTCCGAGCTAGGGTTAGGGTTAGGTTGAAAAGAACACCTAGACATTTTGGAATGCCTTGGATGTGTTTTAGGGTGTATTTGAAATGCTTGAAGAGTGTCATTTCATTTTTTCTTTGAGAAAGAAATTTGGCCCAATTTTGAGATTTTTGCTAAGCCGCGCGCCTGTCAAAAAGTGTCCGAGCTAGGGTTAGGGTTATGTAGAAAACAACA
The DNA here is from genome assembly GCF_055471065.1 of Atractosteus spatula. Classification (NCBI taxonomy): domain Eukaryota; kingdom Metazoa; phylum Chordata; class Actinopteri; order Semionotiformes; family Lepisosteidae; genus Atractosteus; species Atractosteus spatula. The sequence goes on along the minus strand of NC_142712.1, from coordinate 44,027,316 downwards.
CCTAGACATTTTGCAATGCCTTGGATGTGTTTTAGGGTGTATTTGAAATGCTGGAAGAGTGTCGTTTCATTTTTTCTTTGAGAAAGAAATTTGGCCCAATTTTGATATTTTTGCTAAGCCGCGCGCCTGTCAAATGGTGTCCGAGCTAGGGTTAGGGTAAGGTAGATAACAACACCTAGACATTTTGTAATGCCTTGGATATGTTTTAGGGTGTATTTGAAATCCTGGAAGAGTGCCATTTCGTTGTTTCTTTGAGAAAGAAATTTGGCCCAATTTTGAGATTTTTGCTAAGCCGCACGCCTGTCAAATAGTGTCCGAGCTAGGGTTAGGGTTAGGTTGAAAAGAACACTTAGACATTTTGGAATGCCTTGGATGTGTTTTAGGGTGTATTTGAAATGCTGGAAGAGTGTCGTTTCGTTGTTTCTTTGAGAAAGAAATTTGGCCCAATTTTGAGATTTTTCCTAAGCCGCGCGCCTGTCAAATAGTGTCCGAGCTAGGGTTAGGGTTAGATAGAAAACAACACCTAGACATTTTGGAATGCCTTGGATGTGTTTAAGGGTGTATTTGAAATGCTGGAAGAGTGTCGTTTCGTTGTTTCTTTGAGAAAGAAATTTGGCCCAATTTTGAGATTTTTGCTAAGCCTCGCGCCTGTCAACTATTATCCGAGCTATCGTTAGGGTTAGGTTGAAAACAACACCTAGACATTTTTCAATGCCTTGGATGTGTTTTAGGATGTATTTGAAATGCTGGAAGAGTGTCGTTTCGTTGTTTCTTTGAGAAAGAAATTTGGCCCAATTTTGAGATTTTTGCTAAGCCGCGCGCCTGTCAAATAGTGTCCGAGCTAGGGTTAGGGTTAGGTTGAAAAGAACACCTAGACATTTTGGAATGCCTTGGATGTGTTTTAGGGTGTATTTGAAATGCTGGAAGAGTGTCGTTTCGTTGTTTCTTTGAGAAAGAAATTTGGCCCAATTTTGAGATTTTTGCTAAGCCGCGCGCCTGTCAAATGGTGTCCGAGCTAGGGTTAGGGTAAGGTCGATAACAACACCTAGACATTTTGGAATGCCTTGGTTGTGTTTTAGGGTGTATTTGAAATGCTGCAAGAGAGTTGCTTTTTTGTTTCTTTGAGAAAGAAATTTGGCACAATTTTGAGTTTTTGCTAAGCCTCGCGCCTGTCAAATAGTGTCCGAGATAGGGTTAGGATTAGGAAGAAAACAACACCTAGACATTTTGCAATGCCTTGGATGTGTTTTAGGGTGTATTTCAAATGCTGGAAGAGTGTCGTTTCATTTTTTCTTTGAGAAAGAAATTTGGCCCAATTTTGAGATTTTTGCTAAGCCGCGCGCCTGTCAAATAGTGTCCGAGCTAGGGTTAGGGTTAGGTTGAAAAGAACACCTAGACATTTTGGAATGCCTTGGATGTGTTTTAGGGTGTATTTGAAATGCTGGAAGAGTGTCGTTTCGTTGTTTCTTTGAGAAAGAAATTTGGCCCAATTTTGAGATTTTTGCTAAGCCGCGCGCCTGTCAAATAGTGTCCGAGCTAGGGTTAGGGTTAGATAGAAAACAACACCTAGACATTTTGGAATACCTTGGATGTGTTTAAGGGTGTATTTGAAATGCTGGAAGAGTGTCGTTTCGTTCTTTCTTTGAGAAAGAAATTTGGCTCAATTTTGAGTTTTTGCTAAGCCGCGTGCCTGTCAAATAGTGTCCAAGATAGGGTTAGGATTAGGAAGAAAAGAACACCTAGACATTTTGGAATGCCTTGAATGTATTTTAGGGTGTATTTGAAATGCTGCAAGAAAGTTGCTTTTTTGTTTCTTTGAGAAAGAAATTTGGCCCAATTTTGAGATTTTTGCTAAGCCTCGCGCCTGTCAACTATTATCCGAGCTATGGTTACGGTTAGGTTGAAAACAACACCTAGACATTTTGCAATGCCTTGGATGTGTTTTAGGGTGTATTTGAAATGCTGGAAGAGTGCCGTTTCGTTGTTTCTTTGAGAAAGAAATTTGGCCCAATTTTGAGATTTTTGCTAAGCCGCGCGCCTGTCAAATAGTTTCCGAGCTAGGGTTAGGGTTAGGTTGAAAAGAACACCTAGACATTTTGGAATGCCTTGGATGTGTTTTAGGGTGTATTTGAAATGCTGGAAGAGTGTTGTTTTGTTGTTTCTTTGAGAAAGAAATTTGGCCCAATTTTGAGATTTTTGCTAAGCCGCGCGCCTGTCAAATAGTGTCCGAGCTAGGGTTAGGAATAGGTAGAAAACAACACCTAGACATTTTGGAATGCCTTGGATGTGTTTTAGGGTGTATTTGAAATGCTGGAAGAGTGTTGTTTCGTTGTTTCTTTGAGAAAGAAATCTGGCCCAATTTTGAGATTTTTGCTAAGCCGCGCGCCTGTCAAATAGTGTCCGAGCTAGGGTTAGGGTTAGATTGAAAAGAACACCTAGACATTTTGGAATGCCTTGGATGTGTTTTAGGGTGTATTTGAAATGCTGGAAGAGTGTTGTTTCGTTGTTTCTTTGAGAAAGAAATTTGGCCCAATTTTGAGATTTTTGCTAAGCCGCGCGCCTGTCAAATAGTGTCCGAGCTAGGGTTATGGTTAGATTGAAAAGAACACCTAGACATTTTGGAATGCCTTGGATGTGTTTTAGGGTGTATTTGAAATGCTGGAAGAGTGTTGTTTCATTGAGAATGAAATTTGGCCAAATTTTGAGATTTTTGCTAAGCCGTGCGCCTGTCAACTATTATCCGAGGTATGGTTAGGGTTAGGTTGAAAACAACACCATGACATTTTGCAATGCCTTGGATGTGTTTTAGGGTGTATTTGAAATGCAGGAAGAGTGTCGTTTCGTTGTTTCTTTGAGAAAGAAATTTGGCCCAATTTTGAGATTTTTGCTAAGCCGCTAGCCTGTCAAATAGTGTCCGAGCTATGGTTAGGGTTAGGTTGAAAAGAAAACCTAGACATTTTGGAATGCCTTGGATGTGTTTTAGGGTGTATTTGAAATACTGGAAGAGTGTTGTTTCGTTGTTTCTTTGAGAAAGAAATTTGGCCCATTTTGAGATTTTTGCTAAGCCGCGCGCCTGACATATAGTGTCCGAGCCAGGGTTAGGGTTATGTAGAAAACAACACCTAGTCATTTTGGAATGCCTTGGATTTGTTTTAGGGTGTATTTGAAATTCTGGAAGAGTGTCGTTTCGTTGTTTCTTTGAGAAAGAAATTTGGCTCAATTTTGAGATTTTTGCTAAGCCGCGCGCCTGTCAAATAGTGTCCGAGCTAGGGTTAGGGTTAGGTTGAAAAGAACACCTAGACATTTTGGAATACCTTGGATGTGTTTTAGGGTGTATTTGAAATGCTGGAAGAGTGTTGTTTCGTTGTTTCTTTGAGAAAGAAATTTGGCCCAATTTTGAGATTTTTGCTAAGCCGCGCGCCTGTCAAATAGTGTCCGAGCTAGGGTTAGGAATAGGTAGAAAACAACACCTAGACATTTTGGAATGCCTTGGATGTGTTTTAGGGTGTATTTGAAATGCTGGAAGAGTGTTGTTTCGTTCTTTGTTTGAGAAAGAAATTTGGCCCAATTTTGATATTTTTGCTAAGCCGCGCGCCTGTCAAATGGTGTCCGAGCTAGGGTTAGGGTAAGGTTGAAAAGAACACCTAGACATTTTGAAATGCCTTGGATGTATTTTAGGGTGTATTTGAAATGCTGGAAGAATGTTGCTTCGTTGTTTCTTTGAGATTGAAATTTGGCCCAATATTGAGATTTTTGCTAAGCCGCGCGCCTGTCAAAAAGTGTCCGAGCTAGGGTTAGGGTTATGTAGAAAACAACACCTAGACATTTTGGAATGCCTTGGATGTGTTTTAGGGTGTATTTGAAACACTGGAAGAGTGTCGATTCGTTGTTTCTTTGAGATAGAAATCTGGCCCAATTTTGAGATTTTTCTAAGCCGCGCGCCTATCATGAAGTGTCCGAGCTAGGGTTAGGATTATGTGGAAAACAACACCTAGACATTTTGGAATGCCTTGGATGTGTTTTAGGGTGTATTTGAAATGCTAGAAGAGTGTTGTTTCGTTGTTTCTTTGAGAAAGAAATTTGGCCCAATTTTGAGATTTTTGCTAAGCCGCGCGCCTGTCAAATAGTGTCCGAGCTAGGGTTAGGGTTAGATTGAAAAGAACACCTAGACATTTTGGAATGCCTTGGATGTGTTTTAGGGTGTATTTGAAATGCTGGAAGAGTGTTGTTTCGTTCTTTCTTTGAGAAAGAAATTTGGCCCAATTTTGATATTTTTGCTAAGCCGCGCGCCTATCAAGAAATGTCCGAGCTAGGGTTAGGATTATGTGGAAAACAACACCTAGACATTTTGGAATGCCTTGGATGTGTTTTAGGGTGTATTTGAAATGCTGGAAGAGTGTCGTTTCGTTGTTTCTTTGAGAAAGAAATTTGGCCCAATTTTGAGATTTTTGCTAAGCCGCGCGCCTGTCAAATAGTGTCCGAGCTATGGTTAGGGTTAGGTTGAAAAGAACAGCTAGACATTTTGGAATGCCTTGGATGTGTTTTAGGGTGTATTTGAAATGCTGGAAGAGTGTCGTTTCGTTGTTTCTTTGAGAAAGAAATTTGGCCCAATTTTGAGATTTTTGCTAAGCCGCGCGCCTGTCAACTATTATCCGAGCTATGGTTAGGGTTAGGTTGAAAACAACACCTAGACATTTTTCAATGCCTTGGATGTGTTTTAGGATGTATTTGAAATGCTGGAAGAGTGTTGTTTCGTTGTTTCTTTGAGAAAGAAATTTGGCACAATTTTGAGATTTTTGCTAAGCCGCGCGCCTGTCAAATAGTGTCCGAGCTAGGGTTAGGGTTAGGTTGAAAAGAACACCTAGACATTTTGGAATGCCTTGGATGTGTTTTAGGGTGTATTTGAAATGCTGGAAGAGTGTTGTTTCGTTGTTTCTTTGAGAAAGAAATGTGGCCCAATTTTGAGATTTTTGCTAAGCCGCGCGCCTGTCAAATAGTGTCCGAGCTAGGGTTAGGAATAGGTAGAAAACAACACCTAGACATTTTGGAATGCCTTGGATGTGTTTTAGGGTGTATTTGAAATGCTGGAAGAGTGTTGTTTCGTTCTTTCTTTGAGAAAGAAATTTGGCCCAATTTTGATATTTTTGCTAAGCCGCGCGCCTGTCAAATGGTGTCCGAGCTAGGGTTAGGGTAAGGTTGAAAAGAACACCTAGACATTTTGAAATGCCTTGGATGTATTTTAGGGTGTATTTGAAATGCTGGAAGAATGTTGTTTCGTTGTTTCTTTGAGATTGAAATTTGGCCCAATTTTGAGATTTTTGCTAAGCCGCGCGCCTGTCAAAAAGTGTCCGAGCTAGGGTTAGGGTTATGTAGAAAACAACACCTAGACATTTTGGAATGCCTTGGATGTGTTTTAGGGTGTATTTAAAATACTGGAAGAGTGTCGTTTCGTTGTTTCTTTGAGATAGAAATCTGGCCCAATTTTGAGATTTTTCTAAGCCGCGCGCCTATCAAGAAGTGTCCGAGCTAGGGTTAGGATTATGTGGAAAACAACACCTAGACATTTTGGAATGCCTTGGATGTGTTTTAGGGTGTATTTGAAATGCTGGAAGAGTGCCGTTTCGTTGTTTCTTTGAGAAAGAAATTTGGCCCAATTTTGAGATTTTTGCTAAGCCGCGCGCCTGTCAAAGAGTGTCCGAGCTAGGGTTAGGGTTATGTAGAAAACAAAACCTAGACATTTTGGAATGCCTTGGATGTGTTTTACGGTGTATTTGAAATGCTGGAAGAGTGTCGTTTCGTTGTTTCTTTGAGAAAGAAACCTGGCCCAATTTTGAGATTTTTCTAAGCCGCGCGCCTGTCAAGAAGTGTCCGAGCTAGGGTTAGGGTTATGTAGAAAACAAAACCTAGACATTTTGGAATGCCTTGGATGTGTTTTAGGGTGTATTTGAAATGCTGGAAGAGTGTCATTTCGTTGTTTCTTTGAGAAAGAAATTTGGCCCAATTTTGAGATTTTTGCTAAGCCGCGCGCCTGTCAACTATTATCCGAGGTATGGTTAGGGTTAGGTTGAAAACAACACCTAGACATTTTGCAATGCCTTGGATGTGTTTTAGGGTGTATTTGAAATGCTGGAAGAGTGTCGTTTCGTTGTTTCTTTGAGAAAGAAATTTGGCCCAATTTTGAGATTTTTGCTAAGCCGCGCGCCTGTCAAATGGTGTCCGAGCTAGGGTTAGGGTAAGGTTGAAAAGAACACCTAGACATTTTGAAATGCCTTGGATGTATTTTAGGGTGTATTTGAAATGCTGGAAGAATGTTGTTTCGTTGTTTCTTTGAGATTGAAATTTGGCCCAATATTGAGATTTTTGCTAAGCCGCGCGCCTGTCAAAAAGTGTCCGAGCTAGGGTTAGGGTTATGTAGAAAACAACACCTAGACATTTTGGAATGCCTTGGATGTGTTTTAGGGTGTATTTGAAATACTGGAAGAGTGTCGATTCGTTGTTTCTTTGAGATAGAAATCTGGCCCAATTTTGAGATTTTTCTAAGCCGCGCGCCTATCATGAAGTGTCCGAGCTAGGGTTAGGATTATGTGGAAAACAACACCTAGACATTTTGGAATGCCTTGGATGTGTTTTAGGGTGTATTTGAAATGCTGGAAGAGTGCCGTTTCGTTGTTTCTTTGAGAAAGAAATTTGGCCCAATTTTGAGATTTTTGCTAAGCCGCGCACCTGTCAAAGAGTGTCCGAGCTAGGGTTAGGGTTAGATTGAAAAGAACACCTAGACATTTTGGAATGCCTTGGATGTGTTTTAGGGTGTATTTGAAATGCTGGAAGAGTGTTGATTCATTGTTTATTTGAGAAAGAAATTTGGCTCAATTTTGAGATTTTTGCTAAGCCGCGCGCCTGTCAACTATTATCCGAGCTAAGGTTAGGGTTAGGTTGAAAAGAACACCTAGACATTTTGGAATGCCTTGGATGTATTTTAGGGTGTATTTGAAATGCTGGAAGAGTGTTGTTTCGTTGTTTCTTTGAGAAAGAAATCTGGCACAATTTTGAGATTTTTGTTAAGCCGTGCGCCTGTCAAATAGTGTCCGAGCTAGGGTTAGGGTTAGGTAGAAAACAACACCTAGACATTTTGCAATGCCTTGGATGTGTTTTAGGGTGTATTTGAAATGCTGGAAGAGTGTCGTTTTGTTGTTTCTTTGAGAAAGAAATTTGGCCCAATTTTGAGATTTTTTCTAAGCCGCGCGCCTGTCAAAGAGTGTCCGAGCTAGGGTTAGGGTTATGTAGAAAACAAAACCTAGACATTTTGGAATGCCTTGGATGTGTTTTAGGGTGTATTTGAAATGCTGGAAGAGTGTCATTTCGTTGTTTCTTTGAGAAAGAAATTTGGCCCAATTTTGAGATTTTTGCTAAGCCGCGCGCCTGTCAACTATTATCCGAGGTATGGTTAGGGTTAGGTTGAAAACAACACCTAGACATTTTGCAATGCCTTGGATGTGTTTTAGGGTGTATTTTAAATGCTGGAAGAGTGTCGTTTCGTTGTTTCTTTGAGAAAGAAATTTGGCCCAATTTTGAGATTTTTGCTAAGCCGCGCGCCTGTCAAATAGTGTCCGAGCTAGGGTTAGGGTTAGGTTGAAAAGAACACCTAGACATTTTGGAATGCCTTGGATGTGTTTTAGGGTGTATTTGAAATGCTGGAAGAGTGTCGTTTTGTTGTTTCTTTGAGAAAGAAATTTGGCCCAATTTTGAGATTTTTGCTAAGCCGCGCGCCTGTCAAATGGTGTCCGAGCTAGGGTTAGGGTAAGGTTGAAAAGAACACCTAGACATTTTGAAATGCCTTGGATGTATTTTAGGGTGTATTTGAAATGCTGGAAGAATGTTGTTTCGTTGTTTCTTTGAGATTGAAATTTGGCCCAATATTGAGATTTTTGCTAAGCCGCGCGCCTGTCAAAAAGTGTCCGAGCTAGGGTTAGGGTTATGTAGAAAACAACACCTAGACATTTTGGAATGCCTTGGATGTGTTTTAGGGTGTATTTGAAATACTGGAAGAGTGTCGATTCGTTGTTTCTTTGAGATAGAAATCTGGCCCAATTTTGAGATTTTTCTAAGCCGCGCGCCTATCATGAAGTGTCCGAGCTAGGGTTAGGATTATGTGGAAAACAACACCTAGACATTTTGGAATGCCTTGGATGTGTTTTAGGGTGTATTTGAAATGCTGGAAGAGTGCCGTTTCGTTGTTTCTTTGAGAAAGAAATTTGGCCCAATTTTGAGATTTTTGCTAAGCCGCGCACCTGTCAAATAGTGTCCGAGCTAGGGTTAGGGTTAGATTGAAAAGAACACCTAGACATTTTGGAATGCCTTGGATGTGTTTTAGGGTGTATTTGAAATGCTGGAAGAGTGTCGTTTCGTTGTTTCTTTGAGAAAGAAATTTGGCCCAATTTTGAGATTTTTGCTAAGCCGCGCGCCTGTCAAATAGTGTCCGAGCTATGGTTAGGGTTAGGTTGAAAAGAACAGCTAGACATTTTGGAATGCCTTGGATGTGTTTTAGGGTGTATTTGAAATGCTGGAAGAGTGTCGTTTCGTTGTTTCTTTGAGAAAGAAATTTGGCCCAATTTTGAGATTTTTGCTAAGCCGCGCGCCTGTCAACTATTATCCGAGCTATGGTTAGGGTTAGGTTGAAAACAACACCTAGACATTTTTCAATGCCTTGGATGTGTTTTAGGATGTATTTGAAATGCTGGAAGAGTGTTGTTTCGTTGTTTCTTTGAGAAAGAAATTTGGCACAATTTTGAGATTTTTGCTAAGCCGCGCGCCTGTCAAATAGTGTCCGAGCTAGGGTTAGGGTTAGGTTGAAAAGAACACCTAGACATTTTGGAATGCCTTGGATGTGTTTTAGGGTGTATTTGAAATGCTGGAAGAGTGTTGTTTCGTTGTTTCTTTGAGAAAGAAATGTGGCCCAATTTTGAGATTTTTGCTAAGCCGCGCGCCTGTCAAATAGTGTCCGAGCTAGGGTTAGGAATAGGTAGAAAACAACACCTAGACATTTTGGAATGCCTTGGATGTGTTTTAGGGTGTATTTGAAATGCTGGAAGAGTGTTGTTTCGTTCTTTCTTTGAGAAAGAAATTTGGCCCAATTTTGATATTTTTGCTAAGCCGCGCGCCTGTCAAATGGTGTCCGAGCTAGGGTTAGGGTAAGGTTGAAAAGAACACCTAGACATTTTGAAATGCCTTGGATGTATTTTAGGGTGTATTTGAAATGCTGGAAGAATGTTGTTTCGTTGTTTCTTTGAGATTGAAATTTGGCCCAATTTTGAGATTTTTGCTAAGCCGCGCGCCTGTCAAAAAGTGTCCGAGCTAGGGTTAGGGTTATGTAGAAAACAACACCTAGACATTTTGGAATGCCTTGGATGTGTTTTAGGGTGTATTTAAAATACTGGAAGAGTGTCGTTTCGTTGTTTCTTTGAGATAGAAATCTGGCCCAATTTTGAGATTTTTCTAAGCCGCGCGCCTATCAAGAAGTGTCCGAGCTAGGGTTAGGATTATGTGGAAAACAACACCTAGACATTTTGGAATGCCTTGGATGTGTTTTAGGGTGTATTTGAAATGCTGGAAGAGTGCCGTTTCGTTGTTTCTTTGAGAAAGAAATTTGGCCCAATTTTGAGATTTTTGCTAAGCCGCGCGCCTGTCAAAGAGTGTCCGAGCTAGGGTTAGGGTTATGTAGAAAACAAAACCTAGACATTTTGGAATGCCTTGGATGTGTTTTAGGGTGTATTTGAAATGCTGGAAGAGTGTCGTTTCGTTGTTTCTTTGAGAAAGAAACCTGGCCCAATTTTGAGATTTTTCTAAGCCGCGCGCCTGTCAAGAAGTGTCCGAGCTAGGGTTAGGGTTATGTAGAAAACAAAACCTAGACATTTTGGAATGCCTTGGATGTGTTTTAGGGTGTATTTGAAATGCTGGAAGAGTGTCATTTCGTTGTTTCTTTGAGAAAGAAATTTGGCCCAATTTTGAGATTTTTGCTAAGCCGCGCGCCTGTCAACTATTATCCGAGGTATGGTTAGGGTTAGGTTGAAAACAACACCTAGACATTTTGCAATGCCTTGGATGTGTTTTAGGGTGTATTTGAAATGCTGGAAGAGTGTCGTTTCGTTGTTTCTTTGAGAAAGAAATTTGGCCCAATTTTGAGATTTTTGCTAAGCCGCGCGCCTGTCAAATGGTGTCCGAGCTAGGGTTAGGGTAAGGTTGAAAAGAACACCTAGACATTTTGAAATGCCTTGGATGTATTTTAGGGTGTATTTGAAATGCTGGAAGAATGTTGTTTCGTTGTTTCTTTGAGATTGAAATTTGGCCCAATATTGAGATTTTTGCTAAGCCGCGCGCCTGTCAAAAAGTGTCCGAGCTAGGGTTAGGGTTATGTAGAAAACAACACCTAGACATTTTGGAATGCCTTGGATGTGTTTTAGGGTGTATTTGAAATACTGGAAGAGTGTCGATTCGTTGTTTCTTTGAGATAGAAATCTGGCCCAATTTTGAGATTTTTCTAAGCCGCGCGCCTATCATGAAGTGTCCGAGCTAGGGTTAGGATTATGTGGAAAACAACACCTAGACATTTTGGAATGCCTTGGATGTGTTTTAGGGTGTATTTGAAATGCTGGAAGAGTGCCGTTTCGTTGTTTCTTTGAGAAAGAAATTTGGCCCAATTTTGAGATTTTTGCTAAGCCGCGCACCTGTCAAAGAGTGTCCGAGCTAGGGTTAGGGTTAGATTGAAAAGAACACCTAGACATTTTGGAATGCCTTGGATGTGTTTTAGGGTGTATTTGAAATGCTGGAAGAGTGTTGATTCATTGTTTATTTGAGAAAGAAATTTGGCTCAATTTTGAGATTTTTGCTAAGCCGCGCGCCTGTCAACTATTATCCGAGCTAAGGTTAGGGTTAGGTTGAAAAGAACACCTAGACATTTTGGAATGCCTTGGATGTATTTTAGGGTGTATTTGAAATGCTGGAAGAGTGTTGTTTCGTTGTTTCTTTGAGAAAGAAATCTGGCACAATTTTGAGATTTTTGTTAAGCCGTGCGCCTGTCAAATAGTGTCCGAGCTAGGGTTAGGGTTAGGTAGAAAACAACACCTAGACATTTTGCAATGCCTTGGATGTGTTTTAGGGTGTATTTGAAATGCTGGAAGAGTGTCGTTTTGTTGTTTCTTTGAGAAAGAAATTTGGCCCAATTTTGAGATTTTTTCTAAGCCGCGCGCCTGTCAAAGAGTGTCCGAGCTAGGGTTAGGGTTATGTAGAAAACAAAACCTAGACATTTTGGAATGCCTTGGATGTGTTTTAGGGTGTATTTGAAATGCTGGAAGAGTGTCATTTCGTTGTTTCTTTGAGAAAGAAATTTGGCCCAATTTTGAGATTTTTGCTAAGCCGCGCGCCTGTCAACTATTATCCGAGGTATGGTTAGGGTTAGGTTGAAAACAACACCTAGACATTTTGCAATGCCTTGGATGTGTTTTAGGGTGTATTTTAAATGCTGGAAGAGTGTCGTTTCGTTGTTTCTTTGAGAAAGAAATTTGGCCCAATTTTGAGATTTTTGCTAAGCCGCGCGCCTGTCAAATAGTGTCCGAGCTAGGGTTAGGGTTAGGTTGAAAAGAACACCTAGACATTTTGGAATGCCTTGGATGTGTTTTAGGGTGTATTTGAAATGCTGGAAGAGTGTCGTTTTGTTGTTTCTTTGAGAAAGAAATTTGGCCCAATTTTGAGATTTTTGCTAAGCCGCGCGCCTGTCAAATGGTGTCCGAGCTAGGGTTAGGGTAAGGTTGAAAAGAACACCTAGACATTTTGAAATGCCTTGGATGTATTTTAGGGTGTATTTGAAATGCTGGAAGAATGTTGTTTCGTTGTTTCTTTGAGATTGAAATTTGGCCCAATATTGAGATTTTTGCTAAGCCGCGCGCCTGTCAAAAAGTGTCCGAGCTAGGGTTAGGGTTATGTAGAAAACAACACCTAGACATTTTGGAATGCCTTGGATGTGTTTTAGGGTGTATTTGAAATACTGGAAGAGTGTCGATTCGTTGTTTCTTTGAGATAGAAATCTGGCCCAATTTTGAGATTTTTCTAAGCCGCGCGCCTATCATGAAGTGTCCGAGCTAGGGTTAGGATTATGTGGAAAACAACACCTAGACATTTTGGAATGCCTTGGATGTGTTTTAGGGTGTATTTGAAATGCTGGAAGAGTGCCGTTTCGTTGTTTCTTTGAGAAAGAAATTTGGCCCAATTTTGAGATTTTTGCTAAGCCGCGCACCTGTCAAAGAGTGTCCGAGCTAGGGTTAGGGTTATGTAGAAAACAAAACCTAGACATTTTGGAATGCCTTGGATGTGTTTTAGGGTGTATTTGAAATGCTGGAAGAGTGTCGTTTCGTTGTTTCTTTGAGAAAGAAATTTTGCCCAATTTTGAGATTTTTGCTAAGCCGCGCGCCTGTCAAATAGTGTCCGAGCTAGGGTTAGGGTTAGATTGAAAAGAACACCTAGACATTTTGGAATGCCTTGGATGTGTTTTAGGGTGTATTTGAAATGCTGGAAGAGTGTCGTTTTGTTGTTTCTTTGAGAAAGAAATTTGGCCCAATTTTGAGATTTTTTCTAAGCCGCGCGCCTGTCAAAGAGTGTCCGAGCTAGGGTTAGGGTTATGTAGAAAACAAAACCTAGACATTTTGGAATGCCTTGGATGTGTTTTAGGGTGTATTTGAAATGCTGGAAGAGTGTCATTTCGTTGTTTCTTTGAGAAAGAAATTTGGCCCAATTTTGAGATTTTTGCTAAGCCGCGCGCCTGTCAACTATTATCCGAGGTATGGTTAGGGTTAGGTTGAAAACAACACCTAGACATTTTGCAATGCCTTGGATGTGTTTTAGGGTGTATTTTAAATGCTGGAAGAGTGTCGTTTCGTTGTTTCTTTGAGAAAGAAATTTGGCCCAATTTTGAGATTTTTGCTAAGCCGCGCGCCTGTCAAATGGTGTCCGAGCTAGGGTTAGGGTAAGGTTGAAAAGAACACCTAGACATTTTGAAATGCCTTGGATGTATTTTAGGGTGTATTTGAAATGCTGGAAGAATGTTGTTTCGTTGTTTCTTTGAGATTGAAATTTGGCCCAATATTGAGATTTTTGCTAAGCCGCGCGCCTGTCAAAAAGTGTCCGAGCTAGGGTTAGGGTTATGTAGAAAACAACACCTAGACATTTTGGAATGCCTTGGATGTGTTTTAGGGTGTATTTGAAATACTGGAAGAGTGTCGATTCGTTGTTTCTTTGAGATAGAAATCTGGCCCAATTTTGAGATTTTTCTAAGCCGCGCGCCTATCATGAAGTGTCCGAGCTCGGGTTAGGATTATGTGGAAAACAACACCTAGACATTTTGGAATGCCTTGGATGTGTTTTAGGGTGTATTTGAAATGCTGGAAGAGTGCCGTTTCGTTGTTTCTTTGAGAAAGAAATTTGGCCCAATTTTGAGATTTTTGCTAAGCCGCGCACCTGTCAAAGAGTGTCCGAGCTAGGGTTAGGGTTATGTAGAAAACAAAACCTAGACATTTTGGAATGCCTTGGATGTGTTTTAGGGTGTATTTGAAATGCTGGAAGAGTGTCGTTTCGTTGTTTCTTTGAGAAAGAAATTTTGCCCAATTTTGAGATTTTTGCTAAGCCGCGCGCCTGTCAAATAGTGTCCGAGCTAGGGTTAGGGTTAGATTGAAAAGAACACCTAGACATTTTGGAATGCCTTGGATGTGTTTTAGGGTGTATTTGAAATGCTGGAAGAGTGTCGTTTTGTTGTTTCTTTGAGAAAGAAATTTGGCCCAATTTTGAGATTTTTTCTAAGCCGCGCGCCTGTCAAAGAGTGTCCGAGCTAGGGTTAGGGTTATGTAGAAAACAAAACCTAGACATTTTGGAATGCCTTGGATGTGTTTTAGGGTGTATTTGAAATGCTGGAAGAGTGTCATTTCGTTGTTTCTTTGAGAAAGAAATTTGGCCCAATTTTGAGATTTTTGCTAAGCCGCGCGCCTGTCAACTATTATCCGAGGTATGGTTAGGGTTAGGTTGAAAACAACACCTAGACTTTTTGCAATGCCTTGGATGTGTTTTAGGGTGTATTTTAAATGCTGGAAGAGTGTCGTTTCGTTGTTTCTTTGAGAAAGAAATTTGGCCCAATTTTGAGATTTTTGCTAAGCCGCGCGCCTGTCAAATAGTGTCCGAGCTAGGGTTAGGGTTAGGTTGAAAAGAACACCTAGACATTTTGGAATGCCTTGGATGTGTTTTAGGGTGTATTTGAAATGCTGGAAGAGTGTCGTTTCGTTGTTTCTTTGAGAAAGAAATTTGGCCCAATTTTGAGATTTTTGCTAAGCCGCGCGCCTGTCAAATGGTGTCCGAGCTAGGGTTAGGGTAAGGTTGAAAAGAACACCTAGACATTTTGAAATGCCTTGGATGTATTTTAGGGTGTATTTGAAATGCTGGAAGAATGTTGCTTCGTTGTTTCTTTGAGATTGAAATTTGGCCCAATATTGAGATTTTTGCTAAGCCGCGCGCCTGTCAAAAAGTGTCCGAGCTAGGGTTAGGGTTATGTAGAAAACAACACCTAGACATTTTGGAATGTCTTGGATGTGTTTTAGGGTGTATTTGAAATACTGGAAGAGTGTCGATTCGTTGTTTCTTTGAGATAGAAATCTGGCCCAATTTTGAGATTTTTCTAAGCCGCGCGCCTATCATGAAGTGTCCGAGCTAGGGTTAGGATTATGTGGAAAACAACACCTAGACATTTTGGAATGCCTTGGATGTGTTTTAGGGTGTATTTGAAATGCTGGAAGAGTGCCGTTTCGTTGTTTCTTTGAGAAAGAAATTTGGCCCAATTTTGAGATTTTTGCTAAGCCGCGCGCCTGTCAAATAGTGTCCGAGCTAGGGTTAGGGTTAGATTGAAAAGAACACCTAGACATTTTGGAATGCCTTGGATGTGTTCTAGGGTGTTTTTGAAATGCTGGAAGAGTGTCGTTTCATTGTTTCTTTGAGAAAGAAATTTGGCCCAATTTTGAGATTTTTGCTAAGCCGCTCGCCTGTCAAAAAGTGTCCGAGCTAGGGTTAGGGTTATGTAGAAAACAAAACCTAGACATTTTGGAATGCCTTGGATGTGTTTTAGGGTGTATTTGAAATGCTAGAAGAGTGTTGTTTCGTTGTTTCTTTGAGAAAGAAATTTGGCCCAATTTTGAGATTTTTGCTAAGCCGCGCGCCTGTCAAATAGTGTCCGAGCTATGGTTAGGGTTAGGTTGAAAAGAACAGCTAGACATTTTGGAATGCCTTGGATGTGTTTTAGGGTGTATTTGAAATGCTGGAAGAGTGTCGTTTCGTTGTTTCTTTGAGAAAGAAATTTGGCCCAATTTTGAGATTTTTGCTAAGCCGCGCGCCTGTCAACTATTATCCGAGCTATGGTTAGGGTTAGGTTGAAAACAACACCTAGACATTTTTCAATGCCTTGGATGTGTTTTAGGATGTATTTGAAATGCTGGAAGAGTGTTGTTTCGTTGTTTCTTTGAGAAAGAAATTTGGCACAATTTTGAGATTTTTGCTAAGCCGCGCGCCTGTCAAATAGTGTCCGAGCTAGGGTTAGGGTTAGGTTGAAAAGAACACCTAGACATTTTGGAATGCCTTGGATGTGTTTTAGGGTGTATTTGAAATGCTGGAAGAGTGTTGTTTCGTTGTTTCTTTGAGAAAGAAATGTGGCCCAATTTTGAGATTTTTGCTAAGCCGCGCGCCTGTCAAATAGTGTCCGAGCTAGGGTTAGGAATAGGTAGAAAACAACACCAAGACATTTTGGAATGCCTTGGATGTGTTTTAGGGTGTATTTGAAATGCTGGAAGAGTGTTGTTTCGTTCTTTCTTTGAGAAAGAAATTTGGCCCAATTTTGATATTTTTGCTAAGCCGCGCGCCTGTCAAATGGTGTCCGAGCTAGGGTTAGGGTAAGGTTGAAAAGAACACCTAGACATTTTGAAATGCCTTGGATGTATTTTAGGGTGTATTTGAAATGCTGGAAGAATGTTGTTTCGTTGTTTCTTTGAGATTGAAATTTGGCCCAATTTTGAGATTTTTGCTAAGCCGCGCGCCTGTCAAAAAGTGTCCGAGCTAGGGTTAGGGTTATGTAGAAAACAACACCTAGACATTTTGGAATGCCTTGGATGTGTTTTAGGGTGTATTTAAAATACTGGAAGAGTGTCGTTTCGTTGTTTCTTTGAGATAGAAATCTGGCCCAATTTTGAGATTTTTCTAAGCCGCGCGCCTATCAAGAAGTGTCCGAGCTAGGGTTAGGATTATGTGGAAAACAACACCTAGACATTTTGGAATGCCTTGGATGTGTTTTAGGGTGTATTTGAAATGCTGGAAGAGTGCCGTTTCGTTGTTTCTTTGAGAAAGAAATTTGGCCCAATTTTGAGATTTTTGCTAAGCCGCGCGCCTGTCAAAGAGTGTCCGAGCTAGGGTTAGGGTTATGTAGAAAACAAAACCTAGACATTTTGGAATGCCTTGGATGTGTTTTAGGGTGTATTTGAAATGCTGGAAGAGTGTCGTTTCGTTGTTTCTTTGAGAAAGAAATTTGGCCCAATTTTGATATTTTTGCTAAGCCGCGCGCCTGTCAAATGGTGTCCGAGCTAGGGTTAGGGTAAGGTTGAAAAGAACACCTAGACATTTTGAAATGCCTTGGATGTATTTTAGGGTGTATTTGAAATGCTGGAAGAATGTTGCTTCGTTGTTTCTTTGAGATTGAAATTTGGCCCAATATTGAGATTTTTGCTAAGCCGCGCGCCTGTCAAAAAGTGTCCGAGCTAGGGTTAGGGTTATGTAGAAAACAACACCTAGACATTTTGGAATGTCTTGGATGTGTTTTAGGGTGTATTTGAAATACTGGAAGAGTGTCGATTCGTTGTTTCTTTGAGATAGAAATCTGGCCCAATTTTGAGATTTTTCTAAGCCGCGCGCCTATCATGAAGTGTCCGAGCTAGGGTTAGGATTATGTGGAAAACAACACCTAGACATTTTGGAATGCCTTGGATGTGTTTTAGGGTGTATTTGAAATGCTGGAAGAGTGCCGTTTCGTTGTTTCTTTGAGAAAGAAATTTGGCCCAATTTTGAGATTTTTGCTAAGCCGCGCGCCTGTCAAATAGTGTCCGAGCTAGGGTTAGGGTTAGATTGAAAAGAACACCTAGACATTTTGGAATGCCTTGGATGTGTTTTAGGGTGTTTTTGAAATGCTGGAAGAGTGTCGTTTCATTGTTTCTTTGAGAAAGAAATTTGGCCCAATTTTGAGATTTTTGCTAAGCCGCTCGCCTGTCAAAAAGTGTCCGAGCTAGGGTTAGGGTTATGTAGAAAACAAAACCTAGACATTTTGGAATGCCTTGGATGTGTTTTAGGGTGTATTTGAAATGCTAGAAGAGTGTTGTTTCGTTGTTTCTTTGAGAAAGAAATTTGGCCCAATTTTGAGATTTTTGCTAAGCCGCGCGCCTGTCAAATAGTGTCCGAGCTATGGTTAGGGTTAGGTTGAAAAGAACAGCTAGACATTTTGGAATGCCTTGGATGTGTTTTAGGGTGTATTTGAAATGCTGGAAGAGTGTCGTTTCGTTGTTTCTTTGAGAAAGAAATTTGGCCCAATTTTGAGATTTTTGCTAAGCCGCGCGCCTGTCAACTATTATCCGAGCTATGGTTAGGGTTAGGTTGAAAACAACACCTAGACATTTTTCAATGCCTTGGATGTGTTTTAGGATGTATTTGAAATGCTGGAAGAGTGTTGTTTCGTTGTTTCTTTGAGAAAGAAATTTGGCACAATTTTGAGATTTTTGCTAAGCCGCGCGCCTGTCAAATAGTGTCCGAGCTAGGGTTAGGGTTAGGTTGAAAAGAACACCTAGACATTTTGGAATGCCTTGGATGTGTTTTAGGGTGTATTTGAAATGCTGGAAGAGTGTTGTTTCGTTGTTTCTTTGAGAAAGAAATGTGGCCCAATTTTGAGATTTTTGCTAAGCCGCGCGCCTGTCAAATAGTGTCCGAGCTAGGGTTAGGAATAGGTAGAAAACAACACCAAGACATTTTGGAATGCCTTGGATGTGTTTTAGGGTGTATTTGAAATGCTGGAAGAGTGTTGTTTCGTTCTTTCTTTGAGAAAGAAATTTGGCCCAATTTTGATATTTTTGCTAAGCCGCGCGCCTGTCAAATGGTGTCCGAGCTAGGGTTAGGGTAAGGTTGAAAAGAACACCTAGACATTTTGAAATGCCTTGGATGTATTTTAGGGTGTATTTGAAATGCTGGAAGAATGTTGTTTCGTTGTTTCTTTGAGATTGAAATTTGGCCCAATTTTGAGATTTTTGCTAAGCCGCGCGCCTGTCAAAAAGTGTCCGAGCTAGGGTTAGGGTTATGTAGAAAACAACACCTAGACATTTTGGAATGCCTTGGATGTGTTTTAGGGTGTATTTAAAATACTGGAAGAGTGTCGTTTCGTTGTTTCTTTGAGATAGAAATCTGGCCCAATTTTGAGATTTTTCTAAGCCGCGCGCCTATCAAGAAGTGTCCGAGCTAGGGTTAGGATTATGTGGAAAACAACACCTAGACATTTTGGAATGCCTTGGATGTGTTTTAGGGTGTATTTGAAATGCTGGAAGAGTGCCGTTTCGTTGTTTCTTTGAGAAAGAAATTTGGCCCAATTTTGAGATTTTTGCTAAGCCGCGCGCCTGTCAAAGAGTGTCCGAGCTAGGGTTAGGGTTATGTAGAAAACAAAACCTAGACATTTTGGAATGCCTTGGATGTGTTTTAGGGTGTATTTGAAATGCTGGAAGAGTGTCGTTTCGTTGTTTCTTTGAGAAAGAAACCTGGCCCAATTTTGAGATTTTTCTAAGCCGCGCGCCTGTCAAGAAGTGTCCGAGCTAGGGTTAGGATTATGTGGAAAACAACACCTAGACATTTTGGAATGCCTTGGATGTGTTTTAGGGTGTATTTGAAATGCTGGAAGAGTGTCGTTTTGTTGTTTCTTTGAGAAAGAAATTTGGCCCAATTTTGAGATTTTTGCTAAGCCGCGCGCCTCTCAAATAGTGTCCGAGCTAGGGTTAGGGTTAGGTTGAAAAGAACACCTAGACATTTTGGAATGCCTTGGATGTGTTTTAGGGTGTATTTGAAATGCTGGAAGAGTGTCGTTTCGTTGTTTCTTTGAGAATGAAATTTGGCCCAATTTTGAGATTTTTGCTAAGCCGCGCGCCTGTCAACTATTATCCGAGCTATGGTTAGGGTTAGGTTGAAAACAACACCTAGACATTTTGAAATGCCTTGGATGTATTTTAGGGTGTATTTGAAATGCTGGAAGAATGTTGTTTCGTTGTTTCTTTGAGAAAGAAATCTGGCACAATTTTGAGATTTTTGTTAAGCCGTGCGCCTGTCAAAAAGTGTCCGAGCTAGGGTTAGGGTTATGTAGAAAACAACACCTAGACATGTTGGAATGCCTTGGATGTGTTTTAGGGTGTATTTGAAATCCTGGAAGAGTGCCGTTTCGTTGTTTCTTTGAGAAAGAAATTTGGCCCAATTTTGAGATTTTTTCTAAGCCGCGCGCCTGTAAAAGAGTGTCCGAGCTAGGGTTAGGGTTATGTAGAAAACAAAACCTAGACATTTTGGAATGCCTTGGATGTGTTTTAGGGTGTATTTGAAATGCTGGAAGAGTGTCATTTCGTTGTTTCTTTGAGAAAGAAATTTGGCCCAATTTTGAGATTTTTGCTAAGCCGCGCGCCTGTCAACTATTATCCGAGGTATGGTTAGGGTTAGGTTGAAAACAACACCTAGACATTTTGCAATGCCTTGGATGTGTTTTAGGGTGTATTTGAAATGCTGGAAGAGTGTCGTTTCGTTGTTTCTTTGAGAAAGAAATTTGGCCCAATTTTGAGATTTTTGCTAAGCCGCGCGCCTGTCAAATGGTGTCCGAGCTAGGGTTAGGGTAAGGTTGAAAAGAACACCTAGACATTTTGAAATGCCTTGGATGTATTTTAGGGTGTATTTGAAATGCTGGAAGAATGTTGTTTCGTTGTTTCTTTGAGATTGAAATTTGGCCCAATATTGAGATTTTTGCTAAGCCGCGCGCCTGTCAAAAAGTGTCCGAGCTAGGGTTAGGGTTATGTAGAAAACAACACCTAGACATTTTGGAATGCCTTGGATGTGTTTTAGGGTGTATTTGAAATACTGGAAGAGTGTCGATTCGTTGTTTCTTTGAGATAGAAATCTGGCCCAATTTTGAGATTTTTCTAAGCCGCGCGCCTATCATGAAGTGTCCGAGCTAGGGTTAGGATTATGTGGAAAACAACACCTAGACATTTTGGAATGCCTTGGATGTGTTTTAGGGTGTATTTGAAATGCTGGAAGAGTGCCGTTTCGTTGTTTCTTTGAGAAAGAAATTTGGCCCAATTTTGAGATTTTTGCTAAGCCGCGCACCTGTCAAAGAGTGTCCGAGCTAGGGTTAGGGTTATGTAGAAAACAAAACCTAGACATTTTGGAATGCCTTGGATGTGTTTTAGGGTGTATTTGAAATGCTGGAAGAGTGTCGTTTCGTTGTTTCTTTGAGAAAGAAATTTGGCCCAATTTTGAGATTTTTGCTAAGCCGCGCGCCTGTCAAATAGTGTCCGAGCTAGGGTTAGGGTTAGATTGAAAAGAACACCTAGACATTTTGGAATGCCTTGGATGTGTTTTAGGGTGTATTTGAAATGCTGGAAGAGTGTTGATTCATTGTTTATTTGAGAAAGAAATTTGGCTCAATTTTGAGATTTTTGCTAAGCCGCGCGCCTGTCAACTATTATCCGAGCTAAGGTTAGGGTTAGGTTGAAAAGAACACCTAGACATTTTGGAATGCCTTGGATGTATTTTAGGGTGTATTTGAAATGCTGGAAGAGTGTTGTTTCGTTGTTTCTTTGAGAAAGAAATCTGGCACAATTTTGAGATTTTTGTTAAGCCGTGCGCCTGTCAAATAGTGTCCGAGCTAGGGTTAGGGTTAGGTAGAAAACAACACCTAGACATTTTGGAATGCCTTGGATGTGTTCTAGGGTGTTTTTGAAATACTGGAAGAGTGTCGTTTCATTGTTTCTTTGAGAAAGAATTTGGCCAAATTTTGAGATTTTTGCTAAGCCGCTCGCCTGTCAAAAAGTGTCCGAGCTAGGGTTAGGGTTAGGTAGAAAACAACACCTAGACATTTTGGAATGCCTTGGATGTGTTTTAGGGTGTATTTGAAATGCTGGAAGAGTGTCGTTTCATTGTTTCTTTGAGAAAGAACTTTGGCCCAATTTTGAGATTTTTGCTAAGCCGCGCGCCTGTCAAATAGTGTCCGAGCTATGGTTAGGGTTAGGTTGAAAAGAACACCTAGACATTTTGGAATGCCTTGGATGTGTTTTAGGGTGTATTTGAAATGCTGGAAGAGTGTCGTTTCGTTGTTTCTTTGAGAAAGAAATTTGGCCCAAT
This sequence comes from Atractosteus spatula, assembly GCF_055471065.1. Taxonomy (NCBI): domain Eukaryota; kingdom Metazoa; phylum Chordata; class Actinopteri; order Semionotiformes; family Lepisosteidae; genus Atractosteus; species Atractosteus spatula. Next base: position 44,005,842 of record NC_142712.1, on the reverse strand, counting down.
TTTGAGATTTTTGCTAAGCCGCGCGCCTGTCAACTATTATCCGAGCTATGGTTAGGGTTAGGTTAAAAACAACACCTAGACATTTTTCAATGCCTTGGATGTGTTTTAGGATGTATTTGAAATGCTGGAAGAGTGTTGTTTCGTTGTTTCTTTGAGAAAGAAATTTGGCACAATTTTGAGATTTTTGCTAAGCCGCGCGCCTGTCAAATAGTGTCCGAGCTAGGGTTAGGAATAGGTAGAAAACAACACCTAGACATTTTGGAATACCTTGGATGTGTTTTAGGGTGTATTTGAAATGCTGGAAGAGTGTTGTTTCGTTCTTTCTTTGAGAAAGAAATTTGGCCCAATTTTGATATTTTTGCTAAGCCGCGCGCCTGTCAAATGGTGTCCGAGCTAGGGTTAGGGTAAGGTTGAAAAGAACACCTAGACATTTTGAAATGCCTTGGATGTATTTTAGGGTGTATTTGAAATGCTGGAAGAATGTTGTTTCGTTGTTTCTTTGAGATTGAAATTTGGCTCAATTTTGAGATTTTTGCTAAGCCGCGCGCCTGTCAACTATTATCCAAGCTATGGTTAGGGTTAGGTTGAAAACAAGACGTAGACATTTTGGAATGCCTTGGATGTGTTTTAGGGTGTATTTGAAATTCTGGAAGAGTGTCGTTTCGTTGTTTCTTTGAGAAAGAAACCTGGCCCAATTTTGAGATTTTTCTAAGCCGCGCGCCTGTCAAGAAGTGTCCGAGCTAGGGTTAGGATTATGTGGAAAACAACACCTAGACATTTTGGAATGCCTTGGATGTGTTTTAGGGTGTATTTGAAATGCTGGAAGAGTGTTGTTTCGTTGTTTCATTGAGAATGAAATTTGGCCAAATTTTGAGATTTTTGCTAAGCCGTGCGCCTGTCAAATAGTGTCCGAGCTAGGTTTAGGGTTAGGTAGAAAACAACACCTAGACATTTTGCAATGCCTTGGATGTGTTTTAGGGTGTATTTGAAATGCTGGAAGAGTGTCGTTTTGTTGTTTCTTTGAGAAAGAAATTTGGCCCAATTTTGAGTTTTTTGCTAAGCCGCGCACCTGTCAAATAGTGTCCGAGCTAGGGTTAGGGTTAGGTTGAAAAGAACACCTAGACATTTTGGAATGCCTTGGATGTGTTTTAGGGTGTATTTGAAATGCTGGAAGAGTGTCGTTTCGTTGTTTCTTTGAGAAATAAATTTGGCTCAATTTTGAGATTTTTGCTAAGCCGCGCGCCTGTCAACTATTATCCAAGCTATGGTTAGGGTTAGGTTGAAAACAAGACGTAGACATTTTGGAATGCCTTGGATGTGTTTTAGGGTGTATTTGAAATGCTGGAAGAGTTTCGTTTCGTTGTTTCTTTGAGAAAGAAATTTGGCCCAATTTTGAGATTTTTGATAAGCCGCGCGCCTTTCAAAAAGTGTCTGAGCTAGGGTTAGGGTTATGTAGAAAACAACACCTAGACATTTTGGAATGCCTTGGATGTGTTTTAGGGTGTATTTGAAATCCTGGAAGAGTGCCGTTTCGTTGTTTCTTTGAGAAAGAAATTTGGCCCAATTTTGAGATTTTTGCTAAGCCGCGCGCCTGTCAAAAAGTGTCCGAGCTAGGGTTAGGGTTATGTAGAAAACAACACCTAGACATTTTGGAATACCTTGGATATGTTTTAGGGTGTATTTGAAATGCTGGAAGAGTGTCGTTTCGTTGTTTCTTTGAGAAAGAAACCTGGCCCAATTTTGAGATTTTTCTAAGCCGCGCGCCTGTCAAGAAGTGTCCGAGCTAGGGTTAGGATTATGTGGAAAACAACACCTAGACATTTTGGAATGCCTTGGATGTGTTTTAGGGTGTATTTGAAATGCTGGAAGAGTGTTGTTTCGTTGTTTCATTGAGAATGAAATTTGGCCAAATTTTGAGATTTTTGCTAAGCCGTGCGCCTGTCAAATAGTGTCCGAGCTAGGTTTAGGGTTAGGTAGAAAACAACACCTAGACATTTTGCAATGCCTTGGATGTGTTTTAGGGTGTATTTGAAATGCTGGAAGAGTGTCGTTTTGTTGTTTCTTTGAGAAAGAAATTTGGCCCAATTTTGAGATTTTTTCTAAGCCGCGCGCCTGTCAAAGAGTGTCCGAGCTAGGGTTAGGGTTATGTAGAAAACAAAACCTAGACATTTTGGAATGCCTTGGATGTGTTTTAGGGTGTATTTGAAATGCTGGAAGAGTGTCATTTCGTTGTTTCTTTGAGAAAGAAATTTGGCCCAATTTTGAGATTTTTGCTAAGCCGCGCGCCTGTCAACTATTATCCGAGGTATGGTTAGGGTTAGGTTGAAAACAACACCTAGACATTTTGCAATGCCTTGGATGTGTTTTAGGGTGTATTTTAAATGCTGGAAGAGTGTCGTTTCGTTGTTTCTTTGAGAAAGAAATTTGGCCCAATTTTGAGATTTTTGCTAAGCCGCGCGCCTGTCAAATAGTGTCCGAGCTAGGGTTAGGGTTAGGTTGAAAAGAACACCTAGACATTTTGGAATGCCTTGGATGTGTTTTAGGGTGTATTTGAAATGCTGGAAGAGTGTCGTTTCGTTGTTTCTTTGAGAAAGAAATTTGGCCCAATTTTGAGATTTTTGCTAAGCCGCGCGCCTGTCAAATGGTGTCCGAGCTAGGGTTAGGGTAAGGTTGAAAAGAACACCTAGACATTTTGAAATGCCTTGGATGTATTTTAGGGTGTATTTGAAATGCTGGAAGAATGTTGTTTCGTTGTTTCTTTGAGATTGAAATTTGGCCCAATATTGAGATTTTTGCTAAGCCGCGCGCCTGTCAAAAAGTGTCCGAGCTAGGGTTAGGGTTATGTAGAAAACAACACCTAGACATTTTGGAATGCCTTGGATGTGTTTTAGGGTGTATTTGAAATACTGGAAGAGTGTCGATTCGTTGTTTCTTTGAGATAGAAATCTGGCCCAATTTTGAGATTTTTCTAAGCCGCGCGCCTATCATGAAGTGTCCGAGCTAGGGTTAGGATTATGTGGAAAACAACACCTAGACATTTTGGAATGCCTTGGATGTGTTTTAGGGTGTATTTGAAATGCTGGAAGAGTGCCGTTTCGTTGTTTCTTTGAGAAAGAAATTTGGCCCAATTTTGAGATTTTTGCTAAGCCGCGCACCTGTCAAATAGTGTCCGAGCTAGGGTTAGGGTTAGATTGAAAAGAACACCTAGACATTTTGGAATGCCTTGGATGTGTTTTAGGGTGTATTTGAAATGCTGGAAGAGTGTTGATTCATTGTTTATTTGAGAAAGAAATTTGGCTCAATTTTGAGATTTTTGCTAAGCCGCGCGCCTGTCAACTATTATCCGAGCTAAGGTTAGGGTTAGGTTGAAAAGAACACCTAGACATTTTTGAATGCCTTGGATGTGTTTTAGGGTGTATTTGAAATGCTGGAAGAGTGTTGTTTCGTTGTTTCGTTGAGAAAGAAATCTGGCACAATTTTGAGATTGTTGTTAAGCCGTGCGCCTGTCAAATAGTGTCCGAGCTAGGGTTAGGGTTAGGTAGAAAACAACACCTAGACATTTTGGAATGCCTTGGATGTGTTCTAGGGTGTTTTTGAAATGCTGGAAGAGTGTTGTTTCGTTGTTTCTTTGAGAAAGAAATTTGGCCCAATTTTGAGATTTTTGCTAAGCCGCGCGCCTGTCAAATAGTGTCCGAGCTAGGGTTAGGAATAGGTAGAAAACAACACCTAGACATTTTGGAATGCCTTGGATGTGTTTTAGGGTGTATTTGAAATGCTGGAAGAGTGTTGTTTCGTTCTTTCTTTGAGAAAGAAATTTGGCCCAATTTTGATATTTTTGCTAAGCCGCGCGCCTGTCAAATGGTGTCCGAGCTAGGGTTAGGGTAAGGTTGAAAAGAACACCTAGACATTTTGAAATGCCTTGGATGTATTTTAGAGTGTATTTGAAATGCTGGAAGAATGTTGTTTCGTTGTTTCTTTGAGATTGAAATTTGGCTCAATTTTGAGATTTTTGCTAAGCCGCGCGCCTGTCAACTATTATCCAAGCTATGGTTAGGGTTAGGTTGAAAACAAGACGTAGACATTTTGGAATGCCTTGGATGTGTTTTAGGGTGTATTTGAAATGCTGGAAGAGTGTTGTTTCGTTGTTTCATTGAGAATGAAATTTGGCCCAATTTTGAGATTTTTGCTAAGCCGCGCGCCTGTCAAAAAGTGTCCGAGCTAGGGTTAGGGTTATGTAGAAAACAACACCTAGACATTTTGGAATACCTTGGATGTGTTTTAGGGTGTATTTGAAATTCTGGAAGAGTGTCGTTTCGTTGTTTCTTTGAGAAAGAAACCTGGCCCAATTTTGAGATTTTTCTAAGCCGCGCGCCTGTCAAGAAGGGTCCGAGCTAGGGTTAGGATTATGTGGAAAACAACACCTAGACATTTTGGAATGCCTTGGATGTGTTTTAGGGTGTATTTGAAATGCTGGAAGAGTGTTGTTTCGTTGTTTCATTGAGAATGAAATTTGGCCAAATTTTGAGATTTTTGCTAAGCCGTGCGCCTGTCAAATAGTGTCCGAGCTAGGTTTAGGGTTAGGTAGAAAACAACACCTAGACATTTTGCAATGCCTTGGATGTGTTTTAGGGTGTATTTGAAATGCTGGAAGAGTGTCGTTTTGTTGTTTCTTTGAGAAAGAAATTTGGCCCAATTTTAAGTTTTTTGCTAAGCCGCGCACCTGTCAAATAGTGTCCGAGCTAGGGTTAGGGTTAGGTTGAAAAGAACACCTAGACATTTTGGAATGCCTTGGATGTGTTTTAGGGTGTATTTGAAATGCTGGAAGAGTGTCGTTTCGTTGTTTCTTTGAGAAATAAATTTGGCTCAATTTTGAGATTTTTGCTAAGCCGCGCGCCTGTCAACTATTATCCAAGCTATGGTTAGGGTTAGGATGAAAACAAGACGTAGACATTTTGGAATGCCTTGGATGTGTTTTAGGGTGTATTTGAAATGCTGGAAGAGTTTCGTTTCGTTGTTTCTTTGAGAAAGAAATTTGGCCCAATTTTGAGATTTTTGATAAGCCGCGCGCCTTTCAAAAAGTGTCTGAGCTAGGGTTAGGGTTATGTAGAAAACAACACCTAGACATTTTGGAATGCCTTGGATGTGTTTTAGGGTGTATTTGAAATCCTGGAAGAGTGCCGTTTCGTTGTTTCTTTGAGAAAGAAATTTGGCCCAATTTTGAGATTTTTGCTAAGCCGCGCGCCTGTCAAAAAGTGTCCGAGCTAGGGTTAGGGTTATGTAGAAAACAACACCTAGACATTTTGGAATACCTTGGATATGTTTTAGGGTGTATTTGAAATGCTGGAAGAGTGTCGTTTCGTTGTTTCTTTGAGAAAGAAACCTGGCCCAATTTTGAGATTTTTCTAAGCCGCGCGCCTGTCAAGAAGTGTCCGAGCTAGGGTTAGGATTATGTGGAAAACAACACCTAGACATTTTGGAATGCCTTGGATGTGTTTTAGGGTGTATTTGAAATGCTGGAAGAGTGTTGTTTCGTTGTTTCATTGAGAATGAAATTTGGCCAAATTTTGAGATTTTTGCTAAGCCGTGCGCCTGTCAAATAGTGTCCGAGCTAGGTTTAGGGTTAGGTAGAAAACAACACCTAGACATTTTGCAATGCCTTGGATGTGTTTTAGGGTGTATTTGAAATGCTGGAAGAGTGTCGTTTTGTTGTTTCTTTGAGAAAGAAATTTGGCCCAATTTTGAGATTTTTGCTAAGCCGCGCGCCTGTCAAATAGTGTCCGAGCTAGGGTTAGGGTTAGGTTGAAAAGAACACCTAGACATTTTGGAATGCCTTGGATGTGTTTTAGGGTGTATTTGAAATGCTGGAAGAGTGTCGTTTCGTTGTTTCTTTGAGAATGAAATTTGGCCCAATTTTGAGATTTTTGCTAAGCCGCGCGCCTGTCAACTATTATCCGAGCTATGGTTAGGGTTAGGTTGAAAACAACACCTAGACATTTTTCAATGCCTTGGATGTGTTTTAGGATGTATTTGAAATGCTGGAAGAGTGTTGTTTCGTTGTTTCTTTGAGAAAGAAATTTGGCACAATTTTGAGATTTTTGCTAAGCCGCGCGCCTGTCAAATAGTGTCCGAGCTAGGGTTAGGGTTAGGTTGAAAAGAACACCTAGACATTTTGGAATGCCTTGGATGTGTTTTAGGGTGTATTTGAAATGCTGGAAGAGTGTTGTTTCGTTGTTTCTTTGAGAAAGAAATATGGCCCAATTTTGAGATTTTTGCTAAGCCGCGCGCCTGTCAAATAGTGTCCGAGCTAGGGTTAGGAATAGGTAGAAAACAACACCTAGACATTTTGGAATGCCTTGGATGTGTTTTACGGTGTATTTGAAATGCTGGAATAGTGTTGTTTCGTTGTTTCTTTGAGAAAGAAATGTGGCCCAATTTTGAGATTTTTGCTAAGCCGCGCGCCTGTCAAATAGTGTCCGAGCTAGGGTTAGGAATAGGTAGAAAACAACACCTAGACATTTTGGAATGCCTTGGATGTGTTTTAGGGTGTATTTGAAATGCTGGAAGAGTGTTGTTTCGTTCTTTCTTTGAGAAAGAAATTTGGCCCAATTTTGATATTTTTGCTAAGCCGCGCGCCTATCAAGAAGTGTCCGAGCTAGGGTTAGGATTATGTGGAAAACAACACCTAGACATTTTGGAATGCCTTGGATGTGTTTTAGGGTGTATTTGAAATGCTGGAAGAGTGCCGTTTCGTTGTTTCTTTGAGAAAGAAATTTGGCCCAATTTTGAGATTTTTGCTAAGCCGCGCGCCTGTCAAAGAGTGTCCGAGCTAGGGTTAGGGTTATGTAGAAAACAAAACCTAGACATTTTGGAATGCCTTGGATGTGTTTTAGGGTGTATTTGAAATGCTGGAAGAGTGTCGTTTCGTTGTTTCTTTGAGAAAGAAACCTGGCCCAATTTTGAGATTTTTCTAAGCCGCGCGCCTGTCAAGAAGTGTCCGAGCTAGGGTTAGGATTATGTGGAAAACAACACCTAGACATTTTGGAATGCCTTGGATGTGTTTTAGGGTGTATTTGAAATGCTGGAAGAGTGTCGTTTTGTTGTTTCTTTGAGAAAGAAATTTGGCCCAATTTTGAGATTTTTGCTAAGCCGCGCGCCTCTCAAATAGTGTCCGAGCTAGGGTTAGGGTTAGGTTGAAAAGAACACCTAGACATTTTGGAATGCCTTGGATGTGTTTTAGGGTGTATTTGAAATGCTGGAATAGTGTTGTTTCGTTGTTTCTTTGAGAAAGAAATGTGGCCCAATTTTGAGATTTTTGCTAAGCCGCGCGCCTGTCAAATAGTGTCCGAGCTAGGGTTAGGAATAGGTAGAAAACAACACCTAGACATTTTGGAATGCCTTGGATGTGTTTTAGGGTGTATTTGAAATGCTGGAAGAGTGTTGTTTCGTTCTTTCTTTGAGAAAGAAATTTGGCCCAATTTTGATATTTTTGCTAAGCCGCGCGCCTATCAAGAAGTGTCCGAGCTAGGGTTAGGATTATGTGGAAAACAACACCTAGACATTTTGGAATGCCTTGGATGTGTTTTAGGGTGTATTTGAAATGCTGGAAGAGTGCCGTTTCGTTGTTTCTTTGAGAAAGAAATTTGGCCCAATTTTGAGATTTTTGCTAAGCCGCGCGCCTGTCAAAGAGTGTCCGAGCTAGGGTTAGGGTTATGTAGAAAACAAAACCTAGACATTTTGGAATGCCTTGGATGTGTTTTAGGGTGTATTTGAAATGCTGGAAGAGTGTCGTTTCGTTGTTTCTTTGAGAAAGAAACCTGGCCCAATTTTGAGATTTTTCTAAGCCGCGCGCCTGTCAAGAAGTGTCCGAGCTAGGGTTAGGATTATGTGGAAAACAACACCTAGACATTTTGGAATGCCTTGGATGTGTTTTAGGGTGTATTTGAAATGCTGGAAGAGTGTCGTTTTGTTGTTTCTTTGAGAAAGAAATTTGGCCCAATTTTGAGATTTTTGCTAAGCCGCGCGCCTCTCAAATAGTGTCCGAGCTAGGGTTAGGGTTAGGTTGAAAAGAACACCTAGACATTTTGGAATGCCTTGGATGTGTTTTAGGGTGTATTTGAAATGCTGGAAGAGTGTCGTTTCGTTGTTTCTTTGAGAATGAAATTTGGCCCAATTTTGAGATTTTTGCTAAGCCGCGCGCCTGTCAAATAGTGTCCGAGCTAGGGTTAGGGTTAGGTTGAAAAGAACACCTAGACATTTTGGAATGCCTTGGATGTGTTTTAGGGTGTATTTGAAATGCTGGAAGAGTGTCGTTTCGTTGTTTCTTTGAGAATGAAATTTGGCCCAATTTTGAGATTTTTGCTAAGCCGCGCGCCTGTCAACTATTATCCGAGCTATGGTTAGGGTTAGGTTGAAAACAACACCTAGACATTTTTCAATGCCTTGGATGTGTTTTAGGATGTATTTGAAATGCTGGAAGAGTGTTGTTTCGTTGTTTCTTTGAGAAAGAAATTTGGCACAATTTTGAGATTTTTGCTAAGCCGCGCGCCTGTCAAATAGTGTCCGAGCTAGGGTTAGGGTTAGGTTGAAAAGAACACCTAGACATTTTGGAATGCCTTGGATGTGTTTTAGGGTGTATTTGAAATGCTGGAATAGTGTTGTTTCGTTGTTTCTTTGAGAAAGAAATGTGGCCCAATTTTGAGATTTTTGCTAAGCCGCGCGCCTGTCAAATAGTGTCCGAGCTAGGGTTAGGAATAGGTAGAAAACAACACCTAGACATTTTGGAATGCCTTGGATGTGTTTTAGGGTGTATTTGAAATGCTGGAAGAGTGTTGTTTCGTTCTTTCTTTGAGAAAGAAATTTGGCCCAATTTTGATATTTTTGCTAAGCCGCGCGCCTATCAAGAAGTGTCCGAGCTAGGGTTAGGATTATGTGGAAAACAACACCTAGACATTTTGGAATGCCTTGGATGTGTTTTAGGGTGTATTTGAAATGCTGGAAGAGTGCCGTTTCGTTGTTTCTTTGAGAAAGAAATTTGGCCCAATTTTGAGATTTTTGCTAAGCCGCGCGCCTGTCAAAGAGTGTCCGAGCTAGGGTTAGGGTTATGTAGAAAACAAAACCTAGACATTTTGGAATGCCTTGGATGTGTTTTAGGGTGTATTTGAAATGCTGGAAGAGTGTCGTTTCGTTGTTTCTTTGAGAAAGAAACCTGGCCCAATTTTGAGATTTTTCTAAGCCGCGCGCCTGTCAAGAAGTGTCCGAGCTAGGGTTAGGATTATGTGGAAAACAACACCTAGACATTTTGGAATGCCTTGGATGTGTTTTAGGGTGTATTTGAAATGCTGGAAGAGTGTCGTTTTGTTGTTTCTTTGAGAAAGAAATTTGGCCCAATTTTGAGATTTTTGCTAAGCCGCGCGCCTCTCAAATAGTGTCCGAGCTAGGGTTAGGGTTAGGTTGAAAAGAACACCTAGACATTTTGGAATGCCTTGGATGTGTTTTAGGGTGTATTTGAAATGCTGGAAGAGTGTCGTTTCGTTGTTTCTTTGAGAATGAAATTTGGCCCAATTTTGAGATTTTTGCTAAGCCGCGCGCCTGTCAACTATTATCCGAGCTATGGTTAGGGTTAGGTTGAAAACAACACCTAGACATTTTTCAATGCCTTGGATGTGTTTTAGGATGTATTTGAAATGCTGGAAGAGTGTTGTTTCGTTGTTTCTTTGAGAAAGAAATTTGGCACAATTTTGAGATTTTTGCTAAGCCGCGCGCCTGTCAAATAGTGTCCGAGCTAGGGTTAGGGTAAGGTTGAAAAGAACACCTAGACATTTTGAAATGCCTTGGATGTATTTTAGGGTGTATTTGAAATGCTGGAAGAATGTTGTTTCGTTGTTTCTTTGAGAAAGAAATCTGGCACAATTTTGAGATTTTTGTTAAGCCGTGCGCCTGTCAAAAAGTGTCCGACCTAGGGTTAGGGTTATGTAGAAAACAACACCTAGACATGTTGGAATGCCTTGGATGTGTTTTAGGGTGTATTTGAAATGCTGGAAGAGTGTCGTTTTGTTGTTTCTTTGAGAAAGAAATTTGGCCCAATTTTGAGTTTTTTGCTAAGCCGCGCACCTGTCAAATAGTGTCCGAGCTAGGGTTAGGGTTAGGTTGAAAAGAACACCTAGACATTTTGGAATGCCTTGGATGTGTTTTAGGGTGTATTTGAAATGCTGGAAGAGTGTCGTTTCGTTGTTTCTTTGAGAAATAAATTTGGCTCAATTTTGAGATTTTTGCTAAGCCGCGCGCCTGTCAACTATTATCCAAGCTATGGTTAGGGTTAGGTTGAAAACAATACGTAGACATTTTGGAATGCCTTGGATGTGTTTTAGGGTGTATTTGAAATGCTGGATGAGTGTCGTTTCGTTGTTTCTTTGAGAAAGAACCTGGCCCAATTTTGAGATTTTTCTAAGCCGCGCGCCTGTCAAGAAGTGTCCGAGCTAGGGTTAGGATTATGTGGAAAACAACACCTAGACATTTTGGAATGCCTTGGATGTGTTTTAGGGTGTATTTGAAATGCTGGAAGAGTGTTGTTTCGTTGTTTCATTGAGAATGAAATCTGGCCAAATTTTGAGATTTTTGCTAAGCCGTGCGCCTGTCAAATAGTGTCCGAGCTAGGTTTAGGGTTAGGTAGAAAACAACACCTAGACATTTTGCAATGCCTTGGATGTGTTTTAGGGTGTATTTGAAATGCTGGAAGAGTGTCGTTTTGTTGTTTCTTTGAGAAAGAAATTTGGCCCAATTTTGAGATTTTTGCTAAGCCGCGCGCCTGTCAAATAGTGTCCGAGCTAGGGTTAGGGTTAGGTTGAAAAGAACACCTAGACATTTTGGAATGCCTTGGATGTGTTTTAGGGTGTATTTGAAATGCTGGAAGAGTGTTGTTTCGTTGTTTCTTTGAGAAAGAAATTTGGCCCAATTTTGAGATTTTTGCTAAGCCGGGCGCCTGTCAAATAGTGTCCGAGCTAGGGTTAGGAATAGGTAGAAAACAACACCTAGACATTTTGGAATGCCTTGGATGTGTTTTAGGGTGTATTTGAAATGCTGGAAGAGTATTGTTTCGTTCTTTCTTTGAGAAAGAAATTTGGCCCAATTTTGATATTTTTGCTAAGCCGCGCGCCTGTCAAATGGTGTCCGAGCTAGGGTTAGGGTAAGGTTGAAAAGAACACCTAGACATTTTGAAATGCCTTGGATGTATTTTAGGGTGTATTTGAAATGCTGGAAGAATGTTGTTTCGTTGTTTCTTTGAGATTGAAATTTGGCCCAATTTTGAGATTTTTGCTAAGCCGCGCGCCTGTCAAAAAGTGTCCGAGCTAGGGTTAGGGTTATGTAGAAAACAACACCTAGACATTTTGGAATGCCTTGGATGTGTTTTAGCGTGTATTTGAAATGCTGGAAGAGTGTCGTTTCGTTGTTTCTTTGAGAAAGAAATTTGGCCCAATTTTGAGATTTTTGCTAAGCCGCGCGCCTGTCAAAAAGTGTCCGAGCTAGGGTTAGGGTTATGTAGAAAACAACACCTAGACATTTTGGAATGCCTTGGATGTGTTTTAGGGTGTATTTGAAATCCTGGAAGAGTGCTGTTTCGTTGTTTCTTTGAGAAAGAAATTTGGCCCAATTTTGAGATTTTTGCTAAGCCGCGCGCCTGTCAAAGAGTGTCCGAGCTAGGGTTAGGGTTATGTAGAAAACAAAACCTAGACATTTTGGAATGCCTTGGATGTGTTTTAGGGTGTATTTGAAATGCTGGAAGAGTGTTGTTTCGTTGTTTCATTGAGAATGAAATTTGGCCAAATTTTGAGATTTTTGCTAAGCCGTGCGCCTGTCAAATAGTGTCCGAGCTAGGTTTAGGGTTAGGTAGAAAACAACACCTAGACATTTTGCAATGCCTTGGATGTGTTTTAGGGTGTATTTGAAATGCTGGAAGAGTGTTGTTTCGTTGTTTCATTGAGAATGAAATTTGGCCCAATTTTGAGATTTTTGCTAAGCCGTGCGCCTGTCAAATAGTGTCCGAGCTAGGTTTAGGGTTAGGTAGAAAACAACACCTAGACATTTTGCAATGCCTTGTATGTGTTTTAGGGTGTATTTGAAATGCTGGAAGAGTGTCGTTTTGTTGTTTCTTTGAGAAAGAAATTTGGCCCAATTTTGAGATTTTTGCTAAGCCGCGCGCCTGTCAAATAGTGTCCGAGCTAGGGTTAGGGTTAGGTTGAAAAGAACACCTAGACATTTTGGAATGCCTTGGATGTGTTTTAGGGTGTATTTGAAATGCTGGAAGAGTGTCGTTTCGTTGTTTCTTTGAGAATGAAATTTGGCACAATTTTGAGATTTTTGCTAAGCCGCGCGCCTGTCAACTATTATCCGAGCTATGGTTAGGGTTAGGTTGAAAACAACACCTAGACATTTTTCAATGCCTTGGATGTGTTTTAGGATGTATTTGAAATGCTGGAAGAGTGTTGTTTCGTTGTTTCTTTGAGAAAGAAATTTGGCCCAATTTTGAGATTTTTGCTAAGCCGGGCGCCTGTCAAATAGTGTCCGAGCTAGGGTTAGGAATAGGTAGAAAACAACACCTAGACATTTTGGAATGCCTTGGATGTGTTTTAGGGTGTATTTGAAATGCTGGAAGAGTATTGTTTCGTTCTTTCTTTGAGAAAGAAATTTGGCCCAATTTTGATATTTTTGCTAAGCCGCGCGCCTGTCAAATAGTGTCCGAGCTAGGGTTAGGGTAAGGTTGAAAAGAACACCTAGACATTTTGAAATGCCTTGGATGTATTTTAGGGTGTATTTGAAATGCTGGAAGAATGTTGTTTCGTTGTTTCTTTGAGATTGAAATTTGGCCCAATTTTGAGATTTTTGCTAAGCCGCGCGCCTGTCAAAAAGTGTCCGAGCTAGGGTTAGGGTTATGTAGAAAACAACACCTAGACATTTTGGAATGCCTTGGATGTGTTTTAGGGTGTATTTGAAATCCTGGAAGAGTGCTGTTTCGTTGTTTCTTTGAGAAAGAAATTTGGCCCAATTTTGAGATTTTTGCTAAGCCGCGCGCCTGTCAAAGAGTGTCCGAGCTAGGGTTAGGGTTATGTAGAAAACAAAACCTAGACATTTTGGAATGCCTTGGATGTGTTTTAGGGTGTATTTGAAATGCTGGAAGAGTGTTGTTTCGTTGTTTCATTGAGAATGAAATTTGGCCAAATTTTGAGATTTTTGCTAAGCCGTGCGCCTGTCAAATAGTGTCCGAGCTAGGTTTAGGGTTAGGTAGAAAACAACACCTAGACATTTTGCAATGCCTTGGATGTGTTTTAGGGTGTATTTGAAATGCTGGAAGAGTGTCGTTTTGTTGTTTCTTTGAGAAAGAAATTTGGCCCAATTTTGAGATTTTTGCTAAGCCGCGCGCCTGTCAAATAGTGTCCGAGCTAGGGTTAGGGTTAGGTTGAAAAGAACACCTAGACATTTTGGAATGCCTTGGATGTGTTTTAGGGTGTATTTGAAATGCTGGAAGAGTGTCGTTTCGTTGTTTCTTTGAGAATGAAATTTGGCCCAATTTTGAGATTTTTGCTAAGCCGCGCGCCTGTCAACTATTATCCGAACTATGGTTAGGGTTAGGTTGAAAACAACACCTAGACATTTTTCAATGCCTTGGATGTGTTTTAGGATGTATTTGAAATGCTGGAAGAGTGTTGTTTCGTTGTTTCTTTGAGAAAGAAATTTGGCACAATTTTGAGATTTTTGCTAAGCCGCGCGCCTGTCAAATAGTGTCCGAGCTAGGGTTAGGGTTAGGTTGAAAAGAACACCTAGACATTTTGGAATGCCTTGGATGTGTTTTAGGGTGTATTTGAAATGCTGGAAGAATGTTGTTTCGTTGTTTCTTTGAGATTGAAATTTGGCCCAATTTTGAGATTTTTGCTAAGCCGCGCGCCTGTCAAAAAGTGTCCGAGCTAGGGTTAGGGTTATGTAGAAAACAACACCTAGACATTTTGGAATGCCTTGGATGTGTTTTAGGGTGTATTTGAAATGCTGGAAGAGTGTCGTTTCGTTGTTTCTTTGAGAAAGAAATTTGGCACAATTTTGAGATTTTTGCTAAGCCGCGCGCCTGTCAAATAGTGTCCGAGCTAGGGTTAGGGTTTGGTTGAAAAGAACACCTAGACATTTTGGAATGCCTTGGATGTGTTTCAGGGTGTATTTGAAATGCTGGAAGAGTGTCGTTTCGTTGTTTCTTTGAGAAAGAAATTTGGCCCAATTTTGAGATTTTTGCTAAGCCGCGCGCCTTTCAAAAAGTGTCTGAGCTAGGGTTAGGGTTATGTAGAAAACAACACCTAGACATTTTGGAATGCCTTGGATGTGTTTTAGCATGTATTTGAAATGCTGGAAGAGTGTCGTTTCGTTGTTTCTTTGAGAAAGAAATTTGGCCCAATTTTGAGATTTTTGCTAAGCCGCGCGCCTGTCAAAAAGTGTCCGAGCTAGGGTTAGGGTTATGTAGAAAACAACACCTAGACATTTTGGAATACCTTGGATGTGTTTTAGGGTGTATTTGAAATCCTGGAAGAGTGCCGTTTCGTTGTTTCTTTGTGAAAGAAATTTGGCCCAATTTTGAGATTTTTGCTAAGCCGCGCGCCTGTCAAATGGTGTCCGAGCTAGGGTTAGGATTATGTGGAAAACAACACCTAGACATTTTGGAATGCCTTGGATGTGTTTTAGGGTGTATTTGAAATGCTGGAAGAGTGTTGTTTCGTTGTTTCATTGAGAATGAAATTTGGCCAAATTTTGAGATTTTTGCTAAGCCGCGCGCCTGTCAACTATTATCCGAGGTATGGTTAGGGTTAGGTTGAAAACAAACCCTAGACATTTTGGAATGCCTTGGATGTGTTTTAGGGTGTATTTGAAATGCTGGAAGAGTGTTGTTTCTTTGAGAAAGAAATTTGGCCAAATTTTGAGATTTTTGCTAAGCCGCGCGCCTGTCAACTATTATCCGAGGTATGGTTAGGGTTAGGTTGAAAACAACACCAAGACATTTTGCAATGCCTTGGATGTGTTTTAGGGTGTATTTGAAATGCTGGAAGAGTGTCGTTTCGTTGTTTCTTTGAGAAAGAAATTTGGCCCAATTTTGAGATTTTTGCTAAGCCGCGCGCCTGTCAAATAGTGTCCGAGCTATGGTTAGGGTTAGGTAGAAAACAACACCTAGACATTTTGGAATGCCTTGGATGTGTTTTAGGGTGTATTTGAAATGCTGGAAGAGTGTTGTTTCGTTGTTTCTTTGAGAAAGAAATTTGTCCCAATTTTGAGATTTTTGCTAAGCCGTGCGCCTGTCAAATAGTGTCCGAGCTAGGGTTAGGGTTAGATAGAAAACAACACCTAGACATTTTGGAATGCCTTGGATGTGTTTTAGGGTGTATTTGAAATGCTGGAAGAGTGTCGTTTCGTTGTTTCTTTGAGAAAGAAATTTGGCCCAATTTTGAGATTATTGCTAAGCCGCTCGCCTGTCAAAAAGTGTCCGAGCTAGGGTTAGGGTTATGTAGAAAACAAAACCTAGACATTTTAGAATGCCTTGGATGTGTTTTAGGGTGTATTTGAAATGCTGGAAGAGTGTTGTTTCGTTGTTTCTTTGAGAAAGAAATTTGGCCCAATTTTGAGATTTTTGCTAAGCCGCGCGCCTGTCAACTAGTATCCGAGCTATGGTTGGGTTAGAGTGAAAACAACACCTAGACATTTGGAATGCCTTGGATGTGTTTTAGGGTGTATTTGAAATGCTGGAAGAGTGTCGCTTTGTTGTTTCTTTGAGAAAGTAATTTGGCTCAATTTTGAGATTTTTGCTAAGCCGCGCGCCTGTCAACTATTATCCGAGCTAAGGTTAGGTTTAGGTTGAAAAGAACACCTAGACATTTTGGAATGCCTTGGATGTGTTTTAGCGTGTATTTGAAATGCTGGAAGAGTGTCGTTTCGTTGTTTCTTTGAGAAAGAAATTTGGCCCAATTTTGAGATTTTTACTAAGCCGCGCGCCTGTCAACTATTATCCGAGCTATGGTTAGGGTTAGGTTGAAAAGAACACCTAGACATTTTGGAATGCCTTGGATGTGCTTTATGGTGTATTTGAAATGCTGGAAGAGTGTTGTTTCGTTGTTTCTTTGAGAAAGAAATTTGGCCCAATTTTGAGATTTTTGCTAAGCCGCGCGCCTGTCAAAAAGTGTCCGAGCTAGGTTTAGGGTTAGGTTGAAAAGAACACCTAGACATTTTGGAATGCCTTGGATGTGTTTTAGGGTGTATTTGAAATGCTGGAAGAGTGTTGTTTCGTTGTTTCTTTGAGAAAGAAATTTGGCCCAATTTTGAGATTTTTGCTATGCCTTGCGCCTGTCAACTATTATCCGAGCTATGGTTATGGTTAGGTTGAAAACAACACCTAGACATTTTGCAATGCCTTGGATGTGTTTTAGGGTGTATTTGAAATGCTGGAAGAGTGTCGTTTCGTTGTTTCTTTGAGAAAGAAATTTGGCCCAATTTTGAGATTATTGCTAAGCCGCTCGCCTGTCAAAAAGTGTCCGAGCTAGGGTTAGGGTTATGTAGAAAACAACACCTAGACATTTTGGAATGCCTTGGATGTGTTTTAGGGTGTATTTGAAATGCTGGAAGAGTGTCGTTTCGTTGTTTCTTTGAGAAAGAAACCTGGCCCAATTTTGAGATTTTTCTAAGCCGCGCGCCTGTCAAGAAGTGTCCGAGCTAGGGTTAGGATTATGTGGAAAACAACACCTAGACATTTTGGAATGCCTTGGATGTGTTTTAGGGTGTATTTGAAATGCTGGAAGAGTGTCGTTTCGTTGTTTCTTTGAGACAGAAATTTGGCCCAATTTTGAGATTTTTGCTAAGCCGCGCGCCTGTCAACTATTATCCGAGCTATGGTTAGTGTTAGGTTGAAAACAACACCTAGACATTTTTCAATGCCTTGGAAGTGTTTTAGGATGTATTTGAAATGCTGGAAGAGTGTTGTTTCGTTGTTTCTTTGAGAAAGAAATTTGGCACAATTTTGTGATTTTTGCTAAGCCGCGCGCCTGTCAAATAGTGTCCGAGCTAGGGTTAGGGTTAGGTTGAAAAGAACACCTAGACATTTTGGAATGCCTTGGATGTGTTTTAGGGTGTATTTGAAATGCTGGAAGAGTGTTGTTTCGTTGTTTCTTTGAGAAAGAAATATGGCCCAATTTTGAGATTTTTGCTAAGCCGCGCGCCTGTCAAATAGTGTCCGAGCTAGGGTTAGGAATAGGTAGAAAACAACACCTAGACATTTTGGAATGCCTTGGATGTGTTTTACGGTGTATTTGAAATGCTGGAAGAGTGTTGTTTCGTTCTTTCTTTGAGAAAGAAATTTGGCCCAATTTTGAGATTTTTGCTAAACCGTGCGCCTGTCAAAAAGTGTCCGAGCTAGGTTTAGGGATAGGTTGAAAAGAACACCTAGACATTTTGGAATGCCTTGGATGTGTTTTAGGGTGTATTTGAAATGCTGGAAGAGTGTTGTTTCGTTGTTTCTTTGAGAAAGAAATTTGGCCCAATTTTGAGATTTTTGCTAAGCCTTGCGCCTGTCAACTATTATCCGAGCTATGGTTATGGTTAGGTTGAAAACAACACCTAGACATTTTGCAATGCCTTGGATGTGTTTTAGGGTGTATTTGAAATGCTGGAAGAGTGTTGTTTCGTTGTTTCTTTGAGATTGAAATTTGGCCCAATTTTGAGATTTTTGCTAAGCCGCGCGCCTGTCAAAAAGTGTCCGAGCTAGTGTTAGGGTTATGTAGAAAACAACACCTAGACATTTTGGAATACCTTGGATGTGTTTTAGGGTGTATTTGAAATGCTGGAAGAGTGTCGTTTCGTTGTTTCTTTGAGAAAGAAACCTGGCCCAATTTTGAGATTTTTCTAAGCCGCGCGCCTGTCAAGAAGTGTCCGAGCTAGGGTTAGGATTATGTGGAAAACAACACCTAGACATTTTGGAATGCCTTGGATGTGTTTTAGGGTGTATTTGAAATGCTGGAAGAGTGTTGTTTCGTTGTTTCATTGAGAATGAAATTTGGCCAAATTTTGAGATTTTTGCTAAGCCGCTCGCCCGTCAAAAAGTGTCCGAGCTAGGGTTAGGGTTATGTAGAAAACAAAACCTAGACATTTTGGAATGCCTTGGATGTGTTTTAGGGTGTATTTGAAATGCTGGAAGAGTGTTGTTTCATTGAGAATGAAATTTGGCCAAATTTTGAGATTTTTGCTAAGCCGTGCGCCTGTCAAATAGTGTCCGAGCTAGGGTTAGGGTTAGGTTGAAAAGAACACCTAGACATTTTGGAATGCCTTTGATGTCTTTTAGGGTGTATTTGAAATGCTGGAAGAGTGTAGTTTCGTTGTTTCTTTGAGAAAGAAATTTGGCACAATTTTGTGATTTTTGCTAAGCCGCGCGCCTGTCAAATAGTGTCCGAGCTAGGGTTAGGAATAGGTAGAAAACAACACCTAGACATTTTGGAATGCCTTGGATGTGTTTTAGGGTGTATTTGAAATGCTGGAAGAGTGCCGTTTCGTTGTTTCTATGAGAAAGAAATTTGCCCAATTTTGAGATTTTTGCTAAGCCGCGCGCCTGTCAAATAGTGTCCGAGCTAGGGTTAGGGTTAGATTGAAAAGAACACCTAGACATTTTGGAATGCCTTGGATGTGTTTTAGGGTGTATTTGAAATGCTGGAAGAGTGTTGTTTCGTTGTTTCTTTGAGAAAGAAATCTGGCCCAATTTTGAGATTTTTGCTAAGCCGTGCGCCTGTCAAATAGTGTCCGAGCTAGGGTTAGGGTTAGGTAGAAAACAACACCTAGACATTTTGGAATGCCTTGGATGTGTTTTAGGGTGTATTTGAAATGCTGGAAGAGTGTCGTTTCATTGTTTCTTTGAGAAAGAAATTTGGCCCAATTTTGAGATTATTGCTAAGCCGCTCGCCTGTCAAAAAGTGTCCGAGCTAGGGTTAGGGTTATGTAGAAAACAACACCTAGACATTTTGGAATGCCTTGGATGTGTTTTAGGGTGTATTTGAAATGCTGGAAGAGTGTCGTTTCGTTGTTTCTTTGAGAAAGAAACCTGGCCCAATTTTGAGATTTTTCTAAGCCGCGCGCCTGTCAAGAAGTGTCCGAGCTAGGGTTAGGATTATGTGGAAAACAACACCTAGACATTTTGGAATGCCTTGGATGTGTTTTAGGGTGTATTTGAAATGCTGGAAGAGTGTCGTTTCGTTGTTTCTTTGAGACAGAAATTTGGCCCAATTTTGAGATTTTTGCTAAGCCGCGCGCCTGTCAACTATTATCCGAGCTATGGTTAGTGTTAGGTTGAAAACAACACCTAGACATTTTTCAATGCCTTGGAAGTGTTTTAGGATGTATTTGAAATGCTGGAAGAGTGTTGTTTCGTTGTTTCTTTGAGAAAGAAATTTGGCACAATTTTGTGATTTTTGCTAAGCCGCGCGCCTGTCAAATAGTGTCCGAGCTAGGGTTAGGGTTAGGTTGAAAAGAACACCTAGACATTTTGGAATGCCTTGGATGTGTTTTAGGGTGTATTTGAAATGCTGGAAGAGTGTTGTTTCGTTGTTTCTTTGAGAAAGAAATATGGCCCAATTTTGAGATTTTTGCTAAGCCGCGCGCCTGTCAAATAGTGTCCGAGCTAGGGTTAGGAATAGGTAGAAAACAACACCTAGACATTTTGGAATGCCTTGGATGTGTTTTACGGTGTATTTGAAATGCTGGAAGAGTGTTGTTTCGTTCTTTCTTTGAGAAAGAAATTTGGCCCAATTTTGAGATTTTTGCTAAACCGTGCGCCTGTCAAAAAGTGTCCGAGCTAGGTTTAGGGATAGGTTGAAAAGAACACCTAGACATTTTGGA
Organism: Atractosteus spatula; assembly: GCF_055471065.1. Classification (NCBI taxonomy): domain Eukaryota; kingdom Metazoa; phylum Chordata; class Actinopteri; order Semionotiformes; family Lepisosteidae; genus Atractosteus; species Atractosteus spatula. The sequence goes on along the minus strand of NC_142712.1, from coordinate 43,985,949 downwards.
ATGCCTTGGATGTGTTTTAGGGTGTATTTGAAATGCTGGAAGAGTGTTGTTTCGTTGTTTCTTTGAGAAAGAAATTTGGCCCAATTTTGAGATTTTTGCTAAGCCTTGCGCCTGTCAACTATTATCCGAGCTATGGTTATGGTTAGGTTGAAAACAACACCTAGACATTTTGCAATGCCTTGGATGTGTTTTAGGGTGTATTTGAAATGCTGGAAGAGTGTTGTTTCGTTGTTTCTTTGAGATTGAAATTTGGCCCAATTTTGAGATTTTTGCTAAGCCGCGCGCCTGTCAAAAAGTGTCCGAGCTAGTGTTAGGGTTATGTAGAAAACAACACCTAGACATTTTGGAATACCTTGGATGTGTTTTAGGGTGTATTTGAAATGCTGGAAGAGTGTCGTTTCGTTGTTTCTTTGAGAAAGAAACCTGGCCCAATTTTGAGATTTTTGCTAAGCCGCTCGCCCGTCAAAAAGTGTCCGAGCTAGGGTTAGGGTTATGTAGAAAACAAAACCTAGACATTTTGGAATGCCTTGGATGTGTTTTAGGGTGTATTTGAAATGCTGGAAGAGTGTTGTTTCATTGAGAATGAAATTTGGCCAAATTTTGAGATTTTTGCTAAGCCGTGCGCCTGTCAAATAGTGTCCGAGCTAGGGTTAGGGTTAGGTTGAAAAGAACACCTAGACATTTTGGAATGCCTTTGATGTCTTTTAGGGTGTATTTGAAATGCTGGAAGAGTGTAGTTTCGTTGTTTCTTTGAGAAAGAAATTTGGCACAATTTTGTGATTTTTGCTAAGCCGCGCGCCTGTCAAATAGTGTCCGAGCTAGGGTTAGGAATAGGTAGAAAACAACACCTAGACATTTTGGAATGCCTTGGATGTGTTTTAGGGTGTATTTGAAATGCTGGAAGAGTGCCGTTTCGTTGTTTCTATGAGAAAGAAATTTGCCCAATTTTGAGATTTTTGCTAAGCCGCGCGCCTGTCAAATAGTGTCCGAGCTAGGGTTAGGGTTAGATTGAAAAGAACACCTAGACATTTTGGAATGCCTTGGATGTGTTTTAGGGTGTATTTGAAATGCTGGAAGAGTGTTGTTTCGTTGTTTCTTTGAGAAAGAAATCTGGCCCAATTTTGAGATTTTTGCTAAGCCGTGCGCCTGTCAAATAGTGTCCGAGCTAGGGTTAGGGTTAGGTAGAAAACAACACCTAGACATTTTGGAATGCCTTGGATGTGTTTTAGGGTGTATTTGAAATGCTGGAAGAGTGTCGTTTCATTGTTTCTTTGAGAAAGAAATTTGGCCCAATTTTGAGATTATTGCTAAGCCGCTCGCCTGTCAAAAAGTGTCCGAGCTAGGGTTAGGGTTATGTAGAAAACAACACCTAGACATTTTGGAATGCCTTGGATGTGTTTTAGGGTGTATTTGAAATGCTGGAAGAGTGTCGTTTCGTTGTTTCTTTGAGAAAGAAACCTGGCCCAATTTTGAGATTTTTCTAAGCCGCGCGCCTGTCAAGAAGTGTCCGAGCTAGGGTTAGGATTATGTGGAAAACAACACCTAGACATTTTGGAATGCCTTGGATGTGTTTTAGGGTGTATTTGAAATGCTGGAAGAGTGTCGTTTCGTTGTTTCTTTGAGACAGAAATTTGGCCCAATTTTGAGATTTTTGCTAAGCCGCGCGCCTGTCAACTATTATCCGAGCTATGGTTAGTGTTAGGTTGAAAACAACACCTAGACATTTTTCAATGCCTTGGAAGTGTTTTAGGATGTATTTGAAATGCTGGAAGAGTGTTGTTTCGTTGTTTCTTTGAGAAAGAAATTTGGCACAATTTTGTGATTTTTGCTAAGCCGCGCGCCTGTCAAATAGTGTCCGAGCTAGGGTTAGGGTTAGGTTGAAAAGAACACCTAGACATTTTGGAATGCCTTGGATGTGTTTTAGGGTGTATTTGAAATGCTGGAAGAGTGTTGTTTCGTTGTTTCTTTGAGAAAGAAATATGGCCCAATTTTGAGATTTTTGCTAAGCCGCGCGCCTGTCAAATAGTGTCCGAGCTAGGGTTAGGAATAGGTAGAAAACAACACCTAGACATTTTGGAATGCCTTGGATGTGTTTTACGGTGTATTTGAAATGCTGGAAGAGTGTTGTTTCGTTCTTTCTTTGAGAAAGAAATTTGGCCCAATTTTGAGATTTTTGCTAAACCGTGCGCCTGTCAAAAAGTGTCCGAGCTAGGTTTAGGGATAGGTTGAAAAGAACACCTAGACATTTTGGAATGCCTTGGATGTGTTTTAGGGTGTATTTGAAATGCTGGAAGAGTGTTGTTTCGTTGTTTCTTTGAGAAAGAAATTTGGCCCAATTTTGAGATTTTTGCTAAGCCTTGCGCCTGTCAACTATTATCCGAGCTATGGTTATGGTTAGGTTGAAAACAACACCTAGACATTTTGCAATGCCTTGGATGTGTTTTAGGGTGTATTTGAAATGCTGGAAGAGTGTTGTTTCGTTGTTTCTTTGAGATTGAAATTTGGCCCAATTTTGAGATTTTTGCTAAGCCGCGCGCCTGTCAAAAAGTGTCCGAGCTAGTGTTAGGGTTATGTAGAAAACAACACCTAGACATTTTGGAATACCTTGGATGTGTTTTAGGGTGTATTTGAAATGCTGGAAGAGTGTCGTTTCGTTGTTTCTTTGAGAAAGAAACCTGGCCCAATTTTGAGATTTTTCTAAGCCGCGCGCCTGTCAAGAAGTGTCCGAGCTAGGGTTAGGATTATGTGGAAAACAACACCTAGACATTTTGGAATGCCTTGGATGTGTTTTAGGGTGTATTTGAAATGCTGGAAGAGTGTTGTTTCGTTGTTTCATTGAGAATGAAATTTGGCCAAATTTTGAGATTTTTGCTAAGCCGCTCGCCCGTCAAAAAGTGTCCGAGCTAGGGTTAGGGTTATGTAGAAAACAAAACCTAGACATTTTGGAATGCCTTGGATGTGTTTTAGGGTGTATTTGAAATGCTGGAAGAGTGTTGTTTCATTGAGAATGAAATTTGGCCAAATTTTGAGATTTTTGCTAAGCCGTGCGCCTGTCAAATAGTGTCCGAGCTAGGGTTAGGGTTAGGTTGAAAAGAACACCTAGACATTTTGGAATGCCTTTGATGTCTTTTAGGGTGTATTTGAAATGCTGGAAGAGTGTAGTTTCGTTGTTTCTTTGAGAAAGAAATTTGGCACAATTTTGTGATTTTTGCTAAGCCGCGCGCCTGTCAAATAGTGTCCGAGCTAGGGTTAGGAATAGGTAGAAAACAACACCTAGACATTTTGGAATGCCTTGGATGTGTTTTAGGGTGTATTTGAAATGCTGGAAGAGTGCCGTTTCGTTGTTTCTATGAGAAAGAAATTTGCCCAATTTTGAGATTTTTGCTAAGCCGCGCGCCTGTCAAATAGTGTCCGAGCTAGGGTTAGGGTTAGATTGAAAAGAACACCTAGACATTTTGGAATGCCTTGGATGTGTTTTAGGGTGTATTTGAAATGCTGGAAGAGTGTTGTTTCGTTGTTTCTTTGAGAAAGAAATCTGGCCCAATTTTGAGATTTTTGCTAAGCCGTGCGCCTGTCAAATAGTGTCCGAGCTAGGGTTAGGGTTAGGTAGAAAACAACACCTAGACATTTTGGAATGCCTTGGATGTGTTTTAGGGTGTATTTGAAATGCTGGAAGAGTGTCGTTTCATTGTTTCTTTGAGAAAGAAATTTGGCCCAATTTTGAGATTATTGCTAAGCCGCTCGCCTGTCAAAAAGTGTCCGAGCTAGGGTTAGGGTTATGTAGAAAACAACACCTAGACATTTTGGAATGCCTTGGATGTGTTTTAGGGTGTATTTGAAATGCTGGAAGAGTGTCGTTTCGTTGTTTCTTTGAGAAAGAAACCTGGCCCAATTTTGAGATTTTTCTAAGCCGCGCGCCTGTCAAGAAGTGTCCGAGCTAGGGTTAGGATTATGTGGAAAACAACACCTAGACATTTTGGAATGCCTTGGATGTGTTTTAGGGTGTATTTGAAATGCTGGAAGAGTGTCGTTTCGTTGTTTCTTTGAGACAGAAATTTGGCCCAATTTTGAGATTTTTGCTAAGCCGCGCGCCTGTCAACTATTATCCGAGCTATGGTTAGTGTTAGGTTGAAAACAACACCTAGACATTTTTCAATGCCTTGGAAGTGTTTTAGGATGTATTTGAAATGCTGGAAGAGTGTTGTTTCGTTGTTTCTTTGAGAAAGAAATTTGGCACAATTTTGTGATTTTTGCTAAGCCGCGCGCCTGTCAAATAGTGTCCGAGCTAGGGTTAGGGTTAGGTTGAAAAGAACACCTAGACATTTTGGAATGCCTTGGATGTGTTTTAGGGTGTATTTGAAATGCTGGAAGAGTGTTGTTTCGTTGTTTCTTTGAGAAAGAAATATGGCCCAATTTTGAGATTTTTGCTAAGCCGCGCGCCTGTCAAATAGTGTCCGAGCTAGGGTTAGGAATAGGTAGAAAACAACACCTAGACATTTTGGAATGCCTTGGATGTGTTTTACGGTGTATTTGAAATGCTGGAAGAGTGTTGTTTCGTTCTTTCTTTGAGAAAGAAATTTGGCCCAATTTTGAGATTTTTGCTAAACCGTGCGCCTGTCAAAAAGTGTCCGAGCTAGGTTTAGGGATAGGTTGAAAAGAACACCTAGACATTTTGGAATGCCTTGGATGTGTTTTAGGGTGTATTTGAAATGCTGGAAGAGTGTTGTTTCGTTGTTTCTTTGAGAAAGAAATTTGGCCCAATTTTGAGATTTTTGCTAAGCCTTGCGCCTGTCAACTATTATCCGAGCTATGGTTATGGTTAGGTTGAAAACAACACCTAGACATTTTGCAATGCCTTGGATGTGTTTTAGGGTGTATTTGAAATGCTGGAAGAGTGTTGTTTCGTTGTTTCTTTGAGATTGAAATTTGGCCCAATTTTGAGATTTTTGCTAAGCCGCGCGCCTGTCAAAAAGTGTCCGAGCTAGTGTTAGGGTTATGTAGAAAACAACACCTAGACATTTTGGAATACCTTGGATGTGTTTTAGGGTGTATTTGAAATGCTGGAAGAGTGTCGTTTCGTTGTTTCTTTGAGAAAGAAACCTGGCCCAATTTTGAGATTTTTCTAAGCCGCGCGCCTGTCAAGAAGTGTCCGAGCTAGGGTTAGGATTATGTGGAAAACAACACCTAGACATTTTGGAATGCCTTGGATGTGTTTTAGGGTGTATTTGAAATGCTGGAAGAGTGTTGTTTCGTTGTTTCATTGAGAATGAAATTTGGCCAAATTTTGAGATTTTTGCTAAGCCGCTCGCCCGTCAAAAAGTGTCCGAGCTAGGGTTAGGGTTATGTAGAAAACAAAACCTAGACATTTTGGAATGCCTTGGATGTGTTTTAGGGTGTATTTGAAATGCTGGAAGAGTGTTGTTTCATTGAGAATGAAATTTGGCCAAATTTTGAGATTTTTGCTAAGCCGTGCGCCTGTCAAATAGTGTCCGAGCTAGGGTTAGGGTTAGGTTGAAAAGAACACCTAGACATTTTGGAATGCCTTTGATGTCTTTTAGGGTGTATTTGAAATGCTGGAAGAGTGTAGTTTCGTTGTTTCTTTGAGAAAGAAATTTGGCACAATTTTGTGATTTTTGCTAAGCCGCGCGCCTGTCAAATAGTGTCCGAGCTAGGGTTAGGGTTAGGTTGAAAAGAACACCTAGACATTTTGGAATGCCTTGGATGTGTTTTAGGGTGTATTTGAAATGCTGGAAGAGTGTTGTTTCTTTGAGAAAGAAATTTGGCCCATTTTGAGATTTTTGCTAAGCCGCGCGCCTGACATATAGTGTCCGAGCTAGGGTTAGGGTTATGTAGAAAACAACACCTAGTCATTTTGGAATGCCTTGGATGTGTTTTAGGGTGTATTTGAAATGCTGGAAGAGTGTCGTTTTGTTGTTTCTTTGAGAAAGAAATTTGGCCCAATTTTGAGATTTTTGCTAAGCCTTGCGCCTGTCAACTATTATCCGAGCTATGGTTATGGTTAGGTTGAAAACAACACCTAGACATTTTGCAATGCCTTGGATGTGTTTAGGGTGTATTTGAAATGCTGGAAGAGTGTTGTTTCGTTGTTTCATTGAGAAAGAAATTTGGCCCAATTTAGAGATTTTTGCTAAGCCGCGCACCTGTCAAATAGTGTCCTAGCTAGGGTTAGGGTTTGGTTGAAAAGAACACCTGGACATTTTGAATGCCTTGGATGTATTTTAGGGTGTATTTGAAATGCTGGAAGAATGTTGTTTCGTTGTTTCTTTGAGATTGAAATTTGGCCCAATTTTGAGATTTTTGCTAAGCCGCTCGCCTGTCAAATAGTGTCCGAGCTAGGGTTAGGAATAGGTAGAAAACAACACCTAGACATTTTGGAATGCCTTGGATGTGTTTTAGGGTGTATTTGAAATGCTGGAAGAGTGCCGTTTCGTTGTTTCTATGAGAAAGAAATTTGCCCAATTTTGAGATTTTTGCTAAGCCGCGCGCCTGTCAAATAGTGTCCGAGCTAGGGTTAGGGTTAGATTGAAAAGAACACCTAGACATTTTGGAATGCCTTGGATGTGTTTTAGGGTGTATTTGAAATGCTGGAAGAGTGTTGTTTCGTTGTTTCTTTGAGAAAGAAATCTGGCCCAATTTTGAGATTTTTGCTAAGCCGTGCGCCTGTCAAATAGTGTCCGAGCTAGGGTTAGGGTTAGGTAGAAAACAACACCTAGACATTTTGGAATGCCTTGGATGTGTTTTAGGGTGTATTTGAAATGCTGGAAGAGTGTCGTTTCATTGTTTCTTTGAGAAAGAAATTTGGCCCAATTTTGAGATTTTTGCTAAGCCGCTCGCCTGTCAAAAAGTGTCCGAGCTAGGGTTAGGGTTATGTAGAAAACAAACCCTAGACATTTTGGAATGCCTTGGATGTGTTTTAGGGTGTATTTGAAATGCTGGAAGAGTGTTGTTTCTTTGAGAAAGAAATTTGGCCAAATTTTGAGATTTTTGCTAAGCAGCGCGCCTGTCAACTATTATCCGAGGTATGGTTAGGGTTAGGTTGAAAACAACACCAAGACATTTTGCAATGCCTTGGATGTGTTTTAGGGTGTATTTGAAATGCTGGAAGAGTGTCGTTTCGTTGTTTCTTTGAGAAAGAAATTTGGCCCAATTTTGAGATTTTTGCTAAGCCGCGCGCCTGTCAAATAGTGTCCGAGCTATGGTTAGGGTTAGGTAGAAAACAACACCTAGACATTTTGGAATGCCTTGGATGTGTTTTAGGGTGTATTTGAAATGCTGGAAGAATGTTGTTTCGTTGTTTCTTTGAGATTGAAATTTGGCCCAATTTTGAGATTTTTGCTAAGCCGCGCGCCTGTCAAAAAGTGTCCGAGCTAGGGTTAGGGTTATGTAGAAAACAACACCTAGACATTTTGGAATACCTTGGATGTGTTTTAGGATGTATTTGAAATGCTGGAAGAGTGTTGTTTCGTTGTTTCTTTGAGAAAGAAATTTGGCCCAATTTTGAGATTTTTGCTAAGCCGCGCGCCTGTCAAATAGTGTCCGAGCTTGGGTTAGGAATAGGTAGAAAACAACACCTAGACATTTTGGAATGCCTTGGATGTGTTTTACGGTGTATTTGAAATGCTGGAAGAGTGTTGATTCGTTCTTTCTTTGAGAAAGAAATTTGGCCCAATTTTGATATTTTTGCTAAGGCGCGCGCCTGTCAAATGGTGTCTGAGCTAGGGTTAGGGTAAGGTTGAAAAGAACACCTAGACATTTTGAAATGCGTTGGATGTATTTTAGGGTGTATTTGAAATGCTGGAAGAGTGTTGTTTCGTTGATTCTTTGAGAAAGAAATTTGTCCCTATTTTGAGATTTTTGCTAAGCCGCTCGCCTGTCAAAAAGTGTCCGAGCTAGGGTTAGGGTTATGTAGAAAACAAAACCTAGACATTTTAGAATGACTTGGATGTGTTTTAGGGTGTATTTGAAATGCTGGAAGAGTGTTGATTCATTGTTTATTTGAGAAAGAAATTTGGCTCAATTTTGAGATTTTTGCTAAGCCGCGCGCCTGTAAACTATTATCCGAGCTAAGGTTAGGGTTAGGTTGAAAAGAACACCTAGACATTTTGGAATGCCTTGGATGTATTTTAGGGTGTATTTGAAATGCTGGAAGAGTGTTGTTTCGTTGTTTCTTTGAGAAAGAAATTTGTCCCAATTTTGAGATTTTTGCTAAGCCGTGCGCCTGTCAAATAGTGTCCGAGCTAGGGTTAGGGTTAGGTAGAAAACAACACCTAGACATTTTGGAATGCCTTGGATGTGTTTTAGGGTGTATTTGAAATGCTGGAAGAGTGCCGTTTCGTTGTTTCTATGAGAAAGAAATTTGCCCAATTTTGAGATTTTTGCTAAGCCGCGCGCCTGTCAAATAGTGTCCGAGCTAGGGTTAGGGTTAGATTGAAAAGAACACCTAGACATTTTGGAATGCCTTGGATGTGTTTTAGGGTGTATTTGAAATGCTGGAAGAGTGTTGTTTCGTTGTTTCTTTGAGAAAGAAATCTGGCCCAATTTTGAGATTTTTGCTAAGCCGTGCGCCTGTCAAATAGTGTCCGAGCTAGGGTTAGGGTTAGGTAGAAAACAACACCTAGACATTTTGGAATGCCTTGGATGTGTTTTAGGGTGTATTTGAAATGCTGGAAGAGTGTCGTTTCATTGTTTCTTTGAGAAAGAAATTTGGCCCAATTTTGAGATTTTTGCTAAGCCGCTCGCCTGTCAAAAAGTGTCCGAGCTAGGGTTAGGGTTATGTAGAAAACAAACCCTAGACATTTTGGAATGCCTTGGATGTGTTTTAGGGTGTATTTGAAATGCTGGAAGAGTGTTGTTTCGTTGTTTCTTTGAGAAAGAAATTTGGCCCAATTTTGAGTTTTTTGCTAAGCCGCGCGCCTGTCAAATAGTGTCCGAGCTAGGGTTAGGAATAGGTAGAAAACAACACCTAGACATTTTGGAATGCCTTGGATGTGTTTTACGGTGTATTTGAAATGCTGGAAGAGTGTTGATTCGTTCTTTCTTTGAGAAAGACATTTGGCCCAATTTTGATATTTTTGCTAAGGCGCGCGCCTGTCAAATGGTGTCTGAGCTAGGGTTAGGGTAAGGTTGAAAAGAACACCTAGACATTTTGAAATGCCTTGGATGTATTTTAGGGTGTATTTGAAATGCTGGAAGAGTGTTGTTTCGTTGATTCTTTGAGAAAGAAATTTGTCCCTATTTTGAGATTTTTGCTAAGCCGCTCGCCTGTCAAAAAGTGTCCGAGCTAGGGTTAGGGTTATGTAGAAAACAAAACCTAGACATTTTAGAATGACTTGGATGTGTTTTAGGGTGTATTTGAAATGCTGGAAGAGTGTTGATTCATTGTTTATTTGAGAAAGAAATTTGGCTCAATTTTGAGATTTTTGCTAAGCCGCGCGCCTGTAAACTATTATCCGAGCTAAGGTTAGGGTTAGGTTGAAAAGAACACCTAGACATTTTGGAATGCCTTGGATGTATTTTAGGGTGTATTTGAAATGCTGGAAGAGTGTTGTTTCGTTGTTTCTTTGAGAAAGAAATTTGTCCCAATTTTGAGATTTTTGCTAAGCCGTGCGCCTGTCAAATAGTGTCCGAGCTAGGGTTAGGGTTAGGTAGAAAACAACACCTAGACATTTTGGAATGCCTTGGATGTGTTTTAGGGTGTATTTGAAATGCTGGAAGAGTGTCGTTTCGTTGTTTCTTTGAGAAAGAAATTTGGCCCAATTTTGAGATTATTGCTAAGCCGCTCGCCTGTCAAAAAGTGTCCGAGCTAGGGTTAGGGTTATGTAGAAAACAAAACCTAGACATTTTAGAATGCCTTGGATGTGTTTTAGGGTGTATTTGAAATGCTGGAAGAGTGTTGTTTCGTTGTTTCTTTGAGAAAGAAATTTGGCCCAATTTTGAGATTTTTGCTAAGCCGCGCGCCTGTCAACTAGTATCCGAGCTATGGTTGGGTTAGAGTGAAAACAACACCTAGACATTTGGAATGCCTTGGATGTGTTTTAGGGTGTATTTGAAATGCTGGAAGAGTGTCGCTTTGTTGTTTCTTTGAGAAAGTAATTTGGCTCAATTTTGAGATTTTTGCTAAGCCGCGCGCCTGTCAACTATTATCCAAGCTAAGGTTAGGGTTAGGTTGAAAAGAACACCTAGACATTTTGGAATGCCTTGGATGTATTTTAGGGTGTATTTGAAATGCTGGAAGAGTGTTGTTTCGTTGTTTCTTTGAGAAAGAAATTTGTCCCAATTTTGAGATTTTTGCTAAGCCGTGCGCCTGTCAAATAGTGTCCGAGCTAGGGTTAGGGTTAGGTAGAAAACAACACCTAGACATTTTTCAATGCCTTGGATGTGTTTTAGGATGTATTTGAAATGCTGGAAGAGTGTTGTTTCGTTGTTTCTTTGAGAAAGAAATTTGGCACAATTTTGAGATTTTTGCTAAGCCGCGCGCCTGTCAAATAGTGTCCGAGCTAGGGTTAGGGTTAGGTTGAAAAGAACACCTAGACATTTTGGAATGCCTTGGATGTGTTTTAGGGTGTATTTGAAATGCTGGAAGAGTGTTGTTTCGTTGTTTCTTTGAGAAAGAAATTTGGCCCAATTTTGAGATTTTTGCTAAGCCGCGCGCCTGTCAAATAGTGTCCGAGCTAGGGTTAGGAATAGGTAGAAAACAACACCTAGACATTTTGGAATGCCTTGGATGTGTTTTAGGGTGTATTTGAAATGCTGGAAGAGTGTTGTTTCGTTCTTTCTTTGAGAAAGAAATTTGGCCCAATTTTGATATTTTTGCTAAGCCGCGCGCCTGTCAAATGGTGTCCGAGCTAGGGTTAGGGTAAGGTTGAAAAGAACACCTAGACATTTTGAAATGCCTTGGATGTATTTTAGAGTGTATTTGAAATGCTGGAAGAATGTTGTTTCGTTGTTTCTTTGAGATTGAAATTTGGCTCAATTTTGAGATTTTTGCTAAGCCGCGCGCCTGTCAACTATTATCCAAGCTATGGTTAGGGTTAGGTTGAAAACAAGACGTAGACATTTTGGAATGCCTTGGATGTGTTTTAGGGTGTATTTGAAATGCTGGAAGAGTGTTGTTTCGTTGTTTCATTGAGAATGAAATTTGGCCCAATTTTGAGATTTTTGCTAAGCCGCGCGCCTGTCAAAAAGTGTCCGAGCTAGGGTTAGGGTTATGTAGAAAACAACACCTAGACATTTTGGAATACCTTGGATGTGTTTTAGGGTGTATTAGAAATTCTGGAAGAGTGTCGTTTCGTTGTTTCTTTGAGAAAGAAACCTGGCCCAATTTTGAGATTTTTCTAAGCCGCGCGCCTGTCAAGAAGGGTCCGAGCTAGGGTTAGGATTATGTGGAAAACAACACCTAGACATTTTGGAATGCCTTGGATGTGTTTTAGGGTGTATTTGAAATGCTGGAAGAGTGTTGTTTCGTTGTTTCATTGAGAATGAAATTTGGCCAAATTTTGAGATTTTTGCTAAGCCGTGCGCCTGTCAAATAGTGTCCGAGCTAGGGTTAGGGTTAGGTTGAAAAGAACACCTAGACATTTTGGAATGCCTTGGATGTGTTTTAGGGTGTATTTGAAATGCTGGAAGAGTGTCGTTTCGTTGTTTCTTTGAGAATGAAACTTGGCCCAATTTTGAGATTTTTGCTAAGCCGCGCGCCTGTCAACTATTATCCGAGCTATGGTTAGGGTTAGGTTGAAAACAACACCTAGACATTTTTCAATGCCTTGGATGTGTTTTAGGATGTATTTGAAATGCTGGAAGAGTGTTGTTTCGTTGTTTCTTTGAGAAAGAAATTTGGCACAATTTTGAGATTTTTGCTAAGCCGCGCGCCTGTCAAATAGTGTCCGAGCTAGGGTTAGGGTTAGGTTGAAAAGAACACCTAGACATTTTGGAATGCCTTGGATGTGTTTTAGGGTGTATTTGAAATGCTGGAAGAGTGTTGTTTCGTTGTTTCTTTGAGAAAGAAATTTGGCCCAATTTTGAGATTTTTGCTAAGCCGGGCGCCTGTCAAATAGTGTCCGAGCTAGGGTTAGGAATAGGTAGAAAACAACACCTAGACATTTTGGAATGCCTTGGATGTGTTTTAGGGTGTATTTGAAATGCTGGAAGAGTATTGTTTCGTTCTTTCTTTGAGAAAGAAATTTGGCCCAATTTTGATATTTTTGCTAAGCCGCGCGCCTGTCAAATGGTGTCCGAGCTAGGGTTAGGGTAAGGTTGAAAAGAACACCTAGACATTTTGAAATGCCTTGGATGTATTTTAGGGTGTATTTGAAATGCTGGAAGAATGTTGTTTCGTTGTTTCTTTGAGATTGAAATTTGGCCCAATTTTGAGATTTTTGCTAAGCCGCGCGCCTGTCAAAAAGTGTCCGAGCTAGGGTTAGGGTTATGTAGAAAACAACACCTAGACATTTTGGAATGCCTTGGATGTGTTTTAGCGTGTATTTGAAATGCTGGAAGAGTGTCGTTTCGTTGTTTCTTTGAGAAAGAAATTTGGCCCAATTTTGAGATTTTTGCTAAGCCGCGCGCCTGTCAAAAAGTGTCCGAGCTAGGGTTAGGGTTATGTAGAAAACAACACCTAGACATTTTGGAATGCCTTGGATGTGTTTTAGGGTGTATTTGAAATCCTGGAAGAGTGCTGTTTCGTTGTTTCTTTGAGAAAGAAATTTGGCCCAATTTTGAGATTTTTGCTAAGCCGCGCGCCTGTCAAAGAGTGTCCGAGCTAGGGTTAGGGTTATGTAGAAAACAAAACCTAGACATTTTGGAATGCCTTGGATGTGTTTTAGGGTGTATTTGAAATGCTGGAAGAGTGTTGTTTCGTTGTTTCATTGAGAATGAAATTTGGCCAAATTTTGAGATTTTTGCTATGCCGTGCGCCTGTCAAATAGTGTCCGAGCTAGGTTTAGGGTTAGGTAGAAAACAACACCTAGACATTTTGCAATGCCTTGGATGTGTTTTAGGGTGTATTTGAAATGCTGGAAGAGTGTCGTTTTGTTGTTTCTTTGAGAAAGAAATTTGGCCCAATTTTGAGATTTTTGCTAAGCCGCGCGCCTGTCAAATAGTGTCCGAGCTAGGGTTAGGGTTAGGTTGAAAAGAACACCTAGACATTTTGGAATGCCTTGGATGTGTTTTAGGGTGTATTTGAAATGCTGGAAGAGTGTCGTTTCGTTGTTTCTTTGAGAATGAAATTTGGCCCAATTTTGAGATTTTTGCTAAGCCGCGCGCCTGTCAACTATTATCCGAGCTATGGTTAGGGTTAGGTTGAAAACAACACCTAGACATTTTTCAATGCCTTGGATGTGTTTTAGGATGTATTTGAAATGCTGGAAGAGTGTTGTTTCGTTGTTTCTTTGAGAAAGAAATTTGGCACAATTTTGAGATTTTTGCTAAGCCGCGCGCCTGTCAAATAGTGTCCGAGCTAGGGTTAGGGTTAGGTTGAAAAGAACACCTAGACATTTTGGAATGCCTTGGATGTGTTTTAGGGTGTATTTGAAATGCTGGAAGAATGTTGTTTCGTTGTTTCTTTGAGATTGAAATTTGGCCCAATTTTGAGATTTTTGCTAAGCCGCGCGCCTGTCAAAAAGTGTCCGAGCTAGGGTTAGGGTTATGTAGAAAACAACACCTAGACATTTTGGAATGCCTTGGATGTGTTTTAGGGTGTATTTGAAATGCTGGAAGAGTGTCGTTTCGTTGTTTCTTTGAGAAAGAAATTTGGCACAATTTTGAGATTTTTGCTAAGCCGCGCGCCTGTCAAATAGTGTCCGAGCTAGGGTTAGGGTTAGGTTGAAAAGAACACCTAGACATTTTGGAATGCCTTGGATGTGTTTCAGGGTGTATTTGAAATGCTGGAAGAGTGTCGTTTCGTTGTTTCTTTGAGAAAGAAATTTGGCCCAATTTTGAGATTTTTGCTAAGCCGCGCGCCTTTCAAAAAGTGTCTGAGCTAGGGTTAGGGTTATGTAGAAAACAACACCTAGACATTTTGGAATGCCTTGGATGTGTTTTAGCATGTATTTGAAATGCTGGAAGAGTGTCGTTTCGTTGTTTCTTTGAGAAAGAAATTTGGCCCAATTTTGAGATTTTTGCTAAGCCGCGCGCCTGTCAAAAAGTGTCCGAGCTAGGGTTAGGGTTATGTAGAAAACAACACCTAGACATTTTGGAATACCTTGGATGTGTTTTAGGGTGTATTTGAAATCCTGGAAGAGTGCCGTTTCGTTGTTTCTTTGTGAAAGAAATTTGGCCCAATTTTGAGATTTTTGCTAAGCCGCGCGCCTGTCAAATGGTGTCCGAGCTAGGGTTAGGATTATGTGGAAAACAACACCTAGACATTTTGGAATGCCTTGGATGTGTTTTAGGGTGTATTTGAAATGCTGGAAGAGTGTTGTTTCGTTGTTTCATTGAGAATGAAATTTGGCCAAATTTTGAGATTTTTGCTAAGCCGTGCGCCTGTCAACTATTATCCGAGGTATGGTTAGGGTTAGGTTGAAAACAAACCCTAGACATTTTGGAATGCCTTGGATGTGTTTTAGGGTGTATTTGAAATGCTGGAAGAGTGTTGTTTCTTTGAGAAAGAAATTTGGCCAAATTTTGAGATTTTTGCTAAGCCGCGCGCCTGTCAACTATTATCCGAGGTATGGTTAGGGTTAGGTTGAAAACAACACCAAGACATTTTGCAATGCCTTGGATGTGTTTTAGGGTGTATTTGAAATGCTGGAAGAGTGTCGTTTCGTTGTTTCTTTGAGAAAGAAATTTGGCCCAATTTTGAGATTTTTGCTAAGCCGCGCGCCTGTCAAATAGTGTCCGAGCTATGGTTAGGGTTAGGTAGAAAACAACACCTAGACATTTTGGAATGCCTTGGATGTGTTTTAGGATGTATTTGAAATGCTGGAAGAGTGTTGTTTCGTTGTTTCTTTGAGAAAGAAATTTGGCACAATTTTGAGATTTTTGCTAAGCCGCGCGCCTGTCAAATAGTGTCCGAGCTAGGGTTAGGGTTAGGTTGAAAAGAACACCTAGACATTTTGGAATGCTTTGGATGTGTTTTAGGGTGTATTTGAAATGCTGGAAGAGTGTTGTTTCGTTGTTTCTTTGAGAAAGAAATTTGTCCCAATTTTGAGATTTTTGCTAAGCCGTGCGCCTGTCAAATAGTGTCCGAGCTAGGGTTAGGGTTAGGTAGAAAACAACACCTAGACATTTTGGAATGCCTTGGATGTGTTTTAGGGTGTATTTGAAATGCTGGAAGAGTGTCGTTTCGTTGTTTCTTTGAGAAAGAAATTTGGCCCAATTTTGAGATTATTGCTAAGCCGCTCGCCTGTCAAAAAGTGTCCGAGCTAGGGTTAGGGTTATGTAGAAAACAAAACCTAGACATTTTAGAATGCCTTGGATGTGTTTTAGGGTGTATTTGAAATGCTGGAAGAGTGTTGTTTCGTTGTTTCTTTGAGAAAGAAATTTGGCCCAATTTTGAGATTTTTGCTAAGCCACGCGCCTGTCAACTAGTATCCGAGCTATGGTTGGGTTAGAGTGAAAACAACACCTAGACATTTGGAATGCCTTGGATGTGTTTTAGGGTGTATTTGAAATGCTGGAAGAGTGTCGCTTTGTTGTTTCTTTGAGAAAGTAATTTGGCTCAATTTTGAGATTTTTGCTAAGCCGCGCGCCTGTCAACTATTATCCGAGCTAAGGTTAGGTTTAGGTTGAAAAGAACACCTAGACATTTTGGAATGCCTTGGATGTGTTTTAGCGTGTATTTGAAATGCTGGAAGAGTGTCGTTTCGTTGTTTCTTTGAGAAAGAAATTTGGCCCAATTTTGAGATTTTTACTAAGCCGCGCGCCTGTCAACTATTATCCGAGCTATGGTTAGGGTTAGGTTGAAAAGAACACCTAGACATTTTGGAATGCCTTGGATGTGCTTTATGGTGTATTTGAAATGCTGGAAGAGTGTTGTTTCGTTGTTTCTTTGAGAAAGAAATTTGGCCCAATTTTGAGATTTTTGCTAAGCCGCGCGCCTGTCAAAAAGTGTCCGAGCTAGGTTTAGGGTTAGGTTGAAAAGAACACCTAGACATTTTGGAATGCCTTGGATGTGTTTTAGGGTGTATTTGAAATGCTGGAAGAGTGTCGTTTCGTTGTTTCTTTGAGAAAGAAACCTGGCCCAATTTTGAGATTTTTCTAAGCCGCGCGCCTGTCAAGAAGTGTCCGAGCTAGGGTTAGGATTATGTGGAAAACAACACCTAGACATTTTGGAATGCCTTGGATGTGTTTTAGGGTGTATTTGAAATGCTGGAAGAGTGTTGTTTCGTTGTTTCATTGAGAATGAAATTTGGCCAAATTTTGAGATTTTTGCTAAGCCGCTCGCCCGTCAAAAAGTGTCCGAGCTAGGGTTAGGGTTATGTAGAAAACAAAACCTAGACATTTTGGAATGCCTTGGATGTGTTTTAGGGTGTATTTGAAATGCTGGAAGAGTGTTGTTTCATTGAGAATGAAATTTGGCCAAATTTTGAGATTTTTGCTAAGCCGTGCGCCTGTCAACTATTATCCGGGGTATGGTTAGGGTTAGGTTGAAAACAATACCAAGACATTTTGCAATGCCTTGGATGTGTTTTAGGATGTATTTGAAATGCTGGAAGAGTGTCGTTTCGTTGTTTCTTTGAGAAAGAAATTTGGCCCAATTTTGAAATTTTTGCTAAGCCGCGCGCCTGTCAAATAGTGTCCGAGCTAGGGTTAGGGTTAGGTTGAAAAGAACACCTAGACATTTTGGAATGCCTTTGATGTCTTTTAGGGTGTATTTGAAATGCTGGAAGAGTGTAGTTTCGTTGTTTCTTTGAGAAAGAAATTTGGCCCAATTTTGAGATTTTTGCTAAGCTGCGCGCCTGTCAAATAGTGTCCGAGCTAGGGTTAGGGTTATGTAGAAAACAACACCTAGACATTTTGGAATGCCTTGGATGTCTTTTAGGGTGTATTTGAAATGCTGGAAGAGTGTCGTTTCATTGTTTCTTTGAGAAAGAAATTTGGCCCAATTTTGAGATTTTTGCTAAGCCGCTCGCCTGTCAAAAAGTGTCCGAGCTAGGGTTAGGGTTATGTAGAAAACAAAACCTAGACATTTTAGAATGCCTTGGATGTGTTTGAGGGTGTATTTGAAATGCTGGAAGAGTGTTGTTTCGTTGTTTCTTTGAGAAAGAAATTTGGCCCAATTTTGAGATTTTTGCTAAGCCTCGCGCCTGTCATATAGTGTCCGAGCTAGGGTTAGGGTTAGGTTGAAAAGAACACCTAGACATTTTGGAATGCCTTGGATGTGTTTTAGGGTGTATTTGAAATGCTGGAAGAGTGTTGTTTCTTTGAGAAAGAAATTTGGCCCATTTTGAGATTTTTGCTAAGCCGCGCGCCTGACATATAGTGTCCGAGCTAGGGTTAGGGTTATGTAGAAAACAACACCTAGTCATTTTGGAATGCCTTGGATGTGTTTTAGGGTGTATTTGAAATGCTGGAAGAGTGTCGTTTCGTTGTTTCTTTGAGAAAGAAATTTGGCCCAATTTTGAGATTTTTGCTAAGCCTTGCGCCTGTCAACTATTATCCGAGCTATGGTTATGGTTAGGTTGAAAACAACACCTAGACATTTTGCAATGCCTTGGATGTGTTTAGGGTGTATTTGAAATGCTGGAAGAGTGTTGTTTCGTTGTTTCATTGAGAAAGAAATTTGGCCCAATTTAGAGATTTTTGCTAAGCCGCGCACCTGTCAAATAGTGTCCTAGCTAGGGTTAGGGTTTGGTTGAAAAGAACACCTGGACATTTTGAATGCCTTGGATGTATTTTAGGGTGTATTTGAAATGCTGGAAGAATGTTGTTTCGTTGTTTCTTTGAGATTGAAATTTGGCCCAATTTTGAGATTTTTGCTAAGCCGCTCGCCTGTCAAATAGTGTCCGAGCTAGGGTTAGGAATAGGTAGAAAACAACACCTAGACATTTTGGAATGCCTTGGATGTGTTTTAGGGTGTATTTGAAATGCTGGAAGAGTGCCGTTTCGTTGTTTCTATGAGAAAGAAATTTGCCCAATTTTGAGATTTTTGCTAAGCCGCGCGCCTGTCAAATAGTGTCCGAGCTAGGGTTAGGGTTAGATTGAAAAGAACACCTAGACATTTTGGAATGCCTTGGATGTGTTTTAGGGTGTATTTGAAATGCTGGAAGAGTGTTGTTTCGTTGTTTCTTTGAGAAAGAAATCTGGCCCAATTTTGAGATTTTTGCTAAGCCGTGCGCCTGTCAAATAGTGTCCGAGCTAGGGTTAGGGTTAGGTAGAAAACAACACCTAGACATTTTGGAATGCCTTGGATGTGTTTTAGGGTGTATTTGAAATGCTGGAAGAGTGTCGTTTCATTGTTTCTTTGAGATAGAAATTTGGCCCAATTTTGAGATTTTTGCTAAGCCGCTCGCCTGTCAAAAAGTGTCCGAGCTAGGGTTAGGGTTATGTAGAAAACAAACCCTAGACATTTTGGAATGCCTTGGATGTGTTTTAGGGTGTATTTGAAATGCTGGAAGAGTGTTGTTTCTTTGAGAAAGAAATTTGGCCAAATTTTGAGATTTTTGCTAAGCCGCGCGCCTGTCAACTATTATCCGAGGTATGGTTAGGGTTAGGTTGAAAACAACACCAAGACATTTTGCAATGCCTTGGATGTGTTTTAGGGTGTATTTGAAATGCTGGAAGAGTGTCGTTTCGTTGTTTCTTTGAGAAAGAAATTTGGCCCAATTTTGAGATTTTTGCTAAGCCGCGCGCCTGTCAAATAGTGTCCGAGCTATGGTTAGGGTTAGGTAGAAAACAACACCTAGACATTTTGGAATGCCTTGGATGTGTTTTAGGGTGTATTTGAAAT
Source organism: Atractosteus spatula (assembly GCF_055471065.1). Lineage (NCBI taxonomy): Eukaryota > Metazoa > Chordata > Actinopteri > Semionotiformes > Lepisosteidae > Atractosteus > Atractosteus spatula. The sequence goes on along the minus strand of NC_142712.1, from coordinate 43,967,042 downwards.
GCTGGAAGAGTGTCGTTTCGTTGTTTCTTTGAGAAAGAAATTTGGCCCAATTTTGAGATTTTTGCTAAGCCGCGCGCCTGTCAAATAGTGTCCGAGCTAGGGTTAGGAATAGGTAGAAAACAACACCTAGACATTTTGGAATGCCTTGGATGTGTTTTACGGTGTATTTGAAATGCTGGAAGAGTGTTGATTCGTTCTTTCTTTGAGAAAGAAATTTGGCCCAATTTTGATATTTTTGCTAAGGCGCGCGCCTGTCAAATGGTGTCTGAGCTAGGGTTAGGGTAAGGTTGAAAAGAACACCTAGACATTTTGAAATGCCTTGGATGTATTTTAGGGTGTATTTGAAATGCTGGAAGAGTGTTGTTTCGTTGATTCTTTGAGAAAGAAATTTGTCCCTATTTTGAGATTTTTGCTAAGCCGCTCGCCTGTCAAAAAGTGTCCGAGCTAGGGTTAGGGTTATGTAGAAAACAAAACCTAGACATTTTAGAATGACTTGGATGTGTTTTAGGGTGTATTTGAAATGCTGGAAGAGTGTTGATTCATTGTTTATTTGAGAAAGAAATTTGGCTCAATTTTGAGATTTTTGCTAAGCCGCGCGCCTGTAAACTATTATCCGAGCTAAGGTTAGGGTTAGGTTGAAAAGAACACCTAGACATTTTGGAATGCCTTGGATGTATTTTAGGGTGTATTTGAAATGCTGGAAGAGTGTTGTTTCGTTGTTTCTTTGAGAAAGAAATTTGTCCCAATTTTGAGATTTTTGCTAAGCCGTGCGCCTGTCAAATAGTGTCCGAGCTAAGGTTAGGGTTAGGTAGAAAACAACACCTAGACATTTTGGAATGCCTTGGATGTGTTTTAGGGTGTATTTGAAATGCTGGAAGAGTGTCGTTTCGTTGTTTCTTTGAGAAAGAAATTTGGCCCAATTTTGAGATTATTGCTAAGCCGCTCGCCTGTCAAAAAGTGTCCGAGCTAGGGTTAGGGTTATGTAGAAAACAAAACCTAGACATTTTAGAATGCCTTGGATGTGTTTTAGGGTGTATTTGAAATGCTGGAAGAGTGCCGTTTCGTTGTTTCTATGAGAAAGAAATTTGCCCAATTTTGAGATTTTTGCTAAGCCGCGCGCCTGTCAAATAGTGTCCGAGCTAGGGTTAGGGTTAGATTGAAAAGAACACCTAGACATTTTGGAATGCCTTGGATGTGTTTTAGGGTGTATTTGAAATGCTGGAAGAGTGTTGTTTCGTTGTTTCTTTGAGAAAGAAATCTGGCCCAATTTTGAGATTTTTGCTAAGCCGTGCGCCTGTCAAATAGTGTCCGAGCTAGGGTTAGGGTTAGGTAGAAAACAACACCTAGACATTTTGGAATGCCTTGGATGTGTTTTAGGGTGTATTTGAAATGCTGGAAGAGTGTCGTTTCATTGTTTCTTTGAGAAAGAAATTTGGCCCAATTTTGAGATTTTTGCTAAGCCGCTCGCCTGTCAAAAAGTGTCCGAGCTAGGGTTAGGGTTATGTAGAAAACAAACCCTAGACATTTTGGAATGCCTTGGATGTGTTTTAGGGTGTATTTGAAATGCTGGAAGAGTGTTGTTTCGTTGTTTCTTTGAGAAAGAAATTTGGCCCAATTTTGAGATTTTTGCTAAGCTGCGCGCCTGTCAAATAGTGTCCGAGCTAGGGTTAGGAATAGGTAGAAAACAACACCTAGACATTTTGGAATGCCTTGGATGTGTTTTACGGTGTATTTGAAATGCTGGAAGAGTGTTGATTCGTTCTTTCTTTGAGAAAGAAATTTGGCCCAATTTTGATATTTTTGCTAAGGCGCGCGCCTGTCAAATGGTGTCTGAGCTAGGGTTAGGGTAAGGTTGAAAAGAACACCTAGACATTTTGAAATGCCTTGGATGTATTTTAGGGTGTATTTGAAATGCTGGAAGAGTGTTGTTTCGTTGATTCTTTGAGAAAGAAATTTGTCCCTATTTTGAGATTTTTGCTAAGCCGCTCGCCTGTCAAAAAGTGTCCGAGCTAGGGTTAGGGTTATGTAGAAAACAAAACCTAGACATTTTAGAATGACTTGGATGTGTTTTAGGGTGTATTTGAAATGCTGGAAGAGTGTTGATTCATTGTTTATTTGAGAAAGAAATTTGGCTCAATTTTGAGATTTTTGCTAAGCCGCGCGCCTGTAAACTATTATCCGAGCTAAGGTTTGGGTTAGGTTGAAAAGAACACCTAGACATTTTGGAATGCCTTGGATGTATTTTAGGGTGTATTTGAAATGCTGGAAGAGTGTTGTTTCGTTGTTTCTTTGAGAAAGAAATCTGGCCCAATTTTGAGATTTTTGCTAAGCCGTGCGCCTGTCAAATAGTGTCCGAGCTAGGGTTAGGGTTAGGTAGAAAACAACACCTAGACATTTTGGAATGCCTTGGATGTGTTTTAGGGTGTATTTGAAATGCTGGAAGAGTGTCGTTTCGTTGTTTCTTTGAGAAAGAAACCTGGCCCAATTTTGAGATTTTTCTAAGCCGCGCGCCTGTCAAGAAGTGTCCGAGCTAGGGTTAGGATTATGTGGAAAACAACACCTAGACATTTTGGAATGCCTTGGATGTGTTTTAGGGTGTATTTGAAATGCTGGAAGAGTGTTGTTTCGTTGTTTCATTGAGAATGAAATTTGGCCAAATTTTGAGATTTTTGCTAAGCCGCTCGCCTGTCAAAAAGTGTCCGAGCTAGGGTTAGGGTTATGTAGAAAACAAAACCTAGACATTTTGGAATGCCTTGGATGTGTTTTAGGGTGTATTTGAAATGCTGGAAGAGTGTTGTTTCATTGAGAATGAAATTTGTCCAAATTTTGAGATTTTTGCTAAGCCGTGCGCCTGTCAACTATTATCCGAGGTATGGTTAGGGTTAGGTTGAAAACAACACCAAGACATTTTGCAATGCCTTGGATGTGTTTTAGGGTGTATTTGAAATGCTGGAAGAGTGTCGTTTCGTTGTTTCTTTGAGAAAGAAATTTGGCCCAATTTTGAGATTTTTGCTAAGCCGCACGCCTGTCAAATAGTGTCCGAGCTAGGGTTAGGGTTAGGTTGAAAAGAACACCTAGACATTTTGGAATGCCTTGGATGTGTTTTAGCGTGTATTTGAAATGCTGGAAGAGTGTCGTTTCGTTGTTTCTTTGAGAAAGAAATTTGGCCCAATTTTGAGATTTTTGCTAAGCCTTGCACCTGTCAACTAGTATCCGAGCTATGGTTAGGGTTAGAGTGAAAACAACACCTACACATTTGGAATGCCTTGGATGTGTTTTAGGGTGTATTTGAAATGCTGGAAGAGTGTCGCTTTGTTGTGTCTTTGAGATAGTAATTTGGCTCAATTTTGAAATTTTTGCTAAGCCGCGCGCCTGTCAACTATTATCCGAGCTAAGGTTAGGGTTAGGTTGAAAAGAACACCTAGACATTTTGGAATGCCTTGGATGTGTTTTAGGGTGTATTTGAAATGCTGGAAGAGTGTTGTTTCGTTGTTTCTTTGAGAAAGAAATTTGGCCCAATTTTGAGATTTTTGCTATGCCTTGCGCCTGTCAACTATTATCCGAGCTATGGTTATGGTTAGGTTGAAAAGAACACCTAGACATTTTGAAATGCCTTGGATGTGTTTTAGGGTGTATTTGAAATGCTGGAAGAATGTTGTTTCGTTGTTTCTTTGAGATTGAAATTTGGCCCAATTTTGAGATTTTTGCTAAGCCGCGCGCCTGTCAAAAAGTGTCCGAGCTAGGGTTAGGGTTATGTAGAAAACAACACCTAGACATTTTGGAATGCCTTGGATGTGTTTTAGGGTGTATTTGAAATGCTGGAAGAGTGTCGTTTCGTTGTTTCTTTGAGAAAGAAACCTGGCCCAATTTTGAGATTTTTCTAAGCCGCGCGCCTGTCAAATAGTGTCCGAGCGAGGGTTAGGGTTAGGTTGAAAAGAACACCTAGACATTTTGGAATGCCTTTGATGTGTTTTAGGGTGTATTTGAAATGCTGGAAGAGTGTCGTTTCGTTGTTTCTTTGAGAAAGAAATTTGGCTCAATTTTGAGATTTTTGCTAAGCCGCGCGCCTGTCAACTATTATCCAAGCTATGGTTAGGGTTAGGTTGAAAACAACACCTAGACATTTTGTAATGCCTTGGATGTGTTTTAGGGTGTATTTGAAATCCTGGAAGAGTGCCGTTTCGTTGCTTCTTTGAGAAAGAAATTTGGCCCAATTTTGAGATTTTTGCTAAGCCGCGCGCCTGTCAAATAGTGTCCTTGCTAAGGTTAGGGTTAGGTTGAAAACAACACCTAGACATTTTGAAATGCCTTGGATGTGTTTTAGGGTGTATTTGAAATGCTGGAAGAGTGTTGTTTCGTTGTTTCTTTGAGAATGAAATTTGGCCCAATTTTGAGATTTTTGCTAAACCGTGCGCCTGTCAAATAGTGTCCGAGCTAGGGTTAGGGTTAGGTAGAAAACAACACCTAGACATTTTGGAATGCCTTGGATGTGTTTTAGGGTGTATTTGAAATGCTGGAAGAGTGTCGTTTCATTGTTTCTTTGAGAAAGAAATTTGGCCCAATTTTGAGATTTTTGCTAAGCCGCTCGCCTGTCAAAAAGTGTCCGAGCTAGGGTTAGGGTTATGTAGAAAACAAAACCTAGACATTTTAGAATGCCTTGGATGTGTTTGAGGGTGTATTTGAAATGCTGGAAGAGTGTTGTTTCGTTGTTTCTTTGAGAAAGAAATTTGGCCCAATTTTGAGATTTTTGCTAAGCCTCGCGCCTGTCAAATAGTGTCCGAGCTAGGGTTAGGGTTAGGTTGAAAAGAACACCTAGACATTTTGGAATGCCTTGGATGTGTTTTAGGGTGTATTTGAAATGCTGGAAGAGTGTTGTTTCTTTGAGAAAGAAATTTGGCCCATTTTGAGATTTTTGCTAAGCCGCGCGCCTGACATATAGTGTCCGAGCTAGGGTTAGGGTTATGTAGAAAATAACACCTAGTCATTTTGGAATGCCTTGGATGTGTTTTAGGGTGTATTTGAAATGCTGGAAGAGTGTCGTTTCGTTGTTTCTTTGAGAAAGAAATTTGGCCCAATTTTGAGATTTTTGCTAAGCCTTGCGCCTGTCAACTATTATCCGAGCTATGGTTATGGTTAGGTTGAAAACAACACCTAGACATTTTGCAATGCCTTGGATGTGTTTAGGGTGTATTTGAAATGCTGGAAGAGTGTTGTTTCGTTGTTTCATTGAGAAAGAAATTTGGCCCAATTTAGAGATTTTTGCTAAGCCGCGCACCTGTCAAATAGTGTCCTAGCTAGGGTTAGGGTTTGGTTGAAAAGAACACCTGGACATTTTGAATGCCTTGGATGTATTTTAGGGTGTATTTGAAATGCTGGAAGAATGTTGTTTCGTTGTTTCTTTGAGATTGAAATTTGGCCCAATTTTGAGATTTTTGCTAAGCCGCGCGCCTCTCAAAAAGTGTCCGAGCTAGTGTTAGGGTTATGTAGAAAACAACACCTAGACATTTTGGAATACCTTGGATGTGTTTTAGGGTGTATTTGAAATGCTGGAAGAGTGTCGTTTCGTTGTTTCTTTGAGAAAGACACCTGGCCCAATTTTGAGATTTTTCTAAGCCGCGCGCCTGTCAAGAAGTGTCCGAGCTAGGAATAGGATTATGTGGAAAACAACACCTAGACATTTTGGAATGCCTTGGATGTGTTTTAGGGTGTATTTGAAATGCTGGAAGAGTGTTGTTTCGTAGTTTCTTTGAGAATGAAATTTGGCCCAATTTTGAGATTTTTGCTAAACCGTGCGCCTGTCAAATAGTGTCCGAGCTAGGGTTAGGGTTAGGTAGAAAACAACACCTAGACATTTTGGAATGCCTTGGATGTGTTTTAGGGTGTATTTGAAATGCTGGAAGAGTGTCGTTTCATTGTTTCTTTGAGAAAGAAATTTGGCCCAATTTTGAGATTTTTGCTAAGCCGCTCGCCTGTCAAAAAGTGTCCGAGCTAGGGTTAGGGTTATGTAGAAAACAAAACCTAGACATTTTAGAATGCCTTGGATGTGTTTGAGGGTGTATTTGAAATGCTGGAAGAGTGTTGTTTCGTTGTTTCTTTGAGAAAGAAATTTGGCCCAATTTTGAGATTTTTGCTAAGCCTCGCGCCTGTCAAATAGTGTCCGAGCTAGGGTTAGGGTTAGGTTGAAAAGAACACCTAGACATTTTGGAATGCCTTGGATGTGTTTTAGGGTGTATTTGAAATGCTGGAAGAGTGTTGTTTCTTTGACAAAGAAATTTGGCCCATTTTGAGATTTTTGCTAAGCCGCGCGCCTGACATATAGTGTCCGAGTTAGGTTTAGTGTTATGTAGAAAACAACACCTAGTCATTTTGGAATGCCTTGGATGTGTTTTAGGGTGTATTTGAAATGGTGGAAGAGTGTTGTTTCATTGAGAATGAAATTTGGCCAAATTTTGAGATTTTTGCTAAGCCGTGCGCCTGTCAACTATTATCCGAGGTATGGTTAGGGTTAGGTTGAAAACAACACCAAGACATTTTGCAATGCCTTGGATGTGTTTTAGGGTGTATTTGAAATGCTGGAAGAGTGTCGTTTCGTTGTTTCTTTGAGAAAGAAATTTGGCTCAATTTTGAGATTTTTGCTAAGCCGCGCGCCTGTCAACTATTATCCAAGCTATGGTTAGGGTTAGGTTGAAAACAACACCTAGACATTTTGTAATGCCTTGGATGTGTTTTAGGGTGTATTTGAAATCCTGGAAGAGTGCCGTTTCGTTGCTTCTTTGAGAAAGAAATTTGGCCCAATTTTGAGATTTTTGCTTAGCCGCGCGCCTGTCAAAAAGTGTCCGAGCTAGGGTTAGGGTTATGTAGAAAACAACACCTAGACATTTTGGAATGCCTTGGATGTGTTTTAGCGTGTATTTGAAATGCTGGAAGAGTGTCGTTTCGTTGTTTCTTTGAGAAAGAAATTTGGCCCAATTTTGAGATTTTTGCTAAGCCTTGAGCCTGTCAACTATTATCCGAGCTATGGTTATGGTTAGGTTGAAAACAACACCTAGACATTTTGCAATGCCTTGGATGTGTTTTAGGGTGTATTTGAAATGCTGGAAGAGTGTCGTTTCATTGTTTCTTTGAGAAAGAAATTTGGCCCAATTTAGAGATTTTTGCTAAGCCGCGCACCTGTCAAATAGTGTCCTAGCTAGGGTTAGGGTTTGGTTGAAAAGAACACCTAGACATTTTGAAATGCCTTGGATGTATTTCAGGGTGTATTTGAAATGCTGGAAGAGTGTTGTTTCGTTGTTTCTTTGAGAAAGAAATTTGGCCCAATTTTGAGATTTTTGCTATGCCGCGCGCCTGTCAAATAGTGTCCGAGCTAGGGTTAGGGTTAGATTGAAAAGAACACCTAGCCATTTTGGAATGCCTTGGATGTGTTTTAGGGTGTATTTGAAATGCTGGAAGAGTGTTGTTTCATTGAGAATGAAATTTGGCCAAATTTTGAGATTTTTGCTAAGCCGTGCGCCTGTCAACTATTATCCGAGGTATGGTTAGGGTTAGATTGAAAACAACACCAAGTCATTTTGCAATGCCTTGGATGTGTTTTAGGGTGTATTTGAAATGCTGGAAGAGTGTCGTTTCGTTGTTTCTTTGAGAAAGAAATATGGCCCAATTTTAAGATTTTTGCTAAGCCGCGCGCCTGTCAAATAGTGTCCGAGCTATGGTTAGGGTTAGGTTGAAAAGAACACCTAGACATTTTGGAATGCCTTGGATGTGTTTTAGGGTGTATTTGAAATGCTGGAAGAGTGTTGTTTCGTTGTTTCTTTGAGAAAGAAATTTGGACCATTTTGAGATTTTTGCTAAGCCGCGCGCCTGACATATAGTGTCCGAGCTAGGGTTAGGGTTATGTAGAAAACAACACCTCGTCATTTTGGAATGCCTTGGATGTGTTTTAGGGTGTATATGAAATGCTGGAAGAGTGTCGTTTCGTTGTTTCTTTGAGAAAGAAATTTGGCTCAATTTTGAGATTTTTGCTAAGCCGCGCGCCTGTCAACTATTATCCAACCTATGGTTAGGGTTAGGTTGAAAACAACACCTAGACATTTTGTAATGCCTTAGATGTGTTTTAGGGTGTATTTGAAATGCTGGAAGAGTGTCGTTTCGTTGTTTCTTTGAGAAAGAAATTTGGCCCAATTTTGAGATTTTTGCTAAGCCGCTCGCCTGTCAAAAAGTGTCCGAGCTAGGGTTAGGGTTAGATTGAAAAGGACACCTAGACATTTTGGAATGCCTTGGATGTGTTTTAGGGTGTATTTGAAATGCTGGAAGAGTGTTGTTTCGTTGTTTCATTGAGAATGAAATTTGGCCAAATTTTGAGATTTTTGCTAAGCCGTGCGCCTGTCAACTATTATCCGAGGTATGGTTAGGGTTAGGTTGAAAACAACACCTAGACATTTTGCAATGCCTTGGATGTGTTTTAGGGTGTATTTGAAATGCTGGAAGAGTGTCGTTTCGTTGTTTCTTTGAGAAAGAATATTTGGCCCAATTTTGAGATTTTTGCTAAGCCGCGCGCCTGTCAAATCGTGTCCGAGCTATGGTTAGGGTTAGGTTGAAAAGAACACCTAGACATTTTGGAATGCCTTGGATGTGTTTTAGGGTGTATTTGAAATGCTGGAAGAGTGTTGTTTCGTTGTTTCTTTGAGAAAGAAATTTGGCCCATTTTGAGATTTTTGCTAAGCCGCGCGCCTGACATATAGTGTCCGAGCTAGGGTTAGGGTTATGTAGAAAACAGCACCTAGACATTTTGGAATGCCTTGGATGTGTTTTAGCGTGTATTTGAAATGCTGGAAGAGTGTCGTTTCGTTGTTTCTTTGAGAAAGAAATTTGGCCCAATTTTGAGATTTTTGCTAAGCCTTGCGCCTGTCAACTAGTATCTGAGCTATGGTGAGGGTTAGAGTGAAAACAACACCTAGACATTTGGAATGCCTTGGATGTGTTTTAGGGTGTATTTGAAATGCTGGAAGAGTGTCACTTTGTTGTTTCTTTGAGAAAGAAATTTGGCTCAATTTTGAGATTTTTGCTAAGCCGCGCGCCTGTCAACTATTATACGAGCTATGGTTATGGTTAGGTTGAAAACAACACCTAGACATTTTGCAATGCCTTGGATGTGTTTTAGGGTGTATTTGAAATGCTGGAAGAGTGTTGTTTCATTGTTTCATTGAGAAAGAAATTTGGCCCAATTTTGAGATTTTTGCTAAACCGTGCGCCTGTCAAATAGTGTCCGAGCTAGGGTTAGGGTTAGGTAGAAAACAACACCTAGACATTTTGGAATGCCTTGGATGTGTTTTAGGGTGTATTTGAAATGCTGGAAGAGTGTCGTTTCATTGTTTCTTTGAGAAAGAAATTTGGCCCAATTTTGAGATTTTTGCTAAGCCGCTCGCCTGTCAAAAAGTGTCCGAGCTAGGGTTAGGGTTATGTAGAAAACAAAACCTAGACATTTTAGAATGCCTTGGATGTGTTTGAGGGTGTATTTGAAATGCTGGAAGAGTGTTGTTTCGTTGTTTCTTTGAGAAAGAAATTTGGCCCAATTTTGAGATTTTTGCTAAGCCTCGCGCCTGTCAAATAGTGTCCGAGCTAGGGTTAGGGTTAGGTTGAAAAGAACACCTAGACATTTTGGAATGCCTTGGATGTGTTTTAGGGTGTATTTGAAATGCTGGAAGAGTGTTGTTTCTTTGAGAAAGAAATGTGGCCCATTTTGAGATTTTTGCTAAGCCGCGCGCCTGACATATAGTGTCCGAGCTAGGGTTAGGGTTATGTAGAAAACAACACCTATTCATTTTGGAATGCCTTGGATGTGTTTTAGGGTGTATTTGAAATGCTGGAAGAGTGTCGTTTCGTTGTTTCTTTGAGAAAGAAATTTGGCCCAATTTTGAGATTTTTGCTAAGCCTTGCGCCTGTCAACTAGTATCTCAGCTATGGTGAGGGTTAGAGTGAAAACAACACCTAGACATTTGGAATGCCTTGGATGTGTTTTAGGGTGTATTTGAAATGCTGGAAGAGTGTCGCTTTGTTGTTTCTTTGAGAAAGAAATTTGGCTCAATTTTGAGATTTTTGCTAAGCCGCGCGCCTGTCAACTATTATCCGAGCTATGGTTAGGATTAGGTTGAAAAGAACACCTAGACATTTTGGAATGCCTTGGATGTGCTTTATGGTGTATTTGAAATGCTGGAAGAGTGTTGTTTCGTTGTTTCTTTGAGAAAGAAATTTGGCCCAATTTTGAAATTTTTGCTAAGCCGCGCGCCTGTCAAAAAGTGTCCGAGCTAGGTTTAGGATTAGGTTGAAAAGAACACCAAGACATTTTGGAATGCCTTGGATGTGTTTTAGGGTGTATTTGAAATGCTGGAAGAGTGTTGTTTCGTCGTTTCTTTGAGAAAGAAATTTGGCCAAATTTTGAGATTTTTGCTAAGCCTTGCGCCTGTCAACTATTATCCGAGCTATGGTTATGGTTAGGTTGAAAACAACACCTAGACATTTTGCAATGCCTTGGATGTGTTTTAGGGTGTATTTGAAATGCTGGAAGAGTGTTGTTTCATTGTTTCATTGAGAAAGAAATTTGGCCCAATTTAGAGATTTTTGCTAAGCCGCGCACCTGTCAAATAGTGTCCTAGCTAGGGTTAGGGTTAGGTTGAAAAGAACACCTAGACATTTTGAAATGCCTTGGATGTATTTTAGGGTGTATTTGAAATGCTGCAAGAGAGTTGCTTTTTTGTTTCTTTGAGAAAGAAATTTGGCTCAATTTTGAGATGTTTGCTAAGCCGCACGCCTGTCAACTACTATCCGAGCTAGGGTTAGGGTTATGTTGAAAACAACACCTAGACATTTTGGAATGCCTTGGATGTGTTTTAGGGTGTATTTGAAATGCTGGAAGAGTGTTGTTTCGTTGTTTCATTGAGAATGAAATTTGGCCAAATTTTGAGATTTTTGCTAAGCCGTGCGCCTGTCAACTATTATCCGAGGTATGGTTAGGGTTAGGTTGAAAACAACACCTAGACATTTTGCAATGCCTTGGATGTGTTTTAGGGTGTATTTGAAATGCTGGAAGAGTGTCGTTTCGTTGTTTCTTTGAGAAAGAAATTTGGCCCAATTTTGAGATTTTTGCTAAGCCGCGCGCCTGTCAAATAGTGTCCGAGCTAGGTTTAGGGTTAGGTTGAAAAGAACACCTAGACATTTTGGAATGCCTTGGATGTGTTTTAGGGTGTATTTTAAATGCTGGAAGAGTGTCGTTTCGTTGTTTCTTTGAGAAAGAAATTTGGCCCAATTTTGAGATTTTTGCTAACCCGCGCGCCTGTCAAATAGTGTCCGAGCTAGGGTTAGGGTTAGGAAGAAAACAACACCTAGACATTGTGGAATGCCTTGGATGTGTTTTAGGGTATATTTGAAATGCTGGAAGAGTGTTGTTTCGTTCTTTCTTTGAGAAAGAAATTTGGCCCAATTTTGATATTTTTGCTAAGCCGCGCGCCTGTCAAATGGTGTCCGAGCTAGGGTTAGGGTAAGGTAGATAACAACACCTAGACATTTTGGAATGCCTTGGATGTATTTTAGGGTGTATTTGAAATGCTGCAAGAGAGTTGCTTTTTTGTTTCTTTGAGAAAGAAATTTGGCTCAATTTTGAGATGTTTGCTAAGCCGCATGCCTGTCAACTACTATCCGAGCTAGGGTTAGGGTTAGGTTGAAAACAACACCTAGACATTTTGGAATGCCTTGGATGTGTTTTAGGGTGTATTTGAAATGCTGGAAGAGTGTTGTTTCGTTGTTTTTTTGAGAAAGAAATTTGGCCAAATTTCGAGATTTTTGCTAAGCCGCGCACCTGTCAAATAGTGTCCTAGCTAGGGTTAGGGTTAGGTTGAAAAGAACACCTAAAAATTTTGAAATGCCTTGGATGTATTTTAGGGTGTATTTGAAATGCTGGAAGAATGTTGTTTCGTTGTTTCTTTGAGATTGAAATTTGGACCAATTTTGTGATTTTTCTAAGCCGCGCGCCTGTCAAGAAGTGTCCGAGCTAGGGTTAGGATTATGTGGAAAACAACACCTAGACATTTTGGAATGCCTTGGATGTTTTTTAGGGTGTATTTGAAATGCTGGAAGAGTGTTGTTTCGTTGTTTCATTGAGAATGAAATTTGGCCAAATTTTGAGATTTTTGCTAAGCCGTGCGCCTGTCAACTATTATCCGAGGTATGGTTAGGGTTAGGTTGAAAACAACACCTAGACATTTTGCAATGCCTTGGATGTGTTTTAGGGTGTATTTGAAATGCTGGAAGAGTGTCGTTTCGTTGTTTCTTTGAGAACGAAATTTGGCCCAATTTTGAGATTTTTGATAAGCCTTGCGCCTGTCAAATAGTATCCGAGCTATGGTTAGGGTTAGAGTGAAAACAACACCTAGACATTTGGAATGCCTTGGATGTGTTTTAGGGTGTATTTGAAATGCTGGAAGAGTGTTGCTTTGTTGTTTCTTTGAGAAAGTAATTTGGCTCAATTTTGAGATTTTTGCTAAGCCGCGCGCCTGTCAACTATTATCCGAGCTAAGGTTAGGGTTAGGTTGAAAAGAACACCTAGACATTTTGGAATGCCTTGGATGTGTTTTAGGGTGTATTTGAAATGCTGGAAGAGTGTCATTTCGTTGTTTCTTTGAGAAAGAAATTTGGCCCAATTTTGAGATTTTTACTAAGCCGCGCGCCTGTCAACTATTATCCGAGCTATGGTTAGGGTTAGGTTGAAAAGAACACCTAGACATTTTGGAATGCCTTGGATGTGCTTTAGGGTATATTTGAAATGCTGGAAGAGTGTTGTTTAGTTGTTTCTTTGAGAAAGAAATTTGGCCCAATTTTGAGATTTTTGCTAAGCCGCGCTCCTGTCAAAAAGTCTCCGAGCTAGGTTTAGGGTTAGGTTGAAAAGAACACCTAGACATTTTGGAATGCCTTGGATGTGTTTTAGGGTGTATTTGAAATGCTGGAAGAGTGTCGTTTCGTTGTTTCTTTGAGAAAGAAATTTGGCCCAATTTTGAGATTTTTGCTAACCCGCGCGCCTGTCAAATAGTGTCCGAGCTAGGGTTAGGGTTAGGAAGAAAACAACACCTAGACATTGTGGAATGCCTTGGATGTGTTTTAGGGTATATTTGAAATGCTGGAAGAGTGTTGTTTCGTTCTTTCTTTGAGAAAGAAATTTGGCCCAATTTTGATATTTTTGCTAAGCCGCGCGCCTGTCAAATGGTGTCCGAGCTAGGGTTAGGGTAAGGTAGATAACAACACCTAGACATTTTGGAATGCCTTGGTTGTGTTTTAGGGTGTATTTGAAATGCTGCAAGAGAGTTGCTTTTTTGTTTCTTTGAGAAAGAAATTTGGCTCAATTTTGAGTTTTTGCTAAGCCGCGCGCCTGCCAAATAGTGTCCGAGATAGGGTTAGGATTAGGAAGAAAAGAACACCTAGACATTTTGGAATGCCTTGGATGTATTTTAGGGTGTATTTGAAATGCTGCAAGAGAGTTGCTTTTTTGTTTCTTTGAGAAAGAAATTTGGCTCAATTTTGAGATGTTTGCTAAGCCGCATGCCTGTCAACTACTATCCGAGCTAGGGTTAGGGTTAGGTTGAAAACAACACCTAGACATTTTGGAATGCCTTGGATGTGTTTTAGGGTGTATTTGAAATGCTGGAAGAGTGTTGTTTCGTTGTTTTTTTGAGAAAGAAATTTGGCCAAATTTCGAGATTTTTGCTAAGCCGCGCACCTGTCAAATAGTGTCCTAGCTAGGGTTAGGGTTAGGTTGAAAAGAACACCTAAAAATTTTGAAATGCCTTGGATGTATTTTAGGGTGTATTTGAAATGCTGGAAGAATGTTGTTTCGTTGTTTCTTTGAGATTGAAATTTGGACCAATTTTGTGATTTTTCTAAGCCGCGCGCCTGTCAAGAAGTGTCCGAGCTAGGGTTAGGATTATGTGGAAAACAACACCTAGACATTTTGGAATGCCTTGGATGTGTTTTAGGGTGTATTTGAAATGCTGGAAGAGTGTTGTTTCGTTGTTTCATTGAGAATGAAATTTGGCCAAATTTTGAGATTTTTGCTAAGCCGTGCGCCTGTCAACTATTATCCGAGGTATGGTTAGGGTTAGGTTGAAAACAACACCTAGACATTTTGCAATGCTTTGGATGTGTTTTAGGGTGTATTTGAAATGCTGGAAGAGTGTCGTTTCGTTGTTTCTTTGAGAACGAAATTTGGCCCAATTTTGAGATTTTTGCTAAGCCGCGCGCCTGTCAAATAGTGTCCGACCTAGGTTTAGGGTTAGGTTGAAAAGAACACCTAGACATTTTGGAATGCCTTGGTTGTGTTTTAGGGTGTATTTGAAATGCTGCAAGAGAGATGCTTTTTTGTTTCTTTGAGAAAGAAATTTGGCTCAATTTTGAGTTTTTGCTAAGCCGCGCGCCTGTCAAATAGTGTCCGAGATAGGGTTAGGATTAGGAAGAAAAGAACACCTAGACATTTTGGAATGCCTTGAATGTATGTTAGGGTGTATTTGAAATGCTGGAAGAGTGTCGTTTCGTTGTTTCTTTGAGAAAGAAATTTGGCCCAATTTTGAGATTTTTGCTAAGCCTCGCGCCTGTCAACTATTATCCGAGCTATGGTTAGGGTTAGGTTGAAAACAACACCTAGACATTTTGCACTGCCTTGGATGTGTTTTAGGGTGTATTTGAAATGCTGGAAGAGTGTCGTTTCATTTTTTCTTTGAGAAAGAAATTTGGCCCAATTTTGAGATTTTTGCTAAACCGCGCGCCTGTCAAAGAGTGTCCGAGCTAGGGTTAGGGTTATGTAGAAAACAACACCTAGACATTTTGTAATGCCTTGGATGTGTTTTAGGGTGTATTTGAAATCCTGGAAGAGTGCCATTTCGTTGTTTTTTTGAGAAAGAAATTTGGCCCAATTTTGAGATTTTTGCTAAGCCGCGCGCCTGTCAAAAAGTGTGCGAGCTAGGGTTAGGGTTATGTAGAAAACAACACCTAGACATTTTGGAATGCCTTGGATGTGTTTTAGGGTGTATTTGAAAAGCTGGAAGAATGTCGTTTCGTTGTTTCATTGAGAAAGAAATTTGGCCCAATTTAGAGATTTTTTCTAAACCGCGCACCTGTCAAATAGTGTCCTAGCTAGGGTTAGGGTTAGGTTGAAAAGAACACCTAGACATTTTGAAATGCCTTGGATGTTTTTTAGGGTGTATTTGAAATGCTGGAAGAATGTTGTTTCGTTGTTTCTTTCAGATTGAAATTTGGCCCAAATTTGAGATTTTTGCTAAGCCGCGCGCCTGTCAACTATTATCCGAGCTATGGTTAGGGTTAGGTTGAAAACAACACCTAGACATTTTGGAATACCTTGGATGTGTTTTAGGGTGTATTTGAAATGCTGGAAGAGTGTCGTTTCATTGTTTCTTTGAGAAAGAAATCTGGCCCAATTTTGAGATTTTTCTAAGCCGCGCGCCTGTCAAGAAGTGTCCGAGCTAGGGTTAGGATTATGTGGAAAACAACACCTAGACATTTTGGAATGCCTTGGATGTGTTTTAGGGTGTATTTGAAATGCTGGAAGAGTGTTGTTTCGTTGTTTCATTGAGAATGAAATTTGGCCAAATTTTGAGATTTTTGCTAAGCCGTGCGCCTGTCAACTATTATCCGAGGTATGGTTAGGGTTAGGTTGAAAACAACACCTAGACATTTTGCAATGCCTTGGATGTGTTTTAGGGTGTATTTGAAATGCTGGAAGAGTGTCGTTTCGTTGTTTCTTTGAGAAAGAAATTTGGCCCAATTTTGAGATTTTTGCTAAGCCGCGCGCCTGTCAAATAGTGTCCGAGCTAGGGTTAGGGTTAGGTTGAAAAGAACACCTAGACATTTTGGAATGCCTTGGATGTGTTTTAGGGTGTATTTGAAATGCTGGAAGAGTGTCGTTTCGTTGTTTCTTTGAGAAAGAAATTTGGCCCAATTTTGAGATTTTTGCTAAGCCTTGCGCCTGTCAACTAGTATCCGAGCTATGGTTAGGGTTAGAGTGAAAACAACACCTAGACATTTGGAATGCCTTGGATGTGTTTTAGGGTGTATTTGAAATGCTGGAAGAGTGTTGCTTTGTTGTTTCTTTGAGAAAGTAATTTGGCTCAATTTTGAGATTTTTGCTAAGCCGCGCGCCTGTCAACTATTATCCGAGCTAAGGTTAGGGTTAGGTTGAAAAGAACACCTAGACATTTTGGAATGCCTTGGATGTGTTTTAGGGTGTATTTGAAATGCTGGAAGAGTGTCATTTCGTTGTTTCTTTGAGAAAGAAATTTGGCCCAATTTTGAGATTTTTGCTAAGCCGCGCTCCTGTCAAAAAGTCTCCGAGCTAGGTTTAGGGTTAGGTTGAAAAGAACACCTAGACATTTTGGAATGCCTTGGATGTGTTTTAGGGTGTATTTGAAATGCTGGAAGAGTGTTGTTTCGTTGTTTCTTTGAGAAAGAAATTTGGCCAAATTTTGAGATTTTTGCTAAGCCGTGCGCCTGTCAACTATTATCCGAGGTATGGTTAGGGTTAGGTTGAAAAGAACACCTAGACATTTTGCAATGCCTTGGATGTGTTTTAGGGTGTATTTGAAATGCTGGAAGAGTGTCGTTTCGTTGTTTCTTTGAGAAAGAAATTTGGCCCAATTTTGAGATTTTTGCTAAGCCGCGCGCCTGTCAAATAGTGTCCGAGCTAGGGTTAGGGTTAGGTTGAAAAGAACACCTAGACATTTTGGAATGCCTTGGATGTGTTTTAGGGTGTATTTGAAATGCTGGAAGAGTGTCGTTTCGTTGTTTCTTTGAGAAAGAAATTTGGCCCAATTTTGAGATTTTTGCTAAGCCTTGCGCCTGTCAACTAGTATCCGAGCTATGGTTAGGGTTAGAGTGAAAACAACACCTAGACATTTGGAATGCCTTGGATGTGTTTTAGGGTGTATTTGAAATGCTGGAAGAGTGTCGTTTCGTTGTTTCTTTGAGAAAGAAATTTGGCCCAATTTTGAGATTTTTACTAAGCCGCGCGCCTGTCAACTATTATCCGAGCTATGGTTAGGGTTAGGTTGAAAAGAACACCTAGACATTTTGGAATGCCTTGGATGTGCTTTAGGGTATATTTGAAATGCTGGAAGAGTGTTGTTTAGTTGTTTCTTTGAGAAAGAAATTTGGCCCAATTTTGAGATTTTTGCTAAGCCGCGCTCCTGTCAAAAAGTCTCCGAGCTAGGTTTAGGGTTAGGTTGAAAAGAACACCTAGACATTTTGGAATGCCTTGGATGTGTTTTAGGGTGTATTTGAAATGCTGGAAGAGTGTCGTTTCGTTGTTTCTTTGAGAAAGAAATTTGGCCCAATTTTGAGATTTTTACTAAGCCGCGCGCCTGTCAACTATTATCCGAGCTATGGTTAGGGTTAGGTTGAAAAGAACACCTAGACATTTTGGAATGCCTTGGATGTGCTTTAGGGTATATTTGAAATGCTGGAAGAGTGTTGTTTAGTTGTTTCTTTGAGAAAGATATTTGGCCCAATTTTGAGATTTTTGCTAAGCCGCGCTCCTGTCAAAAAGTCTCCGAGCTAGGTTTAGGGTTAGGTTGAAAAGAACACCTAGACATTTTGGAATGCCTTGGATGTGTTTTAGGGTGTATTTGAAATGCTGGAAGAGTGTCGTTTCGTTGTTTCTTTGAGAAAGAAATTTGGCCCAATTTTGAGATTTTTACTAAGCCGCGCGCCTGTCAACTATTATCCGAGCTATGGTTAGGGTTAGGTTGAAAAGAACACCTAGACATTTTGGAATGCCTTGGATGTGCTTTAGGGTATATTTGAAATGCTGGAAGAGTGTTGTTTAGTTGTTTCTTTGAGAAAGAAATTTGGCCCAATTTTGAGATTTTTGCTAAGCCGCGCGCCTGTCAAATAGTGTGTAGCGGCGAGGCTTAATAATAAGGCAGAATTAAGTGTTTCTGAGCTTCCCAAATGAGGCCCCATTTCTCTGTTCATCTCTGTGGAGCAGCCACAGAGAGAACATTAGTGCAGGGTGATTTAAGGTTTCCTAGGACAGCTCCCAAAGGGGGATGCACTTAGCTAAGTCTGGCTATCATGATCAATGGTCATCCACTGGCGCCTATCAGTCTAGGGAGTGCCGGATGGACATCTGGACTGCATTACTAAGTGTCAGGACTAAGTGACTCATATCTCACTGTGATCAACCAATCAGGGACTGGTAGGGCCGAGTAACCCACGTGGGACTCTGATGCCCATGGAACTTTCAGCCAATCAATGAGCTGAAGTTCCTCCAGGTAAAAACAGGCAACACAGAGAAGGGGAGATTCAGTGAGATTCAACAAGATTCGGGAGATTCAGTAAGATTCTGGAGAGGATTCTGTGGACTGTTCTAAAGGAAATTCAAAGGAGAATTCCAGGGCAGGACGGCCCAGGAGCAGAAGGCTCCCAAGGGCAGGACATTCTCGCAGCGCGCCTCCTGACCATCCCGAGACTCAGCCCGGACAACCATGGAACGGCCAGTGTGTCCGAGTGCCAGAACTTTCCTTTGTTCTAAGAGTCTAGAGTGGAGGTTGCCAGAGAGTAACCAGCAGCAGGCCTCGTGAACAGGTCAGAACTGTGGACAGCTGAATCACTATTCAGAACTAGCTCTTCATCAGGAACGAACCGGTCCTCTTCCTGACTTGCTGGGATCCACAGTCATCTTTTCTCCTGTGCACAAACTTTGCTAGTTAAAGCCAACACTAACTAGCCGGTCAGTGAGCATCAGCAGCGCACCGTCGCAAGCCGCACAGCACAGCCTGGCACGGAGCCAGAGAGCGCGGATTGGACAGCAACAGCCTGCAACTGTTTCTTTGTGCCCGCAGGAGATCTGAATCCCCAGAAATTGGATGAGTATTCAACTTCAATGCATTACAGCTCGAGAATTCAATTGTTATCCAAACCAGTTGATATCAATTTAATTCCTAAGAGTTATGTACTTGTTTCAAGTATCTAATGTAGAAGTTATAACCAAGTTCATTTATGAAACGGTCTAAATGAATGATATACTGAACGTATGTCCTCTTGATATGTGTAACTCTTTGTAACTGATTGAATATATACCTTTTGTATTCTGATAACCCTCTCGATAAGATCTGTTAGGTTTATATGCATATTCTATGTATTAATAAATGTATCCTCGTGTATTAGTACCTGTGTGTGTGCGTTGTTTGAGTTATATCGCATGGTTGGATTCTAAAGCCATCAAAAGAATCAATTTTGTGATTTACTGCTACAATTAATAATTGTCTCAGTAAATGCCCAAACCCTACAGAACTGGTGCCTTCAGAGAGCCACTATGATTACATATTTGGCGTCCCTGAACGGCTATGAAACATTACATATTTGGCGTCCCTGGGTGGGCGTGGCAAGACTTAAATGAATCAACCAAGCGGAATAATTCAATATACAGTAAAACGCCGCGGGTTTCATTCACGATAATACAGTGTGCTGAAAGCCGAAAGAAAAAGTTCCCCTTGCTCTTTAAGCAGTGCTTGATTGTTTTGTGATCTTTTGCAATCTACCGGGTTGATTGCATACTTGATCTTAAACTGTGATTTCGTACTTAAAAGTAATACTCTTTAAGTTTAACGATGGTTGCTAAAAGGTCTGAATTCGAGTCGCTTTTAAGCACTCTCTCTAGCAGCGACAAGTCTGACCACGATCTCCGTCATATCTCCGTCAGCGGAGAAGCTAGGAGAATAAACCTCCATTCTCTGAGAGAGCTAGCGAAGGACATAGAGAGATTTGACCCCGCAGTGTCAGAGAATAATATTGAGAGTTATATTCAAGACCTCAGGTATAACCTGCAGTACCTGCCAAACGCCACAGAACAGGAGAAAGTGTTTCTGCTCAGGAAAACTACCAGCAGAGCTGTACATGAGTGGATGGCTAGGCAGATGAAAGAAGTCTGTAATGACTTTGAGCAGCTATGTCAAGCACTTATCGAAGAATACAGTGCGTTTATTGACCCGACTGCCGCGATAGCCGCCGCCCTTAACATTAAGCACGAGAGAGCAGAGTCCCCTCGCAAATATTACGAGAGACTTAGACGAACTTATTTTGCAGGGCGAAATGATGAGGGTTGCGAAGAGAACACACATTTCAAGGGTTTATTCATTGCGAATCTCCACCCATCAGTCAGAAAGATGATCTTAATGCATACAGATGCACAGACCATGAAAATGACTGATATTAAGAGATTCGTGCAGAAAGCCTGGGAGTATGATGTCCAATGTCGCTCTGAGCAAAAAGCTGCTAAAGCGACTGTGTTCGCCGTCAGAGCCAGCAGGGTTAACTCCCTCCTGCTCGAAGGAGCACAGGCTCCTGAGATGGCTAAGCCCCGTTCCAAAGCAGGCACACAGGACCGCACCCAGCGTCCTAAGTGCCATGAGAACACCGGGGGAGGGAAAGGGCTAGAAAAGGCTGAACAAAAGGATTCAGTAGCCGCCCGCCTGGCCAGGCTTGAACAAGCTTTATTAGGACAGGGACAACCGCTCCCCAAGGCTGCCGGAAGCGTGAATGAGCTGATACTCTCCACTGGAGGAGGCGGAGACCCGCCCCCTCCCACTCCCTCAGTCTATCTGATTGAGCGGAAGGGTTCCTGCCTGGATGAGGTCGGCCACTCCCAAGCGAGTGCTGACTCCACCCCTAAAGTCACAGAGCAGGCAGTAAAACACAGAGGAAAAGCAGGAAGCTTTTACCTCAAGGCTGCCATGGGAGATGTCTTACCCAGTGAGACACTGATTGACACTGAGGTTGAAAGGTGTTTGATGTCACACGGCAAGCTCAAATGGGTTGAAAAAGAAAAGGGCATGCGACTCAGAGTGGAACCTTTGGTGGATCACCAGAAAGGCAAAGTGTGGAAACAGGTCAAGGCTCCTAAGCCTTCTGTACAGAAGGAAAGGGGGGCCAAGAGGCAGACTGTGCTCACACAGTGCCCACCGAACACAGAAGCCTATGCGGAGATTCCTTCTGTTCCCTCTGGACAAGAAATAAAAATATTATCTTGTTTCCCAGATATACAGGGAAGTCGTGCCCTGGCCAAGGTCACAACAGCCTCCATGCCACAGGAGCGGTGCTCCAAGCAGCCGCCTGATCCACCAGGTAAAGCACACCCCTTTTACATTCCTAAAGAGGAGCAGATCTCCCCACCTGGCGATGAAAAGGAGCTTTCCCTGTGCACCCTGGCACCCAAGAGGGGTCAGGACCACCACCCCGCAGTGGTGGAAGGGATCCAGATGGCAGGAGAGCAGGTTGGTGATGTAGCCCTCACCCTTAGCCCTGAGAGGTCCTCTATTAGTGAGGATCTGCTTGAGCAGCTGTCATGGGGCCACCACCAGGTGCCCCTGGTGCAACATTCACAGGTTAGACAGGAGGTCCAGCTGGACGCTGAGACTACTGCGCTGTGGACACACCTGATCCCAGATGCCGATTCCCTCTGCTGTGACCCAGGGAACCTGCAGTCAGGTAACATTATTTCTCACAACTACCAGGTAGTGAGTGAGACTGAACTGATTGTTCCTGCCTCGACAGCAGGGTTTCCAACACACCCAGTCCCCCAGAAGGGACAGGGAATGAAAGCCGAGCCGGTTTTCTTACAGCCACCAGCTCAGTCTGTCAGTCTGAGTCTGACCAACAGTGGTTCAGCCAGACTGGAGCTGGATGGTCAAGCCACCCGCCTGCCAGTGCAGGACATCGCAAAGAGGGGTGTCAGAATCCCCGCCTGCACTGACATGGGCCTGGTGGGTGATAGTAAGTTCAAAGACAATGAACTAGCTATCCCAGTGCTGGGGCTGCCCCCTGAACCCCTAGCGAGGGAAGGGGGGAGCGAGCAGGTGTCCTACACCTACCCCCAGCGAACGATTGTAAACATGCCGATAGAGGGATTCCTCAATCAGGAGGTGTGCAGGGTGGACCTGAACAGTGAGAATGGGATAACAATCCCAGATCACTCAGGTGCTCCAGATGACCACTCAGCCGAGGGTCAGGTATGCTCCACCGCTGCACCGCCCCCTGCAGGGTTCCTAGAGCACAGGCATGAACAAATCGAAAAAGCAGATGCCCTGGAAAAGGAGGAGCAGCATCAGCAGCTGTGTCAGATCTCCCCAGATTTCCAGGATGTTGGTGCCCAAGATGCCACATGGCATACTGAGAAAGACACCATGTACACGCTGCGCCAGCTTAGAAAGGCAACAGTCACTCAGAAGGAGATGACTGGGATCAGCCACCCGAAAAGACTTTTGGGAAGACTGATTGCTGCCGCCACTGTTGCACGTTTGCTTTTTCTGGTAGGTTTGTGTGCTGCTGGCACTCTCACCCTGACGGCCCCAAGAAGGCAGGTGTCAGAGATGCCAGAGGGTAGTGACAGACTGTATCGACAGCAGCAAAAGTTGGAAAGCTTAGGGAAAACCCTACAGGCAACTTCCTATGCAACAGGGTTAAACCTTATTCCCCACCAGTGGACATGATTGTTGGTGTTATACAGTGGGTTTATGCTTGTGTGCAACAGGCCAGAATGTTGACACAAGACCTGTTAAGGGAGTTTAGTGCCACTGTAGCCAGTCTAGCCACGGCACAATTCCCAACCCACTTGATTCCACTCTTCTCAGTAGAGGAGTATGTGACATTAACCCCATCACTCATAGCTCACCCAGAAGGCAATCCAAGATTGAATTTGGTTCCAAATCTTGAGATGGGTATGGCTACCAAAGCTATCCATTGGCTGTGTCTAAACGATTCACCAATGAAGGGTGTAAAGCTACTAATGGGCAGAGGGAGGTTAATGAACCCCATGAAGAGCAGGTGGGACGTAAATGGCTGGTCAACACACCACATTTAACTGACACTATGACTTGTGACAGGCATGATACAGCTACCGCAATGCAGCTACCTAATCAAACAGTTCCTGTAAGTTCCCGAGGAGGCCATAGTACAGCATTGTAACTTAACACTGTACGGTCTGGAACCAGACAACATAAGACCAAACTTGAGGTCGTGGATGCCTTCAGATGCCACACTAAGGAATTGGATAGAAATCCAAGAAACAGTAAGCCTGAAGAGGTACAGGTAGTTGAGTTTGCTTTAATGGAACAAACCTCCAAACCACCCTAGCAGATACCCAACACAGGTGTTGTGGTTTATCGGGGGGCTGGGAACAGGAACTGTTGTTATTGTAACACTACTGCCGGGTAGCTGGATCATGACTGGATGTACTCTGAATGCTGTACTCTCACATCAAGATGTACTTCGGGTAGCATGAATGAGTCAAAGGTAGCATGTCAAAAGAAAGGAAGTGACTTCTCCCCAAATATCTACCACAGAGGTATCAGATATTGACAGTGAACTTCCTGATGTGTAATTCCTAGACTTAGATAATGTCTCCTACCGTGTTTATACATACTCCAGATGTTATTCATCCTGTTTGTATCCAATGCTGGTTCTGGTATGAATTCTCGAGGAGTAATGTGGACATTTAAGATTAATGTTCTAATGGCAAGGGACATCACTTAACTCTGTTTTGTTTTGAAGGCAACAACGCCTCAGGACCTCGTGACCTTCAAAAAGGGGGGATATGTAGCGGCGAGGCTTAATAATAAGGCAGAATTAAGTGTTTCTGAGCTTCCCAAATGAGGCCCCATTTCTCTGTTCATCTCTGTGGAGCAGCCACAGAGAGACCATTAGTGCAGGGTGATTTAAGGTTTCCTAGGACAGCTCCCAAAGGGGGATGCACTTAGCTAAGTCTGGCTATCATGATCAATGGTCATCCACTGGCGCCTATCAGTCTAGGGAGTGCCAGATGGACATCTGGACTGCATTACTAAGTGTCAGGACTAAGTGACTCATATCTCACTGTGATCAACCAATCAGGGACTGGTAGGGCCGAGTAACCCACGTGGGACTCTGATGCCCATGGAACTTTCAGCCAATCAATGAGCTGAAGTTCCTCCAGGTAAAAACAGGCAACACAGAGAAGGGGAGATTCAGTGAGATTCAACAAGATTCGGGAGATTCAGTAAGATTCTGGAGAGGATTCTGTGGACTGTTCTAAAGGAAATTCAAAGGAGAATTCCAGGGCAGGACGGCCCAGGAGCAGAAGGCTCCCAAGGGCAGGACATTCTCGCAGCGCGCCTCCTGACCATCCCGAGACTCAGCCCGGACAACCATGGAACGGCCAGTGTGTCCGAGTGCCAGAACTTTCCTTTGTTCTAAGAGTCTAGAGTGGAGGTTGCCAGAGAGTAACCAGCAGCAGGCCTCGTGAACAGGTCAGAACTGTGGACAGCTGAATCACTATTCAGAACTAGCTCTTCATCAGGAACGAACCGGTCCTCTTCCTGACTTGCTGGGATCCACAGTCATCTTTTCTCCTGTGCACAAACTTTGCTAGTTAAAGCCAACACTAACTAGCCGGTCAGTGAGCATCAGCAGCGCACCGTCGCAAGCCGCACAGCACAGCCTGGCACGGAGCCAGAGAGCGCGGATTGGACAGCAACAGCCTGCAACTGTTTCTTTGTGCCCGCAGGAGATCTGAATCCCCAGAAATTGGATGAGTATTCAACTTCAATGCATTACAGCTCGAGAATTCAATTGTTATCCAAACCAGTTGATATCAATTTAATTCCTAAGAGTTATGTACTTGTTTCAAGTATCTAATGTAGAAGTTATAACCAAGTTCATTTATGAAACGGTCTAAATGAATGATATACTGAACGTATGTCCTCTTGATATGTGTAACTCTTTGTAACTGATTGAATATATACCTTTTGTATTCTGATAACCCTCTCGATAAGATCTGTTAGGTTTATATGCATATTCTATGTATTAATAAATGTATCCTCGTGTATTAGTACCTGTGTGTGTGCGTTGTTTGAGTTATATCGCATGGTTGGATTCTAAAGCCATCAAAAGAATCAATTTTGTGATTTACTGCTACAATTAATAATTGTCTCAGTAAATGCCCAAACCCTACAGAACTGGTGCCTTCAGAGAGCCACTATGATTACATATTTGGCGTCCCTGAACGGCTATGAAACATTACAAGTGTCCGAGCTAGGGTTAGGAATAGGTAGAAAACAACACCTTGACATTTTGAAATGCCTTGGATGTGTTTTAGGGTGTATTTGAAATGCTGGAAGAGTGTTGTTTCGTTCTTTCTTTGAGAAAGAAATTTGGCCCAATTTTGATATTTTTGCTAAGCCGCGCGCCTGTCAAATGGTGTCTGAGCTAGGGTTAGGGTAAGGTAGATAACAACACCTAGACATTTTGGAATGCCTTGGTTGTGTTTTAGGGTGTATTTGAAATGCTGCAAGAGAGTTGCTTTTTTGTTTCTTTGAGAAAGAAATTTGGCTCAATTTTGAGTTTTTGCAAAGCCGCGCGCCTGTCAAATAGTGTCCGAGATAGGGTTAGGATTAGGAAGAAAAGAACACCTAGACATTTTGGAATGCCTTGAATGTATTTTAGGGTGTATTTGAAATGCTGGAAGAGTGTCGTTTCGTTGTTTCTTTGAGAAAGAAATTTGGCCCAATTTTGAGATTTTTCTAAGCCGCGCGCCTGTCAAGAAGTGTCCGAGCTTGGGTTAGGATTATGTGGAAAACAACACCTAGACATTTTGGAATGCCTTGGATGTGTTTTAGGGTGTATTTGAAATGCTGGAAGAGTGTCGTTTCGTTGTTTCTTTGAGAAAGAAATTTGGCCCATTTTGAGATTTTTGCTAAGCCGCGCGCCTGACATATAGTGTCCGAGCTAGGTTTAGGGTTATGTAGAAAACAACACCTAGTCATTTTGGAATGCCTGGGATGTGTTTTAGGGTGTATTTGAAATGCTGGAAGAGTGTCGTTTCGTTGTTTCTTTGAGATTGAAATTTGGCCCAATTTTGAGATTTTTGCTAAGCCTTGCGCCTGTCAACTATTATCCGAGCTATGGTTAGGGTTAGGTTGAAAACAACACCTAGACATTTTGCAATGCCTTGGATGTGTTTTAGGGTGTATTTGAAATGCTGGAAGAGTGTTGTTTCGTTGTTTCATTGAGAAAGAAATTTGGCCCAATTTAGAGATTTTTGCTAAACCGCGCACCTGTCAAATAGTGTCCTAGCTAGGGTTAGGGTTAGGTTGAAAAGAACACCTAGACATTTTGAAATGCCTTGGATGTATTTTAGGGTGTATTTGAAATGCTGGAAGAATGTTGTTTCGTTGTTTCTTTCAGATTGAAATTTGGCCCAATTTTGAGATTTTTGCTAAGCCGCGCGCCTGTCAAAAAGTGTCCGAGCTAGAGTTAGGGTTATGTAGAAAACAACACCTAGACATTTTGGAATACCTTGGATGTGTTTTAGGGTGTATTTGAAATACTGGAAGAGTGTCGTATTGTTGTTTCTTTGAGAAAGAAATCTGGCCCAATTTTGAGATTTTTCTAAGCCGCGCGCCTGTCAAGAAGTGTCCGAGCTAGGGTTAGGATTATGTGGAAAACAACACCTAGACATTTTGGAATGCCTTGGATGTGTTTTAGGGTGTATTTGAAATGCTGGAAGAGTGTTGTTTCGTTGTTTCATTGAGAATGAAATTTGGCCAAATTTTGAGATTTTTACTAAGCCGTGCGCCTGTCAACTATTATCCGAGGTATAGTTAGGGTTAGGTTGAAAACAACACCTAGACATTTTGCAATGCCTTGGATGTGTTTTAGGGTGTATTTGAAATGCTGGAAGAGTGTCGTTTCGTTGTTTCTTTGAGAAAGAAATTTGGCCCAATTTTGAGATTTTTGCTAAGCCGCGCACCTGTCAAATAGTGTCCTAGCTAGGGTTAGGGTTAGGTTGAAAAGAACACCTAGACATTTTGAAATGCCTTGGATGTATTTTAGGGTGTATTTGAAATGCTGCAAGAGAGTTGCTTTTTTGTTTCTTTGAGAAAGAAATGTGGCTCAATTTTGAGATGTTTGCTAAGCCGCACGCCTGTCAACTACTATCCGAGCTAGGGTTAGGGTTAGGTTGAAAACAACACCTAGACATTTTGGAATGCCTTGGATGTGTTTAAGGGTGTATTTGAAATGCTGGAAGACTGTTGCTTCGTTGTTTCTTTGAGAAAGGAATTTGGCCCAATTTTGGGATTTTTGCTAAGCCGCGCGCCTGTCAAATGGTGTCTGAGCTAGGGTTAGGGTAAGGTAGATAACAACACCTAGACATTTTGGAATGCCTTGGTTGTGTTTTAGGGTGTATTTGAAATGCTGCAAGAGAGTTGCTTTTTTGTTTCTTTGAGAAAGAAATTTGGCTCAATTTTGAGTTTTTGCAAAGCCGCGCGCCTGTCAAATAGTGTCCGAGATAGGGTTAGGATTAGGAAGAAAAGAACACCTAGACATTTTGGAATGCCTTGAATGTATTTTAGGGTGTATTTGAAATGCTGGAAGAGTGTCGTTTCGTTGTTTCTTTGAGAAAGAAATTTGGCCCAATTTTGAGATTTTTCTAAGCCGCGCGCCTGTCAAGAAGTGTCCGAGCTTGGGTTAGGATTATGTGGAAAACAACACCTAGACATTTTGGAATGCCTTGGATGTGTTTTAGGGTGTATTTGAAATGCTGGAAGAGTGTCGTTTCGTTGTTTCTTTGAGAAAGAAATTTGGCCCATTTTGAGATTTTTGCTAAGCCGCGCGCCTGACATATAGTGTCCGAGCTAGGTTTAGGGTTATGTAGAAAACAACACCTAGTCATTTTGGAATGCCTGGGATGTGTTTTAGGGTGTATTTGAAATGCTGGAAGAGTGTCGTTTCGTTGTTTCTTTGAGATTGAAATTTGGCCCAATTTTGAGATTTTTGCTAAGCCTTGCGCCTGTCAACTATTATCCGAGCTATGGTTAGGGTTAGGTTGAAAACAACACCTAGACATTTTGCAATGCCTTGGATGTGTTTTAGGGTGTATTTGAAATGCTGGAAGAGTGTTGTTTCGTTGTTTCATTGAGAAAGAAATTTGGCCCAATTTAGAGATTTTTGCTAAACCGCGCACCTGTCAAATAGTGTCCTAGCTAGGGTTAGGGTTAGGTTGAAAAGAACACCTAGACATTTTGAAATGCCTTGGATGTATTTTAGGGTGTATTTGAAATGCTGGAAGAATGTTGTTTCGTTGTTTCTTTCAGATTGAAATTTGGCCCAATTTTGAGATTTTTGCTAAGCCGCGCGCCTGTCAAAAAGTGTCCGAGCTAGAGTTAGGGTTATGTAGAAAACAACACCTAGACATTTTGGAATACCTTGGATGTGTTTTAGGGTGTATTTGAAATACTGGAAGAGTGTCGTATTGTTGTTTCTTTGAGAAAGAAATCTGGCCCAATTTTGAGATTTTTCTAAGCCGCGCGCCTGTCAAGAAGTGTCCGAGCTAGGGTTAGGATTATGTGGAAAACAACACCTAGACATTTTGGAATGCCTTGGATGTGTTTTAGGGTGTATTTGAAATGCTGGAAGAGTGTTGTTTCGTTGTTTCATTGAGAATGAAATTTGGCCAAATTTTGAGATTTTTACTAAGCCGTGCGCCTGTCAACTATTATCCGAGGTATGGTTAGGGTTAGGTTGAAAACAACACCTAGACATTTTGCAATGCCTTGGATGTGTTTTAGGGTGTATTTGAAATGCTGGAAGAGTGTCGTTTCGTTGTTTCTTTGAGAAAGAAATTTGGCCCAATTTTGAGATTTTTGCTAAGCCGCGCACCTGTCAAATAGTGTCCGAGCTAGGGTTAGGGTAAGGTAGATAACAACACCTAGACATTTTGGAATGGCTTGGTTGTGTTTTAGGGTGTATTTGAAATGCTGCAAGAGAGTTGCTTTTTTGTTTCTTTGAGAAAGAAATTTGGCTCAATTTTGAGTTTTTGCTAAGCCGCGCGCCTGTCAAATAGTGTCCGAGATAGGGTTAGGATTAGGAAGAAAAGAACACCTAGACATTTTGGAATGCCTTGAATGTATTTTAGGGTGTATTTGAAATGCTGGAAGAGTGTCGTTTCGTTGTTTCTTTGAGAAAGAAATTTGGCCCAATTTTGAGATTTTTGCTAAGCCTCGCGCCTGTCAACTATTATTCGAGCTATGGTTAGGGTTAGGTTGAAAACAACACCTAGACATTTTGCAATGCCTTGGATGTGTTTTAGGGTGTATTTGAAATGCTGGAAAAGTGTTGTTTCATTTTTTCTTTGAGAAAGAAATTTGGCCCAATTTTGAGATTTTTGCTAAGCTGCGCGCCTGTCAAAAAGTGTCCGAGCTAGGGTTAGGGTTATGTAGAAAACAACACCTAGACATTTTGTAATGCCTTGGATGTGTTTTAGGGTGTATTTGAAATCCTGGAAGAGTGCCATTTCGTTGTTTCTTTGAGAAAGAAATTTGGCCCAATTTTGAGATTTTTGCTAAGACGCGCGCCTGTCAAATAGTGTCCTAGCTAGGGTTAGGGTTAGGTTGACAAGAACACCAAGACATTTTGAAATGCCTTGGATGTATTTTAGGGTGTATTTGAAATGCTGCAAGAGAGTTGCTTTTTTGTTTCGTTGAGAAAGAAATTTGGCTCAATTTTGAGATGTTTGCTAAGCCGCACGCCTGTCAACTACTATCCGAGCTAGGGTTAGGGTTAGGTTGAAAACAACACCTAGACATTTTGGAATGCCTTGGATGTGTTTTAGGGTGTATTTGAAATGCTGGAAGAGTGTTGTTTCGTTGTTTCTTTGAGATAGAAATTCTGCCCAATTTTGAGATTTTTGCTAAGCCGTGCGCCTGTCAACTATTATCCGAGGTATGGTTAGGATTAGGTTGAAAACAACACCTAGACATTTTGCAATGCCTTGGATGTGTTTTAGGGTGTATTTGAAATGCTGGAAGAGTGTCGTTTCGTTGTTTCTTTGAGAAAGAAATTTGGCCCAATTTTGAGATTTTTGCTAAGCCGCGCGCCTGTCAAATAGTGTCCGAGCTAGGGTTAGGGTTAGGTAGAAAACAACACCTAGACATTTTGGAATGCCTTGGATGTGTTTTAGGGTGTATTTGAAATGCTGGAAGAGTGTTGTTTCGGTCTTTCTTTCAGAAAGAAATTTGGCCCAATTTTGATATTTTTGCTAAGCCGCGCGACTGTCAACTACTATCCGAGCTAGGGTTAGGGTTAGGTTGAAAACAACACCTAGACATTTTGGAATGCCTTGGATGTGTTTTAGGGTGTATTTGAAATGCTGGAAGAGTGTTGTTTCGTTATTTCTTTGAGAAAGAAATTTGGCCCAATTTTGATATTTTTGCTAAGCCGCGCGCCTGTCAAATGGTGTCCGAGCTAGGGTTAGGGTAAGGTAGATAACAACACCTAGACATTTTGGAATGCCTTGGTTGTGTTTTAGGGTGTATTTGAAATGCTGCAAGAGAGTTGCCTTTTTGTTTCTTTGAGACTGAAATTTGGCTCAATTTTGAGTTTTTGCTAAGCCGCGCGCCTGTCAAATAGTGTCCGAGATAGGGTTAGGATTAGGAAGAAAAGAACACCTAGACATTTTGGAATGCCTTGAATGTGTTTTAGGGTGTATTTGAAATGCTGGAAGAGTGTCGTTTCGTTGTTTCTTTGAGAAAGAAATTTGGCCCAATTTTGAGATTTTTGCTATGCCTCGCGCCTGTCAACTATTATCCGAGCTATGGTTAGGGTTAGGTTGAAAACAACACCTAGACATTTTGCAATGCCTTGGATGTGTTTTTGGGTGTATTTGAAATGCTGGAAGAGTGTCGTTTCATTTTTTCTTTGAGAAAGAAATTTGGCCCAATTTTGAGATTTTTGCTAAGCCGCGCGCCTGTCAAAAAGTATCCGAGCTAGGGTTAGGGTTATGTAGAAAACAACACCTAGACATTTTGTAATGCCTTGGATGTGTTTTAGGGTGTATTTGAAATCCTGGAAAATGCCATTTCGTTGTTTCTTTGAGAAAGAAATTTGGCCCAATTTTGAGATTTTTGCTAAGCCGCACGCCTGTCAAATAGTGTCCGAGCTAGGGTTAGGGTTAGGTTGAAAAGAACACTTAGACATTTTGGAATGCCTTGGATGTGTTTTAGGATGTATTTGAAATGCTGGAAGAGTGTCGTTTCGTTGTTTCTTTGAGAAAGAAATTTGGCCCAATTTTGAGATTTTTGCTAAGCCGCGCGCCTGTCAAATAGTGTCCGAGCTAGGGTTAGGGTTAGGTTGAAAACAACACCTAGACATTTTGGAATGAATTGGATGTGTTTTAGGGTGTATTTGAAATGCTGGAAAAGTGTCGTTTCGTTGTTTCTTTGAGAAAGAAATTTGGCCCAATTTTGAGATTTTTGCTAAGCCGCACGCCTGTCAAATAGTGTCCGAGCTAGGGTTAGGGTTAGGTTGAAAAGAACACCTAGACATTTTGGAATGCCTTGGATGTGTTTTAGGGTGTATTTGAAATGCTGGAAGAGTGTCGTATTGTTGTTTCTTTGAGAAAGAAATCTGGCCCAATTTTGAGATTTTTCTAAGCCGCGCGCCTGTCAAGAAGTGTCCGAGCTAGGGTTAGGATTATGTGGAAAACAACACCTAGACATTTTGGAATGCCTTGGATGTGTTTTAGGGTGTATTTGAAATGCTGGAAGAGTGTTGTTTCGTTGTTTCATTGAGAATGAAATTTGGCCAAATTTTGAGATTTTTACTAAGCCGTGCGCCTGTCAACTATTATCCGAGGTATAGTTAGGGTTAGGTTGAAAACAACACCTAGACATTTTGCAATGCCTTGGATGTGTTTTAGGGTGTATTTGAAATGCTGGAAGAGTGTCGTTTCGTTGTTTCTTTGAGAAAGAAATTTGGCCCAATTTTGAGATTTTTGCTAAGCCGCGCACCTGTCAAATAGTGTCCTAGCTAGGGTTAGGGTTAGGTTGAAAAGAACACCTAGACATTTTGAAATGCCTTGGATGTATTTTAGGGTGTATTTGAAATGCTGCAAGAGAGTTGCTTTTTTGTTTCTTTGAGAAAGAAATGTGGCTCAATTTTGAGATGTTTGCTAAGCCGCACGCCTGTCAACTACTATCCGAGCTAGGGTTAGGGTTAGGTTGAAAACAACACCTAGACATTTTGGAATGCCTTGGATGTGTTTAAGGGTGTATTTGAAATGCTGGAAGACTGTTGCTTCGTTGTTTCTTTGAGAAAGGAATTTGGCCCAATTTTGGGATTTTTGCTAAGCCGCGCGCCTGTCAAATGGTGTCTGAGCTAGGGTTAGGGTAAGGTAGATAACAACACCTAGACATTTTGGAATGCCTTGGTTGTGTTTTAGGGTGTATTTGAAATGCTGCAAGAGAGTTGCTTTTTTGTTTCTTTGAGAAAGAAATTTGGCTCAATTTTGAGTTTTTGCAAAGCCGCGCGCCTGTCAAATAGTGTCCGAGATAGGGTTAGGATTAGGAAGAAAAGAACACCTAGACATTTTGGAATGCCTTGAATGTATTTTAGGGTGTATTTGAAATGCTGGAAGAGTGTCGTTTCGTTGTTTCTTTGAGAAAGAAATTTGGCCCAATTTTGAGATTTTTCTAAGCCGCGCGCCTGTCAAGAAGTGTCCGAGCTTGGGTTAGGATTATGTGGAAAACAACACCTAGACATTTTGGAATGCCTTGGATGTGTTTTAGGGTGTATTTGAAATGCTGGAAGAGTGTCGTTTCGTTGTTTCTTTGAGAAAGAAATTTGGCCCATTTTGAGATTTTTGCTAAGCCGCGCGCCTGACATATAGTGTCCGAGCTAGGTTTAGGGTTATGTAGAAAACAACACCTAGTCATTTTGGAATGCCTGGGATGTGTTTTAGGGTGTATTTGAAATGCTGGAAGAGTGTCGTTTCGTTGTTTCTTTGAGATTGAAATTTGGCCCAATTTTGAGATTTTTGCTAAGCCTTGCGCCTGTCAACTATTATCCGAGCTATGGTTAGGGTTAGGTTGAAAACAACACCTAGACATTTTGCAATGCCTTGGATGTGTTTTAGGGTGTATTTGAAATGCTGGAAGAGTGTTGTTTCGTTGTTTCATTGAGAAAGAAATTTGGCCCAATTTAGAGATTTTTGCTAAACCGCGCACCTATCAAATAGTGTCCTAGCTAGGGTTAGGGTTAGGTTGAAAAGAACACCTAGACATTTTGAAATGCCTTGGATGTATTTTAGGGTGTATTTGAAATGCTGGAAGAATGTTGTTTCGTTGTTTCTTTCAGATTGAAATTTGGCCCAATTTTGAGATTTTTGCTAAGCCGCGCGCCTGTCAAAAAGTGTCCGAGCTAGAGTTAGGGTTATGTAGAAAACAACACCTAGACATTTTGGAATACCTTGGATGTGTTTTAGGGTGTATTTGAAATACTGGAAGAGTGTCGTATTGTTGTTTCTTTGAGAAAGAAATCTGGCCCAATTTTGAGATTTTTCTAAGCCGCGCGCCTGTCAAGAAGTGTCCGAGCTAGGGTTAGGATTATGTGGAAAACAACACCTAGACATTTTGGAATGCCTTGGATGTGTTTTAGGGTGTATTTGAAATGCTGGAAGAGTGTTGTTTCGTTGTTTCATTGAGAATGAAATTTGGCCAAATTTTGAGATTTTTACTAAGCCGTGCGCCTGTCAACTATTATCCGAGGTATGGTTAGGGTTAGGTTGAAAACAACACCTAGACATTTTGCAATGCCTTGGATGTGTTTTAGGGTGTATTTGAAATGCTGGAAGAGTGTCGTTTCGTTGTTTCTTTGAGAAAGAAATTTGGCCCAATTTTGAGATTTTTGCTAAGCCGCGCACCTGTCAAATAGTGTCCGAGCTAGGGTTAGGGTAAGGTAGATAACAACACCTAGACATTTTGGAATGGCTTGGTTGTGTTTTAGGGTGTATTTGAAATGCTGCAAGAGAGTTGCTTTTTTGTTTCTTTGAGAAAGAAATTTGGCTCAATTTTGAGTTTTTGCTAAGCCGCGCGCCTGTCAAATAGTGTCCGAGATAGGGTTAGGATTAGGAAGAAAAGAACACCTAGACATTTTGGAATGCCTTGAATGTATTTTAGGGTGTATTTGAAATGCTGGAAGAGTGTCGTTTCGTTGTTTCTTTGAGAAAGAAATTTGGCCCAATTTTGAGATTTTTGCTAAGCCTCGCGCCTGTCAACTATTATTCGAGCTATGGTTAGGGTTAGGTTGAAAACAACACCTAGACATTTTGCAATGCCTTGGATGTGTTTTAGGGTGTATTTGAAATGCTGGAAAAGTGTTGTTTCATTTTTTCTTTGAGAAAGAAATTTGGCCCAATTTTGAGATTTTTGCTAAGCTGCGCGCCTGTCAAAAAGTGTCCGAGCTAGGGTTAGGGTTATGTAGAAAACAACACCTAGACATTTTGTAATGCCTTGGATGTGTTTTAGGGTGTATTTGAAATCCTGGAAGAGTGCCATTTCGTTGTTTCTTTGAGAAAGAAATTTGGCCCAATTTTGAGATTTTTGCTAAGACGCGCGCCTGTCAAATAGTGTCCTAGCTAGGGTTAGGGTTAGGTTGACAAGAACACCAAGACATTTTGAAATGCCTTGGATGTATTTTAGGGTGTATTTGAAATGCTGCAAGAGAGTTGCTTTTTTGTTTCGTTGAGAAAGAAATTTGGCTCAATTTTGAGATGTTTGCTAAGCCGCACGCCTGTCAACTACTATCCGAGCTAGGGTTAGGGTTAGGTTGAAAACAACACCTAGACATTTTGGAATGCCTTGGATGTGTTTTAGGGTGTATTTGAAATGCTGGAAGAGTGTTGTTTCGTTGTTTCTTTGAGATAGAAATTCTGCCCAATTTTGAGATTTTTGCTAAGCCGTGCGCCTGTCAACTATTATCCGAGGTATGGTTAGGATTAGGTTGAAAACAACACCTAGACATTTTGCAATGCCTTGGATGTGTTTTAGGGTGTATTTGAAATGCTGGAAGAGTGTCGTTTCGTTGTTTCTTTGAGAAAGAAATTTGGCCCAATTTTGAGATTTTTGCTAAGCCGCGCGCCTGTCAAATAGTGTCCGAGCTAGGGTTAGGGTTAGGTAGAAAACAACACCTAGACATTTTGGAATGCCTTGGATGTGTTTTAGGGTGTATTTGAAATGCTGGAAGAGTGTTGTTTCGGTCTTTCTTTCAGAAAGAAATTTGGCCCAATTTTGATATTTTTGCTAAGCCGCGCGACTGTCAACTACTATCCGAGCTAGGGTTAGGGTTAGGTTGAAAACAACACCTAGACATTTTGGAATGCCTTGGATGTGTTTTAGGGTGTATTTGAAATGCTGGAAGAGTGTTGTTTCGTTATTTCTTTGAGAAAGAAATTTGGCCCAATTTTGATATTTTTGCTAAGCCGCGCGCCTGTCAAATGGTGTCCGAGCTAGGGTTAGGGTAAGGTAGATAACAACACCTAGACATTTTGGAATGCCTTGGTTGTGTTTTAGGGTGTATTTGAAATGCTGCAAGAGAGTTGCCTTTTTGTTTCTTTGAGATTGAAATTTGGCTCAATTTTGAGTTTTTGCTAAGCCGCGCGCCTGTCAAATAGTGTCCGAGATAGGGTTAGGATTAGGAAGAAAAGAACACCTAGACATTTTGGAATGCCTTGAATGTGTTTTAGGGTGTATTTGAAATGCTGGAAGAGTGTCGTTTCGTTGTTTCTTTGAGAAAGAAATTTGGCCCA
This sequence comes from Atractosteus spatula, assembly GCF_055471065.1. Lineage (NCBI taxonomy): Eukaryota > Metazoa > Chordata > Actinopteri > Semionotiformes > Lepisosteidae > Atractosteus > Atractosteus spatula. The sequence goes on along the minus strand of NC_142712.1, from coordinate 43,931,380 downwards.
ATTTTGAGATTTTTGCTATGCCTCGCGCCTGTCAACTATTATCCGAGCTATGGTTAGGGTTAGGTTGAAAACAACACCTAGACATTTTGCAATGCCTTGGATGTGTTTTAGGGTGTATTTGAAATGCTGGAAGAGTGTCGTTTCATTTTTTCTTTGAGAAAGAAATTTGGCCCAATTTTGAGATTTTTGCTAAGCCGCGCGCCTGTCAAAAAGTATCCGAGCTAGGGTTAGGGTTATGTAGAAAACAACACCTAGACATTTTGTAATGCCTTGGATGTGTTTTAGGGTGTATTTGAAATCCTGGAAAATGCCATTTCGTTGTTTCTTTGAGAAAGAAATTTGGCCCAATTTTGAGATTTTTGCTAAGCCGCACGCCTGTCAAATAGTGTCCGAGCTAGGGTTAGGGTTAGGTTGAAAAGAACACTTAGACATTTTGGAATGCCTTGGATGTGTTTTAGGATGTATTTGAAATGCTGGAAGAGTGTCGTTTCGTTGTTTCTTTGAGAAAGAAATTTGGCCCAATTTTGAGATTTTTGCTAAGCCGCGCGCCTGTCAAATAGTGTCCGAGCTAGGGTTAGGGTTAGGTTGAAAACAACACCTAGACATTTTGGAATGAATTGGATGTGTTTTAGGGTGTATTTGAAATGCTGGAAGAGTGTCGTTTCGTTGTTTCTTTGAGAAAGAAATTTGGCCCAATTTTGAGATTTTTGCTAAGCCGCACGCCTGTCAAATAGTGTCCGAGCTAGGGTTAGGGTTAGGTTGAAAAGAACACCTAGACATTTTGGAATGCCTTGGATGTGTTTTAGGGTGTATTTGAAATGCTGGAAGAGTGTCGTTTCGTTGTTTCTTTGAGAAAGAAATTTGGCCCAATTTTGAGATTTTTGCTAATCCGCGCGCCTGTCAAATAGTGTCCGAGCTAGGGTTAGGGTTAGGTTGAAAAGAACACCTAGACATTTTGGAATGCCTTGGATGTGTTTTAGGGTGTATTTGAAATGCTGGAAGAGTGTCGTTTCGTTGTTTCTTTGAGAAAGAAATTTGGCCCAATTTTGAGATTTTTGCTAAGCCGCGCGCCTGTCAAATAGTGTCCGAGCTAGGGTTAGGGTTAGATAGAAAACAACACCTAGACATTTTGGAATGCCTTGGATGTGTTTAAGGGTGTATTTGAAATGCTGGAAGAGTGTCGTTTCGTTGTTTCTTTGAGAAAGAAATTTGGCCCAATTTTGATATTTTTGCTAAGCCGTGCGCCTGTCAAATGGTGTCCGAGCTAGGGTTAGGGTAAGGTCGATAACAACACCTAGACATTTTGGAATGCCTTGGTTGTGTTTTAGGGTGTATTTGAAATGCTGCAAGAGAGTTGCTTTTTTGTTTCTTTGAGAAAGAAATTTGGCTCAATTTTGAGTTTTTGCTAAGCCTCGCGCCTGTCAAATAGTGTCCGAGATAGGGTTAGGATTAGGAAGAAAACAACACCTAGACATTTTGCAATGCCTTGGATGTGTTTTAGGGTGTATTTGAAATCCTGGAAGAGTGCCATTTCGTTGTTTCTTTGAGAAAGAAATTTGGCCCAATTTTGAGATTTTTGCTAAGCCGCACGCCTGTCAAATAGTGTCCGAGCTAGGGTTAGGGTTAGGTTGAAAAGAACACCTAGACATTTTGGAATGCCTTGGATGTGTTTTAGGGTGTATTTGAAATGCTGGAAGAGTGTCGTTTCGTTGTTTCTTTGAGAAAGAAATTTGGCCCAATTTTGAGATTTTTGCTAAGCCGCGCACCTGTCAAATAGTGTCCTAGCTAGGGTTAGGGTTAGGTTGAAAAGAACACCTAGACATTTTGAAATGCCTTGGATGTATTTTAGGGTGTATTTGAAATGCTGCAAGAAAGTTGCTTTTTTGTTTCTTTGAGAAAGAAATTTGGCTCAATTTTGAGATTTTTGCTAAGCCGCGCACCTGTCAAATAGTGTCCGAGCTAGGGTTAGGAATAGGTAGAAAACAACACCTTGACATTTTGGAATGCCTTGGATGTGTTTTAGGGTGTATTTGAAATGCTGGAAGAGTGTTGTTTCGTTCATTCTTTGAGAAAGAAATTTGGCCGAATTTTGATATTTTTGCTAAGCCGCGCGCCTGTCAAATGGTGTCCGAGCTAGGGTTAGGGTAAGGTAGATAACAACACCTAGACATTTTGGAATGCCTTGGTTGTGTTTTAGGGTGTATTTGAAATGCTGCAAGAGAGTTGCTTTTTTGTTTCTTTGAGAAAGAAATTTGGCTCAATTTTGAATTTTTGCTAAGCCGCGCGCCTGTCAAATAGTGTCCGAGATAGGGTTAGGATTAGGAAGAAAAGAACACCTAGACATTTTGGAATGCCTTGAATGTATTTTAGGGTGTATTTGAAATGCTGGAAGAGTGTCGTTTCGTTGTTTCTTTGAGAAAGAAATTTGGCCCAATTTTGACATTTTTGCTAAGCCTCGCGCCTGTCAACTATTATCCGAGCTATGGTTAGGGTTAGGTTGAAAACAACACCTAGACATTTTGCAATGCCTTGGATGTGTTTTAGGGTGTATTTGAAATGCTTGAAGAGTGTCATTTCATTTTTTCTTTGAGAAAGAAATTTGGCCCAATTTTGAGATTTTTGCTAAGCCGCGCGCCTGTCAAAAAGTGTCCGAGCTACGGTTAGGGTTATGTAGAAAACAACACCTAGACATTTTGCAATGCCTTGGATGTGTTTTAGGGTGTATTTGAAATGCTGGAAGAGTGTCGTTTCATTTTTTCTTTGAGAAAGAAATTTGGCCCAATTTTGATATTTTTGCTAAGCCGCGCGCCTGTCAAATGGTGTCCGAGCTAGGGTTAGGGTAAGGTAGATAACAACACCTAGACATTTTGTAATGCCTTGGATATGTTTTAGGGTGTATTTGAAATCCTGGAAGAGTGCCATTTCGTTGTTTCTTTGAGAAAGAAATTTGGCCCAATTTTGAGATTTTTGCTAAGCCGCACGCCTGTCAAATAGTGTCCGAGCTAGGGTTAGGGTTAGGTTGAAAAGAACACTTAGACATTTTGGAATGCCTTGGATGTGTTTTAGGGTGTATTTGAAATGTTGGAAGAGTGTCGTTTCGTTGTTTCTTTGAGAAAGAAATTTGGCCCAATTTTGAGATTTTTGCTAAGCCGCGCGCCTGTCAAATAGTGTCCGAGCTAGGGTTAGGGTTAGGTTGAAAAGAACACCTAGACATTTTGGAATGCCTTGGATGTGTTTTAGGGTGTATTTGAAATGCTGGAAGAGTGTCGTTTCGTTGTTTCTTTGAGAAAGAAATTTGGCCCAATTTTGAGATTTTTGCTAAGCCGCGCGCCTGTCAAATAGTGTCCGAGCTAGGGTTAGGGTTAGATAGAAAACAACACCTAGACATTTTGGAATGCCTTGGATGTGTTTAAGGGTGTATTTGAAATGCTGGAAGAGTGTCGTTTCGTTGTTTCTTTGAGAAAGAAATTTGGCCCAATTTTGAGATTTTTGCTAAGCCTCGCGCCTGTCAACTATTATCCGAGCTATGGTTAGGGTTAGGTTGAAAACAACACCTAGACATTTTTCAATGCCTTGGATGTGTTTTAGGATGTATTTGAAATGCTGGAAGAGTGTCGTTTCGTTGTTTCTTTGAGAAAGAAATTTGGCCCAATTTTGAGATTTTTGCTAAGCCGCGCGCCTGTCAAATAGTGTCCGAGCTAGGGTTAGGGTTAGGTTGAAAAGAACACCTAGACATTTTGGAATGCCTTGGATGTGTTTTAGGGTGTATTTGAAATGCTGGAAGAGTGTCGTTTCGTTGTTTCTTTGAGAAAGAAATTTGGCCCAATTTTGAGATTTTTGCTAAGCCGCGCGCCTGTCAAATAGTGTCCGAGCTAGGGTTAGGGTTAGATAGAAAACAACACCTAGACATTTTGGAATACCTTGGATGTGTTTAAGGGTGTATTTGAAATGCTGGAAGAGTGTCGTTTCGTTGTTTCTTTGAGAAAGAAATTTGGCCCAATTTTGAGATTTTTGCTAAGCCTCGCGCCTGTCAACTATTATCCGAGCTATGGTTAGGGTTAGGTTGAAAACAACACCTAGACATTTTTCAATGCCTTGGATGTGTTTTAGGATGTATTTGAAATGCTGGAAGAGTGTCGTTTCGTTCTTTCTTTGAGAAAGAAATTTGGCTCAATTTTGAGTTTTTGCTAAGCCGCGTGCCTGTCAAATAGTGTCCAAGATAGGGTTAGGATTAGGAAGAAAAGAACACCTAGACATTTTGGAATGCCTTGAATGTATTTTAGGGTGTATTTGAAATGCTGCAAGAAAGTTGCTTTTTTGTTTCTTTGAGAAAGAAATTTGGCCCAATTTTGAGATTTTTGCTAAGCCTCGCGCCTGTCAACTATTATCCGAGCTATGGTTAGGGTTAGGTTGAAAACAACACCTAGACATTTTGCAATGCCTTGGATGTGTTTTAGGGTGTATTTGAAATGCTGGAAGAGTGTCGTTTCGTTGTTTCTTTGAGAAAGAAATTTGGCCCAATTTTGATATTTTTGCTAAGCCGCGCGCCTGTCAAATGGTGTCCGAGCTAGGGTTAGGGTAAGGTCGATAACAACACCTAGACATTTTGGAATGCCTTGGTTGTGTTTTAGGGTGTATTTGAAATGCTGCAAGAGAGTTGCTTTTTTGTTTCTTTGAGAAAGAAATTTGGCTCAATTTTGAGTTTTTGCTAAGCCTCGCGCCTGTCAAATAGTGTCCGAGATAGGGTTAGGATTAGGAAGAAAACAACACCTAGACATTTTGCAATGCCTTGGATGTGTTTTAGGGTGTATTTGAAATGCTGGAAGAGTGTCGTTTCATTTTTTCTTTGAGAAAGAAATTTGGCCCAATTTTGAGATTTTTGCTAAGCCGCGCGCCTGTCAAATAGTGTCCGAGCTAGGGTTAGGGTTAGGTTGAAAAGAACACCTAGACATTTTGGAATGCCTTGGATGTGTTTTAGGGTGTATTTGAAATGCTGGAAGAGTGTCGTTTCGTTGTTTCTTTGAGAAAGAAATTTGGCCCAATTTTGAGATTTTTGCTAAGCCGCGCGCCTGTCAAATAGTGTCCGAGCTAGGGTTAGGGTTAGGTTGAAAAGAACACCTAGACATTTTGGAATGCCTTGGATGTGTTTTAGGGTGTATTTGAAATGCTGGAAGAGTGTCGTTTCGTTGTTTCTTTGAGAAAGAAATTTGGCCCAATTTTGAGATTTTTGCTAAGCCGCGCGCCTGTCAAATAGTGTCCGAGCTAGGGTTAGGGTTAGGAAGAAAACAACACCTAGACATTGTGGAATGCCTTGGATGTGTTTTAGGGTGTATTTGAAATGCTGGAAGAGTGTTGTTTCATTGTTTCATTGAGAAAGAAATTTTGCCCAATTTAGAGATTTTTGCTAAGCCGCGCACCTGTCAAATAGTGTCCTAGCTAGGGTTAGGGTTAGGTTGAAAAGAACACCTAGACATTTTGAAATGCCTTGGATGTATTTTAGGGTGTATTTGAAATGCTGCAAGAAAGTTGCTTTTTTGTTTCTTTGAGAAAGAAATTTGGCTCAATTTTGAGATTTTTGCTAAGCCGCGCACCTGTCAAATAGTGTCCGAGCTAGGGTTAGGAATAGGTAGAAAACAACACCTTGACATTTTGGAATGCCTTGGATGTGTTTTAGGGTGTATTTGAAATGCTGGAAGAGTGTTGTTTCGTTCATTCTTTGAGAAAGAAATTTGGCCGAATTTTGATATTTTTGCTAAGCCGCGCGCCTGTCAAATGGTGTCCGAGCTAGGGTTAGGGTAAGGTAGATAACAACACCTAGACATTTTGGAATGCCTTGGTTGTGTTTTAGGGTGTATTTGAAATGCTGCAAGAGAGTTGCTTTTTTGTTTCTTTGAGAAAGAAATTTGGCTCAATTTTGAATTTTTGCTAAGCCGCGCGCCTGTCAAATAGTGTCCGAGATAGGGTTAGGATTAGGAAGAAAAGAACACCTAGACATTTTGGAATGCCTTGAATGTATTTTAGGGTGTATTTGAAATGCTGGAAGAGTGTCGTTTCGTTGTTTCTTTGAGAAAGAAATTTGGCCCAATTTTGACATTTTTGCTAAGCCTCGCGCCTGTCAACTATTATCCGAGCTATGGTTAGGGTTAGGTTGAAAACAACACCTAGACATTTTGCAATGCCTTGGATGTGTTTTAGGGTGTATTTGAAATGCTTGAAGAGTGTCATTTCATTTTTTCTTTGAGAAAGAAATTTGGCCCAATTTTGAGATTTTTGCTAAGCCGCGCGCCTGTCAAAAAGTGTCCGAGCTAGGGTTAGGGTTATGTAGAAAACAACACCTAGACATTTTGCAATGCCTTGGATGTGTTTTAGGGTGTATTTGAAATGCTGGAAGAGTGTCGTTTCATTTTTTCTTTGAGAAAGAAATTTGGCCCAATTTTGATATTTTTGCTAAGCCGCGCGCCTGTCAAATGGTGTCCGAGCTAGGGTTAGGGTAAGGTAGATAACAACACCTAGACATTTTGTAATGCCTTGGATATGTTTTAGGGTGTATTTGAAATCCTGGAAGAGTGCCATTTCGTTGTTTCTTTGAGAAAGAAATTTGGCCCAATTTTGAGATTTTTGCTAAGCCGCACGCCTGTCAAATAGTGTCCGAGCTAGGGTTAGGGTTAGGTTGAAAAGAACACTTAGACATTTTGGAATGCCTTGGATGTGTTTTAGGGTGTATTTGAAATGCTGGAAGAGTGTCGTTTCGTTGTTTCTTTGAGAAAGAAATTTGGCCCAATTTTGAGATTTTTGCTAAGCCGCGCGCCTGTCAAATAGTGTCCGAGCTAGGGTTAGGGTTAGGTTGAAAAGAACACCTAGACATTTTGGAATGCCTTGGATGTGTTTTAGGGTGTATTTGAAATGCTGGAAGAGTGTCGTTTCGTTGTTTCTTTGAGAAAGAAATTTGGCCCAATTTTGAGATTTTTGCTAATCCGCGCGCCTGTCAAATAGTGTCCGAGCTAGGGTTAGGGTTAGGTTGAAAAGAACACCTAGACATTTTGGAATGCCTTGGATGTGTTTTAGGGTGTATTTGAAATGCTGGAAGAGTGTCGTTTCGTTGTTTCTTTGAGAAAGAAATTTGGCCCAATTTTGAGATTTTTGCTAAGCCGCGCGCCTGTCAAATAGTGTCCGAGCTAGGGTTAGGGTTAGATAGAAAACAACACCTAGACATTTTGGAATGCCTTGGATGTGTTTAAGGGTGTATTTGAAATGCTGGAAGAGTGTCGTTTCGTTGTTTCTTTGAGAAAGAAATTTGGCCCAATTTTGAGATTTTTGCTAAGCCTCGCGCCTGTCAACTATTATCCGAGCTATGGTTAGGGTTAGGTTGAAAACAACACCTAGACATTTTTCAATGCCTTGGATGTGTTTTAGGATGTATTTGAAATGCTGGAAGAGTGTCGTTTCGTTCTTTCTTTGAGAAAGAAATTTGGCTCAATTTTGAGTTTTTGCTAAGCCGCGCGCCTGTCAAATAGTGTCCAAGATAGGGTTAGGATTAGGAAGAAAAGAACACCTAGACATTTTGGAATGCCTTGAATGTATTTTAGGGTGTATTTGTAATGCTGCAAGAAAGTTGCTTTTTTGTTTCTTTGAGAAAGAAATTTGGCCCAATTTTGAGATTTTTGCTAAGCCTCGCGCCTGTCAACTATTATCCGAGCTATGGTTAGGGTTAGGTTGAAAACAACACCTAGACATTTTGCAATGCCTTGGATGTGTTTTAGGGTGTATTTGAAATGCTGGAAGAGTGTCGTTTCGTTGTTTCTTTGAGAAAGAAATTTGGCCCAATTTTGATATTTTTGCTAAGCCGTGCGCCTGTCAAATGGTGTCCGAGCTAGGGTTAGGGTAAGGTCGATAACAACACCTAGACATTTTGGAATGCCTTGGTTGTGTTTTAGGGTGTATTTGAAATGCTGCAAGAGAGTTGCTTTTTTGTTTCTTTGAGAAAGAAATTTGGCTCAATTTTGAGTTTTTGCTAAGCCTCGCGCCTGTCAAATAGTGTCCGAGATAGGGTTAGGATTAGGAAGAAAACAACACCTAGACATTTTGCAATGCCTTGGATGTGTTTTAGGGTGTATTTGAAATCCTGGAAGAGTGCCATTTCGTTGTTTCTTTGAGAAAGAAATTTGGCCCAATTTTGAGATTTTTGCTAAGCCGCACGCCTGTCAAATAGTGTCCGAGCTAGGGTTAGGGTTAGGTTGAAAAGAACACCTAGACATTTTGGAATGCCTTGGATGTGTTTTAGGGTGTATTTGAAATGCTGGAAGAGTGTCGTTTCGTTGTTTCTTTGAGAAAGAAATTTGGCCCAATTTTGAGATTTTTGCTAAGCCGCGCACCTGTCAAATAGTGTCCTAGCTAGGGTTAGGGTTAGGTTGAAAAGAACACCTAGACATTTTGAAATGCCTTGGATGTATTTTAGGGTGTATTTGAAATGCTGCAAGAAAGTTGCTTTTTTGTTTCTTTGAGAAAGAAATTTGGCTCAATTTTGAGATTTTTGCTAAGCCGCGCACCTGTCAAATAGTGTCCGAGCTAGGGTTAGGAATAGGTAGAAAACAACACCTTGACATTTTGGAATGCCTTGGATGTGTTTTAGGGTGTATTTGAAATGCTGGAAGAGTGTTGTTTCGTTCATTCTTTGAGAAAGAAATTTGGCCGAATTTTGATATTTTTGCTAAGCCGCGCGCCTGTCAAATGGTGTCCGAGCTAGGGTTAGGGTAAGGTAGATAACAACACCTAGACATTTTGGAATGCCTTGGTTGTGTTTTAGGGTGTATTTGAAATGCTGCAAGAGAGTTGCTTTTTTGTTTCTTTGAGAAAGAAATTTGGCTCAATTTTGAATTTTTGCTAAGCCGCGCGCCTGTCAAATAGTGTCCGAGATAGGGTTAGGATTAGGAAGAAAAGAACACCTAGACATTTTGGAATGCCTTGAATGTATTTTAGGGTGTATTTGAAATGCTGGAAGAGTGTCGTTTCGTTGTTTCTTTGAGAAAGAAATTTGGCCCAATTTTGACATTTTTGCTAAGCCTCGCGCCTGTCAACTATTATCCGAGCTATGGTTAGGGTTAGGTTGAAAACAACACCTAGACATTTTGCAATGCCTTGGATGTGTTTTAGGGTGTATTTGAAATGCTTGAAGAGTGTCATTTCATTTTTTCTTTGAGAAAGAAATTTGGCCCAATTTTGAGATTTTTGCTAAGCCGCGCGCCTGTCAAAAAGTGTCCGAGCTAGGGTTAGGGTTATGTAGAAAACAACACCTAGACATTTTGCAATGCCTTGGATGTGTTTTAGGGTGTATTTGAAATGCTGGAAGAGTGTCGTTTCATTTTTTCTTTGAGAAAGAAATTTGGCCCAATTTTGATATTTTTGCTAAGCCGCGCGCCTGTCAAATGGTGTCCGAGCTAGGGTTAGGGTAAGGTAGATAACAACACCTAGACATTTTGTAATGCCTTGGATATGTTTTAGGGTGTATTTGAAATCCTGGAAGAGTGCCATTTCGTTGTTTCTTTGAGAAAGAAATTTGGCCCAATTTTGAGATTTTTGCTAAGCCGCACGCCTGTCAAATAGTGTCCGAGCTAGGGTTAGGGTTAGGTTGAAAAGAACACTTAGACATTTTGGAATGCCTTGGATGTGTTTTAGGGTGTATTTGAAATGCTGGAAGAGTGTCGTTTCGTTGTTTCTTTGAGAAAGAAATTTGGCCCAATTTTGAGATTTTTGCTAAGCCGCGCGCCTGTCAAATAGTGTCCGAGCTAGGGTTAGGGTTAGGTTGAAAAGAACACCTAGACATTTTGGAATGCCTTGGATGTGTTTTAGGGTGTATTTGAAATGCTGGAAGAGTGTCGTTTCGTTGTTTCTTTGAGAAAGAAATTTGGCCCAATTTTGAGATTTTTGCTAAGCCGCGCGCCTGTCAAATAGTGTCCGAGCTAGGGTTAGGGTTAGATAGAAAACAACACCTAGACATTTTGGAATGCCTTGGATGTGTTTAAGGGTGTATTTGAAATGCTGGAAGAGTGTCGTTTCGTTGTTTCTTTGAGAAAGAAATTTGGCCCAATTTTGAGATTTTTGCTAAGCCTCGCGCCTGTCAACTATTATCCGAGCTATGGTTAGGGTTAGGTTGAAAACAACACCTAGACATTTTTCAATGCCTTGGATGTGTTTTAGGATGTATTTGAAATGCTGGAAGAGTGTCGTTTCGTTGTTTCTTTGAGAAAGAAATTTGGCCCAATTTTGAGATTTTTGCTAAGCCGCGCGCCTGTCAAATAGTGTCCGAGCTAGGGTTAGGGTTAGGTTGAAAAGAACACCTAGACATTTTGGAATGCCTTGGATGTGTTTTAGGGTGTATTTGAAATGCTGGAAGAGTGTCGTTTCGTTGTTTCTTTGAGAAAGAAATTTGGCCCAATTTTGAGATTTTTGCTAAGCCGCGCGCCTGTCAAATAGTGTCCGAGCTAGGGTTAGGGTTAGATAGAAAACAACACCTAGACATTTTGGAATACCTTGGATGTGTTTAAGGGTGTATTTGAAATGCTGGAAGAGTGTCGTTTTGTTGTTTCTTTGAGAAAGAAATTTGGCCCAATTTTGAGATTTTTGCTAAGCCTCGCGCCTGTCAACTATTATCCGAGCTATGGTTAGGGTTAGGTTGAAAACAACACCTAGACATTTTTCAATGCCTTGGATGTGTTTTAGGATGTATTTGAAATGCTGGAAGAGTGTCGTTTCGTTCTTTCTTTGAGAAAGAAATTTGGCTCAATTTTGAGTTTTTGCTAAGCCGCGTGCCTGTCAAATAGTGTCCAAGATAGGGTTAGGATTAGGAAGAAAAGAACACCTAGACATTTTGGAATGCCTTGAATGTATTTTAGGGTGTATTTGAAATGCTGCAAGAAAGTTGCTTTTTTGTTTCTTTGAGAAAGAAATTTGGCCCAATTTTGAGATTTTTGCTAAGCCTCGCGCCTGTCAACTATTATCCGAGCTATGGTTAGGGTTAGGTTGAAAACAACACCTAGACATTTTGCAATGCCTTGGATGTGTTTTAGGGTGTATTTGAAATGCTGGAAGAGTGTCGTTTCGTTGTTTCTTTGAGAAAGAAATTTGGCCCAATTTTGATATTTTTGCTAAGCCGCGCGCCTGTCAAATGGTGTCCGAGCTAGGGTTAGGGTAAGGTCGATAACAACACCTAGACATTTTGGAATGCCTTGGTTGTGTTTTAGGGTGTATTTGAAATGCTGCAAGAGAGTTGCTTTTTTGTTTCTTTGAGAAAGAAATTTGGCTCAATTTTGAGTTTTTGCTAAGCCTCGCGCCTGTCAAATAGTGTCCGAGATAGGGTTAGGATTAGGAAGAAAACAACACCTAGACATTTTGCAATGCCTTGGATGTGTTTTAGGGTGTATTTGAAATGCTGGAAGAGTGTCGTTTCATTTTTTCTTTGAGAAAGAAATTTGGCCCAATTTTGAGATTTTTGCTAAGCCGCGCGCCTGTCAAATAGTGTCCGAGCTAGGGTTAGGGTTAGGTTGAAAAGAACACCTAGACATTTTGGAATGCCTTGGATGTGTTTTAGGGTGTATTTGAAATGCTGGAAGAGTGTCGTTTCGTTGTTTCTTTGAGAAAGAAATTTGGCCCAATTTTGAGATTTTTGCTAAGCCGCGCGCCTGTCAAATAGTGTCCGAGCTAGGGTTAGGGTTAGGTTGAAAAGAACACCTAAACATTTTGGAATGCCTTGGATGTGTTTTAGGGTGTATTTGAAATGCTGGAAGAGTGTCGTTTCGTTGTTTCTTTGAGAAAGAAATTTGGCCCAATTTTGAGATTTTTGCTAAGCCGCGCGCCTGTCAAATAGTGTCCGAGCTAGGGTTAGGGTTAGGAAGAAAACAACACCTAGACATTGTGGAATGCCTTGGATGTGTTTTAGGGTGTATTTGAAATGCTGGAAGAGTGTTGTTTCATTGTTTCATTGAGAAAGAAATTTTGCCCAATTTAGAGATTTTTGCTAAGCCGCGCACCTGTCAAATAGTGTCCTAGCTAGGGTTAGGGTTAGGTTGAAAAGAACACCTAGACATTTTGAAATGCCTTGGATGTATTTTAGGGTGTATTTGAAATGCTGCAAGAAAGTTGCTTTTTTGTTTCTTTGAGAAAGAAATTTGGCTCAATTTTGAGATTTTTGCTAAGCCGCGCACCTGTCAAATAGTGTCCGAGCTAGGGTTAGGAATAGGTAGAAAACAACACCTTGACATTTTGGAATGCCTTGGATGTGTTTTAGGGTGTATTTGAAATGCTGGAAGAGTGTTGTTTCGTTCATTCTTTGAGAAAGAAATTTGGCCGAATTTTGATATTTTTGCTAAGCCGCGCGCCTGTCAAATGGTGTCCGAGCTAGGGTTAGGGTAAGGTAGATAACAACACCTAGACATTTTGGAATGCCTTGGTTGTGTTTTAGGGTGTATTTGAAATGCTGCAAGAGAGTTGCTTTTTTGTTTCTTTGAGAAAGAAATTTGGCTCAATTTTGAATTTTTGCTAAGCCGCGCGCCTGTCAAATAGTGTCCGAGATAGGGTTAGGATTAGGAAGAAAAGAACACCTAGACATTTTGGAATGCCTTGAATGTATTTTAGGGTGTATTTGAAATGCTGGAAGAGTGTCGTTTCGTTGTTTCTTTGAGAAAGAAATTTGGCCCAATTTTGACATTTTTGCTAAGCCTCGCGCCTGTCAACTATTATCCGAGCTATGGTTAGGGTTAGGTTGAAAACAACACCTAGACATTTTGCAATGCCTTGGATGTGTTTTAGGGTGTATTTGAAATGCTTGAAGAGTGTCATTTCATTTTTTCTTTGAGAAAGAAATTTGGCCCAATTTTGAGATTTTTGCTAAGCCGCGCGCCTGTCAAAAAGTGTCCGAGCTAGGGTTAGGGTTATGTAGAAAACAACACCTAGACATTTTGCAATGCCTTGGATGTGTTTTAGGGTGTATTTGAAATGCTGGAAGAGTGTCGTTTCATTTTTTCTTTGAGAAAGAAATTTGGCCCAATTTTGATATTTTTGCTAAGCCGCGCGCCTGTCAAATGGTGTCCGAGCTAGGGTTAGGGTAAGGTAGATAACAACACCTAGACATTTTGTAATGCCTTGGATATGTTTTAGGGTGTATTTGAAATCCTGGAAGAGTGCCATTTCGTTGTTTCTTTGAGAAAGAAATTTGGCCCAATTTTGAGATTTTTGCTAAGCCGCACGCCTGTCAAATAGTGTCCGAGCTAGGGTTAGGGTTAGGTTGAAAAGAACACTTAGACATTTTGGAATGCCTTGGATGTGTTTTAGGGTGTATTTGAAATGCTGGAAGAGTGTCGTTTCGTTGTTTCTTTGAGAAAGAAATTTGGCCCAATTTTGAGATTTTTGCTAAGCCGCGCGCCTGTCAAATAGTGTCCGAGCTAGGGTTAGGGTTAGGTTGAAAAGAACACCTAGACATTTTGGAATGCCTTGGATGTGTTTTAGGGTGTATTTGAAATGCTGGAAGAGTGTCGTTTCGTTGTTTCTTTGAGAAAGAAATTTGGCCCAATTTTGAGATTTTTGCTAAGCCGCGCGCCTGTCAAATAGTGTCCGAGCTAGGGTTAGGGTTAGATAGAAAACAACACCTAGACATTTTGGAATGCCTTGGATGTGTTTAAGGGTGTATTTGAAATGCTGGAAGAGTGTCGTTTCGTTGTTTCTTTGAGAAAGAAATTTGGCCCAATTTTGAGATTTTTGCTAAGCCTCGCGCCTGTCAACTATTATCCGAGCTATGGTTAGGGTTAGGTTGAAAACAACACCTAGACATTTTTCAATGCCTTGGATGTGTTTTAGGATGTATTTGAAATGCTGGAAGAGTGTCGTTTCGTTGTTTCTTTGAGAAAGAAATTTGGCCCAATTTTGAGATTTTTGCTAAGCCGCGCGCCTGTCAAATAGTGTCCGAGCTAGGGTTAGGGTTAGGTTGAAAAGAACACCTAGACATTTTGGAATGCCTTGGATGTGTTTTAGGGTGTATTTGAAATGCTGGAAGAGTGTCGTTTCGTTGTTTCTTTGAGAAAGAAATTTGGCCCAATTTTGAGATTTTTGCTAAGCCGCGCGCCTGTCAAATAGTGTCCGAGCTAGGGTTAGGGTTAGATAGAAAACAACACCTAGACATTTTGGAATACCTTGGATGTGTTTAAGGGTGTATTTGAAATGCTGGAAGAGTGTCGTTTCGTTGTTTCTTTGAGAAAGAAATTTGGCCCAATTTTGAGATTTTTGCTAAGCCTCGCGCCTGTCAACTATTATCCGAGCTATGGTTAGGGTTAGGTTGAAAACAACACCTAGACATTTTTCAATGCCTTGGATGTGTTTTAGGATGTATTTGAAATGCTGGAAGAGTGTCGTTTCGTTCTTTCTTTGAGAAAGAAATTTGGCTCAATTTTGAGTTTTTGCTAAGCCGCGTGCCTGTCAAATAGTGTCCAAGATAGGGTTAGGATTAGGAAGAAAAGAACACCTAGACATTTTGGAATGCCTTGAATGTATTTTAGGGTGTATTTGAAATGCTGCAAGAAAGTTGCTTTTTTGTTTCTTTGAGAAAGAAATTTGGCCCAATTTTGAGATTTTTGCTAAGCCTCGCGCCTGTCAACTATTATCCGAGCTATGGTTAGGGTTAGGTTGAAAAGAACACCTAGACATTTTGCAATGCCTTGGATGTGTTTTAGGGTGTATTTGAAATGCTGGAAGAGTGTCGTTTCGTTGTTTCTTTGAGAAAGAAATTTGGCCCAATTTTGATATTTTTGCTAAGCCGCACGCCTGTCAAATAGTGTCCGAGCTAGGGTTAGGGTTAGGTTGAAAAGAACACCTAGACATTTTGGAATGCCTTGGATGTGTTTTAGGGTGTATTTGAAATGCTGGAAGAGTGTCGTTTCGTTGTTTCTTTGAGAAAGAAATTTGGCCCAATTTTGAGATTTTTGCTAAGCCGCGCGCCTGTCAAATAGTGTCCGAGCTAGGGTTAGGGTTAGGTTGAAAAGAACACCTAGACATTTTGGAATGCCTTGGATGTGTTTTAGGGTGTATTTGAAATGCTGGAAGAGTGTCGTTTCGTTGTTTCTTTGAGAAAGAAATTTGGCCCAATTTTGAGATTTTTGCTAAGCCGCGCGCCTGTCAAATAGTGTCCGAGCTAGGGTTAGGGTTAGGTAGAAAACAACACCTAGACATTTTGGAATGCCTTGGATGTGTTTAAGGGTGTTTTTGAAATGCTGGAAGAGTGTCGTTTCGTTGTTTCTTTGAGAAAGAAATTTGGCCCAATTTTGAGATTTTTGCTAAGCCGCGCGCCTGTCAAATAGTGTCCGAGCTAGGGTTAGGGTTAGGTAGAAAACAACACCTAGACATTTTGGAATGCCTTGGATGTGTTTAAGGGTGTTTTTGAAATGCTGGAAGAGTGTCGTTTCGTTGTTTCTTTGAGAAAGAAATTTGGCCCAATTTTGAGATTTTTGCTAAGCCGCGCGCCTGTCAAATAGTGTCCGAGCTATGGTTAGGGTTAGGTTGAAAAGAACACCTAGACATTTTGGAATGCCTTGGATGTGTTTTAGGGTGTATTTGAAATGCTGGAAGAGTGTTGTTTCGTTGTTTCTTTGAGAAAGAAATTTGGCCAAATTTCGAGATTTTTGCTAAGCCGCGCACCTGTCAAATAGTGTCCTAGCTAGGGTTAGGAATAGGTAGAAAACAACACCTTGACATTTTGGAATGCCTTGGATGTGTTTTAGGGTGTATTTGAAATGCTGGAAGAGTGTTGTTTCGTTCATTCTTTGAGAAAGAAATTTGGCCGAATTTTGATATTTTTGCTAAGCCGCGCGCCTGTCAAATGGTGTCCGAGCTAGGGTTAGGGTAAGGTAGATAACAACACCTAGACATTTTGGAATGCCTTGGTTGTGTTTTAGGGTGTATTTGAAATGCTGCAAGAGAGTTGCTTTTTTGTTTCTTTGAGAAAGAAATTTGGCCCAATTTTGAGATTTTTGCTAAGCCGCGCGCCTGTCAAATAGTGTCCGAGCTAGGGTTAGGGTTAGGTAGAAAACAACACCTAGACATTTTGGAATGCCTTGGATGTGTTTAAGGGTGTTTTTGAAATGCTGGAAGAGTGTCGTTTCGTTGTTTCTTTGAGAAAGAAATTTGGCCCAATTTTGAGATTTTTGCTAAGCCGCGCGCCTGTCAACTATTATCCGAGCTATGGTTAGGGTTAGGTTGAAAACAACACCTAGACATTTTTCAATGCCTTGGATGTGTTTTAGGATCTATTTGAAATGCTGGAAGAGTGTCGTTTCGTTCTTTCTTTGAGAAAGAAATTTGGCACAATTTTGAGATTTTTGCTAAGCCGCGCGCCTGTCAAATAGTGTCCGAGCTATGGTTAGGGTTAGGTTGAAAAGAACACCTAGACATTTTGGAATGCCTTGGATGTGTTTTAGGGTGTATTTGAAATGCTGGAAGAGTGTTGTTTCGTTGTTTCTTTGAGAAAGAAATTTGGCCAAATTTCGAGATTTTTGCTAAGCCGCGCACCTGTCAAATAGTGTCCGAGCTAGGGTTAGGAATAGGTAGAAAACAACACCTTGACATTTTGGAATGCCTTGGATGTGTTTTAGGGTGTATTTGAAATGCTGGAAGAGTGTTGTTTCGTTCATTCTTTGAGAAAGAAATTTGGCCGAATTTTGATATTTTTGCTAAGCCGCGCGCCTGTCAAATGGTTTCCGAGCTAGGGTTAGGGTAAGGTAGATAACAACACCTAGACATTTTGGAATGCCTTGGTTGTGTTTTAGGGTGTATTTGAAATGCTGCAAGAGAGTTGCTTTTTTGTTTCTTTGAGAAAGAAATTTGGCTCAATTTTGAATTTTTGCTAAGCCGCGCGCCTGTCAAATTGTGTCCGAGCTATGGTTAGGGTTAGGTTGAAAACAACACCTAGACATTTTGCAATGCCTTGGATGTGTTTTAGGGTGTATTTGAAATGCTTGAAGAGTGTCATTTCATTTTTTCTTTGAGAAAGAAATTTGGCCCAATTTTGAGATTTTTGCTAAGCCGCGCGCCTGTCAAAAAGTGTCCGAGCTAGAGTTAGGGTTATGTAGAAAACAACACCTAGACATTTTGCAATGCCTTGGATGTGTTTTAGGGTGTATTTGAAATGCTGGAAGAGTGTCGTTTCATTTTTTCTTTGAGAAAGAAATTTGGCCGAATTTTGATATTTTTGCTAAGCCGCGCGCCTGTCAAATGGTGTCCGAGCTAGGGTTAGGGTAAGGTAGATAACAACACCTAGACATTTTGGAATGCCTTGGTTGTGTTTTAGGGTGTATTTGAAATGCTGCAAGAGAGTTGCTTTTTTGTTTCTTTGAGAAAGAAATTTGGCTCAATTTTGAATTTTTGCTAAGCCGCGCGCCTGTCAAATAGTGTCCGAGCTATGGTTAGGGTTAGGTTGAAAACAACACCTAGACATTTTGGAATGCCTTGGATGTGTTTTAGGGTGTATTTGAAATGCTTGAAGAGTGTCCTTTCATTTTTTCTTTGAGAAAGAAATTTGGCCCAATTTTGAGATTTTTGCTAAGCCGCGCGCCTGTCAAAAAGTGTCCGAGCTAGGGTTAGGGTTATGTAGAAAACAACACCTAGACATTTTGCAATGCCTTGGATGTGTTTTAGGGTGTATTTGAAATGCTGGAAGAGTGTCGTTTCGTTGTTTCTTTGAGAAAGAAATTTGGCCCAATTTTGAGATTTTTGCTAAGCCGCGCGCCTGTCAAATAGTGTCCGAGCTAGGGTTAGGGTTAGATAGAAAACAACACCTAGACATTTTGGAATGCCTTGGATGTGTTTAAGGGTGTATTTGAAATGCTGGAAGAGTGTCATTTCGTTGTTTCTTTGAGAAAGAAATTTGGCCCAATTTTGAGATTTTTGCTAAGCCTCGCGCGTCTCAACTATTATCCGAGCTATGGTTAGGGTTAGGTTGAAAACAACACCTAGACATTTTTCAATGCCTTGGATGTGTTTTAGGATGTATTTGAAATGCTGGAAGAGTGTCGTTTCGTTCTTTCTTTGAGAAAGAAATTTGGCACAATTTTGAGATTTTTGCTAAGCCGCGCACCTGTCAAATAGTGTCCGAGCTAGGGTTAGGAATAGGTAGAAAACAACACCTTGACATTTTGGAATGCCTTGGATGTGTTTTAGGGTGTATTTGAAATGCTGCAAGACAGTTGCTTTTTTGTTTCTTTGAGAAAGAAATTTGGCTCAATTTTGAGTTTTTGCTAAGCCGCGCGCCTGTCAAATAGTGTCCGAGATAGGGTTAGAATTAGGAAGAAAAGAACACCTAGACATTTTGGAATGCCTTGAATGTATTTTAGGGTGTATTTGAAATGCTGGAAGAGTGTCGTTTCGTTGTTTCTTTGAGAAAGAAATTTGGCCCAATTTTGAGATTTTTGCTAAGCCTCGCGCCTGTCAACTATTATCCGAGCTATGGTTAGGGTTAGGTTAAAAACAACACCTAGACATTTTTCAATGCCTTGGATGTGTTTTAGGGTGTATTTGAAATGCTGGAAGAGTGTCATTTCATTTTTTCTTTGAGAAAGAAATTTGGCCCAATTTTGAGATTTTTGCTAAGCCGCGCGCCTGTCAAAAAGTGTCCGAGCTAGGGTTAGGGTTATGTAGAAAACAACACCTAGACATTTTGTAATGCCTTGGATGTGTTTTAGGGTGTATTTGAAATCCTGGAAGAGTGTCGTTTCGTTGTTTCTTTGAGAAAGAAATTTGGCCCAATTTTGAGATTTTTGCTAAGCCGCGCGCCTGTCAACTATTATCCGAGCTATGGTTAGGGTTAGGTTGAAAACAACACCTAGATATTTTTCAATGCCTTGGATGTGTTTTAGGATGTATTTGAAATGCTGGAAGAGTGTCGTTTCGTTCTTTCTTTGAGAAAGAAATTTGGCACAATTTTGAGATTTTTGCTAAGCCGCGCACCTGTCAAATAGTGTCCGAGCTATGGTTACGGTTAGGTTGAAAAGAACACCTAGACATTTTGGAATGCCTTGGATGTGTTTTAGGGTGTATTTGAAATGCTGGAAGAGTGTTGTTTCGTTGTTTCTTTGAGAAAGAAATTTGGCCAAATTTCGAGATTTTTGCTAAGCCGCGCACCTGTCAAATAGTGTCCGAGCTAGGGTTAGGAATAGGTAGAAAACAACACCTTGACATTTTGGAATGCCTTGGATGTGTTTTAGGGTGTATTTGAAATGCTGGAAGAGTGTTGTTTCGTTGTTTCTTTGAGAAAGAAATTTGGCCCAATTTTGAGATTTTTGCTAAGCCGCGCGCCTGTCAAATGGTGTCCGAGCTAGGGTTAGGGTAAGGTAGATAACAACACCTAGACATTTTGGAATGCCTTGGTTGTGTTTTAGGGTGTATTTGAAATGCTGCAAGAGAGTTGCTGTTTTGTTTCTTTGAGAAAGAAATTTGGCTCAATTTTGAGTTTTTGCTAAGCCGTGCGCCTGTCAAATAGTGTCCGAGATAGGGTTAGGATTAGGAAGAAAAGAACACCTAGACATTTTGGAATGCTTTGAATGTATTTTAGGGTGTATTTGAAATGCTGGAAGAGTGTCGTTTCGTTGTTTCTTTGAGAAAGAAATTTGGCCCAATTTTGAGATTTTTGCTAAGCCTCGCGCCTGTCAACTGTTTTCCGAGCTATGGTTAGGGTTAGGTTGAAAACAACACCTAGACATTTTGCAATGCCTTGGATGTGTTTTAAGGTGTATTTGAAATGCTGGAAGAGTGTCGTTTCATTTTTTCTTTGAGAAAGAAATTTGGCCCAATTTTGAGATTTTTGCTAAGCTGCGCGCCTGTCAAAAAGTGTCCGAGCTAGGGTTAGGATTATGTAGAAAACAACACCTAGACATTTTGTAATGCCTTGGATGTGTTTTAGGGTGTATTTGAAATCCTGGAAGAGTGCCATTTCGTTGTTTCTTTGAGAAAGAAATTTGGCCCAATTTTGAGATTTTTGCTAAGCCGCGCGCCTGTCAAATAGTGTCCTAGCTAGGGTTAGGGTTAGGTTGAAAAGAACACCTAGACATTTTGAAATGCCTTGGATGTATTTTAGGGTGTATTTGAAATGCTGCAAGAGAGTTGCTTTTTTGTTTCTTTGAGAAAGAAATTTGGCTCAATTTTGAGATGTTTGCTAAGCCGCAAGCCTGTCACCTACTATCCGAGCTAGGGTTAGGGTTAGGTTGAAAACAACACCTAGACATTTTGGAATGCCTTGGATGTGTTTTAGGGTGTATTTGAAATGCTGGAAGAGTGTTGTTTCGTTGTTTCTTTGAGATAGAAATTCTGCCCAATTTTGAGATTTTTGCTAAGCCGCGCGCCTGTCAAATAGTGTCCGAGATAGGGTTAGGATTAGGAAGAAAAGAACACCTAGACATTTTGGAATGCCTTGAATGTGTTTTAGGGTGTATTTGAAATGCTGGAAGAGTGTCGTTTCGTTGTTTCTTTGAGAAAGAAATTTGGCCCAATTTTGAGATTTTTGCTAAGCCTCGCGCCTGTCAACTATTATCCGAGCTATGGTTAGGGTTAGGTTGAAAACAACACCTAGACATTTTGCAATGCCTTGGATGTGTTTTAGGGTGTATTTGAAATGCTGGAAGAGTGTCGTTTCGTTGTTTCTTTGAGAAAGAAATTTGGCCCAATTTTGAGATTTTTGCTAAGCCGCGCGCCTGTCAAATAGTGTCCGAGCTAGGGTTAGGGTTAGGTTGAAAACAACACCTAGACATTTTGCAATGCCTTGGATGTGTTTTAGGGTGTATTTGAAATGCTGGAAGAGTGTCGTTTCGTTGTTTTTTTGAGAAAGAAATTTGGCCCAATTTTGAGATTTTTGCTAAGCCTCGCGCCTGTCAACTATTATCCGAGCTAGGGTTAGGGTTAGGTTGAAAAGAACACCTAGACATTTTGGAATGCCTTGGATGTGTTTTAGGATGTATTTGAAATGCTGGAAGAGTGTCGTTTCGTTCTTTCTTTGAGAAAGAAATTTGGCACAATTTTGAGATTTTTGCTAAGCCGCGCGCCTGTCAAATAGTGTCCGAGCTATGGTTAGGGTTAGGTTGAAAAGAACACCTAGACATTTTGGAATGCCTTGGATGTGTTTTAGGGTGTATTTGAAATGCTGCAAGAAAGTTGCTTTTTTGTTTCTTTGAGAAAGAAATTTGGCTCAATTTTGAGTTTTTGCTAAGCCGCGCGCCTGTCAAATAGTGTCCAAGATAGGGTTAGGATTAGGAAGAAAAGAACACCTAGACATTTTGGAATGCCTTGGATGTGTTTAAGGGTGTATTTGAAATGCTGGAAGAGTGTCGTTTCGTTGTTTCTTTGAGAAAGAAATTTGGCCCAATTTTGAGATTTTTGCTAAGCCTCGCGCCTGTCAACTATTATCCGAGCTATGGTTAGGGTTAGGTTGAAAACAACACCTAGACATTTTTCAATGCCTTGGATGTGTTTTAGGATGTATTTGAAATGCTGGAAGAGTGTCGTTTCGTTCTTTCTTTGAGAAAGAAATTTGGCCCAATTTTGATATTTTTGCTAAGCCGCGCGCCTGTCAAATGGTGTCCGAGCTAGGGTTAGGGTAAGGTAGATAACAACACCTAGACATTTTGTAATGCCTTGGATATGTTTTAGGGTGTATTTGAAATCCTGGAAGAGTGCCATTTCGTTGTTTCTTTGAGAAAGAAATTTGGCCCAATTTTGAGATTTTTGCTAAGCCGCACGCCTGTCAAATAGTGTCCGAGCTAGGGTTAGGGTTAGGTTGAAAAGAACACTTAGACATTTTGGAATGCCTTGGATGTGTTTTAGGGTGTATTTGAAATGCTGGAAGAGTGTCGTTTCGTTGTTTCTTTGAGAAAGAAATTTGGCCCAATTTTGAGTTTTTTGCTAAGCCGCGCGCCTGTCAAATAGTGTCCGAGCTAGGGTTAGGGTTAGATAGAAAACAACACCTAGACATTTTGGAATGCCTTGGATGTGTTTAAGGGTGTATTTGAAATGCTGGAAGAGTGTCGTTTCGTTGTTTCTTTAAGAAAGAAATTTGGCCCAATTTTGAGATTTTTGCTAAGCCTCGCGCCTCTCAACTATTATCCGAGCTATGGTTAGGGTTAGGTTGAAAACAACACCTAGACATTTTTCAATGCCTTGGTTCTGTTTTAGGATGTATTTGAAATGCTGGAAGAGTGTCGTTTCGTTCTTTCTTTGAGAAAGAAATTTGGCACAATTTTGAGATTTTTGCTAAGCCGCGCACCTGTCAAATAGTGTCCGAGCTAGGGTTAGGAATAGGTAGAAAACAACACCTTGACATTTTGGAATGCCTTGGATGTGTTTTAGGGTGTATTTGAAATGCTGCAAGAGAGTTGCTTTTTTGTTTCTTTGAGAAAGAAATTTGGCCCAATTTTGATATTTTTGCTAAGCCGCGCGCCTGTCAAATGGTGTCCGAGCTAGGGTTAGGGTAAGGTAGATAACAACAACTAGACATTTTGTAATGCCTTGGATGTGTTTTAGGGTGTATTTGAAATCCTGGAAGAGTGTCGTTTCGTTGTTTCTTTGAGAAAGAAATTTGGCCCAATTTTGAGATTTTTGCTAAGCCGCACGCCTGTCAAATAGTGTCCGAGCTAGGGTTAGGGTTAGGTTGAAAAGAACACTTAGACATTTTGGAATGCCTTGGATGTGTTTTAGGGTGTATTTGAAATGCTGGAAGAGTGTCGTTTCGTTGTTTCTTTGAGAAAGAAATTTAGCCCAATTTTGAGATTTTTGCTAAGCCTCGCGCCTGTCAACTATTATCCGAGCTATGGTTAGGGTTAGGTTAAAAACAACACCTAGACATTTTTCAATGCCTTGGATGTGTTTTAGGATGTATTTGAAATGTTGGAAGAGTGTCGTTTCGTTCTTTCTTTGAGAAAGAAATGTGGCACAATTTTGAGATTTTTGCTAAGCCGCGCACCTGTCAAATAATGTCCGAGCTAGGGTTAGGAATAGGTAGAAAACAACACCTTGACATTTTGGAATGCCTTGGATGTGTTTTAGGGTGTGTTTGAAATGCTGGAAGAGTGTTGTTTCGTTCTTTCTTTGAGAAAGAAATTTGGCCCAATTTTGATATTTTTGCTAAGCCGCGCGCCTGTCAAATGGTGTCCGAGCTAGGGTTAGGGTAAGGTCGATAACAACACCTAGACATTTTGGAATGCCTTGGATGTGTTTTAGGGTGTATTTGAAATGCTGCAAGAGAGTTGCTTTTTTGTTTCTTTGAGAAAGAAATTTGGCTCAATTTTGAGTTTTTGCTAAGCCTCGCGCCTGTCAAATAGTGTCCGAGATAGGGTTAGGATTAGGAAGAATACAACACCTAGACATTTTGCAATGCCTTGGATGTGTTTTAGGGTGTATTTGAAATGCTGGAAGAGTGTCGTTTCATTTTTTCTTTGAGAAAGAAATTTGGCACAATTTTGAGATTTTTGCTAAGCCGCGCGCCTGTCAAATAGTGTCCGAGCTATGGTTAGGGTTAGGTTGAAAAGAACACCTAGACATTTTGGAATGCCTTGGATGTGTTTTAGGGTGTATTTGAAATGCTGGAAGAGTGTTGTTTCGTTCATTCTTTGAGAAAGAAATTTGGCCGAATTTTGATATTTTTGCTAAGCCGCGCGCCTGTCAAATAGTGTCCGAGCTAGGGTTAGGGTTAGGTAGAAAACAACACCTAGACATTTTGGAATGCCTTGGATGTGTTTAAGGGTGTTTTTGAAATGCTGGAAGAGTGTCGTTTCGTTGTTTCTTTGAGAAAGAAATTTGGCCCAATTTTGAGATTTTTGCTAAGCCGCGCGCCTGTCAACTATTATCCGAGCTATGGTTAGGGTTAGGTTGAAAACAACACCTAGACATTTTTCAATGCCTTGGATGTGTTTTAGGATCTATTTGAAATGCTGGAAGAGTGTCGTTTCGTTCTTTCTTTGAGAAAGAAATTTGGCCCAATTTTGAGATTTTTGCTAAGCCGCGCGCCTGTCAAATAGTGTCCGAGCTATGGTTAGGGTTAGGTTGAAAAGAACACCTAGACATTTTGGAATGCCTTGGATGTGTTTTAGGGTGTATTTGAAATGCTGGAAGAGTGTTGTTTCGTTGTTTCTTTGAGAAAGAAATTTGGCCAAATTTCGAGATTTTTGCTAAGCCGCGCACCTGTCAAATAGTGTCCGAGCTAGGGTTAGGAATAGGTAGAAAACAACACCTTGACATTTTGGAATGCCTTGGATGTGTTTTAGGGTGTATTTGAAATGCTGGAAGAGTGTTGTTTCGTTCATTCTTTGAGAAAGAAATTTGGCCGAATTTTGATATTTTTGCTAAGCCGCGCGCCTGTCAAATGGTTTCCGAGCTAGGGTTAGGGTAAGGTAGATAACAACACCTAGACATTTTGGAATGCCTTGGTTGTGTTTTAGGGTGTAGTTGAAATGCTGCAAGAGAGTTGCTTTTTTGTTTCTTTGAGAAAGAAATTTGGCTCAATTTTGAATTTTTGCTAAGCCGCGCGCCTGTCAAATTGTGTCCGAGCTATGGTTAGGGTTAGGTTGAAAACAACACCTAGACATTTTGCAATGCCTTGGATGTGTTTTAGGGTGTATTTGAAATGCTTGAAGAGTGTCATTTCATTTTTTCTTTGAGAAAGAAATTTGGCCCAATTTTGAGATTTTTGCTAAGCCGCGCGCCTGTCAAAAAGTGTCCGAGCTAGGGTTAGGGTTATGTAGAAAACAACACCTAGACATTTTGCAATGCCTTGGATGTGTTTTAGGGTGTATTTGAAATGCTGGAAGAGTGTCGTTTCATTTTTTCTTTGAGAAAGAAATTTGGCCCAATTTTGATATTTTTGCTAAGCCGCGCGCCTGTCAAATGGTGTCCGAGCTAGGGTTAGGGTAAGGTAGATAACAACACCTAGACATTTTGTAATGCCTTGGATATGTTTTAGGGTGTATTTGAAATCCTGGAAGAGTGCCATTTCGTTGTTTCTTTGAGAAAGAAATTTGGCCCAATTTTGAGATTTTTGCTAAGCCGCACGCCTGTCAAATAGTGTCCGAGCTAGGGTTAGGGTTAGGTTGAAAAGAACACTTAGACATTTTGGAATGCCTTGGATGTGTTTTTGGGTGTATTTGAAATGCTGGAAGAGTGTCGTTTCGTTGTTTCTTTGAGAAAGAAATTTGGCCCAATTTTGAGATTTTTGCTAAGCCTCGCGCCTCTCAACTATTATCCGAGCTATGGTTAGGGTTAGGTTGAAAACAACACCTAGACATTTTTCAATGCCTTGGTTGTGTTTTAGGATGTATTTGAAATACTGGAAGAGTGTCGTTTCGTTCTTTCTTTGAGAAAGAAATTTGGCACAATTTTGAGATTTTTGCTAAGCCGCGCACCTGTCAAATAGTGTCCGAGCTAGGGTTAGGAATAGGTAGAAAACAACACCTTGACATTTTGGAATGCCTTGGATGTGTTTTAGGGTGTATTTGAAATGCTGCAAGAGAGTTGCTTTTTTGTTTCTTTGAGAAAGAAATTTGGCCCAATTTTGATATTTTTGCTAAGCCGCGCGCCTGTCAAATGGTGTCCGAGCTAGGGTTAGGGTAAGGTAGATAACAACACCTAGACATTTTGTAATGCCTTGGATGTGTTTTAGGGTGTATTTGAAATCCTGGAAGAGTGTCGTTTCGTTGTTTCTTTGAGAAAGAAATTTGGCCCAATTTTGAGATTTTTGCTAAGCCGCACGCCTGTCAAATAGTGTCCGAGCTAGGGTTAGGGTTAGGTTGAAAAGAACACTTAGACATTTTGGAATGCCTTGGATGTGTTTTAGGGTGTATTTGAAATGCTGGAAGAGTGTCGTTTCGTTGTTTCTTTGAGAAAGAAATTTGGCCCAATTTTGAGATTTTTGCTAAGCCGCACGCCTGTCAAATAGTGTCCGAGCTAGGGTTAGGGTTAGGTTGAAAAGAACACCTAGACATTTTGGAATGCCTTGGATGTGTTTTAGGGTGTATTTGAAATGCTGGAAGAGTGTCGTTTCGTTGTTTCTTTGAGAAAGAAATTTAGCCCAATTTTGAGATTTTTGCTAAGCCTCGCGCCTGTCAACTATTATCCGAGCTATGGTTAGGGTTAGGTTAAAAACAACACCTAGACATTTTTCAATGCCTTGGATGTGTTTTAGGATGTATTTGAAATGTTGGAAGAGTGTCGTTTCGTTCTTTCTTTGAGAAAGAAATTTGGCACAATTTTGAGATTTTTGCTAAGCCGCGCACCTGTCAAATAATGTCCGAGCTAGGGTTAGGAATAGATAGAAAACAACACCTTGACATTTTGGAATGCCTTGGATGTGTTTTAGGGTGTATTTGAAATGCTGGAAGAGTGTTGTTTCGTTCTTTCTTTGAGAAAGAAATTTGGCCCAATTTTGATATTTTTGCTAAGCCGCGCACCTGTCAAATGGTGTCCGAGCTAGGGTTAGGGTAAGGTTGAAAACAACACCTAGACATTTTGGAATGCCTTGGATGTGTTTTAGGGTGTATTTGAAATGCTTGAAGAGTGTCATTTCATTTTTTCTTTGAGAAAGAAATTTGGCCCAATTTTGAGATTTTTGCTAAGCCTCGCGCCTGTCAACTATTATCCGAGCTATGGTTAGGGTTAGGTTAAAAACAACACCTAGACATTTTTCAATGCCTTGGATGTGTTTTAGGATGTATTTGAAATGTTGGAAGAGTGTCGTTTCGTTCTTTCTTTGAGAAAGAAATGTGGCACAATTTTGAGATTTTTGCTAAGCCGCGCACCTGTCAAATAATGTCCGAGCTAGGGTTAGGAATAGGTAGAAAACAACACCTTGACATTTTGGAATGCCTTGGATGTGTTTTAGGGTGTGTTTGAAATGCTGGAAGAGTGTTGTTTCGTTCTTTCTTTGAGAAAGAAATTTGGCCCAATTTTGATATTTTTGCTAAGCCGCGCGCCTGTCAAATGGTGTCCGAGCTAGGGTTAGGGTAAGGTCGATAACAACACCTAGACAT
This sequence comes from Atractosteus spatula, assembly GCF_055471065.1. Lineage (NCBI taxonomy): Eukaryota > Metazoa > Chordata > Actinopteri > Semionotiformes > Lepisosteidae > Atractosteus > Atractosteus spatula. The sequence continues at coordinate 43,904,345 of NC_142712.1, read as the reverse complement.
TTTGGAATGCCTTGGATGTGTTTTAGGGTGTATTTGAAATGCTGCAAGAGAGTTGCTTTTTTGTTTCTTTGAGAAAGAAATTTGGCTCAATTTTGAGTTTTTGCTAAGCCTCGCGCCTGTCAAATAGTGTCCGAGATAGGGTTAGGATTAGGAAGAATACAACACCTAGACATTTTGCAATGCCTTGGATGTGTTTTAGGGTGTATTTGAAATGCTGGAAGAGTGTCGTTTCATTTTTTCTTTGAGAAAGAAATTTGGCACAATTTTGAGATTTTTGCTAAGCCGCGCGCCTGTCAAATAGTGTCCGAGCTATGGTTAGGGTTAGGTTGAAAAGAACACCTAGACATTTTGGAATGCCTTGGATGTGTTTTAGGGTGTATTTGAAATGCTGGAAGAGTGTTGTTTCGTTCATTCTTTGAGAAAGAAATTTGGCCGAATTTTGATATTTTTGCTAAGCCGCGCGCCTGTCAAATAGTGTCCGAGCTAGGGTTAGGGTTAGGTAGAAAACAACACCTAGACATTTTGGAATGCCTTGGATGTGTTTAAGGGTGTTTTTGAAATGCTGGAAGAGTGTCGTTTCGTTGTTTCTTTGAGAAAGAAATTTGGCCCAATTTTGAGATTTTTGCTAAGCCGCGCGCCTGTCAACTATTATCCGAGCTATGGTTAGGGTTAGGTTGAAAACAACACCTAGACATTTTTCAATGCCTTGGATGTGTTTTAGGATCTATTTGAAATGCTGGAAGAGTGTCGTTTCGTTCTTTCTTTGAGAAAGAAATTTGGCCCAATTTTGAGATTTTTGCTAAGCCGCGCGCCTGTCAAATAGTGTCCGAGCTATGGTTAGGGTTAGGTTGAAAAGAACACCTAGACATTTTGGAATGCCTTGGATGTGTTTTAGGGTGTATTTGAAATGCTGGAAGAGTGTTGTTTCGTTGTTTCTTTGAGAAAGAAATTTGGCCAAATTTCGAGATTTTTGCTAAGCCGCGCACCTGTCAAATAGTGTCCGAGCTAGGGTTAGGAATAGGTAGAAAACAACACCTTGACATTTTGGAATGCCTTGGATGTGTTTTAGGGTGTATTTGAAATGCTGGAAGAGTGTTGTTTCGTTCATTCTTTGAGAAAGAAATTTGGCCGAATTTTGATATTTTTGCTAAGCCGCGCGCCTGTCAAATGGTTTCCGAGCTAGGGTTAGGGTAAGGTAGATAACAACACCTAGACATTTTGGAATGCCTTGGTTGTGTTTTAGGGTGTAGTTGAAATGCTGCAAGAGAGTTGCTTTTTTGTTTCTTTGAGAAAGAAATTTGGCTCAATTTTGAATTTTTGCTAAGCCGCGCGCCTGTCAAATTGTGTCCGAGCTATGGTTAGGGTTAGGTTGAAAACAACACCTAGACATTTTGCAATGCCTTGGATGTGTTTTAGGGTGTATTTGAAATGCTTGAAGAGTGTCATTTCATTTTTTCTTTGAGAAAGAAATTTGGCCCAATTTTGAGATTTTTGCTAAGCCGCGCGCCTGTCAAAAAGTGTCCGAGCTAGGGTTAGGGTTATGTAGAAAACAACACCTAGACATTTTGCAATGCCTTGGATGTGTTTTAGGGTGTATTTGAAATGCTGGAAGAGTGTCGTTTCATTTTTTCTTTGAGAAAGAAATTTGGCCCAATTTTGATATTTTTGCTAAGCCGCGCGCCTGTCAAATGGTGTCCGAGCTAGGGTTAGGGTAAGGTAGATAACAACACCTAGACATTTTGTAATGCCTTGGATATGTTTTAGGGTGTATTTGAAATCCTGGAAGAGTGCCATTTCGTTGTTTCTTTGAGAAAGAAATTTGGCCCAATTTTGAGATTTTTGCTAAGCCGCACGCCTGTCAAATAGTGTCCGAGCTAGGGTTAGGGTTAGGTTGAAAAGAACACTTAGACATTTTGGAATGCCTTGGATGTGTTTTTGGGTGTATTTGAAATGCTGGAAGAGTGTCGTTTCGTTGTTTCTTTGAGAAAGAAATTTGGCCCAATTTTGAGATTTTTGCTAAGCCTCGCGCCTCTCAACTATTATCCGAGCTATGGTTAGGGTTAGGTTGAAAACAACACCTAGACATTTTTCAATGCCTTGGTTGTGTTTTAGGATGTATTTGAAATACTGGAAGAGTGTCGTTTCGTTCTTTCTTTGAGAAAGAAATTTGGCACAATTTTGAGATTTTTGCTAAGCCGCGCACCTGTCAAATAGTGTCCGAGCTAGGGTTAGGAATAGGTAGAAAACAACACCTTGACATTTTGGAATGCCTTGGATGTGTTTTAGGGTGTATTTGAAATGCTGCAAGAGAGTTGCTTTTTTGTTTCTTTGAGAAAGAAATTTGGCCCAATTTTGATATTTTTGCTAAGCCGCGCGCCTGTCAAATGGTGTCCGAGCTAGGGTTAGGGTAAGGTAGATAACAACACCTAGACATTTTGTAATGCCTTGGATGTGTTTTAGGGTGTATTTGAAATCCTGGAAGAGTGTCGTTTCGTTGTTTCTTTGAGAAAGAAATTTGGCCCAATTTTGAGATTTTTGCTAAGCCGCACGCCTGTCAAATAGTGTCCGAGCTAGGGTTAGGGTTAGGTTGAAAAGAACACTTAGACATTTTGGAATGCCTTGGATGTGTTTTAGGGTGTATTTGAAATGCTGGAAGAGTGTCGTTTCGTTGTTTCTTTGAGAAAGAAATTTGGCCCAATTTTGAGATTTTTGCTAAGCCGCACGCCTGTCAAATAGTGTCCGAGCTAGGGTTAGGGTTAGGTTGAAAAGAACACCTAGACATTTTGGAATGCCTTGGATGTGTTTTAGGGTGTATTTGAAATGCTGGAAGAGTGTCGTTTCGTTGTTTCTTTGAGAAAGAAATTTAGCCCAATTTTGAGATTTTTGCTAAGCCTCGCGCCTGTCAACTATTATCCGAGCTATGGTTAGGGTTAGGTTAAAAACAACACCTAGACATTTTTCAATGCCTTGGATGTGTTTTAGGATGTATTTGAAATGTTGGAAGAGTGTCGTTTCGTTCTTTCTTTGAGAAAGAAATTTGGCACAATTTTGAGATTTTTGCTAAGCCGCGCACCTGTCAAATAATGTCCGAGCTAGGGTTAGGAATAGATAGAAAACAACACCTTGACATTTTGGAATGCCTTGGATGTGTTTTAGGGTGTATTTGAAATGCTGGAAGAGTGTTGTTTCGTTCTTTCTTTGAGAAAGAAATTTGGCCCAATTTTGATATTTTTGCTAAGCCGCGCACCTGTCAAATGGTGTCCGAGCTAGGGTTAGGGTAAGGTTGAAAACAACACCTAGACATTTTGGAATGCCTTGGATGTGTTTTAGGGTGTATTTGAAATGCTTGAAGAGTGTCATTTCATTTTTTCTTTGAGAAAGAAATTTGGCCCAATTTTGAGATTTTTGCTAAGCCTCGCGCCTGTCAACTATTATCCGAGCTATGGTTAGGGTTAGGTTAAAAACAACACCTAGACATTTTTCAATGCCTTGGATGTGTTTTAGGGTGTATTTGAAATGCTGGAAGAGTGTCGTTTCGTTGTTTCTTTGAGAAAGAAATTTGGCCCAATTTTGAGATTTTTGCTAAGCCGCGCGCCTGTCAAATAGTGTCCGAGCTAGGGTTAGGGTTAGGTTGAAAAGAACACCTAGACATTTTGGAATGCCTTGGATGTGTTTTAGGGTGTATTTGAAATGCTGGAAGAGTGTCGTTTCGTTGTTTCTTTGAGAAAGAAATTTGGCCCAAATTTGAGATTTTTGCTAAGCCGCGCGCCTGTCAAATAGTGTCCGAGCTAGGGTTAGGGTTAGATAGAAAACAACACCTAGACATTTTGGAATGCCTTGGATGTGTTTTAGGATCTATTTGAAATGCTGGAAGAGTGTCGTTTCGTTCTTTCTTTGAGAAAGAAATTTGGCACAATTTTGAGATTTTTGCTAAGCCTCGCGCGTCTCAACTATTATCCGAGCTATGGTTAGGGTTAGGTTGAAAACAACACCTAGACATTTTTCAATGCCTTGGATGTGTTTTAGGATGTATTTGAAATGCTGGAAGAGTGTCGTTTCGTTCTTTCTTTGAGAAAGAAATTTGGCACAATTTTGAGATTTTTGCTAAGCCGCGCGCCTGTCAAATAGTGTCCGAGCTAGGGTTAGGAATAGGTAGAAAACAACACCTTGACATTTTGGAATGCCTTGGATGTGTTTTAGGGTGTATTTGAAATGCTGGAAGAGTGTTGTTTCGTTCATTCTTTGAGAAAGAAATTTGGCCGAATTTTGATATTTTTGCTAAGCCGCGCGCCTGTCAAATGGTGTCCGAGCTAGGGTTAGGGTAAGGTAGATAACAACACCTAGACATTTTGGAATGCCTTGGTTGTGTTTTAGGGTGTATTTGAAATGCTGCAAGAGAGTTGCTTTTTTGTTTCTTTGAGAAAGAAATTTGGCTCAATTTTGAATTTTTGCTAAGCCGCGCGCCTGTCAAATAGTGTCCGAGCTATGGTTAGGGTTAGGTTGAAAACAACACCTAGACATTTTGGAATGCCTTGGATGTGTTTTAGGGTGTATTTGAAATGCTTGAAGAGTGTCCTTTCATTTTTTCTTTGAGAAAGAAATTTGGCCCAATTTTGAGATTTTTGCTAAGCCGCGCGCCTGTCAAAAAGTGTCCGAGCTAGGGTTAGGGTTATGTAGAAAACAACACCTAGACATTTTGCAATGCCTTGGATGTGTTTTAGGGTGTATTTGAAATGCTGGAAGAGTGTCGTTTCGTTGTTACTTTGAGAAAGAAATTTGGCCCAATTTTGAGATTTTTGCTAAGCCGCGCGCCTGTCAAATAGTGTCCGAGCTAGGGTTAGGGTTAGATAGAAAACAACACCTAGACATTTTGGAATGCCTTGGATGTGTTTAAGGGTGTATTTGAAATGCTGGAAGAGTGTCATTTCGTTGTTTCTTTGAGAAAGAAATTTGGCCCAATTTTGAGATTTTTGCTAAGCCTCGCGCGTCTCAACTATTATCCGAGCTATGGTTAGGGTTAGGTTGAAAACAACACCTAGACATTTTTCAATGCCTTGGATGTGTTTTAGGATGTATTTGAAATGCTGGAAGAGTGTCGTTTCGTTCTTTCTTTGAGAAAGAAATTTGGCACAATTTTGAGATTTTTGCTAAGCCGCGCACCTGTCAAATAGTGTCCGAGCTAGGGTTAGGAATAGGTAGAAAACAACACCTTGACATTTTGGAATGCCTTGGATGTGTTTTAGGGTGTATTTGAAATGCTGCAAGACAGTTGCTTTTTTGTTTCTTTGAGAAAGAAATTTGGCTCAATTTTGAGTTTTTGCTAAGCCGCGCGCCTGTCAAATAGTGTCCGAGATAGGGTTAGAATTAGGAAGAAAAGAACACCTAGACATTTTGGAATGCCTTGAATGTATTTTAGGGTGTATTTGAAATGCTGGAAGAGTGTCGTTTCGTTGTTTCTTTGAGAAAGAAATTTGGCCCAATTTTGAGATTTTTGCTAAGCCTCGCGCCTGTCAACTATTATCCGAGCTATGGTTAGGGTTAGGTTGAAAACAACACCTAGACATTTTGCAATGCCTTGGATGTGTTTTAGGGTGTATTTGAAATGCTGGAAGAGTGTCATTTCATTTTTTCTTTGAGAAAGAAATTTGGCCCAATTTTGAGATTTTTGCTAAGCCGCGCGCCTGTCAAAAAGTGTCCGAGCTAGGGTTAGGGTTATGTAGAAAACAACACCTAGACATTTTGTAATGCCTTGGATGTGTTTTAGGGTGTATTTGAAATCCTGGAAGCGTGTCGTTTCGTTGTTTCTTTGAGAAAGAAATTTGGCCCAATTTTGAGATTTTTGCTAAGCCGCGCGCCTGTCAACTATTATCCGAGCTATGGTTAGGGTTAGGTTGAAAACAACACCTAGATATTTTTCAATGCCTTGGATGTGTTTTAGGATGTATTTGAAATGCTGGAAGAGTGTCGTTTCGTTCTTTCTTTGAGAAAGAAATTTGGCACAATTTTGAGATTTTTGCTAAGCCGCGCACCTGTCAAATAGTGTCCGAGCTATGGTTAGGGTTAGGTTGAAAAGAACACCTAGACATTTTGGAATGCCTTGGATGTGTTTTAGGGTGTATTTGAAATGCTGGAAGAGTGTTGTTTCGTTGTTTCTTTGAGAAAGAAATTTGGCCAAATTTCGAGATTTTTGCTAAGCCGCGCACCTGTCAAATAGTGTCCGAGCTAGGGTTAGGAATAGGTAGAAAACAACACCTTGACATTTTGGAATGCCTTGGATGTGTTTTAGGGTGTATTTGAAATGCTGGAAGAGTGTTGTTTCGTTGTTTCTTTGAGAAAGAAATTTGGCCCAATTTTGAGATTTTTGCTAAGCCGCGCGCCTGTCAAATGGTGTCCGAGCTAGGGTTAGGGTAAGGTAGATAACAACACCTAGACATTTTGGAATGCCTTGGTTGTGTTTTAGGGTGTATTTGAAATGCTGCAAGAGAGTTGCTGTTTTGTTTCTTTGAGAAAGAAATTTGGCTCAATTTTGAGTTTTTGCTAAGCCGTGCGCCTGTCAAATAGTGTCCGAGATAGGGTTAGGATTAGGAAGAAAAGAACACCTAGACATTTTGGAATGCTTTGAATGTATTTTAGGGTGTATTTGAAATGCTGGAAGAGTGTCGTTTCGTTGTTTCTTTGAGAAAGAAATTTGGCCCAATTTTGAGATTTTTGCTAAGCCTCGCGCCTGTCAACTGTTTTCCGAGCTATGGTTAGGGTTAGGTTGAAAACAACACCTAGACATTTTGCAATGCCTTGGATGTGTTTTAAGGTGTATTTGAAATGCTGGAAGAGTGTCGTTTCATTTTTTCTTTGAGAAAGAAATTTGGCCCAATTTTGAGATTTTTGCTAAGCTGCGCGCCTGTCAAAAAGTGTCCGAGCTAGGGTTAGGATTATGTAGAAAACAACACCTAGACATTTTGTAATGCCTTGGATGTGTTTTAGGGTGTATTTGAAATCCTGGAAGAGTGCCATTTCGTTGTTTCTTTGAGAAAGAAATTTGGCCCAATTTTGAGATTTTTGCTAAGCCGCGCGCCTGTCAAATAGTGTCCTAGCTAGGGTTAGGGTTAGGTTGAAAAGAACACCTAGACATTTTGAAATGCCTTGGATGTATTTTAGGGTGTATTTGAAATGCTGCAAGAGAGTTGCTTTTTTGTTTCTTTGAGAAAGAAATTTGGCTCAATTTTGAGATGTTTGCTAAGCCGCACGCCTGTCACCTACTATCCGAGCTAGGGTTAGGGTTAGGTTGAAAACAACACCTAGACATTTTGGAATGCCTTGGATGTGTTTTAGGGTGTATTTGAAATGCTGGAAGAGTGTTGTTTCGTTGTTTCTTTGAGATAGAAATTCTGCCCAATTTTGAGATTTTTGCTAAGCCGCGCGCCTGTCAAATAGTGTCCGAGATAGGGTTAGGATTAGGAAGAAAAGAACACCTAGACATTTTGGAATGCCTTGAATGTGTTTTAGGGTGTATTTGAAATGCTGGAAGAGTGTCGTTTCGTTGTTTCTTTGAGAAAGAAATTTGGCCCAATTTTGAGATTTTTGCTAAGCCTCGCGCCTGTCAACTATTATCCGAGCTATGGTTAGGGTTAGGTTGAAAACAACACCTAGACATTTTGCAATGCCTTGGATGTGTTTTAGGGTGTATTTGAAATGCTGGAAGAGTGTCGTTTCGTTGTTTCTTTGAGAAAGAAATTTGGCCCAATTTTGAGATTTTTGCTAAGCCTCGCGCCTGTCAACTATTATCCGAGCTAGGGTTAGGGTTAGGTTGAAAAGAACACCTAGACATTTTGGAATGCCTTGGATGTGTTTTAGGATGTATTTGAAATGCTGGAAGAGTGTCGTTTCGTTCTTTCTTTGAGAAAGAAATTTGGCACAATTTTGAGATTTTTGCTAAGCCGCGCGCCTGTCAAATAGTGTCCGAGCTATGGTTAGGGTTAGGTTGAAAAGAACACCTAGACATTTTGGAATGCCTTGGATGTGTTTTAGGGTGTATTTGAAATGCTGCAAGAAAGTTGCTTTTTTGTTTCTTTGAGAAAGAAATTTGGCTCAATTTTGAGTTTTTGCTAAGCCGCGCGCCTGTCAAATAGTGTCCAAGATAGGGTTAGGATTAGGAAGAAAAGAACACCTAGACATTTTGGAATGCCTTGGATGTGTTTTAGGGTGTATTTGAAATGCTGGAAGAGTGTCGTTTCGTTGTTTCTTTGAGAAAGAAATTTGGCCCAATTTTGAGATTTTTGCTAAGCCGCGCGCCTGTCAACTATTATCCGAGCTATGGTTAGGGTTAGGTTGAAAACAACACCTAGACATTTTTCAATGCCTTGGATGTGTTTTAGGATGTATTTGAAATGCTGGAAGAGTGTCGTTTCGTTCTTTCTTTGAGAAAGAAATTTGGCACAATTTTGAGATTTTTGCTAAGCCGCGCGCCTGTCAAATAGTGTCCGAGCTATGGTTAGGGTTAGGTTGAAAAGAACACCTAGACATTTTGGAATGCCTTGGTTGTGTTTTAGGGTGTATTTAAAATGCTGGAAGAGTGTTGTTTCGTTGTTTCTTTGAGAAAGAAATTTGGCCAAATTTCGAGATTTTTGCTAAGCCGCGCACCTGTCAAATAGTGTCCGAGCTAGGGTTAGGAATAGGTAGAAAACAACACCTTGACATTTTGGAATGCCTTGGATGTGTTTTAGGGTGTATTTGAAATGCTGGAAGAGTGTTGTTTCGTTCTTTCTTTGAGAAAGAAATTTGGCCCAATTTTGATATTTTTGCTATGCCCCGCGCCTGTCAAATGGTGTCCGAGCTAGGGTTAGGGTAAGGTCGATAACAACACCTAGACATTTTGGAATGCCTTGGTTGTGTTTTAGGGTGTATTTGAAATGCTGCAAGAGAGTTGCTTTTTTGTTTCTTTGAGAAAGAAATTTGGCTCAATTTTGAGTTTTTGCTAAGCCTCGCGCCTGTCAAATAGTGTCCGAGATAGGGTTAGGATTAGGAAGAAAAGAACACCTAGACATTTTGGAATGCCTTGAATGTATTTTAGGGTGTATTTGAAATGCTGGAAGAGTGTCTTTTCGTTGTTTCTTTGAGAAAGAAATTTGGCCCAATTTTGAGATTTTTGCTAAGCCTCGCGCCTGTCAACTATTATCCGAGCTATGGTTAGGGTTAGGTTGAAAACAACACCTAGACATTTTGCAATGCCTTGGATGTGTGTTAGGGTGTATTTGAAATGCTGGAAGAGTGTCGTTTCATTTTTTCTTTGAGAAAGATATTTGGCCCAATTTTGAGATTTTTGCTAAGCTGCGCGCCTGTCAAAAAGTGTCCGAGCTAGGGTTAGGGTTATGTAGAAAACAACACCTAGACATTTTGTAATGCCTTGGATGTGTTTTAGGGTGTATTTGAAATCCTGGAAGAGTGCCATTTCGTTGTTTCTTTGAGAAAGAAATTTGGCCCAATTTTGAGATTTTTGCTAAGCCGCGCGCCTGTCAAATAGTGTCCCAGCTAGGGTTAGGGTTAGGTTGAAAAGAACACCTAGACATTTTGAAATGCCTTGGATGTATTTTAGGGTGTATTTGAAATGCTGCAAGAGAGTTGCTTTTTTGTTTCTTTGAGAAAGAAATTTGGCTCAATTTTGAGATGTTTGCTAAGCCGCACGCCTGTCAACTACTATCCGAGCTAGGGTTAGGGTTAAGTTGAAAACAACACCTAGACATTTTGGAATGCCTTGGATGTGTTTTAGGGTGTATTTGAAATGCTGGAAGAGTGTTGTTTCGTTGTTTCTTTGAGATAGAAATTCTGCCCAATTTTGAGATTTTTGCTAAGCCGCGCGCCTGTCAAATGGTGTCCGAGCTAGGGTTAGGGTAAGGTAGATAACAACACCTAGACATTTTGGAATGCCTTGGTTGTGTTTTAGGGTGTATTTGAAATGCTGCAAGAGAGTTGCTGTTTTGTTTCTTTGAGAAAGAAATTTGGCTCAATTTTGAGTTTTTGCTAAGCCGTGCGCCTGTCAAATAGTGTCCGAGATAGGGTTAGGATTAGGAAGAAAAGAACACCTAGACATTTTGGAATGCTTTGAATGTATTTTAGGGTGTATTTGAAATGCTGGAAGAGTGTCGTTTCGTTGTTTCTTTGAGAAAGAAATTTGGCCCAATTTTGAGATTTTTGCTAAGCCTCGCGCCTGTCAACTGTTTTCCGAGCTATGGTTAGGGTTAGGTTGAAAACAACACCTAGACATTTTGCAATGCCTTGGATGTGTTTTAAGGTGTATTTGAAATGCTGGAAGAGTGTCGTTTAATTTTTTCTTTGAGAAAGAAATTTGGCCCAATTTTGAGATTTTTGCTAAGCTGCGCGCCTGTCAAAAAGTGTCCGAGCTAGGGTTAGGGTTATGTAGAAAACAACACCTAGACATTTTGTAATGCCTTGGATGTGTTTTAGGGTGTATTTGAAATCCTGGAAGAGTGCCATTTCGTTGTTTCTTTGAGAAAGAAATTTGGCCCAATTTTGAGATTTTTGCTAAGCCGCGCGCCTGTCAAATAGTGTCCTAGCTAGGGTTAGGGTTAGGTTGAAAAGAACACCTAGACATTTTGAAATGCCTTGGATGTGTTTTAGGGTGTATTTGAAATGCTGGAAGAGTGTTGTTTCGTTGTTTCTTTGAGATAGAAATTCTGCCCAATTTTGAGATTTTTGCTAAGCCGCGCGCCTGTCAAATAGTGTCCGAGATAGGGTTAGGATTAGGAAGAAAAGAACACCTAGACATTTTGGAATGCCTTGGTTGTGTTTTAGGGTGTATTTGAAATGCTGGAAGAGTGTCGTTTCGTTGTTTCTTTGAGATAGAAATTTGGCCCAATTATGAGATTTTTGCTAAGCCTCGCGCCTGTCAACTATTATCCGAGCTATGGTTAGGGTTAGGTTGAAAACAACACCTAGACATTTTGCAATGCCTTGGATGTGTTTTAGGGTGTATTTGAAATGCTGAAAGAGTGTCGTTTCATTTTTTCTTTGAGAAAGAAATTTGGCCCAATTTTGAGATTTTTGCTAAGCCGCACGCCTGTCAAATAGTGTCCGAGCTAGGGTTAGGGTTAGGTTGAAAAGAACACCTAGACATTTTGGAATGCCTTGGATGTGTTTTAGGGTGTATTTGAAATGCTGGAAGAGTGTCGTTTCGTTGTTTCTTTGAGAAAGAAATTTGGCCCAATTTTGAGATTTTTGCTAAGCCGCGCGCCTGTCAAATAGTGTCCGAGCTAGGGTTAGGGTTAGGTTGAAAACAACACCTAGACATTTTGCAATGCCTTGGATGTGTTTTAGGGTGTATTTGAAATGCTGGAAGAGTGTCGTTTCGTTGTTTCTTTGAGAAAGAAATTTGGCCCAATTTTGAGATTTTTGCTAAGCCGCGCGCCTGTCAAATAGTGTCCGAGCTAGGGTTAGGGTTAGATAGAAAACAACACCTAGACATTTTGGAATGCCTTGGATGTGTTTAAGGGTGTATTTGAAATGCTGGAAGAGTGTCGTTTCGTTGTTTCTTTGAGAAAGAAATTTGGCCCAATTTTGAGATTTTTGCTAAGCCTCGCGCCTGTCAACTATTATCCTTGCTAGGGTTAGGGTTAGGTTGAAAAGAACACCTAGACATTTTGGAATGCCTTGGATGTGTTTTAGGATGTATTTGAAATGCTGGAAGAGTGTCGTTTCGTTCTTTCTTTGAGAAAGAAATTTGGCACAATTTTGAGATTTTTGCTAAGCCGCGCGCCTGTCAAATAGTGTCCGAGCTATGGTTAGGGTTAGGTTGAAAAGAACACCTAGACATTTTGGAATGCCTTGGATGTGTTTTAGGGTGTATTTGAAATGCTGCAAGAAAGTTGCTTTTTTGTTTCTTTGAGAAAGAAATTTGGCTCAATTTTGAGTTTTTGCTAAGCCGCGCGCCTGTCAAATAGTGTCCAAGATAGGGTTAGGATTAGGAAGAAAAGAACACCTAGACATTTTGGAATGCCTTGGATGTGTTTTAGGGTGTATTTGAAATGCTGGAAGAGTGTCGTTTCGTTGTTTCTTTGAGAAAGAAATTTGGCCCAATTTTGAGATTTTTGCTAAGCCGCGCGCCTGTCAACTATTATCCGAGCTATGGTTAGGGTTAGGTTGAAAACAACACCTAGACATTTTTCAATGCCTTGGATGTGTTTTAGGATGTATTTGAAATGCTGGAAGAGTGTCGTTTCGTTCTTTCTTTGAGAAAGAAATTTGGCACAATTTTGAGATTTTTGCTAAGCCGCGCGCCTGTCAAATAGTGTCCGAGCTATGGTTAGGGTTAGGTTGAAAAGAACACCTAGACATTTTGGAATGCCTTGGTTGTGTTTTAGGGTGTATTTAAAATGCTGGAAGATTGTTGTTTCGTTGTTTCTTTGAGAAAGAAATTTGGCCAAATTTCGAGATTTTTGCTAAGCCGCGCACCTGTCAAATAGTGTCCGAGCTAGGGTTAGGAATAGGTAGAAAACAACACCTTGACATTTTGGAATGCCTTGGATGTGTTTTAGGGTGTATTTGAAATGCTGGAAGAGTGTTGTTTCGTTCTTTCTTTGAGAAAGAAATTTGGCCCAATTTTGATATTTTTGCTATGCCGCGCGCCTGTCAAATGGTGTCCGAGCTAGGGTTAGGGTAAGGTCGATAACAACACCTAGACATTTTGGAATGCCTTGGTTGTGTTTTAGGGTGTATTTGAAGTGCTGCAAGAGAGTTGCTTTTTTGTTTCTTTGAGAAAGAAATTTGGCTCAATTTTGAGTTTTTGCTAAGCCTCGCGCCTGTCAAATAGTGTCCGAGATAGGGTTAGGATTAGGAAGAAAACAACACCTAGACATTTTGCAATGCCTTGGATGTGTTTTAGGGTGTATTTGAAATGCTGGAAGAGTGTCGTTTCATTTTTTCTTTGAGAAAGAAATTTGGCCCAATTTTGAGATTTTTGCTAAGCCACGCACCTGTCAAAAAGTATCCGAGCTAGGGTTAGGGTTATGTAGAAAACAACACCTAGACATTTTGTAATGCCTTGGATATGTTTTAGGGTGTATTTGAAATCCTGGAAGAGTGCCATTTCGTTGTTTCTTTGAGAAACAAATTTGGCCCAATTTTGAGATTTTTGCTAAGCCGCACGCCTGTCAAATAGTGTCCGAGCTAGGGTTAGGGTTAGGTTGAAAAGAACACCTAGACATTTTGGAATGCCTTGGATGTGTTTTAGGGTGTATTTGAAATGCTGGAAGAGTGTCGGTTCGTTGTTTCTTTGAGAAAGAAATTTGGCCCAATTTTGAGATTTTTGCTAAGCCGCACGCCTGTCAAATAGTGTCCGAGCTAGGGTTAGGGTTAGGTTGAAAAGAACACCTAGACATTTTGGAATGCCTTGGATGTGTTTAAGGGTGTTTTTGAAATGCTGAAAGAGTGTCGTTTCGTTGTTTCTTTGAGAAAGAAATTTGGCCCAATTTTGAGATTTTTGCTAAGCCGCGCGCCTGTCAACTATTATCCGAGCTATGGTTAGGGTTAGGTTGAAAACAACACCTAGACATTTTTCAATGCCTTGGATGTGTTTTAGGATGTATTTGAAATGCTGGAAGAGTGTCGTTTCGTTCTTTCTTTGAGAAAGAAATTTGGCACAATTTTGAGATTTTTGCTAAGCCGCGCGCCTGTCAAATAGTGTCCGAGCTATGGTTAGGGTTAGGTTGAAAAGAACACCTAGACATTTTGGAATGCCTTGGATGTGTTTTAGGGTGTATTTGAAATGCTGGAAGAGTGTTGTTTCGTTGATTCTTTGAGAAAGAAATTTGGCCAAATTTCGAGATTTTTGCTAAGCCGCGCGCCTGTCAAATGGTGTCCGAGCTAGGGTTAGGGTAAGGTAGATAACAACACCTAGACATTTTGAAATGCCTTGGATGTATTTTAGGGTGTATTTGAAATGCTGCAAGAGAGTTGCTTTTTTGTTTCTTTGAGAAAGAAATTTGGCTCAATTTTGAGATGTTTGCTAAGCCGCACGCCTGTCAACTACTATCCGAGCTAGGGTTAGGGTTAGGTTGAAAACAACACCTAGACATTTTGCAATGCCTTGGATGTGTTTTAGGGTGTATTTGAAATGCTGGAAGAGTGTCGTTTCATTTTTTCTTTGAGAAAGAAATTTGGCCCAATTTTGAGATTTTTGCTAAGCCGCGAGCCTGTCAAAAAGTATCCGAGCTAGGGTTAGGGTTATGTAGAAAACAACACCTAGACATTTTGTAATGCCTTGGATATGTTTTAGGGTGTATTTGAAATCCTGGAAGAGTGCCATTTCGTTGTTTCTTTGAGAAACAAATTTGGCCCAATTTTGAGATTTTTGCTAAGCCGCACGCCTGTCAAATAGTGTCCGAGCTAGGGTTAGGGTTAGGTTGAAAAGAACACCTAGACATTTTGGAATGCCTTGGATGTGTTTTAGGGTGTATTTGAAATGCTGGAAGAGTGTCGTTTCGTTGTTTCTTTGAGAAAGAAATTTGGCCCAATTTTGAGATTTTTGCTAAGCCGCGCGCCTGTCAAATAGTGTCCGAGCTATGGTTAGGGTTAGGTTGAAAAGAACACCTAGACATTTTGGAATGCCTTGGATGTGTTTTAGGGTGTATTTGAAATGCTGGAAGAGTGTTGTTTCGTTGATTCTTTGAGAAAGAAATTTGGCCAAATTTCGAGATTTTTGCTAAGCCGCGCGCCTGTCAAATAGTGTCCGAGCTAGGGTTAGGAATAGGTAGAAAACAACACCTTGACATTTTGGAATGCCTTGGATGTGTTTTAGGGTGTATTTGAAATGCTGGAAGAGTGTTGTTTCGTTCATTCTTTGAGAAAGAAATTTGGCCCAATTTTGATATTTTTGCTAAGCCGCGCGCCTGTCAAATGGTGTCCGAGCTAGGGTTAGGGTAAGGTAGATAACAACACCTAGACATTTTGAAATGCCTTGGATGTATTTTAGGGTGTATTTGAAATGCTGCAAGAGAGTTGCTTTTTTGTTTCTTTGAGAAAGAAATTTGGCTCAATTTTGAGATGTTTGCTAAGCCGCACGCCTGTCAACTACTATCCGAGCTAGGGTTAGGGTTAGGTTGAAAACAACACCTAGACATTTTGAAATGCCTTGGATGTGTTTTAGGGTGTATTTGAAATGCTGGAAGAGTGTCGTTTCGTTGTTTCTTTGAGAAAGAAATTTGGCCCAATTTTGAGATTTTTGCTAAGCCTCGCGCCTGTCAACTATTATCCGAGCTATGGTTAGGGTTAGGTTGAAAACAACACCTAGACATTTTGCAATGCCTTGGATGTGTTTTAGGGTGTATTTGAAATGCTGGAAGAGTGTCGTTTCGTTGTTTCTTTGAGAAAGAAATTTGGCCCAATTTTGAGATTTTTGCTAAGCCGCACGCCTGTCAAATAGTGTCCGAGCTAGGGTTAGGGTTAGGTTGAAAAGAACACCTAGACATTTTGGAATGCCTTGGATGTGTTTTAGGGTGTATTTGAAATGCTGGAAGAGTGTCGTTTCGTTGTTTCTTTGAGAAAGAAATTTGGCCCAATTTTGAGATTTTTGCTAAGCCGCACGCCTGTCAAATAGTGTCCGAGCTAGGGTTAGGGTTAGGTTGAAAAGAACACCTAGACATTTTGGAATGCCTTGGATGTGTTTTAGGGTGTATTTGAAATGCTGGAAGAGTGTCGTTTCGTTGTTTCTTTGAGAAAGAAATTTGGCCCAATTTTGAGATTTTTGCTAAGCCGCGCGCCTGTCAAATAGTGTCCGAGCTAGGGTTAGGGTTAGGTTGAAAACAACACCTAGACATTTTGCAATGCCTTGGATGTGTTTTAGGGTGTATTTGAAATGCTGGAAGAGTGTCGTTTCGTTGTTTCTTTGAGAAAGAAATTTGGCCCAATTTTGAGATTTTTGCTAAGCCGCGCGCCTGTCAAATAGTGTCCGAGCTAGGGTTAGGGTTAGATAGAAAACAACACCTAGACATTTTGGAATGCCTTGGATGTGTTTAAGGGTGTATTTGAAATGCTGGAAGAGTGTCGTTTCGTTGTTTCTTTGAGAAAGAAATTTGGCCCAATTTTGAGATTTTTGCTAAGCCTCGCGCCTGTCAACTATTATCCGAGCTAGGGTTAGGGTTAGGTTGAAAAGAACACCTAGACATTTTGGAATGCCTTGGATGTGTTTTAGGATGTATTTGAAATGCTGGAAGAGTGTCGTTTCGTTCTTTCTTTGAGAAAGAAATTTGGCACAATTTTGAGATTTTTGCTAAGCCGCGCGCCTGTCAAATAGTGTCCGAGCTATGGTTAGGGTTAGGTTGAAAAGAACACCTAGACATTTTGGAATGCCTTGGATGTGTTTTAGGGTGTATTTGAAATGCTGCAAGAAAGTTGCTTTTTTGTTTCTTTGAGAAAGAAATTTGGCTCAATTTTGAGTTTTTGCTAAGCCGCGCGCCTGTCAAATAGTGTCCAAGATAGGGTTAGGATTAGGAAGAAAAGAACACCTAGACATTTTGGAATGCCTTGGATGTGTTTTAGGGTGTATTTGAAATGCTGGAAGAGTGTCGTTTCGTTGTTTCATTGAGAAAGAAATTTGGCCCAATTTTGAGATTTTTGCTAAGCCGCGCGCCTGTCAAATAGTGTCCGAGCTATGGTTAGGGTTAGGTTGAAAAGAACACCTAGACATTTTGGAATGCCTTGGATGTGTTTTAGGGTGTATTTGAAATGCTGCAAGAAAGTTGCTTTTTTGTTTCTTTGAGAAAGAAATTTGGCTCAATTTTGAGTTTTTGCTAAGCCGCGCGCCTGTCAACTATTATCCGAGCTATGGTTAGGGTTAGGTTGAAAACAACACCTAGACATTTTGAAATGCCTTGGATGTGTTTTAGGATGTATTTGAAATGCTGGAAGAGTGTCGTTTCGTTCTTTCTTTGAGAAAGAAATTTGGCACAATTTTGAGATTTTTGCTAAGCCGCGCGCCTGTCATCTATTATCCGAGCTATGGTTAGGGTTAGGTTGAAAAGAACACCTAGACATTTTGGAATGCCTTGGATGTGTTTTAGGGTGTATTTGAAATGCTGGAAGAGTGTCGTTTCATTTTTTCTTTGAGAAAGAAATTTGGCCCAATTTTGAGATTTTTGCTAAGCCGCGAGCCTGTCAAAAAGTATCCGAGCTAGGGTTAGGGTTATGTAGAAAACAACACCTAGACATTTTGTAATGCCTTGGATGTGTTTTAGGGTGTATTTGAAATCCTGGAAGAGTGTCGTTTCGTTGTTTCTTTGAGAAAGAAATTTGGCCCAATTTTGAGATTTTTGCTAAGCCGCGCGCCTGTCAAATAGTGTCCGAGCTAGGGTTAGGGTTAGATAGAAAACAACACCTAGACATTTTGGAATGCCTTGGATGTGTTTAAGGGTGTATTTGAAATGCTGGAAGAGTGTCGTTTCGTTGTTTCTTTGAGAAAGAAATTTGGCCCAATTTTGAGATTTTTGCTAAGCCTCGCGCCTGTCAACTATTATCCGAGCTAGGGTTAGGGTTAGGTTGAAAAGAACACCTAGACATTTTGGAATGCCTTGGATGTGTTTTAGGATGTATTTGAAATGCTGGAAGAGTGTCGTTTCGTTCTTTCTTTGAGAAAGAAATTTGGCACAATTTTGAGATTTTTGCTAAGCCGCGCGCCTGTCAAATAGTGTCCGAGCTATGGTTAGGGTTAGGTTGAAAAGAACACCTAGACATTTTGGAATGCCTTGGTTGTGTTTTAGGGTGTATGTGAAATGCTGCAAGAGAGTTGCTTTTTTGTTTCTTTGAGAAAGAAATTTGGCTCAATTTTGAGTTTTTGCTAAGCCTCGCGCCTGTCAAATAGTGTCCGAGATAGGGTTAGGATTAGGAAGAAAACAACACCTAGACATTTTGCAATGCCTTGGATGTGTTTTAGGGTGTATTTGAAATGCTGGAAGAGTGTCGTTTCATTTTTTCTTTGAGAAAGAAATTTGGCCCAATTTTGAGATTTTTGCTAAGCCACGCACCTGTCAAAAAGTATCCGAGCTAGGGTTAGGGTTATGTAGAAAACAACACCTAGACATTTTGTAATGCCTTGGATATGTTTTAGGGTGTATTTGAAATCCTGGAAGAGTGCCATTTCGTTGTTTCTTTGAGAAACAAATTTGGCCCAATTTTGAGATTTTTGCTAAGCCGCACGCCTGTCAAATAGTGTCCGAGCTAGGGTTAGGGTTAGGTTGAAAAGAACACCTAGACATTTTGGAATGCCTTGGATGTGTTTTAGGGTGTATTTGAAATGCTGGAAGAGTGTCGTTTCGTTGTTTCTTTGAGAAAGAAATTTGGCCCAATTTTGAGATTTTTGCTAAGCCGCACGCCTGTCAAATAGTGTCCGAGCTAGGGTTAGGGTTGGTTGAAAAGAACACCTAGACATTTTGGAATGCCTTGGATGTGTTTTAGGGTGTATTTGAAATGCTGGAAGAGTGTCGTTTCGTTGTTTCTTTGAGAAAGAAATTTGGCCCAATTTTGAGATTTTTGCTAAGCCGCGCGCCTGTCAAATAGTGTCCGAGCTAGGGTTAGGGTTAGGTTGAAAAGAACACCTAGACATTTTGGAATGCCTTGGATGTGTTTTGGGGTGTATTTGAAATGGTGGAAGAGTGTCGTTTCATTGTTTCTTTGAGAAAGAAATTTGGCCCAATTTTGAGATTTTTGCTAAGCCGCGCGCCTGTCAAATAGTGTCCGAGCTAGGGTTAGGAATAGGTAGAAAACAACACCATGACATTTTGGAATGCCTTGGATGTGTTTTAGGGTGTATTTGAAATGCTGGAAGAGTGTTGTTTCGTTCATTCTTTGAGAAAGAAATTTGGCCCAATTTTAATATTTTTGCTAAGCCGCGCGCCTGTCAAATGGTGTCCGAGCTAGGGTTAGGGTAAGGTAGATAACAACACCTAGACATTTTGAAATGCCTTGGATGTATTTTAGGGTGTATTTGAAATGCTGCAAGAGAGTTGCTTTTTTGTTTCTTTGAGAAAGAAATTTGGCTCAATTTTGAGATGTTTGCTAAGCCGCACGCCTGTCAACTACTTTCCGAGCTAGGGTTAGGGTTAGGTTGAAAACAACACCTAGACATTTTGAAATGCCTTGGATGTGTTTTAGGGTGTATTTGAAATGCTGGAAGAGTGCCATTTCGTTGTTTCTTTGAGAATGAAATTTGGCCCAATTTTGAGATTTTTGCTAAGCCGCACGCCTGTCAAATAGTGTCCGAGCTAGGGTTAGGGTTAGGTTGAAAAGAACACCTAGACATTTTGGAATGCCTTGGATGTGTTTTAGGGTGTATTTGAAATGCTGGAAGAGTGTCGTTTCGTTGTTTCTTTGAGAAAGAAATTTGGCCCAATTTTGAGATTTTTGCTAAGCCTCGCGCCTGTCAACTATTATCCGAGCTATGGTTAGGGTTAGGTTGAAAACAACACCTAGACATTTTTCAATGCCTTGGATGTGTTTTAGGATGTATTTGAAATGCTGGAAGAGTGTTGTTTCGTTGTTTCTTTGAGAAAGAAATTTGGCCAAATTTTGAGATTTTTGCTAAGCCGCGCACCTGTCAAATAGTGTCCGAGCAAGGGTTAGGAATAGGTAGAAAACAACACCTTGACATTTTGGAATGCCTTGGATGTGTTTTAGGGTGTATTTGAAATGCTGGAAGAGTGTTGTTTCGTTCTTTCTTTGAGAAAGAAATTTGGCCCAATTTTGATATTTTTGCTAAGCCGCGCGCCTGTCAAATAGTGTCCGAGCTAGGGTTAAGGTAAGGTAGATAACAACACCTAGACATTTTGGAATGCCTTGGTTGTGTTTTAGGGTGTATTTGAAATCCTGGAAGAGTGCCATTTCGTTGTTTCTTTGAGAAAGAAATTTGGCCCAATTTTGAGATTTTTGCTAAGCCGCACGCCTGTCAAATAGTGTCCGAGCTAGGGTTAGGGTTAGGTTGAAAAGAACACCTAGACATTTTGGAATGCCTTGGATGTGTTTAAGGGTGTATTTGACATGCTGGAAAGTGTCGTTTCGTTGTTTCTTTGAGAAAGAAATTTGGCCCAATTTTGAGATTTTTGCTAAGCCGCGCGCCTGTCAACTATTATACGAGCTATGGTTAGGGTTAGGTTGAAAACAACACCTAGACATTTTTCAATGCCTTGGATGTGTTTTAGGATGTATTTGAAATGCTGGAAGAGTTTCGTTTCGTTCTTTCTTTGAGAAAGAAATATGGCTCAATTTTGAGTTTTTGCTAAGCCGCGCGCCTGTCAAATAGTGTCCAAGATAGGGTTAGGATTAGGAAGAAAAGAACACCTAGACATTTTGGAATGCCTTGAATGTATTTTAGGGTGTATTTGAAATGCTGGAAGAGTGTCGTTTCGTTCTTTCTTTGAGAAAGAAATTTGGCCCAATTTTGAGATTTTTGCTAAGCCGCACGCCTGTCAAATAGTGTCCGAGCTAGGGTTAGGGTTAGGTTGAAAAGAACACCTAGACATTTTGGAATGCCTTGGATGTGTTTTAGGGTGTATTTGAAATGCTGGAAGAGTGTCGTTTCGTTGTTTCTTTGAGAAAGAAATTTGGCCCAATTTTGAGATTTTTGCTAAGCCGCGCGCCTGTCAAATAGTGTCCGAGCTAGGGTTAGGGTTAGGTAGAAAACAACACCTAGACATTTTGGAATGCCTTGGATGTGTTTAAGGGTGTATTTGAAATGCTGGAAGAGTGTCGTTTCGTTGTTTCTTTGAGAAAGAAATTTGGCCCAATTTTGAGATTTTTGCTAAGCCTCGCGCCTGTCAACTATTATCCGAGCTATGGTTAGGGTTAGGTTGAAAACAACACCTAGACATTTTTCAATGCCTTGGATGTGTTTTAGGATGTATTTGAAATGCTGGAAGAGTGTTGTTTCGTTCTTTCTTTGAGAAAGAAATTTGGCCCAATTTTGATATTTTTGCTAAGCCGCGCGCCTGTCAAATGGTGTCCGAGCTAGGGTTAAGGTAAGGTAGATAACAACACCTAGACATTTTGGAATGCCTTGGTTGTGTTTTAGGGTGTATTTGAAATCCTGGAAGAGTGCCATTTCGTTGTTTCTTTGAGAAAGAAATTTGGCCCAATTTTGAGATTTTTGCTAAGCCGCACGCCTGTCAAATAGTGTCCGAGCTAGGGTTAGGGTTAGGTTGAAAAGAACACCTAGACATTTTGGAATGCCTTGGATGTGTTTAAGGGTGTATTTGAAATGCTGGAAGAGTGTCGTTTCGTTGTTTCTTTGAGAAAGAAATTTGGCCCAATTTTGAGATTTTTGCTAAGCCGCGCGCCTGTCAACTATTATACGAGCTATGGTTAGGGTTAGGTTGAAAACAACACCTAGACATTTTTCAATGCCTTGGATGTGTTTTAGGATGTATTTGAAATGCTGGAAGAGTTTCGTTTCGTTCTTTCTTTGAGAAAGAAATTTGGCCCAATTTTGAGATTTTTGCTAAGCCGCACGCCTGTCAAATAGTGTCCGAGCTAGGGTTAGGATTAGGTTGAAAAGAACACCTAGACATTTTGGAATGCCTTGGATGTGTTTTAGGGTGTATTTGAAATGCTGGAAGAGTGTCGTTTTGTTGTTTCTTTGAGAAAGAAATTTGGCCCAATTTTGAGATTTTTGCTAAGCCGCGCGCCTGTCAAATAGTGTCCGAGCTAGGGTTAGGGTTAGGTAGAAAACAACACCTAGACATTTTGGAATGCCTTGGATGTGTTTAAGGGTGTATTTGAAATGCTGGAAGAGTGTCGTTTCGTTGTTTCTTTGAGAAAGAAATTTGGCCCAATTTTGAGATTTTTGCTAAGCCGCGCGCCTGTCAAATAGTGTCCGAGCTATGGTTAGGGTTAGGTTGAAAAGAACACCTAGACATTTTGGAATGCCTTGGATGTGTTTTAGGGTGTATTTGAAATGCTGGAAGAGTGTCGTTTCGTTGTTTCTTTGAGAAAGAAATTTGGCCCAATTTTGAGATTTTTGCTAAGCCGCGCGCCTGTCAAATAGTGTCCGAGCTAGGGTTAGGGTTAGGTAGAAAACAACACCTAGACATTTTGGAATGCCTTGGATGTGTTTAAGGGTGTATTTGAAATGCTGGAAGAGTGTCGTTTCGTTGTTTCTTTGAGAAAGAAATTTGGCCCAAATTTGAGATTTTTGCTAAGCCGCGCGCCTGTCAAATAGTGTCCGAGCTATGGTTAGGGTTAGGTTGAAAACAACACCTAGACATTTTGGAATGCCTTGGATGTGTTTTAGGGTGTATTTGAAATGCTGGAAGAGTGTTGTTTCGTTGTTTCTTTGAGAAAGAAATTTGGCCAAATTTCGAGATTTTTGCTAAGCCGCGCGCCTGTCAACTATTATCCGAGCTATGGTTAGGGTTAGGTTGAAAACAACACCTTGACATTTTGGAATGCCTTGGATGTGTTTTAGGGTGTATTTGAAATGCTGGAAGAGTGTTGTTTCGTTCTTTCTTTGAGAAAGAAATTTGGCCCAATTTTGATATTTTTGCTAAGCCGCGCGCCTGTCAAATGGTGTCCGAGCTAGGGTTAGGGTAAGGTAGATAACAACACCTAGACATTTTGAAATGCCTTGGTTGCGTTTTAGGGTGTATTTGAAATCCTGGAAGAGTGCCATTTCGTTGTTTCTTTGAGAAAGAAATTTGGCCCAATTTTGAGATTTTTGCTAAGCCGCGCGCCTGTCAAATAGTGTCCGAGCTAGGGTTAGGGTTAGGTTGAAAAGAACACCTAGACATTTTGGAATGCCTTGGATGTGTTTTAGGGTGTATTTGAAATGCTGGAATAGTGTCGTTTCGTTGTTTCTTTGAGAAAGAAATTTGGCCCAATGTTGAGATTTTTGCTAAGCCGCGCGCCTGTCAAATAGTGTCCAAGATAGGGTTAGGATTAGGAAGAAAAGAACACCTAGACATTTTGGAATGCCTTGGATGTGTTTTAGGGTGTATTTGAAATGCTGGAAGAGTGTCGTTTCGTTGTTTCTTTGAGAAAGAAATTTGGCCCAATTTTGAGATTTTTGCTAAGCCGCGCGCCTGTCAAATAGTGTCCGAGCTATGGTTAGGGTTAGGTTGAAAAGAACACCTAGACATTTTGGAATGCCTTGGATGTGTTTTAGGGTGTATTTGAAATGCTGGAAGAGTGTCGTTTCGTTGTTTCTTTGAGAAAGAAATTTGGCCCAATTTTGAGATTTTTGCTAAGCCGCACGCCTGTTAAATAGTGTCCGAGCTAGGGTTAGGGTTAGGTTGAAAAGAACACCTAGACATTTTGGAATGCCTTGGATGTGTTTTAGGGTGTATTTGAAATGCTGGAAGAGTGTCGTTTCTTTCTTTCTTTGAGAAAGAAATTTGGCCCAATTTTGAGATTTTTGCTAAGCCGCACGCCTGTCAAATAGTGTCCGAGCTAGGGTTAGGGTTAGGTTGAAAAGAACACCTAGACATTTTGGAATGCCTTGGATGTGTTTTAGGGTGTATTTGAAATGCTGGAAGAGTGTCGTTTCGTTGTTTCTTTGAGAAAGAAATTTGGCCCAATTTTGAGATTTTTGCTAAGCCGCGCGCCTGTCAAATAGTGTCCGAGCTATGGTTAGGGTTAGGTTGAAAACAACACCTAGACATTTTGGAATGCCTTGGATGTGTTTTAGGGTGTATTTGAAATGCTGGAAGAGTGTTGTTTCGTTGTTTCTTTGAGAAAGAAATTTGGCCAAATTTCGAGATTTTTGCTAAGCCGCGCGCCTGTCAACTATTATCCGAGCTATGGTTAGGGTTAGGTTGAAAACAACACCTTGACATTTTGGAATGCCTTGGATGTGTTTTAGGGTGTATTTGAAATGCTGGAAGAGTGTTGATTCGTTCTTTCTTTGAGAAAGAAATTTGGCCCAATTTTGATATTTTTGCTAAGCCGCGCGCCTGTCAAATGGTGTCCGAGCTAGGGTTAGGGTAAGGTAGATAACAACACCTAGACATTTTGAAATGCCTTGGTTGCGTTTTAGGGTGTATTTGAAATCCTGGAAGACTGCCATTTCGTTGTTTCTTTGAGAAAGAAATTTGGCCCAATTTTGAGATTTTTGCTAAGCCGCACGCCTGTCAAATAGTGTCCGAGCTAGGGTTAGGGTTAGGTTGAAAAGAACACCTAGACATTTTGGAATGCCTTGGATGTGTTTTAGGGTGTATTTGAAATGCTGGAAGAGTGTCGTTTCGTTGTTTCTTTGAGAAAGAAATTTGGCCTAATTTTGAGATTTTTGCTAAGCCGCGCGCCTGTCAACTATTATCCGAGCTATGGTTAGGGTTAGGTTGAAAACAACACCTAGACATTTTGCAATGCCTTGGATGTGTTTTAGGGTGTATTTGAAATGCTGGAAGAGTGTCGTTTCATTTTTTGCTGCAAAATGCTGCAAGAGAGTTGCTTTTTTGTTTCTTTGAGAAAGAAATTTGGCTCAATTTTGAGTTTTTGCTAAGCCGCGCGCCTGTCAAATAGTGTCCGAGATAGGGTTAGGATTAGGAAGAAAAGAACACCTAGACATTTTGGAATGCCTTGAATGTATTTTAGGGTGTATTTGAAATGCTGGAAGAGTGTCGTTTCGTTGTTTCTTTGAGAAAGAAATTTGGCCCAATTTTGAGATTTTTGCTAAGCCTCGCGCCTGTCAACTATTATCCGAGCTATGGTTAGGGTTAGGTTGAAAACAACACCTAGACATTTTGTAATGCCTTGGATGTGTTTTAGGGTGTATTTGAAATGCTGGAAGAGTGTCGTTTCGTTGTTTCTTTGAGAAAGAAATTTGGCCCAATTTTGAGATTTTTGCTAAGCCGCACGCCTGTCAACTATTATCCGAGCTATGGTTAGGGTTAGGTTGAAAAGAACACCTAGACATTTTGGAATGCCTTGGATGTGTTTTAGGGTGTATTTGAAATGCTGGAAGAGTGTCGTTTCGTTGTTTCTTTGAGAAAGAAATTTGGCCCAATTTTGAGATTTTTGCTAAGCCGCGCGCCTGTCAAATAGTGTCCGAGCTAGGGTTAGGGTTAGGTTGAAAACAACACCTAGACATTTTGCAATGCCTTGGATGTGTTTTAGGGTGTATTTGAAATGCTGGAAGAGTGTCGATTCG
Organism: Atractosteus spatula; assembly: GCF_055471065.1. Classification (NCBI taxonomy): domain Eukaryota; kingdom Metazoa; phylum Chordata; class Actinopteri; order Semionotiformes; family Lepisosteidae; genus Atractosteus; species Atractosteus spatula. The sequence goes on along the minus strand of NC_142712.1, from coordinate 43,879,210 downwards.
TTGTTTCTTTGAGAAAGAAATTTGGCCCAATTTTGAGATTTTTGCTAAGCCGCACGCCTGTCAAATAGTGTCCGAGCTAGGGTTAGGGTTAGGTTGAAAAGAACACCTAGACATTTTGGAATGCCTTGGATGTGTTTTAGGGTGTATTTGAAATGCTGGAAGAGTGTCGTTTCGTTGTTTCTTTGAGAAAGAAATTTGGCCCAATTTTGAGATTTTTGCTAAGCCGCGCGCCTGTCAAATAGTGTCCGAGCTAGGGTTAGGGTTAGGTTGAAATGAACACCTAGACATTTTGGAATGCCTTGGATGTGTTTTAGGGTGTATTTGAAATGCTGGAAGAGTGTCGTTTCGTTGTTTCTTTGAGAAAAAATTTTGGCCAAATTTTGAGATTTTTGCTAAGCCTCGCGCCTGTCAACTATTATCCGAGCTATGGTTAGGGTTAGGTTGAAAACAACACCTAGACATTTTGCAATGCCTTGGATGTGTTTTAGGGTGTATTTGAAATGCTGGAAGAGTGTCGTTTCATTTTTTCTTTGAGAAAGAAATTTGGCCCAATTTTGAGATTTTTGCTAAGCCGCGCGCCTGTCAAAAAGTATCCGAGCTAGGGTTAGGGTTATGTAGAAAACAACACCTAGACATTTTGTAATGCCTTGGATGTGTTTTAGGGTGTATTTGAAATCCTGGAAGAGTGCCATTTCGTTGTTTCTTTGAGAAAGAAATTTGGCCCAATTTTGAGATTTTTGCTAAGCCGCACGCCTGTCAAATAGTGTCCGAGCTAGGGTTAGGGTTAGGTTGAAAAGAACACCTAGACATTTTGGAATGCCTTGGATGTGTTTTAGGGTGTATTTGAAATGCTGGAAGAGTGTCGTTTCGTTGTTTCTTTGAGAAAGAAATTTGGCCCAATTTTGAGATTTTTGCTAAGCCGCGCGCCTGTCAACTATTATCCGAGCTATGGTTAGGGTTAGGTTGAAAACAACACCTAGACATTTTTCAATGCCTTGGATGTGTTTTAGGATGTATTTGAAATGCTGGAAGAGTGTCGTTTCGTTCTTTCTTTGAGAAAGAAATTTGGAACAATTTTGAGATTTTTGCTAAGCCGCGCGCCTGTCAAATAGTGTCCGAGCTATGGTTAGGGTTAGGTTGAAAAGAACACCTAGACATTTTGGAATGCCTTGGATGTGTTTTAGGGTGTATTTGAAATGCTGGAAGAGTGTTGTTTCATTGTTTCTTTGAGAAAGAAACTTGGCCAAATTTCGAGATTTTTACTAAGCCGCGCACCTGTCAAATGGTGTCCGAGCTAGGGTTAGGGTAAGGTAGATAACAACACCTAGACATTTTGGAATGCCTTGGTCGTGTTTTAGGGTGTATTTGAAATGCTGCAAGAGAGTTGCTTTTTTGTTTCTTTGAGAAGAAATTTGGCTCAATTTTGAGTTTTTGCTAATCCGCGCGCCTGTCAAATAGTGTCCGAGATAGGGTTAGGATTAGGAAGAAAAGAACACCTAGACATTTTGGAATGCCTTGAATGTATTTTAGGGTGTATTTGAAATGCTGGAAGAGTGTCGTTTCGTTGTTTCTTTGAGAAAGAAATTTGGCCCAATTTTGAGATTTTTGCTAAGCCGCGCGCCTGTCAAATAGTGTCCGAGCTAGGGTTAGGGTTAGGTAGAAAACAACACCTAGACATTTTGGAATGCCTTGGATGTGTTTAAGGGTGTATTTGAAATGCTGGAAGAGTGTCGTTTCGTTGTTTCTTTGAGAAAGAAATTTGGCCCAATTTTGAGATTTTTGCTAAGCCGCGCGCCTGTCAACTATTATCCGAGCTATGGTTAGGGTTAGGTTGAAAACAACACCTAGACATTTTTCAATGCCTTGGATATGTTTTAGGATGTATTTGAAATGCTGGAAGAGTGTCGTTTCGTTCATTCTTTGAGAAAGAAATTTGGCACAATTTTGAGATTTTTGCTAAGCCGTGCGCCTGTCAAATAGTGTCCGAGCTATGGTTAGGGTTAGGTTGAAAAGAACACCTAGACATTTTGGAATGCCTTGGATGTGTTTTAGGGTGTATTTGAAATGCTGGAAGAGTGTTGTTTCGTTGTTTCTTTGAGAAAGAAATTTGGCCAAATTTCGAGATTTTTGCTAAGCCGCGCACCTGTCAAATAGTGTCCGAGCTAGGGTTAGGAATAGGTAGAAAACAACACCTTGACATTTTGGAATGCCTTGGATGTGTTTTAGGGTGTATTTGAAATGCTGGAAGAGTGTTGTTTCGTTGTTTCTTTGAGAAAGAAATTTGGCCCATTTTGAGATTTTTGCTAAGCCGCGCGCCTGACATATAGTGTCCGAGCTAGGGTTAGGGTTATGTAGAAAACAACACCTTGACATTTTGGAATGCCTTGGATGTGTTTTAGGGTGTATTTGAAATGCTGGAAGAGTGTCGTTTCGTTGTTTCTTTGAGAAAGAAATTTGGCTCAATTTTGAGATTTTTGCTAAGCCGCGCGCCTGTCAACTATTATCCATGCTATGGTTAGGGTTAGGTTGAAAACAAGACGTAGACATTTTGTAATGCCTTGGATGTGTTTTACGGTGTATTTGAAATGCTGGAAGACTGTTGCTTCGTTGTTTCTTTGAGAAAGGAATTTGGCCCAATTTTGGGATTTTTGCTAAGCCGCGCGCCTGTCAAATAGTGTCCGAGCTAGATTTAGGGTTAGGTAGAAAACAACACCTAGACATTTTGCAATGCCTTGGATGTGTTTTAGGGTGTATTTGAAATGCTGGAAGAGTGTCGTTTCGTTGTTTCTTTGAGAAAGAAATCTGGCCCAATTTTGAGATTTTTCTAAGCCGCGCGCCTGTCAAGAAGTGTCCGAGCTAGGGTTAGGATTATGTGGAAAACAACACCTAGACATTTTGGAATGCCTTGGATGTGTTTTAGGGTGTATTTGAAATGCTGGAAGAGTGTTCTTTCGTTCTTTCTTTGAGAAAGAAATTTGGCCCAATTTTGATATTTTTGCTAAGCCGCGCGCCTGTCAACTACTATCCGAGCTAGGGTTAGGGTTAGGTTGAAAACAACACCTAGACATTTTGGAATGCCTTGGATGTATTTTAGGGTGTATTTGAAATGCTGGAAGAGTGTTGTTTCGTTGTTTCTTTGAGAAAGAAATTTGGCCCAATTTTGAGATTTTTGCTAAGCCGCGCGCCTGTCAAATAGTGTCCGAGCTAGGGTTAGGGTTAGGTAGAAAACAACACCTAAACATTCTGGAATGCCTTGGATGTGTTTTAGGGTGTATTTGAAATGCTGGAAGAGTGTTGTTTCGTTCTTTCTTTGAGAAAGAAATTTGGCCCAATTTTGATATTGTTGCTAAGCCGCGCGCCTGTCAACTACTATCCGAGCTAGGGTTAGGGTTAGGTTGAAAACAACACCTAGACATTTTGGAATGCCTTGGATGTATTTTAGGGTGTGTTTGAAATGCTGGAAGAGTGTTGTTTCGTTGTTTCTTTGAGAAAGAAATTTGGCCCAATTTTGAGATTTTTGCTAAGCCGCGCGCCTGTCAAATAGTGTCCGAGCTAGGGTTAGGAATAGGTAGAAAACAACACCTTGACATTTTGGAATGCCTTGGATGTGTTTTAGGGTGTATTTGAAATGCTGCAAGAGAGTTGCTTTTTTGTTTCTTTGAGAAAGAAATTTGGCTCAATTTTGAGTTTTTGCTTAGCCGCGCGCCTGTCAAATAGTGTCCGAGATAGGGTTAGGGTTAGGTAGAAAACAACACCTAGACATTTTGGAATGCCTTGGATGTGTTTAAGGGTGTATTTGAAATGCTGGAAGAGTGTCGTTTCGTTGTTTCTTTGAGAAAGAAATTTGGCCCAATTTTGAGATTTTTGCTAAGCCGCGCGCCTGTCAACTATTATCCGAGCTATGGTTAGGGTTAGGTTGAAAACAACACCTAGACATTTTTCAATGCCTTGGATGTTTTTTAGGATGTATTTGAAATGCTGGAAGAGTGTCGTTTCGTTCTTTCTTTGAGAAAGAAATTTGGCACAATTTTGAGATTTTTGCTAAGCCGCGCGCCTGTCAAATAGTGTCCGAGCTATGGTTAGGGTTAGGTTGAAAAGAACACCTAGACATTTTGGAATGCCTTGGATGTGTTTTAGGGTGTATTTGAAATGCTGGAAGAGTGTTGTTTCGTTGTTTCTTTGAGAAAGAAATTTGGCCAAATTTCGAGATTTTTTCTAAGCCGCGCACCTGTCAAATAGTGTCCGAGCTAGGGTTAGCTAGGGTTAGGAATAGGTAGAAAACAACACCTTGACATTTGGAATGCCTTGGATGTGTTTTAGGGTGTATTTGAAATGCTGGAAGAGTGTTGTTTCGTTCTTTCTTTGAGAAAGAAATTTGGCCCAATTTTGATATTTTTGCTAAGCCGCGCGCCTGTCAAATGGTGTCCGAGCTAGGGTTAGGGTAAGGTAGATAACAACACCTAGACATTTTGGAATGCCTTGGTTGTGTTTTAGGGTGTATTTGAAATGCTGCAAGAGAGTTGCTTTTTTGTTTCTTTGAGAAAGAAATTTGGCTCAATTTTGAGTTTTTGCTAAGCCGCGCGCCTGTCAAATAGTGTCCGAGATAGGGTTAGGATTAGGAAGAAAAGAACACCTAGACATTTTGGAATGCCTTGAATGTATTTTAGGGCGTATTTGAAATGCTGGAAGAGTGTTGTTTCGTTGTTTCTTTGAGAAAGAAATTTGGCCAAATTTTGAGATTTTTGCTAAGCTTCGCGCCTGTCAACTATTATCCGAGCTATGGTTAGGGTTAGGTTGAAAACAACACCTAGACATTTTGCAATGCCTTGGATGTGTTTTAGGGTGTATTTGAAATGCTGGAAGAGTGTTGTTTCGTTGTTTCTTTGAGAAAGAAATTTGGCCAAATTTCGAGATTTTTGCTAAGCCGCGCACCTGTCAAATAGTGTCCGAGCTAGGGTTAGCTAGGGTTAGGAATAGGTAGAAAACAACACCTTGACATTTGGAATGCCTTGGATGTGTTTTAGGGTGTATTTGAAATGCTGGAAGAGTGTCGTTTCGTTGTTTCTTTGAGAAAGAAATTTGGCTCAATTTTGAGATTTTTGCTAAGCCGCGTGCCTGTCAACTATTATCCAAGCTATGGTTAGGGTTAGGTTGAAAACAACACCTAGACATTTTGTAATGCCTTGGATGTGTTTTAGGGTGTATTTGAAATCCTGGAAGAGTGCCATTTCGTTGTTTCTTTGAGAAAGAAATTTGGCCCAATTTTGAGATTTTTGCTAAGCCGCACGCCTGTCAACTATTATCCGAGCTATGGTTAGGGTTAGGTTGAAAAGAACACCTAGACATTTTGGAATGCCTTGGATGTGTTTTAGGGTGTATTTGAAATGCTGGAAGAGTGTCGTTTCGTTGTTTCTTTGAGAAAGAAATTTGGCCCAATTTTGAGATTTTTGCTAAGCCGCGCGCCTGTCAAATAGTGTCCGAGCTAGGGTTAGGGTTAGGTTGAAAACAACACCTAGACATTTTGCAATGCCTTGGATGTGTTTTAGGGTGTATTTGAAATGCTGGAAGAGTGTCGATTCGTTGTTTCTTTGAGAAAGAAATTTGGCCCAATTTTGAGATTTTTGCTAAGCCGCACGCCTGTCAAATAGTGTCCGAGCTAGGGTTAGGGTTAGGTTGAAAAGAACACCTAGACATTTTGGAATGCCTTGGATGTGTTTTAGGGTGTATTTGAAATGCTGGAAGAGTGTCGTTTCGTTGTTTCTTTGAGAAAGAAATTTGGCCCAATTTTGAGATTTTTGCTAAGCCGCGCGCCTGTCAAATAGTGTCCGAGCTAGGGTTAGGGTTAGGTTGAAATGAACACCTAGACATTTTGGAATGCCTTGGATGTGTTTTAGGGTGTATTTGAAATGCTGGAAGAGTGTCGTTTCGTTGTTTCTTTGAGAAAGAAATTTGGCCCAATTTTGAGATTTTTGCTAAGCCGCGCGCCTGTCAAATAGTGTCCGAGCTAGGGTTAGGGTTAGATAGAAAACAACACCTAGACATTTTGGAATGCCTTGGATGTGTTTAAGGGTGTATTTGAAATGCTGGAAGAGTGTCGTTTCGTTGTTTCTTTGAGAAAGAAATTTGGCCAAATTTTGAGATTTTTGCTAAGCCTCGCGCCTGTCAACTATTATCCGAGCTATGGTTAGGGTTAGGTTGAAAACAACACCTAGACATTTTGCAATGCCTTGGATGTGTTTTAGGGTGTATTTGAAATGCTGGAAGAGTGTCGTTTCATTTTTTCTTTGAGAAAGAAATTTGGCCCAATTTTGAGATTTTTGCTAAGCCGCGCGCCTCTCAAAAAGTATCCGAGCTAGGGTTAGGGTTATGTAGAAAACAACACCTAGACATTTTGTAATGCCTTGGATGTGTTTTAGGGTGTATTTGAAATCCTGGAAGAGTGCCATTTCGTTGTTTCTTTGAGAAAGAAATTTGGCCCAATTTTGAGATTTTTGCTAAGCCGCACGCCTGTCAAATAGTGTCCGAGCTAGGGTTAGGGTTAGGTTGAAAAGAACACCTAGACATTTTGGAATGCCTTGGATGTGTTTTAGGGTGTATTTGAAATGCTGGAAGAGTGTCGTTTCGTTGTTTCTTTGAGAAAGAAATTTGGCCCAATTTTGAGATTTTTGCTAAGCCGCGCGCCTGTCAAATATTGTCCGAGCTATGGTTAGGGTTAGGTTGAAAAGAACACCTAGACATTTTGGAATGCCTTGGATGTGTTTTAGGGTGTATTTGAAATGCTGGAAGAGTGTTGTTTCGTTGTTTCTTTGAGAAAGAAATTTGGCCCATTTTGAGATTTTTGCTAAGCCGCGCGCCTGACATATAGTGTCCGAGCTAGGGTTAGGGTTATGTAGAAAACAACACCTTGACATTTTGGAATGCCTTGGATGTGTTTTAGGGTGTATTTGAAATGCTGGAAGAGTGTCGTTTCGTTGTTTCTTTGAGAAAGAAATTTGGCTCAATTTTGAGATTTTTGCTAAGCCGCGCGCCTGTCAACTATTATCCATGCTATGGTTAGGGTTAGGTTGAAAACAAGACGTAGACATTTTGTAATGCCTTGGATGTGTTTTACGGTGTATTTGAAATGCTGGAAGACTGTTGCTTCGTTGTTTCTTTGAGAAAGGAATTTGGCCCAATTTTGGGATTTTTGCTAAGCCGCGCGCCTGTCAAATAGTGTCCGAGCTAGATTTAGGGTTAGGTAGAAAACAACACCTAGACATTTTGCAATGCCTTGGATGTGTTTTAGGGTGTATTTGAAATGCTGGAAGAGTGTCGTTTCGTTGTTTCTTTGAGAAAGAAATCTGGCCCAATTTTGAGATTTTTCTAAGCCGCGCGCCTGTCAAATAGTGTCCGAGCTAGGGTTAGGGTTAGGTAGAAAACAACACCTAAACATTCTGGAATGCCTTGGATGTGTTTTAGGGTGTATTTGAAATGCTGGAAGAGTGTTGTTTCGTTCTTTCTTTGAGAAAGAAATTTGGCCCAATTTTGATATTGTTGCTAAGCCGCGCGCCTGTCAACTACTATCCGAGCTAGGGTTAGGGTTAGGTTGAAAACAACACCTAGACATTTTGGAATGCCTTGGATGTATTTTAGGGTGTGTTTGAAATGCTGGAAGAGTGTTGTTTCGTTGTTTCTTTGAGAAAGAAATTTGGCCCAATTTTGAGATTTTTGCTAAGCCGCGCGCCTGTCAAATAGTGTCCGAGCTAGGGTTAGGAATAGGTAGAAAACAACACCTTGACATTTTGGAATGCCTTGGATGTGTTTTAGGGTGTATTTGAAATGCTGCAAGAGAGTTGCTTTTTTGTTTCTTTGAGAAAGAAATTTGGCTCAATTTTGAGTTTTTGCTTAGCCGCGCGCCTGTCAAATAGTGTCCGAGATAGGGTTAGGGTTAGGTAGAAAACAACACCTAGACATTTTGGAATGCCTTGGATGTGTTTAAGGGTGTATTTGAAATGCTGGAAGAGTGTCGTTTCGTTGTTTCTTTGAGAAAGAAATTTGGCCCAATTTTGAGATTTTTGCTAAGCCGCGCGCCTGTCAACTATTATCCGAGCTATGGTTAGGGTTAGGTTGAAAACAACACCTAGACATTTTTCAATGCCTTGGATGTTTTTTAGGATGTATTTGAAATGCTGGAAGAGTGTCGTTTCGTTCTTTCTTTGAGAAAGAAATTTGGCACAATTTTGAGATTTTTGCTAAGCCGCGCGCCTGTCAAATAGTGTCCGAGCTATGGTTAGGGTTAGGTTGAAAAGAACACCTAGACATTTTGGAATGCCTTGGATGTGTTTTAGGGTGTATTTGAAATGCTGGAAGAGTGTTGTTTCGTTGTTTCTTTGAGAAAGAAATTTGGCCAAATTTCGAGATTTTTTCTAAGCCGCGCACCTGTCAAATAGTGTCCGAGCTAGGGTTAGCTAGGGTTAGGAATAGGTAGAAAACAACACCTTGACATTTGGAATGCCTTGGATGTGTTTTAGGGTGTATTTGAAATGCTGGAAGAGTGTTGTTTCGTTCTTTCTTTGAGAAAGAAATTTGGCCCAATTTTGATATTTTTGCTAAGCCGCGCGCCTGTCAAATGGTGTCCGAGCTAGGGTTAGGGTAAGGTAGATAACAACACCTAGACATTTTGGAATGCCTTGGTTGTGTTTTAGGGTGTATTTGAAATGCTGCAAGAGAGTTGCTTTTTTGTTTCTTTGAGAAAGAAATTTGGCTCAATTTTGAGTTTTTGCTAAGCCGCGCGCCTGTCAAATAGTGTCCGAGATAGGGTTAGGATTAGGAAGAAAAGAACACCTAGACATTTTGGAATGCCTTGAATGTATTTTAGGGCGTATTTGAAATGCTGGAAGAGTGTTGTTTCGTTGTTTCTTTGAGAAAGAAATTTGGCCAAATTTTGAGATTTTTGCTAAGCTTCGCGCCTGTCAACTATTATCCGAGCTATGGTTAGGGTTAGGTTGAAAACAACACCTAGACATTTTGCAATGCCTTGGATGTGTTTTAGGGTGTATTTGAAATGCTGGAAGAGTGTTGTTTCGTTGTTTCTTTGAGAAAGAAATTTGGCCAAATTTCGAGATTTTTGCTAAGCCGCGCACCTGTCAAATAGTGTCCGAGCTAGGGTTAGCTAGGGTTAGGAATAGGTAGAAAACAACACCTTGACATTTGGAATGCCTTGGATGTGTTTTAGGGTGTATTTGAAATGCTGGAAGAGTGTCGTTTCGTTGTTTCTTTGAGAAAGAAATTTGGCTCAATTTTGAGATTTTTGCTAAGCCGCGTGCCTGTCAACTATTATCCAAGCTATGGTTAGGGTTAGGTTGAAAACAACACCTAGACATTTTGGAATGCCTTGGATGTGTTTAAGGGTGTATTTGAAATGCTGGAAGAGTGTCGTTTCGTTGTTTCTTTGAGAAAGAAATTTGGCCAAATTTTGAGATTTTTGCTAAGCCGCGCGCCTCTCAAAAAGTATCCGAGCTAGGGTTAGGGTTATGTAGAAAACAACACCTAGACATTTTGTAATGCCTTGGATGTGTTTTAGGGTGTATTTGAAATCCTGGAAGAGTGCCATTTCGTTGTTTCTTTGAGAAAGAAATTTGGCCCAATTTTGAGATTTTTGCTAAGCCGCACGCCTGTCAAATAGTGTCCGAGCTAGGGTTAGGGTTAGGTTGAAAAGAACACCTAGACATTTTGGAATGCCTTGGATGTGTTTTAGGGTGTATTTGAAATGCTGGAAGAGTGTCGTTTCGTTGTTTCTTTGAGAAAGAAATTTGGCCCAATTTTGAGATTTTTGCTAAGCCGCGCGCCTGTCAACTATTATCCGAGCTATGGTTAGGGTTAGGTTGAAAACAACACCTAGACATTTTTCAATGCCTTGGATGTGTTTTAGGATGTATTTGAAATGCTGGAAGAGTGTCGTTTCGTTCTTTCTTTGAGAAAGAAATTTGGAACAATTTTGAGATTTTTGCTAAGCCGCGCGCCTGTCAAATAGTGTCCGAGCTATGGTTAGGGTTAGGTTGAAAAGAACACCTAGACATTTTGGAATGCCTTGGATGTGTTTTAGGGTGTATTTGAAATGCTGGAAGAGTTTTGTTTCATTGTTTCTTTGAGAAAGAAACTTGGCCAAATTTCGAGATTTTTACTAAGCCGCGCACCTGTCAAATGGTGTCCGAGCTAGGGTTAGGGTAAGGTAGATAACAACACCTAGACATTTTGGAATGCCTTGGTCGTGTTTTAGGGTGTATTTGAAATGCTGCAAGAGAGTTGCTTTTTTGTTTCTTTGAGAAGAAATTTGGCTCAATTTTGAGTTTTTGCTAATCCGCGCGCCTGTCAAATAGTGTCCGAGATAGGGTTAGGATTAGGAAGAAAAGAACACCTAGACATTTTGGAATGCCTTGAATGTATTTTAGGGTGTATTTGAAATGCTGGAAGAGTGTCGTTTCGTTGTTTCTTTGAGAAAGAAATTTGGCCCAATTTTGAGATTTTTGCTAAGCCGCGCGCCTGTCAAATAGTGTCCGAGCTAGGGTTAGGGTTAGGTAGAAAACAACACCTAGACATTTTGGAATGCCTTGGATGTGTTTAAGGGTGTATTTGAAATGCTGGAAGAGTGTCGTTTCGTTGTTTCTTTGAGAAAGAAATTTGGCCCAATTTTGAGATTTTTGCTAAGCCGCGCGCCTGTCAACTATTATCCGAGCTATGGTTAGGGTTAGGTTGAAAACAACACCTAGACATTTTTCAATGCCTTGGATATGTTTTAGGATGTATTTGAAATGCTGGAAGAGTGTCGTTTCATTCTTTCTTTGAGAAAGAAATTTGGCACAATTTTGAGATTTTTGCTAAGCCGTGCGCCTGTCAAATAGTGTCCGAGCTATGGTTAGGGTTAGGTTGAAAAGAACACCTAGACATTTTGGAATGCCTTGGATGTGTTTTAGGGTGTATTTGAAATGCTGGAAGAGTGTTGTTTCGTTGTTTCTTTGAGAAAGAAATTTGGCCCATTTTGAGATTTTTGCTAAGCCGCGCGCCTGACATATAGTGTCCGAGCTAGGGTTAGGGTTATGTAGAAAACAACACCTTGACATTTTGGAATGCCTTGGATGTGTTTTAGGGTGTATTTGAAATGCTGGAAGAGTGTCGTTTCGTTGTTTCTTTGAGAAAGAAATTTGGCTCAATTTTGAGATTTTTGCTAAGCCGCGCGCCTGTCAACTATTATCCATGCTATGGTTAGGGTTAGGTTGAAAACAAGACGTAGACATTTTGTAATGCCTTGGATGTGTTTTACGGTGTATTTGAAATGCTGGAAGACTGTTGCTTCGTTGTTTCTTTGAGAAAGGAATTTGGCCCAATTTTGGGATTTTTGCTAAGCCGCGCGCCTGTCAAATAGTGTCCGAGCTAGATTTAGGGTTAGGTAGAAAACAACACCTAGACATTTTGCAATGCCTTGGATGTGTTTTAGGGTGTATTTGAAATGCTGGAAGAGTGTCGTTTCGTTGTTTCTTTGAGAAAGAAATCTGGCCCAATTTTGAGATTTTTCTAAGCCGCGCGCCTGTCAAGAAGTGTCCGAGCTAGGGTTAGGATTATGTGGAAAACAACACCTAGACATTTTGGAATGCCTTGGATGTGTTTTAGGGTGTATTTGAAATGCTGGAAGAGTGTTCTTTCGTTCTTTCTTTGAGAAAGAAATTTGGCCCAATTTTGATATTTTTGCTAAGCCGCGCGCCTGTCAACTACTATCCGAGCTAGGGTTAGGGTTAGGTTGAAAACAACACCTAGACATTTTGGAATGCCTTGGATGTATTTTAGGGTGTATTTGAAATGCTGGAAGAGTGTTGTTTCGTTGTTTCTTTGAGAAAGAAATTTGGCCCAATTTTGAGATTTTTGCTAAGCCGCGCGCCTGTCAAATAGTGTCCGAGCTAGGGTTAGGGTTAGGTAGAAAACAACACCTAAACATTCTGGAATGCCTTGGATGTGTTTTAGGGTGTATTTGAAATGCTGGAAGAGTGTTGTTTCGTTCTTTCTTTGAGAAAGAAATTTGGCCCAATTTTGATATTGTTGCTAAGCCGCGCGCCTGTCAACTACTATCCGAGCTAGGGTTAGGGTTAGGTTGAAAACAACACCTAGACATTTTGGAATGCCTTGGATGTATTTTAGGGTGTGTTTGAAATGCTGGAAGAGTGTTGTTTCGTTGTTTCTTTGAGAAAGAAATTTGGCCCAATTTTGAGATTTTTGCTAAGCCGCGCGCCTGTCAAATAGTGTCCGAGCTAGGGTTAGGAATAGGTAGAAAACAACACCTTGACATTTTGGAATGCCTTGGATGTGTTTTAGGGTGTATTTGAAATGCTGCAAGAGAGTTGCTTTTTTGTTTCTTTGAGAAAGAAATTTGGCTCAATTTTGAGTTTTTGCTTAGCCGCGCGCCTGTCAAATAGTGTCCGAGATAGGGTTAGGATTAGGAAGAAAAGAACACCTAGACATTTTGGAATGCCTTGAATGTATTTTAGGGCGTATTTGAAATGCTGGAAGAGTGTCGTTTCGTTGTTTCTTTGAGAAAGAAATTTGGCCAAATTTTGAGATTTTTGCTAAGCTTCGCGCCTGTCAACTATTATCCGAGCTATGGTTAGGGTTAGGTTGAAAACAACACCTAGACATTTTGCAATGCCTTGGATGTGTTTTAGGGTGTATTTGAAATGCTGGAAGAGTGTTGTTTCGTTGTTTCTTTGAGAAAGAAATTTGGCCAAATTTCGAGATTTTTGCTAAGCCGCGCACCTGTCAAATAGTGTCCGAGCTAGGGTTAGCTAGGGTTAGGAATAGGTAGAAAACAACACCTTGACATTTGGAATGCCTTGGATGTGTTTTAGGGTGTATTTGAAATGCTGGAAGAGTGTCGTTTCGTTGTTTCTTTGAGAAAGAAATTTGGCTCAATTTTGAGATTTTTGCTAAGCCGCGTGCCTGTCAACTATTATCCAAGCTATGGTTAGGGTTAGGTTGAAAACAACACCTAGACATTTTGGAATGCCTTGGATGTGTTTTAGGGTGTATTTGAAATGCTGGAAGAGTGTCGTTTCATTTTTTCTTTGAGAAAGAAATTTGGCCCAATTTTGAGATTTTTGCTAAGCCGCGCGCCTGTCAAAAAGTGTCCGAGCTAGGGTTAGGGTTATGTAGAAAACAACACCTAGACATTTTGTAATGCCTTGGATGTGTTTTAGGGTGTATTTGAAATCCTGGAAGAGTGCCATTTCGTTGTTTCTTTGAGAAAGAAATTTGGCCCAATTTTGAGATTTTTGCTAAGCCGCGCGCCTGTCAAATAGTGTCCGAGCTAGGGTTAGGGTTAGGTTGAAAACAACACCTAGACATTTTGCAATGCCTTGGATGTGTTTTAGGGTGTATTTGAAATGCTGGAAGAGTGTCGATTCGTTGTTTCTTTGAGAAAGAAATTTGGCCCAATTTTGAGATTTTTGCTAAGCCGCACGCCTGTCAAATAGTGTCCGAGCTAGGGTTAGGGTTAGGTTGAAAAGAACACCTAGACATTTTGGAATGCCTTGGATGTGTTTTAGGGTGTATTTGAAATGCTGGAAGAGTGTCGTTTCGTTGTTTCTTTGAGAAAGAAATTTGGCCCAATTTTGAGATTTTTGCTAAGCCGCGCGCCTGTCAAATAGTGTCCGAGCTAGGATTAGGGTTAGATTGAAAAGAACACCTAGACATTTTGGAATGCCTTGGATGTGTTTTAGGGTGTATTTGAAATGCTGGAAGAGTGTCGTTTCGTTGTTTCTTTGAGAAAGAAATTTGGCCCAATTTTGAGATTTTTGCTAAGCCGCGCGCCTGTCAAATAGTGTTCGAGCTAGGGTTAGGGTTAGGTTGAAAAGAACACCTAGACATTTTGGAATGCCTTGGATGTGTTTTAGGGTGTATTTGAAATGCTGGAAGAGTGTCGTTTCGTTGTTTCTTTGAGAAAGAAATTTGGCCCAATTTTGAGATTTTTGCTAAGCCGCGCGCCTGTCAAATAGTGTCCGAGCTAGGTTTAGGGTTAGGTAGAAAACAACACCTAGACATTTTGGAATGCCTTGGATGTGTTTAAGGGTGTATTTGAAATGCTGGAAGAGTGTCGTTTCGTTGTTTCTTTGAGAAAGAAATTTGGCCCAATTTTGAGATTTTTGCTAAGCCGCGCGCCTGTCAACTATTATCCGAGCTATGGTTAGGGTTAGGTTGAAAACAACACCTAGACATTTTTCAATGCCTTGGATGTGTTTTAGGATGTATTTGAAATGCTGGAAGAGTGTCGTTTCGTTCTTTCTTTGAGAAAGAAATTTGGAACAATTTTGAGATTTTTGCTAAGCCGCGCGCCTGTCAAATAGTGTCCGAGCTATGGTTAGGGTTAGGTTGAAAAGAACACCTAGACATTTTGGAATGCCTTGGATGTGTTTTAGGGTGTATTTGAAATGCTGGAAGAGTGTTGTTTCATTGTTTCTTTGAGAAAGAAACTTGGCCAAATTTCGAGATTTTTACTAAGCCGCGCACCTGTCAAATGGTGTCCGAGCTAGGGTTAGGGTAAAGTAGATAACAACACCTAGACATTTTGGAATGCCTTGGTTGTGTTTTAGGGTGTATTTGAAATGCTGCAAGAGAGTTGCTTTTTTGTTTCTTTGAGAAGAAATTTGGCTCAATTTTGAGTTTTTGCTAATCCGCGCGCCTGTCAAATAGTGTCCGAGATAGGGTTAGGATTAGGAAGAAAAGAACACCTAGACATTTTGGAATGCCTTGAATGTATTTTAGGGTGTTTTTGAAATGCTGGAAGAGTGTCGTTTCGTTGTTTCTTTGAGAAAGAAATTTGGCCCAATTTTGAGATTTTTGCTAAGCCGCGCGCCTGTCAAATAGTGTCCGAGCTAGGGTTAGGGTTAGGTAGAAAACAACACCTAGACATTTTGGAATGCCTTGGATGTGTTTAAGGGTGTATTTGAAATGCTGGAAGAGTGTCGTTTCGTTGTTTCTTTGAGAAAGAAATTTGGCCCAATTTTGAGATTTTTGCTAAGCCGCGCGCCTGTCAACTATTATCCGAGCTATGGTTAGGGTTAGGTTGAAAACAACACCTAGACATTTTTCAATGCCTTGGATATGTTTTAGGATGTATTTGAAATGCTGGAAGAGTGTCGTTTCGTTCTTTCTTTGAGAAAGAAATTTGGCACAATTTTGAGATTTTTGCTAAGCCGTGCGCCTGTCAAATAGTGTCCGAGCTATGGTTAGGGTTAGGTTGAAAAGAACACCTAGACATTTTGGAATGCCTTGGATGTGTTTTAGGGTGTATTTGAAATGCTGGAAGAGTGTTGTTTCGTTGTTTCTTTGAGAAAGAAATTTGGCCAAATTTCGAGATTTTTGCTAAGCCGCGCACCTGTCAAATAGTGTCCGAGCTAGGGTTAGGAATAGGTAGAAAACAACACCTTGACATTTTGGAATGCCTTGGATGTGTTTTAGGGTGTATTTGAAATGCTGGAAGAGTGTTGTTTCGTTGTTTCTTTGAGAAAGAAATTTGGCCCATTTTGAGATTTTTGCTAAGCCGCGCGCCTGACATATAGTGTCCGAGCTAGGGTTAGGGTTATGTAGAAAACAACACCTTGACATTTTGGAATGCCTTGGATGTGTTTTAGGGTGTATTTGAAATGCTGGAAGAGTGTCGTTTCGTTGTTTCTTTGAGAAAGAAATTTGGCTCAATTTTGAGATTTTTGCTAAGCCGCGCGCCTGTCAACTATTATCCATGCTATGGTTAGGGTTAGGTTGAAAACAAGACGTAGACATTTTGTAATGCCTTGGATGTGTTTTACGGTGTATTTGAAATGCTGGAAGACTGTTGCTTCGTTGTTTCTTTGAGAAAGGAATTTGGCCCAATTTTGGGATTTTTGCTAAGCCGCGCGCCTGTCAAATAGTGTCCGAGCTAGATTTAGGGTTAGGTAGAAAACAACACCTAGACATTTTGCAATGCCTTGGATGTGTTTTAGGGTGTATTTGAAATGCTGGAAGAATGTTGTTTCGTTGTTTCTTTGAGATTGAAATTTGGCCCAATTTTGAGATTTTTGCTAAGCCGCGCGCCTGTCAAAAATGTCCGAGCTAGGGTTAGGGTTATGTAGAACACAACACCTAGACATTTTGGAATACCTTGGATGTGTTTTAGGGTGTATTTGAAATGCTGGAAGAGTGTCGTTTCGTTGTTTCTTTGAGAAAGAAATCTGGCCCAATTTTGAGATTTTTCTAAGCCGCGCGCCTGTCAAGAAGTGTCCGAGCTAGGGTTAGGATTATGTGGAAAACAACACCTAGACATTTTGGAATGCCTTGGATGTGTTTTAGGGTGTATTTGAAATGCTGGAAGAGTGTTCTTTCGTTCTTTCTTTGAGAAAGAAATTTGGCCCAATTTTGATATTTTTGCTAAGCCGCGCGCCTGTCAACTACTATCCGAGCTAGGGTTAGGGTTAGGTTGAAAACAACACCTAGACATTTTGGAATGCCTTGGATGTGTTTTAGGGTGTATTTGAAATGCTGGAAGAGTGTTCTTTCGTTCTTTCTTTGAGAAAGAAATTTGGCCCAATTTTGATATTTTTGCTAAGCCGCGCGCCTGTCAACTACTATCCGAGCTAGGGTTAGGGTTAGGTTGAAAACAACACCTAGACATTTTGGAATGCCTTGGATGTATTTTAGGGTGTATTTGAAATGCTGGAAGAGTGTCGTTTCGTTGTTTCTTTGAGAAAGAAATTTGGCCCAATTTTGAGATTTTTGCTAAGCCGTGCGCCTGTCAACTATTCTCCGAGCTATGGTTAGGGTTAGGTTGAAAACAACACCTAGACATTTTTCAATGCCTTGGATGTGTTTTAGGATGTATTTGAAATGCTGGAAGAGTGTCGTTTCGTTCTTTCTTTGAGAAAGAAATTTGGCACAATTTTGAGATTTTTGCTAAGCCGCGCGCCTGTCAAATAGTGTCCGAGCTAGGTTTAGGGTTAGGTAGAAAACAACACCTAGACATTTTGGAATGCCTTGGATGTGTTTAAGGGTGTATTTGAAATGCTGGAAGAGTGTCGTTTCGTTGTTTCTTTGAGAAAGAAATTTGGCCCAATTTTGAGATTTTTGCTAAGCCTCGCGCCTCTCAACTATTATCCGAGCTATGGTTAGGGTTAGGTTGAAAACAACACCTAGACATTTTTCAATGCCTTGGTTGTGTTTTAGGATGTATTTGAAATACTGGAAGAGTGTCGTTTCGTTCTTTCTTTGAGAAAGAAATTTGGCACAATTTTGAGATTTTTGCTAAGCCGCGCACCTGTCAAATAGTGTCCGAGCTAGGGTTAGGAATAGGTAGAAAACAACACCTTGACATTTTGGAATGCCTTGGATGTGTTTTAGGGTGTATTTGAAATGCTGCAAGAGAGTTGCTTTTTTGTTTCTTTGAGAAAGAAATTTGGCCCAATTTTGATATTTTTGCTAAGCCGCGCGCCTGTCAAATGGTGTCCGAGCTAGGGTTAGGGTAAGGTAGATAACAACACCTAGACATTTTGTAATGCCTTGGATGTGTTTTAGGGTGTATTTGAAATCCTGGAAGAGTGTCGTTTCGTTGTTTCTTTGAGAAAGAAATTTGGCCCAATTTTGAGATTTTTGCTAAGCCGCACGCCTGTCAAATAGTGTCCGAGCTAGGGTTAGGGTTAGGTTGAAAAGAACACTTAGACATTTTGGAATGCCTTGGATGTGTTTTAGGGTGTATTTGAAATGCTGGAAGAGTGTCGTTTCGTTGTTTCTTTGAGAAAGAAATTTAGCCCAATTTTGAGATTTTTGCTAAGCCTCGCGCCTGTCAACTATTATCCGAGCTATGGTTAGGGTTAGGTTGAAAACAACACCTAGACATTTTTCAATGCCTTGGATGTGTTTTAGGATGTATTTGAAATGCTGGAAGAGTGTCGTTTCGTTCTTTCTTTGAGAAAGAAATTTGGAACAATTTTGAGATTTTTGCTAAGCCGCGCGCCTGTCAAATAGTGTCCGAGCTATGGTTAGGGTTAGGTTGAAAAGAACACC
This sequence comes from Atractosteus spatula, assembly GCF_055471065.1. Taxonomy (NCBI): domain Eukaryota; kingdom Metazoa; phylum Chordata; class Actinopteri; order Semionotiformes; family Lepisosteidae; genus Atractosteus; species Atractosteus spatula. The sequence goes on along the minus strand of NC_142712.1, from coordinate 43,861,156 downwards.
TAGACATTTTGGAATGCCTTGGATGTGTTTTAGGGTGTATTTGAAATGCTGGAAGAGTGTTGTTTCATTGTTTCTTTGAGAAAGAAACTTGGCCAAATTTCGAGATTTTTACTAAGCCGCGCACCTGTCAAATGGTGTCCGAGCTAGGGTTAGGGTAAAGTAGATAACAACACCTAGACATTTTGGAATGCCTTGGTTGTGTTTTAGGGTGTATTTGAAATGCTGCAAGAGAGTTGCTTTTTTGTTTCTTTGAGAAGAAATTTGGCTCAATTTTGAGTTTTTGCTAATCCGCGCGCCTGTCAAATAGTGTCCGAGATAGGGTTAGGATTAGGAAGAAAAGAACACCTAGACATTTTGGAATGCCTTGAATGTATTTTAGGGTGTTTTTGAAATGCTGGAAGAGTGTCGTTTCGTTGTTTCTTTGAGAAAGAAATTTGGCCCAATTTTGAGATTTTTGCTAAGCCGCGCGCCTGTCAAATAGTGTCCGAGCTAGGGTTAGGGTTAGGTAGAAAACAACACCTAGACATTTTGGAATGCCTTGGATGTGTTTAAGGGTGTATTTGAAATGCTGGAAGAGTGTCGTTTCGTTGTTTCTTTGAGAAAGAAATTTGGCCCAATTTTGAGATTTTTGCTAAGCCGCGCGCCTGTCAACTATTATCCGAGCTATGGTTAGGGTTAGGTTGAAAACAACACCTAGACATTTTTCAATGCCTTGGATATGTTTTAGGATGTATTTGAAATGCTGGAAGAGTGTCGTTTCGTTCTTTCTTTGAGAAAGAAATTTGGCACAATTTTGAGATTTTTGCTAAGCCGTGCGCCTGTCAAATAGTGTCCGAGCTATGGTTAGGGTTAGGTTGAAAAGAACACCTAGACATTTTGGAATGCCTTGGATGTGTTTTAGGGTGTATTTGAAATGCTGGAAGAGTGTTGTTTCGTTGTTTCTTTGAGAAAGAAATTTGGCCAAATTTCGAGATTTTTGCTAAGCCGCGCACCTGTCAAATAGTGTCCGAGCTAGGGTTAGGAATAGGTAGAAAACAACACCTTGACATTTTGGAATGCCTTGGATGTGTTTTAGGGTGTATTTGAAATGCTGGAAGAGTGTTGTTTCGTTGTTTCTTTGAGAAAGAAATTTGGCCCATTTTGAGATTTTTGCTAAGCCGCGCGCCTGACATATAGTGTCCGAGCTAGGGTTAGGGTTATGTAGAAAACAACACCTTGACATTTTGGAATGCCTTGGATGTGTTTTAGGGTGTATTTGAAATGCTGGAAGAGTGTCGTTTCGTTGTTTCTTTGAGAAAGAAATTTGGCTCAATTTTGAGATTTTTGCTAAGCCGCGCGCCTGTCAACTATTATCCATGCTATGGTTAGGGTTAGGTTGAAAACAAGACGTAGACATTTTGTAATGCCTTGGATGTGTTTTACGGTGTATTTGAAATGCTGGAAGACTGTTGCTTCGTTGTTTCTTTGAGAAAGGAATTTGGCCCAATTTTGGGATTTTTGCTAAGCCGCGCGCCTGTCAAATAGTGTCCGAGCTAGATTTAGGGTTAGGTAGAAAACAACACCTAGACATTTTGCAATGCCTTGGATGTGTTTTAGGGTGTATTTGAAATGCTGGAAGAATGTTGTTTCGTTGTTTCTTTGAGATTGAAATTTGGCCCAATTTTGAGATTTTTGCTAAGCCGCGCGCCTGTCAAAAATGTCCGAGCTAGGGTTAGGGTTATGTAGAACACAACACCTAGACATTTTGGAATACCTTGGATGTGTTTTAGGGTGTATTTGAAATGCTGGAAGAGTGTCGTTTCGTTGTTTCTTTGAGAAAGAAATCTGGCCCAATTTTGAGATTTTTCTAAGCCGCGCGCCTGTCAAGAAGTGTCCGAGCTAGGGTTAGGATTATGTGGAAAACAACACCTAGACATTTTGGAATGCCTTGGATGTGTTTTAGGGTGTATTTGAAATGCTGGAAGAGTGTTCTTTCGTTCTTTCTTTGAGAAAGAAATTTGGCCCAATTTTGATATTTTTGCTAAGCCGCGCGCCTGTCAACTACTATCCGAGCTAGGGTTAGGGTTAGGTTGAAAACAACACCTAGACATTTTGGAATGCCTTGGATGTATTTTAGGGTGTATTTGAAATGCTGGAAGATTGTTGTTTCGTTGTTTCTTTGAGAAAGAAATTTGGCCCAATTTTGAGATTTTTGCTAAGCCGCGCGCCTGTCAAATAGTGTCCGAGCTAGGGTTAGGGTTAAGTAGAAAACAACACCTAAACATTCTGGAATGCCTTGGATGTGTTTTAGGGTGTATTTGAAATGCTGCAAGAGAGTTGCTTTTTTGTTTCTTTGAGAAAGAAATTTGGCTCAATTTTGAGTTTTTGCTTAGCCGCGCGCCTGTCAAATAGTGTCCGAGATAGGGTTAGGGTTAGGTAGAAAACAACACCTAGACATTTTGGAATGCCTTGGATGTGTTTAAGGGTGTATTTGAAATGCTGGAAGAGTGTCGTTTCGTTGTTTCTTTGAGAAAGAAATTTGGCCCAATTTTGAGATTTTTGCTAAGCCGCGCGCCTGTCAACTATTATCCGAGCTATGGTTAGGGTTAGGTTGAAAACAACACCTAGACATTTTTCAATGCCTTGGATGTGTTTTAGGATGTATTTGAAATGCTGGAAGAGTGTCATTTCGTTCTTTCTTTGAGAAAGAAATTTGGCACAATTTTGAGATTTTTGCTAAGCCGCGCGCCTGTCAAATAGTGTCCGAGCTATGGTTAGGGTTAGGTTGAAAAGAACACCTAGACATTTTGGAATGCCTTGGATGTGTTTTAGGGTGTATTTGAAATGCTGGAAGAGTGTTGTTTCGTTGTTTCTTTGAGAAAGAAATTTGGCCAAATTTCGAGATTTTTTCTAAGCCGCGCACCTGTCAAATAGTGTCCGAGCTAGGGTTAGCTAGGGTTAGGAATAGGTAGAAAACAACACCTTGACATTTGGAATGCCTTGGATGTGTTTTAGGGTGTATTTGAAATGCTGGAAGAGTGTTGTTTCGTTCTTTCTTTGAGAAAGAAATTTGGCCCAATTTTGATATTTTTGCTAAGCCGCGCACCTGTCAAATGGTGTCCGAGCTAGGGTTAGGGTAAGGTAGATAACAACACCTAGACATTTTGGAATGCCTTGGTTGTGTTTTAGGGTGTATTTGAAATGCTGCAAGAGAGTTGCTTTTTTGTTTCTTTGAGAAAGAAATTTGGCTCAATTTTGAGTTTTTGCTAAGCCGCGCGCCTGTCAAATAGTGTCCGAGATAGGGTTAGGATTAAGAAGAAAAGAACACCTAGACATTTTGGAATGCCTTGAATGTATTTTAGGGCGTATTTGAAATGCTGGAAGAGTGTCGTTTCGTTGTTTCTTTGAGAAAGAAATTTGGCCAAATTTTGAGATTTTTGCTAAGCTTCGCGCCTGTCAACTATTATCCGAGCTATGGTTAGGGTTAGGTTGAAAACAACACCTAGACATTTTGCAATGCCTTGGATGTGTTTTAGGGTGTATTTGAAATGCTGGAAGAGTGTTGTTTCGTTGTTTCTTTGAGAAAGAAATTTGGCCAAATTTCGAGATTTTTGCTAAGCCGCGCACCTGTCAAATAGTGTCCGAGCTAGGGTTAGCTAGGGTTAGGAATAGGTAGAAAACAACACCTTGACATTTGGAATGCCTTGGATGTGTTTTAGGGTGTATTTGAAATGCTGGAAGAGTGTCGTTTCGTTGTTTCTTTGAGAAAGAAATTTGGCTCAATTTTGAGATTTTTTGCTAAGCCGCGTGCCTGTCAACTATTATCCAAGCTATGGTTAGGGTTAGGTTGAAAACAACACCTAGACATTTTGGAATGCCTTGGATGTGTTTTAGGGTGTATTTGAAATGCTGGAAGAGTGTCGTTTCATTTTTTCTTTGAGAAAGAAATTTGGCCCAATTTTGAGATTTTTGCTAAGCCGCGCGCCTGTCAAAAAGTGTCCGAGCTAGGGTTAGGGTTATGTAGAAAACAACACCTAGACATTTTGTAATGCCTTGGATGTGTTTTAGGGTGTATTTGAAATCCTGGAAGAGTGCCATTTCGTTGTTTCTTTGAGAAAGAAATTTGGCCCAATTTTGAGATTTTTGCTAAGCCGCGCGCCTGTCAAAAATGTCCGAGCTAGGGTTAGGGTTATGTAGAAAACAACACCTAGACATTTTGGAATACCTTGGATATGTTTTAGGGTGTATTTGAAATGCTGGAAGAGTGTCGTTTCGTTGTTTCTTTGAGAAAGAAATCTGACCCAATTTTGAGATTTTTCTAAGCCGCGCGCCTGTCAAGAAGTGTCCGAGCTAGGGTTAGGATTATGTGGAAAACAACACCTAGACATTTTGGAATGCCTTGGATGTGTTTTAGGGTGTATTTGAAATGCTGGAAGAGTGTTCTTTCGTTCTTTCTTTGAGAAAGAAATTTGGCCCAATTTTGATATTTTTGCTAAGCCGCGCGCCTGTCAACTACTATCCGAGCTAGGGTTAGGGTTAGGTTGAAAACAACACCTAGACATTTTGGAATGCCTTGGATGTATTTTAGGGTGTATTTGAAATGCTGGAAGAGTGTTGTTTCGTTGTTTCTTTGAGAAAGAAATTTGGCCCAATTTTGAGATTTTTGCTAAGCCGCGCGCCTGTCAAATAGTGTCCGAGCTAGGGTTAGGGTTAGGTAGAAAACAACACCTAAACATTCTGGAATGCCTTGGATGTGTTTTAGGGTGTATTTGAAATGCTGGAAGAGTGTTGTTTCGTTCTTTCCTTGAGAAAGAAATCTGGCCCAATTTTGATATTTTTGCTAAGCCGCGCGCCTGTCAACTACTATCCGAGCTAGGGTTAGGGTTAGGTTGAAAACAACACCTAGACATTTTGGAATGCCTTGGATGTATTTTAGGGTGTATTTGAAATGCTGGAAGAGTGTTGTTTTGTTGTTTCTTTGAGAAAGAAATTTGGCCCAATTTTGAGATTTTTGCTAAGCCGCGCGCCTGTCAAATAGTGTCCGAGCTAGGGTTAGGGTTAGGTAGAAAACAACACCTAGACATTTTGGAATGCCTTGGATGTGTTTTAGGGTGTATTTGAAATGCTGGAAGAGTGTTGTTTCGTTCTTTCTTTGAGAAAGAAATTTGGCCCAATTTTGATATTGTTGCTAAGCCGCGCGCCTGTCAACTACTATCCGAGCTAGGGTTAGGGTTAGGTTGAAAACAACACCTAGACATTTTGGAATGCCTTGGATGTATTTTAGGGTGTGTTTGAAATGCTGGAAGAGTGTTGTTTCGTTGTTTCTTTGAGAAAGAAATTTGGCCCAATTTTGAGATTTTTGCTAAGCCGCGCGCCTGTCAAATAGTGTCCGAGCTAGGGTTAGGAATAGGTAGAAAACAACACCTTGACATTTTGGAATGCCTTGGATGTGTTTTAGGGTGTATTTGAAATGCTGCAAGAGAGTTGCTTTTTTGTTTCTTTGAGAAAGAAATTTGGCTCAATTTTGAGTTTTTGCTTAGCCGCGCGCCTGTCAAATAGTGTCCGAGATAGGGTTAGGGTTAGGTAGAAAACAACACCTAGACATTTTGGAATGCCTTGGATGTGTTTAAGGGTGTATTTGAAATGCTGGAAGAGTGTCGTTTCGTTCTTTCTTTGAGAAAGAAATTTGGCCCAATTTTGAGATTTTTGCTAAGCCGCGCGCCTGTCAAATAGTGTCCGAGCTATGGTTAGGGTTAGGTTGAAAAGAACACCTAGACATTTTGGAATGCCTTGGATGTGTTTTAGGGTGTATTTGAAATGCTGGAAGAGTGTTGTTTCGTTGTTTCTTTGAGAAAGAAATTTGGCCAAATTTCGAGATTTTTTCTAAGCCGCGCACCTGTCAAATAGTGTCCGAGCTAGGGTTAGCTAGGGTTAGGAATAGGTAGAAAACAACACCTTGACATTTGGAATGCCTTGGATGTGTTTTAGGGTGTATTTGAAATGCTGGAAGAGTGTTGTTTCGTTCTTTCTTTGAGAAAGAAATTTGGCCCAATTTTGATATTTTTGCTAAGCCGCGCGCCTGTCAAATGGTGTCCGAGCTAGGGTTAGGGTAAGGTAGATAACAACACCTAGACATTTTGGAATGCCTTGGTTGTGTTTTAGGGTGTATTTGAAATGCTGCAAGAGAGTTGCTTTTTTGTTTCTTTGAGAAAGAAATTTGGCTCAATTTTGAGTTTTTGCTAAGCCGCGCGCCTGTCAAATAGTGTCCGAGATAGGGTTAGGATTAGGAAGAAAAGAACACCTAGACATTTTGGAATGCCTTGAATGTATTTTAGGGCGTATTTGAAATGCTGGAAGAGTGTCGTTTCGTTGTTTCTTTGAGAAAGAAATTTGGCCAAATTTTGAGATTTTTGCTAAGCTTCGCGCCTGTCAACTATTATCCGAGCTATGGTTAGGGTTAGGTTGAAAACAACACCTAGACATTTTGCAATGCCTTGGATGTGTTTTAGGGTGTATTTGAAATGCTGGAAGAGTGTTGTTTCGTTGTTTCTTTGAGAAAGAAATTTGGCCAAATTTCGAGATTTTTGCTAAGCCGCGCACCTGTCAAATAGTGTCCGAGCTAGGGTTAGCTAGGGTTAGGAATAGGTAGAAAACAACACCTTGACATTTGGAATGCCTTGGATGTGTTTTAGGGTGTATTTGAAATGCTGGAAGACTGTTGCTTCGTTGTTTCTTTGAGAAAGGAATTTGGCCCAATTTTGGGATTTTTGCTAAGCCGCGCGCCTGTCAAATAGTGTCCGAGCTAGATTTAGGGTTAGGTAGAAAACAACACCTAGACATTTTGCAATGCCTTGGATGTGTTTTAGGGTGTATTTGAAATGTTGGAAGAATGTTGTTTCGTTGTTTCTTTGAGATTGAAATTTGGCCCAATTTTGAGATTTTTGCTAAGCCGCGCGCCTGTCAACTATTATCCGAGCTATGGTTAGCGTTAGGTTGCAAACAACACCTAGACATTTTGCAATGCCTTGGATGTGTTTTAGGGTGTATTTGAAATGCTGGAAGAGTGTCGTTTCGTTGTTTCTTTGAGAAAGAAATTTGGCCCAATTTTGAGATTTTTGCTAAGCCGCGCGCCTGTCAAAAAGTGTCCGAGCTAGGGTTAGGGTTATGTAGAAAACAACACCTAGACATTTTGGAATGCCTTGGATGTGTTTTAGGGTGTATTTGAAATGCTGGAAGAGTGTTGTTTCGTTGTTTCTTTGAGAAAGAAATTTGGCCCATTTTGAGATTTTTGCTAAGCCGCGCGCCTGACATATAGTGTCCGAGCTAGGGTTAGGGTTATGTAGAAACCAACACCTTGACATTTTGGAATGCCTTGGATGTGTTTTAGGGTGTATTTGAAATGCTGGAAGAGTGTCGTTTCGTTGTTTCTTTGAGAAAGAAATTTGGCTCAATTTTGAGATTTTTGCTAAGCCGCGCGCCTGTCAACTATTATCCATGCTATGGTTAGGGTTAGGTTGAAAACAAGACGTAGACATTTTGTAATGCCTTGGATGTGTTTTACGGTGTATTTGAAATGCTGGAAGACTGTTGCTTCGTTGTTTCTTTGAGAAAGGAATTTGGCCCAATTTTGGGATTTTTGCTAAGCCGCGCGCCTGTCAAATAGTGTCCGAGCTAGATTTAGGGTTAGGTAGAAAACAACACCTAGACATTTTGCAATGCCTTGGATGTGTTTTAGGGTGTATTTGAAATGCTGGAAGAATGTTGTTTCGTTGTTTCTTTGAGATTGAAATTTGGCCCAATTTTGAGATTTTTGCTTAGCCGCGCGCCTGTCAAAAATGTCCGAGCTAGGGTTAGGGTTATGTAGAAAACAACACCTAGACATTTTGGAATACCTTGGATGTGTTTTAGGGTGTATTTGAAATGCTGGAAGAGTGTCGTTTCGTTGTTTCTTTGAGAAAGAAATCTGACCCAATTTTGAGATTTTTCTAAGCCGCGCGCCTGTCAAGAAGTGTCCGAGCTAGGGTTAGGATTATGTGGAAAACAACACCTAGACATTTTGGAATGCCTTGGATGTGTTTTAGGGTGTATTTGAAATGCTGGAAGAGTGTTCTTTCGTTCTTTCTTTGAGAAAGAAATTTGGCCCAATTTTGATATTTTTGCTAAGCCGCGCGCCTGTCAACTACTATCCGAGCTAGGGTTAGGGTTAGGTTGAAAACAACACCTAGACATTTTGGAATGCCTTGGATGTATTTTAGGGTGTATTTGAAATGCTGGAAGAGTGTTGTTTCGTTGTTTCTTTGAGAAAGAAATTTGGCCCAATTTTGAGATTTTTGCTAAGCCGCGCGCCTGTCAAATAGTGTCCGAGCTAGGGTTAGGGTTAGGTAGAAAACAACACCTAAACATTCTGGAATGCCTTGGATGTGTTTTAGGGTGTATTTGAAATGCTGGAAGAGTGTTGTTTCGTTCTTTCCTTGAGAAAGAAATTTGGCCCAATTTTGATATTTTTGCTAAGCCGCGCGCCTGTCAACTACTATCCGAGCTAGGGTTAGGGTTAGGTTGAAAACAAAACCTAGACATTTTGGAATGCCTTGGATGTATTTTAGGGTGTATTTGAAATGCTGGAAGAGTGTTGTTTCGTTGTTTCTTTGAGAAAGAAATTTGGCCCAATTTTGAGATTTTTGCTAAGCCGCGCGCCTGTCAAATAGTGTCCGAGCTAGGGTTAGGGTTAGGTAGAAAACAACACCTAGACATTTTGGAATGCCTTGGATGTGTTTTAGGGTGTATTTGAAATGCTGGAAGAGTGTTGTTTCGTTCTTTCTTTGAGAAAGAAATTTGGCCCAATTTTGATATTGTTGCTAAGCCGCGCGCCTGTCAACTACTATCCGAGCTAGGGTTAGGGTTAGGTTGAAAACAACACCTAGACATTTTGGAATGCCTTGGATGTATTTTAGGGTGTGTTTGAAATGCTGGAAGAGTGTTGTTTCGTTGTTTCTTTGAGAAAGAAATTTGGCCCAATTTTGAGATTTTTGCTAAGCCGCGCGCCTGTCAAATAGTGTCCGAGCTAGGGTTAGGAATAGGTAGAAAACAACACCTTGACATTTTGTAATGCCTTGGATGTGTTTTAGGGTGTATTTGAAATGCTGCAAGAGAGTTGCTTTTTTGTTTCTTTGAGAAAGAAATTTGGCTCAATTTTGAGTTTTTGCTTAGCCGCGCGCCTGTCAAATAGTGTCCGAGATAGGGTTAGGGTTAGGTAGAAAACAACACCTAGACATTTTGGAATGCCTTGGATGTGTTTAAGGGTGTATTTGAAATGCTGGAAGAGTGTCGTTTCGTTGTTTCTTTGAGAAAGAAATTTGGCCCAATTTTGAGATTTTTGCTAAGCCGTGCGCCTGTCAACTATTCTCCGAGCTATGGTTAGGGTTAGGTTGAAAACAACACCTAGACATTTTTCAATGCCTTGGATGTGTTTTAGGATGTATTTGAAATGCTGGAAGAGTGTCGTTTCGTTCTTTCTTTGAGAAAGAAATTTGGCACAATTTTGAGATTTTTGCTAAGCCGCGCGCCTGTCAAATAGTGTCCGAGCTATGGTTAGGGTTAGGTTGAAAAGAACACCTAGACATTTTGGAATGCCTTGGATGTGTTTTAGGGTGTATTTGAAATGCTGGAAGAGTGTTGTTTCGTTGTTTCTTTGAGAAAGAAATTTGGCCAAATTTCGAGATTTTTTCTAAGCCGCGCACCTGTCAAATAGTGTCCGAGCTAGGGTTAGCTAGGGTTAGGAATAGGTAGAAAACAACACCTTGACATTTGGAATGCCTTGGATGTGTTTTAGGGTGTATTTGAAATGCTGGAAGAGTGTTGTTTCGTTCTTTCTTTGAGAAAGAAATTTGGCCCAATTTTGATATTTTTGCTAAGCCGCGCGCCTGTCAACTACTATCCGAGCTAGGGTTAGGGTTAGGTTGAAAACAACACCTAGACATTTTGGAATGCCTTGGATGTATTTTAGGGTGTATTTGAAATGCTGGAAGAGTGTTGTTTCGTTGTTTCTTTGAGAAAGAAATTTGGCCCAATTTTGAGATTTTTGCTAAGCCGCGCGCCTGTCAAATAGTGTCCGAGCTAGGGTTAGGGTTAGGTAGAAAACAACACCTAAACATTCTGGAATGCCTTGGATGTGTTTTAGGGTGTATTTGAAATGCTGGAAGAGTGTTGTTTCGTTCTTTCCTTGAGAAAGAAATTTGGCCCAATTTTGATATTTTTGCTAAGCCGCGCGCCTGTCAACTACTATCCGAGCTAGGGTTAGGGTTAGGTTGAAAACAACACCTAGACATTTTGGAATGCCTTGGATGTATTTTAGGGTGTGTTTGAAATGCTGGAAGAGTGTTGTTTCGTTGTTTCTTTGAGAAAGAAATTTGGCCCAATTTTGAGATTTTTGCTAAGCCGCGCACCTGTCAAATAGTGTCCGAGCTAGGGTTAGCTAGGGTTAGGAATAGGTAGAAAACAACACCTTGACATTTGGAATGCCTTGGATGTGTTTTAGGGTGTATTTGAAATGCTGGAAGAGTGTTGTTTCGTTGTTTCTTTGAGAAAGAAATTTGGCCAAATTTCGAGATTTTTGCTAAGCCGCGCACCTGTCAAATAGTGTCCGAGCTAGGGTTAGCTAGGGTTAGGAATAGGTAGAAAACAACACCTTGACATTTGGAATGCCTTGGATGTGTTTTAGGGTGTATTTGAAATGCTGGAAGAGTGTCGTTTCGTTGTTTCTTTGAGAAAGAAATTTGGCTCAATTTTGAGATTTTTGCTAAGCCGCGCGCCTGTCAACTATTATCCAAGCTATGGTTAGGGTTAGGTTGAAAACAACACCTAGACATTTTGGAATGCCTTGGATGTGTTTTAGGGTGTATTTGAAATGCTGGAAGAGTGTCGTTTCATTTTTTCTTTGAGAAAGAAATTTGGCCCAATTTTGAGATTTTTGCTAAGCCGCGCGCCTGTCAAAAAGTGTCCGAGCTAGGGTTAGGGTTATGTAGAAAACAACACCTAGACATTTTGTAATGCCTTGGATGTGTTTTAGGGTGTATTTGAAATCCTGGAAGAGTGCCATTTCGTTGTTTCTTTGAGAAAGAAATTTGGCCCAATTTTGAGATTTTTGCTAAGCCGCGCGCCTGTCAAAAAGTGTCCGAGCTAGGGTTAGGGTTATGTAGAAAACAACACCTAGACATTTTGGAATGCCTTGGATGTGTTTTAGGGTGTATTTGAAATGCTGGAAGAGTGTTGTTTCGTTGTTTCTTTGAGAAAGAAATTTGGCCCAATTTTGAGATTTTTGCTAAGCCGCGCGCCTGTCAACTATTATCCATGCTATGGTTAGGGTTAGGTAGAAAACAACACCTAGACATTTTGCAATGCCTTGGATGTGTTTTAGGGTGTATTTGAAATGCTGGAAGAATGTTGTTTCGTTGTTTCTTTGAGATTGAAATTTGGCCCAATTTTGAGATTTTTGCTAAGCCGCGCGCCTGTCAAAAATGTCCAAGCTAGGGTTAGGGTTATGTAGAAAACAACACCTAGACATTTTGGAATACCTTGGATGTGTTTTAGGGTGTATTTGAAATGCTGGAAGAGTGTCGTTTCGTTGTTTCTTTGAGAAAGAAATCTGACCCAATTTTGAGATTTTTCTAAGCCGCGCGCCTGTCAAGAAGTGTCCGAGCTAGGGTTAGGATTATGTGGAAAACAACACCTAGACATTTTGGAATGCCTTGGATGTGTTTTAGGGTGTATTTGAAATGCTGGAAGAGTGTTCTTTCGTTCTTTCTTTGAGAAAGAAATTTGGCCCAATTTTGATATTTTTGCTAAGCCGCGCGCCTGTCAACTACTATCCGAGCTAGGGTTAGGGTTAGGTTGAAAACAACACCTAGACATTTTGGAATGCCTTGGATGTATTTTAGGGTGTATTTGAAATGCTGGAAGAGTGTTGTTTCGTTGTTTCTTTGAGAAAGAAATTTGGCCCAATTTTGAGATTTTTGCTAAGCCGCGCGCCTGTCAAATAGTGTCCGAGCTAGGGTTAGGGTTAGGTAGAAAACAACACCTAAACATTCTGGAATGCCTTGGATGTGTTTTAGGGTGTATTTGAAATGCTGGAAGAGTGTTGTTTCGTTCTTTCCTTGAGAAAGAAATTTGGCCCAATTTTGATATTTTTGCTAAGCCGCGCGCCTGTCAACTACTATCCGAGCTAGGGTTAGGGTTAGGTTGAAAACAACACCTAGACATTTTGGAATGCCTTGGATGTATTTTAGGGTGTGTTTGAAATGCTGGAAGAGTGTTGTTTCGTTGTTTCTTTGAGAAAGAAATTTGGCCCAATTTTGAGATTTTTGCTAAGCCGCGCACCTGTCAAATAGTGTCCGAGCTAGGGTTAGCTAGGGTTAGGAATAGGTAGAAAACAACACCTTGACATTTGGAATGCCTTGGATGTGTTTTAGGGTGTATTTGAAATGCTGGAAGAGTGTTGTTTCGTTGTTTCTTTGAGAAAGAAATTTGGCCAAATTTCGAGATTTTTGCTAAGCCGCGCACCTGTCAAATAGTGTCCGAGCTAGGGTTAGCTAGGGTTAGGAATAGGTAGAAAACAACACCTTGACATTTGGAATGCCTTGGATGTGTTTTAGGGTGTATTTGAAATGCTGGAAGAGTGTCGTTTCGTTGTTTCTTTGAGAAAGAAATTTGGCTCAATTTTGAGATTTTTGCTAAGCCGCGCGCCTGTCAACTATTATCCAAGCTATGGTTAGGGTTAGGTTGAAAACAACACCTAGACATTTTGGAATGCCTTGGATGTGTTTTAGGGTGTATTTGAAATGCTGGAAGAGTGTCGTTTCATTTTTTCTTTGAGAAAGAAATTTGGCCCAATTTTGAGATTTTTGCTAAGCCGCGCGCCTGTCAAAAAGTGTCCGAGCTAGGGTTAGGGTTATGTAGAAAACAACACCTAGACATTTTGTAATGCCTTGGATGTGTTTTAGGGTGTATTTGAAATCCTGGAAGAGTGCCATTTCGTTGTTTCTTTGAGAAAGAAATTTGGCCCAATTTTGAGATTTTTGCTAAGCCGCGCGCCTGTCAAAAAGTGTCCGAGCTAGGGTTAGGGTTATGTAGAAAACAACACCTAGACATTTTGGAATGCCTTGGATGTGTTTTAGGGTGTATTTGAAATGCTGGAAGAGTGTTGTTTCGTTGTTTCTTTGAGAAAGAAATTTGGCCCAATTTTGAGATTTTTGCTAAGCCGCGCGCCTGTCAACTATTATCCATGCTATGGTTAGGGTTAGGTAGAAAACAACACCTAGACATTTTGCAATGCCTTGGATGTGTTTTAGGGTGTATTTGAAATGCTGGAAGAATGTTGTTTCGTTGTTTCTTTGAGATTGAAATTTGGCCCAATTTTGAGATTTTTGCTAAGCCGCGCGCCTGTCAAAAATGTCCGAGCTAGGGTTAGGGTTATGTAGAAAACAACACCTAGACATTTTGGAATACCTTGGATGTGTTTTAGGGTGTATTTGAAATGCTGGAAGAGTGTCGTTTCGTTGTTTCTTTGAGAAAGAAATCTGACCCAATTTTGAGATTTTTCTAAGCCGCGCGCCTGTCAAGAAGTGTCCGAGCTAGGGTTAGGATTATGTGGAAAACAACACCTAGACATTTTGGAATGCCTTGGATGTGTTTTAGGGTGTATTTGAAATGCTGGAAGAGTGTTCTTTCGTTCTTTCTTTGAGAAAGAAATTTGGCCCAATTTTGATATTTTTGCTAAGCCGCGCGCCTGTCAACTACTATCCGAGCTAGGGTTAGGGTTAGGTTGAAAACAACACCTAGACATTTTGAAATGCCTTGGATGTATTTTAGGGTGTATTTGAAATGCTGGAAGAGTGTTGTTTCGTTGTTTCTTTGAGAAAGAAATTTGGCCCAATTTTGAGATTTTTGCTAAGCCGCGCGCCTGTCAAATAGTGTCCGAGCTAGGGTTAGGGTTAGGTAGAAAACAACACCTAAACATTCTGGAATGCCTTGGATGTGTTTTAGGGTGTATTTGAAATGCTGGAAGAGTGTTGTTTCGTTCTTTCTTTGAGAAAGAAATTTGGCCCAATTTTGATATTTTTGCTAAGCCGCGCGCCTGTCAACTACTATCCGAGCTAGGGTTAGGGTTAGGTTGAAAACAACACCTAGACATTTTGGAATGCCTTGGATGTATTTTAGGGTGTATTTGAAATGCTGGAAGAGTGTTGTTTCGTTGTTTCTTTGAGAAAGAAATTTGGCCCAATTTTGAGATTTTTGCTAAGCCGCGCGCCTGTCAAATAGTGTCCGAGCTAGGGTTAGGGTTAGGTAGAAAACAACACCTAGACATTTTGGAATGCCTTGGATGTGTTTTAGGGTGTATTTGAAATGCTGGAAGAGTGTTGTTTCGTTCTTTCTTTGAGAAAGAAATTTGGCCCAATTTTGATATTGTTGCTAAGCCGCGCGCCTGTCAACTACTATCCGAGCTAGGGTTAGGGTTAGGTTGAAAACAACACCTAGACATTTTGGAATGCCTTGGATGAATTTTAGGGTGTGTTTGAAATGCTGGAAGAGTGTTGTTTCGTTGTTTCTTTGAGAAAGAAATTTGGCCCAATTTTGAGATTTTTGCTAAGCCGCGCGCCTGTCAAATAGTGTCCGAGCTAGGGTTAGGAATAGGTAGAAAACAACACCTTGACATTTTGGAATGCCTTGGATGTGTTTTAGGGTGTATTTGAAATGCTGCAAGAGAGTTGCTTTTTTGTTTCTTTGAGAAAGAAATTTGGCTCAATTTTGAGTTTTTGCTTAGCCGCGCGCCTGTCAAATAGTGTCCGAGATAGGGTTAGGGTTAGGTAGAAAACAACACCTAGACATTTTGGAATGCCTTGGATGTGTTTAAGGGTGTATTTGAAATGCTGGAAGAGTGTCGTTTCGTTGTTTCTTTGAGAAAGAAATTTGGCCCAATTTTGAGATTTTTGCTAAGCCGCGCGCCTGTCAACTATTATCCGAGCTATGGTTAGGGTTAGGTTGAAAACAACACCTAGACATTTTTCAATGCCTTGGATGTGTTTTAGGATGTATTTGAAATGCTGGAAGAGTGTCGTTTCGTTCTTTCTTTGAGAAAGAAATTTGGCACAATTTTGAGATTTTTGCTAAGCCGCGCGCCTGTCAAATAGTGTCCGAGATAGGGTTAGGATTAGGAAGAAAAGAACACCTAGACATTTTGGAATGCCTTGAATGTATTTTAGGGCGTATTTGAAATGCTGGAAGAGTGTCGTTTCGTTGTTTCTTTGAGAAAGAAATTTGGCCAAATTTTGAGATTTTTGCTAAGCTTCGCGCCTGTCAACTATTATCCGAGCTATGGTTAGGGTTAGGTTGAAAACAACACCTAGACATTTTGCAATGCCTTGGATGTGTTTTAGGGTGTATTTGAATTGCTGGAAGAGTGTTGTTTCGTTGTTTCTTTGAGAAAGAAATTTGGCCAAATTTCGAGATTTTTGCTAAGCCGCGCACCTGTCAACTATTATCCAAGCTATGGTTAGGGTTAGGTTGAAAACAACACCTAGACATTTTGGAATGCCTTGGATGTGTTTTAGGGTGTATTTGAAATGCTGGAAGAGTGTCGTTTCATTTTTTCTTTGAGAAAGAAATTTGGCCCAATTTTGAGATTTTTGCTAAGCCGCTCGCCTGTCAAAAAGTGTCCGAGCTAGGGTTAGGGTTATGTAGAAAACAACACCTAGACATTTTGGAATGCCTTGGATGTGTTTTAGGGTGTATTTGAAATGCTGGAAGAGTGTTGTTTCGTTGTTTCATTGAGTATGAAATTTGGCCCAATTTTGAGATTTTTGCTAAGCCGCGCGCCTGTCAAAAATGTCCGAGCTAGGGTTAGGGTTATGTAGAAAACAACACCTAGACATTTTGGAATACCTTGGATGTGTTTTAGGGTGTATTTGAAATGCTGGAAGAGTGTCGTTTCGTTGTTTCTTTGAGAAAGAAATCTGACCCAATTTTGAGATTTTTCTAAGCCGCGCGCCTGTCAAGAAGTGTCCGAGCTAGGGTTAGGATTATGTGGAAAACAACACCTAGACATTTTGGAATGCCTTGGATGTGTTTTAGGGTGTATTTGAAATGCTGGAAGAGTGTTCTTTCGTTCTTTCTTTGAGAAAGAAATTTGGCCCAATTTTGATATTTTTGCTAAGCCGCGCGCCTGTCAACTACTATCCGAGCTAGGGTTAGGGTTAGGTTGAAAACAACACCTAGACATTTTGGAATGCCTTGGATGTATTTTAGGGTGTATTTGAAATGCTGGAAGAGTGTTGTTTCGTTGTTTCTTTGAGAAAGAAATTTGGCCCAATTTTGAGATTTTTGCTAAGCCGCGCGCCTGTCAAATAGTGTCCGAGCTAGGGTTAGGGTTAGGTAGAAAACAACACCTAGACATTTTGGAATGCCTTGGATGTGTTTTAGGGTGTATTTGAAATGCTGGAAGAGTGTTGTTTCGTTCTTTCTTTGAGAAAGAAATTTGGCCCAATTTTGATATTGTTGCTAAGCCGCGCGCCTGTCAACTACTATCCGAGCTAGGGTTAGGGTTAGGTTGAAAACAACACCTAGACATTTTGGAATGCCTTGGATGTATTTTAGGGTGTGTTTGAAATGCTGGAAGAGTGTTGTTTCGTTGTTTCTTTGAGAAAGAAATTTGGCCCAATTTTGAGATTTTTGCTAAGCCGCGCGCCTGTCAAATAGTGTCCGAGCTAGGGTTAGGAATAGGTAGAAAACAACACCTTGACATTTTGGAATGCCTTGGATGTGTTTTAGGGTGTATTTGAAATGCTGCAAGAGAGTTGCTTTTTTGTTTCTTTGAGAAAGAAATTTGGCTCAATTTTGAGTTTTTGCTTAGCCGCGCGCCTGTCAAATAGTGTCCGAGATAGGGTTAGGGTTAGGTAGAAAACAACACCTAGACATTTTGGAATGCCTTGGATGTGTTTAAGGGTGTATTTGAAATGCTGGAAGAGTGTCGTTTCGTTGTTTCTTTGAGAAAGAAATTTGGCCCAATTTTGAGATTTTTGCTAAGCCGCGCGCCTGTCAACTATTATCCGAGCTATGGTTAGGGTTAGGTTGAAAACAACACCTAGACATTTTTCAATGCCTTGGATGTGTTTTAGGATGTATTTGAAATGCTGGAAGAGTGTCGTTTCGTTCTTTCTTTGAGAAAGAAATTTGGCACAATTTTGAGATTTTTGCTAAGCCGCGCGCCTGTCAAATAGTGTCCGAGATAGGGTTAGGATTAGGAAGAAAAGAACACCTAGACATTTTGGAATGCCTTGAATGTATTTTTGGGCGTATTTGAAATGCTGGAAGAGTGTCGTTTCGTTGTTTCTTTGAGAAAGAAATTTGGCCAAACTTTGAGATTTTTGCTAAGCTTCGCGCCTGTCAACTATTATCCGAGCTATGGTTAGGGTTAGGTTGAAAACAACACCTAGACATTTTGCAATGCCTTGGATGTGTTTTAGGGTGTATTTGAAATGCTGGAAGAGTGTCGTTTCGTTGTTTCTTTGAGAAAGAAATTTGGCCCAATTTTGAGATTTTTGCTAAGCCGCTCGCCTGTCAAAAAGTGTCCGAGCTAGGGTTAGGGTTATGTAGAAAACAACACCTAGACATTTTGTAATGCCTTGGATGTGTTTTAGGGTGTATTTGAAATCCTGGAAGAGTGCCATTTCGTTGTTTCTTTGAGAAAGAAATTTGGCCCAATTTTGAGATTTTTGCTAAGCCGCGCGCCTGTCAAAAAGTGTCCGAGCTAGGGTTAGGGTTATGTAGAAAACAACACCTAGACATTTTGGAATGCCTTGGATGTGTTTTAGGGTGTATTTGAAATGCTGGAAGAGTGTTGTTTCGTTGTTTCATTGAGTATGAAATTTGGCCTAATTTTGAGATTTTTGCTAAGCCGTGCGCCTGTCAACTATTATCCGAGGTATGGTTAGGGATAGGTTGAAAACAACACCTAGACATTTTGCAATGCCTTGGATGTGTTTTAGGGTGTATTTGAAATGCTGGAAGAGTGTCGTTTCGTTGTTTCTTTGAGAAAGAATTTTGGCCCAATTTTGAGTTTTTTCCTAAGCCGCGCGCCTGTCAAATAGTGTCCGAGCTAGGGTTAGGGTTAGGTTGAAAAGAACACCTAGACATTTTGGAATGCCTTGGATGTGTTTTAGGGTGTATTTGAAATGCTGGAAGAGTGTTGTTTCGTTGTTTCTTTGAGAGAGAAATTTGGCCCATTTTGAGATTTTTGCTAAGCCGCGCGCCAGACATATAGTGTCCGAGCTAGGGTTAGGGTTATGTAGAAAACAACACCTATTCATTTTGGAATGCCTTGGATGTGTTTTAGGGTGTATTTGAAATGCTGGAAGAGTGTCGTTTCGTTGTTTCTTTGAGAAAGAAATTTGGCTCAATTTTGAGATTTTTGCTAAACCGCGCGCCTGTCAACTATTATCCAAGCTATGGTTAGGGTTAGGTTGAAAACAAGACGTAGACATTTTGGAATGCCTTGGATGTGTTTTACGGTGTATTTGAAATGCTGGAAGACTGTTGCTTCGTTGTTTCTTTGAGAAAGGAATTTGGCCCAATTTTGGGATTTTTGCTAAGCCGCGCGCCTGTCAATTAGTGTCCGAGCTAGATTTAGGGTTAGGTAGAAAACAACACCTAGACATTTTGCAATGCCTTGGATTTGTTTTAGGGTGTATTTGAAATGCTGGAAGAATGTTGTTTCGTTGTTTCTTTGAGATTGAAATTTGGCCCAATTTTGAGATTTTTGCTAAGCCGCGCGCCTGTCAAAAATGTCCGAGCTAGGGTTAGGGTTATGTAGAAAACAACACCTAGACATTTTGGAATACCTTGGATGTGTTTTAGGGTGTATTTGAAATGCTGGAAGAGTGTTGTTTCGTTGTTTCTTTGAGAAAGAAATTTGGCCCAATTTTGAGATTTTTGCTAAGCCGCGCGCCTGTCAAATAGTGTCCGAGCTATGGTTAGGGTTAGGTTGAAAACAACACCTAGACATTTTGCAATGCCTTGGATGTGTTTTAGGGTGTATTTGAAATGTTGGAAGAGTGTCGTTTCATTTTTTCTTTGAGAAAGAAATTTGGCCCAATTTTGAGATTTTTGCTAAGCCGCACGCCTGTCAAATAGTGTCCGAGCTAGGGTTAGGGTTAGGTTGAAAACAACACCTAGACATTTTTCAATGCCTTGGATGTGTTTAAGGATGTATTTAAAATGCTGGAAGAGTGTCGTTTCGTTCTTTCTTTGAGAAAGAAATTTGGCACAATTTTGAGATTTTTGCTAAGCCGCGCGCCTGTCAAATAGTGTCCGAGCTATGGTTAGGGTTAGGTTGAAAAGAACACCTAGACATTTTGGAATGCCTTGGATGTGTTTTAGGGTGTATTTGAAATGCTGGAAGAGTGTTGTTTCGTTGTTTCTTTGAGAAAGAAATTTGGCCAAATTTCGAGATTTTTTCTAAGCCGCGCACCTGTCAAATAGTGTCCGAGCTAGGGTTAGCTAGGGTTAGGAATAGGTAGAAAACAACACCTTGACATTTGGAATGCCTTGGATGTGTTTTAGGGTGTATTTGAAATGCTGGAAGAGTGTTGTTTCGTTCTTTCTTTGAGAAAGAAATTTGGCCCAATTTTGATATTTTTGCTAAGCCGCGCGCCTGTCAAATGGTGTCCGAGCTAGGGTTAGGGTAAGGTAGATAACAACACCTAGACATTTTGGAATGCCTTGGTTGTGTTTTAGGGTGTATTTGAAATGCTGCAAGAGAGTTGCTTTTTTGTTTCTTTGAGAAAGAAATTTGGCTCAATTTTGAGTTTTTGCTAAGCCGCGCGCCTGTCAAATAGTGTCCGAGCTATGGTTAGGGTTAGGTTGAAAAGAACACCTAGACATTTTGGAATGCCTTGGATGTGTTTTAGGGTGTATTTGAAATGCTGGAAGAGTGTTGTTTCGTTGTTTCTTTGAGAAAGAAATTTGGCCCATTTTGAGATTTTTGCTAAGCCGCGTGCCTGACATATAGTGTCCGAGCTAGGTTTAGGGTTATGTAGAAAACAACACCTAGTCATTTTGGAATGCCTTGGATGTGTTTTAGGGTGTATTTGAAATGCTGGAAGAGTGTCGTTTCGTTGTTTCTTTGAGAAAGAAATTTGGCTCAATTTTGAGATTTTTGCTAAGCCGCGCGCCTGTCAACTATTATCCAAGCTATGGTTAGGGTTAGGTTGAAAACAAGACGTAGACATTTTGGAATGCCTTGGATTTGTTTTAGGGTGTATTTGAAATCCTGGAAGAGTGCCGTTTCGTTGTTTCTTTGAGAAAGAAATCTGGCTCAATTTTGAGATTTTTGCTAAGCCGCGCGCCTGTCAAAAGGTGTCCGAGCTAGGGTTAGGGTTATGTAGAAAACAACACCTAGACCTTTTGGAATGCCTTGGATGTGTTTTAGCGTGTATTTGAAATGCTGGAAGAGTGTCGTTTCGTTGTTTCTTTGAGAAAGAAATTTGGCCCAATTTTGAGATTTTTGCTAAGCCGGGCGCCTGTCAAATAGTGTCCGAGCTAGGGTTAGGGTTAGGTTGAAAAGAACACCTAGACATTTTGGAATGCCTTCGATGTGTTTTAGGGTGTATTTGAAATGCTGGAAGAGTGTCGTTTCGTTGTTTCTTTGAGAAAGAAATTTGGCCCAATTTTGAGATTTTTGCTAAGCCGCGCGCCTGTCAACTATTATCCGAGCTATGGTTAGGGTTAGGTAGAAAACAACACCTAGAGATTTTTCAATGCCTTGGATGTGTTTTAGGATGTATTTGAAATGCTGGAAGAGTGTCGTTTCGTTGTTTCTTTGAGAAAGAAATTTGGCCCAATTTTGAGATTTTTGCTAAGCCGCGCGCCTGTCAAATATTGTCCGAGCTATGGTTAGGGTTAGGTTGAAAAGAACACCTAGACATTTTGGAATGCCTTGGATGTGTTTTAGGGTGTATTTGAAATGCTGGAAGAGTGTTGTTTCGTTGTTTCTTTGAGAAAGAAATTTGGCCAAATTTCGAGATTTTTGCTAAGCCGCGCACCTGTCAAATAGTGTCCTAGCTGGGGTTAGGGTTAGGTTGAAAAGAACACCTAGACATTTTGAAATGCCTTGGATGTATTTTAGGGTGTATTTGAAATGCTGGAAGAGTGTTGTTTCGTTGTTTCTTTGAGAAAGAAATCTGATCCAATTTTGAGATTTTTGCTAAGCCACGCGCCTGTCAAATAGTGTCCGAGCTAGGGTTAGGGTTAGGTAGAAAACAACACCTAGACATTTTGGAATGCCTTGGATGTGTTTTAGGGTGTATTTGAAATGCTGGAAGAGTGTTGTTTCGTTGTTTCTTTGAGAAAGAAATCTGGCCCAATTTTGAGATTTTTGCTAAGCCGCGCGCCTATCAAATAGTGTCCGAGCTATGGTTAGGGTTAGGTTGAAAAGAACACCAAGACATTTTGGAATGCCTTGGATGTGTTTCAGGGTGTATTTGAAATGCTGCAAGAGAGTTGCTTTTTTGTTTCTTTGAGAAAGGAATTTGGCCCAATTTTGAGATTTTTGCTAAGCCGCGCGCCTGTCAAATAGTGTCCAAGCTAGGGTTAGGGTTAGATTGAAAAGAACACCTAGACATTTTGGAATGCCTTGGATGTGTTTTAGGGTGTATTTGAAATGCTGGAAGAGTGTTGTTTCGTTGTTTATTTGAGAAAGAAATTTGGCTCAATTTTGAGATTTTTGCTAAGCCGTGCGCCTGTCAACTATTATCCGAGCTAAGGTTAGGGTTAGGTTGAAAAGAACACCTAGACATTTGTAATGCCTTGGATGTATTGTAGGGTGTATTTGAAATGCTGGAAGAGTGTTGTTTCGTTGTTTTTTTGAGAAAGAAATTTGGCCCAATTTTGAGATTTTTGCTAAGCCACGCGCCTGTCAAATAGTGTCCGAGCTAGGGTTAGGGTTAGGTAGAAAACAACACCTAGACATTTTGGAATGCCTTGGATGTGTTTTAGGGTGTATTTGAAATGCTGGAAGAGTGTTGTTTCGTTGTTTCTTTGAGAAAGAAATTTGGCCCAATTTTGAGATTTTTGCTAAGCCGCGCGCCTGTCAACTATTATCCGAGCTATGGTTAGGGTTAGGTTGAAAACAACACCTAGACATTTTTCAATGCCTTGGATGTGTTTAAGGATGTATTTAAAATGCTGGAAGAGTGTCGTTTCGTTCTTTCTTTGAGAAAGAAATTTGGCACAATTTTGAGATTTTTGCTAAGCCGCGCGCCTGTCAAATAGTGTCCGAGCTATGGTTAGGGTTAGGTTGAAAAGAACACCTAGACATTTTGGAATGCCTTGGATGTGTTTTAGGGTGTATTTGAAATGCTGGAAGAGTGTTGTTTCGTTGTTTCTTTGAGAAAGAAATTTGGCCAAATTTCGAGATTTTTTCTAAGCCGCGCACCTGTCAAATAGTGTCCGAGCTAGGGTTAGCTAGGGTTAGGAATAGGTAGAAGACAACACCTTGACATTTGGAATGCCTTGGATGTGTTTTAGGGTGTATTTGAAATGCTGGAAGAGTGTTGTTTCGTTCTTTCTTTGAGAAAGAAATTTGGCCCAATTTTGATATTTTTGCTAAGCCGCGCGCCTGTCAAATGGTGTCCGAGCTAGGGTTAGGGTAAGGTAGATAACAACACCTAGACTTTTTGGAATGCCTTGGTTGTGTTTTAGGGTGTATTTGAAATGCTGCAAGAGAGTTGCTTTTTTGTTTCTTTGAGAAAGAAATTTGGCCAAATTTCGAGATTTTTGCTAAGCCGCGCACCTGTCAAATAGTGTCCGAGCTAGGGTTAGCTAGGGTTAGGAATAGGTAGAAAACAACACCTTGACATTTGGAATGCCTTGGATGTGTTTTAGGGTGTATTTGAAATGCTGGAAGAGTGTCGTTTCGTTGTTTCTTTGAGAAAGAAATTTGGCTCAATTTTGAGATTTTTGCTAAGCCGCGCGCCTGTCAACTATTATCCAAGCTATAGTTAGGGTTAGGTTGAAAACAAGACGTAGACATTTTGGAATGCCTTGGATGTGTTTTACGGTGTATTTGAAATGCTGGAAGACTGTTGCTTCGTTGTTTCTTTGAGGAAGGAATTTGGCCCAATTTTGGGATTTTTGCTAAGCCGCGCGCCTGTCAAATAGTGTCCGAGCTAGATTTAGGGTTAGGTAGAAAACAACACCTAGACATTTTGCAATGCCTTGGATGTGTTTTAGGGTGTATTTGAAATGCTGGAAGAATGTTGTTTCGTTGTTTCTTTGAGATTGAAATTTGGCCCAATTTTGAGATTTTTGCTAAGCCACGCGCCTGTCAAATAGTGTCCGAGCAATGGTTAGGGTTAGGTAGAAAACAACACCTAGACATTTTGGAATGCCTTGGATGTATTTTAGGGTGTATTTGAAATGCTGGAAGAGTGTTGTTTCGTTCTTTCTTTGAGAAAGAAATTTGGCCCAATTATGATATTTTTGCAAAGCCGCGCGCCTGTCAACTACTATCCGAGCTAGGGTTAAGGTTAGGTTGAAAACAGCACCTAGACATTTTGGAATGCCTTGGATGTATTTTAGGGTGTATTTGAAATGCTGGAAGAGTGTTGTTTCGTTGTTTCTTTGAGAAAGAAATTTGGCCCAATTTTGAGATTTTTGCTAAGCCGCGCGCCTGTCAAATAGTGTCCGAGCTAGGGTTAGGGTTAGGTAGAAAAGAACACCTAGACATTTTGGAATGCCTTGGATGTGTTTTAGGGTGTATTTGAAATGCTGGAAGAGTGTTGTTTCGTTGTTTCTTTGAGAAAGAAATTTGGCCCAATTTTGATATTTTTGCTAAGCCGCGCGCCTGTCAACTACTATCCGAGCTAGGGTTAGGGTTAGGTTGAAAACAACACCTAGACATTTTGGAATGCCTTGGATGTATTTTAGGGTGTATTTGAAATGCTGGAAGAGTGTTGTTTCGTTGTTTCTTTGAGAAAGAAATTTGGCCCAATTTTGAGATTTTTGCTAAGCCGCGCGCCTGTCAAATAGTGTCCGAGCTAGGGTTAGGAATAGGTAGAAAACAACACCTTGACATTTTGGAATGCCTTGGATGTGTTTTAGGGTGTATTTGAAATGCTGGAAGAGTGTTGTTTCGTTCTTTCTTTGAGAAAGAAATTTGGCCCAATTTTGATATTTTTGCTAAGCCGCGCTCCTGTCAAATGGTGTCCGAGCTAGGGTTATGGTAAGGTAGATAACAACACCTAGACATTTTGGAATTCCATGGTTGTGTTTTAGGGTGTATTTGAAATGCTGCAAGAGAGTTGCTTTTTTGTTTCTTTGAGAAAGAAATTTGGCTCAATTTTGAGTTTTTGCTAAGCCGCGCGCCTGTCAAATAGTGTCCGAGATAGGGTTAGGATTAGGAAGAAAAGAACACCTAGACATTTTGGAATGCCTTGGATGTGTTTTAGGGTGTATTTGAAATGCTGGAAGAGTGTTGTTTCGTTGTTTCTTTGAGAAAGAAATTTGGCCCAATTTTGAGATTTTTGCTATGCCTCGCGCCTGTCAACTATTATCCGAGGTATGGTTAGGGTTAGGTTGAAAACAACACCTAGACATTTTGCAATGCCTTGGATGTGTTTTAGGGTGTATTTCAAATGCTGGAAGAGTGTTGTTTCGTTGTTTCATTGAGAATGAAATTTGGCCAAATTTTGAGATTTTTGCTAAGCCGTGCGCCTGTCAACTATTATCCGAGGTATGGTTAGGGTTAGGTTGAAAACAACACCTAGACATTTTGCAATGCCTTGGATGTGTTTTAGGGTGTATTTGAACTGCTGGAAGAGTGTCGTTTCGATGTTTCTTTGAGAAAGAAATTTGGCCCAATTTTGAGATTTTTGCTAAGCCGCGCGCCTGTCAAGAAGTGTCCGAGCTAGAGTTAGGATTAGGTGGAAAACAACACCTAGACATTTTGGAATGCCTTGGATGTGTTTTACGGTGTATTTGAAATGCTGGAAGAGAGTCGTTTCATTGTTTCTTTGAGAAAGAAATTTGGCCCAATTTTGAGATTTTTACTAAGCCGCGCGCCTGTCAACTATTATCCGAGCTATGGTTAGGGTTAGGTTGCAAACAACACCTAGACATTTTGGAATGCCTTGGATGTGTTTTAGGGTGTATTTGAAATGCTGGAAGAGTGTCGTTTCATTTTTTCTTTGAGAAAGAAATGTGGCCCAATTTTGAGATTTTTGCTAAGCCGCGCGCCTGTCAAAAAGTGTCCGAGCTAGTGTTAGGGTTATGTAGAAAACAACACCTAGACATTTTGTAATGCCTTGGATGTGTTTTAGGGTGTATTTGAAATTTTGGAAGAGTGCCATTTCGTTGTTTCTTTGAGAAAGAAATTTGGCCCAATTTTGAGATTTTTGCTAAGCCGCGCGCCTGTCAAAAAGTGTCCGAGCTAGGGTTAGGGTTATGTAGAAAACAACACCTAGACATTTTGTAATGCCTTGGATGTGTTTTAGGGTGTATTTGTAATGCTGGAAGAGTGTCGTTTCATTGTTTCTTTGAGAAAGAAATTTGGCCCAATTTTGAGATTTTTGCTAAGCCGCGCGCCTGTCAAGAAGTGTCCGAGCTAGGGTTAGGATTATGTGGAAAACAACACCTAGACATTTTGGAATGCCTTGGATGTGTTTTAGGGTGTATTTGAAATGCTGGAAGAGTGTTGTTTCGTTGTTTCATTGAGAATGAAATTTGGCCCAATTTTGAGATTTTTCCTATGCCGCGCGCCTCTCAAATAGTGTCCGAGCTAGGGTTAGGGTTAGGTTGAAAAGAACACCTAGACACTTTGGAATGCCTTGGATGTGTTTTAGGGTGTATTTGAAATGCTGGAAGAGTGTCGTTTCATTGTTTCTTTGAGAAAGAAATTTGGCCCAATTTTGAGATTTTTGCTAAGCCGGGCGCCTGTCAAATAGTGTCCGAGCTATGGTTAGGGTTAGGTTGAAAAGAACACCTAGACATTTTGGAATGCCTTGGATGTGTTTTAGGGTGTATTTGAAATGCTGGAAGAGTGTTGTTTCGTTGTTTCTTTGAGAAAGAAATTTGGCCCATTTTGAGATTTTTGCTAAGCCGCGTGCCTGACATATAGTGTCCGAGCTAGGTTTAGGGTTATGTAGAAAACAACACCTAGTCATTTTGGAATGCCTTGGATGTGTTTTAGGGTGTATTTGAAATGCTGGAAGAGTGTCGTTTCGTTGTTTCTTTGAGAAAGAAATTTGGCTCAATTTTGAGATTTTTGCTAAGCCGCGCGCCTGTCAACTATTATCCAAGCTATGGTTAGGGTTAGGTTGAAAACAAGACGTAGACATTTTGGAATGCCTTGGATTTGTTTTAGGGTGTATTTGAAATCCTGGAAGAGTGCCGTTTCGTTGTTTCTTTGAGAAAGAAATCTGGCTCAATTTTGAGATTTTTGCTAAGCCGCGCGCCTGTCAAAAGGTGTCCGAGCTAGGGTTAGGGTTATGTAGAAAACAACACCTAGACATTTTGGAATGCCTTGGATGTGTTTTAGGGTGTATTTGAAATGCTGGAAGAGTGTTGTTTCGTTGTTTCATTGAGAATGAAATTTGGCCAAATTTTGAGATTTTTGCTAAGCCGTGCGCCTGTCAACTATTATCCGAGGTATGGTTAGGGTTAGGTTGAAAACAACACCTAGACATTTTGCAATGCCTTGGATGTGTTTTAGGGTGTATTTGAACTGCTGGAAGAGTGTCGTTTCGATGTTTCTTTGAGAAAGAAATTTGGCCCAATTTTGAGATTTTTGCTAAGCCGCGCGCCTGTCAAGAAGTGTCCGAGCTAGAGTTAGGATTAGGTGGAAAACAACACCTAGACATTTTGGAATGCCTTGGATGTGTTTTAGGGTGTATTTGAAATGCTGGAAGAGAGTCGTTTCATTGTTTCTTTGAGAAAGAAATTTGGCCCAATTTTGAGATTTTTACTAAGCCGCGCGCCTGTCAACTATTATCCGAGCTATGGTTAGGGTTAGGTTGCAAACAACACCTAGACATTTTGGAATGCCTTGGATGTGTTTTAGGGTGTATTTGAAATGCTGGAAGAGTGTCGTTTCATTTTTTCTTTGAGAAAGAAATGTGGCCCAATTTTGAGATTTTTGCTAAGCCGCGCGCCTGTCAAAAAGTGTCCGAGCTAGTGTTAGGGTTATGTAGAAAACAACACCTAGACATTTTGTAATGCCTTGGATGTGTTTTAGGGTGTATTTGAAATTTTGGAAGAGTGCCATTTCGTTGTTTCTTTGAGAAAGAAATTTGGCCCAATTTTGAGATTTTTGCTAAGCCGCGCGCCTGTCAAAAAGTGTCCGAGCTAGGGTTAGGGTTATGTAGAAAACAACACCTAGACATTTTGTAATGCCTTGGATGTGTTTTAGGGTGTATTTGTAATGCTGGAAGAGTGTCGTTTCATTGTTTCTTTGAGAAAGAAATTTGGCCCAATTTTGAGATTTTTGCTAAGCCGCGCGCCTGTCAAGAAGTGTCCGAGCTAGGGTTAGGATTATGTGGAAAACAACACCTAGACATTTTGGAATGCCTTGGATGTGTTTTAGGGTGTATTTGAAATGCTGGAAGAGTGTTGTTTCGTTGTTTCATTGAGAATGAAATTTGGCCAAATTTTGAGATTTTTGCTAAGCCGTGCGCCTGTCAACTATTATCCGAGGTATGGTTAGGGTTAGGTTGAAAACAACACCTAGACATTTTGCAATGCCTTGGATGTGTTTTAGGGTGTATTTGAAATGCTGGAAGAGTGTCGTTTCGTTGTTTCTTTGAGAAAGAAATTTGGCCCAATTTTGAGATTTTTGCTAAGCCGCGCGCCTGTCAAATAGTGTCCGAGCTAGGGTTAGGGTTAGGTTGAAAACAACACCTAGACATTTTGGAATGCCTTAGATGTGTTTTAGGGTGTATTTTAAATGCTGGAAGAGTGTCGGTTCGTTGTTTCTTTGAGAAAGAAATCTGGCCCAATTTTGAGATTTTTGCTAAGCCGCGCGCCTGTCAAATAGTGTCCGAGCTAGGGTTAGGGTTAGGTTGAAAAGAACACCTAGACATTTTGGAATGCCTTCGATGTGTTTTAGGGTGTATTTGAAATGCTGGAAGAGTGTCGTTTCGTTGTTTCTTTGAGAAAGAAATTTGGCCCAATTTTGAGATTTTTGCTAAGCCGCGCGCCTGTCAACTATTATCCGAACTATGGTTAGGGTTAGGTAGAAAACAACACCTAGAGATTTTTCAATGCCTTGGATGTGTTTTAGGATGTATTTGAAATGCTGGAAGAGTGTCGTTTCGTTGTTTCTTTGAGAAAGAAATTTGGCCCAATTTTGAGATTTTTGCTAAGCCGCGCGCCTGTCAAATATTGTCCGAGCTATGGTTAGGGTTAGGTTGAAAAGAACACCTAGACATTTTGGAATGCCTTGGATGTGTTTTAGGGTGTATTTGAAATGCTGGAAGAGTGTTGTTTCGTTGTTTCTTTGAGAAAGAAATTTGGCCAAATTTCGAGATTTTTGCTAAGCCGCGCACCTGTCAAATAGTGTCCTAGCTGGGGTTAGGGTTAGGTTGAAAAGAACACCTAGACATTTTGAAATGCCTTGGATGTATTTTAGGGTGTATTTGAAATGCTGGAAGAGTGTTGTTTCGTTGTTTCTTTGAGAAAGAAATCTGATCCAATTTTGAGATTTTTGCTAAGCCACGCGCCTGTCAAATAGTGTCCGAGCTAGGGTTAGGGTTAGGTAGAAAACAACACCTAGACATTTTGGAATGCCTTGGATGTGTTTTAGGGTGTATTTGAAATGCTGGAAGAGTGTTGTTTCGTTCTGTCTTTGAGAAAGAAATTTGGCCCAATTTTGATATTTTTGCTAAGCCGCGCGCCTGTCAAATGGTGTCCGAGCTAGGGTTAGGGTAAGGTAGATAACAACACCTAGACATTTTGGAATGCCTTGGTTGTGTTTCAGGGTGTATTTGAAATGCTGCAAGAGAGTTGCTTTTTTGTTTCTTTGAGAAAGGAATTTGGCCCAATTTTGAGATTTTTGCTAAGCCGCGCGCCTGTCAACTAGTGTCCGAGCTAGGATTAGGGTTAGGTTGAAAAGAACACCTAGACATTTTGTAATGCCTTGGATGTGTTTTAGTGTGTATTTGAAATGCTGCAAGGGAGTTGCTTTTTTGTTTCATTGAGAAAGAAATTTGGCTCAATTTTGAGTTTTTGCTATGCCGCGCGCCTGTCAAATAGTGTCCGAGATAGGGTTAGGATTAGGAAGAAAAGAACATCTAGACATTTTGGAATGCCTTGAATGTATTTTAGGGTGTATTTGAAATGCTGGAAGAGTGTCGTTTCGTTGTTTCTTTGAGAAAGAAATTTGGCCCAATTTTGAGATTTTTGCTAAGCCTCGCGCCTGTCAACTATTATCCGAGCTATGGTTAGGGTTAGGTTGAAAACAACACCTAGACATTTTGCAATGCCTTGGATGTGTTTTAGGGTGTATTTGAAATGCTGGAAGAGTGTCGTTTCATTTTTTCTTTGAGAAAGAAATTTGGCCCAATTTTGAGATTTTTGCTAAGCCGCGCGCCTGTCAAAAAGTGTCCGAGCTGGGTTAGGGTTATGTAGAAAACAAAACCTATACATTTTGGAATGCCTTACATGTGTTTTAGGGTGTATTTGAAATGCTGGAAGAGTGTCGTTTCGTTGTTTCTTTGAGAAAGAAATTTGGCCCAATTTTGAGATTTTTGCTAAGCCGCGCGCCTGTCAAATATTGTCCGAGCTATGGTTAGGGTTAGGTTGAAAAGAACACCTAGACATTTTGGAATGCCTTGGATGTGTTTTAGGGTGTATTTGAAATGCTGGAAGAGTGTCGTTTCGCTGTTTCTTTGAGAAAGAAATTTGGCCCAATTTTGAGATTTTTGCTAAGCCGCGCGCCTGTCAAATATTGTCCGAGCTATGGTTAGGGTTAGGTTGAAAAGAACACCTAGACATTTTGGAATGCCTTGGATGTGTTTTAGGGTGTATTTGAAATGCTGGAAGAGTGTTGTTTCGTTGTTTCTTTGAGAAAGAAATCTGATCCAATTTTGAGATTTTTGCTAAGCCACGCGCCTGTCAAATAGTGTCCGAGCTAGGGTTAGGGTTAGGTAGAAAAGAACACCTAGACATTTTGGAATGCCTTGGATGTGTTTTAGGGTGTATTTGAAATGCTGGAAGAGTGTTGTTTCGTTCTGTCTTTGAGAAAGAAATTTGGCCCAATTTTGATATTTTTGCTAAGCCGCGCGCCTGTCAAATGGTGTCCGAGCTAGGGTTAGGGTAAGGTAGATAACAACACCTAGACATTTTGGAATGCCTTGGTTGTGTTTCAGGGTGTATTTGAAATGCTGCAAGAGAGTTGCTTTTTTGTTTCTTTGAGAAAGGAATTTGGCCCAATTTTGAGATTTTTGCTAAGCCGCGCGCCTGTCAACTAGTGTCCGAGCTAGGATTAGGGTTAGGTTGAAAAGAACACCTAGACATTTTGTAATGCCTTGGATGTGTTTTAGTGTGTATTTGAAATGCTGCAAGGGAGTTGCTTTTTTGTTTCATTGAGAAAGAAATTTGGCTCAATTTTGAGTTTTTGCTATGCCGCGCGCCTGTCAAATAGTGTCCGAGATAGGGTTAGGATTAGGAAGAAAAGAACATCTAGACATTTTGGAATGCCTTGAATGTATTTTAGGGTGTATTTGAAATGCTGGAAGAGTGTCGTTTCGTTGTTTCTTTGAGAAAGAAATTTGGCCCAATTTTGAGATTTTTGCTAAGCCTCGCGCCTGTCAACTATTATCCGAGCTATGGTTAGGGTTAGGTTGAAAACAACACCTAGACATTTTGCAATGCCTTGGATGTGTTTTAGGGTGTATTTGAAATGCTGGAAGAGTGTCGTTTCATTTTTTCTTTGAGAAAGAAATTTGGCCCAATTTTGAGATTTTTGCTAAGCCGCGCGCCTGTCAAAAAGTGTCCGAGCTAGGGTTAGGGTTATGTAGAAAACAAAACCTATACATTTTGGAATGCCTTACATGTGTTTTAGGGTGTATTTGAAATGCTGGAAGAGTGTCGTTTCGTTGTTTCTTTGAGAAAGAAATTTGGCCCAATTTTGAGATTTTTGCTAAGCCGCGCGCCTGTCAAATAGTGTCCGAGCTAAGGTTAGGGTTAGGTTGAAAAGAACACCTAGACATTTGTTATGCCTTGGATGTATTGTAGGGTGTATTTGAAATGCTGGAAGAGTGTTGTTTCGTTGTTTCTTTGAGAAAGAAATTTGGCCCAATTTTGAGATTTTTGCTAAGCCGCGCGCCTGTCAAATAGTGTCCGAGCTAGGGTTAGGGTTAGGTAGAAAAAAACACCTAGACATTTTGGAATGCCTTGGATGTGTTTTATTGTGTATTTGAAATGCTGGAAGAGTGTCGTTTCATTGTTTCTTTGAGAAAGAAATTTGGCCCAATTTTGAGATTTTTGCTAAGCCGCGCGCCTGTCAAAAAGTGTCCGAGCTATGGTTAGGGTTATGTAGAAAACAAAACCTAGACATTTTGGAATGCCTTGGATGTGTTTTAGGGTGTATTTGAAATGCTGGAAGAGTGTCGTTTCGTTGTTTCTTTGAGAAAGAAATTTGGCCCAATTTTGAGATTTTTGCTAAGCCGCGCGCCTATCAAATAGTGTCCGAGCTATGGTTAGGGTTAGGTTGAAAAGAACACCTAGACATTTTGGAATGCCTTGGATGTGTTTCAGGGTGTATTTGAAATGCTGCAAGAGAGTTGCTTTTTTGTTTCTTTGAGAAAGGAATTTGGCCCAATTTTGAGATTTTTGCTAAGCCGCGCGCCTGTCAAATAGTGTCCAAGCTAAGGTTAGGGTTAGATTGAAAAGAACACCTAGACATTTTGGAATGCCTTGGATGTGTTTTAGGGTGTATTTGATATGCTGGAAGAGTGTTGTTTCGTTGTTTATTTGAGAAAGAAATTTGGCTCAATTTTGAGATTTTTGCTAAGCCGTGCGCCTGTCAACTATTATCCGAGCTAAGGTTAGGGTTAGGTTGAAAAGAACACCTAGACATTTGTAATGCCTTGGATGTATTGTAGGGTGTATTTGAAATGCTGGAAGAGTGTTGTTTCGTTGTTTCTTTGAGAAAGAAATTTGGCCCATTTTGAGATTTTTGCTAAGCCGCGTGCCTGACATATAGTGTCCGAGCTAGGTTTAGGGTTATGTAGAAAACAACACCTAGTCATTTTGGAATGCCTTGGATGTGTTTTAGGGTGTATTTGAAATGCTGGAAGAGTGTCGTTTCGTTGTTTCTTTGAGAAAGAAATTTGGCTCAATTTTGAGATTTTTGCTAAGCCGCGCGCCTGTCAACTATTATCCAAGCTATGGTTAGGGTTAGGTTGAAAACAAGACGTAGACATTTTGGAATGCCTTGGATTTGTTTTAGGGTGTATTTGAAATCCTGGAAGAGTGCCGTTTCGTTGTTTCTTTGAGAAAGAAATCTGGCTCAATTTTGAGATTTTTGCTAAGCCGCGCGCCTGTCAAAAGGTGTCCGAGCTAGGGTTAGGGTTATGTAGAAAACAACACCTAGACATTTTGGAATGCCTTGGATGTGTTTTAGGGTGTATTTGAAATGCTGGAAGAGTGTTGTTTCGTTGTTTCATTGAGAATGAAATTTGGCCAAATTTTGAGATTTTTGCTAAGCCGTGCGCCTGTCAACTATTATCCGAGGTATGGTTAGGGTTAGGTTGAAAACAACACCTAGACATTTTGCAATGCCTTGGATGTGTTTTAGGGTGTATTTGAACTGCTGGAAGAGTGTCGTTTCGATGTTTCTTTGAGAAAGAAATTTGGCCCAATTTTGAGATTTTTGCTAAGCCGCGCGCCTGTCAAGAAGTGTCCGAGCTAGAGTTAGGATTAGGTGGAAAACAACACCTAGACATTTTGGAATGCCTTGGATGTGTTTTAGGGTGTATTTGAAATGCTGGAAGAGAGTCGTTTCATTGTTTCTTTGAGAAAGAAATTTGGCCCAATTTTGAGATTTTTACTAAGCCGCGCGCCTGTCAACTATTATCCGAGCTATGGTTAGGGTTAGGTTGCAAACAACACCTAGACATTTTGGAATGCCTTGGATGTGTTTTAGGGTGTATTTGAAATGCTGGAAGAGTGTCGTTTCATTTTTTCTTTGAGAAAGAAATGTGGCCCAATTTTGAGATTTTTGCTAAGCCGCGCGCCTGTCAAAAAGTGTCCGAGCTAGTGTTAGGGTTATGTAGAAAACAACACCTAGACATTTTGTAATGCCTTGGATGTGTTTTAGGGTGTATTTGAAATTTTGGAAGAGTGCCATTTCGTTGTTTCTTTGAGAAAGAAATTTGGCCCAATTTTGAGATTTTTGCTAAGCCGCGCGCCTGTCAAAAAGTGTCCGAGCTAGGGTTAGGGTTATGTAGAAAACAACACCTAGACATTTTGTAATGCCTTGGATGTGTTTTAGGGTGTATTTGTAATGCTGGAAGAGTGTCGTTTCATTGTTTCTTTGAGAAAGAAATTTGGCCCAATTTTGAGATTTTTGCTAAGCCGCGCGCCTGTCAAGAAGTGTCCGAGCTAGGGTTAGGATTATGTGGAAAACAACACCTAGACATTTTGGAATGCCTTGGATGTGTTTTAGGGTGTATTTGAAATGCTGGAAGAGTGTTGTTTCGTTGTTTCATTGAGAATGAAATTTGGCCAAATTTTGAGATTTTTGCTAAGCCGTGCGCCTGTCAACTATTATCCGAGGTATGGTTAGGGTTAGGTTGAAAACAACACCTAGACATTTTGCAATGCCTTGGATGTGTTTTAGGGTGTATTTGAAATGCTGGAAGAGTGTCGTTTCGTTGTTTCTTTGAGAAAGAAATTTGGCCCAATTTTGAGATTTTTGCTAAGCCGCGCGCCTGTCAAATAGTGTCCGAGCTAGGGTTAGGGTTAGGTTGAAAACAACACCTAGACATTTTGGAATGCCTTAGATGTGTTTTAGGGTGTATTTTAAATGCTGGAAGAGTGTCGGTTCGTTGTTTCTTTGAGAAAGAAATCTGGCCCAATTTTGAGATTTTTGCTAAGCCGCGCGCCTGTCAAATAGTGTCCGAGCTAGGGTTAGGGTTAGGTTGAAAAGAACACCTAGACATTTTGGAATGCCTTCGATGTGTTTTAGGGTGTATTTGAAATGCTGGAAGAGTGTCGTTTCGTTGTTTCTTTGAGAAAGAAATTTGGCCCAATTTTGAGATTTTTGCTAAGCCGCGCGCCTGTCAACTATTATCCGAACTATGGTTAGGGTTAGGTAGAAAACAACACCTAGAGATTTTTCAATGCCTTGGATGTGTTTTAGGATGTATTTGAAATGCTGGAAGAGTGTCGTTTCGTTGTTTCTTTGAGAAAGAAATTTGGCCCAATTTTGAGATTTTTGCTAAGCCGCGCGCCTGTCAAATATTGTCCGAGCTATGGTTAGGGTTAGGTTGAAAAGAACACCTAGACATTTTGGAATGCCTTGGATGTGTTTTAGGGTGTATTTGAAATGCTGGAAGAGTGTTGTTTCGTTGTTTCTTTGAGAAAGAAATTTGGCCAAATTTCGAGATTTTTGCTAAGCCGCGCACCTGTCAAATAGTGTCCTAGCTGGGGTTAGGGTTAGGTTGAAAAGAACACCTAGACATTTTGAAATGCCTTGGATGTATTTTAGGGTGTATTTGAAATGCTGGAAGAGTGTTGTTTCGTTGTTTCTTTGAGAAAGAAATCTGATCCAATTTTGAGATTTTTGCTAAGCCACGCGCCTGTCAAATAGTGTCCGAGCTAGGGTTAGGGTTAGGTAGAAAACAACACCTAGACATTTTGGAATGCCTTGGATGTGTTTTAGGGTGTATTTGAAATGCTGGAAGAGTGTTGTTTCGTTCTGTCTTTGAGAAAGAAATTTGGCCCAATTTTGATATTTTTGCTAAGCCGCGCGCCTGTCAAATGGTGTCCGAGCTAGGGTTAGGGTAAGGTAGATAACAACACCTAGACATTTTGGAATGCCTTGGTTGTGTTTCAGGGTGTATTTGAAATGCTGCAAGAGAGTTGCTTTTTTGTTTCTTTGAGAAAGGAATTTGGCCCAATTTTGAGATTTTTGCTAAGCCGCGCGCCTGTCAACTAGTGTCCGAGCTAGGATTAGGGTTAGGTTGAAAAGAACACCTAGACATTTTGTAATGCCTTGGATGTGTTTTAGTGTGTATTTGAAATGCTGCAAGGGAGTTGCTTTTTTGTTTCATTGAGAAAGAAATTTGGCTCAATTTTGAGTTTTTGCTATGCCGCGCGCCTGTCAAATAGTGTCCGAGATAGGGTTAGGATTAGGAAGAAAAGAACATCTAGACATTTTGGAATGCCTTGAATGTATTTTAGGGTGTATTTGAAATGCTGGAAGAGTGTCGTTTCGTTGTTTCTTTGAGAAAGAAATTTGGCCCAATTTTGAGATTTTTGCTAAGCCTCGCGCCTGTCAACTATTATCCGAGCTATGGTTAGGGTTAGGTTGAAAACAACACCTAGACATTTTGCAATGCCTTGGATGTGTTTTAGGGTGTATTTGAAATGCTGGAAGAGTGTCGTTTCATTTTTTCTTTGAGAAAGAAATTTGGCCCAATTTTGAGATTTTTGCTAAGCCGCGCGCCTGTCAAAAAGTGTCCGAGCTGGGTTAGGGTTATGTAGAAAACAAAACCTATACATTTTGGAATGCCTTACATGTGTTTTAGGGTGTATTTGAAATGCTGGAAGAGTGTCGTTTCGTTGTTTCTTTGAGAAAGAAATTTGGCCCAATTTTGAGATTTTTGCTAAGCCGCGCGCCTGTCAAATATTGTCCGAGCTATGGTTAGGGTTAGGTTGAAAAGAACACCTAGACATTTTGGAATGCCTTGGATGTGTTTTAGGGTGTATTTGAAATGCTGGAAGAGTGTCGTTTCGCTGTTTCTTTGAGAAAGAAATTTGGCCCAATTTTGAGATTTTTGCTAAGCCGCGCGCCTGTCAAATATTGTCCGAGCTATGGTTAGGGTTAGGTTGAAAAGAACACCTAGACATTTTGGAATGCCTTGGATGTGTTTTAGGGTGTATTTGAAATGCTGGAAGAGTGTTGTTTCGTTGTTTCTTTGAGAAAGAAATCTGATCCAATTTTGAGATTTTTGCTAAGCCACGCGCCTGTCAAATAGTGTCCGAGCTAGGGTTAGGGTTAGGTAGAAAAGAACACCTAGACATTTTGGAATGCCTTGGATGTGTTTTAGGGTGTATTTGAAATGCTGGAAGAGTGTTGTTTCGTTCTGTCTTTGAGAAAGAAATTTGGCCCAATTTTGATATTTTTGCTAAGCCGCGCGCCTGTCAAATGGTGTCCGAGCTAGGGTTAGGGTAAGGTAGATAACAACACCTAGACATTTTGGAATGCCTTGGTTGTGTTTCAGGGTGTATTTGAAATGCTGCAAGAGAGTTGCTTTTTTGTTTCTTTGAGAAAGGAATTTGGCCCAATTTTGAGATTTTTGCTAAGCCGCGCGCCTGTCAACTAGTGTCCGAGCTAGGATTAGGGTTAGGTTGAAAAGAACACCTAGACATTTTGTAATGCCTTGGATGTGTTTTAGTGTGTATTTGAAATGCTGCAAGGGAGTTGCTTTTTTGTTTCATTGAGAAAGAAATTTGGCTCAATTTTGAGTTTTTGCTATGCCGCGCGCCTGTCAAATAGTGTCCGAGATAGGGTTAGGATTAGGAAGAAAAGAACATCTAGACATTTTGGAATGCCTTGAATGTATTTTAGGGTGTATTTGAAATGCTGGAAGAGTGTCGTTTCGTTGTTTCTTTGAGAAAGAAATTTGGCCCAATTTTGAGATTTTTGCTAAGCCTCGCGCCTGTCAACTATTATCCGAGCTATGGTTAGGGTTAGGTTGAAAACAACACCTAGACATTTTGCAATGCCTTGGATGTGTTTTAGGGTGTATTTGAAATGCTGGAAGAGTGTCGTTTCATTTTTTCTTTGAGAAAGAAATTTGGCCCAATTTTGAGATTTTTGCTAAGCCGCGCGCCTGTCAAAAAGTGTCCGAGCTAGGGTTAGGGTTATGTAGAAAACAAAACCTATACATTTTGGAATGCCTTACATGTGTTTTAGGGTGTATTTGAAATGCTGGAAGAGTGTCGTTTCGTTGTTTCTTTGAGAAAGAAATTTGGCCCAATTTTGAGATTTTTGCTAAGCCGCGCGCCTGTCAAATAGTGTCCGAGCTAAGGTTAGGGTTAGGTTGAAAAGAACACCTAGACATTTGTTATGCCTTGGATGTATTGTAGGGTGTATTTGAAATGCTGGAAGAGTGTTGTTTCGTTGTTTCTTTGAGAAAGAAATTTGGCCCAATTTTGAGATTTTTGCTAAGCCGCGCGCCTGTCAAATAGTGTCCGAGCTAGGGTTAGGGTTAGGTAGAAAAAAACACCTAGACATTTTGGAATGCCTTGGATGTGTTTTATTGTGTATTTGAAATGCTGGAAGAGTGTCGTTTCATTGTTTCTTTGAGAAAGAAATTTGGCCCAATTTTGAGATTTTTGCTAAGCCGCGCGCCTGTCAAAAAGTGTCCGAGCTATGGTTAGGGTTATGTAGAAAACAAAACCTAGACATTTTGGAATGCCTTGGATGTGTTTTAGGGTGTATTTGAAATGCTGGAAGAGTGTCGTTTCGTTGTTTCTTTGAGAAAGAAATTTGGCCCAATTTTGAGATTTTTGCTAAGCCGCGCGCCTATCAAATAGTGTCCGAGCTATGGTTAGGGTTAGGTTGAAAAGAACACCTAGACATTTTGGAATGCCTTGGATGTGTTTCAGGGTGTATTTGAAATGCTGCAAGAGAGTTGCTTTTTTGTTTCTTTGAGAAAGGAATTTGGCCCAATTTTGAGATTTTTGCTAAGCCGCGCGCCTGTCAAATAGTGTCCAAGCTAAGGTTAGGGTTAGATTGAAAAGAACACCTAGACATTTTGGAATGCCTTGGATGTGTTTTAGGGTGTATTTGAAATGCTGGAAGAGTGTTGTTTCGTTGTTTATTTGAGAAAGAAATTTGGCTCAATTTTGAGATTTTTGCTAAGCCGTGCGCCTGTCAACTATTATCCGAGCTAAGGTTAGGGTTAGGTTGAAAAGAACACCTAGACATTTGTAATGCCTTGGATGTATTGTAGGGTGTATTTGAAATGCTGGAAGAGTGTTGTTTCGTTGTTTCTTTGAGAAAGAAATTTGGCCCAATTTTGAGATTTTTGCTAAGCCGCGCGCCTGTCAAATAGTGTCCGAGCTAGGGTTAGGGTTAGGTAGAAAACAACACCTAGACATTTTGGAATGCCTTGGATGTGTTTTAGGGTGTATTTGAAATGCTGGAAGAGTGTCGTTTCATTGTTTCTTTGAGAAAGAAATTTGGCCCAATTTTGAGATTTTTGCTAAGCCGCGCGCCTGTCAAAAAGTGTCCAAGCTAGGGTTAGGGTTATGTAGAAAACAAAACCTAGACATTTTGGAATGCCTTGGATGTGTTTTAGGGTGTATTTGAAATGCTGGAAGAGTGTCGTTTCGTTGTTTCTTTGAGAAAGAAATTTGGCCCAATTTTGAGATTTTTGCTAAGCCGCGCGCCTGTCAAATTGTGTCCGAGCTATGGTTAGGGTTAGGTTGAAAAGAACACCTAGACATTTTGGAATGCCTTGGATGTGTTTCAGGGTGTATTTGAAATGCTGCAAGAGAGTTGCTTTTTTTTTCTTTGAGAAAGGAATTTGGCCCAATTTTGAGATTTTTGCTAAGCCGCGCGCCTGTCAAATAGTGTCCAAGCTAGGGTTAGGGTTAGATTGAAAAGAACACCTAGACATTTTGGAATGCCTTGGATGTGTTTTAGGGTGTATTTGAAATGCTGGAAGAGTGTTGTTTTGTTGTTTATTTGAGAAAGAAATTTGGCTCAATTTTGAGATTTTTGCTAAGCCGTGCGCCTGTCAACTAGTATCCGAGCTATGGTTAGGGTTAGGTTGAAAAGAACACCTAGACATTTGTAATGCCTTGGATGTATTGTAGGGTGTATTTGAAATGCTAGAAGAGTGTTGTTTCGTTGTTTCTTTGAGAAAGAAATTTGGCCCAATTTTGAGATTTTTGCTAAGCCGCGCGCCTGTCAAATAGTGTCCGAGCTAGGGTTAGGGTTAGGTAGAAAACAACACCTAGACATTTTCGAATGCCTTGGATGTGTTTTAGGGTGTATTTGAAATGCTGGAAGAGTGTCGTTTCATTGTTTCTTTGAGAAAGAAATTTGGCCCAATTTTGAGATTTTTGCTAAGCCGCGCGCCTGTCAAAAAGTGTCCGAGCTAGTGTTAGGGTTATGTAGAAAACAACACCTAGACATTTTGTAATGCCTTCGATGTGTTTTAGGGTGTATTTGAAATTTTGGAAGAGTGCCATTTCGTTGTTTCTTTGAGAAAGAAATTTGGCCCAATTTTGAGATTTTTCCTAAGCCGCGCGCCTGTCAAAAAGTGTCCGAGCTAGGGTTAGGGTTATGTAGAAAACAACACCTAGACATTTTGGAATGCCTTGGATGTGTTTTAGGGTGTATTTGAAATGCTGGAAGAGTGTTGTTTCGTTGTTTCATTGAGAATGAAATTTGGCCAAATTTTGAGATTTTTGCTAAGCCGTGCGCCTGTCAACTATTATCCGAGGTATGGTTAGGGTTAGGTTGAAAACAACACCTAGACATTTTGCAATGCCTTGGATGTGTTTTAGGGTGTATTTGAAATGCTGGAAGAGTGTCGTTTCGTTGTTTCTTTGAGAAAGAAATTTGGCCCAATTTTGAGATTTTTCCTAAGCCGCGCGCCTGTCAAATAGTGTCCGAGCTAGGGTTAGGGTTAGGTTGAAAAGAACACCTAGACATTTTGGAATACCTTGGATGTGTTTTAGGCTATATTTGAAATGCTGGAAGAGTGTCGTTTCATTGTTTCTTTGAGAAAGAAATTTGGCCCAATTTTGAGATTTTTGCTAAGCCGTGCGCCTGTCAACTATTATCCGAGGTATGGTTAGGGTTAGGTTGAAAACAACACCTAGACATTTTGCAATGCCTTGGATGTGTTTTAGGGTGTATTTGAACTGCTGGAAGAGTGTCGTTTCGTTGTTTCTTTGAGAAAGAAATTTGGCCCAATTTTGAGATTTTTGCTAAGCCGCGCGCCTGTCAAATAGTGTCCGAGCTAGGGTTAGGGTTAGGTTGAAAAGAACACCTAGACATTTTGGAATACCTTGGATGTGTTTTAGGGTGTATTTGAAATGCTGGAAGAGTGTCGTTTCGTTGTTTCTTTGAGAAAGAAATCTGGCCCAATTTTGAGATTTTTCTAAGCCGCGCGCCTGTCAAGAAGTGTTCGAGCTAGGGTTAGGATTATGTGGAAAACAACACCTAGACATTTTGGAATGCCTTGGATGTGTTTTAGGGTGTATTTGAAATGCTGGAAGAGTGTTGTTTCGTTGTTTCATTGAGAATGAAATTTGGCCAAATTTTGACATTTTTGCTAAGCCGTGCGCCTGTCAACTATTATCCGAGGTATAGTTCGGGTTAGGTTGAAAACAACACCTAGACATTTTGCAATGCCTTGGATGTGTTTTAGGGTGTATTTGAAATGCTGGAAGAGTGTCGTTTCGTTGTTTCTTTGAGAAAGAAATTTGGCCCAATTTTGAGATTTTTGCTAAGCCGCGCGCCTGTCAAATAGTGTCCGAGCTAGGGTTAGGGTTAGGTTGAAAAGAACACCTAGACATTTTGGAATGCCTTGGATGTGTTTTAGGGTGTATTTGAAATGCTGGAAAGGTGTCGTTTCGTTGTTTCTTTGAGAAAGAAATTTGGCCCAATTTTGAGATTTTTGCTAAGCCGCGCGCCTGTCAAATAGTGTCCGAGCAATGGTTAGGGTTAGGTAGAAAACAACACCTAGACATTTTGGAATGCCTTGGATGTGTTTTAGGGTGTATTTGAAATGCTGGAAGAGTGTTGTTTCGTTGTTTCTTTGAGAAAGAAATTTGGCCCATTTTGAGATTTTTGCTAATCCGCGCGCCTGACATATAGTGTCCGAGCTAGGGTTAGGGTTATGTAGAAAACAACACCTACTCATTTTGGAATGCCTTGGATGTGTTTTAGGGTGTATTTGAAATGCTGGAAGAGTGTCGTTTCGTTGTTTCTTTGAGAAAGAAATTTGGCTCAATTTTGAGATTTTTGCTAAGCCGCGCGCCTGTCAACTATTATCCATGCTATGGTTAGGGTTAGGTTGAAAACAAGACGTAGACATTTTGGAATGCTTTGGATGTGTTTTACGGTGTATTTGAAATGCTGGAAGACTGTTGCTTCGTTGTTTCTTTGAGAAAGGAATTTGGCCCAATTTTGGGATTTTTGCTAAGCCGCGCGCCTGTCAAATAGTGTCCGAGCTAGGGTTAGGGTTAGGTAGAAAACAACACCTAAACATTTTGGAATGCCTTGGATGTGTTTTAGGGTGTATTTGAAAAGCTGGAAGAGTGTCTTTTCGTTGTTTCTTTGAGAAAGAAATTTTGCCCAATTTTGAGATTTTTGCTAAGCCTCGCGCCTGTCAACTATTATCCGAGCTATGGTTAGGGTTAGGTTGAAAACAACACCTAGACATTTTGCAATGCCTTGGATGTGTTTTAGGGTGTATTTGAAATGCTGGAAGAGTGTTGTTTCATTGTTTCTTTGAGAAAGAAATTTGGCCCAATTTTGAGATTTTTGCTAAGCCGCGCGCCTGTCAAATAGTGTCCGAGCTAGGGTTAGGGTTAGGTAGAAAACAACACCTAGACATTTTGGAATGCCTTGGATGTGTTTTAGGGTGTATTTGAAATGCTGGAAGAGTGTTGTTTCGTTCTTTCTTTGAGAAAGAAATTTGGCCCAATTTTGATATTGTTGCTAAGCCGCGCGCCTGTCAACTACTATCCGAGCTAGGGTTAGGGTTAGGTTGAAAACAACACCTAGACATTTTGGAATGCCTTGGATGTATTTTAGGGTGTATTTGAAATGCTGGAAGAGTGTTGTTTCGTTGTTTCTTTGAGAAAGAAATTTGGCCCAATTTTGAGATTTTTGCTAAGCCGCGCGCCTGTCAAATAGTGTCCGAGCTAGGGTTAGGAATAGGTAGAAAACAACACCTTGATATTTTGGAATGCCTTGGATGTGTTTTAGGGTGTATTTGAAATG
This sequence comes from Atractosteus spatula, assembly GCF_055471065.1. Lineage (NCBI taxonomy): Eukaryota > Metazoa > Chordata > Actinopteri > Semionotiformes > Lepisosteidae > Atractosteus > Atractosteus spatula. The sequence goes on along the minus strand of NC_142712.1, from coordinate 43,818,936 downwards.
CTGGAAGAGTGTTGTTTCGTTCTTTCTTTGAGAAAGAAATTTGGCCCAATTTTGATATTTTTGCTAAGCCGCGCGCCAGTCAAATGGTGTGCGAGCTAGGGTTAGGGTAAGGTAGATAACAACACCTAGACATTTTGGAATGCCTTGGTTGTGTTTTAGGGTGTATTTGAAATGCTGCAAGAGAGTTGCTTTTTTGTTTCTTTGAGAAAGAAATTTGGCTCAATTTTGAATTTTTGCTTAGCCGCGCGCCTGTCAAATAGTGTCCGAGATAGGGTTAGGATTAGGAAGAAAAGAACACCTAGACATTTTGGAATGCCTTGAATGTATTTTAGGGTGTATTTGAAAAGCTGGAAGAGTGTCGTTTCGTTGTTTCTTTGAGAAAGAAATGTTGCCCAATTTTGAGATTTTTGCTAAGCCTCGCGCCTGTCAACTATTATCCGAGCTATGGTTAGGGTTAGGTTGAAAACAACACCTAGACATTTTGAAATGCCATGGATGTGTTTTAGGGTGTATTTGAAATGCTGGAAGAGTGTCGTTTCATTTTTTCTTTGAGAAAGAAATTTGGCCCAATTTTGAGATTTTTGCTAAGCCGCGCGGCTGTCAAAAAGTGTCCGAGCTAGGGTTAGGGTTATGTAGAAAACAACACCTAGACATTTTGTAATGCCTTGGATGTGTTTTAAGGTGTATTTGAAATCCTGGAAGAGTGCCATTTCGTTGTATCATTGAGAAAGAAATTTGGCCCAATTTTGAGATTTTTGCTAAGCCGCACGCCTGTCAAATAGTGTCCGAGCTAGGGTTAGGGTTAGGTTGAAAAGAACACCTAGACATTTTGGAATGCTTTGGATGTGTTTAAGGGTGTATTAGAAATGCTGGAAGAGTGTCGTTTCGTTGTTTCTTTGAGAAAGAAATTTGGCCCAATTTTGAGATTTTTGCTAAGCCGCGCGCCTGTCAACTATTATCCGAGCTATGCTTAGGGTTAGGTTGAAAAGAACACCTAGACATTTTGGAATACCTTGGATGTGTTTTAGGCTATATTTGAAATGCTGGAAGAGTGTCGTTTCATTGTTTCTTTGAGAAAGAAATTTGGCCCAATTTTGAGATTTTTGCTAAGCCGTGCGCCTGTCAACTATTATCCGAGGTATGGTTAGGGTTAGGTTGAAAACAACACCTAGACATTTTGCAATGCCTTGGATGTGTTTTAGGGTGTATTTGAACTGCTGGAAGAGTGTCGTTTCGTTGTTTCTTTGAGAAAGAAATTTGGCCCAATTTTGAGATTTTTGCTAAGCCGCGCGCCTGTCAAATAGTGTCCGAGCTAGGGTTAGGGTTAGGTTGAAAAGAACACCTAGACATTTTGGAATACCTTGGATGTGTTTTAGGGTGTATTTGAAATGCTGGAAGAGTGTCGTTTCGTTGTTTCTTTGAGAAAGAAATCTGGCCCAATTTTGAGATTTTTCTAAGCCGCGCGCCTGTCAAGAAGTGTTCGAGCTAGGGTTAGGATTATGTGGAAAACAACACCTAGACATTTTGGAATGCCTTGGATGTGTTTTAGGGTGTATTTGAAATGCTGGAAGAGTGTTGTTTCGTTGTTTCATTGAGAATGAAATTTGGCCAAATTTTGACATTTTTGCTAAGCCGTGCGCCTGTCAACTATTATCCGAGGTATAGTTCGGGTTAGGTTGAAAACAACACCTAGACATTTTGCAATGCCTTGGATGTGTTTTAGGGTGTATTTGAAATGCTGGAAGAGTGTCGTTTCGTTGTTTCTTTGAGAAAGAAATTTGGCCCAATTTTGAGATTTTTGCTAAGCCGCGCGCCTGTCAAATAGTGTCCGAGCTAGGGTTAGGGTTAGGTTGAAAAGAACACCTAGACATTTTGGAATGCCTTGGATGTGTTTTAGGGTGTATTTGAAATGCTGGAAAGGTGTCGTTTCGTTGTTTCTTTGAGAAAGAAATTTGGCCCAATTTTGAGATTTTTGCTAAGCCGCGCGCCTGTCAAATAGTGTCCGAGCAATGGTTAGGGTTAGGTAGAAAACAACACCTAGACATTTTGGAATGCCTTGGATGTGTTTTAGGGTGTATTTGAAATGCTGGAAGAGTGTTGTTTCGTTGTTTCTTTGAGAAAGAAATTTGGCCCATTTTGAGATTTTTGCTAATCCGCGCGCCTGACATATAGTGTCCGAGCTAGGGTTAGGGTTATGTAGAAAACAACACCTACTCATTTTGGAATGCCTTGGATGTGTTTTAGGGTGTATTTGAAATGCTGGAAGAGTGTCGTTTCGTTGTTTCTTTGAGAAAGAAATTTGGCTCAATTTTGAGATTTTTGCTAAGCCGCGCGCCTGTCAACTATTATCCATGCTATGGTTAGGGTTAGGTTGAAAACAAGACGTAGACATTTTGGAATGCTTTGGATGTGTTTTACGGTGTATTTGAAATGCTGGAAGACTGTTGCTTCGTTGTTTCTTTGAGAAAGGAATTTGGCCCAATTTTGGGATTTTTGCTAAGCCGCGCGCCTGTCAAATAGTGTCCGAGCTAGGGTTAGGGTTAGGTAGAAAACAACACCTAAACATTTTGGAATGCCTTGGATGTGTTTTAGGGTGTATTTGAAATGCTGGAAGAGTGTTGTTTCGTTCTTTCTTTGAGAAAGAAATTTGGCCCAATTTTGATATTTTTGCTAAGCCGCGCGCCTGTCAACTACTATCCGAGCTAGGGTTAGGGTTAGGTTGAAAACAACACCTAGACATTTTGGAATGCCTTGGATGTATTTTAGGGTGTTTTTGAAATGCTGGAAGAGTGTTGTTTCGTTGTTTCTTTGAGAAAGAAATTTGGCCCAATTTTGAGATTTTTGCTAAGCCGCGCGCCTGTCAAATAGTGTCCGAGCTAGGGTTAGGGTTAGGTAGAAAACAACACCTAGACATTTTGGAATGCCTTGGATGTGTTTTAGGGTGTATTTGAAATGCTGGAAGAGTGTTGTTTCGTTCTTTCTTTGAGAAAGAAATTTGGCCCAATTTTGATATTTTTGCTAAGCCGCGTGCCTGTCAAATGGTGTCCGAGCTAGGGTTAGGGTAAGGTAGATAACAACACCTAGACATTTTGGAATGCCTTGGTTGTGTTTTAGGGTGTATTTGAAATGCTGCAAGAGAGTTGCTTTTTTGTTTCTTTGAGAAAGAAATTTGGCTCAATTTTGAGTTTTTGCTTAGCCGCGCGCCTGTCAAATAGTGTCCGAGATAGGGTTAGGATTAGGAAGAAAAGAACACCTAGACATTTTGGAATGCCTTGAATGTATTTTAGGGTGTATTTGAAAAGCTGGAAGAGTGTCGTTTCGTTGTTTCTTTGAGAAAGAAATTTTGCCCAATTTTGAGATTTTTGCTAAGCCTCGCGCCTGTCAACTATTATCCGAGCTATGGTTAGGGTTAGGTTGAAAACAACACCTAGACATTTTGAAATGCCTTGGATGTGTTTTAGGGTGTATTTGAAATGCTGGAAGAGTGTCGTTTCATTTTTTCTTTGAGAAAGAAATTTGGCCCAATTTTGAGATTTTAGCTAAGCCGCGCGCCTGTCAAAAAGTGTCCGAGCTAGGGTTAGGGTTATGTAGAAAACAACACCTAGACATTTTGTAATGCCTTGGATGTGTTTTAGGGTGTATTTGAAATCCTGGAAGAGTGCCATTTCGTTGTATCTTTGAGAAAGAAATTTGGCCCAATTTTGAGATTTTTGCTAAGCCGCACGCCTGTCAAATAGTGTCCGAGCTAGGGTTAGGGTTAGGTTGAAAAGAACACCTAGACATTTTGGAATGCCTTGGATGTGTTTTAGGGTGTATTTGAAATGCTGGAAGAGTGTCGTTTCGTTGTTTCTTTGAGAAAGAAATTTGGCCCAATTTTGAGATTTTTGCTAAGCCGCGCGCCTGTCAAATAGTGTCCGAGCTAGGGTTAGGGTTAGGTAGAAAACAACACCTAGACATTTTGGAATGCTTTGGATGTGTTTAAGGGTGTATTTGAAATGCTGGAAGAGTGTTGTTTCGTTGTTTCTTTGAGAAAGAAATTTGGCCCAATTTTGAGATTTTTGCTAAGCCGCGCACCTGTCAAATAGTGTCCGAGCTAGGGTTAGCTAGGGTTAGGAATAGGTAGAAAACAACACCTTGACATTTGGAATGCCTTGGATGTGTTTTAGGGTGTATTTGAAATGCTGGAAGAGTGTTGTTTCGTTCTTTCTTTGAGAAAGAAATTTGGCCCAATTTTGATATTTTTGCTAAGCCGCGCGCCTGTCAAATGGTGTCCGAGCTAGGGTTAGGGTAAGGTAGATAACAACACCTAGACATTTTGGAATGCCTTGGTTGTGTTTTAGGGTGTATTTGAAATGCTGCAAGAGAGTTGCTTTTTTGTTTCTTTGATAAAGAAATTTGGCTCAATTTTGAGTTTTTACTAAGCCGCGCGCCTGTCAAATACTGTCTGAGATAGGGTTAGGATTAGGAAGAAAAGAACACCTAGACATTTTGGAATGCCTTGGATGTGTTTTAGGGTGTATTTGAAATGCTGGAAGAGTGTTGTTTCGTTGTTTCTTTGAGAAAGAAATTTGGCCAAATTTCGAGATTTTTGCTAAGCCGCGCACCTGTCAAATAGTGTCCGAGCTAGGGTTAGCTAGGGTTAGGAATAGGTAGAAAACAACACCTTGACATTTGGAATGCCTTGGATGTGTTTTAGGGTGTATTTGAAATGCTGGAAGAGTGTCGTTTCGTTGTTTCTTTGAGAAAGAAATTTGGCTCAATTTTGAGATTTTTGCTAAGCCGCGCGCCTGTCAACTATTATCCAAGCTATGGTTAGGGTTAGGTTGAAAACAAGACGTAGACATTTTGGAATGCCTTGGATGTGTTTTACGGTGTATTTGAAATGCTGGAAAAATGTTGCTTCGTTGTTTCTTTGAGGAAGGAATTTGGCCCAATTTTGGGATTTTTGCTAAGCCGCGCGCCTGTCAAATAGTGTCCGAGCTAGATTTAGGGTTAGGTAGAAAACAACACCTAGACATTTTGCAATGCCTTGGATGTGTTTTAGGGTGTATTTGAAATGCTGGAAGAATGTTGTTTCGTTGTTTCTTTGAGATTGAAATTTGGCCCAATTTTGAGATTTTTGCTAAGCCACGCGCCTGTCAAATAGTGTCCGAGCAATGGTTAGGGTTAAGTAGAAAACAACACCTAGACATTTTGGAATGCCTTGGATGTGTTTTAGGGTGTATTTGAAATGCTGGAAGAGTGTTGTTTCGTTCTTTCTTTGAGAAAGAAATTTGGCCCAATTATGATATTTTTGCTAAGCCGCGCGCCTGTCAACTACTATCCGAGCTAGGGTTAAGGTTAGGTTGAAAACAACACCTAGACATTTTGGAATGCCTTGGATGTATTTTAGGGTGTATTTGAAATGCTGGAAGAGTGTTGTTTCGTTGTTTCTTTGAGAAAGAAATTTGGCCCAATTTTGAGATTTTTGCTAAGCCGCGCGCCTGTCAAATAGTGTCCGAGCTAGGGTTAGGGTTAGGTAGAAAACAACACCTAGACATTTTGGAATGCCTTGGATGTGTTTTAGGGTGTATTTGAAATGCTGGAAGAGTGTTGTTTCGTTCTTTCTTTGAGAAAGAAATTTGGCCCAATTTTGAGATTTTTGCTAAGCCGCGCGCCTGTCAAAAAGTGTCCGAGCTAGGGTTAGGGTTAGGTTGAAAACAACACCTAGACATTTTGGAATGCCTTGGATGTGTTTTAGGGTGTATTTGACATGCTGGAAGAGTGTGGTTTCGTTGTTTCATTGAGAATGAAATTTGGCCAAATTTTGAGATTTTTGCTAAGCCGTGCGCCTGTCAACTATTATCCGAGGTATGGTTAGGGTTAGGTTGAAAACAACACCTAGACATTTTGCAATGCCTTGGATGTGTTTTAGGGTGTATTTGAAATGCTGGAAGAGTGTCGTTTCGTTGTTTCTTTGAAAAAGAAATTTGGCCCAATTTTGAGATTTTTCCTATGCCGCGCGCCTCTCAAATAGTGTCCGAGCTAGGGTTAGGGTTAGGTTGAAAAGAACACCTAGACACTTTGGAATGCCTTGGATGTGTTTTAGGGTGTATTTGAAATGCTGGAAGAGTGTCGTTTCATTGTTTCTTTGAGAAAGAAATTTGGCCCAATTTTGAGATTTTTGCTAAGCCGCGCGCCTGTCAAATAGTGTCCGAGCTATGGTTAGGGTTAGGTTGAAAAGAACACCTAGACATTTTGGAATGCCTTGGATGTGTTTTAGGGTGTATTTGAAATGCTGGTAGAGTGTTGTTTCGTTGTTTCTTTGAGAAAGAAATTTGGCCCATTTTGAGATTTTTGCTAAGCCGCGTGCCTGACATATAGTGTCCGAGCTAGGTTTAGGGTTATGTAGAAAACAACACCTAGTCATTTTGGAATGCCTTGGATGTGTTTTAGGGTGTATTTGAAATGCTGGAAGAGTGTCGTTTCGTTGTTTCTTTGAGAAAGAAATTTGGCTCAATTTTGAGATTTTTGCTAAGCCGCGCGCCTGTCAACTATTATCCAAGCTATGGTTAGGGTTAGGTTGAAAACAAGACGTAGACATTTTGGAATGCCTTGGATTTGTTTTAGGGTGTATTTGAAATCCTGGAAGAGTGCCGTTTCGTTGTTTCTTTGAGAAAGAAATCTGGCTCAATTTTGAGATTTTTGCTAAGCCGCGCGCCTGTCAAAAGGTGTCCGAGCTAGGGTTAGGGTTATGTAGAAAACAACACCTAGACATTTTGGAATGCCTTGGATGTGTTTTAGCGTGTATTTGAAATGCTGGAAGAGTGTCGTTTCGTTGTTTCTTTGAGAAAGAAATTTGGCCCAATTTTGAGATTTTTGCTAAGCCGCGCGCCTGTCAAATAGTGTCCGAGCTATGGTTAGGGTTAGGTTGAAAAGAACACCTAGACATTTTGGAATGCCTTGGATGTGTTTTAGGGTGTATTTGAAATGCTGGAAGAGTGTTGTTTCGTTGTTTCATTGAGAATTAAATTTGGCCAAATTTTGAGATTTTTGCTAAGCCGTGCGCCTGTCAACTATTATCCGAGGTATGGTTAGGGTTAGGTTGAAAACAACACCTAGACATTTTGCAATGCCTTGGATGTGTTTTAGGGTGTATTTGAACTGCTGGAAGAGTGTCGTTTCGATGTTTCTTTGAGAAAGAAATTTGGCCCAATTTTGAGATTTTTGCTAAGCCGCGCGCCTGTCAAGAAGTGTCCGAGCTAGAGTTAGGATTAGGTGGAAAACAACACCTAGACATTTTGGAATGCCTTGGATGTGTTTTAGGGTGTATTTGAAATGCTGGAAGAGAGTCGTTTCATTGTTTCTTTGAGAAAGAAATTTGGCCCAATTTTGAGATTTTTACTAAGCCGCGCGCCTGTCAACTATTATCCGAGCTATGGTTAGGGTTAGGTTGCAAACAACACCTAGACATTTTGGAATGCCTTGGATGTGTTTTAGGGTGTATTTGAAATGCTGGAAGAGTGTCGTTTCATTTTTTCTTTGAGAAAGAAATTTGGCCCAATTTTGAGATTTTTGCTAAGCCGCGCGCCTGTCAAAAAGTGTCCGAGCTAGTGTTAGGGTTATGTAGAAAACAACACCTAGACATTTTGTAATGCCTTGGATGTGTTTTAGGGTGTATTTGAAATTTTGGAAGAGTGCCATTTCGTTGTTTCTTTGAGAAAGAAATTTGGCCCAATTTTGAGATTTTTGCTAAGCCGCGCGCCTGTCAAAAAGTGTCCGAGCTAGGGTTAGGGTTATGTAGAAAACAACACCTAGACATTTTGTAATGCCTTGGATGTGTTTTAGGGTGTATTTGTAATGCTGGAAGAGTGTCGTTTCATTGTTTCTTTGAGAAAGAAATTTGGCCCAATTTTGAGATTTTTGCTAAGCCGCGCGCCTGTCAAGAAGTGTCCGAGCTAGGGTTAGGATTATGTGGAAAACAACACCTAGACATTTTGGAATGCCTTGGATGTGTTTTAGGGTGTATTTGAAATGCTGGAAGAGTGTTGTTTCGTTGTTTCATTGAGAATGAAATTTGGCCAAATTTTGAGATTTTTGCTAAGCCGTGCGCCTGTCAACTATTATCCGAGGTATGGTTAGGGTTAGGTTGAAAACAACACCTAGACATTTTGCAATGCCTTGGATGTGTTTTAGGGTGTATTTGAAATGCTGGAAGAGTGTCGTTTCGTTGTTTCTTTGAGAAAGAAATTTGGCCCAATTTTGAGATTTTTGCTAAGCCGCGCGCCTGTCAAATAGTGTCCGAGCTAGGGTTAGGGTTAGGTTGAAAAGAACACCTAGACATTTTGGAATGCCTTAGATGTGTTTTAGGGTGTATTTTAAATGCTGGAAGAGTGTCGGTTCGTTGTTTCTTTGAGAAAGAAATTTGGCCCAATTTTGAGATTTTTGCTAAGCCGCGCGCCTGTCAAATAGTGTCCGAGCTAGGGTTAGGGTTAGGTTGAAAAGAACACCTAGACATTTTGGAATGCCTTCGATGTGTTTTAGGGTGTATTTGAAATGCTGGAAGAGTGTCGTTTCGTTGTTTCTTTGAGAAAGAAATTTGGCCCAATTTTGAGATTTTTGCTAAGCCGCGCGCCTGTCAACTATTATCCGAGCTATGGTTAGGGTTAGGTAGAAAACAACACCTAGAGATTTTTCAATGCCTTGGATGTGTTTTAGGATGTATTTGAAATGCTGGAAGAGTGTCGTTTCGTTGTTTCTTTGAGAAAGAAATTTGGCCCAATTTTGAGATTTTTGCTAAGCCGCGCGCCTGTCAAATAGTGTCCGAGCTATGGTTAGGGTTAGGTTGAAAAGAACACCTAGACATTTTGGAATGCCTTGGATGTGTTTTAGGGTGTATTTGAAATGCTGGAAGAGTGTTGTTTCGTTGTTTCATTGAGAATTAAATTTGGCCAAATTTTGAGATTTTTGCTAAGCCGTGCGCCTGTCAACTATTATCCGAGGTATGGTTAGGGTTAGGTTGAAAACAACACCTAGACATTTTGCAATGCCTTGGATGTGTTTTAGGGTGTATTTGAACTGCTGGAAGAGTGTCGTTTCGATGTTTCTTTGAGAAAGAAATTTGGCCCAATTTTGAGATTTTTGCTAAGCCGCGCGCCTGTCAAGAAGTGTCCGAGCTAGAGTTAGGATTAGGTGGAAAACAACACCTAGACATTTTGGAATGCCTTGGATGTGTTTTAGGGTGTATTTGAAATGCTGGAAGAGAGTCGTTTCATTGTTTCTTTGAGAAAGAAATTTGGCCCAATTTTGAGATTTTTACTAAGCCGCGCGCCTGTCAACTATTATCCGAGCTATGGTTAGGGTTAGGTTGCAAACAACACCTAGACATTTTGGAATGCCTTGGATGTGTTTTAGGGTGTATTTGAAATGCTGGAAGAGTGTCGTTTCATTTTTTCTTTGAGAAAGAAATTTGGCCCAATTTTGAGATTTTTGCTAAGCCGCGCGCCTGTCAAAAAGTGTCCGAGCTAGTGTTAAGGTTATGTAGAAAACAACACCTAGACATTTTGTAATGCCTTGGATGTGTTTTAGGGTGTATTTGAAATTTTGGAAGAGTGCCATTTCGTTGTTTCTTTGAGAAAGAAATTTGGCCCAATTTTGAGATTTTTGCTAAGCCGCGCGCCTGTCAAAAAGTGTCCGAGCTAGGGTTAGGGTTATGTAGAAAACAACACCTAGACATTTTGTAATGCCTTGGATGTGTTTTAGGGTGTATTTGTAATGCTGGAAGAGTGTCGTTTCATTGTTTCTTTGAGAAAGAAATTTGGCCCAATTTTGAGATTTTTGCTAAGCCGCGCGCCTGTCAAGAAGTGTCCGAGCTAGGGTTAGGATTATGTGGAAAACAACACCTAGACATTTTGGAATGCCTTGGATGTGTTTTAGGGTGTATTTGAAATGCTGGAAGAGTGTTGTTTCGTTGTTTCATTGAGAATGAAATTTGGCCAAATTTTGAGATTTTTGCTAAGCCGTGCGCCTGTCAACTATTATCCGAGGTATGGTTAGGGTTAGGTTGAAAACAACACCTAGACATTTTGCAATGCCTTGGATGTGTTTTAGGGTGTATTTGAAATGCTGGAAGAGTGTCGTTTCGTTGTTTCTTTGAGAAAGAAATTTGGCCCAATTTTGAGATTTTTGCTAAGCCGCGCACCTGTCAAATAGTGTCCGAGCTAGGGTTAGGGTTAGGTTGAAAAGAACACCTAGACATTTTGGAATGCCTTGGATGTGTTTTAGGGTGTATTTGAAATGCTGGAAGAGTGTTGTTTCGTTGTTTCTTTGAGAAAGAAATTTGGCCAAATTTCGAGATTTTTGCTAAGCCGCGCACCTGTCAAATAGTGTCCTAGCTGGGGTTAGGGTTAGGTTGAAAAGAACACCTAGACATTTTGAAATGCCTTGGATGTATTTTAGGGTGTATTTGAAATGCTGGAAGAGTGTTGTTTCGTTCTGTCTTTGAGAAAGAAATCTGATCCAATTTTGATATTTTTGCTAAGCCGCGCGCCTGTCAAATGGTGTCCGAGCTAGGGTTAGGGTAAGGTAGATAACAACACCTAGACATTTTGGAATGCCTTGGTTGTGTTTCAGGGTGTATTTGAAATGCTGCAAGAGAGTTGCTTTTTTGTTTCTTTGAGAAAGGAATTTGGCCCAATTTTGAGATTTTTGCTAAGCCGCGCGCCTGTCAAATAGTGTCCGAGCTAGGATTAGGGTTAGGTTGAAAAGAACACCTAGACATTTTGTAATGCCTTGGATGTGTTTTAGTGTGTATTTGAAATGCTGCAAGGGAGTTGCTTTTTTGTTTCATTGAGAAAGAAATTTGGCTCAATTTTGAGTTTTTGCTAAGCCGCGCGCCTGTCAAATAGTGTCCGAGATAGGGTTAGGATTAGGAAGAAAAGAACATCTAGACATTTTGGAATGCCTTGAATGTATTTTAGGGTGTATTTGAAATGCTGGAAGAGTGTCGTTTCGTTGTTTCTTTGAGAAAGAAATTTGGCCCAATTTTGAGATTTTTGCTAAGCCTCGCGCCTGTCAACTATTATCCGAGCTATGGTTAGGGTTAGGTTGAAAACAACACCTAGACATTTTGCAATGCCTTGGATGTGTTTTAGGGTGTATTTGAAATGCTGGAAGAGTGTCGTTTCATTTTTTCTTTGAGAAAGAAATTTGGCCCAATTTTGAGATTTTTGCTAAGCCGCGCGCCTGTCAAATAGTGTCCGAGCTAAGGTTAGGTTGAAAAGAACACCTAGACATTTGTAATGCCTTGGATGTATTGTAGGGTGTATTTGAAATGCTGGAAGAGTGTTGTTTCGTTGTTTCTTTGAGAAAGAAATTTGGCCCAATTTTGAGATTTTTGCTAAGCCGCGCGCCTGTCAAATAGTGTCCAAGCTAGGGTTAGGGTTAGATTGAAAAGAACACCTAGACATTTTGGAATGCCTTGGATGTGTTTTAGGGTGTATTTGAAATGCTGGAAGAGTGTTGTTTTGTTGTTTATTTGAGAAAGAAATTTGGCTCAATTTTGAGATTTTTGCTAAGCCGTGCGCCTGTCAACTAGTATCCGAGCTATGGTTAGGGTTAGGTTGAAAAGAACACCTAGACATTTGTAATGCCTTGGATGTATTGTAGGGTGTATTTGAAATGCTGGAAGAGTGTTGTTTCGTTGTTTCTTTGAGAAAGAAATTTGGCCCAATTTTGAGATTTTTGCTAAGCCGCGCGCCTGTCAAAAAGTGTCCGAGCTAGTGTTAGGGTTATGTAGAAAACAACACCTAGACATTTTGGAATGCCTTGGATGTGTTTTAGGGTGTATTTGAAATTTTGGAAGAGTGCCATTTCGTTGTTTCTTTGAGAAAGAAATTTGGCCCAATTTTGAGATTTTTGCTAAGCCGCGCGCCTGTCAAAAAGTGTCCGAGCTAGGGTTAGGGTTATGTAGAAAACAACACCTAGACATTTTGGAATGCCTTGGATGTGTTTTAGGGTGTATTTGAAATGCTGGAAGAGTGTTGTTTCGTTGTTTCTTTGAGAAAGAAATTTGGCCAAATTTCGAGATTTTTGCTAAGCCGCGCACCTGTCAAATAGTGTCCGAGCTAGGGTTAGCTAGGGTTAGGAATAGGTAGAAAACAACACCTTGACATTTGGAATGCCTTGGATGTGTTTTACGGTGTATTTGAAATGCTGGAAAAATGTTGCTTCGTTGTTTCTTTGAGGAAGGAATTTGGCCCAATTTTGGGATTTTTGCTAAGCCGCGCGCCTGTCAAATAGTGTCCGAGCTAGATTTAGGGTTAGGTAGAAAACAACACCTAGACATTTTGCAATGCCTTGGATGTGTTTTAGGGTGTATTTGAAATGCTGGAAGAATGTTGTTTCGTTGTTTCTTTGAGATTGAAATTTGGCCCAATTTTGAGATTTTTGCTAAGCCACGCGCCTGTCAAATAGTGTCCGAGCAATGGTTAGGGTTAGGTAGAAAACAACACCTAGACATTTTGGAATGCCTTGGATGTGTTTTAGGGTGTATTTGAAATGCTGGAAGAGTGTTGTTTCGTTCTTTCTTTGAGAAAGAAATTTGGCCCAATTATGATATTTTTGCTAAGCCGCGCGCCTGTCAACTACTATCCGAGCTAGGGTTAAGGTTAGGTTGAAAACAACACCTAGACATTTTGGAATGCCTTGGATGTATTTTAGGGTGTATTTGAAATGCTGGAAGAGTGTTGTTTCGTTGTTTCTTTGAGAAAGAAATTTGGCCCAATTTTGAGATTTTTGCTAAGCCGCGCGCCTGTCAAATAGTGTCCGAGCTAGGGTTAGGGTTAGGTAGAAAACAACACCTAGACATTTTGGAATGCCTTGGATGTGTTTTAGGGTGTATTTGAAATGCTGGAAGAGTGTTGTTTCGTTCTTTCTTTGAGAAAGAAATTTGGCCCAATTTTGATATTTTTGCTAAGCCGCGCGCCTGTCAAATGGTGTCCGAGCTAGGGTTAGGGTAAGGTAGATAACAACACCTAGACATTTTGGAATGCCATGGTTGTGTTTTAGGGTGTATTTGAAATGCTGCAAGAGAGTTGCTTTTTTGTTTCTTTGAGAAAGAAATTTGGCTCAATTTTGAGTTTTTGCTAAGCCGCGCGCCTGTCAAATAGTGTCCGAGATAGTGTTAGAATTAGGAAGAAAAGAACACCTAGACATTTTGGAATGCCTTGGATGTGTTTTAGGGTGTATTTGAAATGCTGGAAGAGTGTTGTTTCATTGTTTCTTTGAGAAAGAAATTTGGCCCAATTTTGAGATTTTTGCTAAGCCTCGCGCCTGTCAACTATTATCCGAGGTATGGTTAGGGTTAGGTTGAAAACAACACCTAGACATTTTGCAATGCCTTGGATGTGTTTTAGGGTGTATTTCAAATGCTGGAAGGGTGTCTTTTCATTTTTTCTTTGAGAAAGAAATTTGGCCCAATTTTGAGATTTTTGCTAAGCCGCGCGCCTGTCAAAAAGTGTCCGAGCTAGGGTTAGGGTTATGTAGAAAACAACACCTAGACATTTTGGAATGCCTTGGATGTGTTTTAGGGTGTATTTGACATGCTGGAAGAGTGTGGTTTCGTTGTTTCATTGAGAATGAAATTTGGCCAAATTTTGAGATTTTTGCTAAGCCGTGCGCCTCTCAACTATTATCCGAGGTATGGTTAGGGTTAGGTTGAAAACAACACCTAGACATTTTGCAATGCCTTGGATGTGTTTTAGGGTGTATTTGAAATGCTGGAAGAGTGTCGTTTCGTTGTTTCTTTGAAAAAGAAATTTGGCCCAATTTTGAGATTTTTCCTATGCCGCGCGCCTCTCAAATAGTGTCCGAGCTAGGGTTAGGGTTAGGTTGAAAAGAACACCTAGACACTTTGGAATGCCTTGGATGTGTTTTAGCGTGTATTTGAAATGCTGGAAGAGTGTCGTTTCGTTGTTTCTTTGAGAAAGAAATTTAGCCCAATTTTGAGATTTTTGCTAAGCCTCGCGCCTGTCAACAATTATCCAAGCTATGGTTAGGGTTAGGTTGAAAACAAGACGTAGACATTTTGGAATGCCTTGGATTTGTTTTAGGGTGTATTTGAAATCCTGGAAGAGTGCCGTTTCGTTGTTTCTTTGAGAAAGAAATCTGGCTCAATTTTGAGATTTTTGCTAAGCCGCGCGCCTGTCAAAAGGTGTCCGAGCTAGGGTTAGGGTTATGTAGAAAACAACACCTAGACATTTTGGAATGCCTTGGATGTGTTTTAGCGTGTATTTGAAATGCTGGAAGAGTGTCGTTTCGTTGTTTCTTTGAGAAAGAAATTTGGCCCAATTTTGAGATTTTTGCTAAGCCGCGCGCCTGTCAAATAGTGTCCGAGCTATGGTTAGGGTTAGGTTGAAAAGAACACCTTGACATTTTGGAATGCCTTGGATGTGTTTTAGGGTGTATTTGAAATGCTGGAAGAGTGTTGTTTCGTTGTTTCATTGAGAATTAAATTTGGCCAAATTTTGAGATTTTTGCTAAGCCGTGCGCCTGTCAACTATTATCCGAGGTATGGTTAGGGTTAGGTTGAAAACAACACCTAGACATTTTGCAATGCCTTGGATGTGTTTTAGGGTGTATTTGAACTGCTGGAAGAGTGTCGTTTCGATGTTTCTTTGAGAAAGAAATTTGGCCCAATTTTGAGATTTTTGCTAAGCCGCGCGCCTGTCAAGAAGTGTCCGAGCTAGAGTTAGGATTAGGTGGAAAACAACACCTAGACATTTTGGAATGCCTTGGATGTGTTTTAGGGTGTATTTGAAATGCTGGAAGAGAGTCGTTTCATTGTTTCTTTGAGAAAGAAATTTGGCCCAATTTTGAGATTTTTACTAAGCCGCGCGCCTGTCAACTATTATCCGAGCTATGGTTAGGGTTAGGTTGCAAACAACACCTAGACATTTTGGAATGCCTTGGATGTGTTTTAGGGTGTATTTGAAATGCTGGAAGAGTGTCGTTTCATTTTTTCTTTGAGAAAGAAATTTGGCCCAATTTTGAGATTTTTGCTAAGCCGCGCGCCTGTCAAAAAGTGTCCGAGCTAGTGTTAGGGTTATGTAGAAAACAACACCTAGACATTTTGTAATGCCTTGGATGTGTTTTAGGGTGTATTTGAAATTTTGGAAGAGTGCCATTTCGTTGTTTCTTTGAGAAAGAAATTTGGCCCAATTTTGAGATTTTTGCTAAGCCGCGCGCCTGTCAAAAAGTGTCCGAGCTAGGGTTAGGGTTATGTAGAAAACAACACCTAGACATTTTGTAATGCCTTGGATGTGTTTTAGGGTGTATTTGTAATGCTGGAAGAGTGTCGTTTCATTGTTTCTTTGAGAAAGAAATTTGGCCCAATTTTGAGATTTTTGCTAAGCCGCGCGCCTGTCAAGAAGTGTCCGAGCTAGGGTTAGGATTATGTGGAAAACAACACCTAGACATTTTGGAATGCCTTGGATGTGTTTTAGGGTGTATTTGAAATGCTGGAAGAGTGTTGTTTCGTTGTTTCATTGAGAATGAAATTTGGCCAAATTTTGAGATTTTTGCTAAGCCGTGCGCCTGTCAACTATTATCCGAGGTATGGTTAGGGTTAGGTTGAAAAGAACACCTAGACATTTTGAAATGCCTTGGATGTATTTTAGGGTGTATTTGAAATGCTGGAAGAGTGTTGTTTCGTTCTGTCTTTGAGAAAGAAATCTGATCCAATTTTGATATTTTTGCTAAGCCGCGCGCCTGTCAAATGGTGTCCGAGCTAGGGTTAGGGTAAGGTAGATAACAACACCTAGACATTTTGGAATGCCTTGGTTGTGTTTCAGGGTGTATTTGAAATGCTGCAAGAGAGTTGCTTTTTTGTTTCTTTGAGAAAGGAATTTGGCCCAATTTTGAGATTTTTGCTAAGCCGCGCGCCTGTCAAATAGTGTCCGAGCTAGGATTAGGGTTAGGTTGAAAAGAACACCTAGACATTTTGTAATGCCTTGGATGTGTTTTAGTGTGTATTTGAAATGCTGCAAGGGAGTTGCTTTTTTGTTTCATTGAGAAAGAAATTTGGCTCAATTTTGAGTTTTTGCTAAGCCGCGCGCCTGTCAAATAGTGTCCGAGATAGGGTTAGGATTAGGAAGAAAAGAACATCTAGACATTTTGGAATGCCTTGGATGTATTTTAGGGTGTATTTGAAATGCTGGAAGAGTGTTGTTTCGTTGTTTCTTTGAGAAAGAAATTTGGCCCAATTTTGAGATTTTTGCTAAGCCGCGCGCCTGTCAAATAGTGTCCGAGCTAGGGTTAGGGTTAGGTAGAAAACAACACCTAGACATTTTGGAATGCCTTGGATGTGTTTTAGGGTGTATTTGAAATGCTGGAAGAGTGTTGTTTCGTTCTTTCTTTGAGAAAGAAATTTGGCCCAATTTTGATATTTTTGCTAAGCCGCGCGCCTGTCAAATGGTGTCCGAGCTAGGGTTAGGGTAAGGTAGATAACAACACCTAGACATTTTGGAATGCCATGGTTGTGTTTTAGGGTGTATTTGAAATGCTGCAAGAGAGTTGCTTTTTTGTTTCTTTGAGAAAGAAATTTGGCTCAATTTTGAGTTTTTGCTAAGCCGCGCGCCTGTCAAATAGTGTCCGAGATAGTGTTAGAATTAGGAAGAAAAGAACACCTAGACATTTTGGAATGCCTTGGATGTGTTTTAGGGTGTATTTGAAATGCTGGAAGAGTGTTGTTTCATTGTTTCTTTGAGAAAGAAATTTGGCCCAATTTTGAGATTTTTGCTAAGCCTCGCGCCTGTCAACTATTATCCGAGGTATGGTTAGGGTTAGGTTGAAAACAACACCTAGACATTTTGCAATGCCTTGGATGTGTTTTAGGGTGTATTTCAAATGCTGGAAGGGTGTCTTTTCATTTTTTCTTTGAGAAAGAAATTTGGCCCAATTTTGAGATTTTTGCTAAGCCGCGCGCCTGTCAAAAAGTGTCCGAGCTAGGGTTAGGGTTATGTAGAAAACAACACCTAGACATTTTGGAATGCCTTGGATGTGTTTTAGGGTGTATTTGACATGCTGGAAGAGTGTGGTTTCGTTGTTTCATTGAGAATGAAATTTGGCCAAATTTTGAGATTTTTGCTAAGCCGTGCGCCTGTCAACTATTATCCGAGGTATGGTTAGGGTTAGGTTGAAAACAACACCTAGACATTTTGCAATGCCTTGGATGTGTTTTAGGGTGTATTTGAAATGCTGGAAGAGTGTCGTTTCGTTGTTTCTTTGAAAAAGAAATTTGGCCCAATTTTGAGATTTTTCCTATGCCGCGCGCCTCTCAAATAGTGTCCGAGCTAGGGTTAGGGTTAGGTTGAAAAGAACACCTAGACACTTTGGAATGCCTTGGATGTGTTTTAGCGTGTATTTGAAATGCTGGAAGAGTGTCGTTTCGTTGTTTCTTTGAGAAAGAAATTTGGCCCAATTTTGAGATTTTTGCTAAGCCTCGCGCCTGTCAACAATTATCCAAGCTATGGTTAGGGTTAGGTTGAAAACAAGACGTAGACATTTTGGAATGCCTTGGATTTGTTTTAGGGTGTATTTGAAATCCTGGAAGAGTGCCGTTTCGTTGTTTCTTTGAGAAAGAAATTTGGCCCAATTTTGAGATTTTTGCTAAGCCGCGCGCCTGTCAAATAGTGTCCGAGCTATGGTTAGGGTTAGGTTGAAAAGAACACCTTGACATTTTGGAATGCCTTGGATGTGTTTTAGGGTGTATTTGAAATGCTGGAAGAGTGTTGTTTCGTTGTTTCATTGAGAATTAAATTTGGCCAAATTTTGAGATTTTTGCTAAGCCGTGCGCCTGTCAACTATTATCCGAGGTATGGTTAGGGTTAGGTTGAAAACAACACCTAGACATTTTGCAATGCCTTGGATGTGTTTTAGGGTGTATTTGAACTGCTGGAAGAGTGTCGTTTCGATGTTTCTTTGAGAAAGAAATTTGGCCCAATTTTGAGATTTTTGCTAAGCCGCGCGCCTGTCAAGAAGTGTCCGAGCTAGAGTTAGGATTAGGTGGAAAACAACACCTAGACATTTTGGAATGCCTTGGATGTGTTTTAGGGTGTATTTGAAATGCTGGAAGAGAGTCGTTTCATTGTTTCTTTGAGAAAGAAATTTGGCCCAATTTTGAGATTTTTACTAAGCCGCGCGCCTGTCAACTATTATCCGAGCTATGGTTAGGGTTAGGTTGCAAACAACACCTAGACATTTTGGAATGCCTTGGATGTGTTTTAGGGTGTATTTGAAATGCTGGAAGAGTGTCGTTTCATTTTTTCTTTGAGAAAGAAATTTGGCCCAATTTTGAGATTTTTGCTAAGCCGCGCGCCTGTCAAAAAGTGTCCGAGCTAGTGTTAGGGTTATGTAGAAAACAACACCTAGACATTTTGTAATGCCTTGGATGTGTTTTAGGGTGTATTTGAAATTTTGGAAGAGTGCCATTTCGTTGTTTCTTTGAGAAAGAAATTTGGCCCAATTTTGAGATTTTTGCTAAGCCGCGCGCCTGTCAAAAAGTGTCCGAGCTAGGGTTAGGGTTATGTAGAAAACAACACCTAGACATTTTGTAATGCCTTGGATGTGTTTTAGGGTGTATTTGTAATGCTGGAAGAGTGTCGTTTCATTGTTTCTTTGAGAAAGAAATTTGGCCCAATTTTGAGATTTTTGCTAAGCCGCGCGCCTGTCAAGAAGTGTCCGAGCTAGGGTTAGGATTATGTGGAAAACAACACCTAGACATTTTGGAATGCCTTGGATGTGTTTTAGGGTGTATTTGAAATGCTGGAAGAGTGTTGTTTCGTTGTTTCATTGAGAATGAAATTTGGCCAAATTTTGAGATTTTTGCTAAGCCGTGCGCCTGTCAACTATTATCCGAGGTATGGTTAGGGTTAGGTTGAAAAGAACACCTAGACATTTTGAAATGCCTTGGATGTATTTTAGGGTGTATTTGAAATGCTGGAAGAGTGTTGTTTCGTTCTGTCTTTGAGAAAGAAATCTGATCCAATTTTGATATTTTTGCTAAGCCGCGCGCCTGTCAAATGGTGTCCGAGCTAGGGTTAGGGTAAGGTAGATAACAACACCTAGACATTTTGGAATGCCTTGGTTGTGTTTCAGGGTGTATTTGAAATGCTGCAAGAGAGTTGCTTTTTTGTTTCTTTGAGAAAGGAATTTGGCCCAATTTTGAGATTTTTGCTAAGCCGCGCGCCTGTCAAATAGTGTCCGAGCTAGGATTAGGGTTAGGTTGAAAAGAACACCTAGACATTTTGTAATGCCTTGGATGTGTTTTAGTGTGTATTTGAAATGCTGCAAGGGAGTTGCTTTTTTGTTTCATTGAGAAAGAAATTTGGCTCAATTTTGAGTTTTTGCTAAGCCGCGCGCCTGTCAAAAAGTGTCCGAGCTAGGGTTAGGGTTATGTAGAAAACAAAACCTATACATTTTGGAATGCCTTAGATGTGTTTTAGGGTGTATTTGAAATGCTGGAAGAGTGTCGTTTCGTTGTTTCTTTGAGAAAGAAATTTGGCCCAATTTTGAGATTTTTGCTAAGCCGCGCGCCTGTCAAATAGTGTCCGAGCTAAGGTTAGGGTTAGGTTGAAAAGAACACCTAGACATTTGTAATGCCTTGGATGTATTGTAGGGTGTATTTGAAATGCTGGAAGAGTGTTGTTTCGTTGTTTCTTTGAGAAAGAAATTTGGCCCAATTTTGAGATTTTTGCTAAGCCGCGCGCCTGTCAAATAGTGTCCAAGCTAGGGTTAGGGTTAGATTGAAAAGAACACCTAGACATTTTGGAATGCCTTGGATGTGTTTTAGGGTGTATTTGAAATGCTGGAAGAGTGTTGTTTTGTTGTTTATTTGAGAAAGAAATTTGGCTCAATTTTGAGATTTTTGCTAAGCCGTGCGCCTGTCAACTAGTATCCGAGCTATGGTTAGGGTTAGGTTGAAAAGAACACCTAGACATTTGTAATGCCTTGGATGTATTGTAGGGTGTATTTGAAATGCTGGAAGAGTGTTGTTTCGTTGTTTCTTTGAGAAAGAAATTTGGCCCAATTTTGAGATTTTTGCTAAGCCACGCGCCTGTCAAATAGTTTCCGAGCTAGGGTTAGGGTTAGGTAGAAAACAACACCTAGACATTTTGGAATGCCTTGGATGTGTTTTAGGGTGTATTTGAAATGCTGGAAGAGTGTCGTTTCATTGTTTCTTTGAGAAAGAAATTTGGCCCAATTTTGAGATTTTTGCTAAGCCGCGCGCCTGTCAAAAAGTGTCCGAGCTAGTGTTAGGGTTATGTAGAAAACAACACCTAGACATTTTGTAATGCCTTGGATGTGTTTTAGGGTGTATTTGAAATTTTGGAAGAGTGCCATTTCGTTGTTTCTTTGAGAAAGAAATTTGGCCCAATTTTGAGATTTTTGCTAAGCCGCGCGCCTGTCAAAAAGTGTCCGAGCTAGGGTTAGGGTTATGTAGAAAACAACACCTAGACATTTTGGAATGCCTTGGATGTGTTTTAGGGTGTATTTGAAATGCTGGAAGAGTGTTGTTTCGTTGTTTTTTTGAGAAAGAAATTTGGCCCAATTTTGAGATTTTTGCTAAGCCGCGCGCCTGTCAAATAGTGTCCGAGCTAGGGTTAGGGTTAGGTTGAAAAGAACACCTAGACATTTTGGAATGCCTTGGATGTGTTTTAGGGTGTATTTTAAATGCTGGAAGAGTGTCGTTTCGTTGTTTCTTTGAGAAAGAAATTTGGCCCAATTTTGAGATTTTTGTTAAGCCGCGCACCTGTCAAATAGTGTCCGAGCTAGGGTTAGGGTTAGGTTGAAAAGAACACCTAGACATTTTGGAATGCCTTCGATGTGTTTTAGGGTGTATTTGAAATGCTGGAAGAGTGTCGTTTCGTTGTTTCTTTGAGAAAGAAATTTGGCCCAATTTTGAGATTTTTGCTAAGCCGCTCGCCTGTCAACTATTATCCGAGCTATGGTTAGGGTTAGGTTGAAAACAACACCTAGAGATTTTTCAATGCCTTGGATGTGTTTTAGGATGTATTTGAAATGCTGGAAGAGTGTCGTTTCGTTCTTTCTTTGAGAAAGAAATTTGGCCCAATTTTGAGATTTTTGCTAAGCCGCGCGCCTGTCAAATATTGTCCGAGCTATGGTTAGGAATAGGTTGAAAAGAACACCTAGACATTTTGGAATGCCTTGGATGTGTTTTAGGGTGTATTTGAAATGCTGGAAGAGTGTTGTTTCGTTGTTTCTTTGAGAAAGAAATTTGGCCAAATTTCGAGATTTTTGCTAAGCTGCGCACCTGTCAAATAGTGTCCTAGCTGGGGTTAGGGTTAGGTTGAAAAGAACACCTAGACATTTTGAAATGCCTTGGATGTATTTTAGGGTGTATTTGAAATGCTGGAAGAGTGTTGTTTCGTTGTTTCTTTGAGAAAGAAATCTGGTCCAATTTTGAGATTTTTGCTAAGCCGCGCGCCTGTCAAATAGTGTCCGAGCTAGGGTTAGGGTTAGGTAGAAAACAACACCTAGACATTTTGGAATGCCTTGGATGTGTTTTAGGGTGTATTTGAAATGCTGGAAGAGTGTTGTTTCGTTCTGTCTTTGAGAAAGAAATTTGGCCCAATTTTGATATTTTTGCTAAGCCGCGCGCCTGTCAAATGGTGTCCGAGCTAGTGTTAGGGTAGGGTAGATAACAACACCTAGACATTTTGGAATGCCTTGGTTGTGTTTCAGGGTGTATTTGAAATGCTGCAAGAGAGTTGCTTTTTTGTTTCTTTGAGAAAGGAATTTGGCCCAATTTTGAGATTTTTGCTAAGCCGCGCGCCTGTCAAATAGTGTCCAAGCTACAGATGCAGCCATTCAAAATGCGCGGGCGATACCGCATTATTTTCCGGTACGCTGTACGCAGTCTACCGCAAGCTACCGGTAAATACCGCGAGTTACCGGTAAATACCGCTAGCAAAATAATAGTATCCGGAATTTCCGCAAGGTGGAGCTAATAAAGCTCAACCTCTCATGTTTGAGCTGTAGCCATCAAAGTCTTTAACGAAGATATTAATAATAGTATTAATAATAAATGACCTTGGACAAGCTGTAAACTCAAAGTATTGCCCTGGTCCACATTCTTTTTTTCATTGACCGTCTTTGTAAAAGTAACGCCACAGCATTTCGCAATCACGCATTTTTTTCCAATCATGCAAAGTACAGTGATTCACCATGCCTTTCACATGCTCATAAAAGAGATTGATTTAGGGACATAAACATATTACCGTATGCAAACTGTACTGTATACAGTATGTATATGTATATTTAATGTCTTAACTGTGCCCGTTTAAGTATTGAATATTCATATCTAATTTTACCACTGAAGGGAAATCTTAGTAGCTGAGCATAAAAACAATAGGAGCATACTGCAACGCGTGTGAAGGCCATAAACGATATTAATTTTGGAACATAAACATACAGTATATGGCTGGTCTCGGTACTTTAAAGAAAACATACACGAAACATGGTTTCATTATGACCAGAATCTTGAGATATTTTTAACTTGATTTACAGTATTTGAGAGGTATGTCTTAACACCGATACTACAGTGCTTAAGTACTACTCACGTATATGTTTCTAGGTTTATATTATGCATTTCATACGGTCAAATTACTTTTGAGCAACTAATAAGAAGCGCGAAACGGTATGCGTTTTACTTTCGTTTCGTGCTGGGACCCGTGGATTGATTAGAGATATCAAGTACATACAAGTCATTTTTTAAATGTTGTAGTTCGTCTTGAAAAAATGTTACGAGTACATCATCTATCAACAATTACACAGGTTCTGTTTCCATATTGCGGATTTTGGTTACGTAATATTATTTTCTAGATTTCACGTTGTGAATATATGATTTGGGCAAACAGAGCCGCAAAGAAGTACATTATGGGTTGTTGTTTTTTTTTGCAGTTTTATCTAGAACAAGCGATGCTTAAACCTTTGTCTGATTCTTGTGAAACTATCCACACGACAGTTACAGTACCTAGGAGTTGACTTCAGTGATGTCACTGATGGGATGTTTCTAAAAATCCATCCTCTGTAAAACGTCTTCTCTAGTTGTCCTGCATATGTATTCGCTAATGAAGCTGTGTGTTCTGAGCCTGGATCTCTACATTTCTGTATGAACCACCTTAGAGGGCTAAAGACAGCTTGTGTTTAAATTGAGTGTAAGGCAATTTATGCTTCTAAAGTCATGGTCAGCATTTTTGTACTGTGCTGTAAACTTGTTCTGTGCCTAGTCACATTATTTTATAGCGTTTTCATAGCGTTATCAAATCTGGTGGCGCTGTGTTAGTTTCCTGACTCCCATGTCACATGGTCTGTGATTGTAACCTGTAATACCGGTTTAATTCGTCACAGCCAGCACTCCGGTTGTAAAGTAGAAGCAGGCGAGATTTCCAGCGAAAAACACCTCCCCCTTCTTCAGGTGTGAGGGTCTTCTGCTCAGAATGAAACGCTAAAATGTAATGTAGGCTCTGAATGGGTTCTGACTTGCTTTAACAAAATATGTTTACAAATCCTTTCACCTGGCATTTTCGTAGTTAGAAATTATGGAACGCTCTGTTAAAAGCAAGGGAGTTTTTATGTCCGTTGCAGTTCTTTTGCAACATGAATATAATTATATCGTTATTAATTTCTTGAGATACGCGATTCCATATTATATTCCCTTTTAATCAAATTCTAAAAGTATGCTTGTTGACTCCGGTATCGCGTTAGTTAAAGACTTCGATGCTTAAAATGTTTAGGAGAAATGGAATACTGGTGTGTATGTTTTCTTTAAAGTACCGAGACCAGCCATATACTGTATGTTTAAGTTCCAAAATTAATATCGTTTATGGACTTCACACGCGTTGCAGTATGCTCCTATTCTTTTTATGCTCAGGCACTAAGTAAAAGGAGATGCTTCATATTGCTTGACTAATTTTAAAAACTAAGTTAGAAATGCAGACGCTCCCTCGGTGCGCTGCTCTGGTGCGCCGGCTCTTACACAGTGCCTGTCTGCCGTAAGCGTTACAATATACATACCCAACACTGCTTGTACCCATCTGTCATGCAAATAAAACACCTTGAATTGAATTGAATTGAGGGGAGAGGGGGGAATACTAAAGGCAATACTGGCTCAATACCCTCGATGGGCTTTGACGTGCTAATGCGTTGGTTTAACAGTCCGGGTGTGGCAGGCTTCCAATGTCAACTCGACTCGATTGGAAGACAATGAACGTATTTTGTGATATTTAGAAATATAAATTTGTTTGGTGCGAGTGAGGTTTTATTTAATCTCTGACCAAGGGAAACGTTTCATTTTTTCAAAGAAATGTTTGTTAAAAAATAAAGTCATAGTTCTATGGGATTCAATCACAGACCATGTGACAAGGGAGTCAGGAAACTACTCTAACACACAGCGCCACCGGATTTAATAACGCAATAAAAACGCTATAAAATAATGTGACTAGGCACAGAAAAAGTTTACAGCACAGTACAATAATAAATGCTGACCATGACTTTAGAAGCATAAATTACCTTACACTCAATTTAAACACAAGCTGTCTTTCTGTATGAACCTCTAAGCTGGTTCATACAGAAAATGTAGAAATGCATTAGCCTGATTATGATTAAAAAACACATAATTAAACACGCGTTTGCGATTTAAATCAGAACACGATTTAAATCAATATAAATGTTTATATTGTAACGCATACTGTCCAGCCTCCATTTCTCTATAAAAATTTACTCTGTTGCACACACACACACAATAGAAGGAGGAACCGCTGTCAGAAGGGAAGATATGTTCAAAATATCGCAAATATCGTTCATGTTGCGATATTTTGAAATATAAAAGTCAATTTATTGTCCATAATATCGCTATTCTATTTTTTCGAAGAAATGTTTGTTAAAAGAAAAGTCCAGCACCAGCTGGATTCGATCACACAACCTCCCAGTTGCTAGTCACGCACCTAGACCAGTCGGCTAGAAGACAGCTCGCATGAACAGGCAGGCGAAAAAGCCCTACACAGCCCTGTCGCAGCACACGAATACCGTTATTAAATTCTTTAGATACGCGATTCCATATTATATTCCCTTTTAATCAAATTCTAAAAGTATGCTTGTTGACTCCGGTATCATGTTAGTTAAAGACTTCAAAGCTTAAAATGTTTAGGGAGAAATGGAATACTGGTGTGTATTTTTTTCTTTAAAGTACCAAGACCAGCTACAGTATATACTGTATGTTTATGTTCCAAAATTAATATCGTTTATGGCCTTCACACGCGTTACAGTATGCTCCTATTCTTTTTATGCTCAGCTACTAAGATTTCCCTTCAGTGGTAAAATTCAATATCTACAACGGGCACAGCAAAGACGTTTTTACTGTAAGTCTTTCTACGACAGACCAACGGACCACGAGTGCCCCTGTCGGTCAACCAATCACGTACTGCGGTGCCACGCGTCATCTTGCGTCATACTGAGCGACGTCACCTGCGGTACGTGTCTGTGACGCGCACTTTGAATGGCTGCATCTGTAGGGTTAGGGTTAGATTGAAAAGAACACCTAGACACTTTGGAAAGCCTTGGATGTGTTTTAGGGTGTATTTGAAATGCTGTAAGAGTGTTGTTTCGTTGTTTATTTGAGAAAGAAATTTGGCTCAATTTTGAGATTTTTGCTAAGCCGTGCGCCTGTCAACTATTATCCGAGCTAAGGTTAGGGTTAGGTTGAAAAGAACACCTAGACATTTGAAATGCCTTGGATGTATTGTAGGGTGTATTTGAAATGCTGGAAGAGTGTTGTTTCGTTGTTTCTTTGAGAAAGAAATTTGGCCCAATTTTGAGATTTTTGCTAAGCCGCGCGCCTGTCAAATAGTGTCCGAGCTAGGGTTAGGGTTAGGTAGAAAACAACACCTAGACATTTTGGAATGCCTTGGATGTGTTTTAGGGTGTATTTGAAATGCTGGAAGAGTGTCGTTTCATTGTTTCTTTGAGAAAGAAATTTGGCCCAATTTTGAGATTTTTGCTAAGCCGCGCGCCTCTCAAAAAGTGTCCGAGCTAGGGTTAGGGTTATGTAGAAAACAACACCTAGACATTTTGGAATGCCTTGGATGTGTTTTAGGGTGTATTTGAAATGCTGGAAGAGTGTTGTTTCGTTGTTTCATTGAGAATGAAATTTGGCCAAATTTTGAGATTTTTGCTAAGCCGTGCGCCTGTCAACTATTATCCGAGGTATGGTTAGGGTTAGGTTGAAAACAACACCTAGACATTTTGCAATGCCTTGGATGTGTTTTAGGGTGTATTTGAAATGCTGGAAGAGTGTCGTTTCGTTGTTTCTTTGAGAAAGAAATTTGGCCCAATTTTGAGATTTTTGCTAAGCCGCGCGCCTGTCAAATACTGTCCGAGCTATGGTTAGGGTTAGGTTGAAAAGAACACCTAGACATTTTGGAATGCCTTGGATGTGTTTTAGGGTGTATTTGAAATACTGGAAGAGTGTTGTTTCATTGTTTCATTGAGAATGAAATATGACCAAATTTTGAGATTTTTGCTAAGCCGTGCTCCTGTCAACTATTATCCGAGGTATGGTTAGGGTTAGGTTGAAAACAACACCTAGACATTTTGCAATGCCTTGGATGTCTTTTAGGGTGTATTTGAACTGCTGGACGAGTGTCGTTTCGTTGTTTCTTTGAGAAAGAAATTTGGCCCAATTTTGAGATTTTTGCTAAGCCGCGCGCCTGTCAAGAAGTGTCCGAGCTAGAGTTAGGATTAGGTGGAAAACAACACCTAGACATTTTGGAATGCCTTGGATGTGTTTTAGGGTGTATTTGAAATGCTGGAAGAGAGTCGTTTCGTTGTTTCTTTGAGAAAGAAATTTGACCCAATTTTGAGATTTTTACTAAGCCGCGCGCCTGTCAACTATTATCCGAGCTATGGTTAGGGTTAGGTTGCAAACAACACCTACACATTTTGCAATGCCTTGGATGTGTTTTAGGGTGTATTTAAAATGCTGGAAGAGTGTCGTTTCATTTCTTCTTTGAGAAAGAAATTTGGCCCAATTTTGAGATTTTTGCTAAGCCGCGCGCCTGTCAAAAAGTGTCCGAGCTAGTGTTAGGGTTATGTAGAAAACAACACCTAGACATTTTGTAATGCCTTGGATGTGTTTTAGGGTGTATTTGAAATTTTGGAAGAGTGCCATTTCGTTGTTTCTTTGAGAAAGAAATTTGGTCCAATTTTGAGATTTTTGCTAAGCCGCGCGCCTGTCAAAAAGTGTCCGAGCTAGGGTTAGGGTTATGTAGAAAACAACACCTACACATTTTGTAATGCCTTGGATGTGTTTTAGGTTGTATTTGTAATGCTGGAAGAGTGTCGTTTCATTGTTTCTTTGAGAAAGAAATTTGGCCCAATTTTGAGATTTTTGCTAAGCAGCGCGCCTGTCAAGAAGTGTCCGAGCTAGGGTTAGGATTATGTGGAAAACAACACCTAGACATTTTGGAATGCCTTGGATGTGTTTTAGGGTGTATTTGAAATGCTGGAAGAGTGTTGTTTCGTTGTTTCATTGAGAATGAAATTTGGCCAAATTTTGAGATTTTTGCTAAGTCGTGCGCCTGTCAACTATTATCCGAGGTATGGTTAGGGTTAGGTTGAAAACAACACCTAGACATTTTGCAATGCCTTGGATGTGTTTTAGGGTGTATTTGAAATGCTGGAAGAGTGTCGTTTCGTTGTTTCTTTGAGAAAGAAATTTGGCCCAATTTTGAGATTTTTGCTAAGCCGCGCGCCTGTCAAATAGTGTCCGAGCTAGGGTTAGGGTTAGGTTGAAAAGAACACCTAGACATTTTGGAATGCCTTCGATGTGTTTTAGGGTGTATTTGAAATGCTGGAAGAGTGTCGTTTCGTTGTTTCTTTGAGAAAGAAATTTGGCCCAATTTTGAGATTTTTGCTAAGCCGCGCGCCTGTCAACTATTATCCGAGCTATGGTTAGGGTTAGGTAGAAAACAACACCTAGAGATTTTTCAATGCCTTGGATGTGTTTTAGGATGTATTTGAAATGCTGGAAGAGTGTCGTTTCGTTGTTTCTTTGAGAAAGAAATTTGGCCCAATTTTGAGATTTTTGCTAAGCCGCGCGCCTGTCAAATATTGTCCGAGCTATGGTTAGGGTTAGGTAGAAAACAACACCTAGACATTTTGGAATGCCTTGGATGTGTTTTAGAGTGTATTTGAAATGCTGGAAGAGTGTCGTTTCGTTGTTTCTTTGAGAAAGAAATTTGGCCCAATTTTGAGATTTTTGCTAAGCCGCGCGCCTGTCAAATAGTGTCCGAGCTAGGGTTAGGGTTAGGTTGAAAAGAACACCTAGACATTTTGGAATGCCTTGGATGTGTTTTAGGGTGTATTTGAAATGCTGGAAGAGTGTCGTTTCGTTGTTTCTTTGAGAAAGAAATTTGGCCCAATTTTGAGATTTTTGCTAAGCCGCGCGCCTGTCAAATAGTGTCCGAGCTAGGGTTAGGGTTAGGTTGAAAAGAACACCTAGACATTTTGGACTGCCTTCGATGTGTTTTAGGGTGTATTTGAAATGCTGAAAGAGTGTCGTTTCGTTGTTTCTTTGAGAAAGAAATTTGGCCCAATTTTGAGATTTTTGCTAAGCCGCGCGCCTGTCAACTATTATCCGAGCTATGGTTAGGGTTAGGTTGAAAAGAACACCTAGACATTTTGGAATGCCTTGGATGTGTTTTAGGGTGTATTTGAAATGCTGGAAGAGAGTCGTTTCGTTGTTTCTTTGAGAAAGAAATTTGGCCCAATTTTGAGATTTTTACTAAGCCGCGCGCCTGTCAACTATTATCCGAGCTATGGTTAGGGTTAGGTTGCAAACAACACCTAGACATTTTGCAATGCCTTGGATGTGTTTTAGGGTGTATTTGAAATGCTGGAAGAGTGTCGTTTCATTTTTTCTTTGAGAAAGAAATTTGGCCCAATTTTGAGATTTTTGCTAAGCCGCGCGCCTGTCAAAAAGTGTCCGAGCTAGTGTTAGGGTTATGTAGAAAACAACACCTAGACATTTTGTAATGCCTTGGATGTGTTTTAGGGTGTATTTGAAATTTTGGAAGAGTGCCATTTCGTTGTTTCTTTGAGAAAGAAATTTGGCCCAATTTTGAGATTTTTGCTAAGCCGCGCGCCTGTCAAAAAGTGTCCGAGCTAGGGTTAGGGTTATGTAGAAAACAACACCTAGACATTTTGGAATGCCTTGGATGTGTTTTAGGGTGTATTTGAAATGCTGGAAGAGTGTTGTTTCGTTCTTTCTTTGAGAAAGAAATTTGGCCCAATTTTGATATTTTTGCTAAGCCGCGCGCCTTTCAACTACTATCCGAGCTAGGGTTAGGGTTAGGTTGAAAACAACACCTAGACATTTTGGAATGCCTTGGATGTATTTTAGGGTGTATTTGAAATGCTGGAAGAGTGTTGTTTCGTTGTTTCTTTGAGAAAGAAATTTGGCCCAATTTTGAGATTTTTTCTAAGCCGCGCGCCTGTCAAATAGTGTCCGAGCTAGGGTTAGGGTTAGGTAGAAAACAACACCTAGACATTTTGGAATGCCTTGGATGTGTTTTAGGGTGTATTTGAAATGCTGGAAGAGTGTTGTTTCGTTCTTTCTTTGAGAAAGAAATTTGGCCCAATTTTGATATTGTTGCTAAGCCGCGCGCCTGTCAACTACTATCCGAGCTAGGGTTAGGGTTAGGTTGAAAACAACACCTAGACATTTTGGAATGCCTTGGATGTATTTTAGGGTGTATTTGAAATGCTGGAAGAGTGTTGTTTCGTTGTTTCTTTGAGAAAGAAATTTGGCCCAATTTTGAGATTTTTGCTAAGCCGCGCGCCTGTCAAATAGTGTCCGAGCTAGGGTTAGGAATAGGTAGAAAACAACACCTTGATATTTTGGAATGCCTTGGATGTGTTTTAGGGTGTATTTGAAATGCTGGAAGAGTGTTGTTTCGTTCTTTCTTTGAGAAAGAAATTTGGCCCAATTTTGATATTTTTGCTAAGCCGCGCGCCAGTCAAATGGTGTGCGAGCTAGGGTTAGGGTAAGGTAGATAACAACACCTAGACATTTTGGAATGCCTTGGTTGTGTTTTAGGGTGTATTTGAAATGCTGCAAGAGAGTTGCTTTTTTGTTTCTTTGAGAAGGAAATTTGGCTCAATTTTGAGTTTTTGCTTAGCCGCGCGCCTGTCAAATAGTGTCCGAGATAGGGTTAGGATTAGGAAGAAAAGAACACCTAGACATTTTGGAATGCCTTGAATGTATTTTAGGGTGTATTTGAAAAGCTGGAAGAGTGTCGTTTCGTTGTTTCTTTGAGAAAGAAATTTTGCCCAATTTTGAGATTTTTGCTAAGCCTCGCGCCTGTCAACTATTATCCGAGCTATGGTTAGGGTTAGGTTGAAAACAACACCTAGACATTTTGAAATGCCTTGGATGTGTTTTAGGGTGTATTTGAAATGCTGGAAGAGTGTCGTTTCATTTTTTCTTTGAGAAAGAAATTTGGCCCAATTTTGAGATTTTAGCTAAGCCGCGCGCCTGTCAAAAAGTGTCCGAGCTAGGGTTAGGGTTATGTAGAAAACAACACCTAGACATTTTGTAATGCCTTGGATGTGTTTTAGGGTGTATTTGAAATCCTGGAAGAGTGCCATTTCGTTGTACAGATGCAGCCATTCAAAATGCGTGCGTTATTTTGCGGCATACCCCGGTGGGCGTGGCGCGGCATCTCGCAGTGTCACGCAGTGTGACGTGTTAATCGCGCGTCATTTGACGCTCTGCCGGAAACTATCCGGCGTCACCTTGTAAAACCGCCAGGGGGAGCTTAACCTCTCATGTACAGCATTTGAGCCTTTAATTTTGAACAGTGTATTACAGCATGTTAATCTTCAGTCATTAAAATGTTGGTATATTTTATGAAAGCAAGATTGCTCAGTTGGACAAAAGTACACAACCTACCTTTATCAGAAATATTTATGCATCAAAGCCTTTACCGGAGATATTACTAATAGTATTAATAATGGATGACTTTGGACAAGCTGTATACTCAAAGTATAATTTCTTTAGCACATTTGTACAAGCACTTGGAATCTGTCCAAGCCATACTTTGTCAGGCATTTTGTTTTACTTCAACGGGCATAAAAACTTCCTTGCTTTTAACAGGGCGTTTCATAATTTCTAACTACGAAAATGATTTAAAATGCGACACCTATCATTCAACTAGAGCTTAAAATATCACAAGGAAAAATACACACCGGTATTCCATTTCTCCCTAAACATTGTAAGCTTCGAAGTCTTTAACTAACGTGATACCGGAGTCAACAAGCATACTTTTAGAATTTGATTAAAAGGGAATATAATATGGAATCGCGTATCTCAAGAATTTAATAACGGTATGATTATATCCGTGTACTGCGGCAGGGCTGTGTAGGGCTGTTTCGCCTGCCTGCTCATGCGAGCTGACTGTAGCCGACTGGTCTAGGTGCGTGCCTGCCAACGGGCAGGGTGTGTGCTCGAATCCAGCTGGTGCTGAACCTTCCAGTTTTATTTATTTATTTTTTAATCGCGTAACATATTACCGTATGCAAACTGTACTGTATACAGTATGTATATGTATATTTAATGTCTTAATTGTGCCCGTTTAATTGAATTTTAAAAAATTATTTAACACGAACATTAAGCTGTTTACATCTTCCGCCTGAGAACAGTCACCCGTTGCTACCCAACGCAGAATGGTGATTGGCTGACACCATCTGACACCCCTCTGATTGGAGAAAAAAGACGTGCTAGTTTGCTATACATACTGTAACAGGAAGAGGATTTCTTTCTATTCAAAACGTGTACTTTAAAAGTTTAAGAAGTAAAAACCTTACAGCGTACACAGATTTCTAAACTGATCAGGATCGTTATCTTTGTCTTATGCATAACAATATTCACCGCTCTGTGCAGCAAATTAATAATAAACTTTATTTTATATAGCGTTTTAAACGAATAAGTAATTAGATTGCTCATAAACCTAATCACTTGCTTTTTCTTTTTATTTAGGCTCAGATTTCAACTATAGATCGTATTATTAATACCCTTGGTGATACCCCTTGGTGTTTCTCTCGCTCTCTCTCGGGTCACCTGATCATTAGCTCGAAAGATTTGAGTGCTTTGTGTATATTCTAATGGTAGTGGGGGCAGGGTGTGTGGGAACAGGTTTGGTTGAAATTGCATTGGAGATCTATGTTCTTCACACCTGAAACATTTTCTCTGAAAGCATTTTCTTCGCTGTTTAACCGATCTTGTTACAGCATGTTACAGTTTACTATTATTAACCATATTAATTTTAAGTGCTTAATGTAAAATCTTGTAAAAATATATTTTCATTGTTCAAATATACATTAAGTCTGACTATCATATAATAAGTTAAATACAAAACTAAAGAAAAAATAGGGTTAAATATAATTCAAAATATTTTGCTAACAATGTTAACTGTTTATGAATAATAAAATGTATTAGCTAAGGCGTAGGATGGCACAGTTGTTAGTATGTTTTTTGTTTTGTTTCTTTTTCATAAATACAACAGTAGTACCTGATGTCTCAGTGGCTTTCAAAATTAAATTATGCATGCAAACCTGTGAACTAGAAAGATAACTAAGATATCCATCCATTTATAATGGTGGCAAAGTGGTTAGCATTGCTATCTTGCAGCACTGGGGTCCTAGGTTCAATTCCTGCCATCCTGTGTGTGTGGGGTTTACATGTTCTCTCTGGGTTACATGGTTTTTCTCCATATGTGTGATATGACTCCCTCTCGCACTCCAAAACATACTGGTAAGTTAATTAGTTTATGGGAAACCTGGCCCTGGTCTGTGTGTGTTTGTGTCTGTCTGTCCTGTGATGGACTGGCGCTATGTCCAGGGTGTATTCTGCCTTGTGTCCGTTGCTTACTGGGATAGGCTCCAAATCCTCTGTACTGGATAAAGAGATTAGAAATGGAAGTAAAGGCACTGTGTGGATGGAACTATACACAGTGTTAGAAACCCACTATGAAATGGCAGCATCTCACTGAGAATAAAATATTTTTTACTGCTGGCTTAAGGAAACAGCCTTTCCACCTCTCTTGCACATCAGTATCCATACCTAGTTATTTAAACAAATTGCCTCTAATTATAAACATCTTAATATGCTGGCTCTGTGGATCCGCATCAGCTATGTTTGCCCATTCCTTCAATTCATGTGCATCCAACACACAGTTCAATGCCAGCAACTACACATAATCTAAAATACAATCCTTATTTCAGTATCTATGTAAACATATAGTCTGTTAACTTCATCATCTTCATCAAAAGTATGCCTAACCCCATTAGGAAGTGTTCTTGTTATAAGTGTATTCCTCAGCTTTCCCCAAACTATCTTCTTCTTGCCAACATCTCTAGTCTTTTATCCTGCAATAACTCAGCCAACACTTAAATCTCCAAAAGCTGCTTGTGTTAATTTCTTTAAATCACAAATATCATGTGTAAATACTGGCCATGTAATACTCTGCATTGTGGAATAATAGTTTATTTTAAAGGGAACTAGAGAAACTAAGAACTAGAGAAATCAAGAAAGGCTTTTTTTCTAGAATTAATAAATGCACATCCTGTTCACTGGGGAAATTAAATCCACACTGAGCAATCTTCAATATGTTCAGAATATGACAGCAAGAATCCTATCAGGGATGCATTACACCTGTTTTCAAGTCCTTGCACTGGTTACCTATCAGATTTCGAGTCAACTTCAAAATCCTTATCCTCCTTATATACTGTCCTACAACTGGTATTATTGTTCTCCGAATTATTGTACTTGACATGACTTCATTCAGCCTTTCCTGAACGTCTATGACAGGCAGAGTGAGTGCTGTTTCTGGTGCGATCTTTTACAGCTGACATTTCACTGTTTTAAACGAACAAGAAATTAG
Organism: Atractosteus spatula; assembly: GCF_055471065.1. Taxonomy (NCBI): domain Eukaryota; kingdom Metazoa; phylum Chordata; class Actinopteri; order Semionotiformes; family Lepisosteidae; genus Atractosteus; species Atractosteus spatula. The sequence continues at coordinate 43,784,938 of NC_142712.1, read as the reverse complement.
ATTGCTCATAAATCACTTATTCTATATAAACACAGCGTAATTGCCCTCCGAAAATCTTCTTTTTCTTGTTCGTTTTAGAGACCTTGATCGAAACTGATTTTAGATGTCAGAAAGAATTTATTTTCTCTGTATTTCCTACATTGCTTTGTCAAGATTTTAACTTTATATCTAACTTTATATCTAGGCTCAGATTTCAACTATAAATCGTACAGTAATTAATAGCAGTAAATACTGATGTTTATACATAAAAAAGTCATGCCTTGGAGTATAGACCCCCAAAGGAATGCCATAGACTCAAACTGCAAAATAAACACATACAGAAAGAAAGTATTTGTATTGTAATTGCAAATCCTGGTACTGTATGAGTGATTGGTATGACTTTCCTCATTACAAATCTCTTATTAGAATTTAAATTTCTCTGTAACTCCAGGTCAGAACAGAGAAAATGTAACTGCCTTAAGGAGTTTACGATTATGAAAAATAGAAGGATAAGCATGATACGCATGTCTTCTGTCATTTTCTAAGTCATGTTACTGAGCACCAAATCTTATTGAGAATATGAATCCATTTAAGGTTTATACCATTAAAGTAACAGTTTATTCCATGCTGAAAATGTTTGTACCAGACTTTTTTGAGGCCTGTTTAATTGTGTCTGAAGTCTGATGTTGTAAATTTTATTGTTAAAAAGATCCATGAAAATGTCACTACTAAAGTTAGCTGGTACTGTTGGTACTGTAAGTGGCAAGTAGAGCTCATATTTTAGATTTTGTGTAGTTGCTAGCGTTGAACTGTGTGTTGGATGCACATGAATGAAGCGACGGACACAAGGCAGAATACACCCTGGACATAGCGCCAGTCCATCACAGGACAGACACAAACACACACACACCAGGGCCACTTTAAATCTAACCTCAGAACCTTTCTTTTCAGAAGACTTAGTGTCTGTATCTGCTTCATTTTCTAATTTTGGTAGCACCTCTACCTGCTTGTCTTTCTTATATGCATTTACTTTGTAATCTGTGGTCCTTTTATCTGTTTTTACATCTACTGTATTGCTTTGAGATGCCACCTTTAATGGTGATATATCAAATAAAGTTTTTTATTATTGTTATAGGGAAACATGATCAGATTGTCCCTGGTTCAGAAAAAAAAGATCTAAAGTATACTAGTTTGTCACTCTTCTAATTCCCTTTGCTAAATGACTTTTCATACTAATCTGATCAATCTAACTGCCAGTTTTCTGTGCTTTCTCTATCCTGCTAGATTTGCAATTATTCTGAAAATTTTCATCTTGAAATAACTAATTTCTAAATACCTTTTTCACTGTTAACATCTTGCAGCAACTCTGCGACAAAATATACACTCTGACAGTTCATCCTGCTACCAACATTAAATAAAACAAATCTTAAGATTTCTATATTTATGTCTTTATTTAGTGGTTTCATTAGTGACAAAGGCTAAACTTTCTTGGAAAAATGTCTTTTATGTGTTGCGGAAAAAACTGACTTGCTTTAACAAAATATGTTTACAAATCCTTTCACTTGGCATTTTCGTAGTTAGAAATTATGGAGCGCTCTATTAAAAGCAAGGGAGTTTTTATGTCCGTTGCAGTTCTTTTGCAACATGAATATAATTATATCGTTATTAATTTCTTGAGATACGCAATTCCATATTATATTCCCTTTTAATCAAATTCTAAAAGTATGCTTGTTGACTCCGGTATCGCGGTAGTTAAAGACTTCGATGCTTAAAATGTTTAGGGAGAAATGGAATACTGGTGTGTATGTTTTCTTTAAAGTACCGATACCAGCCATATACTGTATGTTTAAGTTCCAAAATTAATATCGTTTATGGACTTCACACGCGTTGCAGTATGCTCCTATTCTTTTTATGCTCAGGCACAAAGTAAAAGGGGATGCTTCATATTGCTTGACTAATTTTAAAAACTAAGTTAGAAATGCAGACGCTCCCTCGGTGCGCTGCTCTGGTGCGCCGGCTCTTACACAGTGCCTGTCTGCCGTAAGCGTTACAATATACATACCCAACACTGCTTGTACCCATCTGTCATGCAAATAAAACACCTTGAATTGAATTGAATTGAGGGGAGAGGGGGGGAATACTAAAGCCAATACTGGCTCAATACCCTCGATGGGCTTTGACGTGCTAATGCGTTGGTTTAAGAGTCCGGGTGTGGCAGGCTTCCAATGTCAACTCGACTCGATTGGAAGACAATGAACATATTTTGTGATATTTAGAAATATAAATTTGTTTGGTGCGAGTGAGGTTTTATTTAATCTCTGACCAAGGGAAACGTTTCATTTTTTCAAAGAAATGTTTGTTAAAAAAATAAGTCATAGTTCTATGGGATTCAATCACAGACCATGTGACATGGGAGTCACGAAACTACTGTAACACACAGCGCCACCAGATTTAATAACGCAATAAAAACGCTATAAAATAATGTGACTAGGCACAGAAAAAGTTTACAGCACAGTACGATAATAAATGCTGACCATGACTTTAGAAGCATAAATTACCTTACACTCAATTTAAACACAAGCTGTCTTTCTGTATGAACCTCTAAGCTGGTTCATACAGAAAATGTAGGAATGCATTAGCCTGATTATGATTAAAAAACACATAATTAAACACGCGTTTGCGATTTAAATCAGAACACGATTTAAATCAATATAAATGTTTATATTGTAACGCATACTGTCCAGCCTCCATTTCTCTATAAAAAATTACTCTGTTGCACACACACACACAATAGAAGGAGGAACCGCTGTCAGAAGGGAAGATATGTTCAAAATATCGCAAATATCGATCATGTTGCGATATTTTGAAATATAAAAGTCAATTGATTGTCCATAATATCGCTATTCTATTTTTTCGAAGAAATGTTTGTTAAAAGAAAAGTCCGGTACCAGCTGGATTTGAACACACAACTTACCAGTTGCTAGGCACGCACCTAGACCAGTCGGCTACAACACAGCTCGCATGAGCAGGCAGGCGAAACAGCCCTACACAGCCCTGTCGCAGCACACGAATACCATTATTAAATTCCTTAGATACGCGATTCCATATTATATTCCCTTTTAATCAAATTCTAAAAGTATGCTTGTTGACTCCGGTATCACATTAGTTAAAGACTTCAAAGCTTAAAATGTTTAGGGAGAAATGGAATACTGGTGTGTATTTTTTTCTTTAAAGTACCAAGACCAGCTATATACTGTATGTTTATGTTCCAAAATTAATATCGTTTATGGCCTTCACACGCGTTACAGTATGCTCCTATTCTTTTTATGCTCAGCTACTAAGATTTCCCTTCATTGGTAAATTCAATATCTACAACGGGCACAGCAAAGACGTTTTTACTGTAAGTCTTTCTACGACAGACCAACGGACCACGAGTGCCCCTGTCGGTCAACCAATCACTTACTGCGGTGCCGCGCGTCATCTTGCGTCATACTGAGCGACGTCACCTGCGGTACGTGTCTGTGACGCACACTTTGAATGGCTGCATCTGTATCTTTGAGAAAGAAATTTGGCCCAATTTTGAGATTTTTGCTAAGCCGCACGCCTGTCAAATAGTGTCCGAGCTAGGGTTAGGGTTAGGTTGAAAAGAACACCTAGACATTTTGGAATGCCTTGGATGTGTTTTAGGGTGTATTTGAAATGCTGGAAGAGTGTCGTTTCGTTGTTTCTTTGAGAAAGAAATTTGGCCCAATTTTGAGATTTTTGCTAAGCCGCGCGCCTGTGAAATAGTGTCCGAGCTAGGGTTAGGGTTAGGTAGAAAACAACACCTAGACATTTTGGAATGCTTTGGATGTGTTTAAGGGTGTATTTGAAATGCTGGAAGAGTGTTGTTTCGTTGTTTCTTTGAGAAAGAAATTTGGCCCAATTTTGAGATTTTTGCTAAGCCGCGCGCCTGTCAACTATTATCCGAGCTATGGTTAGGGTTAGGTTGAAAACAACACCTAGACATTTTTCAATGCCTTGGATGTGTTTAAGGATGTATTTGAAATGCTGGAAGAGTGTCGTTTCGTTCTTTCTTTGAGAAAGAAATTTGGCACAATTTTGAGATTTTTGCTAAGCCGCGCGCCTGTCAAATAGTGTCCGAGCTATGGTTAGGGTTAGGTTGAAAAGAACACCTAGACATTTTGGAATGCCTTGGATGTGTTTTAGGGTGTATTTGAAATGCTGGAAGAGTGTTGTTTCGTTGTTTCTTTGAGAAAGAAATTTGGCAAAATTTCGAGATTTTTTCTAAGCCGCGCACCTGTCAAATAGTGTCCGAGCTAGGGTTAGCTAGGGTTAGGAATAGGTAGAAAACAACACCTTGACATTTGGAATGCCTTGGATGTGTTTTAGGGTGTATTTGAAATGCTGGAAGAGTGTCGTTTCGTTGTTTCTTTGAGAAAGAAATTTGGCTCAATTTTGAGATTTTTGCTAAGCCGCGCGCCTGTCAACTATTATCCAAGCTATGGTTAGGGTTAGGTTGAAAACAAGACGTAGACATTTTGGAATGCCTTGGATGTGTTTTACGGTGTATTTGAAATGCTGGAAAAATGTTGCTTCGTTGTTTCTTTGAGGAAGGAATTTGGCCCAATTTTGGGATTTTTGCTAAGCCGCGCGCCTGTCAAATAGTGTCCGAGCTAGATTTAGGGTTAGGTAGAAAACAACACCTAGACATTTTGCAATGCCTTGGATGTGTTTTAGGGTGTATTTGAAATGCTGGAAGAATGTTGTTTCGTTGTTTCTTTGAGATTGAAATTTGGCCCAATTTTGAGATTTTTGCTAAGCCACGCGCCTGTCAAATAGTGTCCGAGCAATGGTTAGGGTTAGGTAGAAAACAACACCTAGACATTTTGGAATGCCTTGGATGTGTTTTAGGGTGTATTTGAAATGCTGGAAGAGTGTTGTTTCGTTCTTTCTTTGAGAAAGAAATTTGGCCCAATTATGATATTTTTGCTAAGCCGCGCGCCTGTCAACTACTATCCGAGCTAGGGTTAAGGTTAGGTTGAAAACAACACCTAGACATTTTGGAATGCCTTGGATGTATTTTAGGGTGTATTTGAAATGCTGGAAGAGTGTTGTTTCGTTGTTTCTTTGAGAAAGAAATTTGGCCCAAATTTGAGATTTTTGCTAAGCCGCGCGCCTGTCAAATGGTGTCCGAGCTAGGGTTAGGGTAAGGTAGATAACAACACCTAGACATTTTGGAATGCCATGGTTGTGTTTTAGGGTGTATTTGAAATGCTGCAAGAGAGTTGCTTTTTTGTTTCTTTGAGAAAGAAATTTGGCTCAATTTTGAGTTTTTGCTAAGCCGCGCGCCTGTCAAATAGTGTCCGAGATAGTGTTAGGATTAGGAAGAAAAGAACACCTAGACATTTTGGAATGCCTTGGATGTGTTTTAGGGTGTATTTGAAATGCTGGAAGAGTGTTGTTTCGTTGTTTCTTTGAGAAAGAAATTTGGCCCAATTTTGAGATTTTTGCTAAGCCTCGCGCCTGTCAACTATTATCCGAGGTATGGTTAGGGTTAGGTTGAAAACAACACCTAGACATTTTGCAATGCCTTGGATGTGTTTTAGGGTGTATTTCAAATGCTGGAAGAGTGTCGTTTCATTTTTTCTTTGAGAAAGAAATTTGGCCCAATTTTGAGATTTTTGCTAAGCCGCGCGCCTGTCAAAAAGTGTCCGAGCTAGGGTTAGGGTTATGTAGAAAACAACACCTAGACATTTTGGAATGCCTTGGATGTGTTTTAGGGTGTATTTGACATGCTGGAAGAGTGTGGTTTCGTTGTTTCATTGAGAATGAAATTTGGCCAAATTTTGAGATTTTTGCTAAGCCGTGCGCCTGTCAACTATTATCCGAGGTATGGTTAGGGTTAGGTTGAAAACAACACCTAGACATTTTGCAATGCCTTGGATGTGTTTTAGGGTGTATTTGAAATGCTGGAAGAGTGTCGTTTCGTTGTTTCTTTGAAAAAGAAATTTGGCCCAATTTTGAGATTTTTCCTATGCCGCGCGCCTCTCAAATAGTGTCCGAGCTAGGGTTAGGGTTAGGTTGAAAAGAACACCTAGACACTTTGGAATGCCTTGGATGTGTTTTAGGGTGTATTTGAAATGCTGGAAGAGTGTCGTTTCATTGTTTCTTTGAGAAAGAAATTTGGCCCAATTTTGAGATTTTTGCTAAGCCGCGCGCCTGTCAAATAGTGTCCGAGCTATGGTTAGGGTTAGGTTGAAAAGAACACCTAGACATTTTGGAATGCCTTGGATGTGTTTTAGGGTGTATTTGAAATGCTGGTAGAGTGTTGTTTCGTTGTTTCTTTGAGAAAGAAATTTGGCCCATTTTGAGATTTTTGCTAAGCCGCGTGCCTGACATATAGTGTCCGAGCTAGGTTTAGGGTTATGTAGAAAACAACACCTAGTCATTTTGGAATGCCTTGGATGTGTTTTAGGGTGTATTTGAAATGCTGGAAGAGTGTCGTTTCGTTGTTTCTTTGAGAAAGAAATTTGGCTCAATTTTGAGATTTTTGCTAACCCGCGCGCCTGTCAACTATTATCCAAGCTATGGTTAGGGTTAGGTTGAAAACAAGACGTAGACATTTTGGAATGCCTTGGATTTGTTTTAGGGTGTATTTGAAATCCTGGAAGAGTGCCGTTTCGTTGTTTCTTTGAGAAAGAAATTTGGCCCAATTTTGAGATTTTTGCTAAGCCGCGCGCCTGTCAACTATTATCCGAGCTATGGTTAGGGTTAGGTAGAAAACAACACCTAGAGATTTTTCAATGCCTTGGATGTGTTTTAGGGTGTATTTGAACTGCTGGAAGAGTGTCGTTTCGATGTTTCTTTGAGAAAGAAATTTGGCCCAATTTTGAGATTTTTGCTAAGCCGCGCGCCTGTCAAGAAGTGTCCGAGCTAGAGTTAGGATTAGGTGGAAAACAACACCTAGACATTTTGGAATGCCTTGGATGTGTTTTAGGGTGTATTTGAAATGCTGGAAGAGAGTCGTTTCATTGTTTCTTTGAGAAAGAAATTTGGCCCAATTTTGAGATTTTTACTAAGCCGCGCGCCTGTCAACTATTATCCGAGCTATGGTTAGGGTTAGGTTGCAAACAACACCTAGACATTTTGGAATGCCTTGGATGTGTTTTAGGGTGTATTTGAAATGCTGGAAGAGTGTCGTTTCATTTTTTCTTTGAGAAAGAAATTTGGCCCAATTTTGAGATTTTTGCTAAGCCGCGCGCCTGTCAAAAAGTGTCCGAGCTAGTGTTAGGGTTATGTAGAAAACAACACCTAGACATTTTGTAATGCCTTGGATGTGTTTTAGGGTGTATTTCAAATTTTGGAAGAGTGCCATTTCGTTGTTTCTTTGAGAAAGAAATTTGGCCCAATTTTGAGATTTTTGCTAAGCCGCGCGCCTGTCAAAAAGTGTCCGAGCTAGGGTTAGGGTTATGTAGAAAACAACACCTAGACATTTTGTAATGCCTTGGATGTGTTTTAGGGTGTATTTGTAATGCTGGAAGAGTGTCGTTTCATTGTTTCTTTGAGAAAGAAATTTGGCCCAATTTTGAGATTTTTGCTAAGCCGCGCGCCTGTCAACTATTATCCGAGGTATGGTTAGGGTTAGGTTGAAAACAACACCTAGACATTTTGCAATGCCTTGGATGTGTTTTAGGGTGTATTTGAAATGCTGGAAGAGTGTCGTTTCGTTGTTTCTTTGAGAAAGAAATTTGGCCCAATTTTGAGATTTTTGCTAAGCCGCGCGCCTGTCAAATAGTGTCCGAGCTAGGGTTAGGGTTAGGTTGAAAAGAACACCTAGACATTTTGGAATGCCTTAGATGTGTTTTAGCGTGTATTTTAAATGCTGGAAGAGTGTCGTTTCGTTGTTTCTTTGAGAAAGAAATTTGGCCCAATTTTGAGATTTTTGCTAAGCCGCGCGCCTGTCAAATAGTGTCCGAGCTAGGGTTAGGGTTAGGTTGAAAAGAACACCTAGACATTTTGGAATGCCTTCGATGTGTTTTAGGGTGTATTTGAAATGCTGGAAGAGTGTCGTTTCGTTGTTTCTTTGAGAAAGAAATTTGGCCCAATTTTGAGATTTTTGCTAAGCCGCGCGCCTGTCAACTATTATCCGAGCTATGGTTAGGGTTAGGTAGAAAACAACACCTAGAGATTTTTCAATGCCTTGGATGTGTTTTAGGATGTATTTGAAATGCTGGAAGAGTGTCGTTTCGTTGTTTCTTTGAGAAAGAAATTTGGCCCAATTTTGAGATTTTTGCTAAGCCGCGCGCCTGTCAAATATTGTCCGAGCTATGGTTAGGGTTAGGTTGAAAAGAACACCTAGACATTTTGGAATGCCTTGGATGTGTTTTAGGGTGTATTTGAAATGCTGGAAGAGTGTTGTTTCGTTGTTTCTTTGAGAAAGAAATTTGGCCAAATTTCGAGATTTTTGCTAAGCCGCGCACCTGTCAAATAGTGTCCTAGCTGGGGTTAGGGTTAGGTTGAAAAGAACACCTAGACATTTTGAAATGCCTTGGATGTATTTTAGGGTGTATTTGAAATGCTGGAAGAGTGTTGTTTCGTTCTGTCTTTGAGAAAGAAATCTGATCCAATTTTGATATTTTTGCTAAGCCGCGCGCCTGTCAAATGGTGTCCGAGCTAGGGTTAGGGTAAGGTAGATAACAACACCTAGACATTTTGGAATGCCTTGGTTGTGTTTCAGGGTGTATTTGAAATGCTGCAAGAGAGTTGCTTTTTTGTTTCTTTGAGAAAGGAATTTGGCCCAATTTTCAGATTTTTGCTAAGCCGCGCGCCTGTCAAATAGTGTCCGAGCTAGGATTAGGGTTAGGTTGAAAAGAACACCTAGACATTTTGTAATGCCTTGGATGTGTTTTAGTGTGTATTTGAAATGCTGCAAGGGAGTTGCTTTTTTGTTTCATTGAGAAAGAAATTTGGCTCAATTTTGAGTTTTTGCTAAGCCGCGCGCCTGTCAAATAGTGTCCGAGATAGGGTTAGGATTAGGAAGAAAAGAACATCTAGACATTTTGGAATGCCTTGAATGTATTTTAGGGTGTATTTGAAATGCTGGAAGAGTGTCGTTTCGTTGTTTCTTTGAGAAAGAAATTTGGCCCAATTTTGAGATTTTTGCTAAGCCGCGCGCCTGTCAAATAGTGTCCGAGCTAAGGTTAGGGTTAGGTTGAAAAGAACACCTAGACATTTGTAATGCCTTGGATGTATTGTAGGGTGTATTTGAAATGCTGGAAGAGTGTTGTTTCGTTGTTTCTTTGAGAAAGAAATTTGGCCCAATTTTGAGATTTTTGCTAAGCCGCGCGCCTGTCAAAAAGTGTCCGAGCTAGTGTTAGGGTTATGTAGAAAACAACACCTAGACATTTTGTAATGCCTTGGATGTGTTTTAGGGTGTATTTGAAATTTTGGAAGAGTGCCATTTCGTTGTTTCTTTGAGAAAGAAATTTGGCCCAATTTTGAGATTTTTGCTAAGCCGCGCGCCTGTCAAAAAGTGTCCGAGCTAGGGTTAGGGTTATGTAGAAAACAACACCTAGACATTTTGGAATGCCTTGGATGTGTTTTAGGGTGTATTTGAAATGCTGGAAGAGTGTTGTTTCGTTGTTTCTTTGAGAAAGAAATTTGGCCCAATTTTGAGATTTTTGCTAAGCCGCGCGCCTGTCAAATAGTGTCCGAGCTAGGGTTAGGGTTAGGTTGAAAAGAACACCTAGACATTTTGGAATGCCTTGGATGTGTTTTAGGGTGTATTTTAAATGCTGGAAGAGTGTCGTTTCGTTGTTTCTTTGAGAAAGAAATTTGGCCCAATTTTGAGATTTTTGCTAAGCCGCGCACCTGTCAAATAGTGTCCGAGCTAGGGTTAGGGTTAGGTTGAAAAGAACACCTAGACATTTTGGAATGCCTTCGATGTGTTTTAGGGTGTATTTGAAATGCTGGAAGAGTGTCGTTTCGTTGTTTCTTTGAGAAAGAAATTTGGCCCAATTTTGAGATTTTTGCTAAGCCGCGCGCCTGTCAACTATTATCCGAGCTATGGTTAGGGTTAGGTTGAAAACAACACCTAGAGATTTTTCAATGCCTTGGATGTGTTTTAGGATGTATTTGAAATGCTGGAAGAGTGTTGTTTCGTTGTTTCTTTGAGAAAGAAATTTGGCCAAATTTCGAGATTTTTGCTAAGCTGCGCACCTGTCAAATAGTGTCCTAGCTGGGGTTAGGGTTAGGTTGAAAAGAACACCTAGACATTTTGAAATGCCTTGGATGTATTTTAGGGTGTATTTGAAATGCTGGAAGAGTGTTGTTTCGTTGTTTCTTTGAGAAAGAAATCTGGTCCAATTTTGAGATTTTTGCTAAGCCACGCGCCTGTCAAATAGTGTCCGAGCTAGGGTTAGGGTTAGGTAGAAAACAACACCTAGACATTTTGGAATGCCTTGGATGTGTTTTAGGGTGTATTTGAAATGCTGGAAGAGTGTTGTTTCGTTCTGTCTTTGAGAAAGAAATTTGGCCCAATTTTGATATTTTTGCTAAGCCGCGCGCCTGTCAAATGGTGTCCGAGCTAGTGTTAGGGTAAGGTAGATAACAACACCTAGACATTTTGGAATGCCTTGGTTGTGTTTCAGGGTGTATTTGAAATGCTGCAAGAGAGTTGCTTTTTTGTTTCTTTGAGAAAGGAATTTGGCCCAATTTTGAGATTTTTGCTAAGCCGCGCGCCTGTCAAATAGTGTCCAAGCTAGGGTTAGGGTTAGATTGAAAAGAACACCTAGACATTTTGGAAAGCCTTGGATGTGTTTTAGGGTGTATTTGAAATGCTGGAAGAGTGTTGTTTCGTTGTTTATTTGAGAAAGAAATTTGGCTCAATTTTGAGATTTTTGCTAAGCCGTGCGCCTGTCAACTATTATCCGAGCTAAGGTTAGGGTTAGGTTGAAAAGAACACCTAGACATTTGAAATGCCTTGGATGTATTGTAGGGTGTATTTGAAATGCTGGAAGAGTGTTGTTTCGTTGTTTCTTTGAGAAAGAAATTTGGCCCAATTTTGAGATTTTTGCTAAGCCGCGCGCCTGTCAAATAGTGTCCGAGCTAGGGTTAGGGTTAGGTAGAAAACAACACCTAGACATTTTGGAATGCCTTGGATGTGTTTTAGGGTGTATTTGAAATGCTGGAAGAGTGTCGTTTCATTGTTTCTTTGAGAAAGAAATTTGGCCCAATTTTGAGATTTTTGCTAAGCCGCGCGCCTCTCAAAAAGTGTCCGAGCTAGGGTTAGGGTTATGTAGAAAACAAAACCTAGACATTTTGGAATGCCTTGGATGTGTTTTAGGGTGTATTTGAAATGCTGGAAGAGTGTCGTTTCGTTGTTTCTTTGAGAAAGAAATTTGGCCCAATTTTGAGATTTTTGCTAAGCCGCGCACCTGTCAAATAGTGTCCTAGCTGGGGTTAGGGTTAGGTTGAAAAGAACACCTAGACATTTTGAAATGCCTTGGATGTATTTTAGGGTGTATTTGAAATGCTGGAAGAGTGTCGTTTCGTTGTTTCTTTGAGAAAGAAATTTGGCCAAATTTCGAGATTTTTGCTAAGCCGCGCACCTGTCAAATAGTGTCCTAGCTGGGGTTAGGGTTAGGTTGAAAAGAACACCTAGACATTTTGAAATGCCTTGGATGTATTTTAGGGTGTATTTGAAATGCTGGAAGAGTGTTGTTTCGTTCTGTCTTTGAGAAAGAAATCTGATCCAATTTTGATATTTTTGCTAAGCCGCGCGCCTGTCAAATGGTGTCCGAGCTAGGGTTAGGGTAAGGTAGATAACAACACCTAGACATTTTGGAATGCCTTGGTTGTGTTTCAGGGTGTATTTGAAATGCTGCAAGAGAGTTGCTTTTTTGTTTCTTTGAGAAAGGAATTTGGCCCAATTTTCAGATTTTTGCTAAGCCGCGCGCCTGTCAAATAGTGTCCGAGCTAGGATTAGGGTTAGGTTGAAAAGAACACCTAGACATTTTGTAATGCCTTGGATGTGTTTTAGTGTGTATTTGAAATGCTGCAAGGGAGTTGCTTTTTTGTTTCATTGAGAAAGAAATTTGGCTCAATTTTGAGTTTTTGCTAAGCCGCGCGCCTGTCAAATAGTGTCCGAGATAGGGTTAGGATTAGGAAGAAAAGAACATCTAGACATTTTGGAATGCCTTGAATGTATTTTAGGGTGTACTTGAAATGCTGGAAGAGTGTCGTTTCGTTGTTTCTTTGAGAAAGAAATTTGGCCCAATTTTGAGATTTTTGCTAAGCCTCGCGCCTGTCAACTATTATCCGAGCTATGGTTAGGGTTAGGTTGAAAACAACACCTAGACATTTTGCAATGCCTTGGATGTGTTTTAGGGTGTATTTGAAATGCTGGAAGAGTGTCGTTTCATTTTTTCTTTGAGAAAGAAATTTGGCCCAATTTTGAGATTTTTGCTAAGCCGCGCGCCTGTCAAAAAGTGTCCGAGCTAGGGTTAGGGTTATGTAGAAAACAAAACCTATACATTTTGGAATGCCTTAGATGTGTTTTAGGGTGTATTTGAAATGCTGGAAGAGTGTCGTTTCGTTGTTTCTTTGAGAAAGAAATTTGGCCCAATTTTGAGATTTTTGCTAAGCCGCGCGCCTGTCAAATAGTGTCCGAGCTAAGGTTAGGGTTAGGTTGAAAAGAACACCTAGACATTTGTAATGCCTTGGATGTATTGTAGGGTGTATTTGAAATGCTGGAAGAGTGTTGTTTCGTTGTTTCTTTGAGAAAGAAATTTGGCCCAATTTTGAGATTTTTGCTAAGCCGCGCGCCTGTCAAATAGTGTCCAAGCTAGGGTTAGGGTTAGATTGAAAAGAACACCTAGACATTTTGGAATGCCTTGGATGTGTTTTAGGGTGTATTTGAAATGCTGGAAGAGTGTTGTTTTGTTGTTTATTTGAGAAAGAAATTTGGCTCAATTTTGAGATTTTTGCTAAGCCGTGCGCCTGTCAACTAGTATCCGAGCTATGGTTAGGGTTAGGTTGAAAAGAACACCTAGACATTTGTAATGCCTTGGATGTATTGTAGGGTGTATTTGAAATGCTGGAAGAGTGTTGTTTCGTTGTTTCTTTGAGAAAGAAATTTGGCCCAATTTTGAGATTTTTGCTAAGCCACGCGCCTGTCAAATAGTGTCCGAGCTAGGGTTAGGGTTAGGTAGAAAACAACACCTAGACATTTTGGAATGCCTTGGATGTGTTTTAGGGTGTATTTGAAATGCTGGAAGAGTGTCGTTTCATTGTTTCTTTGAGAAAGAAATTTGGCCCAATTTTGAGATTTTTGCTAAGCCGCGCGCCTGTCAAAAAGTGTCCGAGCTAGTGTTAGGGTTATGTAGAAAACAACACCTAGACATTTTGTAATGCCTTGGATGTGTTTTAGGGTGTATTTGAAATTTTGGAAGAGTGCCATTTCGTTGTTTCTTTGAGAAAGAAATTTGGCCCAATTTTGATATTTTTGCTAAGCCGCGCGCCTGTCAAATGGTGTCCGAGCTAGTGTTAGGGTAAGGTAGATAACAACACCTAGACATTTTGGAATGCCTTGGTTGTGTTTCAGGGTGTATTTGAAATGCTGCAAGAGAGTTGGTTTTTTGGTTCTTTGAGAAAGGAATTTGGCCCAATTTTGAGATTTTTGCTAAGCCGCGCGCCTGTCAAATAGTGTCCAAGCTAGGGTTAGGGTTAGATTGAAAAGAACACCTAGACATTTTGGAAAGCCTTGGATGTGTTTTAGGGTGTATTTGAAATGCTGGAAGAGTGTTGTTTCGTTGTTTATTTGAGAAAGAAATTTGGCTCAATTTTGAGATTTTTGCTAAGCCGTGCGCCTGTCAACTATTATCCGAGCTAAGGTTAGGGTTAGGTTGAAAAGAACACCTAGACATTTGAAATGCCTTGGATGTATTGTAGGGTGTATTTGAAATGCTAGAAGAGTGTTGTTTCGTTGTTTCTTTGAGAAAGAAATTTGGCCCAATTTTGAGATTTTTGCTAAGCCGCGCGCCTGTCAAATAGTGTCCGAGCTAGGGTTAGGGTTAGGTAGAAAACAACACCTAGACATTTTGGAATGCCTTGGATGTGTTTTAGGGTGTATTTGAAATGCTGGAAGAGTGTCGTTTCATTGTTTCTTTGAGAAAGAAATTTGGCCCAATTTTGAGATTTTTGCTAAGCCGCGCGCCTCTCAAAAAGTGTCCGAGCTAGGGTTAGGGTTATGTAGAAAACAAAACCTAGACATTTTGGAATGCCTTGGATGTGTTTTAGGGTGTATTTGAAATGCTGGAAGAGTGTCGTTTCGTTGTTTCTTTGAGAAAGAAATTTCGCCCAATTTTGAGATTTTTGCTAAGCCGCGCGCCTATCAAATAGTGTCCGAGCTAGGGTTAGGGTTAGGTTGAAAACAACACCTAGACATTTTGCAATGCCTTGGATGTGTTTTAGGGTGTATTTGAAATGCTGGAAGAGTGTCGTTTCGTTGTTTCTTTGAGAAAGAAATTTGGCCCAATTTTGAGATTTTTGCTAAGCCGCGCGCCTGTCAAATAGTGTCCGAGCTATGGTTAGGGTTAGGTTGAAAAGAACACCTAGACATTTTGGAATGCCTTGGATGTGTTTTAGGGTGTATTTGAAATACTGGAAGAGTGTTGTTTCATTGTTTCATTGAGAATGAAATATGACCAAATTTTGAGATTTTTGCTAAGCCGTGCTCCTGTCAACTATTATCCGAGGTATGGTTAGGGTTAGGTTGAAAACAACACCTAGACATTTTGCAATGCCTTGGATGTCTTTTAGGGTGTATTTGAACTGCTGGACGAGTGTCGTTTCGTTGTTTCTTTGAGAAAGAAATTTGGCCCAATTTTGAGATTTTTGCTAAGCCGCGCGCCTGTCAAGAAGTGTCCGAGCTAGAGTTAGGATTAGGTGGAAAACAACACCTAGACATTTTGGAATGCCTTGGATGTGTTTTAGGGTGTATTTGAAATGCTGGAAGAGAGTCGTTTCGTTGTTTCTTTGAGAAAGAAATTTGACCCAATTTTGAGATTTTTACTAAGCCGCGCGCCTGTCAACTATTATCCGAGCTATGGTTAGGGTTAGGTTGCAAACAACACCTAGACATTTTGCAATGCCTTGGATGTGTTTTAGGGTGTATTTAAAATGCTGGAAGAGTGTCGTTTCATTTCTTCTTTGAGAAAGAAATTTGGCCCAATTTTGAGATTTTTGCTAAGCCGCGCGCCTGTCAAAAAGTGTCCGAGCTAGTGTTAGGGTTATGTAGAAAACAACACCTAGACATTTTGTAATGCCTTGGATGTGTTTTAGGGTGTATTTGAAATTTTGGAAGAGTGCCATTTCGTTGTTTCTTTGAGAAAGAAATTTGGTCCAATTTTGAGATTTTTGCTAAGCCGCGCGCCTGTCAAAAAGTGTCCGAGCTAGAGTTAGGGTTATGTAGAAAACAACACCTACACATTTTGTAATGCCTTGGATGTGTTTTAGGTTGTATTTGTAATGCTGGAAGAGTGTCGTTTCATTGTTTCTTTGAGAAAGAAATTTGGCCCAATTTTGAGATTTTTGCTAAGCAGCGCGCCTGTCAAGAAGTATCCGAGCTAGGGTTAGGATTATGTGGAAAACAACACCTAGACATTTTGGAATGCCTTGGATGTGTTTTAGGGTGTATTTGAAATGCTGGAAGAGTGTTGTTTCGTTGTTTCATTGAGAATGAAATTTGGCCAAATTTTGAGATTTTTGCTAAGCCGTGCGCCTGTCAACTATTATCCGAGGTATGGTTAGGGTTAGGTTGAAAACAACACCTAGACATTTTGCAATGCCTTCGATGTGTTTTAGGGTGTATTTGAAATGCTGGAAGAGTGTCGTTTCGTTGTTTCTTTGAGAAAGAAATTTGGCCCAATTTTGAGATTTTTGCTAAGCCGCGCGCCTGTCAAATAGTGTCCGAGCTAGGGTTAGGGTTAGGTTGAAAAGAACACCTAGACATTTTGGAATGCCTTGGATGTGTTTTAGGGTGTATTTTAAATGCTGGAAGAGTGTCGTGTCGTTGTTTCTTTGAGAAAGAAATTTGGCCCAATTTTGAGATTTTTGCTAAGCCGCGCGCCTGTCAAATAGTGTCCGAGCTAGGGTTAGGGTTAGGTTGAAAAGAACACCTAGACATTTTGGAATGCCTTCGATGTGTTTTAGGGTGTATTTGAAATGCTGGAAGAGTGTCGTTTCGTTGTTTCTTTGAGAAAGAAATTTGGCCCAATTTTGAGATTTTTGCTAAGCCGCGCGCCTGTCAACTATTATCCGAGCTATGGTTAGGGTTAGGTAGAAAACAACACCTAGAGATTTTTCAATGCCTTGGATGTGTTTTAGGATGTATTTGAAATGCTGGAAGAGTGTCGTTTCGTTGTTTCTTTGAGAAAGAAATTTGGCCCAATTTTGAGATTTTTGCTAAGCCGCGCGCCTGTCAAATATTGTCCGAGCTATGGTTAGGGTTAGGTTGAAAAGAACACCTAGACATTTTGGAATGCCTTGGATGTGTTTTAGGGTGTATTTGAAATGCTGGAAGAGTGTTGTTTCGTTGTTTCTTTGAGAAAGAAATTTGGCCAAATTTCGAGATTTTTGCTAAGCCGCGCACCTGTCAAATAGTGTCCTAGCTGGGGTTAGGGTTAGGTTGAAAAGAACACCTAGACATTTTGAAATGCCTTGGATGTATTTTAGGGTGTATTTGAAATGCTGGAAGAGTGTTGTTTCGTTGTTTCTTTGAGAAAGAAATCTGGTCCAATTTTGAGATTTTTGCTAAGCCACGCGCCTGTCAAATAGTGTCTGAGCTAGGGTTAGGGTTAGGTAGAAAACAACACCTAGACATTTTGGAATGCCTTGGATGTGTTTTAGAGTGTATTTGAAATGCTGGAAGAGTGTCGTTTCGTTGTTTCTTTGAGAAAGAAATTTGGCCCAATTTTGAGATTTTTGCTAAGCCGCGCGCCTGTCAAATAGTGTCCGAGCTAGGGTTAGGGTTAGGTTGAAAAGAACACCTAGACATTTTGGAATGCCTTGGATGTGTTTTAGGGTGTATTTGAAATGCTGGAAGAGTGTCGTTTCGTTGTTTCTTTGAGAAAGAAATTTGGCCCAATTTTGAGATTTTTGCTAAGCCGCGCGCCTGTCAAATAGTGTCCGAGCTAGGGTTAGGGTTAGGTTGAAAAGAACAATTAGACATTTTGGACTGCCTTCGATGTGTTTTAGGGTGTATTTGAAATGCTGAAAGAGTGTCGTTTCGTTGTTTCTTTGAGAAAGAAATTTGGCCCAATTTTGAGATTTTTGCTAAGCCGCGCGCCTGTCAACTATTATCCGAGCTATGGTTAGGGTTAGGTTGAAAAGAACACCTAGACATTTTGGAATGCCTTGGATGTGTTTTAGGGTGTATTTGAAATGCTGGAAGAGTGTTGTTTCGTTGTTTCATTGAGAATGAAATTTGGCCAAATTTTGAGATTTTTGCTAAGCCGTGCTCCTGTCAACTATTATCCGAGGTATGGTTAGGGTTAAGTTGAAAACAACACCTAGACATTTTGCAATGCCTTGGATGTCTTTTAGGGTGTATTTGAACTGCTGGAAGAGTGTCGTTTCGTTGTTTCTTTGAGAAAGAAATTTGGCCCAATTTTCAGATTTTTGCTAAGCCGCGCGCCTGTCAAGAAGTGTCCGAGCTAGAGTTAGGATTAGGTGGAAAACAACACCTAGACATTTTAGAATGCCTTGGATGTGTTTTAGGGTGTATTTGAAATGCTGGAAGAGAGTCGTTTCGTTGTTTCTTTGAGAAAGAAATTTGGCCCAATTTTGAGATTTTTACTAAGCCGCGCGCCTGTCAACTATTATCCGAGCTATGGTTAGGGTTAGGTTGCAAACAACACCTAGACATTTTGCAATGCCTTGGATGTGTTTTAGGGTGTATTTGAAATGCTGGAAGAGTGTCGTTTCATTTTTTCTTTGAGAAAGAAATTTGGCCCAATTTTGAGATTTTTGCTAAGCCGCGCGCCTGTCAAAAAGTGTCCGAGCTAGTGTTAGGGTTATGTAGAAAACAACACCTAGACATTTTGTAATGCCTTGGATGTGTTTTAGGGTGTATTTGAAATTTTGGAAGAGTGCCATTTCGTTGTTTCTTTGAGAAAGAAATTTGGCCCAATTTTGAGATTTTTGCTAAGCCGCGCGCCTGTCAAAAAGTGTCCGAGCTAGGGTTAGGGTTATGTAGAAAACAACACCTAGACATTTTGTAATCCCTTGGATGTGTTTTAGGTTGTATTTGTAATGCTGGAAGAGTGTCGTTTCGTTGTTTCTTTGAGAAAGAAATTTGGCCCAATTTTGAGATTTTTGCTAAGCAGCGCGCCTGTCAAGAAGTGTCCGAGCTAGGGTTAGGATTATGTGGAAAACAATACCTAGACATTTTGGAATGCCTTGGATGTGTTTTAGGGTGTATTTGAAATGCTGGAAGAGTGTTGTTTCGTTGTTTCATTGAGAAAGAAATTTGGCCAAATTTTGAGATTTTTGCTAAGCCGTGCGCCTGTCAACTATTATCCGAGGTATGGTTAGGGTTAGGTTGAAAACAACACCTAGACATTTTGCAATGCCTTGGATGTGTTTTAGGGTGTATTTGAAATGCTGGATGAGTGTCGTTTCGTTGTTTCTTTGAGAAAGAAATTTGGCCCAATTTTGAGATATTTGCTAAGCCGCGCGCCTGTCAAATAGTGTCCGAGCTAGGGTTAGGGTTAGGTTGAATAGAACACCTAGACATTTTGGAATGCCTTGGATGTGTTTTAGGGTGTATTTTAAATGCTGGAAGAGTGTCGTTTCGTTGTTTCTTTGAGAAAGAAATTTGGCCCAATTTTGAGATTTTTGCTAAGCCTGTCAAATAGTGTCCGAGCTAGGGTTAGGGTTAGGTTGAAAAGAACACCTAGACATTTTGGAATGCCTTCGATGTGTTTTAGGGTGTATTTGAAATGCTGGAAGAGTGTCGTTTCATTGTTTCTTTGAGAAAGAAATTTGGCCCAATTTTGAGATTTTTGCTAAGCCGCGCGCCTGTCAATTATTCTCCGAGCTATGGTTAGGGTTAGGTAGAAAACAACACCTAGAGATTTTTCAATGCCTTGGATGTGTTTTAGGATGTATTTGAAATGCTGGAAGAGTGTCGTTTCGTTGTTTCTTTGAGAAAGAAATTTGGCCCAATTTTGAGATTTTTGCTAAGCCGCGCGCCTGTCAAATATTGTCCGAGCTATGGTTAGGGTTAGGTTGAAAAGAACACCTAGACATTTTGGAATGCCTTGGATGTGTTTTAGGGTGTATTTGAAATGCTGGAAGAGTGTTGTTTCGTTGTTTCTTTGAGAAAGAAATTTGGCCAAATTTCGAGATTTTTGCTAAGCCGCGCACCTGTCAAATAGTGTCCTAGCAGGGGTTAGGGTTAGGTTGAAAAGAACACCTAGACATTTTGAAATGCCTTGGATGTATTTTAGGGTGTATTTGAAATGCTGGAAGAGTGTTGTTTCGTTGTTTCTTTGAGAAAGAAATCTGGTCCAATTTTGAGATTTTTGCTAAGCCACGCGCCTGTCAAATAGTGTCCGAGCTAGGGTTAGGGTTAGGTAGAAAACAACACCTAGACATTTTGGAATGCCTTGGATGTGTTTTAGGGTGTATTTGAAATGCTGGAAGAGTGTCGTTTCGTTGTTTCTTTGAGAAAGAAATTTGGCCCAATTTTGAGATTTTTGCTAAGCCTCGCGCCTGTCAACTATTATCCGAGCTATGGTTAGGGTTAGGTTGAAAACAACACCTAGACATTTTGCAATGCCTTGGATGTGTTTTAGGGTGTATTTGAAATGCTGGAAGAGTGTCGTTTCATTTTTTCTTTGAGAAAGAAATTTGGCCCAATTTTGAGATTTTTCCTAAGCCGCGCGCCTGTCAAAAAGTGTCCAAGCTAGGGTTAGGGTTATGTAGAAAACAACACCTAGACATTTTGTAATGCCTTGGATGTGTTTTAGGGTGTATTTGAAATCCTGGAAGAGTGCCATTTCGTTGTTTCTTTGAGAAAGAAATTTGGCCCAATTTTGAGATTTTTGCTAAGCCGCGCGCCTGTCAAAAAGTGTCCGAAATAGGGTTAGGGTTATGTAGAAAACAACACCTAGACATTTTGGAATGCCTTGGATGTGTTTTAGGGTGTATTTGAAATGCTGGAAGAGTGTTGTTTCGTTGTTTCATTGAGAATGAAATTTGGCCAAATTTTGAGATTTTTGCTACGCCGTGCGCCTGTCAACTATTATCCGAGGTATGGTTAGGGTTAGGTTGAAAACAACACCTAGACATTTTGCAATGCCTTGGATGTGTTTTAGGGTGTATTTGAAATGCTGGAAGAGTGTCGTTTCGTTGTTTCTTTGAGAAAGAAATTTGGCCCAATTTTGAGATTTTTCCTAAGCCGCGCGCCTGTCAAATAGTGTCCGAGCTAGGGTTAGGGTTAGGTTGAAAAGAACACCTAGACATTTTGGAATACCTTGTATGTGTTTTAGGCTATATTTGCAATGCTGTAAGAGTGTCGTTTCATTGTTTCTTTGAGAAAGAAATTTGGCCCAATTTTGAGATTTTTGCTAAGCCGTGCGCCTGTCAACTATTATCCGAGGTATGGTTAGGGTTAGGTTGAAAAAAACACCTAGACATTTTGCAATGCCTTGGATGTGTTTTAGGGTGTATTTGAACTGCTGGAAGAGTGTCGTTTCGTTGTTTCTTTGAGAAAGAAATTTGGCCCAATTTTGAGATTTTTGCTAAGCCGCGCGCCTGTCAAATAGTGTCCGAGCTAGGGTTAGGGTTATGTTGAAAAGAACACCTAGACATTTTGGAATGCCTTGGATGTGTTTTAGGGTGTATTTGAAATGCTGGAAGAGTGTTGTTTCGTTGTTTCTTTGAGAAAGAAATCTGGCCAAATTTCGAGATTATTGCTAAGCCGCGCACCTGTCAAATAGTGTCCTAGCTGGGGTTAGGGTTAGGTTGAAAAGAACACCTAGACATTTTGAAATGCCTTGGATGTGTTTTAGGATGTATTTGAAATGCTGGAAGAGTGTTGTTTCGTTGTTTCTTTGAGAAAGAAATCTGGCCAAATTTCGAGATTATTGCTAAGCCGCGCACCTGTCAAATAGTGTCCTAGCTGGGGTTAGGGTTAGGTTGAAAAGAACACCTAGACATTTTGAAATGCCTTGGATGTATTTTAGGGTGTATTTGAAATGCTGGAAGAGTGTTGTTTCGTTGTTTCTTTGAGAAAGAAATCTGGCCAAATTTCGAGATTATTGCTAAGCCGCGCACCTGTCAAATAGTGTCCTAGCTGGGGTTAGGGTTAGGTTGAAAAGAACACCTAGACATTTTGGAATGCCTTGGATGTGTTTTAGGGTGTATTTGAAATGCTGGAAGAGTGTTGTTTCGTTGTTTCTTTGAGAAAGAAATCTGGCCAAATTTCGAGATTATTGCTAAGCCGCGCACCTGTCAAATAGTGTCCTAGCTGGGGTTAGGGTTAGGTTGAAAAGAACACCTAGACATTTTGGAATGCCTTGGTTGTGTTTCAGGGTGTATTTGAAATGCTGCAAGAGAGTTGCTTTTTTGTTTCTTTGAGAAAGAAATTTGGCCCAAATTTCATATTTTTGCTAAGCCGCGCGCCTGTCAAATGGTGTCCGAGCTAGGGTTAGGGTAAGGTAGATAACAACACCTAGACATTTTGGAATGCCTTGGTTGTGTTTCAGGGTGTATTTGAAATGCTGCAAGAGAGTTGCTTTTTTGTTTCTTTGAGAAAGGAATTTGGCCCAATTTTGAGATTTTTGCTAAGCCGCGCGCCTGTCAAATGGTGTCCAAGCTAGGGTTATGGTTAGATTGAAAAGAACACCTAGACATTTTGGAATGCCTTGGATGTGTTTTAGGGTGTATTTGAAATGCTGGAAGAGTGTTGTTTCGTTGTTTATTTGAGAAAGAAATTTGGCTCAATTTTGAGATTTTTGCTAAGCCACGCGCCTGTCAAATAGTGTCTGAGCTAGGGTTAGGGTTAGGTAGAAAACAACACCTAGACATTTGTAATGCCTTGGATGTATTGTAGGGTGTATTTGAAATGCTGGAAGAGTGTTGTTTCGTTGTTTCTTTGAGAAAGAAATTTGGCCAAATTTTGAGATTTGTCAAATAGTGCCTGTCAAATAGCTAGGGTTAGGGTTAGGTAGAAAACAACACCTAGACATTTTGGAATGCCTTGGATGTGTTTTAGGGTGTATTTGAAATGCTGGAAGAGTGTCGTTTCATTGTTTCTTTGAGAAAGAAATTTGGCCCAATTTTGAGATTTTTGCTAAGCCGCGCGCCTCTCAAAAAGTGTCCGAGCTAGGGTTAGGGTTATGTAGAAAACAACACCTAGACATTTTGGAATGCCTTGGATGTGTTTTAGGGTGTATTTGAAATGCTGGAAGAGTGTTGTTTCGTTGTTTCATTGAGAATGAAATTTGGCCAAATTTTGAGATTTTTGCTAAGCCGTGCGCCTGTCAACTATTATCCGAGGTATGGTTAGGGTTAGGTTGAAAACAACACCTAGACATTTTGCAATGCCTTGGATGTGTTTTAGGGTGTATTTGAAATGCTGGAAGAGTGTCGTTTCGTTATTTCTTTGAGAAAGAAATTTGGCCCAATTTTGATATTTTTGCTCAGCCGCGCGCCTGTCAACTAGTATCCGAGCTAGGGTTAGGGTTAGGTTGAAAAGAACACCTAGACATTTTGGAATGCCTTGGATGTGTTTTAGGGTGTATTTGAAATGCTGGAAGAGTGTCGATTCGTTGTTTCTTTGAGAAAGAAATTTGGCCCAATTTTGATATTTTTGCTCAGCCGCGCGCCTGTCAACTAGTATCCGAGCTAGGGTTAGGGTTAGGTTGAAAAGAACACCTAGACATTTTGGAATGCCTTGGATGTGTTTTAGGGTGTATTTGAAATGCTGGAAGAGTGTTGTTTCGTTGTTTATTTGAGAAAGAAATTTGGCTCAATTTTGAGATTTTTGCTAAGCCGTGCGCCTGTCAACTATTATCCGAGCTAAGGTTAGGGTTAGGTTGAAAAGAACACCTAGACATTTGTAATGCCTTGGATGTATTGTAGGGTGTATTTGAAATGCTGGAAGAGTGTTGTTTCGTTGTTTCTTTGAGAAAGAAATTTGGCCCAATTTTGAGATTTTTGCTAAGCCGCGCGCCTGTCAAATAGTGTCCGAGCTAGGGTTAGGGTTAGGTAGAAAACAACACCTAGACATTTTGGAATGCCTTGGATGTGTTTTAGGGTGTGTTTGAAATCCTGGAAGAGTGCCATTTCGTTGTTTCTTTGAGAAAGAAATTTGGCCCAATTTTGAGATTTTTGCTAAGCCGCGCGCCTGTCAAAAAGTGTCCGAAATAGGGTTAGGGTTATGTAGAAAACAAAACCTATACATTTTGGAATGCCTTAGATGTGTTTTAGGGTGTATTTGAAATGCTGGAAGAGTGTCGTTTCGTTGTTTCTTTGAGAAAGAAATTTGGCCCAATTTTGAGATTTTTGCTAAGCCGCGCGCCTGTCAAATAGTGTCCGAGCTATGGTTAGGGTTAGGTTGAAAAGAACACCTAGACATTTTGGAATGCGTTGGATGTGTTTTAGTGTGTATTTGAAATGCTGGAAGAGTGTTGTTTCGTTGTTTCATTGAGAATGAAATTTGGCCAAATTTTGAGATTTTTGCTAAGCCGTGCGCCTGTCAACTATTATCCGAGCTATGGTTAGGGTTAGGTTGCAAACAACACCTAGACATTTTCAATGCCTTGGATGTGTTTTAGGGTGTATTTGAAATGCTGGAAGAGTGTCGTTTCGTTGTTTCTTTGAGAAAGAAATTTGGCCCAATTTTGAGATTTTTGCTAAGCCGCGCGCCTGTCAAATAGTGTCCGAGCTAGGGTTAGGGTTAGGTTGAAAAGAACACCTAGACATTTTGGAATGCCTTGGATGTGTTTTAGGGTGTATTTTAAATGCTGGAAGAGTGTCGTTTCGTTGTTTCTTTGAGAAAGAAATTTGGCCCAATTTTGAGATTTTTGCTAAGCCTGTCAAATAGTGTCCGAGCTAGGGTTAGGGTTAGGTTGAAAAGAACACCTAGACATTTTGGAATGCCTTCGATGTGTTTTAGGGTGTATTTGAAATGCTGGAAGAGTGTCGTTTCATTGTTTCTTTGAGAAAGAAATTTGGCCCAATTTTGAGATTTTTGCTAAGCCGCGCGCCTGTCAACTATTCTCCGAGCTATGGTTAGGGTTAGGTAGAAAACAACACCTAGAGATTTTTCAATGCCTTGGATGTGTTTTAGGATGTATTTGAAATGCTGGAAGAGTGTCGTTTCGTTGTTTCTTTGAGAAAGAAATTTGGCCCAATTTTGAGATTTTTGCTAAGCCGCGCGCCTGTCAAATAGTGTCCTAGCAGGGGTTAGGGTTAGGTTGAAAAGAACACCTAGACATTTTGAAATGCCTTGGATGTATTTTAGGGTGTATTTGAAATGCTGGAAGAGTGTCGTTTCGTTGTTTCTTTGAGAAAGAAATTTGGCCCAATTTTGAGATTTTTGCTAAGCCGCGCGCCTGTCAAATAGTGTCCGAGCTAGGGTTAGGGTTAGGTTGAAAAGAACACCTAGACATTTTGGAATGCCTTGGATGTGTTTTAGGGTGTATTTTAAATGCTGGAAGAGTGTCGTTTCGTTGTTTCTTTGAGAAAGAAATTTGGCCCAATTTTGAGATTTTTGCTAAGCCTGTCAAATAGTGTCCGAGCTAGGGTTAGGGTTAGGTTGAAAAGAACACCTAGACATTTTGGAATGCCTTCGATGTGTTTTAGGGTGTATTTGAAATGCTGGAAGAGTGTCGTTTCATTGTTTCTTTGAGAAAGAAATTTGGCCCAATTTTGAGATTTTTGCTAAGCCGCGCGCCTGTCAATTATTCTCCGAGCTATGGTTAGGGTTAGGTAGAAAACAACACCTAGAGATTTTTCAATGCCTTGGATGTGTTTTAGGATGTATTTGAAATGCTGGAAGAGTGTCGTTTCGTTGTTTCTTTGAGAAAGAAATTTGGCCCAATTTTGAGATTTTTGCTAAGCCGCGCGCCTGTCAAATATTGTCCGAGCTATGGTTAGGGTTAGGTTGAAAAGAACACCTAGACATTTTGGAATGCCTTGGATGTGTTTTAGGGTGTATTTGAAATGCTGGAAGAGTGTTGTTTCGTTGTTTCTTTGAGAAAGAAATTTGGCCAAATTTCGAGATTTTTGCTAAGCCGCGCACCTGTCAAATAGTGTCCTAGCAGGGGTTAGGGTTAGGTTGAAAAGAACACCTAGACATTTTGAAATGCCTTGGATGTATTTTAGGGTGTATTTGAAATGCTGGAAGAGTGTTGTTTCGTTGTTTCTTTGAGAAAGAAATCTGGTCCAATTTTGAGATTTTTGCTAAGCCACGCGCCTGTCAAATAGTGTCCGAGCTAGGGTTAGGGTTAGGTAGAAAACAACACCTAGACATTTTGGAATGCCTTGGATGTGTTTTAGGGTGTATTTGAAATGCTGGAAGAGTGTCGTTTCGTTGTTTCTTTGAGAAAGAAATTTGGCCCAATTTTGAGATTTTTGCTAAGCCTCGCGCCTGTCAACTATTATCCGAGCTATGGTTAGGGTTAGGTTGAAAACAACACCTAGACATTTTGCAATGCCTTGGATGTGTTTTAGGGTGTATTTGAAATGCTGGAAGAGTGTCGTTTCATTTTTTCTTTGAGAAAGAAATTTGGCCCAATTTTGAGATTTTTCCTAAGCCGCGCGCCTGTCAAAAAGTGTCCAAGCTAGGGTTAGGGTTATGTAGAAAACAACACCTAGACATTTTGTAATACCTTGGATGTGTTTTAGGGTGTATTTGAAATCCTGGAAGAGTGCCATTTCGTTGTTTCTTTGAGAAAGAAATTTGGCCCAATTTTGAGATTTTTGCTAAGCCGCGCGCCTGTCAAAAAGTGTCCGAAATAGGGTTAGGGTTATGTAGAAAACAACACCTAGACATTTTGGAATGCCTTGGATGTGTTTTAGGGTGTATTTGAAATGCTGGAAGAGTGTTGTTTCGTTGTTTCATTGAGAATGAAATTTGGCCAAATTTTGAGATTTTTGCTAAGCCGTGCGCCTGTCAACTATTATCCGAGGTATGGTTAGGGTTAGGTTGAAAACAACACCTAGACATTTTGCAATGCCTTGGATGTGTTTTAGGGTGTATTTGAAATGCTGGAAGAGTGTCGTTTCGTTGTTTCTTTGAGAAAGAAATTTGGCCCAATTTTGAGATTTTTCCTAAGCCGCGCGCCTGTCAAATAGTGTCCGAGCTAGGGTTAGGGTTAGGTTGAAAAGAACACCTAGACATTTTGGAATACCTTGTATGTGTTTTAGGCTATATTTGCAATGCTGTAAGAGTGTCGTTTCATTGTTTCTTTGAGAAAGAAATTTGGCCCAATTTTGAGATTTTTGCTAAGCCGTGCGCCTGTCAACTATTATCCGAGGTATGGTTAGGGTTAGGTTGAAAACAACACCTAGACATTTTGCAATGCCTTGGATGTGTTTTAGGGTGTATTTGAACTGCTGGAAGAGTGTCGTTTCGTTGTTTCTTTGAGAAAGAAATTTGGCCCAATTTTGAGATTTTTGCTAAGCCGCGCGCCTGTCAAATAGTGTCCGAGCTAGGGTTAGGGTTATGTTGAAAAGAACACCTAGAC
The DNA here is from genome assembly GCF_055471065.1 of Atractosteus spatula. Taxonomy (NCBI): domain Eukaryota; kingdom Metazoa; phylum Chordata; class Actinopteri; order Semionotiformes; family Lepisosteidae; genus Atractosteus; species Atractosteus spatula. Next base: position 43,758,194 of record NC_142712.1, on the reverse strand, counting down.
ATTTTGGAATGCCTTGGATGTGTTTTAGGGTGTATTTGAAATGCTGGAAGAGTGTTGTTTCGTTGTTTCTTTGAGAAAGAAATCTGGCCAAATTTCGAGATTATTGCTAAGCCGCGCACCTGTCAAATAGTGTCCTAGCTGGGGTTAGGGTTAGGTTGAAAAGAACACCTAGACATTTTGAAATGCCTTGGATGTATTTTAGGGTGTATTTGAAATGCTGGAAGAGTGTTGTTTCGTTGTTTCTTTGAGAAAGAAATCTGGTCCAATTTTGAGATTTTTGCTAAGCCACGCGCCTGTCAAATAGTGTCCGAGCTAGGGTTAGGGTTAGGTAGAAAACAACACCTAGACATTTTGAAATGCCTTGGATGTGTTTTAGGGTGTATTTGAAATGCTGGAAGAGTGTTGTTTCGTTCTGTTTTTGAGAAAGAAATTTGGCCCAATTTTGATATTTTTGCTAAGCCGCGCGCCTGTCAAATGGTGTCCGAGCTAGGGTTAGGGTAAGGTAGATAACAACACCTAGACATTTTGGAATGCCTTGGTTGTGTTTCAGGGTGTATTTGAAATGCTGCAAGAGAGTTGCTTTTTTGTTTCTTTGAGAAAGGAATTTGGCCCAATTTTGAGATTTTTGCTAAGCCGCGCGCCTGTCAAATGGTGTCCAAGCTAGGGTTATGGTTAGATTGAAAAGAACACCTAGACATTTTGGAATGCCTTGGATGTGTTTTAGGGTGTATTTGAAATGCTGGAAGAGTGTTGTTTCGTTGTTTATTTGAGAAAGAAATTTGGCTCAATTTTGAGATTTTTGCTAAGCCACGCGCCTGTCAAATAGTGTCTGAGCTAGGGTTAGGGTTAGGTAGAAAACAACACCTAGACATTTGTAATGCCTTGGATGTATTGTAGGGTGTATTTGAAATGCTGGAAGAGTGTTGTTTCGTTGTTTCTTTGAGAAAGAAATTTGGCCAAATTTTGAGATTTGTCAAATAGTGCCTGTCAAATAGCTAGGGTTAGGGTTAGGTAGAAAACAACACCTAGACATTTTGGAATGCCTTGGATGTGTTTTAGGGTGTATTTGAAATGCTGGAAGAGTGTCGTTTCATTGTTTCTTTGAGAAAGAAATTTGGCCCAATTTTGAGATTTTTGCTAAGCCGCGCGCCTCTCAAAAAGTGTCCGAGCTAGGGTTAGGGTTATGTAGAAAACAACACCTAGACATTTTGGAATGCCTTGGATGTGTTTTAGGGTGTATTTGAAATGCTGGAAGAGTGTTGTTTCGTTGTTTCATTGAGAATGAAATTTGGCCAAATTTTGAGATTTTTGCTAAGCCGTGCGCCTGTCAACTATTATCCGAGGTATGGTTAGGGTTAGGTTGAAAACAACACCTAGACATTTTGCAATGCCTTGGATGTGTTTTAGGGTGTATTTGAAATGCTGGAAGAGTGTCGTTTCGTTATTTCATGAGAAAGAAATTTGGCCCAATTTTGATATTTTTGCTCAGCCGCGCGCCTGTCAACTAGTATCCGAGCTAGGGTTAGGGTTAGGTTGAAAAGAACACCTAGACATTTTGGAATGCCTTGGATGTGTTTTAGGGTGTATTTGAAATGCTGGAAGAGTGTCGATTCGTTGTTTCTTTGAGAAAGAAATTTGGCCCAATTTTGATATTTTTGCTCAGCCGCGCGCCTGTCAACTAGTATCCGAGCTAGGGTTAGGGTTAGGTTGAAAAGAACACCTAGACATTTTGGAATGCCTTGGATGTGTTTTAGGGTGTATTTGAAATGCTGGAAGAGTGTTGTTTCGTTGTTTATTTGAGAAAGAAATTTGGCTCAATTTTGAGATTTTTGCTAAGCCGTGCGCCTGTCAACTATTATCCGAGCTAAGGTTAGGGTTAGGTTGAAAAGAACACCTAGACATTTGTAATGCCTTGGATGTATTGTAGGGTGTATTTGAAATGCTGGAAGAGTGTTGTTTCGTTGTTTCTTTGAGAAAGAAATTTGGCCCAATTTTGAGATTTTTGCTAAGCCGCGCGCCTGTCAAATAGTGTCCGAGCTAGGGTTAGGGTTAGGTAGAAAACAACACCTAGACATTTTGGAATGCCTTGGATGTGTTTTAGGGTGTGTTTGAAATCCTGGAAGAGTGCCATTTCGTTGTTTCTTTGAGAAAGAAATTTGGCCCAATTTTGAGATTTTTGCTAAGCCGCGCGCCTGTCAAAAAGTGTCCGAAATAGGGTTAGGGTTATGTAGAAAACAAAACCTATACATTTTGGAATGCCTTAGATGTGTTTTAGGGTGTATTTGAAATGCTGGAAGAGTGTCGTTTCGTTGTTTCTTTGAGAAAGAAATTTGGCCCAATTTTGAGATTTTTGCTAAGCCGCGCGCCTGTCAAATAGTGTCCGAGCTATGGTTAGGGTTAGGTTGAAAAGAACACCTAGACATTTTGGAATGCGTTGGATGTGTTTTAGTGTGTATTTGAAATGCTGGAAGAGTGTTGTTTCGTTGTTTCATTGAGAATGAAATGTGGCCAAATTTTGAGATTTTTGCTAAGCCGTGCGCCTGTCAACTATTATCCGAGCTATGGTTAGGGTTAGGTTGCAAACAACACCTAGACATTTTCAATGCCTTGGATGTGTTTTAGGGTGTATTTGAAATGCTGGAAGAGTGTCGTTTCGTTGTTTCTTTGAGAAAGAAATTTGGCCCAATTTTGAGATTTTTGCTAAGCCGCGCGCCTGTCAAATAGTGTCCGAGCTAGGGTTAGGGTTAGGTTGAAAAGAACACCTAGACATTTTGGAATGCCTTGGATGTGTTTTAGGGTGTATTTTAAATGCTGGAAGAGTGTCGTTTCGTTGTTTCTTTGAGAAAGAAATTTGGCCCAATTTTGAGATTTTTGCTAAGCCTGTCAAATAGTGTCCGAGCTAGGGTTAGGGTTAGGTTGAAAAGAACACCTAGACATTTTGGAATGCCTTCGATGTGTTTTAGGGTGTATTTGAAATGCTGGAAGAGTGTCGTTTCATTGTTTCTTTGAGAAAGAAATTTGGCCCAATTTTGAGATTTTTGCTAAGCCGCGCGCCTGTCAACTATTCTCCGAGCTATGGTTAGGGTTAGGTAGAAAACAACACCTAGAGATTTTTCAATGCCTTGGATGTGTTTTAGGATGTATTTGAAATGCTGGAAGAGTGTTGTTTCGTTGTTTCTTTGAGAAAGAAATCTGGCCAAATTTCGAGATTATTGCTAAGCCGCGCACCTGTCAAATAGTGTCCTAGCTGGGGTTAGGGTTAGGTTGAAAAGAACACCTAGACATTTTGAAATGCCTTGGATGTATTTTAGGGTGTATTTGAAATGCTGGAAGAGTGTTGTTTCGTTGTTTCTTTGAGAAAGAAATCTGGTCCAATTTTGAGATTTTTGCTAAGCCACGCGCCTGTCAAATAGTGTCCGAGCTAGGGTTAGGGTTAGGTAGAAAACAACACCTAGACATTTTGGAATGCCTTGGATGTGTTTTAGGGTGTATTTGAAATGCTGGAAGAGTGTTGTTTCGTTCTGTTTTTGAGAAAGAAATTTGGCCCAATTTTGATATTTTTGCTAAGCCGCGCGCCTGTCAAATGGTGTCCGAGCTAGGGTTAGGGTAAGGTAGATAACAACACCTAGACATTTTGGAATGCCTTGGTTGTGTTTCAGGGTGTATTTGAAATGCTGCAAGAGAGTTGCTTTTTTGTTTCTTTGAGAAAGGAATTTGGCCCAATTTTGAGATTTTTGCTAAGCCGCGCGCCTGTCAAATGGTGTCCAAGCTAGGGTTATGGTTAGATTGAAAAGAACACCTAGACATTTTGGAATGCCTTGGATGTGTTTTAGGGTGTATTTGAAATGCTGGAAGAGTGTTGTTTCGTTGTTTATTTGAGAAAGAAATTTGGCTCAATTTTGAGATTTTTGCTAAGCCACGCGCCTGTCAAATAGTGTCTGAGCTAGGGTTAGGGTTAGGTAGAAAACAACACCTAGACATTTGTAATGCCTTGGATGTATTGTAGGGTGTATTTGAAATGCTGGAAGAGTGTTGTTTCGTTGTTTCTTTGAGAAAGAAATTTGGCCAAATTTTGAGATTTGTCAAATAGTGCCTGTCAAATAGCTAGGGTTAGGGTTAGGTAGAAAACAACACCTAGACATTTTGGAATGCCTTGGATGTGTTTTAGGGTGTATTTGAAATGCTGGAAGAGTGTCGTTTCATTGTTTCTTTGAGAAAGAAATTTGGCCCAATTTTGAGATTTTTGCTAAGCCGCGCGCCTCTCAAAAAGTGTCCGAGCTAGGGTTAGGGTTATGTAGAAAACAACACCTAGACATTTTGGAATGCCTTGGATGTGTTTTAGGGTGTATTTGAAATGCTGGAAGAGTGTTGTTTCGTTGTTTCATTGAGAATGAAATTTGGCCAAATTTTGAGATTTTTGCTAAGCCGTGCGCCTGTCAACTATTATCCGAGGTATGGTTAGGGTTAGGTTGAAAACAACACCTAGACATTTTGCAATGCCTTGGATGTGTTTTAGGGTGTATTTGAAATGCTGGAAGAGTGTCGTTTCGTTATTTCTTTGAGAAAGAAATTTGGCCCAATTTTGATATTTTTGCTCAGCCGCGCGCCTGTCAACTAGTATCCGAGCTAGGGTTAGGGTTAGGTTGAAAAGAACACCTAGACATTTTGGAATGCCTTGGATGTGTTTTAGGGTGTATTTGAAATGCTGGAAGAGTGTCGATTCGTTGTTTCTTTGAGAAAGAAATTTGGCCCAATTTTGATATTTTTGCTCAGCCGCGCGCCTGTCAACTAGTATCCGAGCTAGGGTTAGGGTTAGGTTGAAAAGAACACCTAGACATTTTGGAATGCCTTGGATGTGTTTTAGGGTGTATTTGAAATGCTGGAAGAGTGTTGTTTCGATGTTTATTTGAGAAAGAAATTTGGCTCAATTTTGAGATTTTTGCTAAGCCGTGCGCCTGTCAACTATTATCCGAGCTAAGGTTAGGGTTAGGTTGAAAAGAACACCTAGACATTTGTAATGCCTTGGATGTATTGTAGGGTGTATTTGAAATGCTGGAAGAGTGTTGTTTCGTTGTTTCTTTGAGAAAGAAATTTGGCCCAATTTTGAGATTTTTGCTAAGCCGCGCGCCTGTCAAATAGTGTCCGAGCTAGGGTTAGGGTTAGGTAGAAAACAACACCTAGACATTTTGGAATGCCTTGGATGTGTTTTAGGGTGTGTTTGAAATCCTGGAAGAGTGCCATTTCGTTGTTTCTTTGAGAAAGAAATTTGGCCCAATTTTGAGATTTTTGCTAAGCCGCGCGCCTGTCAAAAAGTGTCCGAAATAGGGTTAGGGTTATGTAGAAAACAAAACCTATACATTTTGGAATGCCTTAGATGTGTTTTAGGGTGTATTTGAAATGCTGGAAGAGTGTCGTTTCGTTGTTTCTTTGAGAAAGAAATTTGGCCCAATTTTGAGATTTTTGCTAAGCCGCGCGCCTGTCAAATAGTGTCCGAGCTATGGTTAGGGTTAGGTTGAAAAGAACACCTAGACATTTTGGAATGCGTTGGATGTGTTTTAGTGTGTATTTGAAATGCTGGAAGAGTGTTGTTTCGTTGTTTCATTGAGAATGAAATTTGGCCAAATTTTGAGATTTTTGCTAAGCCGTGCGCCTGTCAACTATTATCCGAGCTATGGTTAGGGTTAGGTTGCAAACAACACCTAGACATTTTCAATGCCTTGGATGTGTTTTAGGGTGTATTTGAAATGCTGGAAGAGTGTCGTTTCGTTGTTTCTTTGAGAAAGAAATTTGGCCCAATTTTGAGATTTTTGCTAAGCCGCGCGCCTGTCAAATAGTGTCCGAGCTAGGGTTAGGGTTAGGTTGAAAAGAACACCTAGACATTTTGGAATGCCTTGGATGTGTTTTAGGGTGTATTTTAAATGCTGGAAGAGTGTCGTTTCGTTGTTTCTTTGAGAAAGAAATTTGGCCCAATTTTGAGATTTTTGCTAAGCCTGTCAAATAGTGTCCGAGCTAGGGTTAGGGTTAGGTTGAAAAGAACACCTAGACATTTTGGAATGCCTTCGATGTGTTTTAGGGTGTATTTGAAATGCTGGAAGAGTGTCGTTTCATTGTTTCTTTGAGAAAGAAATTTGGCCCAATTTTGAGATTTTTGCTAAGCCGCGCGCCTGTCAACTATTCTCCGAGCTATGGTTAGGGTTAGGTAGAAAACAACACCTAGAGATTTTTCAATGCCTTGGATGTGTTTTAGGATGTATTTGAAATGCTGGAAGAGTGTCGTTTCGTTGTTTCTTTGAGAAAGAAATTTGGCCCAATTTTGAGATTTTTGCTAAGCCGCGCGCCTGTCAAATAGTGTCCTAGCAGGGGTTAGGGTTAGGTTGAAAAGAACACCTAGACATTTTGAAATGCCTTGGATGTATTTTAGGGTGTATTTGAAATGCTGGAAGAGTGTTGTTTCGTTGTTTCTTTGAGAAAGAAATCTGGTCCAATTTTGAGATTTTTGCTAAGCCACGCGCCTGTCAAATAGTGTCCGAGCTAGGGTTAGGGTTAGGTAGAAAACAACACCTAGACATTTTGGAATGCCTTGGATGTGTTTTAGGGTGTATTTGAAATGCTGGAAGAGTGTCGTTTCGTTGTTTCTTTGAGAAAGAAATTTGGCCCAATTTTGAGATTTTTGCTAAGCCTCGCGCCTGTCAACTATTATCCGAGCTATGGTTAGGGTTAGGTTGCAAACAACACCTAGACATTTTCAATGCCTTGGATGTGTTTTAGGGTGTATTTGAAATGCTGGAAGAGTGTCGTTTCGTTGTTTCTTTGAGAAAGAAATTTGGCCCAATTTTGAGATTTTTGCTAAGCCGCGCGCCTGTCAAATAGTGTCCGAGCTAGGGTTAGGGTTAGGTTGAAAAGAACACCTAGACATTTTGGAATGCCTTGGATGTGTTTTAGGGTGTATTTTAAATGCTGGAAGAGTGTCGTTTCGTTGTTTCTTTGAGAAAGAAATTTGGCCCAATTTTGAGATTTTTGCTAAGCCTGTCAAATAGTGTCCGAGCTAGGGTTAGGGTTAGGTTGAAAAGAACACCTAGACATTTTGGAATGCCTTCGATGTGTTTTAGGGTGTATTTGAAATGCTGGAAGAGTGTCGTTTCATTGTTTCTTTGAGAAAGAAATTTGGCCCAATTTTGAGATTTTTGCTAAGCCGCGCGCCTGTCAACTATTCTCCGAGCTATGGTTAGGGTTAGGTAGAAAACAACACCTAGAGATTTTTCAATGCCTTGGATGTGTTTTAGGATGTATTTGAAATGCTGGAAGAGTGTCGTTTCGTTGTTTCTTAGAGAAAGAAATTTGGCCCAATTTTGAGATTTTTGCTAAGCCGCGCGCCTGTCAACTATTCTCCGAGCTATGGTTAGGGTTAGGTAGAAAACAACACCTAGAGATTTTTCAATGCCTTGGATGTGTTTTAGGATGTATTTGAAATGCTGGAAGAGTGTCGTTTCGTTGTTTCTTTGAGAAAGAAATTTGGCCCAATTTTGAGATTTTTGCTAAGCCGCGCGCCTGTCAAATAGTGTCCTAGCAGGGGTTAGGGTTAGGTTGAAAAGAACACCTAGACATTTTGAAATGCCTTGGATGTATTTTAGGGTGTATTTGAAATGCTGGAAGAGTGTTGTTTCGTTGTTTCTTTGAGAAAGAAATCTGGTCCAATTTTGAGATTTTTGCTAAGCCACGCGCCTGTCAAATAGTGTCCGAGCTAGGGTTAGGGTTAGGTAGAAAACAACACCTAGACATTTTGGAATGCCTTGGATGTGTTTTAGGGTGTATTTGAAATGCTGGAAGAGTGTCGTTTCGTTGTTTCTTTGAGAAAGAAATTTGGCCCAATTTTGAGATTTTTGCTAAGCCTCGCGCCTGTCAACTATTATCCGAGCTATGGTTAGGGTTAGGTTGAAAACAACACCTAGACATTTTGCAATGCCTTGGATGTGTTTTAGGGTGTATTTGAAATGCTGGAAGAGTGTTGTTTCGTTGTTTCATTGAGAATGAAATTTGGCCAAATTTTGAGATTTTTGCTAAGCCGTGCGCCTGTCAACTATTATCCGAGCTATGGTTAGCGTTAGGTTGCAAACAACACCTAGACATTTTGCAATGCCTTGGATGTGTTTTAGGGTGTATTTGAAATGCTGGAAGAGTGTCGTTTCATTTTTTCTTTGAGAAAGAAATTTGGCCCAATTTTGAGATTTTTGCTAAGCCGCGCGCCTGTCAAAAAGTGTCCGAGCTAGTGTTAGGGTTATGTAGAAAACAACACCTAGACATTTTGTAATGCCTTGGATGTGTTTTAGGGTGTATTTGAAATTTTGGAAGAGTGCCATTTCGTTGTTTCTTTGAGAAAGAAATTTGGCCCAATTTTGAGATTTTTGCTAAGCCGCGCGCCTGTCAAAAAGTGTCCGAGCTAGGGTTAGGGTTAGGTAGAAAACAACACCTAGACATTTTGGAATGCGTTGGATGTGTTTTAGTGTGTATTTGAAATGCTGGAAGAGTGTTGTTTCGTTGTTTCATTGAGAATGAAATTTGGCCAAATTTTGAGATTTTTGCTAAGCCGTGCGCCTGTCAACTATTATCCGAGCTATGGTTAGGGTTAGGTTGCAAACAACACCTAGACATTTTCAATGCCTTGGATGTGTTTTAGGGTGTATTTGAAATGCTGGAAGAGTGTCGTTTCGTTGTTTCTTTGAGAAAGAAATTTGGCCCAATTTTGAGATTTTTGCTAAGCCGCGCGCCTGTCAAATAGTGTCCGAGCTAGGGTTAGGGTTAGGTTGAAAAGAACACCTAGACATTTTGGAATGCCTTGGATGTGTTTTAGGGTGTATTTTAAATGCTGGAAGAGTGTCGTTTCGTTGTTTCTTTGAGAAAGAAATTTGGCCCAATTTTGAGATTTTTGCTAAGACTGTCAAATAGTGTCCGAGCTAGGGTTAGGGTTAGGTTGAAAAGAACACCTAGACATTTTGGAATGCCTTCGATGTGTTTTAGGGTGTATTTGAAATGCTGGAAGAGTGTCGTTTCATTGTTTCTTTGAGAAAGAAATTTGGCCCAATTTTGAGATTTTTGCTAAGCCGCGCGCCTGTCAACTATTCTCCGAGCTATGGTTAGGGTTAGGTAGAAAACAACACCTAGAGATTTTTCAATGCCTTGGATGTGTTTTAGGATGTATTTGAAATGCTGGAAGAGTGTCGTTTCGTTGTTTCTTTGAGAAAGAAATTTGGCCCAATTTTGAGATTTTTGCTAAGCCGCGCGCCTGTCAAATGGTGTCCGAGCTAGGGTTAGGGTAAGGTAGATAACAACACCTAGACATTTTGGAATGCCTTGGTTGTGTTTCAGGGTGTATTTGAAATGCTGCAAGAGAGTTGCTTTTTTGTTTCTTTGAGAAAGGAATTTGGCCCAATTTTGAGATTTTTGCTAAGCCGCGCGCCTGTCAAATGGTGTCCTAGCTAGGGTTATGGTTAGATTGAAAAGAACACCTAGACATTTTGGAATGCCTTGGATGTGTTTTAGGGTGTATTTGAAATGCTGGAAGAGTGTTGTTTCGTTGTTTATTTGAGAAAGAAATTTGGCTCAATTTTGAGATTTTTGCTAAGCCACGCGCCTGTCAAATAGTGTCTGAGCTAGGGTTAGGGTTAGGTAGAAAACAACACCTAGACATTTGTAATGCCTTGGATGTATTGTAGGGTGTATTTGAAATGCTGGAAGAGTGTTGTTTTGTTGTTTCTTTGAGAAAGAAATTTGGCCAAATTTTGAGATTTGTCAAATAGTGCCTGTCAAATAGCTAGGGTTAGGGTTAGGTAGAAAACAACACCTAGACATTTTGGAATTCCTTGGATGTGTTTTAGGGTGTATTTGAAATCCTGGAAGAGTGCCATTTCGTTGTTTCTTTGAGAAAGAAATTTGGCCCAATTTTGAGATTTTTGCTAAGCCGCGCGCCTGTCAAAAAGTGTCCGAAATAGGGTTAGGGTTATGTAGAAAACAAAACCTATACATTTTGGAATGCCTTAGATGTGTTTTAGGGTGTATTTGAAATGCTGGAAGAGTGTCGTTTCGTTGTTTCTTTGAGAAAGAAATTTGGCCCAATTTTGAGATTTTTGCTAAGCCGCGCGCCTGTCAAATAGTGTCCGAGCTATGGTTAGGGTTAGGTTGAAAAGAACACCTAGACATTTTGGAATGCGTTGGATGTGTTTTAGGGTGTATTTGAAATGCTGGAAGAGTGTTGTTTCGTTGTTTCATTGACAATGAAATTTGGCCAAATTTTGAGATTTTTGCTAAGCCGTGCGCCTGTCAACTATTATCCGAGCTATGGTTAGGGTTAGGTTGCAAACAACACCTAGACATTTTGCAATGCCTTCGATGTGTTTTAGGGTGTATTTGAAATGCTGGAAGAGTGTCGTTTCATTTTTTCTTTGAGAAAGAAATTTGGCCCAATTTTGAGATTTTTGCTAAGCCGCGCGCCTGTCAAAAAGTGTCCGAGCTAGTGTTAGGGTTATGTAGAAAACAACACCTAGACATTTTGTAATGCCTTGGATGTGTTTTAGGGTGTATTTGAAATTTTGGAAGAGTGCCATTTCGTTGTTTCTTTGAGAAAGAAATTTGGCCCAATTTTGAGATTTTTGCTAAGCCGCGCGCCTGTCAAAAAGTGTCCGAGCTAGGGTTAGGGTTATGTAGAAAACAACACCTAGACATTTTGGAATGCCTTGGATGTGTTTTAGGGTGTATTTGAAATGCTGGAAGAGTGTTGTTTCGTTGTTTCATTGAGAATGAAATTTGGCCAAATTTTGAGATTTTTGCTAAGCCGTGCGCCTCTCAACTATTATCCGAGGTATGGTTAGGGTTAGGTTGAAAACAACACCTAGACATTTTGCAATGCCTTGGATGTGTTTTAGGGTGTATTTGAAATGCTGGAAGAGTGTCGTTTCGTTGTTTCTTTGAGAAAGAAATTTGGCCCAATTTTGAGATTTTTCCTAAGCCGCGCGCCTGTCAAATAGTGTCCGAGCTAGGGTTAGGGTTAGGTTGAAAAGAACACCTAGACATTTTGGAATACCTTGGATGTGTTTTAGGCTATATTTGAAATGCTGGAAGAGTGTCGTTTCATTGTTTCTTTGAGAAAGAAATTTGGCCCAATTTTGAGATTTTTGCTAAGCCGTGCGCCTGTCAACTATTATCCGAGGTATGGTTAGGGTTAGGTTGAAAACAACACCTAGACATTTTGCAATGCCTTGGATGTGTTTTAGGGTGTATTTGAACTGCTGGAAGAGTGTCGTTTCGTTGTTTCTTTGAGAAAGAAATTTGGCCCAATTTTGAGATTTTTGCTAAGCCGCGCGCCTGTCAAATAGTGTCCGAGCTAGGGTTAGGGTTAGGTTGAAAAGAACACCTAGACATTTTGGAATGCCTTGGATGTGTTTTAGGGTGTATTTGAAATGCTGGAAGAGTGTTGTTTCGTTGTTTCTTTGAGAAAGAAATTTGGCCAAATTTCGAGATTATTGCTAAGCCGCGCACCTGTCAAATAGTGTCCTAGCTGGGGTTAGGGTTAGGTTGAAAAGAACACCTAGACATTTTGAAATGCCTTGGATGTATTTTAGGGTGTATTTGAAATGCTGGAAGAGTGTCGTTTCGTTGTTTCTTTGAGAAAGAAATTTGGCCCAGTTTTGAGATTTTTGCTAAGCCGCGCGCCTGTCAAATAGTGTCCGAGCTATGGTTAGGGTTAGGTTGAAAAGAACACCTAGACATTTTGGAATGCCTTGGATGTGTTTTAGGGTGTATTTGAAATTTTGGAAGAGTGCCATTTCGTTGTTTCTTTGAGAAAGAAATTTGGCCCAATTTTGAGATTTTTGCTAAGCCGCGCGCCTGTCAAAAAGTGTCCGAGCTAGGGTTAGGGTTATGTAGAAAACAACACCTAGACATTTTGGAATGCCTTGGATGTGTTTTAGGGTGTATTTGAAATGCTGGAAGAGTGTTGTTTCGTTGTTTCATTGAGAATGAAATTTGGCCAAATTTTGAGATTTTTGCTAAGCCGCGCGCCTGTCAAAAAGTGTCCGAAATAGGGTTAGGGTTATGTAGAAAACAACACCTAGACATTTTGCAATGCCTTGGATGTGTTTTAGGGTGTATTTGAAATGCTGGAAGAGTGTCGTTTCGTTGTTTCTTTGAGAAAGAAATTTGGCCCAATTTTGAGATTTTTGCTAAGCCGCGCGCCTGTCAAATAGTGTCCGAGCTATGGTTAGGGTTAGGTTGAAAAGAACACCTAGACATTTTGGAATGCGTTGGATGTGTTTTAGTGTGTATTTGAAATGCTGGAAGAGTGTTGTTTCGTTGTTTCATTGAGAATGAAATTTGGCCAAATTTTGAGATTTTTGCTAAGCCGTGCGCCTGTCAACTATTATCCGAGCTATGGTTAGGGTTAGGTTGCAAACAACACCTAGACATTTTCAATGCCTTGGATGTGTTTTAGGGTGTATTTGAAATGCTGGAAGAGTGTCGTTTCGTTGTTTCTTTGAGAAAGAAATTTGGCCCAATTTTGAGATTTTTGCTAAGCCGCGCGCCTGTCAAATAGTGTCCGAGCTAGGGTTAGGGTTAGGTTGAAAAGAACACCTAGACATTTTGGAATGCCTTGGATGTGTTTTAGGGTGTATTTTAAATGCTGGAAGAGTGTCGTTTCGTTGTTTCTTTGAGAAAGAAATTTGGCCCAATTTTGAGATTTTTGCTAAGACTGTCAAATAGTGTCCGAGCTAGGGTTAGGGTTAGGTTGAAAAGAACACCTAGACATTTTGGAATGCCTTCGATGTGTTTTAGGGTGTATTTGAAATGCTGGAAGAGTGTCGTTTCATTGTTTCTTTGAGAAAGAAATTTGGCCCAATTTTGAGATTTTTGCTAAGCCGCGCGCCTGTCAACTATTCTCCGAGCTATGGTTAGGGTTAGGTAGAAAACAACACCTAGAGATTTTTCAATGCCTTGGATGTGTTTTAGGATGTATTTGAAATGCTGGAAGAGTGTCGTTTCGTTGTTTCTTTGAGAAAGAAATTTGGCCCAATTTTGAGATTTTTGCTAAGCCGCGCGCCTGTCAAATATTGTCCGAGCTATGGTTAGGGTTAGGTTGAAAAGAACACCTAGACATTTTGGAATGCCTTGGATGTGTTTTAGGGTGTATTTGAAATGCTGGAAGAGTGTTGTTTCGTTGTTTCTTTGAGAAAGAAATTTGGCCAAATTTCGAGATTTTTGCTAAGCCGCGCACCTGTCAAATAGTGTCCTAGCAGGGGTTAGGGTTAGGTTGAAAAGAACACCTAGACATTTTGAAATGCCTTGGATGTATTTTAGGGTGTATTTGAAATGCTGGAAGAGTGTTGTTTCGTTGTTTCTTTGAGAAAGAAATCTGGTCCAATTTTGAGATTTTTGCTAAGCCACGCGCCTGTCAAAAAGTGTCCGAGCTAGTGTTAGGGTTATGTAGAAAACAACACCTAGACATTTTGTAATGCCTTGGATGTGTTTTAGGGTGTATTTGAAATCCTGGAAGAGTGCCATTTCGTTGTTTCTTTGAGAAAGAAATTTGGCCCAATTTTGAGATTTTTGCTAAGCCGCGCGCCTGTCAAAAAGTGTCCGAGCTAGGGTTAGGGTTATGTAGAAAACAACACCTAGACATTTTGGAATGCCTTGGATGTGTTTTAGGGTGTATTTGAAATGCTGGAAGAGTGTTGTTTCGTTGTTTCATTGAGAATGAAATTTGGCCAAATTTTGAGATTTTTGCTAAGCCGTGCGCCTCTCAACTATTATCCGAGGTATGGTTAGGGTTAGGTTGAAAACAACACCTAGACATTTTGCAATGCCTTGGATGTGTTTTAGGGTGTATTTGAAATGCTGGAAGAGTGTCGTTTCGTTGTTTCTTTGAGAAAGAAATTTGGCCCAATTTTGAGATTTTTCCTAAGCCGCGCGCCTGTCAAATAGTGTCCGAGCTAGGGTTAGGGTTAGGTTGAAAAGAACACCTAGACATTTTGGAATACCTTGGATGTGTTTTAGGCTATATTTGAAATGCTGGAAGAGTGTCGTTTCATTGTTTCTTTGAGAAAGAAATTTGGCCCAATTTTGAGATTTTTGCTAAGCCGTGCGCCTGTCAACTATTATCCGAGGTATGGTTAGGGTTAGGTTGAAAACAACACCTAGACATTTTGCAATGCCTTGGATGTGTTTTAGGGTGTATTTGAACTGCTGGAAGAGTTTCGTTTCGTTGTTTCTTTGAGAAAGAAATTTGGCCCAATTTTGAGATTTTAGCTAAGCCGCGCGCCTGTCAAATAGTGTCCGAGCTAGGGTTAGGGTTAGGTTGAAAAGAACACCTAGACATTTTGGAATGCCTTGGATGTGTTTTAGGGTGTATTTGAAATGCTGGAAGAGTGTTGTTTCGTTGTTTCTTTGAGAAAGAAATTTGGCCAAATTTCGAGATTATTGCTAAGCCGCGCACCTGTCAAATAGTGTCCTAGCTGGGGTTAGGGTTAGGTTGAAAAGAACACCTAGACATTTTGAAATGCCTTGGATGTATTTTAGGGTGTATTTGAAATGCTGGAAGAGTGTTGTTTCGTTGTTTCTTTGAGAAAGAAATCTGGTCCAATTTTGAGATTTTTGCTAAGCCACGCGCCTGTCAAATAGTGTCCGAGCTAGGGTTAGGGTTAGGTAGAAAACAACACCTAGACATTTTGGAATGCCTTGGATGTGTTTTAGGGTGTATTTGAAATGCTGGAAGAGTGTTGTTTCGTTCTGTTTTTGAGAAAGAAATTTGGCCCAATTTTGATATTTTTGCTCAGCCGCGCGCCTGTCAACTAGTATCCGAGCTAGGGTTAGGGTTAGGTTGAAAAGAACACCTAGACATTTTGGAATGCCTTGGATGTGTTTTAGGGTGTATTTGAAATGCTGGAAGAGTGTTGTTTCGTTGTTTATTTGAGAAAGAAATTTGGCTCAATTTTGAGATTTTTGCTAAGCCGTGCGCCTGTCAACTATTATCCGAGCTAAGGTTAGGGTTAGGTTGAAAAGAACACCTAGACATTTGTAATGCCTTGGATGTATTGTAGGGTGTATTTGAAATGCTGGAAGAGTGTTGTTTCGTTGTTTCTTTGAGAAAGAAATTTGGCCCAATTTTGAGATTTTTGCTAAGCCGCGCGCCTGTCAAATAGTGTCCGAGCTAGGGTTAGGGTTAGGTAGAAAACAACACCTAGACATTTTGGAATGCCTTGGATGTGTTTTAGGGTGTGTTTGAAATCCTGGAAGAGTGCCATTTCGTTGTTTCTTTGAGAAAGAAATTTGGCCCAATTTTGAGATTTTTGCTAAGCCGCGCGCCTGTCAAAAAGTGTCCGAAATAGGGTTAGGGTTATGTAGAAAACAAAACCTATACATTTTGGAATGCCTTAGATGTGTTTTAGGGTGTATTTGAAATGCTGGAAGAGTGTCGTTTCGTTGTTTCTTTGAGAAAGAAATTTGGCCCAATTTTGAGATTTTTGCTAAGCCGCGCGCCTGTCAAATAGTGTCCGAGCTATGGTTAGGGTTAGGTTGAAAAGAACACCTAGACATTTTGGAATGCGTTGGATGTGTTTTAGTGTGTATTTGAAATGCTGGAAGAGTGTTGTTTCGTTGTTTCATTGAGAATGAAATGTGGCCAAATTTTGAGATTTTTGCTAAGCCGTGCGCCTGTCAACTATTATCCGAGCTATGGTTAGGGTTAGGTTGCAAACAACACCTAGACATTTTCAATGCCTTGGATGTGTTTTAGGGTGTATTTGAAATGCTGGAAGAGTGTCGTTTCGTTGTTTCTTTGAGAAAGAAATTTGGCCCAATTTTGAGATTTTTGCTAAGCCGCGCGCCTGTCAAATAGTGTCCGAGCTAGGGTTAGGGTTAGGTTGAAAAGAACACCTAGACATTTTGGAATGCCTTGGATGTGTTTTAGGGTGTATTTTAAATGCTGGAAGAGTGTCGTTTCGTTGTTTCTTTGAGAAAGAAATTTGGCCCAATTTTGAGATTTTTGCTAAGCCTGTCAAATAGTGTCCGAGCTAGGGTTAGGGTTAGGTTGAAAAGAACACCTAGACATTTTGGAATGCCTTCGATGTGTTTTAGGGTGTATTTGAAATGCTGGAAGAGTGTCGTTTCATTGTTTCTTTGAGAAAGAAATTTGGCCCAATTTTGAGATTTTTGCTAAGCCGCGCGCCTGTCAACTATTCTCCGAGCTATGGTTAGGGTTAGGTAGAAAACAACACCTAGAGATTTTTCAATGCCTTGGATGTGTTTTAGGATGTATTTGAAATGCTGGAAGAGTGTTGTTTCGTTGTTTCTTTGAGAAAGAAATCTGGCCAAATTTCGAGATTATTGCTAAGCCGCGCACCTGTCAAATAGTGTCCTAGCTGGGGTTAGGGTTAGGTTGAAAAGAACACCTAGACATTTTGAAATGCCTTGGATGTATTTTAGGGTGTATTTGAAATGCTGGAAGAGTGTTGTTTCGTTGTTTCTTTGAGAAAGAAATCTGGTCCAATTTTGAGATTTTTGCTAAGCCACGCGCCTGTCAAATAGTGTCCGAGCTAGGGTTAGGGTTAGGTAGAAAACAACACCTAGACATTTTGGAATGCCTTGGATGTGTTTTAGGGTGTATTTGAAATGCTGGAAGAGTGTTGTTTCGTTCTGTTTTTGAGAAAGAAATTTGGCCCAATTTTGATATTTTTGCTAAGCCGCGCGCCTGTCAAATGGTGTCCGAGCTAGGGTTAGGGTAAGGTAGATAACAACACCTAGACATTTTGGAATGCCTTGGTTGTGTTTCAGGGTGTATTTGAAATGCTGCAAGAGAGTTGCTTTTTTGTTTCTTTGAGAAAGGAATTTGGCCCAATTTTGAGATTTTTGCTAAGCCGCGCGCCTGTCAAATGGTGTCCAAGCTAGGGTTATGGTTAGATTGAAAAGAACACCTAGACATTTTGGAATGCCTTGGATGTGTTTTAGGGTGTATTTGAAATGCTGGAAGAGTGTTGTTTCGTTGTTTATTTGAGAAAGAAATTTGGCTCAATTTTGAGATTTTTGCTAAGCCACGCGCCTGTCAAATAGTGTCTGAGCTAGGGTTAGGGTTAGGTAGAAAACAACACCTAGACATTTGTAATGCCTTGGATGTATTGTAGGGTGTATTTGAAATGCTGGAAGAGTGTTGTTTCGTTGTTTCTTTGAGAAAGAAATTTGGCCAAATTTTGAGATTTGTCAAATAGTGCCTGTCAAATAGCTAGGGTTAGGGTTAGGTAGAAAACAACACCTAGACATTTTGGAATGCCTTGGATGTGTTTTAGGGTGTATTTGAAATGCTGGAAGAGTGTCGTTTCATTGTTTCTTTGAGAAAGAAATTTGGCCCAATTTTGAGATTTTTGCTAAGCCGCGCGCCTCTCAAAAAGTGTCCGAGCTAGGGTTAGGGTTATGTAGAAAACAACACCTAGACATTTTGGAATGCCTTGGATGTGTTTTAGGGTGTATTTGAAATGCTGGAAGAGTGTTGTTTCGTTGTTTCATTGAGAATGAAATTTGGCCAAATTTTGAGATTTTTGCTAAGCCGTGCGCCTGTCAACTATTATCCGAGGTATGGTTAGGGTTAGGTTGAAAACAACACCTAGACATTTTGCAATGCCTTGGATGTGTTTTAGGGTGTATTTGAAATGCTGGAAGAGTGTCGTTTCGTTATTTCTTTGAGAAAGAAATTTGGCCCAATTTTGATATTTTTGCTCAGCCGCGCGCCTGTCAACTAGTATCCGAGCTAGGGTTAGGGTTAGGTTGAAAAGAACACCTAGACATTTTGGAATGCCTTGGATGTGTTTTAGGGTGTATTTGAAATGCTGGAAGAGTGTCGATTCGTTGTTTCTTTGAGAAAGAAATTTGGCCCAATTTTGATATTTTTGCTCAGCCGCGCGCCTGTCAACTAGTATCCGAGCTAGGGTTAGGGTTAGGTTGAAAAGAACACCTAGACATTTTGGAATGCCTTGGATGTGTTTTAGGGTGTATTTGAAATGCTGGAAGAGTGTTGTTTCGATGTTTATTTGAGAAAGAAATTTGGCTCAATTTTGAGATTTTTGCTAAGCCGTGCGCCTGTCAACTATTATCCGAGCTAAGGTTAGGGTTAGGTTGAAAAGAACACCTAGACATTTGTAATGCCTTGGATGTATTGTAGGGTGTATTTGAAATGCTGGAAGAGTGTTGTTTCGTTGTTTCTTTGAGAAAGAAATTTGGCCCAATTTTGAGATTTTTGCTAAGCCGCGCGCCTGTCAAATAGTGTCCGAGCTAGGGTTAGGGTTAGGTAGAAAACAACACCTAGACATTTTGGAATGCCTTGGATGTGTTTTAGGGTGTGTTTGAAATCCTGGAAGAGTGCCATTTCGTTGTTTCTTTGAGAAAGAAATTTGGCCCAATTTTGAGATTTTTGCTAAGCCGCGCGCCTGTCAAAAAGTGTCCGAAATAGGGTTAGGGTTATGTAGAAAACAAAACCTATACATTTTGGAATGCCTTAGATGTGTTTTAGGGTGTATTTGAAATGCTGGAAGAGTGTCGTTTCGTTGTTTCTTTGAGAAAGAAATTTGGCCCAATTTTGAGATTTTTGCTAAGCCGCGCGCCTGTCAAATAGTGTCCGAGCTATGGTTAGGGTTAGGTTGAAAAGAACACCTAGACATTTTGGAATGCGTTGGATGTGTTTTAGTGTGTATTTGAAATGCTGGAAGAGTGTTGTTTCGTTGTTTCATTGAGAATGAAATTTGGCCAAATTTTGAGATTTTTGCTAAGCCGTGCGCCTGTCAACTATTATCCGAGCTATGGTTAGGGTTAGGTTGCAAACAACACCTAGACATTTTCAATGCCTTGGATGTGTTTTAGGGTGTATTTGAAATGCTGGAAGAGTGTCGTTTCGTTGTTTCTTTGAGAAAGAAATTTGGCCCAATTTTGAGATTTTTGCTAAGCCGCGCGCCTGTCAAATAGTGTCCGAGCTAGGGTTAGGGTTAGGTTGAAAAGAACACCTAGACATTTTGGAATGCCTTGGATGTGTTTTAGGGTGTATTTTAAATGCTGGAAGAGTGTCGTTTCGTTGTTTCTTTGAGAAAGAAATTTGGCCCAATTTTGAGATTTTTGCTAAGCCTGTCAAATAGTGTCCGAGCTAGGGTTAGGGTTAGGTTGAAAAGAACACCTAGACATTTTGGAATGCCTTCGATGTGTTTTAGGGTGTATTTGAAATGCTGGAAGAGTGTCGTTTCATTGTTTCTTTGAGAAAGAAATTTGGCCCAATTTTGAGATTTTTGCTAAGCCGCGCGCCTGTCAACTATTCTCCGAGCTATGGTTAGGGTTAGGTAGAAAACAACACCTAGAGATTTTTCAATGCCTTGGATGTGTTTTAGGATGTATTTGAAATGCTGGAAGAGTGTCGTTTCGTTGTTTCTTTGAGAAAGAAATTTGGCCCAATTTTGAGATTTTTGCTAAGCCGCGCGCCTGTCAAATAGTGTCCTAGCAGGGGTTAGGGTTAGGTTGAAAAGAACACCTAGACATTTTGAAATGCCTTGGATGTATTTTAGGGTGTATTTGAAATGCTGGAAGAGTGTTGTTTCGTTGTTTCTTTGAGAAAGAAATCTGGTCCAATTTTGAGATTTTTGCTAAGCCACGCGCCTGTCAAATAGTGTCCGAGCTAGGGTTAGGGTTAGGTAGAAAACAACACCTAGACATTTTGGAATGCCTTGGATGTGTTTTAGGGTGTATTTGAAATGCTGGAAGAGTGTCGTTTCGTTGTTTCTTTGAGAAAGAAATTTGGCCCAATTTTGAGATTTTTGCTAAGCCTCGCGCCTGTCAACTATTATCCGAGCTATGGTTAGGGTTAGGTTGCAAACAACACCTAGACATTTTCAATGCCTTGGATGTGTTTTAGGGTGTATTTGAAATGCTGGAAGAGTGTCGTTTCGTTGTTTCTTTGAGAAAGAAATTTGGCCCAATTTTGAGATTTTTGCTAAGCCGCGCGCCTGTCAAATAGTGTCCGAGCTAGGGTTAGGGTTAGGTTGAAAAGAACACCTAGACATTTTGGAATGCCTTGGATGTGTTTTAGGGTGTATTTTAAATGCTGGAAGAGTGTCGTTTCGTTGTTTCTTTGAGAAAGAAATTTGGCCCAATTTTGAGATTTTTGCTAAGCCTGTCAAATAGTGTCCGAGCTAGGGTTAGGGTTAGGTTGAAAAGAACACCTAGACATTTTGGAATGCCTTCGATGTGTTTTAGGGTGTATTTGAAATGCTGGAAGAGTGTCGTTTCATTGTTTCTTTGAGAAAGAAATTTGGCCCAATTTTGAGATTTTTGCTAAGCCGCGCGCCTGTCAACTATTCTCCGAGCTATGGTTAGGGTTAGGTAGAAAACAACACCTAGAGATTTTTCAATGCCTTGGATGTGTTTTAGGATGTATTTGAAATGCTGGAAGAGTGTCGTTTCGTTGTTTCTTAGAGAAAGAAATTTGGCCCAATTTTGAGATTTTTGCTAAGCCGCGCGCCTGTCAACTATTCTCCGAGCTATGGTTAGGGTTAGGTAGAAAACAACACCTAGAGATTTTTCAATGCCTTGGATGTGTTTTAGGATGTATTTGAAATGCTGGAAGAGTGTCGTTTCGTTGTTTCTTTGAGAAAGAAATTTGGCCCAATTTTGAGATTTTTGCTAAGCCGCGCGCCTGTCAAATAGTGTCCTAGCAGGGGTTAGGGTTAGGTTGAAAAGAACACCTAGACATTTTGAAATGCCTTGGATGTATTTTAGGGTGTATTTGAAATGCTGGAAGAGTGTTGTTTCGTTGTTTCTTTGAGAAAGAAATCTGGTCCAATTTTGAGATTTTTGCTAAGCCACGCGCCTGTCAAATAGTGTCCGAGCTAGGGTTAGGGTTAGGTAGAAAACAACACCTAGACATTTTGGAATGCCTTGGATGTGTTTTAGGGTGTATTTGAAATGCTGGAAGAGTGTCGTTTCGTTGTTTCTTTGAGAAAGAAATTTGGCCCAATTTTGAGATTTTTGCTAAGCCTCGCGCCTGTCAACTATTATCCGAGCTATGGTTAGGGTTAGGTTGAAAACAACACCTAGACATTTTGCAATGCCTTGGATGTGTTTTAGGGTGTATTTGAAATGCTGGAAGAGTGTTGTTTCGTTGTTTCATTGAGAATGAAATTTGGCCAAATTTTGAGATTTTTGCTAAGCCGTGCGCCTGTCAACTATTATCCGAGCTATGGTTAGCGTTAGGTTGCAAACAACACCTAGACATTTTGCAATGCCTTGGATGTGTTTTAGGGTGTATTTGAAATGCTGGAAGAGTGTCGTTTCATTTTTTCTTTGAGAAAGAAATTTGGCCCAATTTTGAGATTTTTGCTAAGCCGCGCGCCTGTCAAAAAGTGTCCGAGCTAGTGTTAGGGTTATGTAGAAAACAACACCTAGACATTTTGTAATGCCTTGGATGTGTTTTAGGGTGTATTTGAAATTTTGGAAGAGTGCCATTTCGTTGTTTCTTTGAGAAAGAAATTTGGCCCAATTTTGAGATTTTTGCTAAGCCGCGCGCCTGTCAAAAAGTGTCCGAGCTAGGGTTAGGGTTAGGTAGAAAACAACACCTAGACATTTTGGAATGCGTTGGATGTGTTTTAGTGTGTATTTGAAATGCTGGAAGAGTGTTGTTTCGTTGTTTCATTGAGAATGAAATTTGGCCAAATTTTGAGATTTTTGCTAAGCCGTGCGCCTGTCAACTATTATCCGAGCTATGGTTAGGGTTAGGTTGCAAACAACACCTAGACATTTTCAATGCCTTGGATGTGTTTTAGGGTGTATTTGAAATGCTGGAAGAGTGTCGTTTCGTTGTTTCTTTGAGAAAGAAATTTGGCCCAATTTTGAGATTTTTGCTAAGCCGCGCGCCTGTCAAATAGTGTCCGAGCTAGGGTTAGGGTTAGGTTGAAAAGAACACCTAGACATTTTGGAATGCCTTGGATGTGTTTTAGGGTGTATTTTAAATGCTGGAAGAGTGTCGTTTCGTTGTTTCTTTGAGAAAGAAATTTGGCCCAATTTTGAGATTTTTGCTAAGACTGTCAAATAGTGTCCGAGCTAGGGTTAGGGTTAGGTTGAAAAGAACACCTAGACATTTTGGAATGCCTTCGATGTGTTTTAGGGTGTATTTGAAATGCTGGAAGAGTGTCGTTTCATTGTTTCTTTGAGAAAGAAATTTGGCCCAATTTTGAGATTTTTGCTAAGCCGCGCGCCTGTCAACTATTCTCCGAGCTATGGTTAGGGTTAGGTAGAAAACAACACCTAGAGATTTTTCAATGCCTTGGATGTGTTTTAGGATGTATTTGAAATGCTGGAAGAGTGTCGTTTCGTTGTTTCTTTGAGAAAGAAATTTGGCCCAATTTTGAGATTTTTGCTAAGCCGCGCGCCTGTCAAATGGTGTCCGAGCTAGGGTTAGGGTAAGGTAGATAACAACACCTAGACATTTTGGAATGCCTTGGTTGTGTTTCAGGGTGTATTTGAAATGCTGCAAGAGAGTTGCTTTTTTGTTTCTTTGAGAAAGGAATTTGGCCCAATTTTGAGATTTTTGCTAAGCCGCGCGCCTGTCAAATGGTGTCCTAGCTAGGGTTATGGTTAGATTGAAAAGAACACCTAGACATTTTGGAATGCCTTGGATGTGTTTTAGGGTGTATTTGAAATGCTGGAAGAGTGTTGTTTCGTTGTTTATTTGAGAAAGAAATTTGGCTCAATTTTGAGATTTTTGCTAAGCCACGCGCCTGTCAAATAGTGTCTGAGCTAGGGTTAGGGTTAGGTAGAAAACAACACCTAGACATTTGTAATGCCTTGGATGTATTGTAGGGTGTATTTGAAATGCTGGAAGAGTGTTGTTTTGTTGTTTCTTTGAGAAAGAAATTTGGCCAAATTTTGAGATTTGTCAAATAGTGCCTGTCAAATAGCTAGGGTTAGGGTTAGGTAGAAAACAACACCTAGACATTTTGGAATTCCTTGGATGTGTTTTAGGGTGTATTTGAAATCCTGGAAGAGTGCCATTTCGTTGTTTCTTTGAGAAAGAAATTTGGCCCAATTTTGAGATTTTTGCTAAGCCGCGCGCCTGTCAAAAAGTGTCCGAAATAGGGTTAGGGTTATGTAGAAAACAAAACCTATACATTTTGGAATGCCTTAGATGTGTTTTAGGGTGTATTTGAAATGCTGGAAGAGTGTCGTTTCGTTGTTTCTTTGAGAAAGAAATTTGGCCCAATTTTGAGATTTTTGCTAAGCCGCGCGCCTGTCAAATAGTGTCCGAGCTATGGTTAGGGTTAGGTTGAAAAGAACACCTAGACATTTTGGAATGCGTTGGATGTGTTTTAGGGTGTATTTGAAATGCTGGAAGAGTGTTGTTTCGTTGTTTCATTGACAATGAAATTTGGCCAAATTTTGAGATTTTTGCTAAGCCGTGCGCCTGTCAACTATTATCCGAGCTATGGTTAGGGTTAGGTTGCAAACAACACCTAGACATTTTGCAATGCCTTCGATGTGTTTTAGGGTGTATTTGAAATGCTGGAAGAGTGTCGTTTCATTTTTTCTTTGAGAAAGAAATTTGGCCCAATTTTGAGATTTTTGCTAAGCCGCGCGCCTGTCAAAAAGTGTCCGAGCTAGTGTTAGGGTTATGTAGAAAACAACACCTAGACATTTTGTAATGCCTTGGATGTGTTTTAGGGTGTATTTGAAATTTTGGAAGAGTGCCATTTCGTTGTTTCTTTGAGAAAGAAATTTGGCCCAATTTTGAGATTTTTGCTAAGCCGCGCGCCTGTCAAAAAGTGTCCGAGCTAGGGTTAGGGTTATGTAGAAAACAACACCTAGACATTTTGGAATGCCTTGGATGTGTTTTAGGGTGTATTTGAAATGCTGGAAGAGTGTTGTTTCGTTGTTTCATTGAGAATGAAATTTGGCCAAATTTTGAGATTTTTGCTAAGCCGTGCGCCTCTCAACTATTATCCGAGGTATGGTTAGGGTTAGGTTGAAAACAACACCTAGACATTTTGCAATGCCTTGGATGTGTTTTAGGGTGTATTTGAAATGCTGGAAGAGTGTCGTTTCGTTGTTTCTTTGAGAAAGAAATTTGGCCCAATTTTGAGATTTTTCCTAAGCCGCGCGCCTGTCAAATAGTGTCCGAGCTAGGGTTAGGGTTAGGTTGAAAAGAACACCTAGACATTTTGGAATACCTTGGATGTGTTTTAGGCTATATTTGAAATGCTGGAAGAGTGTCGTTTCATTGTTTCTTTGAGAAAGAAATTTGGCCCAATTTTGAGATTTTTGCTAAGCCGTGCGCCTGTCAACTATTATCCGAGGTATGGTTAGGGTTAGGTTGAAAACAACACCTAGACATTTTGCAATGCCTTGGATGTGTTTTAGGGTGTATTTGAACTGCTGGAAGAGTGTCGTTTCGTTGTTTCTTTGAGAAAGAAATTTGGCCCAATTTTGAGATTTTTGCTAAGCCGCGCGCCTGTCAAATAGTGTCCGAGCTAGGGTTAGGGTTAGGTTGAAAAGAACACCTAGACATTTTGGAATGCCTTGGATGTGTTTTAGGGTGTATTTGAAATGCTGGAAGAGTGTTGTTTCGTTGTTTCTTTGAGAAAGAAATTTGGCCAAATTTCGAGATTATTGCTAAGCCGCGCACCTGTCAAATAGTGTCCTAGCTGGGGTTAGGGTTAGGTTGAAAAGAACACCTAGACATTTTGAAATGCCTTGGATGTATTTTAGGGTGTATTTGAAATGCTGGAAGAGTGTCGTTTCGTTGTTTCTTTGAGAAAGAAATTTGGCCCAGTTTTGAGATTTTTGCTAAGCCGCGCGCCTGTCAAATAGTGTCCGAGCTATGGTTAGGGTTAGGTTGAAAAGAACACCTAGACATTTTGGAATGCCTTGGATGTGTTTTAGGGTGTATTTGAAATTTTGGAAGAGTGCCATTTCGTTGTTTCTTTGAGAAAGAAATTTGGCCCAATTTTGAGATTTTTGCTAAGCCGCGCGCCTGTCAAAAAGTGTCCGAGCTAGGGTTAGGGTTATGTAGAAAACAACACCTAGACATTTTGGAATGCCTTGGATGTGTTTTAGGGTGTATTTGAAATGCTGGAAGAGTGTTGTTTCGTTGTTTCATTGAGAATGAAATTTGGCCAAATTTTGAGATTTTTGCTAAGCCGCGCGCCTGTCAAAAAGTGTCCGAAATAGGGTTAGGGTTATGTAGAAAACAACACCTAGACATTTTGCAATGCCTTGGATGTGTTTTAGGGTGTATTTGAAATGCTGGAAGAGTGTCGTTTCGTTGTTTCTTTGAGAAAGAAATTTGGCCCAATTTTGAGATTTTTGCTAAGCCGCGCGCCTGTCAAATAGTGTCCGAGCTATGGTTAGGGTTAGGTTGAAAAGAACACCTAGACATTTTGGAATGCGTTGGATGTGTTTTAGTGTGTATTTGAAATGCTGGAAGAGTGTTGTTTCGTTGTTTCATTGAGAATGAAATTTGGCCAAATTTTGAGATTTTTGCTAAGCCGTGCGCCTGTCAACTATTATCCGAGCTATGGTTAGGGTTAGGTTGCAAACAACACCTAGACATTTTCAATGCCTTGGATGTGTTTTAGGGTGTATTTGAAATGCTGGAAGAGTGTCGTTTCGTTGTTTCTTTGAGAAAGAAATTTGGCCCAATTTTGAGATTTTTGCTAAGCCGCGCGCCTGTCAAATAGTGTCCGAGCTAGGGTTAGGGTTAGGTTGAAAAGAACACCTAGACATTTTGGAATGCCTTGGATGTGTTTTAGGGTGTATTTTAAATGCTGGAAGAGTGTCGTTTCGTTGTTTCTTTGAGAAAGAAATTTGGCCCAATTTTGAGATTTTTGCTAAGACTGTCAAATAGTGTCCGAGCTAGGGTTAGGGTTAGGTTGAAAAGAACACCTAGACATTTTGGAATGCCTTCGATGTGTTTTAGGGTGTATTTGAAATGCTGGAAGAGTGTCGTTTCATTGTTTCTTTGAGAAAGAAATTTGGCCCAATTTTGAGATTTTTGCTAAGCCGCGCGCCTGTCAACTATTCTCCGAGCTATGGTTAGGGTTAGGTAGAAAACAACACCTAGAGATTTTTCAATGCCTTGGATGTGTTTTAGGATGTATTTGAAATGCTGGAAGAGTGTCGTTTCGTTGTTTCTTTGAGAAAGAAATTTGGCCCAATTTTGAGATTTTTGCTAAGCCGCGCGCCTGTCAAATATTGTCCGAGCTATGGTTAGGGTTAGGTTGAAAAGAACACCTAGACATTTTGGAATGCCTTGGATGTGTTTTAGGGTGTATTTGAAATGCTGGAAGAGTGTTGTTTCGTTGTTTCTTTGAGAAAGAAATTTGGCCAAATTTCGAGATTTTTGCTAAGCCGCGCACCTGTCAAATAGTGTCCTAGCAGGGGTTAGGGTTAGGTTGAAAAGAACACCTAGACATTTTGAAATGCCTTGGATGTATTTTAGGGTGTATTTGAAATGCTGGAAGAGTGTTGTTTCGTTGTTTCTTTGAGAAAGAAATCTGGTCCAATTTTGAGATTTTTGCTAAGCCACGCGCCTGTCAAAAAGTGTCCGAGCTAGTGTTAGGGTTATGTAGAAAACAACACCTAGACATTTTGTAATGCCTTGGATGTGTTTTAGGGTGTATTTGAAATCCTGGAAGAGTGCCATTTCGTTGTTTCTTTGAGAAAGAAATTTGGCCCAATTTTGAGATTTTTGCTAAGCCGCGCGCCTGTCAAAAAGTGTCCGAGCTAGGGTTAGGGTTATGTAGAAAACAACACCTAGACATTTTGGAATGCCTTGGATGTGTTTTAGGGTGTATTTGAAATGCTGGAAGAGTGTTGTTTCGTTGTTTCATTGAGAATGAAATTTGGCCAAATTTTGAGATTTTTGCTAAGCCGTGCGCCTCTCAACTATTATCCGAGGTATGGTTAGGGTTAGGTTGAAAACAACACCTAGACATTTTGCAATGCCTTGGATGTGTTTTAGGGTGTATTTGAAATGCTGGAAGAGTGTCGTTTCGTTGTTTCTTTGAGAAAGAAATTTGGCCCAATTTTGAGATTTTTCCTAAGCCGCGCGCCTGTCAAATAGTGTCCGAGCTAGGGTTAGGGTTAGGTTGAAAAGAACACCTAGACATTTTGGAATACCTTGGATGTGTTTTAGGCTATATTTGAAATGCTGGAAGAGTGTCGTTTCATTGTTTCTTTGAGAAAGAAATTTGGCCCAATTTTGAGATTTTTGCTAAGCCGTGCGCCTGTCAACTATTATCCGAGGTATGGTTAGGGTTAGGTTGAAAACAACACCTAGACATTTTGCAATGCCTTGGATGTGTTTTAGGGTGTATTTGAACTGCTGGAAGAGTTTCGTTTCGTTGTTTCTTTGAGAAAGAAATTTGGCCCAATTTTGAGATTTTAGCTAAGCCGCGCGCCTGTCAAATAGTGTCCGAGCTAGGGTTAGGGTTAGGTTGAAAAGAACACCTAGACATTTTGGAATGCCTTGGATGTGTTTTAGGGTGTATTTGAAATGCTGGAAGAGTGTTGTTTCGTTGTTTCTTTGAGAAAGAAATTTGGCCAAATTTCGAGATTATTGCTAAGCCGCGCACCTGTCAAATAGTGTCCTAGCTGGGGTTAGGGTTAGGTTGAAAAGAACACCTAGACATTTTGAAATGCCTTGGATGTATTTTAGGGTGTATTTGAAATGCTGGAAGAGTGTTGTTTCGTTGTTTCTTTGAGAAAGAAATCTGGTCCAATTTTGAGATTTTTGCTAAGCCACGCGCCTGTCAAATAGTGTCCGAGCTAGGGTTAGGGTTAGGTAGAAAACAACACCTAGACATTTTGGAATGCCTTGGATGTGTTTTAGGGTGTATTTGAAATGCTGGAAGAGTGTTGTTTCGTTCTGTTTTTGAGAAAGAAATTTGGCCCAATTTTGATATTTTTGCTAAGCCGCGCGCCTGTCAAATGGTGTCCGAGCTAGGGTTAGGGTAAGGTAGATAACAACACCTACACATTTTGGAATGCCTTGGTTGTGTTTCAGGGTGTATTTGAAATGCTGCAAGAGAGTTGCTTTTTTGTTTCTTTGAGAAAGGAATTTGGCCCAATTTTGAGATTTTTGCTAAGCCGCGCGCCTGTCAAATGGTGTCCAAGCTAGGGTTATGGTTAGATTGAAAAGAACACCTAGACATTTTGGAATGCCTTGGATGTGTTTTAGGGTGTATTTGAAATGCTGGAAGAGTGTTGTTTCGTTGTTTATTTGAGAAAGAAATTTGGCTCAATTTTGAGATTTTTGCTAAGCCACGCGCCTGTCAAATAGTGTCTGAGCTAGGGTTAGGGTTAGGTAGAAAACAACACCTAGACATTTGTAATGCCTTGGATGTATTGTAGGGTGTATTTGAAATGCTGGAAGAGTGTTGTTTCGTTGTTTCTTTGAGAAAGAAATTTGGCCAAATTTTGAGATTTGTCAAATAGTGCCTGTCAAATAGCTAGGGTTAGGGTTAGGTAGAAAACAACAC
The DNA here is from genome assembly GCF_055471065.1 of Atractosteus spatula. Taxonomy (NCBI): domain Eukaryota; kingdom Metazoa; phylum Chordata; class Actinopteri; order Semionotiformes; family Lepisosteidae; genus Atractosteus; species Atractosteus spatula. Next base: position 43,729,653 of record NC_142712.1, on the reverse strand, counting down.
CTAGACATTTTGGAATGCCTTGGATGTGTTTTAGGGTGTATTTGAAATGCTGGAAGAGTGTCGTTTCATTGTTTCTTTGAGAAAGAAATTTGGCCCAATTTTGAGATTTTTGCTAAGCCGCGCGCCTCTCAAAAAGTGTCCGAGCTAGGTTAGGGTTATGTAGAAAACAACATCTAGACATTTTGGAATGCCTTGGATGTGTTTTAGGGTGTATTTGAAATGCTGGAAGAGTGTTGTTTCGTTGTTTCATTGAGAATGAAATTTGGCCAAATTTTGAGATTTTTGCTAAGCCGTGCGCCTGTCAACTATTATCCGAGGTATGGTTAGGGTTAGGTTGAAAACAACACCTAGACATTTTGCAATGCCTTGGATGTGTTTTAGGGTGTATTTGAAATGCTGGAAGAGTGTCGTTTCGTTATTTCTTTGAGAAAGAAATTTGGCCCAATTTTGATATTTTTGCTCAGCCGCGCGCCTGTCAACTATTATCCGAGCTAAGGTTAGGGTTAGGTTGAAAAGAACACCTAGACATTTGTAATGCCTTGGATGTATTGTAGGGTGTATTTGAAATGCTGGAAGAGTGTTGTTTCGTTGTTTCTTTGAGAAAGAAATTTGGCCCAATTTTGAGATTTTTGCTGAGCCGCGCGCCTGTCAAATAGTGTCCGAGCTAGGGTTAGGGTTAGGTAGAAAACAACACCTAGACATTTTGGAATGCCTTGGATGTGTTTTAGGGTGTATTTGAAATGCTGGAAGAGTGTCGTTTCGTTGTTTCTTTGAGAAAGAAATTTGGCCCAATTTTGAGATTTTTACTAAGCCTCGCGCCTGTCAACTATTATCCGAGCTATGGTTAGGGTTAGGTTGAAAACAACACCTAGACATTTTGCAATGCCTTGGATGTGTTTTAGGGTGTATTTGAAATGCTGGAAGAGTGTCGTTTCATTTTTTCTTTGAGAAAGAAATTTGGCCCAATTTTGAGATTTTTGCTAAGCCGCGCGCCTGTCAAAAAGTGTCCAAGCTAGGGTTAGGGTTATGTAGAAAACAACACCTAGACATTTTGTAATGCCTTGGATGTGTTTTAGGGTGTATTTGAAATCCTGGAAGAGTGCCATTTCGTTGTTTCTTTGAGAAAGAAATTTGGCCCAATTTTGAGATTTTTGCTAAGCCGCGCGCCTGTCAAAAAGTGTCCGAGCTAGGGTTAGGGTTATGTAGAAAACAACACCTAGACATTTTGGAATGCCTTGGATGTGTTTTAGGGTGTATTTGAAATGCTGGAAGAGTGTTGTTTCGTTGTTTCATTGAGAATGAAATTTGGCCAAATTTTGAGATTTTTGCTAAGCCGTGCGCCTCTCAACTATTATCCGAGGTATGGTTAGGGTTAGGTTGAAAACAACACCTAGACATTTTGCAATGCCTTGGATGTGTTTTAGGGTGTATTTGAAATGCTGGAAGAGTGTCGTTTCGTTGTTTCTTTGAGAAAGAAATTTGGCCCAATTTTGAGATTTTTCCTAAGCCGCGCGCCTGTCAAATAGTGTCCGAGCTAGGGTTAGGGTTAGGTTGAAAAGAACACCTAGACATTTTGGAATACCTTGGATGTGTTTTAGGCTATATTTGAAATGCTGGAAGAGTGTCGTTTCATTGTTTCTTTGAGAAAGAAATTTGGCCCAATTTTGAGATTTTTGCTAAGCCGTGCGCCTGTCAACTATTATCCGAGGTATGGTTAGGGTTAGGTTGAAAACAACACCTAGACATTTTGCAATGCCTTGGATGTGTTTTAGGGTGTATTTGAACTGCTGGAAGAGTGTCGTTTCGTTGTTTCTTTGAGAAAGAAATTTGGCCCAATTTTGAGATTTTTGCTAAGCCGCGCGCCTGTCAAATAGTGTCCGAGCTAGGGTTAGGGTTAGGTTGAAAAGAACACCTAGACATTTTGGAATGCCTTGGATGTGTTTTAGGGTGTATTTGAAATGCTGGAAGAGTGTTGTTTCGTTGTTTCTTTGAGAAAGAAATTTGGCCAAATTTCGAGATTATTGCTAAGCCGCGCACCTGTCAAATAGTGTCCTAGCTGGGGTTAGGGTTAGGTTGAAAAGAACACCTAGACATTTTGAAATGCTTTGGATGTATTTTAGGGTGTATTTGAAATGCTGGAAGAGTGTTGTTTCGTTGTTTCTTTGAGAAAGAAATCTGGTCCAATTTTGAGATTTTTGCTAAGCCACGCGCCTGTCAAATAGTGTCCGAGCTAGGGTTAGGGTTAGGTAGAAAACAACACCTAGACATTTTGGAATGCCTTGGATGTGTTTTAGGGTGTATTTGAAATGCTGGAAGAGTGTTGTTTCGTTCTGTTTTTGAGAAAGAAATTTGGCCCAATTTTGATATTTTTGCTAAGCCGCGCGCCTGTCAAATGGTGTCCGAGCTAGGGTTAGGGTAAGGTAGATAACAACACCTAGACATTTTGGAATGCCTTGGTTGTGTTTCAGGGTGTATTTGAAATGCTGCAAGAGAGTTGCTTTTTTGTTTCTTTGAGAAAGGAATTTGGCCCAATTTTGAGATTTTTGCTAAGCCGCGCGCCTGTCAAATGGTGTCCAAGCTAGGGTTATGGTTAGATTGAAAAGAACACCTAGACATTTTGGAATGCCTTGGATGTGTTTTAGGGTGTATTTGAAATGCTGGAAGAGTGTTGTTTCGTTGTTTATTTGAGAAAGAAATTTGGCTCAATTTTGAGATTTTTGCTAAGCCACGCGCCTGTCAAATAGTGTCTGAGCTAGGGTTAGGGTTAGGTAGAAAACAACACCTAGACATTTGTAATGCCTTGGATGTATTGTAGGGTGTATTTGAAATGCTGGAAGAGTGTTGTTTCGTTGTTTCTTTGAGAAAGAAATTTGGCCAAATTTTGAGATTTGTCAAATAGTGCCTGTCAAATAGCTAGGGTTAGGGTTAGGTAGAAAACAACACCTAGACATTTTGGAATGCCTTGGATGTGTTTTAGGGTGTATTTGAAATGCTGGAAGAGTGTCGTTTCATTGTTTCTTTGAGAAAGAAATTTGGCCCAATTTTGAGATTTTTGCTAAGCCGCGCGCCTCTCAAAAAGTGTCCGAGCTAGGGTTAGGGTTAGGTTGAAAAGAACACCTAGACATTTTGGAATGCCTTGGATGTGTTTTAGGGTGTATTTGAAATGCTGGAAGAGTGTTGTTTCGTTGTTTCATTGAGAATGAAATTTGGCCAAATTTTGAGATTTTTGCTAAGCCGTGCGCCTGTCAACTAGTATCCGAGCTAGGGTTAGGGTTAGGTTGAAAAGAACACCTAGACATTTTGGAATGCCTTGGATGTGTTTTAGGGTGTATTTGAAATGCTGGAAGAGTGTTTTTTCGTTGTTTATTTGAGAAAGAAATTTGGCTCAATTTTGAGATTTTTGCTAAGCCGTGCGCCTGTCAACTATTATCCGAGCTAAGGTTAAGGTTAGGTTGAAAAGAACACCTAGACATTTGTAATGCCTTGGATGTATTGTAGGGTGTATTTGAAATGCTGGAAGAGTGTTGTTTCGTTGTTTCTTTGAGAAAGAAATTTGGCCCAATTTTGAGATTTTTGCTAAGCCGCGCGCCTGTCAAATAGTGTCCGAGCTAGGGTTAGGGTTAGGTAGAAAACAACACCTAGACATTTTGGAATGCCTTGGATGTGTTTTAGGGTGTATTTGAAATGCTGGAAGAGTGTCGTTTCGTTGTTTCTTTGAGAAAGAAATTTGGCCCAATTTTGAGATTTTTACTAAGCCTCGCGCCTGTCAACTATTATCCGAGCTATGGTTAGGGTTAGGTTGAAAACAACACCTAGACATTTTGCAATGCCTTGGATGTGTTTTAGGGTGTATTTGAAATGCTGGAAGAGTGTCATTTCGTTGTTTCTTTGAGAAAGAAATTTGGCCCAATTTTGAGATTTTTGCTAAGCCGCGCGCCTGTCAAAAAGTGTCCGAAATAGGGTTAGGGTTATGTAGAAAACAAAACCTATACATTTTGGAATGCCTTAGATGTGTTTTAGGGTGTATTTGAAATGCTGGAAGAGTGTCGTTTCGTTGTTTCTTTGAGAAAGAAATTTGGCCCAATTTTGAGATTTTTGCTAAGCCGCGCGCCTCTCAAATAGTGTCCGAGCTATGGTTAGGGTTAGGTTGAAAAGAACACCTAGACATTTTGGAATGCGTTGGATGTGTTTTAGGGTGTATTTGAAATGCTGGAAGAGTGTTGTATCGTTGTTTCATTGAGAATGAAATTTGGCCAAATTTTGAGATTTTTGCTAAGCCGTGCGCCTGTCAACTATTATCCGAGCTATGGTTAGGGTTAGGTTGCAAACAACACCTAGACATTTTGCAATGCCTTGGATGTGTTTTAGGGTGTATTTGAAATGCTGGAAGAGTGTCGTTTCATTTTTTCTTTGAGAAAGAAATTTGGCCCAATTTTGAGATTTTTGCTAAGCCGCGCGCCTGTCAAAAAGTGTCCGAGCTAGTGTTAGGGTTATGTAGAAAACAACACCTAGACATTTTGTAATGCGTTGGATGTGTTTTAGGGTGTATTTGAAATTTTGGAAGAGTGCCATTTCGTTGTTTCTTTGAGAAAGAAATTTGGCCCAATTTTGAGATTTTTGCTAAGCCGCGCGCCTGTCAAAAAGTGTCCGAGCTAGGGTTAGGGTTATGTAGAAAACAACACCTAGACATTTTGGAATGCCTTGGATGTGTTTTAGGGTGTATTTGAAATGCTGGAAGAGTGTTGTTTCGTTGTTTCATTGAGAATGAAATTTGGCCAAATTTTGAGATTTTTGCTAAGCCGTGCGCCTGTCAACTATTATCCGAGGTATGGTTAGGGTTAGGTTGCAAACAACACCTAGACATTTTGCAATGCCTTGGATGTGTTTTAGGGTGAATTTGAAATGCTGGAAGAATGTTGTTTCGTTGTTTCTTTCAGATTGAAATTTGGCCCAAATTTGAGATTTTTGCTAAGCCGCGCGCCTGTCAACTATTATCCGAGCTATGGTTAGGGTTAGGTTGAAAACAACACCTAGACATTTTGGAATACCTTGGATGTGTTTTAGGGTGTATTTGAAATGCTGGAAGAGTGTCGTTTCGTTGTTTCTTTGAGAATGAAATCTGGCCCAATTTTGAGATTTTTCTAAGCCGCGCGCCTGTCAAGAAGTGTCCGAGCTAGGGTTAGGATTATGTGGAAAACAACACCTAGACATTTTGGAATGCCTTGGATGTGTTTTAGGGTGTATTTGAAATGCTGGAAGAGTGTTGTTTCGTTGTTTCATTGAGAATGAAATTTGGCCAAATTTTGAGATTTTTGCTAAGCCGTGCGCCTGTCAACTATTATCCGAGGTATGGTTAGGGTTAGGTTGAAAACAACACCTAGACATTTTGCAATGCCTTGGATGTGTTTTAGGGTGTATTTGAAATGCTGGAAGAGTGTCGTTTCGTTGTTTCTTTGAGAAAGAAATTTGGCCCAATTTTGAGATTTTTGCTAAGCCGCGCGCCTGTCAAATAGTGTCCGAGCTAGGGTTAGGGTTAGGTTGAAAAGAACACCTAGACATTTTGGAATGCCTTGGATGTGTTTTAGGGTGTATTTGAAATGCTGGAAGAGTGTCGTTTCGTTGTTTCTTTGAGAAAGAAATTTGGCCCAATTTTGAGATTTTTGCTAAGCCTTGCGCCTGTCAACTAGTATCTGAGCTATGGTTAGGGTTAGAGTGAAAACAACACCTAGACATTTGGAATGCCTTGGATGTGTTTTAGGGTGTATTTGAAATGCTGGAAGAGTGTTGCTTTGTTGTTTCTTTGAGAAAGTAATTTGGCTCAATTTTGAGATTTTTGCTAAGCCGCGCGCCTGTCAACTATTATCCGAGCTAAGGTTAGGGTTAGGTTGAAAAGAACACCTAGACATTTTGGAATGCCTTGGATGTGTTTTAGGGTGTATTTGAAATGCTGGAAGAGTGTCATTTCGTTGTTTCTTTGAGAAAGAAATTTGGCCCAATTTTGAGATTTTTGCTAAGCCACGCACCTGTCAAAAAGTCTCCGAGCTAGGTTTAGGGTTAGGTTGAAAAGAACACCTAGACATTTTGGAATGCCTTGGATGTGTTTTAGGGTGTATTTGAAATGCTGGAAGAGTGTTGTTTCGTTGTTTCTTTGAGAAAGAAATTTGGCCAAATTTTGAGATTTTTGCTAAGCCGTGCGCCTGTCAACTATTATCCGAGGTATGGTTAGGGTTAGGTTGAAAAGAACACCTAGACATTTTGCAATGCCTTGGATGTGTTTTAGGGTGTATTTGAAATGCTGGAAGAGTGTCGTTTCGTTGTTTCTTTGAGAAAGAAATTTGGCCCAATTTTGAGATTTTTGCTAAGCCGCGCGCCTGTCAAATAGTGTCCGAGCTAGGGTTAGGGTTAGGTTGAAAAGAACACCTAGACATTTTGGAATGCCTTGGATGTGTTTTAGGGTGTATTTGAAATGCTGGAAGAGTGTCGTTTCGTTGTTTCTTTGAGAAAGAAATTTGGCCCAATTTTGAGATTTTTGCTAAGCCTTGCGCCTGTCAACTAGTATCCGAGCTATGGTTAGGGTTAGAGTGAAAACAACACCTAGACATTTGGAATGCCTTGGATGTGTTTTAGGGTGTATTTGAAATGCTGGAAGAGTGTCGTTTCGTTGTTTCTTTGAGAAAGAAATTTGGCCCAATTTTGAGATTTTTACTAAGCCGCGCGCCTGTCAACTATTATCCGAGCTATGGTTAGGGTTAGGTTGAAAAGAACACCTAGACATTTTGGAATGCCTTGGATGTGCTTTAGGGTATATTTGAAATGCTGGAAGAGTGTTGTTTAGTTGTTTCTTTGAGAAAGAAATTTGGCCCAATTTTGAGATTTTTGCTAAGCCGCGCTCCTGTCAAAAAGTCTCCGAGCTAGGTTTAGGGTTAGGTTGAAAAGAACACCTAGACATTTTGGAATGCCTTGGATGTGTTTTAGGGTGTATTTGAAATGCTGGAAGAGTGTCGTTTCGTTGTTTCTTTGAGAAAGAAATTTGGCCCAATTTTGAGATTTTTACTAAGCCGCGCGCCTGTCAACTATTATCCGAGCTATGGTTAGGGTTAGGTTGAAAAGAACACCTAGACATTTTGGAATGCCTTGGATGTGCTTTAGGGTATATTTGAAATGCTGGAAGAGTGTTGTTTAGTTGTTTCTTTGAGAAAGATATTTGGCCCAATTTTGAGATTTTTGCTAAGCCGCGCTCCTGTCAAAAAGTCTCCGAGCTAGGTTTAGGGTTAGGTTGAAAAGAACACCTAGACATTTTGGAATGCCTTGGATGTGTTTTAGGGTGTATTTGAAATGCTGGAAGAGTGTCGTTTCGTTGTTTCTTTGAGAAAGAAATTTGGCCCAATTTTGAGATTTTTACTAAGCCGCGCGCCTGTCAACTATTATCCGAGCTATGGTTAGGGTTAGGTTGAAAAGAACACCTAGACATTTTGGAATGCCTTGGATGTGCTTTAGGGTATATTTGAAATGCTGGAAGAGTGTTGTTTAGTTGTTTCTTTGAGAAAGAAATTTGGCCCAATTTTGAGATTTTTGCTAAGCCGCGCGCCTGTCAAATAGTGTGTAGCGGCGAGGCTTAATAATAAGGCAGAATTAAGTGTTTCTGAGCTTCCCAAATGAGGCCCCATTTCTCTGTTCATCTCTGTGGAGCAGCCACAGAGAGAACATTAGTGCAGGGTGATTTAAGGTTTCCTAGGACAGCTCCCAAAGGGGGATGCACTTAGCTAAGTCTGGCTATCATGATCAATGGTCATCCACTGGCGCCTATCAGTCTAGGGAGTGCCGGATGGACATCTGGACTGCATTACTAAGTGTCAGGACTAAGTGACTCATATCTCACTGTGATCAACCAATCAGGGACTGGTAGGGCCGAGTAACCCACGTGGGACTCTGATGCCCATGGAACTTTCAGCCAATCAATGAGCTGAAGTTCCTCCAGGTAAAAACAGGCAACACAGAGAAGGGGAGATTCAGTGAGATTCAACAAGATTCGGGAGATTCAGTAAGATTCTGGAGAGGATTCTGTGGACTGTTCTAAAGGAAATTCAAAGGAGAATTCCAGGGCAGGACGGCCCAGGAGCAGAAGGCTCCCAAGGGCAGGACATTCTCGCAGCGCGCCTCCTGACCATCCCGAGACTCAGCCCGGACAACCATGGAACGGCCAGTGTGTCCGAGTGCCAGAACTTTCCTTTGTTCTAAGAGTCTAGAGTGGAGGTTGCCAGAGAGTAACCAGCAGCAGGCCTCGTGAACAGGTCAGAACTGTGGACAGCTGAATCACTATTCAGAACTAGCTCTTCATCAGGAACGAACCGGTCCTCTTCCTGACTTGCTGGGATCCACAGTCATCTTTTCTCCTGTGCACAAACTTTGCTAGTTAAAGCCAACACTAACTAGCCGGTCAGTGAGCATCAGCAGCGCACCGTCGCAAGCCGCACAGCACAGCCTGGCACGGAGCCAGAGAGCGCGGATTGGACAGCAACAGCCTGCAACTGTTTCTTTGTGCCCGCAGGAGATCTGAATCCCCAGAAATTGGATGAGTATTCAACTTCAATGCATTACAGCTCGAGAATTCAATTGTTATCCAAACCAGTTGATATCAATTTAATTCCTAAGAGTTATGTACTTGTTTCAAGTATCTAATGTAGAAGTTATAACCAAGTTCATTTATGAAACGGTCTAAATGAATGATATACTGAACGTATGTCCTCTTGATATGTGTAACTCTTTGTAACTGATTGAATATATACCTTTTGTATTCTGATAACCCTCTCGATAAGATCTGTTAGGTTTATATGCATATTCTATGTATTAATAAATGTATCCTCGTGTATTAGTACCTGTGTGTGTGCGTTGTTTGAGTTATATCGCATGGTTGGATTCTAAAGCCATCAAAAGAATCAATTTTGTGATTTACTGCTACAATTAATAATTGTCTCAGTAAATGCCCAAACCCTACAGAACTGGTGCCTTCAGAGAGCCACTATGATTACATATTTGGCGTCCCTGAACGGCTATGAAACATTACATATTTGGCGTCCCTGGGTGGGCGTGGCAAGACTTAAATGAATCAACCAAGCGGAATAATTCAATATACAGTAAAACGCCGCGGGTTTCATTCACGATAATACAGTGTGCTGAAAGCCGAAAGAAAAAGTTCCCCTTGCTCTTTAAGCAGTGCTTGATTGTTTTGTGATCTTTTGCAATCTACCGGGTTGATTGCATACTTGATCTTAAACTGTGATTTCGTACTTAAAAGTAATACTCTTTAAGTTTAACGATGGTTGCTAAAAGGTCTGAATTCGAGTCGCTTTTAAGCACTCTCTCTAGCAGCGACAAGTCTGACCACGATCTCCGTCATATCTCCGTCAGCGGAGAAGCTAGGAGAATAAACCTCCATTCTCTGAGAGAGCTAGCGAAGGACATAGAGAGATTTGACCCCGCAGTGTCAGAGAATAATATTGAGAGTTATATTCAAGACCTCAGGTATAACCTGCAGTACCTGCCAAACGCCACAGAACAGGAGAAAGTGTTTCTGCTCAGGAAAACTACCAGCAGAGCTGTACATGAGTGGATGGCTAGGCAGATGAAAGAAGTCTGTAATGACTTTGAGCAGCTATGTCAAGCACTTATCGAAGAATACAGTGCGTTTATTGACCCGACTGCCGCGATAGCCGCCGCCCTTAACATTAAGCACGAGAGAGCAGAGTCCCCTCGCAAATATTACGAGAGACTTAGACGAACTTATTTTGCAGGGCGAAATGATGAGGGTTGCGAAGAGAACACACATTTCAAGGGTTTATTCATTGCGAATCTCCACCCATCAGTCAGAAAGATGATCTTAATGCATACAGATGCACAGACCATGAAAATGACTGATATTAAGAGATTCGTGCAGAAAGCCTGGGAGTATGATGTCCAATGTCGCTCTGAGCAAAAAGCTGCTAAAGCGACTGTGTTCGCCGTCAGAGCCAGCAGGGTTAACTCCCTCCTGCTCGAAGGAGCACAGGCTCCTGAGATGGCTAAGCCCCGTTCCAAAGCAGGCACACAGGACCGCACCCAGCGTCCTAAGTGCCATGAGAACACCGGGGGAGGGAAAGGGCTAGAAAAGGCTGAACAAAAGGATTCAGTAGCCGCCCGCCTGGCCAGGCTTGAACAAGCTTTATTAGGACAGGGACAACCGCTCCCCAAGGCTGCCGGAAGCGTGAATGAGCTGATACTCTCCACTGGAGGAGGCGGAGACCCGCCCCCTCCCACTCCCTCAGTCTATCTGATTGAGCGGAAGGGTTCCTGCCTGGATGAGGTCGGCCACTCCCAAGCGAGTGCTGACTCCACCCCTAAAGTCACAGAGCAGGCAGTAAAACACAGAGGAAAAGCAGGAAGCTTTTACCTCAAGGCTGCCATGGGAGATGTCTTACCCAGTGAGACACTGATTGACACTGAGGTTGAAAGGTGTTTGATGTCACACGGCAAGCTCAAATGGGTTGAAAAAGAAAAGGGCATGCGACTCAGAGTGGAACCTTTGGTGGATCACCAGAAAGGCAAAGTGTGGAAACAGGTCAAGGCTCCTAAGCCTTCTGTACAGAAGGAAAGGGGGGCCAAGAGGCAGACTGTGCTCACACAGTGCCCACCGAACACAGAAGCCTATGCGGAGATTCCTTCTGTTCCCTCTGGACAAGAAATAAAAATATTATCTTGTTTCCCAGATATACAGGGAAGTCGTGCCCTGGCCAAGGTCACAACAGCCTCCATGCCACAGGAGCGGTGCTCCAAGCAGCCGCCTGATCCACCAGGTAAAGCACACCCCTTTTACATTCCTAAAGAGGAGCAGATCTCCCCACCTGGCGATGAAAAGGAGCTTTCCCTGTGCACCCTGGCACCCAAGAGGGGTCAGGACCACCACCCCGCAGTGGTGGAAGGGATCCAGATGGCAGGAGAGCAGGTTGGTGATGTAGCCCTCACCCTTAGCCCTGAGAGGTCCTCTATTAGTGAGGATCTGCTTGAGCAGCTGTCATGGGGCCACCACCAGGTGCCCCTGGTGCAACATTCACAGGTTAGACAGGAGGTCCAGCTGGACGCTGAGACTACTGCGCTGTGGACACACCTGATCCCAGATGCCGATTCCCTCTGCTGTGACCCAGGGAACCTGCAGTCAGGTAACATTATTTCTCACAACTACCAGGTAGTGAGTGAGACTGAACTGATTGTTCCTGCCTCGACAGCAGGGTTTCCAACACACCCAGTCCCCCAGAAGGGACAGGGAATGAAAGCCGAGCCGGTTTTCTTACAGCCACCAGCTCAGTCTGTCAGTCTGAGTCTGACCAACAGTGGTTCAGCCAGACTGGAGCTGGATGGTCAAGCCACCCGCCTGCCAGTGCAGGACATCGCAAAGAGGGGTGTCAGAATCCCCGCCTGCACTGACATGGGCCTGGTGGGTGATAGTAAGTTCAAAGACAATGAACTAGCTATCCCAGTGCTGGGGCTGCCCCCTGAACCCCTAGCGAGGGAAGGGGGGAGCGAGCAGGTGTCCTACACCTACCCCCAGCGAACGATTGTAAACATGCCGATAGAGGGATTCCTCAATCAGGAGGTGTGCAGGGTGGACCTGAACAGTGAGAATGGGATAACAATCCCAGATCACTCAGGTGCTCCAGATGACCACTCAGCCGAGGGTCAGGTATGCTCCACCGCTGCACCGCCCCCTGCAGGGTTCCTAGAGCACAGGCATGAACAAATCGAAAAAGCAGATGCCCTGGAAAAGGAGGAGCAGCATCAGCAGCTGTGTCAGATCTCCCCAGATTTCCAGGATGTTGGTGCCCAAGATGCCACATGGCATACTGAGAAAGACACCATGTACACGCTGCGCCAGCTTAGAAAGGCAACAGTCACTCAGAAGGAGATGACTGGGATCAGCCACCCGAAAAGACTTTTGGGAAGACTGATTGCTGCCGCCACTGTTGCACGTTTGCTTTTTCTGGTAGGTTTGTGTGCTGCTGGCACTCTCACCCTGACGGCCCCAAGAAGGCAGGTGTCAGAGATGCCAGAGGGTAGTGACAGACTGTATCGACAGCAGCAAAAGTTGGAAAGCTTAGGGAAAACCCTACAGGCAACTTCCTATGCAACAGGGTTAAACCTTATTCCCCACCAGTGGACATGATTGTTGGTGTTATACAGTGGGTTTATGCTTGTGTGCAACAGGCCAGAATGTTGACACAAGACCTGTTAAGGGAGTTTAGTGCCACTGTAGCCAGTCTAGCCACGGCACAATTCCCAACCCACTTGATTCCACTCTTCTCAGTAGAGGAGTATGTGACATTAACCCCATCACTCATAGCTCACCCAGAAGGCAATCCAAGATTGAATTTGGTTCCAAATCTTGAGATGGGTATGGCTACCAAAGCTATCCATTGGCTGTGTCTAAACGATTCACCAATGAAGGGTGTAAAGCTACTAATGGGCAGAGGGAGGTTAATGAACCCCATGAAGAGCAGGTGGGACGTAAATGGCTGGTCAACACACCACATTTAACTGACACTATGACTTGTGACAGGCATGATACAGCTACCGCAATGCAGCTACCTAATCAAACAGTTCCTGTAAGTTCCCGAGGAGGCCATAGTACAGCATGGTAACTTAACACTGTACGGTCTGGAACCAGACAACATAAGACCAAACTTGAGGTCGTGGATGCCTTCAGATGCCACACTAAGGAATTGGATAGAAATCCAAGAAACAGTAAGCCTGAAGAGGTACAGGTAGTTGAGTTTGCTTTAATGGAACAAACCTCCAAACCACCCTAGCAGATACCCAACACAGGTGTTGTGGTTTATCGGGGGGCTGGGAACAGGAACTGTTGTTATTGTAACACTACTGCCGGGTAGCTGGATCATGACTGGATGTACTCTGAATGCTGTACTCTCACATCAAGATGTACTTCGGGTAGCATGAATGAGTCAAAGGTAGCATGTCAAAAGAAAGGAAGTGACTTCTCCCCAAATATCTACCACAGAGGTATCAGATATTGACAGTGAACTTCCTGATGTGTAATTCCTAGACTTAGATAATGTCTCCTACCGTGTTTATACATACTCCAGATGTTATTCATCCTGTTTGTATCCAATGCTGGTTCTGGTATGAATTCTCGAGGAGTAATGTGGACATTTAAGATTAATGTTCTAATGGCAAGGGACATCACTTAACTCTGTTTTGTTTTGAAGGCAACAACGCCTCAGGACCTCGTGACCTTCAAAAAGGGGGGATATGTAGCGGCGAGGCTTAATAATAAGGCAGAATTAAGTGTTTCTGAGCTTCCCAAATGAGGCCCCATTTCTCTGTTCATCTCTGTGGAGCAGCCACAGAGAGACCATTAGTGCAGGGTGATTTAAGGTTTCCTAGGACAGCTCCCAAAGGGGGATGCACTTAGCTAAGTCTGGCTATCATGATCAATGGTCATCCACTGGCGCCTATCAGTCTAGGGAGTGCCAGATGGACATCTGGACTGCATTACTAAGTGTCAGGACTAAGTGACTCATATCTCACTGTGATCAACCAATCAGGGACTGGTAGGGCCGAGTAACCCACGTGGGACTCTGATGCCCATGGAACTTTCAGCCAATCAATGAGCTGAAGTTCCTCCAGGTAAAAACAGGCAACACAGAGAAGGGGAGATTCAGTGAGATTCAACAAGATTCGGGAGATTCAGTAAGATTCTGGAGAGGATTCTGTGGACTGTTCTAAAGGAAATTCAAAGGAGAATTCCAGGGCAGGACGGCCCAGGAGCAGAAGGCTCCCAAGGGCAGGACATTCTCGCAGCGCGCCTCCTGACCATCCCGAGACTCAGCCCGGACAACCATGGAACGGCCAGTGTGTCCGAGTGCCAGAACTTTCCTTTGTTCTAAGAGTCTAGAGTGGAGGTTGCCAGAGAGTAACCAGCAGCAGGCCTCGTGAACAGGTCAGAACTGTGGACAGCTGAATCACTATTCAGAACTAGCTCTTCATCAGGAACGAACCGGTCCTCTTCCTGACTTGCTGGGATCCACAGTCATCTTTTCTCCTGTGCACAAACTTTGCTAGTTAAAGCCAACACTAACTAGCCGGTCAGTGAGCATCAGCAGCGCACCGTCGCAAGCCGCACAGCACAGCCTGGCACGGAGCCAGACAGCGCGGATTGGACAGCAACAGCCTGCAACTGTTTCTTTGTGCCCGCAGGAGATCTGAATCCCCAGAAATTGGATGAGTATTCAACTTCAATGCATTACAGCTCGAGAATTCAATTGTTATCCAAACCAGTTGATATCAATTTAATTCCTAAGAGTTATGTACTTGTTTCAAGTATCTAATGTAGAAGTTATAACCAAGTTCATTTATGAAACGGTCTAAATGAATGATATACTGAACGTATGTCCTCTTGATATGTGTAACTCTTTGTAACTGATTGAATATATACCTTTTGTATTCTGATAACCCTCTCGATAAGATCTGTTAGGTTTATATGCATATTCTATGTATTAATAAATGTATCCTCGTGTATTAGTACCTGTGTGTGTGCGTTGTTTGAGTTATATCGCATGGTTGGATTCTAAAGCCATCAAAAGAATCAATTTTGTGATTTACTGCTACAATTAATAATTGTCTCAGTAAATGCCCAAACCCTACAGAACTGGTGCCTTCAGAGAGCCACTATGATTACATATTTGGCGTCCCTGAACGGCTATGAAACATTACAAGTGTCCGAGCTAGGGTTAGGAATAGGTAGAAAACAACACCTTGACATTTTGGAATGCCTTGGATGTGTTTTAGGGTGTATTTGAAATGCTGGAAGAGTGTTGTTTCATTCTTTCTTTGAGAAAGAAATTTGGCCCAATTTTGATATTTTTGCTAAGCCGCGCGCCTGTCAAATGGTGTCTGAGCTAGGGTTAGGGTAAGGTAGATAACAACACCTAGACATTTTGGAATGCCTTGGTTGTGTTTTAGGGTGTATTTGAAATGCTGCAAGAGAGTTGCTTTTTTGTTTCTTTGAGAAAGAAATTTGGCTCAATTTTGAGTTTTTGCAAAGCCGCGCGCCTGTCAAATAGTGTCCGAGATAGGGTTAGGATTAGGAAGAAAAGAACACCTAGACATTTTGGAATGCCTTGAATGTATTTTAGGGTGTATTTGAAATGCTGGAAGAGTGTCGTTTCGTTGTTTCTTTGAGAAAGAAATTTGGCCCAATTTTGAGATTTTTCTAAGCCGCGCGCCTGTCAAGAAGTGTCCGAGCTTGGGTTAGGATTATGTGGAAAACAACACCTAGACATTTTGGAATGCCTTGGATGTGTTTTAGGGTGTATTTGAAATGCTGGAAGAGTGTCGTTTCGTTGTTTCTTTGAGAAAGAAATTTGGCCCATTTTGAGATTTTTGCTAAGCCGCGCGCCTGACATATAGTGTCCGAGCTAGGTTTAGGGTTATGTAGAAAACAACACCTAGTCATTTTGGAATGCCTGGGATGTGTTTTAGGGTGTATTTGAAATGCTGGAAGAGTGTCGTTTCGTTGTTTCTTTGAGATTGAAATTTGGCCCAATTTTGAGATTTTTGCTAAGCCTTGCGCCTGTCAACTATTATCCGAGCTATGGTTAGGGTTAGGTTGAAAACAACACCTAGACATTTTGCAATGCCTTGGATGTGTTTTAGGGTGTATTTGAAATGCTGGAAGAGTGTTGTTTCGTTGTTTCATTGAGAAAGAAATTTGGCCCAATTTAGAGATTTTTGCTAAACCGCGCACCTGTCAAATAGTGTCCTAGCTAGGGTTAGGGTTAGGTTGAAAAGAACACCTAGACATTTTGAAATGCCTTGGATGTATTTTAGGGTGTATTTGAAATGCTGGAAGAATGTTGTTTCGTTGTTTCTTTCAGATTGAAATTTGGCCCAATTTTGAGATTTTTGCTAAGCCGCGCGCCTGTCAAAAAGTGTCCGAGCTAGAGTTAAGGTTATGTAGAAAACAACACCTAGACATTTTGGAATACCTTGGATGTGTTTTAGGGTGTATTTGAAATACTGGAAGAGTGTCGTATTGTTGTTTCTTTGAGAAAGAAATCTGGCCCAATTTTGAGATTTTTCTAAGCCGCGCGCCTGTCAAGAAGTGTCCGAGCTAGGGTTAGGATTATGTGGAAAACAACACCTAGACATTTTGGAATGCCTTGGATGTGTTTTAGGGTGTATTTGAAATGCTGGAAGAGTGTTGTTTCGTTGTTTCATTGAGAATGAAATTTGGCCAAATTTTGAGATTTTTACTAAGCCGTGCGCCTGTCAACTATTATCCGAGGTATAGTTAGGGTTAGGTTGAAAACAACACCTAGACATTTTGCAATGCCTTGGATGTGTTTTAGGGTGTATTTGAAATGCTGGAAGAGTGTCGTTTCGTTGTTTCTTTGAGAAAGAAATTTGGCCCAATTTTGAGATTTTTGCTAAGCCGCGCACCTGTCAAATAGTGTCCTAGCTAGGGTTAGGGTTAGGTTGAAAAGAACACCTAGACATTTTGAAATGCCTTGGATGTATTTTAGGGTGTATTTGAAATGCTGCAAGAGAGTTGCTTTTTTGTTTCTTTGAGAAAGAAATGTGGCTCAATTTTGAGATGTTTGCTAAGCCGCACGCCTGTCAACTACTATCCGAGCTAGGGTTAGGGTTAGGTTGAAAACAACACCTAGACATTTTGGAATGCCTTGGATGTGTTTAAGGGTGTATTTGAAATGCTGGAAGACTGTTGCTTCGTTGTTTCTTTGAGAAAGGAATTTGGCCCAATTTTGGGATTTTTGCTAAGCCGCGCGCCTGTCAAATGGTGTCTGAGCTAGGGTTAGGGTAAGGTAGATAACAACACCTAGACATTTTGGAATGCCTTGGTTGTGTTTTAGGGTGTATTTGAAATGCTGCAAGAGAGTTGCTTTTTTGTTTCTTTGAGAAAGAAATTTGGCTCAATTTTGAGTTTTTGCAAAGCCGCGCGCCTGTCAAATAGTGTCCGAGATACGGTTAGGATTAGGAAGAAAAGAACACCTAGACATTTTGGAATGCCTTGAATGTATTTTAGGGTGTATTTGAAATGCTGGAAGAGTGTCGTTTCGTTGTTTCTTTGAGAAAGAAATTTGGCCCAATTTTGAGATTTTTCTAAGCCGCGCGCCTGTCAAGAAGTGTCCGAGCTTGGGTTAGGATTATGTGGAAAACAACACCTAGACATTTTGGAATGCCTTGGATGTGTTTTAGGGTGTATTTGAAATGCTGGAAGAGTGTCGTTTCGTTGTTTCTTTGAGAAAGAAATTTGGCCCATTTTGAGATTTTTGCTAAGCCGCGCGCCTGACATATAGTGTCCGAGCTAGGTTTAGGGTTATGTAGAAAACAACACCTAGTCATTTTGGAACGCCTGGGATGTGTTTTAGGGTGTATTTGAAATGCTGGAAGAGTGTCGTTTCGTTGTTTCTTTGAGATTGAAATTTGGCCCAATTTTGAGATTTTTGCTAAGCCTTGCGCCTGTCAACTATTATCCGAGCTATGGTTAGGGTTATGTAGAAAACAACACCTAGACATTTTGCAATGCCTTGGATGTGTTTTAGGGTGTATTTGAAATGCTGGAAGAGTGTTGTTTCGTTGTTTCATTGAGAAAGAAATCTGGCCCAATTTTGAGATTTTTCTAAGCCGCGCGCCTGTCAAGAAGTGTCCGAGCTAGGGTTAGGATTATGTGGAAAACAACACCTAGACATTTTGGAATGCCTTGGATGTGTTTTAGGGTGTATTTGAAATGCTGGAAGAGTGTTGTTTCGTTGTTTCATTGAGAATGAAATTTGGCCAAATTTTGAGATTTTTACTAAGCCGTGCGCCTGTCAACTATTATCCGAGGTATGGTTAGGGTTAGGTTGAAAACAACACCTAGACATTTTGGAATGCCTTGGATGTGTTTTAGGGTGTATTTGAAATGCTGGAAGAGTGTTGTTTCGTTATTTCTTTGAGAAAGAAATTTGGCCCAATTTTGATATTTTTGCTAAGCCGCGCGCCTGTCAAATGGTGTCCGAGCTAGGGTTAGGGTAAGGTAGATAACAACACCTAGACATTTTGGAATGCCTTGGTTGTGTTTTAGGGTGTATTTGAAATGCTGCAAGAGAGTTGCCTTTTTGTTTCTTTGAGATTGAAATTTGGCTCAATTTTGAGTTTTTGCTAAGCCGCGCGCCTGTCAAATAGTGTCCGAGATAGGGTTAGGATTAGGAAGAAAAGAACACCTAGACATTTTGGAATGCCTTGAATGTGTTTTAGGGTGTATTTGAAATGCTGGAAGAGTGTCGTTTCGTTGTTTCTTTGAGAAAGAAATTTGGCCCAATTTTGAGATTTTTGCTATGCCTCGCGCCTGTCAACTATTATCCGAGCTATGGTTAGGGTTAGGTTGAAAACAACACCTAGACATTTTGCAATGCCTTGGATGTGTTTTAGGGTGTATTTGAAATGCTGGAAGAGTGTCGTTTCATTTTTTCTTTGAGAAAGAAATTTGGCCCAATTTTGAGATTTTTGCTAAGCCGCGCGCCTGTCAAAAAGTATCCGAGCTAGGGTTAGGGTTATGTAGAAAACAACACCTAGACATTTTGTAATGCCTTGGATGTGTTTTAGGGTGTATTTGAAATCCTGGAAAATGCCATTTCGTTGTTTCTTTGAGAAAGAAATTTGGCCCAATTTTGAGATTTTTGCTAAGCCGCACGCCTGTCAAATAGTGTCCGAGCTAGGGTTAGGGTTAGGTTGAAAAGAACACTTAGACATTTTGGAATGCCTTGGATGTGTTTTAGGGTGTATTTGAAATGCTGGAAGAGTGTCGTTTCGTTGTTTCTTTGAGAAAGAAATTTGGCCCAATTTTGAGATTTTTGCTAAGCCGCGCGCCTGTCAAATAGTGTCCGAGCTAGGGTTAGGGTTAGGTTGAAAACAACACCTAGACATTTTGGAATGAATTGGATGTGTTTTAGGGTGTATTTGAAATGCTGGAAGAGTGTCGTTTCGTTGTTTCTTTGAGAAAGAAATTTGGCCCAATTTTGAGATTTTTGCTAAGCCGCACGCCTGTCAAATAGTGTCCGAGCTAGGGTTAGGGTTAGGTTGAAAAGAACACCTAGACATTTTGGAATGCCTTGGATGTGTTTTAGGGTGTATTTGAAATGTGTGAAGAGTGTCGTTTCGTTGTTTCTTTGAGAAAGAAATTTGGCCCAATTTTGAGATTTTTGCTAATCCGCGCGCCTGTCAAATAGTGTCCGAGCTAGGGTTAGGGTTAGGTTGAAAAGAACACCTAGACATTTTGGAATGCCTTGGATGTGTTTTAGGGTGTATTTGAAATGCTGGAAGAGTGTCGTTTCGTTGTTTCTTTGAGAAAGAAATTTGGCCCAATTTTGAGATTTTTGCTAAGCCGCGCGCCTGTCAAATAGTGTCCGAGCTAGGGTTAGGGTTAGATAGAAAACAACACCTAGACATTTTGGAATGCCTTGGATGTGTTTAAGGGTGTATTTGAAATGCTGGAAGAGTGTCGTTTCGTTATTTCTTTGAGAAAGAAATTTGGCCCAATTTTGAGATTTTTGCTAAGCCTCGCGCCTGTCAACTATTATCCGAGCTATGGTTAGGGTTAGGTTGAAAACAACACCTAGACATTTTTCAATGCCTTGGATGTGTTTTAGGATGTATTTGAAATGCTGGAAGAGTGTCGTTTCGTTGTTTCTTTGAGAAAGAAATTTGGCCCAATTTTGAGATTTTTGCTAAGCCGCGCGCCTGTCAAATAGTGTCCGAGCTAGGAATAGGGTTAGGTTGAAAAGAACACCTAGACATTTTGGAATGCCTTGGATGTGTTTTAGGGTGTATTTGAAATGCTGGAAGAGTGTCGTTTCGTTGTTTCTTTGATAAAGAAATTTGGCCCAATTTTGAGATTTTTGCTAAGCCGCGCGCCTGTCAAATAGTGTCCGAGCTAGGGTTAGGGTTAGATAGAAAACAACACCTAGACATTTTGGAATGTCTTGGATGTGTTTAAGGGTGTATTTGAAATGCTGGAAGAGTGTCGTTTCGTTGTTTCTTTGAGAAAGAAATTTGGCCCAATTTTGAGATTTTTGCTAAGCCTCGCGCCTGTCAACTATTATCCGAGCTATGGTTAGGGTTAGGTTGAAAACAACACCTAGACATTTTTCAATGCCTTGGATGTGTTTTAGGATGTATTTGAAATGCTGGAAGAGTGTCGTTTCGTTCTTTCTTTGAGAAAGAAATTTGGCTCAATTTTGAGTTTTTGCTAAGCCGCGCGCCTGTCATATAGTGTCCAAGATAGGGTTAGGATTAGGAAGAAAAGAACACCTAGACATTTTGGAATGCCTTGAATGTATTTTAGGGTGTATTTGTAATGCTGCAAGAAAGTTGCTTTTTTGTTTCTTTGAGAAAGAAATTTGGCCCAATTTTGAGATTTTTGCTAAGCCTCGCGCCTGTCAACTATTATCCGAGCTATGGTTAGGGTTAGGTTGAAAACAACACCTAGACATTTTGCAATGCCTTGGATGTGTTTTAGGGTGTATTTGAAATGCTGGAAGAGTGTCGTTTCGTTGTTTCTTTGAGAAAGAAATTTGGCCCAATTTTGATATTTTTGCTAAGCCGCGCGCCTGTCAAATGGTGTCCGAGCTAGGGTTAGGGTAAGGTCGATAACAACACCTAGACATTTTGGAATGCCTTGGTTGTGTTTTAGGGTGTATTTGAAATGCTGCAAGAGAGTTGCTTTTTTGTTTCTTTGAGAAAGAAATTTGGCTCAATTTTGAGTTTTTGCTAAGCCTCGCGCCTGTCAAATAGTGTCCGAGATAGGGTTAGGATTAGGAAGAAAACAACACCTAGACATTTTGCAATGCCTTGGATGTGTTTTAGGGTGTATTTGAAATGCTGGAAGAGTGTCGTTTCATTTTTTCTTTGAGAAAGAAATTTGGCCCAATTTTGAGATTTTTGCTAAGCCGCGCGCCTGTCAAAAAGTATCCGAGCTAGGGTTAGGGTCATGTAGAAAACAACACCTAGACATTTTGTAATGCCTTGGATGTGTTTTAGGGTGTATTTGAAATCCTGGAAGAGTGCCATTTCGTTGTTTCTTTGAGAAAGAAATTTGGCCCAATTTTGAGATTTTTGCTAAGCCGCACGCCTGTCAAATAGTGTCCGAGCTAGGGTTAGGGTTAGGTTGAAAAGAACACCTAGACATTTTGGAATGCCTTGGATGTGTTTTAGGGTGTATTTGAAATGCTGGAAGAGTGTCGTTTCGTTGTTTCTTTGAGAAAGAAATTTGGCCCAATTTTGAGATTTTTGCTAAGCCGCACGCCTGTCAAATAGTGTCCGAGCTAGGGTTAGGGTTAGGTTGAAAAGAACACCTAGACATTTTGGAATGCCTTGGATGTGTTTTAGGGTGTATTTGAAATGCTGGAAGAGTGTCGTTTCGTTGTTTCTTTGAGAAAGAAATTTGGCCCAATTTTGAGATTTTTGCTAAGCCGCGCGCCTGTCAAATAGTGTCCGAGCTAGGGTTAGGGTTAGGTTGAAAAGAACACCTAGACATTTTGGAATGCCTTGGATGTGTTTTAGGGTGTATTTGAAATGCTGGAAGAGTGTCGTTTCGTTGTTTCTTTGAGAAAGAAATTTGGCCCAATTTTGAGATTTTTGCTAAGCCGCGCGCCTGTCAAATAGTGTCCGAGCTAGGGTTAGGGTTAGGTAGAAAACAACACCTAGACATTTTGGAATGCCTTGGATGTGTTTAAGGGTGTTTTTGAAATGCTGGAAGAGTGTCGTTTCGTTGTTTCTTTGAGAAAGAAATTTGGCCCAATTTTGAGATTTTTGCTAAGCCGCGCGCCTGTCAAATAGTGTCCGAGCTATGGTTAGGGTTAGGTTGAAAAGAACACCTAGACATTTTGGAATGCCTTGGATGTGTTTTAGGGTGTATTTGAAATGCTGGAAGAGTGTTGTTTCGTTGTTTCTTTGAGAAAGAAATTTGGCCAAATTTCGAGATTTTTGCTAAGCCGCGCACCTGTCAAATAGTGTCCGAGCTAGGGTTAGGAATAGGTAGAAAACAACACCTTGACATTTTGGAATGCCTTGGATGTGTTTTAGGGTGTATTTGAAATGCTGGAAGAGTGTTGTTTCGTTCATTCTTTGAGAAAGAAATTTGGCCGAATTTTGATATTTTTGCTAAGCCGCGCGCCTGTCAAATGGTGTCCGAGCTAGGGTTAGGGTAAGGTAGATAACAACACCTAGACATTTTGGAATGCCTTGGTTGTGTTTTAGGGTGTATTTGAAATGCTGCAAGAGAGTTGCTTTTTTGTTTCTTTGAGAAAGAAATTTGGCTCAATTTTGAATTTTTGCTAAGCCGCGCGCCTGTCAAATAGTGTCCGAGATAGGGTTAGGATTAGGAAGAAAAGAACACCTAGACATTTTGGAATGCCTTGAATGTATTTTAGGGTGTATTTGAAATGCTGGAAGAGTGTCGTTTCGTTGTTTCTTTGAGAAAGAAATTTGGCCCAATTTTGACATTTTTGCTAAGCCTCGCGCCTGTCAACTATTATCCGAGCTATGGTTAGGGTTAGGTTGAAAACAACACCTAGACATTTTGCAATGCCTTGGATGTGTTTTAGGGTGTATTTGAAATGCTTGAAGAGTGTCATTTCATTTTTTCTTTGAGAAAGAAATTTGGCCCAATTTTGAGATTTTTGCTAAGCCGCGCGCCTGTCAAAAAGTGTCCGAGCTAGGGTTAGGGTTATGTAGAAAACAACACCTAGACATTTTGCAATGCCTTGGATGTGTTTTAGGGTGTATTTGAAATGCTGGAAGAGTGTCGTTTCATTTTTTCTTTGAGAAAGAAATTTGGCCCAATTTTGATATTTTTGCTAAGCCGCGCGCCTGTCAAATGGTGTCCGAGCTAGGGTTAGGGTAAGGTAGATAACAACACCTAGACATTTTGTAATGCCTTGGATATGTTTTAGGGTGTATTTGAAATCCTGGAAGAGTGCCATTTCGTTGTTTCTTTGAGAAAGAAATTTGGCCCAATTTTGAGATTTTTGCTAAGCCGCACGCCTGTCAAATAGTGTCCGAGCTAGGGTTAGGGTTAGGTTGAAAAGAACACTTAGACATTTTGGAATGCCTTGGATGTGTTTTAGGGTGTATTTGAAATGCTGGAAGAGTGTCGTTTCGTTGTTTCTTTGAGAAAGAAATTTGGCCCAATTTTGAGATTTTTGCTAAGCCGCGCGCCTGTCAAATAGTGTCCGAGCTAGGGTTAGGGTTAGGTTGAAAAGAACACCTAGACATTTTGGAATGCCTTGGATGTGTTTTAGGGTGTATTTGAAATGCTGGAAGAGTGTCGTTTCGTTGTTTCTTTGAGAAAGACATTTGGCCCAATTTTGAGATTTTTGCTAAGCCGCGCGCCTGTCAAATAGTGTCCGAGCTAGGGTTAGGGTTAGATAGAAAACAACACCTAGACATTTTGGAATGCCTTGGATGTGTTTAAGGGTGTATTTGAAATGCTGGAAGAGTGTCGTTTCGTTGTTTCTTTGAGAAAGAAATTTGGCCCAATTTTGAGATTTTTGCTAAGCCTCGCGCCTGTCAACTATTATCCGAGCTATGGTTAGGGTTAGGTTGAAAACAACACCTAGACATTTTTCAATGCCTTGGATGTGTTTTAGGATGTATTTGAAATGCTGGAAGAGTGTCGTTTCGTTGTTTCTTTGAGAAAGAAATTTGGCCCAATTTTGAGATTTTTGCTAAGCCGCGCGCCTGTCAAATAGTGTCCGAGCTAGGGTTAGGGTTAGGTTGAAAAGAACACCTAGACATTTTGGAATGCCTTGGATGTGTTTTAGGGTGTATTTGAAATGCTGGAAGAGTGTCGTTTCGTTGTTTCTTTGAGAAAGAAATTTGGCACAATTTTGAGATTTTTGCTAAGCCGCGCGCCTGTCAAATGGTGTCCGAGCTAGGGTTAGGGTAAGGTCGATAACAACACCTAGACATTTTGGAATGCCTTGGTTGTGTTTTAGGGTGTATTTGAAATGCTGCAAGAGAGTTGCTTTTTTGTTTCTTTGAGAAAGAAATTTGGCTCAATTTTGAGTTTTTGCTAAGCCTCGCGCCTGTCAAATAGTGTCCGAGATAGGGTTAGGATTAGGAAGAAAACAACACCTAGACATTTTGCAATGCCTTGGATGTGTTTTAGGGTGTATTTCAAATGCTGGAAGAGTGTCGTTTCATTTTTTCTTTGAGAAAGAAATTTGGCCCAATTTTGAGATTTTTGCTAAGCCGCACGCCTGTCAAATAGTGTCCGAGCTAGGGTTAGGGTTAGGTTGAAAAGAACACCTAGACATTTTGGAATGCCTTGGATGTGTTTTAGGGTGTATTTGAAATGCTGGAAGAGTGTCGTTTCGTTGTTTCTTTGAGAAAGAAATTTGGCCCAATTTTGAGATTTTTGCTAAGCCGCGCGCCTGTCAAATAGTGTCCGAGCTAGGGTTAGGGTTAGATAGAAAACAACACCTAGACATTTTGGAATGCCTTGGATGTGTTTAAGGGTGTATTTGAAATGCTGGAAGAGTGTCGTTTCGTTGTTTCTTTGAGAAAGAAATTTGGCCCAATTTTGAGATTTTTGCTAAGCCTCGCGCCTGTCAACTATTATCCGAGCTATGGTTAGGGTTAGGTTGAAAACAACACCTAGACATTTTTCAATGCCTTGGATGTGTTTTAGGATGTATTTGAAATGCTGGAAGAGTGTCGTTTCGTTGTTTCTTTGAGAAAGAAATTTGGCCCAA
Organism: Atractosteus spatula; assembly: GCF_055471065.1. NCBI lineage: Eukaryota > Metazoa > Chordata > Actinopteri > Semionotiformes > Lepisosteidae > Atractosteus > Atractosteus spatula. The sequence goes on along the minus strand of NC_142712.1, from coordinate 43,704,850 downwards.
TTTTGAGATTTTTGCTAAGCCGCGCGCCTGTCAAATAGTGTCCGAGCTAGGGTTAGGGTTAGGTTGAAAAGAACACCTAGACATTTTGGAATGCCTTGGATGTGTTTTAGGGTGTATTTGAAATGCTGGAAGAGTGTCGTTTCGTTGTTTCTTTGAGAAAGAAATTTGGCCCAATTTTGAGATTTTTGCTAAGCCGCGCGCCTGTCAAATAGTGTCCGAGCTAGGGTTAGGGTTAGATAGAAAACAACACCTAGACATTTTGGAATACCTTGGATGTGTTTAAGGGTGTATTTGAAATGCTGGAAGAGTGTCGTTTCGTTGTTTCTTTGAGAAAGAAATTTGGCCCAATTTTGAGATTTTTGCTAAGCCTCGCGCCTGTCAACTATTATCCGAGCTATGGTTAGGGTTAGGTTGAAAACAACACCTAGACATTTTTCAATGCCTTGGATGTGTTTTAGGATGTATTTGAAATGCTGGAAGAGTGTCGTTTCGTTCTTTCTTTGAGAAAGAAATTTGGCTCAATTTTGAGTTTTTGCTAAGCCGCGTGCCTGTCAAATAGTGTCCAAGATAGGGTTAGGATTAGGAAGAAAAGAACACCTAGACATTTTGGAATGCCTTGAATGTATTTTAGGGTGTATTTGAAATGCTGCAAGAAAGTTGCTTTTTTGTTTCTTTGAGAAAGAAATTTGGCCCAATTTTGAGATTTTTGCTAAGCCTCGCGCCTGTCAACTATTATCCGAGCTATGGTTAGGGTTAGGTTGAAAACAACACCTAGACATTTTGCAATGCCTTGGATGTGTTTTAGGGTGTATTTGAAATGCTGGAAGAGTGTTGTTTCGTTGTTTCTTTGAGAAAGAAATTTGGCAGAATTTTGAGATTTTTGCTAAGCCGCGCGCCTGTCAAATAGTTTCCGAGCTAGGGTTAGGGTTAGGTTGAAAAGAACACCTAGACATTTTGGAATGCCTTGGATGTGTTTTAGGGTGTATTTGAAATGCTGGAAGAGTGTTGTTTTGTTGTTTCTTTGAGAAAGAAATTTGGCCCAATTTTGAGATTTTTGCTAAGCCGCGCGCCTGTCAAATAGTGTCCGAGCTAGGGTTAGGAATAGGTAGAAAACAACACCTAGACATTTTGGAATGCCTTGGATGTGTTTTAGGGTGTATTTAAAATGCTGGAAGAGTGTCGTTTCGTTGTTTCTTTGAGATAGAAATCTGGCCCAATTTTGAGATTTTTCTAAGCCGCGCGCCTATCAAGAAGTGTCCGAGCTAGGGTTAGGATTATGTGGAAAACAACACCTAGACATTTTGGAATGCCTTGGATGTGTTTTAGGGTGTATTTGAAATGCTGGAAGAGTGCCGTTTCGTTGTTTCTTTGAGAAAGAAATTTGGCCCAATTTTGAGATTTTTGCTAAGCCGCGCGCCTGTCAAATAGTTTCCGAGCTAGGGTTAGGGTTAGGTTGAAAAGAACACCTAGACATTTTGGAATGCCTTGGATGTGTTTTAGGGTGTATTTGAAATGCTGGAAGAGTGTTGTTTTGTTGTTTCTTTGAGAAAGAAATTTGGCCCAATTTTGAGATTTTTGCTAAGCCGCGCGCCTGTCAAATAGTGTCCGAGCTAGGGTTAGGAATAGGTAGAAAACAACACCTAGACATTTTGGAATGCCTTGGATGTGTTTTAGGGTGTATTTGAAATGCTGGAAGAGTGTTGTTTCGTTGTTTCTTTGAGAAAGAAATGTGGCCCAATTTTGAGATTTTTGCTAAGCCGCGCGCCTGTCAAATAGTGTCCGAGCTAGGGTTAGGGTTAGATTGAAAAGAACACCTAGACATTTTGGAATGCCTTGGATGTGTTTTAGGGTGTATTTGAAATGCTGGAAGAGTGTTGTTTCGTTGTTTCTTTGAGAATGAAATTTGGCCCAATTTTGAGATTTTTGCTAAGCCGTGCGCCTGTCAACTATTATCCGAGGTATGGTTAGGGTTAGGTTGAAAACAACACCATGACATTTTGCAATGCCTTGGATGTGTTTTAGGGTGTATTTGAAATGCAGGAAGAGTGTCGTTTCGTTGTTTCTTTGAGAAAGAAATTTGGCCCAATTTTGAGATTTTTGCTAAGCCGCTAGCCTGTCAAATAGTGTCCGAGCTATGGTTAGGGTTAGGTTGAAAAGAAAACCTAGACATTTTGGAATGCCTTGGATGTGTTTTAGGGTGTATTTGAAATACTGGAAGAGTGTTGTTTCGTTGTTTCTTTGAGAAAGAAATTTGGCCCATTTTGAGATTTTTGCTAAGCCGCGCGCCTGACATATAGTGTCCGAGCCAGGGTTAGGGTTATGTAGAAAACAACACCTAGTCATTTTGGAATGCCTTGGATTTGTTTTAGGGTGTATTTGAAATTCTGGAAGAGTGTCGTTTCGTTGTTTCTTTGAGATAGAAATTTGGCTCAATTTTGAGATTTTTGCTAAGCCGCGCGCCTGTCAACTATTATCCAAGCTATGGTTAGGGTTAGGTTGAAAACAACACCTAGACATTTTGTAATGCCTTGGATGTGTTTTAGGGTGTATTTGAAATCCTGGAAGAGTGCCGTTTCGTTGCTTCTTTGAGAAAGAAATTTGGCCCAATTTTGAGATTTTTGCTAAGCCGCGCGCCTGTCAAAAAGTGTCCGAGCTAGGGTTAGGGTTATGTAGAAAACAACACCTAGATATTTTGGAATGCCTTGGATGTGTTTTAGCGTGTATTTGAAATACTGGAAGAGTGTCGTTTCGTTGTTTCTTTGAGAAAGAAATTTGGCCCAATTTTGAGATTTTTGCTAAGCCTTGCGCCTGTCAACTAGTATCCGAGCTATGGTTAGGGTTAGAGTGAAAACAACACCTAGACATTTTGGAATGCCTTGGATGTGTTTTAGGGTGTATTTGAAATGCTGGAAGAGTGTTGTTTCGTTGTTTCTTTGGGAAAGAAATTTGGCCCAATTTTGATAATTTTGCTAAGCCGCGTGCCTGTCAAATAGTGTCCGAGCTAGGGATAGGGTTAGGTAGAAAACAAGACCTAGACATTTTGGAATGCCTTGGATGTGTTTTAGGGTGTATTTGAAATGCTGGAAGATCGTTGCTTCGTTGTTTCTTTGAGAAATAAATTTTCCCGAATTTTGAGATTTTTGTTAAGCTGCGCGCCTGCCGTATACTGTCCGAGCTAGGGTTAGGGTTAGGTAGAAAACAACACCTAGACATTTTGGAATGCCTTGGATGTGTTTTAGGGTGTATTTGAAATGCTGGAAGAGCGTTGCTTCGTTGTTTCTTTGAGAAATAAATTTTCCCGAATTTTGAGATTTTTGCTAAGTTGCGCGCCTGCCATAGAGTGTTCGAGCTATGGTTAGGGTTAGGTTGAAAACAACACCTGGACATTTTGGAATGCCTTGGATGCTTTTAAGAGTGTATTTGAAATGCTGGAAGAGTGCTGTTTCGTTGTTTCATTGAGAAAGAAATTTGGCCAAATTTTGGGATTTTTGCTAAGCCGCGCGCCTGTCAAATAGTGTCCGAGCTAGGGTTAGGGTTAGTTTGAAAACAAGACCTAGACATTTTGGAATGCTTTGGATGTGTTTTAGGGTGTATTTGAAATGCTAGAAGAGTGGTGCTTCGTTGTTTCTTTGAGAAATAAATTTTTCCAAATTTGAGATTTTTTCTAAGCCGCGCGCCTGCCATATAGTGTCCGAGCTCGGGTTAGGGTTAGGTAGAAAACAGGACCTAGACATTTTGGAATGCCTTGGATGTGTTTAGGGTGTATTTGAAATGCTGGAAGAGTGTTGTTTCGTTGTTTCTTTGGGATAGAAATTTGGCCCAATTTTGATAATTTTGCTAAGCCGCGTGCCTGTCAAATAGTGTCCGAGCTAGGGATAGGGTTAGGTAGAAAACAAGACCTAGACATTTTGGAATGCCTTGGATGTGTTTTAGGGTGTATTTGAAATGCTGGAAGAGCGTTGCTTCGTTGTTTCTTTGAGAAATAAATTTTCCCGAATTTTGAGATTTTTGCTAAGCTGCGCCCCTGCCATATAGTGTTCGAGCTTGGGTTAGGGTTAGGTTGAAAACAACACCTGGACATTTTGGAATGCCTTGGATGCTTTTAAGAGTGTATTTGAAATGCTGGAAGAGTGCTGTTTCGTTGTTTCATTGAGAAAGAAATTTGGCCAAATTTTGGGATTTTTGCTAAGCCGCGCACCTGTCAAATAGTGTCCGAGCTAGGGTTAGGGTTAGTTTGAAAACAAGACCTAGACATTTTGGAATGCCTTGGATGTGTTTTAGGGTGTATTTGAAATGCTAGAAGAGTGGTGCTTTGTTGTTTCTTTGAGAAATAAATTTTTCCAAATTTTGAGATTTTTGCTAAGCCGTGCGCCTGTCAACTATTTTCCAAGCTATGGTTAGGGTTAGGTTGAAAACAAGACGTAGACATTTTGGAATGCCTTGGATGTGTTTTAGGGTGTATTTGAAATGCTGGAAGAGTGTCGTTTCGTTGTTTCTTTGAGAAAGAAATTTGGCCCAATTTTGAGATTTTTGCTAATCCGCGCGCCTGTCAAATAGTGTCCGAACTAGGGTTAGGGTTAGGTAGAAAACAACACCTAGACACTTTGGAATGCCTTGGATGTGTTTTAGGGTGTATTAGAAATGCTGGAAGAGTTTCGTTTCGTTGTTTCTTTGAGATTGAAATTTGGCCCAATTTTGAGATTTTTCTAAGCCGCGCGCCTATCAAGAAGTGTCCGAGCTAGGGTTAGGATTATGTGGAAAACAACACCTAGACATTTTGGAATGCCTTGGATGTGTTTTAGGGTGTATTTGAAATGCTGGAAGAGTGCCGTTTCGTTGTTTCTTTGAGAAAGAAATTTGGCCCAATTTTGAGATTTTTGCTAAGCCGCGCGCCTGTCAAAGAGTGTCCGAACTAGGGTTAGGGTTATGTAGAAAACAAAACCTAGACATTTTGGAATGCCTTGGATGTGTTTTAGGGTGTATTTGAAATGCTGGAAGAGTGTCGTTTCGTTGTTTCTTTGAGAAAAAAATTTGGCCCAATTTTGAGATTTTTGCTAAGCCGCGCGCCTGTCAAATAGTGTCCAAGCTAGGGTTAGGGTTAGATTGAAAAGAACACCTAGACATTTTGGAATGCCTTGGATGTGTTTTAGGGTGTATTTGAAATGCTGGAAGAGTGTTGATTCATTGTTTATTTGAGAAAGAAATTTGGCTCAATTTTGAGATTTTTGCTAAGCCGCGCGCCTGTCAACTATTATCCGAGCTAAGTTTAGGGTTAGGTTGAAAAGAACACCTAGACATTTTGGAATGCCTTGGATGTATTTTAGGGTGTATTTGAAATGCTGGAAGAGTGTCGTTTCGTTGTTTCATTGAGAATGAAATTTGGACAAATTTTGAGATTTTTGCTAAGCCGTGCGCCTGTCAAATAGTGTCCGAGCTAGGGTTAGGGTTAGGTTGAAAATAACACCTACACATTTTGGAATGCCTTGGATGTGTTTTAGAGTGTATTTGAAATGCTGGAAGAGTGTCGTTTCGTTGTTTCTTTGAGAAAGAAATTTGGCCCAATTTTGAGATTTTTGCTAAGCCGCTCGCCTGTCAAAAAGTGTCCGAGCTAGGGTTAGGGTTATGTAGAAAACAAAACCTAGACATTTTGGAATACCTTGGATGTGTTTTAGGGTGTATTTGAAATGCTGGAAGAGTGTTGTTTCGTTGTTTCTTTGAGAAAGAAATTTGGCCCAATTTTGAGATTTTTGCTAAGCCGCGCGCCTGTCAAATAGTGTCCGAGCTAGGGTTAGGGTTAGATTGAAAAGAACACCTAGACATTTTGGAATGCCTTGGATGTGTTTTAGGGTGTATTTGAAATGCTGGAAGAGTGTTGTTTCGTTGTTTCATTGAGAATGAAATTTGGACAAATTTTGAGATTTTTGCTAAGCCGTGCGCCTGTCAACTATTATCCGAGGTATGGTTAGGGTTAGGTTGAAAACAACACCTAGACATTTTGCAATGCCTTGGATGTGTTTTAGGGTATATTTGAAATGCTGGAAGAGTGTTGTTTCGTTGTTTCTTTGAGAAAGAAATTTGGCCCAATTTTGAGATTTTTGCTAAGCCGCGCGCCTGTCAAATAGTGTCCGAGCTAGGGTTAGGGTTAGATTGAAAAGAACACCTAGACATTTTGGAATGCCTTGGATGTGTTTTAGGGTGTATTTGAAATGCTGGAAGAGTGTTGTTTCATTGAGAATGAAATTTGGCCAAATTTTGAGATTTTTGCTAAGCCGTGCGCCTGTCAACTATTATCCGAGGTATGGTTAGGGTTAGGTTGAAAACAACACCAAGACATTTTGCAATGCCTTGGATGTGTTTTAGGGTGTATTTGAAATGCAGGAAGAGTGTCGTTTCGTTGTTTCTTTGAGAAAGAAATTTGGCCCAATTTTGAGATTTTTGCTAAGCCGCTAGCCTGTCAAATAGTGTCCGAGCTATGGTTAGGGTTAGGTTGAAAAGAAAACCTAGACATTTTGGAATGCCTTGGATGTGTTTTAGGGTGTATTTGAAATACTGGAAGAGTGTTGTTTCGTTGTTTCTTTGAGAAAGAAATTTGGCCCATTTTGAGATTTTTGCTAAGCCGCGCGCCTGACATATAGTGTCCGAGCCAGGGTTAGGGTTATGTAGAAAACAACACCTAGTCATTTTGGAATGCCTTGGATTTGTTTTAGGGTGTATTTGAAATTCTGGAAGAGTGTCGTTTCGTTGTTTCTTTGAGAAAGAAATTTGGCTCAATTTTGAGATTTTTGCTAAGCCGCGCGCCTGTCAACTATTATCCAAGCTATGGTTAGGGTTAGGTTGAAAACAACACCTAGACATTTTGTAATGCCTTGGATGTGTTTTAGGGTGTATTTGAAATCCTGGAAGAGTGCCGTTTCGTTGCTTCTTTGAGAAAGAAATTTGGCCCAATTTTGAGATTTTTGCTAAGCCGCGCGCCTGTCAAAAAGTGTCCGAGCTAGGGTTAGGGTTATGTAGAAAACAACACCTAGATATTTTGGAATGCCTTGGATGTGTTTTAGCGTGTATTTGAAATGCTGGAAGAGTGTCGTTTCGTTGTTTCTTTGAGAAAGAAATTTGGCCCAATTTTGAGATTTTTGCTAAGCCTTGCGCCTGTCAACTAGTATCCGAGCTATGGTTAGGGTTAGAGTGAAAACAACACCTAGACATTTGGAATGCCTTGGATGTGTTTTAGGGTGTATTTGAAATGCTGGAAGAGTGTCGCTTTGTTGTTTCTTTGAGAAAGTAATTTGGCTCAATTTTGAGTTTTTGCTAAGCCGCGCGCCTGTCAACTATTATCCGAACTAATGTTAGGGTTAGGTTGAAAAGAACACCTAGACATTTTGGAATGCCTTTGATGTGTTTTAGGGTGTATTTGAAATGCTGGAAGAGTGTCGTTTCGTTGTTTCTTTGAGAAAGAAATTTGGCCCAATTTTGAGATTTTTGCTAAGCCGCGCGCCTGTCAAATAGTGTCCGAGCTATGGTTAGGGTTAGGTTGAAAAGAAAACCTAGACATTTTGGAATGCCTTGGATGTGTTTTAGGGTGTATTTGAAATGCTGGAAGAGTGTTGTTTCGTTGTTTCTTTGAGAAAGAAATTTGGCCCATTTTGAGATTTTTGCTAAGCCGCGCGCCTGACATATAGTGTCCGAGCTAGGGTTAGGGTTATGTAGAAAACAACACCTAGTCATTTTGGAATGCCTTGGATGTGTTTTAGGGTGTATTTGAAATTCTGGAAGAGTGTCGTTTCGTTGTTTCTTTGAGAAAGAAATTTGGCTCAATTTTGAGATTTTTGCTAAGCCGCGCGCCTGTCAACTATTATCCAAGCTATGGTTAGGGTTAGGTTGAAAACAACACCTAGACATTTTGGAATGCCTTGGATGTGTTTATGGTGTATTTGAAATGCTGGAAGAGTGTTGTTTCGTTGTTTCTTTGAGAAAGAAACCTGGCCCAATTTTGAGATTTTTCTAAGCCGCGCGCCTGTCAAGAAGTGTCCGAGCTAGGGTTAGGGTTAGGTTGAAAAGAACACCTATACATTTTGGAACGCCTTGGATGTGTTTTAGGGTGTATTTGAAATGCTGGAAGAGTGTCGTTTCGTTGTTTCTTTGAGAAAGAAATTTGGCCCAATTTTGAGATTTTTGCTAAGCCGCGCGAATGTCAACTATTATCCGAGCTATGGTTAGGGTTAGGTTGTAAACAACACCTAGACATTTTTCAATGCCTTGGATGTGTTTTAGGATGTATTTGTAATGCTGGAAGAGTGTTGTTTCGTTGTTTCTTTGAGAAAGAAATTTGGCAGAATTTTGAGATTTTTGCTAAGCCGCGCGCCTGTCAAATAGTGTCCGAGCTATGGTTAGGGTTAGGTTGAAAAGAACACCTAGATATTTTGGAATGCCTTGGATGTGTTTTAGGGTGTATTTGAAATGCTGGAAGAGTGTTGTTTCGTTGTTTCTTTGAGAAAGAAATTTGGCCCATTTTGAGATTTTTCCTAAGCCGCGCGCCTGACATATAGTGTCCGAGCTAGGGTTAGGGTTATGTAGAGAACAACACCTAGTCATTTTGGAATGCCTTGGATGTGTTTTAGGGTGTATTTGAAATTCTGGAAGAGTGTCGTTTCGTTGTTTCTTTGAGAAAGAAATGTGGCTCAATTTTGAGATTTTTTCTAAGCCGCGCGCCTGTCAACTATTATCCGAGCTATGGTTAGGGTTAGGTTGAAAACAACACCTAGACATTTTGTAATGCCTTGGATGTGTTTTAGGGTGTATTTGAAATCCTGGAAGAGTGCCGTTTCGTTGCTTCTTTGAGAAAGAAATTTGGCCCAATTTTGAGATTTTTGCTAAGCCGCGCGCCTGTCAAAAAGTGTCCGAGCTAATTAGGGTTATGTAGAAAACAACACCTAGACATTTTGGAATGCCTTGGATGTGTTTTAGGGTGTATTTGAAATGCTGGAAGAGTGTCGTTTCGTTGTTTCTTTGAGAAAGAAATTTGGCCCAATTTTGAGATTTTTGCTAAGCCTTGAGCCTGTCAACTAGTATCCGAGCTATTGTTAGGGATAGAGTGAAAACAACACCTAGACATTTGGAATGCCTTGGATGTGTTTTAGGGTGTATTTGAAATGCTGGAAGAGTGTCGCTTTGTTGTTTCTTTGAGAAAGTAATTTGGCTCAATTTTGAGATTTTTGCTAAGCCGCGCGCCTGTCAAAAAGTGTCCGAGCTAGGGTTAGGGTTATGTAGAAAACAACACCTAGACATTTTGGAATGCCTTGGATGTGTTTTAGGGTGTATTTGAAATGCTGGAAGAGTGTCGTTTCGTTGTTTCTTTGAGAAAGAAATTTGGCCCAATTTTGAGATTTTTGCTAAGCCGCGCGCCTGTCAAATAGTGTCCGAGCTAGGGTTAGGAATAGGTAGAAAACAACACCTAGACATTTTGGAATGCCTTGGATGTGTTTTAGGGTGTATTTGAAATGCTGGAAGAATGTTGTTTCGTTGTTTCTTTGAGATTGAAATTTGGCCCAATTTTGAGATTTTTGCTAAGCCGCGCGCCTGTCAAAAAGTGTCCGAGCTAGGGTTAGGGTTATGTAGAAAACAACACCTAGACATTTTGGAATGCCTTGGATGTGTTTTAGGGTGTATTTGAAATACTGGAAGAGTGTCGTTTCGTTGTTTCTTTGAGATAGAAATCTGGCCCAATTTTGAGAATTTTCTAAGCCGCGCTCCTATCAAGAAGTGTCCGAGCTAGGGTTAGGATTATGTGGAAAACAACACCTAGACATTTTGGAATTCCTTGGATGTGTTTTATCGTGTATTTGAAATGCTGGAAGAGTGTCGTTTCGTTGTTTCTTTGAGAAAGAAATTTGGCCCAATTTTGAGATTTTTGCTAAGCCGCGCGCCTGTCAAAAGTGTCCGAGCTAGGGTTAGGGTTATGTAGAAAACAACACCTAGACATTTTGGAATACCTTGGATGTGTTTTAGGGTGTATTTGAAATGCTGGAAGAGTGTCGTTTCGTTGTTTCTTTGAGAAAGAAACCTGGCCCAATTTTGAGATTTTTCTAAGCCGCGCGCCTGTCAAGAAGTGTCCGAGCTAGGGTTAGGATTATGTGGAAAACAACACCTAGACATTTTGGAATGCCTAGGATGTGTTTTAGGGTGTATTTGAAATGCTGGAAGAGTGTCGTTTCGTTGTTTCTTTGAGAAAGCAATTTGGCCCAATTTTGAGATTTTTGCTAAGCCGCGCGCCTGTCAACTATTATCCGAGCTATGGTTAGGATTAGGTTGGAAACAACACCTAGACATTTTTCAATGCCTTGGATGTGTTTTAGGATGTATTTGAAATGCTGGAAGAGTGTTGTTTCGTTGTTTCTTTGAGAAAGAAATTTGGCAGAATTTTGAGATTTTTGCTAAGCCGCGCGCCTGTCAAATAGTTTCCGAGCTAGGGTTAGGGTTAGGTTGAAAAGAATACCTAGACATTTTGGAATGCCTTGAATGTGTTTTAGGGTGTATTTGAAATGCTGGAAGAGTGTTGTTTTGTTGTTTCTTTGAGAAAGAAATTTGGCCCAATTTTGAGATTTTTGCTAAGCCGCGCGCCTGTCAAATAGTGTCCGAGCTAGGGTTAGGAATAGGTAGAAAACAAAACCTAGACATTTTGGAATGCCTTGGATGTGTTTTAGGGTGTATTTAAAATGCTGGAAGAGTGTCGTTTCGTTGTTTCTTTGAGAAAGAAATTTGGCCCAATTTTGAGATTTTTGCTAAGCCGCGCGCCTGTCAACTATTATCCGAGCTATGGTTAGGATTAGGTTGGAAACAACACCTAGACATTTTTCAATGCCTTGGATGTGTTTTAGGATGTATTTGAAATGCTGGAAGAGTGTTGTTTCGTTGTTTCTTTGAGAAAGAAATTTGGCCCAATTTTGAGATTTTTGCTAAGCCGCGCGAATGTCAACTATTATCCGAGCTATGGTTAGGGTTAGGTTGAAAACAACACCTAGACATTTTTCAATGCCTTGGATGTGTTTTAGGATGTATTTGAAATGCTGGAAGAGTGTTGTTTCGTTGTTTCTTTGAGAAAGAAATTTGGCAGAATTTTGAGATTTTTGCTAAGCCGCGCGCCTGTCAAATAGTTTCCGAGCTAGGGTTAGGGTTAGGTTGAAAAGAACACCTAGACATTTTGGAATGCCTTGGATGTGTTTTAGGGTGTATTTGAAATGCTGGAAGAGTGTTGTTTTGTTGTTTCTTTGAGAAAGAAATTTGGCCCAATTTTGAGATTTTTGCTAAGCCGCGCGCCTGTCAAATAGTGTCCGAGCTAGGGTTAGGAATAGGTAGAAAACAACACCTAGACATTTTGGAATGCCTTGGATGTGTTTTAGGGTGTATTTAAAATGCTGGAAGAGTGTCGTTTCGTTGTTTCTTTGAGATAGAAATCTGGCCCAATTTTGAGATTTTTCTAAGCCGCGCGCCTATCAAGAAGTGTCCGAGCTAGGGTTAGGATTATGTGGAAAACAACACCTAGACATTTTGGAATGCCTTGGATGTGTTTTAGGGTGTATTTGAAATGCTGGAAGAGTGCCGTTTCGTTGTTTCTTTGAGAAAGAAATTTGGCCCAATTTTGAGATTTTTGCTAAGCCGCGCGCCTGTCAAATAGTTTCCGAGCTAGGGTTAGGGTTAGGTTGAAAAGAACACCTAGACATTTTGGAATGCCTTGGATGTGTTTTAGGGTGTATTTGAAATGCTGGAAGAGTGTCGTTTCGTTGTTTCTTTGAGAAAGAAATTTGGCCCAATTTTGAGATTTTTGCTAAGCCGCGCGCCTGTCAAAAAGTGTCCGAGCTAGGGTTAGGGTTATGTAGAAAACAACACCTAGACATTTTGGAATACCTTGGATGTGTTTTAGGGTGTATTTGAAATGCTGGAAGAGTGTCGTTTCGTTGTTTCTTTGAGAAAGAAACCTGGCCCAATTTTGAGATTTTTCTAAGCCGCGCGCCTGTCAAGAAGTGTCCGAGCTAGGGTTAGGATTATGTGGAAAACAACACCTAGACATTTTGGAATGCCTAGGATGTGTTTTAGGGTGTATTTGAAATGCTGGAAGAGTGTCGTTTCGTTGTTTCTTTGAGAAAGAAATTTGGCCCAATTTTGAGATTTTTGGTAAGCCGCGCGAATGTCAACTATTATCCGATCTATGGTTAGGGTTAGGTTGAAAACAACACCTAGACATTTTTCAATGCCTTGGATGTGTTTTAGGGTGTATTTGAAATGCTGGAAGAGTGTTGTTTTGTTGTTTCTTTGAGAAAGAAATTTTGCCCAATTTTGAGATTTTTGCTAAGCCGCGCGCCTGTCAAATAGTGTCCGAACTAGGGTTAGGGTTAGGTAGAAAACAACACCTAGACATTTATGAATGCCTTGGATGTGTTTTAGGGTGTATTTGAAATGCTGGAAGAGTGTCGTTTCGTTGTTTCTTTGAGAAAGAAATTTGGCCCAATTTTGAGATTTTTGCTAAGCCGCGCGCCTGTCAAAAAGTGTCCGAGCTAGGGTTAGGGTTATGTAGAAAACAACACCTAGACATTTTGGAATGCCTTGGATGTGTTTTAGGGTGTATTTGAAATACTGGAAGAGTGTCGTTTCGTTGTTTCTTTGAGATAGAAATCTGGCCCAATTTTGAGATTTTTCTAAGCCGCGCGCCTATCAAGAAGTGTCCGAGCTAGGGTTAGGATTATGTGGAAAACAACACCTAGACATTTTGGAATGCCTTGGATGTGTTTTAGGGTGTATTTGAAATGCTGGAAGAGTGTCGTTTCGTTGTTTCTTTGAGAAAGAAACCTGGCCCAATTTTGAGATTTTTGCTAAGCCGCGCGCCTGTCAACTATTATCCGAGCTATGGTTAGGATTAGGTTGGAAACAACACCTAGACATTTTTCAATGCCTTGGATGTGTTTTAGGATGTATTTGAAATGCTGGAAGAGTGTTGTTTCGTTGTTTCTTTGAGAAAGAAATTTGGCCCAATTTTGACATTTTTGCTAAGCCGCGCGAATGTCAACTATTATCCGAGCTATGGTTAGGGTTAGGTTGAAAACAACACCTAGACATTTTTCAATGCCTTGGATGTGTTTTAGGATAAATTTGAAATGCTGGAAGAGTGTTGTTTCGTTGTTTCTTTGAGAAAGAAATTTGGCCCAATTTTGAGATTTTTGCTAAGCCGCGCGAATGTCAACTATTATCCGAGCTATGGTTAGGGTTAGGTTGAAAACAACACCTAGACATTTTTCAATGCCTTGGATGTGTTTTAGGATGTATTTGAAATGCTGGAAGAGTGTTGTTTTGTTGTTTCTTTGAGAAAGAAATTTGGCACAATTTTGAGATTTTTGCTAAGCCGCGCGCCTGTCAAATAGTGTCCGAGCTAGGGTTAGGAATAGGTAGAAAACAACACCTAGACATTTTGGAATGCCTTGGATGTGTTTAAGGGTGTATTTAAAATGCTGGAAGAGTGTCGTTTCGTTGTTTCTTTGAGATAGAAATCTGGCCCAATTTTGAGATTTTTCTAAGCCGCGCGCCTATCAAGAAGTGTCCGAGCTAGGGTTAGGATTATGTGGAAAACAACACCTAGACATTTTGGAATGCCTTGGATGTGTTTTAGGGTGTATTTGAAATGCTGGAAGAGTGCCGTTTCGTTGTTTCTTTGAGAAAGAAATTTGGCCCAATTTTGAGATTTTTGCTAAGCCGCGCGCCTGTCAAAAAGTGTCCGAGCTAGGGTTAGGGTTATGTAGAAAACAAAACCTAGACATTTTGGAATGCCTTGGATGTGTTTTAGGGTGTATTTGAAATGCTGGAAGAGTGTCGTTTCGTTGTTTCTTTGAGAAAGAAATTTGGCCCAATTTTGAGATTTTTGCTAAGCCGCGCGCCTGTCAAATAGTGTCCGACCTAGGGTTAGGGTTAGATTGAAAAGAACACCTAGACATTTTGGAATGCCTTGGATGTGTTTTAGGGTGTATTTGAAATGCTGGAAGAGTGTTGATTCATTGTTTATTTGAGAAAGAAATTTGGCTCAATTTTGAGATTTTTGCTAAGCCGTGCGCCTGTCAAATAGTGTCCGAGCTTGGGTTAGGGTTAGGTAGAAAACAACACCTAGACATTTTGGAATGCCTTGGATGTGTTTTAGGGTGTATTTGAAATGCTGGAAGAGTGTCGTTTCGTTGTTTCTTTGAGAAAGAAATTTTGCCCAATTTTGAGATTTTTGCTAAGCCGCGCGCCTGTCAAATAGTGTCCGAACTAGGGTTAGGGTTAGGTAGAAAACAACACCTAGACATTTTGGAATGCCTTGGATGTGTTTTAGGGTGTATTTGAAATGCTGGAAGAGTGTTGTTTCGTTGTTTCTTTGAGAAAGAAATTTGGCCCAATTTTGAGATTTTTGCTAAGCCGCGCGAATGTCAACTATTATCCGAGCTATGGTTAGGATTAGGTTGGAAACAACACCTAGACATTTTTCAATGCCTTGGATGTGTTTTAGGATGTATTTGAAATGCTGGAAGAGTGTTGTTTCGTTGTTTCTTTGAGAAAGAAATTTGGCCCAATTTTGAGATTTTTGCTAAGCCGCGCGAATGTCAACTATTATCCGAGCTATGGTTAGGGTTAGGTTGAAAACAACACCTAGACATTTTTCAATGCCTTGGATGTGTTTTAGGATGTATTTGAAATGCTGGAAGAATGTTGTTTCGTTGTTTCTTTGAGAAAGAAATTTGGCAGAATTTTGAGATTTTTGCTAAGCCGCGCGCCTGTCAAATAGTTTCCGAGCTAGGGTTAGGGTTAGGTTGAAAAGAACACCTAGACATTTTGGAATGCCTTGGATGTGTTTTAGGGTGTATTTGAAATGCTGGAAGAGTGTTGTTTTGTTGTTTCTTTGAGAAAGAAATTTGGCCCAATTTTGAGATTTTTGCTAAGCCGCGCGCCTGTCAAATAGTGTCCGAGCTAGGGTTAGGAATAGGTAGAAAACAACACCTAGACATTTTGGAATGCCTTGGATGTGTTTTAGGGTGTATTTAAAATGCTGGTAGAGTGTCGTTTCGTTGTTTCTTTGAGATAGAAATCTGGCCCAATTTTGAGATTTTTCTAAGCCGCGCGCCTATCAAGAAGTGTCCGAGCTAGGGTTAGGATTATGTGGAAAACAACACCTAGACATTTTGGAATGCCTTGGATGTGTTTTAGGGTGTATTTGAAATGCTGGAAGAGTGCCGTTTCGTTGTTTCTTTGAGAAAGAAATTTGGCCCAATTTTGAGATTTTTGGTAAGCCGCGCGCCTGTCAAAGAGTGTCCGAGCTAGGGTTAGGGTTATGTAGAAAACAAAACCTAGACATTTTGGAATGCCTTGGATGTGTTTTAGGGTGTATTTGAAATGCTGGAAGAGTGTCGTTTCGTTGTTTCTTTGAGAAAGAAATTTGGCCCAATTTTGAGATTTTTGCTAAGCCGCGCGCCTGTCAAATAGTGTCCGACCTAGGGTTAGGGTTAGATTGAAAAGAACACCTAGACATTTTGGAATGCCTTGGATGTGTTTTAGGGTGTATTTGAAATGCTGGAAGAGTGTTGATTCATTGTTTATTTGAGAAAGAAATTTGGCTCAATTTTGAGATTTTTGCTAAGCCGTGCGCCTGTCAAATAGTGTCTGAGCTTGGGTTAGGGTTAGGTAGAAAACAACACCTAGACATTTTGGAATGCCTTGGATGTGTTTTAGGGTGTATTTGAAATGCTGGAAGAGTGTCGTTTCGTTGTTTCTTTGAGAAAGAAATTTTGCCCAATTTTGAGATTTTTGCTAAGCCGCACGCCTGTCAAATAGTGTCCGAACTAGGGTTAGGGTTAGGTAGAAAACAACACCTAGACATTTTGGAATGCCTTGGATGTGTTTTAGGGTGTATTTGAAATTCTGGAAGAGTGTCGTTTCGTTGTTTCTTTGAGAAAGAAATGTGGCTCAATTTTGAGATTTTTGCTAAGCCGCGCGCCTGTCAACTATTATCCAAGCTATGGTTAGGGTTAGGTTGAAAACAACACCTAGACATTTTGTAATGCCTTGGATGTGTTTTAGGGTGTATTTGAAATCCTGGAAGAGTGCCGTTTCGTTGCTTCTTTGAGAAAGAAATTTGGCCCAATTTTGAGATTTTTGCTAAGCCGCGCGCCTGTCAAAAAGTGTCCGAGCTAGGGTTAGGGTTATGTAGAAAACAACACCTAGACATTCTGGAATGCCTTGGATGTGTTTTAGCGTGTATTTGAAATGCCGGAAGAGTGTCGTTTCGTTGTTTCTTTGAGAAAGAAATTTGGCCCAATTTTGAGATTTTTGCTAAGCCTTGCGCCTGTCAACTAGTATCCGAGCTATTGTTAGGGTTAGAGTGAAAACAACACCTAGACATTTGGAATGCCTTGGATGTGTTTTAGGGTGTGTTTGAAATGCTGGAAGAGTGTCGCTTTGTTGTTTCTTTGAGAAAGTAATTTGGCTCAATTTTGAGATTTTTGCTAAGCCGCGCGCCTGTCAACTATTAACCGAACTAAGGTTAGGGTTAGGTTGAAAACAACACCTAGACATTTTGTAATGCCTTGGATGTGTTTTAGGGTGTATTTGAAATCCTGGAAGAGTGCCGTTTCGTTTTTTCTTTGAGAAAGAAATTTGGCCCAATTTTGAGATTTTTGCTAAGCCGCGTGCCAGTCAAAAAGTGTCCGAGCTAGGGTTAGGGTTATGTAGAAAACAATACCTAGACATTTTGGAATGCCTTGGATGTGTTTTAGCGTGTATTTGAAATGCTGGAAGAGTGTCGTTTCGTTGTTTCTTTGAGAAAGAAACCTGGCCCAATTTTGAGATTTTTGCTAAGCCGCGCGCCTGTCAACTATTATCCGAGCTATGGTTAGGATTAGGTTGGAAACAACACCTAGACATTTTTCAATGCCTTGGATGTGTTTTAGGATGTATTTGAAATGCTGGAAGAGTGTTGTTTCGTTGTTTCTTTGAGAAAGAAATTTGGCCCAATTTTGAGATTTTTGCTAAGCCGCGCGAATGTCAACTATTATCCGAGCTATGGTTAGGGTTAGGTTGAAAACAACACCTAGACATTTTGGAATGCCTTGGATGTGTTTTAGGATGTATTTGAAATGCTGGAAGAGTGTTGTTTCGTTGTTTCTTTGAGAAAGAAATTTGGCAGAATTTTGAGATTTTTGCTAAGCCGCGCGCCTGTCAAATAGTTTCCGAGCTAGGGTTAGGGTTAGGTTGAAAAGAACACCTAGACATTTTGGAATGCCTTGGATGTGTTTTAGGGTGTATTTGAAATGCTGGAAGAGTGTTGTTTTGTTGTTTCTTTGAGATAGAAATCTGGCCCAATTTTGAGATTTTTCTAAGCCGCGCGCCTATCAAGAAGTGTCCGAGCTAGGGTTAGGATTATGTGGAAAACAACACCTAGACATTTTGGAATGCCTTGGATGTGTTTTAGGGTGTATTTGAAATGCTGGAAGAGTGCCGTTTCGTTATTTCTTTGAGAAAGAAATTTGGCCCAATTTTGAGATTTTTGGTAAGCCGCGCGCCTGTCAAAGAGTGTCCGAGCTAGGGTTAGGGTTATGTAGAAAACAAAACCTAGACATTTTGGAATGCCTTGGATGTGTTTTAGGGTGTATTTGAAATGCTGGAAGAGTGTCGTTTCGTTGTTTCTTTGAGAAAGAAATTTGGCCCAATTTTGAGATTTTTGCTAAGCCGCGCCCCTGTCAAATAGTGTCCGACCTAGGGTTAGGGTTAGATTGAAAAGAACACCTAGACATTTTGGAATGCCTTGGATGTGTTTTAGGGTGTATTTGAAATGCTGGAAGAGTGTTGATTCATTGTTTATTTGAGAAAGAAATTTGGCTCAATTTTGAGATTTTTGCTAAGCCGTGCGCCTGTCAAATAGTGTCCGAGCTTGGGTTAGGGTTAGGTAGAAAACAACACCTAGACATTTTGGAATGCCTTGGATGTGTTTTAGGGTGTATTTGAAATGCTGGAAGAGTGTCGTTTCGTTGTTTCTTTGAGAAAGAAATTTGGCCCAATTTTGAGATTTTTGCTAAGCCGCGCGCCTGTCAAATAGTGTCCGAGCTATGGTTAGGGTTAGGTTGAAAAGAACACCTAGATATTTTGGAATGCCTTGGATGTGTTTTAGGGTGTATTTGAAATGCTGGAAGAGTGTTGTTTCGTTGTTTCTTTGAGAAAGAAATTTGGCCCATTTTGAGATTTTTCCTAAGCCGCGCGCCTGACATATAGTGTCCGAGCTAGGGTTAGGGTTATGTAGAGAACAACACCTAGTCATTTTGGAATGCCTTGGATGTGTTTTAGGGTGTATTTGAAATTCTGGAAGAGTGTCGTTTCGTTGTTTCTTTGAGAAAGAAATGTGGCTCAATTTTGAGATTTTTGCTAAGCCGCGCGCCTGTCAACTATTATCCAAGCTATGGTTAGGGTTAGGTTGAAAACAACACCTAGACATTTTGTAATGCCTTGGATGTGTTTTAGGGTGTATTTGAAATCCTGGAAGAGTGCCGTTTCGTTGCTTCTTTGAGAAAGAAATTTGGCCCAATTTTGAGATTTTTGCTAATCCGCGCGCCTGTCAAAAAGTGTCCGAGCTAGGGTTAGGGTTATGTAGAAAACAACACCTAGACATTTTGGAATGCCTTGGATGTGTTTTAGCGTGTATTTGAAATGCCGGAAGAGTGTCGTTTCGTTGTTTCTTTGAGAAAGAAATTTGGCTCAATTTTGAGATTTTTGCTAAGCCGTGCGCCTGTCAAATAGTGTCCGAGCTTGGGTTAGGGTTAGGTAGAAAACAACACCTAGACATTTTGGAATGCCTTGGATGTGTTTTAGGGTGTATTTGAAATGCTGGAAGAGTGTTGTTTCGTTGTTTCTTTGAGAAAGAAATTTGGCCCAATTTTGAGATTTTTGCTAAGCCCCGCGAATGTCAACTATTATCCGAGCTATGGTTAGGATTAGGTTGGAAACAACACCTAGACATTTTTCAATGCCTTGGATGTGTTTTAGGATGTATTTGAAATGCTGGAAGAGTGTTGTTTCGTTGTTTCTTTGAGAAAGAAATTTGGCCCAATTTTGAGATTTTTGCTAAGCCGCGCGAATGTCAACTATTATCCGAGCTATGGTTAGGGTTAGGTTGAAAACAACACCTAGACATTTTTCAATGCCTTGGATGTGTTTTAGGATGTATTTGAAATGCTGGAAGAATGTTGTTTCGTTGTTTCTTTGAGAAAGAAATTTGGCACAATTTTGAGATTTTTGCTAAGCCGCGCGCCTGTCAAATAGTTTCCGAGCTAGGGTTAGGGTTAGGTTGAAAAGAACACCTAGACATTTTGGAATGCCTTGGATGTGTTTTAGGGTGTATTTGAAATGCTGGAAGAGTGTTGTTTTGTTGTTTCTTTGAGAAAGAAATTTGGCCCAATTTTGAGATTTTTGCTAAGCCGCGCGCCTGTCAAATAGTGTCCGAGCTAGGGTTAGGAATAGGTAGAAAACAACACCTAGACATTTTGGAATGCCTTGGATGTGTTTTAGGGTGTATTTAAAATGCTGGTAGAGTGTCGTTTCGTTGTTTCTTTGAGATAGAAATCTGGCCCAATTTTGAGATTTTTCTAAGCCGCGCGCCTATCAAGAAGTGTCCGAGCTAGGGTTAGGATTATGTGGAAAACAACACCTAGACATTTTGGAATGCCTTGGATGTGTTTTAGGGTGTATTTGAAATGCTGGAAGAGTGCCGTTTCGTTGTTTCTTTGAGAAAGAAATTTGGCCCAATTTTGAGATTTTTGGTAAGCCGCGCGCCTGTCAAAGAGTGTCCGAGCTAGGGTTAGGGTTATGTAGAAAACAAAACCTAGACATTTTGGAATGCCTTGGATGTGTTTTAGGGTGTATTTGAAATGCTGGAAGAGTGTCGTTTCGTTGTTTCTTTGAGAAAGAAATTTGGCCCAATTTTGAGATTTTTGCTAAGCCGCGCGCCTGTCAAATAGTGTCCGACCTAGGGTTAGGGTTAGATTGAAAAGAACACCTAGACATTTTGGAATGCCTTGGATGTGTTTTAGGGTGTATTTGAAATGCTGGAAGAGTGTTGATTCATTGTTTATTTGAGAAAGAAATTTGGCTCAATTTTGAGATTTTTGCTAAGCCGTGCGCCTGTCAAATAGTGTCTGAGCTTGGGTTAGGGTTAGGTAGAAAACAACACCTAGACATTTTGGAATGCCTTGGATGTGTTTTAGGGTGTATTTGAAATGCTGGAAGAGTGTCGTTTCGTTGTTTCTTTGAGAAAGAAATTTTGCCCAATTTTGAGATTTTTGCTAAGCCGCGCGCCTGTCAAATAGTGTCCGAACTAGGGTTAGGGTTAGGTAGAAAACAACACCTAGACATTTTGGAATGCCTTGGATGTGTTTTAGGGTGTATTTGAAATGCTGGAAGAGTGTCGTTTCGTTGTTTCTTTGAGAAAGAAATTTGGCCCAATTTTGAGATTTTTGCTAAGCCGCGCGCCTGTCAAATAGTGTCCGAGCTATGGTTAGGGTTAGGTTGAAAAGAACACCTAGATATTTTGGAATGCCTTGGATGTGTTTTAGGGTGTATTTGAAATGCTGGAAGAGTGTTGTTTCGTTGTTTCTTTGAGAAAGAAATTTGGCCCATTTTGAGATTTTTCCTAAGCCGCGCGCCTGACATATAGTGTCCGAGCTAGGGTTAGGGTTATGTAGAGAACAACACCTAGTCATTTTGGAATGCCTTGGATGTGTTTTAGGGTGTATTTGAAATTCTGGAAGAGTGTCGTTTCGTTGTTTCTTTGAGAAAGAAATGTGGCTCAATTTTGAGATTTTTGCTAAGCCGCGCGCCTGTCAACTATTATCCAAGCTATGGTTAGGGTTAGGTTGAAAACAACACCTAGACATTTTGTAATGCCTTGGATGTGTTTTAGGGTGTATTTGAAATCCTGGAAGAGTGCCGTTTCGTTGCTTCTTTGAGAAAGAAATTTGGCCCAATTTTGAGATTTTTGCTAAGCCGCGCGCCTGTCAAAAAGTGTCCGAGCTAGGGTTAGGGTTATGTAGAAAACAACACCTAGACATTCTGGAATGCCTTGGATGTGTTTTAGCGTGTATTTGAAATGCCGGAAGAGTGTCGTTTCGTTGTTTCTTTGAGAAAGAAATTTGGCCCAATTTTGAGATTTTTGCTAAGCCTTGCGCCTGTCAACTAGTATCCGAGCTATTGTTAGGGTTAGAGTGAAAACAACACCTAGACATTTGGAATGCCTTGGATGTGTTTTAGGGTGTGTTTGAAATGCTGGAAGAGTGTCGCTTTGTTGTTTCTTTGAGAAAGTAATTTGGCTCAATTTTGAGATTTTTGCTAAGCCGCGCGCCTGTCAACTATTATCCGAACTAAGGTTAGGGTTAGGTTGAAAACAACACCTAGACATTTTGTAATGCCTTGGATGTGTTTTAGGGTGTATTTGAAATCCTGGAAGAGTGCCGTTTCGTTGTTTCTTTGAGAAAGAAATTTGGCCCAATTTTGAGATTTTTGCTAAGCCGCGTGCCAGTCAAAAAGTGTCCGAGCTAGGGTTAGGGTTATGTAGAAAACAATACCTAGACATTTTGGAATGCCTTGGATGTGTTTTAGCGTGTATTTGAAATGCTGGAAGAGTGTCGTTTCGTTGTTTCTTTGAGAAAGAAACCTGGCCCAATTTTGAGATTTTTGCTAAGCCGCGCGCCTGTCAACTATTATCCGAGCTATGGTTAGGATTAGGTTGGAAACAACACCTAGACATTTTTCAATGCCTTGGATGTGTTTTAGGATGTATTTGAAATGCTGGAAGAGTGTTGTTTCGTTGTTTCTTTGAGAAAGAAATTTGGCCCAATTTTGAGATTTTTGCTAAGCCGCGCGAATGTCAACTATTATCCGAGCTATGGTTAGGGTTAGGTTGAAAACAACACCTAGACATTTTGGAATGCCTTGGATGTGTTTTAGGATGTATTTGAAATGCTGGAAGAGTGTTGTTTCGTTGTTTCTTTGAGAAAGAAATTTGGCAGAATTTTGAGATTTTTGCTAAGCCGCGCGCCTGTCAAATAGTTTCCGAGCTAGGGTTAGGGTTAGGTTGAAAAGAACACCTAGACATTTTGGAATGCCTTGGATGTGTTTTAGGGTGTATTTGAAATGCTGGAAGAGTGTTGTTTCGTTGTTTCTTTGAGAAAGAAATTTGGCCCAATTTTGAGATTTTTGCTAAGCCGCGCGCCTGTCAAATAGTGTCCGAGCTAGGGTTAGGAATAGGTAGAAAACAACACCTAGACATTTTGGAATGCCTTGGATGTGTTTTAGGGTGTATTTAAAATGCTGGAAGAGTGTCGTTTCGTTGTTTCTTTGAGATAGAAATCTGGCCCAATTTTGAGATTTTTCTAAGCCGCGCGCCTATCAAGAAGTGTCCGAGCTAGGGTTAGGATTATGTGGAAAACAACACCTAGACATTTTGGAATGCCTTGGATGTGTTTTAGGGTGTATTTGAAATGCTGGAAGAGTGCCGTTTCGTTATTTCTTTGAGAAAGAAATTTGGCCCAATTTTGAGATTTTTGGTAAGCCGCGCGCCTGTCAAAGAGTGTCCGAGCTAGGGTTAGGGTTATGTAGAAAACAAAACCTAGACATTTTGGAATGCCTTGGATGTGTTTTAGGGTGTATTTGAAATGCTGGAAGAGTGTCGTTTCGTTGTTTCTTTGAGAAAGAAATTTGGCCCAATTTTGAGATTTTTGCTAAGCCGCGCCCCTGTCAAATAGTGTCCGACCTAGGGTTAGGGTTAGATTGAAAAGAACACCTAGACATTTTGGAATGCCTTGGATGTGTTTTAGGGTGTATTTGAAATGCTGGAAGAGTGTTGATTCATTGTTTATTTGAGAAAGAAATTTGGCTCAATTTTGAGATTTTTGCTAAGCCGTGCGCCTGTCAAATAGTGTCCGAGCTTGGGTTAGGGTTAGGTAGAAAACAACACCTAGACATTTTGGAATGCCTTGGATGTGTTTTAGGGTGTATTTGAAATGCTGGAAGAGTGTCGTTTCGTTGTTTCTTTGAGAAAGAAATTTGGCCCAATTTTGAGATTTTTGCTAAGCCGCGCGCCTGTCAAATAGTGTCCGAGCTATGGTTAGGGTTAGGTTGAAAAGAACACCTAGATATTTTGGAATGCCTTGGATGTGTTTTAGGGTGTATTTGAAATGCTGGAAGAGTGTTGTTTCGTTGTTTCTTTGAGAAAGAAATTTGGCCCATTTTGAGATTTTTCCTAAGCCGCGCGCCTGACATATAGTGTCCGAGCTAGGGTTAGGGTTATGTAGAGAACAACACCTAGTCATTTTGGAATGCCTTGGATGTGTTTTAGGGTGTATTTGAAATTCTGGAAGAGTGTCGTTTCGTTGTTTCTTTGAGAAAGAAATGTGGCTCAATTTTGAGATTTTTGCTAAGCCGCGCGCCTGTCAACTATTATCCAAGCTATGGTTAGGGTTAGGTTGAAAACAACACCTAGACATTTTGTAATGCCTTGGATGTGTTTTAGGGTGTATTTGAAATCCTGGAAGAGTGCCGTTTCGTTGCTTCTTTGAGAAAGAAATTTGGCCCAATTTTGAGATTTTTGCTAATCCGCGCGCCTGTCAAAAAGTGTCCGAGCTAGGGTTAGGGTTATGTAGAAAACAACACCTAGACATTTTGGAATGCCTTGGATGTGTTTTAGCGTGTATTTGAAATGCCGGAAGAGTGTCGTTTCGTTGTTTCTTTGAGAAAGAAATTTGGCTCAATTTTGAGATTTTTGCTAAGCCGTGCGCCTGTCAAATAGTGTCCGAGCTTGGGTTAGGGTTAGGTAGAAAACAACACCTAGACATTTTGGAATGCCTTGGATGTGTTTTAGGGTGTATTTGAAATGCTGGAAGAGTGTCGTTTCGTTGTTTCTTTGAGAAAGAAATTTTGCCCAATTTTGAGATTTTTGCTAAGCCGCGCGCCTGTCAAATAGTGTCCGAACTAGGGTTAGGGTTAGGTAGAAAACAACACCTAGACATTTTGGAATGCCTTGGATGTGTTTTAGGGTGTATTTGAAATGCTGGAAGAGTGTCGTTTCGTTGTTTCTTTGAGAAAGAAATTTGGCCCAATTTTGAGATTTTTGCTAAGCCGCGCGCCTGTCAAGAAGTGTCCGAGCTAGGGTTAGGATTATGTGGAAAACAACACCTAGACATTTTGGAATGCCTTGGATGTGTTTTAGCGTGTATTTGAAATGCTGGGAGAGTGTCGTTTCGTTGTTTCTTTGAGAAAGAAACCTGGCCCAATTTTGAGTTTTTTCTAAGCCGCGCGCCTGTCAAAAATTATCAGAGCTATGGTTAGGGTTAGGTTGAAAACAACACCTAGACATTTTGCAATGCCTTGGATGTGTTTTAGGGTGTATTTGAAATGCTGGAAGAGTGTCGTTTCGTTGTTTCTTTGAGAAAGAAATTTGGCCCAATTTTGAGATTTTTCCTAAGCCGCGCGCCTGTCAAATAGTGTCCGAGCTAGGGTTAGGGTTAGGTTGAAAAGAACACCTAGACATTTTGGAATACCTTGGATGTGTTTTAGGCTATATTTGAAATGCTGGAAGAGTGTCGTTTCATTGTTTCTTTGAGAAAGAAATTTGGCCCAATTTTGAGATTTTTGCTAAGCCGTGCGCCTGTCAACTATTATCCGAGGTATGGTTAGGGTTAGGTTGAAAACAACACCTAGACATTTTGCAATGCCTTGGATGTGTTTTAGGGTGTATTTGAACTGCTGGAAGAGTGTCGTTTCGTTGTTTCTTTGAGAAAGAAATTTGGCCCAATTTTGAGATTTTTGCTAAGCCGCGCGCCTGTCAAATAGTGTCCGAGCTAGGGTTAGGGTTAGGTTGAAAAGAACACCTAGACATTTTGGAATGCCTTGGATGTGTTTTAGGGTGTATTTGAAATGCTGGAAGAGTGTTGTTTCGTTGTTTCTTTGAGAAAGAAATTTGGCCAAATTTCGAGATTATTGCTAAGCCGCGCACCTGTCAAATAGTGTCCTAGCTGGGGTTAGGGTTAGGTTGAAAAGAACACCTAGACATTTTGAAATGCCTTGGATGTATTTTAGGGTGTATTTGAAATGCTGGAAGAGTGTTGTTTCGTTGTTTCTTTGAGAAAGAAATCTGGTCCAATTTTGAGATTTTTGATAAGCCACGCGCCTGTCAAATAGTGTCCGAGCTAGGGTTAGGGTTATGTAGAAAACAACACCTAGACATTTTGGAATGCCTTGGATGTGTTTTAGGTTGTATTTGAAATGCTGGAAGAGTGTTGTTTCGTTCTGTTTTTGAGAAAGAAATTTGGCCCAATTTTGATATTTTTGCTAAGCCGCGCGCCTGTCAAATGGTGTCCGAGCTAGGGTTAGGATAAGGTAGATAACAACACCTAGACATTTTGGAACGCCTTGGTTGTGTTTCAGGGTGTATTTGAAATGCTGCAAGAGAGTTGCTTTTTTGTTTCTTTGAGAAAGGAATTTGGCCCAATTTTGAGATTTTTGCTAAGCCGCGCGCCTGTCAAATAGTGTCCAAGCTAGGGTTAGGGTTAGATTGAAAAGAACACCTAGACATTTTGGAATGCCTTGGATGTGTTTTAGGGTGTATTTGAAATGCTGGAAGAGTGTTGTTTCGTTGTTTATTTGAGAAAGAAATTTGGCTCAATTTTGAGATTTTTGCTAAGCCACGCGCCTGTCAAATAGTGTCTGAGCTAGGGTTAGGGTTAGGTAGAAAACAACACCTATACATTTGTAATGCCTTGGATGTATTGTAGGGTGTATTTGAAATGCTGGAAGAGTGTTGTTTCGTTGTTTCTTTGAGAAAGAAATTTGGCCAAATTTTGAGATTTGTCAAATAGTGCCTGTCAAATAGCTAGGGTTAGGGTTAGGTAGAAAACAACACCTAGACATTTTGGAATGCCTTGGATGTGTTTTAGGGTGTATTTGAAATGCTGGAAGAGTGTCGTTTCATTGTTTCTTTGAGAAAGAAATTTGGCCCAATTTTGAGATTTTTGTTAAGCCGCGCGCCTGTCAAATAGTATCGAGCTAGGGTTAGGGTTAGGTAGATAACAACACCTAGACATTTTGGAATGCCTTGGATGTGTTTTAGGGTGTATTTGAAATGCTGCAATAGAGTTACTTTCTAGTTTCTTTGAGAAAGAAATTTTGCCAAATTTTGACATTCTTCCTAAGCCGCGCGCCTCTCAAATAGTGTCTGAACTAGGGTTAGGGTTAGGTTGAAAACAACACCTGGACATTTTGGAATGCCTTGGGTGTGTTTTAGGGTGTATTTGAAATGCTGCAAGAGAGTTGCTTTTTTGTTTCATTGAGAAAGAAATTTGGCCAAATTTTGAGATTTTTGCTCAGCCGCGCGCCTGTCAAATAGTGTCCGAGCTAGGGTTAGGGTTAGGTTGAAAAGAACAACTAGACATTTTGTAATGCCTTGGATGTGTTTTAGAGTGTATTTGAAATGCTGGAAGAGTGTTGTTTCGTTATTTCTTTGAGAAAGAAATTTGGCCAAATGTTGAGATTTTTCCTAAGCCACGCGCCTGTCAATTAGTGTCCGAGCTAGGGTTAGGGTTAGGTTGAAATGAACACCTAGACATTTAGGAATGCCTTGGATGTGTTTTACGGTGTATTTGAAATGCTGGAAGAGTCTTGTTTCGTTGTTTCTTTGAGAAAGAAATTTGGCCCAATTTTGGGATTATTGCTAAGCCGCGCGCCTGTCAAATAGTGTCCGAGCTAGGGTTAGGATTAGGTAGAAAACAGTACCTAGACATTTTGGAATGCTTTGGATGTGCTTAAGGGTGTATTTGAAATGCTGGAAGAGTCTTGTTTCGTTGTTTCTTTGAGAAAGAAATTTGGCCAAATGTAGAGATTTTTCCTAAGCCGCGCGCCTGTCAATTAGTGTCCGAGCTAGGGTTAGGGTTAGGTTGAAATGAACACTTAGACATTTAGGAATGCCTTGGATGTGTTTTACGGTGTATTTCAAATACTGGTAGAGTGTTGTTTCGTTGTTTCATTAAGAAAGAAGTTTGGCCCAATTTTGGGATTATTGCTAAGCCGCGCACCTGTCAAATAGTGTCCGAGCTAGGTTTAGGGTTTAGTTGAAAACAACACCTAGACATTTTGGAAAGCCTTGGATGTGTTTTAGGGTGAATTTGAAATGCTGGAAGAGTCTTGTTTCGTTGTTTTTTTGAGAAAGAAATTTGGCCAAATTTTGAGATTTGTCAAATAGTGCGTGTCAAATAGTATCGAGCTAGGGTTAGGGTTAGGTAGATAACAACACCTGGACATTTAGGAATGCCTTGGATGTGTTTTACGGTGTATTTCAAACACTGGTAGAGTGTTGTTTCGTTGTTTCATTAAGAAAGAAGTTTGGCCCAATTTTGGGATTATTGCTAAGCCGCGCACCTGTCAAATAGTGTCCGAGCTAGGTTTAGGGTTTAGTTGAAAACAACACCTAGACATTTTGGAAAGCCTTGGATGTGTTTTAGGGTGTATTTGAAATGCTGGAAGAGTGTTGTTTCGTTATTTCTTTGAGAAAGAAATTTTGCCAAATTTTTGAGATTTTTGCTAAGCCGCGCGCCTGTCAAATAGTGTCTGAACTAGGGTTAGGATTAGGTTGAAAACAGTACCTAGACATTTTGGAATGCCTTGGATGTGTTTAAGGGTGAATTTGAAATGCTGGAAGAGTCTTGTTTCGTTGTTTTTTTGAGAAAGAAATTTGGCCAAATTTTGAGATTTGTCAAATAGTGCCTGTTAAATAGTGTCCGAGCTAGGGTTAGGGTTAGGTTGAAAACAACACCTAGACATTTTGGAATGCCTTGGATGTATTTTACGGTGTATTTGAAATGCTGGAAGAGTGTTGTTTCGTTATTTCATTGAGAAAGAAATTTGGCCAAATTTTGAGATTTTTGTTAAGCCGCGCGCCTTTCAAATAGTATCGAGCTAGGGTTAGGGTTAGGTAGATAACAACACCTGGACATTTTGGAATGCCTTGGATGTGTTTTAGGGTGTATTTGAAATGCTGGAAGAATGTTGTTTCGTTGTTTCTTTGAGAAAGTAATTTGGCTCAATTTTTTAGATTTTTGCTAAGCCGCGCGCCTATCAAATAGTGTCCGAGCTAGGTTTAGGGTTAGGTTGAAAACAACACCTGGACATTTTGGAATGCCTTGTGTGTGTTTTAGGGCGAATTTGAAATGCTGGATGAGTGTTGTTTCGTTGTTTCATTGAGAAAGAAATTTGTCCAAATTTTGAGATTTGTCAAATAGTGCCTGTCAAATAGTGTCCGAGCTAGGGTTAGGATTAGGTTGAAAACAGTACCTAGACATTTTGGAATGCCTTGGATGTGTTTAAGGGTGAATTTGAAATGCTGGAAGAGTCTTGTTTCGTTGTTTTTTTGAGAAAGAAATTTGGCCAAATTTTGAGATTTGTCAAATAGTGCCTGTTAAATAGTGTCCGAGCTAGGGTTAGGGTTAGGTTGAAAACAACACCTAGACATTTTGGAATGCCTTGGATGTATTTTACGGTGTATTTGAAATGCTGGAAGAGTGTTGTTTCGTTATTTCATTGAGAAAGAAATTTGGCCAAATTTTGAGATTTTTGTTAAGCCGCGCGCCTGTCAAATAGTATCGAGCTAGGGTTAGGGTTAGGTAGATAACAACACCTGGACATTTTGGAATGCCTTGGATGTGTTTTAGGGTGTATTTGAAATGCTGGAAGAATGTTGTTTCGTTGTTTCTTTGAGAAAGTAATTTGGCTCAATTTTTTAGATTTTTGCTAAGCCGCGCGCCTATCAAATAGTGTCCGAGCTAGGTTTAGGGTTAGGTTGAAAACAACACCTGGACATTTTGGAATGCCTTGTGTGTGTTTTAGGGCGAATTTGAAATGCTGGATGAGTGTTGTTTCGTTGTTTCATTGAGAAAGAAATTTGGCCAAATTTTGAGATTTGTCAAATAGTGCCTGTCAAATAGTGTCCGAGCTAGGGTTAGGATTAGGTTGAAAACAGTACCTAGACATTTTGGAATGCCTTGGATGTGTTTAAGGGTGAATTTGAAATGCTGGAAGAGTCTTGTTTCGTTGTTTTTTTGAGAAAGAAATTTGGCCAAATTTTGAGATTTGTCAAATAGTGCCTGTTAAATAGTGTCCGAGCTAGGGTTAGGGTTAGGTTGAAAACAACACCTAGACATTTTGGAATGCCTTGGATGTATTTTACGGTGTATTTGAAATGCTGGAAGAGTGTTGTTTCGTTATTTCATTGAGAAAGAAATTTGGCCAAATATTGAGATTTTTGTTAAGCCGCGCGCCTGTCAAATAGTATCGAGCTAGGGTTAGGGTTAGGTAGTTAACAACACCTGGACATTTTGGAATGCCTTGGATGTGTTTTAGGGTGTATTTGAAATGCTGGAAGAATGTTGTTTCGTTGTTTCTTTGAGAAAGTAATTTGGCTCAATTTTTTAGATTTTTGCTAAGCCGCGCGCCTATCAAATAGTGTCCGAGCTAGGTTTAGGGTTAGGTTGATAACAACACCTAGACATTTTGGAATGCCTTGGATGTGTTTTAGGGTGTATTTGAAATGCTGCAATAGAGTTGCTTTCTTGTTTCTTTGAGAAAGAAATTTTGCCAAATTTTGAGATTCTTGCTAAGCCGCGCGCCTGTCGAATAGTGTCTGAACTAGGGTTAGGGTTAGGTTGAAAACAACACCTGGACATTTTGGAATGCCTTGGGTGTGTTTTAGGGCGAATTTGAAATGCTGGATGAGTGTTGTTTCGTTGTTTCATTGAGAAAGAAATTTGTCCAAATTTTGAGATTTGTCAAATAGTGCCTGTCAAATAGTGTCCGAGCTAGGGTTAGGGTTAGGTTGAAAACAACACCTAGACATTTTGGAATGCCTTGGATGTATTTTGCGGTGTATTTGAAATGCTGGAAGAGTGTTGTTTCGTTGTTTCTTTGAGAAAGAAATTTGGCTCAATTTTGATATTTTTGCTAAGCCGCGCACCTGTCAAATAGTATCGAGCTAGGGTTAGGGTTAGGTAGATAACAACACCTAGACATTTTGGAATGCCTTGGATGTGTTTTAGGGTGTATTTGAAATGCCTGAAGAGTGTTGTTTCGTTGTTTCTTTGAGAAAGAAATTTGGCTGAATTTTTTAGATTTTTGCTAAGCCGCGCGCCTGTCAAATAGTGTCCGAGCTAGGTTTAGGGTTAGGTTGAAAAGAACACCTAGACATTTTGGAATGCCTTGGATGTGTTTTAGGGTGTATTTGAAATGCTGGAAGAGTGTTGTTTCGTTGTTTCTTTGAGAAAGAAATTTGGCCAAATTTTGAGATTTTGGCTAAGCCGCGCGCCTGTCAAATAGTGTCTGAACTAGGGTTAGGGTTAGGTTGAAAACAACACCTGGACATTTTGGAATGCCTTGGGTGTGTTTTAGGGCGAATTTGAAATACTGGAAGGCTCTTGTTTCGTTGTTTTTTTGAGAAAGAAATTTGGCCAAATTTTGAGATTTGTCAAATATTGCCTGTCAAATAGTGTCCGAGCTAGGGTTAGGGTTAGGTTGAAAACAACACCTAGACATTTTGGAATGCCTTGGATGTATTTTACGGTGTATTTGAAATGCTGGAAGAGTGTTGTTTCGTTATTTCTTTGAGAAAGAAATTTGGCCAAATTTTGAGATTTTTGCTAAGCCGCGCGCCTGTCAAATAGTGTCTGAACTAGGGTTAGGGTTAGGTTGAAAACAACACCTGGACATTTTGGAATGCCTTGGGTGTGTTTTAGGGCGAATTTGAAATACTGGAAGAGTGTTGTTTCGTTGTTTCATTGAGAAAGAAATTTGTCCAAATTTTGAGATTTGTCAAATAGTGCCTGTCAAATAGTGTCCGAGCTAGGTTTAGGGTTTATTTGAAAACAACACCTAGACATTTTGGATAGCCTTGGATGTGTTTTAGCGTGTATTTGAAATGCTGGAAGGGTGTTGTTTCGTTATTTCTTTGAGAAAGAAATTTGGCTCAATTTTGATATTTTTGCTAAGCCGCGCACCTGTCAAATAGTATCGAGCTAGGGTTAGGGTTAGGTAGATAACAACACCTAGACATTTTGGAATGCCTTGGATGTGTTTTAGGGTGTATTTGAAATGCTGGAAGAGTGTTGTTTCGTTGTTTCTTTGAGAAAGAAATTTGGCTGAATTTTTTAGATTTTTGCTAAGCCGCGCGCCTATCAAATATTGTCCGAGCTAGGTTTAGGGTTAGGTTGAAAAGAACACCTAGACATTTTGGAATGCCTTGGATGTGTTTTAGGGTGTATTTGAAATGCTGGAAGAGTGTTGTTTCGTTGTTTCATTGAGAAAGAAACTTGGCCAAATTTTGAGATTTTTGTTAAGCCGTGCGACTGTCAAATAGTTTCCGAGCAAGGGTAAGGGTTAGGTAGATAACAACACCTAGACATTTTGGAATGCCTTGGATGTGTTTTTGGGTGTATTTGAAATGCTGCAATAGAGTTGCTTTCTTGTTTCTTTGAGAAAGAAATTTGGCCAAATTTTGAGATTCTTGCTAAGCCGCGCGCCTGTCAAATAGTGTCTGAACTAGGGTTAGGGTTAGATTGAAAACAACACCTGGACATTTTGGAATGCCTTGGGTGTGTTTTAGGGTGTATTTGAAATGCTGGAAGAGTCTTGTTTCGTTTGTTTCTTTGAGAATGAAATTTGGATCAATTTTGAGATTGTTGCTAAGCTGCGCGCCTGTCAAATAGTGTCCGAGCTAGGTTTAGGGTTTAGTTGAAAACAACACCTAGACATTTTGCAAAGCCTTGGATGTGTTTTAGGGTGTATTTGAAATGCTGGAAGAGTGTTGTTTCGTTATTTCTTTGAGAAAGAAATTTGGCCAAATTTTTTAGATTTTTGCTAAGCCGCGCGCCTGTCAAATAGTGTCCGAGCTAGGGTTAGGATTAGTTAGAAAACAACACCTAGACATTTTGGAATGCCTTGGATGTGTTTAAGGGTGTATTTGAAATGCTGGAAGAGTCTTGTTTCGTTGTTTTTTTGAGAAAGAAATTTGGCTCAATTTGGGGATTTTTGCTAAGCCGCGCGCCTGTCAAATAGTGTCCGAGCTAGGGTTAGGATTAGGTAGAAAACAGTACCTAGACATTTTGGAATGCTTTGGATGTGCTTAAGGGTGTATTTGAAATGCTGGAAGAGTCTTGTTTCGTTGTTTCTTTGAGAAAGAAATTTGGCCAAATGTTGAGATTTTTCCTAAGCCGCGCGCCTGTCAATTAGTGTCCGAGCTAGGGTTAGGGTTAGGTTGAAATGAACACTTAGACATTTAGGAATGCCTTGGATGTGTTTTACGGTGTATTTCAAATACTGGTAGAGTGTTGTTTCGTTGTTTCATTAAGAAAGAAGTTTGGCCCAATTTTGGGATTATTGCTAAGCCGCGCACCTGTCAAATAGTGTCCGAGCTAGGTTTAGGGTTTAGTTGAAAACAACACCTAGACATTTTGGAAAGCCTTGGATGTGTTTTAGGGTGAATTTGAAATGCTGGAAGAGTCTTGTTTCGTTGTTTTTTTGAGAAAGAAATTTGGCCAAATTTTGAGATTTGTCAAATAGTGCGTGTCAAATAGTATCGAGCTAGGGTTAGGGTTAGGTAGATAACAACACCTGGACATTTAGGAATGCCTTGGATGTGTTTTACGGTGTATTTCAAACACTGGTAGAGTGTTGTTTCGTTGTTTCATTAAGAAAGAAGTTTGGCCCAATTTTGGGATTATTGCTAAGCCGCGCACCTGTCAAATAGTGTCCGAGCTAGGTTTAGGGTTTAGTTGAAAACAACACCTAGACATTTTGGAAAGCCTTGGATGTGTTTTAGGGTGTATTTGAAATGCTGGAAGAGTGTTGTTTCGTTATTTCTTTGAGAAAGAAATTTGGCCAAATTTTTGAGATTTTTGCTAAGCCGCGCGCCTGTCAAATAGTGTCTGAACTAGGGTTAGGATTAGGTTGAAAACAGTACCTAGACATTTTGGAATGCCTTGGATGTGTTTAAGGGTGAATTTGAAATGCTGGAAGAGTCTTGTTTCGTTGTTTTTTTGAGAAAGAAATTTGGCCAAATTTTGAGATTTGTCAAATAGTGCCTGTTAAATAGTGTCCGAGCTAGGGTTAGGGTTAGGTTGAAAACAACACCTAGACATTTTGGAATGCCTTGGATGTATTTTACGGTGTATTTGAAATGCTGGAAGAGTGTTGTTTCGTTATTTCATTGAGAAAGAAATTTGGCCAAATTTTGAGATTTTTGTTAAGCCGCGCGCCTGTCAAATAGTATCGAGCTAGGGTTAGGGTTAGGTAGATAACAACACCTGGACATTTTGGAATGCCTTGGATGTGTTTTAGGGTGTATTTGAAATGCTGGAAGAATGTTGTTTCGTTGTTTCTTTGAGAAAGTAATTTGGCTCAATTTTTTAGATTTTTGCTAAGCCGCGCGCCTATCAAATAGTGTCCGAGCTAGGTTTAGGGTTAGGTTGAAAACAACACCTGGACATTTTGGAATGCCTTGTGTGTGTTTTAGGGCGAATTTGAAATGCTGGATGAGTGTTGTTTCGTTGTTTCATTGAGAAAGAAATTTGTCCAAATTTTGAGATTTGTCAAATAGTGCCTGTCAAATAGTGTCCGAGCTAGGGTTAGGATTAGGTTGAAAACAGTACCTAGACATTTTGGAATGCCTTGGATGTGTTTAAGGGTGAATTTGAAATGCTGGAAGAGTCTTGTTTCGTTGTTTTTTTGAGAAAGAAATTTGGCCAAATTTTGAGATTTGTCAAATAGTGCCTGTTAAATACTGTCCGAGCTAGGGTTAGGGTTAGGTTGAAAACAACACCTAGACATTTTGGAATGCCTTGGATGTATTTTACGGTGTATTTGAAATGCTGGAAGAGTGTTGTTTCGTTATTTCATTGAGAAAGAAATTTGGCCAAATTTTGAGATTTTTGTTAAGCCGCGCGCCTGTCAAATAGTATCGAGCTAGGGTTAGGGTTAGGTAGATAACAACACCTGGACATTTTGGAATGCCTTGGATGTGTTTTAGGGTGTATTTGAAATGCTGGAAGAATGTTGTTTCGTTGTTTCTTTGAGAAAGTAATTTGGCTCAATTTTTTAGATTTTTGCTAAGCCGCGCGCCTATCAAATAGTGTCCGAGCTAGGTTTAGGGTTAGGTTGATAACAACACCTAGACATTTTGGAATGCCTTGGATGTGTTTTAGGGTGTATTTGAAATGCTGCAATAGAGTTGCTTTCTTGTTTCTTTGAGAAAGAAATTTTGCCAAATTTTGAGATTCTTGCTAAGCCGCGCGCCTGTCGAATAGTGTCTGAACTAGGGTTAGGGTTAGGTTGAAAACAACACCTGGACATTTTGGAATGCCTTGGGTGTGTTTTAGGGTGTATTTGAAATGCTGCAAGACAGTTGCTTTTTTGTTTCTTTGAGAAAGAAATTTGGCCAAATTTTTGAGATTTTTGCTAAGCCGCGCGCCTGTCAAATAGTGTCTGAACTAGGGTTAGGATTAGGTTGAAAACAGTACCTAGACATTTTGGAATGCCTTGGATGTGTTTAAGGGTGAATTTGAAATGCTGGAAGAGTCTTGTTTCGTTGTTTTTTTGAGAAAGAAATTTGGCCAAATTTTGAGATTTGTCAAATAGTGCCTGTTAAATAGTGTCCGAGCTAGGGTTAGGGTTAGGTAGATAACAACACCTGGACATTTTGGAATGCCTTGGATGTGTTTTAGGGTGTATTTGAAATGCTGGAAGAATGTTGTTTCGTTGTTTCTTTGAGAAAGTAATTTGGCTCAATTTTTTAGATTTTTGCTAAGCCGCGCGCCTGTCAAATAGTGTCCGAGCTAGGTTTAGGGTTAGGTTGATAACAACACCTAGACATTTTGGAATGCCTTGGATGTGTTTTAGGGTGTATTTGAAATGCTGCAATAGAGTTGCTTTCTTGTTTCTTTGAGAAAGAAATTTTGCCAAATTTTGAGATTCTTGCTAAGCCGCGCGCCTGTCGAATAGTGTCTGAACTAGGGTTAGGGTTAGGTTGAAAACAACACCTGGACATTTTGGAATGCCTTGGGTGTGTTTTAGGGTGTATTTGAAATGCTGCAAGACAGTTGCTTTTTTGTTTCATTGAGAAAGAAATTTGGCCAAATTTTGAGATTTTTGCTAAGCCGCGCGCCTGTCAAATAGTGTCTGAACTAGGGTTAGGGTTAGGTTGAAAACAACACCTGGACATTTTGGAATGCCTTGGATGTGTTTTAGGGTGTATTTGAAATGCCTGAAGAGTGTTGTTTCGTTGTTTCTTTGAGAAAGAAATTTGGCTGAATTTTTTAGATTTTTGCTAAGCCGCGCGCCTGTCAAATAGTGTCCGAGCTAGGTTTAGGGTTAGGTTGAAAAGAACACCTAGACATTTTGGAATGCCTTGGATGTGTTTTAGGGTGTATTTGAAATGCTGGAAGAGTGTTGTTTCGTTGTTTCTTTGAGAAAGAAATTTGGCCAAATTTTGAGATTTTGGCTAAGCCGCGCGCCTGTCAAATAGTGTCTGAACTAGGGTTAGGGTTAGGTTGAAAACAACACCTGGACATTTTGGAATGCCTTGGGTGTGTTTTAGGGCGAATTTGAAATACTGGAAGGCTCTTGTTTCGTTGTTTTTTTGAGAAAGAAATTTGGCCAAATTTTGAGATTTGTCAAATATTGCCTGTCAAATAGTGTCCGAGCTAGGGTTAGGGTTAGGTTGAAAACAACACCTAGACATTTTGGAATGCCTTGGATGTATTTTACGGTGTATTTGAAATGCTGGAA
This sequence comes from Atractosteus spatula, assembly GCF_055471065.1. Taxonomy (NCBI): domain Eukaryota; kingdom Metazoa; phylum Chordata; class Actinopteri; order Semionotiformes; family Lepisosteidae; genus Atractosteus; species Atractosteus spatula. Next base: position 43,668,985 of record NC_142712.1, on the reverse strand, counting down.
GAGTGTTGTTTCGTTATTTCTTTGAGAAAGAAATTTGGCCAAATTTTGAGATTTTTGCTAAGCCGCGCGCCTGTCAAATAGTGTCTGAACTAGGGTTAGGGTTAGGTTGAAAACAACACCTGGACATTTTGGAATGCCTTGGGTGTGTTTTAGGGCGAATTTGAAATACTGGAAGAGTGTTGTTTCGTTGTTTCATTGAGAAAGAAATTTGTCCAAATTTTGAGATTTGTCAAATAGTGCCTGTCAAATAGTGTCCGAGCTAGGTTTAGGGTTTATTTGAAAACAACACCTAGACATTTTGGATAGCCTTGGATGTGTTTTAGCGTGTATTTGAAATGCTGGAAGGGTGTTGTTTCGTTATTTCTTTGAGAAAGAAATTTGGCTCAATTTTGATATTTTTGCTAAGCCGCGCACCTGTCAAATAGTATCGAGCTAGGGTTAGGGTTAGGTAGATAACAACACCTAGACATTTTGGAATGCCTTGGATGTGTTTTAGGGTGTATTTGAAATGCTGGAAGAGTGTTGTTTCGTTGTTTCTTTGAGAAAGAAATTTGGCTGAATTTTGAGATTTTTGTTAAGCCGTGCGACTGTCAAATAGTTTCCGAGCAAGGGTCAGGGTTAGGTAGATAACAACACCTAGACATTTTGGAATGCCTTGGATGTGTTTTTGGGTGTATTTGAAATGCTGCAATAGAGTTGCTTTCTTGTTTCTTTGAGAAAGAAATTTTGCCAAATTTTGAGATTCTTGCTAAGCCGCGCGCCTGTCAAATAGTGTCTGAACTAGGGTTAGGGTTAGATTGAAAACAACACCTGGACATTTTGGAATGCCTTGGGTGTGTTTTAGGGTGTATTTGAAATGCTGGAAGAGTCTTGTTTCGTTTGTTTCTTTGAGAATGAAATTTGGATCAATTTTGAGATTGTTGCTAAGCTGCGCGCCTGTCAAATAGTGTCCGAGCTAGGTTTAGGGTTTAGTTGAAAACAACACCTAGACATTTTGCAAAGCTTTGGGTGTGTTTTAGGGTGTATTTGAAATGCTGGAAGAGTCTTGTTTCGTTGTTTTTTTGAGAAAGAAATTTGGCTCAATTTGGGGATTTTTGCTAAGCCGCGCGCCTGTCAAATAGTGTCCGAGCTAGGGTTAGGATTAGGTAGAAAACAGTACCTAGACATTTTGGAATGCTTTGGATGTGCTTAAGGGTGTATTTGAAATGCTGGAAGAGTCTTGTTTCGTTGTTTCTTTGAGAAAGAAATTTGGCCAAATGTTGAGATTTTTGCTAAGCCGCGCGCCTGTCAATTAGTGTCCGAGCTAGGGTTAGGGTTAGGTTGAAATGAACACTTAGACATTTAGGAATGTCTTGGATGTGTTTTACGGTGTATTTCAAATACTGGTAGAGTGTTGTTTCGTTGTTTCATTAAGAAAGAAGTTTGGCCCAATTTTGGGATTATTGCTAAGCCGCGCACCTGTCAAATAGTGTCCGAGCTAGGTTTAGGGTTTAGTTGAAAACAACACCTAGACATTTTGGAAAGCCTTGGATGTGTTTTAGGGTGAATTTGAAATGCTGGAAGAGTCTTGTTTCGTTGTTTTTTTGAGAAAGAAATTTGGCCAAATTTTGAGATTTGTCAAATAGTGTGTGTCAAATAGTATCGAGCTAGGGTTAGGGTTAGGTAGATAACAACACCTGGACATTTAGGAATGCCCTGGATGTGTTTTACGGTGTATTTCAAACACTGGTAGAGTGTTGTTTCGTTGTTTCATTAAGAAAGAAGTTTGGCCCAATTTTGGGATTATTGCTAAGCCGCGCACCTGTCAAATAGTGTCCGAGCTAGGTTTAGGGTTTAGTTGAAAACAACACCTAGACATTTTGGAAAGCCTTGGATGTGTTTTAGGGTGTATTTGAAATGCTGGAAGAGTGTTGTTTCGTTATTTCTTTGAGAAAGAAATTTGGCCAAATTTTTGAGATTTTTGCTAAGCCGCGCGCCTGTCAAATAGTGTCTGAACTAGGGTTAGGATTAGGTTGAAAACAGTACCTAGACATTTTGGAATGCCTTGGATGTGTTTAAGGGTGAATTTGAAATGCTGGAAGAGTCTTGTTTCGTTGTTTTTTTGAGAAAGAAATTTGGCCAAATTTTGAGATTTGTCAAATAGTGCCTGTTAAATAGTGTCCGAGCTAGGGTTAGGGTTAGGTTGAAAACAACACCTAGACATTTTGGAATGCCTTGGATGTATTTTACGGTGTATTTGAAATGCTGGAAGAGTGTTGTTTCGTTATTTCATTGAGAAAGAAATTTGGCCAAATTTTGAGATTTTTGTTAAGCCGCGCGCCTGTCAAATAGTATCGAGCTAGGGTTAGGGTTAGGTAGATAACAACACCTGGACATTTTGGAATGCCTTGGATGTGTTTTAGGGTGTATTTGAAATGCTGGAAGAATGTTGTTTCGTTGTTTCTTTGAGAAAGTAATTTGGCTCAATTTTTTAGATTTTTGCTAAGCCGCGCGCCTGTCAAATAGTGTCCGAGCTAGGTTTAGGGTTAGGTTGATAACAACACCTAGACATTTTGGAATGCCTTGGATGTGTTTTAGGGTGTATTTGAAATGCTGCAATAGAGTTGCTTTCTTGTTTCTTTGAGAAAGAAATTTTGCCAAATTTTGAGATTCTTGCTAAGCCGCGCGCCTGTCGAATAGTGTCTGAACTAGGGTTAGGGTTAGGTTGAAAACAACACCTGGACATTTTGGAATGCCTTGGGTGTGTTTTAGGGTGTATTTGAAATGCTGCAAGACAGTTGCTTTTTTGTTTCATTGAGAAAGAAATTTGGCCAAATTTTGAGATTTTTGCTAAGCCGCGCGCCTGTCAAATAGTGTCTGAACTAGGGTTAGGGTTAGGTTGAAAACAACACCTGGACATTTTGGAATGCCTTGTGTGTGTTTTAGGGCGAATTTGAAATGCTGGATGAGTGTTGTTTCGTTGTTTCATTGAGAAAGAAATTTGTCCAAATTTTGAGATTTGTCAAATAGTGCCTGTCAAATAGTGTCTGAGCTAGGGTTAGGGTTAGGTTGAAAACAACACCTAGACATTTTGGAATGCCTTGGATGTATTTTGCGGTGTATTTGAAATGCTGGAAGAGTGTTGTTTCATTGTTTCTTTGAGAAAGAAATTTGGCTCAATTTTGATATTTTTGCTAAGCCGCGCACCTGTCAAATAGTATCGAGCTAGGGTTAGGGTTAGGTAGATAACAACACCTAGACATTTTGGAATGCCTTGGATGTATTTTAGGGTGTATTTGAAATGCTGGAAGAGTGTTGTTTCGTTGTTTCTTTGAGAAAGAAATCTGGTCCAATTTTGAGATTTTTGATAAGCCACGCGCCTGTCAAATAGTGTCCGAGCTAGGGTTAGGGTTATGTAGAAAACAACACCTAGACATTTTGGAATGCCTTGGATGTGTTTTAGGGTGTATTTGAAATGCTGGAAGAGTGTTGTTTCGTTCTGTTTTTGAGAAAGAAATTTGGCCCAATTTTGATATTTTTGCTAAGCCGCGCGCCTGTCAAATGGTGTCCGAGCTAGGGTTAGGATAAGGTAGATAACAACACCTAGACATTTTGGAACGCCTTGGTTGTGTTTCAGGGTGTATTTGAAATGCTGCAAGAGAGTTGCTTTTTTGTTTCTTTGAGAAAGGAATTTGGCCCAATTTTGAGATTTTTGCTAAGCCGCGCGCCTGTCAAATAGTGTCCAAGCTAGGGTTAGGGTTAGATTGAAAAGAACACCTAGACATTTTGGAATGCCTTGGATGTGTTTTAGGGTGTATTTGAAATGCTGGAAGAGTGTTGTTTCGTTGTTTATTTGAGAAAGAAATTTGGCTCAATTTTGAGATTTTTGCTAAGCCACGCGCCTGTCAAATAGTGTCTGAGCTAGGGTTAGGGTTAGGTAGAAAACAACACCTAGACATTTGTAATGCCTTGGATGTATTGTAGGGTGTATTTGAAATGCTGGAAGAGTGTTGTTTCGTTGTTTCTTTGAGAAAGAAATTTGGCCAAATTTTGAGATTTGTCAAATAGTGCCTGTCAAATAGCTAGGGTTAGGGTTAGGTAGAAAACAACACCTAGACATTTTGGAATGCCTTGGATGTGTTTTAGGGTGTATTTGAAATGCTGGAAGAGTGTCGTTTCATTGTTTCTTTGAGAAAGAAATTTGGCCCAATTTTGAGATTTTTGTTAAGCCGCGCGCCTGTCAAATAGTATCGAGCTAGGGTTAGGGTTAGGTAGATAACAACACCTAGACATTTTGGAATGCCTTGGATGTGTTTTAGGGTGTATTTGAAATGCTGCAATAGAGTTACTTTCTAGTTTCTTTGAGAAAGAAATTTTGCCAAATTTTGACATTCTTCCTAAGCCGCGCGCCTCTCAAATAGTGTCTGAACTAGGGTTAGGGTTAGGTTGAAAACAACACCTGGACATTTTGGAATGCCTTGGGTGTGTTTTAGGGTGTATTTGAAATGCTGCAAGAGAGTTGCTTTTTTGTTTCATTGAGAAAGAAATTTGGCCAAATTTTGAGATTTTTGCTCAGCCGCGCGCCTGTCAAATAGTGTCCGAGCTAGGGTTAGGGTTAGGTTGAAAAGAACAACTAGACATTTTGTAATGCCTTGGATGTGTTTTAGAGTGTATTTGAAATGCTGGAAGAGTGTTGTTTCGTTATTTCTTTGAGAAAGAAATTTGGCCAAATGTTGAGATTTTTCCTAAGCCACGCGCCTGTCAATTATTGTCCGAGCTAGGGTTAGGGTTAGGTTGAAATGAACACCTAGACATTTAGGAATGCCTTGGATGTGTTTTACGGTGTATTTGAAATGCTGGAAGAGTCTTGTTTCGTTGTTTCTTTGAGAAAGAAATTTGGCTCAATTTGGGGATTTTTGCTAAGCCGCGCGCCTGTCAAATAGTGTCCGAGCTAGGGTTAGGATTAGGTAGAAAACAGTACCTAGACATTTTGGAATGCTTTGGATGTGCTTAAGGGTGTATTTGAAATGCTGGAAGAGTCTTGTTTCGTTGTTTCTTTGAGAAAGAAATTTGGCCAAATGTTGAGATTTTTCCTAAGCCGCGCGCCTGTCAATTAGTGTCCGAGCTAGGGTTAGGGTTAGGTTGAAATGAACACTTAGACATTTAGGAATGCCTTGGATGTGTTTTACGGTGTATTTCAAATACTGGTAGAGTGTTGTTTCGTTGTTTCATTAAGAAAGAAGTTTGGCCCAATTTTGGGATTATTGCTAAGCCGCGCACCTGTCAAATAGTGTCCGAGCTAGGTTTAGGGTTTAGTTGAAAACAACACCTAGACATTTTGGAAAGCCTTGGATGTGTTTTAGGGTGAATTTGAAATGCTGGAAGAGTCTTGTTTCGTTGTTTTTTTGAGAAAGAAATTTGGCCAAATTTTGAGATTTGTCAAATAGTGCGTGTCAAATAGTATCGAGCTAGGGTTAGGGTTAGGTAGATAACAACACCTGGACATTTAGGAATGCCTTGGATGTGTTTTACGGTGTATTTCAAACACTGGTAGAGTGTTGTTTCGTTGTTTCATGAAGAAAGAAGTTTGGCCCAATTTTGGGATTATTGCTAAGCCGCGCACCTGTCAAATAGTGTCCGAGCTAGGTTTAGGGTTTAGTTGAAAACAACACCTAGACATTTTGGAAAGCCTTGGATGTGTTTTAGGGTGTATTTGAAATGCTGGAAGAGTCTTGTTTCGTTGTTTTTTTGAGAAAGAAATTTGGCCAAATTTTGAGATTTGTCAAATAGTGTGTGTCAAATAGTATCGAGCTAGGGTTAGGGTTAGGTAGATAACAACACCTGGACATTTAGGAATGCCCTGGATGTGTTTTAGGGTGTATTTGAAATGCTGGAAGAGTGTTGTTTCGTTGTTTCTTTGAGAAAGAAATTTGGCTGAATTTTTTAGATTTTTGCTAAGCCGCGCGCCTATCAAATATTGTCCGAGCTAGGTTTAGGGTTAGGTTGAAAAGAACACCTAGACATTTTGGAATGCCTTGGATGTGTTTTAGGGTGTATTTGAAATGCTGGAAGAGTGTTGTTTCGTTGTTTCATTGAGAAAGAAACTTGGCCAAATTTTGAGATTTTTGTTAAGCCGTGCGACTGTCAAATAGTTTCCGAGCAAGGGTCAGGGTTAGGTAGATAACAACACCTAGACATTTTGGAATGCCTTGGATGTGTTTTTGGGTGTATTTGAAATGCTGCAATAGAGTTGCTTTCTTGTTTCTTTGAGAAAGAAATTTTGCCAAATTTTGAGATTCTTGCTAAGCCGCGCGCCTGTCAAATAGTGTCTGAACTAGGGTTAGGGTTAGATTGAAAACAACACCTGGACATTTTGGAATGCCTTGGGTGTGTTTTAGGGTGTATTTGAAATGCTGGAAGAGTCTTGTTTCGTTTGTTTCTTTGAGAATGAAATTTGGATCAATTTTGAGATTGTTGCTAAGCTGCGCGCCTGTCAAATAGTGTCCGAGCTAGGTTTAGGGTTTAGTTGAAAACAACACCTAGACATTTTGCAAAGCCTTGGATGTGTTTTAGGGTGTATTTGAAATGCTGGAAGAGTGTTGTTTCGTTATTTCTTTGAGAAAGAAATTTGGCCAAATTTTTTAGATTTTTGCTAAGCCGCGCGCCTGTCAAATAGTGTCCGAGCTAGGGTTAGGATTAGTTAGAAAACAACACCTAGACATTTTGGAATGCCTTGGATGTGTTTAAGGGTGTATTTGAAATGCTGGAAGAGTCTTGTTTCGTTGTTTTTTTGAGAAAGAAATTTGGCTCAATTTGGGGATTTTTGCTAAGCCGCGCGCCTGTCAAATAGTGTCCGAGCTAGGGTTAGGATTAGGTAGAAAACAGTACCTAGACATTTTGGAATGCTTTGGATGTGCTTAAGGGTGTATTTGAAATGCTGGAAGAGTCTTGTTTCGTTGTTTCTTTGAGAAAGAAATTTGGCCAAATGTTGAGATTTTTCCTAAGCCGCGCGCCTGTCAATTAGTGTCCGAGCTAGGGTTAGGGTTAGGTTGAAATGAACACTTAGACATTTAGGAATGCCTTGGATGTGTTTTACGGTGTATTTCAAATACTGGTAGAGTGTTGTTTCGTTGTTTCATTAAGAAAGAAGTTTGGCCCAATTTTGGGATTATTGCTAAGCCGCGCACCTGTCAAATAGTGTCCGAGCTAGGTTTAGGGTTTAGTTGAAAACAACACCTAGACATTTTGGAAAGCCTTGGATGTGTTTTAGGGTGAATTTGAAATGCTGGAAGAGTCTTGTTTCGTTGTTTTTTTGAGAAAGAAATTTGGCCAAATTTTGAGATTTGTCAAATAGTGCGTGTCAAATAGTATCGAGCTAGGGTTAGGGTTAGGTAGATAACAACACCTGGACATTTAGGAATGCCTTGGATGTGTTTTACGGTGTATTTCAAACACTGGTAGAGTGTTGTTTCGTTGTTTCATTAAGAAAGAAGTTTGGCCCAATTTTGGGATTATTGCTAAGCCGCGCACCTGTCAAATAGTGTCCGAGCTAGGTTTAGGGTTTAGTTGAAAACAACACCTAGACATTTTGGAAAGCCTTGGATGTGTTTTAGGGTGTATTTGAAATGCTGGAAGAGTGTTGTTTCGTTATTTCTTTGAGAAAGAAATTTGGCCAAATTTTTGAGATTTTTGCTAAGCCGCGCGCCTGTCAAATAGTGTCTGAACTAGGGTTAGGATTAGGTTGAAAACAGTACCTAGACATTTTGGAATGCCTTGGATGTGTTTAAGGGTGAATTTGAAATGCTGGAAGAGTCTTGTTTCGTTGTTTTTTTGAGAAAGAAATTTGGCCAAATTTTGAGATTTGTCAAATAGTGCCTGTTAAATAGTGTCCGAGCTAGGGTTAGGGTTAGGTTGAAAACAACACCTAGACATTTTGGAATGCCTTGGATGTATTTTACGGTGTATTTGAAATGCTGGAAGAGTGTTGTTTCGTTATTTCATTGAGAAAGAAATTTGGCCAAATTTTGAGATTTTTGTTAAGCCGCGCGCCTGTCAAATAGTATCGAGCTAGGGTTAGGGTTAGGTAGATAACAACACCTGGACATTTTGGAATGCCTTGGATGTGTTTTAGGGTGTATTTGAAATGCTGGAAGAATGTTGTTTCGTTGTTTCTTTGAGAAAGTAATTTGGCTCAATTTTTTAGATTTTTGCTAAGCCGCGCGCCTATCAAATAGTGTCCGAGCTAGGTTTAGGGTTAGGTTGAAAACAACACCTGGACATTTTGGAATGCCTTGTGTGTGTTTTAGGGCGAATTTGAAATGCTGGATGAGTGTTGTTTCGTTGTTTCATTGAGAAAGAAATTTGTCCAAATTTTGAGATTTGTCAAATAGTGCCTGTCAAATAGTGTCCGAGCTAGGGTTAGGATTAGGTTGAAAACAGTACCTAGACATTTTGGAATGCCTTGGATGTGTTTAAGGGTGAATTTGAAATGCTGGAAGAGTCTTGTTTCGTTGTTTTTTTGAGAAAGAAATTTGGCCAAATTTTGAGATTTGTCAAATAGTGCCTGTTAAATAGTGTCCGAGCTAGGGTTAGGGTTAGGTTGAAAACAACACCTAGACATTTTGGAATGCCTTGGATGTATTTTACGGTGTATTTGAAATGCTGGAAGAGTGTTGTTTCGTTATTTCATTGAGAAAGAAATTTGGCCAAATTTTGAGATTTTTGTTAAGCCGCGCGCCTGTCAAATAGTATCGAGCTAGGGTTAGGGTTAGGTAGATAACAACACCTGGACATTTTGGAATGCCTTGGATGTGTTTTAGGGTGTATTTGAAATGCTGGAAGAATGTTGTTTCGTTGTTTCTTTGAGAAAGTAATTTGGCTCAATTTTTTAGATTTTTGCTAAGCCGCGCGCCTATCAAATAGTGTCCGAGCTAGGTTTAGGGTTAGGTTGATAACAACACCTAGACATTTTGGAATGCCTTGGATGTGTTTTAGGGTGTATTTGAAATGCTGCAATAGAGTTGCTTTCTTGTTTCTTTGAGAAAGAAATTTTGCCAAATTTTGAGATTCTTGCTAAGCCGCGCGCCTGTCGAATAGTGTCTGAACTAGGGTTAGGGTTAGGTTGAAAACAACACCTGGACATTTTGGAATGCCTTGGGTGTGTTTTAGGGTGTATTTGAAATGCTGCAAGACAGTTGCTTTTTTGTTTCTTTGAGAAAGAAATTTGGCCAAATTTTTGAGATTTTTGCTAAGCCGCGCGCCTGTCAAATAGTGTCTGAACTAGGGTTAGGATTAGGTTGAAAACAGTACCTAGACATTTTGGAATGCCTTGGATGTGTTTAAGGGTGAATTTGAAATGCTGGAAGAGTCTTGTTTCGTTGTTTTTTTGAGAAAGAAATTTGGCCAAATTTTGAGATTTGTCAAATAGTGCCTGTTAAATAGTGTCCGAGCTAGGGTTAGGGTTAGGTTGAAAACAACACCTAGACATTTTGGAATGCCTTGGATGTATTTTACGGTGTATTTGAAATGCTGGAAGAGTGTTGTTTCGTTATTTCATTGAGAAAGAAATTTGGCCAAATTTTGAGATTTTTGTTAAGCCGCGCGCCTGTCAAATAGTATCGAGCTAGGGTTAGGGTTAGGTAGATAACAACACCTGGACATTTTGGAATGCCTTGGATGTGTTTTAGGGTGTATTTGAAATGCTGGAAGAATGTTGTTTCGTTGTTTCTTTGAGAAAGTAATTTGGCTCAATTTTTTAGATTTTTGCTAAGCCGCGCGCCAGTCAAATAGTGTCCGAGCTAGGTTTAGGGTTAGGTTGATAACAACACCTAGACATTTTGGAATGCCTTGGATGTGTTTTAGGGTGTATTTGAAATGCTGCAATAGAGTTGCTTTCTTGTTTCTTTGAGAAAGAAATTTTGCCAAATTTTGAGATTCTTGCTAAGCCGCGCGCCTGTCGAATAGTGTCTGAACTAGGGTTAGGGTTAGGTTGAAAACAACACCTGGACATTTTGGAATGCCTTGGGTGTGTTTTAGGGTGTATTTGAAATGCTGCAAGACAGTTGCTTTTTTGTTTCATTGAGAAAGAAATTTGGCCAAATTTTGAGATTTTTGCTAAGCCGCGCGCCTGTCAAATAGTGTCTGAACTAGGGTTAGGGTTAGGTTGAAAACAACACCTGGACATTTTGGAATGCCTTGTGTGTGTTTTAGGGCGAATTTGAAATGCTGGATGAGTGTTGTTTCGTTGTTTCATTGAGAAAGAAATTTGTCCAAATTTTGAGATTTGTCAAATAGTGCCTGTCAAATAGTGTCCGAGCTAGGGTTAGGGTTAGGTTGAAAACAACACCTAGACATTTTGGAATGCCTTGGATGTATTTTGCGGTGTATTTGAAATGCTGGAAGAGTGTTGTTTCGTTGTTTCTTTGAGAAAGAAATTTGGCTCAATTTTGATATTTTTGCTAAGCCGCGCACCTGTCAAATAGTATCGAGCTAGGGTTAGGGTTAGGTAGATAACAACACCTAGACATTTTGGAATGCCTTGGATGTGTTTTAGGGTGTATTTGAAATGCCTGAAGAGTGTTGTTTCGTTGTTTCTTTGAGAAAGAAATTTGGCTGAATTTTTTAGATTTTTGCTAAGCCGCGCGCCTATCAAATATTGTCCGAGCTAGGTTTAGGGTTAGGTTGAAAAGAACACCTAGACATTTTGGAATGCCTTGGATGTGTTTTAGGGTGTATTTGAAATGCTGGAAGAGTGTTGTTTCGTTGTTTCATTGAGAAAGAAACTTGGCCAAATTTTGAGATTTTTGTTAAGCCGTGCGACTGTCAAATAGTTTCCGAGCAAGGGTCAGGGTTAGGTAGATAACAACACCTAGACATTTTGGAATGCCTTGGATGTGTTTTTGGGTGTATTTGAAATGCTGCAATAGAGTTGCTTTCTTGTTTCTTTGAGAAAGAAATTTTGCCAAATTTTGAGATTCTTGCTAAGCCGCGCGCCTGTCAAATAGTGTCTGAACTAGGGTTAGGGTTAGATTGAAAACAACACCTGGACATTTTGTAATGCCTTGGGTGTGTTTTAGGGTGTATTTGAAATGCTGGAAGAGTCTTGTTTCGTTTGTTTCTTTGAGAATGAAATTTGGATCAATTTTGAGATTGTTGCTAAGCTGCGCGCCTGTCAAATAGTGTACGAGCTAGGTTTAGGGTTTAGTTGAAAACAACACCTAGACATTTTGCAAAGCCTTGGATGTGTTTTAGGGTGTATTTGAAATGCTGGAAGAGTGTTGTTTCGTTATTTCTTTGAGAAAGAAATTTGGCCAAATTTTTTAGATTTTTGCTAAGCCGCGCGCCTGTCAAATAGTGTCCGAGCTAGGGTTAGGATTAGTTAGAAAACAACACCTAGACATTTTGGAATGCCTTGGATGTGTTTAAGGGTGTATTTGAAATGCTGGAAGAGTCTTGTTTCGTTGTTTTTTTGAGAAAGAAATTTGGCTCAATTTGGGGATTTTTGCTAAGCCGCGCGCCTGTCAAATAGTGTCCGAGCTAGGGTTAGGATTAGGTAGAAAACAGTACCTAGACATTTTGGAATGCTTTGGATGTGCTTAAGAGTGTATTTGAAATGCTGGAAGAGTCTTGTTTCGTTGTTTCTTTGAGAAAGAAATTTGGCCAAATGTTGAGATTTTTCCTAAGCCGCGCGCCTGTCAATTAGTGTCCGAGCTAGGGTTAGGGTTAGGTTGAAATGAACACTTAGACATTTAGGAATGCCTTGGATGTGTTTTACGGTGTATTTCAAATACTGGTAGAGTGTTGTTTCGTTGTTTCATTAAGAAAGAAGTTTGGCCCAATTTTGGGATTATTGCTAAGCCGCGCACCTGTCAAATAGTGTCCGAGCTAGGTTTAGGGTTTAGTTGAAAACAACACCTAGACATTTTGGAAAGCCTTGGATGTGTTTTAGGGTGAATTTGAAATGCTGGAAGAGTCTTGTTTCGTTGTTTTTTTGAGAAAGAAATTTGGCCAAATTTTGAGATTTGTCAAATAGTGCGTGTCAAATAGTATCGAGCTAGGGTTAGGGTTAGGTAGATAACAACACCTGGACATTTAGGAATGCCTTGGATGTGTTTTACGGTGTATTTCAAACACTGGTAGAGTGTTGTTTCGTTGTTTCATGAAGAAAGAAGTTTGGCCCAATTTTGGGATTATTGCTAAGCCGCGCACCTGTCAAATAGTGTCCGAGCTAGGTTTAGGGTTTAGTTGAAAACAACACCTAGACATTTTGGAATGCCTTGGATGTATTTTACGGTGTATTTGAAATGCTGGAAGAGTGTTGTTTCGTTATTTCATTGAGAAAGAAATTTGGCCAAATTTTGAGATTTTTGTTAAGCCGCGCGCCTGTCAAATAGTATCGAGCTAGGGTTAGGGTTAGGTAGATAACAACACCTGGACATTTTGGAATGCCTTGGATGTGTTTTAGGGTGTATTTGAAATGCTGGAAGAATGTTGTTTCGTTGTTTCTTTGAGAAAGTAATTTGGCTCAATTTTTTAGATTTTTGCTAAGCCGCGCGCCAGTCAAATAGTGTCCGAGCTAGGTTTAGGGTTAGGTTGATAACAACACCTAGACATTTTGGAATGCCTTGGATGTGTTTTAGGGTGTATTTGAAATGCTGCAATAGAGTTGCTTTCTTGTTTCTTTGAGAAAGAAATTTTGCCAAATTTTGACATTCTTGCTAAGCCGCGCGCCTGTCGAATAGTGTCTGAACTAGGGTTAGGGTTAGGTTGAAAACAACACCTGGACATTTTGGAATGCCTTGGGTGTGTTTTAGGGTGTATTTGAAATGCTGCAAGACAGTTGCTTTTTTGTTTCATTGAGAAAGAAATTTGGCCAAATTTTGAGATTTTTGCTAAGCCGCGCGCCTGTCAAATAGTGTCTGAACTAGGGTTAGGGTTAGGTTGAAAACAACACCTGGACATTTTGGAATGCCTTGTGTGTGTTTTAGGGCGAATTTGAAATGCTGGATGAGTGTTGTTTCGTTGTTTCATTGAGAAAGAAATTTGTCCAAATTTTGAGATTTGTCAAATAGTGCCTGTCAAATAGTGTCCGAGCTAGGGTTAGGGTTAGGTTGAAAACAACACCTAGACATTTTGGAATGCCTTGGATGTATTTTGCGGTGTATTTGAAATGCTGGAAGAGTGTTGTTTCGTTGTTTCTTTGAGAAAGAAATTTGGCTCAATTTTGATATTTTTGCTAAGCCGCGCACCTGTCAAATAGTATCGAGCTAGGGTTAGGGTTAGGTAGATAACAACACCTAGACATTTTGGAATGCCTTGGATGTGTTTTAGGGTGTATTTGAAATGCCTGAAGAGTGTTGTTTCGTTGTTTCTTTGAGAAAGAAATTTGGCTGAATTTTTTAGATTTTTGCTAAGCCGCGCGCCTGTCAAATAGTGTCCGAGCTAGGTTTAGGGTTAGGTTGAAAAGAACACCTAGACATTTTGGAATGCCTTGGATGTGTTTTAGGGTGTATTTGAAATGCTGGAAGAGTGTTGTTTCGTTGTTTCTTTGAGAAAGAAATTTGGCCAAATTTTGAGATTTTGGCTAAGCCGCGCGCCTGTCAAATAGTGTCTGAACTAGGGTTAGGGTTAGGTTGAAAACAACACCTGGACATTTTGGAATGCCTTGGGTGTGTTTTAGGGCGAATTTGAAATACTGGAAGGCTCTTGTTTCGTTGTTTTTTTGAGAAAGAAATTTGGCCAAATTTTGAGATTTGTCAAATATTGCCTGTCAAATAGTGTCCGAGCTAGGGTTAGGGTTAGGTTGAAAACAACACCTAGACATTTTGGAATGCCTTGGATGTATTTTACGGTGTATTTGAAATGCTGGAAGAGTGTTGTTTCGTTATTTCTTTGAGAAAGAAATTTGGCCAAATTTTGAGATTTTTGCTAAGCCGCGCGCCTGTCAAATAGTGTCTGAACTAGGGTTAGGGTTAGGTTGAAAACAACACCTGGACATTTTGGAATGCCTTGGGTGTGTTTTAGGGCGAATTTGAAATACTGGAAGAGTGTTGTTTCGTTGTTTCATTGAGAAAGAAATTTGTCCAAATTTTGAGATTTGTCAAATAGTGCCTGTCAAATAGTGTCCGAGCTAGGTTTAGGGTTTATTTGAAAACAACACCTAGACATTTTGGATAGCCTTGGATGTGTTTTAGCGTGTATTTGAAATGCTGGAAGGGTGTTGTTTCGTTATTTCTTTGAGAAAGAAATTTGGCTCAATTTTGATATTTTTGCTAAGCCGCGCACCTGTCAAATAGTATCGAGCTAGGGTTAGGGTTAGGTAGATAACAACACCTAGACATTTTGGAATGCCTTGGATGTGTTTTAGGGTGTATTTGAAATGCTGGAAGAGTGTTGTTTCGTTGTTTCTTTGAGAAAGAAATTTGGCTGAATTTTTTAGATTTTTGCTAAGCCGCGCGCCTATCAAATATTGTCCGAGCTAGGTTTAGGGTTAGGTTGAAAAGAACACCTAGACATTTTGGAATGCCTTGGATGTGTTTTAGGGTGTATTTGAAATGCTGGAAGAGTGTTGTTTCGTTGTTTCATTGAGAAAGAAACTTGGCCAAATTTTGAGATTTTTGTTAAGCCGTGCGACTGTCAAATAGTTTCCGAGCAAGGGTCAGGGTTAGGTAGATAACAACACCTAGACATTTTGGAATGCCTTGGATGTGTTTTTGGGTGTATTTGAAATGCTGCAATAGAGTTGGTTTCTTGTTTCTTTGAGAAAGAAATTTTGCCAAATTTTGAGATTCTTGCTAAGCCGCGCGCCTGTCAAATAGTGTCTGAACTAGGGTTAGGGTTAGATTGAAAACAACACCTGGACATTTTGTAATGCCTTGGGTGTGTTTTAGGGTGTATTTGAAATGCTGGAAGAGTCTTGTTTCGTTTGTTTCTTTGAGAATGAAATTTGGATCAGTTTTGAGATTGTTGCTAAGCTGCGCGCCTGTCAAATAGTGTCCGAGCTAGGTTTAGGGTTTAGTTGAAAACAACACCTAGACATTTTGCAAAGCCTTGGATGTGTTTTAGGGTGTATTTGAAATGCTGGAAGAGTGTTGTTTCGTTATTTCTTTGAGAAAGAAATTTGGCCAAATTTTTTAGATTTTTGCTAAGCCGCGCGCCTGTCAAATAGTGTCCGAGCTAAGGTTAGGATTAGTTAGAAAACAACACCTAGACATTTTGGAATGCCTTGGATGTGTTTAAGGGTGTATTTGAAATGCTGGAAGAGTCTTGTTTCGTTGTTTTTTTGAGAAAGAAATTTGGCTCAATTTGGGGATTTTTGCTAAGCCGCGCGCCTGTCAAATAGTGTCCGAGCTAGGGTTAGGATTAGGTAGAAAACAGTACCTAGACATTTTGGAATGCTTTGGATGTGCTTAAGGGTGTATTTGAAATGCTGGAAGAGTCTTGTTTCGTTGTTTCTTTGAGAAAGAAATTTGGCCAAATGTTGAGATTTTTCCTAAGCCGCGCGCCTGTCAATTAGTGTCCGAGCTAGGGTTAGGGTTAGGTTGAAATGAACACTTAGACATTTAGGAATGCCTTGGATGTGTTTTACGGTGTATTTCAAATACTGGTAGAGTGTTGTTTCGTTGTTTCATTAAGAAAGAAGTTTGGCCCAATTTTGGGATTATTGCTAAGCCGCGCACCTGTCAAATAGTGTCCGAGCTAGGTTTAGGGTTTAGTTGAAAACAACACCTAGACATTTTGGAAAGCCTTGGATGTGTTTTAGGGTGAATTTGAAATGCTGGAAGAGTCTTGTTTCGTTGTTTTTTTGAGAAAGAAATTTGGCCAAATTTTGAGATTTGTCAAATAGTGCGTGTCAAATAGTATCGAGCTAGGGTTAGGGTTAGGTAGATAACAACACCTGGACATTTAGGAATGCCTTGGATGTGTTTTACGGTGTATTTCAAACACTGGTAGAGTGTTGTTTCGTTGTTTCATTAAGAAAGAAGTTTGGCCCAATTTTGGGATTATTGCTAAGCCGCGCACCTGTCAAATAGTGTCCGAGCTAGGTTTAGGGTTTAGTTGAAAACAACACCTAGACATTTTGGAAAGCCTTGGATGTGTTTTAGGGTGTATTTGAAATGCTGGAAGAGTGTTGTTTCGTTATTTCTTTGAGAAAGAAATTTGGCCAAATTTTTGAGATTTTTGCTAAGCCGCGCGCCTGTCAAATAGTGTCTGAACTAGGGTTAGGATTAGGTTGAAAACAGTACCTAGACATTTTGGAATGCCTTGGATGTGTTTAAGGGTGAATTTGAAATGCTGGAAGAGTCTTGTTTCGTTGTTTTTTTGAGAAAGAAATTTGGCCAAATTTTGAGATTTGTCAAATAGTGCCTGTTAAATAGTGTCCGAGCTAGGGTTAGGGTTAGGTTGAAAACAACACCTAGACATTTTGGAATGCCTTGGATGTATTTTACGGTGTATTTGAAATGCTGGAAGAGTGTTGTTTCGTTATTTCATTGAGAAAGAAATTTGGCCAAATTTTGAGATTTTTGTTAAGCCGCGCGCCTGTCAAATAGTATCGAGCTAGGGTTAGGGTTAGGTAGATAACAACACCTGGACATTTTGGAATGCCTTGGATGTGTTTTAGGGTGTATTTGAAATGCTGGAAGAATGTTGTTTCGTTGTTTCTTTGAGAAAGTAATTTGGCTCAATTTTTTAGATTTTTGCTAAGCCGTGCGCCTGTCAAATAGTGTCCGAGCTAGGTTTAGGGTTAGGTTGATAACAACACCTAGACATTTTGGAATGCCTTGGATGTGTTTTAGGGTGTATTTGAAATGCTGCAATAGAGTTGCTTTCTTGTTTCTTTGAGAAAGAAATTTTGCCAAATTTTGAGATTCTTGCTAAGCCGCGCGCCTGTCGAATAGTGTCTGAACTAGGGTTAGGGTTAGGTTGAAAACAACACCTGGACATTTTGGAATGCCTTGGGTGTGTTTTAGGGTGTATTTGAAATGCTGCAAGACAGTTGCTTTTTTGTTTCATTGAGAAAGAAATTTGGCCAAATTTTGAGATTTTTGCTAAGCCGCGCGCCTGTCAAATAGTGTCTGAACTAGGGTTAGGGTTAGGTTGAAAACAACACCTGGACATTTTGGAATGCCTTGTGTGTGTTTTAGGGCGAATTTGAAATGCTGGATGAGTGTTGTTTCGTTGTTTCATTGAGAAAGAAATTTGTCCAAATTTTGAGATTTGTCAAATAGTGCCTGTCAAATAGTGTCTGAGCTAGGGTTAGGGTTAGGTTGAAAACAACACCTAGACATTTTGGAATGCCTTGAATGTATTTTGCGGTGTATTTGAAATGCTGGAAGAGTGTTGTTTCGTTGTTTCTTTGAGAAAGAAATTTGGCTCAATTTTGATATTTTTGCTAAGCCGCGCACCTGTCAAATAGTATCGAGCTAGGGTTAGGGTTAGGTAGATAACAACACCTAGACATTTTGGAATGCCTTGGATGTGTTTTAGGGTGTATTTGAAATGCTGGAAGAGTGTTGTTTCGTTGTTTCTTTGAGAAAGAAATTTGGCCAAATTTTGAGATTTTGGCTAAGCCGCGCGCCTGTCAAATAGTGTCTGAGATAGGGTTTGGATTAGGAAGAAAACAACACTTAGACATTTTGGAATGCCTTGAATGTATTTTAGGGTGTATTTGAAATGCTGGAAGAGTGTTGTTTCGTTGTTTCTTTGAGAAAGGAATTTGGCTCAATTTTGAGATGTTTGCTAAGCCGCGCGCCTGTCAACTACTATCCGAGCTAGGGTTAGGGTTAGGTTGAAAAGAACACCTAGACATTTTGGAATGCCTTGGATGTGTTTTAGTGTGTATTTGAAATGCTGCAAGGGAGTACTTTTTTGTTTCATTGAGAAAGAAATTTGGCTCAATTTTGAGATTTTTGCTAAGCTGCGCGCCTTTCAACTACAGATGCAGCCATTCAAAATGAGTGAGGTATTTCTCGGCATACCCCGGTGGGTGTGTCGCAGTATCACGCGGTATGACGCAGTTAACGTGGTGTCACGTGGTTAACTATCCGGCGTCGCCTTGTAAAACCGCCAGGGGGAGCTTAACCTCTCATGTACAGCATTTGAGCCTTTAATTTTGAACTGTGTATTACAGCATGTTAATCATCAGTCATTAAAATGTTGGTATATTTTATGAAAGCAAGATTGCTCAGTTGGACAAAAGTACACAACCTACCTTTATCAGAAATATTTATGCATCAAAGTCTTTACTGAAGATATTACTAATAGTATTAATAATGGATGACTTTGGACAAGCTGTATACTCAAAGTATAATTTCTTTAGCACATTTGTACAAGCACTTGGAATCTGTCCAAGCCATACTTTGTCAGGCATTTTGTTTTACTTCAACGGGCATAAAAACTTCCTTGCTTTTAACAGAGCGTTTCATAATTTCTAACTACGAAAATGATTTAAAATGCGACACCTATCATTCAACTAGAGCTTAAAATATCACAAGGATCCTCAAGAGCACAGCAAAGAGTGTATTAAAAGACACTTGTATTTATCAACGCTTTCTTTTCCGTATACCAGATTTTATGGAACCACTTCAGAGGGGTGTCAGCCAGTCAGATTCCAGGAATCGGCACTTTAAGGGAAAAATACACACCAGTATTCCATTTCTCCCTAACGATTTTAAGCATTGAAGTATTTAACTAGCATGTGAAATAGCGTGTGAAAAAGTGGTAGTTTTAAGCTTTTCTACTAATATAATATGGAATCGCGTATCTAAAGAATTTAATAACGGTATTCGTGTGCTGCGACAGGGCTGTGTAGGGCTGTTTCGCCTGCCTGTTCATGCGAGCTGTCTTGTAGCCGACTGGTCTAGGTGCGTGACTACCAGCTGGCAGGTTGTGTGTTCGAATCCAGCTGGTGCTAGACTTTTCTTTTAACAAACATTTCTTCGAAAAAATAGAATAGCGATATTATGGACAATCAATTGACTTTTATATTTCAAAATATCGCAACATGATCGATATTTGCGATATTTTGAACATATCTTCCCTTCTGACAGCGGTTCCTGCTTCTATTGTGTGTGTGTGTGTGCAACAGAGTAAATTTTTATAGAGAAATGGAGGCTGGACAGTATGCGTTACAATATAAACATTTATATTGATTTAAATCGTGTTCTGATTTAAATCGCAAACGCGTGTTTAATTATATGTGTTTTTTAATCATAATCAGGCTAATGCAACATAAATTGATACAGTATCTTTGTCTTCTAAGTATCTTAATAAACTTTCAGCATAGCTTTCTACCCGTCAAGATTTATATTTCTTGGGATTTTGGGATCAAATGTGGAAGGATTAGATTATAATCGTTTTTATTTGTCAAATACGTGATTGTATTTCTGAATGTTATGTGACACCTACAGTAGTTCACTGCTTTAAATACATCGAATTAAGAAAGTTATGTGTAGCACTTTAGAACTTTTTTCTGAACTAGGGAAAATCTGATCATGTTTCTCTATAACAATAATAAAAAACTTTATTTTACATATCGCCTTTAAAAGTGGCATCTCAAAGCAATACAGTAGATCGAAAAACAGTTAAAAGGGACCAAATTAAATACCAGACAATCGCAAACGCGTTTTCAATAAAATTATTTTATTCATTCAGCAGTTTGTGAGAGGGACATCCAGCAGGGAGAGACACACACACCGGTTTTCATTGACAAAATTGTTTTTTTTCAATTCCTCTTGTCTAACAGGAATGTTTTGTTTGTGGACAGACTGTTAGACAAGAGGAAAAGACCGCCTCCTCCTACGAAGCATTAATCGCGTATCTAAGGAAAATTGCAGTATACCTTTGTTCATGCACATCATTATACAGTACAGTATATCAATTTGTATTTCGATAAAAAAAAATCGTTTGCCCAGCCACTACTGTTGTTATTGTTTTTATCCTGTAAAGCGTTTCCTTTTTCTGCGTTTTCCATTTCCTTTTTCTGATCACTCGCTTTCTGGATACACATCTCACCTGTCCTGTTCTTTGTTTTCCTGGTTTGCTGATTATGCCTGCTGCGGTCCACTCCTACCCTCACACCTAAAGAATACTATTTTAAATTTCTTGGCGCAGTTCATTAACCCTTGTATGTGCTGTCCGCGCCGAAAATGCAATTAAAAAAAAGTCAAAAAACGCGCTCAAAATACAATTTATAGCTTAATAAGATACACTCCACAGGCAAATTTAATCCTGTGGCGCTGTGTGTTAGTTTCCTGACTCCCATTATTTAAACTGCGACACTGATCATTCATCTCTAAATAAACTTTATTTTATATAGCGTTTTAAGCGAATAGGTAATTAGATTGCTCATAAACCTAATCGCTTTTTCTACGTAAACACAGCGTGATTGCTCTCTGAAAATGCTTTTCCTTTATTTTTAAAGTAGGCTCAGATTTCAACTATAGATCGTATTATTATAAACTTTCTTGGAAAAATGTATTTTATGTAAACCATGTTTGCTATTAATTCATTTAGGGCTAAAATACGTTCATTGTCTTCCAATCGAGTCGAGTTGACATTGGAAGCCTGCCACACCCGGACTGTTAAACCAACGCATTAGCACGTCAAAGCCCGTATTGGTATTGAGCCAGTATTGTCTTTAGTATTCCCCCCCTCTCCCCTCAATTCAATTCAATTCAAGGTGTTTTATTTGCATGACAGATGGGTACAAGCAGTGTTGGGTATGTATATTGTAATGCTTACGGCAGACAGGCACTGTGTAAGAGCCGGCGCACCAGAGCAGCGCACCGAGGGAGCATCTGCATTTATAACTTAGTTTTTAAAATTAGTCAAGCAATATGAAGCATCTCCTTTTACGTTTAAGTCCCTTAAATACATTGAGCACAGCTTTCTCATCACTTAAGATTGTTTTTGATACCATCCTTACACAAAGCAGAAGGGAGATCTTAGTGCCTGAGCATAAAAAGAATAGGAGCATACTGCAACGCGTGTGAAGTCCATAAACGATATTAATTTTGGAACTTAAACATACAGTATATGGCTGGTCTCGGTACTTTAAAGAAAACATACACACCAGTATTCCATTTCTCCCTAAACATTTTAAGCATCGAAGTCTTTAACTAACGCGATACCGGAGTCAACAAGCATACTTTTAGAATTTGATTAAAAGGGAATATAATATGGAATCGCGTATCTCAAGAAATTAATAACGATATAATTATATTCATGTTGCAAAAGAACTGCAACGGACATAAAAACTCCCTTGCTTTTAACAGAGCGTTCCATAATTTCTAACTACGAAAATGCCAGGTGAAAGGATTTGTAAACATATTTTGTTAAAGCGAGTCAGTTTTTTCCGCAACACATAAAAGACATTTTTCCAAGAAAGTTTAGCCTTTGTCACTAATGAAACCACTAAATAAAGACATAAATATAGAAATCTTAAGATTTGTTTTATTTAATGTTGGTAGCAGGATGAACTGTCAGAGTGTATATTTTGTCGCAGAGTTGCTGCAAGATGTTAACAGTGAAAAAGGTATTTAGAAATGAGTTATTTCAAGATGAAAATTTTCAGAATAATTGCAAATCTAGCAGGATAGAGAAAGCACAGAAAACTGGCAGTTAGATTGATCAGATTAGTATGAAAAGTCATTTAGCAAAGGGAATGAGAAGAGTGACAAACTAGTATACTTTAGATCTTTTTAAATCTGATCATGTTTCCCTATAACAATAATAAAAAACTTTATTTGATATATCACCATTAAAGGTGGCATCTCAAAGCAATACAGTAGATGTAAAAACAGATAAAAGGACCACAGATTACAAAGTAAATGCATATAAGAAAGACAAGCAGTTAGAGGTGCTACCAAAATTAGAAAATGAAGCAGATACAGACACTAAGTCTTCTGAAAAGAAAGGTTCTGAGGTTAGATTTAAACTGGCCCTGGTGTGTGTGTGTTTGTGTCTGTCTGTCCTGTGATGGACTGGCGCTATGTCCAGGGTGTATTCTGCCTTGTGTCCGTCGCTTACTGGGATAGGCTCCAAATCCTCTGTACTGGATAAAGAGATTAGAAATGGATGGAAGTAAAGGCACTGTGTGGATGGAACTATACACAGTGTTAGAAACCCACTATGAAATGGCAGCATCTCACTGAGAATAAAACATTTTATAGGGCTGGCTTAAGGAAACAGCCTTTCCACCTCTCTTGCACATCAGTATCCATACCTAGTTATTTAAACAAATTGCCTCTAATTATAAACATCTTAATATGCTGGCTCTGTGGATCCGCATCAGCTATGTTTGCCCATTCCTTCAATTCATGTGCATCCAACACACAGTTCAAAGCTAGCAACTACACAAAATCTTAAATATGAGCTCTACTTGCCACTTACAATACCAACAGTACCAGCTAACTTTAGTAGTGACATTTTCATGGATCTTTTTAACAATAAAATTTTCACAATACAAATACTTTCTTTCTGTATGTGTTTATTTTGCAGTTTGAGTCTATGGCATTCCTTTGGGGGGTCTATACTCCAAGGCATGACTTTTTTATGGGAACATGACATTTTTTTAAAGTCTTTTAATGCAAGCTTCATATAAACCCTTAGCAGTGGTTACTGTCTGGAGCAGGTACTTGAATGGCACAGATTCATTGAAATGATTCAATTTCTTTTGAAAATATTTGGGATAATACATATTCCAGAAATCACAGCCGTTGAATTATCCAGAAATTAATTTCTCTCAGGGTGTATTTAACCCCTCATGGATGGCATTGTATGAAATGAGTTTGAAGTTCCCCATTTGCCTCTATTATGAGATGCTGTGGACACTATTTTATACATTTTAGGAGTGTCCATAGGAAGGTATGTTCTAGAAAGAGTGAACTTCTGTTTTGCCATTATTTTTAATAGGGGCGTTACATGTTTACACTTGGTGCTCCTACTAGAGGAGAGGATATGATTAATCTAGGCTTATCACAGAAACTGAAACACATCTGGTTGGTGAGTCTACTGTGGGTAAAATGTTACTGGTACCGCATGTTGTAAAGCTCGGTATTTTCTCTCTTGGCCTGACTTTTTTTAATGTCTGAGTGTTAGAATCCATGTTGTTGCTGGTAAGGGAATGGTAGGTGCTGTGATTGACACAGTCAAAGCCTTGTACAGAGATACCATTGTAGCTGTTTGACAGTATTTTAGATGCCCTTAGTTAAAAGCATGGGAGGAAGTACTGCCAAGGGAAGGGGGGGGAGCAAGGATTTTTTCTTTGAGTTTGTGAGGTTATTTTTTGTTATATTGTGTTTCAGAAAGCAAGATAATAAGATTTACTGTATGATAAAAAGAGAAAGAGCTGGAGTAGATCCTCAGATCAGTTTGCTACCAGCAATCAAACAAAAAAATGGAAAGAATTGTCTCCTCCTGATTGGAACCTTTCTTACTGTCTTATTATAATTTATCAGGCTACCTTTTAATTTCCACTGAGAGAAGGAAGTCACTTGTCATGCAGCTATTTTATTCTTCATTGCACAATATGCTCTAAGTTAGCAAATGAAACATGAAATAAATCAAGAATACGATTAACATGAATGTATAAACATCCAAACTATACTTTATCACATTTAATTATTGGGTTAGCTTTTTATTGAGCCAAACTGTTATAAATGTGTGAACGTATGTAAAATGGAAATATTTATATTTTTCTCTTTTCTGTTACCTGCCTGACAGCATTTTGTATCCCATTCTGTATATTACTGGAAAATATTAGACCCAACCTAAAGAATTCATGGGGGTAGTGGGACACAGTACTGCAAAGAGTCTCCTAAAGGGACAGAGCTATTAGTACTTATGTGTTTGAGTCTGGAGAATATAGTAAACTCTAAACATTAAGGGAATGCATGGAATCGGAAAATATAAATTGCATAGTACACAAGACTTAACTGGTTTTATTCTAGGAAAGTAGACAAGACTGAGTCATGGGACTCAGAGGATCCAAGGCTAGACTGAGTATAATAGGCTTCAGGCTTCTATTGTGACATGTACTGTAAATTACAGAAATGTTAAAAGTAAACAAAATAAAGTAACTAAAATGTGGTCTGAAATCACCCCTTTAGACACCCCTTTTACTTCACTGGTGTCAGATATGAAAGGCAATAGTCTCCCGTTCTGTCTGCTGTGTGTTGCAGCAGAGGGAGTCCCTGCAGCTGAAAGGGGCAGAGTAACTTGCATGCCCTCTAGTACAGTTTACACATGCACGACTTTAAAAGCTAGCAAGACAGGTTTCGATTCACATTAGCTGGCGAGCCTTGTTAAAAAACGAATGATAATGTAACATGCCACTGTTCATGAACAAAGTTATAGTGAGATTTCCTAAGATACGCGATTAAAAAATAAATAAATAAAAATTTGAATCTCCTGCGGAACACATTCCATAAGAATCAGCGGTTTTACAGTATATATCGCCTTTAAAGGTGGCTTCTCAAAACGCTTTAAGGGATAAAAACAACCAGAACAGCAGCAACAACAATATTGTATTTCGTTGCATTTTGAAAACCAAGTAATAACTTAACTATACAGTACGTGCAAACGTTTCGTATGTTGCTGTCGTGAATGCCTGCGTACCCATAAGTATTTTATTTGCCTTGAGTCTGTCTACAGTATCTCTGTCCCACTACCCCCCTCTCTCCCTCAATTCAATTCAATTCAAGGTGTTTTATTTGCATGACAGATGGGTACAATTCTTGTTGGGAATGTATACTTTGATATTTACACCCGGCGCGGCACCGAGGGAGCGTCTCCATTTATAACTTGGTTTTTAAAATTAGTCAAGCAATATGAAGCATCTCCTTTAACTTTTAAGTCCCTTAAATACATTGAGCACAGCTTTCTCACCATCCTTACACAAAGCAGAAACTGTGCGATGACTCACAGTACAAGTGGAAAGATTACAGATTTTAATCGTCTTTAATTTTGTCTTTAATTTTGCCTGTGGAGTGTATCTTATTAAGCCATAAATTGTATTTTGAGCGCGTTTTTTGACTTTTTTTTAATTGCATTTTCGGCGCGGACAGCACATACAAGGGTTAATGAACTGCGCCAAGAAATTTAAAATAGTATTCTTTAGGTGTGAGGGTAGGAGTGGACCGCAGCAGGCATAATCAGCAAACCAGGAAAACAAAGAACAGGACAGGTGAGATGTGTATCCAGAAAGCGAGTGATCAGAAAAAGGAAATGGAAAACGCAGAAAAAGGAAACGCTTTACAGGATAAAAACAATAACAACAGTAGTGGCTGGGCAAACGATTTTTAATCGAAATACAAATTGAGATACTGTACTGTATAATGATGTGCATGAACAAAGGTATACTGCAATTTTCCTTAGATACGCGATTAATGCTTCGTAGGAGGAGGCGGTCTTTTCCTCTTGTCTAACAGTCTGTCCACAAACAAAACATTCCTGTTGGACAAGAGGAATTGAAAAAAAACAATTTTGTCAATGAAAACCGGTGTGTGTGTCTCTCCCTGCTGGATGTCCCTCTCACAAACTGCTGAATGAATAAAATAATTTTATTGAAAACGCGTTTGCGATTGTCTGGTATTTAATTTGGTCCCTTTTAACTGTTTTTCGATCTACTGTATTGCTTTGAGATGCCACTTTTAAAGGCGATATGTAAAATAAAGTTTTTTATTATTGTTATAGAGAAACATGATCAGATTTTCCCTGGTTCAGAAAAAAGTTCTAAAGTGCTACACATAACTTTCTTAATTCGATGTATTTAAAGCAGTGAACTACTGTAGGTGTCACATAACATTCAGAAATACAATCACGTATTTGACAAATAAAAACGATTATAATCTAATCCTTCCACATTTGATCCCAAAATCCTAAGAAATATAAATCTTGACGGGTAGAAAGCTATGCTGAAAGTTTATTAAGATACTTAGAAGACAAAGATACTGTATCAATTTATGTTGCATTAGCCTGATTATGATTAAAAAACACATATAATTAAACACGCGTTTGCGATTTAAATCAGAACACGATTTAAATCAATATAAATGTTTATATTGTAACGCATACTGTCCAGCCTCCATTTCTCTATAAAAATTTACTCTGTTGCACACACACACACACAATAGAAGCAGGAACGGCTGTCAGAAGGGAAGATATGTTCAAAATATCGCAAATATCAATCATGTTGCGATATTTTGAAATATAAAAGTCAATTGATTGTCCATAATATCGCTATTCTATTTTTTCGAAGAAATGTTTGTTAAAAGAAAAGTCTAGCACCAGCTGGATGCGAACACACAACCTGCCAGCTGGTAGTCACGCACCTAGACCAGTCGGCTACAAGACAGCTCGCATGAACAGGCAGGCGAAACAGCCCTACACAGCCCTGTCGCAGCACACGAATACCGTTATTAAATTCTTTAGATACGCGATTCCATATTATATTAGCAGAAAAGCTTAAAACTACCACTTTTTCACACGCTATTTCACATGCTAGTTAAATACTTCGATGCTTAAAATCGTTAGGGAGAAATGGAATACTGGTGTGTATTTTTTTCTTTAAAGTACCAAGACCAGCTATATACTGTATGTTTATGTTCCAAAATTAATATCGTTTATGGCCTTCACAAGCGTTACAGTATGCTCCTATTCTTTTTATGCTCAGCTACTAAGATTTCCCTTCAGTGGTAAAATTCAATATCTACAACGGGCACAGCAAAGACGTTTACTGTACTGTAGATCTTTCTACGACAGACCAACGGACCACGAGTGCCCCTGATGGTCAACCAATCACGTACTGCGGTGCCACGCGTCATCTTGCGTCACACTGAGCGACGCCACCTGCGGTACGTGTCTGTAACGCGCACTTTGAATAGCTGCATCTGTAGTATCCGAGCTAGGGTTAGGGTTAGGTTGAAAACAACACCTAGACATTTTGGAATGCCTTGGATGTGTTTTAGGGTGTATTTGAAATGCTGGAAGAGTGTTGTTTCGTTGTTTCTTTGAGAAAGAAATTTGGCCAAATGTTGAGATTTTTCCTAAGCCGCGCGCCTGTCAATTAGTGTCCGAGCTAGGTTTAGGGTTTAGTTGAAAACAACACCTAGACATTTTAGAAAGCTTTGGATGTGTTTTAGGGTGTATTTGAAATTCTGGAAGAGTGTTGTTTCGTTATTTCTTTGAGAAAGAAATTTGGCCAAATTTTTGAGATTTTTGCTAAGCCGCGCGCCTGTCAAATAGTGTCCGAGCTAGGGTTACGGTTTAGTTGAAAACAACACCTAGACATTTTGGAAAGCCTTGGGTGTGTTTTAGGGTGTATTTGAAATGCTGGAAGAGTGTTGTTTCGTTATTTCTTTGAGAAAGAAATTTGGCCAAATTTTTGAGATTTTTGCGAAGCCGCGCGCCTGTCAAATAGTGTCTGAACTAGGGTTAGGATTAGGTTGAAAACAGTACCTAGACATTTTGGAATGCCTTGGATGTGTTTAAGGGTGAATTTGAAATGCTGGAAGAGTCTTGTTTCGTTGTTTTTTTGAGAAAGAAATTTGGCCAAATTTTGAGATTTTTGTTAAGCCGCGCGCCTGTCAAATAGTGTCTGAACTAGGGTTAGGGTTAGGTTGAAAACAACACCTGGACATTTTGGAATGCCTTGGGTGTGTTTTAGGGCGAATTTGAAATGCTGGAAGAGTGTTGTTTCGTTGTTTCATTGAGAAAGAAATTTGTCCAAATTTTGAGATTTGTCAAATAGTGCCTGTCAAATAGTGTCCGAGCTAGGGTTAGGGTTAGGTTGAAAACAACACCTAGACATTTTGGAATGCCTTGGATGTATTTTGCGGTGTATTTGAAATGCTGGAAGAGTGTTGTTTCGTTGTTTCATTGAGAAAGAATTTGGCCAAATTTTGAGATTTTTGTTAAGCCGCGCGCCTGTCAAATAGTATCGAGCTAGGGTTAGGGTTAGGTAGATAACAACACCTGGACATTTTGGAATGCCTTGGATGTGTTTTAGGGTGTATTTGAAATGCTGGAAGAGTGTTGTGTCGTTGTTTCTTTAAGAAAGAAATTTGGCTGAATTTTTTAGATTTTTGCTAAGCCGCGCGCCTGTCAAATAGTGTCCGAGCTAGGTTTAGGGTTAGGTTGAAAAGAACACCTAGACATTTTGGAATGCCTTGGATGTGTTTTAGGCTGTATTTGAAATACTGGAAGAGTGTTGTTTCGTTGTTTCATTGAGAAAGAAACTTGGCCAAATTTTGAGATTTTTGTTAAGCCGTGCGACTGTCAAATAGTTTCCGAGCAAGGGTTAGGGTTAGGTAGATAACAACACCTAGACATTTTGGAATGCCTTGGTTGTGTTTTAGGGTGTATTTGAAATGCTGCAACAGAGTTGCTTTTTTGTTTCATTGAGAAAGAAATTTGGCCATATTTTGAGATTTTTGCTAAGCCGCGCGCCTGTCAAATAGCGTCCGAGCTAGGGTTAAGGTTAGGTTGAAAAGAACAACTAGACATTTAGGAATGCCTTGGATGTGTTTTAGGGTGTATTTGAAATGCTGGAAGAGTGTTGTTTCGTTGTTTTTTTGAGAAAGAAATTTGGCTCAATTTGGGGATTTTTGCTAAGCCGCGCGCCTGTCAAATAGTGTCCGAGCTAGGGTTAGGGTAGGTTGAAAACAACACCTAGACATTTTAGAATGCCTTGGATGTGTTTTAGGGCGAATTTGAAATGCTGGAAGAGTGTTGTTTCGTTGTTTCATTGAGAAAGAAAATTGGCCAAATTTTGAGATTTGTCAAATAGTGCCTGTCAAATAGTGTCTGAACTAGGGTTAGGGTTAGGTTGAAAACAACACCTAGACATTTTGGAATGCCTTGGGTGTGTTTTAGGGCGAATTTGAAATGCTGGAAGAGTGTTGTTTCGTTGTTTTTTTGAGAAAGAAATTTGGCCAAATTTTGAGATTTGTCAAATAGTGCCTGTCAAATAGTGTCTGAACTAGGGTTAGGGTTAGGTTGAAAACAACACCTGGACATTTTGGAATGCCTTGGGTGTGTTTTAGGGCGAATTTGAAATGCTGGAAGAGTGTTGTTTCGTTGTTTCATTGAGAAAGAAATTTGGCCAAATTTTGAGATTTGTCAAATAGTGCCTGTCAAATAGTGTCCGAGCTAGGGTTAGGGTTAGGTTGAAAACAACACCTAGACATTTTGGAATGCCTTGGATGTATTTTTCGGTGTATTTGAAATGCTGGAAGAGTGTTGTTTCGTTGTTTCATTGAGAAAGAAATTTGGCCAAATTTTGAGATTTTTGTTAAGCCGCGCGCCTGTCAAATAGTATCGAGCTAGGGTTAGGGTTAGGTAGATAACAACACCTAGACATTTTGGAATGCCTTGGATGTGTTTTAGGGTGTATTTGAAATGCTGGAAGAGTGTTGTTTCGTTGTTTCTTTGACAAAGAAATTTGGCCAAATGTTGAGATTTTTCCTAAGGCGCGCGCCTGTCAATTAGTGTCCGAGCTAGGGTTAGGGTTAGGTTGAAATGAACACCTAGACATTTAGGAATGCCTTGGATGTGTTTTACGGTGTATTTGAAATGCTGGATGAGTCTTGTTTCGTTGTTTCTTTGAGAAAGAAATTTGGCCAAATTTTTGAGATTTTTGCTAAGCCGCGCGCCTGTCAAATACTGTCCGAGCTAGGGTTAGGATTAGGTAGAAAACAGTACCTAGACATTTTGGAATGCCTTGGATGTGTTTAAGGGTGTATTTGAAATGCTGGAAGAGTCTTGTTTCGTTGTTTTTTTGAGAAAGAAATTTGGCTCAATTTGGGGATTTTTGCTAAGCCGCGCGCCTGTCAAATAGTGTCCGAGCTAGGGTTAGGGTAGGTTGAAAACAACACCTAGACATTTTAGAATGCCTTGGATGTGTTTTAGGGCGAATTTGAAATGCTGGAAGAGTGTTGTTTCGTTGTTTCATCGAGAAAGAAATTTGGCCAAATTTTGAGATTTGTCAAATAGTGCCTGTCAAATAGTGTCCGAGCTAGGGTTAGGGTTAGGTTGAAAACAACAACTAGACATTTTGGAATGCCTTGGATGTATTTTACGGTGTATTTGAAATGCTGGAAGAGTGTTGTTTCGTTATTTCTTTGAGAAAGAAATTTGGCCCAATTTTGAGATTTTTGCTAAGCCGCGCGCCTGTCAAATAGTGTCCGAGCTAGGGTTAGGGTTAGGTAGATAACAACACCTAGACATTTTGGAATGCCTTGGTTGTGTTTTAGGGTGTATTTGAAATGCTGCAATAGAGTTGCTTTCTTGTTTCTTTGAGAAAGAAATTTTGCCAAATTTTGAGATTCTTGCTAAGCCGCGCGCCTGTCAAATAGTGTCTGAACTAGGGTTAGGGTTAGGTTGAAAACAACACCTGGACATTTTGGAATGCCTTGGGTGTGTTTTAGGGTGTATTTGAAATGCTGCAAGAGAGTTGCTTTTTTCTTTCATTGAGAAAGAAATTTGGCCATATTTTGAGATTTTTGCTAAGCCGCGCGCCTGTAAATAGTGTCCGAGCTAGGGTTAGGGTTAGGTTGAAAAGAACAACTAGACATTTTGTAATGCCTTGGATGTGTTTTAGGGTGTATTTGAAATGCTGGAAGAGTGTTGTTTCGTTATTTCTTTGAGAAAGAAATTTGGCCAAATGTTGAGATTTTTCCTAAGCCGCGCGCCTGTCAATTAGTGTCCGAGCTAGGGTTAGGGTTAGGTTGAAATGAACACCTAGACATTTAGGAATGCCTTGGATGTGTTTTACGGTGTATTTGAAATGCTGGAAGAGTCTTGTTTCGTTGTTTCTTTGAGAAAGAAATTTGGCCAAATTTTTGAGATTTTTGCTAAGCCGCGCGCCTGTCAAATAGTGTCCGAGCTAGTGTTAGGATTAGGTAGAAAACAGTACCTAGACATTTTGGAATGCCTTGGATGTATTTTACGGTGTATTTGAAATGCTTGAAGAGTGTTGTTTCGTTATTTCTTTGAGAAAGAAATTTGGCCCAATTTTGAGATTTTTGCTAAGCCGCGCGCCTGTCAAATAGTGTCCGAGCTAGGGTTCGGGTTAGGTAGAAAACAACACCTAGACATTTTGGAATGCCTTGGTTGTGTTTTAGGTTGTATTTGAAATGCTGGAAGAGTGCTGTTTCGTTGTTTCTTTGAAAAAAAATTTGGCTCAATTTTGAAATTTTTGCTAAATTTTTGCTAATTTTTACGCCTGTCAAATAGTGTCCGAGCTAGGTTTAGGGTTAGGTTGAAAACAACACCAAGACTTTTTGGAATGCCTTGCATGTGTTTTAGGGTGTATTTGAAATGCTGGAAGAGTGTTGTTTCGTTGTTTCTTTGAAAAAGAAATTTGGCTCAATTTTGAGATTTTTGCTAAGCCACGTGCCTGTCAACTAGTGTACGAGCTAGGGTTATGGTTAGGTAGAAAACAACTCCTAGACAATTTGGAATGCCTTGGATGTGTTTTAGGGTGTATTTGAAATGCTGGAAGAGTGTCGTTTCGTTGTTTATTTGAAAAAGAAATTTGGCCAAATTTTGAGATTTTTGCGCCTGTCAAATAGTGTCTGAGCTAGGGTTAGGGTTAGGTTGAAAACAACACCTAGACATTTTGGAATGCCTTGGATGTATTTTACGGTGTATTTGAAATGCTGGAAGAGTGTTGTTTCGTTATTTCTT
The DNA here is from genome assembly GCF_055471065.1 of Atractosteus spatula. Lineage (NCBI taxonomy): Eukaryota > Metazoa > Chordata > Actinopteri > Semionotiformes > Lepisosteidae > Atractosteus > Atractosteus spatula. Next base: position 43,637,317 of record NC_142712.1, on the reverse strand, counting down.
TGAGAAAGAAATTTGGCCAAATTTTGAGATTTTTGCTAAGCCGCGCGCCTGTCAAATAGTGTCTGAACTAGGGTTAGGGTTAGGTTGAAAACAACACCTGGACATTTTGGAATGCCTTGGGTGTGTTTTAGGGCGAATTTTAAATGCTGTAAGAGTGTTTTTTCGTTGTTTCATTGAGAAAGAAATTTGGCTCAATTTGGGGATTTTTGCTAAGCCGCGCGCCTGTCAAATAGTGTCCGAGCTAGGGTTAGGGTAGGTTGAAAACAACACCTAGACATTTTAGAATGCCTTGGATGTGTTTTAGGGCGAATTTGAAATGCTGGAAGAGTGTTGTTTCGTTGTTTCATTGAGAAAGAAAATTGGCCAAATTTTGAGATTTGTCAAATAGTGCCTGTCAAATAGTGTCTGAACTAGGGTTAGGGTTAGGTTGAAAACAACACCTAGACATTTTGGAATGCCTTGGGTGTGTTTTAGGGCGAATTTGAAATGCTGGAAGAGTGTTGTTTCGTTGTTTTTTTGAGAAAGAAATTTGGCCAAATTTTGAGATTTGTCAAATAGTGCCTGTCAAATAGTGTCTGAACTAGGGTTAGGGTTAGGTTGAAAACAACACCTGGACATTTTGGAATGCCTTGGGTGTGTTTTAGGGCGAATTTGAAATGCTGGAAGAGTGTTGTTTCGTTGTTTCATTGAGAAAGAAATTTGTCCAAATTTTGAGATTTGTCAAATAGTGCCTGTCAAATAGTGTCCGAGCTAGGGTTAGGGTTAGGTTGAAAACAACACCTAGACATTTTGGAATGCCTTGGATGTATTTTTCGGTGTATTTGAAATGCTGGAAGAGTGTTGTTTCGTTGTTTCATTGAGAAAGAAATTTGGCCAAATTTTGAGATTTTTGTTAAGCCGCGCGCCTGTCAAATAGTATCGAGCTAGGGTTAGGGTTAGGTAGATAACAACACCTAGACATTTTGGAATGCCTTGGATGTGTTTTAGGGTGTATTTGAAATGCTGGAAGAGTGTTGTTTCGTTGTTTCTTTGAGAAAGAAATTTGGCCAAATGTTGAGATTTTTCCTAAGGCGCGCGCCTGTCAATTAGTGTCCGAGCTAGGGTTAGGGTTAGGTTGAAATGAACACCTAGACATTTAGGAATGCCTTGGATGTGTTTTACGGTGTATTTGAAATGCTGGATGAGTCTTGTTTCGTTGTTTCTTTGAGAAAGAAATTTGGCCAAATTTTTGAGATTTTTGCTAAGCCGCGCGCCTGTCAAATACTGTCCGAGCTAGGGTTAGGATTAGGTAGAAAACAGTACCTAGACATTTTGGAATGCCTTGGATGTGTTTAAGGGTGTATTTGAAATGCTGGAAGAGTCTTGTTTCGTTGTTTTTTTGAGAAAGAAATTTGGCTCAATTTGGGGATTTTTGCTAAGCCGCGCGCCTGTCAAATAGTGTCCGAGCTAGGGTTAGGGTAGGTTGAAAACAACACCTAGACATTTTAGAATGCCTTGGATGTGTTTTAGGGCGAATTTGAAATGCTGGAAGAGTGTTGTTTCGTTGTTTCATCGAGAAAGAAATTTGGCCAAATTTTGAGATTTGTCAAATTGTGCCTGTCAAATAGTGTCCGAGCTAGGGTTAGGGTTAGGTTGAAAACAACACCTAGACATTTTGGAATGCCTTGGGTGTGTTTTAGGGCGAATTTGAAATGCTGGAAGAGTGTTGCTTCGTTGTTTCTTTGAGAAAGAAATTTGGCCAAATTTTAAGATTTTTGCTAAGCCGCGCGCCTGTCAAACAGTTTCCGAGCTAGGAATAGGTTTAAATCAACACCTAGATATTTTGGAATGCCTTGGATGTGTTTTAGGGTGTATTTGAAATACTACAGGGGCATTGTTTCGTTGTTTCATTGAGAATGAAATCTGGCCCAATATTGTTATTTTTGCTAAGCCGCGCGCCTGTCAAATACTGTCCGAACTAGGGTTAGGGTTAGGTTGAATACAACACATAGACATTTTGGAATGCCTTGGATGTGTTTTAGGCTGCCTTTGAAATGCTGGAAGAGTGTAGTTTCATGTTTCATTAACAAAGAAATTTGGCCCAATTTTGTGATTTGTGCTAAGCCGCGCCCCTCTCAAATCGTGTCCGATCTAGGGTTAGGTATGGGTTGAAAACAACACCATTTTGGAATGCCTTGGATGTGTTTTAGGGTGTATTTGAAATACTACAAGAGCGTTGTTTCGTTGTTTCATTGAGAAAGAAATTTGGCTCAATTTTGATATTTTTTTTAAGCCGCGCGCCTGTCAACTAGTATCCAAGCTAGGGTTAGGGTTAGGTTGAAAACAACACCTAGACATTTTGGAATGCCTTGGATGTGTTTTAGGGTGTATTTGAAATGCTGGAAGAGTGTTGTTTCGTTGTTTCATTGAGAAAGAAATTTGTCCCAATTTTGTGATTTTTGCTAAGCCGCGCGCCTGTCAAACAGTTTCCGAGCTAGGAATAGTTTTAAAACAACACCTAGATATTTTGGAATGCCTTGGATGTTTTTTTGGGTGTATTTGAAATGCTGGAAGAGTGTTCCTTCGTTGTTTCTTTGAGAGAGAAATTTGTCCAAATTTTGAGATTTTTGCGAAGCCGCGCGCCTGTCAAATAGTGTCCGAGCTAGGGTTAGGGATAGGTTGAAAACAACACCTAGACATATTGGAATGCCTTGTATGTGTTTTAGGGTGTATTTGAAATACTTCAAGAGTGTTGTTTCGTTGTTTCATTGAGAAAGAAATTTGGCCCAATTTTGTGATTTTTGCTAAGCCGCGCGTCTGTCAAATTGTGTCCGAGCGAGGGTTAGGGTTAGGTTGAAAACAACACCTAGACATTTTGAAATGCCTTGGTTGTGTTTTAGGTTGTATTTGAATTTCTGGAAGAGTGTTGTTTCATTGTTTCTTTGAGAAAGAAATCTAGCCCAATTTTTTATTTTTCTTAAGCCTCGCGCCTGTCAAATAGTGTCCGAGCTAGGAATAGGGTTAGGTTGAAAACAACACCTAGACATTTTGGGATGCCTTTGTTGTGTTTTAGGTTGTAATTGAATTTCTGGAAGAGTGTTGTTTCATTGTTTCTTTGAGAAAGAAATCTAGCCCAATTTTTTATTTTTCTTAAGCCTCGCGCCTGTCAAATAGTGTCCGAGCTAGGGTTAGTAATAGGTTGAAAACAACACCTAGACATATTGGAATGCCTTGTATGTGTTTTAGGGTGTATTTGAAATACTTCAAGAGTGTTGTTTCGTTGTTTCTTTGAGAAAGATATTTGGCCCAATTTTGTGATTTTTGCTAAGCCACGCGCCTGTCAAATAGTGTCCGAGCTAGGGTTAGGGTTAGGTTGAAAACATCACCTAGACATTTTGGAATGCCTGGGTTGTTTTGTAGGCTGCCTTTGAAATGCTGGAGGAGTGGTGTTTCGTTGTTTCATTGAGAATGAAATTTTGGCCAATTTGGTGATTTTTGCTAAGCCGCGCACCTGTCAAATAGTGTCCAAGCTAGGGTTAGGGTTAGGTTGAATACAACACCTAGACATTTTGGAATGCCTTGGATGTGTTTTAGGGTGTATTTGAAATACTGGAAGAGTGTTGTTTCGTTTTTTCTTTGAGAATGAAATTTGGCCCAATTTTGAGATTTTTGCTAAGCGGCGCGCCTGTCAAATAGTGTCCGAGCTAGGGTTAGTGTTAGGTTGAAAACAATACCTGGACATTTTGGAATGCCTTGGATGTGTTTTAGGGTGTATTTGAAATGCTGGAAGAGTGTTGTTTCGTTGTTTCTTTGAGAAAGATATCTGGTCCAATTTTTTATTTTTCTTAAGCCGCGCGCCTGTCAAATCTTGAACTTGAACTTGAACTTGAACTTTATTGCCATATGTAACCAGTACTGGTACAATGGAATTCTTTCTTACAGAAAGTCTCTCGATTGTAAAACAAGTGTAAAAAACAGAAAAAAGTGCAAACAGTGCATCAAGACAATGTACAAACAAACAATAGACAATGTGCAAGTAAACATGTAGACAGTTTGAATGTAAACAATACAGACGTGTAAACAATGACTGGAGATGTGCAATAGATAAGAAATCATAAAGAGGTAGATGGTGATGGTGTAGGTGAGGTCCGAGGGGGATGGCTAAATGTGTTCGCCAGTCTCACTGCTTGTGGATAGAAGCTATTGAAGAATCTAGTGGTAAGTGTCCGTATGCTCTTATGTCTCTTGCCTGAGGGCACTGGGGTGAAGAGCTCATGCCCGGGGTGGTGACTGTCCTCTGTGATGGCCAGAATTCTACCACGGCAGCAGTCCTCATAGAGCTGTTTAATCTCGGTGAGACCGCAGCCGATGATCTTCTGGGCCATATTGACCATTCTCTGCAGTGCCTTTCTTTCTCGCGAGGAGGTGTTGCCATACCACACGGTGATCCCGTTGGTGAGGACACTCTCGATGGTGCAGCGGTAGAAGTTCACCAACACATGTGTTGGCATCCCCCAACGCTTGAGGCACCTCAAGAAATAAAGGCGCTGCTGAGCCTTCTTCATGATAGAGTCAATGTTTACAGTCCAGGTTAGATCTTTAGAGATGTGAATTCCCAAAAACCTAAAGCTGGTGACTGTTTCCACTTCCATTCCATCAATACTGAGTGGGCTGTGAGTGTATGGCCTGTGTCTCCGAAAGTCCACTATTAGCTCTTTCATTTTCTTTACGTTCAAGTCCAGGTTATTGCTATGACACCACCCAAGCAGCTGTACGACTTCATCCCTGTAAGTGTACTCGTCATCATCACTGATCAGTCCTATTATAGTGGTGTCATCTGCAAACTTAATGATGCGGTTGTAGCTGTGTCTTGCTGTGCAGTCGTGAGTAAATAGGGAGTACAACCTTGGACTCAGACAGCAGCCTTGTGGGGTTCCAGTGCTCAAGGTGAGTGGTGTTGATGTATTATTGCCTATCCGCACCACCTGTGGTCTCTCGATAAGAAAGTCCAGCAGCCAGTTGCAGACAGAGTTGCACAGACCTAATCCCCTGAGCTTTGTCACCAGTTGACTGGGTATGATGGAATTGAATGCTGAACTGTAGTCCACAAACAGCATTCTCACATACGAGTTCTTAGTGTCCAGGTGTTCCAAGGCTGTATGCAGAGCCAGGGAGACAGCATCATCCACTGATCTGTTGTTCTGGTAGGCAAACTGCAAGGGGTCCAGGGACTCTGTGATGGAGGAGTTGATGTGTGACAACACCAGCTTCTCCAGGCATTTCATCACCACAGATGTTAATGCTACTGGGCGGTAATCATTCAGGCATGTCACTTTTGCCTTTTTGGGGGTTGGAACAATAGTGTTTTTTTTTAAGCAGGTGGGGACCATGGACTGTGACAGGGAGGAGTTAAAGATGTCCGTAAGCACTGTGGTCAGCTGGGCTGCACATGTCCTTAGGACTCGAGGTGGTATCCCATCAGGCCCTGCAGCCTTATGGATTTTCACCCTGCTCAGAGTCTTCTGCACGTCCTGCTCTGAGAGTTTCAGAACAAACTCGCCCTGCACACTTGGGGTCTTCTCAGCATTGCCCGTGTTCAGAGCATAAAAGCGGGCATAGAAATGGTTCAGCTCGTCAGGCAGGGATGCGTTGTTCGTGTCAATCTCCTGGCTGCAGCCCTTGTAGCCTGTGATTGACTGTAATCCCTGCCACAGCCTCCGTGTGTCAGCGCACTGCGTTTCAAGCCGCACTCTGTAGCTCCGTTTGGCACGTTTTATGGCTTCCTCTAATGCATACCGTGATTTCTTGTACAGCTCTTTGTCCCCCGATCTGAACGCGATGGATCTATCTTTTATTTTATTGCGAATGTCGTTGTTGAACCACGGTTTCTGATTGGGAAATGACCTAATTTTCATTTCTGGTACACAAATGTCGTACCAGAATCGTGTCCGAGCTAGGAATAGGGTTAGGTTGAAAACAACACCTAGACAATTTGGGATGCCTTGGATGTGTTTTAGGCTGCCTTTGAAATGCTGGAACAGTTTCGTTTCGTTGTTTCATTGAGAAAGAAATTTGGCCCAATTTTGGGATTTGTGCTAAGTCGCTGGCCTGTCAAATAGTGTCCGAGCTAGGGTTAGGGTTAGGTTGAAAACAACACCTAGACATTTTGGAATGCCTTGAATGTGTTTTTGGGTTTATTTCAAATCCTGGAGGAGTGTTGTTTCGTTGTTTCTTTGAGAAAGAAATTTGGCCCAATTTTGGGATTTTTGCTAAGTCTGTCAAATAGTGTCTGAGCTAGGGTTAGGGTTAGGTTGAAAACAACACCTAGACATTGTGGAATGCCTTGGATGTGTTTTAGGGTGTATTTGAAATGCTATAAGAGTGTTGTTTCGTTGTTTCATTGAGAAAGAAATTTGGCCCAATTTTGTTATTTTAGCGCCTTTCAAATACTGTCTGAGCTAGGGTTAGGGTTAGGTTGAAAACAACAACTATACATTTTGGGATGCCTTGGTTGTGCTTTAAGTTGCATTTGAAATGAGGAAAGAGTGTTGCTTTGTAGTTTCCTCATTTTAAATATTGGCCCAATTTTGCTGTTTTTTCTACACCGCGCACCTGTCAAAAACAGTAAAAAATCCAAAGCTCATACTTTTAGGTTTGGGAATCACATCAAATTTCGACACCTGTTTAGGTTCAGACATAGACTGCGGAACTGCTCAGTTGACACCCCAGCTAGGGTTAGGGTTAGCATTCACTTACTTCTTAGACAATTTTTAAGCTCAGTGCTATATTTTGGGCCCCACACCAGCTATAGGACAAGATGTGTTTTGCTCCTAACTATTGCTCCTAACTAAGACTTTTTGGTGCTTGGAAGGCACAGTGCACCGCTTGGTAATTGTATCCCAAAACTGAATCGGTCTGATCAGTAGTTGTAAGCAAGCATTATTTAATCTAATACATTTACAAGAGCTTTTATCAATGGTTCTGACTGTTTGATGCTCATACTTTTAGGTTTGGGGAACATGTCAAATTCCAATGCCTGGTGAGGTTCAGATATGGACTTCGGAACTGCTTAGTTGACACCCCAGCTAGGGTTAGGGTTAGCATTCACTTACTTCTTATACAATTTTTAAGTTCAGTGCTGGATTTTGCGGCCCAAGCAAGATATAGGTCAAGTGATTTTTTGCTCTTATCCGAAAACATTTTTTCGGAGACTTTTTGGTGCTTGGAAGGCACGGTGCACCGCTCAGTATTTGTATCCCAAAACTGAGTCAGTCGGATGAGAAGTTGTAAGCAAGCATTGTTGAATCTAATCCATTTACAAGAGCTTTTATCAATGGGTTTGATTGTTTCACACTCATACTTTTAGTATTGGGGAACATGTCAAAATCCGACACCTGGTGAGTTTCACATATTCTGTATATGTGGACTATTTTCGCATTTCACAACTCCTGCTTAGATGGTACTAGGAGATGCAATAAATATTAAATCCAGTTATATACACACCTCTTTGTCAACCTGCACTTTTTATTTGTTTTGAAGCGGGACGTACTTGGATTTCCGAAAGTTCCCATTCGTACTGTGGTTGTACTGTATTACGTTAAGGTAAGTATTAACTATATACAGATGCAGCTATTCAAAGAGCGCGGCACAGACACCGCGGTACAGATACCGCAGGTATGATGACACGGGATACCGCGGTGCGTGATTGGTTGACCGACAGGGGCACTCGTGGTCCGTTGGTCTGTCGTAGAAAGACTTACTGTAAACGTCTTTACTGTGCCCGTTGTAGATATTGAATTTTACCACTGAAGGGAAATCTTAGTAGCTGAGCATAAAAAGAATAGGAGCATACTGTAACGCGTGTGAAGGCCATAAACGATATTAATTTTGGAACGTAAACATACAGTATATAGCTGGTCTTGGTACTTTAAAGAAAAAAATACACACCGGTATTCCATTTCTCCCTAAACATTGTAAGCTTCGAAGTCTTTAACTAACGTGATACCGGAGTCAACAAGCATACTTTTAGAATTTGATTAAAAGGGAATATAATATGGAATCGCGTATCTAAAGAATTTAATAACGGTATGATTATATCCGTGTACTGCGGCAGGGCTGTGTAGGGCTGTTTCGCCTGCCTGATCATGCGAGCTCTCTTGTAGCCTACTGGTCTAGGTGCGTGACTACCAACTGGCAGGTTGTGTGTTCGAATCCAGCTGGTGCTGAACTTTTATTTTAACAAACATTTCTTCGAAAAAATAGGTAAGCGATATTATGGACAATCAGTTGACTTTTATATTTCAAAATATCGCAACATGATCGATATTTGCGATATTTTGAACATATCTTCCCTTCTGACAGCGGTTCCTGCTTCTATTGTGTGTGTGTGTGCAACAGTAAATTTTTATAGAGAAATGGAGGCTGGACAGTATGCGTTACAACATAAACATTTATATTGATTTAAATCGTGTTCTGATTTAAATCGCAAACGCGTGTTTAATTATGTGTTTTTAATCATAATCAGGCTAATGCATTTCTACATTTTCTGTATGAACCAGCTTAGAGGTTCATACAGAAAGACAGCTTGTGTTTAAATTGAGTGTAAGGTAATTTATGCTTCTAAAGTCATGGTCAGTATTATTGTACTGTGCTGTACTGTGTCACATTATTTTATAGCGTTTTTATTGCGTTATTAAATCCGGTGGCGCTGTGTTAGTTTCCTGACTCACATTATTTAAACTACCACATTGATCATTCATCTCTAAATAAACTTTATTTTATATAGCGTTTTAAGCGATTAGGTAATTAGATTGCTCATAAACCTAATCGCTTTTTCTACATAAACACAGCGTGATTGCTCTCTGAAAATGCTTTTCCTTTATTTTTAAAGTAGGCTCAGATTTCAACTATAGATCGTATTATTATAAACTTTCTTGGAAAAATGTATTTTATGTAAACCATGTTTGCTATTAATTCATTTAGGGCTAAAATACGTTCATTGTCTTCCAATCGAGTCGAGTTGACATTGGAAGCCTGCCACACCCGGACTGTTAAACCAACGCATTAACACGTCAAAGCCCATTGAGCCAGTATTGGCTTTAGTATCCCCCCCTTCTCCCCTCAATTCAATTCAATTCAAGGTGTTTTATTTGCATGACAGATGGGTACAAGCAGTGTTGGGTATGTATATTGTAACGCTTACGGCAGACAGGCACTGTGTAAGAGCCGGCGCACCAGAGCAGCGCACCGAGGGAGCGTCTGCATTTCTAACTTAGTTTTTAAAATTAGTCAAGCAATATGAAGCATCTCCTTTTACTTAGTGCCTGAGCATAAAAAGAATAGGAGCATACTGCAACGCGTGTGAAGGCCATAAACGATATTAATTTTGGAACATAAACATACAGTATATGGCTGGTCTTGGTACTTTAAAGAAAAAAATACACACCAGTATTCCATTTCTCCCTAAACATTTTAAGCATCGAAGTCTTTAACTAACACGATACTGGAGTCAACAAGCATACTTTTAGAATTTGATTAAAAGGGAATATAATATGGAATCGCGTATCTCAAGAAATTAATAACGATATAATTATATTCATGTTGCAAAAGAACTGCAACGGACATAAAAACTCCCTTGCTTTTAACAGAGCGTTCCATAATTTCTAACTACGAAAATGCCAGGTGAAAGGATTTGTAAACATATTTTGTTAAAGCAAGTCAGTTTTTTCCACAACACATAAAAGACATTTTTCCAAGAAAGTTGAGCCTTTGTCACTAATGAAACCACTAAATAAAGACATAAATATAGAAATCTTAAGATTTGTTCTATTTAATGTTGGTAGCAGGATGAACTGTCAGAGTGTATATTTTGTCGCAGAGTTGCTGCAAGATGTTAACAGTGAAAAGGGTATTTAGAAATGAGTTATTTCAAGATGAAAATTTTCAGAATAATTGCAAATCTAGCAGGATAGAGAAAGCACAGAAAACTGGCAGTTAGATTGATCAGATTAGTATGAAAAGTCATTTAGCAAAGGGAATTAGAAGAGTGACAAACTAGTATACTTTAGATCTTTTTTTCTGAACCAGGGACAATCTGATCATGTTTCCCTATAACAATAATAAAAAACTTTATTTGATATATCACCATTAAAGGTGGCATCTCAAAGCAATACAGTAGATGTAAAAACAGATAAAAGGACCACAGATTACAAAGTAAATGCATATAAGAAAGACAAGCAGTTAGAGGTGCTACCAAAATTAGAAAATGAAGCAGATACAGACACTAAGTCTTCTGAAAAGAAAGGTTCTGAGGTTAGATTTAAACTGGCCTTGGTGTGTGTGTGTTTGTGTCTGTCTGTCCTGTGATGGACTGGCGCTATGTCCAGGGAGTTACATTTTCTCTGTTCTGACCTGGAGTTACAGAGAAATTTAAATTCTAATAAGAGATTTGTAATGAGGAAAGTCATACCAATCACTCATACAGTACCAGGATTTGCAATTACAATACAAATACTTTCTTTCTGTATGTGTTTATTTTGCAGTTTGAGTCTATGGCATTCCTTTGGGGGTCTATACTCCAAGGCATGACTTTTTTATGTATAAACATCAGTATTTACTGCTATTAATTACTGTACGATTTATAGTTGAAATCTGAGCCTAGATATAAAGTTAGATATAAAGTTAAAATCTCGACAAAGCAATGTAGGAAATACAGAGAAAATAAATCCTTTCTGACATCTAAAATCAGTTTCGATCAAGGTCTCTAAAACGAACAAGAAAAAGAAGATTTTCGGAGGGCAATTACGCTGTGTTTATATAGAATAAGTGATTTATGAGCAATCTAATTTCTTGTTCGTTTAAAACAGTGAAATGTCAGCTGTAAAACATCGCACCAGAAACAGCACTCTCTCTGCCTGTCATAGACGTTCAGGAAAGGCTGAATGAAGTCATGTCAAGTACAATAATTCGGAGATCAATAATAACAGTTGTAGGACAGTATATAAGGAGGATAAGGATTTTGAAGTTGACTCGAAATCTGATAGGTAACCAGTGCAAGGACTTGAAAACAGGTGTAATGCATCCCTGATAGGATTCTTGCTGTCATATTCTGAACATATTGAAGATTGCTCAGTGTGGATTTAATTTCCTCAGTGAACAGGATGTGCATTTATTAATTCTAGAAAAAAACTAGATTTCTCTAGTTCTTAGTTTCTCTAGTTCCCTTTAAAATAAACTATTATTCCACAATGCAGAGTATTACATGGCCAGTATTTACACATGATATTTGTAATTTAAAGAAATTAACACAAGCAGCTTTTGGAGATTTAAGTGTTGGCTGAGTTATTGCAGGATAAAAGACTAGAGATGTTGGCAAGAAGAAGATAGTTTGGGGAAAGCTGAGGAATACACTTATAACAAAAACACTTCCTAATGGGGTTAGGCATACTTTTGATGAAGATGATGAAGTTAACAGACTATATGTTTACATAGATACTGAAATAAGGATTGTATTTTAGATTATGTGTAGTTGCTGGCATTGAACTGTGTGTTGGATGCACATGAATTGAAGGAATGGGCAAACATAGCTGATGCGGATCCACAGAGCCAGCATATTAAGATGTTTATAATTAGAGGCAAGTTGTTTAAATAACTAGGTATGGATACTGATGTGCAAGAGAGGTGGAAAGGCTGTTTCCTTAAGCCAGCAGTATAAAATATTTTATTCTCAGTGAGATGCTGCCATTTCATAGTGGGTTTCTAACACTGTGTATAGTTCCATCCACACAGTGCCTTTACTTCCATTTCTAATCTCTTTATCCAGTACAGAGGATTTGGAGCCTATCCCAGTAAGCAACGGACACAAGGCAGAATACACCCTGGACATAGCGCCAGTCCATCACAGGACAGACAGACACAAACACACACACACCAGGGCCAGTTTTCCCATAAACCAATTAACTTACCAGTATGTTTTGGAGTGCGAGAGGGAGTCATATCACACATATGGAGAAAAACCATGTAACCCAGAGAGAACATGTAAACCCCACACACACAGGATGGCAGGAATTGAACCTAGGACCCCAGTGCTGCAAGATAGCAATGCTAACCACTTTGTCACCATTATAAATGGATGGATATCTTAGTTATCTTTCTAGTTCACAGGTTTGCATGCATAATTTAATTTTGAAAGCCACTGAGACATCAGGTACTACTGTTGTATTTATGAAAAAGAAACAAAACAAAAAACATACTAACAACTGTGCCATCCTACTCCTTAGCTAATACATTTTATTATTCATAAACAGTTAACATTGTTAGCAAAATATTTTGAATTATATTTAACCCTATTTTTTCTTTAGTTTTGTATTTAACTTATTATATGATAGTCAGACTTAATGTATATTTGAACAATGAAAATATATTTTTACAAGATTTTACATTAAGCACTTAAAATTAATATGGTTAATAATAGTAAACTGTAACATGCTGTAACAAGATCGGTTAAACTGCGAAGAAAATGCTTTCAGAGAAAATGTTTCAGGTGTGAAGAACATAGATCTCCAATGCAATTTCAACCAAACCTGTTCCCACACACCCTGCCCCCACTACCATTAGAATATACACAAAGCACTCAAATCTTTCGAGCTAATGATCAGGTGACCCGAGAGAGAGCGAGAGAAACACCAAGGGGTGCGGAACCAGGGAACTATTTACATGGAAAACGGGCGATCTCCCCAGACTGTCCGCCCGTTTCACTGTTACCTGGATACCTCTTTATTTAGAACTCACAAACACTGATTTTTAGTTTAGAAGGATTCAAGTAGGGTTTTAGATGAAAGGCAGCGACCTTAATCAAGCCCAAATCACAATTGAACCCATTCAGAGCCTACATTACATTTTAGCGTTTCATTCTGAGCAGAAGACCCTCACACCTGAAGAAGGGGGAGGTGTTTTTCGCTGGAAATCTCGCCTGCTTCTACTTTACAACCGGAGTGCTGGCTGTGACGAGTTAAACCGGTTTTACAAGTTTCAATCACAGACCATGTGACATGGGAGTCAGGAAACTCCACCGGATTTGATAACGCTATAAAAACGCTATAAAATAATGTGACTTGGCACAGAACAAGTTTACAGCACAGTACAATAATAAATGCTGACCATGACTTTAGAAGCATAAATTGCCTTACACTCAATTTAAACACAAGCTGTCTTTAGCCCTCTAAGCTGGTTCATACAGAAATGTAGAGATCCAGGCTCAGAACACACAGCTTCATTAGCGAATACATATGCAGGACAACTAGAGAAGACGTTTTTACAGAGGATGGATTTTTAGAAACATCCCATCAGTGACATCACTGAAGTCAACTCCTAGGTACTGTAACTGTCGTGTGGATAGTTTCACAAGAATCAGACAAAGGTTTAAGCATCGCTTGTTCTAGATAAAACTGCAAAAAAAAAACCAACAACCCATAATGTACTTCTTTGCGGCTCTGTTTGCCCAAATCATATATTCACAACGTGAAATCTAGAAAATAATATTACGTAACCAAAATCCGCAATATGGAAACAGAACCTGTGTAATTGTTGATAGATGATGTACTCGTAACATTTTTTCAAGACGAACTACAACATTTAAAAAATGACTTGTATGTACTTGATATCTCTAATCAATCCACGGGTCCCAGCACAAAACGAAAGTAAAACGCATACCGTTTCGCGCTTCTTATTAGTTGCTCAAAAGTAATTTGACCGTATGAAATGCATAATATAAACCTAGAAACATATACGTGAGCAGTACTTAAGCACTGTAGTATCGGTGTTAAGACATACCTCTCAAATACTGTAAATCAAGTTAAAAATATCTCAAGACCGATTCTGGTCATAATGAAACCATGTTTTAAAGTACCGAGACCAGCCATATACTGTATGTTTATGTTCCAAAATTAATATCGTTTATGGCCTTCACACGCGTTGCAGTATGCTCCTATTCTTTTTATGCTCAGCTACTAAGATTTCCCTTCAGTGGTAAAATTAGATATGAATATTCAATACTTAAACGGGCACAGTTAAGACATTAAATATACATATACATACTGTATACAGTACAGTTTGCATACGGTAATATGTTTATGTTCCTAAATCAATCTCTTTTATGAGCATGTGAAAGGCATGGTGAATCACTGTACTTTGCATGATTGGAAACAAATGCGTGATTGCGAAATGCTGTGGTGTTACTTTTACAAAGACGGTCAATGAAAAAAAGAATGTTGACCAGGGCAATACTTTGAGTTTACACTTACAGCTTGTCCAAGGTCATTCATTATTAATACTATTAGTAATATCTTCGTTAAAGACTTTGATGGCCACAGCTCAAACATGAGAGGTTGAGCTTTATTAGCTCCACCTTGCGGAAATTCCGGATACTATTATTTTGCTTGTCGTATTATAGGAGAATTTACGGTAACTCGCGGTATTTACCGGTAGCTTGCGGTAGACTGCGTACAGCGTACCGAAAAATAATGCGGTATCGCCCGCGCATTTTGAATGGCTGCATCTGTAATATAATACAGCTTAATATTACATTGCTAGCACAATATTACAAAAAATAACAATCTAAGAATGTTGTGGTGAATTGTCTCAAACCCGGCGGCGAGAGAAAATAGGAAGGAGACAGGTCTGCAGCTTCACAATGGCAAAGGATTTATTGCTCTTCTAGTTACAGAAGTGTGCTCTTACCAGGAAGAAAGTACTTGGAGTGTCTGGTGTCCCAGGGAATATGGGAAAGTTTAGGGAAACATAAATCACTTTATACTGAGCAACAACAAGCTACACTTATTGTACCTGGGTATGACAATCACTTCACCTGGTATTTTTTACCTATCACTGAAAAAGAAGTTGCCCGGGGCCTTCTGTGCTATTAGAATGAGTTTCTACAACATCAGCCTCCCCATAAAAATTTGTCTGGGAATATTTAAAAGTGTAATCCAACCCATTGCTCTACGTAGTCATGAACTGTGGGGTCCAATATCAGACCAGGATTGTACTAAATGGAATAAACACCCCACAAACACCCATTCTGTACACAGAATTCTGTAAAAGCATTCTCCATATATAGAGAAAAACTCCTAACAATGCATGCAGGGCTGAATCAAGCCAAATAGTGTCCGAGCTAGGGTTAGGATTAGTTAGAAAACAACACCTAGACATTTTGGAATGCCTTGGATGTGTTTAAGGGTGTATTTGAAATGCTGGAAGAGTCTTGTTTCGTTGTTTTTTTGAGAAAGAAATTTGGCTCAATTTGGGGATTTTTGCTAAGCCGCGCGCCTGTCAAATAGTGTCCGAGCTAGGGTTAGGATTAGGTAGAAAACAGTACCTAGACATTTTGGAATGCTTTGGATGTGCTTAAGGGTGTATTTGAAATGCTGGAAGAGTCTTGTTTCGTTGTTTCTTTGAGAAAGAAATTTGGCCAAATGTTGAGATTTTTCCTAAGCCGCGCGCCTGTCAATTAGTGTCCGAGCTAGGGTTAGGGTTAGG
This sequence comes from Atractosteus spatula, assembly GCF_055471065.1. Lineage (NCBI taxonomy): Eukaryota > Metazoa > Chordata > Actinopteri > Semionotiformes > Lepisosteidae > Atractosteus > Atractosteus spatula. The sequence goes on along the minus strand of NC_142712.1, from coordinate 43,621,804 downwards.
TTGAAATGAACACTTAGACATTTAGGAATGCCTTGGATGTGTTTTACGGTGTATTTCAAATACTGGTAGAGTGTTGTTTCGTTGTTTCATTAAGAAAGAAGTTTGGCCCAATTTTGGGATTATTGCTAAGCCGCGCACCTGTCAAATAGTGTCCGAGCTAGGTTTAGGGTTTAGTTGAAAACAACACCTAGACATTTTGGAAAGCCTTGGATGTGTTTTAGGGTGAATTTGAAATGCTGGAAGAGTCTTGTTTCGTTGTTTTTTTGAGAAAGAAATTTGGCCAAATTTTGAGATTTGTCAAATAGTGCGTGTCAAATAGTATCGAGCTAGGGTTAGGGTTAGGTAGATAACAACACCTGGACATTTAGGAATGCCTTGGATGTGTTTTAAGGTGTATTTCAAACACTGGTAGAGTGTTGTTTCGTTGTTTCATTAAGAAAGAAGTTTGGCCCAATTTTGGGATTATTGCTAAGCCGCGCACCTGTCAAATAGTGTCCGAGCTAGGTTTAGGGTTTAGTTGAAAACAACACCTAGACATTTTGGAAAGCCTTGGATGTGTTTTAGGGTGTATTTGAAATGCTGGAAGAGTGTTGTTTCGTTATTTCTTTGAGAAAGAAATTTGGCCAAATTTTTGAGATTTTTGCTAAGCCGCGCGCCTGTCAAATAGTGTCTGAACTAGGGTTAGGATTAGGTTGAAAACAGTACCTAGACATTTTGGAATGCCTTGGATGTGTTTAAGGGTGAATTTGAAATGCTGGAAGAGTCTTGTTTCGTTGTTTTTTTGAGAAAGAAATTTGGCCAAATTTTGAGATTTGTCAAATAGTGCCTGTTAAATAGTGTCCGAGCTAGGGTTAGGGTTAGGTTGAAAACAACACCTAGACATTTTGGAATGCCTTGGATGTATTTTACGGTGTATTTGAAATGCTGGAAGAGTGTTGTTTCGTTATTTCATTGAGAAAGAAATTTGGCCAAATTTTGAGATTTTTGTTAAGCCGCGCGCCTGTCAAATAGTATCGAGCTAGGGTTAGGGTTAGGTAGATAACAACACCTGGACATTTTGGAATGCCTTGGATGTGTTTTAGGGTGTATTTGAAATGCTGGAAGAATGTTGTTTCGTTGTTTCTTTGAGAAAGTAATTTGGCTCAATTTTTTAGATTTTTGCTAAGCCGCGCGCCTATCAAATAGTGTCCGAGCTAGGTTTAGGGTTAGGTTGAAAACAACACCTGGACATTTTGGAATGCCTTGTGTGTGTTTTAGGGCGAATTTGAAATGCTGGATGAGTGTTGTTTCGTTGTTTCATTGAGAAAGAAATTTGTCCAAATTTTGAGATTTGTCAAATAGTGCCTGTCAAATAGTGTCCGAGCTAGGGTTAGGATTAGGTTGAAAACAGTACCTAGACATTTTGGAATGCCTTGGATGTGTTTAAGGGTGAATTTGAAATGCTGGAAGAGTCTTGTTTCGTTGTTTTTTTGAGAAAGAAATTTGGCCAAATTTTGAGATTTGTCAAATAGTGCCTGTTAAATAGTGTCCGAGCTAGGGTTAGGGTTAGGTTGAAAACAACACCTAGACATTTTGGAATGCCTTGGATGTATTTTATGGTGTATTTGAAATGCTGGAAGAGTGTTGTTTCGTTATTTCATTGAGAAAGAAATTTGGCCAAATTTTGAGATTTTTGTTAAGCCGCGCGCCTGTCAAATAGTATCGAGCTAGGGTTAGGGTTAGGTAGATAACAACACCTGGACATTTTGGAATGCCTTGGATGTGTTTTAGGGTGTATTTGAAATGCTGGAAGAATGTTGTTTCGTTGTTTCTTTGAGAAAGTAATTTGGCTCAATTTTTTAGATTTTTGCTAAGCCGCGCGCCTATCAAATAGTGTCCGAGCTAGGTTTAGGGTTAGGTTGATAACAACACCTAGACATTTTGGAATGCCTTGGATGTGTTTTAGGGTGTATTTGAAATGCTGCAATAGAGTTGCTTTCTTGTTTCTTTGAGAAAGAAATTTTGCCAAATTTTGAGATTCTTGCTAAGCCGCGCGCCTGTCGAATAGTGTCTGAACTAGGGTTAGGGTTAGGTTGAAAACAACACCTGGACATTTTGGAATGCCTTGGGTGTGTTTTAGGGTGTATTTGAAATGCTGCAAGACAGTTGCTTTTTTGTTTCTTTGAGAAAGAAATTTGGCCAAATTTTTGAGATTTTTGCTAAGCCGCGCGCCTGTCAAATAGTGTCTGAACTAGGGTTAGGATTAGGTTGAAAACAGTACCTAGACATTTTGGAATGCCTTGGAAGTGTTTAAGGGTGAATTTGAAATGCTGGAAGAGTCTTGTTTCGTTGTTTTTTTGAGAAAGAAATTTGGCCAAATTTTGAGATTTGTCAAATAGTGCCTGTTAAATAGTGTCCGAGCTAGGGTTAGGGTTAGGTTGAAAACAACACCTAGACATTTTGGAATGCCTTGGATGTATTTTACGGTGTATTTGAAATGCTGGAAGAGTGTTGTTTCGTTATTTCATTGAGAAAGAAATTTGGCCAAATTTTGAGATTTTTGTTAAGCCGCGCGCCTGTCAAATAGTATCGAGCTAGGGTTAGGGTTAGGTAGATAACAACACCTGGACATTTTGGAATGCCTTGGATGTGTTTTAGGGTGTATTTGAAATGCTGGAAGAATGTTGTTTCGTTGTTTCTTTGAGAAAGTAATTTGGCTCAATTTTTTAGATTTTTGCTAAGCCGCGCGCCTGTCAAATAGTGTCCGAGCTAGGTTTAGGGTTAGGTTGATAACAACACCTAGACATTTTGGAATGCCTTGGATGTGTTTTAGGGTGTATTTGAAATGCTGCAATAGAGTTGCTTTCTTGTTTCTTTGAGAAAGAAATTTTGCCAAATTTTGAGATTCTTGCTAAGCCGCGCGCCTGTCGAATAGTGTCTGAACTAGGGTTAGGGTTAGGTTGAAAACAACACCTGGACATTTTGGAATGCCTTGGGTGTGTTTTAGGGTGTATTTGAAATGCTGCAAGACAGTTGCTTTTTTGTTTCATTGAGAAAGAAATTTGGCCAAATTTTGAGATTTTTGCTAAGCCGCGCGCCTGTCAAATAGTGTCTGAACTAGGGTTAGGGTTAGGTTGAAAACAACACCTGGACATTTTGGAATGCCTTGGATGTGTTTTAGGGTGTATTTGAAATGCCTGAAGAGTGTTGTTTCGTTGTTTCTTTGAGAAAGAAATTTGGCTGAATTTTTTAGATTTTTGCTAAGCCGCGCGCCTGTCAAATAGTGTCCGAGCTAGGTTTAGGGTTAGGTTGAAAAGAACACCTAGACATTTTGGAATGCCTTGGATGTGTTTTAGGGTGTATTTGAAATGCTGGAAGAGTGTTGTTTCGTTGTTTCTTTGAGAAAGAAATTTGGCCAAATTTTGAGATTTTGGCTAAGCCGCGCGCCTGTCAAATAGTGTCTGAACTAGGGTTAGGGTTAGGTTGAAAACAACACCTGGACATTTTGGAATGCCTTGGGTGTGTTTTAGGGCGAATTTGAAATACTGGAAGGCTCTTGTTTCGTTGTTTTTTTGAGAAAGAAATTTGGCCAAATTTTGAGATTTGTCAAATATTGCCTGTCAAATAGTGTCCGAGCTAGGGTTAGGGTTAGGTTGAAAACAACACCTAGACATTTTGGAATGCCTTGGATGTATTTTACGGTGTATTTGAAATGCTGGAAGAGTGTTGTTTCGTTATTTCTTTGAGAAAGAAATTTGGCCAAATTTTGAGATTTTTGCTAAGCCGCGCGCCTGTCAAATAGTGTCTGAACTAGGGTTAGGGTTAGGTTGAAAACAACACCTGGACATTTTGGAATGCCTTGGGTGTGTTTTAGGGCGAATTTGAAATACTGGAAGAGTGTTGTTTCGTTGTTTCATTGAGAAAGAAATTTGTCCAAATTTTGAGATTTGTCAAATAGTGCCTGTCAAATAGTGTCCGAGCTAGGTTTAGGGTTTATTTGAAAACAACACCTAGACATTTTGGATAGCCTTGGATGTGTTTTAGCGTGTATTTGAAATGCTGGAAGGGTGTTGTTTCGTTATTTCTTTGAGAAAGAAATTTGGCTCAATTTTGATATTTTTGCTAAGCCGCGCACCTGTCAAATAGTATCGAGCTAGGGTTAGGGTTAGGTAGATAACAACACCTAGACATTTTGGAATGCCTTGGATGTGTTTTAGGGTGTATTTGAAATGCTGGAAGAGTGTTGTTTCGTTGTTTCTTTGAGAAAGAAATTTGGCTGAATTTTGAGATTTTTGTTAAGCCGTGCGACTGTCAAATAGTTTCCGAGCAAGGGTCAGGGTTAGGTAGATAACAACACCTAGACATTTTGGAATGCCTTGGATGTGTTTTTGGGTGTATTTGAAATGCTGCAATAGAGTTGCTTTCTTGTTTCTTTGAGAAAGAAATTTTGCCAAATTTTGAGATTCTTGCTAAGCCGCGCGCCTGTCAAATAGTGTCTGAACTAGGGTTAGGGTTAGATTGAAAACAACACCTGGACATTTTGGAATGCCTTGGGTGTGTTTTAGGGTGTATTTGAAATGCTGGAAGAGTCTTGTTTCGTTTGTTTCTTTGAGAATGAAATTTGGATCAATTTTGAGATTGTTGCTAAGCTGCGCGCCTGTCAAATAGTGTCCGAGCTAGGTTTAGGGTTTAGTTGAAAACAACACCTAGACATTTTGCAAAGCCTTGGATGTGTTTTAGGGTGTATTTGAAATGCTGGAAGAGTGTTGTTTCGTTATTTCTTTGAGAAAGAAATTTGGCCAAATTTTTTAGATTTTTGCTAAGCCGCGCGCCTGTCAAATAGTGTCCGAGCTAGGGTTAGGATTAGTTAGAAAACAACACCTAGACATTTTGGAATGCCTTGGATGTGTTTAAGGGTGTATTTGAAATGCTGGAAGAGTCTTGTTTCGTTGTTTTTTTGAGAAAGAAATTTGGCTCAATTTGGGGATTTTTGCTAAGCCGCGCGCCTGTCAAATAGTGTCCGAGCTAGGGTTAGGATTAGGTAGAAAACAGTACCTAGACATTTTGGAATGCTTTGGATGTGCTTAAGGGTGTATTTGAAATGCTGGAAGAGTCTTGTTTCGTTGTTTCTTTGAGAAAGAAATTTGGCCAAATGTTGAGATTTTTGCTAAGCCGCGCGCCTGTCAATTAGTGTCCGAGCTAGGGTTAGGGTTAGGTTGAAATGAACACTTAGACATTTAGGAATGTCTTGGATGTGTTTTACGGTGTATTTCAAATACTGGTAGAGTGTTGTTTCGTTGTTTCATTAAGAAAGAAGTTTGGCCCAATTTTGGGATTATTGCTAAGCCGCGCACCTGTCAAATAGTGTCCGAGCTAGGTTTAGGGTTTAGTTGAAAACAACACCTAGACATTTTGGAAAGCCTTGGATGTGTTTTAGGGTGAATTTGAAATGCTGGAAGAGTCTTGTTTCGTTGTTTTTTTGAGAAAGAAATTTGGCCAAATTTTGAGATTTGTCAAATAGTGCGTGTCAAATAGTATCGAGCTAGGGTTAGGGTTAGGTAGATAACAACACCTGGACATTTAGGAATGCCTTGGATGTGTTTTACGGTGTATTTCAAACACTGGTAGAGTGTTGTTTCGTTGTTTCATTAAGAAAGAAGTTTGGCCCAATTTTGGGATTATTGCTAAGCCGCGCACCTGTCAAATAGTGTCCGAGCTAGGTTTAGGGTTTAGTTGAAAACAACACCTAGACATTTTGGAAAGCCTTGGATGTGTTTTAGGGTGTATTTGAAATGCTGGAAGAGTGTTGTTTCGTTATTTCTTTGAGAAAGAAATTTGGCCAAATTTTTTAGATTTTTGCTAAGCCGCGCGCCTGTCAAATAGTGTCTGAACTAGGGTTAGGATTAGGTTGAAAACAGTACCTAGACATTTTGGAATGCCTTGGATGTGTTTAAGGGTGAATTTGAAATGCTGGAAGAGTCTTGTTTCGTTGTTTTTTTGAGAAAGAAATTTGGCCAAATTTTGAGATTTGTCAAATAGTGCCTGTTAAATAGTGTCCGAGCTAGGGTTAGGGTTAGGTTGAAAACAACACCTAGACATTTTGGAATGCCTTGGATGTATTTTACGGTGTATTTGAAATGCTGGAAGAGTGTTGTTTCGTTATTTCATTGAGAAAGAAATTTGGCCAAATTTTGAGATTTTTGTTAAGCCGCGCGCCTGTCAAATAGTATCGAGCTAGGGTTAGGGTTAGGTAGATAACAACACCTGGACATTTTGGAATGCCTTGGATGTGTTTTAGGGTGTATTTGAAATGCTGGAAGAATGTTGTTTCGTTGTTTCTTTGAGAAAGTAATTTGGCTCAATTTTTTAGATTTTTGCTAAGCCGCGCGCCTGTCAAATAGTGTCCGAGCTAGGTTTCGGGTTAGGTTGATAACAACACCTAGACATTTTGGAATGCCTTGGATGTGTTTTAGGGTGTATTTGAAATGCTGCAATAGAGTTGCTTTCTTGTTTCTTTGAGAAAGAAATTTTGCCAAATTTTGAGATTCTTGCTAAGCCGCGCGCCTGTCGAATAGTGTCTGAACTAGGGTTAGGGTTAGGTTGAAAACAACACCTGGACATTTTGGAATGCCTTGGGTGTGTTTTAGGGTGTATTTGAAATGCTGCAAGACAGTTGCTTTTTTGTTTCATTGAGAAAGAAATTTGGCCAAATTTTGAGATTTTTGCTAAGCCGCGCGCCTGTCAAATAGTGTCTGAACTAGGGTTAGGGTTAGGTTGAAAACAACACCTGGACATTTTGGAATGCCTTGTGTGTGTTTTAGGGCGAATTTGAAATGCTGGATGAGTGTTGTTTCGTTGTTTCATTGAGAAAGAAATTTGTCCAAATTTTGAGATTTGTCAAATAGTGCCTGTCAAATAGTGTCTGAGCTAGGGTTAGGGTTAGGTTGAAAACAACACCTAGACATTTTGGAATGCCTTGGATGTATTTTGCGGTGTATTTGAAATGCTGGAAGAGTGTTGTTTCGTTGTTTCTTTGAGAAAGAAATTTGGCTCAATTTTGATATTTTTGCTAAGCCGCGCACCTGTCAAATAGTATCGAGCTAGGGTTAGGGTTAGGTAGATAACAACACCTAGACATTTTGGAATGCCTTGGATGTATTTTAGGGTGTATTTGAAATGCTGGAAGAGTGTTGTTTCGTTGTTTCTTTGAGAAAGAAATCTGGTCCAATTTTGAGATTTTTGATAAGCCACGCGCCTGTCAAATAGTGTCCGAGCTAGGGTTAGGGTTATGTAGAAAACAACACCTAGACATTTTGGAATGCCTTGGATGTGTTTTAGGGTGTATTTGAAATGCTGGAAGAGTGTTGTTTCGTTCTGTTTTTGAGAAAGAAATTTGGCCCAATTTTGATATTTTTGCTAAGCCGCGCGCCTGTCAAATGGTGTCCGAGCTAGGGTTAGGATAAGGTAGATAACAACACCTAGACATTTTGGAACGCCTTGGTTGTGTTTCAGGGTGTATTTGAAATGCTGCAAGAGAGTTGCTTTTTTGTTTCTTTGAGAAAGGAATTTGGCCCAATTTTGAGATTTTTGCTAAGCCGCGCGCCTGTCAAATAGTGTCCAAGCTAGGGTTAGGGTTAGATTGAAAAGAACACCTAGACATTTTGGAATGCCTTGGATGTGTTTTAGGGTGTATTTGAAATGCTGGAAGAGTGTTGTTTCGTTGTTTATTTGAGAAAGAAATTTGGCTCAATTTTGAGATTTTTGCTAAGCCACGCGCCTGTCAAATAGTGTCTGAGCTAGGGTTAGGGTTAGGTAGAAAACAACACCTAGACATTTGTAATGCCTTGGATGTATTGTAGGGTGTATTTGAAATGCTGGAAGAGTGTTGTTTCGTTGTTTCTTTGAGAAAGAAATTTGGCCAAATTTTGAGATTTGTCAAATAGTGCCTGTCAAATAGCTAGGGTTAGGGTTAGGTAGAAAACAACACCTAGACATTTTGGAATGCCTTGGATGTGTTTTAGGGTGTATTTGAAATGCTGGAAGAGTGTCGTTTCATTGTTTCTTTGAGAAAGAAATTTGGCCCAATTTTGAGATTTTTGTTAAGCCGCGCGCCTGTCAAATAGTATCGAGCTAGGGTTAGGGTTAGGTAGATAACAACACCTAGACATTTTGGAATGCCTTGGATGTGTTTTAGGGTGTATTTGAAATGCTGCAATAGAGTTACTTTCTAGTTTCTTTGAGAAAGAAATATTGCCAAATTTTGACATTCTTCCTAAGCCGCGCGCCTCTCAAATAGTGTCTGAACTAGGGTTAGGGTTAGGTTGAAAACAACACCTGGACATTTTGGAATGCCTTGGGTGTGTTTTAGGGTGTATTTGAAATGCTGCAAGAGAGTTGCTTTTTTGTTTCATTGAGAAAGAAATTTGGCCAAATTTTGAGATTTTTGCTCAGCCGCGCGCCTGTCAAATAGTGTCCGAGCTAGGGTTAGGGTTAGGTTGAAAAGAACAACTAGACATTTTGTAATGCCTTGGATGTGTTTTAGAGTGTATTTGAAATGCTGGAAGAGTGTTGTTTCGTTATTTCTTTGAGAAAGAAATTTGGCCAAATGTTGAGATTTTTCCTAAGCCACGCGCCTGTCAATTAGTGTCCGAGCTAGGGTTAGGGTTAGGTTGAAATGAACACCTAGACATTTAGGAATGCCTTGGATGTGTTTTACGGTGTATTTGAAATGCTGGAAGAGTCTTGTTTCGTTGTTTCTTTGAGAAAGAAATTTGGCTCAATTTGGGGATTTTTGCTAAGCCGCGCGCCTGTCAAATAGTGTCCGAGCTAGGGTTAGGATTAGGTAGAAAACAGTACCTAGACATTTTGGAATGCTTTGGATGTGCTTAAGGGTGTATTTGAAATGCTGGAAGAGTCTTGTTTCGTTGTTTCTTTGAGAAAGAAATTTGGCCAAATGTTGAGATTTTTCCTAAGCCGCGCGCCTGTCAATTAGTGTCCGAGCTAGGGTTAGGGTTAGGTTGAAATGAACACTTAGACATTTAGGAATGCCTTGGATGTGTTTTACGGTGTATTTCAAATACTGGTAGAGTGTTGTTTCGTTGTTTCATTAAGAAAGAAGTTTGGCCCAATTTTGGGATTATTGCTAAGCCGCGCACCTGTCAAATAGTGTCCGAGCTAGGTTTAGGGTTTAGTTGAAAACAACACCTAGACATTTTGGAAAGCCTTGGATGTGTTTTAGGGTGAATTTGAAATGCTGGAAGAGTCTTGTTTCGTTGTTTTTTTGAGAAAGAAATTTGGCCAAATTTTGAGATTTGTCAAATAGTGCGTGTCAAATAGTATCGAGCTAGGGTTAGGGTTAGGTAGATAACAACACCTGGACATTTAGGAATGCCTTGGATGTGTTTTACGGTGTATTTCAAACACTGGTAGAGTGTTGTTTCGTTGTTTCATGAAGAAAGAAGTTTGGCCCAATTTTGGGATTATTGCTAAGCCGCGCACCTGTCAAATAGTGTCCGAGCTAGGTTTAGGGTTTAGTTGAAAACAACACCTAGACATTTTGGAAAGCCTTGGATGTGTTTTAGGGTGTATTTGAAATGCTGGAAGAGTGTTGTTTCGTTATTTCTTTGAGAAAGAAATTTGGCCAAATTTTTGAGATTTTTGCTAAGCCGCGCGCCTGTCAAATAGTGTCTGAACTAGGGTTAGGATTAGGTTGAAAACAGTACCTAGACATTTTGGAATGCCTTGGATGTGTTTAAGGGTGAATTTGAAATGCTGGAAGAGTCTTGTTTCGTTGTTTTTTTGAGAAAGAAATTTGGCCAAATTTTGAGATTTGTCAAATAGTGCCTGTTAAATAGTGTCCGAGCTAGGGTTAGGGTTAGGTTGAAAACAACACCTAGACATTTTGGAATGCCTTGGATGTATTTTACGGTGTATTTGAAATGCTGGAAGAGTGTTGTTTCGTTATTTCATTGAGAAAGAAATTTGGCCAAATTTTGAGATTTTTGTTAAGCCGCGCGCCTGTCAAATAGTATCGAGCTAGGGTTAGGGTTAGGTAGATAACAACACCTGGACATTTTGGAATGCCTTGGATGTGTTTTAGGGTGTATTTGAAATGCTGGAAGAATGTTGTTTCGTTGTTTCTTTGAGAAAGTAATTTGGCTCAATTTTTTAGATTTTTGCTAAGCCGCGCGCCTATCAAATAGTGTCCGAGCTAGGTTTAGGGTTAGGTTGAAAACAACACCTGGACATTTTGGAATGCCTTGTGTGTGTTTTAGGGCGAATTTGAAATGCTGGATGAGTGTTGTTTCGTTGTTTCATTGAGAAAGAAATTTGTCCAAATTTTGAGATTTGTCAAATAGTGCCTGTCAAATAGTGTCCGAGCTAGGGTTAGGATTAGGTTGAAAACAGTACCTAGACATTTTGGAATGCCTTGGATGTGTTTAAGGGTGAATTTGAAATGCTGGAAGAGTCTTGTTTCGTTGTTTTTTTGAGAAAGAAATTTGGCCAAATTTTGAGATTTGTCAAATAGTGCCTGTTAAATAGTGTCCGAGCTAGGGTTAGGGTTAGGTTGAAAACAACACCTAGACATTTTGGAATGCCTTGGATGTATTTTACGGTGTATTTGAAATGCTGGAAGAGTGTTGTTTCGTTATTTCATTGAGAAAGAAATTTGGCCAAATTTTGAGATTTTTGTTAAGCCGCGCGCCTGTCAAATAGTATCGAGCTAGGGTTAGGGTTAGGTAGATAACAACACCTGGACATTTTGGAATGCCTTGGATGTGTTTTAGGGTGTATTTGAAATGCTGGAAGAATGTTGTTTCGTTGTTTCTTTGAGAAAGTAATTTGGCTCAATTTTTTAGATTTTTGCTAAGCCGCGCGCCTATCAAATAGTGTCCGAGCTAGGTTTAGGGTTAGGTTGAAAACAACACCTGGACATTTTGGAATGCCTTGTGTGTGTTTTAGGGCGAATTTGAAATGCTGGATGAGTGTTGTTTCGTTGTTTCATTGAGAAAGAAATTTGTCCAAATTTTGAGATTTGTCAAATAGTGCCTGTCAAATAGTGTCCGAGCTAGGGTTAGGATTAGGTTGAAAACAGTACCTAGACATTTTGGAATGCCTTGGATGTGTTTAAGGGTGAATTTGAAATGCTGGAAGAGTCTTGTTTCGTTGTTTTTTTGAGAAAGAAATTTGGCCAAATTTTGAGATTTGTCAAATAGTGCCTGTTAAATAGTGTCCGAGCTAGGGTTAGGGTTAGGTTGAAAACAACACCTAGACATTTTGGAATGCCTTGGATGTATTTTACGGTGTATTTGAAATGCTGGAAGAGTGTTGTTTCGTTATTTCATTGAGAAAGAAATTTGGCCAAATTTTGAGATTTTTGTTAAGCCGCGCGCCTGTCAAATAGTATCGAGCTAGGGTTAGGGTTAGGTAGATAACAACACCTGGACATTTTGGAATGCCTTGGATGTGTTTTAGGGTGTATTTGAAATGCTGGAAGAATGTTGTTTCGTTGTTTCTTTGAGAAAGTAATTTGGCTCAATTTTTTAGATTTTTGCTAAGCCGCGCGCCTATCAAATAGTGTCCGAGCTAGGTTTAGGGTTAGGTTGATAACAACACCTAGACATTTTGGAATGCCTTGGATGTGTTTTAGGGTGTATTTGAAATGCTGCAATAGAGTTGCTTTCTTGTTTCTTTGAGAAAGAAATTTTGCCAAATTTTGAGATTCTTGCTAAGCCGCGCGCCTGTCGAATAGTGTCTGAACTAGGGTTAGGGTTAGGTTGAAAACAACACCTGGACATTTTGGAATGCCTTGGGTGTGTTTTAGGGTGTATTTGAAATGCTGCAAGACAGTTGCTTTTTTGTTTCTTTGAGAAAGAAATTTGGCCAAATTTTTGAGATTTTTGCTAAGCCGCGCGCCTGTCAAATAGTGTCTGAACTAGGGTTAGGATTAGGTTGAAAACAGTACCTAGACATTTTGGAATGCCTTGGATGTGTTTAAGGGTGAATTTGAAATGCTGGAAGAGTCTTGTTTCGTTGTTTTTTTGAGAAAGAAATTTGGCCAAATTTTGAGATTTGTCAAATAGTGCCTGTTAAATAGTGTCCGAGCTAGGGTTAGGGTTAGGTTGAAAACAACACCTAGACATTTTGGAATGCCTTGGATGTATTTTACGGTGTATTTGAAATGCTGGAAGAGTGTTGTTTCGTTATTTCATTGAGAAAGAAATTTGGCCAAATTTTGAGATTTTTGTTAAGCCGCGCACCTGTCAAATAGTATCGAGCTAGGGTTAGGGTTAGGTAGATAACAACACCTGGACATTTTGGAATGCCTTGGATGTGTTTTAGGGTGTATTTGAAATGCTGGAAGAATGTTGTTTCGTTGTTTCTTTGAGAAAGTAATTTGGCTCAATTTTTTAGATTTTTGCTAAGCCGCGCGCCTATCAAATAGTGTCCGAGCTAGGTTTAGGGTTAGGTTGATAACAACACCTAGACATTTTGGAATGCCTTGGATGTGTTTTAGGGTGTATTTGAAATGCTGCAATAGAGTTGCTTTCTTGTTTCGTTGAGAAAGAAATTTTGCCAAATTTTGAGATTCTTGCTAAGCCGCGCGCCTGTCGAATAGTGTCTGAACTAGGGTTAGGGTTAGGTTGAAAACAACACCTGGACATTTTGGAATGCCTTGGGTGTGTTTTAGGGTGTATTTGAAATGCTGCAAGACAGTTGCTTTTTTGTTTCATTGAGAAAGAAATTTGGCCAAATTTTGAGATTTTTGCTAAGCCGCGCGCCTGTCAAATAGTGTCTGAACTAGGGTTAGGGTTAGGTTGAAAACAACACCTGGACATTTTGGAATGCCTTGTGTGTGTTTTAGGGCGAATTTGAAATGCTGGATGAGTGTTGTTTCGTTGTTTCATTGAGAAAGAAATTTGTCCAAATTTTGAGATTTGTCAAATAGTGCCTGTCAAATAGTGTCCGAGCTAGGGTTAGGGTTAGGTTGAAAACAACACCTAGACATTTTGGAATGCCTTGGATGTATTTTGCGGTGTATTTGAAATGCTGGAAGAGTGTTGTTTCGTTGTTTCTTTGAGAAAGAAATTTGGCTCAATTTTGATATTTTTGCTAAGCCGCGCACCTGTCAAATAGTATCGAGCTAGGGTTAGGGTTAGGTAGATAACAACACCTAGACATTTTGGAATGCCTTGGATGTGTTTTAGGGTGTATTTGAAATGCCTGAAGAGTGTTGTTTCGTTGTTTCTTTGAGAAAGAAATTTGGCTGAATTTTTTAGATTTTTGCTAAGCCGCGCGCCTGTCAAATAGTGTCCGAGCTAGGTTTAGGGTTAGGTTGAAAAGAACACCTAGACATTTTGGAATGCCTTGGATGTGTTTTAGGGTGTATTTGAAATGCTGAAAGAGTGTTGTTTCGTTGTTTCTTTGAGAAAGAAATTTGGCCAAATTTTGAGATTTTGGCTAAGCCGCGCGCCTGTCAAATAGTGTCTGAACTAGGGTTAGGGTTAGGTTGAAAACAACACCTGGACATTTTGGAAAGCCTTGGGTGTGTTTTAGGGCGAATTTGAAATACTGGAAGGCTCTTGTTTCGTTGTTTTTTTGAGAAAGAAATTTGGCCAAATTTTGAGATTTTTGCTAAGCCGCGCGCCTGTCAAATAGTGTCTGAACTAGGGTTAGGGTTAGGTTGAAAACAACACCTGGACATTTTGGAATGCCTTGGGTGTGTTTTAGGGCGAATTTGAAATACTGGAAGAGTGTTGTTTCGTTGTTTCATTGAGAAAGAAATTTGTCCAAATTTTGAGATTTGTCAAATAGTGCCTGTCAAATAGTGTCCGAGCTAGGTTTAGGGTTTATTTGAAAACAACACCTAGACATTTTGGATAGCCTTGGATGTGTTTTAGCGTGTATTTGAAATGCTGGAAGGGTGTTGTTTCGTTATTTCTTTGAGAAAGAAATTTGGCTCAATTTTGATATTTTTGCTAAGCCGCGCACCTGTCAAATAGTATCGAGCTAGGGTTAGGGTTAGGTAGATAACAACACCTAGACATTTTGGAATGCCTTGGATGTGTTTTAGGGTGTATTTGAAATGCTGGAAGAGTGTTGTTTCGTTGTTTCTTTGAGAAAGAAATTTGGCTGAATTTTTTAGATTTTTGCTAAGCCGCGCGCCTATCAAATAGTGTCCGAGCTAGGTTTAGGGTTAGGTTGAAAAGAACACCTAGACATTTTGGAATGCCTTGGATGTGTTTTAGGGTGTATTTGAAATGCTGGAAGAGTGTTGTTTCGTTGTTTCATTGAGAAAGAAACTTGGCCAAATTTTGAGATTTTTGTTAAGCCGTGCGACTGTCAAATAGTTTCCGAGCAAGGGTCAGGGTTAGGTAGATAACAACACCTAGACATTTTGGAATGCCTTGGATGTGTTTTTGGGTGTATTTGAAATGCTGCAATAGAGTTGCTTTCTTGTTTCTTTGAGAAAGAAATTTTGCCAAATTTTGAGATTCTTGCTAAGCCGCGCGCCTGTCAAATAGTGTCTGAACTAGGGTTAGGGTTAGATTGAAAACAACACCTGGACATTTTGGAATGCCTTGGGTGTGTTTTAGGGTGTATTTGAAATGCTGGAAGAGTCTTGTTTCGTTTGTTTCTTTGAGAATGAAATTTGGATCAATTTTGAGATTGTTGCTAAGCTGCGCGCCTGTCAAATAGTGTCCGAGCTAGGTTTAGGGTTTAGTTGAAAACAACACCTAGACATTTTGCAAAGCCTTGGATGTGTTTTAGGGTGTATTTGAAATGCTGGAAGAGTGTTGTTTCGTTATTTCTTTGAGAAAGAAATTTGGCCAAATTTTTTAGATTTTTGCTAAGCCGCGCGCCTGTCAAATAGTGTCCGAGCTAGGGTTAGGATTAGTTAGAAAACAACACCTAGACATTTTGGAATGCCTTGGATGTGTTTAAGGGTGTATTTGAAATGCTGGAAGAGTCTTGTTTCGTTGTTTTTTTGAGAAAGAAATTTGGCTCAATTTGGGGATTTTTGCTAAGCCGCGCGCCTGTCAAATAGTGTCCGAGCTAGGGTTAGGATTAGGTAGAAAACAGTACCTAGACATTTTGGAATGCTTTGGATGTGCTTAAGGGTGTATTTGAAATGCTGGAAGAGTCTTGTTTCGTTGTTTCTTTGAGAAAGAAATTTGGCCAAATGTTGAGATTTTTCCTAAGCCGCGCGCCTGTCAATTAGTGTCCGAGCTAGGGTTAGGGTTAGGTTGAAATGAACACTTAGACATTTAGGAATGCCTTGGATGTGTTTTACGGTGTATTTCAAATACTGGTAGAGTGTTGTTTCGTTGCTTCATTAAGAAAGAAGTTTGGCCCAATTTTGGGATTATTGCTAAGCCGCGCACCTGTCAAATAGTGTCCGAGCTAGGTTTAGGGTTTAGTTGAAAACAACACCTAGACATTTTGGAAAGCCTTGGATGTGTTTTAGGGTGAATTTGAAATGCTGGAAGAGTCTTGTTTCGTTGTTTTTTTGAGAAAGAAATTTGGCCAAATTTTGAGATTTGTCAAATAGTGCGTGTCAAATAGTATCGAGCTAGGGTTAGGGTTAGGTAGATAACAACACCTGGACATTTAGGAATGCCTTGGATGTGTTTTACGGTGTATTTCAAACACTGGTAGAGTGTTGTTTCGTTGTTTCATTAAGAAAGAAGTTTGGCCCAATTTTGGGATTATTGCTAAGCCGCGCACCTGTCAAATAGTGTCCGAGCTAGGTTTAGGGTTTAGTTGAAAACAACACCTAGACATTTTGGAAAGCCTTGGATGTGTTTTAGGGTGTATTTGAAATGCTGGAAGAGTGTTGTTTCGTTATTTCTTTGAGAAAGAAATTTTGCCAAATTTTTGAGATTTTTGCTAAGCCGCGCGCCTGTCAAATAGTGTCTGAACTAGGGTTAGGATTAGGTTGAAAACAGTACCTAGACATTTTGGAATGCCTTGGATGTGTTTAAGGGTGAATTTGAAATGCTGGAAGAGTCTTGTTTCGTTGTTTTTTTGAGAAAGAAATTTGGCCAAATTTTGAGATTTGTCAAATAGTGCCTGTTAAATAGTGTCCGAGCTAGGGTTAGGGTTAGGTTGAAAACAACACCTAGACATTTTGGAATGCCTTGGATGTATTTTACGGTGTATTTGAAATGCTGGAAGAGTGTTGTTTCGTTATTTCATTGAGAAAGAAATTTGGCCAAATTTTGAGATTTTTGTTAAGCCGCGCGCCTTTCAAATAGTATCGAGCTAGGGTTAGGGTTAGGTAGATAACAACACCTGGACATTTTGGAATGCCTTGGATGTGTTTTAGGGTGTATTTGAAATGCTGGAAGAATGTTGTTTCGTTGTTTCTTTGAGAAAGTAATTTGGCTCAATTTTTTAGATTTTTGCTAAGCCGCGCGCCTATCAAATAGTGTCCGAGCTAGGTTTAGGGTTAGGTTGAAAACAACACCTGGACATTTTGGAATGCCTTGTGTGTGTTTTAGGGCGAATTTGAAATGCTGGATGAGTGTTGTTTCGTTGTTTCATTGAGAAAGAAATTTGTCCAAATTTTGAGATTTGTCAAATAGTGCCTGTCAAATAGTGTCCGAGCTAGGGTTAGGATTAGGTTGAAAACAGTACCTAGACATTTTGGAATGCCTTGGATGTGTTTAAGGGTGAATTTGAAATGCTGGAAGAGTCTTGTTTCGTTGTTTTTTTGAGAAAGAAATTTGGCCAAATTTTGAGATTTGTCAAATAGTGCCTGTTAAATAGTGTCCGAGCTAGGGTTAGGGTTAGGTTGAAAACAACACCTAGACATTTTGGAATGCCTTGGATGTATTTTACGGTGTATTTGAAATGCTGGAAGAGTGTTGTTTCGTTATTTCATTGAGAAAGAAATTTGGCCAAATTTTGAGATTTTTGTTAAGCCGCGCGCCTGTCAAATAGTATCGAGCTAGGGTTAGGGTTAGGTAGATAACAACACCTGGACATTTTGGAATGCCTTGGATGTGTTTTAGGGTGTATTTGAAATGCTGGAAGAATGTTGTTTCGTTGTTTCTTTGAGAAAGTAATTTGGCTCAATTTTTTAGATTTTTGCTAAGCCGCGCGCCTATCAAATAGTGTCCGAGCTAGGTTTAGGGTTAGGTTGATAACAACACCTAGACATTTTGGAATGCCTTGGATGTGTTTTAGGGTGTATTTGAAATGCTGCAATAGAGTTGCTTTCTTGTTTCTTTGAGAAAGAAATTTTGCCAAATTTTGAGATTCTTGCTAAGCCGCGCGCCTGTCGAATAGTGTCTGAACTAGGGTTAGGGTTAGGTTGAAAACAACACCTGGACATTTTGGAATGCCTTGGGTGTGTTTTAGGGTGTATTTGAAATGCTGCAAGACAGTTGCTTTTTTGTTTCTTTGAGAAAGAAATTTGGCCAAATTTTTGAGATTTTTGCTAAGCCGCGCGCCTGTCAAATAGTGTCTGAACTAGGGTTAGGATTAGGTTGAAAACAGTACCTAGACATTTTGGAATGCCTTGGATGTGTTTAAGGGTGAATTTGAAATGCTGGAAGAGTCTTGTTTCGTTGTTTTTTTGAGAAAGAAATTTGGCCAAATTTTGAGATTTGTCAAATAGTGCCTGTTAAATAGTGTCCGAGCTAGGGTTAGGGTTAGGTTGAAAACAACACCTAGACATTTTGGAATGCCTTGGATGTATTTTACGGTGTATTTGAAATGCTGGAAGAGTGTTGTTTCGTTATTTCATTGAGAAAGAAATTTGGCCAAATTTTGAGATTTTTGTTAAGCCGCGCGCCTGTCAAATAGTATCGAGCTAGGGTTAGGGTTAGGTAGATAACAACACCTGGACATTTTGGAATGCCTTGGATGTGTTTTAGGGTGTATTTGAAATGCTGGAAGAATGTTGTTTCGTTGTTTCTTTGAGAAAGTAATTTGGCTCAATTTTTTAGATTTTTGCTAAGCCGCGCGCCTGTCAAATAGTGTCCGAGCTAGGTTTAGGGTTAGGTTGATAACAACACCTAGACATTTTGGAAGGCCTTGGATGTGTTTTAGGGTGTATTTGAAATGCTGCAATAGAGTTGCTTTCTTGTTTCTTTGAGAAAGAAATTTTGCCAAATTTTGAGATTCTTGCTAAGCCGCGCGCCTGTCGAATAGTGTCTGAACTAGGGTTAGGGTTAGGTTGAAAACAACACCTGGACATTTTGGAATGCCTTGGGTGTGTTTTAGGGTGTATTTGAAATGCTGCAAGACAGTTGCTTTTTTGTTTCATTGAGAAAGAAATTTGGCCAAATTTTGAGATTTTTGCTAAGCCGCGCGCCTGTCAAATAGTGTCTGAACTAGGGTTAGGGTTAGGTTGAAAACAACACCTGGACATTTTGGAATGCCTTGTGTGTGTTTTAGGGCGAATTTGAAATGCTGGATGAGTGTTGTTTCGTTGTTTCATTGAGAAAGAAATTTGTCCAAATTTTGAGATTTGTCAAATAGTGCCTGTCAAATAGTGTCCGAGCTAGGGTTAGGGTTAGGTTGAAAACAACACCTAGACATTTTGGAATGCCTTGGATGTATTTTGCGGTGTATTTGAAATGCTGGAAGAGTGTTGTTTCGTTGTTTCTTTGAGAAAGAAATTTGGCTCAATTTTGATATTTTTGCTAAGCCGCGCACCTGTCAAATAGTATCGAGCTAGGGTTAGGGTTAGGTAGATAACAACACCTAGACATTTTGGAATGCCTTGGATGTGTTTTAGGGTGTATTTGAAATGCCTGAAGAGTGTTGTTTCGTTGTTTCTTTGAGAAAGAAATTTGGCTGAATTTTTTAGATTTTTGCTAAGCCGCGCGCCTGTCAAATAGTGTCCGAGCTAGGTTTAGGGTTAGGTTGAAAAGAACACCTAGACATTTTGGAATGCCTTGGATGTGTTTTAGGGTGTATTTGAAATGCTGGAAGAGTGTTGTTTCGTTGTTTCTTTGAGAAAGAAATTTGGCCAAATTTTGAGATTTTGGCTAAGCCGCGCGCCTGTCAAATAGTGTCTGAACTAGGGTTAGGGTTAGGTTGAAAACAACACCTGGACATTTTGGAATGCCTTGGGTGTGTTTTAGGGCGAATTTGAAATACTGGAAGGCTCTTGTTTCGTTGTTTTTTTGAGAAAGAAATTTGGCCAAATTTTGAGATTTGTCAAATAGTGCCTGTCAAATAGTGTCCGAGCTAGGTTTAGGGTTTATTTGAAAACAACACCTAGACATTTTGGATAGCCTTGGATGTGTTTTAGCGTGTATTTGAAATGCTGGAAGGGTGTTGTTTCGTTATTTCTTTGAGAAAGAAATTTGGCTCAATTTTGATATTTTTGCTAAGCCGCGCACCTGTCAAATAGTATCGAGCTAGGGTTAGGGTTAGGTAGATAACAACACCTAGACATTTTGGAATGCCTTGGATGTGTTTTAGGGTGTATTTGAAATGCTGGAAGAGTGTTGTTTCGTTGTTTCTTTGAGAAAGAAATTTGGCTGAATTTTTTAGATTTTTGCTAAGCCGCGCGCCTATCAAATATTGTCCGAGCTAGGTTTAGGGTTAAGTTGAAAAGAACACCTAGACATTTTGGAATGCCTTGGATGTGTTTTAGGGTGTATTTGAAATGCTGGAAGAGTGTTGTTTCGTTGTTTCATTGAGAAAGAAACTTGGCCAAATTTTGAGATTTTTGTTAAGCCGTGCGACTGTCAAATAGTTTCCGAGCAAGGGTCAGGGTTAGGTAGATAACAACACCTAGACATTTTGGAATGCCTTGGATGTGTTTTTGGGTGTATTTGAAATGCTGCAATAGAGTTGCTTTCTTGTTTCTTTGAGAAAGAAATTTTGCCAAATTTTGAGATTCTTGCTAAGCCGCGCGCCTGTCAAATAGTGTCTGAACTAGGGTTAGGGTTAGATTGAAAACAACACCTGGACATTTTGGAATGCCTTGGGTGTGTTTTAGGGTGTATTTGAAATGCTGGAAGAGTCTTGTTTCGTTTGTTTCTTTGAGAATGAAATTTGGATCAATTTTGAGATTGTTGCTAAGCTGCGCGCCTGTAAAATAGTGTCCGAGCTAGGTTTAGGGTTTAGTTGAAAACAACACCTAGACATTTTGCAAAGCCTTGGATGTGTTTTAGGGTGTATTTGAAATGCTGGAAGAGTGTTGTTTCGTTATTTCTTTGAGAAAGAAATTTGGCCAAATTTTTTAGATTTTTGCTAAGCCGCGCGCCTGTCAAATAGTGTCCGAGCTAGGGTTAGGATTAGTTAGAAAACAACACCTAGACATTTTGGAATGCCTTGGATGTGTTTAAGGGTGTATTTGAAATGCTGGAAGAGTCTTGTTTCGTTGTTTTTTTGAGAAAGAAATTTGGCTCAATTTGGGGATTTTTGCTAAGCCGCGCGCCTGTCAAATAGTGTCCGAGCTAGGGTTAGGATTAGGTAGAAAACAGTACCTAGACATTTTGGAATGCTTTGGATGTGCTTAAGGGTGTATTTGAAATGCTGGAAGAGTCTTGTTTCGTTGTTTCTTTGAGAAAGAAATTTGGCCAAATGTTGAGATTTTTCCTAAGCCGCGCGCCTGTCAATTAGTGTCCGAGCTAGGGTTAGGGTTAGGTTGAAATGAACACTTAGACATTTAGGAATGCCTTGGATGTGTTTTACGGTGTATTTCAAATACTGGTAGAGTGTTGTTTCGTTGTTTCATTAAGAAAGAAGTTTGGCCCAATTTTGGGATTATTGCTAAGCCGCGCACCTGTCAAATAGTGTCCGAGCTAGGTTTAGGGTTTAGTTGAAAACAACACCTAGACATTTTGGAAAGCCTTGGATGTGTTTTAGGGTGAATTTGAAATGCTGGAAGAGTCTTGTTTCGTTGTTTTTTTGAGAAAGAAATTTGGCCAAATTTTGAGATTTGTCAAATAGTGCGTGTCAAATAGTATCGAGCTAGGGTTAGGGTTAGGTAGATAACAACACCTGGACATTTAGGAATGCCTTGGATGTGTTTTACGGTGTATTTCAAACACTGGTAGAGTGTTGTTTCGTTGTTTCATTAAGAAAGAAGTTTGGCCCAATTTTGGGATTATTGCTAAGCCGCGCACCTGTCAAATAGTGTCCGAGCTAGGTTTAGGGTTTAGTTGAAAACAACACCTAGACATTTTGGAAAGCCTTGGATGTGTTTTAGGGTGTATTTGAAATGCTGGAAGAGTGTTGTTTCGTTATTTCTTTGAGAAAGAAATTTGGCCAAATTTTTGAGATTTTTGCTAAGCCGCGCGCCTGTCAAATAGTGTCTGAACTAGGGTTAGGATTAGGTTGAAAACAGTACCTAGACATTTTGGAATGCCTTGGATGTGTTTAAGGGTGAATTTGAAATGCTGGAAGAGTCTTGTTTCGTTGTTTTTTTGAGAAAGAAATTTGGCCAAATTTTGAGATTTGTCAAATAGTGCCTGTTAAATAGTGTCCGAGCTAGGGTTAGGGTTAGGTTGAAAACAACACCTAGACATTTTGGAATGCCTTGGATGTATTTTACGGTGTATTTGAAATGCTGGAAGAGTGTTGTTTCGTTATTTCATTGAGAAAGAAATTTGGCCAAATTTTGAGATTTTTGTTTCGCCGCGCGCCTGTCAAATAGTATCGAGCTAGGGTTAGGGTTAGGTAGATAACAACACCTGGACATTTTGGAATGCCTTGGATGTGTTTTAGGGTGTATTTGAAATGCTGGAAGAATGTTGTTTCGTTGTTTCTTTGAGAAAGTAATTTGGCTCAATTTTTTAGATTTTTGCTAAGCCGCGCGCCTGTCAAATAGTGTCCGAGCTAGGTTTAGGGTTAGGTTGATAACAACACCTAGACATTTTGGAATGCCTTGGATGTGTTTTAGGGTGTATTTGAAATGCTGCAATAGAGTTGCTTTCTTGTTTCTTTGAGAAAGAAATTTTGCCAAATTTTGAGATTCTTGCTAAGCCGCGCGCCTGTCGAATAGTGTCTGAACTAGGGTTAGGGTTAGGTTGAAAACAACACCTGGACATTTTGGAATGCCTTGGGTGTGTTTTAGGGTGTATTTGAAATGCTGCAAGACAGTTGCTTTTTTGTTTCATTGAGAAAGAAATTTGGCCAAATTTTGAGATTTTTGCTAAGCCGCGCGCCTGTCAAATAGTGTCTGAACTAGGGTTAGGGTTAGGTTGAAAACAACACCTGGACATTTTGGAATGCCTTGTGTGTGTTTTAGGGCGAATTTGAAATGCTGGATGAGTGTTGTTTCGTTGTTTCATTGAGAAAGAAATTTGTCCAAATTTTGAGATTTGTCAAATAGTGCCTGTCAAATAGTGTCTGAGCTAGGGTTAGGGTTAGGTTGAAAACAACACCTAGACATTTTGGAATGCCTTGAATGTATTTTGCGGTGTATTTGAAATGCTGGAAGAGTGTTGTTTCGTTGTTTCTTTGAGAAAGAAATTTGGCTCAATTTTGATATTTTTGCTAAGCCGCGCACCTGTCAAATAGTATCGAGCTAGGGTTAGGGTTAGGTAGATAACAACACCTAGACATTTTGGAATGCCTTGGATGTGTTTTAGGGTGTATTTGAAATGCTGGAAGAGTGTTGTTTCGTTGTTTCTTTGAGAAAGAAATTTGGCCAAATTTTGAGATTTTGGCTAAGCCGCGCGCCTGTCAAATAGTGTCTGAGATAGGGTTAGGATTAGGAAGAAAACAACACTTAGACATTTTGGAATGCCTTGAATGTATTTTAGGGTGTATTTGAAATGCTGGAAGAGTGTTGTTTCGTTGTTTCTTTGAGAAAGGAATTTGGCTCAATTTTGAGATGTTTGCTAAGCCGCGCGCCTGTCAACTACTATCCGAGCTAGGGTTAGGGTTAGGTTGAAAAGAACACCTAGACATTTTGGAATGCCTTGGATGTGTTTTAGTGTGTATTTGAAATGCTGCAAGGGAGTACTTTTTTGTTTCATTGAGAAAGAAATTTGGCTCAATTTTGAGATTTTTGCTAAGCTGCGCGCCTTTCAACTACAGATGCAGCCATTCAAAATGAGTGAGGTATTTCTCGGCATACCCCGGTGGGTGTGTCGCAGTATCACGCGGTATGACGCAGTTAACGTGGTGTCACGTGGTTAACTATCCGGCGTCGCCTTGTAAAACCGCCAGGGGGAGCTTAACCTCTCATGTACAGCATTTGAGCCTTTAATTTTGAACTGTGTATTACAGCATGTTAATCATCAGTCATTAAAATGTTGGTATATTTTATGAAAGCAAGATTGCTCAGTTGGACAAAAGTACACAACCTACCTTTATCAGAAATATTTATGCATCAAAGTCTTTACTGAAGATATTACTAATAGTATTAATAATGGATGACTTTGGACAAGCTGTATACTCAAAGTATAATTTCTTTAGCACATTTGTACAAGCACTTGGAATCTGTCCAAGCCATACTTTGTCAGGCATTTTGTTTTACTTCAACGGGCATAAAAACTTCCTTGCTTTTAACAGAGCGTTTCATAATTTCTAACTACGAAAATGATTTAAAATGCGACACCTATCATTCAACTAGAGCTTAAAATATCACAAGGATCCTCAAGAGCACAGCAAAGAGTGTATTAAAAGACACTTGTATTTATCAACGCTTTCTTTTCCGTATACCAGATTTTATGGAACCACTTCAGAGGGGTGTCAGCCAGTCAGATTCCAGGAATCGGCACTTTAAGGGAAAAATACACACCAGTATTCCATTTCTCCCTAACGATTTTAAGCATTGAAGTATTTAACTAGCATGTGAAATAGCGTGTGAAAAAGTGGTAGTTTTAAGCTTTTCTACTAATATAATATGGAATCGCGTATCTAAAGAATTTAATAACGGTATTCGTGTGCTGCGACAGGGCTGTGTAGGGCTGTTTCGCCTGCCTGTTCATGCGAGCTGTCTTGTAGCCGACTGGTCTAGGTGCGTGACTACCAGCTGGCAGGTTGTGTGTTCGAATCCAGCTGGTGCTAGACTTTTCTTTTAACAAACATTTCTTCGAAAAAATAGAATAGCGATATTATGGACAATCAATTGACTTTTATATTTCAAAATATCGCAACATGATCGATATTTGCGATATTTTGAACATATCTTCCCTTCTGACAGCGGTTCCTGCTTCTATTGTGTGTGTGTGTGTGCAACAGAGTAAATTTTTATAGAGAAATGGAGGCTGGACAGTATGCGTTACAATATAAACATTTATATTGATTTAAATCGTGTTCTGATTTAAATCGCAAACGCGTGTTTAATTATATGTGTTTTTTAATCATAATCAGGCTAATGCAACATAAATTGATACAGTATCTTTGTCTTCTAAGTATCTTAATAAACTTTCAGCATAGCTTTCTACCCGTCAAGATTTATATTTCTTGGGATTTTGGGATCAAATGTGGAAGGATTAGATTATAATCGTTTTTATTTGTCAAATACGTGATTGTATTTCTGAATGTTATGTGACACCTACAGTAGTTCACTGCTTTAAATACATCGAATTAAGAAAGTTATGTGTAGCACTTTAGAACTTTTTTCTGAACTAGGGAAAATCTGATCATGTTTCTCTATAACAATAATAAAAAACTTTATTTTACATATCGCCTTTAAAAGTGGCATCTCAAAGCAATACAGTAGATCGAAAAACAGTTAAAAGGGACCAAATTAAATACCAGACAATCGCAAACGCGTTTTCAATAAAATTATTTTATTCATTCAGCAGTTTGTGAGAGGGACATCCAGCAGGGAGAGACACACACACCGGTTTTCATTGACAAAATTGTTTTTTTTCAATTCCTCTTGTCTAACAGGAATGTTTTGTTTGTGGACAGACTGTTAGACAAGAGGAAAAGACCGCCTCCTCCTACGAAGCATTAATCGCGTATCTAAGGAAAATTGCAGTATACCTTTGTTCATGCACATCATTATACAGTACAGTATATCAATTTGTATTTCGATAAAAAAAAATCGTTTGCCCAGCCACTACTGTTGTTATTGTTTTTATCCTGTAAAGCGTTTCCTTTTTCTGCGTTTTCCATTTCCTTTTTCTGATCACTCGCTTTCTGGATACACATCTCACCTGTCCTGTTCTTTGTTTTCCTGGTTTGCTGATTATGCCTGCTGCGGTCCACTCCTACCCTCACACCTAAAGAATACTATTTTAAATTTCTTGGCGCAGTTCATTAACCCTTGTATGTGCTGTCCGCGCCGAAAATGCAATTAAAAAAAAGTCAAAAAACGCGCTCAAAATACAATTTATAGCTTAATAAGATACACTCCACAGGCAAATTTAATCCTGTGGCGCTGTGTGTTAGTTTCCTGACTCCCATTATTTAAACTGCGACACTGATCATTCATCTCTAAATAAACTTTATTTTATATAGCGTTTTAAGCGAATAGGTAATTAGATTGCTCATAAACCTAATCGCTTTTTCTACGTAAACACAGCGTGATTGCTCTCTGAAAATGCTTTTCCTTTATTTTTAAAGTAGGCTCAGATTTCAACTATAGATCGTATTATTATAAACTTTCTTGGAAAAATGTATTTTATGTAAACCATGTTTGCTATTAATTCATTTAGGGCTAAAATACGTTCATTGTCTTCCAATCGAGTCGAGTTGACATTGGAAGCCTGCCACACCCGGACTGTTAAACCAACGCATTAGCACGTCAAAGCCCGTATTGGTATTGAGCCAGTATTGTCTTTAGTATTCCCCCCCTCTCCCCTCAATTCAATTCAATTCAAGGTGTTTTATTTGCATGACAGATGGGTACAAGCAGTGTTGGGTATGTATATTGTAATGCTTACGGCAGACAGGCACTGTGTAAGAGCCGGCGCACCAGAGCAGCGCACCGAGGGAGCATCTGCATTTATAACTTAGTTTTTAAAATTAGTCAAGCAATATGAAGCATCTCCTTTTACGTTTAAGTCCCTTAAATACATTGAGCACAGCTTTCTCATCACTTAAGATTGTTTTTGATACCATCCTTACACAAAGCAGAAGGGAGATCTTAGTGCCTGAGCATAAAAAGAATAGGAGCATACTGCAACGCGTGTGAAGTCCATAAACGATATTAATTTTGGAACTTAAACATACAGTATATGGCTGGTCTCGGTACTTTAAAGAAAACATACACACCAGTATTCCATTTCTCCCTAAACATTTTAAGCATCGAAGTCTTTAACTAACGCGATACCGGAGTCAACAAGCATACTTTTAGAATTTGATTAAAAGGGAATATAATATGGAATCGCGTATCTCAAGAAATTAATAACGATATAATTATATTCATGTTGCAAAAGAACTGCAACGGACATAAAAACTCCCTTGCTTTTAACAGAGCGTTCCATAATTTCTAACTACGAAAATGCCAGGTGAAAGGATTTGTAAACATATTTTGTTAAAGCGAGTCAGTTTTTTCCGCAACACATAAAAGACATTTTTCCAAGAAAGTTTAGCCTTTGTCACTAATGAAACCACTAAATAAAGACATAAATATAGAAATCTTAAGATTTGTTTTATTTAATGTTGGTAGCAGGATGAACTGTCAGAGTGTATATTTTGTCGCAGAGTTGCTGCAAGATGTTAACAGTGAAAAAGGTATTTAGAAATGAGTTATTTCAAGATGAAAATTTTCAGAATAATTGCAAATCTAGCAGGATAGAGAAAGCACAGAAAACTGGCAGTTAGATTGATCAGATTAGTATGAAAAGTCATTTAGCAAAGGGAATGAGAAGAGTGACAAACTAGTATACTTTAGATCTTTTTAAATCTGATCATGTTTCCCTATAACAATAATAAAAAACTTTATTTGATATATCACCATTAAAGGTGGCATCTCAAAGCAATACAGTAGATGTAAAAACAGATAAAAGGACCACAGATTACAAAGTAAATGCATATAAGAAAGACAAGCAGTTAGAGGTGCTACCAAAATTAGAAAATGAAGCAGATACAGACACTAAGTCTTCTGAAAAGAAAGGTTCTGAGGTTAGATTTAAACTGGCCCTGGTGTGTGTGTGTTTGTGTCTGTCTGTCCTGTGATGGACTGGCGCTATGTCCAGGGTGTATTCTGCCTTGTGTCCGTCGCTTACTGGGATAGGCTCCAAATCCTCTGTACTGGATAAAGAGATTAGAAATGGATGGAAGTAAAGGCACTGTGTGGATGGAACTATACACAGTGTTAGAAACCCACTATGAAATGGCAGCATCTCACTGAGAATAAAACATTTTATAGGGCTGGCTTAAGGAAACAGCCTTTCCACCTCTCTTGCACATCAGTATCCATACCTAGTTATTTAAACAAATTGCCTCTAATTATAAACATCTTAATATGCTGGCTCTGTGGATCCGCATCAGCTATGTTTGCCCATTCCTTCAATTCATGTGCATCCAACACACAGTTCAAAGCTAGCAACTACACAAAATCTTAAATATGAGCTCTACTTGCCACTTACAATACCAACAGTACCAGCTAACTTTAGTAGTGACATTTTCATGGATCTTTTTAACAATAAAATTTTCACAATACAAATACTTTCTTTCTGTATGTGTTTATTTTGCAGTTTGAGTCTATGGCATTCCTTTGGGGGGTCTATACTCCAAGGCATGACTTTTTTATGGGAACATGACATTTTTTTAAAGTCTTTTAATGCAAGCTTCATATAAACCCTTAGCAGTGGTTACTGTCTGGAGCAGGTACTTGAATGGCACAGATTCATTGAAATGATTCAATTTCTTTTGAAAATATTTGGGATAATACATATTCCAGAAATCACAGCCGTTGAATTATCCAGAAATTAATTTCTCTCAGGGTGTATTTAACCCCTCATGGATGGCATTGTATGAAATGAGTTTGAAGTTCCCCATTTGCCTCTATTATGAGATGCTGTGGACACTATTTTATACATTTTAGGAGTGTCCATAGGAAGGTATGTTCTAGAAAGAGTGAACTTCTGTTTTGCCATTATTTTTAATAGGGGCGTTACATGTTTACACTTGGTGCTCCTACTAGAGGAGAGGATATGATTAATCTAGGCTTATCACAGAAACTGAAACACATCTGGTTGGTGAGTCTACTGTGGGTAAAATGTTACTGGTACCGCATGTTGTAAAGCTCGGTATTTTCTCTCTTGGCCTGACTTTTTTTAATGTCTGAGTGTTAGAATCCATGTTGTTGCTGGTAAGGGAATGGTAGGTGCTGTGATTGACACAGTCAAAGCCTTGTACAGAGATACCATTGTAGCTGTTTGACAGTATTTTAGATGCCCTTAGTTAAAAGCATGGGAGGAAGTACTGCCAAGGGAAGGGGGGGGAGCAAGGATTTTTTCTTTGAGTTTGTGAGGTTATTTTTTGTTATATTGTGTTTCAGAAAGCAAGAAAATAAGATTTACTGTATGATAAAAAGAGAAAGAGCTGGAGTAGATCCTCAGATCAGTTTGCTACCAGCAATCAAACAAAAAAATGGAAAGAATTGTCTCCTCCTGATTGGAACCTTTCTTACTGTCTTATTATAATTTATCAGGCTACCTTTTAATTTCCACTGAGAGAAGGAAGTCACTTGTCATGCAGCTATTTTATTCTTCATTGCACAATATGCTCTAAGTTAGCAAATGAAACATGAAATAAATCAAGAATACGATTAACATGAATGTATAAACATCCAAACTATACTTTATCACATTTAATTATTGGGTTAGCTTTTTATTGAGCCAAACTGTTATAAATGTGTGAACGTATGTAAAATGGAAATATTTATATTTTTCTCTTTTCTGTTACCTGCCTGACAGCATTTTGTATCCCATTCTGTATATTACTGGAAAATATTAGACCCAACCTAAAGAATTCATGGGGGTAGTGGGACACAGTACTGCAAAGAGTCTCCTAAAGGGACAGAGCTATTAGTACTTATGTGTTTGAGTCTGGAGAATATAGTAAACTCTAAACATTAAGGGAATGCATGGAATCGGAAAATATAAATTGCATAGTACACAAGACTTAACTGGTTTTATTCTAGGAAAGTAGACAAGACTGAGTCATGGGACTCAGAGGATCCAAGGCTAGACTGAGTATAATAGGCTTCAGGCTTCTATTGTGACATGTACTGTAAATTACAGAAATGTTAAAAGTAAACAAAATAAAGTAACTAAAATGTGGTCTGAAATCACCCCTTTAGACACCCCTTTTACTTCACTGGTGTCAGATATGAAAGGCAATAGTCTCCCGTTCTGTCTGCTGTGTGTTGCAGCAGAGGGAGTCCCTGCAGCTGAAAGGGGCAGAGTAACTTGCATGCCCTCTAGTACAGTTTACACATGCACGACTTTAAAAGCTAGCAAGACAGGTTTCGATTCACATTAGCTGGCGAGCCTTGTTAAAAAACGAATGATAATGTAACATGCCACTGTTCATGAACAAAGTTATAGTGAGATTTCCTAAGATACGCGATTAAAAAATAAATAAATAAAAATTTGAATCTCCTGCGGAACACATTCCATAAGAATCAGCGGTTTTACAGTATATATCGCCTTTAAAGGTGGCTTCTCAAAACGCTTTAAGGGATAAAAACAACCAGAACAGCAGCAACAACAATATTGTATTTCGTTGCATTTTGAAAACCAAGTAATAACTTAACTATACAGTACGTGCAAACGTTTCGTATGTTGCTGTCGTGAATGCCTGCGTACCCATAAGTATTTTATTTGCCTTGAGTCTGTCTACAGTATCTCTGTCCCACTACCCCCCTCTCTCCCTCAATTCAATTCAATTCAAGGTGTTTTATTTGCATGACAGATGGGTACAATTCTTGTTGGGAATGTATACTTTGATATTTACACCCGGCGCGGCACCGAGGGAGCGTCTCCATTTATAACTTGGTTTTTAAAATTAGTCAAGCAATATGAAGCATCTCCTTTAACTTTTAAGTCCCTTAAATACATTGAGCACAGCTTTCTCACCATCCTTACACAAAGCAGAAACTGTGCGATGACTCACAGTACAAGTGGAAAGATTACAGATTTTAATCGTCTTTAATTTTGTCTTTAATTTTGCCTGTGGAGTGTATCTTATTAAGCCATAAATTGTATTTTGAGCGCGTTTTTTGACTTTTTTTTAATTGCATTTTCGGCGCGGACAGCACATACAAGGGTTAATGAACTGCGCCAAGAAATTTAAAATAGTATTCTTTAGGTGTGAGGGTAGGAGTGGACCGCAGCAGGCATAATCAGCAAACCAGGAAAACAAAGAACAGGACAGGTGAGATGTGTATCCAGAAAGCGAGTGATCAGAAAAAGGAAATGGAAAACGCAGAAAAAGGAAACGCTTTACAGGATAAAAACAATAACAACAGTAGTGGCTGGGCAAACGATTTTTAATCGAAATACAAATTGAGATACTGTACTGTATAATGATGTGCATGAACAAAGGTATACTGCAATTTTCCTTAGATACGCGATTAATGCTTCGTAGGAGGAGGCGGTCTTTTCCTCTTGTCTAACAGTCTGTCCACAAACAAAACATTCCTGTTGGACAAGAGGAATTGAAAAAAAACAATTTTGTCAATGAAAACCGGTGTGTGTGTCTCTCCCTGCTGGATGTCCCTCTCACAAACTGCTGAATGAATAAAATAATTTTATTGAAAACGCGTTTGCGATTGTCTGGTATTTAATTTGGTCCCTTTTAACTGTTTTTCGATCTACTGTATTGCTTTGAGATGCCACTTTTAAAGGCGATATGTAAAATAAAGTTTTTTATTATTGTTATAGAGAAACATGATCAGATTTTCCCTGGTTCAGAAAAAAGTTCTAAAGTGCTACACATAACTTTCTTAATTCGATGTATTTAAAGCAGTGAACTACTGTAGGTGTCACATAACATTCAGAAATACAATCACGTATTTGACAAATAAAAACGATTATAATCTAATCCTTCCACATTTGATCCCAAAATCCTAAGAAATATAAATCTTGACGGGTAGAAAGCTATGCTGAAAGTTTATTAAGATACTTAGAAGACAAAGATACTGTATCAATTTATGTTGCATTAGCCTGATTATGATTAAAAAACACATATAATTAAACACGCGTTTGCGATTTAAATCAGAACACGATTTAAATCAATATAAATGTTTATATTGTAACGCATACTGTCCAGCCTCCATTTCTCTATAAAAATTTACTCTGTTGCACACACACACACACAATAGAAGCAGGAACGGCTGTCAGAAGGGAAGATATGTTCAAAATATCGCAAATATCAATCATGTTGCGATATTTTGAAATATAAAAGTCAATTGATTGTCCATAATATCGCTATTCTATTTTTTCGAAGAAATGTTTGTTAAAAGAAAAGTCTAGCACCAGCTGGATGCGAACACACAACCTGCCAGCTGGTAGTCACGCACCTAGACCAGTCGGCTACAAGACAGCTCGCATGAACAGGCAGGCGAAACAGCCCTACACAGCCCTGTCGCAGCACACGAATACCGTTATTAAATTCTTTAGATACGCGATTCCATATTATATTAGCAGAAAAGCTTAAAACTACCACTTTTTCACACGCTATTTCACATGCTAGTTAAATACTTCGATGCTTAAAATCGTTAGGGAGAAATGGAATACTGGTGTGTATTTTTTTCTTTAAAGTACCAAGACCAGCTATATACTGTATGTTTATGTTCCAAAATTAATATCGTTTATGGCCTTCACAAGCGTTACAGTATGCTCCTATTCTTTTTATGCTCAGCTACTAAGATTTCCCTTCAGTGGTAAAATTCAATATCTACAACGGGCACAGCAAAGACGTTTACTGTACTGTAGATCTTTCTACGACAGACCAACGGACCACGAGTGCCCCTGATGGTCAACCAATCACGTACTGCGGTGCCACGCGTCATCTTGCGTCACACTGAGCGACGCCACCTGCGGTACGTGTCTGTAACGCGCACTTTGAATAGCTGCATCTGTAGTATCCGAGCTAGGGTTAGGGTTAGGTTGAAAACAACACCTAGACATTTTGGAATGCCTTGGATGTGTTTTAGGGTGTATTTGAAATGCTGGAAGAGTGTTGTTTCGTTGTTTCTTTGAGAAAGAAATTTGGCCAAATGTTGAGATTTTTCCTAAGCCGCGCGCCTGTCAATTAGTGTCCGAGCTAGGTTTAGGGTTTAGTTGAAAACAACACCTAGACATTTTAGAAAGCTTTGGATGTGTTTTAGGGTGTATTTGAAATTCTGGAAGAGTGTTGTTTCGTTATTTCTTTGAGAAAGAAATTTGGCCAAATTTTTGAGATTTTTGCTAAGCCGCGCGCCAGTCAAATAGTGTCCGAGCTAGGGTTACGGTTTAGTTGAAAACAACACCTAGACATTTTGGAAAGCCTTGGGTGTGTTTTAGGGTGTATTTGAAATGCTGGAAGAGTGTTGTTTCGTTATTTCTTTGAGAAAGAAATGTGGCCAAATTTTTGAGATTTTTGCGAAGCCGCGCGCCTGTCAAATAGTGTCTGAACTAGGGTTAGGATTAGGTTGAAAACAGTACCTAGACATTTTGGAATGCCTTGGATGTGTTTAAGGGTGAATTTGAAATGCTGGAAGAGTCTTGTTTCGTTGTTTTTTTGAGAAAGAAATTTGGCCAAATTTTGAGATTTGTCAAATAGTGCCTGTCAAATAGTGTCCGAGCTAGGGTTAGGGTTAGGTTGAAAACAACACCTAGACATTTTGGAATGCCTTGGATGTATTTTACGGTGTATTTGAAATGCTGGAAGAGTGTTGTTTCGTTATTTCTTTGAGAAAGAAATTTGGCCAAATTTTGAGATTTTTGTTAAGCCGCGCGCCTGTCAAATAGTGTCTGAACTAGGGTTAGGGTTAGGTTGAAAACAACACCTGGACATTTTGGAATGCCTTGGGTGTGTTTTAGGGCGAATTTGAAATGCTGGAAGAGTGTTGTTTCGTTGTTTCATTGAGAAAGAAATTTGTCCAAATTTTGAGATTTGTCAAATAGTGCCTGTCAAATAGTGTCCGAGCTAGGGTTAGGGTTAGGTTGAAAACAACACCTAGACATTTTGGAATGCCTTGGATGTATTTTGCGGTGTATTTGAAATGCTGGAAGAGTGTTGTTTCGTTGTTTCATTGAGAAAGAATTTGGCCAAATTTTGAGATTTTTGTTAAGCCGCGCGCCTGTCAAATAGTATCGAGCTAGGGTTAGGGTTAGGTAGATAACAACACCTGGACATTTTGGAATGCCTTGGATGTGTTTTAGGGTGTATTTGAAATGCTGGAAGAGTGTTGTGTCGTTGTTTCTTTAAGAAAGAAATTTGGCTGAATTTTTTAGATTTTTGCTAAGCCGCGCGCCTGTCAAATAGTGTCCGAGCTAGGTTTAGGGTTAGGTTGAAAAGAACACCTAGACATTTTGGAATGCCTTGGATGTGTTTTAGGCTGTATTTGAAATACTGGAAGAGTGTTGTTTCGTTGTTTCATTGAGAAAGAAACTTGGCCAAATTTTGAGATTTTTGTTAAGCCGTGCGACTGTCAAATAGTTTCCGAGCAAGGGTTAGGGTTAGGTAGATAACAACACCTAGACATTTTGGAATGCCTTGGTTGTGTTTTAGGGTGTATTTGAAATGCTGCAATAGAGTTGCTTTCTTGTTTCTTTGAGAAAGAAATTTTGCCAAATTTTGAGATTCTTGCTAAGCCGCGCGCCTGTCAAATAGTGTCTGAACTAGGGTTAGGGTTAGGTTGAAAACAACACCTGGACATTTTGGAATGCCTTGGGTTTGTTTTAGGGTGTATTTGAAATGCTGCAACAGAGTTGCTTTTTTGTTTCATTGAGAAAGAAATTTGGCCATATTTTGAGATTTTTGCTAAGCCGCGCGCCTGTCAAATAGCGTCCGAGCTAGGGTTAAGGTTAGGTTGAAAAGAACAACTAGACATTTAGGAATGCCTTGGATGTGTTTTAGGGTGTATTTGAAATGCTGGAAGAGTGTTGTTTCGTTGTTTTTTTGAGAAAGAAATTTGGCTCAATTTGGGGATTTTTGCTAAGCCGCGCGCCTGTCAAATAGTGTCCGAGCTAGGGTTAGGGTAGGTTGAAAACAACACCTAGACATTTTAGAATGCCTTGGATGTGTTTTAGGGCGAATTTGAAATGCTGGAAGAGTGTTGTTTCGTTGTTTCATTGAGAAAGAAAATTGGCCAAATTTTGAGATTTGTCAAATAGTGCCTGTCAAATAGTGTCTGAACTAGGGTTAGGGTTAGGTTGAAAACAACACCTAGACATTTTGGAATGCCTTGGGTGTGTTTTAGGGCGAATTTGAAATGCTGGAAGAGTGTTGTTTCGTTGTTTTTTTGAGAAAGAAATTTGGCCAAATTTTGAGATTTGTCAAATAGTGCCTGTCAAATAGTGTCTGAACTAGGGTTAGGGTTAGGTTGAAAACAACACCTGGACATTTTGGAATGCCTTGGGTGTGTTTTAGGGCGAATTTGAAATGCTGGAAGAGTGTTGTTTCGTTGTTTCATTGAGAAAGAAATTTGGCCAAATTTTGAGATTTGTCAAATAGTGCCTGTCAAATAGTGTCCGAGCTAGGGTTAGGGTTAGGTTGAAAACAACACCTAGACATTTTGGAATGCCTTGGATGTATTTTTCGGTGTATTTGAAATGCTGGAAGAGTGTTGTTTCGTTGTTTCATTGAGAAAGAAATTTGGCCAAATTTTGAGATTTTTGTTAAGCCGCGCGCCTGTCAAATAGTATCGAGCTAGGGTTAGGGTTAGGTAGATAACAACACCTAGACATTTTGGAATGCCTTGGATGTGTTTTAGGGTGTATTTGAAATGCTGGAAGAGTGTTGTTTCGTTGTTTCTTTGACAAAGAAATTTGGCCAAATGTTGAGATTTTTCCTAAGGCGCGCGCCTGTCAATTAGTGTCCGAGCTAGGGTTAGGGTTAGGTTGAAATGAACACCTAGACATTTAGGAATGCCTTGGATGTGTTTTACGGTGTATTTGAAATGCTGGATGAGTCTTGTTTCGTTGTTTCTTTGAGAAAGAAATTTGGCCAAATTTTTGAGATTTTTGCTAAGCCGCGCGCCTGTCAAATACTGTCCGAGCTAGGGTTAGGATTAGGTAGAAAACAGTACCTAGACATTTTGGAATGCCTTGGATGTGTTTAAGGGTGTATTTGAAATGCTGGAAGAGTCTTGTTTCGTTGTTTTTTTGAGAAAGAAATTTGGCTCAATTTGGGGATTTTTGCTAAGCCGCGCGCCTGTCAAATAGTGTCCGAGCTAGGGTTAGGGTAGGTTGAAAACAACACCTAGACATTTTAGAATGCCTTGGATGTGTTTTAGGGCGAATTTGAAATGCTGGAAGAGTGTTGTTTCGTTGTTTCATCGAGAAAGAAATTTGGCCAAATTTTGAGATTTGTCAAATAGTGCCTGTCAAATAGTGTCCGAGCTAGGGTTAGGGTTAGGTTGAAAACAACAACTAGACATTTTGGAATGCCTTGGATGTATTTTACGGTGTATTTGAAATGCTGGAAGAGTGTTGTTTCGTTATTTCTTTGAGAAAGAAATTTGGCCAAATTTTGAGATTTTTGCTAAGCCGCGCGCCTGTCAAATAGTGTCTGAACTAGGGTTAGGGTTAGGTTGAAAACAACACCTGGACATTTTGGAATGCCTTGGATGTGTTTTAGGGTGTATTTGAAATGCTGGAAGAGTGTTGTTTCGTTGTTTCTTTGAGAAAGAAATTTGGCCCAATTTTGAGATTTTTGCTAAGCCGCGCGCCTGTCAAATAGTGTCCGAGCTAGGGTTAGGGTTAGGTAGATAACAACACCTAGACATTTTGGAATGCCTTGGTTGTGTTTTAGGGTGTATTTGAAATGCTGCAATAGAGTTGCTTTCTTGTTTCTTTGAGAAAGAAATTTTGCCAAATTTTGAGATTCTTGCTAAGCCGCGCGCCTGTCAAATAGTGTCTGAACTAGGGTTAGGGTTAGGTTGAAAACAACACCTGGACATTTTGGAATGCCTTGGGTGTGTTTTAGGGTGTATTTGAAATGCTGCAAGAGAGTTGCTTTTTTCTTTCATTGAGAAAGAAATTTGGCCATATTTTGAGATTTTTGCTAAACCGCGCGCCTGTAAATAGTGTCCGAGCTAGGGTTAGGGTTAGGTTGAAAAGAACAACTAGACATTTTGTAATGCCTTGGATGTGTTTTAGGGTGTATTTGAAATGCTGGAAGAGTGTTGTTTCGTTATTTCTTTGAGAAAGAAATTTGGCCAAATGTTGAGATTTTTCCTAAGCCGCGCGCCTGTCAATTAGTGTCCGAGCTAGGGTTAGGGTTAGGTTGAAATGAACACCTAGACATTTAGGAATGCCTTGGATGTGTTTTACGGTGTATTTGAAATGCTGGATGAGTCTTGTTTCGTTGTTTCTTTGAGAAAGAAATTTGGCCAAATTTTTGAGATTTTTGCTAAGCCGCGCGCCTGTCAAATACTGTCCGAGCTAGGGTTAGGATTAGGTAGAAAACAGTACCTAGACATTTTGGAATGCCTTGGATGTGTTTAAGGGTGTATTTGAAATGCTGGAAGAGTCTTGTTTCGTTGTTTTTTTGAGAAAGAAATTTGGCTCAATTTGGGGATTTTTGCTAAGCCGCGCGCCTGTCAAATAGTGTCCGAGCTAGGGTTAGGGTAGGTTGAAAACAACACCTAGACATTTTAGAATGCCTTGGATGTGTTTTAGGGCGAATTTGAAATGCTGGAAGAGTGTTGTTTCGTTGTTTCATCGAGAAAGAAATTTGGCCAAATTTTGAGATTTGTCAAATAGTGCCTGTCAAATAGTGTCCGAGCTAGGGTTAGGGTTAGGTTGAAAACAACAACTAGACATTTTGGAATGCCTTGGATGTATTTTACGGTGTATTTGAAATGCTGGAAGAGTGTTGTTTCGTTATTTCTTTGAGAAAGAAATTTGGCCAAATTTTGAGATTTTTGCTAAGCCGCGCGCCTGTCAAATAGTGTCTGAACTAGGGTTAGGGTTAGGTTGAAAACAACACCTGGACATTTTGGAATGCCTTGGATGTGTTTTAGGGTGTATTTGAAATGCTGGAAGAGTGTTGTTTCGTTGTTTCTTTGAGAAAGAAATTTGGCCCAATTTTGAGATTTTTGCTAAGCCGCGCGCCTGTCAAATAGTGTCCGAGCTAGGGTTAGGGTTAGGTAGATAACAACACCTAGACATTTTGGAATGCCTTGGTTGTGTTTTAGGGTGTATTTGAAATGCTGCAATAGAGTTGCTTTCTTGTTTCTTTGAGAAAGAAATTTTGCCAAATTTTGAGATTCTTGCTAAGCCGCGCGCCTGTCAAATAGTGTCTGAACTAGGGTTAGGGTTAGGTTGAAAACAACACCTGGACATTTTGGAATGCCTTGGGTGTGTTTTAGGGTGTATTTGAAATGCTGCAAGAGAGTTGCTTTTTTCTTTCATTGAGAAAGAAATTTGGCCATATTTTGAGATTTTTGCTAAGCCGCGCGCCTGTAAATAGTGTCCGAGCTAGGGTTAGGGTTAGGTTGAAAAGAACAACTAGACATTTTGTAATGCCTTGGATGTGTTTTAGGGTGTATTTGAAATGCTGGAAGAGTGTTGTTTCGTTATTTCTTTGAGAAAGAAATTTGGCCAAATGTTGAGATTTTTCCTAAGCCGCGCGCCTGTCAATTAGTGTCCGAGCTAGGGTTAGGGTTAGGTTGAAATGAACACCTAGACATTTAGGAATGCCTTGGATGTGTTTTACGGTGTATTTGAAATGCTGGAAGAGTCTTGTTTCGTTGTTTCTTTGAGAAAGAAATTTGGCCAAATTTTTGAGATTTTTGCTAAGCCGCGCGCCTGTCAAATAGTGTCCGAGCTAGTGTTAGGATTAGGTAGAAAACAGTACCTAGACATTTTGGAATGCCTTGGATGTATTTTACGGTGTATTTGAAATGCTTGAAGAGTGTTGTTTCGTTATTTCTTTGAGAAAGAAATTTGGCCCAATTTTGAGATTTTTGCTAAGCCGCGCGCCTGTCAAATAGTGTCCGAGCTAGGGTTCGGGTTAGGTAGAAAACAACACCTAGACATTTTGGAATGCCTTGGTTGTGTTTTAGGTTGTATTTGAAATGCTGGAAGAGTGCTGTTTCGTTGTTTCTTTGAAAAAAAATTTGGCTCAATTTTGAAATTTTTGCTAAATTTTTGCTAATTTTTACGCCTGTCAAATAGTGTCCGAGCTAGGTTTAGGGTTAGGATGAAAACAACACCAAGACTTTTTGGAATGCCTTGCATGTGTTTTAGGGTGTATTTGAAATGCTGGAAGAGTGTTGTTTCGTTGTTTCTTTGAAAAAGAAATTTGGCTCAATTTTGAGATTTTTGCTAAGCCACGTGCCTGTCAACTAGTGTACGAGCTAGGGTTATGGTTAGGTAGAAAACAACTCCTAGACAATTTGGAATGCCTTGGATGTGTTTTAGGGTGTATTTGAAATGCTGGAAGAGTGTCGTTTCGTTGTTTATTTGAAAAAGAAATTTGGCCAAATTTTGAGATTTTTGCGCCTGTCAAATAGTGTCTGAGCTAGGGTTAGGGTTAGGTTGAAAACAACACCTAGACATTTTGGAATGCCTTGGATGTATTTTACGGTGTATTTGAAATGCTGGAAGAGTGTTGTTTCGTTATTTCTTTGAGAAAGAAATTTGGCCAAATTTTGAGATTTTTGCTAAGCCGCGCGCCTGTCAAATAGTGTCTGAACTAGGGTTAGGGTTAGGTTGAAAACAACACCTGGACATTTTGGAATGCCTTGGGTGTGTTTTAGGGCGAATTTTAAATGCTGTAAGAGTGTTTTTTCGTTGTTTCATTGAGAAAGAAATTTGGCTCAATTTGGGGATTTTTGCTAAGCCGCGCGCCTGTCAAATAGTGTCCGAGCTAGGGTTAGGGTAGGTTGAAAACAACACCTAGACATTTTAGAATGCCTTGGATGTGTTTTAGGGCGAATTTGAAATGCTGGAAGAGTGTTGTTTCGTTGTTTCATTGAGAAAGAAAATTGGCCAAATTTTGAGATTTGTCAAATAGTGCCTGTCAAATAGTGTCTGAACTAGGGTTAGGGTTAGGTTGAAAACAACACCTAGACATTTTGGAATGCCTTGGGTGTGTTTTAGGGCGAATTTGAAATGCTGGAAGAGTGTTGTTTCGTTGTTTTTTTGAGAAAGAAATTTGGCCAAATTTTGAGATTTGTCAAATAGTGCCTGTCAAATAGTGTCTGAACTAGGGTTAGGGTTAGGTTGAAAACAACACCTGGACATTTTGGAATGCCTTGGGTGTGTTTTAGGGCGAATTTGAAATGCTGGAAGAGTGTTGTTTCGTTGTTTCATTGAGAAAGAAATTTGGCCAAATTTTGAGATTTGTCAAATAGTGCCTGTCAAATAGTGTCCGAGCTAGGGTTAGGGTTAGGTTGAAAACAACACCTAGACATTTTGGAATGCCTTGGATGTATTTTTCGGTGTATTTGAAATGCTGGAAGAGTGTTGTTTCGTTGTTTCATTGAGAAAGAAATTTGGCCAAATTTTGAGATTTTTGTTAAGCCGCGCGCCTGTCAAATAGTATCGAGCTAGGGTTAGGGTTAGGTAGATAACAACACCTAGACATTTTGGAATGCCTTGGATGTGTTTTAGGGTGTATTTGAAATGCTGGAAGAGTGTTGTTTCGTTGTTTCTTTGAGAAAGAAATTTGGCCAAATGTTGAGATTTTTCCTAAGGCGCGCGCCTGTCAATTAGTGTCCGAGCTAGGGTTAGGGTTAGGTTGAAATGAACACCTAGACATTTAGGAATGCCTTGGATGTGTTTTACGGTGTATTTGAAATGCTGGATGAGTCTTGTTTCGTTGTTTCTTTGAGAAAGAAATTTGGCCAAATTTTTGAGATTTTTGCTAAGCCGCGCGCCTGTCAAATACTGTCCGAGCTAGGGTTAGGATTAGGTAGAAAACAGTACCTAGACATTTTGGAATGCCTTGGATGTGTTTAAGGGTGTATTTGAAATGCTGGAAGAGTCTTGTTTCGTTGTTTTTTTGAGAAAGAAATTTGGCTCAATTTGGGGATTTTTGCTAAGCCGCGCGCCTGTCAAATAGTGTCCGAGCTAGGGTTAGGGTAGGTTGAAAACAACACCTAGACATTTTAGAATGCCTTGGATGTGTTTTAGGGCGAATTTGAAATGCTGGAAGAGTGTTGTTTCGTTGTTTCATCGAGAAAGAAATTTGGCCAAATTTTGAGATTTGTCAAATTGTGCCTGTCAAATAGTGTCCGAGCTAGGGTTAGGGTTAGGTTGAAAACAACACCTAGACATTTTGGAATGCCTTGGGTGTGTTTTAGGGCGAATTTGAAATGCTGGAAGAGTGTTGCTTCGTTGTTTCTTTGAGAAAGAAATTTGGCCAAATTTTAAGATTTTTGCTAAGCCGCGCGCCTGTCAAACAGTTTCCGAGCTAGGAATAGGTTTAAATCAACACCTAGATATTTTGGAATGCCTTGGATGTGTTTTAGGGTGTATTTGAAATACTACAGGGGCATTGTTTCGTTGTTTCATTGAGAATGAAATCTGGCCCAATATTGTTATTTTTGCTAAGCCGCGCGCCTGTCAAATACTGTCCGAACTAGGGTTAGGGTTAGGTTGAATACAACACATAGACATTTTGGAATGCCTTGGATGTGTTTTAGGCTGCCTTTGAAATGCTGGAAGAGTGTAGTTTCATGTTTCATTAACAAAGAAATTTGGCCCAATTTTGTGATTTGTGCTAAGCCGCGCCCCTCTCAAATCGTGTCCGATCTAGGGTTAGGTATGGGTTGAAAACAACACCATTTTGGAATGCCTTGGATGTGTTTTAGGGTGTATTTGAAATACTACAAGAGCGTTGTTTCGTTGTTTCATTGAGAAAGAAATTTGGCTCAATTTTGATATTTTTTTTAAGCCGCGCGCCTGTCAACTAGTATCCAAGCTAGGGTTAGGGTTAGGTTGAAAACAACACCTAGACATTTTGGAATGCCTTGGATGTGTTTTAGGGTGTATTTGAAATGCTGGAAGAGTGTTGTTTCGTTGTTTCATTGAGAAAGAAATTTGTCCCAATTTTGTGATTTTTGCTAAGCCGCGCGCCTGTCAAACAGTTTCCGAGCTAGGAATAGTTTTAAAACAACACCTAGATATTTTGGAATGCCTTGGATGTTTTTTTGGGTGTATTTGAAATGCTGGAAGAGTGTTCCTTCGTTGTTTCTTTGAGAGAGAAATTTGTCCAAATTTTGAGATTTTTGCGAAGCCGCGCGCCTGTCAAATAGTGTCCGAGCTAGGGTTAGGGATAGGTTGAAAACAACACCTAGACATATTGGAATGCCTTGTATGTGTTTTAGGGTGTATTTGAAATACTTCAAGAGTGTTGTTTCGTTGTTTCATTGAGAAAGAAATTTGGCCCAATTTTGTGATTTTTGCTAAGCCGCGCGTCTGTCAAATTGTGTCCGAGCGAGGGTTAGGGTTAGGTTGAAAACAACACCTAGACATTTTGAAATGCCTTGGTTGTGTTTTAGGTTGTATTTGAATTTCTGGAAGAGTGTTGTTTCATTGTTTCTTTGAGAAAGAAATCTAGCCCAATTTTTTATTTTTCTTAAGCCTCGCGCCTGTCAAATAGTGTCCGAGCTAGGAATAGGGTTAGGTTGAAAACAACACCTAGACATTTTGGGATGCCTTTGTTGTGTTTTAGGTTGTAATTGAATTTCTGGAAGAGTGTTGTTTCATTGTTTCTTTGAGAAAGAAATCTAGCCCAATTTTTTATTTTTCTTAAGCCTCGCGCCTGTCAAATAGTGTCCGAGCTAGGGTTAGTAATAGGTTGAAAACAACACCTAGACATATTGGAATGCCTTGTATGTGTTTTAGGGTGTATTTGAAATACTTCAAGAGTGTTGTTTCGTTGTTTCTTTGAGAAAGATATTTGGCCCAATTTTGTGATTTTTGCTAAGCCACGCGCCTGTCAAATAGTGTCCGAGCTAGGGTTAGGGTTAGGTTGAAAACATCACCTAGACATTTTGGAATGCCTGGGTTGTTTTGTAGGCTGCCTTTGAAATGCTGGAGGAGTGGTGTTTCGTTGTTTCATTGAGAATGAAATTTTGGCCAATTTGGTGATTTTTGCTAAGCCGCGCACCTGTCAAATAGTGTCCAAGCTAGGGTTAGGGTTAGGTTGAATACAACACCTAGACATTTTTGAATGCCTTGGATGTGTTTTAGGGTGTATTTGAAATACTGGAAGAGTGTTGTTTCGTTTTTTCTTTGAGAATGAAATTTGGCCCAATTTTGAGATTTTTGCTAAGCGGCGCGCCTGTCAAATAGTGTCCGAGCTAGGGTTAGTGTTAGGTTGAAAACAATACCTGGACATTTTGGAATGCCTTGGATGTGTTTTAGGGTGTATTTGAAATGCTGGAAGAGTGTTGTTTCGTTGTTTCTTTGAGAAAGATATCTGGTCCAATTTTTTATTTTTCTTAAGCCGCGCGCCTGTCAAATCTTGAACTTGAACTTGAACTTGAACTTTATTGCCATATGTAACCAGTACTGGTACAATGGAATTCTTTCTTACAGAAAGTCTCTCGATTGTAAAACAAGTGTAAAAAACAGAAAAAAGTGCAAACAGTGCATCAAGACAATGTACAAACAAACAATAGACAATGTGCAAGTAAACATGTAGACAGTTTGAATGTAAACAATACAGACGTGTAAACAATGACTGGAGATGTGCAATAGATAAGAAATCATAAAGAGGTAGATGGTGATGGTGTAGGTGAGGTCCGAGGGGGATGGCTAAATGTGTTCGCCAGTCTCACTGCTTGTGGATAGAAGCTATTGAAGAATCTAGTGGTAAGTGTCCGTATGCTCTTATGTCTCTTGCCTGAGGGCACTGGGGTGAAGAGCTCATGCCCGGGGTGGTGACTGTCCTCTGTGATGGCCAGAATTCTACCACGGCAGCAGTCCTCATAGAGCTGTTTAATCTCGGTGAGACCGCAGCCGATGATCTTCTGGGCCATATTGACCATTCTCTGCAGTGCCTTTCTTTCTCGCGAGGAGGTGTTGCCATACCACACGGTGATCCCGTTGGTGAGGACACTCTCGATGGTGCAGCGGTAGAAGTTCACCAACACATGTGTTGGCATCCCCCAACGCTTGAGGCACCTCAAGAAATAAAGGCGCTGCTGAGCCTTCTTCATGATAGAGTCAATGTTTACAGTCCAGGTTAGATCTTTAGAGATGTGAATTCCCA
Organism: Atractosteus spatula; assembly: GCF_055471065.1. Classification (NCBI taxonomy): domain Eukaryota; kingdom Metazoa; phylum Chordata; class Actinopteri; order Semionotiformes; family Lepisosteidae; genus Atractosteus; species Atractosteus spatula. The sequence continues at coordinate 43,578,556 of NC_142712.1, read as the reverse complement.
AAAACCTAAAGCTGGTGACTGTTTCCACTTCCATTCCATCAATACTGAGTGGGCTGTGAGTGTATGGCCTGTGTCTCCGAAAGTCCACTATTAGCTCTTTCATTTTCTTTACGTTCAAGTCCAGGTTATTGCTATGACACCACCCAAGCAGCTGTACGACTTCATCCCTGTAAGTGTACTCGTCATCATCACTGATCAGTCCTATTATAGTGGTGTCATCTGCAAACTTAATGATGCGGTTGTAGCTGTGTCTTGCTGTGCAGTCGTGAGTAAATAGGGAGTACAACCTTGGACTCAGACAGCAGCCTTGTGGGGTTCCAGTGCTCAAGGTGAGTGGTGTTGATGTATTATTGCCTATCCGCACCACCTGTGGTCTCTCGATAAGAAAGTCCAGCAGCCAGTTGCAGACAGAGTTGCACAGACCTAATCCCCTGAGCTTTGTCACCAGTTGACTGGGTATGATGGAATTGAATGCTGAACTGTAGTCCACAAACAGCATTCTCACATACGAGTTCTTAGTGTCCAGGTGTTCCAAGGCTGTATGCAGAGCCAGGGAGACAGCATCATCCACTGATCTGTTGTTCTGGTAGGCAAACTGCAAGGGGTCCAGGGACTCTGTGATGGAGGAGTTGATGTGTGACAACACCAGCTTCTCCAGGCATTTCATCACCACAGATGTTAATGCTACTGGGCGGTAATCATTCAGGCATGTCACTTTTGCCTTTTTGGGGGTTGGAACAATAGTGTTTTTTTTTAAGCAGGTGGGGACCATGGACTGTGACAGGGAGGAGTTAAAGATGTCCGTAAGCACTGTGGTCAGCTGGGCTGCACATGTCCTTAGGACTCGAGGTGGTATCCCATCAGGCCCTGCAGCCTTATGGATTTTCACCCTGCTCAGAGTCTTCTGCACGTCCTGCTCTGAGAGTTTCAGAACAAACTCGCCCTGCACACTTGGGGTCTTCTCAGCATTGCCCGTGTTCAGAGCATAAAAGCGGGCATAGAAATGGTTCAGCTCGTCAGGCAGGGATGCGTTGTTCGTGTCAATCTCCTGGCTGCAGCCCTTGTAGCCTGTGATTGACTGTAATCCCTGCCACAGCCTCCGTGTGTCAGCGCACTGCGTTTCAAGCCGCACTCTGTAGCTCCGTTTGGCACGTTTTATGGCTTCCTCTAATGCATACCGTGATTTCTTGTACAGCTCTTTGTCCCCCGATCTGAACGCGATGGATCTATCTTTTATTTTATTGCGAATGTCGTTGTTGAACCACGGTTTCTGATTGGGAAATGACCTAATTTTCATTTCTGGTACACAAATGTCGTACCAGAATCGTGTCCGAGCTAGGAATAGGGTTAGGTTGAAAACAACACCTAGACAATTTGGGATGCCTTGGATGTGTTTTAGGCTGCCTTTGAAATGCTGGAACAGTTTCGTTTCGTTGTTTCATTGAGAAAGAAATTTGGCCCAATTTTGGGATTTGTGCTAAGTCGCTGGCCTGTCAAATAGTGTCCGAGCTAGGGTTAGGGTTAGGTTGAAAACAACACCTAGACATTTTGGAATGCCTTGAATGTGTTTTTGGGTTTATTTCAAATCCTGGAGGAGTGTTGTTTCGTTGTTTCTTTGAGAAAGAAATTTGGCCCAATTTTGGGATTTTTGCTAAGTCTGTCAAATAGTGTCTGAGCTAGGGTTAGGGTTAGGTTGAAAACAACACCTAGACATTGTGGAATGCCTTGGATGTGTTTTAGGGTGTATTTGAAATGCTATAAGAGTGTTGTTTCGTTGTTTCATTGAGAAAGAAATTTGGCCCAATTTTGTTATTTTAGCGCCTTTCAAATACTGTCTGAGCTAGGGTTAGGGTTAGGTTGAAAACAACAACTATACATTTTGGGATGCCTTGGTTGTGCTTTAAGTTGCATTTGAAATGAGGAAAGAGTGTTGCTTTGTAGTTTCCTCATTTTAAATATTGGCCCAATTTTGCTGTTTTTTCTACACCGCGCACCTGTCAAAAACAGTAAAAAATCCAAAGCTCATACTTTTAGGTTTGGGAATCACATCAAATTTCGACACCTGTTTAGGTTCAGACATAGACTGCGGAACTGCTCAGTTGACACCCCAGCTAGGGTTAGGGTTAGCATTCACTTACTTCTTAGACAATTTTTAAGCTCAGTGCTATATTTTGGGCCCCACACCAGCTATAGGACAAGATGTGTTTTGCTCCTAACTATTGCTCCTAACTAAGACTTTTTGGTGCTTGGAAGGCACAGTGCACCGCTTGGTAATTGTATCCCAAAACTGAATCGGTCTGATCAGTAGTTGTAAGCAAGCATTATTTAATCTAATACATTTACAAGAGCTTTTATCAATGGTTCTGACTGTTTGATGCTCATACTTTTAGGTTTGGGGAACATGTCAAATTCCAATGCCTGGTGAGGTTCAGATATGGACTTCGGAACTGCTTAGTTGACACCCCAGCTAGGGTTAGGGTTAGCATTCACTTACTTCTTATACAATTTTTAAGTTCAGTGCTGGATTTTGCGGCCCAAGCAAGATATAGGTCAAGTGATTTTTTGCTCTTATCCGAAAACATTTTTTCGGAGACTTTTTGGTGCTTGGAAGGCACGGTGCACCGCTCAGTATTTGTATCCCAAAACTGAGTCAGTCGGATGAGAAGTTGTAAGCAAGCATTGTTGAATCTAATCCATTTACAAGAGCTTTTATCAATGGGTTTGATTGTTTCACACTCATACTTTTAGTATTGGGGAACATGTCAAAATCCGACACCTGGTGAGTTTCACATATTCTGTATATGTGGACTATTTTCGCATTTCACAACTCCTGCTTAGATGGTACTAGGAGATGCAATAAATATTAAATCCAGTTATATACACACCTCTTTGTCAACCTGCACTTTTTATTTGTTTTGAAGCGGGACGTACTTGGATTTCCGAAAGTTCCCATTCGTACTGTGGTTGTACTGTATTACGTTAAGGTAAGTATTAACTATATACAGATGCAGCTATTCAAAGAGCGCGGCACAGACACCGCGGTACAGATACCGCAGGTATGATGACACGGGATACCGCGGTGCGTGATTGGTTGACCGACAGGGGCACTCGTGGTCCGTTGGTCTGTCGTAGAAAGACTTACTGTAAACGTCTTTACTGTGCCCGTTGTAGATATTGAATTTTACCACTGAAGGGAAATCTTAGTAGCTGAGCATAAAAAGAATAGGAGCATACTGTAACGCGTGTGAAGGCCATAAACGATATTAATTTTGGAACGTAAACATACAGTATATAGCTGGTCTTGGTACTTTAAAGAAAAAAATACACACCGGTATTCCATTTCTCCCTAAACATTGTAAGCTTCGAAGTCTTTAACTAACGTGATACCGGAGTCAACAAGCATACTTTTAGAATTTGATTAAAAGGGAATATAATATGGAATCGCGTATCTAAAGAATTTAATAACGGTATGATTATATCCGTGTACTGCGGCAGGGCTGTGTAGGGCTGTTTCGCCTGCCTGATCATGCGAGCTCTCTTGTAGCCTACTGGTCTAGGTGCGTGACTACCAACTGGCAGGTTGTGTGTTCGAATCCAGCTGGTGCTGAACTTTTATTTTAACAAACATTTCTTCGAAAAAATAGGTAAGCGATATTATGGACAATCAGTTGACTTTTATATTTCAAAATATCGCAACATGATCGATATTTGCGATATTTTGAACATATCTTCCCTTCTGACAGCGGTTCCTGCTTCTATTGTGTGTGTGTGTGCAACAGTAAATTTTTATAGAGAAATGGAGGCTGGACAGTATGCGTTACAACATAAACATTTATATTGATTTAAATCGTGTTCTGATTTAAATCGCAAACGCGTGTTTAATTATGTGTTTTTAATCATAATCAGGCTAATGCATTTCTACATTTTCTGTATGAACCAGCTTAGAGGTTCATACAGAAAGACAGCTTGTGTTTAAATTGAGTGTAAGGTAATTTATGCTTCTAAAGTCATGGTCAGTATTATTGTACTGTGCTGTACTGTGTCACATTATTTTATAGCGTTTTTATTGCGTTATTAAATCCGGTGGCGCTGTGTTAGTTTCCTGACTCACATTATTTAAACTACCACATTGATCATTCATCTCTAAATAAACTTTATTTTATATAGCGTTTTAAGCGATTAGGTAATTAGATTGCTCATAAACCTAATCGCTTTTTCTACATAAACACAGCGTGATTGCTCTCTGAAAATGCTTTTCCTTTATTTTTAAAGTAGGCTCAGATTTCAACTATAGATCGTATTATTATAAACTTTCTTGGAAAAATGTATTTTATGTAAACCATGTTTGCTATTAATTCATTTAGGGCTAAAATACGTTCATTGTCTTCCAATCGAGTCGAGTTGACATTGGAAGCCTGCCACACCCGGACTGTTAAACCAACGCATTAACACGTCAAAGCCCATTGAGCCAGTATTGGCTTTAGTATCCCCCCCTTCTCCCCTCAATTCAATTCAATTCAAGGTGTTTTATTTGCATGACAGATGGGTACAAGCAGTGTTGGGTATGTATATTGTAACGCTTACGGCAGACAGGCACTGTGTAAGAGCCGGCGCACCAGAGCAGCGCACCGAGGGAGCGTCTGCATTTCTAACTTAGTTTTTAAAATTAGTCAAGCAATATGAAGCATCTCCTTTTACTTAGTGCCTGAGCATAAAAAGAATAGGAGCATACTGCAACGCGTGTGAAGGCCATAAACGATATTAATTTTGGAACATAAACATACAGTATATGGCTGGTCTTGGTACTTTAAAGAAAAAAATACACACCAGTATTCCATTTCTCCCTAAACATTTTAAGCATCGAAGTCTTTAACTAACACGATACTGGAGTCAACAAGCATACTTTTAGAATTTGATTAAAAGGGAATATAATATGGAATCGCGTATCTCAAGAAATTAATAACGATATAATTATATTCATGTTGCAAAAGAACTGCAACGGACATAAAAACTCCCTTGCTTTTAACAGAGCGTTCCATAATTTCTAACTACGAAAATGCCAGGTGAAAGGATTTGTAAACATATTTTGTTAAAGCAAGTCAGTTTTTTCCACAACACATAAAAGACATTTTTCCAAGAAAGTTGAGCCTTTGTCACTAATGAAACCACTAAATAAAGACATAAATATAGAAATCTTAAGATTTGTTCTATTTAATGTTGGTAGCAGGATGAACTGTCAGAGTGTATATTTTGTCGCAGAGTTGCTGCAAGATGTTAACAGTGAAAAGGGTATTTAGAAATGAGTTATTTCAAGATGAAAATTTTCAGAATAATTGCAAATCTAGCAGGATAGAGAAAGCACAGAAAACTGGCAGTTAGATTGATCAGATTAGTATGAAAAGTCATTTAGCAAAGGGAATTAGAAGAGTGACAAACTAGTATACTTTAGATCTTTTTTTCTGAACCAGGGACAATCTGATCATGTTTCCCTATAACAATAATAAAAAACTTTATTTGATATATCACCATTAAAGGTGGCATCTCAAAGCAATACAGTAGATGTAAAAACAGATAAAAGGACCACAGATTACAAAGTAAATGCATATAAGAAAGACAAGCAGTTAGAGGTGCTACCAAAATTAGAAAATGAAGCAGATACAGATGCAGCCATTCAAAATGCGCGGGCGATACCGCATTATTTTCCGGTACGCTGTACGCAGTCTACCGCAAGCTACCGGTAAATACCGCGAGTTACCGGTAAATACCGCTAGCAAAATAATAGTATCCGGAATTTCCGCAAGGTGGAGCTAATAAAGCTCAACCTCTCATGTTTGAGCTGTAGCCATCAAAGTCTTTAACGAAGATATTAATAATAGTATTAATAATAAATGACCTTGGACAAGCTGTAAACTCAAAGTATTGCCCTGGTCCACATTCTTTTTTTCATTGACCGTCTTTGTAAAAGTAACGCCACAGCATTTCGCAATCACGCATTTTTTTCCAATCATGCAAAGTACAGTGATTCACCATGCCTTTCACATGCTCATAAAAGAGATTGATTTAGGGACATAAACATATTACCGTATGCAAACTGTACTGTATACAGTATGTATATGTATATTTAATGTCTTAACTGTGCCCGTTTAAGTATTGAATATTCATATCTAATTTTACCACTGAAGGGAAATCTTAGTAGCTGAGCATAAAAACAATAGGAGCATACTGCAACGCGTGTGAAGGCCATAAACGATATTAATTTTGGAACATAAACATACAGTATATGGCTGGTCTCGGTACTTTAAAGAAAACATACACGAAACATGGTTTCATTATGACCAGAATCTTGAGATATTTTTAACTTGATTTACAGTATTTGAGAGGTATGTCTTAACACCGATACTACAGTGCTTAAGTACTACTCACGTATATGTTTCTAGGTTTATATTATGCATTTCATACGGTCAAATTACTTTTGAGCAACTAATAAGAAGCGCGAAACGGTATGCGTTTTACTTTCGTTTCGTGCTGGGACCCGTGGATTGATTAGAGATATCAAGTACATACAAGTCATTTTTTAAATGTTGTAGTTCGTCTTGAAAAAATGTTACGAGTACATCATCTATCAACAATTACACAGGTTCTGTTTCCATATTGCGGATTTTGGTTACGTAATATTATTTTCTAGATTTCACGTTGTGAATATATGATTTGGGCAAACAGAGCCGCAAAGAAGTACATTATGGGTTGTTGTTTTTTTTTGCAGTTTTATCTAGAACAAGCGATGCTTAAACCTTTGTCTGATTCTTGTGAAACTATCCACACGACAGTTACAGTACCTAGGAGTTGACTTCAGTGATGTCACTGATGGGATGTTTCTAAAAATCCATCCTCTGTAAAACGTCTTCTCTAGTTATCCTCCATATGTATTCGCTAATGAAGCTGTGTGTTCTGAGCCTGGATCTCTACATTTCTGTATGAACCACCTTAGAGGGCTAAAGACAGCTTGTGTTTAAATTGAGTGTAAGGCAATTTATGCTTCTAAAGTCATGGTCAGCATTTTTGTACTGTGCTGTAAACTTGTTCTGTGCCTAGTCACATTATTTTATAGCGTTTTCATAGCGTTATCAAATCTGGTGGCGCTGTGTTAGTTTCCTGACTCCCATGTCACATGGTCTGTGATTGTAACCTGTAATACCGGTTTAATTCGTCACAGCCAGCACTCCGGTTGTAAAGTAGAAGCAGGCGAGATTTCCAGCGAAAAACACCTCCCCCTTCTTCAGGTGTGAGGGTCTTCTGCTCAGAATGAAACGCTAAAATGTAATGTAGGCTCTGAATGGGTTCTGACTTGCTTTAACAAAATATGTTTACAAATCCTTTCACCTGGCATTTTCGTAGTTAGAAATTATGGAACGCTCTGTTAAAAGCAAGGGAGTTTTTATGTCCGTTGCAGTTCTTTTGCAACATGAATATAATTATATCGTTATTAATTTCTTGAGATACGCGATTCCATATTATATTCCCTTTTAATCAAATTCTAAAAGTATGCTTGTTGACTCCGGTATCGCGTTAGTTAAAGACTTCGATGCTTAAAATGTTTAGGAGAAATGGAATACTGGTGTGTATGTTTTCTTTAAAGTACCGAGACCAGCCATATACTGTATGTTTAAGTTCCAAAATTAATATCGTTTATGGACTTCACACGCGTTGCAGTATGCTCCTATTCTTTTTATGCTCAGGCACTAAGTAAAAGGAGATGCTTCATATTGCTTGACTAATTTTAAAAACTAAGTTAGAAATGCAGACGCTCCCTCGGTGCGCTGCTCTGGTGCGCCGGCTCTTACACAGTGCCTGTCTGCCGTAAGCGTTACAATATACATACCCAACACTGCTTGTACCCATCTGTCATGCAAATAAAACACCTTGAATTGAATTGAATTGAGGGGAGAGGGGGGAATACTAAAGGCAATACTGGCTCAATACCCTCGATGGGCTTTGACGTGCTAATGCGTTGGTTTAACAGTCCGGGTGTGGCAGGCTTCCAATGTCAACTCGACTCGATTGGAAGACAATGAACGTATTTTGTGATATTTAGAAATATAAATTTGTTTGGTGCGAGTGAGGTTTTATTTAATCTCTGACCAAGGGAAACGTTTCATTTTTTCAAAGAAATGTTTGTTAAAAAATAAAGTCATAGTTCTATGGGATTCAATCACAGACCATGTGACAAGGGAGTCAGGAAACTACTCTAACACACAGCGCCACCGGATTTAATAACGCAATAAAAACGCTATAAAATAATGTGACTAGGCACAGAAAAAGTTTACAGCACAGTACAATAATAAATGCTGACCATGACTTTAGAAGCATAAATTACCTTACACTCAATTTAAACACAAGCTGTCTTTCTGTATGAACCTCTAAGCTGGTTCATACAGAAAATGTAGAAATGCATTAGCCTGATTATGATTAAAAAACACATAATTAAACACGCGTTTGCGATTTAAATCAGAACACGATTTAAATCAATATAAATGTTTATATTGTAACGCATACTGTCCAGCCTCCATTTCTCTATAAAAATTTACTCTGTTGCACACACACACACAATAGAAGGAGGAACCGCTGTCAGAAGGGAAGATATGTTCAAAATATCGCAAATATCGTTCATGTTGCGATATTTTGAAATATAAAAGTCAATTTATTGTCCATAATATCGCTATTCTATTTTTTCGAAGAAATGTTTGTTAAAAGAAAAGTCCGGCACCAGCTGGATTCGATCACACAACCTCCCAGTTGCTAGTCACGCACCTAGACCAGTCGGCTAGAAGACAGCTCGCATGAACAGGCAGGCGAAAAAGCCCTACACAGCCCTGTCGCAGCACACGAATACCGTTATTAAATTCTTTAGATACGCGATTCCATATTATATTCCCTTTTAATCAAATTCTAAAAGTATGCTTGTTGACTCCGGTATCATGTTAGTTAAAGACTTCAAAGCTTAAAATGTTTAGGGAGAAATGGAATACTGGTGTGTATTTTTTTCTTTAAAGTACCAAGACCAGCTACAGTATATACTGTATGTTTATGTTCCAAAATTAATATCGTTTATGGCCTTCACACGCGTTACAGTATGCTCCTATTCTTTTTATGCTCAGCTACTAAGATTTCCCTTCAGTGGTAAAATTCAATATCTACAACGGGCACAGCAAAGACGTTTTTACTGTAAGTCTTTCTACGACAGACCAACGGACCACGAGTGCCCCTGTCGGTCAACCAATCACGTACTGCGGTGCCACGCGTCATCTTGCGTCATACTGAGCGACGTCACCTGCGGTACGTGTCTGTGACGCGCACTTTGAATGGCTGCATCTGTACAGACACTAAGTCTTCTGAAAAGAAAGGTTCTGAGGTTAGATTTAAACTGGCCTTGGTGTGTGTGTGTTTGTGTCTGTCTGTCCTGTGATGGACTGGCGCTATGTCCAGGGAGTTACATTTTCTCTGTTCTGACCTGGAGTTACAGAGAAATTTAAATTCTAATAAGAGATTTGTAATGAGGAAAGTCATACCAATCACTCATACAGTACCAGGATTTGCAATTACAATACAAATACTTTCTTTCTGTATGTGTTTATTTTGCAGTTTGAGTCTATGGCATTCCTTTGGGGGTCTATACTCCAAGGCATGACTTTTTTATGTATAAACATCAGTATTTACTGCTATTAATTACTGTACGATTTATAGTTGAAATCTGAGCCTAGATATAAAGTTAGATATAAAGTTAAAATCTCGACAAAGCAATGTAGGAAATACAGAGAAAATAAATCCTTTCTGACATCTAAAATCAGTTTCGATCAAGGTCTCTAAAACGAACAAGAAAAAGAAGATTTTCGGAGGGCAATTACGCTGTGTTTATATAGAATAAGTGATTTATGAGCAATCTAATTTCTTGTTCGTTTAAAACAGTGAAATGTCAGCTGTAAAACATCGCACCAGAAACAGCACTCTCTCTGCCTGTCATAGACGTTCAGGAAAGGCTGAATGAAGTCATGTCAAGTACAATAATTCGGAGATCAATAATAACAGTTGTAGGACAGTATATAAGGAGGATAAGGATTTTGAAGTTGACTCGAAATCTGATAGGTAACCAGTGCAAGGACTTGAAAACAGGTGTAATGCATCCCTGATAGGATTCTTGCTGTCATATTCTGAACATATTGAAGATTGCTCAGTGTGGATTTAATTTCCTCAGTGAACAGGATGTGCATTTATTAATTCTAGAAAAAAACTAGATTTCTCTAGTTCTTAGTTTCTCTAGTTCCCTTTAAAATAAACTATTATTCCACAATGCAGAGTATTACATGGCCAGTATTTACACATGATATTTGTAATTTAAAGAAATTAACACAAGCAGCTTTTGGAGATTTAAGTGTTGGCTGAGTTATTGCAGGATAAAAGACTAGAGATGTTGGCAAGAAGAAGATAGTTTGGGGAAAGCTGAGGAATACACTTATAACAAAAACACTTCCTAATGGGGTTAGGCATACTTTTGATGAAGATGATGAAGTTAACAGACTATATGTTTACATAGATACTGAAATAAGGATTGTATTTTAGATTATGTGTAGTTGCTGGCATTGAACTGTGTGTTGGATGCACATGAATTGAAGGAATGGGCAAACATAGCTGATGCGGATCCACAGAGCCAGCATATTAAGATGTTTATAATTAGAGGCAAGTTGTTTAAATAACTAGGTATGGATACTGATGTGCAAGAGAGGTGGAAAGGCTGTTTCCTTAAGCCAGCAGTATAAAATATTTTATTCTCAGTGAGATGCTGCCATTTCATAGTGGGTTTCTAACACTGTGTATAGTTCCATCCACACAGTGCCTTTACTTCCATTTCTAATCTCTTTATCCAGTACAGAGGATTTGGAGCCTATCCCAGTAAGCAACGGACACAAGGCAGAATACACCCTGGACATAGCGCCAGTCCATCACAGGACAGACAGACACAAACACACACACACCAGGGCCAGTTTTCCCATAAACCAATTAACTTACCAGTATGTTTTGGAGTGCGAGAGGGAGTCATATCACACATATGGAGAAAAACCATGTAACCCAGAGAGAACATGTAAACCCCACACACACAGGATGGCAGGAATTGAACCTAGGACCCCAGTGCTGCAAGATAGCAATGCTAACCACTTTGTCACCATTATAAATGGATGGATATCTTAGTTATCTTTCTAGTTCACAGGTTTGCATGCATAATTTAATTTTGAAAGCCACTGAGACATCAGGTACTACTGTTGTATTTATGAAAAAGAAACAAAACAAAAAACATACTAACAACTGTGCCATCCTACTCCTTAGCTAATACATTTTATTATTCATAAACAGTTAACATTGTTAGCAAAATATTTTGAATTATATTTAACCCTATTTTTTCTTTAGTTTTGTATTTAACTTATTATATGATAGTCAGACTTAATGTATATTTGAACAATGAAAATATATTTTTACAAGATTTTACATTAAGCACTTAAAATTAATATGGTTAATAATAGTAAACTGTAACATGCTGTAACAAGATCGGTTAAACTGCGAAGAAAATGCTTTCAGAGAAAATGTTTCAGGTGTGAAGAACATAGATCTCCAATGCAATTTCAACCAAACCTGTTCCCACACACCCTGCCCCCACTACCATTAGAATATACACAAAGCACTCAAATCTTTCGAGCTAATGATCAGGTGACCCGAGAGAGAGCGAGAGAAACACCAAGGGGTGCGGAACCAGGGAACTATTTACATGGAAAACGGGCGATCTCCCCAGACTGTCCGCCCGTTTCACTGTTACCTGGATACCTCTTTATTTAGAACTCACAAACACTGATTTTTAGTTTAGAAGGATTCAAGTAGGGTTTTAGATGAAAGGCAGCGACCTTAATCAAGCCCAAATCACAATTGAACCCATTCAGAGCCTACATTACATTTTAGCGTTTCATTCTGAGCAGAAGACCCTCACACCTGAAGAAGGGGGAGGTGTTTTTCGCTGGAAATCTCGCCTGCTTCTACTTTACAACCGGAGTGCTGGCTGTGACGAGTTAAACCGGTTTTACAAGTTTCAATCACAGACCATGTGACATGGGAGTCAGGAAACTCCACCGGATTTGATAACGCTATAAAAACGCTATAAAATAATGTGACTTGGCACAGAACAAGTTTACAGCACAGTACAATAATAAATGCTGACCATGACTTTAGAAGCATAAATTGCCTTACACTCAATTTAAACACAAGCTGTCTTTAGCCCTCTAAGCTGGTTCATACAGAAATGTAGAGATCCAGGCTCAGAACACACAGCTTCATTAGCGAATACATATGCAGGACAACTAGAGAAGACGTTTTTACAGAGGATGGATTTTTAGAAACATCCCATCAGTGACATCACTGAAGTCAACTCCTAGGTACTGTAACTGTCGTGTGGATAGTTTCACAAGAATCAGACAAAGGTTTAAGCATCGCTTGTTCTAGATAAAACTGCAAAAAAAAACCCAACAACCCATAATGTACTTCTTTGCGGCTCTGTTTGCCCAAATCATATATTCACAACGTGAAATCTAGAAAATAATATTACGTAACCAAAATCCGCAATATGGAAACAGAACCTGTGTAATTGTTGATAGATGATGTACTCGTAACATTTTTTCAAGACGAACTACAACATTTAAAAAATGACTTGTATGTACTTGATATCTCTAATCAATCCACGGGTCCCAGCACAAAACGAAAGTAAAACGCATACCGTTTCGCGCTTCTTATTAGTTGCTCAAAAGTAATTTGACCGTATGAAATGCATAATATAAACCTAGAAACATATACGTGAGCAGTACTTAAGCACTGTAGTATCGGTGTTAAGACATACCTCTCAAATACTGTAAATCAAGTTAAAAATATCTCAAGACCGATTCTGGTCATAATGAAACCATGTTTTAAAGTACCGAGACCAGCCATATACTGTATGTTTATGTTCCAAAATTAATATCGTTTATGGCCTTCACACGCGTTGCAGTATGCTCCTATTCTTTTTATGCTCAGCTACTAAGATTTCCCTTCAGTGGTAAAATTAGATATGAATATTCAATACTTAAACGGGCACAGTTAAGACATTAAATATACATATACATACTGTATACAGTACAGTTTGCATACGGTAATATGTTTATGTTCCTAAATCAATCTCTTTTATGAGCATGTGAAAGGCATGGTGAATCACTGTACTTTGCATGATTGGAAACAAATGCGTGATTGCGAAATGCTGTGGTGTTACTTTTACAAAGACGGTCAATGAAAAAAAGAATGTTGACCAGGGCAATACTTTGAGTTTACACTTACAGCTTGTCCAAGGTCATTCATTATTAATACTATTAGTAATATCTTCGTTAAAGACTTTGATGGCCACAGCTCAAACATGAGAGGTTGAGCTTTATTAGCTCCACCTTGCGGAAATTCCGGATACTATTATTTTGCTTGTCGTATTATAGGAGAATTTACGGTAACTCGCGGTATTTACCGGTAGCTTGCGGTAGACTGCGTACAGCGTACCGAAAAATAATGCGGTATCGCCCGCGCATTTTGAATGGCTGCATCTGTAATATAATACAGCTTAATATTACATTGCTAGCACAATATTACAAAAAATAACAATCTAAGAATGTTGTGGTGAATTGTCTCAAACCCGGCGGCGAGAGAAAATAGGAAGGAGACAGGTCTGCAGCTTCACAATGGCAAAGGATTTATTGCTCTTCTAGTTACAGAAGTGTGCTCTTACCAGGAAGAAAGTACTTGGAGTGTCTGGTGTCCCAGGGAATATGGGAAAGTTTAGGGAAACATAAATCACTTTATACTGAGCAACAACAAGCTACACTTATTGTACCTGGGTATGACAATCACTTCACCTGGTATTTTTTACCTATCACTGAAAAAGAAGTTGCCCGGGGCCTTCTGTGCTATTAGAATGAGTTTCTACAACATCAGCCTCCCCATAAAAATTTGTCTGGGAATATTTAAAAGTGTAATCCAACCCATTGCTCTACGTAGTCATGAACTGTGGGGTCCAATATCAGACCAGGATTGTACTAAATGGAATAAACACCCCACAAACACCCATTCTGTACACAGAATTCTGTAAAAGCATTCTCCATATATAGAGAAAAACTCCTAACAATGCATGCAGGGCTGAATCAAGCCACTTACTTATCAACATACAGAAAAGAAAAGAAAATTAAAATATTTGTTTCACCTCAGAAACATCGACCAGAATTCCTACCATTATAAGGCTCGCTTAGCCAAGATTTATGCCCAGAGAAGAGGCACCTCAGCCACCTGGTCCTGAAGTTCACTCACAACCAGCCTCGGGACAGCACAGCTAAAAAAACACAAATCAAAGTCAACTCTAAACAGACAACACACACTAGTGGAATATCTGACCAGAGTAAGAAAAGAAAAAGGACTCTAACAATGCACAGGCTCGGTGACCAAAATCTGGCCATAGAAACTGGGCAGCACAAGAAGACCTGACTGCCTAGGGAAGACAGTCTCTGCTCCCACTGCCAGCAGGGACAAGCAAAGAGAGAGAATGCACTGTGTGAAATAATCTGGGATAAATTAAACATTTTTCCCGTAAAATAACAAATCTAATCCCAGAACTCCGACACCTCAGAACAGCTCCGAGTTCTTCCAGGAGAGAGGGGAGGGAACTCAACAGAAGAGCTGGCAGCCCAGTATGTGATCTCTTGCCAGTGAGCTTGTATCTCAATAATATTTTATGTGTTGTATAATGTATGTAAATATCCTACATGTTGTATTAATTATATATGCTTTGGGAACACTGTAATTCCTTGGTCATGCTAAAATAGCTGTTTGAATTTGAGTTTGGCTGCAGAAAGAGAGAACAAGAGAGCATAGTTTCCCATGGGGCAGCAACACAGTTCATAAGGCCACAATATATAAGACTGTAGCAATCCCCACTAGTTTACCCTTACAGTAGTGTATTAAGACAGGCAGTGTATTAAGAGAAGCAGGAGACTGGACCTGCAGCTTAATAGTTTTATTGTCCTTTTCTGCTACATGGGTGTGGTAGTCACTGAGGTACCAGGGGCAGGTAGAAGGCAAAGAAGGAAGAGAGAAATGACTGAAACTGCTCAGTTTGGGGGCTAGGTGCAAGAGGAAAGTGAAGGGACCCCTATTAATAGAGGCAGAGAGAGAGGAAATGCATCTGCAAAATAAAAAGTAGAGGGTCAGGATTCAGAGGCTCCCAGACTCATCACTTCTAATGCTACAAGATAAAATGTGTAACATATATACAGTAGAAACACATAACTATATTTTTACTCAGTAATCCAACTTCCCTCAAACCCAGAAGTCTTGGGTGTGTCCAGGGCCTTGTATTCCATGCACGAAAGACAAAAGACGAAAGATTTCCTGAGTCTTTTACTTTTAAACTTGGGGGCACAGAGGTATTTCCCAGATGTGTAAATTAAAAATGGAGGGGGTGAGACACACTCCATAATGCTCTTGGTCTTCTATAAATCCTTTTGTTGGTAAAGGGTATTTAAAGTTTATCTGATTTGCCCCAATTATTTAGCTGCTTATTTTCACTAACTTTCCCAACCTATTTCAGTTCATGGTACTGATGTTGCCAGACCAATAAGTGAGACAATATGTTAGACACTGTCAATAACTGACTTATAGAAAAACAAGAAAATAGCAGTATCTGAGCTTTTTTTAAAAAAACTGTCTGTTTATAAATGGTATCACATTAGTCCCATCTTAGGCTTTTATCTATGGCCAATCTCTAGTACTTTTACTCCTTGACAGTGTCTACACTCTGTCCTTTAATTACAGTACAATTAAGGAGTGTTAGATTTTTCCTAAATGTTTGCATTTCCTTGCAGTTCCTTTGTTTGCAAGATGTTTCAACTTCAGAGAAAACTTATTACATAATTTAGTAAACATGTTTAGAATGAAGAGCTTTGGTTTCACATGCTAAGATATATTGCGTTACCAGTGAGCTGGCTTGGCACGGTAAGATAGGCTGTTTCGCAGTGTTATGTGGTTTGACACACTGAGATGTGCTGTTGCACCTGCAAGGTAGTGGTGGTACTTTGAGGTTCTCCATCTCTTCTTTTCCTCTTCTGCATCCCAGGGGGTCAAGAGACCTTTATCACAGGGGTCAGGTGATCTCTGCTGCGTCATCCGTGGTCATGTGACCTCTCCAGCAGAGCGGGGCCAAGTGACCTCTGCTGTGTGCTGGGTTGCATCTGGAGACTTCTGCTGTGTCCCACAGCTCATTTGACCATTGCAGCATACAGGGGTCAGGTGACCACTGTTGCATACTTGACCCTGAGATCAATCAGGATTCTTAATTACACAAGTGCAGGATACATATTTATGCTAAGGATTGATGGATTTCAAACAAGCTACCCAGCCACATTGAAGCAGACACCCAGGCTTCTTTTAAAAGCCAGATGAGATCCTTGGATCAATTAGCTACTAACTACCCAACAGTCTAGATTATGCAAATGGTCTCATCTTGTTAGTAACCTTTGTTCTTCATTCTATACATTTGCATAATCCTATTTGTAGTAAATATTGTTATATAATTACTTGGTTGAGCTTTGACCATACAGTATGTATGTAAGAATGCATTCTACATTAGAACATTCTTTACCCTTTCCCAATTACTTTTTTTGCTTGGCTGGTGAATATTTTATATGGCCTATGAAAAGCATCTGTTTCCGTTACTATAGTTGGAAAATATGAATTAAAACCTGGAAATTTAAGTTATTCTACCTCCACTAATGCTTGATTCAATTATGATAATGCTGTTTAATACAGAGTATTACCTTTCTGCTACCTGAAGGGTGTTGTATTCTTCCTTGGTAAACACCTGCATGAAATACTTATTTCAATTTCTTACAACTCATTTCCTTTACAGTATCTAGAAGATTCCCTTTAAAAGCATTGATGCATTTTACTTTATCCTTTGCTATTATAGTAGTGAAAGTAGTTTCAGGTAAATTATTCTTTTCCAGTTCCTGGTCTTTCAAATTAATTTCACAATCAGGTTCTGACACCACCTGACTATGCCAGCAAATTATAAAGATTAAGAATAATTTCACAGTCTGAAGTCAAGGATTTCCCAGTTTTACACAGCATATTATTTTTTTATTCTATAGCACAACCTGAAATAAGTAATGACAAAGGAGGTAAATTTATACAGGACTAACAAATTCAACTACTCAACAGAATGGTTAAACTATTATACAGATATTTACAAGTCTGTAAAAAATTAGAGCCCTGCCTTTTGCAGATAGAAAACCCATACAAAATTATGCACCTATACTATAAACATTATATATTATATAATGAAGTAGTTCAGGCGGATGGCTGCATCAGCATGCGTAGACTGCAAAGGAACAAGTAATAGGTTTATTTCATGCTGAAAAGAGAAGAAAGAAAACACAACGTTTAGGCCATGGAGAAGAAGGCTAAAGAAGGCTTCACGACCGAAACGTTATTTTCTTTCTTCTCTTTTCAGCATAGAATAAACCTATTACTTGTTAATTATATAATGATCCACTTAGTTAGTTTTCATTCCTGATTATAAAGGGGCATTTTATCCATACCTTTATAGAAGCTAGAAGGATCTTGGTCAGGACTAATTCTCCCTCTCTAAATGAATGCTCACAAATGAATGTGAACCACAGATTATTTAGTTTTTGAAAACAGTTCTACTTACCCTAATAAGTATTTACTGTAAATCAATTTCTAAATGCATTAAGCTGCTCAATATTAGAGATCTGGCAGAGAAGGATAGACGCATCTCTTTAGATGTAAATTTTAGCCTGTTAGTATTTTCTTGGTTCTGTGTCGTGGGTGTCTTACTTTTTTATACATTTTTTCTGAGAAAAAAAGAAACCATTTGATCCCCTTGGAAAGACTTCATTCCTGATTATAGGAGGCAATTTAAGTCGGGTTTTAACTTTTTTGATCCTTTTTTTAACCCCACACACTTTTTTTATGTATAGAGACAAACAATTTCAAACCATTTTCCTGTAAGAAGTCCTAGAAATCACTTTCAACAGCATGCAGTTTATCAAAACTTTATCAGTTCATTATGTACAGAAAATCTTTTCTGGTACTACATCCCACTGTACAGAAGCATCGACAACACAGGGAGCTGATTTCATTGCCTCCTGTTGGAGAAAATGTGGCTCTTTCAAAGTCACATTTTCTTCTTGCTTTACTATCCCTTGGGGGGGAAGTCGTGGAAAAACTAGCAATCTGCAAATTGCTAGGGCCTTCCTGTTTTGTTTTGGGACAACAATCTAATACCAATGATTATTGTCATATATTTAAAGCCTGATCCTGATCCTATAATTCTTTTAAGTGAATCAGACTATAGAATGCGGTAGGGTGGTTCCTGCTACACATGGAATCACAACAAATAGGCTGGGTGGTACATGCTGGCTGGTACCTATTGCCATTTAGTTGTCTGGAAGGTGAAGCAGGTACTACCTTCACCATTCCAATCAGCCAACCTCACACTGATCAAGGCCCATTGAGTGGTCTGATTGCAGGCACATCAGCTGGAACTGATGACCCTTATGTTTTGAATAAATACCTTTGAATACCTTCAATACATTTGAATAATAATGTTTCTTGGGAGGGCTTTTAATTAAGTTTTATCATATTTTATGTTAGGCATGTTTTATAGATCTGATACATTATATCAGTGATCTGTGTAGTGATGTTACCATTCTCCACAAGAATCCTGAGGTTGCAATGTAAAACAAAGGAATTTTTTTGTTTACTTCAGAAAAAAATGTGATCTTACATATTCATATACATGTTGCCATATTACTGTACATTAAAAACACTGGATCTTTGCCTTGGGAATTTCATGGTCACGTGGTCCATTTTGATATGACTTCTAAAGATTCCAGGCAAAAAAAATATATAAAAACAGCAAAATACTATCAAATGTATAGACAAAGTTATAGCAGAATTATCTTTTAGGTGGTTTTTAATATTTGTGAGTCCTCAAATATATTTTAGAGGGTAGTGGTTACATGCAATCTTTAATACAACGCCAGTGAATATTCAAGATTTGAATTGAGTTATGTAATCCTTAGTTCTGTTTTGAGAGCTGGAGTTTTGTGACAGAACATACCATCTGATTCAAATTCAGTCATTTTTGTGCAAAATGCCCTCAACATCAAAAACTCTTCTTCTGACTCCAAGTCAAACTTATGTAGTCCACTTAGATAGCACCTCCAACATGAGTAGTGGTGTCTAAATACAGTTGCAGTGCAGCCTGTCCTATGAGCAGCATTTTTTTCTCTTCTTCACTACCTTGTCTGGCTTCAGTTTGATGGAGTCTGTCATGCAGCTCATTAGCCCTTCTTTGTACTGCCAGAAAGAAAAGAAAGTTATTTAAAACAAAAGTTCTCAACTCCAAAAATTTGTCAATTTGTCCATTTGTCTGGGTGCCAAGCCTTTTGAAACATTTTTGCTTGAAAATATTACTGGATTCAAAACATTTAGATTATAAACAATGCATATAGACTGGGAAGACTTACCAAATAAAGTAGTGACAACTATAGTAAGCTTTCGTTTTAATCTTTACATTTTAATCAATATTCTAACAATTATATAATTGATATGACATGCTTTTATGACTAAGTATCTATAGTCATAATGGTCATAGTCAAAAAGCCATGACTTGTTAGTGGAGGACTAAGTTCCTGGTATAGTCCATCAATGAGTAATTTGAGGGTACAAACTCCCCAATAGTACAACCTTGACTCTGTTTATAGAATACTAGTATGTTGATAGAATTGCATCATCAGCCATTGTTTTATCTCATGTGAATGGTCAGAATAAGCACTTGAACAGATAAAACGTTTCAATATATTTACCCTATTTAAGTTAGTTATTCCTTGCTTTACCATTCAATGGCAAGTCGTGTACCATTTCTGAGCCACTGACTGGAGACAAGCTCCCAAAATAGTTAATCTGAGCATGAAGTGTTTTAGTAAAGCTCCACTTACTGATTTTTACAGATCTACTGTATGTTCATCTGCATACAGTGGATCAAAGATGCTAACTAAACAGATCAGTCATTTATCTGAGCTATCAGGGACGCTATCAGGGATGCTAAAAGGCAATACCGCAACAAGATAGAACTACAGGCTGCCTCTGCAGATGTGTGCCAAATGTGGCGGGATATTCAGACAATAACAAACCATAAAACCAAAATAAGCAGTGTTACATCCACTGACAGTGATTTCTCTCTCCCGGAGGAGCTGAACGCCTATTACGTTTGCTTTGAGAAGGAAATCACGGAACCGTCGGCGCCGGTGCTCCCGGCCACTGATGGTCCAGCCTTGTCTGTCATGGAGGCTGAAGTCAGGGCAACATTCAGATGGATGAACACACGGAAGGCGACCAGCCTGGACAGCGTTTCAGAACGGATTCCTTCAGTCCTGTGCAGACCAGTTGGCCAAAGTTTTTACAGATATTTTTAATCTTTAATTTTTACAATCTTCCGTTCCCGTGAGTTTTAAGAAAACTACCATTATTCCAGTGCCAAAGAAAAATACTGTGACCTGTTTTAATGATAGACAGGTAGCGCTCGCATCCACTGTAATGAAATGCTTTGAAAGGCTGGTCATGAGGCACATTAACACAATAGTGCCTGAGTGCTTAGACCCCCTGCAGTTTGCATACTGGTGTAACAGGTCCTGGTTTTCCTGACTGGCAGACCACAGACTGTGAGGGTAGATGGAATACTTTCTTCCACACTGACCATCAATATAGATGCCCCTCAGGGCTGTGTGCTTAGTCCCCTGTTGTTCCCCTTGTTTACCAACGATTGTGTGGCCAGACACAGCTCCAAATTCCATCTACAAATATGCTGATGATACTACCATCATTGGCCGAATCACTGCTAAGGATGAGACAGCCTACAGGGATGAGGTCAGGAGCCTGGTGGAGTGGTGCCTTGACAATAATCTCTTCTTCAATGTCAGCAAAACCAAGGAGCAGGTAATTTTAGAAAGCAGGATGGGAACCACACCCCTGTTCATATCAATAGGGTGGCTGTTGAGATGCTTAACAGTTTCAAGTTCCTGGGTACCTTCATCACTAATGATTTAACGTGGTCCCAGCATGTAACTGGAGCTACAAAAAAGGCACAACAGCGCCTTTACTTGCTCAGATAGTTGGAAAAAAAATTGGTCTATCTTCAACTGTCCTTACCACATTTTACAGGTGCACTATTGAGAGTGTGCTCACATGTGGTATTACAGAGTAGTTTGACAGCAGCTCCATATCTGACCGGAAGGCATTATGGGGGTGATCAGGTCAGCCCAGTCCATCATTGGAGTATAGCTCCCCTCTATTTCAGATATTTTTACAACTTGCTGTCTAAGGAAGGCTGGAAGTATCGCTCAGGATACCAGTCATCCTGCTTTCTCATTTTTCTTCCCCCTTTCCTCCGGTAAGCGATATAGTAGCCAGATTACTGAACTACCCCACCACTGGCTCACACTGATGTGTTTTTTTTTCTAAGATGTATGTTTTTTAACTTGTTGTCGTTGCTGCTGCTGTTATGTGTTTATGTTTTTGGTGTTTCCTTAATGTCTTTGTATCAGAGCATACATGCAAATAATCATTTCATTGCACTTCTGAATATGACAATAAACTGAACTGAACTGAGCAAGGAAATTTTTATCTATTAACTAAAGACCATGAATTGTTCAGATTAGTACAGCACTTGTCTGAAGGTACGATTAATTTACTTTTTGCTGTTTTATGAATTTAAAATTCCATGTGCTTTAGCAAGGCACATTATTCAAATTGAAAAATTTTTGGTGTAAGAATAACATCATTAATTGTGTGTCCTTAAATAATGCAGTAAAAATGCCAGCAACCATATCACCCTGCAACTCA
The DNA here is from genome assembly GCF_055471065.1 of Atractosteus spatula. Classification (NCBI taxonomy): domain Eukaryota; kingdom Metazoa; phylum Chordata; class Actinopteri; order Semionotiformes; family Lepisosteidae; genus Atractosteus; species Atractosteus spatula. The sequence goes on along the minus strand of NC_142712.1, from coordinate 43,556,533 downwards.
CAACTCACAACTGGCAACCCACTGAAGTTAAGTAGGTGTGAGCCTGGTCAGTACCTGGATGAGAGACCTCCTGGGAAAAACTAAGGTTGCTGCTGGAAGAGGTGTTAATGGGGCCAGCAGGTGGTGCTCACCCTGCACTCTTTGTGGTACTATAAGTATTAGGGTTTTAAACTGTGAAGGCCTAAAATTTACATACATTTAGAATTTTCAAAGGCCATAAAAAGTGAAAAACATCCCCTTTAGAGTTCTTGATGCTCAGTTATTTTTGATCCTTATGACAAAGGAGCATCTAACCTTGATAAGTGCATGCTTTGCCAGTGTCTGGAAGGCCTGCTCCACATTGATGTTGTTCTTGGCACTGACCTCCAGGCATGGGATGTGTCTGTCCTCGCACCATGATAAAGCCTCATTTCTGGTCACCTGTATAGAGACAATTTGTCAAACTTATTTCCTTAAGCAGGCTTTACCGCAATTAAATTTTGAGATTTTTTAATTAGGAGACACAAATCAAAACCTGATTTACAAAGCCATTTCTCTTTCCATTTTTCCAGACATCATAGGTCACTGATTGCTCAGTTACCCCTGTTATCTACAAATTTGCTCCAATTTGCTAAGTTCCTGCAGCTTCTACCTGTCTCTCTTCCATGTCAATCTTGTTTCCTAGCACCACAAAGGGTAGGCTGGGGTCAGGGGGGTGACTCTTCTCCAGGATGTCTTGCCTCCAGCCCTCCAGTTCCAGGAAAGAATCCCTGTCAGTGACATCGAAGACCAGAACACAGCCATCCGCCCCCTTGTAGAAAGAGGACACTACTGCGCGGAATCTCTCCTGCCCTCCAGTGTCCCAGATCTGGAGGAGAGACAGCCATGGTCACTGAATTTTGTGGGCAATGTGAAGCCTTATCTATACAAACCCCCAGTCACAGCATGTTATCCATATTTGTTCCAACTTTGTTGTACTCCTTATTTTGATATTTGTTTATAGCATTTGTCATCTGTATTCTTGTGAGGTTGCACAAGAGGTTGCAACTAAAGAAATTTAAACAAGTTGATTTGTACATGGTTTATATTTTTTTATAATAAACAGTATTAGAATTAGTTAATGGGCTTGCAAGTACCGTCTTGCAATGTTAACACAGAGGTACAGACTTCAATCTGTGCTGGCCCCACCCTGCAAGAGTTTTGAGGCATGTCCAATTCTCTCAGAAAATCCACAATCTCTAGTAGGGATACAGTTGCTTTTTTTCATATATGACTTAGTATGCAGCCACATTGTAATTTAAGTACCATAGTTATACCTGAAAATAGGTACTTTATAAGTAAGTTGTGTTATGTCCATGAATAAAGACAAAAAGGATCCTATACAGATGTAAACTAAAGTATAAGAATAAAAAAACTAAATTGTGCTTTAGCAGTACATTAAGATATAACAATTTGCTTTGAAACTGAAGACTGCAATCAACACAATTGGAGATGATTCACCATCCAATGTGTCCTGCAGAGCAGAATTTCACTTCGTTTTCCATGGTTTTGCAGTTTTAGCACTGACAGAGCTTTTCTTTCTCATAAAATGAAAAGGCTGTCACAAGGTATTGTGCAAGCTTTTCACCGCATGTCTTTTACAAGATAAAACCTGTCATACACACCCATCTCACCTGCAACTTGACAGCACTCCTGTCCATTGTAATGTTCTTGGACAGTACGCTGGCTCCCAGTGTGCTGCGGTAATCCTCATGAAATTGTTGATGGATATACTGGTGTAGCAATGATGTCTTTCCCACACTGTATTCAGGAGTAAAATAACACTTAACAGACAAATAGATCTCACAGGAGCAGCACACTAAAAAAAGCTGGGAAATCTATAACACCCAGAGGTGTACTCTAGGAAAGTTGAAGGAATTTCCATGTGAGCTCATATTGGTTCCAATCTGAAACAGCAAATCAGCAGGAAGCAGATACTGAAAGTGTAAGGACAACAACCGTCTATTTAGTTTTCTTTGTCTAAAGCTATGGATGATTTGTGGGGAAAAAATCATAATAATTAGGCAAGAGAGATGAACAGTCAAGTCTGTTTTACCCAAGAGCTCCTAGGATGATGATCTTCAGTTCCACTTGCTTCATCAAGGTAGCCTGGGTGAAGATGATAATGCATGAGGCTTCAACTGTCACTACAACTTTAGACATTTGTATAAACACGTGATGTTAAACAGTTCTATAGTTAAAGTTTAAAAATGGACACTGTATTAAATGCATACAAAATATTTGTTAATTATGTATGCTGTATTTAGAAACAAAAAGAAAACTCACTGAAGAAAGTCAATTCAGCTGTTTGGATACAGGTTGGATCTGTTTAATTCGGTGCCCTTAGATAGGTTTCTTTTTGTGAATAAAGGGTGTGTTGCAGATGCAATCTCTCATTCCAGAAAAGAGGTCAAACACAGCACAAAAACAGGACTTTAAAATTGTAATACCATTGGCATCCATAATTCTGCTCTGTGTGAAGACATTCTTCTGCAATGCAAACCACTTAACAGAGAACAAAAGAGCAATGCAAACATAAATAACTTAGAGAATATTGTAGACATGCCATGGAACATTGCATTAGGACCAAATCAGCAGCAAACAGTTAAGAGTACAAATCACAATGAGCAACCTGCTGTCTGACCTTTCTGTATGTCTATGTCCCACTGCCCACATAATGATATAGAAATGCTTCAAAACCCCATGCTTCTCACATGTTTTTAAGTTTTGCTGATTCAGTTCCCAAATGATATTTTGAAACAACACCCAGGCACATTTTAATTGGAGGACACAAAAACTGAGGCTGTTTACAATGGTTGCCATACCTATGGTATGTTAAAGATACAACAGGCACAATGACTCATACTGACTCATACAAGCCAATAAACTGAACAGCATTGGGAAAGTATTGGGGAAGTACCAACAGAATTTTCTGTGCTGAACACTTCACTCTCATTTATTGACATATCCAGTTTTGCTGGAATAAGCTGAACTTGTGCATTGCATTTCATCCCTTACACATGGACTTAGCAATAGAGATTAAATTTCAACGGTTCTTCAGTCACAGAGCTCAACAAGAAGAAAGTGCTCCCATTGTCAGTAATAGCACACCAGCTGCAGATTGACATCTTATCAATATTTGCCATTGTGCTCTGTTAGACACCATAACAGACAACAGAAATAGGAATAATATTCATTAACTATAAATTACCTGGTAGTTTCCTTTAAAAAAGGCATTCATTTCATTTGTCACCCATTGCAGAGATCCTAAAATTTTCCCAGCATGGACTGTCAGGAATCCTCAGTTATCTTGCTACCAAGCTCAGATGTAAAAATGTCTAAAATGACTTGCATTTGCCAAGTGTTCTATTCTCTATGTTTTTCAATGTGATTCAAAGCACAGAATGTACACCCAATGGTTTGGAACAGATCCCAGTTCACACAAACATTCCAGGAACAATGTGAAATTAGTATGGGTAGTTAGCAACATACACTCCATCATCTGCTAAAATAATAGCATTTCTTTTCATGATTGAAAGCTCTGTATTACAGACAGACATCTGAATGACGTAGGTGAAATGAAGCAATTCTATCCAGGCTACTGCGTGAGTGGAAATACATTATTCGACAGTCTTAATGAGTAATAGCTGGGGAACCACTGTTCAGGTAATTATGCTACTGTAGTAGAGTGATTTCCCGGTAATTGTGTGTAATTCTGCCAGAAACTACATTGAAACAAAATTAAGTGAGTTAAAATAAAATTCTGAATTCTGCAGCAGCTATTAGACAAACAATGCAGAGACTACATTACAGTCAGATGCTGTTTCCTAAACATTTTAAGTCTAGGGCTAGGTAACTGGGTGTGCCCAAAATACCAGTGAAAACAGGTTGTTTCTCATTCATTCTTCCTTTGTGTCAATTTGAAAAGTTCAGTAGATTGCTAGGCTGTCAGACGGCTGAACAAAGTAGAGATAATGACACTCTAAAGGAAACTCTTTCATTTTCTCTTAACCACTCACCCAATGCAGAATTAGAAGAAAGAAAAAATATAATCTCATGTGGGGTCTCAGACCCCTGCACTCCCAGTTCTCTGGGTATCGAACATCAAAACCTGAAGCTCGTGAATATTTGTAAATAAATAAAATAACCAAATAAAAAAGCAGTTTTAGTGATTTCCCCAAAATGCTCATTATAAACCCATGAGGGATTATATAGCTGTGTTAACAATTCAGGCAATGAGGTTCACTGTAAAATAAAACTACACAGTAAACATTCAACTCAGTTTCACTTCACCTCAGTCTTGTCTCTCTTGGTGTTACATTTCTTAAAAAGCCTCCTTTCCTCCATAACTTTAAAAGAAAATTCCTTGATATACAAAGGCCTCCAGTGCATAACTCCTGTACAAGATTCCTTCAAAACAGAAGAAAAATGTGGTGAAGAGTAAAGCTCTCACACACAATTTAAGTACTTACAGGCTGATGACTACAGGCCAGGTTCAAGGAGCAGAACAGTCTTCACCCTCTTTCATCCTGAGCCAGTTCTTTCGATGACTACACAAGAGCAGCAGGCCTTTTCCTGTGCAGGGCTGTGAGCACTGTATGTTTCGTCCTCGCTGGCTGCTGAATAAACACTCCCTCTGTCTCTATCCCTCCCTCTGTCTCTGTGGCAGTCTTCCCACAAGCCAGGCCCACAGTCAATCAAGACAGAAAACCACTAGCATGGCACAATGAAGACAAATCTGAAATCACTATGTTAGGATGGGATTTTTATTTCTATGTTTGTTCTTTATTTCCAGTGAAATGCATAAATATATGATGAAAACAATTACCAGTTTCATTCATTTCTTATTGTTAGGTGGATGATGATGATGATGATTATTATTAAATAATAATACACAAAGGTTAAACCTTACGAAATCAATAATATAAATACATTTTTAAACAATGAAGAAATAAAACAGCATCAACCCTTTTGGAAATGATCAATTTCAAGGTATATAGCGTGTAATATACACTAAATAACAAAAAAGCCATGGGTTTTGTGGTTTAAAGCTCTCTATCGCTAAAACACTTCTTTATTTATTAAGTGTACGTGCAACAAACATTTAAAAAAGTTTACTAATTTTGCCATAAGGGGACAGCATTCTGTTTCTGTCTTTGAAAACTCTGCTTAAACACCACATGTACAAATTCTCTCCTACCTCTGCTAACAAATGGACAAATCTGTGAGTTAAAGGCAATGGAATGGGACAGGAATCAGCTTCCCGAAAAACTGCACTGAAGAATGTGGTGATCATGTCTGAACAGTGAGCTGAGTTGTATCAGCCGTGATGATGATTGGAAAAAGGATCGGGCAGGAGCGTTGTTCACACAGGTATAGCCAACCCTGTGTAATTTTGAGCAACAGATACTGAAACACTCTAGATTTTTTTTAACAGCTCCTTCCCAAAATGCAGAAATCAATGTAATGTGAAAATTGTCCATCATGGCATACACTGTATATTGCTGCTTATTCCTCAAAGTTGAATCAACCTGAAGCCTGTTCCAAAAATACAGGGTGCAATACAGCCCTTCACTCTCTGAACACATGCACAACACAAGCACACAGGAATAATTTAGAGACACCAAATAACACAGCCAACATGTAACTAAAAGGTGGGAGTAAACCTGCAAAATCCCATAAAATCCCATGCTGTACCTGATACAGTACTTTAAAAGAAGGAGTTAAATTAGTTTAGTTATATCGTTACTAACATAGCTCATTCAAATGTACTGTATTATTATCTTATGTATTGACAACAGTTATATTAATTTTCTGTATTTTATTTAGAGAATTAAAGACAGTTTAATAGCAATTTTTGCTTTATATGTAATTATATCAAAAGGGTATATAATAACATCACATTTTTACTCACTACCCCATGCATCACATTGGTCTGAATCTTACATTTCTGTACATCCTATGATGTAATTTAAGAAACACTGGCTTTTTTCATATTTGCAGTATCATAACCTTGACAAATACTGTACAAAATGATCATAGTAGAATTTTATTTTTTATTAATGTTATACATAATCAAAAAACTTAATGGCAATTCACAATAAGAAATCCAGAGTCTTACACTGAGCAATAAGCTGAGACTAAGAAATGATTAAGTACTTATTTATAAGGATTTTTACACTGATACCGGTTACAAGAAATTATAAAGTTGAACTTGTCAGTTGCCACCCTTTGTTTGTTAGCCCACAAACGTTAAACTCTTTCATCATGCTTTGTGCAATTTCCTCTGCAGAACATATTTGTTCTCCATATTACTTTTCAGAAAACATGTAAAGGAGACAAAATCTGGCTGCCTGCAACCTAAACTATTCTAAAAGATTATTTACTACAAGAAGAGGCTACTTCTTAAGCATCAGTAGCATACCCTTAGGTTTTTGTTTTGTTGTTATCATCATTATTGTTTTATCATTTAACAGCTGACTCATGTGAAAAATTCAGTCACTGTAGCCCACAGCCAAAAAAATCATTACAAAATGAATAATTCCTATGTCATACAAATCCTCCTACAGGTGCTGATAAATTAGTGGCACTCTGTATTGCTACATGTTGAGGGTCTTTACAATGTCAGTGTATTATTGATTAGTTTTTATCTTACAGTAAATGGGGCCCCCACTCCAACTTCCTGCACCTGTCCTTAACCATATCATTTTACAGACAGCAACACATCTGGAATATTATGTTCCTTCTCTGGAAATCATTTTCTCAACCTAGGTTTTTTAGAGACGGCTGTGTGTTTCATACTCATTACAAATGCTTTAAAATCAGACAGCTGAACAAAACAAATTAGAGAAAAGATACAAAACAAGCTTGAAACTAGCTCCCTAAAGTAAACGTTACTTAAGTACTTTTACAAGCAAAAATTATAAAAACTTAATTTTCGTGAAAATGATCAAATTCCCAAAAATGTTGTTCCCTTAGGTAATCAAATCTTTCATTAAAAAATAATAATAATAAAAAAGGAAAGTTTATTTTCACTTACAGTAGCTTGTATGTAAATTCCCCAATCTGAAAAAAACTTTTTAACAATCTAAATATTACAAGGGCCTTTTTCACGTAACAGTTTGGCTTAGTGTGGCATTGGCACTCCTTAATAACCCACTGATCTACATCTTAAGTATTTCTCAGGTGAGTTTCAAAAAGGTCACACTGAAACAAACGTACTGGAAAAAAGCCACTTGAAAAAGAATGCCTTTAGTTCTGACGCTGGAGATGGCTGCCAGCCTTCTTTCAAGTGTGGCACAGTTGTGTGACGTTCTTAGGCCCAATCCCTGCTAATTCTGAGCCTGTGGGATATGACCTAGCACAGCTGGCTACCTGGCAGTCAGACAGACTTCTAAAATGAAGCTTTAATTACAGAATCTTCAGTGCTCTGTCCTGTTTAGGGTACATTCGCCTTTTATAGTACTTTAGAACAGAAAATGTATTTTGGATGTATTTCATTAATATTAATAAATTTGTAATTTGTTTGCCAAATATACTCTGGATAGCTGTTTTTTCCTACAATATGTTATGAAAATATTGTGACAAAGGGTAAAGCTGGTAAAATATTTAACCTAATTGCAAAATAATCTCATATTGTACCCTTTTTTGAAGTAACAGAAGAAGCTCTCCTGATGCAGCATGATGTGGTACTGTTTGGTTTAGGGAGCAGCCCTGGCCAAGCCCACCCGGTTGTGTCCTCTGTCAAAGACTGAGTAGAACTGGCCAATAAAAACATCCCCCAGAATCCAGAGGGGCCCAGCTGGTGGGGGGATGTCCATGCCCTGAAAACCTGTCATGCACAGAACAGCCTGTCCGATCAGCTCTTCCTGCAGGACCAGAACAACAAAGGGGTTAAGCCAGACACCTCCATACTGAAAAAGTTTGTAGCAGAATTACAGTATTGCTTCAGAGGACACCATTCATTTAAAATAACCTTTGCATCAGTACTACATTCAGATTTGTGTAGAGCTGGGCTGGATGAGTACTGTTTTATCTACAGTAATATTGTAGTAGATCATATCGTCTCCCTCCATTCCCTGAGTCTCTAAAGAAAGATCAATTTCTACATTTTGTAAAAAGGATGAAGTAGTCTTTCACATCTCCAGGATCAAAGTCTTTTCAGTGCATGCTAATTGTATAAGATTTTGAAAATTTTGAAAATATAAGTCAGGTGTGATTAATTGCTCAAAAACAACAAACAAACCTAATTTCAGTCGGGTAGAAACTTTAACTTGTTACAATCTGCTCAACAAGTTAAGACAGGAGGATTAGTCAGGTCTGCCTGCAGGCCCCCTAGACCTCATTGCCAGGCTTAAGACTAGATGCTGATAAATCTGAAAACAACTTGCAATTCTGAAATTTTATTGGTATTTCCAAAATTCTGTATATAACATGTGCAGCCCAACCAACAACACTCTGCAGGCTGACGTGCTCTCTGGATTGATTCTTACCGATTGAATGTAAGCCTCAGGAGTAAGAGGAAACTCGGCACCATTGATAGTAAATGTCACGTCAGGGAGCCAGGGGAGGCTGCTGCATGCTACAGCATACTACTCAACCAAATATAAAGAGGAAAAGAGACGGAGGCAGAGTCAGTACACACACGGGGTCTTGAAACCATAGTTTCTTGAAACCATAGTGAAACAGAATAGGCAATATGAAGAAATATCTTTTAGTACCTACAGTAATCCTAGGAGTAATTACTGAAGATGTTTGTTCATACATATCCTTATACTTTTAAAACTACTATCCTTAGCAGTAATATTAGTAGTAAAGAAAGAGGTACAGTACTGAGTGAAAGCAGATGTAATACAGTACTAATAGCATGGCAGTAATGACACAGTAATTTGGGTAGCAGTATTAGAACACCGGTAGTGTTATTCTTTTTACTAACTAGTACTAGTAGTCACACGGTGATCATAGTGGGACAGTAATATTTTTTTATTGACGTGCCAGGAGCACACCTCTTACCATTCCACCCCCTGCTGGTGTTGCTCCTAGCTCTTCCTGCAGGGCTTTGATATCCTCTGTGGGTCCTGTCAGTAGAGACGTCCCTGTGTCCACGATTGCTTGGCACCCATCTGCACAGAATCTTACCTGACCATTCACCTTCACACTACAATTAAATATGTATATATCCAAATCACAAGGACCTTCTATACACTGGATTAGCCATAATCTCACTTGCACACCATCATTGGACAGGTTTGGAGAAAACTGCTCTAGGCTATATTTCATGGCAGTCATTTTGAAGGTTCTTTTGGCCAATGACAGTGTGGTCACAAGAAAGTAGCTTAATGGCCCTGATGCCACATCACTGATAAATCAGGTACAAATTCAGGTACAAGTCCTCAAAAAGCTTTTTGACCGAACAAACATGGAAGTAAAAGGAAAGGTCATCCCAACTGATTGGCACACAGACCAACACCTGGCAATTCAAATTAACAACAAGTAACAGTGAGGTGAAAACAGTGAAAAGTGAGGGCAGGGAAAGATAGCAGTTTTAAAACTTGAATTACTCTACCTACAGGAATTCTAAAAAAATGTTAAAGCATACCTTTGGTATGAATAGACTTTTTAATCTTCCCTAAAGTCACCGATAACAATCCCATTAAAGTGAAAACCCCACTTAAATTTATAGAAACATATTCAATACAAAAGGTTTAAATAGGCAGTTGACACTATTTTCATATGTTTAGAACAGAGCCACAAGGGCTAGCTTAAGGTTTTGTGAATTACATAGTTTCACAGTGAAAGAGAAGGAGGCAAGTACAGAAATGACTGGGCAGCCTGGAGATGAAGGTTACCAGTTTATTGCAGGTACAGTATAAAAGGGGTGGAGGGGAGAAGTGAGAATGAAGTGTCTGTGTTGCAGGACTTACTTGTCTAGAAGGATCTGCCAGTAGCCCTGTTTGGTGACAGGAACCCAGTGCAGCATCCCTGAGAAGTGGGACTGGTCAAATCCCCCAAACAGTATCTCCCCCCCAGAAGAGTAATCAGGGTTTCTGGACGACAAGCAGAATAAAACCAATCAGCACTGTGTGAAGACGTGAAGGTGTTTACAAGCATTTACTTTTTGTCAACAATAAGTATTTTAATAAATGTCTACAGCAGCATAAAAGGAAGAGGACTAAATCAAAGAATGAAAGTGCTTTTATAAAAAGATTAAAAGAAACTTTGTACAAAATGATCAGTTTTAACCAATAAAACTGTTGATAAGGTGCAGGTTATGGATGGTGAAGTGAGATGGGAAAAGTGATTACACAGAGACACAGATATTATGCTTTTTTGATTGATACAGTCTGGGGCAGACATTACCTGTTGAGGTAGACACTGAAGACCGGGAGTTCTACCACGCCCTGAGCCATCATGTTATCAAACACTGGAGTGGCTCCCCCTGCCGCAATGCTCGGGTATCCCAAACCCAGAATTCCATCAAAATTGGCATCAACAAAGGTGCTGCCCGGCTCCCTTACACTCTCCCCAAACTTCTGATGGGATACAGCTATCCCTTCAACCTGGTATACAAAATCAAACCCCCTGTGACCACAGGACCCAAACCATACTTTTCTATATGTGCTAAAACATGTAACTTTAGCGCACAGATGTATTGTTTACAAATGATTAAGAACCTGAACAAATTACATTTTCCATTTATTGGAACTTAATACTTATTTAGTATGGAACAGTTGCTTTTTTTTACATAAATACAAAAAGTGGAGTGGAATCTGTTTGGTGTTCACACAATCTCAAAAGGAAAGGAAGTATAAAAAATCAAAAGTATTTTAATGTGTTTTTTATTTAGCTGTTTGCAGATCCTGAGCTCCAGAGAGTGCAGAGGTGCCATCCTGTATACTCACAGTGACCAGGTCATATGCCAGAATCCCAGTCAGGCTTCCTGTGCCATACTGTATAGAGAAGGGCCGACCATCAACTTGATAGGTTGAAGACTGGGAAGAATGGTATCTGTGGTGTACCTCTGTGAATGACAAGTGCAAATCATGTTTAACCAATAAGTAATGTCAGTACCATGGTGCTTTCATTACTGGGCTACTAGTGTGGACTTAAATTATCAAGTTATTCAGTGTTTGCTTCACTGCTTCACTTCACTCTGAAAATGGTCAAATGGGTGTAGCAGTGAAGAATCCCTGAATACTGTCAAGCTCTGCATCTCTGCTCTTTGCCAGCAGTGGTATCCCTGTTGGCTGTGTCCCCCAATACTCACTGCATGCTTTGCTGTCGCAGAGGCCAGAGGGCACCCACAGGTTGGAGGAGCCAGTGTCAAAAATCACTGTGAAGTTCTGGGGTGGGGTCCCAATAGTGATCTGGCCAAAATACTCTGCCTGAAAGGAACGAGAGTGGGAGTTCAAATATCATTTTAAGTTCTTGAGAATGCACATACCAACAAAGTAACAATGCATCATGCCAGTTCAGTCTGTGCTGCCCAGCTTCACTGAAAAATCAGGTCAATTAAATAAAATGTAAATGTCACAGAGGTAGTATTGAAGCACAGGAGACAAATTATTGACCAGCTAAATAATCAATAGTACTGCTCAGCTTAAATAAATCACATTGCTGCTCTCATTTAATTTCATGCAAGACAAGATGACAATTCCAGCTCTAGGTTATAAATCGGCAGGTAGCCTTACATCCATGTAGTTGATGAGCGGCTCGTTGGCCTGTGAGGCAATGCGGCAAGCATTGCTGTACTGGATCATATCCAACTGGTGGGAGTTCCAGAACTGGGACAGCATCCCCCCTGCTCTCATCCTGTGCCTTTGAGACTTGTGTCTACTTAGGGCCACCCTGGTCCACACAGCACACAACAACAAGCAAAGTTAAATTTTGTTCTGCATGGTAGTCTGAAGAAAGCATGGAAACTATTATCCATATATAGATTTCAGATTGCAGATTCCCCACAGTCTAATGTGTCTTAATTATGTTACTGGAAGCAATCGATCATTTTCTAATAATCTTAAAATTAATTCTACATTTGTCAGTATATATCCTACTAATACCCCTTTTAGGAAGTGTAAAAAAATCATGAAACATCATGCACAATGTTCCAGTGATCCACCAGATCAGAAATTTTAGTACGGCAAGAAAACACATTTCACTTCATCCTTAGATGAGATGTCTACAGAGAAAAGCTGCGCAGTCGCTGTCCCTGCATACAGAATGTTTTCAGGGGCTTTTTAAAGAGAAGCCGCAGGAATAAAATATTTATTTAATTATGACAATACCTTTTGACGCCAGCACAGAGAGTCAAGGACATCAGCAGAAGTAGAACAATTTTCTCAGCCATTGGTGCCCAGTTTCAACTGGCTTTTTACATAAGTTCTCAGTGAAAGGTCCTTCCACACTAGCAATTACAACTGTGTTACAGTACTGCTCTGATTCTGGGACAGGAAGTGAAAACAGCCCATAACTTTATCTGACTAGGATAAACAAGAGACGTCATACATTGGGCTTTTGGTTGAAGAGGTCTTTTTAATTTTCACGCCTTTGTTGGTTAATCATTCACCTTAATGCACATACTGTACACATTGTACAGGTTGTTTGCACAAACAGTGTGAGACCAAGTCCAGCATAGTACAGTTACGCCCAAGCTGGGAGTGGCTCACATCCCGCCATTGCCAGGGGCTACCCGAATTATCGCACAAGTATTTAGCCTTCCTTCGACCCTGTGTGGACGAGATCAGGGCATGTCTCTATTAGACCAGTTGCCTTTCAATTAGGCTGCTAATCTTCTTCTCAATCAACTCATTAGTCTGGCTATTTAAGGCAGCTTTCTCTGCTGAATCATTGCTCCAACATTGAGATACTTGAGCGAATGTATCCGCTCCATCCAGCCATCTTAAAAATAATTTCTCAGTGTTTTTGTTCAGAGCACCAATCCAGCGGAGACTCACTTTCATTCGGGCCAGCTACAGCCAGCCTTCCAGAGACTCAAGCCGCTGATCTCTCCTTTTTTTCCAGCTGGTTCTGTCTATGTTCCAGAGGTGTCTCGATTCCAGCCTCTCCTCTGCCATTAGCCAGGCAGTTTATGTCCAGCTGGATATCCAGCCTTTTTTCCCATATAGTCCTCACCCAGCTTCCTCATCACACCATTTGCCTAGCAATCAGCCTACCTGCTTCTTCTCTTTCTCTGTTCATGACTCACAGCCACGCTCCCACTGAGTCTCTCCAGAAAAGCCCGAAGAGCCCCTAAGTCCCACTCTTACACTTCAGCCTGTCATCTCGCCACAGCTCTGTTCCACAGCAGCTGCTGCATAATAAATACAAGCACGTTTCAGGAGAACAAAAGGAGGGAGATTTTTTTTCAGAATCTTGTTTTTGATTGTTTTTGTGCCAGTTAGGACTCTGACTTATAATTTGTAACACAAAATATTAGAAGTAACCTTCATTAAAGTATTATTCCTATCTGTGGAGATTGAATCTAGCAGCATTGTTATTATCCCCTGGGCTATGTTGTGGTAGAGTTAGACACACTGTGGTCCGCAGGCCCAATGCCAACATGCTTACACTCAGCCACAGGGCTGGGCTCTCCGCTGGAGATATCCCATGCCTAACACACAGCAAGAGATGGCGCTCAGATCAGGGCTATGGCAAGAGCTAGGGTCAGGATCCTGGTCTGTGGAGGCATCTCAAAGGCTTTTATATTAACTAACAAACATAGTTAACTATACAACTTCTGCCAAAAAATATACAACTTGATATGTACTAAGAAAGAAAAACAGTACACACTTTGCTGACATTCTGTAATATTCATGTAAGAACCTGTGTTCTAATTGCTCAGATAGCAAGGAGGAGGTTCACATCAAAGGGATTTCCCTACCTCCCATACACTTCAGTGCAAATCACACAAAACTACATAATGTAAAGGAGACTGTGTCTATTGGATTAAATTACAATACCCAACAGTAAGGCAGGTCCAACGGTTATGTAGAATTCAATTACAGTACTTCTCCTTTACTACTACAAGCCCAGCAATATACAGTATTACCGTTTAGATTTTGGCATCAAACCCAGTAACACTTTGACTCCTTTTTCTGGTTTATGTATTCCAGTTGGTATTGGACATGGGTGATGAGGACTAAGGAAGGTGGGATTGTTGGTATAGCTCTTTTACCCCCAGCCTGCTATGTGTTAGTTTTCTGACATCAGTTTTGTTCATTAATAGCAGATTAGTGTAATTATGTAAGTTAAAGTCAAACATTATTTTACATTTTTAGTAAGAACCTTTACTTTGAGCTCCAATGTTTAGATGGTTCTGGGTGGTTTTAGAGTCTTCTTTGCATTTTACTTTGATATCTGATTAAAATACAATATTGAACACATTTGGAACTATAAGTCAATAGGGAGAAATGAAATGAAAACTACTGAGACATACTGTGCATTGTACATGGTATAGATGCCATTACAGGGATTCAACTTACAAAACACAATGAGATGGTGATTTTGGTACAGTTAGCAATATAGTCAATTTCATAATTATATCAAAATATGAGAATAATCAAATACTTCATAAAGGCAAATTCAAAAATACTTATACCAAACTCAAGACTCAGTAAACACCTCACAAGCTGGACGAGATCCTTGGATCAATTAGCTACTATCCACCAAGTAGGCAGAATCATAACATTAGTTTGGAATTGTTCTTATGTTCATGTAATATTACATCATTTTTTAATTTATTGCAGCAGATCATGAACAGTAATAAGTTAAAAATGATGATTCAGCAAAAGAACATATGAGTGAGACCTGAAAACTCCAGAGAGAGAAAAAAAGAAGGAGAGAGAAATTAAAGGGTCTAAATGGTTAGCCAAATAACCACTCTGTCATACCCTGTAAGATACCCCTCTTGTGAGAAGCTTTCTGAGACCATTTCTGTGCAACACTTTAACACCTAATACATATGTTATACGAATACTTTAGCTGGTTTCAAACTTTACTTCAATACTCTAACTTTGCCTGACCCCTCCCATCTGACTATATTAATTCCCAGATGTCAACATCTGCCACTGCTGAGGGTTGGTTAACCTGGAAGGTTTGATATTACAGAAAGAGTTAAGACAATGGAACAATATTATGTTTAAAGATACACTAAACAGCAGCACTTTTCAGAGCTAACAGCTTGGAACTAAACCTTGATTATAGTGCCATCTGCAGCTCAAGAAGAAGAATAGTTTTATTTTCCTTCACAAGTTACACATCATGTTTATTGATAAAGCATGTTCATGAAGATAGCTGCTAGCACTGAATATAAACAGTGGGGACAAAATAAAATGGTAGACGAAAATGGGATTGAGACAATGTTTAAAATGTTCAATGAATCAGATTCTCTGATAGTTTGTGGAAGTGTGCTCCAAACTATGTTTTAGCATGTGCAGTCTGCTGTGTAGTCCTAGTACCAGACAACAGACCTCCATAAAAGGTTTGAAGATTATCTGGGGATATGTTGTAAGACACAACAAGGCATCCATAGACATAAGTAGGATTGTGTCATGGTACTTGGACACTAGACTATTGGATTTCCTTGGAAACCTGCTGTTATAGAAAACTGTACCATCAACAAAAAAACATGATTTTTAAATCACAACCTTACTAGATACGCTGTACTGTGATACAATATGAAATGTGTTCTTGTACAAAAGCAGCATTATCTATAGTTTTAAGCATCTTAAAGTTACAAATTTACTATAATAACACTAAGCAAAAGATACTCCTTGTTGTACACTACACACAGTATTTCATTGAGTTTTTTATGATAGATAATTTCTTCGAGCAAAAGAAACATTGTACACTATTATGTTGTTAAACACAAATAATCCCGTAGACCCTTTGTTGTTTTACTCATTTCATTGTAGAACTTGTATAAGAGTTAAAACATCATGATGAAGGAAATCTCCAATGTTGGTACATCCCACTGCACAAACAGCAGTGACAAATCACTGCTCCTGCAGCCAAAAGAAGGAACCACGTGCCAACAAAAAAACATGAAATCAGATGAGAAAGCTTTGTTCTCTTTTTCTGTATTCCTCAGAAATTATTTTATTTATTTTATAGTTTTGGCTTGTTTATGTTTTTAAGTGTTCAGAGATGTTTATATCTATTGTGCACACGAATTCACCCATATTTAGAGACTTTCTCATAACAGTGGCTCATGTTCATTTTGTAATTATTGTAAAAATCCAATTATATGGATGTACTGTAAGTGCTAAATCATCTGATTTGGCTTTGCATTTCTCATCAATGCTACACATTGGTCCAAGTATTGTACCTTTCTTGAACAGCTTTCCCTGTTTAGTCTTTGCAATACATTTCTGTTTATGATTTATTTGCTGAATGAAATACATTAGTTTACCAATTACTTTAGTTGATTAATTTAGACATCTGATGAACCTTCATTTTAAAAATGTTTTTATTAAAAAATTAAAATTTAATTTGTTAATTGTGACATAGCTTCTAAGCTAATAATAAGCTAAGAATAAGAGCCATTCAGAGTGATCATTACAATCAAAGGTACAGTATATACAGGTTATATAGAGATGATATCCCGGGTACTGTCAAGTGACCACCTAAGGCTATATACCTGTGGCCTTAAGAAACTGTCTTCTGGTGCTCAGATCTGGAGTAAGTAATGTCTCGTTTCAGTCCTTTCGACAAAGGGGGAAATGTCCATTTTTATTATATTCGTGTCGATAGCAGTGGCTCGAGGAAGCTGAACGTGAGTGAAGAGCTACTGCAGGACTGTCAGCTATCCTTCTGTTCCTGGCTCCTCTTGGTCACGGCTGGACCTCCTCGGTGCAGACAAAGGCTGCTACTTCTGGGTGCCTGGAAAACTGACAGGAGAACAGAGCAAGAGTTCTTATTCCATTTCTCTGTACACGCTGTACATCATTTTATTGCACCCATTTCCTCTGCCTTGTAATTGCTGTTGCTCCTTTTTTCTGTTCCCTTATTGAGATTCTACCACTATACAGCTGTGACACTGCAGTGCTACAGTCCCTATCACAGTCATGTGCCAGTGAGTCAGAAGCACAGTGCAGATAATTCATCTCATTACCATGACATGAAGCACCCCCTCCTTCACAAGCTGCTGGCTGTTTTTCTCTGAGGAAATGGACACAAAAAAGAATACCAGAGTTACACATTGTAGATAAAGTATCAAACAGGATAAAAAGGCACTCCCTTTGAGTGAAGGGCTAAGTACCATTGAGATCAGAGCCTAAAATGTAGTTTGATGTCTTGATTGCCTGCTTTCCTTTACATTTTGCAAGTTTTGATTTGAAAAATTTGGCAGTATAGTACTGAAACTGAAGCACCTCAAGTCTTAAATGTACTAATAGTTAACATAATCACTGCTGAAGAGATAAGAGAGACACCTGGGAAGTGAGATAATATCATTTCCTGTTTTAATATTTTTGCAAACTATACAGTCTAGTAGCTTGAAGTTGGCTTTGCGCCCAAATATATAAAGATGCTGCCTGTCCTTGGTCAGTAAGATAAAGGACATGTATGTGGTAAGCTGGCTGTACGCCCAGAACGTGAAAAGAACTACTGTAACTGTTGTCTAGTCTGCAACTTAGATATAATTAATTGGCATTTGTTGCTATCTTATCATTTGTTTAGAATGTGTCATAGTAAATGGTTTGTTTTAAGGTATAAAGAACCATCTTCAGCTACTTATTTATAAGTCTGGTGGTTGCAAGCCAGACTTCCATATGCATATGAAATAAAGAGACTTCTGCTTCACAGACACTTGAACTTTGTCATTTGTATGACACAACACTGCCATACTGAGGGTATGCTATCCTATGCAATTACTGTCCTATAACATAGGATTTCCTTGATTTTTGTTCTGCACATAGTTTCACAAATGTGAGAAAATCTACTATTGTCCAAGCATTTATATCATAATAATTATTTGTACAATAGCTGTTAAGATTTATTAATTATATTTGAAAAGGCAGGTGTATTTTATCAGCATTTCTCAATATCACATAACTATTCCACTTTCCCCAATCTGTCTTCTAATGTAGGCTTACCTCTCCCAGACCGTGCAATGATGCAGACCAGCACTGGGCATGATGCCATCACTCCAAACAAAACCCATCGCAAGATGCCCCACAGGAGGGGTCTGTCTCCCTCCCCATGTGATTTGCTCCCGTGTATTTCCTGTGCAGCAGGGAGGAATCTGTTTAAAGGACAAAAATCAGGACAGTGAAAACTGTTTGAAGGTTAACGTCATTTTAAGTTGTTATAGCTGTGTGTTTTTAGTCAGCAGCTTACATCCTGTAGGAAGAAAAGCCGAGCCTCTTCTGTATGTAAAAATGACAACAACCAAGATGTGATTTACCTTTCAGGTGCAGGGGTTTCTGTAGATACCGAATGTGCATCCGCATCTGCAAGCAGTAATGAAGAGTCAGTTTAGCACAACCACAGTGCAAGGCACAGGATGTTACTACAAATGCCTGCATCTGAGAAGAATTTAGAGATACAAAAATCCCTAATTCTGCCGAATAAATAGGCTGGATGAGAAACTATCAAGCTACACCCCTGCCCTTAGAGGGACAATTTCATAAAAATAATAATTTCATGTTATGG
Source organism: Atractosteus spatula (assembly GCF_055471065.1). Taxonomy (NCBI): domain Eukaryota; kingdom Metazoa; phylum Chordata; class Actinopteri; order Semionotiformes; family Lepisosteidae; genus Atractosteus; species Atractosteus spatula. Next base: position 43,537,864 of record NC_142712.1, on the reverse strand, counting down.
TCCAAACATTTACAGTATGTTGCCCTACACTACCTGGGCTCTTTGGTGTGAACAACTCTTTTTATTTGTGTTTGTATTTGTACCAGCTGAAGCCGTAGGGCTCACCAGTGTAGACTTGCAGCTCAATGCTTTGCAGGACCTCCAGTCCATACAACATCCTGGCAGCGCATCCGTAGTTTCCCGAGTCGCTCTCCCGCAGCCCGGCCATCCTAACTAATACCATCCCACTCTTCTTCAGGTCCACGATGGACACCCGGCCCTTGTAGCTATCAGCCAAGTAGCCGTCAGTGCCAACAAGTGGCATGAACCCTCCTGCCCCCTGCTGGAGGCACCAGGACTTCTTGTGCAGCCGGTACTTCGGGATGTTGTAGCGGCAGAACAGGGTCACGTTGCTCCTCTCCTGCACCCTCACCTGCTCCTCCTGACACCTGACGGGCCACCCTGCCAGACACACAGCATGTGGTCAAGGGACCCCTTAACACGCTCTCAACACTAAGCCATAGAGGAGATTTGTTAATTACAAGTGGGAAAATACACAATGTGCTAAAAGATGCAAGAGACACTGTGCATCTTGCTCTGATATTGTTCTCAGTTTGTTGCCACTGAAATATCACTTATCTTTCAATAACAGGGCTCCCTCACTGGGCAGCGATGTGCTCAGATGTTCAGTCCATATACAGTACACTATTGTCTCTTGTCTTTAGTGGTTATTTCTCCATGCTCAGTGCTCACCATTTTTTTCCACTTGAAACAGCCAAATGCTCACTGATTTTTCCATTCCATTCAAAACAAAACGAAATGCTCTACAGCTTTAAATAACAATTCCACCTTTACAGATATAAAGGGTAAATAACCTGCTTTTCAGTGGCTCATTAAATACAAAGTCGATCAATTGGCTATAATTTAATTTACATGACAATATAATTATTTTTTTCAAGGGGTATTTCATTCTTTTAAAAAAGGTATTTAATCATTTGAGAATAGGAACAAACAAAATTGTAAAAAAAAATCTTTATTTAAAAATGAAATTATGATATTAAGAAATCACCACAAATATGGAAGAAGTTTTTTAAATTAGATTTTTGCATTTTATAAGCTGCAAATATCTTTAACATGTCCTAGATAAATTAGCTTCATATTTAAGTAAATTCTATTTTGTTTTCTAAATGCTCCAGATAAATATATCTTCTACCTCAACAGGTTAGTTTCTTAGTTAAACAAATCTTTATTAAAAACCAATAAAAAGTCATTTACAATGACAACGGGGAACAACCATTTACAACGCATGTTGCAACACTCTAGAACACCATCCCTCCACATGGGCCTTGCCAAAAACTGTGCAATGCTGCCAAAGAAAAGAAACTCCTGTTGCTCTATCGCAAAGTAGTGAATCCTGAAAGAATGAATACAAATAATATTTCAAGAAGGATTTGCACTTATGTGGAAATGCCCGGTCATGTTAATAGAGAGGTACTTACCTGTTGTCAGAGCCAGCAGTATGAGCAGCTGCAGCATGATGAGCATCTAAAGAGAAAGCACTGCGAGGAGGCTGTGCCCAAGCTGGGAGCAGGAGTTGGGGAGTGAGTGCTGATACTAGCTACCCCCACTGTCTTATCTTTACAAAAAAAGGAAAAAAAACAGCAAATATATGTCCTATAGCAATTTGTAAAGGGTTTCTAAGGAGGAAGTGCTGGATAACAGTCATGGCACTGTGTGCTTTAAATAACCCCAGTGTGGAAATTGCACAATATGTCTGTCTCTGACTCCTTTGTTAACAAAATGAGTAAAAATTACATATGAGACTCAGAAAGGGGTCTGACACAAAGCACATACAGCTGCTGTTCTGGATGATAACTGGTAACACAGGACCAGTGACGGACAGCAGATGTTGTTTTCACAATCTATGGGTTAAACAACCATGATAAGCTTGTGTGTTCTTTAACTCTAGAGGAGGTGGAATAAGTTGGGTATAATTCAGCGGCTCAACAAGTACAGGCACTTCCCCAAGCACGGGTTGTGTGTTCTGATCGCAGGTAAGAGACTGGGATTCCCTAGAGTGGGATTAGTCAGCCAGGGCTGTCTCGGCTCTTAAGAGCATGGCAACCTCTGTAGCCTCCATTCCCTCATTCCCCTGCACACAGCTACTGGATTCACAGCTTTGAGCCAAGGCAAGCAAAACACTTGGCTACAATCACAGGCAAACACACATTCTGCATGTGCCTACACAGGAGAACACCTTCAATGTAAAAGCAAGCTAGACACCCTGCTTGATTTAGAAATGTACATGTATAAGAAGTGAAATGAGCCAGGTGTTAATTGTCAAGTGTAGGAGAAGAGGCCCATGGCTGCAAGCTGCTCCGATGCTAAAGTGCCGTCTTTCATCTCTGACCTCTGACCTACAGTGGGGCTGTAAGTGATGTAGTGACCCTGACATAAGCCACATTCTTCTGCATAAGCACAAGTAAAAAGACAGGGCCTAAAGTTAGCAAGATTGTTCTAATGACTATTGTGTAAAGGATCCCAGTGTGTCAAGAGATCACTAGTGCATCCTTAGTCCAATTAGTAACTTAAATCACGTTTATCTGCTTAGTTATTGCATTTGCATTTAATTTAAAATTACATTGTTTATAATCTGGAAAAAATACCACACACCTCCCTCCTCTATGCATTCCTGGAATTCCTGGTGCTTTTTCTCTCCCCCCTCACATAAAAAAAACAGAATCTGTCTTTCAATTTTTGTTAATAACAGGATAGGTTGACAAACAACAGTGCCAACAAGCAGCAGATGTTCTCTGATTGGCAGCTGAGTTTGAGCCAACTGAGGTGACAACAGTTTTACACAACTAAAAATAACCTGTGAAAGGGATTTGCAACAGCAGTGGGAATAAATAGAACTGTACAGTCCCTTTCCTTTGGGCCTCCTGCATAGGGATGTCTAAATCTAAGTTCCCTTTTTCAGATTTTGCCAACTCTAGGCATAACACACAGCTGAATCACACAGGACTGTCAGGTACAGTAAGTGGACACCCTCACACCCACTTAAAATGGTAAAAACTGGACACGGCTTCTAGTCGAGATAGTTGAAAAAACTATTTATTACACTGACCTATTATACAGTTACTTCAAAGCTGATTACAAGAGAGTTGATAGATCATTTAAAATCTGAATTTTATATTAGAGTGATTAAATTGATCAGGTCCACATACACTTTACAACACACTCTTTTTGGTTAAAAGAGCAAAACAATCTAAATTAATCAACACGGGATACTAATGGAGACTTCAGATGTGGGAAGTCCGTAGTATTGGCTACACAATTCTAAAAGTATCCCCAGGACAACAACCTTCTGTTCTGTCAGGTAAGCGGGTACCATTGGGGACATCACAAAGACTCAGAGTTGGACACCGACTTGTTCCAAAAACCCATGAGAATTCGGCTGCTCCTTTCCAAGTATGCAGGTTCTCTGTGCATTGTGCCATGAGGGTATTTAAGGGACTCGCAGTCTCAGGTATGAGATGATCAAAAGTGGACAGGGTGCTGTTCACACCTCCAGAGGGACAGGGAGAGATGGGGAGAGAATGTGATGTAATCTGGGCACGTGGAAGAGAGAAGAGGATTTAGGGAGGAGAGGTGGAGGGCAGGTCAGCTTAGGCAGCAGCGGCGAATCCAACTCTGTTGTTCTGCCTGTCATAGACAGAGTAATACTCCCTAAGGAACACATCTCCCAAGATCCACAGAGGCTGGCCGTTCTGGGATGGCAGGTAGGTACCCATGATGCCACTGGTGCAGTACTGGTATCCATTCTGGTTTTGCTGGGGAGACAAAAGAAAAAAAGTGTTAGCCCATCAATTTCTGCCTCCACACTGGATAAGAGCATTAACTTATCCCTCTCCTGCACAGCCTTTGCGATATTTCACTAGCTTGTCATTCTGCACCTTGCTCCTCACCAAATGATCAAGAATACAAAAAACTAGGGAGCAAAGGAAAATGAAAAGCAACTGAAACTTGGATTAAATGCAGATAGAGATTTCTTATGCAGTTCTGCTATTTACTTCCATTAATGTTATTTGCGGTGGAGATGAAAGTCATGTGTTGTTCAGTGCACTTTAAAATTGCTTTAAAAGACGCCCAGGCCTATTCCAAACACTGCTTTGGAAATATAATATCAAGCAAATAAAAGACTCTGCAGACAGCAAAGACGACTTACCACAATGGTGTAGGCAGAGGGAGGCAGGGCAAAGTTCACTCCATTGATGGTGAAGGAGATAGTGGGCATGTTAGACAGGTTGTTGCAATTGATGATGTACTGGAAAGCAGAGAGAACAGAGTTGAGAATGTTACTGTAAGACTGACAACAGCACAAAAGATACCCTCATGCATCTCCTATCCATTCTAACCACATTGCAGAGTGGCTGTTGCTGCCCTATCCGTATTACTCACAGCTGCTGGCACAGATGGCCTAAGCTGTCAGTAGTTTAAGAAGACACTGGGAATCTGTGCACGAAAACTTATACTTGCTGCGAGTCGGCCTCAAAAAAAGTGCAATGCTGGTTAAAGCCACGAGAGGGCGCAAACAACCCAAGAAACCAAGCAACTTGATGAGCATCTATTCCAGGTGAGCCTTGTTTAGGTAAACTCTCAACAAGAAAAGGACTGGCTGAATTAAGAACTTAATTGACTTAACTGACTTAATTATGCTAACATCACTTTTCAGACTTAACCCAAAGTACTTTATCAGAGACTATATATAAATGCTCTTCTATATTGTGAGAATGTAACCGTTATCAAAGAATACTGGGCAGACATTTTTCTTGATGTTAGTTTTTAATTAAGTTTATTTCATTTGAGCCTTATTTATCCTTGAATATTGGACAGCCCCATCCTTGAAACACATGCAGCCTTTATGCAACTGTGGCAACCATTCTTTCAATTTAGAGTAAAGTTATTTTACTTTATTTTACTTAGTTAATTTTAGCTGGGGTTTTATGCAAACAGAGTCTGGTTTTGGCACCTAACATCAGTGCTGCACATCCAGGATTCTGGACTGTTCTTACCTCCCCATTCTGGTTAGCCTGAGCACCGATGTACTGCTGCAGGTAGCCCAGGTATTGCTGAGGGCAGGTAAGAAGAGAGGTGCCTGTGTCCACGATGGCCTGGCAGCCCTGACTGCACCACCCAGTCTCCTGGTTGTTGATCTGGAATCTGGAATGAACAGAAACTGGGTTAAAACACTCCTGCAACACAATAAATAATAAGGATCATACTGATAAATACACAGCATCTGTTTCTGGTCCAACTGTGTAATTAAAAAGTTCAAATGTAAACATAAATGGTTCATGATGCTAATCTGGCAGTTTTAGTAGCAGGATATAGATTACTGTCAGATTTTGTGACTCTGAATTTTTCTGTTCTATATATGTGTGCTTGTGTGTGTTCCCTGCACTGCACTGGTGTCCTTTCCACAGTGTAGTCCAGCCTCACTCCCAAGCCCCTTTGATCAGCCATGAGTCACCATGACCCTCTTCAGGAGTCAGCGCCTTTCTGATAATCTTTTACAGTCTGTTGAACTAATGTGTTATTATTTTAGCCTTTCTAATGATGGTAAGATACCTTCATGGAGCAAATAAAGAGTCAGAGTAAAGAGAACTTACCCATCAATAGCGACCTGCCAGTACAGCTCCTGGGTCACTGGAGCCCAGTAGATTTGACCACTGTATCTGCTCGAGTCCACACCTCCAAACGTCACCTCACTACCCTGCTGCTCATCGCTGCAGGACAGCACAATGAGAGACACAGATGATCAAGAAAATGTGACCTACCCGATGAGATTATAAACTTTAGGTTGTCTGTTATGTGCCCTAAATATACATAACTATTTGCAGATTATATAATGTGAAAAAACTTTAGCTGTAGTGCCCTATAACAGGGCATACATCAGCTCAGGCTCATGTGGAAAGCGAAGTAGAAACATTCAACAATCACGTGGACAGACAATTGCAAAACAGACGATAAACTTCTCCAATCCCAGGAGGGCACACCTGCTGAGGTAGAAGGCAAAGAGGTTGTACTGCAGCAGCTGCTCCTGCATCATGGTGTCCATCACAGGGGTCTCTCCCCCGGCTGACAGCTGGGGGTACGCCAGGCCCAGGATGCCGTCGAACTGGGCGTACACAAAGTTGGTACCAGGCTCGTTGGTGCTCAGGCCCACCTCCTGGTTGGTGATGGCAATGTCCTGAATCTGAAAGGTGGAAGGCAAATGAGAACTCGGGACTCAGAGTGTACACAGGACATATTAATATAAGACTAAATATTCACTAAATAACACATGGGAGTTAACAAAAGAAGTCCCCTCATTTTTGTTGATTTCAAACTTTAGTATAATTGTTTAATTTCAATTGCATAAATACTTTTAAATATCTATTTTAATCTCATATCTCATATCCATTATTTTTCTGCTGCTTTCTTTCTCCATCACATCAGTCACACTTATAATCTTTAAATTTCTGAGCAGTGGGGAATTAACCAAAATAGTAATTTTGTAGCCTTCATTTAAGTATTGAGGATGTAGAAATATATTTGTGTGTGGTTCTAGGTTAGGGTTATCGGTAGTGTGTACAGATAGGGTTATGCTTTAGCCTAGAAATACTGGGCTGAGTTGATTCTTGGTGAAGAGCAGTGGGCAGCGATGAAGGAGCACACTTACATAGACGGTGTCATAGCCAAACACACCAGTGAGACTCCCAGTACCATACTGCAGGGAGAACGTCTGCCCAGTGCTGGAATATGTGGAGGACTTAGAAGGGTCAAAGGTGGGATGGTTTGCTGAAAACACAGAAGGTAATGTCAGCTCGTTTCATATTTACCAAAAGCACACAACACAACAGTGGATAACAAGTAGGAAAGGAACATCAAAGTGAAGATAAGGGAGATGACGGGAGGTCAGCCCTGAAACATGAGAGAGCACTGCTGGGGAGCCCAGCATGCAGCCCCAGTACTCACTGCAAGCTTGGCTGTTGCAGTACACAGAGGCCACCCACAGGTTGGATGATCCAGTATCAAACAGGACATAGAAGGACTGAGGGGGGGTGCCAATGCTGATGGCTCCATAGTAGGACATCTGGGATAAACAGCACAGAGACAGGACTCCCATTACAGCAGGGCAAAAGCACCTGAGCTACAGTACACGCACAAATTCACCTTTCCTCCTGTCTACCTTACTTCAGCCTGTCAGGTGCTTTCAAAGATGAAATATCATGAATAGCAATATGACAAATTATATCAATATTTAAATTATTTTAATGATGTTTGCTATTAGTCTTGAGTAGAAATCTGTAACAGAGCTCTTTAAATCTATAGCTCAAGGACCAGAGTGTCTTCTAGTTGTCACTGAAAATGAACTCCTAATTCTTTGACCTGTTCAAGCGTTTACAGGGATTCAGTGGCCATACGAGCAGGGCTGGGACTCACATCAGCATAGTTGGCAAGGGGCTCGTTGGCAGAGGTGGCATAGGAGTAATAGTGCTGGTACTTCAGACCCGGGTCAGAGTAGGGGAGATACTTTCCACTCTCTCTCATCTGCTCACGGATCGACTTGAACCTCTTCAGAGGGATTCTGTGAGGAAGGAATTAGGGGAAAGAGTTACTAGCTCACTCAGCAGATGATAACTAGGAATCAATGCATGAATTAATGTCTACAGCTAAAAAATCAATTTCAACCTCCATTTCCCTGGTCTCTCACATGACATAGAGATGATTCAATGGCTTTGTTCAGGCTGTTAACACCTCCTGACAAAGTAGGAAATCCCATTACTACTACAGCCATTGCTAGAAATGACTGAACAAGATTTCCAAATCTATTAGATCACTTCAAACAGGCTGGCCTCTAGCTTGTAACCTCTACTATATAGATCTATATTCACTTTAGCCCTTGACTAAATATACTGTATTTCCACCAGAAGGGCACTGCATTACTGCTGGCATAAGAAAAAATGCTATGTACTAAGATTATATACCAAAACTAAGTGTAAACTTGGTTTCATGGATATAGTTAGCACATGCATATACAGACACTAGACTGAAATACAAAGCTTAAACTAAACGCTACAACACTATATTCACAGTAAAAAAGCAGATGTCTCACCTGACAAGTCCCTCAGAAAGGGTCAAGCAGGCCAGAGCAACAATCAGCCACTTCATCGTTAGTCCTGTATGGTCCAACTGCTTCAGCGGATAAACCAAAACTGGACTCGGAACACTGTTATATACCCAACACCACCAGCCATATCTTATCAGCTGTTACTCATTAGAGTAGAGATACCCACAAACCCACAATCTTCACTTTTTCCAACGCCCATTGTTTTTCCCCTAAACAGTGCAGAACTCTCGAGGTCACACTGTATGTACACACACTCAATGCCTGCCTTTATTGACTATCTGATAGCTCCTTATTAATGGACTGTAATGCAAGATAAAACCATCGATATGAAATGGAAACACTCGCTAGTGATAGCAAAAAGTGGAAAAAATATTATAAGAACAATATGTTAGAGAAATATCTGTGAATAAAAATTGGCTATCAAATATTGGCATATTCCAGAAGGGACCTGTCCAACGTAGAAGACCAGATCTGCGGAAAAGGATCGGTGTAAGCGTCTGGTGCATCACTGAAGGCAAAAGCAGACCTGCATAATATGCCATTGTAGACAGCCTCAAAAGTTGACAGGGAGCTTTGAGAAATAATCACCAGACGAAAATGCAGTTCAGGCAACAGGAGGCTCCTGAACCTCTGCCTAAAGCTTCTGCAGAGCTGTCTTCAGTTTCTGTTGGCTGATGACTCGCATCTCTGTCCAGCTCTGTCAGTTCACATGGAACTGATGTGTTGCAGCTATAAGCACAGCTGGAGGTGGACAGACCACCTACTACAGCTATTTTCTAATTTTTTGGTAAGGTGGTATATATGAGAGTATTTGGTGCACTGTCAGTTACAAAAACACAATTAAATTTTAATTTAAAAAATAAAATTAGTAATTAAGATGACTAAAGTTTGCAATATAAAAAAAAACTGAGAAACATTAATCCTTCAGAAAAGGAATGAGAGCTCCATGTGACAGAACTGTGCTCAAGTGGGTTTGATTAAAATATGGGTGGCAGCAGTCAGCCCTGTGTTCATGAATCTAGCATCAAATCTAGAAAGAATTAAAATGAAAATGTTCAAGGATCCAAAGAAGTATTTTCTTTTACACAGATCTCTTTCTAGGTCTTAAAACTTCAGTTGCTTTTGTGAAATCAAATGCCAGTTTTACTCCAGAATAAAACATTTATTAAAATATTACTGTTTACAAAATAAGAGACAAAACATTGTACTGTATTTTTTGTCTTTATTCAATATATTTTTCAGTGCACAATAATTATGATACAGCATTCCTGTCCATATTTCACTGGTCTGGCTTTGCTTGAATACGGTTCCATATGGAAAGTAGAAACAGCTATGAAATGAGGCTAGCTCCAAACTAAAACAATTACTGTGTATATATTTATATATGTATATTATAATACAATTATCTGATTTCCATAAAACAGAAACATCGAGAAAAAAATACAAAATAAAAAAATCTCGCAATCCCTCAATGGGAATTTCCAGCTTAACAACTTGGAACATTTCTATAAATATTCAATATTTCATATATATATAATATCAAACAAGTACCGGTGCTAAAGTTACAATACAGTAAAGAACAAGTAATTTCTAGTGTTTGCTGAGGGTGAACAAAAAGGAGTACGGAGGTGTAACCCCTTCCAGCATCCTGAACGCAGCCCCTTTAAACAAACAGCTGCCTATTTCCCTCAACTTCTATGCAGCGTAGACCCTCAAAATTGCACATCTTTCTTTGAACTGCTTTTGCTCAACTTTTCTGACCTCAGATGCCTGCTGCCTTTCGAAACCCCTTCAGCAGGGCAGAACTGCAGTCAAGTTCCACTAACTCGCACCCCAGACCGACGACAGTCCCCCAAACGCATTAGTACGAAACTATGCTGGCAGAGGCACGGGGTTAAAAAAAACATCAAAGCAAATGTTTTAGTAAACCTCATTAAAACTACTTTTTAAGTGTCAAGAGAAAAGAAAGAAACTTGCTTTTGTCAACAACCTCAAATCCCGCAAATGAATTTAAAGTCCTTCCTGGCGACCTCAGTCACTAATTATGCACTGTTTGAGGAAAATGCATCGAAGATATGACCTGCAACAAATTACCCTTTTTAAAAAAATATAATATTGCACAAGATTGCTTTCCTTTTATCTAGAATGTTATATAATCTGCATTTTCCAAGAACATTTTTTGAATGTAAACATCTAATCAAGTTCTCTTTTATCACATCACAAACACGCTAGGTTATCATTTACATTCAATGTGACTTTGAAGTTATGAACAGATACTGAAGTTATGAATAGTGGGAATACAACAGTCTCTTTTTAAAAAAATATCTTTAAATACCTTTGAATTAAATACAAATGTAGTTATCCAAAACAACTATGTAATCCATGTTGAATGAATTCAAAACACAACACTTTTGTCTTTTTTAGAAACTCGGCACACCTGCCCACAGAACGATGCGCTCGATTATCTCTGAATAGTACCTGGCCTCTTACACGTAGATCATCAAGCACAAACCATACAAAAACAACTCTGCTGAGCAAGAGCTGCTAAGACCAAACCTATTCCGACCCCTGTAGGACTATCCACCCATTTTCTAACTGCTTTTTCCCCAGTACAGGGACACGGAGGAGCTACAGCCCATCCCAGCAAGCAACGGGCACAAGGCAGGATACATCCCGGACAGGACATGAGTCCATCGCAGGGCTGACACAAACGTGCACACACTCACACCATGGACAATTTTTCCAGAAGCCAATTAACCTCTAACACTATGTCTCTGGACTGTGGGAGGAAACCGGAGCACGCAGAGGAAACCCATGTGAACACAGGGAAGAACTTACCAACTCCACGCAGATAGCACTCCAACTCCAGAATTGAACCCAGGGACCCAGTGCTGCAAGTACAGCAAGACTAACCACTCTGCCACCATGCTGCTCCCTACAGAATATAGCAAACACTACGCATTTTCCAATCCAATTATCAACAGCATAAGCCACTGTTTTGTATTCCTTAGTGTTGTATGTCTGAAAACATGAACTCAGTGCATTTTCAAATATAAAACATCATAGATAAAAACATGCAGTCTGCTTGGTGCAGCTGTTTCTTTACCACATCCAGCTGGACTGCTGCTGTTGCTATACCACATGGTTCCCCACAGGTGGGTTGGCAAGCTTTTGCTCCAGGAATCTGCAAGGGCTTACACCTCATACAAAGGGTCTAACACAAATCTACACCACAAAATTCTACTAAAGTACCCAAAGAAATACAAAAACAGAAGACATCTCCGAAATAAAGGTAATACAAAGTCAACTCGTACTTGCCAACACTTTACACTCAAACAAAAAATTTTTAAGACTGAAGCAGCAAGATGGCACATCGTTTTAAAAAAGCATTTTTTCTACTGAAGCTATGCCCACAAAATAGTTGGCAAGTACAGATTATCAAGGTGCACTCACGCTGGGCAAGTGGCACAACTCAGAGCCAGTGGGAGGAGAACAGGGCACAGGCTTGGTAAATGCTGTTTTCCAGTACCAACTGAGAACCACAATCCTCTGGAAACAACTCTCTCCAAAGAAGCCATCGCAACACCCTTAGGAGAATGCTGATAACGATGTTTCTTGACGTTTTTGTTAGGTGGTCAAAATGAAAGACATTCACAGAGAAAAGTAAATGAACTACAACATTTTCCACTAATTGTCAAATCAAGAAAAACAAGAAACTGACTCGGTTAGTATTTTTTCCTCTAACATTTAAGCTTTTGATTAACCTCAAATGCACTTGTACACTTAACAGTGTTTTACACAGAACCCACATGCATAAGCTTTTAGACTAATGCCTTTCCAAATCCACTGGTCCTGCTAGCGTTCTTGCTTTTTGGGCCAAATTCCATTACTATTCTAAATGGATTAAAATCAACGTATAACTAACTTTTGCTTTTTCTTTCTAGGCAACATGACCACTGGAGTGCACACTGCACTGCTCAGGAGCTTAGTTCACTTGGAGAGAACAGAGCCAGGACTCTCAGTGGGCAGGACTCGAGCTCTTTCTCCCAGCTGCCCCTCAGATACATTCAAAGAGGTTTTTGACATTGTGGTGCATGACACCCTGAGAGCTCTCAGTCCCCCCGCAGACACCCAAAGGATTCTGACGATTTAAGACTTGCCTTAGGTTAAAGAATGTTCCCACAATAGTAGTGACTGAAGGACAGACCGACAAAACAGACAAGTACACAAGGCAAATATGTACAGCTAACGAACAATTCAGTACCAACAAGAACATGCAACTGTACAAACAAAAAATGTTTAAAAAATATATATACTGTATAAGCAACGGAAAGTCAAGTGCATGCACAAGACAGAGCAAGGGGAAATGGGACTGTAAACATTAACCATCCGACAGAGCAGTCTTCCAAAATTGCGTAGTGTTAACCTACCTGCACACAGGGGGGTGGGGGTTGATGGGGTGGTAGCAAGAACTTAAATAATTACAAAAACATGGAGGTAACACTGGTACCAAATATCCCCAATCTGGAATATGAAGAAGAAACACCCATGCTCCTAAAATTAAAACACATTTCTGAAAGATCCCTGTACAAGCGACAGGGAAGGAGACAGACTGACACACACGGCATTTATACATTTTCCACTCTGGGAAAAAAGTTACAAATTAAATCCATTTTGGATTACAATAGTTATTAAATCATCATTAAATAAAACCTTTAAAAACTGCAAAAGTATTGCATAACATAAAATGTATACTGTACAAGCCTTGTTTCTCAAAGGTTTGCATAATCATCAAAGTAACAGCCAAAGACAGCAGGCAACACTTATCCCAAAGGCAATAAAGGCCACTAAAACCTCCTAATGGAATGTTCCTAAAACAAATTGAAAAACTGGGAATATCTGCTACCAGGCGAAGCAGCCATTGACAGACAGAGATGGGAGAACAGAGAACTCCTTCAGAAAGGAGGTGTGTCTGGTTGTGATCCTAGGTTGAATGCACAGCAACACCCGAACCATTCTCAGCACAGAGAACAGATTCCCATTTTTCAGAAAGCAAGTCACTTCCTGTAAACACCTTACAATGTTAGGCAAAATGGAATGAGGAAGTAAATTTGGCATAGCCTCTATCTGTCCTACCACAAACAAAACATCACATCCCACGAGCAGGCTCATGAAAACACATCACAGAGATTAAACATATGAAGCTTGATACATTTTCTGTTAACTTTCACAGATCACAAAAAAATAGACTCATCTAATGGAGTTCTGCGTGTTTTCGTGTTACCTGTTTTTTAAATGTCTCCTGGGAGGTGGTGGGATGGGAGGGAGAGGGAGAAATATTATAGCATGAAGGCAGGCAGGCATCAGCTTTGTGCAAATGAAGTCATCCAGAAATGAAAAAAGTGTTATGTGACTTTTACAGGAGGCAGGCCTAAGCACGATCAGTGCTGTGTGAGCTCACCCTGCTCACTGATAAAGAGGGTGCTGGCTACACCGTTGTCAGCTCCCCAGCCACAACACATTTCCCAGCATCACACACCAGGGTGCACCAAGGCACCCTGCCCCTTCATCCCACATGAGACACGGATCATTCGAGAGCCTGCGACTGAGAAACAGTCACTGCTTGGCAAAGGAAAAGTTTAAGAGCAAACGAAAATAAAATTTTAACACATAAGGTGTTGCTTACAGTACCCAGTAACACCCTGGCACTTTGAGAGGTGATGAAGTGAACTTTAATCCCCAGGGTCAACTGCACTGGAAAGAAAGCACTGATGCTCACACGGGCATCATGGCAGAGGATGAGCGAAAAGCATTTTGTGATTCACCCTCCGAGATCAAAGGTCTCTTTCATCAGCACACACATGTCCCCTCTGTGTCAAGACAAGTCATCCCCCTCCTCCCATACCAATCCAGCACCCTGGGGACAGGGCAATGCCTTGGCACCTATTTGCTATGGCACAGAACAGTGATATGTGAAGGCAAAGAATGGGCCCTGAGTTTTCTCAGCTGGAGAGCAAAGCTGGAGCAAGTTTTTTAAACTAAAACTTTTAAATTGCAATAACTCGTTTTTCTTACTTTTGGCCTAATTTGCAAATGTATTCAGACATTCATAGCAGCAGACATGCCACTGTGTGTTAGTATGTATACAAACAGATATACATATGTATATGTACGTGTCTGTACAGACTTCCCAAGCTCAGCTCCCAGGCTAAGAAAGAACACACAGGGTGACTCAGGGAAGGCTGGGTTCCTGCAGAAGCACAGCCACCCTGCCCTCCATAAAGCTTGCCATTCAGTCACAATCTTTGGGGTTATAAGGCTGCTTTGTGCTAGTTTCATAGAAAGCACTCCTGTCCTTTCACCAGGATCCCAGCCATTCCTAAACACTGCTGCAGATCTTTCTATCAAAAAGATTGCTATCCTCAAGAACCTTCCACTCCAGAGCCCAGGCACTGAGACCCAGTTTACTGAAGTGCTTCTTTCTGGACCTCCCCTGCTGTACTCTGGAGATCTAGGATGACAAATAAAAAGTTACAGGTTTCTAGTCACCATTGTGAATCCAGTTTTGGCGAAAGTTAGTATAAAAAGCACTACCTTTACACTTACAAGTTACTAGTGTACAGGATTTCTTTTTTCATATGCTAAAAAACTGAGGGAAACTGCTTTTAAGAATTAATACATTACTTTACAAATAACTGGACACACAGTACACAGATACTTTTTTCACCTAACTTCTTGATCATTTTAAAAGTAATCTCTTATAAAAGTAACTTTCCCCAAAACTGTATGAATCTGATAAAATGTATACATCAGCAGAAAAAAATGGCAAACTCCAGAAATTAAGCACTCTGCATAGCTGCATCTCAATGGCACAACGATGGGTGTGGATGGGGGGGGGGGGGGTTCAGTGCTGGTGTGGATAGTGGCTCTCCTGATGAGGTGGGGGGGGGGGACAAACAGAGCAATCTCATGCTCTGTCACTCAGGGGAACATACAAGCCAAAGGTCACACATACCATTGGCAAGATGGGCTAATAGAAATCCAACAGGAACCCAGATTAAGATCACTGGGGTCATCAGAGCCACCCTGATAAGAACCTGGCACTAAGCTGTTACAATAAAGCTCTAAACTAAAGCTGAATTCCTGTTTTCTAAATAACTGATCTTTGAAAGTTCCTCTGAAAAAATATACAATCTATACATTTACAATTAATTCCTATTTCATTATTTTCCTAAAACAGTTCAATTTGCTCTAAACCTAAGGGCCAAGAAAAACCGCAGAGAAAGTAACATTTCACTTGCTAACATGAGTGTTGTGCATTATGGATATTGCCCTTCAGAAATCACCCCTGCCTGTTCCAGACTTGGATTCCTACACAACCCTCCTGCCCTGAGGGAGGCATCAGGTCCTGCAACATTCCTGATGCCCCAAGGCTCAACAGGGATTTGAAACAAATTGAAACGCTATTGATTTGAAAGAAGGAAAACCCTCATTCACAGTTGAGACTTATTCTCTCTTTTTGGATTCGATGCTTAGCCCTCACATCCCAATACTATATAATGGCACATGGATTCAACATACTTACATACTGTGTACAGTAAATAGATTTGGCACCTTCAGAAAAAAGACATGCATAAATGCCTTTCCTTTTAGTAGCTTCTAATAATGAAATGGTGCTATCAGCTTGAGTTGTGTGGTAACTAATGGCATAAGATGCAGAATCCTCTTTTCTTTTGTTACATCTCTATGTGCCTGAGAGAACTGCCCAGAGTTTACATTGGGGTTTGGAAATTTGAAAGACTGTGTCCAACAACCTGGCTCTGATGCAGGACCATATTCCTCTGCAGAGCTTGGGGCTGGACCCAGGTCAAGTTCCAGACTACAGGACCTGCATTTAGGCATTTGCAATTCAATGCGTATTTGTTAACTGTGTGTTTGTTTACCCTTTTTGCTGCATCGCAAACAGAGAGGCACCATCAGCAGCTCCCACTCGTGTAAACATGTGCAACCCAGCTCTAAACTCCATTTGCTCCACCTCAGGCAGTGGCACTATATGAGGGTCATTTCTGTGAGGTAAATTAAAAAGGCTCTTCACTCTTCACGGTGCCTCTATGATCAATTTGGTTTTGTTAAAGAAGCCTATGCCCCTTCTTTTGGCACACACAACACTTTTTCCTTTACACCGGAAGAACCAAGTTCCCTGCATAAAGTCTGTGTCATAGTTTTATATTTTCAAAAGTATGAGGCCAATAAATACATGTGAATGTGCAATCACTCAAGACTGAAATACTGTCTTTGCACCGTCTGTTTCACGGTGTGAAGTTTTAGTTTACATAAAAGATAAGGTGGAAATAAAAGACTTCTAAAATCTAGTTTCAGACATTTTGGAACAATATTATCAAAAATTTATGGCACCTTAAAAGGCACCAAATGGGGCCTCCTCAGCTCACTGTCTGAGACGGAACCACCCTATGGCTGAAAGAAAGGGACACTGATTGCAGGAAACCCCCTGCTCAAAAAGGAAGAATGAAAAGAGGAAACTGCATCTTGCGAAATGTGCAAGTCTTGATGGAAGGTGCATCATTCACAATTCACAGCGTCTGCAACCCTGCCAGCTGAGGAACCTGCCCTGCCAAGGCCCTGGCAGCTGGCAAGACTTTTTTCCAGGAGCTGCTGCCATGCAAAAAAATGTGTCTTACCAGATGCAAATCTTCCGTGGGCCAGCTAGTTTCAGCCGAACCCTTAAGAAGTTCCAAATTTACTTATTAGTTTCATCTGATTTCCTGCCATCCAAGTGTCTCAGTCACAGGCAGGTCAGTCCAACTGCCTCAACAGGGCCACAGATACACAGAGCCCCTCGTTCCCACACTCACAGAGGGACACACAGGGGGATGAATCAAGGAAGAGGATGAGCAGGAAACAGATGGGAAAAACAGGCTCTGGATGAGTGGGAAAAGGAGGTGACCTATTGAGGGGAAATCTGGAGAGGGTCGGAGAGAGGAAACAAGTGTAGCCCATCTGACCTCTCAACCTCTCCTCTTCCCTTTCTCTCTCTCCTCACAGAGGCAGATCGGTGCTGTTGTGCCTGGTCTTTCGGGAGGTGCCATCATCGCGGGGCAGCGCCCTCTGCAGGCTGGACATAGCTGCCGTCTTCTTTAGATCGATCACGGCATAGAACTCACTGTGCCGGGGTGGCTGGGAAGTGCCGATGGGCACAGGCTTTTGATGCTGCTGCTGGGGGTTCCCACACTCCGAATCCCCATCCAGATCCACTTGGATGTAGTTGAGCTGCCGCTGCTGGGAGAGGTCCCGCCTGACCCCGCCTTCTCTGCGGAAGTCAAAGCTGAAGACTCCGCCGCCACCCCCTACATGGCAGTCGGCTCTGTGCTGCCCCCTTGGGGGGCACGCCGGCCTGCGGACACCCGGCTGCACACGCTCGGTGTTAACGTAGTTGCGCATGACATCGCGTCCATCGCCTCCTCCATCCTGGTGGTATCCGTTGGGCGTTCCGGGGTCCTCCGAGTACTCGTCATACTCCTCCTCCTCATAGTCCTCCTCCTCCTGCTCGTCCTCCTCCTCATCCTGCTCCTCCTCTCGCTGCAGGGCGCGGTACTCCCACACTGGCGGCAGTGAGGGCAGGTTCTCATAGTTCAGCAGCGCCGTCTTACGGTGCCCGCTGCCCACTCCCCCTCCTGCTCTTTCGCAGCTATAGCCCTGGGCAGGCAGGGCATGTGGGAGGGCGTGAGGCAGGGAGTGGGAGTGTGGCAGAGCGCGAGAGTGACAGTGGCCCTCCCCCCCACTGCTGCTACTGCTCGACCCTCCCGAGAGGGAGACGCTGCCCGGGCACAGCTTCAGCCGCCCGCTCCCGCCCCCCCTGCGCAGCTCCCCGCCGCGCCCGCCTCCCAGCCCATTGATGTTCTCATAGGCCAGCCGCACAGCCTGACAGCCCTCCTCGTGGTCGCCCACAGCACTACCATGGCGATGCAGCAGGTGGTGGTGGTGATAGGAGTGGGCGGCATGGGAGTGTGGGGGAGGCAGGGGCGGGGGGCCCCCTCCTCCCTCATGCTCCGAGCCACCCCCGCCTACCCCCTCCAGCGTCAAGTGGCCGTGCGGGTGGCGCATGTGGACCTGCTTTCCCAGCGCCTCCCTCTCCATGTCCATGAGCCTTCGCTGGGCCGGTGTGGGTCCCAGCACAAACTTCACCTCCCCTGAAGGTGGCTGCAGGAACACCTGGGGGTTTCGCTCTTCCAGGGGGCAGCAGTGGATCGCAGGGTGACCCCCTGGCCCCCCACCTCCCCCCCGAGCGCTCTCGGGGTAGGGGTTTGGCCGGACCTCGGGTAAAGAGTGGACACAGTGCCGGCCCCTGACATCTCCTTCCACACTGGCAGTGTTCACATAGGTGTGGGCCTGAGGGAGACGGGGGAAAAGTTGAATCAGGTACACTGACTGCACAGCCACCTCGTTACACTCCTCACGTTAACGAGTACAGCCATTACTGGCTTCACACACCACATTCGACAAATGCAGGCTAATTATACTAATTCATTCAGTTCGTGATTTTTTAAAATTATTTTAATAAATTTTTCTTGTTTCTTACTGAATTACTTTGTTCCGCAGTTCAATAAATGCTGTTGGACTTAAGTAAAAACTTGTACTTAAACAGGCAAACATTAATACACAGTTACAGTTCATTAGAAATGGGCAGTATTTATTACCTGTACAAAGCAGGGATTCACTTTTGCACTAAGCACTCCTAAGATGGACAGTTCTTTAAAACTCTGCTCAATGCTTTGAATTTAGAAACCTTTTCCTTTAATAAATTCAATTTAGAAAAACACCTTTTTAACACTGGGTTTGATCTTGTCATGGCCACATTTCCATCATTAAGTATATCACAGCACATTCACTAATTCATATAACATAAGCATTATATGTCCAACACTTTGGGATCTTCATGGATAAAAGGTGCTATATTAATTCAAAGAATTCATTACAATTACAGTTGAGGATGTGCAGTGATTCCTTACTTCAGACACCCAGCCATAAATAACGAAATCATGTTTTGGTTCTATTGGCTGTTCAGCCTTAAGCACAACCAACAATATTCCACTGGACAGGTTCGACTAGACAGATTAAAATGCTCACTGTCTGTGGTCTTCACTAGTTATTTAAGAGAACAAATTCTTATTTACAATGCCAGCCTGGAGAGAAGTCAATATATACCAGCACATTAAATACAGCAACCTAAGTGAAGTACAGTGCTCAAGAGTACGGTAGCAGGGCCCCAGCCAGGATTTGTCAGTACAGCCTGCGTTTGTCACAGTCTCATTTCCATAAGGAGAGATGTTCATGTGAGGAGAGCCAAGGTCCCAGCTGAGTGACAGTGCTGCTCACCTGGTCCTCCAGCCCCATGAAGCCGTGGGCATGGTCCTCCGCAAGCGAGGGGTGCCGGGTGGACGGGTGAGACGAGCCATCTGCGCTGACAGGGTACCCTGGATATCCGTTGGGGAATCCCTGAACTGTGTATGCCGGAGCTGCCATCCAAAAGACAGCAAGAGGTTACAGACAGGCTTCCAAACTCACTAAGGACAGGTTTGCACAATCAGGATGGGATAGTTTCCCAGTTTTATCTGGCACCTATACTGTAACATGGAAATACAGACTTAGCATCCCTGCACATAAGAAAAATAAAGAGAATCACTGTCACATTCTTCAGTTTATCACATCCTTCAGCACATTTACTTCATCCATATTAATACACATAGCTTTTTTCAGATGAGTCAGACATAATCTACTCTATCTACTATATACCTTAGTTCCTCCATTAGTACACATTCTGTCACTGTCTTTTTTCACTTCTCAGTCCTGGAAACTGAGTTTTCAATCTTCCTGGTTTCTCTGAACACTTATGAACTAGCTACAAAAACTTCAGGTTGAGGAATGCCACAGAGCTCATTGTCTTTCCTTCATCATCACATTGGGATTAAAGACTGAATGCCTGGTATGAGAATTTGCACCGTCCCTGACCACAGAGAGGCTATTCTGCCCCCCAGTGGAGAAGACATGCCATGCACATTAAAGCTATATTAAGCACAAGGGAGAAGAGAAATAAACAAAAGAATTAAGAAATGGCCCTACTTTTAAAACTTTTAACCACACTGCCTCTGTCCAGAACAGTGTACCGTGACAAGCTATTGCTTTTCTACTTGTTAGTGGAAGCAAAAAGCACTAATCTCCGGACAGCAACCAACCTCACTGCTCAAGGACAACTAAATCTGCTGGGACAGGAAGGCACATTCTTCGTTCCTTTTTAAAATCAGAGAAAGCCGAGAAAGCCAGAATGGAAAACAGGGGAAGGGATTCTGAAGCGATACCGAAGCCCCACCACGAATGCTGCGTGGGAGCGGCCACTCACTGCTGGGGGTCTGAGGGGTGCGCGGCAGCTCCAGCTCAGGGGCGTGGCTGTTGTGGGTGATGATGACGGGCTCCTCCACCACATTGATGCTGTTACACTGCATGAGCTCCTGCAGCAGATTGAAGATCTCCTCGGCACGGGAGCACTTGAAGGCAAAGATCCCTGCAGGGAGACAACGGGACTCATAACGCCATGCGGACACACAACCAGAACCGCTCACACACTGGTCTCTGCAATGGGGCACCGACAGACAGACGGTGGCATAACCCTGCCACACGAACACTGGGCTTAACCCTCATTACCTCACTGAACTGGATCCCAAAAATCACGGCACTGTACATCAAGGAAGATGGGAATGTGCAATAAAAGAGTAGGCTGGATTGAAACAGCTATGAAGAGATGGAGAGGGGGATCTGTAGAGCAGCCTTGAGGAGGCCTTTGTTCTGCCGTGGGTTAAAAAGGGCAGATGACGATAAGATCACTTTATTGGCCATATACAACTTCTTGTATTAGAAATTTGTCTTTTTTCCGCATACCCCAGCTTGCTCTCCATGAGACACACAGACGGGGAGAGAAGCTTGGGGTCAGAACGCAGAGTCAGCCATTTATATGGCACCCCTGGGGCAGCTGGGGTAAAGGGCTTTGCTCAGGGGCCCAACTGAGTAGGATTCCTCTACCGGCCGCGGGATTTGAACTGGCAACCTTCCAGCCACAGGCGCAGATCCTCAGCCACAAAGCCACAGCTCCGCCCCTCATGATGATGATTTTTTCCAAGTGAAATAATAAATGGTTTAGCAATTTTTATAACATAAGAAATTAAAAAAGGCTAAAACTGTTTTATACGCAATTTTAAAAAGACCATGCAAAGTTAGGTGAAGAAAAAGATAATTTTATTCTTTACAGATTAGCAGTAACACTGGTGACATGCTTGAGGTACTCTCTGCAGTTTTAATTTCTGGTCAAAGCAGGACGGGCTGAGACAACTGATCCGTGACCCAAATGCAGATTTGAGGTCAGTCCAGGCTGTAGCAGCAGAGCTTACCTTGCCCGGTCTGGCAGCGCCGCCCGCTCTCGAAAGAGAAGAGGTTGGAATCGTAGCCATAGCGGCGCAGGCAGAGGTAGGGCCACCGCACGGCGTCACGCTTGCGTGTGTGCAAGATGAGCTCGGTCTGCGTGAGCTCCATGATGCCGGAGCCCAGCTCGTTGCCTTCATCATCGACATTTGTCACCTGTGCAACAAAGACACATTGTCACAATGACGCAGTGTGCCCCGCCAAGACTGCACAAGACAGATACAAGAATCTAATGGGCACGCAGAAGCACGCAGCTGCTGGTGGGGACCAGGCACGCAGCAGGACTGGGCACACACCAGGACTGGGCACGCAGCTGCTGGCGGAGACTGGGCACGCAGCTGCTGGTGGGAACCAGGCACGCAGCAGGACTGGGCATACAGCTGCTGCCGGGGACTGGGCACGCAGCAGGACTGGGCACAAAGCAAGACTGGGCAGGTAGCTGCTGGTGGGGACTGGGCACGCAGCAGGACTGGGCACACAGCTGCTGGTGGGGAGTAGGCATGCAGCAGGACTGGGCACGCAGCAGGGCCGGGAACGCAGCTGCTGGCGGGGACTGGGCACACAGCTGCTGGCGGGGACTGGGCACACAGCAGGACTGGGCATGCAGCAGCTAGTGGGGACTGGGCATGCAGCAGGACTGGGCACGCAGCACGGCCGGGCACGCAGCTGCTGGCGGGGACCGGGCACGCAGCAGGACTGGGCACGCAGCAGCTGGTGGGGACTGGGCATGCAGCAGGACTGGGCACGCAGCAGGGCCAGGCACGCAGCTGCTGGCGGGGACTGGGCACACAGCTGCTGGCGCGGACTGGGCACACAGCAGGACTGGGCATGCAGCTGCAGGCAGGGACTGGGTACGCAGCAGGATTTGGCACACAGCAGGACTGGGCATTCAGCTGCTGGCGGGGACTGGGCACATCTGTCAGCAGGTCAGGAGTTCCCATATTCAACAGCCCCTGAGGTTCCCAAGTTTAAAAATGCACCAAGTTTATTGTAAAAAAGCAGCAGAAAGCAGAACCATTGAAATTTATACAAATGAGCATATACTTTATATTTTCATACTGGAAAGAAATAGAATTATTTTTTTTATTTGGGGAGGTGGCAAACATGGAAGTGGCAAAAGTCCCTCCTCAGCAAAAATGGCTGTGATTATTGAGAATAAAAGGCTTTGTGAGCAGGGTCTCTACCACAGAGCTCTGGAGACACTGTGGTGAAATCAGTACCTTGAACTTGGTTGGGTGGGTGTCTGGGATTGTGTCTCTGTACAGACAGCTCCAGCAGCTTCCCATTGCTTCAGCAAACCAGCTGACACCTGTGAAAAGCCACAGCAATACTGAGAGATTGTCATCAGCTCACACATTAACTCTCATTTCACCAGTCTGGGCTTCACTGACCCTCACCTTCATTTCATAATACTGCACACAGACCTAACCAGACCCCTAATACGAAAATAGAACACCCTCTTAACACCAAAAAATGTTGTTCAGTTTTTCTGGAAAATTATGTGTGAAAGTCTCTCCTTTACTTAAAAGAAAAAGCAAAAGAGGAAGAAAGAGATTAATTGAATGGTAGGTCCTACCCCACTCAACACACGTACACAAACTTCACTCACCCAGTCCAGGCCATCAGTGGGAGAGAATCCCGCTTCAATCCCAGAATCCTCTACTGGGCGTCATGGTGAACAGGAGCATATAGGTTTAAAGTGCGTTTCCATGGTGAACAGGACTTCCTCTTACCTGTGAGCACAATAAAAACATGCAAATTTCATTCCCCAACTCAATGGAAAAACAGAGATTTGGTGTCGGTAAATTAACTGCTTCGCCTGTGATTCTCCTGCCAAACCTGCCTTACTTTATTTTTCCCCACTTTATTAAGAGAAAAATAAAATAAAAATTAATAAAAATAAAAGCTTTATAATCCAGAATAAAGTAACAGATGACATGATAAACTTAAACAATAAGGCTGTCTAGTAGCTTTATTCAAAGTCTTGCCATGGAGCTCATTCAGTTAGTTCTTCCTTGTTGATTTAGTCAAGTTATCCTTATCCTAACAGTTTTAGAGATGGCCAGGAAAAAAATGCAAATTACAATTTTCAATATCCAACAATCACCGAGTAAACATTTGCTTAAAAAAAACTGAACTGTAAAAAATGTTTGTTGCTAATTTATTCATTAAACAATATTAAACATCCACAGCGAGTATGCACTGCCCTTCAACTTCTCTCCTCTACTACAGCAGAACTGGGGCCTTTTTTTACGTTTGCATGCAGTTCTCTTTTCATTTAAGCACAGCCTCAAACTATTTCTACCTTTCCATTTACTGAACATTTTCCCCACTATGCTCAGTAAATAAACCCTTACCGAATCTCACACAGCTCCAGGAGAAACACTAGTTTGACATCGACAATCAATACAATTTAATGAGCCTGTATTGTCTGGATAGCTCTGCTCCTCCTGGTGTGTCCACTGTGGAATTCAGGCACAGTACAGCAGGTACTGGGCTGCAGTTCAGTCTGAATACCGCTCAGTTACAGACACAGGCACAGCTCCACACAGAAATGCCCATTTAGAGCTGCAAGTTTCACAGGACTGTACCAAAAATAAGAATTTCAAAGTCCCACTGAGTCAGAGTCACTGCATAACAGCCTGAGCTATTTCAGGCTCTCGGGGCAGGAACTCAAAGGCAAGCCGCCAAGCTCGACAGAAGGAAGAAACGGAGCCAAAAGAAATTCCAAACACTGAAAAGGACGAAGCACCTGCCATAGATGCTCCCAGTTTTGTTTATGCATTTGGAATTGCTACAGACTCACTTTTACATGTAAAACCGTCTGGAATATCGAGAGCACAGAGAGTCAATATTTTTTATAACTGGTTACACAAGCAGGGTGGACCAAACACCTGGCTTCAGAACCACAGGGCCTGCTGGTTCTCTAACAATACCTCATCTGACACAAATGATCTCACCATCTGGACGGGTGCCCCCGTCACATCCAGCCCTTTAAAGCTGAGAATTTAAGACCTAACCATAGCTCAAGATATAGGACCTATAACACACTCTCAATACACTGGAGTTTTCTCCACTGTTGTTAGTTTGACTCACAAGCTGACAGTCTTTGTGGAAAAAGAGACTAAGCATTTAGTGTGCATTTATGGTCAGACTTTACTTGTGAAGAAGTTCCACAGCCAAAAACGTTTCTTCTTCTCTCTACTTTTCAATATGAAATTATCCTCCACACACTGACACAGCTCCCCACTATAACTTCTATATATTAGACCTAAATTGTTGCCATTGTTTCACAGGCTGCTATTTCACTAATAAAATCCTCAATTCACACACCGGAGATGTCATCCCTCTATATTTTGATAGCATAGGCTTGAGTTGAGCCTTTGAACTTGGTCATTTCATTCAGCATGATATAACCCAGACCGATAAAGCCAGAGCAACCAAGGAGAACCTTCAATGTATGAAGTTTTCATTCAATTATTTGGGGACACAATAGCAAATTGTAGATGTGCTTCAAGAAGTAAAACTGAAAATTACGCAATGTGTTCTTCCAGTTCACAACTATTATTAATGTTGTCCAGTACACTAATTAGTTCGAAATGCAAAGATTTAAATAATGCATATATAAATAACACAGCACAAACAACCTGAAGAAACAGCCCACACCTAAAGAAACCAAAACATTGTGTCTCTTTTCTTTACAGCATGGAATAAACCTTTACCTGTTCCTTTGCAGCCTACTTAAAAACAACCTTCTGCTGGGCTATTTAGATTAGCAATTCAAGGCATCACAAGTCTCACAGTTCTGAATGCTTGAAGAAGTATAACTAGGGAACAGAGTGAATCCAAGGGCAGGTGAACATGCAGGACCGGAGCAATATTCCTTAGACAAGGCAGAGGCACAGCATGTGCGGACAGCTCTGTCATACAATGTTAACCCATGTAAAAACTTCAGCAAGCTTTTTATCGTGAAACTTGTCTTATTTGGGTAATGTCTTATGTCTGATACTGCTTTGATACAAGATTGTTTTTCAAACCTTAATTCTGTCAGCTTTCCAACAAGATTTCATTCCAAACAAAAGCAGTTTATCCCGCAATAATCTCTCCACCATAACAACAGCATTATTATAAAAGCATAAGCAAGGTTTCAAACAAGGGGAGGCCTATCGGCCCTGTAACCAACCTCGTCAGATCTCTGAAGCCAAGCAAAGTGGGGCTTAACCAGTCCTTGTCAGTCCTGGGATGGGAGACCTCTAGCAAGAACCAGGTTGTTCCTACAAGTGCTGATTGAAGAGCAGTAGGGGGCACTCTACCCTCTGCATCAGAATCTCCCAGTACGGTGCCTTGGGACCCTGTGCTGCACAACTTGCTACTCCTCAAGTGAGGTCCCAACTATCTGTTCATTAAGAACAGGGTGTCCCCCTTAATTCACTGGGCAAAGTAGGCCCAATCTCTCACTTCTCCACCCAATCTGCTGCACAGTGGGGCTCCCAGTGAAGAAAGGCCACTATGTCACCCAGGTGGGCTGCACTTCAGTGCTGGATGAAGTGGGTCCCCTCCTATGGGAAAAGTGTGTTGGGATCCTTTGGAATAGGACACCAACTCAGAACATTAATGAAAAATATTGGTCTGAACTTCTGTATAATTTGAGCTCCTTTTAGAAGGCCACTGTCCCCAGCTGCATGTTGATCTTTCAGCACGTGGGTGGGTTCATCCCTAACTCAGTCTTTCGAATGCTCGCAACTACTATGAAAACTAAATTTGTCACAGGTCTGCTTACAATTCGCCACCAATACATCCCAGTCAATACTGTCACTTTAATGTTTCAACCCAGCACAAGCAGTACAGCCCAGTCCATATTGTGCTGTGTCCCACCACACACAGGAGATAAAACCGCTGACAACCCGACAGGAGGAAACCACAAGCCATCCAGACTGAGCGCAGAGAGCTGGTTCGGCAGGGACCTGCTCCGACATCATTGGCAGCTAACAATAACAACTGGAGCTCATCGCAGCACAGCAATGTCTTTATCCCCCAGCTGAATCAACCGGTGGAAGAACCGACTAATCGAAAAAGCACTTTTTCCCGAGCCCATTTTATAAGGATGAATTTATATTTCCTAGCCAGCAAAGGATCGTGCTCCACAATACAATAAACACTACAGGTTTAACGCACATCTTCATTTTTTTCGTAAAAACGACGCCCAATCAGCAAGAGATGCTGTCCACGTTATGGATTGATCAATAAATCACAATGGCTAGTCGGAAAGTCAGCCCAGAGCCAGATGAATTGTCAGCTACATTTCTGACGTAGATTTTGCCATCATCCCAGTGCGATGTCTTCTGCGCGCTGTTACTTTAACACGTCTGCCTCTGGTACAATATTCCAGCTGCAGCTATTTGCCCCCACCGCTACGGCACCCCTCAGTATAGTCACCTGGAAAATGGTGTACTTGTACCGATTAACGATCGATGAAGAGAGAGGAAGAAAAAGGGTTGTGCAAAAATACAAATACAGCTAGACAACGACGTGTAGGTATGATTCTGTGACTTTCAGGAAAAAAAAGAAAGAAAATGAAATGGTTTAACTGCGCAATAGTAACGACGATCATTACACAGAATAAGGCAGAAATAAAAAAAGAGAAATTGTCGCTCTCAGGGGCTGTGGGAATGCATGACGGGCTGTGAGCCATATGCATTCAAATAAGGTCTACCTGTACACGCAGCCCAGCTGCGGAACAGCGCGGAGAGAGAGCTCGGCTTCTCCATGTTCCCCAGCAGCAGCGGGACTGCAGGAGAGCCAGCTCCGAGGCACCAGTACTCACATGTGAAACATTGCAGTGCAAGTCCAGTCCGAGCGAAGCTGCAGCCCTGTCCGTCTCGGCTGCGCGCGCTGCAATGCCTACACTCGCTGGGCCTGGCTCACATTTATTTCGGCACTTTCAAAAAACAAGAAGGAAAACAAAAGAAAATAAAAAAGGGGGAAAAAAATGAATTCCACTTACGATACCCCCTCCCCCCCACTGCAGCGACAGGCCTCGGCTTGACATCTCCCGTCTAGGGGTCAGAGTTCATTAGAAGACAACGAGACTGTGCGCTCGACAAGAAGGTAAGACAGCTGGAGGACTGAGGGGGGTACTGTTGTTGCGCATAGCTACCACTTAGTGGCGCCAGATCTCAATGATTTAAAGTCCCATGAAAACCCTTCTTTCACGATTTACTGCCACAATTTCTTAAAATGAATATATTGACTTGTTCAACTATTACTCATGGATGTATTATAATTTTGTATTATCATAAATATATAAAAATAAATGGCCTTGTTTGAAATAACTTTTGAGATACCAAGACTAAATCAGACATGTTAAGACTACACAACCTCTTTTTGATCTGCTAATAAACGTATTGCCGACACAATCACCTATTGTGTGCGGGGAAACAATACCGCTAACTGCGTGCAGTGCTGTATGCACATTTTTAGAAGAACTTGTTTGTGTAAATGTTCACTATGCATCCTCCCACAGATTTACTCCAGCTCAGTCCAAGTGGTTTTATCCAGAAGCGCTGGTATTCGGTGTGTGCCGTCGATGACGAATTCAGATGTGATTTATTGAACTCAGGTGAACCGGGCAGTCCGGTGCAGCAGTCTTCTCCAGCTCCTCCCTCCCGCTGTGCTGATGCAGTTAAGTGTGCTCCTCCTTCTCCTTGATCTACTTACCACTCCCTTTGAGAAACAATTGATTGCAACATAACTTTATAGGAACAGCGCAGCTGGCCGCACACAGAAAGATGCAGCAGAGGTGATGCATACACTGGCCAGGAAGAGAACAGTACATTTCTCTAAACTACGCTTACGGCGGGACTGTATATTACTATAGTCACGCAGTGATGTCTCAATCACATTCAGAATCACAATTCTAGTGATTTTAAAGTGATGGATTCACTTTACACAATGACATAATTACAAAATTACACAGTGACAAATTATTAAAAGGTTGAACCCTTTTAAAATGAAAAACAACTGAAACAAATCATTCATAGATATTTTATTTAAAAAAAGATATATACTTTTAGAATACACAGACAAAAAACCAACAACCCTTTTAAATACAATCTAAAAGAAATGAAAATTTGTTTCTTTTTTAATACTTGGCAACTTCATTTCTTTTAAAACAATCTCCTATCTATATATCCTACAATGAGAATGTAGCATCAACATGCATGCTAAGAACGAAGATGGATAATGTATTCTTGTGTTCATAATTAATATATATTTATATATATCTTTACTTTCTCAGGTCCTCATAAAAAAATCTATGCATCCTTGGTTGCATTTGAACCATGTGACGGAACAAGATGTTGCTAGGCGATGGTTTACTAAGCCCTTCCACTGGCCACTCCTTGACAAGCTCCTCCCAGTTGCTTTTCGGCCAATAAGGGTCTTTGTTCTCTGGCCCAGTTTGAACAGCCCCCCCCCCCCAGCCCCTCTCCCCCAACCAATCAGGTGGAATCATCCAGGCTGGCACTCTTCCTGTCTGAGCCTGTGCTGCACAGTCTGTCCATGATGCCCTGGAGCCCAGGCTGCACTATGCCCAGCAAAGGCCTCTTTGAAGGGTCTCCATTCCAACAAGCTTCCATCAGCTGCCAGCACTCCTCGTCGAATGTGGGCAAGCGCTCTGGTCTCGCTCCTGGAAAGACACAAAAAGCAATGTAAATGCTTAGGTGAAAGGAACACTCATTTCTTCCTGACTGGGGCTTCTTCTTTTCATACGAGTAAAGGACAGTTTCCACGTGTCCCTATGAACTTTTCCTCACTCACTGCACCCAAAGATACTGCCACCTACCAAGTACTGTACTTGAGATTATACTAGAGATTGACTTCCCACCGGCCAAACCAATCCCAATCAGCAGCCAGAAAGACCCAGTTCTTCAACTCAACCCTTTCACCTTCATCAGATGAGGATTGGAGGGCTGAGGCATCATTCTCTTGCTCTCTGAAGAGGAACTGGCCTCTCTGGAGAGTTCAGGCTTCTCCAGGGCGATGGCCCAGCGTTGGACACTCTCCTGCTCACCTTTCTTGACATTGTTCCAGAGTTGGTCCTTGCTGGAGCACTTCTCAAAAGCCTCTGGCAGCTTCACTGAGCCCGTGCACAGGTACCAGAACAGGATCCCAAAGGCATAGACATCCACAGAGTTGTCGTACTTCCCTGAAATGCAGAGTGGCTTTGAGCACAGGCACTCCACGGTGCTAGAGAGCCAAGCCCCTTCTCATTGCAAACCTGCACGGTGAGATTAAGAGCTCAGCTGGTGTTCAACACAATTATTTTCTTCGGACTAGATTAGCATAAGGATCTCAAGACAGAATGATTGTGAAAGCTTGCCCACTTTGTGACCTTATCAAGTCTCCCACTGATGCAGAATGCCACCTGTATTCTTTACATTTGCTTTAGTAAAAGAGGACCTCATAGTGCCAGTTTGCAAGTTCAAGTTCTATAAGAGCTCAGCCTGGGAAGCCAGAAAAGGCCAGCAGGCTGTGTGGGTGGCACAACACTAACCTGTGAAGAGCTCTGGCGCCATGTGGATGGGGGTGCCCACGATGCTGCCTGACATCATGGCCTCAGGCTTACAGAAACCCAGATCCGTGATTTTTGCTCGGTTCTGCTTGTCAAGCTAAAGGAGAGGGAGTGAAGATGAGTGTCCTTTTCCACACCATTATTTAAAACCAGCAGTGGCACAAGCACCTCCATTTGACCCTGAACAAGGAAGTCTGTTTCACAAGAGATCCAGTGGTGTTTTAACAGCAGCCGTCTTAACACTTTCTAACTGTGTATGGTACATATTGAAACTATTGGCAAGCTTTTCTAATAAAATTTCTTGAATGTGTTTGTGTGGATTCTGGAAAGACACAAGTACAATTGAAATGTTAATGACACTTCCTTCAGTTCATTTTACCAAAACCTGCTTACCAAAAACAGTAAGAGGGAGGCGCAGAAATAAAGACATCCAGAGACTTGTGTTCGATCTCACACATTGCCCCTACTTATAAAGCTCCTCCATGCCCAGCTGGGTTCCTCTTGGATATGATCATTTTAAGAGTCAGCACGTTATAATATGACTGCACCAGATTTGTTTCTGTTATTGGCTTATGAGCTCCATATAATTCAAGCATATTATAATCATATGACTTTGCATGAATTTCTTACATGCTATGAGAAGGGCAGGCAGCCGCATTTCCAGATCAAAGCAGCTCAGCAACTGAACAGTTGTGAACAGAAAAATGTTTTGTAAGTCTTGGATAAAAAGCTTAAGAAACATGGAAATTTAACAAATCACAGATTAATTTAATTTTTCTTTCTAATTAAAAGTGAACAGATTTTTAAATCATTTAAATATGAGACACTAGCTGCATTTGATATTTTTGTGGCATGACTTTGATTGAGTTAAACCATTTAATACTCAAAACAGAAGTACTGAAACCATGTTAAATTAAATTTAAAAAAATGAACTGCAGAGACTCCACAGTTCCACAATCCTCTAGAATGAAAAACAACATCAGAGCTTCCAGTCTGTATCCGACAGCTATTTCTAAACTTTCCCCTTGCCTCTGAAGCTGGGACTAATGATTGGTTCTTTCTGAGGGAGTGCTGAGACCAGTTCAGAGAGTCTGGCTAAGGAAAACAAGCCCAGTTACACACAACACTGCACTGTCTGGGACTCCAGGTCCTGATCAAGGACAACATCCTGCTTTTCTAATTGCGCTTTAAACAGTGATGGAAAAAAGTTAGTCACTGGCTGAGGAACTGACCTCTCTTCCCTCCTCTGTAGCTGTCTCGCGCTCTCTCCCTCTGTCCCTTGGAGGAACAAGACTCCAGTGGAACCCAATTCAGTCAAAAAGCACAAAAGCACTGACACAGGCAACCAACTGGCTGCTTCAGAATCAGAGATGAAACACAACTGAAGCTGTGCACAAGTATGGGAAGTGCAATTTAAACTCGGAACCTCTTTTACCACAAAGCACTGCTGGACTATGGAACGAGTTACTCAGCCTTACTGCCGAAGCGGATACCCTGGCTTCTGTCTGGGAAACACCTTGATGAGATCTTTGGATCATTTAGCTGCGAGAACTCAAATGAATGGCCTTCGTAAACTTTTGGTTGTACCTCTCCCCTCTCTTACCAGCACGTTCTTCAGCTTGATGTCGCGGTGCAGCAGCCCCTGACTGTGTAGGAAGCGGATCCCCTCCACTACATCCAGGGCGATCTGCAGCCTTTCCCTCAGAGACAGGCCCGCCTGTGAGGAGCGAGATAGTGAATGAGAGGAGGAAAAAGAAGAAGAGAGGGACTGAAAAGGAAAGTAAACGAGGCAAGAGGGAAGCAAGACCATAGCAATAAAAGCCGAATCAACTTTCCCATGTCAGACTTGGAGATATTTCACCCTCAAATGTGTTTGTGTCTTTCTGACTGTGTTTCTCTGTTACTGTAAAGTATACTATTGCTTCAGTGCCATGCACAGGTGCCAGCGTGCGCGCACGAGTGCGGCACCTTTAGTGAAGCGTACGGGTGGCAGCGTGCGTGCACGAATGCGGCACCTTCAGTGCACCGTACAGATGGCAGCGTGCGCGCACGAGTGCGGCACCTTCAGTGCAGCGTACGGGTGGCAGCGTGCGCGCACGAGTATCGGTGCCTTCAGTGTAGCATGCGTGCACAAGTGCAGTACCTAGAGTCAGTGTACAGGTAGCAGCATGCATGCACGAGTGCGGTAGCTTCAGTGCAGCGTGCATGCACGAGTGCAGTACCTAGAGTGCAGTATATGGGTGGCAGCATGCATGCACAAGAGCGGTAGCTTCAGTGCAGCATGCATGCACGAGTGCAGTACCTAGAGTGCAGGGTACAGGTGGCAGCATGCGTGCCTGAGTGCGGTAGCTTCAGTGCAGCGTGCATGCACGAGTGCAGTACCTAGAGTGCAGCTTATGGGTGGCAGCGTCTGTGCAAGAGTAAGGTAACTTCAGTGCAGCGTAAGGGTGGCAGCATGCACGCACGAGTGCGGTACCTTCAGTGCAGTGTACGTGCACGAGTACTGTACCTTCAGCATATGGATGGCAGCATGCATACATGAATGCTGTACTGTTTGTGCAGCGTACAGGTGGCAGCGTGCGTGCACAAGTGCGGTGCCTTCAGTGCAGCATACGGGTGGCAGCGTACGTGCACAAGTGCTGTACCCTCAATGCAGCGTACAGGTGGCAGAGTGCGTGCACGAGTGCTGTACCTTCAGTGCAGCATACGGGTGGCAGCGTGGATGTATGAGTGCTGTACCTTCAGTCCCGTGTACAGGTCCCTGTGCAGTCGCTCCATGATGAGCAGAACCGCAATGCTGGATCCACCCCCATAGGTGTGGTCAATAACAGAGCCATGAAGATCAACCAGCCGTTCGTGTTTCGGGAGGGACCTGGCAATGAGGAAGAGCAAAAAAGAGGGAGAGACAAATACAATAAGCACGGACACGGAAGAGTGAGACACTCGGACTTAGGACATCAGCTTCATAACCTGACCACACCATAGAAAAACAAGCCTCTTTTTTTGCATTGTTTGCAGGATCTTCCATGTTACAATACAACAAGCAAAATCTGCAAGTACTAACATATAAAAAATAACTTAAAACATTTTCAAAACTAACGTTCACATCAAGAAGTCATTCAGAAATTAAGAGATCAGGAAGATTTAATGCCACAGAGGTCATGCTCTTCTGTAAAATTTCTAATACTGGCATTTATTCAATTTAATGCAAATCAATGAGATTTGCAATACCTTAATCAATATACTGTACATCAAAAGAGGAAATAAACTTGCTAAGAGAGTCATTATCCTTTGGAAATAAATCAAATGAAATAAAACTAAAGTTAAAGGTCAGAATAGCCTAGTATAACAAAGGGCTTCATTTAATCACCACACTAAAGTCCATTCCATACGAATTAAGATTTTATTTATTGTAGATTTTCCATGTTTATGGGATAGGGAGCTCATTGCTAATGGATCATGTGCCTCCTTCAGCCACAATTTTGTATGACATTAAAAATTTAAGGACATTTCTTGATCAAAACTAGTCCACGTCTAGGAGCTCAAAAGACCAACTTTTTCAGACACCAAATTTTTAGCTTTGTACAAAATGTCAGCACTCATCAAGAAATATAATAATAATTATAATTAATATAATTGCTGACACTTATATAGCACTTTTCTGGACACTCCACTCAAAGCACTTTACAGGTAATGTGGACTCCCCTGCACCACCACCAATGTGCAGTATCCACCTGGATGATGCGACAGCAGCCATAGTGCGCCAGAACGCTCACCACACATCAGCTCTCAGTTGGGAGGAGAGCAGAGTAATGAAGCCAATTCATAGATGGGGATTATTAGGAGGCCATGATTGGTAAGGGCCAATGGGAAATTTGGCCAGGACGCCGGGGTTACACCCCTACTTTTTTCGAGAAACGCCCTGGGATTTTTTTAATGACCACAGAGAGTCAGGACCTCGGTTTTACATCTCATCCGAAGGACGGCGCCTGTTTACAGTATAGTGTCCCCGTCACTATACTGGGGCATTAGGACCCACATGGACCGCAGGGCGAGCGCCCCCTGCTGGCCCCACTAACACCTCTTCCAGCAGCAACCTTAGTTTTCCCAGGAGGTCTCCCATCCAGGTACTGACCAGGCTCACACCTGCTTAGCTTCAGTGGGTTGCCAGTTGTGAGTTGCAGGGTGATCTCTCGCATCACAATGTGAGAGCCACCGTAAGGACAGACATCCCAATCCCGTCCTCACCAGTGTTAGTCAGCCTTCTTTCCAACTGCTCTCCTTTACTTAAATGAACTGGAAATTTATGTCATACATTTACCATTATTTCCAGATTTAAAGAAGCTGCAGATTTAGTGTTACGTATAAATTGTCTTTACACTTGAATTATTAGCAGTTGTCCTAATTATTCACTCAGCGAAGGACTCGGTTAAATAAAGAGCTCTGCTGGGTGAAAAACGTCCAATATTGGAGCCACAAGGACTGAACTTGGCTTGTGGAATTGGGATTCTGTGTGACCAGCAGTCATCAGGGGCCAAATGACTGATCTCAACCCCACCCACCTGTGCCTCTGACAAGCTCAGTAACGGTCTTTCCCCACCTGGTGTAATGGAACTCCAGCGCCAGGTCATTCCAGTGCTTGTCATCAGGGGGGACTACGGATTTGAGGGCGCAGGGGTAGTGACCCCCCCAATTGTCACACAGGTACACCACCCCATACTGCCCCCGTCCCAGCTCCTTTCCCAGCTTCGGCTTCCCTAAGACATGGAGCAAGGGAAGAGAAGAAAAAAGGAGGAGTTATGATGCAGCACGAGACTTGACAGCAAAGGGACACATGGCACCACGAGGTAACTTTAATCCTGTTGGACGCGGACTCTAGAGCGCAACTTTACAATTTCACACTAAAATATAAGGGAAATGAAAGCACTTTATAAAACAATTAAAAAATAGCTTGATCTAGTCGATTCTGCTGTTTTGAAAGGAATATTGCAATGGAGGCGATATAATAAGCAAAATAAGAAGAAATGTCAAGAATAAGTACTATACTGACCGGCTGAAGGAACTGAACCCTATCAGTCTTGATCAGAGAGGATTACAATGAGACCCAATACAAGTAATTAAAAACCTTCAAGGCATTGACAAAGCCAACCCAATGGATTTCTTCAAAAGTGAAATACTAGAAAAAATACAAGGTAAACCAGAAGACACTTCCTTACTCCTTCTTTACAGGCTTCCTTCAAGAAACAGCTGGCTGGGTTCCTCAGATCAATTAACCATGAGCTACCAAACAGGCCAGATGGACTGGATGGCCTCCTCTTGTTTGTGACCTGTCTTGTGTTCTTCTGTACGATCTAACAATGCTTTTTTCTTGAGAGTTGCTCTTGATGGCCCCTCACCGTGCAGAAGGACGTCTCTCAGGGAGCGGCTCTCCAGCGACAGACGGGCGAGGCGGGGGGCGTGGTCCTTCCGCACGCGAAGCCACAGGTCCTCCGTCCTCTCCAGGCGGCCGGTGTGGCCTTCCTCCAGCTGCGTGGATACAGAGACAGCGGTCAGCTCACGCATGCCCCGACGCCTGAGCCCACTTCCTTCAACAAGGCTGGATTTGTAGAGCCTTATGTAAGCACCAGCTCCTGAATAGTATTTATACTAATTATTAAACCAGTTAACCCCCCGTTTCTGCTTGGCGCAAGAGCAAGCCTTGAGTCCAGGGACAGTCCAGAAGAGGAAAGCAGGCTTCAGTGTCGCAGTTAAATCCAATGCAAGCTCACGATCTGCTGGATTCATGCAACAAGTTCATTGTCTTGTGTCTACCCCTTTACAGCAATGAGCCTGCTGTCCACATTGAAACACTGTAGAAGGAAATGACCACAATTCAAACTGGTACTTCAAAGCCGTGCTGGATTCTCCAGTACTGGACAGGAATAAAGATCAGACACTGAGGGATTACTGGCTCCTTTCTGCCAATGTGGAGGTGTCCCCGTTACAGGGCTGGGTGTGTACCTGGCGCAGTGAAGCTGCAAAGGCCTCATGGGAGCTGTTGAGCCGTGTGCGGAACTGGGAGCAGATGCTCTTGGCCAGCTTGGCAGCACTCAGGCTCTCGATGGCATCCTGGGCCACCTTCCTCTTCCACTCCACAGTGATGGCAGGCGGGTTCACCCATGTCAACCTCTGGATAATCTGCAGGAGAGCAAAGAGTGAGAGAGATCAGGTTCACAGGGCACAGTGGATCTATTCATGAACAACTCTATCACATCCGAACCCATAAGTGCCCAACAATGAAACAATGAAAAGTCAGAAGGCCCAAATGTCTGCCTCACATCTGTAAAGTCTTTGGTTCAATGAACTGAACAATTTGCTTAAAAGGCCTATTTAACCCTTTAACCCCAGATTCTTAAAATGGCAGTGATTTAAAGAGTCCATTAAAACTGGACGGACTGTAGTCCAATCCTGAACCTTGCCTTAATCCTAATCCTGCTCAGTAACCTGCAAAGCAAAGGTCAGGTAAACACAATACCAAACATACCGTTGAGGAGCACAACACAAGTTTCCATGTTCCAAAGTAAGACAATCAAGATTAAATCACACAGCTGTGGATCTGCACAGCACCTTTCCTGTTGGGAGGTTGGTTTCAGTAAGTTCTTCAAATAGACTTTGACCAATATCCCAGCATTACTTTAGCTCTGCACCATATGAAGCAGATCCAAATTCCAACAACATTTTACAGAATATATAAGGAAGATGGGTCTGTAGCGTGTTGTATTTGTGGAAGTTTTTCCGTACCTGTTTGATCTGCTCCCATACCAGTCTCGTGACAGAGGAGCCTGAGTGGAAGGTCACCTCCACGTGATAAGCAGCGTTCAGGATCTGCAGGGAAAGAGGCACACAGCTGAGAACTCCACTTCTTCCTTCCCCTTTTCTTTCCTCTTCCGCATCTCTTTTTCCTTCACCCGTTTTAGGTGAGCTCTCTTGCTTTTCCTTTTCCAGTGTGTAAGGTCACACTGTCAGGCCTTCCACCTGCTCAAGCCCTACATCTCTTCATTTTTATGGTGGAAAGAGTCTGGTCATCGAGAGACAAAGGACTTGCTGGCTTTCCAGTACCTCAGATGACTATTCTGGGTATAGAAAGGCTCCTATGCTGTTGATTTGTCTAGGTGTCAGAGTCTGACCTTGAGTGTGACCCCCCCTCCCTGCCTCTCTGACCCATCCCATCACCTGTTTCAGGTGGTTGGAGGTGATGTTGTGCGAGGAGGTGTCCATATGGGATTTCTCCAGGCTGCGCAGACAGCGCTCCAGTGTTCCCACAAAACTCTCCCGCAAGTAGTCCACTGAGCTGATGAGCTTGTTAGCCACAGCTTGGTTTAGCCGTAGCACGATCAGCTCCTGGATCTGACGGATGCAAGACTTAATGTCCTTGGAGCTCACTGGCTCTCCGTTCGGAGGTACAATGATGTCTAAGAGCGAGAGAGAACAGCAGTTATATTTCCCTGCAAGCGACAGGGTCTCACAGACAGCACAAAGGAATATACAGCACAAAGCAATCACATTCACAAACCAGAAAATGTGCCATTTGCCACAGGACAGCTCTGAAGCTATAGAAACTCAGGGTTCAGAAAACCGCTAGTACCTGTGAGCAGGACCATGATCTCACCGAGTACAATCTGGACACAGGTGACAGCATTTAACTTTCTTCTTTTTCATCCACATTCCAAACCCCCACCTCTGACCAGCTCTCCAGCACTCTCTACCTGTGAACTCCAGGTTGGCCGCATCCTCTAGCAGCTCCTCCTTCATGCTGGCCAAAGTTTCCACGATCATGTCCTTCATCTCCTCCTGCTTGCGGTTGGCGATGCCCATCAACGACTGGAAGAGCTCAGCCTCCTTGTCACGCGTGTACTCCAGGCGGCGGGGCGTGATCTGCAGGTCGCGCTGCATGTCAAAGGCCTGGTTGATGAAGAGGTCCAGGCAGCGGCAGTGCACGCCATTCAGCAGGCTCGCCGCCTCCACCTGCTGGTTGTGGAGGACCAGGCGGGCAAAAGGAGCGAGCAGGCGAGGCAGGCGCTCAAACACTTCGCCGAGGACGCTCTGGGGCTTGGCGGCAGGAGCGTGTGTGGGGGCGCCGCAGGAACAGTTGCCCACTGCACTGCTGAGGAAGCCCAGGGAGAGGAGCTGTGCCTGGAGGGGGCTCCTCTCCCGGTCTCTATCTCTCTCCATGACTCCCTTGCTTGGCAGGTCAGGGGGCAGCTCCGTGAGGGGACAGGGGGGCGGGGAGTCACTGGGCACGCGGATGAAGCAGATGGCAAAGGGAACAGTTTCTCGGACACTCCGCAAGTCCTCCACCTGCGCGAGGGAGAGCGTGTCCTGGTTTAT
This sequence comes from Atractosteus spatula, assembly GCF_055471065.1. Classification (NCBI taxonomy): domain Eukaryota; kingdom Metazoa; phylum Chordata; class Actinopteri; order Semionotiformes; family Lepisosteidae; genus Atractosteus; species Atractosteus spatula. The sequence continues at coordinate 43,499,282 of NC_142712.1, read as the reverse complement.
GGCGTACAGCAGGATGGGCACCACGCCCCGCAGGCACTCCTCCAGCACCTCCTCCAGGGGCTGCACACTGGGGCACGGCACCACCAGAATCTTGCACTCCTGCCCAGGGAGAGAGGAGAGATGTGAGGGAGAACGCGGTGCCATGGCTCACTAACAGCAGCTCCAGGCTATCTTGGCGTTCGCCACACCCCACGCAAACTCGAAAAGGGCAGCTGAATTGATAAATTAATAAAGCACTGGTATTAGATTAGATTAGACCTTCTGAAAAGTTGTAATTGAATTAAGATGAATTACAACACTTAGGCCCTCTCTCAATGGATTGAGTCTTCTCAGCAGTATTTTTAGCAGCTCTGTCAGGGCCTCACAGGATCTGACAGGACTCCCTTCAAAAGATGAGGACAGGATGTCTCTTGGGGAACAGGGGCTGTTTCAGAGGGACCCCCCTTTTCCAAACAATTTAAGTCTTCGGCTTCAGCTGCACACATCTACTCACAAGCTGTAATGACACAAATATTATATAGCTCCACATATTGGCTGACAGAACCTCACAGATGGCACTGTTACAGTTTGAAAGAGTTTACAGCCGTCTGCACCAGTCAAGCACCTAACCAATGAATCTACAACCGAATCTTCCAGAAATGACTTGTTCACTCATGTGCACACCGACCAAGAAAAGTTGTTAAGTTGCTTCTAACCACCTCAAAATATCATCAAGATTTAAATCTCAAATTACACCTTGATATTAAAGAGAGCCTTTAACATCAAGAATCTTGCATTCACAAAATCGGAGGCGCACCCCATGAATGAACAGACATTCAGTTCAGAAATTTACACTCTAAACGCCAACACACAGACGTACTGAGGCAATAGCTGTGACTCTCCGGGGCCAGCTTCAAAGCCCAGAGATCTAAACCTCTCCAACCAGCCCAACCATGAGGCTCTCGGCTTTGGAGAGTCATGGGACCCCTGGAGCACAAGGCAGCACACTGGAATCCTGACATACGTCACTTGTCCGACCTCTGACCCCGACATGAGCCAGGGGAAAACAAAGAAAGACAAGGTAGGAGGGCTGTGCTGAGACAGAAACAGAGCCAGAGACGCAGGGTAAAAAGGACTGAGGGAAACCAAGACAGATTGTGAAAGACAGGAGGAGAGTAAGATGGCGAACAGAGAAAAGGAGAACGAAAGGGTGGCAGATATCAGAGAAGAAGAAAGGGATACTGATATGATGACTCACTTGCACTGCATGTAAACAAAAGAGACAGCCAGTGCCGTCTCTAGGCGACGGGAGCTGCAGGCGACTGTTTGGTCGTTGCAGAGCGAGTGAGACGCTGCCAACTTTTAAGCAAAAGCAAAAGCAACTCAGAGATCAAAAATTTTATTCCAAGGCAATAAAGGCAAAATAAACTGCTGGACTCCTGAAGAGATCTAGAGAGCTCCTGTAATATGATTAAAAAAACTGCTGTGTAAGCCTGAATACTCTTTCTGTCCTTTTGATGCAATAAATTTCTTTTAAAAAATCACAACCACACTGCAGGGATGGTACACTGCCAGGTTTATACTCTAGTTTCATAATATCGTATTCCTATTTGATATGGGTAATATATACCCATTTCAGCATACAGCTTGTCAGTAAGGGATAAATTCACAGGAGCTGTGCTAGTCACCACAAACAGCCCAGGCAGAGAGAAGAGCAAAACAAAAACAAATTACCACAAATAAAAAGTATAACAAAGCTACTTCAAAAGTCAAACTAGTCTTCCATGAATGGATAATCTTAACAAGAAACCTTCAGTTATTTTTCAAGCTCCTGCATAACCATACACTGCAAGAGAAGGGGGAATTGCTTTACCGCCCTATTAAAAAAAAATAATTAGCAAGTTCCTGCTTTAAGCTGCAAATTCCAAAAATAGCCCCTCTCCCAGAGAGGCGGCCAGTTTGTCATGCCCCTGTGAATAAAGCAGGGGGCTGAGGAGCAAAGAAAAACAGGGCAAAACAAACAAAGCCTGTTCTCCACACCTCTATGTGTAAAACACATCCTTAAGGCCCTGCAGCAGTGGGTGCATGGGTGCCAGGGTGCCAGGGTCCTCTCCAACAGCCGGGTCAGTCCCCGAGGGACATGTGACAGGACACAGGCAGGCTAAGCCCCCCACCAGGATAACTGGGTCCCTCTGGCTGCCTGGAAGAGCTTCCCCAGGGCTAATCCTCTCTCTGGGCAAGCAGCTCACACCCCACAGCTTATCCAGGGGGATAAGAAGGTATGCAGAGCTGTGGAAATCTGACAGTGCTGATTTACACACATCATAAGCTGACAGATAAGGCAGCTGTAAAGGGCTAATGTAAACATTACAGCTAATATCTACTTTCTCCCATCTCTTCCCACAGTAAACTCAGGAGTAACTCAGGACCGAGAATGCAGACAATACAGTGTCTAGCAATGCACTATGGCCCACCAAGCAAGGCTTCCTGTTCATCGTTCTTCTTCGGTTTTATCCTCATGCACTTTACATACAGGGAAAGCTGATCTAAGAGACTACTCCATTTCAAGACTGTTTTTTTTTTGCTTTTAAAGCAGTGAAAATTTCTGACCAAAGGGTCCACAGGCAGCTCATCTGGACCAGCAGCCCGCTCAGTGCTGTGCAACAGATGTCCTGTGGAAGAACAGGCCACCGGCATGCAATCAGGGAGTGGAGACGCCCAGCGTGATCAGCCAGTCTTTGAGGCTCAATCACAACTGAACTCTCTGTGACAAACCTTACTTCAACAGCAAATACAAATACCCTGAATTAAGATGTAAGATGCTGTTCCTTACTCTGCAAAACAAAAAAGTCTTTGTCTTTTCTTCCTAATGTGAAGTTCCTAATTCTGGAGATAAAGTGCTTTGAATTACTCATTTATGTCACCAGACAACTGATAAAGCAGCCCTTTGAAGGAGGAGAATCAGAGGGAATAAACCCCCTGGAAGACACTGGTCCCAGGACACCCAGGAGAGCAGGCAAGACAGGAAATTAACACAATCAAGCCAATGAAATAAAAATGAAGGTGCGTTTTAAACCTTGGGACAAGTGCTCTTTCAATGAAGCATCTTGGCGGCCCTGAGGCCACAGCCCGAGCTGCCCCTGAGCTCTCCACCGCTTGGCAGAGCTCACCACGCCCACAGCTCCGCCAACGCAACAGAACCTCCCACAGCAACGGCTTGACATGGCGTGAGGCGTGCTCAAGGACATTAACCAGGACTGAGACACAGGAAAGCCTTTCCAAGTCAACAATTAATTGCTGCAGTAATGCAAGATACTGGGATTCCAACTCTGGAATTCCATCTGGAGACCCTGTGGTCTAGAAATCCTGTTATGCTGGACTGCCCCCTACCTGCAGCAGCTGGTGGTGCAGTGTGACCTCCAGCTCGGCCTGCCGGTGGGCAGGGTCCTGGCATTCCTCCTGGATCTCCAGGTCCTCCTGTGGCACAGTGTCCCAGCGCCCGCGGTGCCCCGCCAGCTGATGCACAAGTTCGTACTGATCCGGCAGCGCTAGGCTGAGCCGTGTCTGTCGCCCGTGCGTGAAGCGCAGCCGCCGTCTCTTACAGCCACCCGCCCCTCCACAGCCTCCGCTCTCTGGCCCCGTGGGCAGCAGGCGCTCCCCTAGCAGGCAGTTCACCAGCTGGTAACGGGCACCACAGTCCTGCCCCAGGATGACAATGTAGGGGGTGCAGCCAACACTGGCTTGGAGGAACTCCTCCTCATGGCTGGGGAAGGAGATGCAGCCTAGCTGCCCTGCAGATAGAGGAGGCATGGATGAAAAGAAAAAGAAAATTAAAGATGGGGGGGGGGGGGGGGAGGAAAGGAAAAATACAATTATAGCAAGCCTTACAGGCTGGGTTTTCCTTGTCATGTTTCAACTCTACTCTCACGCTGCAAGAGAGAGGATTATTATCTTACTTATTATCTGTTTTCCAGTCTCTGCAGGTTCAGTGTCGAATCGGTTACACTCTGCCCTATTCCTGCTGCTCTCTACTTCCATGGCACCAACATGCAATCTAAAATTAATACAGCTAGAAGGAGAAAAATCACATTTTGAAAGACATATTGTATGAAGAGGTGGCATACTGCACACAGATATGAAACATGATACTAAGGCACTGTGCACTGCACCGTCTGCACAGCCCTGGGAATCAGCCCCATTCCTTCATCTTGCATCCACACTTGCCTGACGGTTTCCCAGTTTTCTTCTCCCCGATGATACCCCACTGAGTCTTTAAAGTCTACTGTTCCATCCTGCTGCTTCCTGTACCACCCAGCACTGAGGGACTCTCGTCCCGGTCAGGGCCACAGCTCCTCAAAGCCCACTCCAGCAGGACAGGCCACGTGACTGCTCATGCAATACCCTGGGGCATTTTTACAACCTCGCCATCACGCTTCCAGGAGGTGGGAGGAAGATGGGAGATTCCAAACCAGGTGACCCAGGGTAGAATAAAAACCCAACATGCACTTGGTGCACACCCAGACCCCAACAACCAAACTTTCCCCTCCTGAACCCACCCCCTGGACACACAGAGGGAAAACAGGCTCAACCTCGAGGGGCTAAACTAAACCAGTCTGAGGAAATTATAGGGCTTGTGCTGCAGAGCAGGCAGAAGCAGATTCTCAGCTTAACAAACAGGCTCGCAAAGCCTGACAGAGACAGAGAAGCTCAGTAAGAGAGGCAAGGTGTGGGCATGTGTTCTGCGCCACCATGCAAGACAGCTGCCGGAAGAGAAATGAGGGGCTCATCGGGGCAGAGGTGTCACACAGACAAGCCAGTCACACCGTCACACAGTCGCTCAGAGAACCTGAAACCCATCCAGACAAACTTCACTCTCAAGGCAGCAAGTTTCCTTCTGCAACTCTGCTCCACACTCCACCCTCCATTGCCTTGGGGAGAAAACAAAGAGTTGGAGTAAACTCCTCGCCTTGAAGCTGCTCGTTAAATATCACTTGACTGACTGTGAATTCAAACAACTTTGAAAAACAAAACTTAAACCCCTCATTCTGTAGGGTTATTGCGTTTTGCAACCTCGGACAGATAACGAAAATCTGCTCCATAGCTTAATTACAGAAAAACGTTTGTGAATAAATGACTCACTACCACCTAACACAGCAAGCAATTTCAGAAGTGTAAAACAAAATATTAAACCCTTCTCCCCGAAGAAAAAGGCAGCCAAACAAAAGGTATCAGACATTTTATTATTACCCCAGCACGATATGCCAATGGAAAACAGATGCTGAACAGTCTGCGCTGAAGCACGTGGAGAGATAGAGACAGTGATTCAGAGACAGGCCCAGGAGTGTCACTGCAGCAAAGCCAGGCAGCAGGCTGTGGGCTCAGGCTGAGCTGAGATTCCTGACATCTCTCAGTTAACAACAGGAAGCTAAGTGGCTGCCTGGGCCACAGGAGGAGCTGTGCTAATCAGAGCTGCTGAGTCATGATCCACTGCAGTTATACAACATGACAAAGAACAGGCAGTGGTCACAGGGCTCTCTCTCTCTCTGGGCCTAGGCTAGGTCCTATCACATGCAAGAATATCGGACACACTGTGAAGCCAGACAAGATTTTAAAATCGGCCATTGGGTGATGAATCAGAAATAGGTACCCGAGTTCTTCTCAAACATGGCCTTGACGCAACATAGGAAGCCCAAGTCCAAATTAAAGGCCGTACCTAGAGATCACGTCAAAGCCAGAAAGCTCAATCCAGAACGGTCACATTAAAAAATAAACATAAAAGAAACCCACAAAGCTATGAGGAGATTCTTCTGACACCCTCAGCGACGTCACAGCCCCTTTCCTTTTTCAGAGCTACCCTAACCACACCTGATCTGCACCACACAGCAGTCAATAATGCTTTTAGCAGTTTGCTTTCATGTGCAATCTCAAAATGGGATATAAAACTGAACAGCAGCTGTTCTAATACATAGGCTGGTTTCTGCACAGTTACCATGCTCAGCCACATAAGGCAGAGAGAAGTGCAGCGCTTCTACAACGTAACCTGAAAGCAGCCAGTTGATAAACTAGTCCGCCTACAGCAGGCTCTCTTTTCCCAGGGCTAAAGCCATTTAGAAAAGAACAATTAAATGCGCACAACTCTACAGGTGACTCACTCTCTAAACATTAACTGGGATTTACAACCACATTCACTCTATGTGCAGGGCAAGGATCAGGAAATTTCAGGCAAATCGCCCATTATGTTTTAACTAAAATCTCTAGGAAAAATTTGACTAGGAAAGGTTTGATTCTTCACAATTGCATACTTACTGATAAAAGAACAAAAGAAAACACTCAGGTCTAATGAATGTAAGTATTTTAAACATTTGATATCAAAGCCGCATCGCAGAAAAAAAAAAGTTCAAAACAATATGCACTACCAGAATGAAAGCCGTACTAGGTTAATAAGATAATTATAACCTAGATTAATAGATAATAATAAAGATTAATAAGATCTCCCAGAGCACTAACACAATCCTGGCAGCACCGACACACAGATGACCTGCTAACTAATCCTCTGGACAGAGAGCCACTCTTCCTGCGCAGCAAACTGGCCGAGCTCGGTCAATCCCAGTTGTCACCAACAATCGTGCACAGCTGGGAATGGCACTGGTAAGGATTCAGTTCAGGAGAAAATGCTGGACATAAGAGAGCCACCGTTCTGAAGAGTTTTGGAACGTCCTGCTGGAAAACTGAAACCCTCAAGCTGACTTGCAAGAATGGGCCGCAGGTCGACCCTCTGTTTCCTGGATTAAAGGAGATTCTGCCCACATCACAACAGCCAGCATCCCCAGGCGGACCTGAACAAGGGGAGCTCCAGTCATGTGATGAGCCGACGAGTGGGATTCCTTTTTCCTGGAGCTGGTCGTGCTGAAGCCACCGCAGTCAGACAGTGATGACACGGGTCCTGGGACAGTGTGGCCACTCCACGCTGGCCAAGACATGACCCGCCCCTCTCGGAGCTGGTCTCCTGGTTCCTCCGGACTCGCCCGCCGATTCCTAGAGCAGAACCCTCTGAATCATCATTCCCTAGGGCGAATTCTCACAGACAGGCCCTACTCACCCGTGCCGATAGTAACCAAGCAATCTTCATTGCTCAAGCATAACATGGTAAACCTGCAATAAAGTTACGCCTGTCTGAACACCTAGTGATACACGTTCTTCATCAAATCATACTGGCAAGTTGAAGTCATCTACAAACATAAGAAAGGCTTCAAATAGGAGGTGGCTATTTGGTCCATCTTGCTCCTTTGGTAGATGAGAAGCCATGGGAATTTGAACTTCCATTCAGCCATTTCCTGAAGGATCCCCGAGCCTGCGCCTCCACCACCCGGCTCAACACAAACGACCCTTTGTGCAAGACAGCATTTCCTATTCTCTCCCCTACACAAATTCTCTTTTATACTCCAACTGTGGACCCATGTCCTGGTTTCACTACCTGTGCCGCTTGGGGGTTTTATACACCTGGAACACATTTCTCCATCTCCTGCAACCAGGAATCAGGAGTGTCGCTCATCTTTTTCTTTCCAAGACATTTCTAAGGTTACATCATCCCTTTTGCGGAATAGTATCCAAAGCTGAGAGGAGTGTTCTAAGTGAAGTCTTGCTAATGCTTAATGCTTCATAAATATTAAAGTCTAAAACCCAAGAAGCAAATTACTAATTTTTTGCTCTACACCCACCTACTCCTGTACTCTGGCATCTTGTTTTATTGCTGTCCCACATTGTCTTCAGGAGGGAGACATAGAAGAAACTACATTAACACCTAGATAGCAGCTTCCTTTAGTCCACAACTGCCAACCAATAAGTTCACCATTTGTCCTACTTCCTGCCTAGTGGATCGCTTTGCACTTATCAGTATTACATTTAATTTGTGTCTGTCTGCTCCACCATTTTGTAACTCCTTTGCTGACCCATTTGTCTCTACCTCTGTTTTGTATCACGTACAGATTCAAATACTTTGCTAGCTAAACCAGAAGTGAAAAAATTAAGGGAAATCAGGAAGAGCAACTGGCCTAAAACAGATCCTATGGTATACCACACCCCGTTCCAGGTTCTGCACATTAAGATGATGTGGTATAGTCTCCTGATTCCTGATTCATTATTAATCCCACAGTATTGTACTTTCTTTTACTATGTGTCCTTATGAAATCACAGCAATCACTCGCAAGAAATGATACTATTATCAACAAACCTATTTGCCCAAACTGAAAATGAAAATGGCATTCTGCATGCATGAGCTGCTGATGTGAATGCTGACTGCCCCTCTAATGTAAAATGTAGAATGGTGTTCATCTTGTTCATCAGTATCAAGGTATAGAGAGATTATTGGACCACGGAAAAAATGAACCAGATAACAGGAGACAAAAGGTGGCCAGGGAGAAGAGCTCATACAACAGCTACACAAATTCAGGATTCAGCTACATGGGAACAGTCAAAGACAGTAGCCGGTGGATCTAAGGAAGGCCTTCATCCAGGAGTGGATCAAGAAAAGCTCACGGTGATTATACACGTCTTAAACAAGGGCAGGAATGACGTTCCATATTCTTCTAAATCTCTTGGAGAGGCTGAACATAGGAACGCCCTGAGGAAGCTTGCTTAGAAACATTACTGTTCCAATTAGGACATATGAAGCCTTTTCTGGGGCAAGGATGCAAACAGAAAGATTAACTTTCCAGATCAGCCAGTGTGGTGGAGGGAGAGCCAAGCACAGGGGAAGACAGTGAGAAGCGCAAAACCAAAAGTGCTGTCAGCATGGGTTTTTTTATGAGCGAGACAAACCTGCAAAAAGCCCTCTCTCACTCCACTAATGACAAGGCAAGGCCTCTGGTTAACAGCGTCTTTTCTCCACATTCAGCATGCTGGGACAGAGACCCAGTCCAGGCACAGCACTCTGAATAGAGCAAGCCTTGTGCTCTCTGAAACTGGTGACTCACAGCGATTTCATGGTATCAGTTCAGCTGGTACAGAGCAAGCCTGCTGCTTCCCAGACGCCTCTCACTGACCACACTGCCTCCAGCACAGAGAAGCCCTTTCCCTCACTTCCACACCTGCAGACAACCAATCCCTCCTGATGACTCCTCTCCCACACACACAGCATCTCAGAATGGCTCCAAGCTACAGGCCCAGCACTCCGGTAGTCTGCCAGCACCTCTTCACACGAACCATCCCCACCCCGTCCTCTGGCTCTCTTTCCATAGGTTTCATCTGCTGCACCTTTTATAGAAGAGCTACAGCCACTGCAGGATTGAACAAACGAGTCCCCTGGAAATTTGTGTGCACTCAACCTCACTCCAAGTACATTTCAAATTCCATTTCTAACTGAATAAACTGGTCAATTACACCAACGGTACAACTTATATTTTATCATCATGAAGAAGGCAGAAGCCTGTAAGGAGGCCTTCAAGAGTGAAATTCTTTACAATCACAGCAAACACTAATTGGGGAAAAATAACTGCCAGATATGCAACAAGATAAAAAGTTGCTAAAACACACAATCCTCTGATGCATTTTATTGATATATTCTCCAGCCTTCAAAACTGTGCGATGCATCTGTCATGAGCACTTGGCAGTTCCAATGAATAACAAACCCCCTGCGCCTTTGTTTGCCAGACTGTCACTCCTTCACACCTCGGCAAGAGAGATGACCACCTGAGTTTGAGCCGACTCCTTGACTCGACAGGGGTGTGAGCCACAGATCTCATCCTGATGAACAAGGGCTTCACAGAGGACACACCTCTGGCTAAAGATTGAACAGTGTTTAAAATGCATTTGAAATGTTTCTCTAAGCATTAACGGTTTTTATGATAAATTTGAGTACAGCTGCAGAGTTTGCACCTACCTGTAAATGAAAGCCCTTTTGTATTTGACCCCAAGTGTGCATCAAAAAAACACACTGACATTACCCAACTCTAGGAAATGCAGAGACACCTGTATCTTCCCCATTAATTAAAACATGGGCCCATTTATGACTCCATTCATTTCTTCAACCAAATTATCTTTAGAAGAAGGCATTGAGCCTAAGCCTAACCCACAGGCATAGGGTACAAAACAAGACCGCCCCCTGTGAGCCCAAGGGCTGTGAAGCATCACTGCTAACTGCCACTCCACTGTCACGCCAACTAACAAAGATTTCAATATACTGCAGTATTGCAGGCTTTTCATACATTCTCACCTTTTTAACTTTTTGGAATTAGTAAAGCTGTGAATTAGTTCCAAGGTGGTGGTGGTGGTTTAAAATTAAACTTAAAACCTGTTTTTTTTGTGAACCAGCCTTTTAAACTTCTTTTATTCTCTTCTGTGTTCTAACAGTTTTCTCTTTTCCCCCCACTCTGTTCCTAAATTTAGTTTTACCACCAGCTTTAGTTTGTTCCACTCTAGTCTATTCATTGGACGATACTGATGGACGGCCAGAGATCCGACAGGTGGCCACTGAGGAAAGATCCCAAAATGATGTCCAGCAGGGATGACAATCGGAGCTCCACTCTGGGATGATAAGTGAGTACACAGCTTAGCTGCAGGCACACTTAAAGTTGAGCTGGAACAGCAATCAGCCTCCAAGCTTGAGACAGTAGCCTTTACAAGTTCTTTGCAATCACCAAGCAATTGTCACTGACCACAGCATTTGCTAATCAGGCAAGGAGTGAGGTAATATGTCAACAGCATGATTAACACTTTCCTAACCTTTGGATCTTTATGATCACTTCTGTTTGTACACAAGGCACTCAAGCCAATCAAGAGAAGTATCTGTCTCCAACCACGACTCTTTTAAAAGCGAGAACGGGAGCCATCGCTGTTGAACAAGTATGCATCCATCAGACACAGTGCCCTTTCCTAACACAGCAAGTTCCTTGTTGTTAAAAAAAAAAATCACTGCTGGGGACAAACTTTGGATTTCAGCAGCAGCTCAGAAAAGCACTAAAACCCAAACTGGCACCAAGTGCCACCCTTTTCGCAGGCCGGCGCAGAGCCATGCCAGCTCGCCGGAGACGCAGCTGATTCAAGTGGCGCAGGGAGCCGAACACAGGGGCCTCTGTGTGCCGAGGCTGCCAGCGCAAACTGAGCTCTGGGTCCAATCGCAGCCGCCTGGGCCACCCTCTGCCCTGGCACCCCTCTCACCCGCCACGGGGCTTTGTCAATTCACCACATTCATCATCGGCTGAACTGCAGACATGCCTGCTGCTCCAGGTGACCCTGAAGGTGCAGAAAGAGAGCTCGAAGCACAGCAACCTGCACCACGAAAAACAGAGGACCACAGTCTGAAGAGGAGAAAAAACAATCATAACAATACTCGCTTTCCAAAACCCAGGCTCTTTGGTTTTAATTCTAGAGATCCGGTTTCATGGTGTGAGAAAATTATACTTGCAAAAATCCTGACTTCATAAATCTGTATGCGTAAACCTCAAAGAGAGGGATATTACAGGAGCTCCTTTAAAGGTCTCTCTTTGAACTTCTCATATAAGATGTAGCCTGGGAGAGGCAGGGCTTAGAAAAGCAAGGTACACACTGTGCCTGCATCTAACGACCCGAACTGGCGACGCAGCCTCGGCCTCTCTCGACGAGAGGCAGCAGAGGCCTGGTTTGTGACATTGCCGCGATACCGCAAACCTGCTCTCATCCCCACGGCACTCTGGGCTTCCATCACTCACTTTTAAACACTTTCCTTACACAAAAACGAGCCAAAGCCCTCAACAACTATACACACTGAATGAATTGTTAATGGACGTTCTCTGACATCCTCTCCTTGAAGACGTGATGATACCAGCACGACACCGAAACAAGAACTTCATTTTTCCAGTGCTCCAAGACTTTTCCTTTCCCTAGAAGAGGTGGCTGAAGGACGGGCTTCATTTCCTTTTGGTGGCGCAGTGGTTTCACATGAAAACAAAGTCAGCAGAAGAGGAAAAGATCCTTTTTTTCTGTGAAAATCCTCACCTCCCCCTTTAGGCTGCAAAACAACCCACACGTGTCTGTGAACGAATTAGCTGAGAGTTGCACAATGTACAGAGGTCTCCCTCCTCACAGCCCCTAATCCGTCCTGTGGGCTCCTTTTCCAAATCCCCCTCGTCCATCTGCAACTGCAGGCCTGTCGGGAGCCTGCGTCTGTGTGCATTTCACATAACACTTTCACAAAGCTCTGGCTAACCACTGTTCTCATCCAAGTGCCGCCTGCAACATCATTGGCTGTTAACCATACAAGTAAAAAGATTTTACTGGTCTTTTACCAGTCTGAAGGCGATTTAAGAATGATGTCACCTCATGCATCTCTACAGTAGGACGGACAATTAATGCTGGTGTCCAGCATTACACTAGAGCAGCTGCCTGCCTCTTTCCAAACCAACTTCACCCGCTTATTCAATATGAGACCAAATTCCACACCAGCCCGACCCACACCGCCTCCTTCTCCAACAAACAACATCTGGAGTGTGCTATTATTCTGATCCCTGCTACTGCATTACGCCAATACTGGCCAATTTTTAGAATCTTAAATTTTCTTTCAAAATAGAGCACAAAGAGCTCATTATATCAGTATTTTTCTTTGTAGAGGGTCCTGTGTTGACACTGCAGGCCGTGCAAACAGATAAGCACACTATCCTGGATTCACTGGCAGTACCACAAGGTAAAATGATTTCTCAAGCACTAAGGGTTCAGAAAAAGCCAGCAAGTTCATCCTCGAGTCAATACAATTTGGCCAGTATAAGGGTAAATTAAGACAAATGAAGAAATAAAGGGACATACTCAGATTGGGCACCTTTTCATTTTTATCCTCTGTCCAAACTATCCAGATGGGAGCACTGGGCTTGAAGAAGCTGCCTATGAAATAGATTCATTGTTGTGAACCGATAAAAAAGGCCAACAGTGTTAGGATACATTATTAGATGTATAGGATTCAGGCTTCAATCAAAGAATTATGTTCAGAAGAGCTGTAAAACCATACTTCAAATACTCTACATAAATTTGCTCACCAAGTCGCAAAATGAAACTGCTACTGTGGCACCAACCCAGAGAACAGTGACCACATACATTTTCTGACTTAAATGAATGTCTAATGCTGGTAGGCTGAAAGAACTTCTTTAGGTCTTGAACATAGAAAACTACTACGGGACCTGTATTAAGGGCACTGTATTCAAAATCCTCAAAGGCATGGACAAAATCCAGCAAACTTCAAAGGCAATGGTGAATCTTGAACACGAGGGCAAGAGAGCGAAAACTACAGGGAAGTGCATTTAGAACAGGAGGCCCTTCTTTACACAAAGGGCTGTGGTAGTGTGGAACAAGCTATACTGCCATATTGTCAAAGCCTATTCCATGGTTTCTGCCTGGTTCGTTAGGACCCTCGGATCAATTGGCTATTACCAACCTTACGGGCCTAATACACGCCTCTCGGTTGCAACCTTTTACGCAAGATGTGTTGTGTTCCGCTTACCTGCCTCCGGTGCAGGGATGTCCGAGCTCGGAGCTGCGGCGCAGGCGTTGCTGTAATTCTGTTTCATCTCCCGAAAGAACTTGTTGGTCTCTTTAAGGTTCTTCTTCAGCAAGATGGAGTTCTTGTTGTAGTTGCTGAAGATACGAGTCAGCTCCCGGGCCATAGGGGTAACTTTCTGCCCGGTACCCGTACCGGTACCGCCACCGCCGGTTCCGTCCATGTCTTGTGCCCGATGGCGGGAGTGGCTGCAGGGCTCCAAAAGCGAAGAGCAGGCCAGTGCCCCCCTCTTCCTCGGTGATCACGTCCGTACCCTAATACTTATATAATCCAACCTAGACGGTCAAAACACCCTAATTTCGTAACGGTGTTAAACTGTTAATCTCCATGCACACGGGAATTAAGGAGGGATGTGTGGTTGTGGTTGTTGTAGTGGTGGGGGGGCGTATTAGTGTGTTAGTGTTCAGTGTAGTGTGTAGCTATTCTAGCAACTCTAGTACAGAAGCCGGAAAAAAAATCAACGTTATTCATCTAAATCTGAATACGAAATACGATTTACAATTAAAAAAAGACTAAGGACAGAAACAAAAAGCGGTTCTGTAGGGAGTTTTTTTAACGTCCCCAAACACCGATATCGTACGACTCTCTCAAATCCCCTTACTGTGGGGGCGGCAGGTCGGTCAGGATGGCCCACGGGACTCCCTCCCCGTCGCACCCGACCCGCTGTCCACCCGGGAGCGGCCAAGGCCCCAGCAATACCCGGCGCTTTCCCCGAGGTACCCCGCCCGCTGTCTGATCTCTCTAGCGGAGAACTGTCCGGGTGCTCCGGGGCAGCGCCGCCCAATCCCAGCACCAGGGAGGTCAGGGCGCAGGCACTCCGACAGAGGCGTCCCGGTGCACTCGGGAGCCGCAGAGCGGCGGTCTGAGCAGCACCTCGCCGAGGAAAGCAAGCGAGCAGCCGAAGAAGAGCCTCGGTCCTTCCAGGTGCCCTGTGTGCCAAATAACGCTACCAACGGCAGTTAAGCGCATCCAATGAGGCAGGACGCAGTTAATCATCAGACCTGGGCGACTTGTCTAACTGCGGGCATGCCGGCAGGGCGAAGCCTTTTCCGAAGCGCCAAAGCCAAGGCTGCCGGAGCCGAGCGCCTGCAGCCGCCCGGGGGAACAGCCAGCTCCTGCCGCAGCCCAGCGCTGGAGCCGAGCAGCGCCGCGGCTGTTTCAACAAAGGAGAAGACGGGAGAGGCAAGCAAACATGACTCCCCCGGACATGTACGGCACGCAGTCTCCTCGGAGTGAGTTTTCCAGCACAGGAAGCTCCGATTCCCAGAAAAGTAACTGTGTACTCGCGGAAAATTGCTCTAGAAACGGGTAAATCTCGGATCAGACATGAACAAACAATCCGCAGTGCGCCGGGGAGGGATCTTTCATAGGGGCAGACTCGCAACAGGGCATCCTGGGATTTGTAGTCCGGTAAAGGATCAATTGCTGAAAAACAGTGCAGATTTTGTGCTGGAGATTATGCGATGCCTGGTCGGATTACCTAGTTTATATATTCTTATTAACATGCACACTTAAACGTAAATTAAGAAAATCTTTCACAAAAGGCTCAGGAAAATGTCCAGCCTGGAACAGCAGGCAAAACTACACATAACCACGAAGTGTTGGTTATTACCAAAGCCCTGTTAAAGACATCCTGCGTGTGGGAGGTCATGTGTGTAGGACTGCACAAAGAGCTGCAGCCAGCAGCACCAGCATTCAGCATTGTGACAGAAAGCTCTTGTACCTAAGCAAACGTATAGCGAATGAAGGACTTAAGAGTGATTGAATTATGATAAAAAGTATGGTTGTCTTGTTTATTTCAATAATGTACAATTAGGGAGACATATGAACAAATAGCACATATAGCTTACCCACAATTGAATGTTATCGATTTAATGTGTATTATTACTTTTGTATTTCAATGCGACGATAAAGCAGCAAATGCTTACCGATTATCATTATAGTTGTTTCTTGTATGATACACTCACTGCGCCTTTAATATAAAAAGACTACATGACATAGCGTGAGAATAATTTTAGAAGGGCTGATTATAACCAGTAGTGCGAGATCCATGCCTTAAAAGGGGAAATTCAGAAATAGTTCTTTGTCGTTCTGTGTTGTGAACAGGGGGCGCCTGTTTTGGTTTCAGTTGGTTTGTGGCATTCCACGTGTTGTAGTAACCAGATGATCCGCTAGGCGGCGCAGATTCCCAGGAGTGGTAAAACTACCAAGGTCTGTGGCTGTGTCATATACTGGGGTCTCACCCTAAATTCTCCTAAGAACTTAATGACGTTGATAAGATCACTTTATTGGCTATATACAATTTTTGTATTAGGAATTTGTCTTTTTGCATACCCCAACTTGCTCTCCATGAGACACACAGACAGGGAGAAAAGCTTGGGGTCAGAGCGCAGGGTCAGCCATTTATATGGCGCCCCTGGGGCAGCTGGGGTAAGGGCCTTGCTCAGGGGCCCAACGGAGTAGGATTTCTCTGCCAACCGTGGGATTCGAACCAGCAACCTTCCAGCCACAGCACCACTGCACCACCCCAGTGGTGTACATCCTGGTTGTGGCCATGTAGCTTTTGAATTGATTTATATCTTAAAACCAATAACTACATTTTTATACAGAAAATTAAACCAAACAATTAAATCTCTTTAAAAGAACGACATTACTCCTTACCTTTGCTAAATACTTTTTTCTACCCATCACAGGAAACTACACTATAGCAAGGCAATTATTTTCAACTTTTATTTGAAATTTAATTTTAAAATTTTAACTTAACTTAATCAATTTATCTTTTAATTAAATGATGCCCAGTATTTTCTTGAAGTTGTTTTTGTTTGAATAATTTAGTCTCCTCCAGATTCCGTTGCCATTTTTAAATAATTTATCCTGTTTATATCACTGTTATTTAATTTTTTACAGTTGTCGTTACAGACACTGTTCTATGATTTACAAAAACTGTTGCCATGGTAACTGATTCTCTGGTTAAGTTTCACAGAGCTAATTTCCATCAAGTATGCCGGGGAACCAAATAAGCATTATGCTACCTGAAAAACAATTCAAGAGGATTTTGTGCACTGATTAAATGGTTCCCCTTTGTGTTTCCTGTCCTTTGGTTGTGAGTACATCTGGAGAACATAGCTGTTTCACACTGGAGTATTAGGTAGCACAGCCACAGACAGTAAGAAGCACAGCAACAACAACAACAACAACAACAGAATCACCCTAGTATCATACTGAAGGCAGTACAACTAGCAAGTGGTATCTCTGCTGTAGTGCAGTGTTGAGGACCTAGTAACAGACACACACAAAATAAATACTGACAGAAAATGTTTCAACTATTTTCTTTCAGTGTAAAACCATTCTGTCCTGTTTTTTTCACAGTTAGAGTGGGAAAAAATGCTAAACCATTTTCACCCATGACCACTTGTAGTCAAAAATATTTCCTGAAATCTAAATTTCAGATTGCCCAGCAGCCATATCACTCTGCAACTCACAACTGGCAACCCACTGAAGCTAAGCAGGTGTGAGCCTGGTCAATACCTGGATGAGAGACCTCCTGGGAAAACCTGTGGTTGCTGCTGTAAGAGGTGTTAGTGGGGCCAGCAGGGGGCACTCACTCTCTGGTCCATGTTGGTCCTAATGCCCCAGTATAGTGACGGGGACACTATACTGTAAACAGGCGCCGTCCTTCAGATGAGGTGTAAAACTGAGGTCCTAACTCTCTGTGTCATTAAAAATCCCAGGGGGGTTCTCGAAAAGAGAAGGGCTGTAACCCCAGTGTCCTGGCCAAATTTCCCATTGGCCTTTACCAATCATGGCATCCTAATATAATCCCCATCTATGAATTGGCTTCATTACTCTGCTCTCCTCCCCACTGATAGCTGATGTGTGGTGAGCGTTCTGGCGCACTATGGCTGCCATTGCATCATCCAGGTGGGGCTGCACATTGGTGGTGGTGGAGGGGATCCCCATTACCTGTAAAGCACTTTGAGTGGAGTGTCCAGAAAAGCGCTATATAAGTGTAAGCAATTATTATTATTAATAATTGCCAGCTCCAGAATAACACACTCACAATTTCTAGAATGTTCCTCCAAATACAAGCGAAACATTGTAATCCAATATGTTTTGCTGTTTGCATCTCTGTTAGATGCTCATGGGAATTGATTGGGTTGTGTGACTCAGGACAGTGTCCAGGACTTGACCTGTTTGGATGTTATTCTTCTTCTTCTCCCTTTAATAAATACATTTAGAATTATAAATGCTGAACTCTTTGATCAAACCAGAATATTTGAAATTACTACTAAAAGATAACTGACAGTGGTCTGGAAAGAAGACCACTACAAATGTAGGCCTCTGCAACAAAGTGTTTGAGAGGTAATATAGTTGATGTATAGTTTTCTATTAGAATAATTGTTTCTACTGCTGTTACAATAAGTAGCAGTACAAGATCTGTAGAAGTAGTTGTCCTTGTTGGCTTGTTATTTTGACAGCTATGTGCAATTCAGATAGTGTGAAGAGACTGATAAGAGATAATGAGGGAAGACAGATGGAAAGGAAGAAAAAACATTTTAAAAAATGAAATCATGCAGCTGCTTATCACTTTGTGGGAAAAAAAAGACAGAAGCATTTTAAAAACAGTTATTGCACTCAGGAGGGATAAACAGCTGTTATTATAGTCAAATCTGTCTGAGCTATATATGTTCTCAATGTACAGTGTGGAGTTAATTAATCTTTAATGCCCCATTCCCTGCCTGTGCAAACTCATCAAAAGGCACCACAATGAGGCTGTTAATAATTGACACCACGGAAGGGGCTGGTGTCATGGGTAGCTGGCCTGATTCCAGCACTGTCCTCTCATTAGCACAGAGACACTGATTGGCACCCTGACCCTAAGTGAATGTTGTTCTCTTTGCCAAGCCCTCTCCCCCTTGTAAAACAAAAGATCCTTCAAGACCCATGCAGATATCCACTGGCCATGATTTACTGCTGCTATTGGGCACTCAGTGCCATCCTACAGAGCTGCACGGAAATAGATCTGGGAGGGTACGTGCTTCCAGCTGGATTGTGAAGTTAGGAGGAGTTTTCATCATGTCGTGCACTGTGCCACTGTAGGAACTGTGGGATAATGGCTCTCATCACAAGACTGCAGTAGAAGCCAGCAATCCAACAATAGACTTGTTCTTGTTGTTTTGCACTTTTCCAAAGATGTGCGCTGCCCCTTTGACAGTATAACCAAAACAAGCAATGCTGCCCTCCCTGCCTGCCCTCTTCCAGTGAGGCCTGCACATAGATATGAAGCAAAAAGGAAGACATCAGTAATACACTGAGGCAGAATTAATCTCTGATTCCACTTCTCTGCTACCAGAGCAGCTAAAAAAGGACACAGTCCAAGGAATCATGTGGCCTCTGTGAAAGCAACATGCTTTCAAATTGAATTACAAGCGCACCTCATCCTCAATGGAGCACGGGATTAATAAGATTAGCCTGTCCTGCCAGGGTTGTTCAGGAGGGAGGCTGATCTCCAAAACAGCAGAGCTTGCTGGTAGGAATGGGGGGGGGGCCTCAGGGGCCCTGCAGCAGCCCTGGCATACAGCACAGGGCCTGGCACCCCTCTGCAGTGCCACCCTTCATGTCCATCATCTCCTGAACCCTCATAGGCTGCTCAAAGCTCGTGAGTAAATTTCTATACGTTTTTCTTTTTGCTTTTATTCCCTTCCTTTTTAATGCAGACATGTTTTTGATAGATCATACTTTTTTTTTAATTAAAGCTACAGGAAAAAGCCAAGTTCCCTCTCAACAGTCCCGTGCTGTTCACTAGAATGGTCACCGATTAGGCTTGGCTGTTCTGTAACTACAAGTTTCATTCTTGGCAGGCTTGGCAGGATACTGTGTTTTTTTTCAGTGAATTACATTTTTGGAGCCATAACAGTTGATTCCTCACCCCTCTTCACTGGTCAGACCTACAGGCCAGGACAGAGCTTCCTGAATTGAGACTGTGAGACTGTCCTCACAGCTGCGGTTCTTAAGCTTTACTGCAGCCTGCACCCCTTTGGTTCTCAAAACATGTTCTCGCACCCCTTATCAAATATTTCGGAGGTGGGTCAGTTCCTTAAACCTATGATCTGTCCTAACTATATAATAAAATATATAGAATAGGTTAACTGCATACACACACGATACCAGAGATACAGGCTCAGACACACATACAGAACAATACCCAGCTGGACCATATTGAGACTCCAGCCTCTGCTTCTGCCTCTGCCTCGTTATACTGTTCCAGTGGGTGGAAAGTGACATTCCAGCCTGCACTACACTGAACACTACAGAACAGGAAAACACAAACATTTATTCAGATTTAAATAACATCCATTTAGCATTCTTATATATGTGATGCTTTAATAATAATCAGCATTTTTTACATCAATACAGATAAATCTTCTAGATATCACATAAGTATACACATAAGTGAATATATAGGCATAGATATATTGATGCATAGATACACTGATATATAGACATACATTGATATATTGATTAAACAACAAAATGTTATATTTAGATGTTATAGGACTTGAGAAATATCTTTCTTACATTTATTCCTGATCACTCAAATACAATCTTATTTTTAAGATGTTCCAAATAAGTCATTACATTTAAAAGATTTTAAAACCTTATTGCACTATGAACAATACTAAGGAGAGCCGTGTTCAATGGGATCTCAACCACTGAAATTGTTTTAAAGGAATTTTAAAGGAATGCAAAGTACTGTAGGTCCAGGCAGCACACAGCCTCTGCAAACAAGCCTAGGAAATGGGTGTGTGGAGCACAGTTCAATGACGTCTCCATAAATCAACAGCAGTGTAAGAAATAGTGTGAAGATTTAAACTGGTTTTTATTGTACTGTCGTAATAACCCATCTCCTCCAATCTTAATTCTTCATGATTTAAAGAAACCTGGGGGATCTGCAGGTCTGTGTGTGCTCAGAGTAGTGTGGCACCAGATAGTGTGCTTAGAGTAGTGTGGCGCCAGATAGTGTGCTCAGAGTAGTGTGTTGTCGGACAGTGCACTCAGAGTAGTGTGACACCAGACAGTGCACTCTAAGAGTACAGAGTAGTGTGATGCCGGACAGTGCACTCGGAGCAGGAGCTACACCAGACAGTGCGTTCAGACTGCGTTCACGTCATGTTTTCTAACTTGAAAGCGTTTTCAGAGTTTATGTCGCATCTCCAACATTATATTAAAGACATTCCTACACGGGAAAGAGAGCATTATATTGTATTGCCTGTGTTTCTTTGGAATGATTTTATACAAAACCAAAGACAGACTTAAATGCTTGTCACTAACTGGTCAGAATCTATTGACATTATACGGTCGTCTTGAAGGATTTCAAGCAGTCCGATTCGAAAGCTTAAAAGGTCTCGCACCCCTTTCTAAAACTAAATTAAACCTGTTCTCGGTCTTAAATGTAATTCCATTTGGTTTCCAGTTCGTGGGCACTGGTCTCGACCTCCGGTCTCCTCATGTAAAATAAACCGGAGAAACATCCCACACCGCACCACACGCCCAGTCACTGACAGCTCTCACGAGGCGGAGACGTAGCAACCACACTTGACAACAGATCCACTCGGCCTTCATTGGACGAAAAAAACCGTTAGCTGACCCTGTCAAGACGCTCACTGGCTGCTGCAGCTGTCACTCTCCTTCGCTTGTCTCCGCCTTCCCTGTGGTTGCAGTTAGGAGAGGAAAGAACCGCTTGCTGTGAACAGGATTGTCACAGATATTGAACTAAAAACATAGAAACCTGCGGCTTTGAGAAGCAATGCATTTTAGACTTTAAATGGATGTTTTTGTACAGGTGAAGTCGAAGAAGCTTTAGTTAGGGCCTTCGGTTTTAAAATAACTGGAACTGATCTGTGCACTGCGGTTGTGTCCTGGCAACCTGAAATAGTATTAATTTACCGGTGCTTGTGGCCGGAGGGAGGCTTCGTAGTGACCGTATAAAACCGAGACCCGCAAGCAGATCCCTTCCAGGCTTCCCGATCTCCCATCCAGCGCGCCCGCAGGATTTTGTACGTTTTCAGGCTGATGTGGGCGGCATCTTTTAAAATTGGGGGATATATATTTTTATCATGGTATTCCGTTTCGACTTCGGTGGCTCTCCTAGCTGTCAGGCAGTCGTGGTTAATTTGTGGGATATGGAATTCTTTGTAGTTAGTCTGTACTGCACGAAAGTTTTAATGGACTTCCAAGTATAAATTTTGTTTTAAAATATTCAACATAAACGAAACTTATCTAAATGATTCGGTTTAATTTTTGCCGTTTCCATTAAAAGGCGTCTTTGAATAGATACAGTACATAAATTCAACGGAAGAAGATACGATTGTGCAATGTAGGCGCATCCACTGATGATGTAGCTACCGCAGAGGGAGAGAGTATTATTGACTGCTGGAGGATATAAACACGGGGATATTTTGTCCTCCTGTTCATGTGTTTTGAACAATAACCGGAGATGAAACGGTGCAAGTCTGACGATTTCAGCCAAGCTGAAGACGGCGGCAGGTCGGGGGGAGAAGACACCCCGAGTGTGTTCGTTGTGGAGGTGAAGACCGGGGACACAGCGGGGGGCACCCATGACGCCTGCAGCGAGGGCCCGAACCCGCAAGCCCCTGTAACCAGGAGTAAACCACCAGATCTGAAGGTATTTCGCTCTTTCCGCCGCTTCCTGCATGCATGTGAGATACCGCACAGCGGTCCTAAGGCGTGGTGCACCATGCACATCGCAGCTCTGACCAGGGACATCGAAGCAGCTGCCCCTCTTTTACTCAGTGCCTGCAGTAAGGCGATGTAGCCACATCACGGCAAGAGACCAACAAGAAAGAGCACGCTTTGTCTCTAAGCACTTCCGCTTAGTCCGGTTACTGTGATGTGTTTTCCATCGTGCGAGCACCTGCTGACTCAGTTTTTACTGCTGTCACCTTTCCACAACCCTCTGGCCGCACACCACAGCCCCCGTGCGAAGGGCTCTTCGGATTCACAGGCTCCTTTCAAAACCAAGACATGATAAAGACTTAGCTTAGCATTAGAAAACCCATATTCTACAGGCCAAAGTACCTATATGCTCATCATACATTCTCCAACTTCTACCCTCCAGCACAATCTCCTGCACTGCTTTCACAATACAAGAGGGCTCAGGTTAATATTGTGCTGCAAACGTGTATGTTACCAAATAGAGAAAGGATTCAAATTAACTTGTCCTTTTCACTTCTACATTCCTAAGTGTACTGAAGGATAGCCATCTTTGTTTAAAGGTGGTCAACCATCAGAGAAAGCTTAGAAATGAATATTACAAAAATAGAAAGTAAGAGGCTACTGTACTGACCTACACAGCAGTCTGTTGAACCTGAACTGACTGGCTGTACTGGACAATCTGCTGCACTGGACGGGACTATACTGTTCTTGATCAGACGGGATGGTGCAGTCTTACACTGCATTTTACATGACTGAACAGGACTGTACTGTACTGGAACTGTACCTAACAATGCTGAGCTTCACTAGAGTAGACTGAGCTGCTCTGGACTGGACTACAGTCCTCTGGGCTGTACTGTGCTGATACCTGTATGTGGGCATTGTGACTACAGAAATCAAACTAGGTGTCTACATGCATGTAGCTCCAATGGCCAGTGTCACAGGTGCAGGCCTGCCTATAGCGCTGCTGTGACCAAGTTATGTGGAGAACTTATGGTGAGTTCGTACAGCTCAGGTCAGAATATATACAATATACAATTTTACAATCACCCATGTGCGTTACTCCATGGAAAGGGCACTTTGAAGATCCAAAGACAATCCACTTGGCTCCTCACAGCCTTTCTGATCTTTTGAATCCTGCACACTAGGATAGTATAGGAATAGCTTTTCATAATTCAGCACTAATTTTATCAGAAACCACATAACCGTGTAAGAGGAAGAACACGTTGTGCTACCTGTAGAGACATTCTTGTACACTCTCCGATTGTATGTGTTCTAATATAATTTTCAGTTACACTGAATTGTTAACCTGAAGGGGGGCTGTATGAAGGATGATGTGGTTGCAGGGGTGCCAGGCCAGCTGCCCACCCGCCCTGGCTGTGGCTGTACAGACACGTCGCACGTCGCCTGCATGCCTGTGAGCTCTGAATCCTGAACCATGACACAGCGCCTCATTGTGATGAAGCAAGTACTGAGCCCTGCTGCATGCTGCACTGCTTAAAAAGCATATTTTCAGGGACTCTAAATATGCTGCCATTTACTGTGTTTGTGGTTTCCCTCTGGTACATGGCAGTGTCTCCCAAACTGTGACAAGGCGGTGCTGCTCTCTTGACTCCTGTGGGGTTGTTAGTTGGTTTTGGCCCAGGACTTCTGCCGGTCCTTTGTCACCCGAATTTATTTCTACTTGTAAGGGTAGCCCATCCACAGTCCTGGAAGGTAAAGACTAATCTTGGTAAACGCACATGGTGACTAAAGGCAGACGTGCCTGTGTGTGGGTTGTGCACCTCTCTGGTTTGGCGTGGTAGTCAGCACAGTCTGAAGTCGCACACACCTGTTGATTCCCGTGGCATGGACAGTGCAGTTCTCCTAATGAATGATTGTTGTGTCCGTTAAAATCACTGATCTGACCCACTGATGGGCTGTTGTGGTGTAGTGTGATACGTGCCTCTAATGTCAGGTTTAACAAAATGCTGCAAATTAAAATGTACAAACCTTACTTATGTCTAGATTACTTTTAGAATTGTACACCTTTCACATTATTTACATCAATCAAAAATCTGTTGCTGCTGAATAACTGTCCCATTAAAATGGGCAGCACAGTGAAGCTGTGTTTTTTGACTGCAGCTGTGTGCTTTATTACCAGGCGGTTAAAGGTCTGGGAGGGGTTTGAATTAAAATACACTGGCTTTTTCACTGCCTGCCTGCACACGCCAAGCCCTGGTCTGTGGCCGCTCTCTTAGGAGGCCTAACGTGGCACTTGTCTCTCGCACGGCAGAAGATCCAGCAGCTGTCGGAGGGCTCCATGTTCGGCCAGGGCCTGAAGCACCTCTTCCACAGCCGGCGGCGCTCCCGGGAGCGGGGTCACCAGGGCTCCCAGGACTCGGCGCAGTCGCTGCAGCTGGCCTCCGGGGGGGCGGCTGGGGGCCACTCCGACCACGACTCGGCGGACGAGAAGGAGCGCTCCCCGGAGATGCACCGGGTGTCGTACGCCGTCTCCCTGCACGACCTTCCCGCCCGCCCCACGGCCTTCAACCGCGTGCTGCAGCAGATCCGCGCGCGCCCCTCCATCCGCCGCGGCACCAGCCTGCACAGCAGCAGCCGGCGCACCAAGAGCGGCCCGGCCTCCGAAGGGCCCAAGAGCAGCAGCCCCCACATGGGCCGCCGGGGCCCCCAGGACAGCTCCCTCACCGCCCTGCTGCACCAGGGCCGCCCGCGATCCTCC
This sequence comes from Atractosteus spatula, assembly GCF_055471065.1. Classification (NCBI taxonomy): domain Eukaryota; kingdom Metazoa; phylum Chordata; class Actinopteri; order Semionotiformes; family Lepisosteidae; genus Atractosteus; species Atractosteus spatula. Next base: position 43,474,329 of record NC_142712.1, on the reverse strand, counting down.
TCCACCACGGACACGGCGCTCCTGGCTGCGGACGCCACGCTGCCCTGGGGCTCGGAGGATGCTGACCGCTCCGGGGACAAGGTGAGACCGCTGAGAAAAACTCCCAGCAGAAGTCTTGTTCTAGTCAAACCCAATTAGGAATCAATGAATACACCTTTGTTCTGCAACATTTGAACTTCAGGATCTCAAAGCCCTTAAATACATCAATAACGGAGGGGATCCACTCCATCTGCCGCTGATCTGCCCTGTACAAGCCCACAGAGGAATTTAACCAGGACTAAAAGTACACTGGGATCTCTAATGACCAGTAGTCAGGACCTCAGTTTAATGTCTCCTTTAAAGGACAGTGCCTCCTATAGCAGTGCCCTGGGCCTCTGTGCAGGGCTGTTGGTTGGCAGATTCTATTCCAAAGGAAAAAATATCACCTGTTATTCCACAACATCACCTGCAGCAGCGATCTGGTTCCTGTTTCCTTGGGGTCTCCCATCTCGGCGCTGACCAGGCCCAGCTTTGCTGAGCTCCTGAGATCCAGGGCTACAAGATTGGTATACTGCCACCGGTTTTCTGAACACCATGCTGGACTTGCTCACTCATCATTGCTAAATGCATGTTAGATGATTCAGTTTCTTGACAACAAGAGTATTAGTGTGTGCATTAGAGCAGTTCTAGTGTTTGTGTGCTAGAATGCACTGTTGTGTGCATTTGAGAGTACAGTGCTTGGTGTGTGTGAAGGAGAGTAGTACTGGTGTCTGTGTGTGTTAGGGAGAGCAATACAGTTGTGTATGTTAAGGATAATAGGTGGGATACACAGCGGATCCAAGGTCCCAGGGATTAGTTTGCAAGGCGGATAATCAGAGAAAACCTGCCTGAGTGACCTGTAGCTCAATTTCCTCTGCTGCTGTCAGAACTCGTACAGGAACAAGTTCTGACTATAAAGAATAATGAAACTATCATTGCGAACTTCTAAGTCTGCTTATTGAAAGACTGATTTAGCTCTTATAAATTTGTGTTATTTTTTTAAGAAAACAGTACATAGGGTGTACATATTGTACACGTAAGATGGTGATACATGTTGGATGAGTGTGGCCTAGAAGATGTCTATTGTCAAAGTTATGATTTTTTGTGATTAACACTGGTAAAATGGTTTGGGATTCATTCTTGATCCTTATGGCAGTATTTGTTGCCCTTTTTTCTAGGTTTTAGGGTTTTTCATGAACTCTAAGGCAAGTGTAGGACAATTAGACAGATAAGACTTGATTGATCCCGAAGGGAAATTGATGAATTAGTTAAAAAATTTAGATATTGAGGGAGTGATGCTAGATGTATCCGGCTGTATGGGTGTAGTCTCTGGATCTTGTAGAGCCCTAGGTATAGTAAAGCTCTGGGTTAGGATTGTTATTAGGATATATCCAAATCAGTGGAATGTGGAAGACAGACTTTTTGATAATGAGCTTTTTTTGCACCGTTCCTCAGTGCATGTTTAGAAGTTCAGGCAAATGAATGAAGGTTGCTGTGCTGAGTTGTACCAACAGCAGCAATAGGGTGATGTTTAGCATTCTCGTCCTCTCCAGCACCCAGAGTCTCCTTGGTTACAGGTCTGTGGAGGCTGGCTGTGCTCTCCTGCAGCCCAGCACAGTTCGTAGTGTAGGAGGACCACTACTAACAGCAGGCTGTTTAATGCATAGGCTAAATTTAGCTGATGGCTCATCCACCGGTGGATTTTTTTCTCCCTCAATAACAACAGGAGTGAGCGTGAGATGTTAAGCTGTTCTGCACAGTCCTACTGTACCTGCTCCTTGGCGGACAGGGAGATCAGCACTCATGCCTCTCCACTTGGCATGCAGCTCGGAAGGTCGAGAGTTTGCAGTAAGGAGCACATGAGGCTGAAGTGTGAGAGATGCAAACTGAGCAAGTGATTTGCAGTGGTGTGAAGAGTCAGTTGGTGTTGTTGCAGGCTGCTCGCTCGCAGTGGGGCGTCCAAAACAGGTTCTGCTTTCTGAAATTAAAGCTGCTAACATCTGAGTATGGAGGGCACTGAGATTCATTTTCCCAGAGAGATGGGACATTCTAGGCTCCCATCCAAGTTTCCAAAGAAAAATATTTACTTGACGGAGCTTTCAAAGACAAACATTCCTATGCAGATGCCCTGTGCCTCCGCTCCTGTACTGGGGCGTCTTGTGTTGCCAGAGGGGAGGTGGATCAGCTGTCTCAGAGTGGAGCCTGGGGGGGGATTCTGTGACTGTCTGCCCCAGTGGGAACCTGCCCCTGCCCTTTCCCTCTGGTAGAATAATAAAGTCAATTATAGAGGGTCTGCAGAAGGGCTATGAAAATGTTAGCTTGTCATCATCACCACCATGAGCAAATATGGAGTGAATTTAGGGTGGGAAACTGTGATGCAACTTTTGCTTTAAGTGTTTGTTTTCCTGCGTATGAACTGCAGAAAGGGCTGTGGTCTGGTTATCAGTGGGGGCTGTGGTGAGGGTGGCGCGGCTCCACACTGTGCTCCCTGAGGGTGTTTGCTGTGAGCAGTATCTGACTGATACAGACTAGATGGGGACTCGAGTAGGAGCATGTGGAACAGCTACAGTTTGTGAAAGCACTGCTTCACAGAATATTATCTATGATCTATAGCCATTATTTCTTCAACTGTTTTCACACAGTGTAAAGAAAGCCATTGTAAAGACATGCAGCCTTGTACTGACCTACAGTCCAGTGTCTTCCAGCATACAGATCTGTAGCCTACTGTGCCAGGATAGAGAGCTACAGCACTTGTTTGGGTCTGGCTGTGTCTCTGCACAGTATAGGGAGTAAGAGAGCTGTAACGCAATTGCAGGCCCTTTAGAGTCTCAATTCCCCTCCACCCCTCTTAGAGAGAGAACAGAAATGGGAAAAAGTTGATATCAGGAGTGCTGCAGGATGACTTAATACAGAATAAATGCAAAGTCTACACATAGAACTTCCCACCTTGTGCGAGGCGGTGTAGGTGACACAGATTCAGCCTTTTACTGGAGAGTTGCTCCATGGCAGGCTGAGGTCCCACCAGAGTTCTTGATAAAGCATTCCCAGTGTAGTGTGAAGATGCTGTAGTACTCGCTGGGAAGCAGTGGTACTAGTGTGGTAGGGACAGGTCTCTCAGGGTCCTGCACACTACACTGAGCAGAGCTAAATACAAATGTACCTGGACCCCACAGACATACAGGGACACCTGCAGAAGGGGTGCCTGGCATATAGAGCATGTGAATGCGGACTGATCTTCTGCATATTTTATTCATTGCCAATGAATGGAGCTGATATCTTGTAATACCAATGAATGGCAGCAGAACAGGGGTGTCTGCACCCCAGCTGGCTGTCGCTGGCTTCCTGCTGCAGGAGCAGGGCCTCCAGCTTGGTACAAGAACAGGATCTATAGGGATGAAGTGGTGAGGATATTGTGAGGAAGAAATACATTCTGTGCTGGAAGTGTCACGACTTTGATCTCTGTTGTGTTTCTAGTTGTGGGGACATAAGCAGGTATTGTTGTACATTGCTGCCTGTGTCAGAGACTTTATCTTTAGACAGTAAATTTAACTCCCATCTTCAGAAAGGATGGTGGTGGGAGTGGGCTTCTTAGACCCACCAAATATACAATAATATAAACATTAAAATGTTGTTTTTTAGTTTTGTTGTCCTGGACTCATTTTAAAAAGTAATTCTGAAAGTTTTTTTTTTAGAAAAATCTTGGTGCTGGCTTACATTAAAAGAAGAAAAACTTCAGTGGTTTTTGGGGACTGCCACAGGTACAGTAAGACACTCAGCACACATGAACTTGGTGGAGTAAACAAGCCTGTTGTGGACAGTCATACACAGAGATATTAGGTTGCTCCGGGAGAATTCAGTAACAGTTTTATTTTATGTGTTATGGTAAGACTTTATTGCATACTAAGTATGAAACAGTTCCTTAGACTCATCATGAAGTTGTATTGATGCTACATTTAACATAGCATGTACAGCTATGAATGTGTCCTTATGTATTAGTTTCACAGGGGTAGAAAGGTCCCCCTTGCTCAGAGGAGCTTGTGTACAGACTTTTGTGAAGAGGAGGGGGAAGGAAGCAATTGGCTCTTGTGTTTCTCAGCCGAGTCATCATGGCTCTGCCTGTTAATTGTGTGAAGTCTTGGCAGTGTTGCAGTCGAGGGAGAGCGGACTGGCGGGGGGTCTAAGTGGAGGCTGCGCCGGGCCTGGAGGGCACTGGTGTTGCTCTGTAGCAAAGAGTAGGCTGATTGGTGTTGCTGCCAGGGTTAGTAACCTTTCCTGGCAGAGGGCAGGTAGAGGCACATCGTCGCACAACCCAGCTGTGAGTTTATCAAAGAGCCAGCGCTCAGATTGATCTGTATTGTGTTACACTAGAGCCACTTTTCTGTGCATTAACAGCCCCTGAGGAAAGAAGAATTGTTGCTGAAAACAAAGCAGAAGAAATAAAAGAAGTAAGGGAGACAGGGAGCAAGAGAGACGGGGCGACAGACAGGGAGCGTGAGAGACAGGGAGACAGAGAAAGAGCGAGATGGAGTGAGGAGACAAGGAACGAGAGAGAGGGAGCGCATCAGTGTCGTCCTTTGTTCGCCAGGTCTGTCGCTCCGCTGGCAGGCAGTGGCGCGCCGTGCCGCGCCGCGCCACAGAGCTCACAGCTGTCCTGCGCCTTGCATGTTCTGCCACACCTATTGTAAAGCAGGGCTCTTTGTTTATCTTTCCATCCATCCTTTCAGCATTCCCTTTTCCATATCCCCTCATCCTTTGTGGAGTGGGATGTTTTCCAAAGGTGGCGCAGTAGTGAATAAGGGTGGAAGGCGCTTCGGTGAGGGTGGTGAAGGAGCTGTTGTCAGGGGTGAATTATACACCAGGGGGCTGTTTGGGGGTGAAACTAATTGTATTACAGCAGCTGGCTGGGAGAGAAAGACTACAACAGCTCATTCGTCCACAAGGGATTTTATTTATGAGCCTATTGTGTGTGGTGGGTTGTAAATTCAGTATACATGGAGGGGCTTTAACAGCACGAACAGAACAGCCCATCACTACAGCCTTCCTTCACTTCAAGCTCTGCTGTATTGGAAAAATCTTGTCTTTCTGTTAAGAATTCATGTAGCGTTTTGGCTTAGGAGTCTTATAATCCCCTTCAAAAAAAGATGCGTCTGAACTGACTAACATGGAGTTTATTGTTTACTGTGGCTCTGTCCTGCCCTAGTTTAGTCCTTTGTCTTGCATTCTGTTTTCCTGCCTGCTGGTCTTCCTGCTGCCATTGTTCCTTTTCCTCAGACAGTCTGGGCCTCACTGGCAGGAGAAACGATGTTTCATGCCAGATCAGAGCCACATTAATACTGTGCGGCTGAATGAGCTTGCTCTGTCTCAGAGTCGTTGGACTAATTAAATGAGAGCAGAGGTGCAGCAGTGCTTGTCTGCTCTTATTTCAGAGGTGTTTTTAAGGGAAGTGGAAACCGCAGAGGGGTCAGAGACTGAGATTTCAGCAGGCTGGTGGCCTTTTTACCACACTGCTGTGGCTGCTGACAAGTCTGATAGAGTGTTGGACCTGGCCAGCGGACAGGGGGTGACTTCACACACCCAGGAGTGACGTCGGAGTGATAAAGCCAGGGGTTGACTCTGGTGGTCTCAGTCCCGTCCACACTGTTTGATCCATTCTGTTCATTTAAAAGTCTTGCTTCACATCACTGTTGTTGCTGCGACATTCTGTCGTACCCGAGTATTCATTCTCCTGTAACATGAATGAGGTATGCAGTAGTAACACAGCAGTAATTACATTATTAACTGTTCAATTCCTGGGGATCTATGGCCCTATGTAGTGCCAGTCCAGTCTCTCAGCCCAGACACAGGGCTCAAAATCAATACGGATCCACATGGCTGCACATAGGTGACCTGAACATGCACAAGTCAGGATTTTATTTTCCTTCAGATGTTAGCTGCATGGCCTAAGCTTGTTTCATGCATTGCTAATCAAGAAGGGATCGATATCTGCTGAATATTTGATGTTGCAACGCCTGCTTGATATATGAAAGTGCTGCTTTGCTTCCTGCTGAGGCTGCCAAGATTGCCCTGGTGTTAATACATTTTCTTTCTTGCCATTCAAGTTGTTTTCCTAAAAGACAACATTTTCTGTTTTCCTCCCATGCCAGGTGTGCAGTGGTCTAATACAACTGGAGTGGGATGTGGTGTCAGCAGTGCTGAAGCTCTTGCTGTCAGCTGAGGAACCAGGGCTGCAACAACAGCCCTTTGTGTAGCAGAGGCACTGTTGTCAGATGCTGTCATGTGTCTCTACCTGCAGAGTCTGCTCTGCGTGTGGCTAATTTGGATAAAATCTAGATTAAGAATAAAGATAGATACTTTTTGGTATTACAGTGTTCTTTTGCTCTGTATTACAAAATGAACTAATTAATGTGGGCAGGAATGCAATGCTTTTATTTTGGATAGGCATTTGTTCAAGAATTAAAATTGACTGTGATACAAGCATCCCGCGGTGCTGCCTGGCCCATCCTCCTGTACTGTATGTCTGGGACAGGCCTTGAGTTGGCACGAGCCTCGTCAGAACTCAGCAGCTCTCTGGTGGCGGTCGGAGATGTTGCTTCTAAGTGAGGTGGAGGTGTGTACAGACTGGGGCTCAGAGCTTCACCACAGGATTGCAGGGGGAGGGGGCAGCCTTTCTCAGTGCAGTGTTCTCTGGGAGCATTCACTATAAATGTTACTTCCTTCCGGAAGCCTCTCTGTTCTCACACTTCCTCTCTCTCCTTTCTTTCTCAGTCTTCCTCTCTCTCACATACTCTCCCTGTCTTTCTCTGTGGCAATCCAGTAATTGAGCTATCTTTTTCAGGGATTCTCTCATCTGCATCACTGCTGATCTTCAGGAGATATGAGCACAAAACTCTAGTGAGCACTGCTTCCTGGAAGTCATTTTTCAGAGGGACAGTTATGACTCATTTCCATTTTAAAACCACATCCTGAGAATCTAGTACTGTGAATCACTGCATATAAAACATAACACAGTGATTGTGCGGTGGTCATGCACTCAGAAGTTGATAGGAATAATGCCTTTAAAACAGCAAGCTAATTCACAACAAACTTTAAAATGAGATGCTGTGCCATAATGTGTTGGTCTTGTAGGGTGTTTCATAAAAAAAGTGTACAGAGGCAACTAATTAAGGGCTTTGGCAGAGCTCTTTGAAGTGTTGTGTTCAATAATGGCTGTTTGTAGACACTTGGGCATGTTCACACGTGGTCTGACTTTCCAGTGACTTTCTGGTCACAGGTCCAGCCACAATTCTTTTGAAAGTTGGGCAACAGAAAAGATGGGGTGTGAAACTAAACATCAATCATACAGACTCTGTGAAGTGTAAACCACAATATTGCTGCAGGTAAAATTTTATAGGCATAAGTCAGCAGTCATTCAATTATAAATTGCAAAAGAAGGAAAAAGTACACTGTATATTAATTTCTCCTAAGAGCATAAAAACAGTTACGGAGATTAGAACATATGGCTCATCTAGTTTGTGTTTCCTAGCGATCGACTTTTCAACTAACAAGTGGCAAAGTCCTTTAACCTATCAGCAACGAAACACAAATCAGAGAATAGAAGAGGAAACTGTGTGGAAAGAGTGGTAGGAGTCTGGAAGAAGGCAGTAGCCTGGCTTCCTTCAAGAAACGGCTGGATGAGATCTTGGAATCAATTAACTACCAAACAAGCTTGAAGGGCTGAATGGCTGCTTTCGTTTGTGACCATTCTCATGTTCCAATTCCAGCAGCCATTACCTGAAGATACAAGATACAATGTATTACAAGATATCAGCTTCAGCAGTGTGGGGGGGCTGTGTTATTTCTTCACATTATGCCTTGTAAATAACATTTTTATTATTTGTTATATTTTGTAAATAAACTATATTAATGAAATAAAAATATAGTGATAAATGTGATGATAGCCAATCCCTGCTTCATATTAATTGCTTGTTACTAAGGAAGCCCTTAGTATAGCCTGAACCATCACCCAAACCATAGGACTGGGTTTCTGTAATATTTTTTAACCTCATCAATACAATTTTAACAGGTTCTTCATTGATAGACATAACAGATACCTGAACTGATGTTTGAGCACACTTTGAATGTAGTGAATATTGTTGTAGTGTGACCAAATCTCCACACGAGGGAGCAGTTGTGCTGTTGCCATAGAGATGTAACTACTATGGAGGGAATATAAGTAGAGAGGAACAGCAATGATATCCTGAGCCGAATGAATGGTGCCATTGATAGGAGGGTGCTGATAACTAGAACCCATCCGAGAGGCAGTTTTCGGAAATGCATTATATGAGATACAGTGTCTGGATCACATGTCTCTCACACCAGCCTCGCTGTGCTCTGCTGTGGTTTTGTATTTCCTTCACCAAGAACAATGAACCATGATAGAGTTTCAGAATCCCAGTTGTACAGAGCGAGTCAAAGAATAAGGGCTACCATGTGACCTTCATGGTACATTGATTATTACAAGGACTCCTCTAACCTAATTCTCTTTTTAAACCTGATACTTCAGAATCTGTGTAATATGAATGGAATTTGACCTATTTACCATGAAGTGGGAAAACTGAGCCTTGTCTGAGATGGTAATAATGGCATTAGCCCAGAATTACATGGAATATATGTTTGTACTCATGAAGAATTCTACCCTGTTGATGGTCAAAGTTGGGAAATTTGTGTGTGGGAAAATATTTCTGGCTAAATCGGAACGTAATTATGCAGAGAGTCCTGGTTGTGCACTGGCGCCTCTCTCTCTGTCTTGCGTGTGGAGTCTGGTCCTCACAGGGCTGTTTGAGGTTACAGGGGAAGGACGCAGGTGGCCAGACAGCAACAACCAATCAGGGAGCCCTCAGCTGACAATGCTGCCCGGCCATAGTGCATGATGGGAGTTGGCTAGGTTGCCTTAATCTGCTTGAAGACATTGAGCTGAGAGAAGGAGCTGCCTCAGCACAACAGAGCTGGGGTGGCTCCGTGCTAAAGGCTCCTGATGTTCCTCAAAGGGAGGAGGGAGAGTAATACCAGCCTGCCATGTCAAGTGGCATTCAAAGACAAGAGAAAAAGATAGTGTTTTCCCAACAGGGAACGCGGTGTCTCTGGGACCACCATTTTGTGTCTACTAGCATGCTGGTGATGATAGTGTCCTCTGCTGTGCGCTGTCCTTATCCATGGAAATGTATGTGGTCAGATTTGTATGTGGGGCACATTTCATTTCTTCACAGTCCATAGCTTTAACAATGGAGTTGCAAGAACAGGTCAGTTAACTTCATAAGCTCCCTATATTTTAAGCATCTGCTGCATTTACAGTACAAGTTGTTTCCGTATTGCGTGACAAAATAAGGCACGGAGGACCACCTGATATTACTCCCCACGTAATGTGTTCACTTTAGATTCATGCTGCCTGAACAGCTTGATGCACTCCAGTGGTCACTGCCTTTCCCTCATGCGTGGGGAGCTCGCAATGCGTTGTCTGCGCATGTGCCTCTCTGGCGGCAGAAGGGGATTATGGTCTCCTCTCACTAGACGGGCTGACCCCGTCAGGAGGCTGCAGGCTGGCCCCAGGGCGGGCTCTGAGCATCCCCTGAGGGAGGGGTGGGGAGGCTCCTGTTACTCTGCTGGCTCGGCAGCTCTGCTTGCCCCTGTCTGTTGCGTGGACCTTGTGGCCAAGCTTATGTTCAGTCAGGACCCTACAGCAGTGCCTGTGGGCAGAGGGTTATGTGGACAGTAAGTGAGTGTGTCTCAGTGTTGAACTAGCTTCAGGACGCAAGTGCGTGCAGGGGGAACTCGGCACCAGCTCCTCTGTGCGTGCCTGCGCTGGATTACCTGTGTTGTTCATGTTTCACCCCCTTGGGCTGGCATGGTGCATCCAGAGGTGAGTGAAATCTTCCACTCTTCCTCCAGGGCTTCTGTTAATCTTTCCTTATCTTCTTCACTGCTTTCAAATTCTATGAGCAGGTCTCTAGAACATGTCTCTGCTTGGCTTCCCAGTTTACAGCAGCTGTTCAGTTTTGCATATTTACAGTTTGTTCGCTTATATCAAGCAAACCTGTACCTGACTGACACTCTGTTGTGTTTCTGTGCAAAGTCAGAACAGTCAGTGAAGAAAAGGAGCTGCTTGTGGCTGCACTGCAAGCCAAGGACACTAATCCAGACAACGGCGTGGAAAGAAGGTCATGAATAATTTCCCGGGATTTGGATTTTCTGTTCCGCTCAGTAAGGCTTTACTGTGCAGAGATTCAGTGTGCATATTCTGCATTTTTCTTTGAATGGCTTAATGCTAAGGAATGCTGGGATTTGGTTATGCTATTTAGTACCTCAGACTTTGTTAGAAAGCAAGCGAAGAATAATTAGCATGTTTTGTAAAAAAATAACTTATATAGTTGAATATAATAGGAATAAAAGCCACATTATTGTATCAAAATGGAAAAAAAATTCTCCCTGACATATTCAGAGTTAATCATAGCCAGGTATCAGGAGAGGCCAACTGCACAGATCCGTGTGTCAGCGTACCTTGCCCTGACACCATATGAGCTGTAGAATATATGAAGAATTATGTCCATCTACTGTTGTGATTATTACAAGCAAGTTTCAGACGTAATTGTGGTTATAGTGACGTAATTGTAACAGCAGATGGCAGTAAACACAGTAAGAGACAAAATATTTTTATTATGAATAAAAGGCTGTAATGATGGTACATTCCACCAGAGGGAGCTAGATAATCTGCGACAGGTAATTCATGCTCAACATCTTTAGTGCATTTATTGTCACTCTTTGTCACTCTTGCCTGATCCCTCAGGATGAGCTTCAATCAAAGTCCCAGTAGCGTTTTAGATTTTCAGATATTCACATCAAGAAAGAAGTGTACATAAAATATTAAGGATGTTGCTTCTCAGCTACTTCAGGCTGAAGGTCCAAAATGAAACAAGTATTCAGGGATATGAAACAAGGAAATTAAACAATGAAACAGGGGCTGTACAGGTTTAGTCACATTGACATGTGTTGGAAGATTTCCACTGGGTCATGTCAGAACCTGAATCTGTGTTCCTGGTTCTGAATTAGCTTCCTCGGACTAGTTCCTGTGCTAAGGTTTGCAGGTCGCTTATCCTGACAGCAAACACACAGGAGCTTGACTGACAGCTCCCAGTGTTCCTCCTCCTCTCCCCAGCTGTCGCTCCTCTCCCAGTGCCTTTCAACCCCAATATCCCAGCAGGCTCCAGTTTCAGCACAGTTGTCTCAGTCAGCAATCGCAAGCAGCTCACGCTGGGGGTGGAGGGGACGTGGCACAGAAGCAGGAGTGTCACTGCCAGCCCAAAGGGCAGTGTGTCTGTGGAGTAGAGTCTGACGGACTAGAGAAGCAGGGGGCTTTATTATCTCTCCGGCAGCGACCTGTGTTCTGAAGACCTCTGTTGCTGTGGGCCTTCAAACTACTCCGGCCCAGCAGTTGGAGACCTTGTTGCTAGGCAACAGCTACTACCTGTATATGTGTCGCTGCATGGCTCCATCTCTGCGGCTGTTCTGGGTAAGAGAAGCCAAGAGTGGTAAAGGGCTGCTGTGGGTGAGGATTGTTCGCAGTTTTAATAAGGATTTGAAACACAGTACAGACAGTCAGGTTTGTAGGAAATACAGGGAGTGAAACAGAGGAACAGGTGGATCTCCTAATCACATTAACACACGCGATCCAGGTCTGAGGCTTGTTGTGTTCAATAGTTTCATTTTTTTCTATATCATATTGATATTAAGCGATGCTGTTCAGTGATGTTGGCCTTTCAGACTCTAGGATAACTCTTGGGCTCAGGTTACTGAACTCTTAAGAGGAAGCAGCAGATAAAGGTTTCTTGTGTTTGGTCTCACTGGCCCTACAAACATCTAGGAGTGGGATCTGCCTCTTTTTCACATGCACTGAAGCCAACAGTCAAGTATTTAGTCCACCCAGCTTCAGGAGCAGTAGCACTTTGTCAGGAAGCTGTTCTGCATGTGAACGTTTTGCACTGTGTGTGTGCTGGGTCTAGGGACTGGAAGGGAACTGCTGATGTGGTGACGTTTTGTTCACAGCACCACATGCATAATTAAGGCTTCTTTCGTGTGCTGCCATATCTGTCCTGCTGCAGGGATCGGTGGGTCTTTACCTCTGTGTTTCTGGACTTCAATCTGGTGTAAAAGGGTTGAGAAGCTGTTGACTGTGGGCCGTGGACCTGCATCAGCAGGCAGCCTGGCATGTGTTTTTACAGAATGACCACCTCTGTAGTGATACAGTGTAGCTCATATCTCTGCTGTCTTTAAGATTAAAAGTGCCACCATGTCAAAATACACCTACTGTACGGTAGCTGAAGAAACCCTGTTGTGGTGATTCCTCTGAGTACAGTGTCTTCTGGCACTCTGCTGCAGTGGTGCCAGACTGTGGGCTGCAAGAGTGCTTCTCCACCAGTAAGACAAGCTCTCGTTCCCTCTGTCATCTATTTAGGTAGTTTTAATGTAAGGACCTCTGTCCTCTGCACAGAGACGGTAACCCCAGAACAAAATAACACTGTGGAAATTTGGAGATTTCTGTGTCAGACTGAATTAAACAAAGGCAGTTTTATTTAGTTTTTTTTCTCTCCTGAGTTTTGGATGAATTGTGCAGTTAAATGTATATATAGTAGGTGGGATGCCCCCGTAAAGATAACTGATGGCAAAGTGTGTGTCTTTGTGGGATTCTTAGTATGTGTTTGTGTATCTGTAAATCTGTGTGCACCTTTGAAAGATTTTGTATGTCTGTCTGTCCATTTGAGTGTGTGTGTGTCTGAGAGTGTGCCTGTGAGAGATTTGGTGTGTGGCTGTATGTGTACGTCTGTGGGAGTGTGTGTGTGTGTCTGAGAGTGTGCCTGTGAGAGATTTGGTGTGTGCCTGTGTGTGTGTGCCTGTGGGGGTGTGTGTGGGTCTGAGAGTGTGCCTGTGAGAGAATTGGTGTGTGGCTGTGTGTGTGCGCCTGTGGGAGTGTGTGTGTGTCTGAGAGTGTGCCTGTGAGAGATTTGGTGTGTGCCTGTGTGTGTGCGCCTGTGGGAGTGTGTGTGTGTCTGAGAGTGTGCCTGTGAGAGATTTGGTGTGTGCCTGTGTTTGTGCGCCTGTGGGAGTGTGTGTGGGTCTGAGAGTGTGCCTGTGAGAGAATTGGTGTGTGGCTGTGTGTGCGCGCCTGTGGGACTGTGTGTGTGTCTGAGAGTGTGCCTGTGAGAGATTTGGTGTGTCTGTCTTATTGTTCTCCCAAACAGGATGTGACTGAAATAGCAGTGCAGCAGCTGCTGTGCTGCAGCTCTTCGGAATGTACACTGACCCGGGAAGCTCTCTAGTTGCGGTGATTAAGGGGAATAAAGCAAACAAAGGAACCAGGCCTGTCTGAGTATCTCCACTGCTATTCCAGGCACTCCTGCATTCCACAGGGGCAGAGGGGCTCACTAGTGCATCAGGTTCATGGAGACTTCAGTCCTGCACACTCTGCTTCAAACTCATTAAGCAGTTCTTTCAAATTAGATATGGTGCTTTCTTGGGCATTTTACACTCTATACCATCTGAAACACCTTTACTGGCAGTGATACAGCAATAGGTTTACAGCAGTTACCACTTTGTTGTCTGATCTCATCAGAGGCTCTGGAAGGCTGAGACTGGTCAGTTCTGGGCTGGGAGACCTCCAGAGAAAACCAGGTGGACCAGCAGTTGGCACAATTGTTTCCTGACCAGAATTTCAAAATCAATACTTTTAGTATTAGAGTATCAGGTGATGATCTTATGTGACACTTTGATGTTGGAAGTGCAGTGCTGTGAACCCTGGTCTTCTGGCTAAAATCCACTCAGGGGTTTAACGATCTCGCCCCCCTACGGTTGCCATTGAATTACCTTGTCCCCTGCTCTGCTGTGCAGTGGACCAGTTGGTGAAGAACAGCTGCTGTGCAGTCAGGTGGATGAAGTAGGTCACCTCCTATCTGTAAAGCGCTCTGGGATCCTTTGGGTTGAAACTTGCACTTTAAATAATTCATTAATTTAATGATTGGAGACATTAGAGATTGGACAGTACTGGGGAGACAGATATGAGTTCTGAACCCAGAAAGAGGGGTGTTCTCTCTGTGTAGTCTTTTGGCAACGGAGGACAGAAGATAGTGCAATCCTGTTCCTATCCTCTGTTGTGTCCTAAGAATCCTGAATTGCCACTATTACGGGAGAGAAAAACGACAGTAGGGAAACACTATTGGAGCCCACTGGCAGTGATAGCAGTGCTGAACTGTGAACTTGACATTTATTTCAGAGAGTGGGGGTCAGGCAGGCAGGGGTGGGCAGGAATGCCGTAGGGCAGCTGGGCAAGACAGGTTTGCTCTAGGCCTCAGGGTTGACAGGGCAGAGTCATCTGAACACAATTGACCAGGATCTGGAAGATGGTGTAAGAAACTTAAAGAAAATCTTATTTACCTTGTAGCTGCTGCATACCCAGTTTTATGGTGCTATCTGGGGGATTGAGTGTATTTGGTCAGGTGTCCCTGGCTGTGGGCACTGTGCTGTAGAGGCTGTCTGAAGTGCAGAGTCTGTCCTACATTTCTACCTCAGATCCTTGTGTCCTCAATCACACTGACAGACACTAATGCTAGCCTGCGGCTTCACAGCGCAGACTGCACCAGGAGTTCAGTGGCGCTCCCCCTCCTTGTAAACATCAGCTGGTTATACTTGTTAACAATGGACAGCAACAGCCCATAACCCGATTACAGCATTAGAGATTAATGGCGCACGAGACTGACAGGCATCAAGCCACTATTTTCTTCTGTTTGGATAACTGATTAAACGCCAAGTGGACAAAATAAACATGGAAATATACAGAGAGAGCAAGTGTGTATTTACCTATACATAATAGTCATGTCCAGTAAAAGAATTGCAGCTGTTGATTTTGATGCATCTGCAGTGTTATAGTGTTTGCATGTGAACAGTAGAGGGTGCTCCAGTGAGCAGGGTGCTGACCCTAGTCCACTTCAGGGCTCGGAGAACTCTCAAGGGGTGTGTGAGGCAGACACAGGTCTGCGGGGAAGCTCACAGATTTTTGCTCCTTCTCACAGCATCAGTACCCACTGATTCCCAGACCATGTGGGCTTTATTTATGGGTCTGCCCAAGTAAGATGCAGAGGAAGACTCACTGTTACCTCCGGCTATAGACCCTTCCATCCACTGACAGCCAGAGGACTCCCTGCATCTTTGCTGAAGCTCTTCACCTCTAGCATTTGTATTAAAACACAACCCAATAATTTCTTAGGGGTGATTAGAAGTAACAGGTCTAGGAGAGACAAATGTTAATTTTTAAATGAAACTTAAGGTACAAAATGCAACAAGGATGTAGAGCACTGTTAGTTTCTTGTTTATATTTAATGTAACGTACAAGCTTCAGAAAAGCTCAGCAAGACCAGAGAGATAAAACAATTTAATTGGGTCATGCTGGAATGAAATAAGCAAATATGAAGGAGCTCTTGAAACTCTTTGCAAACCAAATCAAAGCAGGGTGCTAGTCTGAGTCTGACAAGCTGGGCGCTTTGCACGTCTCCATGACAGCACGTCACAGTGCACCAGAGCCCTCAGACGCCCCAGCGCAGGCCTGCAGACTGGCAGGCAGCTCTCTGCTCCACGAATACTGATGAGGCCAGCTGGGGGCTGCTAGCTCCAGCCTGAGCTCGCTGTGTGCCCCCTGCTCCTGCACGCCTGTCCCGCTGCCCACCAATGCGCACAGAGGGGCAGCTCTTTTCCGAGGGTGGCTCTGCCCTGGTGCCCAAAGTCCAGGTCCCAGACTCCCTGGCCAGGAGGAGAGCGTTCCTGCTGAGCGCGGTGCTGGGAGTCTTCGTGAGTATCGGAGTGCTGTGTCCTCGTGCAGAGCACAGCGCCGGGCGCCACGGCGTGTTGACGGGGAGAGGACAGGGGCTGTGTGGCGTGTGTCTGGGCTGTGATGAGGGGCAGCTGCTGTTCCTCTGGGTCTCGTTGTGACAGAAATCCTGCCATGATTCAGTCTGTCTGGTAGCAGCTGAACTGCAAGTTTAGTGCTGAGGGAGCTGCATTATTTATGTAGCTCATTGCACTGCAGGATCAATGATTTTGTTGGTTGTTGTGTCAGTTTTATCAGGAAGAGGTATGGGAATGCAGTGTTATTTGGTATTTTCTTTCTTTTGCTTTTATCTTCATGTACCTTTCCTGCTGTCACAGTGCTGTTTCTCCTCGGTGTATTTAATTCCTTTCATTTTTCACTGCCTTGTCAGTTCTCTGAATCTTGAATGAGTAAACGCAATTCTTGGCGGTGGCTGAAAAAAGTCATTTTAAAGTAATATGTAAAAAAACATTTAGGGTTATCAGACAGAGTGCATGTCATGAGATGTACTACATAGCGGCATATGAGATTTTCCTGTTGTGTAGTCTGGATCTCTTGCTGTCTGTCCCACTTGTCACCACTCCAAGAGCAAGCACTGTGTTTTACGGGTAATGCAAGGTACAAACACGAACCATCTGCTCATTTTGTTGCTAGTAGCTAATTGATCCAAGAATCCTTTAGACACTTCTTGAAAGAATCCAGGGTATCAGCTTTGACCTCATGGCAGGATAACACAGAGTCCTAAAGACGAGCACCAGCCACCAGAGGTGAAATTGATTCAGTTTCTCAGCCCCTTGATATCGCCTGGAAATTAGTCACGAGTGCTGCCTGCTGAGATTGATAGCTGTCAGAATGACTGGCAGGAGGAAGCAGTGAAAGAACTGACACAAAAGCAGACTGAAAGTCTAATGATATAATGTGGAATGTTATGGAATTTTTCCTCCTCTGCAGCTTTCGTTTTAACAAAACAGATTGTAGTAAGAAATTCAGACTTCTATACTTTTAAACAGTCACTGTTTTGGTACAAATTCTTCTTGAGTCAGACCAGAGCACTGTACCAGATACCCACCCCCCTTCTGCTTAGCTGTTGAATAGTACAATATCCTGTAAAAAACCCAGGGTAAAGGGTGAAGTGCGAGAAACAGCTGTTAATGGCTTTGGGGGAGAGAGACACCCCCACTCATAATCCAACCACTTAGCACCTGGCCAGCTGGAACGGGACAGTGGGACTCCACAGGTACTCTCCGATGCACAGACCGCGTGCCAGAGGCAGAGAGATCTGAGAGAAAGCGAAATAAGGCCATGTGGTATTGCAAGGAGAGGGCGCTGTAAAGGGGTATATTCACCACAGATGCTTATGAGGCCTGCATTCCAAACCATCACCTGTAGATCCCTCTGGAACCAGGTGTCATTCTGGAGTTTAACTTCCTAAAGGTTCACCACAAAGGCTGCAAGCTCACAGTGTGCTTAGCTCTAGTCCCCACATGGCCTGGAAATACTGAATTGTAGATCAGAAATGGTGGAGACATAGATAGGAAGCACGTAATGCAACAGTCTGAGGCTGAGAGTGGAGCTGCAGGTGGGCCTGACACATCCTAACACAGTCTGCACCTCCACAGTGATGCTAAGCGTCCGATTGGCTGAGCGAGTGGTGTTGCTGCCTGGTCTGACGGGTCCTGACTCCGTCTGCACTGCCGCAGTGATGCCGATCGTGTAATTGGCTGACAGTGTGGAGCAGCTGTCAGGCCCGACCCATCCTGTCGCAGTTTGGCAGAGTGCTGGCTAGGTCAGCTGCAGTTTGGCACCTCAAGCTCTACTCAGCCTTCTGGCGATTACTGGCTTTATTGAGGTAAATTCTGTTCTAGCTAATGCAGTTTTGGGGGAAGGAGGTTAGGACAAGGCAGTACAATAACTCAGCTCAATTTAGTTCTCTGTTTGTCGATGTCTTACCAGGTTCAATAGTTCTAGTAAAAAATTTCCACTGCAGACAAGGGTCCTGTACATTTCCACTACTGCTGTTCATGGAGCAGGTTGACTGAATTTATTTTTGTTCAGGTCTTTGCAGAACTGTCTTGCTCATTGTCTCATTGTTTGTCAGTTGTGAACTGAAGCCAAGGAGATTTTGCACTAGTTGCTGTAAAAGCTCATTTTCACTCTTGGTTGCTGGCAGAATTTCTCTCATGGGCTTGAGGTGGGATCTCGGGTATTCAGAATCAGACAGTTCCTGAACATCGAAGACACTCTGTTTACTCGCCTCTTACCACAGACTTCAGGCTTTTGCAAGCGATGTTTATGGTCACACATGCTGTACTTTCTATATAAATCGCATCCATCTATCAGCTGCGTGTGCAGCCAAGGCTAACTTTAGCACAGGGGGTACCTGCAGTCACTGGCCTCTGGGGCGTTTGTCTGAAATTACCCCTCGAGCACTGTGGGGTGTTTGCTATCAACAAGTTGCTCCCTAGCTTCTCTCTGCCTCTGCCCCCCCACTCACTCTGTCCTTTGCTTGTTTTCTCTCCTCTTGCATTCGTGAAGGAGCCGTGACAAATCAGAGTCACCCCGCTGTGCTTTCGTGACTCACTGGTCATTGTGAACAGCTCCAGCTCCAAGAGGGGTTTTGGACATTTTCTGCAAGCCTTCACACTCTGAAACTAGTGGCTAGCACTTTTTCTCTGCAGTTGTAGATGCAGTAGTTTGGGAGGTGCAGATCTGTAGGATGAGAGTGAGTTATTTTCACCTTGACTGATAGGATACCAACACGCATTACTGAAATATGAGACCTCCCAAATCCAGACGAGATGGACCCAGGCAAACCCGTTCCAATGTAAAACCCCAGTCGGAATGGTGAGGCTGAGTGGGAGAAGGCACGGACAGCTAGAGAGCCCTGGCACGCCGATCCGATACAGACAGCAAGCTGGGGAGCAGCAGGCACTGGGCTGTCGAGGCTGCGTCAGCGCTTTGTTATGTAGATGCCGTCGGCTCTCTTTGTAGTCAGCAGGCGCCCAGTGAGCAAGGGGAGCGCGAGGAGGGGCTCGCGGAGAGAGAGAAAGAATGAAAGAGAGTCAGTTCGTGGCAGGTTCTCTCTTCTCCGATTCCTGTGATGCTGTGAAATTTTGATTCTTGAGTTTAGCCTTTAGTGCCTCTTCCTTGTTTTTGGCAGCTCTGCTTGGTTATTCATGTATCTGATGTGTGCTGGAGGGGAGGGGGATTATCTGTGGTGTGAAAATTTACCTGCTAGAGAGGGTCAATTGTCTCCTGGATCAGAGACCTCAGCACCATTCCTTCATGCTCTGAGTGCACATCTTCTTTAGCACAGCACTCCGAGGCTCTGGAAAGTCCCAGCTGGACCAGTGAGGTTCCAGAATGGACGGGGGGCAGGTGCCAACTCATGGGGCATTGTTCACACCCCTCACTCACCCCATCAGTGGAATTGAATAGGGCGGCAGTCTGTTGTTTTATCGTAATGTGAAGGAGGGATTTATTTTTCTCTTTATGTGGGGGAGGAGGATGCAATGGCAGCCGGTGTGCGATTGCCAGCACAGAAGAGCCAGACCGAGGTAGAAGATGGAAGCAGCTATAAGAAGGATCAGAGGAGTTTGAGACCAGGGCAAAGGGAGATCAGGGGCTGTATTTCAGGGAAATGAAGTGCATTCAGTTTAACCCTCTGCAGCCTTCTCATCTGTGTGTCTTGAAATCTCCACATGCTGTTTGGTCTCATTTCCTGTGGCAGCTCTGCGCACTGAGCAGGTGGGCACTGGGCTGGGAGACCAATGCCAGCAGCACCCTTGGAGCGCAGTGTTGTCAGGCTCCGGAGATGAAACGGACACAGAGCTCTTCATCTGTGTTTTCGATAAGAAACGCCTCCAGGGGGGCAGCCTGTAGCATTATGGTTCTAAGACATCATGTTCCTCAGGATGGGCAGTCAGTTTCCAGCCTCGTCAGGAAGAGAAGAACACAGAGCATGCCTTCACTTAGGTTAAGAGGCCTACAAAATAGCCATTCCCCCAATATCTTAGCCAGTCATAATATACATATTTGGAAAGTTGTCATAGAGAGTTAGAAAACATTGGCATTAAAATTATTTCTATCTCAAATTTCAGTACCTGGAAAACAACGTTATTTTATTTTTTGATGGATCCTTTTTTTTAATCGGATCAGTCAGATGTGGTCATTCTACTGCTTGTAAGGAAGACTGCACTGTGTCTCAGTCTGTCAAAGTCTGTCTGCTTCTCCTGCTGTTCAGCCTCTGAAGCTCAGAGGGGAGCTTGCATTGCTGTCACAGCCTGGCATCTGCACACAGCTGCCACTTGATCCTAGTGGGATTCCCACATTGACGTTGGTGGGATCTGGGGAAAACACAGATGGAACCACACTTTTTTAACAAGGCTCGTGAGTGGTTTATTTACATGGTCAGTGTGAAAGGAGAGAGCAGCCCTCAACACTAAGGGGCTATTCAGCTCATTTGTGCGCTAGTGGCTAATACATTTTCGACAACAAGGCTGTTCTAGACTTGCACTGTCTTTAGTGTAAAACGTAGAACAGGAGGCACTTTTTACACACTCAATGCAGAGTGCAGCTCCCAGACTGCAGAACAGCGCAGCTCCCAGACTGCAGAACAGCGCAGCTCCCAGACTGCAGAAAAATTCTCAGACTGCAGAACTGCAAACTGAAAATGAGACTGATATGCATTTCTTGAGTGTTCTTGTACCACAAATAAAAATACAGTAATAATAATTCAGCAAAAATTAATTTAAAAGATAACTGTTAATATAATATCAATGAATGTAGAAGCAAAGAATAACAAAGAATGTAGAAGGAACTTCATGTTTTGTGTTTAGCACAATTTCACTAAAATATTCTATGAAAGTATAGACTCTGACAAAATTATTTATTGGCCATAATAATACTAATTCGTAATGGATGGAAAGTTATTAAAAAAATCAAAACAAAGCTGAGAAAAGTATTGTGTGGCACTTTGTTGACCTTTATTTCCTGTGAAATGAAGCTGAAGTCGCAGGATTGTTATGACAGCTGACTTGCCCTTTTCAGGCTCGTCAGTTTGTTTTCCTCCACCTGCACAAGACTCTCATAAAGATGATTCTTCTGGACTATATAAAGCCTGACTGCTTGGTTGTCAAATTGGCAAGAACAATGTGTAAAACATTTCTCTGCAGATGGCTTCATTAACCATCAAAGCAATTAGCCTTCTGTCCTTATTGCTGACCATCATACAGAACATCCTAACAAAATCACATCCTGTGTGATTCTGAGATGCCATATTTCAGCTGATCGCTTTTCTCAGTGCTTTCCTGTTCCGCAAGGGTTGTTTCATCTGTAGAAACATTTTTTCCTCCTGTAATTGCTGAAGTGGATATGTAGCCGCCGCTTTTCATGACAGGCAGGATTCCTCAGGGCACATGCCTTGTACTCGGGAGAGAGGTGGAACATGTAACTGTTTCCACGAGCTTCTGTTAAACATCCTCCTTAGCGTGTGAACCGTGGACAGATTAATGAGCTTAACACCAGCCTAAGACGCCTCCCAGGGTCTTCATCTCTGTCTCACCTTCTCCTCACACTTCGTCTTTCTACCCTCTCTCTCCACTCCTCGCCCTTCGCCCTCCTCGCCAGAGGACAGAGTGACAAGGATCCAGGCCGCAGCGCAGAGCATCTCCAAGTGCTTCCCAGCTCCAGTACTGGCGCGCTGCACTCCTAACTAGCACAGCCCCCCTGGGAGACGCAGGGACGGGGAGGGGAGAGAGTGGGGATGGGCAGATCCCTATCAGCTTCGTCACAGTGAAGCAGGCAGGATGAAGAAGGGACGAGAGGTCAGAGCTCCACAGCAGCAGCTCTGAAAGCCTGAATGTTAATATCTTCCTGCTGCAGGCTTAAAGAACCCATTACACCCAAGGGTGCAGGGAAATCTAAGCACCAAAGAAAGTGATTTTACATGTTCATCTTCTCTTTACACATAAAAGAGTCATCTCTTTACCCTTAGAGGGTCGCATTCGTCTCAGAGACTCAAACCCCATTCGGACTGAGAGCGTGACTCCCTGTACTCAATGGTGCTACAGCGGTGCTGCAGATACAGTATATATATATGTTTATTTCCGCATGAATCTTCGTATCTGTTCTCATAAAATTCATGGGGTTTCTGAGTGATACTTGGAAATGCTTCTCTATCGCTGTGAGAATATTCCTAGCCAGGCCAAACCACAGCACTGCTGATCTCACACCGAAGACTTCAAAATGTTTCTGCTCCTTTGAGTGGTTAAATAATTGAGCATATGTGCTATCCTCATGAAAGATATTAAAATAAATATCAAGTCATCTCAAAGCTGACTTGCCCTTTGAAAAATGCTGATCAGCTTGGCTGCGTTTTCTGCATCATTGGCTCAGAAAGAATCACCCCTCCTTCCCTGCTCCTGAGCGCCATGTGACCTTTGACCTTGGGCTTGCTGCAGTCCAGTCCAATAGCACTCGCCTTACTGACGTTCCATAAGTCCAGCTCGTGGTGAGAGCTCCTGGCTGGACCGAGGGAGAGAGGCATGATGTGCTGGGCTGCAGGGAAGTGGCCAGGCTCAAGGCAGGCCTGAGATCTGCAGGCAAGCGAAGGGTTAAGTCTGCGTAGTCGCTTTAGTGTAGCTCAGAAGCAGGGAGGAGATGATGACCTGTGCTGTAAGAAGCCCCTTTTCGCCCCCTTCTCTTCCTCTCTCCGAGCATGGATTCATTAACACATCTCAGTCGCCAGCTACAGACAGACAAAGGATGCAAAGCTCAGATGTGTTTCTTTAGAGACCAAATGGCGAAAGAGGAGCTGGAGTGAGGCTCACGGCGCGAACACTGCATTTTCACTTCTTGTTAAATTGTACTCTTCAGTGGACTTTCCTTGTTTTTTTCTTCTTAACTAATAGATGGCACACGGGGCATGTTGTTTCGTACACATGCACCAATCCGGCACAACGTCTTGTTTTGCGACCCTGAGTTTCTAAGGTATCAGAATTTGCTCGTCACCTTCTCCCGGCCCAGTGGGCTCTTTCCGAGTGTTTGGGCCATTTGTGTGACAGGAGAACTCCTAGAAACTCCCTTGTGCCTGCCCCTCCCCGCACTCACACACACACTCGCACGCACACACACTTTCTCACAGTCGCGATTCCCCCGGCCTCCCAGCTCGTCTCCGCCACCGCGCTGGGAGATGCACAGCGGGGATGAGCAGGAGTGGGGCAGCGAGCGTGCAGCTTGTGAGAGAGAGCAGGAGAGGAGGAGGCGGGCCTCCACACGCGGGCTCCCCTGAATGGGATGTGAGGCAGCGACGCGCAGACAGGCAGGCAGTTGGAGACAGACGGAGCGGCAGGCAGAGGGGTACAGGAAAAACGGGGGCACCTGCAGAGTCAGAAAAGGTGATGGGAGCAGCTGACGGACCTAAGAGCCCAGGAGCCGCAGCCCAGGATTAAACAGTATGGTAACGTCTCTCTCCCAGCGCCTGCCTGCTTCACTGTGCTTGAACTGGGATGCGTCAATTTTCCTTTGCATGTGTTTCTGTGATCTGTGTGTGTAGGAGCTCCACATTCCTGTGGCTGTGTTGCTTTCATGCCTTTTTAAGTAGGTTTTTTTGTCCTTGTTATTTGCGGAGCCTGCCCCAGTGTGGAAGCTGCTCCTGCTTGAGTTGGACCGCTGTCTGCGGACCCCGAGCGCGGTGTGTTCTGGTTTCATTGATCCGCAGATGTCCTGGTGGCAGACATCGATGTCATTTTCCGTTTGAATACACACCTGCTGAGGCTGCACAGAAGCCTCAGGATACACAGTTTGCTGGGCTGCTTCAGCCCAGCCATGATCGCAGAGAGGGGAAGATGGATTATCTCCTCTCCGGTGATTCGGATACTACACATGTGGTGCTGTGGTCTCATTGTAATTCTGTGAGCAAACGCATTTTACGAGAATATTATGTCAAAACTATATTCCCACCAGGCATGTGTATGTGGGGATTAATTTGGCGTGTTTTACTGTCAGTAGACCTACAAATTTTTGCATTTTGTCGGCTGATTTTTTTTTTTCTGTGTAATTCATGATCTTGCGGTCTGCATTGACCCAGTATTCTCTCATGCTGTTGTGTTGTAAATCAACCTCATTGTCTCCTGCTGAACCAAATCCGACCCTATGTGCTCTGTTAGACATCGGGGTCCTGTGAGCAGACCCTCGACATGCTGGTGCTGACTTCTTCCCCGCTGTGGGGCTGTGAAGGGCAGCCGAAATCTCCCGTCTTCGAAGCACAGGGCAGAGGGGGAGGGGACAGGGTTGCAGCAGAAAGGCTGACAGTGTTGGGAAGGTTTTGAAGAGGGAATAGACAGTGAGCAAAACGTCCTTTTCCAGGCTGTTGTTCCTTCAGATCCCAGGGGAGAGCTTCCCAGTGGAGCCGAGCTGCAAATACCAAGCTATTTCCATATCCCCCAAATATTTCTCTTGCATTTGATTAATTATCGGTACGCCAGTTTCTGATGCTAAAATCACGTAGTGTTTTTGTATAATAAACAAAAATCTGTTTTATTGCGATCGTTTTATACACCTCATGGAAAAAGGTTCTCAAAGATTCTTATAAGATGCGCTAAGCTGATACAGCTATAGATTTATCCATTACGTAGTTTAAGTAATGGATCCTTGTATTTACTAGCAGATAATATTTCCATATTGGAATGATGAAAAAATTGTTTTATTCGATAAAGTATTGCATATTAAATTATGAAGAGTATGGGGCATAACAAAATTGAGATGCTGCCAACTGAGAAATGTATGAATTCTGTCTGTTAAATAGTCCAGCACTGTGCTCTGCGCCTGACCATGTGTGAGAGTGCGGTGATGACAGACTCAGGAAGGAGACACCTCTGAATGTGAATGTGGGGTCACCAGCGCCTCAGAGTGGGGCAGAGGAAGATTCGGCCTCCTTCACCGCCCTGTCTGTCAGACACACTCAGACACGCTCAGCCCAGACTGCGAAGCCCAAGCCCGCGGGGAAGAGCTGACATGCTGGGTGATGACAGCACGGTGCTGCTCTCTCGAGGGAAAGTCAGAAACCCTCAGAAGTTTGCTCATCTTGCAAAGCCTGCTGCCCGTATTCATAATGTGATAGAGTGGATCGCTGCTAACAGCACGCTTCCTGCAGCCTAGAGAGCAGGACTGAACACAAGTCAATAACTCGCCTGTCCACTGCTGCGATGATTCAGACAACTTAAGTCATTAATGACTGTGGTAGAACTGTCTTGCAGCGCAGGATCTAGGCATTGTGCTTTACAGGAAGCTTTCCTTTCACTCCCTCACTGCTGCCCTGTTCCTGTGAGCAGGGAGCTCCCTCAGCTGGCATCAGGAGGACAGAAGTCTGCATGTCTAGACTGTGGGCACTTGCTGCCAAGGCTCTCCTGTGGTTAATCCTGTGTGAGGTGAGAGTGCCAGCACACAGGCACATCCTGCAGATGAGCTGCTGTTCTGACTCGGTTAGCGAGGACGGGGTCCACACGCACATGCTGGGTACCCGTCCCACATGGTTCAGTGACTCAGCGTCCACAGCATGCCCCTGCAGACTCTTTGCTAAACAGCACTGTGAAAGAAGTGCCTTCTTTTCTCGGAAATGAAGTTAGACAATACAAGCACGTCAGTTGCCAGGTTTAAACCTACACTTTAAATTTCCTTGCCGGAGAAGAAGGGAGAATGTATTGCCTTTCCGGGAACAGTATGGTCTGTTCAGGTCTCAGGAGATGCAGATTAATGTACTACACTCACGTCTCGCACTCACCTGGCTCAGGCTGCATCAGGCATTCAGCACACAACTGTTTATTTCTTGTTTTTCATCCTGCGGAGCACAGCACGTTCTTGTGCTTGAGGAGCTCACAGGAAGTGAACACTCAGGGCCCTCAGTAGATCGGAGCAAGTGAGAGAGAAAAGAAAGAGTGAGACAGAGAGACGGGTGATGCAAATGGCCAGCCAGTGGCCAAAAGAGATGGAAGAGTGTCTTCCTGCACAGCAGCCACACGCCATTACCCTGGGCTACCTCAGCCTGTGCCAGGACCCTGAGCAGCCCTGTCTCAGGGGTGTAGTGGAGAGTGCACCATTAGACTTATTTTTGTTAGGCTTAATTGTTGTTTCTTTTGTTATTTAGTGTTCACAGCGTTTGGTACTCTAAAGTCTTATGTCTGATGAAAGTCTAAACTCTAAAGTCTTAGTCTGATGAAATGATCACGCAATGCAATTAAATTGCAAACATTTCTCTTACCAGTTTCCTTTCTGCTTGAAAAGCTGGTCCTCTCCTGTCTAACTCATCTCGCTCTTTCAGTGGTGGGTGGCTTCTGTAGCCCTTGGTGGGCATGTTAAAGACACAAACCCTCTCCCACCATGCTGTGCACAATCACAGGGACGTTATGCTGGGCTCAGTGAAACGTCAGAGGAACCCAGAGGAATCACTTGACCCTGAGCACTCTTATCGGTAGCTGCCTCTTCTTATAGATTTCTTCTATATAGCAGGTTGCATAAACAGTGTAGTATGTGTTACTAGTGCAGGTAGCTGCGTGAAGCAGCTTTTATTCTAATGGCTCTCTTGTACAAACTTTATAGTCTGCATTCTTTAGCAAGTGTCACAGTGGGCAGGCAGCCAGTAGAGCTACAGCTCTAGACAGGCCAATGGGGGAAGTGCGCAGAGAGAGATCAGCTGCTCGCTGATGGCATATCTTTCCTCAAGCAGGCTGGCAAGGCAGTCATCTCTGAGCCTGTGCCTAGATTGCACCCTCTGCACTGTGGTCTCCTGTGAGTTTTCTTCTGAGACTCTCAATTCAGAACAGGGCCTTGATATTTATTTGGATTTCCTGAAGCCACAGACACCTCTTCACATCTCTAAAGATCTAACCTGGACTGTGAACACTGACTCTATCATGAAGAAGGCTCAGCAGCGCCTTTATTTCTTGAGGTGCCTCAAGCGATGGGGGATGCCAATACATGTGTTGGTGAACTTCTACCGCTGCACCATCGAGAGCATCCTCACCAACGGGATCACCGTGTGGTATGGCAACACCTCTTCGCGAGAAAGAAAGGCACTGCAGAGAATGGTCAATATGGCCCAGAAGATCATCGGCTGCGGTCTCACCGAGATTAAACAGCTCTATGAGGACCGCTGCCGTGGTAGAATTCTGGCCATCACAGAGGACAGTCACCACCCCGGGCATGAGCTCTTCACCCCACTGCCCTCAGGGAAGAGAAATAAGAGCATATGGACAATTACCACTAGATTCTTCAATAGCTTCTATCCACAAGCAGTGAGACTGGCGAACACATTTAGCCATCCCCCTCGGACCACACCTACACCATCACCATCTACCTCTTTATGATTTCTTATCTATTGCACATCTCCAGGCATTGTTTACACGTCTGTATTGTTTACATTCAAACTGTCTACATGTTTACTTGCACATTGTCTATTGTTTGTTTGTACATTGTCTTGATGCACTGTTTGCACTTTTTTCTGTTTTTTACACTTGTTTTACAATCGAGAGACTTTCTGTAAGTAAGAATTCCATTGTACCAGTACCGGTTACATATGGCAATAAAGTTCAAGTTCAAGTGCAACCTACTTGGATGAAGCACTTGTCAAGATCCAGCAGAACTGTCAGTGTGGCTGATACATTATCACTCTTCTCTAACGGGGAGCAAACACAAGGCACAACACAATAACACAAATTCTGGGGTCACGGCAGTGCGCTGGAAGAAACTAAAAGTTTTATAATAGATTCCCCTTCTGACTCTGCAGAGCATTCAGCAAACAGTGTCTAGATACCAGAGTTTTAGTGTGAAGCCCAGCATCTGTGGTGGTTCAGGTCAGCAGTTTCGCTTCATTTAAAATTCTTGTCTTAAATAACACTTCCCCCAACCTGACCACTTCCTGCTGTTTGAGTGCAATGAATTGAATCTGTGAGCATGTTTCTGAAAATGTAGCCCATCAAGAAATAGCTCTAGCTCTGTCATACCAGACATGTTATCATCAACAGGGGAGCCTATTACTTTAAAATTGGGTAGCGTCCAGGGAGAACTCTGCAGGAACCCTGTGGTCTTGAAAGGAGAATCATGCCTTGCAAACATATGCCCCGTGCTCTGACACCTTCTGACAAGAGCTCAGAGAGGTGACCAGTGTGGCTTAGATGTGTCCTATACTCCAGCTCCTATAAGAGAAGAAAATAGCAGATCTGCTGCAGCAGTACGAACACTGCTGGTACAGTTTATGTGTGCCACTGTACAAGCAAATCAGGATGCCAGGGAGCTCTGTCAAAGTGAGTTGTTCGAACTGGATGCCTGGAGTCTCACTTGCTTGGTCTTTGTCAATGTCTCTGCAGCTGGAGAAGGGGGAGGTGAGCACGCTGGGGCTACCCCCCACCGCCACCCATGGTGGCTCCGATGGCAACATCAGTCTGGACGTCCCCGAGGCGCCGGACCCCCAGCGCACACGCGCCGCCATCGACCACCTGCAGCAGAAGATCCTGAAAATCACAGAGCAGATCCGCATCGAGCAGGAGGCGCGGGACGAGAACGTGGCTGAGTACCTGAAGCTGGCTCACAACGCCGACAAGCAGCAGGCCTCCCGGATCAAGCAAGTCTTCGAGAAGAAGAACCAGAAGTCCGCACAGACCATCTCCCACCTGCACAAGAAGCTCGAACACTACCACAAGAAGCTGAAGGAGATCGAGCAGGTGAGCGCCCCCTACAGGAAGAGTGATGAGCCACCTGTCCTCAGGGCTCCCTCAGATGCTACTTTCACAGTGTGAGGACCGTATTGCATGTTTTTTTTGTGGTTGTCTGAAATCCCACTCTGTCCCTGTCCTCCCCCTAACTGCACTCTCTCCATTTTCCTCTTTCATTCCCTCTGTGTCTGAAACCCTGGCTCCTTCCTCCTTGCTCACCTCTCATCCCTCCACCCCTGTGCTCATCCCTGTGCCCCTCCCTCACTCTCTCACTCTCTTGTCCTACAGAACGGCCCGTCACGGCAGCCCAAAGATGTGTTGCGGGACGTGCAGCAGGGCCTGAAGGACGTGGGCGCCAACATGCGTGCAGGCATCAGTGGGTTCGGGGGGGGCGTGGTGGAGGGGGTGAAGGGAGGCGTGTCCGCACTGTCCCACACGGCCGTGGTGTCCAAGCCACGGGAATTCGCCAGTCTGATCCGCAACAAGTTCGGCAGCGCAGACAACATCGCACACCTGAAGGACACGCTGGACGATCCGCACCCTGAGGAGGCCCAGCGCGCACTCAGCGGCAGCGCCACGCTGGTGTCCAGCCCCAAGTACAACAGTGACGACGAGTGCTCCAGCGCCACCTCTGGCTCAGCCGGCGGCAGCAACTCTGGGGCTGGGGGCGGGGCGGGGCTAGCGCCCGGCATGGGCAGCCCCAAGTCCAACACCCTGGACAGCCAGCACCACACACACAGCACCTGGGACACCCTGCTGGAGGAGCTGCGAGAGATCAAGGCCAGCCAGGCCCACCTGGAGGACGCCATTGAGGACATGAAGACCCAGCTTCAGAGGGACTACAGCTACATGACGCAGTGCCTGCAGGAGGAGAGATACAGGTACACAGACTGAGGGGACCAGTGGCTGAGGTTATTGTCCATTGACAGAATAGCATGTCTATGCATCTCTTCAAGAAGCCAGCTGAGTCGTTGTGTATGTGTGATAGGAACCTGATTATGTGGGCTGAGTATGTGTGCAGTGGGCCCTGTACTGTCTGATTGCATGTGTCTGCACTATGGGACCAGTGCTGTCTGTGATTGCATGTGTCTACACTGTGGGACCAGTGCTGTCTGTGACTGCATGTGTCTGCACTGTGGGACCAGTGCTTTCTGTGACTGCATGTGTCTGCACTGTGGACCCAATGCTGTCTGTGATTGCATGTACGCCAGATTCAGATAGCATGGTGTCAGACCTGTTTCCCTGGGCACTGTGTGCCCAGCCACAGAGCATTGGGCTATCTGTGATTGCATGTGTCTGCGCTGTGGGCCCAGTGCTGTCTGTGATTGTATGTGACTGTGCAGTGGGCCCAGTGCTGTCTGTGATTGCATGTGACTGTGCAGTGAGCCCAGTGCTGTCTGTGACTGCATGTGTCTGCACTGTGGGCCCAGTGCTGTCTGTGACTGCATGTGACAGTGCAGTGGGCCAGGACTGTCTGCGTAAGGCAGTCTACCCCATCGCACTGCGTCTGTGTGCAGGTATGAGCGGTTAGAAGAGCAGCTGAATGACCTGACAGAGCTGCACCAGAACGAGATGACCAACCTGAAGCAGGAGCTGGCCAGCATGGAGGAGAAGGTGGCATACCAGTCATACGAGAGAGCCAGGGACATTCAGGTGAGCGGTGAGGGCTACACAGACCCTACCAAGCCAGAGCCCATGAAACGTATGGGACCCACTTGGGTCCTGCTGCCCTGCTGTCGCACCCAGGACTCTGTTACAAACAAAACCAGCCCCCTGTCGTCCTACATGGCTTCAGGGCTTCAGTCTGACAGCACCTGTGGCAGCTTTCTTTTAATCAAGTGTGGTCTGGTACGAGGACTGCAGCTGTAAGTTAATTTAACTAATACGTGCAGGTGAGGTTAATTAAGTACATTTAAACCTAATTAGTTGGTTTTAATCAGTGTCTTTACAAAACCTTTAGAAACTGCAGACTTGAATCATTTTCTGATGGTGAATGGAGCTGAGGGTGACACGGTGGTGCAGTGGTTAGCATTGCTGCCTCACATCTCTGAGTTCAATTCTAGATCTGGGCTGCTGTCTGTGTGGAGTTCGTATGTTCTCCCTATATTCATGTGAGTTTCCTCCAGATGCTCCAGTTTTCTCCCATATTGGTTGTTTAAGACATACTGGTCGGTTAACTGACTTCTGGGTCCACGGTGTATCCTAGCCTTATGTCCATTGCTTGCCAAGACAGGCTCTGACAACCAGCTGACCTGTCACTAGAGCTCGTTCAGGCCTCTATCACATGTATATAAGTTCATGTGTTGAATTAGTTGATTAATTAGAGAATTGGTGAAGGGCTGAGTTACATCCTCACAAGGGATTATATTAGACAGCTTTGTTATATATAGGAACTCTCAAGAACATCTGCTGTTGCCTTTAGATGTTCCTATTGTGTGTATTATAACACTTGGGTAAAAATAAGTCTTCTGGCACAGTCTCCTCCGCTTTCCGTCAGGCCTGAGATAATGGACAGACATCATGAACCATCCGAGGAGAAGTAAGCCTGTTATCCCTACCAATAGAACAGTTCACAACCAACTAGAATGTTGTCTGAATTATTATTTGCTATAAAACGACAATACTTTTTCTTCCTAAGCATAGTATGAATGAGTGTTTGGGGCTATGCATTCTGTTCCCAGTGAGACGTCTGAGGAGATGTGACTCTGCGTCTCTCTCTCTCTTGCCCTGTAGGAGGCAGTGGAGTCGTGCCTGACACGCATCACCAAGCTGGAGCTGCAGCAGCAGCAGCAGCAGGTGGTGCAGCTGGAGGGGGTGGAGAACGCCAACGCGCGGGCGCTGCTGGGCAAGTTCATCAACGTCATCCTGGCGCTCATGGCCGTGCTGTTGGTCTTCGTGTCCACGCTGGCCAACTTCATCACGCCACTCATGAAGACGCGCGCCCGGGTGGCGGGCACCGTGCTGCTGGTGCTGCTGCTGGTCTCCCTCTGGAAGCACTGGGACGTCCTGGAGCTGTGGCTGCTGCCCAGCTGATCGGCCCACTGTGCTGCCCGTTTACAGCACCCCTGCACCCTGCCACCACCCCACGCCAGGCTGGGGCTGCGCTGGGCCTATGAATTTCCTCCCAGTCGTGCACAAGAAGGACACCGCTGTTCCCGTTATTTACTGATGTATTTATTGTTTCTCAGATCTCTACTTCTCCATGAGACCATATTGCATCCTCACCTCGTCCTTCGCCGTTTTTATAGGACAGGGGTGTAGATATGTTTTTCTTTGCTTCTTTTCTGAAGATTTCTGAAAGAGGGCTTGGCTCCCCTCCCTGTCTTACTTGAGAAGAGGTGTACAGGACTGCCCCCTCCCAGGGTGAACCCTGTGCAGGCAGAGCGGAGTCCGGCTCTGCCAGGTGGATCAGCTCACACCCAGGAGGGAAAACTCTGCATCGCATGTAAGGCGCTCTCCATCTCGAGCTAGGAAGAGTGCACAGCCAGGGTGAGCGAGTGTGCGTGTGTGCTCTCCGGGCACTGGGCTCTCACCTGGGGACCTGCAAGTAGAGGGCTGCCCTGGCGCGCTGGAGAAGAGACTGGAGACAGCAGGGCAGAGGTGGATCAGATCCTGGGATCAGTTAGGTACTTGCTATCAAACAAGCCGAATGGCCTTGTCTTGTCTTTCTTACGTTACCGTGAGAAAGTGAGGACTCTGTCAAGCCGCTCAGAATGGTCTCCTCTCGTATTTGCTGCCCCAAGAGCCAAGCAACACGCTGAGTCCAAACTGAGCCTACTTCAAGTTTGTTTTTTTGGGTGTCTCCTGGTTTTTTGTTTGATTTTAAATTGATCATCATTACCATTTTTACTACAGGTGTTTTGAGGGAGATACAATGAACACATGTATATAAAGTTTTTTTTTCAGATGCTTTTGTATTTTTATGTATGAACGTTCAGCAGATTTAAATGAACCTGGACACGGAAACGACGCCCTCCTGCGCACTGACAGTTTTGTTACGCAGTGCTTCTCGGAGTTCATTTCCTCATTTGCAATTATTTATTAAATTGCTGTTGGTTTTTTTTTAGTTTATCATCCTGTAATGAGATGAAATGTTTTATTCTGGTTCTTAATCTATGGTTGAAGAAAAGTGATACTACAGCTGCTGTTGTATCAGCTGCCTGTTCTGCCTGTAGGGTGCTGCTCGGACCCTGGAGCTCAGACTGTCCTGGGACAGGCAGCAGGGCAGCAGGCAGCAGGTTAGCTCACAGCCTAGAGTCCAGCAGGTGTTCCTCACACACTTACAAATAACCTGTTGACAAGATCGAGGACCTTGTCTCAAACCAGTGGGCAAAATATCTCAGAAAACCATTCAGTGTTCTCTGAAAATTGAAGGGAAGAAGATCAAACTGAAGCCAGTTGTTAGATTTATTGATGTCTTACAAAGCCTGAGGCGAAAGAACAGCTGGGAAAGATCATTGTTTTTATCTGCAATTTGGTTCTTTTGTTTATTTTTTTTTGCACCAGCTGGAGCAGCTAACCAGCTGCCCTCCTATGTCCTCCCTGCCACAGCACTGCTGCTATCAGGAGCACACCACATTCGCAAAACGGCAGCCCGGGTCACAGGCTGAAGGCGCTAATGCCATAGCTGGCGACTTGCCTGCCTGCTCTGTGGGGTCACCAGGGTCCCTGAGGTCTGCCCCACCTGGCAGGTGCATCGCGGTCCACTCGTCTTCTCCTTTGTAGCAGGAAGGGTAGATCTACACCTGACCAATGGGCCTTTGAGCCAGCCTGCTGCCCTCAGGGTCACTGTGTTTTATCTTTGTACTGTATATACTGAACCGTCACGGACTGCACAGGGTGAGCTGATACAGGAGAGCGCTGACACTGTTGAGTCCAGCCCGCTCCAGTAATGGTCCAGCTGTGACTGTCCCACTGTCCTGCCTCGTCCGTCTCTTTCCTTCTTCTTCTTTTGGTCTGGCCAGGGTGATTTTAAGTCTGTGCAAAAGATGTCTTCACAAGTCCTGCAGCACTTTCTTCTCACCATTCAGAACCTGTCACATCACAACAGCAGTCAAAATTTGCTAATGATCCAAGATTTTTCTTAAGCCTCACTTTTTGAAGAGCTTGCTAACTCAGTAAGCAAACAATAAAAGCTCTTTTGTGTTGAGACAAGCTGTCTGGTGACCTTGATATTAAATTAAAGGGGGGGACGAGGCTTATTTACTGGTAAGGGTGAAAATGGCTAAAACCAGCTTATTCAAAGGAAACTACAGTGTTGTACAGTATTTTTATTTTTTTAACTTATTTTCAAATGCTTATTGTGGCCTGAGCTATGGACTGATTTATTGTAGGACACTGTGGCTCAGGCTTTGGGGGCAGCAGGAGTGTGAAGACAGCCTGCCTTCTTGAGGCTGACAGGGATGAAGGGGCAGAATGTCGCGAACACTGGGAATCCGTATTGTGGGTCACAGAAATGCAGACCGGTCTGGAGAGCAAGGAGAGAGAGAGAGACAAGAATGTGTAGAATTCTGCCTCCTGCCTGTTGGTTGGATTACCTTGAATGTAAGCTCTTGAAGAGTCTGACAGAAAAAAAAGAAAAGTATCTCTGTAAAGATTCGTCGTGACTGGAGAATGTTTTACTGTAAATAAAGAAAGGCCATTGCACTGTATTTTCTTATAAACGACCGCCCCCTGGTGGCTTTTTTGTGAAGTGTTTCTGCATTTTGCTTTGAAGGCGTGTAATCGTGTTCACATGCTCATATGACTGCCGTTCCAGTGTTGAATGCTGAAGAAAGAATCTGTTGTTTGTTTTTCAGTCATGTGTTTCAAAATGAAAGTGGCACTTTATTATTATTACTATTATTATTATCATTATTTTTAAATTTAATTTTTGGAAGAATAAAATTAGAAAGAACGATCATTTTTCGTTTTTTCCCCTCATCTTTCAGTTCTTTTCCAACACACGCCAGTCCTTGCATAGCCCTGTGGAGTAGTTCTGCTTTTCCATGGGGCTTCCTGCTTTTCACGATTTAAGGGGAAACCAAACAGTGTAATGGTTAGACCACAGGTGTGAGCTGTGCAGGACACTGGCACGTAAGAGGTCTTTGTATTGCGAGAGGCGGGTCATGTTGTGGAAGATGATACTCTGGTTTCTCTCGAGACACAGCCAGATGAGATCCTCCAGTTAGTTAAATACTGACTGCCGAACGGGCAGGTTGGGCTGAATGGCCTTCTCTCGTGTGTGTGCTTGTGTTCACGCAGGGCTCGAACAGCAGCAGATCTGTCCTTGCCTACGTTATCCACACCAGGGAGAGGGGTGGGGTTATATAACAGCACAGATGAAAGGCTGCTGCTTTCTCAAGGGTGAAGAGGGGGAGTGTTTATTGAGTTGTAACGAATAGGCATCAGCCCTCAAGAGAAGGAAAGAGGAATTAAACACAGATCACACAGCACAGCAAAACAATAAGAAAGGGTACAAAGAGCACCGAGTGCTGAACACACTCCCTCCACCTCACACAACAGGCAAGGCGTTTGTGTGACAACAGAGGAGAGAGGTGCTGGGAGATCACTGTGAAACTGCGGGTGCCTTCACAGGCCTCACCGAGCTTTACCCTTGCAAACAGAAATGTGCTCACGCAGGAAGAGACTTCTCCACTAGGAAGACGGGCGACAGGAAGGAATGAAGCACACTGGGAGAGTGGGTAGCGTGTGAGCGCTTGTCTATCTGTGTGTGTCTGTGAAGAGCAGGCCATGTGAACGGTGATCCGTTTGACAGCAATGCTCTCTCAAAGAAAACACCCTTTTTAATCCAAAGCAAAATTACTTTTACAAGTAAAATACAGACGAAATAACGCAATAGCATGCAAATCAAATCAGTCCAAATCACACCGACCCAGAGTGCTGCAACCTGACTGGAGCCTCATGCCAGGCAGCCAGTCAGGACTTCACAGAGACAGGAGACGTGCTCATTATTCACTCCCTGCGATGTGTCCATCATTACCAGGTTAGCTACAAGGTAGTAGCAAATGCAAGTGGCCTGCATCCATCCTCTGTACTTCCACCCCTTACTGTAGGTCCCCCTGCTCGCTCCCTGCCTCCTCTCCTGCTCTGTGCTGTAGCAGCCTGGGGCTGCCTGTTGACTCTGGGTCAAAGCACAGAACATCGCTGTGTCAGATGGTCTCTTATTTCATGGAGGCCTGTTCCCACAACTGCCGCCGAATCTGCTCTCGCTTTGTTCTCGTTAAATTCTAAGAATCGTGGGTAATGCCCCCCTATCAACAACAACAAAACCATCTGACAGCCCTGCACATGTGACTATACTCTGGAAAAATAACTTAAGAAGACAGTGTGTGGAAGGTACAGAATGTTCGTAAATTTGTCTCCGTGGGCAACACTTTCAGAAACTGATAAAACACACATAGCCTCCTGGGTGACGTGTGATGTGGTCAGACTGGTCCTCAAGGGTACTCAGATTGCTGGGGGAGAACAGCACCATAATGTTCACTCTCCACAAACACAGCTGGGAAGGGCATTAGGTGATTGGGATTCAGCCCTAGGTGGCTTCCTTGTGAAGAAATAAGTGACACTGTCACAGGACGGAGCTGAACATTGAGTCCTGATGTCCCTTCGCCCCGCTATCACCCCCACCCTTCCTCTGTGGGAACCCAGTGCTTGTGCCGCCTGGAGCTGCAGCTGATAAAAATCTCCCTCATCCCGAGAATAGCACGGCACACTAAGTGCATGTAGTCGGAGCATTCCTGGAATTCCATTCCGGAACAAATCATCTCCATCACCCACACTCTGGAAGAAAACAACACAGGACAGCAGGAAAATCTGGAATATAGACAGGCTAAAATGGGAACAGAACACACAGGTGAATTGGTTTGTGTCCACGCAGTGTTCCTTCCCAGCGCGTGTCTGGAGGTGGGGCAGCTTGCCCGTACAGCAGAATCTGTGCAATTTTAATTTCAAAGGATCTCTAATCAGCTTCCTTACATACTGTAAGTGGTGAAAACAAAATTTGTCCGCGTGTTTAGAAAACGCTGATGTAAACGTGACTTTAAAAACGTGCTGTATGCTGGCGGCTTTCCCGCTCACTGCCCCTGATTTTACTGAGAAGATTAGCCCAGCGTGTTTTAACTTTAAAACCACAAATATAAGCTTTGTTACTGTCATGGTACACTGAAAAATAAGAGAGTGAAGGGAATGAACACATCATACAATAACAATATCTTCAGGGGGAAGCCTCCTCTCTCAGGGGCCGCAGGCAGAGCGGTCAGTGTCCCCCCAGGAACGGCTGTTACACGCGTGGACTGCCGTGGGCTCGCCTTCTGCTCAGTGCTGCTCTGGAAACTAACGTTCTGGTCTCACTTCAGCTGACTTGGTGTGCTTCGCACTGTTATTTCTTCATCTTTCGTTGGCGCTCTCCCTCATCTCGGTCGCCAAATCTGCTGCTGGCTCTGGCTCTCTGCCGGGTGTCACTCGAAAGCGCTGACTCCAGTTTTTCCTGCCCACAGCCACAGCAGCACAACATTCCCGGAACAGAGCTTTCCAGGTCTCGGGGGATCTGAGATATGATCGCATATTGCTGGTGAGTGTAGTAATGGCGAGTACACAAACAACAACAAAGAAAAAAACAGAGAAATTAGAATGTGTTATTGTTATGATACAGTTCAGGTGGGTAGCTGCGTCAGCATGCGTAGGCTGCAAAGGAACAAGTAATAGGTTTATTCCATGCTCAAAAAAAGAAGAAAGAAAACACAACGTTTCGGCCGTGGAGCCGAAATTAGGTGTCTTTTGACATCGAAAATAGAATACTAATTTCGTGGATTTCATACAAGTTTAAAAGCATCATGAAGGATCAAACAAGATCTTCAGAACTTACTATTTTAATACCTTCGCAGTTTTTATTCTCATGCCGCCTCACTCGATATTACCCTTAGGGCGATGCATTTACTCCAGCCTCTGAAACCCATACGTGCGAGCACGTTCTTCTGGTATGTTATGCTTAAGTCCGCTCAATATTTAAAGGCAAGGTAAAAGCTCCGTGAAGTTGCCCCCCACTGCAGACAGCACAAACGATGAAACCTCGTTCGTTAGTGCTACGTTTGTGCCGGTTTGTGCCGTTGAAAGAGCGTCTGTGCTGCTTTAGTTTCCGAGATATAGCGCATTGTTTTTTCGGGGTCGAGACGTCACTCAGCCCCCCTACAATGTCGTAGGGAAACCAATCCGGTCTCATTCGTTAGTGCTACGTTTGCTGCTTTCGTTCCCGAGATATAGCGCCTTGTTTTTCCAGTGATCACGTGACCATGCATGGTGACTTTGACCTCCAGTGACCCCGTCTGCAGAGTTCAAGCGCTCTGTTACAGTTTAGTTCGTACCCTTAACATTCAATATCCATAAACATATGAGCCTCCTTAGATGTGAATAATACTAAGACATGACGCATGCCAACCAGTTAACCGTTTATGACATAAACCTGTGGTTGTAATGTATGTAAAATCACCGTGATTGTAAGATCTATGGTTTTTATTTTCTAAGGCGCGTTTTCCTTTTCTTTCCCTACCTTGACACGCTGTTGCCAAACGCGTAACTGTGGGATCAGATCACGACAAGACCTCCGCACATGTCATGATAGGGACCCCATGTATATCGCATGTATATCACGGCAGTGTATATCACGACTGGCGCCTTGCTTCCATGCCACCCTGGCACCGCTGTCGCAACAAAGGTCTCATATCAGGACATCGTTTACCCAGATAGGACGT
Organism: Atractosteus spatula; assembly: GCF_055471065.1. Taxonomy (NCBI): domain Eukaryota; kingdom Metazoa; phylum Chordata; class Actinopteri; order Semionotiformes; family Lepisosteidae; genus Atractosteus; species Atractosteus spatula. The sequence goes on along the minus strand of NC_142712.1, from coordinate 43,435,972 downwards.
GTCACGATATATGGACTTTGTGTCGCGACATGGGGTCAGCATATCCTGTCAGAGTATGTCTTATCACAGCATCTGGACTCCATTTCCCGACGTGGGGGCGGGGCATTTTGTCGGGGTATGTCATATCGCGATATAGGGCCTTTCATGTCGCGACATGGGGCGGGGCATTTTTGCAGAGGTATGTCATATCGCGATATGCGGGCTTCATATCGCGACATGGGCGTGGGGGGGGGGGTGGGGTCGTTTGTCATATCGCGATATGTGGGCTCCATATCGCGACATGGGGGCGGGGCATTTTGCCGGGGTATGTCATACCGCGATATGCGGGCTTCATGTCGTGACATGGGCGTGGGTTCATTTGTCATATCGCGATATGTGGACTCCATGTTGCGACATGGTAGTGGGCATGTGTCGGGGGTACGCCATATCGCAATACATGGACTTAATGTCGCGACAGTGGCGCCATGACAGTGATGCGCCAGTCGCAATGGGTATCGCCGTGTGACCGTGATGCGCGCACTCCTATCGTGACATGCTATTGGAGTCGTGAACGCGCTGTGGATGCCATGACATTCTTTGTCTGCTATTCAGTTTTGAACTCAGTGCGACTTCTCTTAGATTGATTAGTAATTGGAAACCAATGGATGTGTTACTGTATATCCAGTGTGCTCATACAGCACACGCGGTTAACCGGGGCTATAGTATTTGGACAAAGAAGAACATCCATCACCTATGTATCTACATGTTCTCTGAACTTCCGCTGTGACGCTTTACCCAATCAGAGTGTCGGTTCTCACTCTTCATCCAATCGCGACCCGAGCTGTTCGGGGGTTTAGCCAATCACGGGTCTGAGAGCTGTTCAAGCTAGCAGCGCCAGGTGGATCGGCTTGTTTGCTGTCAATGAGAACCTATTTTTGAAATGCTTTACTTATTTGCAAAATAACTACATCGGCTTGTTTTTTTTTACGTCTTTATTGATTCACAATGTCCCGTGCTCTTCGAAATAAATACATTTTTTATTTGCAATATAACTGTCTCCGCTGCTTGAATACATTGTATTTGAACAATTTTAATCGTATATTTAGGTTAGGGGAAACATCTTCTTTGTACTTCAAAAATGAATAGAAATGTAAAGTCTATGATCATTATATTATTATGCTCGTGCTTTCAATTTTGTTTTTTAATGTTAAATTATATCGATCTTGAAACTAAAACCTACAAATGTGAATATGGGCTCTCGTGTTGTACCAGCGGTAATTTGTCTCTTCACCAATGAAAGGAGTACACAAGCAATACATTTTCGAGAACTTGGTTAAAAATTAAAAGAAAACACCTAACCGAATGAACTAACATAGTAACTCCTCCCTAAATGTAATATATATAAATATATTGAAACATCCACCCGACCAGACAGACCCAGTTGTTTTCATCACAAACAGGAGTTCAAGTACCGAGTTTGTTGGTACCTGTAAACTTCTTTGTAGTCACCTGATTACCCGAAAAAAACAGGCGCTATATCTCGGAAACGAAAGCAGCACAAACGCTATTTACAGCGACAAACCGGCACTAACGATTGCGGTGCGTTTCGTCGTTTGTGTTGTTCGACGGGCGGGTGGGCAACTTCATGGTGCAGGACAAGCAAACATGTCTGGGTCATTACATTGCAGACTGCAGAAGACTCGACTTCACCTGAGGATCTAACACAGGCACCCATACCGGTGTCTTCAGAGGGCGGGTGTGTGTGCTGTATTCTACACCAAGGACTGGCCGGAAACACAAAGGTAAATCGCTTCATGTTTGCGCATAAGACCCCTGTAAATATAAACACACGAATAATGACAGTTTATTTAAGAATTCAGATATATGTTGACTTCTGTTATGTGAAAATAAAAAAGTTGTTTCCAAAATTGTCGCAGGTGTGAGACGGTGGACTTTCCAGTGTTGCTTCTCGGATGTGTTATTTACTACCCGCGACAACCTTGTACGTAGTGCCCCTTAAAAAAACACCCTGGTTCTTTTTCACGTTAACGAATGTGTTTTGCGTAAAAAGTGCAACAGTGGTCTTGTTGTTCGTAAAGTTGCAAATTCAAGCCTTTTTGAACGCGTGGCTCGACTGACGGGTCGAATCTTTACACGTCCCTTGGTGCATGTGTGTATTTAAGGAGGCAGTGAGAAACTGATCACTTCTTCAGATTTTTTTAAAAAGTACACCGGTACGAAGTATTAAGACGTGCTCGTTAAAGCCTCTTGGTAAGAACATGCAATTGTTTGCTAGTGTTCTCTTTTTGAGACTACACCCACAACTCTTCTGATTAGGGTATGTGATATTCGTGACAAATTTAATTTTCCTGCTCACACAAACGCACAAATATCACCACTAAATTCTTCAATTTTGATTAAAATTCAAGCAGTGTCGTCCACAAATAGGGTTGCTGCATTGGCTTTTGAATGCAGTCTTCCAGTTCTAATGCAAGTTTGCATTTTTGCAAATATTGCTCCAAACAGGGATTGTCAATTTAGCATGTATATGACCATTCAATCGAAGGCGCCCTGTGAAAATACGATGATTATTTCCCTGGCTGTCATTGTCGTGAAGTTGTTCGATTCACCTGGTGCCTGCTGAGTATATTTCTTCCCGGCAGAGGGCACCATCCGTCTTGTTTTGCGACCACAGCGACTTGCATGAACAGGTGAAATTGTCTAAGTCGGCGGTGTGCTTTAAAAAAAAAACATCCTGGATTCAGTTATAGGATGCCGGCGGAGAGGAAACGAGCAGGCCAAGCCCAAGTGTAAGTCCTGAGAGATGGAAAACTCACGGCAGATGGCGAGCGTGTATAGACCTACACGTACTCCGCGGTCCTGGTTATCGTGTTGTTTTTTACTGATTGTGAAGGAGAATAATTTTAAATTTAAATCTGCCTCATAAAAGATAACGGGGCGTGACTAAGGCATGTACATCACGTCTGTGTTCGCATTTGGCACCATTATTTGACTTGGAACTGATGACGGACGTGGCTGAAGCGGTTGTTGGTTTAAGGTAATTAAAATTCATGGTCAGAGTTTACATATCAAGATTACATCACATAAACATAGTCAAGTGTCATCTTAAAAAAGGAGATGAAATGATAGTCACTCAGCACCAGCACGAAAGCAGGGAATTAATTTGCCGATCTCCACGAGGGCCAGGGCCCAGTGCTGTGTACAGCGTGCACATCCCAGCGGGGGCCCTGACGTCACACATTCAGGAAAAATGCCCGAAAAACTGGTGTCTTCTGTTTCCTCATTACTGTCGCAGCGGTTAATTGGTGTCTTATGTAAGCGGCTCTGTGATTCCTTGTTTCCCCAGCCTAGTGGTGTCCCATTTTGTTTTCTGGCGAGATCCCGGCTGTACTTTGAGAACAGTTTGTTCCAGATCAGGGAGGGTCCTAGCGCACTAACAAAGGGTTTATAAACCACGGAGCAAGGAGAGACCTTGGCAGCCACTCGTTTGTGTGTAGCCCTTTTTGAAAGACTATATATATCTTACAACGTGCATGTAATTGTTTATAAAAATGCAGAAGATTGTAGGCAAACAGAACACGACCTGTGATGACCAGCCAAGAAGCTGTTTCTCTCAGGTATGTGGGTACCTGTGAATTTGCCCAGGTCAAGACCCATTGGGATCTAAATATTACCTTTACACTTATGATATAGTAGTAAAACAGCTGGCACAAAAGAGCCCTGATTCTATTTCCCTGATCTGCTGTGCGCACTGTATCCCTGATTGGCGATTAATACCTAATGGCCATATCCTGCCTGCATCGCTGTCCCTGCTGGAATGGGTCAACCTTACAGAGCAGACAGGCAGACCTCCTGCCTGTATGTGTGCACGTGTGTCTGTGTGTGTATGTATGTGCGTGTGTGTGTGAGCTCTGGTGTTGCCTGCATGTGTGATCCCAGCCCGCATCCCACCAGCTACAGGACAAGCGATACCAGCCTGCAGCAAAGTTCAGAGTCACGCTTTGCCCTTTCTGCACACGCCAGCGTTCTGCACAAACCTCCTAGGATGTGTGTTTATGTTTTGTCTTTTCTTGTTTGTATTCTGAGTTATTAAAACTGCACCCAGGGCGGGCGTGTGTTGTCCTCTATTGTCAATAACGCATGCAGGCAGACGCTGATCCCAGGGACCAGTCTCAGAAGTAAGGTAAAAAAATGACAAAAAAGTGTCAGAATAATGTAATAGGCCAGCGTGTGCAGCTAAATCCAAGAGTCACTCCCTGGGGTCTGTGAGAAGCCGCTGTCTCTGCTTGTCCTGTGGTAGTGACTGGGAATGGGGTGGAACTGACTGGGGTAACAGAGTGTGTCCAGGGCCCAGACTGGCGGTGCGGCTCTGGCTGCACACTGTGCTGCGCCAGTTCGGTGTCGCGGAGGTCCTATATTCGGACCTGCAGGGGTGTTGTTATTCATTAAACGACAGCTGACTCGCACACATTCAGAGGCTGTTACTGTGAATCCCCCCCGCACAGCAGAGGCCAGAGTCCCAAAGTCCACGGGAATTTTCCGTGGTGAGCTCTCTCAAGGGAAGGCAATCCTAGGACCACAGGGCTGGCCGGGTACTGACAAGAGCTTCTCTTTGTTGGTCAGTCATGCTGGCCGTCATTTCTTCAGTCTTCTGCGGCCATATTGTCTGCACTCTGAACGGCGCAGGAATGAGTGCTGGGTGCTGAAGTCCCGGAGTTCTCGCAGAATATGAGCCGTCCGGCTGTGGACAGTAAGCACAGGCCTCATCAGACCGAACAGGAAACAAGAACATGTCTCTCAGAGGCCAAGTCAGCTTTGGACTGGTGCTTAGTTGCCAAGTGCACATTATGCAGAGGTCAGCATAATGTTTGCACCTGAGAATGCAGTTGCCAAGTAGCTTTGCTGTAGATAATGCAGCCAGATTATCGTGCAGTTTACCTTGAGACTCAGCTGCTGGCTTTATGGGCCGCTGTTAGCAGTGAGTGATTTGTCTCGGTTCGTCAGCCATGCGGAGCCTTCGTTCTGTGTTGGTGGCTCAGTGCTGGGCCTGTTGCTGCTGTAGATAAAAAGTAAAATCCTGTACCTACAGGACACGTGACGTTATCACTGGTTTTACACCAGACCTTCCCTGCATTTTTGTAAGAATAGTTCTTCAACTTCTAATTAAACCAGTCACAAAGGATCATATTTTAAATACTTGGATTAGATTTAAAGTTGCGCGTGTAATTACGCCTGGATCTAAAAAAAGCAGATGGTAGCTCAGGTCACACCATCAGAAACCCCCCTGTGCACTTTTGTTCTTTTCCACGGGAAGTGTTTGTTAACAGGCTTGTATTTTGTGTTGCTGCCCTGTCTGGGAAAACAGTGCTCCACACTGCAGAGTAATTTTCACAGGACATTCTAGCTAGCTCTTTCAATTTCCGAAAAAGAGGGACTTGTCAACATCCTCTCCGCACACCTTGCACACACCAGTCTGGCTTGCTGGTCGAAGAAACTGAAGGAAGATCTCCTGCCCCTTTCTTCTTGTGCAGACTGTGAGCGAAGCCAGTCTGATTGGCACTCCTGCGCCGTGCCGTGTGCCAGCCCAGTGTGTGGCTCGCAGTGCGCCCCAGCACCCATGCCCCCCACCGTGTGGCAGGTTGGTACTGGTCTGGGTGATTCACTAGGATAAATCCAGTTTTGCAGGTCCTGGCTTTCCCCTCTCCAACTGTATTTCCTATTGTGTTGTCTTTCCTCAAACACAACAAGCGAGAAATTTTATGAGAAGGGGAATTTCCATTCGAGGTATTTGGAATGTGTTAACCTAACTTCAATACTAATGGTAACATTTTCATATTAACAGTTTCAGGACCTGAAATTTCTTTCACTTTTGTTTACTCCAATTGTTTAGTTTATGTGTCATGTGCACAAGTGCAATAAAGTGCTTATTTCCTTGTATGCTGCAATAAAAAGACATTTCTGTAATGTCTTTGTATTGGAACTCTGGACTGTTGTCTGCTATGTTTCTATGAACAGGAGGCCCATCAGTTTCACTATTCCTTAGCAGCCTCATCCAGCAGTTTTAGCCCAATTGAATTGATAAGAGTGTCAGAGGACAGGTGCGGTTCATTAATGTGGTTTCACTCCCCTGCTTTGTAAACCCGCTCTTCACAGACCACTGTAATCACACGATGGTTTAATACAGCACTAATTCCTCACATGAGGCTCTTGGGGTCCTGCGCACAGCTGTGGAAACAGATTAATTTAATCAGCCAGGTTGACCTGAGCTGCTGGCATCTGCAAATATGTGGAAAAAAAGACCAATTGTAAATTGTATATGGCCAATAAAGTGATCTTATCTTATATGAGCATCTCTAAAGAAGGCAGCTGTTAAAGCACAAGATCTGGATCAGAGCTGACTTTGGAAACTTTCTATTTACTAAGCACGAATATGTGTGTGCGAGGTTCCCTTTCCTACGGAATCACAGCACAATTCTTCCTGAGAAGGGAGTTAGGATCGGTCAAGGAGCTGCTGTAGCACATGCTAGTCTATAAACAGCAAGAACTGAAAGACTAAAAGTTGAAGGGATAACTCTGCTATTCATTCCATCAGTTTGTTTTTTTTACCAGGATCCATTGAAAGGTGTCTGAGGTCCCATATAGGGCTGGATTTGATTGGTGTCTTAATTTTCATGGATATAATGTATCACCCATCCATTCAGGGCAACATAACAAAAGCAAGCAATTGTAGACAAGTACAATTCTATTACAAGTGACTTTATGGAAATGATCATTAGAACTAGGTTAGAGGATCATCCGCGCTGAGTCAGACAGTCTGCATAGATTTAGAAAAGCTACATTTTGCTTAGCTAGGTTGTTAGACTTTGAACAAGCAACAGCTATAATGATCACAAACGGTATATGACAAGGCATACAGTCACGCATGTGTTTCTTTTTCTAATGAGTATCATAAAATCTTAATTCTCAAATTGCAGGAAGCAGGCATTCAGAATTGTGGATTAAGAATTGGTTAATGGCTAGAAAATGAAGAGGAGAAATGTTTAAAACTAGATGTGGTATTTATTCTATGATCAGAAGGATTTATATGAGGACAACTGCTCCTCATAATTTTTTATTAAATGAAAAGGGTAGAATATGGTGTAGCTGGTACACTACTTAAATCTGATGATTTTTCCAAAAATGGATGAGGATTAGCAAACAGTGTAAAAACTGCAAAGGAGTTTTAGAACAACTTAAAAGACCAAGCAAATGCCTTGCAGATGACCTGTAAAGTGAACAAGTGCAGAATCGATTAAAAGGCAAACCAAATATTAGGATATATAGTTAAAAATGTAGAATTTAAATCAGAGGATTTTACATTAAAATTACACGGTGCTCTACACAGCCATGTTGTTAAGGCTGACACCCTGGTTGGATGAGGTCAAACAGCTACACCAGTAGAAGATAACCTTTATCATCTCCTGCTGGGAGAACAGGATGCTCCTGGTTCAGACACCCCGGTGTTGCAGAATCGTCTGGGTATTTACAATGCTGCCCTGTGGCGGGGAGCAGGAAGAGACTGCATATGTCAAACCTAAAAGGCAAAAATAGGATAGACTGCATTTCCTAACAGTGCACTTCCTGTGCCTCACACAGCAGGTAAGTCTCAGTCGTGTCCCTCAGCAGTGATGAAGTAAGAGTGCTGGGACGCGCTGTGTCATATAGGCTGTGTTCACGGAGGCAGGTCGGGAGCAGACACACCATTATTTACCAGAGACCACTTGCCTTCTCACCCTTGAGTCATCCCGAAGCAGAGGCCGAAATATCTGTGTGAAATAGGAAATGTGTAATGCTCACCCTGAGGGATCGGAGACTTGAGCAGATGTCACTGTGGGGTCAGGAAGCAGCGAGACAGAGATGCTTTTCTCTGGTGAAGCACAATAGAAAAGAAGCCTATCGAGAGAGAATGCCCACAGACATGTACGGTAACACCTGAAGAAGGCTCTAAAGCTAAAACATTGTCTGTTTCATTCTCTTTCTGTGTGTTTTCTGCATGGAATGATTAATCTCTTGTTTTTTAAATTAGTTCATATCATCCAAAAAGTCATAATGTGAAAAGGAACTGACAGAGGCAACCTGGACATTTAAATGGGATCCTAACTGCAGATATGCACTGGTTGTCTCCTGGCGTAGTTGTGTGTTTCACCATACACAACTACAAAAAACAAATAACACAAAATACAGTTTAGACAAACAATAGTCTTAGACATGCAACAATACATATACACACGGCTCGCTCTGCCCATATTACACTACCGTTACACATAACCTGATAGCTCCATACAGGAAACAGTCACTTAGTTGTATTTAATATGCAGACTGCAAAGGGAACAAAGAGTTTCTGGGACACGTTTTTCTTGGCCACAGGCATTGTAAACCGCCTTCCTGAAGGTAGCAGTTGGTAATGGGAAAGAAGAGGGTGTTGACAATATTAACAATTCTGGCCAATTTCCTCTTACTTTTAATTCTCAGGCTACCATACCATGACCCCAGAAGTAAAGAAGCTTTTTACTATCATTCTATAAACCCTCTCTAAAAAGCTTCGACTCACCCCAAACCCTTTCAGCTTCCTGATCTGAAATATAAGCTGCCTCACCTGCTTAAAAATGTAATTGGTATTCTCTTCAAAGTTTAAATGTTCTCCTGTTACTGTTCCTAAGTATTTGAAACAGCTAACAACCCCCACAGGCTGATCAATAAGGGAGAGAGTTTGAAAATCTGATGTATTACTATCACAAGTAGCCAGTTCTTGGGTTTTATCAACATTAATATGAATCATGCTTGACTGACACCACCTTTCTAGTTTACTTGTCTGTTCAAAGTAATTCTCCACCTTTTCTCTATCATTCCCAGTAAGCAATCCTACTAGGGCCGTATCATTTGTGTATTTTAATAGATTGACAGAAGGGCCTTGCACTTGCATTTCATTCATATCATTGGAAAATGGTTAAGGAGACAAATCACAGCTCCGGGGAACACCAGTATTTAAATCGCGAATACGTCATAGTGCAGTAGTAATTTACGTTTTTCCTCTCCACACTAGTTCCCTTGAAGAGCACCGTTTCACATGGATAACAATCACAGGGCAGATTGCATTACCGCATACCTGTCTGGGCTTGATAGAAACATGGATATTGAGAATGATTTTCATTTTTATTTCCACTTGCACGTAATCCCACGGAGTTGCGTTTTAAAATTCCAGGGGTTGGGAATCTTTTTGTCTCTTTGGCTGTTGGCACCACTTCCTTGCCCTTGGTGGGACTGTTGTTTGAGCAGAGGTGGAACAAAAGAAATAAGAGCATAGCTGGCATTTTTTATCCTCCGAGTGAAGCACCTGCACAGCCGCAGACAGGGTCGTGACCTCGGTAGTCAGAATGAGTGGAGCTTCTGTTACCCCATTGCTCCGAAGCCCACAGACAGCCCACACACAGACCCCACTGGTGTGGGAATCCCACAGCTCACTCTCATGGCTGCCGACTCACACTCTGAGCACGAACAGGGCTGTCAGGGCAGATGATGATAATTACAAAGAATATTCCAGTTCATACAAAGCATGAGTGAAAAGATTTACCGACATGTTTTTCCAACAGATCATCTGAGGTATCAAAAACAGATCACACAGCCCTGGGCCTGGCATGTTGGAAGTACATTTTTTTCCAAAGACTATTTTAAGCTATTGAGTTTTTTAAAGTAGTTCTCAGGTAGGTGAATTGAAAATGCAGATAACAGGGTTTAAACAAACGTTTTCTTATCGGTTATATTAACAGATCTTTATTAACCTTCTCTGCAACAGGCAGTTCTTATCTGAGGTTGTGAGCTATGAGTAATTAAAGCAGTCCCTGTTTGCAGATTGCCTCCAGCAGAGCTTCCCAGCATTGTGCTGCCTTTTCTGGGGAAAATGAAACCCAGCGCTGATTCACAGGGAAACTGTTTTTCCCACGTGTGCGCTTGGCATGACATGAAGCAGATGAAAGAACCATAGCAGTTACCACTAAGGGATGGGGCAGGACTCCTGTGTGTCTCTCTGTCTCTCTGTCCCTCTGTCCCTCTGTCCCTCTGCCCCTCCATGTCCAGACCTGTGGGTCTCTCTGTCCTTCTGCCCCCTGTGTCCAGGCCTGTGGGTCTCTCTGTCCTTCTGCCCCCTGTGTCCAGGCCTGCGGGTCTCTCTGTCCTTCTGCCCCCCTGTGTCCAGGCCTGTGGGTCTCTTTGTCCCTCTGCCCCCCTGTGTCCAGGCCTGCGGGTCTCTCTGTCCCTCTGCCCCCCTGTGTCCAGGCCTGCGGGTCTCTCTGTCCCTCTGCCCCCCTGTGTCCAGGCCTGCGGGTCTCTCTGTCCCTCTGCCCCCCTGTGTCCAGGCCTGCGGGTCTCTCTGTCCCTCTGCCCCCCTGTGTCCAGGCCTGCGGGTCTCTTTCCCTCTACCCCCGTGTCCAGGCCTGCAAGTCTCTCTGTCCCTCTGCCCCCGTGCCCAGGCCTGCGGGTCTCTCTGTCCCTCTACCCCTGTGTCCAGGCCTGCGGGTCTCTCTGTCCCTCTGCCCCTGTGTCCAGTTTCTCACGGCACAAGTAGACCAAACCAGTTATTTCCACAGATTAAGACCTCTTGTGTCTCAGTGAACAGCTGGCAACTCATTGCGATCATTTTCCTACTTTTTCACAGTTTATATGATGTTGGGATATTAATACATTCGCATTAGTACATATTCTGGGTATGTGGGGAAGTGGGGGAGAGTCGGAGATGGGGATATGGGGAGCAGAGGTAGAGATTCAGGTGAGTTCCATACCCAGCTCAGTCAGCAGCAGCTTTGAAGTCAGTGCAGTGATGTTTTGAATGTCTTCTTTGTATGCACCCAGACATTACTCATGCAGTAAAGCACCTGAAAGAATTTATACACGTTTTGTTTATTTCCCTTAATTCCCGAACAATTCACTTCAAACATCAACTGTTCTTTTTATAGTGGTTTTTGAGACCAGGTGCCTTTGGATGGAGTCCAAAGATCATTCTTTATTATTACCGCAGTGTCCTGCCTCACAGTCTGAATGAGATGGGGCGCTGGGGTGTGTGGGAGGCTGAAATGGTGAGCCAGTCACAGAGCCCCTCCAGCCCAGAGACCCTCTGCAGGGCCTGACTGTTGCTTTCCAGGAGACAAGGGACAGACCGAGCGCTGGGGGTTGAGAGGTGAGCTGGGGTGGGAATATGAGTGCAGCCAGGAGGTGAAAGATGGGCGTGTGTCTGCTGGTCGTCATGACGGCATCGGATTAAAGGGATGAGTCCTGCCTTCTGACATGGCTGAGCATGGCAGACCTGTGACAGATCCCTGCTTCATCCTCACCCTGACCCTGTCCTCACCAGAGGGGGATTTACTGAGCTTTTCATTGGTTGGCATGATTGTAGCGGTTATATTTTTTTGGGGGGAAAGGAAGCATGTTGGGGCACACTCTACTGATCACAAAGCTTTTTAATAACAGGGACTCCCCTATTGTTCTAAAGAAAATCCAGTGGGCCTGTCTCAGCTGACTTAAATGACTTCTGAGCTGTACATTTAAGAGCTCGATGTACCATGATGTCATGAGCTGACGTGGCACAATAAGAACATGACACCAGTGTCCCAGATCATCAGAACTCCGACAGTCAACCCCTGACTGTCCTCTGGGACGAGAATATGAGAAGAGGCCACTGAGCCGACCTTACACATTCAGATCTGATGTAGCAAATCAAACTCCAGAACCCAACTAGCCATCTCCTGTCTCAGCTGGCTGCCTTGTTCAGACTGAATTAGCCGTCCGGTGAAGTAAAACAATGTATTCCTTAGCCCTCTAGAGGTGAATGCTGTTTCATCATTATGATCTGTGACTATTTGAGCGTGTAATTGCGTAATGATGATGACAGAATTACGGGACAGAAGGAAAGCTCTTACATTAGTTCATGTGAGCAATTCTGTACCTAAAATTAACCAGCTGTTCTTGTTGGATAAGGCTGGTTCCCTGCTGTGAAGTCACGTCATGTAGGTAGTTCATCATCATCATTTAGAACAGCTCTATCTCAGTTATTTCTTGCATCGGTAAGGATTATGATGGTGTAACCTACTTCCTGAGAACCCAGTTATTTTATAGTTATATAGGTAATTTTAGTCCATTACCTTCTGAGTCAGGAATTCAGTCCCGAAATTAATTTCAGGATTGAAAGGGTGTGAGGTTTAATTTAATCAGCAAAATCCCCTCTCAGACTGTTGAAGTGCCAGAGGGCACATTGTTAAATCGACTAATTTCTTCAAAGGATGTTTCTCTTTCCAGTCTGAGCCCTCCCTTGTTAGTGTTGGAGCTTTGACATTGCCTGCGCTGTAATTAGATTGAAATCTGGCCTCAGGCTGGAAAGAGAAACTCTAAAGATGTGGTAGCTAAAAAACGTCCGCCTTTTTTCCATTGTTTCATGTTGACTATTTTGAATGGTTTTGTCTAAGACTGAGAAGGAAATGGAGAAAATTGCGGTAAACTTTCCTCACTTCTCTATTGATCTTGCTTTATTTACTTAATAGCTATACGTAGATAAGAACTGAGAGCGATGTAGCAGAATGAGAGCATGTCTGCACATGCCCAGATCAGTCGTGTGACTCAACCCCACCTCCAGTCTCCTGCCAGCGACCAGGCAGCCTTGTGATTGGACGGGCTGGGGTGATGTTGGTGAGTGAGGTATGTCGGAGGCATGTGGGTTTTTCCTTTTAGACTAAATAGACTGGTCTGGGCTGGCCCGGGTTATCAGGGTTATCCTGTTGTTGTGTCTTCAAAAGAAAAAAACAACAACCAATAAAATTTAAAATAATTAACCTGGGGCAATTACCCAGAGAAGGCCAGGGCTTTTGTACCCTTCAACAAACCACCAGTAGTATAAATGGACACAGATGTGAGGCACTTTGGCTAAAAGCATTAGATAAATTTATAATACCTTGAGGTTTTAACTGTTTTGAGTGCATAACCAGGAGAACAGGACAGGCCACATCTTTATTTATCAAGGAGGCCAGAGCCTATTGAATTGAGTGATTATGGGCTCTGTCCAGGCCAGGTGGAAATATTTTACATTTTGCTATTTTGTGTGCACTGGATTTACTTACATGTTTAGTCAGCTTAAGACTGAGAACCTTATTGTCCTCGGTTGTTCTGTGGAATAACCCTCACAGCTCAAAGGAGCTTTCTGTGGGCTAGATGAGGGCATGGCCTGGGACAGGTCTAATCCAGGAGCTCGACGGAACTCCTGGAGGTCTGGCAGTGAAGAGCTAAGGCCTGTCCCACACTCCCAGGTTGCAGGTTGAGGATTTCCGCTGGACGTTGGGAGGCTAACGGGCTGAGGAGATGAAAGCACGCAGTCAAGGCCATGTCCCTCCTCACACAGAGAGTGAGGCGAGAGCAGTACCTTCACCCTGATAGGAAGTGAGGCCCACTCTGACTCGGTGAACTTCTTCTTCTTGCCTGAACGTCAGCGGATGCTGAAACAGCTCTTCCTTTTTCACTGTCGTGCAATTGTCCATCTGGAATGCGGTGATATTTTCAGGACTGACCCAAGGTCATAGTTCTCAGCCATGCCGATAGCGTGGCAGGACCAGGCAGAGATGATATATCTGGAGTATTTTTATGTACATGAGACAGTTGTTTCCCTGCATGCTTTTAGCTCTACAGGGCTGCACCACCCTGTTCCATTTTAACCTTAACAGAGTTAGATAAACAAGTAAATACTGGTCATTCCAGACCGAACACTCCTGTGTTTGTGCTCCTTTGTAGTTTTTGTCTTGTACTGTTGTATTGAAAGTTAAAAATACCCCACATTTCTACATTTTATGCTCAACATTTCAGTTGTGCATCATCGTTTTCTTTTCACTAGATATCACTTATAACTAATTTATAAACTAGTTATAAATGATATTCAGTCAAAATGCCTCTCAAAGAAATTGCCGCAGGTCATCTTAAAGGACTCTAATTTTTTTCAAATAAAAAAACAGTGGCAACAATATTTGTTGCATCCTGTCTGTATGACATTGTTTTTTCAAGTAGGTAATTATCTGATAACATTTTACTGACAAACACTCAAGTAGATACCAGCGAATGAAAGGATCAGAATAAGTGTGGAGGCTGCCGGCGGTTTAGGCAGTGTGCTGACGGGGTGGCGGGAGTCTGGGGGGGTCTTTGTGCTGGAATGTATGAGTCACCGGACAGGCAGCTCAGAGCTCCACCGCATTCCAGTCCAGGGGTCACTGGGGTCGGGGCCCAGACTGCGGCCAGACCGGAAGCTGACAGGGGAAGCCGATAATGCTGCTGTCTCCCTGCTCCTTCACACTTCAGTGAACACCAGCCACTCCAAATACGCACGTCCTGCTAGTGGTGGTTACAGATTCTACTGAGGCTCGCCCATCCTTCCGCCCGGTCCACCAGAGCTGTGCCTGACCCGCTGTTCTTTCCTCTTCTCTAGTGCACTGGTATTTGTCGTTTTCGCACTGTTTAACACATTGTCATTACGGACAGAGATTAAGTTAATAAGCCACTGAGCAGAGAAGCAGTGGAGTGAAGAAGCAAGCGCGCAGACTGGCTGGCAGGACTGACCCGCGTGCTGCTGCCGATCTGCGAACAGGAAGCGTCCAGCAGCAGGAGTGTGAGCGTGTGAGTGAGTGTGTGCTGTCGTGAGTTTCACACCCGGGCGCCATGTACGTTGATGTGGTCTCCCTGCTAACAACCACCACCTAGTTCGCAGGCCTGTGTGAGTCCTGTTCCTGGGAGAGGAATTCGTCACTTTACCGGTTTATAGTCCTGGTCCAGTTTCTTACTGTAAAGGCGGTGGGAAGTAGCATCCATTTCCTCTGTCTGCAGCCAGGCAGGCGCTGCTCTGGCCAGAGCTGTGGGAGTCGTGGCCCTGTTATTAGTCTGTTGTTCTTCACAGTTGATCTTCACAATTCATTATTAGTGTCAGCATTGTAATTGTTTTGTGCCCCCCACGCCCCTTCCTCCCCCTACAACAGTCAGTACTGCCCCCATGCCTGGTCCCAGAGCTCAGCCCTTTTAAAAGGTTTCTGTGACAAAAGGTGGAAGGTGGGTAGCAGTAACTCAGAGCTTTAAAACATAATGAAATTGAAGCCAGATCCAATTTGATCCTTCTGTCTTTCAAATCAAGGTAAAACAGGAGAGTGTAGTCATGCAGTCAAATCACAGGAAAGCAGTGCATGGCATACTGTAGGACAGTGTGGGAAAGCAATTTAAATGCATGGCTTACATGTGGTCAGATCACGGAGAAACTGCAGATCATAGTGAACATATCAAAGTTTATGCTGTTACCAGGAAGAGGTAGGCCCAGTAGACTTTTGATTAAAAGAAAAGGGCAGAGATGTCAGTGTATCAGGATGTGCAGGAGCAGAGTGATGGTTGAACATCAGAGTCACGTACTCTGGAAGCCACCTGGCAGGAGTCCAGAGTGATTAGCTCTCCACTGGAAATTCACAGGCAGCGACCAGGGGACTGGGCTAGAAGTGTGGACGTGAAAAGGAAACGTTTTTTTTAATCCTTTTTTCAAATCCTGAGTTCAACACTCCAGATAATTTCCCTGACCGCAAAATCCCCTAACGAGCGAAGCAGATTCCTGAAGATTCCTTACAGGCGTTATTCCAAGCCAAGAAAAAAAAAGAATGAAAAGGCAAAGCTGGCTCTCAGGGACACTGGATGCTTTGAAAACTTTCCTTCCTTATCAAAATTGATTTTCATTCTTCCTGTAACACGTCATGTCTCGGGGGATTTTGTCGTGTGGATTTTTTTAGAAAACCCTCAAGAACCTTGTAGTATCAGGAACAGATAAAATGGTATTTGAGGGTGTTGCTCGAAGCTCTGCAAATAAGGCAGAGAGAAACCAACAGTGGGAAAGATATGAGGCGGCTTTGTGTGTAGTGGAAATTGTGGACGTGTATTGAATTCTGGGTCAGATGTGTCTGCTGAGCAGCTTTAGGATTTCTCTGGTCAGAGTCACTTTTTAAGATAACCGAGTCTGGTCATAAGAATCTTTACCTGTAAAACACTGTGTGCTTCTGCATTAAGAGGATGTGTAGAGCTCTCTCTGTAGTGGATCCTTATCTTTCCAGTGTTTGCTTTTGTGTTTGAAGGTTGATATTAAACAAATCTGTTCAAGTCAAGGATTTTATCTTTTGTTCTGCTTGTCTGTTATTGTTGATTTCTTGCATGTACTGTATTTTTGGCATCAGAAATACACAAGCTGATAGGCTCGTGATGAAGAGGAGGAGACAGGAGTGTGGGCTGGTTGGCTCGTGACGAAGAGGAGGAGATTGGAGTGCGGACTGCATTAACTCAGAGCTTTAAAATATATTGAAATTAAAGCTACATCCAGTTTGATCTTTTTGTCCTCAGATTCAGAGTTAGCTGCTGGTCAGCAGCTCTTGGTTTGCAGGGATTAAGGATGGCTGTGTGACCAAGGAGTCTACCTGGAGTTATTGCCAGGAGGTTGCTGGGCAGTGCTGCAGGACAGCAAAGCTGACTGGAATTTATAGCGGTCTGGAAAACTGGGTCTTGTCTTCCTCACAAACACTCATCAGAGTATAAATAAGTACAGTACATGGATAACTTTGAGAAATATAATATATTTTTAATTAAACTTTAACTGTAACATTAGAATAAAATGTTCCTGTTAATGTTTTCTGGACTGTCATTTGGCAGTTTGGAAGAAAGATAAAACCTGTGCAGTACAGATTTTCATATCATATAAACATTAGATTATACAGTAAATGGCACAGTAGATGACATTTGTACAGTTTGGCTTCTGACGTTATATGTGTTTTCTCTGCTCCTGGTGTTTCTGTTGAATTTGCATGTCTATTATCTGTCCCACTATGACTTCATCCCATCATGCAGTTGTCTTAATGTGACCCAGGGGACGATGGTACATATTTCTCCCACACTTGTACGAAACTGAACTTTTCCACCTGGCAATAATTAACTGAAAATGGGTCTTATAGGAGAAAACAAATCCATTTTATTGCAGTCATGAGCAGAATCTAATCTTCATTTACGTGATCTCTCTCAGCGCTTGAGTTGATAGCAGTGTTGCCAATAACCTGCTTCTGCTGATAAGGTAGCTTTATTCCTCATCTTCAGACAGGGCAGCTGTTATCTCTTACTGTATTGTTGACTTAACGTTGTTACTAGAGATGTCAACAAATCCTTGACACAGTTATTTTTTAGTCCAGATCCATGCATTGTCAGTAAGGCTAGTATATCAAAATGATCAATCTTTTTTTTATTGCTATTTTTGATGGTCCATCATGTATGAATTAATATGACAGCAAGAGAATATTTTAGTAGGATGAAATAAAGTTACAGATCCAAGACTGCAAATGGTGTGCATTGTAATATTCATATATGTTGTAATGCTTTGTCCAAGCCAAAGGTTAGAAGGTAGGTAAAGGAAGCTTTTAAGTTGTATACAAGGTTTAAATGGTTAAAAAATCATTTGTTTCAGGATATTTGAGATTATATTGAGTTATTGTATTATAATAATATGTATTTGTAGAAGGTGAAAAAGGATCTTTGTCTGAATTTTTTTTATTTAAACCTAGTGCACAACACAAAAGAACCTAATTCTTTCAGTCATCCGCCTGATATATGTAGGCAGGTCCAATCCTGGGTAAGATCGGGAGTTGGGCTCAGAGGCTCTGCCACAGAATACTGGAGGCAGGCGTCTGTGTGCAGCAGCAGCTCTTCATGATGTGGCCGCAGCGGACAGTCCTGGAGAGGGGAAATCAGGCCAAAGCATTCCACTGGTGAAATGCAGTCTTCAAGTGTTTCATCAAGTGAGGATAAACTTGATTTTATTTTCCTGGAGAAATCGAAGGAATCTCTTGATCTCTGGTGCTAGACCTTAGTTGGCTGATGAAACATCTCAGAGCTCTGCAGCCCTCCTATCCTGCACAAACAGCTGCTGCTGCAATGGTTAATGCACTGACGATTCCTGGTGCAGATGGCTTAGCGCTGGGGCCGGCAGCTTTCACTGGCGAGTGCCAAGCGATTTCATCAAGAATTGCTAACGTGCTTCTGACATGAAGAGTGAAATGTGAATGTGGGCTGACTGCCAGCCCAGCCCCCTCCTCTGCACACCGGAGTCATGTCTGTGCCAGCTCTTTCCTCTTGAGCTCTCGGGCTTCATCATGCGTGGTCTGACAGCATTTCTGATGGTGCGATTATAATTAACGCTTCGGGGAGCTGAAGTTCACAATGAGATTATCAGTCACCACAAAGCCACCAGAAACCTGTGATTAGAGTAAATTCTACTTCTTTCCACTCTGTCACATCCTGCCTCCTTGTCCTGAATTACAGTTCCATCTGCAGACCCAGTTCTGGACGTCTGTGGCAGTACCACACACCAAATGTGCCACAATATAGAGATGTACCGGCCCATGCCTGGACAGAGAAAAGGGTCCAATAATGGCATATTGAAAAAAAAACAAAGAAAAAATGTGTCTTGATTAACTTGCATCGGTTTCAAGGCCAGCAGCTTGCAGGAAATTTCCCTGTGTTTACAATGATTACAACATGCGCTGCATGTTGCTGCAGATGAAACTATGTTTTACTTTTTGCTGTGGTATTTATCTCCACTCCTTCCTTTGCAACCCACACGCCACCAAAGCTCTTCCTCTCCCGCCCCAAATTCTCTGCTCTCAGAGATCTCTCAGCCCTGGCCTCCACATCTCAGAAACGGGAGAGACTCTTAAGGTCTGCCTGAGTCTCGGATTGAGATCTGTTTGGGATCGTGCCTTCTGTGGCGCTTGGAGTTTCTACGTGTCTGTATTAGTAAGGACCAACTATGAAAAAATTAAGAAGTGCCTGAGAAACAGAGGTTATCTTTTATAGGTGAGCTACCTCTCCCATGGCTTCAAGAAATTACTTTTGTTTCTAAACAACATGGTGTTTTGTTCATTGACAGTGCCAAAACGTCAGGGTCTAATTTCAGCCTTTGTAGGTTTTCTTATAAAAATTGGCAGAGCACAATAAGCATAGAATGAGAGTCAATGGGAGGGCCTCACCAGCATAGGAATACAAACGGGTTTGTTTGCATTGCTTAAAAATTGAGCGGCAGATGGCTGCTTCTCACAACGTTAGCTTGCAGGGACAAAGGACAACGTAAACAATCAAGAACAACAAGAAGGATCAAGCCAGTTTTCATTTGCTTGTATTTATTAAGTGACCCATTGTAGATCAAACTCAAACAAGGGATTTAAAAACAAAGCACAAAATAATTTAGGCACTTAACACACCCGCTTATTTGCTCAAAAAGTGTTACAGTCAGCCTTTGCCTGCTGACTCACAGCAATTGGTACAGTAACAGGGCAGCTGGGGATGAAACAGAAAAGAAAGACGGCATATCTAGCTTGAAGATGAAGAACTGTTCCTGTCTGCAACATATTCATGATTCTTCCTCTTATTTATGCTTGAATAATAATCGATTTAAACTGCTCATCCCTAAAGCTTGCCCCTTTTGTAACTGCAGTAGGACCTGCCTGCAGCTGCTGGTCAGTGACATTGCGTCGGTACCCTGTGTGGCGAACCCAGGCCCAGCTAACATGGTGCACGCGTGTCCTTCTCTCCGAGATCCACAATTCCCGATTCATAGCAGCACCGTCCAGGCTTGGCCAAGAGGCCGTCAGGCGCTGCGCTCAGCTGCCACACAGGATGCCCGCGCTGACTTGGACAGAGTCTGGCACACGAGTGTCACTGCAGGGATGGGGGATCCTGTCCCTCTGCTGTCCAGCAGTCCCAGGATTCAGTACTTGGACGTAGTACTTTAATCCAGTTTAATATGACATTTTTGTTCTCTTCCAGTCTTTGAAATGTTTCATGAGGCATTTTACTCAGCAGTAGGTTTTGCAAATACAGTAGTTTGCACTGAAGTGTTCATTCGTACCATTTCAATCCAGACAAGGAATACAAGACATGCTACAACTCAAGCAACCTGATACAGGTTTGTATTACTTCTATCATCAGTAGTCTAGGCACAGACCCATTATTTAATAGCGTATTGTGGTACAAAGTACAAATATCCATTCTCTGGCCATCTATTGGCAACATACCATGAACCACCATGACCCTGTCCCTTCCACCCCGTGCCAGAGAAACAGGCTGTGTAACTGCAGGCTGGCATCATGCTCATGTCCACATGGGGCTGGGCTGAGGTGCCAGTGCTCACTGCCAGAATGACAGGGCCGCAATGCCCGTCGTAACAGTGCATACAGCCGCAGCCTGCATTGGTACTGGGGGGCACTCAACCTATGCAACCCGACCTTCCTCGTTAAACCTCCTGTCATGCTTGCCTTGCTTTCCAACACTTGTCTTCCTTATTTTTTTCTAAATCCTTCCTTTCTGCTTTCGAAGTAATCTCGATCTCCCTTGAGAATCCATATCCTCTTTCTGTATCCCACCATCCTGCACTGGTGTGGCACCTGTGTGCGAGCCAGTGACCCTTATCACTAGGCCCAGTGTTCAGGGGAGACCCCAGCCTCCCTATACAACACTAAACAGAACAAACAGACATCAACGAGGACGGCTTGTTAGTACAGAAGCCTGCTTCCTCTATTGCCACATTCAGTGCTCGGGGTGTGGTTTACAGAAAATGTTTACAGTTGAGAAAACCTCTTACTCTACATATACAGGGGGTTTGCAAAGCAGTCTCTGGTCAAGGGACTGTTCTGATCCAGTTAAACCCAGGAACTCAGCTTTGTACACTGCAACATGAACTCTGGAGTCAGTTCATACACGGCAAAATCCTAACCCTTCCTGTATCCAGCAGCAATCACTGCAATCTCTGAGCTCAACAGCTCGCCCCTCTCCGACAAACATCCCTCTGTCCCGTCAATGTGCCTGCCTGGCAGGCAGTTCCAGTCTCAAAGTCATCTTCAGCTCTCCTTTAAGGAAGCCGCAGATCCGGGCTTTTCCTCTCCAGTACAAAACTTCCCCATGTCCCAGAAGCAGGACCTCATCTGGCTGGGCTGCAGATGCCCGCTGTGCGCTTGTAGACCTCGGTGACGTTCTCGCAGTCGGTGAGGGAGAAGGTGCTGTCGCCGACCCTGTGCTGGTAGCACCTCATGTCCCACAGCAGAGGCCTCCTGCCCCGGCCCTCCAGCTCTCCGTCTCCTAGGCCCAGGAGATCATCCGCAGAAACGCACCCTCTCATCAGGGCTGCAGGCTCACCCACAGGGGCCGCCGCCGCCGCCCTGTCGCGCTCCGGCAGGTCCAGTCGGTCAAAGGACTCGGAGGAGAGGATGCTGTCCTCACTGACGGCCCCACTGGGACGAGCCCGGGCTCCGCGCTCGCGGAAGGCCAGCTGGTCCAGCGATCCGAACGGCTCGGCGGCGCAGGAGGAGAACTTGCCGTTGGGCTTGAGGATGCTTTTGTGGTGCGAAGAGGGGCACTGCGGGTGGGGGGGCGGGGGGCGGGAGGAGGTGGCAGAGTCGCTGCTCTCCGGGGAGGAGGAGTAGTAGCCAGACTCCCTCTTCGCCGGCTTCTTCAGAATGCCTTTCCTGGGCACAGCCGGAGGGGGCGGGACATGCTTTTCCGAGTCCGGCGCCACGTTTCTGATCTCCTCCTTCCTGGGCTCGCTGGCAGGCTTCTGCTTCAGGCTGCCCCTCTTCTTGAGGATGCCCTTGGGCTGGCGGCTGGCGCTAGAGCCCCCCTCCTGCATGGTCTGGGAGACGTCGTTCTCCTTGCGCGACCTCCGCAGCGATCGCTGGCGTGTCACGGGGCCCCCGCCGCCGGCGTGTGGCCGCAGCAGGCAGCGCACCTTGGAGCCGTTCTCGAAGAGCGGGCGGGAGGTGCGGCGCAGCCAGTCGGTGAGGCCCGTCAGGCCCCCTGCGGATGAGTCCCCCTCTGGGGCTGGTTCTGCACCCTGCTTGCCCCTCGCAGCCTCTCCCTCAGGCACCAGGGGGCAGCGGTACCCCCAGTTCAGCCACCAGTGCCCTGCAATCTCCTCCACTGTGGCCCTGCGCTCCGGGTTCACCATCAGCATCCAGCGGATCAGCCCGCAGGCGTCTGGGGAGCAAAGGGGAAGAGTCAGAGAGGCTCACCAGCACTATCAGTGCAGCAGTTACACAGTCTACATGATGACCTTCAATCCGTGACTTCTTTCATTAAATTTGGCTCTGAGCAGAGTCTTACCAGATGGCTTGGACGGCTCACGGTACTGCCCGCTGGTGATCTGCCGCACCAGGTTCTTGTAGTCCTGGCCATCGAAGGGCATCGCGCCATAGACCAGCGTGTAGAGCAGCACGCCCAGAGACCAGCTGTCCACCTCCGGCCCGCGGTACGGACGCCCGTTCACTATCTCTGGAGACGCGTAGAGCGGACTGCCACAGAACGTCTGCAGGTAAGTGTCGTGCCGGTACGCATTGGAGAGCCCAAAATCAGCAATCTGGGGAGAAACAAGCAGATGTAGGCATCGTTAGCAGACGCTTCATCACTGCAACTACCTAGGTGAGAAGGGAAAAGCTTGGCCTTTTGAGCAATGAAGCTGAAAGAACGCGCCCATTTATAGCAGCCGGTTTTGCATTCTGGAAATTCTGGATTCTAATGGAAATGACAGTATTCAGCCCTCAAATCAAATTATAAAAATGCACAGAGATGAGGTGGAATGCGGTAGAATTCTGTAAAACGTTTTGCCGATGTATGACAGTATTGGATTGAACAACAGGCACTTCAGTCCCATCCAACAGTCTGTCTTCCCCTTGCTCACACCAGCTATCGGCAGCTGCTCGTTTGAGTTACTGGGCAGGAAAAACTGTCGGCCAAATACAATGGCTTTCAGAAAGAGGGTTAAAACCTCAACTGTGACAGCGGTTGAGGAACTGAGCTGTATTGACTAAAGTACAGGATCTTGCAATAATAAAGCAATAATGTGTCATCTTTTTGCCAGACAATGAACAAAAAAGGTCTTATTTAAGTCCCCCACCCCTCCCAGGTCGCCTTATCTAAATTACAGAAAATGCGAGCTGATAAGTGGCCATCTGCTGCATGCCAGGTGTGCTATCAGAGCCGTCCCACAGCACAGAGCACAATGGCATGCAGTTCGTGAGAGGGTGGGTTTGCAAAGTACACCTGACAGTAGATCAGACCAGCAGCTCCTGACATCTGGTATATTTGCAGCTCCGTCTCTAGGCGGGCAAAGACAAATTGGGAACCAGTTTCATGAATCTCATGCCAAGAGAGATTCAGTGGAGTAACCTTCAAAATATCACTGGAATTTACACCAGAAGCATCCTGGACAGAAACTGATTAAGACTTATAATTATATTTTCTCTTCTTTTTCTGGCAAAATCACTCCAAGCTCCATTCTCTAATAAGACTCCTAACAGACTCCATGGTGTGGAGCCAAGATAATGGATTAAAAATACAATAATTCTCTTGACACCCTGCAGGATGGACTGAAGTTTTAAACTGGTACTGGTACATTGTTAACTCCAACAAGAGTTCAGGACTCTCGGGGAACTGGGGGCTGCTCCTGTGAGGAGATGCTCACTCCTTTTAAATGGTCAATTAGGCTCTTCTAAGAACCATGTCAAAATCTTCCATTTTTCAGCCTGATCTAGTGAAAATGTGGGAACTGTATCTTCAGGGGCTGCTGACAGGCAGGCAGAGCTGGAGAGTGAGAGCAAATGTGTGTGCGTGAGTAACTGTGCGAGAGGCACTGGCAGGCTGCCTCAATGCTGTTCCACAGAAACTCCATTATCAGCAGCCAGCATGTAGGGCAATAAAGGATCTGTAGCAACTGCAATCTGAACTGGCGGGTTAAACAGTTACACAGAGCCACAGTCTGGCCTCCCTCAGGACATCCTGCTTCTCCTTTGCCATTAACGTCTGGAAACCCAGACGCACTGGCTGTGCAAGCGAGCGACGGCTCCACACCTTTACTTTCTCTTTCCCGTAACAGCTTCCAGACAAACTAGACTCCACACTCGCTTTTTACTGTAGGCAGCTCTTGTGACAATGGAAGGAGCTTCAGTGTGTGCAGAGAGCACCCCACTTTCAGATGCACCCCTCATTACTCACCTTCACGTTGCCGTTGGCATCCAGCAGGATGTTCTCCAGTTTCAGGTCCCGGTGCACAATCCCGTTCTAGAGAGAACAACACGAGAGCAGTGTTGATAAGAGCACTGTGGTCCAGCGTGCACCAAGCTTCACCAGAACCCTCTGTGCTATTGTAGCAGACCAGAGAACTTGTCTCAAACGAAAGGAGACCATTCTGCCCACGTAACGTGACTGTGCACTTCAAGGTCAACTCAGATCAGTTAGTACTTCTTGCAGAGTAGCAGAAATCATCCTACTTCAGACAGGGAAATACATTTTGGTTTTTGATATCTTGCTCGGGCTGGCAGCAGTTGCTTCCTGTCCACTCCAGGACCTGAAATGATGAAGGTACAGGCCTACATCTTGTTGCAGAAGCTCTGCAGTGCTGCAGTCTGGGTCCCAGCCATTGACCAAGCCAGGACCCTGTTATTTTGCCCCTGAGATGTTTCTCAAAGAACGCTGTTCTATAACGGGGGTGTCACTTGTGTAACTGTGCTGGGGACTCTGCTTTGTGTCTTACCCGGTGGCAGTAGAGCACGGCAGAGACGATCTGCCTGAAGAAGTGCCGCCCCTCCCTCTCCGTCAGTGTGCGCCCGTCGCTGATGAAGTCATACAGGTCCCCGCGGCTGGCGTACTCCATCACGATCACGATCTTGTCCTTGTTCTCGAACACTGCGGGCGCACAGGGACAGGTCATTGAGGGTGGGCAGGGCTGTGTGTGCCCTCTGCCCGAGCTGCAGCCTGGCACAGGGCTGGAGCCCATGGGCACTCGTTGCATAATTCGCTGGAGCAAGCCAGGTTACATAAGCTGATCGAGTGTGAGGTTCTTTGTGTTATTTCACATCACCTCTACGAGCTGAAACAACTGCAGCACTGTTAGGAGACTGTTACAGACACAGAAGCAAGAACAGAGCAGAACAGAGAGCTGTCACAAGTACGGGACTGGAAATTAAACTGACAAACAGCCTCAAGCACAGCGAGCCAGCTGGTGCCAGCACAGCTTGGAGGCTCACTGTTCCTTCACTGAGCTAAACCACCGTAGAATGACTTAAGTCAAAATTTTAAAAATGGATTTCTGTTATAATCTTTTGTGTGTAAAACTATTTGACATGGATCTTTAATATGCTTGCTGCTTTCTGATTTTTTTTAATGCTCACTCTTATGTAGGTTGATAGACAAAGGGTGAGTAACTGTTCAGATTTGGACTGAAGAGCCATTTTTTAACTAAAAAGTTCTTCTGCTTTTACTATATGAACTTCATGTTCTTTTGGACACAGAGGAAGAGCATTTGTTTTTTTTTCTCCACCCAGTTCGTGTCCATGTGCACAATTCCTTTCAGGTTTGACTAGCTTTGCCTTCTACTGGGCAGTTCACTGCAGTACACTGTGCAACATCACACACTGCTCTGGAACTATATACTACTCACGGACACGTCTGCTTCAAGTTTTCCATCATGGGTTTACTTGAGGAAAGTAAAAAAAAGAGTTTTTGTGCAGCACCCCGCCAGGAAGTGATTGCTAGATCTGTGCAAGAGCAGTTGTGATTGCTGTGGTGAAACGGAGTGTTGAAATGAAATTAAATGAAATGACACACACGCATGGAAGAGGCAAACATGAGAAGACAATCATGCAGCTGCACACAAGAGCCCGTGCACCTCTGACGCAGTGTCCAGGGATTGGCTCCTCCACCCTGCTCTGTTTTCCTGCACGCAAGCCCTTTTTTGCCAGCAATTACAGCTTCATTCAGCAGTCAGTCTTTTTGTTTTTTGAGGTTTTCTGCTCCTTGACAAACTGGCATGTCTGGTGCTGAGTCACAGATGAAGGTAAACAACAGGACCCAGCTTGTTCTGTTTGAAGCCAGAACTCCTAACAGGATCCTGTATGTTCCCAGAGTAAACTGATTACGTCTCCAGTCTGTTCTCTGCACAAACACACTGCAGAAAATTGTAATGACCTTATTGAACAATCAGTTTTGCTGCAATTGGAGCTGCTCAGTGCTACAGTGCAGGGCTGCAGGGTGTTCAGTAGCTCAGGGCTGCAGGGTGTTCAGTTAGTGTTTGGAGAGTTGGGGAATACCTTCATAGATAGTGATGATGTGGGGGTGATTGAGGGAAGACATGATCTCGATCTCTCGGCGGATGTGTATGAGGTCTTGCTCGTCCTTTATCTTATCCTTCCGAATGGACTTGATGGCAACCTGGTAAAAAAATAATAAATAAATCTTAAATGAGCTCCCAGAAACAGAATCATATGCATCACCTTTATTTCAATTTCAAAGTACTTTACCTGCAGTACTTTTTTAAAAGCATTTCTGCAATATGAGGAGCCTGTATTTATAAATTAGCTAGAGTTTTTTCCCCCCCAAATAACTCAAGCATGTGGCATTAAAGAACTTTCCTGTTTACCTGAAAGTTCTTCAGTGAGGAATAACTGATGATTCACCCAGAATACTGCAGGTGAGTCCCAGGCCAGGTCAGGCCCCACCAGTTCTCTGCACCAGGACCCGGACAGGTGCCTGCATGCCAGAAGGATTCCCGGGAATCCCAGTGGGACAGACTATCACCGTCACTGGGGACACTGGCATAGGCTGTCCAACACGGACAGTGAGCAGGGAAGGGGGCAGAGGGTCGAGAGGTGGGGCAGGAGGAATATTTTGTTAACAGGAATCCGTCCATCATTCAGGCTGTTTCTTTCATCCAGGTGAGAGAAGCTGGTGGGCGTTTGCAGAGGTTTCCTGAACCGTGAAGCCCGGTTTCACAGAAGTGCTCCAGGACAAGAGCAAAACCAATCCAACTTTCAAAATAAGTCTGCAGCCCATTTACCCACAGCCACTCCTGGCAGGAGGAAAACCTGTTTGGCAACAATGATTATCTAATATGCACCTTCAAACGTTTTGCGGCTATTTTCAGGAACTGCAGGAACAGCCCGTGTGGATATTCTACCTTGCCAGCAGAGAGCTCCCGTAGGAGACGTGCGGCTCGGGTTCATTCTACAGACCTCTGTTATTGTTCTCCAAAAATAAGCACACCCCTGATGTCAGACCGTGCTGATGTAACTGGAGAGGCTGGAGCTGTATTCAGCATGTTCATAAAACATTTACCACCACACTATCTTTATAGCTGTTTCTTTAAATGGAAATTGACAATGAAAATTGAAGGACCCTGAAGGCAGTGTAAACATCTGTTATGTTAACAGTATTTTTTCCCATTTTCCAAAGCAACTGATCTCAACAATGTAGAAAGATGTTTTAGAAATATAGCCTACAATGCCTGGGACAGACTTTGCTTAAAGGTTGTTTTGTTTGATTAACATTTCCACTATAGAATAATCACAATGCATAGGAAACAGTTCCAAAAATACTGCAGGCAGACTTTAATTCATATTATTTATACTTCAGATTCCTGTGTTTTATTGCATGTTTATTATTGCCATTTGAAAATAAAAAATCTTCTTTGTCTGCCTATAGTGACTCCTGTTATGATTTGAATTTGCCAGCCTTGGTTAGTCTCCAAACTCCAAACTAATGATTTAGAGATAAGAAGTACTGTTTAGTATAAAACATTCAGGGAGAGCTGGGTTGTGGCTCGCTGGCTTAGAGTTACTGCAGCGACGTTGGCACAGAGCCGAGATGATTGATCAGTCCCTGCACATAAACCTCCGCTTCATTTTCAAGAGAGCTGGGGGGGAGAGACCAGGGAGACGCCCACACAGCACAGAGAACATGGGCTAGAAGCGCTCGTCATCACTGCTTTCCAAAAAGACATAGTGCCGAGTGTTCACCTCTGTGCTCAGGGACACGCGTGTAAATACACAGCGCTCCCTGCCCATGTGATCTTACAGCTGCAGCACCTCGGCGCTCGGCGCCAGTCTCACTCTCACTCACATGAAGCCTGTGAAGCCCCCCTATCAGGAGGCAGACCAGTACAGACCAAAAGCCCTGCTCTGATCCCTGCCAGCCACGCTCGGGAGCCAGCTGTTGAGTCACGAGCACCCCTCCGGGAACGAGAGGGGCAGAGGTGCCCGTCAGGCTGACCCCTCGCCCGCGTGCAGCCGCGCCATCTTCATCTCCATCTCCGTGCTCTTTGATCCGGGACCTCCGGGGCAGGGAGGGAGGGAGTGGAGACAGGCAGCCTGTGGAATTCTGTCAGCCTGCGCCTCTCTGGGTCACCTTCAACACGCAGTGCCAGCTGCCTCATTAACATATCACTGATCGCTGTGCTGGTGCTGTGGAAACAGCGCGGGGCTGTTTCCACTGCCGATTCGAAAACAAGCAGCACAGGAGATTCCATGAAGCCCGCCTGCGCACACGGACTCCTTCACCGCTTTTCACCGCTCCATCGGGCTTTTTCCCTTCGTTACATCAGCTTTTCAGAAAACTTCCGACAGTCTCGCCATGACGAGATACGCTGGCCGGTAATTCTGTCACACAGCACACCGGGCATCTCGACACACCGTTATCAGAGCCCAAAACAGAGAGCCTCCTCCCGATGCCTCACACTGAAGGCCACAGGTTAAAACGCTGTTGTATTTAAACACCAACATTAAAAGTTACTTTTTTCAACAGCTCACATCTTGTTATGCGGGGAAAAATAAGACCACAAGTGAAAACTGAACCCTTTCCTCTCACTTTGAAATCACACAGGTCAACATAGTGCTGTTATTGTCGTTGTGTTTTCTTTTATTACACAGATCAAGACATTGTAAAAACATCTCATTCTTCTATCATGCATAAGATCTGTAGTTTATTTTTAGCACTGGTGTGCTCAAGAGACAATAATACCAGAACAGGTTCAGCCCTGAACACACCAGGGCTAAGAAGGGAAGCTTATTCACTCTGGAAACATTGTGGGTTTCTGTGCTGCTCTCTCTGCCCATCTATTGTCCTGCTTAAACCTTCACCCGCGTGACGGCTCAGCTCTGCTGCCCCAGTGTCCCAGGAGTGTCTCCCGAGAGGCAGCGACGTGCACAGAGCACGGCTGGCTTTGTTTAAACTCCCCGAGAGGTTCAAAGGGTCAAGTGTAGCTCAGGCCCAGCTCCCACAGGGAGAAGCAAGAACTGGCAGGTACAAGGGAGCGCGGCCAGGAAAGGAATTCCAACTGGCCCCGCTTCAGGAAGCGGGCCCTCTCCCATGGCACCTGGTAACACTCCCGCAAACAAAGAGCCCGACCGGTGGGAAACGCCGGCAGCCGACGCGGAGCACAGGGAGCAGCAGGAGGAGAAACGCCCACAGCCGCAGAAGCACACGAAGCACAAGACCAGGCCACAGTGGGGGCTGTGGTTACGTGGAAAAGCCAAAAAAACATAACCCTTTATACAACATATGCAATAGTTAAAGCCGTGGCTCACAGAAGATTCATTAAGTGTTATTTGCAATATTGTTTAAGCAATTTAAATGTAAACACAAGTTTTAAATTTGTCATTAGTACGAAATCCAGCTTTCACAGCTAATTGGACTGTAGAGCTACAAACAGTAATATGGCTCATATGTAACACAGAATCTCCCTTTCTACGTTTTCTGGCTTTAAGGAAAAATTGTGGATGTTGAATAAGCAACTATGTGCATGGTACGGTCTCATAAAGCTCATAAACCGCAGATCTGTCCTTTACATTAGTAGTCTCCCGGTCAGACTGCTTTTTCCACAACAAAAGCTGTGTGTACGTGAAGCAAAGATCCCAGAGCTCTAAGCACTGTGAGCGTTTCCGAGAGGAGGCTGGGGACCTCCGCCACACTGCTGGGAAACAGCAGGCCCAGCAGCGCTCCTGCCATTCTGAAAGGTTTTCCAGGCAGCTCCCTCTGTGGACTGAGAGATGATCAGACACCAGAGGAACAGACTCCCGTGTCTGCCAGGCAAGACGAAGACACACCTCGCCCATGTGATCAGGCTGGCATTCCAGACACTTACTGGTTCAACTGTACGATAATATACAGCTGCACGAGTTACACAGTGTACCTGCTTGTCTATGGCCTTCCTCCACCTGCCTCAAGCCGGTCATTACCGATACCTTTCACCAACGTTATCAAGCACTTGGAAAGTGGCACCTACATGGAGCTAGGGGACACCAAAGCTGATTTTTCAAATTCTTTTCAACACCAGTCCTTTGGAGGTGACCCAGCAATTCCTAAGAATTTTGTTTTGTGATCGAATTATGTGCAACAGAGCTTTTCGAGGCGCTGGCTTTCCTCATCGCTGGCCCAGGATGGCGTCAGCGGTCAGGACAAGCACGGCTCAGGGAACCACTGGCTGATGATTGACGAGCTGCACTGCCATTCACCTGACCCGGACACGGAGCTGCACAGCTGAGGAAACGGGCTCCTCTCGACACAAGAGCCTCCTGTTCGGCTGCAGCACAACCCCAGGCTGCAACTGCTACAGCCCACAGACACGCATCCACAATGCAAACCGCCTGACCAGAGTCTTGAACGTCCACAGTGGCCGCACTGACAATCGCAGAGCAAGAGTTCGTGTATTGTGATTTTACCATGGACTCGCATGAGGCGTTCACAGCCATCTGACAGGATGAACTCTGTAACACACTAGGCAGCCATGTTGCTTTTATCCTGCATGTCCAGGAATCAGCCAGCAGGTTCAGAGCAGATCTCCCTGGCAACTCTCTTGCTCAGCTGAACTGGCAACAGAACCCCCCCCCCTGCAGAGAGCTGTCCCTTTTAAAACTCCACCACCCTGCCTCCTTAGAGAACTGTATATTTATCAACAAGTGCCCTGCTGGGGTTCTGTACTTCGTGCACTGAGCTGTCCCTGTTGCTGCCAGGATTTTGTCTTGGATAGGTGGGGGGGGGGGGGGGGGGGTCGTTGCCTAACATTTTCAATGCTTTTCACAAAGAGCTATGTCCTGGGAGTCGGAGCTTAATTAGCCAGAAATTACTTGATGAAGTGGAACTAATTCATCCAGCAGTCACGATTGTTATGCAAGTGGTGCCTTCTCCATCTCCACGATTCAGAATAGAAGAGACCACGGCTAGCTCTCGGCTCTACCCCTCCACCCGCTTTCCTGGCACGCAACACCGCCCCGACAGCTTCAAAAGTCATTTCGAACTCTTTCCGAGCTCTGTGGGTTGATTTTGTTCCAGCAGCCCGCTCTGGTGATATAAATCTAAGAGCCCGGGGCTGACCAGGAAGGACAGAGCTTTCTCTTCCCTGACGGGGGGGATTGGCGGTGGGGGACCGGAGGGGTTCTGCACGGAGCGACCCCTTTATGCAACACCGCGGCACTGAGCGGGTCAGTCCTTTTACAGAGGCAAACGGGATGCTAAACACGATCTCAGCTGATTTGCCTTTTAAATACACAACGTCATTCTAAGGTCGTGGTTAGGAAGATCTGGCAGTGCGGCGTATCTTTTTTTCAACGTCCCCTTTGGCTTTCCGCACGTTTGCTACTATCTACAGCAGTTCGTGTGAAGCCCCAGAAAAAAAATAAAACTCGTGCTGCTGGCAGGTGGTGGCCTCGTGCAGTATTTTCGAGTGGGCGAAGACCAGCTCTCAAGAGGGAATGACTCTGAAACAGGCTCGTCTCCGGGACTAAAGCGCAAACACACTTCTCGTGTGAGTTCTGGTCGTCTGACCGGTGACTCAGACAGGTTTTTACTGTCGTTTCTATTGTTGTTGTTACTTTCGCTTCCCGCACTCACTCACCTATCAACACCTGCCGGGAAGAGCCCGGGTTTTTCCGCCGTCACGAATGTTTTGTTTCATTTACAAATAAAAACAATGAGCGCTAACTACTACGGAAAGATAATGAAAATATTAGCGCACAAAACTTGAGCGGAGCCGATAAGAAGCAGAGTTCACCCCGAATATACAGTGTATATTATATGCATATAAATGTTCAAATTGTGTGCTCTTTACGAATTGAAGCTACAAGCTACAAGAGTATTCTGTTAATAATATAAATGTTTCGCATCTAGATCTCCAAAATTCATACGCGTACATTTCTACAGTGTGTGAGCGACACACAACGTTTAGAGTACGCCCCAAATGTCTCATACACGTGGAAGCATGTTGGTAAAAAACAATTGCTTAGATGACTAAACATATTCTCGTCTCACTAGTCCTGTAAACCGTCCAGCTGAAAGACAAACACCGTATGAGCGACACCCTCGAGCGAACCTCCACAGCCCGAGACAGAAACTGCAGGCAAGTGTCGCAGCTGGACTGTGGAGTACCGGGATAAGCACCCTTTTAAACCAGGTAGTCACAGAAACCGCGCGTCGTCCTGCTCCGTAGTCCGTCACAGACG
This sequence comes from Atractosteus spatula, assembly GCF_055471065.1. NCBI lineage: Eukaryota > Metazoa > Chordata > Actinopteri > Semionotiformes > Lepisosteidae > Atractosteus > Atractosteus spatula. The sequence continues at coordinate 43,403,597 of NC_142712.1, read as the reverse complement.
AGCTATAGTAATGAGAAGTAGAAGGGCGCACTTACCACTCGTCCTGATCGCTCCACTGCTTTCTTCACTGTACCGTACGTGCCTTTCCCCAGAGTCTCTAAAAACTCGTATCTGTGCTTGAGGTTGTGTTTGTGGTGATGCCTCTTCACAGCGTGGCGTCTGAGCGAGACCTGCACGGCAGCCTGGCCGGCTGACAGAGAGCCCTCGGCCGGCAGAGCCGAGAGAGACCGACCGCTGCTTCTTAAAGTGCACTGATCCATCGCGGGATTGCGAGCCGTTAATAAATATTAAATTAAAAGAATAACTGAAATGAATGACTGAACTATAAGCGCTAAAATCTATTTTTCACAAGAACAACATTTCTCAAGGCTTCACTGTACTCTACTAAGTTTCTCTACTTGTGGTTCAGCGAACTATAGCAACCTGGCAGGTAAGTCCCCGCCCCCTCATGAATAATTCAGTAGCCCTGGCTGCGGAACGCTGTGATTGGCCAGCTCACACCACGTGTCTTACTTGTTGGGCCGTGTTCTTGGAATGTGCTGAAACCTCGGTTTTTCTATTGGTGGTCTTGCGGATTTGGACTTGATCATTAATAAATCTGTCCTCGGTGTTGATTATTGCTGATGTTTAATTATCATACTCAAAACCACATTTTATGTTTTATGTTGTAAAATCAGTGATACCGGATATTAATGGTTTAACCATCTGTGTTCAAAAACGAGCTCGGATCTGGAAGAAATCGCTGTAAATTACACACACAGCATGTCGATCAAAGTTTATTTATCAAATGCACAACAATACAGCGTGCAGCAGTAGTTGCTGGCAATGAAATGTATTTTCTGCGAGCTCACCGGGGGCGGTAAAAATCACAAAATCAAAGTTACAAAATAAGGTTACATAATAATACATAATAGTGCAATAGAAATTGAATAAAATAAACTCAGAGCTCAATATAAATAGAGCTGCGATGTGTCCAGGGTGCAATACATTATGTCCAAGTAGTGCACTATGCCGAATACAGTGAAAACTGTATGTCCGTGTAGCCATTACGGGTGATTTGCTGAAGGAACTGCAACTTGGCTATTTAGCAGTCATTTGGTCATTTGGTGGTGGTGGAGGGGAGTCCATTACCTGTAAAGTGCTCTGAGTGGAGTGTCCAGAAAAGCGCTATATACGTGTAAGCAATTATTATTATTATTAAATTATTATTATTTGCTCTTGCGCTTCTGCACGAGTCTGTAGGACAGCGCAGTGCCATTGCTAGTGACCTAAAAACTATCTTTGCAGGTTTGTTGGATTTAAGAAGTGTCAAGCTGGGTTTCATAGCAGTATGCAAAACATTAACAAACTTGTCGCATTAAAAATTAACACCTTTAGCTCAGTTGAGTATGAAGGCGAGCCGGACAGTGCGGTTCAAGGAAGAGCAGGAAGTGAATGACGTGAAAATTCTCCACATCGCCTTTGTTCGCTCGCGAGCAACCGGGAGCGGAGCGGAACCGAGCCCGCGAGGAAGTCTCTCGGGGCTCGCGCTCCCTCGGCGCTGCGACACAGGCTCGAGGCCGCCGCGACACGGCAGAGCTGAGTGCGTGGAAGAGACACCACCTCGCGAACATCCGACAGAACGTGATTTTCATGCTGCACGTAAAAATCCAGTCAGTTAAAACCTTTTTACTGCTCTTTTCGGCCGCCCTCGCTCTGGAGTGCGTCGTCCCGGGAAGGCAGATATAAACCGTAGGCAACGAGCAAAGCATTTCTGTGGTGAAGCCGCGCAGGTGAGGAGCTGCCTGGGCTGGCACGCGCGCTGACCTAGCTGGCGAGGTATTCAGACGGACAGCTCTCCAGCTCTTACTCACACACACGCCAGCGCCCTCAGACAGCTCAGACACCTGGGCCCGCAGACTGCAGCAGGGCTCGCCCTGAGCCGCTCGACCCCTGACCCCCCTTCTCAGCTCGGCGGGATTTCAGCCGGGGTAGCAGAGCTGGGCGCCCCCCCGCCAGCAGCCAGCGAGAAGCCTGGGCGGTGACGATCGGCGCCCTGCAGGCCTGAGGAATGCGGCTGGGGCTATGTTTTTAGCTTCCTTGGCTAAGCCAGCCGCTCTAGCCTGTTGGCAGCGCTTGTGTTCTCTACTCGCCAACGTCCTGCCGCAAAGGAAACACTCTTGATGAGAGACAAGGCGGGAAAAGATCAGCTAGGAGGAGGGAAAAGGCTTTCTAAACAACTTATCGGTGCAATCTACTATCACATAAGTAGATCTCAGGTTAAGACACATCCTGGCAAAACAGCCTGATAGAGCAAAACGTACCAAGGCCAGTGAAAATGTCCTTTTCCTCCCTCAGGCCCTGGTGCAGCAGTGGACGGGTGTACAGTACGTGTGAACTGCTGGGGTTGTGCATTGATCAGGACGCTGATCTGCAGCCCTGGTCCTGTGGAGGCTCATTCCAGCTGGCAGTTATTTTCAAGTAGCTGGACCTTGACCAGCTGTGACAGTAATTGTTTTAATTAACTAAGAGCTGGGTTGTGATGAATGGAGTGTACAGAAGGCCATTCTGAAACCCGTAGTGCCTGATTTTTTCTATATAAAAGTTTTAGACAGAATTTTACTGTTTTTTTTCTAAACTGCCTTGGCAGATAGGATTTTAAACTCGTTTACATAACTGGAGGTTCTGGTGAACAGTGTGGCATGCCTATTGTGTACAGATCAGCTCGTCCTGATAAAGGAACGAATCTTGTTAAGCCAGATGTGGCTTTCCACAGCAATCACGCAGGACGTAACAATAAAAGTGTAACGATTCAATTATTACAGAGCGCTGCTGGGCAGATGCCACTGCTGGTTTGCATGACACTATGCGGCCTTCTCGGCGTGACCAGGTCCCCTGCAGAATGTCTTGGGTTGGACACACATTCGTGAGGCGGTGTGTGTGTGCTTCTGTGTGACGACTGTGAGGGGGCGTCTGGGCCTATCCGATGAGCCTCAGGATGAACTGTCCCACCCGTGCTGGTGCGTGGAGAGGGGTCACATTGCAGGAACTCGGCCCGACAATGAGGCAGTTTCTGGGCCTCTTCTGCTTGAGGCTGGAGGGCAGGTGGAGGAACACCTAGTGCTTTGACAGAAAGGGGAAATTACAGGAAACGAGGTGGTGGGAGTAGGGCAGCACGGCGCAGAGGGGAGAGGTGACAACGGGGAACATAATTCCCACTTTGGATTGTGTTTTTAGGGCTCCGCAGAAATTCAATACACCTTGAAATTGAAAGACCATTATTCTGGCCCTGTGCCGTTCCCTTTGAAATGTGCAGATATGTGCCAGGTGTGTTTCCCTGGAGACATCGGAGATCAACAGGAATGAGGAATCAGAGCCACAGGACATCCATCCTTGTCGAAACGCCCACACTGTGAAACACCACACCTTAGCCTGAAAGCTCCCCTCTACTCGAACCCTAGACCACACATGCTTAATGTGCACCAGGCCTGAGCTATGCTGCGCTCTGTGTCTCACATTAATGAGAGTCTGGGTAGAGCATGCCGAGAACTTCAAATCACAGAATAACAATTCACCTCCTTGTAACACAAAGTGCATGCAAACACAAAGCAAGAAGCCTGCAAAGCCCAGGAGGCAAGGTGCTGTTGAGCTTGTGTGTTTGATGGGGTAAGGCCCTTTTATTTGATCAGGGTTATGAAAACCAAGGCAACTGCTTTAAACCGAGCAACGGTCAACTGTGCTGAGCTTTCTCTGTTCTGAGTAGCAACAGTTAAACAATGCTCAGGTCTGGAACGCGCTGGCCTGCTGACTCCCGCGCCGTATCTATCGTACACGAGGGGATGGCGCCCCCTGGTGTTTAAGTGCCGCTGTTTTATTGCTTCCTTAGCCCTTAAAGAACCGTTTAAATGCACTGAATTTCGGAAAGACAGTGTTTCAATCAAAAATGACAACGAACGCTTTTTAATCAGGTACAAATGGCGATATATCCGCAATGCTTCCTCACAAAAGATGTAAAACTGTAAGAAAAAATTTTAGAAGTCAAACAAATCTGCGTTTTATATTGGCTATTCACTGCTGGACCTCAAGACGCGGTCGAATTCATGCAGTAGCATTGGCGCAGTGACGTCATAAGGAACGCTAGCGGAAGGACTCGTGAAGGTCGACCGTCGCAGTACGTCGTCTCTACGGCAACCTGAGGTAAACATTCCCTCTCGCTTACCGAGTTGGGCCACATGGCCGCTCCGGAGATGGGTAAGTACTGAGACACCGATATTTCCCTTCACTTTCCTGCATTTTTATCACAGAATTTTGTGAAGAATAATACAAATATAGTATTCCTCGGGCACTTTAGAAACACGGTATAAACAGGCAGATGAAGCAGCTGAAGCTAAGCAGTAAGCAGGATGGGAGACCTCCAGTTTACTGCTGGAAGAGGTGCTAGTGGGATCAGAAAGGAGCGCTCACCCTGCAGTCTGTGTGGGTCCTAATGCCCCAGTAAAGCAAAAAGAGTAGGGGTGTTACCCTGGTGTCCTGACCAAATTTCCACCTGGCTTTTAGCAATCATGGACTAATAATAATCCCCATCTATGAACTGGCTTCATCCCTCTGTTCTCCTCCCCACTGATAGCTAGTGTGTGGTGAGCGGACTGGCGCACTATGGCTGCCGTCACATCATTCATCTTCATCATCATCATCATACATGTACACATACACAGAAAGTCTGCAGTCATACCTATATACCTGAATTGATGGCAACAGTATTAATGGGCTTCTCCGTCTCAGCACCCCTGAGGAATGTGTGTTTCGGAAGTTCCCAGGAGCGCAAGCTGTTCCCGTCCCACTGCGCTCCCGATCGGCTGGGCAACGAGCTGACGCCCCTGCGGGGGGGCTCGCACCTCGGCCCCGGCTGCTACGACAACCACACCGTGAGTCGCTGGGCGGGCTGGGCAAGGGCTCCCCTTGTACAAACACACGACAGAACAGAACCCTCCGCGTGACTCCCCCCGGGCACCCCACCAGGGGCAGCTGCTCAGAGTACAGCAAGAAGTGGTGATGGTGGCTCCCTGGCATAGCTGGCCAGCTTTCACAGACACGTCATCCTTTTTGCACACGTTTCTAACAGCCTGTTAATGCCAACAGGAAATGTAATAAAGGCAGTGTTTTCCCTGCTCCTGCCTCACTGTCGCTCTGCCTCTTTCTCTTGTCTGAAGGTGGGCACCATCGTCTACGAGCTGGAAAGGAAACCGGAGAGCAGGAAGGGGTACACCCTGGCTGCACGGACTGCCCCCCGCCTCCTGCCCACTGCACAGGTACCACAGCCTCAGGCTGAGCAGGGGGGGTGCTCTTGCCTTTATGGCATAGTGAATTATCTTCTAGATCCAGTACATCAATATTAGAAACAAACACATGAATAATTATAGATCTGGAATAGATTAAAACAAATGGATGTGTGGGTGGAGGGCTCAGTGGTTAGTATTGCTGCCTTGCAGCGCTGGAGCCCCGAGTTCAATTCCAGACCTGGGGTGCTGTCTGTGTGGAGTTTGTATATTCCCTCATATTCACATGGGTTTCCTCTCCCAGTCCAAAGACATACTGGTCGGTTAATTAGCTTCTGGGTAAATTGGCCCTGGTATGATTATGTGTGCTGGAATAAGCTCCAGCTCCCCTTTGACCTTGTATAAGATAAAGCGGTTAACTTCTCATTTATGATACCCTTCAACATACTGATACACCCTTCACATTTCCTTCCTCAAACTGAGCTGTGGTTCCCTTCTGCAAGTGAAAATGAACCAACAGCTGGGCCACCCTGGTGCCGAGTTCATCAGGCTGTAGCAAAGCCTCCTCAACCCTGGTGTCATTGTGCCGAGTTACATGTTGGTATTGTTTCTCTGTGGCCAGGCTGTGACTCCCTCACCACAGCATTACCAGAAAGACTGGACCCGCCAGCGCCCCCTCCTGCCCAGTGCTGCGCCCTTCTGCTCTAGCGCACAGAGGTTCCAGAGCTGGCATGCCCTGTGCGACTCCCATCCTGGGTAAGAGGACAGCACAGCCTTTGCAGAGCTCTCGCTGCTCTGGGCCACACACACACCAGGAGTCTCTCACTGGAAAACAGCCTGCTGAAAGGAAGACGTAGAATACACAATGTTATTTTAATCCACGTATACGGTATGTTAGAACACATGTACTCAAAATAAGGTAACTGTAATACAGTTTCAAGTGCCTTTTGTTTGCTTATACTGGATAAGACTCACAGTTGCACCTATTGTGAAACAGGAGTCTACTGGTAAATCACTATGCTACATTTCTACATTTTTTTTCCTTTTCTTAATACAACACAGTGATGTGGTACTTTGACACAAGTTTTTCTGAAACCTACTTTAAGAACACCCCTTTTGCTGATTAAAATCACTTAACAGCATCATTACATTCTTGTAGCCTGATGTTGCTGGATTTTAGGGGCTGAGCAAGGTCAGCCCTGGTTAGTAGTGGAATACAAGACCTCTAAAGGAAACAGGTTAAGATAAGATAAGATCACTTTATTAGCTATATACAATTTCTTGAATTAGGAATTTGTCTTTTCGCATACCCCAGCTTGCTCTTCATGAGACACACAGACAAAGAGAAGCTTGGGGTCAGAGCACAGGGTCAGCCATTGTACAGCGCCCCTGGAGTAGTTGGGGTTAAGGGCCTTGCTCAGGAGCCCAACGGAGTAGGATTCCTATGCTGGCTGTGGGATTTGAACCAGCAAAATTTTAGCCACAGGCGCAGATCCTTAGCTGCAGTGCAACCGCTCTGCTCTTTTTTTTTAGTTGCAGCTGTAAGTGATATTGGTGGACTAGCAGGAGGGGTGTGTTCCCTCTGGGCAAACAATTTTCAATCTAATGTCCCAGTATGGTGACGGGGACAAGCTCCTGTCCTTTCGATGAGACATTAAAATGAGATCCTAAATACTTGGTCTTTAAAGATCCCATGGCACTGTTTGTAACCATTCATACCTCCTGTGCTGTACACCTAATTAAATTCCATTTGTGAGTTATTCAAGCTAAAAGTTTTCCCTTATTTCATCAGTGCAGCAGTTTTTCACTGGCGGGGACTACATTTTGGGGGTGGATAAAGTGGGTTGTATCCCGTTGGTAGAGTGCTTTGGGATCATTTGGGATGAAGAGTAAGAGTGCTATACCAATGTAAGAAAGCATTCAGTAGAAGGATTATTAAAAGGCAAGGAGATGAAATCTACAACTCAAGAGCACAAAACAGGGCATGACAGCAATGTTCCCTCTAAGCTGTGCGCGCACACAGGTTATGAAATCTGAGCACAGAGGAAATTGAACTGTGCCCAATAAATTAAATTCCAAAAAAAATAATAAAACAAACACGGTCGTCAATTGAGAAATGCTAAATTGACCACGAGACAATGGCTGTGTGCTACTCGATAATCGATATCTATGCTCTCGTAGTCTCACACCTCACAGCTCATGCTCGCTCGACACTCGGTCTCTATGACTGGGCTTGTTGAATCACTGTCCTGGTCTTTTGGATCTCTGTGCTTCTATGAGAATGACTATTAACAAAAAGTAATTTCAGGTTTACAAGTTTTTGTCACCGGGGAAAATATTTGCGCAACTTGAAATTTTTGCACACACAGGCCATTAAAAATTAGAGGGAACACTGCAGGGCAGAGTCGCAGGCTGTGATAGTTTGAAGATAAATATAGTACTAAAGGGCACTTTCTTTCTGATTGGTCCAGACCAGGAGCTTATGCTCATGATACTGCTCAGAACAGGAAGGTGTCCTGGCCAATGAAGTTTGGCTCTCCAGACTGGAGTCAAGTGCCATCCCTGGAGAAAAGGTCCCTGAGGACAGAGGTGAGTGTCTATCACAGTGCCAGACGTAAGAGACCAGGGCTCTGTAATTTGGTATAGTTACAATTAAGAGTCCATTAAGCAAATGGATGAATGGATGTTTGTCAAGTAATGTTTACCATTTGCATTTTAAAGTATATTCCAGGAAACAGAACAACATCAAATGCATTCTGGGCCATCATTGATAAAGATTATTATTATTATTATCGTTATGAAGTAAAAGAGGTGCTCTGCATACTACTTACAGTACATACTTTGTCTTTTTCTTCTAGCTTCTCTGTGACAAAGAATTCCGAAAACACAGGAATAGGATTGCTTACTTCAGCCTGTTCTATAGCTGAGCCTCTGTGCCTGGGCTGTGGTCAGCACCGTCTGTCACTCGCTCAGATCACAGAGTGTGGAACATCATATACATGTTCACAGGGAAAACAGATTCGGCATTGCCTTTCCTTTCGCATTCCTCTCCAGTCTCCTGTGTAATATATTGCCAATGGACTGTCGCCTCCTGATCTGTCCCACCACACTCTGCATGCTGATCAGCTCACATGATGTCCAGTTTCCACCTATGTCTCCAGGCATCTGCTTTCCTTCTATAACACCTCTTAACATGTCTTATTTCACAGTTGTTTTTTGCTTAAAGGGACAAAATAAATTTTAGATTCATTTGCATTTGTCATCATTGTGCAGTGAGACTCCTGTAATGAAGAGCTCTCCAGTTCTAGGAGACTCCTTTTTAATTTTCTTACACTTTGATCCCTTTTAACACAGTGTTCCCAGTGTATACACACCGCAAATTGTGACTAATGCTCAGAACTGTGAGTAAATGTAAGTCATAAAACTTTTGTACAAATATTTAGCTTTTTAATCAAATTACCAAAAAAATGACATTTTCAAATCAGAAAAAAATAACACAAGAAATATATATTTACACAGTTCTGAAAAGACAAAACTTAACACAAGTTAAGATTTTGGCAGAAACAAGAAGCTTGAGAGCTTCACTACTGAGCCGGACTGTTCCATGTAAGTGATTAAAGTGGCTGCCTGTTTCTTCCTGTAGTTACAAAGAAGTGAAACTGCACATCTCGCCCTGATCCCGAGCGGGGCACCGCCGCCCTTGTTTTCTACAGTCACACAAACGTGGCGGCACAGCACAGTCCTCTCTCCCAACTCCCACCACTGTTCACAACCAGGGTTCTCCGCAAAAACACACCAAGAGAGAATTCAAATCCAAGGAGAATTCAAATCCAAATGCCATCACACAGCAGTTGAATAAAAATACAACTGCAGCAGCACTGCAAGAACTGTTGCTGATGGAGAAAGCTGAGGCTTCTAAGCTTCGGTGCCTAGGGACACCCATGTGCTGTGAGGACACACTACTTAAGTTAAAGCTCTGAGAAAGAATGCCGGGCTGCTCCCCAGGGGTTTCCTCAGTAGCATTTCATGTGTAAAACCAAAATTACTGAAACCTGAACTCCGTTTCTTTTTAAAGGGGCTACAAATGAGTGATGTGCTTCATTTAAATAAAAAAGGGTTTCATAAATTATTTCTGGGGCATGTTTAACCCTTCTTCAGTAACGCAACATGATGGAGGTTGTTTCCGAACATCAGGACTGGGGATGGGCGAAGTGCTGCCTCTCACCCCACTGCTCCCTGTCCTTGGCTCAGCGGGCCCTGCGGCAGGAGTGCTGTCGAGGTCTCTGGCTCTCAGTATCGTGCCTGGCCTTACTTCTTTCTCCGCACTTTTGGCTTCTTGACAGGTCGCAGGTAAGGGTTGTCGATTACATTCTCCTCACTAGCCTTCACCGTGGGCAGAGCGCCTCCCTGTGGCAGCACTGAGTTTTCCTTGTCTGCCCCCGACTCGTCCTGCCGCAGAAAAGTTTAAATGGGAGTTTAAAACAAAGGAATCTTTTAGCGTTCTGTTAATGCAAGAGTTATAATATACATAAAGAATGACTTAGATGTTTTTAGAGAATTACATTTCTGCAAAGACTTCTGGATACTGTTATTTTTTTGCAGGTCCTGTCACTTAACACTGCGTAGCCTTGATGTGCAGATAGTGGACACGTAGGACATGTATGAAACGCAAACTGGCACAGACACTCACGTTGCTGATATTGACAGAGGCATTCTCATTGTCTGTCTGCTCATCCTGTTCGGAGGAGTCTGTCTCTTCCAGCTGCTGCAGCTCCAGTTCGGAGGGGAGCAGGGCGTTCAGGTAGGGGATGGAGCTGGGCCGGGCAGCGATCACTACACCGAGGGAGAGAGGTGGCATTACCACTCCACAGCACAGATTAACACACAGGGAGGTGGACTTCTTGCCCTGACCACAGTAACTGACCCTACTTGTCTATCAGCTTGATACACTCTATATAGACATTTACAGTACATATTCACATCAACACCAGGTGCTGAATGTGTCTAAGTATAGCATCTCATATTGAATAAGAACAACATCAATCAAGGCCTCAGAGTATTTATTCTACATATAAACATGCATGCTCACTTAGAAAAGTGCACAGATCCTATAACTTGAACAGACCCAGCAGCTTAAAACCAGGAGCAGTGAGGCTGCCACTGATGACATCCTTGGAACTAGGGTAGGCACTTACAGGGGAAGGTGGAAATGTCGTCCTTGAAGAGGCTCTGCGTCTCTCCAGTCTTGGCCATGAAGCGCGTGAGAGCACGTTCCACATCCCGGCGCTGTGATGCCGCCTTCTCCCGTACCACCTGGTAATCCGACACCGGCTCCCGGAAAGTCTGCACGCATGCAAGACAGAAAGAGCAACAGCGCTGTTACACACACAGGAGAGGACAGGAACGAGAGTCCGGATCCCCCACAATCACCGCCACCCCAAGTTTTACAGAACTCTGCTCAAAAGCTGCCGAAACCCTCGGAGGTAGGTTAGTGTTACTGGGATTCCTGCACTTGTGAGTGTGAGATGAAGTGTGAACTTTTCAGGATGACAACCTGGGACCTCTCTCTTAGCAAACGCATCAGGTCTGCATTGCCACGTGCCAGTGTGCTCTGGCCCAGGAACTCACCGGTGTCTTGATGTAAGTATGGGGGTCGGGGAAGTCAGGGAAGTAGCCGGGGATGTGGGATGGATGCAAACGTTTCTGCCCGGCTGTCAGCGCCTTGGGGATGACCGGAGGGTTCGTCACAGGAGCTGCCAAGACGAAAGAAGAAGGTCACGCATCAATGCACAGCAAAAGCCAAAATAACACGAGACTGGAGTAGGAACACAACAGCAAACGAAAGATTAAGACTCTGCATTGCTGAGGGGCTGGAAAACCTTTTTTTTTTGCAAAGATGATAGGTACGAACTCTACAACTTTCAGTGTGCTTGTACAATAACATCAGAACCAACAAAATGTTTTTGGGGTAACCGAATTAAGCACCAAGCAAAGGAAATGCCCAAGCTCTCCGCAATGTGGTTAAGTTCGCCTCACGCCAGGCGATTACTATCTTGACTGGGTGCTCCTGGTCTCCCCTGGCCTGCCCTCTCGCTCCCAGGCACTCACGTGCAGTGATGACCATCCTCTGCGACCGCTTGGCATAGATGGGCAGCGTGTCCACGTTGAAGCCTGTGGCATGAGAGCGCAGATACAGGACAGGTCAGCCTCAAGGTTCAAACTGTTCGACAGCCTTCTGAAACTGAACTTTCACACAGTCAGGTGCAAAATGACCAACATTAATAGAATTCTAACATTCAAAAATAGCCATAAAAAGAGAACAACATTAAAAAAGTTACAGATAAGAGGAGGCCATTTGTCCCACTTAGCCAGTTAGTAGCAAATTAATCCACAGATCATCCAGACGTTTCTTGAAAGAAGCAAGGGCATCGGCTTCAACAACATGGCTGGGCAGCTTGTTCCAGACTGACTCAGAATCGTGCTCTTCACATTCACAGTGTTCCTCAGATCCACTGACTGTGACCCAGTTAGTTACTCATGAGCACAAGGCTGAAGTATATGTAAATTCGCACACCCTTGCACTGCAGCGTTCATCCAGAATTACATTTCTTGCATTTATATAGCGCCTTTCACCCAAACTGTTGAGGTAAGGGAGAGGAGCTCACTTGGTTTTCATGATGCACAGTGTCAAGACACCAGGCAGTTCACACTGGTTAGAGAACAAAGTGTCAGGGAGGAGTCAGCAATCAATCTGGAGCCAGTCACCCTCCCCAACGGGTCTCTTCAGGTGAGCAACACCATTGTCACTACCTCTACACCCCCATGGCCTGCATATGTCCCCTTGCCCCGGGCCTTACCCATTTCCACCAGAGTGACCACCACGTCAGACAGTGTGGGCTGCGTCCTGGCAGTGTGCTCGCAGTACGCCCTGGCACAGCGGCCCACTTCCGAGATATCTGCTCAGAGACAGAGAGAGAGCCACTCACATCAGCTCCCCCTGCAGCAGTAAAGTCCAAGAAGAGCGCTGGCACCAGCGTTCTTCAACCATTCATCCTGAAGAGCTCTATTCCCACTCACACCCTGCTAAAGAAAGGCAACTAGGAATTTCAAGCAAGAATGAAAAACAAACTAAAATAAAGTTTCCCCTTGTCCCTCATTGCACATCTGAATTTACCAGAAGCAGAACAAATTAATCTTTCAGGGGTACTATTTTTCTTTACTTGTAATTTTAGCTAGGGATTTTCAGGGTTTGAACAAGCTCTCATAGAAATGCATGTAATCCAATGCTTGGGCAGACCTGGGGTGCAGAGCTTAAATAAACAGCTCCCTCACACAGAACCACAAGAGTTTTGTTGTAAAAAGCACAAGGAGAATGAGAAGGGTGTTTCCCTGATGTACATACAGCTCTGGATCATCTCTGTCAAAGACTCCACAGCAGCCTTCTCTGCGGCTTCGAACCCGGACTCGGTCAGTAGCGAGCTGACCACCACCTGCAGGGTGCGCCGCCGAGCGAGGTAGTAGTTCTCCGCGGGGCTGGTGGAGGTCTTGCCCCCGGAGGAGCGCTGGGGAGACAGACGGGGATCATTCACAAACTGGACTGAGGACACTGATCTCGCACGCTTCACTTCCGTCACCCTGTCTGAGGCCGAATGCCCCACTTGGAGCAGGAGTGTACAATAACCCTGCTCCCAGTCTCCCAGCTGCTCCAGGGCACTGACTGATTACCAGGTGTACCTACAGACCTGCCCCGCGCACCTCCACACTGCTGGCTTCACTCACTGCTATGCTCACCTGAGACTCACTGGTGAAGAAATCACACCTATTGCTCCCTGGCTGTGCTAATCTTGGGAACCATTTTTATTTTGGCCAAACTCGCACTCCTCTGATGTACAGGCTGGCCCTGGTCAAACTCTTGAGACCATTTTACTCAGCTCTGAGAGAAACTCACATGCTCTGTAAATACACAAAAACCTCCCACGTCCACAAACAGAAAGAAACAATAACCTCAGTAAAATTATACCCAACTTATATTCTTCTTTTTAAAAGTTAGTTTTTCTGCCAATGAAAATAACTGAGTGACATTTGTAATGATTTAAAAATGAGAATGTCTTCTTCTAATGTAGCTGGTTTTTTTCCCATTTCAATTTTAATAAAACAACTTGCAATTCTAAATTGCAAAATGCTACACTCCGGAAGAATCGAGCCATCCACACTTAAATGGCCAGCATGTGAAGACTGTTCCTTATTTTAAATATCTGGGTACATACATTGTTGATAAACTAAACCTCTCAGACAGCACGGCGTATGTTTTTAAAAAGGCCCCGACTTCTCTTGAGAAGGTTCAGGAGCTCTTCTGTAAACAGACTCGCTCTAGAGCTGGTAGAGTGTGCTCTCTTGTATCATCTCCACTTGTTTATAAACAGGATTTTACACATGGGCAGCAAAATCAATGGCCAGAAACAGACCACGCTGAACCACATGTATACCAGGAGTGTTTACAGGAAAGCAATGTTAATAGTAAATGATGCCTCAGATCCACTACATTTACAATTTGAAAAATTAGCATTTGGAAGACATTTTAGAGTATCAAAACACATTTAAATCATTCATTCTGAGTGCTCTTACTCTTTTAAATCTCATTAATCCCATCACAGCATTGCATTGACAGCATGTCCAGTACATGCCTGCAGCTTGAGTCTTATGTTTTTGTCATGTATTATAACACTGTGCACATCTGTAAAATCCACGGAATGTACTCTGTAAATACAGTGTTTTGATTATTGTTTCACTGAGGCCACGGAAATTTTCCACTGTATGCGGACAATCAAATAGATTATCATTCGAAATCGTATTTCCGCTTTAACCCTGGGATATCTGATACAATTACATGTTCAGGCTAGCAAAAGTACTGTTGCATTACTGCATACAAATTTTACTTGTATTTCACACAAAAAAAGTAAGGTTCTATGTTTCATTTTCACAAACTTTTTTTTTACATTTCTAGCAGCGTTGGAAACGAATCTTAAAAAAGGCAGCCAATGAGTGAGAAGCTTTCCATGCCTCCGCTAATCACCGCAGCTAGTAGGTGGGACATACAGAAATGCTAACAACAGCGACCCAGCGCACGAGCGCTGAGCTAAGCTCCTCGTCCAGGGCAAAGCGATTCCACGCTGTAGTGTAAATGGTCCGGACTCACATATTACAAGCATTTCTCACGATTTTTCTTTTTAAATGAAGTCCTACTCGCATAATTTATTATACTTACCGTCACGGAGCCCAACGATCCGCTGCCCACAACACTAGGATCCGCCATCTTCAGGCCAGACTGGCCACAGTGCGCATGCACGGCTGTCGAAAGGGAGGCTGGGAGAAGTTTATTCCCTTGTGAAAGCAGCCCTAATCCGTGCGAATTTAAATAAAACAAGTAGGTGGAAGTACCTGTCGGTCTCGTATCCGGAAGAATGAAAGGGTTATTGACGTGGAGAGACCTGCTTGTTTCCTGTATGGGGCAGACACTCCAGTGGCTCAATTCAGCATTGCCAATGACACGTGACGTGCATGTCCTTGAGATCAAACTCGTGCAAGAGGTGTATAGAGCACACAGGGAGATAATAATAATAATAATAATAATAATAATAATAACTTATATAGACCTTTTTCTGGACACTCCACTCAAAGCGCTTTACAGGTAATGGGGACTCCCCTCCACAACCACCACTGTGCAGCCCCACCTGGATGATGCAAACTCCACACTTATAGGTGGCTCTGGCTGGAATCAAACCTGAGCTTCTGAAGACATCAGTTATGACCTCAGGTTTCAAAGTTAATAGATGCTAAAAGATGGAAAATATAAAGAGGCCATATAAACACAGAAAAGACCATGCAGCTCATAACATGACAAAATAGTTTATAACGCATATCAACACATCTGCCTTGACACTGAGAACACATTTCAATTGCAAAGCTGAGAAGATGAATATAAGAAAGTCTGCGATGCGGTTGCTGCTGACACGCTCAGAGAGGAAGCCTGGGCGGTGTGCCAGCGGCATGGGTGCGAGAGCGAGCGTGCTCAGTGTGGTTTCGCACTCAGGTGCTCAGCTGGGGTCAGGTTGGTGCCAGGAAGCACAGTGGCGCAGTATGTCTGTCAGTGTCACAGGCCGCCATACGGAGCTGCTCTGTCGCTCTCTGACTCAGCAATGCAGTCCCAGTTCCTCTCCATGCACACAGATGGGTTTACAGCACAGAGAGAAGCTGTACAGCAAGCTGCTTGCTTTGGTAAGTGCTGTAGGGCCCAGTTCTGCTACAGCATGTTCCATCATTCGTTAGGCGACTGATGTGAAAGAGCTGCATGACAGGTTTTATGCTACTGAATTTTTACCTTGTCAAAGGTAATCAAATAGCAAATATAAGAAATAAACACTAACATATAGAGCTGCTCTGTAAAAAACGTTCTTCATTTTCACTGATGGAGCAAGATAAAGAGCAAGAGGATGCTGTCTCCCACCCTCACGCTGGAGTGTGTGCGTGTTGTCTCCCACCCTCACGCTGGAGTGTGTGCGAGCTGTCTCACACTCATGCTGGAGAGTGATTGGGGTGTCTCACTCTGTGGTGCTGGATTGTGTGTTTGCTGTCTCACACTTTCGCTGGAGCGAGTCCATGCTATCTCACACCGTCCCGCTTGGGTGTGCACATGCTGAAGTGTGCTGGAGGGCATCTCAACTCCCTTCTGCTGGAGTGATAAAGCCCAAGATGCAAGGAGATGCACAAGTAATGAGTATAAAGCTTCACTCCCAAAAAAGTTTTGGAGAGCAGTATTTCTATTCGGTTCTTCACCTGTATTGCAGTAAAGAAACTGAAAGAAGGAAAAGACAGGCTGTGTGGTCAGGGTGAATTTGCATGAAGCTGCAGGGGACATCCCCACTGCTCCCCAACTCAGCAGCCTGGGAATCCCCACTGCACCCTGACTCAGCAGCCTGGGCATTGCCACTCCACCCTGACTCAGCAGATTGGTTGGAAGAATAGAGAGAATTTCAGAGCTACAGGGCTTCAGATGTACATTTGCTTTTGCATGACCATCTCTTTCACTCCTGATTTGTCCTGGTGCTGCAGTTTCCTCACTAAGATACTCACAATGTTAAAATAACTTGTCCCACTAGGGTTTCTTCCCACAAGGAAGGCAGCTCATCTACCTGTCTCATTGCCTCTCTCCCCTGTGGCCACACGAAGTTATGTTATGTCCTGAGTTTACTGGTACCATCGGACAGTACTATGGTAAACTAATAGCATGTAAAGGTACCCCCTTGTGAACTATGGGTTTAGATAAGGCAGCTTCTACTCAGGCACAGTTTAAATATCATCAGTAGAGAGTCAGGCCTGTACTGTGGGCATCTGTGGCTTGATGTGTTAAGCTAACAGGAAACATTAAATAATTGGCCGTACTATAAGCTCCTGCTGCTGTGCTTGCCCTGTCACCGTCTCACCTGGGGGTGCAGGTGTCTTTATCCCCAGTGCCAGGTCAGTGGGGCAGGAGGATTGTGTTGACTGTGTGTAGTAGTGAGAGTCTATCTGTGCGTGTGTGACAAGAGTGTACTTGTGTGTGTGCCAGTGAGTGTGTGTGTGGCACAGACAGCGTGTATGTTGACAGTGAGAGAGCCGTACTGTACGCAGTGTGTGTGGAGTGTATGTGTGGTGTGTGTATGTGTGCTGAGTGTATACTTGTGTGTGCACACACTGGTGTGCAGTGGAGTGAAGTGGGGCTGACAGTTGAGACCACATCCATTAAAACAGAATGATAAAAATAAAACAAAATGTCTTTGCCAGGTGTCTCAGAAAATGTTGTCTGGGGCTTCAGTTCACAGCTCTACTGTACCCGCTCCTGCAGGAAATGGCTTTTACACTCAACTTCAGATGACAAAAACAACTAAAAACAAGAGAGTCAGCTCTGATCTCTGGTGCTGTGATGTACAGCAGTACTGTACTCGGAATGGAGTGTGTGTGCAACAGTGAGAGAGCAGTACTGGACTCAGTGTGTGTAGCAGTGAGAGAGCAGTACTGGACTCAGTGTGTGTGAAGTGTGTGCAACAGTGAGAGAGCAGTACTGGACTCAGTGTGTCAGTGAGAATGTGTGTGCTGTGTCTGTGTGTGGCACTAAGAGCAGTACTTGCAGTACTCTGCCATCTCTAAGTGGGGCACTTCATTAATTTGATTTCTATATAAAAGGTCAACTTCAAGTGACTTTTTTTTCCTAATGTTAAGACACATTTTCAAGTTTGTTACTAATCAGTCAACATGCTTTATGTATTTAACTGTTTAGGCCCTTGCAGCATAAGTACTTTAATCATTCTTTGTTAACTTTATTTCCTAATGGTATTATGCAATTCATCTTGTGTTAATGTATATTTTCAGTTAAATAAAATGTAACATAAAAACATTACATTATAGAACATTTATTAGTTTCACATTCTAGTTTTCCTCTGATCTCTGATCTAAACACAGCTCATTTAATTTGCATGAATCCTGGCCTGGTGTTTGAGTATGTCTGTCACAGATTTCATCTACCGCTGCACAATAAAGAGGAATCATTTAACTCTAGAGGTTTTCTTTATATCATATTTTATTTGAGTATAGGAAAAACATAACGATATGTTGGAGAAAGGACAGCAGCTTTATTTTTTTTATTTTAACCTGAACTGTCTTCCTGCAGCGTCACATCTACCGCCCAAACTAGCTTTCTCTGCCCCGCACAAAGATGGCCGCGGCGGCTTCCTTCATTGGTGCAGCGACAGCTGACGTCACAGGCGTATATAGCGTCTAGATGCCAGCGGCGGGCTGTCAGCGGTGGCCGGGCTCGGTGGCGGTAGGTACGGGGTGAGGTGTTCAGGCGCACACGAACTGACCCATTGGCGCTTGGAGTTTTTCCATCTGAAATAGCCAAGACAAGTAACTCCAGACTGGGCAGTCGTGGGAATACCCGAACCACCTACCTCCCAGCTCCTACACAAAAGAGTCCGGATCTCTTGATTTTGGAGTGCCTGCCACCCTGAGTACTTTTACCACGACAAGCCGTCTTACCGCTCCTAACGCCAGCAGTAACGGAGTATACCCACGCTGCCCACGCCAGTGTCACTCGGAGTGGAAGTCCCGCACACAAGGAGCGCGCCGCCGTGGGCTGTGGGCTTGCTCCGCTTGATGACTCTCTCCCTTTCGGCGGTCCTGCACCCGAATGGAGCTTCTGTGCCTGGAGGACCTGCGCTTCGGAACGAGCCGCTCCCCGAAACCGGCGTCCCTCCCCCGCGGCGTGTCCGTCGCCCGGGCCCGAACCGACCCGACGCTGACCAGGGACGACCGGGTCCTGCAGAACCTCCTGTGGCTGGAGGAAAAGATGCCGCCGTGCCGGCCTTACTTCGGCACCGTGCAGACGGACCTGCAGCCCTACATGCGGGAGATCCTGGCCGAGTGGATGCTCCAGGTAAGCGGCCCATGTTCTGCTCTGGGCTGGAAGGACTGGCCCGCTCTGTCCCTGAACCCGGGACGGGACTGCTTCGGGTCATTTCTCTTTTGTTAAGTTCGTGCGGGTAAGAGCTTCTGTATCGTGTGGGAAAACAACAACAACAACTTTTTTTTGCCTTTTTTTCCCCCCACACAAAGAAAAAGTAAATATCCCAAAAGTTCTCCTGAACTGCCCACGCTTCCCCTCTGACTGTAAGGTGACACTTCAGTTTCCGTTTGCCAGAGCAGCCTCTTAAGTTACTCCAAGTTTTCGTTTCGTTTTCGCGTTTTCACTGCAACAGGATTGAGCCGGTGTCCCGGAGAAGCTAGCCTGTCGTTGTCAGGCTTGCACGGGCGGGGTTGGTGGCATTGCACTTCGTAAGGGTTGTGTGTGCTGTTAGACCCGGTCTGTAGGTAACAGGTTTCACTGTTCGCCGCTGTCTGCCTTCCACACCGAACCTTTAACTTTTAATAGGCGATGTGGGTAAATATTTTCCAGTTGGATAGTTTATAGTTTTACAGTTTACAGATAATTTGTATTATGTAAAAAGTTAGGTCTTCAGCCTATTTTTTGCACTTGTTACACCGGATAAATCAGAAACCACAAGGCTGAACATTGGGGATGATACAGTAATAGAGAGGAAGGAATGTGCATCTGACTGTGTTTATATTTAGGTTTTTATCTTTATCAGTCACTGTTCATTAATCCTCTGCTGCCCCCCACCCGCTGAAGGGCTCAAGTATGGAAGCACAACACTGCCCCCTGCTGGTACACACTCCAATTGCACAAGGGCCATTGGTTTCCAGGCGGACTAGAAATTATCCATTGAGTGTGTAGATCAAGTTGGTGTGTGGAACGTGGCCGTGTCCTGTGTGGGCAGCGTGGTGTGTGAAATATCTGCCTCTGCTGTCACGGCCCAGGTGTGTGAGGAGCAGAAGTGTGAGGAGGAGGTCTTCCCTCTGGCTATGCACTACCTCGACCGCTACCTGTCCGGAGTCCCTGTGCAGAGATCCCACCTGCAGCTGCTGGGCTCCGTCTGCATGTTCCTGGCCTCCAAGCTGCGCGAGACCGTCCCTCTGAGTGCCAGGAAACTCTGCATCTACACTGACAACTCCATCACCACCTCCGAGCTGCTGGTAACTACACTGGGCTGGGGCAATTACCAGTAATTATCCCATTCCAAGACTCGCTGTCTCTAATACTCAAATAATTGCTTATATCAGTATAGTTTTTCATCCAAAAGAAATCCAAAGCACTTGATTTGTAAGAGGAGACCCAGTTCCAGCAGCCCCACCTGGGTGATGCAGAGCAGGGGAGGAGAGAGAAACTGCTCACAAGGTGGAATTTATCCAGGACAGTGGGGTTGACACCTCTATTCGACAGGGTCCCTGATCACCATACTGGTTGGTTTGAAAATTCTGGTGTGAAATTAAGAGCTCCACCTACTGGCCCACCAACACCACTACTATTCCAGTATTGACCAGCACACTGCAGTCAATGTCACTCTCTCAGGAAGCTGTCATGTTTGTAGCGAATGACAGACAGAGCAGGGGGAGCTGAAGCTGTGCAGGTGAGGTATCCCTGCTGAGGGTCACACACCTGATCAACCTGATCTGTGGGAAGGTGGGCTGAATTTGTTGTATTAAAGATTCACCAAATCTGTCCCTTTCCTTCCTTCAGTTGTTCCTGTCCTACTTTTAGCTTTATAGTCTTCATTTCTGGCTGGTCAAAGTGTGGCACCACAGACTTTCTGATCACTCAAGTTATCCTGTCATGTTGGTTACTGTGATAAAACCTCTCTATGACCTTTAAAGTTGGGCTCATTCACTGCCTCTGGAGAACTGTGGCATCACTCAGGGATGTCTGAAGAGACAATAGACGCCTACCAATATTGACCTGGGCTGAGCATTTGGCTTGTTTCAGCTATAAAGAATGCCCTGCCTTAGAACATATTTTTCTCTTAACTGAGATCATTTAGTTTATTTAACCACGTGCCCCATTAATGTCTATATATTTATCATCTATAACTTAATTTGCGCCTGCTTTCATCTGTGTCCAGCTCGTTAGTCTTTTTAGCTCCCGTGTCTTTGGTTAAGTTGCCAAGGAAAGACAGGTGCATTGTGTGTCTTTGCAATAACAGGTTTGCAGTTAACATTCACACACTTTTCTGTACCAAGCTTGGGGTGTATTGCAGCTCCTTGGTGGCCTGTAGTGGACTGTACTAAGGACTGGAACTGGATTAAATAGGAGATTGAACTTCGGGGGGGCAGGCATATACTGGGGGCTGTATCATGGGGTGGGGGGGCACTAGGGGTTCGGTGCTGTGGTGACAGGGTGCTGTGTTGCAGGACTGGGAGCTGGTGGTGGCGTCGAGGCTGCGCTGGGAGCTGGCGGTGGTGCTGCCCTCCGACTTCCTGGAGCTGATCCTGGAGCGGCTGCCCTGCCTGCCCTGCGGCGGCCGGGACCTGGTGCGCAAGCACACTCAGCTCTTCATGGCGCTGTGTGCCTTAGGTACGGGCCGCCGCGCGCGCACACCGGCGGCGCCAGACACGGGGGCTGGGATTGACAGTGATCTGTAGCTGAACTCCAGGTGAAAGTGACCCCTGCACGTTCCCTGGAGCTCCAGGCCCAAGGTGGCGTTGGTGAGGCAGAGCCTGACAGTAGTGCGGGCAGAGAGTCCTCACTCCCCCAAGTGGGTACAGGGTTCCTCTACGTTGCAAGAGTTGCAAAGTAAAGGCATGACTGATTCCAAGTGGGTTGGGTATATAAAACTACTTAGTATTTCTCAGTCCTTATAATGTATAAATACATGAACAGTTGGGATTGGTTTTATGAGCTGACCTGTGTTTTGGTGTGGTCTGAGGTACGGGGCACTCAGTCTGCCAGTTCTGGTTTCAGATCTGAAGTTCTCTATGTACCCGCCCTCCATGATCGCGACGGCCAGCGTGGGAGCTGCCATCCGTGGCCTGATGGTGCCAGATCCTGCCCTCTCCAGCAGTTCCCTCATGGAGCAGCTTGCCAAAATCACTGCCACTGATGTGGTGAGTGTGTGTCCTGTTGTGTAGTGTTTCCGTCTGGCTGTCTGTGAAGTGGCTTCCCTTTGCTCTTGCACGAAGTACAGAGTGCTCGTCCTACAGATTTGTTAATTTAAGGGCAGTCCTGTACAAGAGTACAGTTCTTTTTTTACTCCTGTTCTGCAGTGGTGCTTCTGCGCTAATCTCCTATTCCTGTTCCCCTCCTCTGTCGCTCCCCCTCCTCCCTCTCTGTCCTGGCAGGACTGTCTGCGATCCTGCTTGGAGCAGATGGAGGATATGTTGCAGCGCCACCTGCCTAAATCATCCTGCCAACCCAGGACTCCCGAGCCTAGTCCCGTTGGCACCCCCACAGATATCCACGATGTCCACCTGACTGCATCCGGCTCCCTCCTGTCACCCCACAGCCCACCGAAGAGATCAGCTGGGGGAGGAGTGGACGGTCACTGAGGAGAAGGGAGACCCATCCCGGCATGGACGTACCCCAAGCTGAGCTCTGTGTTGAGACTCTGCCGTAAGCACGGACACATAGCTCAGCTCAGCTCTCAGCCTTCCATTTTGGGTTCCAGCTGTTCAGTCTCATAATACTGTTTTTTATTGAAATGTATTTAAAACATTCCAAAAAAAATGCATTCGATCAACTGTTTGTTCCTTGTTGCACATCTGTTTTGTGCAGTTTTGTTTCAATTATGGCTGAAAGCACCCTGTTTGTTCCAGTGGGCTGGAGAGCCTAACCTGTAGCCCTTCCAGTACATTTCACTGCAGCAGCCAAACTGGATACAGCACCACGACTGTTGTATTCATCCTGCTAATTTTCAGTAAAATAAATGTAGCAGAATTCTGCACTGCATCTTACTAGAGAGGATGCAAGCCGAGTAGCCCTGTTCTGATGGAGAAAGAACGGATATGGATCCCTTTCCTCCCATCTGTTCAACAGTTTTGTTTGAGAATTTTGAGAATTATTTTTTCTAAGCCTGTTTGTCCCAGAAGCATGACTGCTGTGTCAAAGACTGCATCTGCAGGGGTGAGTGTTTGTCAACAAGCCAACAGTATCACTAACCGCTCCTGGTTGGAGAGTTTAAAATGTCACCTTTTCAAATGAAATACAAAACTGCTGCTGTTAAAAGATTTTTAAACGATGAAAATTAAAGTATTGAATTGTATTTTGTGGCTGTTCAGTGGTGTTGATGTCTCATTTCTGGTCTTGGGGGCAGCTGGAATGTGTCATTGTGCACAAATAGCTCTTGTCTGTTGCAGAAACACACTGAGGACAGTTTATCTTTGATGGTCACTGGAAGATCACGCATTCTCACTGATGTTCTAGCTATAAGAAGTATGTTGTACTCCACAGATGTTTTTAAAAATATTTAAACTAGAACATGTAGTTCTACAAACCCAAATTACAAGCACCAAAGTCCCAAATACAAATTATGAACTTAGTATAGGAAAAGGGCCTATACCAGGCCTGGATCTCAATTTGAAAATGCGTAGCTGAGTAAAACACAAAATTATAGAAATTGATCATTTTGATTAAACTGGGAGCATGTGATGGCTGATCAGAAATGAAGTCTATTTTAGTGAAGCTGGATCTGTTCAATCCTAATACGAGAAAGAAGCCACTAAAGCAGCAGAGCCACCGTAAATTACTCGGTATATAAAACATTAAGCATGCAGTGATCAATACTTTTAAAATGTTATTCCAGTTCAATAAGTGCTATACGCAGTGAAAACCCCTCATGAAGATCCTCAACCTTTCGAGTTCAGTTCCTGACACTCAGGTTGGATTACATCCATGAACTCAAAACAATGCACACAAATACCAACCAAGTACGTTTAATGCTGCAAGCTCACATTAAACTTCCTCATTGTTTATTCTGATTGGCAGAAACTCACCCAGCAGCCTGTGAGTCAGAGTCAGAGTATGCCCGCTCTGGTGGGCGAGAAGTTCAGTAAACAAACAGTGTGGTTCTGCAGTTGCTGTCTTTTCAATTTCAGTTTTCCACTTGGGCTCCTTCACGAGTCTAGACAGCTTTTTGGGAACGTCTATGGCCAGTTTTAGAAAGCTGACAGCTCCACACAGCAGCGGTCTCCGGACCTAAACACCCCTTGCCCTCCCAGCTCTGCTAACTGGCTCTACACAACTCCCAGCTTTTTTCCTCAGTAAGAGCAGCATGCACTGAGCGTGCACAACATGCCACAGCACTCTCTGACAACTACTTGAACGCTTGCTTGCTGGCAGCCGGGGTGACTCCCCTCGTGACGGTGTGTTTATCAGAGAAGGGTGCCTCCAGCTGTGAAGACAGGACGTCCTCTCCCAGTCAGAAACCTCGTCCCCTTTTCATTCCCCAGACCCTGCCAATCCCATGCGTCCCGAGTCGCACAGTCGAGCTGAGTCCAGGGCAGGACTGAGCCAGCCCATTCCCCCCGCAGGGAAACATTTGCTTCTGCTCCAGGAAAGAAGAGAAGAAAGGCGCCATTGCGTTTTGTTGAAATCAAGAGGAAGCACGACGTTCTGCCGTTTGCCCTGGAACAGGGAAGCGACGCGATTTCTCTAGAACATGATGAGGAAGGAAGGCGGGGGGCCGGGGTCGGAGGGCGTCTAGTCCAGGGCCATGGCGGGGGCGGCGGTCTCCTCGTCGCGGGACTTAGAGTGCTGCAGCTCCCGGCGCACCTCGGCGGAGATCTGGGGGTGGCAGTGCACCCTGAGCAGCTCCAGGAGCGCCCCCTTCTGCTCGGACGACAGGTCCTCCTTGTAGCGCTGCGCCAGCGTCAGCAGGCTCTGGTGCCACAGGACGGGCAGCGCGCGGCGGTCGCTGCGGAAGCGCAGGAAGTGGAAGACCAGCGCGTCCAGCACGCGGAAGGGCAGCGCGTACTTCTTGTCCAGGAGCAGGCGCAGGAAGATGCTGTTGGCGCCGGTGTACTCCATCTCCGCCAGCTTCAGCATGGCCGCGCTGGAGGAGGGGAAAGACAGGGACCATTCAGTGTGCAGAGCTTGCCTGCACCCCTGCAGCATGGAGGGGACCTCTGAGCCCCTGCCCAAAGGGCTGTGGGTTTGAATCCCAGGTGGGGCCTCTGCTGCTTACCCCAGAGTAAGACAACACACCTCTGGAAATGGACACCAACATGTGAACATGGGGAAAAAAAGAGGTGCTGCAATTGTAACTTCTGGAGGTTGTGCTAGATAAAAGCGCCTGCCAAATAACGAAATAATATTGCCAGCCCTCCCTCCTGCTTGTGTACCTGGAGTGCAGGACAGGGATGGAGCACTTGGTGATGATGCTGCCGACGATGATGGCCTCTCTCAGCGTGCAGGTCCCCGACTCGCACAGGGGGATCAGGATTCCTGAGCGAGAAAGAGGGGGGAGAGATGTTAGCGATGCGGCTCATCTCCCACGCTGCCAGGGACGGCCATTATAAAGCCTTAGACCCTCACCCTTGAACCAGGCCCCAGGCTTGAAAAGCGCCTTCTTCAGCGCACTGTACAGGTGGAAGTTGAGCCGTTTATACTCCGCGATGTCATCTCGAATCCGCGGCAGCAGGACCAGGTTATAGAAGCGCTGAGCCATCCTCTCCTTCAGATTGGAGGAGAAGATCCTGCAGGTAGCAACAGGGGGAAAGAAAGATGAGGTGTAGAAAAAGGACACCTGCACACGGACAATAATTCACACAGGACACATCCGACAGCTGTTGCTTGACCTGGCTGAGTTTAACCAGGTTGTACTGTATACATTGCACCGATTAAGCATAACAGTAGCAATTATCTTTACACGCTCTTCTGTGCATATTGAGGCACATATGAATTCCCATCACAAATTCAAAAGCTGCTACCAGCTGAATAAAAGCCTGCAGTTTGTAAAACTATAAGTGGATCAGAATGCTGCGCAATGGGTGCTCTCATGTTCTTGGACGCATAGCCCTACGAACACGTAAAGAGTTTGGGGCTGAAGTGGTTTATGAGAGAATGTTTTCTTGGTTTAAAAAAGAGAACCACTTTACAGAGACGACAGGAAAGCCTCTCCTCTGTCCGTTTTCACAATGTCAGCGCTATAAACCAAAAGAACAGCAGTGCGGTCTGCCGGCCAAGCGTTTCAGGAGCTGTGAGGGGGGTGTTGATCTCACCGTGTGGCCTGGTACATCGCTGCCGCTGTCCAGGTCTCCGGCTCTGTGATGTACAGCACCTGCTCCCAGTTGGACAGAGCAGGCACGATCTTGAAGGCCTTGGGCAGCTTTCCGCTGCGGTACTTGGACAGAACCTGGGAGAGTGCATCAGAAAGGACAGTGAGGGAGAGACAGGGAATGGCAGCACACAGACGAGGAGCAGGAAAGGCAGACTGAGAGAGAGGGTGTCCCCGCCCACACCGTGGCTCAGCAGAGGACGCTCACCTCCTTCACCCCCCTGTACACCTCAATGACTCGGGGGTCCAGCTGGGGCATGGGGTGCCCCGACACCTCCGACATCACCGTCTCCACCTCCGTCTGCTTCTCTGTGATCTTCTCCATGATGATGTCCGCCAGAGTCCTCCTGGGGGAAGAAGCACAGTCGCGAACGCAGCCTGACACACTGAGGCCAGAGGATAGCAACCACGCACTCCGCACATGGGGGCAGAACATTCCAGGCCGGAACTATGCAGGGCTTAAGGAGACAGTCATTTGTCTGCTGTTGGCCACATCAAACCCTGGCAGACAGGCCCCAGAACTCCCGAGTGCCTCAACAGTCTGGACTGCTGGACTCCTGCCTGTACCACTCCTGAACATTGACTATTACTGGACACGCAGGGACTCTGCTGCTGGAAGTGATGTGGGGTCTTTTCATTGCCAGAGAAAAGATGCTCCCATCTCAAGGATTTCTAGATGTAAACAGATATTCAAGGCAGTTTTTCCAGCAAAGTTCCGTATGTGTGGAAGAGAGCACTGCACACGATTTGTGGATTGTGGTTGAGAAACACTGAGTAAACTCTCGGCTGCGCTGCTGGAATTCTAGCAGGTTTGCTGTTGCATTGCCAGAGCCTGGCTCTGTGAGGCAGGTCGGTCCGGGTCAGTACCTGAGCGGCGGGTTCTTGTTCATGAACATCTGGATGGCCTTCTCATCCTCCGGGTCCACCTCCACCTCTGCCCCTGCCGCCCCCTCCCCATCCTCTCCATCTCCCCCCTGCCCCAGCGCTGGCCATTCCTCCTCCTCCGAGTCCGAGTCCCTGGAGCCAGAGCCTGCAGGGCAACAGGAACAGTCAGAAAACCCCATCAGGGCTGTTAGGAGCTAGCTGATCCCAGCATCTCACCCAGATCCTTCTGGAAAGGGCCCAGGGAATGAACTCCAACAACATGGCTGGGCCACTTGTTCCAGACCTCCACCACCCTCTGTGTATAGAAGTATCTCCTGCTCTCATTTTTTAAGAACTCTTCCCAGTAGTTTTCACTGTTGATTCTGAATCAAGTCGCAATACTCTACAGCAATACAGTATGAGACGGTGACAACCCCCCTGCCCATAACTCTCAGGACACTAGACACCAAAGGAGGGTTCAATGTTTGCTACGTGCTCTCAAAGTGCCAGCACTACAGCTGGCTTCATGAAAACCTGGCCAGGGGGGTGATGGGATTGTGGCCACTCGCTAGGGGTCGCGCCGGTGGCCGTGTGTGACCAAGCAGCTGAAGCACAGCAGAGAGAAGCGGTGTCTGATTTCCACCTCTTTTGTACGAACAGCTCACAAACAGGACGCCTCACTCATGTCACTCTCCTTACAAACGACGCGGCACGCACAGCCGAGATAGGTCGCACCCGTGCCGGACGCAGGACCAGCCCGTGACAAGCGGTACGCATCCTGTCACCCTCACTAGTCACTCACCCAGCACGGTCGTGGGCTGCTTTTTACTCTCCGAAGTCTTTCCGAGCCCGCACTCCGCCTCCAGCTCCTCCTGCTGTATCCGAGCCTGCTCCAGGATCTTCCGGGACAGCCGCTCGTCCACGTACTCGTCCTCAGCCTCCTGCCGGCGGCCACGGCTCTTCACCCGGCCGCTGCTCTTCACCTCTTTGCTCTGCATGATCTGCTCGGCCAGAGGAACCATCGCGGCTCGGCTGAGCTCCGCTCTCCCTCCGCCTTTCGTCTTCTTCACTTTCGGCATCTCCGTAGGCGCCGATTCGCTCTGCTGTCAGAGTTCTGTTTGTCTTGTGTGCTGAAACCTGTAAAACAGAGTTAGAACTCTGCCCGCACATGTGGAGAGACACCAGTCAGCAAGCACGCGTGACCCTTTGTCACTCACCGGAAATGATGTCACCGCCCCTCTCTTCCCCCCCGCACGATCATGGCGACACTCGAAGCACACAAAATAAAATTGAAGATAACTTTTAAAAACGTCTTTATAGGAAGTCTTGAAAATGATCATTTAATTTCACGGTAAGAATAATATGAATATAAATTAGTTGTACTAATTTGTTATTGTCAACCTCTGATCGTGGCGTCACTTCCTCTTCCTGATATCAGGAAGCTCTTGTCTGAAGTAACGTGAAGTTAGAGGAGTCTTGTTCTATCAGAGGCGAACATGGGCGTAACGTGGTAAGATTAGTTATTTGAATCTTTTATTGCAGCAGAAACGTCATTTCATTGACAATGGCGATCTGGAGCGTATTGTTTTACACGGCTGGACATGGTGTTGGAGCAATGCGAGTTGCATACTTACGTGTACAACAACATAGTCACAGCTGGGTTCCTCAGGTCCAGAGCCCTACCACAAATATTAAATAATACGATAACAGAAGTTTTTTAACTGATTAACCCTGACCCTGGTAGGGCTGCGCCGACAGCAACAGCTGTGAGTTTGCGGACTTGTAGAAGCCATTTGAAACTAAATGGTCTGCAGTTCGAAAGGAGGCAGCGTGCTTTGTTTACGTGCAGGGACAGGGTGTGCTATATTAGCGGAGTCTCTGGTCCGGCGGTATATCGTTACAATTACAGTATGATCATGCTGCAGGAGGAGAAAGGTGGTTTGGAGGAAGGAGCTGTTTTGAATTATGTAACTGCAGCCTGGCTAGTGCAGGTTATTCCAGAACCGATTGCATTTTCCAATTTAGTAGTATGTTTTAAAAAGCTTTATGCACAGTTGTGTCACAAGATGACACTTTTGAACCAACTCTTAAAATAACACAATAGTTTTGCTCGGTTCCTAGCACAATTTATTTAAAACTTTTATGCATTTAAAAAAATATAATTTAAACGGTCTAATTGATATATGATGCTTTGCTTTTTTGTTTTTAAACTATCTGCTTTATAAGAGCTCAACTCCAGTCTTGACTTGACACAGTCCAACAGTATGTTAAAAACACCAGTTAAACTCATAATTTGTTCAGTTAGGAAGGTGATTAGTTGAAATTAGTGTGTGTGTGTGTGTGGCGTTAGCAGTAACCCTGTGCTCTGGCAGTGTGTGTGTGGAGCGTTAGTGGTAACCCTGTGCTCTGGCAGTGTGTGTGTGTGTGTGTGTGTGTGTGTGTGTGTGTGTGTGTGAGTGTTAGCAGTAACCCTGTGCTCTGGCAGTGTGTGTGTGTGTGGAGTGTTAGCAGTAACCCTGTGCTCTGGCAGTGTGTGCCAGGTGCCAGTGGTGGAGGGGAAGAGTGTCCAGCAGACAGTGGAGATGCTGCACAGGAAGCTGGAGCAGCTGGGAGCAGTGAAACAGGGCAGTTTCTGCGTGGACTGTGAGACCTACCATGCGGGGGCCAGTGCCATGGGCACTACAGGTGAGAGCGCTGAGCGAGGGAGCCTGGTTACTCTGGATAAAGAGAGAGGTAGATTGTGGTGGAGAGAGCTGCCCAACACAAAATAGCACTGAGAGCTGGAGACAGAGGGTATTAAGAAAGCCAATTAAGGAAAGGGGGAAAGATGCAGATAGATAATACCCCTGGTGCACAGAGGCTTGATGCAGAAGTAAAATGTTTGTGTTAGAGACGCAGGCTGAGATGGTACAAATGTGAGCGCCCTGCAGGCCTGTGCATTCTCCCTCTCTCCCCCCAGGGCAGCCCCCCAAGTTCCTGTACGTAATGCACAACTCGGAGATGCCTTTGAGCTGCTTCGCTCTCTTCGAGGGCGGGCCCTGCCTGGTGGCCGACCCCAACTTCGACGTGCTGATGATCAAGCTGAAGGGCCACTTCCAGAACGCCAAGGGTAACAAGGTGGAGAGCCGTGGCACGCGCTTCCAGTACTGCGACTTCCTGGTCAAGGTTGGCACTATCACCATGGGCTCCAGCGCCAGAGGCATCTCTGTGGAGGTGAGGAGCAGGAAAGCACCCAGTGGGAGAAGTGGACGTAGGAAAGGGGCAGGAGTGAGGAGGTGGAGGGCTGCTAACATTGCGTGTACCCGTGTGTGCAGGTGGAGTACTGCCCATGTGGGGTGCCCAACGACTGCTGGAATCTGATGAAGGAGTTCATGCAGGGATTCCTGGGACCCCACACCCCCGAACTGCCCACGGTCTTCACTGCCAAACCTGACGGCATCTACAGCCCCTCCGACTGCTCGGACACCATGGCGCAGTACCTGGAGCTCTTCGGCAAGGTGCGCAAGCAGCAGGTGGCGACCGGGAGCAGCATGCGCTGAGAGGAGGCCCCCGAGTTCCAGAACAGGTTCCCACCCCTGCGCAAGCCTGAGCCAGCTGTGCTTGTGTGTGCGCGGGTCCGAGTGGGACACTGGACTTCCTGAGCGAGAGGCACAGCAGCCTGCTGGAAAGCTCCTGGCGCCCGGAGAAACATTCCTCCTGTTCCAGCTCATAGCAAGGGAATCGTCCCAGTGTGCTGTTTGTCCATGACAAATACTGAAGGTTAAAGGTGTTTGTGCGCTCTGCTAGAACTTGTTCCAGGGGGCCGCAAGAACTTTTCAAGTGTTTCCTTTGCAAGGAAAATGATTCTTATAATGTGATCCTCCTTCTTCAAGTTAAGTAAAAACTTGGTCAGTTTTCAGGTTTCAGGTGTTTTGGTTCCCAGTACTTCTGCACTAATACTAATGTGACAGCAGTGCTAACCACCCTGTATGTTGGGCTGGGTCTGGTCAGTTCTGGGGTGGGAGGCAGTGGCCCTGAGGAGGCCAGAATTTCCAAACCTGTGCCTCTGTATGGTAACAAGGTAACAAGGGACGCTGTGCTATAGGAGGTGACTTCCTTTGAATCAGACATTAAAACATTGAAGTCCTGTCTACTTGGTCATTAGAAGACCCCAGGGCACTGTTTCCAAAAGGACGGCTGCTAACCCTGCTGTCATAACTATAATCCACTATGAATATGTACAGTCTGGCTTCCATAACATTTTCTGTAATCCTACTGGTGAAGCAAATTCTTCTCAGTAATTCACCCTATCTGCTGCGTGTCACTCGGGTGACTGATGCCACACTTCTGCAGTGGATAAACTGCGTCCCCTCCTCCAGATACAGCTGTAGGGAGCGCAACGTGCTAAACAAAAATGAGTAAAGACGAGGTACGTCACAACTGTAAGGACCCCCTCTGTTTCTTCACTACTCATGCGAGTTCTGCTGTGTTTGAACAGAAGCAGCCAGGTCTGTGGGAGAGGTGCTCAGGGTATAAACGGTGCTTCCTTCTGTGAAACTGGGAGTGGGGGGTGTTTGAGAATGGAGACCAGGCCAGCTTTCATGGGCGCAGGAGTCATGCGGATACCTCCTGCTTCTTGTGATCCACATGGTGTCTGCTGCATAAGTAAAGCTTTGCTCCCGAGGAAGCCGTTTTCCACTCGACATCACCTACAGGACTTTGAACTCTGCAGTTATCGCCAAAGCGCGACTCCTGGAGAGTCTGAGCGAGAAGCAGTGCTGCAGGGAGAAATGAAAATGTCGCTGTGCACGGCAGGGCAGGGCAGCAGCTCGCAGTTACAGGCGGCGAGGCGATTTGTGTGCTGTTTTCGTGCACTGGCTAGGCTCTGATCCGGACGTACCGCAGTCTGGGAATTAGCCTCCTTACAGGTTTTGTGGAGTGAATCCGTGTTAGTCTCCTAAAGGAGTTCTGCAGGATTCTAGGGAAAACACTTTCCCAAGGATGAGCTGAAGCTGAAGCACGTTGTTCTGCTTCCGTGTTCCCCAGCGTGGCGCCGTGGGGACTGTGGAGGTGACGATGTGGGAAAAATTCCCCGGAGGGTTTTTTGCTTCCGAGCAAAATTTGCCTGTTGCTTAACTGCATCTGTTCCTACCCTTTGAAGGTGCCGGTCTGTCAACGGAATGCATGTCTGAAGAAAGAATGTATGGGTTTTGTTCCTTACTTCGACCTAGTAAAACACGCCGGCTTTTTAGGTGGGTGTTTATTTTGAAATTGAAAAAATGCGGTCGTTTTACAACAGAGTAGAAAAGTAGTTATTTTTTTAATATAAGGTCCGCTGAAACAGGTGAAGCTGACGTGACAAATTGGAAAGTTTTAATATCATCATTCCTTATCATGGCGCAACGTCATGACTGAAATATATAAAAATGTATCGTAGGATATCTAAAATACAAATAGGATATTTAGAGTGTGCCCTAAACGATTTCTATTTGTATTTTTAAATGAAAACGAAATCCTTTAGGACACCCCTAAAAATGCAGCAGGTACTTCAGTTTCGATCGACCGCTCAGTGTAACGACGCGCAGCCGGGTGTGAACTGTCGAAAGAAATGCCCATCGGGCCAGACTGTACCCGGCTCCGGCCCCTAGCAATGAGCCGCAACTTGTTGAAATGCGAGACATAGTGACGCCAAAAAGTGCTTTTTCTTCCCTTCAGTATAATCGCCGTTAGAATAATGTCGTAAAATATAGCTAAATTAAGGTTGCGTCTTTGAAAAGCGGAAACCAGCAATTTTGGCCACTTCTATTATGCCCAAGCAATGGTATTTTAATTTACATATATTTTAATTCGGTCCTAATATTTTATTAACGTCTTCGGCACTGGCTTTATTTTCTCACCCGGGCCTTGGGGATTGTAGCAAGATGAGCATCAAAACAAGTCTCTAAGGAATGATAATAATAATAAAAAACGAAACGTTTATGCCTTTATAAATTCTCTTTGTCTGTGCGTGAATACCTTACTTACTACCCTTTCCGTCCAACCGAACTTACTGGGGAGAGCTGCGCAAGGTGCGTACGTCTCGATATAAACCCACTAGCGCTAGTAAAGAAGTCAGCGCATTGCGTAAGTGTTTGGGAATATAAATTCCCGTAGAGAAGCCGAGGATTCCCAGCCGCATGCTTACGTATTCGTCGTAACTTCCTTCCTTCTTACGGAAGAAATCGAGTAGTCTCACGTAGGGCCATCTGTGAATCGGCTTTTTAAGGGCTTTCCGGTTGATGGATGTCCCAGCCGCCAATGGAGAACCGAGCCTGCCAGTCGATGGATCCACTTCTGTCCAATCAGCGCGCCAGAGGGGGGCGGGACTCTTCCTGTTCGGTTGTCTCGCGGTCGGTGACAGCTCGCGCGTGCAGATGATGGCGGTAAATAAAAGCTCCACACAGACATATACAAAAAAAACAAGGATTTCTTAAAAAAGAAACGTATCTCTTTAAAAGGAACACTGCAACAACGGTTTACAGCGGAAAACCTAATCCTAACCACATTCATTTCCAGTACGACTTTTACAGCCTCTTAAAGTTTGAGGCGATTTAAAAAATCTTTTTTTCTTGTTTTGGGAGGCTGGGGTTTTTAATTTGGGGGAGACCGACCTCCTGTTGTTTTTGGGTCGTGTGCTTGTAGTTTTTTTCCCTTTCCTTCTTGCTGGAAGCGCATTTGCCTTTGGCGATCTGCAGTGCCCCGGCGCCCCGTGTCCCTCGCGCTGCCGGGCGAAGTTGTCTCGCAGGAGCCGGGGAGTCCGGGTCTCGCGACTCGCGTCTCGGGTCTGCGGTCTTTGTTCTGGGTAAGTGAGCCGAGCTCGTGACGGGGACGAACACGCGAGCCGGAGCGGGCAGCGGAGCTCTCGTGCCCCGAGTTTCCCCTAGACGTGTTCGCCGGAATTGTTTACACGGACAAAAAAAAAAGCGGAGACAAATGGCAAAAACTGAGGTGAAAGCTGGGAAAGAGAAGCGCGTTTCCCATACAGAGAAAGTTTATTGTCGTGCGCGGAGCCTGGGCTGCAGTGAGCCGGAGAAACTTTAGTTTCCCACAGCGGAACTTGGCGAGCAGCTGGCCGAGTCCCTGCCGTTGTTTGTAAACGTGTCCTGGCGGTCGGGACAGCCGTACGGAAGTGGGTCTCGGGATGGGCACGCAGTTGTGTGCTGGTTGTGGGCAAAGTGGCGATGCCGCTGGGCCCGAGAGCTCGCTAACTGTGGCATTTTGTCGCTGAACCCTTGCTTTGTCTCGGTGGCTGTCAGCAGAGCCCGGGCGAACTGGAAATCAGGAGGCAAGGCTGGGGGTCGCCTGTGCTCGGTGCCCTCTCTTCATCCATGTTTAAACAGAAGCGTGCTTCATATACTTTTGATATATGGACGGCTGGTGCGTTTTCGTGATTCGGGGCAGTGGACATTGCTGACTCGCCACGTGGATTACTGTGACATGTTTTATCGTCTCTTACAGACCTCCCCAGTCTACAGTCGAGGTGTCTCTGCGGGTTTGTCTTCCTGCTTCGCGCAGGACCGGGCTGTGTGGGTCCGTGGCCGTGGCCAGCCTGGTCAGCCCGAACAGCCCCTTTCTGCTGCCGGCTGCCTGTTGCTGGGTGTGTGGGTGACCCCTGTCTCTGGGGTTCAGGACCTCTGCCCACGGAGGGGCCCTCTGCTCTTTGTGTGGAGGGATTAGACAGAGCAGAGAGCGCTCGTTCACTCCGCTTTCTGTAGAGTGATTAAAGGGTCCTGTCCTCTCTGAAGACAGGAGAGTTTAGTCCGTCAGAAAGACTTGTTTTTAGAAGTATCTTTTAAACGAATGAGTGGAATACCTTTCATTATTAAAAATGAATATACCCTTATATTGAAAAAGAAATCTTACTGCAGATCTCTGCTGAATAAGGTGCCTTTGCTGCTGGCTGGCTCTATAGGGACTCCCAGTGCGCAGCAGTATAGTCCGTGTTGGGTCTTGCATGCACCTGCTTCCAGGTGCTTGATATGTCAGACCTGTTCACACATTTTAGAATATTTTCCCAAACATGTGTTCAGCTAAAACACGCATCAGTGTTTTCTTGTTGACAGCTGGACGAGGATCAGGCTGCTCCAGTGGCGCCTGTCCTGTCTTTCCCCACAGCTGGACGAGGATCAGGCTGCTCCAGTGGCGCCTGTCCTGTCTTTCCCCACAGCTGGACGAGGATCAGGCTGCTCCAGTGGCGCCTGTCCTGTCTTTCCCCACAGCTGGACGAGGATCAGGCTGTACTCCAGGGCCGCCTGTCCTGTCTTTCCCAACAGCTGGACGAGGATCAGGCTGCTCCAGGGCCGCCTGTCCTGTCTTTCCCAACAGCTGGACGAGGATCAGGCTGTACTCCAGGGCCGCCTGTCCTGTCTTTCCCAACAGCTGGATGAGGATCAGGCTGCTCCAGTGGCGCCTGTCCTGTGTTCCCCAACAGCTGGACGAGGATCAGGCTGCTCCAGTGGCGCCTGTCCTGTCTTTCCCCACAGCTGGACGAGGATCAGGCTGCTCCAGTGGCGCCTGTCCTGTCTTTCCCCACAGCTGGACGAGGATCAGGCTGCTCCAGTGGCGCCTGTCCTGTCTTTCCCCACAGCTGGACGAGGATCAGGCTGCTCCAGTGGCGCCTGTCCTGTCTTTCCCCACAGCTGGACGAGGATCAGGCTGCTCCAGTGGCGCCTGTCCTGTCTTTCCCCACAGCTGGACGAGGATCAGGCTGCTCCAGTGGCGCCTGTCCTGTCTTTCCCCACAGCTGGACGAGGATCAGGCTGCTCCAGTGGCGCCTGTCCTGTCTTTCCCCACAGCTGGACGAGGATCAGGCTGCTCCAGTGGCGCCTGTCCTGTCTTTCCCAACAGCTGGACGAGGATCAGGCTGCTCCAGTGGCGCCTGTCCTGTCTTTCCCAGCAGCTGGACGAGGATCAGGCTGCTCCAGTGGCGCCTGTCCTGTCTTTCCCCACAGCTGGACGAGGATCAGGCTGTACTCCAGGGCCGCCTGTCCTGTCTTTCTGAGCTACAGGGAGGAGCTGGAATTGGGCAGGACAGGTGGAGGGGGCGCTCAGTCCCAAAGCTGCAGCTTAGTGTAGGGGCTCCCTGGCCATACCCCTGCATGGGTCAGGCTCTGGCCAGCCCTGGGTGCGAGGCGCTGTCAGCGTGGCGGTCAGCAGGGGGGAGAGCTGGGACAGTCCAGGACTGGAGGAGGCAGGTTGCTAATGTGGTTTAATGTGATGCATTTACCTGTCTGCTGACTGGGGTGGCTGTGAATTTGTGTTTCCATAAGCCCGTGTGGTCACAGAGGTCTATCCTGTCTTCCAGTCAGCACCAGTGAGGTCTGACTGGATCTGGGACAGAACCATGTCCCAGAAAAAGTCTACAAAGTCCTTGCCTGCTAGAGTTAGAGAAGAAATTCTCGAGAGTTCCTCAGATTTTGAATATGGGTTCCTGTACTGTGGCATGGATCTGCACTATCCCGCGAAAACCCTTGCCTGGTCTGACTGTAATCCATTTTCTCTTCACTCGTCTCCTTAAGCCGATAAGCAGACTAAGTATGGTAGACGCAGATTCTTCATCTTACCGAAGGATCTGTTCTTTTCTTGTGTGGAGTTTATTAGCTGTGCGCTCTCGTTCCTCCATGAGGGAGCTGAGTCTTCGACTGTGATCCCCAGAGTAAGTGGCTGGGGACCACGTTCCTCTCAAAAACAGCCTCTCTGAAGGGCTTGGTGCTAATTGGTGCTACGCCCCTGACAAACTGTGATGTGACCTTTACTTGGCAAGTCCATGAGAATATCTGTGAAATAATTTATATTTTTGTTAATGGAAGCTGGAGATTTGCTTGAGAAACCAGCACTGACACGAGATCTGTCTTCATTTCTGTGAAGAGGAGTGAAGTGTGATTTTTCTTGCTGGCGCTATGCAATCTCTGCATCCGAAGTTTCTTCTCATCAGGGCATGAAATCATTTTTCAGGATGCGCGAGCAGAATACTCTTTGGAAGCTAGAAGTCCAGATTTCTTGCTTCTGTCTCTTGCCAGCAGAGTTGGCAGCTCAAATTTTCCAGTGTGTGCTCTGTTCAGCCTGCACAGCTGTAGACCTGTACACCTGGTTTCTAGTGTTTAGCCTGGTCTGTTCCTCCTTGTTGCAGTGTTGCCCAGGCTGTGAACCTTCAGATAAAATGCACATGTTGGTGTGCGTGTGTGTGCATCCTCTGACACATGTGCTGTAACTTTAAAACACCTACTGTCTGTCTGACCTGAGTCAGAATCATGGAATTCAGCATATTGGTGGTCTTGAAGCTACAAGTGCCCAGAACACAGCCTCATCCCACAACATTCCTTTCATTTTTCCAGAGATAATATTTCAGGCATTTTTCTTTACTGTTTTCTGAGCTTGTGCAAAGGTTCAGGCACGTGGCAATGAAAATCAAAGCGTTTTCCTCCTTCCTGGGTTTGTATGGTACAGCCGGTCTTTTCAGAGAGTTTTTTGCTGAGCCGTACAGGGAGTGGAGTCTGATGGTGTCGCTCTGGAGTGAAATTATCCAGCTTGAACCTGCTGGGACTACCGGTGTGTGGGTGTTTCCCGGCATCCTAGACCTGTGACGGAGAAAGGCTTGAGGTGCAGGGTGTCAGTGGGAGTGTCAGTAGAGCACAGACAGTCTCCATGCTTGTGTGACAGGAATTGTCTTTTGGACCAGACCTGGGCTAGTTTTTTTGCTGAGCGGTCTGTGCCCGCCAGGTGTGGGGGATACCCAGAGCTGACCGAGTTTCCTCTGTTCAGAAAGATAATATTACTTAAGCAAAGCCAGCCAGAAATAAAATGGTTCTCATGTCAGTACCTACAACCTACATTCTTGATCCTAAACTGTAGCTTACAGGGGTGTGCAGTACATTATGACAGAACCCAGCCTACTCTGGAAAGAAAGTAGGGGACCTTTCGTGTTCCGAGAGCGGAGCAGCCTGTCCAACCTTGCCAGTGGCACAGAGACATGAGGGATCATTCACAAAGCAGCAGGAAGACCAGACAGCTACTCTGCCATGTAGGTGAAATGAACTCTTACCTGTAGCCCTGCCTGCTCTCTTGTGTAATAGAGCACCGTGAGTGTGGACACCAGTGGGAGCAGGTACCAGCCCTGCTTGTGTAATACAGCACTGTGACTGTGGACAACAGTGGGCGCAGGAGTCCTGCCTGTGTAATACAACACTGTGACTGTACACAGCTCAGCTCAGCTACAGGCCACAGGCCACAGAGAGTGTGTATGTTGTCCACATTGTAGTTAGTAATCCTGAAATGTTACTCCCAGGGGCAAACAAATTAGTTATTTTCAGGGTGGGATTGACCATACTTCAGCACTGGAAGGTTTGTGTTCTTAGCTTTAAGAAAAGACTGCTCAGCTGTTTGACAACACAGATGAAGTGGGGTTGGATGCCTTTTTTAAATTTCAGTCTCCTTAATTAAACTGTGTTATTTGTGCACTGATCCAGTCCCCCCTCCCTCAGCCGCGAGTGAGCGCTGTGTCCAGTCCCCCCTCCCTCAGCCGCGAGTGAGCGCTGTGTCCAGTCCCCCCTCCCTCAGCTGCGAGTGAGCGCTGTGTCCAGTCCCCCCTCCCCCAGCTGTGAGTTCATCTGAGAAGTAAGAAGACTTTCTCCATTTACTCCGGCAGTGCTGAATGGAGGTGCCGTGAAATGAACAGCAGAGCCTGCTGGGCTGATTCTTATCTCTCTGCAAGGAAGTCTTCATTTTTACGACGTACTGTACATGACCAAGCAGAGGCAGGGCAGCGCAGCCCCTTGTACCCAGGCCGCACAGGGAGTGGAGTCAGATAGTGTCACTCTGGTGCGAAATTATCCAGCTTGAACCTGCTAGGACTACTGGTGTGTGGTTGTTTCCCGGCATCCTGGACCTGTGGCGGTGAAGGGCTCGAGGTGCAGGGTGTCAGTGGGACAGATGTAGACAGTCTCCATGTTTGTGTGACAGGAATTTCCTTTTGGACCAGACCTGGGCTAGAACCCTCCTTCTGTCAGGCAGAGTGCTCCCTTCTCTGCTTTTTAACACCAGTGTTCAGTTCTCAACCGGGGGCTCAGAGCAGCGAGGAGATCGGCGGCTCATTGCCTTGATGTGGTGTCTGTAATATTGCAGGTGTTTCAAGCGCACTTGTGCAGTTCCTGAGTCTGTAGCGGAAGAAATTATCTTTAGCTCCATTTGTCTAATTCTTGTTTATTTGTACTATAGTTGAGGGCCACCACAAAGCGACTTTGTTGAAACAAAAGCATATAAGCGTGAACAGGAGGGCGTTCAGGGAGTATTTTAATTCCAGGGAAGTGCAGAGCAATTTTTACAGTCTGAGCAGATCACAACACAGGCTTTCTCCTTAAGTTCCATTACATCCATTACAGTAAAATTTTATTTCAAATCATCTCACTCGTGATCCCATGAACAACAGGCTCTGCTTCCATGCCCCTCCTTGCTGCTCCTGCTTGTCCCAGGGTTTTCACCGACAGTGATCAATACCCTCCTGTGCTCAAGCAGCAGTGAGACGCGCCGAGAATTCCCAACATATCCCGTGCTCTCCTCTTCCCTGCAGCTCCTGGCTGTACTGCACAGATTGAATCTCCTCGGAGATCAGAACCCGTCCAGGTGAGGAGCAGGACAGCCCAGCCCCTCCCAGCGCGAGCAGGCAGGCAGTCTGACCTGCACAGCCAGGCTGCGATTTGTTCCAGCTTGAATTTGCAAGCCAAACTAAGTAGCGTGTAAAAAAAAAAAAGCATTACCTCATAGAGTCTCGTTCCATGTTAGGAGGGAGCAGTGTGACATCTGTAGGGTCTGTTAGGTGTCGGGTGGGAGCAGTGTGTTGTCTGTTAGGTGTCGGGTGGGAGCAGTGTGTTGTCTGTTAGGTGTCAGGAGGGAGCAGTGTGTTGTCTGTTAGGTGTCAGGAGGGAGCAGTGTGTGGTCTGTAGGGTCTGTTAGGTGTCAGGAGGGAGCAGTGTGTGGTCTGTAGGGTCTGTTAGGTGTCAGGAGGGAGCAGTGTGTTGTCTGTAGGGTCTGTTCGGTGTCGGGAGGGAGCAGTATGGCGTCTGTAGGGTCTGTTCGGTGTCGGGAGGGAGCAATATGGCGTCTGTAGGGTCTGTTCGGTGTCGGGAAGGAGCAGTATGACATCTGTAGGGTCTGTTAGGTGTCGGGTGGGAGCAGTGTGTGGTCTGTAGGGTCTGTTAGGTGGGTGGGAGCAGTGTGTGGTCTGTAGGGTCTGTTAGGTGTCAGGAGGGAGCAGTGTGTTGTCTGTTAGGTGTCAGGAGGGAGCAGTGTGTGGTCTGTAGGGTCTGTTAGGTGGGTGGGAGCAGTGTGTGGTCTGTAGGGTCTGTTCGGTGTCAGGAGGGAGCAGTGTGTGGTCTGTAGGGTCTGTTAGGTGTCAGGAGGGAGCAGTGTGTGGTCTGTAGGGTCTGTTAGGTGTCAGGAGGGAGCAGTGTGTGGTCTGTAGGGTCTGTTAGGTGTCAGGAGGGAGCAGTATGACATCTGTAGGGTCTGTTAGGTGTCGGGTGGGAGCAGTGTGTTGTCTGTTAGGTGTCAGGAGGGAGCAGTGTGTTGTCTGTTAGGTGTCAGGAGGGAGCAGTGTGTGGTCTGTAGGGTCTGTTCGGTGTCGGGAGGGAGCAGTGTGTTGTCTGTTAGGTGTCGGGTGGGAGCAGTGTGTTGTCTGTTAGGTGTCAGGAGGGAGCAGTGTGTGGTCTGTAGGGTCTGTTAGGTGTCGGGTGGGAGCAGTGTGTTGTCTGTTCGGTGTCGGGTGGGAGCAGTGTGTTGTCTGTAGGGTCTGTTAAGTGTCAGGAGGGAGCAGTGTGTTGTCTGTTAGGTGTCGGGAGGGAGCAGTGTGTTGTCTGTTAGGTGTCGGGAGGGAGCAGTGTGTGGTCTGTAGGGTCTGTTAGGTGTCGGGAGGGAGCAGTGTGTTGTCTGTTAGGTGGGTGGGAGCAGTGTGTGGTCTGTAGGGTCTGTTAGGTGTCGGGAGGGAGCAGTGTGTTGTCTGTTAGGTGTCGGGAGGGAGCAGTGTGTTGTCTGTAGGGTCTGTTAGGTGTCGGGAGGGAGCAGTGTGTTGTCTGTTAGGTGTCAGGAAGGAGCAGTGTGTTGTCTGTTAGGTGTCGGGTGGGAGCAGTGTGTTGTCTGTTAGGTGTCGGGTGGGAGCAGTGTGTTGTCTGTTAGGTGTCGGGTGGGAGCAGTGTGTTGTCTGTTAGGTGTCAGGAGGGAGCAGTGTGTTGTCTGTTAGGTGTCGGGTGGGAGCAGTGTGTTGTCTGTTAGGTGTCGGGTGGGAGCAGTGTGTTGTCTGTTCGGTGTCGGGAGGGAGCAGTGTGTTGTCTGTAGGGTCTGTTCGGTGTCGGGAGGGAGCAGTGTGTTGTCTGTAGGGTCTGTTCGGTGTCGGGAGGGAGCAGTGTGTTGTCTGTAGGGTCTGTTAGGTCTCGGGAGGGAGCAGTGTGTTGTCTGTAGGGTCTGTTAGGTGTCGGGTGGGAGCAGTGTGTTGTCTGTTCGGTGTCGGG
This sequence comes from Atractosteus spatula, assembly GCF_055471065.1. Taxonomy (NCBI): domain Eukaryota; kingdom Metazoa; phylum Chordata; class Actinopteri; order Semionotiformes; family Lepisosteidae; genus Atractosteus; species Atractosteus spatula. The sequence continues at coordinate 43,362,266 of NC_142712.1, read as the reverse complement.
TGGGAGCAGTGTGTTGTCTGTTAGGTGTCGGGTGGGAGCAGTGTGTTGTCTGTTCGGTGTCGGGAGGGAGCAGTGTGTGGTCTGTAGGGTCTGTTAGGTCTCGGGAGGGAGCAGTGTGTTGTCTGTAGGGTCTGTTCGGTGTCGGGAGGGAGCAGTGTGTTGTCTGTAGGGTCTGTTCGGTGACAGTCTGGTATGATCTGTATTTGCTGATGGAGGGGCATCTGAAATCAAGAAATTGCTGGGCAGCATTTTATTAATTCAAGTGCTGGTAATACCAACAGAAATAACCAAATGTATAATAACAATAAAAGTACAGTTTTCTTAGTCAAGTTGGAAATGCAGAATTTTAAGTAAACAGTAACTATAGTGAACTTTATTATTATTGTATTGCTTGATGTATTTTCTTGTTCTATTCTGTGAAAAGTCGGATTTGATAATTTCCAGATTCTTACTGTGCCATAATTAGGTCCTTTTCCCTATTTCATGTGTTTTTCCTTGAATGGTTTATTTTGTTAAAAACCCATCATTTTAAATTGGTGTTTTTCTGATTTTTTGAGCCCGAGCATTAAGAGCTCAAATGAAGAGCCCGGTTATGGCTGGAATATGGGATCCCAAATGCTAATGAGGCCTTGTAATTAACTTGCTTTTATGCAAATGGCCTGTCACAGTGTTCCCATGGAGCCAGCTAGTCTTTGATCTGAGCTCTCCCCAATGGCTGCCGGGGAGCCGGCAGCTGTGGGCAGGTTAGCGAAGGGTGAGAATAGAGAAGCTCTCCACAGCCCGAGAGGAGAGGGGGGTGGCGCGGCTGATCTTTCCAGCCCTCTGATTGGTTCCCTTGTTCCCTCAGTGTTGCTGCTCTGCTGAATGGCCAGAAATCAGGGAGGAGCTAAATTCAAATCTGCTTAGCAACAGGAAGCCTGAGAGTGCACCTCGTTCAGCATGGGAAAGAACTTTCTGGCAGAAGGAGAATTCCACTCAGAGGTGTTCTGTCTGGACTCTCCAGGTTTCTCTCCCCGTGTCAGAGGCTGGGGCTGAGGTCATGGTCCTTCCTGAGCACACTCCCAAGCACGTGCGCACACTGATGCGCGCGCAGTAGGACAGCAGGGCTGGGCCGTCGTGGCTTCATATCACAAGTGCGAATAGTTTTCAAACCCATCTTACAAAACAAAACACAAACTGTATATATATATATCATAACATGGAAAGAATAGATTTTCCTCAACATGAAGAATCAGTAGAGCCTGAAAGAGATCCTCTTTCTCACTACACGGGCAAGACACTTGTGAAGGAGTCGCTGAGGGGAAATAGTGCTGAAGATGTGAGGGAGAATGCCTGCTCCCTGAAGACAGGAACACTACGGATTGGTTTTAATTTTAAGTAAGATGTGTGAAGAACTGGGTTATTTCATCTTATTGCTTCACTCTGGACACTGTTCCTCGGCAGTTCATCCAGGTTTTTAAATCCGTCCAAACTTTGTTATAGTTATGGTTTTTCCATCCAGCTTCGTGGCTGTTTCTTCCCGCTTGCACACTCAGGACATGGTGGAAGGCGGGAGGCTGGGTGCCTTGGTGTATCGGGAATGTATGACAGCAGAGCTACTTGTAAACCTGTTTGATGGGGAATACCATCAGCACTTACTCTTACTAACCCGGCTGTCTTTACAAACTAAACTGAGGGCACCCCGTTTACATCATTGGTGTGCTGCTGTCACATTAGTCAAGAAGCTCGTTCTGCCCTTTCTGGACTTCAGGGTGTGAGGTGTGGCCGAGCCTGTGTTCCCGACCCTGGGACTGTAAACCTGCTTTACCCCCAGGCCTCAGAGGCTACTGACCACTGTGGAGGAAATATGAGCAGTCAACATCTGTGCAGGCATACTGGAGCACATGCTGTCACCATCATGCACGAGTGGCTCTGGGGTTGATCTCTCAGAACGCTGTGGTCTGTCCCCCTCGCTCTCTGCACCGCCGTGTTCCCTGGCTGAACATGGTTCATCTCGGCGTTCCCCTGTGGGAATATGGAGAGCTGCTCTGGGCTCCACTCTGCGGTGTCTGCAGGTCGGCTGTGAGGTCGTGCTGCAGCCCTGGAGGACATGGCAGCTAAGCCTGAGCATGGCAGCAGGATCCTTTATTTGCCTCTGTGCCTTTCACACTAGCGTGCTGCAGTGCACCTGATCGAATAGACAGCAGTTAATGCAGCAACAGGTGACCACTGAGCATGGAGGAGAGGAACCCCCCCCCCCAGTCACAGGCTAGGAGTCCATTCATTAGGACAGATCAAGTGCAGTGTCTGCATCGGCCAGGGCTGGTCTCCTGCCCTCCTGGGTCTGTCGCCAGGGTGATTTAGTGGAGCTAGCCAAGGTTTCCTAGGCCTGGCGTTGCAGGCCATCGGGGTGGGCGTGTTTGACGTTGGACCCAGCGGATCACGGCACAAGATGTTCATGCCAGCAAGGAAAGGAGTGGTTAGGGCTCATACCTGAGTTTTTTTTTATAGTGCTTGGTGGACCTTTAAACTTCACTTGCAAGTCCTGGTCCTTATTTCTCACGAGACTCCTGTTTGCCTGTGTTTCAGAGCGGTTTTCCTGCATGATGAGGAGGGCGCCAGGCCTGCCAGCCAGCGCGTCCTGAAGCTGCAGAGAGGGTGCGATGTTGACGGGGCAGCCCCCGGTGTCTCAGCGTACCGGGTCCCTGTCCCAGTAAGTGCTGCGTCGCAGCCTCTTTGTCCTCTGCGTAAAAGCAATTGCACAAGTACAGCTCGGAGGAAGTTTTTTTTTCCCTCAGTCTTCCCAGCTCTCAGCCCGCTTGAGCTCAGTGTCTCTGCCCTGCCTGTGTCCAGCTGGCAGCTCGAAGTGACGGTGCTGTCCCGCTCTCCTCCCCCCTGCAGCATGAGCCTGTGCGCCACGGGCGGGCGGCAGCGTTGACTGAGCCATGGACCGGTGCAAGCACGTGGGCCGCCTGCGCCTGTCCCAGGACCACTCCATCCTGAACCCCCAGAAGTGGCGCTGTGTGGCCTGCCGGACCACGGAGTCGGTGTGGGCCTGCCTGAAGTGCTCGCATGTGGCCTGCGGGCGCTACATGGACGAGCACGCGCTGCAGCACTTCCGGGAGTCGCGCCACCCGCTGGCCATGGAGGTGCGCGAGCTGGACGTCTTCTGCTACGTCTGCGACGACTACGTGCTGAACGACAACGCCGAGGGCGACCTGAAGCTCCTGCGGGGGGCGCTGTCCACGGTGCGCGACTCCTCGTGCCCCGGCCGGCGCAGCCTGCGCTCCCTGGCCGCGGGGGACAGCCCCTCCTGCGAGCCCGCCAGCCCGCGGCCCAGCATGCAGGCGGCGCTGTGGCACCGGCGGCAGGCCCTGCTGCGGCGGGCCCTGCGGGCCTGGTTCCGCAGGAGCTCGCGCGGGCGGCAGCGGCAGGAGGAGCAGCGGCGGCAGGAGGAGCTGGAGCGCCGCAGGGAGGAGCTGCGCCGGCGGCGCCGCGAGGTGAAGCGCCGCCTGCTGGAGGAGCTTGCCAGCTCCCCGCCCAGGAAGAGCGCCCGGCTGCTCACGCAGGCGCCCCGGGACCCCGTCCTCATCCCCCGCAAGTTCAGGGACCCCCCGGAGCGCATGCCCCCGCAGGCGCCCCCCGCCTTGCTGGGGCTGCCCCGCAAGTCCGTGAGGAGTGGGAACGCCGCCCGGCTGCGGAAGTACTACTCCTACACCACGTCCCGGCGGAAAGTGGCTCCGGGCGTGACGGGGCTGCGCAATCTGGGCAACACCTGCTACATGAACTCCATCCTGCAGGTGCTCAGCCACCTGCAGAAGTTCCGCGAGTGCTTCCTCACCCTGGACCTGTGCGAGACCGAGGAGCTCCTGGCCAAGACCAACAGGCCCCGGGGCGGGGCGGGGCTTTCGGGCAAGGTGGTCAACGGCACGGCCCACTCCGGCACCGTCTCCGGGCGGAACGACAAGCCCGCCGCCGGGGCCCTGTCGGCCACTGGCAAGCAGGGCCCCCTGCCCAGCCTGAACGCGGCCGAGCTGGTGCAGCCCAAGGAGCCGCGGTCCTCCTCCCGCCAGCAGATGTCGCTGTGTCACGAGCTGCACACGCTGTTCCGGGTGATGTGGTCGGGCCGCTGGGCGCTGGTCTCCCCCTTCGCCATGCTGCACTCCGTCTGGAACCTGATCCCGGCGTTCCGGGGCTACGACCAGCAGGACGCCCAGGAGTTCCTCTGCGAGCTGCTGGACAAGGTGCAGCAGGAGCTGGAGTCCGAGGGCACCAAGCGCAAGATTGTCATCCCCATCTCCCAGAGGAAGCTCACCAAGCAGGTCCTCAAGGTTGTCAACACCATCTTCCATGGACAGCTGCTCAGTCAGGTGGGGCTTCGGGCTGCGTCTGTGATGGCATCAGGTTAAGTGGAAGAATCCAAACCTCGATTGAGGGAGGTTAGCACAGTGTTTTATTTCTTCCCCTGTTCCTTTAGTTTCACTTTCAGGTGAAGTGAAGTCCTGAAGGCATAAGCAGGTGTGAGGAATTGCCATACGCAGATTCTTTCATTAGTTCCCACTGATTAGTGAGTGATCAGTGCACAAGAACTGTAGTTGTTATTACAAGAAGTGTTGTTAGAAAACCACATAGTAAAGCACTGCGTTCTGCAGCTGTAAGTGTTTCTGGCATTTTGGCATGTGAGTATCGCATATCGTAACTGCATGCAGAGCCTTGAGAGCAATTAAAGGGCCAGTTAAGCAGAGTTAAGGATGTTTTCCGAGAAACGTTTCCCTGAAAGACATGGTTAGAAGCTCAAATTAGATAAAGCGGAGAACAGTAAGATGCTGTATGTCTCCTGGAGTTTCTGGAGGAATGCAATCTTTTGTGTGATACCTTGTAATTTGCTTAGTCAGAGATAGTGGGGAAGATCTGACTCTGCTGACTGAGCTGAAGGAGCACACGCACAAAACCACTGTGCAACAGCGCTGCGGGCTGTGTCCCTGCAAACAGATGGCACCGTTGTTCCCTTCACACGAACAGTTGTAAATTTAGAAGGGTGTTTTTTTAAAAACCTAACTCAATAAAAGGTGAACCCATGAATTTTGCGCCAGACAAGAAGTGATGTCTGCAGTGTTGCCTGAAGCAGCTGCAGCTACTTGGAATCTGTTTCTGTTCTTCTGATAAACTATAAACTGCGTCTGTACACAGCTACATACCCAAATGACCGATGATGTAACACTCCCCAGAAAAGCACACAAGCACAGCTGTAGTCTGCACTACAAGGTTGAACTATGTAGACAGTATAAGAATAATAGTAACACTGTTTTAAGGTCTCAGTTATCTCTCAGGTAAAAGGGAAGTATGATTTAGTCAGGGTTTTGTGATCGTGTGACATCTGCGATGAACTAGAGCTGTTTAACTGGGAGGACCGGCACCACCGTGGCTGCTGGCGTCTGTTGCAGATCCAGAACTGGACTTCCCCTTCCTCCCCCTCTCCAGCAGCAGAGCTGGACTCATCCTTGCTCTGCTTCTCTGTGCTGCAGGTCACCTGCCTGACCTGCAACTACAAGTCGAACACGGTGGAGCCCTTCTGGGACCTGTCCCTAGAGTTCCCGGAGCGCTACCACTGTGTGGAGAAGGGTGCTGGCACACTGGCCTACCACAGCGACTGCACGCTCACCGAGATGCTGGCCAAATTCACCGAGACGGAGGCTCTGGAGGGGAGGATCTACGCCTGCGATCAGTGCAACAGTCAGTACTATAGATTCCAGGGCGCCGGCCGCTCGCCGGCCGGGACCGTACGGACCGGGGAGCCGGCCGCTCGCCGGCCGGGACCGTACGGACCGGGGCGCCGGCCGCTCGCCGTTCGGGACCGTACGGACCGGGGCGCCGGCCGCTCGCTGTCCTTATGTATTTCCTTATGAGCCTTTAGTAGACTTTTGCTTTGCATGTTTTCCGCGTTTCCAGAGATAACGCTTCTGACTGGCTGCTTCCTCTCACTGTGATTCAGGTAAGAGGCGGAAATCCTCCCCAAAGCCCTTGGTTCTCACGGAAGCATGTAAACAGTTACTGATCTACAGGCTACCTCAGGTCCTGCGGCTTCACCTCAAACGGTTCAGGTGAGTCTATATGGTGCGGGAAGGGCAAGGTTTGTGGGTGTCATTCCGTCTCTGAGGGGCACCCAGCCACTGTTGGTCACAGGTGTGCAACATACATGATGTCACCCTCCATACTACAGGTGGTCTGGTCGCAATCACAGAGAGAAGATTGGGGTGCATGTGACCTTCGACCAGGTTTTGAACATGGAGCCTTACTGCTGCAAGGACTCCCTCTCCTCTCTGCACAGGGAGAGCTTCACCTATGACCTGTCTGCTGTTGTCATGCACCACGGCAAGGGGTTCGGCTCAGGACACTACACTGCTTACTGCTACAACACGGAGGGGGGTGAGTGTGAGAGGGAGGGGAACGAGACACTGCATACTGAACTGCATACTGGGGGGAAGGAGAGGGCAGACACTGAGTCATGAGAGCAAGAGAGACTGCCCCGCCACACGGCACACACCCCACACCATCCTCAGCGACATGACGGGGGTAGAAAGGCCAGTGAGTTCTGAAATCATGGCAGGATACAACTTAATTGGTCTTGTGCTAGCTGGTTTATATTGTTGTTTATATTATTGTTGAAAATGCCCTGAATTTGAACATAATTACCATCTTTTGACTTGCAAGGTTTCTGGGTTCACTGCAATGACTCCAAGATGAACGTCTGCAGCGTGGAGGAGGTGTGCAACACTCAGGCCTACATCCTGTTCTACACTCAGCGATCCGCAGAGGCCAGCATGGCCTGACCCTCTCACCCGCGTCTGTCCTGCCCCACCTCGCTCTGGACTGACTCGCTGTGGGGCCCTCCTGCTACAGCATCACCCCTGGGGCGGAGAGCAGCACGCCAGACTCCGTCAGCGAGCGGATTGCTCCAGCACCGGCACCTGCGCTGTCATCTCGCCAACTGGGGGCGCTCTGGGGGGGTCAGCTAGAATTAGAGACATGGGAAGGTGGGGATTGATGGGAAAGCGTGTCTCCGCGAGGAGTGATGGGAAGGTGCGAGTGTCTCCGCTGGGAGTGATGGGAAGGCGTGGGTGTCTCCGAGAGGAGTGATGGGAAGCATGAGTGTCTCCGGGGGGCGAGTGTCTCCGCGGTGAATGATGGGAAGGCATGAGTGTCTCCAGGGGGCGAGTGTCTCCGCTGGGAGTGATGGGAAGGCGTGGGTGTCTCCGCTGGGAGTGATGGGAAGGCGTGAGTGTCTCCAGGGGGCGAGTGTCTCCGTGGGGAGTGATGGGAAGGCGTGAGTGTCTCCGGGGGGCGAGTGTCTCCGCGGTGAATGATGGGAAGGCGTGAGTGTCTCCAGGGGGCGAGTGTCTCCGCTGGGAGTGATGGGAAGGCGTGGGTGTCTCCGAGAGGAGTGATGGGAAGGCGTGAGTGTCTCCGAGAGGAGTGATGGGAAGGCGTGAGTGTCTCCAGGGGGCGAGTGTCTCCGTGGGGAGTGATGGGAAGGCGTGAATGTCTCCGTGGGGAGTGATGGGAAGGTGTGAGTGTCTCCGGAGGGCGAGTGTCTCCGCGGGGAGTGATGGGAAGACGTGACTGTCTCTGGAGGGCGTGACTGTCTCCAGGGTGCATGATTGGATGTATGACTGTTGCTGCTGGCCTCGGCCAAGGGGAGACAGAGGCTTGAGGCTTGAACGGTTAGGAGCCGACAAGTTGTGAGGCGCTGAGGAGACTGCTCCTGGAGCTGAAGACTGATGAGATGAAGAGTGCAGAGAAAAGACTGGGAAATGGGTGGCTCTGGGGGTTAGGAAGACTGATAGGTGATGAGGAGAGTTCTTCCTCATGGGTTTGAGATTAAAGCAGCTGGGAGGAGGTCTGTGTTTGTCTTTTATTTTGGCAGGAATAGTTTTTCCAACAGTCTCCAGATGTGAGTGGGGGAGAAGAGTGACCATGCAGCCTAGTGACGCACTGTGACAGAAAAACGAGATTCAGGAATTGTGCAAATTTTTATTGCAATGTTTTCTACATTACTGTGTTCTTCTCTGGGTGTGTGCTTGACAAAGAGGTGATTTATCTCATCTCTCCTTTATCTCTCGATGGGAATGTTAAAACGCAGAACCTCAATCTTCACATGCTTTTACTCCAAATCTGAGTAAACAAAAGTCTGATCGCTGTGGCTGACAGAACAGTAGACGTTCGTTTACACACCTCCGCTCTGGCTGGCTCACAGTTTAAAGAGTTTAGTCGCTGGCATTTTTTCCCAGCAACCTCTCTAACCCAAGCAGCAAATTCTCCTTGATACATTTTCTGACGGCTGTACATCTGTACCCGTTTACCTGCTGTTAGCTCTGCTGGCTCTCAGGATACCAGTTCTAAGTGCAGTGCAGTCTCAGTTTGTTTTCTTACAGGACTGTGTACTTGTATAGTTTGCCGAGTCGGAGCTTCAGGCTGTTCATTGGAAAGTGTGACATTCCCTCTGCTGCTCTCTCACACAGTCCTGCCATTTTCAGGATGACAAATCGCAAGTTTTTTCTCTTGTCAGCTTGCCCTAGCCACCACTGACTCTTTAGACTGTTTCTCTGTTTCTGGGGCAGTGGGGCTTAATGAGATGGGTTTTTTTAAATAGTCTTGACATGCAGAGCTCCAGGGATAACTGCTGCATCATGTCAGTGTTGAGTGGGCATCCTGCCCTTAGTGTTCAGGGTGGTGCACCATGTCAGTGTTGAGTGGGCATCCTGCCCCTAGTGTTCAGGGTGGTGCATCCCATCATAGTTGATTGGGCATCCTGCCATTAGTGTTCCAGATAGTGAATTCGGTCAGTGCTGAGTGGGAATCCAGCCCCTAGTGTTTCGGTTTGTGGTTGACACTGGGCCCATCTTAACTTGCCATTCTGTCGTCTGTTGTGGCCACCATCAGCATCCAGCGCAGCAGAGCTCCACTCTGGGCAAAGTGCAGCTGACAAACTTCTGCTGTGCTACACTGCTCAAGTACCAGCAGCTCTGCCTCTCAGGAGCACCAACCAGTGTTTCCCCTCGTATCTGCAGCCATTACAGACCACAGGGCTGTGCCTGCTGCACCGTGCCTTGTGGAAGAGGCACAGATAACATTTTCCTCCACACGTCTTACCAAGTTTTATTTACACCATTTTTTCAAGATGGGGGGTGGTTTACTGTGTCACAGACCAGCCTATACAGGTTTTAACTTCCTTTCCGAATACTGTGCGCAAACCGGACCTCTTAACGGGTGCCTTCAGAAGCCCAGTGACATCAGCTCAGCTGCTATGCAGACTGCACAACTTATTGACGGTTCAAATATTTTACCTTGGTCCTATCTGTTTGCCCCCATGACCCAGTTTCTGGATTGGCAGATGTACAGGAAATGGCTCGCTCTTCCTGTGTTGTTTGCTGGTACAGAAGTGGAGTCCCCCATCTCCCATTTTCTAACTGACATTGAACTGATGACAAAGAAGGCTTCTTACAACAATGTGCCAGAAGAAGGGTGCAGCTTTTAAACCTGTGAATTTCATTTCTGTTGATGTATCAAGTCAGTTATTTCATTTCTGTGTGAAACCTTCTGTCATTTTTGGATGAAATCAATCTTCAAGTGATTTAATTCCCTTTCAGAAAGAATGTTTAATGTCACATCTCCCACCAACCCCAAAAAAAGTGATCTGAGCATTGTTGAAACAAATCAAAGCATATTCTCTTAAGGACCAAAGCACTCCCCTGATATGCCGTATCTCTAGATTGTTGAAAGGCAGGGCAGGCAAGCAGGAAAAGAGAGATCTCGCTTATTTGGTGCCTTTTCTTACTGCTGACTCACTGCTGCCCTGCCCTGGAGGAGAATCGGTAATGCAAACGAACCAATCGAGTTAACAACAACCTGGGTCGCATTCATGGAAAAACATTTTCCAACACGTTATATTTTACATCTGTTTCACTTTCAATCAAAAAACAGTGTTAAAGGGTGAGTCTATAATCTTTTAATATACAGAGTAAGAATTCATATCAGCTAATAGTTTCTTTTCTAATATCAGGATCCTAATCATCCCCCATCCAGTTTGCTTCATTCCAAAGTAATTAGATCTGGACTCTTGAGGTTTTTGCTTACAAAAGGTTTAAATAGCGTGTTGGAATATATTTTATGAATACGTCCCCCTGTGTCTTGTCACAACAAAGTGACCCTTACGTATTTTGATTTTTTCATACCTGTATAAAGAATCAGTCCTTAACCAGCATATTAAATCTCAGTATGATCTAGTCTGCATCTGGAACTTTGTAATATATTGAGATTCTTGGGTTTTTTTAATAGAGGGATGGTAAGGGCAGTGTACTTCTGAAATCAATATTTTTTTCTAACTGAGTTGCTCTGGCCTACTGTAACTAGAACGTTCTTGTTTGTTTTGTTGCCTTGAAATTTTAAAATGGAAAACCTCTTTGCGATTGCTGGCTCAGAGTAAAAGTCATTCTTTAGATTCATGTGTTGTTTCCTTTGTTTTAAAAGCTCTACACTGGAATCACATGCTCCATGTTTCACTATTTAGTAACTTTTTTTTTAATACAAGGTCGGTGTGTGATGCTTTCTCCTGACCCGAGGCTCTTCTAAAGCTAATCCTACATTTTTAAGACCTTTCCGAGAACAAGTTGGGTCTTCAAGAAAATACTCTTGAAGACTCTTGTTTAAGGAAAAGCAGCACTTCTAAGATTAGACCTGAGTGTCTTTCACTTCCTAAAAAAATCTCCACAGGCTCTCCCATGGAAAAGCCTAGTGAGATGATAATCCTTTGTGTTAGCAAAATGTATTTTACATGACCCAGAGAAATGTTTTTACACAAACATAGTTTTATTGTTTCTTAAATACAACGAAAAAAGGAAAGTAGACCTCCACTGGTGCTCTTCAGAAATCCAGTCCCTTTTGAAGCATTTTGGTCATAAGCACCTGCGAATTATAACATTGAATTGATTTTTTAAATTCCAATTGAGAATGCTAAATTATTCCTTGAAGTCACATGCATAATTGTTTACTAAAACTGAACATTTCAGTGCAGGTGTTAGGTTCATTAATACATATTCATGAGATGTGTCTCTCAGTCAAGCTTCTGGGTACCCAAACCTCCCCAGAAAATCTTTCACCCCCAGGCTAGAATGAAATCGAGGCAATAAAATATCTTCACGAGTGGGTTCAATTTGACATTTTAAGATTAACAGACTAGCTGCAAATTCTGCTAAGTTATATATTTTAGATTCAAATTCTAGACCATAATCTGATGTGCTTTAACGTTAGAACGGGGACTCTTCTTCTGGGGTAACAGCCAATACTGTACCTTATTCTGGGTGCACTTGTATTCAGGAAATCGGCTGTGGAGACATCAAGTCAAAGTCGGATAAATTCCTTGCCACCCAAACGCCGGCTGCAAAGAGTCCCAAATTCACCAACAGATTCCTGAGGGAAAAAAAAACAGGGCTGTCAGGAACTGCAGAGTTGTGGTTTGCAAATGGTCGACGTCAAGATGATACCAGCCTTAAACAGTTCAGAACAAAAGGATTGCAAATGAGAGGAGGCCATTCAGCCCATCTGTCCTGTAAGGGTTTTTGCAGGTTAATGATGCAAGAATATCTAGGTCTTAATAACGTAACTGATCCCATAGAATGACTGCTGAGAGTTGGTTCCAGACTCCACAAGACCTCTGTGTACAGAAGGGTCTCCTGTTCCATCTTGAATGGCCCTAAACTTCACTTCCTCTTGTGGTCCCAGATGCTTGTGTTTCTGTGGAGCTGGTTAATGCCTGTATACACATCAGTTAAGATACCTCTTCCACTGCATGGCGTGGTCTACCTAAGAATTGATTACACTTCCCCACTGCGAACACCAGCTTCCACATTGTCAGCAGTGGACGAGCCTCAGTCTTCCTCACTAATCATCTGCAGACTCCCGTACCAGGTTTACACCGATAACCACACAAGAGCTGTGAACATTCAAATAGTGTCATTAAAAATCCTACTGTACCAGACTGTTGGGTATACAGTCACAATGAAGCACTCGACTGTTATAGTACAGCTTCAGCAGTCTAGATTGTTATAGAACACAGTTACGGTACAGTACTAGATTGTTACAGTACTATATTAGATTTTTCCATAGATACTGCGATCGTAATAAAAGCCGTCAGGGTTTTGGTGGAAGGTACTGCATCACTGTTCTTATGTGTTTGGGGCGGTCAGGTAACGCTCTGGTTTAACACGAAGAGGGGAATTATACCCCTACCTTCTGAAGTCGTTCCGGTCGGTGGCGAAGCTGTAAGCACTGCAGATCCAGTCCTTCACGCCGGACGGGCTCGGTGCAGCTTTCTTCCCCGTCATGCTCTCTTTCAGCGCGATATCCAGAGCTGAGCAGCGGGCAGGCACCAGCAAAAGCACAGGAAGTTTGCGCCGAGAAAGCCTCTCGTGCAGGAGGTGAGCAACACTGAAAAGGGTACGACGGGAACTGGAGGTTTGAGCTGAATCTGGTTCCTTCTTCCTTCTCCTCCCCTTTCCCTTATTTGGGTTAATTTAACGTTTTTAATGACGATTCGTGGTTTTAAAAAGCCCCGTTCGATGCACTCTCTCGTAAAATGTCGTACAAAAGAAGGGTTTTTGTTGTTCACAAATATGTTTTTTGGGAATGAAGTTTACTTTAGACAAGATTCTTAGAAAACTCTGTACAACACAGCTCGGAAAATGTCCCAACGGAGTATTTGATTCAGAGATATTAACGGTTCGGGTACTCAGCGATACATGGATAAATTGCAGTAATCTATAGTCGTGTCCTAATTATACCCCAAGTTGGCCGGCCCCGGGCTTGAGCCCTGATAAGCCCCGTGCATTAACGCATTCATTTTGGAAACATTAGTTAGCAGGACTAACTGCGGGGGCTCTGCGCCTTTAAGAGGCGGCCCGAGGTCATGTGACCGTCGCGGCGGCTGCGGGAGCAAGAGTCGGAGCACAAAGGGGAGAGGCTCTCTGCCGGGCGACCGCCGCCTCACTGCTGGCCCAGGGGGACTGAGTGGGCGGGCATGGTAACGCAAACTTGTCCGTCTCTGTTTACCCGTTGTGTCAGATTGCTCAGGTAACTGGGGCTTTAGGAAACGGCGGTGTTTGTTTTTTCTAAATAGTGTCAGATCTGAAAGTCTTGTGTTGGAGCTTCTCAGCTCTTTGTTTTTTTTTCCTCAGCCTTCATCATCTTTAACAGTAGCTGGCTCATTTGCACAGTTGAATCTAGCCGGAGGGCTGGCGCGGACCGGCGCCGGGGAGGACAGGGCGCTCATTGTGTCGGACAGGGCGGCTGTTTGTACACATAGCGGCTCCTCTGTCATCATGTTCGCGCATCGTGACGCGAGCAGGAGCTGTCAGCCCCACTAATTCGCTCTTTCTTTGTGCTCTTGTCTGAACTGCAAGATGCAGGACGAAGGGACGAGGGTCCCGTCCGGCAGCCCCGCCGAGCCCGGAGCAGCTGTTGGGCAGAGGAGGACTTTCGCGACCGCTTACTCGGACTCGGATAGCGAAAGCGAGCAGGTGGGATAGGCGTGGGCCGGCTGGGCTCGCATCTGAGGGCTCCGGTGTTTGAGAGGGACGGGAGGCACAGACATTCGTTTTAACTGTAGAGCATTTTCTGTGCTAACCCTTCAGTGTAGCTCCCGGATCTCACGGGTGAAACGCACTGTAGGGCTAGGATTGCACGTTACTGCTGTGAAGCCCAACTTCACGCGAGAGGGTACCTGCTGTGATCTGTTGTTGTGATTCCTAAAAACGTTCTGTGCTGGTTTCCCATATAAAGCGTACGGTCTAGAATAGGATGCTTGCTACGCAGGCGTCTACTTTATTAAGGCAGCTGTTCCATGGGTGGAAATGAGGTCTGGGTACAGAGCATTTTGAGAGATTTCAGGCACTTGTACAAATTGTGCAAAGGAGGCTGAAACGTTATATACTGGGCTTCTGCCATATGGGCTATTTGCAGATAGTGGGTTTGTTGTTTATAGCGGCTGTGTGCCTGTCAGACAGGCTGGAACATTCGGTAACCTGGAAGTCATAGGAGCTGCCCTGCTAATCAGGGAGCAGTGTTTTCTGTGAACGTCTACATGCTTGGAAAGTGGAGCTTTCCCCTTTTCTCTTCACCTTTGCAGGAGCGTTCTGCTGCTCTCACACTGCTGAACGGCCTCTGTTTGTTCTCCAGGAGCCGACGAGGAAGAAGCCGGCCCCTGACCTGGTGGCTCCGGCCCCTTCCTCCATCAACATCCTCGCCCAGCTGGAGCTGTCCCTGCAGCGGGAGCAGGCAGAGCACACGGACCCCCAGGTGACTCTGCCCTCCCTTCTGCACCCCAGTAGAATGGAGGGGTACCTGTCGTCCCCTTGCCATATGAAGACCACCCTCTGGCCTGGCCTGTAGGGCAGCAGGAGTGTGTACCTGCTGAGTGCCCACAAACCTCTGTTCATGACGTACTCAGCCTGGAGCCTTTCCAGTCCGCTCCACTGCAGGACATCAGGGATGGACTTCCATTAAATAATCAAGGAGCTGGTGACTGCACAGTTCTTCGCTTGACTGGAATGGCCACAGGGCGAGTAGTGTTCGACTTACTTGAAGGAAAATAATCAACTCTCTCAGGGAGAAGTTGTTTTTTCTAGCGTGTCTGTTGTCTGCAACCTAAATAAGTGATCAGATCAAATCTTCATATTCAGTTCAATCTCTTCATTATTAAGCTTGACTGCTCGATGCAGTTTACATTTTTTGTGGTTGTTTTTGCGTGCTTTGTGTTCTGATACTAGAACTCACAACAAACTGACCACTAGATACCACATTTTCTTGAGTGACCTGGGCATATAGCCCAAGAAGAATCTTGCGTATCATCAGTATGAAAGCTGGAGCTAAATTTAAAATAATAGACAAGTGGGAGGCTTTTCCTCTCCTCCATCTGTATTGGGGGTCGGCGCGGCAGTGACCCCCCTGTGTCCTGCTCTGTGTTTGTGGAAGGTGGCATGTGCAGAGCGCGGCGACAGTGACTGGGGGGAGGACGAGGCTCTGCACCAGCGCTCCAAGGACGACCTCATCGCCGAGATCAAGGCTCTGCGCGCCCAGCTGGCCCAGTCTGCCTGCGAGACCCGCCGCCTGCGGCAGTGCCTGACCGTGTTCCGAGGTGACTGCCCGCCTCGCCCGCGCCTCGCCCGCGCCTCGCCCGCGCCTCGCCCACGCCTCGCTGGGCCGCTGAATGAGTCCACGGTCATCGGGGGAAGGGAGAAAGAGGCCAGAACTTGGATTAACTCCGATTAGCTGCCGTGTGCTAACACAGAGGTGGTAAAAGAAGGAAAAGTTGGCAGTGGGACTATTTACAGGGGCTCCCTGAGAATAAACAGCTTTGATCCAGGCAAGATTTCATGTGAGCACAGCTCTGTGGAATTTAGAAGCTGCCTTGGATTAAAATCAGACCTGTGGCAAGCTGTCAGTGTTTGAGCCAGAAGGAACACGCTGGTCGCAGAACATCGCCGAGATCCAGAGGCTGATCAGGGTCCCCTCTCTGTTTTCCTCTCCCCTCTCTGCAGTTCTCCCGAAAGCAGTGAGGAACTTCACTCGCCTCGTTGACAGGGCAGAGTCCCTCCTGCAGGCCCCAGGGCCAGGGGGATTGGATCAGCCCTCTGGGGACCCCAGCACCCTGGGAGACGCCCCGATGTACCCCAGCCCCAGTTCCCTGTCCAGTGCCAGCGCTAGTTCCTCCAGCTCACCTCTCAGCACTCCGGGCAGCCCCTCCGCGCACAACAGGAAATGGGTGAGCCGATGTCGGGCACCAGACGCACTGCAGTGATGCTTGTTCACTCCAGGTGCGACCTGTCTAACTCGTCTTCTCTTGACCAGGAAAACACTTCTGACTGGAACCCTGCGCAGCTTGCTCCGTTCTCCCAGGTACGTCTTTCTTTGACTGCGGTGTAGGAGAGGGAGGTGGGCTACCCGCCTGTTCTTCTGTCCTGCTGGTCTTGACGTACCCCCGTCTCTCTCCAGATCAAGATAGAAAAGTGGCAGATCGAGCGCTTCAACAAGTCGACCCCTCAGAAGTTTGTGAATGACATGATGCAGTCTCTCTATACCACGGAGTTCATGGCCACGCATAGCGTGACCGGCGCCCGCTCCTCCTCCTCCAAGTACCGCGAGACCAAGCCGGCCATGGACCGCGCGGAGGTGCAGGCCATACTGGGTGAGCGGGCACTGCTGCCGCAGTCAAGCCCAGGTGCACACACCCTTACTGCCCCATTACGATTAGGCCTTCGGGAGTCCCTATTGAAAGTCTAAATATTATATGCAATCTAATCTATATATTCTATTAGAATACACCCTCTTACTTCCCTACAGGTCTAATGCCATTTTGCCTTTATAAGACTGGGAACCTAATTCTTGTTTGTCTTTCTCTCATTGTTGCCAGACGTCACAAAGCACTTCTTCCCAGACATGACGGACACTCTGATCAGGAGAATGATGGGACAGAAACTGAACAACTGCACCAAGAAGTTTGCAGCAAGTAAAGTCAAGACGGAACTCTACCCTTTAATTAATTACCCAGTTAGCCAGATAATTAAATAGTTAATGATTTAATTAGATGGTTTTGTCTCCGAGTGTGTGCTGGCAGGCAGTGATGCACAGAAACTTTGGAACTTAGATGTTATGTCTTTTTCCTCAGTTAGAATATGTTGTTTCTGAGAGCAGGCGACTAGACCATGGCTCAACACTTCAATTGTGTTGTAGGTCCCCCAGTCTGTAAAGCAGCCTGTTACTAGCCCTGTCCTGCAGGATCCCCTCCTGTACTGCCTCAGGGGTGGAGTGATGGTGTGATACTGTCTCACACTGTCCAGTCAGCCCAGCCTACCTCCTCCCTGGATGACTGCAGACTTCATTCCAACGCCTGGAAGAGGCATGAAGCGCTTACATTAAGATCTGCAGTACAGTTGGAAACTGTGCATTGTTGGAGCTGGAAAGACAGGCTGTTAACTTTTCCCATTACACAGGTCTGCAGAGTAGATTAACACATGCTGGTCAGTAGAGGAGGCACGTTGGCTGAGGTGTGACGACAGCCGGACTGCGCCATGGAGAGCTGATGGACTGTGGGGATGCTGGGAAGACGTGGCGAGCACTGACGTTACGCCACACTGATGCTTGGACTGCTCGGACGCACAGAGGGTCCAGCTGGACGTGGGACTGGGGGGAGGACTTCCTTACTCCAGTTCTAGTGCTGTGGCACAACAGAGCTCCAGGGTCTGGGTTCTGTTGTGTCCAAAGCCCTTGATAATCGTATTGAATTATTGGGCTAAATCACCAGCAGGTCACAGGTAGGGCAGTCATAAGCCCTGGAAAGGGTTAAACCAGGATAGTTGAGAAGGCCCAGGGCCTGATCCAGGATCCAGCTTACCTGAATCGCTTAATGGCTGAGTCAATTCAGATGCATGCAAAACCTAAATGATTGGGGCTTTCCAAGAGCAGGCTGGAGTTCAGTGTGCACAGCTCGGGGCCTGCTGGCCTGGTGCTGCAGTGCCACCGATACGCCAGTACAAAGCAGAGGGAGAGATGGAAGAAACAGCTTTGTAGCATTCTGATGTTTAGTGTCAGAGATTCACCTGGTTAAAATGGAGCTGTGGATGTAAACTAACTAGAAGTTACTGTGAGTGTACAAAATATTTAGATGCGTTTTTTTGCTTGAAACTGTGGTTAATAATTAAAATGCTTCCCATTTTTCAGTATGCACGGTTTTCTGTAGCTGCACTCTTCTCTGCATTTTCATTATCATTTCACCTTCGTGATCTCCATCTCCTCCCACCTCCTCTGTCTCCTGAGTGCTTCAATCAAAAAAAAAAGTTACAAATGAGACGAGGCCATTTGGCCCATCCACCCTTTCATGATTTCGTAATTAGCAGCTAATGAGGATCTCATCTAGATGTTTGTTGAAACGAATGGCATCCGCTTTGACATCACAACCACAGTCCTGCAGAGTTGGCGGCTCTGGCATGAGTTCATTTTGCCTGACAAAAGTCCTGCCGCTAACGTCCTTCTTCATTGGGTGAAGGAGGTCTAAAGAGACCTAGATCATTGCATCTGTGTTCTCAAAGAAAGTCATAACGATACTCATCTTGCCAGCTTTACTGAGAGCTGCACAAGACATGGGCCATGTGACCAACTTTGCAATCTTTTTTTTTTCTGTTAGGACCTGTAAGTTAGTATTCTGTGATTCATTTGTACTGAACAACCAGTATTAACCAGTATGAGTTGATAAAGGGAGCTGTATCTCCTCCGATTTCGTCTGTCTTTCTGCTCTGAGCCGGGCTGGTGTCTGGCTGATTGCCGGGGCCTGGCCTCTGCCAGTAGAGGGCGCAAGGATGGCTCCTGCAGCCTCAGTATCGGTTTACTTTGTGTGCTGGGGGTATAATACTGTGGCCACATCAGCAAGCGTGTTCGGAAGCAGGCAGGTGGGATCACCGTTTCATCGGTCAAAAGGCTGACCATAGTGGTGCCATTGGCTAAAGGCTAGAGGGCCAGAGGTCGCCCCTGGGCTTGGCAGGGGGGGCGCATGAGGCCCCCTTACTATTGGGGTCACCATGGTGAGTGAAGTTGCCCCAGTAGCAGGCCATGCTGTCGGCAAGCGCCGGTTCCTGGCTGGCGAGGGTGAGGAGACTGCTGGTGCTTCATGGGAAGGGCAGCTTGGAGCCTTGGCCCACATGGTTGGAGAAACCTGTCAGTAACCTTAACTGGCTCTAAACTTCGCAGTTGACCCTGCTGCTAAACAGTGCATTTAAATTAGTTGAAGGGAGGTCGGTTCTAGAGAAGGAAACAGGACTGAGATGCAGGAATAGCAGACACGCCAAAGGACTGCCACCAGGAGAGAAGCGATGGAGGTGATGCTGATGGTGCCCTTCAGCATGTCAGAGGTGGCAGCGATGTGCCCTGTGGGTGACATAGGAGTGAGGATGGCCTTGTTGCTGTGCCAGGGCAGTGTAGATCTGCTCTGAGATCAGCTCCGCAGGGCACAGCACAGCAGGGTTACCTCTGCAGCAAAGCCCTGATGTACAGGATGTTCCTGTGCAGCTTAACTCCACAGCAGGTAAGCCAGTGCCAGCCCACCCACCACAGTGAAGCCACAGGTGGGGATTTCAAGTGCAACGTATGACATTACTGGGGCAGTGGAGAGTTCCACCCATCCATTATCTAAATGCAGTGTTTCACTGTGCTGCCCTGCACTTGAAACTTGCAGCTTTTACTTTATGGACTGCTTACAAATGAGCTGGACAGTTCCAGGAGGAAAGGTGTTACAGAGACTTTTAAAAGGTACAGGCACACAGGCACAAGAATGTATGAAAGGTTACAAATGAGAGGAGACCACTTGGCCCCTGTTTCCTGTTTGTTTCCTCATTTGCTAATTGGCCACTGAAACTCATCCAGCTCTTGCGTGTGGAATCCCAGGAGCTGCCTTCAGCAGCAAAGCAGGGCAGCTGCTCTGAGCCCTGAGCTTTTGTTCCCAGCAGCCTTCAGATTCCTTCGTGGTGGGATGGGTGCCGTGATCTTGGCAGGTCCGCAGCCCGATGAGGGGGTCGGCTCTGAGGCACTGCCTGCTGAAACAGTGCACAATCAGGTGGAGCCCCACACACTCGCCCCTGCGCCCTGTCCACGCAGCGTGGCCCAGGGGTGGGACTGGGAACAAGAGTCTTCTCCCAGATTCCTCACCTGCTCTGGCCCCAAGATTAAGGTTGTCTGGCAGCACCCCAGAGGCTGCAATTTCCCATCATACAATGCAGCGCAGGGCAAGGGGTCCTGGGTTGGGTTCCAGTTAGAGGCTAGGCGTAGGGTATCCCAAAAATGCTGTCTTGAGTGTCTGGTTTGAATTCCATTCACTGGGCCCTGAGCAGCCCACCCAACAGATCAGCCAGGATGATGCACTGAAGCCAGAGCCTGGAGGCGGCTTTTGCCTTTGCTTTGCTCATGTTGCTGCCACTGCGGCTGCTGAGCCTCTTTTTATATGACAGCTCATAACCCCTATCTGTGACTAGGGCCTTGGTTTTCAGAGCTTTACACAAGAGTCCTCTAAGCAGCTTATAGCGCATCCCAAACTCCCACCTGGCTTTGAGCCAGTGAGGCCATGTGCAAAGCTAGTGTAAGAACATTAGAGTTTTATAGTCTCTGCAGAGCCACTTGGGTGGATGGGCTATGATAAACACTATCTTTAAATGTCCGAAGAGACAAGTAGTACTCTATGTACACAAACAGGTAAGCTGAACACCGGAAGAAGGCTCCACAGCCGAAACGTTGTTTCTTTTCTTCTCTTTTCAGCATGGAATAAAACCTTTGCTCGCTCCTCTATGTACACAAGTATCATATGTAGTACAGTGTTTTCTTATTTTTAATTACAGTATATATTTTGACACCCGTGATTTTGTTTTCATTGGATGCTAAAGAAGAATGAAAAAAAACTTTACTTCAAGTAAAAAAACGGGCGACTAGTGTAAGCGCACAGCCCGAGCGATACGCGGTCGTGTTTCATCCATGCACTTTAAATACATGTAGTTGGTGTTGATCACCTCTAGGTGACGGTACGGGTAAATTGCAGAACTTTTGCCTTGAAAGAGCTGCTCTTCTACCCTCTTAGCTGCGCTTTGATACCCCACCGGCCCTTCTTGTTACACGTCTTGCGATGTTGATTTGGGAATTGTTTGTTTCTATGTATGTGGGCGGGTAACCGTATTGTTTGTTTGACAGTACTTAGTCGGTGTTTTCAAATCCGCCACGAAATTTATAAGCAATTAATAATAAGCAATTTTCGGCAAAGCTTTGAAAGAGCCACTCAAATACACTGCAGTTAGGTGAAGAATTAGGATTCTCGGTGCCGTTTATGATCAATTTCAGTTTTTCAGGAGAGATGGAACGCTTGACCGTACTATAATGGCGTTTTTGACACGCTTCTCGGAGGACCAGGAGTCGCTCTGGCTGTTGTGGGATATCGTTGTTCCTGTTTGACGCTATGTGATAGGTGGGTTATGGTTGATACAGTGACGTTGGCACGGCTCGAGCGTTTGGAGCAGGATGAGGAAGTGCTTGGGTAGTGAGGAGGGTCAGAGAGAGAGAGAGAGAGGATCGAACTGAGAATTGAGAGGGTTTGGGTCAGCGAGCGAGTTTGCACAGAGACCGACGAAAGAAACCGACGTTTGTGCAACATTGAGGCGAGGCTTCGGGCTTCTCCTTGGGTACGCTGCGCAGGGCTGGGGCTCCCCGCTAAAGGTACAAGTGTAAGGGACTGAAACCGAGGTTGGGACGACGAGCAATCACTACGGATAGTTTTTTTTTTCTCTGCTCTCTCTCCGTATCTGTTCGATCCTCTGATTCTCGGTCTCTTTTCTCCCGATCGTCACTCTACTCATCCTTTCTCCCGTATCTGTCCCGAGCGAGTGGTAGAAGTAGAGGGAACTGCGCTTCGTCGGAGCACAAGATGAATATACCGACAGGGAGTGAAATCGGGGGGTTCAGCGCCAAGAATAGCCCGTTGCCCGCATTCCTCGAGTGGCCCGCTTGCAACAGGGAGCTGCATCGCCACTCTCTGTGTCCCCCGAGTGTGTCTTATTCACGCGTGTAACTGACACTCCCGCTGAGGGTGAAACCGCATGAAGACGCCCGAGTACTTGAGTGCTTGGAGCTGCCGCGCTGCCGGTCTTAGTTGGTGTATCTGCGCACGGAGGGCCTGCCCAGGTGTTGTCTCACGCTCTAACCTCTCCCTCTCTGCCCCGACACACGCTGGTTTCTAATAATAGATGACACACGCCAATGTGTCACCTTATTTATACCTGAGCCGTTTCCAGGAAGTACCTTTACAGTAAGTGCGCCAAACAGTCTGGAAAACAGCCTCCCTGAAGAGATCCGGGCAGCAGTTACAGAAAACGCGTCACTGTCGATTTAGCGTTCAAACTCGCCGCTGCCACGGTCGTTGTCTATGGTCATCACTTTAGGGCAGCAGCCCCTGAACGTGAGTACCTACGGAAATTTCTAATGTTATGCCGTGTCCACTGTTTTAATGCTGGCTGGGGGAAAAGCCTGGCTCGGTGTCTGTGAGGACGAACGATTCCGCTCGAGGAAGTAGTCGTTCAGTTCCGATGAAAATGCAAGCGCGTCGGGCGGCCAGCCTGGTCCCGTAGGTCTCGGGTCACCCGGAATCAGCAGTTTGTCAAGACCTGGACTCCGGAGCTCTGCTCGCTTTATTAGTGAATTGTGTCAGCCCAGTTAGGAGCCGAGGTCGTTGAGGGTGTGGGGAGCTTGATTTTAAGACTCTGACCTTGACTGAACGAACCAGGTGCTTACGTTAGGATAATGAAATTGCTTCACGTTTTTGGAAACGGCTGGTATGGGAGTGACCTTCGACCAGGCCCAGGGCTGGTACTCGGGGCATCCACTCTACAATTCTGCCTTTTACTGACCTAGAAACCTGAACTGAATAGCCTTTTCTTTAAAACTCTGTAGAGCTGCAGAAATTTAGTAACGACTCTCTTAATTAACAGCTTCTTGCTAGGAGGAATGAGCTTTGGAGTTTGGGAAATGTGCGGCGATCTAGCTCTTGCGTACTTGTGGTCTAGCTCTATCTGTTGGCCTGAAAAGCCAGGTGAGCCGCAGAGCTGGGTGTGGCCAGTGCC
The DNA here is from genome assembly GCF_055471065.1 of Atractosteus spatula. Classification (NCBI taxonomy): domain Eukaryota; kingdom Metazoa; phylum Chordata; class Actinopteri; order Semionotiformes; family Lepisosteidae; genus Atractosteus; species Atractosteus spatula. Next base: position 43,339,593 of record NC_142712.1, on the reverse strand, counting down.
CTGGCTGATGCCTGTGAGTGAGTGTCATCAGGGAGAGTGGACAAGGTGACCCCAGGAACCTGCGTGTGACCTTGACATGACACACTGAAGAGTTCGCCTGACTCCCAGGTGTAGCCACAATGCCCTGTCCGTGGGAATTACTGGTTATTCCACATTGCTAACTTGCCTCGCTAGTCTTGTTAGCATCCGCTTATGCCATTAAAACGCTGTAAGAGATCCTCTTGATTGTCTACAGTCCAGTGACGTGAGTTTTGGTCCTTTGGGAAATCAGTCACCGTCAAACAGCAGTGTGCAGCTGTGATTGCGACTGTCCTGTCCTCAGAGGTCTCCCTCTCTCTGCAGGAGATTCCGGTCACTTCTGATTGGGTGAGACATGGCCACAGGGGGTGGAGAGGACCCCTGGAAGCCCAGTCAGAATGAAGACAGCCATGAGAGCCCGTCCCCAGAAACAGGTGAGTACCATTGTGTCTCTTGTGGGGGGAAAAAAACTCAGACCTGCATGCTTCTCAAGGCCGTGACAGAGCTGGTGACACTTTATCTAACACTACTGTTGTCTGCTATATAAGAGCCCATAAACTGCCGCCTGGCGAGTTCAAGGCACTGTTTTAGGGTTATAAAAATCTGTGCTGCATAGTAATGAAACCCACCTTTTAAACTTAAAATGGCGAGTTAAAGCCAGTTCGGTGAAAGTAGTCTGGGGTTGAGTCCTGGAAGCTGGGCTGGCAGCGCAGGCCGCCTTCAGACGAGCCCTGTGGGGAGAGAGCCCGACGCTGGCGGCTGGGAAGCGGGTGTTTGTGATTTGTGATGCCGGCAGGCCGGCGGCGCACTCGAGACAGCACTTCAGACACCAGGGCCGTGTGGCGCAGAGAATGAGTCACTGAGAAAGAAGTAAACAAGCTGCATGGAGTGAGTCAGCAGATCGCCAGCCCTGTGGTTTCCTGGGCACAGACTCGCGCAGGTGTGTGCTGTGCTGAGTCACAGTGAGGGCGGGTAGGAGTGCGAACTGAGCTCAGCCTCAGCCTGAACTGGAAAGCCTTCTCTGGATGTGAGGCTTAGAGATCTTCCTTTATCGGACTGCCCACTTGAGAGAGTGGGACTGGTTTCCCGCTGACCCCTGGTGGCCTCTGTGATGATATTTTTATGAGAAACTGTGAGTCTGTGTTGAAACCAGGGAGAGGTGGTTTGTGGTTTGTCCGTGTTCCAGCGGCTCGACAGTTTCATGCTCAAAGATCCACGGAGCGCTCCCCTGAAAGAACTCTTCCCTTGAGCAGCTGTTACTTCAGGCCAGTTTTGGGCACCATTATAGACACACGGCTGGTGGCCTGGTCTTCCCACACCGTGCAGGGCCTGATGTCCGTGTTCGTGCTGTGGGAGTGCGTGTGCTATTATTTAAGCCCCGGGCCCTGTGTAGCTGTGCAGTGTCACGGGAATCTGATCCACAGGCCTCGCTGCCAGCGATCTGCGCGGTGCTGGTTTATGGCAGGGCTGGGTTCGTCACAGAGTCCAGGTTGCAGCACGCACTCTTGGGCTGTTTCCCCTCCTCACGGCGGCGACTCGAGCGGATGGCGTTTCTGGGGGGGGCTCAGCTATGATGGGATTCCCAGCCCAGACATTCACTGAGATGGGGGGGCAGTGGGATGTGTGCTGGGGGGCTCCGTCTGCTGCCCCTCTGGCTGGGAAAGGTGGGGAGGTAGTGGGCAGTGACAGGCCTCATTGTTGCCTGGTGGCACATTCCTGGCACCTCTTAACAGATTCAGCAAAAATAACCTTAAGTTTTAGTGACAATAGCCTGATGGATGCTAAACTGCCCCCCGATCAATTTGTACAAAGGCAAACGTGTAGAGCGTTTCGTTCAGAGCACGGTACCGAAGCAGACAGTATCAGAAGTTCTGTACTTTAAAGAAATGGCGTTGTGATGATAATGTTTAAATCCCTCTTGCCTCTGGTTACTGCTGCCTCCTCTCTTTACGTACAAGAAGGCGGCTCTGCAGCTGAGGCCGTGAGAACAGTCCAGTTCTCCTAAGTGGGTTTTAAAGGAGGGCACAGGGCTGGGTTTCTGGAGCTTGAGAATCCCCCGGCACATTTGCAAATTGCGTCTCCCTCTCCGTCTCAGAGGAGAACGTGGCGCAGGAGACGGAGGAGGTCTTCTGCAGCTATGTCTACTACCGGTACAACCAGGAACGGGAGCAGGATGGAGACAAGCTGCCCAGGGACCCTGAGATCATGGCGCTGCACCTCAACAGCACCAGGTAGGCAGCGCGTCCGGGTTCGACTGGGCTAGGCGATATGGTTAGAGATTGGGGTGGATGAGGCTGGTGGGGAGAAAGAGGCTCAGTCAGGTGTCCTGGGCTGCTGAATTCATGGAAGAAGCATGCTTTCCTGAACGGGTGAAAGACCTTTTCTCCCTCTAACTTTCTCCTCACAGCACCATGTCTCGAGTTGGGCAGCAGCTGGCCATCATTGGCGATGACATCAACAGGCGCTATGACCTCAGCTTCACTAGCATGCTGTCCCAGCTGGCCCTCACGCCCGAGAATGCCTACAACTACTTCTGCAAGATTGCCAAGAGGTACAGTCTGCCCCCTGCTGGCCAGGACCTGCTGTTGCACATGCTTGTGGCCTGGGTGCATCTGTTTTGATGGGCTGGTCAGCTGCTCATTGTGGACTATTTCCTGTGGGACTGGGGTGGACTTTTATGCAAAGATCCCCACAGTTGCAGCAAATTCCATGTCACGAGGGTTATCAGTGTAATACCTCAGGTTTTGTCTGAGGATAAATTGGGAAATTGTGTACCATGAAAACAAGTGGCTCTCTCATTGAGAATTTTACGCTTGTTACAGTTTAAAAAGCCTTACAGAATGAGATGGCTTGATTGGAAATGTGCTGCAGCTTCCTTGTGTTTTTCTGAAGACGGGGGCTTCATGTTGCACGGCCTTGTGGGAGTCTAGAGTCATGTGCTGGGGGTTGGCGCTGGTGTCCTTTGTCCCCAGGGGTACAGGAGAGCCGCAGGGCCTCCCAGGAGCAAGACTGGCGACGGCACCTGCCCGAGCGCATGTTGAGCTCTGTACTGTACAGCAGGGCTCTGATCCTGGGTCAGGCCCCCAGTCCTTGCGGAAGGGAGGGCTCTCTCGCGACACAGCCAGATGTCTTATTAAAGGAATTCATGATAAAATAATTTGTAAGAAATCTGTGAAAAGAGTGCCAGTAGCAGTGTTGTACGCATGTTGCCTGCGCAGTACAGCTGCTGTGCATGGAGCTGTTCACATGCTCTTTCATCAGGCTGTCGCCCTGTTTACCTGCTCAGCTCTTGCAGTCACAAACGTGTCGGAGTCGTTGGGTGCCCCCCAGCTGCCCTTGTGACCCTTGACCTCAGTGTATCCGTGCTGCATTTTCGCTCTTCCGCCCACTGGTTTTACCGCGCTCTCGCCATGTGCCCAGCTCATCCCTGGGCTCTGAGGTTTTGCCATGCTTTGCTTTCCTGTGCCCCTCCCTGCTTCTTCCTGTCATGCTGGTGTGCTTTCCTGCACTAACGGGGCACTCTTACAGAGGGGCATGGCAGTCACATTTGGACAGGGGGCTGACAGGACGGGCCCTTCTCTCTCTCTCTCGGTGTCTAATGTGTGTCCTCTCTCCTCTCTGTCTCTTGTCTTCCCCTCACTGCTGTAGCAGGGATAAGATCCCAGGTAATTACCTCGTCTGGCTCTATGTACAAGTCCGTGTTTCTGGAGCTGTGTGAGAGAGCGCGTGTGAGTGTTGAGTGTCCTGTAGGTATGGAGAGTGACTGGTGTCCCAGCCCCTCCAGTGCAGGTGTGCAGGAGCAGAATAGCTGCTTGATCTCCAGGCAGAGTCGGGCCCCAAGCTGTGCTGCAGGGGCTGAGAAAACAGAATTTAGATCCTTTCCCTGGTCTCTTCTTCATGGTGCCTGTATGTTCACAGCCTTCAGTGTGCTTCATCATGCTCCCTGGACTAGCTGTATGCCTGGCTCCAGTCTTACAGGAGGTCATTGAAGCTGTTAGTACCACCTCCCTTCGTAGTGCCAGTCTGGCTGTTGTCAGTTAAGATCACAGGTCTGTGTAGTTATGGGGACTGTGAATGAAGTGTCACCCATTGTTAGCTGTGTAGGTAGCGTGCAGCTCTGGTTTCACTAGCAGCTGTACTACATTGGCCTGTGTTATATTGAGAGAATAGCTGCCAGGTAAATTGTACAGATTCCACCTGCGTGAGCAGATAAAGCTGGTTCGAGTCACTGTGTTCTCCCTGCCTCTCTCCACAGCCTGTTTGACTCTGGAATAAACTGGGGCCGTGTGATCGCCCTGCTGAGCTTCGGGTACCGCATGGCACTGCACGTCTTCCAGCAGGGCATGACGGGCTTCCTGAGCCGCATTGCCCGCTTCATCAGCGACTTCCTGCTGCGGCACCAGATCGCTCAGTGGATCGCACAGCAAGGAGGCTGGGTGAGTGGGGATCTGGAGTGACAATACAAACTGGCACTGCGGCTCCCTAGCACACTCTCGCTGACAGTGATGCACTGTGACTCTGACACACTGACACTGGGACACGCTGTCTCTGTGACACTGATGTGCTGTCACTAGGACTCTAACGCACTCTTGCTGTGACTTTCTAATGCTCTGATGCTGGAACTCTGATGCACTACATGCTGTCACTGCTCTGGCTCTGTGGCTCTCTGATGCTCTCGCACTGGGACTCTGACACGCTGATGGTATCTCTCACGCCCTCCCCCAGGTGGCTGCGCTGGAGCTGGACAATGTCTATGTGAAGTACATGCTGGCTCTGCTGGCAGTCATCCTTCTTGGTCAGTTCATCGTCCGACGATTCTTCAGCTCCTGACGGGAGTTGGAGGTTGGAGCTGGACTCTCGCCACACGTGACGCCCAGACCTTTGACCTCTGAACCCTGGAACCAGGCTAGGGACTGCCGCTGTGCGCAGGGACTGACACTTCTGTAGAGGGAGAGATTGAGGGATCCAGAGAGAGGGGGATAAGCAGGAGAGAGAGGGTAGAGGTAAAGTCAGATGGAGGGATAAACTGTGGGGGGAAAAAACACTATTTACTTGGCATTATAGAAACAGTTCTGTTCTCATAAGAGATCAGGGAGCAAGGGACCTTTTATATAAATGTAGAAAATGAAACCGTAACAGCTGCATTCACTACCCCTACCCTCTCTCCTTCAATCCCTCTCTCCACTCTTGCATGCCAAGAACCAGTGCATTTGTTTCAGGGGATTTTAAAACAAATCAGGGATAAATGTCAGGATACATTCGTTTGGTCTATTTTTATTTCTATTCGTCACATGAATACTTGATGCTACCGGCTTGCCTCGCTTCCAGAATCTCCCTGTTCCACGGAGAACAACACCTATCCCTTTCCGCCATGAGAATCTGCAAACTGATTCACTGCTTCTGTGACCCCGCTATATGTGACCGCTGCCCGGCTGCGGACAGCCTCCCACTGGCCTTGAGGTCATCATGGCCATCCCTGCAGCCAGTCCCCTCGAACCCTGGGCACCCCAAGTCCGGATGGACGTGCCCCCACAACCTCTGCAGGACACAGTGAGGGGTCTGGTTGCCCAGGAATACTGCTGTGGAACGGAATCACAGGTACTCTAAAACTAAACCGGCACATTGCCAATCCCCTGTGTCCCTCTGCACTGTACATTTCACTTCCTTTCACCTCGACAGAGTCGCCAGCTCGCCACCTGACTCACCGCGTCTCCTAGCGGCTGGGCAGCAGTGTGACCGGAAGGAAGCTTTTATGCAGGAATGTCTGTTTACTTCGGAATTTATCATCTTTATGCCGTTAATACTACCAGTTTTAAACCTATAACGTTTCTGTGGAGTCTGCCTGTTGAGGAGTTCTGAAGAGGAACTTCAGAACTCATTTTTGAGTACTTCATTGTTGAGTGTGCTGTAAAATGCACGAAAATAACGATTATGAAATGTGAGATGATGAATTTTTTTTAAACTTCATCAACACAAAACAAGACTTTGTTTTGCGGTGGTGTTAAATGAGTTATTCAGGATACAGTGGTAACAAGGACACAGATATCAGATGGAGGTTTCAGGGCCTCTGGGTTTCCGTGCTGCAGTAAGAATGCGGTGCAGAGAGGGGCGCTGTGCTCTGCTGTTCTCTCTGGCCTCTTGCCTCTCGAGTTTCTTCTACAGAGCAAAGACCTGAACAGCTCGCCCTCTCCTTCTGCATTCGGTCCAGATCTCCAGCCCAGAGTTGCTCCCACGGGGCCTGGTGCCGTGTTCCTGTTTACTTTTCTTCTAGACCTTTTCCTCAAGATGGAATCACTCCAGTCTGGATCAGGGATTTCCCCACTTTGTGCCTCCGTTCATCTTGTGTGTCTTCGGAGAGTGCTGGAGGCTGTTTTTATTGTATTTTACACCCGGTAAAGGGTTGAATTTCAGTTCCATGTCTTGGTTCAGGTGAATCATGCATGTCGGACATGGTGCAGGCAGTGTTAGAGAGCTGTCGCGGCTGGTTCCTGTCCCGAGAGGAGGAGAACAGAGTTCTGCACACCAGCTGTTTAGATACTGTAAGCTAAAGAGAATCAGGGCTTTGGAGTCTTGTCGCTGAGAAGGAAGTGGCAGAGAGACTGGGCTCTAACAGCACTGATTTTAAAACAATTTTGCACAGTTGAGTAAAGAAATGACTAGTATTTTATATTAATATTGTTAAATGAATATCATGGATATTGTTTTTTTTTAAGTTTGGTGAAATCGAGCTGAGTGTCGTTGAGAGTCTTTTTGAGTTTCATTGGAGCTAATGCAGGGCGGCTGAAAAGATCAGTCCTGGCTGCTGCAGCTATTCAGACAGCAGCCCTGTGCATCGCCAGCACAGCTGGGCCAACAGGGCTACCCGTTACACGCCTGGAGGCTTAATGATGCCAGTAAGTAAAACCGCACATCAGCAATGGCAATAATCCCTTTTGTTAAAGAAGGGAGAAACTGTGAATATGCGCTGTGGAAAGAAAGAACAGCACAAAAGGGACAGATTTGTGTGATGTAGCAATGCCTGGCACCTCTAGCAGTGCAGAATTTCCCACACAGGGTGGATATCTTGTCCTTATTCTTTCCAGCACAAGAAGCCACTGACAGCGTCTTCCTTTTCAAAATGTGATTGAAAACGGTTTAAAACTGATTTTTTTTTGTTTACCTTGAATGAATGCCTTTGTGAGCTTTCGGGCAACTGCATGTGTAACTTTTTTCTTGAATATTAAAACAAAAATTGCCATACTGTTGTTGATAGTGTGGTGTTTATAATCCCAGACACCTTGGAGTCTGTCATGAGGCTGAAGTCTTCTGTCTTTTCTAGCCTGGTTCACTCGGGATTAGTCTCCTCACTGCAGGTTAAAGGCCATGTCTGTTAAGACTTTGTAAAGAAAACCTGATCCCAATTAAAAATGAGAATGTTTGATATCAGAGTCCTTTATTTCTGAGGTGTTTTGTTTAAAGTCACTTTTTATAAACCGAATGTTATATTTATGAGTCCTGCCCCCAGATTAGGAGTTGTTTGAACACCCATGAGACTGAAATGTAATATTGTGGTCACTTCTGAATCCAAATGTCCGATGGTGATCAAATTCAGACGCAGATACTAAGGAAGTCTTTTTTAGCTTTTTTCTCCTACTTGGATTGGAGGTTGTACAGGTACCAATGTTGTGTGCACATGGGTGACCTCCTCAGTATTGTAACTCAATCTTTTATAGAGGGTGGGATTTTTTAGTTTCTCAACTGAGTGGTTGAGGGATAACCACAGTGCATTGTCTCCTTGACTTCTGCTACTCTGACTTCTCATCCTCCATGATGACACTTCCTGAAAAACTGGAAACTTTAAAAAAAAAATTATTATGCAACAAATACAACTTCCAAGGTCATATACATGTAGACATTGCAACATGTAAATACAAAGACAACATCAAGTGAACAAAGCAGAACAACAAATCAGTTATCAGAACCTTATTAACAAAGATTACATTAGGGGATCACATTAAATAATCAACTTGTGTGCCCAGAGGTTTCTGTAAACCAGTTTGCTGAGGGTATTTTTAGTTTTTTAAAAGAACATATGTACTTAATTTTGTAGTTTTTTTGGAGCACAAAGAACTTTTATGCACTCTACCCTTATGTACGTAAACTTCAGCCAACATTAGAATGATATTTATTTTAAATGAACTTCTTGGTTTTTATTCAGAACTCCTAAAAAATATATCATTAAAAGTTAAATACAAATTCTATTATTTAACCAAGGACAGACTGCCAGAAAGCTGCTGTATAGAGATAAGATCACTTCATTAACCATATACAATTTCTTGCATTAGGAATTTCTTTTCACATACCCCAGCTTGCTCTCCATGAGACACACACAGGTGGGGGGAGAGAGAAGCTTGGGGTCAGCTAGCACCCCTGTAGCAGTTGGGGTTAAGGGCCTTGCTCAGGGGCCCAACGGAGTAGGATTCCTCAGCCGGATGTGGGATTTGAACCAGCAACCTACCAGCTACAGGTGAAGATCCTTAGCCACAGAGCCACTGCTCCACCCTGTGATGATAAACATGAGAAACAAAATGTTAGTTTGTTTCAAGTGTTACAGTGAAAGTTAAACCTCTTCTCAGGAGTTCCCTAGGACACGTTTTAAGTATTTTAAAATGGATCTCTTTAATTTTTGGCGGAGTGGGAAGCAGAGGCGTAGCCAGGAACTGATTTTTGGGTGGGCCTGTGCAAACGTGGGTGGCCCTGGGCTCTAACTGTCCGTCCTGCCAGCATAGGGGCACCCCTCCAATTTACAATGCAATCCTCGAGCGGTATAATCAAACAGCAGAATTAGCGGAACCTTATATATACACATACCATCTCTATCTCTCTCACACACAGGTTAAGCGACAATTACTGTCTAGAGAGTCGGCAAATTCCCGTTCAAATGACAGCTAGTTTGCAAAGGTCTCTCATAGGAGGACTTTGTCTTTAGCTAAAGAAAAGCTGCAAGAGCTCATTTTCATTTGTTCCTTGTAACAGTTCTAAATATTTCGTATGCCTGCTTCTAGATTGTTCAGTAGTTTTACGAGTTACTCTGAAGTTAATATTGTATTGCAAAAAACAATGAACACAACGCAAAACGCAAGATTCAAAATCCGTCCGAAATATTGTATTTAAAATACCATGCAGGGTTTTCCTTGAGCTCCGTGAAGTTGGCTCCCCTAAAGACACCACAAACGATTAAACCCACCTCATTCGTTAGTGCTGCGTTTGTGCCGGTTTGTGCAGTTGAAAGTAACTTGCCGGCTTCTTTCTTTCCCGAGATATAGCGCCTTCTTTTTAGGGGTGTGACGTCACTAAGCCCCCCTACAACGTCGTAGGGGAACCGGACCGGTCTCAATCGTTAGTGCTGCATTTGTGCCGTTGAAAGTAGCATTTGTGCTGCTTTCATTCCCGACATATAGCGCCTTGGTTTCCGGTGATCCCGTGACCGTGCACGGTGCCTTTGACCTCCAGTGACCCCGTCTGCAGAGTTCAAGCGTCTGTTACCGGTGCGAGATAACAGTTCTGCAATTGTGTTCCTCTGTTTGCCCGGGTGGAGGCCGGGATTTAATATCAGTTTCTTCTGTGCGTTTGTGTGAGCAGGAAAATTAAATTTGTCACGAATATCACATACCCTAATCAGAGTTGCGGGTGTAGTCTCAAAAAGTGAACACTAGCAAACAATTACATGTTCTTAATACTTCGTAGTGGTGTGCTTTTTTAAAAACCTAAAGAAGTGATCGGTTTCTCACTGTCTATTTCTCAGATAAACACGCGCACCAAGGGACGTGTAAAGAATAAACCCGTCAGTCGAGCCACGTGTTCAAAAACGCTTGAATCTGCAACTTTAAGAACAACAAGATAAATAGATACATAGGTGATGGATGTTCTTCTTGGTCCAAATACTGTAGTCCCGGTTAATCGTGTGTTCTGTATGAGCACGCTGGATATACAGTAGCACATCCATTGGTTTCCAATTACTGATCAATCAAGAGAAGTCGCACTGAAGTCAAAACAGAATAGCAGACAAAGAATGTCATGGCATCCTCAGCGCGTTCACGACTCCGATAGCATGTCACGATAGGAGTGCGTGCATCACGGTCACATCCCGATACCCATTGCGACTGGCGCATCACTGTCATGGTGCCACTGTCGCGACATTAAGTCCATATATCACGATATGACATACCCCGACAAAACGACTCCGCCCCCATGTCGCGACATGAAGCCCATTTATCGCGATATGACAAACACCCCCGCCCCCATGTCGCGACATGAAGCCCGCATATCGCGATATGACGTACCCCGGCAAAAATGCTCCGCCCCCATGTCGCGACATGAAAGGCCCTATATCGCGATATGACAAACGCCCCCGCCCCCATGTCGCGACATGGAGTTCATATATCGCGATATGTAAAAAAACCTACCATGCCCATGTCGCGACATGAAGCCCGTATATCGCGATATGACATACCCCGACAAAATGCACCACCCCCATGTCGCGACATGGAGTCCATATGTTGCGATAGGACATACCCTGACAGGATTGCTGACCCCATGTCTATATCGCGACACGTCTTATCTGGGTATATCATGTCCTGATATGAGACCTTTGTTGCGACAGCGGTGCCAGGGTGGCATGGAAGCAAGGCGCCAGTCGTGATATACACTGCCGCGATATACATGCGATATACATGGAGTCCCTGTCGTGACGTGCTGCGGAGGTCTTGTCGCGATGGTATCCCACAGTTATGCGTTCAGCAACAGTGTGTCATGGTAGGAAAAGAAAAGGAAAATGTGCCTTACAGAATAAAAACCGTAGATCTTGCAATCACGGTGATTTTACGTACATTACAACCACAGGTTTATGTCATAGATGGTTACTTGTTGGCATGCGTCACGTCTTATTATTATTCACATCTAAGGAGGCTCATATGTTTATGGATATTGATTGTCTTTAAAATGTTAAGGGTACGAGCTAAACTGTAACAGAGCGCTTGAACTCGGCAGACGAGGTCACTGGAGGTCAAAGTCACCGTGCATGGTCACGCAATCACCGGAAAAACAAGGCGCTGTATCGCGGTAACGAAAGCAGCACAAACGTAGCACTAACGAATGAGACCGGTTTGGTTTCCCTACGACATTGTAGGGGGGCTGAGTGACGTCTCGAAAACCAAAAAAACAAGGCGCTATATCTCGGAAACAAAAGCAGCACAAACGCAGCACTAACGAATGAGGTGGGTTTCATCGTTTCTGCTGTCTGTGGGGGGCAACTTCACGGAGCTTTTACCTTGTCTTTAAATATTTAGCGAACTTGAGCATGCACGTACGGGTTTCAGAGGCTGGAGTAAATGCATCACCCCAAGGGTAATATCATGTGAGGCGCCTTGAGCATAAAAACTGCGAAGGTATTAAAATATTAAGTTCTGAAAATCTTGTTTGATACTTCGTGATGCTTTTAAACTTGTATGAAACACACGAAAGTTGTATTCTATTTTCGATGCCAAAAGACACCTAATTTGGAAATTCGTGACTCCCCACAAGACTTAACACTTAATTGTTATAGTCGCAATACAGTGCTAATCAATTCATCGTACTTTTAATTGCAATAATTATCTGCTGATTAAAGCGTCAAATACATACTGTAATATTTGTGTGCGTCAGCAGTGAAACTGCATGTTGATTGGTGGAGGGCAGAGCGGGAATAACGGTTGTCAGGGTAACAGGCTATGGTGAATGTAGGAGCTAACGGGTTCGGAGTTACGAGTTAAAATTAAGTTTGTTCGAGGGGCACATCGTCGTCCTGGGTTGTTAATTTCTACACTATATGTGTACAAGAAACAAGATACATACTTTGGAAGTAGTTTAGCTCTGTAAACGGCGTTCATAAATACTGCAGGGTATTTAGAGGCGATCGGAATAGTTATCTGTAAAACGCACACTCGCATCTATCCGTCAATATTATCTTAATGTTAGTCATTCATTCCAAAACTTGTCATTTGTGTACAGGAGAAATTTTAGAACCTCTCCGTGCTTAACTCCTACAGGTCGAGCATGTATCGAGCTGCTACAAGCAAACGCGTGCTCTTGCGTTCCAGAAACACTTGTATTCGGGAAGCCAGGCTGTACTCCCTAAAACCCAAGATGCCTGTAGCATCTCATGTGTCTTATTTGTTTCGGGACTGGTCTGGTCATCTACAGGCGGCTTTTTAAAAAAAACTAGATATATGGATTTATTTTGCCATGTTGGCTAATAAACCAAAAACCTAGCGCTAGTCTGACGAGTGTCTGACGACAGCAATAGCCAATTAGGCTACAGCTACGCATGCACCGCCCCACTGTATTTACATAATTTTTTTATTGGTCACAAAAGATACGGCGAGCTAAAAGCAAATCACATACAATGAAAACAATCAAACACGTAGCATTGAAAAGCAAATCATGGAGCGCAAACAAGGGGAAAAAAATCTTAAATTACTTTGGGCTGACTGGGTAGGCCTAGGATCAATCAGATTGGGCCTGCGCCTGGGCCCACCCGTGACTACGCCCAGGGTGGGAAGAGTGACATTCTGTTCTAGCAGTAAAAATCCTGTTAACGCCTGAAGCCGTCTTTTACTGCCCCCTCTGGTTTACTCCCCACCGTGCAAGGCTCCTGCCTCCGTCTTCAGCTGGGGAGCTGACCCTAGAGCCGTCTCGAACCCCGCGCCGGCCAGACCCCCAATCCCCAGTCCCGCTTCACACACGCATACAAATGTAAATACATACATGTTTAGATATTTTAATAAAGCGACACACAAAACTCTAATTGTAACTTGAGATGAAATCTAAAGTTAGTCGGAGAGCAGATGCTTTATTCAGAACCGGAGGCCTCTCCCGCACTAACAACGTCATTGGCCCTCAGTTGCAAGATAAATTAGTGCGGCATAACTAAACTAGCTTGGGGAAAACATTAGCCTGACAGATTTAAAAAATACTACAGTGGGTGCGAGAAAAGAACAAGGAAGCAGAAGGGGGGAGGGGCTGCAAATGTGTCACTTAAGGGTCTTTGGAAAGGTTCTGGCAAGGTTCGTGGTAAAAACCAGGAGCGAAGAAGAAACGGACACGGGTGGTGATCTGGACAAGGATGCTGACACCTGAAGGTACCGATAGCATTAGCAACAACGACGATTAGTAGTTGTGTTCGGTTCTTTGTGTCTGTCTGCACAGACCAGTTAGGTAGCTATTTTATCACCTCAACGCTGCTCCCTGCCGCCACCACTACACACAAGAACCCTCCCCCGGGCCGGGCCCCGCCACAACATTCCTAAAGTCCAGTGCTTATTTTGATTCTTCAAATGCATTTTTACAGGAAATGTATTTGTTTTCCTTTAGTGTTGTTAATTTTTAATGCCGTTTTCTTTTATTCACGGCACTGCAAGGCCGTTTAGGAAGGAGAAATCGTTCGAGTATCGAGTACCAGCCAAGTTTTAAGATGGGCAATGACCATCTCTGGCCACAAGGTAGCAATGTTGTATTATAAAGGACTGAATCATGGTGAACTAGAAGAAGCTCACACCTGAAGAAGGCTCCACGGCCGAAACGTTGTTCTCTTTCTTTTTTTCAGCATGGAATAAACCTATTACTTGTTCCTTTTCAGCCTACGCATGCTGACGCAGCTACCCACCTGAACTAAACTAGACGATATCGAGAACCACAAACCTCTTCAGAATAATCGCCGGTTTGAAGAGTATTAGAGACGATATTGGAGACGGTCGTCTCCCCGGTAATGCATTGCGCGCCCTCTGGTGGCTAAATGTGCTGTTTGCAGAGCTCCTGTGGGTCATGTGCTCAGAAGCCAGTCTATAAAATTGATACGTTTTAAAAAACACTCGTATTTGCGTTGAGTTATACTATATTACATGCAATTACATTAAAACTAAAGATGCAAGAATAAACACAGCTTTCAGCTGGACTGTTTTTTAAACATATTCGAACGCTAGTGCTGACACGACCCGCCTTGCTTCCTGTAACCAATTAACGAGCTTCAATCGAGTCCGTGCGGCGTGGTCTCGAGCCTTCGGTGTGGACTTCGAACCGCGTCGTCTTCGGGATAAAGATAAACGTTTTCTCCTCGTGTCTCCTTTCGTAACTCCTGCAACACTCCCCGCCCCCGGCATGACGGCGCTGTGGTCCCTCCCAGCCCGGGATGTTGTTACACAAGCCCGGAGCAGGCTGGGACAGACGGACAGGCGGCAGTGGTCAGCTGTACGGCGCTGCATTGCTCGGGAGGTAAGACTGATCTCGGCAGACGTCTCGCTCTAAGACCCCTGGGTTTCGTACATACGATCTGAAAACTGCTCTGACAGGGTGGCTGTGCGGTAACTGTATTCGTGCGGTTTTTAGTGGTCTGGTGTCAGTGCCAAACACCGGGGTCGTGACTCTGGCACCCGGAGGGGCGTGTACGTGTGCCGTTTGTGTCTCGCGAGGGCGTTCAGACTGCCAGAGTTCAAATATCTTAGTTTTCCTTAAGCAAAGCCACCATGAGGCATAATGACCTTAAAACCATCAGAAGTTGTCCTTTGTCTTTTTTTAACAAACCAAGGGAATGAGCGCAGGCGTTAGCTTCCGGCGCCTTGAAATCAACAGCAGGTGAATTTGAAGATACTCCATAACTGTGAACCTTTGAGGGTCATTATTCTTTGAAAACTGGATTTTTCCATATTTTTCCTAGTACAAACGAATTGTTTTATTTTCAGGAGTGAAGCCAGTTCGAAAGTGCAGTTTCCACTAATTTGACACTGTTCCCATAAATCTTTTGACTGAATGTGCTTAGTTTATGTATGAGTTTGTTAGCACACAGTTCTGGACTGTTATCTGAGTGATGACACCCGGTCTCCTCTCTGTCCCTGTCACTGCCCCCAGCCATGTGGTTACATGCTGTGGGATTCACTAGCCTGCCCCATTTGGGGGGTCTGGTTGGCGCAATTTTCACCCGGAGAGCGGTCCCCACCTGGTATGAGACTCTGAAGAAGCCGTCCTGGCGCCCCCCAAACAAGGCATTCCCTGTGGTGTGGACGGCGCTGTACACGGGCATGGGGTGAGTACTGCAGTGTGGACAGGGGCGAGGGGAGAGTACTGCAGTGTGGACAGGGGCGTGGGGAGAGTACTGCAGTGTGGACAGGGGCGAGGGGAGAGTACTGCAGTGTGGACAGGGGCGAGGGTGAGTACTGCAGTGTGGACAGGGGCGAGGGGAGAGTACTGCAGTGTGGACTCCTGCACAGGGGCGAGGGGAGAGTACTGCAGTGTGGACAGGGGCGTGGGGTGAGTACTGCAGTGTGGACTCCTGCACAGGGGTGAGGGGAGAGTACTGCAGTGTGGACTCCTGCACAGGGGCGAGGGGAGAGTACTGCAGTGTGGACAGGGGCGTGGGGTGAGTACTGCAGTGTGGACTCCTGCACAGGGGTGAGGGGAGAGTACTGCAGTGTGGACTCCTGCACAGGGGTGAGGGGAGAGTACTGCAGTGTGGACAGGGGCGTGGGGTGAGTACTGCAGTGTGGACTCTTGCACAGGGGCGTGGGGGGTGGAGTCCTGCGGGGGTGCCTCAGCAGAGAGGTGCCTGGTGCAGGAGTTCAGAATCAGTCCACAGCTGGCTTTCCACTCAGAGCAACTCTTTTTTTCAGAAGATGGTACCAAGATCGATCTCTTCATGTAACAGCATCTGTTTCTGTCTTCCCCCCGTATTCCTCTCCAATCCCCTCCCTCTCCCAGGTACGGCTCTTACCTGGTGTGGCGAGACCTGGGCGGCTTCACAGAAGATGCTCTGGTTCCGCTCGGCCTGTATGGGGCACAGCTCGCACTGAACTGGGCCTGGACGCCCATCTTCTTCGGGGCACACAGACTGAAGCTGGTACAGTATGGCTTCCACTAACAGTGACCATAGCAGTGCAGCTCCATACCGTCACTCTTGTGCCTCGCTCGTCTTGAGTGTGTTTTCTGCATTACATAAAAAATACTGAAAACTGCAGGTTGTGCTGAATCAGCGTGTGTGATTCTATGAAGAAGGCAAGCACCAATCGTGTTCTTCTCTGTCTTAATCTTCCCCAGATCTCCTCCTCTATCACTTCCTCTTTTTGTCTGTCTGCTTCCTGTACTGTCAGCCTTCGGTTAAATTAACCAGTGGGGAAAAGGGAATCCGTTATTGCAGAATGTCCATTAAATGAGGAATGACGTTTTTTTTCAGCCCCAGAACACACAATTTAGAAGTTAAAAAAATATATTTATACTGTATACTGGATATACTGTCAAGATCTATTGATTTATTATTTAGCATTGCATCAACACAGTCATGGACAGTTATTCTTATGCCTTTTTTCTCATAAAGATACAAGCTCATTATTTCATGAAAATGAATATTTTGTCAATATTCTTTATAAAATTCACTAAAGCATATGAAACACAAACAACACCCTTTGTAGGTTAATCGTCAACCCCTAAAGGGCACCATTGATGTTCCTGAATTTGAAACCTATATAGTATTTATTTTACCTCCTTTTTCCACAGCTTTTTTTTGCATACTGTTAGTATGTTAGTTTATTTGTATTTTTTAAAAACTATTATGAGCAGTTTGCCGATCCCCCTGTCTCAGGCAGGGTTAGTTCCGCGATAATGCCGATGTTTCCGAACCCTGCCTCTTCTCCGCTGCGCTCGTGCTCTGAGCGGCCGAGAAGAGGGGCGCTGTGTCAGCGGCCGCTGTGCCATGTGTCTCCCCTGCAGGCCCTGATCGAGGTCGTGCTGCTGACGGGCACGGCGGGTGCCACCGCGCTGTCCTGGTACCCCGTCAACAAGACGGCGGCGCTGCTCATGGTGCCCTACCTCATGTGGCTCTGCCTGGCCACCGGCCTCAGCTACTGCATCTGGAGGGACAACCCCGACAAGCAGGACTGAAGAAGGGGTGTCCGAGCCCCTCCCTGCGCAATGGAGGAGGCTTCTGGGAAGTGCCTGCCTCACCTGTGCCAGGGCTGCACAGTGGCAACAGAGGGCCGTCTTCTCCCTCTCTCATTTTGTATGTACTTTTGGAGTTAATAAAATAGTTTGAGATTAATGTATGTCTTGTCAGTGAGTATTTCTGTCCTTGATGTGTTGTTTTAACTGTGTCTGAGCTTTTGTCAGGAACCGTGACCTCTGACAGGTATACGATGGTTTAAACCTCTCGCCTACATCGCTCAGCGGTGGTGGTCTTTAGCCGAACGGCCGCAGAGGCAGAGGGAGTTGCCTCCTGGGAGCGTTTCCCCAAGCTCCAGTCCAGGCTTTCATTCCAGCCGGGTTTACCAGATGCGTGTGGCATGTGACACGGCAGGGCGTGTGGCAAGACTGATAGTGGCTCGAAAGAAAGTCTGGACAGAGGCCGGCCCAGAGCCGAGACCCAGTGCTCTTGAGTGGGGGCAGTTGATCTGGTCTCTTCCACCTTGCTCCAGCGCACGTCTTTGCCCCAGCTGACCCACAGCAGGGTCCGTGAGGTCATCGAGAGTCAATCACACCTGCAGCCCTGGTCCTGGAAAGTCCTGTGAGCTTTATTCCAGCTTTCCAGTTCCTCCATCGTGACCCAGTGGAAGACATGAAGCTCTGTTTGCAGGCTTTAATCTGGGGGTGACTTCACGCTCGAAAAGCCAGAGAGGTCAGGACCTGACTGAGCCATGTTGACCCAGCCTCCTGCATGAGCTCACGAGTGACAGGCGTGTCGACACTGTGGGCGAGCGTGCGACTGCGCAGAGGGTAAGTGGGGTGCCTGGCTGTGCCTGTTGGCTCTCGGAGGAAGGGCAGGGTGCAGTCTGGGCTCTTATCAGCCTTCCTCAGAGAGGGAGGGGCTGTTGCTATTTACTGCTCCTTATCAGGCAGTGCTGGAGCTCCCAGCAGGGGTCTAGACATGTGATAAGTTAAGGGTGTCAGGCTCCAGCAGGACCACAGAGCGTCCAATTTAGTTTAAAATACCTGGTCTAATTCACAGGACAAATTTAATCCAAACTCCATCCAAGGACAAAGGCATTCTGCTAACATGCTGCAAGTACACACATCAAACACTGATTCTTAAGTGTAGGGCAAAGAAAATAGTGATACTTTATTTAAATGTGGGGTTTAATTTAAAAAAAAATGGCATTACAGTATACACTTATCCGCATGCTACAGTATGTACAGGAGCTGTGTGAACTCGGGGTTACTCCTTTGCACCCTCTTCTGGCGACTTGGAGGAAAAGCGCGCCATTAATTTCTTCCACATCCCTTTCTTTGCGTCTTCCATTTGCTGCAAACTGTCTGCAGAGAGAGGACAGACTTGTCAGCCCCATATCAAGATTCCTTCACACTTCAGACGAACTGAGGACGCGAGGACGGCGCTCTCTGACTGGAGGCTCTGTGACTAATCTTTCCCATGTTTTTTTAAAAGGGGTCTGAGTAAGTCACCTTTTACAAGATGATAATAATTGCTTACACTTATATAGCGCTTTTCTGGACACTCCACTCAAAGCGCTTTACAGGTAATGTGGACTCCCCTGCACCACCACCAATGTGCAGTATCCACCTGGATGATGCGACGGCAGCCATAGTGCGCCAGAACGCTCACCACACACCAGCTATCAGTGGGGAGGAGAGCAGAGTGATGAAGCCAATTCATAGATGGGGATTATTAAGAGGCCATGATTGGTAAGGGCCAATGGGAAATTTGGCCAGGACGCCGGGGTTACACCCCTACTCTTTTCGAGAAACGCCCTGGGATTTTTAATGACCACAGAGAGTCAGGACCTCGGTTTTACGTCTCATCTGAAGGACGGCGCCTGTTTACAGTATAGAGTCCCCGTCACTATACTGGGGAGTTAGGACCCACATGGACCACAGGGTGAGCGCCACCTGCTGGCCCCACTAACACCTCTTACAGCAGTAACCTTAGTTTTTCCCAGGAGGTCTCCCATCCAGGTACTGACCAGGCTCACACCTGCTGAGCTTCAGTGCTTTTTGTTCTAAAATGTAAATAAAACACTGATGCGTGTAGTACGTCTGTACTACAAACAACAGTAGTAGTAGTACGTCTGTAAAGAAACAATTGTAACCAACCACAATTCTCCCAAAAAACTAAAAAAGTGTTTAGTGTTCAACGTAGGGCCTGTACTATACAAGCGCTGAGACTCAGTTGATCAGTGCCGCAGGCTAGACCAGAGGGCCTCGAGGGCGCGCGTACCTGTTGCCAGAACCATCCTGCACTCCTCCACCGTCACGCCCGTGAAGCTCGTGTCCTGCGCTCGAGGGAACTGCGCGACCAGGAGATATAAAAGACGTGTAAGACATCAAAGTTTTTTTTTTAAAGGTGAGGTTTTACTTTTCTATAATTTATCGAGTACTGAAGTAGAGAATAGGTTCAATATTTGTCATTTTATTGATACTTAAAAAATGTTTAAATTCTCTAAACAACGTTCAGGAAACTATAAGCTACTTACCTTCTGTTTATAAAAATTAGTATTGATACGAGCTAAACTCTCGTACATCTGATCACACTTCTCTGCATCTGCGATCTGAAAGTAAGAAATACAGCATAGTTAATTCAATTACTGTGAGATTTAAAATCTATAACAAAAACATAAATTTAAACTGTCGGATATTATTGTTTCATCTTTTTGAACGTCAGTAATGTCACAGACCATGATTAATACTCATCTTATACATTTACTTGATGTAAATTTAATTGAACGAGTCCACGAACGCTAACGAATCTGCAGATATGAACGAGAAACTAGTTGCGAGATGACGAATCTGCTGCGGAGAGAAATGAGATACACAACTGATTTGTAGGTTTGTGTTTGTAAAGGTCGACCAGTGAATCTCATTTGAATTCCGTTTCAAGTGCACTTCACACCAAAGCCTCCAAATGCTTTAACAAAAACCCGGCAAATCATTTACAGTTTTCAGTATATATAATCTTCACAGACTAAGAAGTCTCACACTTTTAACAGTTTAACCTGTATAAACGAATAGCATGCGTTTAAAGTTAGGATTAACTTTAAATCCTTTAAAGTCGCGGTACAGCTCGTAAACACTAAAACCGTGGTGAAATGGAGACTGCCGCCATATGTGGTCTTGTTGTTTAGGTCTGTTTACAAAGGTTCTGACACCCTTCACCACGTAATATTCCTACAATATCAAAGCAAGCAGAAACACCCTCTCGCTGAAACGCTTTAACGGCACGATTGACACCCTCCTCTCCCCCGCTTCACTGTTCGCATGACGCCGCTGGAGCCTCGGTCACTTCCCCTGGCCGCTCACCTGAGTGCTTTCCCCCTCCCGGAAGGCCAGGGCCACCTTCTGCCGCAGAAAGGTGCCCAGATCCCGGCCCTTCTTGGTCTCGTCTCTCGGCCACTCTTCACACAGCCGGAGGAAGCGGCCGTACCGAGTAGCAGACATGTTGACTGTCACGGACACGCGCGGCTGGGGGAGGGAGCTGTGTGGTAACAGCGAGCTTATGAAACACTGGCTCTTTACGCGTCGAGAGAGTTGTGGACCGCGGGGGGGAATTTAAGCGTGGATGCTAATTTCACGTTATTCTTGAAATACAAAAATAAAAACATTGTTTTACACAGACGTCTAGCTTTCTAGAGACCCCTGGTCTTCAAGGGCTCGAATCATTGGCGGTTTTACTAGGAAACCTTATTTACCGGTGAACGAGTGTTCCGTATGTGAACAGCGCCAACTACTTAACAGTGTGTGTTCAGTAGTTGGGTGAGATAAACCGCCATCATCAAAAAGATGTTAGCCTATCAAAAATATTCAACGGAATGCCAAAGATGAGAAACTGCTGATGTCAATCTGGTATAGTACTGTTGGAGTACAGGCTGAAGTTCAGTATTTTCTTTGAGGGTCACTCTCTGTCCACTCTCCTCTGACCTGTATCGTACCTTGATCTGTCTGCCTCAGGTTCTGAGTGGGGCTTTGTGCCCAGTATTGCCAGAGCTAATGAGGAGTGAGGAGACAGGGTCTTGGATCTGCGATCAGACAGAGGGCACACTGGTTCCCATTAAGTCCTCGAATGGTGTTTTGGTACCTGCACTGGTTTCCAGCACCACTTGATCTGGTCTGTCCTGTTTTTTGAACCCTGGACCCCTGGCAGGAGGAAAGACCCTGACTCTCCGGTGGCACAAAACACGCACCTACACAGGAGAGCAGAACACCCCCCCACACACACTTTAATACTCACTGTGCTGACAATTATAACAATGGAAACGTATTACACTTTGGTTATAGACACGTTACAGAGTCTTCACATACAGCAATACAAATTGAAAAGTAAAAGCCTAACTAAGAAGCTAAGTTTTGGTTTATACTTCAATGATGCCGGTGTCTCAGTAATGGTTGGAGATGCTGCCTCATGACTGTTGGGTCCCGAGTTTGATTCAGGACTGGGAAAGATTGTGTGGAGTTTGCATGTTTCCCTGTGTCCACGTGGCCTTTCTCAGGGTGCTCCAGTTTCCTTCCACCCTTCAAAGCCATGCTGGCTGGTTAATTTGTTCCTCTAAATTCACAATGTGTGTGTGAATATCTTATAACTCACAGCCATTAGTATGAGTAAGAATTGGGGACCCATCTCTCTGCAGTGTGAGTTGCTGGTTTTTAAGGCACCTGTGTACAGATCACTCAAGTCGTGCATGATACAGCGATCAGGTATCTTGAAAGCTTCAGCTCCAGGACTGATGTCGGTTTACTCTATTTTTGACCTTTTGGCATCTCCCTGTGCCCCCCTTCTCTCTCTGATCTTTTTAACTTGCAGTAAATGAACAACAGACCAACAAGTTCCTCCAACTGGAGTGCATGAGCCAGTCAGAGTCTTTGTCTACAGTCTTTATACATCATCCAGCCCTGGCGAGGTCACTCTTCAGAAAGCTGCCCGCCAGTGGGAGTCGTCATTCTCCGTCGCGGATCTCCTTCAGGATACCAATGAGGTTGTCCAGGCCGAAGATGTAGCCCTGGTCTGGGCCGTCGTAGGCAGGGGTGTGGGAGTGGTGGGCGCCGCGGAAGGTGGTGTGGGCGAAATCGATCATGCGGACGTCCACGCTGGGGGAGGCGGAGGGGCTCTCCACACCCTCGTAGATGAGCAGCAGGGAGCTGGAGTAGAAGCGGTAGGAGCCCTGGCGCTGGAGGACAGCGCGCAGCTGGCCGAGCCGCTGCAGAATCGGGCCGATCAGCTCGCGACGCACCCAGCGCCCGTTGTGCAGGAACTGGCACAGCGCCTGCCGCAGACCCGCCCCCGACAGCGTCCGACCGTAGTACTTGTTCCGGCACAGGAAGTGGTCAGAGGTCACCTGGAACACCTGTGGGGAAGAGCTGCGGAGGGTCAGCAGAGTCGTGGACTGGAGCAGAGAGAGGAGGAACGTGGCAGGGGAGAGGGGAGAGGGGAGAGGGGAGAGGAGGGAGGGGTGGGACAGAGGAGAACCAAAAGGGCTGGAGAGGCGGGAGCAGACAGACAGACAGAAGGGCAGGGCAGGCTGCTGTGCCTTACTTGCATGCCCCCCAGCCGCAGGCCGAGCGAGGAGGAGGTGCTCTGCTCACACTTCTTCATGTGTCTCCTCTTCTTCTCCTCGGGTGCGTCGTCGCCGTGCTGCCGTGTGCCCATCTTCAGGTCCAGCACACAGGGACGCATGAATGGCCACACCACGTTCTCCAGCAGCACGAACCCTGAGCACAGCGTCAAGGAGAGAATGCCTGCAGGCCTGGGAGGTTGCGATCAGGGTGGATCTCTGAATTTAATGACTCACTGCTGACCTTGTGCTGTTGTGCTTATTTTCACAACCAGTTTCCCTTTGTGTTTATTATCTGCCACAGACCCTCTGTGTGTCACTGAACCTGGATTCTGTTGTAGTTTGTTTCTTTTTTTGTTACTCATTTTTGCTGATTGGCTGCTACTGTTACAGTTGTTCCATTGATGTGTCTTGTGTATAAATCAACTAGTTCTCTGCACAAGGGAATTCTGGACAGATTGGCATTTGCTGTGTGTACTGGTTACTGAGGGAACGCGTGGGGTACCAAAATGTGCTGCATTGCAGTCTCCAAACGGTAGAAATTTAAAGAGCCAGCTGGTGCATCTTTCAGGAATTTCATAAAAACGGTCACTAGCTGTGCTTATGGTTATAGGGGATTTCTTTTCATTATGCTTTTAAAGAAATATCAAGCAGTGTTTCTCAACTGGTCAGCATTGCTCCGGGGACGGGTGCCGATCTGTGGACCAGGGGTTGAGGAAGATGAATCTAGAGGAAGTATTTGTCTCCAAGCTTTATGGGCCCTGGATTCCATCTAGAATTCCTGATTCTGCTGCCTCAGACTCGGACTTGCATGGCTGCTCCTGGTAAGCGATGTGGAGAGGCAGGATACTCCTGTCCACGAATGGTTAGACCTGACTTTCCTATTGTGCTCTTGTTCCTTCTGTCTAAAACTGCTGCTGGTTTCCGAGTCTGTCAGCCTGAAAGGCAGCAGTGTTTGGTCTTTGTTCTGGTTTGACATAATAATAATAATAATAATAATAATAATAATTGCTTACACTTATGATGCGCTTTTCTGGACACTCCACTCCATGAGCAGTGGACAGAGCGAGCGGCAGTTCAGTGCCCTGTGTTGTGTTTCTTGCAGTTTGTCCTTGCTCACGATACTCCATGTTGCTCAGGACACATGTCGGAATGATTCTGCAGGAGGCCTGGATGCTTACAGACCTCTAGGAATAGACTTCCTGAGCTGAAATTGTCTGACAGCTAGTCCAAGCAGTGGGGCTTGTGGGATTGATGACCACAAGGGGCTGCTGTTTCCCTTTGAGTGATATCCAGTTCTTGCAAGACCGAAGCATAGGGAAAGTGAAAGGGAGACGATTTAACAAAAACACAAGAGTCGTAAAAGATACAGTGCAGCACGTTGGAGGCGCCCTGAGAGGACATGCGGGAGAGCTGCGCACGGTGGCAGTGCAGGCCCCAGGGGTTGTGGCTGTTCTGCTCTGAGGGCTTGCTCTCATTCCCATTGGGGTCCTCCATGTGGAAAGGCACGTCCGAGCCGAGCCCCCTCCCAGTGCAGCCCAGAGTCCTGGGAGGAGAGAAGGGCACAGTCACCAGCTTTACCCCACCCAGTGGTTCCTGGATATCATTTACTTGTGAACTAAATTAAGTGGTTCCTGGACATCTTTTGTGCTCTAGAATTTTATGGAAATTTGACTCAGCTGTTTACATTCTTTTAAGCAGTTACTCATTACTTCTATGAACTGGGCCTAATGGGACTGGAGTGCTGATGTGTTTGTGAGACATGAAGGACCAGAGTGCTAAAAAACAGTGCAGGGTTGTATTTCACGGTGACTTTGTTAGTGTTGGATTATCACATAAGAAAACAATGAGTGAGAGCAGTTGATTGAGCTCTTCTGATCTGGTCATGTTCAGTTTGTGTCATAGTCGGAATAAGATCCTGTTCTGTTAGCTCTGCTGGTGTACTGTACCTTAGCTGTGCACTTCTCTGTCCTTTTCCTCTTCTGTAGCTCACCTGTCATGGTGGGATCTGTCCTGCAGGGGGCTCTCTCTGATTTCCTGGTGATCAGGACTGCTGGCCTTGGTTTTCTTGTGCCTGTGGGCCCTGGGAGATGGCGGAGCTGGGCTCTGGTTGTCCTTATGGGGAGAGGCCACCAGTGCCAGTTGCCCACTGCTGTCTCTCTCCAGGCTCACTGAGATCAACCCTATGGGGAGCGGAGGGTCAGGGAGTTTGACATGGCTTAACTCTAAGTGCCACCACCCTCACCCCACAGTCCAAGCATCCTGTGAACAGAGCAGCTTCTGCTGTTACTCATATTCCTCCTGTAAAATCTATTTTTGTGGTTTATTGCCTCTATACTGCACTAATGCCAATGCACCCCTGTCACTCCTCTTATAATGTGCACCAGTGAAGGGCTAGTGTGTGTTTTAATGCAAGTCAAATTTCTGAGAAATCAGACTATCACATATTATCATATCACGATATCCTATAGGCTAAGAGTGGCTTCTTATTCAGTAAAAGGGAATTTTTATTTTTTATAAATCCTGTGTTTTTAGATTGTATCCTTGGCACGAAGTAGTTAGTGAAAGCCTTGTAGTGCTGCCTGCTTGAATCTTCTCTCGTGAAGCCAAGAAAGTAACCTAGAAAAAACAAATAAATGAGTGGAGCTTGAGCACAAAGAGACTTGGAGAGAGAGGATCATAGGGGCAGACCCAGTGGCCGCTGTCTGTGGGTGCTGGCACTGGTAAGGAGAAACACATCGCATAACAGGACTGGAAATACAAGGTAACGTCATTTCTTGAATCAATGGATTATCAATCCTAATCCTGCTGCTTTGGCTGTTAAATTCATGCAAGTCAAAATGTGCATTACATAAACTGTTCTTAGTAGGATTCTGCAACTGCTTGATTTTGACAGCCCCCCACACTCCGCCCCCTCACCTTGTGTACCCAGTAACCCTTTGGCCTGGCCCCCTCCCAGAACCCTAGAAGCAGCACTGCTGTTTCTGCTGAGGCAGGGGTGTCTTTCCCTGTACAGGTTATTTTGGTTTTATTGCTGTGTTCACTTGCTCTCCCAGGCTAAAACAGCCCCGCTGAGGTGCTCCCCCTAAATTTCTTGTCTCTACAGCTGGGTGTTCAGGTTGTCATCCCTGTCTGCCCCATGGCCTGGAGCTCTGTAGGTAAGCACCAGCACTGTGCCCAAGGCCAGAGCCTACTGCAGACCACACGGTCTCCTTCCACTCCCAGTCAAACTGTAGGAAAGAGTTAAATCTAAGTAGACAGAGTTAAATCTGGCAGTTCATCCTTATCTTGGTGAAGAGGAGACTTTGTTGAGATTTTAGGAAGAACGGTCATGACTCTGGAGATATTTTCTAAAATATTTTTTTCTCAGATTTTTGCCTGTTATAATAATAATGCAACAAATTTGGCCCAACCAAATGCAGCTGCCCTGCTGGCTTTCTCTACCTGTCTTTACCAAGGTGCAGTGGGGCTGGGGTGACTTATGGGGCGACAACTAGCTGGAAACTGTTGAAGCGCACTGTTAGGAATCAAATGGTTCGAATATTCCTCTAATTCAGGCTCCAATGGCAGCAGCCCAGAAACCCAGGGAATAGAATTTCTCTCAGGGTGGGTAACCTGTACAAAGTTCTCCCACACTTGTGCAACTCCTCAGCAACCACAACCTCTAATAAACACACAAACAGCAATGATGGAAGGCATCCTGTGTGTGTTCACCAGTACAGGGGTACCCCATCTGTGCTGCCTCTTCTCAACACGCAGAATGCTGTTATTTCCAGTTAACCCTAGATGTTTAAAACACCACTGCTGGGACAGCAGAGGCTCAGTGGATGAATATGGAAGTTCCTGGCTATGGAGTTAGGGTTTATCTTATCTGTTTTATTGCGTTTTGCATGTGTTGGGGAAATTTGCTGCTTTGCTATTCTTGGGACCAAGTGTACTGTGTGTCGAGACAGTACACTTGGGCTGTGGTGCAGACAGGATTGTTGCAGTCCATTCCTAGTGTACTGCAGTGTATAGGCTGTCCCATATGGACTGTGATAGCACTGATCTATAATATATAGTGTGGCTAAAAAAGTCAACATCGGAGGACAGCATCTCTGTAACTGTCTGTCCAGTTTACTTGATGGGATCATGTGAATGGTTACAGACAGATTCTTCTCAGAGGTGATTCCAAAATTCCACCATCCTCATGTTTCTCAGCTAATGACTTTTAACCCCTAGCCAGAACCAGCCTTCAGCCTCTGGCAGGTGTTAATTATATTATCAATACAAGCTGTGCATGTTGACCTAGAACACTTTAGAATAAAAAAAAAACCTTTTCCTTTTGCTGTGATAAGATACTAACAAAAGAATAGTTGTCTGGGTTGTCGGCCTGCAAGGATATTACCACCTCTGAAACATTTTGATGTTTAGTTTGTTTAGTTGCGTACAGAAAGGGCCAAGTTGTACAGCCTGTTCTCTAGTCTGGACAGGATGTGATCTGTCCAGCTGGTATGAGTCAGTGGGGTCAGTTATTACGTCCACCCCACCCCCCACCCCCCTCCCCATCCTGGAGTCAACAGGGTGTTAAATGTGAAAGGAGCCCCTCATGAGAGCGGAATGCAGGAGACACTGGACACCAGATCAGATCCTCCTTTCACAGAGCAGTCACGCTAGCTCTGAGGGACCATCTGCAAACTCCCCTTTTCTTTTTCAAATGCACAGTAAATTTTGTGTGTGTACCCAAGGCTTTTCTCTGTGGTGCAGACCTTTCATAATAATTGTTAGAGCAAGCCAACTATTGTACATGTATCTTATTTGTGTGGCCGTATAGTTATTACATATCATCCTTGGCAAAATAAAATATCTATCAGCCAGTGATTACGTACACAAGAGTCTACAGGACCTAAAATCTGAAGTGGCTCAAACTGGAGTTCTGTTTGATAGGCTGTTTCCTGTAGTGTTGTGCTACAGCCTACAGTCTGTCTCTGCAATTCCTGTAATGGGTGCCAGGGTGTTGCTGTAGCTGTGGGAGGTGACTACAGAAAGGCAGGCTGACTTCTGACCTGACACAGAGTTGAGAACCTCCCAGCTTGCATTACTCGGGGTCTGGGCCCAACACTGCACATTAATGGGGCCTACAGCTCTCTTTCTTTGCTACAGTTTAACTGGGAGTGCAGTGGTCCTCACTGTTGACCACAGGAGGGACTGTGACTGATATTTCTGGACTGGGTCTTGGAGCTTAAGGGCAATTTTCTTTGATATCGGTGTATATTTCTTTAAGTAAGATAAGGTTTAAAATGCAAATTCTAATAATGTCAAGAGACAAACTTTGCTATTGTTTTATCCTTAGATTGTCCTAGCACTTCTCCATTTTGTATTAGTGCTGGAACAGCAGCCTTAGCTTCCCTGTGCCCTGAGGCAAGAGCAGTTTGCACTGGCCCGCGTTTCAACAGGGCTCTGAACCACTATCTGATCCCTTCAGCCTCAACAGCCCCTAAAATACCTAGCACTTCACGCCTCAGACTGCATTCCTGATGAATATTTTTGGGGAAACCTGAACCCTGACCCTATTTTTCATACGTGCTCAGAGGGGCGTCGCTGGCTGGGGTGCTGTGCTGGGCGGGACTTATGATCCAGGTTCAGACAGCTATAGAGCAGACTTTCTAGTACAGCCTGCACTGGCAAATGTTTTCATGTTTTTTTAACAGTTTTACTATGGTAAAAGTGTAGTAGACAGCAGTGAAAGTAGGGTAAAACACTACCAAGGAGGCTCTGGTCCTTGAGAGGAGAGGATCCAATCTGAAAAGCAGAATTCTGGACCATCTATCCTGGTTCCCAGACATTGTAGGCATCCTGCCTGCTCTCCAGCATCAGTGAATTCATTTCACAGGTTGAATTCATCATTTCAATAGAAAATAATGTGGAATAATGTGGTTGGGTAGTTTAAGTGAAACCACTGCCTTAATGTTTGCTGCAGCTTGTCAGCCTTTTATTTGGCTCCACTTCAGAAAGTCTGTACATACTAGGTCAGCCACAGTCCCATGAACAGTCTCCTTTGATAATGTCCCATTGAAGTGATTTAGTCCTGTCAGACTGGTTTCTGTCCACCTTTCTTTTTCTGTTTAAAATGCAGGATCTGCACTTGGTTTTCTGATGTTGGGGCCCCAATCTAGAATGGTCAGCTAGCGGCAAATCCCCGGGCTAAGGCTCATGGGAACCATCACGCAGCGCTACTGTCTGCTGAAGAACTGCCGAGGCCTCTGCTGTACCATTTAGGTCTGTGGATGTCCAGTCAAGGTCAGAGGCAACTGATTTACAGCACTCCTCACCATTTTCTCTTCTACCCCCCACACACAGCACCAGGGGGACAAGGTTTACTGGTGTGACAGCCTGGATTTGAGCTGCTGTTCCTCAGGCTACAGGACCCTCTACCTGTATGCCATGCCATGAAGAAGTCTGTACTGGATTGGCCGAAGTGGTCTCTGGCTGTTATTGCTCCAAATAGGGTTACAGGGTGATGCATTATCCTGGAGGCACATGTCAGCGTTTTGCTGATGACAGGTCACAGATTCTCTGTTAATTCCATCATGTGCGGCAGCTGGACCTCCTGCCGTGTGCATAATTAATTAATTCATCAGCCACGAGGTGCCCAAGGATAGGAACTGATTTACTCTGCTGTTGCAGCTCAGCAGAGTTTGTGGCCTTTGCTCCCACATCACTCACTGCACGGAAGTAGCAAGACCTCTAGTGAGACACCACATGCCTTGATGCTGCAGCCGTAGCTCCACAGTAGGCAGAGGATCTGTGTCGGTTCACAGGTCATTCTCAGTTTTTTTTAATACACTAACTACTTTTCATGACCACATCAGAACTCCTCAGTCGCTGTTTTTATTGTTTTTGACGTGACTCACTCTTGCCAGCATGCCCAGCTTTTTGCATAAGCAGAGGAGTTGTATCTTAGCCTAGGCTTCGTGCATGGCATTTCTGAACCATGTAACTAATCTAATTAATGACAAATTAATGCCTGGGCTATTCAGTGCTGCTGGTCACAATCTTTAATCCCTGAAACACACAGCTGTCAGTCACAGCTAGTTTCCTCCTCTCCACACCTGTCAGTCAAGTTTCTAATGAGAAATCTGAGTGCTCCACTCGGTCTCTGGAGGCCTGACCCCGCCTTGTTCGCAGACACATCTGCATTTTCTACCAGACAAGGATGGAGGCTGGGTTCTAATTTCCACTGGCCCATTCTAATTTGATCCTTTAAAACTGAGAATACAAAATATTAACAAAGAACTTTAAGGTGCTCGTAGTGCTCAAAATATGTTGGTAGTTCATTCACCTGTAGAAAAGTTTAAGCAAAAGGGTAGAGAAATTTTCCACCATTCACAGAGGCTTGGATCTTTAGAGCCAGGATGCAGAGATCATGTCCTCGGTCTTCATTCTTCACTGGACTTCAGATTACCAGCAGAAGTAGTTATTTGCTCAGTCTGGTCGGTTCAGCGTTTTCCACAGGCATGTGTAAAGAGATAGACCTATCGGCCCACTCAAGTAGTGTGGGATTTCAGTTACTCCTCTGATGCTCTCGTGCCTGTCTGCCTAAGATGGGCTGCCTTTGCTTGAGAATAGCCTGAGAGGCCAATAGAGAATGCAGGTGCCCTGGAACTAAATTTAAGAAACTGAGCAACATCACAAAAGATCTGGGTCTTTGGATCCAGCAGTCCCAGTTTACCTTCTGCCAGAGTAAACTGGGCCAGGTGGGGCAATGTTCTGGGGGGTAATCGTTTTCCTGGGCTACCTGTACACACATGGTCTGCATGGGGCTTAGACAGGCCTGACAGAGGAACAACACAGCTGTTCTACAGCTGCTGTTCACATTCACCAGCGCAAAACTAAAGACATTTTTCTATTTAGCTTTTACTTTCAATAAATATTGTAATATAGTAAATTTCACAAGTTTAACTAATGGTGGAATTAGTACAAAAAGCCTAGTGGATATATATTAGGTTATTACCTCTAACTTAACCTGTAGGATAGTTTGGTCATGCCCATTTTGCACATGTTAGATCTTAAAAATAACACCCATTCTTGAGCACAAGATCTAGATGTCATAACACAGGGGTGTCCAGCCCTTGTTCTTGACAGCAGAAGTTCTGCAAGTTTTATAAGGAACTTTAAATGGTCAATCAGCAGGGATCTGGAAAAGCCTGTTTACTTCCTGTAATTAAGCAGCAGATTGACCTAGGTAAGTCATTTGGAGCTCAGCTGAGGTGACAACTACAGCTCTTCAGCACGAAGGCTGGGCACCACTGACTCGTGAGTTTTCATTTTGAAGAAACCCCTGGCAGCTGCCTGTCTCCGTTGCTCTTGCTCACCTTTGAAGCGAGGAGTGAAGGCCTGCATCTCGGGGGGCAGGGACTGGTAGAAGCCCAGCTCATTGGAGAAGAGGGGCTTGCAGATGGTCGTCTCATTGTAGCGCATCATTCCAGCGTGCCCCCCAACCTGGTGTGTGAAGGGCTCCAGCCGAACCCGAGTCCGCAGCTCCCCATCTTCCACCCCGTTCAGGAGAACCATGCCCGCATGTGGGCCTGCCAGGCACTGGGAGGCTGGGATCAGCCTGCTGTCCACCACCCAGGGATGGGCAGCTGGCTTCAGGACACTGGGAGATGGGGAAGGGGTGCCCCCAAACTTCTGGGGTTCTCTATAGAGGGGAGAGGGCTGGGCTTCCAGGAGCTGAA
Source organism: Atractosteus spatula (assembly GCF_055471065.1). NCBI lineage: Eukaryota > Metazoa > Chordata > Actinopteri > Semionotiformes > Lepisosteidae > Atractosteus > Atractosteus spatula. The sequence continues at coordinate 43,308,308 of NC_142712.1, read as the reverse complement.
CTGCTGCAAGAGAGGGATTTGGAATATAACTGACCTGATATCTTTCTTGGTCCTTTACAGCCTACAGCCCTTGAGCAACGAAGTGAGAAGCCTCCTGTGTGCTAACTCTGTAGGGGGATGGACCTGGATTGGGTGGAGGAACCGTTTTCACTCTGTTGCTCTGTGCAGGTAATATTGGCTGTTTTCTAATTTACAATCTAATAATAAAGCCAAAAAGGCTGTTCTGTTTGTTTTTGGAAACTGATCAGTAATATAGCTAAACCAATGTTGTATGTCGGTTTTAATGTCAAGTGCAAAGTGCTTTCTTCTTCTTGTGATTTAGATCGTCTTCATTTTCTAATCTGTTTTCAGCAACATATGTAAAGAAAGAGCATTTACAGAATAAAATGTTGGTTTATTTTACATATTCAAGTACAGTGTCATTTTCTAGGGTACATTTTGGCTGTTTAAGGTGATATAATATGAATCCTAATATACTTGAAGGGGCATTCTTAATCTGACAGAAAACACAACCAATAAAATTGGCATGCAGGGGAGAACTCTATAAATATGGCTTTAGACATTTTTTTATTCCTTTTCTTCAGGGTGAATACAAATGTAATTGCATTGAGTCATGTGGCTAACAGGACTCTTTTTGGGGTCTCTGCATTTTGAATCATTGTTTGGACTTTGAAATTGTTCCACATTTCAAAGGATTTCATATAATAACAGAATGACATAATAGAATGTCATCTATTAAAACTAGTCACACTTTACTGGGATTACCCTGTCATCTTTAAATCACAGGCTTTAAAAATGCATTTCAAACACGAATAAAGGAGAGTAAAGAAGCAATTACCTGTTGAGGAAGACAGAGAACAGAGTATAGGTAGCGAAGACAAAATGACAGCTGACCACTGTTCTTGTCTGGCTCCGCTGTTACAACTGACCGATGTTCTTGTCCAGTTCTGCTGTGGCCGCTGGCCACTGGGCATGTCTGGCTCCTTCGTGACACCTGTCACTGTGCTGGTCCGGCTTGGCTGTGGCCGCTGACCACTGGGCTTGTCCGGCTCCTCCGTGACAGCTGACCACTGGGCTTGTCTGGCTCGGCTGTGGCAGCTGACCACTGGGCTTGTCTAGCTCTGCTGAACAGCGGCTGTGTCTCAGTCCCTGTGTGTGTATCTCTCTCAGCTGTCTCTGTATACCAGTCCTGTGTGTAGAGAAGAGTGTGAAGCTCTGGCTGCCTGGAAGGTCGACACAGTACATACTGGCGCAACAGCACGGCTGACGCACTCCCTCCCTCCCTGACAGGTGCCCACACGCGCAGGAATATTTTGCCACAACCGTGTGACCTTAGAGGCCATGTGTCGAGACTGTTTGTGTCCTAAGGCAGGATCAAATTTCCTTTCTGGAAAGCGACTTTTTTTATACATCAGACTTCTTGATTTTCTGAATGGTTTTGGGTATTATTGGCTAAAATGGACATGATTTATTTTTGTGGTCTTTTAAAGCTAAGAATTTACCAAACAGATGTGATTCAAAATACAGCAGCTCATATCTTTTTTGTACTTGAGCTTTTCATTCCTGCATGGGAATGTTACATTTATGCAGTTAATCAAGCAGTCAAACTAATTAAGTCAGGGAGGGACCCCTTGATCGCTTGGAAAGGAATGACCAAGTTCAGAGTCTCAAAGCCCTGCTGTGAGTGTAAATACAGACTACAGCTTTTGTTTGACTTTTGAGAGACAAAGGTCTGGGCCAGAAGTCTGACCTGTCCCGGGACAGACGGAAATCTGGGATAGAACTGTGACAAGTTCGGGTAGTTGTGGACACATTTCACAGATGTACCTTTCTCAACAGGAAACAGATTTGCTAGCTCTTGTGAGTTGTAGGTAAATGTCTCCTGAACACAACCCTTACATAGCAGGGAAATTTATCCCTATAAGCATAAGCCTTCTATAATATCTTTACATGTTAAAAAAAAAAACTCTGTAAAGAATTCAGTAACATTCCATATCTGCTGAGATTAACTAAAATCTTAACCTAATTGTCCGATGAGGGTGCTGCTGAATTAACTGCTTGCAGATGTTTTTAAAAAAATCTTATTTTGACAGATATTGCATTTGTATTAATTTGCTTTTAATGGTGAAAAATGACAGGTTACACCAATCCTGCCTTTTTCTGGAAGAATCATTTGTGATATGTGTTTGTATCTCACAACACAAGATGTTTTGTAGACTGACCTGCAGTTAAATCAGTATGGTTTGTGTCGGTTCTGCTACAGATGTATTTGTTCCGGCTTGTTGACCTACATGTTTTGTCAGGCTTCAGGTTACAGAATCAATTTGCATCTGTGGTCAGCGGGAGACAGGAGAGAATGTAATTCATTACAGTTAAAAATAAAAAATGAAAAATAAAGTGATTTATGGGGCTGAGTGACAGCCGGTTATTAACTCATGCAGCCTTTAAAAGGAGAGTGGGCAAAGCTGCATGCTGTCCAGACCAGGGGCAGCACTGCCCTCTGCTGGTGGGCCCAGGACATGCAGCGCAAAGAAACCTAAAAAATGTAATTGAATATAGTTCCGTGTCAGCTTAGATGGGCACCGGTTTCATTGCATAGCTGAGGTTTATGGATCCTTTTGAAACTGAATAGTCCATCACTTTTGACACTAAATGCAATATTGCAGTACCCTAAATTCTTATTAATTAAAATACATTTAAAATATTGGGAAACAGAAACCTAGCTTCTACGCCATGTGGTAGTGTTAACATTTGGTTGCAGTGGAAGGGAATTCTCAATTCACTTCAGGGAAAGTTTCTTATACTACACTGATTTATCCCTGATGGCTCTTATCAATTAGTGATGACTAAGATGTTTTATTGGCTTAAATGTACAAGATAGGGTTTAAAAATGTTAATAGCTGCCACTTTGCCTTTGATTTACATTGGCAGTGCTGAGCTCCGGCCTACTCCCTCTCAAGATATCTTCCACTTTTATAACTACTTTACTAAAACATTTGATTTCCTTTTTTGCCTCTACATTTGCAGCTGCTGCGCCTTCAGTACTGGTGCTGTGAATGCTGTGAGGCCATTCTCTCCTGCCTGGCACTCTTTTGACTTCAGTCACAAACCCAACACACCGATGTTGTGAAAATAATGAAAATTTATTTCAAACATAACATGGGTTATTAATGGCAAATGATGCAAGAATGACTGAAAAATACCCCCTCCTCCTTCACAGAGTCAGCCTCCTGTGGCATCGCTGGCACAGACGCCCGATTCCAGGGGACAGATCGCTGCGTCTGGAGGAAGGCCGGGCTGTCAGTGTGAGTAACTGCCGCTAACCTCAGGGTGGTCACCCCAGCTTCACCTCGCACACCTGGCTTGCAGGGAGCCCTGTCACAAAGTCACTGCCTCCAGTCAGGCAGGGTGCTCTGTTCATCAAGTCCAAAGTCAGTGCCTGTGCAATACACATCTCAGCATTGTACTCCACTGCCAGATGTAGATTTATCCTCTAGACCCCACAGCTGGGTTAGGCTCTCATCTCCACACTGACACATTGAGAGTCTTGTCACCTTCTGCATCTTTGCTTTATTTGTTTAAGCATTTGTTTATCCCTTCAGTGCACTGAGTGTATACAGCTGTAGGTCACTCATGATAAGGGCATCACTAAACAAATAATTTAATAAGAAGCAGCACCATTCTGATATGGAACAGGCCTTTTAACCAATCTTCTAATTGGCTACGGAGAAGACTGAGAACATTTAGCACTAAAGTGTTGAAAAACCATTGCTTAGGATACCTGAACACAGATTCTCACTGGAGTGTTTTTGGATCTGTGCATTCCCGCTTGGTGTGTCGGCAGGGAGGAAGGGAAAGGAAAGTGGAAGGGACTTTGGCTCAAGAGGGTGAGAGGAGAAGGCTTCTGTTTGAAGAACACACTGTTCTCTAAAACCAACAGCAGTTTTTATGATCAGCTCATGAAGAATCAGTTTCAGAATTAACTTTTTTATATTTGTCTACAAAGAAAAAAAAACAACAACTGTTCAGCCCTGCCAGCTCCATATTCCAGAAAACATTCGAGAAATGTCTCAGGAGTCAGAGGCTCCAAGTCCGCCCTCTCCAGGATTCAATCCAGCACAGAAGGCATATCTGCAAGACATCCAACTGCCTGGCTGATGCTCCCGAAAGGACAAAACCAGAAACCAGGATCTGCAGGAAAGACTGAAGAGTCCCCTCCATCTACAACACCTTCAAAAATAAAACTAACAGATAAAGATACCAAAGATTCTCATCTTCCCGTTCTTTTCCGGACGACTTATTTTTAAGCAGCATGTCTGGTCGAGACAACAAAGCCACTACACAGGATGACTATCAATGAGGAAGACGGCTTTCGAGTTTTATCAATAGAAAGAATTGACCATCTTTTCAAATAGCCAGCTTTGTCACAGCTCCTTTTATAAATTAATCCCATCAGTCTAGTGCAGAGGCAACTGAATGAGACTATAGTGTTGTGTAACCCTGTCTAGCTTGTTCATTAGGTTACTGTTCCTGAGGATGGCAACTTACTGCTGAATCCCAGGTGGAGCCTTTAGGTTATTCAGGCCTCCTGCCCAAAACGAAAACCAGCCAAACACAAAATATTCCCTTTCCTGAAAGATCAGTCCAGTCTGAGACACCACCGCCACCCTGGGCTGGCTGCTGCTTGAGGCACAGCTTGTGAGCGTGTGCTGTGTTTCGGCTTAAGGTGGAGGGGGTTGTTCATGCTCCCCGACACCCCCTAGCTGGAGTCAGACATCTCTGAGGGCTGCGTCCAGCGCCACACCAGGAAGTCCTCTCCGCCCACGCGGTGGCTCTCTGTGCGAATCCGCGACTCGTGGGACGCCAGGAACTCCACCGCCTTGTCCCACACTCTTCGCATTCGCCGTCTGCAAGAACAGACAGAAAGCAGGAAGATGTGACAAAGGACCCCCAAACCCTGGTAACTGTTGCAGATCAATGTCTGCCCATCCTCTTCTCTCATTAAATCTGAGTACTTTTTATCCCCATGTGCTTTCCAATCCCATTTTCCATAAATATCAGAACGTAGCGTTCAATCCTTTATCATCAGCCAGCACACATACACATTCGTACAAATAAAAACAAAATTAACAGTTCTCACAAATGTTTAAGTAAAAAAAAAACCAAGAAAAATGGCTTTTCATTTTGCAATGTGCCGTTACAGAAGTGGCATGTGGAAGACTGGCGTCCTCCTCAGAGGGCTGGACGCATGGCAGGACAGAGTCTGACCTGTTCTGTGGAGGGATGAGGGAATCCCGGATGTGGGGGATTGGAACATACGGAAGGGGCTCCAGTCCCTGATCCCAGTCCTTATAGTGTTCCCGGACCGCAGCTGCAAAACAGCAGAGCCTAGTGCTCAATGACCATACAGTACAGCACAGCCCATGACACACAAAGCCACGTGCAGCCCAGCCAGCACCACTCACACACAATAATTGAGCACCTGTGTGAAGAAGGACAGAGATGTGGGGGCCTGGGCAGGCCACAGGGTGTGCAGAGCCCCATAGGACGCTATATGACACAGGTCATGAACAGGCTTTATGAAGGGCTTTTTAAAAAGGTAAACCAGTGTCTCTAAAAAGCTGTAGTAAATTACACAAATCTAAAACCCAAAATGTTTAAAAGTCAAATTACAGGATATTATACCACTTGTATTGTACTGAGAATTTGAGGTCGGGTCTGTATGTGTTTTATGGCTATTTATTCAAAGGCAGAAGCTCAACTTGGCCTTTACTGTTTAAATAATGTGGATTATCTGACAAGGGACACACAAAACTTGCTGATGTGTAAAATCCTGCAGGGGCCTGGGGTTCATATAGAACACAGCTTGCCCAGGAAGTGCACAGGCCAGTCAAAGCCATCAGCTATACTACTGTCTTCGACCAGTCCCCTGCCCCCCCCCCACCAACACCTGCTCATCGGCGCCCCCCTGCTGCCCAGCATACCGATGATCCTGTGGACCAGCTCGTACATGGCCTGCTCCTCCTCCTGCAGCCGACGCCAGCGGTACCTCAGCAGCACCAGCACCCCCCACATGACACCCAGCGCTGTGGAGACACACACGGAGGCTCACAAACCGCAGGGAGACGTGCAGCCCAGCTCCATACCCGTGACTCCAGTGTCTCCTGGATTTTGGGCTGCCTGAGCTCGTCATTTAACCCTTAACTCCACTAATTAATTGCTCACTTTGAAAGTTTGTTTAAACTGTTGGGAAATTCACAAGTGACACGAGTTGTACAACATTTTAGGTTCTGTTTTGCTCTCCAGTCTTATCTTGCACCTACAGTACATGTGAAGAACATTTCTAAACTCAAACTCCCCAGACTCTTGCACTGTACAGGAACTGAGCAGGGGCGCACCCAGAATGAAGATGAAAGTCCGCTGGAGGGCAGTGACTAAGGCCAGGCTGAGCCGGCATTCGAGGCTCCGGAAGGGCCAGGAGGACTGGACGCACTGGACTGCCTGCACGGACACCACCGGCTCCGAGGGGTCCTCTCCCACCAGCCTGGGACAGACAGAAGCACACTGGAAAGGTAAGGGGCGAGAGGATGCCACTCTGTATGTCTGGGTGCAGGAAGCTGACAGTAAAGACAGGCAGATGAACAGATGTGAGCAGACAGACACCGGACCACAGCACAGACAGATGAGCACAGAGAACTAGAAACCTAATTTTATGCTGGGATTTTGACTTTTTAGGAAGTTTTGAACTATTTTAATTCAAGAGACTTTAATAGCTCCCCTTCCTTTGAGAGAGAGGCAGCTGATCTCCACGTTAATTAACAAACAAGAGCTTTGACTAATTACCACCTTCTGATTTCTCACTGGAGCAGGTTTGATAATACCTAACCAAGCCTTCTTGGAGTTCTTAACTTTGAGCACTTACTGAATTCCCAGGTCTGTCTCACTCTGGAGAATCCATTCCAGCGCTGCCTCCAGCTTGCTTGCATAGTCTCTGTTTAAAATCTGCTGAAGAGATTTCAGTTCAGTTCCTGGGATGGGCAGATAACTTAATTACAGAGAAATAAAGACAGGACACGTCCACTACAGTCAGAGCAGGTGAACACAGATCTTTTAAGTGCGTGTTGAACTGATCTACACAGCTCCTGTCCTATGACAATCCTGTCATACAACTGCCTTTTAAAAGTCTCAATTCCCTAGATTCAGCAGTTTGAGAAGTGATAGCTTGGTAAATTTAAGCTTAAGTCTGCAGACTGTCAAAAGTATTAATGATGGGGGCACAGACCCTTGCTGGTCGTGACATGTTTTAAGATCAACTGGGGCAGAGTGGAGTGTGAGGGATAAACAGGCAGCTCCCATGGAAACTCTGCAGCAGCCCCTCAGCTTGCTGCATGGAAATCCTCACCTGTTTTCATAATTCAGAACTGTTCATCGTTTTCAGTTTGTTTCACACTGTCATGCTAAACTTTCCATTTTTTAAGATCTTAGCAGGTAGAAAAAAACAAAGAATTCAAATGAATGAAGTTATCGGGTCAATAAAGAGACAGAGCTGAGCTGCAGCGAGAGGCAGTGGGCGCACTGCTGCAGAGCCCAGTTCCTCAGACACGAGGGCACCACGTTCAGCACGAGTGTGTAACCAGCATCACAGGGAGGAAAGGCTCACCGCCAAGTAATTCCTCACGTCTTCGATGGGAACACATGCGTTCGTTAGTTTGGATGGGTTCCCACATTCAAAGTCACCTAAACAAGAAGAGAGAGAGTAATATGTTGCTCAATTGCTCATACAATTTTTGCATGCAAGAATCTCTTCTGGTTTCAAGACTACAGCTAGCAAGAGAAGGACCCATTTTAGTAAAACGTTTTGAAATGCTTGATCTTTTGTTCATGAATAAAACAAATCTGTGATTTCACTTAAAAACGACTCAATAAATTAACACTAGGACTGCGTTAATTTAGCTGTTCTGTTATTTGTTTGAGCACATAACTCTTAGTGATTCGGTGATATTTGCATGATTTAATGTTTCCAGAGTTTTGCAAGACTGTGACACATTATAAAGCTCTGTGTTTATTCAGCTGTCTCAGTGATCACAGGAAGTACCCACGACCTTTGTGAAAGCCATTCTGAAATTCTGTATCAAGGTGTATTCTGTGTACATTAGTAGAGACAGGGGTTAATGTGGTATGCAGATCTTTTAGACTACCTGGAGCTGGATTTCTCTTTCGCTAATGCACAGTGCCAAGCAATACTGGCCAGTTATGAATAAATGGTGTATTTACAACTGAATGCCATGCAGAGACAGTAAAGAGTATTTTTAAAATAAATTTAACAATAACAGTGTGGCGCACTAATTTATTCGACCCACTGGTTTGCATCATATGGTTAGGAGCAGGTTATTATAGGAGGGCTATATTGACACAAAGGCTCAACATCTTTGTGCCCACACAGGGTGTGCTCACTCCACACGACACGCTCACCCCACGCCCCCTCCTCCCCTCCGGCCGACACTTCACCTGCCACCTTCGCCAGGAAGCTGTACAGCTCTGACAACAACTGCAGGTGCACCCTCTGCTCCTGAGCCCTGCAGTACTGGGAAAGGAGGACAGAGGGGCAGACAGAGAGACAGGTGTTACACAAACTATGGTGCTTGACCTCCACTTAAAGACCCAGTACCCATCAGAACTGCTTTTAATACTGCATTACTACCATTATCCCTGTGTTTAACTGTGGGTGCAGTTTCCTCTATACTGTTTGAAGGAGGTGGGTCTCTGTAGCAAGTGTTGACGTGTACCGGGAGACGGAGCCACAAGTGTGGGAACCTGCTGCTGTCCCACCCCCCTCACCCCGCCTGGAGATAGACCTGTCTGCCCTCCCGGTGCTGGAGTTTGCTCACTGTCAGCAGCCAGCTGCAAGACATTCCACAAGCAAAGCACAACACCTTTTCATAGCAAGCTCTAGAACAGTACTCGCATCAAACTCATGAGTTTGGAAATAAAGTCTGGAAATACTTCAGAACCACAAAGCTCTTGACAGAAAAGCATCGACTCCGCCTCACTGGCTGCTACTCTCTTTCCTCCAGTTAAAGCCTGCCTCGGAACTTGTCACCCCAACAGTTTCTAATCTCCACTGCCCTCTTGTTACTCTTGTTGTGACCGGGGCGTTCACTACTTAATCACTTTGTGAAACTGAAAATCAACTTTCGCCTTACTGTGTCGGTCTTCCCATCGCAGTCCACGCTCAGCCCTTGAACTGGGAAAAGGGGAGAGAGGCGTTAATTTCCACAGCAACAGCAAACTGGGCAGTAACTTCAGAAAGCGGGTGAAGCGGGTATTTACTGAGACAGCGGCAGTCGGGGGTCCGGGCAGCTGGGTTACTAATAAGCCTTGGCGCTCTGACAGGGACAAGGCATGCGGATGTGAAGGACGGGTTTCTCAATCCAGAGCAACTCATTAAACGAAAGAGGAAAAGCGAATTTGCTCACTGTTGCTGTTGGCGTTCTCGGGCTGGCCCAGACTCATAGTCTTCATATAAACCAGCCAGATGAGAATCAGGCTGAGGATTACGGTGCAAGCCAGCAGGACCCGCGACAGCTGCCGCTCGCAGAAGCGATTTCGCCGGGTGGAGCCGTCATACAGCCTCTGCGCGTCCACCCTTCTGAAGAAGGAAAAGTTCGTGCTGTCGGACAGCCGCCGGTTCCGGCTGTCCTCCCGAGTATCGCGAACCCTGCTCCCGTAGTCATCATCATCTTCATCGTCGTCGTCGTCGTCCGAGTCTTCGCTGTCCTGGTGGAAGCTGGCTGTCCGCTGGCGGTGCCGGGGGCTGCCGCTGCTGTGCCGGTGTCGGGAGTGGATGTAAGACTGGCCTCTGAGGAGATGCACTCGGTTGTAGTCAGCGGTGGCCTGTAGCTTCTGGAGTTTTTTCTGGTACAGTTTCCTTGTGTAATCGGATATGGGACCCGGGCTATAACCGAAGGACTTCAGCTCCCTACGGAGCAGCTCGTCCGAGAAGGCGGCCATGTTTAGTGTCCTGGGCGGAAGTGTGTTTTAACACACCGAGGTGGGCGTTCTGGGACGCCATGTTGGAAAGGACACAACCGTGTACGAGTGGCAGAGGCATGGAGCCTCTGTTCAGTTGCTGATTAAAAAAACATTTCTCTTGTAAATTCGGTTCGTCACTACATTTCAGTGTTTTTTATTTTAAACATAACCATGTACATTCTTGATGTATCAATAAAGTTTTAATAATATAAAAAAAATGATTTCACATTGAGGGTTTATGTCTTGTTTTTAAATTCTAGTTTTATGAATGTGGATGTATTACTTGTACTTATTACAATTTCTGTGAGAAAGAAGATACAGTCAGTATTCCAGTAGTTTTACAGCCTCTAACACTCAGCTTCTCCTGTTATTGAGACGGCAGTTGGAAATCAAGACGCTGGATGGACCACAGACACCCTCACAGCCCAGAAGGTATTTCCTTTGCTCTCGGGGCCATAAACAGAAGTCACAATAATCAGGAAGGGAATAAAGTTTATTCTTCTTATTTATTTACAATGTAATATTTTCACTGTGTTTTTGAAGCTTTGGAGCATTCATCGTCCTGGCCAAAGTTCCCATTGGCCCATACCAATCATGGCCTCCTAATAATCCCCATCTATGAATTGGCTTCATTACTCTGCTCTCCTCCCACCTGATAGCTGGTGTGTGGTGAGCGTTCTGGCGCACTATGGCTGCCGTCGCATCATCCAGGTGGATGCTGCACATTGGTGGTGGAGGGGAGACCCCATTACCTGTAAAGTGCTTTGAGTGGAGTGTCCAGAAAAGCGCTATATAAGTGTAAGCAATTATTATTATTATTATCTATGACTCTCCTAATCTTTGTACAATGCTGATGTACTTTGTGGGGATTTACAGACCTATAAAAGCCTGCAAGGCTCAGCAGATGTACTGGTGGGTCTGAGAAAATTATATTTGGAATTTAAATGTTTTTTTTTAGTTTACCTATTTACAATTCTTGTAAACCTTGTATACCTTGAAAAAACTCTGTCATGATTTAATTTGAGCCTTAACCCCAGGTTCATAGACACTTTACATTATACACTTTACTCTGCTTATACCCTGTCTCACCACAGTAATCAGTTTTCTAAGTTCACATGTAAACTCTTCCAGACTGCTGATCCTGGTTACTGAGCTCACACCATTTTCTTAAATGGTATGTATTTCTTGGTATGTATGCAGAACCATATAGATGGTCCTTCACACACTTTTTTGGTGCAGAAATTATGTATTGCTTTAATAAAGAATAACATGAGAAAGGAATGGTCAATTCAGTTTTATTAAGCATGGTAAAGAGGTAAAGTGTATCTGTAGACATGCTTTAGGAATATTAGAACGACTTCCAGTTGCTTTAAATCAGAGCTGCTGGGCTTCTCCTCACTCGGCCACTAAAAAGCAGAAGAACACGGACGGATGAGTAGAGCAATGTGATATTATAAATTTGCCTTAAAAGTATTTGCAAAGTATTATGAAATACTTTTATTTAATTGGTGTCTGTGTCTACCCCTTGTATCTTCTACTGCATTCTAAACCCTTGTTTTTAATTGTGCTAATTCTGTTAACTCCTCTTGTTATTTTTTCTTACTGTAAAGTACTATACTACTTTTAAAGGCAATGTATAAAATAACATTGTTTATTATTGTTGTTTTTATGATTATATAACTTTTAGGTGTTATGGATATACTGTACAGATTTTTTAGTATAGTAATTGCATGTCAGTTAATAGTTCTTCTGCTGTTTTCATAGACTGTGCTGTTGGCAGGCTGCATATGGAAAGACCTCTGTTAGACCAGTGTATCCCAGCCTGCCTTGCCTCACCTTGCTCTCCCACCTCCAGCATTTCCTGCAGGATCTCCCCCAGGGCAGGAGCGAGCTTGTTCAGCTGCTGGTGGGTCAGCCGCACCCCGATCTCCAGGGGCTCCTGCAGGCGCAGGCAGGGAGAGGTGTGGGCAAGCGGACAAAGAGGAGCAGTAGACTTTACCCCACTAAAGCTTCACTGGACTGGGTAAAGTAATGGCTTGTGACTATCCAGCCCATGTGACTCAGTACTGTTCTGCAGGAGTGCATGTGTTAGAATGGATTCCTGTACTGAGACTTAATATGAATAGTTAATTCCATAAAAAGAGACCTCGTTTAATCCCAAGCTCCATCTCTTTTCTGAGAACTTCATGGAATGCACCTGATCTCTTTTATCACATTTCAAGTGAGTTACCTTATCATCTCTGTGTTACCTCACCTGTGATGGCCTGTTTTTCTGCTCAGCATATAACTGGTGTAGGCATAGCAACCTCCTTCATTCCATTGTGGGTCATGTTTTTCAAATAAACTTTAATTACGTAAACATTCTACAGCAGAAAGGCCAATTAAACAACTTAGTGTCAATCAATTAATTGAGTTAGAACCCCCTTGATTAGTATGGCCTGCATGATCCTAGGCTTCCTGACCCCCGGTACGGCCAGACTGGGGCTCATCCTACCTGGACTGCGTCATCCTTGACGTTCCACTCCGTGCTGGCCAACTTCCCAAACTCCCTCTCCTCAGATCTCGGCTCTAAGTCCACGGATTTCTTGCCTGCCTTCACTTTCTCCTGCTCCTGTTGAGGAGGGCGTGTGACACAGCAGGTATTAAAGGGGGAAAATAGGTGAGCAAGAGATTCTCCTTCATGCATCTCAGTGTTTTGATTTGAGTTGTGTTAATGGTAACTGGATTGAGCAGGGGCTCATGCTAACAAAAGCTCTGCAGGAACAGATCCTCGATGAGGAAGACTGCTGTATTCAGCTAGGGAGAACCCTGCTTGTACTGGGAAGCAGAGCAGTGTTTCTGAACTGGGCTGCTCTGGTTTGTCTGTTCGTCTCTCTCAGACCCCAAGACTCTCAAGACCCCAGACTTGAAACTCTAGTGAAGCTCCACAGGCGCACTAAGATACACATATCCACAAAGACCTGCAGATGAGCTTAGAGGGACCCAGGAGCTGAATGGAAGAAAAGGTAAACAGTTGATCTCCTGTGGTTTTCTGGTTGAGCATTCTTTTGTGAATTACATATTTTTTTCTTTCCTAGCTTTTCTCTCTTGAGTTCCGACTTAAATTCAGAAGACCTTTTTTGGCTGGAATAAATTACAAGTATTGCCAAAGCATTTAAAGCCATTTTAGATTTTATGGACATACCGAAGTGTGATTCAGCTCCAGTTTGTAAAAACATAGTAAATGTCGAAATACTTTTAAGACAGATTCGTTGTTGTGTTTATCCTAACAGCCTCCAACACATCCAGCCTATGCGTATAAAGATAAATGCATCACAAACACTCATCCATACACAAAGTTCTTCCTGTATATAGTACAACACCAACTTGTTGTGCCAACTTGTATGGCACAGAGGGGAGACTCTCAGTCTGTCTCCCCCTCTCTACTCCGGACATTACCATCATCCTCCTCATGTCACTAGGGCTGATGAAGCTGAGGAAGCCCTCCGTCTGCTTAGCAAGCATGGCCAGAACACACACCCCCAGCAGGCAGCCAATCACCTTGCTGTGCAACATTCTGGTGCCCTGCAGTGTGCGAGAGACACAGGCACTGAAGTCAAAGTGTGTGACACACAAGAGACCTGTCAGCAATAACTGTGTTTTAAATGGATCAGAGGACAGCTTTTAAAGCAGGAATATAATTACTTTTTCAGCAGTGATATAATAATAAGAGCTGCTTTTGTACCAGTCACTAACAAATTAGCTAACCCTGCAACAGTAAAACTCCAAACCAGTCACCCCATTTCTAAACCTTTGATGTCTGCTGGCCTATTTGAATGTTAAACTGCCTTGATTTATTTATAACAGACATGACCCCATCATCCTAAATCTGGGCACAGTGGAGCGGCTGCACTGTGCCTGTAGTTTAAGCTTTTAGAGATGCTGTCTCCACATAAGATAAAACTGGGGCTGAAACTTTTTTCCTAAATTTAAAGAAACAATTTTATGGCTGCATATAAAATACAAACCCTTCTCCTGTTAAATTCTTCTGGGCAAGTTTAGGAACAAAAACAGGAGACGTTTGATTGAGCAAGAAAAAAATCAAGAAACATTTTCAGCTTGAATGTGATGAAGAGTTAGGTTTCAAGTGCAGATGAGACCTGAGAGCTGTGGAGCAGCAGTTCCTTCTTCGCTGGATTGGCACACAGCTGGATGCCCATGAGTGTGGCGATGTTCTCACCTGAGCTGTCAGTGTCCTGGTGCGACGTGCTGTGTGCTGTCCTCCTCAGAGAGGTGTCCTCAGTGCTCTGCCGAGGAGAATCTCAGATATTTATAGTGTCCAGCTTCACATAACTTGTTGCTTTCAGACTTCCTGTTTGAAAGAGTCCAAGGATAACCGTTTTCCAACTCCATAGAAACAGCTGGTTCTTCTGCTAAGAGAAATCAATTTAATGGCCTAAGAACTTGACTGAAGGACCATAAAGAAAGCATTTGCCTCAATCGTGTGTGATATCTTCGTCCTCGTCCTGTTTTAAACCCTACAGTTGCTAAGCTGTAGCTTCCTGTGTTTCCAGGAAGGTCCAGTTAGAAGCTGGAGCTGGGCTGAGTCTGTATTAAACCACTGGTTAGGCAGGCATGCAGTCAGTATGAATGGCAAACAATCAGAGAGATGGAGTCCAAAGGCATGCTGTCCAGATTAATGTCCCCTGTACTGCATGTATGGCCCCTGATGGAGTAGTGTCCTGTCCAGATTGTGGTCCCACCTTCCACCTTGTGCCAGACAGGTTAGGCTCTGGCTCTCCGTGAGCCTCTGGGGACACAGCTGCTACTGAAAAGGCATGGAGGGGTAGTCTTTGGTGCTTAAAAAAGATTGGCAAGACTGAGTAAAAGCACAGACAATTGTGGCAAAGCCAGTCTCCACACAGCTGTTTCACTGCCCAAAAGGAAAACAAGAAAACAAGAGATGCATTGTTCATTGTCTCTTTGACAATAATCCTGGCTGTTTCAGTGCAGAGACATTTCATGTTGAGGGGGAGCTGCCATTGTTCTTCTGATTGTGACTGAATGTATCTGCCTCTTTTAGAATACAGGCAGCTTTAGAAGGGAAGGGATTTCTAGCTGTTTTTATTTATTTGTCTTTTTAGAGGAGGCCTCTCTCAGTCATGCTGTGAGCTGAGCTACAGCCAGGTGTCCACTCTGAGCTCTGCAGCTCTCAGTGAGCTTTCAGTGCTATTTTCAAGCTCTTGTGACACTCAGGGCTGGGAGCAATAAAGTGCTCCGGGTGTGGTGTCTCTCATGGGCAGCAGACCTGAGGGTGGAAAACCTGCAATAAATTCACAGGCCTCTTGGCATCTTCTGGCCAACAGGAACGTTTATTGACCATTAACTACCAGAGAGCTGGGATGCATTGCTCTGCTGGTCTGAACAGCAGGTGGAATTTAGTGAGGGTAAATTTCCAGGGACTCTTGAACGAGTCATTTCTGTGTCCCCGTGTTTTTCCTGTTATTGCACTAGTTCATTTTCCATCTACGTCTCAATATAGTGAGCTCGCCAACACTGGTGTTTGAGAGCTACAATCCAGTAGGATTTGTAGCCTTAAGAATGATAATGTGACCCTTCTTCACAAGTATGAGACAGGTGAAACGAATCAAAGAAAACCTGCTGGAAGTGCTTGTGAGTTTTTGTTTATTGCTCACTTGCATTTCCAGCAGAAAAAAGATTCCAGAGCAGGGCTGGGCAGTCCTGAATCCTGAGAGCTGGTGTGTGGAGGTTTTTAATTTCAGCTCCTCATCAGATTAATGGAAGTAATTTATCAGCTTCTCCCAGTATTCAGGTGCTGCTGTTTGCAGACATCTAAGAAACCTGCACCCTGGCCCTCCAAGACCAGGACTGCACACCCCTGAACTAGAAGGACAAACAGGTATATCAGTGTCTTAAACAAACTTACTTTGCATTAGGGCTCCAGCGCACTGTGTGTGAATAATTTACTGAAATGTCAACATGTGCTGGAGGAGAGTAAATACTGCACACACCTAGGCTTTGCTCCACACTGCAGAGTACATTTTATTAACATGACCAAACACAGACGGACTTTTACAATCAAAATGGTCAGAATGTGTTCCAGTTCATTCTGAACATTAGAGGAGTTCAGACTCTGCTTCAAGAGGCCGGGTTTCCAGGTCAAACATGTACTTTAATAGACAGATGCGTTTCAAAACACAGTAGCCGTGAGCTCTTTCTCTGCCTGGGGAGACACGTTCGTGTTCTTCAGTCCAAAGGCCAGATCGGTTATTTAAAGGAAAGTTCCGGGCGGGTTGAAGCCAGGAAGCTCTGTGACTCCCCAGAGCTGAGGCCGATGATGCTGCCCTGCAGCGGTGTGTTTACAGTGGGGTAACAGCCTGTGTCGCCCCGCAGTGACACAAGTCTCAGTGGGCGCAGCTGCTACACATTCTCGGTTTCCTCCTTTTCTGTAAGAGGCCAGGGATCAGAGTTCAAAGGGCAGCTGTCCGGTGGCTTCTGCTCCCTGGGAAGGTCATCTGCTGGGCGGCAGAGCAAGACAAGCCTCTGGGGAGGGGAGAGCAAGACAATACCAGAGGAGTTACAGATTGTTAGAGCATTTTCCTGTGTCCTCAGGCTGCAGTCTGGACTTATAAAACTGAGATAGGCAGTGACAGATCTCAGAGAAATACTCTACCAGACCCAGGTTACAGCACGATGCTGGGCTGAACAAGAACTGGAAATTGAAAACTGGGTCATTGAAAGAACTTAGATTTTTTTGGTTTTTGTAAACTGTTTGTCGTTTTTAATGTTTTAAATATTTTTTTAATCTAAGTAGTCAGCAATTTTATTTTGGTCTGAAAATGCAAGATCCTCATGAAATTATCAATCTACTGTATCAGCCTAGTGATGATATGTAAAGCACCTGCTTAACTTTGGGGTGGTCCTCATTAAAAAAGTGGCGAGGCAGTTAAAGAATGAACCTAGTTTTCATTTGCAGTGTGACATGAACAAGAAGGTCAGGCAGATGGCAGACCTGGTGCAGTGTCCCAGGAATTTGCCAGAGTTTATAAACCGTCCACAGTGGGATGCTGAGCATGGAGGAGAGGGCCAGCAGCCAGCCCAGGGCGTACCCCCAGTCTGGGTACACATAGGTGTTGTTGAACTTCAGGGGCGTGTACTTCACCAGGGAGAAGATAAAGGTACCCTGGGGACAGAGACGATAGTTGTGAGACAGGAGATCTGTATAGAGGGGACAGGTGTGAGACAGGACTACTGATCACAAGGGACAGTTGTGAGACAGGAGCTCTGTGCAGAGAGGACAGGTCTGAGACAGGACCTCTAATCACAAGAGACAGTTGTGAGACAGGAGCTCTGTGCACAGTGGACAGGTGTGAGATAGGAGCTCTGTACAGAGGGGACAGGTGTGAGACAGGAGCTCTATGCAGAGAGGACAGGTTTGAGACAGGAGTTCTGTGCAGAGAGTACAGGTTTGAGACAGGAGCTCTGTGCAGAGGGGACAGGTGTGAGACAGGAGCTCTGTGCAGAGGGGAAAAGTGAGAGACAGGAGTTCTGTGCAGCTCTACGCTCCACTGGGGACACTCACTGTGCAGACGACCGGGGTGATGTAGAGCCAGCAGTACTTAATCAGAGGCCTGGGCCGATAGCCAATCATGTCCTCAATGTTGTCATAGAGACGGTCAGCACCTGCAGCAGACAAATACACTGACATCATGGCTGGGTCACTTGGACAGGACAGAAGCTGATGGTCTGAGCGTGGCAAAGCACAAGGATCACTGATGCGAGATTTCAGAACATACTCTTCTCCAAATGTACAGAAACCTGCAGGCTAATTTTGTCTGAGATCTGCCGAATCTGTCATGGAAACCTGTGTCATGTATCTAGGGGAGTGTGGCAGAGAACTCATGGCCCCTAAAATTACAAACTTGGTACGCACCATACACCCAGCCAATAGCCAGAGACTGACAGACAGAGATAAAGAGGAGGACGAAGCCACTGCAGCTGTAAAAATCGAAGATCTGGAAGAGATACAAGCCACCCTGTGGAGAGAGAGCAGAAGAGTATCAGCATGGAGGAAGCACCTCTGTGACAGAATTCCAAGAGTGTGAAGTTGGGTTTTTAAGATTTGGAATTGTGTGATGCAAAAACACTAAATAGTTGTCATTTTCTTTTTAATAGTAGTTCAGGTGGGTAGCTGCGTCAGCATGCGTAGGCTGCAAAGGAACAAGTAATAGGTTTATTTCATGCTGAAAAGAGAAGAAAGAAAACACAAAGTTTTGGCTGTGGAGCCTTTTTCGGGTGTCAACAATTAATAGTTTTTTTAATGTCACACTTGTGCAGGTAGCAAGAACGTGCTGCGGCGCCCTCTGACCTCAGTGACCATGAGCAGGCCCAGCAGGAAGCAGGCCCCGCAGAGCAGCAGCAGGAGCAGCTGGCGCCCGTGCCCTCTCCGCAGCACCCCGGGGAACAGGTCCATGAGCCCCGCTGCCATCGTTTCCAGGTGCACAAACTGCAGGAATCATCAGGGAGGTCAGGCTCACGAGGGGCAGGAGTCACAGGAATCAGTTTTTAAAG
Source organism: Atractosteus spatula (assembly GCF_055471065.1). NCBI lineage: Eukaryota > Metazoa > Chordata > Actinopteri > Semionotiformes > Lepisosteidae > Atractosteus > Atractosteus spatula. Next base: position 43,289,705 of record NC_142712.1, on the reverse strand, counting down.
CTAGTGTTTTCTGTGGAGCTAATACGTGAATTTCACAGAGTTCACTGAATTTCAGCATATTTAATCTATTCTCTGGAAGAAAAAGTCCACTGAGGAGCATTTTTGTAAAGATTCTTCTCTCAAAGGTATATTGAACTGTAACTGGAGTTCAGCAGTCCCTGGGCGGCAGGGAGGCACACCCGGGTTCACTCTTGTACTGAAACAGCAGGCCCTGCCCCTCGTGTCAGGATGTGCAGTTTTAGTGCTGGAGAAGCACTATATGCAGTAGCAGCTTGTTGAAGCCTCTTTATGTTACTGATAAATTGGATGAGGTTCCAATGCTGAAGACAATTAGCTCAGTTCGGCAGTTAAGAGGGTTTTAGGGCCTAACAGAGGACGAGAAGGGGTGTTGGTGCCGCAGCAGGGGGCCCTCTTCCCTGCAGACCACTGGATGACTGCTGTCTGACCTGACTGCCCACGCCCAGCACGATGACCGTCAGGAAGAAGCAGACGCTCCACAGCTGTGGGAGGGGCATCAGCGCCAGCGCTCGCGGGTACACGATGAAGGCCAGGCCGGGCCCTGTGCAGGCAAGCGGGACACCAGATGGGCTTGTTCAACAAAAGGAACCAGACTGCTTGAGCAGAAAGTGTTACAAAATTATAACATCAGGATCCCAGTACTGCACTTGGATTTGGGTACTGAACTGCACAGACTGGACTACAAGACAAAATATTGCTGCTCTACAAAGAATTTAGGAAACAGCATCCAGGATAATTGTGGGACTGGAAAATGAGTGTAACGCCCTTAACTAGAGGCAGCCCTCTCTCCATGTTACAGAGGAACACTGTGATTGAAGAATCTGAATTAGGGAACTGTAAGGGCAGTCAGACAAGAAGCATCAAAACTGGGTTAGGCTTTCACCTATTTGGAAGCTGGTTCCCCTGATAACCTTGGTTATGGATGGTTGGGTGATCCATTTTTCTCCATGTTTCTAGAGTGTCATTTTGCTGCACTCTGGTGGCCTAACCCAGTTTTGACTCTCTGCTCTGTTATAGGAATTAACAAGCAAACACATCGAGATTAACATTGTAAACTAGGACAAGGGGCACAGACTGGAGTGAGGACGGGACATTGGGGTCACTTTTTACAGAGCTTCTGCTGTTAAGGGCAAACTAACCAAATTGTGGAAGACTATTTACTGACATTATATAGAATCCACATTAATAAAGTGGCCAGATGGGTTAAACAGCCTCCCCTCTTCTCTAACCTCCCGTTCTCAAATATGAAGTCCCAGTCTTAGTGACACACAAGGGCTTGCAGTTTTGGCTGTGGAGAGCTTGGACAAAGGATCCTCACCAGACTCAGCCACCTCCGAGATGTCCACCCCCTGCTCCTGGGCCATGAAGCCCAGCACCGAGAAGATGGCAAACCCGAAGACAAAACTGGTGCCACTATTCAGGAGGCACAACCAGAAAGTGTCCCTGTGAGAAGAGAGCAGCTTTTATTTGTAACATGTCAGACTGCTACCACAGCCCACAGGACGATGACCTAGGCGACCTGTGCCACTCACCTGTAGCAGTCATTGTTGTATCTGTTATAGCTGCTGAGGGTCTTTAGAATGCCCAGTGAAATGCCATAGGAGAAGAAGATCTGTGTGCCTGCGTCCATCCACACCTAACAGATAAATGATATTTTTAGCCCATGAATCAAGCAGTTGGAGGCACACACTGTGGTATTACAGACACTCTGTAGCATCATCATGTGCTGCGCCAAGTGATTAAATCAAACTCAGTTACTGTGTTACAGCTGCGTGTGATTGATCACGTGAAAATCATGCCATGTGTCACTTCAGTTTGCTGCTTGGTCTGTGCCAGGAAGTTACCTGTGGGTCGGCGAGCCGGGCTGGGTCAGGGTAGAGGTAGAAGATGATGCCTCCAATGGCTCCAGGCAGGGTGAGTCCTCGGGCCAGCAGCACCACCAGCATCACATAGGGGAAAGTGGCTGTGAAGTACACCACCTGAGGGAGCAGGGCTCAATCGTAAAACAGCCTCGATCAGAAACATCTGAACTTTTTCAGCTCCACTGCTCACCCTGCTGTACCAACTTAAACATCTGCTCCAACCACAGCCCTGTTAATACATGCACCCCCTCACCTTCCCAGTGGATTTCACTCCCTTCCACACACAGAAATAGCAGATGACCCAGGACAGCAGGAGACACAGGGCCAGCTCCCATCTCAGGCTGCCCACCTCATCAATCCCACCGGAGATAGCCAGCACCCTCCTCCTGCAGGCACCGGGACACAGCGCGATACTAGGATCTGGAATTTCTCAGAACGGCTCGGGACTGATACTGAAACCAGGTGCAACTTACTCCCAGAACTCCATCACAGGAGTGGTAGCATTTCCAGGAAGAGAGGTGTTGGAGGAGTTGCTTCTGTCCTCCAGCTCCAGGCAGGAGTCTGCAGGAGTTAGAGAGGGGTGGGAGGAAACACAAGGGAGTCACAGCTATTGGCACCTGTTGTACCGTAAAATGTACAAGTTGGCTGGTTTTGGTGCTTTTATGTATTCTGTTCCTGCTGTGAAACACTGTGAGCTCCATACCTGTGTTCCAGGTGTTTCTGCAGCTGGCCCAGGGCAGCTCAGAGCTGAAGGAGGAGAAGAGGTAGAAGAAGGCCCAGGCCAGGATGATGATGTAATAGATGGTGGCATAAGTTATAATCACTTGACTGGCATAGCCTACACCTGCAGAAAGACAAGGAACAGTGAGCCTTAGCGGTTTTATGAAGAAATAACAAAAGGACACGGCTAACATGGCCATTGTCCAGTATCTAGAGCTAGGCAACCCTGCAAAACAGGAAAAACTCCTGAGTCTTCCTGCAGTACTTTTATGTTGTGTAAATGTCTTGTTTCATAGTTCTAGTGCTCCGAACAAGAGCAACATGTGGGAACCAATTAAGGACTGCAGTACTCCAATAGCCCTGCAGTTACCTGTCTCCTGGGTTGTGGGGTTTATTTACCTTCAAACAAGGGGCAGGTCTTCCTCCAGCAAGTAATGATTCCCTGGCTGGTGTACTGCCCCATAGCCGTCTCCAGCAGGAACAGGGGGATCCCACAGGTAAACAGGAACAGTACGTAGGGGATGAAGAAAGCGCCTGTGCGAAGGAAAGTGAAAATAAATGATTCTAGTTTTGATATGACTTTAATTGCCCCTTTTCACCTATTTAAAGAACTTCATATTATTCAAAACACCCATCCATTAATTTTGTAGCGGCTGCATCCAGTCCAGACTCACAGAGCATACCGGAGCCTATCCCAGCAAGAAACGGACACGAGGCAGGATACACCCTGGATGGAACGCCAGTCCATTGCATGGTGCACACAGACACAAACACACTTACACCAGAGCCAATTTTCCCAAAAACCAGTATCCTACCAGTATGTTTTTGGACTGTGGGAGGAGACTGGAGTATCCAGAGGAAACCCATGTGAGCATGGGGAGAACATACAAATGCCACTCCAGTAGCACCTCAGGTCTGGAACTGAACCCATGACCCCAGAGCTGTACCTCCCTCATGTTTGAAATGTGCTCTAGCTAGAAGTTAATTATGTAATGAATGATTAACTTTATCAATGAATCACAACAGTTAAGCACTAGTGGAAGAAAGAAATAATGTCATATATGACAAATGAAATGCAATTAAAAATGTCAAGACATTTTTTTATTGTTACATATTATTTGTATGTTTTGTTTGAGTAATATGAAAACTAGACTTTCCAACAAGTGGTAAAGGAGCTAGTTTCCTAATTCTCTGAGGGAGATACCTTCACCTCTGTGTCCCCAGATCCAAAATGCTCTCAGAGTTCAAATGTTTATCATACAGACAAACACAGCCATGCCAAGCAGATAGTGCAGCAGTTTACACATTAATACCCCTGTCATACTGCTCCGGTTGTTACTTTGGACAGATTCTCTGCATATGCAGTTCTGCTGCAAAATACAGGCCAGTTTTCCATGGCAATGAAGGGGAATGAGTGTTTGGAAAATAAAACTACAGCAGATTTAAAAAACAGGATGCCCGACATAATCTAATTTAAAAATGTACATATTCACATGGATAGCTAAGAAATAAGACAGTATAACTCACCTCCTCCATTTTTGTAGCACAGGTAGGGGAACCTCCACATGTTTGCCAGCCCAACAATGGATCCAGCAACAGCCAAGATGAACTCCCACTTGTTTGCCCACTGGCCCCTCTCCTGGATCTTCTGCCCCTTCTGCTCCAGCCTGCTCCCCTGGACTGGGGGCTCACGCTGGGCTCCTGTCTGAAGATCCCCGGCCATGCCAACCGCAGCCAGAGCAGCTCATACAATGAAGCAAGTGAGCTGTCCGCTGGAGTCTGGGAGGAACACACACAGAACTCCACTCGCTCCGCCTCTCACCAATTCCCAATCGGAGCCTTTTGCTCCAGGTGAACTGTGACCTACAGAAGCCAGAAACTAAGGCATTTGGTGAAAATCTGTAGGACAGCAGTCATTTGTTCCATGCATGTGATTTATAGTAATTTTATAATAATGTTAGAGATTACAGTCTCCGACTGAGCCTGGCAAAACTCTAGCCGGATTTGAGTCTGTACCCTGCAGAGCTGTGCCAGAGGGCTGGTTCACAGGGTAAGGGCAGTGCACCACAAAGCAGTGACCCTGCTTTAAATCAGTGCATTCAAAGCCAGGGGTAAAGGAAAAACTGATACAAGTATTGCGAGCTACACTTAAAAAAATATCAGGCGCTGAATTTCAATACCATTCTCAATATATTAACAGAAGTACTGGCTTGCTATGGAAATATGCAGTGATAAAAAGGAAAGCTGAAACCACTGAGGTGCTTCCATTGCCTGTTCTGGTAGCCTCACAGACGACCATGAAGTCGAGACATTTCCTCGATACCGGCTGGTGTCGTCAGTGCAGTAAAGCCCAGTCATTACCGTCTCCTGGTGCAGTTTAACTCTTCAGCAGGATTGGCAGCTGCACTTGTCTCCGAGGATCGAAACACCCAAACTGCTGTAACTGTGAATCAAGCAAGGCTAGATCACAGCCCAGTTACAAATTTGCCTTTAGAGATAAGAGTGCAAGAATCCCTTTTCACTGCATTCAGGTGACTGACCATCTAACCTGTCCACCTGAGTCTTGTGCTCACTATGTTGATGACATGGTTGTAGCAGGGACTCAGGAACTGGGGTGATGGAATTGCTTTGCCAGGATTGCCAGCTGTCGGAATAGTTTTTGGCTTTTCCTGTTTTTACAAACACTGACTCAGCTCTCAAGAGTATTTCCCAGGACAGGGGAGTAGGCATCTCCCTTCCCCAGGTGGCAATGCAGGCTTGCTGCATTCACTGAGGCATTCCAGAGTTTCTAGGAGCCTAAACAAACAAGTTAATTTCTTTCATGCTATTGGGTTTTTGCACTCTGTACAGAGTAAGAAAAAAACAATCACACAATGTTTTAAAAAAACTGCAAAACATTTATTTCAATTTGTGACTGAGATTCAAAATAATTCAAGATTCAGAAAAGTCATATTCCACTAGACGGCACATGACTCCACACTCAGTAGGAACGCTGAGACTTTGAAGGAGTACTGGGAACCCCTCCCTGCTGATGGCACCTTGAAGAAGCAGCTCTTCTGAATAACAGGCACTCCAGCCATTGCACGACTATCAGCCGTGCAGAGTGTGAGCGTCTCAGCTTGGCAGGGAGGTCTTTAAGATTTTGATGTCGTCCACCGGTCTGTCCTGCGTGTTGGTCTCCACCATGCCGACTCGGCTGACAACGGCGATGCCCTGGCACACGCGCCCGAAGATGCTGTGCTTTCCATCCAGCCACTGTGTCGGTGCCAGCGTCAGGAAGAACTGGCTCCCATTGGTGTCCGGCCCGGCGTTTGCCATCGCCAAAATCCCAGCTCCTAAATCCATACAAAATCAAGGAATTTCTGTCGGATTGCCATTATGTCATCTTTTCAGATTCAGTGTGATACCGAGAAAAACACAGCTTCCTCTGCCCAAAACATCTGGGAAAGATACCAATATACACTTCCTTTTGAAAAATTAAAAGCATGTAGTAGCAAGATAAATGTGCTTCTCAACCCACATGTTTTTTGGAATTAGACTGATGATAATGCCTTCATGTACATTACAATCAAATTTCAGTTGGTCAATACAAGACAAATGAAATAATTTGACAGAGGAATTAAATTACCTGTGAATTTCAATTCAGGATGCAGTTCATCTTCAAACTGTTTGCCATAAATGGAGGCTCCTCCTCGCCCTGTAATGGGTAATACACAGTTATCATGAGAAAAGAGCCGTGTCAGAGCTACAGCCCCAGTGGTATGCTGCTCAGAGCTATAAACCCTGACAGGACTCTCACTGGGCATTTGATGAGACAACACTATGTTTGTACAATAAGCCTTTAGAACAGCTTATTCAGGTTCAGAATAAATTTGGGGGACTTTAGTATCTTATTTTTATGTAAATAATTTTCCATCTGGCTACTTATTCAGATTTGTTCCATGTTTTTGGAAGGTGCTATACTGTAGTTTTAACTTTTACCTTATAAAAAGATGACAATTTTTATGTCTTTTTACTTAACAAAAAATCGATACAGAAATAACCGGTACTACCGCAACTAAACAGTTTTCAAAACAATATTCTTACACTATTACTGCAAACCTATTAGGAAGAGTCTCCTGCTTTACTGGATCTCAGATTACCCTTTACACTGAGAAACAGTAGAGCCGGGAAACTTACCCTCAAAACTCACACTTACTGGAGACTTGCTTCTATTCAGCCTGAGCTTTTCATGACTTTGTTTGATCAATTGCTTTCTTGCATGGTATCACATGATTTCAAGTGATACCATGCAAGTGATCTCACAGGACACCTTTCTAATGATCACTATCTTGCACTTCTTAAAGTTAACTAAGATAGTTGGCATCTGTAAAACCTCCCAGTCATGTTAATCCTGGCCACACAGAGAATACTATACGTGTTTTGTCGCTCTGTTCAACATACTTAAACTCAAGAAACACGTCAGGGGAAACTATGGAGAAATTTAACGATGTTTATGGCAACTAGTCTCAGAGCCTTAGCTCTTTAGAAGTGGAAGTTCCCAGCTGGGCTGCGGGTGTCCGTAAAGAGCACTGGTCCAGACCCCACACAATCTCTCCCAGCGCCTCTCTGCAGACCGTATCGGGGAGTCCGTACACACTCGCCTGTACCAGTCGGGTCTCCGCCCTGGATCATAAAGTCTTTGATGATCCGGTGAAACTTGGTACCGTTGTAGTAGCCCCTCCGAGCCAGCTCAGCGAAGTTCTTACAGGTTTTGGGGGCGTGTTTCCAGTACAGCTCCACCACGATCGTCCCCATTCTGCAGGAAAACAACGTGATACGGACTACAGCAAACCTACACTGCGCCTTTCCGATACCAAAATCGCTCAATCATGCGAGCCTATGCCTTTAAGTCTCCACCAGTATGTTTTTTTTTATTAATACTGCAATATTAAATGATAATAAGAAAATATGCATTTTAGCATGGAGGGTCATCCTATTTTAATAAGAGACTATAAACTGACAGTTATAGATTACTGGTAGCCCGTTCATATAGCGCAAACAGACAGTGCCACTTTTTAACCAAATCAGGCATGTAGTAGTCCATGATAGAAGCCATTTAAATTTCAGCGACAATAGGATTAGAATTATTCTATCTCCTGCAACACCTACGTTGTCTCCAGGCAGACTGTCGGGGGCTGCCAAGAATCTGGCGGAATACCTGACATCCTTCTTTCAGGAGAGCGTTGTAGAAGAACACAAGAGTAAAGACAAACTCATTCGAACACAAACTTCCCACACTTCCTGTCTCGGAGGTCCGACTGAAACCCTGTCCGAGTGGAAACTACACAAATCGCAGCCAACAGGTTCCGGTAGTTTCTGATACAAGCCGAAAACAGTGTATAAGCCCCAAAAGACAACGTTTTTTTATAGATTGTATCGATACGTTGTGTATTGGCAGACATATTGCATTTCTGATTGGCATTTCTTTATTGATTTTCAGCAATACCGCTTGGCAGCTACGGGAGCTGCCAGCCGTTAGGAGTGTGGCGTCACTACTGCCCTCGTCCAATCAGGAAACAGAGTCACAAAATTCAAACGTCAAGAAAAACAAAAGGACAGCACGAGCTAGAACGGACTGTTATATTTTAACTTGCTTTACCTTTAAAAAAATAATCTTATTTTAAAATGTGCGCGTTTGCTAAATAGTTTATTACGGCTGTTGGATTACTTATTCGTTTTATCTGATGTTAAAGCAGGTGTAGCTGTGTTGTACATGTCATTGTGGCCGACTTTGTTTATTAATTGTGTGGTGCTGGTGACAGACTGGACATTAGTAGACGAAGAAGGGTCACAACAGAGGGGCAAATTATCAAATATCAGCACGTAGGTAATAATAATTCCATATTAAATACCGAAGTGTTTTCGTTTCGATGAAGTTCATTTCGATCGGATTGTCTTTAGCTTTGGTTATGTGGAAATTAATAAGGTAGTTAATGAAGTTAACCGAATTGTATTGTTTTGTTTTTATAGGTTCACATACCGATTAATTGCTCGGTAGGATGGATCATACAGGTGAAGGTATCATCGTATTAAGCATATTTTTATGGAACTGTCTTTTCTAAAGCTTTCTTTTTACAAGCATATTTCACTTTAAACACGAACATTTCATGAAAGTCTGGATAATTCATACGTTTGACTAAATTACTTAATTTATGACTCGATAACCTATTAAATAAAACACTGATTACATATAAATGCAAACCTTCATATATAGAAACATTAACGAAACTACGTATAATAATATTGTTAATTATTACAATTATTAACTGTAAGGTGACTTTCTATTGCTTTGAAACTAATCACAAATGTTAAAACATGTAAAACCCAAATTATTAAATTGGTCGTAAAATGGACGATGTTGCTTGTCTTTCAGATGTTTGTTTTATAACGGAAGAGACGTTCGACTTCGGCATAGACTCGCCTTCAGACAGGTACAGGTTGTCCTGGTTTTGAAACTTCTTCACACGTTTCTAAATGGGGCGGAGCGGTGGCTCTGTGGCTAAGGATGTGCGCCTGTGGCTGGAAGGTTGTCGGTTCAAATCCCGCAGCCGGCAGATGAATCCTACTCCATTGGGCCCCTGACCAAGGCCCTTAACCCCAACTGCTCCAGGGGTGCTGTACAGAGGCAGACCCTGCGCTCTGACCCCAGGCTTCTCTCCCTGTCTGTGCGTCTCATGGAGAGCAAGCTGGGGTATGCGAAAAGATCATTCCTAATGCAAGAAATTGTAAAGGGTTAATAAAGTGATGTTATTATTATTATGTTATTATTATTATTAAAGAAGCCAAGCTCTTACGTGCTCGCAGACGGCTGCGTGTTTGAGCTCTGGTGAGCCAGGTGACCTGGCTTGACCTCCCGAGAGAGCTGGACCAGGCACTTGCTGTATGTGCTGGGATGATGTAGTCTACCTCAGAGTGCACAGAAGTCTGCTCCACCTCAGCTTTTCCAGGCACTAAGGCTGTGGAGAGGGCCAAATACAGTAACTACATATTTAGTAGCATAGCTGCATGTCAGTCTGCACATGTTGACTGAAAGAGACATGTCCACCATGTTGGCTGTATACAGTCTGTACTATATTTCCTTTTTCAGTAGGTGAGTATATATCTCCATCATCTGCACTCTGCTTACTGCACATTAATTACACTCACTTGTGAAGTCTAGTGCTTCTTTGTGCAAACTTGAGGAGGGTGTCTGCACTATTAAGAAGTAGTAGTTATATTTTGGCAGTGCAGTTTGATGGTCTTTGTTGGAGCAGTTGTTCTGTGGGACTGTGCTCACGTGCTGTGTCTGTGTGCCCTTGCAGTCGGGAGCTCTGCGACGCCAGCATGGCCGAGGAAGAGGAGGTTTTTGTGGGCCCTGTACGGCACGTTGAGAGATGTGTTGCCAAGAGCATTGATCTCAACGTTCAGGGGGCAATGGAGAGCCAGAGAGCGGGGGGCTGGGGCAGCAAGGCGGGAGGTGATGGGGGGCTGCTGAACTGGAGCCCTCTGAGTGCGGAGAAGCTGGAGGAGATCTCCCGCGAGGCCAACCGCCTGGCCAGCCAGCTGGAGAGAACCGTGCTGAAGGAGAACGCCGGGGACGGGTGCCAGGAGTCGCCACGCGTGCGGGCGCTGAGAGACAGGCAGGAACCCTGCCGGAGCCCGCGCAGGGAGACCTATATCGTGAAGGACAGCCCAGTGAAGTCCCTCCTTCCCTCCGTCGTGCCCGAGAGTGGGTGTCCATCACCGCGCCCAGATGCTGAAGGGAAGAGCCCAGCTGCGAAGCGGAGGAGTAGGCGGACTCCCGGCAGAGCAGCCAGAACAGTGCCAGCTCAGACTGTGGCCTCCCCAGGGCCCAGGGTCCTGCCACGCTGTGAGGGGAGGTCTCCTGCCATGAGCGTCCCTTCATCCACCTGCAGCCTGCAGCCCACCAGTCCCAGCGTCCCGTCCCCAACACAGCAGGCAAAAAGGCACAGCGCCCGCTCACCCACATTCATCAGGCTCCCTGCGGGGGACAAACCGCTTCCTCGGTCCGGCACGCCCTCGAGGACGGGCAAAGCTGCAGATAGCGAGACTGCCAGGCAGACGGTGCCCTCGCCCTTGGCCCAGGACAGTAAGAACTCCCTGAGCAAGTCTAGTGTGAGCTGCCCAGCATCTGCCAAACCTTCACCTGGGAGAAAAACAAAGTCCAGCACGCCCTCCCACTCCCTGCCTCACCCTGGCCACCCGCCGCCAGCTCGCCAGGTATGGTCCTGCACGTGCCTCGGGCTTCCCTGCACACCAGTAACACTCAGACTGCTAAACAGACTGATAATTTGATTATCATATCATTGGTAGTTTTTTTATCTTATTATAGAGATACAGAATTAAATTTTGTGTAAGCCATAGCAAAGTGAAAATAACACTTCATAGCATGTTTTAAGCCTTTTCCCCCATTTACTGCAGGAAAGACTGAAACGCTCAGTGGCAGATGCAAAGGGTGGAGGCTCCCCTTCCCAGAAGGCCCCTTTGGTGCCTGGAGTGGCTGTCGGCACAGAGAGAATCACACCCTCAGGTAGTAACATCTAACCCTTTCATTGCTTGCAGTCTTGTGTTTCAAGGACACAGCTGTTTAGTGGAGGAAGCACACCACCTTTTCTTTTTTTAAAAATGAAAAAGTTCCATATGTTACAAACCACACAGTTTCAAATACTGCAGAATCACTAGGTCTTACTGCACGAGCTCCGCAGCACCAGAGCTGGAGCGTGCTGGCATGCAGGGACTCTGAGATCAGCTGATATTTTAGATTTGCAAAGTCAGCCTTTTCTTCACTTTGAATGTTTTGCGAATGTTGCTCTTGCCAGTTCGACTGAAGTATTAGTGTGTACAGGGAGAATAAGATCTTAGATCGAAGGCACAGTGGTGGAGATGCTGAGCTTGCAGCTGTCTCAATGATGTGTCTCACTTTTCACTGTGTACCCCTGTACAGGGAGATGCCACAAATCGGAGTCGACCCGCTCTGACCTCCCCTCTTGCTCTAGAGAGTCCCAGGACGCCCGAGGCTCTTGTCAGAAGCCGGGCCAGAGAGGAACGGGTATTCCTGCACCCACAGCCAGACTGGCATCCCAATCTGCCATACCCAAACCCACCAGCAGGGCGGCCACACTGGGAGGGTGCAAACCATTGCCGTCTCCCAGCCGTGGTGGCCCTCGTGTAGGGGCGCCCCCGCGAATGGGGTACCAGTCCCTGCAGACTGCTGAACAGAAAGGTGAGTCTGAGCAGGGGGAGTAACCCGTCATGCTGCATGATGGACTCCCAACCTTGACATCCTGCATGTTAATCGCACAGCTTGCAGGAACCCTGCAGTGTATTCTGTTCCCTGGGTGTAAGTGCTGCCCCCTGCAGGAAGACGGTGCTTCTCATGTGTGCCCTGTGTTTCAGGCCTTTCTTCCCGGCCATCCCAGCTCCCAGCCTATGTCAGCCGGAGCCGCCTAATCTCGCAGAAGAGTGTCAGGGGCCACAGCAACAGGTGAGCCTGGGTTCAGGGGTCAGACGGTCAAGTGTCAGAGAGGACTGGGCTCAAAAAACAGTATATTCATAGTAGTGGTAGTAGACTACCTTTTCAGTTCATCCTGGACTGAGACTCACAGAGTAGAAGAGGAGGAACCAGACTCGTTTGTCTCCCACCACTGACACTGCTGTGGCTTTGCCCTTTATTTTCCAGTACTTGTAGAGGACTGTTACTCCAGTGCAAGCAGGGAGGAAGTATCAGTGTAGTACAGAGAAGCAAGAGCTTAGAGTGTGTCTCGCTGAGTCAGAGGTCACTGGTAGTTCTGCACTGAGGAGAGACCACAAGGTTGGTTGTGAAGATCCTAAACTGTGTTTTACAGAACAGTTCGATATCACACTGTAGAGGAGGCCACTGTGAACTGGGGGAGTTGAGCCATGTGGAGGAGTGGTTAAGGCTCTGGACTGGTGTGGGTTCATCTCCTTTAAGCAGGGCACATCTCTCAGATCTGTATAAGTGGGCATTGCATGTAAAAGCGTCTGCCCAGTCTTTAATAAGTAGATATAGTATAATAAGTTAAATATAGTAGATTTTATTGGTCACACAATACTAAACAGGGAAAAGGTTCATCATGTGTTTAACTTAAATGTAATATTTTGGCAGTCGCATTCCATTCAAACACTGCAAAGAGTTTTTCCAATTATTGTTAAAATTTAATGTTGCCTTTTTATTTACTGCAATTTTTGTTTTTCAGCTGACTTTCCTGTGTTTTGCTGAGCTGCCTTCTCCTCATCTCAAGCCTTGGTGGAGCTGGTCTGTAATGACAGCCTGCAGGCTGGACTCATATCTGTGGGTACGATTCTTGTTTAGGTCCCTGGCCTCTCGGATGTCTGGGGATGCAGCAGTAATGATTGCAGAGAAAGTGGGTCCTAAACTGGAAGTTTCAGACACTTGAAGGTTGGGGGAAAAAAAAGACACCATTTTTATCCTTAAAGCAGTAATTCAGAACAGAGGGGAAGTAATTCGTAGGGGCTTTCCAGAGCCAACATTAGAAACATGTGTGCAACATTTTGCTTTTATTTTGAGGCACAGTCAAAAGAAAAGGTCAGCCTTTTCTTTAAAACGTGCTTTTTGAACAATATTTAGTTTTACTTTGTAAATATTTTGTAATATTTTTGTCACTTACCTATTGTTTTATACCCTGCTGCTTAATTTATCCAAAGTGTTTGAGCTGATATAAAAATGTACATTTTAGTTTTCTTTTCTATGTAAATGTGTGTAAATATTTTGCAATAACACTACAGGGGGTTTCAGAGTTTTACTGTTGCAGTCCCATGATGTTCCCAGAAACGAAACGCGGACTCGTTTGTGCTGTTTACCATGCTTCTACCATGTTTACATTAAGATTTCCATCTTTTGTGCTTTACTGCACTTTCTTTCCTCTGTCCCCTGCATCAAGAAAGCAAGAAGGTGTGGCACACAGGGAGCTGATTTTAGAGGATCATTTGCACCTCAATAAGGAGGCAAGCCCTATAACAGTACTGCAACCTCATTTCAGGCCATAAAAAGAAAACTTATTACTGCTAAAAACGTAGAATTTAGAGATTGTAAGTAATTGTTTACTGTCTTACAGTGATGTGTGAGAGTGGGAGTCTATACTGCATGTTTGACTGTCCCTTTAAAAGATTTTGCTAGGGTTTCCATGTGGGTCTTCTGTGCATCTAAAGCAGGATCTGTATCTTGGATTGCTGCAGGAGGAATGGTAGTCGTTGTGGAAAATAATAACACCTGGCTACAGCTTGGGCTCCAAACTCCTGATGTTTATTTTCCTAAAAAGCATCTGTGGGTAAGAACTCCTGTGCCCAATAATAAATAAAGATGACCTGCTTAAAAGCAAACATTGGATACCTACATTCTGTTCTGTCAAACTAGGGTAACAGCTCTGTCAGAAAGCAATGGTGGCTAAACACATTTGTATAACAATCTAATTCAAAATATATAGACAAATGTATCTAACGCTGTCTCCAAATGTACATATTAGAAGCATTTTGGACAAGAGAGAAGTGTAAAAAAAAAAATACAGCCAGATACACTGATCTATGGTACTGCAATCGCCAAAGCAAAATGTCAGGGTGAAATGAGGCCTGGTGTGACTAGTCTTTGGTAAACCATCATTAATCCCTTGTGAAGCCGGGCCCATGGACTGGTGTAGATTTCTGTGGGCCAGAAACAGCTGTTCACAGTTTCATACAGGAGGTGTATGAGGTGTATGATAGAGCTCCCTGTCCACAGGACAGCACTGCTGCTACGTACTGCAGTTGCTTTGAAATGGGTGCTTAGGAGAACAGACTGATGCTTCATTGTCGGGGTTAGTAAAAACAAACCTTTTTTCCAGTTTTCTTAAACAGGAATGTGAACTCTTACTACAGACAACTCAGTTTATTAGGGAAGTCATGAGAATGTAATTTTCAGCAACCAGTTCTGCAGGTTGAATTTTAAATGAGTAAAGACTTATAAAAATGTATAATGTGTGTATATGTGCACACATATTTGCAGACCTAACTTTTCCTGCTTTGGTAATTGTGCTTTCTCTCTCTTATGGACCCATCTGAAAAACAGCATTAAAGAAAACCTGGGAGACCAGTGTGCCCTCATTGGTGTGGGTCAGGCTGTTACCTAGGTAAACTACAGTTAAATCAGAAAACTACAATATGTACATAAGAAAACAATTATGTACAGCTTCACAGTTAGTAAATCAGTCAGGAAGTCCAGCATTTTTAATGGCCTTTTCATCTAAATCAGACACTCTCTGCTGAACACAGCAGTGTCCCCTGTCTGTTACAGACCCGCCAGCCTGGGACGTATACATGGAAATAGATGTATCAGACTATTCCGATAATAAAAGAAGAGAGACTTTAGGCTGTAATGCACTATGCGATTCTGTTGGCATGGCACCATTCTCACTGCTCCAGGATAATGTCCCATTGTATATAAGGATACAAATGTAAATGTCAAGCTAAGGAACGACATATTTAATTGAATTCACAGTGCGCTTGCTGCACTTAGCTCTGGACTGGTACCTTGGCTTGGCTTTCTAAATATTTAAAAATAGTTCATCACCACCTTACTCCTTTTTCTGATAAACTGCAAAACAGGTCTTCTGGGGGAAAATGTACTTGATGTATTCCAAGCTAGCTGCCAGTGGCTTCACCCGGTTATGGCTTTTGTGTGTGTTTCCCAGTAGGGGCCAGTCTGTAAGGAGCAGACTGCTGTGGAATGCAGGGGAGTTTACAGCATGTTTTAAATTCATACAGCATACATTTTTACACAAGGAAATCTCAAAGCTATACAATATGAACAGGTCCTTTCACAAAATCTTAGCCAGCAGAGTATATCCCCTGTTTAAATAAAAAAGTCATCCTTTGAGCAAAATATGGACTTAGGTCTTAGTTCATTTAACTTTTCTTCCCAAAGTCTGTAACAACAATTATAAAATTACCTCTAAACAACAAAAATGTAGAAAATCAGTGTTGTAATCAGGCATCCAGGAGAGGACAGGCGACCTCTAGTGCTCGACGGCGCACTAGAGGTCACACGACCTCCGTGACGCAGCAAAGGCCACACGACCTCTTAGACACGGTGCAGCAGAGGCCACGCTTTTTTACATTATTCTTCCAGTGAAAAATACAAAACGAAGGCTAAGTGGTTGAAGGCAGCTTTTCCCACATGTGCTCAATGTGGATGAGGGAGCACAGCTCTTGTCCGGCGGAGCTGCGTCAAGGGATTTAGCAGAGGCCAGTACGCTCTGCCAGGTAATCCCACAGCAGGGAGGGATGAGTGGAGCGCTGTGCACTGGGCCAGCCTGCGCGTGCTTCTGGCTCGAAGTTCTCGAGTCACTGCTTCAGCACAGTGACTCCGAAACCATTTGCCTCTACCTGTATTGCTTTCGCTTGTTGCTCTGCCAATTGAGGCTAAGGAAATATTCCTTAATATTTAAAAATAAAACAAAGCAACTTCTTCCCTTGTTTCCCTTCCCGACTGTTTCCTTAAGACTTACTCAGTTCTGCAGAAGAGCACTGTTTTTCAGGAACAGTGACAAGGTTCCAGTGACGTCATATGCTTGTGCATAGATACCTCCCTTCCTCCAGGAGGCGGGGTTGCTGAATTGAGGCTGTTTCATGCATTAGGAGCAGAGGGCTGGCTGGGTGCTGGGCTGAAAACTAAGATCTGGCGCTCAGGAAAGCCAGAGTCCTGGAGGATGAAACACACTGGCACAGCCGAGCAAGCTGCCAGCTGCTCTGCTGACCTGGATCTTACAGTCTTGCAAGAATGAAATAAAAACACATTTGTGCTCTCCTTTAAAAGAAAAAAAACAGCCTCTTAACATGCACAGTAGTACAGCACAAAAACAAAAAATCCCTGAAGGCTTATAATCTTGAAGTCAAAAGACCTGGCAAGTGGTTTGAAAAAGTCTTATTCTTAAAGTCTTTTTAAAAATAAAAAGATACCAAAAATGTACAGCGCACTGGGCATGTCCAAGCCAATTAGAATAAACAGCAAAAAAGTGCATCCATTCAAGTATTTATACAGACACATCGAGAAAGCATCCTCTGGGCACAATTGTACAGTCCAGTGTAAACCCAAGCTGGGGGTGATTTGGCACCGATTTGATTCATGAAACTGGAGCAGAAGAGGAGCAGTTGTAGTCAGGAGGAATATCAGGGACAGGGAAGCTGTTTGGAACGTCTCTAGGCTGAGTCTGCCAGTGACACACTCCCTAGCAGGGAAGCTGGGACCTGAACGTGACTATCCAGCTCTTCTTGTGCTGCCCCAATCCCAGTCTTTTTATCCCGGGTCAGATTGAGGTCTCGTCACTGCTGCTCGGAGGACAGGAGGGTTGGGGAGGCGAAACAAACGAAACAAGGAAAAAAACAACAGAAAACAATGCATGGTCATGATTCAAATGCTGACTCTGCGAGATGAGAGAGAAGAAGATGTGCGCTTCAGAAATCTGGGCTTTACGACAGAAAGCAAAAGCGCGAGGATGCGTAATGCCTTGCTGGTTGGAGAGTGAGGCTTTTTCAAATTATCTGAGTAGTTTTTGGGATGTGCATCAAAATGCATTAATGGAGAAAATTAAAGAATAAGAATCTGTGAATTTTGGAGAGAAGACAGAAGGGGAAGGGAAAAGGCAAGTTAGTTCAGGATCTGAGACAGAAACAGTAGCCAGATCATATTTTCAGAGGAAGGCGAGCATTTAAACCTATTTATTAAAGAAATAGGTTAAAAAACAGTGTTTACACTGAAAGGCTGCTGGAGGCTGAAGAGGCAACTACTGGCATGCAAGCAATGAATGGCTCTTATCTACGATAAGATTACTAGGCTGTTATTTCAAATTAGCTGCCGCAACACTCATGCTTAACACCTGTATGCTTAAACCTGGAGAGCAGATGTCAGCAGGCTACAACAAAAAGCTGCTGTAACCACCCCTGACCACTGGAGGGCGACAGAGTTAGCATGTTAAATCCACACATTGTTCAGACACTGCACCAGCCAGGCAGTAGACGCGCAGGGAAGGGAATTGGTGGGGTGGTACTGGAAACAACAGGACAAGACATTAAGGGAAGGTAGGGTAGGGTTGGGGCAGAGGGCGGCCTTGTAAAAAATGAGAACATCTGGAACAGCTGCAACAGGGCGGAGCTCAATAAGTCAGCGGCCTTGAAAAAACACAAAGCCAATCCAGCCAAAAAAATATATAGTAAAAAAGACTGCAAAAGTACAGATATCGCCTTTATGTTTTTAAAACAAAGCGTTTCTTCTCCTGGGGCCCCAAGGCAGCAGGGCTGCAAGCTGGGCAAGGCTGGGCAGTTTGAGCCAGGTGGGCCGTTACTCACTCGGAGCCAGACGAGTCCTCGTCCACCGTGCCGGCCTTGATACTCATGGCAATGGGTGCAACGCCGTTGAGCTGCTCCTGCAGGCTGGGCTTGGGCCGCGATGCCCAGCCGCCCTCGCTGGAGGAGGAGCCCGGGCCGGACCTGGGGCCGGACAGCTCGTTGTGGATGCGGTTGATGTTGTTCTTCTCTGCGATGGGAGGCAGCGGCTTCTTCTTCAGGATGCCTGCAGGGGGAAAGAGTGATTGGCCCTCAGGTACCAGCCAGAGATGAGGGCAGACGTGTGTGCAAGCCACTGGGAAACAGAAATGATCTGGGGGTATGCTCGAAGGTGTAAGCATCCAAGATGTGATCTGAAACAACTCCATTAACAAGAGGGGCATTTTATCTTAAAATGAGCTCCCACAATAATTCAGCAGCTCATACGGCACAAAGACCTGGCTCAGGGACACACATGAGCCTTTTGCATGAGTGTCTGTTTCTCACCCAACAAGAGGCACAGGGCCTTACCGCCTCACCTTGCTTAATGCCTGGTCTAGTCTTACTGCTGAATGGCCAGTTATGAGTAATCTTTACCTTGCAGTCTCGCAGCCTGTACTGATGCTGGATCAGCCATGATTCCTCTGGGCTTTACCACACTACACTGTAAACCATGAGCCGTAGACCTGACGATGTCTCTGCTTGTCTGCTCTCACCTTTCTGTGGCTGGGGTACGGGGTGAGGCGGGCAGGTCAGGCTCTTGTCCTTGTACATGATGCCATCGCCGTTCTCCCTGGGCCGCTCCTCCAGCAGGTTGCTCTTGTCCCGGGATCGCTCCGAGCCGGCCAGCGTCTCCACCTTCAGCTTCTCCGGTGCGCCCTGGCCCTCGCTCTCGCTCGCCGTCGTCACAAACTCGCCTGGCCAGTACGGCTTCATCAGGTTGTCCACTGTGGGGGGGTAGGATGGGGGCAGAGATCAGGATGACTCTGTGTAGCTTGTGCCCCTAGATTATGATCCCCACAAACACCACTGTGTTTAATCTGGGCTGGAGGCATCCTCCTCCTGATGCTTCTGACACTCCTCCGGCAACTGTTTATTTTCAGTCTGAAGACGAAAGTCATGCTCAAACCCTTAGTGAACAGGAAGGAGTTAAAACGGAGCTGTACTGAGAACCCTTACCCGTTCCCTTTGATCCAGCTCCAGTGCAGGGGGGGTGGAATGGATTGACCGGTGTCACAGGGTGGCCTATTCTGACATTTGTATTGTCTCCTCTTGGGCACAGTGGGGAGTGCTGACATACCTTTCAACGTGCTGTGGGAGCTGTTGTGTGTGGCAAGGCTCTCCCAGCAGTGGTCGGGGGGGTATGACTCCTCATCTTCGCTGTCAGAGGAGTGCGTGGAGGCATACGAGCCACTCTGATCATCCTCCAGCGACAGGTCACTGTCCGAGTCTGAGTCGCGGTCTGCGGACGGGGTACAGACACACAGATTGAGACCCATCGTATGTAACTGACAGCACAGCATTGACATCCCTGGACCTGTAGAGTCTCTAAGTAGAGCATTTCAGTAAGCAATTCCTCCCAGTAAAACTCCACTGCAGACATCACTCTTACTATAGCCAGCTTGAGCTTCACAGGTTCAATGGGAATCCAAAATGCAGCAATAAAGGTCAAAGTTGTGTTAAAGCACTGCAGCAGACTGCAAGGTTAACTAACTAACCCCATTATTGTTTGGAACAATCACTAGTTATCTGAAGCACATGGTCAGCTTTACAAATTAAGAAATTAGTCAATTTATTGTGGTCGCCTCGTGATTACTGGCCCAGGGCTGGATATCCCACTCACAGATTGTACACGTGAATAAGGAGCAGGTTAAATGTAGCAGGAGACTCATGAGTGTTCGATGCGGCAGTGTCAATGCGTGTCGTACCGTCTGCATGCTCCTTGCCGTCCTGGAAGAGTGCAGAGTTGTGGTCGTTGAGTGTAATATGAGCCTGGCTGTTGTTCAATCCAGAATCCTCCCTGCAACACACAGAGATGTACACTCATCCTTTCAGCCCTGACCTCCACTATCCTTCAGATACTGAGACACACACTCACGCCTGCAGCCCTGACCTCCACCATCCTTCAGATACTGAGACACACACTCACCCCTGCAGCCCTGACCTCCACCATCCTTCAGATACTAAGACCCACACTCACCCCTGCAGCCCTGACCTCCACCATCCTTCAGATACTGAGACACACACTCACCCCTGCAGCCCTGACCTCCACCATCCTTCAGATACTGAGACACACACTCACCCCTGCAGCCCTGACCTTCATCCTTCAGATACTGAGACACACACTCACCCCTGTAGCCCTGATCTCCACCATCCTTCAGATACTGAGACACACACTCACCCCTGCAGCCCTGATCTCCACCATCCTTCAGATACTGAGACCCACACTCACCCCTGCAGCCCTGACCTTCATCCTTCAGATACTGAGACACACACTCACCCCTGCAGCCCTGACCTTCATCCTTCAGATACTGAGACACACACTCACCCCTGCAGCCCTGATCTCCACCATCCTTCAGATACTGAGACACACACTCACCCCTGCAGCCCTGATCTCCACCATCCTTCAGATACTGAGACCCACACTCACCCCTGCAGCCCTGACCTTCATCCTTCAGATACTGAGACACACACTCACCCCTGCAGCCCTGACCTTCATCCTTCAGATACTGAGACACACACTCACCCCTGCAGCCCTGATCTCCACCATCCTTCAGATACTGAGACACACACTCACGCCTGCAGCCCTGATCTCCACCATCCTTCAGATACTGAGACACACACTCACGCCTGCAGCCCTGTCCTCCACCATCCTTCACACACAGAGCGTCTGCTTGCTAGCTCTGTGATCAACACTCCAGCATAAAGACTGCTGCGGCTCAGACAGCTGATTTAATTTTACTTTACGGACTTTAGACATTATTGGGAGCATTAAAGCAAAAACAGCTACAGAGTAATACACAGTCCATTCTAAGGAGTACACAGAATTTTAATTGACCTGAAAAATGATACAAAGAACTAGTTGAATTGTACAATGAAAAATGTGGCTGGAATGAATTCCAGCAGACTCTGGGGTCACTGGGACCAGGCTGGCAGGGAGCCCGTCACTGATTTAGGGGGTTTGTGACTGGAGTGTGGGGGCAGCAGTGGTGAGCTGGGTTAGGGTTACCTGAGCACGAAAGGGATGTAACTGTGATGGCTCTTGCCAGACCTCGCAGTGCTGTTCAGTGAGCCGGTGGAATCTCCAAATGGGGGGCGATACAGCCGGCTGTCAACGTAGGTGTTGTTACAGTTGTAAGACTGGGAGAGGAGAGAAACAGGGCACAGTGTGAACAGACATGGCTTCAGTCTTGGCAGGGGTGCCAGCTGGTGCTGTTGAGAAGGCATTGCTGAGAGAACAACAAATTCAGATGTATTTAATCATTCCCTATATTTACTGACAGAATCAGATGTTGAGTGATGTGGTTCCATCTAGGAAACATACATTTTAATTTTGATGCAAATCGGAAACTGTACTCTGATGACAGCAGCTGCAGACACTACAAGAGGATCTCATTCAAGATCATGATTCTTTTGTGTCACACAAGCATTAAATTGGCTCACCAGGGCAGCACCACAGCTCAGAAAGGCTACTGTAGACATAGGTCCACTGTGATTGGGTGAGAGCAAGGCCACTGTGGCTGTGGGCTTGCTGATATTGGTTGAGAGCAAGGCCACTGTGGCTGCAGGCTTGCTGTGATTGGGTGAGAGCAAGGCCACCGTGGCTGCAGGCCTGCTGTGATTGGGCGAGAGCAAGGCCACCATGGCTGCAGGCTTGCTGTGATTGGGCGAGAGCAAGGCCACCGTGGCGGCAGGCTTGCTGAGATTGGGCGAGGGCAAGGCCACCGTGGCTGCAGGCTTGCTGAGATTGGGCGAGGGCAAGGCCACCGTGGCTGCAGGCCTGCTGTGATTGGGCGAGGGCAAGGCCACCGTGGCTGCAGGCCTGCTGTGATTGGGCGAGAGCAAGGCCACCGTGGCTGCAGGCTTGCTGAGACTGGGCGAGAGCAAGGCCACCGTGGCTGCAGGCCTGCTGAGATTGGGCGAGAGCATGGCCACCGTGGCTGCAGGCCACTGTGATTGGGCGAGGGCAAGGCCACCGTGGCTGCAGGCCACTGTGATTGGGCGAGGGCAAGGCCACAGTGGCTGCAGGCTTGCTGTGATTTGGCGAGAGCAAGGCCACCGTGGCTGCAGGCTTGCTGTGATTGGGCGAGAGCAAGGCCACCGTGGCTGCAGGCTTGCTGTGATTGGGCGAGGGCAAGGCCACTGTGGCTGCAGGCCTGCTGTGATTGGGCGAGAGCAAAACCACTGTGGCTGCAGGCTTGCTGTGATTGGGCGAGGGCAAGGCCACTGTGGCTGCAGGCCTGCTGTGATTGGGCGAGAGCAAGACCACTGTGGCTGCAGGCTTGCTGTGATTGGGCGAGGGCAAGGCTGTCATGGTCACAACCCTGTTGTGATTAGGCAAGAGCAGCACGGCCACACAGGGCACTTACTGATGCCATGGACTTTGTGGCGATGATGTCGTCAGCGTGCTTGCGGCTACAGGAGTACCGGATGGCTTTCCGCACCTCCTTGTTGAAGACGATGCGGAAGAGGAAGATGAATGGACCCTGCAGGGATAATTTGAAATGTAAGAGGTGAGATCAGTCATCTGTCATTTGTTATCGCACGTGTCATGTTTTTAAAAGTGACATCTAACCTTTCATGTCATCATGTTCTGTTTCTGTTTAAAATAGAATCTGCACCCAGAAATATTCATTTGAGCATTATTACATCCCCATGCTGTTGGTCATTAGTACATAAACAGTCATAAACCTAACGAGCTGGTCAATGTTTTATGAATGCGGTACGTGGGGCCTAAACCTCACTGGACTGTCTTGTCCGCAGGGCTGCTGGGAGCGTTACCTGCACACAGTTGAAACCGGCAAACAGGTAGTGGAAGATGACTGTGTCACTGTTGACGGAAAAGAGTGCTAGGAGCCAGGTGACGCTGACCAGGAGAAGGACCCCACAGGCCACTCGCAGGCCAGAGCTACAGAGAGGGAGACAGTTTCTTATTTCCTCAGTCCAGTACAGACTGATAATAATCATCATCAGTAGCGAAACAAGGGCACAGGACCACAGTCAGAAACTTAAAGGGGACTCACTTAGAACAGAAAATTTGAATTTCTTTATTCACTTAGCTTTACTCATTTGTATGTACCAAACAAGTGGGATAACCTTATGTATATTATGTACTGTATATACCATACATGTAGAATGATTATCCAATCTTAAAACCATCAATCTTGGTATTAAACTTGGTGTGGTTCTATACCTTAAGGCAGGAAAGTAAACTAATGTGGGCTTGTGCTATGAAGCACGGAAATTATGCTGTGCAGTTCTCTACTATTACACAGGAAGGTTATAGTGGTTGTGTACTATAATGCAGGGAGGTATGGAAATGCGGTTCTAATTCATAACACAGGTGATAAGTACAGTTCTGTGATATAATGCAGGGAGGTATGGAACTGGGGTTCTGAATTATAATGCAGGAGGCGAGTTCTGTATTATAACACGAGGAGGTGAGGAAGTGTGGTTCTGTACTCACACTGGCCCTCCTTTCTTCTCGAAGCCGTGGTGACGTGGGGAGCAGGAAGCCCGAGCAGCCAAGATGCACATGAAGACGTTCATCTAAGGTAGAGAAAATACAGCAGTGCATTATTAGACTTGCTATGGTAAAAACAATTAAAATTCTAATAATCATGAAAAAATACAAGAGAAAAAAGGAGAAACTGTAAGCAGAGGAATAATAAGAAAACAGCAAGAAGGCAATGGTAATTATATCCAGCCAGTGTTCTCCACTTGTGCCAAAAGGTGCTAAAACAGAACATGCTGTTGCTGGGTACAGAGGTGGCCACACTCACAGACACAGCCAAGGCGATGGGGCCGGCGAAGCTCCAGATCAGGTTGTCATACATGGACAGCCAGCAGAAATCAGGGTTGCCATAACCCTCAGGGTCCAGACCCACAGCCAGCCCTGCCAGGGACACAGACAGATCAGCCCTGGTCAGCCCCATCAATGCCCCTCTACCACCCACCCCAAACCCACAGGCCACTTCAGTCCACCAATCATATGCTCAGATTTACACCACGCCTCCTAAGCACAAGAGGGACTGAAGCTGAACATTTCAAACAAGAACAGAGGAGGCATGCACTGGGAGCAGCCATCCTGCCATAAATATAAATCCCGAAGACGTGGAGAGCCACTGGGCCCTGAGGTTGCGCTGCAAACAGCAGGGCCGGGACGCAGAAGGGACTGACCTGTGATGAAGGCGGGCACGCCCCAGCCGATCATGTAGTAGAAACGCATGGGGCCGTAGTTGATGTCGCGCACCTCAGTCATCATGCGGTACATGTGCAGCCCCTCCAGGAAGAGCCAGGCGAAGGAGCACATATAGAAGAAGTGCAGCAGGATGGCGATCACGGTGCACAGGAACTGCGGCGAGAGCGAGGGTCAGGGCAGGGAGAAAGGGCCGGCCAGGGCAGGACACGCAGCCGAAACGGAGCACGCGAGCCGCCTACCGGGTTGTCGGCCTGGTTTATGCCGAGGATGAAGATGAGCTCGGAGAGGAAGAGCGCGCTGGCTGCGTTGTTGACGATGCTGGTGTGGTTGGAGTGCAGTGAGCGCAGCAGCAGCAGGACCAGCACGGTGAGGAAGAGCCCGCCCAGCGTCACCCCCACAGTGCTCATCGTCACCACTTTCAGAGGCAGGATCTCCCCATTCTGCCACAGGGAGAGAGGGGATTATGGGATTGCCACCAGAGCACAGATCCTGGGTTCGAGTCCCGGCGGGGGACTTCAGATAATTAGCCTACAGTTTCTGTCTTTATATACGACCATAGCTTCGGGGGCACCTACCTCCCTGCGGGAGATGTCCATGAGCACGGCGAAGCTGGTCATGTGACTGCACTGGCAGCTGATGTGCGTGTGGTTTCGGAACACGACCTCGCAGCCCTTGGCTGACCAGCCGCCCGTCCCACCAACCCTGGGCGGGACAGAGAGGAGGGAGGCGTGAGCAAGTCGTCAGGGAAGAGTCGGTCACCTTACAACCCCCCGGCAGGCACGGACGAGAGAGGCTCGGAGCCGCACAGCGCTGCCCCCCGGACAGTACCGGCTCACGCCTGCGGGCTGCACTCACGGGATGGAGTGGTTCCAGAAGACGCAGATGGGCTTGGAGCGCTCCTCGGTGTGGACCAGGCGGAACTGCACCGTGATGGGCTTGTCCAGCGGCCGCTGCAGCAGCTCCTCGTTGTCGTGGACAGTGATGCTGACCACAGGCGTGTTGATGACCGGCCTCTTGGGCACCCTGGTGAAACACAACCGGGCCAGTCAGCTCCTGGGCTACAGCTGCTGCTGTCCACTCCCAGTTCAAGACCTCTACTGGCACAACAACTACCACAACGCTGATGGGAATTTCAGAAAAGAACCCGGTACTCTTATTCTTATTACTTGAGAGGCTCACCCTCTGTTCCTCAGGCTGTGATAACATACTCAATCTGTCTCTGCTTCTCCCTGATGGCAGTGGGAGTGCAGCCTGTCCGCTCTGGGCAGTCAGTTCTATGTCCAGTTTCTATGCCCAGGCTGTGGTCACCGAGCCTGTTCTCTCTGTGCTGTCCTCTGGGCTCAGCAGGGCCCTGTGTGTGTGCCAGAGTGTGATGTAGCCAGAGTCGAGCTGTGTTTGGTCTGACTGTGCTGTAGCTATGCTGTCCTTGGACTGGCTGGTGTCAGTGAGTTTCAGGACCAGCTGGCTGAGGGGGTTCTTGGTGGCAGCACCTCCGATTGCTGCTTCTCCCTGAGTGAGAGTGGCCTCTGCTCTGCGTGTCTGTACCTCAGGCTCCTCTTATCTGGGTCGTAGTGCTCAGGCAGCAGGGGCGCCAGACTGTGGTAGATGATGACGCTGGCGATGGCTTCCTGTTCACTCAAGTCTGGGTGCCGTCTCTTCCTGTGGGAGGTCTGGTTTCTATCTTCGGCGTAGGAGTCTTGGACCCTTGACCCTGAACAGCAAGAAACAAAGAGAGCTGAGGGTTACAACACAGGGAAGCATCAGTTTGAGATGCTGGGATTGAGGTGAGAGAAGGTGCCCAGGCCTGGTGTAACTGGAGGTGTGGCTGGTGGGATCGGGGTGAGTGAAGGTGCCCAGGCCTGGTGTAACTGGAGGTGTGGCTGGTGGGATCGGGGTGAGTGAAGGTGCCCAGGGCTACTGTAACTGGAGGTGTGGCTGGTGGGATCGGGGTGAGTGAAGGTGCCCAGGGCTGCTGTAACTGGGCAGCAGTGTCTCCGCTCTTGCCTTTGTTCTCGGTGGGCATGAACACGGAGTCGGGCAGAGTGACGGAGGTCTCCAGGTCAGAAGGGCGATCTCCTCGCAGTGCCTCGTACCGCGGCAGCTTGGCGCCAGCGAAGTTCATCTTGTCCAGGCGGTCCACCGAGATCACTGGGAAGAGAGATCACTCAGATCAAGACTGGAGCTCTGGGCAGGGACTCGGCACTGGATCTCCGCAGCTCCTGAATGATCTGAGTCCCCACACAAGCCCCAGTCCTGACCCCCAGACCGCGCTGGAACCCCCTCCCCAGCTCCAAGCCCAGTGCCGGGCAGGGGAGTGTGCCTCACCGATGTTCGGCGTGACGATGGTGAAGGGGCTCAGGTAGGTCTTCCTCATGTTCTGTGCCAGCGTGTTGGCATATTCCTCATAGTGCCGCAGCAGCAGCGCTGTGCCACCCTCTGTCTTCTGGATCAGCTCCCAGTGTGGCTTGGTGCTTGGTGCAAGGATGGCACTGCCCACCTTGAACAAGTTCTGGAAGAGGACATACATAGTCCGTAATGGACATCCTTCATTTGAAAATTTTAAAAGATTTTTTCAGTTGTGCACTGCCTATCTACAGGACTGATATTCTGTGTGGCTCTGTAACTGGTCATGGTTTTCGGTCAGCCTGTGTCTACTTGTATGTGATCCTGCCTGCTGACCTCGGTGAAGTGCACGTCCTGCGTAGCGGCCAGGCTGAAGCCCTGCTGGCTGCTCTCGTACTCCAGGATCTTCTGGGTCAGCCGATAGGCCACCTTGACGTCGCTGCCGAAGTAGGCCTGTGTGTGCTGGCTGGCATTCTGCAGCGTGCCTGCCACCTGCCGTGACCTCCCAGAGTCCAGCAGGGATGCATTGCGCGCCAGCTCCTCAGACTGCGGAAGGAGGGAGAGAGACATGGGAACCCACAGGATGGCGCCATGCTAACCAGAGACAGCTGGAAGGAGGCGCAGAGGGAGAAGGATTACTCACGAAGGTCTTGAGCTGCGAGAAGGTGACGGAGGTGCAGTTGAAGAGGTTGGGAGGGAGCCAGCCCTTGTGCTCATCGCAGTGCCGGAACGCCGTGCCTGTGGACAGACAGACAGACTCGCAGGTCATGGGCTGGATCTGCTCTGGCCCAGACTTCCGCCACATCAGACTACAACTAGCAGGAATTCTCTGTTTGGAAACTTCTGATCACCAACCAGCTCAAGAGCTTCCTAAACCCATGGCCACTGCCTAAACAATCCCCATTCCTGATCCCCTGGGAGACAGGGATAACGTGCAAGGACACAAAATGGAAAATCTGAGGCATTACCGATGGATCCTTTTGGGCAGGGAACTGCAGCAGGGAGACCGAACTTGGTCCTGGGCCACCAGATATCAGCCTCCATGGCCCGGGGACAGCTGTCGTAGATCACTGCATGGAGAGGAAGAGGAGGGAAAGAGAGAAGAAGATAAAGACATCAGGAGAGAGAGGGAGACAGAGGTCACGGCCTCTGGGTGTATAACACACATATAATCAGAACAGCTGAGTTACTGCTTTCTTGGCGCAGACTGTACAGTTTCTACCAAACTGGTGGCGGACAGAGACGCACGTGGCAGCCCACCTTCGCAGCCACTGGCGGAGACCTCGGCGAAGGGGTTGTCGCAGCGATCGCAGTGCTGCCCGATCACGCCCGCCTTGCACTGGCACTGGCCCGACTCCGGGTCACAGGCCCGCGAGAAGGAGCCGGTGGGGTAGCAGTCGCAGGGGAAGCAGGTGTCGCTGCCGGGGGGTCGATAGTGATTGTCCTGAGGAGAGAGGGGTGGGAGGTCACCTGGCCAGTCCACTGTGGTAAAAACAGGGTAAATGTGCTGGAAGGTGGCTTACCTTGCAGCGGCACTGCCCGCTGGTCTTGTTGCAGTCCGGGTCGAAGCCCTTGGCAGTCTCGCAGTCGCAGGGGCCACACATCGGGTGCCCCCACCAGCCTTTGGGACAGGGCTGGTCAATCCTGGGGGAGAGGACACCAGTCAGCTGGACACTGGGACCCACACACCTTCCAGGCTGCTCCGCTATGGAGGCCACTGACACAGAAACTGCACCGCCCCTGGCTGCATTGTATTATTGCAATCGCTTTTATTATTACTGCTGTGATCATTATAATCTCACTGTTCCTTCTGTAAACTCCGGTATTCTCAGATCAATGATAACTCTTGATAACATCAGTTTGAGCTCCAATCACTTCATATATTGCAATGAAATTATTTTGATACCATAAAAAAGGCAAAACACTAAAGACATGTTTGAGCGCATCAGTCTGTGTGATTCTACGCCTTGTCTATCAACATCAGCGCTTGGGTTAGGAGGCAGGGCCAGGAGGGCGTGTCTCACCTGTTCTCACAGTATTGGCCAAAGTGGCTGCTTGAACACTCGCAGGTGTAGCCATGGGAGGAGCTTGGCTTTCTCGTGCAAGCTGATTGGTGCTCACAGGGGTTCAGAGAGCACACATCAGTACAGCCCTCACCGTAGTACCCTGAGAGAGAAGAGCGCAGGACAAGGCTTAGCCAGAGAACACACAGGAACACCACACAGCGCCCCAACCGGAGCTTCACCAAGACAACAGTTCAAAAAGCAAACTGAATGAAAAAAACCTGTGAACAATTTTACATTTGTTTGAATAGTGGACATCCATGTTTACAGTTCCAAACAAATTCCCACACATTTTTCAAAGCTATTTTAATGTTTTCTTTCCTCAGTGTAAATGTTGGTAAGGTCATCTTAGAAAATGGCTTATGGTTAGGTTGGGTCTAAGAGAATGGGTTAGATCTAAGAAAATGTGTTAGGGTTGGGTTGGGTCTCAGAGAATGGGTAAGAGTTGGTTAGGTCTCAGAGAATGGGTTAGAGTTGTTTAGGGTTGGGTTGGGTTTCAGAGAATGGGATAGAGTTGGGTTGGGTCTAGAGAATGGGTTAGAGTTTTTTAGGGTTGGGTTGAGTCTAGAGAATGGGACAGAACAGCAGGCTGGCCTGTCCGGCCCATACCGGGGTCGCAGCTACAGGAGAAGCTGTCCCAGTCGTCGCTGCAGTAGCTGTTGCCGGGGCAGGGGCTGGAGTCGCAGGGGTCTGGCACGCTGCAGCCCCGCTCCACGTTCACGCGCTCCGCCTGGATGAGGTTCAGGGCCACTGCACTCGCCGACGTCTCCCCAATCCGCACGCCCTGCCGAACCACACGCACAGAGGACAGACAGCGCAAGTCATGGGCTTGCAGATGGGTACGTAAATACCTGTCAGTGCTCAGGTGTACCTTTACACTATGACCAGTGCTCACATGTCTGTCCAGTGTGTCTGTCTGTGTCTGTCAGTGTTCAGTGTCTTTATCTGTGTTTGACTGTGTCCGGTGTGTCTGTCTGCATCTAGTGTGTCTGTCTGTGTCTGTCAGTGTTCAGTGTGTTTATCTGTGTTTGACTGTGTCCGGCGTGTCTGTCTGCGTTTGACTGTGTACAGTGAGTCTGTCCGTGTCCATCAGTGTCCAGTATGTTCATCAGGATTTGACTGTGTCCAGTGTGTCTGTCAGTGTCCAGTGTGTTGATCAGGGTTTGACTGTGTCCAGTGTGTCCACCAGTGTCCAGTGTGTTTACCTGTGTTTGACTGTATCCAGTACTATGTCTTACCTGCATGCAGCCTCTGAATCCCTGCAGCACGGCCCCCTCTCCACCTGAGACACCTCCCATGCTCATGGTCTTCAGCTTCAGTCCCTGCAGCTCCTGGTCCAGTTTCACACTGGCCTGCCAGTGCCGACACGGGGTCGCAGGGAGACACAGAAGATGTATTCAGGTCCAGAGATGAAGAAGCCACAGTGCACATTCGCCCAGACCTGTGGGAGGTTGCTGCTGCCCACTGAACGCCCCTGGCACTCACCATGTGCAGGCCGTAGTCAAAGGACAGGATGGCGTGGTGCTGCAGCTCCTCGCCCCCCTGCACGCCTCTCAGCTCCAGCTGCAGGTGGTGCCAGTCGCCATCGTTGACCTTCACCTCGTCCATCTGGAGAGTAGTGATCACATCACCCCCCCGCTGCACGGACAGGAGCACACTGCCCTCGCTCAGCTGCAGACACAGGTGGTCAGACAGACGGACAGAGGTGAACAAGAGTTCATCAAACCCAGGGCTTCCTTTCAACAGAGCTCACGGTGATAGCTAATGGGCTTGATTAATTCATGAATCTACCTGCCTGATGACAGCATGCCAACCCTAGTGCCAGTTTCTATAGCTGGGCTTGCTGGACATGCCTGGGTTTAAGAACCAGACCCTAGAGGAGTGCAGAGCGCAGCCATCCCAGTGCAGCTCCACTGAGACCTGCAGCTAGACGCCAGCATCAGGGCTGAGCACTTCACTGATCATTCTGTCACAGGGGAAACTCCCCAACTGAACCTTACACTTCAAAGGACCATGACATGGAATTAAAACTCTTTAATAGGGACAGCTCTTTTCCCTTAAGTTTTACTGCTCTTAGCTCTGCAAGCTGGCACCTTGTGCAAGTCCTGAATTCAGGGAGTTCTCCTGTTGCCCAGCAGGTGGCGCCCTCGCCCTTTTAAGCCGGCTGTTCTCTCTAATGAACCAAGCTGTCACAATGTGAGCGCTGACAAGCGCAACCTGACAATTTCCCCATCAGTCATCTTTAAATAACTCTAATAACTGCCGAACAGCTGGTGGCTGCATCTTTGAGATCAAATCCCAGCAGGAACAATTGTGACGCATCATTTCAGAAAAGGGCGATTTCACGCTGCCGAAGACCTGCTTGCGTCAAGCCGGGACAGCGGGCGGTGTGACGTGGGCCGCAGCCCGGCCGGGAGTCTGACCTGCAGGCTGAGGGTGGCGTGCTGCCCGGCGGTGGCTTTCAGAAGCACGGCGCTGGCCTGGCGCGTTCGGAACATCACACCGACGAACCAGGGCAACGTGATGGAGGAGGCCAGGTTATTCCACAACACCAGGCTGTCTCCCAGGAAGCGCTGGGGGCTGGCCATCACTGCGGGAGACAACATAGGCAGCTCAGTCTGCAACAGCGCAGTACTACTATAATACACACTAACATGCCAATATTAACACTAATAGTGTACAGGGTGACAGGCCGGTGTCCGGGGAGGTTGCCAGGACACCAGGCTGGTAACTGGGAGGGGGTGACAGAGTGCCAGGCCCTAGTGCTGGCACACACACTGTGCCCCTGACAACTGCCATCAATGCCCACTATTCTCTCTCCTCTCCAGCAGCCACATATGTTTGTCAGCTTGCCGTCATTAATGCGAGACTCTAATTATCCACGGGGCTTCAGACACGGGAGCAGAGAGTGCTGGCAAGATGAGGGAGCATCTTTCTGAGAGGAGCAGGAGGACGTTACATAACAAAGCGCCTGTGTTGTCTGGGCTGATCAGAGCTGCTCGTTAACCGCTAATTAAAACTGGAATGGGAGCCGAGGCTGCTGGAGCGAAATCTTCAAAGCTGACAGTCTGAGAGGCTCGGGTTTGCCCCCTGTCCCCCTGCTATTTCTGTTTCTTTTGTCTTAAAAATAACTCCTGTGCGCTTCTGCAAAACGAGACAGGCACATGACACAGTGCTCAGCACGAGCACACAGAATCCCGCAGGGCCTGACGCAGAAGGGCGGACATTCACATCAAATGGAAACACCGTGCGAAACGTAGCAGGGCTACGTAAATAAGACGCCCAGACATCGGCACAGAACCCTTGTCTCTCCTCCCCAGGGCTGCTCCTTCACTCCCTGCGCAGGCCCCCCTCCACAGCTGTTCTGATCCATACATCAGCGGGCGAACAGCTGCGCCAGCCCCCCTCTCGCTCTCCCTGCGCCCTCGCCTGAACGATGCTCACCGTCCCAGCGAGCCCAGCCCGTTCCACTGGAGCCGTCAGGCTGGACACCGCTTTGTTTCAGGCTTAGGGTGAGAGGAGGGGAGGCTTGAAACAGCCGCCTCAGCCTTTTACTGAGCAAACAGGCTTAAAAACATTCCACCTGCCGCATCTGTTCTGAAAAACAATTCCTTCACTGCAACAAAGTCAGGAAGCCATAAGGGCTGCTGTGCGGAACTCGCCAAGGAGCGCGTGGAGGAACAGACGCAGGTCCTGCCAATAACAGCGCCTCTCTACACCGGGAACCAGCCGCCCAGCGCGCTTCTGCAGGAAATGTGCTTATCTCTCACTGCTGCCTCGCTGCCCCTGCGCCGACCGGCTTTCTGAGCTTCTCAGGGCTGACCGCCAGGACTCGCCGCCCACGTCGCAGATCCAACAGGGAGACAGGGAGAGGGGGCACCAGAGCATCCAGAGGTGCCATGCTGCCCCGATGCCAGGGACATGGTACAAGTCTCTAGTCTGGCCCCGTGGGCTGCACCCTAGACCCGCAGCAGCAGTCTCATTTCACTGCAGCTGTGGCTCTATGAGACTGGCACGCCCTGAGGTAATTACAAGAGCACTGTTCTCTCCTGCGCCCTGCATCTCTGGAAGAGGGGTGAGCTGGGCAGCTCTTTGGAAAGGAGGGTCATGCATCAAGTGTCCCCCCCGCCTCTCCCCTCGGTCTCAGGCACCTACCCTCCTCGCAGTTCCTGCCCCCGAAGCCCAGCGGGCAGTCGCAGCTGAAGGAGCCCCAGCGGTTGACACAGGTGCCCCCGTTCAGGCAGGGGTTGGTGCTGCAGAAGTGGCGCTTGGCGGAGCAGCCTGGAGGAGGAGGAGGGGGGGAGAGAGAGAACAACACAGGAGGGGGTGCCCGTTAACAGCAGAGCAACACAGCACCCCTGTAAGTGCATCCCAAAGTACTGCGATGCCCGTGTGGGCAGGGGGGCGGTACCTGGCATAGTGCCGTTGTTGGCGATGAAGTCGGCCATGTCCACGTGCCGGCTGTCGATCTGCAGGTTCTTCATGCAGCCAATGAACTCGCGGTTCTGCACCGGGAAGTCCTCCGGCAGGTTGGGCACCCCCCCGAGGAGCAGGGGGCCCGTGAGGTCCAGGGACCTGACAGGAGACGAGGAGCCACGTGAGCACACATGCCAAAGCACGGGCGCTCTGGCCATGACGCCCTGATCCCGCGTGGTGCAACTGTGTGATGTCAGCATTTGAGGCAAATGAAACTGAGAACTATTAACACACAATGGGAGCTCAGCCCCCCGCAGTAAGTAGCTCTATGCCGTGTTTCTGCTCCTCCATCACCCAGCCTGCCCAGAGTGCACCCCCCCATACCACAGCCTTCTTACTTCTTGGATCCCGACTGACTGCCCTGCGCAGAGCAGGTGTAGTTTCCAATCACATGACCGAATCTCAGGGCCACGGAGGTGTCGCAGTCGTCCACTGTCACCACGGCAACCTTCTGGTCGGAGGGGCCCTGGGGGATCCCAGATTTGCCCAGGACTGGCTAGGGGGGCAGAGAAAGACAAGGCATGATGTCATGGCGATCTCACAAAGGGAGGGAGGCAGCCAGGTGAGGGAAGGGCCTCTCAGGACGCAGACAGAGCATCTCCATCGAGGGACCAAGGCGGAAGGAACAAGAGGGAAGAGAACGAAAGCTGTCACCCATCCATGACTGCGGCCTCCTGATATGTGATTAATTTATGCAGCTGACACTTTTGTAGAAAGAGACTTATGTATCACCCATTGTGGACTGTTCTGGATCAGTCCCACTGGAGATCTGAGCCCACACCCTAGGAGACATGAGCCCAGAGCCCCCACACCTTTCTCTGATAATTATCCCACTCTCCTGACCTGCTGCTCCTTCTCTACAGATTGCAGGTGGATCTCGGCTCCCTGCGGACACAGGCCGATGGGCATTAAACACTGAAACTGCAGGAGACTTGCAGTACCAGATGGTGGCGCTGTTTGCTGCAGGACCCGTGCAATTCGGCACCGTCCTGCATTGGGGTTTTAACACCCTGCCGAGCCTCAGCAACGAGACCTGCAGATATATTTCCCTGAGTATTTCCCGTCAGGCACTCTCAGAGACTGACTTGCACACAGGAGGTGTTTGGACAGTGCACTCTGTGCTTTGCCAATTACCTACAACCCCGCTTGTCCCAGCCTGGAGCACACTACACTGAAATCACGGCAGAGCTGGAGAAGCACAGAGGGGCTGCTGAAGAGAAGCCAACCTAACACGCGCTGGAAAACACTCAAGCCTGCTCGCGAGGACTCGAGCTTTTCACTTTTCAAAAGGACTCTCAGGGGCATAGCGGCACTCTCCTGCTCTGGGACAGACCCCCAGAAAGACAAACCCTCACTCCCCGCACACACAAAGGAATTCCTTTCTGTGCTACATCATCAGCTCACTGGCCGGCCCCCCTCCCAGCAGGGAGTCAGGGCTGCTGCACAACAAAGGAGAAGCCGTTATTGTCTGGGGGCAGGAGGAAGGACATTCACTGCTCCTGATCAAGCCCATCCTTTTCACCAACAAGCAGCACCCTCAGCACAGACAGCCCAAGTCACTGCGAGCGCCTCTCGGCTCCCGGGTTCGGATCAGGATTCTAACCCTTCAGGGCTCAAACGCAGCCTGACTGCGGCCGAGACCCGCCGACGCCCCCATCCCTGACCCCCTCCCTCGGAGCACTGCTCCTCGGCTCTGAGGAATCTGGGGAAGTGTGAACGTTTGATCCAGCAGCAGGGATTGTTTAAACAGAATTGCTAATGACCGGTGTGCACACACACCGGACCGCTGCGCCAGGCGCCCAGCCAGCAGCCACAGGCGAGGAGGAAGCCGCCGTCTGTGCCTTTCTGAGAGCCAGTCTCTTCAAGCTCTTTCAGCAGCTTTCCAACTCAAACATCAGTCTTGTCCTTCTGCCTTCCTTCGGGGGGGCTGGGCTGCAGGCCTGTCAGGGCTGACTGAAGATTACATATTTGCTCAGGATTAAATGAAAAGGCTCCCTTAGTGAGGCAGTTTATTTCTAAAGAGAGAGCTGGCAAACAGCGGAGTGCTTTAATAAAAAAGCTTGACTGTCACCGTCGTGATCAGAGAAGAAAAAGAACTAAAGAAAAAAAAAAGATTTTTATTTATGGACCGAAAACCATGGAAACCAGTTTTCCCAGTTTTCTCATCCCGGCCTGGCGCTGGTGCCCAGAGAGAGGGGTGCCACTGGGACAGACTCATTACAATGCTGCAGTTCTGCTCACACCTCCCCCTCCAGTCAAACCCTGGCCCCCACCCTCTCAAAGCCACAGAGAGACCCCTGAGACTCCCTTTGTGCCCCCTTCTCCCATTCAGTCCAGCCCCACAGGCTAGCCCGCCCAGACCATCGCTCCAGCCTGGGCTCTGCTCATTAGTACCCCAACACTGACTCGGGGGACAGAATTCAGGGATCACGCCTGACCAATAAAAAATGTCCATCTTGCCCCCCCCCCCGGTGCAGCTGCTAGGAAACGGCGATCGGCTGAAATGTCACATCCTGTTTACAAGTCAGCGGAGCTGGGGGGGGCGGGGTGGAGCGAGAGGGGCACAGCCTGCTCCCCATTTCTTTTTCCCGTTTGAATGGAAAAGTGAAACAAAAGGCTCAATAAGCAACAGTAACAAAAGGTGTTTTCAGACTGAATCCTAAACACTGACCGGACAGAAAAGGGAGCAGTGATAAAAGAACATCTCCAGTGCGGCCAAACCGGGTTTATTCCTGTCCTTGACTGAGCGAGTCGGACTGCCGGGACGTGCCGGACTTCAGAACTTCAGGCGGTGTGGTGGCTCTGTGGCTAAGGATCTGTGCCTGTGCCTGGAAGGTTGCCGGTTCGTATCCCGCGGCCGGCACAGGAATCCTACTCCGTTGGGCCCCTGAGCAAGGCCCTTAACCCCAACTGCTCCAGGGGCGCCAAACAATTGGCTGACCCTGCGCTCTGACCCCAAGCTTCTCTCCCTGTCTGTGTGTCTCATGGAGAGCAAGTTGGGGTATGTGAAAAGACTAATTCCCAATACAAAAAATAGTATATGGCCAATGAAGTGATCTCTTAACAAGCAGCCTGAGATCATGGCCTGCTGTGGAAGCTGATTCCCTATCTTCTCTGCATGAGACCCTGGGGTCCGTTAGCAAAGCGCTCGACGGGCTGAGTAACCCGCTCTCGTTCCCGTGTCCAGACACCTGCAGCAGAGGCAGAGCCTGCGTGAGTCTCTGCCTGGCACACCCCCAGACTCCCAGCTCCTGCCTCTTGCCCCAGGACTCCTGGGATTAAGCTGAGCTCTGCTTGGGAAAAGAGCCAGATTCATTGCTACACTTGTCTCCTCTAAGCCTGGGTCCAGAGTGGGACTGATTTAACACTGGTCAACTCACGACACTAACACAGAAGAAGAGCTGGAAAACTGTTTTTTTATATTGTTTTTTTTCAATCAGAAACTGAAAACATATGCTTTTCTTCCCGTGGTATCAGTTTATCTGAATGCAGAAATCACCGTGTCCAGCTGTCCTCCAGCCCCATGCAGAGCGCCGCCCCACTGACCTTGTTGTAGTACTGCAGCTGGACCACATGCCACTGGCCGTCGCTCACGCCGCCCGGGATGAAGGGCGACACCAGCGTCTTCGTCTCTCCTGGCAGAGAAAGGACAATCAGCCGACCTCTCCACTAGCACCCCCTCGCAATGCAGGAGCTACACAGGCTGTTGAAACTCACCACACTGAACCGGTTAAACTATCTACAGCTGCAGAGGGCGTTCAGGCCGGGAGGGCGAGTTTAAACTGGCTTCGAGGAACGAGGCAGAGCTGCCTGAGAAGACACAGTGCTGACCTTCATCTGAGACTCCAGCCTCTCCCATAGGCCCTGTAACCTCGCCTGGATTTCTTCATTTTTCTCAAGATCTTTTGGTCTTGGCAAAGCTTATAACAAAACAAGTGGCCTCCTCACTGCAGCTTCATCCAATGTATTGATGCACTGACTGTTTTATGTTTTGGCTGACGCTGTTCTCCAAAGGGAATGACAGGAGTTACAATAACAAAAGGTTTCTAGGGGGGTGGGGGGGGGGGGAACACCCCTCCTGTCAGTGCCCACAGCCCTGACCCCTGAGTGACCTCTACCCAGCATCCCCTCCAGCTGTGGCCCTCACACGCCAACAGCTCGTGTGCCGCCATGGAGATTCAGGGGCCCCGCGACCGGGAGAAACTGCCAGTTCGCGTGTTCGCATGTGATGCCAT
Source organism: Atractosteus spatula (assembly GCF_055471065.1). Taxonomy (NCBI): domain Eukaryota; kingdom Metazoa; phylum Chordata; class Actinopteri; order Semionotiformes; family Lepisosteidae; genus Atractosteus; species Atractosteus spatula. The sequence continues at coordinate 43,252,192 of NC_142712.1, read as the reverse complement.
TTAGAGCCCTTCCCGCCAAACTCAAGAGCACCTGCAGAGAAGGTGAGCTGGATCTGCTCGTTAACGATCTCCAGGGCGATGAAATCGTGCCTCTCGTTGAAGCGCCCATTGTACAGCAGCAGGCCGTTCCGCTCCTTGGTGGCAAACCTGCGCGACAGAGGACAGAGGGACACTGCTGAGACAATGGCGCCGGGGGACAAATCCCGTGTCCTTCAGTTCTGCAGCATTATCTGCTGGGCTTTGACTCCCCGCTCAGCATGGCTCTCGCAGGCCCGATGAGCCTGTCTCGAATTTGAGTGCAAGTATCAATTACTTCCTGTCAACTGACTCAGGTTTCAGACATTGCTGGGTTCTGCCCTAAGAGGGGAGACAGACAAGCTACGCTACCTGACATGTAAGTCCAGCAAAAATAAAAACAGGATTTGAATGAATAGATGAAATCTCTGTGATCCTCGTTCGCTAGCGGCTTGTTATACATTATAACAAGAAGACAAAACACACAAAACATGAGGCTGCAGTGCCTGGAGAGAATCCATCTGTCACTGCCACACTGACATTAACCTGTCCCTGAGCTTTCACCTTCACTCTGCCTGGGGGGCAGTCAGATCAGCCTGTCTGCCGTCTCCAGCTGTCACTGCCCACTAACCTGGAGCTGCGTGCTGCTCCAGCCCACCCACCTCCCTCTCTCCTTCCTTCATTTTCCCTTTCCCTGCTGGGCATGCTCTCCCCCTCTGCCACCTCGCTGGCCTCTCCGTGCCTGAATCCACGCTGCTCTCTGCCTGCCCACTCACTCTGAGTCACAGGCAGCACTGCTCGCTATCGGGGACACCAGCAGGACTGGTGGACATTCCTGCCAGCCTGCGAGAGCCAACTGCCCTCCGACATGTGGCCAGTTCCACAGTGCATCATGGGTGACCGGAGGAGCAGCGCGTCTCTTCCTGACGTTACTGCACGGCTGCAAGTGTGTGACCCCGCTCCTACCAGTGTGACACACTGCCTTTGGCCATTCCTCGTCTTCCTCGTCTTTCTGTGCACATGCACGCAGAGCGCAGGAGAGAGGCGAGATCAGAGAAACAACAAACTACCTCACCAGGGAAAGTACCAGTCTATCACCTGTGCGGCTCCTACAAGCGCTTTTGCTCGTCTATTTTGCCGAGACTTGCCGGTGGCTGTGGGATATTTAGGGGAGCGGCCCGATATCACAGCAGCTGCAGATTGGAGGGGTGACTGAATCTGGGGGGGTTGGAAGGTCTCGCGTTTCCCAGGCATTAAAAAGCTCAGGAGCAAAACAAAAGAGAAACCTGATCACCCCACCGAGCTCAAGTTTCAGGAACTTGGGCTTTCTAAAAGGTATTTTGATGTTTGTTCTATACACTACACAGGACAGCTATTTTCCTGCCTGATTAAGACTGAGCAATGGTGGCACCTCTCACCCTGGGCCCGGATACAGACACAGACGACCTGTGAGGCACACTGCTTGAACCCCAACCCGTCTGCAGCCCTGGCCCTTCAGTGAACCGGCTGCGCTGAGCGGGCAGACGCAGACGCACTGCAAGCAGACACACAGAGCAGCCAACACTGAGCTGGCTCCTGTCCCGGGCCTGTAGACAGGGGTGTTCCCGGGACAGCGCTGCCCAGTAATCCTGCGCTGAGGGAACAACAGAGCAGCCGCTCACAGCGGCTCCAGGATTCCACTGCTCTCACGTTACAGAAACTCAACACCTGCAGCTTCACGTGCGGAGAGCTGCTCCGCGGGATCAAGGCAAGAGCGCACAGGGGACACCCAGTGCTCGCCAGCAGCATGGCCAGAGGACTTGGGAGACACACACAGGCCTGGGGGCACCAGAGGGCTCACTGGGAGCACAGGCCAGCGCCCTGTCAGGGCCCAGTTGCCGATATCCCCCCTTACTGCCTCTTGTTCGCGGACATCTGATCCGACCGGCTGGTCCCGGTGAATTTAACTAACGTTACATTTTAATTGTGCTTGCAAATATCTTAACCCCAGGAGCGCCTGTATTCTTAAAGTTCACAAAAATTAACTGGCTGCTGTCTTTAGGGGCTGCTGGTTCTGGGAGTGGAGATTTAAAAAACACAGGTATAAAAACAGGTCCAACTTTTCTGCGCACAATTTTACAGCTTCAGCACGAAAAGAGGGTTGATCATTATCTAGTGTCCCTGGAAGAGAGGAGAGATCAGTGGTGGTGTGTGTGAACTGACTGGCCTCACAGTCCGAGAGGCCCCCTGCCTAGTTAATCATTGCTGTAGGGTCAGCACTGGGGCTGGTCAGCAGAATTCCTGTTCCCATGACACCCGTGTTCCCTGACACTGTGCAAGGGAGTCCTGCCAAACTGACCTCTGCAAGACCCCCAAGGTCCAGCCCCTTGCCTTCTGTGCCCCCTAAATCCAGGGCGCTGTAGGAGGGACAGGGCAGGACAACATGTCAAGAACGCCGAGCTTCTGCACGCTAGACGCTGCCACAGACAGGAACAGCACAGGAATAGAGGGGTCCCCTCTCCGAGCCACAGGACCCCCCGATTTGGCCACCCGCGCTGACAGGGGCGACACTCACGTGAGGGAGAGGGTGAAGTGGAAACGCTGCCGCAGGCCCTTGAAGGTGACGAAGGACTGGGGGGGGAACCCGCGCGTCGTCATCTCGCAGAAGGGCTTCTCGTAGCCCCCAGGGGGGCAGTCACACTTGAAGCCCCCCACCAGGAGGTTGACGCAGGTGCCCCCGTTCTTGCACACCCCCGGGGCGCAGCGGCCCGAGCGGGACGACATCTGGCACTGCTCCCCTGGGCAGAAGAGAGAGAGAGAGTGAGACGACAGCCTGGGGCCTGGGCTGGACCCCCAGAACATCGTCAGCACCCCGGGGTGCTGAGTCGGGGGCTCACGTTTTATTACACTTTCCACAAATGAACACCGAAACCAAACAGTGTGTGAACAACAAGTAACCTGCTGCCCGTCTTTCCACCCCCACATGCATAAGACCCCAAAAACAGAACCCAGCTGACAGCATGACCACATCAGACTCCTCAAACACCAGCGGTGGTGCAGCAGGAGGGGTACAGCTGTCCCCTTCCAGTGATCTTTAATTAGGCATCAGCGCCTGTGACACTTAATGATCATGTAAGAAAAAAAGATGCTAATGTCTGTTATCCTGTGTAATCTCAATGTGCACAGATCCATGTCTAAATAACATGTCTGGCAGCAGCAGTAGTCATACCAGCTCGATTATTAGTCTCCATTGACCCTCTTTTAGAAAGCATGTTTTATTCAGCAAAGTGCAAGCAAGCGTCTTTCAGCATCGATCTCGCTCACCGTGGTAACGGAGCCCAGGGCTGAGAGAATGCTTCCCGGGAGAGCCCAGGCTTGGGGATTACTATCCTTGCTTGCTCCCTGCTCCCGTCACCTAGTGACCGGATGCGGTTGCCACGGAGACACGCCATGCTGGTGTAGTAACACGGAGAATGTGTGGGATGCAAACCTCCAGATAAGCACTGTTCCTTAGGAATGGCAGCAAATATTTCTCTTGTGACCTTGTTAATTGTGATTTACAGAAACTTATAATGATGGTTTTAAATCTGGTTACTGTCTACTGTATATTTTTAATAGTTAATTAATTGTTATTGCATGCAGATACTACGTCACCTGAGTTTTGCTTCTCACCCGTAGGTGCAGTTCTGCAGCACACACACAGCTGCAGATGGGCAGAACCAGGGACTTTGGAGTTCAGCTGGTTGGCAAAGGGAAGAGCCGGAGTCCCAGAAACAAGACCCAGCCTCCATGGGATTAGGACAAAAACACTCAGCCCTATAATTACAGACACCCTGTAAAGCCTCTTGTGCAACCAGAGGAATTCTAGAAGGCAAAAGCCTTGTTGAGTGTTTTTTTCAGCCCGGGATAGAGTGAGATCTATTTTGCTGGTCCAACTGGATGAAGATATAAAGAAAGTAATGCTGATATTCGGCCATACATGTGTTTAAAAAACAAAGCTGAGTAATCTTCTCTTAAATCAAGAACAACATGAGGAAACAGCCTGATTTAACAGTGATGTTCTCTGTCGACAGGGTAGGCTTTAAACTGAGAAGTGCACAGCAAAGTCTCAGCTAACAAGAGACTTAACCTCTAATTACAGTGGGGGGCTGATGCATCTCAGTCCTGGGATTTTATCTGATACTGTAGCGAAAGGAGACAAACGCTGGGCCTTGTAAGCCCCCTGGGGGGTAAGCTTGAGGACATGAGCTTGGATCAAGGCATTCATGAAGGAGTTAGCAGTGGTTTACGATGGCTAATAATGTTAATGTTAATGGTTACGTTAAAGAGGATGGCCAGGAGCAGAGACAGCCCTGAGGTGGGGATCAGAGCAATCAGCCTGCTCTCAGATCACCCACAGCCCAGCTGAGGAGCCCCACTCATGGGCCCAGCCAGGAGGAGCAGAGACCTGTCCTGCCCTGTGTTCTGACCCACAGTCTGCAGATGGGCCCTTCAGGTTCCAGTTTGATTTTCTTTGATGACGAGATCTGGCAGTGGTATACTGGCTACAGAATTAACAGTATAACGGGGCAAACAGGGCACCGGCACAGCCCAGAACACACTGTGGGAGTCGACAACAGAGCAAGGTGCATGAGATAAGTGTACACAGTGTGACTGTAGACAACAAAGTGCAAATTTACTGCAGTAAACATTTGGAACTCGAGAAACAGGGATATCCCTGAGTCATAGGAACACCCCAGAGCCCCCAGACACAGGCAGACAGTGGCCATCAATGTCATACAACCCCTGAATTTCACTCAGTGGACCGCAGTCTGCAAATGCCCAGAGCACAAATAACCTTCACACTGCACAAAGAACAAAAGAAAAGCAAACAGAAACTTGCACAGAATGAAAAATCAAATCCAGATTTCCACAGCGCCTCCTCCTTCCTCCGAGAGTTAAGAGCTTGGCTTTCCACGCCACCTCTCGCAGAGCAGGAGCTCTGCCCACTTCCTCCTCCTCATCCTCAAAGACCCTTCATCACAGCACAAGTGCCAGATATACAAATACAGAGCCTGGTAATGTGATATAAAGGAGAATCCACTGGAATGGCTCAGAATTTGTGGCGTCTTTCTCCTTCTGAGCAGAGAGGCTGTGGGAGGTCTGAACTGAGAGATAGTGATCCCTCAAGTCAGACAGGTGAAGTCTGGGGGGTCATGTTTACATGACAGCAGTGTGTGAGTGTGTGTGTGATAAAACACTGTGCTCTGCAAGCACAGCACTGACCTGGGGAGTTCGCCGGCCTCTGGGGTCATTCAGACAGCCAGCTGAGGCTCCAGTACCGATTACCCGGTGCTGTCCACTACATGAGACGCTACAAAACAATCCCAGCATCCCCCTCTCCCAACGAGCCCTGCTCCAACAAGAATCAGCTTCTCCTTAGAGCTGAATTGTTTAGCTCACTTTCCAAAAACCACAAAAGCAAAACAATCAAAGAGTGTGATAAAACGTGCCCCCTGGCTCCCTCCTCCCTCCTCCTGTGATCCTAGGGAGCGTGTGGCTTGCAGGCCAGCCAGGAGCACACGCTCGGGTTGGGTAATTACTCGCAGAACTGGCTCCGAAGCCAGAAGATCACTTGTTACCAAAAAAAAAGGAAAAATGCCTGAACGTGTTTCCAGCTGCTGTCTGTGTGGCCCAGACTGAGTGGTCTCGTCTCCAGCGTAGCGTGTGTCTGCAGAGCAGGAGGCGCTGGCTCAGGGGGGACGCCGAGATGAGAACTAGAGGGCTGGACGAGCCCTGCGAACACACTCAGACCAGGCAACCCGTACTGTCTGCCCAGCAGCTCGTCCCGCCTAATTAACCTCGTCAGGGAACCAGGCATTTCATTTGCCTCATCTCCCCGGACACTCCCTCAAAGACGCAGGGGCCCTGACACCAGCACAAGCCACCCAACCCTGTGACTCGGCCCGCCCTGGGACAGCACCCCCAATCACACTCCCACCTGACTTTGCACCTCTGTGCACTGAGGTGGGTTCTGCATTTCCAACTGATTTCCCGCGTCACGCTCTGTCGTCCCAGTGAAACTCTGCAGGAAACTTGCAGGAGTTTTCTGGCTGGTGTCACTCTGCACCCTGCCCTGCGTGTGGGGAGAAGGCGTCGCTGGCCGCAGAGTCTAGGAATGTGAGCCGAGAGGTGCCAGCCTCATGCCTGTGTGACTGTTGCGGTTCCGCGCGGGCTCATGCCCTCGCTGCTCCACCCCACTGGTTCGTCCTGCAACACCTGGGCGCGGACCCGGGTCTCCGGCGTAACGCAACAGGGAACCAGCCGAGTGAGCTAAAGGAGACCTCCCTCAGCCATGGCGGCTGAGGTCCCTGCTATGCGATGACGTCACCGTGTCCGAACTAGCTCGGCTACAGGAAGGACACGCAGCAACACCAGTCACGCAGTGAAAAGCCGGCACCATGTACGGCTCTCTGCGCTTGTCTCCTAAGGGAGGGGCCCCAGGTACGGGGGCGGGAGGGAGCAGAGCTGCAGCGAGTGGGTGTGTCTGGAAGGCTCTCATGCAGGCGCCCACACACACCACACGATCCCAACTTCCTCTGCTTTGTCTGCAGCCTCCACAAACCCTCCTCTGCCTTTGTTCGCTATCGGCATGAATCACTGGGGCTGTCAGAATGATACCCCCATTCCCAGGCGGCTGCTTTGTTGCCGATTCGTGAGAAGGCAGAGGCGAAGGTTTCAGCAGAGATCGATCAGGAAAGCGAGTCGAGACTTGTGGTGCTCTTTCGGGGTGCGGCCTGGCGAGGGTGCCACTCCAGTGTTTTGCGTTTGCGGGCACTAATCACCTGCCAGGAACCCCTGCTTCAAAAGAGCCCTTAATAAAGGTCGAGGGAGCCATGTGTTTGCAATAAATTGTGGGCCAGGAGGCACCACTGACGCTGCCCTTGTGATCAGTCTCATTTGTGTGAAGCATTTTGGGGTCTTTTCTACATGTTCTGAAAAGTTCTGTAAAGGCCTCAAGTATCAGCGTAACTCAGAGAGACTCAAGCCCGTCCACCAGCCACAGGAGAAACCCAGGGTCCCAGTCCAGGCCAGTCCAGGCCTTACCGCTCACATGACTCTCATCGAATTCATCTGTTTACAACCTGTGTGTTAGGAAAACTAGATATATCTGGGGCTAAAATTCAGTCCAATTTCAACATCATTAAAAACAAAGAAAGGCCACAGTCAAATTAAGAAAAGACAGGCATGAGGCAAACAGTGACGTTTTCAGTGATGTTTCTTTCCTAAGGAGGGAAAGTGAGATGAACCGACGGGAGAGTACTGGGTGCCATGACAGTTTCCTCTAATTCCTGCAGGACCTGCACATGTTTCGGCTACTGAAGCTGTCGAGCGAAACATCAATACTTCAAACATTCTGTCTTTGCCAGATTACTTTTTGCCTGAGAGCTGGCTCAGAGCCCACCGGTGTAACTGCATCTTCTCAGCCACACCTCAAGTCAGTCAGATACCCCGCCGGTTCAGCACTAAAACAGCTGGCGCCCCTTTATTTTGCAGACTTATTTTTTTATGTGCTGATTCCTGGAACAGATGCTCTCTAATCTCAACTCACAACACAACCCCCCTCGCAGTGCAGAGGGTGCTATGCACCCACACAGTCTGCTCTCAGGACAGTGCAGGACCCAGGGGACCGCCAAGAGGAAACTCTGCCCGCTCGGGTGACACCGTGGCCACCCAGCCGGGCTCAGACAGCGACACCTGTGTTGTGGGTGACATTAGCCTCAGCTCTGCAGGCCGTTCATCTCCCAGCAGTCCAGGGCTTTGCATGATCAAAGATGTCTTAGTCAGAAAGCGCTTTAGAGCAGAGCGTGAGCTTGACACTCTCTGCTCTTAAGACAACCTTCACAGATGTCTATTTTGTTTTTGCTGCTAGGTAACAGCCAAAACAAACTATCGCTGGTTTTGAAGTCAAATGGAGTAGAAAGGATTGACTTGAGTTTGGTCTTGTTGCACTCAGGGGGTAGCAGTGCCCACAGCCGGGCTCAGTGAATCACAGGGACTGCATGTCAGCGCACAAGCTCAGAGGCAGTGGTGAAACGAGCTGCGACTCGTCAGGGGAGAAGGGGAAACACTGATGCTTATGCAGCCTAGGCCGCACAGGAAAACCCAGCCCAAGTTCCAGTAGCTTCATCCTGTGTGGCTTTGCAGAGTCACTGCTGTCGCTCCTTTATAAAAACACACCACAACACACCACAGCTAACTCCTGACTGGAAGGGTGTGCCACCCGAGTATAAAACTGCTAGAACTGTCGCTCTGCGTCGGTGCCGCCCTGCGTCTACCTGCTACCCACGACGCATTGCAGCTCTAACACCGCAGCTGTCCCTTCCTTCTGTTCAGTCTGTAACACAATATTCGAATCCCTCCCATTATGCCGACGACTAAAAAAGGCTTCAAATGCTGGACATCAGACCCAAATTAGATTAGAATGCAGTTAGGCAACGAGCACAGTGCACCTCCTTGTCTCCGTCTGCAAGTGGGGACTGCCTCATGGCATCAGAGGAGAAAGAGGCGCCTGTGTCAGTAACGAGCACACGTGACCCTACAGGTCCCGTCACCCTGCTGCTGCCCCGCGCGCAGAGACACGCTCTCTGACATCCAATCCCATCCCAGCATGGCACACTGTCACCAGCCCGACATTCCAGCCGTCCGTGTCCGTCTGCGGCTGGGCCCCCCGTGACACTGAACCCTGAACCCTAGCAGAGCAGCGTGGGCAAATGCCCTCTGAACCTGGAGAAGGCTCTTCCAATAAAGAAGAGCAAGAACAAAAACCGAATCTGTTTGAGGGCCCAGATAGCAGATGTGCAATAATCCACTCAAGAGAGGCTTGTCTGGGGGAAAGGCTGGGGTCTGGGGAGGATGGAAGGCGATGATATTGCACACATATTGACCGTACGGCACAGGCATTGTGGGAGCTTCCTCCCAGCCATTGAACCCGGGGCCGGGCGGGGTGGCGACTCACCGGTGAAGTCCTCGAAGCACTCACAGGTGTAGCCCCCCTCTCGGCTGCGGCACACCCCGTGGTTGCCACAGGGCTTGGTGTAGCAGAGGTCGATCTCCGTCTCGCAGTAGTCGCCGGTGAAGCCCGCGGGGCAGCGGCAGCGCAGCCCGTTGATGGGGTGGATGGGCCGGAAGAGGATGGTGTCGGAGGAGACGAAGGGCGCCAGGCTGTCGAACTTCAGCACGGAGACGCACTTCATGTAGTTCTCGCAGGGCTCGCGCAGGCAGATGTTGTCGTCGAAGGGCAGCACGCGCTGGGAGGAGATCTGGGCCAGCAGGCTGCGGTTGAGGTACAGCCGCTCCTGCAGCTCCTCCGAGCTGACGTACTGGCCGCGCCCGGGCTCCAGCACCGACAGGCTGACGTTCAGGATGCTGGCGCTGACGTCCGTGTCGTTCTGGATGTTGAAGATGACGATGTCCTCCTTGGCGGCCGACAGCACTGTGGCCACGCCTTCCAGGAAGAGCCCCAGCAGCGGCGACAGGAAGCGCTCCTGCGACATGTTGGCCAGGCGCAGCGTGATGCTGTTGGACAGCATCTCGTCAGTGATGATGGTGACCTGCAGGGAGCACTGGGCCGTCACACTGTGGACCCCGTCTGCACACAGAGGGAGAGGAAGAAGAAGAGGTCAGTACACACAGACAGAGCTACAGGAGCACTGCTCACGGAGGAAGAGGAAGAGATCAGTACACACAGAGCACACAAGAGCCCTGCTCGCAGCCCAAGACACAGATCAAGACAGGAGCACAGCAGTTCATAATGTTTCATTATAACCTGGCCAGATGTAAGAACCAAAAATAGGAGTGTAGGTACTGGGAACTATCAGATGAATCTGTGAAAATCCTGGAAATGACATTCCAATGGAGAAATAAGTTAACTGAAATTCCTAAGTTTATCCCTGTTTTAAAAACTGTGCTATCAGTGGTGCAGAAGAGAGACATGCTGGAATGCAGCCACAGAGCCCATCTTTGTTCTGCTACGAGATCACATTCTTCTCTCGTTTCTTCCCTTCTCTCCTCTTTCTCTTTGAAACCTGATTACTGTTATGTCCCTCTGAGTTACACTGAGTCATGCCGAGAATGCTGAGTCACCAGGGAAGGCGCTCAGGAGCCACTGAGCTTCCAACAGCCGGACGAGCGAGGGGGACTCGACGATCAGAGCCCATTCCTCCTCTACCTCTCCCTTGTTCTTTCAAAGACAGCAAAGCCTATTCTAACACAGCCACGGACAAGCTTCTCCCTTGGCTGTGCAGGACCGCCAAAATCCCCACATCCTCCTCCGCTGCGCTGGGCTCTTGGTGCTGTGTGTTGGTTTTCCATCAGGAACATCTGTTTGCTCACCCCACTTGGTGGAATAAATAAAACGCAACAAAGAAACGCCATCAATCAAACCCCACTGCTTGCCATTGACAGACTTCAGTCACAACAGAGGTTTAAGTCTTACGTCACAATCAACAATCGCCCTCTTTGTGTCGTGTGCACTGGAGGAAAAACCACAGGAAGACTCCAGCTTTCATTAGGGCCACTATCGAAAAAACAAAACACGCAAAGTGCTGTACGTGTTCACAGCTCTAAACACTGGGCCATTCAGCCAGAACAAGGCTAAAGAAAGGGGAGGGTGTATGTGGTTAACAAGGCTTTAGTCTGTGTTCATGTCAGTCCAGGCCATTTGATCCCCATTCACCGTGGCCTCTAATCAGGAAGTACAGTAGTGCAGAATACGCAGGCTGTTTAAGCAGGAAACAGAAGAACACACACTTCTCCACAGTTCACATCACTCCTACTCTGCAATTTAGATCACAAAAGCACCCCCCCACACCTTGCCACATACCTCTCCGTGACTCCACTGCAGACAGAACCCTGTCTGGCCCCCACGCCCAGCCCTCCTATCCTGCCACCTGTCTGTTTGTGTAACCCAATGCTGAGCTGGAAGTGAGCAACAATCTCAGACACACAGCAGCCCTGCAGACGCCTCACATGCATGATGGGATCGTGGAGCAGCAGGGTCTCCCGGTTTATATTATGCCCCCACTCAATGGGTTGGCATTCCTACCTCCGCCTGATGAGATGATTTATAGCTACCGTACCTCGAATCAAGTGTGATCTTTGAAAAGTCACATGACCTTGGAATTATACATCCGTCCGTTACAAGATAGTTAGATTACTCAAGTTACTTGAGCAGCCTGAGTTGTAGTAAAACCCATAAGGACCTACAGCCATATGGGGCCTGAGCATGGGGAGCATGTAGGGACCATGTGGGGACAGTGCAGCCACTGGCACGGTCCCCAGGGCCTAGAAGAAAGGAGGAAGAATAGTGCTGCAGCCGGGCACCCAGGCGCCATGTGTGGAAAGACACCGAGAGCGGGTATCCTCTGCCCCTCCTCCTCTCTCTGTGTTCCAGGAATTCGCGGCTGCTCATCCGCGGGCGCCAGCGAGAGATTAGAGGCCCAGACTGTCAGCACCCTGGAAAGGAATTCCCCGTTAACAAGACCAGCGCCCCGAATCTGCCACTCGTGCCAGCTCCAGAGTCAAGCAGCTCTTCAGCCAGCCCCCCCGAAGCCTGGCAGTGCCGCCCCCTCTTCCCCAGGGTCACCTCCGTCCTGTGACCGAGCAGAAAGTCAACAGTCCTGACGAGCGACAGCACTTTTCTTGACTCTCCTCAGCGCCAACGCACTACCTGACCAGCAACAGTGCCCTGCCAATGCAAACCCATCAGAGGCAGCAGCAGAGAAGGGCAACACTGCACACACATGCATACAAATACACACAGAGCCTGCAAAAACTCGACTGAGTCACCTGCAGACCCACTGCATGTCTGTCTGCACTTTCGCTGAATACACATCATCCAAGAGCACAGTTTGCGATTCTCCTTCGTGGGACACTGAGGCGCCGCTGGGCATGTCAAACACGACCACGTGACACAGCCGCAGGCCTCTCCACTCCGCGCCTCTTTCAGCCCGTCCCCACTTCATGTCCCCACTTCACGGAGAAAGCAGCTCTTCTGATTACTGTGGGTAAACGCTAGGAAGATAAGACACTGGGAATGTTCTGCATCCCTGCTCACAAAACCGAGGGCAAACTAGTAGCTAAAAATAGCCTTGTCGTGCCTCTGAGGCAGCAGGCGGGGTCTAGTAAAGTGCATTTCAGAGAGAAGATGGAGAGGCCTTGAGGAACAAAACTGTGGTTAATGAGCACAGGAATGAGTCTGCTCCTCTTCCGTGATCCTAGGAATGGCTCGGCAGTCATGAGCCATCAGGATCAAAGAGAGAAGCAATTGCGCCGTGGCTCAGGACAGCGTGGCTGGAGTGTCGTCCTGCGATGTCAGCGCATCCATTAGCCACGGATCGCAGCCGCCGTCTTCTCCTGAAGCACCCTCGCTCGGGCCAGACATTTCGAGAACGTCACGGTGATTCGGAAAACAGAGGGACTTGCTTTCCAGATGAAACTCTCCCTGTGTCTCATCAGATATCTCCGCCTGAACGAGGCTGTTAAGGTCAGAGGGTGAGCGTGGCGGTAGCTGTGTCTGTGTGAGCGGTCCGGAGGTGTCTCCAGGTGCGGTCACGTCCGGTCACTCGCCTGCAGTCAGTCCGGTCACGTCCGGTCACTCGCCCGCAGTTGGTCCGGAGGTGTCTCCAGGTGCGGTCACGTCCGGTCACTCGCCCGCAGTCAGTCCGGAGGTGTCTCCAGGTGCGGTCACGTCCGGTCACTCGCCCGCAGTCAGTCTGGAGGTGTCTCCAGGTACAGTCACATCTGGTCACTCGCCCGCAGTCAGTCCGGAGGTGTCTCCAGGTGCGGTCACGTCCGGTCACTCGCCTGCAGTCAGTCCGGTCACGTCCGGTCACTCGCCCGCAGTTGGTCCGGAGGTGTCTCCAGGTGCGGTCACGTCCGGTCACTCGCCCGCAGTCAGTCCGGTCACGTCCGGTCACTCGCCCGCAGTCAGTCCGGAGGTGTCTCCAGGTGCGGTCACGTCCGGTCACTCGCCCGCAGTCAGTCTGGAGGTGTCTCCAGGTGTGGTCACGTCCGGTCACTCGCCCGCAGTCAGTCCGGAGGTGTCTCCAGGTGCGGTCACGTCCGGTCACTCGCCCGCAGTCAGTCTGGAGGTGTCTCCAGGTACAGTCACATCTGGTCACTCGCCCGCAGTCAGTCCGGAGGTGTCTCCAGGTGCGGTCACGTCCGGTCACTCGCCCGCAGTCAGTCTGGAGGTGTCTCCAGGTACAGTCACATCTGGTCACTCGCCCGCAGTCAGTCCGGAGGTGTCTCCAGGTGCGGTCACGTCCGGTCACTCGCCCGCAGTCAGTCTGGAGGTGTCTCCAGGTACAGTCACATCTGGTCACTCGCCCGCAGTCAGTCCGGAGGTGTCTCCAGGTGCGGTCACGTCTGGTCACTCGCCCGCAGTCAGTCCGGAGGTGTCTCCAGGTGCGGTCACGTCCGGTCACTCGCCCGCAGTCAGTCCGGAGGTTTCTCCAGGTACAGTCACATCTGGTCACTCGCCCGCAGTCAGTCTGGAGGTGTCTCCAGGTACAGTCACATCTGGTCACTCGCCCGCAGTCAGTCCGGAGGTGTCTCCAGGTGCGGTCACGTCCGGTCACTCGCCCGCAGTTGGTCCGGAGGTGTCTCCAGGTGCGGTCACGTCCGGTCACTCGCCCGCAGTTGGTCCGGAGGTGTCTCCAGGTGCGGTCACGTCCGGTCACTCGCCCGCAGTCGGTCCGAAGGTGTCTCCAGGTGCGGTCACGTCTGGTCACTCGCCCTGTACCCGGGACCCAGCTGTGTCCCTCTCGGAGCCAGGCGGGGTACGTGGTTAGGTGTGGCAGGAATCCAGGTCTGGTCGCAGTTCATTAGCGAGGCATGGGCTCTGTCCTCGGAGTGCAGCGAGCCCAATTTCCTGATCATTTTTTCATACGAATTACAAAGAAAGCTAATCATTCCCCAGACTAATTAACGCTGAGCGCTCAGGCCTCCCCCAGTCTGGGAAACTATTCAAAGCTCAGCAGTGCGGCAGAGGGGGAGTGGGCGGCTCACACGAGCCCGGCCAAGCGAGGCACATCTCCAAGAGCCGGCCGTGTGCGTGAGAGAGGAAGAGCACGCAACACCGAGCAAGCACGCTGCATGGATGTAGAGATTTAGTGAGCTAGCTGTACCGCAGAGGAGGGATAACCCCGGTAATAAACACACACCAACCCCAGCTCACCCCCGGAAATATTCCGAAATATTCCCGAACTCAGAGCCCCTGTGATGCATTCATTAAAAGCTCATCTAGTTCTGCAAGAGCCCTGTATATACAGGGTAAAGAACACAAGGAGAATGTAATGAATGATAAATTATTAATAGTTTATTGGTCTACTGGTCTGACACTTTCAGGCAAAGCGACTGACTTTACCGGAACAGTCTGAGTGCAGGAAGGGTAACAGAGCGAAATAAAAACAGCAAATCTTCTTCTCCAGGCAGCTCACAGCTCACAGAGGAGTGCAGTAATCCCTCGATCTGCTGGGTAAGGGAGACCCCGGCCAGGAAGAGGTCGCGTGTGCTCCAGTATTTTAAAACACAGACAAATATTCACCCCCTCCTGCTGGAAGTAAACAGATGCTCCTTCTTGGTCTGGTTGGCTCTGCAGCCCAGTTTAACGCTCAGCCCACGAACAGCACGAGAGGGGCTGGAGCCAGGGAACTCTAATGGAGGCCTGATCGAATTATCATGGAGGCAGTTTACCACAGAATGCAACGCTAATTGAACACATGAAGTACATACTGATTAACGAGTCTGCACGACCTCTGCGAGTCTGGACGTTCTGATCTGAAACTGGAGGCTGAACACAGCGAGCACCTGCGCTATTGCCTCCAGGAATGGGGTTCAAATCAGAGGTCAGTACCCCCCCTGCCTGGCACCAGCTAGCTCAGAGGTACCATTCACAGCATGTAGAAAAAGCAGCAGCACACACTTGTGTGTTAACCTGACCACAACCTGGCTGGGCAACACGCAACACACAACTCCCACCTCTCTTGAATCTCAGATCACTACCCCTCCCCCAATTTACACACAAGAGTGTAAAGACAAGAGTCCTGGCTCTTATCAACCTCTGCTCCTCGCGTTGTACCCCAAGTGTCTCTTTCTATACAGTGATAAAGCCTGTAGGGCTCGTGGTTGTAGAGCCTCATTTTCGGGGTTGCAGTGTACAGGTGAGGTGATTAGGCTGCATCATCGGCAGGTAGTGTCCACATTGCCATGGCAACACACACCTAGAACAGGCTCCACATATCCCTGTATAGGCCCCACCGCCTCACGACCTCCGACCTCAACAAGCTGCCAGCTCTGTCAGTCCTTGGCTGACAGGAGGAGGGAGACAGCTCCCTGAAGCCAGCCCTTAGAGAGGCAACCATTAATTTGGAGGCTGGGGAGCGGAGGTGGAGGCCCTGGATGTCATGGAGACCCAATTAGAGTTCCCTTCCACTTGACGCCCAGCGGAAAGGACGCCCAGGTCACTCAGTGGGAGAGGGGCTAAGCCTGGCCTCCTGATGGCTGCGACAAGACATGGCCATAATTAAAGTCTGGGAAAGGGGGTGGGAAAGTCATCCGTGAGGCGTTCAGGAGTTCGGGAAGGCAGCTGGAGCCCAGTTTGGGGAGAGGGTATGTTTTTTATAAAACAGGGAGCCCTCCCTCCAGTTCTGGACTGGCGCAGGGATCAGAGGACTCTGGGGATACAGGAGTAAGAGGGGCAGCAGCAGTACAGCCGCCTGGTCCCCTACAGCACTCTCAATGTCCAGCCCCCCCATCTATCCCACACTGACAGCCTGAGGCAGCAGCCTCACCTGACCTGGAAGACGGGAGAGCAGCCTTTCTACCACAACACTGACTGCATGGTGTGCACACAGAGGTAAGGTTACTCCTCTTCATCTCCCAGAGCCGAATCTGAATTCAGCTCTTCACCCACACAGCCTTCAGCTGCTCTCTTGCAGAGAAGAGCTGAAGGAAACATTTGCTGCTTTATGGATTTTGCCCTGGCCTTGGAGAGTTGGCACACTTTCAAGAGCGTTTCTTTTAAGAAGACACCCTTTACCTCGAGCTATTTTGTGCGTGAAATAAGAAATCGCCAGCTGGTATCGTCTCGACTGCCACTGGCACTGCCCGACTCGCCACCGCCACCGTACGCCTCTTGGTATTACTCCCCTCCTGCAGGGCCTGCAGAGTGTGGGCTGCTGGCAAATGGATACGGCCACCCAGAAGAGTGGGGAAAGGCCGCAGGGAGCAGGCTTTGCAAATCCCTGTTCTTCTTTTCTGGATTTCTGCATCTAAACACATGCTCCTGCCCGGATTTGCTCGGAGATGAAAATGTAAGACACGCAAGCATCCAGCCGAATCACCACACAGGTCAATACCGATGCTGATCTGTTGTGTGTGCAAACCCCATCTTCAGTCTGAAAGCATGCATGAGTGTGTGCCCCATTCATTCTCAACAGGCACCCTGTCTCAGCCAGTCCTGGGCCAGAGCAATCAGAGGCTCGTTTGTCATCATTCTGCAGCCCCCCTGATAGCCCTCTTCACTTGATCACATTGCAGGGCAGCAGGGCAGCAGGGCAGCAGGAGGGCTGGGAATGGTGCTCCTCGCCTGACTGTTCAGAGGTCGGAGCTCGAATGGATCCAGGACAGGACTGGGGACCGAAATGGGCCTGGGGGAAAAGCTGGTACTAGAAACCAGTGAAAAGTCACCTGCGGTTCGCACAGAGAAGCAGGCTCCCTGCCGCAGGATGATGAAAACAGAATGCGGAAGACAGAGCGCACACACATCAGAAGAGCCACAGCACTCCGGGCTCTGAAACATTTGCATACGGACGGCAGGATCAGAGCGGCCTGGGACCCACTCCAGGAGGCTGGGGAACAGGTTCACTGACGAGGAGGAACTTGCACACCCTCAGCTCAGCATGGTCCGCAACTTCACCGCCAGGTGCAACTGCTCGGGGCTTGAGCCAAAAACAAAAAATGATGCGAATATTGAACAATCTATCTCAGTGTGGTAAGAAGGAGTACAATTTCTCTGAACTGGTAAGACTCAGCAACTTCTGAATAAAAACAGGGCCTGTGTGAAATAACCCAGTATTTACAGGGCCAGTTCTAGGCCAAAAAATGATAGCACGCAGAGAGAGCTCATGAACATCATCGAGATGCGCTTCTCTTCCGACTGTCAGCTCTCGCCTGAGTCCACCCTTCTCTCCCTTTGTCCTCCGGACTATTGTGGTGCAGATGAGGGCCTGATCACTGAGCTGTTATCGGTCTGAACAGGGGTCATGTGGGTGAAAAGGTCCTGCCCGTCTCCTGTCCACAACTGTCGCCCCCCACCAGGAGGAGAAAAGGAGATATCAGGACTTCTGACAGTCAGGGGGGCAGTGTGGCTGGAAGGCACTGCAGACATGTTTTAAACCTTGATTCTATTCTTCTGGAAAGAGACTTAAGCAATGCTGCAGTCTTCCTCTTCCAGGACTGTCTCACATCGTGTGACTGCTTATTGCAACATATTTGCCCTCTTGTAACCAATGGCTGCACGTGTCCAAGTCTCAGAGGCAGGCTAGGAGTCAAGGAGCTACAATCCATCCTCTGCTTTGAGAAGATGTCTCTCGAAAGCCCAGCCTGGGTCTCTCCCGTCCAGCAGCTGCCTGGTGTGTGTCTCTCTCACTGACGCCTGAGAATGAACTCCCACTGCGAGGCACAGCAGTCAGCCGGTTCAAACTGTAAGCGCGCTGCCCAGGCTGTGCGGGCTGTCGGTCAGTGCGTGTGGACAGCAGCGCACTGTCTGAGACTCCGGTCCTCTCCGGTCCAGGACTCAGTGTTTCAGCGAGGCAATCTGAACAGGCCTCTCTAGGTGCTGCTATTCCTATTTATACACATGGAACATTAACCAGGATTTAAAAGTTTTATTGGCATTAAGATCTCATTCCAGCCTCCTGTACCGGGTGACACAGGTCAGGTGAAACCCTGATCCACAGAGGGGCACTATGTATTGTTTAAGCACTTTGAAAAGCGAGCTCTGAGCTCACCACACCCCCACAGTGAAAACCTGCTCTCTCTGCCTTCCCCAATCTGCATGTCGCTGCAGGATTACGGATCATTACATGAGTTTTTATAGGAGCTGCACTAACCATCTGAAAAACGAACAAATACGTTTGAAACAATTCCTAAACCTTAGCCTCAGGCACACTAACGAAATCTGAGACTGGTGCTTTCCAAAGGCTAACAGGCGTCATAAAAGAATATTTACAGAAAGGCTTGCAGTGCTACAAGCCTTTGTAATGTCATGTAATGCTATATCGCTTTTTTAGATTATGGCATACAGAAAAACCCCTGCATCAAGATTCCTGTTAACCCATTTCTTGGAAGTCAGTATTAACACTGCTAGAGCTAAACAGCACTACAGGACTCTTGAAAAACACCAGGGCAGCCATTACGAACAGCGGTACCTTCGGAAATCATCTTTTCCTTTTTGTAGGAGATGTTGATGTGTATAATGGGAAGCAATGGAATGTGGGTGCCATGAGCTGGCTATGAGCCAGCAGGCCCCAGTTTTTGCTAGTATTTCCGAAGGCGGCAGTCACTCACACAGCTGGACAGCGAGCAACGTTCCCGGCAGAGCAGGGAGGGGCAGAGCTCAGTTTCAGCTCCTACAAGCCCAGCCTGTTAAACAGCACTTCGGGGACAAGTGGAATTCAGCTAAAACGTCTTTCTGCCTGCACGTTAAATGCCTGACATATTTCTGTAAGCAGCTCAGAAAATGCAGGTCACGTAGACTGCAATCACCGCTTGGGTCAGGGGGTCAGAGGTGAACTGACCCGTCAATTGGCTAAGAGTCAGGTCAATTACCCCCAGTAACCCATGGAAACGGGGTGCCTGTGCCCGAGAGAGGATGGCCAGCAGACCCTGCTGGGCCCCCTGGTCCCCGTGACCCCCACCCCAGCTGTGTCGTCCCAGTGACGTCATCCCGCAAGCACCTGGCTGAGGTGGAAACATTCATTTGAAACCTACACAAAAGCAGGAAATGCCTGGCATCTCTTCCTCGGGATCTCCTCAAGTCCACCGAGCCCCCAACACTCTTCGAGTGACCTGGGGGGGTCCTTTCGGTGGGACGCCAGTGGAAAAGCCCCGCATACAGAGCACCTGAAGGCTGTAGCAGACCCACTCCAGCGCACAGTCAGTATTTACTGCAGATATGAATGAAAACATTGGAAGGCGAAGCGAGGCCCCTTTCAGTTGGGAGCTCCGAGGATGTGACTCTGGGTCTGTGATAATAAATATACTGGACGTGCACAAGACACTGCCCAGCAGAGCACACAGAAATCAAGTATTGATCGTGCAGCAGGGTATTGGGGAGCAGAGCAGGCAGAAGCAATCAGCCGCGTGTTGTGTAACACCAATAACAACTCTACCGAAAGCACTCAGCGGGAGCAGCCTGAGAGGGGGCTCACTCGCCTGGAGGGAAACTGCTCTCTTCATTGCCTTCTCACTCAGCGTACACTGCCCCTTGAGGTGGCACAGTTGGCACAGATGTTGTTTGCAACTACAAGTATCACTTCAGAGCAACGTGGGGGAGAGCCGCTCAGATCTCATTTCTGCAGGGAGGGAGGTGTGGCGACGCAGCAGAGACTCCTCCTGGCCCCGAGGGGGGCAGAGGGGTAGCAGGCCTAACAGTTTGGTGTGAAGCCCTCTCTACACTGATCCCCAGCTTCTCACACAACTGGTACTTGCAGCTTGCAAAACACAGATGCCCCGGGGGACGCGTGTTCACAGCCCTGTTCTGGCGGCCTGGTGGACGCGTGTTCACAGCCCTGTGTGTGACGGCCCGGCGGACGCCTGTTCGCAGCCCTGTGCGGGACGGCCCGGGGGATGCCTGTTCACAGCCCTGTGCGGGACGGCCCGGCGGATGCCTGTTCACAGCCTTGTGCGGGACGGCCCGGCGGACGCCTGTTCACAGCCCTGTGTGGGACGGCCCGGCGGACGCCTGTTCACAGCCCTGTGCGGGATGCCCGGGGGACGCCTGTTCACAGCCCTGTGCGGGATGCCCGGGGGACGCTTGTTCACAGCCCTGTGTGGACGGCCCGGGGGACCTGTGTTCTTGTGAGAGCTAGCCTATGAAAGTGAAAGAGCAGCTCCCCCACCCCTTGATTCCCTGCACAAAGGAGCCCCAGCACATGCCTCAGCGCACAGGGATTTCTGAGGTGTCGCTGGGGTCGCCATGACAACGGTTGCTAAACAAAGCATTCCTGAGAGCCATCCTCGCTTTTCGGTTGAGAATGGGGAGAAAGAGTTAGGGGAGGGAAAATAAAAACCAGGAGGATTCATCTCTGCAATACGGGCGATTACTGACGTAGTCTTCAAAGAGACCTGAAAGCAGAAAGTTGTTAATGGGATTGAGGGAGTGAGGGCCCCGGTTTTCTCATTACAGCAATGGCTTTTTGAAGAGCTATTCTCTCTCTCTGACTTTTATTGGGAATATAATGTATTACTGCCTGGGAGCCGCATTTCAATCAGGGGGAATGGGGCTATTCGGCACTTATGCATAAACCATTTCCCCGTTGAGACTTTATTTTAGTTCCAGCGCACAGAGGCTGGCCATAGTGCTGTCCCTGTTCCTTCTGCTACGGCCAGTGCCGTGATGTGGACAGCGAGGCCTCAGATGGACAGCAATTGTGAAACCTTTGCAACCTAAATGAGTCACAGAATTGCCATTCCAGGGTTCCAGAAGTGTAATTGCTTCACACTTGACGAGAGTAATAGTAGCTGGGTAGGATTCGCAATGCAGAAAGAGCTCGGCAAACCGTGAGCTCTGAAGACCTGGTCCAGCCCTGGCACTCCTGGCCTGTTCACTGCCTGTCTGCTCTGCCTCCTGCCTCATGATAGGCCCCCTCCATCACCCTCCTGCCCCGGCACCCCTGGGCTATTCCCCACCAGCCTGCTCTGCCTCCTGCCTCATGATAGGCCCCCTCCATCACCCTCCTGCCCCGGCACCCCTGGGCTATTCCCCGCCAGCCTGCTCTGCCTCCTGCCCCTTGGAAGAAGAACACTTAGCTGAGATACATGATGAAAGAGAAACGACAGAAAAACAAATACAAACTCAGCCGGAACCGGTATGGCAGGCAATTTTGAGAATATACAATTTCCTCTTTCTGTGGCAGCGCGGCTACCCGACGCCTGACACAGCAGCTGTTTGCAGATGTCTCTCTCACGCGCACTTTTCCCACAAGGGCCTGACACACCGCTGCACTGAGCTGGGCACAGTTCACGCAGACCCTCGCTTGCTCCAGGCTGGGAGGAGGAGGGGGGCGGCTGGAATTCCAGGATGGACCTGCAGCTGTTGCTACTTCAGGAAGAGCAATGGATCTCACATACAGGACAGCAACTGGCACAGGGGCAGCCCCAGCTCACTGTCCTTCGATTGCTCAGCAACCTCCCCGCTTGGTCAAGCCAGGAAATGGGCTGGACCGGGCCAACTTGGTCCAAGCAAAAGACCCAGAACTGAGACAAATCCGAGGCAAGTACAGGCTGAGGCAGCAGTCTGGAGACAGACGTGGAAAATCACAGAGGGGAGAGTGGGAGGAAGTCAGGGATGTGCCTCACTTCCTACCCTGCCACAAATACACAAGCTACACAGGGGGTAAAACAGCACAGCGATAGCCCTGCTAGGGCAGGACAGACAGACAGACAGCCAGGAACAGCTGCAGAATTACATCCCCACTTGCTGCAGGCCGGGGGAGAAGGACCCAGCACTCAGGACTCCAAATCAACAGTGAAACACGACCCAGGGGGCACAGAGGGAAACTGGGGGGAAATGAAGGCTATTGTGTATCCAGAGATGTTTTTCTAAGCCCTGATATCATGTCAGTGGAGAGGTTTCCACTGCCTTTCTCATTATCCTCCTCCTGCTCTGGTGTCAGGGTGACAGCTGTGAAGGCTGCGCTAGCGCTCCCAGTTCCCACCCCAGGAGAGGGGCCAGAGCTCTTCAGCTCACCCAGGAGCAGCGCTGCCTGCCAGCTGAGGCTCTCTGGAAATTGAACACTCCGGGATGACGCTCGGACCCGGTACCTCTCTGGGCCTATCCTCTGGTAGAACAAAGCCCAGCTCGGCTCTTTAGAAACCGCTGGGCCTTGGGCCCTCACTTCAAAAGGCAGCGCATATCAATGAGCCTGCCGTAACCTCCCAGCCCAGGACAAAGGGCCTGCACGCCTGGCCGAGCCACGTCCTGACAGGGCGGCAGGGGCAGACAATGGCTGACTCTGCCTGTGTGAAACGGGAAAGCAGGCTCTTGGGGGGGGGGGAGGGCACACTGGCTCTCTCTGGCATCAGACAGACCACACCAGCTCTTCCAGACACATCCTCCAGGCCCTGGACCAGCACCCTTTCGGTGACCTGCACCCTCGTGGGACTGACTGCATCAGGCCTGCGTGGCGACTCCATGGTCATCCTCTCATCTGCTGCCAGATTCTGTCCTGCATGTCTAACCGTCCCCACAATTTTACTTCTCTGCACTGCTCTGACATTACCGCGGCTGTACTGCGCTTAACACCCCTCTCCTTCTGTAGCAACTTTGAGAGAGTTCCACTGTGAATAAGGTGTGAGGAAGGTGTTGTGCGGGATGGAGAAGACGTTATTTTCATTTGATAGAACAATAAAATAAAAAAAAAGCGAAAAAGCAAAAACCGATCATGACTGGTAACTAAAATAGAAAAAGAGGAGAAATCTAATTTTAGAACATTTAAAAAACAGAGACATCAAGACTGTCATACAACTGAACAAAATTTGATTGAGCTCATTTAGGTAACAGGAAATTCATCCCTGCATCTATATTAAAGATGCACGTTCTCTATGTGCACATCACTCTCTGACTGCAGCGTTACAAGACAAAAGCAAGCAGAGATGTTTAACAACCTCTGCTGGCTCAGTTCTCCCTGACGAGAGTAGTAGCAGTTGTCTATTTATAGCTCACATGGGCTGTGCACAAAGACAGCTGCCCTCCTGGGGTTCGCACTGAGGAACAGGAGAACTCTTCACTAACACCTCCTGTCCTAGATTAGTATTTCTGCTCTCGTCAAACACTCCCCCTGTTGCTCCAAACTCTCGCACTCCTTCACTTGTGTGATCCTGGCACACTTGTGTGCGGGAAGACGCAGCGCACACTCTCAGACCACAAGACCACAGGGCGGCCCCCGGGCTGTGCTCAGTGGCTGTTCCACGTCCGAGCCCTGCACTGTGACTGAGAGGAATGACCACCTCCAGGGCCAGGATGAAAGACGCCACCAGAGGGAGACCCCTGCGGACCACAGGTCTGGACATGACGCAGAAGGCAGTGATGGAGGCCAAGAACCTCCACGTCTTTCACAGGGGGTGGGGGAGAGTGGAACCAGAACTGCTCCTCTGGGACTGAACTTCCCTGCGGAGCGTGTTCAGCCCAGCCCCGCGCCAGGCACGGCGAGGCAGGGTGAGACAGTGGCAGCCAGCTCCGAGAGGCCAGGGACAGTGTCCAGCCAGGTGCTGCTCCCTCACGCGGCTCAGGCCTGACTCTCTCCCTGCAAAGAGCAGCGCTCCGATCTAGAGTTCACCAGCCACCTCCAGGGCATGAGGGGAAGGAGGGGGTGGGGGGGTGACGGTTTATTTTTCCCTTTGTCCACTCTGATAATCAGTGGTGCATTTCTGTCACACGTGGCTTTGTCAAAACACATGTCAGACTGCGCGAAAGAAGCTGCCCCATCCATCTCCAGACCCTCCAAGCGAGGACACAGCTCTGCCGCCTGTGTCCTGAGGCAGATTAGTGGCAACAGAGCCAATTAATCATTAATGGGATCCCAATTGGGAGGCAGGGAATTCTCTTCCCAGAACTATTGGATCACAGGGCCCCAGATATCTTTCTTTCAGAGGGCAGGATAATAGAGCCACCTACAGCTCTTAGGCCATTATCAAAAGACACTTCCAGCATTCCTGGCTCACAAGGGTTAACAAGGAGGACAGGGAAGAAAGGGTGGGAAATGCATACTGGGGGAGGGGGGGCAGGAGGGGCCCACTCTGTTTTTTTTGTCATGACAACATTAATGTAACGTTGGGACAAGAGCACAGACAGCTCAGCCATGCGAGTGGCCTGGGCTTTTCACAGGAAAACAGAAAGACAGAAAACGAAGGAGTGAAGCGTTCCGCTCATAAAAGGCCTTTTTGTACGCAACTGGGGGCCAGAAATCCAGCTCTGTAACCCCCGACGTTGGGGGAAAAAAAACTCGACGCTTTTTTTTAAAGAGAAAAAACCCCAAAGCCGCTCAGCTTGTCATAAACTCCCGTCTGGAGACAAAACCCCTTTTCTTCTCCGCTGACCCTTCCTGCTCCGCTGGGGCGGCCCTTTCTCATTCAAATCCCCGGCACAAAGGGGCTGAGGGGACAGGCAGCCGCGAGAACGGGGGGAACCACACCGGCTCCCCTCAGCCCCCACCACGCCGGCGCAAGAAGGGCACAGGGTACACCTGTCTCCGCCAGGGCTGCCCCTCCGGCCTGGAGCGGCCCGGGGAGCTGGGAGGACAGCCCAGCCAGCGCCGCTCCGGGCCGGTAGCGGCCGAGCGCAGGAAGGAAACCATCCAGTCCGGCCAGAGAGGCGGCCGAGCTGCTCAACCAAGTGCGAAGGAGGGAAAAAAAAAAAACGCTGTTACGCAACCAAAACATTTTCCACTAAATTAAGTCGGCATGATCTCCTTCATCGGCTGGGGGGTGGGGATCAAACTGCATAGCCTGCAGTCAAAGAGCGCTGACTTGGAATAAGCGACCAGAAGGCTGTCCTGGATTGCTGTGCCTTAAACAAGAAAACAAGAACTAAAGCACCCCAGTGGAACAGCTGAGGAGTTCGCCAGTTGGCGAGGGGGGTGACGGCGTGATTTATTCACACGCAGGTCTGCAGAGAGCCGCTGATCTATTG
Organism: Atractosteus spatula; assembly: GCF_055471065.1. Taxonomy (NCBI): domain Eukaryota; kingdom Metazoa; phylum Chordata; class Actinopteri; order Semionotiformes; family Lepisosteidae; genus Atractosteus; species Atractosteus spatula. The sequence continues at coordinate 43,227,240 of NC_142712.1, read as the reverse complement.
ATCAGCCGCGTGAGGGGCAGGGGGGTGGGGTTCACGAGGAGAACGATGGAAGCCTTATAACAACGCCACCGGGGGTGGACGGAGGAGAAGGACGCGGGGGGAGGGGGGAGGACGCAGAAGTAAACTATCAATCAGCGTTCCACTGCACTGCGCACACGAGCTGCAATTGATCCAGCTGAGGCCAGACTCCATCACAGAGCCCCCCTCAGGGCCACTTCTCAGGACCACTGCTGCGCCCCAGGCATCCGTACACACACTCGACTTCCAGGGCATGAGCAGATGACTGGACTGACTACCACTGCGCACGGGCAGCTTGGACACGCCCTCCACACAGGTGTGACAAGCAGATGAGCAGGCCCGGCTGTCCTCACTGAATTCACAAAGGGATGAACGCTCTCGTGAACACTGCGCAAACAGTCAGAGCAGTCGTCTGGCTCGACTATCTCCCGCTTTCTCGCAGAGCTGCTGTGGATGAAACAGGCAGCCCACAGTGGATGGGCTCCTCTAACGCAGAGCACAGATAAGAAACAGGGCTGCACATCTGCCACCACCCCCAGTCAGAGGGGGAAGGAGAGATCAATATGCCCAGTCAATACAGTAATCAACCTCAGCAACTGATCAGCACTGCTGAAGGCCCCAGGGAGACACTGGGGGGAGACTCTGTGAAGGAGGGGCTCAAGGAATTGTGCCCATCAGGGTTGAATGGCCATGTCCAGCCTCTCACAATCAGCACCCACAGCTTGCAGGGGGTGAAGAATTCTTCCTTGTGTCAGTAAACCCCCTTTCCCTGTGCACTCCACCCGGGGCAAACACACGGAGAGCCACAGAGAGAGACAGACAGACCTCTCCCCTGCAAGCTGCCAGTCTCCTGCACTGACAGGGCGCGCAGGAGCAGCACGGCCCATAAACCCGCCGCCCCTGCCAGACCCAGCCGGCACACCGAGCCCGAGAACTGCGCCCGACCCGGCTGGCAGGGAAGAAGGAGACGGCTCAGTCCCCCCTCCTCAGATTAACGTGGAAAAACCGGGCTCCTGCTGCAGAGCTAAACCCGATCCGTGGAAATAAATTCTCTCTTCTCACTCAGAATCTGCATCTTCCTTCGCTGGAATCACAAACAAGGAGGCCCAAGTTAAAGGGGTTTTATTTCAGCCGACTGCCTGCAGAGATCAAATCGGCAACTTCTCCGACCTCCTGCGATGGTCGCAGCTCTGTGTGAATTTACTGCTGCAGTCTCACTGAAGCGCTTTCAGTTTGCACTCCGGCCTCCCAGACACAAGCGCAGAGCCCTGACCAGTCCTCCGCACTGAGCCCCAGCTGGGGGTTCAGAATGACAGAGGTGCGGTGATGACCACAATGTGTTCCCAGGAGGCCTTGAGTCTGGTTCCTCTCCAGGAAGGAGGACTGACAGTCTTGGCAGAGGAGCCACACAAGCAGTTCAGCTGGAAGATCTGTGCTGCCTACTGCCTTCCTCACCAGCCCTGTACCCTGTTCTAAAGCCGCCCGCCTTGCAAGCGAGCCAGCGTGGTGCAGGAAGCACTGAAATAACACACACAGGGCTGCACAGCTGCTGGAGAAGTGGCAATCAGGACTCCTGTGTGCTCTGATAACTGTTTACATGAAGTATTTCCTGCTCTGCTGTGCAAGACTTAAATCAACACCCCACACTAAACTGAGCGTCAAGCACTTATTAAAGACAGTGCACACAACTTCAAGGTCAGCAGAATTCAGAACGTACGCCCCGCATGCCAGCGATGGAAAATTAGATGGGACACCGACAGGAGCTTCCCGCCCGCCAGCTCTCTCAATGCTGGCCGCGTGCCGAGCCGCGGAGCCCGCTGCGCCGTTTACGGTCTACACCACAGCCACGTCTCGCCGGCATCAGTCGCCAGTCTCCCCCCGCCTCGTCCAAGCTGCTTATTAGGCAGAGGATATAATTAAGAAAATAAAAATGCAGATTGAAACACCGAGTCTGACGCTCACCCACTCTGCCCCTTGCTAACCCATTCTCCTGGTCTCATTAAGTCTCATTATCGCAGTCACCCAGCTCGTAATTAAACCCACCGGATATCTCCCTGCCGAGCCCATCGTCTGACACTAAACACTATCTGCCACACGCCTTTGTTTCTGTAGGCGTTACCCCTGTAGTCCTCGTTCGTGATGAGGCACTGCACTGCCAGTTGCTACCAGAACTCTGCAGCGTTTAGCTCTTCTCCAGCACAGCGCTGAAGGAAGCAAATGTCTCCTTCTTCTCTGCCTGGGAGGCACTGCTGCTATCAGTTTATCCAAACAGTCTTCCAGGTGCGACAGGATCAGTGTGGGAGCTGGGGACTGAACTCCCATCCCCCCAGCAGTACAAGAGCTTGACCACTGGAGCACAGCCAATACTGGCCAAAGATATGCTTTGGCTGTGTTACGGCCTCAAGTTAAACAACCCCTGAACGAGACCGGGAACTGAGGGTTATCATAATGAGTCCAGCAAGTCCTGTGGTCCACCTGCACCAGTGCATAGTGCACCAGGGCCAGAGTCTAGGAAAGAGCGAGAGACAGTGTCCTGGCCTGGCTGAGAGCTGTCCTGGAGGAGAGAGAAGAGACAGAGCCCAGGCTGAGAGCTGTCCCACGGGAGAGAGACAGGGAAACAGGGAAGCCTGCCACAAGATGAGAGAGACACCAACAACCGTGTCTCTATATACAATTCACTATAAACTGATTCTATAATGCAGCTGTGATTATCTAGACTTTAGATTATGTACAGACGTTTTATAATTTTGCATTCTGTACTTCCGGATACCTGTAGTCCTACATTCTCAACATGTCTACCTGTTCCCCCTGCCCCTGTGCTTTAGGAAATCATGTACAATCTTCTTAGGCCAATGAAGTGGATTTGCTATGATTCTGAAGGCTGAACACTGTGTATGCTGTAAATGCTCTGGCCATCGCGGTGTAACAGGGTGATGCAGCAGACCGCTGGACAGACTCTGCCCAGAGCAGGCAGCTCTGCTGATTGGCTGCTGTCAGCGAGAGAGTGCAGACAATAGAGCCACAGCTCAGGCTGCATTTCTCACACACACAGTCCCCGCAACCCCCCGCCCCTGCCCCCCAGTTCGTCCATGAACGAGCCCTCTCCAGCTCTGCAGCAGCATTGCATTAACATAACGCAGCCAAGACCCTGCTGCGCACCCGCACTTCCCACCGTCTTGCGCCCCTGAATGTGTCCTGTCCTCTGTGCTCAGACACACACGTATGTGGAAAGCCACGCACTCAAACCTAGGGGTAAAGACAGACAGACAGACAGACAGACAGACGCACGGTCACTCCTGACACATCGCACAGATCTCTCCGCTGCTCCTCCCTCCCACACTGCCCCAGAGTGCCTCAGACACACACCGACGCCCCAGCCTGCAGAGGCACGGAGACCTGTCCTACTTCTGCTGTGCTGAGGGACTCAAGCCCACAGGCTACTTCAAGGCAATTAAAATCTGGGAAGTGGCAATTAGCACAATTAACAAGAAAGGTTTATGACACTGCACAAGAGAGTGAGTGAGAGGGTGGGTGGCGAGGTAGTGGATGTGTGGGAGGCAGTGGCAGTGGGTTTGGGAGGCTGGGAGGCAGTGGCGGTGGGTGTGTGGGAGGCTGGGAGGCAGTGGTGGTGGGTGTGAGGGAGGCAGTGGTGGTGGGTGTGGGAGGCAGTGGCAGTGGGTGTGTGGGAGGCTGGGAGGCAGTGGTGGTGGGTGTGGGAGGCAGTGGCAGTGGGTGTGTGGGAGGCTGGGAGGCAGTGGTGGTGGGTGTGGGAGGCAGTGGCGGTGGGTGTGGGAGGCAGTGGTGGTGGGTGTGGGAGGCAGTGGTGGTGGGTGTGGGAGGCAGTGGCGGTGGGTGTGGGAGGCAGTGGCGGTGAGTGTGAGGGAGGCTGGGAGGCAGTGGCGGTGAGTGTGAGGGAGGCTGGGAGGCAGTGGCAGTGGGTGTGTGGGAGGCTGGGAGGCAGTGGCGGTGGGTGTGTGGGAGGCTGGGAGGCAGTGGCGGTGGGTGTGTGGGAGGCTGGGAGGCAGTGGCAGTGGGTGTGAGGGAGGCTGGGAGGCAGTGGCGGTGGGTGTGTGGGAGGCTGGGAGGCAGTGGCGGTGGGTGTGAGGGAGGCTGGGAGGCAGTGGCGGTGGGTGTGTGGGAGGCTGGGAGGCAGTGGCAGTGGGTGTGAGGGAGGCTGGGAGGCAGTGGCGGTGGGTGTGTGGGAGGCTGGGAGGCAGTGGCGGTGGGTGTGAGGGAGGCTGGGAGGCAGTGGCGGTGGGTGTACAAGACTGCAGCGCTCCTCTTGCTGCAGACAATGGAGCTCCGGATTAAATCTGTCGTGTCAAGACCGTCTCTTTCCGGTTCGCTGCCGCCCGGCCAAGCGACTCCGTGAGGCTGGTAGGCCTTTGATTCTCTGTCTTGCTGCGGTGTGAAGAGGTGCTCAGAGCTCTCTTGGCACAGCCAGAAACACAAAAACCAGCTACTGTAACTCTTCGCAGTCAAGTGCCTCTTCATCATGCTCACTTTACCGAAACACCTTGCCGACAGCAGCACACAGACTCCAGGACAATGGATTCCTTTTTGTGTCAACAGGCATACTAGCAAAGTTCAAGAGCACGTCTCCACTCCCAGTCATGATACATTAAGCATTCTTTAAACCTAACCCTCAGTTAATGCACAGCCTCAAACAGCTACTCCAGGTCACACAAGCACCTGAGTCACGGGCGGTGTGGTGGCTCTGTGGCTAGAAGGTTGCCGGTTCATATCCCGCAGCTGGCAGAGGAATCCTACTCCGTTGGGCCCCTGAGCAAGGCCCTTAACTCTAACTACTTCAGGGGCGCCGTATAAATGGATGACCCTGCGCTCTGACCCCAAGCTTCTCTCCCTGTCTGTGTGGCTCATGGAGAGCACGCTGGGGTATGTGAAAAGACAAATTCCTAATACAAGAAATTGTATATGGCCAATAAAGTGATCTTATCTATCTATCTATCTTATCACTGTGTTTGAGCAGATCTATGAGATGCTTCCAAACTGAAACAGGGATGCCTGTCGTAAACCCCACTGGCAAACACCTGTCATTCACAAGACTCAACACACCAGTGGACACGCTAACCTGAACCCTGCACACTGACAGATGGACGGACTGACCCGAACCCTGCACACTGACAGCTGGACAGATCGACCTGAACCCTGCACACTGACAGCTGGATGGACTGACCCGAACGTTGACCCGAATCCTGCACGCTGACAGCTGGACACGCTGACCCGAATCCTGCACGCTGACAGCTGGACAGATCGACCCAAACCCTGCACACTTACAGCTTGACGGACTGACCTGAACCCTGCACAGTGACAGCTGGACGGACTGACCCGAACCCTGCACACTGACAGCTGGACCTGCTGATGAGGGCCCTGCAAACTTACAGCTGCACATCCTGACAACTCACAACTGACGCTGACAACTCACAGAGTACCGGTGCAATAATGAGAAATACTTGTCTGCGCCTTTAGATGCCGACGCTGGATCAGGAAAACCGGCAGGGAACATCCACAGTGGTAATGAGCCCTTCCCATGCTGCTTTAGGAGCCGGGGCCCAGGGTTTGTTCAGCAGCCCAGACCCCGTGGCTGCATGCAGGGAACACATACCGCTGCCCGACAGGTGCAGAGTGCAGTGTGCACCCCAGGCTCCTAATTGCAGGGACGCGATGACAGCTGCTCCACAGTGACCTGCCCTTATTGTTTCCCTCAGCACATCTGTCACCGGGGGGACTGCGTTCTCACCCCACAATCAACGAGCAGCAGAGCGCTGTGGTTGCTCTGAGCCACGACGCTGACTTTAATGAAAGAAACAAGCCACACAGCACCATGTCTCTTTCAGAACATCCCTCTTACCCCACAATGAATACCAGCTGGTCCAAGTGAGATGGGCATTGCAGCCCACACTGTGCCAGTGAATCCACACTGAATACTGAAACACAATCCCATCGTCTCAAACTGAGGAGGCGTTCTGCAATATGCCGCCTAACGTGTGGCATTTTCATAAAACTGCACTTTATTTTCATACAAGCCTGCAGTTGATCACAGTAAAAGAAAACCATGGGGGTTGTACTTGTCAGCCCAAAACTCATTGTCGGCTGTTGTTCCTACACACTTTGTGAAGGTTAAACATTGAAGGAGCTGAAGAAAAGGTGAAACTAGGTTCAACCGGACAGTGAAACAGCAGAATGGAATTCAGATGCAATCAAGAGACCGCCAGTGTGCAACTCCACTCTGGTTCGGTAGATTGCTCCTTCTGTTTAAGGCTCATGAACAAGGCAGAAATCCAGTCACTCCTGGTATCTGCAGGCTGTTTACAGGCAACCAGCACTGGCATGGCCCTGTAATGAAGTTCTTCCAAAAGTAGAAACAGCACACAGGCTAAACCCTTCTGAGACACCAGAACCACTCCGGTCTGCCCCTCTGGCTGTATAAAAAAATCAGCTCAATTAACAAGAATGTCCCCCAGGGACTGTTGCTTAAAGGGCCCAGTGGCTAAATCGACTGAGCAATGAATCTTGTGTCAGAGTGCCTAGATGACAGTTATGTTCAAGTTATTAAACCAATACAGCAAAGCTAGTCGGTAAGCTCTCAGACAGCACTCTTCACTGCACACGCGGCGCAGACTGCCGTGACAAACAAGGACATCGGCAAACCCTGCAAACCAAACAAAACAAGCAGGCAGAAACAAAAACTCAGCTCTTACCGGACACAGAGATCCTCATGGTGGCCTCCAGCGGGCGATTGTTGTCCAGCGCGCTGCTCAGCCGTATCTCCCCAGTGGTCTGGTTCAGGAGGACAAGGTTGAGCTCGTTCCCCTGCTCAAAGGTATAGTGCAGCACATCGGAAACGTCGGGGTCGTGAGCAGGGATCCTGCCAATCACTCCCGTGGGGAAGCTGCTAGACTTGTTGGTGACGTAGTTATTGAAGATGATCTGGAAGTTCTTGAGTACGGGCAGGTTGTCATTCTTGTCAATCAGCTTGATGTGCACAGTTGCCCGGCTCACCAGAGGTGCGGAGGTGGCCTGGACCACAATGACGTACTCAGACTTGGTCTCGTAGTCGAGATCCACCAGGGCAGTCAGTTCCCCGGAGAAGATATCCAGCTGGAAGACCTCGGGGATGTTGCCCTCCACAATCTGGTACATGATCTGGGCATTGCTGCCCTCGTCAGGGTCGGTCGCAGTGATCCGTGCCACCACTAGGCCGATGGGGCTGTTCTCCTCCACAAAGATGTCAAACTCATCCTTCTCAAAGACAGGGGGGTTGTCATTGACATCCAGTATGGCCACCTGGATGTCCACAGGTGACTTCAGAGCAGGGACACCCTTGTCCACGGCAAAGGCACGCAGGTCATACACAGGCACATTCTCACGGTCCAGCCGACGCAGGGTGCGCACGGTCCCCGAGGTGGACTCGATAATGAAGTCGCCATCACCATCATCCCCTCCTTGGAAGGTGTAGAACACCCGACCATTGAGTCCAGAGTCGCGGTCGGTGGCAGAGATCTGGACGACACTGGTGAAGGCAGGCACATCCTCGAACACAGACCCCTGGTACTGGTCCCGCAGGAACTGGGGTGCATTGTCGTTGACATCGTTCACAAGGATCTCCAAGTAGGTTGTGTCGGACTTCTGCGGGATGCCATTGTCCTTTGCAGTGATGGCCAGCGTGTAGGAGACTTGGTCTTCATAGTCCAGTTCCATCCGGGTGGTGACTGCTCCGGAGTCTGGGTCAATGCTGAATTGGGGGATGCTGTCCTCCATGAAGTAAGTGATCCGCGAGTTCTCGCCGGTGTCTTCATCCGTGGCACTTATGGCAACGACAGTGGTGCCGATGGGACGGTCTTCGTTGATGTTGACGGTGTAGTGGGAGCTCTGGAACACCGGCCGGTGCGTGTTGGCATCTGTGACGTTGACAAAGACCTGTGCCGTGTCGAACCGCGTGCCATCGGAGGCCGTGACGGTCAGCATGTACTGCCGCTCCAGTTTGTAATCTAGAGGCAGCGCCAGGGTGATGAGGCCTCCCCCGCTCTGGCTGGTGATGGCAAAGCGGTTGCGGGTGTTCCCGCTGGAGATCTGGTACGTCACCACGCTGTTGACGTCCCGGTCCACGGCAGACACCGTCACCACGCTGCTGCCCACGGTGGCGTCCTCGTTCAGGCGCATGTAGTACGACCTCTGCGTGAACTCGGGGTTGTTGTCATTGACGTCCAGGATAGTCATGCTGACGCTGGCCGAGGAGGACATGGCGGGGCTGCCGTGGTCCCGGGCCTCCACTCCGAAGCTGTAGAAGTCCACTGTCTCGCGGTCCAGCTCGTCCGCCACCACGATCCAGCCGGTGCTGTTGTTGATGGTGAAGGGGAAGTCGGGCGCGGTTTCCACCAGCCGGTACTCCAGCCGGGAGTTCTCTCCTGAATCCGCATCGATGGCTTGGATGTGGATGACAGAGTAGCCCAAGGGCACGTTCTCCAGCACGGTGGCCTGGAAGGGGGTGCTGACGAAAATGGGCGCGTTGTCGTTGACGTCCAGCACCTGCACTGTCACCAAGCCGCTGATGTTCGAGAGAGGGGGGCGGCCGCCGTCCTGCGCCCGAATGCGCAGCGTGTACTCCTTGTTGGCCTCGTAGTCCAGCTGGCTCACCACATCCACCTTTCCCGTCTGGGCGTCAATGTAGAACTGCCCCCGCGTGTTGCCGCTCATGATGCTGAAGTGCACCACCGCGTTGCTGCCCCGGTCGCGGTCTGCCGCGGACACCTGCAGGATCTCCGTGTTGGGCGCCATGTCCTCGGGCACTTGCACGATGTACCGCTTCTCGCTGAACTGCGGGGCGTTGTCGTTGTCGTCCTCCACCGTGATGCAGACAGTGGCGGTAGAGCTGCGCGGCCCCGGGTCCCGGCCTTGATCGTTGGCAACCACCAGCAGCACGAAGGCCTCCACCGTCTCGCGATCCACCGGCCCCTTGGTGCGGATCACACCTGACCTGGGGTCGATCTCGAACACGTCGTTGGTGCCATTGGTGTTGAGGATGTGATACAGGATGTTGGCGTTGGCCGGGGAGTCGCCGTCAGTGGCGCGCACCGTCAGGACCTCGTAGCCGATCTCCAGGTTCTCCCGCACACTCTCCTTGTAGTCCTGCTGCTCAAAGACGGGGTCGTGGTCGTTGGTGTCGCTCACCAGGATGGTCAGGGTGGCCATGGCGGACCTGCGCGGCGTGCCGTGGTCCAGCGCCGTCACCCTGAACACGTGCGTGTCCTTGGTCTCCCGGTCCAGCTCCTCCGCAGTGCTCACTGTCCCGGAGTGCGGGTCGATGGCGAACAGGCTGTTGGAGCGGCTGTCAAACAGAGCATCAAGCGAGTATTCCAGCCTGCCCGCTTCTCCCTCGTCCGGATCCACGGCCTTAACCACCACCACCGCCGTTCCGGCAGGCTTATTCTCCGGCACGGACACCTGGTACATGGGGGGCTGGAACTGAGGGCTGGAGTTCACGTTCCTCTTCCTCCGGTTGGCGATCCCTGCCTCCGAGAGCGCAGCCTTCTGCAGCAGCTTCTCCAAGCGGCCCTGCCTGAAGGAGCCCAGTGCGATACGCCAGTGCACCGACACACTGTGGGCCCCCGCGGCTCCTCTCCCTCCCCCTGCTCCCTCACTGTGGCCTCCGCTTACGCACCTGCTACAGTGGAGATCCAGTTCCAGAAAGGCGCTTCGCCTCAAACAGAGACGCTCAGAGGCGAACAGCTCACCGCTTGAGAAATAGACACCCGGATTGCCCGCCACGCCGCAGCGAAACCCACAGGCTGCCAGTGACTCGGGCAGGAGCTCCGCTGCCCGAAAGAGCAGAGCCCCGGCGTCATAGCAAACTGGCTGGTGACCCCGTTCGGTCAGCAGGCTTATAATATCCATGTCCCGTGTGTCTTTCCTGCGATGCCTCGTAAAACAGTTCCTGCCGTGTACGTGAACATCATAGCGGCTGCTGACCAGGTGGCTGAAGAGGGGGGACGAGTGATCTCTGCAATCGGCGGCGGTGTAAACTGTGAGCGGGTTCGAGGGCAGCTGGGCACAGCTCAGCTCCTTCGAGAGGAGCACGGTTCCCTCTGTCGGGCTCGTCTCCAAGAAGCTGTTTGTGAATCTGGGGGTTATTACCTGGTCCAGCGTGCAAGTCCTGCCCAACCTCGCCACCACTGTCCCAACACTCGCCCCTTCACTCAGGTGAACACTGTACCCATCCGAAAAAACCGCGAGCGCGACGAAACAGGTACAAAACAGCAACACATCCCACTTCAGGAACAGCATTGCCCCGGTAACAGGTTTACCCATCTCTCGTTCTCTCTCCTTCTTTTTGTTTTGATTTTTGCCCGCAATCCTTCCCTCAAACTTTCCTCCGGGTCGGTCTCCGAAACTGCTGCGTGATATCCATGTTTGGCTGTAATCCGCTTTGGAAATGAGAAGACTCCAAAGGCGCTTCGCCTTAGCCGACGGTATATTCCCACAGACGCTGTGTATCCTCCGCCGTGCTGCGTGTGAATGATCAGCTCAAAATGGCTTCTACTATTCCCTGCGCCTTGTGGGCAACTCATTACCATAAACCTGCTCCAGTACAACAGGAGGAGAGGAGGGAGAGAGAACACAGCGGCTGCCTGGATTGTTAAAGACAGCTCTTAAAAGGGCAACTCTGCTGCGCCCGGGGGGTGGAGTGGGGACCCTGACTTGTCAAGTCACGCCAAGACTGGCAAACTCGTGAACCCCTGAGCAACACCGGGCGAGACAGAGAAATGGATGAGAAATGAAACAGCTATCAGATGACAGTGTTTGATTCCAAACAGAACATCCCTGCGGCTCGCGTCGATCGATCCACCTAAGAGCTGAAACTCAGTCTGGGTTTTATTTTTTTACAAGGAGGAAGAAATAATAATAATAATAATAGTACAGTAGTACAGGTAGCGTGGGGGGGTAAAAGAGGCAACTGACGGAGGCAGTTGATGCGACAGACACTATAGATTGTTTAAAGGGATGTGAAGTAACAAAAAGTACTCCAGACGTGTTATTTTTTTCCTGAAACAAGGTTCAAAATATCCTGAACACCGAACAATTTACCCCCGGACTGCAATTTGTTGAGTAGATTCAAGGCCTTGTCTGTATTAACACAATGATAAAACGAATTTAAAAACCGCCTTCGGAGTTTTTTTTTTGTTTGGTGGTTGACAGCAACTGTAAGATTAATAATCCAAGTGTGAGAAATGACCTCGATGATCCCGAGTTACGAGTTATTTTTACTTTTTCGGAATCCGAAATCTCCTACCCTTCCAGATTCCAGCACCGTGCTCGGTACACCCATTTACTGCCTAAGTTTTAATATAGGTGTATAATGAAACGTGTTTCTTTTAAAATTCAAATAAAAAAATAGCGAGGGGCTTTTTGTTCTAAATAATTAAAAGTTCTGAAAGATGTTTCTGCTCTGCTTCCCAGAACCAGATGCTCAGCGGTTTAACTTCCAGTGCGATAAAATTTACATGACAGTGGCTTTGCGGCTCTGCGGGTAACCCGCACACACCCGCCGTGAGGAAGACGGGTCTCGGGGGAATGCGACGCATTGAAGTTACGCCAGTGGACATGCGGCCTCAAATACGCTGTGTTGCTGCAGAAGGAATGCAGCTCGGTAATAACTACAGCATTGTTCATAAACGGAATAATGTTTCTTCCAAAAAGTCAAACTTGTTTAATTGTAAATCACGTATAAGCCAGGGAAATCTATATAAAATATATGAAACCGTAACATCATTGAGAGGATTTATCTCGATAAGATAAAAGAGAGTTATCCTAACCTACTGGCGAAACAGGGGTCTGAACCCCAGTTCCTGCAGGGGCTCGTCTCTTCTTCTTTTGACCCCCAAGAAAACCCCGGTTGAAACCCATCTGCTTTAAAGACCAAAGTTAATAAAGACGGGTGAAGGAGACGTATTGGCTGGGCTACAAATAACGACCAGTACTTAAGGGATAAAACATTTTCTACCATTAATATCTGGAATTTAAATTCAAGTTTTATTTCCTATAGTCAGACGCATTGATCAGGTGGTGTGTTATTTAAAATCTGTTGCTTATTCAGCTTGGTTGTGCTGAGTGCACCTGCCTGGAAAGTTCAATTAGGAATGAATTTATAAGAATCCTTTCCCGTTACTCAGCCTGGAGCCCGAAGGAAAGCCCAAAAGTGAAGTAACATCGCCACCTACTGGCATAATTGAAAATTGGTTGCACCTGTTAGGAACAAAAGGAGGGAGGCACTTTTTAAAAAACTAAGGCATAATATGGAAAACAACGTTTAGGCTGTGAAGCCTTCTTCAGGTGTGAGCACACTTGAAGGTTTTGCAGCCAAAACGTTGTTTTCTCTCTTCTCTTTTCAGCATGGAATAAACCTTTACTTGTTCCGCTGCAGCCTATGCATACTGACACAGCTATCCACCTAAGGTATAATATATAGCATATAAAGCATAACCTTCTACATTTTCTGTTACACCTAAATACCTTATTACTGAAGGCTACAAAAGCACTGTATATAATATCCAAATCATGAATCCTCCCCTTGTTACTATGCCACTTGGTGTCAGGAATAGTAATGGGTGAAACAAGCCCACAAAAAGCCAGAAAAAACACTGAAGCACTGCTGTGGTTTTGACAAGGTAATTTATTGTACTGTACAACACCAATGCAACAATCAGTAGTCCCTTTTCTCTGGTCACTGGTGCAGACAGAAGAGAAGCATGACGGGACAGCGGTCAGGGCGAGACCCTGCAGGACTCACATGCACACAGAGGGATCCCTCTGATCCACGATTAAAAGAAACACGAAAGGCTCAGTTTCTGGACAGTGAATTCCTGCTACTGTCACTGTGTTTCTCTAAAACAGGGGAGGGGGGGTCAAACTTCAAACTGAATTCTGCCTCTTGTCCCCCAACAAGGGCTGCAGGCTCCTCCAACTCCTCACTCCCTCCAGGCTGGTCTTACTTAACTGAATTAACCGTGTCACCTTCGTTTCTTCTCTCCAGACCCCCACAGATGAGGCACTTCAAATCTCCTCTGTTAAACCATCTACACAAGGTGAAAACCTTCCAGGGCTTTCCTGTTCAAATGCATGATCAACCAAGAGCTGAAGTAGGAAGGACAGATCCTGCAGCCCTGCGGGACTGGAGCTGGGCTCCCCTGTGAGCACATGGGGCTATAAGCATTTGGCCCCAAGGCGCCCGAGACAGAAGGCATGGCACCGCAGCACCTGAGGCAGGATGCAAAGGCATTCTGTTCTGCACTTCCCTTGCGCCCAGTCAGAAAGCGTGTTCTTGATTTGCATTGGAAACAACTAATTTACTAATTAAAGGGGAACAGGCCGTACATGTCTTGCATGGGCTGCCTGAGGAAGTACAGCACAGAGCACTACAGCGCAGCTCCCTGATCTCTCAGCGGGGTGCAGAGAAACCTGTGGCTCACAGGCCTTGGCACCCAAGCCTGGGGGGAGAATGTGATGTTCCTGTAACAGCAGGGGGCCTGTGACAGGCACTAACAGAAGTTCTTGTCACTTGTGATGGAAATAAAACTGCGCGCCTATGAAACGAGCCTGCGCACATCTACAAGCACTGCTGTAACGGCACATCTACAAAGCTCAGTTCTCACTTGCCCTGACCACACGCAGACAGGCTCAAACTCAAGCATTTCTATTTGCTGCGTTTTCTTTTCCTGAGATTTTAAGCCTGAGTGGTGTGACCAGGCATCTGTGGAACATGCAGGTGGCTGTAGTTGTGACTACATGTGAAAAGACCTTGAGATGTAGTTTTCCTGGGGACTCAGACTGTGGCGGGGGGAGAGGAGGGGGTGGGGCGTTTAGGGTGTTTAGGAATCGTTAACAGACATGTTCTCGACTTGGTTCTGGAGGGCCTGGTCCACTGAGCCCTGCTGCTTCTTTTTCCCGGCCTCCTGCTGTTTCTTCTGTTTCTTGGATGGCTCTTGGTCGATGGGAGCGGCCTTCACGAATTTGATCATCTCGTTCATGCCTGGACACAGACACAGAGCATGGCCATCAGATCCCACTCTCTCACACACACGCAGAGACACACATGGCCGTCAGAGCCCACTCTCTCTCTCACACACACACACGGCCGTCAGAGCCCACTCTCTCTCGCTCACACGCTCACACACAGCCAACAGAGCCCACTCCCTCACACACACAGATGCACACGGCTGTCAGAGCCCACTCCCTCACACACACTCACACAGCTGTCAGACCCCACTCAATATTAGCATCGGCAGTTGTACAGAAGCGCTGAGGTTTGTCAAACCCTCCCAGGACAGTACGCTCAAACAGGCTTAGACATGGACATATCTAGCCAACCCCCCAAACACTAATGGTTCACCCAAAATGTAAGGATCTGGACCTGCCACTCAGAGCTCATGCACAGCCACAGAATGAACAGTTCTTCTCAGATGCCACTCAAGCTCAGGCTGGCGGCCCTGCTTCACTGTCATGACAAGGATGTCTCAAGTACTCCCACACGGGACAGTGCTACATCTAGCAGAGAACTGGAAGCCCGACAGGTCTCACCTGGTGGCATGAACTCGCGGAGCTTCTCTGGGATGATGATGCCCTCCTCGGTCTGGTAGTTCTCCAGGATGGCGCAGATGGCACGCGTGGTGGCACACATGGTGGCATTGAGCATGTGGACGAACTCCGTCTGCAGGAGGAGATAGCGAGAGAGAGAGTCAGGGCCCGCTGGGCAAGGCCCCAGCTCTGCAGGGGGTGTCAAAACACCACCGAGGGACAGATACATACACAGAATTCTTCTAGCTACCAGGACAACATCAATGAGTAGAAGACCGCCGATTCAAGAAACTCCAGCCGAAAAGTGAATTTTGTAAATGAGATTTCTATAATGGAAAGGATAACGTTTTCTCTCAAACGTATTTGCTAAAACTTTCTGCCTGCCATTTAACACGGATAAAACTTATGTTCCTATTAAGACTTGATTGCAATTGAGTAATATTTCTGTGTAGACTAATATTTTGTTTTTTTATAATGACCAATCCAATACAGATTTGACCAAACCTATAGATTTATGTATTTAACACTCCATCTTGGCTGCCACAATGTACACGGTTCTAAAAAAGTGCAATGGTAAACTAAATGAAGTGATAAAAGAAAATGGAAATATCCTCTGTATGTTTTACTTGTAAACCAGATAATTAATAAATCAAAAGTGAATAAAACAACAGTGAGGATGAGATTCTCCCCATCCTGTTCTCCTCCTGGAATGTTTTCTCATTCAGACATGGACAGAACTAATACCACTTTTTTTCCATTAATCAAACAGGAGGTTAGGAGAATGAGAGCTTGAAGAGAATGAAGGCTGAGCTAGACAATTCTCCTGTACAGATTCCTCCTGCTGCAGGGGCCTAGCTGTTTTGAAAACAGCATTACCACGCTGCGGCCTGATCGCGTCAGAGGTCGGAGGCCCCCAAGGAAAACCATGTTGCTGCTGTGATTCATTTCTCTTATTACTACAGCCGAGTCCAGCAGGCATCACCTTGTCCATCATCTTCTTGGTCTGCCCGTAGCGGATGCGAAGCCGGCGGGCCTGGTAGTCAGTGCAGTTGGAACAAGACACCAGCTCCCGGAATGCCGACGATCCGGGGAACCAGGCTTCCAGATCCAGCTTTTTACTGGCGGCGTGGTTCAGGGAGCCTGAGGTGACAGGAGGGACACACGCAGGTCAGAAAGCATCACCACTCACACAGCCCTGCAGCAGGGCACACAGACAAGACAGTGCAAGCTGGATCAAGGGCAGAGATGATCAAACTGAGCAACGGGTTAGCAAGAACGGACTCGGAGCACCGTGGACATCACTGGTCCCCAAGCTACAGAAAAGACACTGCTGCTCAGAAATCAGTCCAACAACATGCACTCAGTGGACTTCAGAATCAACAGTGAAACACTGTTTAAAAGTGGAGACTACATGGAAGTGCATTCAGAACAAGAATAGGAGGCACTTTGCAAAAAAGGTTGTGGAACAAGCTGTGCCAGGAACAAGCTGCACAGTCATGTTATTGCAGCTGAAGCCCTAGTTTTCATTCAAGACTGACAATATGCTCAGAACAGTTAGCGGTTAGCAGCTGAATGAACTAGACATATCAAAAGGTCTCTTCTTGTTCTGTAACCATACTGAGGCTCTTGGCAAAATGAACGGCGGTCAGTTGTACAGCTGAGCTCTAGTCCGTTTCAGAAAGAGCTCTCTGAGTAAAAGCCGATCAGAGCAGAAAGGCACTGAATCAGGACTCCTGGCTCTGAACTACAGCAGAGTGGGGTAACTCCAGTACTGCTGGTTTCACTGCAACTAGAGAACACAGGCAAACTGACTGCCTATTTCACACAAGGGGCTTGATGAAGCAATTAAATTTCGAGCTGGAAAGGAAAGGGGGTTCCTCAGCTGCCCCCCCAGTGCGCTTCGGCCGGACAGACCAGAGACGATGTTGACGATGCGGTAGGGGATGCCCAGGGACTGGTAGAACTCCTCCGCCGTCCCGATCATCTCCTCAAACATCTCCCAGGACTTGTTGTCGTGCGGAGAGGCGTAGACGAACTGCTCGATCTGGTGGAAGGGAAAAGGCGAGAGTGTTTCAGCTCTTCGGCTGAGGCTTTCCGCGTTCCAGTTCCAGCTGGAGAAGGAGAGATGGCGTGAGGAAGACTGAGGGAGGGGGAGCAGGCCGAGGGGCTGACCTTCTCGAACTGGTGCACACGGAAGATGCCGCGCGTGTCGCGGCCGTGTGAGCCGACCTCCTGCCGGAAGCAGGTGGAGATGCCGGCGTACCGCAGCGGCAGGTCCTCGGGCTTCAGCCACTCGTCACGCAGGAAGGCGGCGATGGGCTGCTCCGAGGTGGCGATCAGATACTTCTCGTCCATCGTGTTGTCATCTGCCTTCTCGCTACCCTTCCCGATCACCTGATCACAAGGACACAGTCACGCGCAGAGCCCTCCTCAACTGCGCACATCTATCCAGCGCAGGGACACTGTCACGCGCAGAGCCCTCCTCAACTGCGCACATCTAACCAGCGCAGGGACACTGTCACGCGCAGAGCCCTCCTCAACTGCGCACATCTAACCAGCGCAGGGACACTGTCACGCGCAGAGCCCTCCTCAACTGCGCACATCTATCCAGCGCAGGGACACTGTCACGCGCAGAGCCCTCCTCAACTGCGCACATCTATCCAGCGCAGGGACACTGTCACGCGCAGAGCCCTCCTCAACTGCGCACATCTATCCAGCGCAGGGACACCGTCACGCGCAGAGCCCTCCTCAACTGCGCACATCTAACCAGCACAGGGACACTGTCACGCGCAGAGCCCTCCTCAACTGCGCACATCTATCCAGCGCAGGGACAGTCATGTGCAGAGCCCTCCTTAACTGCGCACATCTAACCAGCGCAGGGACACTGTCATGTGCAAATTTGATCAATGCAAACTGTTCTCAGTGTTCAATAACACCCAAAAGCTGCAACTGAGCCTCTACATTGAAGGAGCTTTACCAAAGCAATGGGTCTGAACCTCTGAACAGGTTATATCATGCCATATAAGCTCAGGTGATTACTGTCTAAGTGGGGTACAAATCTGGTTTATCAGACACGTACTCTTTCCTGACCTCAATGGGATTTTCATGAGTACAGATCCTAAAGATTGTAAGTAGAGTGCCATTAATGCCAGAGATCACAGCTTAGATCTACAAGCACAGACAATATGCAGGATAATTCTTCCGCAGATGTTAATTTTAATGATGCAAACTCAGCCTAACTGCTTGCTATTACACAGCACTCTTCATGCTAGGGAATGAAGGGGACCTACTGAATCTGCCACTGGAATGCAGCTCCCGCAGAGACATGTGGCAGCCCCACTGCATGGCAGACCCAAACCCCATATCTCCCGAGTTCTGGATATTCCCTATCTGGAAGGCTTATGGATCAGGGTGGCATTTAAGTGAATGAGCAGAGCAATGCCAAAGGGGATGTATGTACGATCAAGTGTATTTACAAATGCTTCTGTAGTAGGAAATAATAAACCAGTATCTGAGATCCAGATCGGTAAGGCAGTGGAGCTGCTAACCCGTGGACCACAGAGGGAGATGGGTTAGCAAGTACCTTGTAGAGCTCCTCGTCGAACTGGCTGAGCTGCGCCACCTCCTGCATGACCTCTTTCTTCATGAAGAAGGGCGTGTACAGCGGCGTGTAGCCCTTGCTGTGCAGTATCCGCAGTGCGTAGCTGATCAGGGCCTGCTCCAGGAACACCAGCGGCCCCTGCAGGACAAAGGCAGAATAGCAGCAAACACTTGCAGGTCTGAGCTTGCGTGATAGTCCACTACGAGCGCACAGAACTCAGTGCAGGCACAGTCCAGTTACACTGCAGCTGGAACAGTATTTACCTACTGCCACGTTTCCTGCTGCTTGTAGCATGCAATATTAGCTAAGCAGCTGCATGATTACTAATCGAGTAGTCATTTCCTTACAGAGTTGAGTTTGGCACAGACGACACAAATTACAGGGCAGGAGAAATGGCAGCTGCAGTCACCTGCGCCCAGGAGGTTCACCAGTGAGTGAACTGTCCACTCCTGGGCACTTTCAATAGCACGAGTGAGGGTACCTGCGAGAGCTGCGGTCAGGAGGCACGTTACAGGAGTGCGGCCTGCTGGTTTTGCTGACCCGAGGGGCACCAGTGGGCAGGCTGTGCTCTTACCTTGAGGAAGTAGCCTCGGCTCCCGGCCACCACGGCCCCCTTCTCCCCCTCGAACCCGTCCACCATCACCACGAGATCCACATGGGAGTACTTCTTCTGCACCGAGCAGTCCCCCCAAGTCCGCTCCACCTTGTTATCTGCGTCCTGGGAGCAGAGGGAGACAGGACAGGGGAGGCCAGAGAGGAACAGATTGTGAGCGAGTCCCTCCGCTGCCCTGACGGTCATCACTGTGCCTCTGTCAGCGTGGCTGGAAAGGAGCCTCTGCTAAACAACTACCAGTTTTTTCTCATTTTTTCTTCTGGTGTAGCAGTTTTTGAAGACTGTCAAAAGACGTCCTTGGTAGCAGATAACGAGATATTGAGATACTATTTCATTAATGCTAAACAAGACTTAGAAATTTCCCTCAGTGACTCACAAGTCCAAAGCTCCGAGCAGAGCCCCAGCAGCGGTTCATACCACAGCTCAAACTCCGCTGATTTTAAAAGCATGCAGTGCTGATCCACCCTAGACCGAGGGCATCAATTGTTTATTATGAAGGAGAGCACTTATTATGAAGGAGCTACAGCACTCCACACAGCAGGAGACCCAGTTTTAAAAATCAAGAGCCAAATAAAGGTCCACTGACTTCAGTGTCTACAGACCTGGCGGTGCACCAGAAGTGAAGTGCCACAGTTTTAATAGCACAGAGCCTTAGGAAAACTGTCTCCACTATGCCAGCATGGGGAGTTTGCAACCTAGCCATGCATCTCAACTCGAGGCTCAGCAGGCAGAATACACTGCTATAGCAGCTGCTCCCAGCTCTCTGTCTGACAGACACTGCCATGCCTGATCTCCCAGTCTCTACACGGAGTGGCCCACCTCTCCCATCTCCAGCTGTGGAACAGTGCCGCGCCCCTCACCTCGTCGTTGCTGATGGGGACGCTGGGATGCAGGAGGTTGCCGATCTCCCGCAGGTACTCGAAGCGCTCGGCCTCCAGCTGCAGCCGCGAAGCGTCGCCCTTCGCGATCGCCTCGTCCACCAGGACACGCACCTTCTTAATCTGCGTCACCGTCAGGCCCTGCGCAGGAGGGGTGAGAGGGGCTGATCAGCAAGCAGGAGAGTTATCAGAAAACGGCGGTCATGCTGGTGCAGGACGAGTGGAGAGGGAGACAGGGGTTTGATTCAGAAACACAAGCTTTCAGTTTAGTGCACTTCTCTTTGACACAGGCTAGTGACTGGGCATAATATTGTATTCTGTTTTTATACACCACACGCCACCTCATGGCCTTACATCCCTAGTTCACAAATTTCAGAAGGTGCGAGTCCTGCATCATCACCTCGCCTCAGACTAGCGCAGGACAGGCCTATATAGTGCCCAGCCCTGATAGCAGCAGGATCTCCAGGACACTGGATACTTAGATTAGAGTTTTTCTGAGTAGAGTAAGTTAAATTAAGAACAGACAAGATATTTTAAATCTGCACAAATCCTAACCTGTCCCAAAACAGTTCGTGCTTAGAGCACGAAAGCTTAAAGTTGGTGGACAGCAGACGAGTCCCTGCGGCATAACAGATAAACAGTTGTGAAACTCTCTGAACACGGTCACTGGGTTTTTTGCTTTGCTTGGAGCGCCTGAGCTGAGGACTGCAGGCACCAGCGCTGCTCCAGCTCAATGTCCGCAGAGACACCGAGTTTTGTCGCTGGGACGGGGGGCCCACTTACCGCCAGGAGCTCTGCCGTCAGGGCCTCAAGGTTCTGCACCTCCTCGGGGAGAGAGTCGTCATTGCCAACTGGCTCCTTCTTCTGCAGAGTCAGAAAAACACACGGTCACGCGGGGCCCCCACCGCGGCGCGCACACGGTCACGCGGGGCCCCCACACGGTCACGCGGGGCCCCCACCACCGCGCACACACGGTCACGCGGGGCCCCCACCACCGCGCACACACGGTCACGCGGGGCCCCTACTGCGGCACACACACGGTCACGCGGGGCCCCTACTGCGGCACACACACGGTCACGCGGGGCCCCCACCGCAGTGCGAACACGGTCACGCGGGGCCCCCACCGCAGTGCGCACACGGTCACGCGGGGCCCCCACCGCAGTGCGCACACGGTCACGCGGGGCCCCCACCGCAGTGCGCACACGGTCACGCGGGGCCCCCACCGCGGCGCGCACACGGTCACGCGGGGCCCCCACACGGTAACATGGGACCCCCACCACCGCGGTCACACGGTCACGCGGGGCCCCCACCACCGCGGTCACACGGTCACGCGGGGCCCCCACCACCGCGGTCACACGGACACGAAGCAGCTCAGGCAGGAGGCAGAATGTTTTTTTCCTGGACCACAGGCACACAGGTCCAGTGCATCCACACCGCTGCTGTCCCCCGACTGCCTGCGGCCTCACCTTCATCTTGTCCCCGATGGTCTTGCTGCACAGGTTCTTCAGCTTGTTGAGGTTGTCAGCCTGGAACCGGCCTGCAGAGGAGAGCAGACAGGCGTCACTCTTTACCCTGAGCAAGCAGCTCGCAGGCGCTGCCCCATCCTGCGGTCACAGCTCAGGTAAGTTCAAGGTGCTAACCGATGCAGTAGTTAATGAACCAGAAAGACTGACAGCATGGTCCCCCGGGACGAGTGGCGAGGGGAACAGGGCTAGTGGACATGGACACTGCCTTGCAAGCGATGACCAATTGTGTGGAATCCCAAAGTGTGCACGTTTTTTAACATGGCAACTATTTCAATCAAAACATGAATATTCCAATTAAACACCTTTACAGGTTAGAAAATTAAACGCCAGCAAAACGTCTGAAGACAAATTAAAAACTACAATGTTCATTTTACAAGCATTCCCCCCCTTTCCTATGGCAAACCTACAGTCGACTGTCTGTGTGCAATTAGTGGTCCACAAGATTTCAGAATAACTGCATCAGTACGGACCCTCAGTCAGGTAGTGAGGATTAAGCAAAGATTCAACCATGAAGACCAAGGAGCTTCAAAACAGCTGAGGGATGAAGTCAGAGAAGAGCACAAAACAGGGACATAGTGTATCAGTTTTCACAGATATGAAATATCCCTTTGAGCATAATGAAGTTGATTGTTAAGAACCGCATACCACCCAGACACTGTCTGGGTCACACTGTCTCTCCAGACAGCACAGCCAAACAAGGGGCAGCAGGGTGAGGGATGCCACCGCCAGGCCCAGTGTCTCTGAAAGAGCTACAGAGCTCAGACGGGAGAAAATGTGCACCAGTCAACAATAAGCAGGTCACCCAACAAAGCCAGCCTGTCCAGCAGAGTGGAAACCCATCTCAAATCCCACATGGAGTTGCAATAAGGTATTTAAGAGGTACTGCCAACATGTGGCAAAACAGTTTGTGGTCAGGCAAGACATAATTGGAACTTTATGGTCTAAATGCAAAGTGTTTATACAACAGGAACCCAAAATAGCGCATGACCCAGTCAATACCACCCCTAGCATGGGGTGGCTTCTCATCAGCGGGGACTGGGAAACTGTCAAGACTGAGGGAAACCTGCTTCAGGCAGCTAAAGACTTTAAGCTGGGATGAAAATCCACTTTTCCACAGGACAATGTCCCAGAACCCAAGGCCAAAGTGACACTGGGGTGGTTTAATAAAGTCAACCACCAACAACTGACTCGAGTGGCAGAGTATTTATGCACTCAAGATATTTTTCTGTTTTGCTTTGCCGTTTTTCCTGACATTTCTTAACACCAATAAACGCGTTTAATTCGAGCAATTCAGTTCTGATTCAAGATATCCATGTGTAGTGTTTATTTCTAATGCGGCGCAATGTGACATCTTGGAAGGGGGGGAATACTTTTCCTCTGTTCATTTTAACTGCCCCCTCGTTTCGACTCCACGTCCTTAACTGCCAGCAGAGGCAGCTGTAGGAACCTCAGTGCGTGGGAAGAAGACGCCGACTGCACCAGCAGTTTAAACTGAGAAGCCTCGACTGCTTGTTGTGACTGATCTGCCGAAAACACATCGCGACAGAGCAGCGCCGCTGCCCGCACGACACGCCGATGACACGGCAGCCGCACAGCGCCCACACCGCGCCCCAGGTCCACGCTGTTGCGGCACGATTGCATCAGCTCGTCGTGGATGGGCGATTCCACGGCCGCGCCGTCTAACCCTGCCTGCTCAGCCCCTCCTCCTTCACCCACGCCGCGCTCAGCTGTCAGCGGCGGCCCGGCTCGGCACTGCGAAAAGCTCGGGTTTGACACGAGTGGACGTGACAAGCAGTGTGAAAAGGCACGACCTCTAAAAGACTTCACTCAAGTTTACGTTTCCCTAAACCGTACCTACCTTGAGACCGATCCCCATTCAGATCAGCCTATTCAGCGCTATTTGACTTAAATTTCTGCAGGAAACTATAAGGCACCTGCTCACGCACAGTGATTATTTGCCAAGAAGCGATTCGCTTCTCAGCAGACCTCGAAGTTACATTATTTATCTTATTTCGTACTAAATACAACAGCATCTTTTCCAACCCACATTTCCTCCATTCTTTGTCCGCTTCCACCAGCTTATCCACGAGCGTGACATCTTTGAACCGCTTCGCCTGAGTTTCTCGCACGGTCTCCGGGTTTCCGCCTTTGTCCGTGCGGAATAGGTCCAGATCCAGCACCATTCTGCCGCCCCTCGGTTCTCTTCCCGGTCCCCTGCGATGAGCTGTGTCTGCTAGGCTCAGCGCGACGAGTGCTGACGCTCTACAGCCTCTCAAACTGCAACCAGCAGCACACTGAGCAGGAAGACGGACTGACGCCACAACCGCAGAGGCAAGAGCAGCCCAGTCGAGCGAGCGATCTTCCGCTGCTGGGAAAGACGCCTGGCGCCTCCTGGCGGCGGGATGAATATATACAACCAGATGTGGTCTTCCGTGCTTAACGGCAATCGTTTAAATAAGGTTTAAAGATATTAAAGTTTTGGCGATACCGTGCTATAAATTGGTCCTGCCAGCTAAGCACTTTGAATAAGAGAGTTAGATAAGAAAGCAGACAGGGGGATAATGAGGGAGAGAGATCCTTCACACTGTGATTGTTTCAGATCTACACCTTCACCTCAATGCGCAGGTGCAGACATGAGAAAGGTCACAGGCCTTTCAGGGCTGGACTAGCCCTCCCTGCGGCTCCCTGTGGGGCCCCTCAGCTGCGATAGTGATAGGGCAGTGAGAGGGCAGAGGACGAGGCTGGGCAGGAGGGGGGGCACAGATCCCATCCCACTCTGCTCTGGAGAACTAATAATAATATAATTGCTTACTCTTATATAGCGCTTTTCTGGACACTCACAATGATGAAGCCAATTCATAGACAGGGACTATTAGGGGCCATGATTGGTAAGGGCCAAATTTGTCCAGGACACCTAGGTTACATCCCTACTCTTTTTGAGAAACGCCCTGGGATTCTTAAAGACCACACAGGGTCAGGATCTCGGTTTTACATCTCATCCAAAAGATAGTGCCTTTTTGTGCAGTATAGTGTCCCCGTCACTATACTGGGGCATTAGGACCCACACAGGGTGCAGGGTGAGCACCCCCTACTGGCCCCACTAACACCACTTCCACCAGCAGCCTTAGTTTTTCCCAGGAGGTCTCCCATGCAGGAAGTCACCAGGCTCACACCTGCTGAGCTTCAGTGGGTTGCCAGCTGTGAGTTGCAGGGTGATGCAACTGCTGGCAACTGGGAGCACAGAAGAATGAGGACACTGAGCTGTAAGGAGACAAGGGCCCAGGGAGTCTCAGTTGCACAAGCACCCGCTAGGATTAACTGGGTTCTTGTCCCCTGACTGGGGTGCCCAGCTACTGTTAAACTGGCCTGGCGCTGATGGAGTTCAGCCATGGCGTGTCACCATGACAACGAAGGCCCAAGAATGCCTCAACAGGGGCAGCAGACAGGGCGGTTCTAAAGCGGGGGGCTCTACCCCACTTTTGTCACACCAGCTTCTCCCAGAGCCCCAAGAAAGCTAAGGCTGACACCCCAGGGTGTGCTTCACTCTTCCAACGTGCTCCTGTTTGCACAGCATCAGACTGGAAATGAAGAAGTGAGGATTTTCCCCAAGGCTTGTTTCCAGCTGTGTTGTGAAACCTGGCCACGGCAGACAGCTCTCTGGGGAAGTGGTTTGGGTCGTGCTGGATTACAGTTTCATTTCGTGGGAGGCTGGCCGAAAGCCACAGGAAGGAGTGACTCCATTTCTCCACCACGACTGTTGCTGCAGTTGTCTCCGGTCATCACCATGAGGGGATCGCTGCTCGTACTCCTCTTCCTGACCACAGGTAAGACCCCGTCAGCTGGCAGCCTAGAGCGGGAAACACTGTGTCCCAAGACGAGACTGCCTGAGCCGAGCCTGGGTGTGGAGAGGGGGTGAGGGGTTGAAATCCCAGTTGGAAACACTGTAGCACTATCATCGTGCTTTAGCTCACCAGTTAGGCTAAATGGGCATCAGGACTGAATTTGTGAAAGGACAGGTAATGCTGAAAAACAGAAGCATTGAAATGTGCGAACAGATTCACTCTTCTAGACGGTTTGATTTGTCCAAGAAGTGCAAATTCTTACAAAATTACGCAATACAGAAAGGGTGTTTTCAGTAAGGAACTCATAACAAAGTCTTTGAAACTTGGTGTCTTTTTATATGTATAAAACATCTCAAAACAGAATGTACAGAACTTATGAGACATTTTTTCAATTTGAAGTAGTTCAGGTTGGTAGCTGTGTCAGCATGCGTAGGCTGTAAAGGAAAAAGTAATAGGTTTATTCCATGCTGAAAAGAGAAGAAAAAAACACAACGTTTCGGCCATGGAGCCTTCTTCGGGTGCTAAAATTAAAAAAAACATTGAATTTCATTTGTGTGAAAATATTTGGAATAAAATTGTACCGCATTCTGACAGCCTGGCAAATAATGACCTGTCTGGGGATGAAATCAGAATGAACTAACAGACTGTCAGCCCAGTGGGGACTGAAAGACAGAAGCATTGAACAGACTCCCTCTTCTAAATGGTTCAATCCGTCAAAGGAAAAGTGCAAACTACACTTTGTCCTCAATTTTCTAAAGCAGAAAAAAATAGTTGACCTGCTGCACATTGTAAAACTCAAAGAAAGGCTGCAATGAGAGCAGACCGGGATTTCTCATTCGTCTTGTTTTTGGCTCTTCAGCTGTGTCTTCCCTCACTGGGCCCGAGCGCCTCACAGTCTACACTGGGCAGAGGACGGAGCTGTCCTACTCCTACAGCAACGAGTACTACTTCAGCCATCGCAAGTACTGGTGCCAGGGCTACTACAGGAACAGCTGCCAGGTTGTGGCGTACGCCGACGAGGATGGCGCAGGGGCGGATGTGCAAGTGCAGGACGATAAAGAAAACGGGCGCATAACTGTCATCATTAATGCCCTGTCGCTAACGGACCCCACCGATTACTGGTGCGGCATCGAGAGGAATCACCTCCTGGACATCATGGCCTACACCAAGCTGGACATCGTCGAAGGTGGGGCCTGAGCGAGACTAGCGCAGGCTGCTTCTGGGTAATATCGCCACTCCCACCTCGCCCAGGGGGAGGCGCTGCTGTGGATAGGCACCCAGGAAGCCACAGAAATAGGGTTCAGTGTAACCTGTTGATATTTGTTCACTTAAGTCATTTGGAATCTCTACGGTACTAGTTAGGGTGAATTAGCGTCCAATAAACTTCAGCTCAGGTGCCCTTGTGCAGTGAGTACAGTTTAATGAGCAGTATTTATTTAACTAATGAGCTAGCCATAGCGCTAGTTCAGACTGAAAGGTAGTCTTAGTCATACTGTTGTCCACAGCTGAATAAATGTAACGATCTTCTCTATAGCACCTCAGATATAGAGCTCTCAGGTTTACCTGCAACACAAATCATTTGCTTTTTGCTATTTTGCAAGCACCTGTCTTTGCTAAAGTCACCCCATTTAAAAGAAGCTCTTAGCTGCTCTTTAGAGTCAAAGATGTGGCCATGCCAGGGCTGATCCACTGTAGTGGTATCTGTCAACCCCCAGTATTGCTCTTGGTGCACACGGTCTGTGGTGGGGCACTGCGGGTGGCAGGGTCAGTTGCGCAGTGCAGAAGCAGGCTGCAGTCTTTAGTGCAGTAGCTGCGCAAATGGGGCAGGAAACTGGAGTCATGTGACCTGACCACAGGAAGCCTGAGAGCCACTTGCCAAGAACAGAAAGTACATGTGACAGATGAATCTGTGTTCCTGTGATTCTGCTTATGTATATGTTTTTCTGCTTTTCTGCTTTCTTGTCTCAGACTTTGTGTTTATCGCATTCATAGGAAATGTTATTGTTAATTTGAAAAGTGGCCTAGACTAAAGACAGTGAGCTCTCAAAAGCTCACAGTAAAAACGGGCAGAATGAAGAGACCCAGCTGATACAGGAATCTAACACACTAAAAACGACTGAAACAGAAATCATCTAAGATGGATAATATAATCTGTCACAATCTTTGATTGTACAATCGAAGGCTCCAGACGTTTACAGTAATTGTGGAATTACTGAGATCCTGGGATTGTAGAATGGATCTGCAGGATGAGAAAGGGGCTCAAGTTGGGACTGTTCACTGAGAAGGACACTGTCCTGTCAGGCGGAGAGGACACAGGGCTGTCCATTGAGAAGGGCTGTCCTGTCAGGCGAAGAGTACACAGGGCTGTCCATTGAGAAAGACACTGTCCTGTCAGGCGGAGAGGACACAGGGCTGTCCATTGAGAAGGGCTGTCCTGTCAGGCGGAGAGGACACAGGGCTGTCCATTGAGAAGGGCTGTCCCGTCAGGTGGCGAGGACACAGGGCTGTCCATTGAGAAGGACACTGTCCTGTCAGGCGGAGAGGAGACAGGGCTGTCCAGAATGGGGAGAGGGTAAACAGCCCAGTTGTGTGATCTCAGGTGCTGTGGTGCCCTGGTCAGACACAGACAGACATCATGTGGTTTGTGCATTGCTTGATGTACATGTGGTCTCTCTCATTAATCACTGCTGTTTTCCCTTCTGTCTCTGTTGTGTGCAGGTCCCAGGGAGCGCCATGCACGGTAAATACATATATTTTAATCTTCTGCTCAGTACGGTTAATTGTAATTTATTGAGGTAAGTGCTGTGGAATTGATTTAATCTTAGAAGGGGATGCAGATTTAGCCGGTAAACTGTCTTGTGGAGTAGCTGTGTGCAGCCTCAGGTGGTGAGCGATGCTCAGAGACACTTGTGTTCCTACAGCCTGGACGCCCCTCTGGAGTACATCTTGCCCTTCTGCATGCTGGGCGTGCTGCTGCTCCTGGTTGGCATAGTGTTCCTGGTGAAGTTCCTGTGCCAGCGCAGCAAGGCTGCAAGCTCAGGTGAGAGAGCTGTGCCAGGGACATGGCAGGTCTGCTTATGTAAATCAACATAACAAGCAGGATATGTGTGGCACGTACAGAACATGTAATATATTCATCAGGTATTTGTATGCTCCTATATATAAAGCACTTGTGATGAAAAGTGCTATATAAATGTAAAGAATTAAAATTAATATTATCTTGTAGTGTAGTACTTATTATATTCTTGTAGTGCCTTTGCCTTCTAAAGTGTTTTGCTTAGCCACCTATGTCCGCTATCTGCAAATCCACAAGTGCTCTGACAGATCCTGACGGCTGCAGCCGCGGCGTCTCAGCAGGTAATGATGATGTCATTCCGCAGGAGTCAAGCCGCTGGGGGAGGAGCTTGTGGGGGACAGCCAATCAGGGGACGAGGTAGGTTCTGACTTCACAGTGTGGCGACCGGGTTTCCTCCCAATCCCCCCCACCACTGATCACCCCCTGATTAACCCCTAAATCATCTCCTGGAAACCTTGACCTTTCCTGCTGAGCTACAAATGTTCGGATTGCTGGCAGCCGTTACGTTTCGGGGTTCTGTATGGGCACTGGGGTCTCACAGCAGCATGTTTTCTCCTGATTTCAGAGAGAGATAATCACACAGTTCATCACCGCACGCTTCCTCTGATCCTACTCAAAATATTTCTGAGCTTTATTGGAGGCGTTTTGACATCTGTTCTGCATATGATGGGTCGATCAGGTAAACGCACAGATGACTGCAGAAGCAGGAGCCTTCTTGCTGTCCTCGGGCTGTGCTGAACGCTTTCTGTCGTCGTTACCTCTTGATCCACCGGCGTGCTCCTCCAGTGCTCCAGCTGTCTGGGAGAAGGTTGTCCGTGGGGAAGGTGGGTGCGTGTCTGTGTGCTGCCTGACCAGCTCCTGTCTCCTGTGCCGCAGGCGGGGCAGAGGCCGGACCACAGGGTGACTTACACGGCGGTGAAGGGGGGCGCCAGGGGGTCCTCGCCGGCTCCAGGGGGTGCTGCCGCAGGGCAGGAGCCCGAAGCCAGTGCCAACATCCACTACAGCAACATTGAATTCGTATAGGAGCCTGTGGGCGTGCTCGGACAAATAAACTCTCCAGAAAGTCCCCCGGTCACGGCTGCATGCTCTCACCACAACAAGAGACACTGCTCTACTGCCGCGTGGCCAGGCTAGGCCCGGGTCAGGCCCAGGCACTGTGCCAGTTTCACCCCGTCCAGCAGAATCTCCAAGTCACTCTACAGCAGGAACAGCACAGGACCTTTAAGTGTTAAAATAATCCATGTCAGCCCATACAATTCTGTACTCTCTACAGGTCTCCCTTTATCAGTGGGCAGTGACAGACAGAGCCTCCTGTCCTCCGGGGCTTTACAGGTGCTGTCAAAGGGCTTTTCAGTTAACAAATTAAGGACTACAAAAAACGTGGTGTCACTGGAACAGCTATCTCAGTTAGATATCAAGAACACCACAGGACCTGTAGCCCTTCAGGACAGGAGTTCTTCATCCCTGTTTTAATGATAAAAAGGTTTCAGCACAAACCCGTAGCTCCGGGGGTTGGGGATACAGTTCCTGAGTTCTTAGAGTAATCGGAGAAATAAACGCAGAGAAAAACTTCCTGTCGCTTCCTGACTGTCCTTAAATAGGTCCGACCGCAGACCACGTGGCTTCAGAGCCGGGGAGCGGCGCTTTACACCTCTTCCTGCGAGTGGGCCAGTTGGGCTGGTCCCGCCCCCCGGCCCCGTCTTTCTGTCTGTCCGGGTAGCGCGTTCCCGCTGCGGACGGGTGCGGGGGGGGGGGGGGGGGGGAGGGCGTTTCAGTCTTGAGCTTTGCACTGCCCAGAGCGGGACAGATACTTTACTGTCTGAGCTGTGGTCACCTGCTTCCTGTAAACCAAACGCTGAGACCAGAGGCTTCGCGGATCTCCAACATTCTGCTACGCTGTGGAGAAGCTGAGCTGAGCGCATTAGGGGTTCGGACTTCAACAGAATTAAAGACGAATAAAATGGGCATTTTGACCACCGCTCTAGTGCTGACAATTACAGGTAGAGACACTAGAAATCTTACGACTTTGTATTGAATGCAGATACATTTATACATAACGATATTTATTGGTAGCAATAATCTCATTGCTTATTAACTTGAAAATTAAAAATGGTGTTAATCTAAAGTTTCAAATATTGTGCAATTAATGGGTTGCAAAAAGTAAAACTAGATACATATTTTATAATCACTTAAAGTACCACCTGTAAAAGTGAAATCATTTACAAATTTCAGAAAATATGATTCCTAAATGAATCTACAAAAAAATCACAAGTTTAGTATACTGCATATTATTGCAAAAGAAAATGTGTCGTGTAATGGTTTGTAATTATTGATTTGATGTTATCGTTATGAATGGTCAATTCCAGTTAGACTATATTGATGCTAAAATCACTTCAAAAAATTAAACAGACACATAATACATTTGTGTGATCTGATGTTCATGTCTAATATTTGAAAGTGTATGATTACTGTTAGCACCAGGAAAGCGCACAGTGTCCTGACGATGACCTTTTCAGGGCATGATGAAGTGTGTACTTCTGCTAAGTGTGTATTTCGAAAACTAAAGAAAAGTAAACCATAACCCAGCGCAGGAGCGAAGGGGGTCATTAAATAGTCTAATAACAGCAGAATTCGAAATTGTGTATCATGTGTGTTAGATTTTTCTGTTTTTCTAGAATGTCTTCCAGACTCTACTGTTTTAGCGGAACTACTGGGTTTTCTATAAACTTTAACATTTCAGAAAAAGAAAAAGATAATCTTATCACTACTGTTTTGTTTGTACTGGTTTCAACAAGACTTTTATCCAAGATGTTATGAATGTTCAAATAAGAAATTAAATGTAAATGATAAAAAATGGGTAGAACAACAATTTATATTCGCTATCGTGATTTTACATTTATGTAATTTAATTCATCATAGTATTGTCTTATTGTTGTTTTATAATTTCTTTGTTAGCCTCTTATTAAAAATCATTAACAGTTCATTAATATGTCAGACAATAAACCTCGAATTGTTAAATACGAGCAGTTTTCAGACCTTTAGTTTCAGTCGCAAACGATATTTCTGTACCGCGGTCTAAAGTTATACAAGAACTCTTTCTCGAGGTCTGTCACTCACTTAAAGATGTTTGTATGTTGTAAAAATGGAAAAGAAATATTGTATTAAACATCTCACAGTGCGAAGTGATAAAAATGGCTCTTCTGAGTTTACAGCGCGGTTTACAGATGGCTCGTCTTTTTCGCGCTGAACCTTTTTTGACGCCTTAGACAAGCAAGACGAATGGTTTGTGAGAACGGTGTTTGGCAATAATGATTTAAGAATCGATATTGCCAGCTCGGAGACCGGTGCCGCTCTCCCTTTGCACGCCCATCAGAGGTAGGGCATTTTTCATCTGAAGAGCCAGCCGTCTGTGCCTGGACACGGACACGGACTCGCTCCGTGCGCCGAACCGCCTCCAGTCCCCCTGCAGTCTGTGTCCCCACTGTCTCTGCCTGATGCGGCGCCCATCCTCGCTGTCTGCCCGCAGGGCTCGGGGTCGGGGTGGCGCAGTTCCCCCAGGAGATGGAGTGTCGGTTCGGGGAGGGAGACCGGGACAAACCCAAGGTCTGGTGCAAGCAGAACACCACGCAGTGCTGCTCGGGCTTCGCGGTGTCCAGCGCGGAGGAGAGTCTGTACGGCGGGCAGGTGACCATCCGCGTGTTGAGGGACCAGAACAAGTTCACCGTGTCCATCGCGCAGCTGCCCGAGGGCGAGGGGCGCTACTGGTGCGGCGTGCTGAACCCCGACAACACCATGGTCAAGCTGGGCGAGGCGGACTTCTCCGACGGTGAGACCCTAGAGGCACTCGTGCCCGCACAGTCGTACAAACGCCACAGGCATAAAACGCGTACACGAGTCAGACCCGTTCTCTTCACACTCACTTCACACTTCACATTCAGATGCTGCGCAGCTATGATGTTGATAAAAATATTTCTAACGATCTACGGAAGAGTGAAAGCGAAGCCTAGAGATGAGAGGATTTTTACAATATCCTTCGATTTACCGTGCATTAAACAGCATTAGAATCTACCAGTTGTTAGGAATGTGTGCGAGCGGAGCCCTGCCAGAGCTCGCCTCTGACGCGGCCTTCCTGTCCTGTCGCGCAGGTGAGGTGCCGGTGTGGGACATCCTGCGCTGGGCGCTGCTGGCCGCCCTGCTGCTCAGCTCTCTGTCCAGCAGCCTGTACGCTAAACGTGAGTCCCGCTCGCCTCTCCGAGCACCGGCTACACAGATACTGACAGTGTCCGTGTCTGGCGCTCTCTAACCCAGCACGCCTTCTTGTCTCTTTCTGTTACAGGAAGAACCGGGAAAGAAAAGGTACGTCTCTCGTGTCCTTCTTCTTAATAATAATAATAATAATAATAATAATAATAATTATAACAACAAAGCATAGGTGACACCTGCTTATTACTTGGTCAATTGGTCCTTCCTCATTTCTTTAACAGAACTTTCTGGACATTATAATGTAAATGGTTCTGGGGCCCATTGGGATTAAAATGCTGTAGAAATTCAATTGTATTAATATTTTATCACCAGATAGGTCTCGTATCTGAAGCTTGGTACGGGTAACAGACGCGTCTCTAGCCTGCTCTGTATCGCTGTGTTTCAGAGGGACGAAGCCCCCAACGAGGACATACAGATGATCAATCTCAGCGCCAAACACGACTAGGGACCCCGTGACGTCACCCCCCGCGGCCCGCGGTGATGCCGGGGCGAGCTGTGGAACGGGAGAGGGGTGGGGAGGGGAGCAGGCTACCGTGGTAACGTTCATCACTGAACAGATCTGGGGTGGTAGTGTAAAACAAGGACTCTGTCGGTCCGCCTCCAGTTGTATATATGTAAATATATATATATATTTTACGCAGAGTAAACAAAGTTAAGCTTCCAGTAAATTATAACTCGGACTCATTTTCTATGTAACTGTGCAAGTTTAACGACATCAACAGATAAAAATGTCTACTTCTTATTTTTTATATTGGTTATATGTTACTTGCCTCCACAGACAGGAAATGTATAAAACGAAACTTATGAGCAATATTACTTCTGATTCCGTCTAGGAAACGTGATGGGTGCACTTGCGCCGGCTTCCCACCAGGGGGCAGTATCGCTTTACTGCTGAATTTCTTTTTTTTCTTTAATGTCCGTTTTTATTTTTCCGAACAGTTTCTACTTGTCACCTTCCTCGCCCTATCTGTTATTTTTGTTGTTTTTTTAACTATTGCAATTTATGACCGATGCTCTTTGTGGTCTTCCAATCAAGTCTGTAACTGCTCAACCGGCAGTGGAGGAGCTGGTCGAGGTACGGTGCAGCCGTGGTGTGACAGGGGTGGCTGTGTGTGGTGCAGTGAGGAATGAATGAATTTCTGCCCCGTGCTGTAGCTCATATGGACGGCCCACTGGCCTGTCTGCTGCCCACAGCTCCAGGGTCCTGGGTTGGTGCCTGTCTGTGTGGAGCTGGCGTGTTCTCTCTGTGTTTAATGGGTTTGGGCCGGGTCTCACCGCCCACAGACAAGCACATTAGTCTGGACTGGCTGCACTACATTCTCGCCCTGCGGTTTCTCCTGCACAGGAAAACGGTGGCTGATCCCCTCCAGCTGCAGAGTCTCCTCAGGGCTCGCTGTGCTCTGCAATGGCTTCTGAGCTCTCAGTTGCCTAATCGGTCCTTTAATTGAAATTTTGATTTGATACATTTGAACGCTTTACTTGTCACAATTCCAGATGATAACATTTTAAACTTTTACTGTTATACAGGCAATTTGAAGCTGTCAATTGCTTCAAATTGCTGTCAAGTAAATCTTTAGCAGCTGAAAACAACAATTGCATCCTCAATGAACAAATTTCCACTGCTGTAATCTGAGTGCCTCCTAATTAAAAGGTCACTGAAAGTCCAGTTTCACCTGCTGCCCTTTAAGGCCAGAGCTGCCCATCTCTGCTGTGCTTTCAGACACGAGGGGTTTGGTGCAGAGAGCACCTGGGTGTGGCCCACTCTTCACAGCCAGGTGCATAGAAGGTGATTATTCAGGCCATACGAACCTCTGCTGTGCTCACGAGTTCATTAATTCTTCGTTAAAGAACGATGTTTTCTTTCCTGTTTTGGCAGGAAGTCATTGGGTATAAGAGACCTGCTCTGAGCTGGGTTTATTTTTTTTTCAGTTTAGTTGACCTAGTTGAAAACGGCACTCGTGATAAGTCTAAAAACATGAAGTCGCGTGTGGCTGTTCATGGCTTAATCCCTGAGCACAATGAGGCGTAAGGGTATTGAATGTCTGACATTGACTGCTGTCTCGCTGGTGCTGAGACCCTATCATTACCGCTATGAATCCGCAGCACAGATATGACAAACTGCAAGTGGATGCAGTGACTTCCCCTTCACCTCATTGCAGATACACACTCGGAGATAAGGGTTCAGGTTTCTGAGTGCCGGAAACACAGCACCAGAATATTGTTTGCCTTTGGCTGCCCTGCCTGTCTAAATATGAAACGTGAGTCCTCTCAGTGCTCAGCACCTGCCAGGTTTTAGTCTCTTTAGCCCCGAGAGCTTTCTGGTGATCTGGCATGTTCCTGGGTGCAGAGGCCCGCAGTGTGTTCCTGTGCCTTGTGGGCCCCACCAGTGCTCCCCACTCCAGCCCTTTGCCCCCGGACACCTCTGTCCAGACTCGCCAGCCTCCAGCCCTGCTCAGCTGCTCTTCCCTGTTCGTTGCCTGAAGCGGGGAGGAAGATGTGCGGTTTCTCACAGGAGCTTCTCGGGACTGCGCAGACCTGTGTGTCTGGTTGCGGCCGGCAGGTGCTGAGAGGCTCTGTGGGAACCGCGCTGGAGCGCCCTACAAGCCTGCAGCAAGTCTCGACACACCTGGCGATGTGGGCACACAAGTGAGGTGTGTCGATTCCAGCTTTTGCTTCCTTGTTTACTGAAAGGCTGCTGAGAACAGGAATTCATGAGAATATTTATTTGGCCTACATTCCAATAGTACTGATCATGAATGCAGTACAATGCAGAGGCCAGGTGTGGTTTGGCTGCCTTGTTCGAGTGTGCCATTTCTCTTTAGCAGTCAGTGAAAGGAGGCTCTAGCCCACAGATCACAAACTGCTCTAGAAACCTGAGGACTCAGCTATAGGGACTAATTGAAAACATGGGCCTATTTACACATGCAAAAGCCTCTATGGAAAAGATTTCCCACTAACTCAACAAAGAATTAAGTTTGTTAAAGACTCTTTCCTCTCACAGCTTCAACATGGGATCATTGAGCAGACCCAGGACACGTGGGGTCCACAGGAGAGCAGCCTGGGACAATTGGGGTTCCACAGGAGAGCATCTAGGACAATTGGGGTTCCTCAGGAGAGCAGCCTGGGACAATTGGGGTTCCACAGGAGAGTACTGGGACAATTGGGGTTCCTCAGGAGAGCAGGCTGGGACAATTGGGGTTCCACAGGAGAGCACCTGGGATAATTGGGGTTCCACAGGAGAGCAGCCTGCGACAATAGGGGTTCCACAGGAGAGCACCTGGGACAATTTGGGTTCCACAGGAGAGCAGTGTCCCACAGGAGAGCAGCCTGTGACAAGTGGGGGCCCATCGGTGAAGCAGAGGCCCATAGGAGTCTCCTGCTTTTGGACGCTGTCCAAACCCTCAGGAAAATGAGATTCAGGCTCACGGTACAGAGCTTGCTGAAATGCCAGGTGAAAAGGGGAGCAGCATGGACTTCCCCTTAAGTGCTGTCAAGGAAATTTCAAGTTGCCTTTGTGCAAACCCGAAATCCAGTCAGAGAACTTTCTCAGGGCCCCGCGGGGCTCAGCACACTTTCTGACACTTTTCCAAGGTGCCTGAGGGCAAGAGCAACAGAGACAGCTTCTTCCATGGAGCGAGTAGAGAAGACTCCATCATAACAGCCATGGGTCCCGCTCCCCCCCGAGACCCTGCCTTCCTTCAGACACCCTGGCAGCTCTGTGAACATGAGACCAGGAGAGCCCCCTTATCAGGGCTCAGGCACCCCGTCTGGTGGAGTCCCTGGGGCATCCTGGAGCAGGACGCGTGTGTGTTTGTGTGTGCGAGCAAGCGTGCACATGCGTGTCATGTGTTGCAGCCCATTGTCAAGACCTCAGTCAGGATGAGCTCACTCATTCATGAAATCCCAGAATTACTGACACAGCTGGTCACCGGCAGAACCGCTCACTCTGGACCCCTAGCTCCCACCCAGAGGACAACAGCTGTTCCACTGTGTTCCACTTAGAAGTCACAAAAAACTAATAAAGGGAAGGGACATAATCAAAATAAAATAAAGTGAAAAATATACCTATTCCACCCATGGTTACTAAAGTTAAGCACCTGAAAAACCTGGGCTAAATGCAAAGCACCTTCTGACAATTCACCTTGAATCACAGTTGTTGAGTAACAGGTGACTTTCAGTCTGTTGAGCAATTTACAACATTACGCATCTATTGCAACTGAGATAAAACAGACTGCTACTACAGCTGCTGCTGACGTCACTCTCCTCCTCCTCCTCATCAATAACAGCCCAACGAAATGTTGCTGTCATGCGTGGGTCGGTATAATGAGGCTGATTGTTCCTTTGTTTTGATAATCCCGAAGCGGGGCGAGAGGATTAAATCGGGCGCTTTGCGGATCAAAGCGCTGACCAGGGTCCTGCTGCGCGCCCGCCGACCCCCACAGCCAGGGCTGCGGCGTGCCGGTCACCTGAGCACACGGGCGGCGGTGTCTTGCACGCCAAGGCTGCGCTGACTGAACACCGCTGCCCGCGCTGACTGGAAACTGTTAAACACGTGTTTTAAATCACGGCAAGGCGTTGCCTGCCGAGAAACTTGACTGTAAACTGTGCTTTGAAAGGTGTAAACCTGCGCTGATCTGTAGCCTGTGCTTTGCCTCTGTATCGTGGCGCACCCATGCAGAAAGGCAGGCGAACGCACTGCGCAGAACTCCTCTCACTCTGTAGGCTCTGCAGACCTGGTCCTCACCTGCAACCCGGCTGTTCTGTAGAGGCTGTACATCAAGCTTAAACGCGTGTGGCGTGGACTACGTGATGGTGGTTCGGAGTGATCATAAGGCCCCTCGGGGGTTCCGCGTCTCAGAATGATCTGTGGTGCATCGTGGTATGTCAGCATTGCAGATATGAGTACTGCAAGTCTCTAAAAATGCATGGAATTAATATGCCAATTTGATACCGCCGTTCACGCAGGTGTACTCCGGAGCCGATTCAGAAATGACCGCACTATCAATAAGGATTTCTGAAATGTTGGTAAAGTGTCAGGATACAAAGGGTATTCCGCACTTTACACTCCTGCGTTATAATGCAGTCTGTGGGGGGACTGCAGTGGCCTCTATTACAGCAATACTGGGCTGAGCCTCAGACTCAGAGAAGCGCAGGGAAATCAGTAACCGCCGCCCGCAGGGTTAGCAGGATAGTCCGCGGGGTTTAGCGATAAATTCATAAGATGTCCGTTGAATGGCCGAGCAGTGAGGTTTGGTGCGTTCAGGGGGGATGTGTGAATATTAAACTATTCTCTTGGGAAGACACGCTGTGCCGAGGTAAACTGGCTGGGAAATTGTGACCCCGGTGAGCCAAGGCCATAGCGAGAGAGCCCCGCTGGCCAGGACCAAGCGCGGTCTTCAAGAGCGAGGCGGCCGCCCTCCGTCCACCGCGCTCTCTCTCGGGCGGGACTCAGGATGCGAGAGGCTACAGCAGTACATACCAGCCCGGCTGTACCTGGGACTTTTCTGCTAACAGTGACGTGTGTGCCAGACTAAGACAGAAATTCCGTGGTCGGCAAAGAAGAAAAAATACATACAGTAGACGCAACTGAAAAAAAAAATGAGTATGGAGCACCAGTTATGTTCAAATGGCACCGACACGTTCTTTGTGCTAGATTCAACAATAACGATAATTAGCGTGTGTAAAGTGTGTGCAAAAAATAATACAGCAGTACAAACAATACAGACGACGCGTCTTTTAAAAATACTGGTCATCACGACTTATTGCCACAATGATGTGTGCCTCTCATCCGGAGAGTGAGTTTGTGTTTCTGTATTTGTGTGTGCAATGTGCCTGTCATTCTGAAAGTGAGTACGTGTTACTGTATTTGTGTGTGCATTGTCTCTGTCATTCTGAAAGTGAGTTTATGTTACTGTGTTCGTGGCTCTTGTCCCCGTTTCCAAAAGCTCTGCTGTTTGTGCATCAGCTGTGCCAGAGGTTTCCAGTCAGTGTGACACCGTGTGTCTTGTGTGTGATTTTATTATTAGGCCACGGACATTTCTCACGTAAGGCTATTACAGAAACTGCACAGGAAGAACACGAAAACCACGAGGCGAGAGGCTGTGCTTTTGAAATTCGTTTTACAGTTCAGACGCACCGCAGACATCCTGCGAGAGCGAGAAGGAACATCGTGCGGGACATCGTTGGTGTAAAAAAAGAGCCTCTTGCTGAGGAAAGTCAAGAAAACGTCCGGCTGACTCTCAGTGACGTCTCAGCGCACGCAGACTGAAAGCCCCGTGTGAGGCAGGCTGCGTGGAAGGGTCTGTAACTCGGAAGGACCGGTCTGGCTAGTTTTTTTTCCCCTGCTTGCTCTGTGTTTTCTTTTCAGAAACAAAGCAGCGGAGTGTCGAAAGTCATTGGCTCACTGCTTCGAAATTTGCATTAACTGTCCGGCCCCTTCGCTAACCTCCGAGTCTCTTACCTGGACCGTCGAACTTTGGACCAGTCAGCCGTGAAAGACTGAGCAGCACGCGAGCTGTGGGAAATTCGACTTGCATGTGTACATTTTAAACAAACAACCTGAATCTGAAAGGGGCCGTTATCTGGATCTTCTTAATTAACACCCCAGCGCTTGGATATGTCCCAACTGTAGCGTCAGAGTTGGTAAGTTAAAACAGCATGCTATTTTACATTCTTTTCTAAAAAACTGGCAGGATCTTTATCCCAGACATCTGTCAATCATTAATGGTAGGGATTAGTCTGGTCTCCGGACACAGAGTAGCGTTTTCTGTCTGGAATCTTTTAGACTTGTCTGGGTCCGCGATTCTTCAGGCGAATGTGAGTGACTGTTTCTTGGCTCGGTGGAAGATTCACAGTTGTACTGGGGAAATAGAATGTAGCCTACAGAATCCCTGCATGTGTTGTACATTCCGATCAATAGGTGTGATTATGGTTGATTTCTGGTGTGCACGTAAAGTTAATACAGACCCGCACCGTGTGTCAGCCGAACTTCGCGGCGGGTTCTTCAGATAGCGGCTCGCTCCTTGAATCGTTACCCTGAAAGCAGGGTAGAAGACGCTCAGTTATTCACGCTTCTCGTTTTTCAAACTTCACACCTTAAACTGATTTGTCTCTCTCTTAAGAGAGTTCGGTGGTTTTAATTGTTGAAAAAAAGCAACTTCTTGACGTGCGAAATGTTCGTGATCCTAGTTCCTGACTTGCGTCCTATTCATGCAATAGAACAGTAAGTTCTTTGCAATATTACAAAAGTGTTTTGAAACGTCAGCTGAAGTTCCGGAATTAAGTTTGTTTGACCCATTTAAACAGTGTAATTTATTCTTTAAGGGGTGTGTAGTTTGGACGTGAAGCCCGAGCGACAGACTCGGACACTATATGGGTCTGAATTCTTCAGTCAGGGTCCGTGTGCGTTCAGTCTCCTGGTTTGCAGCCAGCCCACAGCAGTAACATACAAAGGCTTATAGCATATGCAAGAAAAGGGATATCAGCAGTGTATCCATAAAAGACGACGAAGAATGGTTTTCAGTGAATTTATTTTTTTATTTGCTGTCTCTGGGATATTTTTGGTGAGAAAAGTGCCAACCAACTGCCAGACTAGTCAGAACACCTTCCTCCTCCACACAGAAGTCTTGCATGTTTATGCAGATCAGTGAGCAGTGAATATTTTCCTTGATGTCTGCTGTCCCTAACTCTGATGTCTCCTTTGCCCTAACCTTGAGCTGTGCCTGACACTAAACCTGAGCTCAAACCCGGAGCTTTCCCTGGCACTAACCCTGAGTTCTCCCCAGTACTAACCCTGAGCTTTTTCCAGTACTAACACTGAGCTCTCCCTGACACTAACCCTGAGCTCTCCCCTGTACTAACCCTGAGCTGTCCCTGACACTAACCCTGAGCTCTCTCCAGTACTAACCCTGAACTGTCCCCAGTACTAACCCTGAGCTCTCCCCAGTACTAATCCTGAGATCTCCCCAGTACTAACCTTGAGTTCTCCCCAGTACTAACCCTGAGCTTTCCCTGACACTAACCCTGAGCTCTCTCCGGTACTAACCCTGCGCTGTCCCCAGTACTAACCTTGAACTCTCCCCAGTACTAACCCTGAGTTCTTCCCAGCACTAACTTTGAGCTCTCCCCAGTACTAATCCTGAGCTCTCCCCAGTACTGACCTTAAGATCTCCCCAGTACTAACCCTGAGTTCGTCCCAGCACTAACCCTGAGCTCTCCCCAGCACTAACCCTGAACTCTCCCCAGTACTAATCCTGAGCTCTCCCCAGTACTAACCTTAAGCTCTCCCCAGTACTAACCCTGAGTTCTCCCCAGCACTAACCCTGAACTCTCCCCAGTACTAACCCTGAGTTCTTCCCAGTACTAACCCTGAGCTCTCCCCAGCACTAACCTTGAGCTCTCCCTGGTACTAACCCTAAGCTACTTGAGTCCTGTCAATCCAGAGCTGCTCCCTTCCTCCCTTCTCTGGCTTGAAAGAGCCCTGTTGATCATTCTCTTGTCTCTTCCTGCAGGAAACTGTCTTGGCATGTCCTCTAAATCCAGGGTCCCGGGGTTTCTGATGGAGCTGCCGGTCCAGCGCAAGACTCCTCCCAAGACCTTCGAGGACCTGACTTTGGACTCGGGGTACGGGGGCATGGCGGGGTCATGCCGCTCCTCTGTCCTCTCACTGTCCCCTGGGCCTGGGGACAGCCTATGGACTCTGCCCGGGGATGGGCCTTTCCGCAGGGACCTGGGTGCTAGTGAGTGCCACAACTGCTCTGGGGGGCGACCTGAAGACCTGGAAAAGGTGGCCCCCAAACTACCGCCACTGGAGCACTTGCCCTGGACAGAGGAGGAAGTGGGGGCTGTGATGAGGAAGTGCCTGCCCTCCTGGACCGTGTCCGAGGGGCTGATCCGCCGCGTGTCCACCTGCCTGGGCCGGACGCTGCTCAGGGTGGCGCGGGAGGCGCAGCGGCTCAGCCTGCTCTGCGGGAAGTGCACCCGGCACGAGGTGCAGACGGCCGCCAAGCTGGTGCTGTCCTGGTCGCTGTCAGAGAGCTGCGTGGCCGCCGGCGTGCAGGCGCTGTCCCTGTGCAGCATGAGCGCCGAGGAGCCCGGCGTCCGCAGCAAGAGCGCCCGCTGCGGCTTGGCCTTGTCCGTGGGCCGGTTCTTCCGCTGGATGGTGGACGCGCTCGTGGCGCCCCGGATTCACGAGTTCGCTGCCGTCTACCTGACCGCCGCAGTGCAGGCGCTGCTGGAGGAGCTGTGCAGCCGGCTGGGGCGCGGCCCCAGGGCCGAGGGCGGCCCGCAGGAGGAGGAGGCGGCCCTGGAGCACATACTCAATAACGACGCGGAGCTCTGGGGACTCTTCCAGCCATACCAGCACCTGCTGTGTGGGAAGACTGCTTATGGTAAGGAGGAGTCAAATCAGCTAGACCAGATCAGGCAGCTAGACCAGTCTTCTCCTGCTCCCAGAGCTTGTAACGTGCTACTACACTACACTACTTTACTCCATTAATGCTTCCTTTTGCCTGTGATACTGACCTACTCACTACCTGTACTGGTCTGGGCACTGTAATCGGGTTTCTCTGTGTCTTCAGTGAGTCTGATAGAGCCTCACCTGTCATTGGGCTGGCTCTGGTAGAGCCCTGTAAGCACTGATGGAAACAGCAGAAATATAAACAGACCCGACCCCCGTTTATTAACTGGCTTTGATTAAGGCCCAGACTGCTCAGTGGAGTTTTTATTTATGTGTTTCGTTTGAAATATTACAGAATTACCTGGAAACAATATTTATATAATCACAAGCTGAATCATGAGTTCTGCTCACCGCTGCACCAACATGTTCCTCATTGACAATTGTGCAACAACAGTGAGGAATCTGGTCCAAATGGTGGGGCCGTGCTGAGAGAAGGCAAACGGTCCTGCCTGATCAACAGTAGAGAGAGCTGTCCCTGTTCCTGGGGCTTTCACTGCAGAGAGTTTAATTGGCATCAGACCCCGTGGGTGTCTTGAGGAGTGGAGGTGGGGTTCAGGGGTGAGGGTCTATGGGCTAGGAGTCAGGGGTCGGTTTCTCTGGCTGATACTGAATCATGAGAATACTGACAGCCTCAGAGGAATACCAACTGCCTCATATCTCTAAACAGAGCCTCCCCCGTCTTCCTCAAACTCTCCCAGCCCTGAATCATCCCTGTTTCCTGTTTCCCAGTGACTCCATGCTGATTTCATTCAATAAAGCACAAGAGATCCTCTGTCCTGCCTGAGGCTGAAATGATCTGGTCAAAGAGGGTCAATTGCTCTGCCCCCGTCCGGCATACCAAAGACGACACTTGTGCAATCCTCAGTCTTCTGAGAATGGCTACAGGGGTTAGAATCCTTCAGGACACCTAAGACACAAAGTCACAAACTCTGGTATCAGCAACCCTGTGTTGATGTTGCAGTGGAGCCTGCTATTTCCTAGAATGAATGTGTTTTGTGCAAACTTAGAAGAGGGTGAAGGCAGTAGCTGCGTGTCACAGGTTGTAAGCACACCTAGAAAATCCCGTTTTTTAAGTTTTATTTTCATGCAGATCCTGCACGGCGCTTCCAGGCTTTTATAGCGCAGGGTGTAGAAGGCAGGACGAAGCAGAGTTCTTTAAAGAAACAGTAACAATAATTCCCAGACAAGGCCAGGCTGAAGAAGACTGGAAGGTGACACGAAGACACTTGAAAAGATTCCTGTGCTAACTAGAGAAAAGCCATTTCTGTAGGCATCTCTGTACTGTTATGTAACAGAAGAGCCGGTCTCACACAAGGGTTCCGTTTTAACCTGAGTGCAATTTCCGATGCTAGCTGCGCCATGGGAACTTGGATTAACAGATTGTCTGGCTTTACTCTGCGAAACTGCGCCCGAGGACGCGTCTTCGGAAACACGAGAGACAGAAGGGAAGAAAGCGTCTTGCAAGACCGCGGGCCTCTGAACCAGGACCCACATTGTGTGGGCGTGCTGTTAGCATCACAGTGCAGGAGCGCAGAGTGAGGTTAGCGCTCCCGTGGCCTCTGGGCCGACTCACAGCTGTGCTGCATTGTTCTTTTTTTCAAAGTCTTCTCTTCCTGCGCCCACATGCCTGGCCTCACTTGGGTGAGTCTGCTCTCGTAGCCTCTGTCTTCAGCTCTCGCTCCGATCTGAGAGATACAGTTGTTTTCTTTTTCATGCTTCTGCCCCGGCTCTCCTCTCTGACAGTTCCAGCACTTTCCCATCGGAGCGGCCTGGCTCCGTGCCTGGCCCAAGGAGCGCCAGGGCGTGCCGGCTGCACACACTCCGAGGTGGAGGTGCGTGTGTGCAGCGCGGGCCGGAGGGGATCTGGGGTTCCTCTCAGTGTACACTCCATTCCCATCACACAAGCTGTTGTCTCCTTGCAGAAAGAGGGGGCCCCCTTGTACTGGGACTTTTTTCCAGGGCTTTACGTTCATACAAAGCAATAGCTTGATTAATGGCTGGTCATTTCCTTTTTGTTTTAAATCTCATTTTCCAGCCTTAGCAAAAACACTAATCTGAGATGTTGCTGATTCTTAATCACTTAAAAAAAAGCCCAGATAGCGCATGTGGGACAGATTATCTGTTACAAGGAAATGAAGGTCTGGGCTTTGCAGCCTTGGCAAAACCCAAGACAAGGACATGGATTTCCAGAGGCAGGACTGGAGTGGCTGAGAAACCCCGCCTCTCTTAAAGACCTTGCTGTCTTTGTCAGCTCTGGTCTCGTGCTGAACCAGCCAGCAGAAAAATGATGAAGGGCACTGAGGTCGAGCCACTGCTGATTGAAGCTGTTTCTCACAAACAATGGGGTTAGTGGGCGAAAGGGGCTTTGAAAATAGCTAAGCTGGGCTAAAGCAAAGAACAAAAGAGCTGCTGTTGTGCTCAGATGTGCGGGGTGGCTGGCCGTGGCGCGACAGAGCAGGAACAGGAGAGACTGAGCCCACCGGCACAGAGCAGTTAGCTTAGCCAGCCCTTTTCCTGCTGGACTGTCCAGTGGGGATTAATCACAGCTGCCTGGCCACCACAGCTCTGCTGGGTTTGCTGGGTACACCTGGATAAGCCTGCGTATGCCAGGCTAGGCCTATAGGAAAGGCATGGCCTCAGGCACCAGTGTTGCCCTCCGCCATGCGCCATGCCTTTTAAAGGTCACAGAATGGTATCAAGTCTTCAACGAATTGTGAAGAGTTGTAACTCACAAAAAATACACAAAGGACAGAAAAAGGATATACCCACAGACAAAACTAGAAGTCCTGTCAGAGGGAATGGCAGGGCATGAAGCACTGAAGACGTTTTATTTTCTGCCACACGCATGCTGGAGTCTGTGGAGGAGGCAGAGGGAGGGGGGGTGGGAGGAGGAGAGAGTGGCGGGGTGGAGAGAGTCGTTTCGCTACTCTCCTCCACAGGAAACAGTCACATGCTCCCCCCCCTCCCCACTGTGCTGCTATTTTTACACCCCCAGGTGGAAACTACAGCACCTTCCACTCCATCTCATGATCT
The DNA here is from genome assembly GCF_055471065.1 of Atractosteus spatula. Classification (NCBI taxonomy): domain Eukaryota; kingdom Metazoa; phylum Chordata; class Actinopteri; order Semionotiformes; family Lepisosteidae; genus Atractosteus; species Atractosteus spatula. The sequence continues at coordinate 43,182,341 of NC_142712.1, read as the reverse complement.
CTGTAGGATCTGTGGTAAAAAAATCTCAGTCAGAGTGACGTGGCACCTATCTCCTGGGGACTCCATCAGCCGAGTGACGAATCTAGAGGATAGAGGACTGAAACTGAACCCCCTTTGTGGTTATTTTGTGACCTCATTGACCTGAGAATCCCCCGTCTCGAAAAAACAAAAAAGCCCAACAAGATCTACGCATGAAAGAGGCCGCCAGTGCACTGGGCAGTATTCAAATGTGAATTTGTCTACGTTCTGGTTACAGTTGCTTTGGTTGCTGTCCGTGACCTGTGTGACCTCTGGGACTGGCTGCTGTGCTGTCAGAGGCAGGCGAGCAGCTGTCCTGCTGGCTCATCGCCTGCGCTCCTGTGTCAGTCTGAGCACCAGATAAGGGCCAACGCTCGAATTTCACTAACACCGCCTTGATATTTAAGGATGCTGACACCTCGGTTTCAAAGGGAAAAGAAAACTGGAAAGTGGGTGTCTTGGTGTCATTTCTAATCTGCTTTTTAAAACGAATCTGACCGTGATAACATGTGAGGTAAGGAGCAAGATGAGGTCACTTCCTGGAAGCTGCTGGTGGCGTGCTGCCTCCAGGCCTGACACAACCTCTGGCTCCGGAGGGCGAGCGCGGCCCGGGTCTCGGCTCAGTGCTGTCCTGTCAGATGGCCCGGTTCTGGCGGAGCGGCAGGGGACCATGAGGATCCTGGACTGAGCTGCCTTTTCCTCACAGACAGGAGAGGTGCATCTCCTCACAGATCAAGCTTGAGAGATCACGTATCGGCAGAAAGTCACCCTGTCCTTGACTTTTCCGCTCAACAACGTTCTGTTCTTCCGTTTCTGTGAAATAAGGCCAAGGCAGGCTTAGGCTGAAAGGCTGTGATGTCATTTTCTCCCCAGTGGGCAGCAGGATCTGTGGGTTTTCCACAGCATTGAGGTTCATTTCCTCTTTACTGTCAGCTCTGGGGTGTGAGAGTGACAGACAGCTTTCAACAGGATGGAACATCCACATTTACCTGGTGACCTGGTGTGTTCCTGCAACTGAAAGGATCTCTCTTCCCTCTTTCTCTCTGTGGGAATTTGTAAACACTTTTCCTTTCTGTTTTGAACCCATTGAATCAACAGAAATAAGTCTGACTCCCACTGTTACACAGTCCTAAAGGCGGCCTGACCCTGTTCCTCGGAGATGTTAACAAGACTGTCAGGTTTTGTCATGTTTTTTGATGAAGGAAAAATGCGAGGGCATAAACTTTACTTTGCCAGAGATTATGATCATGTCCTTAAGTATAGAATTTCCGAACTGCTGTTGCAATGGGATGACAGCACATCTGTTCTGTCATTGTTCCCACCCTCACTGCTCTCTGACCCCCCTGCCTCTCCTGTTTCCCCAGACACCCCGGTACTGCCCTCCTATGTCAGCGTGTACACTCGGGGGTCCCTGGGTCGCCCCGGCAGCACCTCGCCCCTGGGCCCCACGGAGCTGCAGAGCCTGGAGCACAGCCTGCTGACCAGCACAGTGGACAGCGTGGCCGAGCTGAGTGAGTACCGAGAGCCCGAGGACATGACTAATGTGGGGACTCGTGAAAGGAGACGCTCCGGCCAGGGCAGGGAGCCGAGCCGAGTCGTGGGTGAGTCACTCTCAGTTGACGGGCACTGGGGTGGCAAGAGAAACCCCCCAGGAGCTCCCACTCACCGCGGGTCCCCCGCCTGCCGGGTCCCCACGCGCTGCCGCGTGGCCGCGGTCTGTGAGCGCGTGAGCGAGTGTGCGCGCACTTCAGGTAGAGCGGGCGGAAGGCAGGGAGGAAACGCTGTCGAGTCTGCGGCCTGGTCCCCAGACTGGCGGAGAGTCTTAAAGCAACACATGGTGTAGGATACAGAAGGGTGTAAAAGCACTGTGAATTCATGGTAGATTCCCGGGGGACACTGTTCAGATTTCTGTCTGTAAACTCTTAGATCACTGGTCTATCGGCTGTGCTCTTTGTCTGCTATCTTCCCAGACATGGCTGTAACTGTTGTTCCGATATCTCTCCCTCTGCCCTCCAGGCGCCCTGGTCATCAACGCCATGTACTGTTTACAGCGGCTGGGCTCTTGTAATCCCGGAGGGATGTTCCAGCTGCACTTCAGGCAGGGGGCACTGTCCTGGGAGCCCGAGGCCCTGCACAGCTTGTTTTACTACACCCGCAGGCGCCCGGCCGAGTGGGACAGCGCGCACGCCGAGCCCCGCCGCGTGCGGCTCACCGGCGACAGGTGAGAGCAGGTCTTGCTTTTCCGGCTGCCCACACCTCCCCCTCCCGCCGGGGCTGCCTGGCGGTGATGTCATGGCGTCAGACGGCCGGAGCCGGCTGAGTGCTGCTCTGCCTCTCCTGCCAGCCCCCAGGGGAGAACCTCCAGAGAGGGAGTTTCCCAACGCACCTCTGAACCCCCGTCACTATGACACAGAACACACTTCTCTTGCTCACCATTAAGGCTACTGAACAAAACAGGCTGCTGCTTCTAAGTCATCGTGCTTGTTGTTGTGGGGAGAAGAGATCCATATATAAGACTCCTTGTGTTTTCTAACTCTGCCTTGCTGTGGGGTGTGGCTGTTTGAGTAATTCTTGCAGGCAGACGAGAGTCATGAACAGCTCACAAGGCTCTGTCACAGTCTGGGCTGCAGGTCTTGTGATGTGGGAATGAATAGCGCCTTCGTGTGCTGGAAAGGCAGCAGGTGGCCTGTCTGTGGGCAGGACTGGGTACCTGTCTCTGGCCCGGGCCCGCTGGTGCCAAGGTGCTGTACCTCTGTCTGTGGGCAGGACTGGGTACCTGTCTCTGGCCCAGGTCCGCTGGTGCCAGGGTGCTGTACCACTGTCTGTGGGCAGGACTGGGTACCTGTCTCTGGCCCGGGTCCGCTGGTGCCAAGGTGCTGTACCTCTGTCTGTGGGCAGGACTGGGTACCTGTCTCTGGCCCAGGTCTGCCGGTGCCTGGGTGCTGTACCACTGTCTGTGGGCAGGACTGGGTACCTGTCTCTGGCCTGGGTCCGCTGGTGCCAGGGTGCTGTACCTGTAACTCTGTCTCTGCTGTTCTGAACCAGGCCAACACTTGAACCAGGCCAGTCTGCTGTTCAAAAACACAAACCCAACAGTTACAGCTGAGGGGGAGGGGATGGACAAAAACGCTGACTAACAAGCTGTGATATTTGGTGATTCCCACAATCTCAGGCTGCAGTAGTTGTAGAGTACAGAGAAACAGACGCTTGAGTAAATTATGACACAAGGGAGATAAATGCTCTAGACCAGCAAAGGTCAACATGAACAATAACAAAGAGGGAAATGGAATTTTTTCAAAGTTTCGCTTCTGTGTGATCCCTTAGCAGCTGGTGGGAGGTGATTTCCCAGCGCGTCCCGAAACAGTGTGGTTCTGACAGTGAGGGGAGCTGGGTCGAACTGGTGTGGTGTTCCCCTGTGACTTCCAGTCCAGCCCCTCTTCATTTCCCCTCCTAATTCTTCATTGAGCGTGAGACCTCAAGAAAGGTTAGAAGCGAGAGGAGCCATTCTGCCCCTCTAGACTCTCAGGCAGTTAGTAGCTCATTGATCCCAGGATCTCTTCCAGTTTTTTGAAAGGTCCCAGGGTTTCGGCTTCAACAGGATGTTGGGTAGCCTGTCCCACACCCCAGAAACCCTTTCCTCCGGCGGCCTCTCCCTTCTCTGTAACTGCTCCTCATCCTCCTCAGTTGACATCACTGCTCTTCATTCCTGCGGTCCCTCTGATAGAGGACACCCTCTTGTTCTGCGTCTTGCTGTGCAGAGTATAGCTGTCTCGTCGTAGTGGGTCAGTCTGTAGCGGCCTCTTTCTCTCTCCAGCCCGGAGATGGCCCTGCCGCCCCTGGGGGAGTGGCTGCGTGTATGCCTGGCGTTTGCGGAGCACCGACACAGCCAGACCGTGGACAGTGGGGATGTCCAGCAAGCAGCCCGTCTTCTCCTGCCGGGGGCCGACTGCGAGCCGCGTCCACTCAGGTACCGACCTGGCCGACTGAGGGCCTGTCTCTCTATCTGCATTCCAAGCGCACTGTACCTGGGAACAATCAGTCTCCCGAGTCTGACTCTTCATTTGTCCATGGATCAATGGACTGTCCGTGCTCTATTGAGAAGGCTGGTGTTTGATTTCTTTCTGGGTTACCAGCAATCTGTAGGACTGTTGATTCAGCTGTATTCACACGGAACGGTGACACTGGTTGTTTTAGTGATTAGTCAGTCATGGTTCTCTCAAAGAAGTGATTTCCCAGAAGTCTGTCTGCTTCCTGTGACATCACTGATAGACATGCTGCTCCTCCAATCAGCACTAGCACTCCTGTGCATCTACGGAGTTAGATGAGTGGGGGGAGGGGTGTGTGGCAGGGGCATGTCCACACCTGCTCACTTTGCCTGTGAGGTCCAGGACTCATTTCCTCATAAAAAAGATAAAAAATAAGTGACAAAGACAAGATATTGATGTACTTCAGGGCAGCAAGCGTGAATTTCTTCGGAACTGCTGGAGGCTGACGGTGGTAGTTTCCTCTACTGCTGAAGTCGGGCTGGTGCCCAGCAGGCAGCCGGCCATGTGAGAGAGAGGGTTGGATTGCACACCTGGCAGGCTGTCTGACCTGGATCTCAGCCCAGCCCCTCGCTATTCTGTGCCAAAATAGTTCACTGAAATTGCAGTTAGAATTTAGAAATGGAAAATAAACCTGCCCTGTGCCTCTCATTCTCCTGAGGGCTGCGATATGCCCAGCGGGGCCCGCGTCAGCCTGTGGTTTGGTCATTTTGAGCGGCAGGAATGTGAGGAATGGAGGGAACAGCTGTATCCCAGCTGTGTGCCAGGCTGGTGTGCATCATGCACAGCGCTCAGTCCAGGTGGAAAAGTACAACTGTGGTCATTTAGTAAATATTCTGCAGGATTGTTTGATGGTGATCACATTTAAGAACTATATATAGTTCAATTTGTGGTGAAAGATTAAATTCCTAGATAAAGCCTGGTCCTGTAGTTTGTGTCCTCGTATGTGTAGTAGGATAGAAACTATTTAATACTGAACTCTTCAAAAACAGCAAACAAAAACTTGTTATGGGGGTGTCTCTTCTTTTTATACTGAAATATGGGTTTACAAAGAATCAAACTTGTGGTTTCAGTGTATGGCTTTATTTTGGACCTCTTGCTTGGGGCAGCAGCTCTCACCCGTGCCCCCCTCTCTCCTCGGTGTCCCTCTCTCTCTCCCCTGTGACTCTCTCTCTCTCTCCCCATGCCCCTCTCTATCCTCCCTCTGTCTCTATCCCCTGTGACTCTCTCTCTCTCCCCATGCCCTCTCTATCCCCCCTCTGTCTCTCTCTCCCCTGTGACTCTCTCTCTCCCCATGCCCCTCTCTATCCTCCCTCTGTCTCTATCCCCTGTGACTCTCTCTCTCTCCCCATGCCCTCTCTATCCCCCCTCTGTCTCTCTCTCCCCTGTGACTCTCTCTCTCCCCATGCCCCTCTCTATCCTCCCTCTGTCTCTATCCCCTGTGACTCTCTCTCTCTCCCCATGCCCTCTCTATCCCCCCTCTGTCTCTCTCTCCCCTGTGACTCTCTCTCTCCCCATGCCCCTCTCTGTCCCCCCTCTGTCTCTGTCCCCTGTGACCCTCTCTCCCCATGCCCCTCTGTCTCTATCCCCTGTGAATCTCTCTCTCTCCCCATGCCCTCTCTATCCCCCCTCTGTCTCTCTCTCCCCTGTGACTCTCTCTCTCCCCATGCCCCTCTCTGTCCCCCCTCTGTCTCTATCCCCTGTGACTCTCTCTCTCCCCATGCCCCTCTGTCTCTGTCCCCTGCGACCCTCTCTCTCCCCATGCCCCTCTGTCTCTCTCCCCTGTGACTCTCTCTCTCCCCATGCCCCTCTGTCTCTATCCCCTGTGACTCTCTCTCTCTCCCCATGCCCTCTCTATCCCCCCTCTGTCTCTCTCTCCCCTGTGACTCTCTCTCTCCCCATGCCCCTCTGTCTCTATCCCCTGTGACTCTCTCTCTCTCCCCATGCCCTCTCTATCCCCCCTCTGTCTCTCTCTCCCCTGTGACCCTCTCTCTCCCCATGCCCCTCTGTCTCTATCCCCTGTGACCCTCTCTCCCCACTTTGTCCCTGTCTCAGGGTGGAGTGCTGCCTCTATGCCTCTAAGCGGCTGGAGGCTGTGGTGGCAGAACAGGCCCTGCGCTGGAACCTGGCCTTTCGGATGCTGAGCTGCGGGCGGACAGACCTGGTGGACCCAGCTAAGGCCCTGCTGGGTCCTGACGGCATCAACACCCTTAATGATCAGGTACTGCCGGCCTGGCTCTGAACCAGCTCCTGCACTGCCCTGTACACCTGCAGAGTCAGGATGGGAGTGGTGTGCCACAGTGAAGTGTTCACTACTGTTGCAGTCATGAGACTGTAGGCACTGTTATAGCTTTCTAACCCGTATGCAATGCAATTCTACTCCTGTAGTTAAAGGACCCTGTCATTGAAAAGGAATCATGTGCCATAGCAGTGAAGCATGGTAGTGTGATAGTGTAATTGTGACAGTGAACAGGTGAACACATCGAGGTTTATGCAGCTGTGGTAGAAGAAAAGGTTAGTAAAGCAAGGAGATCCTGTGATATGAATAGAGTCTGAGGTCAGAGAGCTTGGCATTCAGCCTGATGCAACTGTGTGGGGCCTCGCCTGTCTCCCCTGTGCCCTGTTAACTGTGCCCTCTCTCCGCAGGGCCTGTCCCCTCTCATGTACGCCTGTGCCAGTGGAGATGAGGCCATGGTGCAGGTGCTGCTGGACGCCGGCGCGTCTGTGGACCTGCTGGTGGGTACCTGTACACTGGGCACAGTGGTGGCACAGTGGGGGGTGTGCAACCTGGGACAGTGTAGATTTTCCAAAGTACATTTTCCTGCTCCCGACACTCAAGTGTGTGCTGGCACCTGTTCCACTTCAGCTCTCAGTATATTAATCTCTCTGAAATTCAGGGCTCAGAAAAAGGTGTTGTGTACTTCCAGTGAGGGGTGGCAGGGTTGTAACGCCTGTGTTTCCCTCCAGGTCCCCTGTGGGATACAGAAGGCACGCTGCGCCCACCCTGAGACGCGTCGCTGGACTGCCCTCTGCTTCGCCGCCGCCTTCGGACACACCTCCATCGCACAGGTACCTCGCCTGCACACCTGCCTGCAGCAGGGAGGGGTCTCGGGCTCGTCCTGGATGTCCTGTTCTGACTGGGCTCTCCATTTCAGCTCCTGCTGGACTCGGGCGCTGATGTGGACGGCTGTGTGGGCGAGAGCGAGGGGGCCGAGTCCCCCCTGCAGCTGGCTGCTGCCGCAGGTCAGTTCTGTCACTGTCTGAGCACAGGCACGGTGACGTCTAAACACAGGCTCTGTGTTGAACACGGGCCCTGCACTGTGTGGTCCTGGTCTCTGCACTGTCTGAACCCAGGCCCTGCACTGTCTAAACCCAGGCCCTGTGCTGTCTGAACCTGGTCTCTGCACTGTCTTAACCCAGGCCCTGCACTGTTTGAACACAGGCCCTGCACTGTGTGATCCTGGTCTCTGCGCTGTCCAAACCCAGGCCCTTCACTGTCCAAACCCAGACCCTGCGCTGTTCAAACCCAGGCCCTGCGCTGTCCCAATCCGGGCCCTGCACTGTCTGAATCCACGCCCAGCACTGTCCAAACCCAGGCCCTGTGCTGTCTAAACCTGGGCTCTGCGCTGTCTGAACCTGGGCTCTGCGCTGTCCTAATCCGGGCCCTGCACTGTCTGAATCCACGCTCTGCACTGTGTGATCCTGGTCTCTGCACTGTCCAAACCCAGACCCTGCACTGTCTAAACCCAGGCCCTGTGCTGTCTAAACCTGGGCTCTGCGCTGTCCGAACCTGGGCCCTTCACACTCTGAATCCAGGCCTGGCTATTTCTAAACTGAAGCCCTGCTTTCTATTGTCAATGCTGCTCATTTCCAATAATGCTCTGATATTAACTTCTGGCAGTAAGACCTTCTGTTTGTAATGAGATCTTACTTGGACAGATACAGTACCTGTTCCAAGTTGAGCCGGGGTCCATTAAGCCAGCAAACTGGACAGCAGAAAGTCTCTTTAAGAATAATTAACTGACCACAGGTCTGTCTTCCCTCTCTCCTGCAGGTCACTACGAGCTGGTCTCCCTTCTGCTGGAGCACAGCGCTGACCCCCTCTCAGGGTCCTGCAAGCCAGGGGGCGACACCTCCCTGCACGGGATCTCCAGTGCCTTTGCCCTGGCGGCAGCACACGGGCACAGGTGAGGGGCAAGTGTACTTGCTCTCGAATGTGTGCCTGTTAGCAAAAAGCGGATGTCATGTTCGCAGGAACCGTGGGCCGTGTGGGGGCAGAGTGGGGTTGCTGTGCTGTCAGTACTGACCAGAGAACACAGGCTGGTAATAAGCAAGGGGAGGTGGATCAACACTTGATGCTGGCAGACAGGCTGTGTCTTGACGGCTTGCAGAGGTCAGCCCCCAGGCAGCTGTCTGCTGTGTGATTATGGGATCAGTGGCAGAGTAAAGCCAGAGCCCCTGTGTTTCCTGTGTTTCAGGAATGTGCTGAGAAGGCTGCTGACCCAGCCCACCAGCGACATCCTCACTCTGGAGGACATGCTGGCGGAGGGGGCGGGGGGCGGAGCCCAGTCCCGCCGCATGGGGCGTGCTCAGAGGAGGGCCCTGCAGGAGGCGCTGTTCCATAGCGTCGAGCACGGCTACATTGACATCGCACTGGAGCTGCGACAGCAAGGTGAGGGGAGTGGGGGTGGTTTCATTAGTTGTGTATTTTTTAACTGAGTATTGTGCAGCTGTTACACAGCCAGCAATTTGTACTGAAGGCTGGAACAAACCTGGAGGTTGAGCTGGACGAGATCTGTTTATAAGGGATTAAGAATGCTGTTAAAGAATCTTGAATAAGAACAACACAGCCTGCAGTACACAGATTTAAGCCTTTTACTGTCACAATCCAGCAGAGCTTATAGGTTTGTCTAAATCACCAGTTACTAAACAAACAGGAGAGGCTGTTAAATTGATCCAGTTAAGCCAGTTAGGGACGTAAGTGGGTTGTTAGCTGGGGAGGAGGGAGACTGGAGCGCGCTGAGCCGTGACTGTGTGTGGGTGCCAGCTGGGCCACGTGATGCTCACTAGGCTCTTCTCCCCCCTCAGAGGCTGTTCCCTGGACTCTGCACACCTGGCTGCAGTGCCTGCGCTCCTCCTTCACACAGCGCCGCTGGGACGTGACACACAGCCTGCTGGGAGATTTCTCCAGCCTGCGGGAGGTGTACAGCGACGAGATGGTGTCGGAGGGGCTGCCCCTCCTCATCCACATCCTGCAGTGCTGCCAGGTAAGGACTGTGGGCGGGCCCAGGGGCAGGCTGGGGGTATGGCCAGGGGCGGGGGTGGGGTCAGGACAACTGTGAAGCTTTTGTTTTAAACTCTGTATGATATTGCTTTTGCAAGGAGGGTGAATCGTTTGTCTTGGTATTGACAAGAAAAAATACTTTTGTTTGTGCACCTAAACCTGAATTGTCCCTCTCATTCTTCTCTTTAACCAGATTTACTAACTGTTCTGTTGCATCTGAAGGATCAGAACACTGGGGTGTAGGTTGGGCTTCTTTCTCAGCTGACTCAGGAGCTCAGCCTCAGGCATGGCGACTCAGCTCTGACCTCTGACCTCTGTCTGTTTCAGAGTGAGTCCACCGGCCAGCTGCTGGCTACCATCCTGTCCTGCTGCTACGGGCCCTACCCCGTCCCCACAGTGCACGACAGCGCCCCCGCACATCGCCCCCGGCGCGGTACGCTCCTCTTTTCAATTCAGGCTTCATTTCAGTGACTTGATTGATTATTTGATTTTACATTCTCAAAGCTTCCGCTTGGTGCTCCCTTGGAGAGCCATCTTGTCTTGAAGTTGCAGTCATTTAGTGCAGTATTTCTCCCGCAGGAGGTGGGATCAAAACTCGTTTGTCAGTAGCAGAGTGGATGTTCACTCGCTGAAAACGTGTTCTGTTTTCGTTTTGATGGTTCAGACCAAGAGCGCACAGAGCAGCTTGCATGACTTGATCTGGCTGATCTAGGAGCCTGTAAGTGACATCTGCTTCTCCGCCGCTCCAGGTTCTGCCTGCCTGAACAATAAAGAGACGTCCGATCTCACCTTCCTGGTGGAGGGGAAGCCTTTCTACGCCCACAGGGAGCTGGTTTCGTCTGCCTCCCCCAGGTGAGGAGTCCTGTGCACTTGCCCCCTGAGGTTAGGCTCCTGAATGCCTGGGGCAGGAGAGCAGGGGCTGCAGCCCAGAGAGAGCTGGCACACACAGGCAGGCCCTCTAACCAATAAATGTGTCAGTCATGCCCGGGGCACACAGCAGAAATGATGCTCAAGCTTTGCAACACACTAGTAAGGCCTTAGTTAGAATATTGTGTTCACTGGGCTCCTTCAGGAAGTGAATGGCTGAACCTTTAGATTTGTTTAGCTTTTAACTACCAAACCAGCATGTTTCTTCTGTTTATCACTGAGGCTGCTCTTGGCCTGAAACAGGACAAGTTCTTTGTTACTGTCAGAGGCATGACTCTGCTGGCTGTATTGCGAGAGCTGGCTGTGGCTCAGTCTCTCTCTTCCTTCACAGCCTGCAGAAGCTGGTCTCCAGAGCCGCCCAGCCCCCTGGCCAGGTGGAGATCAGGGATATGAAGTTTCACACCTTCCAGGTAAGGATGGCATGGGTGTGGTGGAGTTCTTGTGCTGGTCTGTGTGGGGCCAGATAAAAGTGCATTCAGAAAGAGGAACCCAATCAGCCCGTTCAGTTGTTCAGAAAGAGGAATCCAATCAGCACATTCAGATTTGAGTTCCATCTAAGGATTGCATCTTTTAACACTATAAGAGAGGTCCAGAAGGGTTGTTTGTGGAATGTGTTGCAGTAGGCTGGTGTGGCAGAGGGGTTTATGTGCATCAGTGCTCCTCCTCCTTTTCAGTCCAGGAGAGTCTTCCCATTTCCCTTTCATTTCGGATTGCTTGTGAATTAATTGAATTGGTAATTGGCTTAATTGGCCTTAATTACCACTCGTCTAAAGCTTTTTATCGTTGTGAGGATGTCAGGGCCAGGGGTGAGGAGCACTGATGCGCAGCTCCCCCTTGAGGTCACTGGTGGAATGTGGCGCATCAGGAGTCTTCATTGCACCCTGTGTCTCTTTGCAGCTAGTGATGCAGTACATTTACAACGGGGGGACCGAAGGGCTGCACATCGGCCAGCAGGATGCTCTGGAGGTAAGGCTACAGGGGAATCAGTGGGGATCAAACTTTGGGATCCTAGGATCACATTGTCTCCTCCAAAGAATACTCTGCCTGAAGAAAACCAAAAATGACAGAAACCGAGTAATTCACCCTCTTGTGACTTGTGCATTAACCTCAGCATGCTTCCTGCCTGCATGCGCTGACTTCATGACATTCACACACTAGTGGTCAGATGTCAACAGTGTCCCACCTCTGTCCTCCCCCAGGTCCTTCACGCAGCCCATGTCTTCCGGCTGAAGGCCCTGAAGAGACACTGCGAGATGCTCTGTTCCAAGTACATCTACCCTGCTGAAGCCGTCAGGATCTACCAGCAAGCCAAGGTGTGGTACCTGTGCCCCCCAGCTCCTCTAATCACTGCCTGGGAGGGTCTCTGATGTGCTTGAGCCTCGTTCTTTCCATGCGTTGTCCTGGCTGTATTGCTCTTGTATTGTGTCCAGGCTTATGAACAAGTGTGTGAAAAGTCTTCTCTGTAACCCTTTTCCATCTGCGTGCTGCTCATTTCTCCTCCTCTCTCCCAGCTGTGCCAGGCCTTGGAACTGAAGGCCTTCTGCGAGGGCTACTTCCTGAAGAACCTGGCTGTCCTCCTGGAGGTCAGCTGCTTCCGCTGCCTCCTGCAGGGCAGCGACAGTACTGCAGCCGACGACAGCCTGGCTCACGACCTCCTGCAGACCCTGACCTCCAGGATGAACGCCATCCACCAGCCCACTGCCAAGGAGACCACGGTGTAGAGGGAGTGGGCAGGCAGGGCAGAAGTGCAGAGGCCCGGGCTGTGTGGCCAGTGAGCGACACACACTGCTGTCATGGGGCTCCCCTGAGCACATTGGGTAACAGAGCCAGCCCAGAAACAGGCTAGGGACACTACTGCTGCCCTTGATCGTCACCTTTCCCCTGAGCTGCGCCTGAATGCCTTTCCATCTGCTTTTGGGAGTATGAAGGACAGATTAAAGTTGCTCAGTTTTCATTTCTGATGTTAAAAGGACTAAATCGGAAATGAGGGGGCAGTTCAATGACATAATTGGCTGTTTGGCCGCAGCAGCAATCTCCATGTGGAGAGTGCGCCCCCTGCTGTCCGAAGTGCCGCTCCTGCCTGGCGTGATCTGAGAGAGCTGGTATCTCCCTCTGCCTCTGGTATATTGCAGCTCGATGGGGCAGTGCCTGGAATACCCCCTCACCCCCCCCAGAGGGGACCCCCTTTTCCCCAGAAGGGAAAGTGGGTGTGAAGAAGCTGTTGCAGGGCTGCAGCAGTGTGAGGGGTACAAACAGGCAGTCGGGGTGTATTCACTGACCCACTTGTTGACAAGGTGTCGCTGGCCGGTGCTGATCACTATTCCCAGTGGATGTGCAATACTGTGAAATAGTTCACCCCCTCCTTTTCAGTTTTGTAATTTAACTATTTTTGGAGCTTTATTTAATGGCATTTTATGTTTATTTGGATATGTTAAAGGTGTCTAATTAAAAGTATGCATTTATGGCGAGGTGTGAGATTCGTTTTTTAAGAAGGTGGCTCTCCACTTGACAGTGTCAGACTTTGCTGCTTCAGGTCAAAGGTCAGCAGAGCTCCATCCCTCCACAGCTCCTGATGGAGTCCCAGAACTGACCCATTACATGCTCTAGAGTCACCGCACAATCCACAGACTCCGAGAGCACACGGACACCAGAATTCAGAATGTTTGGATGAAGAGTTATGAGTCTCGTGCTTTAAATGTTCAGAGACCAGTTTTGCAGCTCTCTACTTCTTTTTCTTAATCTTGACGAATGAAAGGCCAAGAAAAGATTATTGCATGAGAAATGGCCAACAGAGCATAATCATGTGCTCATCCCCTCGGCCCGCGGCCCTGCCAACTGTACCCCGAGCCCACACCAGGCACAGCCGACTCCCTGCTGATCAAATGGCAGCTGGGATTCTAACGGGCTGCAGAGCCAGAGAAGCCGAGTTAATTCATTAAGCCACTATCTGACCCTTGAGCAGGGGCGTAGCCAGGAATTGATTTTTGGGTTGGCCTGTGCAAAAGTGGGTGGCCCTGGGTTCTAACTGTCCGTCCTGCCAGCATAGGGGCACCCCTCCAATTTACAATGCAATCCTCGAGCGGTATAATCAAACAGCAGAATTAGCGGAACCTTATATATACACATACCATCTCTATCTCTCACACACACAGGTTAAGCAACAATTACCCAGGCTGCCGAACGCTACTGTGCCATGGCGGACACACAAACAATCAGTGCCTATCTCTGTTGGGAGGTTTTGACTTTCTAGACCAGATGCAGGCGTCGGGGCGTGGAATTGAATATGGCGATAATCTCGTCACTGTCTCTAGAATCTGCAAATTCCCGTTCAAATGACAGCTAGTTTGCAAAGGTCTCTCATATGAGGACTTTGTCTTTAGCTAAAGAAAACCTTCAAGAGCTCATTTTCACTTGTTGCTTGTAACAGTTCTACGTATTTCGTATGCCTGCTTTTAGATTGTTCAGTAGTTTTATATGGAAGCCCGTTTCCGCCAGGGAGTAAAAAAAACCGCTATGGTATCTCAGAATTGCGACTTCGAAATAGCCCATATTTCATTGTCTGTCCTTTTGTTAGTGTAACGGATTCGGGTTCTAGGGCTTGTGCCCTCGCCGCTCCCACCCTACTTCGTGCCTCACTGCATTGGCTCTAACAACACGAGAGCCCATATAAGTTTCAAGATCGATATAATTTAACAATAAAAAACAAAATTGAAAGCACGAGCATAATATAATGATCATAGACTTTACATTTCTATTCATGTTTTAAGTACAAAGCAGAAGTTGTTTCCCCTACCTTAAATATACGATTAAAAGTGTTCAAATATCATGTATTCGTTACAGAAAGCAGCGGAGACAGTTATATTGCAAATAAAAATGTATTTATTTAGAAGAGTATGGGACATTGTGACTCAATAAAGACGTTAAAAAATTAGCCGATGTAGTTATTTTGCAAATAAGTAAAACATTTTAGAAATAGATTCTCATTGACAGTAAACAAGCCGATCCACCTGGCGCTGCTAGCTTGAACAGCTCTCAGACCCGTGATTGGCTAAACCCCCGAACAGCTCGGGCCGCGATTGGGTGAAGAGTGAGAATCGACACTCTGATTGGGTAAAAGCGCCATAGCGGAAGTTCCGAGAACATGTAGATACATAGGTGATGGATGTACTGTAGCCCCGGTTAACCGTGTGTGCTCTATGAGCACGCTGGATATACAGTAACACATCCATTGGTTTCCAATTACTAATCAATCTAAGAGAAGTCGCACTGAGGTCAAAACTGAATAGCAGACAAAGAATGCCATGGCATCCACAGCGCGTTCACGACTCCGATAGCATGTCACGATAGGAGTGCGCGCATCACGATTACATCGGGATACCCATTGCGACTGGCGCACTGTCATGGCGCCACTGTTCATATATCGCAATATGGCGTACCCCCGACAAAACGCCCACCCCCATGTCGCGACACGGAGTCCATATATCGCGATATGACAAAAAAAAATTCACGCCCATGTCGCGACATGAAGCCCGCATATCGCGATATGACATACTCGGGCAAAAATACCCCCGCCCATGTCGCGACATAAGAAGCCCTATATCGCGATATGACACGCCCAGCCAAAACGCCCACTCCCCCATGTCGCGACATGGAGTCCATATATCGCGATATTACAAAAAATTCACGCCCATGTCGCGACATGAAGCCCCTATATTGCGATATGACACTCTGACAAAATGCTCCGCCCCCATGTCACATATCGCGACATGTCCTAGCCGGGTATATCACGTCCTCATACGAGACCTTTGTTGCAACAGCGGTGCCAGGCTGGCATGGAAGCAAGGCGCCTGTCGTGATATACACTGCCGCGAAACACATGGGGTCCCTATCATGATATGCAGCGGAGGTCTTATCGCGATGGTTTCCCCACAGTTACGCGTTGGACAACAGCATGTCATGTGCCTTAGAAAATAAAACCCATAGATCTTACAATCACGGTGATTTTACATGCATTATAACCACGGGTTTATGTCATAGATGGTTAACTTGTTGGCATGCGTCATGTCTTAGTATTATTCACATCTAAGGAGGCTCATATGTTTATGGATATTGATATTGAAGCGCTAAACTGTATCAGAGCGCTTGAACTCGGCAGACGGGGTCACTGGAGGTCAAAGGCACCGTGCATGGTCACGTGAACACCAGAAAAACAAGGCGCTATATCGCAGTAACGAAAGCAGCACAAACGCAGCACTAACGAATGAGGTGGGTTTCATCGTTTGTGCTGTCTATAGGGGGCGCAACTTCACGAAGCCTTTACCTTGACTTTAAATATTAAGTGGACTTGAGCATAACATACCATACGTGCGTGCACGTTCTTCTGGATTTCAGAGGCTGGAGTAAATGCATCGCCCCAAGGGTAATATCATGTGAGGCGCCTTGAGAATAAAAACTGCGAAGGTATTAAAATATTCAGTTCTGAAGATCTTGTTTGATGCTTCATGATGCTTTTAAACTTGTATGAAACCCACGAAATTAGTATTCTATTTTCGATGCCAAAAGACACCTAATTTGGAAGTTCGTGACTTCACACAAGACTTAACACTGAATTGGTATAGTCGCATTACAGTGCTAAACAATTCATCGTACCTTTACTTGTAAGAATGGCCTGCTAATAAAAGCGTCAAATACATACTTTGGATGTATTTTAGCTCTGTAAACGTCGTTCACTTATAAATACTACAGGGCATTTAGAGGCGACCTGAATAGTTATCCGTAAAATGCACACTCGCATCTATCCTTCAATATTATTCATGCATTCCAAAACTTGTCATTTGTTTACAGGAGAAATTTTAGAACCTCTCCGTGCTTAACTCCTACAGGTCGAGCATGTATCGAGCTGCTACAAGCTAACGCGTGCTCTTGCGTTCCAGAAACACTTGTATTCGGGAAGCCAGGCTGTACTCCCTAAAACCCAAGATGCCTGTAGCATCTCATGTGTCTTATTTGTTTCGGGACTGGTCTGGTCATCTACGGGCGGCTTTCTGAAAAAACTAGATATATGCATTTGTTTTGCCATGTTGGCAAATAAATCAAAAACCTAGCGCAAGATAGTCTGACGACAGCGATAGCCAATTAGGCTACGACTACGTATGCACCGCCGCACTACATTTACATCATTTTCTTATTGGTCACAAAAGATACAGCGAGCCAATAGCAAATAGCATACGATGAAAAAAAAATCAAACTCGTAACATTAAAAAGCAAATTATGTAACGCAAACAAGGGGAAAAAAACTTAAATTCCTTTGGATTGATTGGGTAGGCCTAGGATCAGTCAGGTGGGCTATGCCCATGCGCCTCGGGAAGGCTGAGAGCCCCAGTTCGTACTGTTCTTTCGCCACAACTCACAGGCGCACAGGAGTTGAATGAGGCTGCGTGGTTTCACAAGGCAACAGAAAAGGTGACATAGCCCAGAATAACAGCACGGGGGTCTTAACAGCAGCAGTGGCAGGAAGTTGATGTTTCTCTGTGCATCGAGACCAGCGCTCTGCACACTCATTGCAGAATCAGGGCTGCTGTCAAGCACAGACGTTACTGGGCCAGCTCGATTTGTTTGACTTGTTTTAGGACAAAGCAACAGCTTCTCCCAGCACACTGCGCTGCAAAGCCAGGGCTGTGGCATTTTCTCAGAAGAGGAAAACTCACTTTAAATGTTCAGAGTGGCTGCTGGGCTTCTTGAATGTGCTCTCTGAAAACACAAGTTTTTCTTGCATTAAAAGTAACAGCTACAGGCATCTGTGCTTGATGGCCACAGCTCCAGGCGTGTAGCACAAGAGACTGAGTGTGTTTGGAGCTCATTAATCCAGGGAGAGCAATAAAGTAAGCAGCACATTGTTTTCTCCTCTCCTGTCTGGATGTCCACACAGTGGGCAAGAAAACAAAATCAAATTAAAAAAAAAAGAGAGAAATAGAAAAGTTGAGCACTTTGTGCTCTAACTCACCTGGACACCCATGCCTAATGCTTATCAGTCCACTGCTGTTGCAAACCTGTCTACAACATTGAGTCGCTGTGGCCCTGCCATCCTGCTGAAAGAGCCTCCCTGCTTCACCTGCTGCAGGTGTGTCTCATAGTCAAGTCTTCACCTGTGCTCACAGGTCACAGCTCTCCCCCTGAACTGCAGGTGCTTTCACCTGGTGGTTCACTAGTGTTGCATCCCAGCAAGCATTTGACTCATCCTCTCTACAGCACTGCATCGCCTGGCACTCATTCAACATCCTTCTCCATTGTCTTCATCTCTGTAACCACCCTGGCATGTTTAATACAGTTACAGATCAGTGTAAGTTATCCCTGCTCCTCTTCCTTTGAGGAAGAATTTCTGGGTCTCCTTAAATCACTACCTGTTTTTGACCTGGAAGAAAAGGGTTTGCAGCTGTTTACTGAAGTGGTAAATTAGGTCCAAGATAAGATTAAAGTGCTAATTAAGAGGACCGTTGAATCAGCTCTGGTTAAAGTGTCACACAAATTCTTAATCATAAATAACAGAATTTACTGCAAGAGCAGCTTGTATAAATGGGTGGGATGGAACTTAACATGGCTAAATGTGTGTAAATGATTAAAAAATAAATGGGCACAAGAGGAAACCAGCACAGACAAAAATGCTAGAAAATGTGTGAGATTAACTTTATTCAGTAGTTTTAGATGCATATTTACAGCAAAGGAACAGCAAACGTCACTGAATTTACAGGCTTCAATCACAAGGGGGAGACAAAGTACATCCATCCACTTTCAGTAGCAACACAGGGTCAGTGAGTTCATGAGCAAGGCAGGGTCCCCCTGGGACAGGATGACAGTTCATCCCAGAGCATGAAGACACACACATACTGTCGCAAATGCATGGACTTTGGAAGGGAACAAGAGCACCTGGAGAAAACCCACACAGCTGGAGATCATATAAACATCACACAGAAGCTCATCATGGCCATACTTGAACCAGGTCCCAAGAACTGCAAGCTCACTAACCACCTTGCCTTTTTACCACCCTATTAAGGTACATACCTTCCTAATAAATTGGTTGCAGAGTTAACGCATGCTTGTCTCCATCTGAGCAAGGCAAACCCATTTTAGCAACAGCAATAGTAAACAGTTGTTAAACAGTCAGTTAAGGATGCAACAGTCATAAATAAACTGTACACATTTATTAGCAGTTATTATACACACATACAATGCATACATCATACATGATCAATTTTGAAATTATTTGGATTGCATATTCTAGTACTCTGTGAGTAGGAATTAATGTTACAATTACAGTCTGTACAAAACAATTCAAAGAAGAATGGATGGACTTAGGAACTCCATTATATACAGAGATATAGAACCTGTTCAGTGCACTGTTGTCTTTCACGGGTCACAGCTTCTTCCTGTTGACTAGGCTCTATCATGAGAGACTGCAATAACTAAAACGGATGGCTTGGGTGTCTTCAACAGTCTTCTGTCCTGCTTGTCGGATTCTAAAACTCTGATTCTGTGCACATCATGTACGGCGAAGGGCTTTGTCTTTTAGGGGCTCTTTCTGCTGCAACAAGCTGGCTGGAATATGGACATCTACAGGGATCAGCAGAGTCTTCGGTCCAACCCACAGGCAGCGAAATAAGACATCCTGGGAGTGGCTTGTGTGTTGGCAGACTCTGTGTCTGGTTCATAGGCTGATGTGGCTGCTGCTCAGAAGAGGGTCAGCTGGAGACACTGGGGACACTGGGGTGTGCCTATCCCAGGGCAGGACAGGGGAAGGAGGGGGTTTGGGCCAGGAGAGGGCTGGGAGGGGGAGGGGAGGAGGGGAGGGTGTAGTTAGACCTGGCTGATACCCATGTGAGATGTTGCCCCTTGGTCTTCCTTTCATTTGTAACCCCCTGCAGACTGTCTGATGTGACAGAAGAGGGTCATGGAGAAACACATTCCCAGGACCTGTGGAAAGAAGCAGGGAGAGATGGAGCTGAGCCCTGAAATCCACACTACTTTTCAAGGTTTCTGGTCATAAAAGATGGATCCACAGTCAGGCATCCAGAGCCCACGGCCCCCACGGTTTCACAGGATGGGAGACTGTACCTCGATGATGCACAGGATGATGACGGCCACCCCAACGGTGAGGAAGTTGGTCTCAAACCATTCTTTCAGCAGGGTGTAGCAGCCCTGCAGGGGAGAGATGAGGTCAGGGGGACAAGCACACAGAGGAGAGGTGCATGTGTACTTTATGTGAGATGAGTTAATGTAAGACATACAGTCCAGCTATATGTTTCAAGCTGCGCTTTTGAGGCATCAGAAATGGGACTAATATACAGTGAATCATTTGGCCACAACTAAGCTCCTACTTACAAACTTGTTCACAGCCCCTAATGCATGAACTCCGTTGATGAACTGTTCATGAACTATCAGATATAATTAACTAAGGAATATGTGCTCCTCTTTTTCTGTACCTGAATGAACTCCACACCAATTTGGAAATGCAATCTTATTTCTTTTGTCCCATGCTTGTAGCATTTGAGTTTGTACCTTGACAATCTTACATCTACATGAGTCCTGTCTTGAACCAAAATGTAGGAAAATGAGGAGGCGCTGGTAGACCTCACCTTATCCCAGTACAACTGTGTGGAATTCTTGCAGGAGTCAACACAGCATGACTGGGGAACTTCGGCCCAATCTTGTTGCCCTTCGACTCCACAGCACTTGAACTGCAGGACAGGAGCAGAATCAGTGATCAGACTCCTGGCAACACGGTGACTCTCACAGAGGCGGAGACTCGGGCAGAGGGTGTTGTCAGTCAAGAATACATACCCCTGGGGTAAAACTGGTCTTGTTCATCAGCAAAGGCTATTGTACTTTCTGTAGTTTTTCTTTATTTTTTATTCCTTATTAGTTGGTTATTTTCATTATTGTTTTGCTATTTTTTCCTTGTTACTTTCGGTTCTTGTTTACGCTTGTTTTTGTTTTTTAAAGTGTTGTAGCATATCTGTTTTGGTAAACTACACAATACTATTTGCGACACTGATCCTGTCCGACTTTCTAACTACGTGCCTACTCACGGCGGATCACATTAGGAACAGTCGCGCACTGCTTTCTTATACAAGGGATGCGCTTTTATCATCGCGGCCGTCCGGCGAAGCGACTAGCCCCCGCAGTTTCGCTCAGTTCGCTCAGATAGAATTGAAACATCTGGTAAAAGCAGAGGTGGTGGTATTTGTGTCTTTGTGAACGATGAGTGGTGCAGACAATACTCTGTGAGGAAAAATATTTGCAATAAAAATGCTGAGCTTCTGTGCCTGAGTTTCTGGCCTTTCTACCTTCCGAGAGAATTCGGTGACATTATTATATGCGCTGTTTACGTTACTCCCAGTGGGAATGCAGCGGCTGCTGCTTCTCAGGTAGCCGATTGTGTACATGAGCAACTCCAGCAGACTTCGGAAGCTTCCGTGTTTATTTTGGGTGATTTTAACCACTGTAAACTGGAGATGGCATTGCCTGGGTTTGAACAGTATATCAAATGTGGGACGAGAGGGAACAGAGTTGTAGACAAATGCTACGGTAATATAAAACAAGCCTATACCGCCAAAACCAAACCACCTCTGTCTAACTCTGATCACAATACTGTTCACCTCATCCCCACTTACCGGACAGCTCTGAAGAGCAGCACACCTGTCACTAAGACTGTAAATGTATGGGCTGATGATAGTATTGAAATGCTGAAAGGGTGTTTCCTTTGCACAGACTGGGAGATATTTCATAGTCTGGAGGTTAATGAGGCAACAGAGACTGTTACAGACTACATTAATTTCTGTGTGGACAGTGTCATACCCAGGAAAAAACATTACAGTGTACCCAAATAATAAACCATATATAACTAAGGATGTGATAGACTGCATCAACCGCAAAAGACTCACTTTTAAAAACCAGGATCAAGTGCAACTGAAATTACTGCAAAAAGAGCTTAAACTAAAACTCAGGAATGCAAGGAATCAACACAAGGAGACAATGGAGAGTGACTTTGAAACAATGAACTCCAGGAGGTTGTGGCAAACAATGAAAACAGTCACAAACATGAATTCCTCGAAGAACAGCTTCCATACAGTGGATGAGCTGGCTGAAGCAAACGAGCTGAATGACGTCTATCTGAGGTTTGAGACACAGGACCTCTCTGGTGCATGTGACAATATATTAGATACTATTACAGCTGACAGTAGTGCTGGTAGGCTTGTAATAAGTCCGCAGATGACCACACAATCTTTCAGGCACATATCTGCAAAAAAGGCAACAGGCCCCGATGGCATCACTGCCTCTCTTTTAAAAAACTGCGCAGAGGAGTTAACACCAGCATGGTGTCCTATCTTTCAGAAGTCAGATGACTCTCACTCTGTTCCAGCGCTGTGGAAAAAAGCAATCATCGTGCCAATACCCAAAAAGCCCTGTCCCTCAGATAACTATCGCTACAGGCCGGTAGCACTGACGTCTGTTGTGATGAAAGGCTTTGAGAGGATTATGGTATCCATACTGTGCTCAGAAGTGAACACTGTACTGGATTCATATCAGTTTGCATATAAACACCGGCGGGGCACCGATGATGCAATTAACAGCGTTATGCATCTTGTCCTAAAACACCTAGAGGACCCCAATGCCTATGCTCGGATGCTGTTTGTGGACTTCAGCTCTGCATTTAATATGCTGCAGCCCCATCTATTGATTAGTAAGCTAAAGCAAATGTACGTTAACCAGAACATTATAAGATGGTACCATTCATTTTTAACAAACTGCACACAGTATGTCAGGGTCAACAAACTCTTTCCGAGTCACGATCTATTAGCACAGGTGCCCCTCAGGGCTGTGTGAGCTCTCCAGTTCTGTTCACACTTTATACAAATGATTGTACAAGCAGTAGTCAAAGCAACTTCATTTTAAAATTCTCAGATGATACAGCTGTTCTTGGTTTAATGCATAGAGGTAGCAGCTCATCTGTGTACATGTCAGAAATCCAAAGATTTGTGCAATGGTGTGACAACAACAGCCTAATTTTGAATGCTAATAAAACAAAAGAAATAGTTTTTGATCCCAGAACAGTTGGTGATCACTCACAGGTTGTAATCCACAACACACTTATCACTCAGGTTGACTCATATAAATACTTAGGTGTACACATAGACCGTAACCTGTGCTAGTCTACTCATGTTGAGAGTGTTTGCTCCAAAGTTCAGTAGCGCTTATATTTCCTGCAAAGACTAAGAGTGTTTGGGGTTCGACAGGAATAATGCTACTCTTCTACTGTGCTGTAATTGAGAGCATTGTCATGTATGGTATTTCAGTGTGGTTTGGTAATCTATCAGTTCATTTTAAATCGCAAATTACCCGCCTCATCCAGACGGCTTTGAAGGTCATGGGAGTGAAACAGCACCCCTCCCTGTAGACAGTCTTTGAAAAATCCCTAATCAAACAGGCAGGAAAAATTCTATCAGATCCTTCCCACAACCTCAACTCGGAATATCAACTTCTTCCTTCTGGCAAACATTTTAGAGTTCCCAAATGTAAAACAAACAGATACAAACATTCCTTTGTTCCACTATCCATTAAAGCTGTCAACGCAAATGTCAAGGATAAACCCAATTTTACAACCCACTTGAGTGCAATATGTTTTTGTGCTGTGTTATAAATGTTACACGTTGTTATGTGTTATACTCTTCATGTGCAATAGAATAATGTGCAATGTTTTTCTTATTTTTTGTAATAGTATAATGTGCAATGTTTTTCTTCTCTCTTTTTTTGCATTCTATTCTATTTAAATGTACAGGAGTGCCGGGTGTTCATAGAAAAAATCCCTCAGGGGACAATAAAAATCTTATCTTATCTTATCTCTAGAGACTGAGGAATTAATAAAGGCCATTGTTAACACAGAGCATTACCAAAGGCTGGAGTAGTGTATGAGACTGGAGAATTGCTACCGAGTGTTATTAGGGAGTGTTACAGACTGGGGCAGTGAGTGGGGTGATGGTATGGACTGGGCAGGACTGTGATCTTTATTAGAGTGTGATATTATTGGAGACGGGGGCAGTGACTGGAATTTTTATTAGAATGTCTGGCAGGTGTCTGTGCTCACCAGGCTCTGGATGGTGTCCCAGTCATGTTTCGCTGTTATGTTCTTCGAGCTGTTTATGTCTTTTTTGTATGCCTCTAGACTCTTCTTCAGATCATCCTTGAAGAAACTGTCAATCTGCAGACACAAGAAAACACTTCTTCACTCCTCAGATTTTAATAAAAATTCTGAATCTTGATTTGCTTTTGCGTGTAAAATGGGGGTGTCCTGAGTGGAAGAGATGTTGAGTAGGGGGGTCCCCATCCTTTTCTGCTGGGATGGAAAGTCAAAGACTGACTTGCTTTGCCCAGGTCTCTGGCCACAGCCCTTTAAGATCTGCCCTGACTTCGCTGTCTTGCTCGCTGCACTCTGCTCTCACATGTTGCACTCACATGTTGCTTGGAAAGGTACAAGAGCCAGCTGCCTGTCCCAACCCCAGCCCCAGCCCACTATACTCACATCCTTCTCCAACACCAGCCCCATCCCACTATACTCACATCCTTCTCCAACCCCAGCCCGCTATACTCACATCCTTCTCCAACCCCAGCCCCAGCCCGCTATACTCACATCCTTCTCCAACCCCAGCCCCAGCCCGCTATACTCGCATCCTTCTCCAACACCAGCCCCAGCCCGCTATACTCACATCCTTCTCCAACACCAGCCCCAGCCCGCTATACTCACATCCTTCTCCAACACCAGCCCCAGCCCGCTATACTCACATCCTTCTCCAACACCAGCCCCAGCCCGCTATACTCACATCCTTCTCCAACACCAGCCCCAGCCAGCTATACTCACATCCTTCTCCAACACCAGCCCCAGCCCGCTATACTCACATCCTTCTCCAACACCAGCCCCAGCCCGCTATACTCACATCCTTCTCCAACACCAGCCCCAGCCCGCTATACTCACATCCTTCTCCAACACCAGCCCCAGCCCGCTATACTCACATCCTTCTCCAGCCCCAGCCGCAGCCCACTATACTCACATCCTTCTCCAACCCCAGCCCCAGCCCATTATACTCACATCCTTCTCCAACAGCAGTTCCCCAGCCCACTATACTCTGAGACCACCCCCTCCCAAGCAGGGGCCCCAGTCCACTCACATCCTTCTCGAAGACCAGCAGCAGGATTGCCATGGCCAGCTCCACAAGCATCAGCAGGAACAGCAGGATGAAGAACTGCAGGCAAACAATGAAATAATTAAACTTGTTACCCTTGCAGACAGCTGAGCTACACTCACAGGGGGCTCACAGGCCCAGGATGAGTGGGAACAGAGGACTGCACTTGGGCCAGCACTTGGCTCCGTATTGATTTTGCATGTGCCAGGGTGAAGTTTAATTCCCCCACTCAAATCCTGTCGGTACTCACCGAGATGAGCAGGCAGCGGTTCTCCTTCAGGGCTCCCAGGAACCCCAAGAAGGAGACGCAGGTGACGATGGTGCCAGTGATGACTAGTGTGTTGGCAATGTTGATGGAGGGCAGCGAGGGCACCAGAGTGGAGAACTTAGAGCTCATCATAAGGTAGATCCCAAACCCGAGCACGAAGCTGCCACACAGCTGGAGACACACAACAGTTGCACTCAGGTTACAGGTCTGGGCCACTGGGTGAGCAGGGGGGTCGGGCGTCAGGGGTGAAACTCTCAGGCCACACACAGTGAAGTCCTATTAGACATGAACACTACAGTACACTTGTGCCACATTTAGTGGTGAACCTCCAGGCAGAGGTGAAGTGTAAACAAACTACAACATGTCTTCAACTGGACAGTAGTCTCTCTCTTAAAAAACAAATTACATGCACTCGTATTCCAGCCATTGTTAATCACACACAGAGAGAAGTGCTGAAGCCTATCTTTCTTGTGGAAGATGTCCTCTCAACTCCACAGACACAAAGACTAAATGAAATGTTGCCCAAATACGACAGCTTACCCAGCACAAGAAATTGAAAGCACACAGAGTGTACTTCAGGCAGTTCAGGCAACGCTGGGTCATCTTTCAACAGCAGCTCTCCCCCTGTGAGAAAAAGAGGCAGGTTGAGCAGAGACAGTGAGGCTGGGTGACCCACTCAGCCGGTGTGCAGCAGTGTACAGGGGGCTGGCGTGTAGCAGTGTGGGCGCTGTGAGTGTTGTCTCTGGCAGCAGGCTGCTCCTGTGTGCGTTCTCCTACTGTCAGTAGAGCTCAAGGGGTCTTGCGCTCTGCAGGCAGTGAGCAGTGAGGTGTTTCAACCACTTGCAGGGTGTTAGAGGCGCACTGGTGCTGAGAAGCACGCCTCCGTGTCACTCCATCTGCTTTCTCACGGCATGTCGAGCTACCCATAATAACACAAGAAGCCACTTCCGGCTGTCATTTCCTGGATGAGCTTCTGCACAAAAGGGCTAACGAATGCGGTCCACCCTGCAGCACTGACGCCACAGTGTGATGGAGCACAATGAGCGAGGCCGATGTGTAGACGCCACTGTGAGACACTACTCAGGATCCTCCAGCTTTGATCCATGCCCATATTCCTGGTCGGCAGCTGTCTACTCCTGTCTCCTTATCCTCTCCTTCCCAGCAAATATAGCGTCAGAGCTGTCAGCCTCAGACCTCAACAGACAAGGACTCCTTCACTTGAACCATTTCTAACCCATTACTTCCCCTTTCAGGAATGAACTGTGGCCCAGAAGAACCTCACCCAAGCAGAGCTACACACGTCTGAATTTTAAAACAACAACGCAAACTAAAAGCTGGGGAGAGGATAGTGATCCAGGATCTACAGTAACCTGGCCTTCAGCTCTCCTGAATCCACTCCTCCTCATGGCCCTGCACCAGAGCCAACTCACTTTAGCCACCCGGCACCCTTGGGCCACTTGTCCTGCCTCACAAGTTTCCACATACCTCCACAGCTTCCACTTGTGCCCTCTAGTTTGTGTCTCACTCTTCATTCTGAGAAAATCCACTTTCTTGACTTGTAAGTCCTTCAAAAATGGTGATATTGTTCTCTGGTCAAGACTAAAATTATTCGGTTGTTTTAGCCTTCCGGTGTAGAAAACTCCCTTCAGACTAAAGAGACTCAGTTCCTTCAGCCTGTCAGTGTGGGACACTCCTTTCAGACTAAAGATTCAGTTTCTAGTTTGTCAGTTTAGGACATTCCCTTCAGACTGAAGAGACTCAGTTCCTTCAGTTTCTCAGTGTATTTCATTAAGCCCTGGAATGCTGGAATGTAACTGGTTGCTCTTCACTGGCTTCTCTCATTTCTGATACCAGACATGCTCTATCTTTTCTGAAAGTACAAAATATTCTAAATGAGACCTTTCTAGTGTGTACAATTTTAACATAGGAAGCCTTTGATTTAAATTACAGTGGTGTGAAAAAGTGTTTGCCCCCTTCCTGATTTCTTTTTTTTTTGCATGTTTGTCACACTGAAATGTTTCAGATCATCAAACAAATTGAAATATTAGACAAAGATAACACAAGTAAACACAAAATGCAGTTTTTAAATGAAGGTTTTTATTATTAAGGGAAAAAAAAATCCAAACCTACATGGCCCTGTGTGAAAAAGTGATTGCCCCCCCCTGTTAAAACATAAATCAACTGTGGTTTATCACATCTTTGGAAAGCTGAGTTCAATTTCTCTAGCCACACCCAGGCATGATTACTGCCACACCTGTTCTCAATCAAGAAATCACTTAAATAGGACCTGCCTGACAAAGTGAAGTAGACTAAAAGATCCTCAAAAGCTAGACATCATGCTGCAATCCAAACAAATTCAGGAACAAATGAGAAACAGAGTAAAGGTTATAAAGCCATTTCTAAAGCTTTGGGACTCCAGCGAACCACAGTGAGAGCCATTATCCACAAATGGCGAAAACACGGAACAGTGGTGAACCTTCCCAAGAGTGGCCGGCCGACCAAAATTACCCCAAGAGCGCAGCGACGACTCATCCAAGAGGTCACAAAAAACCCCACAACAACATCCAAAGAACTGCAGGCTTCACTTGCCTCAGTTAAGGTCAGTGTTCATGACTCCACCATAAGAAAGAGACTGGGCAAAAATGGCCTGCATGGCAGAGTTCCAAGACGAAAACCACTGCTGAGCAAAAAGAACATAAAGGCTCGTCTCAGTTTTGCCAGAAAACATCTTGATGATCCCCAAGACTTTTGGGAAAATACTCTGTGGACTGACAAGACAAAAGTTGAACTTTTTGGAAGATGTGTGTCCCATTACATCTGGCGTAAAAGTAACACAGCATTTCAGAAAAGGAACATCATACCAACAGTAAAATATGGTGGTGGTAGTGTGATGGTCTGGGGCTGTTTTGCTGCTTCAGGACCTGGAAGACTTGCTGTGGTAAATGGAACCATGAATTCTGCTGTCTACCAAAAAATCCTGAAGGAGAATGTCCGGCCATCTGTTCGTGACCTCAAGCTGAAGCGCACTTGGGTTCTGCAGCAGGACAATGATCCAAAACACACCAGCAAGTCCACCTCTGAATGGCTTAAGAAAAACAAAATGAAGACTTTGGAGTGGCCTAGTCAAAGTCCTGACCTGAATCCGATTGAGATGTTGTGGCATGACCTTAAAAAAGCGGTTAAGGCTCGAAAACCCTCCAATGTGGCTGAATTACAACAATTCTGCAAAGATGAGTGAGCCAAAATTCCTCCACAGGGCTGTAAAAGACTCATTGCCAGTTATCGCAAACGCTTGATTGCAGTTGTTGCTGCTAAGGGTGGCCCAACCAGTTGTTAGGTTTAGGGGGCAATCACTTTTTCACACAGGGCCATGTAGGTTTGGATTTTTTGTTCCCTTAATAATAAAAACCTTCATTTAAAAACTGCATTTTGTGTTTACTTGTGTTATCTTTGTCTAATATTTCAATTTGTTTGATGATCTGAAACATTTCAGTGTGACAAACATGCAAAAAAATAAGAAACACTTTTTCACACCACTGTATATGTTTTTGACCAGGTATTCCAACATTTTGTTTGTCTTTTTAATTGCTTCCTGACATTATGTAAGATGTAAATGAATTGTGTACCTAAACATCTAAGTCTTTTTCATTAGTAGCTTCTTCTATCTTGATGTTTCCTATATTCTATTTATAGTTTGTGTTCTCATTACTTGCTTCAAAATTCAAGACTGGAAAAACACCTGGCAGAAGATGATTAATGTAGACAAGTACAGAGTAATACATGTGCATATCAAAAACAAGCTACAGTATAAATACAAACTTAAGTTGATATCTTTTAATGTACTGTATTATGATTTAGGATATTAGTGTTTTCTCATCAGGCTTTAAAAATGTGTCAACATGAAAATGTGGACCAATATCTTAATGGATAAGCCAGTGACTTCACATTATTGTTATTAGTGTCAGCATGTTGTTCAGTCTCTACTCTCTGTTCACCCCTGATTCAATTATAGTATCAGCACCAGAACACAGAGGATCAGTCTCTGTTCTCACTCTTAAAGGTCAACATTTAAAGACTCAGCAGCTCCTGACTGGAAACAAAAACGCACTAGAAACTTAGGAAAATGATGATTCTGCAATTGACAATACTGCAGATTCAATATATTTAAGGAACAAACCTACTTTCTGCTGCATGTACTGTATGAATATGCTTACAAAAACTATTGCACAACACAAACTCCAAGAACCTTTTGCTTGCTCAGAGGCAGTGAGAAACTCGTCAGCGTCCCTCTTTGAGCATGATGGCAGTCCTCATGACCTATTCAATATTTAGATCTGAAAGTGTTTTTAAACTGCTGATTTTCTCTGCAGGCTGCGTTGCTTGGTTTGACTCAGTGCAGTGATCTGACACAGCGAGCACTATATAGAAATAAATCTGATGCTTTCTCACAGGGACGTACAAAGACAGCACTCAAACACAGCCTCTGCACTGACAGATGAGGGTCTCGGGACAGATAATATCACACTCCAGCAATTGTGCGGGCTCCTTGTTTACAGGAGGGATAAAGTGTTTGATTTGACAATAAGTGGCAGGAACATTTTTGGCGTCACCTCTCTGGCACCGCACCAGCTGCTGAACTGTGTGCCCACATCATGTCAGGACTCTCATCAGGTCAGCTGGCAGCGGCGCCTCAGGTCCTGCGAACCCCACTCCCCTGACAGGCCCTGTGCTGCTTGAGCTCTGTCATGCAGACAGTAGTGAGAAGCGTGGTGCCTTTGTCCGAGCTGCAGCACCGTTGTGATCGTCTGCTCCAGAGCACAGGCCGGTCTCTGGACCAGCGTGGCTCTCGCAGGCTCAGCTACTGAAGTATCAGGCTTTTCACAACCCTAAGCCCCCAACTCCTTGGTCATTCCAATTATTTCAGGAGCTGGAAAAATTCAACACTTCTGCCCATCTGAGTCGCACACCAGCTGTTCTGGCACTGCTGTGAAACAACGGCCTAAGAGGGCCTTTCAAGATGAACTGTACTGAGATGAGGCAGTGATTGATCAAGTTAATTCTGAGTCTCAGACCAGAGAGCAGCCCCACCTGCTCTGAGACTGTCAGCACCCCATACAGGTGCCATACAGGGAGGAGAGACGATAACTATTACTGCAGTTATTCAGGAAAAAATAAATTCAGTATGGATTAAGATTTTCTACCTTGATTATTTTTTAAAAAGCTTGGGGTCACCAATTTAATTACTATTTTCTACCTCCTAGATCCTGAATCAACTCAACTGGGCCACCTTAATCCCCGTGTGGGCATGGGTAAGAGGTGGAGGACTGGCACACTTTACTCCACACTGGCGCACCACGAACCCTGGTATGGTATGGCACACCTGGACGAGTGACGATCCACCAGCTCCCATCAGACTACAGGGGCTCCTGCGCCACAGCAGGGCCACTCTGGTCACCCCAACCTCATAGAGCATGCTGGCCGAAGACATGGCCCAGGCGGCACCTGTCTGCACTGCAGGGCTCAGCCTGGAGAGTGACTGTGACAGGCTCTCCGTCAGGCTCTCCGTCAGTGTTAGGGTGAGACCTGGCCTCGACCTCACTGCGTACCTCGGACAATAACGTGTAACAGCTGCCCATATCCCGAGACACACTCAGCTGATTCAGCCTCGCTGGAACACAGACCGCCTCAGAGCCCAGCCACAGTATTTTGTCTGTTTCTTTCTTTTTCGATCACCTCCTGGAAATGAGAGCCATGTGTTGCAGTCTTTTTCTAAATTTCCTCTTTGTTGCATCATGGAAACTACTCCTACTGATCCGCAAAGGTGACTTGAATCGGTGTTTTTCAGATTGAATCATTTGAGATTTTGTTACGGATCGCAGACTACAGACAGCCAATCGGACCGAGCCTGGCTTGAATGAGCTGTGCATGTCATGGCTGTCTTGAGCCGTATCTCCTCGTGCAGGCTTCTAGAGTGAGTCCTCCATTTCCTCTGTCAGTATCTCTGAGGAAACAGACCTCTTTTGTAACTGTGGTAAACCAGTCAGTTCTGCTCCAAAGACCTTGTGGGAAATGTGACAAGGTTCCTCTTTTGAAACAGGTGTTCGATCTTGCTCCTTGCCTTCTTCTCAAATCATGGTAACCCTTTAAAGTGCTGATTTCTAAAGACACTGAACAATTTGCTGCTTAGGCTCAATGACTTAGTTCCCTGCCTGCAGTCTCCCAAGAGAAGAGCTGACTGAACCGATTTTCTATACTGACCAAAAACTTTCTCTTGGCTAAAGTTTGACCAGTGACCAGTGAAACGGGTCAGTGTGAATCTGCATGACCATTTTGATGCGGTCATAAATCTCTTCTTGGTACAAAAGATTTCACTAACTGCTGGTACCAGGCTTTGGATATTCTGCGGCTAGACACTCTGAAATAAATGACACAGGAGAGGCTCCATATCAGTGTTCTAATCCTCAAACTACACAGCTTTGAGAACAACATCCTCAGCAAGCCACAATAAGAAACACACACGAGCCTTCCAGTCATGGCTGTGACACCGTGCAGCGCGGTGAGTGTGGCGAGTGCTGAAGACACGAAGACTGATCGCAGGCCGGAGAGCTGGGCCACTGGAACAAACAGTCCAGCTCCTCATGCCCAGAATGAGGGTTCACACTCCCGAAGCGCGCTTACCTGGACAATCTGACGTTGCTCTTTCTGTCGTCTTGAGAAGCAGAGGCAAGTCCCCCGGTGGCCTCTGTACGCCTGTCACAGGATGTCAGCGCGGAGCACACTACTGCAAAATTACAGCTCACCCCTGAGTGAGTCACCGTCTTAAAGATCCCCTCCCCTGGGTGTAGGCAGTGCAGCTCAGGGGTGGAGCTTAGCTGAGAGTGGAGGCGGAAAGTTTCTGATCTTCACTTTGCTTTTGTCTCTCTAGAGGGGAAACGTCAACACTGTGTCAAAACTTAAGAGCTTAAACAACACTGCAGAGCCTAAAGAGCAAGAGACATTCCTTCCCCTGTGCCAGCCTAGAATACTGGCCTTACCACCATTGCATTGTTGACATGGGTGACATGGGCATTGCCATGGTTTGCCCACAGCTAGCATCACACTTCAAAAGGCCCCTCTTTACTTTACCATGATTTCATTGCGCTTTACTACAATTTCCTCTGCTTTTACCAGCCGTGTCCGGAGCAGCAGACTTTCAGAAAGGGAGACAGGTAGTGGAACTCTGCCTTGCTCAGAAGTGTCAACAATGCAGCTGGAACCTGGAGGGACAGGAGCCTAGAGCCTGGAGCAGGCTTACCTGCCCTCGCTGCACAGGGGGTTTTCTTATGCCAAACAACATGTCATCAACAGCCCCCCCAGCTGCTCATGTCTGAAACACAGTGCTGTTTTCTCAGAGAGACACCCGTCACCTCCTGCACCAGGCGCTTGTGTGGCCCCGAGTGCAAGACCACTGCCCTGAGGCCTGCAGTTTCTCAAAGGAAGTGCAACATCCTGTTCAAGCCAGCTTCCCTAAATCTGGACATTTTTTCCACTCTGTACGATGTGCACTTGCACCGTTTTGCTTTCGCAAGGGACCAAGGAAGGGAAATGTGTGTTTTCTGAGCTGTGATGTTTGCTGTTTGCTTGTTTTTACGGTACACAAGCTAAAAATGAAAGCTAAGTGCTCTCTGCTTTCCCCTTCCAGGCTGACCATCTGATCTAGGTTGACCGTTAGCTTCATGCCCATCTCCCTGTCCCACATTCCAAGTGTGTGCCCTGACTCCCTCAATTTACGGAAAATCTTAGAGAGGGAATGTTGCTATTGTCAGTGAAGTCAGAGGTCAGAGATCAGAGGTCAGGTCAATCATTTATCATTCATTTCATGGCACAAGCAGACATTTTGGATCTCGCCACTGAATATGGATTCAGGCAGTATTTGCTGCTTCATTACAATCATTGAGCTTCGTAAAAGGACTAGTGTTGACACTGTCAAGAAACAGATATCAGCATCCCCTGTTGAGCTCAGTAAGAAACTGGAATGCTATTTTGGTTCTGCTGATGTTCACTTGCACATGTAAGCCTAAAAGGAAGTGAAATATTCATGTTTATGGGCAGCATATTGTAAGACGTTAAACATTTTAAGAACTGAAGGGAGCCAGAAGATTGAAGGTGAAGAGAACTCTTCAAGCTCTGCAACTGCTCAGCTGCGACGCTGGCCTTTAACTGTGAATGAGTGAGCTGTGTTGTTTACTACCGGCCATTTCTGACCCTTGTGCTTCAGAAAGCTGATGTCCCCACAGCGCTATCTGAGCTACCCACTTCCTCTTGACAATGACAAGGGAAATGGCACTTCGTTGTCTTTTATCTTCCTGCCTCATTCAGAGAGTTTGAAAATGACCCTGTCTTTACTGAGAAACAGACTTTTTCATTCTTGCATTGTCTGAAAACACAGCTCATCTCATTCTAAGAAAGGGGAAACTATTTTATTTTCTAAAAAACCCAAAATAATTGATGACCTCATCTGTAGGTGTCAGGGAAATTCCAGTTAATTTTTAGCTCTGTTGTAATAATCCTCATGTAATAATAATACTTTCCATTTCTAATAATCTCTCATTTTATCTGTATTTTAAAGTGCTGTACCAAACCAAGCAGATAAGAACCCTCAATCAATAGGTCTCCTTTAAATTGCCAATCTCTACAGACTTTGAACTATTTCATTGTAACCAATGAAGCAGAGAGATTCTGCAATTCAGTCATTTAGAGGTCATCTGGGACCAAACCATTCACCTCCAGGGTTAAGAGTTCTCTTAATTGAGAAGATTACTTGCTTAATTGATTGTTAACTTACTAGTGGGCGGTGCAGTAGCTCTGTGACTAAGGATCTTCACCTGTGGCTGGAAGGTTGTCAGTTCGTACCCCACAGCTGTCAGAGGAATCCTACTCCGTTTGGCCCCTGAGCAAGGCCCTTAACCCCAACTGCTCCAGAAGCAGAAGCAGGTGTCTCATGAGCCTAACAGGAGCAGAGCTCTTCAGCTCCAGTGTTGCAAGTTGGAAGCCCTGTCTGTTCCACAGTCACATCACTACACAGCACGCTGTCCCCCATAGACCATGGGTATATACTTCATCAGTAAATCCTTTCATAACAAGGAGACCAACTGTTTATTTTGCAGGAAGCCAATGTAATCTGCACAGTACTGGAAATATTCTCTCAGACCTTAGTCCTCCAAGGTCAACCAGCCACGTTGGAATAGGGATCTACAACACAAGCTCACTCTCAAGTGGAGATGAAAAGCAGGGATCCAGACTATTTAATGAATTTACTAGAAGGTTGAAATAAATTAAAACTTCTCAAGGCAGAACTCCTCAAACAAGAAACAGCACTACAATTTTGGTTGCTGCACACTGTTAAACATCAACAACTCCCTCTTCTCAAGCCTGCTCCCAAACCTCAACAGCACCCTTTTATCCAAGTAGCCCATGTGCAACTTCCCACATTCCAATCAATCAGCCTGATCAAACACAGGTGAGCTCTTCACAAAGGTGAGTTCCCACAGCAGCCTCTAGTGGTGGCTCCTGGTCACTGCTACTTTCCAAGGCAGTCTACACCCTGCCCTTATAATAGACTTTGGTCACATACTGGTCACAAATCTAGATGTCTGCAAATGCAAGAGTTGAAACAATGTAACAAGGTGGCTTGAACAATATATCTTCTGCATTTAGTCTAATAAATCCATCTGAATGAGTATGAATTGCTCATAATTAATTGTCTTAATGTCCTTCTCAAAGCCTGCATAGGTGGCTTAAAGTGTCTGTTTTAAAAACACTGTACTTAGCTCTAAAATGTTCCTGCAAAGCAATAAATGTAAGAGACTGCAGTGCTTCATGTAATCAGGGTGTGGATAGTGAGTTCATTTTTACAAACTAGGATTCTTCCTTTGCCTAATGACTGGTTGCTCTCCTGGAATTGTGTAATTGTATAGATTTCCTGTTTTAAGTGTTTGTTTATTATTGTGGAAGCAATGAGTCAATTTAAATGCGATCTTATTAAACTAAGCATGAGCAGTGTGTTTTTAAGGTTGCACTTTGTAACAATAAATCCTGAGCCAGAATAAAGCCATGCAGTATGTGTTTATCTGTTCCTTGGTTTGTTGTCTGATGAAAAGCACCTGCTTTAGTATCGGATGCCGGTACAGAAAAAAATGGATAATCAGGGTGGCATCAAGTCTCATTGTCTTGTTGAGTCCCTGGTTCATTCTCACTGCTCAGGAAGAACTGGCAGCATTGTTTCTCCCGTTGCTGTCTTGACTATAACTGACCAGACACAGTGCTACTTCACTCCAGTTCTGGTCAGTTTAACAGCACAGCCCCTGTGACTCCCAGCCTTCTCTGCCCCACATGGACTCTGTTTGTCACAGTCCTGGTCCAGCTGTCAAAATGAGTCAACTTCTTCCTAGTGTTTCACTGGAATCACCCTGACAGTCACACACAGGATCAGGCACGGTTATCTTTTACCTCCCTAAATAAATGACTGCAAACCATCCTACTAATATGGGCCATTACAGTGTAGGTACTGGAGCCCTCTGTTCTAAATGAGATGGTTTCTGTCCTAAATATCACTGACTAGAATCCAAGAGAGCTCAGGTGCTTTATCCCGTACAACTGAACAGATTGTAGATATGTAAGAATTTTACATTTAGACCAGAGACAGCTTTTGCATAAATATTGTATTGCAGGTGATGTTTATTATCAATAAAAAAGGTTGAATTTACCTTAAATACAGTGATGCAGACAGAAAAGTCAGAGAATAAAGCAGAGATCAGAACTTCAGCTTTATGTATGAATGTCTTAGATAACAATGCACCTGTGATTAAACAAAATAAAAATCTGGTCGATCAAGTGGAAGATTAAAAAAAATAGAACTGTCTGTAATTGCACTGTTAATACAAAGTAGGTTTGAGACATGTCATGAGAGACCTCCCTGTACAGTCCTGTACAATCCTGTCCTGTATGGGACTTTGAACCTCCTGGCTCACTAACAGCACCCCGACTTCTTCTTTGGGGGCTCCTTCAGTGTGACCATGTCATCCTGCCCCTGTTCCTCACGGTCGCTCAGCATCCTGGGGAAGCAAGCACAGACGTACACTCCTCTCAGCGGGTGGGGAGGAGGTGAAGGAGAAAGCCCCCCCCCCAGCTGTGCCAGAGGCTGTAGAAAGCAGGGGGCCAAGCCTGCTGCCTCCCTGCAGTTCTGCAGTCGAGCCTCCATGTTGTCTGCACACACCTGAGCTTAGCAGTGAACTAGTACAGCCGTCCCTCTTCACACCGCCCTTGTATACCAGCGGGTTCTCCTCAGGGACAGTGCACCACAGTCCCCCTGTAACCCTCCACCCCAGTCTGAGACTCCCACAAGGACCATAGGACCACTTGAATTCTCCTCTCTGGTGAAACAATCTCATTGCCCAGCCAGACCTGCTCTCGACAAAGCGCTCTTGAGCTCCAGCCGGTGTGGCCTGTGACACGTCTCTGTGTGGCTGTGAATGTGGTCATTGAGGGGGTCAGGGCAGGGCTTACCTGGCCAGAGTCTCCATGGAGCTCGTCACGTTGTAGCCAGAGGCGGCGCTGCACTCCAGGAACTGAATGCCATATTCCTGTGTAGCAAGCCAGGGCCAAACAGAGAGGGTTGCAGAATCAGTACAGTGTTGCTCTAAAAGGTGCACATTTGGTATCTGTGTTTGGCTGAGGAGCCAGTGGGGTGAAGAATCTGTGGAATTATGACTGAATGCCTCTAATTAATAGCCCCCCTCCCCAAAAAGTAAATGACACACCAGCATGCCACAACAAATGATGTAAAGTCACGCAGCGATGTAAAGGCATGCAGCACCAAGAACAGTCAGAAAGTGATTCCTCTCACCAGAATAAACCTGCAGAATAAAGGTAACCCAGGGAAACGCCCCCCCGAGCCTCTGCAGAACATTGTGAAACTGAACTGCAAAGGAAGGAAGCTGCTCTGATACCAGGGCATCACAGAAGTTGCTGACAGCCACCACACCCCAGTCTAATAACCCGATAAAAATATACTGCTGACTGCTGGGAAGCTAGTGTTGGGTAATTTCCTGTGACAATTCGAACGAAATTATTTTTGTCCTCATACTTATTAATTGTCTTTCCTTATTGGTCTAACAACAGCTTCACACTGAGACAAAGATAATTTAAGACCATAGTTACTGCTACTGCAGCCGAAACCACAGGAAAGTTTCACGTTGCTCTGAAGTTGTATTACTTACACTAACTGTCTACTAAAAGTAAAAAGGAAGATCTCAGCAGTTTTATTTCTTTTATGGGATTAACATTTAGAGACTTTAATGTTTAGAATACAAAGCAGATGCACTGGTGGCAGACAATTCTGGTCCAGTGGTGCCATCACCTACCCTGGCTAGCCGCTCCCCTTCCTGAGGCGGGACTTCCCTTGTAGTGAAGCTGTCACTCTTGTTGCCCAGCAGCAGTATGACAACATTATCTGCGGCTCCTTCCTACAAGAACAAGACCGTTACCATGGCAGCCTCATGGACAGAACCACTCTGGACACACAGTCTCTCAGATGCACATACTGTTGGACCACATACAATGTTGACTCTGGCACATGGAAGAGTCACAGTCTGCACCAGTTGGAAAAATGGAAAAAATAAAAAATATTTGCCATTAGATTCAAAAGCTTAGTAAATTGGTCTGTCCAATTAACCCAATAAAGTGCTGGTTTAGATTGTTAATAGCTGTAGACACAACGGCACAGCAGGACAATGATTCAAGACTCCTACTCAAAATAACTGTCTTCCCAGGCCTATGCTCTCTTCCAGCAGAGACTAAATCAGGGTTGTCCGGGGATGTGAGGCCACAGCACAGGTGGATTCAGCTGTCAAACCTCCCAGCATTGACTCGTACCTGAATGCAGGTTATCCAGTAGCGAACAGCAGCAAAGCTGCGGGCAGAGCCGATGTCATACATGATCACCAGTGCGCTGGCCTTGCGCAGGAACTGCTTGGTGATGCTGTGGTACCTATGGCGACAGATGGTACAGGATCTCACAGAGAAGTACCTACTACTTTTTACTTGATGAATGAGAAGCATGAAGTGCCTCCCTTTTGTACATCACAGACTCTTTTACAACTAAAACACGAAATGCTGTATGTAATAAATCTGGAGAATGAAGATCAGGAAATCCTGGTTCCTCACTGAAATGTGACAAGTTTTCTGCCTCCTAGTTTATAAACATGTACAATCAATTGCTGTGAAAATTATTTGCTCAAATAAGAGTATTGAAACCTAGAGAATATTTACTGTTTTAGCAGTATGCTACAATACAATTGACTAAAAATATATTACTTAATGACTATTTCTAATCCTGTTAAATCCTTTTTCTAATCCTAAACCAATAAGGTATTAATAACATTCCTAACCACTCACTTAGTATATAACTACATCATAACTGCATATGACTGATCCCCAGGCAAGAGTGACACCATTCCTGAGAGTTTTGTACACAAAGAGAACCAGTCACCTCTCCTGTCCAGCGGTGTCCCAGAGCTGCAGATCAATCCGTTGCCCATCCAGGGTGAGTTTCTGGATGCAGCTGTCCATACCTGCACACAAGCACACACATGTGAGCATTGCTCCTTCACCAGAAACACCCCTGGGCAGGCACGAGCAGAGGTGCTGAGGGGTGCTCCAACACTAGCGAAGACACCCTTCACAGGTACCTCTGTGCAGGAAGATGGGCTCAGAAGCTGGGCCCGACCTCTGCCTTGATGAAGAGAACGCCCGGAATACTCACCGATGGTGGCACAGTGGTCTGCGCTGAACACCCCGCTCTGGAACCTCTTCAGGAAGCATGTCTTGCCCACGCTACTATCCCCCACCATAACCACGTTGTAGAGGCGCTCTGGGCCCAAGAGCGGGGGTGTCCATTCGCCTGGGGGGAGACAGGCAAGGCCACGAGGCTCATCACTGGCAGGGATCAAGAGTCGTCTCCCAAATCCCTCTGCCCCTCCCTGTCCTTTTGTATCCAGCTGACCTACCCTTCCTCTTCTGTCCTCTACACCTCCTCCTTTCACTTGCCCCCATGGCTCTTGGCCTTGTACTGGGACGTTCATTATTTCCACTTCCTTTCTGCCCCCTCTTCCTTCCCCTTCTTCCAGTCCTGTTGGGATGAAGTCCTCCCGTGCAGATTTCACTTCTTTACTCAGTTTGTGGTCTTTTTCCTGGATTACATCCAATCCTTGTCCTGTCTCTGTCCCACCCACAGTATGCACCACTCCTTCCTGTCCTGTCTGAGTCGTGACCACAGTGAGGATCTCCCTCTCCTGTCCTGTCTCAATCACACCCACAGTATGCACCTCTCCTTCCTGTCCTGTCTCAATCACACCCACAGTATGCACCTCTCCTTCCTGTCCTGTTTCAGTCATGCTTACAGTGAGAAACTCCACTTCCTGTCCTGTCTCAATCACACCCACAGTTTGCCCTTCTCCTTCCTGTCCTGTCTCTGTCCCACCCACAGTATGCCCTTCTCCTTCCTGTCCTGTCTCTGTCCCTCCTACAGTGAGGACCTCCCCTCGAAGTTCCTGTTTCTCCTTGACCTCTTCATGTTCTGATTCTTCTCTCTCTTCTAGTCCCCCTTTTTTCTCTTGTCCGTCTTTGACTTTCTCCCAGTGCAGTTCTAGAGCAGTTCCTGTCTCAGCTGATATCTCTCTTCCTTTCTCTGCCAGAGACTTTTTGTCTTTCTCCAGCCCTGATTCTCTCCATTCATCCCTTCTTACCTTCCCTTCCTGGCTCACCTCTTCACCCAACTCCTGCTCTTTCTGCTGAGTTACCTTTTTTCCCTGTTCTTCAGTCCAGTCAGTTTCTCTCTCCACCTTATTTTCAGTTTCCTCCTTGCTATATCTGATACTTGCTTCATCTAGGAATTCTTGCTCTACTACTTTCTGTTCTATTCCATTCTCCCTCAGTATCTCCTCTTGCAACAGACGGACTGTGACTGCAGTCCTCCCAGCTTTCTCTTCCTGGTTCTCATCTCTGATTTTCTCTTCTTTCTCTGAAGTTGTCTCTCCCTCTGCAATTATCTGTTCCTTCACTGTTTGTACCTCATTTGTCCCTTTCATAACCTCTGCTATCTCTTCAAATTCCTTCTTAATATCATCCTCATGTCCTTCTGTTACATGTTCATATTCATGCATGTCTCCTAGCAATCCCATAACTTTGTCCTGTTTGTCCACAAATGTCTTCATTATTTCCTCTTCCTGTTCTTGGACTCTGTCTTTCAGTTTGACTTCCTCTGGCAATGTATTTTGACTGAGACCCTCCTCCTCCTCTCCTCGTTGACACTCATCTCCTGAGATTGGCTCCTTTTTCTGGGATTCTTGTTCTACCCATGCTGTTTCTCCTGTTGTCGCTCCCATCTCTTCCCCGTCCTGTCCTTTTTCCAAGTCTCTTCCCTCTTCCTTTTCCTGACTTGTCACTTTCACTTTCAAGCCCTCCTCCCTTTTATACTCACTGTCTTCTTCTGTTCCTGCTTCTCTGACTGGCATCCATTTCTCTTCCCTTACTGTGGTTTCCTCTCCAGCATCTTTCTCTGTTTGCTCTTTTTCTTGCTCTTGTGTCCTTGT
This sequence comes from Atractosteus spatula, assembly GCF_055471065.1. Classification (NCBI taxonomy): domain Eukaryota; kingdom Metazoa; phylum Chordata; class Actinopteri; order Semionotiformes; family Lepisosteidae; genus Atractosteus; species Atractosteus spatula. The sequence continues at coordinate 43,141,941 of NC_142712.1, read as the reverse complement.
TATTTTTTGTTTTGATTTCTCATTTTTCTCTCTCTCTTCCTCTCTTGTCCTCTCGCTTTCTGTTTCATCCTCTTTCAGGATGTCCTCTTCCACATCTGGGTGTCTCACTTGTTGGGTTGGGTTGTTCACCATTGCAATCTCCTCACATCCTGTTTCCTTTGCTGTGTCATCTAGCTTCCTCTCGTCTGGATCAGATAATCCTTCTTCTTTTAGAAGACCTCCCTTGATTTCCTCATCTCTGCTGTAATCATCTTCTTGGAGATACTGTTCTGAAGAACCTGCCTCTTCGATCTGTGCTAGAAATACCACATGCTGGTCTTCTAGTCTTGCTTTGTCTGTCTCTGACTTCACTGTAAGGTCCAGCTTTTCCTGTCTCTTCATTTGCTTCTCTTTTTGATTACCATTTTGCTGTTGCTCTTCATCCTTGTACTCGTTCAACATGTCATCTTCCTCCTCCTCATATCTATCTTTAGCATTCCTCTTCTCCTGCTCTGTGTCCTCCATTGAGTCAATGGGGGACACTCCATCCCTCAGCATCTCCTCCTCTCGTTGAAGTGTTCTAACGTTAGTCCTTAAAGAGTTCTGGTCTAGTAGCTTCTCCATCGTTCCTTCCCATTGTTTTTCCTCTTCTCCCTGTTGCATCTCTTGTTCCATGTGAGATATTGCTCCTTTATTCTGGCCTATAACACTGGCTCCTGCTGCATGCTGTCCTATCCCTTGAGCTGTGCCCAGCAGTTCGGCTCTTACTTTCATTGCCTCCTGCTTGATCACTGGTTCTAGACTAGGATCTTGGAATTCATCATTTTCTTTTCTGATCTCCAATTCTTGAGTCTGTTCTTCTCCTGCTTTCCCCACCCAGTCATCAGATGAGCCCACTGTAGCTTGTGTGATTTCCTGGACTCCCTCCCCTAAGCCTTCCTCTCTCAATACAAATGGCTCTCCTTTCTCTCCAACACATCCGACCCCTAGATCCATACCCCTGTCTTCTTCTACCACTGTCTCCTCTTCCCGTTTATGGCATTCTTCTCCTGCTTTCTCTGCCAGTTCTCTTCCTCTATTCTCTTGTGCTTCTATCTCTCTTCCTTCTACCTCTTTCATTTCAATTTCTGCTATCTCTTTGTCTCCCCCTTCTCCTCCAGCTGTCTTTGGTTTCTCTTCCTCTCTCATTTGCTCTTGTACAGCAGCCTCACTGTCTTTTCCTTTCTCTTGCTCTCTCTTAATTTCTTTTTCTGTTTCTTCAAGCTCTATATTCCCTTCCTGATTCATCTCCATCCATCCGGTGACCTTGTGGTATCCCGTCACCACTTGCTCCTTGCTTTGTGTCACTTCTTCTCTCAGCTTCTTTTCCTCCTCCAAGAGTGAAGCATTAGCTTGGAAAATGTCTACTTCTGCAAATAATTCTATGACATCCTCACATTTACTTGCCCCTTCCTCCTCCTCAGTTATTACAATGCTCTCTTTAACATCTTCCTCTTGGCGTTTTTTGTCCATCTTCTCTTCTCCTATGCTTTCTTCTGCTCCAGCTAGTTGCTTTTCTTCTCCTTGTACTTGTGCTTTTGGTCCTAATGCTTCTTTTATTTCTCCCACTTGTCGCATTTTTCCTGATCCTCCATCTTTCCCCTCCTCTGTGCTCCTCAGTTCTTGTTTGACTTCCGTTGCTTTTGCTTCATCTCTACCTTCCTCTGCTTGTTTTTTTGTAGCTACCCCATCCTCCCCCACAAAATCTACCTGCTCCACTCTCTTTTCCTCTGCCTCACCTGATACCATCTCATCTTTCACTTGGATGTCTCCTTCCACTTCAAGGACTGTGTCTCTATCTCTTCTCTCTGTAGTTTCTCCTTTTCCTCCATTTTCTCCGTCTTTCTTAATTTCTCCCTTTCCTTCCTCACCTGATGCTCCTGGATTTGTTTGGTTTTCTGACACAATTTCTGACTCTATTAGGATTTTGTCTTCGTCTTGACTGTTCATTACCTCCACGCTTTTCTCTTCTGCCATGTGTTCTGGGGTCTCATCATGTTCTGTGTCATCTCCATGATTTCTCTGCTCTTTACCTTCTCCTTTCAACACAGCTTCCACCTCTCTCTGATGCACAACTCCTCCATCCTGCTCAGTTTCCTGCTCCATCAGTCCTTCCCTTCTTCCTCCTTCACCTTCTTCCTCTTCCTCTGTGAGATATTTCTCCTGGAGGATGTCACCTGCCAGACCTCCCAGGGCCTCCTGATCATCTCTAAGGTCTTCCATTGCTCTTGCAGCTTTCACTTCATCCAGATGTGTCTCCTCTTTCTCCTGGAATACACTCCTGTGCTCCTCTTCTTTCATCTCTACCAGTAGATCAGGATGGTCCTCCTCATTCTTTACCAGTGGTGGTCTTTCATTTTTAAATCCTTCATCTTCTTTTTGCTCATTTACTTCATCAGCTTCTCCAGAAACCTTCTGGTCCTGGACTTTTTCCTCAACCTCCTCCTTTGTTACTGTCCTTTGCAATGTTGTTCCTTCTATGTCTTTGTCCTCTGTCCTCCCTCTGTTCTCCTGCTGTGGACGATCTGTCCATGATATGTCCATTTCTATCTGCATTTCTCCAAGGTCCTCATTTTCCAGCTGGTTATTCTCTTGGCTTTTACCTTCAGCTATCCCAGGCCCATCTTTCTGAGATCTGACATCTTTGATCTCCTCTGCTTGCCCCTGTTCTTCAGTTCCCTGGTTTGTGTTTTCATCCTCTTTCTCTTCAGCTTCTCTCACTTTTCCTTCTGTGCCAAAAACAGAGACTCTTGTTTCTGTCCTTCTTGTTCCAAAGAGTGTCTCCACCTCCTTTAGTTCCAGGGATGGTATCTCACACTCTTGGTTAAAGTCTTCCACTCCCTGCTCTGTAGGTGTCTCCTCCTTGTCCTGTGTTTCTAAAGGCTCCTGTCCTTCATTCTGTGCCTCTGGTTTCCACATTGAAATGTCCACCACTGTTCCAAGGATCTGTGCAGACAGGCTGCTTTCCTCCATCTGCTCTTCCTTTGAAGATTCAGACACCCTTTCCCCTTCCTCAGCATGAAAGTCTTCGTTGTGCAAGTCCTCCTCCTTAAAATCTGTGTTATATTCCTCTCCCTGCACATCTCTCAGAATTGCTGCTCTTTCTTCGTGTCCTCTGAGCTCTTCATTCTTTATCTTCTCTTCTCTTTCTTCATTTTCACTCTCTATTTCCTCTCTTCTTCTTGCAGTCCCTCCTTTCAATTCCTCTTCCTCCAGCCTGATTTTCTGATTGTCCAATCGATCCTCTTCTTCCTCAGCTGTATCACAGCTTCCTTCTGCTGCAGTTCTATCCCTTCCTTGTAGCAATTCCATGTTTTGGTCCTCACAATAATCCAATTTGCAGGCTTCTCCTTTCAATGCAGCTTCCACCTCTCTCTGATGCACAACTCCTATATCCTGCTCAGTTTCCTGCTCCATCAGTCCTTCCCTTTTTTCTCCTTCCCCTTCTTCATCTTCCTCTGTGAGATATTTCTCCTGGAGGATGTCACCTGCCAGACCTCCCGTGGCCTCCTGATCATCTCTAAGGTCTTCCATTGCTCTTGCAGCTTTCACTTCATCCTGATATGTCTCCTTTTTCTCCTGGAATACACTCCTGTGCTCCTCTTCTTTCATCTCTACCAGTAGTTCAGCATGGTACTCCTCGTTCTTTACCAGTGGTGGTCTTTCATGTTTAATTTCTTCCTCTTCTTTTTGCCAATGTACCTCATCACCCCCTTCAGAACCATTCTGGTCCTGGAATTTTTCATCAGTCTCTTTATTTGTTACCATCCCTTCCTGTGTTAGTTCTCCCATGTCTTTGTCCTCTGTTTTCCCTCTGTCCTCCTGTTGTGGAAGATCTGTTCTTGATATTTCCATTTCTATCTGCATTTCTCCAAGGTCCTCATTTTCCAGCTGGTTATTCTCTTGGCTTTCACCCTCAGCTATCCCACACCCATCTTTCTGAGATCTGACGTCTTCGATCTCTGCTTGTCCCTGTTCTTCATCTCCCTTGTTTGTGTTTTCATCCTCTTTCTCTTCAGTTTCTCCCACTTTTCCTTCTGTGCCGAAAACAGAGACTCTTGTTTCTGTTCTTCTTGTTCCAAAGAGTGTCTCCACCTCCTCTAGTTCCAGGGATGGTATCTCACACTCTTGGTTAAAGTCTTCCACTCCCTGCTCTGTAGGTGTCTCCTCCTTGTCCTGTGTTTCCAAAGGCTCCTCTACTTCCTTTTGTGCCTCTGGTTTCCACATTGAAATGTCCACCACTGTTCCTAGGATCTGTGCAGACAAGATGCTTGCCTCCATCTGCTCTTCCTTTGAAGTTTCAGACACCCTTTCCCCTTCCTCTGCATGAAAGTCTTCACTGTGCAAGTCCTGCTGATTAAAATCTGTGTTATATTCCTCTCCCTGCACATCTCTCAGAATTGCTGCTCTTTCTTCGTGTCCTCTGAGCTCTTCATTCTTTATCTTCTCTTCTCTTTCTTCATTTTCACTCTCTCTTTCCTCTCTCCTTCTTACAGTCCCTCCTTTCAATTCCTCTTCCTTCAGCCTGGTTTTCTGATTGTCCAATCGATCCTCTTCTTCCTCAGCTGTATCACAACTTCCTTCTGGTGCAGTGCTATCTCTTCCTTGCAGCAATTCCATGTTTTGGTCCTCACCATAATCCAATTCGCAGGCTTCTCCTTTCAACACATCTTCCACCTCTCTCTGATGCACAACTCCTCTATCCTGCTCAGTTTCCTGATCCATCAGTCCTTCCCTTCTTCCTCCTTCGCCTTCTTCCTCTTCCTCTGTGAGATGTTTCTCCTGGAGGATGTCACCTGCCTGACCTCCCATGGCCTCCTGATCATCTCTAAGGTCTTCCTTTGCACATGGAGTTTTCACTTCATCCTGATATGTCTCCTCTTTCTCCTGCAATACACTCCTGTGCTCCTCTTCTTTCTTCTCTACCAGTAGTTCAGCATGGTCCTCCTCATTCTTTACCAGTGGCGGTCTTTCATGTTTAATTCCTTCCTCTTCATTTTGCCAATGTAAATCAACAGCTTCTGCAGAACACTTCTGGTCCTGGACTTTTTCCTCAACCTTCTCCTTTGTTACGGTCTTTTCCAATGTTGTTCCTTCTATGTCTTTGTCCTCTGTTCTCCCTCTGTCCACCTGTTGTGGAAGATCTGTTCTTGATATTTCCATATCTATCTCCATTTCTCCATGGTCCTCATTTTCCAGCTGGTTATTCTCTTGGCTTTCACCCTCAGCTATCCCACACCCATCTTTCTGAGCTCTGACGTCTTCGATCTCTGCTTGTCCCTGTTCTTCAGCTCCCTTGTTTGTGTTTTCATCCTCTTTCTCTTCAGTTTCTCTCACTTTTCCTTCTGTGCCAAAAACAGAGACTCTTGTTTCTGTTCTTCTTGTTCCAAAGAGTGTCTCCACCTCCTTTAGTTCCAGGGATGGTATCTCACACTCTTGGTTAAAGTCTTCCACTCCCTGCTCTGTAGGTGTCTCCTCCTTGTCCTGTGTTTCCAAAGGCTCCTCTACTTCCTTTTGTGCCTCTGGTTTCCACATTGAAATGTCCACCACTGTTCCTAGGATCTGTGCAGACAGGATGCTTTCCTCCATCTGCTCTTCCTTTGAAGATTCAGACACCCTTTCCCCTTCCTCAGCATGAAAGTCTTTGTTGTGCAAGTCCTCCTCCTTAAAATCTGTGTTATATTCCTCTCCCTGCACATCTCTCAGAATTGCTGCTCTTTCTTCGTGTCCTCTGAGCTCTTCATTCTTTATCTTCTCTTCTCTTTCTTCATTTTCACTCTCTCTTTCCTCTCTCCTTCTTACAGTCCCTCCTTTCAATTCCTCTTCCTTCAGCCTGGTTTTCTGATTGACCAATCGATCCTCTTCTTCCTCAGCTGTATCACAGCTTCCTTCTGCTGCAGTTCTATCCCTTCCTTGCAGCAATTCCATGTTTTGGTCCTCACCATAATCCAGTTCGCAGGCTTCTCCTTTCAACACATCTTCCACCTCTCTCTGATGCACAACTCCTCTATCCTGCTCAGTTTCCTGCTCCATCAGTCCTTCCCTTTTTTCTCCTTTGTCTTCTTCATCTTCCTCTGTGAGATATTTCTCCTGGAGGATGTCACCTGCCTGAACTCCCAGGGCCTCCTGTTCATCTCTAAGGTCTTCCATTGCTCTTGCAGCTTTCACTTCATCCTGATATGTCTCCTCTTTCTCCTGGAATACACTCCTGTGCTCCTCTTCTTTCATCTCTACCAGTAGTTTAGCATGGTCCTCCTTGTTCTTTACCAGTGGTGGTATTTCATTTTTAATTCCTTCCTCTTCTTTTTGCTCGTATACTTCATCAGCTTCTTCAGAACCCTTCTGGTCCTGGACTTTTTCCTCAACCTTCTCCTTTGTTACGGTCTTTTCCAATGTTGTTCCTTCTATGTCTTTGTCCTCTGTCCTCCCTCTGTTCTCCTGCTGTGGAAGATTTGTCCATGAAATTTCCATTTCTATCTCCATTTTCCCCAGTTCCTCATTTTCCAGCTGGTTATTCTCTTTGCTTTCACCCTCAGCTATTCCAGGCCCATCTTCCTGTGATCTGACGTCTTCGATCTCCTCTGCTTGTACCTGTTCTTCAGTTCCCTTGTTTGTATTTTCATCTTGTTTATCCTCTGTTTCTCCCACTTCTCCTTTTGTGCCCAAAAACAGGACTCTTGTTTCTACTCTTCTTATTCCATAGTATGTCTCTTCCTCTTCTACTTCCAGGGTTGTTATCTCATCCCCTTGGTTAAAGTCTTCCACTCCCTGCTCTGTAGGTGTCTCCTCCTTGTCCTGTGTTTCCAAAGGCTCCTCTACTTCCTTCTGTGCCTCTGGTTTCCACGTTGAAATGTCCACCACTGTTCCTAGGATCTGTGCAGACAGGCTGCTTGCCTCCATCTGCTCTTCCTTTGAAGTTTCAGACACCATTTCACCTTCCTGGTCATGTAAGGCCTCATTATGCAAGTCCTCGTCTTTAAAATCCGTGTTATATTCCTCTCCCTGAACATCTCCCAGAATTGCTGCTTTTTCATCATGGCCCCTGAGCTCCTGATTCTTAGTTTTCTCTACTCCTTCCTCATTTTCACTCTCTCTTGCCTCTCTCCTTCTTACAGTCCCTCCTTTCAATTCCTCTTCCTCCAGCCTGGTTTTCTGATTGTCCAATCGATCCTCTTCTTCCTGTGCTGTGTCACTATTTCCTTCTGCTGCAGTGCTACCCCTTTCCTCTGGTTGTGCTTCTTCCAGTGTGACCTCTGTCTCTCCCAGTTTTGGCTCTTTGCCATTATCTGAACTTTCTCGCTCCTGTTCTTCTCCTGTGTCAGCCTCTGTTTCCTCTATCTGTTCCTGCTGCTTTTCCTTGACTCTCTCTTTTTCCTGCTCTGTATCAGACAGCTGTCCTGCAACCTCACCCTCTCCTATATAATCTTCCTCATTCTCATCCTCTTCTAGTATGGGGTACAGGTCCTCTCCCAGTATCTCAATTATCTCTTTCTCTGGTCCTAACATTCTTCCCCCAATGTGCCAGAAGATGTCCTCTTCGTCTGGGATCTGTTCCTTCTCAAACAGACCTTCATCTTCTGTCCAGTCTTCATCTTCAGTGAATTCCTGTTTCTCATCCCATTTCTCCTCAGTCCCTCTCTCTGTGCAAAATGTCTCGTCTTCCTCAATTCCACCATCCCTGTCCAATCCGTCTTCTTCCAATATTTCATCCTCATCTTTTGCTCCCACTTGTTCACTTCTTATCTCTTCTTCCTCTTCTTCGTGTTCTTCCACTTGCTTGTCTTTCTGGCTAACTGATTCTGCAGTTTCTCTCTCCTCATTTAACTCCATTTCCCTTCCAATGTCCCTGTCTCCTCCTAATATTTCCCCTTCCAAGACAGCTTCCCTATGCAGCTCCTCTCCCTGAGCCTGAGTCTCCTTCTCACCTTCCTCTGGCTGAGTCTCTGTTTCTTGCTGTTCGAGAAACCCCTGCCTCCCCAGCCTCTCCCCCAGAGTGTCCTGCCTGTCTGCATGTCTGAGCGGTTCTTTGAGAATGACTGTCTTGCTCTCTTTTGTCTGTTGGATTTCATTTTCCTCAGCCTCCTCCCTCTCCAGCTCTACTTTGACCACTGATCCCCCTCCCTGAACATCTTTGACTTTTGACTGTTTAATCTCTGTTTCTTTATCCTTAGATCTTTCTTGCACAACACCCTCAGGCTCTGGGCTGTCTATCTCCCACTCCATTCCCTCTGACCTTTCTGTCTCCTGTTCTTGGTCTTCTGACCTCTCTGTCTCACTTTCTTCAATCTCCATCTTGTCTGTTTCTCTGTCTTTGACCCCTGGCCCATCTGCCTCTCCTTCTCTGATTCTTGTCTTATCTGTATTGCCCTCCTTAGCCTCACCAGATTGTGTTTCATTTTGTGTGAAGCCTGCTTCTCTCGGCTCTCTCCACAATCCTTCCTCATCTCTGATCTCCCTCATCGGCCTGGATGTTTGCTCTTCCTGTCTGTCTCCCTCTGCTTCCACTTCCTCAGTCTCTGGTTGTAATCTACACTCCTCTCGTTCTCTTGGTTCCTCTCCTCTCTTCATAATCTGCCCATCCTTCATCTCTCTGCTCTCACCCTCAACGCTTTCTCTGTCTCGCTCCCCTTTCTCTTCGGCCTCCCTCTCCTCCCCTCTTCTTTCATCCTCCTTTCTCTGTCCTCTCTCGTCCTCTGTCATGCTGTGCAGACATTCCTCTGTATCTCTGCTTTCCCCCTTCTCTCTCTCTCTGTTCTCTCCCACTGTTTCCGGGTTTTTCTCTTCTGTCTCTCTCCTTCCGCTCTCCTCTTCCTTACTCTGTGCCCCTCTCTCCTCCTCCCTGGCCTTCTTTTCCTCTTCCTCCCAGAGTACCTCCCCTTCGAGCAGCCTGCCTGTCTGGCTCTGCACGATTAGGTCAGGCAGAGGATCTTCCTCTATCGAGATCACTCGCGTTCGGTGACCTGATGTCCAGTCTGTGGGAACTTTCACTTCAGGAGGCCTGCTGCAGAGAGAGAGAGGCAGAGAACTATGTAAATCTGTTTCACTGTCAGGCTCTTCCATATGGACATTCATGGATATCCAGCTTCCCCAAACACAGTGTCCTCCTTAGCCAACCTTGAGAACATCAGTGCACTCTGAAAGGATTTGGTGCCATTTCTTACTTTAAAAGCATCTAGCTTTATTTTTTTAACAATGCATAAGGCTCTGTAAAAATTGGACTAACAGTCAACAGCCCAGTGCTGTCTTTCTGTGCTCACCTTACACAGTGATTCCAGTGAGTGGAATGTTCTAGCACATTGTGTCTAAAGAACTACTTTACATGTTCAGGAGGATGAGGAGTTCAATGTATTTTCATATGATTGTTGGATATTGGATACAAATCATTGCTGAAGGCCTAGAATATATGTAACAGTTTTAGAAAATAAATGTACTCTTCCCTAGAAGTACAGCTACTGCCACATACTAATGGTAGTGAGTGTAGTAGTGTTTCTATTTAGTCAGCACAGGACAGACTCAGATCGTCCTGAGTCCACATTCCACATTCCACATGCTTTCCCCATGTCGCACAAGAAAATGGACCCAGGCTTTAAACAGTCACCACCCCATGCCAAAGGAAGGACATTGGGGTGAAGGGTGTCTATACACCCTGCAGAGTCTAAGGATCTGAGGTACACACGAGCTGGGGGCTGTGCAAGAAAACGGTCACTGCACCCAGCTGCAAAGACCCCTTTAAAAACCCAAATGCAGTCTCCTCCTCACCCTGCAGGGGGCTCCTGTGCCAGGTATTTCCCCAGCTCTGAACCGGCTCTCAGCAGCTCTGCTGGCTTCCTGCAGGATGACTCCTTCTCATCCCAAACTGTGCATTTTGAATCTGCCATCTGGGAAAAAGACACAAAATGGTAAAACAGCCTCCGCTTACCCCTGGGAGCACTCCTGCAGAACTGGCTATCCTCTGTTTATTTTTCTCAGGAGATTCACGTTTCTGGGTGTCTCCCTGATGCTCTGCTCAGGAGAGTTCAGCCCTGCTCTTTCAGTGATAAGGGTGAAAGTGCCCCGACCCCTTCTGAAAACCACTGCCCCCCACCACCCAAGTGAAAACACTCCCTGTGGCTTCAGCAGCTTTTACACTGGCAGGCCTGCATCCAAATTTCTCCAAAAGACTCACTCTTGGACAGTGGACAATGTTACACCAAGTGAAAAAAAAGTGGCTTTGCAGTTTTTATGGGAGTTAAACACCAAGGTTTTAGACATTGATCTATAATTGCAAATAACCAGGCTCCCACATCACTAAAGGGCACACTAGTCACTGAAGCTACTGCACTGACCTATACAGTAAATAGGCAGTGACCTTGGTCACATCACACTCTGTGCATATTTTTATTTTTGCAAAATCGTTTATATTTTGTCAGCCTGCTGTGATAACAAGTGTGTGAACAAGTGTAGGCTTTAAATAAAAATAGATTTGGTTCAACTAGCTGTACATTTTAAAATTAGTAGCAGTCAGTGTGTTTTCTCACATCCGTGTGGTTCTGTGAGGCAGCGCAGGCACACACAGGTCTGTATGGCAGGAAGGAGCTGCTGCAGATGTGCACAGCGGACAGCTGCTGTGCAGGCAGCTGTTCCCTCAGCCATCTGGTAAGACCCCCAGCACTCCCAGCAGCCCGGGTGCCAGACAGCTCTGCTCAGTGCACAAGGCTGTTCCACCTGTTTAACTGCACGGTTTAGCTTCACTACATTCGTGGCAGTAATATTTTCACTTCAACCACCAGGAGGCAATATAATTCCACAAACCCAGGTAGCTCATCATTCACTGCATTAGACAAGGAAAGCAAAACTTGTAAAGCGCAATACTGGAACAAGTAAATAAGTATCATTCGTTCAATAAGATGTTTCGCTTTCCTCCTGCTGTTTTCTGATAGCATCACATCCTAAAATCTCTCCCATGTCACTCCCCCTCACTCTCCTAACTGCAGAGGCCACACTCAGTCAGACAACACGACCCTGTCCTGCTCTTCTCACAGTAGTTACAGAAAGAATGACACTACGTTACCTCCGGTCTGGACGCTGTCTCCAGCTCCCTGAAGCTTTGCTCAGCATCTCTGAGGCAGATAGAATGTAGGCATCTTTAGAAGTTGAAAGCATTTTTTCACGCCATATTTAAATAAAAATCCATTATCTATAATCACCTCTGAGGACAGACAGTCGCACCCTGAGGCTTTCTGATTTCTCTTTGGAGCAGAGTGGGGGTCTATTAAAGGCTGGGCTTCCCAGACCCTTGTTACACAACAGAGCATTTCACTGAACTAAATTGAATTTCTGAGTAATTTCACAATTTTGCTGTGGTTAAATGTCTCATTTAGTAAATAATTAGCTCAATTTTGTAATAGGATTCCTTGATGTCTTGCAAAGTCAAGCGTTGTACAGACGCACCAATATTTCTGAATCTGTACTATAGGTGGCACAGAAATCCAAAACATTTTTTCTCAGGTTCAATCATTCTGCACGTGTGTGTGTGTGTGTGTGTGTGCTGGGATTGGGGGTCTCACCGCGCCTCTACCGCAGCAGGGAATCTGGGCTGGTGCTGTGCTACGGAGCTGCGCATGTCCCGGACACGGCTCTGCGCCTCCTGCAGCTGAGCACGGATCCTTTCCAGCTGCCCCTCCAGCTCTCGGTTTGTCCTGCGCAGCTCCTTATTCTCCGAGCTGGTCTGCCGCTGCTGGCTGCGCAGCTGGTGTAGACTGTCCTCCAGCTGCAAGACATTGACACTGCTATTAGCTTAGGCCAACAAGCACTCTCAGAGCAAAAACACACAGCAGGGATTCACTGAGCTTCACAATGCACTGCATCTGCATTCAACCCTAGGGGACTGCAGAATGTATGATTGCACTAGGACACTATACTGTGCTTGCTCTATGCCAGAAGCTGTCCACAGAAAGAAATCATTGCTTGCCCTGGTGGTTGTGTGTGTTAAGTCTTTCCTAATCATTGACCCACAATGAAACCTCAACAACGTTTGGTATTTGCACAACAACACATAAAAGAGATCAGTTATGTGCCTGGAGGTGAGCCACAGCGCAGACACCAGCAAAATTCCACATGGACACAAGTCACAGTGAAAGATAAAGAAACAGTGGTGCACATTCAACAATACTCCCCAACCAGCAGCATCTGAAGGTCTACAATCCCATGTAGTGAGGCACGCGAGGACTGACAGCTCCTGTCCCACAGTCCCAACAGTCTCACAGTCCCCCAGTCCCCCAGTCCCACATCCCCCAGTCCCATAAAGCCCCAGTCCCCCACTCCACCAGTACCCCAATCCCACAGTTCCAACAAACCCAATGTTCCACATTTTCCCAGTCCCCCATCCCACAGTCCCACAATTCCAACAGGCCCACAGGCCCATAGCTCCTGTCTCACCTGGAGACAGGCTTCTGGGCCATCCAGGACTACCACTACACAGAGGTAGCAGCGGCACAGTTTCATGCCACATGGTCCTCCTGCAGCCTCCAACAAGAGCTTGTTCTTGAACTCATGGCCCCAATGCACCATGTCAGAAAGCTGCCCCTCTTAGGGCCTGTCTGAGACCCCATATTACAGGCCCTTAGAAACTGCGCCACTGTGGGTCTCTAGTTTGTTATTTCCTCTCGCTGAGTAATTCTCTGTGTGGTTCGTAATGTCAGATCACGACTGTGATAACCCAACCTCATGCATAGCAAGAGGAGCTGCTGAGAAAGTGGCTGTTTCACAGTGGTCGGCAGAAGTGATCTTGAAAGACTTAAACTATTTACTGGTCTCCGACCGCAAGAACCCAAGAAACTTTGAAAGGAACTGAAAGCTGTGGGATCAAATCCCAGCTGGGGACACTGCTGCTGCACCCTTTAGCAAGGGAACCATACCCAGACTTCTCCTGCAAACCCCGGTGTACTGTACATACAGGTGGCACACAACCTAAAAGGGCTGCTTGCCCTCCTCTTATTTGTAACCTTCCTTTTGATCTTACATGCTCTTTCTCACCTCCCACTTCCCTTCATACACTCTTGGCTTGCACCCCAGCTGTGTATTAACACTATTCTTCTCTCTCCTTTCAATTTCAGACTGATCCCGCCCTGCCACTGAGGCCACGCCCCTTGAGACTCCACCCTCTCAAAACCCGCCCCCAGGCCCCTGCCCCAGTCTTCCCTCACCTCATTCTGGACCTCAATTAGACTTTGCATCTCGCTGGTCTTCTTCTCCAACTCCCTCTGCAGCTCTGTCCTCTGGGTCCGACTCTTCTTAAAGCTCTGCCAAACAACCAGACTGGCTGTCACTCTCCCGATCACAGACAGCTCAGCAGGAATGGTAAACCGGTTTTAGTTCCCAGCACATGATGGCTGAGCTGTTGTATTGGCCCATAATTCACTTCTCTGAGCTAAGGAACATGGTGAGTCTGGACTGAAGAAGCTCAGGGAACTGCTGGGACAACACACCACTGCTAAGAGATAATATACTGTGCAAAACAAGGGAAATAAAGGGCTCTGTCTCCTCTGCATGTTCGACACTGCTGGGGTTATCAGAAGAGTGAAGTGTTAAGAGCAAAGCTCAGAAACGTCTAATGAGAGCGATCAGGGAAATCTGTGTTTTCAAGGCCAGCGTCAAACATTGTCTCAGCCTGGGTGGATGTAAAGAATAAACTCCAGAGCACCTTCACAGGTGTTAACACCAAACTTCACGTATCGTTAACTCCATTCACCAAATGTGAAATAAATAAAATGTGTATTTGTAGGACTTGTGGATTAATGTTCACCCTTCCTCCCCCAGCATAAGAGATTTGTAAACACGCTGTGGCTCAGTTTGACACTGAGGAAGTCTGAGGTGTTAAAACATCAGAACGTGTTTTCCCACGTTCTAAGAGCTTAAATCCCCCTGTGAAACGAACACACTGCGGCTCAGTGCGGAGCTCTCAAGCAGTTTGATCGTGGGTATCAAGGGGCGCTGCACACCAACCTCACTGCGCACTCTCTCCTTCTCCTGGCTGATTTGATGCTCCATCTCCTCGTACAGCTGCTGCACCCCCTGGTTGTGCTCCAGGATGCGCCTGCAGAGGGTTTGAGATAGAGCAAAAGAGGGACAGAAGAAAGATGGAAGAGAAAGGAGGGAGAATGGCAGAGAAAGAAATGCACAGAGACAGGAAGAGAGGAAGATCAGAACAGGCTGGATTGCACTGGCTAGCTAGTAATTGGAGTTACATGACTACCTACAGACTTTGGTTAGGATAGTTTCACTTCTGATAGCACTATATATTTCAAACCAACTTCTCTCTAAGTGTAATTAATAATGTTCTATATTCCCCAGCAGGTGCCACACCCAAACAGCCCTGTAGACCATGGTATGTTAGTGAGGACACAAGTTTTAAGGTGCTAAATGTAGTAGCATGTACATTCTGGTAAACGGGTGTTCAAAGAGACCCACTTTTTCAGCGTCAGCTCCAGGGTCTCCTTCTCTTGTTGGGCTGCCCGGATCTGGGCCGTCACCTTGGCGACAAACTCTTCCAGGTTGCTGAGGAGGTGTGGCTCGTTGTGTCGTAGCTCCTCCCACAGCTTCCAGATCTCTAATTGGCTGTCCATTCAAGAAGGAAAAACAGGAAAGAGACTGAATTTGGACAGGTTGTGGGAATTCATGCTGGATCTTTAGCACACATACTTCCAAGTTCACAAGTGCATATGCCCACAACTTTCGTGCTCGTTCTTCATCTCTTACTCCTGCAGCAGGTTGTGGGCTCCCAGGTTGTCCATCATGGAGAGGAAGTGCTGCCTTTCCTCGTCATCCACATCCTCTGGCGGCACAGAGCTCTGTGACTTGTAGACTAAGGCAACAGGGGTGGATTTTGGATTCTTCTGGGACTCCAGGAATTCTCCTGCAGAGAGGAAGAGTGAGCAAGAGGAGGAGGTTAACTAGTGTAAGAACCGTATGAACATCTGGTGTGAGATTTGCACTACCGGTCCTCTATGTAATGTTCTGATTGGAGCACAATAGTTTGCTGAGTTAGATGACCATGAGCTCAGATGAAACCAGAGGCCACGTGTCCCCCTGGCACATGGTTCTCACCTGCACCATAATCTCTAATTACTCTAATTACCAATGTGGTGAACAGCAATGAGGAATATATATTAATGTGCTTGACCACAGATGCAGCTGCTGAAGGTCGTAGTCAGTAAGGTTGCAGTTCCAGGGCTGATCATTTCTGTAGTAATTACAATCTTTATTTAATCACTTAATTGATGTAATTATTTGTCAAAACTGCACTTTGGTCTCATTAGCACTGATATAATAAACTCTCCTGACAGCTGAGACCTTGGATTATTATAAAGATGTGCTGATAGCCAGATGAGCTGTGTTACTCACGGATGCCTGTGCTGAAGTCCTGGTGGGTGACCAGCCCATCACCATCTCTGTCCAGCCCATCAAACACCTGCTGTAGCTCCCTGGCACTGAGACCCAGCTCTCCGCCCAGCTCCTGGCACACAGGGACAGGGGTCACCACACAGACAAACAGCCAGAGCTGCCCCAGCACCTCTCAGAGCAGTCCTTCTAAGGCACTTTCCCACAATCGTTTATTAGAGGTGAACAAACTCCTAATACTGCAAAACCCAAAACATGTATTTGTACACTCTCTCTCAAATTAACAGCTTGCTAGATTAACATGACACATTATTGCACCTCCCACTTATTAGGAAAAAAACTGTAACTTTGCAACCAGATGATAGGTTTGCACTAGGCAGAAGCCAGATAAGAAGCCGCCATCACCTGATGGGTTAGAAGTCTCGGTTTTGGGACCAAGTTTTAAATTAGTCTGAGCTTTAGCAAGTTTCAAGTGGAATTTATTAATAACACCCATTTGTGTTATTTAAGTATTAACATGTTTCAAACATTGATTTTAATCAGTTATCCAGGAAACCCAACAGGAAGAGGATGATGCTGCACATGACCGGGTTTACTCCTGAGGCCAACCACAGAAGCTGCAGCCCAGCACGATACAGCTGAAGATGGAGTGTTTATTTTTCTTTTCTATTATTTCAAACTTCATCGTTTGTGATCCATGAATTCAGCTTCCATGAATGGTGAATTGTGCAGCACAGTATTGCCATGAGGTAAAACTACAGCAGCACCCTGGGCTTCCTCCCAGCTCCTCTGAGCCTTACCTGCATGTCCTCGCGCGTGATGAAGCCCTTCTCCTCCCGGTCCCAGCTGTGGAAGATCTCCTGGATCTTCTGTAGGATGTCCATGATCTCTGCATCCTCCTCGCCGCTTTTCTCCATAATCTGCCCCAGACCCCTCTCCCGCTTCCCTCCTTCCGAGTTTCCATGAAGTCCTGGCTGTGTGCGGAGACCCCTGCGGCTGGAGCCCATCTTCTTCCTCCTCTCCGCTGGGGCTGCATGTTCACGTGACCCCTCTTTCTCTGCCTTTAGGGGTTTGGAGAGCTCTGCTGCATGGGGTTCTTTACTGGGGGCGCTATCCTCAGCTTTCCTTGACAACTCGGGGTTTAGGGATGGCTGGGAGTCAATCATAGGGGTAGAATCCTGGGCTTCTTGCCTGCCTGTCATCTCCAGGTGCTCCGCTGTACTCATTTCCCTCTCTCCTGCAGCCTCTCCCTCTTCCTGTCCCTTGTCCTGCTGTGACCTCTCAATTACTTCATTCCTGCTTTCCTCTGCCCCTCTCCCCCTCTCTCCTTCTTTCTCCTGCCACATCTCTCTCTCTTCTCCAACATCACTCACCCCTCCCAGGCCCTTCCCTGTCGTTCTGCCCTTGCGCGTGGAGCCCAGCTTCCTCTTCCGCTCTTCGAGAGACGGTGCTTTGTGGGAGTCTTCCTCTGGAATCTCTGAGGCTTGTGATGGAGGGGGGCTGTGAGTGTGGGAGGTATCCTCAGTTTTCTCTGAGGGAGCTAAGCTCTGTGACTGTTGGGGCTTGTCATCAGAGCTGAGATTCCCAGAATCCACCTTCTGATCACAGATGTCTGACAGGATGGCCTCTGGTGTGTGGTCTGGACTCTGTGGATCTCCTGGTAAGGACGTGACAGAGAGCTCATTTTCCTCCAGTAGAAGCCCAGAGGTCTGTGATTGCCTGTCCTCCTGTTCAGAGGTAGAGTTGCCCTGACTATCATGAGGAGTTTGTCCTTCCCCTTCTCTGTACCCAGACTCTGCCCTCCTCCCTGTTGTCTTCTCATGGGGCTCCTTACCCAATACCCCCTCTGCCCTTATCTCCTCTCTCTCTTCCAGTTCTACCTCTGCATTTCCTAATTGCTCACAAGTCTCTCTCTCCCTCACCACATCCCCTAACTCTGCTCCGTCTCTTTCCAACTTCAGACCTTCCTCTCCCTCAGCCATGCCTCCCAGAACCTCCTCTGCTCCCTCTCCTGTCTCTTCCCTCAGCCGCTCCGGGCTGCCCTCTCTCTCGTGCCCTGTCTGTTGGCCCCTCCGGACCTTGCGGGTTGAGCCCATTTTCTTCTTCTTTCCAAGATAGGGAGCTCCTTGCTCCTGCTCTTCTGCCCCCTGTTGTACAGAGTGCTTTGATTGATGGTGTAGGAGATCAGGAGTGGTGTCCTTTTCATTCTCAATGCTATTGGAGCTCTCTGATTGTTTGGTCTGGTCAGCAGAGGTAGAGTCCAGGGATTGATGGAGCTGTAGCATATCAGTAGCACCTTCAACTTCTTCACAATGCAAAGCTCCCTCAACCTTATCTGCATTAGCTGAGCTATCTGAACACAAAAGTTCTAAGGTGAGGCTTGTAACACCAGGCTCTTCCTGAGAAGCAGGACTTAATGATGGCTGATTCATCCAGGGACCTTTCAGATCATAAACGTCTGACTCTGTGGCCTCTTGCGTGTGACCTGGACCCTGTGGATCTGCTGGGAAGGACGTGACAGGGAGTTCATTTTCCTCCACTAGAAGCCTGGAGGTCTGTAATTGACTGTTTTCCAGTGCAGAGGTAAAGTTGTCATCACTTATTTTGTTCTCTGAGCTCCCTGGTTGATCAACTGGGAAGGTGTCTTCAGGTTTGTCGATGTCCATCATGATCTCTGACTCCAGAATGTGGCTGCTGTAATCCTGTGCTGGGTGGTGCTCCTTGTCTAGTGTGGCATCAGAGTCCTGTGCCTGAGGAGGTGGCCCTGTGATTAGGGCTGTGCTGTCTGGAGGGTTCTCAGGGCTTTGGTGTTGTGGAGTGGAGACCATGTCCTCCAGTTCAGAAACGGTGAGCTGATCTGGGTGGAGCTCCAGGGCCTGAGATGAGGGATGTTCTCTATCACTGTGGACAGAATTCTCTGATTGGTCTGCATGGTGAGTGGTGGCTGTGTTTCCAGATTCTGAGCCCAGTAGTTGGTGGTGTTTCCCTGTTAATATAGTTTTCTCAGTAGGCACGGGATAAACTGATTGGCTAAGCTTGGGACTTTTGGGTGGTTTCTCTGGCTCCTCATTAAGCATGGAGGTCTGGGGTTGGTGAAGCTGTAATGATAGCACAATGCTTTGGGTGTCTTCTGATGGCAGAGATCTCTCTGACTGATGGAGCACAACAACTGAGGCAGTAGTCTCTCTCCCTGTGTGCTCCGCTCCTCCTTCACTCCTCTCTTCACTCTCCTCTCCAAGCTCATCGGGGGACTCGTCTCCCATTCGGCCTCTTTGTCTGCCTCGCAGGCCCCGGCGTGTTGACCCCAGCTTCCTCTTTCTCTCTGACAGGCTGGAGACCTCATGTTCTGCCTCCTGTTGCTGCAAAGGGGGTTCTGATTGCTGGACCTGGGTAAGAGGCCCGGTGTCCACAGATATCGCACTCGGGACAGAGCTCTCTGATTGGTGGAGCCAGCCAGCAGAGGCTAACTTCTTAGGTTCTGAGCTCTGTGAATGTTTGGGCTCCGTAGAAGCCGTCAACCTCTCTGATTGGCCGGGCATCGATGTGGGGGTGGAGCTTTTCTCTCTTCCCACTGGCCCTGTTTCCTTGCTTTCTCCCCTCTCTTCCTCCCCCAGTATCTCCAGCCCCTCCTCCAGCCTCTCTTTCCCCGTGAGGTTCCGAAGCCCCTTCCTGCTGGAGCCCATTCTCCGGCTCTTCCGGCGGTCTGACATCGTGCTCCTGGGGGATCTGTTCACAATCCTGGGGAGGAACACAGACTGGTCACACCTGGACGCACAGCAGGCTCAGGGTTTTCCCATCTTCATTCTGGCTGGCCTCTAAAAGACGTAACTGGACTAATTGCTGTGCTGAACCGGAACAAGCTGATTTCCACTGCTCCCTTCACAAACTTCTTAAATCTACCATTAAACTCTGCAAGAGCGTGGCTCTCCAAGACTTGGGAGGCAGATCAAATCTACAAAGTAAATTGTTCTAAACTCCTTTGTACTAACCAGATCTAACGCAGGCATCAACTTTTCACATTCAAATACAGTACGATGTTAAAAACAGGAGCCAGAAAGTTTCAATATTAGAATTCTGTAAGACAAATGACTCAGCGTGATGGTTCTGTTTTTCCAACTCCCACTCAGAACACACTGATTGATGATGACCTTTCTGCCATGTCTGCTGAGAAGTAGCTCCCTGGAAATTGCATTAGTAATATAAAATTTATTACCATGTAACTGTACCATATTATCACTATAGCACCACAGAGATAGAGAGAAACTTGAACACCGCAAAACCCCAATAGTCCCTTATTTCCTTTGCTTCTTTCTCCGTTTTGACATAAGAGCTATCAATCAATTAATCTACCCAACAATTAACGCTGTGCCCTTCAGAAAGAGGCCGGCGTGGGGAATGGCGTCACCATGTGAAAGGAACAGGTTAAAAGGCTGAAAAGGAAAGAAAAACACATTTCAGTTGTGCAGCCTGGGGAGGTTAGCACACAGACTAAAACATTGTGGTTCTTCCTCTTCCTTATTTTTTCAGCCTGGAATCAACCTCTTGTATTTACAGGTGTGGTGCACTGGAGAGCCACAGATTTAATAGACAGGCCTTAGAGAAGGATTTCGTCAGAGGCTTGAACCCCTTCCCAGCACTCCAGCTTCATGGGTGCAGTGCCAAGCCCAGGGCTGCTTCTGTGACCAAGAAAATCTGCTCGACAGCAGGCAGTCTGAGAGTGCAGGGCGCACTGCTGGAGTCATGCTCCTGAAATGACACTAACTGTTGTGTAGAGAGCCGTGATAGTTGTGTGCACTGCACTCCTGTGTGTAGCTGGTGTGTAGAGAGCTGTGATCGTTGTGTACACTGCACTCCTGTGTGTAGCTGTTGTGGTTCCAGGATCCCCACCTATGATGAAACGTGAAGCCAGCTGTATTCTGTCTAAAGCTGTAGAGAAGCGTTAATATTCTGGTTTAGAAAACCAGCCTCATGTCTGCCTTCACCTGAACCTTATCCCAGAAATTCCTGCTCCAGGGAGGTTCTGATTGGCTGCTGAGATGCACAAGGAATGGGCTCCTCTCAGCTCTGGGTGTCTCAGGTGGTCTGCAGCACTGTGCAGTCCTGTGACCTGCCCCTGGGCTGGTATCATTTACTTCAGATTCACTTACGGGGCAATCCTGAAACTTCTTTCTCGCCTGGAACTCAAACAAGCCAAGGGCAGAGTCAAAGACTGCATCTGCTCTAAACACACTGATCACAGTTTACCGTGGTTAACAGTAGTTAGGAGGCAACACTGAGCAGGAGGTAGTAGATCACAGTGAAATCTTGGCAGATCAGATGTTTGGCAAAGCATGAGACAAGCAAGATTGCACATGGTAAAGGCACAGTAAAAGTCAGCAATAGGCATTGAATAGAACAGAATAGAAGTCCGAAGTGCTCAGCGAGAGAGAACAGCACTTTAGTTCGGCTGATTTACTGCCTTCAAGACGTGAACAGTGCTTTATATAAAAACCCTTTCTCAGTACAGCTATGTGATGATGAGTCAGTTGGGCGTGCTGTTCAACGGGACTATGATTGTGCTGCAACAGAGAGGAAATTTGAAGACATACCTAACCTGAAAGGGTCTGTGCCACTCTCCACTCCCCTGAGTGTGTGTGCCCGTTGGTGTTGGCGTGGACCATGAACGCACAGGGCTGTCCTAGGCTGCCACGCGTTTCAAGCACCAAAGTTTGTTCCCAGCTCAAGCCTGATGATGCACTTCACTTATCAAGACCTCTCCTAAAGTAATAGCTGCAACCCATCATCCTGCCTCCCTCCCCGAGCTGGAGATGACAGTGAAGCCAGCCGCGACTCTCACCCGCAGGGCTGCTCTTCGGCTCCGGTGTGGTGTGGTGCGGCGCGGCGAGGTGGGTGTCTAGACGCCGCCCGTGAAGCAGGAGCCCGTCGCTGCACTGTAGCCGCCTTCGGACGATGCGCTCACCGGGGCTCTGTCTTCAAAGTTCGGCTTTTTTTATTGGGTGGTTTTCCTCTACCAGATACCATGGCAACGGAGGAGGGCTTCCTGTGCTGTTTGCCACCTACCAACAGCTCTAGTGAAGTAAAAAAAAAGTGCTAATGCAGCTTCCGCTTTCGGTGAGGCTGAAGTGCAACTGTTGCAGGGTGTCGTGTGTCATCACTGAAGGTGCTAGTTTATTGCAACGCCAGCTTCTGGACCATTGGTGGCGCTCTCCCGGGGAGCTGCCAAGACCCAGGGGCTCGGAGCAGAGAGATGAGAGCGGGCAGCAGGTGCCACAGTCCACACTGGAGCTGGAGGTCCTGACACCCCAGGACCCCACACTGGGATAGAGAGCCCACTCTGCACCAGAGCCCCAGGCGCACATCAGCGCCTCGGACCCCCGAGCTGGGCTCTCAGCTGCTGTCGCAAACAGCAACCCCCCTCCCTTAGTCAAGGGCCTCTTCCTTGACACTTTTGCAAGGATGGTTACAAAACCCGGGGTTTCCCAATCGCCACTTCCTCCTTCGCGCAGTCAGCACGAAGCGCGAGGGAGACGTGGGGGTGAAGGGCGCCGGCCAGAACCACGAGCCCAGAACCACAGGCCCAGGGCCCAGTGCCAGCGCTCCCTGATCCCGTACGCATGAGCCCAGCTCACCGGACCACACCAGCTGCATGGGATTGAATCCGTTACAGTCCAGCACTTAACATGTTCCCCTGCTGTTCTTGACAAACCCAATTACAATTTATTAAAATAATCAGTAACATTTGAATTTAACCTCAGCTGTTGGAATTTGGTGGCGCCCAGAAAGGCAGTCTTCTCCTTTTATTGCACCGTTTGATTTACCTCAAATCTACCTCAGACTGCTGTTTGAACAGATAACAGGCTCAGAACACGTTTCTGAAACAAGCAAGTAAACATCTCACTTATGAGAGAAATGACTTTTGAAATTAAAACAAGCTACAGACAAAATGATACAAATATTTATTTCACATAACATAAAATAACCACATTTTACAATAAATAAATTTTATATCTTAACATTTCTTTTTTGTTAATCTTCAAGCCCTCTGAAAAATTTTGTACATCATAATTTAAAACAATATTACATAACAAATAGCTACAAGTGCAATTAGGGGATGCTGACTGTAGAGGGCAGCACTGTACCAGGTCTGTGAATGCAGGGTCCCAGGAGAGGTGGGACAAGCCTGGCCCAGACAGGGGATCTGAACCCCTGCTCCAGTAGGGGTCTACTGGTCTCCATTACGGGTGAGCCCTGACTGGATTCAGAGATCAGTTTAGCTACTTAAGCAGTGTGATTATTCGGGGCTCCCTGTGAACCCCACCCGACCGGGACGTCCTCAGCACGGATTGAACCGAGAGCCTGCTCTGGAGCAGCAGAAGCCGTGCCAGACCAGCGCTGCCGTGTCGATCCTAGCCTTCCCCTGCTGTAACCATGAGGGCAGACGGTCTACAGGCCCAGTGAATCACAGGAAAGGCCCGAGGAACCTCCTGGTTCACCATGTGAAGGACCCCTATGAAACACCCCTCCCTCCAGGAAGACTGGGGCACTGCACTGCAGCAGACCGAGGGCACAGGGAACCCAGCAGTCTAATTACATGCCAGCTCTCCAAAACAGAAAACCATTTTCTAATGGTATCATAATCTACAGCATCTGGAGTTAAAGAGGATATAAACATAACCTCTTTGTCCATCACCTCTGCTCACACTGTCCTTACAATGAATTCTAGTGTACTGTATTGCAATACTTCACCAGCGGAAGACGATTTAAAGAACTAAAACAGTTGCAGGATTCATGCTCCCTCTCATCTGGAGCTGGGAATCCCTGATTTAGAGTTACAGTACTGCTACAGACATACAGAGCACTAAACATACCACAATTACAAGCAATTATTTGACAGAAAGTCCACAATACTATTTGCACAACCGTTACTTTAGCCGCTGTGCATACAGGCAAGGCTATAATATAATCCAATTCTGCTCAATTATTCACACCGTGGCTCCAGTGCAGGTACAGCGAAGACACGGACCCTAACCCCCCCCCAGTAAGAGCTTATTAAATGGGCGATCCAGTGCTCGCCCATCCCTCCTCTTCCTCCCATCTTCCAGTCGAAGTTTTCATGCACATCTGGCTTCCCGAGAGCCGCCCCCCACCGCGTCGGCGGCTGATCAAGGCCGGGACTGAGCGCCTGAGACGACGCGCTTTATGCGTGCTGCCCTTCCTGCTCCAGGATCAGACGAACTGCAGCGCAGACCGTCAAGAGACTGCCTTGCGTTTCTCAAACCCACGCAATTTCAGAACCTGTAGCTGCAGTGGCTGGTACCAACACGCACACAGAGCCAATGAGAATCACAGGAAGCCCACAGACCGAAGAGACATTTGCTGTGAGGAAACATCAAAGGGGACCTGCATCTGTGCAGATTAACTCCTTACTCTAACCAGGAGCTGCATCTGCGCAGATTAACTCCTATTAACTCCTTACTCTAAACAAGATGGCTTGGCAGCTGAGTTAAAACAGTTACCAAGGCAGATTGCTCAGTAGTAACATTTCAATGTCCATCTTCCCAGCCCGAGGGGGAAGGCAGTGCTGGGCAGAGGGTTCAGAGACTCTGGATGATCCTGCTGTCAGCACTGCACTTCCAGGGAATCCCGACACTGTCCATCCGGGAGAGATCTGCTGCCAGCAGGCTTCCAGCTCTCGCCTCAGAAGGAGGAGGGCGAGACGGGGGCCCAGGTGGAACAATGCCACAAACGAGGAGGAGGAGGAGGAGGAGGAGGAAGAGAAGACAATGGTGGTCAAGCAGCTTTGAGTGTCAGATACGCACACTTCTATAATATTTAACCAGCAGTCCGTGTGCAGAAGTCCCTGTGTGCCGTCTACCCCTTCACTGCCCGGACTTCCGTGGCGTGGCCACCAGCCGCCGCTTGGCCTGGTAGAAATCTGCAGAGGGGAGAGAGGGGCGGGAGAGTCAGGGTCAGGGTGCCACAGAGCTGGAGCTCTGTCCCTGCACATTTCAGGAACAGCCTCACAGCACCACTATTAAACTGCATTTCTCACTACTGCACATTCACAGAGCTTTATTACCATGACCGATGGACTACAATGCTCCCAAAGTGGTGACAATCAATAAGATATTTAGAGACTCAGTGTGGTTTACTTCTTCCTGCTCTTGTGTCATTTCACCAACTTCACAAAGGAAACAAGGTTTCATGAGTCCCTGAGCTCCACCTAGTGGACACTCCGAAGACGGCATGTGCATTAAGGGCAAGACTGGACATGTTCCAATCTGATGCAAGGAAAGGCAACAACTTGGCTTTTTCCAAGTTCAACTTGTGGGGAATCCAGCCTGAGAAAAGCAATGGAATCAATTATTCTGGTAAACTTGCTCTTTTACGGCCCACAGGTTCCCCAGTCAAACGGTTCCTCAATCAAACGATTATCTTTGTAACGGTAGATGTGGTATAAAACCAGATGAAATTTGCAGACTCACTGCACTCATCTCATTACTGCTCAACACTACCCAGACTGCCTTTCCTAACAAAGGCAGACTTCCTACACCTTTCTAGCAGTTTGCCTTTTTTATTGTTATTGTTGTTTATTCTGCACTTTTACAGGTTCTTAAAAACACCAGTCATTAACAACACTGAAATACATTGCTGTTACAATAAAAGCATCCGTGCACACAGTTTTAAATACAATAATTATACAAGATCTACACACAAATATCTAGACGCATAAAATCCAGTTGCTTTAACCTCATGTGTAATGACCCAAGTCTACAGCCCATTCCTATTTAATAATCTACACATATCGAGGATTGGTGATGGCCTATATCTCTCTCTCTGAGATCTTGGAATAACCAATTTATTTGAGTTCCTTGTATGGCGACCAGTAATCTCCTCCCAGAAAGGGGGTAGCCGATCCCTAAAATTAGATTTAATCGGTTTTCTGGCAAAGTCTAAACACAACCAAAACTGGCGCAAACTGGTCAGAGCCCTGACCTCTGCCCCCTCTCTGGACCCCACCTTCCTCCCCCGCTGGGCGCCAGCTCCCCCCGTCCTCCCACCTGTGATGTTGGTCTGCTTCCTCTTCAGCGTCTGGGCGGGGCTCTTCTCGGGGGTGCTCTCCGGACACCGGGGCTTGGCCGTCCGCTCCGGGGTGCGGGGCACGTTCTCCTTGCCACTCTGCTCGCCCTGCGGCGCCCCCCGCTGCTGGCCCACCATGCAGGTGCGGTACAGCGCGGGCACCTTGGCGCCGGGCACGCCCTCCCACTCGAAGTCCCCGCCCGCCAGCGGCCGCTCGTTCAGGAAGTCGAAGCCCCAGCGGCGCGAGTGGGCCTCCAGGTCCCGGCGCAGGAGGGCGCGGGACTCGGCCAGCAGCTCCTCGCGGTCCACCGGCCCGAACAGGCTCCGGCACACGGCGGCGGCGGCGGCGTTCCCCAGCGGGTTCAGGGCGCGCTTCTCCATGTCGACGGTGCCGCACTGCCGGGGACAAACCGCACGATTAGGGTCACCAGTGGGGCAGCCCGTCAGACTCCCAGTGCACAGCAGCCCGAGCCACCCCACTTTTCGCCGGCAGCCGACAACCGCGCACCGCGCACCCGCGACACATCACCCTCCTCTCACAGCCACGGGAGCGACCACTCGGAGGCACTCGCCGGTGGGTATCGGACCCGACAGGTTCGGCAGCCTGTCCCTGGCAGAAAAGCAAGTGCCTGCAGCTCATAAGACCTGGAGCGGATCAGGCTGCTCTGCCATGGGAGTCTGTGCTGCTCCCTTGTGTATTTAGGCAGAGATACACCACAAGCCACTGCCAGCCACGGACTCGACTGTCGTCTCGTAAACACGAAGGACGAGATTGTCAACTAGCCCCAGCATACAGATCAACCGCCTTCACCCGTTAGGATCCAGAAGAAGGAAACTGGATGTTTCATCTGGGGGGTGATCTGATGTCTCTCAAATCAGTTCCAAGCTGTCTTTTCAATTTATTTACCGACATTTTAATTCTAAAAGCAGGTGAGCAAATACATTCACTTCTGTAAGTTTTCTTTAGAAAATCAACTACAAAATGAAATGAAATCCCCCTTTTATGAACAGAAACAGCAATTCACATCACTGGGATTCTAGGAAAAGCACAATACTGCCTCAAAGTCAGACTGCTTCTTCCCGTTTCTGTGAGCAATTCTCCATTCTCATGCCGATCAGTTCCCCCCCTGCCTCAGCTGCTCACTTACCATTCTAGCTGTCCCTTCCCAACCAGACAAACAAGCAGGAGCCCTTCAGAAGTGAGCCTGCACTCTGCCTGCTGAGCCTTTTAAACCTGCTGGGTTTTGAAGCCAGGCTGGGTGGGACTCAACAACAGTACAGTGCCAGCAGAGTAAGCTACATGCCTGGACACATTCTCAGAGAGAACATGTGAGGGCAGATCCCAGCACACAGTGATGTGGAAATACGGCTACCATCGGCAGGACTGCAAGTCAACAGCTCCTTCCCAGAGGAGGTCCATCGTTGGGTTGGACTAGATTTTGGGGTGAGGTTTCCCCTGTTCTTCCCGGGCCCCTCAGGCCCATTTTTTCTAAGGACTCCAGGTCTGAGACGTTTAAGTGCCACTGCTGGGACCCCTGCCCTGCGCCTGGGGGTGGGCTCTGAGAACAGGAGCCCCTCTGAGAGACGGGGGGAGCTGGGGGGGACATGAAGACAGGAGGCTGGGGGGGACAGGGGATACAGGAGGCTGGGAGGACAGGAGGCTGGTGGGGAAAGGGGTACAGGAGGCTGGGGGAGACAGGAGGACAGGAGGCTGGGGAACAGGGGGAAAGGAGGCTGGGGGAGACAGGGGGTACAGGAGGCTGGGGGGACAGGAGACTGGGGGGCACTCTCGGAGTGCAGCCGGGCCCACAGGAGACAACAGGGAAGACAAGGGAGAAACAGGGGGGAGATAATCTTCCCAATATAACCCCCCCATACACACACACACATCCTGATCGTCTCTCCTTCATATTTGTCTTTCCTTTTACATTAATTCAACTAATTACTCACTACACAAGGAGAAGGAAAATTTGGATTCTTGTTCATTCAAAATGTTGTTTAGCTGCAGATGTCAAGGAAGATTTCACAACACTGACAAAAACAACTGCCCTCAAGGAGCTTCCCTTTACAAATGTGGTACCACCAGGCTGGTCAGGGGCTTTAGTACTATTACTCAGTATTACTCACAGATACACACTGAGTGTGAAGGCAGACTGGACATGTCATCCTGAAACCGACTGTTCCCGATGAGGGAGATTCCCGCTGTGGCAGCAGTCAATGGCTGCTCCCTTTGGCTCTCACCCTGAACCGAACAGGCCTTCTGTTCTCCACCCCAATGGGGAACGGCCTTGGGGGCGAAGACGCAGACCCGAAACAGGGATCTGACGGGCTCCGGTTCTCCCGCGCACACAGTACTGACAACACCGAGCGCCGCCGACTAGCACGTCAACACCCAGCGCTAATCACACCGACGGGCCGCTGTGGACACACAGGTACCACGGCGACGCGCTGGCACGGCTCCAGGCTGTCTGTGGGCAGGGACGGGGGGGCAGGCTGAGCGCGGGAACACTGACTAACAGCAATGCTTGGCACAGAGACACGCCGCCCACCGTCACAGCAACAGCACAGCAGGACCAGTGCTCAGGCCTCACGCTGCGTGCTGGGAAGGGGGGTAACTCTACTGGCCAAGGAGGAGGAGGGGGGTAACTGAGCCCCATGCTGGCCCGGGGAGGAGGAAGAGTGGGTAACCTTGCTGGCCAGGGAGGAGGATCTATCACAGAGCACATCCTGGCTACACTATCTCCGGTGAGCTGGTGAGTCACTGCAGTGATGTCAGACGGACAGACTCCCGCCTCCATGATTCCAAAAAGCAATAAGGAAACTGGCAGTGCTGTCATCCCCCACTCCCACCCCCACTGTATGCAGACAGGCCAGCAGGCCATGACCCTCTCTGGGGCTGCGGCACAACACAGGTGCGAGGATGAGTCTCCCCACTACAGCACTGCAGGCAACTACCCCAACAAGCAGAAGCAACTCTGGATAAACTGAATACATCTCTCCATTTGCGGGCTCTTACAATAATCCCAGGTCTTGTACAGGAACAGAAACGTCCAAGCTGAATGAGTCTACAACTCCGCTGTGCAGCTCGATGGAGTTCCCCCTCCGCGAGCGAGGAACTGGAGGAATTCGGAAGAAACTGACGTCACGGCCAGCTCTTTCTCGAAAGAGGCGGGGCCACCTCCGTGTGAGTCCACAACAATTCAACCGTGTGGCGCGAGAACGAGCGGGAGCGGGATTGGCTCTTCGGCCGCTGACGACACCGCAGGCTGGGCTCGCCCCTCCCCCCTCATTCCGCAAGGCACACGTGAGAAGCTCGCCCGTGTGCGCGGCCCTGCCAGGATCCGAGTGGACTGTTGCCGTCTCTAAAGAAGGAAACAGCTTGATCGTGAGGGGGGGAGTGAAGTGGGACACTGTCAAAACAACCGCCACGGCAACGAGGCTTAACCCGAATTAGAGGAAGGAACTGAACAAATATAAATAAAAAATGTCTGAATGGTAACCAGTACATGGGCTACAGATCACAAAAATACACCATCGTTCATGTCTTTCATTGAAATTGAAACGGAGTTTGATCATGTCCCTCTTGTCTTTACGGACCAGAAATCAATCGCGTTCACGCGAAAGAGTGCTTTCTTTTTTTAAGTCTCGGTGCAGGTTTACAATGACAATCGTCAATTCGTGTTTCTTCTGCGTGACGAACTGTTTGCTCACCCGGACGAAAACCCGCAACCCGTCCCGACCCGACCCGACTCAGCTCTCGGGGTAACAGCTTGACACCAAGCCCCATCCAACAGCCACCCAACACGGCAGCACGCTGCCAGAGCCCCGGCCCCAGGCTGGGCAGGCGCTGCGGACACCTTCAGCACCACACTGCGCCCCGGACCGCTCACACAGCAGGTACCACAGCAAGCAAGCACGCAGGACCAGCGACAGGAACAGCAAGCTCATACTCACACTGTGTTTGTCAGGGGAGGGTCGATCAGGCAGGAGCGATATCCAATATCCAGGGGCGACAGGTCCTCTTCTTCTGTAAAGACAGCGGCAGCTACAGCGTCTCAGCTGGCAGGCGCTGGTCGTGTGCGAATGTAGTCCGCCCAGAGGAGAGCCGTGACTGCAACCAAAAGGGATCGCTCAAGCTCTGGGCTCCCCCGCTCGCCCCCGCCCGCTCTTGTATTAACATCTCGGTGGGCGGGGCCGCCGCCGCGGCGCGTGGGGGAGGGCGGGGCCTGAGCTGGCCGAACACGTTTTTTTACTCCAGTAAACACAGGCGGACACGTGCAGTCGCTTCCACGTTTTCCTTCCTGCGGAGGCGGAACAGTCTTGTTGCGCGGCAAGCCGGAGATGCGATCCGTAATATCCATACCCTCTTCCCCAGGATTCTTCTTATTGCTTCCCCGACCGACCGACCGATCGATCGATCTGCCGGACACCCCCTGCCGCCGCCTCCCAGCGGTCCCGGTACACTGTCCCTGGTCAACGCTACCTAGTCAGCCTCTTCCAGTAAACAAGTTTGTAGTGCTTTGCAGCATATCTTGTTAGGTGAATACACACACCAGTGATATATATAAACAGAACAGAGAATGATCCTCTTAAATAGTCATGTTTTTATTGTAATCATCTGTAAAGTTTTATTGTTATTGCTTTGAAAACACTGTATTTAATCGGCTGTATTTAGTTACAGTTAGGCGTCTTAAATACTTCAGCGCGCTAAGCATTGTTACTTAACTGTACAATTCGAACAGCAATTGCAACAGCCTTACTAGGACCGAGATAGAAATAGTGGCGCCTCTCCGCCGACGGGGCTCTGATAGGTCAGCAGGCCGCTCCGTCACATCGAGCACCCCCGTCTGCAGGCAGGAGATTTGATTAGGCTCCGCCCGGGCCACGTGCTGACAGAGCGCAGTTTGTTTATGTCAGCTGCACCGGGCAGCCTGGCTGTCCCAGCACCCCCTCCCCTCCTGACTCAGGCCTGGCTCCGTTCCCAGCACCCACTCCCATCTCGTTCTTCAGGAAAACCAGCAGAGACTCCCTGAATGACGAGTACAGTTTGTTCTCAATGAAAGCTGATTGTTTCAGTTTTCCTTTGGAGGGGCTGACTTTAATGACATACATGGCTGGGAAAGTTAAAAGTTCTGAATGTATATCCTGTAGCTCTGTTCTCTCGCAGGGCACAAAATGTTCAAAGCCTGTACTGCTGTTGTTTGCCTCCTGTAGCAGTAGTGTGACGGGGAGGTTATAGGGACTGTTGTTGTGAGTAATAAGCTGTAGATTTAACAAGAAGGCGTGAACTGAGGCACTGACCACTGACACCAGGACCAGTGATTTTGTTTCACACCAAGGTGGGAGTTTTAGCTGTGAGACTGAGACTGGAAGATGTGTGGGAGTGTGAAACAGGCTGTCTGTTCTTGGTGGCCAAGCTGATACCCTGGCTTCTTTCGAGAAACATCCAGGTGAGATCCTCCAATCAGGACAGAAGGCACTATCTTACACAAAGGGTTGTGGGAGTGTGGAACAAGCTGCCTGTTTTGGTGGCCAAGCCGATACCCTGGCTTCTTTCGAGAAACAGCCAGGTGAGATCCTTGGATGGGTTAGGTCCAAGCAACCAAACAAGCTAATTGGACTGCTCGCCTCTTGTAACCTTTCTGGTGTGGTGATGTTCAGGGTGACACATAGTGAGCGAAACCTCTGGTAACCCTATCTGTACCTTCACCACTGGATCCCCTGACTCTAAGCCCCTGTCCCATGAACTGATATTGCCTGCGCAATGGAAAGCCAGCTCAGAGATGAACGATCAAAGGTTAATCAACTCTAAAAAAGACACATGACAAAATTTTCATCTAGCTCGGCTGCTACACTGTTTCTTATCAGCTGTGGTTGTGTAACAGGTGTTTCATTATACTTTCAGATAAGGCGAAGTGTTACACCAGATCAGGTGAAACGTTACGGTGCTCTAGTCCAGTAGCAGTTTTGCTCAGTACAGTCCAGATTTTACAACTAAGTTGAAGAGGGCAGCTGAAACAGTGTTTGATGAAACCTTTCAGAACTTGCTGAAATGAGTGTTTTAACACAATAAAAAAAATAATAATACTGATTGCTATATGAACGAACAGTCCCTTCCAACCACACGAAGGAGGGTATTTGCGTCTTTGTGTATTTTCTTCACTCTTCGTGAAAAATGTGTGCAGCAGCAGTGTATAGGAGGAGGAGAGAAAGCCAGTCAGTCTTGTCCAGCTGCCAGAAAGCGCCTACAGTGGAGAAGGAACAACATGGTTACATAACAAGGGCCAGCTCTGCACTCTGTGTTCCCTTCTATAGGTCTGGTTGCCATAGAGACCTGACTCATGGAGCTGTGATGTAATAATCCTTAAGTAACTGTGGAAAAGCGCGCGCAGGTTTGACTCGCTCCCTCCCCACCCCAGTGAGTGTTCCAGCAGCATGTGGATACTGGGTGAACCAGCGCAGGACGTGAGAGGCACAGATCAGAGATGTCAGCATCTCACGCAGACTTGAACTGGGTGAATAACACATGAGCAAATTGAAGACACTCTGAGCACACTGAACAAGGCCTTCCTGTTATCTTTTTGTTTTTTTAAAAAAAAAGGTTATTGTCCCCCAACAAGTGTTTTAAAAACTAAGCAAAGTTCGGTAATATTTTGTACTGCATTTTGCATTAATTTCTAAACACTCCCTTTGAGAAAGTAAAGAACAGTCCCTTTTTTGTTCGTTTCAAGATTCCTTTTCCTGACATCCTCCCACCTTGTGTCCTTTGGGATAGAGGTCCCAGGACAGGCTCCGGGTTGTCCAGACCCTCAGAAAACATCCCCTTCGCCCAACACCTCCCCTGCTCGGCCCTGGGGAGTCTGTGGACAGGAGAGGTACTCTACGCTGGGGCAGGTACTGGCGAGCTTCACTG
This sequence comes from Atractosteus spatula, assembly GCF_055471065.1. Taxonomy (NCBI): domain Eukaryota; kingdom Metazoa; phylum Chordata; class Actinopteri; order Semionotiformes; family Lepisosteidae; genus Atractosteus; species Atractosteus spatula. The sequence continues at coordinate 43,109,552 of NC_142712.1, read as the reverse complement.
CCACCAGGGACATTGTTACTTCACTCCGATCACTCCCACAGCCACTGCTACCCCGTCACCCTGTCGAAAAGCACTGGACGGGCAATGAGCAATTTCAGATCATCAATAATAAAATCCCTAGTAGTCTGAACTGAAATCGCTCTCTCAGTTACCAGTCCTCCACTCACACACTGATGTTATTTCCTAAAGCCCTGATCAATTTATTGAACAATTTTTGCCTTCAAATAGGCATTCGTTTGTTGACTTTCTAAGGCGCATCAAAACCAGATCTCTAAAGGCACTGCGTGGTTTATAATGTGTTATGCTGTGCTGTACCACGTCTGTGTTCACACACAGAATGACATGGACATGCTTTTTTAAAAACAAATGTGGTTGCAGTGGCGCGGCTCACAGCCCGGACCAGGAACGCTGAGGGCAGTTCCTGCTTGGGAAGAGCTGGGCAGGGGGCTGCTGGGCTAGCAGGCACCCCCACTGGCCCCTTCCCCCCCTTACATAACTCCCCCAGACAGGCAGCCTAGGTCCGCAGGAATGGAAGGAATGTTGAGGGGTCGGAAAAAGACTTTGGTGATGCCGATCAAACAGCGCGCGCAGTGTTCCCTGTCGTGTTATGGAAGTGTTTGGCTGATGACCTTACTGGGAGCAGATGCATGTTCTATAGAAACTGTCTGGAGAGAGGCAGGAGAGGTGGAGCTGCAGTAGTTTCCCCATTGTGTGAGCCGGGAAGCCTTGGCAAGAAAAGTAAAAGAGCCGCTTTATTCTTCCTCTCTAATTGCAGAGTGTCCTTTTTCTTCCTTAATCCTGAAATCCCAGCATCATTCCAGCACCTGAAGTAGTTCCCAGGACAGTGAAGGAAGTGGAGGAAGTTACCTATGATACATGTACGTTTGTGAGCTTCAAAATAAATTCAAACTTCCTGCCCACGCCTATCAATACCACGACTGCTACAGCTTCTGCTTATAATAATGAATGCATACAACAATTTCATCCCATAAGACCACAGAAGGCTTCTGTGAAGAAGGGGACCCATTCACTTAACCAGCTGACACATAGCAGCCCCACTGCATGGTCGATGAGGGGTGAAGAATTAAGATTGAATTAAGGAGGAACTTGAGGTTGGCTGTTCAAGACCAGAGTGGAATTTAGGCAGGACACTGGGGTAAACACCTCTACTTTCCTACCAGAAATCTTTAATGGCCAAGCAGTCTGAGAAGAGGAAAGAGTACCAACTACTAAATAGGTAGAGGGTACAGAACAGATTTTAGAAATTAAACACAGGGACCTCCGATTAGGTTGGAGCAAGACGCCTATAAGAAACACAGTAGCCAGCCAGTCACTGCTGGTTTGTCATTTTCAGATTTTCAAACACAATGGGCCGCAGCGTTTTTGCAATCCGAGCTTTGGTTTGTACTGTGAAAGAAATGCAGATCTTTTATGTTTTTAAGTGCCAGGTTTCAAGTTAAATGGCAGTTGGCGTGAGCATGAAATGTGTGCAAAGACGAAGCAGAGCTCCATTTGAACCCGGGCTGTAGTAGAGGTGATTTTGCCCACATGATAGTAACGATGTATTGTGTTTTGCCTTTAAGTCATCAACAGTTGAACCCCAGGAAGGGGGTTGAACTTACTGCTTTTACATAAAATTGAAGAGCTCCCGATTTATAAGAAACCTGTAATGTCTCAAGCCAGTAGGGCCGAGAGTCTTTGCTCTTGATCAGTTCCTGTGAATGAGTGAATGATAGTGCAGTCATTACCTCATACTATCAAGTGCTGTGGGATTAAAAATGAACCCGGAGTCTGAGGAGGGCTCCAGACAGTGAGGCACCAGAGAGGGATGAACACCGCCTGGCCAGTCCCGAAGACGGGACAGGCTGAGTCACTGCCCTCCCAGCCCATGACTCAGAGTGTCGTAGGTAAACAGAAGACGTGGTAGGGGTGAGGCAAGAGGGGAGTTTCAGGTATTAAGATTCCTGAAAGGTACTGAAAAGGTAGTCTATTGAGAAGGACAGACCAGGGACTGTCCTTCTATTTCAGCACTGAAAACAGGACCTAGACCACAAGTGGACTTCAAAACAGGAAGTGTTAAGGACTTCTCCCTCGAGTTTACTGCAACAGATTTACAAAGCATTTGTGTTTTGCCATGGTTTTGCCATATAGGCCATTCACCCACTTTGCTTCCATGTGGACATGTTTGCCAAAATTTGAATACAGTCATGGAGGAAGGGTGGGTGGAAGGGATGTTAAGGGACAATGTCAGGTTTCAGATAACCAGTCCTGGGAGGCTTTGACAAGACTTTGAGGGAGCTTAGCTCTTCCCTGACCTCCCCTGGAACCCCACTGCATCACCCTGCTCTTCCCAGGAGACACCCGCCTTGGGGCCACAGTGCTGGGAGACGAAGAAAAAATCGTAGTGAACATGCCTGCAGAAGGATAGACCCAGGGTCCTGGGTACCTGTCTGTCAGCTGCAAGAGCTGTCCGCTTTTCTGTAGGACAGCGGCCATCAGCAATAACCGTGAAGCCCAGAGCACCTGCAGTTAGCAAGAACTCTGTAACCACCCCGTCTTGTCTGGGGAGAAAATGATTCATCCGTCTGTCTTACTAGGCACTGACAGCCCCCTCTCCTCAACCACAGCCCCAAAGGCAGAGTGAATGGCAGGAATGAAATCATCTTGAGCCTGTTCTCTCAGCCCCAGGCTACTGGCCTGCGTTATTACTAGAGCATCCTGATCGGATGCCGAGTTACCCGCCAGGAAATTATGCATTATTACCTGTAACAAATAACAGTACGTATCCTACAAATAAAAAAAAGCAGCTTCAAATGATGCAGAGGAGGTATGGGAATGTGGAAGTAAGCACTGCTGTCTTACAGATCTCACGTCCAAAAGGGGGAACCTTATGTGCAGAGTTTGTATGTTTTGCTAGCACATCATAAACCTCTGGATGATGTCCTGGCAGAATTATGCGGAATGCCAGGGCAGTATTAGGTTAGTCCACTGACTCAATAGTTAATTCAGCACATATCTGTGTAATCTGACAATTGCAGATTATACATCTCTAAAAAATATGAATATCCCCGATTTCATAGGTTTACTGCCTCCACAACTTTGTTTTCCCAGAAAGACCATAGAAAGTGTCAGAGCTTAGTGGCTAAAGAGGCCAGGATTGGAGTAATCCTGATTTGAGTAATTAAGACGATTGGATAACGGACACCACAGGAAGTCTGCCACTCCTTGAGTTGACAGACGAACTGCTAGGGCCCACATGGCACCAGCTCCCCAGTCCTGAAAAACAAGCTTTGACCCATGCAAACCTGCCATGATGAGGAAATCCAGTGTGGTGAACATCTCCTCAGGAGGTAAGTGTGCTCTGTGACATCTACACAATGAACACTACAGTAGACAACCCTCTTACTAAAGCATGCGTTTGTCAGAAATTAATGTATTTCATTCAAAACTCGAAAGACTGGGTGCTAGGCATAGTGCTTCACATTGCAAAAGATTTTGATGCATTGCACAGATAAGGTTGGGACTCACTCCAGCTCCCACTCTCCAGGGCACTCAGGTGCTGTACTGAAGAAAGAAGGGCATGGAGCCTGAGGGGTCTGACAGGATGAAGGGGGCTCCATGGGATTTGCATCAATTACAGTCTCAGCTATACAGCTCTTCTGTAACATATCAGAACTACAGCAGCTCTAATTTGAGTTCACAAATTCCTATAGTGGGTGACATGAATAACAGCTGTTTCATGACTGTTGCTGGTATGAAGAATAAACCCTGACCTGTAGCTTGCACTTACAGCTAATAGCAACCATCTGCCTTAAGGATTAATAGGTTAGATGAAGACCAAAGCCATGCACATTAAAAATATGCAAAAGTTTCAGCTCTAAATTCAGTTAGCATTCACCCAAAGAATGTAGCACTGAACTGACAATGCAAGTTAATAAATGCAGAGCATACTCCACACCCACATTAGGATGTTACCAACATTCCTCGACACCACTGAAGAGCGAGAATTCAAATGGATTTTTCTTGGGAAACTCCAATATCGAACAAGGATATGTAAAAACTGAACTGAAAATCTTTTGAAAATGGTTCAATCACTTCACTTTTACAAATGGAAGTAACCTTATTGCTGTGGTCTCCACACCACAATAGAGCCCATTACATATATCCCCATTCCAAGGATGGGGACTTCACCTTACAACAAGTTTCACATGAAACCAAACATGCCGCCATTTTAAAAATGTTATGTAAATTTATCAGCAAGATGGACTTAATTTCAGGCACCTATTATCGAACAGTGCCCTCTTGTGGAGAAAAATTCTAAACAATACTAAGAGGACGTAAAGGAACAATAGATTTATTCCATGCTGAAAAGAGAAGAAAACACGTTTCAGCCATGGAGCCTTCTTCAGGTGTCACACGGCCTACGCATACTGATGCAGCTACCCACCTGAAATAGTAAGGACTACCCTTATGTGATAACATTCATCTTAAGGTCTTTTTAAAAATGCCTAAATGGTGTATTACTGCAGAAGTCACATTTGCAGCACTACTTTAGACTTTCCAGTACTGAAGATAAAAATTAGTTTCCATATAAGACACTGCCACACCAAATCCATTAAAAGCTGGAACATTTAAAAGTCTTGCTCTGACATTAAACCTTAAGGTTACAAGATCACGAAAAACTGTAACCATGTACTCCAGAACCCGGACAACAATTCTGTAGCCAAATTTTTAATTCAAAGGTAATTACAAACAGTACAAATAGCAGAAACAAAAACAAAGGATCAGACCGTTACAAAGTTTATTTCTTCATTAATCCACAAAAGGATTCTACTCCTCCTTTGCACACTGAACAGCAACATCACCTTTCAGGTGAACAGTGAAGTGACACAGGAGGACAGACCAAAAGAGCAGAACCAGAACTGTTCTTCCTCCAGTGGCTCCTTAACGACGGCTACGCCAACGCATACTTCGGAAAACTGAGGACAGGAAAGACTGCAGGAAACCTTCGGGTTGTTGGCTACAACCTCCCCCTCTACACCTCCACTATTTAAGAAGGAAAGCTTCTCGCATCCCTTCAAAATTGCTCATTTTCTCCACAAGAGATGAGAAATCTAAACCCGATTAATCTTGTCCCAATAAATCAAGAACAGTACTACGATGCTGTTTTTAGAAACGTACCCCCCTGCCCCATCAACCCCCCCACCCCGCCCCCCCACTCAGAGGTCACGCCTGCCTTACTGCCTGCTACACGCCTTCCAAATCCCACCCACCCAATTTTTAAATTGATGCGCACACAACCACTTTAGGAAAACATTTTAATTTCTATGCAAGGTGAATGGAATGGTACTAGGAGACTGAACATCTCACAAAAATTGCTATCACTGGTATTTCCTCTGTACAGCACAGATCTCAAAACAGCTCCCACTTACAGACACTATAGTAGCTTTTACCTTGCATGTCACCAAAAAAAGCAAACTAAACAGCTAAAACAAATCTTTAAAAAAAGCACATCTAGTTTATGGTAAATAAGGGATGACCACGGTGTTTAAAAATTCCACTGCTCTTCCGTTACTTCCTTTCGGTAGACCTAGAACGGCTGGAGAGAAAAGAGAAAAATGAATCATTTCCAGTTGTACAAGAAAGATGAAACACGCGCCTTCTAAAAACTAGATGTGTTATAATCTTTACATCCATGATTGATGTCAATGCTAATCTTGGGAAATTCACCAAGAATTTTTCAAGAAAAACCTTAGGCGTTTATTGAAAGACCAGTATCTAAGTAGCAACTAATTACATCTTCACCTCTGACAGGGAAAGTAGTTAATTTTAGTTAGTAGTGTTACTAGTCTTGCAGATTTTGGAAAGCAAGTTTTGATAGGAGTGACAAAGTACACATTTTATACCAGAATTGTAAAAATGAAGGTAAGCATAACATCTTTCCAAAAGAGCTTGGCCATATGTACGGCGGCTCATAGCGGTGCTTAAAAGTCCTTGTGGGTTAATCCCCCTCAGGACTTTACCAGAGCTATTTGGGAAAGTTGCCCTTTTCTCTGGAGATCCCCTGAACATCATTCTTGCTAAATACCCCTGGTCCAAGATACTGGAAGGCAGTCCTGGTTCTTGTAAAGATGTACAGGACCTACAACTAGCCAAAATGACTCCACACTGAACACTTAAAAAAATTCCTGAATTCCTTATGCCTTGAATGCAAGTAATGGACCAAGCTAAAATGAGTGTGACAGATTCAATTTCACTTGTACTCTAGATTCTGACCTAGTTTCTATTTGAGGACACCTTTCTACGAAAGAAAAGTTGCCAAGTGAGCAGAAGCACAGGCTGGCACTCCCCTAGCCCTGCAGGAGGATAATCATCACCTACCTGCGCGATCTGGAGAAGGAGCGTGAGGGTTTGTGGTTCCTGTCCCGAGACAGAGATCTTTCCCTCCTCCTGTCTCTAGAGAGAGATCTGTGGAAGGAAAAAGTGACAGGTGTGCTGCACAGTCTAGGAAAACCAAGCTAGTAGTAGACAACCTTTCAGGACTCAAGCTACCACTTGTTTCAAACAATGCAAGACAAAGGGGCACATCTGATTGCCAATGTTTTCTTCCTAAACAGACAAACTACTGGAAATTGATCAGGTGGTTTGGTGGGAGAGGTCAAAAAGATTTATATATAATGTTTCTCACCTGCTACGGCTCCGACTGAAACTCCTCCTGCGTGGAGATCTAGAAGTTAGAAGAACAGCATCACACAGAGGCTCCCTGCAGCTGTAGTCCACTGCACCAAGCCTTCCACACTGCAGACCGACCCCAGCTCCCTCTACACCCTACCACCTAACGCTCTGCCTGGCGGACAAGGCCAGGGCTCAGCCACAGCCACTACAGGGCCTCTCTGGCACTGAAGTGAAGCAAGGACAGGCGGGTTTATAGCAAACAAGAAGGCACACTGGCCACCACAGGGCCCTGCATTTCTCTTTTAAGAAAAGCATAACTTCAAACCTATTTCAGAATCTCGACATTTTGGCATTGAAGATTCAGACCTATGTGCAAGTGCAATTCATTGCGGCACTCCAGCTTCTGTCCTATGAAATTTGGCAGTCCTTCTCATACAGTAAGAGATACTTCAGTACTAACAAGAGCACCTTTAATTCCCCACAAACTACACAGCTTTCAACCAGGAAAGTCTAAAAGGTGCTTTGTTGCTTTACTGAAAAAAAGTCCAATGAAAATCCACTAATCAAAATCCTGCAAATACTAAACTTTAGTGGAACAAAAAGAACGGAGGACAGCAGGAAACTACAGCCTTAACTTACGGAAAGAAACATCTTGTGCACATACCCAGCTCAAACTGTACTTTAAAGCAATTCTTGTCCACAAGGTATACAAGGAAAAAAAGTGATCTGATTAATTTCTTACCTCGGTTAATTTTACATTTACCATCTTTACACTTTAAAGGGTGACAAATGTCCATTATTAAAACAGAGCAAAATCTCAGCACACTGATAAATTCAAGACATCAACATGTGCCTCCTATAAGTCAAATTAAGCTGCTCAGCCCTGGATGAAAATGGACAATTATCCACCTTTAAAACTACTCAAAACTGAACTAATGCCAACCTTTGATTAAAAACAAGTTCAACAAGTCAATCTTGTCATGAAGCAGCTTACTCTTTTAAACTGTAACCAGCAGTAAACTGTATTAAGCAGGAAAAACTTACTAGTCTTTTGGTTTTCAACAAGCTAGAAATGGCGAGGGATGCCACACTGGCGGCCAGGAAGGTAGAATTTGCAGAAAAGGATTTGCCAGATGTTGCGAGGTGTTTAGTTGGTTGGCGGATGGGGGCTGGCTGTGGATTTTTCCTGCTTTTATTGGTTAGCCGAGGGCTGCTGCTGTAGGTTGTTGTGTAGACATTTGGAAAAGTAAACAGCTGATTGGTCGGGAATGTGAGGTAGGCCGCTGCCGATTGGGTTAAGGTTGGAGAGGAGGCTGAGAGAACACAGCATGCTCAGGAACCAATGGGCGGTGCAACCTGACGACTGGCCATGCCTGGGTCATGTGATACGACACCAGCCAAGCTGATTGGGGCACGCTGGTCAGTGGTCACATGACGCTGAAAGAGGGCTAGTTGACTGACTCAGAGGGTGGTGAGAAGAGGCATGATGGTGACTCTGCAACGGGGTTCATTTTTATTAATATAGATGGTAAATAAAAAAGCAACCTTCAAAAATGAAAAACAAAAGCTATCATTACAACCAATCTAGCATTCTCAAACTTTCCCCTTTAAACGTTACTGCAAAGGCCAACAAGAATAGAACTGGGCTTTCTTGAAATTACAAGAGGAGTGCAAAAGGCCAACATGGACAAAGGTTTCTGATCACACCTACATTTAACAAGTTATTTATAATCAGCAAGCAGATATGCAGCAGGTTTCAAAAAACATTCCTAAGTGCTTGAACTTAGGAAAACAAGGTAGAAATTTGGGGTTAATATAAAAGAAAGCTAAACCAAGTAAAAAGTATGAGAAATCCTGTAGAGATTTTACCATTCACAAAAATCAGTTTGGGTCATGTTTACAATATAAAATGTTTAACAATTAATTTTGTTTAATAAGAAATGCCCAGTCCTATTTTACTACACTGAATTCTAAACTCATTATAAATTGACCACCACTAATCCCTCCCCAGATCCCCACCTTAAGTCTCAAAACTGACCTTCCTAATGATCTAGTCTCACTGTTAAGCGACTAACAATGACAATGAGGATGAAATTGCATATTAAAAACAGCACTTGCATGCCCCTCCTGTCAGCAAATTAAAGGAGACAAGACATGTTTATCCTACTTCTAAAGCATTTCCCCATCTGAAACACTCAAGCCTATAAAGGACACTGACCAAACTGACAATTTAAGACTATGCAACAAGATGCTACAGGACATAGCATTGAAGGAACTATAATCTTGGGAGAGAAAAAGGTTAAGTAATTTTGCATCAAAGTCAGTTTAGTAAGAATTACTCTTTCCAAAACTGCAAAGGATTAACATTTTAAGGACCTAAATTGTTTCCCTCTAGTCAACACGTAACTAGACTAGCTCGCTGACGGATGGGGCCAATACCTGCGTCTAGGTGGCGGACTGCGTCGGCGATAGTCATCCCTTGGGCGCCGGCTCCAGGAAGGCGGCGGTCCTCTGTTTCGTGTTCGCTTCTCCCCATTGGACAACTCAACTCGCACCCGGCATCCACAAAGCGTCCTGTGGACAAAATGCCAAGACACCGAATTAAGCCACACAACACATGGCTACCATGGACAACAGGAACTCCTAGCCCCCTGCTGACACTTGTGGTCTGAGGGGGCAAAGACACCCAAAACCTCCCACCTTAATAGCAACAGAATGCTTTACATAAAGTGCACCCACACAACCACACTGCTGGGGTAACACTGAAGCAGATACCCAGGAACCCCAGAAAAAGTGCTGTACCCTAACTCAGCCACCTGATCAAATGGCACTCCACAGCTTACTGACGCCTACATAAACTCAGGAAAATCACACAGCTACAAAGCACTGAAAACTCCTCAGGTGACCACAAAAATTAGTTATGCATGCCATACACGCATAACTGAAAATCTTGTCCACAGGAAAGGAAGAGCTGTTAAGAAGTACAGCCAGGTCAGACAACCCCTCTGGAGAATGAGCCGAGTCCGATACCTTCCGTCGAGCTCTCGCACGGCGTCCGCAGCATCCCGCGGGTCCTCGAACTCCACAAAGGCAAAGCCGGGGGGATTCCGGGCCACCCACACGCTACGCAGTGGCCCATAGTAGCCAAAAGCTCGCTCTAGCTCTGTCTTGTTGCCATTGTTGCCAAGGTTACCAACGTATACCTTGCAGTCAAGAGGACAGTCTCTGTGCATGGTGGGATCTGGAAAACAGAACAAAGGGCACTGCTGAAAACCCCGAAAAGACACTCGGCGGTGTAAAAATATTGCAAAGCACAGAACAGCACTAATCTGACAAATGAAACGGGATTTAATGTCTTTAATTTGAAATGATCAATTTGTTGGGGGGTGGGGAGGGGGGGGGGGCAGGAGAGAGAAATTGAAAGAAGTATTAAAAGAAGCATTGGAACACTTAACATGCAAATGTCCCACTTAACACCTAAGAACACCACCAGGTTCCCCAGCCAGAGAACCCCTGAAGCAGCTGCTTTTCATCCCCCCCCAAAGGTGAACAGACCGAAAAAAGCTACTTCAAGCACTTTCAGGCCAGTAATGTGGATGCAGGGTTTTCATTTTTTTTAAAGCAAAACGTTTAATCTGCTGTGGGATGGGAGGGGACAGGGGCACATGGTACTATAATCTTAGCTGTAGCATGCAATGTATAAATAAAGCCTTGTATTTACCTCCCATTTCAACAGGCCCCAATTTTCTAAACACTGAAAGAAGAATTGTCTAGTTTTAATTTTCAAGTCATTACACATTTGCCAAACATCAAATCATTGAAGATCCACATTACATTATGCTTACAACAGAGCAAGTGATAAAACACCTAATAACACTTGAAATAGCCTAATATGAAAATGCAAAACTCTCCACGAAAGCCGAGCCCACGGCTTTTTCTCTGTGCAGGGGAGGTGGGCAGACAACACATTAAGCCAGATATTCACCCCTGATCCTGGAGGGACAGTGCCTTCTACCTTCATTGCACCCTAGATTCTTGACTACTGAAATCACAGGGATATATTTAAGCAGTGAGTATTTTCAGTTGGCTATGAAAATGAGCGCAGCACATGGCTACCTCTGGACTAGGAGTAACACCCATCGGAGCTAAAACCACCCGAGCATGGAGGACAGCCTCCCCACTCCACTTTGGCGGAGTGACGTCAGCCACAAAGGGTTCGGGTTACCTGCTCGGGGAGGAAAACCTCTCCCCGCGCTTTGAATCAGTTACCCCAATACAGGGATCCCCGTTCAGGTCTCAAGAGTCCCAATCCAGCAGATTCTGTTGGTCACCTCTAAATTACCATTAATAATCCCATTGCAGATGGTTCAGCGCGCGATTTGCTGGCTGGCTGATCTACCCTGCACAGATTCAGTATTCAAAACCACGGCGCTTTTCGTGGTGTCCACCCTCCCCACAAAGAAAAAAACATGCTCTCGGAAATTTTATTCGAGTTACAAAATGCATCAACACCTGGAAATAAAGAACTTAATCGAATGCCCTAGCCGTGAGTAATTTAAATCAAACTTAGCTAAATTATTCGCAAATAGGCCTACACACGGCTAAGATGAAATTCAAATCAGTAAACTGAGGAAAAAAAAACTTACCTTAAAAATAATATCCCCATAAGAAGTAACACACCCCTTTACCTCGTACAGGCGCCTTTGTTCGTTATTAAAATGGCGAATGCTGCGTGCAAATGCGCACCGCTACGATTAACCTACTTTCCTAAAACCCGCGTTTCGGTAACAAGTAATCACAGTGAGCGTTTTGTAAGTATTTTGGCGGTTAAGAAGACGTTCTTCGTCATTTTATATACAACCGTGGACCGAAGACGATAAGCTTTGTAACAACGAAGCCGCATGCACCGGAGAACAAAGATGGCGGCCACAGTCCCTACAAGCACAACCATTGCCGTTTCGTATTGTCGCAAAACAAATACTAGAGCACACTACAATGGACTTTTTTGTTTGTTTTTGTTCAGAGCAATGATTATTATATAATCTCTGAAGGCAGCGCCTCCATCACTCACCGATTTAATTTATGAATTGTTGTTCTTGCCGTGCTCCTCCGTCTCTCCTTCTCCCTGACGCACTGCTTCTCCTGACGGGAAACACGAAATGGCGCCTGGCCGGAAATTCTCATTTATACTGCGCCATTGGTTTGCGCCATCACGCTGAGCCGGTATGCAATGAATCGTGACGTATAATTGGCTGCGACCTGCTTGACGGGAATGTAGTACCGAATTTCAGATTATTTGTGCCTGTGTTTTGGTGTTTGGGAGTTTAAGAGTTTAAATTCCCCAGTGAATATTTTCCTTTATCAACTTAAATGTTTGTTTTCATCCGTATTTGTGCCACACTCAAGTAAAATATTTATAATGAACTTCAAATAGTCCATCCAGAAATCCACGAAAGTCATTTTCTGACAGAGTGATATATAAAAGAAGCTCAGAGCATTATTCAAGACTGTTCAAGCTGAATTAACGTCATCATTCGATGACACATAAAAGTAAACAGATTTGGTAGAAACAAATTTTAGTTTTAGCAGAATGTTGGATATTTTAATAATGCTTTCTCCTGTACTGGAACTATAGCCCAGTATAGGAACTGTTACATAAAACTAGTTAGAATTGAAAGGGGGCAATTCAGCCAACCGAACCCATTTGGTAGTTAGTAACTAACTGATACGAGGATTACATCCAGATGTTTCCCGAAAGAAGCCTGGGTATCAGCTCCCACATGGCTGGGCAGCTTGTTCCATACTCCCCAATCCTTTGTGTAAAAGAGTGCCTCCTCTCCTCAGGTTTCATTGCACTTCTGCATAGTTTTCACTTGTGTCCTTTGGTTCGTGTTTGTGTTTCAGACAATAAGAACTGAATATAGATCAATTGCTAGGTGAATTTGTGTTAGTTTCAAGGGGAAATGGCATTTTTGATGATGGTGTCTGCAAGCAAATGTAAGATACAGGGGTCGGAAGATCCTGCTGGGCTGGGTTTTGTGGGGAGGTGGGGGGTCCTGGAGTCTGAGGGGATGGAGACAGGGGGAGGCGCTGTGGCAGGACTAGAGAGGTCTAGAAGCAAAAACAGGGGTACGAATCAGGCCCCTCCAGGCGATGCTAAATTGAGGGGAATGACCGTTTGTTCCACCTCCTCTCCCAGAGCTGTGACGAGCCTGTGGGTGGCGCTCTGTTCTTGCAGATGGAAGGGCTGCCTGGCTGGTTGCTAGCCTGTGGCAGCAGGAGCTGGAAAGAATCCCTTTTGTAATTGCAGAACAAAGGGCCCCTCAGCCCACTGGACTCAGGAGAGGACTCTCTGTGGAGCAGAGCAGCCGACCTCCGAATTGTCCCTGGTGAGGGTGATGCAGCCATCAGCGCTCTCTCATCAGCTGTGCTACATGCCTCACAGAGGGATACCGGCCAACAGGAGGCCATTAAGACAAGAAGTGGTAATCAAGAGGTCTGGTGCAGGCAGGCCAGCACCATTCCTGGGGGAGATGGTGTAGGGTGTCTTCAGAACCGCCTGGGAAACCTATTGAAACCTGCAGAGTGGACATCTTAATTAGGACTTCTGAAGAGGAAGGTTGGGTTTTGTGCTGGAAGTTGTTATCCAGTTGTTTAGTTATTGTAAAGCTCCCAGGCCATGGCATCTTAACTGCACGAGGAGCTGTTGTGAGTCCTGTTATTTTTAGCTAAAGAAAAGGTTGAGAGCTCTTGTGCCTTTGCTTCAGACAATGAGCTTCTCTACTGAGCTGCTGCACAATGGCATTCCCTCTGCAGTAAAGGTGGTAAACCTGGAGCCACTGACACACCGCTGCCTGGCTCTGTGTTTCCACTGCAACAATACCTATCTGAGATCCCACCACTAGAGAAGACCTATTTGAGACCTATTTGGCGTATCTATCTTATGCATTTACAAAAACACACGCTGTCATTTACAATCCCATCGACCTTTTAAAATCTGTTCTTAGTTTTTCTGATTTTTCTTCCAGGGAAGAGAGTGTCTATTGAAACCAGGCAGCGTGCAGGGGAAAGCTGGTGCACTCTCTCAGCCCAGCCTCATCCCCAATTCGACACCACGTTCGGCCTCGTGTGGCTCAGAGCAGCGAATGGGCTCAGGGGTGCTCAGGCACCGAGAGATCGAACGCTCCTGGATCTGAGAGGATTTGCCTGTGCAGCGCAGCACATCTGCACAAAACCATTCAGCAGATAAAAGGGGAAAACAGAGGGAATTGATTTAAAAGTACTTCAGTCTAGAAGATTAAACTAGAAAGCAATCTCTGACGGTGTTTTAAAATTTAAAGGAGGATGCATAAATCACCTAAAACCCTCCTGATCAAGCTGATTGTGTCTTCTGACTCAGCCTCTTGTTAGCATTACAATGGGCGGGGTGGGGGATTAATTCGCCAGACAATGGCAGGTCCTCATCGCCTGCCCCCGCACGCTGGCACTGAGCCGCGGGACTGACAGGAGGATGAAAGAGAGGAGAGGACCAGCACCCTGGCGATGATGCAGCAGGTGTCAATGACACCTGGTGGCCCCCCCCCCGCGGGGGCACTATTGTCCTCCGGCTGAGCGCTGGGGTATTAAAGGCGGCAGCTGGTACCGGGCTCAGTTACAGAGCGACGGGAGTGCCGGACCGAGGAACCCAGCTGACAGAGCAGAGCGCCCCTGCACGACCGCAGCGCCTGTGCCCCCCTGCCGCGCTGCGCTGTGAGTACACCTCCACACTGCCTGCTGGTCTGTCTGTCTGTCCGCCCGCCCGCCTGTCTGTCCGCCTGTCTGTCCGTCTGTCCGCCTGTCCGCCTGTCTGTCTGTCTGCCTGTCTGCCTGTCCACCTGTCTGTCTGTCTGTCCACCTGTCTGTCCGCCTGTCTGTCTGTCTGTCCGCCTGTCTGTCCGTCTGTCCGCCTGTCCGCCTGTCTGTCTGTCCGCCTGTCTGCCTGTCCACCTGTCCACCTGTCTGTCTGTCTGTCCGCCTGTCTGTCTGTCCACCTGTCCGCCTGTCCGCCTGTCTGTCTGTCCGCCTGTCTGCCTGTCCACCTGTCCGTCTGTCTGACCGCCTGTCTGTCCGCCTGTCTGTCCGTCTGTCCACCTGTCCGCCTGTCTGTCTGTCCGCCTGTCTGCCTGTCCACCTGTCCGTCTGTCTGTCCACCTGTCTGTCTGTCTGTCTGTCCACCTGTCCGCCTGTCCGTCTGTCCGTCTGCCTGCCTGCCTGTCTGTCCATCTGTCTGTCCACCTGTCTGTCCGTCCGCCTGTCCGCCTGTCCGCCTGTCTGTCTGTCTGTCTTCCTGTCTGTCTGTCTGCCTGTCTGCCTGCCTGTCTGTCTGACAGGAGTGGTATTTAGTGATAGAGAGCATAAAGAGAAATCAGAGCTGAACTTCCAGGAGTAACTCATCAAAGATCTGTGACTGCAAGTGATTCAGACGGCTGGCATCCACAAAGATTTCTGAGGAATTAAAGCCTTGAAAATGTGTCTTTGCATCAGAGAAATGTGAACTGTTAGCTGCAAAGGAACAAGTGGAGATTGGTTTCACACTGGAAAGTAGAAAGAAAAAAGACACAATTTTGGCACACACACGTTTTTTCTATTTTACCAAAGAAAAAAATACATTGCAAATTACAATACATTTGAAAAAATCTGTTTTCTGTGATTTACCTGTGCTATATTATTATGAGTTGGAAAGACAATTATGCAATTGCAGAATAGGAGACTGCAGCCCAGCACAGATTGCATTGCTTAAACTAGGGGTTCTCAGTCATGCGGAGCCCTCAGTTACATCGCTGAGCCCTTAATTGGCCTAATAATAGGATTAATTGGAGATTGTTGTGGTTGTCAGTTTCCAAACCAGTTAGTTGTAACCTGTTGACTACAGAATTTGTCATTTTAACTGCTATTATTCCAGTTTAATTACTGTAGTTAACGGACTCCACTGGTATGGAACGCAGTGAGCTGGGTGAAGTCCTGACTTAGACGAACACATTGCTGGTTTGACCTAAAACACGGGTTTTAGGTGCTAGATAAATAGTAGAGTCATACAGTTTTCACCAAGACAGATCTCTGTACCTTGTCTTAACCAGCATGTTCTCCTTTTTTTTTTTGGTGTTTACTTCTTAAGAAATTGCTTTATTTCCTTTATGTCCAGCCCCTGCCTCTGAGGAGCCACAATCCAGCTGGGTTTACACTGTGCGTCACCCTTAACGGACACAAGGAGGAATTTCATTTTGATCACTTAAGCAGGTAATTGGTCCCATAAAGTAAAAATAAAATCCTGTAAGTCTCGGGGATCTAAACTGTGTCATCAAAAGTCGTGCGTGTTCCTGGTGATCCTGAATCGCTGATCCAGGGGTGAGTTATCCGACCTGGTGGACGCTGGCTCTCCTGGAGCGGTGCTCTTACACACTGGCTTCGCTGACCGGGCCCCTGGCTGTGCCTAAGGAAACCGTCAGTGAGAACAGCTAGAGAGCGATTGATTACAGGCGAGGGAAGTGCTGAGCTGAACTCCTCACTGCAGGCTGTCTGATTGTGTGCTCTAGGTCTCCTCACAGCTCGGAAGATGCTCCGGCCCCGGAGGGCAATCCAGGCTCCGATCGCCGTGGTCTGCATTGTCTTGGCTCTGGCAAACTCCCAGGAGAGCGAGA
The DNA here is from genome assembly GCF_055471065.1 of Atractosteus spatula. Classification (NCBI taxonomy): domain Eukaryota; kingdom Metazoa; phylum Chordata; class Actinopteri; order Semionotiformes; family Lepisosteidae; genus Atractosteus; species Atractosteus spatula. Next base: position 43,093,200 of record NC_142712.1, on the reverse strand, counting down.
AGTAAGTGTTGCGCTGTTTCAGCTGCGCAGGAGGAACACAGTGGCCTCTACTGGTCTGGACTCTAGACATTGATTGGCCCATTAATTAGCTTATGAATTCATGTATTAATAAGTAAATAAATAACTGTATTAATGGGAGTTTTCTTAGGAGCTGCATAAACAGTTGCACTTCATTTGAGTCAGAAACAGCTGGAAAAGGGTTTTAAAGCTTTTTGTTATAACAATAACGTTCCAGAAATTAGTGTATTTGTTATTCAAGTCATTTATATGTATTGCAATATAATTGCTTTGTAATTCATGGAGAACTACAATCTCACTGGTACTTTAAATGGAGATTACATACTGCGATATAATATAGAGACGACCAAAATCGCAAGGCAAAGTTCCTGACGCGCTGCGTGAGTCGCAAAGCTCCGTACTGGTGCTTCGGCGCTTGACAGCACGCCCTGCAGAGCTGTTCTAGGTCAATAGGCGCCCTCTGGTGGAGGATGAAATAAAGTGCGCTCTTTTCTCTGGGTTGTCGAAATTATGCTGAAAGCAGTCCGGGTGCATTTTGGTCTTTTCACACTAGGGGGCGTCCAATGAATCAAAGTCTTAAGGTGTTGTGAAGCCGCAGCCGCTCTCCCCGCCTTTGCTCATATTGTTGAGTCGTACTGAGCTGAGTGAGGCGTGCAGACCCGTGCTGCGGGCAGTGGGAACGGGGTACTCCCGACATGCCAAGGCGGACGAGGTGAAAACGGGGCGATAAATGAGCAGTGCGAGGGGAGGTTCACTCTCGCGCCCCTCCTCAGCCGCTTCTACAGGCGCCGAGGAGCTGAAGTGCGACTAATAACCGTCCGCGAAACCGCTATCGCACCCGCCTGGGACCGCGGCTCTGGGGACACAGGGAGGTGGAGCGAGGGCGAGATAACGCGGAACGGGGTGGGGGGTGGATGCATCAAATGCACGAGAGACATGCTAATAAACACCTTGAATTTAATTGAATTGATGAAAGCAAGAGCTGACATTATTAATCAGAGCCCGACCCACTGAGGTCTGTACATGGGCGTCCCGCTCCGCCCCCCACCCCCCTCCGTTCCAGCTCTTCCCGGCCGGGCTGCACGAGCCGCATGCACTGCCCGAGCGAGCTCAGCGTGTCCCCGCAGCTCGAGGGCGGGGAAGCGCAGTCAGCCCGTGCCCAGTCCCGCGCGTACAGCGATTTGATAAGGCGCGCGGACAGGTCTGCACGTCCTGGAACACGTGGTTGGTAAAAACACAGTGCAGCGTGGACAGGGTGCAAACCGCGAGTTCAACCAGGGAAACGATATAGAAATACGACAGAGATGATTTTTTAAGCGCATTACCCCGAGGCTGAGAAGAACAGGGCTAGGTGGAGCAGATCTCCCCCGTTTTTATAATAACCTGTACCATCTCCGAATTTTCCAAAACAATCCCTTTTCTACTTGAAACTCTTAATTTAACCAGGATAGCTACTACTGCTGATCTTTGTGTTTTCAGAGAAGCAAAACCACTTCACACTTTATCTAATTAATCCTGATTGATTTTAAACGGTGTTTAAACATCTGCAGGCAATGAAATGAAGCCAGTCATTGAATTACTTTAAACCAGATGTAAGTCTGTGTGAGTACATGTGAGTCTGCAGCTCCAAATCTGTTTTTGTAGAGCCAGATTAAAAGGAAGCTAAAAATCCAAAGAGGAGAGAAGGGCTGAAGACTTTGGAAGTGAAGGACTAGGGAATCAATCAATCAATTAGATTCTTATATTGTTGCTCTTTCAACCCAGAGCATTCTCAAGGCACTCTACATATTAGAGTGTGGCAGCGATCAGGGTGTCTTTAGCAGTCAGGGTAGTGATCAATCTGTCTTTCACAGGAAGAGTGATCAGAGTGTCTTTAGCAGGCGGGGGAGTGATCAGTGTGTCTGTAGCAGGGGGGGGGGAGTGATCAGTGTATCTGTAGCAGGCGGGGGAGTGATCAGTGTGTCTGTAGCAGGCGGGGGAGTGATCAGTGTGTCTGTAGCAGGTGGGGGAGTGATCAGTGTGTCTTTAGCAGGCGGGGGAGTGATCAGTGTGTCTGTACCAGGCGGGGGAGTGATCAGTGTGTCTTTAGCAGGCGGGGGAGTGATCAGTGTGTCTGTAGCAGGGGGGGGGAGTGATCAGTGTGTCTGTAGCGGGGGGGGGAGTGATCAGTGTGTCTGTAGCAGGCGGGGGAGTGATCAGTGTGTCTTTAGCAGGTGGGGGAGTGATCAGTGTGTCTGTAGCGGGGGGGGGAGTGATCAGTGTGTCTGTAGCAGGCGGGGGAGTGACCAGTGTCTCTTTAGCAGGTGGGGGAGTGATCAGTGTGTCTGTAGCAGGGGGGGGGAGTGATCAGTGTGTCTGTAGCAGGGGGGGGGAGTGATCAGTGTGTCTGTAGCAGGCGGGGGAGTGATCAGTGTGTCTTTAGCAGGTGGGGGAGTGACCAGTGTCTCTTTAGCAGGTGGGGGAGTGATCAGTGTGTCTGTAGCAGGGGGGGGGAGTGATCAGTGTGTCTGTAGCAGGCGGGGGAGTGATCAGTGTGTCTTTAGCAGGCGGGGGAGTGATCAGTGTGTCTTTAGCAGGCAGGGGAGTGATCAGTGTGTCTTTAGCAGGCAGGGGAGTGATCAGTGTGTCTTTAGCAGGCGGGCTGTGACTGAGCACCAGTACATGCACGACAAGGGTCGGGCCATGCAGAGCCTGAAGAGACTCATCTGGCTGTCCAGCGCCATGGGGGGTCTGCACACTGCCAGCACCCGCGACCTCAGCGACCCCAGCGACCCCAGCCCGGCGCGGGACCCCCCTGCTGAAGAGGGGCCGCACGGACCCACCACCTGCCGGGGGGAGGCCCTGCGACTGCTCCTGTCCCTCCTGGGCAGGGGCTCCCTCCAGGCCCTGTGGAGCGCCCTGTACAAACCCCACCTCACCAGCCTGCAGGACAGCACGGAGCACGGAGACGGAGAGAACTAGAGCCACAGGGCCAAGCAGCTGCCAGTATCATTGATCTGTACCGAGACCTTTGTATATTTGTATTTACAGCATGCATCCAGTGGTAATAAATTTGGTCTAGTTTAGATTTCTGACCTCTCTCTTGTGCAGCGGTAAGCGCAAAAGAAGATTTCGGTGTTGTGACGTATCCCTGACACACGTTTCTTAGTGCTGGAGCGAGATGAAAGCAGAGGCAGGTATAGCACGAGCCACAAGACAGACTGCGACGCCGCCAGTGCTGCTCTGCGGCCCGCCGGGCACAGAGGAGGGGCTGACGTCCTAGCCACCTGATTCTCTCGCTCAGACCCCCAAGAAAGACCTGGAGAGCAAAGCCCCCCCCCCACCCCCTCCAGGGTCGCACTTGCTTGCACTCTGAGTGCGACCCCAGGCGATCTGTGGACTGGCCGCCGTCTCTCAGCTCACGATCCTCCGTGTGCCCCTGTCCACCGTCCCCTGTCGCAAGCACGGCCGCCTCAGCTTTTTCAGACGAAGTGGCGGAGTAGACGGCGGCTGTGGGAGAAGACTGCCTGTGCCAGAGGCTTTCTCGGGGGAGAGCTGCAGGAGCTCAGAGAGAGCCCCGGGGCCCCAGGAGCTCGGAGGGAGAAGAGCAAGCGCTGCTGACAGCAACACTCTCTGAGATTTCCGTACAGCTTCTTTTTCAAAAGGCCCTACACATTCCTGCTTGACACATATACACTTCGCTGTCTGAATAGGATGCTTTCGAATCACAGCTGGATTGTTGTAAACCTCTATTGGGTTTGACAAGCCGATTAAATCTTCCGCTTTGCTGAAGTTCAGGGCACCTTTCTGACAGCTCCGTGTGCCCATTTCCTCCCCTCACCCTGCCTGCAGACGAGGCGTTCCTGCGTGAAACACAAGCGCGAGCAAATAGACATTCTGTACAGAAGAAGATTCATATGTACTGTCTGGTAACGTGATAAAAAATAAAATCTGGTGGTTACTTCCGGTGCATTGGGACCCTGTCTTTTAGGAGTTTTTTGTCTCTTGTTTCTCTCAGCTTCCTGTATCACCTTCCTCGTACCACATTGCGAAGGCGCCGAGTCCGAACGGGTTACTCAGAAAGTGTCAGAAGATAAAGCCCAGTGGAAGGAAATGAAACAGATTGGATGCTGAAGCAGCTTTCTGTGTCTGTGGGTTCTCTTGTTGCCTTATCTTGGGGGAGCAGCCACACTCGTCGGTATGAAGTGACAGAGCGACGGGAACCCCTTGCTGCCTCCTCTTGTTGTGCCCCGAAGCCCAGCACCCCAGCGGACCCAGTGAATAAAGCAGGCGTTGTGCCCTGTTGCAGGCGGGTGAGGCTCCGGCTGTGTGAGCTGGACTGTGCTGTGGCCCCAGTGCTGGCGTGTGATGGCGCAAGTCTGGCATCTGTCCACAGTTTGAGAGTGGTGCCCTGTCTTTGCCTCCTTGCCTCGCCTTCTGCTGCCCTCTGCCTTCCTGTGCCTCAGCCTCACACTGGTGCTAGGTCGTGGCAGTGTGGTGAAGACCTGGAACCTGTCGGCTTTTACAGAAAAAAGCGCCTGTGTGTCTTTTATGGTACTTCATGTGAAGGCCGGGTTGTGTTCTGATGGAGGTGCCCTTACAAGCATTCACTCCAGTCAGTCTGCGTGGCACTCCTGCTGTTCTCCCTCTGCTTTCAGAACGCTGGTACCATGACATGTTTCCTAAGGGTCACACAGAGGATTGCAGAGGATTATAGAAGCCAGGAATAATAATGCAGGAATCTGCTGTTTATGGAAAAAACATGTTCATTTTTTCCATGTGCAGAATGTCTGTGTGTGTCTGTGTTAGTGTGTGTGTGTTTGTGTGACAATGTGTGTGATAGTGCGTGTTTGTTTGAGTGTGTGTTTGTGTGAGAGTGTGTGTGTCTGTGTGAGAGTGTGTCTGTTTGACAATGTGTGTTTGTGTGAGAGTGTGTGTTGGTGTGAGAGTGTGTGTCTGTGTGAGAATGTGTGTGTGTGTGTCTCTGTGAGAATATGTATATTTGTGTGAGAATGCGTGTGTTTCTGCAAGAGAATGTGTGTGTGAGAATGTGTGAATGTGTGTTTGTGTGTGAGAATGTGTATGAGAGTGTGTGTGTCTGTGTGAGAATGCATGTCTGTGTGAGTGTGTGTGTCTGTGTGCGAGACGGTGTGTGTTCATATACTTCTTTAACTTTCCATTTTTTGCAGGCATCTAAATGAATGTATCGGTTTTGCATCCACGCACTGGCCGAGCCCGTACGGACTGCGGTCTGTGAGTTAGCGCACTGTATTTTCCACTGTTCCAGGCACTATTTTTAGCCTTTGAATGAAAACTCTCAGCACACTTCCCACAGACAAATAGCTACTACGCGGCTGCTTTTTTTTATCAGATTAGTACAGGACATGTTGTACTACTTCACTTCCTCACTGCGGTGTCCTGGCCTGAACTCCTCTCTCACGTTTTGTCCTTCTTGCTCTCAAACACACAGGCGGCGCCCCGCTATCTGCAGAGAGACAGAAGGGGGCCTGGCTGCTCAAAGCAGGACCCAGGCTGTGCTGCAACTGGATTTCACAGCTGTAGCACTGTAGACTGTCACACTAACAAAACTCCACAGACAGCAAGACTGGCTGCTTGCATTTGTCAGAAGAAATTAATAATGAGCACTTCCCTCCTCTCTGTCTGTGAATGCACAAGTGATACGAGAAAAACAGACTCCGTGATTGTTTTGATTTTAAACCTCGATCACGCGTGCATATGAAAGAGTTACGATAACAATGAAGCAGTTCCAGTGACCTTCTCCACAGCCAAAATAACTGTCTGCAGCAGGACCCTGCGTCTCGCTCGGCGCCAGCAGACAACCTGTAATTGCCTGTTCCAGTCTGAAGGCGCACCAGGGCTGCAATTGCATGCAGGCATGCTTTGGTCTCTGCTTGAAGGACATGAGCGCTGGCGTGTGCGGCTCTCAGACACCCTCAGGACCGATTTCATCCCTTCTCACACAAGTAGTCGTCTAGCAGCCCGTCACTAAGGAAGCTGCAATGCATGGTCTGCACCCTCGTCCCGCACCTGGGAGGGAAGCTGGGGATCTTGTCAAGCAGTGGAATAAATGAAGAAGTGGCTTCTGGGTGTCTGTGCAACATGGATTTGAATTTCTGAGTGTTCACTCAGGCCAATACACTTGAAGGCCATGTGACCGCCATGGCCACAGGTAAGAATCGACTGTTTCTGATCAGCAGGGCTGCGGGTCGCAGCTTTATGGTTGCATCTGAGTGGAAACACTGTGTGTCACTGCAGTGCTGATGCAGGGTTAGTGCACCACTGGGACCTCCCTGTTCTGGGCCTGGTCTCCAAATAGATCAGAGCGCATGGGAATAATTGCTGGGGGTACGAGCCTGGGATCCTCAGAGACAGAACCTGTCTGTGTTTTTAGACTAGGAATGTGCCTCACCCTTACCATACAGCAGGCGGGGTCGGGGGAGAGCTTGCTCACTTGTATATAACATAGTGTAACGCAACGGGGGCTCAGGCGGGCGCCCTTGCCGCATCAGGTCGGCCCCACACCGTCCGGGGCTCGAACCCGGGACTTCCGCGTCTCTCTGCAGCGACCCAGCCCCGTGAGCTAAAGAGAGATCTCTTTCCAGCCCAGTAGCTGTAGTCCTGCTATCATAGGGAAGGGCGGTGACGTCACCTGCTCTGGTACGCCGGCTCTTACACAGTACCTGACGGCCGTAAGCGTTACACTCTCCCCCGCTTAAATCGCCGTCCCCGGCGAAGGGCTATCCCACCCCGCTTCTGACACCAATGTAACGCAACGGGGGCTCCGGCGGGCGCCCTTGCCGCATCAGGTCGGCCCCACACCGTCCGGGGCTCGAACCCGGGACTTCCGCGTCTCTCTGCAGCGACCTAGCCCCGTGAGCTAAAGAGAGATCTCTCTTTAGCTCACGGTGCTGGGTCGCTGCAGAGAGACGCGGAAGTCCCGGGTTCGAGCCCCGGACAGTGTGGGGCCGACCTGATGCGGCAAGGGCGCCCGCCTGAGCCCCCGTTGCGTTACAATAGAAAGAGACAGAGCATGTACTGCGCAGCTGTGATGAAAGCTCCTGAGCTATTTCTGGTTGCAGTTAGTAAATGCACGGAACGCAATGTAACTTATGTCAAATATCATCTGCCCACGGTGATCTCACTCTGGAAAGTGATGGTGATGTGTTAAGTCTGTGTCCACAGCCATTTAAATTAATCAATCACAGAGGCGTTTTTCTCCCCATGCCCTCCAAGACAGTTCACAAATATTGTGCCAAGAGACCAGTGAGATTTCAAAGGTGCACTGCACACTTTGTACAGTGCTGAAGAACATGCCATACAACTCCTCTTTACAAACAGAGCACTCACAGCACAATTATGGTGAAACACAGTACACACAACACGCTCATGGTGAAACACAGCACACACGGCACAATCATGGTGAAACACAGCACGATTACGGTGAAACACGGTACACACAGCACAATCATGGTAAAACAGTACACACACAGCACACGGCAGGATAATGGTGAAACAGTACACACGGCACTATTATGGTAAAACACAGCACACATGGCGCGATCATGGTAAAACTTTGGGAGAAGTGTAAATTAATTTTGTATTTCCTGCACCAGAGGTTTGTAATTGTTCAGGTCTTCCTTGGAGTCTTAACTGAACAAATAATTGGCTCAGCTGGACTTTCTGAAACAGCTGGAAGTCGGAAGAAACTCCAGCCCGACAGCGGGCACAGAGACGATCCTCTGCCGGTAAACCGCCACAAACAAGACCCTTCTACTGCGGTTTCTCTCTTCCTATTTCAGATTCAGATTCAAGAGCGCCCGCCGCTGCCGTTCAGCCGTCAGAGAGGAAGAACAGCGAGACGGGCAAAACGTGAAAACGATTTACAGGGCAGCAATATGTACAAAACATTTTGCAAAGTTCTTCAGCTAAAGGAAACTGATTCGTACTACAGTTATCTGTGTTTTAATATCCATGATAAATATCCATTGTACTGTATATAGAAATTACACACACGCGCCAGCGGCCCCGCCCCTGTCTCGCGTCCACCTGTACCGTCACTGTGCTTCACGAGCACATTCTGTTCCAGCTCCACTTGGCTCGCGGCCAGACTCGCTGCACAGCAGGCTGCGGCTGCGCGGTGCTCTGTGAAGGAGGCTGCGGGGTGGGTGTCATGTGGGTGGGCTGTTGGCCGGGCGAGTATTGCTCTGCAGAGCCCCCCCCCCCCCCACGTACACACTCACAGTCACACACGCATACACAAATATACACACACTTTCACACTTCCACACTCACTATCACACTAACATACACACACAGTCACACACTCACTCTAACATACACACGCTCTCTCACACACACATACTAACACAATCACACAGTCTCACACACTATCATATACATATTCACATGCACACTCACTCTCACACTCAATCACACACGCACACTCAGTCACACACGCACTCACTCCATCAGGGCTCTGGTCTTACAGCTGGAAGGTTGTGGGTTCAGATGGGACACTGTTGCTGCCCCCCTGAGACAGGAGTTCAGCTCACACTGGAGTTTGTTCACTGGAGATGAAAGGCAAAGGCCTGAAACACTTGAATTTGCTTGTTGATTTGAATATAATGCACATACTGTCCTTGATTCTGTTTATAGACCAGACAGCGCTGGAAGCTGAAGTCTGGAATTAAATGTCATATAAAAACACAGGGAAGCACATCCGTGTCTGGAATGGCAACAGGAGGAATGAACAGTCATGCCGAAAATTGGAAGAAACAGAAAGCATGGTAGAGAAATGGCTCTGTTATGTATAGCCATTTCGGTTCTTTCAGTTCTTGTCTATAAAGACTCAAGCCCAGAGAGCAACATCTTGACTTTCCTTTGAGCCCCTTGGTGTAGCGGCGCAGAGCAGTGCGGAGAGTGGCTCTCTAGCTCGGCTCAGAACAGCTCGCTGGAACACGACAGGCCCTCATCAGGGGGATGGTTTGTCTCTCTCGTCTAGCTAGTGGCAGCAATAGCTGTTTGTTCCGATCTGGAGTCCCCAGTAAGTATGGTCCCCAACCCCACCTTTGGAGCCTGCTGCTTTGTGTTTCAAGGGAGACCTCAATCACTGACACTAATTGATGCCATTAAGTGATCTGCTTGCTCATTTAGGGTTTTCTTCACCTGTTTCTGCATTCAGTCCGGATTTTAAACATACCAAGCTTCTTCCAAGCACTTCAGCACACCCAACATTATGCAATCTGCCCCAGCATGTTGAATAAGAGTTATGAGAATTTCCGTCGAAAACAGCTCTTACTAGCTGGTCGATCCACAAAGAACAGATGCAGGTATAAGTGGCACTGTATCGGGCATGCCACACAGCGGGTATGGCATTGTATAAGATACGCCCATAGTGAGGGTGACATTGCACCAGACCATGCACAACAGGAATGGCACTGTATCAGACACACCCATAGTGTGAGAGACACTATATCTGACACTGTATCAGACACACTCACCATGGGGAGACATTGCACCAGACCATGCACAATGGGATTGGCACTGTATCAGACACACCCGTAGTGTGAGTGACACTGGATCTGACACGCCCACAGTGGGAGTGGCATTGTAAAGACATGCCCATATAACAAGCGTTTCTTTCTTTTCCAGAAGTAGTAGTAGTAATTAACTTTATTTTATGTGGTGTTATGAAAAGTAGCATAGCAAATGCAGTAGGTGTAAAAAAAGAAAACAGTTATAAGGATAGAAAATGACAAAATAAGAAACACAAGCTGTTAGAAGTGCAGCAGAGGATAGATGGTCGTTAATAAACTGGGAGGAGACTGACACTAATTTAAACACAGTCTAGATTTAAATGAGCTTGGAGTAGGAGACTCTGATATCCTTGGGGATAGACTTCCAGAGGTTTGGGGTGCAGCAAGCGAAGGCCCTGTCACCCACAGTGTAGACATATAGAAGCCCACAAGCAGGCAAATGAAGGTGGCGAGGTGGGGAGAAGACAGATCATAAATTAAACAGGTGGCTGGTGGTCTGTTGATCTGGCTGGCTGGAGAGGAAGAGCTGAAGACTTAGGAAGAGCTGCCAAACCATGGAGAGCACGAGGAGTTTGAAGTCGACTTGAAAAATTATAGGAAGCAAGTGAGGGCCTCCAAGACAAGTGAAATCTGAGCTTTTGCATGCAACCTGGTCAGGTTTCGGGCTGCTGAAATCTGAACGTACTGGAGTTTGTTCAGTGTGGATTTAGAGTGAGGACGGGTTTGCAGTAATCAGTTCTAGAAAGAGAAAATTGAGTTGATCAGGCATTGGTACTGGGGGGAAACCAATTTCAGTTCTCATTTGTCCGTTCAAGAGCTGAAGACGAAATGTAGAAAAGAGCACACCCAACGTCAAACTGAAATCAAGCAGCCTGTGTTTAAGAGAAGCCACCTGGGCGGCCCCCAGAGTACCAGGCTAGATAAAAGCGATGGGAGCTGATGAGGTGTACCTGACTGCTGGCAGACAGGCTGCTGTTATTCTCAGGGCAGGCTGTGTAATTGCTCACTGTCGACCAGTTTGCTGTGTAAAAGCCTGGCAGGTGCCTGTGCCAGCCATGCTCCACTTAATAAAGCCTGTCATTAAACCCCGTAAAGTTAATTTCTACTCCTTTAATAAAAACAAGCTTGTTAAATGGAAATAACAGGGCAGTGCAGTTTACATCTCCTGTCGGCGGCTGGTGGTCTGTTGATCTGTCTGGCTGGCTCAGTGATCTGGAGAGGAAGAGCTGAAGACTGAGGATGAGCTTCGTGATGAGAAACAGAAAGTGTGTCTAGGCACACACACTCACACACACACACTTAAAATTCACTTACACTCACAGTCACACACTTACACAACTTAACACTCACACACTCACTCTCACTCTCACACTCACACTCACTCCCACACACTATTGTATTGCTCTGTTTGTGGGCTCTTCCCATTGACTCTCACTCTGTTTTGATTCATTACTCCAGTTTCCACCCAGGGGTGAAAACAGACCTGACACATATATTTTTGTCTCATTTAATTAAAAGGAGAGATGCCATTGTGTTTCTAATAGCACACTTTCCATTGTGGAAACTCACACAGACACACACTCACTCACATTCACCCACACACAGAGACATACACACTCACACACACACAAAAGAGGACTTTGCTTGTGCTGCACAGTAAGACAGCCTTGATTGTGAAGAAGTCCTGCCCAGGCTACAGATCTGTCAGCTCTAACGTGCAGCTGAAGGAAACTGGGCCAGTAAGGACCCTCCTGGGCTCTGTCACACTCGAGGGTAGCGTGGAGGGATCTGGGTTCTCCAGGAGCCCGAGCAGGGCTTTCAGCTGGGAGAGCGGGCTGTCTGCTCCAGCACTGTGGGGAGCTCTTCTCCCTGACAAGCAGGGCATCCCTGGAGCCTCCTGACTGACAGGCTCCAGGAGCAGAGCTGTGGTCTCCTCACCAGGCCGAACAGGCCCCCCAGGTTAATTAGGTCAGCCAGCAGAGCTCGAAGCAGACAGGGGAATGTCCTGAAGGGAAACAGCAGCACGCAGAGGACCGCAGGACTGCTCCTGGAGCTGCTTAGCACCGTCTCGTCAGCTGCGCAGAAGCTCGTTCTCATCTGCAGCTCGTTTGGTGGTTTTAGGACAGAACGTCTGCCACCGAGCAGGGGCTGACATCAGAGCAGCAGCCAGAACCTTCCCAGCCCAGAAGCAAAAGGCCCGACACATGCTGGTTGTCATGGCAGCAGGCCCCCTCCCTCTGTCCCATCGATGGGGTGGCTATCAGTCCATGGGCACTGGACAGCGGGACAGGCCTAACTCAGACCCGGGCACCCCAACCAACCGCTTGCCTACGCCTGCTGAGATTTCAGCACTTTTGTGTAGATCAAGAACATATGTTCTATATAGCGAAGCAGAAAGAGGAGGACACAGGGGAACACGGAGAAAAGAAAGTCTCGTCTCTTTGAGTGCAGACCCGTGCTGCTGCCAAGCTGAGCTCACAACGTGTTCCCTCCATGGACACGGCTTGTTTTTAGAAACACAGTGGCGTCTCCTCTTAATTGAATGTGCCGAAAATATACGTGTCAGGTCTGTTTTCACCTCGGGTTGAGTCTGGAGAAATAAAACCAAAACAAAATAAGAGTCGGTGGGAAGAGTGAGTGTGTGTCTGTGCGTAAGTGTGTGTGTTTGAATGGATGTGTTTGCGTGTGAGTAAGTGTGAACATATTTACGTGATTCAGTGTTTGTGTGTAAGTGTGAGTGTGAATATGTGTGTTTGTATGTGAGTTTGTGTGTGTCTGCGTGTGTGTCCTTTCAGCTTGGTAGCAGTAACTCTTCATGCAGGAACTTGTGTGTCCTTGAGGAGAGAACTTTCTATCTCAAGAACACGTCCACAGGAAGAAGAATTTCAGAACAAATGAAAACACCCTGACCTCTTCAAAAACTCGTGTTAACAGGAATCAGCTGTGCTGTTTAATAATAATCATCATCCATCACAAACCAAATTATTCCACTTAGATAACACACGCACACTGAAGGCCATAACTATATACTATAAACACACAGACCGAAAAGAAACATCGCGGTCCTGATGTGAGCTCTCAGCTTTAAGCTCCGTGTGGGGCCCGTCTCTTTCTTGTCCTCTCTCCTGCCTGTGGGAGAGCTGCTGGAATAGTGATCACAGTGCACTGCAGCGAAGCATCATCAACTGCAGTTTTCTCTCCCAGCACCTCAGTATCAAGGTTTCCCATGTTAGGGGTAGATACTGTGCAGACTGTACCATGGTGGACATTGCACAGCTGAAGGACTGCAGATCCTGTAAAGTTAATTATATTACTCCTGTTCCAGTCATTCCTGCCCACACAGTCGAAAGCTTGTTTCCTGAAGACGGTGTCCGGGCTCCGATGCCCTGCCAGACGAGCTCCGTTTCTTTCTCCAGCCACACTGGACACAGCTGGGCGTCAGTGACTACGCAGCTGGCTGGTATGGGGAGACTATATTCCAAAAGCAGGGGAACGAATGCAGTGTAGGAATGCCTGGGGAAAAAACCTGGGAAAAATCTGAGACCTGACTGGGGGTCAGGGGTGTATCCGAGTCCTGGGGGGCTGTGAATCAGATCAGCCCTACAGGGATATCCTCTTTGAATCATCCGTGGCGTAAGACCCAGAGAAATCAACACCAGAGTAAAGAGCAGAAGGAGTTTAATTCTCAGGCCAGAAACAAGCAGAGCCTTAAGAATGAGCTGTTCCCGTGCAGTTGCACAGAAATAAAAAACCGCACAGAAAGCAAAGCACAGACTCTGAGTATTGGGGGTGATTTATTTGTGTATGTGAATGGCTGGGAGGGGGGTGGGGGGGGATCCCATTTTCTGAGGCGAAAAAAACCCCACACTGTATATGAGGCGCAGGGGACCCCAGCTCTATTTGAAATATTTTAAAAGTAAGAGGTTGATGGCGCACAGGCTGCAGCCCGCTGAGCCCAGCTCGCAGCTCGCTGGCTGGCTGGCACGCAAAGGGTTACAGGTCAGGGTGTCGATGAGAACACAGTGTTCCCATCAGCGCAGCTACGGTACAGCCTGTACATTGTGTTACTTTGTGGCAGCCATCCAAGACCTGCCCTCGGGTTTTTTTTTACACCGCGGCGGCTCCCCTCCCACCGCCCTCCGCTCCCCGCCTCCTGCGTGCGCCTGCAGCCCGGCGTGCGCGGCCAGTGCAGGAGATGGGCTGGCTGCCCGCGAGAGGGCTCATCCCCGCCGCCGTGACTCGCCGCCCGGCGCTCGTTCTTCTCAGCGCCAGTGAATGAAGAGCTGCGGGTCCTCGCGCCAGCGGGCAGCAATCGTGAGCCGAGACTCGCCGAAGTTGCAGCGCGGAGAGACAGACAACGGTGAGTAGCTTTGCGCGTACTCCAGCTCACTAGCAAAGCAGATATTTGTTACCTGGGCCGATGAGTACCTGAAAGGCTGGTGCCTGTGTTTTTGAGGCGTACATGCCGTGTGTTGGTAACTGATCTCTGGTCTCCGCGGTGCGGTCTCTGAAAAGGCACAGTTGCTGTGTGGCTGTTGAAATTGTTACGAGAAAGCGCCGGGCTGAAGCCGCCCAGAAAATCCCAGTGATCAGCGATTGTTGCAATTTTGTCGTTGTGGCTCATTAGGGGAAAAAAAGGTATCACCATAGATACTGATAACCGTGCAGTAAAAGACATTTACAACACGATTATTTTTTACCAATTACTACTCCTGTTTACCGAATAATATAATAAGAAAAAACTATTTCCCTAAAGCAAACTGTACGTTATGTTGAATAATTCAGCGCCGTGTCTGTGTAATTTGACTGGTAGAAAAAAAATCATAAAAGCATAAAAGTAACGGTGTATTTTTAGAGAAAACCATGTAATATACATTCATTTACACTGTAATGTTATAATGTAATAATATACAGTGTCTGTATTCCGAGAGCATTTCTGAGTCCGGCTCAGCTCTATTCGCCTGCTGGAATTATGGAAACCAATTTAGATAAACAGTATCCACGAAACTCAGAGAACATGCTGTTCTCAATCAACGTAGCCACTGGGAATGTAAATACCTCTCAATCTACATCAACAGCGATTTACGGTTATATAACGGTCTTAGTTCTCGGAATCCTATGATAAAACACTTTGAAGAAGATAGCGGGTAGAGCGGTATTCAAAAGTGTAAAATGGGAAATACAGCGATATTCTCGCAGGTCGGATATACTTCATGCAGGGGGAGGCGGCGTGTGCGATTTAATGATCATAGAACGATTTCAAACTATGTTTAAGGACAAAGAAGAGAAAAAGTTAAATTAAAAATGCCTTTTGTATTACTATACTTAAGGCGCAAATTGTTGGCAAACTACATTGACGCGCTCTTGACTGCGATAAACGGATCTGAATCGCTAAGGATCCCGTCCTGTCGGTTTCAGTGGTCCTGAGGTTCTGTCCAGGCTCTCCTGACCGCGGCACGCTGGCCTGCGGCGCCCGGGAGACTGACCGGCGAGCGTGGTTCCCGTCACAGCCCGACGTGTCAGGTTCCCAGAACTCACAAGGGGAACCCTCGTGCGTCCTCTCGCGCCACAGCGCTTCTGCCTCTCGGCCCTCGCGATCCTCACGTCTCCGCTGGGACCCGAGACCTCGGCGGAGCTCGCCCTCTCTACGAGGAGTTCATAACAGCCCGTTTGTATTTGGTCATTTTCTATTTATTCCGAAGTGCAGCAGACGTTCAAATAACCCTTAGCTTTGACAAAAATGACCGAAATCTTTCTTATATAAAAAACACGTTATAAAATACTCGTGCAGTTTCTCTGACGTATTCTGACTAATTTCTAATGATTATTTTATTCCTTTTGGTGAAAAAAATGACGGTAACAGCGATATGGTACAAACTGCAGCACCGCAAACATAAATGATAGGTGGCTCAATGAAATTCATTCAACAAGTGTGATTAAAATAAAGTAATGCACACATAGAAATATTAAACAAATACACATAGCAATGCGTGGTAAACAGGCTGTTACGTCAGATCGTTTGTGTCGATAGGCTTGAAAAGCACCGAGTCCATTTTGTAGCCTGGTGCTCTGGCTGCCGGAAGGAGACGTGCTCCGGGACCCAGGCCTGGCCCGTCCGGCCTCCGAGTCACTTACTGGTGCGTTGAGCAAGATCTGAGGAGAAGAGAGCGACTTCTCAGTTTACCGCCTGGACTGCCCGGCTGGAGACGGGTTCCAGCATTTTTTTAAAAAAGGAACAAACATCACTTTTACCCATTTACCGGGCCCCTCTCCCCTCTGAGACTTTTAATTGAGAATAAATTTAAACTGCTTTTTAAATGGAAAACAGAGGCAAAAATACAGAAGCAGAGCTTTGCGCAGTGAAATAGAGGACTGAAAAGGGAACAAAGAGGGGAATGTGGGTGGTGTGTAAGAAATTCAGGGAGTCAGGGTGTGAGGAATGGAGCTGTGGTAGCTCAGACGGCAGGGGTGTCTAGCTCCTGCCCAGAGGGTCCTGGGTTCAATCCCAGGGAGGGGCAAGCGATGTAGCTTGTTCTGATTCCTTCCAGACGGCTCAGCCTGCTTTTCAAATGAGTGCCGGGGGTAATAGGCTGGCCACATCACCCCCACTTCCAGTGTCGGATGGTCAAGACAAATGGTGGCCTGAAAAGGGACCTACCTACTGTGTGAGGAATACAGGGGACAGATCCTGTAAGAGACGAGCGGGTGATGAAAAACACACACTGTTGGCAGTGCCACTGTGGTTTATCTGTCTGGGAGAGTCTCCCTGTACCCCTTTTCTAAAACAAACAAACATGTTGCTCAGGATTTCTGCAAAGAAAGAAACCACTGAGCGGGTTATTGGGGCTACAATGAATTTCGGAAAATAGCCCAGAGGGCACCATCATAAATTCCAACGTGGAACGCTGTGTGGATCTGCTTAATCTAGAACAAACAAAGAATTCCCGAAGGCATCCTGCAGGACACTGCGCAGGATTCTGTAAGGATGTTGTCCTCCGATATCTCTGTATCCAATTAGATTTTGTTTTGCAGTGATCTTTCTGTGTGCGCAGGTGCTTTTGAGCTCTTACAGGTGTGCCTGTGTATATTTGTGTGTGAATGCATGAGAGTGTGTCTGCGCGTGCGTGCGTGCGTGTGTGTACATGAGTGTGAGTTCATGCAGGTGTGTGCAAACGTGTGTGAGAGTTTGTGTATGTGTGTGCTTATTTGTTTTGTGTATGTGGTGAGTGTGTGTGAGTGTGTATTTATGTGTGTGTTTGTGTTGTATGTGTGTGTTTGTGTGGTGTGTGTGTCTTTGTGTATTTCTGTGGCATGTGTGAGTGTGTGTGTGTTTGTATGGTGTGTGTCTTTGTCTGCGAGTCTGTGTGTGTTGGTGTGTGGTGTGTGTTTGTGTGGGCTGAAACAGTGCATTACGTATCAGACTGCTTGGCCATGAAGTCCTTTGCCTTCCAGAAAGCCATTATCTGTGGAATGTCTCTGTCCTGCGTCCATGTCTGTTCTCACGGGCAGGTTGTCAAGGCTCAGAACAAAGGAGCCACACACAGAAAAGAGCTCTCGTGGGGACGGTACCCAGTTTGTGCCCAGATTCGCAGTGTTGTAGCTTTTCAGTATGACTCCACATTCACCTGCGTTTTTCTCAGCTCTTGCGTATTTTCTGCGTTCTTACTCTGCTCCTCCTCTTCCTCCTCACTGGGGGGTGCAGTCTCTGGGTCAGCGCGAAGCGTGAGCCGTGTCCCGCGCAGGGAGAAGCCGGTATTTTCGGCTCTTCCTATCCCAGCCGATGCCGCAGACATCCTCGGCGTGTTGAGCACTAGTGAAGGAACGAGAATTTTCTGTCTCTAAACCCGATTGTGTTTTTTTGACTTCTTGCTGCACTCAGCCACATGTAACTTGTGCCAGATGCCTTCTTTTGACTTGGTTCATTACAGCGAAGACGCAGGGCTCTGCCAGGAAAACCCAGGAGCACAGGAACACGATGTTCTGATGCGTCACAGGTTTCTGCTTGTTCTGGATGTTCAGTTCAGTTTGTCTTCATTTTCTGTCGCACTTTTCTGAGAATATGACACTGAAGCCAAGATATCCCTATCATTTCTATGCACATTTCTATGCGTACATGTATATTTAAACTATATTTAGTTCTCCAGGTGGGTAGCTGCGTCAGCATGTGTAGGTTGCGAAGGAGCAAACAGGAATAAAAAAACGTTTCGGCTGTGGAGCCTTCTTCGAAGAAGGCTCCACAGCCGAAACGTTGTTTTCTTCTCTTTTTCAGCACGGAATAAACCTATTACTTGTTCCTCATATTTAGTTCTCTCTGCCGCACCTCCAATATGTCAGCTGTACATTTATTTTCTGGGTTTAATCCTCCGTCATCACCACCTTTTTTTTTCTCTGGAATGGGGAGTAAATCTAAGTCCCTCCTTGACGCCGGAGTTACGGCCCTGAGAGAGTCAGTCGCTGCCGGCGCCTGTCTCCAGCGCCTCGGAGGCCCTGGTCCCGCGTCCCGCCTCCTGCACCCCGCATTCTCCGAGGCCGGGGTGCCGCTCGGTCGGCCTCTCTCTCTCTCTCCCCCGTTCATAAAAAAATCGCCTCTTCTTTGAGCTAGAGGTGTATAAGCAGGGCTGAGATGAGGTGTTGTGGGCCTGCGGGGCTGTCGTCCTGCCCATGTGTGCGCTTTGAGAATACTTCCACGTTCGTCTGAAACTGTAGCCATCTTCGGGTGATTTTCCTGACCTTATATTAAATGTCCGTCACGGCGGCTCACGGGCTGCAGCTCAGTTCAGAGGGAGCTCACGTGAAGCCGGGGCGCGAGCCGGTGTCATATTCCCCAACCCTGTTTGCGCTATTTCAGCTCGTGCAGCAGATATCAATCGCGAACAGCGTCTTATTACAAAGCGCTGCTGTTTTATTTATATAGTCAGCTCACCTCAGGGTCTGAGGAGTGAGCCGGGGGAGCCCGCGGTGTGCACGTGCGCGTGGCCCACGCGCTCAAGGGGACCTGTCTCTGTCTTGTCGATAGGGCTGCTAGTTCAGGAGCACCTGAGCCCGCAGACAGCGGGACGGCCTCGACGTGCCTCAGAGACGTGTCACAGCACGGCTTGGAGGAACAGTTTGTGCAGAATCCGCCTATTACATTTAGACACGCGGGATTCAAATTCTATCTGCTGCAGCAGAGGAAGAGGTTTGCCTTAAAACGGTGAATAAATCAAATTGAATTAGAATCAAACGTTCGTTTTAATCCACATCGGAATTATTTGCGTTCATGGGCTAGGCTGGCAGCTGTTGATTACTGTGGAGGTACTCGGTTTAAGAATTGAGCATTACAGTACTCCAAGAAAATAAATATGAAGAATATGTTAATATGCTCTTTTCTCAGATTAACACAACTGGATACTCTGTAAAGAAAAAGTAACGAACAGAAACTTTTTTGGGTTCAAAACAGTGGTGTCCTTACAACAACCGAACACGAAATTATATTACGAAATGTACCTGCTTTACAGTATTTTAATATCAAGTTGTTCCTGCCATAGTACATTACACATAATTACGCAGCTCTAGGTCATTAAAGGTAACTGTTGAAAATGCGACGATTTAGAATTCAGTAAGATAAAGACCAGCAAACGATCCGACACGTTGCGCTACAGGACACCCGACAATTGAGACTGTATTGAAGACTTGAATAACAATAACCGGCAGCGTGTGACATGTTTCTGGATGTCATTTTCGGGTATTTTTGCATGTTTACTGGAAGCACGCACACACAGCTTCATAGTACCAGCGGAAAATTCATTTCGCAACACTTGTAACCGAACAGTGCTGTGGTGGGCGGGATGGTGTGACATAAGAGGTACCTTACAGCCAATGATATACGAGAAGCTGCTCTGCGGTGTGGTTTATTTTCTGATTGACGTGTGTTTGAGCCAGTCAACTCAGTAGTGCAGAGGCTTGTCCTTAAATGTTACAGATTTCCAGGATTTCATAACTGGTCATATATTTCAAAGAAACGTGATTGACTTACTATTTTCGCAGTAGGTGTCCAGATTAGAAAGGGGCTTTTAATTTTATCCCGGAAAGCAAAAGAGCTATATTTTACATCTTTTTATTGCAATTACAACATTATTATAATCCTTATAATATAGTTCAAGTATACCCGAAGAAGGCTCCACAGCCGAAACGTTGTCTTTTCTTCTCTTTTTTTAGCATGGAATAAACCTTTACTTGTTACTTTAATCCTTATATAGTTGATTTAATAAATTATTTATCACAAGCATTTCTTTACAGAATATGTAAAGCAGATACATTTGGCACTTATTGCATTCGGGGTTTTCAATAAGCTCTTCCTGTCTTGTAAAATAAAGCGACATACCGTATTTGTAAAACAAAATGTAAGAACTATGAACTTGTCACACCCGAGTATACCCGTTACTATTCTTGTCTTGTAAATGTATTTATTTTTTTATAAGTATCGTTACAACGTTTTGAATATTTACAAAAAATGAGCGTCACAATGTGTGTTCCATCGTTTTTTGCTGGATGCATTAGAGGTGGGCGATGAGACTGAAGGCACTGTAGCCGCTGGAGCGCCTCGTAAAGCGGCCTGGACTCATGAGAATGGTGAAAGTGACGGAGTCGCGACCGGTGCCGGCCTGGGCCAGGTTCGGGCCCGGTGGTGCAGCAACAGAGTGAAGAGGTTTCCTCTCCACGGCGCTGTGCGCTTTGCAGTGACCGGGGCTGAGGTCAGGAAACTGCTGCGGGTCTATCTTTACAAAACCTTTGACGTCAGCGGGTAGGACGTGAGAGCGCACACGACTTGTCCAGTGCGCTTTAACCTTGATTTCAGATGCATTGCCTAAAAATCTGACCCAGACCTTCTCCGCGAATTTTAGATGCTCAGAAAGGATTAAGCGAATTGCTTCTAATAAAGGGGATTTAAGGCTGCTGGCGTTTTCCAACCACGAGACGCGCTGTCACCTTTTGGGTAACTGGCACGTGATCGGTAATTGCGCTCACTTGGTGACGTCACGACTCCCCTGTAGGAAGGTATTCTGTGCTGTTCTCTGTAAATCACTGCAGCAGGACTGAAAACAGAGCGTAGACTGACACCGACTAACGACCCACTGACTACTATTCACTACCACCGGCTGGACTATTTTCTGCACTGCATACGCACACTGTTGTCTACTATTGTATATTGTACACTTGTTCATTTTCTTTATAATAATAATTGCTTACACTTATATAGCGCTTTTCTGGACACTCCACTCAAAGCACTTTACAGGTAATGGGGACTCCCCTCCACCACCACCAATGTGCAGCCCCACCTGGATGATGCAACGGCAGCCATAGTGCGCCATAACGCTCACCACACACCAGCTATCAGTGTGGAGGAGAGCAGAGTGATGAAACCAGTTTAGAAATGGGGATTATTAGGAGGCCATGATTGGTAGGGGCCAATGGGAAATTTGGCCAGGACGCCGGGGTTACACCCCTACTCTTTTCGAGAAACGCCCTGGGATTTTTAATGACACAGAGTGTCAGAACCTCGGTTTAACGGCTCATCTGACTTCTTACAATATAGTGTCCCCGTCACTATACTGGGTTATTAGGACCCACACAGCCCGCAGGGTGAGCGCCCACTAACAGCTCTTCCGGCAGCAGCCTTAGTTTTCCCAGGAGGTCTCCTATTCTGGTCACTACCAGGCTCCTACCTGCTTAGTTTCAGTGGCCTGCCAGCTGTCAGTTGCAGGGTGATATGGCTGTTGGCCGCATTATGTTGTAATGTTGTATCATATTGTATATTCGCTGATACTATTTGCATTACTTTCTTCTACAGTGTTTGTTGTTACATATTTTAAATAATACGTATTGCTTATATTAATTTAACGCGCGTAATTATATATCGATATTAAATATTAATATAATTATTTGTTTAGCGTGAGTTTAATTTGTCGCGTTTTTATGAATTGTCGTCGTCCCCTGTCTGTAGACTAAGGGAACAAGCGCGAATAAGAATCCCAAAATAGTTGTTACAAATGGCAAATAAATTGTGAACTTGAACGGAATTTAAACTGGTCAATCTGATTTAGCAATTGGCGCGTAGAGGTCGGTCCGGCTTCTACTCTAGGACGAGTCCGGAAACCTATCGGCAGTCGTCTCAGGTCTCCAGAGGGATCCGAGCAGGCGGCTCTGTCTGTGTTACTGGTTTCCCAAGGCTGTGTTGTAATGTATGTACGTCAGCGAATGGCATTTTTAATAGTTCCTTCCTGTGCTGTAACATTGGGCAGACTGTGAAACTTGGCCATCCTGCGTGTTTGTTTGCTGGCTGGAGCGGATGGAAAATAAGCGAATGAAGCACTGAGAGGGCTGGAAGACAGAGGTCCTGTGCCAGTCGCAGGCCTCGCCTTCGGGGATCAGGAATGTTTACCTCCTGAGTCCCTGTGGTCATTTTAGTGCATGTGAGCCTTGACAGTTCACTGAACACCTCCGCAGGTCTAGAAGGCGGAGCTTATTTCAGAAATGAAATGCAGAGGATCAACAGGGACACGAGCGACGTGACGTGATTTCCACCTCCTTGTTTCGCCGGCTCGTGGGTTTGCATGCGGGCGCACGTGCTCACGCCCTGCGTCTCTCCCGGCAGGAGGGTCATGACCACGGACAGAGATCTCCTCATGGACGGCCAGGTGCCCGCTGCCACCATCGCTGCGCAGGGCATCGACGTCACGCCCAAGCAGGACCAGGGGGTGTGTAAGGTAGGTGGCGGCAGGAATGCAGGGAATGTATCCGTGTCTGAAGACTGAACACAAACAGGACAGGCATACAACACACAAAGGAGACACTGTAGATCCCTGTTCTTCATTATGGCACATCACAATGAGCCTCCTGAATATGCACCTGGTATAACTATCCTGAATTACATCAGACACACAAATTTTATGAAATCGATTCAGAACTCCATCGACAGCTGACCACTTCTCTTTTGATTAAAAACTCAGTAAATATGCTTTATAGCATAAAATTGCATCATATTAACATCCAAGAGGATGATGTTTGCAAATTGCAAAATTGTTGTATGAGAACTAAGGAGATCAATTTTTTTTCTGACACTGGGGTCAGCCGGTCAGTTCCAAAATGGACATCTGTGCTTTATTTCTTCATCTGATTTAGATCTCCAATAATTGTGAATTATTTAGGCTGTAGATATAATTAAATCATCACAGGGTAAATGCTTGTTAATGGGTTAATGGAAGAAGGCGAGCTGGCGCCTGTGTGGGATGTCAGTGCCAAATGCCGAGCAGATCAGGGTGATCCAGCGACAGGGGAGACAGCAGCTCTTCCTGTCCCCAGCACAAGCAGAACAGTCTCAGCCTGCACACGGGCACTGCAGGTGCTGGAAAACAGACACACTGTACTGCACTACAAATTCAACTACTGCATTCTCCACATTTCTTCAGTTATGATCCAAAGCTAGAAATCTACTGAAACAAAACAGTGAAACAGCTCTCAGATTTTCCATAATGAATCCAGCAGTTTAGTCTTGGATTTATCACAGAAAATCCGCACTAAGTGGAAGATAAGAGTTGCATCACACTTGTGACCTGCTGCCAGGATGAAGACATGGCAGATTTCATTTGTGACCCGCTGCCAGGATGAAGACAAGTCAGAGTCCACTCTTGACCTGCTGCCAGGATGAAGACATGGCAGAGTTCACTAATGACCTGCTGCCAAGATGAAGACACGACAGAGTCCACTCCTGACCTGCTGCCAGGATGAAGACATGGCAGATTTCATTTGTGACCCGCTGCAAGGATGAAGACACGGCAGAGTTCACTAATGACCTGCTGTCAGGATGAAGACACGGCAGAGTTCACTAATGACCTGCTACCAGGATGAAGACATGACAGAGTTCACTAATGACCTGCTGCCAGGATGAAGACATGGCAGAGTTCACTAATGACCTGCTTTCAGGATGAAGACATGGCAGAGTTCACTAGTGACCTGCTTTCAGGATGAAGACATGGCAGAGTTCACTAATGACCTGCTACCAGGATGAAGACACGGTAGAGTCCACTCCTGACCTGCTGCCAGGATGGAGACACGGCAGAGTTCACTAATGACCTGCTGCCAGGATGGAGACACGGCAGAGTTCACTAATGATCTGCTGCCAGGATGAAGACACTGCAGAGTCTACTCCTGACCTGCTGCCAGGATGAAGACACAGCAGAGTTCACTAATGATCTGCTGCTAGGATGAAGACACTGCAGAGTCCACTCCTGACCTGCTGTGAGGATGAAGACATGGCAGAGTTCACTAATGACCTGCTGCCAGGATGAAGACATGGAAGAGTTCACTAATGACCTGCTGCCAGGATGAAGACACGGCAGAGTCCACTCCTGACTGGCTGCCAGGATGAAGACATGGCAGAGTTCACTAATGACCTGCTGCCAGGATGAAGACATGGCAGAGTTCACTAATGACCTGCTGCCAGGATGAAGACATGGCAGAGTTCACTACTGACCTGCTGCCGGGATGAAGACACGGCAGAGTTCACTACTGACCTGCTGCCGGGATGAAGACACGGCAGAGTTCACTACTGACCTGCTGCCGGGATGAAGACACGGCAGAGTTCACTAATGACCTGCTGCTAGGATGAAGACACTGCAGAGTCCACTCCTGACCTGCTGCGAGGATGAAGTCACGGCAGAGTTCACTAATGACCTGCTGCCAGGATGAAGACACGGCAGAGTCCACTCCTGACTGGCTGCCAGGATGAAGACATGGCAGAGTTCACTAATGACCTGCTGCCAGGATGAAGACATGGCAGAGTTCACTAATGACCTGCTGCCAGGATGAAGACACGGCAGAGTCCACTCCTGACCGGCTGCCAGGATGAAGACATGTCAGAGTTCACTAATGACCTGCTGCCAGGATGAAGACATGGCAGAGTTCACTACTGACCTGCTGCCAGGATGAAGACACGGCAGAGTTCGCTCATGACTCGCTGCCAGGATGAAGACACGGCAGAGTTCGCTCATGACTCGCTGCCAGGATGAAGACACGGCAGAGTTCGCTCATGACTCGCTGCCAGGATGAAGACACGGCAGAGTTCGCTCATGACTCGCTGCCAGGATGAAGACACGGCAGAGTTCGCTCCTGACTCGCTGTCAGGATGAAGACATGGCAGAGTTCGCTCCTGACTCGCTGTCAGGATGAAGACATGGCAGAGTTCGCTCCTGACCTGCTGAAAGGATGAAGACACAGCAGAGTCCACTCCTGACCGGCTGCCAGGATGAAGACACGGCAGAGTTCACTAATGACCTGCTGCCAGGATGAAGACACGGCAGAGTTCACTAATGACCTGCTGCCAGGATGAAGACACGGAAGAGTTCACTAATGACCTGCTGCCAGGATGAAGACACGGCAGAGTTCACTCCTAACCTGCTGCTAGGATGAAGACACGGCAGAGTTCACTAATGACCGGCTGCCAGGATGAAGACATGGCAGAGTCCACTCCTGACCCGCTTCCAGGATAAAGACATGGCAGAGTTTGCTTTGACTGCAGGAGTTTCTAAGAGAAGTCCAGGAGGAGGTCAACCCTACTCTTGCCCCCTTCATCCCACCTGCTCTACACATCCCACTTCTTACTGCACAGCTCCCCATGGCTCCTGCTCGTCTTACAAAATTCCAATGCTTCCACGAGTCAGATTTCCCCATGGTATCTTCACTTCACTGAAAGCTCTCTTTTCATGAAAGAAAACTTCTTTGCAATGTCCCTGTGCATTTGGAAATGCTACTGCTATTCTTACATTTCACTAGGCTGATGGGACATGTATTTTATGTCCCTAGTCATCACAATCTAACAATTCTGCGTTGGCATTATGGGGTCTCCCTTGTTTCTTGTGAGGGTTTCCAAGGGTTTCAGGCAACTTAATTACCCCAATAAAGCTACCTGTATCACATCCTTACAGTGGGTTCATTAGGATTTGACCAAACTGCTAAACACTTGTTGGATCTATTATTGCTGCTATAAAGTTACCTGTGAGGAGGGCAGGTAGCAGGTCTTATTCTTCTGAAAACCCCCTGTCTTGTGGAATTTCCTGTTCAGGTGTACCAGAAAGTTTGTGTCGATAAGGAAGACTGATCTCAGAGTGTGTATTTTCGGACTAAGCACAGATCTCTCTTGTATTGGGCAGAGAAGGACATTTCCACTCTGAGCCCTGTCCAGTGGGGTGAGATGGGTTTTGGGTCTGTTGTGCACCAGCCTTATGGTCTCTGGTGCCCCCCGCAGGTGATCAAACGTCATGGCGAGGAGGGGGAGTGTCCAATGATCGGTGACAAGGTGTATGTCCACTACACGGGCAGGCTGCTCAACGGCAAGAAGTTCGACTGCAGTCTGGACCGCAAAGAGCCCTTCGTCTTCAACCTTGGCAAAGGTACCAGGAGTGAGGCACATGTGGCAGCTGCCTGTGCCGTATTCTACACAGGACAAGCTGGAGATGGAGACTGATGGTTTCCATTGCTCACAGCAGTGGAACACTGGATTTGTTCACAAAATTTTCTATGAAAATTAACCCTTTGTTGGCATAGATTAAGGATTATAATATTACAAAGGTACAAGGTCAACCCTGCTGTATGACAGTGTTATGACTATAGTTTTTCTTATTTCTATTTGCACAGTATAGGTATGAAAAGCACGTGTGTCTGACATAGTTGCCCCTGTTCTGCTGCAGATTGTAGATGAGAGCTGAGGTGTCACTGCTGGGGACTGTGATACCGTGAAGGAGTGTTGAGAGCTGATTGGTTGGGAAACTAGCCTTTTGCCTATGACTGGCTCAGTCTGCCTGTGTTCTCACCACAGGTCAAGTGATCAAGGCCTGGGATATCGGGGTGGCCAGTATGAGGAAGGGGGAGCTGTGCCTGCTGCTGTGCAAGCCAGAATATGCTTATGGGGCTGTTGGAAGCCCCCCTAAAATACCTCCTAACTCCACACTGATTTTTGAGGTGAGTCAAACACATCATACTTCAAGGTCAGCCTGATGAGCATATCCTACATTTTAAATTAAAATGACTCATTCACCTGATAACTTCCAAAACTCCATTTCAAATCTTACAATTAAAAGATGGTAATAAAAGAATAAATTGAGGCTCATTCAAGTTAAAAAAGTTTTGAAGAAGTCTGAGCAGGTGTGTAGACGATAGCCTCAGCCAGATGACTGGAGGTGTCTGTTCTGTGTACCAATCACATGGCTTCTCCTCGCAGGTGCAGTTGCTACGTTTCAAAGGGGAGGAACTGACTGCAGATGGGGGCGTGGTCAGGAGGATCAAGGAGAAAGGTGAGGGGTTTAACAACCCCAATGAAGGCGCCACTGTGGAAGGTGAGCATGAGAGAGAGGAGAAGGAAGGAGATGTCTTGCACAGCTGGAGCCAGTTGTGTTTCACCACTTACGGAATCCCAGTCCATTATGGACCTGACACATGCAAACCTGCGACATCTTGACCATTAGGCTCAGTCAGCTCTTAAACACTTACTGCCTGATCCACTTGGGAGACCCACGCTTGTTTAGATTTAACTGAAACCTCAACCCACCCTCTAATCATAACTTACAAGCCTCTCTGTGGCGATCGCTTCCTATTGCCCAAAGAAAAACCACTGATGAGCACTGGGATTGCAATTTGTGAACGGGGATGGGTTGGAGTTTTAACTGATACTATTGAAGGCTATCATCTTCAAAGCCATGTTGACGCTGAGATACCGAACTCACGTCTGTTGATGGGCCAGAGCTCTGGGACACCAGTGAGCATTTGTGTGTCAGTGATAGAACTTGGAATTGTCTCTAGTGTTGTAGAAAGCCTCAGACACGTGCAGCATGGAATCTGTTGCTCCTGGACTGACCTGAAAAATCTAAAAAAATGTCTGGGTTATCTGGTGCAGGTGTGACAGATGTGGCACTCCTCACAGGGAGGGTGTGGAGGAGGAAATTAATGGTTTTCCGGATCACATTCCCAGCGGTTGCTTCATCCTGTGTGTAGGAGGCGCAGTGCTTGGCTCACATGTGACGAGACTTGTGCATACTAGGAAGTCAAGGCTGAGGTGTTTTTAAGCGTCGGCCTGCTGTGTTTTCTCCCACAGTGCACCTGGAGGGCAGCTGCGGGGGACGTGTGTTCGACTCGCGTGACGTGCGGTTCGTGGTTGGGGAGGCTGAGGAGAAGGGTGTGCCCCTGGGTGTGGACAGGGCCATGGAGAAGATGCAGAAGGGGGAGTGCTGCCTGCTCTACCTCAAGCCCAAGTGAGTGGCCTCACAGGAGCCCCTCCATGCTGCAGGGCTCAGTTCCTGCCTATAAGGCGGCAACAGAGGAGCACAATTGACACTTTCCCTGCTGAGGAGCTTGATTTCCACAATTCTGTAGTAAATACTTTCTTAAGGAATGTTTGGTTCATTAATGCGTGACAGTGACTTTCTCTCTGTAGTTATTTTGAAACGTGTGTATCAAACGAACCAGAGGACACTTGGTCTAGTTTGAGTTTTGGTGACAGTGACAGCGTGCACTGGTGAGTGACGGCGCAGTGTGGGATGGCTGCACTAACACGGCTGATGATCAGGCTCCCCCCCAGCTGGAGTAACATTCTTTCCTTGTAACTGTGTCTCAGGTATGGGTTTGGAAAAGAAGGAAAACCTGAGTTCAGCATCGAGCCGAACGCGGAGCTGGTGTACAAAGTAACATTGAAGGATTTTGAGAAGGTGAGCCAGCGGAAGAGGAAAACCCAGCTGCATAGCTGCATGATGTACTAGCTGAGGAAACCTGAAGAGAACTGCCTGATTATGAAGAAGAAATATGAGTCCTTTCCAACATATAGCTTAGTCACTGCCTGAGCAGAAAGTCCAGTGGTGCAATTAATATGGTTTCTCATTTAGTCTGATTAGTTTCCCCACCCTTGAATTCCAGATGCGTCAGACCGATGTGCATGCGCTGTCTGTACCCAAACAATGCTGTCATCTCCCCTGCAGGCCAAGGAATCCTGGGAAATGGACCTCAAAGAGAAGCTGGAGCTGTCAGCCACAGTCAAACAAAAAGGAACACAGTATTTCAAGGTAACTGGTCCCATGTCGGGGTGGCACGGTGGCGCAGTTGTTAGCATTGCTGCCTCACAGCACTGGGACCTTGTGTCCAATTCTGGACCTGGGGTGTTATCTGTGTGGAGTGTCTATCTTCTCCCCATGTTCATGCAGGTTTCCTCTGGGTGCTCCAATCTCCTCACACAGTCCAAAGACATGTTGACAGGTTAATTGGCTTCTGAGAAAATTGTCCCTGTGATGGACTGGCGTCCTGTCCGGGTTGTACCCTGCCTTGCACCCGTTACTTGCCAGGAAAGGGCTCCTGCTCTCCCTTGACCTTGAATTGGTTGAAGTGGATAGAAAATGGATGAATGGATGATCCCAGGTCTTCAACCACATAGATACATTTAAGAAGAAAACATTTCAAATTTTGAGGAATTCGAATAAAAGCACAGGTTTCTTTGATATTTTGTATATTTTAAAAGAATAGAATGAATACACCAAGATTACGCTGATCTGAAGACACGCAGTGCTGATCCTAGTCCTGTACTGCAGGCAGGGAAGTACCTCCAGGCGGTGATCCAGTACCAGAAGATTGTGTCTTGGCTGGAGATGGAGTACAGTCTGGAGCAGGAGCAGGAGAAGGCCGTGCACGCCCTCATCCTGGTGGCCCAGCTCAACCTGGCCTTGTGTCACCTGCGGCTGCGCGAGTACTCCCAGGTTGTGGAGAACTGCAACAAGGTACCAGGCTGGCCTCTGACTCCCCTTCCATGTGCTTCTGCCCTCTTTCTTTCTGCTCAAACTCTGACCTCTGTCTCTCACTGCCTGTGCCTCAGGCTATGCCTCTCTCCCAGCCTGCAGTTCAGTCCAGTTCTTCTCGCTCGGTCCAGTGAATCATGTTATGCCTCTGTCCCTGACAGCGGTTCGGTCCAGTTTATCACATATTCTATATCAGTCCCAGTGTGCAGTTCAGTCCAGTTTATGACCTACTGTTTCTGTCCTTGCCTGCAGTTCGATCCAGTTCATCAAGTGTTCTGTCCTCTGTCCCTGCCCGCGGTTCAGTCGGGCTCTTCTGTCCTCTGTCCCTGCCCGCGGTTCAGTCGGGCTCTTCTGTCCTCTGTCCTCTGTCCCTGCCAGTGGTTCAGTCGGGCTCTTCTGTCCTCTGTCCTCTGCCCGCAGTTCAGTCGGGCTCTTCTGTCCTCTGTCCTCTGTCCCTGCCCGCGGTTCAGTCGGGCTCTTCTGTCCTCTGTCCTCTGTCCCTGCCCGCAGTTCAGTCGGGCTCTTCTGTTCTCTGTCCTCTGCCCGCAGTTCAGTCGGGCTCTTCTGTCCTCTGTCCTCTGTCCCTGGCAGTGGTTCAGTCGGGCTCTTCTGTCCTCTGTCCTCTGCGGTTCAGTCGTGTTCTCTCTCTTGCACGATCTGTCAGTGTGTTTAGAGGACTGGGAGCGGCAGGTAGAGGCACTAACCGCGGTGTGTTTGTCTGGCCGCATGGGCAGGCGCTGGAGCTGGACGGTGGGAACGAGAAGGCTCTGTACCGGCGCGGGGAGGCGCGGCTGCTGCGCAACGAGTTCAGCCTGGCCATGAGTGACTTCCACCGCGTGCTGGAGGTCAACCCCGCCAACCGGGCGGCGCGCGGGCAGATCGCCGTCTGCCAGAGCAAGATCCGAGAGCACCACGAGCGCGACAAGAAGACCTACGCCAACATGTTCCAGAAATTTGCTGAACACGACGCCAAGGTAGGTGGCAAAGTAGGAAGCATTAAGGCCTCGCAGTGTGGGGGCCCTGGGTTTAATTCTGGACTTGGGGTGCTATCTATGTGAAGTTTGTATGTTCTTCCTGCATTCACATGAGTTTCCTCTGGGTGCTTGGTTTCCTCCCACAGTCCAGAGGCATGCTGGTAGGTCAGCTGGCTTCTAGAAAAATTAGTCCTGGTGTGAGCGCGTTTGTGTCTGTGTCTGTCTTGCGTCCCATCCAGAGTGTATACTGCCTTGCACCAACAGCTTGCCAGGATAGGCTCCAGCACTCCTGTGACCCATTACTGGAATAAAGCATTTAGAACGTGGATCTGGGACCTGTATCGCAATTCCATCGTCGCTTTGCAGTATGACACCCAGGGTGTGATGTCAATGTATTATCTGTCTTGACTGACTGATGACATAGAGGCTCCCGAGGGGCTTGGTGTGTCTGTTACCCTGACGGCGGTGTGTCCTTGTGATGTCCTGCAGGTGGGGCGGAGGAAGAAGCATGCGGAGGAGTGTGGAGGCGAGGCTGGCGAGAGTGGAGAGGCTGGCGAGAGCGGAGAGGGCGGAGAAGCTGGCAATGTTGAGAGCCTCAGTAGCCCGGGAGCCAAGCGCCGCAGGAAGAGCACGGAGAGCCCGTGAGGCGGGGGCAGGGGGCAGACTCAATGTGTCCAGCGTCCCCCGGGCAAGAGCAGGGCGCGGGAGGAGAGGTGACGTGCCACTGACAATCCCACAGCCCGCTGACACAGCTCGCTGAGCACGAGCTGCCGCCCTCGCTGGGAGGGGGAGACCTGGCTGTATTGGCATTCCTACACGGGGCAGAACTGCCACGAGCTTGCACATCGCAGAGGGGCCTTACTTCCTGACTAGTGTTTTGTTACTTTTGTTAAGGCTTTGTCCTAATTACTTTATTGCCATCACCATTGTTATTATTGTTGTTGTTTATGTTGTTCCCATTAAGCTGATCGGCGCCAGATACGCTCTGACATCTGTGCTGTCTCCAGCTGGAGCTCCACAGAGCAGGCTTGTCAGGCACCGCAGTGCAGTTTGCCGATATGGATGCTATGAAGATCGGCCCAGCTAGGGGGCAATGTTGGCACATAAGCATAGGTGGCTTGGACACATGCTGCAAGGGAGGGTGGCAGGACTGCCACCTTGGGCACTGCAGGAGCCTTGGACCGAAGTATAAATGACTCCTCTTCCTTTGAGGAAGAGAACAATGTGGGAATGCTGGGCTCTTTGGATGGACACTGTTGCACCCTCCCAGTATCCCTCAGTGCCACCTTCAACATCTCTGAGTACCTGGCCTATCTTCAGAGTGCAGGCAGGCTCCACTCGGGGGCGCCAAGTGCATGACACCAGTACCGGCACCGGGACCTTGCCTGCAGCCTTGTCTTTGACTGCGGCTCCTCCGTACTGCAGAGGAAGTGTCTGTCTGGAGCAATAGGACCTTTCTGGCAGACCCAAACCCCTTGACTGTTTGCACTGTGTCAGGCCTGGGTCAGGCCTCGCTGCCTCTCTCTCCCAGCGCAGAGACACCGACCCCTCCTGGGGCCATTCACACGAAGTGTGTGGGGTTCCTCCCAGCCCCCTCAGGAGTGGAACAGCCCTCCTCCGCCACAGGACAGCTCCCTGCTGGTCCGGCCGGCTCCATGCCTCTGTCAAGTTTCCAGGAAAAGGGCACAGCTGTGAGAGTTAAAGACCTAAGTCCATCCTGTGTCTGTATGTATTTTACACACCATTCAAGCCGACTGAGTATTCCACTGTGGAGCAGAGGCCACGTCACCACCAGCTCCAGAACCGCCATGTTTTAGCGACTACAGTTCTCACAGGAAGGGGTCGTTATCAGCAGTCGTGACTGAAAGTAGACCCCTGACCCAAAGCTGTCTCCTCCAGCAGTTCAAACCCTCTTACCTCTGAAAACGTGGTCTGTCATGAAAAATGAGTGACTGATGTCGTGTTTATTTATTTCTGATTTTCAGCTAAGCAGTTATGTTTCTTACCTCCAGGAAAGGGCGAAGAGGTTACTGTTTATCATTGTACTGTAGCTGTATCTGTGGAAACAGCCTTGTCAAAAGTAGCTCTAACCCTTATCTCTGAGGCGGCTTTTGGAAAAAGTGGGACATGCAATGTAGTGTGCATCAGGGCCATGCAGAGGCCCACAGCCTGACTTAAAACCCCCCTTCTCCTGGGGCAGCACCGAATTCCTAAAGCCTTTAAACCTTTTTGGAACAGATGAGTTTCAGCTGAGAGTAGGATTCGTTTCCGAATAGTCCAGTTCTGTCTGGCAGTTTAAGCTGCAGGTTGAGAAGATGCATAGTGATTAGGGGAAGAGTGTTTATGGGTGGTATGTCTCCTGGGCTGAGACCCGACTGCCTGAGCCCAGATCAGCAGAGAGGTGGCTGTGCAGTTCAAGGGCTGTGAGTGTGATGAGGACTCTGAGAGAAGAGGTCTAGAGTCCCACATTGACACCCCCTGTGATAAGAAAGAACAGGGGCTTGTCCTCATCCAGAAACCTTCGCTATGAACTCCATTCAAACACCCTTTCTTAAAAACATACCAGTGTTATCCAGTTGTGTTTCTGCTCATTCTGGTTTGCTCCCAGTTTGGGACAGATCCGGATAACCACACCTTAGAATCTAGGGGAGATGCAGTAGTCTGTGCTGCAAGCTTGTTGCCCAAGATGTTAATTTTAACAGGACAGTCTCTCACCGCTGCAGGCATCACAGAAATGTTTTATCACCGACATTCCCTCTGCTTCCTAACACGGCTGACCTGTTCCTGTTACAGATTCAGAGCATTACATAAAACAACATTGAGACAAAACACACCTGGATATCACTGGCCAGGCAGAAATATAATCCTAAACCAGCAAAGTGATACCAGGGACTCCAGCACCTGATTGCGCTATTCTAACGTTGCCACATGCTAGGAATGGAAATGACATTGGTAAAGGTGGGACACAAAGGGAAGAGTCTGGGAAGCAGATTCTCCACATTCTCTCCTCCGCTCCCATGGGTACAGCTTTTCTTCCAAATCACTGTCCAGGCACGCTGACTGACCTCCAGACCCTGTGTCTGAGCTTGGAACGTCTGTGGCTGGGCGTCGGTTTGAATGGGGACCATAAGGACCAGGAGAAAGATCACTAAGAGGTAGACTGCACTCAGCCAATCTTGTCCGTTCTGCAGTTAGTAGCTCATTGACCCCAGGATCTTATCTGGCTGTTTCTTGAAAAAAGTCAGGGTACTGGCTTCAGCCCTCATGGCTGCCAGCTTGTTCTTGTAGTCGGTACCCTGGCTTGTTACAGGAAAGGGCTGCGAACTGGCCGGACATTCTTCTGTCATTCATGACCTCTCTGCTGTTCCTCATGTCCTCCTGCTCCCTGCTCAAACAGACCCCCTGCCACAGAGGACACAAACTCGGACACTAATTAAGCACGTTAAGTGAAACATCCAAAACCACTGAGACTGAGTCACACTTCCAGGAGGTTTGCTCTGCTTCCCCCTCCCCTCTTCTGTTG
Source organism: Atractosteus spatula (assembly GCF_055471065.1). Taxonomy (NCBI): domain Eukaryota; kingdom Metazoa; phylum Chordata; class Actinopteri; order Semionotiformes; family Lepisosteidae; genus Atractosteus; species Atractosteus spatula. Next base: position 43,059,341 of record NC_142712.1, on the reverse strand, counting down.
CCACAAACGAGCTCTGTGGCTCTATTTGCCTCCAGACTCCCAGTTTCAGTTCCTGCCCCAGCTCGGCCTCTGCAGACGAAATGACCCCTGACTGTGCTTGGGTTTGTGGGACAGGATAGGGGTCCTTCAAGGCTCAGGGGGCAGAGAAGATCTCCAAACGTGAAACCTTCGCATAAACAGTTGTGAGACTCAAACCTGCAGGCCAGCAGTAGTCGTGGTTTGGGAAGAAGCTTTTCATTAGTGTGTTGTGGGGGGGGTGGACTCACAGCCATCAGAGGTGGGGGGGACACATGCACATCCCTGGACCCTCTTCAACCATGTACTGCTTGTCATGTCCAGATGGAAATTAGTGCAGAAACTCTGGGTGGAGAAAGTACTCAACATTATATATATGTATTAGAGGGACTCAGAACTACTTTTTCTTTCATTGATTGTTTTTTTATGGAGTAATACACCTAAATATGTTAGCCTTTTATTTTGATTTTAATGATCTGATTGTTTTGTTTAATTTGTTGCATTCATTAAATTCTTTGTCAGTATTACCCTGCGAGGACTAGTTGAATTATTTCTTTAAAGATCCATTGCCCTGTAATGACCTGGACGGGAGGATCAGTGTCAGTGTTTGCTGTACACTTTCACAGGCTCAGCCAGTACGGCTCACACATTTACCTGCCTGGGCATGAGAGATAGGCCACTCAGCCCACCTAGTTCATTTGGTTGCCAGTAACTAATGGATCTCATCCAGCCATTCCTTCCAGTATACTGGCTTCGAGATCATGGCTAGGTAGGCAGTCCCAGACCCCTAACCCTTTGTGTAAAGAGTTGCCTCTTGTTCTCAGGTTTAAATTCCCTATAGTTTCCACGTATAAAGGGGCTGGCGATGGTGAAATTGTCAAGGTTCCTTGAGGGTCTCCATGCTGTAAGCTAGTCACGTCAGTGTGCTGCAATCCTAGACAGGTAACAGAATAACCCCTTGACGTGACTGACAGCTGGGATCCTAACGTAAACAAGACCATTACAGCTGGGGTTCTGCTGGTCTGTAGAGCTCACCGCGTGCCCCCACCTCTTCCTGTGTGCCCAGGTTGGCCTTCTGCCTGGCACAACCCCCCACATGTGACTAACCTTCCACTGCACATAGCCTCCCAGGATTGGCTGCAGTCACAAGGCCCCGCCCCCTTCCCACAGCCAATGAAATGTAATTACACAGAAACAACAAGGAGGCACATTCAGGATCTGGAGAGAGTTGTGGTTATAGCCCAACTGCTGCATTTTAATTTGTGTAGAACTTTAATTAAGATCACCTCTCTCAATCTGCGAACCAACAAGCATCATAAGCTCCTAGATTTTTTTCAGATTTCCAGTACAAGATGACAAAGTTTCTGATTTATGAGTTTTTTAAACTTGAAACAGTAATTTGACTCAAATTACAGTAAATCATATAATGTTTTACAGAATGTCTTTATATTGCCTTCATTCTAAAGATTTTCTTTATTTAGATATTCAAATATTGAATATACTGTACTGTATAGTTCAATGCAGGATGAATTCACAAAGGGAGTTTTTGAATACCTCTTTTTGTCAACTTTAATGTCAAGGTTACACTTTCAGACAGTCTAAAAATACAGCCTTGCTTGTGACCTTTTGAGCAACTCCAGGGCCAGAGTGATGTCACCCCTGATTTTGCCCTAGCTGTAACACTCAGGGTGGTGCTGGAGGTACAAGCAGGTTTCGTACACTGTAGAATTGATCCATCTGTCAGTCCAGCAGTGAAGTGAAGAAAAGACACAGGTGAGCTCTCCTCCCCGTCCCCTCCCAAACATTCACATCAGCTAGAGAACTCTTTAATTTAGGTTAGTAAAGCACCTTTCAGTGTTGTAGGTCTTGGCACAGAGGTACTTTCAGGTGACTTAACACCTCCATGCCGGGCTCGACTCCAGCGATGTCACTGGCTCAGCCCACATGGGCTCGGCTCAGTGTCAGCCTCCCAGGGAAACTTCAGTATGGCCGCTCCTCCCTGTCCCATCATGTCTGATTTGTGCGATCAATACTGATCAATACGTTCTCCTCATAAGCCTGACTGAGCTGTAATTCTGGAGTTACAGTTTGCAAATAGAGTAGGGCAGTGAAAGCTCTCGGCTGTAAATGATGCCAGCGATGTTTTCTTTAGACAGGACTGTTTTCAACTTTCCATGGCCACTGGTGAGCCTTGCTGTATTGTGTCTTAGTGTTTGACAGTCACTGTGCCAGATACACTTTTCGTAATTAAGGCGGCAGCCTTGGCTCTTCCTGGGATGGAAAAATTAACATCATCTGAATCATTTGGCACTAGTCAAGACTCAGATACCCCACACCTCAAAATTGTGAATTAAAGCACACAACCTCAGCAAACCCTTGATGAGCCCTGTTGTGTTCCAGCACGTAAGGAGTCATAGGCAGGGGCCCTACAGTGGTCCAGAGTCCTGGGTGAAGTCTGTTGGCCTGCTGTCACCATGTGGCATGTACTTCCCAGCACACCTGGAGGGGTCAGAAGTCAGAGGGCGGAAGGCTTCCTGCTGCTTCCTGGAGAAGAGCAGGTCTTCAGAGGGCTGGCGGAGAAGGTGCAGTCTCTGCATGGGCCAGGATAGACACACAATCAGAGGGCGGGGCATGGGCGGGGTAACAGGAGGGGGTGGGGCCTTGCATACCTCCTAGTGGCCCTGAAAATGCTCTTAGTCACATGATCCTCTTTTGCCATATTTATCGCTGTGAAACCTACACACTGCTGTACTACACAGGATGTGAAGCAATGTTGTATGAAACAGGATAAGCAAAAAGTTGCTGACAGATTGCTTTGTTAGATCTGTAGTTAGATAGCTCATACCACTGATGACAGAGATTTGATGACAGACACATGGTACCACAGATTTCGGAATGGACATGTGCTTGATGCCTCCTGTCACAGCTTACCTGTCTCAGTGTCCCTGGGGTCAAAAGCATTTTATAAACCATCCAGAGGGGGACCATGAGAGTGGACGAGAGGGTGAAGTACCAGCCAACCGCATAGCCCCACCAGGGGTACTCATAGGTGTTGTTGAACTTCAGAGGCGTGTACTTGACCAGGGAGAAGATGAAGGTACCCTAGGGACAGAGATGACAGGTGTAAGACAAGAGCTCTGTACAGAGCAGACAGGTGTGAGACAGGAGCTCTGTGCAGAGGGGACAGGTGTGAGACAGGAGCTCTGTACAGAGGGGACAGGTGTGAGACAGGAGCTCTGTGCAGAGGGGACAGGTGTGAGACAGGAGCTCTATGCAGAGAGGACAGGTGTGAGACAGGAGCTCTATGCAGAGAGGACAGGTGTGAGACAGGAGCTCTGTGCAGAGGGGACAGGTGTGAGACAGGAGCTCTGTGCAGAGGGGACAGGTGTGAGACAGGAGCTCTGTGCAGAGAGTACAGGTGTGAGACAGGAGCTCTGTGCAGAGGGGACAGGTGTGAGATATGAGCTCTGTACAGAGGGGACAGGTGTGAGACAGGAGCTCTGTGCAGAGGGGACAGGTGTGAGACAGGAGCTCTATGCAGAGAGGACAGGTGTGAGACAGGAGCTCTATACAGAGAGGACAGGTGTGAGACAGGAGCTCTGTGCAGAGAGTACAGGTGTGAGACAGGAGCTCTGTGCAGAGGGGACAGGTGTGAGACAGGAGCTCTGTGCAGAGAGTACAGGTGTGAGACAGGAGCTCTGTGCAGAGGGGACAGGTGTGAGATAGGAGCTCTGTGCGAAGAGGACAGGTGAGAGACAGGAGCTCTGTGCGGAGAGGACAGGTGTGAGACAGGAGCTCTGTGCAGAGGGGAAAGATGAGAGACAGGAGCTCTGTGCAGCTCTACGCTCCACTGGGGACACTCACTGTGCAGACGACCGGGGTGATGTAGAGCCAGCAGTACTTAATCAGAGGCCTGGGCCGATAGCCAATCATGTCCTCAATGTTGTCATAGAGACGGTCAGCACCTGTGGAATTAAGTCCAACAATTACTCTAACAAAGGTTGTGAAGGTTAACCAGAGGAGTTGAAAAGACAAGATCAGATAAGAAAGCAGAGGGATCCTGGTAAAGCCGTCACAGGGAGGCAGGCAGAGCGATATGGGTGAAAGATCATTCTTTTTAATTCAGTGTTTGGCCACAAGGGGGAGGAACTGAGCCGGCGATGGTTCCACCAACAGTGAGTTAACCTGATCAGTGCCTGACTGCAGGAGCACTGGGCTGGAGAAGAAAAGCAGACAGGAGCTGCAGTGTGACCTCTGTACTCACCGTACACCCAGCCGACACACACAGACTGCAGGATGGCGATAAGTAGGATTGTCATCCCGCTGCAGGCGTAGTAATCGAACAGCTGGAAGACATACAGCCCTCCCTGTCGCAGGAGAGAAAACAGGACACGGTCAGTGTCCCCTCCCTCCCTGGCAGGCCCCAGTGGGCTACCTCCTGCGGTCCCTCAGTGCCGGTTACTCAACACAACAAGCTGGGGTGTGCTGCTGGCATTTTCCTTTGTAAACACAAGCCTTTAATTGTTATTTAGCAGTTTTACACTTTAGTTTTTATTCTTCTGGTATTAATCCTATTTTATCAAGTGTACTGTTTAGTTAAACATTCATAGTTTTTTCATTTAAATTATTTTAAAAGACGTTTGGCATTCTTTTTTGTCTGCGCTGCAGTACTCTTATCTGTTTCCTCCTGTTGATTCTGAAAGCTGCTTTTCCCTCGTGTCTGTAGCTTGGTGTACTTTTCCACTGTTTTAGAAACTGGGCAGCTTTGCAGAGTGTTCTCTTCTTCCCAATAATTAAGTCAACTGTATTTTCTTAAACACAATCCTGGGTTTGTTTTTAGGAAATAGCTTGTCTTGTGCCTTTAATATTCTGTTTTTAAACTATAACCATGTCTTCTGTTTACTCTGTATCCATGTGCTCCTAGTTCACAGGCTGAGAGCTCAGCCTTGTTCCATCAGCGCTTGCTTTTTTAAAATGATCAAACCTAATTTTAGACTCAGCCTCTAGGTAATAAAGTCAGACACTCCCCTGTTCTCTCAGCCCACAAGATGTAAATAGAGAAACTTGGCTATGTGCTATCGTTTTAAAGCATGGATAGAGTATATTTATATATCTATAAGAGCTGTGTAATCACCTCACCCACAATTCCAGCCAAACACAGCGGGATGCCTTGATACAAACTATTGCACTTCCCACTCCCTGCAGGCCAAACAGCTCTGCGCCCTTCACAGCTGCCCTCACCTCTGTGACCATGGGCAGCCCGGCGAAGAAGCTGACCACACTGATCCCCAGCAGCAGGACCTTCCGGCGATGCCCTCTGTAGAAGAAGGAGGGGTACAGGTCTGAGATCGCTGTGACCAGGGACTCCAGCCCGACAAACTGAGGGGAGGGAGACACAGAGGTCAGAGAGACTACTGATAGTCACTACTTGTCTGTCTAGCAGGTCTGGGATTGCAATGAGAATTGCACAAGACCAGGGTGCTAATGCAGGAGAAGGCCAGGCCTGTCTTACACATGTACAGGGACAGGACAGGGAGAGGAACTTGCTAGAGGTGAGGGTGTGGAGCGAAGGGAGGGAGTGGACATACACGAATCCCAGATCCTCCACAGGCCACGTCTTGAGCCAAAAGGATCAGAGTCGAGAAGGGACCCAGAAGTCTCTGTCAGGCTGAGGAGTATCAGCAAGTGTCCCTACCTGGCTGTCCAGCCCCAGGAGGATGATCATGAGGAAGAAGCAGGCGGCCCAGAGCTGGGGTAGAGGCATCATGGCCACCGCACGCGGGTACACAATGAACGCCAGGCCAGGACCTGCACACGTGCGCAGAGAGACACACAGCACATCAGGCAGGATCCTCCTAGCAGTAAAGTCTAGTTTAGAGCCTCTGCTCTGTCTCTTTAGGAGCACCTTACCTGACTCTGCCACAAGCGAGATGTCCACTCCCTGCTCGTACGCCATGAAGCCCAACACAGAGAAGATGGCAAATCCAGCCACAAAGCTGGTACCACTGTTCAGGAGGCACAGGTAGACGCAGTCCCTGGGACAGGAGAGAGGCTGACTTTAGGTGGTGTTGGGGAGGCTCATCTGGAGGCCCACTAATGCTCTTTGGGGAGGATATCTCCTCATTCATTAGAAATCCTTCACAGCTCCTCCTAAATTGCTCACATGTTCTGGACATGAATCAGCCAAGGTGCATGGGGGTTCACAAACAATTTGTAATGTTTTTTTCCACAAAGTATTTTATGAGAAGATAGAAAAACAGAAACAAAATCTGACTGTTAGTGTGTCCTGGTAATTAGGATACCAAAGCAGAGATCTTAATTACAGGCCGACATTCTGAATGTATCTCTCTTTTGCATTCTGGGATTTTATCGCCCAGAACTGCCCCGTCCAGCCCTCTCTTGGTCCATGAGCGCCCTCACTTGTAGCAATTGTTGTTGTACTTGTTATAGCTGCCCAGAGCCATCAGACAACCCAGACACAGGGCGTAGGAGTAGAAGATCTGAGTCCCTGCGTCCATCCACACCTGCCACAGAAATAAAGACAACGCCATCAGGTCTTTACTTCAGGTTTTACCTTGAGGAAATCAGTACCATCACATTTAGGGATTTTCTGTGCAAGGCTACAGTAGAGGCAGCAGTCAAGCAGCTATCTAGAAGTTCCATTTCTGGAGAGTCTCGTCTGTTGTACAGACAGGTTCTGGGCACAATGTAACTATCACCACCAGCAGATGATATATGCCTAGTCCCAATACTAGCTCTGAATTGGGAATACCCTGAGAATAAAGTCCAACCCAAGACTAATCTTCTGAGATAAGCCTCACCGCTGTTCCTTTCCTCAGCCCAGACCATAAGCATGCGTGCTCTCATGGGCTCAGGACTACCTGTGGGTCAGCGAGACGGGCTGGGTCAGGGTAGAGGTAGAAGATGATGCCTCCAATGGCTCCAGGCAGGGTGAGTCCTCGGGCCAGCATCACCACCAGCATCACATAGGGGAAAGTGGCTGTGAAGTACACCACCTGAGGAGGAGAGAGAACTACGTCCTCAACATGACAAAACCTGATTGTTTCTCAGAGAATTTCCCAGAACACCCCTCCCCCTCGAACAGCAGGTAGTGGGCTCCCAGCCCTCACCTTCCCTGTGGACCGCACGCCCTTCCACACACAGAAGTAACAGATGACCCAGGCCAGCAGGAGACACAGGGCCAGCTCCCAGCGCAGGCTGCCCACCTCATCAATCCCACCGGAGATAGTCAGCACCCTCCTCCTGCAGGGAGGGGAGAGGTCAGGACCATCTTTCCACCTTTATTAAGGGGCTGGAACTGCTTTGCGCTCTGTCAATACTTACTCCCAGAACTCCTTCACGGGTGAGGTGGCATTGTCCAGGGCCGTCCAGTTAGCTGTCTGGTTCTGCTTGTCAAAATCCATGCAGGTGTCTGTTGGTTTCAAGGAAGAAGGAATGAGTCATTGTAACCTTGTTTTAGACTCCCTGTCTACTAGTGACTGTATTCCAGATCTCCCAATCCCTCTGGTGATGGCATTCTAGTCCCCTCCAGTGTCTGTGTTCTAGACCTCACTCTCTCTCCTCATCTCTCTGGTGACGGTGTTCCAGACCTCCCAATCCCTCTGGTGAAAGTGACCCTCTCCAGTGACTGTGTTCTAGAACTCTCTCTCTCTGGCGATGGTGTTCTAGACCCCCCCCCCCCCCCCTTCAGTGACTGGGTTCTAGATCTCACTCTCTCTCGAGATGGTGTTGTAGACTCCCTTGATTTCTGTGCCTCTTACTTCCAGATCAGTGGTTCTCAATTTTGAAAAAACAACCCACACCTGTGTTCCAGGTGTTTCCACAGCTGGCCCAGGGCAGCTCAGAGCTGAAGGAGGAGAACAGGTAGAAGAAGGCCCAGGCCAGGATGATGATGTAATAGATGGTGGAATAGAGGACAATCAACTGACCCCCATAGCCCAGTCCTAGACACGGAAAACAGGGGATTTAAAATGCCTTTTTAATGACTGAATAAACACCCTGCAGCTTGAGAAATCACCTCATGTGGCTTCTGTTAATTAAAAGTACAATCTTGGCTCAGCGGCACGCAATAATTAATTTCTGCTTAGTGTAAGCTACCATTTTTATACGTCCGCAGTAGCTGATCCATACCACCTCCTAAAAATGAGATATTTTGGCATCCTCTTAGCCCATAAAATATTAGTTTCAATACAGTCATTTGGAAACGTCAGACATGCTACTTCTCAAAGGTTGGCTTGTATTCACATAACACATCAGCAGATGTGTAGGTATTGTATTTTAAAGTTCTCAGATATTTTTACTGATGACTAATTCATTTAAAACGAGTTTGTTTTAATTGGCTTAAAATATGTAAAATGCTTGCCTTGAAAAACATCCAGGCAGGACTGCAGCAGGTTATAAAGGGTGTGTTTGATTTTAGAACAGGGGGTGGCAGGTAAATGGGTGAAAGGTGAACAGATCAAGGTTTTCCACTGCCTGACAGGCCAAGCCACAAGCTGAGTGGTGTGTCTGGGCTTGGTCACAGTGTGACAAACAAAACTCATTTTTTTGTCTTTAACCCTTGAAAAGCCCTGCAAGCTTGTAGCTGTTATCTCCGCTAAACAACATGTAGCAGGAAAGCAAAGCATGACCCAGTGCAACAAAAGGGAAGGCAGGTGAGCAGAGGACTCCGATCGTCAGCCTTTCACAATTTAGGGCTTTTGGCTTGTTAGAGGGACACCCTGTTCTCCCTTAAACAGTGTGCAGATGACAGTGGTGAAATACCTACTTACAGAAACTAATACAGGATCCTTCTGTTCACTCTGGTAAAGATAATTGGCTTAAACAGGCCTTTCCTAACACAAATTAATGCATTATAAATGCATCAATCAGATAATGATAAGATTGATTAGGGATGACCATACCAAAACCCAACCATGGAAGTAATTGAAAGCACCTGCTGTTTGAGCACTCCTGGACTATGCGTTCTACACAGCCGGTACCAAGTGAATCTGGATGAAAGCCCAGATACCCACCTTCAAACAGGGGGCAGATCTTCCTCCAGCCAGTGATGCCCCCCTGGCTGGTGTACTGCCCCAGAGACGTCTCCAGCAGGAACAGGGGGATCCCACAGGTAAACAGGAATAGGACATAGGGGATCAGGAAGACACCTGCAGGATGAAAATACAGTGTTAGTCCAGTATCACTAAATTGACCTTCCTGTGCTGGAGGAGCTGGGGACCAGGGAAAAGCAGCAACTAGTAGCTTGCGTGTAAATACAGAATAGAAAGTAATGCCATTCTAACCCAAAGCCAGGCTCCATGCTATCAGTGCTGCTCACAGTCACACAGTTAAGCACGCTGCAAACTGCCATCTCAGCTATATTAACAGTCTCCTTCTCACCTCCTCCGTTTTTGTAGCACAAGTAGGGGAACCTCCACACATTGCCCAAACCAACAATCTGTCCAGCAACAGCCAGCAGGAACTCCAGCTTGCTTTCCCACTGGCCCCTCTCCTGGATCTCCTGTCCCGTCTGGGGCAGGGCAACATCGAGCCTGGCTGATGCAGCAACGCTCTTCTCCATACTGCTCCGAGGACAGCAGCGGGAAAAAGACAGGAAAACACTCTGATCAAGCATGCGCTCTTCTGTGTGGCTTCCGTCGCAAAACCCTCCCAGTGTTTTCTGTGGAATACCATGGTAATTTCATCGCTGAGTGTGGTAAAGAGGAGTAAAATATCGATAAAGCACAGAGAGGAGAGGTGAATCAGCACGCCTCTCTGGACAGACGTTAGCAGAGCTGTCCCTCTGGGTTGGATGTTACCCCAGGAACTGCCCCGTGATTTGGAGACTCTTGGCTGGCTGCGTGGTGGAGGCTGAGATTGAGCGGTGATGTATGTGATAGTGGCAGGCGTCAACTTCTTTACTGATTTAGTAAGGCACAGCAAAACAGTGACTGACCGGTTGCTTTCGTGGAATTAGAACAGAAAAATCTGACACAGAAAGAAAATCCACCTGTTGCCCAGCTCACTCCTCCGGGGTGTCCCGCAGAGCACTCCTGCGAGCTTCAATTGCCAGGGAAGCAGACAAGACGTAAAACAAGATATTTCCGCTCCCCTCAGGCTCCCCTCCCTACCTTCTGGCAGATATCTGCCTCCCTGTCACTCAGCCTGATAAGGTTATCTGAGCACTGCGGGGGACCAGGATCAGAGACCCAGCCTGATGTTCAAATACGTCGTTTGTGTTCCCAGCTCTTGTGTGCCCTGCAGGGGAAGCTGCACTGCCCAAATCTTAAGCCAGGGTAAGATTGCCTGGCAACCTCAAAAAGAAAGAAAGCATTTGGCAGGCATAACTATTAATTTTCTTGAGGAAGTATACTCACATTTCTTCTACCAGTTCTGGTTTTGTATCTTGGAAATTGGGCTCAGTATCTTTTGATGGGGCTTAGCTGAGTCTATGCAGCAGTCGTTCAAGCTGAGCCCCATCCTTCCACAAGGGAAGGGGGGTCCATATCCAAGCAATTTCTGCTGTTAAAAGATCCTGACTTCTTTTTTAGTCACTGTGCTGAGCCAGGATTTTAGATGTGCAATTGTGTACTTTAGAGAAAGAAAAGAGTTGTAAATACTACAGCACAAAGTGTTCATTTTAAAGCATGATACCTACTCTCAGCTTTGTATGTTCAATGTAATCTTCCTCTCGGCCACCTGCTAACCCAACTCATCAAGAACCAGAGGGGTAAACTGGTTAACGGACCGTGCCAGTTTCAGTCAAACCACTTCAAAGTGTGCAGAGCAAGCAGGCATGCCCGTGTTCCTGTGCCAGTCTCAGCCCACTCCACAGCATGCAGAGCAAATGCCAGCCCTCTCCACAGCATACAGAGCGAGCAGAAATGCCCTTGTATCTACACAAGCCTCCGGCAGGAAGCTTGAGGAGAAAGACTCTGCAAATCCCCCTTGCTAAGACGCTCTCATGACTGTGACCTTTGGCCTACATTCAAGAACTGAAGCGAGTTTTCAAAACAATGCTTTCAGTTTTGCTATAAGAAGGTCAAGGCACCGGCCACACAGCAGGAAACTGAAGAATAGTCAAGAGCAGCAACAAGTGCAGCAACAACGAGGAGCAAGAAACAATCACAAGAATGGACAAGAACATGAACCTGCTCAGTGCAAGTACCTGCTGTAGGCTGGAGGCGTCCAGGAGTTTCACTGGCTGGAAGTCTGGCTGTGTTAAAATAGCAGCAGAGAGCTGAGCTGCAACATGTCCCCTGTCTCCTTCTCCAAGCCTCTGGCACAGTGAGTCTGATCATCCATGTGGGAAGTTGTGTGCTAATGTCCCAGTGTGAGTGCATGTGTGTGTCAGTGTGTGGGGCGGAGCCACCGAGAACTCGCAGGGCTCCCTCGGCGCTGCAGGCACCAGGGGGAGGGATTAAAGCCTCGATCGCTCCCCCTTCCCTGAGCTGGGGCCAGTAGGAGCTCATTGCAGGGCTGTGCCACCCTGCTGAACTCGGCAGCTGGCATGACCGCCCTCCAGGGCTGTCCCACAGCTGCTGACCATGATTCACTATGAAATTAATAAAGCCAGTGTGTGCCACCGAGCCCACACCTAACAGCTCCCAAATTAGACTGGGCTTCTCTGAACAACCCAGAGTGAACTGCTTTCTGGTCACAGCCTGACAGTGGACAGTTCTGGACGGCTGCACCTTTGTCTCTGTGTGGGCTTTACTTTCTCTGTGCTCCTCCCTTTTGGACCAGAATCTCTTTTTGTGCACTGAGCAGGAGGTGTCAATGCTTGAAACCCATTATCTGTACTGGATCAACGAAGAGCGTTTTGTAACAATGGAACACTTCTGAGTGTTTTAGATTATTACAAAGGACAGTAGTGAATTTATTATTTGCAATGATCTTATATGATCATAGCAATTGTAACTTAACTATCCGTCCATTTTCAGCCCCATTTTTCCCAGTCAGAGTCTGAGCTATTTAACTTAGGTTTAAAAGATTAAAAGGTTTTCATGAAAACTGTAACTAGACCAATAATATCGAAACTAAATCTTGGCAAGCTGATCTGTGTCACTCCACCTGCTCTAACCACAGAAATAAACAATCAGCTCCAGCAGGTGAGTCACTGGAATGTGACTGAAACTCTCCTATAGGGACAGAAGACTGCCACTGCCTGGAGTCTCTGTCTCCTCACCACTCCACTGCACCCTGCCCGCTCTATTGCAGCAATCGGTTACCTTTGTGCAGGTCCTGGTGCAGCACAGCCTTCACACCACAGCGCTTCAGCCTGCTCCTCCTGGATTTCCCCCTGCACGCGTACTGTACCAGAGTCCAGGCGGCTGGCACCGACAAGGCCTTTATAGGGAGGTGGTGACATGTGTCGCTGGAATGACCCTTGTCAGAGCCCAGATCCTCACTCCCATGGACCCAGTCAGGCCCGGCCCGGTTAACCAATGGGTGCTCTGATGGGTTACTGCTCTAACCGCGGGGAGTTACAGGCTGACTTATAAACCTCCCCATTCTCACCCCGGCCAACTCCAGCCCTCGCTTCCCATAGGCCCAGCTCCTGGCCTCAGGGAGACGCCACTGCAGGCTCCAGCGGTTTCACAGCAGCCTCCACCAGGGGAGGAAGGAAATCCATGGTGCAGGTAGCCAGACAGGGACACTAGGACCCACGTCTCACGCTCTTGATGTGTTGCGCAATAAGAGCCAGCAGGTCTCCCCTCCATCCTGCTCTGTCGCTCTCCATATTCCTAGCTCACGCCTGTCCAGTGGAAACCTCAGCACCTCCTCTGCTCACCTGCTCATTTCCTGCTCCATCACAAGGAGAGAAGTGCTGTGTGTCAGCAAGCCTGAAGCATGGAGTATAATAGTGTTGCTGGTTCTTACTGTTCTGTCATTGTTCAATGCCTGCTGCGTCTTACAGACATTAGCAAGTTGCTCTCCAGTCATGAAGAAAAAACAGATCCCCTTACCCTGGCTGGATTAAACTTTAGAGTTTGTAGGTGGCTACAGAAGAGCTGTGAAACTGTCAAACATACAGAACGGTGCTTTCTGCCATAATACAAATAGTAAGCAGATCCTGCGGTTCATGAAACATCTACAGACTAATCAGATCGGCTAAAGATTGAACGTTTGAAGATTTTCTGCTGTGGGAAAACTTGTGACTTCAGGCTTCAGAATGTAATTGAAAATGTACAGGTTTTAAAGAGCCTCAGAATTATATAAAATGTAATTATATTGAATACCTGTATTTTCAATGACAGTTGTCTTGAGTATTACACATTCCAACATCATCCGTACAAACCGACTGTCTGTCTGTTCGAATTTTCTATTATTTTGATTATTTTGTTTTATTTTGATAAAGTCTTTTTTATTAAGCAATCATACAACATTGTAGGCCATTATAGATTAAATTGTCAAATACTTTTGTAGCAATGAGAAGAATAGTGGCCAAAATATTAAGAACATCATAACATAAGAATGTGTATAAATGAGAAACACTATGATTGATTTCATATTTCAGCAGTTTGTTAAATGGCTCGTGTCTAGCTTTCTGAAATAACTCAGTCGGGTTCACAGACAAAACCTTATTGAATGTCTTGAAGGTGTGTAGGTTTCAGTGCACATAAACACTTCACAGTGTCGGTTAATAAAAACAAGAACTCAGGCTTCTCTTCAAGTCACTATGTCAGCACACTCTCTCCAAGCTTCTATCTCCTGATCCTGTGTGTGATGTGTGAGTTTCTAAGTCACTGTCACTGGTTCTGTCCAGCACTGGAGTGTCTGAATTTTAACTACTTTTACACTACTTTCAGGAAAGTTTTTCCTCAAATTCTTAATCTTTTCGTTTTTTAGAAAGAAGAACCAAAATGACTCTGAGACTCTCCAGTTTTCCTCTAATTCAATCTAAATCACAGTTTTTCTTGATTGCTTAAATGCAATTCCTGAAGCAGTACTGGCAATGTCAACCCAAATCTATTGTACTATTTTATTTTGTTTTACTCTATTGAACAGCGAACAGTGAACACAAACTCTATTTTAATTTGCAAATTTACACACTACCAGTGCAAAATGCCCTAAGATACTAAACAGATTTATCACACAGCTCAAAAAGAAAAAAAGAAAAAAATGGATATTGTACAAAATGTTATAGTACATAAATCCAGTAAATCAACAAAGGCGAGTGGTACAACTAAATGAAACCAAACAAAAGTGTAAAAGGAAGAGACATAACCGATCAATTGTACACATCTCACTGGCCTTCCCATCTCTTTCTTCATGGCTAGACCACAGATTTTCAACCACATCTCACAGGAATGCAATGAACGTGAAACCATTTTGCACACCGCGCTCATCTTGTGCAATCACCCGCGGTTCTGTCCCCACAGCCAGCATCCAAGAGAAACATCCGATTGGGAGGCCAGTGGTCACACGCCTTCCACAAACTTCCCAATGGGGTGAGGGAGGAATTCCATGGCCATGCAGGGCAGCTGTCCTTTCCCTGACTGGAGCAGAGTGGAGAGAGCTGTCACTGTCCCGCACCTCTGCAGGACCGGCGAGTCAGCCCTCACCAGCGGTCTGTCGTCTACAGGTGCCAGACTACATGTTCAGTATCATACAGAGCATCCGGGAAAACAGACGGCCTGTGTTGTGGGGCCGAGTGGTGAGGATGTAGGCAGTGGCACCATCACCTGGAATGGCGGCTGTCCTGGTCCATTTACTGAGGATCTGTGTGCGATAAGGTTCCTGCCCTGTTGCCATTGTCAAGCCCTGATTTAGAACATGGTGCACTCTGGTGAACCTTATTTCATTAGAGATATTTGCCTGTCTTCGCCTTTCTCTTCCTCACTCCCTGGACCCGGCAACTCACACACTCACATTTGGACCCTCTTCCTCTTCCAGCTACCTGTTCCTGCTCCATCTTTCAGCAACACCAGCTCACTGGTAACTGGTTGATCATTGGTGGATGGCTTCCTCTTTCACACGTCAGGCAAAGTTAGGAATCTGGGAGTCACACTTGAAATCTGCTTTCATCCTAGCAATATTGCCCACATTAGGCAATTTCTATCAATGTCCGATGCTGAGAGCCTGATTCATGCATTTATAACATCAAGGCTTGATTTCTCCAACTTTTTACTCTCCCTACCTCTCCTCTCAACAAGTTGCAGTATGTCCAAATCTCTGCAGCTAGACTTCTAACTCACATCAGACCCTGTCAGCATGTCACTCCTACGCTTAAGTCTCTACATTGGTTGTCTGTAAAGTCACATATTCAATACAAGATCCTGTTACTGACTCTCAAGGCTCTAAACAATCTGGCTCCATCATACATCTCTGAACTCCTCCATGTTTACACTCCCTCCCGTGGGCTCCAATCAGTTGAGGCTGGTCCTCTGCTCACTACCCAGGACTAAATCACAGACTTGTGGTAAGGGGGCCTTTTCTGTTGTTGAGCCAGTGTTGTGGAATGACCTTCCTCACACTCAATGAGAGACAACATCTTTAATTCTCTTCAAATCTAAACATAAATCTCACCTTTTTTACCAAGGCCTACGTCTGATTGCCTATATCTGTAAAATCTGTATGGTCTTGTTTATTATTTTTCTGTGTTTACTTTTTATTGTCCTTTTTTTGTCTTTTTCTTTATTCCTGATGTACAGTGTCCTTGTTATTAGTAGTGATTATTATAAAATTAATAGTAATAATACTATCAATATATAATATAGTAATATTATTATCAATATAATAAAAGTAATTCTATAATTAGTAGTAACTGCACTGTGAGTGTGCTTAAGTATCACTTGATTGTTGAACAATATTGGCAGTCAGGATTTGTACCTGTGAGTTCAGGCTGAACACACATTGAATTAGTTGCTTTCAACTGTGAATTTAAAAATGCATTCTGCTTCTCAAGTCTTACTCGATTGGTTTGTGTGCCGATTGCAGAGATCTGTATCCTTTGGTTTGCACAATATGCTTAACGTTTGCATTTTGAGTGAACACAATCATAAATGATATAGTGTTTCGCCAACCACGCTACTATTGTGGGGAGCTGTTTTGAAAATCTAGATAACCTTTCAGTAATTGCATTTAAGCAATTGAGAAACTATAATAACCTTATAGGAAGGTTTTGGAATCTCTTTTGTGGTAACTGAGGCATTTGAGTTGAGTTGAGCGGTGTCGGGCCGCCCCCTGGCGCAGATATAACGTAACAAACACATTTCTAGGAATCAGGAAGTTCGAAAGGTCGTTTTGTGTTGATTGAATACTTCGGTGCTTCTTTTTATGTGCAACCTGTTTTTTTGTAGCTTTTGTTCAAAGAATATCGGTCATCACAGCGGTTTTACGTAAATTTCATGGACAGTACTTAACCACTAATTTATGGAAGCCCGTTTCCGCCAGGGCTTCTATAGCTGTTAGGATAATCTTGTGTAAGTACATTTTTAGTTACGATAACGCTGGTGTGGATTTATAAATTATGAATAGAACAGTATTTGAAATGCTATTGTTACACCTTGTTAAACGCAAAAATGTTTATTGTACATTATTTCTGTTCCCTATTATTTTTTAAAGAAATATGTGTTGTGAATTGTGGTTTTTAAAAGTGAAAGTAATTCGTGATTACGTCGTTTTAAAAGTATTGTCAGTCCTTTCTGTGCTAAACTGTGATTGAAGCAAGCAAATATAACAGTAGTAACTAATAAATACTTTATTTTTGAAATACTGTATATATTTCTGAGTAAAATACCATATGTCCCTCTTTAAGATGTTATCCATTACGAAGTTTGCGCTTTTTGTTGGGGAACACTGGAACTATACCCCGCTGTTTCAGTGTTTTGAACACTTCAGTTTTCAAGATTAAACGTCTCTTAATGTTGTCTTTAAAATGATAGGATCCATTTGAAAGTGTGTATAAACCGCTCCTAATCCTTGCGTCCCGTTTATAAGAAATACGTTCATCTTCGGACTTCAGTATTAGGATACTGCACACTGGGAAACTAGTTCATCTTCTTCAAACTGCTCTTCAGTGCTGTATCAGGATACTGCACACTGGGAAACTAGTTCATCTTCTTCAAACTGCTCTTCAGTGCTGTATCAGGATACTGCACACTGGGAAACTAGTTCATCTTCTTCAGACTGCTCTTTGGTGCCAGTTACAGACTGGGCATGTGTCTGTATAGTAGTGTGTATGAGTAGTTGTTCCTGAGTGAGCGCAAAGGTGCTTTAATTGCCATAAGCTGAGCAAGTTTCTCTTCTCTTCTCCAGTTCTTGTCATTAACCAGGAGACACAGAGGCTGAGGTCCTGCCATGCTGCTACGGACCCTGACTGTGTATATGCTGCTCTGCAGAGTCAGTCTGAAGACCCAGGCAGGTAAGAGAGCTGTCCTGCTGACCAGCACTGTCCAGGGCTCTCTGCTCTTACTGTGGGTAGCCCAGGACACTGTCCCTCATGGTCACTGTGCTGCTGGACACTCTGATAGTGCAGGTCTAACAGTGACCCTGACCCTGATGACCAGCACTGTCCAGGGCTCTCTGCTCTTACTGTGGGCAGCCCAGGACAATGCATAAGAATTAAGTACTGTCCTGTACTTCGGTATATTCTTTTTAAATACACACAAGCCTTCATTATAAAAACAACTTAAAATGGAATAAAAAATAAAAGGTAAATTTCTACTTTTCCTATCAGAAAATGCATGAAATGAAGACCAGCTTATAAGAGTGAAAATCTGCTCATTAAATAAAAACGCAGGAATTACTACATCTCGTATAAATGAAGACCCTTACATCGGTTTCTCGTATAGCAGGGGACTAATGTCTGTTTATTGTCAGTGAGATGTAATGTCTGATTTACATTCTCCAAGTAGTTGATTTCAGAACACATGAGGTCAGATCCTATTCTATCACACAGATACAGGTCACACTGTGAAGTCAGCCAGTGTGAGAATCAAATCAAATCCTTAATGTAACTCTGTTCTCCACCAATTGAAAAGTAGGATTAAGTATAAGGTTTTGAATGTGTTTTCTTAATTACTCTCTTACACTATCCTGGGCTGTGGTAACAGCTGTTCTGTCTTGTGTCCACAGATGTTCGCGTTGTTGTCCCGAAGTCCTCAGTCACTGGCCCCTACCAGAACAGTGTGACCCTCCTCTGTCTCTTCTCCAGTAACAACTCTGTCCCCATTGGGAATGTCTCAGTGCGCTGGGAGAAACAGCCCAACATTACTGTATTTGCCTATGAGAACGGACAGGAACAGCCTGATATTGAGAACCCAGCCTACAGAAATCGCACCAGCCTCTTCTCTGATGTAACTGTGGGCTCAGCCTCTATTATGCTGGTGGACCTGTCCCTCTGTGACGCTGGGACATACACCTGTCGAGTGAGGAGTCCTGACAGTGGCTACGGGGAAGGACAGCTCACCCTCTCTGTGGCTGGTGAGGATTTCTATGGGTTTTTATTTTTCCCTTTCTGTATGTGAGTTGAGAAGGCGGCCACAACCATAGGCAGACTGAAGAGAATGTAACACTACACTGAGCGTCGTGTACAATACTGGGAAATGACTCTGGCTGTTACATTGTAATACCTGTTCATTCTATCACAGTTCCTCTCATTGCTCCAGAACAGCCTGTTCCTGCTGACTGTGAGGCAGGGCTGCATAGCAGTGCGTCCTTATTGCATTGTTAATGGGACATTTTTAGCATGTTGAATATAGGTTGCAGAAAAAAAAATCTATTTTATTTATTATTATATTTATTTATTTATAAAGATTTCTGTATACCATCTCCAATATTAAAATGAAGGAAGGCTGTAAGTTGTATTTCAGCAAATGGGCAGAACTATGGTGTTTCGTAGAAGGCCAATAACCTGTTTTATGTAGACTGGTGCAGGTGTCTGAGATTTCCCTGAACTGATCACATCAGTCCTAAAGTTCTTCATCTTCTCTATGTTCTTATAGCAAAGCCACTGAGCTACAGCTTCAGATACGATGACTATGAAAGCCTCAGCTTCCACTCCTCAGGATGGTATCCGAAGCCAGTGGTTTTCTGGACTGACGAGCTCAACAGGAACATCACGGACCACATCAACATTACTGAGAGGACAGATGGGCTGTTTGAGATCAGGTCCACCCTGTACTTTCACACTGAATACACCCAAAAGAAGATCTATATTGTTTGCAGAAACCCATTTACTGGAGAGCAAGAAATAAACATCTTCCAGCAAACAGACAAAGGTATGAATTTATAGATACAATAAATATGTATTTCTCCTGGTCAGAATGCAGATCATTGAAGCATTTCTCTTTTACTGTCTCTTTGATATGCTTTCCTGTTTTTAGAAATACTTGCTTGTGTCTGCAGCCCTGTTAGTCTCTTACCACAGGACTTGAGTGGTTGCTGTCCTGTTAGTAGTGAACTACATAAAATAATTAGAAGAATAGAAGTTTTGTTTCATTAAAACCAGTGGGGATCTCAGATTAGAAGGGAAGTGGTTTGGTTTATTCTATCGTACCAGCAGGTCAAGATCGAGGGAGTAAGGCTCAGATACTGGTGCAGCCAGATTTGTTTGGGTTTCATTGCACCTGAACTCTCCACTACATACTTGTTCTAATTATTTGTATTGTATAGATAACAGTGTCCTTAAAGAAGGCAATATTTTGAGTAATCAGTTGTGAAAACCCTCAACACAAATCTCAGAAATCTTGTGAATGATTTCTTTAGTTAACTTTTTAAATGGCTCTTCAGGTTAGGACAGAACCAGAAGACACTAATTTCAAGAACTACGTTTGAGACCCCCGGTCAACAGTTTAACAAAGTCTTGTAGGAATGAATTCTCTTCATCCCTGTCGTTCTGTCTGTCTCTGTACCTGCAGGGCCTCCCCAGCGTCCCCAGTACAGCAGTTATGTAGTGGGAGGAGCCGTAGCTGCAGGAGTGGTGGTTGTGCTTCTTCTCATTGCAGGTCTTTATAAAAAACTGAGGCATCACAAGCCCAGACAAGGTAAGAAGGACATGAGCTCTGACCACTGTAGCAGACTTGGCAGGTGTGTACAGCACTGCAGGTTCCAGCTGGTACAGTACAGGTCTAGTAGGTATATGATGCCGAATACTGATGCTGGGGCACTGCAGGAGAAGGCCCTGTCACCCATAGAGTGTAGACAAGATAAGGGGAAAGACAGGAGACTAGAATTAAATGATAGTTGTGAGCTGGGGAGCAGGACGATAGAAACTCAGAGAGGTACTGATGTGTCAAGCCATGCAGAGCCTTACAGGCGAGCGTGAGCATTTTGAAGTCCATATGAAATCTGACAGGGAACCAGTGCCAGGACTCCAGGATAGGAGTAGTGTGATCACTTGCACTAGAACTGGTCAGGATTCTGGCTGCCAAACCTTGGACATACTGAAGTTTGTTCAATGTGGATTTAGATACAGTAATCAATTTGAGAGAAGACAAAAGTGTAGACTAGTTTTTCAGCAACACTTAGTGACAGCATAGGATGTAGTCTGGTGACATTTTTTAGGTGGAAGAATTATTTTTTTACAGTCATCAGTGACTCCGCTGTCTTAACCTGTGGAAAAAATCCTGCAGAGAGACAGGCTGGATCACTGACAGGTGCTAGCTGTGTTTCAGGCCCAGATGCTGGTGGAGCCGATGACTATGAACCACTGGACGTAAATTACCAGCATGAGCCAACAGACAGTAAGTGTGACTGAAATAAACACCAAAGACTACCGCTCCCACCTTTAACAGTGTCATGCTGTAGAAACATAGCCCAACTCTGTCATTTACTGAATTATCTATTGTCCTCATTAAGAGTCCTTCATTAAGGCTGTTAGGGGTCTCTGATTTGGCTCCTGTGTTATTAGGACAGACATGTTTCCTCTGAACCTGTCGGAACAAAGATTAGGAGCTGGAAGTGTGTGTTGTGTCTGTGCCAGTGTGAGCTGTAACTGCCCTGAATTAAACACAGATCAGTGACTCCACTGTCTTAACCCAGCTGTGGAGAAACTCCTGCAGAGAGACAGGCTGGATCACTGACAGGTGCTGCTGTGTTTCAGGCTCAGGTGCTGCTGGAGCTGATGACAAAGAGCCACTGATCAGAAGAAAACATCGGCGTGATTCAATAGATGGTAAGTGTGACTGAAATAAAAGGTAGTAACCCAGTTCTGCAGATACGGAACAGCTCTCTTCCTGTTGCCTGCTGGGCACTCTGGGACAGTGTTCTCTAGCTTCTGTGGGAGTGAATTATTCCTGATTTGCATGCCCCCAAATCATTCAAGAAGCCATGATTTGGCTTCTTGAATCTCACTCCTTCTGTATTGAAAATAATGAAATATTTTGTTCATTTATTGAATATTCAAATATTGAAGAATTCCTTTTTGATTTATTTCAGCTCCCTGGATAAATATGTGATGAAGAAGAGTTGGAGGTCTCAAGAGAGGACAGTGGCTGTGTTAGTATTTTAGAAGAAGATTAAGAATTTGGACACTTTGTGAGCTGGATTTCTGGAAATATCTGAGGAGTTTTGTGCTTTTATAGACTAATGCTATGGCCCATTGGTCCCTTGCTGTCAGAATGCTGGGCTGTTCCCCCTTGTACAACACTTTATTACACGATGACGAGGAATAAAGTCCAGTGTCTTGGGAAGCTCAGTGGAACTGTACTGTTGCAGGTTACCTAGCATGAAAACATCACTGATCCATTGGAAGGAGAGGAAAGCTTTCTGCTTTTCTGGTAATGTAGTGAATTTAAAATACCTTCCAGCTGTTTCTTAAAAGTGCTCAGGCTTTGGGTGTCAGCCACTGGCCAGACACCCACAACTCTTAGTTCTATTAATGAAACTCGGAATACTTTGGTGATTGTTTTTTATTGTCTGTGATTAAGTGTGTTTGTTGAATAGAATTTGTTAAACATGTTTGTAGATGTGATTGTAGAAAAATCTAATGTCACATCCCTGACTTTGTACTGACGTCCAGTCTGGACTGTACACACTCCTCCACACACACTCTTACACACAGACACACCTATACACTGATCTTGCTGTGATTTCATATTGTAATTTTGTATGTATGTTAGGCAAAGTTAGGATTGGGAGCATTTTTTAGAATATATTTTTGAATTGTTTTTAAAGAAAAATGCTATTTTTGTACTTTAATAGAAATAAATTCCTTAAACTATCTCCTGGGGCTAACTCAAGTGGGTTATCAGTTATTTTCCTGTAATTCTCTGTTATTTATTACTACACTAATACTATCCAACTTATAAAAAGATGCACTAGAGTATTAGCAGCACTTAATGTTTGGGGAATTAATATTTTTATATAACATTTTATAGGAACAAGTAATACTGTAGGTTTATTCCATGCTGAAAAAAAGAAGAAAGAAAACACAATGTTTCAGCCTTGGAGCCTTCTTCAGGTGTGTCATAAAATATAACATTTTATATTTTGTTATTTCTTCCAGCATATTTGTACATTTGTGCATGGTATTCTACTTCACACTGGGTCTGTAAAACCCAGTTTATTTTGGAATATATTTAATTTTCTTTCACACTGTAAAATTCCCATATTCCCTAATAAACCTTTCCCAATGAATCCTTTAGCATATCATTGATGCGGTGTCTCCCAGACCTGCTGATCCTGGGCACCATTTCCCTACTGTGGCACTTCCAATATTCGATCCTTAATTGCTTAATTAACCCAGGTACTTAAGGATTAGCTGAAAAAAAGACTTGCAGTAGCTGGAGTCCAGAAACCAATGGCTGCCCAGCCCTGGCCTACATGTTATGATGATGACTGTAATATCAGCCCTTGTGTGTCTGTTGGGCACAGTTCTCAAACCCTGATCCACAGACCCTGCTGTGGCCTCCAGTAACATAACTGAGTGAATGGTTTCCCGCTGTGGACTGCTTTTCAACCTATATGGTTCTCAAAGGAGGAGGAACTTCTAGATCTGATCCCTGGTATGAACTCTGGAATCTAGGATCAGACTTATGAGTGTGGAGGAACAGTGATCAGTAGATGCTTAACTATACTGAATCAAATACCTGAACTGTTACCTACTTGTCTCCACTGACCAACAAGAGTCTGAAAGTACATCAGGAATGGATTTGACCAAGAATTAGATTGATAAAACATGGCCTGATTTCTTTTATAGAAATGTCCATGTACAGTACATATGTCTTCAGAAGGTCTAGGTTGCAGGCCTAAATGGCTGCAATAATAGTGTTTGCTGTTGTGGCTGTAGGACACACTACAGGCAGAGGGGAGATAAAGAGAGGATCTCATGTGATAAAAAATGAGCCTGTTTAACTTATAACTCTGTAATAAACTGGTCTATGTTAAGTCTTGAGAGTCTTAATTCTTCTGTGAAACTAATAAGAGTTGTGGGTTCTCCACTCTTGAGCCCAGAGCTCCTCTCTCCTCTAAGCAGAGTTGTAATCCTTTGAATGAGATTTACAATCGAGGAGCTGACTCTCCATGGTCATGAGTAGGGTCATGAAATGAAATGAGTAGGGGTCCAACACAAAGAGCAGATTCTCTTCCTGAGGGGGCTCGGTGTGGTCACACACAGGCACAATCTGGACTCGAACTCGGAGACAGCGATGATGAAAAGCACCATGCAGGAAGGTGGAAAGTGTTTCCAGGGGTGGGTTTGTGAGTTTCAATGGGGTGAAAGAGGTTCGAAGAGCCCAGGAGCATCGTTCCTGCCAAAAGCTTCAACTTTTTTCACGAGCCTCACAAACCAGAGCAAGAGCTCTTGGATGAAACTTGATCTGGACTGATTCATACAAAATAATTCCGCACACAGTAAAATCATCTCCATTAAAGCTAAATAGTCCACCCATTGACTAAACTATGGCCGTGTGACTGTACTAAATAAAGCTATTTAGAAAACTGATGAAAACCAATAGATTAAACCCTTGTTCCTAAATACACAACTTATGTGAGCAGCTAAATGACCCTGCAACTCACAACTGGCAACCTACTGAAGCTCAGCAGGTGTGTGCCTGGTTAGTACCTGGATGGGAGACCTCCTGGGAAAAGCTAAGGTTGCTGCTTGAAGAGGAGTTAGTGGGGCCAGTAGGGGGCGCTCATCCTGGGGTCTGTTTCAATCCTAATGCCCCAGTATAGTAAAGGGGACAATAAACTTAAAAGGGATGAGATGTAAAACAGAGGTCCTTTCTCTCTGTGGTCCTTAAAAATCCCAGGGTGTCTCTTGAAAAGAACAGAGGTGTTACCCCTGGTTTGCTTGATGGATTTCCCACTGTCCTTTACCAATGATACCTCCTAATAATTCTCACTATCAACTCGCTTCATTACTCTGTTCTCCTCTTCTCTGATAGCTCATGTGCGGTGAGAGTACTGGCGCACTTTGGCTACCACATCATCTAGGTGGGGTGGAGGAGAGTCCCCATTGTCAGCGAATCTCTCTGAATGGAGTATCCAGAGAAGTGCTATGTAAGTGTATTATTATGCTGTTCGCTGTTTTACAGACAGTATTCCCGTTTATGTCCAGCAGAGGGCGGGCTAGCTCTACTTTTCAAGTCGTTGTGCTCCTTCTGTTCTAACGGTGCTCAAGTCGTTAATCAGACCCGGCTCCTCGCCCGAGGGACACGCCGCTGCAGGCTCCAGTAGTTTCACCGCGGCTTGTTGAGCAATTTTATGTTTCAGTTACATATTAAATCTTGACGGAATTCCAACAGAATGAGACTTCCTTCTTAATGCTGTATTTTGTCCGTACTTTAGATATTCAAACTAAAACTTTCATTCACATTCTACTGATTATACAGCAAAGGGAAGTATTGGTATTAAAAATGTTAACTTCTCAGCACATTACAACCTCAGTCATCAGCCCTCTGGAAGGGTAGAAACCGGAGGATCTCGTTAGGGCTCTTTCTGGGCTCCTGTGCTGTCGTTTTACCGGCTGTCTGAGCTCACCCTGTGGTGAAACACTGGGCCCGTGAGCAGCAGGCTGGACAGCTCTGCCTGACCAGCCCATTCCAGGTGTCCAGGACAGGGGCCAGGAGGAAGTGACCAGCTGCACCTGCCCTGCCAGTCTGAGCCAGTTACAGACTGGCTGTGTGTCGCTATAATAGTACAGTAAGAGTGAGGACGTGTTCCTGAGTGAGAGCAAAGGAGGTTTGTAGAAATTCCAGATGTTTCTGTAAGATATGCAAAGTTCTCTTCCTAGAAACTAAACACGAGAAACACAGATCTGAGAAAGTGTGCCATCAGGTGGGATCAATCAAGCATGTGATACTTGTTAGACGTAATACTTATAGACATTTTCAGTTCATTAAAAGGAAGAGGAAACAGATTTGGCTGATGCTGCAGTTTCCACAAAGCCTGTGAAATCTGCAGTTGACACATAACAGGACTGTGGGGTCTGAGGCTGGTCAGGACTGGCAGCTCATGTGATACTGGGAAATATCATACCTCATGTCAAACACCCAGCCCTCTGGCATGAGCTGAGCAAGTTTCTCTTCTCTTCTCTTCTCCAGTTCTTGTCATTAACCAGGAGACACAGAGGCTGAGGTCCTGCCATGCTGCTACGGACCCTGACTGTGTATATGCTGCTCTGCAGAGTCAGTCTGAAGACCCAGGCAGGTAAGAGAGCCGTCCTGCTGACCAGCACTGTCCAGGGCTCTCTGCTCTTACTGTGGGCAGCCCAGGACACTGTCCCTCATGGTCAATGTGCTGCTGGACACTCTGATAGTGCAGGTCTAACAGTGACCCTGACCCTGCTGACCAGCACTGTCCAGGGCTCTCTGCTCTTACTGTGGGTAGCCCAGGACACTGTCCCTCATGGTCACTGTGCTGCTGGACACTCTGATAGTGCAGGTCTAACAGTGACCCTGACCCTGCTGACCAGCACTGTCCAGGGCTCTCTGCTCTTACTGTGGGCAGCCCAGGACACTGTCCCTCATGGTCACTGTGCTGCTGGACAGAGGTACACTGGAGACACTGCTGGATTAGTAAGAATATTGGTCCTTAAAATATTTACCCAATACTACTTGTTTACTGTTTCCAATTGGAAATATGCTTATTGTCAACAGACTATCCTGTGTTCTCTCTACTCTGAGTTCATGTTTCTTTGTTACTGTGTTAAATGAAGGAAAAGGCTTCAGTTTTGTAGACAGATGTATCAGGTTTATACAGCACAGTCAGAGATAATAATAAATATATCTCTTTCATCTCCACCACCTCAACATCACAGGACAGTCCAGTATCCTGGGCTGTGGTAACAGCTGTTTTGTCTTGTGTCCACAGATGTTCGCGTTGTTGTCCCGAAGTCCTCAGTCACTGGCCCCTACCAGAACAGCGTGACCCTCCTCTGTATCTTCTCCAATAACAACTCTGTCCCCATTGGGAATGTCTCAGTGCGCTGGGAGAAACAGCCCAACATTACTGTATTTGCCTATGAGAACGGACAGGAACAGGCTGATATTGAGAACCCAGCCTACAGAAATCGCACCAGCCTCTTCTCTGATGTAACTGCAGGGGCTGCCTCTATCGTGCTGGTGAACCTGTCCCTCTGTGACGCTGGGACATACACCTGTCGAGTGGGGAGCCCTGACAGTGGCTACGGGGAAGGACAGCTCACCCTCTCTGTGGCTGGTATGTTTTATGTATTGAATAGGAGTTTGTCATGTTGCTGAAGGATCAGTGATTTGTTAAGATATCAAAATTAATCAATATTATATTTATAAAAAGAATTTCTGTTCTCCTGGGACTTGTCTACAAATAGATAGTGCTCAATCATTTAAAAGAAACCCATAATCATTTTTAAAAAGTTTAAAAAACCTTTATAACACACAGTTCTCCATGATTCAAAGAGTGTGCAGTGAGGATTAAATAAAATTGATATTCTCCTGTCTGTGTTTTCAGCAAAGCCACTGAACTATACCTTCAGTTTCCAAGATTACAACAGTCTCAGCTATCTCTCCTCTGGCTGGTTTCCTGCACCGGTGGTGTTCTGGACTGATGGGGACAACAAAAACATCACTAACAGCAGCAGCACCAGCTTCACTCACAGAGCTGACGGCCTTTACGACATCAACTCCACACTTCTCTTGCACAATGTGTTCGACATTATGAGGATTCATGTTAATCACATCAACCCGCTGACTGGCCAGAATGAGACGGTGGTATTTCAGCAGATCACTGCAGGTAAGAAGTCTGCGATGTGTGATAGTAAGTCAGGGATGCTGTGTGAGTCGGATTCTGTCTGTATGTGTTTCTGTATCTCGAGACTCATAGTCCAGCTCTCTGCACCACACTGTCAGCACTGAGTGGCTGCAGTCTGGTCACACAGGGAGGAGGACTCCGCTTCTCCAGTCCTGCAGGGATCTCAAGGTGCTGAAGGCCATTCTGCTGTTTGGTCTGTAGTACAGCTGTGTCTGGAGCAGGCTGTCGGACCCGAGTCCAGAGTGCCCAGTGTCTTCTGGTTAGAGTTCCACCCAAGCCTTCAGTCACACAGCTTGTCTAATTACTAGTTTAACTGCACAGTGGAATTCAGGGGGAATGTGGGAATAATCCCCAGTAAAATAAAACGGAATTAGGAATATTAATGAGGGATTAGGACCTGAGAATCCTTGTTTTAACCCACTTGTCTGAGAGTTAAACACCTGGCTGTTGGAGGAGGGAGTCAGGAGTTGACCAGGAAGAGCCACACAGCTGGAGATGGGCTGGAAGAGGGATCATGGGATGCTGGATTTTCAGGAAGGGATGTCATGAGAAAGAGAGTAGCAGAGGTGCAGGAGACCTTGGTTGCTCTCATCTATCCTGAACCTTAATTAAAAACCCTGCTACTTACCAACTTACTAACCAGACTAAGTGACATGAGTGTTATGAGTAAGTAGTTGTAAGAGACTTTAAGAAAAATTACTATGCATGTTTAAATATGAAAATGATTAGGTTTATTGTACAATGAATTACTCAGGCTGGAGCACATGACAAGAATCTAGGCTCCCCAGGAACTGAGTCTGTTACTCCTGGTCTGGAGTTTATTGCAGTTATATAGAAACAGACTGAAGTGTCTCTTTGTCAGTGACGCTGGCTCTGTTCCTGCAGGTCCTCCCCAGCGTCCCGACCACAGTGTTTATATAGATGTAGCAGTAGCAGTTGCAGGAGTGCTGGTTGGGATTGTTATCACTGCAGGAGTTTGTAACAAATGGAGACAGGACAGCTCCAGACAAGGTAAGGACATGAGCTCTGACCACTAAAGCAGGAAGGGGGAGTGAAATGTATCTGCAGCCTCTTTATCAGCAACTTACTGTCATGACACCTCATCAAGACAGGATACAGGGTCCCAGCAAGAACATGATTCTTGTTCCTAAGGAACAACATTGTCTGCTCAGTCAGTAACAGACCCATCACTGGGCAGTGCTGTAGTGACACATTCCAGTAAATACAAGGTACAGTGCAGCAGGTTACAGAGAGGCAGTGCTGCTGTGTCAGGGGCAGCAGGTTTAACCCTCAGCACTGGACTGGGCTCTGCTGTGGCCACAAATCTGCCTGGAGTCTCACAATCCCTTTTGTTTAACTGTTATCCAAGTGAGTGCACCGAACTATAATGACCTTTAAATTGATATCTCAGTTTAAAAACAATTGTGCACATCATACCTGCACAGTTTTAGTAGAGTAATTTGGAGTTTTTCATACAAGCTGTTAGGACTGAAATATTTGTGTCATTTTTACAGTCATTCAGAACAGTAATGTTTCCTCTGAACCTGTCGGAACAAAGATTAGGAGCTGCAAGTGTGTGTTGTGTCTGTGCCAGTGTGAGCTGTAACTGCCCTGAATTAAACACAGATCAGTGACTCCACTGTCTTAACCCAGCTGTGGAGAAACTCCTGCAGAGAGACAGGCTGGATCACTGACAGGTGCTGCTGTGTTTCAGGCCCAGATGCTGCTGGAGCCGATGACAGTGAGCCACTGGACGTAAATGACCAGCATGAGCCAACAGACAGTAAGTGTGACTGAAATAAACTGTTACGCATTCCACTCGCGTCTCAGTCCCGTCTTGCATTCCGACGCGCACACCCTTTCACAAACGGTCACGCCGCAAATAATACACCTATCACCGTTTACTCCCCTCACTATTTTAGCTCTCCTCTTTTCTCACTTCCCTGCTCACTATTGCGGATACTCATCGAGCTCCTAAGTGCGCGTTATTCTGTTGCTTAAACTTCGGTATTTGATCTCCTAGCCTGCTCCTCGTTTTCGACTTCGCCTTGTGATTTCGGTTGTTGCTTCCTCGTCGTCTCTCCGTGTTCTGACCTACCCGCCTGCTTCCTGGTATTCATTTTTGCTTGCCGATTCGGCTTAGTGTTTTTCTCTGTCTCCTGAGTCCTGCACTGGATCCATTACCCCTAACAGCCCCATTCTGACATGAGCACCACAGACTACCGCTCCCACCTTTAACAGTGTCATGCTGTAGAAACATAGCCCAACTCTGTCATTTACTGAATTATCTATTGTCCTCATTAAGAGTCCTTCATTAAGGCTGTTAGGGGTCTCTGATTTGGCTCCTGTGTTATTAGGACAGACATGTTTCCTCTGAACCTGTCGGAACAAAGATTAGGAGCTGGAAGTGTGTGTTGTGTCTGTGCCAGTGTGAGCTGTAACTGCCCTGAATTAAACACAGATCAGTGACTCCACTGTCTTAACCCAGCTGTGGAGAAACTCCTGCAGAGAGACAGGCTGGATCACTGACAGGTGCTGCTGTGTTTCAGGCTCAGGTGCTGCTGGAGCTGATGACAAAGAGCCACTGATCAGAAGAAAACATCGGCGTGATTCAATAGATGGTAAGTGTGACTGAAATAAAAGGTAGTAACCCAGTTCTGCAGATACGGAACAGCTCTCTTCCTGTTGCCCGCTGGGCACTCTGGGACAGTGTTCTGTAGTTTCTGTGGGAGTGAATTATTCCTGATTTGCATGCCCCCTCTTCAATCTCACTCTTTCCGTGCTGAAAGTAATGAAGTGCTATTGAACAATTCCTGATTTGTTTGATTTATTTAGAACCCAGGGTAAATATGTAATGAAGAGGAGTTGGAGGACTCAAGAAA
This sequence comes from Atractosteus spatula, assembly GCF_055471065.1. Lineage (NCBI taxonomy): Eukaryota > Metazoa > Chordata > Actinopteri > Semionotiformes > Lepisosteidae > Atractosteus > Atractosteus spatula. The sequence continues at coordinate 43,029,261 of NC_142712.1, read as the reverse complement.
GGACAGTGGCTGTGCTCAGAAGATTAAGAATCTGGACACTGTTTGAGCTGGATTCCTAAAAAGCTCTGAGGACTTTGTTGTGTATTATAGACACCTAAGGCAACTGAGTGAAATTCCTTCCAACCGTTTCTTAAAAGTTCTCAACCACTGGCCAGACACCCTTAGTTCTGTTAATGGAACTCCGAAGGTTTTCTCTGAAGAAAAGCCCTGCATTTTTATCCTGCCAGGTCCAGTCTGGACTGTACAAAACCCTACACACACACACTCTCTTACACACACACTTCCTCCATACACACTCCTATACACATACATGTTGTCAGGGGAGAGTTTATGTGGAGGCACACAGACCTCTACCTTGAATGTCAAGAGCAGGGGGCTCGTCCTGGGAAGCCTCTGCAGCTCAGCTAGCAAAGCGCAGGAGTTACCTGGTGAAGGACACTGAGGGGGATACTTGCTTGGCAAGAAAGGAAAATGTATTCTGAATAAATAGGGTCTTCCAGACGTAATCTAAAGTAGAATATCAGGTATAAAAAAATTGTAATAACATATTGTCAACAATATTGACACACAATATTGTTACAAAATTAGACATGTACAAATATTCATTACCCAAACATTAAATGCTGCTAATAATACCTTACATTTTTTTAACCTGGACAATATTAGTGTAGTAATCAATAAATAACAGAGAAATAGTAAAATAGAGATTTTACTCTACCACTCACCTGTGGTAGCTCCAGGAAATATGACTAAGGATTTTATTTCTGTAATGTATAGAAATAGTGGTTTTCTTAAAAAAAGGGTTTTCAAAAAGATATTTCTAAAATTCAGTGCCTTGCAAAAGTATTCACCCCTCTTGGACTTTTTCACATTTTATTGTGTTACGGCATGGAACCATGATGTAATTAACTGAGTGAGAATTGTTGCTACTCATCAACACAAAGTTCTCTATAATGTCAAAGTGGAAAAAGAAATCCAGACAAGCTCCCAATCCCAACTCTGCCAAGCAAACTTCATAAAACACACATTCCTAGTCACGGCAAGATCACAGGGGAATATAAACATTGTCAAAGGAAGACCAGATTCAGAGGGACCAGTTGGAGTACCTCAGCCCCCTGTGCCAGCTCCTACTGCGCTGAACACTGAGGGGAAAACTGGACCAGCACAACAGGAAGTCTTGAACAGTTCCTCACTATTGTGGCTATAGGATGTGCATGTACTTACTGTCGGCATTGAGCGGCTGCAGTCTGGTCACACAGGGAGGAGGACTCCGCTTCTCCAGTCCTGCAGGGATCTCAAGGTGCTGAAGGCCATTCTGCCGTTTGGTCTGTAGTACAGCTGTGTCTGGAGCAGGCTGTCGGACCCGAGTCCAGAGTGCCCAGTGTCTTCTGGTTAGAGTTCCACCCAAGCCTTCAGTCACACAGCTTGTCTAATTACTGGTTTAACTTCACAGTGGAATTCAGAGGGAATGTGGGAATAATCCCCAGTAAAATAAAACGGAATTAGGAATATTAATGAGGGATTAGGACCTGAGAATCCTTGTTTTAACCCACTTGACTGAGAGTTAAACACCTGGCTGTCGGAGGAGGGAGTCAGGAGTTGACCAGGAAGAGCCACACAGCTGGAGATGGGCTGGAAGAGGGATCATGGGATGCTGGGTTTTCAGAAAGTGATGGCAATGAACCACTGGACTGTAGCAGAATATCCCTCTGTGTGTGAATGAACACAGGTCTGCTGGATACAGAATAATCCCTTAATATAGGTCCTGAATATGTGAAGTGATTAGTATTCTGTAACTAATACCATGTTCATAGATTGTTTATAATAAACTGTCAAAACTGATATCTGAACTGTAACCTGAGAAATAAGGAGAAAAACATTCCTTTATTTATTGAAATTTTCATGCACTTTTTTCAAGTATTTTTTCATGTTAATTCCCTTAATGGCTGCAGTAATAGTGCTTGCTGTTGTGGATGTACGACACACTACAGGCAGAGGGGTTCTCTTCTGTGATTTGTAATGAATCTGTTTACCTCATAACTCTGTAATAAAATCGTCCAACAAATATTGAGGTTCTTAATTCTTCTGTGAGAAACAAACAAGGGTCAAGGGTTCTCCACTCCTGAGCCCAGAGCTCCTGTCCCCTCCACACAGAGCAGACTGTGTTCCTGATGGGGCTCAGTGTGGTCACACGTGAGCAGAGTCCAGACTCGGGCAAGTTTCTCTGTGAGCAGGAAAGGAGAACCATGTTCTTCCCATTAAAAACCTCTGTTCCTGTCGACATTAAGAGGCCACACATCAGCCTCAAAATAGTGTTGGTCCTTGGTAAATGTGTTTCAGCAATGAGTGGTGAGGAAAGTCGTCACACAGGAGGTGGGAAGGCTGTGAACTTTCACAAAAAGAATGTGTTTCTGAGGTTGAGTTTGTGAGTTTCTGTGTCATTCTTACTAGCTTCAACTTTCGTTCAACTACATTTGCTCTGGGACTGAACTCAGCTGGACTAATACGGACAGATAATCTAAGACAGAAAAACGGCTCCTTTAAAACTAGTCAACCACTGCACTGAACTTCGTGGTATTTCGAAATGCACAATGTTTATGGTTTGCTCTTTTACAATTGTACTGCATTCCCACTTATCTCCAGCAGAGGGCAGTCTAGCACTAGTTTTAAAGTAGTTGAGCTCCACTGAGCTTGAGGAGCTCCGTGAAGCTGCCCCCCCTACAGACAGCACAAACGATGAAATCCACCTCATTCGTTAGTGCTATGTTTGTGCCGTTGAAAGTAATTCAAAGCTGCTTTCTTTCCCGAGATATAGCTCCTTCTTTTTAGGGGTGTGACATCACTAAGCCCCCCTACAACGTCGTAGGGGAACCGGACCGGTCTCAATCGTTAGTGCTGCATTTGTGCCGTTGAAGGTACCGTTTGTGCTGCTTTCGTTCCCGACATATAGCGCCTTGTTTTTCCGGTGTTCACGTGACCATGCTCGGCGACTTTGACCTCCAGTGACCCTGTCTGCCGAGTTCAGGCGTCTGTTACCGGTGCGAGATAACAGTTCTGCAATTGTGTTCCTCTGTTTGCCCGGGTAGAGGCCGGGATTTAATATCAGTGTCTTCTGTGCGTTTGTGTGAGCAGGAAAATTAAATTTGTCACGAATAGCACATACCCTAATAAGAAGAGTGGCGGGTGTAGTCTCAAAAGGCGAACACTAGCAAACACTTGTATGTTCTTACTAAGAGGCTTTAACCTAAAGTCTTAATACTTCGTAGTTGTGTGCTTTTTTAAAAAATCTGAAGAAGTGATCAGGTTCTTAATGTCTCCTTCTTAAATAAACACGCGCACCAAGGGACGTGTAAAGATTCGACCCGTTAGTCGAGCCACCTGTTTAAAAAAAGGCTTGAATATGCAACTTTACGAAGACCACTGTTGCACTTTTCATGCAAAGCGCACTCTTTAACGTGAAAAAGAACCAGGGTGTTTTTAAGGGGCACTACGTACAAGGTTGTCGCGGGTAGTAAATAACACATCCGAGAAGCAACACTGGAAGGTCCACCGTCTCACACTTGCGGCAATTTTGGAAACATCTTTTTTATTTTCACATAACAGAAGTGGACATATATCTGAATTCTTAAATAAACTGTCATTATCCGTGTGTTTATATTGTAACGCTTACGGCCGACAGACACTGTGTAAGAGCCGGCGTACCAGAGCAGGTGACGTCACCGCCCTTCCCTGTGATAGCAGGACTACAGCTACTGGGCTGTTGAGAGATCTCTCTTTAGCTCACGGGGCTAGGTCGCTGCAGAGAGACGCGGAAGTCCCGGGTTCGAGCCCCGGACAGTGTGGGGCCGACCTGATGCGGCAAGGGCGCCCGCCTGAGCCCCCGTTGCGTTACATTGGTGTCAGCAGTGGGATGAATGAGCAACTCGTGGCAGACATTACCCGACTCTGTTAAGCGCCGGCTGACGCTGACAGACGCAGAACCCATCGGCAGCACACATAGGGAGCCTGAGCAACTCCTGGGTGCGACAGGTGGCCACAGCCCTTACCAGGGCTACCCAGTAGTGGCCCCGCCAGTAGAATTGGGGCGGCTGCCCCGGAGAGAAGATGCCCTCCCTGCCGGAGCCGATCAGCGATTCCCACACCCATCGGCGCGGGTGCGACCAGGTCGCTACGATGGTGAAGCGCCTTGGGAAACCTATGAGGCACAGTTCCAGCTCGCGGCCCGGACGAATGGCTGGAGCCGGGCGGAGATGGCCGGCCACCTGGCGGCGGCGCTGGAAGGAGCGGCCTGCCAGGTGCTCCTGGACGTCCCGGAGGAAGACAGAGGCGACTACGCGGCGCTGGCGGCAGCCCTCCAGCTGCGCTTCGGTGTAGAGGAGGCGCCGGACTTGATGCGGGAGAGGCTGGCCCTGCGGCGGCGCCGACCAGGAGAGCGACTGGGCCCGGTCGCCGCGGATGTCATGTTCCTTGCCCGCCGAGGATACCCAACTTTCCCCCGGGAGGCGCAGCAGGAGATGGCTCTCCAGGCCTTTCTCAAGGCCCTCTCGCCAGAGGAGCTGCGGCGCCACGTGCAGCTGACCGCGCCAACATCGCTGGAGCAGGCCTTGGCCCTTGCCACACGGGCTGAGGCGGTGTTCGGGGTGGCTGGAAGCGCCACCAGACGCAGTGCGCCCTGCCGGCTGACCGAGACGGCGACGGAGGAATCCAGCGAGGGGGAAGAGGAGCCAGCCCGGGCAGCGACCCCCGCGGAACAGCCCCGCACGCTGATTTGCGACCGCTGCGGGAAGAGAGGACACCGAGCCCGGTTCTGCCGGGCACCCGAGCCTCGTCCTCCCCGATCGGCGTCGGGAAACGGGAACGGGGCGGCTCAGCGCGGGGAAGGCCGCCCTTGAACACCTCAACCCCCGCTCCGGAGAGCGCTGTAAAAACCGGTGCCCCTCACGCCACCGTGGGGCGAGTCGGCTGTAGCCGAGGCCTGTACCTCCAATGCCGAATCGAGGACCAACCCTGCCTGGCCCTACTCGACACCGGTTCTTCGGTGACCCTACTCCGACCGGGCGTCCTCCCCGACACTGAGGGCACCAACCCCCCAGGATGGGAGGCCTCCAGCCTGCGGCTAAGGACCGTGACGGGACAGCTCGCTGCAGTCCGGGGGAAACAGGTGCTTGCCTTCCGTCTGGGTGCAGCGACGGTGCGCCACCCCTGCTACCTCGCACCCATCCAGGAGGACTGCATTCTGGGGCTGGACCTGCTGCAGCGAGTGGGGGCCAGTTTGGACTTGGACCGGCAGGAGTTGGTGTGGCAGGGGGAGCGACTGCACCTGGTGGAGGGCAGGCCCGGCGAAGGCCGAGGGACGCGGGCTTGCCGGAGCCGGGGGAACAAGAGGCGGCGGCGGTGTCAGTCGCCGGGGCAGACCAGGCCTGTGAGCCGGGGAGCGAGCGTGCCGGATCCTGCTCCCGAGTCAGCCGAGGGGCCAGACAAATGTAGCGTTGCAGGTTCTTTTCAGAACTAAAGAACAGTGGAGACGCGATTAACCAGCCAAAACACTGACTTTATTTGACAACCACACCAAAACCAAACACAGGATCTACACACACATGAGGAGACTGACGGAACACGTACACATATTTAGGGTGGTAATTACCTAACAACACACTACACTTTTACAGGACTACACAGGGCACTCGAATTACTAGGACATTATTTACACAGGTAGGGTCAGCCGCTGGTCATCGTGCTGACCCTCATACTCTCCCCGGCTACCACTCCCAGCATGCCCCGCGGTACTACGAGCGCCTAGGGGCGCTTCCTCCTCACCACCAGGCGAGGGCGTTACAATATTTACAGGGGTCTTATGCGCAAACATGAAGCGATTTACCTTTGTGTTTCCGGCCAGTCCTTGGTGTAGAATACAGCACACACACCCGCCCTCTGAAGACACCGGTATGGGTGCCTGTGTTAGATCCTCAGGTGAAGTCGAGTCTTCTGCAGTCTGCAATGTAATGACCCAGACATGTTTGCTTGTCCTGCACCATGAAGTTGCCCACCCGCCCGTCGAACAACACAAACGACGAAACGCACCGCAATCGTTAGTGCCGGTTTGTCGCTGTAAATAACGTTTGTGCTGCTTTCGTTTCCGAGATATAGCGCCTTGTTTTTTTCAGGTAATCACGTAACAATCTTCAAGGATTGTTACCAGCAAATTCGGTACTTTGCAGCTTTTACGGGAATAAACAGTCTTACATTTAGGGAGGAGTTACTATGTTAGTTCATTGGGTTAGGTGTTTTCTTTTCATTTTTAACCATGTTCTCGAAAATATATTGCTTGTGTACTCCTTTCATTGGTGAAGAGACACCAGTTTCCAAATTACCGCTGTTACAACTCGAGAGCCCATATTCACATTTTTAGGTATTAGTTTCAAGATCGATCTAATTTAACAATAAAAAAAACAAAATTGAAAGCACGAGGATAATAATATAATTATCATAGACTTTACATTTCTATTCATTTTTGAAGTATAAAGCAGAAGGTGTTTCCCCTACCTTAAATATAGGATTAAAATTGTTCAAATTCCATGTATTACAGAAAGCAGCGGAGACAGTTATATAGCAAATAAAACATGTATTTATTTCGAAGAGTACGGGACATTGTGACTCAATAAAGGCGTTAAAATAAGCCGATGTAGTTATTTTGCAAATAAGTAAAGGATTTTAGAAATAGATTCTCATTGACAGTATAAAAGCCGATCCACCTGACGCTGCTAGCTTGAACAGCTCTCAGACCCGTGATTGGCTAAACCCCCGAACAGCTCGGGCCGCGATTGGGTGAAGAGTGAGAACCGACACTCTGATTGGGTGAAGCGCCACAGCGGAAGTTCCGAGAACATGTGGATACATAGGTGATGGATGTACTGTAGCCCCGGTTAACCGTGTGTGCTGTATGAGCATGCTGGACAGTTGCACATCCATTGGTTTCCAATTACTAATCAATCTTGAGATAAGCCGCACTAAGGTCAAAACTGAATAGCAGACAAATAATGATCATGGCATCCACAGCGCTTTCACGACTCCGATAGTATGTCACGATAGGAGTGCGCGCATCACGATCACATCGGGATACCCATTGCGACTGGTGCATCACTGTTCTTATATCGCGATATGGCGTACCCCTGACAAGATGCCAAACCCCATGTCGCGACATGGAGCCCGCATATCGCGATATGGCGTACCCCCGACTAAACTCCAACTCCCATGTCATGACACGGAGTCCACATATCGCGATATGACAAACGCCCCCGCGCCCATGTCGCGACATGAAGCTCGCATATCGCGATATGACATACCCCTGCAAAAATACCCCGCGCCCATGTCGCGACATGAAAGGCCCTATATCGGGATATGACATGCCCATCCAAAACGCCCACCCCCCATGTCGCGACATGGAGTCCATATATCACGATATGACAAAAAAAAATCACGACCATGTCACGACATGAAGCCCCTATATTGCGATATGACATACCCTGACAAAATGCTCCGCCCCCAGGTCAGGACATGGAGTCCATATATCGCGACATGTCCTAGCTGGGTATATAATGTCCTGATATGAGACCTTTGTTGCCACAGCGGTGCCAGGCTGGCATGGAAGCAAGGCGCCTGTCGTGATATACACTGCCGCGATATACATGGGGTCCCTATCATGATATGCAGCGGAGGTCTTGTCGCGATGCTATCCCACAGTTACGTGTTGGGCAACAGCGTGTCATGTGTCTTAGAAAATAAAAACCATAGATCGTACTATCACGGTGATTTTACATACATTATAACCACGGGTTTATGTCATAACTGGTTAACTTGTTGGCATGCGTCATGTCTTAGTATTATTCACATCTAAGGAGGCTCATATGTTTATGGATATTGAATGTTAAGGGTACGAGCTAAACTGTAACAGAGCGCTTGAACTCGGCAGACGGGGTCACTGGAGGTCAAAGTCACCGTGCATGGTCACACGATCACCAGAAAAACAAGGCGCTATATCTCGGGAACGAAAGCAGCAAACGTAGCACTAACGAATGAGAACGGATTGATTACCCTACGACATTGTAGGTGGGCTGAGTGACGTCACGACCCCGTAAAAACAAGGCGCTATATCTCGGAACCGAAAGCAGCACAAACGCTACTTTCAACTGCACAAACGTAGCACTAACGAATGAGGTGTGTTTCATCATTTGTGCTGTCTGTAGGGGGGGCAACTTCACGGAGCTCCACTGAGGATGTCGGTGACAAAGCCATTAAGCGTTAAGCGGCTCCACAGCCGAAATTTTAGCATCGAATAAACTTTTATTTGTTCCCTTTCAGCCTACGCATGCTGACGCAGCTACCTACTCGTACTTAATTAAGCAACAGTGTCGATTTTCTGAGAATCAGCCCCTTGTTGCACGGGCCATTAAAATGAAAGGCAGCTGTGTGTTCGAGCGTAGCTGGAACGACTTACAGTCTTTATATCCACCGATTCCATCGCCTCGAAGTATTGTAAGTATCCTTTACGTATTCTTGCTTGAAGGGAGAAAGTCTTTCAGAAGTGCTATCAATAAAACATTACTAATAAGGCATTCAGAAACGACTGAATTACAGCATGTAATTTATGTGAACTGCATGTTTATTACTTGTGTTGAGAGGTTACAGCACTTCGGTACATTGGCATGTGTGCTGTATATACACCCATAGTACATACTGTATGAAGCGCACACAATACTTACAGAACAAACACACCCCAGCTAGGTACCACAACACTGTCCAGAACCGTTTCCCTCCTTCAGAGATGCTGTGGTCAGTAGATCAGTACATCAGATCTGATCTGCTCTGTGTTGTGTATTGAAAGAGTTTCAGGTGGGTAGCTGCATCAGCATGCACAGGCTGAAAAGGAACAGGTAAAGGTTTATTTCATGCCGAAAATAAAAGAGATGCAACATTTCGGCTGCGGAGCCTTCTTCAGGCGAAAGAAAAGAGCTGATCGGGCCGGTCAGACTGCAGTGTTACAACCACGGAGAGATGTACGTGTCGGGCCTTGTAGTAGACCCTATGCGATGCGGTAAGAGCTGGAGAAAACAGAAGACGTGGAATGGGAGAACACACGGGAGTTTAATAGTGCACAAAATAATAGTGACAATCCGTGAGACAGTGAATGGGGAAGAGAGAACGGCATCCAAATCCAAACAGGTCCAAAGGCAGGTCAGGGCACAGTCCGGGAGTCCAGCGGCGAGTGATCCATCCTGGGACGCGACAAGGATTAAATCCCCAGGAGGGGGTAACACACGGACAGACAAAACAGGAGGTCCAAGGGTGACGGGGCAAGATCCTCCAGGCCCCGGGCTCAGGAAGCGGGAGGTGTCGGGAATGAGGCCTATGCCCTCAGGAGACGGACGTAGGGTTTCCTGGTGCCAGGCGGGCCTCGCGACATCCTTACCCTAATGATGAGCCCCGAGGACTGGAGGAGCTAGTCTTTAAATAATACACCTAACAAGGTACACCGGGGGAGTTAGCAACAATTACAGGAACAATAACAGGAGTAGTGGAGCGCCCTCTAGGGAGGGATGTCGGGCGTGACAGCGGGTGACCAGGTCAAGCTGAAGGAAGAGCCAGTCGGGCCATGAGTGACCTACTCAGGCTGAGAAAGAGACTGTCAGTCAGCAGGAGACCTGGGAAGGCTGCGAGAGGGATGATCAGTCCATAGCCCAGTCTGTCAGGCTGAGGGAGAGCACATCACAGCATGGATCAAACAGCAATATCTCACACACTGGGACACACACACACAAACACAACATAAACTGGAATGCGACATAACTCTAAATAGACAATACATGCTAGCTGAATATTTGACCAACATAAGTAACAGCGAAAAGAAACAGACCCTGACGAAGTACAGGCTCAGTGACACAGCCTGGCCATAGAAACTGGGCGACACAGGCAGACCTGGCTGTCCAGAGAGGACAGGCTGTGCTTCCACTGCCAGCGGGAAGAAATAGAGACAGAGGTGCACTTTCTACTGCACTGTGACAGATATTCTGTGATTAGAGAAACATTCTTTCCCATATTCACAAATCTAATTCCAGAAATCCCACACCTGCCAAAATCAAGTCCCAATCCTACTGGGAGAGGGAGGAGTTGAACTGGCAGCCCAGTATGTGATCTCCTGTCACAGCCTTGTCTGTATTATAAATGTCTTTAAATATCTGTAGATTTTTATTTATGTTAATTGTACTTGTTTTGTTTTTCAACACTGATCATGCCAATAAAGCATCTTGAATTGAATTGAGTTGTGACCTGAGGGAGACCTGGTCAGGACGAGGGCAGCCAGTCAGGCCGCGGGAGACCTGGTCAGGCCGAGGGCAGCCAGTCAGGCCGCGGGAGACCTGGTCAGGCCGAGGGCAGCCAGACAGGCCGCGGGAGACCTGGTCAGGCCGACGGCAGCCAGTCAGGCCGCGGGAGACCTGGTCAGGACGAGGGCAGCCAGTCAGGCCGCGGGAGACCTGGTCAGGCCGAGGGCAGCCAGTCAGGCCGCGGGAGACCTTGTCAGGCCGAGGGCAGCCAGTCAGGCCGCGGGAGACCTGGTCAGGCCGAGGGCAGCCAGACAGGCCGCGGGAGACCTGGTCAGGCCGAGGGCAGCCAGTCAGGCCGCGGGAGACCTGGTCAGGCCGAGGGCAGCCAGACAGGCCGCGGGTGACCTGGTCAGCTCTGGAGGAGTGGTGGCTCAGTCCTGTGTTTCACAGGTGTCATTTCCTCTGGCCCTCCTGAAGGCTGTGAGCGCTGTGTCTGCCCTGCAGTGACAGAGAGAGAAATGACTGGTGTGTGTGGGGACGAAACCATGGGAACAGGAAACTGTAGGTGAGACCTGAGTGTGGGTTGAAGTGCAGGTCAAAGGTGGCTGGAAAATCACACTCATCTGTGTCTTGATCGACACATACAGCGCACACGAGACACACGCTCGCACACACACAGCGCCTGCGCAGAGCCAGACGAGCCACCTGCAGCGGAAATCCGGTCTCCTTTTGTGGAGGAGCCCTAGCAGAGTGAGACAACGTCAGCGGGTTGGAAGATCAGGCAGGGTTTTCCTCTGGAGCTCAGTGTGGCAGAGGGAAGTCTGACGTTTTTGGTTTCAGATTGAGATTGAAGTTGCCGGCTTTCACAGGTGAAAAACAATCAAATGACAGCTTTGCTTTCTGAGCAACAGGGGATTCCCTTGCAGTATCACTGTCATTGGGCTTTTCTCTAAGCTGCACCAAGGCGTGTAGGGTGTCAGGATGGTGTTGTGGCACAGGATGAGCTGCAGCGTGCAGGACAGTGCCTCCCAGCTCCCATCAGCATGAGATCTGTCTCCAGTTGTAACACCCCTGAGAGCATGGCACGCCCTTCCTGCATACTAGAGCAACAGTCCTTAACCTTTACTCTAGAAGACAGGAGCCCACCCGCTGTGAAGGTGCTTGTGCTTTTTGTTTACTGTCCACATTGTGTGAGCTGCCTCTGTCCAGATCAGCTTCACAGACGCCTGGATTAGTCACAGCAGGAGCTCGGCCCCGCCCTCTCTCACTGCACGGCCTGCAACATGTCCTTCCCTCTCTCTCCCTCTCTCACTGCCCCCTTGCCTCCTTCGCTCTTTTATCTGCTGATGCATTTCAAGAAACTCTGTGTGTCACCATTTTCAGATTACCTCCACCCCGTGCTCCCCCAAGCCCCCTTCACACGTTCCACCCCCACAGGAGACCGGGAGACCGCTGGCTGTCAAGAAAGGAAGTGGAGTCCACCCACAGCTACGCATAACGCCCACACCAAGCCACAACCCCATGGCCACACGCAGAGACGCCAGGACTGCTCTTCCAGGGCTTATTTGCAGGCTGACCCAGCACAGACCTAAGCAGAACTGTACAGACTGAGCAAACCTGTGCAGAGCTGTGCCAAGCTGTGTAAACCTGTGCAGACCCAGCGCAGACCTGTGCAGGCCTGAGCAGACCTGAGCAGACCCAGCACCGACAGCTGCAGACCTGTATAGACCTGAGCAGACCTGTGCAGACCTGAGCAGACCCAGCACCGAACTCTGAAGACCTGAGCAGACCTGAGCAGACTTGTGCATACCTCTGCAGACCTGAGCAGACCTGTGCAGACCCAGCACTGACCTCTGCAGACCTGAGCAGACCTGTGCAGAGCTGTGCAGACCCAGCACAGACTTCTGCAGACCTGTACAGACCTGAGCAGACCTGTGCAGACCTGAGAAGACCTCTGCAGACCCAGCACAGACCTGTGCAAACCTGAGCAGACTTTATCACAGACCCAGCACAGACCTCAGAAGGCCGCTGAAGAGCTGTGCAGAGCACAGCTCTCGATTCTCATTTTCTTCAGTGAACAATTCAGATATGTTTGGAGTGTTCAGCAGAGCGCAGGCCACGTGCCCCTCCTGCCGCTCACGAGCTCAGCTCTCAGCACAGCACCCTGAGTGAAAAGGCCAGCAGACTGCTCAGTCTACAGTGAAGAGTGTGGAGCTGTCTTTCATTCATAAAATCCCAAAGCTCTTCACAAAACACAAGGAAAGACTTCATCTGAGACCTCAGCTGGATTAGTGTTCTGGTTTGGTTCTGGTCACTGCTGTCCTGGAAAGAGTCTGAAAAGGAGTGACCTGGATAATTCTGGGTCACAAAGTGTGCTTCTAACTGGTTAAAGCAAATGAGCTCTGTAAGGGGCGGATTATAAGTAGACTTGATGAATAAGCCCCCCCACGCCTGATCTCTAATTAGACCAATATTTTGTTTTGACACAAGAAGAGCTGTCCCTGTGCGTCTGCACTGCCTCTTCATCAGAAAGCGGAAGGAGTTGCTCGGTGTTGTGAGAAATCGGATGATGTAGTTCAAAGACCTGGACAGTTTTATAGATTTGTGTCTCAGTAGGAAAGACGTGGGAGAAATACTATACAGAGATAACATAAACTGAAAAAGACATGACAGATGGCAACGTTTCGCAGCGGGCGTTCGCCGTTTCTATTACTGTTAATAACAGGAAGTGAAATTTCACCAAGACAGGAAGTGGTTGCAAAGCCCCCACTTCCAGCTCTGGGCTGGTTGTCAAGGAGCTGCCTGCCCCCGTAGCAACCACCAGAGTTCGTGGTTCGGTGCAGGGCCGGTTATCGCTTTCATCGCTCTGCGGTTTAGCACAAACACCAGAACATCAGCCCGTGCCGAGTCTGAGCAAGTGGAAGAAAAATCCGGAGGTGTGAGCGATAAGCCGGATAGCGGCCATGTTTGAGAAACAGGCTGCCTGTGGCCGGTGGGCTCTTGGGCTCAATGCAAACCCCCAGGCTGAGCCAGTCAAGCACCGACACTCTCAGCACTAAGCTGCTCTGGCTGATCGTGTCTCCAGAGCTGGAGTCCAATACTGATGCTTAGAGAAACTGCTTAGAATGACTTGAGCACCGTGATGCACGTACTCTTCTTAAAGTTCACTGTGATGCAGAGCAGAATAACAGCTAACTATGCTGAAGTGCAGTCCGCTGAGACCACAGAGAAAGCACGCCTGCTGTGGGGGATTGCACGGCCAGCTCACAGTTCCAGGGTCCCGGGTTCAGTTCCAGTTCCGTGTCTGTATGGGTTTCGGTCAGCTGCTCTGGTCTGCACTCATGCCGGAGGTACATGAAGTAAAACACCCCTGCCTCTCTGGGATCCCTCAGGAAGTGGTTGGGCAGAATTCAGGAATGAAGAGCTGCCGAGCAACTGCACAAGAAAAACAGGCCACGAGGTGCCCCTGACCTTTCTGACCTTCTCATGTCATAAGGTTCATTGAACCAGGAGGGGCTTTGTCGGTCAAGAAACTGGAGTAAAGTTTAGTTTGGAAGGATTTGTCGTGTAAGAGCATAGTAACCCTCACCATTACTTTCTGGGTCGACTTGTGCATTGCGCCCTTCACTGCACAAATCCCACACCACACTGCGGAAATAGTGCTGAACTGCGCAATGTAATCCACTTCCTTCAGAACCCTTGTAAATGGCCTTAGACAGATGCAAGAGCCAAACAAAATAATCACCCTGGAGCTGAAAACAGAAGGAATGTAGATTGATTGTCAAGTGGTTCTCCGCAGGCTCAGCCTGCACATAAGCTGAACAGCGGTGCCGTGTCACAGCGAAAGTCCAGAGCAGAGCAGATTACTCACAGCGGAGAGATATTACAGGAGATACTGCTATCACTGCACAGTCATCTTCACGACCTTACTGCTTCTCCCAGGCTGCCAGTAATTCCCTCTCATTTATGCTGCTAATTAAAATAAATAAAACTGATGTCAGATATCACTTCAAAGCACAGCAGTACTCTGTTAAAAGCCACCTATTGAGATCTGATATTGAAGAGTTGTGTACAGAAGCTCATTAGAACTCGCCAAGGGGAAGATTTCAGGAAAAGAAGCAGGACTGAGTGTGCTTTCTGCTGAATTCTCCTCATGGGCTCCCAGTAGCTCGGCTGTAATTCTTCCCGGAAGGGAAGAGAGGCAATATTGTATTCCTGCTCTGTAATTTCGCTAATGAGCCTTGGGCTCGTTAACATTTTCGGTAATCGGTTCTGTTTTCTCCGTCGCTGCCGTTTGATGATGAGAAGGGGAAGTTTGGTTTTGCTTTCAGGCTGCTTCCTTGGCACATGTCAAATGACATTCATGCTGGCCTGTCCCAGAGCCGCAGGGAGACATCCCAGTCAGTTCCGGGAAACTGAAAGACTGGCAGAGATGCACAGTTGCCTGAGTTGGAGGTGAGTAGTCTCCAGTCCGGCTTCAGAGGAAATTCTCTCCTGTCCTTTAGGGATGCAGGGTTTTCTGGTGGTCCTGGTGTCCTTCATTCAATTGCTTTAATCCTCAGCCCAGATGTGGACTGGTACTGAAGATCTGTAGGGAAATACGATCTGCTGGGAATCAAGATATTTCCTGAGGGCAGACAGAGTATTACCTGCAACATGGGACTGGGCTGAAAATCCTTTCATCCTTTGCACAATCGAATGTACTGGTTTCTGACTTACTAATCAAGCTGTTCAG
Source organism: Atractosteus spatula (assembly GCF_055471065.1). Taxonomy (NCBI): domain Eukaryota; kingdom Metazoa; phylum Chordata; class Actinopteri; order Semionotiformes; family Lepisosteidae; genus Atractosteus; species Atractosteus spatula. The sequence goes on along the minus strand of NC_142712.1, from coordinate 43,014,207 downwards.
GGATGGGCAGCAGCCCGCACAGCCTCCTGCAGGCTTCCTGGGTACGTTTGACACCAGTCATGTCAACCACTTGCACTGTCAAAAGAAGCAAAGTGTGTTCACATTCCAGATGAGCTTCGTCTCTGCAAGAAAGAAAACTCGAGTTTCACTGCATTTAGGAAATGAAGAAATAACAGAATTTTATCTGGTGATCATCACTATCCAGTTCCTTTAAAGGAAGTACAGCTGCACACGTTGTGTAGAATCTGAGTGTGCAGGAAGAGCCTGAGGAGGAGTCTACAACATTCAGACAGCCTTTGCTCTCAAAATTATTCTGTCCTGAAAAATGGTTACATTAGGTTGTCCTTTGATCATGAAAGCTAATTTATTTACTTACATTTTTCACGTACTAAAACCATTTTTTCAAGCAATGAATTCTTATACTTAACCTGATTCGTAACAAAATAGACATAGTAAATAAATGTTGGCCAAAGTACTATTTTTCAAAGCCTTCCCATTTTCACTCACAGAAGAACCTGAAGAGGCTGAGCAAGACCTGTTGTTGACAGAGAGAATTGCACAACATCTTGTACACAGAGTTGTTTTTCTAGTCCTTGTTGTCCTTCCAGTAAAAACGTTACGTAAAAACCTTTTACCTTATCCTCCAGCAGTAAAGAGTCTAACGTGTAACACTACTGCAGTAATGCGGTCTCCTTATTAATTTATCTGTCCAGTGACAAGACTGACCGGACATTAATTCACCCGCTGCAAAATGATTCTGGTGAAGACTGAAGGTGTTTGCATTTTTAAACGCATCACTACAGAGGGCAGGGGATTCAAAGCCGCGGGTCCTCACCCTGGTCCTGGGTTCACACCTGCTGGTTTTCGTTCCAGCCGAGCTCTCAGTTACATCATAAACTGAATTGACCTAAAAACAGGACTAATTTGAGCTCTGTCATTGTTTTCAGTTCCTGAACACCTTGCAGGCAGCTTGAGAACTCGGCCCCTCATATGTAACTTGGATCTCCAGCTCCGGAGCAGAAACCAAACTTGCAAAGGCTCCAACTTGATCATTCAATTAAGGATTGAATTCAATTAGGCATTCAAGCCTTCAGTTAATACCAGGTTCAGCTGGAACAGAAATGTACAGGTTTTAGGGACCCCAGAGACTGTCCTGGATATTAATTTTTGTCACCATGTTATAAGCTGTACATGTCTGTCACCGCCGAAGCCAGAAACATGTTTGTTGTAATTAATCTGTACTAGAGAGCACTGACATTTAAGAAAATAAATCATGAGGAGTATTATTTTAAAAAAAGATTGTCTGGACTGAATGCAGACCATTCTTGAATTGCTGGTTCTGTTGAGTCAGTGATGAAACTGAGCCTGACTGCAAATTTCCACTTTTTATTTAGCAGCTGATAAGACATAAAGCGCATGTTGACCTTGGAGCCAAAGAATAGTTCAATTAAGCAATCAGATCAGGGGTGGGATGGACATCGGGCCGCAGAGGGGACTGGTAAGTGCGTGATAGGGCTGACACAGGGTACGCTCAGCCGGACTGTGTTCTTCATTCCTGAAGAGCAGCAAGCAGGATAATCCTGTTTTCTGTCAGCTCCTAGCACGAGAGCCCGAGGCTCTAGACAAACCTGTCAGCACTGTGCATGCGATCAAGCCCGGGCAGCAGTGTGGGGGAGCGCTGGGGCCCCGGGGGCCCGAGGGCTCAGGACAGGGAGGTTGTAGGTCAGATTCTTGGCTGAGGGGAGTGACCCAAGCTGCTTGCTCTGACTGCTCCAGTATAACATCCTGCTGTGCAAATGGGTAGAGATTTTTGCTCTAGGTAAAAATGGCTGATGAATTACCAATGAAGTCAGAACTGCCCCTCTTTGCACACTGAATGGGCCTGACCAGTACTGCACCCCTCCCAGAGCTTTTGTAAGACGCTGTTGACACTTGGGTGGAATTAGCTCCTCACTGCTTATATCCTCTGATCACAGCAGGACCCAGCTCAGACGACAGCATTTCCGTCTCTGCAGTCACAGAATGACAGGACAGTGAGAGAGCTCGCTCATTTCCAGTTAATCACCATTCTTACTGGAAACCCAGCACTGATTTTCACAGCAGCAGTAACCTCAGCAGGCTGTCTGCACGGCGTGGTCTCAGGGCCAGCACGAGCTCTTCTGGTGCACGAGAAGAGAAGTGCTGATTGGGAAGGTTTGGTAAATTTCTCTCTTTTTTTTCACTTTTGCTGGGCTCTGACATTCAGTGCGGCGATCAGATAAAAGGGGAAGGTGTCCTGCACCCACGCACCCTATCACACTCCCAGTGATCTGACACCCACTCAGTCAGTTACTCACTCACACCCACTTGCTCTGTGTCACACACACACTCTGGTCAGGACTGTCTGTGAGCAACAAGTGGCGCCTTCTCCCTGGCCTCTCGCTGCCAAGCCAGCTGGGCGTGGGGAGTGCAGCCGACCCGAGCTCCTGCCACAGGTTCGAGAAAAGTCCAAGCCACCGGAGGGAATGCCCCTACATTGCCGGGCAGTGTGGCACAGCACGGACCCCACCAGCCCCAATCATGCAATGTGGGATGGCAAAGCTTTCACACACTTGTGCCACACTTTGGCTCTGTGTACCATAGGGCTCGGAGAGCTGTAGTGAAATGAGGGCGACAGAACAAAATCATAGCAAAGCAAATAAGTGACGATGCAGACAGGGTGTGATCAAGGGAAAAGACTGGGGGGAGTATGCTCATGTACAGGAGGTGCTGTGTGTCCTGGGCAGGCCTGTGCCCTTGTGTGCTTTCTGGTAGTCTAGCGGGCCTGTAACTGGGGGTCTCCTGCTTTTCTGGAGCAAAGGTTCCACAGAGAGGCTTTAAAACAGTGCGGCACATTCTGGGGGTGGGAGAGAGTTAATTATGTTTCATTTTCCTGCTCCTAATTACTCAGTTGGAAGTGGTTTTCTTAACTGCTGGGGGGCCCTGACAGCAGAGGACCCCTGCAGCTTTCAGTGCAGTTTTCTGGCTCCCTGTGTGCCCAGTGCCCCGCAGGGCCCTGGCAGGCTGCAGGCAGCCCTCAGCTGCGGGTGTGTGAGGTGGCAGCGCAGAGCCGGCTGGCAGAACGTGGGCCGGAGCGTGTGTGGGAGGCACAGGGAGGAAGCAGCTGAGAGGCGAACCAGAAGAGGCTCTCATCAGATCAGCAGCTTCCTGAACACACAGCCTGCGTTTTTTTTCAACTGCATACTCATTTCGCGCTGAGGCTCAGCTCCGGTGCCACAGAGTCGGAGCTCTCCTGGCTCGCAGCTTGCTCGCGAAGAGGATCGAGGGATGAGGGGTGCCAGGGGGAGCCCCTGACTGGCCAGCCTTCAGGTGAGTGCGGAGCTGGAGCAGGGCTGGCTGGTCCTCGGCATGTCTGAGCTGTAACCCCGCTGTCTGTGGCTCAGGGCAGCTCACACAGCCCAGGTCACCTCTTGCTTTTAGACGGGCTGCTGTATGGGGAGGGGAGAGGGGGGCTGCACGGCACAACACTCGTTTCTGTTTTGTCACCCCCCCCTAGCCCGGAGTGGACGGAGCTCCCTGCCGCTCGCCGGATACCAGGCTGGCGTGTGTCCTGGTGGGAAAGGGTGGATGAGAAGGAAGCTACTGAGGCCCGACCGGACCGGACCCTGGGCGCGGAGCAGGAGCAGCAGACGCAGAGCGGCTGGGGAGAAGTTAAACAAAGAGAAAGACACTGAAGAGGCAAACTTGGCTTTCAAGTGGCGTGGGGAAAACCGCCAGGGTCTGGGACGACAGCAGGAGCTCCTGGGACAAGGTAAGCCCTCAGGTGGAGAAGAGGTCTATTCTGAACACTGACGCTGTGGTGCGGTAGTTTATGTTTACTGTCTAGTGATTGCGATGTGACTATAGCAGTGTAAGGGCTTACAGTACCAGCGAGAAATGAAAGGTCAAGGTGAAAGAGGAGAGGAATTGAGGCCAGGACGTTTCTTCCCCCGGGCAGCAGCTGGTGTTGCAGAAGATGCCGCATGTTAAGATGGTTCTGCAGACACACGGTCCTGGTGCAAAACTGCACGATTTGGCAGGCTTTTCTCCTTTGGGAGGCAGTAAGACACGCCCCTGCTCTTGCTTCGCCTCGGAGATGAAGACCTCTGGGCAGGAACCGCTCTGAAGATTTACCCTGCTCAGAGGTCAGACATCACCTCAGGACTTTTTAAGTGTCATAATGAAAATGTCCCGAATTATGACGTTGTTAATGCCGAAGGAAGCCCATGAAGACAGCAGGGGGTGTGGAGGGGCGCAGCTCTCTGTCACTGGGACTGAGCCGACTAACCCACCAGGGACAGTCAGGGACTAACGTTGGGGCGGCTTGTATCTGGAAGAAGTGGGGTTCAGTTCCAGCGACGGGACCTTTCTGTATGGAGGCTGCATGGTCTCTGTATACGTGTTTGAGGTCTACACTTACATTTCACACTCCTTCATTAGTCAGGCACTTTTACCCCAAACAGCTTCCAGCCGATTTCTCCGGGCGTTCCACCTCTTCAGCCGAAACGTTCGGCTTGCGAACCACAGGAGAAAACTACCTGTACATGTACAGACGATTATGACACCGCTAACATCTGTACAACGCCTCTATCATGTACCCAGGCCCTGGGGACCCCTCAGAGCAATGGAAACTGCTGCTTTTCATCCCAGTGGAGCTCGTTACTTGGTTGAATTCTTGACTGAATTAGCAACTCGCTTGATTTGGACTGTTTGCAAGTTGCTTATCTACTAAGGAGCTGGAGACCACCGTCACATATGAAATGCAATAGTTAACAAACAACTAAAAAAAAGTTAAAAGGCAGCTTCCAGCATGTTCCTGAAGCGAAGACAATGACGAGCTCCAGTCAGTCCTGTGTTTTTAGGGCTCGGGGTGTAACTCTGAGCTCAGCTGGAACTGGACCTGCAGGTGTGGAGCTGCCCAGGAGCAGGGATGGGACTGCTGGGATAGAGCGGACAGATGAACTGAAATTCAGCCAGGGCCTCAGGATCCACACCCTCCCTCTTTCCGGTTGCCTCTGCAGGCAGGCAGGTACCTGGGTTAGAAATCATATGGCAGTTCTGGACGGAGCCCAGCGCTGGTCAGTGGTCAGGGCAGAGGTCTGGGCTCACAGGCTCAGTTACAGTACAGGGCCCGGGCAGGGCAGCTGTCCTGCAGACGAAGCCCAGCGCTGGTCAGTGGTCAGGGCAGAGGTCTGAGCTCACAGGCTCAGTTACAGTACAGGGGCCCAGGCAGGAAAGAGCCTGTGCTTAACAGGATGTTACACTGGTGTCGCAATGTTGCCACTGACTGCACAAGCAGAGGTAGAGCTTACATCCAAAAGCCTCAAAAGTCCAATTTCTCTGTCTCTTGCTTTCCTGCCTGCTGTGCTCGCACCCGGGGCAGAACCCCTGTGCTGGTACTAGTACTGAGCTGACGATGGCCACCTTTTTCCAGCTGTCTCAAAGTGGATTTTAGCAGAAAGAGAGATATAGGCACCGGCTGACACCATGCATGACATTTAACTTGCAGATCTTTTTATTTACCGTTTGGCTTTGCTGGGGTTTGTTTTGCATCCCTGTTTTGCGTTCCGTCGCGTGCTTTGCCTGCAGCCACGTGAGGGTCCGATCCTGCGCGCGTCAGCCCTGCCTGTGGCTCGGGGCTCCGCACGCGGCTGGGAGAGCGAACTCTGCGCTCGGGTTTTCTCGCGGGGGTCAGAAAGCGCTCAGAAACACCGGACTCGCAAGACTGTACTAACAGCTTATGTATCAGTGCCGTTGGCACGGGGATAAATCATTTGACCTCCAAGGTTCGGAGGAATGGTTAGGATGCCGAACGTATTCTTGTAAAAGGACTGGGCTGTTTCCTTCTCCAGAGCGAGCCGCGGGTGCCGGCTCGTCCCCAGTGCAGAGACAGTGATGTCAGCAAGACGAGTGTGTTTTCTGTCACTTCTCGGCTCTTTCTCACGCTCAGTGACATGCAGATGTTTCGTTAAGCACGGCTGCAAAACACTTAATTTCACATGCTGGGCTGAAAGCCGCGGTGCCACCAGGCTCGAGGTTGCCTCCCGTGTGCATGACGTGACAGACATTCCTGGCCTCTGCGCTCACCTCCCGAGCCTTCCTCCACGCGCCGCAGTCGCGTTTAGACATGTGCGCCAGCGCGGGTGTCTTCGGGCTCAGGAGCTCTGGAAAGGCACCGTCAGCGAGCTGAGCGTCAGCGAGCCGGAGAGAGGTATTCAGTGCGTGCCCGTTCCTGCACGCGCTCCCCGCGAAGCCGCATTCCTGGCGTGTGTGTTTCCCTGCGCCTTCACGAGCCGGGAGAGCAGCGCGGAGCCGGGATGGCAGTGCGGACTCGTCTCAGGTGAGTCCTGTCGTCTCTCCGCCCCCCTCTCGCCTTGTAACAAGGTCGTGGTGTCGGTCTGGGGACAGTGGAAGGACAGCGCTGCGAAAGCAGAAACGACTGATTTATTCCAGCTGTTCTACGAATTTAAAGACGACTTGGCCATCGGACTGTCGGTATCCCCCGCGAAGGAGCGCTGGAATATCGCGGTTTACTGTGATACCGTGTGGTGCTCTATCCTGCTTTACTTCGCGATTAAGTGGTATGATTACTACTATAGTGTAGTGTAATTACATCGTTGCCTATAGGTAAACTTTAAATATACCATTGCAAAAATACAAGTATTATAGAAACCGTGGCACTGCGAGGTTTTAACATATAAAACTACAACTGTCATTAACCATTTGAAACCATAGTTTTCTCCGTGTAAATCCTGTAACTGTGTGCACCGCGCCTCTCTGAGCTCAGTCCTCCGTGGACAGCCGCTGGCGAGCTGATCTCCCGCGGCCCGGCTCGCCCCAGAGTCCTGCGGGACATTCATGCACCACATACAAAACACGCGGGCAAGCATCACTTCAATAAAAAAAACAAAACAATGTCGGCGTGTCAGATTGCGAAAGCGTGTAAGAGCACGGGCTGTGTTGAGGCGTGTGAGGAGTGAATGCGCTGGGCGGTGCGGCTGTGTGTGGGGACGGTGTGTGTACTTCACTGCGGGACTAAGTACAGATGGCAGCTCTTCGGGCTGTGGCCAACTGTGTTGGGGTTTGGGGGACACTGCGATACCGATATTTGGAGGAGCCTGGATGATTTCTCTCACCTGCAAGTGTGTGTGGAGTTTCAGTGTCTATGATATCCCTCCCTCTGCTCACCCCTGCCCTGTGCCCTCTCCTTCCCTCTCTCTCTGCAGCGTGGCAGCGAGGAGCTGAGTGCCCCTGGGTGTTGGCCCCCCGCCCCTCCGTCCTGGGACGCACAGCATGGTGCTGCTCTGCCCCGCCAGCCCCCCCGCGCACATGGACCAGCCCACGCCGCCCCCCCCCACCACGCGCAGACAGGCACGCCTCCAGGAGAGGTGAGGGGCCCGCGGGGCCACAGCCGGGGGGCAGCCAGGCTCCTGTGGGAGCCCGCAGGGTGCTGAAGTGCTGGCGCTGGGAGAGGAGTGGCTCAGCCAGCAGAGCGTGGGCGCTGTGCTCCCATTTCGACGGAAGACAGAAACCGAAACGTTGAATGGGAGAGTTCAGGCCTCCGCCCAGCTCCCCTTGAGCTTGCCTGAGCCGTCACCCTGCCGCTACAGTCGCAGTGACCGCAGATCTTCCCGTTTCACCTTCTTCTGCGCCAGTTCTGTTAGCGTCTCCGTTAGGGACGCAGTTTCTGTGTCCGCTCTGCTCTGCCACTGGGCCTGAAGCCGGGGCCCGCTGCTCGCGGGTCACGCCTGCGCGGACTCCGGGGGCGGGCGGAGAGCAGCGGGCCGAGAGCCCGTCCCGTCTCATGCTGCTCCTTGGCAGAATAATGTGGTGCCTCCGTTAAGAAACGCGAATGAGCCCGTTAGCGTAGGCAGCACCCAGCGAGAGCGGACCGTAGACCTCGAGTGTCTGTCCTGACGTGCTGCTTCCAGGTTCCGGATTCCCGCTGGAGCAGCGGGGACGGAGTTCTCCCGCGCAGTCTTGGTAGTGACTTGTTAGCTGATCCCAGGGTTTCTCCCACTGTTTCCTGGAAGAACCCAGGGAATGGGCTTCAACAGCATGGCTGGTTTGCTTGTTCAAGACCCCCACAACCCTCTGTGTATCGAGAGACAAAGGATGGGGTTAATTAGTAAGCTCATCAGAAATAATTAACACAGCCAGCAAGTGCCCCCTGTAGGTCACTGCCTTCTTGTGAAAGTTGCCGCAGACAGCTCAGGGGGTGTTGGGGCAGTATTTTCTGGATGGTTTTACCAGGCTCAGGTGGTTTTTCTGTCTGTGTGCCCCATGACATGCGTCATGCCTGCGCCTGTGCTGTGGTTGGCCTGTGCTCTCCTCTGCCTGCCTCATGGCCCTGTCCCAGTAGGCTTTGCTGTGGGTGGGATAAGTGGGACCCAGGCTGTAGGAAGGTCAAACGCCTGAGGCCCGGTGCCCCCCCCTGACAGTCTGCTTCTGTGCACACATGTGTCTGCAGGAGGGGCTCCAACGTGTCGCTGGTGCTGGACGTCAGCTCTCTGGGTGCTGTGGAGCCCCTGTGCTCCATCTCCACACCGAGAGAGATCACTCTGCATTTCCTGCGCAACACTCGACGCCCGCTGACAGCCGCTGAGCTGCAGGAGGCTGCTGCCAACACTCAGGAACTGTCCCAGGAGTACCTGGTACTGAACCCTCTCCTGTCCGCTGAGATCACTCTCTGCGCTGCTGTGTCACTGTCTGTCTCTTTGCTGCTGTCTCCCTCAATTCAATTCAAGAAGCTATATTGGCATGACCAATGAATTTCAGTGTTGCCAAAGCATATACAATTAACACAACATCTACAGACATTTACAGACAGCTCTCCCTGAGTCTCTCTTTCCCACTGCTGCTATCTATCTCTGTCTGGGTCACAGTCTGTCTCCGCTGATGTCTATCTCTCTTTGTCTGTGTCACTTTCTCTCTCTGTCACTGTGCCTCTGCCCCTGTCTATCTCTCTGTCTGTGTCACCGTGTGCCTCTGCTTCTGTCTCTCTCTCTGTCTGTCTGTATCACTGTCTGTCTCTCTGCTATTGTGTCTCTCTCTGTGTCACTACTTGACTCTCTGCTCCTGTCTCACTCTCTCTGTGTCACTGTCTGTCCTTCTGTTGCTGTCTCTCTGTCTCTCTCTGTCTCTTCTGGCATTGGTGCATTTTTTCTCTTTCCTTCTCCTACTCTCTGAAAAATCTGCCTGTCTCTCTGTGCCTGCACAGTCCTGTCTGTCCTCCTCCACCGAGAGTCGTAGGGCTCTCCCAGTGACTCAGCCTGCAGCTCTGGGTGCTCCTGCAGCAGCTGGAGCTCAGGCTCTGCTCTGTGGAGGGGAGAGACAGTTATAGTGCGTCTTCCTGCCATGAAACCCAGCTCCCTTTGAAAAGAAACAACAGGTGTTGCAGCATGATAGGCAGTGGTCCTGAACAAGTCTGCATTAAATTCAGAGCTGTGTGTCTGCACCAGCACCCCCTTCTCTGCCCTCAGCAGACCTAACCTCAGATTTTCACATTTTCTCTTGATTCTGAAAGTCATTACCAAATTTGAAAGATGCAAATCTCGGAGAAATCTATGTACAATGTTTTTGCACGCATGGATTAGACAAGTGAGGCGTGGTGTATCTGTGGTGGCAGATTCTGTCCTCCAGCCCTGCAGCCTGTCTGCTAAGCGCATGTCTCTGTTCTCCACAGAAAATCCCCCCAAACTTCGTGGACCAGGCGGAGCTGGACATCCCTGGCCATGCCTTAAAGGACAGATACAAAACCATACTGCCGAGTGAGTGAGAATGATGCCGCTCACTGCCCGCTGGAGATATTAGGAGCCCCAGTGAGGACCAACAGTAGCAGACAGTGCCCCCGCAGCTCCCTCATCACAGCCCCACTTCCCCACAACAAGCCTCTCAGCTCGGTTCTGTGAATTCAGCTCTGCATCCAGGGTCCCCATCACAACCTTACCTGAAGCTGTTTCTGCTGGAGGGAAGCTGCCCAGATGTTTTGGAAACTCCTGGAATACACTCTGCGTCCCAGTCAAGTCGCTCCTGCTGTTTACGGGGGCCAGCGTTGTGTGCCACAGGTTCCTAATATATTGGCCAGAGGGTGTGTCAACAGTGAAGTTTCCTTCTCTGCTCCATTCCGCATTAACAAGGGGCCAATTCTCTGGTGATATTTACAGACAAAAGAGAGCAGACACAGTGGAAAGGCTGATGTCAGAGGTCGGGAGGGCACAATACTCTGTTAGCAGGCATGTTGCTGTGTTTCAGCTCAGTGGCTGAACAATCCCCACTCTCTGGGAAGTCTCTTTCCTATATTCTGCTGTGTGTCGTGGGTGGATATTCCATCACAATCGCTGCTTCACATCTGTTTCACGGTAATTCATTAATTTCTGTTGCGCTGGTGTTCCTTAAGCATTGCCCAGACATGAAACTCGTTACTCATCATCCTTTACAGATGAGAGGAGGCTGTTCGGCCCACATTGATTGTTTGCTGAGCTGCAAATCTGAATCCTATTCAGCTGCGTCTTGAAGGATTCAAGGGCATCAGCTTCCACAGCCCTGTTGGGCAGCTTGCTGCAGACCCCTACCTCCCTTGGTGTAAAGTGCCTCCTGTTTTTGGTCTTGAGTACACGCCCCCCTCGTTGCCACTTGTGTGTCTGTAGAAGCACACAGGGTCTGGCACTCTGAAAGTCTGAATGGAGTACCCCCCCCCGACAGTCTACTCACTGTGACCTGTTTCTTTCAGACCCCCAGACGCGGGTGTGTCTCTGGAAGCCGGGCGCAGAAGGAGATGGGGAGACCTACATCAATGCTAACTACATCCGAGTAAGAAGGAGGGGGATCAGACAGAGATCAGCTGAGGGGTCACTGCCAACACCACTATGTGCACCCTGTATATTTGAGTATATATTCAAATACACTAATGAATGTTTAAATATTCTACATCTTACACTAACCTCAAACTCAGTCCTAACCCCAAATCTAACCCCCGTCTTAATTGTAACCACAGCCTGAACCCCGGACCTTGTTTCTGTAGGAATACCGACACCCTAGGTGGTCGTTCATAATCATTCACATTGTGTTCTGAGACCAGGGCAGACCCACAATGCGTACTCTCATATGGACAAGAGTCCACATATGTCAAGATCTTAACCTTAACCTGTACTCAAAGTATATTTGAGATCTATTCTAATATTACAGCACTGTAACCCTCTCAGTGACCCACGCCCCTCCCTGGCCCTTGGCTCAGCCTGTGCTCTGTCGCCCCCTGCAGGGTTATGATGGTACTGAGAAAAGCTACATCGCCACCCAGGGCCCCATGGTCAACACTGTCTGTGACTTCTGGGAGATGGTGTGGCAGGAGAGGAGTGCCGTCATCGTCATGATCACCAAACTCAAGGAGAAGAAGGAGGTGGGGGAACGTTGCCTTTCCCCTCCTTGTTTCTAACTTGTAGTTTGTTTTCTTTTTAATTTTGTTCTGAAAACAAGAATGTTCATGTTATATAGCTCAGTGCTGCACATGTTAGCGTTATTGTTTTGTGCCTTGAAAGTTCAGAAGATAGCAAAATAAATGACAATTTGTAAGTGCAGGTTAATCCTTGATGTCCACGGTGACAACATACAAAATCCTCTTAAAGAAATAAATGATTAAGGCAGACAGATGTTAACTGGGGTTGAAATTGAAGTCTCGGTGCAGAAAACTGCACATCGCATGGTACCGCGCCCCGACTGCTCCTGCAAACCCAGCTGTCTGAACTGGCGCAGTGTGAACGCTCAACTAGGGAATTAATAAACACATGACCGAGAAAACAAATAATGTCTTATTTTTTCTCTGTGCTGTGCTGCAGAAGTGCGTCCTCTACTGGCCAGAAAAGACAGGGACGTTCGGCAGGTTTGAGGTGACCGTGGACGAGGTGAAGGAGTGTGACGGCTACACTCTCCGAGTCCTCACTGTCAGAGTAAGTCAGGGCGCGGGGTTCCCTGTGCACCCCAGTGACAGCTACACTCTCCGAGTCCTCACTGTCAGAGTAAGTCAGGGCGGGGTTCCCTGTGCACCCCAGTGACAGCTACACTCTCCGAGTCCTCACTGTCAGAGTAAGTCAGGGCGCGGGGTTCCCTGTGCACCCCAGTGACAGCTACACTCTCCGAGTCCTCACTGTCAGAGTAAGTCAGGGCGCGGGGTTCCCTGTGCACCCCAGTGACAGCTACACTCTCCGAGTCCTCACTGTCAGAGTAAGTCAGGGCGCGGGGTTCCCTGTGCACCCCAGTGACAGCTACACTCTCCGAGTCCTCACTGTCAGAGTAAGTCAGGGCGGGGTTCCCTGTGCACCCCAGTGACAGCTACACTCTCCGAGTCCTCACTGTCAGAGTAAGTCAGGGCGCGGGGTTCCCTGTGCACCCCAGTGACAGCTACACTCTCCGAGTCCTCACTGTCAGAGTAAGTCAGGGCGGGGTTCCCTGTGCACCCCAGTGACGGCTACACTCTCCGAGTCCTCACTGTCAGAGTAAGTCAGGGCGCGGGGCTCCCTGTGCACCCCAGTGACAGCTACACTCTCCGAGTCCTCACTGTCAGAGTAAGTCAGGGCGGGGTTCCCTGTGCACCCCAGTGACAGCTACACTCTCCGAGTCCTCACTGTCAGAGTAAGTCAGGGCGGGGTTCCCTGTGCACCCCAGTGACGGCTACACTCTCCGAGTCCTCACTGTCAGAGTAAGTCAGGGCGGGGTTCCCTGTGCACCCCAGTGACAGCTACACTCTCCGAGTCCTCACTGTCAGAGTAAGTCAGGGCGCGGGGTTCCCTGTGCACCCCAGTGACAGCTACACTCTCCGAGTCCTCACTGTCAGAGTAAGTCAGGGCGGGGTTCCCTGTGCACCCCAGTGACAGCTACACTCTCCGAGTCCTCACTGTCAGAGTAAGTCAGGGCGCGGGGCTCCCTGTGCACCCCCAGTGACGGCTACATCTTGCCATTCCTGAAAGCTGACGATAATTACGTGGCTCACAGGTGCAGTCAGAGAGTCGTCAGGTGAAGCACTACTGGTACTCCTCCTGGCTGGATCACCAGACACCGGCCTGCGTCCAGTCTGTGCTGAAGCTGGTGAAAGCAGTGCAGGAGAGCCAGCGGGCACTGTGCTGCCCAGGCCCCATCATCGTTCACTGCAGGTAGTTCCCCTCCCTATGCTACAGCCACAGCAGAACAAGAGTTGCTCATTTACACATCACCCAGCACCTTCCACATAGTGCACCAGCGCGGATACTTACACATCACACAGCACCCTACCACCAGCCAGAGCACCAGTGTGCACACTCACACATCACCCAGCATCTTTCACACAGTCAGTGCACCAGCGTGCACACTCACACATCACCCATCGCCTTTCACACATTCAGTGCACCAGTGTGCAGTCTTACACAGCACCCCATACCTTTTATACAGTCAATGCACCAATGTGCCCACTTACACAGCACCTAGCAACTTTCACAGTCAGTGCACCAGAGTGCAGACTTACACATCATCCAGCACCTTCCACACAGTCAGTGCACCAGAGTGCACACTTACACATCATCCAGCACCTTCTACATAGTCAGTGCACCAGAGTGCACTCTTACACAGTCTGATCTCACTGTATGTGCGTGTGTGTGCTCCTCAGCGCAGGGATCGGACGGACAGGCTGCTTCATTGCCACCAGCATCGGCTGCCAGCAGCTGGAGAAGACTGGCGAGGTTGACATTTTGGGCATCGTGTGCCAGTTGAGAATTGACAGGTGTGTACCCTCTTCCTCCCAACCTTACATGAGAGAAACATGTAACACTGCAGAACAGGAGACAACTGCTGTGTTAGTAAATGCTAGTAAATGCCTATTAGTGCAATATGAAGGATGAAGGGTATGCATTAGTAATTTATCACTGGCAAGGCCTAGTCAGCCTTTATACAGAGATTAATATTCATCTGCCAGATGCTGGTGTATCATTCCTGTATAGCTAACACATAAACTGTGGAATTGCAATAGAAAATCTGAAGATATGCATTTTGTAAGTAAGTTTGGTGTATTGAAAGCCCGCGGGCTTGCTGTCCGTGGCTGTGTGGCTGAGCCAGCTGCTCTGTGCCCGCAGGGGCGGGATGATTCAGACCAGCGAGCAGTACCACTTCCTGTACCTGACCCTGGCCCTGCACAGCCGCCAGCTCACCGGCACGGGCCCGGAGCCACGCTGAGCCTCTGGCCCGCCCCACCCCGGCCCGCGCGGCTGGGGTCAGGGGGTGAGCTGTGAGCTGCAGCCGGGCCCGTGGCCGCTGGCCTGGCCGGACCGGGAGGACTGCACTCGGCCGTGTCACTGCGCTGTCCGCGCCTGGATGGAAGCCGCCAGCAGGAGATCATGTTACTGCTTCTCTTCCTCCTGAAAACTGCTTCCTTTTATTTATTTCATTTTGCTACTTTGTTCCCTCCACCCCCTGCCCACGCCCTCGCTGTCACCCATCTCTCGGGTCTTTTGCGATATTATACTCCTTTCCTCTGCCGGTTAAAACCCACTTCACCTGTCCTGCTGTCCATGAGCTGGGGTCTCCGCCCTTCACCACTGTGCTGCTGCTGAGGGGCGTTGTTCACGTGGGAGATCGGGGCTCTGATCGTACTAACGGGGGGTCAGTTTCATGTAAGGGGTGCAGGGAGGCTGATCGCTGGACGCGGGGCCAACAGGCTGGCCATTGCATACCGCCGGTGTGGACACTAACCCAGCTCCCCTGGGTAATCAGCAGCCCCCCATCACGCCTGGCCTGTTCTGCTTGTCCTTATCGAGTAGGACAGCCCTGGACTGAACCCTCCTCCCCAGACCTCCACAAACAGCACCTGAATGTCTTTACCTGCAGAGCCGCAGAGACGTTGTCTCCGTTTTTCCATGAAGATTTCTATGGAAGGTGTCTTTGGGAACAGAAGAGGAAATGTGAAATCCAGGCGTGGCGAAGCACACACACGCGGCAGCCGCAGGGCACCCTGCATGGGGACTCCAGCACCCCGAAACACAGGGGTTCCCCCTGGGGTGGGGAGTGTGGTCCGGAAGCCTTTCCAGTTGTTTTAACTTTTCTAACAGAATGTTTTATACTTCACCTGGTGTCAACACAGGCGCAGGATTTTCAGAACTGTGAATTTATGTGCCATGGAGACTTCAGACATGACTACAAGATACGTCATGAAAATAAATCAGTAAATACAAACGAGCACTGTGTTCAATTTGTTAGAACAAACTACTGTATTTCTTAATATTTACCTAAACACCGTATGATTTAGACTGACAGATACAATAGATAGACAGGTGATTCAGTCAAAAAGAAGTATACAAAGGAACAAGTAATAGGTTTATTCCATGCTGAAAAGAGAAGAGAGAAAACGGAACGTTTCGGCCGTGAAGCCTTCTTTTGGTGTGAGTGAGGTGACCTCAAGTCACCTTCTTCAGGCTGAAGAAGGCTCCACTGCCGAAACGTTTTGTTTTCTCTCTTTTTTCGGCATAGAATACACCTATTACTTGTTCCTTTGCAGCCTACGCATGCTGACCTACCACAAAAAGAAGAATGTACACTTTTATTTAAATTTATTTATTTAATGTCATTCACAAATTACTTTGGTTTAAAACATGTCAATTATAGCTTTCAGTGATATCTTAATATCGTATCATAATATTTTGTCAAAGAGTGTTGAACAAGAATTCTTCCTGTTGAGCGGATAAAGATTCTCAGTTGCATCACCCTGCAACACCGCTGGCAGCCACACTGAAGCTCAGCAGGCGTGAGCCTGGTCAGTACCTGGCTGGGAGACCTCCTGGGAAAAACTAATGTTGCTGCTTGAAGTGGTTAGTGGGGCTAGTAGGGGGTTCTCACCCTGCACCCTGTGTGGGTCCTAATGCCCCAGTATAGTGATGGGGACGCTATACTGTAAACAGGCGCCGTCCTTTGGACGAGACGTAAAACCGAGGTCCTGATTCTCTGTGGTTATTAAAAATCCCAGAGCGTTTCTCAAAAAGAGTAGGGGTGTAACCTTGGTGTCCTGGACAAATTTGGCCTTTACCAATCATGGTCCCTAATAATCCCCATCTATGAACTGGTTTCATCACCCTGCTCTCCTCCCCACTGATAGCGGGTGTGTGGTGAGCGTACTAGTGCACTATGGCTGCTGTCACATCATCCAGGTGGATGCTGCACACTGATGGTGATGGAGGAGTGTCCCCATTACCTGTAAAGAGCTTTGAGTGGAGTGTGTATGCTATTTAAGTGTAAGGATGTTAATGATGGTGGTAGTAGAATTGTTTGTATGGTCAGCCTCAGACATGTAGTGGTATCTCACCTAGGTCAGTGCAGGTATAAAATTCATTAATTTGTTGTGTGTTTGCTGCGCTCCTGTTGTGCGCTGAGGCTCTGTCTCCCCATTGACCCTGTATTGGGTGACGTGGTGAGAAAACGGGTGGATGGCGTGTTTGCAGTAGTTCTCTGTTCAACAGTTTGCCACAGCGCACGTTACAGATTGGTATTGCCATTAGCAATACAGCAACAAGTGAGGAAAACAAAAAACCTAGCAAGAGAAAAAACCTCTGAGAGTCCCGGGCCTGATGCCCCCCCCCCACCCCAAGCCATGAGACTGTAAATGAAGAAATGTGTAAAATCGAGTCTTGTACAGAAGATCTGTTCTGACAGACCTTATGGTGCATCTGCTGGCCTGCAATTAGGTTTTAATGTTTTACAATTCATTGCGTGATGACTTAAGACATTTCACGTGTGATTTCACGCCCAACTTGGTCTTTCGGTCCTCCAGTCACTAAAGACTGAAAGCGCTTTGCGGAGGAGATGGTGTTCAGAATAGACGCCACTGTGTAAGCAAGCGCGTCTCCGGCAGAGGGCGCTGTCAGGTGGACCCGGGAGTCGTGGTCACCCCTGCGTGCCTTCTTTGCCCGGGCGAGGTTTTCTTCAGGCGCAGTCCCGAGTCAGCTGGGCATGGATGCGAAACCACACCCAATGAGGAAGGACGAGCCGCAGAGAGAGAGAGAGAGACGGGCAGGCAGGAAGGGAGGCTGAGCTGTCTGAGAAGGACCAAGGAAGGAATATTGATCACACGGGCCAGGGAGAAGACGAACAATCGCGTACTGAAATTGAAGAAAAGGGGGATCCTTAGGCTACGTGTTCCGACAATAAATATTTCGTTTCTCCCTCCCGTTTCGCAATCCCGGTGGAGCGACGCCGCAGCCGGCTCATACAATAAAACCCCGAAGCTGTAACCTCATCTTCCGACCACCCCCCGACCCCCGCTCCGCGCCGCCAGCCGACTCTCCCAAGATGATCGCGCTGTTCAACAAGCTCCTGGACTGGTTCAAGGCGCTCTTCTGGAAGGAGGAGATGGAGCTGACGCTGGTGGGGCTGCAGTACTCCGGCAAGACCACCTTCGTCAACGTGATCGCGGTAATTCGGGGCTCGGGTGGCTGATGTCGCGCGTGTGCGTGTACGTGTGTGTCAGCGGATCTGAAGGGCTGGCGAAGCGCGGCCGGGAGGATGCTCCGAGCTCCTTGCCCCGGTTTAGCGGCGCAGATCATGGCCGTTTCGTTGGTGCAAAACTGCAAACAACCGCGATGCTTTCGAGGACACGAGCAAATGGCTGACTGTGAATGTCTGTGCGTGTTCTCGGCTCGCTCTGTGTGCGCTGTGATTGTGCTACACTGGTGGTCAGGGATCGCACGGCCGTGTCTTTGGGATAATGGTGGCCGGGGTGTTTTACGCTACTGTAGCTGCGTTATGATGACTGAGGCACCCCTGTAGCACAGTGACGACATGATGTGTCACCCGTCGGGATTTCAAAACGCTCTCGCATCAGTGTATCGCCAGAAGATTTAAAGCCCTGAATTGCAATATTAGGATTTTTTTAGTCTCGAGTTTATACACGGAACATAAGGTGCCTTCTAAATATGTTTTAATTCCATTGTATCAAAATCATAATTATACACATTTTGCTTCTGCTTCTATACAGTAAAATGGGTATTTGACATTTTCCTGTACTTTGTAGTCGATATCTGCCCGTGGAAGGCGGAGACGGGCAACCCAAAATCAAGCACTAGAAAAGTCGAAGTCTTAATTATCTCGGTGTTTTTGCCTCCTAAATAACATTCGGAGCACGGTCGGTGGTCGTGGATATCCTGGCCTAGTGAGTGGGCCTGTGCTGTGAGGCAGGGCAGGGGTTACTGGACAACTACATTGACCGATAGACTAGGCCCACTGGTGGCTGTGAGGTTTTGGTGTAAAATAAAGGCTTTTGAT
The DNA here is from genome assembly GCF_055471065.1 of Atractosteus spatula. Taxonomy (NCBI): domain Eukaryota; kingdom Metazoa; phylum Chordata; class Actinopteri; order Semionotiformes; family Lepisosteidae; genus Atractosteus; species Atractosteus spatula. Next base: position 42,995,919 of record NC_142712.1, on the reverse strand, counting down.
CAGAGGCTCTGGGGGTCTGGATCTGGGTGCAGTCCAGCCCGCTGTGGGAAAGCGCTGTCTGCTGGAAGTGTGTGTTTTTACAAAGCTGCGTATCCTCACATCTCCACGTCTTGCGTCTTTGCGAGTTTAATGATCAGGAGTGATGCACTGCCGGAATTAGTTTTTAATCCTAACGCTGTGCGGCTCGGGAACGCACCTGCGGGACGGGAGCGGTGCTGCGGTTCAGTGCGGCATTCTTGACCCACTAACTTGTCGCGCGCTGCGGATTGCGCGTGAGGCTGGAGGAGGCGCACCTGCGCCCTGCCGGCGCCGCTCCCACCCGCGACAGCGGGGCTCCGCGCAGGAGAGGCAGCGGGGGTGATGTCAGACGCAGGGGAGCAGGAGACACAAAGAAAGAAGAGGAGGCTCTCCGGCCCGTCCTGACGGCTGAGCTGCCTGGACCGGACAAAGGCGCGTTGAAACACGGGGCGATTCCAAAGCGCTGGCAGGGGCTCGTTGGCAGTGTTCTTTTCTTTTTTACGGAATGATGAACTTTGAGTCACTAAAAGTCTAGATCAGAGCTGGCTAGCTCCAGCCCTGGTGGGGGGCAGAGGTGCCCGGTTATTATTCCATCCCAGCTTTCTGTTACTGACTCTCCCTAATTGGACAGATTCATTGTAATTGTGTTTTATCTTGTGTATTCTTTTTTTATTGTTGTTCTCATTCTGTAAAGCGCTTTGAGAAGCCACCTTTAAAGGTGCTATATAAAATAAAGTTCATTATTATATAATTATTATTGTTGTTCTCTCCAGGACTGGATCTGTCCGGTGCTTTAAGAGCTCTGTTACCCTGGTGGCCTGTGGTCAAGTCTGGTGAACAAAGCACCTCAGCTGCTGACTGACTGAGGTGTTTATTGTGCGCACGCTGTCTCTTCTGTGGGCAGCGACTCAACTACTGTGTTAGGCTGCTTGTACACATTGCTGCCTGGCACCTAGAAAATAAGTTAAGATCACTTTATTGGCCATATACAATTTCTTGCATTAGTCTTTTCACATACCCCAGCTTGCTCTCCATGAGACGCACAGACAGGGAGAGAAGCTTGGGGTCAGAGCGCAGGGTCTGCCATTGTACGACGCCCCTGGAGCGCCTGGGGTTAAGGGCCTTGCTCAGGGGCCCAATGGAGTAGGATTCCTCTGCCGGCCGCAGGATTGGTACCAGCAACCTTCCAGCCACAGGCGCAGATCCTTAGCTGCAGTGCCACTGCTGCGGTAGAGGTATTAGTGGAAATACCTCTTGTACTTGGAAATGCAAACCAGCGGGAAGGGAACAGGGGGTGCTTCTTTACCCAAAGGCGGGCGGGGGTATGGAACAAGCACAGCCGGGGGCTGCTGGAGCTAAGAGTGAGCTGGGAATAAGCTAACAGCCGAATGAGCCTCCTCCTAATTGGAGGTGTGCTGTGTCCTTTCCACCCCTGGTTTGGAATTGCCTGAGCGCTGTCCTGGGGTCCCTGGCCTCACTACTGCTCAGCTCCGTGCCCCCACCCCCACCAGGCCTGCAGCGTCGGCCCCTGCTGTGGGCTGGTGGGGGGCAGCTGGCCGGCAGCTGTTCACTGACTGCAGACGCGGCAGGGTGTGTCGGCACAGGGCAGACCATTCCAGTCTTCAAGGCAAACATATTTGCCTTGAACAGCAGCTCTTGATTTAATGGCTTGGAGGCTGAGGTGGTCCTGGTCTCGGCAGCTAGCTCACGTCTCTGGGCTTCGGGCCCAGTCTTCATTGGCGTGTATCAGGCCCCGGGAGTAAAGACCGCTCTCGCACCCGAGCTGGAGACCAGAGCAGCGTGGGCAGCCGGCCCCAGTTTGTGCACTGCTGTAGTATTCTTTGTTTGTGCGAGAGGAGGTGCACAGCCCAGTTTTCATTGGTGGGGGGGGGGGGGGGGCGGGCTGTGTTTAGGGGAACCCGGGGGGGGGTCTGTCTCAGGCCTGTGTGCTTCGTGTGTTAGTGGCTCCAGCTAGTGCAGGGTAGGAGCCCCGTCTCCTTGTCACATGGCTGGGCATCCTGATCAGCCAGTGGCCACCCTGGGCAGGGAGAGGCGCCGACTCTGGTGGGAGGTGGGTTAGAGAGAGAGAGGGAGGGACGTTCCGATGCAGAAGATCGCAGGGTGGAGATGCTGGTGCAGCAGGACAGTATTTTTGACCAGAGGGGTGTGGAATGGCTTGTGAAAGTAGTGGATTGTGCTTTTCTTCAATGGCACCGACGGAGTGCCTGTGTGTATGCCAGCGTCTGCACTGAGAGCTGATTCATTTAAGGGCTCGGTTGCAGTTTTCCAGCAGTGCATCCCTGCATTCGTGCAGCTGCACCTGGGCCCCAGAGCTCTGCTGAGGAGGATCCTCCTGGCCTTCAGCTCCTCAGACAGCCCCATCAGGACATAGAACAGACTGTCTCTGCGCTCACAACGTTGGGTTTATTATTTGTGACTGTTGGGATTCTGTTAAGTTGAGGATGAGAACACATCCTTTTCTTCCTCTGTTTAGTTTTATTTTTTTCCTCAAAATACAAACCTGCTCTGTTCTTTGTACCACCACTTCTACAACACGGTAGCGACGGGCACTTTGTACATCGCAAGCGGTTTCCCTGGCAGGGCCTCAGTCTTTGGGAAAGACCTGGACAGTCCCAGCTGATTCACAGCGCTGCTCCTCATATTTTTGAATGACTTGTTTGCTTATTGTGGTGGGATTTTACAAATAATTAACTCTCTTTCTCTTTTCTCCTCTCCCTGCTTGTGCCTCCTGCTCTCTCCTCTGTCCTCTCTGCAGTCGGGCCAGTTCAGTGAGGACATGATCCCCACTGTGGGCTTCAACATGAGGAAGATCACCAAAGGAAACGTCACCATTAAGGTCAGCAGGCAAGCATGTGGGTCTTCTGTGTGTGTGTGGAGTGGGTCTGGTCACTGTACAGTAATACATGTAAATCTCAGAGCAGAAGAAAATATATATAAGTATGGGAGCAAATTTCTCCATTAAAATTTGTACTAACAATATCGTTAGAGGTGTGCACAGCTGTAGAGTGTCTAAGAGTCGTGGGAAGGCTGGTAGCTTACTGAGTGCGCCTGTTCTTGGGGAGAATAAGAAGGCATGAAGAACTGCACTCATGTCCTTGAGAAGTCTTGGAGTTGGACCCTGCAGTGGTGTGTATGCAAGCAGCAGAACCTTGAAGTGCTCTCTAAATCTCACAGGGAGCCAGTGCAGAGTGCCCAGGACTGGAGTTACTGTATGTGCTGAGGCAGAGTAGCTTTACTGAGCTCACTGCAGGACAGGCGGAGGCTTGTTTCATTTTAGACTCCAGTGGATACTCCAGTAAGATTACTGTAGCCTAATCTTAATGCAATGAAAATGTCTATCACATTTTCCGCAATTGTAATTATAATTTCTAGTGTTACACAGATTTAAAACAGGCCCAGTCTGAAGCTTAAGCGCAGCCTACAACAAGTAGTGAGAAGCAGGCAAGAGCCATGAGTGTCCTCTGTTGGGCGTGGGGTATCGGGGGTCCCCGGGGACAGTGTTCCTGATGCCCGTGTTTGTCGTGCAGCTCTGGGATATTGGCGGTCAGCCTCGATTCCGGAGCATGTGGGAGCGTTACTGCCGTGGGGTCAGCGCCATCGTGTGAGTACCTTCTCTGGCTCTCCGCCCCCCACCGCAACGAATTGAGCACACAGCTCGTTTCCATTTTGCGAGTGATTTTAAAAAGAAGGCATTTGGTTTGCATCATCCGGACTGGTTCCCAGACGCTGTGAGTTCCCAGGTGTCCACTGCATCCTTGTGCCGTCGTGCTAAATCCCTGCCCTGCTAGCTGTCCTGTCCTGCACCGGCACTGATTCAGCAGCAGGGGGAGCTCACGCTGCCTCTAGGAGTCTATACCCGTGTGCGTGTTAGGTGACTTCTTGACAGGGGACTGATTTTGGTGTCCTCTGTGTCTGTGAAGGTACATGGTAGACGCGGCGGATCCTGAGAAGATCGAAGCCTCTAAGAACGAGCTGCACAACCTGCTGGACAAACCTCAGCTCCAGGGCATTCCGGTAAGTCCTGGCTGCACTGTTCAGAAGTGGTTTTCACCTTCACCCCTCGCTGCTGTGCTCTGCCGACGTCTGGAGGGCCCCCAGGACAGGCACACTCACCCACAGAGGGTCTTCTGGACTCTGCACGGCTCGCAGGCTGGGGCCTGGCAGGAGCTGAGCTGTGTCTGCTGGTGGGCACCTTGTGCCAACAGGGTGGTAGTGTGTCCGTAGTGCACGGAACCCCGAGTCTCTAATGCCATCGGGTCTCTGCAGGAACCTAGAGTTACAACACTGTTATCACCCCATCATTACCAGTGCTTAAGACGATGAGCAGAAAACTGGCACCTGGGCTCCCCCAGGTGGCTCACGGCTGAAAAAGCATGAACGCAGGTTCGAGCCTGGGTCATGTCACCGCCCAGCTGTGAGTGGAGCCACTGGGCGGAGCGATGGCTCTGTGGCTAAGGATCTGCGCCTGTGGCTGGAAGGTTGCCGATTCAAATCCCGCAGCCGGCAGAGGAATCCTACTCCATTGGGCCCCTGAGCAAGGCCCTTAACCCCAGCTGCTCCAGGTGCGCTGTACAATGGCTGACCCTGCGCTCTGACCCCAGGCTTCTCTCTCCCTGTATGTGTGTCTGTGTGTCTCACGGAGAGCAAGCTGGGGTATGTGAAAAGACGAATTCCTAATGCAAGAAATTGTATAGGGCTAATAAAGTGATGTTATGTTATGTTACGGGCAAGGTGGGAATAATCAACTGTCCTGGCTCTCACACAGCACTCCCTGCCTGCACTTCCTCGATCTCACCAGCATGAGGTCATGGGGATCGTAGGCATAAAAACCCACAATCGCATGCAAGGACAGTAAAATAAAAACTGATCAAATGACAGCCGAAACGCCCAACCCTTTAGAATTAAAACAGTATCTAATACAAGACATACTAGTACAGGATGTGAGGCCTGGGAAGTGAGCGGTTTGAAGTGCTCAGGCCACCCCTGGATCTGAACCAGTGAATTTAAACTGCCCTCTGACAGATCAGTTAGCCAGCCAGCCAGGCAGCCTGTTCCAAGTGTGTGCCGCAGTGGCCAGCAGGCCCTCTCTTGAGTGATAAGTGCAGGGACGTACACAGCAGCAGCATGTGGGCTCAGGCCCCTCTCCTTTTCTCCCTTGAGCCTCTGCTCCGAGATGTCAGGTGTCCAATCAGCTGCAGGGGGTGTGGGGAGAGGCGGCGCACAGATGTCCTCTTAGGTGATGGAAACATCCCACAAGCCATATGGGGAGTGATCCCTGTGGGGATTAACAGGGGGAACAACTGTAGATGTGCAGAAATCCACAGGGACACTTACCACTGTTACAAACAGTAAGTGTGGTAGCACTACCAGGGGGGACTGGACCGGACTGTGAGACAGTCACAGCTGAGTATGGCAAGGGGAGACTGAACTCCTGCCGGGCAGTGAAGGGGGATCCAGCTGGTGGAGGTGATCATGTGCAGGCAGCAGGCCAGCTGAGAGACTGGGTGGCAGGATGCCGTGAGCCCTGCAGGAGAGTTCTGATCCGTGCTGTTTTGCCCTTCCAGGTCCTCGTCCTTGGGAACAAGAGAGACCTCACTGGCGCCTTGGACGAGAAGGAGCTCATCGAGAGAATGTGAGCACTGGCGTTTCGGCTGTTCTTGGTGTTTGTGCTGTGGGAGTAGGGGTATGGAGTGGGAGGGGGGAGGGTTTGAAACTCTTAAATGTGCTCACTTGGATCTCCGTGGACCTCTTGACGTACTGAACGTGGCTGCCAGCTGGTTCTGACTGGGTCCAACCTGGGCCCGAGACGGACCGGAATCTGCTCCAGTAATTTTCTGCCATCAAGGCCAGGTGCTGTTGACCAGTCCAACTGCGGCGGGCATTTAATAGCATCCAAGCAATCAAGCAGTACATCCCGAGCCTGTGTTGTGAGCAGGGGCTGGAGTCGTATGGCTTTGCACTGCTTGATCTTTTAAACCTCAGCCCTACTCGACTCCTCTCTTGTTTCCACTGCTTCATAAATTTAAGATCGCTGTGGGCATAGTGTCAGACTCTTCCACGGATCTTCAGCACTTATTTAGTGCCTGTACTGACGCATCTCACCCGTTACAAAGTTATTGCCTCCGACCGGATATTGCGTTTGTATGCGTCTGTTTTGTAAATCAACTCCGTATCGCTGTTGGTCTTTTTTATTGTTTTTTTTGTCATTTTTCAGCACCAGTTAGTCTCCGACTCCTCTGATCCTACTCTCTCTTTCTCTCTGTGACAGGAATCTCTCCGCCATCCAGGACAGAGAAATCTGCTGCTACTCCATCTCCTGTAAGGAGAAGGACAACATTGGTGAGGCTCCGTCCCCTGTCCCAGCTTCGACTCTTCTTTCTTCTCTGCCTTCCTTCTCCCACACTCATGCTCGCTGTCTCTCTGCAGACATCACACTACAGTGGCTGATCCAGCACTCCCGAACCCGGAGAAGCTGAGACCCCGCGGAGAGACGCCCCTGGTGACATCATCCCGTAACCGCTGCCCCGCCCCCTCCGTCTGTCTTCGTTCTTGAAAACTTTTCCTCCTGAAAGCAGCCCCTCCCTTCCCCTCTCCTCTGCCAAGGTCTCAGTTCTTACAAAGAGGGTTGGAGCAACATTATTTGCACTGTTAATTTTTTAATATTCTGCTTTTTATTCTAAGTATTATATTACCTTGATCAGTTAAAGTGTCAACTGAAGAAATTGCTTTGCTAATTTTTTTTATTGTCACGGTTCTCGTCGTATTGTTAAACACAAGCCCACGGGTGTGGAAGTCGAGGAAGATGGGAGCTGTGGTCAGTGGTGACGCAGCCGTCGTGAAGAAAGAATTGTAAATATATCTTTTCCCCTGGTTTGTAAGCCCAGGTCTTTAGAAAGAGAGGACAACAGACAGACAAGGTGCAGCTGGAAAGAGAGGCGTGTTGGGTGAGGATGAGAGTGAGCTGGGGTTGGTGGCGGGGGTTAGGGGGGCTGTAGAAACAGGACCTGCGTTCCTGCAGGAGACTCCATGACGCTTGTGAGCTGCTCGATGACTCCTGCTGTCTGAGGGTGGCTAGTCATGTCTGTGCCAGAGCCGGTGGACTGAGTGATCAGCAGATTAGATCATCGCGCAGGTGATTACATCATCAAGCAGCTGAGTGATCAGGTGATTAGATCCTGCTCTCATTGGACGGATCTCTCTCAGCCTATCGGAATTTAAGGTTTATTGCTGGAGCTTCGGGGCCTGACCACTTAGAAGTCTCATTAGAGATAATGCACTTGTCGCCCACATTTTAAGCGTATTATTTGTTTTCATCAGTTAATTAAGTTTACTAGGAGTTTGCCAGCAACTGTATCCATACAGAGCTTGAACGCCCCTCTGATGGGTGTAAATTAATGTTTACAATGTGGCGGTTTTATGAAGCAGTTACTTTGATGGTACGTTTTGCTTTATGAGCCACAAACAGTTCTGTGGCTGTAGGTGAGTGGGAAGGGAATGTGATCGACCGCCCAGCAGCTGTTTCTTGGAGAGCCTGTGCGCTGTCTTTCGCTGTGTGACTGAGGAGTCTCTGGAGGGACTCTCTGCTGATCCTCAGTGCTGTTGACTCTCATGCTTAGAGCGATCTCTAGTTCATTGAGAAGGAAGGGAATAGTTAACCTTGCACAGTATTTATTCTCCTGTGCTGCCTCTGCTCCACTGCTGCTGTGCACAGGACAGTCTTTGATGCCCGATAGCCATGTGCAAGGCAGATTCCTGATCCCGTCTTGCACTCTGAAGCTTCCAGCCATGTGGTGTTCAGGGTTTTGGCCCATGGAGACAGGAGAGCACGTGGGCGGGTTGTTGGGCACACACACACACACACACACACACACACACACACACACACACGTGTCTGCACATGCAGCGTTCAGGTGAAGCTGGAGAGGTTTTCTGTGATGTGTTGGATTTCTCTCGCCTGGCCTGATTGCAGAGGCTCTGTGCTGGGCAGCATGTGCAGTTCTCCGGGTCACAGGGCCTTTCCCTGGCCCTGACCCAGTACAAGCTTCTCTCTGCGGTATTGTCTTTGTCCTGGTCCTGTTGTGAAGGTTTAGGTGCATTTACTTCCAGGCCTTTGTGAAAGCATTCTTTTGCAGTAAGCATTGATAGGTGGGGTTAAGATTGCCGTCCGTCAGCAAGCCGGTCCTCTGGCCTTCGACCCAGGTGGGCCCCTGAGCCAGAGCGGGCAGCAGGCTGCTTTCTCTCCCGGTGCTGATGCCACTGTGATGCCCAGCTGCCAGGAAACGGGCAGTCTGCGCAGGAGGAGTGCCAGTCCTCGCAGCTCAGCGACTGCTGCATCTTTCTTGACATCATCACCAGCTCAAGGCAGCAGACTAGCTTAACCTTAATTCACCCTCATTACATCAGGTACACCATTCTCCCAGGTGTGGAAGTGTTTATGACTGAGACACAGGATGTCTGTGGATTCCAGGTGCTGGAAATCTGTGGTCTAGGTAGTTGTTGCTTGGTCCTGATGCAGAAGCTCTAGAAGCTGTAAGAAACAGGATGCTGTTCCATATGTACCCGTATTGAGCCTGGAGTCTCCTGTTCTGTTCCTGGGCTCTATGGTCACGCTTCTGTCTGCTGCCACTGTCTTTTATTAATAACACAACCAAGTGATCAGTTAAGACCTGGTCCAGCGGATCTGATTCCTGTGCACGCTCTGCAGGATGAGCATATCTCAAATTCCAGGAAGGGTTCTTTGTATTTTCATTTTCGAGGCAGATTTATGTCGAGGTTGTTTTCTCGCGTTGAGGGGTTCCACCCATATCGAACCCATGCTCTCCGAGCTCCTCCGCCTCTCGGACTGGGGCCGGCCCGGGCAGCTGAGCGAGTCCGAAGCAGAATCATCTCAATTCCTGAAGGCCAGCAGACTGCAGCTGGAGCACTGAACACTAAATCAAGTTGGGTTGGGTGAATCGCAGTAATAAGTCTGTGTCTAGGAGCATACAAGCTGTTACAAGGGTACATTTCTTGAACATTGTACTATTCCAGCTCCTGCCATGGCCAGCGTCTTGTTTACTAGTATAAAAACCAGTCCAGTTCGTATTCCCAGGCTGCTGGTCGAATTCAGGTTTTCCTTTTCCTTTTCCGTGCTCGCCTGTCCTCTCCAGCTCCCCCTTGTCCGTCGGCATCGGGACGAATCCCGACAGCTGGTGATGTTTTAACACCTCTGCAGTGTGAGCTGCTCTTCCAAAACCAGGCTGGTGCTTCGATCCTGAAGAGGGGTGGGGGTGGGAAATGTGTCAGGCAGGGAGAGCGAACCTGTCCTGGTTTCGGCAGAGGAGATCACGGGAAATCGACGTTCCTCTCTGGGAACACTCGGCGCAGCCCTGCTGCGAGACACCGGTCCGAGCCTGGCAGGGATCTTCCCGACTCGGAGCCGAGGGCAGCAGGAACTGGGCCTTCTTGCCCTCTGTTGTCTTTCTGTTGCCTTTTTTTGTATCTCGTTTATTTTTGCACGTTAAACACTTCGGAAATGTCCGCTGCCCTGACTCCGCAGGACACGCGCAGTCGAATTTCCTTTTGTAGGTACGGAAGAATGGTACATTGTTATCACGAGTAAAGTAATTCATGTGTACATTCTTTTTTTTTTGTTATGTTTGATAATTGTTATATGGTTTTTGATGGACTTTCTTGTACATAGCAAACTTTAAACCAAATAGCTGTAAAAGAAGAAATATTAATACTTTGTGTTACACAGAAAACCTTGTGCTTGCTGTACTCTGCCAGTCTCTCTTGGCCTGGGGGTCCCTGCAGTTCCTGTGAGAGTGAGCACGTGTGCGAGTGCGCTGGGGTGCTTGAACGTGTCAAATGGCTGACGGCGTGCCGACACTCGCTCCCGCTCGGACAGAGGGCTGGGGTCAGCTCCCTGTCCTGTTGGCCTGATGCTCCGCCATCTTTACAGTGGCCTGGACTGAGGAGAATGAGGAGGGGAGCTTGTGATCTTACACAGATGAGTCCCTTCTCTGCAGCTCGTGCTGGTCCTCTCTGGCGCGCGCAGCAGGGATGGCGCTTGAGCCACCTGATCAAGGGCCACTAGCGCCCAGCCCTCCAGGTGGCGCTAGAGCTGCCTGGAGCTTTGTGATGAAGAGCACCCCACCTGGGCCTGTTAAGCAGGGGAGGGGGCGAGGAAGCGGGGTGTCAGACTGACCTGTATGTTCTTCATGCATGCTCCCTTGACAAGCCTGACTGGGGGGCTCCGCTGCAGCGCAGTGTTACAGTGGGTTTGCTGTGCACCATGCCCATCGTCCAGGCCTGCCGCCCAGTTTCTGATGGCCCCAGCCCCGTGTCGACACGCGGACCGCACTGCCCCATGCAGGGCTAGAAGAGGTATTGCACTGACCACTCTTGGGGCAGGGAATTAGAGTGCTGCTGGCGAGTAACTGATCTCCAGCTCAGAAACAAAGACGTTTCCATGAAGCGTTTGGCAAAGACAAACCATCTTTCCTGGACGCGTTCCCTCCCAGTTTCATTCCCCTGCCTTCGGATTGCTTTGTCTAAGGTTTTCTCCAAGTTCCTGTCGGACAATTGGATTGTTGTCCCCGTATCCCCAGTTTGGCGGCAGGCAGGGGTCAGAGGTGCCATTGGATTCCCCCAGCATGCATCACTCTGGGCTGTGCCCTGGTCTGAAAGCAGTCGCGCCTCTTTTGGCTGCTGCAGGTTTTCTTTTTAAACATGTTCATGGATTTCAGTGATAAATGTTCCCTGCAGTTTCATTTTATTGGCTTTGATTATGTTGGTTTTTAAGATGAAAGAACATCTCTTTTTAATTCAGTAACACGGTCTGATATAGCGAGAGAAATGGCATTGAGTGTTTCTGTAATTACATATTTGAAGAAAAAAAGCAAAAAAATGAAAAAAAGCCAGTTTGTTTTAACTCCTGTTTATATTGTCCTGCCAGTGGTAACTGTACTGTTGCTATTGTTATCTTGAAATAATTAAAAATGGTAAATAAATGATTTCCCACACAGTACAACAGACTCCTTTCTGTCTCAATACAGTATCACTATATTGTGTACAGCTCCGCCTGTGTAGGCAGCACAAGCAGGCTCTGTTTGTGCAATCTTTGTGTGTGCCACTAGAGGGCAGCAGATGCTAAGGGAAAGGGTAGCAGGGCTAATGAACAGAGAGCTGTTTTGTTCTCCAGTTGCTGTGAAAATAAGAGACCGTTTTTCCTGATCTTTCCTTTTATCCGTATAGGGGACAGTAGGTGCAGTGTGATTGTCGTGGTTGGGAGAGAGGGAGGAGCTCAGATCAGGGCTGTGATTCTGCCTTCAGAGACCAGGAGCTCCTGGCTGCATTCTGGGGCTTCAACAAGTTCAGGCGGGCTCTTCTGGTTTGTCCAAAATCCTGAAAATTAAACACAGTAGTTTCATTGTTTCCCGTTGCACTGCTGAAACGCAGGCGTTTTTAAAGAAAAGTGCTGCCTTTGAAGAATCTTTTCCTGACTTTGTGAATTCCACTTCCGACAAATGATTTTAAGGTGCTGTGTATCAGGAGGTCCTTGTGAACCGCGGTGGCATTTCTTAAATCTCTTTGTTTACCAGCTGTTTAAAGGTGGAAGAGCACTAAGCCTGGCTGTCAGATTGACACAGCTGTCTGAGCTGGATCTGTTCATGAACTGTCTTGTGTATATTTCAGTTTTGCGTGTTGTAAATAAGATGCCAAATGTTAGTTTTTTCAGCTGCAGTGCCTTCAGAAAGTATTCAGACCCCTCCACTTTTTTAACACTTTGTTGTGTTGTAGACATTTCCAAAATGGATTGAATTGATTCTCTTTTGCCATTAATCGACACCCAATACCCCATAATGACAAAGTGAAAACATATTTTTAGGAATTTTTGCAAATTTATTAAAGATAAAAAACTGAAATCTCTGATTTACGTAAGTATTCAGACCTCTTATTCAGTACTTTGTAGGACGGCCTTTTGCATCCTGACCCGTTTCCCAGTCCCTGCCGCTGAGAAGCATCCCCACGGCATGATGCTGCCACCACCAGGCTTCACCGTAGGGATGGTACTAGTCAGGTGATGAGCGGTACCTGGTCTTCGCTAGACATGGAGTTCAATTGTTGTCTCATCAGACCAGAGAATCTTTTTCCTCATGCTCTCAGAGCTCTTTAGGTGCCGTTTGCCAAACTCTATGTGGGTCATCATATGCCTTTTGCTCAGGAGTGGCTTCCGTCTAGCCACTCTGCCATAGAGACCTGATTGATGGAGTGCTGCAGAGATGGTTGTCCTTCCGGCAGGTTCTCCCATCTTTACACTGGAACTCTGAAGCTCTGTTAGAGTGGCCATTGGGTTCTTGGTCACCTCCCTGACTAAGGCCCTTCTTGCCCAGATACTCAACTTGGCTGGACAATCAGGTCTAGGAAGAGTCTTGGTGGTACCAAACTTCTTCCATTTGACGATGGTGGAGGCCACTGTGCTCCTGGGAACCTTCAATGTATTGCCAATTTTTTTATACCCTTTTCAAGATCTGTGCATTGATACAATCCTATCTCAGAGGTCTGCAGAGAGTTCCTTGGACTTCATGGCTTGGTTTTTACTCTGCCATGCACTGAGAACTGTGAGAATGCAGGTGTGTGCCATTCTAAATCATGTCCAATCAAGTGAATTTGCAACAGGTGAACTACAATCAAGTTCTAGAGACGTCTCAAAGATGATCAATGGAAATAGGATGCAAATGAGCTCAATCTGGACTGTCATAGTAAAGGGTCTGAATACTTATGTAAATGAGAGATTTCAGTTTTCTATTTTTAATAAATTGGCAAAAATTCCTACAAACATGTTTTCACTTTGTCATTATGGGGTATTATGTGTCAATCATTGGCAAAAAAAGAATCAATTCAATCTGTTTTGAAATAAGTCTACAACACAACAAAGGGTGGAAAAAGTGGAGAGGTCTGAATACTTTCTGAAGGCACTGTACTGTACGTGTGTTCTACAGTGGGAATTTAGTACCAGTTATGTTGCCCGAATCCAAAATGAGCTGGTTAAAAGCTATCAGTGAACTGTTTGCTTCATAATTACACCAGTCCAGTACTTTTTAACTGTTTAGGGATCCAGAAGGAGCAGAGCAGTGGCCGAGCTATTCCACTGGTTATGGGGCCTTTTGAGAACTGTGTGAGCACAGAGCTCTCAGCCAGCTTTGGTTCCTGATGTGGAAACTCCGAACATGCAGCCCCAAAGACTGGCCGTGTGCCTCCCTATCGCAGGGAGCTGGGCTATGCCATCCGTCCTTCGGAGGTGGTCTTCCTGGCTCCCCCGGCCCGCCTGCCTGACTTCGAGCAGCTTCTGACTTCAGAACTGGGCAGAGCCAAGCCGCGGCAGGCTGTCCTACTGTCCTGCGGAGACTCGGCGCTGCTGCCGTCTAGCTTGTTTGTTTTGCCCTGGTGAAGAGAACAGCAAAGCTCCATCTCCCCCCCCCCCCCCCCGAGACAGGGACCGGCCCAGCAATGGCAAGGCGCCAGGGCTGCTGGTTCTGGAGAATCGGGCCGGGCTGTGGAGGAGAAGGGGACACTTTAACGAGCCTGGTCTGGTTCCGATGACGAAGCCAGAAACTGCAAAGGCACTTATTTTCTCCTGTCCACCGATGCGTTAGTCTGCATTACTGCAGATACATGATTATCACCACTGAAAAGGTCACGGTTCTTCCGGGAGGGGGCTGCTGGTTGTCTGGAGGTGTTCCCAGGGCCCGGAGCAGGGAACAATGGGGCTACATTAACAGCGCTGAAAGGATATGTGTCAGTTTTCCCAGCTGACTGCTCTGTTGAGACGCTGCAGTGAATGTAAGATTAAGCCAGGGGCGCAGACGCTGACTGTGGGCGCTGAAAAGGGCCTTTCTCCCTGACAGCAGGCCTCAGGAACTGGCTGAACACTTCCTGCCGATGCCAATCGCAGTGGAAGAGCGAATCTGAAACTTCGTCTGCGCCCCCCCCCTCCAGGCCATTGTGCAGTGTGGGAGCCCCTTTCAGTGTTGTTTGCATACTTCAGGGAGCCTGGCCTGGCCCTCGAACCCTCGCCATGGCAACACCGAGATCCATTCTTCACTGCTTGCCAGCAAATCCCAGCCCCTCCCCCCCAAAAAACCCCACTCTTTCCCCCCCCCCCACTCACAAAAACACAAGACAAACATTGTCTTAGTGCTGGAGCTCTCTCAAGGGAAACAAGCAAGGCTCCTATTCATGGGCGGAAGAAGAGCTGCCCCAGGACTGTGGGACTTTCAGGACCTATTACTCCGCCCTGAGTGAGCTCTGTACAAAGGGGTCCTGTGTGAAACCCAGACAACAGCAGGGTGGGGTAGGGCCAGGTGAGACAGCCCCAGAGAGAGACAACAGCAGGGCGGGGTAGGGCCAGGTGAGACAGCCCGAGAGAGACAGCAGGGTGGGGTAGGGCCAGGTGAGACAGTCCGAGAGAGACAACAGCAGGGGGGGGTAGGGCCAGGTGAGACAGCCCCAGAGAGAGACAACAGCAGGGCGGGGTAGGGACAGGTGAGACAGCCCGAGAGAGACAGCAGGGCGGGGTAGGGACAGGTGAGACAGCCCGTGAGAGACAACAGCAGGGCGGGGTAGGGCCAGGTGAGACAGCCCGAGAGAGACAACAGCAGAGGTGTTTGGAGCACAGGGATTTCAGAGAGAAGTGGAGGCGAGGAATTGGGTAGCAAACGCAGGGGGCTGAGTGTGGCCTCTCCTGTACAGTATAGAAGGGGAAGATGCCCTGACTGGACACTGCACTTTCTTACCTGCTCGTGCTCTTGGGCTGTTGGCTGTCCAGTTCAGCCGGCTGCTGTGCTGGTGCCGGGAGAGGGGCAGGAGTGACAGTGACCCTCAGCTGGCCCTGTGGCAACAGACAGCAGGAGGCTCTGCAGGAGAGCTGGCTGAATATTAGCAGTTCAGTGTCTGTGCTGCAGTGTGGCTGGTTTGAGTAACATGACCTCACTGAGGAAGACTTTACACCACAGCATGGGCTCCAGACCACAGACCACGGTATGGGCTTCGCTGACCTGAGTTAGGGCTCCAGACCACAGTGTGGGCTCCAGCGACCTAAACCAGTACTCCAGCCTGTTGTATATATTTATAAGTCTATATACAGATGTCTGCTAATAATTCTAACCAAGAACTTGATCACTTAATTGAACCAACTATTGCCCCAGTCAGCTCAGCTTCCCATGGACTTTAGCCAGTAATTTAGTGAGCAAGGGATCCTCGGAGCAGACCTGGAATGCTGGGATCCTGGGGTCTCTTGGGGTCCTACCTTAACTGTATTTCAATGAGAAGCAAAGCACATACAGTCACAAGTTGTTGTTTTTCACAGTTTGGATTTATGGATATGTTGAGAAAATATGAAGAAAATGTGGCTTTATTTTGTCCTGTTTTTGAGCAGGGAAGGAAATGGAGCAAACAGCCCATCTGGGAGCTGGACTGATAGTGACTGTTAACGAGCAGTAATGACAGTAATGAGTTTCTGAGCCCTGTAAAGAATAAGGGGTTGCAGGGTGTCAGTCTCCTCAGCTCACAGTTCCTTTCCCCAGGACAATAGAAGTCCCAGTTGCCTGGCAACAGGTCCAGAGTCTTTCGGGGTGCTTGCCCAGTCTCTCTGAGACGAGCGTGAATTTCAGAGAGGGGTAACCTAGCAACCCCGTTCTCGTCCCCAGGGGCTGATATTCAGAGAGAGGCCCCAGGATGGGGTGGGGGGACAATGCAGGCGCTGTGAAAGCAGTTCCCTGGCTGGAGCAGACAGGGCTCTGTGGGTGTACAACCATCTGAGCGGCGCACTGAGAGGCAATTCACAGCGTCCTGGACAAGACCTAATACCTGAGCGCTCGCTCTGCAGTCTGGTGTGTCCTTCCCTCTGAATTCCCAGCAGCCCCTGGGCGCCTGTATACATTGACGCAACACGGGCCAAGTACCAGGTGTCCCTGTTAATAACATCGCTCAAACTATTAGCTAGGCTGCAGCAAGAATTCATAAGAAAAACAAAAGGAACTTTTGTTTAAACATATTTTTCTGAGTGTGTACTCCTACAGTATTTAAATACCAATATGCAACCCACAAATACTTCATTGAGAACATGTGAGGAGAGGATTGAAAGAACTTTTAATTGTCACAGTTATAGCTGTTGTATCGTCTGACAGAAAGGCTTTTCATCCCCGTATCCCAATTTTCAGAGAAATGTAAAAAAGAGAGAGGAGCAGCCGTAATACCTAGCATGTTGTTAAACTGCAAAATATATTTACAACAAAAACTTACCGATTCACAAAATTAAACCCCACTCCCCTTACAACACATACCAACACATAACCAGCTCCCGTAGAAAATGGAAAAGAAAAATATATATCTTTTGCTACTTTTATATCGAGTTCTAATCTACGTAGTGCTTAGTTGAAATAAAAGGAAGACAGAAATGTTAACAAAATCCAAAGCCTTTCAAGGTAAATACAGTATTATCACAATCTCCTGTTGGGTCTGGTCTGGCCTGGCATCTCCAGCCCAGAGCTGCAGCTGAGACATTAAGCACACACCGCCCTCTGCGAACTGTGTGGCTATCTCGTACGGGGGTGAGGCAGGAACATACCCCGTATTTGGAGACTTTGTACAAAATGCCATGGGGCACAAATTTCAGCAGATTTAAAATGCAAGGCAGTTCAAGATATTTCCCAGACTTTAAAAGTTGGTGGGCAAGTGTGGAACCTCAGGCGCCATGGCTGTCCCCGGGGTGGGGCGAGGAGAGCAGGAAGCACGATCGGAACAAACTCAGTGCCCGCGGGTGCTGTCTGGGCTGTGGCGTTGCTTGCTGACCTGGGCCTGCTGCTGTCAATATATCCAAAGAGGTGCACCTGGGAGCTGGTTTTGACTGCAGGCTTCACGCTGGAGCAGCTGGGCAGAGGCACAGTTTATCACCAGTCAAACGGACGAATGATAAAGAGCCTGCAGCTAAAACAAAAGGTACAATTCCAGGATTCCTCCTGCTGGGGTGGGTGTGTCGGTGTTTGCTGAGCACTTACAGTTTGTTTGGCCTGGGAAGGTGGGGTGACCGGACCCCCCCGAGTGGACAGGCTGAGGCTGGGAAGTTCAGATGGTTCAGTCCAGTTGTGCTTCTTGTCTGGGCTGCACTACAGAATTGTGGGAAGTGGCACAAATGCTTAATGGCTATGTGTCAAGTACTGATTACAACAGCATCAAAAAGACAGAAGCCCTTGAAACAGGAGTTTAAAATCACTCAAGTTTCAGTTCTGCCTCTGTCTGGCCCTCTTCCGTTTTAGCTCTTTCTGGGTTATTAAAATAGCAAACTCTTCTTCTACAGACCCTGGTGGGTCCTGGTGGCGCCATATTTTTGAGAAGTGGGCAGTGGAAGAAGGAGAAACAGGTTCAGAGTGAAGAGGGCAATGAAACTGCCCCTACTCTCAAAACCGCTACTCTCCACCGCCAGCAGGGGGGACAGATTGGTGGCTGGGGAGATGGCAAACGAACGTTTCTGTCATAGCTCTTGGAGTGAGATGGTTGGAAATGACACAGTGGCCTTGCGGGGTCTCAGTGCGTGGCTCAGAAGCACACGTGTGTACTCAGGAAGACCGCACACGCAGCATCCTGAATCCTGACCAGACTGCTAACCCAAACCTCTGTCCATTTCCAGCCTTGTACCAGGCAGCTGTGCCCCCCCCCAATGAGTGTTCATGAGTTACTGTGGCACTGCCGTAAGGCCCTGTAGAAGCAGTCCACTCCGAACGGGCTGCACCACCGCTCTGCTCAGGATTGACAGCAGTGTGTTGAGTGGGGACTGAGCCCGCAGCTCTCAGCCCTGAGCAGCGCGCCCAGAAATTCATGCTGCAAGAAACAGTGGTGAAGCCAAGCAGGAGAGAGGGAGGTTAAGTCCGTGAGAAAGCTACAGGGAAGCCCCGTGCGCAGGTCCCAGCATGCCCAGGTGCACAGCGAGCGGCGTGGCGCGGCGGGCCTCAGCAGGGCGTGCCGAGCGCCAGCACCGAGGCGGTGTCCCTGGGCTTGTCGAAGAAGATGGAGGAGGACACCTCGGTGGTCTTGAGCTTGCCATCGCCGGGCCGGGCGGCGCCGCGCTCCGGCGGGCCGCAGTCCTCGCAGCAGCAGCAGCAGCAGTCCATGAAGGCCTGGCCCAGCGCCCTGCACAGGCACAGCAGCAGCACCGGCGTCACCGCCGACTTGACGAAGAGGAAGAACTGGTTGACCAAGGCCAGGAGGGCGGCGGTGTGCCGGGACACCTCGGAGGAGAGGTAGGCCAGCACGATGCTGCAGACGTTCTCGGGCAGCACGCAGGCGCCGTACACCACCGCCAGTGCCACCACCGTGCAGTTCAGCTGCCCGTCGCACGGCCCCCCCTTCCTGGGGGACCCCCGGCTCTCCTGCTTGCGGGCCGTGCCGCTGATGCGCCTGGTGATGAGCTGGCATGTCAGGGTGAACAGCATGGGCAGGCAGAAGTAGCAGCCGAAGTACCACCACATGCGGGCGTCGTGGTAGGTCAGCACCAGGGAGTAGACGGACTCCGGCAGGCTGGCGGAGGGCTTCATGGTGCACGAGTCGGCCAGCGCGCCCGTCACGGGGGAGGCGTCCTGGCTCAGCTGCCACAGCAGCAGCTCGGGCACGGCCAGGATCATGGAGCCCACCCAGATGACCGCCAGCTTGGCCAGGATGGACTGGCACTGCTCCACGGGCCGGGTCTTGGGCTGGGTGCTGGTGGCGGCGTGGAACCGGTCGATCCCCAGGGCGCACAGGCTGAAGGTGGTCACTCCCAGGGAGGTCATCTGGCGATGGAAGGAGGAAACCGTTTGAGAAAGCCAGAGCAGGCTTGCAGCAGGGTGGGAAAGGCAGGACAGCGCGGGGGCGCCTTAGACTCTCACTCATCTTCAAGCTACACCCCTCCCTCGAAGGAGACACGGCTTTGACCTCGATGCTTCACAGAGTGGAATTAGGAGCTGTGAGCAGCAGGCGGCGGGAGGAGTCCCGGACAGGGGTTCTCATCTCTGCCTTTCAGCAGCCTCACGTTTCATAAAGAAAGACCTGAGTTTCACCTCTGTGTCTCCCTGATAATTCAGCCAATGTAAAGGTATCCACGCAGCAACAGAAATCGTGCGTTTTGGTCCCCGTCCTGCCTATTATTACGAAAACGCCAATTGCCGTTTCCAAAACTCCTGGTTAATTGTTTTTTCTCATTTAACAGCACTTTCAAAAGACTGCACAAACTAGATTTGAATGTAGTGCCGCTGCAAATTGATCTACCTTTGGATCAAACCACGATGATTTGAGTAATTCACGGGTAAAATAAGAGTGTTGGAACACACGCCCGAGATGAGAGAAGTCAAAGGCAACGCGCCAGTGCAGCCATGACCCGGGCACTCACCTCGAGATACGGCACGGTCTTGCAGGACAGGTCTCCGAGGAGCCTCTTCTTGGTGATCTCGTTAAAGATGACCACGGGCAAGCAGAAGAACAGCACCAGGAAATCCCAAAACGCCAGGCTGGCTAAGATGCAGTTCCAGGCGCTCTTCATGTAGTAGTTGTGCCAGACGACGCACATCACCGCCAGGTTTCCCACGATGCCCACGGCGAAGACAATCAGCGACAGGAACATGACGGCGTAGGCGCTGTACGAGCTGTCCGTCACGGGGTACAGGGGGTTGTGGATACGGGTCGTCCCTTTCTCGGCGGAGGTGATGTTCCCGGAGACTTCGGCCTCCGGGGAGCCGTCCTTGAAGAGGTCTAAAGGCGTGCCCGCCCCGCTCACCGCCGGCCGAAAGGTGCTGGACAGCTGCTGGGTTTTAGGGGTGGTGAAGAAGTCATTGGGGTCGAAGGGGCGCGGGTTCCTGTAGCTGAAGGGGAACTGCTGATCCCGCTTTCTCGAGCTCCCATCCTTGGCGCCCCGCGGCACTCTCTTCCCGGCTCTCCCGAGGCTCGAGTCGGGCTGTACCGGGATGGATTCCCGCTTGTGCGAATCCTCTGGTATGTGAGCCGCCGGAGACGATCCATCCAGCGCGACAGGCGACACAGCACCTGCGAGCCCCTGTTCCTCAGGCTCTTCTCCCACGGGCGGCGCATCTGCACCCCACTTCTCAGCCACGTCCCTGGGCTCGGAAACGCCTGTCCAGAGCAGCAACATCAACGTTACCGTCGGAATCATTGTGTTTATTGGAGAAAATAAAGAGTCACCACAGGTAATACTCGGACGCAATCACTGCTATAAAAGACATTAAGGAAGATCGCAAGCTTCAGGACAGCATGGATTCGTCTTTTAAAAAAAAAGGCACGCGTCTTCCCCGGGAGAGATGCTGCTGCTGGATTATTTTCTCCTGGTGTCCATCCTCTGTCCCGACTGCGCCGCAGTCATCAGCGCGCGTGACTGGCTCCCCTTCTTTAAAAGAAACAAGGGGGCGTAGAAAAAGCCCGTGAACTCTCATCAGCCAAAAACCCGAGAAAAAGAAGAAAGTTCGTACAGCATCTGGGCCACCTTGTGGACGAACAATAACACTTGCATTTGTTGATGTGCGTTGCGTTTCCAGCGCTACTCTTGTTATATTAACTAATGTCACATCAAGTTTGTTGACCTTTACCTTTGCGGATCTAATCCACAAGTGTCAGTGAGGTACAGACGACCTCTGACCCCCCCAAAGTGAGACACCCCAAGACCCAAGGAGCTCCGGCCCACTGCAGACGTTGGGGACACAAATGTCCCATGTCCCACTGGTTTTTTGCTAGTCTGTGATTCTAATATTCACAATCTCTTGCATTCTGTAGCTCTTTATATCGTGCTTGTCGTGTAGAGGAGAACCCGCGGATGTGCTGCCCCACAGGGCCGGCGCCAGGGGAAAAATCTGTAGGGGGGCGGTGATATTTCGGTTGAAACGGAGCCGTTGCAACTACCCAAGTGAAATCTAGCAACCATGCCACTGATTAGTGCTTCATGATAGAAGATAACGACGAGCAATCTGGTATTTAGCGATGATGTACAGTTTCACGTTCATCAGCACTCTCGCGGTTATTATTGCCTGGAGCGACAAAAGACCATATGAGCTCAGTTTTGCAGCGACATCGACGGTTACGAGGTTCTGAATCGTTAAGAAACAATAGTTGTAAAACCAACAGAAAGCACAAACTTCTATAACTACAACCCTAGTTATATGACGATTGTACGTATAAGGATAAACTACTGCAAGAAATCGGTCACCCTGAACAAAGAAGATCGTAATAATGTTGACACTATGTAATATGTGCCGTTCCTGGACGAACAGCCCTCCTGCACATGAATCAGTCCGATGTAGTAACTGTGAATTCGGGCTGAGTGTAGTTATCTGACCATTGACAAAGTACAACTATTTTTAGGGCGCAAGTTAAGTAAGCGAAACTGTACAAAAATCAGTTTTGTCCACAACTGAGGGGGGACAGTTCAGTTGAGGGGCCCAGCAGCCCAGCCCAAGACGAGCAAAAACAGACATCAGAATAAACTCAAAATTAAAATAAGTACAGCAATACAAAATAAAAAGAGGTGTGTGCAAAATATGCTCATAGTCACTGTTAACAATAAAATGTGTGCAAATTGCGCATAGGTATATGCAGATTGAAAGTACCACAGTATATTAATGCAGTGTCCAAAAAGCACACGAGTGCAACATGCTTTCCATAGATGAGCACATGAAGGGCTAGCAGTCCTAGCCTAGGGCAGTGTTAGACACCCCGAAGGACCTGCGGAAACGTTCCCTTGATCACCGCAGCTGGAACAGTGTGTTACTAAATGGCCGAATGGGTGTTGCTTTGGATAAAAGCATCAGTCAACCAAGCTAGCAAACGTTTTATTCACAAGCTGAACTAAGAAGGTGAGACGGTTTATACGTGAGAAAGGATGCCCTTGTGCGCAGTTTTATTTTTGTCCCTCGCAAGGGCTTCAGGAAACAGCTGCCCGTCTTGTTCGAGACACCTACAACCCTTTGTGGAAAGTGTTGTTTTCAGTCCTAAAGGTACGTCCAACTAGTTTTAATCCTGGGTCCTGAAACTGCCAGCCCACTTCTAGGACTTAGAATACTTGTATCACAAGATAAAGATGCTATAACCTGTGTCTGGCCTTTCAGACCAAAAATGAATTCTGTTCGTTTTTAACTCTTTCAATTCGCTCCTTACAACCCAACAAAAACTATATTTTTGTAACATAAAATCTTTCTTGGATCCTCCAGCAGCCGGGGATACTGTTGGCAGAGCGCGGCACCCGGAATTGCTGGGCGCGTTCACCTGCGCTGGGCGCGTTCACCTGCACTGTCACGCACCCGCGCCATCATCCCGGCTTTCCCCGCGAGTGCACTGACACAGACAGGGCAGCAGGTGGAGGCAAAGGGTCGCTACGGTTTCCACACTGGGAAGTGATTAAGGATTTATCGAGGCAACCAGTGTCGCCAGTGCTGTGGATACTGAGTGGGTCGATGTGAGCTCTCTCTGCGTAATTCTTGTGGGTTTATTCAAACATTGCACACACCCTTGCTGTGATGCCCTTTCAGTTGGTCCCTATATTTTAAATTTATTTTGATACCTTTTTGAGAATGTTTTAATAATGTTTTTTGTTGATAAAATACCTAGAACCTATACCGGCATTTAGAAATTGGGAACAGGAGGTGTTTCTTACACAAAGGGTTGTGGGAGTGTGGAACAAGCCACTCAGACATGTAGCTGAAACTGACACCCCTGGCTACACAAAAGATCATTTGTTTCTGGATGTTGTGTTCCAGTTGCATATACAGTATGTGTTGCACCATCTTTCACAGTTTTCAGCCTTTATTGCCTTGTGGCCTGAAATCAAAAGGGTATATATTCACATCAGAGTGAAGAGATTGACACACATTCAAGTGAGTGCGTCCTTCTTCCATTATTCTGGTCTCACATGCCCAGCCGGTCATAAAACGAAAGACCTCCATATCAGTCATCTGTAAACCACAGAGGAACCTCTCACGTCTTAAATTAAATTCACTCTGAACACAAGAGTAAACAGTACGTGACTCCTCCTCGTGTGCCAGGGCGGCAGTGATGTCATCCCAGCGGTTGTGCAACTCTAGCAGGTCTGATTCCTTGCCAGACCGGTGCAGCAGGAGGGCCATCAGTTGCTATGAACAGAATCAGGAGACGTCCTGGGACCCGAGCTCGGGTGTGTCTCAGTCCCAGGGGTCTGGCCTGTTACAGAAGGTGCTGTTTTTAAACACTGTTCTATTATTAAACATGGCTCTTGAGTCAAACTCAGCCCCCCGTCTCCATTCGGGCTTTTAGCAGTCAGGGGCTCTGGTCTTAGAACTGGAAGGTTGTGGGTTCGATTCCAGCGTGTGACCACCCTGGGAGAGCTCCTTCACTCAGAGTGCTCCAGCTGGGAATGCCCGTCAAAACATTTTCCGAAGTTCCGCAGGGGGGTTTCAGAGGAATCTGAAAGCAAGGTTGTAACACCTGTGCACTGAAGCCAGAGGTTTAGACTCCTTGGGAAGATGCCCGTCTGTAGAAGTGTGATCCTGGGGTCTCCCAGTTGTAGCAGACAGACACGTCTCAATGAATTCCTTTACTCCCGCGGACCCGTTTTCCACAGATTTCCCCCCCCCGTCTGCGATGCTGGTTCTAGTACAGCAATCTGTCGACCGGGCTGCAGCTCTCATACAGGGCCGCAAGGGGTCAGCAAAGAACGAAGCTGGAAGTGACGAGGACTTCGAACACCTGTACTGTGGTTTAGGAGGTCAGGGTAAGTCTAGCTTGGCATGAGCGCGAGAAACATAACTGTTTTACGTTGTTATTGTTCTTGCTCTTGCTTTTTTGCCCTATCATTACGTGAAAAGCAGTACTTTATATGTTTCTTGTTTATGTCAAATTTTCCTTTACGACGACTATAGGCACTTTGTTAGCTTGTCTTAAGAATGAACTCGACCTCTCTGTCGCATCCTGGACCAGGGGCCAGTGCGTCTGCAAGCTTTCATTTCAACCGAGCCTCCTCTAAAAAAGAGCTAAATCCGCTCACTGTCCAGCTCTTCAGAATAAAAAAATAAATCTGTAGACACACGAGCCCTCCAGGACCTGAACCGGACAGCCCCGGTGTTTATAATTTTAAAGCTCTTATTCATCCGCTACAGAAAAGTATTTGTACAGTTGCCAGAAAAGGCTATTTCAACATTAGATTAGGCTTTAATTAAATACCTAACGAGGTGGGAATGCCGTCAGACTCCTTCCACTGTTCTTGTATTACATAAAATTGGCACTACGCGACACGAATCGGCTTTGTTTTCCTTAACTCTACCCCGGCTTTGTCCTCGCTTCCCGCTCTCAGTCCAGCCGGTCCGACCGGCTGCTGTGATGAGTTATATAACCGCCTGCAGCCCTGCGCGCATTCCTCGGCTCGTGGCCGCATTTTCCATTTCATGTTTATAGTCTCAGCTGTAATGGCAAAACACGTGAAAGAAAAAAAATATTCCTCTGAGGGGCTTGTCCGTCCAGTGAGGCAAGCGGAAGCTTTAGTGTTTTTGTAAATATGAGCCCTAGTTGAACATCTTCCCGCCCGACAAGGGCTTGGTGCTTACGGACACTCGAGTAAACACAGTCACATGTCGGAGTAAATAATTCACCATTACATGGTCCTTTACATGTGTATCCATACATAAGCGATAGAATTCCCGTGTGTAAAAATTGTTGTGTCTCAGTATTAGCGCACTGACGAAGTCCAAGGGGCACTCCGAGGGGGGTTGTTATTGCTGGTGTTGCCGGCTGTTGAGTCAGATGATGTCGATTTAGTTATTTTGGGGGGAAATGGTTCCCTCTCACAATTTGCGACTGCAGTCCTGGGGCAAGTAGCCCTGCAGGTGTGACCGGCGGGGTGGAGCGGCGGGCTCGTGGGTGCGAAGCTAGGTCTCTGGCATAACACAACAGGGAATCAGCCACATGAGCTAAAGGAGACCTCCTTCAGCCCAGGCGGCTGAGGTCCCTGCTACACGCAGGGAGGGCGATGACGTCACTGTGTCCAAACTAGCTCCGCTACACCGGGTCTTACCTCTTTGGGGACAGACACCCCAAATCCTCTCAGTTTCCTTAGAATGGCCGTTTCTCACCGTGGGCTTTTCTCAGCCCTGGGGGCAGCAGGACAGCAGTGCGGAGTGCAGTGGAGCTGTCCGCAGGCCTGAAGTGACGGGGTACGAAGCACGTGAGAGCGTGGCAGGGCAGAACACACTCAAGGCAAGTCAGTCCAGCAGTGCAGTGCGCGTTTGCCACAGCTGACTGTTGAACCACTTCAGTGAGGATGTGCCAGGTTCTGCCAGGAGCACCGAGCAACAATGGGCCTGGGGAGGAAAGACCATGAATCTCCTGCAGATCACAAGCTTGATAAGCGGCAGGGAGAGAGATCTGCTGTTATCTTTGGCCTGGGAAGCTTTCCTGCTGGAAGAGCCTATGGATTTTAGACACCTCCTGTGACCATGAGGCCTGAGCAGCTATCCTCTGGGAATATCCGGCATGCTCCAGGGCTGAAGGCTTGACTCTCCTGTCGGCAAGCAAAAATTAATTCCACTTGAGATAGGAGCTCAGCCGAAAGTGCTGGAGTTCAATGAGTTTCTCAGGGACCTAATCTGATCAGCTGATTAAAAAAAAAATGTCCTGGAAGGAAGGTGGCTGGCAAGCTGAACCAGTTCTCTTGGTTTTCCAGTAAAGCTCTGGTCCTCATTCCTGAGATACTGAAGCATCTCCCCACAGGTGGCAAGAAGTAGGCGGCAGGTTTTCAGTAACCAGAAGAGCGACTGCTGCACGGCAGCATACCAGGCGCCCTGGAGAGCAGCAGTCAGGCAGGGACTGGACTCTACGGCCACACCCCATAAGGGCACCGCTTGTGGCATCTTGATACCCGATTGCACTGCCATCATCACTAGGTTTCAGAGTTCAAGGTGTCTGAACTGAGAGCGCTGGTCCAGGGAATGCCCGGTACTGTGCCATCACTGAGGTTGGGCATCATCACTTCCTCATGCGTTAGGAGGTGCTCAGAAGCGAAGAACCCACCTGGGGCGAGAGACTGAGCTGCGTTCTCACAGCTCTTGGCCACAACACGCCTGCAGGAAAGTGTTTTTGAAACGCAGGGCTGAGTGTGGAGAAAATAGGTCATAAAAGTCTAATAAAATATGTGGCTCAATTAAAGGGATCAATTAGGTTTGGTAATTAAGAGTCTAGCTGGACCAAAACCCAGAGGAAACAGGTTTTCCAGCAACAAAAATGTGAAAGATCCAGAGCACCCTTAAGAGGAGGGATTATGATCGTGACAGGGTCTTCTCCTGGAAATCTTTCCTTGTTCCCGGAAACCCAGAAGCAGCCAGCTCACATGATAGAGTTCCGGGTATGGAATCATCTCTGCATGTGTTCTGGGCTTCAGGGGTGCCCACGTGGAGAAGCAGGTGCCAGCTGGCCCCATGCTGGCCTGCCCGCTGAGTTTCACTCCTTCACCATCTGCTGACCCCTTCTAGCACGGGGGTCCTCTACAGCACAAGAGGGGGCGCTGAGCCACAGCGGGTGTGTGCCAGCCTGCCAGCTGAAGGAGAGCTGGTTAGCGCCTCTCGCTCGAGTTTCACCAAATCAGTTTGTTCCATTGGGGGGGAATGTTTTGGCTCTGGTGTGGTTTTTACAGGAACCCCCAAGAGTTAAACTCTGAGCAGACGTCTGGATTCGAGTTTCAACTTCTACTTAAATGCAGGTCTGTGCTCAGGAGCCCCGGGAAGACCCTTTCCACAGCGCCCTCTCTTGGGAACTGTACCCCATTGGCGCAGCAGCCAGCTCACATTAGGAAAGGAGGGCTCTGGGAATAACGCAAAGAGAAAAGAGGGGAGATTTATTTTCAACCATCTTTGTGAGTTTGACAGGTGATGACAGCCTGCATTTGGAGCAGGGAGGTGTGTTCCTTGTCCAGGGGGCACAGTTTTGGTGTAGTGCTCTGAAAATCGCCTGAGCTGAGTGTAGTGTGTTACACCCTGCTTTCTGATCTCACAACTCCCCTCTCTTTGTCTCAAGCTGCTGCTTACTGGCACAAGGAAACTCGCTTCTGTGAATCCTGCCTCCACAAAGGCATGTCCCTAGGGCTCATAGGTTTAGGAGTGGCCCTGTCGGATGTGCTAATAGTTTATTTTTAATTTTATAATAAAATATATTTTTTTATTTTAAAGAAAGTCTTTTGACTTATTTAAAATCTTTCCAGATTTGATTTTTGGCATGTCATTAGAACCAAGCTAGGGGTGGCACGGTGGTGCAGTGGTTAGCATTGCTAGAGTGGTATCTGTGTGGAGTTTGTCTGTTCTCCCCTGCCCTTGTTCAGTGGGTTTCCTCTCATAGTCCGATAACACACTGGTAGGTTAATTGGTTACTGGGAAAACTGGGCCTGGTGTGAGTGTGTGTGTGTCTGTGTTTATGCATGATGGACTACGTTGGACTAGTGCCCTGTCCAGGGTGTACCCCACCTTGTGCCTGTTGTTTGTGGAGACAGGGTCTGACACCCCTGTAACACTGAGTTAGCAGAGGCATTTAGATAATGGATGGATAGATTGATTAGAACCGAGCTGCGTTTTATTTACGTAAACCTGCGAACTGACCTGCGTGCTGCTGGTGAAGCCCGCCATGAAGGCTGCGCCACTTCCGGTTCTTTATTAGCTACAGCGAGAAACACACAGTGTATTGGTCACTTTGTTCACTGTGGGCTTCAACTAGAAACAGTGTCTCATACAGACAACAAGGGAAATGAATGGGCAGCTCACAGACTGAATTCGTCGAGAAGTGTTCAGTGTCTAAACACTGTGAGTGTTAATACGTCTGTGACTGCCAGCATAACTGAACCACAACGAATCCTACGGAGAATTAAGAGTAAAAAGCTTTGGTCCAGAGATTATTTCTTTGAAGATTCTCGACATTCGTCTATGGGTAGAATATTGAAAATATATTCCGAAATACAGAGACAATGTCCCTGAGGCCTGCTTGTACATATGTGGACCGTACAAAGTTTGTACTGTAAATCCGTATCACTCTCAACAGAGCCGTTCTGTCGAGCTCCTTGATAGAACGTGAGAAAAATGACCCCCGATCAACGGAGAAGGAGGAAAATGTAAAGCGTTAGCATTATTAACGACTGAGACTTGCTTCATAAGTCCTAGGATTTTGATGGTTCTCCAGAAGACAAGAAGAAAGGTGCTTTGAGAGTGTGTGTAAATAACGTTTTTAATCAGTTGTTCAGTGATTTCAGATCTTTTTCCTCATTAATGTCACCGCAAATTGAAGTTGATTTAGACTGATGTTAGGCTACGCGATTGCTGTAGCGGCGCTCTGACTTATTTCACCTCAGAGCGTGAAGGTGTTAGAAAACAAAAGTACAGCATTAAAATTCCGACAGCAATGTATAACAATTTAAACTGCTAATTCAATTATATGAAAGTGTGGCATAATTATCCGTGCAGCCTAACATACTGGTGTTCCGACATTTGTGGAGGTTTAAAAATGTGTGCGTAGTAAATTGGGGAGCAACATGCGAATTTGCCTGGGGGTTTACCTGGCTGTCTGATAACTGGGAGAACTGGAAAGACAAGTCTCACAGTGAAAGAGATTGAGCCTGTCAAATAATAACGATGTTCTTAAATGTCCAATAATGTCCACTTGTCCTTCATTTTCCAAGGTGCCGTTTCTTAAACTATAAAAGCGATTTTGTCTCTCCATACCATACCCCAGATGTTTCTTGGGAGAACGGCCCATTTAAGAGTGGCACAACCTGGAACCTGCATGGGGCAAATGCAGAATCGTTGCGTGTTTGGATATATTCACTCGGAGTCGGTCTGTAGGGGGCAGCAGAGTGCAGACAAGCTCATATCCTTGATGAGCACCGACTACTTAGTTCAGCCTCACGTTGCTCTGACATAGAGCAGTGGTTGCTCCTCTCCTATTCTCATTCTTTGGCTTGCTTTCCACCCATGCTCTTAATTACACAATTTGACTAATTATATGTTTAATGTAACCCTTTTCCTGTTAAAACCGTTAAGTCTTTGTAGATTTAAAGACACTTATAAAACCTGTTGGGTAATGAGCACTAGTTGTTCACGCAAGAGATAAGAAGACAGTGCCAAAGGTGATGATGGATATCAGAGGTATTACTGAAATATGGTTTCTGGGAACACTGTAAATTAATGCCTTTCACAACATGCCTCATTAGAAAGTTCTACAGCACAACATTATGTTTGCTTGTCCCTTATCCACTTGTGCACATAGTTTTAAGTAGTGTGCAGGGAAGATAAAATTAACCACTTCTCAGCAGCAGAAGTGTGTGCAGACGTTCTCATTAGAGCAAATGAAGGGTTCAAGCAAATAAAGGTCGTGCTGGAGTCCTGGTCACAAGGAATGCCTGCAGACTTCAGGGCCACATGTAGAAGAACCTGGGAGCCCTGTGCTACAGCCCTCTGTGTGCAGTTCAAGCAGCAGGACAGCAGGATTGAGGAGCCCGGTGCCATTACAGCAGGACTGGGGAGCCCTGTGCCACACCCCCCTGTCTGCAGTTCAGGCAGCAGGACTGGGGAGCCCTGTGCCACACCCCCCTGTCTGCAGTTCAGGCAGCAGGACTGGGGAGCCCTGTGCCACACCCCCCTGTCTGCAGTTCAGGCAGCAGGACTGGGGAGCCCTGTGCCACACCCCCCTGTCTGCAGTTCAGGCAGCAGGACTGGGGAGCCCTGTGCCACACCCCCCTGTCTGCAGTTCAGGCAGCAGGACTGGGGAGCCCTGTGCCACACCCCCCTGTCTGCAGTTCAGGCAGCAGGACTGGGGAGCCCTGTGCCACACCCCCCTGTCTGCAGTTCAGGCAGCAGGACTGGGGAGCCCTGTGCCACACCCCCCTGCGTGGGGTCTGTGGCGATTGGCGTCGGGACGCTGTCTGCAGGTCTGAGTCCGCCTGTGCCATCATCATCAACACGAGAGACGTGACCCTCAGCTGCAAGCACAGGGGGAATTGTTGAGCCCTTATTTGCACAGGCTCAAAAAAAAAAAAGACAATCGCTGAATCGATTTCTCGGAAAAGCGAGCCTGTTCCAGGGCTCCAAAGTCCACTGCCTGTGTTTGCCATTGTTCTCTTGGAGGGATTGTTTGCCGTTACTGGAACAGCGGCACAACAGTTTTATTTGATGGCCACCTGAGCAGTTTCACACAATACGGCGCTGTGCCCTGCCAGCCCTGGAAACTGTTCAGCATGGCACAAACATCAGACGCACGCTGCCCCCCCCGTGACACAGCGCAGACAACAGAGCTGTTCAAGAGGCCTGCTGAAAACAGACACCACACAAGCAAACAGGAGCCCACAGGCATCCAGACAGAGCTGCAGAGACACCTGCTTGCGTGACTGAGGGTGACAGGGAGCCTCTGTCGTTGGGAGAGGCTGGAAGACATTTCAAAAATACTTTGTCGCAAAATAATTAGACTTCGGAAAGGTTGTCTAATGATTTCTTGTTTAAGGGCTTTTTCAAAGATTTCTTTCTTGTGTGGCTATAAAACAAGAAAGCTTTCCATGTGTACCAGCGGGTGACATTTCAGTGTTAGTCAGCTCTCAGCTGGGCAATTACTCCTGCCAGGTGTCCCTCTGTGATTGGGATCATGTTTCAGAGGCTAGGTGTCACTATGAATGTTTTTTTTGTGTTTCACAGTTCTTATTTTTAACAAGAACTTTAAGAGACATAGACCGCAGGACAAATAAAGGTTTATTATATTTCTCTCGGCTGCCTTCGTTGAGTGTTTGATCCTTTCTCAGCGATACTAGACCGACGCATTGTGAAAACCCTAGACCTGCTGTGCCTGTGTTTCTCTAATCTCCACCCCATTAAGACTGGGTCATGCCAGGCTAGGCCTCTGCTCTCGTTAGTTCCGATCCAGGCTAGTGGTCTCCAAGATCTTGCTTGTCGGACCATTTTTAGTATCAGTGAGTATTCGATTGTGAGGGACGTGGCCTTTGAGCACAGCAAACACTGATGCAGCTGGAGGCTAATGACTTTAGAGCTGCTCACTGGTATGTGCTTATCGCTGTTTAAAAATCATGCCCTTGCCAGTTCCCTGAATATTACCAACACAAACATGTCAGCGAGGTCATGCCACATTAATCAGGAGGGACGCAGATTGAAAACCAGAGCGGGAGATTGTTCAACAGGTTTAAAAGTATGCCGGAGAGGAAAAAATGACAAACTAAATCTACTCGTAATTCCACTTGGAGAGGTATGCAAAGGCGGTTTATGTCCCAGAACCAGTGGTTTGATTTTTTGCCTAATGCATTAATCATTTGTGCCAAAAACAGCTTGCACAATTCATGCAAATCTAAAATCTTCCTGAACTGTGTAGACCACCTGTCCATCAGAAACGGAAAGCTACCCTCGCCCAGCTTAGATTGCACTTTCTTTTACTGTTGGATTTTGTTAAAAAACCTACCAGCCAGCGCTGTCCAACCTGGAAGGAGTTAACTGTAGTGTCACCCTGCTGGCACACACCTCTGTGAAATCAGAACCTCCTTCAGCCCTGTCATGGGTGAAACGGCGCTGTTGGGTCGTTTTGCAAAACATGTCTCGTTCAGAGCTGACCCCTCAGCCTGTGCAGTCCACTCCCCGACCAGAGTCTCCCCTGTTCCATCAGCCCTCACCTGCCTGCACACCTCTTTCCCGTTATTTCTTCCTTCTTAAGGAGTGTTGCTGTGGTTTGCGCCTGTGGTTTCAAAATTCTCTCTTTGTTCATAGTACTAACACTGTAAGCTGCGCTCAGTGAGTCTCTGTTAACAGTAATAACTTTGGAGGTTTTAATGTGTTTGTTAGAGCACCTGTCGCGGTGACTTTCAGTTTGGGATTTTTCTTTCATTACCTGTGAGGATCAGTTTTCAATCAGATCCACTGCTGTGCTGCAGTAACACCTCCGGTCCCTTCACCGGGAAATCGATCCTACTAATTATCAATTAATTAGCCGAGCAGGTGTTGATAGCCCTTCTGTAATGGTTTGTATAGGAGAAGCTGCAGGTTGTTCAGTACTCTATGGACGGTGTACTCTTGTGTGCCTGCAAATGTGCAAAGGCATCCAGATGTCCTGGGAAAGATGCTCATTAACAGACAGTGCTCCCCGAAAAACTGTGCCACATCTCTCCCTTGTTTATCTTTGGGGTTAAAATGGGATACTGAACCAGAGCAGGACCCATCGGAACCACACACAGGGCTCCCCAGGCCTGCTGTCCTGCTGTCTGAACTACTCACAGCTCTTGAAACAGCTCTGGACACGCAGGTGGGATGAGGTTCTATGCTGGTTCTGAATGGTGTGATGAGTTGGATCAACTGGTTTTGGGCCCAGTGCATGAGCATGAATGTCTCTGAGCAGGTGTTGCCCTGCATCTCCACCTATAAACCAATTCCACTGTACCCTTCCAGCCTGGCACAGCTGGGACCAACACCTTGTTGATGCCTGCAGCAGTATCGGAATGCAGTGCTCTGAGTTCAAGAGGAGGCCTCTGAATAGACGGGTTCTCTTTCCCAATATCCTGTCCAGCTCCAGGCAGTGGTGTGGGTTCTGTCAGAGCCGCACAGACTTTGACCTCATTTGCATAGCTGCTGTGCGTGGGGAATCCCCAACCTCTTCCCCTGGATTACTCTAGAAGCTGGGAGTGGATTGTTTTGGGAGAAAGGGGAATAATTTGCTAGCCTTGAGAGGGCTTGGCAGGATATATCCCAAAGATCAGGACAAGCATTAACAGAGAAATAGGGGATTTTCTGTCAGGACCTCCAGCTCTGGGGGTGAGAAACTGTGAACACAGAGAGTGAGCGATTTTTAATGGGACAGCAGGAGGAGAAGTGGCCCAGTGGTTTTTGCTTTCAGTGTTTTTTTGCATTGTGCCTTTCACAAAACATCCCTTCAGAAGTGCTGAACAGAAACATGGAATATGAGAACTGGAAGACAAGATTGTAAAAAAGGGATAATCCGTCAAAATGGAAAGATAAGTAACCAAAAGAAAAAGATAATGGATAGCAATAGCAAAGTTCTAAATGTTATTAAAATATTAAAATACATTTTTAATCTAGCTTTAAAAACACCAGCAGAAGGAGTCTCCTTTGTACACAGTGGCAGATCAGTTTAAGGGGCTCTGAAGGTGAAAGGCTGATGCCTGGGTTCCTTCTCTGCTCACACTTGTGATGCCCGTCTGTGCTGTAGAGCAGACCAAGCGGCAGCACAGAGTGGGAAAATAGTAATTAACCCATGCAAAAACAGGAATGCAATGGATTTTAATTCTGGTAATGCTGTGTTGACCGACCACACAATGCTAGCAAACCAGTACAGCAACATCACTGCTGTAACATCCATCAATATAACCTTTCCCTTCATACTGAAGAATTTTAGGGTGCTGGAGTCTGACATCCTTGAAGGAGAGCACTGCACGTTCGGCAGTGAGGGCAGCAGAGCTGTCAAAGTGTCATGTGCTTGAACTCTGCTCATTCAGGGCTAAGGTTAGCCTTGCGAAGCAGTCTCCCATGCCAAAAGTATGAACAAACAAACAAAACTGTTTGCAGTAAAATCTGGAAATGTGAGCAAGAAGCAGGCCTCCGAGGCTGAGCGTGGTGTGACGTTTTATGGATGGCATGTCATCTCTTTACAGATGGATTACATAGTCATTTGAAAACTAAAATTCCTGCATTGCTTGTGGCTGAAGGATTACAGAGGTAGCTATCAGCCTGCCCTGTGAGAGGCTGTGTGTAACTTCGGCTTGTGTCATGAATGATGTCTTATTCGTTGCTTCAGAAGTGCCACTTGACAGCAGCACAACACTCTTCTTTCTCAAGCAGCGGCCGAAATCCCACAGCTGCAGCTCTGCAGGCTGGCCGAGGTCTGTGCTGAGCGAGTGATGGGGAACAGCTACAGAGAGGAAACCCATCCACTGTTTTTCTGTCACATTCCCCTGTTTTTATCTTCCACGAACCACGGGATGGATACAGACAGGATCTTGGACTTCTATATGGAGTTTGCATGTTCTCCCAGTGTCCTCATGGTGGTCTCTGAGTGCTGCAGCTCTTCCCACCTCAGCTAGGTGAACTGGTGTCTCTAATTCCCTCCACGTGTGTGTCCTAAGATAGGCGTGTAGGCGTTTAGGTTTAGGCTGTCTCACTCCAACCCTCTGAGGATAAAGAGGATATTCAAAGTGTGTGATTTCAAGATTTACTTATTTTCATTTTGGTTTTTTAAATATTTTTTCTAATTGCACTATTTTTTTTAGTTAAAACCTCATGTATGCAATGCTGGTGGCTGGGAGGTTTCTATTGGCTTTCCTGTCCTACAGAGAGAACATTTCGTAATCCATTTAAAAGTGCAAAGTCACCCAGGTATGTTAGTATAGTATACAGTGTATTGTTTCATCTAAGAATGTCTGAGCATGCTTAATGCTAATTATGAATAGCAAATATCGTAATAAGTAGATAAGTTAATGGAGCTCTAGTAAGGTCACCCCTCAGGCTGTTACTTTTCTGTTCATTATATCCCAGTTCTTTCAAACCTCTGGGCAAGAGACAGACCTGTGGATTTACAGAGCAGCCCAGCGCTGTAGCGAGCAGCTGTTAATCAACACTTTCTAAATCTGACTCTGTTTTCTAAATCCCCATCAGTCTGCCGGCTCTGGAAGAGTAAACAACCATTCAGGCTGCCTGAAAGTAAAAACAAGAATTGAAATAGAAATAAATATAGCACGAGAAACAGGAAGTTAAGAGCGGTTACAAATAAAAAGAGTCAGTCCGTCTTGCTCATTTGATCTAGTAGATAAATGTTATGCAGATCTCATCCTCAGATTATGTCAAGTCTGGAACAATCCTAGAGTTCATCTTTAACTACTTGGCTGGGTAACCTTTTTCAGACACCCACTACCCTTTGTGCAGACAAGCATGTCCTGTATTCAGTCCTTTTTTAATGCATATCCTCACAATGAATCCATGCATCCTGGTGACCCCGTTTCACTGCAAGGCCTGCAGCCATCATCTAGTTTCATTCTGTCATTAAACCTTTAAGGCTTGAAAACTTGTGTCGGGTCCTCTCAGAGTCTCTCCTGCTCAAGGTAAAACAGGATCAGTTCCTTTAACCTGTCCACACAGGACGAAGACTAGGATTGGAAACCGGGACTAGACGATCATGACCAAGAAAAAAAAGAAGAAAGTCTTAAATAGAACAAGGACTGAGGAAATGTGGGAAATGGCAGAGGGGGTGGTGAATTATGGCTCACACTTGGGACAGCCATGGCAGGGCAAAGTAAAAGCACAATATAAGCAGGGAGAAACCCTGGGAAAGTTGTACAAACACTTCAAACGCACCATGACAAGCTGTGATAAGGGGCTGAGCGCACACACAGGCCGTTCCAGCAGGTGCCTGTTTCTGCTGCTCAGATCAACTACGCGATGTTTATCTCGGGGACAGGATGTCATCTGAGCTGACGTCCACAGCCTGCAGGGCGCTGGGGAAGACAAGAGACGCCTGCCCTCACACACTCAGACACACGTCTGCGTCTTAAACACATCTGCACACGACTCCCGCTTGTGGATGGCTGTGTCTGTAGACTGGGGGGTGTCTTCATAAGCACGTCACTGGGTTTCTCCTGTCAGTTTTATTTTTAAACAGATCCCATATGTGCCTGTTTCTCTGCACATGCCCTTGGCTGGCCTTAATCTTAACGCACTGCCGTGTTTGGGCGAAGCGAGTAAAGAGGGTTTTTGGAGCGATCGAGGGAGAGAGGAGTTTATTTGCAATATGTACATGTACATTGGGATTCGTATTCGCGCTGTTCTCCCCTGCACAGTACAATAGACAACACTTTCACAAAGTGTGCACAGTACATAACAAAACTGTGAATGATAATAATAATATACAACAAAACACAATATCATACAATAGGCAGTAAAGACCCATGAACACACAGGACAATGTGTGGTACAAACTAAAAAGTAAAAAGTGCAGAGTGCAGAGGTGCATGGAATTCTGAGGCATTGCGCAGTCAGCTGTTAAGCATGTGCACCGCTGTAGGGTAGAGGTTATTCTAGCCTAGTGGTCTGTGCTTTAATGATGAGGTACCACTTGCATAGTGTGTGGGGGGAGAACAGTGTGTGGCCTGGATGATTGGGATCCTAAATGATGGATCAGGCTTTGTTGTGACAGTAGATGGTGTGGATCTTATCATTTGATGGTAAGTCACATCCTTTAATCAAAGACGTTTGCATGGTTTTTCACAGCAATCCTCATTGATGTCGGATGAAGTGTGTCTGGATAACGTGTGGACAGAGACCGTGTCTAGCGGCCTGCGCCTCTTGGTTTGGATTCTGCGCTCGTGTGCTGCGTGCTACAGGGGTGTTAGGCGTGCTGCTGGGCACGGTTGCCTCTCTTCGGCCAAGCCGGTCACAGAGAGACCTAGTGTCGCCCGTGGAGCGGTGAACCGCTCCTCTTTTCGAGCTGGAAAGATTGCTGTTGATTGACTTGATAACAGGTTGTTTTCTAAACACTATTTGTCCCACTGCCAAAACAAGATACTGATGTGATAAAGGACTTGCTGTAAATTCCATGCCCACTATCGCTCCAAATACAGGGTACTTGTCTGAGTGCTGACTACCAGTGAAAACAGCTCAGCAAACCTCCTCTGATGGCATTTTGCCCTGACCTAGAAACCCTTTCGCTGAACTATGTACCACAATTTAATCCGGTGTTTGTCGTGGCCGACCACACCTTCCCACCTGACGATGTTTCTGTTTGCTCTGCGCTGCTGCTCGGCGAAGTCGAGATGTGGTGTGCGACACCTCTGGGCCAGGGGTGTAGCCGACAGACAGCTCCTCGCATCCTTGAGCAAACCGCATGACTTAGCAATGGGCTTTACAGGTTTATTGTCCGCAGAAACGCTCTCCTGCGTCACAGCAGAGCTTTTCACAAGATCACAGATGGGAACTTGTAGTACTAAGGCAAACAGGAGGATTAAACAACCTGTGTTGCAATTTTGCGTTTGACACCAATTAGCATTGTGTGTATATATATGTTACACAAGGTGGATTATAGGCTTTAAATGACAAACAACATGTGGAGAGAAGATTAGGAAATTGGGGAGGGTGTCCAATGACTGAGGCTAGAAATATTAACACCAGGTGCGTGCCACAAATATTTTTTTCAGAACTGGTTTATTGATTTGGCAATCAGGGACTAAACTAGTGCCAGTACCTGCCAAGGGTCTGATAAAAAAATAATAAATAATAATTTAAAAAATAATAAAAGGACGAGCAAATAAATCGGTTAATTATTCAGTTAGTATAAATGCC
The DNA here is from genome assembly GCF_055471065.1 of Atractosteus spatula. Classification (NCBI taxonomy): domain Eukaryota; kingdom Metazoa; phylum Chordata; class Actinopteri; order Semionotiformes; family Lepisosteidae; genus Atractosteus; species Atractosteus spatula. The sequence continues at coordinate 42,958,534 of NC_142712.1, read as the reverse complement.
CATAAGACTTTTGATATAAATAGCATGGCATTGTCATGGCTAAAAACATTTTGTCATGGCTAAAAACCAGGTATGGAATAAAAAACAGTGTGAAACTAGCAAAGACCATCAGAATGGCCAGATCTCTGTGGACAGCTGTGACAGGTGTCTAGTTCCTCTTTTCCATTCCTCTGGACCGAGTAGCCACGCCCATCATTCAGAGCCTTAAAACGAGAGTCCTAATGAGCTGCTGTGGCCAGTAAGGTACCCCTGGACGTACTGTGAGGCAGAATGGTGGCGTTCCTTCTCTGGCCACACAGTTCGCTCCCCTCTCCAGAGCTACCAGCACGAGCGCAGGGCGAAAGCAGTCCAGCACCACCAGAGAAAGTGGAGACCCTGCAGGGGGCACAGCATACCCGGTTCCGCTTGATGAGGGGGTGGAGCTGGTAGTGGGGAGTTAATTTACACTCCTGGGAAGGACTGTTAAAGCCTGAGATGGAGAGAGAGATGGACAGAGGCAACAAGAGGCAAAATGCAGAAGGAGCAGGAGAGAGAGCACGAGCCAGAGGCAGAGGGGACACTGTGGAGGGAGAGGGAGGGACAGGCGAGTAACTGGATGCGCGCGTGACTGGGCAAAGGGAAAACGTGCTCAGACTTGCCTGGCTCTCACAGGCATTTCATACCAATCCTGCAGGAATTCTGTAGAAAGCAAAACCGGGGAGCATGTGACGTAGAGAAACAGCCCTGGGACATGGGGAGGAATTCAAGTGGGCTTCTCAGTTATTCCATTCACAACCGATCTCTGGTCTGAGTCACGGTTTTTGGTCGAGGAACGCGAGCGGCACACTTTTCGCACATGCTGTCATCTTTAAGTTTCGCCGATTACTTTTGCTCAGAACGGCAAAATTTGAGTCTAACTGCTGTCATACATGCTTAAAATCTCCTGGCTGGCTGCTAGAGCTGCTCTAGAGGAGTGATCTAGAACATAAGGACATACGGTTACAAGCAAGAGGAGCCATTTGCCCCTTCAAGCCTATTTGGTAGTTGGTAGCTCATTGATCCCAGGATCTCATCCTGCTGTTCCCTGAAAGAAGCCAGGATATCAACTTCAGCAGCATGGGTAGCTTGTTCCACACTCCCACCACTCTTTGGGTAAATAAGTAGCTCCTGTTCTCAGTTTTAAAAGCACTTCCATTTATTTTTCACTGGTGCACCTTGAGTAGCAGCTGTAATCTTTTGTTTTGTGTTTGCGTACGGCTTGTTGTGAGTCCACAATGTTGTTGTCTGTTTCCTGTTTGTTGCTTCACTTTGTGTGGTTTACACACAATTCAGTTCAATTCATTTCAATTCAAGGTGCTTTATTAGCATGACTGATGGGCACAATCAGTGTTGCCACAGCAAGAAAAAATAAAATTAACACGAAACAACAAAAATAAAAGTAAAATCAAATCTACAGACATATTACAGACATTTACAACAAAGACATATCATAAAATATTTACATGTACTGTACATATACACGCTCCGACTGCTCTCTGGTTTAAATGAAGACTTACATCTCCACCAGGGGGAGCTTTGGGTGAAGCTAAGGGTATTTAGCCCAGCACTCATGGTCGTCAGTGTTTTTTTTGCCTTTGTAAATATTTTTCTTTGCACATAAGCACTTACGTTAATAGACAGTGGCCTTGCACATTGTTTTAGTGTCTATTTTTATGGCTTCTGCGGCCACACCTGCATTTACTACCTGGCAGTTTGGTCACTGTGTACAGTTGTTGGCTTCCACCTCACAAAAAAGCTATTGGTCCTCTGGAAATGGTTCAGAAGAAAACAGCCACCAGGTTCATTCTCAGGTTTACAGGAATGCCCTACACTGACAGTCTAAAAGAACTGGACCTTTAACTTGAACAGAGAAGACTTCAAGGGGATCTGATTAAAGTGTTCAAAATCCTCAAAGACACATACTGTACATAGTAATTCAGTTGTCTACTTCAGAATCAGCCATGAAATACAGGCTAAAAGGGAAACTACAGGGAAATGCATTTAAAACTGAGAACAAGAAATACTTCTTTGGACAAAGTGATGTGGGGGTATGGAACAAGCTGCCACGACTTGTAGTTGAAGCTGTTACCCTGGTTTTCCTTCTCGAAATGGGTGGATGAGATTCCTTCAGCCTCCTCTAATTTATGTTCTTCAGAAGTTCAGAAGGTAAAATGGCAGTGGGTCAGCCTCATTGCAAAAGCCACAGAGCCGTAATTGACCAGTGAAGCTGGAGAAAGGGGGCAGGACAGAATGGGAATCTGGGATCTGAAGCTTTGAGGGAATAACCTGGACAAGAGGAGGAAAGAGCGACAGTGTCCTGGGTAGATCTTCATCCAGCTGTGGGTGAAGATAGATTATAATGATGATGCATCTACAGATGTATATATCTACAGATGCATACTGTGGATATAATCATGCATGTCCATGTCTCAGTAGTGAAAACATGATCTGGTGAAAGGAATGGGCAGGGTTTCAATGTTCATTCCGTTTCAGGCCCCTGCTTTGCAAGGGAAATCAGGCTGTGCGGCAGAGAAGCATCCCTTTGTGCTGTGCTGTACTGGCTGCTTGACAGGCTCAGAAGACGAGGCTGGAGTCTCGTGTGTGGTTTTGCTGGGGCTGAGATACACGACTCGCCTTCATCCATGGGTTTGTTTAGATTCTGCTGCATCTTTGCTTAACCCCCTGAGGCAAACCTCTGAATGACTACTCCTGCCATTGTAGTCTGTGGGCCTACAGGTAGTGAAAGAATAGCCCAGAACTGCCATGCTTAGTGTAGAGATAAAAAATACTGTGGGATCTTTGCAGATTTGACCATGTGTGTACAGGAATGAGTCCTATAGCACACTGCATTGCACCATAATTTACCATGTTAAAATCTCATGGTAAACACTGTGATAGATCAAACCGCTTTAGTGCTGTTATTATTAGAGTTTGAGAAATTACAGTTCATCATGGCTTATTATCAACTGAGAGGAAATGAAAATGCAACAAATAAGTATTGGAACCAGTAGCAGCAGTTGCATTTTTAATGCCACTCCTTCTTGTTCATTATGGTAATTAATACTCGAGTTTTCCACAATGGCTTCCTTATACTGTCAGACAGCAGCTGGAACATCATAAGAGCATCAGAGGGGCTACAAAAGGCAGGGCACACAGTCTTGCGCGATTGAAGATTGTTCCTACAGTCACATTCAGCTGCACGAAGAGAAGAGTGCTCAGGGGAAAGAAAGTGCTGAGTGTGAGGGAGAAGAGGATGGTACGACCTGGAGATGGGAAAGGATGGGCTTAATCTCTTCCCACGAGTGGATGTGAGAGGTGCCTGTGATCCCCGGGGGCTCATGGCGATAAGTAGAAGTGCAGTGCTAGAACAGTAAAAATGCCAAGTGCTGAGTCAGTATGTTAGTGTAGGTCAGGGAGTGGTCTGATGACCTTACAGCCCCTTTGTGTCCCCATATCCCTGTCTACGACAGTTCCTCAATGTCCAGATCGGCACAGACGATCCACATACAGTATAACGTTCTCTTGAGACCTGTTGTTATTCTGGTCGATCTTCTCTGAGGCTTTTTCCAGCACATCGATATCCTTTCTTTAACCTGGTGCCCAGCCCTGAGGCAGGCTTCTAGCAGCCAAGTACCACAGTGACACTGCCGTTAATAGAGCAGGACTTTTCAGACTCCAGGGATGTTGTAGGAATGATCTTTACCGCATCGTCAAAGCCAAAACATGGCATTACACAATGCAGCTCATAATGTGTGTAAATCATATCAACAACACACAAATGGCTTAGGTTTTTGTAAAGTAGCTACAACACTAAATCTGAATGTGTGAATGAATTGCACCCTTCCAGTAACATTGTAACAACCTGGCTAACATGTTTAAGATAAGATATAACTTTATTATCCATCCAGAAGTTTGTCTTTGGCGTCACAGTACAAAACTACAAAAAGCAAATAACACAACATAAAATAAATACACTTTAGAACCAAACAATTGTCTTAGACATGTAACTATACATATACACACATCTCACCGTGCCCATATCACACTACCATTACACATAACCTGATAGCTTCAAACAGGAAACAGTCACTTAGATGCATTTTATTTGTTGCACCACAGCGTCTAAGCACCATTTGGAAATCATATGATGTTTTGTGTTAGCTGGGCAGGTACAGAGCCAAACATGTCTAACTTTCAAATAAGCCTTAATCATTGAAATGGTGTCCTGCTGTCTATTGTCTACTGCGTATTTGTCTCTTGTACTGTGCACATCCCGAGAGAGCTGCGCTAATAAGAATCCCGATGTACATGTACCTATGGTAAATACTCCCTATACTTCAGGGCCAAACGACTATTACATCTCTTTTTAATGAATGTCCTAAGTAGATGAGAGTGCTGTAATGGCATCGACTGAAAGAGTCAGTTTCCAAGCTGTGCCTTAGCATTCAGTGGGTCAGTAATTTCTTTACACCCCTCGCCTGCTATGGTGTTCAGGTGCAGTAAACTTTCACTTCAAACCCTCATGATTCGTGGAGGTGTTTATCTCATTGTCTGTATATCATCCTCAGATATGACTATAAAACAGTGCTTACTGGCAGACAGATCTGTTTTTTACTGCACTGCCTGGAAAACATCATCAGGATTGAATTTTTCACATGCAACCGATACAAAAGCATGGAAACAGTTTAATTGCTCCTGCAGGTAAGCGAAAGACTTGTAATCTGATTAAGTTATCTGGGTACTTAGGCCCCTTACCTTTGCCCTCTGAAATGGGCATTGAGATTCTGAAAACTCCTCCTGTTCTGAAATTGATTATTTTTGGCAGCATAGTTCTCTTGCTCCTTATGTGCAGGGAACGTCGTGGTTATTAAAGCACAAACTATCATTCCTTTCTCATATGTTTAACTAGATGGTTGGATGGAAGGAGGCCTGAGCAGGCAGATAAATGGGCAGAGATGGGGAAATGATGGACAGATCGGGCAGATGAATGCATATTCAGACAGAAAGATAGATACTTTATTAATCCCGTGAGGGAAATTGCAGTGCAACAGCAGCTTAACACAGACAACACAGCAACAGCAACGAATGATACAATAATAATAATACAATACATACAATACAATCAGCACAGTGAGAAGTGCACTAAGAAGAGTTACTCATAGTCCAGAACACACAAAGAACAAACCAGAACAGAACAGTACACAAAAAGTTGTATTGCACAATATAAATATAAATATAAATGTAATGCACAAGTCCCTGGCATATATTGCACAAAAATGGTTGCAAATGGGAAAAAGAAAAAGAACAGATGTATCAGTTTACTGTTCAGTCCGGAAACAGGTCACTGTCAATGTTGCCCCTGCCCAGACACAAAGTGGATGCGTTGTACAATCTTATGGCAGAAGGCAAGAATGACCTCCTGTAGCGCTCCCTGTCACACCATGGATGGATCAGCCTATTGCTGAACGTGCTCTTCATTTCCACAAGCATGTCATAGAGGGGATGGGAGATGTTGTCCATGATGGCAAGAACAACTCTCACACCACTGGTTAGAAGCTTGAGAAGTTTCTTCTCCTGAGGTCTGTTGTCTGGTCTGTCAGAAAAAAAGCTTAGCCTTCTGAGAACTTTTCATTCGAATCCCTTTCTTAAATTTGGACAAAATCCCTATAACACTCCGATGGGAGCTTCCCCTGTTTTCTGTAACACATCAATTTCCCAGACTTTGCCAAAGGTATTCCACAAGCCCCTGGACTGGGATGGCCAGCCTCCCTCTCTCCCCGCGGAGAAGAGATGCCAGCTCTGCTTACAGTAATTCGCTGTCTGGTCTGGCTGGTACTTGGCAAACAGAGCGAAGGAGAAAGCAAGTGATAGATAAGCACAGACGCGCGTGAGCAGCTGACGTGCGGCAGTGCGCTTTGCTCTTTACCGGTGTCAGAAACTTGCTTTCCTTTTATCTTCTCACTGCTATAGTCATCTATGCCTTGAAAAAGACTTTTGTTTGATTGCCTCTTAAAGAGGTTGGCTGTAACTGCACAGGGTATTCTCTTCAGTGATAAGTAGGCAGGACCGATTGCGAGTTAGGTTGGTCGGGTGTTTGGTTGATTGGTTGTGTGTTTGGTGGTGGATTGATTGATCAATCTGGTGCCTGCAGGCATTCATTTTCAACTCAGCCGGTAACGACCCAACTGAACCATTTACTGGCGTAACTGCAGCAGTTTCGCTGCTTGTCTCTGCTCTTCTAGTGCTGCTGGTTTCTGGCGCTTGGGTATCCTGCTGGATCCGGGACTGGGCCTTCTTTCCTGTCTGGTCTGTTGTGTGGCTGGAACAGACCTCGCCCATCAGGATAGCCCACCCTCCGCTGCGCTTGTGTCTCTAAAACAAAATGTCATCTCTCTCTGTGCCACTCTGGGCCAGCGGACAGTGACATCTGACTCTGGTGGCATTTAGATACTCCCAGACTAAAATATTTTCACAAAATATTTTTTAAATGTAATTGCTCTTATCTGAAGGAATCTGTGATTTTGCAATTATTTCATGCTTTGGTTTCCTTGCGAAGAAGCAGGCTTGATTGAACAGATTGAGATCTATGAGTTTTCTCCCACACATTTCTAGAAATTATTTTTAAGATCAGTTTTGGTTTTGCAATGTGTTGTTTTTGTCATTATTGTTATTAATAGTTATAACTCAGGTATTTCCTGTGAAGGGAGGAGTCTGTGTGACCTGTTTCTCCAGGAGATGGTTTCCGACAGGCATGGCACTGATCCTTTTTGCCAGTGACGTCTGCCCTGGGGCTCCTGCGCTCGCCGTGAGCCGCAGACCCCTTGAGTCCTCCAGGCCTGTGTTTTCACTGCCTACTGGCCTCCTCTGGCCTCATCTCCGCGCAGAGGGCAGATGTTTTGACAACACGGGGAAGGGTAGGGTCGAAACGGGCTGCACTGAAAGGACAGCAGACAGCAGGGCCCCACGCTGGCATATTGTTGCGCACAATAGCCTACCTCCCCCCTGAGAACGGGCGCTGACTAGTCCGAACCTGGCTGAGCGATGGGGCCGCAGTGCCGGCGTGTCTGCCCCCACTTGTAGGGTGAGCGGAAGACTGTGTGTGTATGATCAGAGCCCGTGAAACATACCTCCAGCGCACACAGACCCTCAGCTGCCACAGTTACGTCGCACAGCTATGCCATGCCTTTACCACACAGACACCACACAGACACGCCTGTTTCCTTTGATGCAACATGGCTTCTCACTGTTGGTATCATATGCTTCTCTGTGCCATAGCTCTCTGTGCTCCACCAAGCTTTTAACATGATTTACTTGTGCTTCAATGCACCTCCCTCTATTTTTACCATGGTGCATAACAGGAAGCTGTAATAAATGTACAAATTATATGATTCATTCCAGGGTAGGAGCTGTAATATCTTCAGTACTCCATTCTCACTGGGTAAATGCTTTCACCATGATCTGCTACACTTTACCCACATTCCACTGCACTTTTAGTAAGATCTTATTGGGAGGTGCACTGATAACATCAGAGAGGATCATCCTCCACTTTTTACAAGACTGCATGTGCACTTCTGACCGAAGAAAGAAAGCAGTCATTGTTACTACCCTTATTCAGTTTGCCCCTATGTAAAAACAGACAGACCTGCATTTCGAGTTCCCTGCTGTCAGAGCCAGCTGGCTGTGTCCCTGCTGGAGCTGCTCAGGGTGAGCACAGACTGACCTGAAACAAAACATGCCTTCTCCCTGCGACTGAGTGACAGTGGGCTTTAAGCAGGCCCCAGCAGCCCCCACAAGCCTTTTCCCTGTCCGCCACATGAGAGCGGACAGCGTCCAGGCCCCAGCAGCTCCCACAAGCCTTTTTCCTGATCGCCGAGAGTTCAGCAATCAGAACTGAAAGAAGCTTTTGCGGCTCATACAAATCACTCGATTGTCTTCACAACTACAGTCACACAAACAACAGTTTGCAGGAACCAGCAGCTGCCTTTCAGATGTCTCATTTCTCTCATGGATTCCAAACACAGGTATCCTGCTCTACATTTCTAGAACCATGATTTCACTGGGTTTACTGCACCTAAGCCTGATTTCACACTTTTACAAAGGAAAGCTTAAATGGATCTTTTCAATCTGTGTTTGAAATCAGAAAGACCGAAGAGCAAGGTCGAGTAGACAGTGAAGGCCTCTGTGTTCATTATTTCCATATTCCTACCTGATTTGCCTTCTTTTGATACAGGCACAGGACTATGTAAATATGCCCAAATCTCTTTGCATTTGTTTATCTACAGGGGGTACAGATTCTCCAACTGTGTTTTGGTTTTGTCAGCGCTGGGGGCCACTCAAAGCATGACGATGCAAATGTATCCAGTTCAGTCTAGTGATAACATAGTGGACAAGGTGGCTGTGAGGAGGCTGGGGAGGTGTTACTGTGAGACTGAAGAGTGAGCTTGAGAGTTTTGAGTCCACACCCCAGCTTCTCTGCAGACTGCCTGGCATGGAAATGAAGACACGCACCACTCCAGTGAGGCCAGGCCCTGGGCGTCAGTCTCTGTGCACAGTATGGACTGCAGGTCCTGTCTGCTCTTCTTTCACTTCAAGTGTTTCTCCTCAGTTTTTACTCCTCCCTTCCATCCTTTTGCTCTTTGATTGAGCCTCTTCCCATTGGTTCTTATTGGTAGGTGACTGGGAGCACAGTTCTGTAACCCCCCCCCCCCCCTCAGTCCCAGTGGACGGGACCCCATGCCTCTGTGCCGTCTTGCAGGTCCAGCATGCCTGCTCCACCCTGAGAGACAGTCGCCAGCGCTGCCAGCTTCTCCTGGCAAAAGAGCGCAGCGTTCTTGTGCTGTTCTCAGGATTTTACCGTTACAACATCCTCACTTTGCCTTGCCAAGATTTCCCCAGGATTTGTGTTCACGCCTTGCTGTAATTTCACTACGGTTTCTTAAATGTTTCTGTGCCATGACCACGGTAAGTCATGATGAGCATTTACGGCATGCATTCTCACTCACTGGGCCCAACGCCGGCCCACCCCTCAGTCCCAGGTGCCCAGAACCTTTCTTCTTGACTTTGCATGCAGGCTGAGGTGCTGCGTGACTCTGTGCACTACATAGGACACACATGACTACAGTAAACAGCCATGTGCTGTGTACTTCATGACTCCAGCACCGTACCATCAGCCTGTATTTATTTTATCACTGAGCAAAACAGACGTGAAGTGAGATTGTGGAAAGGCTTTCATCCAACACAGATTTTCTGCAGCAAACGCCCTTGATAAATCAAGCCTCTGCAGCTGGCTGATGTGTAAAGGATGGGCCTCTGCCAGGTCTCTATGTTTGACTGGTCACTGCACCTCCGGTGAATCTCCATACATTCTGGGGAATTGAGCAAACTCTTTTGTGAATGTGCTAAGCTCATTTGTCTCTGGCTGCTGAGAGGTCAGAAGGGTTTGGAAGAATGCAGACGTTTTCCATCTGCGCAACGGCACCCTTTTCTCAGCCTGCCCCCACACACCCCCTCCGAAGGGGAAAAGAAGAGGGACGCATCAGCAGCGGTGATGTGTGCGGCCATGCCTGAGTGCAGCTGAATGGTGCCTAAAAATCTGGCGTGTGCAGTCTCTCTCACGCCGCGCACGCACACTCACTCGCTTACTGCCTCCAGCTCACCGCTTCGCAGAGTTCAGCCGGCGGGGGTAATGGCTGCCCTGGCCATGTGCTGAGCTATGTGCAGAGTTCAGCCGGCGGGGGTAATGGCTGCCCTGCCCATGTGCTGAGCTATGTGCAGAGTTCAGCTGGCGGGGGTAATGGCTGCCCTGGCCATGTGCTGAGCTATGTGCAGAGTTCAGCTGGCGGGGGTAATGGCTGCCCTGGCCATGTGCTGAGCTATGTGCACGGCAGAGGAGAGGAAGAGCGCGATTGCCCCTGCCACCCATCCCACCATGTTGGTGGCAGATGATCCGTTCTGTATCGATGGCTCGCAACTGCAATGCAGTCGCTGTCATCTGCACAGCAGACGTTCTTGCTCTGACTCTGGACACCGATCCAGTGTGGAGTGAATGACCTCCTGGCGATGCACACAACAGCGGCAGTGTGGGGGAGTGGTTTGGCCTCTGGCCCCCAGGTTGGCAGGACATGGGTTCAAATCCCATGGGCCATCCTGCTGTTGTCTCCCTGAGGAAGGTACTTCACTGGCCTGCTCCTGCTAAACTGTTATTTTCCATAATAAATGCACATTTGATCTGAATTGATGCGTCTAGTTAAGTGAAGACTTATTATTATTAACAGGAAGGCAGCATTAACAGATGGCTCTGTTAAATGATCATAGGTTATCCTGTTACACATTGATATTATTGTTAGTTTCTTTTTCAACTTAAAATAAATAAAGCATAAAGCATAACACTTATTATAGTTTTGAAGGTATAGAGGCCCTTCTCATCCTAGTTGCGCAGTTCACTAAGGTGAATTGAAATGATGATTCAGAAACAGTTTGGGACAACAAAGCCTAAGCCAGTGGGTGTCTCAGTGGAGTGTATTTACCACAGTAAAGCCATCACAATGCTGTAATTATAAAACTATAAGTACACCTTGATCTACTTGCTCTGACCTGTGACGTACACCTTCACTCATTCCTGCACCGTAACTGGTTTGCCCAGTTTGCTTCTTCACTTTTCCACAGTTGTGCAACCCTGAGCCTTGTGTTGAAATGGCAGTTAGAGGTCAGGGCCAAGTTGTGTTAAGTAGCCCATTGCTGCAGGCTGGAGAGAGACACAGGACCGTCCATAGACAGGCTGCTGCCTTGTGCTTTTTAGTCTGGCTTACCTGGAATTGATTGAATTGTGCTACATCTTCCCTTGTGACTTTGGTGTGGGATACAAAGCCTGACATAGTGTTATTGAAGCACAAATGTGACTGCTGTACTGTTGTAGAATCAGACCACACTACTGCCCTGCTGCAGTGTTCTAGAAGCACAGACTGTACTGCTGTCCTATTGTAGAATCAGACCACAATACTGGCCTGCTGCAGTGTTCTAGAAGCACACACTGTACTGTTGTACTGCTGTTGAATCAGACCACACTACTGCCCTGCTGCAGTGTTCTAGAAGGACACACACTGGACTGCTGGAGTGCTGAAGAACAGGCTCACGGCATTTGCAGGGAATTAAGGAAATTGTCCTTTATCCTCCCCCAGCCAACGCAAAAGGTGAAAGGCGTGAAAGGCGTTACAGAGATTTGGCAGGGGAGGAAATTGGAAGTTGCCAATGTTCCTAAATGAGCTGTTCCGAGAATTCGCCCACACCAGGATGGGCCCCATTTTGAGCAAGCCTGGCTGTTCTTCCAGTTTGTGTCAATCGACACCCAAGCCGTGCTGAAAATCATGGCTGTGCAATCAAAATCCTGTTTGTGTAGGGTTTATTTATACAGTATATAGATTTTTTTAGTTACATTAATTATTTCACAATGCATGTGCTGAACTATTTCAGCGTTGTCAGACTTTCATTGGAAAATCTCATTGCATTGGATATTGCAAAATCTCAGTTCAGCAAGAACAATACACTCATTCTAAGGAGAAAAAAAATACTCCAGCCTCACCAAAGAGCTTATCTTGACCCTGTGTTACCTATTAATAGTTGTGCTATGAAAAGATATGTTGATACTGCTGGGTGGCAATAGAACAGGCTGATATGTCTAATGACTTCTCATACTCAGTTGGTCTGATTCCCCTCCTCTTTGTAATATATAACCTGATAACAGCCTGATACCTCACTATGCAAACCTCACCACACTGGCAGATGAAGAGCTCAGGGATCGTCATCAGAAAACTCTTAAAGTATTCTGGGAGATACAGAATCGGACCACTCTACTGCCCTGCTCCAGTCTTCTAGAAGCACAGACCCCCTCTGCTGATCAGTCTGTACACCAGTCTGTGCTCATATCTGCTGTTTGGGTGATATCACCTGATGCTTCACAAACCACTTTAAGAAAATACAGTATGTTATTGTCTCTCCTCTGGGGATGTTAGCTCCTTGTTCCTTCTACAGTTTAAATTCCCACCTTTTGGAAGCTGGGAATAGTTTAAAAATGGTTCAGTTAAGTGAATAATTAGTCCAGTCAGCCAATAAAGTGCTCAAGTGGAATGAACTGAAGAAAACCCTCTGACTCAACTTGAGGAACGTGGACTTTGAAACCAGAGGCGTCCCGACATTACGCCTGGCTGTTGGAGACACAACAGGAAAGTAAAAGTGATATAGAGACTTGGTTAAGGACAGGCACTGTGTGGGCGACAGCTTTATTTGTTTTATTTAAAAAAACATTTTAAAAGCTTCCATTATCTCCCTATGTTTGATACCCAGGGACAGAATTCCCAATCTAGGGAAAATGGCCAATCTAAATAGATTATAGAGAGGCCAGGGAGGTACTTTGACAACAGCAGAAAATCAAGTCCCTGCTGTGCAGTTCAGATTTTCCTGTGAATCAGCTCATGTGGTGCCCACATACGTACAGGAGTGAAATGAGGATCACACAGCTGGTACTGGACAGGACAGCACATCTCGATGTGCATCACAATTTATTTTCCGAACTTTCGGAACAGCTCATTTAAGAGGATGAGGAAAGACAAAAGGATTGTAGTTCCAGAAATATTGATGTATCTGGAAGAAAGACAGCTTATCCATTCTTGGATTCTGTCATCCATCCTGCAAAAAAAGCAAAGAACTGAGTTTTTTAGTGGCTGGATGGGGGGGGGATGTGGACTGTATTCATTAAGCATGATCTCCACCTTGAGCTTCTGTCTGGTTTCTGAAATGCTGTCACTCTCTGGCAGCTCAAGAGCGTATTTGCCTCCCTATTTCAGTACAGTGTGGTGAACTCAGCCTGGTGGGGGAGGTGTGGCTCCATCTGGACTGGTATTGAGAGGAAAGACCCTGTACACCAGTGCTGCCAGCCCCCCAGGATACATCCTCTTCTCTGGGCCTCTGTCCTCTGCTAGGCCACGCTCAGCTGGTCTCCTTCCTGCCTCTTGGGTTCAGTGAAAGCAAGAAAAAAGAAATCAGAAATGAACAGATGAAAATGCGGCCACAATGGAGTCTGTTGGTGAAAACCGTAGCGTGCCTCCTCATTCCTTTTCCATTTCCCAGTTTCCCGGGCAGCTGGGGCCTCTCTGCAGGGCCCTGTCCCACCTCCTCCTACCATGCGTTTCCATGCATCCCGTTGCTAAGGAGACACCCGAACAAGTCTTGACAGCGTCGCTTCGCTCAGCCCTGCGTGGACTGCCAAATCCACTGTTTCATGATAGATCCAGCGCACAGCCCAGTGACTGTGTGCCCTGGCACAGTGGTACAGTGTGTTCCTTCTGATTCACCCTTTGGAGAGGAGCAGAGTAAGTCCTGCTCATGCACACTTACCTTATAGAATGATATGTGGAAAAACACTTGGCACATTGTGATGGAGATTTACATGTTTACTCACCCACATTTCGCAATCTCATATTATAGTTGCACTAGCAGCTTTTATAGTAAAAGTCAATAGAGTAATCTAAATGTCAGTTTTTTTAAAGCCTGCTGAGAAAAGGTCACTTTCATTTTGTTCCGGTCTCACTTTTCGCAGTAAAAATTAAAACAGATTTTTTTGTGTGAAAGTACTTGGAGCAGCACACAACAGAAAGAACATAAGTTGGCACAAATGAGAAGAGACTATTCAGCTCCTCTAGCCTTTTTGGTAGTTAGTAGTTAAAAGATCCCAGGAGCTCATCCAGCTGTGTCTTAAAAGAATCCAGGGTATCTGCTTCAGCAACATGGCAGCGCGTTCCAGACCTAAAGCAATAAACGCACTCTCCCCTCTGAGCCCCTGAGTCCCTGTACACACACCTTCGCTCTTGTGCTTCATATGTGCGTTCCCACTCAGGTCTGCAAGGGCTTAGGGTGTCCCATTTCTAGTTTGTGTTTCACAAGGGGGCTCACGAGTGCCCCCAATGTGCCATTTATGCGCCCTTCTCTGAAGTCAGCATTGCAGCAGACTCTGCAGAAGGGAATTACCCCCAGTTCTTTGCGGTGACGTTTCATGTAGCCTATCAAAGCAGAGAGAAGCTGCCATGGAGAATAAAATATTCACATGTTAGTAAAATTTACTTTTTTCCAGTTGTAAAACTCATCATATTTTATGTAAAAACACAATTTAACTAGGCTGCTTTCGATTCATACTGTATGTGTTCTAGGTACGAAGTGTTGACATTTTATTTTGCTTTTATTTTGTCACCCCATTTCAACTGGTGAATATTTGTTTACCTGTGGTGTATTTTGTACACAGAGAGACAAAATATGTAATAGTACAAAACTTTAAGCTACTGCCGTGTGACCTTATTTACTTTGACCACTATGGATCAATCCCGTTCAAAGCGAATGAGCGCGCTATGTTGCAGCGGAACAGTTGAGGTGAAATGTACTTAATAGTATAAAGTTTTGAATAAACAGTATTGGCAGTATCCCTAGTGTACTTCGCCCGTTTGGGGTTACCAGTTTTGTCAAGGGGCAGACGAGATGACATTCAATTTAATCAAACTGCGAGTGGAGAATGAGAAATTCTTTTAAATTTATATCTGCAGACATGCACTTAGCCAGTGAAAAAGAAGCATCAACAGCAGAAAGCATTCTGACCGTGAGCCGTGTAACCGGCGAGGGCTGTCATGCGAGAGCGTCCCATTCCCCTTTTTATAACGGTGCGCCCCCGAATCCTCGCGCTCTTGAAGTCCACGCTTGCGCTATGTCACAGAAGTGCGGACTTGGAGGAAGGGCTCGGGCCGTAGTGAGCCTGCCCAGCAGTGCTGTAATCTGAACTGGCTACCTGTGGGACAGTGCAGTGACTGAACTCTGTTATTTCTCCCATGATTCTTGGTGTCAGAAGGGTGACGATGTGGGGAAACGACTTCTCTGTGCCTCTTCTAGTCTCATCTCCTCCTTCATTTCACTGGCAAGCCAACATCCCACACAAGCAGCTTGCCTGTTGCTCTACAAGCAGACGCAGAAAAAAAAAATCATATCTAGCTGTTTGCCTGTTAGTTTCATCATTCATCAGCTTAGACAAATAACTTATTGGTTTACCATTATTTATTATTTTATACCATTTATTTAGTGGTTCTTTCATTTCTGTTTCCACTTCCGTTCTCATAAAGACAGTCAAAAAGAAAACCGTGAGAGCGAGCGAGGGAGCCGGGTCATGGGAGTGGGAGTGGGAGTTGAGAGTTCGAAGAAGCAGGGCAGTGTCCTGGTGAGGCAGATGCATGATTACGGCAGTTTCACTTTAGTGTGTGCTGAGCCCCCCTCCTCTCGGCCTACCTTTATCTATCTATGTTTAGCAGGTGAGGTCATACCTGCTCAATCTAACGCCCCACCTAGTCAAGACTTCCTGGCAGTAGGCGGAGTCCTTCCAGTAAGCTACGTGCTCCGTTCAGATCTCTGGCCGCGCTCCAGCTGCACCTGTCAGACGAGTCTGTTGCCGCGGAGAAGGTGCTGCTGCCCTGCCGGTCCGCAGCCTGCGCTCCGTTGCTAGGAGCACAGTATGGCCGGCACTGCGACGACACTGCTCCGTCTGCAGGCAGGCAGGCAGGGCTGTTATTCGAGACTGAGCTCCCTCCTTCATGCTCTGTGAACCTGGGAATGTAGGAGACACTGGGGTGCAGTGTCACATTCTGGAAGCCAGAGAAAAAGCGACACCCGCAGCCATCACTCCTGGCTCCCCCTTACTCCAACCCCTGATTTAATTAAACCCATCTTGAATTATTCATCAGAGCCCTCTATCTGGCTCTGTCCTGCCCCTCTTTGGTTCCTCTGCTCTCTTTTCTTCATCTCATTTAATCAAAGCTGCTGAGCGCCTTGCAGTGTGTCTGACACTTGGCCTTCACTGCCTAGTCAAGGTTTTTGAAGCTCTTTAGGACAGGCAGAAGAACGAGTCACCTGGTCTCAAGCTAGCCAGTCCACGCTGCCTGCAGGGCCCCTGTGATCCACTCTGGGGTCCCCAGAAAATCCCAGGTCAATTGTCACCCACGATCAGTTGTACGCAGCAGTCTTTTGGAGACTGTAAAGCTTTGATAACAATATATTGTGGAACTGTGCACCTGCCTTTCTGCTTGTAGCACCTTGTTATTAACTGTAATAGTATCGATAACTGTGCACGTACAGGGGTGTTTCAGTAAGTAAGGTAACAAGGTCCCATGGTAATGTAATTATATGCTCATGGCCACAGCCCTAGCAAGTGATAAGACAATAATGATAACGTCTCCAAACCTGTTCAGGCATGTGTCCACAGTGACAGCAAGGCACTGAATCCAGTGGAGCTGAAATCCGTATGGAGCTCCTGGAGAACAGACTTCAGCGCCCGCTGCATGTCTGTGTTGGTTCACAGGACCGAAGTGCTGGAGATCTCTGGGTCAGATCAGGAATGATCCAGCTCCCCTCACAAGGAGGCACAAGTGGTTGGCAGCACGCAACCCTAGTGTGGAGGTTTGGGCTGTCTTTGATGTGACCAGTCCAGATGGCAATGGTGGATTATCAGCATTTGACCACGGCTGCACAAGGCCAGCGCTCTTCAAACTGATGCTTGTGTGGGCTCACAACAAAACTGTTACCATGCCCCCGTCTGCTGGGGTAACTCTCTGTCTGCCCCAGGAGCTCCAGCTGCCTGATCTATCTAAGTACCCCTCATGTGTTCACATGGGACTTTCCTACTGGAGGGTATGACTTAAACCAGGGCTGTTCCACCATCAATGTCCAGCAGTAGAAAGGATTGGAAGGGTCTCAAGCTGAGTAGCCTTAACTTGAACCCTTGCTTTGACAATTTAACCCCATTGTGTTCTGTAGACCCTTGCTATTCATCTTTGTCAAAAAGTAAAGGGGGACAGAAGGAGGCTGAAGCCCCATCTGCAGCAGTGCTGGGGCTGTTGGCTCTGCAGCAGTGTGATCAGTGGCTTCTGGACACCGGAGAAGCTGGCTGGCAGGGGCAGCTGGAGCGACACCTCCTCTGAGGTAATGGGCTCTTGTGGTTTCTTCCGGCTCTGCGGTGCTCCGTGTCTGACACTCAGCCATGCTGTTACATAAGCTCCTCCACTCCAGCTCCTGTAAACTCATCCAAAAACACACACGGGCCAACAGTGGGCGGGGGATCTTCCTGCCAGGAGTGCAGGAGAGTACAGAGATTGGAGGCTTATGAAACATTTAAACAATGTGGTAAAAATGTCAACAGGTCTTTTTGCATGTGTCTGTGGGTTGGTTTTTTGAAGCTACAGTACAGTATTTACCTAGCTGTCTTCTCTCTCCCCTAGCTGACACTGCTGTAATTAGTCAGGGGAGCCTGGTTTTTCCCATGGCTGTAGTAGCTGGAGATCCTCGGATCGCCTGGCTGCTGGAAGCAAGCCCAGCAACCGGCCGAACGTCTCCCCCTTCCCCCCTCTTCTGTCCTTTCCTTCTGTCCCCCTCCCCAGCACCTCTGCACAGAGGAGACATTTTTTCTTTTCCTCTGTCTCTATGGGTCCGTCAGAAACAAGTCTGGTGAAACCACGACATCAGGAGCTTGTATTTGTGCCATTGACCTGCCGCAGGAGCTGAAGCGTCTGTTTGATCCGGGGCTCGGCCGAACTGACCAGCTGGTCACAGTTAACAGGCCTTCTCGGTAAATCCGACGGAATTGAGATCTTGGTGCCTTTCACCTGACGAGCAGAAAGCATCCCGATGTGTTAGTGTGCAATGATTCTCTGAGGAGAGCCTCATCGCCCTCCTGTATTCCTCTCCACTGTTTGTACTCTGGGCAGAAGCATTGCCATTGTTCCAGGTGCTCCCATCCTGCATCCAGTTCACCTGCACTTGAAATCCATGTTAACCCGACAGTCTGACTAGTCCACGATTTCGGGGAATGTGTTTTCTGTGTGCCGAAACTATGTTTGGGGAAAATACTGAATTAGAAAGAGATCATGTTTAATCATCCTTTTACAACCGCCTGTTGTGGTTTGCCTTACAGGACCGACTAAAGGACTGTCAGTGCATCCCTACACACAATCCTGATCCTAACCCCAAACTCTGAGGCATTGGCTCAAAGACCTGCCCCTACTCCTGACCTGACCTCTGACCCTGTGACCTCCACACCCAGGAGTGTACGTTCTTGTGGAGCAGCAAAGACTCAACTGCACACGGACAATTTCAGTTGCATTGCAGTATGACCATCTAGACTGCAGCACACACTCAAATCATGTGCAGATTTACAGGCTGTGCAGGTAAATGGTGAGATTGTGTGTCGCCCAGGTATTTTGTATGTGCTGCAAGCCACAATGTTTATAAGCCAGAGTTCCCCTTTGAAAGTCGATAGTCATTGAATATTTTGGAGAGAGAGGAGGATGAAAACTAACAAATGACATCATGCAGGTCAAGGGAGTGCTGGCTGAGGACAGAGGGGTGCTGCAGAATTGCACTGTAGGTTTGCTATGCAGCCCAGGGATAAACACCATGTGACCCGTTGAAAGCTGAAAAATTCCTCACTGCTTTTTCCCAGCTGAGCACACTCCAAGCTGTGCAGCCTCCAACACTTGGAGGTCAGATCCTTTCCCTTGACTGGGAAAGCAGTGTTCCAGGACTGGTTTCCAAAGGAATAGAATAATGATAGAAAAAGTGAAGTGAAAATCAGGAATCTGGAACGTCTGATGTTTTTAATAGGCTGGTTCATCAGAGTCATGTCTGCATGTGCCCCCTGAGGGGTTTCATGGCCTTGAGCAATTGTTTCTCTCTCTGTTTGATTTGGCAAGAGCCACCATGGCCTTGATAAGTTAATACACCTTCAGTAGAAAAATGTTAAAAACGGCACTGTCTTTGTTTCAGACACAAGAGAATGTCACCACACAGTCTTTGTCTGATAGCCCTGCCTAATCATTAATAGCCCCCGTGAGATGGGTCAGGTCATGCTGGAAAAGTTTTCTGCAGTAGCAGTAAAGTCACAGCTACTCCCAGCTGAATCTCCCAGGTCCTTTCCACTACCCAGGAAAAAAGATGAAAGCTATAAGTAAGACAAAGCCACTGCCTACTTTCATGCTATATAGAAGTAACTGTAGCAAATGTATGCATAGTTAACATGTTTGTTGTAATCTAAATAGGGCATTTCTCCCTCCTGAAGTTTACTTCTCTAAACAGCTCTCAGAACAGTGAATTCTAGCAGCATTAAGCAGCCTTATAAAACCGGGAAGTGGTAATTATGCTTAAAACAGTCCATGTGAAGTATGAAAGGATGTAATACAATGTAATAGTTCTGTTTTACCAAGGTATGCTGTGCGGAGGTAAAAGATGGGACTAAAGATGCTTCCTGGATAACATACTGTGATAACATACTGTGCTGTCACCGTTGCACAGTAAACAGAAACTTATCTGTAAGAATATTTCCCCTTTCTGACTGCAGAGAGTCTTGCAAACAAACACCATTTTCACCAATACTTTCTCTTTTATTAAAAAAACAGCTTAGTTTTGTACAAAAGGTACATATACATTTAAAAAATGCCGACATCTTAAGATTTTCTTACATAACAAATGTATTTCTTGAAAAAATATTACCAGTCCAGCTGAATAATACTTAAATCATTCTGTTCTTAAAAACTTGATTTACAAACATCTTTACTTATAATATACACTGATAAAGAGGTATATACAGACATAAGGAATCGTGCTTCAGGAAGAAAAGATGGATACATTTACAAATTTCCCTACTTCATCTCGCCAAATAGGTAAAACCAAAGTGCTTTGTATCGTATGACTTTCCAATCTGGAAGTACCTGTGCTTTGGGGCGGGGAGGGAGTATGGTGTTTTTGAGGGGCTCTCTGTGGCTTTTCCTCTCAGAGCCTGGGAATGTGCTTCTTACAGTCCCAGCTAGCAAAGCCAGCAGCCCTCGCCTCCAAAACAGGCTGCAGCGCAGGTGAAAAACACCTGGACTGACGGGCTTGTCATCACTCCAGTCTAGAGTGACGAGGAGGATGTGGATCAAAGTCAGCGGTCGAAATATTGAGAAAGCTTCAGAAAAACACCAGTACTGAGCTCTCTGGGCCATAAGACACAGGTGGGAGGAGGGATAACAAGCCCATCACCAGCACTCTCAACCGTGAAAATAACGAGAAAGCATGTTAAATAAGCACAGAGCAAGAGTAAAAAATAAAATTCACCAAGAATACAATATCATTTTCGGTTCATACAACCTACTTTAGCCAAAATGTTGGCTTACGTTTTTAGAGACGCCCCCACAATGAAAGGCGTTCACGCTTGGTGGCCCTGCAGATGGGCCGGATGTTTTTAACCAAATGTCAGGATTCCCAGTCCTTCACGTCTCTCAGACTCGCCCCCGGCTCGAACCGTGGACAGGTGCCCTAACCAGAGGCCACCAGTCTCCGCAGGATACCCGCCGCCTTCCACCTTTCCTCTTCCCACGGCGTTCCCGAAAACCTCACATTCCCAGGCCCACTTCCCCGAGCTTCCAGCCGCTGGAGTTCTTCCCGAACTTGTAAACTAGCCGCCGGCCGTCCACCCTCTCCAGGATCTCCCTCTTGTAGTAGTACCTGCAGAGGCAGACAGAGGGACAGACAGCCGGTAAGTGCCACGCTCTGCAGGACAGCTGAGCGTCCCGACAGGCCTGCCTGCCTGCAGGCTCAGCGGTTTCTCCCTGGCGTTCCTGCTGCGCAGTCAGACATCCTGTAGCTTTTTTCGCCGCTGCACTGTCTATAGGTTACAAAATCCTGCACTGGTACTAAAAACATGGTGATGCACCGGCTTTAAATTTTGTGGAATCATACAAGCAACTGTGCCAAGATGAAGACTGTGAAAAGACTGAGAAGGAGCTGCTTTCTCAGGCCTGGGAAACCCCGGGGGGGGTTCAATAAATCGGGGGCTGCAGACGGTTCCCTGTCTCTCTGCTCACCTCATGGCGCGGCTCAGCTTCTCGTACGTCATGCTGCTGTTCTTCTTCTTCTGCCCCCAGAGCTGCGCCACCGCCTCCGACTTGAGGAACTTGAAGACGCCCTCCCGCCGGTCCTCCCACTTCATCAGCCCGTTGTTCAGCTCCGGGTGGATCAGGATGTCCCGGATGAACTCCCACAGGTGCGTGCCGCGGGGCGCTGCGGGGAGACAGCACAGCCGCGGTCAGGCCCGGTCCCCACACCCCCGCCCTGCCACCCAGCCCGTCCCTGCCGCCGGTAGGCTCTCGGTGCACCAGAGCGAGGTGCTGCCAGTGCAGCTGTGCCAAGCTGCTCTGAGGAATACTAACAAGTCCTAAGATGCTCAGCTGGCTGCTTCTTGCCCAGCACTTGTTCCACCAAGGGGAACGGAGCCCAACTACCCTGGATTGTACTGTTGTGGACTCCTTTGCCTTGTGAAGGTGCTCAACTCACCATGTTTGCTCTTCTTGGTGTCCATGCAGTCCTCAGCACCTCGGCTCAGCTTCCTGGGCCTCCCCCTTCCTCTCTTGCCAGGCTTGAGCTCTGCCCTGCTGGGCTCCTGGAAACTGTCTGTTAAGGGGAGAGCAGAAAGTCAGGACACCAGCTCGGAGCTCTGTAATGGTGGCGCACAGCAGGAATCAAGCAACGAGACCCCAGCAAAGCTGACCAAAGCCACAAAACTGCCTGCCAGCACATGCATTGCCCTGTGTGCTGTCCAGGAAGAGGAGGATGTGTTTGTGTGGTGTTGTGTTGTGTCTTTTTCGCAAGTTACAGGTGTCTCAGAGGCCAGGTGAGAGGACAGCGACTCACCTTTGGCACTGGGGAGCCTCATCTCGGAGAAGTCCAGCTCGGAGTCACTTCCACCGGAGTCTGGGGAGCTGGGGAAGTTCTGCATCCCTGCAGTATAGAAAAAGTGCACTTTTCAAAACACTGAGACCTTAAATCTGTATGTGTCATAGCTGAAACTGGAGGACTTTTCTAATTGAATGCCACAGCTTTTACTGGCAAAGCCATTCTATACGTTTTGGAATAAATCTATTTTAGGGGGCACCCGCACTGCTCCAGCCTGCAGCTATCCAAAGGACACTAGGGGACTTCAGCTTCCTGAGTGAGTACTGAAGGAAGCAAACATTGACAGCCCCACACTAGACGAGATGTTGGTTTTCGTTCTCCCTGAACAGACCATTCGACACTCGCCTGCGCTGGAGCTGTCCAGGCTGTCCGGGGACGTGGGTCCAGACTCGTACCCGAGGTCGCTCCAGGACGGCAGCTCACCCATCATCTTCAGCTCACTCTGCACATCCCGGGAGGCTGGTTTGCTGAAGTCAGTGCCGCAGCCTGCAAAAACATATCAGATAAACTCTGTGAGCACAGAGGGACACGCAGCCAACACTCCCGATGTCTGAGTTCCCACCCCGATCCAGCGTATTCTAGTGTCCGCAAGGGACTCTGAGCTGTACTGAAAGTTACACTGTAGGAAAGAGCTTTGAAAACTGCCGAACAGGAGGCACTTCTTTACACAAAGGGTTGTGGGGGTGTGGAGCAAGCAGCCCTGCCACACTGTCAAAGCCGATACCCTGGTTTCTTTTAGAAAACAGATTGATGAGAGCAGATGGGCCGAATGGCTCCTCTTGTGAGGAGTTTGTGTTCAACTGTTTGTGTTCAGTTGGTACGTCAACACTGTTTCCAAGGCTGTGGGTCTCACTGGCTTGGTTTATAACAGCAATGAACTGTGGCCCGTTTGCCTTTGACTATAAACAAACAAGGAGCGCCTTGAAAAGTTCTCCTAGTGACAGTTAACCTTGGCTTTATCTTTCAGTGTGACTGCAGTCAGAACTAAGACGTCTGGCTTGTCTCTGAACGGGTGATTGGTTGACCAGAACAAACTTCTCTCATACCGGGTCCTGAAGCCACAACAACTGTAGGCAGGAGGTTGTAGGTGTCTTCGGCAAAGATTTCCGGGAGGTCAGTGAAGAGGGAGTTCAGAATGTCATTGGTGATGTCATCAACACCTGAAACAGCAGAAAGGCAGCGGTCAGAGACGGTCCCTCTTACTACAGAGCCTCTGCTGGAGCAGGAGCACCGAGTCAGACATGCTCCACTCAAGCACTTTGTTTTGCAGGTGTGTGAGGCAGGCTGACCTGTTGAGGTGATTGTTTCAAACCCGAAAGAAAAGACGTTTTGAGTAAAATGAGTCTGTTTTTTTTTTAATAAACAAGGTTTATTTCCCTGGAGCCGGGCTCCCTGTGGAGAGTTGCCCAGTTTGCACTGTGCTGTTCATGTGGACTTGAAAGGTCTCTGAGCTCTCTGTGATCCCTGAGGACACTTACTGTTTTTCGCCTTCAGGTCCTGCAGGCTGTGGTACAGTCGGTCCCCCAGTGGCCCAAACATGGAAAGCATCGTGTCCCGGGACATCTGGCACAGCACAGACCCCTCCAGGGTGCAGTAGGCCATGTTCAGGGTGCTGGCGTCGAACTTGGCCTCCTCCACATGGTAGCTGATCCACTCCAGCACGTTCTGCTTGCTCCAGAACTGCGGGTCAGTGTTGTACCACTTGCAGGGCCCTGGAAACCAAGCGCAGACAGGCCTCAGACTCCCTGTCCGAGCAGCTCGTGACCAGACACCTTCCCCCGAGCTCCGCAGCGATTTGAAACACTGAAAACACGGAGCGCTGTTCTTTCCTTGTGCTATCAAACCGTCTTTGACAAAACAGCAGTACAGACTATTGCTGGACACAAACTACTTATTAGTGAGATGCTGTGACATTGATAGAACGCAAAGTAAAAGACTCATCATACATCACTGAAAGAACTATACCTTGTGTGAAATTTAAAAACGAGTTAGGAAATGAACATTTCCAGAGCTCCGAAATCCATGCGTGTGGGCTTTAAATTCAGGGCAACAGTTATTGGAGGGGGGGAATTAATCGGGAAGATTCGTCGAGCTTATGATGGCTCTGGGCGACCGACACTTTGAACAGGAATGCTGTGTCACCAGCCTTGTGCGCGCCATCCCTAACGGCTCTGCACTCGGCTTTCCGGGCTCGATTCCAGGTGCCTTCTCCTGCTAATAAATCCCACCCTCGCCCCCCCGTGGAGACTCAGGCGCGTTAATAGCTGCGCTTTATGGTTTCGATGAAAGGCAATTTACTGGCACGCGCTTATCGGGAGCCGCTAACCTAGTTACTCAAGCTAACAGTCGCTGTGAGCAATCACGGTGGTCACGCTACCTGCGCGCTAATCGCGTCTGCAAATAATGTTTGGGGTGCTAAATGTAGTTAAGAAAACAGTGTTTTTTTCTCTCCCGTCTTTGATTTTATCGCCAGGCGCCACTGTGATAAGCCTGTTGTTCAGTCCCTGTTGGCGTAGCCGTGTTTGGTGTCTTCACCCTGTCTTACCCAGGAGCTCTGCGGGCAGCTGCGCGCTGGTCAGCAGCTGCAGGGAGTCCTTGCTGTCGCCGAGGGACAGGCTGCCCGCGGGCTGCCCGGGGTCCGAGATCTGATACATGGCGTAGTTGGCTTTGGTGAGGATGCTGCTGAGCTCGCAAGTCGCCGACATCAGTTCTTCCTTCTGCAGTGCAGCCAGTAAGAAAATCAGTTATTACAAGAATTCATACTTCATACAGTCACCGTCTCCACACCGAAGCATTTACAATAACCACACACTAGGCAGCTGAAGTACTGTTAATACACTTTACACCCGCTATTAAAGTATACTTCCAGATAATAAAATTCGCTATCAAATTCTGCCCCAAGTTTGTTTTTTCCTATTTTTTTGACGGGCTTAAAGTTTCTGCTTAAAAATACACTGATTATAAATCTGTTAATCGTCTGAAAATTATGCTCGTGCCCTTTGATCTAAGTGTTTTAAATCAATTGATGTTGGCACTACAGAGCGGACGGAACGGGGATACGGTAAATTAAACTTCTATTTCGAGAAACGCATCCAGACACTGCAATGGGACTGAGATGTCCCGGAATCGCTCATGACACGGTGCATTTTGCAGCTAAAGGAATCGCACAGGCAGACACTGCATCGTATCCCATAGCTACTGACTTCGATCTTCATAAACCCGTCGCGTAACTATTTTAGATCGTTTACAAGGTTCTGCTTTCTGGCGCAGCGACACGGACAGCGCTAATTTACATTCTCGTTCTCGGAATTCGCGAGGATTACATGTGTCATGTATTTAATGACTATTATCAGATCACATTTACATTTCACATGTACTGTGAGATTATTATCTGATTTTTGAAAAAAAAACGTTTGCAGACTACAACTCCGAATATATAACTAGTTATAAATAGTTAATACACGATAATTCCGCAATATGTGTCTATCCTACATTGTAAATTTTACATAAAAGAGCTGCGATTTTAATACCTTTGCCTGCGTACTTTTATTACTGTAATGGTGCTTTGTACAGCTTACTCAATGTCGTTTAATTTTATAGGCAAGGCAAAACTGCTGGCTTTCTTCATCTCTCCTCAAGGTAAAATCAGATTTTTTAAATATATTATCTGGAGTAATTTACAATAAGCAGCCTGAAACTTTATTTTTGCCAGATTTCTTTCTGAATCCAATATCCTAGCAGTTTGAATCCCTCTAGGATCACGAGAAAACTCAGTTCTACTTTTTGTGCAAAAGCGGACACACAGCTGCTGTACTGGAGCATGAGCTGACCCGCATTTACACACACACACAAGCAGCAGGCATTGGCATGGCAGAGGAAAAGAAACACTTCTCCATACCTGTTGAAACAGGACCAGGCGCCGGACACTAGATCAAACAGTGGGAGGTAAAAAAGCCGTTGAAGAGCGAGAGAAATAATCCAGTACAGGTGATCCCTGTGGCGTTGTTACTCCCAGATCGCTGCTGTGTTCACGGCCCTGAGTGCACCTGTTTCAGCAATACCTGCGAGGTGCCAGCGTCGCTTCCTTTATAGCAAACTGAGAGGGGTGGAGCTCCAGGTGAGCGGGGAATTCCACACCGGGCTGCTCTTCGCTGTAGAGAAGAGACATTTGCATGAAGAACAGGTGCCTGAATAGCTGTGCAGCCACACCTCCTGCACACCACAGGAGAGAAAGGGCAGGGGTAGGATTCAGGGTCTGATGTCCCCCCCCCCAGTCTGTAAAGATCTCCTCTCCTGCCAGAGACAATGCCGAGCGCGGCCAGGGGACACGCATCTGGAAACAAAGCGGATCTGGTCCATTTCCTCTGCCAGGTTCCCACCGGGCCGCAGCAGCGCTTTCTCTTAATTATTATCCCGGCTGGCCTCTCCGTGTCAAGGCCCTCTGAGCTGCATTCACCAGTTATTTCATTTCTGAGCCAGCTGCTTTCGCTGTCCTTTCTCACCTCCGCCAGCCCGCTACCACCTCTCCTGCCTCCTGCAGTTAAACTTCACAAGATGATGTCACCCTGTCAATAGAGAATGTTGATCAAGGTCCACCAGCCTGGCTGCTGTGCTGCACTGCGCTCCAGTAAGGGGGTCGTTAAAGGACTTTGATTCAGGGTGTGAAAGATGCACAACACATTGAGCACAGGGAGGATTTGGGGCTCAAACATACTGTACTTCTACTGTAAAGCAAAAATACATTTCTTATTTGTTTGCATTTACCTTAGAAAAGTAATAACGAGACAGAAAACTGGAAGGGATGCTCTATCATTTGAGGCGTTCCTGAGAAGCAGATTCCATCAGCTGGTTCTCTTCTTTCACAGTGCAGATTTGTGTTCGAAGTGCCACTATGAAATGCCCAGCACAGCCCCAGGACATCAGTAGAGCAGGAAGGTGGTGGACATAGGCGACTAGCACTGAGGGAGTCTGTGTGTTTATTTTTAGTGCTGCCAAGGGGCTCTTTCTAACTGGTATGTAAATTCCTTATTATTTCCGGAGTGAATGTTGTTGTGGCTGAGGAGTGCATGTCAGCTGTAATAGCAGTGTCAAATATTAATTAGCCCTAGTTTCTTTTCCCCTGCAGTGATTTGGAACGCACCAGCCTCTTCCAGTTTGATTCCCAACACAGAGTCTGCTGAGATCTTGTAAATGTTTATTCTAGTCTAATATGATACAAACACAGGAAAGATCTGCAATACACAGTGAATCACAGCCACAACAAACACCAAGCCTGGCCAGGCTTGAGAAACCAGAACACCACGAGAACCAGTCAGCACAACCTACTGGGGCACGTTTCCTTCAGGGCTTGGTTGTGAAGAATACACATCAGCCAGTCTTATCTAAAAGGTATTTCTGAGTTCGCTGTCAGGGAATGGTAAAAATTTCCTTTGGCCGATGCGGCGAAGGCACAGAATCCTGAGGTACAGTAAAAGTTGGGACACAACCGGCTAGTCTAGTCAGTACAGCGCAGTAACCAGAGAAACTCCAGGGGTTTTGTAAGCAGATTCCTAGTCAATGCATCTGATGTTTAACCAGCATTCAACCCTGAAGACCCCCTGGGAACAGGAGGGTCCATTGTGTGCATTGCGGGGGCAGCAGACAAAAAGACAAGTTTTTCCAGTTTCCGCAACACTGACTCAATGAGCCTGAACAATAAACAAGCAGCACTGGCTACAAACAAGCAGAGCTGGCTGCTCCGGCAGGCTACTCACCTTGCACTGCGTCTCCCCTGTCCCGACATGAGGAGACAGCAGGAGCGCGCTGATCTGGGCAGTGCAGGTCCTAGGAGGGACATAGGGGCTTGTGTGTGTATGTGTGGGAACAAACGTCTCATCATCACATTTTCTCTTTTTTATAATTGTTTACAAATGAGTAATGTATTTTTGCTTTAAAGGTGAAGTTTGTTTTAGACCAGAGCGATCATCAGTGTTGTTGAAGCCTGCTTTTTGCGAGCATTCACGATTAATCAAACAGCCAGGCACACAAGATTAAGAATGAATTTGTCTGATTCATGTATCCAGATTGCCTTACATTTAAACAGCTGGGCATTTCGCTGGAGCAGCCTGTGTGAATGACCTCACTCAAGGTGCAGAGGCAAGGTCCCACCTGGGGGTTGAACCCATGGCCCTGCAGTTGGAAAATTCAGACCCCTGACCCTCCTCCATGCTTCAGCCTAAATATGGGCCCAATAGATTAGTCACCTGTCTTGGGTTTGTAACCCCAAATCACAATCTCCCTGACATCACCAGTTAGTCTGACATCTGCCGGCGATGAAACCAGCCCCTCAGGAAGACTGTCCGTGAGAGGAGCGAGGGCAGAGCTCCTCTGATACTCACGCACACACTCAGTCCCCAGCACAGCGCCGCTGTGCCACAGCGGACATGACCACGGCAGCACTGTCCAACAGCCTGTTTTAGAAAAATAGGCTGCTTGTGTAAGACGTTTGGTAGCCAGTACTGAGGAGTAACATAACCTGAGTAACGCACCTACAGTAGTACAAGAAAGTGGGTGGGCAGAATGGTGGCACCGTGGTTAGCATTGCTGTCTCAGAGCTCTGGGGCCCTGGCTTCAATTCCTGGGGTGCTCTCTGGAGTTTCTATGTTCTCCCTGTGTTTATGTTGTTTTTTTTACCCTGTGTTCACTTGGGTTTCCTCTGTGTGCTCTAGTTTCCTCCCACAGTCCAAAGACATGCTGGTAGGTTATTTAGTTTCTATTTAGTTTTGGCCCTGCTGTGAGTGTGAGCACGTGCGTGTTTGTGTCTGTCT
Organism: Atractosteus spatula; assembly: GCF_055471065.1. Lineage (NCBI taxonomy): Eukaryota > Metazoa > Chordata > Actinopteri > Semionotiformes > Lepisosteidae > Atractosteus > Atractosteus spatula. The sequence goes on along the minus strand of NC_142712.1, from coordinate 42,929,927 downwards.
GCCCTTTGATGGACTGGCGTCCCGTCCCGTCCTTCGGTTTCCCCACAACCCTGAAAGAGATGAAGAAGTTGGAAAATAGAGGGATGGAGGAAAGTGGGTCTTTCATTCCAAATCCTCCTTGGCTTTCAAAAAGCGGAGGTATGGGTATTGGACCTCAGGGAAGGATTGGTAAGGTGCAGGAGTGCAGAGTGAGCTCATGGTAACACAGTGACATCGCTAGCCAGGCTGTCAGCCATTACAGCAATAACAAACAGTACGTTTTGTGGAGGATACAATGAGAACTGCAATTACAAACCCATGCATTAAAATTATTATTAAACCTGAAGGAGATGTATAACAAAGCAAGAAATGAATAAAATTGTGATATGATCATATTAAATATCGTATCATTTTAAAACATTAAGCTTTGGTGAGTGACATAGCTGTCTCACAATGCGGTCACTTAAATTTAGAAAGATTCCAAATAAGGCACACTCTAGATGGCATTATAGCTCAGGTTTCAGCTATAATTAAGGAACAATATAACTTGCCTGATTGCATTGTAGAGATAATCCTGCCTTTGTGACGTAAATTCTTAGAAAGTTTGCTTGAGACTTACAATAAACAGCACTTAGATTTTCTCATAAGACAAGAATGAGGTAACAGGTGTGCCGTGATCTTTGACCGGATTTGTGCTGCCATCTGGTGTTTGTAAGCAGTCCTGCAGCCATACTGAGGCGGTGAGAAGTTGCATTGAGTTTGCACTTGAGCTAGCCCGCTGTAGACGTGCGGGTGTCTTGTTCTTCCATCTCTGCAGGCTGCACCCCAGGCTGCAGGGTTCAAGAGAAATGTCCTTTAGCAGTCCAGTATGGGTTTTGCAGACTGGTGCTCTTTGGTCTGTGTTCTGTGGAAGTTTGAAATATTACAGTGAGCAGTTTGGTCTGTTTTCTGAGTGTGTGTAAGTCTGTGTGTGGGGCCACGATGTGAGAATGTGCCCCTTGTGAAGACAGAAACTGCAGACAGACAGATAACATGTAAATGCCCTTTTTATAAAACAAACAGCATCTGCTTTTAAACCTTGAAAGTGTCAGAAATATCGGTTTCAGTGCCGGGAGCTGTGCGCTGTTCGCACGCGCCACCTGCAAAAGAACAAGCAGAGGTCAGTTCCAGGCTGAAAGGCAGTGTTTTGTCTGTGGTGCCTTCTTCAGGTGTGAGAGAGACAGCATGTACAAGGCATGAGGGAGCAGGGGAAGATGGGCTTCCCTTCCTCACCCCTCATCACGCCCTGACAGTGGTGGATGGACTTTTCTGAGCAAACAAGCTCTTGCTGGGAACCTGGTTTGTGCTGCAGCCTGTTTCTTTGCCCGTTAAGTTCACTTTACCTGGGCATTGTTCCCTTTTAATTGTTTTCAGCCCATAAACATGTCAATTGCCTCTTATTTATTATGCAGAATGTAGCAATAACGGAACAGAGGGATGAAAGCTTCAGGTCATTCAACGCAGACTGTTGATTGCTAGCTGGTGCTACTTTGACTTTTGCTGATTAGACAAATGTAGCTTCTGTTTTACGATAACCAGATTGATCAGTAACTGCTGTAACCCTGTGGCTCCAGAGTTAAAGATGCATGTTCATGGAAGTTAGAGAAGGGGTCCCCAATCTCAGCCTTGGGGACCCCCATGCCTGCTGGTGTCTGTTCCTCCTGAGCTCTCACTACATCAGTGAACTGGTAATGGGGTTCATGTGAGCTTCTTAATTGTTTTTAGCCCTTCATCAATTTGGAGGTTGTTCATCAAATACTGCGTTTCATTCACTTGCAAGATCTCCAACTTCTGAATAGATTTTTTTCTGCAAAGGTTCCAATCAAGAGACATGTTAATTCAGTTAATGATTCAATGAAGTAACGATGTTAGTGGGAGCGAAGAGCAGGCAGTGTGGGGATCCCTAGATCTGGTGTGGAGTACCTGAGTTAGGGAACAGACACCCCAGGGACCCCTCTTCCTCGGCATTGGGTTCATCACTGTTCCAGTAGGTGTTTTTATTGACTACAGAAGAGACTTTACAAACAAGAGGAGGCCATTCTTACAATCTTAGGTTTTGTAGTTCCTCGAAATTCTGTTCATGAAGAACCTTATTTTGGTATGTGATTGATTTCTGTTAATTAGTACTGGGTGCTGCAGTCCAGAGGCGATTCCATAACCCTGGCAGTGCTCTTATAAGAAGATAGCATTCAGGCTGGAGCCCTAAAGCCTTTACAGACTCCTTACTCTGCTCAAACACTCTCCTCACCAGGATCCAGGCTTGTCTGGTCGTGTGACTGGAGCCATACCTCCTGCCCTGGCTTTTCTGACAACTGACTCTTCCATTCACTATTTTTCTCCCAGATCCAGCTTTAGGGTCCCCTCACCCACACCACTCCGAGATGTCACAACCCTCCTGTTTCACACATAGCTCTATTGTCACAAGGCAGCAATTAGGAGCCCTGGAATGCGGTGCTGCCAGTTTGTATGCTAGAGGTTTTTTTGGCCCCTCTGGCATTTAGGAAACGAGACAAAGCAGGGGAAATTTTCACGGTGTCATCAGCTACTCCTTTCTCTGCATAGCTAGCTGGGTTGGGCTAAGTTTCCATTACAAGCCTGGTAAAATGGGGGGAATCAGAAGACCTTCACACGGGTCAGAGGACCTGGACACTGGCCAAAGGGCCTGCAGACAGGTCAGAGGTCTCACACAGGTGAGAGGGCCTGTACATGGGTCAGAGGACTAGCACACAGGTGAGAGGACCTGTACATGGGTCAGAGGGCCTGCACACAGGTGAGAGGACCTGTACATGGGTCAGAGGACTAGCACACAGGTGAGAGGACCTGTACATGGGTCAGAGGACTAGCACACAGGTGAGAGGACCTGTACATGGGTCAGAGGACTAGCACACAGGTGAGAGGACCTGTATATGGGTCAAAGGACCAGCACACAGGTGAGAGGACCTGTACATGGGTCAGAGGGCCTGCACACAGGTGAGAGGACCTGTACATGGGTCAGAGGACTAGCACACAGGTGAGAGGACCTGTACATGGGTCAGAGGGCCTGCACACAGGTGAGAGGACCTGTACATGGGTCAGAGGACTAGCACACAGGTGAGAGGACCTGTACATGGGTCAGAGGGCCTGCACACAGGTCAGAAGAGCAGCACACAGGTGAGAGGACCTGGACACTGGTCAGAGGCCTCACATGATCTCACATGATCTGCACTGACACCCTCTGATTTTCTAATATGGATAGAGTTCTCTGGTGTCTGAAGCATTGTGTTCAGCTTAATTGTTTTTATTCTGACATTTTCTGCAGGACTGTATATGCTGCCTGTATCCTCACTGTGAATTAGGACACTGCAGCACACAGCGCCATCATCTAGTTCACTTTCAAATAGGAGCTAGGGCCAGACGATAAACTGCTGGAAATGGCTGGGGCTGAACTGCAAAGAGCTCGGCAGTCGATTCAGATGGCACCGTCCGGGCAGGATCTGCCCAGTCCTGCGTACCCCGTCTGTGTTCTTCAGGGTTGTTTTCCTCGTCAGATCGCCAACAGCCTGCGTGTTGTGAACCCTCAGGAATGACCAATAAAGCAAGGAGGCCTGAGAGGAAAACAACTGGAGGCCCCTGGCTAGTGACAGGACATTCCTGGGTGTTTCCAGCTCTTGTTTTCTCTCCCTTCCCTCATGCCCTTCACTGAAAAGGTCAGCGAGGGGTTTATTGCCAGTCTGTCTCCCCTCAGTGAGTTTTTAAGCCCACTCTGTTAAAGCTTAACTCTCTGGTGCCCTGGGTGAGTCACCACTGGGCAGGTGCCACTCAGTTTCAGGATAAAGACTGAAGACATTACCGGCTCTGTAAAACATTACATTACATTCTGTCAATGTTTGGCCGAGGAGACTCCCAGTGGGGTCCGGAGCAAGAGGGTGTTTTCATGGGCTTGGCATCGGTAAGTGCCAGACCTGCCAGTCACCCAGAGCCTGGAACAGCTGTGGACAAACAGGAGCAGCCCAGCAAGTTCCCACTGTTAGCAGTTGGACTGCCTCGGAGTATTTCCAGCTCACTGAGTTCCAGGGAATGATGTCAGGAACTTAAGCAGGTTTGTGGGGCTTGTGGTCACACAGTGCACAGGGTGTGTTTTTAAAGTTTTTTACATAAATTCCCTCTCTTCCACCTTCTAGTGCCAGGAAAAAAGCTCAATCTCAGAGAGGCGTTTCCTTCTTTCAAAATCTATCAAGAGCACACTTTGTATGTTTAATGAAATGGATAATGGATTCAAATAGGTAACTGGGACTTTGGAGGGTTTGAAAAGTCAGTAGTGGGGCTTTGGTAGTTCTGTGTTTTTTTTTTGTAGACAGAACAACTTGTGAGAGTTTTTCACTGAAGCACAGACATCTTGACAGTGACCTTTCTGGGTAGAGTCCCAGTCCAGGAGAGAGACAGGGTGACTCAGCTCTATAACTAAACTGAACCTGTTTGTCTTCACACTGAGGGGACCAGCAGAGACACCAGTAAAACTAAACGATGAGGACTCTATTCTCAGGAAACTAGTGAGTTATAAGGAAATGCACAAAGTGGTGCAGTTTATGAATTAGGAGATTCCTTAACTGCACAGTACTATACTATGTTATCACTACACATGTGCATTCCTGTCTGGTCTTAATCCAGACAGGATGAATGAAAGTGACTTTTTTGCTCTTCCAGTGTAACGAAACCTTCACCAGCGCAATAACAAGTACCGAAGCAGTGGAAACAGAGCTGCAGCAGGTGGCTCAGGTCTGTTCTTATCTGATGCTGTGGTTTTGCGGACAGGGAGATTTGATCTAATTGGATTACCTGGGAACAGGTCAGGCAGTGTGCACAATTCAGGACACACCGGTTTGGTTATCACATTCATCTCTTCACCTTTTCTCCGCTGGCGTCACAAGGAGTGTCGGGACGCTGTCCAATACACCCCAGTGGCTGGCCAGGCCCCGTGTGGCAGTCTGTCTGCTCCCAGGGTGTCTGGTGGATTTGTTCAACTCACTGCGTCCTGTTGAAATCACTTGTGTAGCAATTGCCCTGCAAAAAGAAAACCAGTTTTACACAGTTAGCAGAAATGGCGTTTGAACCTCCCGGGATGATCCCTGAGGCCTTGCCCCCGGCTCGAGAAGTCTCAGCTTGGAGCCAGATGAGGGTGGCAGTCAGGGGGGGCAGGAGACTCAGGGTATCACAGTGCTCTGTGGTAAAAGCAGAGCAGGGCCTTGATGGGAACAGCATAGAGAAGGAGTGTGGGGAGGCGGGACACGAACATGGGAGAGCATCCCCCAGGCACTGAAGGACTGTACCAGGACGCAGGGCGGGTCAAACAAATCGCACCACATTCTTCTGCGTGTTCTCAGCAGTCGCCACTCCCCTCCTCCCCTCCTCTTGGCACGGCAATTCCACTTAATCTCCTGTGCATTTAGTGTAGCTCTCGGCTGCTGTTTTCCCCTTGGTGCTGCGAGGAATTATGAGATCATTTTATTTCCTTGTGTTGTGTTCTGGAAACGGTCTGAAAATAGCAGGCACGTCCTGCTGAGTGAGTAAGCAAACGTAAAAAAGAGCAATCAGGCCATCCCTCCTCCCTCAGACTGTAGTTCCAAAGCTGTGCCTTTCAGTCATGGCTTTCATGAGTATGACCAAAACTATGAGCATTAAGATAATAAATGATAACTAGCTGTTACATACCATAGAATAGAAGAAAGTGGAGGGAAGAATATGTTTGTGGTATTTAAATAATAGGAGAGGCAGAGTTTCTACTAACTAAAAAGCACCTACATCCATAATTTGCAGTAATATCTATAAAAATAGTGTTTAACCGACAGTAATCTTTAACATTCGCTGTGAACAAAGGGTGTGTCTTTGTGCAGAGCTCTCTGTGTGTCCCAGGTGTGGGACAGGCTCTGTCACCCCGCTGTCTGTGAGGTCAGCCAGTGCTTTCCTGAAGATGCTCTTCCTGGTTCACCTCCTGCACGTTCTTGACCCTCTGGTCTGAATGCAAACAGAACTAGTGACGGCTTCATGCACGTTGATTGCTCTGACATCACCCAGCAGAGGAGTGTGTCTAACGCTTGCTGAAAGCAGTTAATATTTAAATATCTCAGTCTGACCTTGTTTTACGGAATAAATTATGGCTTACATGATTATGCGTCATACACAGACCCAACGCTGCTTTAAATTAGGAGTTTATAGCACTAAGCCATCTCACCACCCAATCTCACACCCACGTATTTTCCACAGTGAGCAAAGTGCCCTCTCTGTGGCCAGGTTATGTGTTCAGTTTGCCCACAGCGGAAGCTGAAGAACCTTGTGTGGTAACTGTAGGGACAGTGGCGCAGTGAAGTGACTATTTAACCAAATACAGACTGTTCTACTGTTCTGGGACTATAGCTCCTATTGTAACAGGACTGTTCTACGCTACTGGGACTGTAGCTCCTATTAATAACAAGACTGTTCTACTGCACTGGGATTGTAGTTCCTATTGTAACAGGACTGCTCTAATGTACTGTGACTGTAGCCCCTATTGTAATAGAGATGTTCCAAGTAACACTGATTAGGCTACTAATTGTGCATAACTATGATTTGTTAAAATCTATATTAATTAATAAACCGATGTCATTTAGACCACGTGCAGTGCAGCACTGCTGAATCTCAATAATTGAAGTGGTTTAAAATAAGTCTGATCAGATCAACAGAAGAATTCTGTATGACATGCAAACACAAAGTTACCGCATCGCCACCTTGTGGTCACTCAGCCTGAGTCAGGCGTCTTTGAAGTGACCCTACTTCAGCCAACACATGCTCCCTGCAGCAATCCCTTTATACCACTAAGGGGCAGAGCTGCACTTTGAATTTCAGAAGGGGAAGGGAGATTTATTTCAATTTCAAATGAGACGGACTTTCTGCTGAAGTTTTGACACATGCACAAGCGGACAGAACATGTGTTTTCCTGGAATGTTTTATTTGCACTCTCCCCACAAGAGCCGTTTTGTTTTTTGGTGAAAAACAGCCCAGTGCTGAAGCAGGCGTAGGTGGAGATGAGAGAGTCCCATCAGGGGGAAGAAGAGGTCTGATTATCAATGTGGTTTTGATGTGGTAGAAAAAAAAGATTGAATTCACCACAGGCATAATTCAGCTGCTTGTGAATTGGAGTAGGGTGCCTGCTGTGTGTCCATGTGGCATTCTGAGCTTGCGACCTGGGCCGGGGGTGGCTGGAGACCCACCTCGCGTCCTGACAGCCTTCGAGCTGCAATAGCTCTAGTCAGCCAGCGAGGAGAGGAGGAAACCGACTCAGACAGGAACCTCTATTTCTAACAAAACAGAACAGGCAGCCGTCCAGTCTTTAAAAATAGAGCAGGCTCTGGAAGACGATAAGGAGCGCGGCCTTCCTGACGAGCTCGTGTGCCCTGTCTGATAACGGCTCGCTCCGCCAGACTGGAGCGGGCCGCGTCGGGCTGGGCTGAGTAGGAGGAAGTGTCCCCCCGCGCAGCAGGGTGAGAGTCCTGCCAGGCACCTGGATGAGCTGTGAGTTTTCACTAGAGGAGTAGGAGACAGCACACCTACATAATCACAGGCCGGGCATCTGAGAGCAAGGGTGGAGCGGGAGTAGAAGTGGGGTCTGGTGGGTATTTGTAAGGGGAGAGTAGGAGTGGGGTCTGGTGGGTATTTGTAAGGGGAGAGTGGCAGTGGAGTTGGGGGATATTTGAAAGGGCGGAGTAGGAGTGGGGTCTGGTGCGTATTTGTAAGGGGACAGTAGGAGTGGGGTCTGGTGGGTAGGTGTTGTAAGGGGAGAGTGGGAGTGGGGTCTGGTGGGTAGGTGTTGTAAGGGGAGAGTGGGAGTGGGGTCTGGTGGGTAGGTGTTGTAAGCAGGACTAGCAGGACTTCGTGGCACAACGGTAGCGCGTCTCACTCCAGATCAGAAGGTTGCGTGTTCAAATCACGTCGAGGTCAGGCGGTACTTTCTGCAATTTCCCTCACGGGATCAATAAAGTATCTATCTATCTAAGGGGACAGTAGGAGAGGGGTCTGGTGGGTATTTGTAAGGGCAGAGGGTGGGTATAGAGCCCTGATAGGGACTCACCCTGGGCCCTGGGTCCAGAAATTGATTCCCCTCGCCCTGTCACCTTGTGATTCCTGGGGAGGCCCAGTGCTTTATCCTGGTACTTGGAGCTCAATCACCCTTGGCATCAGCCCCACAGCACAGGGGCAAACTCCAGAGTGTCCCAGACAGATCCCTGTCCGATAATTCCCAAACCCCTGTCCTGATGGATCCTTCTGGACTTTGTTCTGACTGCATTCTCTAGTACGTAATTGAACTGATTATTGACGTGTTTAGATCTTTCCCATTGTCTTCAGCTATCAAATAGATTGATGCCACTGTATGAGTGAAAACAGTTTTCATGCAACCAGCCAAAGGTGTTGGTAAGGTAATGGCTTTATGAGTCCTGTATCTGCGAGAGCCTGGGGACTTCCTTTTCCTGTCATCAATATCTAAACAGCAGTCATGTCAAGAGCAGCACGTGAGAGCAGTGACTGTGCTCAGGCTAATCATTGCTCATACCCCCACAGACACTACCCTCTGCTTCAGGGAGAAATCTTTGTTTACAAAGTGGGAAGTTTCAGGAATTTGCTTCTTATCAAGTCAATAAACTCCTGATGGGCTCCTTGGCCTGACTGTCTTTCACAATCCAGGCCGGCAGCAGTGAGACTTTGGAACACAAGGTGGTGAGTAAACACACTGATCTGAGTCCCACACAAGGGGCACCTCTGTCCAGCAGGCCTGCCTGCGGCTGTGTGAGAGAAGAAAGGCGGGTTACAAAGACAAGGCAAGCCAAAGGAAGGGATAAGTAATAGGTTTATTCCATGCTGAAAAAAAGAAGAGAGAAAAAACACAACATTTCGGCCGTGGAGAAGGCTCCACGGCCGAAATGTTGTGTTTTTTCTCTCTTCTTTTTTTCAGCATGGGATAAACCTATTACTTGTTCCTTTGCAGCCTACGCATGCTGACGCAGCTACCCACCTGAACTACAAAGGAAGAGATGAGCAGTAAGAGGGGTTATATAGGATACCTTGTGGGAAAGAAAGGGCTCCAAGAGGAAAACTGAACACTGATATAAAATGCCCTTACATATAGCAAAGCTGGGATGCGGTGCCAAGCAGTGGCGAACAGTGACATTGTGTCAGAATGGGATGGGGTGAGCCCACTCACACCAGGAGGATTCCCTTTCCACAGCAGGTTCAAGCTCTGTGCTCCACTGAAGTCCCTTTTACGGCGTCTTCAGCGGTCACAGCTGCAGAGTACTTCAACACTGACACTGAGCCAAATCGCCTTTTTTGGTGCCTCCACCAAAATGTTCTGGTTGAAGGCAGGGGGTGGAGGGGTAGCTGCTGTGACCCCGCACCCTCCCGACCTCATTAATTCCCCCTGAGTGGAGCAGACCAGTGATCAGAAACAGACGAGGGAGTAATTGTGTAACTGGAAATCTGGAGCACCTGACAAAACACTCCAATGAGCTGCGCAGCTGAAGCAGGAGGCCCTGTGCTGTGGGGGTACTGCGGCTCGTACTGCCCTTTCTGCTGGATCTCTGTGAGATACATTGCGGGCCGTATCCTTAGCTGTCCCCAGCTCCCTGTGCTCTCGGTCTGTGCTCTTTCCATTACACTGCAGTTTCTCAATGGTGCTTGAGCATTGCTCACATTTTCACAACAGTTAATATAAACATCAAAAATGCAGGGCACCAGCTCAATAGTGTATTGTCAAGTGAACATGCAACTAGAGGGACTGTGAGGTTGCCTTGCCTGGACATGCTTTCACAAGGTACCTTGTCATTTTTTTTCTGGGCAGTGCCCCCTCGACATACAGTCAATGGTGGAAATTCTTGCACTACACACCTGGTAAAGAATGACGTTATCCCGAAAGATTCCTCTAAATTAAGCTTCCGTTCAGCAGTGAACACACTCCTGTTGCCAGCTGGGGGCGTTGCTCCACTTTGTAAACAAATACAGTAAAGTAAAATATTGATAGACAAAAGTACTTTCACGTACAGTGAGACAGTGAGGAAATGTGACGCATAATTACATGTCTGTTCATGCTCATGACAGATGCCATAGAGGAATGAGATCTGCTTAGGTCTGTCCAGCCTCCAACTCTCACTCTCTCAGATCTGCTAGTTTTGCCAGGCCTGTGCAATGCTGGCATTGTGCTGTGATTTTGCTGAGCTTTCACAGTTCTATTGCGCTTTGCTCTGCTCTTGCTATGGTACAGCACAGCCTGGTACACTTTTATTAAACTCTGAGCTAAAAGAAGTACTTCTACTAACTCCAAGTGGCTGCCTCCATGACAGACTTTTTGCTACCACATGCTTTAGCTATTGAAACTGTGAGTGGGTATCTGCTCTGGTGTAACAAGCCCACTGCCAAGACAGTGAAATCGGACTGATTCCTCATCAGCTCTTTGCACCTCGGCCCCCACAGTGGGTTCCTCTGCAGCCAAGTTCTGCTCTTTCCCAGATTAACTCGGTGATTAGCGATCTCTCCTTTCACGCCTCAGCACCCTATCTCTCTCACTCGCTGCACTTTCAGGGAGCTTATCTCAGCCTGGCGTTCCTGTTATCTCTCCTGTTAGCTCTCCACAGTGGGCACTGGGAAGACTGGCCAGGCCTGTTCCACGCCCTCAGTACGGCCTTGCGGCTGGAGCCCTTCGCCTCTGCAGTGAGCTGTTCCTTACAGGAGATATATTATTGAAGGCGAACTTAAAGCTTCCCAGTTATTTTGGCCAGTCCTGTTTCTAGAAATCACCCCCTGTCACTGTGATGTACCCTCCCAGTCCCTCGGCTCGCCGCAGAAGCTCTTGTATCCATGCAAGCAGAATGAGGAAGTGAAGACTCCTGGCCTGTCTGCTGCTGAGCCACTCATCTTCTGACAGATCAAAAGATCTGCAATGATGCACGAGGTTTCGCGCCACCTGGGGGAGAGGTGCTTTCCCTGCTGCTGTTGTCAGGTGTGGCTGAGTACCTAGGTGCAGCCATGTGTAATCCCTGGCCTGACCCCTGTGTTGGTGCTGGGGCTATTGAGCTTTGTCACCTGGAGAATTCTGGTCATGTGTGGTGACCCAGGCTGGATCTGCATCGCTCGACAGCTCCAAAGACCTGGTGCTCTAGCACAGGAAGCCGCACAGTGCTGCCGCTGCTGCAACCGTCACGCCTCCCTGACAGAGGAAACACCTGTAGACCTGAATCGGGTGCTAGCATGAGGCGCCCCCGGCCGGCGCTGAGGAGACCTCCCTGCTACTCTGACATGAATGCACAAGGCAGGCGCTCGGCTCAGGCTTCAGGCCCTGCCTGGGCCCCTGGGACAGCCAGTGAAGGGAAAAGGAAATCCCATTATAGCGGCTGGCCAGAGGCTGACAGCAGATAAGGCCTGGGTCCTAACCCTTTGTAAGGCCTGGGAGCTTCCAGCTTCTGTGCACTTTATTCCTGCCTGTAGCACTAACACACCCCTCTCTGCCTACAAGCCTGTTAGGCATTTAAAGTGACCGCAGACTAATAAAGAGCTCTAGCTTATCACTCATTTACATACATATGTTTCTGTTGATTCCTTCAGTCCCTAGAAACCAGGCTTTCCAATATGCAATATAATTAAAAACATTTGTCACGTCATTAACATGCTTTTTCCTTCTGCACTATAGAGTGAGTTCCTGTCTCATTCATAGCCTCATTCATAAAGAGTTCAAAAGGCAGCACCAATGATTCTTATTCTGATGGGATTATCATATAATGACATTTTAAGCGAGCTTGATCTCTTCAGCCCAGAACAAAGAGATTCAACTACATAAAACTGAGAGCAATATTTAAAGTATATTGGATTAAAAGAGATGTATTCACAAGCCTGTTTGTTTACAATATCAGAGGGCTGCTTCACATCACCACAAGTTTTGTTACCTTGTTCACAGACAATGATGGCAATACGGCTCTGTGAATACCTGGAAATGTAGTTTATTTTGTGACTGTAAATGGGAGGTTTTACATGTTGTTACCGTGTACATTTTACTTTCATAGTGGTTTGAATTGCTAATTCTTTCTAGCCCTGAAGTATGTTTAAATATGTTACACTCTCTAATTTGGGGACTAAAGAAAGAAGAACATCACCAAAAACAGCAAAACTCTCAGCTCATCCCAGGCACCCTCACACCCTGATGATAAGAAAGAGCAGCCTGTTGTGAGCTCGTCTGGGTACAGCCCTGCATGATGCATAAGGCCAACCTGTCAGATGTGTTCGTACTTGTACATTTGTGTGTCACAGCCCTTTATCTCTGTTCCATTACAGCTCGCTCCAGAGGAATTTCTGTATGTAGCACAACTCTGCTTATTCATAGCATAGATGCATGAATATCACAGCTTGCAAAAGCTTGGGAAGATCTTGAATACTTGAACATTTCAGAAGTGTGATTGATTGTGTCTGATTGCACCTGGATGGTGGAATACAGCTCAGTCATCGTCATCTTTGGGTGTTATAGCACTGAAATAAATTAGCTCTAATATAGCATCAGCAGTTTTTTTTAGGTCAATGAAAAACAGAACAAAAGCCATACTTGATTATTTTGCCAAAGCATCATGTAATTTGTTTCTCTGGTGACATGAGGCAGATGCAGGGCAAAATGTCATTTTTTCCATATGAGAATGGATTTTTCCCTCCCAGAAAACTCAAGGCAGCAGGGATCCAGATTACAAATTGAGAAACTGACATTACAACAACACCAGCAGCTCCTCACACACCAATGACTATTTCCTTCCACAGATAAAAAGCTGTGGCTCAGGAGCAGTGTAATCTCGTTTACATTTGTCCCTTTCATGACATAGACAGGCTGTCCAGCGCAGTACGGGCTGCACCTCTGTGCTTGGCTCTTACTGTCCTCTCTGGGCTGGACAGCCTGGGAGGAGGAGACAGCGGATCCAGGCATCTGACTGCAGCTTATTAAAAAACGGGATAACTTCTTAAACATCTGCATTGTTCCTGTGACAAACCTGAGCCCTGCTGTCTGGAAAAGGCAGTGTGAACTAAACACTTCATGTGACCTCAGCTAGGGTTTCATTTAAGACATGTGGTTTGCAGAAAAAACAAGGAAGCACTCGTGCTCACGATGTGTGTGATTTTCAGGAATATTAATAATGCACTGAATTTCTAACCATAATCCTTGTGAAGTTATCTTGTGTGTGCATTCCTGCAGGTTATTTCTGTTAGGTCTTTTAATGACTGTAGGAGCGGGTTTCCACAACAGATTTAACAGACAGAAGCACCCACTAACACAGCAGCGTTTGGAAACCAGTTAAAATTTCTTCATTCCTGTGAAGACATGGACACCCTCTATAAAAGCACACCACAGCAAAATTAGAGCAAATGTAACACTGCACACTGCACAGAGGAATTTTGTTCAAACTCTTGTAAAACACATGGAGGTACAGAAAAGCCTGCTACAGACCATGAGGAACCAAGGAAGAAACAATCAAATACAGGGGACAATGGCAGAGACACCATGCACCTTGACTGCATCACTGCACTCTCTTAAGGGATGACAGAACACAGGCAGTACATGCAGCCTGCATCTCCTGCTTTCTTATACACTGATGGCATGTGTGTGTGTGTCCACATTCATGTCAAATCACGCACAGAGCTAGGGAAAGTATCCAGATGTCTTCAACTGCAGTGAGAGTACTAGTAGATAAATTTAGCACCTTACAGTATTTTAGCAGAGAAGCTCAGAAGGCCCACAGAAACCACAGAGACACGCAGTCTTCCTGTTCCCTGAGGTGGGCAGGCTCTGGCAACACTGCTTTGCTCTCTTCTCACACTCTCATGCACTCAGACAGAGCGTCACGCTCGCTACCTCAGAGCTGAGGCACACCGAGGAGCACAGATCTGGGCAGGCGATGCCAGGGGTTCTCACCCGGGCACGGTGCGTGCTTGTGCAGGGTGGGCACCATGCCTGCCCCAGGGTGGAGGTCTGAAGATGCCTCTGGAGCAGAGCAAAAGAATAGCCAGACAAAACCTCCCAGTACCCTGCTGGAATTGTGCTGTGCCTGGGAAGAGCTCGCAGCGTAGCCAGTCCAGATCGGTGTTCTTGCACGGCCCAGAGAGTGAGTATGAGTTACAGAGACATTCTGGGCCTCCTCCTCAGTATATATTGTATTTCCACTTTGCAATCTACAAACATCCTTGCTGATGTTTTCCTCTGCTGCCTATCTTTTCTTTCTTTGTTTCCTGACTCGGCGCACTTACAGTAGATTCTGCTGTTAAAGAGCCTGGCCTCCTGCCCCCTCCTGTGCCAGGAGCAGGAATTCCAGGCTGCCGGAGCTCCAACCCTCAAGAGCAGCTGCTGTGGACAGAGCAGGCCAGGCCGGGCCTCTCTCTCTCCCTGCCGCACTCCAGGCCAGCCATGCAGGGCACCTTCTTCTTTACTCTGGCAGCAGTACAGAGGAATCTGGATGTGGGAAATTTCAGCCTCTGCCCCACTCAATAATTCAAAACCCAGCTGGATGTGCCTGGGCTGACAGATTGCTCTGAAAGTGTCACAGAAAAACTTTTTCTTAGCCCTTTTTTTTGTTCTCCAGAGTAAATGTTTGCTCTAGATTTTTTAAAAGTGCAGCACATTCAGATGTAGTCAGACGCAACATGCAGTTTATGTGCAGAAGAGAAATCAGAGGGATGTCATTTCTGATCTGTGAAAGCCGACCACGTTGTGACCTCTCTCCATGCCCAACACCAGTCTAGTAGAGGTGGCAGGCCTGGCTGTGCTCTTCAGTCCTCCCTCCTCCCAGAGCCTCACACACACTGGAGGTGCTTGTCTAAGCTGCACGTCTGTGGGATCGGATCTGAGAATCACCCTCTTCTCTTGGTGGGAATGAACAACAAACCTGATGATTAGCCAGCTGCCAACACTGGATTTTGGAATTAAAGGCAGTGCTGACACACTTACAGCTGCCTCTCCGAGCTCCAGAATAGCAGAGCCCAATTTTAGTTAATCATTTTGCACATGACAGCCCTCAGTAAACAGCTATGCGCTCTTTATGTATAATTGATCTGAGAACTGTGCACAAACCAGTCAATGCCTTAATCCTCAGCAGGCCCAGATAAGCTCATGAAAGTTTCTCTGCATGACATTTGCAAGCTCATATTGTACACACTTTCACAAAACACTTTCAGAATTACAACCACATAAACACATATTCTGTGGTAGAAACAGCTGTCCTGGATCACAAAATTGAATCTGCAGCAAAATCTACATCACAGATCTACAGCAAAATTGAAGCAAGTCTGCTGTAAAGTGACTCAAGTGAGGTGGGCTATGAAATATTTGATTTCTTGCTCTACCAAGATCATCTGCATCTACCAAGGGTTTGTATATAATGTGGGATTTACTGTATATAATTTAAACCATTCCCACAGGTCAGTCATTGGGGCTCATGACGTCTTTTTCAAGGAAATATTTTGGCTCACAGGAGACACAGCTGCACCCTGGGTCTTCAGTCTCTATGGCTGGTGCTGTGCAGAGCTGCAGTCCTGAATGATGGTTGTCAACCAGGACTTTTCTTCACTCTTCCTTGACTACCGGACACAGTGACTGAAGGAAAAGCAATCCCAGTCTGCAAGCTGTTGGGATTCTGGCTGGTGGTATTCCTGGTCACTGAGGCACTGCTTACAGATCAGCTCTTTCCAGCCTCATGTCTCTGGTATCTTCAGGTCTACCAGCTCCCAGAGTTAATCACCTTTCCATTAATTGTTCAGCAACCCTAAAGCCAGAAGCCATATCACCCTGCAACTCGCAACTGGCAGCCCACTGAAGCTCAGGAGGTGTGAGCCCGGCCAGTACCTGCATGGGAGACCTCCTGGGAAAAACTGCTGGAAGAGGTGTTAGTGGAGCCAGTAGGGGGCACTCACCCTGTGGTCTGTGTGGGTCCTAATGCCACAGTATAGTGACGTCAGATGAGACGTTAAACTGAGGTCCTGACTCTCTGTGGTTAATAAAAATCCCAGGGTATTTCCCAAAAAGAGTAGGGGTATTACCCTGGCGCCTTTACCAATCTTGGCCTCCTAATAATCCCCATCTATGAACTGGCTTCATCACTCTGTTCTCCTCCCCACTGAGAGCTGGTGTGTGGGGAGCGTTCTGGCGCACTATGGCTGCTGTCACATCATCCAGGTGGGGCTGCACGTTGGTGGTGGAGGGGAGTCCCCATTTACTGTAGAGTGCTTTGAGTGGAGTGTCCAGAAAAGCGCCATATAGTGTAAGGAATTATTATCATAACATTAAATCGCTAAGATTGCTACTTAGAAACTTAAAAGCCTACCAATCGGGGAGCCAGAAAAGGACGTGATAAACTATACCATCGTTTCGGGGTGCCAGGAGGGAGTGAGGCACGTGACAGGAGCATTCCCCCCCTCCGCTCGCGAACTGCAAGATCGGCTCGCCTGAGCTCGAACAGCGCGCCACTTCACTTCCTTTTCTGTTTACATCCACTCTAGGTGCGAGCGCAGACGTTCTCGACAGACAGTTCTCTAAAGACATCAAAGCTCCGTGTGGCAGTCAGCGCTGTGTAAGAATTTGCATGGAGTTTTTTCGACTGCACACTTCCGGCATCGCTTGCCATTGGTCCAGGTGCTCGCTACACAACCTGTGGCAGGACCTGCTGTCTGTGTTTCGCCCAGAGTAAGAGCTCTCTTCACGCCGTGTCCCATCTACGACTCTAGAGCTGCTGCTGTTCTGTTTTCGCCCCCCCCCCTTTCAAGAAAGCGTGTATTTTTGAACACCCAAGACAAAAGCGAAAGTTATTTTCCTGTCTGCTTGAGCTGCATGAAGACGCACCAACACGCCCAGCGCGCAGAGGTTTGTTCGGGGGCTCGAGCGCACAGCTGCCAGGAAGGACTCTGGAGCCTCAGAAGTTGCTATGTGGAAGCGGCTGCTATCACAACAACCCAACTTACATGAACTGAGCTGAAGGGGAAGACTTTTCTTTATTAAAAAAAAACTTAGCTCTTTGCTCTGCGTGTCTTCGAAGCACAAGGATCCGAAGATGTCGGAAATGTCCAGCTTTCTGCACATTGGGGACATAGTGTCCCTGTACGCAGAGGGGTCTGTCAACGGCTTCATCAGCACACTGGGGTGAGTAAGTGGCTTGCATGTGTGCAGTCACGTTGTTGTAATTGTAACAAGGTGCTTCACAAGTTTATTTGCCTCGCTGGTTCGCACCCTGGAAAGTTTCTGCAGCTGCTTGTGCTTGGTGGTGTGCGACACGGTCGGATTCAGCTGGGAGGTGAAGGAAGAGAAATACACTGCTGAGGTATCCTTGTAGGAGCACTCGAATGGTTAACCACAAACTGGACTGGCAGTCTCCTGGTTTGGGAAGAAGGCTGACGACCGTGGCTCTGCAGGGCCCGTTCCGAGACCGGTCTGGACGCGAGCCGAGCCAAGCCAAGCCGAATCCGAGCGGCGGACTGGTCACTGCTCTGGGATGCTCTTCTGACAGTACTGTGGTGCTTAGAATAAAACAGCAATTCAACGTGTTTTTTTTTTCTTCCAGAGGCAGTGAGAAGCAGTCACCTCACAATATAACTTTACCATCAACTTGGCTTAGCGTTTAGGATATTGTATTTTTAGCTCGCTTTTGTAAGTGAAACAGTTCAGCTCGCCAATTTAAATTTCCTGCCCTTACAAACGATTGCGTCTGCAATCGGATTATTATGTATTGACAGTTGTTATTCGGGACCTTCAAACACAGGCAAATCGAATGCAGATTTGATGGCCTCAGTTTTAGCTGCGTTCTTTCCATTGATCAGGCAGAAGTCTGTCAGCATGTGCTGCCACTTCACTAGGAAGACTTTAAGTAATTATCACTGCCAAATGACCATGGTTTAACAGTATTTCGAACACTATAATGTACTGGAGAATACTCTGTGTGATATAAAGTGCTGATTATATAATTACATGTAATTATGCAGGTTTATAATGTAAGTTACATATAATTTCATTAAAAATGCAGTAACGGGGATTGTAAGTTGTGTTTAGCAGTGGTTAGCATTACTGCCTTGCAGCTCTGGGCCCTGGGTTCAATTCCTGTGGTGATATCTGCATGGAATTTGTATGTTCATGTGGGTTTGCTCTGGGTGCTCCGGTTACCACCCACAGTCCAAAGACATGCTGGTAGATTATTTGTCTAGTGGGAAAACTGGCCCTGATGAGAGTGTGCATTGGTGTTTGTGTTAATGTCTGCCCTCTGATGGACTGGCGTCCCATCCAGGATGTATCCTGCCTTGTGTCCATTGCTCGCTGGGATAGGTTCCGGCTCCTCTGTGTCTTTGTTCTGGATAAAGGGGTTAGAAAACGGGTGGAAGCAGTAACAGTGTTGTGATGTGTTACCCCCCTCTCTGCAAACTGATGGTAGGTTCGCAGAGAAACTCCTTCAAATCAGAAAGCATGTTAACACTGCAAAATATGATTTGGCTCCTCCCTAATTTCAATTGATAACTATCCAAGGCATATATCTCAGGTATGATCACTATTGATCCTACCGCGAGTCTGTAATAATGTTGATTACTTGCATTTGCCCGAAGGACCTCTTAGTGCTCCCCCCACTGCAGGGGACCCACCCCATCTGCCCTCTGGGACGCCTGGCACAGCTGGGCGCGCTGGCCTCTGTGCCCCCAGAGTCTTCAGTGACTTCAGCAGCCTTGTGAGTCACGGGGGTGCTGCGCAGAGGCCAACAGGCTCCTGAGGAGGGACAGAGCAGTCCTGTTTGTGCGAAGAATGTTATAGGGCTTCATTTGGCCCGACTTTGCGCCAACACAGAAGATGCGTTGTCAGGTTTTAAAATATTTGCGGTGGGATATCTTTATCTTCTACTAGCCCTTCTGTATTTCTGAGTTCAGAACGTGTGACTGAGCTGGTGGAAGTTCAGGTTCCAGCGTGCGGCTCTCTGCACAGCGAGGTGGCCACTGTTTGGGTAACAATGTTTATGCAGCATTCCAGTGTTATTGTGGCAAGACCAACAAGTATATCGTTTTAGAATTTCCGTGTATATGCTTAGCAAATAGACACCTTTATGCAGGTGACTTACTACTGTACATATCCATGAAATTCTTGACATCCAAGACACGGTTTGCTCTCATCGTCACACGGTAAGCTAAAGTTAGGATGCATTCCCACATCTCCAGATGTCTGTATTTGTCTGTAGTGCCCAGAAGAAATGAAAAGAAAGAGATATTGTGTTGAGACAGCGAATTAAGTATTGACTGTTTATTTACATTGCTACCAGCGAGAGGGTTCCAGGGAAGTGATGAGAATGGGCTAGGACTGATGTGACTCATTGATGTAAAGCAAACTGGGGTAGCCCAGATACAGCACTGCCGCAGCCTCATTTAATACTGTGTAATGCAGTCCATTATAGTGCCATCTAATAGGACAGGACATTAATGATCTTCCATGTCAATGGTGGCGGTATAGCAGAATAAAAATGGGAATCAGCCTGTGTTTCATTCATACACACTGATACACAAATATGTTATTTGAAGAAAAAATGGCTTGGTAACAACATCGTTACCCAGGTTATTCTCATTATCATCTTCAGATTTGAACTCTTTTTCTTTTTTTTTACACAACATCAGCTCATTTCATGCCATTGGGTGGAGAGGGGAGATTCTTAAGAATCACACAGGATGACAGTTATATTCTACAAAGGGCTTGATGTTTTTTTTTCAGGAAAAGCAAACGAGCATTTAATAGCTATTGATATCAGCTTTCTGAGTGCCCGCAGAATGACTGATAAGAGTCATGCATGTAGCCAAAAGGAACTAAAAGAAACAATTTCATAGATCTGATTAGGAAGAATTAGAAAAACCCCTTACATGCAGGTCGGCAGTGTGGAGGAGTGGTCAGGGCTCTGGACTCCAGGGTCATGCATTTGAATCCTGAGTGGGTCAGTGCTGTTGTACTCTTGAGCAGTGTGCTTGGCTCCTAGTGTGGCCACCTGCAGTAGTGAGGAGGAGACAATGGCATAGGGTCCATGCTGTTACTGGGAGCTCCCAGTATGCCAGCCAGACTCATGACAAACATCACTCCTCTTGCTACAGCTGCATGGGAATGGGAAGTCAGTTATTCAGGCTTGGTGTGCTCGGAAGGGGTTAAAAGATATTGATCACTTCATAGAAAGATTCAGCCTCATTTTGAGTCATGAGTCAGACACTAGTGGAAACTAAAGGGAATAGCTTTTAAAGCTGAGAGCAGGTGACACCTCTTTACACAAAGGGTTGTGGAAGTTTGGAACAATTCGCTGCAATCCTGGGGAGCCTGGAGCTCAGCTAGATGTTACACACACCGGTGAAAATATTTAAAAATGACTCAAAATTTGCAGTGACAATTAAACCCTGAAAGTAAAGGAATATAAATCAATTCTGCTCCCCTCCTAAGAGGAGGGTCACTGTGTTTTGTTTATGTCCATGTGGTCAAAAGCTGGCAGCTGTTTTATTTTTTTGCTCTGGTGCATCAATCACCTCATTCTGTAAATCAAAGCTTCCTGCAGTTCCTGTGGACGCTGACCAATACTTTCGGTACCCAGTCAGATCGATGAGCCACACAAGCCAGATGGGCTGTCTGGCCTCCTCTTGCCTGCAGATGTTGCTGTGCACGACCATCCAGAGCTGCGGCCAGACTGCTCGTGCTGCAGCTGCTGGTTTTAATAAGCCACAGCGGACTGAGACGTGCAGTAACCATTTTTATGTTTTTCTATTTAGAGTTCCGGCAGAGCTGCAGAGTCACTATTCTTGTTCAGCCTACTAGTCAGAAAGTGACCTCTTGATGGGTCACAGCATTGACACTTTGCATTGCCTTCCTGGCGTTGTGTCATACTGTTTAAAGAGCTGTGTCGCAAGACACTCTGTGCAGTCGTCTTTACCTTTCTGCATCTCTGTTGTGCATCAGTATCCCCTTTCAAGCTTCAGAAGTATCAGCTTGACTAAAACACTCCTACACAGACTGCTGAAAAGGTCTCAGAACCCGAGCAAGGAAGAGTCTGGGCACTGGCAGTAGCTGAAGCACGGTCCGGCGCTGAAAGTGAAAGGCCTAATACCACCACACTCGCAGAAACGTAAAAGTAGCAGCATTGTAAGGCACTAAGGCACATGGTAAAAGATCAAGGCTACCCAAGTTTTACAAAACGGCTACAGAGGACATGGCATAAATGTGAAATAGACAAATAGCTAAATCAGCATGCAGATACACTGCAGGAAGATAGCTGAGGGTTTGTAAGCAACCCTCGTGCGGAGCATCAGCACTGCTCTGCAGCTGTGCAGTCAACTGTGACTTGATCCCGCTCAGCATTCAGCCCGGGTCAACGTAGAACAGACCCAGGGCTGAGAAGAAAGTGCCTTTCATTTTCCGTTGTTCTTTTGTCTGCGCCAAGGATACAATGAGATGGGCGTTTAAGGGTACGTTACCTGGCAGGTTGAGGTGGTTTGTTGGTAACCCAGCACTCGCTCTCTGTACTGCAGTGCCCAGAGCGCTGAGTGTTGCCCGTGTTGGTAGGAGCACCAGGAGAGACCCGTGTCCCGGGGGGAGGCAGTTCTTCATGAACTGTGGTCGCCTGCCTGCTGCCTCGGATCAGCTGTCTGAGCTTGTTTGCATGGATCCAGCACAATATTCAAATGGAGAGCAAAGTGACTTGGTCTGGGGGAGTGCAGAGCTGCCGCCAGGGATCTTTCACAGCAGCCACATCCCCGGGCAGCACTTGAGCTGTTAACCCTTCGCTGTCGCCCATCAGAACTCACTGGCACTCCAGCTGACACTAATGACCAGTCTGGCACTGGTGACTTTATCATGGTATTATTGTACCTTTACTATTGTTTCCTACACTTTGAGCATGCCTTTAGGTGCTGTGCTGAGTTATGAGGTATTCACTCAAAATCATAGTGAGTCATAGCCAACGAAAGCGTTGCAACCTTTCTGATGTTCTTATGTAATTAAAGCACCAATGTGTGTACTGTTGTCAACTTTCTTGATGGCCATGATCGGGTTATATTATATATGGGAGTACTAGTGTCTAGTGTCACTAGTTGGGAGGCTTTTGACATGGCCTAGCTAGCAAGAGAGCTCAATGGGCCAGTGCCTTCACTGCCTGAGACATCCACAAGCCCTGTACACATGGTTTCAAGTTAAAAAGTACTAACGTTTTGGCAGATTCATTGTATCGTCAAGAAGAGCAGTGGACTCCATCCCTCACCCACTTATGTAGGAATCTACTGTAATTGTTTACTCCTATAAAATGACCCAGTTGAGTGATTTTCCACTAGTAAGTAAGTTGTCACCATTACAAAAAGTACAGCAGAGCAAAAAGCGAAGCTGTTGTGGAAAAACAGAAATAGAACAATTTTGCCACTTA
This sequence comes from Atractosteus spatula, assembly GCF_055471065.1. Lineage (NCBI taxonomy): Eukaryota > Metazoa > Chordata > Actinopteri > Semionotiformes > Lepisosteidae > Atractosteus > Atractosteus spatula. The sequence goes on along the minus strand of NC_142712.1, from coordinate 42,907,488 downwards.
GCAACAGAAACAATGGAACATTTTTTACAGTGTTGCCAACTGCTTTAAAATTTTTTACTAATGTGTAAATTTAGTAATGTGTCATTTATGGAAAATCTGTGCAGTGAATCTCAGTGGCATTTGTTAGCATCAATGCAGCCCTCTCCCATTTCTGAAGCAGTTCAGTAGTTTCGTGCTCTCACGCCAAATACAGGATTAATAGAGAGAGACCCAGGGCATGTTACTGGATTCTTCCTGGAAGCCCATCCCATGCACCCTAATCGTGAATTTGAGAATGTGAGACAGGTATGTAAACGCAGGAAGAATACCATTTTGTCCACCCTGCCAGTTTGCCCGCTGATGGGTGCTCAATCCCAAAATCTCTTCCAGCTGTTTCTTTAGAGACCCCAGAGAGTCAGCACCTAAACTACAACTGTGCACTATACTGTATTCCAGACACCCAAAACTCTCTGTGCAAAGGACTGCCTCCTCCTCCTGCTTACAGATCCTGGTGCTCCTGCTCTGAAATTTTCAGTACCTGCTTGGGATATCACTAGTTGCCATTTAGTATTATGAAACATTAAATCAGGGGTGCATTAAATCAGTCCAGTCGTGGAGGGTCACAGCATCAGCAGGTGTCATTGCACCTGAGCTCTTATCTGCCTGATCAATGTAATTACTGGCTTAATGCCCGTAACTGCTGGAGATCTGCAGAGAACTGTGGCCCTCCGGGACTGGAGTTGAGCATTTCTGCCTTAAATCAGATTTCCTCTGTTCTATATTAGAGAAGTCTAGTTATTTTAATTTGTGTGTGGGGCACTTCCTTTCAGACTGGGAATGACTCTCTTCGTGCTTCTTTCAATGTTTTCCATGGCAGGTGTCTGTTTTGAAAAATTGTGGTTGCCCTAGCTGAAGGTAGTGTTCGCGAAGAGTATATGCAATATTTCTCCAATTGGAAAGTGGGTCACCTGGCCTTTGTACATCCTTGAAAAAGGGCCAAATGTCCTAATAAAAAAACATCAGGATGGCCAGGACAAGCAATCCATAAGCGAAACCAGGACGTGTGGTGTGACCCTGCAGATCTGGCAGGGTGATGTCAGAGTGTGATAATGTGTGGTTTTACACTGTTTGTGTGAGATGCCCAGTGTTTTAGTCCTCTTGCCCGGGCGTGTGGATGGTATTAGTTGCCCACAAGCTCATCTGTTCTTAAACCATAATTTGACTCGGCTTGTTCTGAGTGTTGTCGCTATGGAGAACATCTCAGCTGGGCTGACGTGTGGTGAAGTGTCCAGTCCTGCAGGTGGAGTTGGAGGCAGCTGCTGTGTTTGGAGAGCCCCCTGGCCCTGGGGTGTGAGCAGTGCTGCAGAGATCCTGCTCTGGCAGCCTGTGTTTGGACAGCAGCAGGAACATCCTGGCTGTGTGACAACACTCCACGGGCTCCCGCCTGCGGCTACTTAAGCCTGTTCATCGGCCGCTCAGTCTGTCAGGCGGGATTCTTGTGCTTCTTCGGGCTTTGTCTGTGTGTTTTTACTTTTCTTTAAGAAAGGAGACTTCTCCACGTGGGTTCTATAGTACAGTTTTGCAGGGGAATGTTAGCTTGTGATCTGAGAAAACGTTGCGAAAGTGAAAGTAAAATACACTTCAGCAGCTTTGGAATTGAACAGATGCCCTTTGTCAATTCACACATCCTGGTCAGTATGTCAGGTCTGAAATACCCTGTTTTTCAAGTGTAGTGCATGCTGGGAAATAAGTGCTCTTTCGTCACCTTTTACTCTTTGTCCAGACCGTGAAAGTGCTGCAGAGCCTTTGCATGATGCTGTGCTGTTCACTGAGGGTGGTAGGACTTGTGAGAGCATGGGGTTCCGTGCAGTGTGGGTGCAAAGGTAGAGAGGCTGATGTGGGTAGGTTACAGAGGCTACCCACTGTTGTGGCATACTGTGCTGAAAGCAAAGAGGAGCACAGTAAAAAAAAACACAGTGAAGTTGTGGGAGAAGCATGAAGTGTGGTACAAAACTGTGGGAAGGTGTGGTAAAGCAAAGAGAACCATTCCTGGCTTATGAGAAAGGAGTCATATCAGGGGAAGTTAAGGGGGGCTCTCTCCTGCCCAAGCCACTTGTGTTTGCAAGTATTTTTGGAAGCGGAAGACACTTTATTATTTTAGGTTACCCCAAATAATTTCTTATGGGAGCACACAGATATACCCTTATGTACCCACCCCCAGACTGGAACAGCTGCAAGGCCTGTTTCTGTGGGAAGGGAAGAGAGCCCCTCACACAACCTTTGCCTCCCTGATAAAACCTTGAGCAAACAGATTGTGTCCTGTGTTTTGTCTCAGGCTTGTGGATGACCGATGTGTGGTGGAGCCTGTTGCTGGGGACCTGGACAACCCTCCAAAGAAATTCCGGGGTGAGCAAGGAATCCTCTGTCACTCTTCTTCAGGGACTGCCTTTGGGATGCCTGGGGTGAAGGCAAAACAATGAACTGGGATGTAATCATGGTACAATAAAGAGGCGTGGTGAAGCCTAGGGAGTCAGTGGTGTGGCAGAGGAAACAGGTGGTCTGCGATGGTGATATTAATCTCAAATTAGTACAATACAGTGTACATTTCAGTAATGATGCAAGCAGGGCCTTAATGAGCTTGTTTTCACCCATGAACAAACTGAGCTATTAGTTTATTTCTTGTGGAATGAGCATTTTACCCATAACATAATCACAACAGAAACAGAGTTTCTTAACCTTTGTGCACCTCCGTTTTGCATAATAGCCTGGAAATCTGAGTCACGTCAGTTTCTTTGAGACTTTCCATCCTGCTTCTTTTTTTAAAGAGTACAGGGGATCTTTCAAAGTAAATGGCCTTTATTGACTTTCTCCCTGATAATGGCTCTGATTACGGGGTCTGTAGTCACTTCAGATAAGAGGGATCAAACGGGAAACCATAGCTCCCAGAGGGAGAGTACTGAGTCAATATTGACTCCGTCCCTGATTGGAAAACGCTGAGAATCATGAATTGACTGTGTAGGACAGGTGTCCAGCCCTCTGTGGGCTGGTGCCACCCACAGACTATTCTTTTCACAGGACTCCTAGTTAGTCTTTTTCTTCAAAATGTTCTGAGCAGTGTTTATTCAATAAAAAATAAAATAAAAAAACTGGGACAGGACACTAACATGATAGGACAGATGTTTGGGGATGGAGAGATGGTCACAACTGTAGAGTGTAATCAGAGCTGAAAAGAAGAGGTATTTCTTTCCGCAAGGAATTGTGGTTGTCTGGAACAAACTGTCCAATTGCTGCTCATGAGGTGCCTCAGGAAAAGTCTGGGAGAGATTCTGGACAGATTAGATGCTGAGGAACCGAGCAAGTAAGGATGTGCCTGGTGGAGCTCCTGTCACCTGGACCCTTTCTGACCGTTCCTACACAAATCCTGTAGGTTAAATTCTGCTGCGTCTGCTGAGCTATCAGGAAAACTCTTTGTTTCTGTGATGCTCCGCTGTACAACCCCTCCTTTACTCCCCATCTCCAGATTGCCTCTTCAAGGTGTATCCAATGAACCGCTACTCTGCTCAGAAACAGTTCTGGAAAGCCAAGCAGGCCAAGCACGAGAAAGACAAGATCGCAGATGTCGTGCTCCTACAGAAACTACAGGTGAGTCGCTTGAAAACACAGCATTCTGAGAACGCTCTGGCTGCCTGGGAAAAGCAGAGCGGAGTGCAGTGAAGATGGGGGTACGAGGATGCTCCCGGCTGACGTGTTGCTCTCACCTTTGCCCTCCCGCAGCATGCGGCCAACCTGGAGCAGAAGCAGAACGAGACGGAGAACAGGAAGGTCCTCGGAGAGGTGGTGAAATACGGGAGTGTCATTCAGGTGAGAGCGGGAGTCAGCAGGTATGGGCTCACCTGAGGACCCCCTGGAGCTGAAATGCATGTACGTTCTTGAACATGGATTTTCCAAAGTGGGGAAAATGTTGACAAGTAATTTTTCTCTGAATTGTTCACAATCCACACATGAATACGGGAGGAAAACTAAATAATAATAATTATATTAATTATATTTGTGTTTAGACTACGGAACACTGGAGAATAGCGTGTTTCTAAGAACTCCGAAACTCCAGGTTCGACTTCCGTGTCAAATATTTGCTAACCTTCTTAATCTGAAAGCAAACACGGGTCAAGCAGGGAATGAGAGCCAGACATGTTAGACAGGAGATTTTGACTGGGTATTAGAGCCAGACCTGCTCTGCAAGGTGTGGCACATGAGTCACTGACAGCTTTATACCCCATCAGGTCAAGACATTCATGTTATACCTTGAAAAAACAATGCCTGAGTAATTTGTTTAGGGTGAGTTATATCCTGGTCATAGCTTTAAGAACAGTTACAAAGAATGAGGTCCTCGCTGAGGGGCTGCAGTGTTAAGCCCTGAGGCCCATTGAATGTGTTCTTCAATGGCTCAGAAGGATGCATGGTCTGGGGTTTGGGAGACACATGGGAAAAACCGTGACCCAGTTGTGCTGAGCTGCTTTACAGGAGGCAGGGTGACCTTGTGGTTAGAGATGGCCCATTTTTAACACTCAGGTTTATTTAGCAAGATGGGGTGGGGATGGGATGGTGGGGAGACCAGGGTGGTTGTTTAGCTGACAATGCCTCTGCTCTGTTGTGTGGTGTGTGTTGGGGAGATGGAGGGGATCAATAAATGACTCACTTGGCAGCCTTTCAGTGTGACTGGATGAGCTCCTGTTCCCGCTGCGCTGTACTGCTACTCTGTTGGGATATCTTCTCCAAGCACAGGCTCCTATTCTGCCTCTGCAGCTCCTGCACATGAAGAGCAACAAGTACCTGACGGTGAACAAGAGGCTGCCGGCGCTGCTGGAGAAGAACGCCATGAGGGTGACGCTGGACAGCACGGGCAACGAGGGCTCCTGGCTCTTCATCCAGCCCTTCTGGAAGCTGCGCGCCAACGGGGACAACGTGAGAGACCCTTGGCACTCGCATGTGCACACACTTGTTACACTGAAGTTGGTCAGATTGATGAAAGTGGACTGAAGAATTTAAAATGAGTCCATTTCATAGAAAGTGTATGTGATGTTTGGACATGAAATCAAAACTGGAGATTCTAGATAAAAAAACACTTGCTCTTTTAGTTAAACACTTCTTTTAGTTTTCCCTCTGAGTCTAGCATGTCATCAGTCAGTTTTCTTCTTTTGCATGAGGCTCAGAGCTTTCTGAATTAACTTTGTACCAGTACACAAGCACACAGTGAATGTGGGTGAGAGTCCCGTCTCAGATTAACACACCCTATACACGCCCACAGTTGTGCTGTGCATCTACACACCTTCAACACAAAGACTAATACACCTGGAATAATACCACACGCACTCACACCTATATTCAGCTCAAAGATAGAGAGCAACTGGACTAATACTTTAAGAACACAGGCTGCATACACACGTTCATTACAAAAACAGAGACACCTGAAATACTTAACCCACTACCTCTATCACTGAATGTGTCAAAACCCCTGCAAGCCCACCGCATGCACACAGACACACTCTTCTGCACAGTGCTCAGCGTGTAAGAATGATCCTCGTGTGCTTGGACTGTTCTTGACAGGCGTGTCAGTGGTGTGGCTGTTTGCATTCCAGGTGGTGGTTGGAGACAAGGTGATCTTAAACCCAGCGAATGCAGGACAGCCACTCCACGCCAGCAACTATGAGCTTTCTGACCATCCTGGCTCTAAAGAGGTGAGAGTCTCAAATCCCCCATTTCACACTGGACAGACCAGCTTGTTCGGCAGCAAAAAGGAACAGTAGTTCACACCCACAGAGCAGTTTTGAACACTTCCAGACTCCAAGACATTTCCCAGGAAAGCTTCTGGGTGAAATAAGCCTTGAACAATGAAAAGCATCACCCTTATATGATGGTGCCACCACCCTCATAAAAATTTACTGCTCTGCACCATGTTAAAAAGAGAGTACAGTAAAGTACATGGTAATGCACAGAGTGAGAAATCCTTGCAGTACAGCGTAAATGTTTAATACAGACAAATTGAAATGGTGAAATTATCATGCAGATGTACCGTCATAAACTTTCATGCAGGGTGGTGAAGAAATATGGTCTCTGCTGAAGGAGATCTGCGTGACCCCTGATGAAAGATCCCCCTGCATTTGTGTTTTTTCCCCTTAATGCAAAATAATGCATTTGAGTGTGCCTCACCCCCTGCAGGTGAACTCCGTGAACTGCAACACCAGCTGGAAGATCAACCTGTTCATGATGTTCAGTGACCACAAAGACGAGGTGCTGAAAGGGGTGAGTGATGTAGCTGTAATAGGGCAGGAGCCCTGAATCCTTCAAGACACAAGCCTATGGCTCTTCACTGTCATCTGGTTAGTGCAATTGTTCTACATTAGCATATTGTCCAGTCTTTAGAAAGAAAGTATAAGAAAGGCCAAAGTTATGTTATTTAAGTGAAGGAGTTTAAAATACAGAAATCAAGAATAGGTGGACGTGGAGAAAAGGAAGGATCCAGGTCAATGTGGGGTCCCCCGTGTGCAGGATGTTGGTGGCTTAGTGGCTGTGTTTCTGTTTGTTGTCTCCCATGTACCAGGGGGACGTGGTGCGTCTGTTCCACGCAGAGCAAGAGAAGTTCCTGACATGCGACGAGTACAAGGGCAAGCTGCATGTATTTCTGCGCACCACACTGCGCCAGTCCGCCACCTCCGCCACCAGCTCCAATGCCCTCTGGGAGGTTGAGGTGGGTCCTACTGCATGCTCGCACCTGTGCAGCAACGATATGCTCCGGCATCATCTTTGTCCAGAGCTGACTGGACAACGGCTCACACCCCAGTGACCGAGTCGGCGTGCTGGTTGTCCCTCTGTGCTGTGTGGAGTGCGTGGCCGTGACTAAGAGGCTCTGGGTTTTTCGGCAGGTGGTTCATCACGACCCATGCCGTGGTGGGGCAGGCCACTGGAACAGCCTGTACCGGTTCAAGCATCTGGCCACGGGGAACTACCTGGCGGCTGAGGTAAGAGGAACAGCACTGGAGTCCAGACTGCCTGAGACGCAGGTTAGCACATGCACTCCTCCCAGGGCTCTACGGGCAGGCGAGGGCACTCCTGTAAGCGCGGGTACCGCAGAGATTATCCTTCATCAAACGGAGAGGGAGCTGGGGCCTTCGATATAAATGTCCAGCCATGCATCACTTTTTGACGACACCAGAAACTGCAGTCCTTTCTGTCTAAACTGTGTGCACTTCTTTGCTGGTTCTCTGGAAATCTCGCTGTATATTTTTGGGCACACTCTGTTTACTGTGCACCTCCTGCACATCCCTAAATAAAAAGATCCGGATCTCCGCTGGACCTGCTGAGTTAGTGATGGCCAGCTCTTATTAATTTCTGTGGTGATATCTCTGATGCACACAAGAGAAAAGCATGGTGAAACGTAATTCCACATTTGGAAAACCATGACAAAGTACATGCATGATTAAAAGCTGCAGTATCACACCCCAGATGTGCGGTGGTCAGCTTGCTTAAGGAACATTGAGATAGGGAATCGAAACTACGAAGTATGCATGGGCAGAATCGGCAGCAGCACTCGAACCCGAGCTTTCGATCTTCTTAGGCTGTGGCCGTCCGGAGGAGTTTCTGCGGTGCCCATGCCCAGCCATTGTGCTCCCTGTATGTTCTGAAAACCAGTCAGCACTCCCATTGCGTTTTGTTTCTCCACAATCATCCTCAGGCTCTCTCTGGTCGTGATTTCATGGTCTCTGTCTGTTTCTTCCTCTCTTGGCCTGTGCCCTGTGCCAGCCTGCGCAAGCTATTCTCTGCTAACGCCCAGGCTGCGAAGGGCATCCGGTGTTCTGTCTCACAATCAAAACAGGGTGATTTAATATGTTTATTCAAATCAATCACTGCGAGGGGCTAGAATACTTGTTCATAAAATCCAAATTCTCCATTTTCTTCAGTAAGAATCTGGTCTTTCAGCCACTGAGCCTTCAGATTTGATTCTGCCAGTTTAATACTTATTTAGGTGGTACAGGAGGCTTGGGGTGTCTTTGAACGGGACCCAACTCTTGATGAAAACATAATAAAACGATTTCTGTTTTTCATATTCTGCTTCCAGCCAGCAGCTATATCACCCTGCAGCTCTCAACTGGCTACCCACTGAAGCTAAGCAGGGTTGAGCCTGGTCAGTACCTGGATGGGAGACTTCCCGGGAAGCTATGGTTGCTGCTGGAAGTGGTGTTAGTGGGGACCAGCGGGGGGCGCCCACCCTGCGGTCTGTGTGGGTCCTAATGCCCCAGTATAGTGACGGGGACACTATACTGTAGTGGGCGCTGTCTTTTGGATGGGACGTTAAACTGAGGTCCTGACTCTCAGTGGTTATTAAAGATCCCCGGGCATTTCTCGATAAGAGTAGGGAGTTATTCCAGTGTCGGGGCCAAATTGCCCCCCTTGGCCTTTACCGTGGCCTCCAAATTGTCCCCATGTCTGATTGGCTTGCACTTGTCCTGCCATTGGTGTCCTGTCCAGGGTGTACCCTGCCTTGTGCTCGTTGCTTGCCAGGTAGGCTCCAGCTTCCCATGACACCATATGGTATAAAGCGTTTTGGCAAATGACATGGCACATTCTCCTTCCATAAATTTAGTTTTTTAAATTGATTACCTACTGATGTCTGAAGCATGATGTATGGATTTGATAACCAAACAGTCATTGTCATACTTTACATATTAATTTTTTTAATCATGGATTTATCTTATTTTGTTTTTGATTGCAAACAAAATAAGATGAAACAGCTTGTGATGCGCATATATATATATGCTATAATGCATGTAAAGTCACATCATGCTGTATGATAAATTTATATCATAAAACAGCCCAGCAGTACAGGACAAAGCTGCAGTGTGTTCAGCACTGTGACAGTTTGTGCTTGAATTGCAGGAAAACCCATCTTACAAGGGAGACAATGGGGAGACCAGATCAGTGGTGAGTATGTTTTCATCAGGCTGTAGGGCGAGGGATTAGTGAGGTGTCTAAGGGAATGAGCAGACTCACCTGTGGGACAGCAATAAAAACATTTTTAAAAATCTGGCTATACTAACATAAATTTAAAATCAATTGAAACGTGAAAGAAATAATAAGGATAGTATCTACAGTATATATTGTGATGTGTATAATGATTGATAAAATAAATATAGGATCTTTTTTAAGTGGATGTAAGCACAGTACTTTTTGTAGATAGGTACAGTATGTGAGGCACTATAAAGAAAATACATTATGAATGTAGACTCTCGATCATCCTCTTGAGTGACTGGGCACTGGAGCTGCCATGGTTGGTAGTTGGGCAGAGGCTGAGGGATGCAGGACAGCTTGTCCAGTTCAGTGGCCAGAGCTGTGGTCACTCTTGCTGAACACTGATGAATTTTCCACCTCGGCATCAGTCAGACACAGGTCGCAGCAGCAAGAGGAACATGGGCGAGAAGGTGAAGTACAAGCTGGTTGCTGTGCCTCATGGGAACGACATCGCCTCTCTGTTTGAGCTGGATCCTACCACCCTGCAGAAAACCGACTCCTTTGTGCCAAGGTACAGACTTGCCTCCTGAACACGCTGCAGCAATTCTGAGATGGCACTCTTGATTACTGCAGCAAGGTAGAGGTAGTGCTTTGTTCTAGGACACAGTGTAGTGAGCTGTAAATCTTGCCATAGAACACAGCACTACTCTTCATTCTTTTTTATGGTCCTGGTATTAGATTTAAAATGTTACATACATTTTGTAAGGATAAAATCAGAAAACAAATCTGTCTGCATCCAAGACTGTGGGGGATAGGAGGGAATCAGTTTATTTAGATTTTTTTTTAATTGTGCATCAAAATAAAAGTTGAAATTCTTTAACCTAAGGAACTCGTATGTCCGACTGCGTCACCTCTGCACCAACACCTGGATTCAGAGCACCAATGTGCCCATTGACATTGACGAGGAGCGTCCCATTAGGCTCATGGTAAGAGGACCAGTTCTTAAACTACGACTCTGAAGCCTTTTTACAAACCTAGCCACAGTCGCAACCGCCGTCCCAGCATTAAATTAGTAAACTGAGGCTTATTCAGTCGTGCCAGCTATCATTCTTGCACGTCTTTGCTGCATTTTAGTGCTGTAGTTGAACACTTGTTTCCACAGATTGGTGTAGAAAGTTTCTCTCTGTCTCCTCTCACCCAGCTGGGAACGTGTCCCACTAAGGAGGATAAAGAGGCGTTCGCCATTGTGTCTGTGCCCGTGTCCGAGATCCGGGACCTGGACTTCGCCAATGATGCCAGCTTCATGTTGGCCACTGTAGTGGACAAGCTGAATGAGGGCTTCATCAGCCAGAATGACAGGAGGTACAGAGATGGGCAAGGCGACCTCTAACTCTTATTCCTTTTGTGAAACACAGGGAGGGGTTAGAGTTGAGCTTGGTTTTGTTCTACCTAATGAGATTAAAAACTAGAAAAATCATAACATTTGAGCTTGGTTTCGCTCTACCTAATGAGATTAAAAACTAGAAAAATCATAACATTCTGTATCACCATAAAAACTTCTGTCCGGTGTAGCTGAATATGTATTCTGAAAAAGTGAATTTGTATTGAAAATTGATATTGCGTCTTTAGTGCAGATCTAATTGTTTTTCCATTGATTGAAACTCACCTCAAGGCGCTAACAAACATCTGTGGATTTAGACCCAGTTCATGGAGCCCATCAGAGGAAATATGCTGGATGCTGAGCTGATGTGCACTGCCACACTTAAAAGGCATTATCTGACGACTGCATGTGGTGTGATCTTGTAAGAGGGGCGTGTTGTGAGTCTGTGTATATTGACAGTGCAAGTGTGTTAATAACCAGAGACACTTCTAATTTCATGCTGTCCAAGCAGCACCTACGCCAGGTGAGACACAGAGGGTTATGTCCCACAAAGCACTACTGTCCTGCTCTCCTCTCCATCTGGTTGACAGCATGACTGACCACAGCACTTCCATTTGTCTTTAACATGCTGTATTAAAACATTTCTGTGCTATAACAGCAGACAGAGCTGGTTGGTGTAGTGGTATTTAATTGTCAGTATTCACTCTGAACTTGTAGTTTGAACTTTTTCACTGCACACCCTGGCCTCTCATTCCTTCTCCTGCAGAACTCCTGACACTCTCTCTCACACCCCTCTCCATCTCTCACTCCATTGTCATCCTTTCTCTCGTTTTCCTGGTCTCTCTTCCTCCACTTAGTCATCTACCTGTTGTCCCTCAGATTTGCCATCAAGCTTTTGGAGGACCTGGTATTCTTCGTGGTGGACACACCCAACACTGGCCAGTCCGTGCTGGATGTGGTGATGACCAAACCCAACCGAGAGAGACAGAAACTCATGAGGGAGCAGAACATCCTCAAACAGGTAGGGGTGCTTCTGCAGGGCAGGACAGTAAGGGTCTGACAATGTCTTGTCTTTGGTCTCAGTTTCCCCAGTGTGTTGTCATATCCCCTGTCTCTTGAGCACACAGATCTTATGAAACTCAGTTTCAAGCAACAATGCCATCTTAAGTATAGTTTGCCACAGTCGATTTGTCCTTTGGTTTTGTAATTTTCCCATAGTTTCCCCATGTTTGTCTCATGAATTTACTTTGTTTTACCAAATTTCTGGATTGATGTTCTATGCTTAAACATATATTTCCAGGTTTACCCTGTTTCCCTTGAAGCTTCCTGATTTTTTTTTTCTTTGCTTGGAAAAAAAACTACAGGTTTTCTTTGCTTAGAGAAAACTACAGTCAGAAAGAAAGAATTAAGAGGATCAGGGACAAAGAGAGTGTCCTGCTCAGCATTCTCAACTGCTTATGTATGACCTGCTAACAGGGAAGAACCTGCTCTAACTATGGTGTAGTAAATGTTAATAGGGCAGTAAGACAGGTAGACATGGTCTGCTACAGACCATATAGGCCAAGGTCTGAAGTTCTAGGCTCCCACCAGCCAAGCTCTGCAGTAGTTGAAAATTAGCGTTCATCCAATTCTGCTTCTCTGCTTTGTCTTTCCCTGTGCACTTCTCCTGCACCAGATATTCGGGATTCTGAAGGCTCCCTTTAAGGATAAAGGTGCAGAAGGTCCCCTCCTGCGCCTTGAGGAGCTGGCAGACCAGAAAAATGCACCCTACCAATACATGTTCCGGCTGTGTTACCGTGTCCTGCGCCACTCCCAGGAGGAATATCGCAAAAACCAGGTGGGGTTCTTGTTTGCCAGGCCCAAGCACCAGCTCCTACAGCCAGCTGACAACTGGGGAGACTTGAACATTCTGCCAGGACATGTTTGCAGGTTTTGCATGCTCTTTTACTGAACTACTGTGTAAATTTGACAGAAATCATAATATGTTTAATTAAAAAAGGGTTTCATTCATATGCTGCACATTGACATCTCGCAACCATTTAGTTATAGGGGAGCTAGATGAGATGGATGGGGATCAACTTTAATTAAATAGGGGGCTTTAAAGGTGCCTTAGTCATGTGGACATTTCTTTAGAGCTGTCAGTCCTTCACTCCAAATTGTATTTTTCTAAAGAGATATGGATGAGACAGTGCTGTTAATCAGCTTCTTGCAGCATAAGACAGCACCGCAGTCTCACCTTTCCCTCCACTGGCCTGCAGAGCTCTTCACTTGGGTGTGGTGCAATTGCCTTGCTCAACATGTGTTATGAAAAGGTATTGAGGACATGACTCCACCCTTCCCCTTCCATCACCATAACAGGAGCACATTGCCAAGCAGTTTGGCGTGATGCAGTCCCAGATTGGCTATGACATTCTGGCTGAGGACACCATCACCGCACTGCTGCACAACAACCGCAAGCTGCTGGAGAAGCACATCACCAAGACTGAGGTGGAGACCTTCGTCAGTCTGGTGCGCAGGAACCGGGAGCCAAGGTAGGAAGCACTGATTGGAAGGGCATCAGACTGCTGTGGAATTGTTTCCCAGAGTGCTCATGGAATATCCTTCCTTTTTGGCCAGGTTCCTGGACTACTTGTCAGACCTGTGTGTATCCAATCATGTGGCCATCCCTGTCACACAGGAGCTGATCTGCAAGTGTGTGTTGGACCCCAAGAACCAGGACATCCTCATCAAGACAGAGTGAGTGAGGCTTGACCCCATGTCTTCCCTCCTCAGGGATCGTGTACTGCAGGGGCTCTGTGTCCAGGAGTGCAGTATGTCTACGTGGTACATATATTCCATCCCATTCCAAATTATTTTGGGAATATGTTTCCTTTTGTGAAGAGATTCACTGTTTAATTGTCACAGGAGCTCCGAACATATTCACATCTTGAGCGACAGTGAGATGTGGAGTTTCTCATGAAACAGTGATTGCAGACATGTCATGCCAATGTACGCATGTGTGTGCAGGCGCCGCGTGCCCAAGGAGATGCCTCAGACCACAGAGTACAGTATATCCCTGGAGGAGTATGGTGATGAGGACGAGGTATGGCTGGTGTGGACAGATAAGAACAACGAGAAGCAAGAGAAGAGCATCCGGCAACTTGCGCAGGAGGCCCGGCAGGGGAATGCACATGATGAGAATGTGCTCACTTACTACAGGTATTCCTGGCACAGATGCGTGTGCATGATAATGTACAGAGAAGTTTGTTCTACCACTTATGTTGCTCAGGCTCATTGAATAACTAACCTACACAGAAAGCTACCCTGCTGCTTGCCTGAAACACGTACACCTGCCTCAGTCATCACATGGCACAGCTGGGCTACTCTCTTGGCAACTGTACTTTGACTAACGTTCTGCTGCAGATGCACCTGTCCCATCACTCCTCAGTTCTTCTAGGTGCACTCTGGTCCCTCTACAACAAAGAGCAAAGCTTGTTAATATCTCTCCCTTTGATAAAAAGAGTCTTGATATGTTGTGGCTCAGACCTCATTTTCAGCAGCCTGTACTGTGGGTTTTACACAAGGACAGATGGCTGTCAGTACTAAAAAGCCATTAGTTGCAATGGTCAAAAACTCCTGGGTGTGCTTTTAGTTTAATGTCCATATGAGTGGTTGACACATCCAGCCTTCCTGATGTCTTAGGTACCAGCTCAAGCTGTTTGCGCGGATGTGCCTGGACCGGCAGTACCTGGCTATCGATGAGATCTCCAAGCAGCTGGATGTAGAGCTGATCTTCCTGTGCATGATGGATGAGGCACTGCCCTACGATCTGCGTGCCTCCTTCTGTCGCCTTATGCTGCACACCCATGTGGACCGCGACCCCCAGGAGCTGGTCACACCCGTCAAGTTTGCACGCCTGTGGACTGAAATCCCCACTGCCATCACCATCAAAGAGTGAGGAAGCTGAGGCGGTGTTTTCAGTTTACCTCTCTTACTTTCACTTTCAGCCATTTTAAAACCAGTGTGGTTCTCCGAGAGCTACAGTATGATTGTTACCCCAGGGGCATGTACAACCCAGCATAGTGCAGTATTAACCAGAACTGTATAATCCCACTGACCACATGGTACATTGCATCTTAGTACAGGACTGCAATAAATTCTAATCCAGTGTTGAAACACTTCTCTCCATAAATATTAATCCAGTGCTGGAATGCTCCTGTCTTCTGCTTCTCAGCTATGATTCCAACATGGATGACTCCCGGGACAACAAGAAGAACAAGTTTGCCAACACCATGGCTTTTATGGAGGAGTACCTGAACAATGTGCTGAATGACGACCTGCCTTTTTCCAATGATGAGAAGAACAAACTCACCTATGAGGTGGGTGTACCGTCCCCCCACCTCCAGGACAGAGACACAGGCAGTCTTTCCCCTTCTCTGTAGCTGTCTGTGTTTTAAACTTCGCCAGGCATATCCCCTATACACAACCATATTCACATGATCTACTCTTATTCCCAAAGCCAGGCTCTTTGAGGTTAGATTGTGATTTTTTTAATGGAAATCCTGACCTTGTAAGAGCCACATCTGCAAAGGTAACTACGATAAGTTTGTCTGCTGTTTCTTTTTAGGTCTGCGTTAGAACTCATCATTAGATGATAAAATCAGTTTAACACTGACCACTTACACACAATGACAGTAGCCAGTAGTTGGCTGTCGTGTTTTCATTAAAAGGTCTGTGCTCATCTCTCTAGGTTGTGAGCCTAGCCCGGCACCTCATCTACTTTGGCTTCTACAGCTTCTTTGAGCTGCTGCGACTGACACGCACCCTGCTGGGCATTATCGACTGCATCCCCAATCCTGCCCTCATGCACAACATGTTCCAGGATGATGTGGCTGGTGAGCAGAGCCTCCGGGGCTGGAGACATGGGGTGGGTCCAGGGAGAAAAGGATGGAATCAAGGGCTGGCAGTAGTGCAGAGTGACACTGGAGAGGAGGGCAGTGCAAAGCAATCACAGGAGGAATAGCAGAGTCAGAAGGCTGAGCAGGAAAGACGCAGATGGAGATGAGTCAGAGAAAACTACGGACTCCGAAAGAAAGAATAAGAGGATCAGGAAAGATGGAGAGTAGACAACAGAAGGACAAAGAGAGTGTCTTCAACATTCTCACCTGCTTACAGGGAAGAACCTGAAGCGCTCTATCCATGGAGTGGGTCACATGATGACCACTATGGTCCTGAGCAGGAAGCAGTCCATCTTTGGCGGTCCAGGACGTCCCAGCGTCAGCGTTGACCCTCAGGCCCGCAGCAAGGACAGCATCGACAAGCAGGATGTGACTGTCATGGACACCAAGCTGAAGATTCTGGAGATCATGCAGGTTTGCCTTCAGCAAGTGCACAGTGGATACCTGTTGAAAAAGTGCAAAATGAACAACTGAATAAAAACAGGGAATCTTGTTTAGAATGGGAAAGCTCTATTTTTACTGGGGAAAATGCAGTGCGTTTTCAGTCTTCAAGGCCTGCAAGGCTTCTGGCTCTCACCACCTCTCAGTTAGTTAATTGATTGCTTGTTAAATTGAGCCAATTTAATCCTTTCCTTGGGGATAAAGTAGGCTATGATAAGCAGTGTCCTGTGAGTGCTGAGCAATGCATTCTGTCATCTCAGGAGGCACTTTGCTCCTCCATGTCTTTCCATGACTTTGCCAGGGATGAACAGTGCTGTGAGAGATGGATTGGAACATCCACTAGGGATGATCTAGCTGGAGAACTATGTTACATAAGGAATTTTCTTAACTCGCAGCGGTTACTGACATTGATGTTTCAGGACTGTGAGTCTTTCTCTGTTCTGACCTTATTCTTCTTTCTTCTTGCCCTCCCCAGTTCATTCTCAATGTGCGTCTGGACTATCGTATCTCCTTCCTGCTCTCCGTCTTCAAGAAGGAGTTTGTTGAGGTGTACCCCATGGAAGATGCAGATGCCACTGCTGCCTTCGAGCATACAGGTGACCCTCTGATATGTGTCCTGCAGGAAACTAAGCATTCATTCTCCTTTTCCTTCTACTTCATAATCTGTATCTTTATATTTTCTGCACCAGCTACCATTAACCTGCAGCGCATTGGAGAGCAAGCAGAAGCCATGTTCGGAGTTGGGTAAGTCCTATTTTTGATGTTTGTTCCTTGATGCCCATTGTTTCTATCAGCGGTCTGTTCCTCTAGTTCTTTAGGATGTGAATCACTGGCTAATTGTAACAATTTTAGCCAGTAACTTACACTGTTATGTAATTGAAGATGAAACCCAAAAGACTTGCAGACCAATGTTATCGGGAGAGAGACCTTGCAAGTCCTATCTGAAGATGATGATAATATGCTGAATTCACTTCATACGGTGTCTCACAGAAATGTATTTGTGAACGTGTGCATTGTGCTGACCCAGCCTTCTCTCCAACCCAGGAAGAATAACAGCATCTTGGAAGTGGACGATGAGGGGGGTCGCATGTTCCTGCGGGTTTTGATCCACCTCACCATGCATGACTACCCCCCACTCATATCGGGCGCATTGCAGCTGCTCTTCAAACACTTTAGCCAGAGACAGGAGGTCTTGCACACCTTCAAACAGGTAACTGGCCTTCTGACCACACTCAGGGCAGGTAGCTCACCTTCTGACTGGTAAGCTATCACTTTCAGGCAGGCAGTATTCAACTTTTGAATGTTTAACACATGTTCAGAATATCAAATGTTAGTTTAAAGACCAGTGTAACTGTGTGTGAATTGTAGTAGTTTAAGCCTCACTCCATCTCTTTCTCTATTTCCCTCTCCTCTCTCTTACTCTCTTTTTTCCCTTCCTCTCTCTCTCCATTTCCTGTCTCTCTCTTAGGTCCAGCTGCTGATCTCGGCGCAGGACGTCGACAACTACAAGCTTATCAAGAGCGACCTGGACCGGCTGCGCACCATGGTGGAGAAGTCAGAGCTGTGGGTGGACAAGAAAAGCAGCAGCGCAGGGGGAGGGGAGGGGAAGAAGGACAAGAAGGACAAGAAGGAGAAAGAGGTTAGGGCTGCATAGTCACAGGGGTGGTTCGCTGGGCAATTTGTAGGGAGTGGGAATCACAACGGATCCTGGGCTTCCCAGGTCAATACTCAAATTTGAAGTCATGTCTGTACCCATTACAAGTAAAAACTGTATTAAATGCACTACCTGAGAGCCATAGTTGATTCAGCATTCTTCTTGAAGAGCCTGGTTTTAGGAGAGCAGATCACATATTTTCAATAACAAATTCAATTTATATTTCTGTCCCAATGAAATAAAGCTTACTGCACTGAGGTATGGTTAGTTTTATCGGAGACCCCCAGGGCTGTGTCAGTGCAAGCTGGGAAACCAATGTCCCTACCCTCTCCTAGGCTGTTCCTGAAGCCCCTGAGCCGAAGAAGGAGAAGTCGGAGAAGAGCAACGAGAACTACCAGATCGTCAAGGAGGTTGTTGTGCTGCCTTGGCATACTCTGGGGATGGTCTAGAAGCCAATGAGTTTGCACAGGGCAGAGTGGTTATATTAGAGGGGCTGAGCAATAATTTATACGATAACTTATGTTGACCTGTGTGTTCAGATATATGTTTGTTTTTTCTGCTTGATAAGCACCCCTTGAGCTTCCGTATACATTAACCAGTTCCTGATCCCACCTTTGATTCACCTGTAATTTCCCTCTGACTCCTCCTGAACTTTCATGACATCCCCTGACCTCTGTCTGAGACCTCTCTGTGACCCCTGTTCCCCGGCAGATCCTGGAGCGGCTCAATAAGATGTGCAGCTCGGGGGTGTGGAAGAAGCAGCAGCGTCTCTTGAAGAACATGGGCGCCCACAAGGTGATGCTGGATCTGCTGCAGGTCTCCTATGACAAGGTGAGTGAGTGTTGGGCACTGTGCTGGGCTGTGACCCCACGGGGACTTCACACGCAGGGTCAGATCCATCCCACTTAAAGGGGAGACCACACTGTCATCGTCCAGGCTCCTCTAGCACCCAGTACTCCCTCTGGTGCCCTGCAGTTGTGTTCAGTCCGACCTCAGCCTGCCGCAGACATGGCGTTAGAAGTTGCCCTCATATTAGGATTAAAACTGATAATAATAAGCATTGGCAAACATTGGCATTTCTTAAATGGCATTGCCTATAACTAGACATCAGGTGCTGACAAATCAAATCTGTGATGTGAGTGAACAAGTATTGTAGCATTTGCTAAAATGCTGTGTCTTGGCTGTTTGAGTCTATTCAGCATGGATTATGAATGTTGTGATGGTCTTTTTTGCCTCTTCCCCTTCTCAGAGCGATATGAAAATGCAAGAAATCATCAAGTACACTCACCAGTTCCTCCAGAAGTTCTGCATGGGCAATCCTGAGAACCAGGCCCTGCTTCACAAAAACCTCAGCCTCTTCCTCAACCCAGGGGTAAGTAATGGATCTACAGCCTATTTTTCAACCATCCCTAAGATTTGCAGGTCTCTGATGTCTTAGCTGCTCTTTTGCGATACTCTGTCACTTAGAGTATAAGAGGATGTTAAGCCATCAATATCAAACTGAATTGTTTATACTACCCATATGAGCTCTGAAATTGGTACCCCAATGCTTTGTAACGTCATTGAGTTGTTTTTCGTATTCTCTCACATCTGTCACTCTGTCCTTGTTTCCCTTCTGTACACCAGCTCCTGGAAGCAGAGACAGTGCAGTACATCTTTGCTAACAACTACCAGCTGTGCTCCGAAATCAGTGAGACGGTCCTGCAGCACTTCATCCACTGCCTGGCCACGCATGGCCGCCATGTGCAGTATCTCAACTTCCTGCACACCATCATCAAGGCCGAGGGAAAATACGTCAAAAAGTGCCAGGACATGATCATGACCGAGGTAAGAGAGCGCCCCCAGTGTTTCCCACTCTGGAGCCTCTTTGTTAATTTTGTGATGAGCATGGCATTGCAATAGGTTTATTATGCTGAACCCAAGGCAGCTGTCCAATGTCCAATTCCACCCCCCACTCTCTCTTTCCTCTCTCCTTGAACATGCAGCTGACAAACGCAGGGGAAGACGTGGTTGTGTTCTACAATGACAAGACGTCCTTTGCCACAATGCTGGAGCTGATGGCGGAGTCACGGGAGGGCGTCCAGGAGAATAGCCCGCTGCGCTACCACATCTCTCTGGTGGAGCTGCTGGCCGCCTGTGCCGAGGGCAAGAATGTCTACACCGAGATCAAGTGCACTTCGCTGCTGCCCCTGGAGGACGTGGTGCGCGTCGTCACCCACGAGGACTGCATCACTGAGGTATCACAATGGGACAGCTGGCACTTTGGGTCAAGAGTCCCTCAAAAGTGTAAAGTTGTCCACAGTGCTTCTCTCACTCTACAAAGGGGTTTGACATAGAGGGACTTGGCAGAGGTCAGAAGAACCGGAGAAACTAAGTTTTTTTTTTCGACCAAACAATGAACAGCAGTTCCTTAGGGTGTGCTATAGCTGATTAAACATCCTGAATGGAAGAATGGTGATATCTAGGTGTAGAGTCTGTTACTTTTCAGTATAAGTTGCTATTGCCCTCTGCAGGTAAAGATTGCCTACGTCAACTTCGTGAACCATTGCTATGTGGACACGGAGGTGGAGATGAAGGAGATCTACACCAGCAATCACATCTGGAAGATGTTTGAGAACTTCACTGTGGACATGGCCAGGGTATGGACCGTAAATTCTGTTTAATACCTTTGCTGAAGCTGGGATACTTGACTGGACCACACTCTCATATACTGGGTATATTTAACAGGGAACAGTGTTATGTTAACAAAAAAAATGTTAAAATTTTCACCCAGTTTCTCTCTCTGCAACCTTTCGCCTCCCTCTCCAGGTGTGTAATAAGAGAGAGAAGCGGTTCCAAGACCCCACTCTAGAGCGCTATGTTATCACAGTTGTCCTGGACACCATCAATGCTTTCTTCAGCTCACCCTTCTCTGAGAACAGCACTGCGCTGCAAGTGAGTACCAGAATGGCACTACCTGCCCTTGATCCCTTCCATGCTGACCATGATCACCACTTCTGCTGCATTTGTACCTTTTATGTCTTGTAATTATCATCTGAAAATAGGAAGAATTGTTTACCTTTCGGAGAGGCTTTGATTGTCATCACCCCCATGGAGGACTCATGCCTTTGGTCTCCGGCACCAGAGGCACTTGCTGTACTCCTGCTACAAAGGACATCTGAAGTGTGTGATGTCACTGTCTGTGCACAGTGATCCTGCCAGGGTCAGAAGAACGTAAGAAAGGTTACAGATGATAGGAGGCCATTCGATCCACCTGGTACAGTTGTAAGTTAGTTGCTTATCCAAGGATCTCTTCCAGTGTTGAAGGACGCCAAGGCATAGATCTTCAACCTGGCATTGTTCTTTCAGTCTAAAAGTATAGGACATTTCACCCACAGAACATATCTGGATCTTGTCTTGATTGTTTGCAAAGACGAGATCAATTGGGCCGTCAGCTGCAATGGCCCTTTGCCCAGGACCAGTGCTGTGCAGTGATGGTGATGGGGCCCCATGTTTCCTGTCCCCCCTGCAGACCCATCAGACCATTGTGATCCAGCTCCTGCAGTCCACAGTGCGGCTCCTGGATTGCCCCTGGCTGCAGCAGCAGCACCGCGCACTGGTGGAGGCCTGTATCCGCACCCTCGCCATGACCGGTGAGACTGGGGAAGGGAGTTGGGCAGCTGCATGGCAGTGAGGAGGGGGTAGGGGGTGACAGAAGAAGCATGTGGATGTGTTAAGGGGGGTCAGCCAGGGGCATGACTTGGGACAGAGCCGTGAATGGAGTGCTGGAAACATCTTGGGTTTATGGGTCTGAGAATGGCACAGTGATGTACAGCGGGAGTATGAGAGGTCTACCCATGTCTGTCTTGTGCAGCAAAGGGGCGCTCCATCGTATTGCCAATGGACCTAGATGCCCAGATCAGCACCATGCTGAGCAGCAGTGTGCTGGGCTCTCTCTCTCGCAACAACCCCAACTACAAAAGCCTGACCCGGTCCAACCGGCCTCCTGCCCCCAACAACCCCTGGGACTACAAGAACATCATCGAGAAGCTGCAGGTCAGAGCTCTCACCATCTTACACACTAACCCCTTTCCATCGACAGCCATGATGAACAGTTATACAGTATGCAGTGCAGTAAGCCATTCTCTCTCTCCCAGGACATTATCAACACCCTGGAGGAGAGGCTGAAGCCCCTGGTAGAGGCAGAGCTCTCTGTGCTGGTGGATGTCCTACACCATCCAGAGCTGCTGTTTATAGAGGGCACTGAAGCCCGATCCCGCTGCGAGACTGGTGGCTTCATTTCCAAGTTAGTTTGGCACAAGCTGTTCTATGTGTGGTGCTTCTGCATTGGACTGTACTGTAGTAGTTGTATGTGGGCTCCAAGTACTAGACAACACACTATGTTGTTTGCTTTGACTCTGTATGTTAAGTTGTGCGCTGTGGTCTTTGTGGATTAAGGAGTGCTCTGTGCAAGAAGCACTGCAATGTGTTGCATGCTGTCAGCTCTGTATTAAGAGGTGCTCTGCATGAAGCAGTGCACTTTGCTGTGGGCTCTGTGCATTAAGTGGTGTTCTGTGCCATCTCATCCATAGGCTGATCCAACACACCAAAACACTGATGACCTCGGAGGAGAAGTTGTGCATCAAGGTGCTGCGCACTCTGCAGGAAATGCTCATCAGAAAGTATGATTTTGACGAGAAGGTGAGAGCATCTGGGCTAGAACGCTGGTGTTCTGGAGGTTAAGTGGTTATTGCTGTTTACTCTGGAGGATTGGAGTGTTGGTTAACAAGACTGCAGGTAGAATTACACACAGCCTTTCTCTACATTACATTGAAGAGCCATGACGCATTGCTGTTTGTCACTACAATACAGCAGCTGCAGAATATTTGCAGGAATGTATAAGCCCCATTTCCCAACAGATATTGAGCATATTTACAGTATGTGGTACAGTGCTGTTATGTTCCTGTCCAAAAGAAGGGTGCTGGTGTAACCATGCTGAGACAGTGTGCATGGCCTCACTTCGGTCTCTCTTTTAGAGCATCTCTCTGAGGAAGGTGCTGCTGCAGAACTACCTCTACAACAAGAAGAGTGGTGGAAGGGGAGAACTGCCGGAGCTGACCTTAGGGGGTAAGAACAGTTCCAGAGGAGACAGGTGCCTGTATCAGCAGTGTTTAAAACATTGTTTTTCTACTTATTTTACAACGAATGTTGAACTTTAGAAAATTTGCAGCCCAGAGGAGACTTCCATATTGTTCAACCAACCCTTTTCGTGAAATATCCTAGAATTTGCTAAGCTAGTCCATAGTAATACAGTACATTGATGCTGTTCTGTAAGGTGTGCTGCAGTTTCAGCTTTGGTTATTTCTGGCATCCCTCCCTATAGCAACAGCTGTTCTCCTGTGCTATTCAGGAATTTTCCCTGTCACTTGTTGGTTTTATTTGATGGTAGCTTTCTTGATTTTGTTCAGCACTATCGATAAGCCTTTTAGAGCACCCCAGGAATTAAACGTAATGGCCCCGCCACTGTGAGGTAGCAATGCTAACAACCGTGCCACCAAACTGTAACATAACTTATTTTTAGCCTTGGAAATGGTAATTGCAGAGAGTAAAAGTTATGCTTTTTGATGAAGATGAGACCATAGCCTAGTCTGTGTGCTTCAGGTCTAGAGGTGGACAGGGACTGGGCCACAGTAGCGGCAGTGCAGTGTCGGCTGGACAGGGAGGGTGGGACCAAGCTCGTCACTGACCTCATCATGAGCAGCAAAAACGACAAGATCTTCTTTGAGAGCATCCAGCTGGCCATCTCACTGCTGGAGGGGGGCAACACCGAGATCCAGGTGGGAGAGACATATAGACATAAGTGTCAGCTCACATCATAAAACATTTTGTCACTGCACTGCTTACTGATTATTCTGTCAGAAGAGTGACGGTATTAACAGTATTACCCTGTCTCCTGTCGAAGAACTCATTCTACAAGTTGATGATGGGGGACAACAAGTCAGAGAAGTTCTTCAAGGTTCTTCATGACCGCATGAGGAGCGCGCAGCAAGACATCAAGGCTACCGTGTCAGTCAATGTGGGCGAGATGAGCAATAAGGCCAGAGACTCCAAGGAGATGGACAGCAGTGAGTCTTAGGCTCTCTCCCTCTTTTCCTCTCTGTCCCGCCCCCTGCATGATCACTGGACTTTACAAACAGATCCTAGTTTTACACACGCTGTAACTATGATTTTTAGGTGGGCCGTCCCATTTCGCGATGGCGGACTCCACAGGGAAGCTTCATGCCGGCCGTGCAGCTGTCTCTGAGCAGCCGGAGCCTGAGGCAGAGATGGGTCCTGCAGTCATGATCATGAAGCCCATCCTGCGCTTCCTACAGCTGCTGTGTGAGAATCACAACCAAGATCTGCAGGTCAGGAGCAAACCAGTCTATATGCCTGTGCACACAGATCACACACTTTCATTTACACCTGTACACACAACTAAATTTACTCTTCTGATTTTTTTTCTACCCTTCTCTTCATTTTTCTCCATATAAAGAGTACAAAATAAGTCAGTGGAACTGGCTTCTGTTCTTGAGAGCTCTCTTCAGTACTAAACATTCCCAGATGTAATTCAAGATCAGATTCTTCCCTCCATGTGCTTTTTCGGTATAGACTCAGGAACTGCTATCACAACAGGAAAACCTGTCCAGCTGCCCGTCTTGTTATTCTAATTCCAGTTAAATGTAACTGTTGCTCTCCATCTTTCTCAGAATTTCCTGCGCAATCAGAACAACAAGACCAACTACAACCTAGTGTGCGAGACTCTGCAGTTCCTGGACATCATGTGTGGCAGCACTACAGGCGGGCTGGGCCTGCTGGGTCTCTACATCAACGAGAATAACGTGGGGCTCATCACTCAGACACTGGAGACCCTGACTGAGTACTGCCAGGGGCCCTGCCAGGAGAACCAGGTCAGAACAGGTCATAGACCAGCAGGGCTGCATTAAACCGCCCATCTACAAAAAGTTAAAAAGCAGGAGTTCTAGTTACACATCTGCTGATGTTGCTCCAGCTGTTGAAGTGATGTACATCTTATTTTTCTTTCCATTCTCCAACCCCCCATGAGTTCTTTAGAGTTGTGAGCAACTTGTTGATTGCCATCACTTTCAAGACATCAGCTTGCTTCTGCTGCAGCAGGAAGTGTCCTCCAGGCTGTCTGTCACCTTCCACTGACCAGGCTTCTTTAGAGCACGTTTCTCTTCCTGTGTTCCAGACATGCATCGTCACCCACGAGTCCAACGGTATTGACATCATCACTGCGCTCATCCTCAATGACATCAGCCCGCTGTGTCGCTACCGCATGGAGATGGTGCTTCAGCTGAAGGTTGGAAACACCCCCTGCTCTCTCTCTCCTCTTTCCTGTTTTTCCCTCTTTCCTCTATGCCTTAATGTTACCAAAAGTTTCAAAGCTTTTCAACCATTTTTCGTAAGTCGGTAATTCATGCAGTGTGTTTTGTTTTTAATTTTGCCTGGACACAGGACAACGCCTCCAAGCTGCTCTTGGCCCTGATGGAGAGTCGCCATGACAGCGAGAATGCCGAACGGATCCTATTCAACCTGCGGCCCCAGGAGCTGGTAGGACAGAGTCCTCTGTGTCTCTGTGCACTGCCAGGCTCACAGTCAGGCCAGCGCAGTGAAGCTCTGCTATGCATCCTCAATTATGGACGTTTTACATGGACAGTTTGCCCAGAGTGTTCTTAGTTTGCCTTTGTCAGACATTTCCCTTTGCTGTTTCTGTTGGCTGTGTCCATGCCTTCCTAGATTTTACCATGCTTCTGTCATGATTTCAGTGCATTTTAACCACAGTACACCCTAGAAAACTTCTGTAAGAGCTGCAACTTGCATTCAATGCACCTTTTTAATCTTGAAACTTAATCTTAAACCCAGATAACCTGAATAAATTAGGTTTATTCAAGTACCCAGCAACTTGAATAAAAAATTTAGTTGGAATGAGATCGGAAGCTTCTACAGATTTTTATGGGCTGAGCTCCTACAACACTTGGTGGCAGTGCAAACTGACAATTAGGTCATTATTTTGCCAGCTAAAGAGAGGGACCTCTGGGGTTGTTCTACAGAGTTCAAAACTATAATCTGTCTCTGTTACATAATTCTTTATCTCAGTATTTTACTAAAATTGGTGAGTGCAGGGTTTCACAAACCCTGTCTGCTGGTGACCCAAGCGTTACCTAGTGGAGAGAATGCCAGTGGGAGGTGCTGTTTGTCTTTTCCTACACCAAGCTCTCCATGTCTGCCTGTGTCTCCGTGCTGCACAGGTGGAGGTGATAAAGAAGGCCTACCACCAGGAGGATGAGTGCGAGGGGGGGGAGGTGTCGCCGCGTGAAGTTGGACACAACATCTACATCTTGGCACTGCAGGTACCGCCCACACGCACACTCCCCTGGCACCTGGCGCCCCTCTGCGAGTGCTGGAAAAAGTGGCATGTTCAGTCCAGGCAGCAGGGCAGCCACAGTTAACAGCTCAGTTCCTTCTCTAGGACACTGGCTGTTGGCTTAAGATGTGGCTGCTGTTATAGCTGATCTGCCACTACAAGCTGCCAGATTGCCTATTATAGTGGTAAATGCACAGAGTGGGTAATAATCTGATAATTATTAGCCTGTTAATAATTGATTAACAAATCCATGTGCTTGTTCTCACATGGATTTAATGAGGATTTTTGTTAAAGGGCTTGCTTGGTGCTAGTGGTAGTTGGATTTGTTTTAAACATTTTTTTGGTTGTAAGCTTGCAATCAAGTCTCAAGCACTTGCTTCGATTTGTCACGGTGGAGGTGTTACGCATGCAGATGCCTGGGACTGTCCTCAGTAAGGGCGGTAATATGTATCCTGAAGCAGAATTTTACATAAGGTAGAAGTTGTGAAATATAAGACATATATTAAGACTATCAGTCTGACTCTAAACTCTTATCTGATTGCCACTCTTGAAAAGGAAGGATATCTACTTGCTGAGTTAGTCAAAATACCCATTTTCCCCTACAGGCCTATATCAGCTCTGTAGCTAAAAGATCCCTATCAATGCTGCAGGCCTCTTGTTAGCTGGAAGAGTGTGATCATCGCTTTGCAGAACCCACATACACACACTGTCACTGTGACAGTGAAACTCCACTCTCACTTGTGCAGGGTTGGAATAT
Organism: Atractosteus spatula; assembly: GCF_055471065.1. Lineage (NCBI taxonomy): Eukaryota > Metazoa > Chordata > Actinopteri > Semionotiformes > Lepisosteidae > Atractosteus > Atractosteus spatula. The sequence goes on along the minus strand of NC_142712.1, from coordinate 42,880,929 downwards.
GAACAGTAACTGTAAACCTGAAATTTCATACATATGACCTCTGAGCCCTGACCTCTCTTTGCAGCTAGCCAGACACAACAAGAATCTGATACACCTGCTGAAGCCACTGAAACGCACACAGGAGGAAGATGAGGAGGGCATCTCATCCATGGTAAGACTCTTGCACCTCTAATTACAGTAAATCTGTATCGCCTGAGCGTGTCTTCATTCAGCAGTGTTTACTGGATTCTCTCTCTTGCCGTCTCCAGCTCAACCTCAATAACAGGCAACTGTCAAAAATGCTGAAGTCCTCTGCTCCAGAAGGAGAAAAGAAGGAAGACCCCCTAGAGTACTATGAAAAACACACGGCGCAGATTGAGGTACGGGGTCACCTGGATGAGAAAAAAGGAGTTACTAATGGCTTTGCTGTAATCAGGCCTCCCTCTCTCAACCTCAGTTGGGTATCTCTGTCTCCGCTTCATCTCTCTCACCCTTTTCTCCTCTGTGTGTCTGCAGATTGTGCGAGAGGACCGCAGCATGGAGCAGATCGTGTTCCCAGTCCACAGCATCTGCGAGTTCCTGATGGAGGAGTCCAAGCACCGTGTCTTCACCACCACTGAGCAGGACGAGCAGGGCAGCAAAGTCAGCGACTTCTTCGAGCAGACCTCCTTCCTGCACAACGAGATGGAGTGGCAGAAGAAACTGCGCAGTATGTAGCATACTTCTGTCTTCCTCGGAACCCTCTCCCCTCTCTCCTCCTTTTCCGTCCCCTGCTCTGAGCCCGTCATTCATGTCAAGGTGTGTAGCGTGTTGATCTCGTGTCCTTGGCATGTGCAGGCATGCCCGTGCTCTACTGGTTCTCCCGCCGGATGACGTTGTGGGGCAGCATTTCCTTCAACCTGGCCGTCTTCATCAACCTCCTCATTGCTGTCTTTTACCCCTACAGCACAGGTGAGCTAGAGTGGGAGGATGGGGTATTTTGGGTTTGGGGTCTCAGCCTAGGGGATGTTTATTTGCCAAATTAGTTCTGCCACCCAGCCCCCTCTTTCTCAGTTTTAAACTCTCTCTCCTTCTCCTTCTTACTGCTTCATCCTCTGATCCACCCATCTCCCCCTGTCCAGAGCCAGTGGAGTCCCCGATCGTGCCCATGCTGTTCTGGGTGATGGCGGGGCTGTCTGTGATGGGGTTGTTCTCCCAGAGATACGGGCTGCGGCCCCTCACTGTGGCCCTCATCCTGCGCTCCATCTACTACTTCGGCATCGGCCCCACTCTGATCCTCCTGGGCACGCTCAACGTAAGCCGGCGCTGCTGTGGGAAAGTGCAGACCAGCTCAGTTGGGAAATGCGGTGTTTAAGGGGAGAGTTTATTTGTGATTTGTCCACAAGAGGGCATCAGACAGTCACACTTTCACACAGTCACAGAGGAGGTCAGCTAACTCATATGTTTCTAATACCTGATTTGTCAGAGCAGCAAAGATTTTACTGTTTTTACTGGAACAGGTCACTGACATAGTAAAATCAAAGGGCAAAACACAGCTAACCCTGTTCCGGATTTCATGGTTGAGAAGCAAACTAATGTGTAGCAGCAGCTGTTGTGTCAGTTTGTGTGTATAACTGTCAGCTCAGGACTGAGTGTACAGTTCTGTGCTGAAGTTCAGAGGCCACTCTTGTTCAGCGTCTCTCTCTCCTCCAACTTGCTCTCTCCTGTTCTCCACACTCCTTCTCTCTCTCCTTTTTTCTGCTCTCCCTCCCTCTCTCCTCTCTGCAGCTCATCAATAAGATTGTGTTTGTGGTGAGCTTTGTTGGCAACCGTGGGACTTTTATCCGTGGGTATAAGGCCATGATCATGGACATGGAGTTCCTGTACCATGTGGGCTATGTGCTGACCAGCACCCTGGGGCTGTGTGTCCACGAGCTCTTCTACAGTATCCTGGTAAGTCACACCCCTCTCCCACTCCTCCTCAAATCCGATTTCTCCCTCTTCATTTCTTAGTCTAACCTACACGATGAACAGCCAGCTCCATTTTGTAGTACTGGAGGAAGGGGGCACTATAACCTTAGACTGTCCCCAGTGTCAGGGTGTACCAGATGTGATCCAGATGTTACCCGTAGCCTTGCATCCTTCCAGCTGTTCGATCTGATCTACCGGGAGGAGACTCTGTTCAACGTGATCAAGAGCGTGACACGGAACGGCCGCTCCATCCTGCTGACTGCGCTGCTCGCCCTCATCCTCGTCTACCTCTTCTCCATTGTGGGCTTCCTCTTCCTCAAGAATGACTTCATCATGGAGGTGGACCACCTGTCCCAGGCCAAGGACACAGGTATGAAGGAGAAAGCTAGGGTCAGGGAAGGATAATCTGAAAGCTCAGCGCCACTACAGAAGCCTAGTTTATTATATAATGTTAAAAGCAGCACAGTCCAGTAGCACAATGAAATGAATTTGTGGTAATAATATGTTACAATATAGAGACGCACAACATTAAGGAAATGGTGGAAAAACTGAGCAGAGGGAACACACAATCAGAAAGTCAGAAAACATTACAGCTGTCTTTCGGAGTGGTGAATGTCCCTGGAGACCTCTGACCTCTGACTGCCCTCTCTCAGACATAGCCAGTGGTTATGGAGAGGCTGCCAAGGACTTCCTGAACTCCTGCAGTGGAGATGGCGTGAGCTGCACCACCGAAGACAACACGCCAGCGGTCCCTGAGGGTGAGAGAATGAGCAGTGATAATTGTAACAGCACCATTTCTACCGCTGCCGCTACCAGTCATCACCGTGTGTTCAAAGCTCTTGTACTGCATTGATAGGAAGCAATATCAGGAAAATAATGATGGTTCTGAATCAATTGCTTATACCTAAGAAAAACAAAATTGCTGTAATGGTAAAAGAAGGCAGAATTTTTTATGTGTATAATTTGTACGCCAAGGCAAACAGTCTGGAACTGAAAGAGGGGGGTGTGTTCTTCCCTGTGCAGGGGAGGACGATGGGACGGAGCGCGCTTGTGACACCCTGCTGATGTGCATCGTGACGGTGCTGAACCATGGGCTGCGGAACGGCGGGGGGGTCGGAGATGTGCTACGCAAGCCTTCTAAGGACGTAAGAGCAGCCCCCTCCCCTCTCGACGTGCTTGCCTCTCACAAAGCAATCGCAGACTTTCGTGCTTACAGATATGCCTCCCCTTATCAAGGCCCTTGTGGATTGTCCCTTTTTGGCATGCCACACAAAGGCATGCTTTTCATTAACATGTATACTGGACTTACAGATATACCACCTGCCACTGGGGGGCTGTAGCCCAGCATCATTACACACAGAGTCAATACTGTACATACAGTATTTTTTTTTCTACAAAATATACTTTATTCCGCAAAAGGAACATCTCACACATATTAACACTCCATGTAATAAAAAACAACGGCGGAACGGCTTGATTGTCCGTTATCAATCATTGCAAGTGGGGGCGGATTTGCGCAATTAAGATGGTTACCAAGCCAAGAAAATGGTTACCAAGACAGTTTACTCCTGCTGTGCTATGCGTGGTGTGAAATGTTAAGATTAGTTTAATAACACGCACGTTTTTCAGGTCTGCACTCATTAGCTGTTTAAAGCTCCTTATTTGGTAAGACTCATGCACACCCCTAATCCTTCATTGTGTAAACACCGCGAACTTGCCTGTCTTGAGGAGGGGGAGATGGTGATGGAACTGGGGAAAGAGTCAATATTCTCTCACAGTGGAAATGCTGCTAACTCATCCCAATCTGACAGTCTCGTCTGTGTGTGTGTCTCCTTCACAGGAGGCTCTATTTCCAGCACGTGTGGTCTATGATCTGCTCTTCTACTTTATTGTCATCATCATCGTCCTCAACCTCATCTTTGGGGTTATCATCGACACCTTTGCCGATCTGCGCAGCGAGAAACAGAAGAAAGAGGAGATTCTGAAGACCACCTGCTTCATTTGCGGTGTGTTAAAGGGAGAGGGAGGGATAGGGGTGCAGGGAGTGAGAGGGAGGCCCACACTCTACCTGTTCAGAGAAGGGGTACCCTGAAGAGGAGGTGCTCATGGCTGAGCGATTTGACAGTGTCAAGGGCTCCCTAGTTTCAAGCAGTAACTCCAGGCTCTGTTTGGTTTCTCCAGGTCTAGAGAGGGACAAGTTTGACAATAAGACTGTCTCGTTCGAGGAGCATATCAAGATAGAACACAACATATGGAACTACCTCTACTTCATCGTACTGGTGCGAGAGAAGAACAAGACAGACTACACAGGTCCTGAGAGCTACGTAGCCATGATGATCAAGGTACGAGCAGAACTACCTCACTACGCTTGTTATTGTAGTGGCAGGAAATTGTCTTCCTGGACCAATATCTACCTTTTTTGTTTTGTTTTTTTCAGATAATTTAAATAATGCGGTTGATCAAGCCCTTTGGCTTTGGTTAGAAAGGCAAATCAAAGCACAATATCTATGGAATGTTCATGTAGCAAAATTGTGTCACTTCATGTACTGATTGAGCCACCTGACTCTTTGGCAACTATAAGATTCTTGTGATTTTCCCTTAGTAGGAGTGGGTTCTGTGTGTGCATGGGTGGGTTCTCAGAATGCAGCCGTGTATCTCTGAGTGATGGGGATCTTCTTTTTTCACAACCTGCAGAACAAGAATCTGGACTGGTTCCCACGGATGCAGGCCATGTCACTCGTTGTCACCGACACAGATGGGGAGCAGAACGAGATGAGGAACTTGCAGGACAAGCTGAACTCCACCATGAAGCTGGTCACTCACCTGACCACACAGCTGACTGAACTGAAAGAACAGGTGACTAATCTCGTCTGAATACACAGCTGCCTTAAGATGTATGTACAGGTAACTGCACTCTGACCTCACCACACAGATGATTAATAAACAGGTAATAAATGCACCTGAGCCCACAGATCGTCTGAGGTGAAAGAACACGTAAAAGTCTCACCACAGATGCATCGACAAAGAGTGATCTTCCCACCAGCTCCAGTTAATTTAAACACCTCAATGAAAAAAGACCTGGTAATCTTGAATTAAGCCCAATAAAGTCGATAAAAATGCAGTTAGTCATTAAGAGCTGAGATGGAATGACACTCAGGGACCCTGGTATCTTTTAGGGGCTAGGGGAGAGGCTCATTTCAGACTGTGTGTCCTGCTCAGCCCTAATGCTTTCCGGGATCTTGTGAGTGTCCTCTCCTTGTGCCTTAGATGACAGAGCAGAGGAAACGGCGCCAGCGCATGGGCTTCGTGGACGTGCAGGGCTCCTCATCTGTCACGCCCACTGGAGCAGGAGCAGGAGGCAACCACCAGATCGTCAAGACGTAGCTCCACTCCATCCTCAGTCCCATGCCTTGCAAGGCAGGCCCCCTCAGCTGTGACAACATGGTTCCTTCCAGAGCTCACATGTACAGTCACCTGGTCTCAGGGCCAGACCACTCCACCAAGACAGAGGCTTTCTCAGTGCTGGGTCAGCTCATCTTCCTTCAAACTTTTCCAGCACTGTGCTCCGGAAACCTCTGAACCTCCTGCATCAGCCTCCCTTCTTTAATCTGTTTGTTGTGTTGTTGGTTATGTTTGTTTGTCATGGTGCATTTCATGACTGTGAAGAAAATGTCTCTCTTACACTGGTCACGTACTATGGCTTTGATGTCCTTGTACACTTCTGTACTTTATTATTGTTGTTGTCCTTATTGTCCTTTTTGTTTCTCTTTTTTCCTTTCAAGTTTTTTGTGATCCAGCTTTGTAGCTGGTGTTTTCCAGGAGGGGATGGAGGCTGATGTGACCTCCACTGTCTCACTGTGTCAGTGTGACAGAGAGTGCCATTTCACTACATTACAATTCAACTTACTGAGTTACCACATACTATCTCTATAGTTTTTCTGAGGGAGAACTGGATGGAGAGGGAGGGGTGAGAGGGGCTGTGTGAAGTTCAGTATCCCCAGCAGAGCCTGGAATAGAGATTCAACAGCCCTGACTCCACCTTGGCAAAATTTTTCACAATAACACTCATAGTCTCAGGACCAGGGGAGATACTGCTGTGCGGTCCTTTCAGAAACACTCTATTGTGAAACGGTTCTGAGCCAGCTTATGCAACAAAATGACAGAAGAACTGATTGAGCAACACAGTTGTTCATATAGTCCTGGGAAACCGGCAGGTCGCTTGTGTGAACGTGTACATTTCTACACGGAATTGTCAACATGCAACAAAATATGCAACATGCCTGCTACTCAAAGTTGCTTATTCACCCTTTTAGTAGGTATATTGTTAAACTATATTTAACATACAGTTTTCAAATCCTCATCACATATTCTTGTGGATTGAGCCATGTAAAATACAGAAAGTTAATACTATGTTCTACAGATATGTGTGTGTGTGTGTGCTTGTCTGTACTGCATGCAAGTTGTGGAGGAGCCAGTTCTGGACCACAGCTGTAGCTGCAAATATGGAGAGCTGGAGAGCATTTAATTAAACTGTTGAAGTATGGTGCGCTGTACAGCAAGTCCAGCTCACCCTTTCTGTATATTTGTTTTAGAAATATTTTTTAAATGAGTGACAAACCTGCGGAAGGCGTAGAGCAGAGCTCTGAGACTCACCTGCAGGAGTGCTTGGTGCCTTCTGGTTAGTGTTCCACAGCTGCTTCAGGTATTGAACTGCACATCTGCAATATTGTACACCTGGCACCCAGGTGTTTCACATGCAACTGTATCTTTAGTAAAGTGAATGTTTTTAGCATTCCACTGTAAAAGACATTTGAAAAATTCCCATATCTATTCGTATAAGAAAATAATCAATTTAATTTGATTAATTGGTTGGAACACAATGCAAAAGACACTCGGCCCTCCCAGAGGAGCCCTGGGGTAATGGCTTGTTCTAGAATCTGCTGTGTACATGTAGTTCTAGCACGTGAGATAAATGAGTGAATAAAGCTGTTACCCTAGTTAATATATACCTGTGTGTTGATCTTTTTTTCATTGTGTTTATATTATATACATTATATAAAATTATCATGGTGAGAAGCATTCAAAGAACCAATGTCCAGAAGGGTTTTTGACAAAGATGACTCAATTCGATTTACTTTACCACTGAAAGAAAAAAAGTGGGTTTTGGGTTTTCAGAATAGAGACTAGGAAGCGTACAGTATCTTTACATAAAGAGTTGTGAGGTTGTGGTGCTTGTAAGACACTACTGTACTGTTAAGGCCAACAGCTCTCAAGCATGTTTCATCCTGGATGTTGTAGCAGACAGCAAACGCAACAAGAGAGGAGAGATGAATGGCCTCTTTTTTGTGTTCCTTTCTATGTTTAATCAAGTTGGCCGTTTTTCTTTAGCACAAACTTTGATATTTCTTATCATGCATATAAGAATATTTTCTGTTCGCCCCCACTGACACTGAAGCAGCACCGTCTTGCAGATTAGGGACCTGGCAGCTTGTTTGTCTCCGTTTCTCCTAGATGTACCAGCTGTACCAGAGGCCCAATGGACAGCAGCAATAAAACAAGAGATTGTATTGGGTTTCACCAAGAGGGACTCCAGGGAGAAGGCAGAGTGGGGGGATGGTATTGAGACACAGTGTCCCGGGGTGCTCTGGACACAGTCGGGATAACAGACAGCGCAGTGACAGGCTGTGGTGTGACATCCAGCTGCTGTTCCACCTGGCTAGCCGACAGTAGATGACGAGCCTGTTCCTTTTCGCTGCACACTGCTACAGCTTGTGCAAAAAAACAGAATGATTTCTGTGATGCCATTAAAAAATACACATCCTGACCTCAAAGCCTAAATAACACAGGCTTTGGTGTTTTAACCAATGGTTCAGCTCTGGCTGGGTTTGAAACCCAGACTCGGAGGGGTAGACTGGATGATGAGTTGCTGTGAGTGTCCAGCAGGAGGACGGCTCTCTCGGTACCACCTTCCAGCAAACGGATTGGGGGCCCAGTTTCAGCTGCCCAGTACAAGTCCCGGGACCCAGCCCCCACCCTGCACACCCCTGCCCCCCGTGGTCTACATGCTGGCTTTTTATAGCGCTGCAGAGATATGGAGAGGCAGCTGTGAGAGAGGCCGATCGCAGTCACCATTCCCCTGTCCTCGCTCTCTGTCTCTCTCCCCTCTCTGCCTCTGCTCCCGTCTGTGTCTACTTTCCTCTTTCTCGTCCCCGGTCGTGACGCCCTGCTGCCCCCGTTCCTTCACCATGGCGGACAGGAAGGAGACCAAGGTCAGCTCCAGAGCCCCGGAGAAGAAGGAGAAGAAAGAGAAGAAAGAGAAAAAGGAGGAGAAAGAGAAGAGGGAGAAAAAGGAGGAGAAGAAGGAGGAGAAGAAAAATGACAAGAAGGAGGAGAAGAAAAATGACAAGAAGGAGGAGAAGAAAAATGACAAAAAGGAGGAGGGGAAAGAGGGAGAGGCGGCGAATGCGGAGAACGGGGAGGTGAAGCCTGAGCCCATGGAGCTGCCGCCATTCGAGATCATTGAAGGGTGAGCTGGGCTTGATTTGTGCTCCTGACCCGTCTGGGCCAGGCTTCTACCTCTGACTTGCATGCCTGACCCAGATGGGCTCCTACCTCTGACCCGTGTGCCTGACTGGTCCAGGACAGGCTCCTACCTCTGACCTGTGTGCCTGACTGGTCCAGGACAGGCTCCTACCTCTGACATGTGTGCTTGACCCGTCCAGGCTTGGGCTGTTACCTCTAAGTTCTGTGCCTCTAACGTGAGTTTGATTAGTTGAAGGTCAGTGCTACTGGGTCTGCTTATTTTGGGATGCTGTAACTGAAAAGCCTGGCCGGAGGCAGGGTGAGGGTGCTTGGGGCTGGGTTAGGGTTGTGTGCGGACACTCCCAGAGAGCCTCTGGGCAGAGTAGCACAGAGTACATGAGCCTGGTCTGGCAATGTGGAAACTCTGAGCTGGCAGGAGGAGCCAGACAGTCCCTGGAGGATCTGAGTAACCAGTCTAATATAGCAGCGCTGAAACACACCTGTTCATTGCGAGCATTACAAACATTGAAAGAAGTTGGTGATAATGACTATGACCCGCAGTCATGACAATTGCAGTGCTGGCAACAGTGATAAAGTATCAATATAAACAGTTATCTACCCAAGAGAGTGATCAGGCTGGTCAGGGCCCGAGACTGGCAGTGCATAAAGTGGTTTCAACAGTAGAGAGGAACAGGGCTGCTGTTGGGATGTTTGAGAAACCCTCAGGGGCATGAACAACTCATGAGTAGCATGTCTATATAACACTGTTTACCAGGGCACTTCAAGTCAGGATGGTGTTTCAAAACTTCTCTGAATCAGAAAAGCATTGCTCCCTGGCTGTGTTGAATACTGGGGATTAATCCTCACCTCAGTGAGCACTGTTTCTACCATCGGTCAGACCAGCGTGAGGATTGTTTCAGGAGGGTCACTGCTAACTAGGTGTGATACAGGATTTATTCATTTTATTATATTTAGAATAGCAGGAAAACCAACCAGCAGCAAAACAAATAACAAGCATGAGCAAGTACAATTAAAACAGATTTTGTAAAAACAAAATTCTGTTACTGCTGTCCTGTGGGATAAACAACAGCTCTAGGTGTAGCACAGGTGTAATGCTTCATTTACAATACAACACCACTCTGTTTCAGAGCAGTATGGAAATTTGGGGTGAGCGAATGTTTGATTGCTACAGCAGGCTCAGAGGGTCTTGTACTGCATATCAGGGCTCCCCTTCTTTTAATTATAATCTTGCCATTTGGGGGTCCCCTCCTGAGGCCCTGAGGGACATTCTGTGCAGGAAGCCCTGAGGCAAAACACTCATCACACTGATAATTTCAATTTCAAGCTTTATTGTCCCCTAGGGGAAATTTGTTTTACGGCACAAACCCAACACAATGGCAATACACATTATCAAAGGGAAGAGAATACAGCAGTGTTACAGGAGAAAGAAACAAGAAACAAGGTAGTTACTTTACATTAAGAGTGTGATTGCAGTGGGGACGAAAGATTTCCTGAGTCTGTTGGTTTTACACCTGGGGGCACAGAGGCGTCTCCCAGATGGGAGAAGTGTGAATTCACAATGGAGGGGGTGAGACACACGCTCCCTGATGCTTTTGGCTTTCTTAATCACCCTCTGTTTGTAAAGGATGCTTAAGTTGATTTGATTATTCCCGATTATTTTGCCACCCTTTGATAAAGGTCTGTCTTTCACTTTGACTCTTTCCATAGACAGGTGAAAGGCCATGTGCTTGTCATTTACTCTGCAGAACAAGATGCCCTGGCCAGATGTTAGAATTCTGTTTTTCAAACACTTTGAGTTTTTCTCTGTGCTGCTGGTGAAGCTGTAGGTGAGCTGGATGGGGATGTGTTTAGCAAACACTGGTGTGCCCAGGTCTGGTTGCTAGACACAACGAAAACATGGCTGCCGTTTCTGTGGGCGTTAGTCAGCAGAAAGATTCCAAGGACAGTTCCTCTCGCCCTCCTGTCCTGAGGTCGGCAAAGGGGGAATCCAATCTGCCCACCGGCCCAGTGTTAATGACAGGCCTCCCCAGCTCCTCCCCCTCTGTAACCCAGTAAACTCTTCATCCACCCCAGCTGAGGTGCTCTGAGCTCTGGCAGCAATCTCTCTGCAGGCTGGCCCACGGTCACTTCAACCCACTTCCAGTACTACTGGCACTTCAGCTCAGAGTTTCAGAAAGTTACACATGAAGTGTAACACAGCAGGCCAATAGGGTCACTGAGCACCTTCACCACAGCGAACCAGCAGAGTCGCTGAACCCCTTTACCACAGCTGAGGTACAGGCAGGTCACTGGGGTTTGAACTCTTGGCAGCTCCTGTGTTCCGGGTTCGGAGGTCGGTTTCTTTCTTTATAAACAGGTTTTTGTCATGAAGAGAGATTTGGGAGGCTGGGGGACTGGAATCATGGTGGAAGTCACAGACAAGTCTGTGGCAGAGTGCTTTACAATTTAAATAAAATTCTCTTGCTCCCAGGGAGAGCTTTGTGATGTGTGGGACAGTGAATTTTGGGCCACCTCTAATGTTTTGTGCTGCCAAAACACAAGGGGATCTCTAATTTCCTGGGAGAACTGAGTCAGACATGCCCAGAGGGAACGGGTTCTGAGGGGGACCCCTCTACTGTAGCCAGCCCCGAGGAAATGTGCAGAATGTCTTTGGTGTCACAACAAAAGGAAACAATTGCTCCCATGGAGAGGGAACACTTGGTCAGTGGGCTAAATATAAACAGGTTGCATTCCCGGCCCGATTTAGCCTGGAGTCGCCAGGCCTCTCCATTCCAGCGGTCCTATCTGAAGGAGCCCCTCCACTCTGCCAGCGTTCCCATGCCAACGGCCCCAAGAAACACACTGGGCCTGTACCTCCCAGAGAAGTAACCTTTACAGCTGTTTATCACGGTGTAAAATAGAACGAGAGAATAGCCATGTCCTTTAAAGAGCACTGACAACCTCACACTGGGACACGAGGCCCCCACATCCCAAGGGCCAAATCGGTTAACTACTGTACCTGACGCCAGAACACCTGGCTTTGTTGGGATAAGTGACCTGCCTGTCCACAACAAGGCTCTTAAAGGTCAGGCTTCAAAATGTTTTTTTTAACTGTAGTAAAATTGGTTGTTTCATGAAGATTCAAAGATATAGAAGAAATGGCTGTCTAGGGCTTCTTTGCCTCTCCTTTTCAAAGCTAAGAAAGATTAATAGCTTCAGGTGCAGAATAGCCCTGAAAAGGGAGGGGTGTGACCTAATGAGCACACTGAGGTGGCCGTCAGGTGGCTTGTCTGTGGGCTGACCCCGGCTCTCTCGCTCTCGGCCCGTAGGGAGCGGATCAGCCCTTTCTTCTTCAAGTTCCAGTTCAAGAATGTGGAGTACTCCTCCGGCCGCAACAAGACCTTCCTGTGCTACCTGGTGGACGTGCAGGGCCGGGAGGGGGAGGTCCTGCGGGGGTACCTGGAGGACGAGCATGTGTCCGCCCACGCCGAGGAGGCCTTCTTCCGGGCCATCCTGCCCGAGTACGACCCCCAGCTGCGCTACCAGGTCACCTGGTACGTCTCCTCCAGCCCCTGCACCGCCTGCGCCGCCAAGCTGGCGGAGATCCTGCGGGCGCGGAAGACCCTGCGCCTCACGCTGATGGCCGCCCGGCTCTTCCAGTGGGAGGAGCCCGAGGTGCAGGAGGGCCTGCGGCTGCTGCAGGCGGCCGGCTGCAAGGTGCGCATCATGAAGCCGACCGACTTCAGCTACGTCTGGGACACCTTCGTGGACACCGAGGAGCAGGCCTTCGTGCCCTGGGAGGACATGCAGGAGAACTGCGAGTACTACCAGGAGCGGCTGGCCGAGATCCTGCACTGACTGACAGCAGGTGAGCAGCCTGTTCCGTCTGACTCGGGAACAGGCCGGAGTGCATGTAGGGCCGTTGCCAGTGCTGCCCCGCCCCTGGCCTCTCAAAAGCCCCGCGTTGGGGGCCACTCTCAAGCGTGCCGGTGTGGGTCAGTACCTGTCCAGAGGTCGGGAGCTGTTGTGGATCAGGACTGTGCTGGGCCTCAGTTGCTGATCCGAATCCAGGGTATCACTCCATAAGTTCAGAGGTCACCTGAGGTTCAGGCAGGTCACTGGGGTTTGGACTCTTGGCAGCTCCTGTGCTCCGGGTTCGGAGGTCCCCTACAGGCCAGTGCCTCTTAAGGGAGAAAGGAAGTCGGTTTCTTTCTAAACAGGTTTTTTGTCATGAAGGGAGAGGGATTCGAGAGGCTGGGGGACTGGAATCATGGTGCTTTGTAATTAAAATAAAACTCCCTTGCTCCCAGGGAGAGAGCTTTGTGATGTATGGGACAGTGAATTTTGATCCACCTCTAGTGTTTTGTGCTTGACCCCACCCCCCTCTGTGAGACTTACAGTCGTGCACCCAATCAGCCCTCCTGACCACCCCTCCCCCCTGCAGGAACCCAGAGAGGTGCTGAATTACGCTGATGTGAAACCCCAGCTCAAACTCTTCTTATAAATACACTCACGGTCTATGTTTAGCACACAGGAGCAGGCACCACACAGCGTGGGCAGTGGAGTTCCTGCAGGAAAAGACAGGTTTCCTGCAGGGCAAGCGTTCTCTTTTTATTTTTTGTTACTGGCTTAAGTGCAGCTTTTCATCTAGAGAGTTTGTTAGAAGTCATGCCATACTATAACTAGAATCTCTCTGTCCCCCTCTCTCCTCCAGGGCTTAGGAATGCAACCTGCCATCACAAGCTGAGCCCAGAATACAGCTCGCTGACAGCTCTCATTCCACAGTGTCCCGCCTGCGATGCAAATACACGTCTCTCCCCGATCTCGTCAGTCACAGGAGCACTTGCTTTTTTGTGGGACTGACCGAAACACCCCCCTCGTCCCCAAAACACATTTTTTTCTGATATCCGGGGTCAGGCAGAATGTTGGCTCCTCTTTGATTTTTTTAACATTGGTCTTTGATGAGCACACATTGTCTGCCTCCCAAAGCAACACCTACTGGCTGTGTTTCAAAAAGCAGCTACTTGCTTATCCTTCTTAACATTGCTATTGCCCTCTGCTGAAGCAGTGCATGCTAGGTGGGTGAACTAAGGATCGACAGACATGGCTTTTTGTTGACCCTTGCTGGACTTCCTCCAGGTGTCAGAGCTTCTCTTATAGAACAGCACTCTACAGAGGCATTTTAAGAGCAGTGGATGACAGAGAAGCTCTATAGATCTTTATTAGGCATCTCTGACCTGCACCTGTCACAGCACAGTGCATCCCAACACTGTCAGAGTGTGACCCATAGTGAACAGACAGTAGCATTCCGCTCTCCTGGAATTCCCGTGGAATCATTTCTTGCTCCTATTTTTTGTCACCCAGTTACTGCACTGGGGTGGAGCCCAGGAGCTAGAGATTTTAAGTCCTAACATTCTACACACTGCAACGCCCTGGCTCTTCAGCCTGGAAAGCGTGCAAATTTATTAGAGAGAGATGTTCAAACACAGACATATTTTAACAGGCTTAGTCTTCTTTTAACCTTCAAAGTATTTTTATTAGTAATTTATAGGTTTTATAAAAATATGAAGGACTACAGAACCTTCCTTCTTTATAGAAGGAAATGTGTGGTCACTTTATGCCGTTGAAATTCACAGTCCTGTTCTGCAGGCAGTGAGTGGAATTTCGTGCCCAGGAGGACTGTACTGGACTTACTGAGAGTGAAACATCCTTCTTCTCTGCTCACTAGAATTCTTCCTCCCTGAGAGAAAGTGAATGAGTCTGAAATGACAGGAAGACTGAGACTCTCTTCATTCTTAATGGCTTGTGTTGCACTACTGTATCTTAGTGGGATCTGCTGGTGGAGGTTTAACTGAGGAATATTGCAGTGCAGGTGTTCAGTAATGTCTCAGTTTTTTTGTTTGCTCTGTGCTGTGTACTAAACTGCAGCTTTTCCTTTTTTTTTTACCTTAATACAGTACTAATTCAGCTTAAAACTTTAGAAGTCACTGTGCATTAGAAATAATCCTATTGAAATATTAAAAATTTTATTGCAAATTCTCTTCATACAGCTAATGCTTTTTTTATTGAATGGATCCATAGTGCTGTAAATTACACTCACACCCACGTGCAGTAACGGAGAACGGGATCTTTGCAGCTGAAAACTGAACTGACAGTTCTGGACCTTAACCCAAACAGTGTGGCTCAGCACTGAACCTGGTTCTTGACTGTAGGCTGTGCTCTTCTCTGCTAGATTTTATATTTGGACAGTCCAGGTATTTTAGTCTAGGTATCTCTAAGAGCGTTGTCAGCTGTAGTCTTTGAAGGCACAAAGGAATTGTTCCAGCTGAGCTCACAGGTGCCAGACTGAACGTGGTGCTACACTAATAAACAGGAGCATTGCTTGCATGTTTTAAGTGGACAGTATTTTAATACACAACTACATTACCTGTGTGACTGAGGTCCTATAGGACTTCAGCTCCCTTGGGTGCTTTTACCACTCAACCCAGCTATACTCCAGTCCCTGGCTCCTGCCAGGGGCAGAGTCTCTGTACATTTTAACACAAGTGCCAACTGTGAACGAGATCACATCTGTCTTTTTATTAGGCTGCCAAGGAATCTAGTTGTTCATGTGCTACAGATGAGCTTTGAATCACTAGACTATTGGATTCCTCAGCTGACCAATCTGGAGGAGTAATATGACTCCCACATCTCTGCTCATTGACCAAGTGTACCTAGAAAACATACCGGAAGTCTGCCGGACTGGTGCTGCTGATTCTGCTTTTCGACAGAAAGATGAGCCCTAACCAACAGAGCTACCAGTGTTAGTGTGCAAAAGACATCAGGCAAGTTGTCTGCTATTCCTGAAAATTAGTTAAAAAAAACACAGGAACCTTCTTACTGAAGGGACTTTATTTACACAGTTTCAGACTTTTTTCAGTATTTAGCAACTTTGAAAACTAACCTTCAAACCAACATCAAACATCTTGCCAAAAAAACAATATTTTTGTGTTTTTTTTAAAGAAGAATCATCTATTCAGCACAGCTTGGCCCCTCCCCTACACCACCAATAATGGGAGAGTTATTGATCAGCTAACACTGAAGACACTTTCACCTTTTTGTTTTGAATAAAAAAGTACAGACACTGCAATCCATGACTGAGACATGAGGCATGAGATAGAAATACAGCATCTTTGTGCACCCACAGACAGGCTCAGGCAGAGGGGCTATGGTAACACTAGACAGTGAACCTGCAGAATCACGCTGTCTGGGGACACCACAATACACTGTTGTAAAGCCATTCAGGAAACATCACAGACAAAAAACTCAAACAGTCCATTTCAAAAGGTCAGGGAGCAGGACAGGCCTGAGGTGAGAGCCTCCAGTACCAATGTATCAGGGCATTGTTTTGTTAAGCAACACGACCCCATCAAAGATCATAGCACCCTGCTCCTGATTCAAAACACAAACCAGAGAAGAAACCACGTTTCTGGCTGTACGTAATCCAGATGTGTCAGGCTGTTAGGCAAATTAGCCCTCCATCAACATGCCATTAACTCCCAAACAAGTAAAAATAAACAACACACCTGTTTGGTGACTAATATTTCTGCTCTGTTCAAAAAATGTTTTAGAAACGTGCAAAATTGTTCTCTGTAACCCAAGCAACTGTTGTCATTTACCAGCAGACGCACTAAATCAGTTGTCCTGACACAAAACTGGCTGAAGTCAAAGCTGAGAGCAAAACCCTGGGCCATCAGGTTATGCCTTGTACTGCCCTTTGATCAGTACAGCACTGCCCTCAAGTGGGCTCAGAGGGTATAGACAGTGATGCGAATATCAGTGCTGTGGAAAACCTCTTCAATCATCACAGACACTTTATTCCAGCTCAGGCAATCCAGACCGCAGCCAATTCTAAAGGGAGAAAAGGAACATTTCTCAGTAGGTGCCACGTGTTTGCAAGGACAGAGGGCCTCCCAGAAAGAACTGCAGCTGGGGAGATGCTATCCAGTGATTCAGGATATTGGTGGTGAGAGTAAGCACTGCATCAATTCACACACTCCAGTTACAGCAGAATAATATGGCAGGACAATCACTAATGCCACAGTCTCAGAGAGTTCGACTGTCCACAGTGCAAAGCAAGACTCTCATACACACAGACAACACTTACACACAAGGACACTGCGTACCGGGGGATGGACAGCCGTGTGACCCTGTTCTCCAGGCAGTGCTGCTTCATGGCCTCTAGGCTCTTCCGCAGGCTGTCATAGGTGGGTTTCTGACTGGCCTTCTTCTTTGTTACCTGGGACAGAAGAAGAGGAAGGGCAAGGGAGACGTGAGCATAGGAAGGAGGGGGGCAGAATAAAAAATGGCTATACCAACAGTAAAGATGGTTTAGGCTGCCCTAATCAGTGAAAATACTGCTTACCAGATAATAGATAAATCGCTGCCCTCTCTTCAGCACTGCACACTCACCTGTCTTCTTCTCTGTGTGGAAAGATCAGGCCATCAGGACACAGACCCCTTCACATGAGCCCGACCAGCACACTAGACCCTCCCCTCCACTCCCAGAGCCCCCCCAGCACATCAGACCCTCCCCTCCACTCCCAGAGCTCCCCCAGCACACCAGACCCTCCCCTCCACTCCCAGAGCTCCCCCAGCACACCAGACCCTCCCCTCCACTCCCAGAGCCCCCCCAGCACACCAGACCCTCCCCTCCACTCCCAGAGCCCCCCCAGCACACCAGACCCTCCCCTCCACTCCCAGAGCTCCCCCAGCACACCAGACCCTCCCCTCCACTCCCAGAGCCCCCCCAGCACACCAGACCCTCCCCTCCACTCCCAGAGCCCCCCCAGCACACCAGACCCTCCCCTCCACTCCCAGAGCTCCCCCAGCACACCAGACCCTCCCCTCCACTCCCAGAGCTCCCCCAGCACATCAGACACCTCCTCCCACACCAGACACCCCAATTCTTCAATTTTCTTGCTTGTTTCATTTTTGAGACATTGCAATCCGTAGCTCTGCAGTGAAATTCTGGAATACTGCTGGGCATCTGTGTCCCACAACAAGAAATATCTTCAGCTAAAATCTCAAGAGGAAATTTCACACTAGCTGGTTCAAACCTCAGCTCTGCCACTGATGCTCCAAATCACTGACCCTTCTTGTGCTTTGTTCTCCAGAGGAGACATAAGAACCATCTGGTTTGTATGGTTGCTAGTAGTTATGCAGTCTGAGAATCTCATCCAGATGTTCCTTCAAAGGAATCAGGGTACCAGGTTCAAAAATATGGTTAAGTAGCTTGTTGCAGACTCCCACAACTCTTTGTGCAAAAACAAAGACATAAAAAGCCAAGATCCTGCTGGTAGTACATGATACAGCAGCTATTGGAGCAACAGTTCACTTTTTAGATTCCACATTTTCGTTTAGCGACACCATCTGCTGAAGGACTGCAGCATTTTTGCCCTGGCCAGGAGCCGCCAGCCGGGGCCCCCTCTCCCCACACTCACGCTGGGCCTTCAGCTCCTCCACGCCGCTGAAGCGCTTCTTGAAGAGCACAGCGATGCCGGCGCCCATGCGGCAGTCCTCGCTGATGCAGTGTGCCAGGGACTCTTCCTCGGGGCAGCTGAACAGGTCGCCCCGGACATACCGCAGAGCGCCCCCCTGTGGAGAACGCAGCAGTCTGTCAGGGGCTGTTCCTCTTTTCAGGCCCTGTGCCAGGATCACAATAGTAAGGACAGACAAATGTGTGAGCATAGAACCCTGAAAACTTAAAACGAACATCTCACACTACTACACCCCCCCCAACCCACCAGGGAATGTTCTAATTTTAGAAATATCTCATTTTAGCCTCAGAGGTTCTCAGAAAGACAGGGTAAGCTTCAGGACAAAGCCTCAAGCAGTTCAAGACAAAAGTCATTGCCCCCTAACACTTCTGTCCTGGAGCCAGTGGGGAAGCCTGTGGTTTAGGAATCACCCATAGTGCATATTCATCTGTGTCAGGTCCTGTATGATAAACAAGGCAAGTTACTCAGTACAGCACTACTTTCTCTGCTGTTTAGTGGCCTCCCCTTTAGGCTGTTTTTTAAAGCGGCAAGGCTCTGTCTATAATACTGAACTTTACTCAAAACTATTTGCAATAGTTCATCAGGGTTTCAGATAAAACAGAGCCCGAACGGCAAACCTATAATTCCCCAGTAAAATAAATGCAGGTAAATTGCACGGGGTTTAAACAACAGTGGCAGTTTGTAGATGCAACTATAGGTTTAACCGAATGGTGGTTGAACACTCTGCACGCAAAGATGGGAACCAGACGCAGTCGGATATTCTAAGTTTATTTTAAACAGTCATATTTCCTCCTAACTTAATTCTCTTTCGCTTTTCCTGGTCTCTCTTTCCTTGTCATATTATCCATTACGCTCAATGAGAAACAAGAAAATGAATATTAACGTAAACTTATCTACAAACTGAAACAGAGAATAATACTGTATAACGTAAAAATACTTTAAGCATAACTGAATAAAAACAACAATAATTGGATATAAACTTACAGTAGACAGTACTTACGCTACCGACATCAAGAGCTGCACCTTCTGGTTCTTCTGGGCTTTTCATTGTTACAGGCTTTAGGCGAGACATATTAGTGAATTAGACGCATTTTTCTAAAATAGCAATAGAGTTGTACACATACGATAGACTGAAATAATTCTGCATATAGTTACGTTACATCCACATGTCCGACATTTTCGGAACTTCATGGACCTACCTTGGGTTTCAGGCCGGAACGCTTTCAGTGAGACACGCCACGTACTCCAGAGACAATTTACGTTTTTGAAGAATGTAATTTGGGATGTATTCATCTTATACGGATTTTTTAAGAGCAGATATTTGGGTTTTTATTACTATAAAAGTATATCCCTTTACTCGCTAATTTAAAATCAAGTATGACTAAAACTGAATTTTATAAAAGCTAATTTAACACGAATACAATTAAATGATTATGTAATTACACAGCAGTTATTTTTTGGACAAAGACAGGAAAATAGTATAACATTAAATATTTTCAATGTTATATTTTTATATCAATATTACCTCATTTTTAATAATACGGAAAATTCGCTGCTGTTTGCGGAGTATGTTTTACGATTTGGGAACATATTAAAAACATTTCTTTAACTTTTCGTCACTCTAGTTTCCCTTTCATCCACAGTCACCGCAAAGTGATTGAATAAGTGTTTTTTACACTCGAAGCAGGGAATAGGCTAATCTGGATTCAGAACTGCTCTGCAAATTGAAACTGAAGATGCTTTACCACCTACACATTAAAAAAAAGATTCCCCAAAATGTTTGATATTTCAGGCGTTTTTGAAATATTGAATACTTCTGCGTTTACCCTCACTCGATGCTGCTAGTGTGACCTACAGTATAATTAAACTGTAGTGGGAGTTCGTTTCAGCTTCCCTACCCCGTGATTTACAACAGCACTGTTAGGGAGAGAGAGATGACACCAAGTGAGACAAAAGCCAGATAATAAGAAAACACACCTTCTCCTGAATGATTGAATAATTGCTGTGCAGAGGGAGTGAGATTCCACATGAGGGACAGGAGCAGATAGGATAGGCTCTGTGTGGAATTGGACATAGCACTGGCTTAACAGAGAGCTGTGTAGAAATGGCCAGGAGGAAAAAGGGTTCAGTCTATGTAGCAGTTCCAGCCTGGTAGGAAAGAGAGTGTGATTTCCAGAGGAAAGGCTCGGTGGCCAGACACTGATCTGGCCCACGGGTCTGTGGGATTCAGTGAGAGAGAGGCTTAAGGAAGTAGTTTAGGCTGTACTGGGAGGTATCACAGATGTTGGACAGACAGGCTGCCCACTATTTGGGAATGGAGGGTTGTTAACCAAACAGCCTAACAAAGGCGGGGGGTGCAGTGACAGCTATCCCAAGAGGCCCGCAGGTGAGAGTAGGGCAGCTCCTGGCGAGGTAACAGCTGAGAGAGCAGTCTAGAGGGCATAGCTAGAGTTCAGAGCACTCCTGAGCTATACTGACAGCAGACCGCTGTGGCTTTGTGCAGGGAGTGTGAGAACTTATGTCAGGCTGCAGGTTGTGATTAATAAAGACCAAGAACTGAATCAGCTAGTATAGTTAGAAATGAAGACTGGCTTGTGAAGAGCATGTCCTGTTCTTGGAAGACGGCACTAATTGAGATAAAGTGATTAACGAAGAAAAGTTTGATGGGGTGACGCAGAGTTGGATAGCATACTCCTGTGCCTGAAGAAAAAGGAGTTAATGAAAGATTTTGGTGAAACCGTGAGAGAATAGGAATCTAAACCTGACTATAAGACTGAGGACTGGTTTTCCCACCTCTTGATTGGCCTCTCTTTGTGTCCCCTGCTCCCGCCTCTCACTCCTCCTCCCTCCCAACCTTTGTTCTCCCTCTACTTTACCTTTGCCTACTGCCCTGTCTCTCTCACACATGAAGAAGGCTCCACGGCCGAAACGTTGTGTTCTCTTTCTTCTTTTTTTCAGCATGGAATAAACCTATTACTTGTTCCTTATAAGGCTGTGCAGACTTCTCCAAGAGGAATACAACGATAAGAGCTAAGAGCCTGTAGCAATTTATATTCATAAAGGGAAGTTCTGTGAACTTTGCAGAAGGCAGGCTGGAATGTACACATGAACCTGAGCCCATTTGTTGATTTGAAAGCTGGTTCTGTAATCTGTAGGACTGCTATTCACAGTTCATGAGTGCTGAAATGTTTTTCCTCTCTGCAAGAACCTATCCACTGTGCTTCACAAACTCTGTTCTGAGAGCTTCATGAAGCAAATTCCTCAGCAGAGGCATCTGTGTGGCTGTGATAATCCGCAGATGCAGGATGAGCCCTCAATAGGATAAGCACAAACAATCTGATCATCCCCCGACGCCCTGCGATCAGAAGTAAAGGTGATGAGCTGAGCAGGGTTTGGCCTTGCTGTCACTGTGTAGCCTGCCTGGGAGGGTGTCATCACACAGCGCTATTGGACACAGTGTCTTTAATTCTAATATTCAATATTATTCACCCTTTAGGCAAATGCTTTTACCAAAAGCATTACGTTTGAGAGTAATGAAACTTGTTCCTGTACAGTAGCCATATCACCCTGCAACTCACAACTGGCAACCCACTGAAGTTAAGCAGGTGTGAGCCTGGTCAGTACCTGGATGGGAGAACTCCTGGGAAAAACTAAGGTTGCTGCTGGAAGAGGTGTTAGTGGGGCCAGCAGGGGGTGCTCACCCTGTGGTCTTTGTGGGTCCTAATGCCCCAGTATAGTGACGGGGACACTATACTGTAAACAGGCGCTGTCCTTCGGATGAGACGTAAAACTGAGGTCCTGACTCTCTGTGGTCGTTAGGGCGTTTCTTGAAAAGAGTAGGGGTGTAACCCCGGCGTCCTGGCCAAATTTCCCATTGGCCCTTACCAGTCATGGCCTCCTAATAATCCCCATCTATGAATTGGCTTCATTACTCTGCTCTCCTCCCCACTGATAGCTGGTGTGTGGTGAGTGTTCTGGCGCACTATGGCTGCCGTCGCATCATCCAGGTGGATGCTGCACATTGATGGTGGTGGAGGGGAGTCCCCATTACCTGTAAAGCGCTTTGAGTGGAGTGTCCAGAAAAAGCGCTATATAAGTGTAAGCAATTATTATTATTATTACAGTAACCTGGAAGAATTTTGATTCTTACATAAGAAGACAGTAACCAGGCCTCCTGACCACAAGCACCTCTGTGTATATTTGTATATACACATCTCCAAAACCATCCATGTTCGCCTTTTCTACGTAATTCATGCATGTCATATTTGTCCTTCTTTACCCAAGCAGTACACTTACAAGGATCTTTCAGTATTTGCTGTCTGTCTCTACAGGCTTCTGAAATTGTGTTAATTTTCCTCTGCCCCCCCCCACCAGCCCTAAACCTCTAAAACACAACCTACAACCCTGTGCATAACCAAACTCAACCCCAGCATCCTGTAAAGAGTTCTCTGCAGAGTTCTCGGAGCACAGAATAGTTAGGGGAGACAATCTGTGAGCATGACTCTTTAATGCACAAGATAAGGTAAAACTTAATGGAGGAGAAGGCACGGACGCCTGTAGCAAGCCCTGCTCTGCAGTAACACAAGCCCCATAAGAGCTCTGAGCAAAGGGTCAGCCTGAGGACTGAGGTGCTGTCACTGATATGGCAAGGATCTACTCAGCACTGTGGCCACAGAAATGCCTGGTGCAGTGCAGGGAATGCAGCATAGACTGTCAGATTTCAACAGCACTAAAAGGTTGAATTTAAGAGCTAATTGTGATCAGCTGTCTGCCAAATTGGCCTGGAGTTTTCTTCTTACTGTACCTATAAATTTATTCAGATTATTTAACCCCATAAAGCGTACTTAGTTATTAGGTTTTTGTGGTTTATTAGGATCAGCAAGTAAATCCTGATAAGCTGGGTGACCTCGAAGTATCTCTTTCTTATTTCTCAGTGTCTCAGTGACCTTTTCCTCTGACCAAAAGTGCTGATTAATCAGTACACAAGGTGCACAGACATTCATCCGTTTTTACGTTACCCTTTTGCCTATCCCCGTCCCAGAATGAATTATCCCAACAATCAAGTGCTACAGCTCTGGGTCAAATTAACAGAGCTCAAAAAGCTTTTCAGTGATTAAGGCCTAGTTCAGTAAATGAATCTTATGTAGGAAGGTTATTTATAAATGTTATGACACAAACCAACTTTTTAAATTGTTTGAAAGTGTGAAACAGTGTGGGTATATTTCTATTTTACACAATTAAATTTAGGAGTTGTGCAGGCAAGCATTGCAGCTAAAGTAGTTACTGTATCTGTCCAGCAGAAGGCTATGTAAGTTGTCAGGGCCCTTGGCAGTCCTGATGCAACCTGAAGAGTAAGGCAACACAGTAGATCAGTAGAGCTGATCATTCCACCAGGTGCAGCAAAGGTGAAGTGGTTCCATTCTTGCAGATTTGACATGCAACATTTAGAGAGCTGGGCAGCCAGGAAAATACAATCGCATCAAGCCTGTTGTTTGGAGTCTTTAGGGTCTACCCCACTCTGAGTCCCTGTGCCTACACCCCTGCCTTGTGTACCTGCACTGATGGACTGGCTTGTTTTTGATTGGAATGGGAAGCGGCAGCTGTGTGCCACTGTGTGACGGGGCTGTCGAGAGTGATCTCCTTCTGCCCTGCGCATGGTGCAGTCTGATGTTCACAACTACCGCTCAGCTGCCTACACCTGGATCAGTGCAATTTAATATTTTCTGCAAACTTCATGTTAAATAAATATCTCAACCTTGCGATTTTAAGCATCAATGCTGTGCGTTTCTGTTGTTGCAGGTAGAGGTGGGGCGGGGCAGATACAGGTGCGTTTCTGTTGTTGCAGGTAGAGGTGGGGCGGGGCAGGTACAGGTGTGTTTCTGCTGTTGCAGGTAGAGGTGGGGCGGGGCAGGTACAGGTGTGTTTCTGCTGTTGCAGGTAGAGGTGGGGCGGGGCAGGTACAGGTGCGTTTCTGTTGTTGCAGGTAGAGGTGGGGCGGGGCCGGTACAGGTGCGTTTCTGTTGTTGCAGGTAGAGGTTGGGCGGGGCAGGTACAGGTGCGTTTCTGTTGTTGCAGGTAGAGGTGGGGCGGGGCCGGTACAGGTGTGTTTCTGCTGTTGCAGGTAGAGGTGGGGCGGGGCCGGTACAGGTGTGTTTCTGTTGTTGCAGGTAGAGGTGGGGCGGGGCAGGTACAGGTGTGTTTCTGTTGTTGCAGGTAGAGGTGGGGCGGGGCCGGTACAGGTGCGTTTCTGCTGTTGCAGGTAGAGGTGGGGCGGGGCCGGTACAGGTGCGTTTCTGTTGTTGCAGGTAGAGGTGGGGCGGGGCAGGTACAGGTGTGTTTCTGTTGTTGCAGGTAGAGGTGGGGCGGGGCCGGTACAGGTGTGTTTCTGTTGTTGCAGGTAGAGGTGGGGCGGGGCAGGTACAGGTGCGTTTCTGTTGTTGCAGGTAGAGGTGGGGCGGGGCCGGTACAGGTGCGTTTCTGCTGTTGCAGGTAGAGGTGGGGCGGGGCCGGTACAGGTGTGTTTCTGTTGTTGCAGGTAGAGGTTGGGCGGGGCAGGTACAGGTGCGTTTCTGTTGTTGCAGGTAGAGGTGGGGCGGGGCCGGTACAGGTGTGTTTCTGTTGTTGCAGGTAGAGGTGGGGCGGGGCAGGTACAGGTGCGTTTCTGTTGTTGCAGGTAGAGGTGGGGCGGGGCCGGTACAGGTGCGTTTCTGTTGTTGCAGGTAGAGGTGGGGCGGGGCAGGTACAGGTGTGTTTCTGTTGTTGCAGGTAGAGGTGGGGCGGGGCCGGTACAGGTGCGTTTCTGTTGTTGCAGGTAGAGGTGGGGTGGGGCAGGTACAGGTGCGTTTCTGTTGTTGCAGGTAGAGGTGGGGTGGGGCCGGTACAGGTGCGTTTCTGTTGTTGCAGGTAGAGGTTGGGCGGGGCAGGTACAGGTGCGTTTCTGTTGCTGCAGGTAGAGGTGGGGCGGGGCAGGTACAGGTGCGTTTCTGTTGCTGCAGGTAGAGGTGGGGCGGGGCAGGTACAGGTGCGTTTCTGTTGTTGCAGGTAGAGGTGGGGCGGGGCAGGTACAGGTGTGTTTCTGTTGTTGCAGGTAGAGGTGGGGCGGGGCCGGTACAGGTGTGTTTCTGTTGTTGCAGGTAGAGGTGGGGCGGGGCCGGTACAGGTGTGTTTCTGTTGTTGCAGGTAGAGGTGGGGCGGGGCAGGTACAGGTGCTTTTCTGTTGTTGCAGGTAGAGGTGGGGTGGGGCCGGTACAGGTGTGTTTCTGTTGTTGCAGGTAGAGGTGGGGCGGGGCAGGTACAGGTGTGTTTCTGTTGTTGCAGGTAGAGGTGGGGCGGGGCCGGTACAGGTGTGTTTCTGCTGTTGCAGGTAGAGGTGGGGCGGGGCAGGTACAGGTGCGTTTCTGTTGTTGCAGGTAGAGGTGGGGTGGGGCCGGTACAGGTGTGTTTCTGTTGTTGCAGGTAGAGGTGGGGCGGGGCAGGTACAGGTGTGTTTCTGCTGTTGCAGGTAGAGGTGGGGCGGGGCAGGTACAGGTGTGTTTCTGTTGTTGCAGGTAGAGGTGGGGCGGGGCCGGTACAGGTGTGTTTCTGTTGTTGCAGGTAGAGGTGGGGCGGGGCCGGTACAGGTGTGTTTCTGTTGTTGCAGGTAGAGGTGGGGCGGGGCCGGTACAGGTGTGTTTCTGTTGTTGCAGGTAGAGGTTGGGCGGGGCAGGTACAGGTGTGTTTCTGCTGTTTAAGGTAGAGGTGGGGCGGGGCAGGTACAGGTGTGTTTCTGTTGTTGCAGGTAGAGGTGGGGCGGGGCCGGTACAGGTGTGTTTCTGTTGTTGCAGGTAGAGGTGGGGCGGGGCCGGTACAGGTGTGTTTCTGTTGTTGCAGGTAGAGGTGGGGCGGGGCAGGTACAGGTGTGTTTCTGTTGTTGCAGGTAGAGGTGGGGCGGGGCCGGTACAGGTGTGTTTCTGCTGTTGCAGGTAGAGGTGGGGCGGGGCAGGTACAGGTGTGTTTCTGTTGTTGCAGGTAGAGGTGGGGCGGGGCAGGTACAGGTGTGTTTCTGCTGTTGCAGGTAGAGGTGGGGCGGGGCAGGTACAGGTGTGTTTCTGTTGTTGCAGGTAGAGGTGGGGCGGGGCCGGTACAGGTGCGTTTCTGCTGTTGCAGGTAGAGGTGGGGCGGGGCCGGTACAGGTGTGTTTCTGTTGTTGCAGGTAGAGGTGGGGCGGGGCCGGTACAGGTGTGTTTCTGCTGTTGCAGGTAGAGGTGGGGCGGGGCAGGTACAGGTGTGTTTCTGTTGTTGCAGGTAGAGGTGGGGCGGGGCCGGTACAGGTGTGTTTCTGTTGTTGCAGGTAGAGGTGGGGCGGGGCCGGTACAGGTGTGTTTCTGTTGTTGCAGGTAGAGGTGGGGCGGGGCAGGTACAGGTGTGTTTCTGTTGTTGCAGGTAGAGGTGGGGCGGGGCCGGTACAGGTGTGTTTCTGCTGTTGCAGGTAGAGGTGGGGCGGGGCAGGTACAGGTGTGTTTCTGTTATTGCAGGTAGAGGTGGGGCGGGGCAGGTACAGGTGTGTTTCTGCTGTTGCAGGTAGAGGTGGGGCGGGGCAGGTACAGGTGTGTTTCTGCTGTTGCAGGTAGAGGTGGGGCGGGGCAGGTACAGGTGTGTTTCTGCTGTTGCAGGTAGAGGTGGGGCGGGGCAGGTACAGGTGTGTTTCTGTTGTTGCAGGTAGAGGTGGGGCGGGGCCGGTACAGGTGCGTTTCTGCTGTTGCAGGTAGAGGTGGGGCGGGGCCGGTACAGGTGCGTTTCTGTTGTTGCAGGTAGAGGTGGGGCGGGGCAGGTACAGGTGCGTTTCTGTTGTTGCAGGTAGAGGTGGGGCGGGGCCGGTACAGGTGTGTTTCTGTTGTTGCAGGTAGAGGTGGGGCGGGGCCGGTACAGGTGTGTTTCTGCTGTTGCATGTAGAGGTGGGGCGGGGCAGGTACAGGTGTGTTTCTGTTGTTGCAGGTAGAGGTGGGGCAGGGCCGGTACAGGTGTGTTTCTGTTGTTGCAGGTAGAGGTGGGGCGGGGCAGGTACAGGTGTGTTTCTGTTGTTGCAGGTAGAGGTGGGGCGGGGCCGGTACAGGTGTGTTTCTGCTGTTGCAGGTAGAGGTGGGGCGGGGCAGGTACAGGTGTGTTTCTGCTGTTGCAGGTAGAGGTGGGGCGGGGCAGGTACAGGTGTGTTTCTGTTGTTGCAGGTAGAGGTGGGGCGGGGCCAGTACAGGTGTGTTTCTGCTGTTGCAAGTAGAGGTGGGGCGGGGCCGGTACAGGTGTGTTTCTGCTGTTGCAAGTAGAGGTGGGGCGGGGCAGGTACAGGTGTGTTTCTGTTGTTGCAGGCTGTCCTTAATGTGCTCCACTTTCCACATGAGTGGGATAAGAACCGCACAGCTCTTGTGTCCTAATTCCATTGCTAGGTGACTAATTCCAATAAACTGATCTGGGAGTTTGTGCATACTTCCTCCTCAAACCCCCACCTCCTGATCTACCTTTTTTCTTGGACAGTAGCAATCCCAATCCCGATCGCATCCCAATCCCATTACAGGATAAACACAAACACCTTCACTGGAGCAGATGGCCTTGATTAGTAGGTCAGTGTCTCACACACTAACTTCAGGCTCCTAGGTGGAAGAGAACTCTCCCTGATGAGAAATTTGTCTTCTGGGGAATCTCTGCAGTGAATTGCACATACAAAGTCACTCCAACAATCCCATTTGGATTTAGTCCATTAGGCCATTTTCCTGTAGATATTTGATAGAAATCCATAGAAACGTTTCTTAAATGGTAGTCAGATTGGTATGCTTCAAAAATATGTTCATTAGTGTTCATAAACATTAATCCATTTTCAGTCTACTTGTCCTTCTGAGGAGCGTGCATTTATAAATATATTCTCTGAATATTCACTTTATATTAAAAATATGTACCTAAAATCAATAGAAATATAATGGTGGACACCAATTTCTTTATTCCAAAAGACCATCCTCAGGTTCCAGCCTCACAGAGTCATAAAAAAACATAAGATCTTCTGTTCTCATTTTTAAGATTAGCTCTTTTACCTACCTTTTCTTATCCCAAAGGATTGTGGGAGTGAGAACAAGCTACCGGGCTATGTTGTTGAAGCCGATATCCAGGTTTCTTTCAGGGAGTAGCTGGATGAGGTCCTAGGATCAATTAGGTACTAAACACCAAACAGGCTAGATGGGCTAAACAGCCTCCTCTTGTTCGTAAACTGATTTTTGTAACATGCTTAACATGTTTTCCAGGTCTTGAAAGATGACTGTGACTGAAAGTGCGGTTCTCTGGTACCAAAGAACAAGAGATACAAGAGTATTTAAAAATACCGCCAGCTTGTCAGGTACTTTGGCTGAACAGCTGAAAGGTGAAAGAGAATACGAAAGAGAGAGGAGTGGGCAGTTTGATTGCTTGTTTCAATAATTAGGCTCTATAACTGCCAGCTGGGCTGGTCTCAGGTATCAGTGGACACCATGGGATAGGGTTTGACAGCACTGCTTCCCTTCTTTTGAGGTTTGAAGAGAAGGTGAACCGGGGCTGAAGTGTTCCCCATTTCTACCCTGAGGTGCCAATCCCATCAGCTGTGTGGCATTTGCAGGGATTGTGGATTAAGAGGAGCTGGCTCCGGGTTCTTACTCACAGCTTGTTAGTGTGTATTTGGCTGGTAATCGGATAAGAGCCGGAGATTCGGTAGGTTCCAAGTTCTTCCAATCCAGCACTGCCCTGTCCCTGAGTGTGCGGGCCTCTCTCTCCTGGTTTAGCTTTGCTGAAGCTCAGGTTAAAGTCTCTGCATGCCAGTCCTAAACGTCCTTGTAAGTTGTCTTGGATCAACTTGTCCTTTTAAAAAATGCACTTATTAAAATGCCTCAGTAGAGTTGCCATTATAGATGTTTATTTTATCGTAAACAACCGTAAATTTGTGTAAAGAACCATGAAATTGACAGGCAAAAGCAAACACATGGTATAATTATGGTATGCACCAGAGACTGTGGAAATACAGTGCAGGTCACTCAGTAACACTGTGTGAGGATATGCTCTGTGTGGCCAGCGTGTCTCTTGACCTGCTCTGTTTATCAGCATGGGCAGCAATGTTCAGTGTGGGGTCTCAATCGATGGGGTGTGATCCATTAGGATTGTAACAGACGGACAAGGCTATTAGCTGAAAAAGGAAAACCTGCTTAAGTGTGTAAGTGATGGGAGATTTGGAAGCTGAGGGTTTGTGTCTTTTAGAGGACAGGGGAAAACAGTTGATTGGCTTTTGGACAAGTGAGACTGGGAATCAGTTTGTCACTGTTAATTTAAAGGATTGACTTTCAAGGTTTTTGCTCCAGTCTGAAATTATGTATACATCCATGCATGTATTCATACAGTACAAATAAATGTTGCTTTGGGATTTTAGTAGGACTTAAGCAGAGACAGAAAGATAAGGACAGATTTTGTGCCACAGCACAGGTCACTCCCCTTTTCCTGTAAATGCTTCAAACGCCTTGCAGCCTTCAAGACAGAAAAGCTTCCCTTCCTAAACAATAAAAAAACTTTGCAGTTGCAGCAGTGAATAATGAACAGGACTCGGGAAGGAGACAGCTTGCAGGGAGTGTCATTAAAGGCATCTAAGGAGGAGTATGAGATTATTCTGCTCTGTATGAGAGGACTCTACTGTGTGTCTTAGCTCACAGATCACTGACATCCTCTTTAACTCTCAGCTGAAGTCAATAGGCTGCCAACAAACCTGATGTGAGGGAGAGGAGAAATGACCTTTGGACAATACCTTATCATTCCATTCTCTCACAAGCCAAGAGGTCTCTCTATGCTGGCTAATTAGCATCGATATATTTTCGACAGCACACTGTACAGTGGGATTACTTGCTGTTGTACAGGAGTGGCTCATTAGTTTATAATTGTTAAGTACTAAGTACTGTGGCAGTCAACTACAAATATTAAAAACACAGTAGAGCCTGGTAAAAGAAAGCCAAAGAATATTCCAGAATGGTATGGCATGATACTAACTACATAAAACCATGACAAGTATAGGAAGGGTGTGAGACACGATAAATCGTGAAAAGGCTCTGCAATGTGAAGCAGCAGAGGGGAGTAGCAGTTGCTCTGGACTTGCAACTGTAAGATACAAGGTGAGTACTAATCCAGGGTCGGACACTGTTGCTGTTGCCTTCAGCAAGGTCCTTGCTCCAGTGAGATACCCAGCTGTGTAGGTGGGTACAAATGTAGGCTGCTCTGGATAAAAAACATCAGCCAATTAAATAATAATTTCACCATGGTAACCTGTCCATTCAGTTCTCTTGATCTCAAAATCTTCTTCAACAGAAATCGAAAGTTACTCCAGTTATCCTACAGAGACTGTGGCATGTGCAAGAATGAAATGAAGCAGGTCAGCTTGACTCTGGGTGTGCTTTAGAGGAATGTGCCACGCAGTGAATTGATAGAGTTGTGAGAAGACGTCCTTAGGCAAGGCCGTTGACCCAGATCTTAATTGCAAAGATGTGCCAGAATAAGGTCAATAGCCAGTTGAACTCAAATAAAATACTTACGTAAAGCAGCACGTCACAAAAAGAGCTTTCGCATAGAGGTCACTGTTGCCCACGTTTCCGGGCGCAGGCGAGCGACGGGGATCACGAGCTGGAGATTGGGGGCACCGGGCGGAAGTACTGGCATCCAGGAAGCTGTGCCTCCAGTGCTTGAGCAGCTGCATGATCAAGGCTGTCCATTTCTCCCTAAACCTGCAAATCTCCCACAGCAATCCCTTTAAGCAAAATTAGAGTCTTAATTTAGGTATGGGCCAGCTAGCTGATTAGGGGCTTCTTAAATCATCAGTTCTTCTCAATCTCCTTCCCCTTGACACGTTCCCCCCCTCGGATTGCGTCAAATCCCTGGTGGCGCTGCTTGAAAACAGTATAAAACCCACGGATGGCACCCTTGGCAGCACACGATCTAGGCACCACGCCGGTCTGTAGGAGAGGAGCAGGAGCACAGCCGTGAACCGTCAGTTTCAGCCGGTACTGCCGCCGACAAGGCTTTTCCCTTTTTGGTTTCTTTTCTGACTGAATCCCAAATCTGCACGCCCATTACTGAGAGTGGTGTTTTCTTGCCGATCAGGCCACTTTTTACCTCATTCTTCGAAGATTTCTACTCGATTGATTGCTCAGAAACGAGATAGGGATCAAGAAAGAAATTGATCGACCACCTCAAAAATGAACGGCACAGAGGGTAACAATTTCTACATACCGTTTTCCAACCGAACGGGGTTGGTGCGTAGCCCCTTTGAGTATCCCCAATACTACCTGGCGGCACCCTGGAAGTTCTCCACGCTGAGCGCCTACATGTTCCTGCTCATCATGCTGGGCTTCCCCATCAACGGCCTGACGCTCGTGGTCACCTTCAAGCACAAGAAGCTCCGGCAGCCCCTCAACTTCATCCTGGTCAACCTGGCGGTGGCTGGGCTTTTCATGGTGTGCTTTGGCTTCACCATCACCTTTTACTCAGCCATGAACGGCTACTTCGTGTTTGGCCCCATCGGCTGTGCAATTGAGGGCTTCTTCGCCACGCTAGGAGGTGAGGAGGGGTGGAAGAGGGAGGTCATGCCTTAGGGGGAGCCTAAAAGAAGAATACAATATTCATGTGAAATATCAGAGGAATATGAATTTCCATAAAGAGGCAGAATTATAGAATAATGGTGTGGTTGTAAAATGTACAATGAAATTTCATGTGCACACGTGTATACCGTATGAGAAAAGGGGGTATTAATAATGGGGCTTATCTGGTACTATAACTGTAGGTTAACTTAATGATCTTTGCACACATCATAAAATGATGAATTTCCCTTGATGTTCTTTGCACGCCACTGCCTTTTCATGCCAAGGACAGATATCATACTCATTTCTTGGACAAGAGGATGATGGATGTGTGGTACTGTGTTATCTATCTGTCATGTGCCATTCAGATGCTCAGAGACAGCATTGGGTAGAGTGACTGCAGCTCTATAAACATGAGGTTTATAGCAATGATCCCTATCCTGATGCTGGAAAGTGGTGGCAGTGGTTATATGTGGTCCAGTCTGCCCTTTAAACACAATGACCCTCTTTGTTCTGTCTGTCTAGGTGAGGTGGCTCTCTGGTCTCTGGTGGTCCTGGCCATTGAGAGGTACATCGTGGTCTGCAAGCCCATGGGCAACTTCCGCTTCTCCTCCACCCATGCCTTCATAGGCATCATGTTCACCTGGGTTATGGCACTCTCCTGTGCAGCACCCCCCTTGTTCGGCTGGTCTAGGTATGCCTTGAGCTCAGGGAACCTCAATGAAGGAGAACACATCTGTGTGGGTAATGTTTACTCAGGTTATCTGGTTCTGTTTCTAGGTACCTTCCAGAAGGCATGCAGTGTTCCTGTGGGCCTGATTACTATACTATGAACCCCCAGTACAACAATGCCTCCTATGTCATCTACATGTTTGTTGTGCACTTCTTCATTCCTGTCATTGTCATCTTCTTCTCGTATGGGCGTCTCATTTGCAAAGTCAAGGAGGTAAGCATAGAGGCCCATGGAACACAGCTCATGGGGGGAGGGAAACCACAAGCTTCTGGATCTGAAGGAATTAAGATATCTCAGCCAGAGAGAAAAACAGCAGCCAGGTTTCATGTTTGTGTTTGCATTAAAGTTTATGAATCCCTTTTTAAGGCAAAGGGAGGGCAAGGCTGACCAATTTCTATACATGTCATAAGTATACTGATTAAATGGAAAGCTTCTGTGCGAATGTATGGTGGCTAGACTGAGAGTGAGTGGGACTGAGGGTTCGATCAGGTGGCAGGCCTGTGGTTCCAGAGACACACCCCCTTGCATCTGGAGTTGTGGCCCTGACTTGGCCTACACTTTTCACTCCTCCAGGCTGCGGCGTCCCAGCAGGAGTCAGCCACGACTCAGAAGGCAGAGCGGGAAGTAACGCGCATGGTGATTCTCATGGTGATCGGCTTCCTAACGGCATGGGTGCCCTACGCCAGCGTGGCATTGTGGATCTTCCTGAATCAGGGGGCCGACTTTTCTGCAACCTTCATGACTGTCCCTGCCTTCTTCTCCAAGAGCTCTTCCTTGTACAACCCCATCATCTACGTGCTGCTCAACAAACAGGTACCTCAGACCAGCTTTGACCAGCTGGGGGGCCAGAGGGGCACTTCAGCCCTGCTGCTCTGTGTGCATGAAACATTCCATTCCCCTTCCCTACACCTAAAACCCCTGGTGCTTTTCTAGTGAAATACACCTGCCTTTATGCACACCATTACTGTCTGTGCCACAGACAAAAACCATGGTCCAAATGATTTTATTTCATTCCATTGATTGATTGATCAGGTGCCAGGTATGTGTAACAAAGTTTGGGAATGCATCAGCGTAATACACAATTTAGTAAAAAACAGTAGATTGTGTGAAATATCACAGGAGGTACAATAAATGTTTTGTGGACACAGCTTTTATTTCATCATTTGTGTTCATGCAAGTATGTGTTTGTGCATGTCTGGACCCTTTGGATGGCAGTGCAGACAGGCTATGGTCTCATTAACCCTTGCTCTCCTCTGCTGTGCTGTTCCTCGTCTCCCTTTCCCTCCAGTTCCGGAACTGCATGGTCACCACCATCTGTTGCGGGAAGAACCCCCTGGGTGACGACGAAGTCTCCTCCACAGCGTCCCAGAGCAAGACAGAAGTGTCATCAGTGTCTTCCAGTCAGGTGTCCCCGGCCTAGACCTGGCCCCTCCCTCCCACCAGCCCCTCCCACCACCCCGCCCCTCCTGGCTTGTCGATTTGTCTCATTTTCATTTGCATGAACTGCAACTAAAAAGGGGAAAAAAAAGAAAAACACATTTATATTTATATGGACATTTTTATTTGTCAATAAAACCAGCAGGCTTGAAAAGGCGATGATCTTTTTGCTTTCGGAGAAACCCACCTGTCATCCATCTATTCTATTAGTCCTCCCACCCAGCCCAGCTCCACCGATCCCACAGCTTCGTCTGAAAGAGCTCTGCTCCTCCCTGTTCAGGTTTGCTTTTTACAAAGAAGAAACCATCATTTTTGTAACCAGCTTTCTTCGTGTTTGGTGAGTAGCCTGACAGCCAGATGTGCTTTGGGAAAATTAGCATCGTGGATGATATGGAGTAAAGGAGGGTCTCCTGAACAGGTTCAATCAACAACACAAAGAAGAAAAGTCAAGAACACCATTGGCAAGGCATGACGTCATGCTGCTGCAGGCAACCCTGTGCATCAATGCCAGACACACAGCTCATATGCTGGCTCTGATGTCCCTGGACAGAGCACCACTCCCAAGTGTTTTGAGGTTTTTCTTCTAGACATCCTTATGGAAGTTCCTCAAAGTGTTTCTGCAGGTTTCCCACATTTCTGCCCTGGAAGTACTTACTTGGTGTAATGTCTTGAGTGGCCACACTTCTCTGTACCACACTGACTTCACTGAGCTTCACTGCACTTTGCTGTGTTTGACCATGATTATATATGTATAGGCTGTCAAGCATAGAACATTTCAGATATCAGTGTGTCTCTGTTATCTTCTTGTGAAGGTACAGGATTTCTGATACTGAGAAAATGATCTGAGGTATCAAAAAGTTTAACATGCTCTGAGAATCTTGGTCACGGCTGGTTTCATTCTCATCAGAAGGCAGCCAAAAGAGAGGGATGTCTATTGAAACAGCAACTCATCGATTACAGAGCAGGGACTTTCTGAGATGCTTGAAATGTATCTTTTAGGTGGACACTTGAAAATCTATGGAAAGAAATGAGGGGGTAATGAAAGTGAAGGCGGTGGTGAGGGTACTCCTGTGCTCCCTTGGGCTTTGCTTTGATGCTGTGGATCTGCAGACTGACTGACTGGTCACTGACAGAAGCTTTAGAGCCCCCTTCTCCTCCTGGGTCCAGTGGGACACCGGTCTCAGCCAAGCAAAGCCCAATTGAGCTCCATGCGAATAGCGCCCATAAACCAGGGAGAGCCGGAGCGCAAGCCAACACGCGTTGAAAGGGACATCTTGACGTGACTTTCGGGCTGTTTTGTATTCCTGCTGTTAGGGACATGGGACTGTGGGATGTCGCAGTGCTCTAGGCTGTCCTCTAGGCTCATTCTGTATATCAAAAACTAAAACTCACTCGTCTCCCAAGTCTCCAGGTGTGGGCCTGTACAAGAGGCTTCATTTCGGCTCTGCGGGCTGCATATCTGTTAGTTGCTTCTTTTTTGTTTTTATTGGGGTTTTTTGTCACTGTGCGAATGATTCCTCTGTTTGACCATGTCACCATTGCTGTATATATTTTATAAATAACTTGTTTCATGTTAATTTGTAAAATCAAAGGATAGAGGTAAATAGAAAATAAATGCATGCATCACAACCTGGGGATGTCTGTTTATTAAAATGTGTCTGATGGGAGGGTGAGAAGGTTCTGCTGTTAAGCAAGGCCCTCAGAACTCTTTCTCTTCAGGGCCTCAGTATGTCCTGGCCATGATGAAAACGAATGTTTAGTTTTTCCATTTATTTGCATGGTCTGTCATTTAGTCTTACAAGGGACAGAGGCAACAAGGCTCCCCTGTCTAAAAGAAGAAAAAACACTAAGAACAGATCCCATGACAGCTCATATGGAGGGGGGGGGGGGGGGGGGGGAGGGGTCAGTGAGGTCACAAGTCCCCACTACAGACTTGCAGTGGACTAGAGAGTCCAGACAAAAACTCCAAGAAGAAAACAGAATCCTCCAAAACTTCAAGTTATCAGCTGCAAGGTCACAGTCAGACAGCTTAGTCTGGAGAGGCTGGGGGAGGGAGGTTGATGCCATGTTGCAATGGGTCACTTTGTTCTCTTCCTTTCTTTGCAGGAATTAGTTATTTCACTTTCTGCTGTCATACAACAAATAAGGCTACAATTTATATTTTTTTCTAGGAGTGACCGAGGCAGGGGGAGGGCACTTATTTGTGGTGTCAACAGTAGTGTTAACAGAAGCTGGCTTGCACACTTTGGCCTGTGCATCAGTAAATAGCATGGAGCCTGTGCTAAGCATGTGACTAAATCCTTTGTAAAAACAGAGGAGCAGTTTACAAAATTTGAGACAACGTGCCACTCAAAACCAAGTGTCTGTACCAGATTAATCCTGGTATTTGGTAACCTTACTTTTTTAACATCCCTGAGCCATTCAACTGCCACTACAATCCTTTAATGTTTTAATATTAATTAAAATGGCCTTTTTGACACTCATTTGCCTTGTTTCCAAGCAAATTGTACAACACATCACAGCTTGTGTCACTTTTTCAAGTCTCTTAATATAATAATCTATTTCTAGAAAACATTAATAAGCTTCTCCAATTTCTGTATTTTAAGATTAATTGAAAATACACAAGCTAGCAAGTACATAATGTTGTACATACGAAATTCAGATGAGCTTTCATTACAAAAACTTGTAATTTTTACCCAGTGTCCCTTGCAACTCCAGGAAAAGGGGAATGACCACCTTTGAATCCTTCGTTTCAGGATATTAATTTCGACATAAAAGCCGAGGAGGAACGACAAGAATAGCACACATTGTGAATCAAAATTAAGCAAAAGAAATAAATAAAAATGCTGAGATTTAAATTATTTGTTTTTAAAGACGCATAATTTTAACGAGTTATATCAAAATAATAAGGAGGAGGATTTTAATCGAATCGGCCAAAGCGTAATAAACCATGGACGCCTTAGGGTCTGATCGGGAAGTGAAAAGTTTGCAGGTCTCTGAGCAGGTGGATTGAAGCCAGGAACAAAAATATAAAGTCACATTTCTGATGAGTTACTCATTGTGCGGTAAGTGTAAAGTGTGAATGATATTAATTAGATGGTATGCTTGATTAAATCATGGTGGAGCATTTCCAAAAAGTTTGCATTATATTATAGCGGTCTTCTCCATCCTTGTTATTAATTAAAAATAAGTGTTGTTGGTATTGGTACGTATTAAAGATCCAGTATTACTGTTTATTTCTTATTTCTCATTCTCGCAGTAGAATCCTACGAGGATGAAGAGAAAGGAATTTTCACGGGATTTGGGATAACAGTTCCGTGTTTGCTTTGAGTGTTAGACACGGAGATAGTTGCATCCTTAAAAATAAAAAGGCAGCATAAAGCTTTTGAATTTTGCAACTTTTATGCAATTTCCGGGTTCCTCTGTGGTTTGAGGTGGAGGAAGCTGACTGGCACGCAGCGTGGAAAGACGTGCTGAAATGCAGCTTTAAAAACATTAAGCATGCCTGCATAAGCATATCGCAGGTGCTGTCGGTTCGGCCGGGGGGTTAAAACAGGGAGAGAGTGGCTGGAACCGAGCCACGATGATCCATTCTGAACCGGAAAGCGCTGGAAAGTGCAACCTGGGCCTCTGCCGCTGGTAACTAGTCGGAGACGCGGTCCAGGTCCCCAGAACCGAGCTGCTCCGCATTTGCAAGAGGGACAGACACGGAGCCTCGCTCACCATGGGGATGGCACCTAGCGAGCCGTGCATTTACGACAAGCTATCGGAAAGCATCGATATCTTGAGGCAGTCGGGGTATCGCTACGGGATGTCGGAGAGGGAGATCGAGAAGTTCATCAAGCAGGTCCTGGAGACCAACGAGCCCCGGCGGGAGCCGCCGCAGTTCCCCGTCCTGCGAGCTACTGTGAAGGTGAGAGGAGTCGTAACCGTAAGACTCGTTAACCATCTCGTACTGCCCGTCTTCTGCTGTGTGTAAATCGTGTTTACACTCCTCATACTGCCAGTGGGATAATACGGGGGATTGTTTCGTTATATTATTACGATGCAATTCTGTATTGTTCCTCTTGTGATTAATTCACATATCCAGACTTTTCTTTGAAAGACTAGAGAAAAGAAAATTCAAAGCCCATGTCAGGCTCGGCAAGATTCTCTGGTGGTCGTCTTGTCCTTCATCCCTGAAGCCAAGGAGTTTGACTTTATAGTTTGGAACAGTTTTGCAAACAAGGGGAAGGGCCTTTGGCTCATTTAGGTTGTTTGGCTTTTCGGAAGCTAGTTTGCCAGAGGATCTTATTCAGCCATTTTGGGAAAGAAGCTGAGGTATCGGCACATAGGTCGACAGTTTGTGCCAGAGTCCCCCAAGGCTGCATTCGGATTTATCCATCTGCTCTTACAGCACACAAGAGTACGTGTGTCACAGCACACTGTAACTTCATTACAGTGTAAAGCACTTCTAGGTGGCGTATGCATAGGATACGCTCTATATCTATTGAGAGATTTACACCAGTGACAATTCATTTTTTATGTTGCAATTTCATTTTTTTGTTTGGGACGGTGGCCACAGTGACTGTAATGGCCGAAGCTTTTATGGGAACTTATTAAAGCAACAATCTGCAGCCCCATTAGAAAGATGCGGTTTTGTTGCCACATCCCCCAGTAGCGCCTGACTGTTGGGTTGGGCTGTACCACAGCTCCGAGAGAGCAGCCTGCGGTCTGCTTTACTTCTGTCCTGGTGGTGTGCACAATTGAAAATAAACAGAAACTTATAGGTAGTTTCCAGTTAGCACTTTAAAAAGTGGTGAACACTGTGAGGCTCTGGAGAGAGGAGTCCAGTTCAATAATTAATGCCAGATGTAATAAACTGACAGGTCAGCTACCCCAGAACGTGGGAGATGATGTATCCCTCCAACAGCGATCCTCATCCTGCAGAAGGATCTGCAAAACCCTGTCGTGCTTCAGATGGCTGTGTAAATTAAGGTGTAATAGAATCTATTGATCATCAATTTACTCTCAGTTGAGGTTCTAATAAATTCTTATCAGATATGCAGTACTGCTGAGGTTAAGCTGAAGTTAGGGATAAATTGAGATTGGTATTAACACTATCATGTGTCTATAGAAGCTTTATTCACATTTTATATAGAACCTCATCTGATAGTAAATTGATTTTTAATGAATATCTGTTGAACTGTTATGTATACAATACAGAGTTCTTGCAGGGGGGATGGGCAGCCCAGTACACCCTCTCAATGCATCCACAGTGCATTGGCCTTCCAGTCACGGGGCTCCACCAGCATCTGCTGGTCCAAAGGTCTCAGGATAGCAGGTGGTTCCTGTAGTGTGTGAAGCCTTACTGCTCAAAGGTGTTCAGACCTGCAAGAAAGATTAAAAGAGTCTAAAGTGTCTCTTCTCTTTCTGGACTAGAGGCTCGTGTTTTTTTTTATGGGTCATAACTGAATATGGAGAACTGAAAGCATAATTAACTTTAATATACATATTTAATCTTGACCACAGTCTTGAGTTTTGTCTGAGTAAGAAAAGGTTTGTTTTGAAATTCATGAAGAATTCTGCCTGATGCAGTTGTGCCTGTTATGCTACAAAATGTAGAGCCTTTACAAAGCTGCACATGTTGTAAATAGTGTTGAGTAACATTGTATGTTTCAATTACTTAACAAGTGCACCATGGAATCGGGGTTTTTAAGATTAAAACAGTGAAGTGAATTTGGTTTTGAATCTCTCTTCCACTGCAAGAGAATCTGTCTGATTTGTCAAATGTCTTCCCTACTGGTAGTGTATCTGCTCACCCTCCTCTTTATAAATTCCAGAATATTCTGTTTACAGCATGTTAATTGTAAAGATTTAACTAATCCTCATCAAGGTGAATATTCTTCTTTATACAGGATGGCTTGTATGTTTTGATTTTTTCCCTAACATTTCCCCCTGCTACTCATTGAGACTTTAAACACTTCTGTATATGGTTTGTTCAGTGAGATCGTTTTGCCCGTTATTTTACATGACTGATATATTTTACCAAGTTACGCTGATTTCAAAGGCATGGGTGTTGGGCCAGTATGTTGTCTTTTCTCCTTATTTTCTGTTTTGTTCAGTTTGTAGTTGCAGTGGGGTTCCTGCTGGTGGCAGTGTTGGCCTTTGCCTACCCTCACAGTACCCCCCACCTGGACGTGGAGCTCACGGGTGCACACAACTGGTCCTCGCCGCTCAGCCACGTGCGGCTGCTGTCTCTGCCCATCGCCAAGAAGTACAACCTGGAAGGTAAAGCAGAGTTGCGCTGTCTTGCTAAAAGCTATGGGAGAGGATACAGCGCTCCTCAGATCGCTGTGTAGGCCAGTCTAACACTCTTCTGGCTCGTGATGGCACACCTTGCTTTGTCAGGGATGGCTCAGGAGTTTAGTCAGACAGGAGGCTGTTTTCTGTCTGTATATGAAAATCCCAGGCTTTCTCTGGAACACTGAAAGAATATGGAGATCTCTGTTTTGCTAAAGCTGGGCTTCTCCACTTCCTGGAGGGGTGTCCATTGTCCTGCCAGTGGACAGTACTTGCAAAGCCTATTCCTGGGTTTAATATCCGCACTCCAGTGATTTCTTTACAATGAACTAATCCTGACGGATGTCCCACCACCTCAACCCCCTGCCCTCCACCCCGCCCTCCTCTCTCACGCAGGGTGTCCTATGGTAATGAGGTCAGCTTGGGGGTTGCCCTGTGTGCTGTCTCCTGCAGAGTTCCACGAGTGGTGGAGCGTGATGGTGGGGGGGTGCGGGATGGCGCCAGTGAACTGCTCGGGCTGTGCGGCCGTCACTGCGGTCCTGGAGGTGTCGGACATGCACAGTGTCCTGCGGGGCCCCCAGCCCGTCCTCTTCAAGGTGAGCCACCCGCCATGGGCCCCCACGCGTGCTGCATTTCCAGTCTTCAGTGTGCGGGGGCATTCGTTCGGTACCAGGCCAGCTGCGGGATAAATGATATTAAATGGTAGATGTGATTATATATTTTGTAGCAGTTTTTTATTTTAAAAATTGACTTTGCCTGAGGGAGGAAGAGAACAAAGGAGGGCACTGAGGAACTGAACTGCAAGTCTGCTGCAGTAGGACAGTACAGTTTAATTTACACATGTCTGGTTGGCCCTGACCTCTGCAAGCAGAGTTGTCTCATGCCAGTTTTACAGTAATGCAGGTAGTCTCGCAGAGCAAAGGATTACAGCCATGTGCTACTGACTACTTGGTTACCAGGTAGCCTCTTGACCAGTTTGCCTTTTTGATTGTAAATTACAGCTTGGCATTTAGTGCCAGAAGATATATTTTCAGTCTGTACCATTGTCAGAGCCAGGTCCACAATCTCTTGGCTCCAATCCAACCTGCCAGTAATGGTGCTTGCCTTCCTTTTCGGATCGGATCCTAGTCTGTTCTGCTCGGTGCCGTTTCTCATGCCAACAGAGTTTCCAGCTGGAGCTGTAGTAGTGTTGTCTGTGTTTGGAGTTTAGAAATCTCTCACAAGGTTTTTAGGGTGTCTGGAATAAGCTGCCTGCCCAGGGAGTTGGGAAGCACTTCAGGAAGTGGCCGGATGAATTTCTGAGACTGTAGAAGTTGTTTCCTCTTGTTCCTAGCCTCTCCCGTGCTCTGGTGTTGCAGGGAGGAGCAGCGCTGACTCTGACCTACAAGCACCTAGAGCAGCTCTTCTCCAACCACAGGAAAGCCATGGGTGTCTGGGTGGCAGAGAAGGGGAATAAGATGGTCTCGGCACAGAATTTCCCTCCGGAGAAGGCCAACTTCACTGTGTTCTGGTATCTTCGGTTCTCAGGGTTTGGGGAAAAGGGGGTCTCGCACAGCATGGGATCTGCCAGCTTGTGTACTGAGCCCTGTTGCATTATAATGAGCGCTCACCCAGACAACACTGCCCACATATGGGCGTGCCAGCTCTTCTTGGTGCTCAGTGTTACCATGGTTCTTGCATTTACGTCAAAAGCAGCTGACAGACACAACACTTGCGCCATAGCCTTGACTAAGATCAGGGAATTTATTTCTGGTGCAGATTATACTGTTTATTAAAAAGGGCTTTCATTTTTTTCCCTTAAAAAGTAACATGTCTGTAATATTTTATAAAGTAACAGACTGGTTTGGCAAGTTGCAGTTAATTAGCAGAATAAAAACATGCACATAAAGAACTCCAGATTTGTGTCAGGCTCAGGGATTCAAGGGTCAAGGTTAGACTATGTGGTCTGCAGACCCTATATTTAATCAGTGACTAGTGCAATAGGTTTGGAGTCTACCAAAGTTGTGCATGACACTCCAGTGCTTCAGAAGCCCCTCTGTCAGGGCTGTTTCGCTACTGCTGGTGAAGAGTAAGGTCGGGGATAGACTTGATGTGTCTCTCTGTCTGTCAGGAAAAGCGATGCTCAGAGGCAGGAGGAGGTGCTGTGGTCACTATTCCCAGGGATGGATCGCTACCCTCTTGTGGACAGTGAGGAGATGTCACTGAAGCAGTGCAGGATCACATACAGCACAGAGTCACAGAGCCAGGTGAGCACTGGCTGGGTTGTGGGCCTCTGGGGTGTTCACACACTACAGGATTGTCATGATCTTTTCTGCTTTTGCCAGTGTAGCATGGTATTCTTTGAGATTTTTCAAGCAGGCCTACAGGGTTGTCAGTTCAGTAGTGTAACTGTACTGTATGGAAAAGAAGATTAAGTGCTTTGCATTGTGGCCAGTTACAGTGGTGAATCATGTATGAAGAGTGTGACCTTCTCTTATAGCCCAAAGTCAGCTGTGCGGACAGTGCGTTACAGTAATAAATTATTTTAATACAGTGAAGTATTATACTCCATTAAAAGCAGTCATCTGGTGAGGGGATCCTAAGGAGAAATATGTGTTGTGCTGTATGGTGTGTTGTAGGTGTATTATGCAACGTGTAGTACACGTGTTTTGTGGTGTTATGCATTGTATTGTAACTGTATTGTAAGCATGTAATAAGCGTGTTGCGTGGTGTGTTCCAGGCCCAGCGCATGCACCGGTGGTTGGTGGTGAGCCAGGGAATGCCCTTGCTCCGAGTCCTGCCTGTGCGCCGCTGCCAGAGGCTGTGCAGCTCCTTCAGCGTGTGGCTGGGTCCTGGAGACGTGGGTGAGCACGGCACGCTGCTCTTTCAGCTGTCTGTCTCTGCTGCATGTGCACCTGGAAAGGTGTGTTCACTGTTCCTTTATGAATGGTGCACTCCAGTACATAAACATAGGTAAATGCTTTAGAAGTGCCTTAATTAGTCTGTATGTGTGGTAAGGCTGCCTGTTGGTAAGGCATGAAAGTGTCTACTGCACTCTTTGTATCTACATATACTAATGAATCTCATCCATCACATATGCATTTAAGGCAACTACAGGTTCTGATGGAACAGATGCTGCAAAAATAGCTGAATTAAGTTTTATATTTCTCCTATATGTCATGTATGGATAGTCTGCATTTGTGTTGCTTGGAGGTGTCTCAATCCTGCTTTTAGAGCAGTTACACAAGACACTAGGTAAAGCCTTCACACAAAGTTTGAGTTTTGTGCAGCTATTGTGTAAAGCATAGCAAAAAAACTGGAACCCTGTGCTTCACGTAGTTGGCTTTGAGTCACAGCAGGGACATCTTGTCAGCGTTGTCAATCAATTAACATTTCACAGACAGCTGTTGAAGGGAAGCTGCTATCATATGCAACATTCCCTGATGCCAATTCTGATGCTGTGGCCCCCGCTGATAATCTCAAAGGGTGTGCTCATATCCTGTCCCCCTTGGTGGTTCCTAGAGAAAAAAAGCTCTGATTTAGTGAGCAAATTCTACATATTTGCTGTTCCTCACATTTAAAGACGTACATGCCATTGTTCCTGGAATTCTGGAAAATCCTCCTTGCTGAACATAGTCATGCTGCATGTCTTAGTATCCTGCCTGACTAGGCTGAAGTGGAGAGGGTACTTGCTAAGTTCAGCTTCATCCAAGACTGCCTTAGAAAAGTTTACAAGAATGCTATTCAAACTTAGGCTACACAGGTCTTTTGAAGACTATTTTTTTGAAGCCGACAAATGCCTGAGGAGCTTGTTCCAGTTATCTAACGTCTGTTTTTATAAGCTAGTAGTTTTACGTTCCCAATAGTAAGCTGTGTATTCAAATGAAAAAGTACTTCCTGGGGGAGTAGGGAAGTATTGTTTTCTTAAACTCTGAGGTTCTGTTCCAGCTCTGCAGCAAACCACATTAAATTCTATCCATTTTTGTGCCTACCAAAATAAGCCTAGATATTCACCTAATATGAGCCATTCTTATGCAACATTTTTCACCCATTTTTGCTGCTAAATTCCTGAGATGAAAAGGTGAAAAAAGATATCCCTTACGTTAGTAAAACTAGGGTGTATGTGAGTCTGCAGTCAATGCGACTCCCCTTGTTGACAGACCCGTCAACAGGAAGTCCAGAGGACTTGGGCTAAGA
Organism: Atractosteus spatula; assembly: GCF_055471065.1. NCBI lineage: Eukaryota > Metazoa > Chordata > Actinopteri > Semionotiformes > Lepisosteidae > Atractosteus > Atractosteus spatula. Next base: position 42,836,710 of record NC_142712.1, on the reverse strand, counting down.
GCTGTGCACTGGGGAGAGATTTCAGCCCTGCACGAAAGTTATCCCTGCCTCCTCAAAGTGTTTCTGACAGGCTTTTAGACTGGGGTTGGGGGATGCCTGAGAGAGAGGGGCGGTAGAGGAATGCAGAAGCTAGTGACTCTGGGGTAGGTCCATCCCGCCAGATCCGTGTGGCTTCTGAGTGACCCTGTTCTTTTGTCTCTGCAGTCCACGCTGACCCTCGGTTCTGGCAGATGGATCTGTTCCCAGGCAGGGGGCAGAACATTGTTTGTGATGGCTCTGCCTTCTGACGGGCAGCCGGACGCCCACTGTATCCCGTCCTGCTGAGAGAGAGAGAGACCGCCGACAGGCGCTGACCCCAGCCTGGCCCACGCACCACAGAAGCTCTGACCCGATTGTTTTGGTTGGGCGGGGAGGTGATGTAAAGGCGAGCTCCCCCGAGAGTGCCCTGCGAGGGATCGGGTCGAGAGAGCTGAATGACATTCAAACAGCAAAATGTTATTGAGACCAAATGATTTCCTTAAAGATATAAATGATGGCTTTAAATCACAGGCCTGGACCAGCTTTTTTATATAATTGACATTGGTATTATGTCCCATACTGTCAGGAACAAGCCAGATGATTTTTCTTGGTAGATGGTGGCCATTGGTGACTGGGTGCTTCCTGAATATTCAGCGACATGAGTTTTGTTTTGTCTTTTATTCGGCATTTGAAATTTGCAGGTGAATGTGTATGGTGGTAAATTAACAAAAGCCTTAAAAGCCAAAAGCTGTTTTACTGAAGAGCGTCTTGCTTAATGAGAGAGTTTATATATGTTTAGGTGCAACTAAAGAAAGGTAGGCATGTGATTGATCTCTGTCGTCCTTCTAATGCTGCTGCAGAGAGTAGCTTTATTTTTCTTGAGCTTCAGTTTCCAGTGTGTGCCCTGTCCTGTTCCTATGGACAAGCTTTCTAGCTCAAAGAGATATAAGTGTACTTATACTTTCCCGACAAGGAAAATTGCTGATGCTTATTGTTAATATTTTTGTTACATTTTTTTTACATTGCTGTCCCAGAATCTCCAGTTTTCCCTTAGTATTTAGGTACCTGTTCAAGCTCCAGCACCTGTGAGTGGTAGAAGACCAGGCATCTGTTGTTTCTCTCTGACACTGGGGATTGTTTTAATTGTGAAGGTTGAAAAGGAGGAATGCTCTGGGCCGTAAGTCTGTCCTGAGTGTTGTTGTGTTTTTTTGGCCTAACTGGGACTGGAGAATGACATCACTGTGCACTCCAGGGTGGAGCTCCACATCTGGAGCTATGACCTCATAATGTTTGCCAGATTCCTGGCGATCAGGACTCTGCTCTCCTCCTCTGGGGACCTCGGCTGCTCATTCTTATCCAGAACATCTGGATCACATCTACTTGTTTTTGAGCCGAACTATATGATTTCCTTTCAGCTTTATCCTTAGAGGTTGTTAGGGAACTGAACCATGTCCCCTTGTTTGAGCACATGTGGAATATTCTAAAAGCTGTAGCAATGAAAAGGGAGATGAAGTAACAGAAGATATCCTCTTCTGTCCCACCTTTGCCATTTTGTTCTTTAAAAATGCTAACACTCTTTTCCGGGCTGAAAGAAGAAAAAAAGGGTCAAGCTGTTTCTGTAGCTAAGGGTTTGGAGAGCAGAGCTGGAGGCCAAGTTATCCAATGGGTAGAGTAAAGGACCTCTTGCTAGGAGGCTCCTAGTTCAAACCCAAGCTATGCCCTTGACTCATTCAGCTGCTTACCCTTCTTGTGCTGTCTTTCAGATTGTGCATCAGCATTATTAATTAACTGTTCACTTTCTGTTTAAGGCCTGCCTTTTGAATCACAGGCCTTGTTCACAGAGCTCCTGAGCTGTGATTTGGTGAACACTTTGCATGGGCTGGCCTTTTCATTGAGATGTGCCCTCACCATGTCTTCTCACAGTATTGGTATGGTAGTGTTCAAGATGTCACTAGAATTCCTTCAGTGCAGGCCTACTATTGCTCACAAACACCAGAATCAGTTTTACTTTTGGAGCCATAATCATTTTGGGTAGTGATTAACCAAGATTATCATTAATAGTTTTTAATCGGTACAAAACATTTTCTATTGTCTCCTGATAATTGAAGCGTATGATCTTGTGCTCAGTGCAAAGCTGCAGTAGTGAAAACGATGGTGTGCCCTGTGTTTTGCTTGCCTTGTTAATTTCTTGTTTATCAGTAGTTCTTCAGAATTTATTAACACGGGCACCTTGAATTCTTTCCTTCTGGACAAGTGCTGTGGGTGAAGTTTTCCCCTAATCTGCTGTTTGTATTGTAATGTATTTGGAATTGGGCACTGTATAAAATTTAAGCCTTCTGAATATTGGATGTAAAAATGATGTGGATAATGTATAAATATACAAATCTTTTGTATTTAAGATATCTAATTGTTTTAATGTATTCTTTTTTCATTTTTTCTGGAATCGCAGAATGTTTGAATAATGTTTATAAATAAATAATTTCTGTATACTTCTCTAAAACAGCCTCACTCTTTGTCAAGAAAATGACAGACTGATACATTGTGAATTGTAACCATTTAGACCTCCTTTGACATGTTTGCTCATATTGTACCCTGGCATGTGTCTTAATGCAATAGAGCCTCTCCTGGATGCATAAGGAGCAGGGTGTGAGGGGATGCCCTGGTAGGATTGGGGCTCCCAATCCTGAAGGCACAGGGCACCTGATTAGATTAGATTATTCTTTATCGCCACACAACAATAGTTGGTGGAATTTCCAAGCTGTTAGCTTGCGGTTTCGTCAGTGTTGCATCTCTCCAGTAATGGGCTGTGGGACGTGTAGGGTGATAGTAGAAGCCTCTGGAAAAACACTTGTTCATATTATCCTGCATCCTGCCAGTGTCACTGTTTAACTATTGGAGATGCCATATTTTAGATCCACCTAACAGTTGTAAATCCAAGCTGCAGACAAGATTCTGTCTGCAAGAGGCTTTTGTTTTCTTGCTGGTGGTAGGAGTAAGTTCAGTGCAGGGATTTGTATTTGTTTTTGTTTTTGGCATGAATATGAGCGTTTTTATCCAGGCTCACATCTAAGGAGCAACTTGATATTCTGAGATGGGAAGGATACATTTTTACCAGCAAAATTGCATAGTTTGCAAATGTTTTTATTACTTAAAAAGTTAATGTGAAGAATGGAGCTGCTTAGACTTGCTTTAAGAAAGATGACTAGGTCAGCTTACAGACCTCCTGGCACATGCTTGTGGACCACCAGTGGTCCTCGGACCACACTTTGAGAACCACTGCACTAGAAGAAGTAGGGTGGTGTATTTGAAACTTTATTTTTTAACTTAACCTGAAAGTGCAGATGTGTCCATGACTAGAGGAGGCTGTGGTCTTTGAAGCCGCGACCTGAAGACCTGGTGATTGATTGCTGCGCAGGTCGAAGTTGCAACTGTTTCAGGGAGCAGAGGGTCCCCCACCCCTTGTTCCTTATAAAGTAAAAAAAATGTTTTTGAACATTTGAAATGTGGAGTATATTACCGAGCCAAGAACATAATGGGGGAAAAAAAGTATTTTGATTTGTCTGGTTATTTTTCAGATTTGTTTTGCTTAATCATCATTGCCATTTTAATATACTTTCATATTAATTTAGTGCTGCGCTGCTCTAAAGGATTTTATATATAGAGAGAGAAAGAGATACACATACTGGTCAGAATTATGCCAGCCTCCCCCAACTATCACATTGGGCCTCTGGAAGTACCAAGGCCAGCTAGAACAGGACATGTCCTGCATTCCACAGGAGTCTTAGACCAGACCCATCCTACTTCTCTCACGCCAGTAATCCTAAGTTATTTAAACATTATTTAAAAGGACTGCGTTTGGGGATTACTATGCAGGTCGAACCCGTGCCACTCAAGTTAACCAGGCATACCGTAGTCAGCCGCAATAGATTCTCTGTTGACTGTGATCTTCTGATCATATGTTCTGCATGGACTTTGCCCCCGTGTATCTGAAACTTGGTTTTAAACTGATTTATTAAGCGTGAATAATATTGGTAGTGTTTATGTTCCAAGGTTTGTTGAGTAGCCATTCAACCAGTGGTAGTGGAAGTGTCGTGTATTTTGTACTCTACGGGATAATTCAAATACGGTAACTTGGAATGGTAACTTATTGACACGGAAGGCAACATTGTAATATTAATCAAGGGGTATCTCTGGGGGGAATCGCCCACTTCCTCCCAGCAGGTCCAAGTATCTGGAGGAAGTGTGACCTGGCAGCAGTTGAAACTGTGCGACCGGGAAGTACTTTAACCTTGATCACTCATACTGTATGTCACCCCTGGGGCTGCCTTTCACATCTGACAGTGTTTATGGGGGCAACCCCTGGGGTAACTGTCTTCTCAGCTCTCAATCTAGGGCAGCCATTTTTCTATAAGGGCAACTCTTATTGCATACAGTACACCCAGTCACTCCTGGCAGTAGCTTTTTTTTTCATGCAGCGGTTTAAGTTTCAGCAGGACAGAGGATAGGAACAACTGCAGTGTTGCACATTCTGTACTGTATGTCCCTTAGTCACATGTAATCAAGTGGGGTCAGAGACAGTGCCGTGGAAATGAGAAATGGAGGAGGCTGCGCAGAGCCTGAAGTGAACCTGAAGAATAAGAACACTGGCTGAATGGACCTCTTTCACTGCGCTGAGCCCAGCTCTTGACTTGCTGCCAATCTGCACAGATTAGGCTGAATAAATAAGTAGGTTCAAGATGGGATAATGCTTAATTCATATGGTTCAGGCACACATAAGCAAATGAATAACAATAATACCAACAACAGCACATAATGTATACCTCTGATTCACATAGCCTTCTGATTATATGCTTTTGTTAGGGCATGGTTGGCACAAGAATAAGGGGGTCTATTCACCCCTCCCCCTCCCCTCTGTAATTATTTACCAAATGCCAATTCTTCAGTCTAGGATGATTAGCTCCTTTAATAGCTGTCCTCTCTGATGAAGCTTGCAGTTTGCTTGCAGCTAACTGATAATTTTCTCATTGTAATTTCTGATGTGTGTATATAGTATATATGGGCACTGGCCAGGATTTTTGTGAAGGTAGGATGGTGGAAGCTAAAAGAGGAACAGTACTGATCAGGACTCAGTATCATGGAGATTGAAAGAACTGGATCTGACTACTCTGCAGGGTCTTGGACTGTGGCAGTGGAATAGATGCAGGAAAGCAGAAGTGCTGGCGAGGAATGTCCAAGACGTCATGGACAAGATGACCTCGCACAGGTGCAGCTGACTCTGCACTCCGGGGGAGTGTGGGGCACAGAATTGCATAAAAAGAGGAAGAGAGGAGGGGGCTCTTCCACTTAAACAGCCCCGTCCTCTTGCTGTGCAATGTGAGATTAATCCTATGACTCAGAGCTTGCATGAAGTCTTTGCTTTAAAGAAGTGTAACTCTGTAGTGCTGAACTAAATGTGCCTCAGAGCCAGCACCCGGAGTTTCGGACTGGCTGCATTAATCTGGTAGCAGGAGCAGCAACACAGCCTTCCTCTCAGGACAGGGTGTTCCTCCCTCTCTCCGGCCCTCCTTAAAACAAGCTGCCTGACTCCGAGTTGTGTAAGAGGCAGGCAGTGTGTCTGCAGCAGAGGGACAACATGCTCTGGAGTTCAGTGCTGTGGGCTGTGCTGGCTGGGCTCTGCCTGGCACAGGGTTATAAACTCAGCGAGGAGGAGAAGAAGACCATTGTGGACCTGCACAACCAGATGCGCTCCATGGTCATCCCCAGTGCCTCCAACATGCGGGGCATGGTAAGAGAAACAGCTGAAAGGACTGGCACAGAGCAATAGGAAGGGTCCCATGTGTGAGAGCTACAGGCTTGGTGGGGATTTGCAGTTTTACTTGCATGTGGATGTCTGATATTGCTTTCTCAAACTGAGGTTGAATGGGCAGTAAAGGAGAGAGGGGTGTTGGGGCAACTGTGGCCCCTTGTTTTTCTTTTCACAGGATGCCCTGCTAGTGCACTGCTATTTGCATGCCTCCTATCGTTTCTGGGTCCCTTGCTACTGCCACAGGTGGGCAGCTGAAGAGCAGGGACTCCGAGGTTCAAGGCTGTTCACATCGTCCATGGCTCTCAGCCTTAGCCTTAAAACAACCTTTGCTTAACAAAAGGCTCCAGTGCCTTCAGCGCAGTCACTGCTGTGGGGTTGCGTTTGTGACACAATTAAAGAGTTAATTCAGGGACCTTTAGTGCTGACAGCTGCTGTCTTCAGTCTGACTCCAGTATGGTGGGGAGGAGTGGGTCTGTCTATGAACTCACTCCACATTTGTGGCTGGTCTTAATCAACTTCACAGCACCCAGGAGAATCCCAGAGTTAGGGTGTGGATAAAAGTCTTGTCTTATAAATCCTGCTTCTGCAGCTCTTGTGTTCCTTTTCTCTTTACTTTTTAACCAGTGGCTCTTCGCTAGTCTTTTTTTCTCTGTATGATAACGGCAGCTGGTAAGGATTCCAATGAGCCCTGGATTTATTTCATGCACTCATGTGGTGCTGCTGTTTAACATGTGAAAGAAAACTTACCATGTGCTTGGGAAATGCATGCCTTTTTAAAATTGCATGTCAGGACTTTCTGATTTGCTTGGAGTTTCTCATTTAAAGAACATCTTTGCTCAGAATAAGTCATATAAAGTGATTTGAAATAATGATTTCAATAGTGACATGATTTCTGTGCTCAGATCATTGGAATTTGCGTCCAAATATCAAACTGACTGGTGTGTGTGGGACTCTTCTTCCAGCCAAGGAAGTAAAATCTGCTGCTTGTGTCAGAGCTGGACAGCATTTGTTTGTAGACAGCACAATTGATTGCTGATGGATTCCATTCTGTGTGTGGATCAATGTGCCTGAGTCTGAGTCACGGAGCAATGCTGCAGGAACCACCCTGGGTGTGAGACCCTTCACTTAAATGGGCAACCAGGCTGTCCTGTTGAACTAGATGGATTTATAGATGTAAAGATTTGATACAGAATGCTTACATTCTGGAGTATATGCAGTCCATCTGGTCTTGGTCTTGGCAGCATGTTGCACAACAATTATCCAGAGAAAGAGAGAAACAGACAAAGAATGTTTGTGCTGCATTTTACAGGAAATTTGAACAGGGAGAGAGAGAAATGTCTGTCATTGTTGATTCACAGTCTGGCGCAAACATTTATATTTTGCATATTTTGCAATAAAGACTATCTTATTTCTCAAGGTTTTAATTCAGAGGGCTCACTTAGTAAACACAAGGAATTGTAATAATTCCCCTCAGCCTGACTCAGCAATTGCATGTCTGGGCTCAGTGGTGGTTAAATACACAGTCGTGACCCCCAGACGCCCTGACGTGGAACGCAGTGGAATTGTCCCCCATGTGCACACGCTGCATGTTTTCAGTGTTATAGTGCATAAAGTTCAAGAGAGAGAACAACATACTGATCACAGACAGAAGAGAGCTGTGTAATTTCTTAACAAGGGTTGTCTTAGACGACTGTGTCCCTGTCCCTTCCCTGTTACACAAACCCTAGCTGGACATAATGCATAACATCCTAATGGACTCTTCTGGGCTGAAACTTTGGGTGTTTGTATGGTAACACCTGACGAAAAACGTAACATGAAAGTACGTCAAAAACATTTGGAAACAAACAACAGTTTCATTGTATTCTTCTTTTAATGTTACTGGACCTTAATCTTTAGTCAAAGCCGTTTATTGTATATTGGATAAGGTAACAGTTCTTACAATTGGTGGCTCATCAGGCTTTGATGGAGTGATTTGTAAGATCGGGGTTCGGACCATGTTTAATATAAAAATATATAATATATGTAGTAATTTAATATATAAATGCAGGAGGATTCTTAGTATTTCAACACAGACTTACAGAAGGACAAAGTGTTCCTCTGCTGTTGATGTTGTTTTCCTTTGTGAGGCTAGCCTGTGTTTTTGGTAATTTGGTAAACGATGTGGTATTGCTGATACGGGCGTGATATCTGGTTCCCTGTTTTGCAAAGTGAGCACAAGGTTTTAATTGTAAATCTATTCTGCTATTTAATACTATACTAATTTCAATAACTGAAATTACAACCGAACTAGCTAGGATGAATGAGAGTTCATTTCAAATGTATAATGGGAATCACCTACTACCTATTATAAAAATAACAATGTAATTCTGGCCCCAGCATGGTGCTGGCAAGAGGCAAAGAACAGTATTACTGTTGGTGATTGTGAATTAACAAGCTCAGAGCTACAGTGGACTCTGGGCGGTTGCTCAGTGAGGCACCGCTACACCATCCGCCTGAGATTAGTTAGGAACTTAAGATGGGCGCAGCTCAGGGTCAACGAAAGCTGCTGCCAATTCTAGCCCAGAATGTTTATATAAACCATGTCATGGGGTAGAGTGTTCAGCTTTATTTCTGAAATTGTATGTATGCGTGCATGTGTGCCTATGTATTTATTTGATGACAGTGTTGATGTGGTTGACAACAGGGCACAGCTGTTTACTTGGCAGGTTTCAGAGTTTTACTGCAAGATCATCCGGCTGAAGCACCAGTAGGATACAGCAAAGACAAGAAAGACATCTTAGTCAGATCATATGAATATGGACTCTGGGACCGGTACAGCAGGGAGGCATGGCAGGGTCAGAGAGGGAAAGCAGGTAGATGCTGAACTAGGCTTCAAACTCTCTTGAAGATTAAAGGTGCCACTTGGTGATTAAAAGTGCACACAGACACAGAGACACACCCATTCACACCAGGGCCAATTGTCCCATAAACCAATTAACCTACAGTACCAGTGTGTCTTTGGACTGTGGGAGGATACTGGAGCACCTGGAAAAAACCAACGCGAGCACAGGGAGAGCACACAAACACCATGCAGATAGCACCCCAGCAATGCCAACCACTGTAACACCGTGAAGCCCTGCTTTATTCTCTCGCTTTGCAAAATAAGAAGCAAAACGAAACGCAATCCAGGACGGGGGGTGGGGTGTTGGGGGAGGCTGAGGGGAAGCGTGCTGACCCGTGTCCCGTCTCTGTGCGCTGTGTCAGAGCTGGGGGCAGGACCTGGAGACGGTGGCCACGCAGTACGCAGCCCAGTGCGTCTGGGAGCACAACCTCGACATCCAGTCCGTGTTCGGGGAGAACCTGTACGTCGGCACGGGCAGCTTCAACGTCAGCAAGGCGGTGTGGAGGTGGTTCCAGGAGCGCGAGGATTACACCTACAGCACCAACAAATGCAGAACATTGAAGATGTGTGGCCACTACACCCAGGTGACGCCCGGCGAGGAACAAAAGATTGCAGAGCAGCAAGTGGTATTTCTGTCAGTAACGAAAGGGTGATCTGTTCTCCCCGTGCCAAAGCTCCGTAATAACCTTCCCGACAGCTGCTTCCAGCAGTTGCGTTACTAGAGCTGGTCTGTTGTAAAGTGAGGACGCTTTGCATGGACAAAGCTTACAGAATCACAATCCTTGGACATAACCTGGAGGCCCCTTGTCAGTGGAGCGCAGATCATGTACTCTTGTGAAAACATTAATGAAGAAGTCCGAAATAGTATCCCAGTTGAATCACTATTTGTACATGGAGGTGCAGACACACCCAGGAGATGCTGGACATCTGCCTGCACTCCTACCGTTACTGCCACTAACACTTCAGTAGTACTTCAAATGCTAACATTTTCCTACTGATAACACTTCTTTACAGAACGTTATGGATATTGATCCAACTCCCATGCAATGTTTTGGGCGCCGAGGCATGAAAACAGTTTAAAATTACTGACAAGTTAATGAACAAGATGAGCCATGTGGGCATCCTCTTATCTGTAGCCTTTCATACCGCAACACTCGATCTTACGAATATTCATATCTAAGCTATTCATATTATTTCTAATAATACAATTGTTGCTACCTCTTTTTGAGCTACCGCTACAGCTGATGAGAAATAATAACACCTCTTTCAGCTGGTGTGGGCGGAGAGCTCCAGAGTTGGCTGTGGAACTCACCTGTGTGACGAAGTGAAAGGGCTGGGCTTCAAGGGAGCCACGATGCTGGTGTGCAACTACAGTCCTGCGTGAGTGGCAAGCTGGGCGACCTCTGACGAGAACTCACTGAAACATGCCCACATACTGTAGCATGTCTCAGCTCTGACACTTTTACCAAGGCGGTGGGCAGCAAAGCCTACTGCTGCTCAAGAGCTCTGAACTACACACTCCACAAAGCGAGTTCATAATTCCGAACCTTCAAACTCTCCTTAAATTCAGCAAATTCTCTCCCTTCCCCAAAGGTGCTATATAAAGCAATTACATTCATTGGTAACTGGAGTTTGTCTCGCGCCCTTGCAACTCACACTCAGTTAGTTTAACTGCTGTAATGTGATCACAGGGTGAGGGGACTGAGCACACTGAAGAGGCCTCTTTCTCTGGCCCTGCTGTACCCCCCAGGCTCTACATTCACATTGGACAAGCAGTCCAGTGGCTGCACATCGAGTGGTAGCCACCATGTCTACACAGGTTCACCTTGCTTGTCTTCACTGCTTTCTTTCTGAATGTTCCAGGGGCAATGCCGAGGGTGAGCATCCGTACGAGGTGGGAGAGCCCTGCTCCAGCTGCCCAGAGTACCACAGCTGTGCTGGGAGCCTGTGTGGTAAGGACAACAACAGCAGTGTGGGATCCTCACACTGCTAATTAATACACTGTTAACACTACTGGCATGATCCCCCTGCTTGTCTAAGAGGGACTGGAATCAGGCTTGAGTGGCTTCAGGTATTCTAGGAATGCACATGTTAATGGTGTTATTGGCTGTGTACACACTTTTCTTAGGAAGGAATGTTAGTGAGTCTACAGAATATCTTCCCTGGCATGCAGTACATTAAAGGTATGAAGCTCAGATCATGTCCTTTCCGCTCTGGGAACCTGCACACGCCATCCCCAGAGGGAATCTCTGGAGGGTTGCAGTAGTAACCTGCTCAGTACGAGAGGAACCGCAGGTTCAGATATTTGGTGCGTGTGCTTGGCTGAGGAGCCAATGGTGCGAAGCTACCATCTGTGGGATTATGACTGAACGCCTCTAAATCAGAATCCCGCCTAAATGCTATGACTGACACTGTCTGACACTGTAAAATGGGAAGTGCAGCTGTTAAACTGAATGCCTAGCGACATTCTAAAGGGGGCACAGTTTTTAATGTCTTGTGCTATAAGGGAGTGCAGTACAAAGAAAAAAGAAATGTAGCTGTTCTGAATGAGATGGGGCAGCGGCCCGGTTCTTCGGTCTCAAGCACATTGAGGTTTGCATAATAAACAGCTTAGATTACCCTGGGGCCTCGAAGGGGCCGAGTCCCCGGACCCCTGCAGCAAGCCGCTGCCTGTCTTATTGTGCTCCCTGTGAAGAGGTGCGTCTCTTTCCCCAGTGCTGAAGCAGCCGGAGACGACGCCCACATGGGACACGGGCACCGGAACAGAGGGCCCTGAGGAGCAGACAAGCTCCTCCCTGAGTCCAGCAACGACGGAGAGGGAGCAGACCGAGACGACGCCTGCGGGGGAGGTGCCCACGGAAACGACAGAGAGCCTAGCTGAGGATGTGGTGCAAGAGGGCACAGAGGAAGAGGGCGGCACCCCAACTCCGACAGCTGGGCCCTGGGAACGGGAGGGCCGGAAGAGCCTCCCGTCGAGTGAGCGCCCCCTTGTGGAGGGAAAGGACATCACAGATGTGGAAGTGGTAGTGATTGTGACCGGTGGGTTGGCAGCCCGCATGCCCTACACTCAGGTCATCATAATGTCACTCCTGCTGGTGTTCTTTGCACTGTGAAGCGCAGCTCACACGTGCCCATGCAACCCCTGCAGGACTGCCCTTCTGCTCCGGGGAAGAGAGCCGGACTGAGACACGCACCCCGGGGCAGCGACGGCAGCACGAGTGATAACTTCATCAGAACTGACATGCGGAGCAATCGCGTAAAAGTACAGTGTAGAAGAATAAAGACCAATCAGCATTTCAAGCTAACCAACGAGGGAAACTGCAAATTTCCAAATGATTAGGATAAAAAACTTTTGTATTTGACCCTTCAAAATCTTAAGTTTGTAGCACTATCCAAGTTGTAGGTTCTCAGCACATCAAAATAAGAGAGAGAGAATAATAAAATATTGGATTATATGTATATCTTTCAGGCTTTGGTTGATAGGTATGATTTTCTATATGCGTATTTGTACTTTTCTTTTGGATTATACAGAGGTCTAGTTATATATACTGCTTCCTGTAAATGTTCTATTTGAGTTCTACATTTCAATAGTTACAATTGAACAAGCCATTTATATTGACTCTGACAAACCGATACGCTGGTCTGCTAAGTATACTACTATGATTGCTGGTAAGTATGGTGTTTATCCTCTTCTTCAGTGTGTCAAGGCAATGTTTCAATTGACAGGTTGAAGTATGTTTGAATGTTTTTTTGGAGAAACTACAGTTACGTTTACGTTTTCACAGTGATGTTGCAGTTTGGCTACTCGGGGATTGTAGAAATTGTTGCGCCATTTTCCGTTCCCCCCAATGGTTAATGCTTTTGTTTCTTAGCTGACACAGTTTATAATTAAACACAGACTGAATCCATTAAGGAAAATCAGCTGTGGTTAAAAATAATAATAATAATAATAATAATAATAATACATTATTCTAGGGCTACCATATGTACGTTTTTTTTTCCTGGACATGTCCTCCTTTTTGGTCCTGAAATCTCCGGGGAGCTGGGGACTGTTGGACCTTTATTGAATGATCACAGATGCCGATGCTCCCTCTCCCGTGGTTGACTGAGTGTCCTCTTTTTTTTAGTGATCAAAGATGGTAACCCTGCAGGTTCCATCTATTCACAAGTGTGGTACTGTGTGTTGATAACTTGTCAGCAAGTAATGTACACAGAATAAGCAGTGAAGCTACAAGATGCCAACCTGTTTGTATTAAAGGAGTTCCGTTTCATTAAAGGCGAAAAGAAGCTTATTAGAAAAATGATCTAGCCATGTGCGCTTACTAAGTGCAAACGCATAAGCTATGTACAGGTGCTTTTTTCATCCCCTTTATCATTTCCACCTGTTAGTAATTAGTAATTAATTAACTCCAGGTCTGTGTCAGTCTGTAGTTATATGTGATAATTATACTGAAACACGCATAATTAGGGTGTCCGTATTGGAACATCCAAAAATCCAAAAAGGAGGACACTCTGTCGATAGGGAGCGAGGGGTATTTGTACCAGTATATATTAATTTGCTTTGTAATAGTGCTGTATAACATTATATGCATCACTTGTGTATATATAACATATATAAAACAATATATCTTGTTTGCCATAGAGACATAAATATCATCACTTCAACAACACAGGAATTTTGCCTTTAGTTCTGCAGTGAATTTGCACTTTAGATTTGGCATTGTGTTCAGGGATAGCATAACAAAATATCAAATAAGGATTCCCTATAAGACACTGAAATTATTGCTTTGGCTGAGCTAGGGGTGGAGGTTTTTGCAAAATCGTACTTGTTTAGAATGAAAACTGAATGTGGCAGTTACCTAGACCAGTGTACAACTGTAAACAACATAATCTCCTTCTGGAATGAACTACAATTTCTTCATCCCAAGAACAATTGTATATCAAAAACCTTTGGGGGGAAAAGAATAAGGGATATTTGGAAATTATACTTGGATAGAGATTAAAGGACAACAAAGGAGAAGTTGTCTGGGAAAATATAGATGTATAGTAACCCAAGCGTATTTCTGTCATGAGTAAACTCGGTGGAAATCACATTGTCTTTAGCTCCAGGGGTCTCGCATTGCTTTTCTCCCCTCTAGTGGCAAGGATGGGGAGAGACAGGGTGCTGATTTAGTTGGCCTATTAAAAAAAAAAACAAGTGCAAACTGGAATTTGTGTTGAGAACACATTGCCATGGACAATGACTACACTCTAGAGGGTACTAACATGACCAGTATGCACAGTTCACCCCAGTGGAGTATTAATAATTAGTACAACCAGCCTACAGTATATAGTGTCCTCTGACACTAATTGTTCATAGGAACAAGTTCCTACTGGTCCAATGCGTAGGTGATCCAAATTGTACTGCTCTGCAGTTCAGTTATCATGAAACGGCTGTTTAAATATATTAATTAAAAGTTTAAACACCACTTTGTTCTCTAAAAGCAGCTTGTCTGTGCATGTAGCCACTGTATGTAGTACTCCTCTCTGAACCTTCTTCTGAGAGTACCTCTGAACTGTCTGAGTTACCTCCTGCTGGCTTTGAACACAAACTCCAGAGAGAGCTCAGGACCGTGTCCAGTAATAATCCCTTTACTGAGTTGGGTCAGATTAAAACCTCCTTATCTTCATGAAGTTAAAAAACAATTAATTGGAAATGCTAACCCAGATTAGCCTGTAATTCAAAGTGAATTGAATTCTCTCAATGGTTTGTCTTCAGTTTTGAAACTGATGACTTGATGGTACATTCCTCATTATTTTTTATTGTGGTAAATCTAGGTATTTGAGGCAAGGTCTGTGCCTTATCTCTTACAGAAGTATTATTTGTTTTTTGGAACCTTTGCTGTAAAGGTAATGGTACATATAGATTTGATCTGCCTGGGTCATGATAAAAGTCTAAATTACATAACTATACAATTGCTGTTTTATATTTCTTATGTTGATAACCTGTTAAATGTGAAATTGGGTGACTGGGTTGAGGTGGCTATCGCTGCTACCTCACAGGTCTTCAGTTTTGGATTCGATTGTGGTCTTGGGAATCTTCTGTGTGTAGTTTGCACGTTGTCCCTGTGTTCACATGGGTTTGTCTCCAGTTTCTTCCCACAGTCCAGAGTCCTACTGTCCAAGTTATTTGGCATCAGTCCTGTCTTGTGCTCTGTGCCAAATGGGTTACTACCACATATAAAGCTTTTATAGTACTCTTGCTGATTTGTACTTTTAGTGTGCAGCACTTTAGGATTGTTTAATAACAAAATCTACATAAAAAATGATCATTTCTGTTATTGTTGTAAAATGTCTTTTAGTGACTGGGATGGAGATGGAGTAGGAAATTAATTTTGTTTGAATCCAGTAGAAAGCAAACATATAAATACCTTTATACTACTGTGTTACAAGTAAAGTAGGGTCTCGTCATTTGTGAAGGGTCCATCATGAATAGCCAAACAAAGTAATCCTTTATGCTGTCACATTATGTACTACAGTAAAAATCATGTATGGCTAAAAGACATCTGTAACCCTCCCTTAGATCATAATTAAAGTACTAATGCATTGACTTAAGTTAATTTAAATACATTGCTCAACTTAAAGAAACAACAGTAATTAAAACCTATAGCGATAACTTAAAATAAACATCATGAATCCCTTTTCTGTATCCAGCCTCCACTTTCTCTGTCTGCTCCTCTAATCTCAAATTAGCACAACCCACTGTAATGAAATGGGTCATAAAACCGTCAGTTTTTAATAAACCTGTCATTCCCTGTCTCCTGCCGATACAGACTCAGGAGCGTTTGTTACAATATAAAAATAAGACCACTCTGAGACACAGATGCTGGGTAGTGGGTACTTGGGCAGGCAGCATGGAGAGGCTCACTCACTAGCTAGATTTGTCTCATAATCCCAGTTTGTTGCTCTACAGTTTGAAAGTTGAGGTTAACAACCATCAGCTCGGTTTCATCCAGCTCTGCTCTTCTTTCATCCAAGACCCTGTCTGCCAGAATGAATCGTGAACAAGAGAATTCACAAGTGTTAAATTTGCAGATGTTGAGACCCTTCTGTATTGTGGTTTACAGGCCTGGAGCGAGAACTGCAATGATCTTAGAGTCTATTCCCTTTATACAAAATGTACAAAATGTGAGTGTGATAGAATATTTGAAATTTAAATGTGTTAGTCCAAATATTTTTAAGGTGCTATGGGTTCAGAGAATTTGGCAGCTACTAGGTCTATAATTTTTTTTAGATTGTATTATGCTTGTGGTTGTAGTTTGTATTTTTGTAACACCTTTGGCACTTGTGAAGATGAAGCCCGGGCTCAGGCCACAGTGATTTTAAGACTCTGAACCACTGGACTACAGTACGCAGGAGTAAAAGCACAAGAAATTGACTTTTGAAAAATGGCCACTTGGTGGAGCAGTGTGGTAGCATTTGTGCAATGCTGAAGTATCTCTGCTCCTTTGGGTATTTGCAGAAACTGGCGGTTGTCTAGTCAGAAGCAGCGAGGCTGGAAATCTGGGCTGCTATGCAACTCCTGCATGGGTGTGTTCTTGTCTATCCTACTTCCATATCAGATGATCTGGTATTCCGAGGAGCTGTTCAACTAGATCAGAGTAAGGGTTTTGCTTACTGATTTTAATACAAGTTGGCAGAGCATTATGGTGAGGTTGATAGCTTTAGGCAAGAGGTTAGAAGTAACAGAAGCTCATTTCACAAGACCCGCAGCATGTATCTTAAATAACTGGGATTGAATAACTTTTTATATTCCAAGTCTTTTGTGTTCTATACAAAATAAAGTCGATATAGTGCATTTAAATAATGGAAAACAGCATGCATCTATTATTATGTAAAAAAAATTTACATATTGGTGTATGTATATATACAGTATAATATAGTTATATACAGTGATGGGGCAATTTCTTCCAAAGTGTAACCCATTACTCTTGTTTTTTTGAATATTCAAAATGAGTTTGAAATGTATATACTCTAATTGTACAATTTTGTGCAATGTAGTTAGTTTCTCCTAGCAATTACCCACAGAGTGAAGAGAGCTGTATTTAATACCGGTTCATTTCACCACATATTCAAGTGAATTAAAAATATAAGTACCTTTCATCACTATAAATTCCTACATATATGTACAGTAAATATGTGTACTGTATTTAAATTGAAATGCTGAAGCACTTGCTGATTTACACATTAACTATAGCCTTTTAAAAAAATTATTATTACTTTTACTATTATACCTACAGTAGGGGCACAGAGGCATCTCCCAGATGGGAGAGGTGTGAATCTACAGTGGAGGTGATGAGCCACACTCTCCATAATGTTTTTGGCCTTCTTTACAACCATCTGTCTGTAGAGGGTATTTGCTTTAGGGTTATCTGATTTGCCCCCATGATTTTGTGACTTATCTTCACTAATTTTCCCAATTTATGGTACTAGCAAGTAAGACAGTATAAAACATGTTTGAAAAAAGATTAGTATAAAAAATCTCATGGTCTTCTGATCTGTATTTTCCTCATGTCCTGTACCTGAATCTGAACATGTACATGACATCAGCATGAATGGAATAAGAAATATTAAAGGACTATCCATTAATGAGTTCTAAATGTACCTTAATAGTGCTGAGAAAAAGATGTGCTGTTATATACCTACCTGGTGTGCTGGTTCAGTTTCATTTCAAAGCTGCTGTAGTACCAGGGTCGCTTCCCAGTCCAAATATTATAGTTGTGGGGTTTTTATCTACAGTGAAGAGGCACAGTATGCACATGTTGATTGAAGATATGGACAAGTGTCTGTGTGATGAGTTACACTGGACTGGAGTGTGTAATGATAGCTTCATTCTTCTATGCACTGTATAGCTTAATCAAAATCTATATCCTGAATTACTGTGTATACCCCTGAATGGGCTAGTCATTACACAGTTGGTGTGCTAACTGGATGATTGAGTTGTGCTTCAAGGCTCCCTTCACTGCTAAGGTATTTTTTATTCAAATTCAACACAGCTCTGGAGCCCAAGTTCAGAGGATTGCAGTTCTATTTCTGCTTCTAACTCAGAGGAAGCTTCTGGGCATGGCAACACAGCAGGTGCAAACGCTGGAGAGACACCAAGAGCAGACAAGCTTACAGTTGGCTTTTGTTCAGGAGTAGGAGCAAACTATCACATGCAGGGTTGGATTGACTGATGGGCTTTAGGGGCTGCAGCCCCTGAAGGTTTGCCGTAGAAAAGGAAACCACAGAAATTAAAAATGATCTGAAGGAACCATG
This sequence comes from Atractosteus spatula, assembly GCF_055471065.1. Taxonomy (NCBI): domain Eukaryota; kingdom Metazoa; phylum Chordata; class Actinopteri; order Semionotiformes; family Lepisosteidae; genus Atractosteus; species Atractosteus spatula. Next base: position 42,818,708 of record NC_142712.1, on the reverse strand, counting down.
GTTAAAGTACCAAAATTAACAAGCTTTTCTGGAAAGCCAACAACAAAAAAGGATAGGCCTACTTCAGATTAGGAAAATAATATTAGCAAATACAGCAAATCTGCACTGGGAACAACAGCCAAGTAAAAGTCTGATAAAACAGATATAGTACTAGGTGATTTTTCAGATGTAGTATTTCAATTTAGGGAGCTACTAAAGGTGTCAGAGAAGGAAGCAGACCACACAGAAGAGGAGCAGGTGGAGCTCCCGCTGGTATCCTCTCCTCAGCACCATAGGAAACAAACCCATGATAGCCGTCATCATGGTTTCAATGCTTACAAACTGCAGAGAGCAAAGTAACAGGGAGCACAGACACTTGGATCACAAAGTCAACTCACTCCCAGAAGACACAATCTGAGCATGCAAACGTTATATTTGTAGATATATATTATATGGACTCAAAAGATGGTCTTACCTGTGAGTCCAACCCCAGCAGGAGGACCATGATGAAGAAGCAGGGGGCCCAGAGGTGGGGCAGAGTTATCATGACTATGGAGCTTGGATACACGATGAACATCAGGTCAGGACCCGCACAACCAGACACAGACTCAGGGATGACATTAAACACTTAAAAGTAAAAGAAAATGTTCCTTTGGGTAAGTGATTCTTTTACACTCTTAAGCATGGGATAAACGCATCCTTAAGGTAAATTAAATGGTTTTCATTCCACAATCTTCTAAGGTTTACATTTAGAATACACACTCCAGTCAGAGGAGAACCAGAAAAATTAGGAACTTGAGTAATGATGTTTCCAATATATGTAAAGGGATTTGCGTATTTAAAAATATGTGTGGCTCACACAGGTGTCACAGTGATGGAATAGACTGGTTTACCTTGTAAAACATATGGAAATGTGCTGCCTTCCTGAAAAGTGGAGTCTTCAACCTTTGCCAATGAAATATTTAACATAATGTCTTCATTGCAACACATACTGTACAGTATGAACTCACTACAAGCAATAGACTATCACCACGCAAGAGATGTGGAATAAAGAGACACTCCATTTCTTCAGCGCTGGGAGAATCAGGAGATGCTGTCCATTACCTCACAGGCTTCACCTGCAGTGCCTCCTGCTCAGCTCTAGAGACTGACTGAAGTGAGGAAGGCATGAAGCTTATATTGTTTACAATTGCGTTCTGTTACACAGGCGTCATTAAAGGAAATCCATGTTCAGACAACACAGTGTTTTATGGCTACAGAAAACTTTCAATAAGCAAGGGAGAGGAGACAGGATGAGTGATATGCGAGGTGCCAAGAGATAAGGTGTTCTTGACTCAGAATGGAAACTTTACAGCATCAATAATATAGAAAGACAAGACCATGCAGCTGCAAAGCAGAAAATACAAATAAAAAAAACACACCACTGACCTTTTTCACTAGAGAATTTCTCCTTTTTACCAATAAAGAATTAACTTTCTTCACTATGACTCATTCATTGAAACATTAAGAATGTAGAACTTGAATAAGTGGATGATACCTGTTGGTGTGCTTTAGTACAACACTGCTGCCCAGTTAATGAGAGAACAAGAACTGTTCATGCTTTTATAACACAGCAGAGGTCTTCTGACAGGGAAGGTATACAACCAGACCTTTTAATAAAGCTGGGCTGGGCTCTCTGCATACTTTTATAAATTAATTAAAAACTTAAGGAGATCCATTTAAAAGAGAAAATCAAACACTTACAATATTGTTAATTTAAAACTTATCTTAAAAAGAAAATTTGCTTTCTGCAAATTCTTTTGGGCACTAACTGTATTTGCTTATGACCTTTCAGAAATGGGGGGGCCCAGATATTTTGCTATGTATCTGATTAAGAAGACAATAAAGGTGGACAGGGCAAGACAGAGCACAGACTGAGGAAATGTCATTCATTCTATTAGAAAACCTTCTGCCTTCTGCATAAATTATGACATTTTCACCAAATCATCTGTAAACCAAGTGCAAGATGACACACACTCTTTATATTAAAGAAGTGAAGCCTAAATAAAGTAAACACAGAGGTCACTCCAGTTGCTGAGAGCAGAGAGCCCTCGACAGCTCAAGTACAGCCAATGGTACACCACCTGTTGGGCAGTCATAGTTGTCTTGTGACATGCTCCAGATTATCACTGTACTTCAGCACATTCTGTCAGTCACTCTTCATGCTTTCTAATCTGCGATCAATTCTCTTGAAATTGAAGCACAATCTTACTCTGTTCGTTACTATCAGATGTGGGCATTCCTATTAAAACTCCAGTTCTACTGTCCTAAATCATCTCACTTGCTTTTATAAGCATAGCTTTGGAAACCTCCACCCACCAATGGATCCACCAAGAGCAAAAATGAGCTCCCACTTGTTTGCCCACTGGATCTCCTGGATCTTCTGCCCCTTCTACACCAGCCTGCTCCCCTGTACTGGGGCCTCAGACTGGGCTCCTGCTTGCAGATCCCTTGCTGTTCCAGCTTTAGCACAGTAGAAAGACGCAGATCTATCTCTTGTACAGCAAAAGAAATAACAGGAAATGCAAAGGAGAACTATGTTTTCTGAATACTGGAAAGTGAGTAACCTACCGTTTTCAAAGTCTCTGTGAAGCCCTTTATATAGAGGTCTTAATAGCCAAATGTTTTGGTTACCTAAATGCAGTTTTGAAGAATTGACAAAAAAGGTATTCCATTTAAACAAAAATATCTAAACACAACAAATCCAACAAATTTGATTGCTGTGATATTCCCAGAGTTTTATGATCTATCACTGCCTTCGTCCCTCAATATTATTATTATTATTTTTCAAAACAAGTTTGAAGAAAAACTTACTTACAGTACATGTAACACTGAGACTTTAGGTAGGAAGAAAGATCTTCCTTGTCATTAGAAGAGAAGTTAAAAAAGTAAAGGATCTTGCTTTCAAAAGAATGAACTTTTGAAAATATATATTTCAAAATATTTAGATTAACATTCAAGTGTTTGGACTTGATTTCATCTTGACAGTGATGTGGTCATCTGACTTATTTAATCTTTAGCTGACTGTAACAAGGTACAAGAGCAGGGGACCATATTCGGGACTAAATCTTGATCACTGGGCACCAATGTCAGGCAGCATCACCAGTGACATCCCAAATCCTGCAATGGGATGTACATCTCCTCCCACACTTCTCTGCTGACACCCTGAGCTCAGGAACAGACAACTCATTAACATGTTGTGTCCTTCTTTTATAAATTAATTTCTTATTTATTTTAGGGTGTTCAAAAACTAGACATTTTTTATTTCCTTCCCAAAAAAACAAGAGCAGACCACTTTAATAGAATAAAAGTAAGGATTGACCACATCAGCAAAAGCAATACAGAAATGTCAAGTGTCATGATAAAATGGGTGTTCATCTGTTATTTTCTATGTGTTCTCTTGGAAGGAACATTCAACTCGGGTATCAAGAAGTTTTGGTGTTAAAATAACTTATTTGCAAATCAAATGGAAATTAGTAAACAAAATGCCTGACTGCTCCCATCAGGTGTGTATTAAAGAAAGCTTCTGCAACAGCTATTCAGAGGATGAGTTAGAAAATGTCTTTTTAAAAGGTGGCTCTTTAGAGGTATACTGACATATATAAGAAAATAATTAAATTATTTTACTTAAAACAACCAAGTGGCAGATCAGAAGCACATTTATACAGTAATCTGATTAATTCATCAAATATATTGAAACACTGTATTCTTTACACTTCACCTTAATATTCTTAAATGAACATGTCTACCCCAAACACCACAGGTACCCATATTGAACCACTTTCTACACTGCTGCTGTGTTAACAGACAGAGGTGGCTGGGATGGGAGCTTCAAGGCTTCCTTCACTCTTTGGCTGTTTCTCTCTACAACTCAACAGAGCACTGGAGTCTGAGTTCAGAGGATCACATCTCTGTTTCTGCTTCTGATTGAGAGGCAGGTCCTGGGCATGGCGACACATGAGGTGCAAACGCTGGAGAGACACCAGGAACAGATGAGTTTGTTACAGACTCGACTCAGAAGAAGGAACAAACAGATACAGGTATAGCTCAGTCACTAAAGAGGGAGGAGCAGCACCTGGCTTAGTGTTCCTGCAGTCCTGGTGAGTTTATACAGCATAACCAGAGGGACATAGATGACCGAGGAGAGAACAAGGAGCCAGCCCAGGACATATGCCCAGTCTGGATACACATAGGTGTTGTTGAACTTCAGTGGGGTGTACTTGACCAGGGAGAAGATGAAGATGCCCTGAAGGAGAGAGAACATCAGTCTGACTCAGCTCCAACAAGGCAGCACAGGAGCACTGTTGATGATGCCTTAAAATGTAGAATGTCATATTACAATAGACACTGCTTTTAAAAGGGGAAGTTAATTTGAGAAAGTTTAAGACATGCACTTACAGTGCACACAGCTGGAGTGATGTAGCGCCAGCAGTACCGAAATGCGGACAAAGGCCGATAGCCAATCATGTCCTCAATGTTGGCACAGAAGAGATCAGCTCCTGCATGAAACACAGAGGTGAAGAGAAGCAGCTCAATAACGACACAATTACAGATGAACCAATATATTTTGTGGTCCCATCTTCCTGGGGTAATGGTGATATTTAGAGTTATGGGCTAATGGGGACTTTAGCAAACTGATTTAACTTCACTAGTCTTTAACAGTAAAACATTCGTTTTTGTAAATACGACTGTTAAAGTAATACACCTTTAAAACTCTGTTAAGATGATGAATCATAATTGAACAATGCAGGAACTGAATAATAGTAATACTAAACACCTACCATATACCCATCCAATACAAATAGTATGAAATATGGCAATAAACAAAATGCAGGTCCCATTGCAAGCATAGTAATCAACCAACTGGAAGATGTATATTCCACCCTGGAAAGACAGAGACAATATTATTATATACGGTAAATGTGAGGTGACAACTGTGATTTTTACATACAGAGGAGCAGCTTTGCATATCTTTTTCTTGGCATGATGCAGTGGAACAACTTACTGAAGCTCTTGTTTCTAAATTCTGCTCAGGAGTTTTGTTAACCCTGTGAGCTGTTAAGGTGAATCTGCTGATCACTTAATTCAAACCAGCCAATTCAGGTTGACTATCAGGCCCCTCAGCCCTTCAGTTCTCACCTCAGTGACCATGACAAGTCCGAGCAGGAAGCAGACCACACAGAAGAGGAGCAGGAAGAGCTCTCGCCGGTATCCTCTCAGGAACACCGCAGGGAACAAATCCATAATGGCCGTCATCACGGTTTCAATGCCCACAAACTGCAGAGAGCAAGACAACAGAGAGCACAGACACCTGGATCACTGAGTCAACTCACTCCCAGAACACACAGTCCACAAAGGATGCAAACACAGGTTACCCCTTTGGATATAAATTATTGTATCGACTCACAAGACCGTCTCACCTCTGTGTCCATTCCCAGCAGGAGGACCATGATGAAGAAACAGACAGCCCAGAGCTGGGGTAGAGGCATCATGGCCACTGCCCTCGGGTACGTGATGAACGCCAGGCCAGGACCTGTACAACCAGATACAGGCGGAGTCAGAAGGTGACACCAAACACTGGAAATAATTTCAATTATCTAAATCTAAGGCTTCAGAATAGATAACTACAATCATTATGATCTGGTTATGTATCATTTACAGTCTTAAGCCTGGATGAATCTCATCCTTGGGGTAAATGAAATTATTTTCACTGGACAGCCCTCTAAGATTTGCTTTTACAAAGCACACTCCAGTCAGAGAACAGCCAGGAGTGACAGATAGCAGATGTGGACAGACTACAGCTCACCAGACTCAGCCACCAGCGAGATGTCCACTCCCTGCTCGTACGCCATGAAGCCCAACACAGAGAAGACGGCAAATCCAGCCACAAAGCTGGTAGCGCTGTTGAGGAGGCACAAGCAGAAGGTGTCCCTGTATGAAGAGAGACCATGGTTTCAATTATTTCATCACAATCATCACCCACCCTAGTGTGGAAACAGAGAGACACTTGCAGTACAGACTATACCTGTAGGTTCTGCTGTTAGCAAGTACAGCTCTCTGATTCTGCTCATTAGGGATAAGAGGTTCTACACAAAAATTGCAAAAATAAACACTATGAGAATAAACTTCTTGTTAAATGACAGGCAACAGTATGGATTAGAAATGGCTTTCAATTTGTTTCTCCTTGAATTCTACAGGACTTTTATGTATTTTCCTCTTACCTGTAGCAGTTATTGTTGTATTTGTTGTAACTGCTGAGTGCTATTAGCATTCCTTCACAAATACTATAAGAGAAGAAAATCTGTGTGGCTGCATCCATCCATACCTAGGATAGACAGGAGCACAGGTATACAAAACTGTATGGTAACTTATTAGAATACTATGATTACATGAGTGTGGAGGATGCACAACTTCATTGTAATAAAATGATGTTATTGAAATTATCACAATGGTGCAATCATTGGTGCTTGATTTTTATCATCAAGCTACAGGTAAACAGTACAAGACTTTGTTTCAGCCTCTGAGCCTTTACTTTTACAAGCAAAGAAAGAGGAGATATTACAGCTTTGAGCTGAATAAAATCAATTTAAAATAAAAGAAAAACATTACATCTCACTCGCTAGGAAAAGACTTCATAGTAGTCTTATTTCAGGTTAATCTCATGGTATACATACAGTATTATTAAGTGTTGAAGTCCTATGTGTCACCTGTGGGTCAGTGAGCCGTGTTACATCAGGGTAGAGGTAGAAGACCAGTCCATGAGCAGCTCCAGGCAGGGTGAGTCCTCGGACCAGCAGCACCACCAGCATCACATAGGGGAAAGTGGCTGTGAAGTACACCACCTGAGGGGGCAGGGAAACCATTGATATATGGATGGTTAATTTCAAATCTGCAACTAATTCATTGTAATACCATAGAGAAAATCAACAATGCGTTTTACACCTCAAACAACAATGTTGAGAAAGTATCTGATGAAACTAAGAATTTTTGCAGCTCAAAGGCACAAGCCTCACCTTCCCTGTGGACCTCACTCCCTTCCAGACAGAGAAGTAACAGATGATCCAGGCCAGCAGGAGACACAGTGCCAGTTCCCATCTCAGACTGCCCACCTCATCGATCCCACCAGAGATACCCAGCACCCTCCTGCTGCAGGGATGACAATGCACATTCAATATTATCGTAAAAAAGTGCCTATAATATAACGTTAGTGATGGGTATGCCTAACATACTTCCAGAACTCCATTACAGCTGAGGTGGTCTTTTCTGCCTCTGTCCAGTTGGAAGTGAGATTCTGCTTGTCAAACTCAACACAGGCATCTGTCAGAAGACCAACAGAATGGAAGAAGTGTGTGATCTTGTGTGAAAGACAGCAAGTACTGGTGAAAGAGCAGAGACAATAAAAGATTCTGCTCTATGGGAACTTCTAACTTTCAGCTTCAACACTTGGTGACAGTTTCACTAATACCAGGCCACTCTGCGTATCTCAGGAGTCTTCATTTTCAATGCACTGTTTCATTTGGGCTGCTAGTGAACTCCTGTGCTCCAGTACCTGTGTTCCAGGTGTTTCTGCAGCTGGTCCAGGGCAACTCAGAGCTGAAGGAGGAGAACAGGTAGAAGAAGGCCCAGGCCTGGATGATGATGTAAACGATACTGCTGTAAGTCATTAGCACCACAGTACAACAGCCAATACCTGCAAGGAATCATGAGTGGAGATGCACTCTTAAAAGTCTGCAATTAAGCATTCAACTGTTTATAATGTTATTCTGTCTGATGTTAGCTAATAATGCTGTTGAGCACATCATTTGGACAATTGGTCTGTTGAAGGAAGGTTTATAATTTCCTGTTTGCTTATAGTGCTGCTCAACACATTTTATATGTACATTTGATAAAACGCTGCAAAAATTCCATATTAAAATAGTATGTCACAGTGCTATAGGGTACATGGCTTTTTTTCCTGGACTCTTGCTTGTATTTTTGTATTTTACTAATATGTCAGTAAAGGAGTAAGCTGTCTTCAAGAGGTCTTTTTGTGGTAACAAAGAAAAGGGGGATGCCCAGGCCAGATTTGTTCTCTTGCAGAGCTCTGAGGAGATGGATGGGCTGTTACTCTTGCATTGTCTCTTTCCTGGGAGCTTAGACTAGTGCTGAGTTTGAAGTGACTTCAGGTTTCTTGCTGTCACAAAACCCTACTCAAAAGGAATTGCTGAGACAACCATCTGGCTCAGTAATAAAACTGCTCCTGACTTCCAAAAGAAGACCTATGCCCTCTGGTATTTTTTATACCAGGCCCAGTAACTCCACTTGTGAGAAGGAACACACTTGGTGCAATGTGAAAATGACATACTACCTGAGACGCTGTTCTCAGCACAAAAGTCTGATTTACCACAGTTAGTTTAAATGTTAAAAAGGTTTAAATCTTATTTCAAATGTGTTCTGTGCATGAACATTGCAATTATATAAAAATCTGGACTGGATATTTCCAAGCTCAGGACTCAGACAGACTGTTGTTGATCTGGATTCTCTGTGAATGGCTTCCTTTCTTCTGGATAGAGTACTCTGTTTTATACTTTAATTGAGTCAGTTAATAATTGTTTCCTTTGTCATTCTGGGGAGGAATGACTTTCTTGTTTAGGCTTTCAGAATCCTGATGAAATTCAGATTAAGTAACTTCTTACAAATTAACTCTAATGATTGTGCAGGAGAGTGATATGGAAAAGTGATTCAATGTATGAACACAATTAGTTCACCTTCAAACAGGGGGCAGATCTTCCTCCAGCAGGTGATGCCCCCCTGGCTGGTGTACTGCCCCAGAGCCGTCTCCAGCAGGAACAGGGGGAGCCCACAGGTCAATAGGAACAGGACGTAGGGGATGAGGAAGACACCTTTTACAAAGAAGAAGTATTGCAACAAAAAAATCTCAAACCATATTAAGTTTGATTTTTCCACTGTTAAATTCCTATCAGTCATGGTCACATTGGTGTATTGTAAGAGCTAGGATACGGTTATTTGTTCACTGAGGCAAATATATACAGTGCTGTTAAGGATTTAAGATGAAAAGATATGTTTTCTACCAGCTACTGACAAAAATAATAATTTGATTTAAATGTAAACTTTGATTGAAATACACTTGTTGACTTACTATTTATGATTTTATCTATGACAGTCAGTTTTACTCTGTGATAGTACAGTATGTCACCCATATAACATCAAGATCAAAGCCCCCAATCCCTATAGTTCAACTGCCTCACTCACCTCCCCCGTTTTTGTAGCACAGGTAGGGGAACCTCCACATGTTGCCCAAACCAACAATCTGTCCAGCAACAGCCAAGATGAACTCCCTCTTGTTTGCCCACTGGCCCCTCTCCTGGATCTTCTGTCCTTTCTGCTCCAGCCTGCTCCCCTGGACTGGGGGCTCACACTGGGCACCTGTCTGCAGATTCCCAGCCATCCCAACTGTAGCCCAGTACAATGATTCTTTCAAGAGGGATCTGTCCGGATTGGAAAGGGAATAAAAGGAAAGTCAAGGAAGAATCTTTATCCTCCAACACAAACATACAAGAACCAAAAATAATTGCAAAATTAACCACAAAAGGTGCTACTTTCCTAATTTATGTGAAGTCCAGTAAAGAGACTTTAATCTCTTTAATGCGCTTTTGTATACTGAGCATACATGACATTCAAATTCAGCGGGATTTGAATAAAACCACTTTTAGCTTGTTCTGTGAATTAGTGGTCATGACCGCATTACCTTTCACAAGAGTGGGAATCTTATTTATGTAAATTGTAACTGCAGTGCTGCCTGCTGAGCTCTAGAAACTCCCTGAACTGAGGCAGGTATGAAGCTTATATATAGCTCTGACACACATGTGGCATTCAAGCAAACCAATGTTAGAACAACACTGGGTTTTATGGGTGTCACGATCGTAAACCCCTCCTCTTAAGGACGCTCCAGCCCTTCCTAGTTTACTCTTGATATCCTGCACCTGCCTTCAGTTCCTGCCCCAATCCTATAAAAGCCAGATGTTCCTGCCAATCTGGGCTAAGCTTTGGAACATGGACGCCCGGAAGCCTACCAGTCCTGGAACGACTCGACGGCAAAGGCTTCACAACGGCATCCTGACCATCTGGGTCCGGGACTGGGAGTGCCTGGCCCCATAACCCCCTTTTATTCCCCCGACCCTTTGCCGGATCCCGCTCCGGCTTTTTAACTTCGTTTGTCTGTGTCAGGATGGATCACCCAGCTTTGGACATTGGCTTTCTCTGGACACTCTCACGGACTCCCTTGGACCAGTTTGCCTAGGACAACTCCCCCCCGAACACCAGTGCACCTTGGACACGCCCCCTGTTCTTCTTCCAGCCCCTATCCTAGTCTTTTTCCCTGTGTTTTCTCACTCCTCTCCAGATTGTGCTGTCTGCATAGGGTCCTGAAAGACGCTTCGTGACAATGGACAGAGAAACCTTTCAAGGAGAAAAGAGACAGGTAATATGAGAGGCGCCAGGAGATAATGTGTGCTCGGCTCAGAATAAAAACTTTACAGCAACAATAATACAGAAGGACAAGACCATATAGCCGCAAAGCAGAAAATACAAATTAAAACAAACACACCACTGGCCTTTTTCCCAACATAAGCTTCCATTTTTTATCAATACAGTAATTTCATCACTTATACTCATTCTTGGAAATGTTGTTAAGGGTGTAGTGTTTGAATAGGACACCTGTTGGCGTATTTTAGTACACCAGGCTCAATCACCTAATAATCCTCCTGCATTGCTGCCAGCTCATGAGAGAGCCAGGTCTGCTCAAACTTTTAATATAAGCAAAGATCTCCCCACAGGTTCTGAATAGTATTATCACACTGTTCTGATAATATAAAACTCATCTTAAAAAGCAAATTTGTATCTTGTGAATTAGGAACTAAATGTATTGCCATTGAGCTTTCAGAAATGGGGAAGCCTAGATATATTTCTATGTGTCAGACGAATCAGCAGTTTCAAGGAGTCTTCGAGAAAATGTTAGGTCCAGCCAGTGAAGAGCCTCCTATTCCAGATAAACATACCAGAGTCAATTTTCCAATTAATCGTGCTGACAGCACCCTGGGAAGCAGAAAACTGGCTCAATGTGGTTTCATTTAACGTGACAGGTATTGTAGGAATCTGAAATTGCTACAGTACATGTCTTCAAAGGTGCAAGCAGTCAAATGCAATTTGGTCAAATGTATGTTTAATTTCCTTATCTTGTGAATGAGATTGAAAACAGTAGGGCATTAAACTGAACAGTAAACTGGCTGAAATGACCATGCATAGATGGAATGAGGCAGAACCAGCAGTATCTGATCAGACCTAAGGGCAATAGCCACCCCCCACCCCGGTCTTTCACATGACCAAAGGAATGGTCAGCTCTTAAAGATCCAGCACATACATGACCGACTAGAGCAAGATATTGTTACAGGTTAAGTGACTGAGAAGTGTTTCTTAGATTTTAGATAAAGTTTGTGACACTTGGAAAACAATTGTAAAATTTACCTTAGTATACCTAGGTAAGTTGTGCGTTAATTATTGTCAAGGGGCAGTACAGACACACACACAATACAAGATCACTTTAAGAGCGCAGAGGGGACAAGGAGGGAAAGAGAAACAAGAAGCAGGGAAGAGGGAGAAGAGAGAAGATAGCTCCAGAGGAGCTAGGGCTTGAAGCTTGTGCCATGCAAGAGCCCCTACTTCATGATCATCCAAACCAAACACGACTGGAGCTAAGTATTTGAACCCTGTTAGAGAGAATGTGCTATTCTGTGCCTTAAGAAACTTGGGTTTCATGGGTAAAAGATACCACAGAAATGTCTTTCCCACTTAAGGTGCATTTATATGGATAGGGATATAGGCTCTCATTTATTTTGTGGCACAGAGATAGATTTAACTGCAGGTTGCATTGTATTTAGTTAGAAGGCATCTTATCTCTTATGTGGCCCCTGTAGGCACTAAGAGTTTAATGCTTAGTAGCAGTCTGGGGTTCTCTGGGTGACCAGAAGGTTAGGTCTCTGAAACACCTTGTTTGTAAATACTGTACATAGAGTAACTTGTGTGTTGTTGTACGTTTTGTTGTGTGCAGTGTAGTTTGTTTCTCGTCATTGTAATAAATATTTGTATAACCAAGTGTGCCTGGATTTTTGCTCTTCTCAACAAAGCTGTGCCAGGGAATAAAGAATTCATGTGCCTCTAGCTATACCAGCCGCTCAGGTATATGGTTAGAAAGTTGGAGGCTATGAATAATTATTTCACTGATTGACTAAACCCCTCGGTCAAATCCTTATTTTCACCATTTTTGTAACCCCCATTTGTAACAATATGAACAATTTTTACTGTTAATTTCTTCATGACTGCAAAGATTTGAAGAAGAGAAAGTTGATGAGAACTGTTGCTGAGAGCAGGCAGCCATGGGCGACTCAATGCAAGCAGTCATAATTGGCTAGTGACATGCTCTAGGCTGTCACTATATTTCCACACATCCTGCCTTTCACTCTTCATGCTTTCTAATCTGACATAGGAACAAAGGAAATCACAGTCCCCTGAAAAACATAGAATAGCTAGCTCTCTTAATCAGGTTGAAATAATTAGCTCCAGTCTGGTCTTTTTGGGTAATCAGAACAAGGAGCTCTTGGCTTCAATATCTTCTTGTGGTCTTGTCTGTTGTCCCCCCACTCTTGTCCCTTGTTTTCCTCTTATATACTGTTGATTTACAGTTAATCTTTCACCCAGCACTTAATTAACCAAGGTAAATGTTCTGGACTTATACTGTATTTTTATGTCTCTCTCTAGTGGCAGTTTCTTGTTATTATCCCTAGTTCTGGAGATGAATTCTAATATTAGGCTTTATTACAGTATTGTAGAGTTCTCGTAGGAAGTTTGTTTAACATTAAGCTAGTGTAAAGTGTGGTATTCCAAATAAGTATTCATTCTACGTAAGACATTATTTTGGTATTGTTTTAGAAGAAGAAAGTACATTATTTTACGGCATTTATTAATATTGCGGAGAAAAGTGACTAGCAAATTGCCTAGCAATACAGGACTAGCGTCTTAGTTATTATTATTATTGTTGTTAGGTATTGTCTGTATTGATCACAATATTCATAAATATTCATGTTGTTTACATTAAACTTTCTATTCAAATCAATTATTTGAACAAGGGTTCAGCCTACTTTCTCCAAGAGTTATTTGGATGAGTGTTTAGCAGAATAGAAGTTACATTCAGTGAGGCCAGTACAATAAATGTTATGATTCCTTTGATCACTTTTCCGGACCCCCTACATCTCAGCCAAACATCACTTTTTTTTAAAAGTGATTCTTGTTTGAAGTTTCTTGTTTGAAGCTGGAAATGTTGACATAAGCCAGGTGTTAACCTTTGTATCTAGATTCTTGAGATACTTCTGTAGTCACCTATAGCTGTTACAATATGATACGATTTCACACTGATGGCGATGTGGTCATCTTTCTGTCTTCTTTGAACACTTGTTCTCAGCATGGATATTACTGTATGTTCAAGCTCAGAAATGTTTTACTGTAAATCATTTTTAACAAAAGACAGTGTGAGTTTGTTGAACTTTCCACTTGGCCTTAGTAGGCCTTTAGATAAGCAAATCTGAAAAATATTCAGTTTTCTAACAACATGAATAAAATAAAATAACTTTAGCAATTATAACTGTGAGCTCTTTCTTGTAAGTTACAATGCGTAGATTATCAAGTCAAGGTGTGTGAAGTGTCACAGGAGCAGAAGGCACAAGAGCAGGGGATCATACCTGGGACTGAAACCTGATTGCTGGACACCGATGTCAGGCAGCCCTGCCAGTGACACCCCTCACCCTGCAGCAATAAGTACATCTTACCCTACACTGCACCCCATACAACCTGAGCTCCTGAGCTTAGGAACAAGCAACACATTAATACATCCTGTCCTTATTTTATTAATCAATTTGATTAATTTTAGGTCATTAATTGTAAATTTATTTAAAAATAATTGTATTATTAGCCTTTAAAAATCAGTCTGCTTTAATAGAATCACAATTAGGATTGACCATGTTAGCAGAAGCAGTAAAGAAGTGTCCAGTGTTGTGATTAAATGTGTGTTGAGTTATTTTTTTCAAGGTGTTCTCTTGGCAGGAACATTACACTCAGGTGTCTAGTAGTTCTGTGAGAAAAAAAAATGACTGATTTGCAAACCAAATGGCAATTTGAAAATAAAATACCTTGTCTTCTCCTGCCAGATGTGTATTACGCTAAATTGAAGGGGAAAAACTTTGACTCTCAGGGAAAGCTTCTGATGAGCTTGAAAATGTCTTTCTCAACAGGTGGCTCTGAAGAGATACCATATGCTGACATATATAAGAAAAGAATTACATGGTTTTGCTGTAAAAAACAAATATCAGATCAGGAGCATATTCCTGGAATAGTTTGATTAATTTGTTCAAGATATGAAAACTGCATTCACTACACTTCACCTTTATTACCATGAATGAACTTGTCTTGCCCAGACACCACAGGCATCCATATTGAATTACTTTCTACAGAGGCTGCTGGGGTTGGGTTTCCTTCAATCTTTAGCTGTCTCTCTTCACAGCTCAACAGAGTGCTGGAGGCCACATTGAGAGGATCATAGATCTGTTTCTGCTTCTGTTTGAGAGGCAGGTCTTGGGCATGGTGACACAGCTGGGGCAAATACTGAAGAGACACCAAGAACAGGTGAATTTGTTACAGACCGTGGCTCAGGAGGAGGAACAAACTGACACAGGTCTGGATAGAACTCTCTAGTCACTAAAGAGGGGTATATACATTTTATTTGACTAAATTAAACAGCAAGATTACAATGTGACTTAAAAAATCAGTTATACTCATCTAAAAGTAATAATCATTTTACTTTAATTTTATGTCCACTAAAGAAAATGTTTGACTAAAATGTGACTATTTCATAGATATTTTAGTCGACTTGACTAAGGATAAGACTAAATCAAAAACTGGTGACTAAATGAACACTGCAGAAATGTCATGGAGTCTGTTAGAAATCCTGCCATCTTGCATGATATTAGTCTCCCCAGTGAAGAGCCTCCTATTCCATATATCATACCAGGGTCCATTTTCTAATTAATCATGCATGTTTGCAGGACCCTGGCAAACAAGAAACTGGCTCAATGTGGTTTCTTGACAGGTATCCCTGGAATGTCACATTTCTAAATGCCTTCAAATGAACAAGGACACAACCATAAATTGGTCATTTTTATCTTCACATTTCCAGACATGTGAATGGGTGAAGTGACCATGCACAAGTGAGATGAGCCAGAACTAGCAGTATCTGATCAGAGCCCAAGGACAGTGACCACCCGTTTTTCACATGGCCAAAGATATGGTCAGTCCTTGAAGATCAAGAACATATATCCATAAAGATGGATAGACTGGAGCATGACATGAATAATTTTACTTTTCATTTTCCCTGACAGCCAAGCAAAGATGCTGAAAACAGATAAAAAACAGTCTAGAGTCATCCATAATGTCAATTGAGACAAGGTCAATCCAGACAGGTTTATTTAAAGTGATTAGAACTGCTCTTTCTTTTTTCTACTGGAATGTTCTGTTACTGTATTTTAACACATCCTGTCAGTCTTAGTGTTTTCTAATTTGTCACAAACCTTTGTGAGGCTGAAAAACACTCTGACACTATTCCATGCTATTAGAAGTGGATATACCTACATGTACTGTATTTAAACTGCAGTTACACTGTCATACCTCACCTCACTTGCTTTTATAGCACAGCCACAAGAAACCTTGGAGAACTTTCAACGATGGATTCAACCATAGCCAAGATGAATACCACATGTTTGTCCACTGGCCGCTCTTCTGGATCTTCCGCCCCTTCTGCACCAGCCTGCTCCCCTGGACTGGGGGCTCATGCTGGGCTCCTGCCTGCAGGTCCCTGCCTGTACCAACCTCAGCTCCATGGAAAGACACATATAACTCCTGTAAAGGACAAGGGCTTTGGTAGGAGAAAACAGGAAATATAAAGGAGGACTATCTGTAGACAGGAAAGTGAGAAACTTTGGGTTCTCCAGCTCTCTGTGAAGCCCTTTGAGTAGAATTCTTAATAGACACCTATTTTGCTTTCCTGGAGGCTCTTTCTGTTTTGTACTGAGAACAAGATGCAAATAAAAACAACATTTGATTAATACAGTGACCCCCAAAAATGTGGTGTTTGTGTCATTTCCAAATGCTCTATAATTTTATAAAACTCATTCCTGAATTATTTCTTTCTCCAATATATGTCTGAATCACACTGAGGTAAAGAGAAACATGAAAATAGTTATCATTAGTGCAGAAGAAGGGTCTATGAGACAATAATCATCACAGGAGACCTAATAGAGAAATGTATGTTGAAAGATACATTTTTAAATTGACTGTTTAACAACCAGAAATTTGATATTAAGATCAGATTTCTGCAACAAAAGCACAATAAGACTTTGACCACATCAGCAGTGAGGAAAGGGTGTTCTTCTGCTATTTTATTACGTTTTCTGTTGGCAGGCATATTACGTGTCTGTTAGTCAAGGGAGAATAAAGGACTAATTTACAAACCAAATAAAGTAAAAAGTTTTAATTCTTGCAAACAAGGAAAGCTTCAACTCAATGTGTAATATTATAATATTTTGCAATATATACAGTATATATAGCAAAACAAACTCCAGTCAGAGAAGAACCAGGGTGACCGATTGCAGATATGGACAGACTGTGGCTCACCAGACTCGGCCACCAGCAAGATGTCCACTCCTTGCTCGAACGCCATGAAGCCCAACACAGAGAAGATGGCAAATCCAGCTGGTAGCGCTGTTGAGGAGGCACAAGTAGAAGAAGTCCCTGCATGAAGAGACACCATGGTGTCAATCATTTCAACATAATCTTCATCCACACTAGTGTGGAGACAGAGAGACACTAGCCGACAGCAGGGCCTGTGGGGGCAGGTGGTATTGTACATACTGCTCACCATTTCTGATCATAGGATAGATAACATATTTAGTTTTTAACTTTAAAGTCTACTGTTATTTTACATTTAATATTATTTTCTAGGGCTACCTTTCCTCTTACCCGTAGAAGTTATTGTTGTATTTGTTGTAACTGCTGAGTGCTATTAGCAGTCCTATGCAAACACTGTAAGAGAAGAAAATCCGTGTGGCTGCATCCATCCATACCTATGACACACAGAAAAACATGCTGAACAAAACTACTGTATATGGTAACTTTTTAATTTAGTGGGAAGAGATTACACTGTCAGTATATCAGTCTGTGATTTTATTAAAATATTCAAAGTGTTTCTAATTTTCATTAAGCTACAGGTTAACAGTATGAGGCTCTGCTACAGCATGCTGAACCTGTACATTTACAGAGAACAACAGAGCTGAGTATAATATAAGTAATGTAAAATAAAATAAAAAACTAAACTACACTAGATTATAGATGTTTTGTTCCACAAGGATCTCATGGTAGAGATACATATTAATGTTGAAGGCCTGTAAATCACCTGTGGGTCAGTGCGCCGTGTTACATCAGGGTAGAGGTAGAAGACCAGTCCATCAGCAGCTCCAGGAAGGGTGAGTCCTCCACCAGCAACACATAGGGGAAAGTGGCCGTGAAGTACACCACCTGAGGAGGCAGGAAACCATTGATATATGGAGGGTTGATTTCAGATCTGCATCTAATTCATTGTAATACCATAGGAGGATATCATCATTTTTTTGCTGTAGAGATGACAATTACATTCAATTTTATTCTAAAAACGTTTGTACTGTATGTTCCTTTAATGTAATTTTAGTGATGGTATGCCTAACGTACTACCAGAACTCCATTACAGCAGATGTGGCCCTTTCTGCATCTGTCCATCTGGAAGTGAGATTCTGCTTGTCAAACTCCACACAGGCATCTGTCAGTAGACCAACAGAATGGAAGATGTGTGTGACCTTGTGTGGAAGACAGCAAGTACTGTTGAGAGTGCAGAGAGAACAGGATCACAATTCTGCTAATACACAAACTTCTGAATGATCAACTTCATGACTGGATGACTGCTTCACTAACACCAGGGCACCTAGCCAGGGAAAGACTGTCTGGAGTCTTCATTTTCAATGCATTGAGATTTCAGTGGGTCTCGTAATGACCTTCCGTGCTCAAGTACCTGTGTTCCAGGTGTTTCCACAGCTCGCCCAGGGCAGCTCAAGGAGGAGAACAAGTAGAAAAAGGCCAGGATGATGATGTAAACAGTGCTGCTGTAGGTCACGATTACCACAGAACAATAGCCAATACCTGCACAGACAGAATCAGAACCAGATATGCACTTTTGAAAGTTGGCAGTTTAACTTTGAACAGTCTGTTGAGGTGTAACATTATATCTGCTCAACACATTTTTAGTTACAAAATTTAAAAATAGAATATAACAGGGTGTTTTTTATATGTTGTTATTCTACTAATATGTCTCTTTAAAACACTGTAAAAACACCATGTCTTTCGGATGTCTTTGTGTGCTAAAAAGAGAGGAGCGTCCACAATAAAAGGGTGATGTCCAGGTCAGGTTTGTTCTGTTACAGAGCTCTGAGGAGATGGATGGTCTGCTACTCCTGCATTGTCTGTTTTGTGGGAACTTGGACTAGTGCTGAGTTTGGTTTAGTGTTTCTGCTGTCACAAAATTCTGTTCAAAATAAATTGTTGAGACAACCCTGTGGCTCAGTCATAAAGCTGCTCCTGATTTCCAAAGATGACCTGTGTCTTCTGGTATTTATTTTATAGTGGATGCAGTAACTCCAATTCTCAGAGGACACACTTATTGAAGAATGTTACTTTGTGAATTGTATGCTACAGATGCAGCCACTTAGAATGCTCGAGGTGCCATATGGCATACTGCAAGAGCACGCTGAAAGGTACTGCCCAATAACTTTTTAATTTTTTCAGATAATTTGATGCAGGGCCACACTACTCTGTAAAACCGCCAGGTGGCGTAATGGATCCTTGATGTACCATGTGTCTGTTATGTACAAAATTAGCTATTATGTATAAATAGTAATTAGAAAACAATTTTTGTTTAATGTTTAGCGTTTTTGATTGTAAAATATGTTATACATAATGGCTTTGAAAAAAAATATTTAAAAGCAAATATGTAAAAAAATAAGGGTCAGTAGTTTCAAATGAATCAAAGAATTACTTATGGTTAGGTAGTGTATTGTAACCACTTTGGTGTGATGCTTTAGTACCAATGTAATTAGTGTACTATATTGATATTATTATTATTTATATATCATGGTATGTTAAATATTAAATTAATATTAAAAATAGAAGTAGGGTTGTTTCACAAATAAAAATTATTCAGATAGATATATAAAACATAGTTCATCACTATGTATGTATTTTTCCAGCTTACATATGCATTTCACGAGGGATGACAGCAGCCGAAAGCTTGGCAGAAATTAGAATAGTTTATTGGGATGTGGAGATTTCGCGTAACCCGCTTGGCTGAGGGCCAACCTCCCGGTGTGGAGGAGGGATGCAGAAAACGAACGAGGAAGAGGAGAGGGTGATGTTTGATATATATGGAGACCGGTTGCTTACATCACGATTAGTGAGAATTCCAGCAGCTGTGTCGAATGAGCGCAGCTGCCTTCATTCCTCCCGAACTTTCATTAAAACTCCATTAAAATATTATACAAATCTATATTTGTCTTAATTCTAATTCAAGCTAACAAGTAATTAGGAAATTGATTATTATATTTTATATGTTGAAAATAAAAATATACACCAGCTTTCAAAATGCACACCAAAATTCAAGCCATAAAATATCATACTGTATTTAAGAGCAAATAAGCAAACAGATTTTGTTTCTCAATTGCTGCTGTCATGGAGCTGAATGAGGTCACGATCTCCCTAAAATAAAGTTGCTTTATCTTGGGAACAAAAGCAGCACAAATGCTACTCTTTGAAGCACAAAAGGAGCACATTATTAATACTGCTTATCATACTGTAACTCAGCGTTAAAAGAATTTCAAACTCTTCATAGATAGGGCTGTGATTTCCTGTGACTAGTGCAGTTTTTTAAAGATGACTTAGAGGGGCACTTCAGTGAATTCTTGCAATTAGGAAAATGGCTTATGTGAATTGTTACATTCACCAACCGGTGACATGTCTGTAAAAAAATTACTTAAACCAAACATTTACTATAGCTGCGTGTCATTCCCTACATCTGTTTTGAATAATTTTAGCCAATTCTTCTTTACATAACTGCTTTAACATGGTGACATTTAAGGCCTATTGATTAGGGTTTTGTGCTGGAGTTCCTACTCTTGCAATGCCTGGGTCTCATCTCTGATAAATTAGCCCGTTTTAGTAAGGGTCTCCAGAAAAAATCATTCAGCATAATAAATTAAATAAGAAAAACCTGTTGATAAACTCTGGGAATCAACTATTAGTCTAGTAATATTGACTCACCTAATCCACATGTGAGTTTGACAGATTACTGAAAAAATATTTAGATTAATGCTTTGTTCGGTTTACCAATTGTTTTCTGTAGTGGCTTCGTCAAAGCCTACTAAGTTAGCAACAGTATCTAAGGAGGGGGCAGGGTTATGGGTAGGTCAATTGCAATTTTATTCACTTTCGTGGTTTATATTGCATTTAAAACAGAGAGCGCTAAATCTTTCAGGTTCAACTTCTTGTAAGAGTGTAAAAAATGTGAATACTGCTATAGGGGGATTAAAACTATACCAGTCATATACCATCAAAGGAATTTAAAGATAAACAGAAATCAAAACTGAGATGTTTATGTGTATATTTATTTTTAATACTATTCTTAAAGCCACTATGAATAATATATTTTCTTCATTACAATATTAAATATGTTCATAAATTTTGTTTTGTTTTTTCTGTAGCTGCACTTTTTCATTACCATTCATTTGAATGAAATTGTCCCATACTGTAAGGTGTATTTGTAACCAGGTAATAAGGTGCTGAAGCTGGAATAGTGTAGGCTGGTAATATTATAATTTTAATTCATATTTAATTTACCACCAGATTCCACTGTTTTTACTGTTTTATTTATTGAACTACTTGTAGTTAATCCTGCTCTTGTAGCGGAGCTAGTGTGGTGACGTCAGCGCCCTCACTGCGCATAGCAGGGTCCTCAGCTGCCTGGGCTGAGGGAGGTCTCCTTTAGCTCACGCGGTTGGTGCCCTGTTGCGTTACGCCGGAGACCCGGGTTTGCGCCCCAGGTGTGAGGGACGAAACGGGCGGCAGGGGGCACGACCCGCGCGGAACTGCGACGAGCACACTCTTCAAGTTGTATATCTGCAAATGTATATTCATGCTTAAGAACATGATGGTCAGGTAAAATATAACTCCTACTACAGTGTGACCTGTCTCACTAAGTTCCTCATGTTGCATTCCTCCTCCACTTTTTGCATTTCTCACTCTGCAGGGAGTTTCAGCTTCCTCATCCTTAAAGGGAGAAAGGGGGAGGATGAAGATGCAAACACCTTGTTTAATGACGTCACTAATCCTAAATGTTTGTTGTTTATTGTGTTTTAATTCCACTTTATTTTAGATTAGAATTATAAATAATAAATTATATTTAGTGTATTTAAAAAATAGTATTTAAAACCAAATATACACATAAAAACAGATGTGATTTCTGTTTAAGGGCATCTTTAAATTCCCTTACTCTCTCTGAGCATACTGGAGATTGTTAGTTTGATTGGTAAAACCGTTGTTTACTCC
Source organism: Atractosteus spatula (assembly GCF_055471065.1). Taxonomy (NCBI): domain Eukaryota; kingdom Metazoa; phylum Chordata; class Actinopteri; order Semionotiformes; family Lepisosteidae; genus Atractosteus; species Atractosteus spatula. The sequence continues at coordinate 42,796,910 of NC_142712.1, read as the reverse complement.
CACCATTGGCAGTAGTCACATTTGCAAACTCATTTGCATTTATTCGTATAATTCATTTATTATTAATGTTACTTCAATATTTAATATAACATAATAAAAATGTCAATATACTATAGAATACAACCATTAATTATATTTTATCATTAGTAAAAGAGTCTTTATTTTTTTAAAGTACAACTTGGGCTACAAGCATTACTTTTTCCATTTTCTACAAGCATTGAAAAGTCATTCAAATAAATTCAAATAAAAAGCTCACCTTCAAACAAGGGGCAGATCTTCCTCCAGCAGGTGATGCCCCCCTGGCTGGTGTACTGCCCCAGAGACGTCTCCAGCAGGAACAGGGGGAGCCCACAGGTCAACAGGAACAGGACATAGGGGATGAGGAAGGCACCTTTAACAAAGTAATGGTTAAATAATGCAAAAGATACTGTTGCACCTGGCTATTGTCAACATTTCCAGATTCAAAGCAAAGAGATGTTTGCTGAGATGACATGGTCCCAAGTTAAGTGACCAAAGCAATTGCAAACTTTAACTTTACTTACCTTAGTTAATTAAGTTCTGGGTAAAAGATTAAGTGTCAACAGTCCAAAGAGACACTAGAAAACAGGCAGGTACAAGAGAAGATGGAGGTGAGGGTACAGCAAGGGAGAGAGGAAGACAAGAAAGAAGAGAGAGGGTATAACAAGAGGAAAAGGAAGTGGACGATATTGAAGCCAAGAGCTCCTTGTTCCAGATCTCATGTAAAGCCCAGGCTGCAGCTAAGTGTTTGAAACTTAAGAGAACTTATTAGTCTGTTGTTTTTAGGGTTTCTTATTTCCTATGTAAAGAATCTCAATTAAAAATGGCCTATCCTGGTTGGTTTGTAGGTGCATGTTTGAAATAGGGAGTAGGTTCCCATTCATTTGGTGGTATCAAGGTTTACTGAGAAAGATATTTTAACAGCGGGGTTGTATTATATTTCATTTAGAAGGCAGCTTATCTCCTTTTAAATGAATAAGGCCTTTTAGGCATTATTTAATAGTTTAATACTTGGTAGCACCCTGGGGTTTTTCATGTTGGTTAGGATGTTGGTTGGGATGCCTTTTTTGAAAAATTGTACTTGGGGTGACTTGTGTTCTTTATGTTAATGTATGTTGTTTTGTGTGTGTATTGTCACTGTTAATAAATATTATTATCCTTGGCAAAATATCTTTTCAAGTTGGAGATTATGATTATTTTACTTATTGATTTATCTGCTTAGCTTATTTCTGATTTTCTCAATTTTTGTGACAATATTACAATATCCCAAACTATATTAAGTCTTTGATTTCTCCACTGTTAATTAACTATTAGATCAAGTAAATAGTGACAAGTAAGAGCTAGGATGTGGCTAATTCACTAAAGCAGATGGTTATATGATTAGGGATTTACAATTAAATTAAATGTTTTCTACACATCCAGTGATTACAATATTAATTTCCTTTCATTTAAACTTAAATATATTCCCTTGTAACTCCTGCACTTCAACTGCCTCACTCACCTACCCCGTTTTTGTAGCACAGGTGGGGGAACCTCCACACGTTGCCCAAACCAACAATCTCTCCAGCAACAGCAAAGATGAACTCCCACTTGTTTGCCCACTGGCCCCTCTCCTGGATCTTCTGCCCCTTCTGCTCCAGCCTGTTCCCTGGACTGGGGGCTCATGCTGGGCTCCTGTCTGCAGATCCCAGGCCATCCCAGCTGCAGCACAGTGAAATGATTCTGTCCAGAGGGATATGTCAAATTGGTGGTTGAGAAAATAGAAAACAGACCAGGATAAACAATAATCAAAATAAATAAATATAACCTCCAAATGTCAAAGATATACAGAAGTGCTTGGTATAGTTTGAGATACCCGAGCATAATAAATGAGAGGCAAACAGGATAAGCAAATAATTATGAACAATAACCCAACTAGTTGGCTCCCAACATACAAGATATGCCAGTTACAAAACAGGACATCTCAAAGACCCTGGAGGCTCCAAACTGAATAGGAAGCAGAGACTAAAATGAACTCAAGAAATGAAGTTCAAGATATTCAAATTAGATGAGATTTGATTTAAATCCTATCAGACTAAAATACTTGATATATCTTGTTTGATTTTTATCCTAGAATCTCAGGTGACAAGGTGGGCTTACAACCTAGAAGGGATGCCAGATGCCAGGCTCACAGACACTGGATGTGGAGACAGCTAACCCAGCCAGCAGGACGTCAGGTGGTGTGAGGAAGCCACTGTGTGAGAGCAAGTGTAGGACCTCAGGCTCATCTTTATCACTGTGGCACCACTGTGTTATCTTTACTTAGCAGGTTAGTGTGTGGTGTGGAATCAACTTATATACCAAGATATACAGGAAAAATTAAAATTTAAACTTATTTTTTCTTTCTAAATAGTTTTTCAATCATGTTTATCAAAATGACAAGAATAAATAAAAACGAATGTGAAATGTTTTGGTGGATTTAAATACATTTTCCCCAGATTTTGTAAGAATATTTGATTAATCATAGACTATCCTTGGAAAAACTAAACAAAGACACAGGGAAGAAAGCACCTCTGTACCCCATTCTGGGAACTTGAAAGTAATAAAAAAGGACGTCAACAAACTGTTTTTCATTTTAGTCAATAATGACAATCACTCACAAAAACAATCCACAATGATGATGAAGAAAACTCAATTGCTTTGCAATGTTGAGTAAATTAAGACAAGACAAAATCACCTGTTTGACTAAAAGTTAGAAAATTAATTTTGTCACATGAGGTTCACCATTCGTACATTTACCTTCTGTCTTTGGAAGAAAATCCAAAGAGACCTTATTTACATTCTTGAAGAGCTTCAGCAAACGAGCTGGAAGTGATCACTTTTGTTCATCTTTTCCTGGTACAAACCAGTTGTGTTAAATGGACTTCATTTAAGGGGTAATAGGATCCAGGAGAGTAAAATCTTTTTGTTTATTGGTATTGGCTTTATGAGGCTTTAACGATCAAGTTTGTGATCTATATCAACACTATTTTTAGCTTTAAATTCGGTCAGTGATTTTATTCTCTAGTAGTAAGCTACAGTACCTTGTTACAGAGGATCTGTTGATAAAACAATCAAATGGATAAGATAGTGAAATCTTTTGTAGAACAAGGCTCTGACAGTCAACCATGCTTTCAGCTGGAAGAAATAGATCTGGAGTCTAGCACTGGCAATACTTCATATATGATTAACATATACTGTATATATAAGATATTGAACAAATTCAGTGACTACATTTAAGTGACTAAAAGTAAGAGTGATTTTAATATAATTTTAGCCAGCTCATACAAACACAAATATGTGATTCTATAATAGATACTTTAGTCAACCTGACATAACATATTACTAAAACAATGACTAAATCAGAACTGATGACTACAGTAAATGAACTCTGCAGAACTGTCATGGAGCCTGTCAGACATCCTACTACAACATGCAACAATACAACATGCGAGGGCTCTGATCTATCCAGCAAAGAGCGTCCTATTTCACATAGTCATTTCAGGGTCCATTTTCACATTAATCATACATATTCACAGCACCCTGGGAAACAAAGAACTGGCTCAATGTGATTTTATAGAAGGTATCATTGGAATGTGAAATACAAAAAATGTCTTTAAAGGAACCAGAAGACAACTCTAAAGAACAGCAAACAAGTGAATTGAGACAACTGGACTGATCAGAGCCCAAGACAGTGGTAAACCCTATCTTTCATATTGCCAAAGCAATGGTCAGTTCTTACAGATTCAAGACATGCAATGGATAGCAGACTAGAGCAAAACATAAACACTTTTTGCTGTTAATTGTTCCCGACAGCCAAGCAACATTGACTGAAACATACTGCTGAAAACAAAGCAGACAGTGTAGATTCAGCCTTAAAATATGTTGCCTGGTTCATTAAGGTTGCCTAAAATGATCAGATTAGATGTGAATATTCCTATTTAAACTCCAGATCTACTGTCATAACTCACCTCACTTGTTTTTATAGCACAGCTCGGAGAACCTCCACCCAGCAATGCATCCACTGACAGCCAAGATGAACTTGTTTGCCCACTGGCCCCTCTCCTGGACCTTCTGCCCCTTCTGAACCAGCCTGCTGCCCTGGACTGGGGCCTCACACTGGACTCCTGCCTGCAGATTCCAAACTGTTAAACCTTTACACCTTGGAAAAGCTCGGATCTTTCTTCTGTAAAGGGCAAGGGGCTGGGAAAGAGACAACAGGACAAGCAAAGGATACCCGTCTTATCTAAAGACAGGAAAGTGAGTAACCTCCTGTTCTCCAGCTCTCTGTTAAATCATTTGTATACAATTCTTAATATCTGCCTGTTTTGCTTTCCTGGATGCTCTTTTGAAGTATTGACAGAAAGATATGCAAATAAACAATCGTAACTCATAACTGTCTCATTTCCAAATTTTAATAATCTACAAATTTCTGAAACTCATCCCCAAATTATTTCTTTGTCCAAAACAAGTCTGAAGAAAACTTGTAAACAGTAAGCATTAGTGCAGAAGGAAGGGTCAGTGAAACAACGGTCATCATAGGTGACTTAATAGAGAAATGTATCTTGAAAGATACATTTTCAGAGTATTTAGACTGACTAAGACCCAAGTGTTTGACATGATCTCCAATGATCTCATGTGGTTGTTTTTTGTTCTTCTTTAACCACTGTTGTTATTGATACTATACTTTGTTGAATGTTTTATTGCAAATTATTGTTTTAACCAAACACGTCAGTCTGTTTAATTTATCAGCTAGATCTAACAGCCCTTTAGAATAGTACATTTGAAATCACTTCAGATTGCTCAGAACATTAATGTATTAAAAGCTCTTTTTCAACTATAATGGTAGGATCTTCCTTGTAAGATTCCATTAATAATCTCAGACAATATCAGAGTGACTGGTAGACAATGGACACTGTAGCTTGTAACTCCATGCCTTCCTCCCATTGCTACTAAACTGGACTCTGTGTGTGAATGGACAACGGATACAATCAAAACAATGATAAAACATTTCATTATTACTCTCTCAAAATATTAAGATCAGACTGCTGCAACAGAGACATAATAATATTTTGAGCACAACAACAGCAGCAACATAGTAAGTGTTGCATAGTGAAGCAGAAATAGAGTTTGAAACTCTGTGTGTGTTAAGACAAAGCAACAAGAAAATTGACCTTTTTCAACACTGTAGTCATCACCTTATTAAGCTTAATTTGAAATCTTGGGACAAAGATATTCCTGATGAAAAATATAATTTAAAAATATTCTAGGGTGACCAATATGTTGGCATAATTATTATTATTGTTGTTGTTATTATTTCTTACACTTATATAGCATTTTCAGGACACTCCACTCAAAGCTCTTTACAGGTAATGGGGATCCCCTCCACCACCACCAATGTGCAGCCCCACCTGGATGATGCGACGGCAGCCATAGTGCGCCATAACGCTCACCACACATCAGCTAACATTGGGGAGGAGAACAGAGTGATGAAGCCAGTTCATAGATGGGGATGATTAGGAGGCCAAGATTGGTAAAGGCCAATGGGAAATTTGTCCAGGACCTTGGGGTAACACCTCAACCATTTTCAAGAAGCTCCCTGGATTTTTAATGATCACAGAGAGTCAGATCGTTGGTTTTATGTCTCATCCAAACTATGGTGCCTTTTTGGTTATAGTGACAGGGACAGGGGCATTAGGACCCACATAGACCATAGGATGAGTGTCCCCTACTGGTCCCTCTAATACCTCTTCCAGCAGGAACCTTAGTTTTTTCCAGGAGGTCTCCCATCCAGGTACTGACCAGGCTCACGCTTGTTTAGCTTCAGTGGGTTGTCAGTTGTTAATTGCAGAGTGATATGTGCTGCAACTGTATGCTAATTGCAAGTGAATCATAGGGCTACTTCTGTGTTATAATTGGAAAGTATCGGAGTTTGATGATCCCATGTGACCCTGAATTGGAGACGGCAGTTAGGAAATTAATGGATTTAGTTCAATGGATTTAATTTAATTTAATTCTTTGCTATCAGAGTGAATATTCATACTTCAATTAAAGTTCTACTGTCCAAATTCACCTCCACCCATCGGCCGATCCAGCAACAGCCTGCTTCCCTGGACTGGGGCCTCACACTGGACACATGCCTGCACATCCCTGGCTGTTCCAACTTCAGCCCCTGTAAATAAGAGGTAGGAACGGAGAAAATAGGAAAGGTAAAAGAGAGCTATCTTATCAGAAGACAGGAAAGTGAGAAACGTCTTGTTCTCTGTGTGACAAAGTTTAAGTTAGTGAAGGCCTAAAAATTGTAGCACAATCATTTCCAAATGTTTATGATCCATTATTTTCGAAAATTCATCCCTGAATGATTTCCTTCTTCAAAACATGACTGAAGAGAAACATCAGAATAGTGAGCATTACTGCAGAAGGGAGTTTCTCTGAAACAGTGGTTGTGCATGAAGCATGAAGAAATAATGGTCACCACATCATAATAGAGAAAAGAGAAACTTAATACTTAAAGAAACTTAAAACTTAATAAAACTTAACTTAAAGTGAATAAGACCCAAGAGTCTGACACAATTTCACACCAATGACCAGAAAAGAAACTGATTTACAGAATAAGAATAAGAACACAGTCTACCTTAGGCAGCCCTACCAGTGATACACCTCACCCTTCAGCTACTCATACATCTCACCACACACTTCACCACTGACGGAGGTAATGCATCAACATGTTTCCTTTCAATTCATTATTGTCCTCTCAAAAAAGAAGGTCAGACTGCACTAACAGAAGCACAATAACACTTTGATCATCATCAGCAGCAACACAGGAATATCCAGTTTTGCATAGTGAGGAACAGCTGTTCTTCTGTAATTTAAATATGTGTTCTCTTGACAAGGACATTATTTGACTATGAGTCATGAAAGAAGAAATGACTGATTTTTAAACCAAATAGAAATTAGAGAGTAAAATGCAGACAAGAATCACCATTGTACTCCCATGAGAATCTTCTAAAAATATGTTAAAGGAAACAAGTCTGTTTTTTTTAATCAAAAAAAGTTCAGATCATTGTGATTTGAGAGCAGACCAGAGGAGGAATTTGAAAACTTGTTTTTCAACAAACAACATTTCAGAAATATGACAGCGGCACAGTGGTTAGTATGTGTGTCTAGCAGTGCTGTTACCCTCTGGCTACTCTGGTTTCCTCCCACAGTCCACAGTCCAATTAGAAGAAGTGGTTAGAAATGGATTGAAATATTCTTAGCAGATCAGGAGCATATTGCTGCAGTAATTTGATTGATTCATCAAAAATTTTAAAACACTGTATTCATTTAAACTTTATTATCCTGAATGAAATTAGATAACCCAAAAACCATTGCCATATTGAACCACTTCTGAATGCAGAGAAAGGAGGAGAGCACATTGCTGAATATGATCTAACAACATCTTCACCAAGCAAAGACAGTTATAAAAATTGCATTCTTTTATTTGACTTTCCCAATGCCAATAGAGTGTGACTTCCACACCTTTCTCCTTCTCGTCCCTTTCAGTTAGTAGCAGTGGAATCTCCCTCGACTCGTTCATTCCCACTTGGACAGGCTCCCTCTTTCGCCTTCTGTATCTTACCGGAGTGCCAACACAGCTGCTAGTTATTAAGAAAAAGCTTTAGAGTTAATTAGTTGATTGATAGAGTTAATCCAATGTGAAAAATGCCGAAGGGATGAATACGTTTTATAACCACTGTATGTGGAGGCTCGAGCAAAGCTGGAGCAGAGGCTTGTGTGCCGGGTGATACAAGAGCAGAAACTGCCACACAGCCCGTGGGTCAGAAGAAATAAAGGGAGAATCACATATCGAGAAACCAAATAGCGAGCCTACTGAAAAAAAAATAAAATAAAGGGAGGCTCGGGTATGGAGAAAACCCAAATAGCGAGCTTCCTGAAAAAACAGAAACTGGATATTGAGCCTCGTGAAAAAAGGAGAAACTGGGATTCAGAGCAGTCTGAGGCTGCAATCTACTGTATGTGCACAATAAAGACTGTCTAGGTCAGCAAAGAGTGCAAATAGCAGTGCTAGTGAAAATCTGGGTGCAGTGAAAAACCATCAATGTGACGCCTCGCCTTCAAATAGAAAAGTGGGAACTGGTTAATAAGCTAATTAGCACGGATCATGAAAAGGTGATTCAGTCAGTGCAGCAAAACCCTGAAAAAACGTGAGCCCTCGTGAGAATGCGACAGTTTAAGATTTTTCCTTTCTGATATTTTAGTATGATTTACCATCATCATGAAAGACACTGTACATAGAAAAATGTCTCTTTCAACACTTCGATACCAAAGATAATCCAGGAGGAGAAGGCAGACAAATCCAAAACGCTAGGCGAGATCGAGGTCAGAGGTTCGAGTATCCAAAAGCAAGAACAAGTAGTTATAAATGCGAGTGTTCAGTGAAACGGAGAAGGCTTAAGTGTGTTTGGAAGTGGAGGGTGTGTTAACAAGTGAGGCGCTCTGATTGGATGAAGGGATAGATCGGCGGCGTTTGCAGGGATTGCCTCCGGCTGGTGCTTGACTGGGGCGAGACGTTTGTGTGGAGGACTCCGATTAGCAGCCGGTGTGACAGTAACCTCGTGCTTTCCTCCCATTACTACTAAACTGGAGTCTAGCTGTGTCAATGGACAACAGACATAAGCAATTGTGGACTGTCACAGGGACAGAAGGCAGAAGAGCAGGGGATCACACCTGGGACTGAAACCTGATTGCTGGTCCCCGATGTCAGGCAGCCCTGCCAGTGATACCCCTCACCCTGCAGCAATAAATACTTCTTAGCCCACATTGCACCCCATACACCCTGAGCTCCTGAGTGTAAGAACAGGCAAAGCATTAATATGTCATTTTCTGATTTTATCAATCAACTTTATTAATTTCTTATTAATTTCAGTTTGTTGAAAAACACATTTTATTATTACCCTCCCCCAAAAAATAAAAGCAGACCACTTTAAGAGAAGCACCACAAGGATTGTTGACATCAACAGAAGCAATATAGAAATGTCCAGTGTTATGATAAAACGGGTGAACATTATGAAAAATTATGGAATTGACTTGCAAATCAAATGGAAAGATAATAAATATACCTAGGTTGCTTCCACTAGATCTGTATTACATTATATTAAAGGGGGAAATCCTCTGCTCAATGTGATACAAAAGCTATCTAGAGAATGAGTTTGAAAATATCTTTCTCAAAAGGTGGCTTTTTAAAGATATAATGACATCAAAAATGTAATTATTCAACTGAAAAAAGCAAGTACCAGATCATGATCATATTACTTCAGTAATTTGATTAATTCGTTCAAGAAACTGAAACACAGTATTTATTTAATCACATTTCACCTTTTATTACCATGAATGAGCATGTCTACCCCAAACACCACAGGCACCCATATTGAAGCACTTTCTACACTGCTGCTGGGATTGGAGCTTCAAGGCTTCCTTCACTCTTTAGCTGTCTCTCTCTACAATTTAACAGAGCTCTGGAGTCTGAGTTCTGAGGATCACAGCTCTGTTTCTGCTTTTGGCTGAGAGGCAGGTCCTGAGCATGGCGACACAACTGCTGCAGACGCTGGAGAGACAACAGGAACAGATGAATTTGTTACAGACATCGGCTCAGGAGGAAGAACAAACTCACATAGTTCAGGATAGAGCTCTCCAGTCACTAAAGGGGGAGGAGCAGTACCTGGCGTAGTGTCCCTGCAGTCCTGGTGAGTTTATACAGCATGACCAGAGGCACACAGGTGACAGAGGAGAGGACAAAGAGCCAGCCCAGGACATACGCCCAGTCTGGATACACATAGGTGTTGTTGAACTTCACGGGGGTGTGCTTGACCAGGGAGAAGATGAAGATGCCCTGAAGTAGAGAGATCAGACATCTGACTCAGCTTCACCGAAACAGCAAATAAGTATAACAATAGAAACTGCTTTATACAGGTGATGTTTAAGAAGAAGACTAAAAAAATACAATAGTAAAAGTAAAAGTAAAAGAAATTAACAAGAGCATACAGTTTTAAGCATGTTTTAAGCAGAATGTAGGGCAATCAGACATGAGTGTTGAGCTGGGATTTGAAGACAGTCAATATTTGTCTGCCTAACAGTGAATCTGAAGACCATGTTTGTCTCCTAGAGGATACACATAAGAAAGAACTGGGCCCAATTCTGTGGCATATCATAATTGACTGGAGCCATCGGGGAATCATGAGGACCAAGAAAAAGAAAATGCTGCTTGCCAGTCAGATAAGAGCATAATATCCAGTTAAAGCCAAGATAGACAAGAATGTTTGCAAGTGTTTGAGCAACACTGAATGATTTACTGTATTAAAAGCAGCACTAAGATCAAGGAACATAAGGATACTTATATCGTCTGAGTCAGACACAGTAAGTAACTCACTCACAACCCTGACAAGAGCAGTCTCAATGCTATGATTAAAGCAAACACTGGACTGAAATGGTTCAAACAAATCAGGAAATAGGAATGGTGAATTAGAAATCAGGCTGTAGTTCATCATTTTATCAGAACACAAGTCTGTTATTTTTTAATCTAGGAGTTTTGATTGAAGCAATCTTTAAGACAGTAGGTACCACACCCATGGGAAATGAACTGTTGATGACGTTGACAATTAACTGGCAGATGTCTGAGAGGCAAGCTTTCAGTAAAGTAGTAGGCATGGCATCCAGGCAACTAGTTTTTTTTGGTAGCTGTTAATAATTATTGTATGCGAGATATAGGAGGATCTGGTGGAAACTAAAGCAGCTCTGTACACTTGCAGGTGTTCATTGTAAGCCTGATTGTGAAACACTAGGCCAGAGCTTTTGCTTAAGTTCTGGAGGTGCCATTGAGTTAGTTTCAAATTGTGAAGTTCAGGTTTACATAATGGAGAGAAGCTCTTGAAAGAAACAGAGCAAGTTTAAAGGGAGGAATATTACAGTTTGTGTAAAAAGTTCAAGAAGAAGTTAAAGACACGCTCTTACAGTGCACACAGCTGGAGTGATGTAGCGCCAACAGTACCAAAACACAGCCAAAGGCCGATAGCCAATCATGTCCTCAATGTTGGCACAGAAGAGATCAGCTCCTGTATGAAATCCACAGGTGAAGATCACAGGCTCAGTAATGACACAACTACAGATGAGCAAATGTATTTTGTGGTGCAGTCTGAATACATTGAGAGTTTTGTGTATTTTATCAGCATGTGATTTATCTGTACTAAGCTATAGGAGTGAATGCTTGTAAAAGCAGTACTCAAATAAAACTCTGTTAGAATGATGGCAAAAATTGGAAGAACACAGATACTGACCAATGAAAACCCCCCACCATTAATTAGAATAAATAGAATAATAGTAATAAAGATTAACATTAACACCTACCATATACCCATCCAATACAAATAGTCTGAAATATGGCAACAAACAAGAGGCAGGCCCCATTGCAAGCATAGTAATCAACCAACTGGAAGATGTATATTCCACCCTGGAGAGACAGAGAAAATGTTGTTATTTAAATACATGTGAGGTGACAACTGTGATTTTATATTATGTACAGAGGTAGAACTCTGAATGTCTTCTCCCTGGCATGGTGCAGTGCCAACACTTACTGAAGCTTTTGTTTCTAAGTTTCTAAGTTTGCTATTCAGGCGAATCTGCTGATCCTCAATTCAAACCAGACCATTGCAGGTCTTGCTGATTGATTATCAGGCCCATCAGCCCTTCATTCCTCACCTCAGTGACCATGAGGAGCCCAAGCAGGAAGCAGACCACACAGAAGAGGAGCAGAAGGAGCTCCCGCCGGTATCCTCTCTGGAACACTGCAGGAAACAAATCCATGATGGCCGTCATCACGGTTTCAATGCCCACAAACTGCAGAGAGCAAGATAACAGAGAGCACAGACACCTGGATCACTGAGTCAACTCACTCCCAGAACACACAGTCCACAGAGCATGCAAACACAGGTTACCGCTTTAGATATAAAGTATTGTATCGACTAAGTCTCAGAGTATGGTCTCACCTCTGTGTCAATTCCCAACAGGAGGACCATGATGAAGAAACAGACAGCCCAGAGCTGAGGCAGGGGCATCATGGCCACTGCCCTCGGGTACGAGATGAACGCCAACCCAGGACCTGAACATCCAGACATGGGGAAGTCAGGGAGTGAAATCATTTCAATTATAGAAATCACAAACTAAATCTGAGAATGCACAGTTGAGTACAATTAAAATTAAGTCTTGGTCAGTGAGCAGCTATATGAATGGTTAAACCAATTGTTCCTAAGGGTAAAAGTAAAGGTTTTCACAGAACAGTCCTGTAAGATTTACATTTACAAAGCACACTCCAGTCAGAGGAGAACCAAGGAGACAGTAGATGTGGACAGACTGTGGCTCACCAGACTCAGCAACCAGCGAGATGTCCACTCCCTGCTCGTACGCCATGAAGCCCAGCACAGAGAAGATGGCAAATCCAGCCACAAAGCTGGTAGCGCTGTTCAGGAGGCACAGATAGAAGGAGTCCCTGCATGAAGAGAGACCATGGTTACAATCATTTCATCACAACCACCACCCACCCTAGTGTGGAGCCTGAGAGACACTTGCTAACAGCAGGACCTATTGGTCTAGGCTGTACTGCATGTACTGATCACAGTTTGTACTCATAGGATACCAGGTTCAGCACAAAAATCCCATGTTGTGTGAACTGTACTGCAGTAAAATGTTGGCAGCACCTACAGAATTTGTCAGTATGGAATGCTTTTTTAATGGAAGAATTAACTCAACTCCCATAGAAAATAATAAATTACAAAGGAAAGGAGTGCTTAAACAATGATTATGAAAAACGTCAGTTCATGATACTTTGCTGTCTACAGGAATTTCACTTTGATATCATTTTCCAGAGATACCTTTCCTCTTACCTGTAGAAGTTATTGTTGTATTTGTTGTAACTGCTGAGTGCTATTAGCAGTCCTACACAAACACTATAAGAGAAGAAAATCTGTGTCCCTGCATCCATCCATACCTAGGATAGACAGGAGCACAGGTTTACAAAACTGTCTGGCAACCACTTGACAGGTTAAAAGGTTAATGCAATATACTAACTACTGCTGTGTGTTAGGCACTGGTATCAAATGTTGAGAATCTGGCCAAACTGGATCAGTTGGTTACATCTTCTTGGGAACATGGTTAAACACCATGTGAAGACTGGGAAGGCTGAGAACCTGGGATTTCATCTGGTCTCATCCCTGTTCTATACATCCTTGCAGTTATTTTGTGGATTTGTGTATAAATCCTCTGGACCACAGCAGTATGACATGGGGAACCGTCATAGAGATGCATATACTGTCAGTCTTTGAGATAATGATGTTATTGGCATAATCATGGTTCCTACTTAGCATTAAACTACAGACTATGCAGACTAACAGTACAAGGCTCTGCTGTAGCCTCTGGAAATGTACTGTCAGAGGCATAGAACCAAAAATATCACAGTCTTAGTTTAATGTAGATTTTTTAAAATGAAAAACAATACATATTCACATGCTTAGAGAAGAGATTTTTGCAGTTTTGTTCCACGTTTCTCATGCTAGAGATATGCATTACACGTCGAAGGACCACCTGTGGGTCAGTGAGCCGTGTTACATCAGGGTAGAGGTAGAAGACCAGTCCATCAGCAGCTCCAGGCAGGGTGAGTCCTCTAACCAGCAGCACCACCAGCATCACATAGGGGAATGTGGCTGTGAAGTACACCACCTGAGGAGGCAGGGAAACCATTGATATATGGACGGTTAATTTCAGATCTGCAACTAATTCATAAAAATACCATATTAGGAAGTCAACCCTGTTTTTTTATACTTCAAATTGCAATCTTGAGAAAGTATCTTACAAACCTAAGATGTTATGCAGCTCAGATACACAACCCTCACCTTCCCTGAGGACCTCACTCCCTTCCAGACAGAAAAGTAACAGATGATCCAGGCCAGCAGGAGACACAGGGCCAGTTCCCATCTCAGACTGCCCACCTCATCGATTCCACCGGAGATACCCAGCACCCTCCTGCTGCAGAGATGACAATGCACATTCAATATTATTGTAAACAAAACTTGCAAGTGCCTGTAATATAACGTTAGTGATGGGTTTGCCTAACGTACTTCCAGAACTCCATTACAGCAGAGGTAGCCATTTCTGCCTCTGTCCAGTTGGAAGTGAGATTCTGCTTGTCAAACTCCACACAGGCATCTGTCAGAAGACCAACAGAATGGAAGAAGTGTGTGATCTTGTGTGGAAGAAAGCAAGTACTTGTGAGAGTGCAAAGAGAACAGGATCATAACTCTGCTAATGCACAAACATCTGAACTTTCGACTCCATTACCGGATGCCAGCTTCACTAACTCAAGTGCACTCACCCAAGGAAAAAGAGCATCTGTGAAGGCTTCATTTTCAATACACTGAGATTTGAATGGGCTGCTAGTGAACACTTATTCTCAGTACCTGTGTTCCAGGTGTTTCTGCAGCTGTCCCAGGGCAGCTCAGAACTGAAGGAGGAGAACAGGTAGAATAAGGTCCAAGCCTGGATGATGATGTAAACAGTGTTGCTGTAGATTATGATCACCACAGAACAACAGCCAATGCCTGTTGAGACAGAATCAGGATTAGACATACAATTAAAAGTTCTCAACTCAGAACTGAATTTCTATAGTAATTCCTGTCTCCTGATAGCTGATACCATTATCAGCTTAAGACATCGGTGGGCAATTTATAAAATTCTTGTTATTATCTCATATCTATTGTAATAAATTCACATATTGAAGAACATTACTTTTGGCAATGTGTGAATAATATGGTATTTGAGTATGGTATTAAATTATCTCTTTCCACACTTTATTTTTGCATTCGAAAAAATGTTGTTTGTAATTATAAACAGCTTTCTAATATAGTTTGTATAAACATTTGTAGTCTAAACATTAAAATGCACTGTTATTGTATTTGAACTAGATATGATGTTGAAACAGATTTCCCAGGAATCCTTTAAGAAATGGCTTGACATGACTGTCTGAACTGTCAGCTTCTAGCAGTCAGATGGCCTCCTGTTGTTTTAAAATATACTTATGTTCTGAGTTGCATTAGTAAGTAATTCCTTTCACTGTCTTAAAATATAGTTGTGTATGTTTTTCACAATTCTGTTGTGATGAATTTTAATCATGATTATGCAGGATAGTGTAATGCAGAGAACCCATAAAAATGAATGAAAACAAGAAGCTCACCTTCAAACAGGGGGCAGATCTTCCTCCAGCAGGTGACGCCCCCCTGGCTGGTGTACTGCCCCAGAGCCGTCTCCAGCAGGAACAGGGGGATTCCGCAGGTAAACAGTAACAGGACATAGGGGATGAGGAAGGCACCTTTTATAAAAGAGAAGTTAAATATCACAAAAGATATCATCCCAAACTGTATTAACTTTTTGCACAGTGAAACTCTTCTTTAGTCCCATGTCACCATGTAAAAAGGTTGTGGAGCTAGATAGGTCTAAATGTTTGGTGATTTATGATTACTGCCCTCACTCACCTCCCCCGTTTTTGTAGCACAGGTAGGGGAACTTCCACACATTGCCCAAACCAACAATATTTCCAGCTACAGCCAAGATGAACTCCCTCTTGTTTGCCCATTGGCCCCTCTCCTGGATCTTCTGCCCCTTCTGCTTCATCCTGCTCCCCTGGACTGGGGGCTCACACTGGGCTCCTGTCTGCAGATCCCCGGCCATCCCAGTTGCAGCCCAGTGAAATATGACTGCTTTAGAGAACAATGGATTGGGACTGAGAAAACAGGAAAGTTTCAGATACTGAGGCTCTAGCTCTAAACTGAGCAGGCTTGAAGCATATTTATAATTATTTTAGAAAAATTGATCCATGTTAGGCTTTAATGAGCCAAGAAGATTTTTACAACCAAAGGAAAAAACAGGTGTGTTTGGATCAGAAAAAATGTTTTTTACAACTCACAAGTGGCAAAACACTGAAGCGAAGCAGGTGTGAGCCTGGTCAGTACCTGCATGGGAGACCTCCTGGGAAAAACTGCTGGAAGAGGTGTTAGTGGGGCCAACAGGGGTCGCTCACCCTGCAGCTCATGTGGGTCTTAATGCCCCAGTATAGTGACGGGGACACTATACTGTAAACAAGCACCATCCTTCGGATGAGATGTAAAACTGAGGTCCTGACTCTCTGTGGTCATTAAAAATCCCAGGGCGTTTCTCGAAAAGAGTAGGGGTGTTACCCCGGTGTCCTGGCCAAATTTCCCATTGGCTTTACCAATCATTGCCTCTTAATAATCCCCATCTATGAATTGGCTTCATTACTTTGTTCAACTCCCCGCTGATAGTGTGGTGAGCGTTCTGGCGCACTATAGCTGCCATCGCATCATCCAGGTGGGGCTGCACATTGGTGGTGGTGGTGGAGGGGAGTCCCCATTACTTGTAAAGCGCTTTGAGTGGAGTGTTCAGAAAAGCGCTATACAAGTGTAAGCAATTATTATTATTACAGCTTGAGATACCCGAGTTCTTTATTCACTGGCTGAGCTTTAGTAAAAGAATAATAAATGAGAGGCAAACAGGAAAAGCAAATAATTATGAACAATAACCCAACTAGTTGGCTCCCAGAATACAAGATATGCCAGTTACAAAACAGGACATCTCAAAGGACCTGAAGGCCCCAAACTGAATGGGAAGCAGAGACTAAGATGAACTCAAGAAATGAAGTTCAAGATATTCAAATTAGATGAGATTTGATTTAAATCCTATAAGACTAAAATAATTGATATATCTGTCACGATCGCTAACCCCTCCTCTTAAGGGCGCTCCTGCCCTTCCTCGTTAGCCTCATTCCCCGCACCTGTTCCTTGTTTCTTTCCCATTTCAGTTTGCCTTTAAAAGCCAGGCGCTCACTTCACTCAAGGCTCTGCATCTGATCTCCACATTGTGCGAGCCTGGTCCTGGTTGCGCCTGTCTCCGTTATGTTTTTAGCTTCCGGCGCCTGTTCCTGTTCCCCCAGCTGGTCCCGACCCGGCACCTGTTTTTAATCTCTGGTTTTAGGATGAATTACTCGGCCATGGACCTTTGCTCTCGTTTTTTATTCTCCCTTTGGATTTCTTTGGATTGTCAGCGTCGGCCACACCTCCCCGGATCACCAGCACTGCATAGACACACTCCCCTGTTTTCATCCCCGTATTCCTGCATGACTTTTTCCCTAGTGTTTCCTCACAGTTCTGGATTGTGTCGTCCGCATATGGTCCCTAAAGAACTGATTCATTACAATATCTTGTTTGATTTTTATCCTAGAATCTCAGGTGACAAGGTGGGCTTACACCCTAGAAGGGATGCCAGATGCCAGGCTCACAGACACTGGATGTGGAGACAGCTAACCAAGCCAGCAGGACGTCAGGTGGTGTGAGGAAGCCACTGTGTGAGAGCAAGTGTAGGACCTCAGGCTCATCTTTATCACTGTGGCACCACTGTGTTTTCACACAGATCTTTACTTAGCAGGTTAGTGTGTGGTGTGGAATCAACTTATATACCAAGATATACAGGAAAAATTAAAATTTAAACTTTTTTTTTCTTTCTAACTTGTTTTTAAATCATGTTTATGAAAATGACAAGGATAAATAAAAACGAATGTGAAATGTGCAGGTCAATAAAAGCAAATGGATTTAGATACATTTTCCCCAGATTTTGTAAGAATATTTGATTAATCATAGACTATCCTAGGAAAAAATAAACAAAGACACAGGGAAGAAAGCACCTCTGTACCCCATTCTGGGAACTTGAAATTAATGATGAAAAAAGGACGTCAACAAACTGTTTTTCATTTTAGTCAGTAATGACAATCACTCACAAAAATAATCCACAATGATGATGAAGAAAACTCAATTGCTTTGCTATGTTGAGTAAATTAAGACAAGACAAAATCACCTGTTTGACTAAAAGTTAGAAAATTAATTTTGTCACATAAGGTTCACCATTCGTACTGTACATTTACCTTCTGTCTGGAAAATAGCAGTAATGGGTATCTTGGGGCTGCAAGGTGACTCTTAAGTGTGGTAATTGGGAAGTACCGTGATGAGCTGTTTGTTTTCCTTTTCTCTTTGTTTTCTATTGATCCTCACTTCCTGCCAGTCTTATCCGCACTCCAGAATCATAAACCCTTTTTGTGTGTTCATTGATGGGCACCTAGATAAACAATGAAATTCAACGCTGTACTGATTAGATTAAAAAAGCAAGAGTACCTTATGATAAAAAGAAAAACCAAAGAGACCCTGAATTTACATTCTTGAAGAGCTTCAGCAAATGTGCTGGAAGTGATCACCTTTGTTCATCTTTTCCGGGTTCAAACCAGTTGTGTTAAATGGATTTCATTTAAGGGACACTAGGATCCAGGAGAGTAAAATCTTTTTGTTTACTGGGATTGCTTTAAGGGGCTTTAAAGATCAAGTCTGTGATCTATATCAACACTATCTTTAGCTTTATATTCAATTCAATTATTGTGATTTAATTCTCTTGCAGTAAGCTATAGTACCTTGCTACTAATGGTCTGTTGATAAAATAATCAAACGGATAAGATAGCGAAATCTTTCGTAGAACTAGTCTCTGACAGTAAACCATGCTTTCAGCTGGAAGAAAGAGATCTGGAGTCTAGGACTGGCAATACTTCATATATGATGAATATAAAGTATACTGTATATATAAGATATTGGACAAATTCAGTGACTAAATTTAAGTGACTAAATGTAAGGGTGATTTTAGTATAATTTTAGTCAGCTCATACAAATACAAATATGTGATTCTATATTAGATACTTTAGTCAACATGACATAAAATATTACTAAAACAATGACTAAAACTAAACTGATGACTAAATGAACTCTGCAGAACTGTCATGGAGCCTGTCAGACATCCTACTACAACATGCAACAATACAACATGCGAGGGCTCTGATCTATCCAGCGAAGAGCGTCCTATTTCACATAGTCATTTCAGGGTCCATTTTCACATTAATCATACATATTCACAGCACCCTGGGAAACAAAGAACTGGCTCAATGTGATTTTATAGAAGGTATCATTGGAATGTGAAATACAAAAAATGTCTTTAAAGGAACCAGAAGACAACTGTAAAGAACAGCAAACAAGTAAATTGAGACAACTGGACTGATCAGAGCCCAAGACAGTGGTAAACCCTATCTTTCATATTGCCAAAGCAATGGTCAGTCCTTACAGATTCAAGACATGCAATGGATAGCAGACTAGAGCAAGACATAAACACTTTTTGCTGTTAATTGTTCCTGACAGCCAAGCAACATTGACTGAAACATACTGCTGAAAACAAAGCAGACACAGTGTAGATTCAACCTTAAAATATGTTGCCTGGTTCATTAAGGTTGCCTAAAATGATCAGATTAGATGTGAATATTCCTATTTAAACTCCAGATCTACTGTCATAACTCACCTCACTTGTTTTTATAGCACAGCTCAGAGAACCTCCACCCAGCAATGCATCCACCGACAGCCAAGATGAACCTGTTTGCCCACTGGCCCCTCTCCTGGATCTTCTGCCCCTTCTGAACCAGCCTGCTGCCCTGGACTGGGGCCTCACGCTGGACTCCTGCCTGCAGATTCCAAACTGTTCAACCTTTACACCTTGGAAAAGCTCGGATCTTTCTTCTGTAAAAGGCAAGGGGCTGGGAAAGAGACAACAGGACAAGCAAAGAATACCTGTCTTATCTAAAGACAGGAAAGTGAGTAGCCTCCTGTTCTCCAGCTCTCTGTTAAATCATTTGTATGGAATTCTTAATATCTGCCTGTTTTGCTTTCCTGGATGCTCTTTTGAAGTATTGACAGAAAGATATGCAAATAAACAATCGTAACTCGTAACTGTCTCATTTCCAAATTTTTATAATCTACAAATTTCTGAAACTCATCCCCAAATTATTTCTTTGTCCAAAACAAGTCTGAAGAAAACTTGTAAACAGTAAGCATTAGTGCAGAAGGAAGGGTCACTGAAACAACGGTCATCATAGGTGACTTAATAGAGAAATGTATCTTGAAAGATATATTTTCAGAGTATTTAGACTGATTAAGACCCAAGTGTTTGACATGATCTCAAATGATCTCATGTGGTTATTTTTCGTTCTTCTTTAACCACTGTTGTTATTGATACCATACTTTGTTGAATGTTTTATTGCAAATTATTGTTTTAACCAAACACGTCAGTCTGTTTAATTTATCAGCTAGATCTAACAGCCCTTTAGAATAGTACATTTGAAATCACTTCAGATTTCTCAGAACATTAATGTATTAAAAGCTCTTTTTCAACTATAATGGTCGGATCTTCCTTGTAAGATTCCATTATTGATCTCAGACAATATCAGAGTGACTGGTAAACAATGGACACTGTAGCTTGTAACTCCATGCCTTCCTCACATTGCTACTAAACTGGACTCTTTGTGTGTGAATGGACAACGGATACAATCAAAACAATGATAAAACATTTCATCATTACTCTCTCAAAATATTAAGATCAGACTGCTGCAACAGAGACATAATAATATTTGAGCACATCAACAGCAGCAACATAGTAAGTGTTGCATAGTGAAGCAGATATAGAGTTTGAAACTCCGTGTGTGTTAAGACAAAGCAACAAGAAAATTGACCTTTTTCAACACTGTAGTCATCACCTTATTAAGCTTAATTTGAAATCTTGGCACAAAGATATTCCTGATGAATAATATAATTTAAAAATATTCTGGGGTGACCAATATGTTGGTATCATTATTATTATTGTTGTTGTTATTATTTCTTACACTTATATAGCATTTTCAGGACACTCCACTCAAAGCTCTTTACAGGTAATGGGGATCCCCTCCACCACCACCAATGTGCAGCCCCACCTGGATGATGCGACGGCAGCCATAGTGCGCCATAACGCTCACCACACATCAGCTAACATTGGGGAGGAGATCAGAGTGATGAAGCCAGTTCATAGATGGGGATTACT
Organism: Atractosteus spatula; assembly: GCF_055471065.1. Taxonomy (NCBI): domain Eukaryota; kingdom Metazoa; phylum Chordata; class Actinopteri; order Semionotiformes; family Lepisosteidae; genus Atractosteus; species Atractosteus spatula. The sequence goes on along the minus strand of NC_142712.1, from coordinate 42,775,826 downwards.
AGGAGGCCAAGATTGGTAAAGGCCAACGGGAAATTTGTCCAGGACCTTGGGGTAACACCCCAACCATTTTAAAGAAGCTCCCTGGATTTTTAATGATCACAGAGAGTCAGATCGTTGGTTTTATGTCTCATCCAAAGGATGGTGCCTTTTTGGTTATAGTGACAGGGACAGGGGCATTAGGGCCCACATAGACCATAGGATGAGTGTCCCCTACTGGCCCCTCTAATACCTCTTCCAGCAGGAACCTTAGTGTTTTCCAGGAGGTCTCCCATCCAGGTACTGACCAGGCTCACGCTTGTTTAGGTTCACTGGGTTGTCAGTTGTGAATTATAGGGTGATATGTGCTGCAACTGTATGCTAATTGCAAGTGAATCATAGGGCTACTTCTGTGTTATAATTGGAAAGTATCGGAGTTTGATGATCCCATGTGACCCTGAATTGGAGACGGCAGTTAGGAAATTAATGGATTTAGTTCAATGGATTTAATTTAATTTAATTCTTTGCTATCAGAGTGAATATTCGTACTTCAATTAAAGTTCTACTGTCCAAATTCACCTCCACCCATCGGCCGATCCAGCAACAGCCTGCTTCCCTGGATTGGGGCCTCACACTGGACACATGCCTGCACCTCCCTGGCTGTTCCAACTTTAGCTCCTGTAAACAAGAGGTAGGAAAGGAGAAAGTAGGAAAAGTAAAAGAGAGCTATCTTATCAGAAGACAGGAAAGTGAGAAACGTCTTGTTCTCTGTGTGACAAAGTTTTATTAAGTTAGTGAAGGCCTAAAAATTGTAGCACAATCATTTCCAAATGTTTATGATGTATTATTTTCGAAAACTGATCCCTGAATGATTTCCTTTTCAAAACATTACTGAAGAGAAACATCAATATAGTGAGCATTACTGCAGAAGGGAGTTTTTCTGAAACAGTGGTTGTGCATGAAGCATGAAGAAATAATGGTCACCACATCATAATAGAGAAAAGAGAAACTTAATACTTAAAGAAACTTAAAACTTAATAAAACTTAACTTAAAGTGAATAAGACTCAAGAGTTTGACACAATTTCACACCGATGACCAGAAAAGAAACTGATTTACAGAATAAGAATAAGAACACAGTCTACCTCAGGCAGCCCTACCAGTGATACACTTCACCCTTCAGCTACTCATACATCTCACCACACACTTCACCACTGACGGAGGTAATGCATCAACATGTTTCCTTTCAATTCATTATTGTCCTCTCAAAAAAGAAGGTCAGACTGCACTAACAGAAGCACAATAACACTTTGATCATCATCAGCAGCAACACAGGAATATTCAGTTTTGCATAGTGAGGAACAGCTGTTCTTCTGTAATTTTAATATGTGTTCTCTTGACAAGGACATTATTTGACTATGAGTCATGAAAGAAGAAATGACTGATTTTTAAACCAAATAGAAATTAGAGAGTAAAATGCAGACAAGAATCACCATTGTACTCCCATGAGAATTTTCTAAAAATATGTTAAAGGAAACAAGTCTGTTTTTTTAAATCAAAAAAAGTTCAGATCATTGTGATTTGAGAGCAGACCAGAGGAGGAATTTGAAAACTTGTTTTTCAACAAACAACATTTCAGAAATATGACAGTGGCACAGTGGTTAGTATGTGTGTCTAGCAGTGCTGTTACCCTCTGGCTACTCTGGTTTCCTCCCACAGTCCACAGTCCAATTAGAAGAAGTGGTTAGAAATGGATTGAAATATTCTTAGCAGATCAGGAGCATATTGCTGCAGTAATTTGATTGATTCATCAAAAATTTTAAAACACTGTATTCATTTAAACTTTATTATCCTGAATGAAATTAGATAACCCAAAAACCATTGCCATATTGAACCACTTCTGAATGCAGAGAAAGGAGGAGAGCACATTGCTGAATATGATCTAACAACATCTTCACCAAGCAAAGACAGTTATAAAAATTGCATTCTTTTATTTGACTTTCCCAATGCCAATAGAGTGTTACTTCCACACCTTTCTCCTTCTCGTCCCTTTCAGTTAGTAGCAGTGGAATCTCCCTCGACTCGTTCATTCCCACTTGGACAGGCTCCCTCTTTCGCCTTCTGTATCTTACCGGAGTGCCAACACAGCTGCTAGTTATTAAGAAAAAGCTTTAGAGTTAATTAGTTGATTGATAGAGTTAATCAAATGTGAAAAATGCCGAAGGGATGAATACGTTTTATAACCACTGTATGTGGAGGCTCGAGCAAAGCTGGAGCAGAGGCTTGTGTGCCGGGTGATACAAGAGCAGAAACTGCCACACAGCCCGTGGGTCAGAAGAAATAAAGGGAGAATCACATATCGAGAAACCAAATAGCGAGCCTACTGAAAAAAAAATAAAATAAAGGGAGGCTCGGGTATGGAGAAAACCCAAATAGCGAGCTTCCTGAAAAAACAGAAACTGGATATTGAGCCTCGTGAAAAAAGGAGAAACTGGGATTCAGAGCAGTCTGAGGCTGCAATCTACTGTATGTGTACAATAAAGACTGTCTAGCTCAGCAAAGAGTGCAAATAGCAGTGCTAGTGAAAATCTGGGTGCAGTGAAAAACCATCAATGTGACACCTCGCCTTCAAATAGAAAAGTGGGAACTGGTTAATAAGCTAATTAACACGGATCATGAAAAGGTGATTCAGTCAGAGCAGCAAAACCCTGAAAAAACGTGAGCCCTCGTGAGAATGTGACAGTTTAAGATTTTTCCTTTCTGATATTTTAGTATGATTTACCATCATCATGAAAGACACTGTACATAGAAAAATGTCTCTTTCAACACTTCGATACCAAAGATAATCCAGGAGGAGAAGGCACACAAATCCAAAACGCTAGGCGAGATCGAGGTCAGAGGTTCGAGGTTCGAGTATCCAAAAGCAAGAACAAGTAGTTATAAATGCGAGTGTTCAGTGAAACGGAGAAGGCTTAAGTGTATTTGGAAGTGGAGGGTGTGTTAACAAGTGAGGCGCTCTGATTGGATGAAGGGATAGATTGGCGGCGTTTGCAGGGATTGCCTCCGGCTGGTGCTTGATTGGGGCGAGACGTTTGTGTGGAGGACTCGGATTAGCAGCCGGTGTGACAGTAACCTCGTGCTTTCCTCCCATTACTACTAAACTGGAGTCTAGCTGTGTCAATGGACAACAGACATAAGCAATTGCGGACTGCAACAGGGACAGAAGGCAGAAGAGCAGGGGATCACACCTGGGACTGAAACCTGATTGCTGTACCCCGATGTCAGGCAGCCCTGCCAGTGATACTCCTCACCCTGCAGCAATAAATACTTCTTAGCCCACATTGCACCCCATACACCCTGAGCTCCTGAGTGTAAGAACAGGCAAAGCATTAATATGTCATTTTCTGATTTTATCAATCAACTTTATTAATTTCTTATTAATTTCAGTTTGTTGAAAAACACATTTTATTATTACCCTCCCCCAAAAAATAAAAGCAGACCACTTTAAGAGAAGCACCACAAGGATTGTTGACATCAACAGAAGCAATATAGAAATGTCCAGTGTTATGATAAAATGGGTGAACATTATGAAAAACTATGAAATTAACTTGCAAATCAAATGGAAAGATAATACATATACCTAGGTTGCTTCCACTAGATCTGTATTACATTATATTAAAGGGGGAAATCCTCTGCTCAATGTGATACAAAAGCTATCTAGAGAATGAGTTTGAAAATATCTTTCTCAAAAGGTGGCTTTTTAAAGATATAATGACATCAAAAATGTAATTATTCAACTGAAAAAAGCAAGTACCAGATCAAGATCATATTACTTCAGTAATTTGATTAATTCGTTCAAGAAACTGAAACACAGTATTTATTTCATCACATTTCACCTTTTATTACCATGAATGAGCATGTCTACCCCAAACACCACAGGCACCCATATTGAAGCACTTTCTACACTGCTGCTGGGATTGGAGCTTCAAGGCTTCCTTCACTCTTTAGCTGTCTCTCTCTACAATTTAACAGAGCTCTGGAGTCTGAGTTCTGAGGATCACAGCTCTGTTTCTGCTTTTGGCTGAGAGGCAGGTCCTGAGCATGGCGACACAACTGCTGCAGACGCTGGAGAGACAACAAGAACAGATGAGTTTGTTACAGACATCGGCTCAGGAGGAAGAACAAACTCACATAGTTCAGGATAGAGCTCTCCAGTCACTAAAGAGGGAGGAGCAGTACCTGGCGTAGTGTCCCTGCAGTCCTGGTGAGTTTATACAGCATGACCAGAGGCACACAGGTGACAGAGGAGAGGGCAAAGAGCCAGCCCAAAACATACGCCCAGTCTGGATACACATAGGTGTTGTTGAACTTCAGGGGGGTGTACTTGACCAGGGAAAAGATGAAGATGCCCTGAAATAGAGAGAACAGACATCTGACTCAGCTTCACCGAAACAGCACAGGAGGACTAGAGAGGATGCATTAAAATACAGAATATAGTATATCAATAGAAACTGCTTGATACAGATGATGTTTAAGAAGAAGAAGACTAAAAAAATACAATAAAAAGTAAAAGTAAAAAAAAATAACAAGAGCATACAGTTTTAAGCATGTTTTAAGCAGAATGTATGGAAATCAGACATGAGTTTTGAGTTGGGATTTGAAGACAGTCAAAATTTGTCTGCCTAACGGTGAATCTGAAGACCATGTTTGTCTCCTAGAAGATACAAATAATAAAGAACTGGGCCCAAGACTGAATTCTGTGGCATATCATAATTGACTGGAGCCATCGCGGAATTATGAGGACCAAGGAAAAGAAAATGCTGCTTGCCAGTCAGATAAGAGCATAACCAGTTAAAAAGGAACAAGTAATAGGTTTATTCCATGCTGAAAAAAAGAAGAGAGAGAACACAACGTTTCGGCCGTAGAGCCTTCTTCAGGTGTGAGAGAGACAGGGCAGTAGGCAAAGGTAAAGTAGCGGGAGAGCAAAGGCTGGGAGGGAGGAGGAGTGAGAGGCGGGAGCAGGGGACAGACAGAGAGGCCAATCAAGAGGTGTGAAGTCAGAATGGGTGCAGAGAGGTGTGAAATGAAACTTCCAATGAATGGAGAAAATTTAAAAGAACAGTAGTCTGTCGTTAAGGGAAGGGAGAAGGTGTGATCCTAGCTGCAGAATTATTTTAGTTTCGGTGGTCTTTCTGATGTATGAGTTCGGAAAACCGTCTTTGAGAACACAGATGGAGAGATTAGAGTGGTTGTGGCCGTCAGAGGTGAAATGAGAAACAATGGGCTTGGAGAGATCTTTAATCTTTACAGCCCTGACGTGTTCTCTGAAACGGTCTCCGAGTCTCCTTCCTGTTTCTCCAATGTAGATGGCTGGGCATTTACTGCAAGAGATACAGTAAATAAGGTTGCTGGAGGTACAAGATGCTGTCTGGGTGATCCGGAATTGTCCTGAGGGGCCTAGAATGAGTGTGGTGGTGGCTGTGTATTTGCAGGTGATACAGCGAGCTCTGTTGCAAGGGACAACCAGTTTAACCAGTTAAAGCCAAGATAGACAAGAATGTTTGCAAGTGTTTGAGCAACACTGAATGAGTTACTGTATTAAAAGCAGCACTAAGATCAAGGAACATAAGGATACTTATATCTTCTGAGTCAGACACAGTAAGTAACTCACTCACAACCCTGACAAGTGCAATCTCAATGCTATGATTACAGCAAACACTGGACTGAAATGGTTCAAACAAATCAGGAAATAGGAATGGTGAATTAGAAATCAGTCTGTAGTTCATCATTTTATCAGAACACAAGTCTGTTATTTTTTAATATACAGTAGAAGTTTTGATTGATGCAGTCTTTAAGACAGTAGTTACCACACCTATGGGAAATGAACTGTTGATGATGTTGACAATTAACTGGCAGATGTCTGAGAGCCAAGCTTTCAGTAAAGTGGTAGGGACTAGGCAACTAGTGTTTTTTTTTTTTAGTTGTTAATAATTTTTCTAAGTTGAACTAAATTAACTGAGATAAAATCAGAAAAATCTGGTACAGAGGAAAAGCAAACTGAAAAACTATAGCTCAAATAATTTCCAAATTTAGTACAAAGCTAAGGCTTGATTCAGATAATTGTAGATTTGTGATTTGAACTGCAAAAAATATGACAGAGGTCAGGGGTTTAAGAAACAGCAGAGCTGCAAGGGGGTTTAATAAGCTTGTTACTAACACAGATGAGCACTTTATGATTTCCAAGTACAGTGCCTATTGTATGCGAGATATAGGAGGATCTGGTGGATACTAGAGCAGCTCTGTACACTTGCAGGTGTTCATTGTAAGCCTGATTGTGAATGTAGCGGCGAGGCTTAATAATAAGGCAGAATTAAGTGTTTCTGAGCTTCCCAAATGAGGCCCCATTTCTCTGTTCATCTCTGTGGTGCAGCCACAGAGAGACCATTAGGGTGATTTAAGGTTTCCTAGGACAGCTCCCAAAGGGGGGTGCACTTAGCTAAGCCTGGCTATCATGATCAATGGTCGTCCATTGGCGCCTTTATGTCTAGGGAGTGCCAGTTGGACATCTGGACTGCATTACTAAGTGTCAGGACTAAGTGACTCATATCTCACCTTAATCAACCAATCAGGGACTGGTAGGGCCGAGTAACCCACGTGGGACTCTGATGCCCATGGAACTTTCAGCCAATCAACAAGCTGAAGTTCCTCCAGGTAAAAACAGGCAACACAGAGAGCCTGAGAGATTCAACAAGATTCAGATTCAACAAGATTCAGATTCAACAAGATTCAGATTCGGGAGATTCAGTAAGATTCTGGAGAGGATTCTGTGGACTGTTCTAAAGGGAATTCAAAGGAGAATTCCAGGGCAGGACGGCCCAGGAGCAGAAGGCTCCCAAGGGCAGGACATTCTCGCAGCGCGCCTCCTGACCATCCCGAGACTCAGCCCGGACAACCACGGAACGGCCAGTGTGTCCGAGTGCCAGAACTTTCCTTTGTTCTAAGAGTCTAGAGTGGAGGTTGCCAGAGAGTAACCAGCAGCAGGCCTCATGAACAGGTCGGAACTGTGGACAGCTGAATCACTATTCAGAACTAGCTCTTCATCAGGAACGAACCGGTCCTCTTCCTGACTTGCTGGGATCCACAGTCATCTTTTCTCCTGTGCACAAACTTTGCTAGTTAAAGCCAACACTAACTAGCCGGTCAGTGAGCATCTGCAGCGCACCGTCGCAAGCCGCACAGCACAGCCTGGCACGGAGCCAGAGAGCGCGGATTGGACAGCAACAAGCCTGCAGCTGATTGTTTGTGCCTGCAGGAGATCTGAATCCCCAGAAATTGGATGAGTATTCAACTTCAATGCATTACAGCTCGAGAATTCAATTGTTATCCCAACCAGTTGATATCAATTTAATTCCTAAGAGTTATGTACTTGTTTTGAGTATCTAATGTAGAAGTTGTAACCAAGTTCACTTTACGAAACGGTCTTAATGAATGATATACTGAACGTATGTCCTCTTGATGTGTAACACTTCGTAACTGATTGAATATATACCTTTTGTATTCTGATAACCCTCACGATAAGATCTGTTAGGTTTATATGCATATTCTATGTATTAATAAATTTATCCTCGTGTATTAGTACCTGTGTGTGCGCGTTGTTTGAGTTATGTCGCGTGGTTGGATTCTAAAGCCATCAAAAGAATCAACTTTGTGATTTACTGCTACAATTAATAATTGTCTCAGTAAATGCCCAAACCCTACAGAACTGGTGCCTTCAGAGAGCCACTATGATTACATATTTGGCGTCCCTGAACGGCTATGAAACACTACATTTATGGCGTCCCTGGACCGGCGTGGCAAGACTGAAATGAATCAACCAAGCGGAATAATTCATATAAAACGCCGCGGGTTTCATACACGACAATACAGTGTGCTGAAAGCCGAAAGGAAAAAAGTTCCCCTTGCTCTTTAAGCAGTGCTTGATTGTTTTGTGATCTTTTGCAATCTACCGGGTTGATTGCATACTTGATCTTGTGGTTTTCTGTGGTAAAACTGTGATTTCGTACTTAAAAGTAATACTCTTTAAGTTTAACGATGGTTGCTAAAAGGTCTGAATTCGAGTCGCTATTAAGCACTCTCTCTAGCAGCGACAAGTCTGACCACGATCTCTTCCATATCTCCGTCAGCGGAGAAGCTAGAAGAATAAATCTCCATTCTCTGAGAGAGCTAGCGAAGGACATAGAGAGATTTGACCCCGCAGTGTCAGAGAATAATATCGAGAGTTATATTCAAGACCTCAGGTATAACCTGCAGTTCCTGCCAAACGCCACAGAACAGGAGAAAGTGTTTCTGGTCAGGAAAACTACCAGCAGAGCTGTACATGAGTGGATGGCTAGGCAGATGAAAGAAGTCTGTAATGACTTTGAGCAGCTATGTCAAGCACTTATCGAAGAATACAGTGCGCTTATTGACCCGACTGCCGCGATAGCCGCCGCTCTTAACATTAAGCACGAGAGAGCAGAGTCCCCTCGCGAATATTACGAGAGACTTAGACGAACTTATTTTGCAGGGCGAAATTATGAGGGTTGCGAAGAGAACACACATTTCAAGGGTTTATTCATTGCGAATCTCCACCCGTCAGTCAGAAAGATGATCTTAATGCATACAGATGCACAGACCATGAAAATGACTGATATTAAGAGATTCGCGCAGAAAGCCTGGGAGTATGATGTCCAAAGTCGCTCTGAGCAAAAAGCTGCTAAAGCGACTGTGTTCGCCGTCAGAGCCAGCAGGGTTAATTCCCCCCTGCTCGAAGGAGCACAGGCTCCTGAGCTGGCTAAGCCCCGTTCCAAAGCACTCACACAGGACCGCACCCAGCGTCCTAAGTGCCATGAGAACACCGGGGAAGGGAAAGGGCTAGAAAAGGCTGAACAAAAGGATTCAGTAGCCGCCCGCCTGGCCAGGCTTGAACAAGCTTTATTAGGACAGGGACAACCGCTCCCCAAGGCTGCCGGAAGCGTGAATGAGCTGATACTCTCCACTGGAGGAGGCGGAGACCCGCCCCCTCTCCCTCCCTCAGTCTATCTGATTGAGCGGAAGGGTTCCTGCCTGGATGAGGTCAGCCACTCCCAAGCGAGTGCTGACTCCACCCCTGAAGTCACAGAGCAGGCAGTAAAACACAGAGGAAAAGCACGAAGCTTTTACCTCAAGGCTGCCATGGGAGATGTCTTACCCAGTGAGACACTGATTGACACTGAGGTTGAAAGGTGTTTGATGTCACACGGCAAGCTCAAACAGGTAGAAAAAGAAAAGGGTATGCGACTCAGAGTGGAACCTTTGGTGGATCACCAGAAAGGCAAAGTGTGGAAACAGGTCAAGGCTCCTAAGCCTTCTGTACAGAAGGAAAGGGGGGCCAAGAGGCAGACTGTGCTTACACAGTGCCCACCGAACACAGAAGCCTATGCGGAGATTCCTTCTGTTCCCTCTGGACAAGAAATAAAAATATTTTCTTGTTCCCCGGATATACAGGGAAGTCGTGCCCTGGCCAAGGTCCCAACAGCCTCCATGCCACAGGAGCGGTGCTCCGAGCAGCCGCCTGATCCACCAGGTAAAGCACACACCTTTTACATCCCTAAAGAGGAGCAGATCTCCCCACCTGGCGATGAAAAGGAGCTTTCCCTGTGCACCCTGGCACCCAAGAGGGGTCAGGACCACCACCCTGCAGTGGTGGAAGGGATCCAGATGGCAGGAGAGCAGGTTGGTGATGTAGCCCTCGCCCTTAGCCCTGAGAGGTCCTCTATTAGTGAGGATCTGCTTGAGCAGCTGTCACAGGGCCACCGCCAGGTGCCCCTGGTGCAACATTCACAGGTTAGACAGGAGGTCCAGCTGGACGCTGAGACTACTGCGCTGTGGACACACCTGATCCCAGATGCCGATTCCCTCTGCTGTGACCCAGGGAACCTGCAGTCAGGTAACATTATTTCTCACAACTACCAGGTAGTGAGTGAGACTGACCTGATTGTTCCTGCCTCAACGGCAGGGTTGCCAACACACCCAGTCCCCCAGAAGGGACAGGGAATGAAAGCCGAGCCGGTTTTCTTACAGCCACCAGCTCAGTCTGTCAGTCTGAGTCTGACCAACAGTGGTTCAGCCAGACTGGAGCTGGATGGTCAAGTCACCCGCCTGCCAGTGCAGGACATCGCAAAGAGGGGTGTCAGAATCCCCGCCTGCACTGACATGGGCCTGGTGGGTGATAGTAAGTTCAAAGACAATGAACTAGCTATCCCAGTGCTGGGGCAGCTCCCTGAACCCCTAGCGAGGGAAGGGGGGAGCGAGCAGGTGTCCTACACCCACGCCCAGCGAACGATTGTAAACATGCCGATAGAGGGATTCCTCAATCAGGAAGTGTGCAGGGTGGACCTGAACAGTGAGAATGGGGTAACAATCTCAGATCACTCAGGTGCTCCAGATGACCACTCAGCCGAGGGTCAGGCATGCTCCACCGCTGCACCGCCCCCTGCAGGGTTCCTAGAGCACCGGCATGAACAAATCGAAAAAGCAGATGCCCTGGAAATGGAGGAGCAGCATCAGCAGCTGTGTCAGATCTCCCCAGATTTCCAGGATGTTGGTGCCCAAGATGCCACATGGCATACTGAGAAAGACACCATGTACACGCTGCGCCAGCTTAGAAAGGCAACAGTCACTCAGAAGGAGATGACTGGGATCAGCCACCCTAAAAGACTTTTGGGAGGACTGATTGCTGCCACCACTGTTGTGCATTTGCTCTTTTTGGTAGGTTTGTGTGCTACTGGCACTCTCACCCTGACTGCCCCAAGAAGGCAGGTGTCAGAGAGGCCAGAGGGTAGTGACAGACTGTATCGACAGCAGCAAAAGTTGGAAAGCTTAGGGAAAATCCTACAGGCAACCTCCTATGCAACAGGGTTAAACCTTATTCCCCAACCAGTAGACATGATTGTTGGTGTTATACAGTGGGTTTATGCTTGTGTGCAACAGGCCAGAATGTTGACACAAGACCTGTTAAGGGAGTTTAGTGCCACTGTAGCCAGTCTAGCCACGGCACAAATCCCAACCCACTTGATTCCACTCTTCTCAGTAGAGGAGTATGTGACATTAACCCCATCGCTCATAGCTCACCCAGAAGGCAATCCAAGATTGAATTCGGTTCCAAATCTTGAGATGGGTATGGCTACCAAAGCTATCCATTGGCTGTGTCTAAACGATTCACCAATGAAGGGTGTAAAGCTACTAATGAGCAGAGGAAGGTTAATGAACCCCATGAAGAGCAGGTGGGAAGTAAATGGCTGGTCAGCACACCACGTTTAACTGACACTGTGACTTGTGACAGGCATGATGCAGCTACCTAATAAAACAGTTCCTTTAAGTTCCTGAGGAGGCCATAGTACAGCATGGTAACTTAACACTGTACGGTCTAGAACCAGACAACATAAGACCAAACTTGAGGTCATGGATGCCTTCAGGTGCCACACTAAGGAATTGGATAGAAATCCAAGAAACAGTAAGCCCTGAAGAGGTACAGGTAGTTAGTTTGCTTTAATGGAACAAACCTCCAAACCACCCTAGCAGATACCCAACACAGGTGTTGTGGTTTATCGGGGGGCTGGGAACAGGAACTGGTGTTATTGTAACACTGCTGCCGGGTAGCTGGATCATGACTGACAGTGTACTCTGAATGATGTACTCTTACATCAAGATGTACTCCGGGTAGCATGAATGAGTCAAAGGTAGCATGCCAAAGAAAGGAAGTGACTTCTCCCCAAATATCTACCACAGAGGTATCAGATATTGACAGTGAACTTCCTGATGTGTAATTCCTAGACTTAGATAATGTCTCCTACCGTGTTTATACATACTCCAGATGTTATTCATCCTGTTTGTATCCAATGCTGGTTCTGGTATGAATTCTCGAGGAGTAATGTGGACATTTAAGATTAATGTTCTAATGGCAAGGGACATCACTTAACTCTGTTTTTGTTTTGAAGGCAACAACGCCTCAGGACCTCGTGACCTTCAAAAAGGGGGGATATGTAGCGGCGAGGCTTAATAATAAGGCAGAATTAAGTGTTTCTGAGCTTCCCAAATGAGGCCCCATTTCTCTGTTCATCTCTGTGGTGCAGCCACAGAGAGACCATTAGGGTGATTTAAGGTTTCCTAGGACAGCTCCCAAAGGGGGGTGCACTTAGCTAAGCCTGGCTATCATGATCAATGGTCGTCCATTGGCGCCTTTATGTCTAGGGAGTGCCAGTTGGACATCTGGACTGCATTACTAAGTGTCAGGACTAAGTGACTCATATCTCACCTTAATCAACCAATCAGGGACTGGTAGGGCCGAGTAACCCACGTGGGACTCTGATGCCCATGGAACTTTCAGCCAATCAACAAGCTGAAGTTCCTCCAGGTAAAAACAGGCAACACAGAGAGCCTGAGAGATTCAACAAGATTCAGATTCAACAAGATTCAGATTCAACAAGATTCAGATTCGGGAGATTCAGTAAGATTCTGGAGAGGATTCTGTGGACTGTTCTAAAGGGAATTCAAAGGAGAATTCCAGGGCAGGACGGCCCAGGAGCAGAAGGCTCCCAAGGGCAGGACATTCTCGCAGCGCGCCTCCTGACCATCCCGAGACTCAGCCCGGACAACCACGGAACGGCCAGTGTGTCCGAGTGCCAGAACTTTCCTTTGTTCTAAGAGTCTAGAGTGGAGGTTGCCAGAGAGTAACCAGCAGCAGGCCTCATGAACAGGTCGGAACTGTGGACAGCTGAATCACTATTCAGAACTAGCTCTTCATCAGGAACGAACCGGTCCTCTTCCTGACTTGCTGGGATCCACAGTCATCTTTTCTCCTGTGCACAAACTTTGCTAGTTAAAGCCAACACTAACTAGCCGGTCAGTGAGCATCTGCAGCGCACCGTCGCAAGCCACACAGCACAGCCTGGCACGGAGCCAGAGAGCGCGGATTGGACAGCAACAAGCCTGCAGCTGATTGTTTGTGCCTGCAGGAGATCTGAATCCCCAGAAATTGGATGAGTATTCAACTTCAATGCATTACAGCTCGAGAATTCAATTGTTATCCCAACCAGTTGATATCAATTTAATTCCTAAGAGTTATGTACTTGTTTTGAGTATCTAATGTAGAAGTTGTAACCAAGTTCACTTTACGAAACGGTCTTAATGAATGATATACTGAACGTATGTCCTCTTGATGTGTAACACTTCGTAACTGATTGAATATATACCTTTTGTATTCTGATAACCCTCACGATAAGATCTGTTAGGTTTATATGCATATTCTATGTATTAATAAATTTATCCTCGTGTATTAGTACCTGTGTGTGCGCGTTGTTTGAGTTATGTCGCGTGGTTGGATTCTAAAGCCATCAAAAGAATCAACTTTGTGATTTACTGCTACAATTAATAATTGTCTCAGTAAATGCCCAAACCCTACAGAACTGGTGCCTTCAGAGAGCCACTATGATTACATATTTGGCGTCCCTGAACGGCTATGAAACACTACATGAAACACTAGGCCAGAGCGTTTGCTTAAGTTCTGGAGGTGCCATTGAGTTAGTTTCAAATTGTGAAGTTCAGGTTTACATAATGGAGAGAAGCTCTTGAAGGAAACAAAGCAAGTTTTAAGGGAAGCATATTTATCCAAAATACTAGTCAAAATACTGATGTTAAAGTTACTTTCAGTTTGTGAAGGAAAGTAAGGTCAGTTAGTGTAAAAAGTTCAGGAAGAAGTTAAAAACATGCTCTTACAGTGCACACAGCTGGAGTGATGTAGCGCCAACAGTACCAAAACACAGCCAAAGGTCGATAGCCAATCATGTCTTCAATGTTGGCACAGAAGAGATCAGATCCTGTATGAAACCAAGAGGTGAAAATCATTAACTCAGTAATGACACAATCACATGTGAGCAAATGTATTTTGTGGTGCAGTCTGAATACATTGAGAGTTTTGGGTATTTTATCAGCACGTAATTTATCTGTACTAAGCTGCCGGAGTGAATGCTTGTAAAAGCAGTATCAAATAAAACTCTGTTAGAATGATGGCAAATATTGGAAGGACACTGATACCGACCAATGAAAACTCACCATATACCCATCCAATACAAATAGTCTGAAATATGGCAACAAACAAGAGGCAGGCCCCATTGCAAGCATAGTAATCAACCAACTGGAAGATGTATATTCCACCCTGGAGAGACAGAGAAAATGTTGTTATTTAAATACATGTGAGGTGACAACTGTGATTTTACATTATGTACCGAGTTACAACTCTGAATGTCTTCTCCTTGGCATGGTGCAGTGCCAACACCTACTGAAACTGTTGTTTCTAAGTTTCTTCATTCCCATGAGCTTCTTAGGCAAATCTGCTGACCCTCAATTCAAACCAGACCATTGCAGGTCTTGCTGATTGATTATCAGGCCCTTCAGCCCTTCAGTCCTCACCTCAGTGACCATGAGGAGCCCAAGCAGGAAGCAGACCACACAGAAGAGGAGCAGAAGGAGCTCCCGCCGGTATCCTCTCCGGAACACTGCAGGAAACATATCCACGATGGCCGTCATCACGGTTTCAATGCCCACAAACTGCAGAGAGCAAGATAACAGAGAGCACAGACACCTGGATCACTGAGTCAACTCACTCCCAGAACACACAATCCACAGAGAATGCAAACACAGGTTACCCCTTTGGATATAAAGTATTGTACTGATTCACAAGACGGTCTCACCTCTGTGTCTATTCCCAGCAGGAGGACCATGATGAAGAAACAGACAGCCCAGAGCTGAGGCAGGGGCATCATGGCCACTGCCCTCGGGTATGTGATGAATGCCAGGCCAGGACCTGAACAACCAGACATGGGGAAGTCAGGGAGTGAAATCATTTCAATTATAGAAATCAGATACTGAATCTGAGAATGCACAGTTGAGTACAATTAAAATTAAGTCTTGGTCAGTAAGCAGCTATATGAACAGTTAAACCAATTGTTCCTAAGGATAAAAGTAAAGGTTTTCACAGAAGAGTCCTGTAAGATTTAAATTTACAAAGCACACTCCAGTCAGAGGAGAACCAATGGACAGTAGATGTGGATAGACTGTGGCTCACCAGACTCAGCAACCAGCGAGATGTCCACTCCCTGCTCGTACGCCATGAAGCCCAGCACAGAGAAGATGGCAAATCCAGCCACAAAGCTGGTAGCGCTGTTCAGGAGGCACAGGTAGAAGGAGTCCCTGCATGAAGAGAGACCATGGTTACAATCATTTCATCACAACCACCACCCACACTAGTGTGGAGCCTGAGAGACACTTGCTAACAGCAGGACCTATTGGTCTAGGCTGTACTGCATGTACTGATCACAGTTTGTACTCATAGGATACCAGGTTCAGCACAAAAATCCCACGAAGTGTTAACTGTACTGCAGTAAAATGTTGACAGCACCTACAGAATTTGTCGGTTTGGATTGCTTTATTAATTTAGGAATTAACTGAACTCCCATAGAAAATGATAAATTACAAAGGAAAGGAGTGCTAAAACAATAATTATGAAAAATGTCAGTTCATGATACTTTGCTGTCTACAGGAATTTCACTTTGATATCATTTTCAAGAGTTACCTTTCCTCCTACCTGTAGAAGTTATTGTTGTATTTGTTGTAACTGCTGAGTGCTATTAGCAGTCCTACACAAACACTATAAGAGAAGAAAATCTGTGTCCCTGCATCCATCCATACCTAGGATAGACAGGAGCACAAGTTTACAAAACTGTATGGCAGCCACTTGACAGGTTAAAGGGTTAGTGTAATATACAGTACCAACTACACTGTGTGTAAGGCACTGGTACTGTATCATGTTTTGAGAATCTGGCCAAACTGGTTTAGTTGGTTAGATCTTCTTGGGAACATGGTTAAACACCATGTGAAGACTGGGATGGCTGAGAACCTGGGATTTCATCTACTCTCATCCCTGTTCTATACATCCTTGCAGTAATTTTGTGGATTTGTGTATAAATCCTCTGGACCACAGCAGTAGGTCTGGGGGAACTGTCATAGAGATGCATATACTGTCAGTCTTTGAGTTAATGATGTTATTGACATAATCATGGTTCCTACTTAGCATTAAACTACAGACTATGCAGACTAACAGTATAAAGCTCTGCTGTAGCCATTGGAAATGAACTGTCAGAGGCACAGAACCAAAAATATCACAGTTTTAGTTTAATGTAGATTTTATTAAATGAAAAATAATACACATTCACATGCTTAGAGAAGAGATTTTTGCAGTTTTGTTCCACATGTTTCTCATGCTAGAGATATGTATTGCATGTCGAAGGCCTGTGTAGCCACCTGTGGGTCAGTGAGCCGTGTTACATCAGGGTAGAGGTAGAAGACCAGTCCATCAGCAGCTCCAGGCAGGGTGAGTCCTCTAACCAGCAGCACCACCAGCATCACATAGGGAAATGTGGCTGTGAAGTACACCACCTGAGGAGGCAGAGAAACCATTGATATACGGACGGTTAATTTCAGATCTACATGTAATTCATTAAAATACCATATTAGGAAGTCAACCCTGTTTTTTATACTTCAAATTGCAATCTTGAGAAAGTATCTTACAAAACTCAGATGTAATGCAGCTCAAATACGCAACTCTCACCTTCCCTGTGGACCTCACTCCCTTCCAGACAGAAAAGTAACAGATGATCCAGGCCAGCAGGAGACACAGGGCCAGTTCCCATCTCAGACTGCCCACCTCATCGATCCCACCAGAGATACCCAGCACCCTCCTGCTGCAGAGATGACAATGCACATTCAATATTATTGTAAAAACAACTTGCAAGTGCCTGTAATATAACGTTAGTGATGAGTTTGCCTAACGTACTTCCAGAACTCCATTACAGCAGAGGTGGCCATTTCTGCCTCTGTCCAGTTGGAAGTGAGATTCTGCTTGTGAAACTCCACACAGGCATCTGAGATAACCAACGGAATGGAAGAAGTGTGTGACCTTGTGTGAAAGACAGCAAGTACTTGTGAGAGTGCAGAGAGAACAGGATCATAACTCTGCTAATACACAAACATCTGAACTTTCGACTCCATTACTGAATGCCAGCTTCACTAACTCCAGTGCACTCACCCTGGGAAAAAAAGCATCTATGAAGGCTTCATTTTCAATGCACTGAGATTTGAGTGGGCTGCTAGTGAACACTTATTCTCAGTACCTGTGTTCCAGGTGTTTCTGCAGCTGTCCCAGGGCAGCTCATAACTGAAGGAGGAGAACAGGTAGAATAAGGCCCAAGCCTGGATGATGATGTAAACAGTGCTGCTGTAGATCATGATCACCACAGTACAACAGCCAATGCCTGTAGAGACAGAGTCAGGATTAGACATACACTTAAAAGTTCTCAACTCAGCACTGAATTTCTATGGTTATTCCTGTCTCCTGATTGCTGATAATGGTGCTTAACACGTCAGTGGGCAATTTATAAAATGCTTGTTATTATCTCATATGTATTGTAATAAATTCACATATTTTGGCAATGTGTGAATAATATGGTATTTGAGAAATTCGCTCGCTGATATTTTAGTTTGATTTACTATCATGAAACACATCATACAGTAAAAAGATCAGGTGGGTAGCTACGTCAGCATGTGTAGGCTGCAAAGGTACAAGTAATACTTTTATTCCATGCTGAAAAAAAAAGAAGAAAGTAAACACAATGTTTTGGCCGTGGAGCCTTCTCACACCTCAAGAAGGCTCCACAGCCGAAACATACAGTGAACACACTTTCCACACTTCATTTTTCCACATGAAAAAAAGTTATTTGTAATTATTAACAGCTTTCTAATATAGTTTGTTCAAACATTTGTAGTCTAAACATTAAAATGCACTGTTATTGTATTTGAACTAGATATGATGTTGAAACAGATTTCCCAGGAATCCTTTAAGAAATGGCTTGACATGACTGTCTGATCTGTCAGCTTCTAGCAGTCAGATGGCCTCCTGTTGTTTTAAAATATACTTATGTTCTCAGTTGCAGTAGTAAGTAATTCCTTTCATTGTCTTAAAATATTGTTGTGTATGTTTTTCAAAATTCTGTTGTGATGAATTTTAATAATGATATGTGCAGGACAGTGTAATGCAGAGAAGCCGTAAAAATGAATGAAAACATGAAGCTCACCTTCAAACAGGGGGCAGATCTTCCTCCAGCAGGTGATGCCCCCCTGGCTGGTGTACTGCCCCAGAGCCGTCTCCAGTAGGAACAGGGGGAGTCCGCAGGTAAACAGGAACAGTATATAGGGGATGAGAAATGCACCTTTTAAAAAAGAGAGGTTAAATATCATAAAAGATATCATCCCAAACTGTATTAGCTTTTTAATAATAATGATAACATCACTTTATTAACCCTTTACAATTTTCTTGCATTAGGAATTATATTTTCGCATACCCCAGCTTGCTCTCCATGAGACACACAAAAAGGGAGAGAGCACCCCTGGAGCAGTTGGGGTTAAGGGCCTTGTCCAGGGGCCCTAACAGAGTAGGACTCCTATGCCAGCTGCAGGATTTGAACCAGGACTCTTCCAGCCACAAGCACAGATCCTTAGCCACAGAGCCACCACTCCACCCCACAGTGAACCTCTTTTTTAGTTCCACGTCACCATGTAAAAAGCTGGTGGAGCTAGATAGGACTAAATGCTTAGTGATTTATGATTACTGCCCTCACTCACCTCCCCCATTTTTGTAGCACAGGTAGGGGAACCTCCACACGTTGCCCAAACCAACAATTTGTCCAGCAACGGCCAAGATGAACTCCCTCTTGTTTGCCCACTGGCCCCTCTCCTGGATCTTCTGCCCCTTCTGCTTCATCCTGCTCCCCTGGACTGGGGGCTCACACTGGGCTCCTGTCTGCAGATCCCCGGCCATCCCAGCTGCAGCCCAGTGAAATGATTCTGTCTAGAGGGATTTGTCTGCTTTAGAGAACAATGGATTGAGAATGAGAAAAAAGGAAAGTTTCAGAGACTCTAGCTCTAAACTGAGCAGGCTTGAAGCATATTTATAATTATTTTAGAAAAAGTGACCCATTTTAGGGTGTAATGAGCAAAGAAGATTTTTACAACCAAAGGAAAAAACAGGTACTGTATGCTTTGATCAGAACATAACTTGTATCAATCATTTTGTAACAAATTGGTGACTGAGAAAACAGAAAACAGAGCAGGATAAACAATAATCCAAATAAATAAATATATCCTCCAAATGTCAAAGATATACAGAAGTGCTTGGTATAGTTTGAGATACCCGAGCATAATAAATGAGAGGCAAACAGGATAAGCAAATAATTATGAACAATAACCCAACTAGTTAGTTCCCAGCATACAAGATATGCCAGTTACAAAACAGGACATCTCAAAGGCCCTGGAGGCCCCAAACTGAATGGGAAGCAGAGACTAAAATGAACTCAAGAAATAAAGTTCAAAATATTCAAATTAGATGAGATTTGATTTAAATCCTATCAGACTGAAATACTTGATATATCTTGTATGATTTTTATCCTAGAATCTCAGGTGACAAGGTGGGCTTACACCCTAGAAGGGATGCCAGATGCCAGGCTCACAGACACTGGATGTGGAGACAGCTAACCAAGCCAGCAGGACGTCAGGTGGTGTGAGGAAGCCACTGTGTGAGAGCAAGTGTAGGACCTCAGGCTCATCTTTATCACTGTGGCACCACTGAGTTTTCACACAGATCTTTACTTAGCAGGTTAGTGTGTGGTGTGGAATCAACTTACTGTATATACCAAGATATACAGGAAAAATTAAAATTTAAACTTCTTTCTAACTTGTTTTTAAATCATGTTTATCAAAACGACAAGGATAAATAAAAACGAATGTGAAATGTGCAGGTCAATAAAAGCAAATGGATTTAGATACATTTTCCCCAGAATATTTTGTAAGAATATTTGATTAATCATAGACTGTCCTTGGAAAAGCTAAACAAAGACACAGGGAAGAAAAGCACCTCTGTACCCCATTCTGGGAACTTGAAATTAATGATGAAAAAAGGACGTCAACAAACTGTTTTTCATTTTAGTCAGTAATGACAATCACTCACAAAAATAATCCACAATGATGATGAAGAAAACTCAATTGCTTTGCTATGTTGAGTAAATTAAGACAAGACAAAATCACCTGTTTGACTAAAAGTCAGAAAATTAATTTTGTCACATGAGGTTCACCATTCGTACATTTACCTTCTGTCTGGCAAATAGCAGTAATGGGTATCTTGGGGCTGCAAGGTGACTCTTAAGTGTGGTAATTGGGAAGTACCGTGATGAGCTGTTTGTTTTCCTTTTCTCTTTGTTTTCTATTGATCCTCACTTCCTGCCAGTCTTATCCGCACTCCAGAATCATAAACCCTTTTTGTGTGTTCATTGATGGGCACCTAGATAAACAATGAAATTCAACGCTGTACTGATTAGATTAAAAAAGCAAGAGTACCTTATGATAAAAAGAAAAACCAAAGAGACCCTGAATTTACATTCTTGAAGAGCTTCAGCAAATGTGCTGGAAGTGATCACCTTTGTTCATCTTTTCCGGGTTCAAACCAGTTGTGTTAAATGGATTTCATTTAAGGGACACTAGGATCCAGGAGAGTAAAATCTTTTTGTTTACTGGGATTGCTTTAAGGGGCTTTAAAGATCAAGTCTGTGATCTATATCAACACTATCTTTAGCTTTATATTCAATCAAATTATTGTGATTTAATTCTCTTGTAGTAAGCTACAGTACCTTGCTTCTAATGATCTGTTGATAAAACAATCAAACGGATAAGATAGTGAAATCTTTCGTTGAACAAGGCTCTGACAGTCAATCACGCTTTAGGCTGGAAGAAATAGAATCTAGAGTCTAGCAATACTTCATATATGATGAATTTATATATATTTAAGATATTGAACAAATTCAGTGACTAAATTTAAGTGATTAAATGTAAGGGTGATTTTAGTATAATTTGAGTCAGCTCATACAAATAAAAATATGTGATTCTAAAATAGATACTTCAGTCAACCTTACTTAACATATTACTAAAACAATGACAAAAAAACTGATGACTAAATGAACTCTGCAGAACTGTCATGGAGCCTGTCAGACATCCTACTACAACATTCAACAATACAACATGCGGGGGCTCTGATCTATCCAGTGAAGAGCGTCCTATTTCACATAGTCATTTCAGGGTCCATTTTCACATTAATCATACATATTCACAGCACCCTGGGAAACAAAGAACTGGCTCAATGTGATTTTATAGAAGGTATCATTGGAATGTAAAATACAAAAAATGTCTTTAAAGGAACCAGAAGACAACTCTAAAGAACAGCAAACAAGTGAATTGAGACAACAGGACTGATCAGAGCCCAAGACAGTGGTAAGCCCTATCTTTCACAAAGCCAAAGCAATGGTCAGTCCTTACAGATTCAGGACAAACGATGGATAGCAGACTAGAGCAAAACATAAACACTTTTAGCTGTTAATTGTTCCTGACTGCCAAGCAAAACTGACTGAAACATACTGCTGAAAACAAAGCAGACACAGTGTAGATTCAGCCTTAAAACATGTTGCCTGGTTCATTTAGGTTGCCTAAAAATCAGATGAGATGTGAATATTCCTATTTTAACTCCAGATCTACTGTCATAACTCACCTCACTTGTTTTTATAGCACAGCTCAGAGAACCTCCACCCAGCAATGCATCCACCGACAGCCAAGATGAACCTGTTTGCCCACTGGCCCCTCTCCTGGATCTTCTGCCCCTTCTGGACCAGCCTGCTGCCCTGGACTGGGGCCTCACACTGGACTCCTGCCTGCAGATTCCTTTCTGTTTACACCATGGAAAAACTTGGATATATCCTCTGTAAAGGGCAAGGGGCTGGGAAAGAGACAACAGGACAAGCAAAGGATACTTGTCTTATCTAAAGACAGGAAAGTGAGTAACCTCTTGTTCTCCAGCTCTCTGTTAAATCATTTGTATAGAATTCTTAATATCTGCCTGTTTTGCTTTCCTAGATGCTCTTTTGAAGATTGACAAAAAGATATGCAAATAAAAAATCGTAACTCGGAACTGTCTCATTTCCAAATGTTTATAATCTACAAATTTCTGAAACTCATCCCCAAATTATTTCTTTGTCCAAAACAAGTCTGAAGAAAACTTGAAAACAGTAAGCATTAGTGCAGAAGGAAGGGTCAGTGAAACAACGGTCATCATAGGTGACTTAATAGAGAAATGTATCTTGAAAGATACATGTATCTTGAAAGATACATTTTCAGAGTATTTAGACTGATTAAGACCCAAGTGTTTGACATGATCTCAAAAGATCTCATGTGGTTGTTTTTTGTTCTTCTTTAACCACTGGTGTTATTGATACTATACTTTGTTGAATGTTTTATTGCAAATTATTGTTTTAACCAAACATGTCAGTCTGTTTAATTCATCAGCTACTGTAGATCTAACAGCCTTTTAGAATAGTACATTTGAAATGACTTCAGATTTCTCAGAACATTAATGTATTAAAATCTCTTTTTCAACTATAATGGTGGGATCTTCCTTGTAAGATTCCATTAATGATCTCAGACAAAGAATATCAGAGTGACTGGTAAACAATGGATGCTGTAGCTTGTAACTCCATGCCTTCCTCACATTGCTACTAAACTAGAGTCTTTGTGTGTGAATGGACAACAGATACAATCATAAAACAATGATAAAACATTTCATCATTACTCTCTCAAAATATTAAGATCAGACCGCTGCAACAGAGGCATAATTATACTTTGACCACATCAACAGCAGCAACATAGTAAGTGCTGCATACTGAAGCAGAAATTGAGTTTGAAACTCCCTGTGTGTTAAGGCAGATCAATCAACAAGAAAATTGACCTTTTTCAACACTGTAGTCATCACCTTATTAAGCTTAATTTGAAATCTTGGCACAAAGATATTCCTGATGAATAATATAATTAAAAATTTATTCTGGGGTGACCAATATGTAGTTATTATTATTATTATTGTTGTTGTTATTATTATTTCTTACATTTATATAGTGCTTTTCTGGACACTCCACTCAAAGCTCTTTACAGGTAATGGGGATCCCCTCCACCACCACCAATGTGCAGCCCCACCTGGATGGCCTGCGACGGCAGGCATAGTGCGCCATAACGCTCACCACACTTCAGCTGACACTGGGGAGGAGAAAAGAGTGATAAAGCCAATTCATAGATGGGGATTATTAGGAGGCCAAGAGTGGTAAAGGCCAATGGGAAATTTGTCCAGGATGCCGGGATAACACCCCAACTGTTTTCAAGAAGCCCTGGGATTTTGAATGACCACAGAGAGTCAGGACCTCGGTTTTATGTCTCATCCGAAGGATTGTGCCTTTTTACAGTATAGTGTCCCTGTCACTATATACTGGGGCATTAGGACCCACATAGACCACAGGATGAGTGTCCCCTACTGGTCCCTCTAATACCTCTTCCAGCAGGAACCTTAGGTTTTTTCTAGGAGGTTTCCCATCCAGGTACTGACCAGGCTCACGCTTGTTTAGCTTCAGTGGGTTGTCAGTTGTGAATTGCAGGGTGATATGTGCTGCAACTGTATGTTAATTGCAATGAATCATAGGGCTACTTCTGTGTTATAATTGGAAAGTATCGGAGTTTGATGATCCCCTGTGGCTCTGAATTAGAGAAAGCAGTTAGGAAATGAATGGATTTAGTTCAATGGATTTAATTTAATTTAATTCTTTGCTATCAGAGTGGATATTCGAACTCCAATTAAAGTTCTACTGTCCAAATTCACCTCCACCCATCGGCCGATCCAGCAACAGCCTGCTTCCCTGGACTGGGGCCTCACACTGGACACATGCCTGCACCTCCCTGGCTGTTCCAACTTTAGCTCCTGTAAACAAGAGGTAGGAAAGGAGAAAGTAGGAAAAGTAAAAGAGAGCTATCTTATCAGAAGACAGGAAAGTGAGAAACGTCTTGTTCTCTGTGTGACAAAGTTTAATTAAGTTAGTGAAGGCCTAAAAATTGTAGCACAATCATTTCCAAATGTTTATGATGTATTATTTTCGAAAACTCATCCCTGAATGATTTCCTTCTTCAAAACATGACTGAAGAGAAACATCAATATAGTGAGCATTACTGCAGAAGGGAGTTTCTCTGAAACAATGGTTGTGCATGAAGCATGAAGAAACAGTGGTTATCACATCATTTACAGAATAAGAATAAGAATACAGTCTACCTCAGGGAGCCCTACCATTGATACACCTCACCCACCAGCTACTCATGCATCTAACCACACACTTCACCACTGACGTAGGTGATTTCCTTTCAATTCATTATTGTCCTCTCAAAAAAGAAGGTCAGACTGCACTAACAGAAGCACAATAACACTTTGACCACATCAGCAGCAGCAACACAGGAATGTCCAGTTTCGCAAAGTGAGGAACAGGTGTTCTTCTGTAATTTTAATATGTGTTCTCTTGACAAGGACATTATTTGACTACGAGTCATGAAAGAAGAAATGACTGATTTTTAAACCAAATAGAAATTAGAGAATAAAATGCAGACAAGAATCACCATTGTACTCCAATGAGAATTTTCTAAAAACATGTTAAAGGAAACAAGTCTGATTTTTTTAATCAAAAAAAGTTCAGATCATTGTGATTTGAGAGCAGACCAGAGGAGGAATTTGAAAACTTGTTTTTCAACAAACAACATTTCAGAAATATGACAGTGGCACAGTGGTTAGTATTTCTGTCTAGCAGTGCTGTTATTCTCTGGGTACTCTGGTTTCCTCCCACAGTCCACAGTCCAATTAGAATAAGTGGTTAGAAATTAATTGAAATATTCTTAGCAGATCAGGAGCATATTGCTGCAGTAATTTAATCTATTCATCAACAATTTTAAAACGCTGTATTCATTCTATTTAAACTTTATTATCATGAATAAAATTGGATAACCCAAAAACCATTCCCATATTGAACCACTTTTGCATGCAGAGAAAGGAGGAGAGCACATTGTTGAATATGGTCTAACAGACTCTTGACCAAGCAAAGACCTATACTGTATAAAGTTAAAATTGTATTCTTCATTTTTTTTCATATTTAGTTTTCAATTAAATACATCCAGTCTTGATCACACAGTGTGACAGATCCCCCTGGTTTGGCAGTGCAGTGTGAAGGATCTGTGCACACAAATCCACTTTCATTACAGGAAGTGGACAGAGGCCAGACCAGCCCTGACATAATTAATCTTCCCAATGCCAATAGAGTGTTACTTCCACACCTTTCTCCTTCTCGTCCCTTACAGTTAGTAGCAGTGGAATCTCCCTTGACTCGTTCATTCCCACTTGGACAGACTCCCTCTTTCGCCTTCTGTATCTTACCGGAGTGCCAACACAGCTGCTAGTTATTAAGAAAAAGCTTTAGAGTTAATTAGTTGATTGATAGACAATCCAATGTGAAAAATGCCAAAGGGATGAATATGTTTTATTACCACTGTATGTGTAGGCTGCACTGCAAGTACTACTCAGTGCACAAAACTTGCACGTGGTATTACCTTTAAATATGACATTTTTCATTATAAGTGAAAGCAGAGAATAAACAATTTTGAAAAACACCTGTTACCTTGTTACAGTACCTTGCTGTTGTAGTGTCAAACAAATGACAAAGCTCATGTGTCTGTGAAGCAGAAGTCCCTTTATTCATATGCATATGGAAGTCCGGCTTGCAACCACCAGACTTAAAAAATAAGTAGCTGAAGATGGTCCTTTATATCTTAAAACACAAAGAGTTACTATGACATATTCTAAACAAATGATAAAACAGCAACACTTGCCAATTAATTATATCTAAGTTGCAGACTAGACAACAGTTAGTTCTTTTCATATTCTGGAGGTACAGCCAGCTTACCAAATACATGCCACTTATCTTACTGACCAAGGACAGGCAGCATCTTTATATACATTTGAGCACAAAGCCTGCGTCAAGCCAGTAGACTGCATAGTTTGCAAAAACATACAAAAACAAGAAAATGATATTATTATCTCACGTCCCGGGCGTCTCTCTTATCTCTTCATTCTTCACTGTCTACAGGAATTTCACCTTCGATACAGTATCACCTCCCAGAGCTATCTTTAGTCTTACTGTACTTGTAGCAGTTCCATTCTATTGTTCTATTTCTTGTAGCTTCTGAGTGGTATTAGGCGGTCTGCACAAACACTGTAAGAGAAGAAAATCTGCTTTCCTTTATCCATCCATACCTAGGATGCACAAGGTATACAAAACTCTATGGTATTTTTTTATACTGTGATGATTTGCAGTTAGGAGATTGTAATGGATTAACTGGATCTAGAGCATTTAAACTATTTTGGCCAGTAGAGGGCAGTGTAGTGATGTTCCAGAGACACAAAGAGAGAGCTAAAGAAGGTTTCACATTTGCAAGAGTGATAACTTTTAGTTGTTTCTCCTCTGACTCCTCAGTAAATAGGGTCAAAACGCAACAAGGAATTTCAAGTCTGGTGTCAGGTTAGACCAGCAACTCTGCATTGAGTGAACATGGAAGTTCATAGCAAGGTTCAGTCACATGGGGAGAGAAAATGAGAAAAGTTCAGTATAATATACAAACTACTGCTGTATCACTGTTTGAGAACCTGGCCAAACTGGATCAGTCAGTTCTAGGGAAAACAGCTACAGACAAAGTCAAGATGGGGAAGGCTGAAAACCACACACTTGGAATGGCCTCAGCTTTGTTCTGTATATTTCTGAAGTAACAGAGAAGGTTCTGTGCATACAGTATATCCACCAGACCACACTACCAAGCCTGGGGGCCTATCGCAGAGCAAAAATGAGAAGCATAGAACAATAAATATAACAATTGTACTTCATTGCAGATTTTACCATATGAATTTTTTTTTTTAAATAATCCTTGAAGAAATGACTTGATAAGATTGTCTCAGTTAAATTTATCAGTTAAATTTAATATTTATACAATGTTAATGTAATGACACAGCTGGAGATTTTCAGGACCCAAGTGCAAGAGATGATATTTTAGTCTGATTTACTATCATCATGAAAGACACTGTACATAGAAAAATGTCTCTTTCAACACTTTATTTTTGTACATGAATGTACCATTTGTAATTCTAATGAACTTTGTCATGTCGTTTATTTACCACTGTATGTTCAGTAAGATGCACTGCTGTCGCATCTGAATTGGACTCTTGAAACAGATTTCCTGCGACAAGACTGTCTGATCAGTGAGCTTCTACAGTATCTCCTCTCTTATATTTAAACATTCTTATGTTCTTACTTGAACAGCACACAGGGGATGAGGAAAGCATCTTTTACAGAGGAGAGATTGAATATATTTTTTCCGCTCATTCATTGAGCAATAGCTTAATTTCATTTAATTTAAATGAAACTGCCCAAAAACTCTTATTCTGTGTTGTAACAATAGTCATAAAAGAAATCTGTTATTCATCGAGATCAAAACTCTTCTAAACCCTCAGCGGATACCTACCATCCAACTGTCCTCACTCAACTCCTCTGTTTTTGTAGCCCAGGTAGGGGAACATCCACGCATTGCACAAACCAAGGAGAACTATCTTCTCCAATGCACGGAAAGTGAGAGACCTCCTGTTCTCCACTTCTTCGTGGAGCCCTTAGTGTAGAGTTCTTAATACCCACCTAATTTGGGTACCTGGATGCTTTTTTGAAAAACTGACATAAAAGGACAGTATTCAAATTAAACTAAATTTGATAAAAACAATGAATCCAACAAAATTTCCAAAATTTGTATGATCTATTGTTGACTTACTGTTGTCCTTCAACCTATACAGTATGCGACAGTGAGCATTTAGGCAGGTAGAAAGAATGTCATTAGCAGTTATGTTAAAAAAGTAAAGAATCTTAAACCTTAGATTTTTTAACACCCAAGAAATTGCCATGATTTCACCTAGACAGCGATGTGGTCATCTTTTTGACTTCTTTAATCACTAGCAGACTGTAACACAGACTCTGCAGTTAGAATTACTTCTTCGTCCACACTGTACCACTGACACCCCAGAACAGTAAATTTGAAATTGTTTCAGTTTTCTCAGAACATAAATCTATTAAAACCTTTTTTGCAATTATTATTGTGGAATCTTTCTTGAAATTAGGATTCCATTAATGATCTCAAACGCAGAATATCAGTGACTTAACAATGGATATTGTTGATAAACAATGGCGACTGAAGCGTGTAACTGTAACGCTGTGCGGTGTAGATTGAATGATGGACCCTATGTGGAGCTGTGGAGGCGAGTCAGGAGAGATTAAAGGTAAATCCAAAATGTAAAGTGGAGACGTAGTCAAGGACGAGTCCCGGGTTCGATACCAAAGATAATCCAGGAGGAGAAGGCACACAAATCCAAAACGCTAGGCGAGATCGAGGTCAGAGGTTCGAGTATCCAAAAGCAAGAACAAGTAGTTATAAATGCGTGTTCAGTGAAACGGAGAAGGCTTAAGTGTGTTTGGAAGTGGAGGGTGTGTTAACAAGTGAGACGCTCTGATTGGATGAAGGGATAGATTGGCGGCGTTTGCAGGGATTGCCTCCGGCTGGTGCTTGACTGGGGCGAGACGTTTGTGTGGAGGACTCCGATTAGCAGCCGATGTGACAGTCGTGCTTTCCTCCCATTACTACTAAACTGGAGTCTAGTTGTGTCAATGGACAACAGACATAAGCAATTGCGGACTGTCACAGGGACAGAAGGCAGAAGAGCAGGGGATCACACCTGGGACTGAAACCTGATTGCTGTACCCCGATGTCAGGCAGCCCTGCCAGTGATACTCCTCACCCTGCAGCAATAAATACTTCTTAGCCCACATTGCACCCCATACACCCTGAGCTCCTGAGCGTAGGAACAGGCAAAGCATTAATATCTCATTTTCTGATTTTACCAATCAACTTTATTAATTTCTTATTAATTTTAGTTTGTTGAAAAACACATTTTATTATTACCTTCCCCCCCAAAATATAAGCAGACCACTTTAAGAGAAGCACCACAAGGATTAATGACATCAACAGAATCAATATAGAAATGTCCAGTGTTATGATAAAATAGGTGAACATTATGAAAAACGACTGAACTGTAAATCAAATGTAAAGATAATAAAAATGCCTAGTCTGCTTCCGCTAGATCTGTTACATTGCATTATATTAAAGAGGACAATCCTCTGCTCAATGTGATACAAAAGCGATCTAGAGATTGAGTTTGAAAATATCTTTCTCAAAAGGTGGCTTTTTATAGATATAATGACATAAAAAATGTAATTATTCAACTGAAAAAAGCAAGTACCAGATCAAAATCATATTACTTCAGTAATTTGATTAATTCGTTCAAGAAACTGAAACACTGCATTTATTTCTTTACACTTCACCTTTATTACTATGAATGAGCATGTCTACCCCAAACACCACAGGCACCCATATTGAAGCACTTTCTACACTGCTGCTGGGATTGGAGCTTCAAGGCTTCCTTCACTCTTTAGCTGTGTCTCTCTACAACTTAACAGAGCTTTGGAGTCTGAGTTCAGAGGATCACAGTTCTGTTTCTGCTTCTGATTGAGAGGCAAGTCCTGGGCATGGCGACACAACTGCTGCAGACGCTGGAGAGACAACAAGAACAGATGAGTTTGTTACAGACATCGGCTCAGGAGAAAAAACAAACTAACACAGTTCAGGATAGAGCTCTCCAGTCACTAAAGAGATTGGAACAGTACCTGGCGTAGTGTCCCTGCTGTCCTGGTGAGTTTATACAGCATGACCAGAGGCACACAGGTGACAGAGGAGAGGGCAAAGAGCCAGCCCAGGACATATGCCCAGTCTGGATACACATAGGTGTTGTTGAACTTCAGAGGGGTATGCTTGACCAGAGAGAAGATGAAGATACCCTGAAGTAGAGAACAGACATCTGACTCAGCTTCACTGAAACAGCACAGGAGGACTAGAGAATATGCATTAAAATAAAGAATATACACTAGTATAACAATAGAAACTGCTTTATACAGGTGATGTTTAAGAAGAAGACTAAAAAAATACAATAGTAAAAGTAAAAGTAAAAGAAATTAACAAGAGCATACAGTTTTAAGCATGTTTAAGCAGAATGTAGGGTAATTAGACATGAGTTTTGAGCTGGGATTTGAAGACAGTCAAAATGTGTCTGCCTAACAGTGAATCTGAAGACCATGTTTGTCTCCTAGAAGATAAAAATAATAAAGAACAGGGCCCAAGACTGAATTCTGTGGCATATCATAATTGACTGGAGCCATGGGAGGACCAAGGAAAAGAAAATGCTGCTTGCCAGTCAGATAAGAGCATAAATCCAGTTAAAGCCAAGATAGACAAGAATGTTTGCAAGTGAATGATTTACTGTATTAAAAGCAGCACTAAGATCAAGGAACATAAGGATACTTATATCTTCTGAGTCAGACACAGTAAGTAAATCACTCACAACCCTGACAAGAGCAGTCTCAATGCAATGATTAAAGCAAACACTGGACTGAAATGGTTCAAACAAATCAGGAAATAGGAATGGTGAATTAGAAATCAGTCTATAGTTTATCATTTATCAGAACACAAGCCTGTTTTTTTAATCTAGGAGTTTTGATTGATGCAGTCTTTAAGACAGTAGGTACCACACCCATGGGAAATGAACTGTTGATGACGTTGACAATTAACTGGCAGATGTCTGAGAGGCAAGCTTTCAGTAAAGTTGTAGGCATGGCATCTAGGCAACTAGTTTTTTTTGTAGCTGTTAATAATTATTGTATTCGAGATATAGGAGGATCTGGCAAAAAAGAGAACAGCTCTGTACACTTGCAGGTGTTCATTGTAAGCCTGAGTGTGAAACACTACGCCAGAGCTTTTGCTTAAGTGCTCCAGGTTCTCTTGTGAAGTTCAGGTTTACATAATGGAGAGAAGCTCTTGAAAGAAACAGAGCAAGTTTTAAGGGAGGCATATTTAACCAAAATACTAGTCAAAATACTGATATTAAAGTTACTTTCAAGGTTAGTTTGTGTAAAAAGTTCAAGAAGAAGTTGAAGACATGCTCTTACAGTGCACACAACTGGAGTGATGTAGCGCCAACAGTACCAAAACACAGCCAAAGGCCGATAGCCAATCATGTCCTCAATGTTGGCACAGAAGAGATCAGCTCCTGCATGAAACCCAGAGGTGAAGACCACCAGCTCAGTAATGACACAAATACAGATGAGCAAATGTATTTTGTAGTGCAGTCTGAATACATTGAGAGTTTTGTGTATTTTATCAGCATCTAATTTATCTCTACTAAGCTGCAGGAGTGAATCCTTGTAAAAGCAGTACTCAAATAAATCTCTGTTAGAATTATGGCAAAAATTGGAAGAAAACAGATACTGACCAATGAAAACCCCCCACCATTAATAAGAATAAATAGAATAATAGTAATAAAGATTAACATTAACACCTACCATATACCCATCCAATACAAATAGTCTGAAATATGGCAACAAACAAGAGGCAGGCCCCATTGCAAGCATAGTAATCAACCAACTGGAAGATGTATATTCCACCCTGGAAAGACAGAGCAAATTTTGCCATTTAAATACATGTGAGGTGACAACTGTGATTTTACATTACGTACAGAGGTACAACTATGAATGTCTTCTTTTCGGCATTGTGCAGTGCCAACACTTACTGAAACTGTTGTTTCTAAGTTTCTTCATTCCCATGAGCTTCTTAGGCAAATCTGTTGATCCTTAATTCAAACCAGACCATTGCAGGTCTTGCTGATTAATTATCAGGCCCCTCAGCCCTTCAGTCCTCACCTCAGTGACCATGAGGAGCCCAAGCAGGAAGCAGACCACACAGAAGAGGAGCAGAAAGAGCTCCTGCCGGTATCCTCTCCGGAACACTGCAGGAAACATATCCACGATGGCCGTCATCATGGTTTCAGTGCCCACAAACTACAGAGAGCAAGATAACAGAGAGCACAGACACCTGGATCACTGAGTCAACTCACTACCAGAACACACAGTCCACAGAGCATGCAAACACAGGTTACCCCTTTGGATATAAAGTATTGTACTGATTCACAAGACGGTCTCACCTCTGTGTCTATTCCCAGCAGGAGGACCATGATGAAGAAACAGACAGCCCACAGCTGGGGTAGAGGCATCATGGCCACTGCCCTCGGGTACGTGATGAACGCCAGGCCAGGACCTGAACAACCAGACATGGGGGAGGCAGGGAGTGAAATCATTTCAATTATAGAAATCACAAACTAAATCTGAGAATGCACAGTTGAGTACAATTAAAATTAAATCTTTGTTAGTGAGCAGCTATATGAATATTTAAACCAATTATTCCTAAGGGTAAAAGTAAAGGTTTTCACAGAACAGTCCTGTAAGATTTACAGTTACAAAGCACACTCCAGTCAAAGGAGAACCAATGAGACAGTAGATGTGGACAGACTGTGGCTCACCAGACTCAGCAACCAGCGAGATGTCCACTCCCTGCTCGTACGCCATGAAGCCCAGCACAGAGAAGATGACAAATCCAGCCACAAAGCTGGTAGCGCTGTTCAGGAGGCACAGGTAGAAGGAGTCCCTGCATGAAGAGAGACCATGGTTACAATCATTTCATCACAACCACCACCCACCCTAGTGTGGAGCCTGAGAGACACTTGCTAACAGCAGGACCTATTGGTCTAGGCTGTACTGCATGTACTGATCACAGTTTGTACTCATAGGATACCAGGTTCAGCACAAAAATCCCATGAAGTGTTAACTGTACTGCAGTAAAATGTTGACAGCACCTACAAAATTTGTCAGTATGGAATGCTTTATTAATGGAAGAATTAACTCAACTCCCATAGAAAATGATAAATTACAAAGGTAAGAGTCCTTAAACAATGATTATGAAAAATGTCAGTTCATGATACTTTGCTGTCTACAGGAATTTCACTTTGATATCATTTTCCAGAGTTACCTTTCTCTTACCTGTAGCAGTTATTGTTGTATTTGTTGTAACTGCTGAGTCCTATTAGCAGTCCTGCACAAACACTGTAAGAGAAGAAAATCTGTGTCCCTGCATCCATCCATACCTAGGATTGACAGGAGCACAGGTTTACAAATCTGTATGGCAGCCACTTGACAGGTTAAAGGGTTAGTTTAATATACAGTATCAACTACACTGTGTGTTAGGCACTGGTATCATGTTTTGAGAATCTGGCCAAACTGGATCAGTTGGTTAGATCTTCTTGGGAACATGGTTAAACACCATGTGAATACTGGGAAAGCGGAGAACCTGGGATTTCATCTGGTCTCATCCCTGTTCTATACATCCTTGCAGTAATTTTGTGGATTTGTGTATAAATCTTCTGGACCACAGCAGTAGGACTTGGGGAACTGTCATTGAGATGCATATACTGTCAGTCTTTGAGATAATGATGTTATTGACATAATCATGGTTCCTACTTAGCATTCAACTACAGACTATGCAGACTAACAGTACAAGGCTCTGCTGTAGCCTCTGGAAATGTACTGTCAGAGGCATAGAACCAAAAATATCACAGTCTTAATTTAATGTAGACTTTATTAAATGAAAAACAAATTGCATTTTTACATACTTTGAAAATAGATTTTTGCAGTTTTATTCCACATGTTTCTCATGCTAGAGATATACATTACACATCGAAGGACCACCTGTGGGTCAGTGAGCCGTGTTACATCAGGGTAGAGGTAGAAGACCAGTCCATCAGCAGCTCCAGGCAGGGTGAGTCCTCGGACCAGCAGCGCCACCAGCATCACATAGGGGAAAGTGGCTGTGAAGTACACTATCTGAGGAGGCAGGAAACCATTGATATATGGACTATTAATTTCAGATCTGCATGTCATTTATAAAACTACCATATTAGAAAGTTAACCCTGTTTTTATACTTCAAATTGTAATCTTGAGAAAGTATCTTAAAAAACTAAGATGTCATGCAGTTCAAATACACAATCCTCACCTTCCCTGAGGACCTCACTCCCTTCCAGACAGAAAAGTAACAGAAGATCCAGGCCAGCAGGAGACACAGGGCCAGATCCCATCTCAGACTGCCCACCTCATCGATCCCACCAGAGATACCCAGCACCCTCCTGCTGCAGAGATGACAATGCACATTCAATATTATTGTAAACAAAACTTGCAAGTGCCTGTAATATAACGTTAGTGATGGGTTTGCCTAACCTACTTCCAGAACTCCATTACAGCAGAGGTGGCCCTTTCTGCCTCTGTCCAGTTGGAAGTGAGATTCTGCTTGTGAAACTCCACACAGGCATCTGTCAGAAGACCAACAGAATGGAAGAAGTGTGTGATCTTGTGTGAAAGATAGCAAGAACTGGTGAGAGTGCAGAGAAAATGGAATCATTGCTCTGCTAATACACAAACATCTGAACTTTCGACTCCATTACTGGATGTCAGTTTCACTAACTCCAGTGTACTCACCCTGGAAAAAAAAACATCTGTGAAGGCTTCATTTTCAATGCACTGAGATTTGAAGTGAACACTTATTCTCAGTACCTGTGTTCCAGGTGTTTCTGCAGCTGTCCCAGGGCAGCTCTGAACTGAAGGAGGAGAACAGGTAGAATAAGGTCCAAGCCTGGATGATGATGTAAACAGCGCTGCTGTAGATCATGATCACCACAGTACAACAGCCAATGCCTGTAGAGACAGAATCAGGATTAGTCTATAGTAATTCCTGTCTTGTGATAGCTGATAATGGTGCTTAACACATCGGTGAGCAATTTATAAAATGCATGTTATTATCTCATATCTATTGTAATAAATTCACATATTGAAGATGATTACTTTTGGCAATTTGTGAATAATTTGAGACTTTCGCTCAGTGATATTTTAGTTTGATTTACTATCATCATGAAACACATCATACAGTGAAAATATCTCTTTCCACACTTTATTTTTGCATTCGAAAAAATGTCATTTGTAAATGTCATTCGTGTTGTCATTTAAACAACTTTCTAATATAGTTTGTATAAACATTTGTAGTCTAAACATTAAAATGCCCTGTTATTGTATCTGAACTAGATACTCTGATGTTCATAGGATCAAGCTGTTGAAACAGATTTCCCAGGAATCCTTCAAGAAATGTCTTGACATGACTGTCTGATCTGTCAGCTTCCAACAGTCAGATGGCCTCCTGTTGTTTTATAATATACTTATGTTCTCAGTTGCATTAGTAATTCCTTTCACTGTCTTAAAATATTGTTGAGTATGTTTTTCAAAATTCTGTTGTGATGAATTTTAATAATGATTGTGCAGGATAGTGTAATGCAGAAAAGCCGTAAAAATGAATTGAAACAAGAAGCTCACCTTCAAACAGGGGGCAGATCTTCCTCCAGCAGGTGACGCCCCCCTGGCTGGTGTACTGCCCCAGAGCCATCTCCAGCAGAAACAGGGGAAGTCCGCAGGTAAACAGGAACAGGACATAGGGGATGAGGAAGGCACCTTTTAAAAAAGAGAGGTTAAATATCACAAAAGATATCATCCCAAACTTATTAACTTTTTCCACACTGAACCTCTTTTTTAGTTCCATGTCTCCATGTAAAAAGGTAGTGGAGCTAGATAGGTCTAAATGCTTGGTGATTTATGATTATTGCCCCCTCTCACCTCCTCCGTTTTTGTAGCACAGGTAGGGGAACCTCCACACGTTGCCCAAACCAACAATATTTCCAGCTACTGCCAAGATGAACTCCCTCTTGTTTGCCCACTGGCCCCTCTCCTGGATCTTCTGCCCCTTCTGCACCAGCCTGATCCCCTGGACTGGGGGCTCATGCTGGGCTCCTGTCTGCAGTTCCCTGGCCATCCCAGCTGTAGCCCACTGAAATGATTCTGTCTAGAAGGATATGTGTGCTTTAGAGAACAATAGATTGGGACTGAGAGAACAGGAAAGTTTCAGATACTGAGGATCTAGCTCTTAACTACAGTATATAAGCTCTAAACATATTTAGAGTGATCAAAAATGATCCATATGAGGCTTTAATGAGCCAAGAAGTTTTTTACAACTACAGGAAAGAACAGGCACTGTATGCTTTGATCAGAACAAAAATTGTATCAATCATTTTGTAACAAATTGGTGATTCAGAAAATAGAAAACAGAGGAGGATAAACAATAATCAAAATAAATAAATATAACCTCCAAATGTCAAAGATATACAGAAGTGCTTCGTATATATCATGCTGCAACTCACAACTGGCAACCCACTGAAGTGAAGCAGGTGTGAGCCTGGTCAGCACCTGGATGGGATACCTCCTGGGAAAAACTAAGGTTGCTGCTGGAAGAGGTGTTAGTGGGACCAGCAGGGGGCACTCACCCTGTGGCCCATGTGGGTCCTAATGCCCCAGTATAGTCACGGGGACACTATATTGTAAACAAGTGCCGTCCTTCGGATGAGATGTAAAAGCGAGGTCCTGACTCTCTGTGGTCATTAGACAACCCAGGGTGTTTCTCGAAAAGAGTAGGGGTGTTATCCCGGTGTCTTGGCCAAATTTCCCTTTGCCTTTACCAATCATTGCCTCCTAATAATTCCCATCTACTGATTGGCTTCATTACTTTGTTCTCCTCTCCACTGATAGTGTGGTGAGTGTTCTGGTGCACTATAGCTGCCGTTGCATCATCCAGGTGAATGCTACACATTGGTGGTGGTGGAGAGGAGTCCCCTTTACTTGAAAAGTGCATTGAGTGGATTGTCCAGAAAAGCGCTACATAAATGTAAGTAATTATTATTATTATTATAGTTTGAGAGACCCATGTTCTTTATTCACTGGCTGAGCTTTGGCAAAAGCATAATAAATGAGAGGCAAACAGGAGAAGCAAATAATTATGAACAATAACCCAACTAGTTAGCTCCCAGCATACAAGATATGCCAGTTACAAAACAGGACATCTCAAAGGCCCTGGAGGCCCCAAACTGAATGGGAAGCAGAGACTAAAATGAACTCAAGAAATAAAGTTCAAGATATTCAAATTAGATGAGATTTGATTTAAATCCTATCAGACTAAAATACTTGATATATCTTGTTTGATTGTTATCCTAGAATCTCAGGTGACAAGGTGGGCTTACACCCTAGAAGGGATGCCAGATGCCAGGCTCACAGACACTGGATGTGGAGACAGCTAACCAAGCCAGCAGGACGTCAGGTGGTGTGAGGAAGCCACTGTGTGAGAGCAAGTGTAGGACCTCAGGCTCATCTTTATCACTGTGGCACCACTGAGTTTTCACACAGATCTTTACTTAGCAGGTTAGTGTGTGGTGTAGAATCAACTTACTGTATATACCAAGATATACAGGAAAAATTAAAATTTAAACTTCTTTCTAACTTGTTTTTAAATCATGTTTATCAAAACGACAAGGATAAATAAAAACGAATGTGAAATGTGCAGGTCAATAAAAGCAAATGGATTTAGATACATTTTCCCCAGAATATTTTGTAAGAATATTTGATTAATCATAGACTGTCCTTGGAAAAGCTAAACAAAGACACAGGGAAGAAAAGCACCTCTGTACCCCATTCTGGGAACTTGAAATTAATGATGAAAAAAGGACGTCAACAAACTGTTTTTCATTTTAGTCAGTAATGACAATCACTCACAAAAATAATCCACAATGATGATGAAGAAAACTCAATTGCTTTGCTATGTTGAGTAAATTAAGACAAGACAAAATCACCTGTTTGACTAAAAGTCAGAAAATTAATTTTGTCACATGAGGTTCACCATTCGTACATTTACCTTCTGTCTGGCAAATAGCAGTAATGGGTATCTTGGGGCTGCAAGGTGACTCTTAAGTGTGGTAATTGGGAAGTACCGTGATGAGCTGTTTGTATTCCTTTTCTCTTTGTTTTCTATTGATCCTCACTTCCTGCCAGTCTTATCTGCACTCCAGAATCATAAACCCTTTTTGTGTGTTCATTGATGGGCACCTAGATAAACAATGAGATTCAATGCTGTACTGATTAGATTAAAAAAGCAAGAGTAACTTATGATAAAAAGAAAATCCAAAGAGACCCTGAATTTACATTCTTGAAGAGCTTCAGCAAATGAGCTGGAAGTGATCACTTTTGTTCATCTTTTCCTGGTACAAACCAGTTGTGTTAAATGGACATCAATTAAGGGACACTAGGATCCAGGAGAGTAAAATCTTTTTGTTTACTGGTATTGGCTTTATGGGGCTTTAAAGATCAAGTCTGTGATCTATATTAACATTATCTTTAGCTTTATATTCAATCAAATTATTGTTATTTAATTCTCTTGTAGTAAGCTACAGTACCTTGCTTCTAATGATCTGTTGAAAAAACAATCAAATGGATAAGATAGTGAAATCTTTCGTAGAACAAGGCTCTGACAGTCAATCACGCTTTCGGCTGGAAGAAATAGAATCTAGAGTCTAGCAATACTTCATATATGATGAATTTATATATATTTAAGATATTGAACAAATTCAGTGACTAAATTTAAGTGATTAAATGTAAGGGTGATTTTAGTATAATTTGAGTCAGCTCATACAAATAAAAATATGTGATTCTATTATAGATACTTTAGTCAACCTGACTTAACATATTACTAAAACAATGACTAAAACAAAACTGATGACTAAATGAACTCTGCAGAACTGTCATGGAGCCTGTCAGACATCCTACTACAACATTCAACAATACAAAAATGCAAGGGCTCTGATCTATCCAGTGAAGAGCGTCCTATTTCACATAGTCATTTCAGGGTCCATTTTCACATTAATCATACATATTCACAGCACCCTGGGAAACAAAGAACTGGCTCAATGTGATTTTATAGAAGGTATCATTGGAATGTGAAATACAAAAAATGTCAATTGTAAAGAACAGCAAACAAGTGAATTGAGACAACTGGACTGATCAGAGCCCAAGGACAGTGGTAAGCCCTATCTTTCAAATAGCAAAGCAATGGTCAGTCCTTACAGATTCAGGACATGCAATGGATAGCAGACTAGAGCAAAACATAAACACTTTTAGCTGTTAATTGTTCCTGACTGCCAAGCAAAACTGACTGAAACATACTGCTGAAAACAAAGCAGACACAGTGTAGATTCAGCCTTAAAACATGTTGCCTGGTTCATTAAGGTTGCCTAAAATTATCAGATTAGATGTGAATATTTCTATTTAAACTCCAGATCTACTGTCATAACTCACCTCACTTGTTTTTATAGCACAGCTTGGGGAACCTCCACCCAGCAGTGTATCCACCGACAGCCAAGATGAACCTGTTTGCCCACTGGCCCCTCTCCTGGATCTTCTGCCCCTTCTAAACCAGCTTGCTGCCCTGGACTGGGGGCTCACGCTGGACTCCTGCCTGCAGATTCCAAACTGTTCAATCTTTACGCTGTGGAAAAGCTCGGATCTTTCTTATGTAAATGGCAAGGGGCTGGGAAAGAGACAACAGGACAAGCAAAGGACACCTGTCTTATCTAAAGACAGGAAAGTGAGTAACTTCCTGTTCTCCAGCTCTCTGTTAAATCATTTGTATATAATTCATAATACCCGCCCGTTTTGCTTTCCTGGATGCTCTTTTGAAGATTGACAAAAAGATATGCAAATAAACAATTGAAGCTCATTACTGACTCATTTCCAAATGTTTATAATTTACACATTTCCAAAACTCATCTCCAAATTATTTCTTTCTCCGAAACAAGTCGGAAGAAAACTTGTAAACAGTAAGCATTAGTGCAGCAGGAAGGGTCACTGAAACAACGGTCATCATAGGATACATTTTCAGAGTATTTAGACTGATTAAGACCCAAGTGTTTGACATGATCTCTAATCTCATGTAGTTGTTTATCATTCTTCTTTAACCACTTTTGTTATCGATACTATACTTTGTTGAATGTTTTATTGCAAATTATTGTTTAAACCAAACACGTCAGTCTGTTTAATTCATCAGCTACTGTAGATCTAACAGCCTTTTAGAATAGTACATTTGAAATGACTTCAGATTTCTCAGAACATTAATGTATTAAAATCTCTTTTTCAACTATAATGGTGGGATCTTCCTTATAAGATTCCATTAATGATCTCAGACAAAGAATATCAGAGTGACTGGTAAACAATGGATGCTGTAGCTTGTAACTCCATGCCTTCCTCACATTGCTACTAAACTAGAGTCTTTGTGTGTGAATGGACAACAGATACAATCATAAAACAATGATAAAACATTTCATCATTACTCTCTCAAAATATTAAGATAAGACCGCTGCAACAGAGGCATAATTATACTTTGACCACATCAACAGCAGCAACATAGTAAGTGCTGCATACTGAAGCAGAAATTGAGTTTGAAACTCCCTGTGTGTTAAGGCAGATCAATCAACAAGAAAATTGACCTTTTTCAACACTGTAGTCATCACCTTATTAAGCTTAATTTGAAATCTTGGCACAAAGATATTCCTGATGAATAATATAATTAAAAATTTATTCTGGGGTGACCAATATGTAGTTATTATTATTATTATTGTTGTTGTTATTATTATTTCTTACATTTATATAGTGCTTTTCTGGACACTCCACTCAAAGCTCTTTACAGGTAATGGGGATCCCCTCCACCACCACCAATGTGCAGCCCCACCTGGATGGCCTGCGACGGCAGGCATAGTGCGCCATAACGCTCACCACACTTCAGCTAACACTGGGGAGGAGAAAAGAGTGATAAAGCCAATTCATAGATGGGGATTATTAGGAGGCCAAGAGTGGTAAAGGCCAATGGGAAATTTGTCCAGGATGCCGGGGTAACACCCTAACTGTTTTCAAGAAGCCCTGGGATTTTGAATGACCACAGAGAGTCAGAACCTCGGTTTTATGTCTCATCCGAAGGATTGTGCCTTTTTACAGTATAGTGTCCCTGTCACTATATACTGGGGCATTAGGACCCACATAGACCACAGGATGAGTGTCCCCTACTGGTCCCTCTAATACCTCTTCCAGCAGGAACCTTAGGTTTTTTCTAGGAGGTTTCCCATCCAGGTACTGACCAGGCTCACGCTTGTTTAGCTTCAGTGGGTTGTCAGTTGTGAATTATAGGGTGATATGTGCTGCAACTGTATGTTAATTGCAATGAATCATAGGGCTACTTCTGTGTTATAATTGGAAAGTATCAGAGTTTGATGATCCCCTGTGACTCTGAATTAGAGAACGCAGTTAGGAAATGAATGGATTTAGTTCAATGGATTTAATTTAATTTAATTCTTTGCTATCAGAGTGGATATTCGTACTTCAATTAAAGTTCTACTGTCCAAATTCACCTCCATCCATCGGCCGATCCAGCAACAGCCTGCTTCCCTGGACTGGGGCCTCACACTGGACACATGCCTGCACATCCGTGGCTGTTCCAACTTCAGCTCCTGTAAACAAGAGGTAGGAAAGGAGAAAATAGGAAAGGTAAAAGAGAGCTATCTTATCAGAAAACAGGAAAGTGAGAAACGTCTTGTTCTCTGTGTGACAAAGTTTAATTAAGTTAGTGAAGGCCTAAAAATTGTAGCACAATCATTTCCAAATGTTTATGATGTATTATTTTCGAAAACTCATCCCTGAATGATTTCCTTCTTCAAAACATGACTGAAGAGAAACATCAATATAGTGAGCATTACTGCAGAAGGGAGTTTCTCTGAAACAATGGTTGTGCATGAAGCATGAAGAAACAGTGGTTATCACATCATTTACAGAATAAGAATAAGAATACAGTCTACCTCAGGGAGCCCTACCACTGATACACCTCACCCATCAGCTACTCATGCATCTCACCACACACTTCACCACTGACGTAGGTAATACATCAACATGTTTCCTTTCAATTCATTATTGTCCTCTCAAAAAAGAAGGTCAGACTGCACTAACAGAAGCACAATAACACTTTGACCACATCAGCAGCAGCAACACAGGAATGTCCAGTTTCGCAAAGTGAGGAACAGGTGTTCTTCTGTAATTTTAATATGTGTTCTCTTGACAAGGACATTATTTGACTACGAGTCATGAAAGAAGAAATGACTGATTTTTAAACCAAATAGAAATTAGAGAATAAAATGCAGACAAGAATCACCATTGTACTCCAATGAGAATTTTCTAAAAACATGTTAAAGGAAACAAGTCTGATTTTTTTAATCAAAAAAAGTTCAGATCATTGTGATTTGAGAGCAGACCAGAGGAGGAATTTGAAAACTTGTTTTTCAACAAACAACATTTCAGAAATATGACAGTGGCACAGTGGTTAGTATTTCTGTCTAGCAGTGCTGTTATTCTCTGGGTACTCTGGTTTCCTCCCACAGTCCACAGTCCAATTAGAATAAGTGGTTAGAAATTAATTGAAATATTCTTAGCAGATCAGGAGCATATTGCTGCAGTAATTTAATCTATTCATCAACAATTTTAAAACGCTGTATTCATTCTATTTAAACTTTATTATCATGAATAAAATTGGATAACCCAAAAACCATTCCCATATTGAACCACTTTTGCATGCAGAGAAAGGAGGAGAGCACATTGTTGAATATGGTCTAACAGACTCTTGACCAAGCAAAGACCTATACTGTATAAAGTTAAAATTGTATTCTTCATTTTTTTTCATATTTAGTTTTCAATTAAATACATCCAGTCTTGATCACACAGTGTGACAGATCCCCCTGGTTTGGCAGTGCAGTGTGAAGGATCTGTGCACAACAAATCCACTTTCATTACAGGAAGTGGACAGAGGCCAGACCAGCCCTGACATAATTAATCTTCCCAATGCCAATAGAGTGTTACTTCCACACCTTTCTCCTTCTCGTCCCTTTCAGTTAGTAGCAGTGGAATCTCCCTCGACTCGTTCATTCCCACTTGGACAGACTCCCTCTTTCGCCTTCTGTATCTTACCGGAGTGCCAACACAGCTGCTAGTTATTAAGAAAAAGCTTTAGAGTTAATTAGTTGATTGATAGAGTTAATCCAATGTGAAAAATGCCAAAGGGATGAATATGTTTTATTACCACTGTATGTGTACTGTAGGCTGCACTGCAAGTACTACTCAGTGCACAAAACTTGCACGTGGTATTACCTTTAAATATGACATTTTTCATTATAAGTGAAAGCAGAGAATAAACAATTTTGAAAAACACCTGTTACCTTGTTACAGTACCTTGCTGTTGTAGTGTCAAACAAATGACAAAGCTCATGTGTCTGTGAAGCAGAAGTCCCTTTATTCATATGCATATGGAAGTCCGGCTTGCAACCACCAGACTTAAAAAATAAGTAGCTGAAGATGGTCCTTTATATCTTAAAACACAAAGAGTTACTATGACATATTCTAAACAAATGATAAAACAGCAACACTTGCCAATTAATTATATCTAAGTTGCAGACTAGACAACAGTTAGTTCTTTTCATATTCTGGAGGTACAGCCAGCTTACCAAATACATGCCACTTATCTTACTGACCAAGGACAGGCAGCATCTTTATATACATTTGAGCACAAAGCCTGCGTCAAGCCAGTAGACTGCATAGTTTGCAAAAACATACAAAAACAAGAAAATGATATTATTATCTCACGTCCCGGGCGTCTCTCTTATCTCTTCATTCTTCACTGTCTACAGGAATTTCACCTTCGATACAGTATCACCTCCCAGAGCTATCTTTAGTCTTACTGTACTTGTAGCAGTTCCATTCTATTGTTCTATTTCTTGTAGCTTCTGAGTGGTATTAGGCGGTCTGCACAAACACTGTAAGAGAAGAAAATCTGCTTTCCTTTATCCATCCATACCTAGGATGCACAAGGTATACAAAACTCTATGGTATTTTTTTATACTGTGATGATTTGCAGTTAGGAGATTGTAATGGATTAACTGGATCTAGAGCATTTAAACTGTTTTGGCCAGTAGAGGGCAGTGTAGTGACGTTCCAGAGACACAAAGAGAGAGCTAAAGAAGGTTTCACATTTGCAAGAGTGATAACTTTTAGTTGTTTCTCCTCTGACTCCTCAGTAAATAGGG
Source organism: Atractosteus spatula (assembly GCF_055471065.1). Taxonomy (NCBI): domain Eukaryota; kingdom Metazoa; phylum Chordata; class Actinopteri; order Semionotiformes; family Lepisosteidae; genus Atractosteus; species Atractosteus spatula. The sequence continues at coordinate 42,731,717 of NC_142712.1, read as the reverse complement.
TCAAAACGCAACAAGGAATTTCAAGTCTGGTGTCAGGTTAGACCAGCAACTCTGCATTGAGTGAACATGGAAGTTCATAGCAAGGTTCAGTCACATGGGGAGAGAAAATGAGAAAAGTTCAGTATAATATACAAACTACTGCTGTATCACTGTTTGAGAACCTGGCCAAACTGGATCAGTCAGTTCTAGGGAAAACAGCTACAGACAAAGTCAAGATGGGGAAGGCTGAAAACCACACACTTGGAATGGCCTCAGCCTTGTTCTGTATATTTCTGAAGTAACAGAGAAGGTTCTGTGCATACAGTATATCCACCAGACCACACTACCAAGCCTGGGGGCCTATCGCAGAGCAAAAATGAGAAGCATAGAACAATAAATATAACAATTGTACTTCATTGCAGATTTTACCATATGAAATTTTTTTTTAAATAATCCTTGAAGAAATGACTTGATAAGATTGTCTGATCAGTTAGATTTATATATTTATACAATGTTAATGTAATGACACAGCTGAAGATTTTCAGGACCCAAGTGCAAAAGATGATATTTTAGTCTGATTTACCATCATCATGAAAGACACTGTACATAGAAAAATGTCTCTTTCAACACTTTATTTTTGTACATGAATGTACCATTTGTAATTCTAATGAACTTTGTCATGTCGTTTATTTACCACTGTATGTTCAGTAAGATGCACTGCTGTCTCATCTGAATTGGACTCTTGAAACAGATTTCCTGCGACAAGACTGTCTGATCAGTGAGCTTCTACAGTATCTCCTCTCTTATATTTAAACATTCTTATGTTCTTACTTGAACAGCACACAGGGGATGAGGAAAGCATCTTTTACAGAGGAGAGATTGAATATATTTTTTCCGCTCATTCATTGAGCAATAGCTTAATTTCATTTAATTTAAATGAAACTGCCCAAAAACTCTTATTCTGTGTTGTAACAATAGTCATAGAAGAAATCTGTTAATCATCAAGATCAAAACTCTTCTAAACCCTCAGCGGATACCTACCATCCAACTGTCCTCACTCAACTCCTCTGTTTTTGTAGCCCAGGTAGGGGAACATCCACGCATTGCACAAACCAAGGAGAACTATCTTCTCCAATGCACGGAAAGTGAGAGACCTCCTGTTCTCCACTTCTTCGTGGAGCCCTTAGTGTAGAGTTCTTAATACCCACCTAATTTGGGTACCTGGATGCTTTTTTGAAAAACTGACATAAAAGGACAGTATTCAAATTAAACTAAATTTGATAAAAACAATGAATCCAACAAAATTTCCAAAATTTGTATGATCTATTGTTGACTTACTGTTGTCCTTCAACCTATACAGTATGCGACAGTGAGCATTTAGGCAGGTAGAAAGAATGTCATTAGCAGTTATGTTAAAAAAGTAAAGAATCTTAAACCTTAGATTTTTTAACACCCAAGAAATTGCCATGATTTCACCTAGACAGCGATGTGGTCATCTTTTTGACTTCTTTAATCACTAGCAGACTGTAACACAGACTCTGCAGTTAGAATTACTTCTTCGTCCACACTGTACCACTGACACCCCAGAACAGTAAATTTGAAATTGTTTCAGTTTTCTCAGAACATAAATCTATTAAAACCTTTTTTGCAATTATTATTGTGGAATCTTTCTTGAAATTAGGATTCCATTAATGATCTCAAACGCAGAATATCAGTGACTTAACAATGGATATTGTTGATAAACAATGGCGACTGAAGCGTGTAACTGTAACGCTGTGCGGTGTAGATTGAATGATGGACCCTATGTGGAGCTGTGGAGGCGAGTCAGGAGAGATTAAAGGTAAATCCAAAATGTAAAGTGGAGACGTAGTCAAGGACGAGTCCCGGGTTCGATACCAAAGATAATCCAGGAGGAGAAGGCACACAAATCCAAAACGCTAGGCGAGGTCAGAGGTTCGAGTATCCAAAAGCAAGAACAAGTAGTTATAAATGCGAGTGTTCAGTGAAACGGAGAAGGCTTAAGTGTGTGTGGAAGTGGAGGGTGTGTTAACAAGTGAGGCGCTCTGATTGGATGAAGGGATAGATTGGCGGTGTTTGCAGGGATTGCCTCCGGCTGGTGCTTGATTGGGGCGAGACGTTTGTGTGGAGGACTCCGATTAGCAGCCGGTGTGACAGTAACCTCATGCTTTCCTCCCATAACTACTAAACTGGAGTCTAGCTGTGTCAATGCACAACAGACATAAGCAATTGCGGACTGTCACAGGGACAGAAGGCAGAAGAGCAGGGGATCACACCTGGGACTGAAACATGATTGCTGATGTCAGGCAGCCCTGCCAGTGATACTCCTCACCCTGCAGCAATAAGTACTTCTTATCCCACATTGCACCCCATACACCCTGAGCTCCTGAGCGTAGGAACAGGCAAAGCATTAATATTTTATTTTCTGATTTTATCAATCAACTTTATTAATTTCTTATTAATTTTAGTTTGTTGAAAAACACATTTTATTATTACCCTCCCCCCCAAAATATAAGCAGACCACTTTAAGAGAAGCACCACAAGGATTGTTGACATCAACAGAATCAATATAGAAATGTCCAGTGTTATGATAAAATAGGTGAACATTATGAAAAACGACTGAACTGTAAATCAAATGTAAAGATAATAAAAATGCCTAGTCTGCTTCCGCTAGATCTGTTACATTGCATTATATTAAAGAGGACAATCCTCTGCTCAATGTGATACAAAAGCAATGTAGAGATTGAGTTTGAAAATATCTTTCTCAAAAGGTGGCTTTTTATAGATATAATGACATAAAAAATGTAATTATTCAACTGAAAAAAGCAAGTACCAGATCAAAATCATATTACTACAGTAATTTGATTAATTCGTTCAAGAAACTGAAACACTGCATTTATTTCTTTACACTTCACCTTTATTACCATGAATGAGCATGTCTACCCCAAACACCACAGGCACCCATATTGAAGCACTTTCTACACTGCTGCTGGGATTGGAGCTTCAAGGCTTCCTTCACTCTTTAGCTGTGTCTCTCTACAACTTAACAGAGCTTTGGAGTCTGAGTTCAGAGGATCACAGTTCTGTTTCTGCTTCTGATTGAGAGGCAAGTCCTGGGCATGGCGACACAACTGCTGCAGACGCTGGAGAGACAACAAGAACAGATGAGTTTGTTACAGACATCGGCTCAGGAGAAAAAACAAACTAGCACAGTTCAGGATAGAGCTCTCCAGTCACTAAAGAGATTGGAACAGTACCTGGCGTAGTGTCCCTGCTGTCCTGGTGAGTTTATACAGCATGACCAGAGGCACACAGGTGACAGAGGAGAGGGCAAAGAGCCAGCCCAGGACATATGCCCAGTCTGGATACACATAGGTGTTGTTGAACTTCAGAGGGGTATGCTTGACCAGAGAGAAGATGAAGATACCCTAAAGTAGAGAACAGACATCTGACTCAGCTTCACTGAAACAGCACAGGAGGACTAGAGAATATGCATTAAAATAAAGAATATACACTAGTATAACAATAGAAACTGCTTTATACAGGTGATGTTTAAGAAGAAGACTAAAAAAATACAATAGTAAAAGTAAAAGTAAAAGAAATTAACAAGAGCATACAGTTTTAAGCATGTTTAAGCAGAATGTAGGGTAATTAGACATGAGTTTTGAGCTGGGATTTGAAGACAGTCAAAATGTGTCTGCCTAACAGTGAATCTGAAGACCATGTTTGTCTCCTAGAAGATAAAAATAATAAAGAACAGGGCCCAAGACTGAATTCTGTGGCATATCATAATTGACTGGAGCCATGGGAGGACCAAGGAAAAGAAAATGCTGCTTGCCAGTCAGATAAGAGCATAAATCCAGTTAAAGCCAAGATAGACAAGAATGTTTGCAAGTGAATGATTTACTGTATTAAAAGCAGCATTAAGATCAAGGAACATAAGGATACTTATATCTTCTGAGTCAGACACAGTAAGTAAATCACTCACAACCCTGACAAGAGCAGTCTCAATGCAATGATTAAAGCAAACACTGGACTGAAATGGTTCAAACAAATCAGGAAATAGGAATGGTGAATTAGAAATCAGTCTATAGTTTATCATTTTATCAGAACACAAGCCTGTTTTTTTAATCTAGGAGTTTTGATTGATGCAGTCTTTAAGACAGTAGGTACCACACCCATGGGAAATGAACTGTTGATGACGTTGACAATTAACTGGCAGATGTCTGAGAGGCAAGCTTTCAGTAAAGTTGTAGGCATGGCATCTAGGCAACTAGTTTTTTTTGTAGCTGTTAATAATTATTGTATTCGAGATATAGGAGGATCTGGCAAAAAAGAGAACAGCTCTGTACACTTGCAGGTGTTCATTGTAAGCCTGAGTGTGAAACACTACGCCAGAGCTTTTGCTTAAGTGCTCCAGGTTCTCTTGTGAAGTTCAGGTTTACATAATGGAGAGAAGCTCTTGAAAGAAACAGAGCAAGTTTTAAGGGAGGCATATTTAACCAAAATACTAGTCAAAATACTGATATTAAAGTTACTTTCAAGGTTAGTTTGTGTAAAAAGTTCAAGAAGAAGTTGAAGACATGCTCTTACAGTGCACACAACTGGAGTGATGTAGCGCCAACAGTACCAAAACACAGCCAAAGGCCGATAGCCAATCATGTCCTCAATGTTGGCACAGAAGAGATCAGCTCCTGCATGAAACCCAGAGGTGAAGATCACCAGCTCAGTAATGACACAAATACAGATGAGCAAATGTATTTTGTAGTGCAGTCTGAATACATTGAGAGTTTTGTGTATTTTATCAGCATCTAATTTATCTCTACTAAGCTGCAGGAGTGAATCCTTGTAAAAGCAGTACTCAAATAAATCTCTGTTAGAATTATGGCAATGAAAACCCCCCACCATTAATAAGAATAAATAGAATAATAGTAATAAAGATTAACATTAACACCTACCATATACCCATCCAATACAAATAGTCTGAAATATGGCAACAAACAAGAGGCAGGCCCCATTGCAAGCATAGTAATCAACCAACTGGAAGATGTATATTCCACCCTGGAAAGACAGAGCAAAATTTGCCATTTAAATACATGTGAGGTGACAACTGTGATTTTACATTACGTACAGAGGTACAACTATGAATGTCTTCTTTTCGGCATTGTGCAGTGCCAACACTTACTGAAACTGTTGTTTCTAAGTTTCTTCATTCCCATGAGCTTCTTAGGCAAACCATTGCAGGTCTTGCTGATTAATTATCAGGCCCCTCAGCCCTTCAGTCCTCACCTCAGTGACCATGAGGAGCCCAAGCAGGAAGCAGACCACACAGAAGAGGAGCAGAAAGAGCTCCTGCCGGTATCCTCTCCGGAACACTGCAGGAAACATATCCACGATGGCCGTCATCACGGTTTCAGTGCCCACAAACTACAGAGAGCAAGATAACAGAGAGCACAGACACCTGGATCACTGAGTCAACTCACTACCAGAACACACAGTCCACAGAGCATGCAAACACAGGTTACCCCTTTGGATATAAAGTATTGTACTGATTCACAAGACGGTCTCACCTCTGTGTCTATTCCCAGCAGGAGGACCATGATGAAGAAACAGACAGCCCACAGCTGGGGTAGAGGCATCATGGCCACTGCCCTCGGGTACGTGATGAACGCCAGGCCAGGACCTGAACAACCAGACATGGGGGAGGCAGGGAGTGAAATCATTTCAATTATAGAAATCACAAACTAAATCTGAGAATGCACAGTTGAGTACAATTAAAATTAAATCTTTGTTAGTGAGCAGCTATATGAATATTTAAACCAATTATTCCTAAGGGTAAAAGTAAAGGTTTTCACAGAACAGTCCTGTAAGATTTACAGTTACAAAGCACACTCCAGTCAAAGGAGAACCAATGAGACAGTAGATGTGGACAGACTGTGGCTCACCAGACTCAGCAACCAGCGAGATGTCCACTCCCTGCTCGTACGCCATGAAGCCCAGCACAGAGAAGATGACAAATCCAGCCACAAAGCTGGTAGCGCTGTTCAGGAGGCACAGGTAGAAGGAGTCCCTGCATGAAGAGAGACCATGGTTACAATCATTTCATCACAACCACCACCCACCCTAGTGTGGAGCCTGAGAGACACTTGCTAACAGCAGGACCTATTGGTCTAGGCTGTACTGCATGTACTGATCACAGTTTGTACTCATAGGATACCAGGTTCAGCACAAAAATCCCATGAAGTGTTAACTGTACTGCAGTAAAATGTTGACAGCACCTACAAAATTTGTCAGTATGGAATGCTTTATTAATGGAAGAATTAACTCAACTCCCATAGAAAATGATAAATTACAAAGGTAAGAGTCCTTAAACAATGATTATGAAAAATGTCAGTTCATGATACTTTGCTGTCTACAGGAATTTCACTTTGATATCATTTTCCAGAGTTACCTTTCTCTTACCTGTAGCAGTTATTGTTGTATTTGTTGTAACTGCTGAGTCCTATTAGCAGTCCTGCACAAACACTGTAAGAGAAGAAAATCTGTGTCCCTGCATCCATCCATACCTAGGATTGACAGGAGCACAGGTTTACAAATCTGTATGGCAGCCACTTGACAGGTTAAAGGGTTAGTTTAATATACAGTATCAACTACACTGTGTGTTAGGCACTGGTATCATGTTTTGAGAATCTGGCCAAACTGGATCAGTTGGTTAGATCTTCTTGGGAACATGGTTAAACACCATGTGAATACTGGGAAAGCGGAGAACCTGGGATTTCATCTGGTCTCATCCCTGTTCTATACATCCTTGCAGTAATTTTGTGGATTTGTGTATAAATCTTCTGGACCACAGCAGTAGGACTTGGGGAACTGTCATTGAGATGCATATACTGTCAGTCTTTGAGATAATGATGTTATTGACATAATCATGGTTCCTACTTAGCATTCAACTACAGACTATGCAGACTAACAGTACAAGGCTCTGCTGTAGCCTCTGGAAATGTACTGTCAGAGGCATAGAACCAAAAATATCACAGTCTTAATTTAATGTAGACTTTATTAAATGAAAAACAAATTGCATTTTTACATACTTTGAAAATAGATTTTTGCAGTTTTATTCCACATGTTTCTCATGCTAGAGATATACATTACACATCGAAGGACCACCTGTGGGTCAGTGAGCCGTGTTACATCAGGGTAGAGGTAGAAGACCAGTCCATCAGCAGCTCCAGGCAGGGTGAGTCCTCGGACCAGCAGCGCCACCAGCATCACATAGGGGAAAGTGGGTGTGAAGTACACTATCTGAGGAGGCAGGAAACCATTGATATATGGACTATTAATTTCAGATCTGCATGTAATTTATAAAACTACCATATTAGAAAGTTAACCCTGTTTTTATACTTCAAATTGTAATCTTGAGAAAGTATCTTAAAAAACTAAGATGTCATGCAGTTCAAATACACAATCCTCACCTTCCCTGAGGACCTCACTCCCTTCCAGACAGAGAAGTAACAGAAGATCCAGGCCAGCAGGAGACACAGGGCCAGATCCCATCTCAGACTGCCCACCTCATCGATCCCACCAGAGATACCCAGCACCCTCCTGCTGCAGAGATGACAATGCACATTCAATATTATTGTAAACAAAACTTGCAAGTGCCTGTAATATAACGTTAGTGATGGGTTTGCCTAACGTACTTCCAGAACTGCATTACAGCAGAGGTGGCCCTTTCTGCCTCTGTCCAGTTGGAAGTGAGATTCTGCTTGTGAAACTCCACACAGGCATCTGAGATAACCAACGGAATGGAAGAAGTGTGTGACCTTGTGTGAAAGATAGCAAGAACTGGTGAGAGTGCAGAGAAAACGGAATCATTGCTCTGCTAATACACAAACATCTGAACTTTCGACTCCATTACTGGATGCCAGTTTCACTAACTCCAGTGTACTCACCCTGGGAAAAAAAACATCTGTGAAGGCTTCATTTTCAATGCACTGAGATTTGAAGTGAACACTTATTCTCAGTACCTGTGTTCCAGGTGTTTCTGCAGCTGTCCCAGGGCAGCTCTGAACTGAAGGAGGAGAACAGGTAGAATAAGGTCCAAGCCTGGATGATGATGTAAACAGTGCTGCTGTAGATCATGATCACCACAGTACAACAGCCAATGCCTGTAGAGACAGAATCAGGATTAGTCTATAGTAATTCCTGTCTTCTGATAGCTGATAATGGTGCTTAACACATCGGTGGGCATTTTATAAAATTCATGTTATTATCTCATATCTATTGTAATAAATTCACATATTGAAGATGATTACTTTTGGCAATTTGTGAATAATTTGAGACTTTCGCTCAGTGATATTTTAGTTTGATTTACTATCATCATGAAACACATCATACAGTGAAAATATCTCTTTCCACACTTTATTTTTGCATTCGAAAAAATGTCATTTGTAAATGTCATTCGTGTTGTCATTTAAACAACTTTCTAATATAGTTTGTATAAACATTTGTAGTCTAAACATTAAAATGCCCTGTTATTGTATCTGAACTAGATACTCTGATGTTCATAGGATCAAGCTGTTGAAACAGATTTCCCAGGAATCCTTCAAGAAATGTCTTGACATGACTGTCTGATCTGTCAGCTTCCAACAGTCAGATGGCCTCCTGTTGTTTTATAATATACTTATGTTCTCAGTTGCATTAGTAATTCCTTTCACTGTCTTAAAATATTGTTGAGTATGTTTTTCAAAATTCTGTTGTGATGAATTTTAATAATGATTGTGCAGGATAGTGTAATGCAGAAAAGCCGTAAAAATGAATTGAAACAAGAAGCTCACCTTCAAACAGGGGGCAGATCTTCCTCCAGCAGGTGACGCCCCCCTGGCTGGTGTACTGCCCCAGAGCCATCTCCAGCAGAAACAGGGGAAGTCCGCAGGTAAACAGGAACAGGACATAGGGGATGAGGAAGGCACCTTTTAAAAAAGAGAGGTTAAATATCACAAAAGATATCATCCCAAACTTATTAACTTTTTCCACACTGAACCTCTTTTTTAGTTCCATGTCTCCATGTAAAAAGGTAGTGGAGCTAGATAGGTCTAAATGCTTGGTGATTTATGATTATTGCCCCCTCTCACCTCCTCCGTTTTTGTAGCACAGGTAGGGGAACCTCCACACGTTGCCCAAACCAACAATATTTCCAGCTACAGCCAAGATGAACTCCCTCTTGTTTGCCCACTGGCCCCTCTCCTGGATCTTCTGCCCCTTCTGCACCAGCCTGATCCCCTGGACTGGGGGCTCATGCTGGGCTTCTGTCTGCAGTTCCCTGGCCATCCCAGCTGTAGCCCACTGAAATGATTCTGTCTAGAAGGATATGTGTGCTTTAGAGAACAATAGATTGGGACTGAGAGAACAGGAAAGTTTCAGATACTGAGGATCTAGCTCTAAACTACAGTATATAAGCTCTAAACATATTTAGAGTGATCAAAAATGATCCATATGAGGCTTTAATGAGCCAAGAAGATTTTTACAACTACAGGAAAGAACAGGCACTGTATGCTTTGATCAGAACAAAAATTGTATCAATCATTTTGTAACAAATTGGTGATTCAGAAAATAGAAAACAGAGGAGGATAAACAATAATCAAAATAAATAAATATAACCTCCAAATGTCAAAGATATACAGAAGTGCTTCGTATATATCATGCTGCAACTCACAACTGGCAACCCACTGAAGTGAAGCAGGTGTGAGCCTGGTCAGCACCTGGATGGGATACCTCCTGGGAAAAACTAAGGTTGCTGCTGGAAGAGGTGTTAGTGGGACCAGCAGGGGGCACTCACCCTGTGGCCCATGTGGGTCCTAATGCCCCAGTATAGTGACGGGGACACTATATTGTAAACAAGTGCCGTCCTTCAGATGAGATGTAAAAGCGAGGTCCTGACTCTCTGTGGTCATTAGACAACCCAGGGTGTTTCTCGAAAAGAGTAGGGGTGTTATCCTGGTGTCCTGGCCAAATTTCCCATTGGCTTTACCAATCATTGCCTCCTAATAATTCCCATCTACTAATTGGCTTCATTACTTTGTTCTCCTCTCCACTGATAGTGTGGTGAGTGTTCTGGTGCACTATAGCTGCCGTTGCATCATCCAGGTGAATGCTACACATTGGTGGTGGTGGAGAGGAGTCCCCATTACTTGAAAAGTGCTTTGAGTGGATTGTCCAGAAAAGCGCTATATAAATGTAAGTAATTATTATTATTATTATAGTTTGAGAGACCCATGTTCTTTATTCACTGGCTGAGCTTTGGCAAAAGCATAATAAATGAGAGGCAAACAGGAGAAGCAAATAATTATGAACAATAACCCAACTAGTTAGCTCCCAGCATACAAGATATGCCAGTTACAAAACAGGACATCTCAAAGGCCCTGGAGGCCCCAAACTGAATGGGAAGCAGAGACTAAAATGAACTCAAGAAATAAAGTTCAAGATATTCAAATTAGATGAGATTTGATTTAAATCCTATCAGACTAAAATACTTGATATATCTTGTTTGATTGTTATCCTAGAATCTCAGGTGACAAGGTGGGCTTACACCCTAGAAGGGATGCCAGATGCCAGGCTCACAGACACTGGATGTGGAGACAGCTAACCAAGCCAGCAGGACGTCAGGTGGTGTGAGGAAGCCACTGTGTGAGAGCAAGTGTAGGACCTCAGGCTCATCTTTATCACTGTGGCACCACTGAGTTTTCACACAGATCTTTACTTAGCAGGTTAGTGTGTGGTGTGGAATCAACTTACTGTATATACCAAGATATACAGGAAAAATTAAAATTTAAACTTCTTTCTAACTTGTTTTTAAATCATGTTTATCAAAACGACAAGGATAAATAAAAACGAATGTGAAATGTGCAGGTCAATAAAAGCAAATGGATTTAGATACATTTTCCCCAGAATATTTTGTAAGAATATTTGATTAATCATAGACTGTCCTTGGAAAAGCTAAACAAAGACACAGGGAAGAAAAGCACCTCTGTACCCCATTCTGGGAACTTGAAATTAATGATGAAAAAAGGACGTCAACAAACTGTTTTTCATTTTAGTCAGTAATGACAATCACTCACAAAAATAATCCACAATGATGATGAAGAAAACTCAATTGCTTTGCTATGTTGAGTAAATTAAGACAAGACAAAATCACCTGTTTGACTAAAAGTCAGAAAATTAATTTTGTCACATGAGGTTCAACATTCGTACATTTACCTTCTGTCTGGCAAATAGCAGTAATGGGTATCTTGGGGCTGCAAGGTGACTCTTAAGCGTGGTAATTGGGAAGTACCGTGATGAGCTGTTTGTATTCCTTTTCTCTTTGTTTTCTATTGATCCTCACTTCCTGCCAGTCTTATCTGCACTCCTGAATCATAAACCCTTTTTGTGTGTTCATTGATGGGCACCTAGATAAACAATGAGATTCAATGCTGTACTGATTAGATTATTGTCAGAGCCTTGTTCTACAAAAGATTTCACTATCTTATCCATTTGATTGTTTTATCAACAGATTATTAGAAGCAAGGTACTGTAGCTTACTACAAGAGAATTAAATAACAATAATTTGATTGAATATAAAGCTAAAGATAGTGTTGACATAGATCACAGACTTGATCTTTAAAGCCCCATAAAGCCAATACCAGTAAACAAAAAGATTTTACTCTCCTGGATCCTAGTGTCCCTTAATTGATGTCCATTTAACACAACTGGTTTGTATCAGGAAAAGATGAACAAAAGTGATCACTTCCAGCTCATTTGCTGAAGCTCTTCAAGAATGTAAATTCAGGGTCTCTTTGGATTTTCTTTTTATCATAAGGTACAGTACCTTGCTGTCTCCAGGAATTTCACCTTTGATACAGTATCACTTCCCACAGCTACTTTTAGTCTTACTGTACCTGTAGCAGTTCCATTCTTTCTTGTTCTATTTGTTGTAGCTTCTGAGTGGTATTAGGAGGTCTGCACAAAAATACAACAGTAAAATTAAAAAAATAACAAGAGCATACAGTTTTAAGCATGTTTTAAGCAGAATGTAGGGCAATCAGACATGAGTTTTGAGCTGGGATTTGAAGACAGTCAAAATGTGTCTGCCTAACAGTGAATCTGAAGACCATGTTTGTCTCCTAGAGGATACAAATAAGAAAGAACTGGGCCCAAGACTGAATTCTGTGGCATATCATAATTGACTGGAGCCATCGGGGAATCATGAGGACCAAGAAAAAGAAAATGCTGCTTGCCAGTCAGATTAGAGCATAATATCCAGTTAAAGCCAAGATAGACAAGAATGTTTGCAAGTGTTTGAGCAACACTGAATGATTTACTGTATTAAGAGCAGCACTAAGATCAAGGAACATAAGGATACTTATATCGTCTGAGTCAGACACAGTAAGAAAATCACTCACAACCCTGACAAGAGCAGTCTCAATGCTATGAGTAAAGCAAACACTGGACTGAAATGGTTCAAACAAATCAGGAAATAGGAATGGTGAATTAGAAATCAGTCTATAGTTAATAATTTTATCAGAACACAAGTCTGTTATTTTTTAATCTAGGAGTTTTGATTGAAGCAATCTTTAAGACAGTAGGTACCACACCTATGGGAAATGAACTGTTGATGACGTTGACAATTAACTGGCAGATGTCTGAGAGGCAAGCTTTCAGTAAAGTGGAAGGGATGGCATCTAGGCAACTAGTGTTTTTTTTTTTTTAGTTGTTAATAATTTTTCTAAGTTGAACTAAATTAACTGAGATAAAATCAGAAAAATCTGGTACAGAGGAAAAGCAAACTGAAAAACTATAGCTGAAATAATTTCCAAATTTAGTACAAAGCTAAGGCTTGATTCAGATAATTGTAGATTTGTGATTTGAACTGCAAAAAATATGACAGAGGTCAGGGGTTTAAGAAACAGCAGAGCTGCAAGGGGGTTTAATAAGCTTGTTACTAACACAGATGAGCACTTTATGATTTCCAAGTACAGTGCCTATTGTATGCGAGATATAGGAGGATCTGGTGGATACTAGAGCAGCTCTGTACACTTGCAGGTGTTCATTGTAAGCCTCAGTGTGAAACACTAGGCCAGAGCGTTTGCTTAAGTGCTCCAGGTGCTGTTGAGTTAGTTTCAAATTGTGAAGTTCAGGTTTACATAATGGAGAGAAGCTCTTGAAGGAAACAAAGCAAGTTTTAAGGGAAGCATATTTATCCAAAATACTAGTCAAAATACTGATGTTAAAGTTACTTTCAGTTTGTGAAGGAAAGTAAGGTCAGTTAGTGTAAAAAGTTCAGGAAGAAGTTAAAAACATGCTCTTACAGTGCACACAGCTGGAGTGATGTAGCGCCAACAGTACCAAAACACAGCCAAAGGTCAATAGCCAATCATGTCTTCAATGTTGGCACAGAAGAGATCAGATCCTGCATGAAACCAAGAGGTGAAAATCACCAACTCAGTAATGACACAATCACATATGAGCAAATGTATTTTGTGGTGCAGTCTGAATACATTGAGAGTTTTGGGTATTTTATCAGCACGTAATTTATCTGTACTAAGCTGCCGGAGTGAATGCTTGTAAAAGCAGTACTCAAATAAAACTCTGTTAGAATGATGGCAAATATTGGAAGGACACTGATACTGACCCATGAAAACTCACCATATACCCATCCAATACAAATAGTCTGAAATATGGCAACAAACAAGAGGCAAGCCCCATTGCAAGCATAGTAATCAACCAACTGGAAGATGTATATTCCACCCTGGAGAGACAGAGAAAATGTTGTTATTTAAATACATGTGAGGTGACTACTGTGATTTTACATAATGTACAGAGGTACAACTCTGAATGTCTTCTCCTTGGCATGGTGCAGTGCCAACACCTACTGAAACTGTTGTTTCTAAGTTTCTTCATTCCCATGAGCTTCTTAGGCAAATCTGCTGACCCTCAATTCAAACCAGACCATTGCAGGTCTTGCTGATTGATTATCAGGCCCCTCAGACCTTCAGTCCTCACCTCAGTGACCATGAGGAGCCCAAGCAGGAAGCAGACCATACCGAAGAGGAGCAGAAGGAGCTCCTGCTGGTATCCTCTCCGGAACACTGCAGGAAACAGATCCACGATGGCCGTCATCACGGTTTCAATGCCCACAAACTGCAGAGAGCAAGACAACAGAGACCACAGTCAAATTCCATTATTCCATTGTCTTTTACCCTGTGGGCATACTGCATGTAATATGGACTAATAACATGGCCTCACCTCTGTGTCCAGTCCCAACAGGATAATCATGATTAAGAAGAAGAAGGCCCAGAGCTGAGGAAGAGGCATCATGGCCAGTGCCCTCGGGTACGTAATGAACACCAGGCCAGGACCTGCACAGTCAGACAGAGATAGAAGACCAGCCCATCAGCAGCTCCAGGCAGGGTGAGTCCTCTAACCAGCAGCAACAACAGCATCACATAGGGGAAAGTGGCTGTGAAGTACACCACCTGAAGCCATAGACATACAGAGCAATTTAATTGTTTACATTTACACTACATGGGGTCAGAAGAACTTTCTGGTCTACCACTCACCTTCAGCAAAATATAAAAGGTTTATTTTAATCATAAATCATTTTAAAAAATGACGTACAGTAATATGTTTCTTCACAAAAATGATCCTTTGTGATTGACATCCTCTTCAGTCAGCCTGCCTAAATTGTAAGAAAAGAGTTTCTTAGCCTATGAAATTGCATTGACTGGCTAAAACAACTGAATCACTTTAAATATCAACAGAAAGTTTTGAGGAGACTTGATTCAGGAATTCAAGATCATTGAACATATTATATCACACCAAAGGACTCATCCAAGATTACACAAAAGTAACCCACATGGAAGTGTATTTAAAACTGAGAATCAGAGGCACTGTTCAACACAAGCTACCCAACAATGTTGAAGCCAATACCTTGGCTTCCTTCAAGAAATGTCTGGATGTGGCCCTTTATTTTAAAAATCTCTAGCAACCAAACGTCTTAAATGGGCCAAATATTACCTTCAAATTTTGATTCTTTATGTTCCATTGTACCACAAAGACAATTATATCCAACAAACAATTGACTAGATGTAATGAAAATTCGTTCATCAGCACAGAGCAAAAGTCACCCCAACAGCAACAGTGTCTCACCTCCCCTGTGGACCTCACTCAGTTCCAGACAGAAAAGTAACAGATGGTCCAGGCCAGCAGGAGACACAGGGCCAGATCCCGTCTCAGACTGCCCACCTCACCGATCCCACCAGAGATACTCAGCACCCTCCTGCTGTGGAGATCAGGACACAGGCATTATTTCATTGGAAAATAAGCACACAGTATGTGATTGTGTGTGTAGAGGTGTGAGGGTTTCTAACCTACTTCCAAAACCCCATTACAGCAGAGGTTGTGCTTTCTAAATCTGTCCAGTTGGAAGTGAGATTCTGCTTGTCAAAGTCCAAGCAGGAATCTGTCAGAAGACCAACAGAATGGAAGAAGTGTGTGATCTTGTGTGGAAGACAGCAAGAACTGGTGAGAGTGCAGAGAGAACAGGATCATAACTCTGCTAAAACAGCAACTTTTGAACTCTCAGTTTCATCACTGGATGACAGTTTCACTAACACCGGTGCACTTAACCAGTGTAAAAGAGTATCTCTGGACCCTTCTTTTTCAAATGCATTGAGGTTTCAGTGGGTCTTGTAATGAGCTTCTGCGCTCGAGTACCTGTGGCCCAGGGCAGCTCAGAGCTGAAGGAGGAGAACAGGTAGAAAAAGGCCCAGGCCAAGATGATAATGTAAATGATACTGCTGTAGGTCATGATCACCATAGTAGAACAGCCAATGCCTGCAGAGACAGAATCATGACTTGGGATGCATTCTTTTTCGATGTAGCATTTTTCCTCCTGTCAGCTTATAATGCTGCTGAACACAACATTGGGCAATTGGTCTATTGAGGTTAGTCTTATTATTTCATTATTATTTATTATTACTGCTACTTCTACATAACACATCGTTGGGCATTTTATAAAATGCTAAAAAAATGCCCTATTTGAAAATTTAATGTCACACTGTGTTGTGGTACACTGTTCTTGCTTTTTCACACTGTTTTATGTTATAATGGTATTTTACTATTATGTCAGTAAAGGAACAGTGTGCCTTTAAAAGGCCTTTGTGTGGTAATAATGAGGGAGGAGCTTCCATACTAAAAGGACGATGCTGAGGCCAGGATTAGTCTCTTGCAGAGCTCTGAGGAGATGGATGGGCTGTTACTCCTGCATTGTCCCTTTCCTGGGAATTTAGACTAGTGCTGAATTTGGAGTGAATTCAGTGTTCCAGTGTTCCTGTTGTCACCAAACCAGTTCAAATGAATTAAGGGTAACCATCTTGTGCAGTGATAAAACTGTTCTTGATTCCAAAGGAAGATGTGTCCTGTATTTTTTTTTTTCATAACAAGCACAGAAACTCCACTTCTGAGAAGGGACACTTATTGAAGAATGATACTTTGTGCAGTGTCAGAATAACGTGCTACCTGAGACACTGTTCTCAAAATAATAGTCAAATTTACCATACTAATTTTAAATATTATTTCCCAGTATTTTCCTGCTTGAATATAACAATCACAAAAATATCTTATTTCTTTTTTTTATTTTTAATTTTAGAGAAAAAAACAAAACCATTTTACATATAAACCACCATTATTCAGCCTTACATCACAGGCAAAAATTCCTGTTTGTTCCCACAAATCATCTATTTCTAATTATCTCAAGTTTATGACACCGTAATCTCTTCTGAACTGGACAGGTTATTCACAAACTCAGGTCTGGAACAAACTGCCAAGTCAAGATGTTTATCTGGATTCTCTTTGAATTGTTAAGGAAACAGCTTCTTAACTTCTGTAACCGTTCCTATAGTCTAAATGAATCAGTCAGTAATAGTTTCCTGTTTCTTTCTGGGGAGAAATGATACCCTTGTGGAAGTTTTAAATGTAGTAAACAATGAAGTAACGTCTTACAAATTAGCTGTAATGATGGTTCATTGAGTGTGTGCAAAACAGTTATTCAAATGAATGGAAACAAGAAGCTCACCTTCAAACAGGGGACAGATCTTCCTCCAGCAGGTGATGCCCCCCTGGCTAGTGTACTGCCCCAGAGCCGTCTCCAGCAGGAACAGGGGGATCCCACAGGTCAACAAGAACAGGATGTAGGGGATGAGGAAGGCACCTTTTACAAAGGAGAGATTAAAACTTGGAAAATACATTATGTTGAACTATATTAACACTTTGCCTTTCCCAGTGTTAATTTCCAAAGTCAATGCCACATTGTTCACTGAAACAGATTAATATTGTTAGGGATTTAGGATTTTAAAAAATCTACACATCCAACGACCAAAATATTAATTTCCTTTAATTGAAATTTAAACTTTGATTAAAATATACTCTTCATGATTATATCAATTGCCCCTAACCCTGCAGCCAAAGGTACATTTTACCCCACAGTTCACTGCTAACACATTAAGCGCTAGAGCAGGCCAAGCTTCAATATCATGTGTCATTATTTTCTAAATTGAATTAAATTTCTGTTTTTATTCATTGTTGGTTTCCCAAAAACTCAACAAACAAAATGTTACAGGTACAGTATGTCCTTACGCTATCTACTGTATCTATTTAAATCAGACTGCTGCAATAGAAGCATGATAAGAGTTTGACGACATTAGCAGCAGCAACAAAGTTTTGCATACTGAGGAATGGGTGTTCTGTTATTTTATTATGTGCTCTCCTGGCAGGGAAAGATGATTTACAAACCAAATGTAAATTAGAGAATAAAAAACACACAAGAATCAATATTGAATTCCATTGAGAAGTTTCCAACAATATATTGTTGGAAATAAGGGGTTACAAATATGGTGAAATATCAGAAATAACTTAATGTGTTAGTCAATAAGTAAATTTAAAAATCATAAAAACCCAATGTGTAACAGATTATTGCCAAAAATATACATGAGCTGTGGTTTTAGTAACAGACAATTGAGTTTTCTGTTTTCTGGCACAGCTTAGGTGAAAAGAGTAGTAATTCAGGACCTCTAGGATAAACTGTATTGTTATTTGCAAATAATGACAATATACTGTACGTAGTAAACATCACACAAAATAAACATACAACACACAAGTTACGCTCTGTACAAACTTATCAACAAGGCATGCAAAGGCCCACATCCTTACCACCCAGAAACACTCCAGACTGCTACCAAGCATTCAACTCTTATATAAGGCCAAAATAAGATAAAGTTAAATCATTTAAACTAAACCGAACACAACCTGAAGTTAAGTCTCCCCCTGTAAACCTGGATGCTACAAAGTACAGTAAATGGGAACCTTTCTCCCTATTATAAAAAATCCACCAACTAACCAGGAGAGGCTTTTTTTAACCGAGGGATTCTTTACACAATGATACATTTGTCTAAAAACAACAGAAAAACAATCTCTCCTTATAAGGTTTAAATACTTAACTCAAATCTAGTCATTATGTGTGGTATGATCTGGACAAAGAGTTCATGCCTTCTGTCTTTATGTCTCTTCCCATGCTTTCTTGTCTCCTTTCCTTCTCCTGTGTGGCTTTCTGTTCCCTCTTTCTGTTCCTGCTGGTTTTATGCTGTGTTCCTAAACTGTTGATATCAGTCTTAATGATTTATCAAGAACTTAAATAAGGTAAACCAAGGTAAACTTTACGATTGCTTTGATCACTGAATCAATGACCCCTACATCTCAGCAACTACAGTATCTCCTTGCTTTGAAGCTCTAGGGAACTGGAAATGATGACAGTAGCTAAGTGTTACCCATTGTATCTAGATTCTTAAAGACACTTCAATAGTCACAATAGATGTACAGTAACAATATTGAAGGAAAAAGGTTTGACTCTTGCAATAATGGAAAGTTTCAGCTCAGTGTGAAGTGAGTGTAATCCAGAGATGGAGCTTGAAAACTTCTTTCTCAAATAGGCAGGTCCTGGGCATGGTGACACAGCTGGTGGAAATGCTGGAGAAACATCAAGAACAAATGAGTTTGTTACAAACATTGGCTCAAGAGATGGAATAAACTGTCACAGGTCACGATATAGCTTTCCAGTCACTAAAGTGGGAGGAGCAGTACCTGGTGTAGTATCACAGAATTCACTGAGAGTTTTGTGTGCTGACAAATAGTCTTCATGATTACTATTTACCAGGGAAGAATCAAGGAAGAATCATTTTCAAATGCAAACACACCAGAACTGAACAAATAAAATAAAATGCAAAAAGTGGTACCTGTCTATTTTTTTGTGAAGCCCAGTAAAGAGACATTCTCCAGTCACAGTCAGAGGTGTGGAATAATGAGCCACTCTCTTTCAGCACTAGGAGAATCAGGAAATACTGTCCATTAGCTCATAGGCTCCACCTGCAGTGCTTCCTGTACAGCTCTAGAGACTCATTCAACTGATGTAATCATGAAGGTTATATACAGTACAGTTCTGACAGACATGTGGCACAAGATGCCAAGGTAAGGACAACACAGTTGTCAATTAACAGGCCTTAATTTGTACCATCTTGATTGATTCTGTATGACTACTGTAATGTTGCGGCTGGTGATTTGTCAGAACGCAAGCACAAGAGACTAGAGAGTGAAAAGCAAAAGGTGATAACGAAATAATTTATTACTGGCCGGCGGGCCTTAATCACCTCAAGATAACTGGATTACTTTTGGCTAACTGGATTCCGAATGAAATGAGGCTACTAAACATAGCCCGTGTATCAGAAAAAGGGAGTGTTAGGTACTGAAAGAAACCAAATAGCGAGAACCCTGAAAAGGAAACCAAACGGGCTTAAAAGAGCAGCCCTCAGGAGTGCCAGGTGTGCAGGTCAGCAAAGTTGAGGGTCAACGTGGTGAAAAAAATAAGTGTGGAATAGAGCAAGGACCAGAATCTGAGACTAGTGCATCAGGCAATGTACAGATAAGGCTAGGAGCTAAGGAAGGTGTGCTAGGCTGGAGCTGAGGCTGCTGTGGATCTTCATGATGCTGAGAGCTGGCTGGAAGCTGAAGCACAGTCTTGAAGCTGAAATTGCTATCAAACACAGTCCGCTGGTCAGAAACAGGGAGCCTCGTGTACGGGAAAAAACGAATGGCAAGTCCCCTGGGAAAGGAGCCTGACGAATTTGAAGGGCAGACTAGAGGCCGCTAAGACTGCTGTGCAGAACAGAGCTTTGGCTGAAGACGGTTATGACTGCTGCACAGAGCAAAGCACTGGCTGGAGGCCGCTGAGACTGCTGTGCAGAGTGAAGGCTGGAGGCTGCTGAGACTGCTGTGCAAAGCAAAGCTCTGGCTGCAGGCCGCTGAGACTACTTTATTTTAATTTCTTCAAAAACACAACAAATACTTTATTTCATCATTACCCTTTCAGAATATATAGATCACACTGCTGCAACAGAGGTACAACAAGACTTTGAACACATCAGCAGCAGAAAATATCCAGTGTTGCATAGCAAGAAATGGGGGTTCCGTTATTATGTTTTCTTTTGGCAGGAACAGTGAGTATCAGCTTGTGAAGGAAGAAGAAAGGACTGATTTAAAAACCAAATGGAATTTAGAGAATTAAAAGCAACTGAGTTTATTGCATGCAAGAAACAATAAGACTAAGGTACTGTAAATAGGTACAAAACTTCCAGTTTATATAGCAAATTTCAGCCGCTTCTGACACAAATTGTTACCATGGTAATGGGGGGGGCACCTGTGTTTGAACATTCCCAAGACCTTGAAAACTTTTAATGGTCGGTTTTATCTTTCCTTAGTTAGGGAGTCTCTATCTTGCACTTGGAATTTCATATCAATTATCTCCCATCCCTGCCATAACTCAAAGGTGCCTGAGCATGGAATGTCTTGTGAAGATGTCTTTGTGCAGAAAGAAATCAGTTAACCCCTTTTTCACATCTTATATCTTTCTTCACAGACAATAAATTATATTACAACACTTTATTCATTACATTTTCCGTTTTTAGAATGAATGAACGTGTCTACCTCAAACACCACAGGTACCCATATTAAACCACTTTCTACACTGCTGCTGTGTTAACAGACAGAGGCTGCTGGGATTGGAGCTTCAATGCTCCCGTCACTCTTCAGCTGTTTCTCCCTACAACTCAACAGAGCGCTGGAGTCTGAGTTCACAGGGTCACAGCTCTGTTTCTGCTTCTGGCTGAGAGGCAGGTCCTGGGCATGGCTACACAGCAGGTGCAAACGCTGCAGAGACACCAAGAATAGACAAAGTTTATTACAGACCTCTGCTCAGGAGGAGAAATAAACTGACACAGTTCAGGATATAGCTTGCCAGACAGAGGTTGGAGCAGTACCTGGTGTAGTGTCCCTGCAGTCCTTGTGAGTTTATACAGCATGACCAGAGGCACACAGGTGACAGAGGAGAGGACAAAGAGCCAGCCCAGGACATACGCCCAGTCTGGATACACATAGGTGTTGTTGAACTTCAGTGGGGTGTACTTGACCAGGGAGAAGATGAAGATGCACTGAAGGAGAGATAACATACAACTGACTCAGCACCACTAAGACAAGAGAGGAGCACTGGTACGGATTTATTAAAACACAGAATATCATATTGCAAAATATATTTTTTTTCACAGGTGAAGTTAATTTGAAGTTCGAGAGATGCGCTTACAGTGCACACAGCTGGAGTGATGTAGAGCCAGCAGTATCGAAATGCAGCTAAAGGCCGATAGCCACTCATGTCCTCAATGTTGGCATATAAGAGATCAGCTCCTGTATGAAATCCAGAGGTCAAGAGAAGAAGCTCAGTAATGACACAATTACAAATGACATACAGATTTTGTAGTGCTATCTGAATTCACTGACAGTTTTGTGTATTTTGTGTGTTCCAGAGGTCAATTGGTATTTATCAATAATAATATCAATAATATCTGTTGATTTTCACTAAGCTGTAGACATGAAAGCTTCCTTGATATTGCCCATGTAAAGTCTACGAAGATGATGATACAGATGCTGAATAATAGTAATAAAGACATGAACACCTACCATATACCCATCCGATACAAATGGTCTGAAATATGGCAACAAAGAAAATGCAGGCCCCACTGCAAGCATAGTAATCAAGCAAATGGAAAATGTATATTCCACCCTGAAGAGACAGAAACAATATTGCTATTTAAACAAATGTTGTGACAACTGTGATTTGACATAGAGAGGAGCAGCTCTCAATGTACTGTATTCTTCTTGGCATGTTGTATTACAACACCTTCCTGAAGCTCTTATTTTAAGTGTGCTGTGTTGGATTTTCTTCAACTATGCGGGCTATTCAGATGAATCGGTTGATCGCTTAATTCAAACAAGCCCATTGCAGGTTTTGTTGATCGACTATCGGGCCCCTCAGCCCTCTTGTCCTCACCTCAGTGACCATGAGGAGGCCGAGTAGGAAGCAGACCACACTGAAGAGGAGCAGAAGGAGCTCCCTCCTGTATCCTCTCCGGAACACCAAAGGGAACAAATCCACAATGGCTGTCATCACGGTTTCAGTGCCCACAAACTGCAAAGACAAGAGAGAGCACAGACACCTGGATCACTGAGATAATGACATACAGTAGCCCATAGTGCATGCAAACACAAGTTACACCAGTGGATAAATACAGTACTGTATGAACTCATAACATG
This sequence comes from Atractosteus spatula, assembly GCF_055471065.1. Classification (NCBI taxonomy): domain Eukaryota; kingdom Metazoa; phylum Chordata; class Actinopteri; order Semionotiformes; family Lepisosteidae; genus Atractosteus; species Atractosteus spatula. The sequence continues at coordinate 42,708,995 of NC_142712.1, read as the reverse complement.
GTCTCACCTGTGTGTCCAGTCCCAACAGGATGATCATGATGAAGAAGCAGGTGGCCCAGAGCTGGGGAAGTGGCATCATGGTCACTGCTTTTGGATACGCAATGAATGCCAGGCCAGGACCTGCACAACCAGACACAGGCTGATTCAGGGAGTAACACAAACTCTTGAAACCATTTCAGTTATGGAAGGCTCTAAATGCAGAATAGAGCACCACCACAGAAATGTTCTGGCCAGGTATCATTTACAATATTAAACCTGGGACAAACCCATCCATAGGGTAAAGGAATTGGTTTTCACAGGACAGCCCTCTAAGATTTAATTTTACATAGACGCTCCAGTTAGAGAAAAACCAGGGTAACAGATACAGTAGCAGGTGTGAACAGACTGCAGCTCACCAGACTCGGCCACCAGCGAGATGTCCACTCCCTGCTCGTACGCCATGAAGCCCAACACAGAGAAGATGGCAAATCCAGCCACAAAGCTGGTACCACTGTTTAGGAGGCACAGGTAGAAGGAGTCCCTGTATGAAGAGAGACCATGGTGTCATTTAATCTCAATCCCCAGCTACCAAGTGTGGAGACTGAAAGACACTTTTTTAAAGCAGGACCTACAGGTATAGGTCTAGAATGTTCTACATGTATTGCTCTCCATTTTTACTCAAAGGATAACAGGTTCAGCACAAAAAATGCATGTGGTGATACCTTTAATAGTTAATGAATGGAGAAAATTTTTCAACAATGGTTTTAATTATTTTAATAATTTTATTATTTCTTAAATTCAATGGTTTACGAATAGTGGTAGTAACACTATAAGATGTATTAAATTTTATGCAAAATAATGAATTAAACAGTGCATTTTAAAATGATCAATTTATACAGTTTGAAGTTTACAGGAATTTCACTTTGATATCATTTTCCAGAGTTACCTTTCTCTTACCTGTAGCAGTTATTGTTGTATTTGTTGTAACTGCTGAGTGCTATTAGCAGTCCTGCACAAACACTGTAAGAGAAGAAAATCTGTGTCCCCGCATCCATCCATACCTAGGATAGACAGGAGCACAGGGTATAGAAAACTGTATGGGACACTTATTGACATACTTTAATAATGTGAGTTTTGAAGCCATATTACCACATGATAATTAAATTTAAATACTGAAATAATCACAATGTTGCATTCAGTTCTTTCTTATTTATCATTTAGTTATGTTTACAGTAGATGAGGGCTTCTGAGCCTTTACATATAAAGCAGCAAACAAGAGGATATCTTGAGTTTAATGTGCACAATATATGAAAAGACAGACATTAGGTCTCACTGGCTGGGAGTAGACACCTCAGAACGTTTGTTCCACATGTTTCTCATGATAGAGATACATATTAATGTTGAAGGCCTGTGCATCACCTGTGGGTCAGTGAGCCGTGTTACATCAGGGTAGAGGTAGAAGACCAGCCCATCAGAAGCTCCAGGCAGAGTGAGTCCTCGGACCAACAGTACCACCAGCATCACATAGGGGAAAGTGGCTGTGAAGTACACCACCTGAGAGGGCAGGGAAACCATTGATATATAGAGGGTTCATTTCAAATCTGCAACTAGCCAACAGCCATGTCACCCTGCAACTTACAATTGGCAACCCACTGAAGCTAAGCAGGTGTGAGCCTGGTCAGTACCTGGATGGGAGACCTCCTGGGGAAAAACTAAGGTTGCTGCTGGAAGAGGTGTTAGTGCTCACCCTGTGGTCCATGTGGGTCCTAATGCCCCAGTATAGTGACGGGGACACTATGCTGTAAACAAGCGCTGTCTTTCGGATGAGATGTAAAACCGAGGTCCTGACTCTCTGTGGTCATTAAAAATCCCAGGGTGTTTCTCGAAAAGAGTAGGGGTGTAACCCCGGCGTCCTGGACAAATTTCCCATGCCTCCTAATAATCCCTCTCTATGAATTGGCTACATTACTTTGTTCTCCTCCCCCCCCGACTCCGACGGCAGGTGGAGCGACGTGCTGGTTGGAGTATTCTCGGACGTATTTAATGGCAACGTCAGCTCAAAGATTTGGTTCAAACCAGCAAATGGAGACGGCCGACAAGCGGATCCTGTTGATGCGGGATTAACGCTAGGATGAGAGAGATTTCAAATCTGCAACTAATTCATTAAATTACCATGTTAGCAAGTCCGGCTTTTTATACTTCAAACTACAATCTTGAGAAAATATCAGAAGAAACTATGACATTATGCAGGTCAAATGCAAAATCCTCACCTTCCCAGTGGACTTCACTCCCTTCCAGACAGAAAAGTAACAGATAATCCAGGCCAGCAGGAGACACAGGGCCAGTTCCCATCTCAGACTGCCCACCTCATCGATCCCACTAGAGATACCCAGCACCCTCCTGCTGTAGGGATGATGATGCACATTTCATATTATAGTAATTAAGCATTGTACTGTATGTGCCTGTAATATCACTTTAGAGATAGGTACAGTATGCCTAACGTACTTCCAGAACTCCATTACAGCAGAGGTGGTCTTTTCTGCATCTGTCCAGTTGGAAGTGAGATTCTGCTTGTCAAACTCCACACAGGAATCTATCAGAATTCCAACAGAATAGAAGACGTGTGTGACCTTGTGTGGAAGATGGCAAGGACTGGTGAGAGTGCAGAAAGAACAGGATCAAAACTCTGCTAATACAGGAACTACTGAACTATCAGCTCCAAGACAGGATGACAGTTTTACTAACACCAGTGTGCTCAGCCAAAGAAAAAGAGTATCTCTGGACCCTTCTTTAACAATGCACTGATTGTTCATCAGGGGCTGCTAGTGAACTCCTTTGCTCCAGTACCTGTGTTCCAGGAGTTTCTGCAGCTGGCCCAGGGCAGCTCAGAGCTGAAGGAGGAGAACAGGTAGAAGAAGGCCCAGGCCTGGATGATGATGTAAACAATGACATTGTAGATCATGATCACCACGGTGCAAAAGCCAATTCCTACAGAGACAAAATCAGAACTGGAGCAGAACTGCATTGTCATGTCATTTACCAAATCTCTTTACACCACACAGTGTCGCACGAAGCCGGAGCCTACCCGGCAAGCAACGAGCACAAGGCAGGGTACACCCTGGATGGGGCGCCAGTCCATCGCAGGGCAAGTGCAAGCCAATCAAAAATGGGGACAATTTGGAGGCCACGGTAAAGACTGAGGGGAGAAATTTAGCCCGCACACCGGGATAACTCCCTACTCTTATCGAGAACTGCCCGGTGATCTTTAATGACCACTGAGAGTCAGGACTTCGGTCAACGAAAGATGGAAGAACTGCATTGTTGGGCTGTTCTTCATACTGTATAGTGTTATTTAACATAACATATTTTTCATAACACATCGTTGGGCATTTTTTAAAATAAAATGCTAAAAAAATGCCCTATTTGAAAATTTAATGTCACACTGTGTTGTGGTACACTGTTCTCATCTTTTCAGGCTGTTTTTTGTATAATGGTATTTTACTATTATATGAGTAAATGAACAGTGTGACTTTAAAAGGCCTTTGTGTGGTAATAATGAGGGAGGAGCTTCCACAATAAAAGGACGATGCTGAGGCCAAATTTGTTCTCTTGCAGAGCTCTGAGAAGATGGATGGGCTCTTATTTCTGCATTGTCCCTTTCCTGGGAATTTAGACTAGTGCTGAATTTAGAGTGGATTCAGTGTCCCTGCTTTCACAAATCTGTGTTCAAAAGAAATTATTGAGAAAACCATTTGTCTCCTGATTTATTTTTTCATATCAGAGTGTGAGAATAATGTGGCACCCAAGACACTGTTCTATATAAGATTTAAGTTAAGGTAAAGTCTTATTTCTCAGTGCTTTCTTAGCTTGAACATGACAGTTATAAAAAAAAATCAATTATCTAATGACTTAAAGACACTTTTATCTCATCTGAACTGGACTGGAAATTTCCAAGATCAGGTCTGGAACAGATTGCACAGTCAAGGTATTGAAGTAGAGTCTCTGTGAATCTTTCAATAAATAGCTTCCTATCATCTGGAAACATTTCTATGTTCTAACTGAAACATTCAGTATTTCCTGTCTTTCTTATGGAAGGTTTTCAAAATCAAAATAGTGTGATGTAGGAAAGCTGTAAAAATGAATGAAAACAAGAAGCTCACCTTCAAACAGGGGGCAGATCTTCCTCCAGCAAGTGATGCCCCCCTGGCTGGTGTACTGCCCCAGAGCCGTCTCCAGCAGGAACAGGGGGATTCCGCAGGTAAACAGTAACAGGACATAGGGGATGAGGAAGGCACCTTTTACAAAGGGGAGATTAAATATCACAAAAGATATAATACTAAGCTATATTAACATTTTATATTTTCCACTGTAAACATCTTTTTTAGTCAAAGTCAGATTGTTTATATGTATAAACTTATATGGGGCTAAATGTTCTCAAAGACAATTTTATAATTCATAGATTTATGATTAAAATAAATTGTTACACTCGTGCACTGAAGGATAAATAAATTTCCTCAAATTTAAATTAACTGCTGAAAAACATTTATGCTGTGATGTAACTACAATCACAGAAGAAAATTGTTCTTCATCAAAATCAACCCTTTTAGACCTTCAGTGGATACATACCATTCAACTGCCTCACTCACCTCCCCCGTTTTTGTAGCACAGGTAGGGGAACCTCCACACGTTGCCCAAACCAACAATCTGTCCAGAAACAGCCAAGATGAACTCCCTCTTGTTTGCCCACTGGCCCCTCTCCTGGATCTTCTGCCCCTTCTGCACCAGCCTGCTCCCGTGGACTGGGGGCTCATGTTGAGCTTCTGCCTGCAGATCCCCGTCCATCCCAGCTGCAGCCCAGTGAAATGACTGTTGAGAGGACAAAGGAATGGGAAGGAAAGAAAAAGTCAAGGAAGAATCTTCATCCTCAGAAACAAAGCAGAAACAAAAATAAATGCAAAGTTCAACACAAAAACTGCTACTTCTCTAATTTTTTGTGAAAACCAGTAAAGGAACTGTTTAAGTGGTCTAACTCACACTCACTCTTTTTTATACTGTGTACATGACATTCAAATTCATTGGTCTTTGAATAACAGAAGTCATGCCCACTTTACCTCTTTCACAAGAGTGATTAGTCTTTATATGTAAATTAGGAACTTAAGCAATGATGTTTTCACTATATGTAAAGGGATTTTTGTATTTAACGGCACAGTATGTGAGGCTCACACAGGTGTCACAGTGATGGACTGGATTGGTTTACCTTGTAAAATGCATGTAAATATGCTGCTTCCCTGAAAGGTAGACAGAGTCTCCAACATCTTCTTAAATATTTCATAACACCATTTCTTTATTTATACACATACATGCAATGGAAAATCACCACTCACAGTCAGAGGTCTGGAATACGGAGACTCTCCCGTTCTTCAGCACTGGATGAACCAGGAGATGCTGTCCATCTCATACTATTCACCTTCTGCTCAGCTCTAGAAGACTCACTGAACATAGGCAGGTATGAAGCTTACAGTATACACAACTCTGTCACACAAGTGGCACTCAAGGAAACATGTTACAACAACACAATATTTTATGGTCTGAGAAATGTTTCAAGCAGTAAAGGAGAAAAGAGACAGGATGAGTGATATGAATGGCGCCAGGAGATAAGGTGTGCTCAGCTCAGAATGAAAACAAATTAGAAGACACAAGATAGAGCAAACACACCACTGGTCCTTTTTTCCCACTATACAGTATATTCTCCATTTTAACAATACATGAATCATTCATCACTATAACTCATTCTTGATATTAATAAGAGTGTAGAAGGTGAATAGGAGGGTGAGGGTGTTTTAGTACAAAAGGCTAATCAAAATCACCTAATAATCTTCCTGCATTGCTGCCAGCTCATGAGAGAGCCAGATCTGCTCAAGTTTTTATAACACAGAGAGGTCTTCCCGCAGGGATGTTATACCATTGAGCCTTTTAATACAATTGGGCTGTATTCTCTGCATTCGTTTATAATTTAATTAAAATATTACATATGATCATTTTAAAAAGATGGAATCAAATGCAATCCATAATGCTAGTTTGCTTCTTATGAATTAACAAATAGATATATTACTTGAGATCTTTAAAAAATGTGGGAACTCAGACATTTTTCTGTGTATGTCATGACAGAGATGATGAGGTTGAACAGGAAAAGACAATGCACAGACTGAGGAATTTGAAATGTCATAGACACTGACAAAATCTTACTATCCTGCAACTATGCTATGGTCTAGCCAGTGAAGCCAGTGAAGACACTCCTTTTCCAGATAATCATACCAGGGTCCATTTTCAAATTAACCATGCATGTTCTACTACCCTGGGAAACAAAGAACAGGTTCAATGTTGTTTTGATTAATCTGACAGGTGACATTGGAATTAAAAGTTTCTAAATGCTTTCGAAGTAACAAGGAGACATCTGTAAATTGGTGGTCAAAGTTGTTTTTCATTTTCTCATTTTGAGAAAGAGATTGACAAGAATAACAGATACTGTACAGTAAGTGAATCAGGTCAGCTGACAATCTCAGCTGGGAAGAAACAGAACCAGTAGCATCTGATCAGACCCAAGGACAGTGGACAGCCTCGTCTTTCATATGGCCAAAGAAATGGTCAGTACCTAAAGATCCAGCACATACAATGAATGGCAGGCTAGAGCAAAACATAAGTCAATTCCTCCAGACAGCCAAGAGAAACTCATTGGAAGAAGCTTCTGAAAACAAACACATTAAATGTAAAGGGAACAAAATCAGATTGTTTATGACAAGTGTTAAATAAATTTGACCAGTCTAAAAAAAAACAAGGTGACACTCTCTTTTGTCTTGAAGAAGTGAAGCAAATCGAAAACAGTTTAAGAAACACAGAGGTTATTGTCACTGAGATTACAGAGCTATGGACAACTAGATCCAATCTCACCCAATCGTGCACTGCTGATTGGACAATCATACTAGTGAGCTATCATAGTGAGCTCAAACCTGTGATTGGACAAGCTACACTTGGACAATTTCCTTTCACAGTGGAGCCACTCAGCAGGCCTTAATTGTACCATCTTGGTTGAATCTATGTGACACATATTTAATTAAAAGAAGCAAATAAGAACAGCTTAGCATCACCATTCTACTCCAGCCAGATATTTATTATAGTACATTGTAGAGATACGGGTGTGTTCGGTGAGGAGCTCTCAACAGAGAGCGACACGGTGCCTTGATAACGACAGCTGAGAGGAGTGAGTGGTAATTAGCCTTAGCTGTGGGAGTAATTTAAAAGCACATCAAACGCGTTCCAGAACAGAGATCAAGCCAAGACTTTAGTCTTGTGCAAGCTGCAGGCGAGAGAGGAGGGAGATCAGGTCTCCCGTATGCAGGGGCTCGGCTGTGAGAAAGACGGGCCGAAGCAAGACAACAGCAGATGTGAGGAGCTGCCGGTGCGGACACTGTTAAGAAAGAGCATCTGCCTTACAGGTGCGAGACAGAAGGCAGACTACTGGCTGCAGCAAAACTCTGATAAGGGGAGAGGTGGAAGAGCAACAATCTCAGGGGAGATTGTGGATGGAGAGTCTCTGGAGTTAGACAAAATTGAATTATTTATAGAGACTGCAGCCTATTTTGGTGTAAGTGACCAGGACTGCCTGGAGTCCACTGTGTGAGTGTTTAGCATTTATATGTGTTAGTAAGGAACTAATCACTAATTTGAGGTGCACCAGCAGCTACAGTACATGAGTGAGAAAGCAATGGTGGATGGGCACAGGAGTAGGTGTGCCGATAGACATGAAGGCACAGCCTGAGATGTGAGAGTAGGGCACCAGAGAGATTGTGTATTTCAATTAGGGACACAGTGTTGAGTCTCAGCATGAGTGGTGAAATGCAAAAACAGACTCGGCTATATAGTTAAGGGGTGAGAGGTCTGGGCACAAGAGTGATGTGCTGTGGCCTCTTTGTGTGTGTGAGGCCCAGCCTGGAGGCATCAGGAGGACGTCATCAGCTGGAGGCGGATCTGAAGACCATGGGCTGGCTGATCGTGAGAGGACCACTGGGTGTTCTGGGGAACAGGAGGCTGTGTGAAATATCTACGAGCTGAAGGCTCCTGGTGAGTAAGGTAGTAGGAGGAGGCTCCCCGAGGTGTCTAGAAAGGGAAAAGATAATAAATCTTGCTTGTCAAGCTCGCGAATCCACAGGCAAAGGTCTCAGAGATGTGAGGGACCTCCATTATGATCCCAGAGGGGGTCATATACTGTATGACAGTTGTGTGAGTGAGTCAGAGACTCTGGGTCCCATAGTCTGTGAGCCAAGAGCAAAGAGATCTCTACGTATGTGGTGCCACCTGTCCAGGTTGCCCCAATGAGAGGCAGAGAACATCACCATTCTCGGAGAAGAGTGCAGGCAAAAGTGTGTAAAGGTTCCCCAGCAGCCTGTATGGGGGCGTGTGTCGGATCATGCCTCATTGTGCCCAAGGTGGCGGCAGCTACTCCCATGGCGTCACAACATTAAAGGAGAAAACCTTTGACTCTTGTAATCAAAGAAAGCTTCTGGTTAGTGTGATATGAATACAACCCAGAGCAGGAGCTTGAAAATCTGAAACTCTCTCAAATAACAGAGACATACTGACATACAAGAATTAGATTATTTCAGTATAAAAAAAACAAGTATCATGTTAAGAGCACTTTGTTACAGTAATTTGACAGATTTATTAATCCATTATTTTAAAACACTGTATTCATCACACTGCACCATTGTTAAAATGAATAATCTTCTACTAAAGTCTACTTCAAACATCATAAGTACCCATATTGAACCACTTTCAACACTGCTGCTGTGTTAACAGATAGAGGCTGCTGGGATTGGAGCTCCAGGGCTCCCTTCACTCTTTAGCTGTTTCTCTCTTGAACTCAACAGAGCACTGGAGTCTGAGCTCAGAGGATCACAGCTCTGTTTCTGCTTTTGGCTGAGAGGCAGGTCCTGGGCATGGCGACACAGCTGATGCAAATGCTGGAGAGACACCAAGAACAAATGAGTTTGTTACAGACTCAGCTCAGGAGGAGGAACAAACTGACAATTCAGTATAGAGCTCTTCAGTTACCAAAGAGGGAGGAACAATACCTGGTGTAGTGACCCTGTTGATGAGGTGAGCTTATACAGCATGACCAGAGGGACACCAATGACAGAGGAGATACCCAAAAGCCAGCCCAGGACATAAGCCCAGTCTGGATACACATAGGTGTTGTTGAACGTCAGTGGGGTGTACCTGACCAGCGAGAAGATGAAGATGCCCTGAAGGAGAAAGAACAGACAGCTTCACCTCAGTTCAGTGACTAAGCTTCACCAGGACAGCACAGGAGCACTGCTGAAGATGTGGAATGTCATATAACAAAAGAAACTGATTTTTATAGGTGGAGTTAATTTGAAGAAGTTCAAGACATGCACTTACAGTGCACACAGCTGGAGTGATATAGCGCCAACAGTACCAAAATGCAGACAAAGGCCGATAGCCAATCATGTCCTCAATGTTGGCACAGAAGAGATCAGCTCCTGTATGAAATCCAGAGGTCAAGAGAAGAAGCTCAGTAATGACACAATTACAGATGTATAAATGTATTGTGTTGAGTCATCTGAATTCAGTGAGCATTTTCTTTAATAGATGTGAGAGTGTTTCTGAGTTTAAGGTAATATTCGGATTATGGATGACTAGGGACTTTAGCAATTCTAGTGATTAGCTTTACTAGTCAAGAGATCAGCCCCTCTTGTAAGAACCCAGAAGCCAAGTAAAGCAATTCAGTAAAAATCAAAAGAGGCAAAGCATATTTTATAACTTTTATATATATTATTATTACTGAGAATTAAAGAAGACTGCATGTCAAGTAGTACTGTGCAATAAAACGTTTTGCTAGGCATAGATGGATCAGAAAAATGGATCTCAAAAACACTTAAGGAGAAGGAAGTAAAGTCCTGCACATAAGCAGGTGTGATAATGGAGTGTAAGCTCACCGTACACCCATCCAATGCAGATGCTCTGAAATATGGCAACAAACAAAATGCAGGCCCCATTGCTGCCATAGTAATCAACCAGCAGGAAGACATATAGGCCACCCTGTAGAGAGATACAAATATTGAAACAGCAAGGTTACAGTGACACTCTGTGACACTATGGGTAAGTTCAAAATGATATGCTATGGCACAAATATCCTACAGCTTCCAATAAATCTCTTCATCTCTGTAGGCTGCTCAGAAGAATTTGCTGATCCCTTAAGAGAAACCTTAGTACAAAGTACTGATTTGTTGATTGGTGCCCTAAAATGGCACAAACATTCCTGCAGTTTCCAATAAATGTCTTCCAATTCTATGGGATGTTCAGAAGACCTTGCTTATCCTTTTATTTAAACCAGCTCATTGCAGGTCTTGTTGATTAACAATCAGGCCCCTCAGCTCTTCAGTGCTCACCTCAGTGACCATGAGGAGCCCGAGCAGGAAGCAGACAACACAGAAGAGGAGCAGGAGGAGCTCCCGCCGGTATCCTCTCCTCAGCACCATAGGGAACAAATCCACAATGCCTGTCATCACCGTTTCAATACCCACAAACTGCAGAGAGGAAGACAACAGAGAGCACAGACACCTGGACCACTGAGTCAACTCATGCTAAGAGGACAGAGACACACAGAGAAACACAGGCTACACCCTGTGAATTTATATCATATATGTTGAACTCATTAGATGGTCTCACCTCTGTGTCCATTCCCAGCAGGAGGACCATGATGAAGAAGCAGGCCGACCAGAGCTGAGACAGCGGCATCATGGCCACTGCCCTCGGATATGCAATAAACACCAGGCCAGGACCTGCACAACCAGACAGAGGCAGAATCTATTAAGATTTATTTTTACAAAACACACTCCAGTCAGAGATGAACCAGGATGACAGATAGCAGATGTGGACAGACTGCAGCTCACCAGATTCGGCCACCTGCGAGATGTCCACTCCCTGCTCGTACGCCATGAAGCCCAGAACAGAGAAGATGGCAAATCCAGCCACAAAGCTGGTAGCGCTGTTCAGGAGGCACAGGTAGAAGGAGTCCCTGCATGAGGAGAGAATATGGTGCCATTCTGAGAGGCATTTGAACACAAGCACTGCAAAACCTACAGTTGAGGCTAAGATGTACTGTACGCCTGCCAGTGGAAAGACCTGCAAGCAATAGATTGTGAGAATGAACACAGGTGGGCTTCTTGTATTATTATGAAAGATTCAAAAGCAGATTTTACAATGGATTGTTTTGCTCAGAGTAAAATGTATTTAACAATTACCCCTAATCCTAATTATAGGGGAGAACAGAGAGATTAGAAAAGTTATTTTTCTTAGTATTTTGCCATATTGACCTTTGTACTCACTTGTAACAGTTGTTGTTATATTTGTTGTAGCTGCCCAGAGATGTCAACATTCCTCCACAGAGACTGTAAGAGGAAAACACTTGTTTTGCTGCATCCATCCACACCTAGAAGAGACAGAAACAGGGGAATACTACTACTGTCATAGACACCCCAATTTCCATCTGGAATTATGAATCCTCAAACATTTTGTAATATCTCTAGAAATATAGACAGTAGACGTCTGGTTTAAGATAAATCAAAGCTAACACAGTGGCCATTAACCAGGCATGACCATTCACCAGACAGAAATATCCAGATTTTGTCTTCAAAGATCAATTGTTCAAGTTGTGGCCCTGTCAGACTTCTGAATATGGTTGCAGACCTCATCCTACGTGTCTAGGTAGATGTCTACTAGCATGGATAGAAATTTGAGACAAATATAACAAATCTAAAAATCCTACATAATTATTTGTGAAGACAGGACCTAGAATGGTTTTGCTCGCATTTCCAGAAAATGTGCAGTCTGAGATTCACAAAGGAGGTCCATCCCATAAGCTTCCAAATGGTTGAAAAAAACAATGAATGGCAGTAATTTGAACCTATTAGACCAGCTTTTTCAAGTCCCAGGAGCCAATCAGTCTCAGTTGTCTTCAAACCTGGAGATGAGTAAATTCTCCTGCTTGTGAATTTATCTGAATAATTTCTTCATGTTCTCTAAGGTGTAAACGTGGGATTTGTATGTACTGCATTTGGGTGAGCTTTTGCTTTTGGGATTGTATTTCGACGGGTTACTGATAAATGTTCGAAGGTCTTTGGAACTGTGCTGAACGAATCATCAGATAAAAAATGTTGCTGTAATTGATTGCTTTCTTGTCTTATGGATTGGGAAACAGAGAAGCTCTGAAGCTCCGATTGTCTTCTTGTGATTGAAATAAAGTTTGTTATGATGTTTTCTTTGCTGGAGAAAATTTATTAAATGTGCTGTGTATGTACTTTTTAATTTATGGTCCTTATTATGATGGTTTGGTTAAAAAGCCTTTTACTGTGGTGAAAAAAACATTTAGTCTGTTCTGCTTTCATGGTTTGATTTAGAAGACATTTGAGCTCCCTTCTACAGTGGGGAACACTGGGGCTAGGTTTAAAATAACTTGATTATCTGAAATAAACAATGATTCCAGGGCGTGGTGTCCTCAAACCCTTTGAGGACCCTGCAGAGCACTGTGGAGTCTACAAGACCTTTTCAATAATAATTCACATGGATCTGTGACAGATACACCGCAGAGGAGCTGGCCTGTATGTCCTGAAGTACCTGAGGGTCAGTGAGCCGAGTTACATCAGGGTTTAGATAGAAGACCAGCCCATCAGCAGCTGCAGGCAGAGTGAGTCCTCTAACCAGCAGCACCACCAGCATCACATAGGGGAAAGTGGCTGTGAAGTACACCACCTGAGGGGGCAGGAAACCACTGATATACAGTATGGAGAGGTTTAATTTTAATTTTACTTGTACTTTTTTACTTCAATTCAAGATACAGTTGAGAGAATTGTCTGGTCTACCGATGTTCTTCAGCAAAGCATAAAAGTTTTAGTTTAAAACATACAATCTTTAAAAATGATATAACCTGTTTATAATTTTCACTGATGGGATTAAAATCCCCTTCAGCATGATTTTCTAAGATATTAGAAAAGTGTTTCTAAGATCTTACCCTGACAGTTTAAAAGAACTGAATCTGACCAGACAAATCTTTAAGGAGACTTGATTGAAGAACTCAAGATCATTGAAGGTATTCACACTGTCACCCCAGAGGACTCCTTCAGCATTACACAAATGCAACCTACAGGGAAGTGTATTCAAAACTGAAAACCGGAGGTGCTGTGAAACACAAAGGATTGTGGGAGTATTTAACAATCTACCCATCAATGTTAATAATGTCCCATGGTACCATAAAGACAATTATATCCAACAAACTATTGTCTAGATTGGATGAAAATGTAATTCCTGCAGCACAGAAGAAAATACACTCTAACAGCAAAAGTGTCTCACCTTCCCTGTGGACCTCACTCCCTTCCAAACAGAAAAGTAACAGATGATCCAGGCCAGAAGGAGACACAGTCCCAGTTCCCATCTCAGACTGCCCACCTCATCGATCCCACTGGATATACCCAGCACCCTCCTGCTGCAGGGATCAGGACACAGACATGATTGTGTTGAAAAACATGCCCAGAGTATGTGATTGTGTATGTACAGGTGTGAGGGTGTCTAACTTACTTCCAGAACTCCATTACAGCAGAGGTGGTCTTTTCTGCATCTGTCCAGTTGGAAGTGAGATTCTGCTTGTCAAACTCCACACAGGAATCTATCAGAAGACCAACAGAATAGAAGAAGTGTATGACCTTGTCTGGAAGACAGGAAGAACTGGTGAGAGTGCAGAGAGAACAGGATTAAAATTTTGCTAAATATAGGAATTTCTGAACTATCATCTTCATCACTGGATGACTGCGTCACAAACACCAGGCACTCAGCCAGGAAAAACAGTATTTCTGGAGTCTACATTTTCAACACACTGGTGTTTCACTAATTGCTGCTAGTGACCTCCTATGCTCCAGTACCTGTGTTCCAGGTGTTTCCACAGCTGGCCCAGGGCAGCTCAGAGCTGAAGGAGGAGAACAGGTAGAAGAAGGCCCAGGCCAGGATGATGATATAAACAGTGCAGCCACAGACCATTCTCACAACAGTACATAAGCCAATGCCTGCAAAGAACAAATGAAGATTGGAAATGCAGAAGAAAACAAATACTATCAGTGTGATAAATCTGGCCATTGTCTTTATTGTGTAAAACTAGTGTGATGTTTGAAGGAATGATGTCTGAGACTCATTTTCTAGGACAATGTCTCTGATTCAGGGTGGTATATGGTGTTGTTAAACTACATGACATTAAATTAAAATCCTCAAATAACAAAAAAAAAAGCTTTTCACATTTTTGAATATTCTGTTGCAAATGTACCCACCCTCAAACAGGGGGCAGATCTTCCTCCAGCAGGTGATGCCCCCCTGGCTGGTGTACTGCCCCAGAGCTGTCTCCAGCAGGAACAGGGGGATTCCACAGGTAAACAGGAACAGGACGTAGGGGATGAGGAAGACACCTTTTACAAAGAACAGGATAATAATTGCCAAAAGCTTAATTACATAATGGAAGTGCTGAGAAATGGTCTTCATGATTAGAATTTACTGTTATATAGAAAATAACTTTTTCATCAAGATCACGAATACATTGTATTTTAAATTAGCAGAAATCTGCCGTTCAACTGCCTTACTCACCTCCCCCGTTTCTGTAGCACAGGTAGGGGAACCTCCACACATTGCCCAAACCAACAATCTGTCCAGCAACAGCCAAGATGAACTCCCACTTGTTTGCCCACTGGCCCCTCTCCTGGATCTTCTGCCCCTTCTGCTCCAGCCTGCTCCCCTGGACTGGGGGCTCATGCTGGGCTCCTGTCTGAAGATCCCCGGCCATCCCAGCTGCAACCCAGTGAAGTAACTGGATCACAAGGATCTGTCCTCTGTAGAGAACAACAGATTGAGAAAAAGAAAACAGGGAAGTTTCAGGTGCTGCGGTTCTCACTGGACTGAGGAAGGCATAAAGCATATATACAATTATCTAACACCAGTGGAAAACCCATGTTAGAATAACAAAATGTTTTAGGTCCAAGATAGCAAAACAGAGAGACAAGATGAGCTATATGTGAGGCACCAGGAGATAAGATGTGCTAGGCTCAGAATGAAAACGTAACAACAACAATAATATAGAAAGGACAAGATCTTACAGTCAGAAAGCAGGAAAGACAAATTAAAACAAATATACTGTTCTTCTTATTGCCATATTAACTTAAATTAATCACTATGACTCGTACTTGATCAGTGTCACGTAATAATCCTCCTTATTACTCCTGAGAGAGCCAAGTCTGCTCAAGCTCTTATAACACAGCAGAGGACTCCCCAGAGGTATTCTATGCCATCAGGCATTTTAATGAAGCTGGGATGGGCTCTCAGCATACTTTTATAAACAAATTAATAATTACACCTGTCTAAAAAAGACATTTGAATGCTTACAAAATTGCTCATTTAAAACTCAACTCACAGGTATCATTGGAACATGAAATTACAAAATGTCTTCAAAGGAGCAGGGACACAAATCTGAATTGATCACATTTCTCCTTCATTTACAACTTGTTGCGAAACAGATTGACAAGAATAGCAGACAAATGAACCAGCTCAACTGACCTTCCACAGCTGGGATGAGGCAGCATCAGCAGTACCTGAACAGAGTGGACACCCCTGTCTTTTACTGTACATGGGCAAAGACATGGTCAGTCCTTAAAAATTCAGCACAAACAACAGATGGCAGACAGGACAAGACAAGAAATAGTTTTACCGTTCATTCTTCCTGTCAGCCAAGTAAACATGACTGTGAAAAACAGAAGACACAGTTTAGAATCATCCTTAATATCTGTTGAACCTAACTGACTTATTTAAGGTAACTAAAATAATCAGAAATTGTGTTCCTTTTTGTCCGCTTGTCATGTTCAGTCACATTTTGACAGTTTTTCCACTCTGACATTCATCTTCTTGAAGCTTTAAAATTATCTGACTGTTCTTTCCTACTGGAAGTGGATATTCCTATTTAAATGCAACCTTGTGAACCCAACCTAAAGAAACTTCTTAAAAAAAACAAGAAATAGTGTAGAGTTATCCTTTTTATGTGTTGAGCCTAACTATAACTTAGTAAAACCATTTATAAGAAGAATAAAATTTGATAATTTATGACATAATGTTTTTCAAGATATTACAATACTTTTTCATTTACCTTTGGCCAGATAAAAACATACAGTACTTTATCATGAATTGTGTTCCATGATGCATGTGTTGTAGATGCCTGGCTGCTCCAACTTCAGCCCTGTGAAAAGACATGGATCTGTCTCCTGTAAAGGACAGGAGGTTGGGAAGCAGACAATAGGAAAGGCAAAGGAGAACTATCTTTTCTGAAGACAAGAAAGTGAGGAACCTCCTTTTCTCCAGCTCTCTGTGAAGGAAATGAATTCTTAATATACAACAGTTTTAGTTTCCTTATTTCTGAAGAATTAACACAATAGGTATTCACATTAATCAAAATTTGATTAACCGAATGAAGCAAACAAATTTGTGTGCTGTGTATTTATGTGATAAATTCTCATGATTTATCATTTTCTTAAAAAACAGAATTCTTTCTTTATCAAAAACCTGTTCGAAGAAAAATTACCCTAAACCCGTTACATGTAACATGGTGCATTAAGAAAGGAAGAAGGATTTCTGAAACAATGGTCATTCCAAGACAGCTTGAAAGAGCAACTAATCTTAACCTTGCCTGCCAGGTTGTAGCACCAGTATCTATGTGTCAGTTTCTCTTGACAGGAAAATTCCACTCAGGTGTCACTTACTCATTAATAAAGAAAGAACTCATTTGATTAGCAAACCACTTATATTATAATATGTTAAAGGATTAAAATGTTGAGTCTTGTGATCAAGCAAAGTGTTTGCTCAGTGTAAATTGAGGGCAGAGGATGAGGTTCAATTTTACTTACATTTTGTGACACCCAGCACAGAGAAGATGGCAAAGCTGGTACAAAGCTGGTAGTGCTGTTCAGTAGGCAGAGATAGAAGGAGTCACTGTATGAACAGGGACCATGGTATCATTTTTGAAGCATTTGAACACAAGCACTGCATACAGTACCATAGAGCTGTGGCTGGGAGAGTCATCTGCCAGGCCAAAATCACCTGCAAGCTACAGATTGTGAGAATGAAGAACACAGGAGGGTTTTTCTTCTTGTAGTATCATGAAAAATACAAGAGTCAATATCTACATGGATTCTCTTTCTCTGTTTGGAAAGTGTCTCATTGTAGGGGAGAAGAGTGGGATTCAAAAAGTTCCTCCACAGAGACTGTAAGAGAAAGCACTTGTTTTGTTGCATCCATCCACACCTAGGAAATACAGAGCTAAGGGAATACTATGTCTTTTCCAATAATGATCCACATATATCGATGATTTCTGAGCTCCTAATAGACATAGTGGCGGAGACAGTGCTGGGTGCTTTATAGCACATATGGGTGCGTTCGTTAATTCACCTGGAATGCCTGGTGGTGCACCGGTTCGTTTTTGATTGGATTCGATTTATGTACCAAGCGTACCAAGTTGCATACCAATTCCTCATGTCCCTAATGTAAGAGGAACAGGCTTCAGGAATGGACTGTTCAGAGACTGCTGTCAGAACACCACAAAACCATTTAAGAAAAGCCCGCAGTAGCCTATTAATAACATTTAAAATGGCCTTAGTATGCTGTGCTTCGACCGCAACATGCGAAAACTCTTTCTCCACACTGGAAACTGTTTTCCGACCATCGTTCTTAAAAGTTCAGTTCAAGTCACATGTGTTGCTTTCAGCTTTACTGACGGTAACTAAGATGTTTTTCTTTCTCACTGAACATGAGCCTCTAACGTTATTTGTATTCATCACTGTTCACAATGATTACATTGTCTTGACTAGTTTTATCTGCTTGGCTACCAGCCATGGTCCTGATTGTCACTCCCGCCATGGAGGAGTAAAACACCTTTTTGCATTTTAGATGATTTTGTGCGATTTGCTTTATTTAACTGCATTCTTTGTAATGGTGCTTGTGTTTTCGAGTGGGCAGTGGTCGAGTCTGTTGTGCTGGGAATAACGTTGGAATGTGCTTTGTGTTTGTTAACACCGTCTGTGGCAATGTTATAAACGCTTTTGAAGCAGCCAAAATTCGTATGTCAGCCAGTATGCAGAAAGACTATACTTTCTATACTATACTATATTTCATCCATTTACAGACCAAAACATATAAATATTAGTGCTCCCCCCCCCTGTTGATCATTGTCTGGCGCCTGGTCTGGGCAGAGAGGTGGCCTTTGTGTCCTAAAGTACCATGTTTCTTCACAGATATGATACTCTGTGATCGACATCCTCTGACAAAGCTCAGGGGATTAGGACTGTGCAACTCTGTCTGCAACTGGTTGCTGGACTTCCTAATCAATAGACCACAGGTGGTGCAGATAAGTAGTAAAACATCAACACCACTCACCCTGAGCACTGGCACCCCACAAGGCTGCTGTCTGAGTCCAAGGTTGTACCTTGTGTATTCACTCACGACTGCACAGCAAGACACAGAAACAACCGCATCATTAAATGACGACGAGTCCACTTACAGGGATGAAGTTGTACAGCTTCTGAGGTGGTGTCATAGCAATAACCTGGACTTGAACGTGAGTAAAACAAAAGAACTAATAGTGGACTTTTGGAGACGCAGGCCACACACTCACAGCCCACTCAGTATTGATGGAACGGAAGTGGAAACAGTCACCAGCTTTAGGTTTTTGGGAATTCACATTTCTAATTACCTAACCTAGACTGTGAACACGGACATTATCTCGAATAATCTCTATTTCCTGAAGTGCCTCAAGCGATGGGCGGTGCCAGTACCTGTGTTGGTGTACTTCTACCGCTGCACCATCGAGAGCGTCCTCACCTACAGGATCACTGTGTGGTTCAGCAACACTTCTTGAGAGAGAAAGGCACTGCAGAGAATGGTTAATGTGGCCCAGAAGATCATTAGCTGTGGTCTCACAGAGATTAAACAGCTCTATAAGGACCATTGCCATGGTAGAATTCTGGCCATCACAGAGGACAGTCACCACCCTGGGCATGAGCTCTTCATCCCACTGCCCTCAGGCAAGAGATACAAGAGCATACAGACACTTACCACTAGATTCTTCAATAGCTTCTATCCACAAGCAGTGCGATTGGCGAACACATTTAGCCATGCCCCTCGGTCCACACCTACACCATCTACCTCATTAGGATTTTTTTATTTATTTATTGCACATCTCCAGTCATTGTTTACAGGTCTGCATTGTTTACATTCAAACTGTTTACTTGTACAGGTACATTGTCTACAGTTTGTCTGTACTGTATATTGTCTTGATGCACTGTCTGCACTTTGAGTCTTACACTTTTTTTTAACAATCGTGAGACTTTCTGTAAGAATTCCATTGTACCAGTACATGTACAGTACATGTATCTATGTGCTCACCTTTGAACAAATGACAAAAATAGCCTTTGCTTGTTCTGTACTTTCTGTAGAACAAACTGCAGCAATGTTACCAACCTTCAAACAGGGGGCAGATCTTCCTCCTGCAGGTGATGCCCCCCTGGCTGGTGTACTGCCCCAGAGCCATCTCCAGCATGAACAGGGGGATTCCACAAGTAAACAGGAACAGGACTTAGAGGATGAGGAAGACACCTGCAAGAAGAAAATACAGTACAGTGTTCACCCTAGTATCTCTAAATTGACCTTTTAGATGCTGGAGGAGCTGAGACCAGGTGTCCATCAGGGAAAAACAGCAACTACTGTAGTATCTTAAAAGCAAACACAGAACAGAAAATACTCTAATTCTAACCAAAAGCCAGGCTCCATGCTATCAGTGCCGCTCACAGTCACACAGTTAAGCACACTGCAAACTGCCACCTCAGTTATATTACAGTCTAACATATATAACAGTCTCCTTCTCACCTCCTCCATTTCTGTAGCACAGGTAGGGGAACCTCCACACATTGCCCAAACCAACAATCTGTCCAGCAACAGCCAAGATGAACTCCCACTTGTTTGCCCACTGGCTCCTCTCCCTGATCTTCTGCCCCTTCTGCTGTAAAATTTAACACAAAAAAGTTCTACTTCTCTCATATTTGTGAAGTCCAACAAAGAACTATTTAAACGCCTGCTGCGAGACTCTAATTCAGCATAAATGAAATTCAAATTTAATTAGCTTTGAATATAGCCACTACTAGCCTCGTGAGAAACAGTCATCATTATCACTTCACCTTCAACAAGAGAGGGAAGCTGAGAAATTAGTTTCAATATATGTAAAAGGATCTAGTAACCTGCAACACTAATTTATTCCACACAGGTGTAATAGATAAAGGATGAATTTGTTTACATTGTAAAACATGTTAATATGTTTAACATGTTTTAGAAACAGGAAGGAGACTCGGAGACCGCTTCAGAGAACATGTCAGAGCTGTGAAGATTAAAGATCTCTCCAAGCCCGTTGTTTCTCATTTCACCTCTGACGACCACGACCACTCTAATCTCTTCATCTGTGTTCTCAAAGACTGTTTTCCGAACTCATACATCAGAAAGACTACAGAAACCAAAATTATCCTGCAGCTAGGATCACACCTTCCCCCTTCTCTTAACGACAGACTACTCTTCTTCTAAATTTTCTCCATTCATTGGAAGTTTCATTTCACACCTCTCTACACCTATGCTGACTTCACACCTCTTGATTGGCCTTTCTTTCTGTCCCCTGCTCCCACCTCTCACTCCTCCTCCCTCCCAGCCTTTGTTCTCCCGCTACATTACCTTTGCTTTCTGCCTTGTCTTTCTCACACCTGAAGAACATTCCACGGCCGAAACGTTGTGTTTTCTTTCCTCTTTTTTTCAGCATGGAATAAACCTATTACTTGCTCCTTTGCAGACTATGCATGCTGACGCAGCTACCCACCTGAACAACTACATGTCAATATGTGCTGCCTCTCTATAAGACATGGAGTCTCACTTCTCCTCCCATGAAATATTTACAGTAACACCATTTCTTCATTGAAACATACTGTATATTGCGCAATACAAAAGCACTACAGTACATGCAACGAACAATCACTACTCACAGTCAGAGGTGTGGAATACCTGCAGTGCCTCCTGCTCAGCTCCGGACACTCAGTCAACTGAGGCTGGCGTGAAGCTCATATACAGCTTTGTTACGCTTAAGTGGCACTCAGGGAAACTCATGTTAAAACGACATGACAGTGTTTTGTGTTTTAAGGAGCAAAGAAAAGACAGAAGGCCAAGGCCATTCATCCATGAAACAGAAAACACAAAATAAAACAAGCAGCACTGGTGTTTTTCCATGAAAAAAAGTAAAACCATTCTCCTCCTTACCAATTCCCAATGACTTTCATCGCTATGACTAATTCTTGGAAACGTTGTGTAGAGTGGAGAATTGACAGGTGGATGATACAGTGCCTGTTGGTGTGTTTTAGTAAAACGGGCTCATTAAAATCACCTAATAATCCTCATGCTTTGCAGCCAGCTCCTGAGACAACCAAGTCTGCTCAAGCTTTAATAACACAGCAGAGGTCTTCCCACAGGAAAGATATACAATCAGACATTTTTCATAAAGATGGGATGGGCTCTCAGCATTCATTTATGAGCAACTTAATAATTACAGTACATCTTTCTAAAAGAGAAAATTGAATGCTTACAATATCGCTCATTTAAAACTCATCTTAAAAAGTACATTTTCTTCTTGTGAATTCTTCTGGGCACTAAATGTATTGCTTGTGACCTTTCAGAAATGGGGGAGCCCAGATATTTGCTGCGTACCTGATCAAGGAGAAGATAAAGGTGGACTGAGCAAGACAGAGCACAGACTGAGGAGACTGATAGAAATTGTACCATACTGCAACACACAAGGGCTCTGGTCTACCCAGTAAAGAGCCTTCTATTCCAGATAATCATACCAGGGTCCATTCTCGAATTAATTAGTTCAGGTGGGTAGCTGTGTCTGCATACATAGGCTGCAAAGAAACACGTAATAGGTGTATTCCATGCTGAAAAGAGAAGAAAGAAAACACAATGTTTCAGCCGTGGAGCCTTCTTCAGGTGTGAGAAAGACAGGGCAGTAAGCAAAGATAATGTAGCAAGAGAACAAAAGCTGGGAGAGAGGAGGAGCAAGAGACAGGAGCAGGAGACAGACAGAGTGGCCAGTCAGGTAGTGTGAAGTCAGATTGGTGAAGAGAGGTGTGAAATGAAACCAACAACGAATAGAGAGAATTTAGAAGAAACTTAGTCTGTCGTTGGGAGAAGGGGAAAGCTGTGATCCAAGCTGCAGGATAATATTAGTTTCTGTAGTCTTTCTGATGTAGGAGTTAGGAAAACCATCTTTGAGAACACAGACGGAGAGATTAATGTGATCATGGCCATCAGAGGTGAAATGAGAAACTATGGGCTTGGAGAGATCTTTAATCTTCACAGCCCTAACATGTTCTCTGAAGCGGTTTCAGAGTTTCCTTCCTGTTTCCCCAATGTAGATGGCTGGGCATTTACTGCAAGAGATAAAGTAAATAAGATTGCTGGAGGCACAAGATGTCATCTGAGTGATCCGTAATTGTCCTGAGGGATCTTGAATGAGTGTGGTGTTAGATGTGTATATCAGATGTGGTGTTAGATGTGGTGTTAGATACGGCGAGATCTGTTGCAGGGGAAAGTGCCTGATGTGGATGGGAAACAAAGTATTGGCTCAATACGTTGCAAAACATGAACAATTGTTTACTTGATGAACTGTAACAATTGTAACCTGACGAAAAGATACAGCTGAAAAGAGCAGAAACAGTAGAGTCATCCTTAATATCTGTTGAGCCTTTCTGGGACTTATAGTACTAAAAAAAGATAAACGTAAAGAGAACAACAAATGATAATATCACACCTGAAGTCACACACAGTATCACACACCTGAAGAAGGCTCCACAGCAGAAACGTTGTGTTTCCTTTCTTTTATTTTCAACATGGAATAAGCCGGTTACCTGTTCCTATGCAGCCTACGCATGCTGGTGCAGCTACCTACTGTACTTGAACTAAATAATAATATACCCCTCGTAAATCTAACCAAACAATCTGTGAATAAAAAAAAGTTGACATGAGTTTTGTGTTGATGAAGTGAAGTCAAAATAAAGTTTAAGAAATATAGGAGTCACTCTATCGCTGAGAGAGCACTGGACGACTCAACCCAATCACAGCCAAATTTACACCACCTGCAGGGCAGTCAGGGTTGGCTAGTAACATGCTCCAGTCTCACCAGTGATTGTAGATCTCAAGGTACATTGTGCAATAATAATAATGATAATAACTGCTTACACTTATATAGCACTTTTCTGGGCACTCCATTCAAAGCGCTTTACAGGTAAAGGGGACTACCTTCAGCCACCAATATTTAGCCCCATCTGGATGATACAACAGCAGCAATAGCGCCAGAACGCTCACCACACTATCAGTGGGGAGGAGAACAAAGTAATGAAGCCAATTCATAGATGGGGATTATTAGGTGGCCATAATCAGTAAAGGCCAATGAGAAATTTGGCCAGTACTGAGGTAAACCCCTTTCTCCTTTCGAGAAATGCCCTGGGGTTTTTAATGACAACAGAAAATCACAACCTCAGTTTTACGTTTCACCCAAAGGATGGCGGCTTTTTTACAGTATAGCGTACCGGTCACTATACTGGGGCATTAGGAGTCACATAGGCTGCAGGGTGAGCACCCCCTGCTGGCCCCACTAATACCTCTTCTAGCAGCAACCTTAGTTTTACCCAGGAGGTCTCCCATCCAGGTGCTGACCAGGCTCACATGTGTTTAGCTCCAGTCTGATGCAAGTTGTGAGTTGCAGGGTGATATGGCTGGCCAAGTGCCTTTACCAGTTGAGGTACTCAACAGGCCTCAATTATGCCATCTTGACATTATCTGTCCAAATACGTATTTAATCAAATATATTCAAAAGAATTGGAACACATATTCTCAACATTTTACAGCTTATTAATTTTCCACTCATGCTAGGCCAGAAAAAATGGAACACTGTTTGCTGAGAGAAATGCAGAATCTATTTCTAATTTATTACCTGAAGTGATAAAAAATATTCTGAAGTCCTGTTTCTTCTTTCTACTTTAATGTTCTGTCACTGTATTTCAACACTTCCTGGCGGTCACTCTTCATGCTTTCTAACCTGTTATCAATCTCCATGATGCTGAAAAACAGTCTGTCTCTGTTCCTTGCTATCACATGTGGATATCCTATTTAAACCCAAGTTATACTGTCCTAACTTATCTCACCTCCTCTTATAGCACAGCTCCACTAGGAGCCCAGATTTACTTCCACTTGTTTCGAAATTGGCCTATAAGGAACAGACTAGAATCACCATTCTACATCAGTCAGATGTTTATTATAATACATTAAATTGGAAAACCTTTGAATATTGTGACCAAGGAAAACTTATGCTCAGTGTGATATGAAAGCAATCCAGAGGAGGAATTTGAAAATCTCTTCCTCAACAAGCAGGGCTTCAGACAAAAAATGACATACTTAAGAAAATAATTACATTCTTCAGTATGAACAACCAAGTTTAAGGACAGGAGCAATTTGCTACAATAATTTGATCGATTTATTAACCCATGATTAAAATACAGCATTAATTATATTTCACCTTTATTACCATGAATGAACATGTCTACCCCAAACACCACAGGCACCCATATTGAACCACCTTCTACACTGCTGCTGTGTTAACAGACAGAGGTTGCTGGCATTGGAGCTTCAAGGCTTCCTTCACTCTTTAGCTGTTTCTCTCTACAAGTCAACAGAGCTCTAGAGTCTGAGTTCAGAGGATCACAGCTCTGTCTCTGCTTCTGGCTCAGAGGCAGGTCTTGGGCATGGCGACACAAGTGGTGCAAACGCTGGAGAGACACCAAGAGAAGATGAGTTAGATTGTTAGAGATCTCGGGTGAGGAGGAGGAAGAAACTGACATGGTTCAGGATAGAGCTCTCCTGTCTCTAAAGAGGGAGGAGCAGTACCTGATGTAGTGTCCCTGCAGTCCTGGTGAGTTTATACAGCATGACCAGAGGCACACAGATGACAGAGGAGAGGGCTAAGAGCCAGCCCAGAACATACACCCAGTCTGGATACACATAAGTGTTGTTGAACTTCAGGGGGGTGTACTTGACCAGGGAGAAGATGAAGATGCCCTGAAGGAGAGAGAACAGACAGCTGACTAAGCTTCACCAAAACAGAACAGGAGCAATGGAGAGGATGAATTAAAATACAGAATGTCATATTGCAAATGAAACTGCTTTTTAAAGGGGAACTTAATTTGAGAAAGTTTAAGACATGCACTTACAGTGCACACAGCTGGAGTGATGTAGCGCCAACAGTACCGAAATGCAGACAAAGGCCGATAGCCAGTCATGTCCTCAATGCTGGCACAGAAGAGATCAGCTCCTGTATGAAACCCAGAAGTCAACAGAAGCCATTCACTAAGGATCATGAGCTATTAAGGATTTTTAAAATATCGTAAATTCAACACAACATAGTGTTAGATAACCACTGTTCCATTCTACGTTGTTTAGGTATTGATGGATTCATAACAAAAATAAAAGCTACATGGTGAAGCATTCATAATCCTGCACGTAAAGATTTGTGATAATGGAGTACGAGCTCACCGTACACCCATCCGATGCAAGTGCTCTGAAATATGGCAACAAACAAAATGTGGGTCCCATTGCTGCCATAGTAATCAACCAGCTGGAAGACATACAGGCCTCCCTGTGGAGAGACAATACACTGTTTCAATATTTGCTAGAATGATAATGGTGGCTTGGTTACAGTGATGGAACACTATAGATTAGATGAAAATGTCACGCTATGGCACAAATATCCTACAGTTTTCAATACATCTCTTCAACTCTTTGGCGTGTTCAGAAGAACGTGCTGATCCCTTAACAGACAGCTTGTTGGTTGCCTATCAGGCCCCTCAGCCCTTCAGTCCTCACCTCAGTGACCATGAGGAGTCCGAACAGGAAGCAGACCACACAGAAGAGGAGTAGAAGGAGCTCCTGCCGGTATCCTCTCCGGAACACTGCAGGAAACAAATCCACGATGGCTGTCATCACGGTTTCAATGCCCACAAACTGCAGAGAGCAAGACAACAGAGACCACAGTCAAATTAGAGAGTCAAGTTATTCCATTGCTTTTTACCTTGGGCATACTGTATATACTATGGAATAATATGGTCTCACCTCTGTGTCCAGTCCTAGCAGGATGATCATGATGAAGAAGAAGGTGGCCCAGAGCTGAGGAAGAGGCATCATGGCCAGTGCCCTCGGGTACGTAATGAACACCAGGCCAGGACCTGCACAGTCAGACACAAGAAAACATTCATGAAGTCACATAGTAAATCTTAAAATGCACAGTACAATTACCGTTAGATTCTGGTCACAGATCAACTGAAGTTCCACAAAAACAGTCAAACAAATCATTCCTTTGGGTAAATAAAATGTTTTTCACAGGACAGTCCTCCAAGGTTTACATTTAAAGAGCGCATTCCAGTCAGAGGAGAACCAGGATGACAAGTAGTAGATGTGAACAGACTGCAGCTCACCGGACTCGGCCACCAGCGAGATGTCCACTCCCTGCTCGTATGCCATGAAGCCCAGAACAGAGAAGATGGCAAATCCAGCCACAAAGCTGGTAGCGCTGTTGAGGAGGCACAGGTAGAAGGAGTCCCTGCATGAAGAGAGACCATGGTGTCATGTTGTCAAGCATCTGAACACATTCATCACACATTCTAGAGCTGAGGCTGGAAGGGTAACCCACCAGTGGAAAGACCTGTCAGAACAATGAACACAAGTGGTCTGTTCTTGTAGTATAATGAATGATACAAGAGTCCATTTTTGAATGGTTTCTTTCACTCAGTGTGCAATGTGCCTATTTGTAGGGAAGAACAAAGGGATTAGCAAAGTTATAATTTTGCCATGACCTTTGCACTCACTTGTAACAGTTGTTGTTATATTTGTTGTGGCTGCCCAGAGACGTCAAAATTCCTCCACAGAGACTGTAAGAGGAAAACACTTGTTTTGCTGCATCCATCCACACCTAGGAGACAGAGACAGAGGAATAATATATGTGTATTCTAATAATGAACCATATGAATCTACAGTATGTTTTCAGAATTCATGACAGACACAGTGGAGGAGAGCTGATCTGTGTGTCCTGAAGTACCTGAGGGTCAGCAAGCCGGGCTGGGTCAGGGGAGAGGTAGAAGACCAGCCCATCAGCAGCTCCAGGCAGGGTGAGTCCTCGAACCAGCAGCACCACCAGCATCACATAGGGGAAAGTGGCTGTGAAGTACACCACCTGAAACCATAGACATACAGAGCAATTTAATTTGAATTGTTTACATTAACACTACTTGGGGTCAGAAGAACTTTCTGGTCTACCACTCGCCTTCAGCAAAATATAAAAGGTTTCTTTTAATTATAACAAATTTTAAAAAAAGATATACAGCAATATGTTTCTTCACAGAAATGATCCTTTGTGATTGACATCCTCTTCAATCAGCCTGTCTAAATTGTAAGAAAAGATTCTCTTAGCCTAAGAAATTGCACTGACTGGCTAAAACAACTGAATCACTGTAAATCTCATCAGAAAGTTTTGAGGAGATGTGATTCAGGAATTCAAGATCTTTGAACATATTATATCACATCAAAGGACTCACACAAAAGCAACGTATTTGGAAGTGTATTTAAAACTGAGAATCAGAGGCACTGTTAAACACAAGCTACCCAACAATGTTGAAGCCAATACCTTGGCTTCCTTCAAGAAATGTCTGGATGTGACCCTTTATTTTATAAATGTCTAGCAACCAAACGGCTTAAATAGGCCAAATATTACCTTCACATTTTGAAACTTTATGTTCCATTGTACCACAAAGAAAATTATATCTAACAAATAATTGTCTAGATTTAATGAAAATTCATTCAACAGCACAGAGCAAAAGTCACCCCAACAGCAACAGTGTCTCACCTTCCCTGTCGACCTCACTCCCTTCCAGACAGAAAAGTAACAGATGATCCAGGCCAGCAGGAGACACAGGGCCAGTTCCCATCTCAGACTGCCCACCTCATCGATCCCACCAGAAATACCCAGCACCCTCCTGCTGCAGGGATCAGGACACAGACATAATTGTGTTGAAAGACATGCCCACAGTATGTGATTGTGTATGTACAGGTGTGAGGGTGTCTAACATACAGTACTTCCAGAACTCCATTACAGTAGAAGTGATTTTTTATGCATCTGTCCAGTTGGAAGTGAGATTCTGCTTATTAAACTCCACACAATCATCTGCCAGAAGAGTTAAGAGAATGGAAGAAGTGTGCAACCTTGTGTTTAAGACAGCAAGTACTGGTGAGAGTACAGAGAGAACAAGATAAAAAATGTGATTGTATGTGTACAGGTGTCAGGGTGTCCAACTTACTTCCAGAACTCCATTACAGTAGAGGTGGTCCTTTCTGCATCTGTCCAGTTGGAAGTGAGATTTTCCTTGTGAAATTCCACACAGGCATCTGTCAGAAGACCAGCAGAATGGAAGAAGTATGGGATTTTGTGTGGACTGCAAGTACTGGCGTGAATGCAGAGAAAACAAGATCGAAATTCTGCTAATGCACAAACTTCTGAATTATCAACTTCATGACTGGCTGACAGCTTCACTCACACCAGGGCACTCAGCCAGGGAACAGAGTATCTCTGGAGTCTTCATTTACAGTGCACTCAGGTTTCAAGGGGGCAGCTAATCAGCTCCTGTGCTCCAGTACCTGTGTTCCAGGTGTTTCTGCAGCTGGCCCACGGCAGCTCAGAGCTGAAGGAGGAGAACAGGTAGAAGAAGGCCCAGGCCAGGATGATGATGTAAACTGTACAACCGTAGGTATTGATCACCACAGTACATAAACCAATTCCTGTAGAAAACAATAGAGATGGAAATATAGAACTGAAATACTAAATTGGGGTAAAACATGCCGTTGCCTTTATTGTGCAAAAACTGGTGTGATGTTAGAATGAACTGCCATCTGAGACCAATTTTCTCCCAGCATGTCTGAGTACTTTATCAAGGCAAAAATACAAATCTATGTGCTCACCTTTGAAGATGTGACAAAAATAGCCTTTGCTTGTTTTGTACTTTCTGTAGAACAAACTGCAGCAAAGTTACCAACCTTCAAACAGGGGGCAGATCTTCCTCCAGCAGGTGATGCCCCCCTGGCTGGTGTACTGCCCCAGAGCCGTCTCCAGTAGGAACAGGGGGATTCCACAGATAAACAGGAACAGGACATAGGGGATGAGGAAGACACCTGCAGGACGAAAATACAGTACAGTGTTCACTCCAGTATCACTAAATTCACCTACCTATTCTGGAGGGGCTGAGACCAGGTGTCCATCAGGGAAAAGCAGCAACTAGCAGCTTGTAAGCAAACACAGAACAGAAAATACTCTAATTCTAACCAAAAGCCAGGCTCCATGCTATCAGTGCCGCTCACAGTCACACAGTTAAGCACACTGCAAACTGCCACCTCAGTTATATTACAGTCTAACATATATAACAGTCTCCTTCTCACCTCCTCCATTTTTGTAGCACAGGTAGGGGAATCTCCACACGTTGCCCAAACCAACAATCTGTCCAGCAACAGCCAAGATGAACTCCCACTTGTTTGCCCACTGGCTCCTCTCCCTGATCTTCTGCCCCTTCTGCTCCAGCCTGCTCCCCTGGACTGGGGGCTCACACTGGGCTCCTGTCTGCAGATCCCCATCCATCCCAGCTGTAGCCCAGTGAAATGGCTCTTTTCAGAGGGATTTGTTCACTGTACATTGGAATGGGAAGGAAAACAGAAAAGTCAAGGAAGCATCTTTATCTTTCAACTCAAACACACCAGAACTGAAAATAGAGGTACTGTAAAATTTAACACAAAAAAAGTTCTACTTCTCTCATATTTGTGAAGTCCAACAAAGAATTATTTAAACACCTGCTGTGAAACTGTCTAATTCAGCATAAGTGAAATTCAAATTTAATTAGCTTTGAATATAGCCACTACTAGCCTCGTGAAAAACAGTCATCATTATCACTTCACTTCAACAAGAGAGGGAAGTTGAGAAATTAGTTTCAATATATGAAAAAGGATCTAGTAACCTGCAACACTAATTTATTTCAAACAGGTGTAATAGATAAAGGATGGATTTGTTTACATTGTAAAACATGTTAACGTGTGCTGCCTATCTATAAGACATGGAGTCTCACTTCTCCTCCCACAAAATATTTACAGTAACACCATTTCTTCATTGAAACATACTGTATATTGTGCAATACAAAAGCACTACATGCAACGAACAATCACTACTCACAGTCAGAGGTGTGGAATACCTGCAGTGCCTCCTGCTCAGCTCCGGACACTCAGTCAACTGAGGCTGGCGTGAAGCTCATATACAGCTTTGTTACGCTTAAGTGGCACTCAGGGAAACTCATGTTAAAATGACATGACAGTGTTGTCTCGCTCACTACACCTAGAGGGTGCTCTATTTTCCTTCTGTTCCTAGTTCCCTGTGATTATTCATGTTTTTCTGGTGTGTCTTGTTGTTTAGCCTATTTATGCTTCTGCTCTGCTACTCGCTTAGCATTGATGTTCAGTTGCCCTGAGACCTGCCTACCACCAGGTCACTCCTGTCCTTGGCCTGAGGGCATAGGTTTCTATACGGCTTCTCCTGAACAGCTGGGCCCGGGCTAACCCCCGTCTCGCCACTACACATAGGGTCTTTATCGCTCTCCTGCCATTCCATGGTTCGTCCTTTTGGACATTCGTGACAAGTGTTTTGTGTTTTAAGGAGCAAAGAAAAGAAGAAACAGGATGAGCAATATGCAAGATAAGGTGATAAGGTGTGTGCTGAGCTCAGAATGAAAACTTACTGTAACAGCAACAATAATACAGAAGGACAAGGCCATTCATCCATGAAACAGAAAACACAAAATAAAACAAGCAGCACTGGTGTTTTTCCGTGAAACAAAGTAAAACCATTCTCCTCCTTACCAATTCCCAATGACTTTCATCGCTATGACTAATTCTTGGAAACGTTGTGTAGAGTGGACTATTGACAGGTGGATGATACAGTGCCTGTTGGTGTGTTTTAGTAAAATGGGCTCATTAAAATAACCTAATAATCCTCATGCTTTGCAGCCAGCTCCTGAGACAGCCAAGTCTGCTTAAGCTTTAAAAACACAGCAGAGGTCTTCCCACAGGAAAGATATACAATCAGACATTTTTCATAAAGATGGGATGGGCTCTCAGCATTCATTTATGAGCAATTTAATAATTACAGTACATCTTTCTAAAAGAGAAAATTGAATACTTACAATATTGTTCATTTAAAACTCATCTTAAAAAGTACATTTTCTTCTTGTGAATTCTTCTGGGCACTAAATGTATTGCTTGTGACCTTTCAGAAATGGAGGAGCCCAGATATTTGTTGCGTACCTGATCAAGGAGAAGATGAAGGTGGACTGAGCAAGACAGAGCACAGACTGAGGAGACTGATAGAAATTGTACCATACTGCAACACACAAGGGCTCTGGTCTACCCAGTAAAGAGCCTTCTATTCCAGATAATCATACCAGGGTCCATTCTCGAATTAATTAGTTCAGGTTCGTAGCTGTGTCAGCATACATAGGCTGCAAAGAAACACGTAATAGGTGTATTCCATGCTGAAAAGAGAAGAAAGAAAACACAACATTTCAGCCGTGGAGCCTTCTTCAGGTGTGAGAAAGACAGGGCAGTAAGCGAAGGTAATGTAGCATAGCAGAAAAAAAGCTGGGAGAGAAGAGGAGCGAGAGACGGGAGCAGGGGACAGACAGAGTGGCCAGTCAGGTAGTGTGAAGTTAGATTAGGTGAAGAGAGGTGTGAAATGAAACCTACAATGAATAGAGAGAATTTAGAAGAAAATTAGTCTGTCATTGAGAGAAGGGGAATGGTGTAATCCAAGCTGCAAGATAATTTTAGTTTATGTAGTCTTTCTGATGTAGGAGTTAGGGGAGTTGTAGCATCCCCATCACTATACTGGGGCATTAGGAGCCACATTCACTGCAGGGTGAGCACCCCCTGCTGGTCCTACTAACACCTCTTCTAGCAGCAACCTTAGTTTTACCCAGGAGGTCTCCCATCCAGGTGCTGACCAGGCTCACATGTGTTTAGCTCCAGTCTGATGCAAGTTGTGAGTTGCAGGGTGATATGGCTGGCCAAGTGCCTTTACCAGTTGAGGTACTCAACAGGCTTCAATTATGCCATCTTGACATTATCTGTCCAAATACGTATTTAATCAAATATATTCAAAAGAATTGGAACACATATTCTCAACATTTTACAGCTTATTAATTTTCCACTCATGCTAGGCCAGAAAAAATGGAACACTGTTTGCTGAGAGAAATGCAGAATCTATTTCTAATTTATTACCTGAAGTGATAAAAAATATTCTGAAGTCCTGTTTCTTCTTTCTACTTTAATGTTCTGTCACTGCATTTCAACACTTCCTGGCGGTCACTCTTCATGCTTTCTAACCTGTTATCAATCTCCATGATGCTGAAAAACAGTCTGTCTCTGTTCCTTGCTATCACATGTGGATATCCTATTTAAACCCAAGTTATACTGTCCTAACTTATCTCACCTCCTCTTATAGCACAGCTCCACTAGGAGCCCAGATTTACTTCCACTTGTTTCGAAATTGGCCTATAAGGAACAGACTAGAATCACCATTCTACATCAGTCAGATGTTTATTATAATACATTAAATTGGAAAACCTTTGAATATTGTGACCAAGGAAAACTTATGCTCAGTGTGATATGAAAGCAATCCAGAGGAGGAATTTGAAAATCTCTTCCTCAACAAGCAGGGCTTCAGACAAAAAATGACATACTTAAGAAAATAATTACATTCTTTCAGTATGAACAACCAAGTTTAAGGTCAGGAGCAATTTGCTACAATAATTTGATCAATTTATTAACCCATAATTAAAATACTGCATTAATTATATTTCACCTTTATTACCATGAATGAACATGTCTACCCCAAACACCCATATTGAACAACTTTCTACACTGCTGCTGTGTTAACAGACAGAGGCTGCTGGGATTGGAGCTTCAGGGCTTCCTTCACTCTTAAGCTGTTTCTCTCTACAAGCCAACAGAGCTCTAGAGTCTGAGTTCAGAGGATCACAACTCTTTTTCTGCTTCTGGCTCAGAGGCAGGTCTTGGGCATGGCGACACAAGTGGTGCAAACGCTGGAGAGACACCAAGAGCAGATGAGTTAGATTGTTAGAGATCTCGGGTGAGGAGGAAGAAGAAACTGACATGGTTCAGGATAGAGCTCTCCTGTCTCTAAAGAGGGAGGAGCAGTAGCTGATGTAGTGTCCCTGCAGTCCAGGTGAGTTTATACAGCATGACCAGAGGTACACAGATGACAGAGGAGAGGGCAAAGAGAAAGCCCAGAACATACACCCAGTCTGGATACACATAAGTGTTGTTGAACTTCAGGGGGGTGTACTTGACCAGGGAGAAGATGAAGATGCCCTGAAGGAGAGAGAACAGACAGCTGACTAAGCTTCACCAAAACAGAACAGGAGCAATGGAGAGGATGAATTAAAATACAGAATGTCATATTGCAAATGAAACTGCTTTTTAAAGGGGAACTTAATTTGAGAAAGTTTAAAACATGCACTTACAGTGCACACAGCTGGAGTGATGTGGTGCCAACAGTACCGAAATGCAGACAAAGGCCGATAGTCAGTCATGTCCTCAATGCTGGCACAGAAGAGATCAGCTCCTGTGTGAAACCCAGAAGTCAATAGAAGCCATTCACTAAGGATCATGAGCTATTAAGGATTTTTAAAATATCGTAAATTCAACACAACATAATGTTAGATAACCACTGTTCCATTCTACGTTGTTTAGGTATTGATGGATTCATAACAAAAATAAAAGCTACATGGTGAAGCATTCATAATCCTGCACGTAAAGATTTGTGATAATGGAGTACGAGCTCACCGTACACCCATCCGATGCAAATGCTCTGAAATATGGCAACAAACAAAATGTGGGTCCCATTGCTGCCATAGTAATCAACCAGTTGGAAGACATACAGGCCTCCCTGTGGAGAGACAATACACTGTTTCAATATTTGCTAGAATGATAATGGTGGCTTGGTTACAGTGATGGAACACTATAGATTAGATGAAAATGTCACGCTATGGCACAAATATCCTACAGTTTTCAATACATCTCTTCAACTCTTTGGCGTGTTCAGAAGAACGTGCTGATCCCTTAACAGACAGCTTGTTGGTTGCCTATCAGGCCCCTCAGCCCTTCAGTCCTCACCTCAGTGACCATGAGGAGTCTGAACAGGAAGCAGACCACACAGAAGAGGAGTAGAAGGAGCTCCTGCCGGTATCCTCTCCGGAACACTGCAGGAAACAAATCCACGATGGCTGTCATCACACTTTCAATCCCCACAAACTGCAGAGAGCAAGACAACAGAGACCACAGTCAAATTAGAGAGTCAAGTTATTCCATTGCTTTTTACCTTGGGCATACTGTATATACTATGGAATAATATGGTCTCACCTCTGTGTCCAGTCCTAGCAGGATGATCATGATGAAGAAGAAGGTGGCCCAGAGCTGAGGAAGAGGCATCATGGCCAGTGCCCTCGGGTACGTAATGAACACCAGGCCAGGACCTGCACAGTCAGACACAAGAAAACATTCATGAAGTCACATAGTAAATCTTAAAATGCACAGTACAATTACCGTTAGATTCTGGTCACAGATCAACTGAAGTTCCACAAAAACAGTCAAACAAATCATTCCTTTGGGTAAATAAAATGTTTTTCACAGGACAGTCCTCCAAGGTTTACATTTAAAGAGCGCATTCCAGTCAGAGGAGAACCAGGATGACAAGTAGTAGATGTGAACAGACTGCAGCTCACCGGACTCGGCCACCAGCGAGATGTCCACTCCCTGCTCGTATGCCATGAAGCCCAGAACAGAGAAGATGGCAAATCCAGCCACAAAGCTGGTAGCGCTGTTGAGGAGGCACAGGTAGAAGGAGTCCCTGCATGAAGAGAGACCATGGTGTCATGTTGTCAAGCATCTGAACACATTCATCACACATTCTAGAGCTGAGGCTGGAAGGGTAACCCACCAGTGGAAAGACCTGTCAGAACAATGAACACAAGTGGTCTGTTCTTGTAGTATAATGAATGATACAAGAGTCCATTTTTGACTGGTTTCTTTCACTCAGTGTGCAATGTGCCTATTTGTAGGGAAGAACAAAGGGATTAGCAAAGTTATAATTTTGCCATGACCTTTGCACTCACTTGTAACAGTTGTTGTTATATTTGTTGTGGCTGCCCAGAGACGTCAAAATTCCTCCACAGAGACTGTAAGAGGAAAACACTTGTTTTGCTGCATCCATCCACACCTAGGAGACAGAGACAGAGGAATAATATATGTGTATTCTAATAATGAACCATATGAATCTACAGTATGTTTTCAGAATTCATGACAGACACAGTGGAGGAGAGCTGATCTGTGTGTCCTGAAGTACCTGAGGGTCAGCAAGGAGAGGTAGAAGACCAGCCCATCAGCAGCTCCAGGCAGGGTGAGTCCTCTAACCAGCAGCACCACCAGCATCACATAGGGGAAAGTGGCTGTGAAGTACACCACCTGAAACCATAGACATACAGAGCAATTTAATTTGAATTGTTTACATTAACACTACTTGGGGTCAGAAGAACTTTCTGGTCTACCACTCACCTTCAGCAAAATATAAAAGGTTTCTTTTAATTATAACACATTTTTAAAAATTATGTACAGTAATATGTTTCTTCACAGAAATGTTCCTTTGTGATTGACATCCTCTTCAATCAGCCTGTCTAAATTATAAGAAAAGATTTTCTTAGCCTAAGAAATTGCACTGACTGGCTAAAACAACTGAATCACTGTAAATCTCATCAGAAAATTTTGAGGCGACTTGATTCAGGAATTCAAGATCATTGAACATATTATATCACACCAAAGGACTCACCCAAGTTCACACAAAAGCAACCTACTGTACTTTGATTTAAAACTGAGAATCAGAGGCACTGTTAAACACAAGCTACCCAACAATGTTTAAGCCAATACTTTGGCTTCCTTCAAGAAATGTCTGGATGTGGCCCTTTATTTTAAAAATCTCTAGCAACTAAACAGCTTAAATGGGCCAAATATTACCTTCACATTTTGAAACTTTATGTTCCATTGTACCATAAAGACAATTATAGCTAACAAACAATTGTCTAGATTTGTTCATCAGCACAGAGCAAAAGTCACCCCAACAGCAACAGTGTCTCACCTTCCCTGTGGACCTCACTCCCTTCCAGACAAAAAAGTAACAGATGATCCAGGCCAGCAGGAGACACAGGGCCAGTTCCCGTCTCAGACTGCCCACCTCATCGATCCCACCAGAGATACCCAGCACCCTCCTGCTGCAGGGAACAGGAGGGTGAGGGTGTCCAACTTACTTTCAGAACTCCATTACAGTAGAGGTGGTCCTTTCTGCATCTGTCCAGTTGGAAGTGAGATTTTCCTTGTGAAATTCCACACAGGCATCTGTCAGAAGACCAGCAGAATGGAAGAAGTATGGGATTTTGTGTGGACTGCAAGTACTGGCGTGAATGCAGAGAAAACAAGATCGAGATTCTGCTAATGCACAAACTTCTGAATTATCAACTTCATGACTAGCTGACAGCTTCACTCACACCAGGGCAATCAGCCAGGGAAAAGAGTATCTCTGGAGTCTTCATTTACAGTGCACTCAGGTTTCAAGGGGGCAGCTAATCAGTTCCTGTGCTCCAGTACCGTGTTCCAGGTGTTTCTGCAGCTGGCCCACGGCAGCTCAGAGCTGAACGAGGAGAACAGGTAGAAGAAGGCCCAGGCCAGGATGATGTATGATGTATGAGGTATGATGTTAGAATGAACTGCCATCTGAGACCAATTTTCTCCCAGCATGTCTGAGTACTTTATCAAGGCAAAAATACAAATCTATGTGCTCACCTTTGAAGATGTGACAAAAATAGCCTTTGCTTGTTTTGTACTTTCTATAGAACAAACTGCAGCAATGTTACCAACCTTCAAACAGGGGGCAGATCTTCCTCCGGCAGGTGATGCCCCCATGGCTGGTGTACTGCCCCAGAGCCGTCTCCAGCAGGAACAGGGGGATCCCACAGGTAAACAGGAACAGGACATAGGGGATGAGGAAGACACCTGCAGGATGAAAATACAGTGGTTAGTATCACTAAATTGACCTTCCTATGCTGGAGGAGCTGAGACCAGGAGTCCATCGGGGAAAAACACCAACATGTAGCTTGTAAGAAAACACAGAACAGAAAATAATCTCATTCTAACCCACAGCCAGGCTCCATGCTATCAGTGCCGCTCACAGTCACACAGTTAAGCACACTGCAAACTGCCATCTTAGCTACTGTATATTAACAGTCTCCTTCTCACCTCCTCCATTTTTGTAGCACAGGTAGGGGAACCTCCACACGTTGCCCAAACCAACAATCTGTCCAGCAACAGCCAAGATGAACTCCCACTTGTTTGCCCACTGGCCCCTCTCCTGGATCTTCTGTCCCTTCTGCTCCAGTCTGCTCCCCTAGACTGGGGGCTCACACTGGGCTCCTGTCTGAAGATCCCCGGCCATCCCAGTTGCAACCTAGTGAAATGAGTCTGTCCCGTGGAATCTGTCCACTGTTGAGGCCAATGGATTGAGAATGAGAAAACAGAAAAGTGTCAGCTACGGAGTATCTCACTGGATTGAGGAATGCTTGAAGCTTATATATAATTAATTTACAAAAGTGGCATTAAGGAAAACTCATGTTAGGAAAACAGTACTTTTTAAGGAGAAAAGGAAAGAACAGGCGTGCTCATCTCAAATTGAAAACTTAATCAAAGGAATTGCTGAAAATAGAGAGCTAAGAAAACATGGTGGGATAAACAATAATTAAAATAATTATTTTCCCCAAATGTCTAAGATATACCTGAGCTGTTGGTAGAGTTTGAGTTCTTTCTTTGGTACCACAGCTCTGGTGAAGAAGTAATAAATGAGAGGCAAACTAGAACAAACATACTGTATATTTAGTAATGACACAGCTAGACAACACTCAACTCAACATATAAGTGAGATCATTCATAAAGCAAGGCATCTCAGAGGTCTACATTCAATGTTATTGAAACAGTACTTAAAGCCTTAACAGAACTAAATCTCCCTTCATATAAACCTGGATGTCCCAAAGCCAATGAGATTCTATCTCCTATTCTACAAATGCATCGTCAACAAGGAGAGAATGTTATTAGCCTGAGGTCTGCAATAAAGGAAATCAGAGTTTCCTTAAATAACAGGATGCTGAGCTCTCTTAGACACGGTTCAAACACATACAGTAGCTAGGATCTGGTCTAAAGACCAGTCAGAACAAGGTCCTGTTGCCTGGTTCACTTTCTCTATCTCCCTCTCTTTCTCTTTTCTCTGCTTTGCTTCTGTTCTGCCTGTCTATACTCCTGTCTTCCTGGGTGTTGAAAGTTTGATCTTATTGGGATTAAACAGAGCAGGGGTTGGCAACTTTTCAGATGGGGCATGCCAAAAGAAAGCTCATGAGGAATTTTGTATGGATTTGCATGTCATTGATACTTTTTTATTGTCAATATAGCTTAACACTTTAAGCAGCACACAAGCTTTAGAGTGTTCAATTGTTTACTGGCTATAGTAAGATCACATCACATCAATTGTTGATCCAAATGCTTACAACAATGAAAATGTGACATTTTCTTCACACAGTCAAATTTAACTGTTCACTGAAATTCAATTAGCTGCATTTCAAAATCCTCAACACCCATTCATTGAAACACTGAAAAATGTATGTCAATGTTATCAAAGATATCTGTTTTAATTAGTAAAGAAAACATTGGGCCAAATTCCTGTAAATCATGAAATTCTGATGCCCGTTCTTGCACATACACTCCAAATTCAGCTGCAGTGTTATGTTTTGAAAGCTCTTTAAGATGTTGGAAATACCATAAAGTTGAAGTGTCAATGTCCTAAGGAAAAAATGGCAAATTTTGCAAGAAATGCCTTCCACATTTTAAAACATGGAAAAATATTTAGTTTTGCATCCCATTTTTCTTCATGCAATTTGAGGTAGTAACATTTGACAAAAAGCTTTTGATTGCATCACAACAGCCCATAAAAAATATCAAACTCTTCTCACTGCTTACCCAATAAACACTTCTGTGAAGTGAAATGCCCTTGTATGCATTATCCACCTCCCAAAACAGAATTTGAAACTGCCTGTACATCAAGGCAGATCGAGAAACTAGAAAATTCACAATTTTCATCACATTATTAAGCTTATTAAAATTTACTATAAGGAAACCATAGCAGATGCACTGTTAGTTGTTACAGAAAGTATTCTCATTACGTCAATTTCTTTCCTCAAAATGATTAATAGAAGTCTTAGGCACTGTATATTTTCTCCTGAAATTGTGCAATACATGGGTTTAAAATAATGTGGCTTTCTCAAATTGCATCTGAGTCACAGTATCTCATGAGTTGCAAATGTTAGTATTTCATTTATATCCATTCACTCATCTAGTACAATACTAGATACAGTATATCTTTAAATAACAATGTCAGCTGTTTGTTAACATTTTCAGCCATTTCACATACAGTAACAGTATGCATCCCTCCACCAGTCTAGCACACACAGGTACAGTAAGTCCTTAATTCTAGAGATGATCGTGCCTTTGTTAGGCAAACCATTAAACAAAACATCTTAACAACTGAAAAAATCCTCTTTAAAATTTTCCATCTGTATGTGTTTTTCCATGTTTAGCAGTTTTGTAACTTGCTTCTGTCACTTGACTTTTACTTACACAGAAATAAGTAAAAACACTATTTTCTGTACCTCGTTATGGCCTGTTTGACAGGCTCAGCCTTATTCACCTCATCCTTTAAATGTTTGTCATGTTTTGTCTGAAAACCCATTTGATGCTTGATGTGCGACAAGCAGCACTCTCACAACATAGAGCACAAACAACATGGTCTTTATGTTGAACAAATCAATGTTCATTTCTCCAAAAGGACTGAAATGCACAAACCTCTACTTTTGTTTTCTTAGTGACCTCTATTTTCCCCAAAATATTTGAATTTGTTTTCTGTGTCAAAGAGCTTTCATTGGATAGCATGTAGTAGAGAATTACAGAATAGTCAAGCATAGTTTGTACAGTATCACTTTTAAAACTTAATTTCTTTTATTGCGCTTGTGGCTTTCAATTCAGAACATCCTGTCAGTCACTCTTTAGGTTTTCTAATCTGACATCAGTCATCATGTAGCTGGCAAAACAATCTGACTCTGTTCCTTGCTATCGGATGTGGATAGTTGTGATATTCCTATTTAAACTCAAGTTCTACTGTCCTAACTCACCACCTTTGTTCTTGTAGCTCACCTTGAGGAACCTTCACCCACTTCTGTGCCCACTGGCCCCTCTCCTGGTTATTCTGCCCCTTATGCTCCCTGAGACTGCAGGCTCACAGTGGACATCTGCCTGCAGATCCTTGGGTGTGCGAACTTCAGCAAATAAGAGGTTGGAAAGGAGAAACGCAAAGGAGAACCAAATTATCTGCAGAGAGTAAAGTGAGGAACATCTACATATGTGAAGCTCTTTTGAAGTCTTGACATAAAAGATATGCAAATGAAAAAGTTTGATTAACTTAAAAAATTGTAGCTTTGTTCTTTACAAATGTTTCTAAACTATAGTTTTCTAAAGCTCATGAATTATTTCTTTCTTCAAAACATTTCTGAAGAGAAACATGAAAACAGTGATCATTAATGCAGAAGGAAGGTTTTTTTTAAACAATGGTCATCACAGGTGGCTTAATAGAGAAATGTATCTTGAAAGATACATTTGCAAAATATTTAGACTGATTAAGACCCAAGAGGACTAAAAGCTGATTGCTGGGTTCTGATGTTGGGCAGCCCTATCAGAGATACCCCTGAATGTGCAGCCAGAAGTACACCTCCCCCCACACACACACACATTTCAGCATTGTCACTCTGAGCTCAGGAGCAGGCAATGCATTAACCATCATCCATATTTTTTATCATTTGTTAAAAAACTTTTTGTTAATCAGACTCACAAAATAAGATCAGGCTACTATAACAGAAGCACAGTTAGATTTTGATCATATCATAATCAGCAGCAATACAGGAATGTCTATGTTTGCATAAAAAAGAAATGGCTGTTCATCTGTTATTTTATTATGTGTTGGCAGGGTGTCTGTTAGTCATGAAAGAGGAAATTACTGATATAAAAACAAAAATGGAAATTAGAGAATAAAATCCAGCTAAGAATCACCACTGTACTCCCATGAGAAGTTGACAAAAATATGTTAAAGCAAAAAAAAAATTAGGTCTGAATTTAAGAATAGGTTCTATTCAGTGTGATTTGTGTGTAAATCAGAGGAAGAATTACTTATTCCTCCCTTTCTTTGTGCTTAAGGTATCGGGCGGAGTCGGGAACGAGACATAAGCCCTCAGGTAGCGGACGTGGGGCGACCTGGTGAGGCGAGCCTCTCGACAACTGATCCCAATGCTGAGTGAGGAGGACAAGACAGACCGGAAATAAAAAGCAAACCTCCACCAGAGGCACCGGAAGCACAAGAACAAGCACAGGGAAGCAAGGGACAGGACAGAAAGGTGGAGTGGCCTCTAGGGGTAGGAAGAGGGTCGCGACAGTACCCTAAGCAGAAATCGAACATGGACCTTTGAGGTAAGAGGCATGCACCAAACCCACTGTACCAATGCACCACTCAACAGATTAAAGTGGAAATTAGTTATTTGATATACACTACACCCCTAATGGATCACCACATGGCTGTGTCTTGTGCCGCTTATTGTACATTTTGCATTCTAATGATTATAAGAACGAATATAATGTTAAGCTTGCTGATGAAACAGCCTTTGACACTTTAATAAAGGATCCAGAAAAACATCATGGGTCCATTATAGATGTAGCAGAGCATATTAAATGAAGCTACTGTTTCATTGACATCTAACGCACCACTCGTGCCAACTATTGATCTTCTTTGGCCAGTAAGAAGGTAAGTTTGGCAAGCCGATTCATATATGGTATGCCGCGGCGAGATTGCCATGGACAAGACTTTTGACACACATTCTGAATGGCTGCATCTGTGGTTCAAACAAGCTCAAATGCACATCATATGTGGTTTTCTTATGTTCCATGCTTCAAGCGCATTCTGCTCAGTTCTCATGAAACCGAAGCTGAACCGACTTGCTCTTAGTAATTTTGATCGCAGACTAGCACTGTCATTTCCTCAGCCAGGAGAGTTAAAGCCAAAATATTAAGCATGCTATCTTTACATCCGTCGGCTCATTTTGTCATTATTAGAGTATGTCTAAAGAACTGAAATTACCTAAAATTTGTTACATTGCATTTTAAAGGAAGTTTATCACTTTAGATATATAATATTGCATTCTGCAGAGCTACCTTTCCTCTTACTTGCAGTTATTGTTGTATTTGTTGTAAGTGCTCAGTGCTCAGTGCTATTATCAGTCCTATGCAAACACTATAAGAAAAAAAAGCTGTGTGTCTGCATTCATCCATACCTAGGACACACAGAAACGCAGAGTTTGGTAACTTTTTATCATAACGTGATGATGTGCATTTAGAGGATTTTCATGGAGCAGCAGTCCACTAGAGGGCAGCATATTGACCTTTCAGTGACAGTGCTAAATAAGGTTGCACAAGTGCAAGAGGAATCATCTTTAGTTATTGCTCATTTCAGTTCTCAGTAAAAAGCACTCAGCAAGCATTGTCTAGTCTGTTGTTAGATTAGACCAGCTTTTGTTTAATGATCATTGAAGGCGCCAGTAAGGTTCTCTCTCGTGAGGAGACAATGTGGGGAAAATAGTTATTTTTGACAGCTGCTGTGTCAGGGATGCTGGTATCACTGTTTAATACCCCTGATATAAGATAACACAGCTACACAGGATGAGCATGTTAGATTGATATA
Organism: Atractosteus spatula; assembly: GCF_055471065.1. Lineage (NCBI taxonomy): Eukaryota > Metazoa > Chordata > Actinopteri > Semionotiformes > Lepisosteidae > Atractosteus > Atractosteus spatula. The sequence goes on along the minus strand of NC_142712.1, from coordinate 42,665,767 downwards.
AAGAGTGCTGCTGTAGATCATGATAATCACAACACAAAAGCTAATGTCTGTAGAGAAAGAATCAAAATTGGACATACAGTGTTAAAAGTTTTCAGTTCAGAATTGACCTGCCTATAAAGTTATTCTTGGAATTACAGTAGTGAAAGCAGAAAAGTTTTCATGACGGATGGCAGTAATCTGTTATAGTCTCATGGATTTTTTGTTTTCCCCTGCTCATTATGAGATTTCTAGAACATTTTCTTTTTTTCTTTCATTGCAATTGAGTACAGGGCATAAACTAAAAAAGGGTGACTGTAGCAAAGGAGGGGGTGGAAATATGGTTGAATTCCTCTCATTTAAGAGAACCACATTCTTCAGATTTTCATGGGGAAATCACTGAATTGCCTGCACCTGGAGACTCTAGCTCCCTTGGTATCTCAGGATCTTGTTCACGAGTGATGGAAGAGGGGAGTATGAGATCGACAAGCAGATTGGGGCAGCGTCAGCTGTTCCGCGGGCCATGTACCAGTCTGTGGTGGTGTTAACGGGAGCTGAGTTTAAAGACAAAGCTCTCAGTTTACCCGTTGATCTACGTATCTGTCCTAACCTATGGTCATGAGCTGTGGGTAATGACCGAAAGAACAAGATCGCGGATACAAGTGGCAGAAATGAGGTTTCTCCACAGGGCCGCTGGGCTGACTCTCCATGACAGGGTGAGGAGCTCGGCAATCCAGGAGAGCCTCAGAGTAGAATTGCTGCTCCTCCAGATCGAGAGGAGCCAGCTGAGGTGGTTTGGGCAACTCATAAGGATGCCCCCTGGTGGCTTCCACTGGAGCTGTTCGGGGCACGTCCCACTGGGTGGAGACCCCGTGGCAGACCCAGGACACGCTGGGGGGATTACCTCTCTCAGCTGGCTTGGGAGCGCCTGGGGATCCCCCAGGAGGAGCTGGAGTCTGTTGCCGGAGCCAGGGAAGTCAGAGCAGATCTACTCAGCTTGCTACAACTGCGACCCTCACCAGGAAAAGCGGAGTGAAAATGGATCTTTAACAAAAAAGCCTCTTTGACAACCATGCAGGCTTCTTCACAAAACCAGCTATGTTGAGATATTACCCTGGAAGTTAAAACTAGGCATACATTTTTCACTATTGCATCATTATAGGAACCTGAGACCTCAAGATGCAAATCGCTTTATAAAAGAGAACCCCAAATTTAATTTAGCCTTGACAGGTGACTTTCAACGAAAACATTGGACACCAGCTGCAGGGCAATGGAACTACTGCCTGATCCTATTAACAAACGCAGCACCACAAGGCACAACACACCAGGTCAAAATGTAAGTGATCTGTGTACGGATCCCTACCACCAGAGTCCCTAAGCTCTGATCAAGGCCAGGACAAGTGGACCAAGTTATATAACTGGTCCTTACACAACACTGAGCGTTCCCCCAGGAGGACTGCGCTCCAGCTTTGTGACTTTATTCCCAGCATGCAGTGGCAGGCAATGAGTATGCTCTGAAAGTGTTACCTTGAGACAGCAGAGCAACAGACCGGTTTATCTTCCAAAACACATGAAAAATGTGGCCATAATCAGCACCCTCCTTCCATGAGATTTTTAACACTGGTATGAATATATATGTAAATCAGTTTGATTTGACCTTTTGTCATCCTGAGCCTGTACTAGGTCCAACCACAGAACTATAAAATGCTTGTTTAAGATTGATTTAGAATTCTAAAATTATTTTAGGGGTTCATGTGGACTTGATTTAAAAAGTGTGAGGTGACAATAAAAAAGCCAGCAAAATGCTTTGGAGTTCTAATAAGTATACTTTAATAGATGGAGGACAAACACAAATGATAAAATTCTAAAATGCATAAGTTAGACTGCACATTGAATTTTGTCTTCAGTTTTGGTCCCTGGACTACAAGAAAGACACTGCTGCTCTGGAGGTACTAAAAAGCAGAGGGACCCACCAGACAAAAATTCCCATCTGGAAGGGAATGTCATTCTCACACAGTCTGAGGGAAATGAAATGCTTTAATCCTGGAACCAGGACATTACGCGAGACCCTGAGTTGGGTTTGCAGAATCTTTGACCTGGAGGACTTCTTTAGTGTCAGCAGTGACATAAGGGCCCAAGGATACTCAGGAAAATGAAGTTTCCATTCAGGACAGAGAATAGAAGACACTTCTTTACACAAGGGGTTGTGGGAGTCTGAAAGCAGCTCCCTGTGCATGTGGTTAAGAGCTTGAATTTAAGATACTAGCAAACAAACTAACCAAATGGTCTGAATAATACCCTCTGTTTTGCAGCCAGTTTTTGAGTTCTTCTATTCTTAATATGAGAAGTGCGAAGATTGTTCCCAGCAGGTTTATTTTAGAAAAACTGGCATGGGAATATTATTAAAGCACCCATTAATCCTCCTGCTTGCCAGCTCATTGAGCATGCAAGGGTTTTATAACACATCAGAGGTCTTCCCACGTGGTATTTATGCAATCGGGTCTTTTAATAGAGCTGGGCTGGGCTCCTTACATACCTTAATACTTTAATTAAAGAAAATCCAGGAGATCATTTTAAATGAAAAAAACAAAAACACATACTGTCGTTTGAAAACTTCACTTTATAAACAAATCTGATATTTCTTGAATTAGCTAATACATGCGTTGCTTGTGATCTTTCAGGGGCTGGGAGCCCAGATATTTTGTAGTGAACTGGAGGTCTCCTGCAGCTACACATGTACAGGTAGGGCCTCTGTGTTCCTGTGCTCTAGGCTTGTATCTTCTCAGCCGAGGAAAGATACAATGAAAGAAATGAAAAAAATACGAGCCAACGATTTAAACTGGAACACCAGCTGCTGATGAAGTAAGACTCTTTCTCCTGGGAAAGACCTGGGGCAGAACCTTTATTATGTTTATGGCAGAATGGCTGAGCCACAAAATCTGCTCTCTCCGGTGAGATACGCAGTTTAAAATCTCAGCCACCTTCCTCTTCATCGCGGCAGTTACCCAAAGAACGATTTCTGCTCCTCTAAATCACACTAATCTGAAGTACTGTAGTTAACTAATTATTGTGCTCCAAAGACTTTGTTAACCATGATTGTGTTACACCTGGGCTGGGAGCGGCTCGCATCCCGATGTTGCCCAAGGCAACCAGCACACTTACACAGGCTCTCAGCCTCCTTCCAACCCCATGTGAACTCACTCAGGACGCACTTTTCAAAGGCCGCCAATTTTTGGCACAAATCAAGAACTTGTATTAACAGGAAAATGTTTGTATTTTTAAAAATGTATTAATAAAAGGAAACATTTACAAAAGCAAGACATGTAACAGCTTTGTCCGCCATTATATTTATTGCATATTTATTTACTAAATAGGTTATTTTTTAATATACTCCTTTAATAAAACTATAATTTTTCCCATTATAAAACAATCCATAGCAAAACACCAACTTAAGAAAATACGTAATATATTCACAGGAGCATAAATGTCTAACTTTTAAAAACCTTTGTGGTATATTTGTTCCCCTGTTCTAGGCATAAATGTCGAAAATTATTTTATATAAAAAATAGATGTTTTGGCTCAGAATGAAAGTTAATCAAAAGTGGGAATATAATTAAGTAGAAAAGTGTGCATTTCTCTCCAGTTTAACAAATCCAGGATAATGAAACCACTGGTGACTAAAATGAAGCTATGTGTACTTTAACATTCAGGAAGAGTAGGTGTGTTTTGTCCTCTGAATTGACATTTCTGAACTAAATAAACTGAATAAATAAATTTATATTAATTTCCAAGTGTAGATTTTAGGCAAACAATTGAATCATACTGAATTGTTTGGCAATCCAGGCAAACTAAGGAGATGTGCTCAGTATTAGACTGATAGATGTCCATGAACCCTGTAAAATGTCTTTTTGATCACACATTTCCTGTTTTTCTGTGAAGCCCTCAGACCGACCCTTATTAACAGGTTACCGGCTGGCTATGAAAGAACACTCTTCACTTCTACATTGACACACCTCTCACTGGAGAGGTCCTGACGGAGGTCAGACATCAGATGGCCACTGTCTTTCTTCTCCTTCCGGGTCAGTGGAAGGTCATTTGCGGGCAGACTGAGCAGGCGCAGACGCTGGGAAGAATAAAGGGCAGTGGGGTCACAAGACACAAGGATGACCTCTAAGTAATGTTTGCTTTGGCACATGTGTGTGATATTTTCACAGCATAGATTCATTTACCCCCAAGCCATGACGCTCCATGGTTTGTATTTATCTCTTCTGCACCACTGTGTGATTTACTGTACTTTTACATTCATTTGTCAATAATGTTTTTAACATAGTATTCACCAAAATCACACACACAGGAAGTGGGGGAAACTCATTGTTATATGATGGACAATTCCGGAACAGCAGCTCTATAGAGGACTGGAAGCTGATACCTAGAATTTCCAAGACAGAATGTTTGTGGCATTTTGTGGCATTAAAGCATTTTTGTGGAGAGGTCACAGGGTGTGGGTATTTGCAAAGAGAGCAACCCCTGACTGGCACATACTCCCAAGAACGTCCTCACCTACCTGGCGTAAGGTCCCGTTGGTGTGGCTGAGTTTATAGACCATCCACAGGGGGATCAGTGAGAGGGAGGAGAGGGCCAGCAGCCAGCCCAGGACATACGCCCAGTCTGGATACATATAGGTGTTGTTGAACTTCAGGGGGGTGTACTTCACCAGGGAGAAGATGAAGGTGCCCTGGGGGAGGGGGGTACACAGTGGTCAGCAACAGCGAGAAGGCACAAGAAGGAGCAGGAAGATGAGCGATGGCTGACCCGTGCTCTGGGGGAGTCTTACACACCTCTCATGGGTGTGTAAACCTAAACCATGAAAGTCAGAGTGCTGCAGTCACTGTGGTGGCTGGTTGAGTATCCATTTGTTTGGGAAATTACACCTTGCATTTTTCATAGGCAATGCTTATTTTTTAATTATCTTTAGCTCAGAGCGTTGAGACCAAAGTAATTCTCTGGAGTCTTTTTGGGATTAACTCTTAGTGTTCTGAAATAACAGGGCAGGCGGGATCCACAGCTCCACCCTAGAACTGATGACTCAGTGCTCCACTCACTGTGCAGATGGCCGGGGTGATGTAGAGCCAGCAGTACTTCATCACAGGCCAAGGCCGATAGCCAATCATGTCTTCGATGTTGTCATAGAAACGATCAGCACCTGCAGGAGGCAGGCTGAAATAAGGGAAAGGCATGCACCTGGAGACCTTCGAGAAGGAGTGAGGTGTGGTTTACCACTCTCCACTTAGAATGGAAATTGCACAGGAACCAGTGTCAGATGTCCTAGGCAGACTGGGGAATTATCTGTTATCACATTTTAAATTGGGCAAATCCAACTCCACTATCATGAAGACTTCTTTGGGAATAATGTGGGTGTGGGACCCTCATGAAAAAAACATGTGGAAGTATGGTTAGTGGAACTGTAAAGCAAACAGGATATGCACCCCATGGATTCTTGTGATTGCAAGCGTGAGTCTGTCTGCATGAGGAGGTGGAATTGAAGATGCTGTGCTAGCAGTGCGTGGTGTGTAGAGGCGGGGGTCCTGTACTCACCGTACACCCAACCAATGCACATGGACTGACAGAAGGCGAGGAACAGCAGGGTGGTACCACTGCACACATAGTGATCGAAGAGCTGCAGGAGGTACAGGCCCCCCTACAGAGAGAGTTTCATGTTGTTCACTGTTGGCAGTTCCAGGCATAGGTGGCTCAAATGAATTGACATTCATCTTGTCCTAATATTATATGGTTCATTTTACTCTAAAGGGATAAATAAACACAGAGTTAAGAACTAGCTAACTAAGGAAGGAATGAAGAGTTTCGAGTCACTACATCTCTGCATGCTTCTCAAATGTAACAGGCTCTGCTACAAATTTATTAAAACAACACAGTGATTAAAAGCAGGATCCCTGTATCTACAGGTGTTCAGAGCCAAAGGAGGTAGAAATGTCACAAATTGCACAGACGTGAGTTAATGGCTAACCCAAGTACTCACCTCGGTGACCATGAGGAGTCCGAGCAGGAAGCAGCACACACACAGGAGCAGCAGGAGGAGCTCCCGGCGGTATCCTCTCCGAAGGACCATGGGGAAGAGGTCCATCACAGAGGTCATTAAACTCTCAAGACCCACAAACTGTGGAAACAGGTGCAGGTCAAAGTGTAAAGAAAGAGGGGTAGAGAGGAGCTGGAGCAGGTCACATGGTGGAGTGTGAGAGAATGATAGAGGATCGGAGAGAAGAAACTGAAGAAAGGGCTGGATAGTGGAAAAGGACACATATTGTGGGGCTAACCTGGCTGTCTATACCCAGGAGGATGATCATGAGGAAGAAGCAGGCGGCCCAGAGCTGGGGTAGAGGCATCATGGCCACAGCACGCGGGTACACAATGAATGCCAGGCCAGGACCTGCACACGTGCGCAGAGAGACACACAGCACATCAGGCAAGATCCTCCTAGCAGTAAAGTCTAGTTTAGAGCCTCTGCTCTGCCTCTTTAGGAGCACCTTACCTGACTCTGCCACCAGTGAGATGTCCACTCCCTGCTCGTAAGCCATGAAGCCCAACACAGAGAAGATGGCAAATCCAGCCACAAAGCTGGTAGTGCTGTTCAGCAGGCAGAGATAGAAGGAGTCCCTGCATGAAGAGAGACCATTGTGTCAATCATTTCAACACAATCCTCCCAACCTCTCCCCCTCTGTTGTGGAGACACTTGCAGACTGCAGGACCTGTACAGTCATATCATTTTAAAGCTGCACTTTAAATTATATCTAGTTCAGTCAGTGACCTGTACTATAAAATGATCCTCCACTCTTAAAGAATTGATGAAATTGGCAATAGTCTTTAAGATTAATTGTCTGCAGAGGGACATATGGTGAGGAGAGTTCATTGTGATCTCTGTGTCTTGTTTAGTCTTGCAAGGCACCGGGACTTTAAGTAACATTTTTTGTCCCATTGAAGCAAAATAGTATCAAAGATTTCACTATCTTATGTCAAAGTTCATCATCAGTACAATGAATAAAGTTCAGTCAAGTCAGGTAAACAAATAGTATTCTAGAAGAATTCTAGAAATCCAGTTTGCTGAGGGTGCTAGAACAATATCTTTGTTACAAAATGAGGACATGAAGAATAAAGTCAAGACTCTCCTGGCAGGTTTATTTAGAAAAGCAGAATCCTCTAGCTTGAAGAAAGATGTGAAGACGGGGGTTTAAATTAAATCCTTTCTGTATGAGGTTTTAGACTTCTAAATCACAAGCTGGAGTTTATGGCAGGAAAGGGGGTTAACTGATAAGGATTCCAGATGCAAGCTAGGAACCCCCCTGGGTGTAATCTTAAACTGACCATTTGGCCAGGATCTCTTAACTGGCCAAATACCATGACCCCCCTCTTTACCATCAGACTGAGTGACGTCAGAAACGGAAAAGAAAATACTATATAACCCAAAAGTTTGTACCGGCACATCGAACAATACTTCGGTTTTGTTGTTTCTTGCGGGAAACAAGACTTCGGCTTTATTGTTCCTTGCATGCAATAAACTCATCTGTTTTACTTCATCTCGGGATCCAGAACCTTATTCTTTCTGTTACAACAAGCTCAAGGGTCAGATCTATTGTGAAGGTCTGAGTGAGGAATTTTTCTGGGCTGGTGTGTAGAGAACATGCAAATTCAGAGATTGAAACTCTGTTTCACACCTGTAGCAGTTGTTGTTGTACTTGTTGTAGCTCCCAAGAGAAGTCAGATAGCCCAGACAAATGGCATAGGAATAGAAGATCTGAGTCCCTGCATCCATCCACACCTGGTGAAAAGACAAAAGTGCCAGTTTGTCCAAATTTAAGATCTTTAGGACAGTTCTGGTTTGAATTTGGAAAAGGACACCCGTGTAAGCCAATTTCCTGGAATCCTTGGAGAAACAGCAAGATCCACACATCAGTGAGGTTCCAGAAACCAAAAGAGTACAGACTCTACTCTTATTTGTGACTTTTTTTATATTCTTGTGTTCAAAACGGGATGCCAGATGACTACTGTAGTCATGTGTTCCTTTCTTCTCAGTTTTATGGGTTTGCCCATCCTGCTATATTCGTGTGAAACAAGCTAGCAAGCTATCAAGTGTCAATCAGGACTCCTAACAGAGTGGAAAAGCACTATTGGATCTTACCTGTGGGTCAGTGAGCCTCGCTGGGTCAGGGTAGAGGTAGAAGATGATGCCTCCAATGGCTCCAGGCAGGGTGAGTCCTCGGGCCAGCAGCACCACCAGCATCACATAGGGGAAAGTGGCTGTGAAGTAAGAGGCCTTTAAAGAAAAAAAGGTTCTAATTATTTAAATGGAAATACTAGTTAATGAGTTAAAACAGGATTGTATGAATATTGGAGCTCAACTGGTTTTCCGAAGGCTGATTATTGACATGATTATGAAACTGCAGTTTTAAAGGGACCCTATTCCAGGAAGTACCCCTTGCAAGAGATAACAGCATTGAGCTTGTTCAGTTTTAATGTTAACCTCAGGTGCACCCTGCTCTCAAATGTGCTCGGATTTCTTTGTTGCTGAAGTGTTTGTTGGCAGATTCTCGCACTGTATGGCTTGAAAAAGGAGAACTACAGCAGTAATTAAGGCAAAGACTGGAATACATTAAAAAAAAGCTCAAGAAAAAAGAGGGAGAGATCACTGCAGGGCCATTCAGCTTCAATGTGTTTGTAACTTGGGCACCATTCATCTCCAACTGCTGAATACCGTAGACATCAGCCACTTAGCCTTGGGCATATCTTCTGAGTGTTATTCTCATTCTGACAGCTTCCTGCAAGTCAACAGCTCTTCAAAGTTTGCTGCTTGCATGTTTTCAACCACAGTTAATTGTTCAAAGCTGAAAATTCACACCTTTTTCTAAACTCTTTCAAGTCGGGGCAGGAGCAGGAATGCTGGTGAGCACTGGATTAATTCTCTGAAAGGCTGACTGGCAGGCGTAGAGAAGGTTCGGCTGCCGTGACTGACAAAATTCCCATTTACTAATGCAGGAATGAAAGATCGTGTGTGTTCCCAGCCCCCTGCTGATTATGAGTATTTTACAACCTGTGACTCAATGCAGAGAGCAGCCATTAAGGTCACTGGCTTTTGAGGTCCAGGCGAGCCAGAGATCACGAGAAAAATGGAGCAGGGAAACAAAGCTATTGAGTGTGTGTGTGAACCCCAGAATACCATGCAATGCATGTTTCAGATGTATGCATTTATCCCTTCACCTCCAGACACTGCTCAGTTAACTGAGAAGGTAAGGAGAAGCTCCAACACTCTATGTTTTTCAGTCTGTATCACCTGTCCCAACCTTATCCCCATAATAACATTCTCTCACCTTCCCTGTAGACCTCACCCCCTTCCAGACACAGAAATAGCAGATGATCCAGGCCAGCAGGAGACAGAGTGCCAGTTCCCATCTCAGACTGCCCACCTCATCAATCCCACCGGAGAGGCCCAGCACCCTCCTGCTGCAGGGACCAGAAAACGCACAATCAGAGAGGAAAAACTCTTGTTTCTCTATGCTCCTGAAATTGCTTGGATTTCCTACTTACTGCCAAAACTCCATGACAGGAGATGTTGCATTCCCTGGAACACTTAAGTTGGAATTGAGGTGATGCTTGTCAAATTCCACACAGGTAGCTGCAGGAGATTCATTAAGATTCATTACCCTACTGAAGCCTAAATCATTAAATAATCTAGAGCAGTGTCTCTGTAATAGTACACTTTTTTGTCAGTAATTGGGAAAAACATCATTTAACAATGCATTGGGCTCTGAGGTCTTATTGGGGGTATGTTTTTGTCTTTATATAGAATTATTCTTCTTTTATAACTTAACTCATATCTAGTTGAGCAAGCCTGGCATACTATGGTTATATATGAATCAATAGTAATCTCCATTTGATTTTACTGTCTGGCTGAAATGCTAAACAAATTCCTAAAACATATTTTTGGAAAAGAACCTAAGAAAGGTTATAGATGAGAGAAAGCGGTTCAGTCATTAATTCTGGTAGATAATTGATGTGAGGATCTTATTCAGATTACATCATGACCACATTGCTGCTTGGTTTGTGTTAAATTTCCACAACCATGTGTGTGAAAGAATGCTTCCCATTTTCATATTTCCACTTGTGTACTGTGATGTGCCACTGCTGATTTGAAATAGGACCATTGAGCTGACTTGGTCAATGCTTTTGAGGACTTAGAGATTTGTATCTTCCAGTAAACTCAGTTAGGAATTATGTTGCTGTGTGTTAGTCTGGCTCAAATGTGTTATTTTTAAGGTTAAAAAATAATGAAAGCAGAAATGATCAGTAAAAGCTTTCACTTACCAAACCACAGATTTCAACACCTTTGTATTTAATTGCACATGTAAGATAACTGACAAATTAAAAAGCAAAGGTGAAATTTACTTTTTATTTAATAAAAAAAGAGACAACAGTCCCTCCCTTTAGAATACTGGCATGCACTACCTGATGAGAAATCGGAACAAGTTGCCAGCAGGCACAATCAGTCTTTCATAAGCAAATTTCTGTTACAAAACCCTGATTGCCCTGCAAAGGACTGCTGCTGTTACTTCATGGGAAAGTGCCCGTGTCCCTCCCCTGGGTATGCACATCAAATCCAGCATGGCCCTGCTACGTCACCTGGCCAGCCCTCTTTCTCCACCAAGGCCTGGTGAGCAGGGGTCTCAATCACCACTTTTTGATTAACAGCTCCCTTCCAGTTGGAATGCTGTTGTTACCTCATAGGGAACCACAGGACCAAAGTGTCCCAACCTGCTTAAGCTTGTAATGATGATGGATCACAAAGGGAGAATGCTAAACAACAGAGGTCATCAATGCAGCTGTCATTGCAACTCTTGAGGGGACATGTTCTGAATCCAAAGCATGTTGAAACCTGTTGCTGTGAAAGCTTCCTTCTGTGTCACCAGCTCATTGACATGGAACAACAACAAGGCCTTAAATACTAAGGCCAGCTCAAGTCACAACAGCATAACAGAAAGGGAAAGGCATCAAAAACCAAGAAGAGGATGACAATAAGGGCTTTAACCGAGGCTCAAAGGAAGAACATTTCAGTACCTCCAGGACAATGTGGAGGCCCCATGGTGGAACCAACTCTGTGCAGGAGGTGGGAGACGTGGGAGTACAATTCTACAGGTTTACTCATTTACCCTGTCTCAACATTCCAATATGGAAGTCAAGTAAAGCTGGAAGGTTTAGTAGAGACAGGTAATCATATAAAAATCTTAATTCTGCATAGTGTGCAGTGTCATAGTATGAACTCAGACTCAGTTCTAGACCCTCAATGTAAACTCCAATGCCTCTGCTATACAAAAGATCTCCTATAAAACTGTGAGCTCTAGTACCCAGTTCTAGACCCTAGGGGTGTATGTAAGGACTCCACTACCCAGTTCTAGACCCTAAAGGTGACAGTTTGAACTCCACTAACCCGTTCTAGACCCTAAGGGTGAGAGTATGAACTCCACTACCCAGTTCCAAACCCTAGGTGTGACAGTTTGAACTCCACTACCTGTGTTCCAGGGGTTTCTGCAGTTGGCCCAAGGCAGCTCCCAGTTGAATGAGGCTATCAGGTAGAAGAAAGCCCAGCCCAGTATTGTTATGTAAGAGATGGCTCCATATCCAATGATCAGTTGACTGGTGTAGCCCATACCTGGAAATGAAGGGAAAAGGTATACGTTTTTAATTTGAAAGATTTCATTATTTTAATAGTAAATAGAATGAAAGGTGGTTGTTCTCTGAAACATACACAAAGTTACGGAAACTGTGTGAAGACTGTTCTGAGTGAACATGCCATTTGTGTTAATGGTTTTTGCAAATCCCCATCATAGACTCAATGGATCTAATGAAGTGATGCAATAACAGTAGCATTTTTTAAAAAAAAGAGGTATTCTGTCATTTTCTGCAAAAACATGAATGCCTGGAGCACAATATGTGGAATCACATCTGTAAAGTCTTCCTGCCACTGCAATTACGTAACCTGGGTGAATGCAGCAGGTGTGGCAGGTGGAAGTTACTGGAGGCGTTCTCACATGAAAGGGGACACTTTATGCCCCCAGGTATGAGCTGCTGATGGGGAGAATGCAGTCTGTTGGTTGAAAACTTCAGTTTCAATCATGTAACTTATTCTCTTACCAGTGAGCCCCATGTTCACAACAGTGTAAGTTTTAAAGATGTTTAAAGAGTTATTGTTGCCTTGAAAATTGAGCCAAAACTACACACCTGCTGTATTTGGTTATTCTGTTCAAGTACTGAAGGAAATCTGACTACATTCCCATCAGTTTTTCTCTACCCACTGCTCATCATCATAGATGAGGCCACCCTAGATTCCCCATCTCTTCAGTCTGAACAAAGCCAGAAGTACTGTACTGCTCTGCCATTGAATTTTGTGACAGATTTTTAAAAGGCCGTGTTTTCCAAAGACCTTGCAACCCTATCATAACAGATTACATCACAAAATATTTTTAAAAATACACCAAGACACATTAAGCCAAAATGTCATAACTGCTTAGACAATCCACAACACAGAAATCTCTGAGGACATTCAACTATGTTAGGGAATTTAGGTCATAGTGTGCTGTGATCATGACACTCTCTGTGATCGCCTTAGGACAGGGAGATAGCCTGGTAAACTGCTCTGTTTCTTCTCCTAAGTGCTGATATACTGTATCAGGTATATCAGGACAGCATCAAAATACAGGTGACAACAATGTCCTGTCTTCATACCAGACTTTCTCATGTTCATATGAGGAAGAATAGACTATAATAATGGCACCCACCCTCAAACAGGGGGCAGATCTTCCTCCAGCAGGTGATGCCCCCCTGGCTGGTGTACTGCCCCAGAGCTGTCTCCAGCAGGAACAGGGGGATTCCACAGGTAAAGAGGAACAGGACGTAGGGGATGAGGAAGGCACCTATTTACAGGAAAAATAAATTCTAAATTTGACTTGGAAGGTGAATTGGAACTTTAGCATATGAATGGAGTATACGTTGTGAAAGATGATTAAAATGTATTAAAAATGATGCCAACAACATGTACTGTACAGGAGTGTCTTGATTTTTGAGCTGCATGTTTCATAAATCAAAAACAAATTCCCCATCTATATAAATCTATATAGAATCTATATAAAAAGGACAGGAGGAGCATTCTGGGTCCCTCCATATTTATACATCTTTTAAATTCCCACATTTATTTCCATAAGATGTTTATATAGTTGTACTAAAAGCATTTGTTTAAATGTTTGGCAGAGAACCACATGGATGCCCGCAGAGTCATCTTTTGTGGCCAGACTCTTCATCAAAAAAGCAGAAGCTCTGCACAGAGGAAATTTGCAAATCACAGAGGAGCTGCACGATCACCGAGCAGAGGGAAAATCACAAAGCCAGAATCACTCTTCCACACACCAAAATGAGCAACTACAGCACACAATGAAAAAAATATAGCCCAGCACAACACAAAAAGTGCCATCGTCCACACAGACATCACAAGCAAAAACCTCCCTTATCCCAGAGATCCCAGTGCTGCTGTCCATCCGTGGGGAACACCAGATCCAGGCACTTAAGGAGAGAATTTCGTTCCTGTCCTTGAAGACCAGTGTAAAGTGAATGATGCGTGAGGTGGGAACATACACTATATATTTCTATACAATAAATTCAAGCTACGCCTGACAGGGATTACCCTAAAATCCAGAGTTATGCTCAAGTTTTAAAGCAAACTATTAATGCTTCACTTACAATATTGTGTTCAGTTTTGGTCTCCTTAGAGCCTTAGAAAGGTTCAAAGAAGAGCAATAAGAATAATTCCTGGTGTCAGGGAATATACAGACCAGTTAAAGGAAATCAGTCTCTTCAGTCTGGATTGCATGAGATTGAAAAGAGATTTGATGTATAATGTATAATAAAGGGGGATCTTTCAAACTCAATAGCAGAACAAGAACATGTGGTTACACTTGGGAACTAAGAGAAAGTTCATTCAGAATGGAGAATGGGAAAGACTTTACACACACAGTCATGGGTGTCTGAAACTCGAGAAATAAACTACCAAATAAGCATGCTGGGTTGAGTGGTCTCTTGTTTGCAGCAGTTTTGCTGTTCTTCGTCCTTCTCTACAGTGTGCTAGTCAGCAAGTCAGACTAAACAAACCTTCTCTGCAGAAGCCCCAAGGTCCCAAAATGATAACTCACTGCTGCTGCAAGCAGATCTTTGAGGTTATGTGTAAATCGAGCACCTTAAATATGAAACATTTTTCACATACCGTACTGCACACAAACACCTCCGCATTCATAAATCAGTAATTAGTTAGTTGATTGACTGATCTTAATGTCTTCAACCAAAGCAGCTTACAATAAATTACTGCTAAACTTTAGAGATAAACTCAGTGCAAAACACAAATGTGATACACAAAAGAAAAAATAAATAAATAATAATAATAAAAATTGTTGTCTCGGGAGATGTTTGCTGCTTGCATTTTGAGCCCTCATGGAGCCCATGAGAGCAGGGAGAGGTTTTCTTTATGCTCTCAAGTTCAGGTGAACACAGCAGGCGTGACGGGGCAAAACAAGACTGTATCTGTCTCGAGACACCAGGGTGACCAGTGTAGCCCATTCTCTGCTGGTGACTCATGACTGCGAGAGATTCATCTCTGCTTATCCTCTTGCGACCATGCCTTCTGAACAAGACACAGACTCAGCTATGCACTTTAAAATAATAAACCTCTCGATGTATTGTAAGTGCTGAGGCAATAGCACACATTGCAGAGCCCCTGTAAGAGTTTTAAAAGTCAGATTTGAGTTTTAAGAATAAAAAAAGCAAGAAAGAGAAATAAAATGAGAAAGGCATTTATCTTAATTTCCTGAAGAAGTTCTTTCCAGTATGTTCCTTCTGCTTTATAACGGTTATAACAGCAGAGTGAGAAAGGAAAATAGAACAGGACTGTTATATATAAAAAGTTGCGATATGATTTGCAAATGCTCCTGAAGATCTTTGTATTCTTCATAATTAAAACAGAACAGAGACTTACATTTCATGTTTTAAGAATCAGTGCAATCAGCACATAACAAATCTACAGGAATATACAAATGGAAATTCTGCATCTTGATATGGATAGAAAGTATGAATTGTCACTCACCTCCTCCGTTTTTGTAGCACAGGTAGGGGAACCTCCACACATTGCCCAGCCCAACAATGGCTCCAGCTACAGCCAAGATGAACTCCCACTTGTTTGCCCACTGGCCCCTCTCCTGGATCTTCTGACCCTTCTGCACCAGCCTGCTCCCCTGGACTGGGGGCTCACGCTGGGCTCCTGCGTGCAGATCCCCGTCCATCCCAGTGGCAGCCAGAGCAACAGCGAGCACACTTGTCCGGAGAGATGTCATTCCTGGCTTTCCAGCAGGATCAACAGGATGTATGACTGTCTGCAGCAGGCTTAAGGAGAAGAGCACACGAATGGTGAAGAGCAGGCTGGCCTGAGGGCACAGCAGCTCGATTGTTGCAACATGTTTCAGAGTCTTCACTCCTTGTAAGGAGCTACTGGGGTTACGCTCCAGTGTCCTTACCTTGCACTGCAGACAGGGAGTGTGCCTGGAGCCACCTCACAGGACCTGGGATCTGCCTGAAGGACTGCTGGAACCCTTGTTCTGTCAGATATATATATATACTGTATATAGCAGTGCTCAGCAGCAGGGGGTGGGTTCACTACATCAACTCACCATTTAAAAAAGTAGCTCAGAACCACCATCTGAAATCGTAGGTGTACATCAATATGCATATTTAATCTATAATGTTGTGCAAAACATCTGAGACATTTGGCTTTGTTCTTATCACCCAGTACTTTTCCTTTTATGTGAAGAGATAGCATTCTGTGGCTAACCTCAGAAACTGCAGCCTTTTTGTTTTAAATTAACAGTTCATCCTGATAGATTTGTGTTGTGTTGCCAAAAAGCTGTCTTTTAGTTTTGTGGCAATGTTAGAATGATGAGGAGCATCTCATAAAAATCAATTACTGTAGATCTAATGAGTAACTGTGATGGATTAGCTTCTCCAGCACCTTATATTGGCGGCTCCTCTGTAGCTCACCCTGAGCTGTTTTAGATAATCCAGATCAATGTGAGTTAAAGATTCTAAGTTACAGGCTTTGTTTCTCCTAACCCAAAGTATTAATAATGGAAACATTTCTATTGGTATAGATAACACTAATGGAGTTTTTGAGCAAACTGTTGATGATCATAACATATATACAGTATCTGTAACTTGTGTAACACTTGTGCACTTGTTAATATCTTAAATGATCTCTAAATACCTGCTGTATGACTTATTTTAAAAAGGTACAGTATCTTCATATATCAAAAATACTTCAAATGTGCCACTGCAATGTATGTATACATTATATGCATAAACATATGGTCTACACAAACATGCACTAGAGCAATTAATCTACTGTATGCGTTACCATGTCATTGTGTGAAAATTATACAGAACTTTAAAAGAAACTCTGAGTCACACCAAGCATCTTCTCTAGGTTATTTTGTACCTTCATGCTGGTACAGGTTCTGAGGCTTGCAGGACGCATGGAGATATATTTGCTGCTGGTGAGGAGAAAATTCACAAGCTTGCTCCTGGAACCCCTTGAAAACAAAAAATACAGGTAGTAAATAAACTACTTCCTCCAAATGGAGGTTTGACAATTGAGAGAGTTGTTGTTGTTGTTGATTAAATAATGATTATTTGCCTTTTATTTTTAATGTTGTGAAACACTGAAATTGGTTTTTTATTACATTTTCATGTAAAGTGATGCGATAAATGACTATGTTCCATAACATTTATTTTAGGAAGGACTAAAGCAGAGGCCAACCCCAAGTGTTTATAAGCAACATTTTAAACATAATTTCAAGACAAGTCGCTTACAATGGAATATGAGAATTGCCAGTTTCCTCGTAGAGCTCTGCAGTGCTGGAGAAAACGTCCCTCTGGCTGATACAGTGAACAGTGAATGTCCACTTCCAGCATGAATGTGTTAATCCCCTGTATCAGGTCCTGACACGCACACGGAATTGGTGCTCATTACGTTTCAAATACTTTTTAATAAAAACTTTTATTTTGCGTACCATAAAGACCAAGGCTACTGTAGTTTGTATTTTCATGTTTTCATTTACACATAAAAACTAAAAATATTTGAAATATGTTACTGACAATCTAATCAAACTCCACGAAAACCAATCGTGCTCTACAGTAAAATGTGATTTCCCTTAGAAACAGCAATTAGTTGCATTCTATTTGACATCCCTGCTAAGCATGACAAGACATGGCTATTTGATGTAGCTGCTCAATTAAGAACACTTCCACTGAAACGGTCTTTAAAAAAATAAAAACACTTACGGAAGCATTCAGGATAAAATAAAATGTCCTTCTACCGTTATCTATAAAGTTTATTTTAATGGTGAGCTGTTGCTTTTTTGCCCCTCTACTGTAAATACCACACAACTAACCCAACGCGTTGCTAAGCTGACATCACCATGAAGTGTAAAGCGGAAACGTTTGTTTTGCTTTTTTCCCCATCAGTGTTATTTCATATTTCCACAAACAAACAGTACAGAATAATGGCCAAGATTAAATCAGGAAATCAACTCACCAGCCAATCACAAAGAGTCACTTCGCCTCTTCATGCCTGAGACTGGCCCTTGAGCCATTGTGCTTGGTGATCTGTCGATTAGCAGAGGGATACTGGCTCCTGAGCCACAGCTTGGTGAACTGACGATGCACAGAGGGACACTGGCTGGGCCCAAACTGGTGTTGACGTCTTGCGTGAAAGCAAGCTTCAGTCCATTACCTACCGTATACAAGCATGATAATGTCCTTGCAATCAGATTTGAAAAGACCTCAGACAGAGCTCAGTCCTTCAGCACACTGGAAGCCTGGATGGAGTTGCAGGAGGTGCGGACACAAGATTCAGGTCACCAGTGTGCCAGGCTGGCAATGAGTGGAGAGCCTCACAGTAAAGTACACCACTGCTGAAATGAAATGGCCACCTCTTCGATTTTGCTGTCTCCATTTCACAAAAGGACTCTCCTGGCTCCCGGAAATTCAATTTAATTCAAGCGATGCCCGTGTTTGACAGCTGGTGCTCGATGAGGTGACTTTCCCAAAGTTTATTTTACTTGGTGCCCCTAAGGACAAAACCTGCATTGCAAATTCAGCAACTGCATGAGCTTTAATTCACAACAGTCTGAACGGAGCTCAGAAAACGACCTAGACGCCATTCATCATTCTAAAACAAAAAATAAGAAAACGTGCAAAATCATTAAGGAGTTTTCTATTCCCAAACCTCCATAAAGTCCTTTCCCAGCTGCTGAGATGATAATCAGGTGAAGAGCTAAAGGGACGAAGAGTTAGTTAAATCCCCCAAACCATGAGTGCTCACGTTTGCCCATGGAGCAGAAGCACAAGACGTTATGGTGTTCAGGGTCGAGAATAGAGGTTAGCTTTATTAGCTGAATTTATACAGTGCTTGTCATCCCAAAGGATGCCAAAGAGCTTCACATACTGTGGGGGGGGCTACTTCATCCACCATGACGTGCAGCCCCACCTGGGCGCCACACAGCAGGTGCACCGTGATCTGCGAAAGTCCTGTATCCAGGACTGTATGAAGTACTTACTGTATCTAAAATAACACATTCCAGCGATCAGGAACACCTACATGAACTACACAGGTATCCACTGAGATTATCAGAAGTTGAAACCTAATATGTATTTCCAGTACCATTAATCTGAAAGAATTAGGACAAAATCTCAATAATGCAAGGGTAAGTTTGTTCCAAAGTTTATTATTAAGGACTCCACACATGCAAGTGTACTTTGAAACATTTTGTGTAAAAATGCTTTTTTAAATCTTTCATAGTTTAACTTTCCTCCTGCTGTAATTGTTGTCATCTACAAGGACTTCTAGTGATATAAATCAAACCTGAAGTTAAGCAAGGTAGAGCTGTCCTGTAAAGAACAAAGAGCATAGATACTTAACATTACAATACTTGACATTTACATGGTGAAAATAACTCACCCAGGGTGTGTTATTTGGGGGGCGGTTGTGGGTGATGAGATTTCTTTGAATAGTATTTTGAGATGTATGTGCTGAAGGATAACCCTACTCATAATGCAGGCTGCGCTTACTGGATTGTTGATGTCCCCTGATCTTATATAAACCCTGGCGAAATGCACATTGTACAGCACAAGGACTGGGAATTTGAAAGTTCAGCAAAGGAGATACAGATTGAACAGAGTCAGAGAAAGGTTACAACACAGAGAACCACAGCAGAGTCATCGTCCACCTCAGTAGTGTGTCCAGTAAGTTAAGGAACATCCATGATTATGATTCCTTGCAACATCAGAGTGTTTTTTTTTTCTTGGATATGCTTCTTTAAATGAAATTTAAATCTGCTGCCTTCCCCATGCAGGGAACTCTGGATAAACTGTCTGAGGCAAATATGTCAGTAATGTAAGAAATAACATTGAATCTTTGGTGTCTGCTTAAATTATCCTGCAAACTACACTGAGGCTCTAAAATTAATCCAGAATGGATTACAGAGTAACACAGGGATTTAGTCTAGAGTCCTACAAACATGGCACAACCTTTTCAAAAAGCTAACATAACTCTCCTTCAGGAAATGAGTTTTGGTAGAGCTGGAAAACAGAGAATGACAATTTACATAAAGCATTTCCCAGCTTCTGCAACTTCTTACCAGTTACCAACTTCATTATGCTCACAAAACATTGAGTAGCCAAAGCATCACTGAATGACAGATAACAGTCAGCAAAGCTGTGCAAATTTCATAAACCTTTTCTCCCCATTAACTATGGTGAACTATAGCGATGCAGGCTCTGTTGGACATGGCTCCTGTGTGAAATGGGAGGTGTGACAGGGTCATGTTGGCCTGTATGGGAATTGGTTGAGCCCATATGAGCAGGAGATTTTCTCTCCTCCCAAGGTCACCAGGACAAAGCAAATTCCTGGGTTCAAACCAGTTTAACCACACATCCGGCAGCGTTAGGTAAATATAAATCCCCTCAAACCTCACCACACAAAGGTCCAGAGGGGGATCTTCACTTTTCGCTCTCCCCTCCAGGGCAACTCAACGTCATGCTCTCTGTTAACAACAGCCACATGGCTGTTAGTGTCAGTGACCCTGCATTCATAAAAAAATGACCAAGGGTCCTTGGAAGAAATTCACCTAGTTAAGCAAGTTTCCACTCTGCTTGTTTCAAAAAGAAAATGAGATCCTCAGGCATCTGGGAGCAGCAATCTCTGCTCGCAGACAGAAAGACTGGAAGCTCTATTCTCATGGTCCCGCTGGAGACAGGGATCAAGCAGAAGGAGAAACAACAGGATCAGGAACGTCAGTGGAGGCCAGGTTCTCAAGTTTCTCTGTGTCTCTCTGTCATCTATGTCTATCTACCTAGCTGAGACGATTTCTATGCTCTGAGACAGTGAACCACTAAAAACCCCTTTCTACACCTTAAGGTAAGGTATTCTTTCTGTGGAATTGGGAAACAGAGTTAAACCATGCATATATTTTCTAATCAGACTTAGAAGATAGGTTTTATCTTTAATTATTGTGAAACCATCACGTTTTCTCTGAAATGAATCAAAAATTTAAAATATTACTTCACAAAAAACATTTAAAAAGTGCAAACACTTAAATGCATCTGTGTTTTGAAACTATCAGTTTCAACGGTTCCCTCTCTGAAACAAGATTGTGCATTTTGTCAAAATGTATTCTTGCTTCAACTGCGCTACATTTATGAATAAAGAAAAATGAACTACAACATTATAAAGGTATTCCTTTCAGATGAAGTAACCCGTGCAGTTTTCAGATTCTTTTTTAACTAGGTGCCAGCAAACTGCATACCAGACAGGAGCCAGTTCATTAGTGCAGAGTTAATTACTCAACAGGCGCCATGCCTGACACAGACTAGGCTCAGGGCTTGATCTGTCTGTCCACATTAGAAGTGCACAGGTCTCTGTAAGGTAATACAGCACTTTTACACTCACAGCCATACTGTAGCATTTGTAGATCCTCTCCTGACCCTTGCAGCTTTTGGATTAATTGGATTAATATTTCATTTTTATGATATTCCATCCATTCATCCATCCTACCATTAACAGGCTCTGGGGTGCAGGGCTGGAAGGATGTGAGCGCTGGGGTGCAGATCTGGAAGGATGTTGGTACTGGGTTGCAGGGCTGGACGTATGTGGGTGCTGGGGTGCAGAGCTGAATGGATGTGGGCGCTGGGGTGCAGAGCTGGAAGGATGTGAGCGCTGGGGTGCAGAGCGGGCAGGATGTGGGTGCTGGGGTGCAGATCTGGAAGGATGTGGGTGCTGGGGTGCAGAGCTGGAAGAAAGTGGGTGCTGGGGTGCAGAGTTGGAAGAAAGTGGGTGCTGGTTTGCTTAGCTGGTAGAAAGTGTGTGTCAGGTGCAGAGCTGGTAGATAGTGGGTGCTGGGGTGTATTTCTCCATAGTTTCATAGCACTTGATAATTTTGCAAACTTGATAATATTGAATATGTCTGGTTCATTCAGCCAGGTTCATTTTGCCCATTTTCCCAGCCTGTGCATCACAGAACAGGTTGTTTACTGGTTTTTGGTCTGAGCCAGATCCAGTTTTGGGATATGGGTTTCCATCTTCTCCATAGTAAGTTAAACTGCTATCTTTAAACAGCAATGCATCAAAAGGTGTTGGCTTGTAATACTTTAATCAAATGCATCCAATAAGCAAAAGCTCAAATCTCATCATCTAATAGTCTCATAGCATTAATGCTCACAGAGCTGGCAATTGCACGTCTACTGTACAGCAGTGGTTTCCTTAAATATTTCTAGTGCTTACCCCTGGTGGACATCGTGGTTTGATGGATTAGCAGAAATATCCACACATAACATCGGCTGGTGGAAGAGGAGGCCATCGAGTTCAAGGCAAGCAAAAGTAAAATTAAATCCAAGTTTTACTTAAAGTGTCTTTTTTTCCATTTAAATCTTGTAAATCATTTAAATCTAAAGGTGATTGAAAACGTCACATGCTAATTTGCATCAGCATGTTTGCAGAGCACAACAGCAAGACAGAAAGTCACAGATGGGCACCACACACATATCTGAAGGAAACACCCGAAAGCCATTTGAAGGGAAAAAACAATCATTTCCTTTAAAAAAGTGCTGATCATGAGATCATGATTAAAATCGTGAGCTACAATAACAGCCTAAATGATGTCATAAGCCTTTATAAATGCTGCAGTTAATGAAAAATAAATATAATTTGTCCCAGCAGGATCTTTGGCTATCCATGGTTGCTGAAATGGGCTGAATATCAAGTACTCTATCTAATATGGAAAGCAATATATGTGATCTATTGCAGCTGTGGTCCGCTAAATGACCTTAATTTTCCTGCCCAAAGACAATTTATCTCTTTTTAAATCAAACTGATAATATAAACAGCATAAAAAGACAGATTATTAAGAACCATTGCATATTTTGGGGATTATGTTCACAGATTTTAAGTATACTATGAGAGTAATAAATTGAAAGGAAAATGCTCTACCTACGTTAACAATTGCGAACACATCATAGATCTCATTTTATTGACCATTGTGCTCCAGAATAATACCTCTGTCTCTATCTGTATAAATCAGTTCACCCTGAAGCCTAAGGAGTAACACATTTTGAACTCCAGGGCCTGTGTTCTAGACCCCCAGCGACAGTGTGACCTCCAGGGCCTGTGTTCTAGACCCCCAGTAGCAGTGTGACCTCCAGGGCCTGTGTTCTAGACCCCCCGTGGCAGTGTGACCTTCAGGGCCTGTGTTCTAGACACCCCCCCAGCGGCAGTGTGAACTCCAGTGCCTGTGTTCTAGACCCCCCCCCAGTGACAGTGTGAACTCCAGTGTCTATGTTCTAGACCCCCAGCGACAGTGTGAACTCCAGTGCCTGTGTTCTAGCCCCCCCAGTGTCAAATCAATGTGTTCTAGACCCTCAAGGGAAAGGCAGTGGAGTTCACACTGTCTTTCAGGTACTGAGGAATCAAGGGAGACCTGGGCTATGTCCCACTCAAGCTGAAGCAGGAAGAGAGAGCAAATTCCAAGCCAAACAGTAGAGTGACCAACCTTTGCACACAGACCCCACATTTTTAACCAGGAATGACACAAAGCCTCTACCCACATGGTGAATCAGCATGCTTTATTTTATTATCGATGAAACATTGTTTTAATGGGTGTTAACCCAGACACCAGCATTCGGTTAAGCCAACAATCACAAACAACTAATAAAGAACTAAAAAAGGTGGTAAACAGAAAAGCTATCAACTAGTGAAATTGGGTGCATTCCATCAAGAACAAACCCCCCAGAGCTGCACTGAGTCCCATGTAAAACTGCTGGAACAGGTTCCCATGAGCACAGCGGACTTGCAGGCTGCTGATGTCATCAGGGGTGTCCTGGAAAATGGCACATCACACTGCTCTGTGCCTCACTGCAGATTCATCACTTGCTAATGTGAACTGAAAGAATGCTCACGCCTTGAACTATGTCCAACCACATTGCAAGAGCAACGTCTCCGTATGGCAGGAAGGCAGACAAAGCACAGGACTGCCAGGATTGCGGCAGGAGGATTTGTGAGGAAAGAATGGAAAAAGAAAAATATACAAAGTCCATTTTACTGCAGGATGTGGGCAAACCAGGCTTCAGACAATCAATCAGTCTTTCGACCTTTTCTTTCCTTGAATCAATACAGTCTTAATCAATACAGACTCAAAAATGCGAATCTGAGTGAATGACAACAGGCCCGACAGAGGCTTCTTCACTTTGGTACCAGATCCGATGGGTTCGGACCATGCAGCACAAATGAAGGAAATACTAGCTTCCTTGTTGTTTAAAAAAGATTAGTCGGACATGAGGATATTTCTGTTATGGATACTTTGCAAAGTGGAAATGCCTCACGCTGATCATCACATTTCAATACTATATACATAAAACAGATTTTTTTGCTTCAAACCAACTCATCAAACCAACTCAAATTCTGCTGTGCTGATACACAGATTAAAATCCGCACAAAACAGTAAACATAAGACAATGGGGTTTTGTAAAGTGAGAAGGGAATCCTGAACCAAAACAGCAATTCCACCTCACAACAGGAAAATCCTGCCTGTCTGGATCCGAGGACAAGACCAAACATTTTGTTGGCCATTTTTCCACAGATTTCACAGCAGCCGTTGGGAAGATCCCAGCAGAAACATGTTCTTTCTTCTCTCCCCAAATTCTCAAACCGAGACATCTGTGTCTGCCGGTTCATTCCCTTGGGGACATCAGTCACAGTCCCACAGAATCCAGGATTCTGAAAATCCACCTCCTGGAGGGTCACATTCCAGCAGGTTTTCTAGGTCTTTTTAAGTAAGCTGCATCTGAAGAGCTGTGGAAATCTGTTTAACTGCTCCAATTAAGCTTAATTATTCAATTAAGATCGGTCCAGGTGCAGGAATGAATTCAGGACTATGGCCCACTGCTACTGAATTTGGGAGCTGCTGCTCCAGGTGATTTAGAGATAAGAGCCCGTCCCTTCTCAGCACTGATTATGTATATCTGCATATTTGGGAGGCTTAACTTTAGTGACCCCCCCCACCTCTGTCCTACTAGCTTAACCCCCCCAAGCACCTCATCACAGATTTTCCAGGATGAGTCTCTGCAGTATTTGAGGTAAAGAAAACAAATATACAGGAGGAAGCCAGTACTGAGCTACTCCAGTAGTATTTTTTCGAATCCTCTCCGACGCAAAAACTTAGCAACAGCCAGCACCTCAGATTCTTTCGCTGAGAAGCAGCAGGTTCCATGTAATAATCAAGGTTCTGGCGGCAGCAAAAGTCTGTCATGGAGTTGGCTGGAAGGGCTGTCGGTGGAGCAACCACATTCCAGAGCTACACCACCCAACTTGCAGCCCTTCCTATCTAATCCATTACAGAACTTTACTATAGCCAGCACCTTGCTCAACTGGTACAGTACATTGCCAGAGCAGTCCTGGCTGTCCTGAAGCACTGCAGTGGAATGTGTTAGGAGGGCCTCATGTTGCTCCCTTTGGACAGTCAAAGAGGACAGCTGAGGAGTCTAACGAGATAGATTCATCCACACAATTACTTTGTCTTTATATATTACTAGAAAACAATTACCTTTCAAAAAATGGTTTGCAAAACAAAACTGGCTTAAAGCAAACACCAGCAACATGTTGGAGGAAAGGACACACAGTACTGCTTTGTGAAAGTTAGCAAAGTCAACCAAATAAAAAAATCAACCAAATAAACTCTTATATAGATATTAGTATTTTAAATCATATTTCTTATTACCTTATAAAAAAAATACACTCTGTATTTTGTACAAACTAAAGACTGGCTCAATACATGTAAACCTTCACAGCCAACTGAATAAAAACTGAGTCCCAGCAGCCAGCTGTGCCAGCTGATCACTGTCCCCAAGTGAAACCGTATTACACTTCCTGTACCAGTTTGCAGAGGTTGATCTCTTTATGAACGCAAGAAAGAAAACTTTTCTTAAATAACCTAGTGAACTCCCAAACAATTGCTAATAACTGAAAAACACTCAAAACTAATAAAAAATTACTTGCTAATTAAAATCAGTAATTAAACCAAACCTTCAATTAAGCATCTAAACATAACTAAACAAACAAGACGACCCCAGAAGCAGAGCTGAAATTTCCCGCTTGAGTGCACAACGAATTAGACAGGAATTGCAGTGCGTAGAGTGCACCACTAGGCGGAGACCAATTGTACTTGACATCAAGTAGTACTGCACAAGGGATACTGTCAATACCATGAACGTCAGATTGAACTATCCATACGACTTACTGTACACTCCGATGTCTTCAGTATAAAGCACTTCTGTTTTTATACTGTGATATATATATATAGCAGGCAGTCAGAAAAAAAATCTAGGCAGTTTTGATATAGATCGCAGAACATAACACATTTAAAAACACAACAAAATGTGAAATAAAATCAAACAATAGTAATAAAACCAAAAGAAGATACAACAAATGTAGGTTAAAATCAATGCATAGTATAACACCACAGCGAGCTTTTTCACAGGGATTTCTAACGGTTTACATTTTTGTCCTTAGGTAGTGGATACTGTTCTAGGATAAGGATACAGCGCCCCCTGCTGGAGGATCAGAGAACTTCCCATCCTTCAGCAGTAGCTGGACAAGAGACACAGGCAGCCTGAACAGGACCACACAGGACCTCAATGTAACAAAGCAGAAGCGACAGCCTAGGATCAGGGCAAGCAGCAGAGGTGAGGTTCTCACAAGCAGCTGATGTTTTCCTTTCAGTTTGGGGTTTCTGTCTGGTTTCAGTTTGCCGACTTACAAACCCCACACAGCGAATTCAAATAACCACAGCAGCACGTCAAGAAGAAAAGCACTGGGGGAATTGTCTTATATATATTGACGGGACCAGGCTACACCCTGGATCTTTGCAGCTCACAAAAAACAGAACAAAACCACCTCCTTTTCCAGGACCCCTCTCCTCAGTTTGTCCTGTGCAGCAGGGGCTCCCAATCCTGGTCCTGGAGGCTGACACACCTCCGCTGGGCTCTCACTGCAGCCCAGCTTCATCACCTAACTGAAGCCTTAACTGAACCAACGAGTTACTCAATGAAATATTTTCAAGTTTTTTTATTAATCAAAAGTGTGGGATTTTATGACAGTTGTGACACGCAATAGTTAAAAGACAGCTGTCTCCTGCATGTTTAAGATCTGAAAACAGTCAAAATTTAAATGAACCTGTTATTAAGTCAGTTAAGGGTTCAATTGGGGCCCCCAAGCTATACAGCACCGTAAAACTGTCAAGACACTTCAAGGAGTAACATACTAATAAATCAATCCATGATTTTTCAAGCTTTGTACCACAGTGTGTTTCCAGGTGAAAGGTTACCAAGCACGGCCCAAGCCAATCAGCTGAAAGACTGAAAAGCAGAACCTGGTCAGAACTCTGGCTCACAGTGTTCATGAGGCTGGCACAGCGCTGCCCAGCTCTGCAGGACTTTTCACATTACAGACAACACGCTGTTGGGGATGCCCAGCGAAGAGAGTATCACACAGCACGCCCGCTTCCACCTGTACAAACTCCCAGTGACCCCATATAATCCCTCTTTGCCACAGGGCTGCTCAACACAACTATCTTCTGTTACATCTGCAAAAATTAACAACACTCTTCGTTTAAAAAAAAAAACAGGTCACAGTCGTACCAAACTCCAGCTCACGGAATGTGTCCCAGTCCGGTTCCTCTGGAACATGGTCCCTCTCCCTTCGCCATGCCTGTCACTCCACTTTACAGCACTTTACCCCTGAGCAGATACTCTGAGACATTTATTTTTAATCCCCTAACAAAAGAACATCAAGTTTCTCTACAATACAATTTCTCCTCAGTGCATGGCTTTCGCCCTGGGATGTGAGGCAGTGTATTGGTCAGGACATGAGAAATAGAATGGTCCCCTCTGTCTCCCACAGCAGCTTCTTGTCACCACAAGGTCATATGTCAGTGGACGTGTGCCTGTGAGCGTGCATGTGTGCAAAGAGGCTGGCTGCAAGCAATCCATTGTGTTGACAAGGGGAACACTCTCTGCTGCCTGTGTCCAGAACCGTGAGTGCCAAATTTCTGGCAGAAAAAAAGGATAGTAGGAAAAGGGCAAAAAATAAGAAAAGTGGGCTACAGTCTTCTCTTTTGTTGTGCAGAGAAAAAGACCAATTCCTTCCAGAATCTTGTCATTAACACAAGCAGAGCTGGTGAGAGAGGAGGGGAGGTTGAGGAGAGAATCAGACTCCTGTCCCAGTCAAGGAGAAGGAGGAAGTTCTTAAACACCCGGCACAGCCCTTCGCAAAGCCCCTCAATGCCTGAGCTTCACCCTGATCTTCCCCACAATAAAGGCAGACTCAGCTGGCCAACAGGCCCACTTCTGAATCGTATATTTTCTTGGCTTTGAATACAGACAGCTGCATAAAAACACGACCTTCCAGGACCTCTTCGTCTTCTGTGAACATGAACAAGGAGAACATTCTGGGGAACCCCACAGGCACCACACCAACACCCTCCTGTCTCGGCTCTGTGTGGGCAGCAGGGGTTGGAGGGGGGCGTGCCAGTTTGGGGTCGGGGGGGCAGGTGGGAGGGTTTCTGGTGCTGACTGCACGACGGGAGCTCTTATCGCGCTCCAGGGACGGGAGCCATGGACAGGCTGTCCTCCTCCTCAATGGTGTCCAGCTCCTCAGTGCGCACGGCCTGGGTGATGAGGTTGAGCTCCTCGCACAAGGTCTCGTAACGGTACGCCACACGGATGTCCGGCACATTGGTGCGGCGGATGTCATTCCCCTCGGGGCCCTCCTTGATATAACTGGGGCCCAGCCAGTAGCTCTTCACCTGCAGGGTAGTGGGAGGACACAGGAATTACACAGAGATGGGGGTGGCTCCTTCAATAGACCCTAATGCCCTGGCCAGCTGGCTGTCCTCTCTGTATGATGAGTTTCTCCAAACAGTCAGCCCAATCAATTATCAAAGCATGGGAGCTGAAAAGGGCACAGACACTCCTCCATTCACGCCAGCTACACACTCGATCAGATCTGTTTTTATCCCAGTCTCAAGACACAGCAGCAGAGCGCCAGTCTGCAAAGGCGAAGTGTGCACCCTCCCACACTCACTCATGTGCTACCACACAGCATCCACAGGACAGTGAGGGAGGAACACAAATAAAGCACAGGCTGAGAGAAGAGTGTCTTCCCCCAGACTTAAATTAAGCCCCCCAAGGACCACAGAGTCTATAAAAACAAAAGTTAAATTTGTACAAAGCCAGCAAAAATCCCAAACCTCTCTGAATACCAAAACATGGGAAACTGGATGCAGCATTCGCCTGTAAAGATCCACCTGGTTCCTCAGGATGTGGCAGAGTCACAGGTGTCAGCAGCTGTCAGGCTGATGTGCAACGCGGTGCCTGTGTCTTTATTACAGTGTTGACAGCGGCCAGCGCACATCCACACTCCTCACACACACAGGGCGTGGAACAGACCCTCACCTTGTGCGAGAACCCGCTCATCAGCACGCTGTTCCTGGACAGCTCACACATGTCGCAGGAGCTCAGCTTCCACACCTGGGCCGCAATACTGTACTCCTCCATGAGAGGCTCCTGCACACAGAGACAGGCAGGCAGATAGAACAACCGTTACAAACCAGAGGAGGCCACTGGGCCCTAGTCCTTTTGGTAGTCACTAGCTCACTGCTCCCAGGATCTCATCCAGCCGTTTCTTGAAAGAACTCAGGATATCGGCTTCAACAACACAGCTGGGAAATTTGTTCCACCCTCCCACCAGTCTAGTGACTCCTGTCTCAGTTTAAAATCCACTTCCACTTGTGGAAGACAGGTCAGTCACAGCCCTGTGAGTCCTTCTCTTGAGCACCTGCACACCTCTGCGATTGTAGTGCATGTTAAAAATCTTCCGACTAGTTTACAGCAGTCAGAGTAGAACACTTGTGCGTACAGAGCTGTCTTGCTCTGTTTGTAAGTGTGGGATCCAGGTTTGAGATGGGGAGAGGGCTGACCTTGGTGAAGTGGAACTGCAAGGGGTCATCAGTCGACAGGGAGACCATCAGTCCGCGGGACAGGTATTCTGGGAGTGGGTTTCTATGGTAACTGAGGAACAGGCTGTTGTTGCTAAGCGGCGACATGGCGATTCCAATCTGGGCCAGGTAGTAGAGATACTGCAGCACAGGTGCCTGGAAGAGCAGAGAAACAGCCTGACACTGCGAAAACAACTATAACCTGCCCCACCTCAACCACACCCCCCGACATTCAGCTAACAAAGTGTTATTAAGTACTTCCTATTAAAAAAAACTATTTCTGACAACTTCAGCAGGGACATTGCAGGAGTACACCTGCTAGTCCGGTATCAGAAGCGCCCTTGAAGCAGGCAGGATGGGGCTCACCTTGCGCAGGAGCAGCCCATGAGAGATGTTCTCTGACAACATGAAGCCCGACACCAGGTGGTGGATTGGCCCTGCCTCCCCACAGTGGGGGCGGAGCACAAATGTTTGAAAGCCCCGCCTCCTGCAAAAGAGACCCAGGAAAGGAAAGGCTCATCAAAACACGAGATCAACTTGCTGCTTTCAAACCTCTCAGAGGAACTGGAGGCAAACATATCCTGGCATGAAAGGGCTTGGTGTATGAGAGGAAGGTCTCAAAACAACACTAAATAATTTGGAACTTACTGCAAATGCACAGTATGCTTGAATGAAATTCATGTAATCCTGTGGCCTCCTGGATTCTCTGAACTTCAAAAAAATGCGTGAGGACACCTTGCTATACCTACTACCCTGCTATCCCCTTGACCATCCCAAGGCAGCACAGTGACAAAGAGGGGCTGTACCTGCGCAGGTGGTTCAGCACAGCCATATTGGCGTACATGTAGTAGAGGTAGTAGGAGTAAGGGGGGTTGTCCTCCTCTGTCCAGTTGGCTGGCAGTGGGCTGTCCAGGTTGAAGATGTGATGCTCTGGTTTGGATTCGTCGTCCACACTGTCAAATCCCACCACCTAGGGGCAGACAAACGTAAGTAATCAAACCAGGCTGAACTAGACAGAAAATAGCCACTCCAGCTGTTTTAACAGGAAATATATCCTTAACAATATCCTTAGCTCCTAAAACATTAACTTCTAACTGTTCCTCAAATCAGTTCAATTTTAGTGCCTTCAAACTACTGAACCACACTGATGGAAACAGTGGTACAGGAAAAACACATTTAAAGTTGTACACTGATACTGTGAGCACAGTGACCGTTGTAGGATAACCTGTTCTGCTGTGTAAACTCTCTTACTTTTATTTAAAGCGCAATTAGAAGCATAGCTGCAGTCAACATTTAACGGTTCTTCGAACCCTCACACTTCTCTAGCCTGAAATGCACAATCATTTAAAAAAAACATTTTCAAAGCCTTTTTCACCCGTTTGATATATTGTCCAAAAACGTAACAATATTGAAGCATATGCATTTCCAAAATGATTTCTCAGCAGTTTTGATCATTTAAGACTTATCTTTTAGGATTTGAGAAACATTTTCAATTCTGATGATTTGAGGGCTTCAGAGACAGATTACAGATTTGCTCTTTTGAGACCCCGCCTAGGGTTAGGGTTAACTTTCCCACACCACTTAGACATTTTTTACAATCGGTGCTGGATTTTTAAGGCACAAATGATCTTTAGGACAACTTATAATTTGCCCCCATCTTCAACTTTTCTTTTCGGACACTTTTTCCTGCTCATTTTCTATAATGTACCGTACAGTAATTGTATCCAAAAAATGAGCCAGATCAAAACCTGTAAGCTAACAACATCTACTGTGCAAACTCTCTTAATTTGATCATTTAAAGCGCAATTAGAAGCATAGCTGCAGTCAACATTTAACGGTTCTTCTAACCCTAACTCTACTCTGGCCCGAAATCGACGATCATTTAAAACCCATTTTCAAAGCCCTTTTCAGCTGTTTGAAAACTTGTCCAAAGAAGTTTTTGAGCGGTGTGCGGGACCCTGGACAGTGTGAAGGCTGTGGTGTGCGGGACCCTGGACAGTGTGAAGGCTGTGGTGTGCGGGACCCTGGACAGTGTGAAGGCTGTGGCGTGCGGGACCCTGGACAGTGTGAAGGCTGTGGCGTGCGGGTCCCTGGACAGTGTGAAGGCTGTGGCGTGCGGGACCCTGGACAGTGTGAAGGCTGTGGCGTGCGGGACCCTGGACAGTGTGAAGGCTGTGGTGTGCGGGACCCTGGACAGTGTGAAGGCTGTGGTGTGCGGGACCCTGGACAGTGTGAAGGCTGTGGCGTGCGGGACCCTGGACAGTGTGAAGGCTGTGGCGTGCGGGTCCCTGGACAGTGTGAAGGCTGTGGCGTGCGGGACCCTGGACAGTGTGAAGGCTGTGGCGTGCGGGACCCTGGACAGTGTGAAGGCTGTGGCGTGCGGGTCCCTGGACAGTGTGAAGGCTGTGGCGTGCGGGTCCCTGGACAGTGTGAAGGCTGTGGCGTGCGGGTCCCTGGACAGTGTGAAGGGTTTGGTGCGCGGGACCCTGGACAGTGTGAAGGCTGTGGTGTGCGGGACCCTGGACATTGTGAAGGGTTTGGTGTGCGGGACCCTGGACAGTGTGAAGGCTGTGGTGTGCGGGTCCCTGGACAGTGTGAAGGGTTTGGTGTGCGGGACCCTGGACAGTGTGAAGGCTGTGGTGCGCGGGACCCTGGACAGTGTGAAGGCTGTGGTGTGCGGGACCCTGGACAGTGTGAAGGCTGTGGCGTGCGGGTCCCTGGACAGTGTGAAGGCTGTGGCGCGCGGGACCCTGGACAGTGTGAAGGCTGTGGTGTGCGGGACCCTGGACAGTGTGAAGGCTGTGGCGTGCGGGACCCTGGACAGTGTGAAGGCTGTGGCGTGCGGGTCCCTGGACAGTGTGAAGGGTTTGGTGTGCGGGACCCTGGACAGTGTGAAGGCTGTGGTGCGCGGGTCCCTGGACAGTGTGAAGGGTTTGGCGCGCGGGACCCTGGACAGTGTGAAGGCTGTGGCGTGCGGGACCCTGGACAGTGTGAAGGCTGTGGCGCGCGGGACCCTGGACAGTGTGAAGGCTGTGGCGTGCGGGTCCCTGGACAGTCTGAAGGCTGTGGTGTGCGGGACCCTGGACAGTGTGAAGGCTGTGGCGTGCGGGACCCTGGACAGTGTGAAGGCTGTGGTGTGCGGGTCCCTGGACAGTGTGAAGGGTTTGGTGTGCGGGACCCTGGGCAGTGTGAAGGCTGTGGCGTGCGGGACCCTGGGCAGTGTGAAGGGTTTGGTGCGCGGGACCCTGGACAGTGTGAAGGGTTTGGCGTGCGGGACCCTGGACAGTGTGAAGGCTGTGGCGTGCGGGACCCTGGACAGTGTGAAGGGTTTGGTGCGCGGGACCCTGGACGGTGTGAAGGCTGTGGCGTGCGGGTCCCTGGACAGTCTGAAGGCTGTGGCGTGCGGGACCCTGGACAGTGTGAAGGCTGTGGCGTGCGGGACCCTGGACAGTGTTGAAGGGTTTGGTGCGCGGGACCCTGGACAGTGTGAAGGCTGTGGCGTGCGGGTCCCTGGACAGTCTGAAGGCTGTGGCGTGCGGGACCCTGGACAGTGTGAAGGCTGTGGCGTGCGGGACCCTGGACAGTGTGAAGGCTGTGGCGTGCGGGTCCCTGGACAGTGTTGAAGGGTTTGGTGCGCGGGACCCTGGACAGTGTGAAGGCTGTGGCGTGCGGGACCCTGGACAGTGTGAAGGCTGTGGTGCGCGGGACCCTGGACAGTGTGAAGGCTGTGGCGTGCGGGTCCCTGGACAGTGTGAAGGGTGTGGCGTGCGGGACCCTGGACAGTGTGAAGGGTGTGGCGTGCGGGACCCTGGACAGTGTGAAGGCTGTGGCGTGCGGGACCCTGGACAGTGTGAAGGGTTTGGTGTGCGGGACCCTGGACAGTGTGAAGGGTTTGGTGCGCGGGACCCTGGACAGTGTGAAGGGTTTGGTGCGCTGGACCCTGGACAGTGTGAAGGTTGTGGTGTGCGGGACCCTGGACAGTGTGAAGGCTGTGGCGCGCGGGACCCTGGACAGTGTGAAGGCTGTGGCGTGCGGGACCCTGGGCAGTGTGAAGGCTGTGGCGTGCGGGACCCTGGGCAGTGTGAAGGGTTTGGTGCGCGGGACCCTGGACAGTGTGAAGGGTTTGGTGTGCGGGACCCTGGACAGTGTGAAGGCTGTGGCGTGCGGGACCCTGGACGGTGTGAAGGGTTTGGTGCGCGGGACCCTGGACAGTGTGAAGGCTGTGGCGTGCGGGACCCTGGACAGTGTGAAGGGTTTGGTGTGCGGGACCCTGGACAGTGTGAAGGCTGTGGCGTGTGGGTCCCTGGACAGTGTGAAGGCTGTGGCGCGCGGGACCCTGGACAGTGTGAAGGCTGTGGCGTGCGGGTCACTGGACAGTCTGAAGGCTGTGGTGTGCGGGTCCCTGGACAGTGTGAAGGGTTTGGTGTGCGGGACCCTGGGCAGTGTGAAGGCTGTGGCGTGCGGGACCCTGGGCAGTGTGAAGGGTTTGGTGCGCGGGACCCTGGACAGTGTGAAGGGTTTGGCGTGCGGGACCCTGGACAGTGTGAAGGCTGTGGCGTGCGGGACCCTGGACAGTGTGAAGGGTTTGGTGCGCGGGACCCTGGACGGTGTGAAGGCTGTGGCGTGCGGGACCCTGGACAGTGTGAAGGGTTTGGTGTGCGGGACCCTGGACAGTGTGAAGGGTTTGGTGTGCGGGACCCTGGACAGTGTGAAGGGTTTGGTGCGCGGGACCCTGGACAGTGTGAAGGTTGTGGTGTGCGGGACCCTGGACAGTGTGAAGGCTGTGGCGTGCGGGACCCTGGACAGTGTGAAGGCTGTGGCGTGCGGGACCCTGGGCAGTGTGAAGGGTTTGGTGCGCGGGACCCTGGGCAGTGTGAAGGGTTTGGTGCGCGGGACCCTGGACAGTGTGAAGGGTTTGGTGTGCGGGACCCTGGACAGTGTGAAGGCTGTGGCGTGCGGGACCCTGGACAGTGTGAAGGGTTTGGTGTGCGGGACCCTGGACAGTGTGAAGGCTGTGGCGTGCGGGTCCCTGGACAGTGTGAAGGCTGTGGTGCGCGGGACCCTGGGCAGTGTGAAGGCTGTGGCGTGCGGGTCCCTGGACAGTGTGAAGGCTGTGGCGTGCGGGTCCCTGGACAGTGTGAAGGCTGTGGTGCGTGGGACCCTGGACAGTGTGAAGGCTGTGGCGTGCGGGTCCCTGGACAGTGTGAAGGCTGTGGCGTGCGGGACCCTGGACAGTGTGAAGGCTGTGGCGTGCGGGTCCCTGGACAGTGTGAAGGGTTTGGTGCGCGGGACCCTGGACAGTGTGAAGGCTGTGGTGTGCGGGACCCTGGACATTGTGAAGGGTTTGGTGTGCGGGATCCTGGACAGTGTGAAGGCTGTGGCGTGCGGGTCCCTGGACAGTGTGAAGGCTGTGGCGCGCGGGTCCCTGGACAGTGTGAAGGGTTTGGTGCGCGGGACCCTGGACAGTGTGAAGGCTGTGGCGCGCGGGTCCCTGGACAGTGTGAAGGGTTTGGTGTGCGGGACCCTGGACAGTGTGAAGGCTGTGGCGCGCGGGACCCTGGACAGTGTGAAGGGTTTGGTGTGCGGGACCCTGGACAGTGTGAAGGCTGTGGCGTGCGGGACCCTGGACAGTGTGAAGGGTTTGGTGTGCGGGACCCTGGACAGTGTGAAGGCTGTGGCGTGCGGGTCCCTGGACAGTGTGAAGGCTGTGGCGTGCGGGACCCTGGACAGTGTGAAGGCTGTGGTGTGCGGGTCCCTGGACAGTGTGAAGGGTTTGGTGCGCGGGACCCTGGGCAGTGTGAAGGCTGTGGCGTGCGGGTCCCTGGACAGTGTGAAGGCTGTGGTGCGCGGGACCCTGG
Source organism: Atractosteus spatula (assembly GCF_055471065.1). NCBI lineage: Eukaryota > Metazoa > Chordata > Actinopteri > Semionotiformes > Lepisosteidae > Atractosteus > Atractosteus spatula. The sequence continues at coordinate 42,630,240 of NC_142712.1, read as the reverse complement.
GCAGTGTGAAGGCTGTGGCGTGCGGGTCCCTGGACAGTGTGAAGGCTGTGGCGCGCGGGACCCTGGACGGTGTGAAGGCTGTGGCGTGCGGGTCCCTGGACAGTGTGAAGGCTGTGGCGTGCGGGACCCTGGACGGTGTGAAGGCTGTGGCGCGCGGGACCCTGGACAGTGTGAAGGGTTTGGTGCGCGGGACCCTGGACGGTGTGAAGGCTGTGGCGTGCGGGACCCTGGACAGTGTGAAGGCTGTGGCGTGCGGGACCCTGGACAGTGTGAAGGCTGTGGCGTGCGGGACCCTGGACAGTGTGAAGGCTGTGGCGTGCGGGTCCCTGGACAGTGTGAAGGCTGTGGCGTGCGGGTCCCTGGACAGTGTGAAGGGTTTGGTGCGCGGGACCCTGGACAGTGTGAAGGCTGTGGTGTGCGGGACCCTGGACATTGTGAAGGGTTTGGCGTGCGGGACCCTGGACAGTGTGAAGGCTGTGGCGTGCGGGTCCCTGGACAGTGTGAAGGCTGTGGCGTGCGGGACCCTGGACAGTGTGAAGGCTGTGGTGCGCGGGACCCTGGACAGTGTGAAGGCTGTGGCGCGCGGGACCCTGGACAGTGTGAAGGGTTTGGTGTGCGGGACCCTGGACAGTGTGAAGGCTGTGGCGCGCGGGACCCTGGACAGTGTGAAGGCTGTGGCGCGCGGGACCCTGGACAGTGTGAAGGGTTTGGTGTGCGGGACCCTGGACAGTGTGAAGGCTGTGGTGTGCGGGACCCTGGACAGTGTGAAGGCTGTGGCGTGCGGGTCCCTGGACAGTGTGAAGGCTGTGGCGTGCGGGTCCCTGGACAGTGTGAAGGGTTTGGTGCGCGGGACCCTGGACAGTGTGAAGGCTGTGGTGTGCGGGACCCTGGACATTGTGAAGGGTTTGGTGTGCGGGACCCTGGACAGTGTGAAGGCTGTGGCGTGCGGGTCCCTGGACAGTGTGAAGGCTGTGGCGTGCGGGACCCTGGACAGTGTGAAGGCTGTGGTGCGCGGGTCCCTGGACAGTGTGAAGGGTTTGGTGCGCGGGACCCTGGACAGTGTGAAGGCTGTGGCGCGCGGGACCCTGGACAGTGTGAAGGGTTTGGTGTGCGGGACCCTGGACAGTGTGAAGGCTGTGGCGCGCGGGACCCTGGACAGTGTGAAGGGTTTGGTGTGCGGGACCCTGGACAGTGTGAAGGCTGTGGTGTGCGGGACCCTGGACAGTGTGAAGGCTGTGGCGTGCGGGTCCCTGGACAGTGTGAAGGCTGTGGTGCGCGGGACCCTGGGCAGTGTGAAGGCTGTGGCGTGCGGGTCCCTGGACAGTGTGAAGGCTGTGGTGCGCGGGACCCTGGGCAGTGTGAAGGCTGTGGCGTGCGGGTCCCTGGACAGTGTGAAGGCTGTGGTGCGCGGGACCCTGGACAGTGTGAAGGCTGTGGCGTGCGGGACCCTGGACAGTGTGAAGGCTGTGGCGCGCGGGACCCTGGACAGTGTGAAGGCTGTGGCGTGCGGGTCCCTGGACAGTGTGAAGGGTTTGGTGCGCGGGACCCTGGACAGTGTGAAGGCTGTGGTGTGCGGGACCCTGGACAGTGTGAAGGGTTTGGTGTGCGGGACCCTGGACAGTGTGAAGGCTGTGGTGCGCGGGTCCCTGGACAGTGTGAAGGGTTTGGTGCGCGGGTCCCTGGACAGTGTGAAGGCTGTGGTGCGCGGGACCCTGGACAGTGTGAAGGGTTTGGTGTGCGGGACCCTGGACAGTGTGAAGGGTTTGGTGTGCGGGACCCTGGACAGTGTGAAGGCTGTGGCGCGCGGGACCCTGGACAGTGTGAAGGGTTTGGCGTGCGGGACCCTGGACAGTGTGAAGGCTGTGGCGTGCGGGACCCTGGACAGTGTGAAGGGTTTGGTGTGCGGGACCCTGGGCAGTGTGAAGGCTGTGGCGTGCGGGACCCTGGACAGTGTGAAGGCTGTGGCGTGCGGGACCCTGGACAGTCTGAAGGCTGTGGCGTGCGGGTCCCTGGACAGTGTGAAGGCTGTGGCGTGCGGGACCCTGGACAGTGTGAAGGCTGTGGCGTGCGGGTCCCTGGACAGTGTGAAGGGTTTGGTGTTTAGAACCCTGGACAGTCTGAAGGGCTGGGTGCCCAGGATCCTGGGCAGCTCCAGTTTACTCACATGTTGCAGGAAGAGGTGCAGCTCAGGGTGGCTGCGCGGGTTCACCGTGACCTCGAATAGTGGCAGGAAGATGTTTTCCAGCATCTCCTGGAAGTTGGCTAGCTGCTTCTTGGTGTGGTAGACATCGCTGAGGATAGATCATACAGGGAGCAAGGTCAGTCAGAGAGACTGAGAGTGCAAAAGGAAAACTGGATACTGCTCCACAAAACTGTTGCCACTGAACAGCATACACAACAGACATGCCCAAAATATACAGTGAACATACAGTATGAGATGGTCAGAGAAGAACCATGGGTATGGCTAGATTTTCTTCATACTAAAAGAACAGATATAGTGATATGCAGACTGACTTCTATCAAGAAACACTATTTCCAGCAGGATGGTGCATTTGCACAAAACAACAGTTTATCTGTTTAAATTGGGATTTTTTTCTCTCATATATTGAGCTGTATCCTGCAGCTTGCTGCAGATCTTTGTGAAACTGGGTCCTAGTAGGTTGGTTAATCCCAGCTGAGTTTGTCAAACACACACCAGATCACACGACTCCTGACCTGGAAGCACAATGGACTCATGGACTCACAAGAGCCGAGGAACCTGCACCAGCCAGCGCACGTTGTCAGAGTAGACCTTGTACTTCACAGCCCACTGCGCCAGCTTGTCCCACTCGTCCCGGGAGCGGCCATAGATGGACAGACGCAGCTCCACATTCTGGTATTTACTCTCCTCGAGGTCAGCCATCACCTCCTGGGCAGCAGAGCGGCCAAGAGAAGGGGAGAGAAAGGAAGGGGGAGCAGAAGGGAGAGATGGAGAGAGAGAGAAATCAGCATACTCTTCAAACAAAGCAGACCTATCCACTGTTCCCACAGTTCTTTCTTGACATACAGTTGCGAGAAAAGTTTGTGAACCCTTAAGAATTATATGGATTTCTGCATGAGTGGCTCCAAAATGTGATCTGATCTTCATTTAAGCTATATTAATAAAAAAAAAAGACATTCTTATTTAACAAACAACACACACAACATGAACAAATGGTTTTTAAAAATCAAGGTCATTGATGGAAAAAGTATGGGAACCCTTATACTGTATTTAGTAACTAGTGGAACTTCCTTTATTGGCAATAACCTCAACCAAACGCTTTCTGTAGCTGCTGATTTGGCCCATTCCGCTATAGAAAACTGTTTCATTTCATGGATATTTTTGGGATGTCTTGCTTGAACGTCCTGCTTCAGATCACGCCACAGCATTCAATGGGATTGAGGTCAGGACTCTGACTTGGCCATTCTAAAATACAGAATTTCTTCTGTTTGAGCCACTCTGTTGTTGATTTACTCCTGTGTTTAGGACCATTGTCATGTTGCATTACCCAACTTGTTTTGAGTTTTAGATCACAGACGGACGCCCTGACATTCTGCTGTAGAATTTCCTGATACAACTTGGAATTCATTGGTCCCTCAGTGATTGCAAGCCGTCTAGGCCCTGAGGCAGCAAAGCAGCCCCACACCATTACACTCCTCCCACCATGGTTCACAGTTGGGATGAGGTTTTGGTGTTGGTATGCAGTGTTTTGTTTTCTTCAAACATAACGCTATATACATTTGTACAGTATATATATATACACATGTACATATACATATACAGTACATGTTGACCAAAAAGGTCAACTTTTGTCTCATCTGTCCACAGAACATTGTTCCAGTAGTGACATGGAACATCCAGGTGGTCTTTAGCAAACCTGAAACAGGCAGCAATTTTTTTTTTGGAGAGCAGTCGTTTCCTCCGTGGTAACCTCCCATGAACACCACTCTTGTTCAGTGTTTTTCTTATGGTAGACTCATGAATACAGATGTCATCAAGTGCAAGAGATACCTGCAGACACTTAGCTGTCACCCTAGGGTTCTTTGTCAGCTGTTTGAGGATTGTACAGCATGCCCTTGCACTGATCTTTGCAGGACCCCTCACTCCTAGGGAGAGTAGCACCGGTGCGGAATTTTTTCCATTTGTAAACTATCTGCCGGACTGTGGACTGATGGAGGCCCAAGTCTTTAGAAATCCTTTTTTAACCCTTTTCAATCTTATGAGCTTCAACAACTCTTCTTCTGAGGTCCTCTGAAATCTCTTTTGATCAGGCCATACTGCACGTCAACAGAATTTAGGTGAAGAGCAGGTAATCGCACAAAATTGTGTGATTTTTTTATACGGCAGGGCAGGTCAAACCCACACCTGAATTGATTGGAACACCTGACTCCATTTACCCTCTGTTCAAGATGTCATTTTCCTAGAGGTTCATATACTTTTTCCATCAATGACCTTGATTGTTTAAACCATTTGTTCAATAAAGATATGACCATGTAAAATGCTGTGTGTGTTGTTTGTTAAATAAGACTGTCTTTATTTATTATTACGACTTAGATGAAGATCAGATCACATTTTAGGAGCCATTCATGCAGTAATCCAGATAATTCCAAGGGGTTCACAAATGTTTTCTCACAACTATACACAGCTGCCTTCTCCATGAGTATTTAGTGCACCTTGTACAAAGCTCCAGCTATGTCTGAGCCTGCTCCATTTTGTGCTTGTTGACTATAAAAAACAGGTTCTTGGCACCCTAAATGTCATCAGGCAAGCAGGACCATACCTTGATGATGTGCGCAAAGTACTTTCCCTCGACGTGGTTGTCTGTCTTGATGAAGATCTCCCGCAGGATGGACTCCCCAATGGGGTTGTACTTGGCGTTGAACTTGTCAAAACGGTGGAAGGTGTTTCGGTCCTGAGAGACAGTGGGGTAGAAGAGAAGCAGAGAAAATAATTCAAATGTATTTCACCGGCAAAAAAAAAAGGAAAGAATGATGCAGATTTCATGTGGCAGATGGGTAACAGAGTGGCTCCCTCCAGTTCACAATGTCTGTAGAAGTGTGAAGTGTTGCAGAACACAGAAGGACACAAGACAAAATGCACTACTGGAGTTTAAACAAATGTGGAAGCAGAGAATAAGTAACAATACTGATTCCAGACAAGAAATTAACCCCTCCTCATTCCCACACCCCTGACCCCCTGACATCCTTACAGCATGCATGTCCAGGGTGTCCACACTGAGGTCGTAGGCCGTGAGGTTCATGGTCTCGAAGACCTCCATGAGCGTCTGGCCCTTGCCCTTCTCCACGTGCACGATCTCACCCGGGTACTTCTTCATGGCCCTCTTGATGAAGCGCAGCAGGTGCTTCTGGTTCATGCAGGATGAGGCGTGGATGTGTGTGTCCACCTGCAAGGGGGGGCAAAAGAGCTGTGGGGGTGAGTGCTGCACAGCAGGGGCAAGGAAAAACCAATACCTTCCTACACACAGCAGTGCCCTGTGGTGCAGGAAGAATCTGGACAGCAGGACACTTACCGCTTCCTTAATTGGCACTAGCCTACCTGGTTAAGAAACTCACAGAATGTAGAACATGTGAACACCACGATGTGCATGATGCAGAAGAGACAAACTTGGTGCTAGAGATCCCAAAGTGGTTTTAATACCAACCCAGCTCTCAGATAATTAGTTGAATCAGCCATTATCCATCTTACCACCATCAATACCACTAGGACCTATAGCTCCTGCCTGTAGGTACCTATAAGACCTGGAGCTCCTCTAAACCAGAAACCAAGACCAAACCCTGCTGGACAGCAGACACACGCTCACCTTACGGATGTTGTAGAAGTCGCGGTGTGGGACTTTCTTCTGTGCAGCCAGCTCCTTCATCTCATTGAGCAGGATGTGCATCTGGAACTTGGAGCTGAGGTACTGCAGCCGTCGGTAGCAGAACGACTTCCTGTAGACGGCAGTAGCATACAGGAAGCAAGCATAGACTCAAACATTCCTCCCCAGAGAAAAGCTATTCTACCCCCTGACGTTCCCAGTTACAAACAGGCCTGCCAGCACTGATTAGGTCAAATTATTGCAAAAAGGTTTCCTTGAAGATTTCCAGCTAATTCTGCAGATACGAGAAATGCCTGCAAATTCTACTGGGTGGCTTCAACTCTTTGGCCATAGGGACAACACAGGAGTGGGACAGCTCTGTGCCGCCCCTCCCCATGCACCTTTCTCCTCCAGAGCCTCCAGTCACACTCACACGGGGCCATTGATGATGAGGGCCATCAGGAAGTTCATGTCAGCGATGTACTCCTGTAGGTCTGGGTAGGGCAGATCCAGTTCTGTGTTCCTGGGAACAGAGAGACAACTTTAACCACAGGGCACAGGGCCCAGGGCCCAGGGCTCAGCCTGCCCAAGCGAGCCACCTGATTCCTCCTCCATGCACAGACATAAACCAGAGAAACATCATCAGGGCTTTAGATCTCACCTGTGCATTGCTGATATAATTAAACACTATATATTATTTTTAAAGCAAAAAAAAAAGCAGAATTTAAGTTATCTATAAAGTTTAAGAGCTGAATTTGAAATTAGTGTAAAATAGTTTAGGAGCTGAAACCAATGCAACAGCTGTGACTAATCAGGTCAATTAAGTGCACAGTTAACTAGGACTGGGGAGTCCTGCTCTAAGTGCAGATACACACAACTCGCTATATGAACAATCCATTATCAATGTTCGCCAAACAAAGTGTGTATTTTAATTCTGGTTTTTAAATACTGTACAGTACAAAGCCACCTTTGCTACATTGTAGGCACTTGCCTTGTGATCTAACTTACTTAGGGACTTTCATCGTTCAATATTCTCCTTACTTTTAAAATATGTTACTGGGGCTTCAGTGTTACAACAGTAAAAGAAGAAGAAAGCATTGGGCTGTAAAACCTAAAGCAATAGAAATGACTGAAAAAGGCAAGCAGTTGAAAGACATCTGCATTGCCTTGAGCTTAGCTGTGCAAGTTCAACAGTTTACAACTGCTATATATTTTGTCTTAACTACTGTAGTAAGTTAAATGTGCACAATAGTGCTCTTGTTGTGACAATTCAGAACTCTTAATGTACTCGAGTAGAACTGGGAAATTATATAAAACTAGGAAACAAGTCGCAAGCTGCAAAGTACTGGGAATTTCATTTTCCTTATGTGAAATTTAACATTAAAGTTTTTGAGGAACACATACAGTGGGGATAGAAAGTCACCACCCCCTTTTAAAATGTTCACCTTTTGTTGCCCTAAAGCCCAGAAAGATGACAAAATTAGACTTTTCCGGTTTTTTTCCATATTTACAAATTGTACCTTGACACATTCAAGCAAAAAAAGAAAGTAGAGTTTCTGGAAAAAAAATAAAAATAAAAAAGTAGAATAACTGGGTTGGATAAGAGAACACCCCCCTGAGCGAATACTTGGTGGAATTACAGCCTTGAGTCTGTTTGGACACCTACAGAATTGTTCAAGCTGAGTCAAACTGCGTGGTGATGTTGATGGACTGCCCTCTTCAAATCATTCCAAAGATTTTCGATGGGATTTAGGTCGGGGCTCTGACTAGGCCACTCAAGGACATTCACCTTCCTGTCCTTCAGCCACTGCTTGACGGTGTGCTTTGGGTCATTGTCATGTTGAAAGGTGAACCATTTTCCCATTTTCAACTGCTGAGGGCTGCAGGTTTTCTTCAAGAATTTGCCTGTATTTTGCACCGTCCATCCTCCCTTCTATCCTGACAAGTGCCCCAGTCCCAGCTGAAGAGAAACACCCCCAAAACAGGATGTAGGAATTTTACCGTAGGAATGGTGTTCTTTGGCTGGTAAGATGCATTGGGTTTTCCCCAGACGTACCGTTTTGCATTCCGGCCAAAAAGTTTGATTTTGGTCTTGCCTGATCTAGGCAAGGTCTGGGTGGTGCCATTCGTCTTCCACTTCTTAATGATGGTCTTGACTGTGCTCCACGGGATACTTATAGCCTTTAAAATCTTTTTATACCCATCTCCTGGCTTGTACCTTCCTACAACTTTATCTCGAACTTCTTTTGAAAGCACCTTTCCGCCCATAGTGGATTCTTTGCTTTGAAATGCTCTTCCAAGCAGTGAAATCCTCTAGAAACAGCTGCTTTTATTCTGAACAAATCAAAACCACCACAATTAATCACAGGTGGGAGCCAATTAGGTTGTTGTGTGTTCTGTAAGGTGATTGGTTATACCTGAGCAAGTTCACAAATGTAATTGTAAGGGGGGTCAGGGTTGTTCACTCATCCAAATAAGGTGTTTTACTGTTGTAATATTAATTAATTTTCAGAATGTTTTAGAACTCTTTCACTTGGCTAATATGGGTTACTGTGTGTAAACAAAAATGGAACAAGCATAATTTAATTTGTTTTTATTTTCAGAGGTACAACAAAAGGTACAAATTGTGAAAGGGGGTGGTGACTTTCTATACCCACTGTAACCTGCATAAACCAGGGGATGGCTGTACCCATTTGAAAAATGGGATCCCCATCAATGAAATTCAACTGCTTCTCAGCCCAAAATGGAACCATGAAACAAGGAAGAAATCGAAATCAAGAGACCCTTTTCTACACAGAGAGTTGTGGGTGTCTGGATCAAGCCAACAAACAGACTCCTTCTTAAAAGTGTCAGACTGCTGAACTGATCAGCTTCTAGAACGCTACATGGGCTCCTGCAGCCTTTACTGGTGCTCTTAAGAGATGCTTACTTGTCCATGGGGCTGGTTTTGGTGTAGATGTGGACCACCCCATTCACCATCTGGCAGCTAAAGCCCATGTCAGGGGGCATGTTTCGGATGTCCAGGTTCTCATAGGGGTGAGTGTCTGACACAGGAGGGTGCACAGGGGCATCTGTGGGAGGAGAAGACCAAAGCCAAGGCTGGTGAGAAAGAGTGTCGGCAACCTGCCTTTCGTGTGTAAAAGGATGTTAAGAAGAATGCAACAGCTTGCCCAGAACAGAGAAACGGGATTAAAAAGACTCCCCCCCCCAATCTCCAAACCTCCCCTCCAAACCAGTGAAATTACCCCATTTTCCAGGAAAAACAGCCTGATTTCTGCCTGAAGCTCAGCATCAGGTCCTGCCCTTTTCCATTCTGTGCTGGGACCATCTCCCAGTCACAGCTGCTCATTTTAATATGACATGGCTCAAGTGTATTTTCAAAGAGCCTCCGCACATTGTGCACACGAGAAGAAAAAGAGTCTGTGAGATACATTAGTATTTCTGCATGGAAAAAAAGGTTCTACGTGAAAAAAAATATTTATCCTTGTGCACAGTGTAGAGTATTAACATAAATGTAAGACAAGCACATTTATCAGTTGCACCAGCACTAACATAGTGCTTGAGACTCAGTGCTTTGTAGTCTGGCCTAACCATGACAGACTCTGTAAAACATCAATGTGTAGGAAATACTGAATATCTGCAGCCGGATGAACACAAAAACGACGTCGTAACCCTCCCCACATTCAGGTACACAGGCGCTTGGGGACAGCGGTTGACATGATCCAGACTCAAACCTGTCATCACGGAGCTCAGTCTGTGCTCAGGTGACCGCCATACCAGTTGAGACAAAGACAGAAGGCTGAAGCTCAATCTGTTAGATCACAATTCTGTACAGCGCCATCACACACAGCCCACACCAGGTCACGGGACTAGGCTGGCAAAACTGTTACCTGCTGCCACAGGGATCTCGGGGATCTCATCATAGACACGCAGATCCAGGGGCTTCTCCCCCAGCTCCTGCAGGTATCGGGCAGTGGTCTTGCAGAAACTCTGCATGGACAGCATGACATACTTCTCCCGGATGAACAGGGCCTTCACCACACACTTGGCCGCATCCAGCAGGTCTGTAAAGGGCACCTGCAGGGAAAGGATGGGCACACAACAGGAGCATCCTGAGTAACCCAGCACCATCCCAGCCTGAGAGAAGCCTGTAAGATCTGACAGAGGGGCTGCCATATGCCAGGGAGCTAAGAGCAACACCAGCATCGCACAAGAGGCTCAGACTGCAGTGCCATCGCAGTGGAAAAGGCAATGATGAGGTTAATGGAGCACAATTACATCACAATGATGAAAAGAACAGTGAGGTCATGAGTGCGGTGACATCACAATGGAGAAAAGAACAGGGAGGTTCCTGGAGTGTGGCAACATCAAAAGAGAACTGGGCAGTAACTGAGCAGAAGTAACATAATATTACAGGCTGATTCTGAATTAATTGTAGGGATGTTAGGAGTCACGGTGCAGTCCAGTAAAGGTTTGAAATGAGCTTAGTTGTGATGAAAATGGCCATTTCTGGAGAACACTGAAGGAGACACACAAAAAGTGTATTTCCCACAGTGCCCTGAATTACAACAGTGTTACAGAGGGTTGTATTGTGTGAGTCCAGTTTTATAGTCCTTTAAAAATTCCCTCAAGCAGGTCAGACCCCAGGTAATGATCCCATGCCAGAGTCAGATTTCTACATAATGAATGAATTATGTAACACTGACCACCTTATGCTGCATACTCCATTCATTGAAGATGTACCCCAGTCCAAGTTTACACTTTTTTCTGATTGAGAAAGGTTATACACAAAATATTTTTCCCCTTCAAAAAGATGTGCCAAAAATGTAAACAAGCAAAAACTCTCCAAGATATCAGCCCCGTAACAGAGGCTGAACTGCTTCTGGACCCCCACCCACTGACAGCTGCTGCCTCAGCACATTCTCTTCCTTCTACTTGAGCCCCCCCCCCGAGTCCATCGTGCAGCCCAGCACCCCTGTCCCACACAGGACCCCCTTACCCCACACTGCTCCTCCCCAGAGATGGCGACCCGCTGGTACTCCCTCTCTGCCAACAGCTCCCGCTCCTTTGTGATGTGATCAATAACCACCTCATTCTGCTCCTTCAAGTACCTGCGGAGGGAGAGCGAGGGGTGAGAGAGGCTGGGGCAAGGAGAAGGAAAGAGAGCAACAGGGGGAGAGGAGAGAGTAGCACACACAGCTGCCAGACACAGACACCAGTGTGCCAACTGGTACTCTGAGACACCCACTCCCAATCTCCCCATTCTCTTTCCCAATGTTTTTAACACCCAATCAAGAGAACATCAGACAGCTGATATAAAAATAATAAAAACAACCCAGTGAATAACAGCCAGGCACTCACTCCAGATCAGCAGCACTGTCGATTTTCATGAAGTCCTGCTTGGCTCTGAGCAGGATCTCGGGTTCGAGCCTGACAAGGCAGTGCGGCAGGCGAAGCATCGCGGCAGCGAGAAACAGAGAGGCCACACGTGCAAGGCCACACACACAGAGGCCGAGCAGAGGGAGGAGGGGGAAAGAGAGAAAATCAGCAAGTTAATCGGTGATCAAACTCCATTGTTTCTTAGGGTGAAGAGAATGAAGTCAATCCGACTTCACTCTAAAGCCAGTTGTGTGTAGAGATGCAGGCCAGACTCCTCCAGCACGCCAGCGTGCTCCACTCCAGGTCTTACCAGGTGCTGTCTCACCTATAGACGCCAGTACTTGTGGGATTTCACAGCTTTCCCCGAGTCCTGACTCACACCTATTCCACTTTACTAATGGAAAACGAAAGGTTGTATAATACATAGGTATGCCATGGTCTCCATTCAATGCCCTGCTTTTACCATTATTTAACTGTGATTTACTACAGTTCTCTGTTTTTACCTTCGTTCGCCACAGTGACCATTTTAAAGGCGGGTTTCTGCACATGCAGTTGAGAATAATAATACTGTTAATGAGCACTATTATCAATTCACTTTTCTACTTTGACAGTGCTAACTAAACTACATCATGCTATCGGTAAAACCTGAAATGGAGCAAACTGCTGCACAGCGGGGATTTAGTAGTTTCCCTGTGCTGCCCCCAACACAGACCACCGCTGGGTGTTACACCACTGTCCGCCACTTACACCAGACACAGGGACAGTGGGGAGGAGGCCCCGTTTCTCAGTCCGAGAAGTGAGTTACATTCCCAAACTGAGAGACAGGAAAATAAAGAAAAACAGACATCAGAAAGAAGAGGAACAGAGAAACACAGGACACTGCTACAGCCTTGAGGCCACTGCTGGTCCAGTACAAACACGGTGGCAGTTTCTTCAGATGGACAAAGAGAATTTTTATTCTCATCAAATTTGGCACAACTGTAAGGGAATGCATTTATTCGTTTACGGACTTAAATTTCAGACGGGACCACTGCTTTTCAGAGAAGTGAACTCATGAATGATGAATGAACAAACACTCTCACTCATCGTTCTTCCTGCAGCCCAGAGCACAGGGATCTATGCTCAACGAGACTGCACAGCTCCTGTGTTAGCAGGCACTTGCATGCTGCCCCAGTAACGCTCTCCAGGCAGGTCCAGGCCACCTCTGCACACATCGCCCAGCTTCGCCTTGAGCTTCTGCAGGTGCGAATGCTGGGAGTTTAACTCACAGTGATCCCCTTAGTCATGGACTGCAGCCGCCCATAGAAACCAAAGGCCTGGGGCCGTACAGGACCAGGGCTGGAGGCTACAGATAACGCATGGGAGACAGAGGTTAGCTGACATGTCCATTTGGACAGGATACTCGCAGGAGGTCTTACAGAAACATTCCCCCTCATATCCTGACCCAGGCACTGCATAGGTACAGGCATAGGCACCCATTAAAATGAAACACTGTGGCTCTTCAGCCACAGACAAAGCAGGCTAATGATGTGATCAGGCCAGCGCACTTTACACAGGCCTTCTCTCTGTCCAGACACTGACAATATCCCCTCCTTCCCTCCCTCCGTACTTCACATCCTGACTGATCTGCCTCTCCAGCCGGTGGCGGCGCTCCTCCAGCTGCTCGATGGGACTGTCCTCCGGGAACTCATAGGGGGCGCTCCGCATCTCGCTCTCGGCCAGGCTGCGTGAGAACAGCTCCTGCAGACAGAGACAGATCAACCCGCCTGTACATTACTGACACCAGGGACAGGTCTAAAGTGCCAAACTCTACAATTGCTGCATTTTAGATACATTTCTGAAATAGAGAAATACAGAATTATGTTGCTCTGCATGGAAAATTCATTAAACTGTCAAGAAGACATCCTTTGTGCATTTCTCTGCAGTAGCACTGAAGGGCAGGGCTATGGATTAAAACCCACTCTGCACTAGACAGCTCTGTCAACCCATCGCAATTAAAGGTTATGCTCCTACCATTCGGCAAGCACACAGCTACCAGCAGATTCCTAGAAAAGCATCCCACTGTGTATGTGTCAGGAACGGGCTGAAATTCCATGTTTCAGGTTTACTGGTCTAGTTTACTCATTGGCTCTATGTGTCAAGCTTGTTAAGGTAACCAAGGACTGAAAATGAGAAGTACGTCTTTACCAGAAGGATTGTGGGAGTCTGGAACAAGCTACCCCAGCCACGCTGTAGAAGCAAATTCCCTGGAATCCTCCTGGAAACAACTCGATAAGATCCTTGGAGTCAGTGGCTACCTGCTACGCATGAGCTAAATGGATTAAACCCCCCTCCAGTGGGGAGGACTGAGCCGGGTTCAAGCTCCTCACCTCGGCGATCTCCTTGTACTTCCCATCCATGGAGGTGCGCAGGTCGATAGGGAAGTGCTTCAGCGAAATGGGTGTCCCAGGAAGGGAGCGCTGGGAGGTGAGGGGGTACGAGCCGGAGACGCCTCGCAGATCTGGGGGAGCAGAAGGGAGATAACAAGCACACAGGAGTCAGTGTCTTTAAAACACCCATCACCTTTCGGGTGCACAGTCCCGCTCTCCACCAGCAGGTCTTGTGTTTCAGTCCACATCAGGACACTTCAATCCTCTTCCCATTTTTTTTAAAGATATTTCTGCATATCACATGGAGGTAAATTTACTCTACGATACTTTTCCGATTCATCGGTATAAACTGCACCACAGCCAGCAGGAGTTTGAAACCTGAACCTGCTGGGAAATACAAATTCTTACCAGCCTGACTACTTTCCCCGATGCCAAGCTTTTGTGTCCGTTCTTGTGTCTGTGCACAACCTATGCCCTATTAATTTGAGAGATGTGGCATCCAGACGCCAAGTGCCAGCTGCGCACGCCAGCCTTCCGCCCACAGTTCCTTCTCGTCCTGCCCGTTCAGAATGAATGGAGCGTGCCTGCCTCTGTGCCACACAGACACACAGGACAGGGAGAGGGAGAGAGAAGGCAAAAACTACAGCACAGCGAATGAAGTCCCTTAATAATAGAGCTCCCCTGCAGACCTCATTCAGCTCTTACACATTCCACAGTTTTGGGCCTTCCCAAAATAAGACCAGCTTTTTTCTTGTGCTACAGTTTCTGCAAAAAATCAGCCAGTGCTCACAATGTGGTTCAGAAATTCCGCAAACAGAAAGGAGAAGACCAAACAGCCTTCAGTCAGGTGGACAGGTAATTAACCAAGACACGTTCAGCTACCGGTCTTTTGCTGAGTCACTGCAGCGGTTGCCATGACGATCTCGGCTCTTTATCTTTTTGTGAGAACGAGTTCTTTTCCATTTCAGCCTCTGCTGCCCACACAGCCAGGCCCCCTGGAGAGGCGGCAAGGAACCCTGGCGGGTGAGGATGTCACTCACCCCTCAGAGACCCGGGCAGCTGTGCTGCAGATCTGTAGCCTGGATTCAGAGCAGTTCAGTCCGAGAGCCAAATCTTGCCGTTGTGCACACTGGTGTGGAATCCACCTCCTCGGACAAGAAGCTGCAAATCCACCTCACCTTGTTTTGCAGCCCTGTGCAAAGCGGCACTGCTACTCTCCGTTGAAAGGCATGCTATTGTGCAAGCTGAGTACGCATCCTTTAAACAGCAGAGCTCTATCTTCCAGGGTGCGAGCCGGTCCAGGCGGCAGTGTTAACACTGCATGTCCCAGTCGTGACCCAACCAAGCCACTAGTCCAGACAGAACACTCACAGCGGCAGCCAGGGCCATCTCGAGTTGGGGTTCAATCCGCCCCATCCACTCAGGACGGGGCGCCCTGCCAGCCGAGGCATACAGGGGGACATTACTGCTCCTTCACTCAGCCCTCCTGCTGCTTCTGAATTATTCAGGACACTGATAAAACTTTCATAAACACGCACAGCCCTACTCCCATGCTCCAGCCATGGGTTCTGTCTGAAATATAAGAAGCATCCTGATTCACATCTCAAAGCCACTCTGTCGTTACAGCAGTAACTCTAGCAGTGCACGCAGCCACCAGCAGGTGGCCTGTGTACGCAGCAGTTAGCAGCTCACAGTCGCAGAGCGGCTCTTATCACAGCTAAGGGAACTCGCCAAGCGCCGCAGCTATGGCCCGGCAGGGGAAAAGCTGAGGCTGAGCACCAGCCCGGGAAAACGGATGAAGCTGCATCCAGCTGACTGCCACACACAAGGAAACACTGGTTTTGTTCAAACAGCAGCTTCACGGTTCCTCCATATGCCTGACCCTGGTTCTACCACGATTCCAATGCGTCCCACTACACTCGCTACAGCAAACTACGATAGTTTTAAGGGGTAGATTAGAAAGACTGGACAACCAGACGAACAACTCAGAAGAGACCCGGAGCTCCAAGAACACTCTCATTAAACTAAATCCCAGGCTCCCAGAGTGAGTTAGTCACTGGCTAAGCAGATGTCATGCAAACAGACGAGCTGGAGCTGCAGAAATTGTCCTGGGTGCACTGAAACGGACAAGTCCAGAATAATGTCACGAGGCCAGCGAGCTTGTGCAGTGGCCAGAGGTGTGGAATTAATGTCTTTAAAGGCTTCTCATTAAATGCCACGTCCTTGTGTGATTATATGCAGCTGGACTGATAAATAAGGTTAGAGCGACTGCATCTTCGCCTAAGCACTCAGCTCCGTGTTGCACAGCTCAGTGGCACAGATGATCACTTAGTGGCACTTAAGTGGCTCAGAGGCTGGTTTGTTCTCAACATGTCACACGGTCTCCCCCGCCCTGCAGCCCGAGACCAGTCTACTAACCAGAAACGCTCTCTGGCCATCCTTTCACAGTCACGTCTGCTCCCAAAACAAGACGGAGATGGAGGGAAAAGAGAGGAAAGTGTTCCCCACCCACTAGAAACTTGGCAACAACACAAACGCTGCCATCACTCGTAAAGCAAAATGCAGGTGAGAAGCAAAGGAAGAGATTTTGTGTCGTGCACCTGCGGCTGGCAGCTCGTTCTGCTGACCGCAACAGTGACCTCAGAGGCACACACCTGCCGGCACGCCCCCGCGTGAAGGGGCGAGCTGCTCCAGACGCCACGGAGTCCTGTTTTTCCAGTGGAGAAGGCCAACTGCCCTGAATTTACTGCATCCCACCCCACAAGACACAAACATCAGCCCTGCGCAGGGGGCCGGGCCACGGCGGACTTGCGTGCTCGGCATCGTGTCCCACGAAGTCGCAGGAAGAGCTATCAGGCGGGGATGAGCAAGGCGCTTCCCTCGCCAGCTCGGAGCAGGAAGCTGGTTTACACAGCGCCAGGCATTAAGTGGCTGCGTGCGCCACAGACACTCAGGAGGCAGGACGTGTGGAAAGTGGAAAGGGCAGATCGATTAGTGCTTCTGAGTGTAATTAATCCTGGCAGACAGGCTCCAGAGAGCGCTTTATTACTCATCTGCCCGGCTCAGGTAACTGTGGGTAAATATGGGAAAGACTCAGCAAGACAAGGAGCCTTTCTGAGGTCATTTACAGAGGCTTTAATGAGAAAAGATGGGGTGGTAAGAGGCTTTGTGAACACGGCCTGTTTTCCTGGTTGCCAGGATATAGCAGGCTGCAGACGTGTGCTGCACACCGGGGGCCCTGTCCCCTGCCAGCTGCGACCAGGACGTCCTCAGGCGCTGCGGCACCACTGGCACAGCATCGCTACGCAGCGCAGACAGGACAGAAAGACAACTGGCAGTTCTGAAAGGGGTGGGAAATGAAAAAGACAAAAAAATAATGTGTAACAAAGTATATGGCACCAAACTGATGGATGGGTGGGAGGGTTTGGGTTACTACACAGTGCTGCAATGGAGTCATCTAGCCGCTGGAGTCCTAACTGGAAGGAAGTGGTTTCAGATCCTGGGTGGGAGATGGGACACAGCTGTTGAGCAAGGAACTTCACTCAGATGCTTCCAAAGATGTAAACAACGCCCGGGTTCAAGGCTCGCTCACCCATCTGCACCCACATCAGCAAGTCCGTGCTGGTCCAGTTCCCTGGACTGCAGGTGCACAAGCCCACCTCCAGACCTCTTCGGTGTTTTCAGGCAGTGCTGCACAGTGAGGAAGCTCTCCTCTGGTCTCGCCTGGCTGAGCAACTCTGGCAGCTCCTGTCCGCCAGCTGTCAAGCGCGTTTGTCCCTTCAATCTCGCCAGTGTGCCCCCTTGCTGCTCGGGCGACAGAGCCAGACAGCAGCTCCAGGGCCTGGACCTCAGAGAGCAACAACACAGCACTCTGCACTAACAGCCAGGGCAGCCTTGAGTGTCAACCAGCATCGCCGTTACGTTTCGCATCAGCTGCTATTCTGACTGACTGTCATACACATTGCCTTGTGCATAAATGCAAAGAAACAGCGAAAGGATAGAGAGCAAGAGAGGACATTATAAAAACGAATGATAGCCTGATTTTTCTCAGTCTTCTAACTAAAAACGTGCACTCCCTTTAATTTACCTCATAGTACTTCTGGGATATGGAACAGAGCACAGAATTCATTCCTCACTGTGTGTTGTGGTACCTGTTTGTACAATGGTGTACCACAAGTTTTACAAGGGTTGGAAAAAACCCCACAGCTCCAGGGTGGGAGACACAGACCCCCCTCCTCCGCTACCGTCCTGTGCACAGCAGACTATGACAGGAGACAGGAGGGAGTGGCTGTCTCCTCTCCAACCTGCTGGAAACAGATGTCTGGGACCAGCCAGGCCTGAAGGATATAGAGTAGAAGATCACAGCACCAGCAAAAGAGAATCACAGATTGGTGAAAGAAAACTGAAAGAAAACAGTTAAGAAGCAGAACCCAGTCTCCACATACACCTGTATTTCTGGAATGGTTGAAGGGACAAGACATGCTTTTCAGGACCCAAACTTGTCTAGTCTTAACATGCACATGGTTTAATAGTTGTCAAGTTCTTTGAGCAGCATATGTTTACTTTGCTCTTTGATGGATTAAAGTCCAGTGCCGACGCTTCCTGAATCGACCAACACACCCTCGCTCCACACAGGAATCAGGAGCCCAGGACAGAGTCCCACCACACAGTAGTCTGATCCGTTTGGGGTTGTGTTCTATACCAGCACCTGCTGATGGCCATTTTCAATTCCTTGCCTTATTTTTAAGAAATCTGCCCTAAACACATGCCACATGAAGCTAAACCAATAGTCCAGGAGTTAAAGTAACTACTCCTGGGCTTTGTGGCTATAGTCTGAGCAGCTTGCAACATCTGGAACATGTCACAGTTGCGCACGATGGAAGTCTGACCCGTTTCCCTGGAAATACTGACTCGCCAGCTGGCACGCAGTGGAAGAAAGTGGGCACTAGGATATTAGCCCTGGAAAGGGGACAACTCAGGTCTGTCCAGGGCACCGGCAGCACACTGGCACAGCCCAGCTGGAGAGCAGCCAGCAGCAACAACAGCCATTTAGTCTACTCTTACTGTACATCCAACCGCTTGTCTGTTTGTTTGGCTTTTGCTGCTTTGTTACAGAAGAACAGGGCAACCTTTGCCAAATAAAGGAAGAAAGACATTTCATTTTGCACACTGTGGCCCTGTTTTTGGCAGTAGCAGAAAACACCACCAATGGATTTACTCTTGTTTAGGGCATGTAAACCTCTTTTCACAAATACCAAATCTCTTTCACTCCCCCACCTCCGACCCACCCTGAACAGGCGGTCCAGAATCTGTCTAGAAACCTGCAAAACAGATACTGCTGCACTATGATACAATCATAGCGTTTTAAATGAAATCCATTAGTGTGGACAAGGAGCCCTTTTTCATGGGATGAAATCGTGTATACACAGCATGCCACATCACATGACTACTCAAGAGGGTCAAAGGTCACAGAGCCCTACCAATGGCCAACCCGAGTCAGGCAGAGGGCAGCAGGTTTATCTCCAGGGTGGTCCAATCTCTTCCACAGCCTCTGGCCTGCTCCCCAGTGCATGTGGAGGAGCTACATGGGCATGGAACAAGTCCCTCATACCGCCGAGTCCCCCACTGGGACAGGGAATGACAGGAAACTGAGGCAGTGGGGCCCGTCACAATTAACACTGCAATTAGAGCAGGCATGGAGGCATGGGCAGAGCTCACACAAAGCAGACAGGATACTGGAGCAGAGCTGGCATGCCTGACCAAACGCAGGCAAAGAATCCTCCCTCAGTCATTCACAGCACTGCAGGATGCGCACAGCTAGCTCTCCAGACTGAGACCTCACTTATATAACCAAGCAGCTGGATGTACTGAAGGCACAGGCTAATCTGGAGGCAGGGCACCAGGACAGAGTGTCCCAGATCTCTGGTTGTGCACAAAAACCACTCTTCTGTACCAACAAGAACGTGGGGAGGGCACCTGAAGAAGGCTCCACAGCCGAAACGTTGTTTCCTCTCTTCTCTTTTCAGCATCGAATAAACCTATGATTTGTTACTGTGAGGAGACCCTCCTCCTCCCTGAATCTGGCTTTGCACCATTTTCTTTCACTCTGTACTCTGTAAGAGCTGATCGGATAAGACAAACTGCTAATCCCAGCAGAGGCTTTTTTTTGCAAGAAAGGGAAAACACTCATCTGCACCACTAGCAATCCCCAAAGTCTGCATAGCTGTCCTTCAGTGTCAGCCGCAGGTGCTGATTACCCACTGTAATTCAGGGTGATCCGAGCAACACAGAGGGTAGCCCCAAAGTGCTGGTCTCTCTTCCAGAAGTGTTGGAGAAAGAGTCACATTCTTAATGTCAAACCACCACAAACAGCTTAATGAACTGGTTCTGAACAAATGAGCTGTTGTTTGAATATAAATCAATAACACAAAATATGCTTCCAAGCTGCCAAATCCCTATATATTGTTACATGGCTAATGACTAACAGAGTTTTAATTTTAACCACATATCCAACAATCAACCAATTAATCAATTAAATGCTTTAATAATTTTTAAAGGAAGCTATGTTTTCCTCCTGCAAATGCTTAATTATAGAACTGACAACAGAGCTGAATGCTGCTCCTGCAGACTAATATCCCTACCCTGAAACATTGTAAGTTTATGATTTAATGTCACTTTCTTGTCTTATCTTCTTCATTCACTGAATATGTTAATATATTAATATCTAGGATATTTCTTAAGAGGGATATCTGCTAAGCACAAGCACAGCACACACCCAAAATCACTTTCCCTCCACAGCAGAGGAATTATAGACACATACTGTACCACTCCACCTTGTTATTTATTCCTTTATTATACCATATATAGCGAAATTGTAAACTACAGTGATGAACTGGAGCCCATCTGAGTGAAGTACTACACTTCAGTCGTTGCTGCTCACCAGGAGAGTAAGACTTTAAAAACAACACAGAACACGTCGGCCTGGTATAGCCAGTCCAGCCCTGTGTGCGTCGCCCAGCGGCTGTGGGTTACTGTGGCACTTTCCACACACGTGCTGCCCCATCTTTCCTAGCTTGCCATGGGCCTGTCCTGACACGCCTACCCCTAACCCCTACCAGAGAGTGGACAGCAGAGTAAACCCCCCTACAGAACAGCGCACTCTGCTGGATAATGAGCTTTTAAACAGATCGGGACCTCATATGTGCTTTTCTGTACAAACCACCACTCTGAAAACAGACGCAAATCCTGCCACTGACACCACCATTTACGCTATAAGTGGCATTTACTTAATTATTGTGTACATAAAGTAGACAAGGAGGTCATATGAAATGAACACAGAAGAAACAGCAGAGGTAGAGAGGAAAACTGCTCCAACATGCACCTCCGCTCCTGCTCCTGTAGAGCCACCATCCAGCACATACAGGCCACCCTCGTTCACCATTATTAAAGACAGGATGCTTGGAAGTGTTGGATCCAATAAGCTAGTACTGTAATGTGCTCAATTAAGGGAACATTGGTCACTGGGGGCTGCCAGTTTCTGTTTTAAAATTATTTTGCAAGTGTATATTTAATTTAACAAATCACTTGCAGTACATCTGGTCACAATAAAATTAAGAAATTGATGATTTAATGGTGGCCAATAAAACTTACAGGGCTGGGTCTGTACAGGAGGAGGGCTGGAGACCCTCTTCAGTTAAAAGACATTCCTTAAGGATCACAGGCAGCTCCCTGGACAGGCTAGTGGCTCTTGGCCCTGGTGCACCAGCAGCTTGGGGCAGAGAACAGCGACCACCTCCACCCTGCTACTCCAGAGAGCGGTACTACACTACAAAAACAGGGCTCGAGCCAAATTCAGCTGGAATCATTCTCTCGTCCCAGAGAAAGCGCCCACATATAACACCATCCTTAAGAGCGAAGTGGACAAACTTTGTGAAGAACTAGTTAATTTACACACAGTTTTACCAGTGCTTCCCACAATTGGTGTCCTGACATTAGCAGAGCCCTGCATCCTGGACCACACTGGTGTCTTGTGTTTGCTCCGTTTCTGCCATGTTGCACCACTGGACTCTCATGCCAGGGCAGTGAGTCCAGCCTGGCCTCCTCTGGCACGAGACCCATTCATTATACTGGCTGCAGGCCTCACCCTGGAGAGACACAGCAGCCAGGCGACTTGGAGCTGGAGATCTCAGGGGACACCAGCCTCCTTCCCT
This sequence comes from Atractosteus spatula, assembly GCF_055471065.1. NCBI lineage: Eukaryota > Metazoa > Chordata > Actinopteri > Semionotiformes > Lepisosteidae > Atractosteus > Atractosteus spatula. The sequence goes on along the minus strand of NC_142712.1, from coordinate 42,608,445 downwards.
ACTTTCTCAATCCCCTCCCGAGTTATGCCCTTCCAAGACGGCACTGTGCTCCGCTCTGTAACTGCGCTGTCAGCACTGCTCCACTCGCAGGTCTATTGATCAACCTCCCCAGTACACAGCTGCAACACCACGCACCAAGACATACGACAGGCTGGCAATGCAGCAGCTTATTAACACTCTCTCTCTCGCACAGGCTCATTCACTGGGGAATTGCTGGTTCAAGCAGGCAGAACACAGCAGAAGGAAGGCATAATCATGTAACGTTTTTTTTTTTTAATGTCACTTTCTTCTGATACACAGCTAGATACACAGACACAGACATCTGCAATATACTGTACCTCTCTCTGCGTCCAGGAGGCTGTGTGAAATCCTGGGGTCCTTTTATACACTGGAGCATGCCACCCAAAAACAGCCTCTGTCTTTGTACGATGCAAACAAAGAAAACAAATAAGAAGGCACAAAACACACAAACAAGTTCACACACACGCACGCAGGCTGGCAGGCAGCACGCGCCAGTTCAGCACTTCCTCCTCTTCCTGGTGCCGGCTGTGTCTGCACTGGCAGCAGGGGCTGACGGCTCCAGATTTAAATACCTCTGACTCCGAGGTGGGCCGTACCACTCGCCACTGACTGCTGGGGGGTGGTTGCATGTCATAGCCAATGATGCACTGTCCTTGCCAGAGGGATAGAGAGGGCCCTGCTTCTGCAACCCTCCCCCCACCATCATCCTGGTCCTCCATTCCATCCTGCAGTCTTCAACTTAGTATTATCTCTTAGGCAGGCAGGCAATGGTCTCTGCCTGGCCTTTCTTTGAGCCAGAGATGCTTTGCTTTCATTTATTTTTAAGTTTTTGAAACCACACAGACACACTAAATGAAAACCCCAACACATTGGGGAGTAACTGGGGGGAGTGTGGCTTGCAATGTGTTTCAACATATTTCTGTATTTTGATTCCTGCTCAGCAAACATTTCTGGGTATAGCTCTTCTAATTACTCATCACTCCTTACCACCACCCTGTCTCTCTCAGACTGTCTGCTGCTATCCACCTTTCCCAGCTCTGATCACCAGGTATGTGAGATGTGTCATACGTCTGTGCTCTTTTTTCTGACACACTTCACTAACAGCATAAGCCAGTAAAAGCCCATCCTGATCTCTCCTTTCTGTTCTCGAATCTCCTGTTCAGTGTGAACTGGGTGACAAGAACCAAACTGGCAACCGCAGCAATTAATCCAGACCACGAGGAAGAACGACGCGCCATCTGCTTCCCATCTACTTCCCTCAAGGAGAGGAAGAGGTAACAGGTACGGAGCGGAAATCAGGCTGGATCCCATCTCCGAGAAAATGGACCGCGAACCTCAACACACTCCAAGCCACGAAAGGCACAGCTTTTGACAATGCTGGCAGAAACTATATATAAAAGAGAAAACACGCAGAAGCCCAGCAGGTTGCCTCAGTAACGGAAAGCAAACATGACCAGAGAAAACCTGAAACTCCAGGCGCAAGTCTACTTAATACCACAGGTCCTGATCCTCTGGCCATGCATGCTGGGCATACACTGGCGCCATGTTTACCAATACTGACGAAGTGTTAGAAATCCCTCGCTTGTTTTCTGTGCCAAAAATGGACAGTTTTTATGGACAGGGAGAGTGAAGGCTCATAGTCTCCCTCAGCACAACTCATTTAGGGCCAAACAGTGATGACTCTCCCCTGGACTCTCATAAGCACTCTGGCCAACCTCTTCAACCTTCAAAACCCCTTCTACTTTCAAGACACTGCCAGGGGGAGACAGAGGATGCTGACAGTATTTCACAGCAACTTAAGTCAACAGCCAGCCAGCCCCTCACAGCTTCAGCCCTCGGTGGCGACGGCGCAGGCCGTGTGTTCCGGTGGAGATGGCTGCGCGCTCTCGGTGGAGACGGCGCAGGCCGTGTGTTTCAGTGGAGATGGCTGCGCGCTCTCGGTGGAGACGGCGCAGGCCGTGTGTTCCGGTGGAGATGGCTGCGCGCTCTCGGTGGAGACGGCGCAGGCCGTGTGTTTCAGTGGAGATGGCTGCCCGCTCTCGGTGGCGACAGTACAGGCTGTGTGTTTCGGTGGCGACGGTGCAGGCCGTGTGTTTCGGTGGAGATGGCTGCGCGCTCTCGGTGGAGACGGCGCAGGCCGTGTGTTTCGGTGGAGATGGCTGCGCGCTCTCGGTGGAGACGGCGCAGGCCGTGTGTTTCGGTGGAGATGGCAGCGCGCTCTCGGTGGAGACGGCGCAGGCCGTGTGTTTCGGTGGAGATGGCTGCGCGCTCTCGGTGGAGACGGCGCAGGCCGTGTGTTTCGGTGGAGATGGCAGCGCGCTCTCGGTGGAGACGGCGCAGGCCGTGTGTTTCGGTGGAGATGGCTGCGCGGTCTCGGTGGAGACGGCGCAGGCCGTGTGTTTCGGTGGAGATGGCTGCGCGCTCTCGGTGGAGATGGCGCAGGCCGTGTGTTTCAGTGGAGATGGCTGCCCGCTCTCGGTGGAGACGGCGCAGGCCGTGTGTTTCGGTGGAGATGGCTGCACGCTCTCGGTGGAGACGGTACAGGCCGTGTGTTCCGGTGGAGATGGCTGCCCGCTCTCGGTGGCGACAGTACAGGCTGTGTGTTTCGGTGGCGACGGCGCAGGCCGTGTGTTTCGGTGGAGATGGCAGCGCGCTCTTGGTGGAGACGGCGCAGGCCGTGTGTTTCGGTGGAGATGGCTGCGCGCTCTCGGTGGAGACGGCGCAGGCCGTGTGTTTCGGTGGAGATGGCTGCCCGCTCTCAGTGGCGACAGTACAGGCTGTGTGTTTCGGTGGCGACGGTGCAGGCCGTGTGTTTCGGTGGCGACGGTGCAGGCCGTGTGTTTCGGTGGAGATGGCTGCGCGCTTTCTCCATTCTCCCCTTCAGACATTCCTCCCTGTGCTGCGTCAGACAAACCGCACACTAGTTTACAACAGCAGGAATAATCAGGATGGCAGTCAGAGGCTGACAAGATGCCTGTCTCCTGCTTTCAGGAAGGAGGCGTGCACTGTGGTAAACATGCTGTAACCCCGCCATGCCTCACTGGAACACAGTCAGATCCACAGGACCTTCAGACGTCCTGACACCCTACCGGGCCACAGAGCCCAAGAGCAGCATTGCTCTTACTACCGTTTTGGTTCCTGTCCAGAGAGCAGTCTCATCGGGCATTACATCAAACGGACGCACGCAGCCCTAGAGGCAGCTCCTCTCTGGGTTTTCTTATGTCTATATGGAAATTATAGACTACTTATAGAAAAAAAAACATCAGCACTATAATTTTGCTTTGAGATGTGCCAAGGTTGCATTTTAAAACTGAGGCCTATTTCTGCCCATTTTATAATGTTTTTATTTTCATAGCTAGATGATCTAAATTACAAGGTACTGATGTGCACCACTCTTCAAATGAATAGGCCACACCTATGCTTTCGCTTCACATAGATCTTCATATAAGACAATACAAGATGTTAGATGTGTGTTGAACTGTTTCACAAGATGCCTGTCTCCTGCTTTCAGGAAGGAGGTGTGCACTGTGGTAAACAAGCTGTTATGTGCATGTTTTATGTGGCCTGGAGGGTTCCAAGTAGTCAAGTACAGTGCAATCTCAGTAAATCCATGGGAAAGGTGACAGCCGCCTGTGGTGAGCTAGCCTATGGGAGTCCTGAACCAGTGAACTGAGGTTATTCACCAGCAGGTGCAGTATATATTTCCATTAAGTATGGGCATTAAAACCCAAGACGGCAAACAAACGAGAGACGGGCGGCCATAAGGCCCATCCAGCTCTCTAGCAGCTGATTGCTCCAACACCCTCATCCATCCTGGTTTCTGGAGTCCCAGGGAGCTGGTTTTGACAGAAGGGCTGGTAGCCTGGAGGAACCTTTTTGAAAAACAAGAGGAACACATTCTGCTCAGGAGCCTGGTCAGCGTGGGACTGCTCCTGCTGTTTACCCCAGCAGTGTTTGGAGACTCCCTGGACTCTCAGCGGGACTGTTTTTGCTAAGCCCGCAGGTTTTTATCAGCCTGGGATCCCGACTCCAGAAGCACTCTCAAAACAGCGAGGGCCACCCTTCCCCCTTCTTCCACAGCAGCTCCTCTGTTCGAGCACAGCGGCCAGGAGGGGGGAGACTGGGGTGGAGGGTCAGAAAATGGCACGGCTCACCGGCAGGCAGGACCCGACTGTTCCCCCTCCTGTGCCCTCGCCTCATTAAAATGAGAAGTCCTGGCACACAGAAAATAAGCAGCAACACAAAGCACAGAACGGAGCGGGCACCAACACAGTGTTACAAAACAAGCGCCCACAGAGATCAGTGCCTGTAAGGATCAGCAGCAATCTCTCACCAAATCCTCTCCACAGCTCCCTCGCTGTAAGCACTATCAGACGTCCTGCATTGTGACTCCTTGTTTATCAAAAAACTCACTCACCCTTACGTAAACACAGATAGAGACAGAGACTGGAGCAGGGAGGGGGGTTAATACACAAACTGCATTCAGAAAAAGAACGAACTTGCTTTTAGAAGGCACATGACAACAGTATCTTCCAATCTGCAGTTCTGTGTAAAGTGCAAGTCAGACTGCTGTAATCTGTAGCAATACCACGCAAATCTGGCGGATTTCGGCTGCTAATGGTGCACTGCTCACAATGTCACATGCTAACACCCAGAACACAGTAACAACAGGTTTATTATTGCGCTGTGCCTTCTACTGTAACACTAAGCGTCAGGACCTAACCGAGTTAACTTGAAAAAGAAGGAATGCTCGACTCTTTTGAAATGGCTACCCCCCTTTAACGGTGCTTGACACTCTTGAAAAGAGCAGTGTGATCCCCACTGCAGGGTCGCCTGAGCCGAGCTCCAGAGCACACGCCACACAGCCTCTCCCCGGCGAGGAAAGCTCAGCTCTCAGCACCTCTGCCATGATTCATGAGGTATTTATCAAGCAGTATTTCTGCAGCTTATTTCAGGGCACCAACACACGGACACTACTGGGACCAGGGCTCGATTTAGAGCACACAGCCCCCCTCCCCACCCCCCCACCCCACATATACACAAACAAGCGGGATGTCAACAGGACTCCCAGCTCATGACAGCATGACCCACTGGGGGCTTTGAGAACCACAGGGTTTTGGACCACTCACACTTGTTCAGCTGAAATGTAAACAAGTTCCCTTCAGAGCTCATGTCACCCTTTATGAGGTTAAGGTAAGAATATGAGGTATGAGGTAACAAGTACGCAATACAGAGCACCTGGAAGGGGGCCGACTTACAAGAATTTGCAAAAAATACCTCTGGATCCTGGGAGTCTCGTGTTAAGAGCACTTGTTTTTCTTTGTTTCTGTTGCAACCTGTCTTGTTTGATTGTTGCAATGCGTCCATTTTAACTGATTCCACTCAGTTGTAGAAACCATAAATGTGTTTGACAGGCCGCTGAACAAAACATCAGCTAAAATACAATAGCCTAGTCATGTTTAACGACGCCGAAACAGCTGCTGCATGAGGGCGGGAAAACCAGTGCCGGTACAAACAGTCCACATTCTGCTCACTTACTTCAGTGCACCATGCAGAGTCACAGCCCATATGGGTCCTAGATTTCCCAATTTAAAAAAGACCATAGACATTACGGTGCCCACCACACTCCATGAGTGGGAGAAACGATCCTGCACTGAACTGTCAGTCAACAAGTATGAAAACTCTCCTATTTATAAGTTCTTATAAATAGGAGAATTTGGGGCAGCAGAGACAGGCTTAGAGCTACAGATTACAGGACGAGCATGGTCAGAAAACTACGGAGGGCATCCAGTTACACACACAGTTACACCAATCATTGATACTGATTCCTGGACTGGTACCCAGAGGCCGCATCGCCCAAAATCCCACCTAGCACAAAGCCAAAGTCCGCTTAAATCCCACGTCTCCTTTTAACCTTCCACACCAGTCACTCAAGACTTTATATTTAGAAATGCAGCATCGCGTTTTCCATGTTCTCATGGTGAGGCTTAGGCCCTTTGCTTCATCGTAAAAAAAAACCTGCTACCACGGTCTGCACTTCGTACCCTGCATTGCACAACAGGACCAGCTTGTACTGTACTCCCTCTAGTGGGCAACTGACGAAGTGCAACAGCTTCAAGAAAGGAGAGCAACATTCATTATTTCTTTATTTTACCAGGTAAGAAAAGCAAGAAGGAAATCGTATTTACAGCGGTGATTTGCAGACATGCCAACAGCAGGTCATTAGCAGGAGCTACATGAGTACAAGTACTGCATCTCAAGGGTACAATGCCAGAGTCTCACCCCAGATCTGACATCCCTGCACTGCCCTGACCTCCATAGTGTTGCCCTTTAGGTACTTGAGTACACAAAACAAATTGAATTACAGTAAAAACTCAATCATCCCCATGTTGCAGAGTTTACCCACAGGGTGATCACATCAAATCAACTCTCAGGACAATAAAACATGATAATTCAATCATGAAGCCATGATCTACGATGGCAACACAGCCCTAAGCAAATGTCCTCTGTCTGCTCCATGTCCCTGGGAACAGAGCTCAGTGCTTGTGACCAGACAGAGTAAATACAACTGAGAGCTCCGCAGATAAAACAATCAGTGCAGTCCCTAAGGAGAAACATTCCTCTTCCGCTGGGGAATAGCTCTGGAAAATAAGCTTCACTTCCATTCTAGGACATGGGGTATTTTCCTAATAAATCTGGACACATCAGTTATCCATTTCTTGATTTAAAGACCCCGATCCTGATAAGCCAGTAGTCAATCAATTCCTCTGATTGCTGGGAGGGGGTCTCAGACTCCCCACGGGCAAATGAGACTGAGATCTCCTTCCAACAAAAGCTGTCATGACTGTCGACTTTTTGACTGATTCAATTTTCTCTGTAAAACAAAAGACATGCTCAGATGAAGGCAGACTCACTTTCTGTGCCCGAGTACAGAGTAAAGTGCCATCTTTTTTCCTAACAGCAGATGGCAGTACATGGCGACTACCAGCATGCCTACAGTGATAAAAGCCCAACTTTCACCCCTGCTCATGAACAACGCTTGGCAATACTGTTAATAACCCAGAGACAGCACATATCACAGACACCGATCTGAGCACTGCTCAGATTACGGGTGGAGGCCAGGATTAGGGGTCAAGGTCAACATGTTGCGACTCTCTGGTATCCATAGCGCTTGAGGGACGCCAGGAGAGATGCTCTCTGGAGAAGACATGCCTATCGCCGGCTGAGTGCAGAGGTCAGTTTGCTGTAGTGAGGGTCTGCAACAGACAACAGGGCTTTCAGAAGCACAGGGCATGAAAAAGGGAACAGGAACATATTACTGGGAACCTGACCCTTGTACAGAAGAATGATCAGGAATGTTCAGGAGCTATAAACTGAGCTCTCTTATCAGGGTGCAGGTGCAGACTGCATAAGAACAACCAGCAATTAGTGAGCAGTCCTCTTGTTAAATGAAGCTTTTGGAAAATCATGCAGCGAGACTATAAACCACATTAGAACGCCCCCACATAAGCGCCTCTTCTGTCCCATTGTTAGTTCACCTAGAAGGCGGTGTGCGGCAGTAACAGAGGCTGGCAGGGAGCTGCACGCCTACGTGCCCGCGAGACAAGAGCGTGAGATTATTCCCAGCGAGAGAAGGGAGACAGCTGGCCCATCTTTCTGCTGGCGATGAAAGGCCTAAACCAGGCCGAAGGATGGCAGAATTCTCTGAGCTGAAAGAAAAGGGAGCAGAAACACTCCACTGGAAAAACGAGACAAGACTCATTTTTCTTTTGAGAGTGAATCACCAAGAACCCGATCAGCCCCGCGCACCTCCACACTCCTTGTGTCCACACTGGGTTGGTGCAGTACACTGGCTGCACGCCGAGCCCTCCAGCACTGACAGCAGCTGGAAGGCAGAGGAGGGAGTACAGGCCCAGCTCTCGCCGAGAGCACTGCAAGATCACAGGCTCCCAGCAGACCAATGGACACAGTTGGTTATGAACCATACCAAACCTGGCAGTTTGGCATGCCAATGCCGAAACATCCCTAGACTTCTGGGCCAAGCCTGGGCTCTGGGCTATGAACTGGTAGCTTTGCTGGTTGAGACAGATATCCCACACGGCTCATTTTAAGAGCTAACCTGTGCCTTAAAAGCACTGCAATGGAACGTCAGCGCATCCCACCTCCAGGTAACCTTGAGCCAGAACAGGCTGCGCTGATGTCGGAGCCCTGCCCATTGTGTTTATAGCTCCAAGAGGGCTTCTTTTTTACCATGTTAATCACAGCACTTTACTGTGAAAGACGTGCACCACTCTACCGCTGTTTGTGCCGAAATGTCAGAGTGACACCACACAAGCTGCCAGAAAACACACCCTGGAAAGCTAAGGGTTAATGACACGATGCTGTCCCAGCCCCCCACCTCTCCCTAGGGAGTGGGGCCTGTTGAGTTACTAGTCCGCAGGGGCTGCTGCTCTTATTTATCGAGACACCTGTTGCTCTGCAGCTCTATTCTCCACAGGCTGTGCCAGCTGCTGTGTCTTGCTGTGCCAGGACCCAGGGAAGGTTCCATGCCCCTCGCCTTACTATGAGAGGACCATGCAGGGGGCCGGTGTGTGGAGATGGAAGAATGGCAAGCAGCAACAAAAGACTGAAAATCTATAAATGCGTAACTTTGCAGAGCTGGAAATCCAGGGGGACATTACAGATGACGAACACCGAGTGGTGGTGATAAACACCAATGCTAACAGAGCACAGAAACAGCACCTCGACTTCTCTTCTCACGTACAGTGCGCCAGGTGGCGTCTAGAAGCAGAAACATTTTCCCTTTTGATATTGACACAGACAGCTCTAGGCCTCGTTGAGGGTGCTCCAGCCCTCAGTGGCAGACTGGAGTCCTGTTCCTTGAGTCCTTCAACGACTTCCGATTTCCCCTGTGATTTACAAGCTAGCAGCATCCTGTCTCGTGGGGCTTAGTAAGTGTGTGCTGCTCTGGTTTCCAGGCTGGGCTGCAGAAGCAACCTCCCCATGCCAGAATCTCCAAAACAACGGATAAAAGCGACATTGGCCATTTTGTCCTGGAATCTTGCAAAACATTTTCAAAGATTTAAGCGGATATTAAGTAAACATGTGTCACTTTCAAATGTAAAACATAAAATACTGCTTTTCTAATCACATGGCAATGAGTTTGAGAATGCACTCATGTTTGTCTAATGTTTTGACAAAGTTAGCTTTTAAAATGAAAAGCCTGGAAAGTGGGGTAACGTGTCCTGCTGGTGGAATAATATAAAGCACAAAAAAGAGCAGACACTAACACTGGAGTATGCAATAGCTCCTGCAGGGCCTGATGCAGACAGCCAAGTAGAAGGTAGGTATTTAGAGCACAGGTGTGAAAGGGGTGACCTGCATGTCTGAGATGTGTGTAAGCGTGTGTGTGTGTCCTTTCTTCTCCTAGAGGCAGTGGCACAGGAGAACGTGCGCTGCTGCAGGCAGACTGTTAAAGGAGCCTTTGGCACTGCAGTATCATTTTAAGAAATCAATTATTATGGCTAGGCAAGGCTAATTCGACATCTTTAAAATGTCTTACAGTAGACAGCCTCCCCCACACACACAACCCCTGTAATTAAAGCTGTGAACATAATGTGGAATAGATGACGCTGTGCAATAGGAATTTTTAATTGCCTGCTAGGAGACCCACGCAGGCACCTTGGACGTGCATCAGCAGTGAAGATTACCACCTGTCTGCAGGACTGCTGTGCATCTGGAGGGGTGTGCTCGTTCACGGGCTGGAAGCACCCCCTGGGGTCTCTCCTGTCAGAGCGGTCAATCAGAGTCCAGGGCTGTTTCCCTGTTCTTCAGGAAGACCTTCTCAACCACCTCACTGGACTAAGCAGAGCCTTAACTGGAGCCTTGATGGGACGCCCGTAGCGTTCAGAGAGACGTGGACCCTCTGGACTGCAGCAGCACGAGGGCAGGATTCTCTCTCCTCAGGCCCGCGGTGCTGGGTTACACTGGCTTCGTGTGTCAGAGGTGATCCAGAGTGGCTCGGGTGCCCAGTTACTGAGGGGGGTAGGGGAGGGGGGCTGGTGTTTACAAACACTAGCCCGTCTTTCCTGCTCTAAAAGGGTGCACAGGCTCCGCATCCCAAATAGCACGCTCAGACACGAACCGCATCATCCACAGCAACCTGCCAATCGCACTGCAGGTGCCAGGAGCCATGGAATGACCAGCAGGAGACAGACAGACCTTGGTCCTGCTTTCTGTCCAAACTCCTACACTCAAATATCTGTTTACATGGACATGACAGAGCCCACAACATGCTCTACTGATTCAGCCTCCATACCTTTTCAGACTTGCACTATTACGCGTGACAGAAGAGATTGATGACAATGACTCATGAAATCACAGCACTCGCACACTCTCAGGCGCAACCGCAGAACGAACACTACTACAGTACATGCCAGATCAGTGTTGTGTATGTCTTCACTCCTTGCCTACACTCTGCATTGGTGACCTGTTTGATAGCCTAGACCAGTTCTAGTCGCCACTTGTTCCAGTATCGTTTCCCAGCCCTCCAGCCAGATGCAGCTGCTGGCCACCACTCAGAGAGCAGGTCCTCTCTGTGTACAGGTCTGCTGATCTGACACAGGCAGAGTCCAAAAAGACCATGTCGTTAAAAGCATCTGTCTGGCTTCTGGACAGACGAGATACTGCAGATTCTGCACAGAGTCCGGCACTCCGATCGGAATTCCTGTCTGGTTCCTTCAAAGTCACACTGCCGTCCTTCACAGAAGATGTCCAGAAAAAAAAAGAATCACCTGGACTTCTCCCTGCATGCTGGCTGACAGTAGTCATGCTGCTGCAGCCGAACCAGGAGAAAACATCAGCGCTTTTCCTTCATGCCACAGACGGAATGACATAGTGTTACGGAACACAGGAGGGGACGAAAGTGCAGTCAATTCTATTTGCATATGACAATTCTAACATACAATTGTCACTGAAGGAAATACGCATTTTTTGCTAAGTACCACTCTCTCATCCTCGTTCTGCACAATACAGTACAAATTCATGTCTACAGCAAAAAAATTGTTAGAAAAGTGCAATCTATTAAAAAAAGAAAATCCAACTAATGGAGTTTTCATAAAAACAGCACACAGCAACCTGTAGGCAAGCCTGCCGAGTGCGCCTGCATACTTCCGGCAGAGAGCCCCCAACATCTGGATCAGAGCAGTGTCCAGATGGTCCACCTCCCCTGCCCCCTGCCACCTGCCCCTCAGACAGCATCACTCACCCGGGGAGATGGTGTTCTGGAGGCTAGCCCTCTTCCGAAAGGGAGACTTGGGCTTCTGTTTGATGGGGATCGGATTGGATGACATCTTGCTGCCTCTCTTTCTCCTGCTGCCTGGCGAGGGCGAGTCAGAGCTGCAGAAGGCACGGCAGGGAATGAGTGGAGAGGAGAGAGCAGCAGCAGTGACAGCTCCGGTCGGAATGCCGATCCTAAAAGGACTCTTACTGCAGAGGGGGCTGTACGTGCAGGAAGGGCCCCTACTGGTGGAAAACCCCCTGCTCCTACTAGAGGGGGGCAAGCTCCTCCCTTCCCCGTCCGACTTGACTATTGAGCGAGGCAGGGGAGGTTCGCAGGACAGCCCTCGGCTCTGCCTGGCTCCGCTAGGCCACAGCCTGTTTGGTTTCCCCGGCAACCACAGAACCAGCCTTGCAGAACCAATCCGGAGGAGCGCAGCGGCGGCAGGCATCGCAACAGCAGCCGAAGGGCCACAGCCGCGCGGCCAGGCAGGACTCCAGCGAAGGCAGCACGCAGAAATATTCGACACAAAGTGGGGAAAAAAAACGTCTCGGCGACGAGCTAAAAAGGTGTAGACAAACGAAAAAGGAGCAATTGAAATTATGGGCCTGAAAAAAGCCAGAACAGCGAGAGGAGAGCAGGCTGGCAGCACAGCCTCCAGCACCCGAGAGCTGGAAGGGAAGGGGGGAGACGGAGGGGCTTGATGTCACTTTCCATGCCTGGAATTCCTGATTTATAAATAAAGTGTCGTGCTGAGGGGCTGTGGAAGCACGCCCCTACCACACCGCCCTGTCATCTAGAGAGCCCAGGCCTGAGCCTTTTCCACCCGGCTTCAGGCAGCACTGAGGCTGGCTTCTTTTCTTGGCCAAGCTGTTTCGAGAACCCTACACTGAAACCCCGCAGGACAAAAGTGCACTGCTAGTTGAGAGTGGACAAAAAAAGTGAAGGACTAACTAATATTCGTCCGTTTAGATCTGTCCCCCCCTCTTTTCCCCCAGCACGCTGGCCTGCCCTGCTCCGTCGGGCCGCTGGGGAGAAGAGACTTCGCCGAGATATCTGCCTGATTAACCGCAGCCCCCGCCTCCTCGACCTGATGTCTCAACACCTACAGCCCCTTTTCCCGGCGGGAGCCGGAGGAACAAATCAGGAGGAGGAGACCGGCAGGAGCAGCCCGGTCGGGATCGGACACATTTCTGCGCCGGGCCGGTCCGTCGGCCGTCGAGCAGGGCTGGTGCGCTGCGGCAGCCGGGCTCTCTGTGTGCACGGCAGCCCGCCGCGTGCAGCGGTCGAGGCAGACATGGTCTTTGTTCTGGAGCAGAGTCAGTGTGAGAGGAGGGGGGACTCTTGTGCTGGAAAGAAGCACTCTGTCACCAGGCCCAGGGCCCGCCTCCGCAGCTGACTACGGCGATCCCATTGGATGCCAGGGTGCCGCCAGTCAAGAAGACTGACAGGAGGACAAGGTCCGTCTGGAATCATAACAATAGGAGGGTGTAAGTGTTTTAACCCTTTCGGCACTGGAGCACAGGGCAACAGCACCCGCCTGACTGGAAAAAGAAGACACTGCTTTACATACTGCAGGTCCTTTATGTTTGCACAACTAGGCCATTATTGAACACGGCTGCATACATTTGCAGAAATGTGCCCTTTTGCTCTAATCGGAAAATCAGAACAGAAAAAAGGCGGCAATAGAGAGAAGCACTATCAGCCTCATTCGCATGTTCCTCTGTTTTTCCCACAAACACATATCAATAACAGAGCTGATGACACCACACAGCCCCATTCACTCTCTCAGACACACCCATTTCGCAGTCTTCTCAGCGACTGACTGGGACAGGTTACCTGAACAGGCCATTTCAATGGCATCCACGAATGTAACTCCTGCTGAACTAGAACAAAGACAAAGACAAACTCCATCTAGTGGTGACAGAGCAGCCGTACTAAAATGAGCATCACCCCCCACCACTACCATGCCCACAAAATTTCAAACACAGCACTTCCGCAACACCTTGACATAGACATCAGCCTTCTGCAAGCCCCGCACAGCTTGACCTCCACAAACACCAGGTGTTTGCGTCTGCTCTGCACTGACATCACAATGTGCTGCGGGAAACTGCAGGACTCCGTGTGGCCCACCTGTTAAACTTCCAAAGAGTTGCCACAGCTTAAGAAACAAAGACACGGGCTGTGGAGTTTGTCAGCTCACAACCCCCCAAACCCAACGTGAGGGCAGGCCGACAGCAGAGTGACGGAACAGACTCCTCCTGCCACATCCTGTCCATTTACATGTTGCAACCAGTGGTTTGTGAAGGGATATGTACCAAACCCAATATCTTATGGTCACATTGGACAGTAAGTACAGTACAACAAGCTACACAGATAACTCAATCTCTGTCATTTAGCAATGCAGTGAGGATGCATATTTCGAAAACATTATCAAGTGCAGTAGCCAGCTAGATCACAGTTATCAGCCAGTAGTACAACCCAACACACCCGAAGAAGGCTCCACAGCCGAAACGTTGTGTTTTCTTTCTTCTCTTTTCCTTCTTCTCTGGGTTTTAAATGCACTTCCACGCAGGGTGGCATAATCAAGTCTAGGTTTCAAGAAGATTACACACAAACACTTACAAAAAAAACTAATCCTGCACAAGCAGACTTACTGGGAATGAGGCGACAATCTGAGAGCATCATGCCCCCAGTGCTGGCTTTTTCTACACCACACCAACAACCAGCAAGGCCTGAGTGTAGTCATGCAGTGCAACAGAAGCCTGAGCTCCAGAGCACCACTAAATATCCCTGTCAGCACCCCACTGACGGACACACCCCAGGAACAGACTCTGCCAGGAGCACTCAGGCCCGCAGGCTGGCGACTGGCCCAGAGAGACACCGCTACAGGAGGAACCAGACCGGCGCCGGGCCCGTCAGAACACCAACCTAATTAGTAATCCCCGCTGGACACAGAAAAGACATGATTCTGGTGGGTGTCGGACAGCTGGGAGTTAATTTAATGTGAGGGAAGGGTGGCACGCCCAGAATCTTTAGCAACAGTGAGATATTATTATCAATCTGCCTGATGCTTTTATGCAAGGCCACCAATAGAGGTTGCAATCACCTGGTTTCTTTCATGGGTGCAGTAGCGTTCTCAAAGTGGAGGCATTATGGTCTTTAATGCTTTCCTATAACAGCCTCAACTACTTGATTTTTCTTCACATATCGCTTGCTTTCTCAAAAGAGTCACATATCATGTATACAAGTTTAACTGCAATATATGATGAAGTGGAAAATTCTTGAGGGTTCCGTGTCAGAGTCCCACAGCGCTTAGAGTGACATGGTGCCCCCACAGCGCTCAGAGTGACACAGTGCCCCACAGTGCCCAGAGTGAAACAGGGCCCCACAGTGCCCAGAGTGAAACAGGGCCCCCACAGCGCCCAGAGTGAAACAGTGCCCCCACAGCGCTCAGAGTGACACAGTGCCCCCACAGCGCTCAGAGTGACACAGTGCCCCACAGTGCCCAGAGTGAAACAGTGCCCCACAGTGCCCAGAGTGACACAGTGCCCCCACAGCACTCAGAGTGACACAGTGCCCCCACAGCACTCAGAGTGACACAGTGCCCAGAGTGAAACAGTGCCCCCACAGCGCTTAGAGTGACATGGTGCCCCCACAGCGCTCAGAGTGACACAGTGCCCCACAGTGCCCAGAGTGACACAGTGCCCCCACAGCGCTCGGAGTGCTCGGAGTGCTCGGAGTGCACAGTGTGCAGCTGGCCTTAAGTGACAATCCTCTGGCTCTCCTGGGCTCCCCCTCCCTCTGCTCCCCAGTTGCAAAACAATCAGCCTGAGGAAGAACTTGGGAAGAATTCCATTCCAGAATTTTGCTCCCAGTGACACAGGATTCTCTACTGCTAGATCTGGCTCAGTCTTTTCATCAGACTGAAATTCTCATCTCCTAGAGTATGTGAAACTCCCTCATACCCTTATGTCCATGTTTAAGAATAATGAATAATGTAACCCATGCCTTGTCATAATTTGAACCATACCTGCAGCTTGCAAAACCATGCATTGCTCCAACAGAACACAAGCACTCCAAGCAAACTGAGCAACACGTTTCTTTAATTAATTACATTTACCAAGCACTTTCCCCACCACAGACGAGCAGCCCCACCACCAAACAGATGGGGGGGGTGAGAAACTGCTGTGCCAGCTGAATTAACTGCAGTGTAAGACAGACTGACTGTTCATGCAGAAAGTTTACAATTGAGGGAGGCCCCTCAGCCCATCGCATTTGTCTAGCTACTAGCAGCCGATTAATCCTACACACTTCTCCAGCCATCACTTTCAACGACAATGCAGGGTGTCTTGGGACAGTGGGGTTTCCTGTACTCAGCTCATTTCTGCTTCATGTCTGAGATGAATGAACGGCACAGCAGATCTACTGCTAATGTTCCCCACAAACCTTCCCAATAACACCCTCAGCGGTAGTCTACTGTTAACAGATGGGGGGCAGGAAGTGCCTCCTATTAATCGGCGGTTTCATATTTTTAAACCAGTAACTGAAAAACACCACTTTAGGTCAACTGTAGCAGAATTTTACACAGAACGTCCTAGTAAGCAACGCGACTCTGTCTTGTGGAGATACCAAGTGAAAACACAAAGCTGCAATGGCAACGTTCAGCCACTAGAGAGCAGAAGAGGACGATATTTGACCACCGCGACCAGGCAAAGAATACAGCCGCTATTGCATAATAAAATGGGAAATCAGGTTTAACAGCACAAGATGTTGGTATTACATATATCATACACATACATATTTAAAACAACGCCTCCACGCATTTGTGCAGTGCATAATCTCTGAGAACTTGGAGTTCGGCATCTTCACAGAGACCCGTCCCCTTTCCCTTCACTGAAACACTTCGTATAGATATACAGTCCCAGATCTCCCCCCCCCCAAAAAAAAAAACACACAAAAATATGTGGCACAGTTTAACACAAGTGCCTAAGGCAGTGGTACAAAAACTTACAAGTAACTTTTTCTGCTTATATTTTTCCAGCCGTGTTAACCAATGAACCTACTAAAACAACGCACTCTCCACCGAACTCCTGCGGGGCGTAGATACAGCACATTAACAAAAGGTGTTATTTCGTCAAACACCTTGAACTTGACCACCTGGGCTGGCTGTTACAGACGAGCGGTCCTACTGCACAGCTGAGCGGCGCCACTGCGCGCAGTGTTACACAACAGCTCCAGCGGCCGCTTCAAAGATAAAAAATATTTTCAGAACAAACTGACTCAACCTTCCTCTAAAACCAGTAATCCGTGGAGAAAGGAGCTCAGCTGAACATAACGGCTTTTATACGTCTGTTTCCCAAGCTTCAAGAGCAGCCGTGATCAACATATTAAACTTGCTGTGACACTTAATATTTACTTACCTGCCATTGTAACTGTAGTTCTTCAGAAAATGAGACCCAAAGAGGATTCACTTTCCAGAATTTGTGAAGGCAGCGAGCGCCACTTATTCACATAAAAAGCTTTCACGCAGAAATCAGAACTTTTCTACACGGAACCAACTGTTTTCATTAAGAACAATTAACAGTGCCTTCCTGCGTTCAGAGTTCGTGAAAAAAACTGATCAATTTTTCTTCAGTTTTCCTCTTATAAAAATAAACGGTGACGTCCCGTCTGAAATGATAGAAGTTCCCGGAACTCGGGAAACTCGGACACTATTTAAAGGGGCCGCGAGTATTTATGAGGGGAAATCGGACTTTGAGCCCAAGTGTGCAGAGCAGAATTATTCATCTTCATC
The DNA here is from genome assembly GCF_055471065.1 of Atractosteus spatula. NCBI lineage: Eukaryota > Metazoa > Chordata > Actinopteri > Semionotiformes > Lepisosteidae > Atractosteus > Atractosteus spatula. The sequence continues at coordinate 42,591,349 of NC_142712.1, read as the reverse complement.
GTCCTCCGACACAATTAATTTGCAAAATCGCTTTAATTTGAAGATTTTTTTGTCTTTAATAATTATTTTTCATAGACGTCTAAAATAGCAGTAGCTGATTAAAAGAGCCCCCAAACATAATGGAATCGTCTTAATACAGTATTTCAATAATACACCAAGTTCATCTACATCAGGCCCTGCACAGGTCTAACGTGTTTGTGCCCGCTCCATTTTGTGGCTGGTGGTGTTTTTTGCACTCTGTGAGTTCAAAGTGTCTGAAAAGTCGAAGGACCAGTGTCAGAATCCCCCCCTCCGGAGCTGCAGTGGGGTCACACTGGGGATGCGTCTGTTGCAATACAGCTCGTTATCATTTCTGTGATTTCTTGTGCAGCACTGACAGGACATAGGCACCTACTTCTGCTTCCACACCGCAGGTTTACTGTGAAACTGAAGCCCTGTACCCCAGAGCCAAGGAGCACGGAACAAACACCAGCAGGATCAGGCCGGAAAAGCATGTGAATGAAACTACACAAACTGAGCATGTGCTTTTCTCCCACTCCACACAGTAATGCGGAGAGCAAGTGGCTGGGCAGGAGGGCAGGAGGTGTGTTCTGGCAACGTGTGACTGGCACCCAGGTCCATCTCACAGGGGCGTCGTGTCCGAATGGTGTCACCCCGTAAACCGGGAGAGCAGTATCCCTCAGCTGGGCTGTTCGGTCCTGGAGGGCCAGTGTGTCTGCAGAGTTTCTACATCTCTTCAAAGCAGGAGCACCTGAAGAGCTGGGAGACGCTTTTAAATTGGTACAATTAAACTGATAACAAGCTGGTAAAAAAAAAACCTGCAGACACAGCTGGCCCACCAGGATCAGGAACAAAATCGTCTCACCCTCCCCCCCCAACAGTCTGAAGGGACCTGGTTAGAGGACTTCGACACTCAAGTAGCCAGTAACTCTGACAAACTCAAAAAAGCAAAAGCCCAGCAGGCTCACAGCAAGGAAGTGACCTGAATGCCATGGCCTTCTAGGCTGAATCCGAGGACTCATGGGTAATTGTGTAATCTTGTCAACAGATCAGAGCAGCTCGCCCAATCCCCTGGCCTGGCTGGCTTGGAGCAGCAGGCCAGGGAGGGACAGTAATGGGATTTGGGCTGGGGGATAGAGGCCACCCTGATTAACTCGCTGGATTCCTCTCGGGAGCATTAGGGATTTTGTGCTTTTTGCTACCCGTCATTTAGAATTAGTCCACCGTTCTGCTGAAAGTGACTTGCATTCATGTCTCAGTTGTTGTTGAGTGGGGCAGAGCCAGCGGAGGTCTAGAAAAGGCAGGGCTCTTGTCCGTTTCTCCCTTTCACAACCTGTAGTGAAAGCATTGCTGAAACCCTTACCTTGGCTCACTGCTTAACCTGCCAGGCTCCAAGGCCAAGGTTTCAATCCCACCTTGGCTTCCAATTTCCTAATCAAACCCATTACTCGCTTAACTGGACCACTTATCTAACACTTCTCAAAGAGAAATAGAGGTATCATCCCATAGGTCAGATAGGGCGAGGGGGGGACCTCATTTTTGCGGCTGATAGCCAAGATTTAGGGCAACCGGTCCCCTGTTAGATCGCCTGTTACTCTTCCAGACATGTTTTGCCAAATCTACACTTTCTCAATCCCCTTTCTTCATGACACTATGTCAGTATGTGAGATTTGTCCCCTGAGGGTTTGGATAAGTAAGCAGCCCCTTATGGTCCCCATTCCCCACCCCTAAAAACACACCCTGGTATAAAACTAGCTCATTCTATCTGACTGATTTCTGTGAAACATGAAGACTTTCTCAGTTCCAGGGTAAAACACCTTGAAAACCTTTCACCCCACTCAAGGGGCAACAGGCTCAAAGCCCAGCGATGCTGCATTGGGGTGCTGTGGGACACCCAGTTCAGGACACACAATAGCAATAAATACAGCAAGTGATCTAATTTCCAAACAGCACACAGCAGGGGGCCCTTAAAAATCAGAAGAAGATAAATGTAAGCCAAGAGCAGGTTTCAGATTGCCTGGACACTCACACCTCCTGCTAGGATCAGCAATCTGAATGTCTTCCAGCCGGCCTGGGAGAGGTGGGAGCGTTATTGCTCTTTGCTCTTTTGGCAGGGGGTGTTGAAAGGCTTTCTGCCCAAACATCAAGGATCAGCAACCAGAGCGCTCACCTTGACCGTGCCGAGAAGATCCCTTTGCAGCTGCTGACACAGATCGCCTGCACTTCCTGCGTTTCCGTCACTCCTGAAAATTCAACTCAGAAGAGTCTGCAAGGGTACCAGCCGCAGCGGTGCGCCTCCCGCCAGGCCCTTCCTGCGCCCCTTTCCGGCTGTGCAGAAATGTGTTAGGTGGGAACTAAGATGGCCGCTGTGTGGACACTGCTTTTCAACCATCTTCCAGCCTTGATGAGGAAAAAAAAGTATTTTCTTTCTCGGCAAATGTTCCCAATTTTGTCAGCAGGCGTGAAGGTGAAACAGCTTGTAAATGTGTCCAAGACGAGAATCTAGGATGCTTTAAAGCTCAGCCTTACTGCTTCGTGCTCCAATAAAGGGTATTTCACTTAATTGCAGCCTTTTCAATCCCAGACTTGTGAATGAGGGAAACTCATGAGAACCAAGTGGTGTATTCCGGTGTTTTGATCATGTTTGAATGGCAAAAAAAGCAAATGATTAACAATGTACAGTATGGAGGCACCGTGTTTACAGCCTCCTGCGAGTCGTGGTATCTCCTGAAACAGACACTTCAAGTGGAAGGTAACTCTCTGTCAAACAGGGGGGCCAGAGCATGCCACTATTTAGACAAAACTCCGGAATTTAAATCAATTCGGCCAGGAAACCTTTCAGTGAACGTACATCTACTCTTTTCACCCTTCTCTGTCCTTGGACCGAGCTAATTGGATTTCCCAGTTTGCACAGGAAGATCAACCTCCCCCCTCCCTCCCCAACACCACCACAATCCACCACTAAGAAATTGGGTTAAGTGAGGAGAATTAGGGTGGAGAGCAGAGCAGCACAGGCAGAGAGGAGAGGTCTCTGGGTAGGAGCTCAGTAGTCTGCGTGCGGCCGCCTGCCTGCCTGGATCTCCGCGGTCCTCCGTCTCCCCCTGCTTCTCCCGCTCCGGCTGTCGGAACGCCTCTCCCTGCTCAGCCTCCCCAGGACCACCTCGCCACCTGTCGCTCCTGCCGGGCGCAGCGCACTGCCTTCAAGATTTCCTTCCTTTCGGATCTGGAGCTGGAGGAGGGAGGAGACGAGCTGGACATGGGGAGTGGAGCAAGCGCGGAGGACAAGGAGCTGGCCAAGAGGTCCAAGGAGCTGGAGAAGAAGCTGCAGGAGGACGCAGACAAGGAGTCCAAGACTGTGAAGCTGCTGCTGCTGGGTAAGTGACTTGGGGTTCTCACCACCCCTAAAGCTCCTTCACCCAGCGTCGAACTGCTGTTCCCTGACGTGGGCTAGGTCGGACCGGTCTTGGCACAGTTGAGGAAGAGCCCACCAGGGTCCGGGTCAGTGTGGTCCACCAGCACAGGCAGCCCTTCGCTGCTAAGGCAACAGTCTGTTTGTACAAGAGTCACAGAAGGTCTTCACATGAACTGCAGGCAAGGACAGCACAGCGTGTAGTGTTAGCCACCAATTGCGGACATGTGCGTTATAGCTGGGCAAGCAGGAGGCTTAGCATGGGCAGCTTACACAGAACTCAGCTGGTAGAACTGGCAACCAGTAACCACCAGCATGGTCTAACACTGCCAGGCTAGACTGACTCTCTGGGGCTTTGAATTGTGTCTCCTACAGTAGGCAGGCTGTACATATTAACACAAACCTAAGAGAATCCATCATGCAGGCAGATAAACAGAGAAGCTCTTTTAATCTCTTTTGGTCAAGAACAAGTTAGTCGACGGTTGTTTTGTTTCAGGCACTTCTTAGAAACTTTAGTTGGGGGCCATGTCGTGGTGTTAAGCACTAGCAAAGTTAAAGGGGTGAGGAAAACCCACTTAGGAAAGTGCCCACCCTTCAGGAAGTGTGGTCTACAGGACGTGGACAGAATCTCCGGGGACATGTTCGAGCTGGTGTTTAGTGGATCTTGCTTTGGACTCGGCCTGTGTGCTTGCAGGCAGCTGTCTCACTTATCACCAGCTTGCTCTAGTAAGCACTTAGTCAGGTGAGTCTGGGCTGAAAGGAGTTTGTGTCACATATTCAACCTCTCCGCACTCAGCACTTGCTGTGGCTCCTGCTCTTCTACAAGAGCTCTCTGAGGAATAGATTTATGTCGACACAGCAGGACTACAGACCGGCACGGGAACCCAGATAAAAATGGCTTCCACACCGCTAAGTTCAGGTGCAAGGAAACAGCCAGCAGGCTTGCAGAGGTTTTTGACAACATTGTGCGAGACCCGAAATGAAGACATGCCTTCATTGCAAAGAGGTTCAAACTCTGGGAGCACATCCTGAGAAGGAGTAGGAAATGGAGCGAGTCCGAAGAGCAGGCCTGCTGGAGATGAGGTCTAGCAAGGACGTGCGACAGGCTGAGCTGGCAGGTCGTGGGGGAGGAGCGGGGTGCTGGTGAGGCTATGGCGCTCGCTGTGAGGGACAGTTACAGCTTCTGAGAGCTTCATCGGTTACTTTCAGCTGTTTTAGGGGTTACCATATCCCAAAGTCCACCTTCCCGGAAATGGAAAGTCAGACTGGTTTGGGAATAGTGTACTACGTTACTGGCTGAATGGATTAAATGCCCCCCCTCCCCCCCATCACACCCCTCATGAAGCTCGGTGCTGCTCCTCCTCACAGCCTTGAGTACGAAGGGGAGCTAAAAAGCCAAGCGAGTCGCCTGGGGCAGCAGGCGGATTCCTCTCTCGCCAGGGAGCTCCTGACCACAGGCCTGCCTGCCCCTCCTCAAACACTCATGCTGATTGGGCTCTCTTAGCAAAAAGGGAACGAAGAGAGACACGAAGGCCTGAACCCCCGCAGTCTTATCACTCCACAACACGTGCCAGCAGACCGGGCTGGGAGGAGCACGGCGAGCTCCACGCTGGTTAACTGGACAGCACACGGCTGATACCACCATTCCCAGCTGACCTCCTCCCAGCCCTTGGGCTTTCCCCCCCGAAGCAAAAGACTAGCAGAGCACATGAGTATTTCCCTACTGGAAATATTATAAAACATATGAAAACCTGTTGTTACTGTAGGTACAGTTATGCACACAGGATACATATTCTTCACCAAAGAGACAAAGATTCAAATTTGAAAGCGTGCCAGAAATTTCAATTCACTCACTGGAGCTACAGTGGGGAAACAGGCTCTCTCTCAATCCACCAGCTGAACACGCCTGCCCTGTTCCTGGTTCTGATCCGAGCCCGTTATCCACTGGCTGAGCGCAGCCTGGGCTACAGGCACTTTGAAACAGCTCTTTAGCTCTTTCATTTGCACTCGTGTCTCGCATGTCACACCAGTCTGAACGACCTCTGCCTTTATTTGCTAATAGAACACTAATCCTAATACGCTCTGCGTGTGGAGAGCAGCTGCTTGGAGAGCTCACGTTTCAGTGCTGCTCAGGGTTTGTCGGCGGGGGTTGTTTGGGGCCTCGACATTGCGACTCGTGTCCTGAAGTGTACTGTCCTTTGTTTTCCCTTCCATTTGGCCCGAGGGAGCAGCACAGCCCACAGTGGGGCCGGCTGGTGAGCGCTGAGCTGTAGGAGGCGCTGTGCAATCCAAAAGACTGAAAGGGGGAAAAGTCTTTGTGACAGGTCTATTTTCAGCACGTGGAGTTCCGCTTGAGTGAAGCTCAGCAATAAATAAGTAAATAAAACCAGAAGGAAAAGCCAATGGGAAAACCCTGCACACACAGAAATGCCAATGTGAGCATTGAGAGAGAGAGAGGAAGAAAGGCAGGGGGTGAGACTGGAGGAGAGAGAAAGAAAGGGAAGAGGGAAAGAGAAAAAGGAATGAGAGAAGACACCAAAGAGGAGAGAGGGGAGAGCCTGGCTTGCTGCTCTAGGGTCAGAAAAACCCTCCCTGATCTGATGGGCGGATTTGGCCGGCTTTCGGCAAGGCTCACAGTAACCCCATTATCCGCTCTTGCTGTCAGGTTTACTCACGGTAATCATCTTCCTTCCGGCTTAACCCGGGATTATCCGATGCTCCTCCAGGTGCACGTGGTACCGCGCCTGACTGCTCCCAGGCCGGCAGGTCTGACCTGAGCCGAAGTCAGCCCAGTCCCCACCCCTGCAGGGCGTCTCGTACACATGACTCCTCCCCTGGAACTGAGCTTCAGATTCTGTAATATAACAAAATACTATTCACCCAACACAGGACAGCAAAGGTCTGTGGGAATAATGACCAAAAGCTGGGAGGGAAATGCATCATGGGCCGCTTAGCGTCCGAAGGCTCTGCAGCACTGAAATAAGTTCCTCTTCCTCACACATTCAGCCAGGAGAAGCAAAAGCCTTTTAGGGTTTTTCCAGCTAAATGGAAACTGAACAATAGATATACAGCAGATACTAGAGGAGTTATCATGCCCCTTTCATAGGAACAGGTAAATGTTTATTCCATGCTGGAAGGAAAAGAAAAAAAGACAATGTTTCAGCTCTGGAGCCTTCGTTAGGTGCCTCAGGTGAAGGACCTGACTGCATCACTCACTGCGTCCTGTGCTCCCAACTCTCACTCAATATCATGTTGCTACATGCTATGCCAGGTAAAAACCTGAGCAACAGACAGAAAATGCCCGCATCTATGCAACAGAAAGTGCCATAAAGACTTGCCCTCAACATTCAGCAATGAATGTCACAAAATAATGGACCAAGTTCACCGGTTCACCCTTAGGCGTTTGTAAGATGGGTTTGGCAGTTTGGTGTATGCTGGGTACAGAGTCACAGCCTAAAAATGAACCTTGTCATGCTGGCCAGCTAAATTGTAACAAATATTGACTCATGAGTTCAGCCAAAGACAGTGCTAAAGTAAATACTCCAGTTTCACAGACTGGGGGCAGCCTCCTGCTGGTCAGGACCCCGGTGTCCGGCACTCTCATCACTCATGGTTCCAAGATCGTCTTGTTTGCATCTTCCTTGCAAACAACTGACAAGAATTCCCATTTTATGAAATTCCAAACAGGCTCTGCGTATACTGTGCATTACCACACTTACCACGGGCGATGGTAAGTGCGATTGGCGAACACATTTAGCCATGCCCCTCGGACCTCACACCTATACCATCTACCTCATTATGATTTCTTATTTATTGCACATTTCCAGTCATTGTTTACATGTCTGCATTGTTTACATTCAAACTGTTTACTTGTACATTGTCTACTGTTTGTTTGTATATTGTCTTGATGCACTGTCTGCACTTTGTGTTTTTACACTTGTTTTAACAATCGAGAGACTTTCTGTAAGTAAGACTTCCATTGTACCAGTACATGTACTGGTTACATATGGCAATAAAGTTCAAGTTCATTAAAGACAACACTCAAAAAAAAGTCTTATTTGTCTTAAACAAGGCCCTTTCGAATTTGCAGCCCTGTGGTTACTAAACAGTCAGTGAACCTTTCGCCACCCAGATCTCTTTTCTTCGGTGAATGGGTGAGGCTGCAGACTTTAGAGCCTGGCATTGAAATACTCTGGAAATCCTGACAGCATGCTCTTAAGCACACAGCAAGCTTCACCCGGCTTTATAAAAGGAGGCCCTGAGGATGGGAGCTGGGTGTAGGAACCTCCAGCCTCCTTGCTCCCTCTGGGATGCACCCCAGGGCAGTTCAACCACCCCCTCGCAGTGGAAGAGCTCTGGACCACAGCAAAGGGCAGGAAGCCACCAGTTTAAAAACAGGCCGTAGCAACATTGTTTCATTTCACAGCAGAAGAAAAGAGTGCTCAGAACGTGACACTAACGCCCCTGGAAATCACACCGGCTGGGGCTTTCACACTTTCCAGGCTATCTGCATGCAAAAGCTGGAGTATCCAGGGAAGATCCATTCATCCTTTACCGCAACCCTCTGTCCAATACATCAGAGACATTCTAGAACACCAGTTTGCAGTTGTTCTAAAAAACAGTGCAGGCTTCTGCCAAGCTCTGCTTAGGCTATAATATGACCTCCGTAAGAGAACATGAGGCTCGACTCAAGACCAGGAAAAGAATGAGCCAAGATCAAAACGGAAGCCTGCTCCCACTTATTAAAAACAAATGCTATAGAGTTGTTCACTTCGGACCAATTGCCACAAGAGGGCACCATTTTCCCACTAGCGTTTCCCATGAGCATTTTCTGAACAGCATAAAATCGAGTCACAAGGCTCCAAAGCACTTAGTCAAAACCTTTCCTTTCATTGGCTGTGCCACATCCATGCCTTTCGGGTTAATGACGTGTTTTACCATATTTTCACAGTTGTTTATCACAGGCCTTGCGAGATGCACTGAGATTCCACAAACTATTCTGAAAATACGTGTATAAAATCGTCCTCCAAAGAGGAAAAGTGGGTTCAGAGTGGATTTTACTTCACTTGTGTCAGACTCAGAGCAGAGCTTTCAGTGCCAGATGACTACAGTTTGTCCTCTAGTAATAATTCAGCAACAGTGCAGACCCTTAAGGTTAGATGTCTTTACTGGGACTCAAGTATATTGGAAACTTTCCCAGTAACACCCCAACACAGACAGCTCTGCTCCCTGTATGAACAAAGCCAGATAACGTTTTCCCCTCAAATTTAAAAGGACCCTGGAGTTGTGAGGCCTCAGGACTGGCCTCCCTCTTTTCCAAAATTGCTCAGGTTAGCAGCTGTGTTGGCAAGCAAGCAATCCGGCATCATCGTGAAGCACAGGAATCATTATTCTCTATTTCTGTGCCTTCGCAGAGGTGGTGCTTTCGGTCTAGATGATAAAAAGCAGCTCATTCTGGCACTATAGCAGCCTTCATTTCAGGTCATTTGGATGCTGAGGGATCATTAAAACTGAGCTTGTCTTCCTTAATATGTTTTCAGATCCTGTACGTGGGTGTCTAGGCTAACACAGGAAACACAGATATTAAAACTGTACTAATTTCCTCAGGGGTGTACTCACGGAAGCACGTCAATCTCATGGTTTAAGAACAGAATAATCCCGATCGTTATCGACAGCGGCACGTTCAGATCCCATCAGCTCGCGTGTCTGCTTCACAAGTGAGCAGCAAGTGAAAGCTAAAAAAAAGTCCTTCAAAACATGCCCTGCTGGAGGACCAAGTTGCAGACTTTGCAAAAAGTTTAAGAAACTGAGAGCTTCTTGGTTGAAAACCAAGCTTGAACAGACAGCGCTGGTGTTCCCTCACAGCCTGGGGTTCTCGTTTGAAAAGGGGGTGACTACATAAATACAGCTTGGGGGCGACTCTGAGGTCACTCAGATGAAGGCATCCAGTCCAGAAGGAGTGAGAACTGACTAAGGGTCACAGTCAGTCAAGATCACACCAGAACATTTAACCCTCGCTCTGCCCGAACAACAAACAGCAATAGGATACGTAGAGGAAGGTGGCTGAGAGCTGGTTGCATCCTCTTTCCAGCAAAGATTTGATCTCGTGAGTCAGTATCTCCAAGACTGTCAAAAAGCAGAAAAAATAAGAAGTTTGCATTGTTTCCTTTAATCTGCAAAATCAGGACTTCACTCTTCCAGCTATTAGTTACCTACAGGTCCTGTCCTGCAGGACTGAAGGAACGGTGACTGCACTGACCATGTGCCCCAGCTAAAACCGGAGGTCACTGGTATTCAAAACAGGACATGGCCTTCACAATGCTCCGTGCTGAGGTCAGAGGTCACTGCTTCTCTCCCAGAGAGCAGAAACCTTCATGAGGGTGACAATACATCATATCAATTTACATTCATACAAAACAGCATTGCAGATGGACGTAACTTAACTATGCAATGACCTCCTCGGGATGGACCTCTCTTACAGCTGTCAGTACCCTGAAGTGCCATTTTTCCTGGACTCTGGATATTTCTGGGCCAGTAACCTGCAATGCGAGCCTGTGCTGCACAGCACTGGGGCTGGTGGCCACCAGCAACATCACCGCTCAGCCGATTAGCCAACCGGGATAAGCCGCTCCTCCCCAGGGGATAAGGAGTTTAGCGGCAGCAGCGATTTGCAAGTCTTCTACCGGAACATTCCGGGTGTCCAGAAAGGCAACAACTATCCTGTCATACTGGTGCTCTGGGAGTCCCAGGACGGTACCAAGCCGTGAATTAGACCTCTGAAAGGCTTTAAGGGTTTTGTTACTATGTGAAGCAAACGAAACCTAATGGAGTCAGGTGTCCCTAATGTTAACAATCAGGAATGCGCTTCACCACACAACAATACGATCACATCAGCTGGCAAGAGGAGACCTGGGGGCTGGAGGGCAGAGAGAGGGTGCCTCGCACAGAAAGTGGGGAAATGGGGACAGTTTCAGAGAGTGAGGGGCAACAACAGAAGGTGAGCGAACCTCAAAACCGTGTCTGCTAGCAAACCTCGGAGAAACGCTTGGGGATGGCGAGACTCAAGAGCTACACATCTTCTAACCCTCAAAGAAAGTCTCCGATTACTTGCACATTTGATTTTAAATAAGGTGTTTTCACACATTTCTGTTCGTCTTGTGGTCCTTGAGGGTCAATTAAGGGCCACGTGTATGGCCCTAGACTATTTTAGTTGTCTAAAGCTTGACAACTTCTCACCACCTGCCCAAATACAGAGTCCCTGCATTCACCACCTAATCATAAGGCCGATTATAATTATAATCAAGCCGAGCTGGAGTCACAGCGTCTCATGGGTGAGCCACAGCCCCAAGCAAAGTTACGGGGTTCCCCGAGTGCGCCGCAGACAGGGCATTTCTCATTGGCAACCACCCAGCTCACTCCCACACTGGGCAGGGCCCAGCTTTCTCCTCTGCCTCGCTTTCCCCTGTGGGTCTGGGAGCGCGTGACAAGTGACTTTGCTGGTTTTTTTGTCTTGCAGGGGCAGGAGAGTCCGGGAAGAGCACGATCGTCAAGCAGATGAAGTGAGTATTTGCACTCAGAACCTGACTCGCACCGGTGCCTCATGAATCATTACAGCTCCCATGACCAGCGTGCACAACCACATTGAGGAAAGAACTGCCAAGCTTTAAACACAGAAAAAACCCATATAGCTTTAACGCTAGATTGTCCATGTGCAAAAGCCCCTCAGCTCAGTTGCACCCAAGAGGGTCTGGCTCCTCCTGACCCCTGTCATCTGCAGGATCAGGAGCACAGGCATCCAGATAAATGATGCCTGCTTGCAACTAGAAGACACATTTCCACTGGTGCATTTGCAGTAAAATCACAATTTCACAAACGTCTAACATGTTTCCTGATCACAGGGAAGTGACACGCCAAGCCTGTCTGACACTCCAGCTTCCTCAAACGCAAGCATAGGCATCAGAATTGACCACAAGGCTGAATTCTCCCTCCTCTTCCCACTGGCGCGGTTTTATTTATTGTGACCAAAATAGAAAGGGCCTAAAAGGCTTCCCACACAGACTGGCAGGAGCGCCAGTGCCCACAGCCAGCAGTGCTGACAGATGTGGGCACATGGGGGGGGGGGGGGGGTATTTTGGGGAAATTAGCTGGAGGGGTGGCTGGGAACAGCATCTGTGAGCATTTCCGATAAGACCCTGAAAAATTACAGCAGCTGGGCAGCCACTCCAACAATCCCCAGCCCCTTTAAGAGCAACTAAAGAGAAAACTAAAGCTTCCTCTTGTTTGAAACACTTTTTATTTTCTTAAAAAAGAGAATGAAAAGAGGAAACCTGAAAAAATTAAAATCAATTAGCAAGACTTAGTGAAACTCCAGCCAGATTTATATACTGTAGCTCCGAGCAATCTGAAGTAACATTAATGCGCCACTAGGTGGCATATTTAAGAAAGAGCAGCATTAAGCAGCGCTGAGAAAGCAAATGGCACAATGCATCCCAAGACGATTCAGAGAGTGAATTACCTTCTCCAGGACTGGAAAAAAAACCCTGGCTTCCCAGATGTGGAGATGAAGACTCAAAATTGTTTTTTTCTTTTCATCCCTTATCCACCCTGTCACCAGAAAGCCATTTGTCCTGGTTAGTGTTGCAGTGAGTCCTTCAAGCCCTGGGGCACGAGATGGGACAGAGCACACACTTGTTCTCCTTCCTTGACGGGACTCCAGATCATCTCTCCAAAATCACTGACAGACATTACAGAGTGTCAGAATTTATGTCTGAAACCAGGAACCACAGAGTAGCGTGTTTCGAGCATAAACTGATCAGCACAGCCAACAAAGCCAAGAGTTGCAGACCCCTGGATGATGGATGAATGTGCTTGGGCTCTCCTCGTTCTGTAACCTTTTGTTTTGCTCTTGTAATCTCTCAGGATTATCCATCAAGATGGCTACTCAGAACAGGAGTGTCTGGAGTTCAGAGCCATCATCTACGGCAATATCCTGCAGTCCATCCTGGCCATCGTCAGAGCCATGAGCACCCTGGGCATCGACTACGGCGAGCCCAGCAAAGCGGTTAGTACAGCCCAGCTTCCCGTTCCTCAGCCTGCCGCCGCTCAGTGCAGCCCACACGCAGGAAAAGCTCTGGATGGGACCCACTCCCCACGTCCCTCATGGTGCTGCCATGGGACCTGTGGCATTGCTGGTGGCCCAACGTACATTCCCCGGGTTCATTTAAGTGCACACAACCAGACAAACCCTTAACTTTGTCCAAAGGAAAGTTGGCCTTGTGTGCTACCAAACACAAAAAAATCAAGGTGGGCTCTAACCCCTTTGTCCCAGTTTAGTCACAAATACAAGAGACCCAGCTGTTTAGATTGCAAGTGTTTTAGACATTTGGCCCAGAATCACTTCTCTGACTTTGGCCACGTAGGAAACAACTCACAAAACCCTTCCATAGTGAAAATGGCAAAACTAAAAAAACAACTAAAAGGGCTTACGTAACCATGACAACCTGTAATGTGGGAGTCACGGCTCTCCGCTGTTCTTCTCCAGGAAGACGGGCAGAAGCTTTTCAACCTGGCAGACTCCATCGAAGAAGGCACCATGCCAGCAGAGCTGGTGACCGTCATCAAGAAGCTGTGGAAAGATTCAGGGGTGCAGGCCTGCTTCGAGAGGGCAGCCGAGTACCAGCTCAACGACTCTGCCGCCTAGTGAGTAGGGCTAGGGAGAGCTCACCTGTACACCCCTCACACACATACAGCAGGGAAGGGTACAGCTCCTCACCTGTACACCCCTCACACACACAACAGAGAAGGGTACAGCTCCTCACCTGTACACCCCTCACACACACAACAGAGAAGGGTACAGCTCCTCACCTGTACACCCCTCACACACACAACAGAGAAGGGTACAGCTCCTCACCTGTACACCCCTCACACACACAACAGAGAAGGGTACAGCTCCTCACCTGTACACCCCTCACACACACAACAGAGAAGGGTACAGCTCCTCACCTGTACACCCCTCACACACACAACAGAGAAGGGTACAGCTCCTCACCTGTACACCCCTCACACACACAACAGAGAAGGGTACAGCTCCTCACCTGTACACCCCTCACACACACAACAGAGAAGGGTACAGCTCCTCACCTGTACACCCCTCACACACACAACAGAGAAGGGTACAGCTCCTCACCTGTACACCCCTCACACACACAACAGAGAAGGGTACAGCTCCTCACCTGTACACCCCTCACACACACAACAGAGAAGGGTACAGCTCCTCACCTGTACACCCCTCACACACACAACAGAGAAGGGTACAGCTCCTCACCTGTACACCCCTCACACACACAACAGAGAAGGGTACAGCTCCTCACCTGTACACCCCTCACACACACAACAGAGAAGGGTACAGCTCCTCACCTGTACACGCCTCACAAGGGTGTACTCTTAGGGAAAAAACTACCAATCTAAATTAAAAAGAAAACAGCTCGGTACCCTTTCAAAACATCTTATCAGAGAAAATGTATATTTTGCTGTATCTGAATTCTCCTGTGGATTTTATCAGTAAGAGGAAATGGGCACCAGTGAGAGTGAGGGAGGGAAGTGGTCATGGTCAGATGACATTTGAGGACAGACATTCGAAAAAAAATGCTGACTAATTTTAAACATGAAATGCATGAGAAAGAAGTTCCACTATTCAATGCAAAGTTGTGCCTCCTGTTCACTCACCCTGTCTCTGGAGGAGCAGCAGGCTTCTTCTATTACTGTGGCCTGAGTGCTACGCAATGTTAATACTAGATTACCTAAAACAAAGTCACAGTGCAACTAGAAAGAGCAGTAGCAGAAGAAACAGGCCGAGGACTGTAAAGCACCCTCTGTCTCGCAGCTACCTCAACGAGCTTGACAGAATCACGGCCCCCAACTACCTGCCCAATGAGCAGGACGTGCTGCGGTCACGAGTCAAGACCACGGGCATCATCGAGGAGCAGTTCTCCTTCAAGGACGTGCACTTCAGGTAACCTCCGACCCTTCACGGGCTGCCACTGGAGGGCACGGCACTGCGCAGTGTCACACTGCAGATACAGACAGGCTGCTGGAGGGCACGGCCCTGCGCAGTGTCACACTGCAGATACAGACAGGCTGCTGGAGGGCACGGCCCTGCGCAGTGTCACACTGCAGATACAGACAGGCTGCCGCTGGAGGGCACGGCACTGCGCAGTGTCACACTGCAGATACAGACAGGCTGCTGGAGGGCACGGCCCTGCGCAGTGTCACACTGCAGATACAGACAGGCTGCCGCTGGAGGGCACGGCACTGCGCAGTGTCACACTGCAGATACAGACAGGCTGCTGGAGGGCACGGCACTGCGCAGTGCGTCACACTGCAGATACAGACGGGCTGCCGCTGGAGGGCACGGCGCTGCGCAGTGTCACACTGCAGATACAGACGGGCTGCCGCTGGAGGGCACGGCCCTGCGCAGTGTCACACTGCAGATACAGACAGGCTGCCGCTGGAGGGCACGGCACTGCGCCGTGCGTCACACTGCAGATACAGACAGGCTGCTGGAGGGCACGGCACTGCGCCGTGCGTCACACTGCAGATACAGACGGGCTGCCGCTGGAGGGCACGGCACTGCGCCGTGCGTCACACTGCAGATACAGACAGGCTGCTGGAGGGCACGGCACTGCGCCGTGCGTCACACTGCAGATACAGACGGGCTGCCGCTGGAGGGCACGGCCCTGCGCAGTGTCACACTGCAGATACAGACAGGCTGCCGCTGGAGGGCACGGCACTGCGCAGTGTCACACTGCAGCTACAGACAGGCTGCTGGAGGGCACGGCACTGCGCCGTGCGTCACACTGCAGATACAGACAGGCTGCTGGAGGGCACGGCCCTGCGCAGTGTCACACTGCAGATACAGACGGGCTGCCGCTGGAGGGCACGGCCCTGCGCGGTGCGTTGGCCTGCAGATACAGACAGGCTGCTGCTGGAGGGCACAACACTACGCAGGGCGTCACACTGCGGATGAACACGGGCTATTACTGGAAGGGTGTGGAACTGCACAGCAAATTACACTGAGAATACATACTTTGATCCAAGACCACAAGGCTAGTAAACCCCACAGTCACCAGGGCAGAATAGTGATACACGGGGTGGGCAGTGGTTCAGTGGTCAGGACTCTGAAATCAAAACTGGGTCGTGGGTTCAAATCCCAGGTGAAAAACTGCTGATGTACCCTCCAGTAAGACAAGCATTTGTATTCAAAGGTGCAAATTAAGTCATTTTGGACAAAAGTATCAGCCAAGTGAATTAGTAATAAGCATAAGGGCTAGTCGGTCATTCCTCCTCTGACTTCCAGTTCCATTGTTACAAGTCTCTGCATCTCCTCCCCTTTGGCAGAATGTTTGACGTGGGGGGTCAAAGGTCAGAACGCAAGAAATGGATCCATTGCTTCGAAGGCGTGACCTGCATCATCTTCTGCGGGGCCCTCAGTGCGTATGACATGGTTCTGGTGGAAGACGATGAAGTGGTGAGTCTTACTTTGGGCGCTAACTCACCTGCAGCAAACAGATCTGGGGAAACATGTCCTGGCAACACCAACAGCCCATGTGGCAGATCAGCTCTATACAACCCTCTTCTATTTTGATTACTTAAAACACACACACCACAAAGTAGTTAATGGGAGAATTCAAAGTTTCATTTCAATACGATACAGAGAACAGAAGCAAAAGAGGTTTTGCGCTATCTGAAATTCAGACCCTTAATGGTCAATTCTAAGAATTGAGCCTTTTCTTTAAAGCCTAAAGTCAAGATCTAAGTTTTTAAATGCACCACAGTCAACATTTTATCAAAGTTGCTTGGGCAGAAATGAACCTGTCAAGTTGGGATATGCAAAACACACCTGCAGATGCGAGAAGAAATGCAGGCCAGAGTATTTGCCTGGACGAGGCTGAATTAGGATACGCAGGTCCTGCATAGTGGGCAGGTAAATTTGCTGTTCTCCACTATCAACTGTGGTCTCCTTATCAGGATGACATGGGGGTAGGAGCTCAAAAAACAGCATTGTTTAGCAGCTGATTTGCATGGGTCTCACTATATGAAAGAAAGCTATTGTTTTAATTTTTCACGGCGGATCGGGGGTGGGGGTGGGGGTGGGGGTTATCTTCTGCAAAGATCAGGCATTTGCTCTTTCTCCGTCAGGCTTTTCCTAAATAATCTCTTAGGTGTGACTGTCTCTGCAGGCGATCTTAGC
The DNA here is from genome assembly GCF_055471065.1 of Atractosteus spatula. Classification (NCBI taxonomy): domain Eukaryota; kingdom Metazoa; phylum Chordata; class Actinopteri; order Semionotiformes; family Lepisosteidae; genus Atractosteus; species Atractosteus spatula. The sequence goes on along the minus strand of NC_142712.1, from coordinate 42,574,691 downwards.
TCTCTAGTTTGCGAACATTTCTTCAACCCCAACCCTCTATTCTCCTAACCTGATCCATGCACCTCAAATACAAAACACACTGCCAGTCAACCCAGTTCTGGAAACGGTTCTTGGCTGTTGGGTCCCACAATCATTTAACACCCACCATTCCACTGCTTTTGGTTCTGCCCAGCCAGTCTCACAAGTCTCGCCTCTGCTGGCCTGAGGAAGTCAGCTCCTCCTTCCTGTGCGTGATTGTTTGCGGAGCTGGCGAGTCCACTGCTGCTCTTTAAAACTGTCCATTGCACGTCTGGCCAAGGACCTGGCGCCTGTGCTGCTTGATCACTGATGTCAACTGTCCTCTAAACGATCAGCTTTGTTTCAGTTTCTGATCTCACTACCTGGGTCGAAAAAACATCCCACTTTAAGGTATTTCTTCCAACAGCCTCGGCATTCAGAATGTATGAAACAAGTCTGGAATTGTTTGCAAGCTTGGAAACGGGAATAGGAGTGATTGCATACGAGCCTGCTCCCTTATTTCTGTCTAAACGAGGAGTCGTGAGCGCCCTAGCTTACTGGAATCTTGCCTCACCATCACTTCCGTGTTCCCCCTGCAGAACCGGATGCATGAGAGCCTCCACCTCTTCAACAGCATCTGCAACCACAAGTTCTTCGCTGCCACCTCCATCGTTCTCTTCCTCAACAAGAAAGACCTCTTCCTGGAGAAAGTCAAGAAGGTGCACCTGAGCATCTGCTTCCCGGATTACGATGGTCAGTTCCCCACCTGCCACAGGCCTGCATCCAGCAGCAGCCCTCAGCACCTGCTGGTCACCAACCACAACCCCAATACAAGATGGCAGCTTTTTTCTCAGGGTGTCTCTCAGGCTGCTACCCATTGGAGAGCCTGATACTTAGTACAGGGTCTGTAGTTTAACAAGGAGAACAGGGTCAAAACTGATTTAACCTATGTTCTAGCTTTCTTAGTTATATACTTAATGCAGTTAACCCATCAAGGTGTTTAGCTCAATTAAGAACTCCCCGCCCATTACATGTGCTTGATGCTAATATTTGATACGAATTGCTTTCATCTCCAGGACATAGTTTGATATTTGGCAAATAATTGCATAGCAATCAGTAAACAGAGTGAAAAAGTTCAGGACACAAACACATAAGAACTTGGTCCACTAACTGGAAAAGAGTCTCTTGCGAACAAAGCAATGAGCTTAATTTTAAATTTTGGTGCGGCTGAAAAAATACCAACCGGTGATATTGAAAGCACTTGGTAAGAAGACACGGTCATTGTTTGTCTGCTAACACCCCTAAAAACCCACATACAGGGCCCAACACATTTGAGGATGCTGGCAATTACATCAAGAACCAGTTCCTGGATCTGAACATGAGAAAAGATGTCAAAGAAATCTACTCACACATGACATGTGCCACGGACACGCAGAACGTCAAATTTGTGTTCGACGCTGTCACAGACATCATCATCAAAGAAAACCTGAAAGACTGCGGTCTCTTCTAACCAGCCTGATAAAAACAGGTATCTTCTCATAGCCATGAAAAACCTGCAGTGTCTGGAACCCTACAGTTAGAACAATTTAGGTGCTGAAAACCCACTAATATTCTTCATCACATCCATTAAGCCTAACGCTGTCATATAAAACACTTTGGACATTTTGTAGTTTAGGTGGTGATTAGTTAAGGCTAATATAGAAATACAATATCCTCTTACAGTTTAGGACAGTAATATTCTGTTAAAGACATGATTAGAATATTACTCCTGTCTTTGATAAACTTGAAATTCATGTCCATCTAGGTGCCGATAACGTAGTCATACCTGCCAAGAATGAACACTAATACAATGTAATTCAAGTATGGAGCTGTGTCAGCATGCATAGGCTGCAAAGGAACAAGTAAAGGTTTATTCTATGTTAAAAAGAGAAGAAAAGAAAACGTTTCGGCTGTGGGGCCTTCTTCGGTTGTCACACCTGAAGGCTCCACAGCCAAATCGTTTTTCTTCCCCTTTCACCACTAATACTATATACTATTTTCTTTCTACTATTTTCAAATTCTCATTACAAAACCACTAGTATCGTTCTGTCTCTATAAATGTATTTCTTAGTTTTTTAGTCTCAAAGTTTAGAATGAGTCTTGTGCAAGATTCTGTCCATCTGTGACAAATATTGCAAAAACAAATGTGCTAGCATCAAAAATGTTAACTTAACTTTTGCTGAAAGAACCTGGCTTTAGGCGAGCCATTAGAAAACAGTTTTCATTTGGAGAAAAGATGTTTTTTATTAAGAGGTTTGCATGATTTTCCCTTTTCTTCTGCAGAAAGTCCCCTTTCTTCTCTTTTCCTGCACCTGATCAATCAACTCTTGCTTTACAAGGCGTCGCACTGTGAGGAACACAGACAGCACAGGCCCTGCGGTAGCCTGACTGCAGAGCAGCCGTTTCCGTAGCACAGATTCAACTACAGATGACCCCCTTCCAGCCACCACAATTTCTCCATGGGGAACGCCCTAAAGGAAACGCCACACTCTGCAGAACAGCAAACTCCCTTAAATAATAACAAAACCCCAAAAAATACAATGTTTCCAGTCTCCAGGGAACATACAGTAGCTGAAAAAAATGGGCAAGGTCATTCTTATTAAAGAATGGAAGATATCTGGGTTGGTTTTAAAAAATGTGCAAAGCTGATTTTACCCAATTAAAAACCTAAACTAACATCTATATTACATGATATTACATGAGGTTGAAAGAAATACCATTTTATAGTAACAATCTTTTGCTGAATTTTTAATTAGTCTTTAGTGTCTTGGCTTCTATTTCTAAATGCAAAAAAGTCATACCACAGATAATCCAGCTCATTTGCCATACCTAAAAAGAACCCCTAAACGGATTGCTTTCATCTTTACAATATATTTAAATAAGCTTACATCAGCATGAAATATAGTCATGCATTTACCCAGAAGCAAACACTAGAGAGGTATTTTGTAAATATTTTAAAAAGTAGAACTAATCTTGACAAAAACATTCTAAATGTGAAATATTAGAACAGCATTTGGTCTTGTCCAACTCCAGTACAAATCTGTATCTGGTTTGTAAACCATAGTGGCACACAATAAAGTATTCAAGATGCACACAGGTCTTTTTTTTGGACACCTCCCCAAATAACAGAAAAAGATATCTGCATTCCCATTAGAAAGCTCAGAACCGGCACGGCTCCTCTCTCCTGGCATGAACAGTGATGCAGCTACCACCCGGGGATGCACAGAACTTTATGGACAGGAGCATCTCTGCAGCGGGCTAGAGCAGAGAAAAGGGTTAACAAGAACATTCGGTTGCACTTAAGCACACCTGCATAGGAGCACAGACGGGAAGTTTAAATCATATTGCTATTGTGCTATCACGTGCTCTTACAGTTCCCACAGGACTGTACAACAGATACCAGGAGTTGTGCATCAAGGAACACCTGACTGAAGTTTTCTGCACTCTGGAAGTAACAAGCATGGGAAGGTTCCAAAACAGACCTCAAATTCCATTCATCAGCAGAAAAGAGACAAGCGTCAATTTACTGCAGAGTCCAAACAAGTGAAATCTGTTTCAGAGCATAATTTAAAATCAAGTTCAATCACACTCAAACTATTTCTCACCTAGACTTAAGAGTTTATTGTATTAGATGTAAACCAGGCCTGCAGGAGAGGGCATTTAAGAAACGTTTTTGCTGGATTTTATAGTCAGATTGTCCATAAGCACCAATTACAACAATGCTCACCCCTGGAACTACCAACCTGTCAGTTTCCTCAGTTCAGCTCTTAAGTGCAACATTTAATCTCAGCCCTCACTTCAAATCCTGTAATTAAAATATTTATTAGCATGTAAGCATGTAATTTATACATCCACTCATCACCTACTCCTGAACTGCTGTTTAACTACCCTGCTGGAAAACAAAGCACTGTTCTGGGCGTTTTCAGCACAGTGACCAGTTCCAGATTAATGTGCAGTGCTGTCAGATCAAACCACCTACACACTTAAAAACCTGGGTCATGAAATGATAGCATTATACAACCTAAGTTCTCTTGACATTTCCCAGGCAATTAAAACACCAGTTTCTCCATGATTCGCAGTAGCTTAAGGGGCAGGATTAAACATGTTCTCAATACAAGAACAGCAATATCAATTGCAAAACCTAGACTTCAGGATACAACAATTCACCACTTTCCAATCGTCTCACAAATCTCATTTCCCCATTACTACACCTTCAGTGTTAGTGCCAATTCCGGCCAAGGACAAGCTCCTACAAGGCACACGAGGAAAGGAAAGTTGGCAAAACCTTACCTAGAAAGTGAAGTAAAAAAACACAAACCAAAAGAAAAGACACATGGAAAACGCATTCCGCTCTACATTTTCTGTTTTACTCCCCACACTAAGATGTTATTATTGAAATGGACTAGGAGACTGATTTACTGCAAAGATACCCCTCTAGCACAGCCATGACATCACAATCTGGCCAGCTGTATCCACAAACTGCCTCTTAGTTCAGAAACTCAGGGGGTCACAGCACCCCCAACCACAAAGGCTTCAATTAATCGCACTCAGCATTTGTATTCCAAATATGGTATCAAAAATGACAGGAAGTACCAACTCAAAAGGGAAACCAAAGGCTATACACTGCTTAGTACTTTGTTCACCTTGTAAAAGACCTAAGTAAAGAGTAGGTTTGATCATCTTATTCACATTTCCAACACTGTTCCAAAGGACATGTCATGTTTATCATTGGGTACATGCAGGCTTTGGGTCACCTGTTGAGAGCTCATGACTTTCACTGGGAGGGCATTCTTCCTGGAGCTATCAAGAAAGCCTTACACATGCCTGGAGAAATTCCTCATCTTCCAAGAAAAGCAACTTCTTGTTTCAATGAAAGCAATTGCTTCAAGTCTCTCAACCACATTATGACAACAAACAACAAAATAGTAATGCCACTTAAATCCACATGTAAACTCAGGATGCAAGAAAAAATGTTTCTTGTGTAAAACTAAAACCGCAAAACTGTACATCAGTAATAGGCACAAGAATGACTACTACCAGAAATGGAGACAAACAAGAACACGACTGTGAAATGCTGTGGATGGTATCAAGTATAACTCCTTGCCGGTACTCCTCAATCCATGTTCGGATGAGACGTGCCACTTACAAAGGACTGAAACTCTGAATGGAAATCAAGACCCACGAAGGCATGATCAATTAAGTAAGGCTGTTTATGGCTTTAAATGGAATGTGTACCAAGAGACTCTGTGGGACCAGGAGTGAAAATGCTGATGTAAAACCAATCAGTACAGTTATTTAGTCAAGTTATTAAATGACTTAACATATTCCCCATCTGAAAAAAAAAAAGAACATTACCCTGGATTGCTTACACCAGCCACTGAATTATTCAGAGAACAACCAAAACTTTTCAATCCAACATTTAAACTGCAGGTTAAAGTATTTTGTAGAGGTGGGATGATGCCACATCACATTTAAAAAAAACATCATAACACACAAGGGCCTATCACCACCATTTAATATTGCCAAAGTAAACAGTAAGCCTGTACAAATTCAAATTGACAGAATGAGTCAAATCAAAAGGAATGCACTTGGAACAAAAAGGTGGAACATGCTACAGTTAACAATGGCACTGGTTATTGAGGAATTGTACAAGATCAAGGCATGCTGTTGGCCCAGAAACCATTACAATGTAAAATTCATACAAAATTGTTAAAAAAAACATCATGATTACTCAGTATATTCCAAGCTGAAATTCATTTTAAGTTAAAACACTCCACTGCGACACTACTGCACAGCACTCCATAATACAGCATTTTAGGTTTACTCCCCCATTTTTAAAATACGATTCTTAAAATTTGTTACAGTTTATGGAGATGTATTTTAACATGGTGTTCTATTAAATTGAAGGCAGCACATCTATGATACTGGAGTGAAAGTTTTACAAATATGCAGTCCTCACATTGCTAGGAAATACAAAGTTGAAAATTAAACAGTGGGAAGTATTGATTTCAATGCCCTGGAAAATGGTAAAAAAAGGTTTAAAATATCAAACAGTGAATACTAAGTAATCCATGCAATTTTAATAAGGCAGAAGAGAAGCCTCATGACAGAGCTGCAACATTTCTTAATGCATACGGTTAAGTTGTAATGTAGAAATCAGTCCAAACCATTTTTAAAATCTCATGAGCACTTAAAACTTTGCCTGAAAATGCAACTCTAATGAAATGTGGACAAGACTCAAAAACATAAAAACAGTTAGTAGCAAGTGGTCCCTTTTGGCAGAGTAAAACTATCTCACCATCAGTGTTCGTTCTCAACATCAGAATCAATTAATGTTTTTTCCTCAACAGTCCGAAATTAACAACGCTGCCTAGGTGAACGGTGTGCTTATTCTCATTATAAACTACTTCCCACACATTAAGTGGACAGAAACATGCAAAGAGCATCCAGAACATCCAAAGTTGCTCCAAGGAGGTTTAAACAAGATTATTCATTACCCACAAATACACTGTGCTGCTACAGAAGAGCTTCCAATACTTTACAGGGGACTTATGGCACAAAATGATCTAATTCATTTGGTGAATCAATGGCACAAGATGCCAAAGGGATGATCACATTTCTTAAGTGAGCAGATGAACAGTGATGAAAGTGCACAGACACTGGAATGGACTTGATAAATGAACTAATCATGTAGTGTTAACAGTGCAAGAGGACATGGCATCTAGAAGGAACAGTTGAAATTATGAACAAGTGAAGGCTAATTGGAACAGTGGTCTGAATATATATATATATAAAACCTAGCGAATGCTGTTTAAAAAATTATTTTCTAACAGTCTACAATATGGTTTGAACCAAATCTCACAGGAGAAAATCCATTTTGGTCACTGTGCATAGGAAAGTGGTTCTCTCTGGCTCAACACTGCAAGTTTAAATGGGCAAAATAAGCCATTTGAACGGAGATTTCTACAACTCCGCTCAAAGGATAGACTTCTTTAAATACTCTCCATCCCTTTGCTAACTACACAGCTAAACTCCTTAGGAAATGTGTCACTTTTTATCCTCGTGTTTTGAAGGAGAAAAAAAACTGTGTGGAATGGTGAAGTCCCGAAGTTCAGAGGAAGATAACATTTTATTTACAGTTTATTCCAATCTGCTTTAACCTCAAATGTTAAGAGTTAAAATAAATCCAAAATGCAGAATTTGGCATTTAAGAATACAAGGATTCTGCATGCAGCATGTCAGTTTCCATTTGGTCCTTCTGTGAGCCTGCAGCTGTCCTTTGCAGATAAAAACAGTGATCATTCTTCAATTTACATGCTTCACTCTGAAGAAACTGTAAATAAAAACAAAAGACAGTTCAATTACAGAGAAAAGGGCAGATAGTCAATAATGCATACTTTGTATTAGCAGTGAAAACAGAATTCCTTTTACACTCTAAATGGAACATTTAAGTTTCAGGTGAGAGCTTTATCATCTTTAAAGGAAAAGGGCAAAACAGGGGAATTTCAAATAGTCCTGTTCGGAACAGCTGTGTGGGAATTGCTAACCATATTTTCGTATCTTGACTTAATCAGATCCTCAACCCAAAATGACTGGGGAACAACTGCACAATTCCATCTTAAGGCTCCGCTGCAAATGCATTTTCAGGCCTGAGCTTTCCAAGTTTCGGGAAGACGGACTGCAGTTTCTGAACTCTTATAATTAGATAATCAGACTTCTTGTCCTTGGTTTCAGATAAGGGTATTTCCGTGTATAAGTGTGTATTAATGAACAGCATGCTTAAGCAGCCAACAAATTCCAACCTGTAAGATGTGTCGGCAGTCTCAGTAGAGACCACACTCTTTCAGGTTGTTTTTGATGATGACATCCGTCACTGCGTCAAACACAAACTGCACATTTTTCGTATCCGTGGCGCAGGTGAAGTGTGTGTAAATCTCCTTGGTGTCCTTCCGTCTGTTGAGATCTTCAAACTGGCACTGAATGTACGCTGCAGCTTCTTCGTACGTGTTGGAACCTGAAAAGAAGTGGAAAGTAAGGTGAGGCAACCGCCACACCTGAAAACACGACAACTGACACCACGTACACACACACAAACACAAGATTCTTCACTCCCCAGCCGTCTGAGCTTCACATTTTCACTGTTCTGGAAGGTTACTTTAAAATTACAGATACTAGGTGCTTTTTCTCTATACTTTTGTACTTCAAATTTAAATATATTATGCAGGATTTGTCTTCCTTTGATTATTCATCTTTTCTGGAAGCCTTTTTCTCATCTGGAAACAGAACAGAAATAAGTCCAGGAAGGATTAACACAAGTACTTTTGCAGTCTAAATATAACTAAGATGGGAGGCTTGGCACAGAACCACCAGCTTCCTATATCAGCATGGTAGGAAAGACTGAAGATTCTCATCTCAGAGTCAGAAAGCACATCATTTAAATGCAGCTCTGAATAAACGCCTCAGGGTATGGAAGATTATACAAAACAGACTGTGCCATTAACCGCATAGTATGTTTTTTAGGATGATCAACAGCTCATAGAACCAAAATAAAATTAGCAGTAAAATAAGTCAAGAGCAGGATGCAATTTAATGAGTTTAAAGATGAACGCTGTTGAGAATCGCACTGTCCTGCCTTCTGAAATCAAATGAACATTCCTGCACTCAGTAAGAGACTGCCTACATTTGCTAACTGTGGCACATAGTGGAGAACTAAGACTGTAGATTTTTTACATAAAGAGTGCATTATATATGTGTACAACAGCACATTATTACGAAGGATCACGTGGTAAATATTAGTGCTAGACGCATTACAGCATTGAAACAACTGATAAACCAGAACGCAATACCAGGCAGGAAGACGACTGGTAATTAACCAAAGCAAATTGAACTTCAACATTCTACACACTGCTCAAAAATAGTAATGAGGCAGCAAAGAATAAGTCATTCACCCTTTAGAACAGAAAATGACTACAGCTTTATGTAATTCAAAATCCCAGGAAAACAGAACATCTCAATTTAGCGTACATGATGCTTTCAGGCTCACAAATACAACAAGCTCATTAGAATTTAATTTCCACACCTGAATGACAAAAGCTTTTATAACCTTTCCACTTAAGCTTTCCCATTATATAATCATTTTTTGTTTTCACTGTGAAATTTGACCACTCCGACAACTGCTCATGTAATTAAACTAATAACCCCCAGAGACCACACGCTATGATCGGTGCAGCTCAGGGCTTGTGTTGTCCCCTCACTTCACAGGCATGCTGATTTATCCCTGCAAGATATAGCCTCGACGGAGCAGCAGTCCGGCCAACCTGGAAACAGTCAATATTGACTTGACAATGAATGGACGTGCAGAAGAGTGAGGTTTATACCCTGGGCATAGAAGCGCTGTAGTGAAATTGCACAATTCCACCAGTTTAGAATTCACTCATTTCTATGTAACAACCCGCAGATAATTAATGATGTAATGAATTAACGTTAATGATCACGGGACTTAATCACACCCACCTGAATACTCAGGGTAACAGATGGTGAGGGGGCTCCTCTTGATCTTCTCCTCAAACAGGTCTTTCTTGTTGAGGAACAGGATAATAGATGTGTCCGTGAACCACTTATTGTTGCAAATACTGTCAAACAGCTTCATGCTCTCATGCATGCGGTTCTGAAAGAAGCACAAATCACAATAAGGCACTACAAAAAAGAAGGAATATTCAAGATAGGCATGTCCACAGGTTACAAATAAGGAAAAATAAAGCCTACTTAATCAGTTCCTTACCGACTATCTTCATTGAATTAAAATCTCCATACTGGTAAACGATTTAAAGAGCCTTCACATTCACAAGATTTCACCTGGTTTTGATTTGCTAGATTGTTGAACATCAAGCAACAAACAAATCAACCTATGGACTTCTACTTTCAAGACAGCTTTCAGAAAGCAATGTTAAAAATCTGAAAACAAATGCAGAGCTGTTGAACTGTGTAGTTAAATATTGGAAGTATAGAAGAAGCTACCCAGCCATATTGTTGAAACTAGTTTCCTTCAAGAAACAGCTTGATGTCTTCTTGGTGTAAATAAGCTATTAACCACAAAAAGGGACAGAAGGGTTACAGGAGTCTTCTCTTGTTTGTAAGCTTTCATATGAGAACCCCTTTTCACATTTTTGCAATCCTTCTCACCATCTCTTCATCCTCTGCGAGAACGAGGTCATAGTCGCTGAGCGCCACACAAAATATTATGGCTGTAACACCTTCAAAGCAGTGAATCCACTTCTTTCGCTCTGATCGCTGACCACCCACATCAAACATCCTGAGAAAAGAACAAGACACCATTCCACTAAATGCTGCACGTGTATCTAATAAAAAGAACCTGAACAGGCATTAAAGGGGTGGGCATTAAATAAGATGCATTTGTAATTAAAAAAGCACCAAAAGAACAAAACTATTTTACTTCATTCTTATACAACTTGTCTTTTCCAAACTATTACCTTAAAATGTCAGATTTTTCTAAGTCACAGGCAAGCTCAAGCTCAGAGCTTTAGCAGTTATTACCTCTGACATGTATGCACAATTTTTTAAGATCATAATGCCAAAAGTGTTTCACTTAAATCAACACTGAGGAAAGCATAACAGCATAAGAACGTGCAGTGGAAAGCGATTTTAAACTAATACCAAGATATTCAGTTCTAGCCTAACAACCACATACATTCTGCCTTAAATCCTAGGGAATGTCCTCAAGGCACTGCTTTCGTCTGTTTAAACTCATGTCCTAGACCAATTCTAAATATTTACTTTAAACACAAAACAAACCCATTTTGTTTATCCTTTTGAGAGATGCATGCTTCACACCTATTCCATCCACTACGGAACACAGAACACTAGCAGAAACCCTGGGCTGGTAATCAAGGCATATTGGGGGAACCATGGGGACAAAGTAAAAGGTTTTTCACAACTTATTTGCTCTTCAATATTCAGATCTGCTGTAGTGTGACGCTTCCTGTCGCTAACATTCCTTTACAAACGACACTGTGGCTTTCTCTTTAAGATCAGGGCATTCGAGAGGTTAGCTGTGCTGGATGCACAAGAACACAAGGCATTAATCAAGGCACTGCCAAGGTTCTGTGGACGGCATGTTCTGTTTTTAACTCCTTAACTGAAGACGTTTTCTTAGCGTTTGTTCTACTATGTGCCTGCTGGTGTCGCACCAAAGCTGGGACAGTTGTTGCCATCACAGCATTTTTCAGCCCTGGTTTAGTCAGGAGAAAAATTGCATGAACATTTAATCAAGGCATTAAATTCCTTTCTCTCCTCGGTGTCCTAAGGCTTAATCCATAATAACCTCTACTCACCTCAAAGAGAATTCATTCTGAAAATACCTATTACAGGGCATCAGGATCAGTCCTTTCAATTTACAAAGACTAAAAGGCCCCGATATTTTGAATATTTCATTACCCTCATACAAAATATGACTCAATTACTCACTTGAAATAGAGGTCCTTGAAGGTGAAGTGAGTCTCCACTATGCCGGTGGTCTTCACCCGGGTACGGAGCACATCTTGCTGTGTTGGGATGTAGTTTGGCTGCGATATCCTGTCCAGGTCATTGAGGTAACTGCAAGTGTGGCCAACATGACTGGGTAAGACTTGAACCCTTGATTCTTTCATGAGATAAAAACTGCCCCAGTGTAAATTACAAGCCAAGAAAGGTCCAGCTCAAATGTTATTACACCAAGGGACATGAAAATGAAAGCACTTTTGCAAAATCATTAATGAACACAATCTAGTTAACGTAATAACATAATATAATGAATTTCATGAACAGGTGAAGAGATATTGGAAAGCCTGAGCTAGATTAAGCATCTCAGTGATAAAACCGGGAAACCTTTAGTAAGTGAAAGGGAAATAACTGTTGTATTAAAATTTTACCCATGCGCTCATTACAAGCCCTGGGTCAGCAAGAAAGATGTAAATTGCATTACATAGCAGCACAGAAGAGGAACTAAATCACTTAAAACTGCTAAGGCCAAACAGGAATTCATCAATTATACTTAAAAGAAACAAAAATCCTTTATGTAGATATTTTACAAAATTCTTCCAGCAAGTACTCAAGTCCAGGATTGTACCTGCTTACAGAAGCTTTCTAGCCATATTGCTAAAAGGTACACCCAGGCTTCCTTTAAGAAGTGGTTGGCTTGAAACTTGAAATACTTCCTAGCAACTAAATGGCCATATCTCATTTCTGTTACTAAGAAAAGCCAGTGGTGTACATTAAGGAGAAAAATTGCTGAGGTCAAGTTTACATACATCAGATAAGTACTATTTTTCTGAAATCTCCAATTTTCTGGTAAGGCTAACCACACTGAACTTGCACACTTCTGATTCAATTTTCCTGACTTAAAAAAAAAGAAATACCCTTTGACAGCAATATATGAGAAATAAAGGAACAAAAGGGCAGTTCAGTTCACAGTCTTAAACAATAAGGATAAATATGAACTAGAAGCTCTATAAAGGAAGGTGTTTTTATCCTTTAACTTTAAAGTTCCCTTTGGACACAAGGTCCTAAAGCATGTTTCAAAAACTCTAGATTTTTGCAAGTGTCCCACTGTTCATTGTGAATACATTTTTGCAAGCAGTAGGGCAGCATTAGTTCCAAACATTTTGCTGTATAGGAGGGAGAGCTTGTAATCAATTTAAAAAAATTAAAGCTAAAAAAGTTCTGTGCAACCTAAATTTAGAAATTATGCCAAAATTATACATCACAAACCAGCACAAAAAACATTGGAACTTCTACAATTTCACACTCAGCATTTTGCCCACATGGCAGAGAAGAACCAGATGCTTACTGCCTCACCCTGATATGCCACATGGAGAGCATCCCCTGCAAGCGCCAAGCTCTGAGCCTCAAAACTGCACCGTTTAGAACAGGCTATACAGGACACTGCTCTCAACTTGCCAGCTGCCAAGGTCAAATATTAACTGCAAGCTGCTTAGAGACGATCACTGCCTGAACAAGTCAAGACTGAGGAAGCAGTGGTTCAGCAACTATGATGTGAGAAACTCCCCTCCTACCCCCTGTCACATACTTCGCCAATAGGGACAATACCGCTCGGAGAGAACGGTGTAAATTAACAATGTTAATGAAGCCCACGGACAAAGGAGAGGATCTCTTACTATGAGGCAGAGTCATTGAGCTGATATTCTCTGGATCTGCTGAAACAGGTCTGGACACCACCATCCTTCCATAGTCTCCTGATCACACCAGCCAGCTCCGCAGTCATTATCCCCTCCTCCGCTGTTCCTGCCAGCACAAACAACTGACGGGCATCGTCCTGAAATAAACATACAATGTTTACATACAAAGCTTCTCTCCTTGTCCGTGTGTCTGTGTGCCTCATGGAGAGCAAGTTTCTTCCTAATGCAAGAAATTGTATATGGCTTATGTGCTTCAGCCACAGATAACAGGGGTTAACTGTGCGTTAGAAAAGGAACAAGTAATAGGTTTATTCCATGCTGAAAAAAACAAAAGAGAAAACAACGTTTCAGCTGTGGAGCCTTCTTCAGGTGTCGCACCACACCTGAAGAAGGCTCCACGGCCGAAACGTGTTTTCTCTCTTCTTTTTTTCAGCATGGAGTAAACCTATCACTTGTTCCTTTGCAGCCTACGCATGCTGACGCAGCTACCCACCTGAACTATTAGAAAAGGAAAAGCAGTAACCTCCCCAGAGAATTCACAAAAATATGCATTTACAGTAAAAACATGTAAGCAAAGAAACCTCACCTAAATAAACCAAAACATCTTAGCATGGGTTTAATGTATGACCAGAACACAGCACACTCCACTAGATCAAACACCAAGAAGCCAAAGCCTACAGCAGTTCAATAAAAGGGAGTGCTGAAAGCCCAAACTGAGCAGCAGGTCAAGAGTAGAAAAAGGTCCTGATGGCACGTCCCTGTGCCTCCTCAAAACAGAAGTTAAGAAAAACAAAAAAGCTTTGCTTTCAAATTTATTCTTTAGAAAACAGTGAAGACCTGGTCACATTAGTTCTAAGTCTGGGCTCTTTTAGACTAAAAACCGCCGATTCTGAAAACAAAAATCAGCATTTGTTCAGAAACGTATACAAAACCATGAAAACAGTCTAATTCTACAATGGAAAGTGCTGAAAACCTCACTTTCAGATAAATAGCTGCATCTGGTGCGATTCTAATTAAGAATTCAAAAGCTCTGCTGTCAACACAAAATAAGAATAAACTCATACTTCCATGCATTTAAATGGCTACTCAGTCTTCCGAAAACAAGCCCGGTACACTAAAAACAGTTTTGTACAGAATCAGAAATACAAAAGATTAGATTGTACCCAGTGAATGTAAAGCCATTCAACAATACTGCATAGCTAATTGGACGCAATATTTTCAGAACACAATACTAGCACTTGGATGAAAACTACACAACCTACATGGCCCAAGAGATTTTTCTCTGTTCCCTGCAAGGAAAGAAAGGCTCATAAGCATGCATATCACAATTTGAGATGAATAAAATATCACACTGCAGCCTGACCCAGATCAAAGGGGCTGAAAAGGCAGCTTTTCAGAGTTTCTCTTTATTCACTGATCTGAAGAAAGTGCCTCTGCTCAGCAGGCATAGTGTATAGAAAGGATAGCACAAACTGGCAGACCTGTCCAGCTTTCATTCAAGTAAGCCTTCCAGTGGCAAAATGTAAACAAAGCCTGCTGGTCCCCACGGACTCCTTCCTCATCTGATTGTAAGGCCCACATCTGCAAAGGCTGTGCAGAGTGAGGAAGAGCTGGACTAGTACCAGTTCAGATTCCCAGAGTACATATGCAGAACACACCAGGCCTTTGAAAAGTACATATTAAACTAAGATGTATCCCAGCTAGAAAACAAGGCATGTGGCAACGACTAGGAACATCTAATTTTTTTTATCAAATGGCTCAGAAACTACTATTAGGCACCATTAAATGTATTATTTATATTTTGAACCTGAAAATTACCAGGTGCATAAATTGACCCCCCCTCCCCTTGTAGCCCAAGCTCCAGGAGCAAGTGTCTCTTCAAGCACTTCCCCCCTCACTCTACTAGAAGTCATCTACTTCCGTTACTGCAATGACCAATGCCTTCTGAGCTAGAAAATCCCCTGGGATTTTCCCCTCTGTTTTTAGTTCTTCTGCCTACCATGGCAGGAATGCTTGAGATTTCATATCCACCAGTTTGTAACATGTAAACGCATTAAGATCTAACTGAGCAGAAGCAATCCTAACATTTCTCTTTTCATATGCAATTCACTTTGTGTGTGTTAATTTGTGAACCATGGGAAGATTTTAAATATCTTCCCTTCCATTTTAAATCACTCTACTACTCATTACCAGAAATATCTGCCCCTTTGCCATCATGACATACAGGCCATGAATGTTGTTGTACAGTACAACCTGCACTGATATGCTCAACACATCAACCACCAAACTGCAATTAGTTACGTCATGCTGAGTCTTATTAACTCATTAAGATGGAATAGTCCTCATCACCACACTTACCGCTCTAGCAGGGTCTCCGAAGTCGATCTTTAGCCTCCCCATGGCTCTGATTATGGCAATGATAGACTGGATGGTGTTGCTGTACACAACCACTTTGTATTGCTTGCACTCCTCCTCCGAATAACCATCCTCGTGAATAATTCTGAGGAACAGAGTTATGATGAGCAAGCCACATTGTCACAACATTATATCTTTATTACTGTCTTCCCTGAGGAAACTGGGAGATGTGCGGACATGTTCTTTAAGAACACTTAACTCACCCAGGTCTTTTTAAAACAGTGACACTACCACAGGATGTTTAGCTTTTAAGAATTTTTTAGGAGAGGCAGAATACTTTAACAAGACTGTGTTTGGACAGTTTTACAGTGCATTCAAACTATATGCATATTTACACAATATAAAGCTTTTAGTTAATTAACTTACTTCATCTGCTTTACTATTGTGCTTTTCCCAGACTCTCCAGCTCCTGTAAACAAGAAAAAAAAGTCAATCTTGGAAGAAACAGGTTTTAATGGAAATACAACAGTCACATGAAAAGTGTTTGAGTTGCCATTCTGTCTTTTATACCAAATACACCAATAGTCACATCCTGAAGAACCACACCAATCCAAGAAGGGACCTGGATGCTGCCAAGGAACGTTTTGAACTCAAGCAGCACCAACATCCATATTCTCTTCAAATTAAGCGAAGGTTATGCTGAAGAACAGCAGCAAAAAAAAGTCGTTTCTAGACATGTTTGTCCAAGTGCCTCATTATCAACCTGCCTCATGCCAGTACAACCATACTCAGATCAGCACTTTAAGGTCACAGGCTCACTTTTGGCAAGTTCACCTAAAGGTGCCACATTGCCTAAAAGCTAAATAAACACTGAACAAAAATAGAGGTTTTATTTCAAAACAAACCAAACTGCTCAACTTCATTTTCTTTTTTTTCTCTTAAAAGGAAAAATCTTTTTGCAGCAAGGAAAAAAGTGGACATCCTACTGTAAATATACCGTAAAACTCAAATGTTTATTTGAAAGTTTGCTTCATTCTATCAAGATGACTTTTTTCTAAAGTAAAAAAAACAGATGGCAGCACATCCAGGTCAGCATATAGACTTGACAGATGTGCGCCATTAGAGTTTTTCCAAAGCTGAAGTGTTTTTTGGGTGGGTGAGGGATTGGGTCTGCACTCCGTCAGCAGATTGTGCCTCAGCTGTCCCTCTTTCAAGAGCATATTTCATCATGCGCACCCAAGGACATGAAAACAAATCGGAAAATAGACCTATGGCTCAATCTTAGAACGTGCTGCAGTAAATGTAAAAAAACATAACCATTGAAAAAATACAGACTGCAAGGTGATGGCTGTACCTTTGGCATCAAGGGACTTTACAATAAAACAAAAGAGGGGTATATACAAATAAAGTAAATTAAACAAATCTTCTCGTCAGCTTATACTTTAAAAAGTAATACAGACTGGGAGATCATTCCATTCATTGTCAAAACAGTGTAAAACCTGAAGCAGACAAGTCACAGCATTTACTTTGCTATACTGTACATTTCAATTTGATTTTAAAAGCATATACACCTGTACCGTTGATATTAAAATCAGTTTTCCATTCTCATGGAATAGACTACTGCACACATAGGTCTGCGGTGAGATGCCCAGAAAAGTCCCCTGACATCCCCAGCAAGATGCTTCAGGTCTGACTGCACTACGGCAGCAAAGTACCAAACCCTCAGGTGAGCTTCTGACAGCAGAGGGACAGATTCATCCCACTACCTTGCCAAGGATCAATTAGTCCCCCCGTTTCCAAAACAAATCCAATTGTCAATGTTATCAGTGTTACACACTTCAATCAACAAATCAATACTCTGTGTTAAACCAATTAAGTTGTGCTTGCCTTTATACTTTTGGTGGATATTCCGTGATACTTTAGGCATAAATGTTGCTTTCTTGCCCAGAGCCCTAGTACAAAATACTTTAAAGAGCAGAATTTGTTAGAAATAATGGCTCAAAGATGCTGCCAAGATGACTGATCAATGTTATTGAAGATGCAAGAGGACACCCCAGGGCAGCTCATGCAGGCCCTGATGCCATGAACTATGAATGTCTATACAAAGCGGAACGAATAACAAAAGGAACTTTTTAGCATTTACTGACAGTATGTGTGTTAGTGCTTCTGAGGTACCTGATTTATGTACTGAGCCACTGTCACAGATCCAGTACAGCAACAGTCCAGTTCAAAAATGACAAAGCCAAAAAGAAATGCAACATTTTCTGGAATGAGAATACTATAGTTATAGCTTATGTACTTTCACAAAAAGTTGTAAATTTGTTTTAAGCCCTCTGACCAGCAATACAGCTTGAGCAGTGAGGCATTGCAACTTGCCAATCACACAAAAGCTCGTGAGATCCACTTTTACCCAATGAGGTCTAGGTGGAACAATGCCTGATCAGGTCCTTTAAAAAGGCCTTAATTCAAAGCTTATGGCACTGCAAGAAAAAGGCCACATTTAGTCAGTTGTCTGTGCATTCTATAATGCCTGGAATGCCACCAGGAGCAAAGGAGAGAGCACTCTATTTTTCCTAGATCTATCACAAAAGACTCCCAGAGTCAAACATTCATGGCCACAAAAATGATTTCAACATTCTGTACAATTTGAAGGCAAATGCTACAATTCACAAACCACATACGGCTTAAGCAAACTGAAAATATGCAAATACAGTAAAACCTTGCTTAACACAGGGGATGTATTCCAGAGAAACTTGCTGTGTGGAATCAATGCTAGCAGAGGCAATTACAGCATTGGTTCAATGGTGAGGTTCCCAGGAGTGCCATTTCTAGCATTTGAGCAAAGTAGGAAGGCTTCACTGGGTTATTGTTAGCTGCAGTGCTGATATTTTGACCACAGAATGTAATTAACAATCCATTTTAGATAGGAGGAAATTTATTTCTGAATAGTTACAGTAGAAATACATCAAATTTGGCTTTGGCTCTGATTAAACATTCAGTCAAAGCTTATGTAGATTAACACAAGCTCTGACAAAGTCCGCCTTCACTTCAACTTCACTACAGTGGGAGACTGATGGGGGGGACCTACATCTGCCAGAATGTGCCAGGTTTTGGCTCACAGGAATATTAACAGGCAAGATCACAATAGACGTCTGCATGTAGAGAAGCAGGAGATGGATTAGAGGAGGCTCAGGCTGCACTGTAAACATACACATCCTGCCACTCTCGCTGGTTGACTATACCTCCCAGTGCATACGCTCAGCCTGGCATGGCCTGTCTCAATATTAGACATTCTGCTTTTTTACAGGTATATTTGGTGTAAATTAAGTGCCAGGACAAAGTACTAGAGCAAGCCAGCGCTAAATGAATTATTATAGTACCACAAGACACTTACACACAGCGATACCACACATGGGACTCAGATTCTTCTTCACTTGGATAGGAAGCTTTCACAGAACCCCAAACAGGCAGAGAGAGGAAAAGACAGCTGAGAAACACGAGGTTTAAACGTGGGTACAGGTAGAGTACTACCCAAATGAAATAAAAATGAGAAAATAACGAGATGAGGTCCTAATTTGGTCTATAGAGTATGGTCAAGTTCATGTCATCCACCTCCCAGACCTATGCAGATTAGGGTTGACTGGCTGTTCTAAACTATTCCTTTACCATGTGGGAAGGGAGGGATTTTTCCACAGTACAGCCTATGACTGCCGAACAACGGAAACCAAACTGCGAGCTGGATGGGGTGAAAGGCCTCCTTTTATCTTATTGTTCCAATGTGTTTAATTAGCCATTACCACACTCTCCATGCCAAAAGGCTGATACAGTGGGAGCACCACCGCAGTGGATTCTCTAAGTGATAGAAACAGGAGGACAATAAAGTTCAAGCACAAAAGCAAAGCTGTTATGGCAATTTAAGACCAAAAAGGCTGAGGGGCACTGCTGCTTCAAGTGACACAACAAGATCAAACATGAAAGCCATTACTGCAGCAGGGGCCTGGAAATTCACCAGCTGGTTCAAACACTTGAAGTGTTTCACACCGGTTGTCCCAGAGCAGAGTGTACCAAAGAAGGTTCTTGTTCTGCCACTTCCTAACCAGAAATGAAAAACGTAATGAGAAAATGCCTAGAAACCACTATTTTAAATGTGCAAGCTTATGTTATCAGTTTATAGAATAAAGTATCTATATTTCCACATTAAAACACCATGATCCTTACCACGAATACTTGCTTTGGAAGAAAAATGCACAATCAGGAACATAGGATTAACCACAAACACTACAGCTTTTGTTCTACTGTTTCCCACACACTCCCTTCAATCAGGGAGAGAAAAAGATCAAGGTCTACTTCAAGAGCTTTCTACCGCAAAGGCTGTGAAGGAAGGAAAAGAGTCAATAAGGATAAATAAGCTCTTCTTCTAAGAGTTGGAGCTGACATTCCGTCTTAAAAAAACTGCTCACATAAGTATTAAAACAATTCTAAGACGTGAAAGACACAAACATCATGCTACTCAGATTTACAGCACATCGCTTGCTGATAAGACTGACAATCTGGGAGTCTCGAAAAAAGATCAAATACAATGACCACCCCTTCTTTCTTCAGAAACCCTGAAGCAGTATGTGAAGGGGTTATTATTAGAGCCAGCTGTTTGGAACAGCACAGCCACAATAATGGAATCAGCGACCATGCACATATTAATGCTGATGGAGCTGGCTGTCTCAAGGGTCTAGTGCTAGCCCTTTGTGGCTTGGCTAACAGTTGAATTCATTCGAAAAACAAAACTAAATCCCCAATAGACTAGGGGCATAAGCGGCAAGTGGCTAAACTCGGAGGTTCTATAGATGTGGTCTTCTGTAGTTTTATTATGGAAAATGTACGGGGATCAATCTTTTAGAAATGTCAAGTATATTTCTTTTTTGAGGAATATAAAATTACATTCGCATCCACTCGTGTAGAATAATCCTTTTGGTATTTGATCACCCCCCTAGCTCACTTAATTGTATGTGCCATGCATGTGATGGCATGAATGGAAAAGTACCACCTCATTCTGTCAGCTCAGTTTAACTAATAATTCCTGTTTTTTACACTACTCTTACTTTATACAGTAAGTGGGAGAACAAACATCCTTTCAAGCAAAACTGAATTTTTTATTTTATTCCCAAATGGCTACCTCAGAATCCCCTGTAGCGCTGAAAGACAGTGGCCCCATGGCTCAGAAAAGCAGCGCTCCAAAGAACACAATGGGCAGAACAGTGCAGCTGCTCCAGTGTGAGAACTGCTGTCGTCAGGGGCGGATTAGAGAACACAAAGAGAGGAACCAGGCATCCAGGATTGTAGGAGACATGGAGACAATACAATTAGTCTACTGACAAAAAATCTAAATAGGAAACTTGTAACCAAGAAAAACAGATGATGGGTTCAAGCCTTTTGGAATCAAGTCCCTCACCAGTTTGAACTGTACTAGGGTTTTGCCAAGAGTATTTTGCTGTTAACAACTGAATAAATCCTTTGGCATGTATGAGAAACCCAAGATTACATATACGTTTCAGTCATGACTTCCCAAATCTATTTTAGGTAAAACAAAACAGCAAGTACTGAGGTTTCCAGCTATGCAAAGTTTTGTGGCTTGCAAGATCTGCTTTTTTATCTAAATGAAACCCCATCCTATGGCTGACACTAACCCATAGTGTAGCAGCATCTGGAGCTCAGGTTCTCAGCCAGCTGCTTTCAGAATACTGCCAGCAGGGCAAGTAGATGCTAGAGGTTTTAAAGCATGCAGCATCTCTACAACAGGGCATGCCCAAATCAAAGACATCACGTAATTAACCTTTTTGGAACCTCCATCATTCAAGTTTAAAACGCTCATCAGAATAAACCTTCTTTGGAAATGGTGTTTTTTATTGGAATGGTCTATTTCAACTTCTTCCCCACAATTCCTGACAGAAGACCTTCACTCTTCCAGTCTTTAATATTCAAAATATAGTTCAGTGACTCAAATTCAGTATTCTCTGCAATCAGAAGAAGGCAGATGAAGTTCAATGAGCACTACCTAGCACAAAGTGGTGTTTTAGATTGGGAGAGCATTGATGCTGTCTCATCTGCAAACTTGCCTACAGAGTTTATGTAACTTGAATTAATGCCCATCACCTTCACTTTATTTGTGCTTATAATACTTTCTTCCTGAAATAAAACCCAAGGGGGGTTTAATGATGCAATACAATTGTGTTGTAATAAAAGGTTCACTCTGAGGTTCAATATTTAAGACTTGCATGCCTGTAAGCTTTATACGAGGCATGGACATTATGAGGTTTTCCAAAGCTCCAAATTGTGACATACTGGCTATTTAAGCACAGTACTCAGGAAAGGAAACAGATCAGACAATGCACTGCTTGAAACATTAACACTTGCACTCAAAAGAAAAATGTTTGCATACTGGATGATTTGTGCAGACTAATGCTGCACTAAAACTAACACCATTTTAGCTTCCAGCAGACTTCTACTGAAATTGACATTTCTGTTCTACTACACAGATCACTATCACCGTTTCACCAGAAAGGTCCCTGTGAACTATCTTCAAAATCACAGCAAAGCAAAATTCAGTCAGCACATACCTGTATCTATAAAAGTAAATCCAAGGATTACATCAGGTATGGGTTTTTATACACAAACGATGGCAAGGAAGGGTCAACATCACTGGGTTTCCCCAAAAGGAACCTTTACAACAGCCCTATAGCAAGCCATAAGTTCATGAATCCTCTAAATCTCACCTGCCACATCTTCTGTATTCCCAATTACAATTTACTTTGTTGTTAGAAAAAAAGAATTCTACCAAGACTGCACCCAGGACTGAGCAATCTCCTGCACAATGTCATCCCTTTGGCCCCGTTTGTAGACTTGATAGAGTCCGATATGTACATACACAGCAACCACATTTCTCTTTGGCAGTCTGAAGACTCATATAGGACAGGACTTTTGTTACCCAGCATTTCTTTGCTCTATAGCGCTTGGTTTAACTATAAATTTTAAAATGGCTTCTTTTTCATTCCTTGAGTTGCATTAAACTACTATGGGATCCACCACTTGTCATTAATGGCCACACTGTAGAGAGAGTGGACTCCCAAGTTTCTTATCATAAGAAAGAAGTTTTCTTATCATACCACTCACTGAAGCAGGAAGTTACCACCAGCCTCATCATGAAGAAAGCCCATCAAAAGTTGTACTCCCTCTGAGTCCATCAGGAAGCAATAACACTTCTATAGAACTGTGATTTCGAGTGTGGTCACCTTCTCGATAACAGTGTGGTACAACAATACAACTGTCCAGGAGAGGAAAAGCTGGAAAGAGTCATGCACACAGCCTCCAAGATCACTGAACGCGATTTTCCCTCTGCTGCCTCTATTTACGACAGCCGCATCAAACGGAAAGCTTAGAAGATGCCCACAGACCCCTTCCATCCTGCCAACTCCTTTTGTAAACTTCTCCCTTCGGGGAGAATACGTTCCAAAGCATCAAATGTAATAGTGCTCGCTTCTGAAATAGCACCTATTTAGACGTAAGGTACCTTAATATATTGTATGTATAAGTGTGTTTTTTTTTTTGCTTTTACCCAACCTTCACTAGAGAAAAATACAATCAGCTTTGCTGACATGGCAATAAAGTACTGAATTGAAGAAAGACTGGATGGGACACAACAGCATACGCTACTGAAAGACTGCAAACCGCTACTTTCTCATCTGTCCTCTTGTACTGGTAACAGGAAAAGTACAGTCTCTTGCACCACAAGCATGGTAAAAGCCCAGAGAGCAATCAGGAAAGGACCACCAGAAGCTTGCAGCAACAGCCTGCTGAGAGCGGAGAGTGCCAGACAGGCAGCTCATGCATGATGCAGAGGGAACAAGTCTCCAGCTCCAGCAGATCTTTCATGACCATTAGGAAGAAAGCCACCAAGCGCTTTCAAAAGTACAGGGATTAAGCAATTTAAAACTAATTAAGTCTCTTACATTAGCTTTCGCTGATCTTTGTAGGTAATGTGCTAGAAAGGCCTAACTTGATAAAATACCAAAAAGCAATGAAAGGAGGGGAAATAGTTATCTTAATTTATTTCCCCCCCTCTTTTCTATATAATAACTACTGTAAGGCTGCAGAACAGAGGTCTAGACATGTTTTGTTACACTTCGACAACATATCTAGAGTGCCTTATACTCCTATAAGCCCAGGTACAGTACACTAGGGAGAAAGTATTATGAATCAGAATGTATTTTTACTGCAGAGGACTGTTTCCAAAGACTACACACTTCAGTGTCTACAGGCGTTCTGTATTGCAGGTCTCCGAGTGTCAAAATTCAAAGTTTTCCATAAAGCTTTGATCTAATCTGAGAAGCTGCCAATGCCACAGGTTCTCCCGATACAGCAGCCATGCAAATGCAGTATACTGTATCTGTTTGCACTGGCACCAGGCCTGAAATAAAACAAATTAGAGCACACTGAAAGACGCTCTATCAGCTAGCATGACCACAAAGTGGAATGTTAATGACATCATAGGACACAGAGACCACTGGTGGTTCGACAATTCCCCTCAGCTTGACACTCACGTAACAGTAATAATGGTTGAATGTTTTCCAAGGCTTTATCAGAAAGCTGCTCCTTCTGGGAGTCTGACAGCTCTGCAGAACAGCATCAGGGGAACAACACAAGAGCTGAGTCCACTTTAAAGAGCTTGAGTGAAATGCTCAACTACCAGGACAGCCATATCCCCCTAAGCCTGCATTTTAATAATTAACAGAAGCGGATTGGGTGATCTAGTAACTTCATTTTATCTTTTAATCCAGAAGAGGTTCTGAAGCCTATTAAAGTCACACTACTGTTGCTTTATAGTGCCTGTCAAGCTGTGGGCAGTTGGGTGTCCTAAAAAAAACTGGGTTTCGCTTCCCAACAGCTGTACAAACGCCGGGTAAAGTGCTTACAGAGCGAAGGCAAATTGATTTACTGTCAACAACGCCGGCTGTGTGAACTGAATATAAAAGCATGGCTCTCCCATCTACTGTAGTTTCACTCCATCTTTTTTTCTAAGTCTCAGTTTTCTGTTTGTGTTATTTCGTTGTGTGGGGCAGTAAAGAAACGTATGGTCAATAAGCAGCACCAGAGACTTGGACCTCTTCCCCGTGCCGAGGAATGTTTTAAAGCCCAGTTCGCTATGAAGACGGAAGGCTTTCATTACCGTCCTGAGTTCACATTCCACCACACCACGAGTCTCACAGACCTGGAACTGCCTCTGAAACTCGCTGAGGGGATAACTCGCTAGACTGTCTTACCGTGATCAAAAGTTCAAACAATGACCGAGCAAACACGTTCTGATTTGAAATCACATACAAGACAGAGCATCTTAAATGACCAGCTATTGCGCATTACGCTCTCCGGGCAGTTAAAAACAAGCCTCGTTTTATAAAATATGGAAAATCAGTTTCTATATTTTCTGGATGCTAGTGACATTCAAAGGACAGTCTGAACAGAGTTTGGCAAGAAGACATTTAAATGTCACGACAGAGGAGGCAGGGTGGACCGCAGGGGTCAGCGCGGACACGGTCACTCGGCAGACCTGTGCCGCCCGTGAAACATTTTCTCCAACTTTTCTCTAACCCTCCGTTCCCAGCGCTGCTCCGCGGAAGCAGATGAGAGACAACGGAGCACTCTTCCACAAGCACAAGTTCAGATAACAGCCCCGAGATCGGCAACGGAGACCGAGCGGGGACGCGATCTGTCCGAGACAGAGACGAGCGATCACGGCCACCGATTCCCCCTGCCCGGGTTTCCAAGACCGGTCATTCGGAGACGGGCTTACCCAGCAGGAGCAACTTCACCTCCCGGGCGGCCTTCTCCCCGTCCTCCCGCAAGTTGCGGTCGATCATCTTGCTCCTCTCCACCGCGGCTTTGTCCTCGGCGCTGAGCGTGCACCCCATCTCCGTAGCCCCAGATTCCCAAGACCCCAAAAAATTAGCGAGTGACGGGGGAGGGGGGTGGGAAAACACTCTCTCCCAAGACAACGGCTGAGGGATTGCCGGGCTTGGACAGAAAAAAGATTAATGAAGAGCAGTCGGAGGGTGGGGTGGGGGGTAAAAAGGCGTTGGTCACCGACTCTCTCACATGGGAAAGCAAGCAGCGAATGTTACAAAACCGAGATGAAAACAGACGAACACCCTAATGACGGTAACTCGAGTCCCGAAATAAAATAACGGGCAAAATTAAAGGCCTGATCCCGTGATGTCCTCGCATACCTTCAGTGTTTCGCCGAGAAGCAGGCGTTGCCCTCTCCAATGCTTTCACACGCTGAGCATTGGCTAAAAAGAAAAAAAACTCAAAAACAAAATCGGAAAATAAAATGCAGCCCTCCCGATAACACGAGAAACTAACAGCGTTATAGTATCTTCCTTCTGATTAAAAAACAGTAATCCATCGGTGTCTCACACTTTTCTCCCTTATTAAATTAATGTTTTAAATTACTGGTGTGGCTGTCTCGCGCCGTTTCCGTTGCTCGTCGGGGAGAGAGAGAGAGGAAAAAAAATCAAATTGTATGCAAATGAGGGCAGTCACTGCACGGGAAGCGGAAATGAGCGAGCGGGGCGCAGGGGTGATGGGAAATGTAGTTTGTAGGGATATGCCAATAGTCGCTGAAAACCGCACAATATTCTAAAAAAAAAAAATGTACATTCCTCGGAAAACGTCTTAATCTTAATTAAGAAAGTCATTCAAAAATTTTAGATTAAAAAAATCACAAAGCTGCCTCATACCAATTAAGTTAATCTTCAATCGTTTGCCTAATTTAGGTATTGCAGTGAATTTATAAAGAAGTGTTGCAAAAGCAGGGTTAGCACAACACCAGTAGACGATTTGGAAAGTATACTGCGGTAGAAAATTACTCTTATCATATACCTAGTCTTTTAATACACTACGGATTTCTGATATTAACTTTTTATGAAATACCTTCTTTTACTGCGCCACCGTTTAAAAGCAAGACATTTCCTTCCCATTTCAGAGGAAATCTTAAAATGCTGGACAAAAATTTAAAAAAATCCTTTATTTCTTCTGTATTTCTTTTGTCTGGTTTCTGATTTCCTATAATTCTCCTTGGGGCGATGCTAAAATGCTTAACGCACGTTGAAAATGACATGGTTGGATTTGTCTCTGCTTTCTTTAAATCATTTTCATCTTAATTTTTCCCCCCCCACTTTTAACACAATACTCTGCTCCTATGATTACTACTGCCGCCAACACTAATACCATAATAGTGTTAGTCGATTCTACATTTGTTTAAACGTATCAATGAACACTTTTCGTCTTCTTGTTCCTGCGACTCTGTATTCTGCCAGAATCCCTCGGTGCGAATTCGTCTGAAGTACTGGAGCGCCGTCTTGTGGACCGACGGAGAAAGCGCAGAGGAGCTCTCGGGCCAGTGATTAAATATAGCATGAGTGTACTGATCAGATACACTCATACACACACACAAAACCATTCTGACCGTATATTATCAGCTTGTTGTTAACAGTTACTCTTAACGTGCCTATACCCGTTTATCTACTGTTAATATTTTTAACTTCCTGCATTTTACCTAGTTTTCCCTCTATGCGCGTCATGAATGTTCTGCAGAAGATCGTGGGATACTTTAATAAACGTATACTCTTTGGTGTGCTCTTTCCTCTTCCTGATCAAACACCCCGCACTGCCCTATGTCAATCTGGACCTGTGCTTCCTCTGAACCGCATCCCTCCGCACATATCCAATGAAACCACGCCACTCCTCCCGCCTTGCAGTTTTTATAGGTGCGTCTTAATGAGCATTCAGTTAAGTCTCGTAGCCGGGGGCAGCGGAATAGTTAGTGACCAATTAAAGCAATGCATTAAGAAATTGAATGGTCTGGAATGTAATCCCAGAGTCCCCTTTGTTACTGCACTAACGACATATACTCCTTGTTTTAGAACAAGGGTCTCACAGTCATTTCCTGGAGGGTCTTCTGGATTACAGAGTTGGTCCAATTAATTAATTAGCCGCGTAATTGTCATACCTTTAACCAAGGTCCGAGGTGAAATATAGCTAACTGTACCTTTAATGAAGAGAATGTCTTGTGCAATCACCTGTTAAAAGACCCACAGAATATATGACATATGTCAGATTTAGAAAATAATTGGGTAATGGTTTAATTGGGTGTTCGGGTTAGATCAACAACCAGAAGAAAAGAGGCCCTCCACGATCTGGATCGGAGAGCCCGCTCTAGAGTATTGCCTCTGTAGTTTTCTTTTCAAAGAGGTTGAAACATATCAGTTGCACGCGTGCTTTGTTATTTCAATCTGTTTATGAATCCAGAGAGAGGTTTGACGCGTGGGGTCCTTCCTCTTTCTCAATGATGTCCCATCATTTAAAAATCGGTCAGGGGGGAGCGGAAACGACACGAAAATGTCCTTTGTGTGTCGTTTACCTACAGTGTGTGAATTAGGTACGCTGGTGAAAACTCTAGCCTCCGGCAAAACTACAGCGCAGATGGGGCAGTTAAAGACACGGGCTGAGGCCGGCCGGTGTGAAGGGCGCGTTCAAGGCGCCGGGATGGAAGATGAGGCTGCGCCCACAACCGGATCAAAACCCACGGCGTGAGTCAAGCGGAACGGTTCAAGGAGGAGGCCCGGAACGTCCTTAAACGCTGCCGAGCTAAACTGGAGAGGTGGGAGTGGCTGGAGGTACAGTAGCTGTCTTTTAACACAGAGCTCCTCCTTCAACTAGCTCCCGCTCCCCCCCCCCTTCTTCTCCTGAAAATAAAAATGTCATTGAGGACGGGTTGTCATGGAAACCGCGGATCGCAGAGAACCCGAAGGCATGTGGAATGGTGCCGCTGCGTTTCCGAGAAGGGGGTCGACCTCCACACACAGCATGGATGGAGAACACACGAGGAAAAGTGTTCGGCACCCCAGCGCCACAGTAACACATCGAGAGGCGTGCAAGAGGTCGAACAGGGAGCTCTGGGCTGAATGTGTTAATTAACCTGCTCAGGTGCTGGAATCCAAAGACATGCAATAGAATGTATAAAGTCACGCCACCTTCTCCACTTGCTTATAGTGATTTTTGTGATTCTTGTGAGTTTTGTGAGCTCGCAGAAAAGACATTTCCTTGCCAGCAACTACTGCTGCATGCTGTATTGTTGTGTATTTGATAAATAAACTTTGATTTGATTTGATTTATAGAATGTCTCAGCACAACTAGGACTCATCAAAAATAAAGTGCAGTACGCAACAACACTCACTATAATGTCCACCTGTGATCAACAGGACCTAGCTAATAGACCCGTAGAGAAGTGTGAGTGATTACTGGAAAAGGCTGTAAAGATTTGATGAGCATTTTCACCCTCTGCAGCTGCTGTGCAAGCCATCAGCCTAGCTACACACTACAGGGTAAAGCACACAGGGGCTGAAAGAACCAGTCGTCACCTGGTCCTGCAGCTGGATTGCGCTGACTAGAACTTGAAGAACCGGAACGTGTATCCCAGTCACAGCTGCTGCTGCCCACTCGGCACATTAGCAATAGCACTGCTGTGCATTTAGCCCTGCTTAAAGCCCCTTCTCTGCCCCCCCCAGGAGAATCAGCCCATTAATGCACTGTGAGTGAGAG
Source organism: Atractosteus spatula (assembly GCF_055471065.1). Taxonomy (NCBI): domain Eukaryota; kingdom Metazoa; phylum Chordata; class Actinopteri; order Semionotiformes; family Lepisosteidae; genus Atractosteus; species Atractosteus spatula. The sequence continues at coordinate 42,545,460 of NC_142712.1, read as the reverse complement.
TGACCCCATCTTCAGTTCACCTCGGGGTATTCCCATTCCCTCTTATCTCTCCGGAGACTTCCAGCGCTCGCTTTGGAGCGTTTGAATGTCGTTGTGGTGGTAATGGGGCCCTGGGCCCTGGGAGAGCGCAGGTCCACAGCAGTCAGGAGGGAGAGCTGAGCGGCAGGAGGAAGGATGAGATCTTCTCCCTTTGGCAGATGTTAATGTAAAACATCTGGAGAGCCAATTACAGATCCCTCTATTCCTTTCAATAAGGTATTTATTCAGAAGAACACTCTGTTTTCACACTACCCTTGCTCTCTGGGATCACTTAAGGCTTAGCAGTGTTTTGACCCCATTTTGCCTGAATTTATCTTCTTCCTTCCTATGGCAATTTCCCTGTTTTTAGTGTGGTTAATTACAATGTAGCTATGGAAAAGCTGGGAACTGCCAGCTCATCACAGTGCATTCGTGTACATATACTGCACATATCGTGATATACTGTGTATCCTTCACAAATTCTGTTACTGGGCGCATGCGGACATCCTGCATGATTCTGGGACCAGTCTTCTTAAGAACACAAGAGCAGGTTCAATCATGACCAGGCTTTTGGGCCCATCCGGTCCGTTTGCTACTTAGTAGTTGATTGTTCCAAGCTTCTCATCCAGCTGTTTCTTGAAATAAGTCAGGGTATTGGCTTCAACAACATTGCTAAGTAGCTTGTTCCACACTCCCACCACCCTTTGTGGAAAGAAGTGCCTCCTGTCCTCTTTAAAATTCACTTCCATGTAGTTTCCACTTGTTTCCTCTTTTTCACGTTTCATTGCTTAATCTGGAGAAATACACTGAGATTGCTTTGTCAGTACCTTTGAATGGTTAGTGTTCTCGGTTCAAGACTAAAAACTTTCAGCTCTTTCTGCCTGCCACTATTGGTATTTCCTTTAAGTCCCAAATATTAGCATGTGATGCAATTAGAACATAGGATCCATCCACCCATTTTCTAACTGCTTCATCCAGTTCAGGGTCACAGAGGAGCCAGAGCCTATCCTGGCAAGCAAAGGGCACCCTAGTTTTAAATTCTCCACTTTTAACTCTATATCCTTGTAGGTTTGCACAGGGATCACAAATGCTTTATTAATTGATTTCAATGACACTTTTTACCCTAGAGTAAAATGATCACAACTGTACATTACAAGAGCAATAACTAGAGTCACTAACCTATGGAGATACCTCACAGTCTATAGAAATATGAAATCCCTCTGAAAGCAAGAACACAAAACATGAGCAAGGGCAGGTTCAGAGCAAGAGCACAGAGCACAGAACACACAAGGGCATGCACCGATCAAGAAGCTCTGGCGGAATGAAAGAGAAATGAATCATATTCATGGTCACTTAACAATTCACATGGAATTACAGCAGGACGGTTCTTTGTTAGCACAGATCAGGTGTGGCAGCAGTGACTGACTGCTGATCGCTGGATTGTAGACCATCATGCTTCTGCTGAAAGGATCCCCTCTGTCTGTAGCATCATTGAAGGGAAGTCCTGCACAATATTTGTAAGGGACCCTAACGAATTCTGGCCTCCAAATTCCACACACTGTCTCTATTCTACCTGAAAAGCACCAGCCTAATTACAGAAACCTATTTTTTCAGTGAACAGAGCTGCCATTTCCTTTGGCCCTCGACTCCCCACCCACCACCCATCGCCGACTTGAACGCCTGCATCCCGCTGTATTTGTGAAGTTGAAACGCAGCAGAAAGGTCAGGCTTCTGAAGTCGCCGCTGCCTCCCCTTCTTCCCAGAGCCCCAGGGTGCCTCTTTGTAACGGGGGACATCAAAGCGGTGAGTCAGAGAGCAGACGCCAGCCTTCCTGCGCTGGAGCGAGAGAGGGGCTGGGAGAAGTGCAACCCAGTGGATGATCAGGGGAATTATCTGCATCTACACCTGGGTGGCCATTAAGTCTTGTTATGCAAGCAGAGCAAGCGGGCATGTAAAAGTCAAATTGGAACAAAAACAATTCAATATTTCTTAAACCCAAGGTTACTCACAGTCCTGTGCCATGGCATGATCTTTAGATTTTCATACCGTTAGCTTATTAGGTTCTTTGTCTGCAATAAGGTTCGTGCATGTTTCACACGCAAGGTGCAGTCAAGTGCTGCAGTGTGAAAGATGCTAGACAGGTGTAAATTGTATTATAAGATCAGGTCTAAATATACACTCTAACCCTGTTTTATTGCACTTAAACACGTTTGGATTCTTGACAGTGCAGGTGCTCCACTGCTTTTTGATTTTTCATTTATGCAACCGCTGTCAGAAAGCCAATCAGTCGTTATAAGAGCCACAGGAAACTGGAGCTTCTCCGAGAAGCACTGGGCACAAGGTAGGCATGCACCCTGGTTACACCATCCCTGGGGGGTGGGAGAAAAACTGAGGACCTGCAGGAAGCCCAAGTGAACATGGAGTGACCGTGCAAATTCCTCACACAGATGTGCTTTAGCCTGAAACTGAACCCAGGACCCAAGAGCAGTGAAGCTCCAGTGCTAACAGCCACACTACTGTACCACCCCTCAACATGATTTGAATTTAATCAGACCCAATTTCTTTTTCAAATACTGTTTTAGATTGCTGCAGTGCAGATCCTGACCCCCATTTTCTTCCCCCATAAAATCTGCTCCCGTTACAAAAATACTCACAAGAAACTGTAGCTCTCACCTCTCGTTGTTTATGGCCCAGGTGGTATCCTCTTAAGAAAGCCATCCTCACGGTGGTTTACAAAAACAGGGCGAATACTTGCATGGTGTGTGAAACTGTAAACAAGCCAACAGCAAGCAGAAAAACAGCCCACAGAAAACAGCAAATTTTCAGCAGGAGCTGGTCACTTTGACCAGGGAATGGGATACTGGGCAGCACCTGTGCCTGATGAATCAGTGTCCAGTGCTCTGAATCCAGCAACATTAATGGCAGCCACCTAGCTGAGTCATCCCTAGAGTTCTCTTAGAAATAGATTCCTGACACAAAAAAATCATTCTTGGGAACAAGCCACTTTAGGACAGCGAATCCTCCCAGAGGCACTGCAGGGTTTTGGTATGAGTGAGTCCAGTCTGTAAAATAACAGATTAAACCCAATAATAGACAGAAATTTCTTAAATTTCTTTAAGCCTGTTCAAGTAATTAAGGAAGAAATTGTGATAATGCCTAGATTTCTGCAGAGAAACCAATGGTTTCCAGTCACATACAGGACTGGACTTTTACAGTTTCCAACTAACGCTCCTAATCATGTCAGAAATAATTTTTTTTCATTGTGATTGAGAAGCTCTGCTCTTCTGTGCTTTCCCCATCCAACAGATCTTGTCCTGGAGAGAATGCAGGGCCTCCAAGCTTCCTAGGGGCCTCCCTGCAAGGCTAAAGAGCACATTAGTGTTGACCAATTAAGCCCCCGATCAGTCCAATTATGTCAGCGAAAGCTGTGTCTAACCGAAAAGCAGAAGATTCTGCAGGCCTGGGATTTGACTCTCGTCTCTGTGAAGCTAAGCAGCTGGAAAACAGCTTTTGAATATAGAGCCTTTTGATCCCAGAAACCCAGCAGGAGCTGAATTTTTTATGGTAGAACATAAAAATGTAACAGTTACAAATGGGAAGAAGCTATTTGGCCCATTTGGTAGTTAGTAGCTTATTGATACAAAGATCTCATTCAGCTGATCTCTGAAAGAAGGATATCAGTTTCATCAGCATGCCTGGGTAGCTTGTTCGGGACTCCCACAATCCTTTGCATAAACACCTGTGCTCTCTGGTTCATATTTCAAGGTTTATTCTGAAGAGGTTTGCTTCACTTGCCATTTGAGGGTTTTGATTACTTGTGTGAGGTCCCCTCTTTTATAGATTAAAGGCACTAAGAGATTAAGCTTGTTTGTTTCAGGCTCATATGCAATCTGTACGCAAACCAATATGTCAGCTCCGATCGATGCTTCTCACCCCTTACTCCCGATTTAATCCCACGCTGACACTTCCAGCGGAGGGGCGTTGCTGGGCTGCACCCCATGCAGTGAAAACAGTTCTCCCCCCAAACTTTTTTTTCTGTTGTCACCACAGAAAGTCACAACGTTTGAAGTTGTCACTGAAAGTGAAAACCACGAAACCCCAAGCAAGGGCTGATATCAAAATAACGATTCTGCCCTGGGATAAAACCATGTGGCCCCAGAAAAGATGGAATTACAGTTTGAAGGAAGTTTTCTAATCCGCCGGGCTGTGATTGAAAACGTCAACAGAAGCAGGTCCGGTTGTGACACTAGGTCTTTCCTGTGATGCAGCGGTGCACGGTGTGACCTACCAGTGCACAAATCACTACCAATTGTCCCGAGACGTTTGAATCAAGTTCCTGGCCTTTCCTGGTTTAGCGTCTCAACAAGGGGTGAAAACGAATCCCAGAGGCGGGATGCGCTGAAAAGAGGCTCATCTCCGGCTGCACTGACTGGGAGAGGAATTCCGTCTCTATGGCGGCAAACCCAGCCTGTGCCACAGGAGAAAACTCCCGGCTCAGCCCGTGACCTGCCCCCACATCCCCGGAAATTTCCATCCTCTGACCAAGGGCGCCTGTGCTGCTAGACAGGTGATACAAAGTCAGGAATTTAATGCAGCCCAGATAAATCATTTATGAAGCAAGCTAGAAGCACTGAAGACCTTGAGAGAAAAACTGTGTTGAGGGAGAAACTGAACTTGACACGTTGTGTATTAATAATTGTAAGGGAAGGGCAGGCCCTCTGGCATTACAAATGTTTTTTTTTTCCCAAGCATATGTGGGAGAGGGGAAGGTCTTTAAAATTAACACAATTTATTGACACTTTCTAGTTAAAGTGCAGCATGGCGCGTGCACGCTGTGCCTTCGCCATCTTCCTGGTTGTCCTAGAGCTGGTGGGCTGCACTTTGCCTCGATTCCTCACCCTCTGTGTCACTCCTGACAACAGCTCCCTCATCCCTTGACATCACAGGGTGCAAAAACTGCAGTTTGCTCCCATCGAAGGAGTATAGAAGAACTCAGCGCCAACTGCTGAAAACAGAAGGTCTGGATTAATCTGTCCCCTCCAGCTGTATGTTAGGTTCATAAGCAGTCTGCTGACAGCACAGCTGTGCTTTGTGGGCTCTAACCTCAGCCACGAAAAGATTAACTAGAGGACATAAAGATTCTTGGTATGGTGATGCACAGAGCAAAATGCAAGTTAAAATGCATTTTATGTATATATTTTCAGGTTTGAGTTACACTACAGTATATGCCTTTAAACTTTTTAGTTTGGTGTCTCAGGTCTACATAAATGCAACTGTGTGATCTGTTCTCTCTTCTGTGGGATTGTTGGCCTCTACATTTGCTTCACTTGCTACCTAGGATTTTATCATTCCCACACATACCCATCCCTGAAATTCAGAGAACGGGTGATAAATGTCTTGATAGGAAAAGGGTTGTGGGAGAGTGGAACAAGCTGCTCAGCCATGTTGTTAAAGCCAATACATCACTTCTTTCAAGAATGGCTGGGTTAGATACTGGGATCAATGAGCTACTCCAAGCCAACCTAGAGGTTGAAGCTGCATGGAGCACTGGTCAAACAGCAGGCCTCGGAAACAGACAGACAGCACAGGTCCAACAGCAGGCCTGGGAAATAAACAGCACCGGTCCAACAGCAGGCCAGGGAAACAGACAACACTGGTCCAACAGCAGGCATTGGAAACAGACAGAGAGCACCAGTCCAACAGCAGGCCCGGGAAACAGACAGAGAGCACCAGTCCAACAGCAGGCCCGGGAAACACAGACAGCACCGTTCCAACAGCAGGCCAGAGAAACACAGACAGCACCGTTCCAACAGCAGGCCAGGGAAACAGACAGCACCGGTCCAACAGCAGGCCAGGGAAACAGACGGCACCGGTCCAACAGCAGGCCAGGGAAACAGACAGAGAGCACTGGTCCAACAGCAGGCCTGGGAAACAGACAGAGAGCACTGGTCCAACAGCAGGCCTGGGAAACACACAGTCATGTGTGAACTCTGTACATATGAAATATATGTATTGGAATGCTGTGGAAAAAAACAGTAAAGCACAGCAGTGAGGCACATGGATATTGTGGTAAAAACACTGTGAGGCAAAAACAAAAACAAGGAAAGGCAAAGTTTAGCACAAGAATTGAAAACAACTATGGAAAAAAACTGCAGAAGTACAGTACTGGCTGTTAGCTCAGCAAGAGAAGAGCTTAGCCACGCCGCTGTGAGCCAGGGCTGCTCCAGCCCAAGAGCAGAGACAGGGATCATCTCCTTCCGGCTCTTCCGTGAGCCAGGTGTCTGTAACCTTAAGGTTTGGCAACAACCACTGGCCTTCAGGAGGTTTTCAGCCCCCTGCAGGGTTAATTCAGTTTTGTCACCCTGGTCACACGAGGGGGGAACCTTCCTCAGAGATGGGTGGGCTACGATAGAGGAGCCTGAGCTACAATGCTGATATGGCCGTAGCTCGAGGACACATGTCAGCATGATCCTTAAAAAAAATAACCTCTCCAAATCTTGTCAGTGACCATATATCAGAACCGGCTGTGTTACACATGCAGGTGCTCACACGCCAGTGGTTTACACCTTTTTTGGTCTGACCAGTAAAACGATAGGAGACATCCAAGGAAAACCAGGATGCTGCTCTTAATGGTGTTGGTGGACCAGTAGGTGGTGCTCTTCCCTCTGGACCAGAATTTTGATCCAGTGCTCCAGTATGGTGACACGGTGTTGTAGGAAGTTCCATCCTGCAGATGAGACCTTAAACTGAGGTCCTGATTACTTGGGCCGTTAAAGACCTTCTGACACTGCTTGTAAGGGCAAGGGTGTTAACTTCAGTCTCCTGGCTAAATTCTCCTCTGGGCTGCACAGATTGGCTTCTCTATGTGCTTTCTAATAGGTGACTAGTACCTCAGACCAGGTTTAGTTCTGCCTCTATGCTAAGTGTAGCCATAATAAGTCTGAAGTGCTTATGAGAAAACAAAGATGTTCATGCAGCACACTGTGAATTATTTTGGTTTACTGCCCGAATGATCTCTGGCAGGATGGCCATGGTGGCTTTATCGCTCTGGATGGCACGAACATCATAGAGCTCTGTCTCAGTTGGCATTTGATAAAGGCAGAGAGGACCCAGGTGAAGCCCTGAGTCCTGAGCCTCAGGGTGAATAATAGTCCATTATTCAGCCTGGACTATTCTTGGTCTTTATATTATACCCAGTGAAAAACAAATGCAGTTTTTATGCCTCCCCTGCAAATTCAACAGTTTCCAAGCAAAAATGAATTTTAACCACTAAAGCAGGTGATGCATTCATTTAAACAGAGATCATTGAAATATCCCAACACCCTCTAGCGCCTAAGGACAACATTAGTTTATTCCTGGATTAACTGAACCAATTAAATTAATTTATCAATCAAAATATTTCAGAGGGGCATTTAGATTAAATGGTTACTGGAATCGTAGAGAAGGATTCCAGTCTGAATCAGATCTCATCTGGTACTGGAGAACAATTATTTTTAACTCATTCTTTCATCTGATTTCCTAGTCTTCCCACACTCTGGAGTGGAGAAAGCTCTCTGTGCAGGAGGCAGGATGCCTCATGAGAACACTCAGATGCTCGAGGGCGAGGTGCTGTGACGTCCCAGTGACGTGCTCAGCGGAGTGAAAGCGCACAGCGCCTGTCACAACTCTTTTGCTTTCTGAAGCAACGGCTGTCCTCGAATATTATTCTAGCATGGAGACCGTCAGGAAGAACATTTGCTTGTTGGGGGGGGGTTGTCCAGCAGCAGTTGTTTTTTGGAAATCCCTCCCAAAATTCCAAATTTTGCCAAAATATTTAGCGAATATTTAGAAATACCATCAGTCTTTTCTCAGAATTGAGACAGATGCTAATACGAAGTCTTGGCATCTTCAGCTTTTAATTAGTAATAATGTCTGTGTATGAATTTGAGCTATTTTCAAGCCTTCATGAATAAGTCAAGAAGCGCGTGGAAGATACAAGTGGCTGATGCAGCCTTCTGCTTGGCAGTGGGCGCAGTTTCCCTGTCACCCCCAGCCCTCTACTCCGGCTTCCTCTCCAGGTCTGCAGAACTGGGGGCTGGGTACCGTGGGAAACTGCGGTAGACTGCTGTGGTGCTTGAGTGCTTCAGCCCCAGCTTTTCTATACATCACTTGAACACACTGTTACACTAGGCCCGCGCGGCTCAACCTGGGCACCAGGATTCCATGCCATCACAGGGCTTCTTCCCCTCTAGTAAGTGAAGGACTGGATTGATCTTTAATTGCTAAATTAACCCAGCGGCGGCAGATCACTTCAATAATTAAGGATTAGCTGGACCAATGACTTGCCATGGCCTGGAGTTGAGGGGCCAAAGCTGACCTCTCTAGAGGACAATTTATTTTTCCAGCCACACACTGGTCCCCTACCCTTAGGTAACTCTGTGATCAGCTGTGATGACAAAGGAAGGAAAGTGGAGTGTGAAACGCACACGACGAGTTGTGTGAAAGTATGACATCCCCCTGCAGGTTCCCCCAGCGGACAGGCCTGAAACGGGACAGCACAGTGGGAGAGAACTCCTCCAGCCTCTCCTAGAAAGCCTGCCTTCCCACCCTTGTCTTCGTCTTATATTCACTTTTACAAACATCACCCACAAACTCAAATGATTTTTCTCATTCTTAACGTGTTTGAGCACAAATGAAACAAATCTATCAAAATTTAACTTTGTGCTGCAGCCATCAGCATCTTCTTAAAAAGATGCTTTTTATCCCTGTGGTTTCATGCAGCTAAATCAGCTGAACCGATTTTGATGGTCACTATAATGAGTCCCCATAATCGCAGGGGGGCACAAGGTTCTCTAATAACCCAGACTGGGCAGCAGCAGTATGGGGGGGGCGGCGGGGGGTCATGTTTCCGTGACAACGGCAACAACACTCGCACTATCTGTGTGGAAGAAAGGCCTGGCAATCTACTTCTGTATCTTGCCATGAAAACTCTATGGATAATTACAGTGGAACTGTCCATAGGGTCGCCAGGAGTCGACACCGACTCGACGGCACTCATCCCATCCCATCCCATAATGAGTCCCATTTCAACAACAGTCTAAAATGTACACAAAGCAGAACTGCCTCCTTATCTCTTATTTATGATATATAAACACACAAACATCAGAAGTATAAGCAGATGAGATGTGGGCACACAGTGATCGTGACCTATAGCTCGTGGTCCTAATGGGGGCTAAAAGGAAACTACAAACAGAGCTCCTCAGTCTCAGTTCGATTGCAGCCAATCAACCAGCAGGCAGAAGAACATAAACTGTAATAAAATTAATTAAAAACACATGCAGTATCATAGTAATGAAAAAATTATATCTGATTAGATCTGATCTGAACAAAGAGGATATTTTGCTTGGGAAAGCCACCCAAATGAACTTCATTACTGAAGGGTACAGCAGCAGTGCTCCATCTTTGAACCTGTAACCCTTTAGAGGAGAGTCTGGATCCCTGACTGCTATTTCACTCTGCTGCCTGACCGGTTGCACCCTCCTATAAATCTTTACAATAATAATTCCTTATACGTATATAGGGATTTTCTGGACACTCCACTCAAAACGCTTTACAGGCAATGAGGTCTCTCCTCCACCACCATTAATGTGCAGCCCCACCTGGATGATACAATGGCAGTCAAAGTGCACCAGTACGCTCACTACACATCACCTATTAGTGGGGAGGAGAGCAGAGTGATGAGGCCAGTTCATAGCTGGGGATACTATATTCCCTGCACATCTTGGATCCTTCATTAAATCAGATACTGCATTTGAAGACATTCTTGTGACTAGAAGATGGTCACATACTCCCGGAGCTCCATTTAAAGGACCTTAAACCTTAATGACAATAGTATTAAGCAAAAAACAGTTTAAAAAAACTCCCAAAACCTCACTTACCGATTTTTTATTTTTTTTTTGCTTCACAAGATAAATAAATATGCTTCCTATGTTTAATCAAATTTCATGTTTCAAATAATATATTTCTCAAGACTGAAGACTTGACACGTTGGGGGAAGAATCGTCTCTAAATAAACGCGATGAGTTGGGTGTCAAAATGCTGACAGTACCATTGGTGCCCCCTGTGTGTCCAGACAGGTGAGGACAGGGACCTGCTGGGACCTGTACAACTAATAGGACATGTGGTCTCATGACAGGTTAGTAACACAAAGACAAAGGCATTTTGTTTGAAGGAAGAATACAACATTAGAACAGTAAAACAAAAGCCAGAATATGAATGAATAGGACTATTTAAATTTCTTTGAACAAAAATACATGATTTTGACCTTGCACTATTTAGTGAGCCATAGCAAAAAAATTAGTTATGTTTTTTCCATTTTTAACCAGATGCTTAGTACCTTAAAACAAAGCACACCCCCCAAAAAAACACAGACAAAAAGTATATCATCTGTAAAAGAGGTAACAGGTCAGACTGTAGGCCATAAAGCCAAAGATTCTCTGCATTTTACCACACACTAAAGCTAACTTGGATTGTCAGGTGCAAAAAAAATATCATTTAAAAAAGGGAAGATTTCTCTGTTTTCTTTTTTTAAAAAAGGGAATGTAAGATTTTACTTTAAAATAATGCCCATTGCTAGACACACCTTCAGAAAGTAGAACCAAGAAAAAGAACAGAATTTACAATCTTTGCGGACTCCAAAGCCATAAAACAGACAACTAAAATACACAATGTGGGCTTCAGAACAGAGCAGGCTGGGAAAGGTCATGTTGCTGGGTCCCAGCAACCCAGCTTGAGGAGGGATTCTGCTCCTTGAAAAGCCCCTTTCAGACCAGAATTGGGAATACCCGACTTAAAACAGAGGAGCAGGCCCACGGTCATCCCACACCAAACTGAGGTTCCTCAAAGGCATTATTAAACTCCCCCCCATGCCCCATCCAGACCCCGCCCCCCTCTCCTCTCCCCCCTCTCCCCCACAAACCTGACACACACCAGGAAACAATAACCAGAACGAAAGAGAAACACGCAAAATCAAAATGCACCATCATCGGTCATCGGCTACAACACCTCGGCCTTGGGAGACGGCACTGGTCTTATGCAGTTGTCCGATATGGTAAGGTCACTGTTGAGATGGTGCTGCTCTAGGAACTCCGAGGTCTCCTCCACGATTTGGCCTGGTATCCGAAAATCGATGGCCGCCTGCTGCTGCTGCAGCGTGGAGTGGCACTGGTCCCGCTTGGGGCTGGAGGTGGTGTGGGAGTGGCGGGCCTCGAGGTTGCACCCGGTGCCCTGCAGGAACTGCAGGAAGTTCTCCTCGATGGAGCCCTCCTGGCTGGGCAGGCGGAGGTCCTCCTCCGTGGCGTGCTTGAAGAAGCAGGTGAGGTGCTTCCCCAGCTCCTCCCGGATCTGCCGGTTCAGGCAGCCGTAGAAGAAGGGGTTGGAGGTGAAGCAGAAGTAGCCGATCCAGGTGACGATGCTCTCCAGCTGGGCGGCGGAGGCAGGCTGGGCGGCCGCCAGGACGGAGTACAAGTGGAAGGAGAAGTAAGGCAGCCAGCAGAAAAGGAACTGCCCCCCGACTGCCACCAGCACCATGGCAGCCTTGCCCCCTCCAAAAGCCCGCTGCGGGGTGGTCCGCGGAGCACCGGAGCTGGTGACCATGGTGGAGCGGCTGCTGAGGGACTCCGACCTCTGCCGGGGCGTGTCCATCCAGGTGGGCAGGGGCCCATGGTGCATGGCGGCCACCCGGGCCACTTTGAACATGCTGCAGTACACCACCAGGATGATGAGGACCGGGCAGAGGAAGTAGAAGAGTGTGAAAAAAATGACAAAGACCTTGCGGTTGGAGCCCCCGCCCGTCCAGTGAAGGGAGCAGTGTCTGGGTCCGGAGACCGGGCCCCCTCCTCCGCCATCTTGGAAGGGGCTGACCTCTTGGGAGGCCCAGCCCAGCATGGGCACGACGGACATGATGATGGCTTTGATCCAGACGCAGACCAGCACGGACGCCACCAGGCCCACCGTCATCTTGACCTCGTAGCGCATGGGGTGGACGATGTAGTAGTAGCGCTCGATGTTGATGGCTGATATGGACAGGATGGAGGCGCTGATGAAACAGATGCTCAGGAAGAGGTAGCCGCGGCACAGCGCCTCGCTGAAGAACCCCCGGTCGGACAGCATGCCCAGAGGCATCAGGATCAGGGCGGCCAGGAGATCCACCAGACACAAGTGGAACACGAAGGCGAATTTCCGCAGCTGGGGTGTCTTTGCGATCACTGCCATGACCGCCATGTTGCCGACGACAGCCAGCAGGTCGACGAGGAGCATGAAGAAGAGCGCTACGGACTGGGACACCACGTTGCCTTCGGCGGGGACCAAGCTGGCGTTGCTGGGGTGCACGAGGAGGCGCTGGGAGTTCTGGAAGAGCAGGTCGGTCTGGGAGGTGTTCCTCGAGGCCCAAGGGGTGCTGGATGCTGTAGGCTCCATCGGTGACAGAAACGAAGGGACCAAACACTGAGGCTCACTGGCCCATCACCCATCCTCCTTCCAGCCAGAGACGAGGCCCGGAGCCGCACTGGGGGTCTCAGCCAGAGAGGGCAGCCGAGTAAGGCTCGGTAGAGTGGGGCGAGGCAGCAGGGGGGACTGGCAGGGCGGTACAGGTTCAGCACATGGAGAGCTAGAGATCCTGACTTCTCAGACAGGGCTGCTGGCCAGTCTCTCATAGACACAGATTAGCCCGTGAGCCATAGAAGACCCTGGAAACCTCACAGCTGGGGATCAGTCAGTCGTATCCTCCGTCTTCTTCTCTACCTCATTGTTTCCAAACATATCACACCCTTCTTTGCTGGCTCATTTTCTTCCGGGTTGAAACTCACCTAGAAAAGAACAAAAAACAAGCAGTTGTACACATCAAATCTTCATCTTGGGAAATCCATTGCATTGGCACTGCAATGGGTTTATAGCGTTCATTTTTAACAACATGACATGCTGACGACACCATGGGAAATAGCGTTTGAAAAAAAGAATTTTTATTTTACTTGTTTGTGCAGAAAACACTATATAATAGCTCCGCTTGGTACTATGGTGTCCACCCAATTTAAAATTCTAAGGCATGTGTTATCTTTCCTGTCTCTGATAGTGTAGGATGCATCTGGATCAGATGAAGTCTCTCCCTCTATGGCAGTTTTCTGCAATGGGCTTCTGTCAGCCCCTTTAGAGCCAGAGGTGGCCTTGGAATCTTCAGCCTAATAGACAGGTAGAGCAGCAAAGGACTTCAGCCCCAGAACAGAGCAACACACACACAACCCTGTTAGCACATCCCAGCCTCCTGCATGTTCTGTTGCACTAATGCACTCTCTGACTTGAAGAAAAAAAAAGCAAAAGAAAATTTGTTAATTTCTCACACCTGGTAACAGAGCACATGTGAGAGCACAGTTTCTGAGGGGGTGCATGTCATGTGCAAACGGAAACATGGCTCCCTCTTGTCATCTCCACACTCCTGCTTTGCTCGGTTCTCATTCTCACTTTCTGAGTCCCTGAGCTGAGACATCCAAGGGAAGATGGATACAGCCTGCAGGCTCACAGTGTCCAGGCGTGGCAAGCAGGGTGTCCCCCATGGCAGTGCATGGCCAATCCTGCAGCACTGCCAGAACAATGGAGCTCAGCCGGTGCTCTGAGACAATGCCCAGACGGCATGCGATACCCAGGAGGGAAGTCCCCGAGCCTGCACACTACAGAGCAGCTGCAGCTCAGGACGACATCACGGACACTGAATCAAGTCACCAAGGACCAACAAGAAGATGGCCTCGGCCATGATGACACGTCACCACAAGCACATAGATCTGCACAGCGTGAGGCAGTGCCAGACTGAAGGTAATAACCAGTGTCAGGCTGGCTTGGCAGAGCTGTGCTCATCAGAATCACTGATGGCTGCTATTACTACTGCACGTGGGATCTGTAGAGCTAGGATCAGCAATAGGACACCTTTAGCCAGTTCCTTTAGGAAGCAGTGCTACTTTGATAACGTGATGATGAAGCTAACGATGATGATGATGCGATTATCAGCAGGAGGCAAGGCTACATAGTGGTACTGTATTTAGCCAGGTCATTCCAGCAATAGCCTCTAATCAACAAGGAAATATACATAGTGCTGTTTTTGATAAGCTAGCCTATACATCTTTTTGATGTTTTATTACCTCTTTTCCCAAACACTGCAAGGTTGCACATGTATTCAACAAGGTCAGCTTCAAGACAAAACAATATTATTTACATTCCAGGAGTTGGCAGCAACATTAGCCCCTCACAGCCTGATCTTGTCATTTCTCAGCAGCTCAGAAAGGCCAGGCCCGATCAGTACTGGGATGGGAGACTTCCAGTGAAAAGCAGGTGCTGCCATAAGATGTTTTGTTGGACCAGTAGGAGGTGCTCCTCCTGCTGGACCAGAATTCCCTATGCAATATCCCACTATAGTAACATGGGACACTCTGTTGTAGGAAGTGCCGTCCCTTCGATGAGACATTAAATTGAGGTCCTCACTGCTGGGTCATTAAAGATCCTACAGCACTGCTCTTCAGGGTAGGAGTGTTAACCCAGGAGTCCTGCCTAATTTCTAAAAGTTAGAAAATTATAACTGATAGCTAGAAGCAGTTTCCATTCATCACACAAACATTTTACCAGTCAGTTTGATGTACCAGTATCTTCACTTTTCACGTTTTTATTCACGTGGGTTTATAACTTGTACTTACAACTCCACTCCTCAAAACATAGAAAAAATAAGGGGTGTGCACAAGACAAATAATGTACTGCACGCTGGCCAAAGTGCCAAGTTAAATAAGAGGCTGTCTCAATGAAGCTGAGCCTTGTGCTTCCCCGATCAGTAACGAGCAGGAAATAAACCCTCAGAGAACTGTCCTTACAGAAAAAAATAATGTGCGCACACACACACGCAGGCCTGTCTTGCTTTTTGTGGGCACATCCCATCGACTCTTATTCTATTTTTATTTACTATTCCAGTCTCCACTCACCCAGAGCTCCACAGGGGTTAAAACAGACCCAAAACAAACAGCCCTGGCTCTTGCAGATTTAAAGATTTAAAGGAAGATGTCATCTGGTTTATAAAACACAGCCGTTCACATCTCAGGGACGGCCCCACATCACCCGAACAGCAGAAGTCACCGGCTCTGTGGGGCATTTTCTCAGATTGTGGTCGCATAGGTAGTAAAGCACACCCCCCCTCCCCCCCGCCTGCACCCTTCAACACTGAACACACACACAGTTCCATCAGCCCTACACGCATGAACTTCAAACTTCAATCGCACGCCACAGGGCCACCCTGCTGGGCTTGGAAGCACAGTCCTGCAAAATTCCAGTGAGGGAAAGGTGGTGCTATTTTTACCAGCCTGCCTCCTCCCCACCCCCTCTTATTCCTCTGCACCCTGGCCCCATGTGTGCTGTGGTTTTATTCCACCCCTGGGGCCGAGGAAGGTGATGGAGAGGAAGGGCTTCAAAGCTGTCCAGGCAGAAATCCTCTGCACGTGCACGACAGGAGCTGACCGCACTCCCTCAGCACAACAGCAGGGTCCCCCGATTCTGGATCCCTAGGGGTCCTCCCCTCTCAGGAAGGCTGGGCTCCAGAGCCCACATCCTGTTTGACCCCAGCTGAGTGGCAGTGTGGCCTGGGCTGCGGCAGCACCAGGGTGAAGAACAGAACAGGCACGCCACAGAAATAATACCTGACATTTCCACCAACAGTGTGGTCAGCTTTCAGCAAAGGTTTCGTCCCTTCTGCACTGAAAAGGAGAATCACTCTGTCGCTAACAGACACAGGGAACCCCCCTGCAAGCTACAGATTGACCCAGAATGCCAGGGCTCATGCTCTTTCTTCTAGTCCTCCAACCTGTCACGCACCCCGAAAACCAGTCACCTTTGACCCCCAAATCCCACCATGTCTGGGTCTGCACCTCCTGTCCCAGGCAGCAGCCACCAGGTACCCCCCTCACAACACAGCACTCTGAGGACAGGACATAGCTTTCCAAAACCACGACTCTTCGTGTCACCCCCCCCAGAACACATCTTTTTGTGTGTTGGGGGGGGGGGGAGATTTTTCTCTAATTTTTCTCTATCCAACTATCTCTTCAACCACCACCATCCCACCTCTCCTCCTCTTCCTGTCCTTTCTGGTGTGACAGCTGGAATCAGTAGCAGACCCACAAAGCCTCACTGCCTGCAAAGGAAAAGAAAACCTGACCAAAATCTATTTTTTGGTACATCAGAGGAACAGCTGTGAGATTGCCCCCGTCTTGGTGATGCTGGACTCAATAATGGGTGTCCCCCTCTATCTCTCCCTCTCCCTCTCCAGATTTCCGGCTGCACAGCTGCACAACCTGCCTGGCTCGATTTAGCCCACCGAGCGGATCTCACCTCGACAGCCACGGCTCCTGTCTTCCCCCCTCGCGCCAGGATGGCTGGTGTGCTGCAGGTGCAGCTGGAGACAGGTCCCTCCACTGGAGCCTGTGCACAGACACTGCAGTGAGGGAAAGAAGGCACACAGGCAGGCGGCAGCACCCGCCGCTCGTGCTGCCCTGGGTCCTAGTGGCCCACAGCCTCGAGTCCCCATTTTCTCTCCCTCTCAGTTCCCAATTAGCCTCACTGGCACGGTGTTCTACGGGCTTTGGCAGAGCACTGACACGCGTCGCCCTGGTGTGATTGCAAAACGCATGGTAGAATTACAAGCAAATAATAAAAATATGTTGCCATCAACCTGACTTCACTCTCATGTGACCATGTCACAGCACAGCGAACCGTTCCCCCTCGAGAAAGCTTTTTCTAAAGGTTCGCACTGTTGTTCGGAAGGCAGGAGCTGGTTAGCCCCGGTGACACGCCTGCCTCCTGCCTGCTCCTCCCTCTGAGACAGTACCCGCCCTGGGACCCCCTGTTCCCCGACTCCCTGCTGTCCGTGTATCCAATCCCAGGGACCAGGGCATCATTGTAGAAATTAACATGAAGTGATTTAATACAGAGAACCAGAAACCCATTCACTTACACAAAGGGTTGTGGGTGCCTGGTACATGCTACCTAGTGCAATCTTTAAGATGACATCCTTTAACCGTTAGAAAGCAGACCCTTGGATCAATAGCCCACTACCAACCAAATAAACCAATAGCCAAGCATTCAGAACCTCAGCTGACCATCTCATCTGAAGGGAGGCACCTCTTACAGCACCTGTAGTGTTCTCCGTCACCATGCTGGGGCATCGCTTTGGAAATTCTGGTGCTGAGAGAACAGCGCCACCTACTGTTCCCCAGCAACACTTACAGCTGCAACCTGGTTTTCCTTACAGGACACCCATCCCAGTACTGCCTGGGACACGGCAATAATAATAGATTTTGTAATAGCATTATAGACATGCTTTTCATGGCATCACTGTAACTTATTTCTATTACTCAAATGCACAACTGAAATACATGGTTTTGTCTTTTCTGAGCATCGTCCTTGGAATCACAAAGCCCTGCTAATATACGTATTTATTTCTAAGGACACCTTTCTGAGGTTTGACCTATTTTTATTTCCTTTTTGTTTAACAGTTTAGTGTGCAGGATTGCACTCTGCGGTTACTGTGATAACAGGTGCCAGGGTCAGGCGCAGCCAAGAGCCCAGAGCCCTGGAGTCAATGTGCTGGAAGTGGAAGAAACAGCTGTTCCCAAGAGAGGAAAGGAATCCGGTGTCAGATCCCACCTTGGTTACTACCTGACACGATTTCCATGCAGTCCCTTGTCACTGATAAAACTCTACTGCTCCCGTACTGGAAGTGCAGAGCACATCTGACACTGACCAGGGCTGCGTCTCCTCTGCCCACTCTCTCCCGGTAATTGGAGTTTCGCTCCTGCCCTGGGGTGACCTCCAGTCTTTCAGGATGCCAGGGGAGTAATCATTGGCTCTGGGGGGTCTGTGACCTCATAGGCAGCACTTTCGCAGGCGGGGAGGTGTTGTGGGGGGGGGTGGCAGGGAGCTGCCCAGGCCAAGACTTGAAAAAAAATCTATCAATACTAGAAAGGGGCTTTTTACACAAAGGGATGTAGGGGTGTGGAACAAGCTGCTCAGCCATATTGTTAAAGCCAATTCCCTCCCTGGGTTCTTTCAAGAAACTCAATGGGTTTCTGGGATCAAAAAGCTCCAACCACCATACAAGCTAGATGGGCTGAAAGACCCCGTCTTGTTTGTAACCATTCTTATATTTTGTCCTCTCTCATCCCTTAAACTCTATTGATTCCTCACAGATTAAAGAAAGGAAATTTGATATTTTATGGGAAGCTATACATCCTTTAAAGTTTCTTGGCTTTTTTAGAGAACTCAAGAAGCTATATCTCCAATGTGATAAAAACGTTGGGGAAAAATACCTGTTTGCCCCCTGATGGTTTACTGCACAGCCTCCTAGACCCATGTGAGTCATATCATGTATTTATTGTGCTGACATTTTTGTCCAAAACTTACATTTGTACCTGAATGCAGCACCAGACTCAGGGGTACAGCAACAGCACCTCACCTGGGAAGTGAACCCACAACTTTCCAGTACCCTGTCTGGGCCCTGCCCCCTGCTCTGTACTGCAGCCCGTACACTGCAGGTGGATCTTACCCAGGGGCTGGTTGGGAGGGGCTCATGGTGGCAAAGAGTGTTTATTTTCTGCCAAACAAACCTCTTGGCCAAAGCAGGCCTGCTGGACCCCGTGGAACAGCTCCTCTGCCCACTGACACAGCTCACAGAGAGAGCAGCCAGCTTGTAAGGAACCAGGGAGAGCTGGGCAGAGTTAAAGAAGACTACATTATAGAACAAGGTGTTCCAAACAGCACTTCCTACCTGTCTCAAAGGCCATCATTCTCATGTAGCCAGGCTTGGATTCAATTAAAACTTCAGCCTCTTCTACCACTTAGAAATTACAGTCTCAGAACCTGATGCCAACAGCAGCTTTTTATTTAGCTTCAGCTCAGTGAAAACCCTTCTTTCCCTAATGGCTAATGGTGTTTGGAGAACTGAAATAAGTTTAGAGCTAACCTGTGTCTTAAATATGACACATGAAGTAATCTGCGAGCATGTACAAAGAACACAGAAACTTCCTTTATGATGTTGCAATATTTCAACAGAGCAGTAGGTGATTATTTCACCAGGCTAAAAAATGCACCTGTAACCACTGAGATGTCCTCTGCATTAGGCAGTGCTGTACCCAGATGCCACCCGTGTGCAAGATCTTGTGCTTAGCTTGTCTGGTGTCTTTTCTATCCTTTACTTTCAGTCAGATCCCTGGAGAAAAAAATGAGTTTCAGGGAACAGGATATGAAGATTAAAAAATAACACCTGCGCTGCAATCTTTGTCATCAATGCCAGTATCTAAGAGTGAATGTGTGTTAGCATATGTGCTCGAGTGAGCATGTGGGTGGATGTCAGTAGCCGTGTGTATGCACGTGCGAGAGTTCATGCATGTGTGTTAGTGTAAATGTGTATGAGTGTTAGTGCACATGCATGTGTGTTAGTGTAAATGGGTATGAGTGTTAGTGCACATGCATGTGTGTTAGTGTGTACATGCTAGAATGAGTGTTAGTGTGCATGCATGTGTGTTAGTATGTGCATGCTAGTATAAGTGGGTGAATGAGTGTTAGTATGCATGCGTGTGTCTGTGTTAGTGTGTGTAAACAAGTGCTAGTGTGTATGAGTGTTAGTGCATGTATGTTTTAGTATTGTAAGACTGTGAATGAGAGTGTGTGTGGGTGAATGAGGGTTAGTGCGCGCCTGTGTGTCAGGATGAGATGTTTGAATCATGACAGAAATAGCAGATTCCACACTATGCAGCTGCACCAATCCAGGACGCTTAAAAAACAATTGTTTCCATGACAACTGATAAAATAGTCTCTTCCCACTCAGAAATAGCACAGCGCAAACCCTCACTCGTCAGAACCCAATAATAACCTGATATAAATAAAAAGAATCTCAGAAAACAGTCACCACCCCCCCCCCCCCCAAACACTAACTCTACCCCACCATCCAGCCTGCGTTTATCAGCAATGAAAGCAAGACAAAATTGAGCAGATTTTTTTGCCAAGCACAATGAATTGCCCTCTGTGCTGCTTTCCAAACCAATTTCCAACAAAAGCCTAAGAGTCGCTAAATCCGTTATTGAGTATTACCTGAATTCTGCACCCCATCTCAGCCACAGAATCACAGGGGCAACAGGGATAAACACAACATTTATTCAAGGTTTTTCAAAAGCAACGCCACAACACACATTTCTATCTTTGGTTAAATCAAAAGCAAATAAAAAAGTATTTTTCAGTTGTTTTGCACTGCCAATCATAAATTTCATGATGAAATGAAAAAGATATCTAAAAGATGATCTCCTTGTTTGCTTTAAAAAATGTGAACATAAGGGAACATCAGATGAAACTGCTGTCATTTTTTGCCCAGTGTCTCCACAGATTTCACTGTTCCTGGACCTGTAACTGCAGACCCGTAATAGCCATTCACCCACACGCACCCTCTCACAAACCCACACACACCCTCTCACACCGTCACTCACCCACACACACCCTCTCACAAACCCACACACACCCTCTCACACCGTCACTCACCCACACACACCCTCTCACAAACCCACACGCACCCTCTCACACCGTCACTCACCCACCTTCACCCCCTCACACCGTCACTCACCCACACACCCTCTCACACCGTCACTCACCCACACACCCTCTCACACCGTCACTCACCCACACACCGTCACTCACCCACACTCACCCTCACTCACACTCACTCACCCACCTTCACCCACACTCACCGTCACTCACTCACACACACCCTCTCACACCGTCACTCACCCACACACACCCTCACTCACCGTCACTCACCCACACACACCCTCACCCTCTCACACCGTCACTCACCCACACTCTCACACTGTCACTCACCCACACTCACCCTCTCACACCGTCACTCACCCTCTCACACCATCACTCACCCACACTAACCCTCTCACACCGTCACTCACCCTCTCACTCCCACATTCACTTACACACACCCTCACTCACCCTCTCACACCGTCACTCACCCACACTCACCCTCTCACTCCCACACTCACCCACACACACCCTCACTCACCGTCACTCACCCACACACACCCCCACCCTCTCACACCGTCACTCACTCACACTCACCCTCTCACTACGTCACTCACCCACACTCACCCTCTCACTCCCACACTCACCCACACACACCCTCACTCACCGTCACTCACCCACACACACCCTCACCCTCTCACACCATCACTCACCCACACACACCCTCTCACACCGTCACTCACCCTCTCACTCCCACATTCACTCACACACACCCTCACTCACCCTCTCACAAACCCACACTCACCCTCTCAGTCACCCACACTCACCCTCTCACACCATCACTCACCCATACTCATCCTCACACCCACATTCACCCACACACAGCCTCACTCACCATCACTCATCCACATACACCCCCACTCACCCTCTCACACCGTCACTCACCCTGACACAGCTTCACACACCATCACTCGCCTTCACTGACCCTCACTCACCTTCTCACACACCCCCACTCACCCTCTCACAGCTTCACTCACCCTCATACACTGTCACTCACCCTCTCACAGCTTAACTCCAAGTGCTGACCCTCTAAGTCTTGTCCTGTTGTGCCTGTAAACTGTGAACCTGTGGGATGAAGAGAGCCACAGGAATGCAATTAAAGAGCTGCACTGTATTTTCTAAGACCGAATTATAGTAATTCTGCAGTTTTACAGAGCACCATGTGACAATAACACAAACACAGAACAATGCGTAAGAAACTTTCTTCTGTTTTCTACTGTAGCTGAGGGATTTAAATGTTTTGAATACCTTTTATTATTGTTAGTTTACTTTCTAAGATTAAGAAGCTAACTGTGGTCTTACAAAAAAGTCCCACTGGTGGATAAGACTGTCTTGAATTTACATGGTCTCAGCAACCCACTTTTCACCTCCAGTTTCCCCAGCAGCAAAAGCTGTCTGGTGGATTTTCATCAGTAGGGGGAGCTCACTCACCTTTGTATGCAGCTAACAGCCAGAAAGCTCTCAAAGAACAAGATGATGGACAGAATTAGAATTTTAATAAAGACTTAAAGTTAGCATCTGATATATTTTTCAATTTATTCTATTTGTATTTCAACAGACAAATTAACACTTCAAAAGGTGTAATTTCGGCAGAACCTAATAGCTATCACGGCTGTTGCAAGACACTCTGTGCAATCCAGTCAGGGACATAAATAATGTGTGCTTGTATCCTAGTTTTTTTTTACTAATTAATATTTTTATTCATTACTGTCCTTGACTCTTTAAAAGCTAGTACCAGCCAAGAAAAATTCAAAGCATTTCTGTCTCCATTGTCACCAGCAAGAAAGGAGTTTGAAAAGGGAAGAAAGGAAGAGAAAAGCTGGCGCAGTTTGGGAAGGAAAGAGAGCAAGAGGAAGAACAGCTGTCTGTCAGTCTCGCCGCTGTGAAGAAGACACGGCAGGCCTGTGCCCCTGCGGTCTTCATCACTCTCAGATCAGAACAGGACAGCACCGCAGTGAAGGGGGGACAGGTTTATCTGAATGAGGCTGCTGAGAGCACTTGGCCGGGACAGTTTTAGGGGAATAAGGGGCAGAGGTATCAGAGGCAGCTGCCCCTCATGAGAGCAGCTGAAAAGCATAGCATACTTTCAGTGGACGACCAGAAGACCTGCGTTAAAGGAGATCCCGGCTTCATCTTTCTGATACAGACTCCGGGGAAAAGCTCTACATCAGCTCCCACTCAGCATCCAGGGGAGGAGTCGGAGCTGGGCTTTTTCACGGCTACAGTATGTGTCACCATATTGTAAAACCCTTCAATCTCTGGCAAAGGCCTCATCTCACCAGTTCAGGGGCAGCTCCCATCAGACTCAAAGAGGCCTGATCCCAGACCTGACCCGAAACACTCATAACAGCCACAATGTCACAGTTTCTCTTCAGGTGTCCTGCTTTTCAGAGGGAGCCCTGTGGGTGGCGCTGTGCTCAGACTTCAGCCGCACCTGCACACAGCCCACCTTCCGTAAGATGGCAGAACGCAAAATCGGCAAAATATAAAAAAAGACAGAATCGTTCTCGTAAACACAGCCCACCACCTTCAAAAAGCAGCATCATCAGCTTCTGGAGAAGCCAGTGTGCTTCTGAGGAACAAAACAGCGTAATACAACAATTTTTAAGGATGGTTATAGACCCTCGCCTGCCTGCACCTGGAACCTGTCCCAAAGGCACAGTCACCAGACCAAAGAGGGCTGAAGAAGAATGAAAAATGTCCATTTTAACAACTGTCACCCGAGAGCTAAACAAGAAAGTTGTCCATCTTGTCCTGTTTTGTTGTGCTGGTCCTTTCTTTCCCTCTGCAGTACCATGAGAGAGGGCTGTTGCGTGGTCTCCAGTCTCTGTGAGAGAACATGGGGGACTCGCAGACCTCCTGCCAGCCAGCAGACGATGCAGATAGATTTGTCACCTCGGCTGCCCAGCTCTGCCAGCACCAGGGGCCCAGCTGGCGGGAGGGCAGGGAAGCTGGAGCACATGGCACTGCGTGTGTGTCTGAGGGAGAGCTGACTGTGCTCCTAGACACTTGCAGGAATGACCAGGCCGCCTGAGCCGAGCTCCCGGCGGCTCTTATTGCCCACATACTGAAAGAAAAAAGACAGTTGAGCTGCAGGTAACCCAGGTGCAAGGACAGCAATGGTACCGCGCGGCGGCTTGGGATCTGCACTTCATGCCCTGTGATTCACAGCATGACTAAGGAAGACTAACACTGGCTGAAGACAGACTGAGAAGCCTGGGGGAGAGAAGGGTGGTTGTTTAGTCACTTTGTTTTTTAAATCAGCTGGCTTCCATTTACTAGCTGGGTTTCAACAAAACCCAGACTAGTTTAGAATACTTATATATGATATTTAGAACCAACTTATGTCCCTACAATCTCTGCAAGTGGTTTAGTTGGCAGTTCATACTTGAATGCACATTTTGCATTTTTAGAACAGGGCTCAGCACAGATAATGTGCCTTTAGGAGTTCCTCCACTCCCCCTGGGTGTTTCAAGACTGTTCATATCCCACACACTGAGGGAGCAGCTTTGAAGCTGGTTTGGGCAGGTCTGGGCTGTGCAGGATGAGGCCTTTGTTCTCTGTTCACAGTCCCCCTGTGACAGTATCCACACAGCAGCCCTGATTCACACACTGCGCCTTGATCCAGCGGTGCAGGCTCTTTCCATACTGAGGCTGGGCTTCCCAAACCCGTCAGTGACTCATGAGCAGTGCCTGGGACATCCTCCACACTCTTCCTTCTGGTGCTGTATCACAAAAGGTTCAAAGCAAGTTCTTGTCAGGTGCATTGCAAATAACTCACTGTCACTGATGAGTATTAAGTGTCAGCTGCTCATTAAGACACTGATTTCTTAACCATAAGTACTGTGAGAGGAAGAACTTCTACACAGGGAAACCAACACGCAGACTCTTCCCAGTCAGTCAGTGATAAGCCATTTTACTGAGCCCAGCCCCATTAACAGGATAATGAGCTCTCCCCACTTGACTGTCCATAATGCTTCACATTAGGCTCAAGTTCTTTAAAATGTCAATAAAGAATCTACAGATATGCCATAGTATCTATACTACATACGAACCCTAACCACAGCCTGACCTCACAGCACTACTAATTGTCTACAGAAGCTTTATAAATTTTCAGTAAGACCGCAATTTGTAGGAAATTGATTAATTTCTCCCCCAGAGCCACCTGGAATGCCTGCTAACTCCAGCCCTGCCTGGTGCGTGAAGCCAAGTTACCAGATATGGCCGTGTTCTATTTTAATGCTGCAGGGCTCTGCGTCTGTCTGTATAAATAAATAAGGCACGGCTGCTCGCAGCACGTCTCCGGGGCTCTGTGACTCATCACAAGACCGAACTCGAACCCCGGAGTGGTGTCATCTCGCCCGCCGCTGGCACGCCCGTGATGCCGGGCACGAGCGCGCGGTCTGCTTGGCGCGCAGGAGCTGGAGCGGAGCCCACGGCGTGCATTATTAATGGGCATGGAAAACCAGGCACCCCTGTTTACAAGCTCCGATGCGCGCCGGTGTGCTCTGCAGCTCTGCCCCAGCGAGGCACGCCGTGGCGGGCTCACACAGACAGGCGACGCAGGCGGCAAACATACTGCATCTGCCAGCTTTCACAGGGGAACGGGCAAGTACACCCCCCCCCCACACACACACACACTCACGCAAAAGCCCCACACAAAAGCATGCGCAAGCCCACACACCGGCATGCCGAATCGCCACCACACGTACGCACAGCTCACCCACACAAGAGACTGCCCCTGGGGCAGATTTTCGAGAGGCACATTGCCACAGCCACTGGGCGCTGCTGCAGTGCTGGAGTCCCTCCCGCCCCGGCCTGGGACCTACAGCCCTGCGCCGTTCTCCCCTCTTCCCTGCTCCAACCTCCCAGCTCTCCGGTCTCACAGGAGCACGGCCTCCATCTGCAGGAGGAATCAGGCTTCTAGAAGAGAGCCCTACACCAGCACCAAGACTAGGGCTCGAACCCATGTCTGTGTGTCCGTGTCGTCACTGTCCCCATCCAGGCATCTTGAGGACATTAAGAGAATATGGCCCAGGGCCTTGTAGGGCTCAAAGGCTCTAAAAGACCTCTCTTCTGGTCATGGTCAAGACCTCCCAGCAGGACCAGCTTGGAAGGATTTCCAGACGATGGCCTCAAAAGTCTTCTTATCAATTTAATTTAGAATACTTATCATTACATGTTTAAATTATTTTTATTCATCTTATTTGAAAAAGGCATAAATAAGGGTGATATAGAATGAACTGCCAATTCGTTTGACCGGTAAAGGTGTTGAAGAATATCACCACAAGGGGGCAACCTTTCTCAGTTTTAATGAGAGAACGAGTTTGAGCATAAACCCAAGCAATAAAAAAGCTAAACGTTTCTTTTTTAAAAAAAAGAAAATGACTGCAGCCTTGGGGTTTTCTGTATATAATTCATTAAACGGCGCCTCAATAAAAGACTAGTCCCAACCCTTCCCCATGGAGAGCGTCCCATTTAGCGATAAGGACTGGACATGACCGGTCGGGCAGAAACAGCCATTTTGTGGGATTTGCCCGGCTTAATTGAAGCACAGTGTTATTTTAAATGTTATAAAAATTACATATAATGCATTCTGTAAAAATAATTTGGGTACCCGAATCTGGTTTTATAAATCAGAGGCTCTAGGCCTAAATTTTATTGTGCCCCATTAGAAAACCGGGCGGCTCTTACATTTTTATTGTGCCGCATTAATTGGCATAGGAGAGAAACAAAACGTAGAAACCTCCAGCTTTTGTCAACTAAACAGCATTTCGTTGTCATAAAGAGTAGAGCAGACGCCGGTCTGGGGTTTAGTTCGGCGGGTCGAGACCCGTGCGTGAGAAGCTCAGAACTGACGTTCTTAACGCTGCCCAGCAGCGCGTCTCCATCAGTTTAACGCGTAGTGAAGCCATAAAATTAAAATGATCACCTTTCGGTGACAAGTCTCTGATGTCATTTCGCGTAGTTATTTCTGAGACCCGTTCTAAATATAGCATTCAGAACGTGAGTCAGACAACAACAGCGAGCCGTCTTTCCGCTTGGTTGTTTTCAACACCGATTTCGCGGATGATACAGCTTGTGTTGCCGGAGACTGTCAGTTACGGCGACATTCTGTCAGGTTGTAGCAGCCTGACAAAAGTGCCGGAGAAACAGAACCGGCTCACTGAACCCTTGGACCCGTAGGACGGGCTGCTGCACATCTCACCTCCCTTCTTCGCTTCACAAGCTCAGTTCAAGCCCACGATGTTCCGGGTTTTGTCCCCTCCTCCCCCGGGCGCACAGTGACACAGCTGGTCTAACTGTTTAATGAATTGCTCGCTTTGATACTGTGCTTCTAACCAGGCCCCCAGGTGTGTTATAGGTAACCGAGCATTTCATGAAGTGAATGTTTAGAGTAACCAGTTGTAAAAAGTGTATTTTCTTGTTGCAAAGGAAACAAATTAGGTTAATTGTTTAATTGACCATGCAGACTGAAACAAAAACACGAGGTTAGTTTTCACACTTCAGGTTTAGAAAGTGCAAATTACCAAAGAAATGAGGCAGGTTTGGAAATGGAAAATGATGATACCATTACTTTCCCTTAAAGTGTTAAGTTGAGTTGAGTTTATTTGCAGGTAGTAGGAAAACATTTTGCGATGCAGCAGGAACTTTAAAGATGGTCCTGCTGCCTTCTCAAGCAGCAGCTGCAGTTTGGACACCTGAGAGAGACAGAGAGGAGGGCTGTCCTGCGGCACGAGAAACAAGCCGTGTCCTCCACTCGTCACAGATAGGCGGATGAGGAAACCCGCAAGTCCGGGTGGACGGGCACAAGCACACCTGTCAGAGCAGGACAAGGGAGCCCTCCTCTCGTCCCAGAGAGCTGCTCTGCCCAGTAAGTCACGGCCCGAGTGGCTGCTCCACCACCGCACGGGCTGCCTGCAGCTGACATATGGATTCCAGGAAAAACACGCATCTGCATTAAAATGTGGGTCAGGGACACGGAGTGAGAGAGAGCTGATTTCAGGTCTGTTTTTTTCAGATTCTGTTTTCTGACTTTGTTTACTCTGATGCAGCTTTGCTGGTCCACTTCCACCTTTCCCAAGCCCCAGCGTGCTCAGAGAAGCCCGTGGACCAGTTGGAGAGGGAGCAAGTCGGAGGGGGTCACCGGCACTGACAAATTTTATCCACCTGTTCCGAAAGGTTCCCGTGTTCCTTGGGGGTGGTGAAGCCAGATGCAGACTGTGAAAAAGCACATTTGCAGCTGACATGCAGTACAATAATGGGAGAACTGCCCAAATGACATCAAAACCTTTCATGGCGATGAAGGGGCATCAGGCTGTTTTTATCTCAGCAACCTATAGCCCCCCCTTCCTCTGGGACAAACAAGGAGCCTCTTGGGCATTCTGCTGTCCTTGCAGCGTGGAAGAGATTCTGTGCAGGTCGTCTGGGGAAACTGAATCAGGAATGCAGCAGTCTCACCAGCCACCTGCTAACCAAGACAGGGTTAGAGGTTCCACCAGTAGCACTCCCTGCTCTGAAATATGCCTCCCAACGCAGTGCTGTATGACTGTGGCAGATGATGCCGACATTAATTTGCAGGATCCCCAGCAATGCAGGCAGTGCGTCTCTGCTGGCATTATTTTGCACCAACAAAGAAGAATTGAGGACCAAATAATATACAGTACAGACAGCTCTGCAGCTGAGGTTAAGGGCTCTTCTTTTAATAGCAGGCGGCTCTCATTTGTATTCCGCAAGATGAATATGCACTGAGCGGGGATTACAGTGTGGTACAGTAAGAAAGGCTCGTTAAGAATTAAAAAACAAAACAAGAGCCAGACTGAAGACGCCCCCCGGTGTCGCCACCGCGGCTCGTAACTAAGAGCCTCAGCTGCAGTCTGGCCCTGCACAGGGACGCCCCCCTGGGCCAGCGTCCCCTCCAGCAGAGGCCCCTGCTCACAGACACAGAGCTACCACAGACAGGACAGGCAGAGCCCTGCGAGAGCAGCTACCCAGTAGTCTGGCAGCAGAAACAGCAGCTAGGCAGGAGTCGCCGTGGGTGCAGACAGTCCAAGACACAGGGCCAAGAAAGGAACTCAGTGGTGCTGCTGGGAATGAATGCAGGGCAGATGGGCAGAAGAGGGGGGGGTTGATTTCTAGCTTTGTAAACCCAAGGAAGCAAATACCAAAGACTCCTGGATTTCATCAAAAGAAAATCAATAGCTCTCCACCCTGCCCTGCCCTGGCCTGGCTCCATCTTTCCCAACCTAACTCTGCCCAGGCAGGCACAACAGCCATTGAAATGGAAGTCAAGTCAGTAACCCGTTTGCTTGACAGAAGTCTGTTTCTTCTCTTACACAGCGTTTCGCATCTGAAAAACAGTTCTCACCAGGGTCGAGACAAACAGTTGTTGACATCATTATACAAGCATAAAAAGCATAGCGCACGTGTACTGGTGTGCACGTATTTGTGAAAGTGAACGAATAAACAGCTAAACAGCTGCATCAAAACACCACACAGATGGCAGAGCAGACTAACACACCTGCTGCTGGAAGCTCAGCCTTGTGCCTCACATGTGAAAGACCAGTGTTTACAAGATAAGCTACACCATTTCTCTGGCATCCGGGGGGATGTTGTTTTCGGCACAGTAGGGTGGGATTCTGGCAGCATCGTCGCGTGAAACCTGGAGCTGCCCCAGTGTTCGGCCCACAGGGGCCCAGGGCTCAGGAGGAGGAGAAGTTAATCACTCATCCACCAACAAACACTGCCTGCTTACGTTAAAGCACAGAAAACCTTCTTTAAGCAAACATCCGACAACACTGTCTTACTGCAGATCACTGGAGTGGAGGAACGGGAGTAAACAACTAACAGTAAAAGGCGAGCCATGTCCTCCTGGAGCAGGCTACAATCTGCTCTTCATGTCTCAGAGAGGCGTGGCTCCCTCTGCTGCCTGCTGGTAAAGGATTAAAAACAAAGAGGGCCATTGTCTGAAAAATTAAATCCTCCTGTTTTGATCCTTTGGAAGGTTCAAGGGCATGACAGTGCAGCATTGCAATGGGAACATCTTTAACAGGACAAGGACATGTTCCAGGTGTTCACCAAAATAAAACTGCCAGTCCAAGACAGTCCTAAGGCTCAAAACCGTGCTCTTTAATCACAGGGCAGTGAGGAGACACCACAAATCCAGACAAGAGCCTAGCTCCTTTTTTGAGCTCCTGACTTAACTTCTTCACAAAGTGAAGTACTTAACATACTGGCTAGCTAAACGGCTTAGCAGCTTCTAAACAGTTTGGTCTCTCACCATGACTTTTCTCAAACCTTTTAAAAATCTTAAGCAATTCTTTGTCCACAGAGCTCACAATATCATCAGGTCCACAGCTAGTACTTCTCCCTCTGGCAAGTTGCGCGCAGAGTGTCTGCCTTCTGTCCTCCAGCTAGCAGATTCACTAACTGACTGAGCCAGAAAGCCTCCACTTCCTGCTTTATAAACTGTTGACAGACCAATTGCCTTCCAGCATCTGGTCAGGTGACTGAGAGCAGCGGCGCATCGCCTCAGTGGTTTCTGGGGAACGTGGTCGAGATGAGGGTGTGCTCTAAAAACAACCACCACAAAACAAGTAAAAAGTTTTCCACATTAAAAGCATACCCTCATATGTCCAATCCAGACAATACCATCCAATGTCAGGATTTTCCTTCCACCTCACCTAGCTACAGCTAACTCTCACCTAGCCCTCCTTCCCATATTTATGACTCTTTAATCCTTCTAGGGCCTCAACTGAATGATACTTAGACATTAGACTAACAGGGTTGAAAGATGCTTTGATGAAAATCAAAGCATCAGAATATAATAATACCTATTAACATGCCTCAAAGCTGTGAAAGCACAATCACTTTTTGCCTACGGACACCAGGGTTTGCCCTTGATTTCACAGACCTCTCCCCCAGCTCATCAAGTCCTTCCCTGTCTGATTTCTCCGGCTTTCCTTCAGTTGCTTGATCTGCTTTCTCATCCAGTGGGACTCCTTTCCTGTGGAGCTCAGTATTTAGTCTGTCTTACCAAGGCCGGACGTGCCAGCTGCCCATGTGACTCCCCCAATGATGTGCACCCAGCATCTCTCAGACATCACAGGACAGAGAAGGACACGCTCGCATAGAATGGCTTTTCTTCAGCCTGATGCCACTCTGTGCCACTGTACCTTCCTCCTTGCAGATCTTTGCTGGTTCAGCACTTGTGTTTCCTGCAGCACGTTCTGTACAGGACAGGGAACCACAGAGCAGCAGTGTCAACGAGACAGAGAGTAAGACATGGAAAAGCAAATATGATTTAAGACAGTTTTTAGGGGGTTTGATTTGTCTTCACTATATCACTTTTTAATGGGATTAAGCAACAGCAGAACATTTTCAAAGTACATTTGCAGATGAATAAAGATTTTACAGCCTTGGCATTTATGATGGGGTGCAAAAACAACCCAGTGTAAGGTTATTGTTATTATTATTTAAATAAAGATGGCCACGAGGAATTCTAAAAGAGCATCAGCTTTAATTACACTGTTCAGTCAGGAAGAGATCATTGCAGTGCATTTCTCATTTCCCTGACAGCCAGCAGGGAGGTGTGACACAGATTCTGTATTGTGGAATGCAGTCATAATGCAGAGGAACCATCATTTATTTAAAAACACCAAACCAGTTTTGGAATTCAAATGAACCACAAGGAAATGATAATGTCTGGGTTCTGGTGTTAGAAAGCACCTTCTAAAATAAGATAAATGTGGTGTTCAAGTCGGAGTGCTTTCTCCTTCCAAGTCCTTGGCATTCTAAATAAAGATGGCTTGGTTTTGTGCTGCCAGTTCTCCCATTCAGATGTACCTGAGAAAAATCACCAACAAGTGAACTGCTGTTCTGGAAACTACTGAAATCTGTTCATGAGATATTTAACCTGCTTGTTCTTGGTAATGATCACAGCAACCTGGAGCTCGTCCCAGAGGTATAGGGCAGGGGTTTCCAATCCCGGTCCCAGAGGTCCTCATGTCTGCTAGGTTTTGTTCCAGCCCAGCTCTCATTTACACAATTCAACACCTCACTGGCTTAATTACAGAATTAATTTGAACTGCTGGGGTTTTTATAAGTAGCTTTTGTAAGATTTCGTAAGTAACGTTGACATTAACATAAGTAAAATTCCCATATGTTGAACAGAAAAAAAATGACAATATTCCAATAGGGCTGCTTCTTAGTTCAATTAAGTGATGTGATTCTTTAATTAAGTGATTAATTGAACTAAGTGACTTAAAGAACGTCAATCAAGTAATTAACCAAGGGTGAAATGAAAGCCAGCAGGAGTGTGAGCCTCCAGGACATGGACTGGGAGCCCCTGGCAAGGTGGGACTGAACCCAGCATGGGACACCGTCCCAATGCAGGGCGGACAATGTACAGGGACTGGTTACCTAGCAAGCGGGTCTCTGGACAGAAGGTGTCCCAGTCCAGAATCATACCAGGGATCTGTGGGTCAGCAATGCCAACAGCCACGAAACTGACCCACACCAAAGAACAAAACAAAATGATAAACAAGCCTACACCAATTAACATTTTAATGAAAGAGAAGAAAGGGTTCCAGTGCAGCACACTTGCACATCTGCAGTTTCTGCTGCCATTAGGCAACAGGCAGAAATGATGTTGCCCAGACCTAGCATTAAATTCCTGACCTCCTTTTTTTTTAAAACAAGAGACAAGAGAAGAAAAAAAACACCCTGAATTAAAGCGATTTATTTTGTAACATCCTCTTGGAAAAGGAGTCAGGGCACATGGTAGACAAGAACAACACTTTGCTCTGCCTTGTCCAGGCAAGACAAGACCGTCTCTTACAAGAGAGCCCTTCTGTGTTAGAGTCGAGAAGAGTGAAGAGGAGCTGATTAGAGTCCAATTAAGAATAGCAGCTCATTACAGCACACTTGCCATGGTCCTGTGAATATAGACTGATTAAATTCTGTTCTGCCAGCGCCGACATTCGTTGCTCTCTCCCTCTTCGGCTCGCAAGCCTCTCTGCCCTGAGAGGGAGGGAGCAGAGAGGAGAGCCGCGACAGGGCAGCTGGCAGGCAGGCCCATTAATATTCCAGTCCCCACCCGACACATCAGAGCCAAGCAGGAGCTCGTTAACCTGCAGTCAGTGGTCCATAAGCTGCTGGTCTGACTCTGAGCAGCCATCTCCTCGGCAGGCAATGGGATTCAGATGGCCTGACCCATCAGCCTAAACGTTTTACAATTGGCCATGCTTTTGTTTTGCTGGGGCAGGAAGGAGTGGAGCTTCCTAAATGAGAAGGTATAAGAAGAGGAGCAGCAGGTGGGACAAGAAGACACCAGCAGCCAGTCCAGATTGGTGGATATGTAATTACAAACTGCTGCCCGCCCGTTCCCCCCTCATGTTGCCCCCTTTAGAACATCCCCTCGGCCTGTTGTCAAGGTTCGCTCTGGGATGGGTTTGGACCTGTGTGCTGTGTTCTTTACGGCACCATCCCCGTTCCCCACCGGATTCAGCGCCTGTCCAGGACCTGGCAGTGTCCTGGAAGGGCTACAGTCGCTGGCAGACTCAGAAAAATCATGCTTCATACTCACTGTTAATAAATTCACTTGTCAGGGGCTTCTGCCCAAGAGCCACAGAAGGTATTTCTTCTCACTCATAAATCATAGCCAGGGTCCAGACTGTCTCTGGAAAAAGTTCCCCCGCGCACACATTTTTCTCCCAGCATTCCTGACAGAGTAAGTAGCTAACTAGCACGCGACCGAGCCGAGCTATGGAGAATTGTGGTTACTGTGCATGATAACTACAGTTATCGTTTTCATTTGTAATGTGTTTCGGCACTAATTGCCCATGGTAGCCAATTAAAGCATGCTAATGATGCAGATGCAGTGGAGAGGTGCACTGGCATGTCTGAATGCCAGCCAAGCAGAGAACACATAGACAGCGCGTTGTTTTCGGGTTATGGACTGGTTCTGCACCCTGGGGCAGAGAGGTTTACATTCTCAGAGGCACACATTGTGCAGTAATAAGTGCTTGGACAAGGAAGCCCGAGTCCAGCACATTTAATAAAATCAGCAGCACCACGGGAGTTGGGAACATAACCTGCTCCAAATAATCCACAAACTAGCTCAATTAGGCCATTTTGAGGCGAAGGCAAACTGAAATGAAAACCTGCAAGTACTGTGGTCCTGCTGGGCTGGAGCAGGGCTGGACACTGTGCAGGTACGGCAGTCCTGCTGGGCTGGAGCTGGGCTGGATGCTCTGAAGGTACAGCGGTCCTGCTGGGCTGGATGTCCTGCAGGTACAGCAGTTCTGCTGGGCTGGATGTTCTGCAGATACGGCGGTCCTGCTGGGCTGGACGTCCTGCAGGTATGGAAGTCCTGCTTGGCTGGACGTCCTGCAGGTACAGTGGTCCTGCTGGGCTGGACGTCTTTTCATGCTGCGGTGACAGGATGCTGTGGGAAACAGACACTGGTCTTGAGGTTTGAGCTGAAAGAATGTGATTCAGAAATGGGGGAGGGCTCTTTCCCTGGAATTTAAAGTGAAAACTGAAAATTGAAAGAGAAGACAAGCGAGAGGAGGAGCTGCTGACCCTGAATGCAAACTCGGGAAGGCAATAATAAAACATAAAAAAGCACTTGTTAGACACCACCTACCTCCTCCTTCCAGTAAGCGCAGTGAGTGCTGTCTATTTACGGGAAAGCACAGCTCAGGAAACCTGGCCCTGAGCAATGGTGAGCAACAAATGGAAATTGGAGGTAAATCAGATTCCACAACGCCTGACAAGCTCCACTGCTCGTCTTCAGCTGCACGCGTCCAGGCACTCCTGGGCGTCACGCTGCCAGCCTGACAGAGGAGCAGAAACAGGGCCATGTCTGTCCCCAGGAGTGCTCCCTTCCCACCTCCCTGCCCCCAAAAAGCAAGTGCACACAAAAATATCAGGTCATCTCTCGTCTTCCTTGCCCACCGGGTGTTGTTGCATCCGCTTGGGAAAAAGCAGCAATATCTGTGCAAAATAATCCAATGTGCTGTAGTGCCAAGGCTTTTAACCTGACCTGTCACTTGATACATTAGTACATTTGTGTAAGAAGATAATTACAGAAGATGTGGAATACTATACTTTCAGCTGACTCTTTTCTCTAAATTGACTTACAAGGGTCACAATTATCTGATCTTCCTGTCACTTACACATGTTGGGACCCATTCCAAAACTGGTCTTGCTGGAGCGGCTAGATCTGTATCCAGGTATCTCTGATCATGCTCAGGCTAATAATAAGCCAAACGCTGACCCTAAAGTGAATACTAGTCCTAACACTGACCATACTCCTGAAGCCAAAACTAGCATAGCCCTAACCCCTAACCTTAGCCCTAGAACTACCCCAACCCCCCTAACCCAACTCAAAGTCTATAGAAACAGATTATTACTGCCTCCGGAAAACCACTGATTTTTAAGCAGCTTTATTAAAGTGAAAGATGGTTTCACCTCTGTCTGTATCTGTAAATTAGATTGTAGAACCTGATTTCTGGTTCCATTTTGAAGGTAATCTGAGACCAGTGGCTTTGCTGGGCAACTCTGAATCCACTTAATCCCCCTCTGACACCAGACTTAGAGCACATCAGGCACAATGAAGCATTAAAGAAAGTGATACTGAGGTGGTCTGCGCAGTGAGTGAATTTTAATGCTGCCCATCTCTCATAAAGAGATCCTAAAGTGGCTGTTAGTAGCTATAACATATCGATCACTGGGGATGAGTAAGAACCCACATGAGCTCAAACACTCCAAGGGCCTTTTCCTTGCTTCCCTCCTGCCCAGTGTAACCTGTGGTCTGTGTTTTCATTACAAACAGATCAGGAGGAGGACCGTGGAGCTGCACACCCTCCAGCTCCTGCATCAAGAGCTGCTGAAGCCCCATCGGCCAGGAGCTTGAAGTGGCAGGCGCATTAAATCAATTTTTCACTCAGGTGCGTGCCGACGGAGAAACAGACAACAGGCCTCAGGCTGAGGAAAATCACAGCTCTGTATTAAATAATCCTGGCACGGCAGACGTGTTAGGGATATTAGACACACGATAAACTTCCACGGGGCCTGATGGAAAGGAGATCTTATCTGTAGCCATGTACAGCAACAGCAATCCTGCGGTCAGTCAGGACAGGGGCTGTGTCCACTGACCGAAAACATAGCACCCATCCATAGAAGAGGTGACAAAATCTAACCAAGTAATTACAGACCAACACGTTTTGTATCTTGCTTCTACCCCATTTCAAGTTTTTAAGACAATAATTAGAAACGAAATAGAGAATCCCCTGGAAAGAAATGGGATTCTGAAGGATAGCCAACATTACAAGCAGCATGTTAGGATTTTGAAATGGCAGTTTTTGCTTATCTTATTGGGGGCCCTTGGACACGGGGCACTAGTGATGAATACAGGGTAGATGATCTGGTATATTTCGATTTCCAGATGCCTTTTGACTCATAAACCATTAATTCTCACAAAGAAGAGTGTGAGAATTGAAGGAAATGTTTTTAGGCAGAGGAGGGGTTAACGGAAGAAAAGTAGCGAGAACAGAGAAGCGTGAACGCTCTATTTGAAGTGATGTAGTTTGCTGATCTCACAGAGCAGCAGCCTTGGACGTTTCCGTGTCAACCCCCTGGTAAGTAAGAAGACAGATACAGAGTGGACCGACCCAAACGGAGCCCACCGGGTTGAGGTGACTTCGACTGCTACTCTAACTTGAGGTACAGCACCGTTGGCATAGGCCAGAAGTCAAAGTACCTTTCAAGCACTGAATAATTCAATCCCAGATGCCACCTTAATGCCAGTTACACAGGGGTTGACATGGCAGATTTCCCTGACGCTCAGGGTGGATCTGTTACAGTACAGTACCGCAGGGAACTGTGTCAGGACCGCCGCTCTTCCTAATTTATATTGCTCAGGGGTGTGCTGGAGGGCCAGAGCCCAGCTCTCAGCAACCCAAATCGATCAAAAAGCAAACAGCTATGTTTGGATATATAGTAAAAAGCGTAGCAGATCAAGCAATGTTACGTCAAAACTATTCATTCACTAGTAAGAACTCAGTTAGAATATTGCGCACACATTTGGACATCATGTTACAAAAACACATTGCCACTTTTGAATCAATGCAAAGAAGAATGAGGAACAGTATACTGTATTCCTGGGCTTAAAGGATTGTCCTACATTTACAGGATAATAGAACTGAACCCTAACAGCCTTGAGCAGAGAAGAAAACAAGTCGAGAGATTATTTGATTATTTAGCATTGTACTGTATGAGTTAATCGGATGGATTAGCATTGGTGTCTATTCTCACGTTTTGCTTTGTAAATGCTACAGTTGTCCGTTGTGTTCTTCGTGGCTAAGTACCTGTGGAGGCAATCTGAAATCGGTCAGGGTGGTCTGCTGAATACATTATTCCTTAGCTGTGATTTATTTTCCTGCTATCCTCCCTCTGGCTGTTCTGTTAGCCACTGTGAGTCCCGTCAGTACGGTAGTGTGCAGGAAGGCCGCGTGTTTCCCCCAGAGCCCCGATCCACATAAAAACCGCTATTAGGCAGAGTCCCTGAGATGGGCCCAACCAGGCCCATCCCCCAGACAGAGAGGTTTAATTATAATCAGCTCTCGCTCATAATTACACCTGGAGATGTAACTTGATAAGGACGTCCGCTTGCATCAGAGAATTATTGGGCTCAGGTGAATTTAGAAGAACACCATCAAATTATTATTTAATTCTTAACTACTTGTCTCTGAAGTAAGTGATTTATTTCCTGCCCACATTGCAATGCTCTTGATATAGCGCATTGCTCCACAACTTTCCAAGGGCAAATGTTCAGTAAGTGCCTGATACTATGGTCATTACATAAAATAACTGGGATACAGCACCATTTCCTTTCAGAAAAAAATATTATTTTACCTCTGAAAACATGTACCCTCAGTGAACTTCACCCAGTCTGAGCATCGGCTGTAGTATATCATTATAAAAGCAGAGCTACCTCTAGCAAATGATCTTATATACAAAGTAAACCATAGTGAACTGTGGTTAACCTAGGCAGATGCTGTGGGAATTATAAGCATGGTACAACTACAGGAAAATGGCAACATACATTTTCATGAACACATTCATGGTCCACATCGCTCCTCAGCCCAGGACTCACTCTCTCAACAGATCAGCAGATGAGTCATTCAGGAAAACAAAGAAAAAACTCAACAGAGTGGAACCACTAGTGTGATTCTCCAGAAAAACTAAAAGCTGAGCATTCTGGAACACAGGCTGTCGATCAGGATTGTTTCACACGTCAACTGCAGAAAGAACAACTGTCCTTGTGTGTCACACTCATCACGTGTATACAGGGGTGCTCTAACATGCCATCTGGCAAGTCACATACCAGTAACCAGTAACTGTGGAGAATATCTATAAATAAGACATCTGTACTGATATCTGTAATATCAGATAACATACAGAGACATACAGACTCCTCATGTTACCTTAAACAGAAAGCAGCCAAAAGACGGAAACAATTGAAACGCTAAAGATCAAAGTAAAAGAAATTGAACTGTGATTTCTTAATGCAGCATAGCCAGCTCATCTCCTGGAATCTCAGTACAGTATCTGCTGCAGCCACTGGAGTAGAAATGCCAGGTCCCTTCATTCCGGACAGCTGCTCACAGCTCGTGGGAGAGGCAACGTGAAACTCCTGTTGTTGGACTAGGCACACCACCCAGCACTGGTGTAAAGCCCACAGGCCTGTGTGAAAAAGATCAGGTGCTCTTTGCATGCATTACTGATCATGTTCAGTAAGCCCTATTAAAGCCCCTTGGAGCCCAAGGAACTGCTCTCTAAAACTGTCTGGTTTCCAAAGCAATAAGTGAGGGGAGCAATCACACTCCTGTGTTCACACCTCCACCTGTGTGTGACAATCACTGCTGTAGCACACCTGCCACAGACATCTGGTCGATCTGTTTACTAACACTGCTGCAGTTCTGTAGTTAAATCAGGTCTTCATAACTCTGTGCACTGAGCTGTACAAGGAAGTGGGCATCCCAATCCCCATTCCCGCAGTGGAATACAGTGTGTGCATATCCTCAGGCTAAAGCTATTTTAATGTAAATTAGGCTGGGAAGTACAAAGCAAGACAGGACAGAGCTATAAAAACAGAATAGCAGTTCCTTTTTATAAGAACAGCCATGAAAGAAACATGCCTGAGAAGTATTCCCATGGCACATCATGGTAGCAACGCAGCCTAGTGCAGCAAAACACAGAGAGGAAATCACAGCACAGCTATGGTATTGACAGACTGTTTAAAAAGAAATAATAAAACTGCAAAAATACTCCAGACTATTGACTCCAGACACCTGTGTGTGTTTGTGTGTGTGTGCGCACACCTGTGTGTGTGTGTATGTGTGTCCATGCATGTATGTGTGAGTGTGGGAGCCCTGTGATGAATTGGCCAGGGTCCAGGGTGAGATCCTGCCTTGAGTTTTGTGCTTTCTTGTTACGTTACATTAAATTTTATATTCCACACTTACCAATAATAAGCAGCTTTCTGACAGTGGATGGAGGGCTAAACCTTCATAAGGATTCACTTGCCATTCCCTAGTGCACAGAAAGCAGCTTCACCAGGCTACCCCAGATCAGGGCGAGGACAGAGGACTGCAGCCCCAACGCTGGGCAGGTTCCGTCTTGCCAGAGGGATTGCCAGAAGCCATCGTGCTGCTCAAGGCTTTGAGCTCTGGCTCAGGGCCACACTTCAGCTGACTAAGGAGAGCTGTTTTCTAAACTTACACCTTCAGGAATTTTCAAAAACACTTTTTTTCTGCCTGATATCATTATTCAAACAACACCAGTGACTCCAGCTCACAGCGATGTCACGGCTTCATTACTCACTGGAATGTGTTAATTGCCCGTTAATGTCGTAAGAGGAAAACTCAGCTTTTACTGGTGAAGTTACATGAGGTACCCAAGTGAATCAGTATGAGCAGGGTGCCTGCTGTCACATTTCTACTCTCTGTTCGGCCCAGTTCAGATCAACACTGTCCCAGCGTTCCGCCCTCCTGGCCCAGATGAAAGGTCATGACCCCAGAGGCAGGGCTCTGATTCGAGGGCTCCCTGCAGGCTGGACACCCAGGGACTGTCTCTGCACAAAGCAAAATGAGCTTGCGCCTGAAACAGGTCATTCTGGATGCATATGTGTTAGAGCCTAAGTCACAATCATCCTTGGACCCCAGACATTTCAAACAAGCACCTTTGACACACAGACCAAATGTGTCAGGGCAAAACGCCCAAAAACACTCAAGCAACAAGCAGGGCCTGAAAGAGAGGCTCGTGCTAGGGCTGGTAGTTATGGTTTGTAAGGTTCGTCATAGCTCTGAAGGGATTTATGGAAAACTGGAAATGTTTATGGAAAATGGGAGGCATTTCCTGTAGTATGGCTGGGCACCTTATTCCCCACTTAATTTACTTTTGAGGAGCCTTTCCCAGCTTTTCCTGTCTTAGTTACCTGGGCAAATACATTCATAATGTATATATATTTGAACTGGGAGGAAGAGTTCGGCCTCCTAGCCTATGGAAATCAAGCAATTCCTGGAAAATCAGAAAGTTGAATGATCCAAGAACCAAGTTATTCCTTCACAAAAAAAGTGGTGGGGACCTTTAAGAATCACTGAAGGAAAGGAACGGGCACTCCAACACACCAAAGCCAAAAACAGCGTCTGAGAAGCGATCGCCTCACTCAACCCCCCACCGCCCACCCCGTGCACCCTCGTGCTTTTAAAAAACAAGCGTAGCGAAGGTGCATGTAATAAAAAGGAAGCACAAAGGGTCACAGGTCAGCGCTTGACATTTTGTACATTTTCTGAGTGACATTTACAGAGAGCCTTGTGGGACTGCGCTGAAGCTGGAGATAGGAGGGCTGGGCTCCTCGGTAAGTAGCACACATCCAGGCTTCCGGCGTCTAGTCTAAAGGGCAACAACTCACCCAGGAGCAGAGCAGGAGCCGCAGGAAGGTTTGCTCTCTCTTGCTCCTTAGGGTTTGTTAAATTCCATCTGTTCACACAGCCAAATTACCCATCCTGGTCTCTCCTGCCTGACTTTCAGAGGGGTAAAATTTCAGCTACACATGTTAAAGTGTTACAAAGCTGGCAGTCTGTAACAGTTATATAAATATATCCATCCATTTGCAATAACCACATAATCCAGTCCAGGGCAGTGGTCCGTCAGAGCCTAACCTGGCAGAAAATGGGTATCATGACCAGTTCTTCGCAGGGCAGTGGACAGTTTTGGGGTTTCAATGAACCCAGCCAGCATGTCTTTGGACTGTGGGGGGAAACCAGAGCAACATGTCTATGCAAAATCCACACCGGAGGGCCAAAGAGCTGTGAGGCGGCAATGCTAACTTCCACATTAACGTGCTGCCCAAAATAAGGCCAACTAACCTGAATCTCCCAACCCTCTCTTGTGTTTTAATGAACATTAACAGATGGAAAATAAATCCAGGGACTTGCTTGGCTATGCCCAGATCAGAGAACAGATGACGCTCACAAAATGAAATGTCAAACATTTATACCTTTAGGAGGCAATGACATTTTTTTTAACTATCTGCAGCTTATTGTTATGTTACTAAAATATGTCACAACATCCCTGGCACTTTTCAAAACCATTCCGAATTTTATGATTATGTTTATAGAGGAACATGAACCTTCTTAATCCTGTTAAGGTACAGTCCCGGCTCCAGCTGATGGGCCCTTCTAGACCCCAAAGAGTATGGAGCAGGGCCTGGGGAGATGGAACAGTATCTTATATCCTGATGACAATCCTCTTGTACAAGAGTTGGAGATATGGGTTTCCGTTTCCTCCGAGTCAGAAACATCCTCGGCCTCGCTATCTGAAATACTAATTAATTCTGGACTGGAAAGATGTAATTAGCCACTAGCATATGCCATGCAGTTAATTATAAAGATCAGAATCCCTGAATGTCAGGCAGCCCAGATGTTCCCTTTCATTCAAATGGAGACGGTGACCCAGATGACTTGGTACAGGGAGCCTCCTCCAGGAGAGAGACATTGTACGGACAAGAAAGAGCCAGCACGCAGCAGTGCTGGCACAGCACGACCCAAACGGGAAACACCACCAATCGAGGGAAAGACAACAGCGCTGTTTGTACCGAGCTGTTTTCTCAAGACTTCTAAAAGCCAGCTTTGTAAATGACATGGTATTTTTGGGTTTGAAAACCTCCTTTAAACTGAAAGTGACAAACGTATGATATAAATAAATTAATAATGAGCAAATAAAACAGAGATGTTGAGGTTTTGTATAGGCCTGTTTAAAATGCCACACACACTACAAGTTT
This sequence comes from Atractosteus spatula, assembly GCF_055471065.1. Classification (NCBI taxonomy): domain Eukaryota; kingdom Metazoa; phylum Chordata; class Actinopteri; order Semionotiformes; family Lepisosteidae; genus Atractosteus; species Atractosteus spatula. Next base: position 42,503,459 of record NC_142712.1, on the reverse strand, counting down.
GCACATTTTCCCCTGGGGTCCAGCTAATCCCAGAATTCCAGTTTTGGTTCCCCTTTTATAATCTAAACTTTTTTGATCTATTTACTTCTGACTCATTTGCCCGGAGCATCTGAAGCACTGACAAGCCAAACAGACAGAATCCCATCAAAAAAGCAAGCTCTGTCGCCATGGTCACACCATTCCCACACAAGCCCTGTCGCCATTGTCACACCTGTCAACAGGGGCACACCTGTCCCATGCCAGTGTTGTCACCAGGGGTACACCAGTCCAACACCAGTGCTGTCGCCGTGGTCACACCTTTCCCACACCAGCCCTGTCGCCATGGTCACACCTTTCCCGCACCAGCCCTGTCAACAGGGGCACACCTGTCCCACAACAGTACTGTCACCAGGGGTACACCAGTCCAACACCAGTGCCGTCGTCAAGGGCACACCTGTCCCACATCAGGGTTGCCACCATGGTCACACCTATCCCACACCAGTGCTGTCAACAGGGGCACACCTGTCCCACACCAGTGCTGTTGCCATAGCCACACCTCTCCCACACCTGCTCTGCTGCTATGGTCACACCTGTCACACACCAGGGCTGTCAACAGCGGCACACCTGTCCCACACCAGCCACCAGCCCTGTCACCAAGGTCACACCTGTCCCACATCAACCCTGTTGCCATGGTCACACCTGTCCCACACCAGCCCTGTCGCCATGGTCATACCTGTCCCATACCAACGCTGTCAACAGGGGCACACCTGTCCCACGCCAGTGCTGTCACCAGGGGTACACCAGTCCAACACCAGTGCTGTCACCATGGTCACACTTGTCCCACACCAGTGCTGTTGCCAGGGGCACACCAGTCCCAAATCAGCCCTGTCGTCAAGGGCACACCTGTCCCACATAAGGGCTGTTGCCATGGTCACACCTCTCCCACACCTGCCCTGTTGCTATGGTCACACTTGTCACACACCAGCACTGTTGCCAGGGGCACACCTGTCTCACACACGGCACATTTGTTGGCCTGGATACGCCGATTTTTAAGGTGGAGGATGTGGACATAGGTTGTGGTTTGCTAAACAGCACACTATTTGGGCTGTTTGGTGCAAGTGCAGGGAAATCCAAATATACCACAACTAAACACCACGACAAAAGCGTTTCACTAAGCATCTTAGCGAAGTCCCTAACATAGACAAGCAGCAAAACTGCTTACTGGTGCTCTAACAATTCACATAACGGAGTCTCTCAGACGCTGACAAAACTGCCAAAGACGTTTGACAACGCTGCCAAAGATCTCAAATCCTACATTCTACAAAACTCACAAGTTTCTTACTTCCACAGTCATCCCTTCTCCCTCTGTTGAATGTGCACACAGAGGAATCTGCCTTCTGTCCTCCAGACAGCAAACATCATTCTACTAACCACTCTCCTTTATAGCACCAACACCCACCTTCACCAGTGTCCTGTGGAATGGACGGTGCTAAACAAAGGAGAGCAGCTCAGAATTTCACACGTGAGATTTTCCATTTGTGGGCCAGCTGGTCTTTTGGGAGCTGGAGAAACTTAGCCAGAGCTGGTGTGTGCCAGTGGGCGGCGTGCCCCCACTCTCCCCTCGTCATGAGTGCCTGACAGAGATGGGAGGCTGTGTGAAGTCAGGGCTCCCTCCAGACTGCAACTTGGAAAGATGGCCAGAGCCACCTGCCAGAGCTCTGAACCTAGCAGCAGTGCTGAGAGACCCCGACCTTCAGTGTGTCAGGAGGAGCCCCTGCGGGCTTCAGAGTTCCTGTTTCTGCTCCCTGTGCTCTATCCCCACATTCAATCCCCTTCTTTCCATTCTCCTCCCCTCATCTTAAAGCCACTCTGCTCTCTCCTCTCCTTCCCCCTGCCTGACACGGAGAACAGCAATGTTCGTTCTCACAGCCTGAACTGCGTCTGTCGTTCCTGTCAAGTCACGCTGGCTGCTCTCGGCATCAGGGTCAGGCCATACAATCACGGCTGCACTCCGAGCTCTCTTAAAAGCAGCTGCCTCTGTCTCCACAGTCAGTCTCTCACTAATCTAGCCTTTTTGTGAACCTGAAGATTTCTCATTTCACCCTGATTTGTGGCACTTAAGCGGGGAAGTGGCTGCGGTCCATTAGGCTGCTGTTTTTTTCCTCTTACCAGCGGGAGCGCTGGAGCATAGTGTCACATGGCCCTGCCGCTGCGATACAGAAAGGCCAGCAGGCAGCAGGCACAGAGCGAGCAGTGGGAGACAGATGGGATCCTCAGCAGATGCTCCTCACATCACAACGGCGAGTGAGGAACACCGCTCTCCCCCTGCAGAAGTGCCTCCTGCTGGGGATCGTAAATGTTAAAAATTATTATTAAAAATAAATGTTTGTAACTACAGCATTACCAGTAGTCAGCACTGTGAATGTCCCCTCACCTGTGCCCTTCCTTGAGATCTCCTGTAGCTGTCAGACTGGGGTCCTTACTGTCCCAATGGTAACACTGTTTACTCCACAGTGGTACACGAACTGGATGGGCAGCTAGCAGGCAGGCAGTCCGCTCACAGAGGGAATAGGGCCTGCCACCCCATACAAAAAGCACAGAGCCCCATGGGAAAAGCACATGTGTTTTAGCAAACAGGCTCTTCGCAAGGACAGAGATTTCAGAACTTCCTGTCAAGACAAACCTCTCGCCATAAACACCGCACCGCTGGTGAAAACCAAAAGAAAAAAAACACTTACCGATCGGTGTTGCTATATCTCTGTTGCTCCTACTCCTGCGCAACTATAGAGACCCTCTGGCACTGAGAGAGGATTTGTAAAGCTGCCCGTTCAACTGAAGTTTCAGTGGCTGCTCTGGAATGAGCATGAGAATGGTAAAAAAAAACTAGAGGGCACGTGCATCTCTTCTAGCCCTTTTAGTAGGTAGTAGCTCAATCCAAGGATCTGATCCAGCCCTTTCTTTGAAGAACCAAGGTTGCTGGCTTCAATAACCTGTCTGGGTAGCCTGTCCCACACTCCCACTATCCTCTGTGTAAAAAAGTGCCTCTTGTCCTTGGTTTTAAACGTACGTCCACATAGTTTCCACTTGCGCCCTCTTTTTTTGAGGAACTTGTTCCCCCTCATGATCTTTTCTGTTCAAGTCTGAAAGGGTCCAGTCTCCTCAGAAGTCAGTGCAGGACACTTCTTTCAGCCCTGGAATGTAGCGGCTCTTTATCTATCAATCAACAGATTACAGAGCATCAGTATCTTTTCTGGAACGAAGTAAGCAACGAGGCCTTACTAGCGCGTGATACAAGTCTTATATTGAAATATCAGGACCTGTGAAAGAGGTGGGGGGTGGCATCATCAGCATGCTGGCTGTAACCCCCCTCTCATCTGCAGCACAGCAAGGCCTCCAAATAATTTAAGACTATGCCGTTACATAATCCTGGACTCGCTGGTTATTATCTAACAGCTTTCAACCAAAGCCAAGGTCCTCTGAGTTCTCACAAATTGTTTTTAACCTCGAAATGACTTAATTCAATGCAGATAGATGCTCTCTAATTCTTCTCCGACCCCAGGCAAGAGAACCATCTGCACTCTCCGGGCGAGAAGGGAGGTTAGAATAAGAAGATTGGGGAATATTTATTCAGCTTTCCTCATTTAACCTGAGGCGACCCACAAAGCCCTTTTTTCCTAAAGATTAGTTTTTGAGGGGATTTTATTCCTCACATTGCATCTTGTGTTATGCAATCAGTAATTTCTCTTTGACACGGCTAGCTCAGGCTCCTGGCCCGAGACAATGGACAAGCTCCAGGAGGGTTCCTGGGGACAAGAACAAGGGACAGCCATCAGATCTAACAGAAAGACCTCAGAGAAATATAAACGCTCAGACCTGCATTTCAGATATCCTGCAAAATATTTTAAAATGGTTTAAACAATATTGAAACAATCAATAAGGCGATAATTAAAATGTCAATTACAAGCAGAAGAAATACAATTTTAACATTTTCACTGGTTAAATTTAAGGTTTGTCTTAGCGTAGAATAATATATAAAGGTTTATTCCATGCTGAAAAGAGAAGAACAGGAACATTTTGGCTGTGAAACCTTCTTCAGGTGTTGACCCCATGACACCTGTGTTGACACTAGAAGAAGGCTCCACAGCTGAAACGTTGTGTTCCTTTTCTTCTCTTTCCAGCATGGAATAACCCTTTACTTGTTCCACTGCAGTCTACGCATGCTGAAGCAGCTCCCTACTAGAATAATATATGACAACAATTTTACTGAATGCAAATTTTTGGGACCTGACAGGAATACCCATTTACCCATTTTCTAATTAACTTCAATACATTTTCCATTTTTACTGGAGAAATGAAAATCCTAAACAGAAAACCTTCGGGAAGTGCTCCCATTTTAATTTGCAGTGGAGAAAACTGTCCAAACCTGTTAAATGGCCAGGGGTCAGGGGTCAGAGTTGGTTGAGGAAGGGTGATTAAGATATCACCTATGTTTCGGATACAGCTGAGACTTCATCTGCTCCCCAAGGACAGTAAATCAACCTGTAACTTTTCAGATATTATTTGTGCATGAGCACAAGCAGCTCATTTTCACCTCTGTGACAGTGGACACAGGACCAACGTGCCTGCTCTCTGCCAGTGTGAAAGAATCTGGAACTGATCATCTGCAGCTCTGTCACATTTGCCAGCTGATGAAACTGCAGCAGGGTCCTGTCCTCCTCACTTTTTAATATTCTACATAACACAAGGGAAATCAAAACCAAGTCTGCTTAATTTAACAAAGCCTTCGGTGCTGTACTGCACATTCATTTGACATAATGCTGTTAAAACAGAAAAGTGTGCAACATTTAATCACCCAAGTTTGCTCACACCCCCTGTATTTCTGTCACTTCTTTTTCTTCTCAGAGACAACATACAAGCTGCTTGTATTAAATGCCAGAGGTATTTTTACTTTTTTTTTTGCTGTGGAGTAGGGCTTATTAATCAGTGCCGGATGTGTGGGCAAAAAGCAATTCTCGAAGGTTGAAAGCAAAGTTCAGAAAGCACTAAAAAAACAACAACAAACGCGGAAGTTATTAAAGTCATCCATTAGCGCAGGCAGGAGAGAGTCTTAATTGTCTGCCATCTCCAAGCTCACTGTAAAGAGGCATTCATCCCGAATAAATTCCCTTTCAGCTTCCTGCTTGTGAACTCAGGGCCCTGTTCCCCTACCGAGCATGAAGTACTACCCCGGGTTGACACTGTCCACACCCCTTACAATTTCATACACTTTGACACGGAAGAGATTTGACTCCTTTCTGTAAACAACAATCCCCAGAGACCAGGAGCCGTCTTCATCCTATAATAACCTTTTTTGGTAGGGTGACCAAAAATGCTCTTTGTGCATTGCAACACACTGCATACATTTAAAAGATACTGTATAAATAATGTCCCACATGGTGTCACGTGTTAATTCACTCCTGATGTGCTCACAAGCACTGGCTTTGACCCTGCTGCCTACAGGATTTTGAGCTCCCAGCCCGGGATGTGACACGCAGCCCGTGTCCCGTATGAATCATATGCCGCAGGACAGAAGCCAGGAGCATGGGCTGGTTCTGGAGAGTGCACTGTGCTCAGAGTCACCTCACACAGGCCAGCCCCCTCCCCTAGGGGCGCAGCACTTCCACAGGCTTTCAAAGGATCGCTCTCCGGGATCAACGCTCTGATCGTTCATTTCCATTGTTTTCAGTCCAGGCTGATGGCTCGTCTCCCGTGAAACAAACAGGGGAGATGAAACCAGTGCATCTCTGGGAGAAAGAGGTGTTTCACAATGCTGGCTTGCAGATCAGATGCACAAAGGATCTTAATGGGCTCCTGTACCTGCCACCATAATATTAAAAACACTGTTGTACTTGTCAGGATTACCAAATTATTTAATCGGATTTGGTCACTTTCCAAAACTATACATTCTGTTGGGCAATTTTAAACGAAACGCACAGAAAGGACAAAAGGCATCATATGAAATGGCCTTGAAGTGACTATCCATTCGGCGGTTAGGCAAATTGAGAAAGAAAAACAAAAGCTCGTATTTCTGGATAATCACAAATAGGACTTTCACTTGCTTACTTTGTTGAGCTTTCATAGTTTTCCACACAACTATTATTGGACTGGTTGTTTCTGCATTAAAGGCCACAAGGTTGCATCTTCTGTGGTTATCTGGTCCCCTGGGGAAGAGGAAGCAAGTTTTGCCTCTAAAGTAACACGTGCGCGCTGGTGTCATTTAAAACGGCAAACTGCAGAATGCAAATATTTGGAAAACAACCAAATTAGTTTAAATCATTTGGTGATCATGACAAGTAAAGGTATTTAATATTATTAGTTTTATACCAGGCCATTAGATTTCCCCTGGCAGTATTTCCTGGGTTTAAAGGTCCTGTACAAAGAGGATTGGAGATCTTTATTTCAGCCGTCCAGCTGCTAATGGTTAAATGCTTTATGCAGTCATGGGAGGAGAAAGCTGACAGATTGGCAGAAGCGCCCGGCCTGAGTGAGCTCTGAAGTCACTCCTCTCATTGCCTCTGCATTTCTGCCAGGGTTTCCAGAGTGAGACTCAGAGAGATCTGCCCTGCAACGGCAGAATGTTATGCATGAGCCCCTTACAGCACGGAAGGCACATGTGTGCAGTCCAGTGGCACAACAGTGAGATCAGGCACTCGGGATGGTGGGTGGTAGGGGGCACAGTGCAATTGGTAGCACAGCTGCCTGTTTCCCAGCTACCTGCACAGCACACCACTCGTGCGGACAGAGCAGCGTCATGGTGCCCTGGCACTCCTGTGCCTTTAATTGCATTTTTATCTGGGGCACAGACACACGTCTCACTCCTTGGCCGGCGGACCGATTAGCGAGGATGGAGTGACCGCAACTCTTTTTCCCTTTCTGTCTCCCACAATGCTTCACTATCCTGTGAAAAAAGGAGAGAGCCTGCCATCGGCACCAGCAGCACTTAAAAACGCATTAGGAGAGATGGTAAGAAACAGCCCATGGGTCTAGGAGGCCAGCCACAACAGCTTCAGTCACATTCTGTTGCAGTGTCTTAAACTCCACCAGTGTCAGTATGTCTAATTGCTATAAAGCGAGCCTTTTCCTAAGTTTCATGGCCTGAAGGCTTGTGTTTTTACTGTGTCCTCTAAGAAAACTTCAGTACACTCTCAGTGCTTCTCTTAGTACGTTTTTGTAAACCCCAGTACATGCGAGGCTTTTAGACACATCAGTGGTATCCACTGCTCCTCTGTTAGAAAGATCTGTTCACTTCAAGACAGAAAAAGACCACATTTCAACAGTGACGCTGTTGCAGTGCCATCATTAAACTGTAACTTACCAGGTCAGCATTCCTGTCCAGGGCCAGTGTTACTGGTCAGCTCTCTGGCCTGGGCCCAAGACTGCTAGCTTGCAGACCCAACAGTGGTGTCCACAAGTCAAGAGGAAGAGACTGGTCCTCTGTAGGAAGAGGAAGAGACTGGTCCCCTGCAGCTGTGTGCTGGTCTGCTGCTCAACCAAGCAGGTTAATGTGATTCCTTTTTCTCTGATCCACAGAGTCCACAAGTGCTCTCGCATGTCTCACTGGGCTCCTGTGCTGTGAAATACTTGCCCCCAGCACACACTCACAAATACACACAGCAGACACATACACACACACACATTGTGCATACACACACACACACACACACACACACACACACACAAGTACAACCTGCACAAACACACATACACATCCTGTATATGCACACACAAATACACACAGCAAACACACACATACACACCCTGCATACACACACACAAATATACACACAGATACACACACAAAAACATGCAGCACACACATGAATACACTCAGCATGCACATGCATTAATACATTTACAGCAGACATACAACTACATCCAGAGCATACACACAAATGTACATATTCCCGCAAATACACCCAGCACACACACACATAAATACACATACATTCACAAGCTGCCCACCAAAGATTCATGGGCTCCTTATGTCCCCACCTCCTGCCTTGTGCTCCCTTGAGTAATGTTTCACCCTGCAGGGGTCCCTTCATAACCTTGAGACAATTGACCCCATTAATCCACAGATCCTAATATTCATCACCAAATGCGCAACCAAGTAGAGTAAAAATCCTGGATGGCCACTTCCTGTGAGTGACCTGAGCTGGAGGTATGATTCCAGGCCACCCCCTTAAACTGCAGCCCCCACAGAGATTAGCACTACAGTCCTCTGGGAGACGAGAACCAGCAGATGCTCTTATTCTGCAAATCCTGTTATTCAACAGCACGCACATCTTTCTACATCAAACCTTACAGTAATAACACTAATAACTCATTTCATTCGCCACAGGCTTATCAGCACAAAGCACAATCCCCTCTCCATTTTTTGTTTTTAAAGTGTCAAATTCACTTAGAACTGCTGGAACAGAACTATAAACATGGATTTGTATTTATTTAGGTAAGTACAGGATTTGCAATTTTAATATCATTTATATTCTCATGATAGAATGATGGGGCAAAATCTAAAAAGTATTACGTTTTTATAGGAAATAATAACAGTAAGTACTCTGCATTAAAATTAATAGTCTATTGATATTAAATTGGAAAAGATGATTATATAACCCTGTGTTCATGTACACAAGGATGCTGTTTCATGACTACAGTTGCCTTTGCCCCTACAGGGTGCTGACCCAAGAGCAGTGGCAGTGCAGTGATCACACTGGGCCAGAGACCCAGAGGCCGCGGCAGTGCAGTGATCACACTGGGCCAGAGGCCGCGGCAGTGCAGTGATCACACTGGGCCAGAGGCCGCGGCAGTGCAGTGATCACACTGAGCCAGAGACCCAGAGGCCGCGGCAGTGCAGTGATCACACTGGGCCAGAGACCCAGAGGCCGCGGCAGTGCAGTGATCACACTGGGCCAGAGACACTGGGCACTGGTGCAGTGATCACACTGGGCCAGAGACCAGGAGCCGCGGCAGTGCAGTGATCACACTGGGCCAGAGACCAGGAGCCGTGGCAGTGCAGTGATCACACTGGGCCAGAGACCCAGGAGCCGCGGCAGTGCAGTGCTCACACTGGGCCAGAGACCAGGAGCCGTGGCAGTGCAGTGCTCACACTGGGCCAGAGACCCAAGAGCCGCGGCAGTGCAGTGATCACACTGGGCCAGAGGCCGCGGCAGTGCAGTGATCACACTGAGCCAGAGACCAGTAGCCGTGGCAGTGCAGTGATCACACTGAGCCAGAGACCCAAGAGCCGCGGCAGTGCAGTGATCACACTGGGCCAGAGACCCAAGAGCCGCGGCAGTGCAGTGATCACACTGGGCCAGAGACCAGGAGCTGTGGCAGTGCAGTGCTCACACTGGGCCAGAGACCAGGAGCCGTGGCAGTGCAGTGCTCACACTGGGCCAGAGACCCAGAGGCCGCGGCAGTGCAGTGATCACACTGGGCCAGAGACCCAGGAGCCGTGGCAGTGCAGTGATCACACTGGGCCAGAGATCCAGGAGCCGCGGCAGTGCAGTGATCACACTGGGCCAGAGACCAGGAGCCATAGCAGTGCAGTGATCACACTGGGCCAGAGGCCGCGGCAGTGCAGTGATCACACTGAGCCAGAGACCCAGAGGCCGCGGCAGTGCAGTGATCACACTGGGCCAGAGACCAGGAGCTGTGGCAGTGCAGTGCTCACACTGGGCCAGAGACCAGGAGCCGTGGCAGTGCAGTGCTCACACTGGGCCAGAGACCCAGAGGCCGCAGCAGTGCAGTGATCACACTGGGCCAGAGACCCAGGAGCCGTGGCAGTGCAGTGATCACACTGGGCCAGAGACCCAGGAGCCGCGGCAGTGCAGTGATCACACTGGGCCAGAGACCCAGGAGCTGTGGCAGTGCAGTGATCACACTGGGCCAGAGACCCAGGAGCTGTGGCAGTGCAGTGATCACACTGGGCCAGAGACCAGGAGCCATAGCAGTGCAGTGATCACACTGGGCCAGAGGCCGCGGCAGTGCAGTGATCACACTGGGCCAGAGACCAGGAGCCATGGCAGTGCAGTGATCACACTGGGCCAGAGGCCGCGGCAGTGCAGTGATCACACTGGGCCAGAGACCAGGAGCCGCGGCAGTGCAGTGATCACACTGGGCCAGAGACCCAGGAGCCGCGGCAGTGCAGTGATCACACTGGGCCAGAGACCCAGAGGCCGCGGCAGTGCAGTGATCACACTGGGCCAGAGGCCGCGGCAGTGCAGTGATCACACTGGGCCAGAGACCAGGAGCCGCGGCAGTGCAGTGATCACACTGGGCCAGAGACCCAGAGGCCGCGGCAGTGCAGTGATCACACTGGGCCAGAGGCCGCGGCAGTGCAGTGATCACACTGGGCCAGAGACCAGGAGCCGCGGCAGTGCAGTGATCACACTGGGCCAGAGACCCAAGAGCCGCGGCAGTGCAGTGATCACACTGGGCCAGAGACCAGGAGCCGTGGCAGTGCAGTGATCACACTGGGCCAGAGGCCGCGGCAGTGCAGTGATCACATTGGGCCAGAGACCCAGAGGCCGCGGCAGTGCAGTGATCACACTGGGCCAGAGGCCGCGGCAGTGCAGTGCTCACACTGGGCCAGAGACCAGGAGCCGTGGCAGTGCAGTGCTCACACTGGGCCAGAGACCCAGAGGCCGCGGCAGTGCAGTGATCACACTGGGCCAGAGACCAGGAGCCATGGCAGTGCAGTGATCACACTGGGCCAGAGACCCAGGAGCCGCGGCAGTGCAGTGCTCACACTGGGCCAGAGACCAGGAGCTGTGGCAGTGCAGTGCTCACACTGGGCCAGAGACCAGGAGCCGTGGCAGTGCAGTGCTCACACTGGGCCAGAGACCAGGAGCCATAGCAGTGCAGTGCTCACACTGGGCCAGAGGCCGTGGCAGTGCAGTGCTCACACTGGGCCAGAGACCCAGGAGCCGCGGCAGTGCAGTGCTCACACTGGGCCAGAGACCCAGGAGCCGTGGCAGTGCAGTGATCACACTGGGCCAGAGACCCAGAGGCCGCGGCAGTGCAGTGATCACACTGGGCCAGAGACCAGGAGCCGTGGCAGTGCAGTGATCACACTGGGCCAGAGACCCAGGAGCCGCGGCAGTGCAGTGATCACACTGGGCCAGAGGCCGCGGCAGTGCAGTGATCACACTGGGCCAGAGGCCGCGGCAGTGCAGTGATCACACTGGGCCAGAGACCCAGAGGCCGCGGCAGTGCAGTGCTCACACTGGGCCAGAGACCCAGAGGCCGCGGCAGTGCAGTGATCACACTGGGCCAGAGACCCAGGAGCTGTGGCAGTGCAGTGATCACACTGGGCCAGAGGCCGCAGCAGTGCAGTGATCACACTGGGCCAGAGGCCCAGGAGCTGTGGCAGTGCAGTGATCACACTTGGCCAGAGACCAGGAGCTGTGGCAGTGCAGTGCTCACACTGGGCCAGAGACCAGGAGCCATAGCAGTGCAGTGATCACACTGAGCCAGAGGCCGAGGAGCCGTGGCAGTGCAGTGATCACACTGGGCCAGCTGCACTAATTTCCCATCAAGGAAGGCTTGTGCAGACAAACAGGCTTCTTTAGGAGAAACTCCAGCACACCAGCGTCCGCCTGTCCTTCCCACAGCTTCTCACAGCGCAATTAGCCTGTAATTAATCAGGGGCAATTACAGTCATTACTGCTGGCAGCCTCAGCACAAGGCTGGAGAAACAGCAGCTGCAGCTTGGAGCCAAGGAAGCAGCCTTTCTCAGATTGTCTCACTTATTGAGTGAGGAGGAGGAAGAGGGGGGCTGATTGCTGCTCAATGCTCCAGCAAGGGCCTAACAGAAAGCCACACACTCCCTCTCAACCTTTCACTTCTCGTCAAGACCCCCTGCGGTCTTCTACAGCCCACTGCCAAATCAACACAGCGGCAGCATATTGCCATCTCTAGTACCCCACAGGCACCAGCGAAGCCCCTTGCAGACCACGTGCCCTGTCATCGGCGCAAAGCGTCGAGCATTAAAAACAAGAAAAATAACCTCTTTCAAGGAGAAGTCTAAAAGCTGCGCTACTCAACCAGCACATCTTCTATTTCTTCCCACAACAGGACTTTTGCAACCGATTCCTTAATTTTTTATTTGGCAATTAGCAGGTTCAATCTAACAGTGAAGCTGCATGCTGTATTAAAGCACCACAGTGGACTGCAGTGGAGTGAGGGGCCTGTGTGTTACAAGGCTAACAAGTTGAGTCCAGCCTAACCTACAGTACTAAAAACACCAGAGCTGCTCCACATGACGGCCCTCCAGCCTCCACCACTGTGACCAACCTGCACCTTCATGGCTTAATGGATTCTGCTAGGTTTCAGTTAAATAACTGGGGAGCTGCAAAACTCTCTAGTAGAGAAGCCTGGAAGGGCTACAGGCCCAAGTAGCACTGAAGGTCACACTGCATGCAAAACAGCCCTGGGACGCAGTGGTTCCCAGACTGGGGTCCCCAGGGCTCCACCAGGGGATACGTCCAGGGTTTCCCCTATATTGTGTAAACAAATACCGAGCTCTTTCACACTTGTCCTTGAATAAGGTGTCTGGACCTCCTGAAGGTGATGCCGACAGCCCTTGGGATCCTCACATCACTCACATATCGAATTGGTATGTTTGAATTCCCAGCACTTCATGTAAATTGTCAGGGCAAATGGGAATCAATGTCCTCATGCGCGCCTGTTGAAGAAAAGATTTATCTGAATTAGTGCTGCAAAGAGGAAATTAGTTCCATCTGTCTCCCTCTCACTTTCTCTCTCCTCCTCTCTGTCTGTCTCTCCCTTTGCTGCCCGAAGCCCCCAGCTGCAAACACTAGTCTTATTACAAGTTTTCATAAAGTACTCTTCAGAATTAGTCTTTCGCTCTGCCTGCTTAAAACATTTATCCTAAATAATGGGCTGTGTTACTCCTTATAGTGAAGAGCATCTCTGCAGAATAATGTAATTGAGATGAATTATTAGCTGCGGTATCTTTGTCACAGATGGAAACAAACTCCCGAACATCCTGCCTCGTTTCAGTTGAGCAGTCTTTTGTCCCTTCCAAGGTGCATCTTCTTCAGATTTTGGCAACTTTCTGGGCATTGATTTGGGTTCTGGTGTGAATATCATGTCTTTGCCGAGTGAAGTTTAGCTTGTCGTTCTTTATTCCCTCTATCTAAACCCTGTTTCTGCAGATCCCACAAACCACCTCAAGCAAACACCTTGGATTGAAGACTCAAAGAACCGAGAGCAGCGTTTTCACAGATGTAGGGAACGCATCTGAACCTGTTCTCCTAGCTTTTATTTTGCATTTACAGAATATTTCAGGGATCTATTGATTAATCTCCTGGGACACATGTTAAAGACTTAGAATAATATCAGGCTTGATTGCTTTCAGGTGAAGTTGCCTATTTCATATTTGAAGGCAGCAGGAGCAATTGCAGAGAAATTTCTTTCTGACACTGCCTGTTAGCCCCCTGCAGACGGGCTTGCATCTGTGCTCAGGGATCCTCACACACACACGATGTAAACTATATATAATTCAAAGATTTTAAAAAGAAAGGGCGACAACACAAACCTGCACTACAGGGGATCCTTCCAAAGCTTTTCAACCGCAAGACACAAATTAAATTATGTTTCAGAATTTAGCGAGTACTGCGCCTGTTGTGGCACTGCCGCAGGCAGGAAGATTCTCCAGGCCATGTGCCTCAGATGTCGGCTCTGGCAAAGAGAGGAGCCGCTGTCACAAAACCTCCCAGCCCTCAGCACGAAACCCCCCACTTCCTAAACCCATTATTGCAAATGGAGTGTTGTAAGAGCTCTGCGGCTTGCTCTGGCGTGACAGGACTTCACTTGGCCACATGGCACTCAGGACCGAGGTGGCGCTCAGAAAGCCGAGTGGGCTCTGTAGCTCCCGGGGACTGGGCACACAGGACACGGCGACAGAGCGCAGACAGAGAGCGGGCAGAGGACAGGACCCAGCCTGCCCGAGCACGGAGAGGGAGGACGTCAGGGTGGCGGAGGGGGCGAGTCCTTTGTTGGCAAGGTGCACAATGCATCCTCGATTCCTTTTTAATGCATTCTCCTCCGCCTGTTGCTAAGCGATGAGAGATGAGGGGAAGCAGGGGGATGACATTTTATGAATCTCTCTCTCGCTTTTCTCTCCTCAGCACCATCACCCCAGCCCGGCCCGGCCCGGCCCGGCCCGGCCCGGCGGCGAGAGCCCCCAAGCGTCCTGTGTTTCAGCCGCTGTGTGCGTCAGGGGAAGCCCAGAGTGGGGGGTGACGTGAGGGTGCAGAATAACGCTGACAGCCATGTCGGCTTCCTCGTTTCAGGGGCCTAAGCTCATCAGCAGTGTCTACGAGGAAGGTAAAAATGAGATACATGGCTTTTAACCTTTTTTTTAAATCAAAAGGCTTTGAGGCCTGTGGGTTAAAATGTTTCTAATAGGGTCACGCTTTTGCTCTTCCTTGCTGGTTCTAAATGAATGCAAAGTTATTCATGACAGCGAGGGGAGGCTGAGCACAGGACAGAGTCACGGGCGTCACGGACTGGCAGCAACTGCCGGCATCAGCAGTTCCCTCTTGGAGCGCCGCAGCCTTCACCCCGGCACGCCGAGCCAAGATTTGATTCTTCACTTAGATTAAGAAGCGCGGATGATTATATAACATTAAACAGGCATGAGAACGCACACTCAGCTCGGGCCCAGCAGTGATGCCAGCGCAGTCAAAGTAATAAAGCAATTTGCACTTACACAGAAAAGCTCCCCCTGACAAGCCCAAGCTGCAGCTCCATATCCTGCTCCTTTACAATTAGAGCTGAAGACGTGAAGGACATTCGCTCAGCAGAGTGTAACACACGGAGTTCTGCTTCCCCATGGCTGCAGAGGGAAGAAAAATCAATTTGCTAGTCAAGAAGAAAGTGTCCCTGTGTAGCACTTTTGATTGTCAGTGCTGAAGGTGTCTTATACAACTGGGCCTGAGCTTCTGAAGGTTTGTCCCGGGTCTGAACCCCCTGTCTCAGCTGGTCCGTGTGCTGGGGGGGTGTCGCAGAGAAAGCAGAGAGAGGAGATCAAACAGAGCAGCGAGGAGGAAGACAAGCTGAGACTCCAGGAGAGTGATCCCCAGAGTGGGGACGCTGTAGCCTTCCCCCCGCACACGGGAGGGGTCCCCGCAGGCCTGCAAGGCAGAGGGCGAGGGGGAGGGGGGCTCAACAAGTGAGGTGTGAGGAGGTGAGAGGAGGTTGCCATAACAACCGGGAAGAATCCTGCTCATTCCGCTGAGGCAGCGGCCCCAGGTCTGTCTCCCGTCTCCCGTCTCCCAGCGTTCCTCCCATCACCTCTCCCTGCGGTGAACGGACTGCAGCACAGGAACCAAGCGGCGCTGAATCCGGGCCGAAAACAATCTAGAGAAAAAGACTCAGTACAAAGAGGGGGCTGAAAATGGCGTGCGATTGTTTTTATGTTATTTTTACAGGCAGAAACGGACTGACAGATAAAGTAAAGATACAGACAGAGTATCGGTGCTTGGGCTGGATTATATCAGCGGCATCACAACTCGTTTTCAAATCTCATTTCCCCCAGTGAAATGAAAAACAAAACAGGCCGACTCAGGTACTGACAGACTTTCGCTTGCGTTGATTACTCGCGACAGCATCGCCTCATCAAACGTGTCTCCATCCTGAAACACATCGGAGCAGATTTGCACACAGGCACTGAAAACAAGTGAAGGGAGCTGCGTGTTGTGTGCAGCTCTCTCCTGGAGGCCCCTTTGAAGATGGAGAACCTAACAGACAATACATTAAAAGGTGGAGACAGTCATCACCTGACCAGGTCATCCAATTAAAACATCAAGCAACATCCAACATCTTCTGTCCTGCTCCAGCATGTGTCTGAAGAGCCCCAGCAATTGCTCTGCCACGGCTGGGATAACCAATGGCAACCAAGTGCATCTTTGGCGTTTCCTCTCCAGATGCTGCTCACCTCTGGGTGCTGTAAGGAGAGGGGAGAGAGAGACTAGGTGCGGGAACGCCAATCCAGTCTCACCCATCTCCCCCATCTCCCTCTCCGCCCGTCCTCTGGCTCTGGGCCCAGGGGCTCACTGGAGCAGGTGACCTTAAACGCACTGGCCTCAGCCACTGCGAAGCCTAACCAAGGAGAACAGAACTCTGATTCTGACAGAGAGACAACCACTCTCTTCTATTTAGACATTGAAGAATCTCATTTGATCTCATGACCTCACTCGAAGCCAAATACGCCCTTCTTGTTAATATGTGCAGACGTTTATACACATTTACATCTGGACGAAAATACTCAAAAACAAGAAACGAAGCCATCTGGGACACAGGTGGGGGGTGATGGGGTGCTCCCCTTTTCTTACAGCCTTATAAAAAATCATCTTAATTTTCAGTCCAGGCCTGAGCCTTACAAACTCTCTGTTCTTGAAAAGATGCTGCAAAACCCCTCCCCCCAAGATTGCATTCACAGGGAGAAGCTGCTCTCCACAGCAGTGCGTTAGGAGACGTCAACAACAAGGGGAGCCCAGGACCAGAACGCCAGCTTGGGGAGGGACCGTGTGTAACGTTTAAACGTGCTGCAACCTTGCTGGCTCAGTGGCCCCAGAGCACGGAACTATCTTCTCTAGATGATGTGAAGAGCTGACCAAGCCCTGCAACTCCTTTCTTGGGAACCCAGAGCAGATGGGGACAGGAGGTTTTCTATCTGAACACCACGCTGCACGGTATGAATAATTCAATCTGAATCCGTAAGATCGCCCAACACGGATCACACAAAATGCCCGTGCTGAGATAAAGTTGCACTATTTATAAATAAATATTTAATGCTCCTGTTATATTATGGAACAGGAAAATCCTTTTTATAACTGGCAGGCAATTTTGTGCTTCCTGAATGGAAAACCTGTTATACAGTATGTGTGCGGTAGCTCCCTGGGCACCGTGCTGAACAGGGATGCCCTGTGGAGCTCCCTGTGTGGTTAATGCAAAGCAAAAAGACATCAGGCATCACGTCAAAAATAAACACTGGCCCCACAGTCGCCGGGCAACAAGATCCACAGCTCATCAGGAAGTGGCGACAAGCAGACAGACAGCGAATGACTTGCCTTCCAAGCACTGCTGTGTCCAAACTTTAGCTGTTGCTCTAAAATAAAAAGACAATGAAAAAAACTAATGAGGTGCTCCTATTTTTACAAAACAGCAATATCATATCACACCACAAAATCACACTACTCCCTAAGCAACCATCTGGAGAGACATGTTAAAACAGACTCTACATCTGCAAGATTGGAGGGATTAAAAAATTATCTGCATATGTGTGAGGATCTGTGTGAGTATACGTGCATGTATGCATCTGTGTGAATTGCCATGTGTGTATGTTCATATATATACAGTATCTGTGTGACTATGTGTGATTGTGTGTGTATGTTCATACGTGTGTCTGTGTGAGTGCCGTGTTCACATGTGTATGCTCATACACGTCTGTGTGAGTGTGTGCGTTCATGTATGTATGTTCATACATGTGTCAGTGTGACTGTGTGTGTTCAGGCGTGTATATGTTCATTCATGTGTCTGTGTGAGTGTGTGTTCTTGTGTGGATGTTCATACAGTACGTGTGTCTTTGTGACTGTGTCTGTATGTGCGAGTGTGGATGTTCATACATTTCTGTGTAAGTGTGTGCATTCATGTGTGTATGTTCATACATGTGTCTATGCGAGTGTGTGTTCTCGTGTGTGTATGTTCATACATGTGTCTGTGTGAATGTGTGTTCATGTGAGTGTGTGCTCATGTGTGAATGTGTGCATTCATGTTGTGTATGTTCATACATGTGTCTGTGTGAGTGTGTGTATTCATGTGTGTTTGTGTTCCTATGTGAATGTGTGTATGTTCATATGTGTCTCTGTGCAAGTGTGTGTACAGTATGTTCATGTTACATTTAAGTGTAAATTTGGTTGGTTTCATGTAAGTGACATTCACTGAAATCATGTAACACTGAAGAAAGAAAAGAAAACTGGAGGAGCCAGAAACGTAACATTTCTCAGTTAGTCATCACTGGAAGGTCCTTCCTGTGTTACTCATGTCTTCCTGACGCAGTCAGAGACTTTACACAGTGAAACAGCAACGGGCGTGTTAGGTTTCTCATGTGGGGATGTGATTGCAGCTGCCTTTGCTGTAAAAACTGTGAAGACACACATCACAGGAACCCGCCATGGCAGATTCAAGGAAGCAGAGACAGGTTACATAAAGTGTTTATCTGTGCTTCTTTCAGCATTAACAGATCGGTGCTTTCTTCCACTTCTGAACGGTGCAATCAAACCGTAGGAGGTGGTAAATATGGCTCAGAGTTTTCTGAATTTGGCCTTGGAGATCATCTTTTTTCTTTCTATAGCTCTTGCGATTGGTAATCAGATTGGCTTTACTGTGTCGGACCTCAGGGTAACCTCCCTGCGGCGGTGCCGGCTTCCCGGCGCGATTCCGGCCCAAACGTAACGAACGAGTTCTTTCAGGACCCTATGCAGGCGACACAATCCGGCAATGTGTGGGGAAAACACGGGGAAAAAGCATGCAGGATACGGGGATGAAAACGGGGGGCGTGTCCTTGGTGCGCTGTGTCCGGGGGAGGTGTGGCTGAGGCAAAAAATCCAGGAAGAAGTCCAAGGGAGAATCCAAAAGGAGGCAAAAGTCCAAAGCCGGGCGGTCCATCCAAGACTGACGATTAAAAACAGGAACCAGGTCGGAACCGGCACAGGAACGGGAACAGAAACTAAAACCTTAATGGGACCAGGCGCTTCCAGGTCCCGGACTCGCCTGGTACGGAAACCAGAGCAGAGCCCGGAATGGAGCAAGCACCTGGCTTTTAAGGAGAACTGAATAGGGGGTTGGAACAGGGAGCAGGTGCAGTGGATGAGTAGAAAACAAGGAAGGGCTGGAGCATCCTTAAGAGGAGAGGTTTACGAACGTGACACCGAGAGGACACGCGGGGGTTTACAGGCAGGAAGGACGTGTCTCTCTGGGATGAATCAGGGTCCCCCTGTCTTAATTGATCCCAGGGTCAGCTCTCGGGTGGCTAGCCAGTAGCTCTGGGGGTGCTCCCAGCAAGCTCTCAGCAGGTCCTTCTGCAGACCTCACTGTCATCTTTATCCCAGGCTCCTCAACCCTGACCTTTTTAAGCCCCAGGGCTTAGCATGATGGGGGAAGCAAGCACTTAAGTGAAAAAAACAATTCATGTAAAAAAGCACAGATCTCAAGTCCATCCATTCATTTTCTAACTACTGACCACTTCTTGCAATTCAGGGTCACAGGGGTGCCACAGGTTATTCAAGCAAGAAATGGGCGCAAGGCGGGACACCCCCTGGACAGAACACCAGTCCATCGCAGGGCAGACAGACACAGATGCAGGGCCCCAGAGCTGTGAGGCAGCAATTCTAGATTTCAAGTGACTTTCAGATATTTATTTTTACAGGTAGCTAATTCTCCATCAGTTTCAGAGCCACTGAAAACTATTACTAGCCCAGTAAACAAATTAGGAGCCCAGGCAGGAGTGAGAGTTAGGGTGTAGGGGTGGAGTGGAGAGGAGCAGTGACTAGGTGCTGAACTATGACATCAACCCTCGAGCCCCGTTCAGCTGCGTCTCCGTTTCAAGCATCAGCTGAGCTGCCGGGGGTTCGTTAATGCACTCAGGCGTACCAGATGCAGAGCAGAGGCTTCAACCAGGAGCCTGTCACGATCGTAAACCCCTTCTCTTAAGGACGCTCCAGCCCTTCCTTGTTCAGTACTCATTCCCTGCACCTGCCTCCGGATCCTGCCTCTCGTCCTATAAAAGCCGGGCGCTCACTCTCTTCCGAGCTCTGCACTGGTTCCCGTACCAGGCGAGTCCGGGACCTGGAAGCGCCTGGTCCCATCAAGGTTTTAGTTCCTGTTCCTGTTCCTGTTCCTGTTCCCTTGCCGGCCCCGACGCGGTTCTTGTTTTAATCTCGTCTGTCTTGGATGGATCGCCTGGCTTTGGACTTTGGATTCCCCTTTTGGACTCAGTTCCCGAACACCAGCGCACCATGGACACGCCCCCTGTTTTCATTCCCGACTCCCGCATGCCTTTTTCCCCGTGTTTTCCTCAGTAATCCCCAGATTGTGTCGTCTGCATAGGGTCCGGAAAGAACGCTTTCGTTACAGAGCCTTCTCTTGAAGGTCACAAGCCAAGACATAACTCCCCCCTCACCCCAGCAATGCCCTTTTCTGTACATGGCAACAGGGAGCAGGCCTGGCTAGCAGCAACCGTGCCAATAAGTTGCCGTGGAAACCGTGGATCCCTGAGTGACCTGTGGCCTCTCTGTCCACAGAAAGCGAAACTGTGACTCCTATTACGTCTCCCTCTCACTCTGTCATGGGTCATTCCAGCTTGGCGACATAAGTGAAAAGCATTTTCATTGCAGCAGATATCAGCTGGTGAAAATCCGTGTTACAGTATGATGTGAAAATCCGTGTTACAGTATGATGTGGAAATAATATTCTTGACAATATTGCCTTAGCGACAAAGTAACATTGACAGAGCACTGCTACAACATTCACCTGCCAGCCTAGGGTTCTGTGACATTCTGACACCTTCAGAAAGAGCAGGAAACACCAACAAGAAATAACTTCTAAATGCACACACAGCATCAATGTCACAACAGCTACAAAGGTGTTGGAATTTCTGACACAACTGAACAGCACCCTTGGGAATCTCTTAAAAACATTGCGCAAGACTTAACCAAGCAGCAGCCACTGATGATTCTGGTTTTAATCATCGTTAACTGGAGACCACGGCTCTGCCCTGATCACTCCATGGCCTGAGACCCTCCTGCTGCCCTCCAACCTGTTCTGGAATCCCAAAAAATGTACGAGAGTGAAATTCCCTGATGAAGACCAATAATGATCTACAATCCCATTTCCCTTTGGATGAAAACCCTGTCTAGCTCAGTCACTGTGGAGAAAGTACACAGCTTGACTCCTGAGAAGATCAGGTCCCTAAGCTTTCTAAGTTTCTGCATTTCTTGAGCTGGGACAAG
The DNA here is from genome assembly GCF_055471065.1 of Atractosteus spatula. Classification (NCBI taxonomy): domain Eukaryota; kingdom Metazoa; phylum Chordata; class Actinopteri; order Semionotiformes; family Lepisosteidae; genus Atractosteus; species Atractosteus spatula. Next base: position 42,482,400 of record NC_142712.1, on the reverse strand, counting down.
TTAGAGAGAAACATCATTGTCCAGTGTCCTGATCCCTCAGAAAACTGCTAGCCACTGAGTCACTGGCATTCGACTTCTTTATCGTGTACAGGAAGAGTGTCAGAAGGTTCCCTGTAATTTTCAGCCTGTGGATGTTGCTGTTCACATACGTGCCAGCATGCTTGCAGTTTGTAAACCTCATTCTGAGGCATTTTGGCATCACAGAAACCTATTGAGCTGCCCTCCCTCCTCCCTGGCTCAGCTCCACTCCACCCCAGCTGTCTCCTGCTCCTAATCCCTGATGCTGTATTTCATCTCCTACGGCACAAAACAGGACCCCAGTCGTCAATCTTGGCTGCTATGACAACAAAAGCTGTAATCAATCACCCCTTCCCTGTTCTACACAGTCTCCCACAAATTCCAGCTTGTCATGTGTCCCGAGTTATATAACAAAGTTAGCACTGAGGGTCAGTCCGGAATATCAATCGTCTGTTTTCCTTGGTAATGAATTCTCTGAATTCTTCGATGGGCTCTCTTCTGCTACCTAACATAAAGCATCTCCTGCCACGTCCTGACAAGAATGATTAATTTTGATTTCTTTAAAATCAAAATCCAGAAAATACCCTAATGGCTCCCACCGTGGCAATCGTACCAGCAATTTACAATACTGTACACAAGCTCTGGGGCCCTGAGGTTAAGCAATCACAGAATATTCAACATCTCTCAACTGTGACATCTCATGTATTATTCACTTTCCTCCCAGCACAAGAGCTGCTTATTTTTGGAAAGGGGTGTCCTTGTTCACCTTGGTTACATGACTGGAGAACAGCATTGTTAACATTCAGAGCTACCCTGTCTCCCTTCCAGCTTCCCTGAGCAAATCAGTTGTTCTTTCTTTCACCTTGGGTGTGTTAGACGAGGGCCTCCTTAAAATACATCTTCCCATTTCCCCCAGTGCACTTCCTCAGGCTCTGCAGACATACAGCTGTGACCAAGTCTGAAACCCTCCTTCCAAAGTTTCCAGAGATTTCAGTCAGCTTTAGTTAGCCCTCAGCTCCCTCCAGCCCCTTTACAACTAAAGCACTATGTCCTTCAAAGACAAATGTATGGGCAAGATTATTTTTTATTTTCAATAACCAATACAGAGTTGATGTGAGCAGAAGCTTACCAGTCAGACAATGGGTGCAAGACAGGATACACGGGATACACAGACACCAGTTCCTCTGTGAGAACAAGCATGCACACGGGAGACACATTTTGACACGTCCATGAACCTAGACAGCTGGCCTGTGGACTGTTGGAGGAGAAACCTGCAAACTCTACACAAAAGGCTCTCCAAGCCAGAATTGAACCCAGGACTCAACAGCTATAAAGTCAAGGTGCTCACATCAGCTGCCCAGTTATAACCTTTGTGCTCCAGTTTTTTTTTTCTTAATGTTTATGAAGCTTCATTTCCTCCCTCTCTCTTTGCAGATCTATCCTTTTTTACCTGTTCTGCTGCTCGCTGTATGTCTTTCTGTGCCATAATGAAAAACAAAGACAAAATAGCTGCTGCCATAAATCAGATTGCGCACGAGGCAGCCCAGATGCCCATACTGTAGGTGACCCTGGATCACAGCAGTCTTATAGAGCGTGACGTGCACTGAGGTATGTCTGTTTCCGTGTGTCCCGGCAATAAACAACATCTCCTGCTTGGGTCATGGAAAGGAGAACATTGTCTGGATTACCTCTCAGCTGGTGGCTGGGCAGCACTGTACTAACCAGACTGGTTTTCATAATCTCAATTAATTTGGGGAGACAAACTTAATGAGTATTGATTCCGAGTTAACAAACACAATAAGAGGCCGATTAACTCATAATACCTGCATTGCACCTCCTTAACACCCCCAGCAGTGATCTTCACACCTTTCTAAAGGGAATAAATATACAACAAAGTAGCTGGAAAGCAGCACTTAAGCGGCATTAAGAATCGACTGTGAGGTTTTGAAAGCTACCAAGATTATTTTTATTATTATTCCTTTTATTACTCTGCTTACTCACTGGAGGTCATCTGTGTAGAATGAGCGCCCTGGGTGTCTCCTGGGGGATTTTCTGATTGACTGATCACTGATCTGCGAGTGCTGCTGTTTGTACAGAGTACCGCACTACCACAACATAGGAAATATGGCATAAAGCATTTCTGTAATAATAAAATAATAAAAGGCAAAATCTTGCAGGACAATAGGCCCAAACCAGTTCCCTTGTCGTATTTACAAAATCCTGACAGGAAATGCACAGGGAAGATCCTGCAAACATTTGAAGATACATGCATTTTTACAACAACAGGCATACTTAGTGTCTGCGGACTGTTGAACCATTCGACAAAGCGTGTTTTTAAACACACACATACGCACGTACACACGGGCGTGTGAAGCTCACAGGATATGGGGGGCTGAAGTCAGAGAGAGGGGCAAGTAACCACAAGAGCCCTGGAGGGGAGTTCAAGCTCCAGGGCAGAGCAGGTCGCTACGCGTCTCAGCAACAGCAGCACACACAACGAGAGCACCTGGCCTTTGCAGCGTGTGACTCATCCCGGATATTGATTCAATTAACCTATTAAGACTATCAGCAGCCTCTGAGACGCAGAGCCGCAGCCTGAGCCACACGGAGGCAATCAGACGGCAGCCCTCAGGAAGTCAGGAAGCCCTCTCTCAGAACAGCGGCGTTTCGGCGCTGGAAGAGACGCGGCAGGAAAGCCAAACCAGAGCCGTGCGCTTATCAGGACGACTGGAAGACAGGCCAGCCGGTGGGACTCCCTCAGAGGCCAGCGCCAGGGCATGTCTGCACCCACGGCCTCAAGTGGCCTAGCAGTGGGCGCGTCCTTGACGTGTCCACAGTGGGACTTTTGCATTCCTTCTCACAGGAACCTTGCAGTGTCGCATCGTGGTGAGCTTGGAAAAAAACCCCGCTGTGTATCAATTCACAACAAAATCCAAGTGAGGAGTAAGGTCCTGTCTCAGAACAATGAAGTTGTGCATTGTTAAAAAATAAGTAAGAATCCTAGGAAGTCTGCGCTGTGCTTCTGGAGTGCAACACGCAATCTGTTTTCATCTGCAGGAGAGGAAACCAGAGGGAGGTGAAGCGAGCCCTTTGAAAAGTCTCGTCTGGATTGTTATTTCCAAATTCTGAGTTTTGAAGTAGTTGGAATTGCTGCACTAGAGTTCGACTGCTGCCCCTAGACTGACAATCACTGCAGGACTCCAGATGACATGGCATTCTGTTGTTCTTCATCTACTGAACTCCAGGCTGATGTTGCTGCATGCTGAACACCCCCATGGACAGCTGTATTACAGGCCCTTTGCACTGCGCCAGCAGGATGTGGCTAACAGAGCAGCAACTCAAAGACCCAGCTGCTGTTTTCCTGCATGATGGCGCAGGATCAGGCCAACTCTTCCTGCTGAGAAGAGGATGTGGGAGAAGACAGTCCAGCAGAGCCGTGTGGCCCTGCAGCCTTAACATGGCACTGGGTGTTCAGGTCTGCTGATGTGCACCATCACACAAGCACCGTATTAGAGCGGGGGCAGCTGTCCGCTGGCGTGGCCTCAGAAGATACACAGGCCTGCAGTGGGCTGTGGTCTTCTGAGAGCCCCGATCAGCACTACTGCCACTGCTCCTGCACTCATAGCTGAGCAGCTGTGTGCTGTGTGCACCACAGATAACACCTTCTCATCAGCTCTACTCCATCCCTACGGGCTGTATGAAACACTCAAAAGGCTTGATTGTCCTTTTCAAGATTAAATCATGTTAAGCAAGGCATCATGGGGATTATTGCTTTTAGTGTATTCAGCACATTTCAGTTTCCACACTCCACCATCACCCTTCATCTAAAAGAATGGAATTCGGAGTTGCCTCTGGAACATTTGTATGTAGTGTACACATAATACTGGCACTTTTTCTTCATTCCAGAAAAAACACGCACATCCACAAATGGGGTAGAGAGTCTCTGTGTTCCTAAACTAAAACACATCTCACTAGAGGAGGAGAGGAGTTAGGCCCTCCACGTGAATTGTGCATTTGTAAATCCTGCAAGTGCCAGGACTTTATGCTAGAAAACAAGAACAACAACTACAAGTGCATTTCCGCAGTGCACTGCGCGTTGTGACTTGGCTGTAAAGAAACGGGGCAAGGCTGTGTCAATTAAATTGAGCACTTTTGCCTCCTGCCAACCAATAACATCCCTCGGGTAGGCTCTGGGTTGACAATGGCTGCGCGCGTGTGTGTGTGTGCACAGACCTCCCTCTCCCTCTCTGCACAAGGACACCGAGAACGTCGTAGTCCCCCCCAGCAGCACGGCGCAGAGCCGCTCGCGAGGAGAAGCCGAGCGCTGCCGCCAGACGCAGCGAGCTCGCGGAGCCCTCGCGCTGCAGCAGCGCCTGTTGCCGTTACTACCGGTCCCGCATGAAGATGAGCTGATGGGAGAGACGCGGCGCAGAAGATGCAGTCGGTCGGTCCTTCCGCACGCACGCACGCCGCCTGTGCTAAAGGTCTCCTCCGGGTGTCTTCTACCGTGGTTTTCCCCGTGCGCTTGAGAAATGAAGAGGACGATTCCCTTGCTTGAATACGGCATTTAACCTATCACAGCGGTCACGGTGAGGACGGTGCAGTTAAAGAACCTGGTTTTCTTGGGGCGGGAGAGTGGAAGGGGGGGGGGGATTCGAAACACACTGTGAATCGGGAATCGGGAAGCGGTGCATGAAGGAAAACTCGTGTGACAAGATTGTGTTTGGGTTCTCGTCGCTCCGTTAATGCCTGACGCCACACCGCTCGTCTCCGCTTGTTCTCCGCGGCGGCTGTCCAATCCGTACAAGCTGCGGTGCTGGCGAAGGTGCTGCTGCCTCCCCCCCCCGTTCCTGGAAACACAAGTCGTCTGCGCCGATGCTCCTGTAGGTGAGGATGACCGCGGCGGCCGCTTCTCCGTACATCTTGTCCGACTGCTGAAGCGCAGGCACGTTCCTGCTCACGAGCGGCTCCGGCTCTGCGTCCTGCTCTTCCGCGGATCCTAGGATCTGAGTGCCGGGCTGAGGCAGCAGGACAACACGGAGGCCGGCTGGACTTTCTTTCTGGAAACGAAGGTTACGGGCTTGGGGGTTTGTTTAGACGTATTGATTTCTGGCTGGCTCGGGAGGGACAGCAGCCGAGCGAGGGTGAGAGAGGAGAGAGACGTGCTTTCCTTTCCGCCGCAGTTCCCACTTCAGTTTTTCAGCAATTAAATCTTTTCTATTGGCAAGAGATTTTGCTGGAGAACTCTGTATTTCCCTCTGCACCTACCCTGCCACGGATTTGGAATTTTCCTTTATTTAGTCATTTTAAGAGGAGGTTTGGCTGCGCCTGTACTTAGCTCTCGCACCGCTGTGGTGCAAGAGAAGAAGCGGACCTGCGCTTTGGGGCCAATAGAGACTTTAAATCGAGGGCTGTGGACTTTTAAGGAGCAGTGGCAAGGTACCCCGCACTTCGCGAGCCGCGGCGTGAACTTTTCCAGCCAGCGAAGGGGCAGCTGGAGCGTGTGTACGACGGTGTGCGCGTGTAGGTAGAAAATGGTGCAATGCAACACTTGGGAACTTAACTCGCGCCAGCTCAGAACGTGCTCCGCGGCTCCCGCTGGACACTCGCCTCCTCCCGGCGGTGCGGACACGTGCGCGTGACAGTAAGTGAGGAACAGCTTCTGTTGTTGTTCTTTTCCGCCCGCGTGCGACTGCGTTTCTCGCTATTGCCGTGTCCTCACGCGGGGCACATACAGCAGATAATAATAAAGAATACACACTATTTACAGCAGGAGAGATCTGGGGAGCAGCAGTAGCCAGTAAATATCAGTCAACGTGCAGGGGGGTGGCTAGTTGGCGGTGGAGACGTGTCACTACTGTAAGATTGCAATCAAGATGCCAGTCATGATTTAAGTCAGGACCCAGCAGCCACAAGCAGAGCGTAGAGGGAGGCTTTTCGAGACTGGACCTGGCCACCTTAGGATCTCTGTTTTTCAAAAAGGCAGGCTCCTCCTACACTGTTCTCTGAACTGCATTCCCACTGTCTTGTAGCTGCAACCCAGAGCCAGCCCCTGAGGTGTTCGGTCGGCTCTCTGCCCCAGGCGATGCCCCCTGCCACCGTGAGGGTGCTGAGCTGCACGATGGGGTGGCCGCTCCTCCTGCTCCGTGCCCTGCTGTCCCTGGCCTTCCTGGCGCTGCTGCCGGCGGGCGCGGCGGGCTCCAAACTGAACTGCCACCGCACCTGCATCTGCGCCAGCAACATCGTCAGCTGCTCCAAGATGAACCTGACCAGCATCCCCAAGGCCCTGCCGGAGTACACGGCCGTCCTGGACCTGAGCTACAACAGCATCACCCGGCTGCGCGCCGAGTGGACCACGGTGAAGCTGCCCAAGATGTCCAACCTCCTGCTGAGCCACAACGGCATGAGCTTCATCTCCTCCGAGGCCTTCCTGTACGTCACCCAGCTGCACTACCTGGACCTGTCCTCCAACAGCCTGCAGCAGCTGGACGAGCTGCTCTTCGAGCCGCTGACCCAGCTGGAGGTCCTGCTGCTCTACAACAACCAGATCTCCCAGATCGACCGCTCCGCCTTCAGCGGCCTGAAGAGCCTCCAGAAACTGTACCTGAGCCAGAACAAGCTGGCCCGCTTCCCCCTGGAGCTGGTCAAGGAGAAGACCCGGCTGCCCAAGCTCGGCCTGCTTGATGTCTCCTACAACCGCATCAAGAGCCTGCCCATCCAGGAGCTCAAGATCCTGCCGGCCTGGATCAAAAACGGCCTCTACTTCCACAACAACCCTTTCGCCTGTGACTGCGCGCTCTACAGCCTGCTGGCCCACTGGCACATCCGCAGGCTCAGCTCCGCGGTGGACTTTAAGGACGACTACACCTGCACCCTGCCGGGGCCCCAGAAGACCGCCGTGAACGTCTTCGAGCTGAACGGCGACTACATGAACTGCAGCGCCGTGAAGGAGGCGGACGAGGAGGTGTACCTGGACCAGACCCTGACCCTCCGCTGTGACAGCCGCCACAGGGACATGGTGAAGACCTGGGTGACGCCCAACCACGAGATCGTCACCTCGGCCACCAGCAACCAGAGCTTGACGCTCCTGGCCAACGGGAGCCTGCAGATCGGCCCGGTGAGGGTCGAGCACTCGGGGCTGTATACCTGCTACGCTGTGAGCGAGACCCTCAACGAGACCCTGTACGTGTCCGTCAAGGTGCACAACGTCACGCTGCAGGCCGGCAACGACACGCTGAACACTGCCTACACCACGCTGGTGGGCTGCCTGGCCAGCGTCGTCCTGGTGCTCATCTACCTGTACCTGACCCCCTGCCGCTGCCCGTGCTGTCCCCGCAACGGGAAGGCCAAGAGCCAAAACGAGGACAGCATCCACTCCTCCACGCTCAGCGCCACGCCCACTCACGACGTGCTGGGCAGCAAGGCGGGGCTGAGCAGGCACGTGGCGTTCGTAGAGCCTTCCAAAGACCTGCAGGGCCAAAACGGAAAGGTGAACCCTAACACGGAGGACGAGCAGGAGAGGAAGCGAGCGAGGGGACAGAGAAGGAGGTCAGACGCCGAGTCCATCAGCTCGGTGTTTTCCGACACACCCATTGTGGTGTAAAGAGATGATGGGCGCATCTCACGTCTGTGCGCGCTTCGCAGCGTCCGCCACCCCGGGGGTGGAACGTCCTACTGTGATTTTTCTGGAAATGGGGGAATTGGGGTGTTGCTCTTCTTGGTCAGTGTTTGAACTAGTTCTCAAGAGCGGTTGACTGCAGTGAGGGCTGTATGTTCCATTAGCCTCGTGTTAGAGACAGAAATAGAGAGACGAAGTTAAAGGAACAAAGAAATAACCCTTTCCAGCAGTTTAATTTGTAGCACTTATCTCTTATACTGTGAAATGGCCTGGTAAACTCTAGTAATGCTGGCAGAAGCTACAAAAGGGAGAAGGGCCCATTAAACAATAATTATAACAATAATTACAATACGTCCCAGAAAAAAAAGAATAAGGAAGAGTCCGTCCATGGGAACGCTGTACATCTATAAATAAGAAACGAGCATGAGACTTGAAGTACTCATTTAATATTTAACATGAATACTCTAATACAAACCGCCTTTCTTCCTACAAAAAAGGGCCGAACTAAACTCCCTGCTGCTGACAGGCAAGAGCACAGTGCTATGAATAGGCCCCTGAATCACTGTAAACGACAAGGGGAAGCTGAAGGAATGGCCACCACCAAACAGGAAACAGTGTTTAATGGCATCAGGTAGCGTAACCAAGCCACGCTGCACTACACTTGGAGTACTGTGCAAGCAAGGGTCTGGGCCGGGCACCTCTGGAGTCCTGTAAAGAAAACATCTCTGGAAAATGAATAACATGTTGTGGTTTTGCTAGCATGGTGATTTACCAGCATGCCCCAAGTCAAACGTTAAGACACATCCAACACATAGCATATCACCTCAAGGAGGAGCGAGGCTGGGCTGCTTGTGCACTGCTGAAGGTACAAGAGGGGTTGTACCTAGTGATGGTGTTTTTAGGTTTCTGAGCTAGAGTTCAAATCTCCATCTTTCAGCACTAGTAAATAATATAGTGAAAATGGAAGGCATCAAAGGCGAAAGATGGAAATGACCCCGATAAGGGGTAGGAGTGAATAAAAAGTTTTTATTTTCTAAACTGATGGCTGAATTGGCATATCTGATAGTCCTGTGCAATATCAGTGTCGGGACACTAGTGTCAGCTTTCTGGCTGCAGGCTTTAGTCACAACAGTAAAGGGATTGAATTTCACAGTTCAAGTTAGTTGGGTTTTTTTTTTTTAAATGGAAATTTAAGCCGGGAAACATACTTTATTGACATTGTTTGTTGCATGGGTATCCAAGGCTGGTGTCCAAGTGTAGGTTAAGAAGGAACTGAAAACATATTGACAGGAGTCCTCAGCTCCTGTTGTACTGGTGATTGCAGGACTAAATGTACTAAAACTTAATGATATGCTTTTACAGGAGGCACAAAACTAATGTCTTTTCCTGGCTTTAATTAAGAACTCTGGGCTGTATTTGTTCTTGATCCTAAAAGCTACATTAATTAGATAATTGAAGGAAAAAATTAATTGGAACCATTTCCTTCTAAGCAAGTTTTACCAGATCAAACGACTTTTTATGTAGTTGAAACATTCTAGGCATTTGTTCAAACAGTCCATACAGTATTGCGGCTGTTCTGTGTGATAAAGTTCACCGCAGAAAAATTAAAAAATAAACAGCATTTAATTGGCTTTCCTTCAGCAAAAGAGATGAAAATGGTCAAAGCAAAATGACGTGGGGTATCTTAATTCTGAGAAAGACAAAACCGCAGGGCTTCAGCGTGGCTGTTTTACAACAATATTACTCACCAGGTAAGAAGGGTCTGCGATAAGCTGAACTCGTCTGTCCCGACAAGCAAAAGATGTCTAAATTAGGTCTCTTAATGGAATCAAGTCATATGCTTGCTTGCTTCTTGTACATTCAGTGTGGTAAACAGAAAAAAATGGCAGCTTGCTTTTCTAAACCCAGCTACCACAGTCCCGTGTCAGCGTGCTCTCTGTCCCCCAGTTGAACTCTGTTCCAGCGCCTCAAACCATCCTTGTCACACAAAGTCGAAACCGAGACCCAGCCCATCGGGACGGACTGCTCTGTATTCTCATTGTGCCTTTAATCGCCGTCAATTGGAAACGAACCCGCGTACCAAAGAAGTGGGGGGAAGAGAATGTAAATAAAATTAAATCACGGGAAAAGAGGAAATTTAGGACTGTCCTCTCCAGAAAAACAGGATGGGCATTAAATATATCTGGGCGATGAAAGACCAGTGAATCTCTCTGTTGTGTTCATTTATACAGATGCATTTTTCACAGAACAGGGGCATTTTAATTTGGGAGGAAGGCTGTGAAAGGCCCTGAGATCCCTTTTCTCTGTGTTTATTCTCAGACATGTTTTATGCCAGAAACTGGGCAGATTTGTATCACTGTGATCATGGTCGAAAACTCGCAAAATATGTTTTTTTCCTATATAAGTTATTAAAACGGTGAGGAAAATAACCATTTTGTGGGAGGATGTTGGATAAATCTTCAACTCTCTAGGACAGAGCGCACTAGAGTTCCTCCACTGCTTGCTAGGGGTGAGGGGGGCTCCAGCAATTGTACTGCAGGCAAATGAAGAGTAAAGGAGGATTCTAAATTATGAATATATATCTTGTCGCCCATTACCAGTTAAGAAGCAATCAATCAAGTCTGTCACTCTAAAATCTTAAGACATTGGAATCAGGTTAAATTGGTCAAACAAGATTAAGGTTTGCCAGTTCCTCAACATCTTCTAAAATGTACTATAGTACATCAGGTCTAGCATGATGACTAGATTCTTGATTCAGAGTCTAGATTCAGATCCTTTTTTTAAATGTATACTATTCCTGGAAAATGTAGATAGATTCTGGTACTGTAGGAGTCTAAAATAAGCTGCCCAGCCATGTGGTTGAAGCTGATACTCTGGCTTCTTTGAAGAACCGTCTGGATGAGATCCTGGAATCAATGAACTATCAGCCACCAAACGGGCTAGAAGAGTCGGATGGTCTCTTCTCATTTGTAAGCTTTCTTAAAGTAAGAAAAAAACTACAAACAACAACAAAAAACAAGTATTAGCCATATCATACTTCTTGAATGTTGATATATCTTCTGACTGAAAAGATTTTGCACTGTATGTAGTATTCATCATTTATTGATTTACTTATAGAATAAAGAAGTTTATAACTATGTGTATCTGCTCTGAATTCTGTTACTGGTCCAACAACTGAGACAAAAGGCCTGGATTTTCTCTGTGCATTCCCACTGTGCATGGCTGTGCAAACAGCAGTATTGGGCTGCTTCCCAAAGCTGCCGAGCTGGCCTCTGGGAACACTGCAACAAAGTCCCAAAACTGCACAGAGACACAGTTGACCTCTCCTTTCCTTAGTTTCCCACAACTCCGAGATCCGATGGGCTAGAACACACCCCGGCACGGCTCACTGCAGAACGAACGATGTGGAGGGAGGCCATTTGCAGCTTCACTCTCCAACAGCCAGGCGTTTTAAGCCATACTGCATTGTAATGCCAGCTTAATTAAGGGCTAAATCAGACACTTCCTGAAAGCGACAAGAGAAGGACAGCGATCCCCAGGAGAGAGTTAAATGATCCGAAGTTCTGCGAAATGCGAGCCTCTTCGATTATTCAGGCCAGAGCACAAACCTGCTGGGCCCACTCTGCCACAGGAGCCAGTCGTGCCTCCTCCAGGGCCCCAGACGGAGCAGCAGAACCACCAGAAATGCCCCCAGCGCGGCTGAGCAACCTAGCAGCAGTTTAATTTGGACTAGCAAACGGGAAATCAGGATCTTTCCTTTTCACCTTTCAGCCATGACTTGCTTATGTAATACAAAATTACAGACTGCTCCACATTCCCTGTGCTTATAAAAATAATAAGTTGTAGTGGCACTCAAAAGGACATGAGAGCTATATTTTACATCCAGGGCACAGAGAGGACAAACTGCTCTTTTTCCCGCAGAAAATTGCCAGGTAATTCTTCCTTGCTAGTGGTGTTCCTGTACTTGTCTGGCAACAAATGTTTCAATCGATACCCGTTTTTCAAAAGGGTTGTAATAAAGGCTTGGAACAGCCTTTCTCTGTGTAATAGAAACAGTGTAGATGCTTTGTTTTTGTTAGTCCTTTCAGCTTCTGTCTGCATCTGTGATAGAGAAAAACATTTCAATGTCTGTCTTGGGTGTTAGGGCCAGCTGTCGGACACTCCTTTATTCGGTGCTGAGTGGAATGATTCAGTGTCTTAAGAAAATGTTTAAAGTGTGTGTACTATGTGCCGAAATCCTTGTGGTTAGGCTGTGTGTAACTGTCGATGATGTTTAATATGTTTACAAGAGCCAAAGTGTAGCTCTTAAGGTGAAATATGTGCTGAATATGCTGATATGCGCAGTGAAACAAAGCTTGCATATATGATGCCAGCTCTTCTGGCCACAAAAGCTGGGGGCAAACTGGCAAAGCATCTATTTTTAAAAAGTGCCCCCAGACTCTGCAAAGCAAAGTTGTCAAAGCAGAGGGAAGACAAATCCTTGAGGGGCGCAATGCCCACAAAGATCGCTGTTGCCCACACTCCTCTGGCCGTGCCCAAATAGTGACAGGCAAGGACAGCGCCCAGCTAACAGGGCAAAACGCTCCGGGTCCCAGAGCCGCAGGAATGCTGAAACATGGTTATGTTCTGTTAGTTTTTGCAAGGTTATGACGGTGTTACTAGAAGAATTCAGTATGGTTGTGTCAGACATTCAGACAACGCCTGCAGCTCAGTTACAAACTCTGAGAATGTTCACGCTGCATGTGCTGAATGTTTTAAAGGTTTCTGCTTATTTGCATATGCTGCAACAAAACTGGAAAGAATATTGTTTCTACAAAATCCCCTACAGTCTGAAATATCGCACTGCTGCAACGCACAGCAGAGCCATATATTTTTAGGATGTTACCAAAACATTGGGTGCACTGAGTAGGCAATGGGTTGAGATTTCCTGAGTTTCTTTAAAGTCAGTCAGTTGTTTCTCAAGGTAAAAAAAATAAAGCCATTCAAATACTAGCAATAATGAAATACCACAGAAAAATGCCAACATAGCATCACATGCACACAAAACATTTGAATCAAACCTCCTGGTTAAATAGAGTAATTGACTTGATGCATGTAAAAATGAAGGACAAATCCATTGCCAAGCAGCTGACACCTTTAATTGTTCCCATTCCCTGGCAAGATGAAGTGCCGTAAAGGAACTGAGAGAACAAGTGTGATAAACCCTTCAGACACTGTCTGGTTGCACTGAGATGCTCTGGATTAAGGCACAGCAACATCCAACCTGCTGTGTAAAGCCTCTGTCAGCCAGCCAGTATTACTACCTAAGAGGCAGAGCTGTGAGAACGAGTTCACACCTCGACAGAATACACACCCACATTTCAGCATCATGTCAAAGGATTCTAGAAGCTACGCAGCTTGCAGGAAGATTCACCCACGTTACACAGCCAACAAAGTAAACCCCAGCTTGAAGGGCAGCTGTTTGGTGAAGTCAATGTTAAAAAAATCCAGTTTTTAAATGTTAAAAAACACAGCCTTGCAAAGACAGAAGTAATCTTATTTCAGGGCTATTCTGGGAAGTTTTCCTACAGGAGAGTTTTTGGTGGTACAGGACCTGGACAGGTACCATCAGGTTCCTACAGGGCCAACAGTAGGATACAATCTCCTGCAGATTCCTAAGCTTTGTTAGGTTCCAACATGTTTCATCTACGAATCTTACTTACTTTACAATAGTTTTTACCTGCTTTTATTGTGGTCCAGAACAGTACACCTCTACTTGTTTAACATGATGTAAACAGTCCAACAGGAAGGCAGCAGAAGGTGCAGCAGGGCACACAAGTACCCAAGTCCATATTCTTTCTCGAGATGTCTAAAAGACGACAATATGTGATAATAACTGTCTGGTGTGATTTCAGCAAAGACCAGGGTGCTCAGCACAGCCAGACTGTACCGCCCCAGACCCACGGTCCACCTGTCTGTGCAGAATGAACCATTTGCTGTAACAGTGTAATAACTGTACTGTACATGGGATGCATCAGAAAATTCACAATGTCTGCAAGTGTACAGTTATCCATCTCCCCTGACAATGGAGGTTCTAGAGACTATATCAAAATAATTTAAAAATAAAAAAAACAATTTCTGATTACAGGTATTGTATTTTGTATGTGTTACTTTGTCCTGTGGAGTTTTTAAAAGGTGAAAGGTGCAGTCAATCAAAACACAACTGTAACTGAAATTCCTTAAGGTTTCAGGGATATAAGTGTCCAGGGGCTTTGCCTTCAGAAACAGCTGAGGGTGAAAGCTCCCTGACCTTTAGGAGGGCATGCAAGAGTCACACTAGGAAGAGCTGTAGAACCCCAGGCATTGCAGAGCAGCAGAACAGTAAACCTCCACCTCCTCCCTGCTGTTGGAGGAGGCACTGCCTGCTGAGGGGCCTGAGAGACTGCTGTCTGACCCTGGCTGGTGTCAAGCGGGGCAAAGCCATAGAAGACCTTTGGATCTACTGGATCTCCATTCTGGGCTCATGTCAGGACGCTCGTGTGCTTTTAGGGACTATGACTCTGCATGTAGGTGTAGCCACATACACTGCAGGTGCCTGTACAGTGGTGAGGTATAACCTCACTCCAGCTTGCTGCACTGAGCTGCAGAGCCGCCCTGTGCTAACCTCAGCCATAACACAACATGACACTTACATGATACAGCACTGAAGGAACTAGGTGACCAAGAGTTGACTAAAGTCCAAGTTTGTCTGTGAAACATGCAGGCATGTTTTGTTACTCAGTCCCAATCAGAAGATCGCTTTACATGAGAAGGACACTAGGAGAAATGAGACGATACATGGAGGGTTAAGTCAATGTGTGGAAGAACATCTGAAGGACTGAAACAGGCTGGATGGGGGTCTGGCTAGGTGGAGGAGAGTGTCTCCAGCGATAACTAGTGTGATTAGACAAGAATGGGCGACAGATGACTTGATTACCCCCGTGGAAGCTCTTACCATCTCCTGCTGACCTGAGCTACCCTGCAGAGACTTCAAGCTCTGACATCTGGAGTTAAAAATGTCAGACCCATGTGGCGCCTTTCTTCTTTCAAGCCTGAGCTGGTATTTGGGATGCCAAGCCAGGAAGAAGAGCTCAGTGAAGCTGGCCCAGATGCTCACGTTAAAAGTCGATGGATCACCATAACACAACTGAGAAACTGAGAAATCCTAGCAGGGAGGAAGTCAATTATTGCAATCCCTGGTGATGACTTAGCATCAGCCTTTAGACTTCCCTCCTGGACATCACTTCCCTATGAACGCATCTGTCACCAACTGGCAGGTGTGACTTCATGGCCTTTTCTCCTGGGACTCCGAGCCAGGCTGGACCTGGAATCTGGATCACGTCATCCTGACCGGCTCTGGCTAAGTGGGGCTTGGGGAGGGATCGTACACATCCCAGATGAGTGCTATTAATAACAGGAGGAAGAGTCTCAAGTTGCCACAAGACCCAGCTTTTCCCTCAGCTCCTCCTCAGAGGCTGAAAGTGCAAGCCTAGTAAATAATTTACTCTCCCATGTCACACGGAGGCAGCAGTTCCTGGGCAACAGCTCAACAAAAGGAGGTCGAATTTAGCCAGCAGTACGGGGCCCAGCTGTTGAGAAAAATTGCTTTGCATCAAGGAACTTAAAAAAATACTTTAAAATTTTAAGGTCAATTAAAAAAAAGAGTTTAAAAGTGGATGGGCGCTGAAGAATGAGTTAAGATAAGCCTGACCTCCGCCTCACAGATCTGGCAGCAGTGCAGATCCCTGTGCTTAGTGAATGATCTCAGCACATCTCAGAGACTAAGCAGGCATGTGTCTTGTGGGAGCCTGAACTCGCATCCTGAAAGGAAGGGAAGAAAATGCAACAAGTATTGCAAGTAGTGCTGATGGAAGACCAGTAGGAGGTACCCTTCCCCCCAGACTCAAATCCTAATGCAATACTACAGCATAGAGACAGGGAGCACCGTGTTGCAGCATGATGCACTTTTTTTAAGATGTTGTGCATCTCATGCTTGACATGTGAGAGTAAAGTCCACACACCAAGGCCAGTCAAGGCTTGAGATTGACCTCTCTGAAGTAAATTCCTGCATCTTCTCTGGTGACAGTGTTCGCCTCTGCTCTGCCTAAGGGACACTGCCACTGACGGAGACATGTTTGTCATAAATCCTACCAGCGAACACAATGCATAAATATTAGTGTCATTCTTGGAATGAAAGGGTCAGTGTTGGTGTGCATGAGCAGAGACTTCTATTCTTCATCCCTTTGTCAGACTGCCAGTCTGGAAGCCATCTTCCTGAAGTTTCACTGAAGCAAAGCAAGAAAAACTACACCCAGATGACATCAGTCTCTGGATGACATCTAATCCCCTGAAGCTAAATAGCGGCAAAACAGAAATGTTACTGTTTACTGGTGGGTACCAATTGTCTGGACAAGCTGGAGAGCTCCACAGTAGTGGTGGATGGCTTCCCCATTCATGTGTCAGCTGTTGTGAGGAATCTGGGAGTCACACTTGGGCCTCTCCTGCCTTTTGAGCCCTATGTGAAAAATGTGATTAAGACAGTTTTTTCCCATTAGAAATACTGCTTGCATTAGGTGATTTTATCCATGTTTAACACTGAGTGCCTGATTCATGCATTTATAACACCAGGTCTTGAATTTTTGCAACTCTTTGCCCTATGGGCTCCCTAACATTCTTCTCAGTAAGTTGCAATATGTCCAAAACTCTGCAGTGAGACTACTAACTCACACCAGAGCTTGGCAGCATATCACTCCTACGCTTAAGTCTCTACATTGGTTGCCTATAAAATCATGTATTCAATACAAGATCCTGTTACTGACTCTCAAGGCTCTAAACAATCTGGCTCCATCATACATCTCTGAACTCCTCCATGTTTACACTCCCTCCCGTGGGCTCCGTTCAGTTGAAGCTGGTCCTTTTCTAACTGTACCCAGGAGTAAGTCTTGGGTTTTTGTGACTGTGCTGTTTCTGTCACTGTTCCTTTATTATGGAATGCCCTTATGCTGACTCTTCACCTTTCTTCAAATGCAAACTCAAAGCTCACCTCTTAACCAGGGCCTGTGTCTGATCGACCTACATCCTATCCTGTTTGTTTTTGTTTTGTTTGTTTTTTTTTACTTTTTACAAATAAGTTATTATGATGATCAGTAGTAGTGTTGTCCTCTGGTACCACATAAGGCCCATTTCTGTTTTGAAAAGTCACTTATTTACTGACAGACTCAATTCCACACTTGAGACATTAGAGATGTCCACACCTCACTGTTTCAAACTTACACTCTGACGCCACCAGCTCTTAAACGGTTTATAAACCCATCGCCATTTTCGTCAACACCTACCGGGACCATACCTTTACAACCGGAAATGGTTCTACTGAGACGTTCTGGCCGACGCGTGACCTTTATATATACGGCGGAGCGGCACGTAGTGGCAGGAATTAAATATGGTCTGTGTGCAGGTAAAAGATTTATACAAAGTGCAAGGAATTTGAAATCACAAGGGGAGCACGTTATGTTCAAGCAACATTTGTATTTGATCAAAATGAAGTAAAAGCAATTAAATACAAGGAAATGCCTGAAAATATACCTTCAACAAAACGTCCGTACTGTGATGGAAATATTTAAATAAGGCATCACGCAAAGGGGCTTGAAGTTTAATACTCTTTAACAATCTTGATGTTGGAGGGTGAGTCAGCCTCTTCTCGGAAAGAGAATTCAGTTTTTCTTTAAAGACGATGAGGGGGTTTCTACTAAACCCCTGCAGCCAAAGCGGAAAAGCAATTAGAGCTACACGCTTTGTCTAGAGATACTGTTGTGCACCGTCTATTTTACCTTATGATTAAAGTAATTTTGTGCTCCTTTAAACAGAATTAATCCTTTTTTTTCTAAAAAAAAAAAAGGGCTCTCTTGCATTTCTACTCCACAGAAGTATTTGCTTGTGAGGGGGAAGACGGATCATGTAGCGAAATCAATTCAACATTGTGCAACAAACACAGAAGCCTGCTGTTGTTGTTTTTTTTCTTGAACAGAAATCACATAAAAAATACGGAGTCACATCAGTTTCAGAATCGTGGTTTAAGATTCGCAAAGCGCGATTCAAATTTGTTTTAGTGACGGTGGGCCGAAATGTTTTGTTAGATTTGTCCGCACCGAACATCTTAGAAATGCAGGTACCGGTATTAAACTGACGACCAAATGGTGAGAAACGTTAAACTGCCACCTGCGCCGTCGTGTACCTACATTTAAATTAGCCGAGCGGTTATGCACACCTCAATTGTATTGTCCTAGCACGGTGCCCTGGAGGACCATCAGTGGAGCGCTGTACATTAATAACCCTCTGTGAATTATTCACAGGTGTAAAACTGGAAGCCTGCAAGGTTACCACGGGGTCGCGGATACAGTAACAGGAGACAGCGCCGCGGCTCCAAAACTGCTTTTCTGCTGCGCGCCCGGCCATCTGTCAGCGCTTGGTAGCGGTTTACGCACAACCCTTCTCTGTGCCTGTGGGCTGTGGGGTCGGTCCCCACAGTGGCGTCTTCAAAGGCGGTTTACAATCTGCGCCCTTCGCCCAGTCGCGGAGAGGAAGGTCAGTTAGTGACAGAGCAGCTGACTGGAGACGGGAGAAGACATCCCGTACCGGCAGGCACCGGGGCCTGCTGTTTGTCACTGCGGCGATGTCAGCCACAGCCTGTATGCGGGAATTGAAAGGAGCGAGGGACCAGTTAGAGAAGAAGAAAAGGAAGGGCGGTTTGGAGTGGGGGGGGAGCAGGAGACACCCATAAACGCAAGGAGAGAGCAAAGCCTTCGAAGAGCGGTGGGGGACCAGTCACCCCTCTGGTGTACCCCTCTACGCCTCTCTTAAATGACTGAGCTGAGGAGCATGCTGGCAGTTTCCCTGTCAGAGAGAGAGGCCCAGCAGCCTTTCTCAGAGGAGTTCACACGTTCTGCTGTGCCATGGCCTCTCACCAGGGCCCAGGCTGTGTGCTGCGCAACCTGATTTTGTATTAGAAGTGTACCTCCGCAGGCAGCCAGGCCTGCAGGACCCCGATCCATTCAGCCTTACCGCTCAGCTGCCCCCAGAGATGTGCACTGGTGAATTATTGATTTAACAGTACTGTAAGTGGTGGTGGACCAGTCCCTATGAACCACAGTTTCCAGTCTCTTGTCCCAGGATGGTGTCAGGTGACATTGTAATGTAGTAGGTGTCAATGGTCAGGGGAAATGCTAAGTTTAGTATAGTGTCCTAAAGTGCTTCTATCTTCTCCTGTGGAAATCTTTCTGCTAATATTTAATTTATCTGTGGGGAAGAATTCTATTTTGTTTCTCATTTAAGCACACAACCCGAATATTACTTCACAGCAATGTTGCGGATAGATGGTGTGCAGCGTTATGCTGCAGAGTTTTTATACAGAGTATTTTCCAAGCAGTCATGAAAACTACATATTGGAGCCGTCATAGATGCAATGTTTCTCTCTGGAAGCGTTTCTTCTTGTTAAGGTTTATAAAGCCTCTTCCTTCTTTTTTTTTTCTTCAGCTGCTTTGACATTTTCAATCGATGCACTGAACAGATAGAAACCGTCGCACGGCCTTGCTCCCAGCACAATAAAGCAGCTGAGAGATTCCGCTGCGGTGGTTTATCAGATACCGCAAACGAAAGGGGCTTTGATCCTAAAGTCGCAGCTTGCTGCTGCCACCAAGCGTGATAAAAAATAAACTGTTCTTCGTACGCAGCCCGGCGCTCACGAATTTATTATCATTGGGAACAAGCAATAGGTTTTTTCCATACTGAAAAGAGAAGACAAAAAACACAACGTTTCGGCCGTGGAGCCTTCTTTATTATCATCAACTTGGTTCCGCGTTTTTTTTAGAAGGGCGTTGCTTTATCCTAGCTTGTTAAAGCAACGTTATAGCGAGGAATGTTATTGCCCTTTAATGATGTTAATATATAACAGATAAAACCACTCGTTTGAAGCCTTGCTCTCGTGTTTCTATAAAACTCCACGTGCCAACCAGTTTCCGCAGGATGACGAGAATCGTGTTTAAGTGTTCGACAGATGTGATGACGTCATGCGGCGAAATCAAGCTCTTTCAGTTCCAGAGCTCTCAGTTACACAACCTACTGCCGACGCAGCTGACCGGACAAAACATCTGGACTTCCAAGCGCCAGCATACGGAGACCAGCCTGTGAAGGAGCAATAGTGGCGATGCCTAGCTTCCAGATGTTACAGTGCGCAGCCACAGCAGTAACGAGTTTTATGCCACATTTTGGTTTCGCACTCTTCATAAATGTGCTGCAAACGCTCTGCTTAGGGCGGTTTTGCAAAAGTTAAGAGATTCACGAAGCTCGTTGTGTATCATTAATGTCAAGCAGCAGCAATGCAGCAGTAAATCCTCATTTTGATTGCTGTGTGAACAGCGCACCGTGTTGCAGAACAGATATTACTGCTCTGGACCAGGGGGAGTGGCCTGGTAAGACTTCTCGTGGCTTGAAGGAATGTACTACACACACAGGCTTTTATTTAATCAGTGTCCGTGCCTGCTCCATTTTCTAATGGCCATTTATCTTCTGCTGCATCTCTTACTGCTGGTGTTTCTTGTATGTGCTTACTTTATCATGTGTTATCCTTATAACTGATTTATTTGAACCATTTTACACCTGTTAAGCACATTGAAATGCTACGTTTAAAGACGGTATATAAAATAAAGTTTTTATTGGTGTTGTTATTATTAGAAGGCCCCACAGCTGTGGACAAGAGTTACAGAAGAGCACAGGAAGTAAGCGTGACAATTCCAGAACTGGAGTGTAAAACTGAAGTCGCTCGGCCGAGGTTTTTAATATGTTCATCACCGACACGTTTTTGTTCCTTCTGCCGCCCACGCCACTCTCGCAGAAGCACATTTTTCTCTTTGTCAGTCTTTGACGGAAAGGATATGTAAGCACCACCTGCTGGTGGTTGGTACCAGTGTAGTTTTTAGCCTATTTCCTTCTGAAATGCCAAATTCCAGTTCCTTCCAGTTTAAAAGCCCAATACTGCCACCCCGTGGAATTGATGGGAAAGAAGAGGGAGGACCAATATCTTCCCTCAAATACCCCGTGAAACCACGTTTATTGTCGAGCCGGATAACACCGATACTCGAAATCCCTTGATAAACTGTATATTCAGTGTTACAATTGGAATAATTGAATAAGCAAGAGAACTAAAATCTGCAGTGTTTTGCTCGCTTTGAGTTCGTCAAGCACTCATCTCTCGTCGCCATAAATGTTGTGTATCTTAATAGAGAGCCGTTCTTATATTATTTTAACTATTTTATTAACTACACAGATCCCGCCCTTACACCATATATCCCCGCCTTCTGTTCTCTCGTTCTGTTGTCTCGCGATGTCTACTCACTATACTACAATTTCCTTAAACTTAATGAAGACAAAACGGAAATTCATATTATTCGCACAAATAGTAATAGAAAAAATATGAACTTATTTAGGAAATCTGGATCCACAGAATAAGTGTGTAGAAAGAAACCGAAGTATTATTCTTGATTCGGAGAGAGTTAATTCTCACATTGAAAATGTCACTAAGACCGCTTTCTTTCACCTGAGAAATATTGCAGGTTAGAC
Organism: Atractosteus spatula; assembly: GCF_055471065.1. Classification (NCBI taxonomy): domain Eukaryota; kingdom Metazoa; phylum Chordata; class Actinopteri; order Semionotiformes; family Lepisosteidae; genus Atractosteus; species Atractosteus spatula. The sequence goes on along the minus strand of NC_142712.1, from coordinate 42,461,135 downwards.
CTCCTTACGCTGGTCTGCAAAATGCTAAAAGCGTTGACGTTGATGTTTTTGTTTTCTCGATATTAGACTAGTGTAATTCACCGGACTACCTAAACAAATAGGCTGCAGCTTGTTCAATATGCAGCAGCCAGGGTACTTACAGGTACTAGGAAGAGGAATGTCACACCTATCATTAGACTGGCTACCTGTGTCTTTTAGGATACATTTTAAAATTCCGTTGTTGGTTTTTAAAGCTGTAAACGATTTAGCACCATTATACCTATCTGATCGCCCGGTCATCTGCAGCACATTCCAGAGCGATCACTCAGATCGTCTAGTGCTGACTTGTTTCACGTACCTAGAATGAAACGCAGAAAAGTGGTGAAGCAGCCTTTTGTTTTTATGCAAGTAAAGTCTGGAACACACTACCACTACCTATTCCACAGGCAGATTCAGGGAGTAGTTTTCAGAAGTAGCTCACATTTTTTAAATTACGCTTTTAGATAATATTTGACTTCCTGTTAGTTTTTTTAAATGTTTGACATTTTATAGTGATATTTTATTCTTTTTAATTATCTTTTACCTTTTTATTTTTGCAACTTTTACTTTAATTCCTTGTCGTTACTCTTTATGTTTTGTATTTCCTGTTGCTATTATTATTATTGCCATTCAATTTATTTTATGCTTTTATCTTATATTTACTATTTTTGTTATGTGTTTGTATCACGATAGTTTGTTTGCTCTGTAAAGCACCTTGAGCCGCATTTTAATTAATGAAACGTGTTATATAAAAGTATTTATTATTATTCTTATATGTGACTGGGGATTTCTCCTTCAAACTAAAAACCAAGCAAGTTTGCTTTATCTGCCCGAGTCCAAAAAGTTCATCCTCAAGACCGGAGCCTCCAAACTAATTCGGACACTACGGCTCAAGCAGGATCTCGGGCGCCTGGCAGTGTTGTCAGTAAGTTCCCTGGGGCAGCGCGACACAAGGACCAATCCACATCGGCGCTCCAGAGGCGCAGAGACTTTTATTGAAGGCAACGCACAGAGTACAGCACACCCACACAAAGCTCGCACAAAGCTTCGGCTGTAGATTTCATCAAAAGTAAAAGACAAAGGGATTCAAACAGAAGCTTCGCAGACATGGTGCAGAACACGAACCCTGAGCAGCAGGAAGGCAGCCGTGCATTAGCCCCTGGCGTTTCCTCAACCTGTTAATTCTGCACCGCAGGCAGCCCGGCTCTACAACACAACCCGCTTTCCCCTGAGCGCTTGTCGGCTCCTGTTAGGCACACAGTCATTCAAGCGGCGCTCAAGCAGCGAATTTCCGAAACCTTGGCTTTTCATCTGATCCTTTTCACCACATCACTGCTCCATTTCAGCAGAGCGAACGGTGGAATTTAAAAAAGCCCACTACACTTGCTCAGTCCTGATCAACTCCAAGAGCCAGAGGGCCGCATCTTCAGCCAAAACGTGTGGGAAAAAAAAAGAAAAGGCAATCTTAGTGCTGTGAAATCAAACCCCCACAGTTCCACTGCAGGGAGTGTTTTATCTTCTCAGCGGTTCTGTGCCACACATCGTAGCTAAAATGAGCCACACTGTCGGGAGAAAAACTCCGCCTGTGGTGCACTCAGGGCAGTCACAGACGTTTGACACACAGCATCCTGAATTCTGGGGGATCCCATACAGAACCCCAGCTGGACTCCACACCCTGGAAGCCCGGCGGGCCAGTGTCACAGCACGACCCTGACATTGCAGTGCACGTGCACCATGATTGCACGGCTTGCCGCTGCTTGTGAGATGTACTACCACACCGATGTTCGCTTGACATGCCCGCACTGTATTCTGCACTTGTCATTGTACACTGGACACCACAGTCACTGTCTGCAAGGGGCCTACATTACACAAAGAACCTATCCCAGCAGAGAAACATGCTGCCGGACTTGGATGTGTACAATACCCAGGTGTTTCCACATTATTTGCATCCTGTCCCTGTGGGGAAAAAGGTAAGTGAGTCACAGGTCCAGTCTTTCTTGGACAAAGACCTGGACAATTCTTCATGTTACAACCCATCATCTAAAAAAAATACAAGGGGTTCGTGACGACATTCCACAACGAGTGAATTAACCTGAAAACAGTGCTGATCAGCTGCTCCCAGGTCAGATCACACCAGCAGCAGCAGCTTTTGACTTAAAACTGAGAAGTACCCCCATCTGGACAGGTCAGACGCAAAGCAGGCTCATTAAGACAAACATAGTCAAACCATTTAAAATGGGATTGTGGAATCTGCTCGATTCACATTCAAAACATGTTGGTTTATGAAGGTTTTATTCACTCTCATAGAGCCTACAATTTAAACGTCACATTTAAAATAGGCAGGCCATTCAAACCTGCACAGACAGCAATGTTACCATCTTGTATCTTGATCTCATCAGATCTCAGGAGCCAGGCAGAGCCAGTCCGGTCACTATCGAGATGGGTGACCTTGTAAAGTAAAAGCACTGTGTAAAAAGCAAGGGATTATAAACCAGTCAATCACTCTATCCTCTACACCTTGCTTAAGAAATTCTCTCACTGAAAACACCACTACTCCTTTAGGTCTGAACAACAAAAAATAAAGGTCAGTTGTTTTAGCAGAGCATTGAGCTACAGTATGTCTGAGGAAAGAGTAAGAGGAAAAGACTTTGCTATAAATGAGGGTTATAGCTAAATCATAGCTAATATAATCATTGCTTGAAAGTGCCGAAGGGCTGTAAGCAGTGTCTCCAACTGGTCTCCGTGCAGGCGTACAGTCCGTCACACACAGAAGTTTGAAAGAGGGCCTGAAAAACCTGTGCAAACTGAAAGTACAGCGGTATACAGACTCGCGGGCAGGCAGTGGCTATTTAAAAACTGGAACAGATATACAATCTGAAACAACTGAAAAGAAACAAACCCAGATGGCATAAGCAGACCCTGGCGCAGCTAGCATTACGTTATGCAATAAACCCTGTGCCAACTACAGTCATCTCCCTACATTTAATATTTTAATAATAAATTGGACAGTTTGGTCAGTTTAACCCACAACCACACACACACACACACACACACACACACACACACACACACACATCAGTGCAAGAGTAGCACTGAATCTGGGAGGGAGAGGGGTGTGTCCCCTCCAGTCCCGCCAGCAGGGCTGGCCTGGCCTCCTGTTCCATCCTGTAGCAATGTTCCCTTCACTTAATGAGCCTCTAACTTCTTAATCAACACAATGACTTCACCGCCTTATTACTTCATTAATGTAATGGTTTAACAGATGCTTGGTCACTCACTTGACTCTTAATTATTTAAAGTTATCAAAATAACTAACTGTAATTGATGACTGCCGAGAGGAGACTGGAACAAAGGGCTCGAACGTAGACCCACGCTGGGATGGAACAGGGACCGCCGTACCCTGCGCAGACAGTCAGGTCAGGTGGTGAACTTCTTTTTTGGTAGGTAGGCACTGGTGATCTGGTTCATGACGACCAGGGCAGGGAAGAGGGGCAGCAGTATGAAAACGTACCACACCACCCCTTTGATGATGCCCTGGAACCAGTCTGTGAACATGCCCGTCACCAAGGTGACAGTGGCCAGCAGGTAGGCCACTAGGCCGCAGGTGGCATGGTAGAGCTTGAGCCGGGCCACAGAGGAGATCTGCAGCACCTTCGGGAACAGCAGGCAGAGCCCACACAGCGCCTGGCACCCGGTAGCCACCAGGGTGCCCACGCCGATCAGGCTGTGCCAGGAGGTGAGGTGGGGCAGGCTGGAGACGTTCTTGCTGGCCACGATGAAGCCCAGTCCTGTCGCGCCGCCGATGACCACCAGGGCCTGCAGGAACCAGTGCACCCGGATCTTGCCCTTCCGGGACTTGAAGCAGAAGGGCGAGCCCTCCGGGGAGAACAGCAGGATGCCCTCTGTCATGCACAGGCAGAACTGGGACCAAGGACAGACAGAGAGAGACAGAGGAAGGGGACTCAGTTCAGGTCATCACCTCCCCACCGTGCTCGCTGTTTCTGCAGCGTTATGGGGCAGTTTGATTATGGATTGTACCAATTACAATTATAAAACTGATGCGTAAATAACTTTACTTTCCAAATCTGCAGGAACCTGAGGACTTAAGATTCTCAGCATATCCTGCAGGTCTGTGGTTTTTTCAAGGCCAGGAGCCAGGAATCAGTAACCTAACTGCTTCACAAATCCAAGCGTCCTCCTCACAGTTCATCCCAGGGACTCTAGACGGAGTCCAGTCGCATGCTCCTGTATGCTCCCTCCAGCACAACAGCAGATTGTAGGGCAGGGTCACGGGACGAGAGAAGCTCAGAAAGACACAGAAGGGTTCTTACAGCTCAGCAACATGAAACAAGGCCAAGACATGCTTAGACAGCGATTCTAAATTGAGCATGTGGCAATATCACTAAGAAGAGTCAGGTTTGCTAAATTTCTTGACACAAGAAAGAAGTGTTGTGAAGATACTCTTAACTATTTCTGTGGGACACCTCACACCTGAAACCTGTCACAGAGATTTACAGTACATCGATCACAGAACTGTGGTGGGTTAAATGAAGGCTTGGACTGAGACAGCCAAGGTAAGCGATGTAAGAACATAGTCTGTCACATTGCAACCGTGCACACCTGCCCTGAATCGCACTTTTCTCTCTTCTTCCCATCCTCTGTCATAATCAGGTTTTTCCTCAGATGTGCTGACGGATTTAAACAGTGCCCTGCGGCAAAACCAACTGAGGAAAAAGACACGAGCCGAGGGATAATACTAATCCTCTCTGTTCTAGAAACGTACCACTATGTACACTGTTCCAGTCTAAAGCGTAAGTACAGGACTGGACCTGGGACAAGAACAGAGGCTGTGTTTTAATAGCAACATACCGCATAATCCCAGTCCTCCCTGCAGGCAGGCAGGAGAAATCCCAGTCTAATCTGGGCTAATCCTGTGACACACCTTCTGTACTGGGAAGAGCAAAGCCGTGCCCATCCGGGGCAAGAACAGCCCAAGTCTCTGCCTGCTTTTTAAATTTCTTTATGGTGGTGAGGCAGCAGAATTTAGCTCATGCCTCTCAGGCATGTCCTGGAAAGACAAACCCTGACCAGATTCCTAGGAATCAAAGCTCTGGCTGGGAAAGGAAAAGCAGTTTTATTTGGAGAAGGACAGGAAGTTCAAACACTGTCAGCAGAAGGATCCTACCATTGTGTTGACAGACATTTAAGGCAGAACTGGTTAGAGAAACCTCATGCGTGTTTCAAATATCAGAAAATTGAATTCACTACATGAAGGAAGAAGACAAAAACCATCTGAAGAGAAGAATCATATATTTCAAATATGGCAGAGAACTCAGATGCACAGAAAAAAAACCAGCACAGACATCTCTCTTGCATAAGCCCTGGCACACTGTGCTCTCTGTAGGAGTCATCAGTCATGCTTCCTGGAGCCTCCAAACAAACAAACTCTGAAAAGAAACTGATTCGCAGAGACAGCTGCAGAACAACGACTCCCCCGTTCCTGCTCTGTCATCCTCCATCTCTCCAGCTGAGCCACAATGGACTGCCTCTCCTCTGCAGGCAGCATCCCAGTCTGGGACTCTCCTGTCTTTAGTCCCAGGACAGCACTGAAGCCCCTGAATGAGCCCTGCACTCTCTTATGTGCAACAGGCATTCCTGGCTCCCCCTTTCCTGACAAAACCTATTGAAGAAACACAGTGTTTTTGCACTTTTCCTCCTGGTTTTAGCCACATCCCACAATATCTCTTGATCTTCATCATCAAGAACAAGAACCTGCAGATGTTGGGGTCCCTAGGACCAGTAACAGGACTATAGGAGTGAACTGACTGGGGAACTGGACCGGGTCTCCGAAAGTGAACAGAACAGAGCAGCCGAGACTCTTTTTGACAGGTGAAGGGTGTATAGATCACTGGTGCCCGAGTCCTGTCTTTATGAGTCACGGGCCAGCAGCAAGTCCTGTGAAGCAGGACTCCTCAAATCTGGCTTTCGAAAGGAAGGGTTCAGCAGGTTTCCTAATTCTCCTGCTATCAGCAGCACCACAGGACCTCAGAAGGAAGGGGAAATTAGCTCAATTAAGACTTAAATGGACTAATCTCACCCTCTTGCACAGGTCTGAAACTGCTAATGATTTCAGGAGCCACTCTCAAAACCATTACCTGCTCCTGCCCTTGGGAAACTGTCAAATTGGATCTGCTGTGCACAAAATTAGTCCAATTATCTCATGAAAAACTCAGGAGGAATGAAAAAGAAAGGACGTTCTGGCCCTGGAGAACTGGAGCTCTGCAACACCGATGTAGAGAGTAAAGGACATGAGTAAAGGAGTAAAAGGGATGTTACCACACGCTGAGCTTCCTTTGAAATAACTCTACAAGCATAAAAGGTTAGAGATACTTACTGCTAGAGCCATGCACGTGGGGTGCCAGGAGAAGAGACCTGGAGGAAAAGAAAAACAATGGAACAAGCAGCAGGGCCCAGCGGGTACTGCACAGCAGAATCACTGCAGCAGCCCCTCTCACGTTTCACATTAACCCACGACACCCGCCCCCACCCCACACAGCCATCCTAGCTCGACTTGACTCTCGCCGCAGGCCAGGGGGAGACCAGCCGAGTCGAGACCCAGCCTGCTACCATTATTACCTTGTGCCCGTTGTCTCAGAGGGGTCACTGACTGGCAGTAAAGATCTGTATGTAATAACGCTAGACTACAAAAATAAATCTTGTTAGCCACTGTGATGTTACATTTGAATTGGGCATTCTAATTTCAGAATAATACAAATATTGAAATACACTAATAATAATAATAATAATAATAATACATTTTATGGTTAAATAAACGGTATGAGTGATAACAGAATCTTCTGTGGTACACAGTGCTGTCTGTTATGCTCACAAACTCTAGACTTGCACACCTGTTATTTTTCTGTATATTACGTGTGTTTATAAGCGCTCTTCAAGAATCGTCTTTCAATGACATCATGATTCAGTTTACACTGTACCCCCAAAACATGTACAGATCAAGACGGGGTGGAAAGAGCACACAGCTGTACAACAATGACGACGTTATGATTTTCAATAATTCATGCGCTCCGTGTGTGTGTGTGGGGGGGGTGTCTTTTGTCTTGTGCTGCCGATCTGTCTCAACCAACTAACTCGTCGTGACTGTGATCGTTTAGCATTTCGCTTTGTTCAGAGCGGCTTTTACATTTTAATTTGAAAGCACAGGAGGCTATGTTTGACTGCTTTAATGGAGACAGAATGCATTATTGCTAATCAAAGATTAACTAAAAAATAAAATGTACGTTAAAGTAAATTCATGAGTGAAATGTAAACTTTACTAGAATACACTACGTAACTACACTGGGAGTACGTTATTAAAGCCCCGAGGGTCTGCCACAAAAACACTTCAATTTATGCCTTCTTCTGCCTGAACGCTTAAAAACAGACATTTCCGTTGAATCTACATGACGAGCCAAACAACAAGGAAGGAATGAGTATCTTGGAGCAGTAATAAGCAACTGGATTTTCTACACAGTATTTGAGCTCCGAAACGCAAACGGACATTGGTTTCTCGGGTAGTTCTGGAAGTTGTTCAGCGAGCGCGCTTTTACGCACCGCAAACCCAGCGAAACCAGTTCAGCCAGTTACAGGAGTTGTCAGCATTGCACACCCGAGACTCGGTGGATTCATAAACCGAGCGATAATACTGAACCAGAGATCGGGAGTTTGGAAGACGAATGAAAAGGGCAATTTAAAATAAAACTTACTGGTCCCAGTGCGGGATAGCAGCGTCACGAATACCGTGAAGCCCAGGGCGACGACGTGCGCGGTGATCACCGACACCTTCCTCAGCCAGGCGTACAGCCAGAAGTCGCCCATGCCCAGCCCTTCCCCAGCCGGGCTGTACTGCCCGCTCACCTGCATGGACGCGGACACGGAGCAGTTACAGCCTGCTCTGCATCCGAGCAGGCAGGGGAGCTGTGCGCGTCGCCCGTCTCTTGGGCCACAGGGAGCAGCTACATCTGCCCCAGTCTCTCAGGCTGGTCTGCTGTTTCGCTTCGTCTCCGGCTTCAATCGCTTCGCTGTGTTGTTTTAATTCACCTCTGGGGCCTGGACTCACCGCCGGACTGCTTGCTTCACCTTAATGTAGCCAGTCGCAGCTCAGGAGCTGCCTCTTCTCAACAGACACCCCTACAGGAAACGCTACTGTCGGAGGCGGACAGCATTGTGCCCCGATTTTTCTACAGTCTGCTTGCCTGTGTGAATGTCAGAGCTATTGTCAGGCTTGAACAGAGGATGCTGCGAAACAACAGATCCCCACCACACAGCGCCTCTAAACTCGGAGGGACGCCAAAGCGACAGTTTCTCTCCCTCGCCGATCAATCCGAGCTCTTAAGTAGGCTATCTTTATATTTGTAGTCGCCTCCGTCCTGCGACTGCTGAACAACCTCCTTCTGCAAATTCCTGCCTCTCAGGGGTGTCTCTTTACCCCCCTCCTCTCTCCGGCTACGGCGTGTTCGCGCCTGCTGGGTCTTTGCTGAGCTACTTTCTGCGTACCTGACACACAATCCCTCCATCAGGTGGCAGTTTGCATCCACTTCCTGGATACGGGTGGGAAGGGCTGGCGAGGTGACATCTCGTCTCGGCCGCTGTTTTTAAACAGCGACGTCACAGTGAGCGCAGGAGCGGCCCCAGCGCTAGAGACATCTGCCGACGACATTCGTATCCCCCCCCATCCTCCCCCCGGCGAGACGCGCGTGTCTGGGATCCTCTCGCAGGGAAGCATCGTCTGCGATTCGGGATTCAGTGCTCGATTTTGGTTGCGGCTGCGTTAACATAGACGGCAGGTCGGAGGATGTTGGAACAGATCAGTTCGAAGACGACTTCGTCCTTAGCCATTTCCCACTTAATACAAATGCAATTAACAAATTGACTTGTTTACAAAGATATTGTTTCTTATATTTACTTAAAATCAATCATGTCCAGGATTAAACTCCGACATACACTTAACTACGGTAATTCTCGTTCTTTGTAGGTGGCTGGACATTAAAGTGACTTTTGAAATAGAAACGTTTTCCAACTGCTGTGGTATGATTTTGTCTCTGCCCTGAATATCACTGAAATTATTAACGGCAAAATGTATTTCCAGGAAATACATACACTTGCTCAGAAACATGGCCTTTGGGAGATTGCTGCGACCATGAGGACTCCTCACTGTGGTGTGAAACATGCTCGGCATGCTGGACCAGCCGAGATCCCAGATCTGTCCAGGATGCCCGCAGCCCACTTTATTCTCTTCAGATGAGGTGGGATGTTCAACCGCGAAGGAAAACAAGGACCACTTCAACATCTTTAATGGCAATCTTTCAGGCCAGGGAGTGATTTGAGAATTCAGGTGCTCCTGAGGGGGATGTGTCCCTGCCGGTTTCCTGAACTCACTGCGGTGTTCGGGGTGGGTCATTGTGGAACACGACACAACAGTTTCATGAGGTCTGTAGAAACGCAGGGCTGTTAAATCCAGCTATGTTAAAGGGGGAGAGGTTTCTAAATTACACAAAAGGACAGATTCATATGCTTTTAGGATATTTTAATCCATTTTTTATTAAGTCAACTTTTTGTTTAGCAGCATAACAGGTAAATCTTGAGGTATTTTCTATATTTAGAAAGAAGTCATCTCACACAACACCATTCACACACACGTGGACACACACTCCCACTCACTCTCATTAGCACACACACAGACACTCTCGCCCACCCACTCGCAAGCACACAGTCCCAGGGCCCCTGTCCACACACAGACACTCCCGCTCGCAAGCACACAGTCCCAGGCCCCTGTCCACACACAGACACTCCCACTCACAAGCACACAGTCTCAGGCCCCTGTCCACACACAGACTCGCCCACTCACAAGCACACAGTCCCAGGCCCCTGTCCACATACAGACTCGCCCACTCACAAGCACACAGTCCCAGGGCCCCTGTCCACACACAGACACTCCCACTCACAAGCACACAGTCCCAGGGCCCCTGTCCACATACAGACTCGCCCACTCACAAGAACACAGTCCCAGGGCCCCTGTCCACACACAGACACTCCCACTCACAAGCACACAGTCCCAGGGCCCCTGTCCACACACAGAAACGGGTCGTCTCCTGGTGGCTCGAAAGGCAGGCACTCTCAGTGATGCAGGTTCGGCTGATTAAAAAAAAAGGAAAGCACGATTAGCTGTCATACTAAACCGCTGTTTTGCATAACAAAAACCTGGGTCTCGAGTGCTGCCGAGCTCTACGCGCCCTCCCACAGCACGCCTGTCAAAAGCCTGGGGCCCAAGGAAACAGGAAACCCTGAAATTCTCAGCCCCCAACGCCTGTTGGGACTTCATTTCTCAAAGTCACGGAACAAGAAGAGTAACGTTGCGGCTGCTGCTCCAATACATTTATGAAATCTGCTGATTTTTAATCACTAAGTGATATGCATATTCAATTCTCAGCCCAAACGAGGACTATACTACTTAAGGCTAGCGAATAATTAAAAAAATATTCTAGGTTAGTCACTCCTTGTCGGGGTTTGTCCCCTGATCAGGGTTAACTTCAGTGGGATCTTGCCTGCTGGCTCTGGTACACCCACCTTCTGTGCGCCCAGTTTCCTCTCCAGCCCAGCGGCGAGGCCCCCCCCTCCCCTGCCATCTTTCTTCCACGGGAAGAGGCTGGCATGGGGGGAGTGGGGTGTGCGGTGCGGCTTGTGGGCCCGGGGCTCGGCGGGGGAAGGTGGGGTGCCACTCTTCCGTTTCTTGCCCAGGCCCTTGTGGTCGTAGCTGACGGCCTTGCTGTGCATGCTGGGACTAGCCCCCCGACCCCGCGAGCTAGGGTCTGGGGGAGGGGCTTGCCGAGGGGGTGGAGTTCCACGCCTGGTCTGGCTGGGCGAAGAGGGAGGCTCTGGCGGGGGGCGTGGCTTGCCTGGGGAGAGGGACCCATTGATTGGTCCGTGGTGGGAGGGGGCAGTCCTTGCGGGGTCTTCCGAGGACACTGATACGGGAGTCCGGCCCCTCCCCTGAGCCACACAGTTCCTCTCATGGCTGGGGGGGTCCTCATTGGACAAGGGAGGCCGTTGCCGTTTCCGTTTCCTGGAGGAGGTGACGTGCTCCGGGCTGGGCCTCTCCTTCTGGCGGGACGGCTTGCTGGCTTTGCCAGCAGGCGTTGGGGCCCGGCTGGGGCCCGAGGGTGAGGGGGTGTTGGCCGGCAGCGGCGAGGTGATGGACTGCCCGCCCCCGCCCACGCTGTCTGGGGGGCCGCAAGCCGTGCCGGGGCTGGGGGAAGCTGCTGGGCATGGCTGAGGCCTGGTCTCTCGGGCAAAGGCAGAAGACGTCAAGCAGGAAGAGGAAGTCCGGAGGGGAGAGGCGCTCGGAAGGCTGGCGCTGCTGGCAGGAGCTGAGGAATTCCGGGGCGAGAAGGTGGGAGAAGATGAGGCAGGGTGAGGAGCCGAGGTACGCGGTGACTGCAGGTCTGCTGCTTGAGGTATTTTCCTGCCAAGATGGGAAAGGAAAATCAAGGATTAACCCGACATGCGCTAGCAGAGCTCGCCCACCCATACAGAGGCATTCAAGAACTGGGAGACAACTTATGAGGCCATAGCATCTGTTGCTTTTCATTTATTTTGCTGTACATCATCTTCAGTCAAAACCCTATCTACAGAGCTTTCTGTAGCCTGGAGGGAATTATGCCTTTAATCCAACTAATTAGGTAACTAGACCAGGCTGGAGCAGGGAGCCAGAGGACCCTGCGGCGCTGCAGTAACGGAGTCCGACACCCGGAGACGGAGCGAGGGGACTCACTTCCACAGGTGCGAGTTGAGGTGCCGCTCCACCATGCTGCTGAGTGCGGCGCGCAGGCGGTGGAGCCGCCGGTCGAAGGTGAAGATGCCGCGGCCCAGCGCGTGGCTGCCGAACGAGCAGACCTGCGGGCAGGTAGACCGGGACAGGATTAGGACAGTGCCTGTGGGCGCTGCTGGGCACGCCGCCTGCCCAGAATGACATTCACAGGATCCGCCCCACGCCGCCCACACCACATCTGCGCCCCAGGACCAACATCAGCCACCTGCTTGACCTTCTTCATCTGGCCCTGCGCTGGCTGATGCTCAAGACCTCCCCATCTACTGTGTTGCACTTCCTGCTGCTGCAGTCGTACTATGTGCAAGTGGGAGCTGTATTCAAGTGGCCGGGGGCTGATCCCGACTATCTCCGGGCTCCCAGTAACCTGAACACAGACTAGTCCGGCCTGGCAGCGTGCGCGGGCGTACCCCCAGTGGCTTGGGATGCCAGGGGCTGTAGCTCCAGTCCGACGGCTCCTCCGGCCCCTCGCCCTCGCTCTCCTCGCTGGACAGCCGGCTGTGCTGGGGGGGTGACATGGGCTCCGCTCCCTGTGGCTCCAACCCACTGCCGTCCTCCTCAGCCCCACTCTCCGAAGACGCCCAGGACCTGCGGAGACCCGGCACACCCTGTGTCAGCGCCGGGGCGCACCGCATAGCCTGCCACACACACCGAGCAGCCATGGGAGACGGGCAGGCCTACCTGGGCGCTGTGCAGTTGGCGAGCCTGCCCCGGCCATGCGGGGCTCCCAGTTGAGGACCGGGGGTCTCCGGGCTGGGCACGGCCCCGCTGGGTCTCTCCCGGACCGGGGCCCCCCTCTCCCGGGTCCGTGCCCCATTCTTCAGCTCTGCCACCAGCAGGTCGAAGCTCTTGGTCCGGCCCGGCACTTTCCGCCGCTGGTGGATGGAATGGATCTGAGCAGGGGGAGGGAGACAGCTGGAGGAGAAATGTCCCAGCTCCAGCGGAGCAGGAGAGGGCCCGACTGGGGTGCGAGAACATCTGTCACAGTCCGACTAGCCACGTGGGGGGAGAGGACACCCTGGTATCGCCTGACCGTTTCCATAACTCAGTGAACATGGGCTCCCAGTAACCTGAACACAGACTAGTCTTTGTTTCCCTCCCCGTCTCTCCTTCATGAGTCACTGAGCTCTCCTGTCCAGTAGGTCCGGAGTGGGAGAGAACGGACCACAACAAATGAGTGACCAGTGCAAACCGCACAAGCAGGAAAGTGAGAGAAACTCACAGGGAGTGAGGGAGGGAAAAGGCAGATCTCCTTTCACAGCCTGAGGGACCGAGCGTGAGCTTCTAAATGCTTGCAAATGTTCTGATAATTGTTACTGCTTCGGCCAAGTGTCATTTATTGTCCAGTTAAGCTCTTTTAACTGACAAGGCGGGAGAGGAAGAGGAGGAGCGTGCTTACATTACAGGTGAGCAGTCTGGTGCACAGCTTCTTCCTCTCGGGGTCCATCACCCCACAGTGCTTGTCCAGGTCACACTCTTTCCCTGGAACAGAAATGGCACCCAGGTCAGTCTCAGCAGCAGCACACAGCTCCTCCACGCTGAAACGAGCCACCCTGACAGCCAGGACTCACTGGAAGCCTTCTTGTAATTCTTCTGCCCACTTGAGAGGGCGCCCAGGGTTTCGGGCGTCCGATTGGGCTCCCCTCGCCGGGCAAGCTGTTTCTCCAAAGGTGGGGTTCCCTTGGGTGGCGTGTCTCGGGGACTGGGAGACGGGGAGGCCTGGGGAGACTCCGGAGGAGGGGGTGGCTTCACACTGGAGCTGTCAGGCAGAGACACGGACGACTGCTTCTCTGAGGACCCTGCCGATGTAAACAAGCTGGAGAAGGAGAGAGAAGCCAGGGAAAGTTTATTGCACTTCCGTTACCACAGCAAGAAATTCCCAATCCCTGATGAACTCAGCGGAGGAATTCTACCCCCTTTTTCCAAAGGCTTTTGTAAATAAATGCAAAACAAAAATACATAGTATTTTCAATATGCTGGTGAATTCTATTGTCTCAACTGCGCGTCTCTGCCACACTGCGTTGTCAAGGAACCTGTATAATCCAGTGCTCTGGCCAGGACCCTTACCAGCTTCCCTCCCTTTGCCCCTTGGCGTTCCTCTGCTGGAGCACAGGGGGGTGGGGCTGCGGCGGGGCTCGGGGGGGGGCCGCCCCTTGTGGCCTGTCCCGCACAGCTCTGGGCGTCCCGTGGAGAGAGGGCAGGTGCCCGGGGCGTGATCGATGTGGGGGCGCGGTGGGGGACAGCTGCAGACGGCTGTAGAGCTTGCCGAGCGGTCCGTGCCTCTTCTCTGGGACCGAGAGGAGGGGAAAGACAGGGAGCGTCAGCAGAGGCAACGAAGAGCGACACCGCCCACTCCGCCGGTCAGGCACAGAACAGGCAGCTGGCACACCGGGCGCAGGTTGCCCACGTGCCACCTGTACTGCCATGCACGGAGCAGTCACACCAATCACACACACCCCAGGCCCACTCCCACTCACCACAGTGCTTCTCGAAGGCCTGAGGCTTGACCACCTGGCTGCAGTGACCACACACCACCAGGTAGAAGTCATCGTGTGCCGGGCAGTGCCCGAAGATGGACATGTCTAGGAGAGAGAGGAGAGAGAGTCACTCAGCCTGCAGCACTATTTCTTACCCTTTTCCAAGACGCACTCACATAAATACACCATACCCTCCCCTCCCCACACACAGGTCAGTCAAGCCTGGGAACGTTATTAATAAAACCGAAAGGGCATGGCTGCCTTAGGCTGGCAGAAACTGACAACAGTGAAATACTGCGCATTATTTGCAATAACTGGTGTTGGACTGACTTTTTTACCCCTTTGAACTCATGTTCACCTTTGTCTCTGCAAGCATCAGATTCCTCTTTTCAAATATTTCTGTTTTTCCCTCTCCCTTAGCTATTGCAGTGAGCCGGAAATTTGCAGAGCAAAGACAACAGCCCTGTGGCCAGTGGTATATTTTTATTTTGCCACTGAAAATGTTCTGTCCCAAAACACAGTTTGAATCAAGAGCCAGAGCATAACAACAACAGCTACTCCCCAGTCTGCACTCTCCTGTGTCTGTGACCTGGTGCACAGCAAGAGGGAAAAAGGGAAAGAAATGACTTCCTTCTCCTTCACACAACTTCCTGTCTGCTCTGTGCCTCCCTCCCCACACTCCACCTCACAATTCACTCTCAGCCCGTCTTATGCGCGTTCTCCAAACACGCAGTACCACACTTTGGCGATGTCACATCTGAAACAGTATTTCACCAAGTCATTTCTCTCCAAATTCTACGACACATCAAGGGGCTCAAGCCACACCATTTGAGAATCGCTGCCTTAGCTAACACTACCACAGAAAAGAGCCCCTCCTCCCCAAGACAAGTGCCTGGGCCAGCACCATGAATTCTAAAAAAGGGAACAGTAGGTATTCTTCCATCTAAAGTCAAAAAACAAACCATTACCGACTGTCATTCTGACTAAAAGGTACATCCTTTAAAAACAGTAAACTTTTTAGTCTTTAATAAACAATTTGAACTTTTTTTAGGGACAGCCCTTGTGCAAAAGTGGTCATACTGACGGATGAACTGGTTAAAAATAATTTTGCTGTACAAAATAACAGAAAAATACTTCCCCCCCCACTATTACAGAGTGGTGAACACGGCTGACCAAAGCTGGGAATGTCGTGGATCACAAATGATCACAGGCTGTAACAGTTAAAGAGCTGGATTGAGTGTCACACTCCCTAATAAGGGAGCTTAAACCCTGAACGGATTTACCTTCACTGCCAATAAACCTCATTGACTAAATTTATGAAGTCACAAGCTGGCTGCTGCTCTCCATCTTTAGGCGATTTATGATATTAAGGAAGAGGGAATGAGTTGCCAAGTTGTCTGCGTTAGTAGGGGGAAGTGCACCCACAGCCCTGGTGCCATCAGCTCACTGAGACAGGGCCCATCAATAGAGACGGCAGGCAGGCAGGCAGGCAGGCAGGCAGGCAGGCAGGCAGGCACATGGGCTGCTGCAAGCATCTCTCACCGACAACGCCTGCTGTCTGGGGCAGAGCAGCTCATTCTCTCCTGCCTCCTCAGCACCGGAACAGGGCGATTTTATGCCCATTTACCAAAGAGTCAGGCCTCAGCACAGGAGGCAGGGGGAGGAGACTGAGACACTCCCCAACATGTGCCTTGTGCCACGCTGGAGGGTCCCACCTCAGTGGGGGATCCGAGAGGGGCAGGCTTCCACCTTGCTTTGTTGTGGCGTTTTTCTAATCCTACCGACTTTCCTACCTGGATCTGCCACTTTAACAGCACCACAAGAAAAAAGAGTCAGGTCCCCACAGTGACCCTCGCCAATACACTTCAGAGCACTGTGTGCAGTCAATGCGCTTCCTGGTTATTCTTGCACATGCACCAGAAAAAAAATGCACCATAAAGACATTATAACCTCACCACTAACAAAACTGCTAGCCAGATTCTCTAATGGCACCCTTCTGAATTTTTGAAAATTTTTATATCTTTATAAGACACGTACATAATAATCCATGCAAGGTTTCCACTACTATTTAAAGTCTTGTGCTTACCCAAGGAATTATACTTGAGCTTCAACTCTTGGTGAAATGAATGCTTTGCCACCTATCCCCTTGCATTTTGCAAAACCGGTTCTTGTTCATTCGAATTTTCCTTTGACACTTTCCAAACACATCCGTTCCTGACTGTCTCTTGGGCCACAGACAGCGACAGCCAAGTCCTGCAGTTTCAACACTGTCTGCACATGCCTGCAGTGCAGTTTGGTCTCACTCCCTTCAAGGCAAATCTCCCAATCATCACCCAACTGGCCAATCGACAACATCCAATTAACCAATGAAATCAGTCCATCAGCTGAGCTTCTCTCCCGGGAGTTCTCGCTAGGGCAGTCTATGAGGAAGAACCTGGAGGTTCCACACCACACCAGACCACACGGGGGACGGCGAGCAGGGGCCCCTCATTATCCAGTGTTAGAGGAGCAATCTGCACTTAGACACTCTCATGGAGAGAAGAGGGAGGGACAGTGGGTGGACACTCCGCACATGTAGGCTCCCAGCTCCTACACCAGGCAAGAGGGGAAACTACACACAGCACTGTGTTATCCACTGGGAGAGATGCTTTACTTATAGAGCAAGGGACTACTATCTACTATCCTGTGTTATACCACAACCTGCTGAGCTGTCCAATGTTGTACACATCTTTCCAATCTGTACTGGACCATACTGCAACCTATTATTCCTGCTGCCAATATTGTGCAATGCCATCCTGTTCTGCACAGATGCTTTGGGAAAACCAGTGTGACACGTCACACCAATAAAGCTCACTGAGTTTGAGACGAGGAGGGGGGACAGCTAGAGAGGGTGAGAAGTGTGGAGGGAAGAGAGGGGGAGCGAGAGGGCACACAGACTACACGCAATAACAGGCAAGAGGGCTGGCAAACGCCACCGGCCTGACGAGGGCCAGCAGGAGCACAGACGGGAACAAAAGGACAGCTGAAGACAAGCAGAGCCCCGCTCACACAGCCGGAGAGCTCCATGAAAAGCACCACTCCCCAGCTCATGGCAACCCCCACACAGAGGGCCCCCCCATCCTGCTTCACTCTGGCCCGCCAGGCGGAGAGGGGGCGGGTCACAGCGCAACGTGTGCCGAACGTCTGAAACGCTGGAATACCGGAGCCCCTGGAACGGGAAGCGGACTGTGCAGGATAGCGGTTTAGGGCAGACGGCTCAGTCTTCTCCAAGAGCTGCACCGCCCCAGCCCCTCGCTCCCGACACCAGGCCCCGCGCAGACACCGCTCAGATTCACTCCCCCGAAGAGCCTGGGGTTCTGCCACCTCTCTCTCCGCTGTTCAACGCCCTCATTTGGTTTTATTTACACTTTAAGTGAGACCAATTTGCTTAACGAGGCCAATAAAAAGAAAATCCAGGTCGTCAGCAGCTGATTTTTTTTTTACAGAAACCTCATAAACCCAGCAGGAGCTCGAGGATGAGCGAGTCAGCACAAATCAGCAGTACCACTTCACAGGCGCCTGATTGCTCTGCAGCACCAAAGACTTTCCCCAAAATCTGGTACTGGTACTGCCACTTGGCATTAAGGGATGAACCCTGAACCGTCACATATAGGGGAAGCAACAGGGCAGATCAATTTCCTCACACTGTTCTGCAGCTCCCACTGGAGGTCCAGCGATGGTCTGTCCATCTGGATCCTAACATGGTTACCGCTGCCATACAAACAAGCACATGAACCCTGCCCCCCCACACACACCCAGCCCTGCAGCCGCCCACAGAGCCCCCCCACACACACCCAGCCCTGCAGGTGCCCCCAGGGCCCGCCGCACACACCCAGCCCCGCCCCGCCCACAGGGCCCCCCCACACACACCCAGCCCTGCAGCCGCCCCCAGGGCCCGCCGCACACACCCAGCCCCGCCCCGCCCACAAGGCCCCCCCACACACACCCAGCCCCGCCCCGCCCACAGGGCCCCCCCCACACACACCCAGCCCTGCAGCCGCCCACAGAGCCCCCCCACACACACCCAGCCCTGCAGGTGCCCCCAGGGCCCGCCGCACACACCCAGCCCCGCCCCGCCCACAGGGCCCCCCCACACACACCCAGCCCTGCAGCCGCCCCCAGGGCCCGCCGCACACACCCAGCCCCGCCCCGCCCACAAGGCCCCCCCACACACACCCAGCCCCGCCCCGCCCACAGGGCCCCCCCCACACACACCCAGCCCTGCAGCCGCCCCCAGGGCCCGCCGCACACACCCAGCCCCGCCCCGCCCACAGGGCCCCCCCCACACACACCCAGCCCCGCCCCGCCCACAAGGCCCCCCCACACACACCCAGCCCTGCAGCCGCCCCCAGGGCCCGCCGCACACACCCAGCCCTGCAGCCGCCCCCAGGGCCCGCCGCACACACCCAGCCCTGCAGCCGCCCCCAGGGCCCGCCGCACACACCCAGCCCTGCAGCCGCCCCCAGGGCCCCCCCACACACACCCAGCCCTGCAGCCGCCCCCAGGGCCCGCCGCACACACCCAGCCCCGCCCCGCCCACAGGGCCCCCCCACACACACCCAGCCCTGCAGCCGCCCCCAGGGCCCCCCTACACACACCCAGCCCTGCAGCCGCCGGGCCCCGCCCCCCCACACCCAGCCCCGCACCGCCCACAGGGCCCGCCCACACACACCCAGCCCCGCCCCGCCCACAGGGCCCCCCCCACACACACCCAGCCCTGCAGCCGCCGGGCCCCGCCCCCCCACACCCAGCCCCACATCCGCCGGGACTCGGCAGCGCTGCTGTGAGGGTGAGAGCCCAGCTCCGTGACCCAGTACTGCAGTGGATGTGAAATACAGTGGGGGGGTCATCCTTACTCAGAAACTCCTGGCAAAAGTGCAACAGGAAACCCAAGCTGTCACCCCGCAATGGAGGACCCCTGCTCTTGATGGTTGGACCAGCAGCTCTATGGACACGGGTGTGACCTCTGCCCGGGACCCACAGTCTCCTAAGGCACACGGCCAGCCCTGGCATTATTTTTATATTTGACACACGGGTCCCAAAACAAGACAGAATCACCTAGTTTCTCCTAAAAGCTTCCCATGGTCTCGGAATAGCCAACAGCCACCTATATAAGCGTCTGAGTCAGTCCCTGCAGCTTATCAACGATGTGGCTTGGGCGCAGGTTTCACTAGGGCTAGAGGGGCAAACAGGACCGCACGTACAGAGCAGTGTGTGCTTGTGGGCAGCGGTGTGTGTTGTTTTTTTATGACTGAGCGACCAAGAATTGGACAACTTATGCAGTTTCAATTTTACAAACCGCGTGAGCAATAAACATTCAAAAATAACGAGCCAAGCATTTGGCACTTACAGGACTCCCCTTAGAGAGGGCACAACACACTAACAATGGGAAGAGTTACTAAAAAGATACTTACATCCAACACACCTTCACAAAACACCAGTACGGTGCTGACATGAAGCTGCCCCTTGATGCTAGAGAGGTACCTAGCCCGCTGGGACACAGGCTGCTACTACCAGTGCCAGTAGTTAGACCGTCTGGGCTGCTTTGAAACAGCCGACAAGGTCTCTGCTACTTGAGCAAAACTTTCATTTCCAGCTCGGTGGTGAAACGGAAGAGAGCGGCGAGCGAAGCCGGTTTCTGCCTCACCTTCCTTCCTCAGGGTCATGGCCTCCTGCCGCTTCCGCCCGGACTTGCCGCACTCCTCCACTTCGCCCCCGCCTTGACAGACAAGAAGACACCCCCCACCCCCCCCAAAAACAAACTGCGTTAGTAACTGCAGCAGCCAGCAGCCGAAGTGATTCAGGCTTTGCCCACGATGTTGCCAAACCCAGTGATTCAGTGAAGTGAATCAACACCGTTGAGAGAACGGATCTCATTTTCATTAATTTTGGGAAAGAAGTCTATTTTCCACAGAAATGTTGAGGCACGACGCGCACGAGAAAAAAAAAACCCCATCGCCAGCATGCGAGCGAGCACCAGTGCTGAACACATTTTAAGAGGCTGACGGCTCTTTCACACTGTGCGACTCGGGACGTGCGGAGACGCCGACTCGTGTTTCCTGCGGGTCGGGGCACACGGGGGAGATGGGTAGGGCTTGAGGGCTGCAAATGGAACCGCTCAATACCGCACTTCTGGACCGGCTCCGGTACCACCGGCCGCCTGCACGACCTGTATTACAGCTTTCACAGCCGGCGGGTTTTTAATATAAAGGGGCCAGAAAACTTAACAAGAGGGTGGAGGCAGGACGAGGCTCTCTGGAGGGACGTCTCCACAATGCGAGGCGCACACGCGCTCTGCCCGCACTCGCACAGTTGCGGGCGACCCCCCCAGCCCACAGTGAGACAGAGACACGGCCGCTCTCTCGGAGCCGGTGCCGGAGCTTGGACTGCACACTGGCTTCCTTTTGGTGGAAGCCTGACAGAGCTGGGCAAGACCACACAAATGTGCACGTCTCCCTCCATACAAACACTAGCAGTCCCCACTGCTCTGGGCACCGGCTCCCCCGCCTCCTCCTCCTCCTGACTTCGGACACCCCCAGCCCAACTCCTCCGGCTCCAACACCCTCCAGTGACTTCTGACCCAGAGAGGGTCAAACCGCCTCCTCCCATCTCTCGCCACGGCGTGTGGGACCTCGGGGATGTGCGATTACATTGATATATTTAACAGCCATCTCGCAGATGCTCAATAAGCGCTAGGACCCGGGACAGCTGCTGAGCCCGTCGGGGCAATACCTAGCCAGCGCTAGGACCCAGCGGGTCCTTTGTTTGGGTTAAAGTCACAGGATGCCGCGCGTTTTCCACAAAAAGAAACTTCCACCGAAACCTCGGCGGCGTGGAAACTGGGCTGTGCTCTCGCCGAGGAAATCACTCACCTTCCGATGCGGGCAAGGCCGCCCTCTCCACCCAGGAGCTCCAGCTCTGGCCTGCGAAATCATCGAGACTGGGAAACCGCCGCTCCAGAGCAGCCATTACTGCCGCTGCGCGTTCACGCACCGCCATCACCGCTGTGCGGGCGCGCCCCTTACGTCATCCAGCGCGCCCCCGCCGCCGGCAGCAGCACCTGCGTGCGCGGGCACGGGCAGGGAGAGGAGGAGAGAGGGACGGGAGGTTTGTGGAGATGTCTGCTCTCAGCTAATGACGTGCGAGAGTGGGTAGACATCGACACCCTATCGCGTTTCGCTCTCGGTCACCCGCTGTGTCAAGTCTGGCGTGGAGACAGACGTTGCTTCTCCCTGCCAGAAATGAACTGCAAGTAACACGACAGGCGATCCTGCTCTCCAGGAGTGCTCCCAGAATTCCCCGGGAGCTGAACATCTTGCCTCCACTGTCAGAGCATCGCCGTCTGGCATTGCCTGTCTCTCTACCCAGAGGCGCCTTTAAAGTGTTTCATTTATCAAAAATAGAAAGTCACTGTGGGTTTTCATGCGTGAAGTCTAGACATCATCACGACAAGCCCCTGTTCCCCAGTTCCCCCGGTTGGCAACTGCGAAGAAGTACGGCTTCATACTCATGCACGTGTGCACAATATATTGATATTGAATACAGCAATAAAACAGTGGAAGCTGATTTTATTTTAGATTCGTGGTTGCGCTTAACGGGTTAATGATTCCTGGAAATCAGCGCGTATCCGATCTGTCGTGGAATGTTTATTTAAAACTACACTTCCCATCATGCACTTAAAGTCGAGGCACCAAACTTCCGGAACAGCATTAGGCTTCATTCTAGCAGCTTGGCATCATTGCTTAAATTTATTTTGGACGAAGATTTACAAAATATATTAAACGGCAAATAGTTAAAAAGTTATTTATAGAATTCCCCGTTTCTTTTCTTGGAGCACCAAGCCTCAGCTTAAAATGACAAACATTCAAAACAGGAAAACAGCCCAAACATCAGGTTTTTTTTTAAATCTGAAGATTCACTTTGTTTCAAGTGCAGCCTGAAAATCAACACTGAAGGGTTCTACGACGTCATTAAGAGCACTGCCCTCCCCAACAGCAGCTGCAACTTTCCGGAAAACTCTTTTGATTGTTTGACTCTTTCTAGGAAACTAGCTGAAGACTCAGTTTTAACCCTCACATCCCACTTGCCCTTAGCAGCACAAAGAACATCTGTGGGTCCAGACAGGTTTAATATTGAACACACATCTATTATTTAGATCATTAATTTTGAATTGAATTTTGAACACAATATGAGAATAACAAAGCAAATGAAGCATTCGCCCATGTTGCAACCTTGCAGTTGATAACGATTAGGATTGAGTTGGCTTTATTTCCAGCAGCAGGACTCCTGAGGGCTCAGGTGACTCCTGTCAACAACTTCCAACTTCCTGATACTTGAATGAGGCACCACACCCACACACTAGTGTTGTCCGAGACACCCTCTCGACCTGGTCTTCGCTGGAAGACTTCCAGCTGAAGGAGGTTTCCAGAGCACACTGCGTCATCTCCTCTTGTCCACGCCCTCTGTATTCTGCAGTGTTAAACCGTTGGAAATCCATGTGCATGCACTGCATAAGGCTCTGTTCTGTAGACAAATCTTTTGGTTGTTACCTCCCCTTGCTGCCCCGGGCACAGGAAAAGCAGTGAGGCTGTCGTAAAGCTCAGAGGTTGGTGTGGAACAACCGAGCACACAACTCAGCAATGCCCTCTTTCCCTAGGGGAAGAATAGGAGGGACCCTTCATTTTATGCAGAGTGAAAAACTGTCTGAATTCCTTGGCAACACATTTGTAATCCAAGTCACCGTGGCACAGCTCTGGTCATTTCCCAGAAACTGGGGTAAAGAGCCGAGCAATCACGAAAGCACACAGAAGGCCGTCCTTGGCCATTCTGGAGCTTCGTCCCAGGGAGCTCGAAATATGGTGGGATAAATATGGTGGGATAAATATGGTGGCCAGCAGTCATATCACCCCGCAACTCACAATGGCAACCCGCTGAAGCCCAGCAGTCAGTACCTGGATGGGAGACTCCTGGGAAAGCTAAGGTTGCTGCTGGAAGAGGTGTTCGTGGGGCCAGCAGGGGGCGCTCACCCTGTGGTCTGTTTGGGTCCTAATGCCACCGTATTGTGACGGGGACACTATAGTGTAAAAAAGGCGCTGTCCTTCAGATGAGACGTAAAACCGAGGTCCTCGCTCTCTGTGGTCATTAATAATCCCAGGGTGTTTCTCAAAAAGAGTTGGGGTGTAACCCCGGCGTCCTGGCCAAATTTCCCATTGGCCCTTACCAATCATGGCCTCCTAATAATCCCCATCTATGAATTGGCTTCATCACTCCCTTCTCCTCCCCACTAATTGCTGATGTGTGGGGAGCGTTCTGGCGCACTATGGCTGCTGTTGCATCATCCAGGTGGGGCTTCACATTGGTGGTGGTGGAAGGGAGTCCCCATTACCTGAAAAGCGCTATATAAGTGTAAGCAATTATTATTATGAAGCAGACCTCTGTATTCCTATCCCGCACACCTGCAGCGCAACCTCAGTCAACAGGCCACCTAGGACACTGAAGCAGGTTGCGTCTCAGGAAATCAAGAGAGGTCTTCTGGAGGCTAGCAGTTCTTTTAAACTACACTCCTCCAGGCTGGAGTCAGCTCCTGCCTTCTCAGTTGCCCCCCGAGACCCTTTTATCCTTGCAGGAGACTTGAAGACCTCAACAACTGCTTAACACGGTTACATTCTGGAAAGACCCCCACAAAGCTGATCCCAACTACTTAACCACGATCCTCTCAGATTATGTAGCCCAGCCTTAGCCAACACTAGTGCCCCAAGGAATCACTGGGATCAGAGGTTTTATTAAAGAATTTGTCTATCAAGGTTGTTTTATGATCAGTACTATGAAGAATAAAGTACTTACATTCCCCGTAGTGCATTTTGGAGACCCCAGACCTGTGACCTCACCACTGAGGGGGACAGCCGCTTTGAAATTCTGTGGGCATAACATAAGCACCCCTTGAGCACAGGTCGACGTGCGATCTGCCACCACCCCCCACTTCTGCGCGTCTTCGTCTCAGAAGGGTTAAGAAGGATCAGAGTGATTAACCCAGCTTGATCCGCTGCCTAATCCCCAGTACAGTTAACTCCCTTGCTCCGAGGCCTCCTGCCAAGTCAGTCGCACCAAACTGCCTCCAGGCCCTTCCTTTCCCAGCAGCCACCCGGCGATCCGGACCCCCGCTGTGGGTTTCCAGAAGCGGGCAGCGCACCAGAGCACAACCCGTTTGCCTTTTCCTTCTCAAGGTACTGGCAGATGTAAAAATTCAAAAGTGAAAGGTAATCTGACCCGCAGGCACAGTGATTACCACTGCAGCCTATCCACCCAGAGGCCCTGGGATGGATGAGATCCAATCTTGGGTGCTCATCTCCGGAGGGTTCTCATGCCTTGACCCCAAACCCCCAACCCCTTGAGCAGGCAGCTGAGCTCCACGCCTACTTGTCGGCCCTGCACAAGGTGGCTCTGGTGCTTTCTCCCTCTATAACCAGTACGGGGGATATGACAACACACATATCAAAACCCTATCCATCAGGGCAGACATCCTGTAACCATCACAATCTTTAACTGTTAATAGCTGGAGGCAAATGATTTGAGTTTTATTTCCCCACTTATGTAAAAAGAGAACCAGAAGTGCTTTCTGATGTGGCGTGAGACAAATATTCCAATAGTCAGCGGTACAGTAGTGTACTTTTGCTTTGAGCACACTTCCAGACAAGCTACAACAGTGACAAAACTGCCCTCTGGAGGCTCATGGTGTTACTGCACAGCACAGGCTCCACCAGAGCTTGAAGACAGACCACAGGCAAGTTGCAAGACTGTCACAAGGGGTGTCTGACAGCACCAGGCTTATCTGATGCAAGGCTAAGACTCCACTTTATATCTTCCAGAAATCATTCTACTATTTGCTTTCATGCAGAGATGTGTAAAAAAAGTACACATAAAAAAATGTGTAAAAAAAGCTGTGAGAATAATTAAGCCAAAAAGGAGCTGATTTAGGTCAAAGAACAGAGAATGCATACCAGGTGACAGACAAGCCATGCAGGACCAAGCCTGGATATCTACAACTCACACTCTAAAAACACCCATATTCACTGCTGGGGGGGTGTTCCCCTGATTACGTTGCCCATCAACCCTGCCGCACTGTGGCCCTCCAGGAGCTGCAATGAACAAACACCTTGCAGCAAAGCCCAAACATAGCAGGAAACACACACACACACGCGCAGTAGGGGTTTATCAGCTCTTCTTGTTTAATATTTCACAATGCAGAATATTTACAGTAGATTTAATGTTTTTCTCGCCCTGGCAAATGAATACAAACGCAAGACTGATTGTCACACTGCCACACTCCCCGGGCCCTGGGGAGGAAGAAAACATTTAAAAAAAAACCCATGCGGCTACCACAGAGCTTAAAGTCATTTCTTCACTCTTTTAACGTTAGATTTCAAACCGAATCGAACCAAAACAATATTTTCCCTCTCTCGATGAAAGAGATGACGAGGACTAATTTTGGATGAACAATGAAAAACAGGAACCTTTTCTAGTCTTCCTTTAATTACTTAACAGAAAGAGCAGACTAACAGATTATTTGCCCACAAGCAAAACATTTAGAAGTAACAACCATGGATCAAAAAAAACATTTAGCATTCCCGGGCATTATGAAGAGCCAAATTTCACTACGAGACCACAAATACCAGGGGTCCAAGTTTACAGGTTAAAACTGAATCTGTTGACACACAGGACTTGCACAACCCTCAGCTAAGAAATGGTTTAACTATCATACACATCTGTATGAAAAGTGTGGATAGTTTTTTTTTTAAATAAAGCATATACAACTGAAGCAATGAAACCCAGTGCATGAAAATCGGAGAAAAGGGCCAGGCACGTGAAGATGGCTGGAGCAGAAGCAGGGATCCATTGCCAGTGGTTTTAGAGGAACCCAGCCCACTACATCCTACAAACTCCTGTCATCTGGGACCAGGGCTGGACACCCCCATTGCAGAGAGCCACGATCCAGCTGGAGTTACGGGCCACCCACAAATCCAAGTACTTGGAGCTGAAGCAGATGATCTGTTCATTTCAGCCATTCGGAGGGGATCTGAAATCCAAAGCCCAGTATCCTGTCGTTCTCGGTAACCACATGGGTCCATTCCTGACTGAGCACAAAGCTCACAGGTCTTTCACAACCTGATGGTTTCAGATTTCAGACCTGCTGGAGTGCGGCTGTGAGGACAAGGGTGGGCCACCCCTGGCAATAAAGGCTCCGCAACTCCGCAAACTCCGCAGCTTGTGGTCAGCACAGCAAGAAATTTGAAAAAAAAGTACACTAACTGACAAAGAGCCTTTTCAAAGAACTAGACTAAACAGTATTGCCAAGCATGGGCAGCTGTACTTCTCAAAACTATAATACTACACATGTACACGTAGACTGAGAGGCTTTAAAAACCCCATGCACAAGAATGGGAACCAATGGCATTTGTTGCATTTTTAATGCCTCTCTGTGTAAAAATAGCCAATGGTTCACAAGCTTTTGAGATTAATGAGCTTCTGAGATGTTCTTCTGTGGCTCTCGTTCCCGAATAAGAGTGCCGGCTTCTGTGTTCTGGCACGGTGTTTCCCAGGCTGGCTCTCACCCCTTTGAAAAAACAAATCGCCTTTACCCCCTGACTTTCACCTGCACAGAAATTACCTGCCGTTCAAATCATGCTCAGCTCCAATTTCTCAAACTGCATTACCAGCTCAATGCACAACCAGGAGAGGAGCTATTGATGATCCGAAACCCAGAACCCCGATGGGATCGACTAGACCCCCCCCATCAGGCAAGGATGCGCCCCAAGAAAAAAACAAGGCAACAAAGAAAACTCCCCCTCCATGCAGTAAGTCCAGCTTAGAGCTCTGGACCCAACGTCAGCAACTGCAGCAAACACTAGAGTAAGTTAGTCATTTGACAACAAACATTTTCAGGTGGAAGACAGAAGGGGCCTGGCCGAGACTATGTGCTTCCTCGGATTCACGGCTACTGTTATACTGAGGAGGCTAGCGAGAAAAATCGTTTCACGGTTATTTCTGAAGGAATAACAGCGACGGTTTTAAAATAAAAAATGAAAGAACCTGAAACTGAAAAAGGTAGAATTTTAATGTTAGGGAGCTCCTGGTGTTGATTAAGCTTATAATAAAAAACTTTTTTTTCCCCTCTGTGATGCAGCACGGTTACCCCGCGGGGTGTAGGCCACGGCGGCGGACGAGACGCGCGCTGCGACACGCCTGCAGAGCGGGGAGCAGGCCCAGCGCCACCGCGTTAACTCTGGTCAGCTCCTGCCTCCAGGGTGCCCTGCGGATTGGCGGGTTTGTGCCAGGGGGTCTCCTTGTAGATGAACCAGCAGTTTCCTCCCCACAGGATCAGGTTGAGGAATCCAAAGATCTGAGCGGAGAAGGGAGAGAGAGAGGAAGAGAAAGAATTGCTCAGGTTCAGCAAACTGATGATCTACAGCCGATTCCAAACCTCATGCCACCACCGTGTGTCTTGGAAGGAACCACCGCCAAAGTCACTTGACAAACAAAAGAGCCAAAACGTAACTCCTGCTGCTCAAGAAGCAGCCCAATACAAACATCTTCATCAGAAACTTGTAGTACTGCAAACAGGCAGTCTATTGGTCACCCCCATCGGGACCTTACAGTTCTACAGACGGTCCCTGTAAAACAAATTCTAGCTCATTACTGCTACACATGTACTGTAAAAGCAAAATATACAGCAATGACCCACTGTATTTAACTGAAATTAAGTGACAGAAATTGAAACCAGAAGAACATATACTGCTCTCCCGTGGACAGTCACGCGACGCCATGACGAAACCCAGTGTACAGTAGTTTATTTCCAAGTGCACACGTACACTGGAATTCTTTATCGCGCAGATCTCTCAGGTCATACACAGTACAACAGACAACACCACACAATGTAGACAACAGGAAAAATAAATATGCAGTAGCAAGACCAAAACAAAATGGGAGACTATGTAACACTACGTGTACTAAAGCACTACAATTAGCTGCTGAGGATGTGTACTGCAGTGGGATAGGAGCTGTTCTTGAGGCTAGTGGTCCTTGCTTTAACAGTGCGGTACCGCTTGCCGGAGGGTGGGGGGAGAACAGTTTGTGGCTGGGATGGGTGGGATCCTGAATGATGGATTGGGCTTTATTGCGACAGCGGGTGGTGTGAATCTCACCAATTCATGGCAAGTCACATCCTAAAATCCTCTGTGCCGTTGCCACAACTCTTTGTAGTGCATCTCTGTCATGCATGGTAGTACTGCTGTACCACACAGTGATGCCACTAGGGAGGACACCTTCTATGGTGCTGCGGTAAAAGTTCATGAGGAACTGCTTCCCCATAACACATTTCTTTAAGCACCGCAGGAAGTACAAACGCTGTTGTGCCATTTTTCAGATTGGCTACAGTGTTGTGAGTCCAAGCCAGGTCGGTGAAGACCTGCAGGCCGAGGAATCTGGAGCAGCTGACAGTTTCCACTGCTGTGCCATTGATGCCGATTGGGGTGTGACTCCCTCTGGGTCTCCTGAAGTCCACAGTAAGTTCTTTTGTCTTGTTGACATTCAGGGGCAGATTTTGTAAGGTACTCCACTTCACTCCTGTTTGCGGACTCATCGTTGTTGTTGATCAGCCCAATAATAGGGGTGTCATCTGCAAACTTAGTGATGTGGTTGCTGCTGTAAGTGGCTGTACTGTTGTAGGTGAACAAGGAATATAGCCTAGGACTGAGACAGCAGCCTTGTGGAGCTCCAGTGTTTAGGAGATATTGTTGTCAATTTTCACCACCTGAGGTCTGCCCGTCAGGAAATCCAGTATGCAGTTGCAGACAGAGTTCCATTAGCCCAGATTCCAGAGTTTGAGGACCAGCTTGGCGGGAACAATTGTATCGAAGGCCGAGCTGTAACCAATAAAGATAGGTACCCCGTCTGTCTTAATGTTCTAGGGCAGTGTGAAGTGCTAGAGATAAGGCACTATCAACTGACCTCTTCGGGTCTGCTGGGACAGAGCAATTTATATAGGACAATACTAGTCTTTCCAGGCACTTCCTGACCACTGAAGTGAGAGCTGGGCAGTAATCGTTCAAGCAAGTTACCTTGGTCTTCTTGGGCAGTGGCACAATTGTGGTTTTAAAGCACTCTGGTACAGCTGACAGGGACAGAGAGAGGTTAAAAATGTCTGTATACACGGGAGATAGCGGACTTGCACAGGTTTTAAGGACACGAGGGGAGACACCATCTGGGCCAGCTGCTTTACAGGTTTTCACTCTCTTAAAGGTTCTACACACCTCATGCTAAGAGAGCTGTAACACGAAGTCCCCTGGTTCACAGGGAGCCTCGGCGGGAGTCTTAGCCTCAAAACAGCAGCAAAAGGTGTTCAGCTCATCTGGTAGAGATGCTTCAGTGCAGGAAATACCGCTGGTGTTGCCTTTGTAGTTTGTGATGTGCCTAGAGTCACCCCCAAGCTGTTTTTCCAGTTTGACCTTGTATTCCTGTTTTGCCAGTTTAATAGCTTTCTCCAGGTTGTACCTTGATTTTTTTATACAATTCATAAATCTTGTTGCTCTAAGTCAGTTTCTAATGCATTTATATTCCAACAAATGAGATGGAGCTGCTCAACCAGGCTAACCCACATGGCTGCTCAGTAGTTAACTGATCCAAGGATCTCATCCAGCTGCCTCCTGAAATAAAGCAGGGAATCGGCTTCGACCTTCTGGCTGGGCAGCCTGTTCCAGACTCCCATCAGCCTTTGTGGCTGTGAATGGGAGGGAGGGAGGGCCCAGGATCCACGTGACCCCGAGTAAACCTTTCTTACCACAGAGGCGTTGAGGCGCCCGAAGGAGGGGAGCAGTCCGGCGCTGCACTTGGCCAGGCTGCTGTTCTTGCAGGCGCTCAGGATGGAGACGATGGTGTTGGGGTTGGTGGAGTGCTTGACGTCGGTCAGGCCCTTGGCCCAGGCAGAGGACGACACCAGCCACAGGAAGGCGAAGGCGCCGGTCACCAGCAGGTCCTGCGGCCAGGGAGAAAGCACAAGCTGTCAGCTAGACAGCTAGCTGCTCTGTCTCTAATGCATGGATGTAAAGCTACACTGTACTGATACAGAGACTGTGACACAACTTTCACGTGGTTTTCATGCGACAAATGCATTTAAGGAGATCTTTTTGCCTTCCTGCTGTGCATCTTCCTTTTGGGGTTGGAATTTGGAAACATTAATTAAAATTGCCTTACTGTTGCAGCTGATGAGGGTGTGATAAAGGTTACAGACGACAAGAGGCCCTACAGCCCATCCAGCCCATTTGAAGGTGTGCAGAAGGACTTTGTCCGGACATTTCTCTATCTTTCCCAGGATATTACCTCCTGTAATTGAGTTGGGTGACTGGTTCCGGATCAGTTTAGACACGATCAGGGATTCTCCTCCTTCTCCACCCTGCCCACCCCCCCCCCCCCCATTTCTTTCCTGCCTCTCTGCTCTACACCCTACACCCCAATGGAGGAACAGCAGGAAACGTCATGATCTTTTAAATCAGTGACTGTTGCTCAGTAAATACCCATAGCTCCAATCCCCCAGGTCTTGACAATCAAGGAGGAATGACTAGACTACTGGAGACTCTCAATACAACTCGACAACTGCATCAAGTGCTTACTACTTACTACTGATTAATCATTTTTATGACAAAATAAATCACTTGATTCAATATTAAAGAATCAAAACCATGGGCTGTGCAGGGCACAATCTATCCTATATTACTGTACCGATACTGACCCGGGACACACGTCCTTATCAAACAGTTAAGGACAGGTAACCGAGTGGAAACGTCCGGGTGAGACTGAGGTCTTCACAGGAGTGACTGAACATCTTGACAAAGGCTGAGCCAAGTGAAGTAGTGTGTCGAGAGCTCTCGCGCCTCCCCGCCGCGCAGAGAGAAGCCCCAGTGTCCCAGTTCTGCTCCGGACAGGGCAGAAACTAACCAGTTCGGGGGTCACTCCTGGCCAGCACGACAGATCTTTTCTCTCAGCAGCAGCCCATCCAGTGCCCTGTTCCAGCGAGGCCAGCAGGGGTGCAGAGTGAACAAGGGCTCCTGGTCCCCAGAGCACTGCCAGGAGACCTCGTGCTGACCCCAGGTAGCTCCGGCACAGGACACTGACACCCTGATCTGCGTTTCCCATCCCCTGTCCTGGAGACCTTGCCGCTCCTGGGTTTTACATTAGCTTTAAAGGTCCAATTTCACGGACCAGTTATTAAATCTCAGTGACAAAATAAACTAATTGACGGTATGGGAAAACTTGACAAATTCTGAGTTACGTGTACAAAAGCGGGAATTTTGAGAGAGTCACTGCAAGTCGCCGTGTTATCACAAACTCAAATTAGAGTGATGTGGCCCTTCCCACTCACTAGTCACCGTCATGGCTAATGTCATGGGATGTATGAGCAGACATTTCACCTCAGAAATGTTCCAACGTGATCTGCATGCAGAGTAAAAAAGTAGTATTTGTCGGCAAAACCGTGTCGAAGTCGAGAGCAATATTTCTATTGGATTAAAAGAGCTGTATTCACAAGCCTGCTATTTTCAAATGTCATAGGGCCACTTCACCTCACAAGAAGTTTGGCTGGCTTGTTCTGAATCGCAGACAATGATATTATCTATTTTGTGATGTGAATTGGAGGTTTTACATGTTACTCAACTGTGCTTTTTATTACAGACTTTCAGGTCCTCAGTTGCAGGACAGAGTTGCAAATTATGCTGGACTTCGTTCCAGATGCTGGGTTACGGGCATCCTCTCACTGACGGTTACTGTTTAAAGGAGGCCAGTGGAATTTACCCATCCAGCCTGTACGAGTTGAAAAGATTTGTTACGGGAGTGTTTGTCATTCTCCCTGGTTTCAGCACATCGTTAATTGATAACCAATTAACAGTTGCTCATAAAACTATTAGAGAGCAACAGTTTTAAGCCATGGAGACTGGTTTATCTCACGTCTAGGAGATAGTACACATTGAGGGGTTACTTCTCAAACTGTACTTGAAAGTGCCAGCTGTGGCAGCACACTGGAACCTGGAGTTGACACTCCAGACCTAGGAAGCAGGGAATAAGAAGTGGAATTTTACTGTTTTTGGAGCACTTCAGGCCCTGCGAGAGCTTGGATGGGCCTTGGAGGTCTTGGATGGACTGGCTGGAGGGCCGAGCGGGATGGGGTGCTTTGGGGACAAGGCACGGAGCCCCTGCGGGGTGGGAAGAGGGCGGGGCCCGCTCACTCACCACGATGGGCCCACGGCTGGTCTGGCGGTACACGTGCTGGTAGCCCAGGTACAGGACAAGGGTGGCCACACAGTACAGGAAGCCGAAGACGCCGACGCAGACGAAGAACTCCGCGGAGGAGGAGTAATCGCCCTGGAGGTACAGCTTCTCCGTACTGTTCTTGCAGGTGGTGACCTCGTACTCCACTTGACTCAGCCTGCGGAGCAGCAACAGCGCAATCAGTCAGGCACCTCGCTGCTCATTCTGCCCGTTTTACTGCTGGTTTTCTGCCTGGGTACTGGGAGTCGCTGAATGAAATGGGTTGGTAACAGAGCAGTCAGTGTTGCTGCCTCACAGCCCCCAGGTCTGGCCCGGGACTCTGCCGTTTGTGAATAAGATAAGAGCAGCTATTTTAAAACTGCATTTGTGGATGTGCGCCCTTGTGTCCTGGCGAGCTATGAATGCTTTGACAAACAGAACAATAATTCAAATGGATGTTCTAAAGAGGTTACAAATACTGTCACATTGATTTTCATTGTTCTAAAAAAAATTTTAAATGGAGATTTTAAAATGTGCCACAGTAGGATAAGTATTTGATACTGTCTAGTAATATAACATTGGGGGTGACTGGCACGACATCTGGATGTCAGGTGGGCAGGAACTGGGCAGTGACGCACTGCAGAGGAGGCGAACAACACAGTATCAGGAGTTTCACCCACTGAAGGTTTCAATCATTGCCAAATACCTGCAATAGGAATGCCTGTTTGTGAACACTTACAGTACACCTAACAACTGAGCCAACTGTTTGTTTGTTTTTTAAAGGGCATGGATAACGCACTCCAATCACCAGGAAGAGAACCAGCACGGTCCTTTCCCCACACCAGCACGAGAGGTGTTCAAGGTGCAGTTCTGGGACCCACCTGAAGGGGTAGCCGAAGCTCGTGGTGATGTTTTCGATGGGACCCGGTGTTCCAGATGTGCACTGGACGGCGACGCCTGTGGTTCCGGTGTAGCCCCCCGTCGTGGCGAAGGCAAAGATCGTGAAAACCTGCAAACGAGGAAGCGGCTCGGCTTTCACTCGCGCTCCAGTGCTGCTGCCGAATGGCCGTGCCCTCTGACCCCTTCCCACTCATTTCACAGCTTCCTGCCCAGAGGCAGGGAAGTCACATGCTCGCTGTGAAAAACACTGCATGTCCTGGGCCAGGAGACCGAGCGCTGGCTACTCAGCACAGACTGCGCCTCGGGCACATGGGAGGGGCCTGTCGACAGCGCCACCGAGAGCTCCGTGGAGAGGGAAAGCCGTAAGAAGGTATCACCTAGTTCCCTTATTTCTTCCCTTCGTAGAAACAGAAAGAGAAGAAGCAGCAAGGGAGATCCGACCACAGGGGATGCAGCCTGTCTGAATACCACTCTCGCCAGGTATCGTTCAGCAACACTCTAGGGGTTGGAGCAATATGTGCAGATAAAACCCCACTTTGGCACATGCCTGGTCCTAGATTTCCAGTGAATGTGTTCTCAACGACCATTAACTGCGTATCTTTTTCCGACACAGCAGAGGACTACCATGGACGCTCAAGCTTCTCAGAACGGCTGGAACACAGTAAATATTGTGCGAATCTCTCATTCCTGCAAGCAGTGGGAATTCATTGTAACAAAGGTCTGTCAAGTTACAGATTAGCCTCTGGAAGCAGACTATATGACTTCCTGCCAAAGTCCTTGCTCAGATCCGCTGGAGTTTTATGGGCTGACTGAGGGGCCTGGAGTTTCCACTGCTGCGACTTGCACACCTGGAGCACTTCAAGCCTTTCATGTCCCCGTTTAAAAAAAAAAGACTCCTCTCTTCCTCTCATCCCCCATCCCCAGATCCTCCCAAGTGCTCCCTCCCGAACTCTTTAAATAAACTCTCCAGCCAGCACATTCCTTTGTGATTCAGCACTATTAATGGCTTTGTATTCCCACAGGCTCCCTGGAAAAAAAACACGCAGTACATGTAGACACCTCAAGAAAAAACTCAAACTTAAACAAGCCTGCTGCCCCCCTCCCTCAAAGGCAGCACCAACACAGAACATGTGCGTTCGTTTCTGCCTCGTCAGCGTCATAAAACCCTGGACTTCCAGCTCCACATGCTCGGCTCGCAGCCGCCAGGCCTGTCTGGCCCTGTGTGTGCGCACAGCGGGCGGCCCAGCACACCAGCCCCAGCTGCCTGCCAGCCTGGCAAGTCCTCCCCCGGCCCCGGAACCAGCCGCAGACGGGGGGGGGGGGGGGGGCAGCCCCGTCACCTGCCAGCCTGTGTCCCCGTTAGCATAACGCAAAGGAACGGGAGCCGGGCCTCCGGTTGCAGAGCAGCGGCGCGGTCCATCCCGGGTTTTGCCACCTGCGGCCTCTTGTGGCCGTAGGCCAAACGGAAGGAGTCGGGAGCTCGCAGGCGCACTCCGAGGCACATCATAAACAAATGCTGCTCAGGCTTCGCACCCTGCCGTGCGATCTTCGGTTGGGACAGGATTCAGCTGGTACAAGTGCTGCCGCACACGCACATCCCTTCCCAGCACCGCACCGCGGCTCTCTCGGGCCGTAGCAGGCGCCGCTCTCATGTGCGCCGAGTCCGTCTTTTTTTAAGCCTTTTTCTCGGCCGCTTAGCTAAGATCAAGTGTAGTATCGTTTTTTTTAACCCGGCCTTGAAAACCAGCGGTACAGTATAAAACAACAGACATTCATTTACATATATATTTTTGGACATCCCTTCGAAAAGACGTAAGAATGAATTGATCTTTTCACGGTGGCACAGGCATAACGACCCTGGTGTGCGTGAACAAGTGCGTGAATATGCGTGAGCGTGTTTCTCAGGAGCCCGCAGAGCGGTGCAGGGAGAGCCGCACACTCCGCGCTTGCAGCGCCACGCCTTCCGCACACACGGAGGCAGCCCTGACCCGATTACCAGCCCTCTCTCCGGCTGCAGAGGAGAAACACTCTTCCCCTGCAAACTCCTGTACGTTTTGACACTTGCCTTTTGTAAAAAGTTTTATTAGAAACTGACAATGTTGGTGTATTCCCTTTATACAGCACCCCTGTGAACACACCTGGGCTGCACAATGTCAACACACAGCAGCTACGCAGCTAATCGCAACCCAGCCCGGATAATCTCATGCAAAACCTGGAAGAGCAGTCGCGCTGCTCTGGGCTCTGGCCCTCCCTCCCTGCGAACAGTCAGGACCTATGACCAGGCGAAGTATTTCACTGTAAACTGTAAACTGGAACAGTCAATATTTAGCATTTCAGTTAAACCCAACGGTTTCTGATTTAGTGGCCAACTTCCTTCATTCTCGTGTTTTATTTTTAAACACCTGACCGAGGAGAAATGGGGGTAGCGGGTGGGTATGAGGGGTAGGCAGACGGGCTCCTAAGCTCTTCCAAGAAACCGAGCGCCGTCCTGGTAGAGAAGCTCTCTTTCAAGTGACAGAGAGAGGCTCGCACCTGTGGCGTGAAGTCACGGTCAAGTGCGTTTCGTCTTCCTGTTGGTAACAAACAAATAAATGGGCCAGTTTCCGCCAGGTCACGGCGTCCACAGGGCATAACCGTTTGGGAGCGGAATAACCCGGTCCGGTCCGGGTCGAGACTGGCACCGCAACGCTTCTGGCAGACCCCTCGAATCCCACGGCAAACTGTAGCGCTATTATCAGGCCAACAACTTCAGACGACCCTGCATCGTCATCTTCCTACAAGCACGCCGTCATGACAAATGCGCTTTGCGACGAGGTGCGTTTTTTCGGCATCGAGGGCGACTCCTTGGCCTTGCAGACAAGCCCGCGTGTGATCCCACGATTTACTTCTTAATTATAAAGTACTTTACGTCCCTACTGTCACTAACGTGTAACCACCCCGTCTTTACCTATACACTTACCCGACAGCATGAGCGACACACGTTTCATAGTAACTAGCTAAAGACCAAAACGTAAACCTGTTCGTCTCATCGTTATATAGAAACATAAGGAGGAAAAATAAAACAACACTGGAGAAACGTGCTTAAAAACGAATTCAAAAGCGGAGCGGGGTCCCAGCGCCTCCCGAAGGTTTCGGTCGCTGGGAGTTGGGTGTTGCCTTGGGGAATCATTATCGTATAAATCTTCACGCTTCGGGTAGCAGACTAGCAGAAAAACACGGTCTCACCGCAGCTGGTGCCGAAGCAGCGCTAACATCCACCCCAGATCCGTGCAAGTGCATGAGTTAGCACTGATTAACTTGCACGGAACCGAAAGGGAGAGTGCACCGGGCTAATCACTAGCCGCTCCGCCGTGCTTCGTTTCTTCCCTCAATAAAAAAAAAGGCCGAAAGCATGCCCAGGCGCTTACCCACTCCAGGACTCGGATAAATCCCAGGGGCTCTTTTAAAGGTCCGATGTCCAGGCTGAATCCCGTCATGACTTTCTAGAAGTGCGAACAAGCAGGAGAGAGGTGTGACAACGCGAAATGGGACGACAAGCGCAGCGCGGAAACCAGCCGCTGCGAGATTAGTGATCAAAACGCAAATTTAGTTTTTTTTTACCAGTTACGTTACCTGAGCTACCGCCTCCATTGCGTTATCTCTGTGAGTTTTTTGCGAAATTTCTTTCCTACGGGCTCAATTTTTTTTCTCTTCCTGCAATCTAACCGTTTTGTTGAGAAATGTTTTTTTTTCTCCTCCCAAGTGCTGTGAGTCAGCCTACTCTTGAGCGTCTAGTTGCAAAAAAATCCTCCTTCTCTCTCTCTCTGAACTTTTCTCTGTCAAACTTTCTGACCCGACACCCCCCGACCACGTGACCGGCTCTTAAAGGCGCACGGCGTCACGCGACGCTCCTGAGCAGTCAGGAGTTTGCAATGGGATGTTGCTTTCACCGAGTTGTTGTGAGAATAGTAATTAAAACAAACGCACAGAGGGTAAGGACGCCGATATTATTTTACGTTTCAGTTAACATAAATGGCGTCTTGAAACGCACACTATTCGTGTACGCGGAATTAGAAGAGCTTCAGCCACATTGGCACGGAAATTAAGAAAAAATGAGTTTGATTTAAACAAATGCCACCACGTCTTCAGGATTTCTATTTTTACATTGCACATCTAACATTTCTACGTTATTAAGACAATAAAATGCAGATTAACACTTTCTAACTTTTCTACAAAACTACAGGTTCTGTAACTTTTACATCAATGGGTTGTTTCAGTAACAATAAAAGTGGATTTCGAGCTGCATATCCATTTAAAACATCGACAAAATTCTATTTTTAAAACGTTCTCAGGTCGCATTCTACTTTAGTGTTATTCTAAACATATAATGCAATGATATTGTTATGATCCAGTAGATTGTTTTACAAATCAAGACTTGACGTCCTTTAATTCCATGTGCTATTCAGGAATTATAAAGCTGAAACTGGCACAGCGTTAACAGCCAATACAAACCGCGTACAACTTTTTAAGAGTTGAAAGAAAATTTAGAAGCCTCCTAAAAAGAGAATATTTGAAATCATTTCCCCGCACTTAAGAACGTGGCTGGAGTAAATACCCAGACACCCAGTTGCTCATCAAGATCATCGGTGTAGATGTTCCTAATAGTTCCTGAGTAGTTTACTCTGTTCCTTGAAGGTCCAGTGTTTTCTGGTTTTGCACCTGAGCTCTCAGTTATACAGATGGACTATCTAAGGGTTTAAATGAGGAGGAGCTTCACTGTGTGTTGCCTGCAAAGGAACTATCCATCCATCCATTTCCTAACTTCATCTCATTCAGGGTCATGGGGAGCCATAGCCTATCCCAGCAGGCAACAGGTGCAAGGCAGGATACACCCTGGGCAGGACGCCAGTCCATCGCAGGGCACAAAGGAACCAGTAAAGGTTAATTCCTCAGAGAAATGTAAAAGGAAAGAAAAAACACTGTTTCAGTCTTCAGGCCTTCTTCAAGTATGACCTTAAGGTTTTGACACCTGAAGAAAGCTTAGCAGCCAAAACGCTTTGTTTTATTTCACTTTTTCAGTGTGACATTAAACTGTACTATGGATTTTATAGGTATCCGTTCTTTCAAGTGACTGTTTTGGTTAATCAACTGTAACACACCTCAAGAAAAACCCTGTACTGTACTGGTACCCTTTTTCCTGACCGCCCCATCATCTCATACTGCCGACCGCCTAATCTGTGCAGCCTTTTTGTTCGCAGCTCCCTTGACCGCCCTCAGCAGCCATCCACACCAGACACTTTTCCTCCACAACAGAATCTGCTGCAAATTTATATCCACTATCACTTCCATTCAAGGCCTCTCTGGACAGTTCCGGATCACTCAGATGACATATTGTTCTTCCAGCAACCTTGTTTACTCCATGTCTTGCAGAAAATGCCCAGATAACTACATTGGCGAGACTGAGAGACCATTTCAGGGAACATATCAGGGCTGTGAGGATCAAAGATCCCTCCAAACCTATAGTTTCCCATTTCACTTTTAACGGCCATACTGATCTCTCTGTCTGCATTCTCACAGAGAAAGACATCCGGAACTAGAATCACACCTTACCCCTTCTCTCAATGACAGGCTCATTTCTTTTACACCCCCGTCTTTTGTTCTCCCATACTTTATCAACTGCCCATTTTCCTCTCTCCCCCACACCTGAAGAAGACTCCAAGCCAAAACGTTGTGTATCTTTTCTTTTCAGCATTTAATTAACCTTTACTTGTTCCTTTGCAGCCTACACATGCTGACGCAGCTACCTACCTGAACGTCTTCCACCCTATACTGTACTTGTCTAACTAAGAGACGAGATCAATGATTAGAACTGATACTGGACGGCACAGTGGCGCAGTGGTTATTATAGCAGCCTCGCAGCACTGAGGTCCTATGTTAAATTCTGGACAAGGGGTGCTATCTGTGTGGAGTTTGTACGTTCTCCCCTTGCTCATTCTGGTTTCCTCCCACAGTCCCAAAAAATACTGGTAGGTTAATTGGCTCCTGGGAAAATTGGCCCTGGTGTGAGTGTGTGCCCCGTGATGGACTGGTGTCCTGTCCATGGTACACCCTCCTTGCACCCAGTGCTTGCTGGGATAGGCTCCAGCTCCCTGTGACCCTGAATGAAAAAAGACGGTATGAGGCTCGATGGATTAATTATATTGCAGGACGTAGCGGGTACAGGTCACAGTGATGAAATACAAAACATCCAACAGGAATGAATTGGATGAACTGTATTTTGCCAGTGTTTGAAGTGGTAGGTTTGTTACTATTTCTTTTTATTTTTGTTGTTTATAAATATTTCTAATGTTAAAAACTTAAGAACATTTTCAAATGAGAGGAGACATTTCAGCCAGTCAAGCCCATTTGGAGGTTAGTAGTTCATGGATCCAAGGGTCTCAGTGTGCCTGTTCTCAAAAGAAACCAGTTTCTTGGCTTCAGCAAATATTTTTGTCAGGAACCCTATAAATAGTAAGAATTAATCATTGCATTTTATAGTGCTCTTTACATATAGGAGGAATAGGAGGAGACCACCTCCATTCACCACTCTATTAACCCAGAATGGAATATAGCCCCCCCACCAGGGTTAATGCACCTACTCTTACAAACAGTGCTAACCAAGTAATCAGGACTTTGTCTCACTGAAAGGACAACACATCACCACACTGAGGCATTGGTTTGTAAATTCTGGTGTAGAAGGAAAGGTGACAGCTACTGGTCCACTGACAACTTACAATACTGGCACAGTTTTCCTTAGAGATCTGCCATCTCAGTAATAACCAGGCCCAACTTTTCTTGGCAGCTGAGCGTGATTATGAAATAGTAATGTTGGTGCCCAACAGTCTCACATACTATAGATCATCTTACATTGATGTATTTGAAAGTGGTCCAGAAAAAGAAGTGACAGATAAAAAAAAACAGTTTTAGGCAGTCGATAAAAGCACTGTAGCTTTCTTGACACGGAACGCATTAGATGGTGGTTTGGTGTTTTCTAGCCGGGTTGAAGGGTTTGATACACACGTCCGCTGTTTCCTGTCTGCGTGAAGCTAACTCATTGAGCTAATCCATTCAGTAAGTCATTGGGTTCGGGGGGACCGTATAAGATATAAATGTTATTCTTCTTTTCATGTATAGCGAAATCATGCGCTGATATTTATAGCATTAGCTTGTTTTAATAACAGATCTGATTAAAAAAAGATTTATGACGATAGCCTCATTGTCCCATCTCTTTATGTAACTTTTTGTTATTATGAGACATGGTGACTCTTCATGCGGTTTGTTTCTTTACTGTCTCCTAGGACATATCTAAATATTCTTATTAAGAAAAAATAAATGTTGGGGTATTCGGTGATGGGAAGTTTTTATTTCATTTCGTGTTTTAATGCTGCCGGTCAGGCAAACTTCATTGTCGCGCTTGAGTGACAGGTGGTTTGGCCAATAGCATTCAAGATTCACTGTGTAGGTGGCCTTTTTAAGTTGATTTAACCAATGGCGGTAGGGACGTATGCTGTGTTTAGGTTGATTCGCCGCTAAGTTTTAGTTCTTGGTGCGGTGTGTTTGACTGAGTGAATTTTATTTAGCCCGTTTTTGAAGCAGTAAGGTGTTTTCAGATCATTTATCTCTTCGTCGCCTCATCCACAGATTCACATCAGACAAAATGTTTTTGACAAGATCAGAATACGACAGGTAAGTGTTTTGCTTATTTTATTTTTGCTTTGTCATGACATGAATATCTCGATATAAAGGCCTTAGGTTCGAAATACCTAAACATCGTTTCTAATGCATCTTATCGGTTTCGGACAGTTGAATTAAAAAATGCCCGAATGCCTTCACCGCTTCGATGTTTTATCTTTGAATACGCGAATTTCGTTAACATTAGAGTCTCTGTGCAACTGCTGTTCTCTCAGTAGTTTAGTTTCGCTTTCATAATTGCGTACGTTCATGGTCGTTTTCAATTGCATTTTAAACTCCATTCGCTTTCCGATGTCTTGCATTTAAATTTAGTGATAATCGAGTAGTAACAAGTTTGAGACAAGGCAGATCGAGATTCTCCTGTCAGTCTGTGGTATACTGTAGTAAATCTACCGCGATATTCTCTATCGCAGGTAAATACTTGTGAGTAACGTTCTTTTTAACTAGTGAAACTGGAGGCTTATTTTACATGCCGTATGATCTATTGAAGCGTTTTTTTTTTATTGGATTGCAGAGGAGTAAACACATTCTCACCAGAAGGAAGGCTTTTCCAAGTTGAATATGCCATAGAGGCAATAAAGGTAAGTGTTGAGGACCACGTTAAAGACTGTCGAGATTTTGTTGGTAAATGTTTTTCAATTTTCTACTTGGATGAAGGAAGGAGTGTTCGTTTCCCTCCCTCTCGGTTTCGGCACTGCAGCTAAGACGCTCTCTTTTTACAAGCGCTGATGTTTGTTTGGATTTTAATTGAAATCAATTGCACGCCCCAGCAGAGTTGTTTGGAATCAGGCTGTTGCATCAGTAATGGGAAGAAAGGTGGGTTTAAAGTTTTTAATTAACCATTTACTTTTAACTTTTAGAACAGATGTGATTGTTGGCTGATGCGTTCAAACCACCTAAACCCATCCTGTTCCCCTGTAAAGGAAAAAGGTGACTTCCTGTTGACTGCAAAGTCTCGCGTTGTTGTAGCTATTCTAACGAAAATGTCGCCTCTGTTCCCCTTCAGCTGGGCTCCACAGCCATCGGCATCCAGACAGCGGAGGGGGTGTGCTTAGCGGTGGAGAAGAGGATCACCTCTCCGCTCATGGAGCCCAGCAGCATTGAAAAGATTGTGGAAATTGATTCCCACATAGGTAGGTGCTGGAGGGACCAAAACCACAGTAGCCAGTACAGTTGGCACATTGCTGTAGAAGCACTCCGTGGCAAATTGTTGTGAAAGTGTGGTCTGGGAAATAAGGTGGGTGTGTAAATGCGCACAGTACCTTTTCTCCTTGCATTTCAGCCTTTTTGTTACAACCTGTTTTTTTTCTGTCTGCCACAGGTTGTGCTATGAGTGGGTTAATAGCTGACGCTAAGACGCTAATCGATAAAGCTCGGGTGGAAACGCAGGTAAGTGTGTAGGGCTGCCCTCCTTCTTTCTGTTACAGCACTTCTGCTCCTATGCTGTGGTGTTGACTATATCCACAGTCAAGGTGCTCATTCATTGTGCAAGAAACACCTCCTTTTGTTTCAAACAAGTGTAAATCTGTCATCCAGGAATCGACTGTCCTGGAAAAGTTTCCTAAAAGCGAGTGTGAGTGCACAGCCCAGGGAGGCAGAGAACAGGCGCTCGTAACCAGCTTGGAAAGATTGCCAAGAGTGTCAGTTCTCTTGGGAGTCTCATTTGACTCTGTAGCAGTAGGATTTGCTAGTTTGTTGTACAGGCTTCAGCAACCCGGGTTTCAGCTGCTGGTTGTGCTTTTGGAGCATTGCTTCCGAAACCTTGCCAACTCATGGCACCCCTTCAACACGCCACCCCATTTGCAGCACACTGGATCATTTCAAAATAATGCGCACTAATATTGCAAGAAATATTTTAATTTGAACTGAAACAAACTACAATCCTAATGTTAGCCATCACCTTTTTGGTGAAGAAATTCCATTTGATGTGAGCTTATTTTAGTGAATGGAACTGTTTAATATTTGGTTGAGTGCTGGAAAGAGCTAGAGTTACTGATGCACTTTGGTCCTGACACAAACTGGCTGTGGAAACGTGCCTGTGGGATTAGCCTCCTCTGGAATGCTGGAAGAGTGAGCAGTGATCTGATGCTGCCTGGTTGTGGTCTCCCCCTCACAGAATCACTGGTTCACCTACAACGAGACGATGACAGTGGAGAGCGTCACCCAGGCTGTGTCGAACCTGGCGCTGCAGTTTGGAGAGGAGGACGCAGACCCTGGGGCAATGGTAAGTCTTCTGCGGAAGAGCTCTTCAGCGGCCTGAGCTGTATGCTCAGGCGAGTGGGGTCTTACTTTTCTGGAGTGTGTACTAGTGAAATGTGAAAAGGTGTTTCGATCAAATTAATCTCCCTCTGAATGGCTGCAGCCGTTGATGACTGACAGGTGCGATTGAAAGGTGTCGGGAGAGAGGAGAAGTAGGGAAGGTGTTTCTCCAATTGAGAGTTTTATTTTTGTTGTTTTCCGTTTCTTTCAGAGTCGTCCGTTTGGCGTGGCGCTCCTGTTCGGTGGTGTGGATGAGAAAGGGCCCCAGCTGTAAGTTTTATTAATTGAATTTCAGTTATGACATCGTGTGATGCATGCTTATCTTTTGTCCTTTTGCATCGGGGGCCAGTGGAATTTTAGACCATTAAAATATTTAAAGCACTGGCCAGTCAGCTGCACTGCATGTGAATTAGTTCCTGTTGAGGAGTGAAAATAAGGCAGTACCATACGCTGCGTTTTGAATTGCCCGGTTGTTTTCTAGCCTGCTTTACAATTTCATACCACTTCCACCAGCATACAGAGCAGCTCTCAAGCTATTTGACAAATCAGACTGAAAGTTTTTTAAAAAACGGTTCTACAGGTCTTCTGTAGCAGAGACAGGTGTGAACAGTCAGATGGAATGCTTTCCTCCAAAATAAAGTTTCCTGTTCTCGATTAAGTCCAATATATCATCTCTTATTTCAGGGCTCTTTCAGCCAAATCTGTTGTTTTCTGTCTGCTAATGTCATCTAAAATCTGATTTCCTCAGAGGAATTAACAAGCATTACATATAATCCAAGTTTCGTTTTAACAGACATAAGAAATGATCTGGTTAGGATTTGTTAAGAATAAGACTCTGTCGGAGGCAGTTCTATACTTCCTGCTTTGTGACAACTTGTGGATGTGTGAGTTTGGCAACCTGGTTCCTAATTGCTCTGTAGACAATGTGTTGCTTATGCTGCTGGAGCAGTCCAGAGGCTGCTCTGACAGTTGAACCCCAACCTTTCTGTCTGTCTCTTGCCTCTTCATTGCTGTTTGTCTCTGTTGTATATGCAGGTATCACATGGACCCCTCTGGCACCTTCGTGCAGTGTGATGCTCGGGCCATTGGCTCTGCCTCCGAAGGTGCCCAGAGCTCCTTGCAAGAAGTCTATCACAAGGTGAGTTTCCCCCTCTCCTGGGTGTTTGAATGCTGCAACACGGGGGGGGGGCTTTCCAATGCCCTGTGGGAAGGTTGCAAAGCACCAAGGGAAAAGTTATTCCGAGACGTGTTCATTTCAATTCAGAATACTTTATTCATCCCCCAGGAGGGCAATTTAAGAAAAAGTGAATTAAGGTCTG
This sequence comes from Atractosteus spatula, assembly GCF_055471065.1. Classification (NCBI taxonomy): domain Eukaryota; kingdom Metazoa; phylum Chordata; class Actinopteri; order Semionotiformes; family Lepisosteidae; genus Atractosteus; species Atractosteus spatula. The sequence goes on along the minus strand of NC_142712.1, from coordinate 42,416,241 downwards.
TGTTTTCTTACACTTCATTGACCTGATGGTGTCCTTATGAATCATGCGTAAAACATGCATAGCAAAGGATGGTTTCAATCCATCAGCCTCTGGGTTATGGGCCCTGCACACTTCTGCAGCACCAATCTGCTGTCGAATTTCAGGTGTGTTCATTCTTGGGATTAATGGGCACATTGTGCCAAGCCACAAATGCCAAGTAAATTCAGCAGCTAGTCTGTCAGCAGCTACTGTGCACCAGTCTGAAAGGCAGATTCTGCCTGAGCACTTCAGTGCTTTTCCCCTGTCACTGAACCCTGACTTCAGCCCAGGCTGCCTATTTCAGACACTTCCACCTAGTATTTCTGTTACACAAACAGCATAGAGGACAAATTTATATAACAACCATCTCCCCCCTTGCTTTCGTGCCGCCTTAAGTCATGGGGTTACAAGATATCAGTTTCCTTTGTGGAGAGTCCCTGCCAGCTCTGAATTACCTGCCGCTTTTTGGTGTGTTTCTTTAGCCTAACTTGCAGTGTGAGGGCCGCATCCTGAGTAGCTGTGGTCCTGCTGTGCACAGGGAGCTCTTTGACACTGGATTGGCGCCAGGCGATTGTGTGCTTAAAGGGAGTTGCCCTGGGTTGAGGCAAGCGGTGTGACTCCAGAGCAGAGGGCAGGCTGCTCTTGCACAGGGCTTAGCAGGGAAAACACTCTGTTTCTCAAAATGGATCTGAGCTTTTGAGCAGCCAAAACAGGTGCCTGGATACCGGAAGTGACTATAGCTGGAAAATGCAGCCTAGGTGCAGGTTACCTTCATTTAGAGGAGGAAGTGGATTCTCAGCTGTGTGTTTGGAAGAGTAAATAACACTTTGTGCTTTTATGAGCAGTGAATATGTGTGCCATGACGGGCCATTTCAGACATTGCGCTCTTGTTGTTGCTCTGACGATAACTTGCCGATAACAGCTTAAGGTCACATTCCTCCCTCCGTTTGGCCTTGCTCATACTTATTTAGATTTGCCACGGGCCACTGAGGCTTGGGTTGTGCTCGGTGCTTACTTCCCCTTGCACTGTCAGTGCCTGCTCCATAGCAAGGTGGTGAGCAGTTCTGCTTGCTCCCCTTGACACGCTGGATTCGAGTCTTCACCTGTGGTCCTACAGCCTTTATAGGCAGCAGTTATGTTATGGGTTCAGGAATTGAATAGTTTGACGGCAGTTTGATAAGCAAGCATCAGAGTAATTTAGACCTCATTTAGGACAAAAATATAAATACACCTCAGCCATGAAATACCTGTTTTCCGTCCTTAATTTTGCACGCTTCTTGTTGTTTTGGCTGAGATCAAGTGTAGTACTTTCTTAATTGATACATGACTTACAAGAGTTACAAAAGCTTCTGATCTGTACAAACAAGTGACTTGGGGTGGCTACGGGACTGGGACATCCCCTGGTCTGGAGCTTGGGCTTTGCTGCCGGGGAATAGCCGTCTTCTGTCTGTGCAGCAGGAATGGTGTTGTAACAGCCCCCAGACCGCTGTCCTGCCAGGGATGAGTGTAGCTGTAACATCCAGGGAGCAGAGCTCAACCTTCAACAGCCCTGCAGCTTGGATTGATACCGCTCAACGAGACAGGCGGGCTCAGTCTCCTGGTGGACTCGTCAGTCCGCAGTCATGGGTGTCGCTGCGGCCTGGCATCCTGTCAGACTGGCGCGTTTAAATCACATGCCTGTCATTAGAAACAGCATCTGACTCTTGCCTTGTTGTGCAGTGAATGGATAATCTCATTTTGATTTTCAAGCACAACATATCCTTATGTTTTTTTCTTTTTTCTCCCCTTCCAAGAGATTGTGGAACAAGCAGAAGCAATGCAAATATCAGGATGAAAACCTGAAGCACACAAATGTTGATCTTTTTGTGTTGTTTCATAAATTGTGTTTTCCAGTCGATGACTTTAAAAGATGCCATCAAATCTTCGCTCACCATCCTGAAGCAGGTCATGGAGGAAAAACTGAATGCAACGAACATAGAGGTAGATGATCTTTATTTCCTGATGATTTTTTTACCCCCTGTATATCACTCTTTCCCTTCCAGCATCCCTGAGATCCATTGTGGTCACAAATCCAGCCAGTTGCAGACAAATACGTTGACTTCCACCCAGGAGTCTCACAAGCCCAACAGCAGCTCTGGGGAGACCTGTAATATTTCTGGCCTCCTGTCCTGAAAGCCCTGTGCTCTGATGGTGGTTTTCTTTACCTTGTTGATCCCCGGTATGAAGTGCTCGGTTTATAAGATTGTAGTTCCTGTCAGGCAGGTTGCAGTTTTTTAGCTGGGGTTCAATTTTTTCAGGCCTTTAGTGGAATTGAATCCAGGGTGTTTTAACATCTTCAGGTTTAACTTTGCGTTTAATGCAGTCTAAAGTGATTTCAGCTGTTAGTTACATATTTGTTACATCAAGGACAGAGTACTGGAGAAGTGAGTCTAAGTTTTGTATATATTTGCTTCTGCTGAAGCAGCTTATTTAAGACCTTTAATTACTTCTCGATAGAGCCCACTGCTTTTGAAAGCCAGACACGTCTTCCCCGTTTATCTGCTTTGGAAGCTCAATGGAAATGAGAGGGATGCAGGACTCCACCTGCTATGTTGAACGTGTTGTGCAGCCCAGTGTGTGCAGCTTTGTGATCTGTGACTCTGTATGATGGAGTACTAAACCTACCTCTCAGGATTGTGCGAGATGTGAGAATCCCCCCCCCCTGCTGCTGCTATTAACAAGTAGTGTTGATTACAACAAGTACTGTTGTGTTTGGCAGGCAGTTTCATCCCAGGGGACCTCCAGTAGAGCAAGCTACCTAATAAAATAGAATACAGCTTACAAAAATAGTGCTTGTTGTAGGAGGCACAAATCTATGAAATAGCGCATACACAATGTGTCCTAAAGAACATACCTTACATTGCAATTACAATTAGCAAAACTGACAGAAGCTCCAAACACACTTGGGACTGTCCAGAATGGATAATTACAGTTTGCTAAGAAATGCCTTCTGCGTGCACAAACGCATTTTGTCCCAGAGGGATATCAGGACGTTGGCCACATCATGTGGGCTTGTGGTTGGGGCTGTTTGGGCAGTCATCATAAGTATTAATATTGTTTTCTCTCCGACAGCTTGCTACAGTAGAGCCTGGGAAGACATTTCACATGTACACGAAAGAAGAGCTAGAAGAGGTTATTAAAGATATTTAAAGTCCAGCAAGCTGGCACTGACGGATTTTTAGTAGATCTGACTCCCACAACAGTCGAGCACACCAGACGTTCCTGGATTGCGGTGCAAGAGATGGTAACCAATGCCTTTTTAGCTCTCCTGAGACGCACACACAGTAATGCTGTTTCAGTGAATAAGCAGGAATCTACTGTTTGTATTATTTTTTTCTTCCTTTCTTTCATGATTTTTACAAGTCTGTACATAATACAGCACAACATGAGAACTGGGACTAAAGGCAAAAAAAGGGGTGATGTGTAATTTTTGTTACAACTTGACTCAATAAATCTGTTGTATTCCAAAACATATCGCATATGTGACTCTGGTCTGTTCCTCTGCAAGTCAGAGCACAATGTGTGAACACATTGGGTGATCTGACAACTGTGTCACCTTTACATATCTGGACCTATCTGATAGACCTGCAAGAATTAAATATTTTATTATTCAGCTAGTATAATTGCCCAATTGTTTTATTCTGATAGATTGAAATAGACCTTTGTCCTAAACTTATTTATTTGATGTGGCACATTAGGAAAATACTGTACTACTCTGAGCCATTAAAAAATGTCTTTAGCGTTGCGAATCATTTTGTTTGCTGCACAAGGCCACCTACAGAGGAGATTTACTACCTCTCGATAGAAGTTCCTGGTAGGTTAGTTTTTCAGTCTTTCAGTTTTCTGCCAAAGTGCAACTGATGTGGACCATGAAATAAAAGTTTAGCAGCACTACTGCTCATCCTGTCAAGAGGTTGGAAGGTCGCTGGGCCGCTGCCTGGTACAAAGCAATGTTCTGGGCTGAAAGCAGCACACTGGGCGCTGGGTCCAAATGCATTGTGGCACAAAACCTACTAAAGAAATCCAGGTGGGAATTAAAATGCTGGGAAAACGCGGTACAGTTAAGTTCTAAAGTGTATAACTTTTTTTGCTGCTAAACTGACCCGTCGGCAGCACCGTTTGCTGAGCAGGATTCCTTGCCCGCCCATGGACTGGCATGAAGCTGGCGCGGAGCGGAGCTGTAATGTTGAAACCCGCGCCCTGTGCAGCCAGTATTGAGTAATTTAAGATATGCCGTTATTAAGTACCGTCGTTTTCTTCAGTTGCTTCGGCAGTCTCGATATTTTTCATGTCAGAGATTGACGCGACTGTGCAGAACAATAATGCATCATTATTTTAACGAATTCCGCAAGATCTGGCAGGCTGCTCGGTCACGTGACAGAGAACCCACAGCAGTAACGTACCAGTAATTGCAATAAAGAGTTCCGAGGCGCTGCAGTTCAAGACCCATTCATAAAATTCACAAAGTTTATGAAGTGTCTTGATTTTATTTTCCATGCATCGGAGCAGTTTAACTTGGATGTCGTATGCTTGTACGACACATTTAGTTGCAACTCTGCAAATACGGTATACATCGAAATACTTTTTTAATCATTAAACCTCAGAGAATAAGTAGAAGCACTTGTTTGTGTCTGTTGTACGTGTGCTGGTCTCCGGTTTCAGAAACTCATCTAGTTAACACCCTTAAGAGTAAGACTTGATGTTACCGCGGATGGGAAAAACAAATTATATGTCTGAACCACATTGACTCTGACGCTGTCACAAATATCACGTTACTTAATCAAAATCACACACTTGCAATGTGATCTTTCGCAGGAGATGGGGGCATCGGATAGCCGCCAACCAACCTTGACTGCATTTTTAATTGTTGACAGTGGAGTTCGGGGATCACATTTCTTTCCTGATCCCTGTCGAGTGTAGCCAATGAGAAAAAAAAGAATCCTCCGGCCGGGAGACGTCAGCCAATGGGGACCACGTTGATAGGCAGATTTGCGGAGTGGGCGTGGCCTCTCAGCTGTTCAACGAGGTGGGGTTGAATCCACCAATGAGATAAATCACTCCCAAGTCCAAGGGCTGTACGTGTGATCGATAGCTGAGCAGAGCCAATCAGCACCGGCATTCAGCGTCAAAGCAGCCAATCGCTTAGCCGTCTGGGGGAGGTAGGTGGTGTGAAGTGAATCTCCACCCTCAAAGCCGCTTAACTCCTATGTGCTGTTTGGTGCTTGGATATCGCTTGCTGCTGGCTTAGTGGGTTGTGCGTGTTTACATTACCTTTGTGGTTTGAGAGGGACCGCTCGCAAAAACCGGCCTGGCATTTATGGACGTTTTTTTTTAAATAAAAAAACATACATATATATTTTCAAGCGCTTTCGCTCCCTCGCCTTCCCGTGAACGATGCGCCTCCCGATCCCCCGCAGCCGCTGCGTGGTGTTCTTCCTGTTCCCACTGGCGCTGTGCGTGGATTTCCGCGACAGAGCCAGCCGCGGGGTGCAGTCCACGTTCGTCAAGACCGGGGGGCTGGAGGATGTCTTCAGCCTCCCCTGGCCGTCGAGCGCGGAGTCGCCCGGGGGGTCCGGGCAGCACAGGGTGAGCCGGAGGAGCGCGGACAAAGCCGACAGCTGCAGAGCCCTCCAAGGATACGAGTCCAGGCTGGGCAGCAACACGCACACCGTGAGTAGACGACGGCTCCGGCTGCTTGGCCGTCCCCTACCCCCGTGCCCGCTGGAGGCTGGGGGGGGGGGCATGTTTGGACTCTCAGCCGACACGCACGGTGTTGGTGCGGAGTCCCAGCTGCCTGGCCGGGCTCCGAGCTCGGCGCCGGGAACGGAACGTCCTGGGACTCTCCCTTCCAGAGAAAACACTTCTCCGTCCTGTTGTTCTTGTACTCCAGCCTCTTCAGGCATTTCCTTAAACTGGGGACTGGCAGGGTTAGCCCGGCCAAGCCGCCTCTCCGCAGCCTGCTCTGTTTTGTTTCTCGCCGAGGTGCGTGGCATCTCAGTTCTCTCATTTCACGGCGCGACACTGGTAGCCGTAGCAACGTCAGTATTCTGCTCTCTGGAGTGCAATGCAAAACAAAAAAAATGAGCAGTGTTATAACACTAAAATTATCCCGTCTCGTCCAGTGGGTAGCTCCATCCTTGATTGTGTTTGCAGGTTCGCCCTCCGGCGGTTCAAGGTGCGCTTAACCTTAAATTCAAGCGCTTGCAAATGAGGTATTCAGTTCCCGCTGTGCAATCCGCACTTTAAATTCCAGACGCTTTATGTTTCCGTTTCTTTTTTTGTTGTTGTTCATGCATATGGAGATACCGTGTCGTTTGTTTTTGAAGTGTCGCGACACCATCAACGGATAGGGGAACAGAAGTGATACAGTAACCTTTAATAATTTATCTAGAGGCGGGCGGTGTTCTCGCAGGTGGCCCCGTATCCACAGACGAGCCAGGTCTCGGTGTGCCGCCGGGTTGTCAGTGTGTCAGTGCTGTGGTCTGGCTCGGCTCCGTCCCGGGGTGGGGTGGGAGCTGCGGAGAGCAGCGGGAGAGACGGATGTTAACTGGGAAGGACGCAGCGGGCACGGGAGATTTAAGGGGCCAAGTGTAATGGACACGCCGCGCCACTCGCCGAGTGGTAAAACTCTTCAGAGGTCGCCTGGGTCAGCCAACTGCCCGCCCGCCCGTGTGTGGCAGTGACCGGCTCTGCTGCCTGTGAGGGCAGGGCAGGGAGAAAGCTATAGCCCGGCTTGTTTGCCCCCACACCTTGCTGTGAAAGTGTGTGTATGTGTGTGGCTGCAGGCGCTGCTGTATTCGAGTGGGATATTAATGGGAACGTTTTAGAAGCGGAAGCGCTGTCGACCACAGCACAGTACGTCTTTATAAAGGTGTAATATATGCAAAACGTTCGCTATTCCCACGGCACTCTATTTCACAATTGCAGCATCGACCTGAGTTGCTTCAGTTTGCAGAAATTATTCTTCTTAATAGGCTGTTAGTTTCGAGGGTCCTTACTGAGACTGATGTATTGTGATGCATTGAAACGGAGCCCTGCCCTGCGGGAGACTGTTGGGGATCCCTGTGCTGTACTGAGAAGCCCTGCCGCTCTCTGGTCAGTAAATAGGACAGCACCTTCCTAAGAGACAGGCCCCTGAGTGTCAGCCAGGATTATTACCTGACTTGCTGGTTTTGGTGACCAGGTGAGTGTACGTATGATTTCATACGTGTGACCTCGTGGTATAAACAGCAGCTGACTGTAAACCGGGGCTGAAGACAGGGTTTAGGTGTCTTTAAACCATAACTACCCACAAATCCCCTCGAACGATCCATATCGGATCATACTGAACGCCTCGCTCGAAGGTACAGCTGAACACTGTCCAGAGGGGAGAGCTTTCCAGTTAAGAGCCCCGGGCTGTGACCACCACCCAACGCCCTCTCCATTCTTCTGCTTCCTGCCTGGTGGTAACTGATTTGCTGAGGCATTTGTCAGAGGCTGAGGAGAACTTGGGAGAAATCAAAATAACACTTTTGATGGCGTTCCTGTGGGGCCAGACTTTTGGCTTCGCTCACGGGAACAATCACAAGACCTAGACCTGACTATCCCACAAATTTCAGAGAAACGAAAGCTTGAGAATTAACAGCCTGCTTCTCGTAACAAAGACGGCGCTTGAAGCAGCCTGTTCTCTTGAGCACAAGGGGCTGTTCATGGCCTGGGTGTGAGTGAGGTCCGAGCCCGGTGAGATTTCGGGGGCGTGTAGAAACGAGACCCCCAGCTTCGACTCCCCTGCGGCTTCCTTTGCTGTCCCGGCTCCTCCGGTGAGGTGGTCTGGTTCAGGGAGCAAGCCGGCGTGCTGCTTCACCGTGTCCTCCCAGCGCCAGTCCGCAGCGAGACGCTGGTCCTTGGCACTGGGCTGCGACAGGCTGTGCGCTGTTGGACGGGGACAGGAATAGAACAGAGCCTGATAGTCAGGCGCTCGAGACACAGCAGTGCTCTGGGCTGCCTTTGGCTCTGAGTTCGCTCATGCCTGGGCAATGGGGTTGGTGTTGGGCACTATTACATGCAAACAGCGGTGGGGCTTATAATCCTGTCCCGACGCTGTCACGTGTGCGGCCAGCCTCATGATTCCATCTGATATCCCCTGGTCTCGACGCGCAGAGCCCAGTCAAGTCCGGTGCACCATGCGTTTGGGCTCTTGTGCGCAGAAAGATGCAGGCTGTAGCCACCCACCGGTGTGATGGTTTTTGCGTTTTGAAACGCATGTTGCGTATCGGTTTCTAGCTGTTGGCCGAGAGCCTCTGCGCTGGATTATCCACTGCTGTCCACAGAGAAGCTGTATATCTGCTCCCACACAAGTGTATTGGCCACAGCCTCCCAGCCCCTCAGTCCTGGATGCAGCCCCTGCCTCGGACATCTGTTCCTGCGTGAAAGGGAAGAGCAGTCTTGTGATCTCCATCCCGCCCGGCTGCCTGTGTTTCCTGGACAGGGTCTGTCGCGTCCTTTGTCGCATGATGGGTTTTGCAAAATGCGCTCATCTTTATTGCAGTTCATCGCTGCCCCTTATAAAAGCTGTGTTGTAATCCTCTTCGGTGGCGTGAAGCAGTGTAGTCAGACTAGTATTGATTAGACTAAAAATAGTTTGAGCACGTCTGTTCGTTCAAGCTCATGGCCAGAAGTCCTGATCTTTTTTAATAATCCAAACATTCCCTCTGTATCTCGGGCTCCATTACAGTATCTCTGTCCGGCTGTTAGTATCGCTGAACTTTTCCAGCAATACTTCTTTATTAAGTGTTATTTTTAAAGGGAACACTTTGGTTTTTTTTCTCATGAGAAATTTTCCTTAATACTGCCGGTTTGTGGTTTTCTGGGACAACTGCACACAAACCTGAGAACTGCTTCTCTCCTACTGGGATTTCCAGAGTTCCTGACAGGAGAGCACTCCCAGTCCTAGCGTGTCACCGGAGTGTCAGCCTACCTTTGTTCCCCTGTTCTTGGCACTGTTTCCCAACACTGTGTGGTTTCTGTAGAGCCTCGGTGAGAACTGCTAAGCAACAATGTTTGGATTTGAACTAGCAGTCTCTTGCCTGCACAACTCAAAGTTCATTTTTACTGGATCACCTTCCAGAAACCTTTGTTTCTGGCTTTGTCCTTATGAATTAGTCATAACAAAAAACAGACCTTTGCATGTTGGTTTGGTTAACATTTCCTGGAAGCTGTGGACCATTCTTTTTCCATACTAGGGGTTGTTAGATGGCTCTTCTTAGATTGCTGCTGAGTATGTGAAATACAGCAGGCGAGAATAGTGTAGTCATTGGAATGCAGTCTACATGCACGTCTGGACAGTGTGTTAATTTTTCTGCTGTTCTTCAGAAGCGTCATGTTTGGCAGCCTCTGTCATGTCACAGTATTTCCAAGAGTCTCAGAATGATTTGCTGGAGGGGGGGTTGAAGCATCTGCAACACGGCAGATCAGCTTTAAGACGTTCAGGAGCCCAGGGAGAGGAGTGGGTAAGGTGGAACAGCAGCTGTTTTACTTGAAGGGGTTATAGGAAGTCCACGTTCATCGTGCTGCTCTTAAAATCTTAGGCTTTCTAAGACTGGCTGACAGTGTATGTGTCGCCTACTCATGTTTCCTTTAAGCATAGCCACTGTTTTGAGTTAAGGCCTTAATTGTACTGATTTTGGAAAGCCATGGATGTACTGCAGCGCTGCATTTTGGTCGTTTTTTAACCTACTCCAAACAAAGTGACTTCTGTTGTATTACCGGCCGTGCTAAAGACGCAGAATGTGAGCTGAAAGTGTTCTACAGCACTGCGTTAAGAAGGTTTGAATCTGGTTTCCCAGATGGACTGCAGCCATTGTTCGGCAGTGAGGAGCTGAATCAAATCCACCCCCAGATTAGGGACCCCGACGTAGTCCGAAATAAGTGTTTCCAGGTGTTATTCCCAAAGCTGTAATCATTGCCAGGACACCAAGTCTCATCAACGTGAAAGATCTGTCGGGGGTCATGTAATCATCTGGTGCAGACTAGCACAGCCGTGGTCCTGTCACTCTGCAGCTTCAGAGGAACAGGAGGAAGACAGCTGTAATTAACAGAAGCTGCCTGCACATCTTCTTCATAAGCGTGAAGAGAACATCTGCCACACTGTTTTCTTTCTAACACACAGTTAGGGTGCTCTGAAACGGCAGTCCTGCTGAGTGGATTTTTTTTTTATCCAACTAAACTTTCTTGTAGTGCACTGCAGCACAAGAAAACTGCCTGTTTGATCAAATTAATCCACACAGTCATGCACAAATGAAAAAAAATAGGGAGTATGGAGTTTACATTTAGGAGTCAGTAACTCAGAACTAGCAGTTTCAGTGAACCTTTTGTTGGGTTAGTATAAATCTGCGTGTGGATATATGTCTGTCTGCAAAAGTTTCTCCATAGAGAGTCGCTGCTCGCTGTGTCGGAGCCAGATCCCAGATAGGTGCATGTAATGTGCTGGCTGTCTGTCGCTGGACTGGAATTATGTTGGAGCTGGGAAGTAGGCCTGTGTTGCGACTATGATCTGGACAGACTGGTTCTCATTCTGCCCTGTCAGGGCCTGACACACCCACAGTGGAGAGCAGCAGTCACATGCTTACAGGCTCTGGTGACAGGAATACACAGGAAGTTGACTGGAGGAAGACTGGGTGGTAGGAGCTCAGGCATGTGTGTCAGTGACACAGGGCATCAGCTGTTTCTGCTGACAGCGAAAGAACCCAAACAAACCTGGAGCCAGTGCAGAGATTTAAAGGGCTCAGATTCACCACTTTAGATTTTTACCTACATGTCAGAGTCCAGAAATTATTTAACTGGCACTGTTTTCCAAATATTTGCAGACATGCCTAGACAGAAGACAATTGATTTGGAGAGCTGTCGTCCTGCATCTGAACCAGGATTAGAAGTATCTGCAACAGACTTGTTAACCCCATGGGCCTTCTGTTGAAGGAAAAAACAGGTGATGGTGGCAGATTGCTTAGTTAGCAGGTGTCAGAGAGGGAGGAGGGAGTTGTCAAAGCTAGACGGCAAACATCTAATTGTGCAGGGAAGCACAGCTACCAGAATATGGACAGCGTGTTCTACAGGAAGTGACATATGGAGCGCAAACCGAAGGGTTTGGAAGGCATTTTGGGGACAGGACATTAAGTGTCATACAAACGGTAAAGAAAATGATGCATTATGCAGCAGAGGTTGCACAGATTGCATTAAGCGACCATCTCTCCCTTCTTAACTGTCAGCCTGCAGGTCAGGTAAGGGAACACACTGCCACAATCCAAAAAGGATGTTTGGAATCTGGGAAACTGTTCTGAAGTCAGGAAGAGAAGTCCTGGTTTTGGTGCCAAGAGAATCGCTGAGGCTACTTTGAGGATTGACTCCTAAAAATCCCCGCCGTTTCCGAGAGAGCCTTTAGTTCAGCCACTTCCAGAGAGATCAAAAGGATGAAGCAGTTCTCGTTTCAAGTGCATTCATTACATGTCAGAGAAAAGCAAAGCTCCACAGAGAGTAGAGACATGCATTTCCGATGGACCTGAACGACGTGCGTCTTGTCTGGATTTGAGAGTTACACAAGCAACCTCGTTGGAGTTGGAAAGAGATCATCATTGTGGTCTTTTGTCACAACTCTCTGGGGGTGGCCTGCCCTGACCCTGGAGGATATACAGGTATATCCACCCCTAGGAAGGATGACTGAGCACTGAAGAAGAAGAAGGTGTTAAATTCTGCCCTTTCCATTTTCTTCTATGCTCATCCATCAGGAACTCTGTGCCTGTGAAGTGCATAGAGGTTTTGTGGAAAAAAATTGTTTGGCCTAGGAAACTATTTTGTTTTTCTTCCGGTGCATTTGTTTTTTTTAGCGATCTCCTATTACTTTAACCTGTTCTTTATTCATAAAGATTCTCTGGTTGTCGTTCCCCTTGGAAAGTTAGGGGGAAGCTCGGTCGCGGCAGCCCTAACTGATTACAGCACTGTAAAATGGAAGCTCGAGAGGAATGCTGTGAATAAATAGCAATTATTGACCCAGCTGCTGGGTGCGAGCGAGCAAGATTCGAAACGAATGCCAGCTCAGAGTAACAGTCCACACCCACAAATGAGAAAATCAAGCAGAAGAAATGTGCATATTTGGAATGAGAATACATCTCAGAAAAGGAGTCAAATGAGAACTTCTGGGGCGTCAAGCTGGTTTGGTTTTGAGTGCCTAAAAAGTATGAAAGTCTTATCTAGCTGGGTATTTGGTTTAATAACATGGCCTAAGTGTTCAGCTCTAGATTGCTGCCTCCTACAGTCCACAAAGAGGTGAATGCAAACTTCTTCCGCACTGACCTTGAAGCACAGACTTAGGGGGGAATGAAGAGGAATTGCATTAAGATCAGGAATGGCCTCCTGTCATTTATAGTATAGTATATCCTGTGTTCTTTGTTTAAAACAGTGCCTCTTGTTCCTGTTGCGCTTCCTATTGATTTTCCCAGCGTGTTCAGGCTTTGCTGCTGGTCCAGGAACAGTCCATTACATTCTGTTTGCCAGTACCTTTCAGGATTTCAAAAACTGGCATCAGTTGCCTCCATGGATGACTTTTCTTAGTGGCCTGGTGGTTAAGATGAGTTTCATTCTAAACTTTAGTTAGCACCATTAACACTAGTGTCGTCAAACCCCTTGAATTAGCAGCTGAAACTCAGGCTACAGCTGAAAATGGCCCTGCGTAAACAGAATCCTGCATTCCTCCCGGAAATGGAGCATGTGTGGGCTGTGCTGGAGGGATTCCCACGGAAGCATTCTGCTCCAGCTGGGATTGGGGGTGCCAGCAGGCGTGGGCGTCATGAAGCTTGTAAACCCAGGCACCTGTTCCATCCCCATTGCTGCCTGCAGGGATTCGGGATGCAGCGCCGGATTCCTCATGTCTGCGCTCCGTGAATCCAGAAGAGGCAGGGTGGAGCTCTGAGCGCTCGGCTGCTCTCCTCTCATGCTGTCCGAGTGATCGGAAGACATGCCCTGTTTTAAAGTAGTCGGGCAGTCAGGCCTTCTGCCTTGGAAAGTGGCAGTTGTTACTTGGATTTACTCTAAGTATTACAGAAGAAAAAATCAGACATATTTGTGGTTTACACTTTTTTCTCCTTTGGAAGAGAGACAGATGTACATCACCTTTTTCCCTTGCGGCTTTGAAACGACACCAACAAAAGGAAAATTACAGACAAGTTTGTATGAAAACGCGCTTCCATGTGGAGTTGATATAAGGCCAGTTAGTACAGATCATGGTTCAGTAAGGCAGTTTTTTTTCTGCCATTGTGTGTAAACAGAAAGTTGCACTCCTTCAAAGAGTGTTTTGAAATGCTCTTCAGTTCTCAGGTTCCTGTTACTGTGTGCTGCTTTGAAAATCGCCTCTGCTGGAGCTGGGAAGTTCATGGCCAAGACCATGTGGTTTCTGGAATGACTTATGAAGAAGTTTCAGATTTGTTGCTTTTGCCTGTGCTGCTGTAACAAAACTCATGCGGCTGGGTTTTGGAAGGTGCTTTTTGTCTCTTTCTCCTTCTTACACAGCTCTTGCTATCTGCACCTCAGCACCTCTCCTTCAGTCCTGCTGACTGAATTTATTTATTTTATCTCCCCTGGTTGTCAGTGGCTGATAGGATTCTCTGGCAGGTATTTGCATGTTTCCAGGATACTGTTCAATTCATGGCTTGCCTGTCCATATCTGTTTAAGTCTGACAGCTTCTCTTCTGACTCCTCTCCAGGGCAGTTGAACTGTCTTTTTTTTTTTTTTGCACTCATTGGGGTAGAAATATTTCATTTTTTATTCACCTGGTAGCTCTGTTTATTTGAAAATTATATAGAACATTTTCCTATGCTTAGGAAATTAGAAAAAGAGGAAAATCTATTTTTCCCATACCTAGACTTCTTTCAGAGACATGGAGCGAAAGCTCACTCACTGCTGTGATCTTCCTGGAACCTTTGAGCTTTGACGTTGTGTGGTTTGGCAATGAGATCAAAGAGAAATCTTATGTTTTATATTGTTCTAAGTCGTCCTTTACCAGAAAATGTTTGTTGATGCATATTGAGCTCAAGTTGGTACTTCTTACTTCAGTCCAGCAGGTTTCCCAGCAATCGGGGCGGGGCTGGGCTGGGTTCAGATGTTTTCCTGGCACTCTGTTGTGAAAAACTCTCTTATCACAAGACTGAGCTCACGCGTCTCTCTTGTTTTTGGCTTGGAAGTAATGTGTTGGTGGAGCGTGCATCACCTGTTTTGTCTTCAGAGTAGTGCTGCTCACCTGTAAGGGCTCAGGCTGGTCCCGACTGCGTCCGTTTACTCTACACCTGCTTGTCATTGGGATTCCTAGGCCCTCCTGAGCTCTCTGTGGGAGTCCCCAGGACGAGGGCCTTTGAAGATGTCAGCTCTTTTGATCACATTGCAGCAATCGTATCCGATCGTGGAATAAACATCCCCAGATTCTCCTCTTCTGTCCGTGTCTTTACTGACCCGCTGTCCGTTTCTCTAGTGGTGATGGGAGTGCGGCTGACATGGAGACACTTGATACTCGCTCCCAAACCCGTTGATCTCACTTTTCGTTCTTCCAATAATCTAGATAACCGTTGCTGGTTTAGCTGTGTTTCAGGGGCTGGGCGATATGGCCTAAAATTATCACTGTATAATTTAGATTTTGGACTGTAACTAATCTTTTCTCATAATTTAAATAGAACATGCTTTAAAGGGAGAACAAGACTTGGATAGTAAGTTTTTATTGCCTAGAGTTAACTATTCGGTTATTAACTGTTGGTTAGCTACTGTGTTGTTCCTTTAGTATTTTTGAAATTTCACATTGAACTGCAGTAGTGTGTAATGTCCTTCCACCGCTGGCTTTTCTTGTCATGAGGACAACGACTAGTTAATGACTCGGGCAGCAGCGTCCGTGTTGTGGCTTTTCTTTTCACACTAGCACTAGAACCGCTTGATTCGGAGCGTATTCTCGTACTTTCCTCACTCGCGTCCATGTTTCGTCTCTAGGTGATCGAAGAGGTTGCGTGTATTGCCGCCTCTGGCTAAAATCGTCGCCCGATTTAGATAACCGTTTTCTGCTCATGGTCCGAATTTTAAAATCCGAAGCACTTCCAAACAACCGACGAAGCACCCTGCTTTTCAACAGTTTCGTCGCTGGTTCCCGTCTCGCTAACGCCGACCTTTCTCCGTTTCTCGGCGTGTTTGTGTTTGCACACGGGCACACCGAACACGTGCGTGTGTTTTCGCGGAACAGGGAAGAGGACGCCCGCGTGTTTTTATTGTCCCCATTGACCTTAGATGCGTCATAAACCAGACGTCTGAACCACCGAAGATCAATAGTTCTGAACCAATCAGATTTCCAAATATCAGCAAGGTGAACATTTTCAGAAATATATAATGGGAGCTAAAAATTAGGCAGAATTTTAAACTGTGACGGGTCAATAGTAAAAATTTCCCAACCCCGGTTTGCGACGATTCTGGCGGCGCAATCTATGTGAACATCAAAATCCATTCTCTACCGGTACAAACGGTATAGCAACATCCATATCGTGGCACATATTTCTACCGGTAAACAGTCTATACCGGTAGTACTGCCCACTCCTAGCCTGAACCTGTGTCTGCTTTTACCTCTTCTTAAGTGCTGCCGCCGAGCAGCACCTTGAGCTCAGCCACTCAAAACACAAGTGCCTGGCCCTATCCTGGCTGTGGGTCTGTGTGATATTTCAACACTGGGCTTTAACAGTTGTAAGGTTATTTTTAGGCTCATCATCTTTTGTTGATCAGGGCCTCCCCGGTTTCCCTCCTCAGCATTGAGAAAGGGCCGGGCGGGTTCGTCTGCTGTTCTGGGAGGTGGAGAGGAAAGCCCAAGGATGGCTTGGCATCGCCGCTGTGCTCCAGAGGCTCAGTCTGGGGACTGCCCTGCCTTGGCACGCTGCAGCAGAAGGCTTGGCGCGCCTCCGGGCCATTAGGTAATCTGGCTGCTGGCGTGACCGCGCACCCCATGCGTGTGTGCGGGCCGAAACACAGAGCCGCTCTGTTCTCGGTCCCGACAGGCCTCCCTCTGCGACTTCACGCGGACCTGGTGAGTGGCCCTGCCAGCAGGACCTGGCCCAGGACTGGTGCTGGCAGTAAGGTGGAGGGGGGCACGAACAGACTGGAGGGGGGATTGGAGGTAGGAGGGCAGCCTACCATAGGGAAAAATAATCTGAAGAAGGAAATGGTTTAAACCTTCTCTTGATTAGGATTCTTACTTCTTGGTTTGCTGGTATGAGCAAGTGTTCAATGAATTTAGAGGACAGAAAGATATTGAAAATGAGAACAGGTCTCCAAACAGCACTTTGTTGCAGTCAAGGGCGCTAGGCTAGCAGAATCTGGAGCTCCACTCACTGCTTTGGCTTTTTCTGCATTTAATCGCCCCAGTTTGGCCTCGCAGGTAACCATCATCCACTTTGTGGGGCTGGTGCGGATCGCTGGAGCAGAGTGTTCTTGCAGGGGAAGGAGACTGCTGGGTCTTCGCCCGCTGGGATTTCTCTCCCGTGGAGCTGCACAGTGCCAAGGAGCAGGTGTTGCTCTTTATGTGGGCACGCTGGGCACTCGGAGATGGAGGAAGGGCAGAGCGAAAAAAGAGGCGTTAAGGAGGTGATGGATTTGAAAGCCTTCTACATTTCCTCCTGGAGCTCCAGTCCTTCTGCGCTTCCTCTCTATGCTCCATGCGAGGCCTGGGTTTCTGCGGGCTGACGCGTTTGGGTCATGCCCTCCAGCGTCTGCAGAAAGACCACCTGCACAGGCCCAGGCCACCCCCTGCCCTGTGCCCTGTGTTCCCAGGATTCCCATTCAGTTTCCCATTCAGGATGCTTTTCCGCACATTCTATGGATTCCGATTCAAAGCCAGAGCCGTAACCTTACAACACATCACTGTGTGAAAATCTGAAATGCAGGAGTTTGGGGAGGAAAAAAGAGTGAATTTCATTTGAAAGGGAAAACATGAGCTATCCCTCTATTTTTGTAAAAATGCTCATATTGCTCTTGGTGTACATGTTACTTCTCACGGCTGAGAGCGCTGACTCCTGCTGTCCCCCTGCCAGGTTGCCCTGGGCTGGGCTGAGACGGGGAGGCTGTGAGAAGCGGTGGAGGCCCTCGGGTTGTGATGCTCGTGTGATGTGTGGGAGAGGCTGTGATAAGTGCGCTCTAGTTCGCCATTCGCTGGAGCGTCCATTTGTCTGGGAAGAGAAGTGGGCGTTGTGTTTGGAGAGTGAGAGGTAAATGCATGTTACAGACAGGGCAGAGAGCAGCCATGCACTATTCACCCCCCCCCGCCCCCTCCGTTTGAACCAGGGGTGTGGACTGGAGTCACAGACGAGTGTTTCCAGGTCTGTGAAGCAATACCTGCTCCAGCAGCCCTTTGCACAGGCAGGAATGAGCCAGATGCCAGCGAAGGAGGGTTTTTCCTTACTGTCACAGCCTCTGCGCACCCCATTATCGCTCGGTAAAAGATCAGTCCCGTGCCAGTGTGCTGTACCTGGTCTCCACAACAGTCAGGGAATCGGATTGCCCTTTACCGTTCGTCACTCTCTATGACAAGTTTGTGAAAACTATCAGGGTGTTATGTTTTGGTACTGTATTACGAGCCTGCTGTAGACGTACGACAGGCCAGTGCTCGGAATCAGTGGTTTGAGCCCGAGGTATGTCTTGACATAGCTGGCTGTTTTGCCGAGCTGACCTCATTGCTGCTGGTAATTATACCCTTCAGACACCAGCAGGGGCCGGATTCCTCCACCTGCCATCCTGCAAGCGAACCCCAGTGGTTTAATAATAGATTCTGTCAGCAAGGAGATCAGCAGCTCTTCCCACAAGCTGGAGAACTGCGGCATCTTCTAAACCCCCTTTCCTCTCTGGACTGTAAGTCCAGAAGACTTAAAACTGTTGTGCTATCAGAATGTGCCAGGGAGCTGTGGAAGAGCTAAAAAGCCTGGTGTAGCTCCAAAGTGTGGAAATGGTGGAGACCCCTCACCTTTATATCGCTTGAAAGCAGAAAGAGGTCACAGCGCTTTGTGTGGATTTTGTGTTTGTGTTACCTCCCAAAAAATGAGATAAACTTGTTAAAAAGAAACAGAATGAACCGTTAGATAAGGAGTGCTCCAGTCTCCATGCCAAGCTGTGTAGTTTTGCATGAAGAGAAACTGGGCCTTGGCTTTAAGGAGGAGCCTGGAGTTTTCATGCTGGTCGTAACTATGTTTTCTCTTCACAGTACATCTTCAATGACCTGAGCGGCTCCGTGTCCCTGGCCTGGGTGGGGGACGGCACTGGGGTGAGTACTTCCTCCTGTCCTCCCCTTTATTTTCAGTAAACAGGGCTGTGTGAGACCAGTCAGGCCAGGCTGGGTGCCACAGGGATAGGCCAGTGTTTTTCAGTGGACAACTGGGCAATAAACCAGTAAGCACAGGTCTTTAATATTGAATTGAAACACTTCTTAATTGCAGGCTGTAGATGTACATTCTACTGCAGGATTGGCACCTTGTAGCCTGATCTCATCAGAGCTGGGCCTGGCCAGCACTGGACTGTAAACAGTACAGGTGCATTTTTCTTTCTACAGCAATTACTTTAGTTGGAGCTGTATGTAGCATTGAAACAGAGCTCCAGTCCTGAAGAGCACTGTCTGGCGCCGGGATCTCTGATGTCCAGACCGTCTTCCTGTCTTTCTGCCGTCTTGACATGGCCTCTGTCTCCCAACATCACTCCAGCACTTCTCAGCTGGTGTGTTGCAAGGGTACGATATCCTGCCAATCGATTTGATTTCACCTTTTCCTCCTCTACCTGTCCCGGTATGTCTAGGTGGTGCTGGCACTGACCACTTTCCAGGTGCCCTTCTTCCTGGTGAGGTTCGGCCAGTCGAAGTTGTACAGGAGGTGAGTGTTGCCCATCTATGTGGTCGGAGCGAGAAGCTCCATCCCCTCCCTGGAAAAGCATACCCCTGGATGGCACGCTTCCAGCAGGCCCACTGGCACAGCATCCAGAACTGATTGCTGAATTTTGAGGGGAAACTGTAGACGATGATCCATACCAGAAACAGACACAACATTATTAGTCCTGCTACAGGCCTTGTAGAGAATATTTTTCTTATGCAGCTCACTTCTGGATACAGTAGGTTTTTCAGCAGGAGCACGTGACACCACTGACGCAGGATCTGCAGACCTTGGATTCCTGTAGGAGATTCCGTATGGGAATAGTCTTATCCACCTGCTTGAGCCAGAGAGCTAGAGATGAGTCTGTGACTTGGGGGCTCTGGGCTCGCAGCTCGAGCCAGTTTTGTTGTAGGAGTGTCTGTTCATAATTATGAAGCCCTTGTCTCGCGCTCTGATCGAGATGATCTGTGGAGGTTTACTGCAGTGGGCTACAGTAAAGCACAGTGAATGAAAAGGTGCTGTTAACTGGGTGGTGTAATGACAAAGCGGGGGGTGGTTATGGAGCCACAGTTTCTCACCCAGCCTGCATCTGTCTGGCAAGAGAAGATGTCATTATCCTCAATTACTGCTAATTAAAAACAAGGCTGTGCAAGGACTGCATGATGCCGTTTTCAGAGACCGCAACGCTCCCTTTCTACCTTTACCTTCCCCCGGGGTATTCAGTACAAATGTAAGCCTACATGCAATGCTGAATATTTTTAAACCATGAATGAAAGCCCATTACTTATCCTTCCTAGGTGCAGTGTGGTATTGTCACTGTACTCCTAGCCCTGACTGAATAGGTCTCTCCCTCTCTGTATATTGATCTCCAGACCCTCATGAAACGTTTCCCCCTTACCTGTTTAACATGTTAATGTTAAAACCTAGTAACATGTGAACCAAAGAAAGGGTTGTGAATCTTTTTTTTTCCTCTTCGGTGTGGCCGCTCTCCGCGATGACATGCCTCTCTCTCTTTGTGTGTTTCAGTGAGAATTATGGGAAGACGTTTCAGGATGTGACGGGACTCATTAACAACACCTTCATCCGAACTGAGTTCGGCATCGCCATTGGCCCAGAGAACTCTGGGAAGGTTGGTTGAGGCCTGTGTGTGTGTGTGGGGGGGGTGCGTTGGTTTTGGAGTGAGCATTTGAATCAGACATGTTTGATGTGGATTATGCACGATTAAACTTTGTCTTAAAATAATTATGACCGTCGCTGCCTCTATTACAGGTTCTTTTGTTACTGTTACTGACATGACTGTTATTACTATCCTGTTATTATTGTCATCATTAGTGAAATTGAGAGCCTTGAGTGAAATAAAACTCATTAAACAGGTCTGCTGTTACTTTCAGTCATGCACCAGAGGTATGTGCATCAACAACCAGGTTTCTGATGAGGTTACGTACATCAGCTGTCTTACCCACAGAAGAGAATAGTGAAGAAAAGGCCTGGTCTGCTACTGCTTTCAGGTCTTTTTTAATATTTTAGGTGGATTGGATCACTTCTGTGATATATTTGATTACCGTAATATATAATATTTAGTGGCATGATTAGCATTGCTGCCTCGCAGCACTGGGGCCTGGCTTCAGTTGTGGATCTGGTGTGCTGTCTGTGTGGAGTTTGTATGTTCTCCCCGTGTTCTTGTGGGTTTCCTCGGGTGCTCCAGTTTCCTTCCACCGTCCAAAGACGTACTAGTAGTGGCGTCCTGTCCAGAGTGTACCCTGACTTGGGCCCGTAGCTTGCTGGGACAGGCTCTGGCTCTCCTTTGACCCTGATTTGGATGAAGCAGTTAGAAAATGGATGGATGGAAGATTCGTAATTCCTCAGCAGCTATATTGTAACACTCTTGTCTTGTCTGTTTCTGCTCCCCTCCAGGTCATTCTCACAGGAGAAGTATCGGGAAGCAAAGGATCCAGGATTTTCCGCTCAGTGGATTTCGGGAACAAGTTCTCCCGCACAGACGTGCCATTCCTCCCACTGACGCAGATCTCTTACAACCCTTGGAACGCCAGCGTGCTGCTGGTCATCAGCATCAAGGTGAGGGGCAGTGCCATGTGGGGGCGAGCGCAGCAGGCCCAGCGGGGTTCCCTGGCGCCCCGCCTCACCCAGCTGTTCTCGCTTTGCTTTCCAGAATGACCTGTGGCTTTCCGAAGACTTCGGGGAGACCTGGAGGAACGTTCACGGGACCGTCTGCCTGGTGAAATGGTAAAGAGCCCACCGGTCTGGCCCCAGTTTTGAGCCGAGAGCACTGTGCCAGCTGTTGCATCCGCTTTTCATGTTTTTTCCCGAAAGCCGCGAGAAGCAGCCTGGCGGTGTTTTTCCGTTCTGGAATAACCGAGGATGTGGGGACAAGCGGGGAAGTCCTCGCTGAGCAAGTGTGTCTTCACAGCTGCCGCAGTGCGGGAGTGCGGTCTGTCTGACCTTCAGGGATCCGTGAGGTTTCAGAGGACGTTGTAGTTCTCGTGCACCGCAGGGTTCGCCTTCCCTGCTTTTTGAAATGTGCCTACCTGACCGATTTAGACATGTAAATCCTTGGTCACAGTATCAGGAGGTAAAAATCAAATCGTTGATTGTTGAAATTGCCTGGTTTAGCATAATAGATGATGGGGGGGGGGGGAATATTGTTTTTTCTGCCTAGTTGGCAACTTTTGTCGTGTAAAATCTACTTCTGTAATCATAGTGAGTCTGGTTAACTGCAGCTTTGTCCTGGTTCTGCTTCTAAAGTGTTGCACAATGCCATTAGAGAGGTATGGATGAATGTTAAGCGCTGGAGGGCTGTGGCATAACCTCTCTGTGACCTATGTCCCTCTGGTTCCAGGGGTCCAGAGAACAACATCTTCTTCACCACCAGCCCCAACGGATCCTGCTGTGAGTCATGTCGCCACGACAACCGTGAAAGACACCAGGGCCTGCTCACACAGCAGCAGCCTGTCTTCCCTCACATCCTGCCTCCTGTTCGTGATTTATTGTGTTGAATATTGGATGCGCAAGGATAAACTACCTTACAACTTGTCACTGTAACTGCTGCCATCCACTCACAGACCAACTGCCTATTTTGTTTTAAGCTGATTTTATACAAAAGCGAAAGATTTTAAACTTTACAGTTTTCTCTTTTTTTTTTAATGAGACAGACTAAAGATCTGCCGTATGGCCTTTGTATTGCCAGTTGACCGGGGCTCACTGGAGCTGAAGAAGACAACAGATTTCGGGAGGACCTTCAAGACCATCGGCACCAAGATCTACTCGTTCGGCCTGGGGGGCCGCTTTGTCTTCGCTTCGGTCATGACCAGAAAGGTGGGATGACCGCTCCCTCCTTGGGCAGCTCGTTGGGCACACTGTGACCCGGCTCTGTTGGAGTCCTGACACTCTGGTGCCGGATTCAGAGTGCAGATTGCTGTTCTGCTGTGCTTCTGGTGTGGATTTGTGATGCTCTGTGGTGGTACATGTGGGGACAGCGTGCGCAGCTGTGCAGTGCTCCTGCACTTGGGTTGTGTGTGGCGTCGCGGTGTGCGCATTGACAACATGCACAGTTGTGTGGTGCTCTGGCCCCTGCCCCTGCCCTGGCATTGTGGTCAGTATGTGTGAACGCCGACGGGCTGTGTGTGCCGTGCAGGGGACCCTCAGGATGATCCACGTGTCGACGGACTGGGGCGAGACCTGGAACATGGCCCAGCTGCCCCACGTCAGCCACGAGCAGTTCTACTCCATCCTGGCTGCCGGCGACGACATGGTCTTCATGCACGTGGACGAGCCGGGAGGTGAGAGAGGAACTCGGGTGCGAAATTCTCCAGCACTGGCATGAGCGTTTTGCATCCTGGAATGATGGTTATGCAGTGAGAGTAGAGTAACTTGATAAAGAATGGAAATTGGAAGCAATCTTGCCGTTTTCAAAGGGTGTGAAATTTCTGTTTATTTTAGTAGTGACCAGGCACAGAGTTCACCTGCTCTTGAGCAGTATTCTTTCTCTGTCGCTGGTATAAAGCCATATGGAGCAGCTGTGCTTCGAGGGTCAAATAAAAGTCAGGCTGTCTTTTTTTTTTCTGTGGTTGTCTCTGCCGTAAAGGTTAGAGGGGCCTGTGCTGAGCAGCTTCAGTGTTCATGCCGATGAGCTGGAGCAGCGCAGCTCAGTTCTCTGGGGAAAGTTCTGTTGCCTTTGGCAACATGGTTAGGGCTAAATTCAGATCACGCCCCTGTGAGCATTGTGTCCGTAAAATTAAATCAAATTGAGCATGCTCGTGGTTTGCTCACTGGAAGAGCTGCTGGAGGTATTATTTATTTGTTAACAGCCTCTAAACTAAGAACTAGGGAACTGGAATTGAAATGAAGTCTACATATATCATCAAACCACGGCAAGCCAGACACGAGACCTATCAGGTTTCCGTCTCTGTGATTTGAGGCTACCAGTATCCTGGGTTTACTCAAAAGTGTTAAATTGGCTTTGGCTAAGTTTTGTGCCTTCCCCATAAGGTAAAAATACTCCAAAGAGCATGAATTTGGGAGAGCAGGTCACATTTAAAGCGACTGAGTTCACTGAACATTCAGACACTTGAGCTAGAGTACAAATGACGCTTTTTCATTTTCATTTTTGACCTGTGCTCCCACCCCCACCTATCCTGATGCTCGCAGACACGGGCGTCGGCACCGTCTTCGTCTCCGATGACCGCGGCACCATCTACTCCAAGTCCCTGGAGCGCCACCTCTACACCACCACAGGGGGCGACACGGACTTCACCAACGTCACCTCGCTGAGGGGGGTCTACATGACCAGCGTCCTGGCCAAGGGTAGGCGGCAGGGCTCCGCAGAGGGAGCAGAGAATACCTTACTGCTTTTCGAACCCATGCCAGGAGGAGCCTGGTGATCTATAGGTTTTGTTCGTCACTGCACGCTTTTATATGTTATTTCTAACACTGTTGTAACATGTTCCTAAAGCTGGAAATTGGCAGCATTTTAAGCGTTAAATATATTGAAAGCCTCCTGGTGCATGATGAGGTATGCTTGGGAATAAAACCTGAAGGCTCTGGGCTCCAGACGGCAGACATGAAGGTTAGTGTGAGGGACCAAACATGCGAGGTATACAGGAAATGAGGTGTATGTGAGGTAGGGTACTCCCAGTGCAGAAGAAAAGGGCAGAAAATGTCTCCAGGTTCCCCCCTGTTTGACAAGAGGATCATCAATTACTCTTTATTCTGCCCTGGAGTGCTGGTAGCAGCCCGTGCCTCCACCCCTGACCGCGTGTGCGTCCCTGTTGTGTTTCAGACGGCTCGGTGCAGACGGTCATCTCCTTCGACCAGGGCGGGGAGTGGAAACCCCTCCAGAAACCGGCGAACAGCGAGTGCGATTCCACCGCCAAGAACCGAGAGATGGTAAGGGCCCCGGGTGACCTGTCCCCAGCTCACGGCAGAGGGAGGAGGGGCAGGGGGGCGGTCCTGATGTACTCCTGGGCCTGGAATGAAGGAGCAGACTTCTGGATTGACGCGACTGGCTTAAAGCACCTCGCTCTTGTGTTCTGCTGTCTTTTTCAGTTGAGGAGTTAGTTCTGATTTAATCTGTAAGACCTACAGGGCTGTGTCTTTCCAGGCCTTTGGTGGTAGTAGCACTGGCTTAGTGTTCTCGTTGAAAGTCAGTAGTTGAGTTGATTGGGTATTTTTATTTGAAGTTATTTATACCTGTGCCCTTTCTCTATATGACTGATTTTCCTAAGAAACCGTGGAGGTAAAGCCCAACCCCTCAGATCCCAGGTCAGGAATGCAGTGCGATGCAGCCAGAGCTTGACGGGTTTACTCGTGTGTTTTTCTGTCTACAGTGCAGCCTTCACATCCATGCCTCCTACAGCATCTCTCAGAAGCTGAACGTTCCCATGCTGCCTCTGTCGGAGCCCAACGCCGTGGGGCTGATCATCGCACATGGTACCTGCCGCTGTTCCCCTGCCCCCGGCTCTAGCTGGGCACCCTTTGTCCAGCTGTAGTTGCGTTCAAGGCAGCTTGCTTTCTCTTGGGTCTCCAAGGGACTCGGTCTTCTGCTTCGTGTCTTTATTAGTTTATTGGTTCAATTAGATCCAGAATTAATGTTTGACTAATTGATTTATGGTTTAATATGGAGCCTTATTTTTGCCTGCTAGTAATGGAACTGGAGTTGTTGTACATTAGTGTGCACTGCTGCGACTGTCGTTCTGCACGCGGCTCTGTCACGGCCGCTCACCCCCTCTCTCGCCCCTCCAGGGAGCGTTGGGGATGCCATCTCGGTGATGAGCCCTGACGTGTATGTGTCCGACGACGGGGGTTACTCTTGGATCCGCGCGCTGAACGGGCCCCACCACTACGCCATCCTGGACTCGGGGGGCTTGCTGGTGGCTGTCGAGCACACGAGCCAGCCCATCAACACGATAAAGTGAGTCTGGTTTGCTAACTGCCCAGACGGGCTCTGATGCCATCAGCATCGCCGACGTTGCTGCTGGCACTGATACTGGTACTGTAATAGGTGCCTCCACATGTCGCCTGTTTCAGTGCCTGGGCAAGGGTGGGCAGGGGTGGGCAAGATGGGTAAGAAACTGCGGCACTGCCTGCTTGGCCTTCTTTATTTTGGTTTCTGTGTTCTGGTGTACCTAGATACTGTAAGTGCGGTCAGCAGAGCATCCCCTTTATCTGTGTGTGACTCTGATTCCAGTAACAGTGTGGTACTTTCTTCCTTGTCACGGGTGTGTGCTGTTGAACGAGATCTGACGGGGAAGACCTTGAAACTGCAGTGTGACGAGGGGTCGCTCTACGAGAGGACTGATACGTTTCTCGTTTCGTCCCATGTGTGTGTGTGTTCACGCTGCAGGTTTTCCACAGACGAGGGCCAGTGCTGGCACAACTACACCTTCACCAACTCCTCGCTCTACTTCACTGGCCTGGCGTCCGAGCCGGGGGCGCGCTCTATGAACGTCAGCATCTGGGGCTACCGGGAGTCACTGCTGAGCCAGTACTGGGTCTCCATCACCATCGACTTCAACGATCTGCTGACACGGGACTGTGAGTCTTCCGGGCCCAGGGGTGGGGTTAGAGGGAGAAAGAAGTTGACACTAAATAGGGGGTTTTCAGTTCTGAGATTTTGGGGATCCCAGAATCCGATCCAGAGGAGTTTTGCTCCATCCAGCACCTGGTTGTTGGATCTGAATGTCTTATAACTGCGTGATTCACAAGCAGTGTCTTGGCCACTTGGAGGATGGCTAACTTGGCTGTATTCCTCTTATTCTTTGATTATTTTTCCAAAAAAAAAGTTTTTCTTTTTACTTTGTACGCACGAACGTGTGGCCAGACTTTGACGTTCTCGTCTGTCCGCCCCTGCAGGTGGCGAGAAAGATTACGTGGAGTGGCTCGCGCACTCGGACGACCTCAGCGACCCCAACGATGGCTGCATGCTGGGCTACAAGGAGAAGTTCCTGCGGCTCCGCAAGGACTCTGTGTGCTGGAATGGCCGCGACTATGTCATCAACAAGCAGCCCACCCCCTGTCCCTGCACGCTGGACGACTTCCAGTGGTACGAGCCCACTTTCTGACTAGGCACTCTGGGCAAACGTACCCTCTGCTTTGAATTCACTGGCAACCAGCAGAAAATGAGGACCACAGAATGGGGCAGCACTCTTGCTGCCCTAATAATGCCCTGATCAGTCCCCCCAGCTCAGCTGTGTGAGGGTGTGAGGGTGTGGAGTTCTCAGCAGATTTGTGGGCATTATGGCTGGCACCGACACAAATGGGTGTCGGGTCAGGTGCCAGTGAAGACAAGTTTGTGCTAAACACCTTGCTAACTGAGTGTCTGGCTGATTTCCTGCAGTGACTTCGGATACTACCGTCCAGAGAACAGCTCCGAGTGCCTGGAGGAGCCAGACCTCAAGGGCCAGGTGCTGGAGTTCTGCCTGCATGGGAAACAGGAGCAGCTTCAGACAAGCGGGTAAAAATGCACACCCTACTCGCTCAGCCTGTAGCATGTGTAACGCCCTTATCGGCCTCTCTAGCTTAGCCTGTAGCGTGCGTGTGTGTGCGTGTGGGCGTAATGCCCTAATCAGCCCCCAGAGATCATCAATGAGAGTAGTGGATGGACACTGTTGAGAGTTGGACATGACCTGCTGGTGGCTGTGTTCCAGTGGCCTGGGCAGGTGTTGAATGGCCAATCTCAGCATAGTCCTTTAGGATTCCAGAAAGCAGGACAGCTGTGGAACCTCTCCCCTTTGTTGTCCTAGATACCGGAAGATCCCTGGGGACAAGTGTGAAGGTGGGACTCTGCCCCAGAGGAAGGTGATAGACCTCAGCAAGAACTGCGTCAGTAATCTTCTGGGGCCGGAGCAGCTGGTGAGCACTGTGCGCCAAAGCAAGGGCCGTAGCGCAGCCTGCCTTAACGTTGGGATTGAGGGACTGTGGGCTCTGTGCACAGTGGAGCTGTCAGCTACATTGGGAAACAGCACTATACTGCCCAACAGTGGACCATGTTCCTGCCAGTTTCGGTCCCAGAGCTTGTCCTCGGGTGGATCCTGTAAACCATGTTATTTTTACAGTGGTAACACCTGCAACATTCCCAGCACTCTCCCAGCCCTGTCGCTGTTCTGTGTTTGGTGGAGAGAGTTGTGGAGTTAAGAGTGTGCGTGTTGATTTGGGAGAAGAGGGGCCTGTTATTTCTACTGTGACGTTTCGACTACTTTTTCCTCCGTGCATTCACTTATCTTCCGCTTGTTCTCTCTCCGTCCCAGACAGCAGCTCCGTCCTTCAGCTCGGCGCCCATAGTGGCCGCAGTCATCGCCATCCTGCTGGTCAGTGTGGTGGCAGGGGTGCTGTTCATCAAGAAATACGTCTGTGGTGGGAGGTGAGTGTTGCGCTGGCGGTGGGGGGGGCGTGCTGTGCCATGTCATACCTTGCTGCCGTTTATGCATCTCGCCTCCTTGTCTGCTCCAGGAGGATGCCGATGCTGGCAAGGGTTCGAGTCTTTTGGAGCAGCCTAGATAATTCTCAAGAGGAATCATGTGTTTTCTGTTTCCCACGATACAGAGAGTGTTTGTCCTCATAGAAACGCTGACGCGTTTGTCTCGTCCTGTGGTGTCAAACCCCTTTGCTGCAACACCAGGCGAGCTCCTCTAGCTCTCGAGCAGTTTCTCTTTACCATTAACCCCTTCTTCACTGGGGGGTGAAAACTCAAGTGTGTTCTCGGGTTCACCTTCAGCTTCATTTAACTAGATGGACTTTGAGAGATTAGATTAGATTAGGCACAGTACAAAGAAAGGGTTAAGATTGACTTTAAGCTATGTCTGTCCTTTATTTTATAGAATCCCTCCTCTGTACAGGTGATACCCTAATTTAGATCTGATTGTTGTAGCCATAATGTAACATGCAGGAGAAATCAGATTTATTGGTCTATAATTACTTGTTTAGTTTAGGTATTCTTTTTATGGATGGGCACTACATCAGGAGTCTCCCAGTCTTTTATTATCCTTGTCATCCTTTGCAATTTGTGCAAAGCAGGGCCTTTCATCTTGCATCTTGCAACACCTGCAAGGTGTTAGATGGAGAAGCCTGGTGTGTCCAGGCTGTGCTCACGTGTGATCTGGGCTGTGCTCGGCAGGTTCCTGGTGCACAGATACTCCATCCTGCGGCAGCATGCTGAGGCCAATGGCATTGAAGGTGTGGACGAGCTGGACGCCCACGTGGCCGAGACGGGCAAGAGGGACTATCACGACGACTCAGATGAGGTATGGTGTTTGGCAGCTCCCCCACATTTTCACTGTATGAAAAGAAAAATAATTGAACTGATGGGTTGTTTGTTGTTTTGTTTTTTTGCAGGACCTACTAGAGTAAAGAGTGGAGGGGGGCCCTGAGGCCACTGTAGTGGACAGCTAAGCCCTGCCTCAGCTCACTATCTGTCTGACTGTCTGTCTCTGAGCCTGACCGGGAAGTCCTTCTGCTCCAGTAGACCAAAGACCCCCTTCTTCCCCCCCCACCCTTGTCTCCAGATACAGCCACACGGCGTTCCCGAACACAGTCGCACAGTCAGGAGGCTCAGCAGGTGGTGTGGGATCTCCGTTTAGTATACAGTATAAAAGGAAAGTTTGTTTTATTTGCTTGCAGCTTTCCATTTCTTTGTTTGCTTTTCCTGCTATTACCTTGGACTCTGTGACAATGGGGGAGGGATGCTGCTGCAGGTCAAGGACCCAGGAGGGACAGACAGATGGACGGACATGTCTCTCCTCTGGAGAGGCATGAAGGCTGGCCCTGCTGGGACTGGCAGCGGTGTGCTTGCAGGGAGACGACCCCCTGCTCGGGTGAATCAAACAGCTTCTTGGGGGATCCATTGTGGTGAGGCTAGATAATTGTAGCTTTCCTGTTATGCTACAGTTTTTTTTCTCTGCATCAAAACAGACATGACGGAGGGTAAATGAACCCTCATAAGCAACCTCTGGGGTGAGCATTCACCCCCACACCTGAGAAATCACATGCTTTCACCACCTTAGTAGATAACTTTTGGGGTACTGATTTTGTGTAATTTTCTGCAGTGCCAGGAATGTGAATCCACGTTCCGCATCGTTTCTTAAAGGAGTAATAAAATGCATTATGATAAATGGGTTGTTTTAGCTCACCCCATGGATAAATTGTTGCTGTGAAGAGCCACATTTTGAATGCATTTAAAAATATAGTCACAAATTGAGTTTTTGAAAACCGAAATCTCTTACTCATTTTATTTCTTTTTAATTTGTCCGTATGCACTAGGTATTACTTTACTCCACAATACTTTATTAACGCTTGTCAAGGTATTATCCTGAAGAAGACTCGTGAGATGTCGACAAGTGTTAATAAATAGGTTTGGAGTAGAATGTGTGCCCAGTTGACTTTGTACTTTGACCGATTTTTACTGGACAAGATCTCAGTACCTTCTGAGTGTGCACTTTTTATCTTTTTTTAAGTATTGTCTCATGCGGTACGGATCCCATCTTTGTCATCTTTCAGGCGACGTCATAAGTGGGCAATAATAAAGCGAAGCCTGGCGTGAGTGTCGAAAGAAAGATTCGTATTGGTGAAAACACTGCTACTGCAGTATCGGGGTACACTCGAGCGCAGGGTAGGCTCTAGGCTGAAGGTTAGGGGGTTTAAGGCTTAATTCTCAGATGTATGGAGATACATAGCTACGCTCCCAAAGGTGACCTTACATGCCAGAGTAATGTGGAGTTGGTAGAAACAGTCTTAAGCAATAAAAATTGTAAAGGATATATATATATAGTGGTGCGTGTGTGGACCGTTCAGTCCAGCAGCACTCTTAGTTCATGTTGTGTGTGTTTGATGTGTAATAAATCGGCCGGGTTTGACGCTGGTGGTAGTGCTAACTGGAGCCATATCACTGACTGTCCCTCATTGATGTAGCCAGAAGCTCAGATGCTGCACCTGGAGACCAGGACAGTTAAAGTAAAAAGCTGGGACCACACAGACAGTGGGAGAACAGGTGCTTGCAGCCATGTCATGTCAGAGACATGCCGCAGGGAAACTGGACAATGATGTTGGTGGGATGGTGGAGAGGCATATTTTAATACAGCTTTGTCTTTCTTTTGTCACATCTGTTCTACACCCCTCATAAGGATTTTGTGATGGCAGAATGTTGTAGCATGATGAAGCATTTCCCAGTCTTGTTCCTTGAGTGGACCTGTCTCTCCTGGTTTTGCTCCAACTGAGCTTTGTTAGGGTAGCTCTTGAATCAGTCTGTTGATTTAATTATGGGTATACGTTTAACTGATCAGGAGCTCAGTTGGATTGCAAACCAGAAGATAAAGCGGTATCCAGGACAAGGGGGGAAATGCTAGCCTAATGTTTCTGGGAGGACAATAACATACAGTAACTGTAGCCCTGACTGTATATTCTAAAAATATTTGTCCTAGTTTGGCTGTTAAGAGAACTCCTGCTTTGAGAAACGACGCAGAGAGAGTGGCTAGCTGTAGTGCCATCCAACAGAATGTTACACTAAAAGGGCCTGTGTGAGAACAACTGGTACTGCACTGTCACTGCGTTGTACTCTATTAACTGCTCATCACTGCCTGGGAAGAACAACTTCCTGTTTGGCACACGTATGAACAGGGGACATACATAGAAGCTTGCTGTTGTGCTTCTGGGAAGACTGTCGACACAGCAGACAACTCTTCTTGACTTATTTCCATTCTTATTTCTGTCACATGGGTGAGGCTGAGCACATGCGTGGTAGGTGAAATTTCTAGTCAGATTTGTAGCACTGACGGGAACCCTTTTTGCCAGAGGATTGTTGCAGGCGGGAGGTTTAAGCTATTGCACTTAGTATATGTTAATCACTTAAAAGCGTCTAAAGAAACTGTTGGACGATATAAATATGACAAACATACCTTGCCTTTTTTATTGGAGTATGGTTATAGTACATGCACATTTATATAATAGTTATGACTGTAGTAGTTATAAATATGTATTACACATACTACTTGGGCCAAAAACACTCAGCCTATTGTCAAAACTTCCAACTGAGGTACTTAAGGGTGCAGAAAGGATTTCATTGTATGCAAATCATGTTTTAATAATGACCATAACGATTCAAATTACTGGTGGAAGGGAACGTGATTTTCATAAGTTAACAAACCTGGAACACGAGGATATATGGAGTAGTTTCATAATCCGATTTTTTTTCCTCTTCTGTGGTTGTGTGTGAAGCACTAATAAAAACCTGTAATGACCTGAAACTACCAACAGACAGAAATGACAGAATGTTTGGTATGCTGTTCCCTTGCAGTAGGGGGTGCTGTCAGTTCTGTTCAAGTCCTCTAGGGCAGTGGTTTTCAAAGTGTGGTTTGCGGACCACCAGTGGTCTGGGAGTGTGCGCCAGGTGGTCCACGGGCTGACCTAATCATCTTTCTTAAAAAGCAAGTCTATGCTGTTTAAGTCAGAGGAAAGAATATTGTAGTGCTCGCTACGAAGGGGCTCCCCTAGGAGCACTGTTAAGAACTGCTAGCTGTAAAAAGTGGAAAGAGGGACTTGTGTGTTGGTTCTAGGTATCAGGGTTTCACCAGCCGTTAAGGGGACTGTGTGTGTCAGTAATGGGGCGAGCACCAACCTAGTCATAGGCTTGGCTGGCTTGAGGGTCTGCCGAAAGGGCAAAGTTTCCATTCATTCTCCTTGGCTGTACCCTTCTGTTGCCTTTGTGTTTTAACGAAGCTTGAGTTATGGCGGACTACCTCGCCTCTTCATTCTCCCCATCGGCGCCTATCGCTTCAGTGTTTGTGTTTTATGCACCACGAATGAAATGAGGTCACACATTGAAAACAAGACAGTCAGTTTGTTGGTGACATCCTTGTCGCCGTGCAGCAGTCTATTGTCGTTAGTGATGCACTGGTCAATTTAAAATGCTAAAAGTACTGCCCTGAAGCCGGTCCGAACCTGCTCCGTTAGAAATTACACTGAACGATATTCAAACATTCATTTGATCAACATTTATTGAAACAGCATATCCAGATTCCTCGTTTTAAACAGACTAACGTAGCCTAGTCTTGTGACTGTCGTTTGTGTAAAGTGCTTCACAATCGATGCAGATAACGTAACCTGTGCTTTTTTCCCGTTGTGCTGACTAGCTCGAAAAAACGTCTCCCACCTGGCTCTTTTGTCGCTCTCTCTTCTTTATTTTTATCTCGCTGTTCTGGAGTTGTGTCCTGATCTGCTCTAACAAGGTTGCCATTATATTTTTTTCTTTGTAATACCTTGTGTTCTGTTTGCTTACGTTTTCTCCCAATTTGCCTTGTGATGCAACATATTGGGGCTTAAAAATGGTAAACCGTCAGTTTTAAACCTTAAAATCACTTTAATTTAAGATACAAATGATCGGTTTTCTGCAATATTTTGCTTTTGGTCATATATCAACCCACACCCGCCCAACCCAATCTAAAATATTTTTTTTGAACCCGAGTCAACCCGCACATCACTAGTTGTCATGATTGCGTGGTTACGCTGTTAACGTTTTGATATGTGAGTGTGGTTTGACCGTTGCACTTATTATTGTTCGTACCGTTTTGTTCTTTGAGTTTGAAAGTTCAAAGTGTAATTTAAAGAAGCAGTCAAAGCAGAAGGGTTATTATGGATCACTGGCTCAAATCTGGGATTCTGAAACGCAAATATAGCGACAATAGCGACAGCGCAAGTGCGAGTAAGATGCAGAATAGAAGTGAAAATGCGAGTGAGGTAATGTGTGAACCATACCAGCGGTGCTGTAATTCTAATTCCAACAGCTTGATAAATGTGATGTGCAAGGAAGCAGAAGGGGTGCTTGATGTGATGTCTTCGTCTGCTTCTGGACATGAGACTAGAATCTGATTGCTCAACAAAAGCAGCTCCATTCTTCATGTTAACCTTTTAAGTAATAAAAAGGTTTGCAAAATAGGCAGCTTTGATGGTAAAAATATTGGTACTTTTCATCAAATTTAATTCAATATTAGTTGTTTTTAGTACATTAATAGGTGATGATTTATACAGGGGAAGAAGTGGACGTAGGTTTAGGCGGTCCTATGCATTTCCTGTGACCTGGTGTAAGTGGTCTGCGGACCATAGAACTTTGAGAACCACTGCTCTAGGGGATCATGGGTGTGGACTTCTGCCAGCTGCCATGCTGAGGTACTGTGGTTCTAAGAGCCTTCCCTGGTAGAGCGATGGGCACAACAACGGATGCCATCCGGACACAAATACACTACATCTCAGACCTCTCGCATCCAAGTCTTAAGTTCCAAACAAGCTTCCTTTGAGAGCAAGCAGGCTTTTTAAAAGACTCAGCATTTTGATTACATTCTCTAGCTTTTGTAACTGGGTCTCATGGTGTTTCATGCTGTTTTTTTTTTCTTTTCACTTTCTGTGCTTGTTATGTCTGAACGGCTGGAGGATGATCTCGAACCCAAGTTAACCAGGAGGTGGAACGTGTGTTTTTGTTATGACTGCTGCTTTCCAGACAGTCCTACCCTCCCCACACATGCCTTGGGGGCTGGGAGTCCTCAGCCTTTGTAGATCACAGCCTCCTGTGAGCCTGGGTTGCGTTTCAACGTCTGTCAAACCCTTTGTGGTCTGGACACACCTTCTGCAGCCTCGCGTGCATGAAAGTAATGTTTCTTTTGTGGCCAAACGGGCAGAAGGGGCTTAAGGCTGCCTGCTCAAACCCCACCAGCCCACGAAGCCAGGCAGGCAGCCCCAGGGAATGCAGGCTCGTGTACCCACTGAAGACTCAGAGAGGCAGGATGGCGCGGTGTCCCTTACACTATTATGGCATCGGCTCAGCCTGTCAGCGTGTGAATGTCCTTCATTTTGTTTTCTTTAGCTCACCTTGCAAAAGTGCCTGTGTGAAAAATACCTGTGTCCTGTAGACCATGAAAACAGTTAAAACTGGTTTAGTAATGACTTAAAGAACATGAAAACTGACACAATTACCTAGTATACCCTAACAGTTGATCTGTGGCTTATTTGATTTGTTCCAAACTGACCTTTTTTGGGACAAAAACTGATTTCATATTTCCGTGGACTTGGATATTTTTTTGCCTCTGTGTGCTCTTCTGTAGTACTGGAGTTGAAAAGGCATGTTTGATTGAAGAAGGCATCTCCAAGGTCTTGTTGTGGCTCTGAAAGAATCCCTCGGTGGGGAAAGATGCACCCAGCTCCTGTCCCCAAAGGCCACAGTCCAGCAGCATTGTGTTCAACCTGCCCAAATGATGAGCTTCAATGGGTAAATAGGATTTGGGAGGGCGGGGGGAACAAAAACCGGTAATGGGCAGCCCTAGACTACTACGAAAGAAATACCAAGTACCCAGAATCTCGGGGGTGGAGGAACAGGGAAGATCATGACCGCCTTGCAGGAAGCGAGGTGGAAGGTTCTGCACCAAGCTCCTCATCGATATGGCTGCAAAGCTGGCGTCTTTGTCCCTTGCTTGCTTCCGATTACTTAGTTCCTGGAACTTGCATAGGCGTGCAGATCTGGTTCAGTCTGACACACAGCCCTCCTTTGGGAACAACGCTGCTTTCAGCAAACCTCACATGCTGCTTCTCACACCCTCCACAACGGTGATCTAAGTAACGTGTTCCACACTTCAGATGTAGAGGACATACACACTTTGGGAGGTTTCAGAGAAGGGGGAATTATTAATAAATCATTTTGTTTCCTGGAGTCTGTTGAGAGTAAAGATAATTCATTTTTGAATAATTATACCAGAGGTGCACAGCTCCTGTGCTGACATGGGATGGGGTCTGTAGGTGTTTGTACAAACTCTTCAGTGATCTCAATGATTTCCTGTTAACGTTAACTTGAACTGATCCCATAGTAGTTCAGCTGTTGATGATTTTTTGTAGAGACTTGGAAAACCTGCTGGATTCCATCCCTCAAGTACTGGAGTTGTTCATCTTTGCATTATTACTTCTTCCTCATTCATGGCTGACGGAGGGTGGATGAGAATGGAATTTCAAGATGTTTGGGTTGGGTTTCTGATAAAAGTGCCAGCTATGGAAAAGCTGTAATGAAGACAGGAAACTTTGTTTTCCATTCTTTCTCTGTAATTGTGTGTAGATAGGGTTCAATGTGGTGGCTACATAAAATGACTGTTCTACCTTTGGACTGGCTGTTTATTTCTGTATATTTAAAAAAAAAATCTGAAAATGTTTGGTTTACAAAAAACATTACTGGTACTTTTCTTTGCAAAGCAGGTTTTTTCTTTTCAAATTGACAATAAAAACAAAAGTGATTATGCCTCTGCTTTTTATTGAAAAAAAAAACATTCCAAAACACACAGGCTCATTTGTAGCTATTTTAATGCGGAACAGTGGCTCTGTGGCTGGAATGTTGCCGGTTTGTATCCTACGTCCGGTAGAGGAATCCTACTCCGTTGGGCCCCTGAGCAAGGCCCTTAACCGCAACTGCTGCAGGGGTGCCGTAGAAAGGGCTGACCCTGCGCTCTGACCCCAAGCTTCTCTCCCTGTCTATGTGTCTTATGAGGAGCTAGTTGGGGTATGTGAAAAAAGACATTCCTAATTACAAGAAATTGTACTTATCTTAATGGATGGATGTCACTCAGTCATCTATGCTTTCCCATTCCTGGACTTATCAGTCTCCAGTGAAGGCATTCCAACTCGGTGCTCAGCCAGTCAGGCCTTGGAGAACAACCATCTGGCAGGCCTGTGCCAGTCCTGGCTCTGAAAGGTCAGTTTTATTAGATCTCCTTTAATGTACCAGCACCTGAAGAACTGGGAGAAGCAGTAAAAGTGGCCACTAAGGGACAGAAACAAAGCCAACATCTGAATTCCCCTGCATTACAAGGAAATTAACCCTCTCATCGCCTACAGCCCTGAATCAGTAGAAAATTTAGAGCAGGGGAAGACAGCCCATCCCTCCTGTTATTTTTTTTTTCATCTGGCTCATCCTTAACTACAGAGGAGATTTTCAACACTTGGGTCAACTGATGCTCAATTTAGTGACTGACGTTGGAAAAGCTCACAGGCTGGTAACAGCAAACACAAAAACATGTCAAGGTTTCCTCGCCCTTGATTCAGAGCAGCCAGGGAAAGCAGGGGCTGCTGGTTACCCACAGTCTGCCAGTTACACAGACACGGGGCTCGAATTCATCAGCAAGAAGCATTTCACTAATGAGGGAAACAAGTATGAGCTAAACTTTAAAGGCAAAGTTTGAAATATCTAACTCTAAATCGGGCAGGTATCGTCACATAGTGATAACTCGGTGGGGGAGGAATTTGCTCAAAACTGACATTTTTGACTGTAATCCTACAGTGTAGTGTGCTGCTAAAAATAACCATCACCCAGCCCCCTCTCCCCACACGAGCCCCGCCGTCTAGATGTATTTCTTCCTGTCCTGGACGTACACCAGTCCGCCGAGGTGCTGTCTTATGCTGTGGATCTGGGAGGCACACCACACTCAGCAGCCCACAGATGAGCTGGGTACTTCTTCAGGCTGTGTTTAGCAGGACAGTGGCAGTCTCATCTTCTGCCCCAAAGCGGAGAACAGAGCACTCATATTCTGTACAGGAAGTTACCTTCACCATCATAGAACTCGCTCCCAACTTGAACCACCTCCGGCGGTTTAGGGGAATGGTTTTCTAAGAGCTTTTCCAGCTCCTCGTCTGCCAGGACCCTCACACCCTCCTCCTCTTCTGGGGTGAAGTCCTGGCTGCTCTCGGAGAGCTTGCCCGGAGGTGGGGGGTCCTGAGTGGCTGGGACGCCCAGCCGGGTTGTGCCATGAGGAACCAGAGTTCCTCTGGGAGAGGCCAAGAGGACCGCTGTTGCTTCCTGTCCTACAGCCAAACTGGAGCCGCCTCCCTCGGCCTGCACCTCTCCCACCCCTGGGGGCAACATGGCTGCTGCCGTGGCTGGCACCTGGGCCAGCCTTGCATCTTGCTTGGCGCTGCCCAGGAGAGACTGGCATCCCGTTCTGGCAAAGACCCTGGCATCTTGCTTCTGCTGCCTCTCTGGCGGAGGGATGAACTTACTCCTCAGCACCCTATGGATGACATCGGAACTGACACCAAACCCCTCGGCCAGCCGGCCCACCGTCCACTCATCAGGAGCGTCACGGTTCAGGTACCTGCGAGGAAACAGGGAGCTGAAACAGACCTGCTGCCAAATCTGTAGAGGGCTAGGATTCCAGGTGAGACAAGACAAGCTGCTGCTAAGCTCAGACACCAGTGGCTGTGATCATGGTGAAGAAGGCCACAGAAATTGCACTTCACAAATATATTTACATATGGACATGGGTGAAAAACTAGGAAGTTATTCAGCCCATCCTTCACGCAGTCATTAGTAGCTATATGATCTGAGGATATCATTCTGCCATTTCCAGAAAGACGCAGCACTTTCAACTTCAAAGACATGGCAGAGCTGGCTTGTTTGAGGCATCGACTCGTGTCCTTTTAAGACTAAATAATTACAGTCTTCAGTTTGTTTTAACAGCTAAACAAGATACTGTGAGTTCATTACCTTAGAAACTGAAACTCTTATCGCATTCAGAAATGTTAATCTACCTACCGCCCTCCATGGGAAGAGCTGACTTGTTTTTAGGTTTGGAAGTCACGCTCGTTAGGCTACGGCAGACATGCAGGGAGTCTGCAGTGACAATTAGAACCTTAACAAGCCAATGTCACTTTAGACTTTTTCAACACATCATGCTGCTATCTGCTGGATCTTAATTATCCAAAACAAAATCTTATTTCATATTTGAGTATATATTTTCTGCAATACATTTTATTGTACATGATTATACAGGCATTTCTATTGTTGTCCTGAATGTATATCTATTGTTTGTGTCTGAAAATAGGAGGCACAATTGCAGTTTCTAAGGTATCTTGTTTTAGGTGTCAGCAAAAAATGAAGATCGTAATTATTTTCTCTTAAAAGGACACATGCTGCCGTTGTGCAACAATGCACCCATTTTAAATTTAAAACTCGTTTTTAAGTAGGAATTAATATTTAATTTAAATTTATTTTGGTTGTAACACAAATGCCGTAAATCTCGAGGATCCTTGTCTCTGATCGGCCTAGACGGTGGAAAATCGGATCATTAGTTACGGCAGTGTTTTCCTCCTGCCTTCCCTTCCTGCTGAGAAACGTGGCAGGGGGCTGCGGCAGACGCCTGCAGGGATCTGGCTGCCGGCAGTCTGCTGAGGGTCCTGTGCACATGCCCACTGGAGCCCACTCACCTGATCTGCTCCATGGCGTCCCAGGTCAGCCTCCTCTCTGGGGGGCCAGGTGGGGAGAACTGCTTCGCCAGCCTGCAGAGCTTCATCGCCTTCCGTTTCCTCCGTTCGGCACTGCAGGAGACAGGAGTGTAAGTGCCTCCGGGATCCCTCCAAGTTTTACAGATGAATGTTGGAGACTGTGGAGCAGTACTGGGAACACACAGACAGAGGCCAGGACTCCACAGAGCAGCAGCCTGTTTAATCAACCAGCAGCCATATCACCCTGCAACCCACAACTGGCAGCCCAATGAGGCTCAGCAGGTGTGATCCTAGCCAGTACCTGGATGGGAGACCTCCTGGGAAAAACTAAGGTTGCCACTGGTAGAGGTGTTACTGGGGCCAGTAGGGGGCGCTCACCCTGTGGTCTGTGTGGGGTCACTATACTGTAAAAAGAGCACTATCCTTCAGATAAGAGGTCCTGATTCTCTGTGGTTGTGTTTCACAAAAAGAGTGATAGTGTTACCCAGGCATCCTGCCCAGATTTCCTATTGGCCTTTACCAATCCTGGCTTCCTAATAATCCCCATCTATGAACTGGCTTCATCACTCTGTTCTCCTCCCCACTGATAGCTGGTGTGTGGTGAGCATTCTGGCGCACTATGGCTGCTGTCACATCATCCAGGTGGGGCTGCACATTGGTGGTGGAGGGGATGCCCCATTACCTGTAAAGCGCTTTGAGTGGAGTATCCAGAAAAGTGCTATATAAGTTTAATGAATTATCATTATTATGAATTGTCTTTGTCACTACTGACAATGCCATCAGGGACACAAAGAAAACTCAGTCACTGCTGCTGCAGGCAGCCAGGAAGATGCCTCTTAAAGGACAAGTAGGGAAACTTTCCTTCCTTCATTCAGACATACGATCAACCAGATATGACGAATTGCAACATCAGAACATCCATCCATTTTCTGCCTGCTTCACCCAATCAAGTATCACGGGGAAGCCGGAGCCACTACATTGCAGGGCACACACAAACACACACCCTCACACCAGAGCCAATCTTCCCAGAAGCCACTTCACCTTCCAGTATGTCTCAGGACTGTGGGAGGAAACCAGGGCCCCCAGAGGAAACCCACAATAACATGGGGAGAACAAACGAACACTATGCAAATAGCACCCCAGGAATTGAGCCAGGGCCCCAGCGCTGCAAGACAACACTGCTCACCTCTGTGCAAGGCCGTGCAGAATGACTAACAGAATTACAACCGGTAAGGTTGCCAACGAGAGGAGGCTGTCTGGTCCGTGGCGCATGGGTGCGAAGGGGAAACAAGAGTGTGCCCTCTCACCTGACCACTTCTCCCGCCAAATCCTCCAGGTCCTCTGGGCCGTCCTCCAGGAACAGATCCCGGTCCCTTCTCCTCCGGTCAGGATTTGGGACCGGTTCCGCCCCCGACACCCTGCCGGCCCACGACCGCTCCTGCCGGCTGGACTGCCCGAGACCAGGGGCCGGTTCTGGAAACCCGAAGGCTGGTGGGGCCCGTTTCAGCAGGACAGAGGCCCGGCCAGGCCTGCTGAGCCCCGTCAGGGAGGACACAGCCCTGAGAAACATGACGCCGCTGGACAGCTCCTGAAGTTACCAGCTTTATCGGAGAAAATGGTGCGACATTTCCCTTTAATTAAAACCCGCTGAAATTTTCCATTTAAAATGTTTTTACACAGAAATTAGGATTTTTATTATTTAGGTTCTGAAAGTTCTTTATTCGTTATGGTTATAAAACGTTTTTCACCGTGGTGTTTTCAGCAGCCTCTTTAGTCAAACATTGGATTACGATGTTTTACAAAGAACACGACAGAAGTAGTAGGTAGGTCCCTTTTCTGGCCATTAAGGCCCATGGGCCTAACTCATAGACTCGTTTGGAAAGCAAGCCGAGTGGACCTGGGAGCCGTCTGGAAGACAGAAATAGTGTTCCCTAAAATTAACGATCTACAAACTAGTTAACGTGCCACCGACAAACAAATCCTCATTGCAAAGCAGCGCTGATCTCGCAAACATTTGTGTCATTGTAATATACTCTCTCCTCTTCGTTCATTTTGTTTAAACATGGAAATCGTGCGTGTCCTCTGAGTAACTGGGTTGACCAAAATGTCATTTCTTCCGAAACGGAGTTGATTACAGACACATCTTCTTCAACAACAGTACCTGCTAGGATATCAGGGAGATCATAGGGTTTTCACAATTTTTCGCTGACCAAAAATATAAACCTTAAATGTCTATTTTTACACCAATGCTAAAGAAGTTTTAAGTCGGGAAGCAAAACTCATTTCGACAGCACCGCAGCAACAATACTCTGATATGTGTGTACTTATGTGTGACATTACAGAGCGAAAGCAGCTGTAACCAAAGCAATTTTTTTATTTTGCGTTATAAAGGGCCTATACCAGGTTTTTATAAATACATACCATCTACGCAGTTGGTAAACATAAGAAAAGACGCCAAACGCACGTTTTCATCAGGAACGACGGTTGATTAATCCAGCCTTCACGGATAAATCTACCATTTACCCTGTGCGATGTGCGACTGCCTTTCCTAGGCTTTGTGACGGGGAGGTGGGAGGAGCAAATTCAACATGGCGGACACCTCCAAACTGCCGCATCCATTTTGAGCACAGTACAGGCAATGAGCCTTAATAGACCCACTTCACAAATGGAAAACCCCTAAGCATTCTATAGGCTTTTTATCTGAAGAAGATATGGGGTGATCCAAAGAAGAATGGTTATAACTAGATTACGTTTTAAAAAAATACTTTCCAAACGTACATCCACAAACTGGAGGTACTGATTATATTGTTTTACACTATATTCAGTATTCTTATTTTTTTAATGAAAAGCGTCTAATAAGAGGGATATCTGGTGGTTTGTGCGTTCATATTTCTTGCAAGGAAACCGAACAAAACTGTATTAACCTCCTTCATCCCTAACATGCACACACAAAAAACATGAAACACCCGGATGGACTTCAAAACAAAGAAGTGGGATAACGTTTTTCAATTGGATTGAGCTAAAAACTGATATGAGCTGCATGGGTTGTGGCTAAAAATTCAAATTCTAAGGTTTATTGACGGCACGGCCTATTTTAGGAATACAGTGAGAGGTTCAGGTGTTTGGACAATAAATTAATACCGATATCCTAAAGCTTCAGTCTACTTGTATCATATATTCATACCAGCCTCCTCCCCCACGAGCCTGTTACAGCGCAGGTGCCTCGCTCGGCTCGCCGGCGGTAATGCGCCTGCGCAGCGGCCTTGTCCTGCTCAGCGGCTGACAGTGCGCCTGCGCAGCTTCCGGGCAGGGGGGCGGGGAGACGAAGTTGTCCTATTTGTCGGTGCAGACCGCGCTGCGCCATTTTGTTCGCTCGCCGTAAGCTCGGTGATTGGGTTTCGGGGATCGGTACTGGAGCCAATCAGAGGGGAACCGGGGCGGCGGAGAAACGGTGAGAGAGAGCGCGGCTTGGAGGGGCTGGGAGCCGGCAGCAGGGGATTGGTGTGTCACTGACCAACCAAATTACTAACACCACAAAAATACAGGAATTAAAAATACCATAAAGACACCTAGCCGGAGACGCGCACAAATTGGCTTGAGATGGCGGATTGGGGGCGAGGGGCCCGGTCTGAAAAGGCTACCGAAGCGGACCGTCAGCGGGACCCGTCTTTATTTCTCGGGGTCTGGCGTGTGGGGGGAAGAAAAGGCCCGGTTTTCTCCGGGCTGGGGCAGCCGGTTCCCAGCACTGCCCGCCCCGCCGTGTGCGGCAGGGTTGCTGGGCTCCAGGCGACCTTCGCACGGTGTACTGCGCAAAGGCGCCTCTTAGAAGAAATAAAACACTTAAAATCCCCCCACAGAGGACCGTGTTTCTAACTCCAGTAGGGGATGCAGTCGGCTAAAACTACGCATCTGTAAAAAGGAGAGGGTGTAGCGGGGACACGGAGTCGCCTTTGTCCTTACAGTGTGGGATAAAGCGCTCAGATCTCGGTTTTTATTAAGCAGAAAAGCCCAACGCGGATATATATCAAGTAGCCGTTCATGAAACTGGAGATGAACTGCTGAACTAGCGGTACAATTATTGCTTCTTCGCTCGTTGATAAATGTTTTAGTTGACGATCTTATTCTCTTTAAAGAGAGGGGGTAACCCCTAGCCCCAGTTCAGAGACGGACCTTACGGATGATGTTTCCCAGTTCGGTAATGGGTTGGGATTGTAGGTTATATAACTGAATAAATATGAGATTTGTACCCATACGCGTAACAAACAGGGGAGTTTTGAGTAATTGCTGCGCAGATACGACACAACACGATGTTTCTGGGTATATTTTTAAGTCTTTAAAATAGTTCGTCAAAATTAAAATATCAGCCATCTTGGAAACCTATTAAGTCCCGGTTTTATGGACGTTTTCTGTTTTTGTTTTAATATGACGAGTCTTTGCAGGGTTCTGTGATCTGCCAGCCCTGTCCCAAGACGCCCTAAAACAAGGGGTTGTAGCTGGACCTGCTCTATAAAATAAAGTAAAAGCCTTTAGGGCTCGTAATAGACGCTTAAATCCGTTTGGATGTTTTTTTCCGAGTGTTTTCCAAAACATTATGGGAGACAAGTGAAAAAACGGTCCTGAACCGATACGAATTGAGACTCCACCCGAATTTGGTAGTGTAACATTCGCAAAGCACTTAGAATCAGCTTTTAAAAAGCATTTGTGACTTTGTGAGCGTTTAAAAAAAGTGTTTATATTCTATTA
Organism: Atractosteus spatula; assembly: GCF_055471065.1. Classification (NCBI taxonomy): domain Eukaryota; kingdom Metazoa; phylum Chordata; class Actinopteri; order Semionotiformes; family Lepisosteidae; genus Atractosteus; species Atractosteus spatula. Next base: position 42,372,798 of record NC_142712.1, on the reverse strand, counting down.
CATGGATTACAACCCCCGACTCGGGTCAGTTGGAAGCGGTAGCCCGACTGCACTCTGACGGGGGAAAATGGCGTCTACACCTCGAGCGCCTTTTCGTGTTAATCTAAGATTAAAATTTTGTCTAAATATGACTTGAAAACGAAAGTTTGAGTGGGTTTGCCGAGGTTATCCTCCTTACAGTCGCTGGAGAGCAGATGCTTCCTTTGCATTTGCGTGCTCTTGTGTAACGATTGTGATTCAGCCTGCTACGAGGGCTTTGCACAGCGCAGATTAACTGGGTGCACTCAGCTGGGGGTACCTAATGCACCCAGCGCATGTTGTTATCAAGACAACAGAACGGTGGACTCGCTTTAGGATGAACACGTGGCCTTCTCATAACGGAGGCAGGATGCGGAGAATGTGCCAGGTCTTGTATAGCGCCGCCTGGGAGAGAGAGAAACGGGTTCGTCACAAACCCAGCTACCCCAGTCACACGGGTGTCCAGCTAAACTCCGCTCTCCATAATGCACAGGTGTCATTCTCTATTAGCACCTTTACACTGCTGTGTGCATATGTGTGTGTGCAAAGGAACAAGTAAAGGTTTATTCCAAGAAACCCCGCACGTTGTATATCTTTTCAGCATGGACCAAACCTTTACTTGTTCCTTTGTAGCCTACACATGCTGGCGCAGCTACCTACTTGAACATCTTCATACAGTATATATATATATTATGTGTGTGTGACAAGAATGGGCAGCCCTGGTCCTGGTCTCCCAATAAGTGGCGAGCCACAATCCAGCAGTCTTTATGGGTGACCCTTAAGACATCAATTTTAAAACAGTTCTGTTCTGAAAACTGAAGCAGGTGAAAATCCCAGCACTCTGGAAAAATAGCTTTACTGTTCTGCACCAGACCTCCTGTGTGGGGCTGCTGTGCAGAATTGCTTCCGTTCCGAGTGAGTGGAGTGGATCTTCTCCTATATGTATGCATACATATTTACCATAAAGTGCTTTGTGAGCCTTTGATATATAAGACACTATAAAATGGAAGGAAATATGGAATTATTGTTTAATAATTATTGCTGTTTTTGTAGACATTTATCTAAAGCCAGTTGCATTTGTACCCGTTTATACAGGTCATAATATATAACCTTTCAGTAACAAGACCAGAACTGTCGCTGCTGCTGCTAAACGTCTGCCCCTACGCCCAGCCCACAGCTCAGCGTGTAATATGTTTTTATGTAAAAAGAACGGGCTGGTAATTCGTGTACTTTTGTCCACTTCTGTTAATGTTTTAAGTTTCTACCAATTTCAAAAAGACCTAGAAATTAACACAGAACCAACATCAGAAGGCTTTAACAACATTGTGCGGTTTTTACTTAACTGGCTAACTGCTAGTTCCAATTAGTTACCCATTTGCCATTATATTCCGTGAGGAGGCTGCTGTGTGAAAAAGTGGTTTCTGATTTTCTGTGCATGACCCGGTGTTGCTTTGTGTTTCCCCTGTCAGAACCGGATTGTTTTAAAGAGACCTGAAGGTGGACGGGGGCTTGGCAATGGAGCAGTACACCACCACCAGCAGTAGCAGTGGGGAGCAGATCGTGGTTCAGGCCGCTCCAGGGCAGATCCAGCAACAGGTATGGCAACTCCTGATTGGGAAAGGTACAATCACGCTGACCTGGATCTGACAGACTGCGGCTTCAGCTTGTGGTGGAATCAGAGATAAATAAGAGCCCTCAGTCCTATTTTGGTTTTGGAGGTTTCTGGATACCAGTTGGATTTCATTCCAGCTCAGATCTTAATGACCTAAAAAAGCTCACTATTGGCTTAACTGGACCAATTCATCAACACCTCTCAGGTTTTTATAGTCCTAGAAAACCTGCGGACACACTGGCCCTCCAGCACTCAGAAGTACCCCAGGTGCTGTTCTAGCCATGGGTTTTCAGGTCAAGTAAAATTGTTTTTGAATGTAGAAAAATGTTGCTCTTAAACATGTTCTTAATTTATCTAAACAAAATTCTGTTTTAAAAGTTGTGAATTTTTTTAATATATCCCTAACTTTTTTCTGTCAGATGATCTATTTCTCAGATAAATTATTCCCTTACTTTTTTCTCATTTTTGTCGTTTAAGTCTTTTCAAAAGCCCAGCCATCTTTCTCTTTTTAAACATGCTAAAAATGTTTGTCTCTTAAGAATTTCAGGCACATTGGCACTCTGTTGGCTCTTAACAAAAAACGTTAATCAAACTCTTCTTGTATGTGTCACAGTTCATCTGTTTGGACCTTCTAGCGTGTGGGGCCTAGCTGGGAACACACTTCATCTCCTGTTTTTTTTCAGCAGAAGGAAGGTGCAGGATGAACCATTTCACAAACTTTATTGAGCCCTGTTGTAAAAAATGGTGCAGGCTCAAGCCCTTCTTTGTCCGGTAGTTTAATCTTGTGCATCATGTATGACCTGATCTTTAAGGATGTGCTGAAAGCTGATGATCATATCTTGGATGGATGCAGACGTATCTTAGGGATAAATTGGACATCCCTGCTATATTAGGAAGCTCCATTTTTATTGTTTTTATATACAGTCTGGCAGAGCCCCAGACTGTAGGATCCTTTATTTTGGTGTGCCAGTTCCTGGCCATGTGGGCGTGGACAGTGCCAGGAGGCAGCTGCGCGATGCAGTGTGGTAATGTGCATTGTTTCCGGTCGCAGGGCACGGTGACCGCTGTCCAGCTGCAGACAGAAGCACAGGTGGCTTCGGCTTCGGCCCAGCCTGTGCAGACGCTCCAGGTAGTGGTGTGAAATCCAGCTGTGTCGTCGTCCGCCGTGCTGCATGACAACCCTGCCTCGATGCTTCTTGCCTCTCGGGACTTTCTTAGCCATGTTCCTCTTCAAATCTGAGCCACGAGCTCTAAACTAGTTTCTACTTCCTGCAGACACTCCAGGAGGTTTGCTTTAAACAGAATCAGAAAGTCCAAACCCATACTTTCACATTCTTGCCAGAGGTATTTATTCTCAGTCAGGTTCAGGTAGTTTTCTTTTTTAATTGACTTGCTAATACTTTGCATTGCAGAGGTGCTTTTCATCCTAGAGCATTTTAAGGGTAGAAGGGACTTACATCACGCTTCAGTTAAGTGCAGGACCATTAGGATGAGTTCATAAGCCATTTTAAGCATTTTACTTAACATTTATAAAGCTTTAGCGCGACTGGTTAAATCAAAGACCTGGACTGTTTAGATTATAAGACATCAAGAGTTGAGAAGCTCAACAGCAAGCCAAGGAATGCCCAGCATGCTGTTGAATTAAAAAAAAAAAAGAATTTTGCACACTGCAGGACATACATACCACTCAGCTGACCTCAGGTTCCATAAAAATGGGAGGCAGGGCTGCACTCGTTTTATTTTGGCAGCTTCTGCACAACTTGGCTTGACTGTGCAGTGACCCCAACTGAGCTGCATCATTGGAGATCTGTCATCGCTCATTGAATGTTTTGCATTGTGACCTTTGGGCCATAAAGAAGCATGCACCTGCATCATGACATTTGCTTGAGGAATCATGCAGTGACCTGTGTCAAAGAAGTATCCTGAAGAGCTTTGCTGTGCTAAATATTGAATATAAGCTAAACTAGATACCAACTTTGGCATAGAATCCCTGGCATCTCACAGCAGAGATCCTTGATTGGCAGATAGAAATTTAATGTCTTTATTCTGTTGACACTCTTTGTATCCGGTGTTTGAGAAAGCTTAACAGACTCGCAGTTGGCAGTGAGAATATGCTAGGGCCACTGTTTATCAAATGTGGTCCAGGAGTTACTGCAGGTTTTCTAAGGAGCCTTGAAAGGTCAGTCAGCGGAGGACTGGAAAATTAACATGAGCACCTGGTTTGCCCAATTGAGGTCTTTAGAGTTCATTTTGAGAAAATTGTAAGAGGACCCTTAGAATCTCCAAAACCAGGGCTTCAGACTCTGATCAAGACAAAGGAAGAAATAGGTAGGATAAAACGGTGCTGCATACCTAATAGATGGTTGGAGGATGTAGATGGAAGATCAGTAGTCTAGGAACACCTCTTATTTAGCTAGGCATGCAAAAAATAAATGCTGCCTAGCGACTCCTATACACAGTATTAAATGTAGAGCACGCAGCATTATAGAGGGATAGAGGAGCGCAAGTCTGAGAGTAGAATCCCAGGATATAGAACCCAGTGTCCTTCATCCAGTAGGGGAGTAATATGTCTTCAGGTTATTTGACAAGCTGCATTATTTGGAGGCAGCATGCTAGTGTTGCTGAACATTGCTGCCTCATATCTCCCACAGTCCTGATTTGAGCCCCAGGCACTTCTCTGGGTGGAGTTCGCTTGTTCTTGCCACGTTTGCATGGGGTTTTTCCAGATGCGCCCCTGTGCCAAGATGTGCTAGATAAGTTGATGGAGTTTTATGAATTGCCCATCCATCCATGGACAAAGTGTTACCAGGATAGGATTTGACTGATAACATGTGCGTGGATATATGTATATTTGGAGTAATAAAGGATAAAAAAGGTAAAACGCAACTTCGTTCATAGAACTAGTTAAACTGCTAACATGCGTGCTTGTACCAGTGGTCCCTCTTAACCTTGAATGTTTGACGACCTGTCATTCTTTTAAAAAAAATGTCCATGGTTTGATCAGATGCGATGTTTTATAACGAAATAAGAAAAATTATCATAACTTGGTGAGGAACAGATTATACAGATATTATTTTAAAAAAGGTATATTTACAGAAGGTCCCATCCTGCATGTTCTTTATAAAAGGGACAACAGGTGTGCATGGTTGTCCTGCTGTGTAAATATGTCAGGATGATGTCAAAGCTGTGCTCCTGCCTGCTAGCAGTGCTCACTGTGCATAAGTGTATAATTGTTTTTTTCATCATTCTCATCTCAAGCTGTCTTTGCTGAGTCCATTGTGGACATTGCTCAGTAACTGTGCTGTCTGTGGCCTGAGGAGTAGATGAAGTCTACTTTGTTTTTTGCTCTGTCATGAATGCTGCATCATGCCACCTGATCAGTGCCACCCTACATCCCCTACACAGCGGTTCATCAGTTTTAAATGCATGCGGCTCCACTGTTGTGCAGCGTGCACTGTATAACGGTCTGTGTCCCTCCTGCTGATTCTTCAATGTGGTTGCGTCTCTTCCCTCTTCCCTGCAGGTTCAGGGTCAGCCGCTGATGGTGCAGGTGAGTGGCGGCCAGCTCATCACTTCTTCTGGACAGCCAATCATGGTTCAGGCAGTCCCTGGAAGTCAGGGCCAGACCATCATGCAGGTGCCTGTCTCTGGAGCACAGGGTCTGCAGCAGGTGAGCAGTCTCTGTTTTAAACAGCACTTGTTCTCCTAATACGATTTTCTGGGAATAAGACTTCAGCCGCACATCAGTTTGATCCGTATCTGAAATTGCAGATCACCAGTGCTGTGCTTTGGGGTTGAATATATAGATTTATATTTAAAAAAATCAATGAGAGCATTAAAAATCTAATGTGTTTTGTGTTTTGTTAATAGCCAGAGTACTCCACATTAGTGCTGTTCACCACTGGAATGTTTTATTTTTCCATTTGAACATGAAGCAGGCATATATACAAGCAAGTTGTTCTCATGGCACTGAATTCCAAAATTCCAAATCCCTTTAAGTTTGTATATTTTCAGATTCAGTACAAAAGTCTCAAATTCCCCCCTCTTACCCATTGGGTTAAATCACTTCCAAACAAGCAGAAAACATTGAAGTGCACAACTGTTAAAACAGTTGCACATAAAAATGCCTCTGCAAGTCTCAATAATTGTACATCACAAAACAGGCAACACATTTCAACCCAGCAGAGTTTCTCTGTGGCAGCAAGCATGGTTTTTCCTTTCCTTGAAAACATTGTTTTGCTATATTGAATCTAAAAAATACCTAAAAGGGGTTTGGAGGACTCAGGAATCACTTAATGAATAGACTGCGGACCCAGCTTGTGAGTGTGCTCTTGACTGTTGCCATCCTGCTGGAGAGCAGCCCTGGTTTTGCCACTGTTGCACACTCTGGATGCTTATTCATGTGCACGTCATCTTCAGCACCCAGCTTTGCAGTGAGGAGAAGGTGACCCTTGTAACCCTTTTGTCTGCGTGTGTTCAGATTCAGCTGGTGCAGCCGGGGCAGATTCAGATCCAGGGCGGACAGGCGGTCCAGGTGCAGGGGCAGCAGGGTCAGGCCCAGCAGATCATCATCCAGCAGCCGCAGACTGCTGTCACCGCCGGGCAGAGCCAGGTCAGGCACCGCCACCACCCAGGACAGCCACTTCCCTGAGCTGCCTGTAGACATCCTGGTGCTTTATAATGAAGTCATGGCACTGCGAAAAATGGATCATTCCAATGTCTGGATTGGGTCTAACAGGAGCAGAGTGAATCTTTAGTGACACCATGTTAATTCTCCTGTTGTCATGTTATAAGAAGTCATCTATCAAGTGAAAATCATTTGTGTTTACATGTGATAAAGCTTAAATGATGCAAAGCTGAAATTCAGTTCTTTCCCACATGATCAGTGCAAACTTTAGCAGCTGTGCTTCAGCATTAGTTGTCTTTCCTGCACAGAAAACAATCTGGATAATTGTTTTTATCTCTCCCAAGCCAGGGCTTTGTCAGTTTGGAATACATCCTCGGTCAACTCAAACCATAAAGACAAGAAACTAACTTCTGTAGGAATGAAAAATGTTTGTGTCAGTGAAATTAACACTGGCATGATTTATAATGGGGTCTGATAAAGCTGCTATTGCTTGTAATGAAATTAAAACATTTTTGTCTCTTTTATGGGGAAAAAACCCATCTCAAACTTAGGCAAAACTGTCAATTAAACTTTATACCCCTGCTAGCAGCTTATTTGACCTTGTGATTGGCACAGCCGCTTCCCAGGTTGGTGAGAGAATTTAGGGGCAACACAAGCAAATATCTGTAGCTGCACTTGTGACCCAGTCTCACTAGAATTACCTTGAGGGAATTAAATATTTGACATCTTCAGAGACCATCATGGGGTATGAGTTTATTCCTGCCTTGTACTTTCAGGGGCAGCAGCAGATTACAGTGCAGGGCCAACAGGTGGCTCAGACTGCAGAAGGCCAGACGATTGTATACCAGCCGGTCAACGCTGATGGCACCATCCTTCAACAAGGTACAGTACCCAGCACACTGCTGCCCATAGAGCTTGAGCTGCACTCCTTTATAATACAAACTCAGAAGTGTAGGTGAGGCAAGACACGTAAACGCTTTAACATAAAGGGTTGCTGAAAAATAACTTCAAGAGATCTCAAGTCTTAAAAAAGCTGTAAAGCACATTAAAGTACCAGTTGTTCTTGCAGCGGTGTTTGACTGTTGTCAGTGCTGTAAACTTCACTGCATGTTAGTCATTGTGCACTCGTATGTGTTGGGAGCTTAAAATTTTAGCACACCCATGAATGGAAATGTGGACAAACCATTTCATGCTACATTCCTGACATACACACAAGCTCTCCCCGCTTGCAAACCCATATTGATGTTTTTTAATTGATTGACCTCTTTGACCAAGTAACTTCCAGTTGTTTTAACAAGCAAACACTATTTGATGTTTGTGTGCACAAAAAGCTGCAGAAATGTTCTTATTATTTTGTGTAACGTGCAGTTAATAGGAATTTGCATGGAGCAGAATGCAGTGCTGCAGTTGTATTGTGGCGTTCACAAGAAAGGTTAGTACAGGACTGCAGCCGTGTTGGGTGGCACAGTAGTTAGCATTGCTGCCTCACAGCGCTGGGGCCGTGGGTTCTATGTGGCATTTGTATGCTCTCCCGTGTTCATGTGCGTTTTCTCTGGTTCCTCACACAGTCCAAAAACAGACTGATTTTTAATTGGCTTCTGGGAAATTTGTCTGTGATGCGAGTGTGTGGGTTTTTGAGTCTGTCTGCCTTAGAATGGACTGGCGCCTTGTTCCTGTTGCTGTGGCCCTTACCCATGACCCTGAATCGGATGAAGTGGTTAGAAAAAGAATGATTGGCTACAGCCATGCTAAATAGTGTGACAATCGGAGAGGGGAGGGGGCAGGAGCAAGCTGACGGGTTTGCTGGTTTCACAGCAAGCAGGTGAGCTTTGCAGGGTTATTTGAACCTGGAGAGAGGTGGTGTGAATAACATTCCACCAGCTCAAGCTATTCAGGAGGTTACATTTGCTGTTGTAGCCAGGTTGCAAGCACACACTTTTTTACTCTTTACATGTGGGTGATGTTGTGTGTGAAGTGACACTAGCACTGTAATACTCTTCTGATCAGAGTGGCAGGTGTGTCTTGTGCCTGTATTGAAATAAGTGTCCACCCCCTCCCCCCCTCTTTTTTTCCCTCCCTTTTTTCCAGGAATGATCACGATTCCGGCCGCCAGTCTTGCTGGGGCCCAGATAGTCCAGACGGGAGCTAACACCAGTACCACCAGCAGTGGGCAGGGCACCGTGACCGTCACCCTGCCAGTGTCGGGAAACATGGTGAATGCTGGCGGCATGGTCATGGTAAGCCTCAGTTCGAGGAGACCCTAGTTAAGACATGTCTTTTTGCATAGGTATCCAAACACAAGTGTCCTAGCATGTCGCAGTTGTTGTACTGTTGTGCTGCGCAATAACACCGGTTAAAGATGTTGCAGAACTGGAATGTCACAGTTACAGTAATGAATTGCGAAATACTGAGAGCAAACTGGTTTAGTTGCCTTGGCAAAACGAGGGATATCCCATCGAATCTGAAAAATGCCCAGCAGGACTGTTTGTCGCAGACCTTGCTGTCGGTGTTGAAACGGAGCCAAGGGAATGAAAGGCCCAGTGCAAGAATGCTGCTGCATCTCCTGTTGCACGACCTTTTGCAGCTTCTGCATCCTGAATGTTTCTGTCCAGCATGCTTGTTGATGCCCCCGTGTGTGTCTGTCAGATGGTGCCTGGCAGCGGTGCGGTGCCTACCATGCAGAGGATCCCACTGCCCGGGGCAGAGATGTTGGAAGAGGAGCCCCTGTACGTCAATGCCAAGCAGTACCACCGCATCCTGAAGAGGCGGCAAGCCCGTGCCAAGCTGGAGGCCGAGGGCAAGATCCCCAAGGAGAGGAGGGTAAGACCTCCCATGACACTGCCTCCTGTCACCACGTCTCTGGTGACAGGGCTGTGGTCTACATCAGAGCTGGGTTGGAACATGACACCCTGTGGTAAAGGGCCACCCAGAGTTTCTAGGTTGAGTGAAAGCCATTTTACCAAGAATGCAAACCTAAAACTGTAAATAAAATTAAAACACTTTTTTATTGTGTAGGGGCATTTGCATATAATGTATTTGTAATAGTTGTTTAGAAGCTTCTGAACAGCAGTTCTTCAGCTTCTGTTAACACTTAAATCATTTGCAGTGGCCAGGTGCATCCAGTGAATTGTTTTAAAGTACGTTTGGTGATCTGAATGAAGATGTGAGACTGAATGACCCCTTGTGTTCTTAAACTGGCAACACCAAGCACGTATTATATTTAAGTAACTGCCCGTCACAAAGTGCCTGCAGTTGCACTATTCATCCACTAATTGGTGCTATTGGGTAACATACGATATATAATAGAGTGCCTGTGCAGAAAGAGTGCTATTTCAGACCTTTGCGATCCAGATACATCTCTGTGTTCTCGGTTGCTTTGTCTGTCCTGGTTTTAAGGCTTTGCAAGGTTCACAATTAAAATGACTTTTTTTTTAATGCACATATTTTAAGTCTAGAAATCTCTAAAATGGTTTTAGGTTGCAGAAACACTATAAAACAGAATATGTTACCTTTATATTAATTTGTTTTAGCTTTTTTAGTGCATGTTGATAATCTGTCATTCAGTTCAGATAAATAAGGGAAACATTGGTGGAATGTGTAGTTAAGTGTAGAATTTAAAGTAATGTTGTATACAAAATGTACAACTCGCTAGTAAGATCTCATTTAGAGTATTGTACATAGGGTCACCACTTTACAAAAAAGACATCAGTGCTCTGGAACCAGCCAGACATCACACATTTTCTAGTGCTTAAATGAATATGCAAATATGACAATTCATAATTTAGGGTAAGCAATTTATCCCCTTTATTTAATAGCTAATTGTCATTGAGATATTTTAGAAAGAAGCCAAAGTATCACTTTTATCAATATAGCAGGATATTTTGTTCTATAAAAAAAAAGATTTAGGTTCAGTCTTGGAACTGGGCATCTTCAGAATCAATAGTAAAATACAAATGTCACTTTACGCAAAGGGTTGTGGGGGTCTTAATCAAGCTTCTGAGCCATGTTGTTGAATCCTGACTTCTTTCAAGAATCAGCTGGATATATCTTTGTCACTTAGCTACTAGCAGGCATTCAAGCCAGATAGTTCCATAGTTTCAACTAATTCTTATGTCCTGAATTATTAATTCCTCTGAACTTTCCTGACTCTGTCCTGCAGAAATATCTTCATGAGTCACGACATCGCCACGCCATGCAGCGTAAGAGGGGCGATGGGGGCCGGTTCTTCTCTCCCAAGGAGAAGGAGGAAATGGTGTTACAGGTGAGGATGATGTGCAGGAGATGAGTGGTAGTGGTAGGCACAGTGGCTTTCAGTGGTAAGCTATGGATCTCACTGTGTGTTTCATATTAAAAAAATGGCACTGTTTGAAAATGTGTCTGTTTCAGGCTACCTTTAATTTTGATACAATACATGGTGTTATTGTTTCATACTAACAAAATAATTTGCAAAATGTGTAAATGTCCATAAGTTTTGAATTGTGGCCCCAAGTACTGTGTCAGCCAATCACTGAAATGTCAGGACAGTAAATGACTTAATTTACGAACATGTCCCAGTTAATTCCACATATTTTGTAGTATTTCTTAAAATATGTAAATGTCTAGAGAATATCAAGTCTGTTTTTCCTTATTTGTTTAGTTTGAACTGACATTGCAGCCTACTCTTTGTTTCTGTCCTGTCTTGGTTTGCTGGTATGTCAGGCTGCTTTGTTGACCAGTTCACTGCTGATGTCAGTCTGGGCTTGGGCTTAAGTCCTGTGTCCTGCTAAGGCAGTGGCTGCAGTGCCCAGCCTTCAAAACTGTCCATCCAAATCAGTGTATCCTAATTCATAACTAGGACGTTGATTGTTCTCACACTTTTTGAAAATGAATTAACAACGTTGGTTAAATTACATGTAAATTTCTTGGAAAAGGGGGAACTTCAATTTACTATTTTCTTTTTGTTTCAGCATTCTCTAAATCAACACGGCTCCTTGTGACTAAATTCACAGGTGTGCAGTTGAAGAGAACAGAAATATAACTTGAGTAAAAACTAATTTATTTTCAGTTTTTTTTAACCCTTTATTAACATTCTTTGATATCAGTTTCTCTGGCACAACTCTCTATAGAAGATCAGGTTCATACTGCCAAATCCTTCTAAATTTGAAAGCAGTAATTTAGGCTGGACACAAGTTTACGTACAGCAGTGAATTGGTTAACCACGCATGTTAAGACACTTGTAACTGCATTTGTGCTTTTGTACTTTTAACTGCAGTGTTATTAGTTGTTTTGGTTTGCCCTTAGTGTTATCTCTCTTTCCTTGCCATGTTTGCTGATGCTCTTGTGCAGTCCCTAATGCTGTGTTCATTTAACAGATGCATGGGTAGGATAGGACAGATGGTTATTAAGGTACAGTATTTCTGATTTTTCCTCTATTAAAAATGCAGATTTTACTAACATTGTGGTAGAATAATATTAAAGACCTACTCTGCAGGAGGGCAATGGTGTGAAATAAAAAATTATATATTGGTGATGCTGAACTGAATGAGTTTGCAGGATTGCCATATAACATCTAAGATCAATTCAAAACATGAATCTATCTGCCTGTCACAAATTAGTGAGTTTGTTAGGCATTTGTGTTCCTGTACAGTGCAGGGTTTGCAGTTGATGTAGATTTCTGATTTTAGAGTTAAATCAAATCCCAGCTGAAGGAAAAGCCGGCCTGGGTTTATTTGCCTGATGAGGCACTCTGTAACATTGGGCTGAGACTGCCCAAGCTGAGATCTGCTTCAAGAGTTTTGGTTGTTTGGCAATCCCTAGTTTTCAGGTTTGCTAATTAAGATGTAGGTCTTTTCAGTCCTTCACTCATTTCAAGTCCTTCAGGTTGAAGTGGGTTGCAGAAAGATTTAGAGAGAAAAGGGGGGCTGTGAAGAAGAATTTGGACACTACTTTAGAAGATTTGGACGCAATGTTTTTGCTTTATTGCCTGCTTGAGCATTTTGCCTTCAGCAGCTTGTGTTCATTTTCATTCATTTTCACATGTACATGTTCCTGCCATTGCTTCACCTCAAAATGCTTGCCATCTCGCACTGTTTTTGACACATTTGGGTCCACACTGTTTACTTATGGAGACACTGCTCAAATATAATTAATATAATTAGAAGCATACATTTTTAAATGTGCTTTTAGTAAAAAAAACAGTTCTGAATTATTACTTTTTTTATCTAAAGATAGTGTGGTTCTGGATCAGTCCTAAACAGGATCTAATGCTTGATGCTTGAATATTTGTGTGTGATGCTTTCAATACCCTCTTAATGTGTTGCTTGGAGTGATGCCTCTTCCAGAAGGTTTGGTTACAGTAAACCTTTTTCATTTGGGGCCAAAACGTGCAAAATATTCTGTAAGAAGAGATCTCTCTAGGTAAAAGGATGCTTGAAGTTGCCACACAGGACACTCAGAGCTCCAAGTTCTCTACATCTAAAGTGCATGTAGACGTGCACACATTTGTGTTTATGTGAATACCAACTCGCTGTTCCTCACAACACCTGTTTCTCAGGCATTGGTATCATTATGGGGGCATTTTCTCAAAATGAGGTCCTTACAGATGTAGAAGTGTCTGTCTTTGCGCTCAGATGTGTATAGAGTGCTGAACTGAGCTTTAACTCCAGTCCGCTTCCTTCTCCTTCTCTCTACAGCCCCAGCCAGAGCAGGCTCAATCTGGCGAAGAGGCAGTGGGCCAGATGATCCGAGTGTCGTAACACACAGCTCTTCGTGCGGGAGCTGCCAGCCAGGGTGCAGGATCCTGATTCTTAAACCAGTGCTTCTCAATCTGTCTGCCTTCCATCCTCCCTAAAAAGTAGCCTGATGCCTACCATGGCTCCTGTGAAAACAGACGGCGCTATCACTTACCCCCTCCCTCCCAGCAACTGAGACTTGGTAATCAGGAGGGCATTGCTTCATGCTGAGCACAAACTTTTCTCAGTTTCAGGTCGGTCTTTCAATTCAATTCTTCAGATTGAAAAGCATTGCTTTAAGTTGTCTTTTGTTCGGCACTGCTCTTATATGGGCACTTTGTTAACTGCTCTGGAAGAGCAACTTTTTTTGTATAGAACTGATGCAATAAGCACTTGGGTACCTTTGCAATTTCAGCATTTATCCACACTGGCTAAGGCCTTGGTGTTACTGTGAGGGATTGTGATGTTGTAATGTTCCATATCTGTAAACTGTGTTTCATGGATGCTGAATGTGGGGGAGATCAGTGTACATAGCCATAGAGATATGCAGAATCGTGACAGCTAGTTGTGACTCTTAAGCTACAGCCAGAGCACATTAGAGGAATTTTTTATGCATTGCGATGCTGGTTTTCCAAAGCAGTTAACAAACCATTTGATATTGTGTAGCATATTGATAAAAAATCTCAGTGACCTTTAGTGGGTGATATTAATGGAGTTTGAGGGTTTGTGTTTGTGTATATGTGGGGTAGGAGGGAGGGGGGTGTCAGAGTCTTTTAAAATTTTAACAAACATGTACAATAGACGGAACAGTCTGGCAATTTAGTCTTAGTGCTAAACTGGGCTTGGGTACTAGGTATAAATCTGGAAAAGCGTTAAGCAAGGAGTACATCATTGGGCTGGACTGAAGCAGCAAGTCCCCAGGTTAAATGAGATGGAGTTTACCAGATTGTACAAAACAACGTATTAATGCCACACTTCAGAAAGACTACTGTGGACTAGTAAAAGCTGGAGGAATCCTTTAACTTACATATTAGTGTTTATTACTTTAGTTTTGTCCTTCTTAACTTTTCAGTTAATGAAAGTTTTTTCAAGAGAGATAACCACAGCTCTTCAAATTAAGAAGGAGCAAGGAGCCTCTTTATTTAGAACGTCATCGTTTTCAGGAGCTCTTGTAAGGAAAATCTCTTGAAATTGATGCTTACCTGTTTGTAACACTGAAGGTCCACTAGGACATGGAGCAAAGTCTTGCACTGTGCCCTGTGAGCTTGAAAAAGCGCACCATTTCATTGTTTAAATCTCATTAGTTTGGAGGTGCTAGCTTTTATAAATAGGTAAAAATATATTGGTTAACTGTTCGTTTGATTATTTCCATTATATTGGTCCCAATTCTCCAGTTCTTTTTAGAGGTAATGTCATACTAAACCTTTATAAATTCCTAGTTTTGTATTTTAATACAAAAGTAATACTGACAGTACTGCATGGTAGATTATTGTTGTCATATTGGTGCCGTACTGTTGTATTGTTTTCTAAAAAGATATTGCAGAGCTTGAAGCGAAGACACAGAAGGCCTCTAACCGACTAAATATTATGTCAGTTCTGCATCAGTGATATTTGATATTAACTTTCATATAAAATGGTACAGGTAATTGGATTCTGGAATAAAATGTATTTTGTGATTATGGGTCAAGTTGTAGAATAGTGCATCTTTGTACAATGTAATTTCTGTTTACTTTTATTTTTATATGTCTAATTCTTCTAGGATTGTTAGTTATTGTTGTGCCTTCTGCCTTTGTCTTGTTTTAGTCCCTGGACACAGGAAATGGTAGTGTTTGGCATGATAGAATTTGTTTTATTTCGTTGAGCATAATATAAAATAGCTTAGACCAGTCAGGTACAATTCTTTTTATATTTGTATTGCAAGGAATTAAATAAGTAAACTTCAGTTTTTCCCTTTCCAGGAGGCCAATGCTAAGATTTAAGCAGTAGGAATACAAAAACTGCACCATGTGTCTAAATTCAATGCTGCACCAACACAGCTGAGCAACCTTTCTGTAGTAGAAACTTGTGAAACCACTCTACCGCTGTACACACACACGCCTCCCTCTCTACTGGAGAGGCAGTATTGTGCTATATTACTGGTTCTGTGCCAGCTGGCTGTTGCACTGCGCTAACCCCATGAGCAACTCATTTTAATCCATTTTCAGGGGAATGATGATGTGTGTGAATAATGACTGAAGCTGGAAACAGTTTGGAGAGTACTGTTTGCACGGTTATCTGGTCTGTTCTCAGCAGGAACATTTCAGAGGTGGAGATATAGATACATTTCTCTCCATGGTTGATTTATTTAACCTTAGTTAACATAATACACAAGATTATATAACGTCAAGCAATAAAACTGAAGATGCTTTAATCTACCTTTTTTAAAACTGCAATCTTATGCTGCTTTTCAGGAATAGGATAAACTGAAGTAAAGGAATTTTGCTTGGTCCCATCAGAAATGTTTTTTTTCACCACATGGTTCATACTTTTATATCTATGTGGGATATGCAGACTTTTAGGGATAAAAATCATGTGAATAGTGTTTTGTTAAAATACATGTAGTCCTATGGATTAGCAATATTTCAAGGACTTTTGCATGTAGACCCATTTTTACTTTTCTTGACAATGTGTAAAGACAATTTGGAATTTTGTGTGCTGGGGAAAGGGGTTTGTACATAAAAACATTTTTTGTATGTATATTGCAATGTTTTTCATGCATGAAAAGTCCCTGAAAAAACTATGCTGTTTAGGAAAAGTACTGTGTACACCTTGCAGCTAATAAAGTATTGTACTTTTATTTTACACGCAGTGTTTATTATTCTGTAAATGTAAAGAAAAGCCTGTAAATATAAGGGGCCTTTTTTGTTTGGGGAAAAAAAGAAAGAAAACTTGTAGAAACATGGAAGTGTCCAGACATGATCAACTAACGCTAAACAAAAACTTTTGATGAATTTGAAACACACCTTTAAACAATAAAAAGAGTTGACCATGTGAATAGGATCTAAGTTCTGTTTTGGACTTTGAAACAAAGAGAATGGTGAATTAGTTCTGGAAATGAACTCAGGATTCTGTAGCTTCTTTAAACAAAGGATTGTAGGAGTCCCAAAACAACTGACTGGGCTGTTTTATTGAAGCTGATATGCCAACTTCTGAACAAGACAGATGCAATCCTCAGATTAATTAATTCCAGGACTCGTGCCGAGCTGGGCAAGTGGCCTCCTCGTGTTTGTGACCTTCCTCATGTTCTTATGACCTTGATTTAACCTTGTTACCAAATGTAAAAGACAATGCATTATCATTTTACAAATACATATATATCGATATATTTGATGTTTTCTCTTTGGGGGAAAAAAAACTCATGGAAAGGTAACTCTGGAGGGAGGCAGTAGTAGTAATTTTGGGACTCTGGAGTGTAGCTGCGTCCTCGCCAATGTTTAGTAGTGGCCCCATTCTTAGAAACGGTAAGGTACAGAACAGCAGTCCAACAGCAGGGGTTGCTGGGTATTTGCAGTGGAGATGGGTTACCTTTCAAAATGCATCACTAATGAGAGCAAGCTGCAGCCAGCCAGCATGGGGACCTCGGGGGAAATTTAACGTAGTTTAAAATGGAATCTCCGCTTTATGAGGTCTTGGCCCCTTCTGGTAGCCCAGTGTACTGGATCTAAAATAAGAAGCTCAGCATTGTGCAAGTGCCAAGATTTGAGGAATCTGTGAAGCAATCTCAAAACCCACCGGTTCAGTGTCTGGTTTACTTTTTAGGACATAAATGAATAGGAGTTAATCCTTATTATTGGATGGGGTTATTGTCAGCAATGGGGCTGAGGAAATACCGGTAAGTTGAGTTGAGTTTGTGGGGGAGCTCTGCACCTAATTCCTGTTCACCATCATTGCATACAAAGGAGATGTCCCATGCATGCATTCTGCATGAGGGAGGTAATTGCAATATGACACAAATTATTTTCTGTATCATTATAAACACCCTTCAGCAGTGGAGACCAATGTCTCTTAGAGACTCGTGTTACAATTGAGCTCTTGGTCTTGTAACTGAGCAAACGCGTAGATTTAACTGTAACAGTTAAACATTACCTGGATTTCTCAGTAATGAATGGGTGGCATTGAATGAATTTTTAGCATTGCTGCCTTGCAGTGCTGGGACCTTGGATTCAATTCTGTACCTGAGATGCAATCTACCTGGAGTTTGTATGTTCTCCCTGTGTTTGCATTTGGGTTTCCTCCCAAAGTCCAAATACATACGGGTTGGTCAATCGGCTCCTGGGAAAACTGTCCATGGTGCAAGTGTGATTGTGTCTGTGTGTGTCTGTCCTGCAAGGGGTGTACCCCCCTGTGCCGGTTGTTGGGATTGGCTCCAGCTCCCCTGCAAATCTGTACTGGATGAAGAGGCTATACTGGAGAAGTAGTCTGAAACCTGCAGATTCTAGGGAGAAAAAAACAAGTCTTGTCAATCACATTAATAGTTCAATTAAGTGAGTTAAGTGTAACTAGAATGAAAACTAGCAGCTTCTGGCGCTGTGAGGACCACCGGAGGAAAGAATATTCTGCTTGGTGCTCAGTCAGACCCAGCGCCACGGGGGGGGGCAAAAGGGGGGCATTGCCCCCTCAACTGAACTGTCCCGCCTCCTCAGTTGTGGACAAACGGATTTTTGTACACTTTCGCTTACTTGCGCCCTAAAAATACTTGTACTTTGTCAATGGTCAGATAACTACACTCAGTCCGAATTCACAGTTATTACATCGGACTGTTTCATGTGCAGGAGGGCTGTCCGTCCAGGAACGGCACATATTACATAGTGTCAACATTATTACGATCTTGTTTGCTCAGGGGGACCGATTTCTTGCAGTAGTTTAGCCTTATACTTACAATCGTTATATAACCAGGACTGTAGTTGTAGAAGTTTGTGCTTTCTGTTGGTTTTACAGCTATTTTTTCTTAACGATTCAGAACCTCGTAACCGTCGATGTCGCTGCAAAACTGAGCTCATATGGTCTTTTGTCGCTCCAGGCAATAATAACCGCGAGAGTGGTGATGAACGTGAAACTGTACATCATCGCTAAATACCAGATTGCTCGTCGTTATCTTCTATCATGAAGCACTAATCAGTGGCATGGTTGCGAGATTTCACTTGGGTAGTTGCAACGGCTCCGTTTCAACCGAAATATCACCGCCCCCCTACAGATTTTTCCCCTGGCGCCGGTCCTGTGCGCAGTTTCAAAATCTTCATACATCATGTTCCTTAATTATCATTGATCCTACCAATTATCAATTACAGAATTAAGGGACGTGTTCGAACAGAATTGTGCTGTGGAGTGGAATTGAACAGTCCGCTAGTGGAATAAGCCCTAACTGAAGTGTTGACCGTTTATGAAAGGGTTAAAACAGCAGTACTGGGCTGGGTTTTTCAAGAGTAACGAGTCTGTCTGTCATTGTACAGTAGACGTGGTATTTGGGGTAGGTAGTCCTTCCGCAGCTGGAGAGCGCTTGGTTACACACGTGTTATGCTGGATGGTGGTTGTCACGCACGACTGAGAAATTAGACTCTGAAGCAGGGGCGTAGCCAGGAATTGATTTTTGGGTGGGCCTCTGCAAAAGGTGTACCTGGGCTCTAACTGTCCGTCCTGCCAGCATAGGGGCACCCCTCCAATTTACAATGCAATCCTCGAGCGGTATAATCAAACAGCAGAATTAGCGGAACCTTATATATACACATACCATCTCTATCTCTCACACACACAGGTTAAGCAACAATTACCCAGGCTGCCGAACGCTACTGTGTCACGGCGAACACACACAAAAAACAATCAGTGCCTATCTCTGTTGTGAGGTTTTGGCCTTATAGACTTGGAATTGAGTATGGCGATAATCTCGTCACTATCTAGAGAGTCGGCAAATTCCCGTTCAAATGACAGCTAGTTTGCAAAGGTCTCTCATATGAGGACTTTGTCTTTAGCTAAAGAAAAGCTTTAAGAGCTCATTTTCACTTGTTTCGTATGCCTGCTTTTAGATTGTTCAGTAGTTTTACGAGTTACTCTGAAGTTAATATTGTAACGCAACGGGGGCTCAGGCGGGCGCCCTTGCCGCATTAGGTCGGCCCTGCACCGTCTGGAGCTCGAACCCGGGACTCCCGCGTCACTCTGCAGGGACCCAGCCCGGTGAGCCAAAGAGACATCTCTCTACAGCATAGTAGCTGTAGTCCTGCTATCACAGGGAAGGGCGGTGACGTCACCTGCTCTGGTACGCCGGCTCTTACACAGTGCCTGTCGGCCGTAAGCGTTACAATATTTAACTGCAAAACACAATGAACACAACAAAACGCAAGATTCAAATTCCGTCGGAAATATTGTATTTAAAATACCATGCAGGGTTTACCTTGAGCTCCGTGAAGTTGGCCCCCCCTACAGACAGCAGAAACGATGAAACCCACCTCGTCCGTTAGTGCTGCGTTTGTGCCGGTTTGTGCCGTTGAAAGTAGCGTTTGTGCTGCTTTCGTTCCCGAGATATAGCGCCTTGTTTTTCCGGTGATCGCGTGACCATGCACGATAACTTTGACCTCCAATGACCCCGTCTGCCGAGTTCAAGCGCTCTGTTACAGTTTAGCTCGTACCCTTAACATTCAATATCCATAAACATATGAGCCTCCTTAGATGTGAATAATACTAAGACATGACGCATGCCAACAAGTAACCATCTATGACATAAACCTGAGGTTGTAATGTACGTAAAATCACCGTGATTTCAAGATCTATGTTTTTTATTCTGTAAGGCACATTTTCCTTTTCTTTTCCTACCGTGACACACTATTGCCAAACGCGTAACTGTGGGATATCATCGCGACAAGACCTCCGCAGCACGTCATGATAGGGACCCCAGGTATATCGCATGTACTGTATATTGCGGCAGTGTATATCACGACTGGCGCCTTGCTTCCATGCCACCCTGGCACCGCTGTCGCAACAAAGGTCTCATATCAGGACATGACATACCCAGATAGGACGTGTCGCGATATATAATGATCATAGACTTTACATTTCTATTAATTTCTGAAGTACAAAGCAGAAGGTGTTTCCCCCTACCTTAAATATACGATTAAAATTGTCCAAATGTCATGTATTCATTACAGGAAGCAGCAGAGACAGTTATATTGCAAATAAAAAATGTATTTATTTAGAAGACTACGGGACATTGTGAATCAATAAAGACGTTAAAAAAATAAGCCGATGTAGTTATTTTGCAAATAAGTAAAGCATTTTAAAAATAGATTCTCATTGACAGTAAACAAGCCGATCTTCCTGGCGCTGCAAGCTCGAACAGCTCTCAGACCCGTGATTGGCTAAACCCCCGAACAGCTCGGGCCGCGATTGGATGAAGAGTGAGAATTGACTCTCTGATTGGGTAAAGAGTCACAGCGGAAGTTCCGAGAACATGTAGATACATAGGTGATGGATGTTCTTCTTGGTACAAATACTGTAGCCCCGGTTAATCGTGTGTGCTGTATGAGCACGCTGGATATACAGTAGCACATCCATTGGTTTCCAATTACTAATCAATCAAGAGAAGTCGCACTGAGGTCAAAACTGAATCGCAGACAAAGAATGTCATGGCATCCACAGCGCGTCCACGACTCCGATAGCAGGTCACGATAGGAGTGCGCGCATCACGATCACATCGCGATACCCGACTGGCGCATCACTGTCATGGCGCCACTGTCCATATATCGCGATATGACGTACCGCGACAAAACGACCCCGCCCCCATGTCGCGACATGAAGCCCGCATATCGCGATATGATATACCCCGGCAAAATGCCCCGCCCCCATGTCGCGACATGAACCCCGCATATCGCGATATGACATACCCTGGCAAAATGCCCTGCCCCCATGTCGCGATATGAAAGGCCCTATATCGCGATATGACGTACCGCGAACAAACGACCCCGCCTCCATGTCGCGACATAAAGTCCGCATATCGCGATATGATATACCCCGGCAAAATGCCCCGCCCCCATATCGCGATATGAAAGGCCCTATATCGCGATATGAAGTACCGCGACAAAACGACCCCGCCCCCATGTCGCGACATAAAGCCCGCATATCGCGATATCATATACCCCAGCAAAAATGCCCCGCCCCCATGTCGCGACATGAAGCCCGCATATCGCGATATGACATACCCTGGCAAAAATGCCCCCACCCCATGTCGCGACATGAAAGGCCCTATATCGCGATATGACAAACACCCACCCCCCATGTCGCGACATGGAGTTCATATATCGCGATATGTAAAAAAACCTGCCATGCCCATGTCGCGACATGAAGCCCGTATATCGCGATATGACATACCCTGACAGGATTGCTGACCCTATGTCTATATTGCGACACGTCTTATCATGTCCTGATATGAGACCTTTGTTGCGACAGCGGTGCCAGGGTGGCATGGAAGCAAGGCGCCAGTCGTGATATACACTGCCGCAATATACAGTACATGCGATATACCTGGGGTCCCTATCATGACGTGCTGCGGAGGTCTTGTCGCGATGATATCCCACAGTTACGCATTTGGCAACAGTGTGTCACGATAGGAAAAGAAAAGGAAAATGTGCCTTACAAAATAAAAACCATAGATCTTGCAATCACGGTGATTTTAAGTACATTACAACCTCAGGTTTATGTCATAGATGGTTACTTGTTGGCATGCATCATGTCTTAGTATTATTCACATCTAAGGAGGCTCATATGTTTATGGATATTGAATGTTAAGGGTACGAGCTAAACTGTAACAGAGCGCTTGAACTCGGCAGACGGGGTCACTGGAGGTCAAAGTTATCGTGCATGGTCACGCGATCACCGGAAAAACAAGGCGCTATATCTCGGGAACGAAAGCAGCACAAACGCTACTTTCAACGGCACAAACCGGCACGAACGCAGCACTAACGAACGAGGTGGGTTTCATCGTTTCTGCTGTCTGTAGGGGGGGCCAACTTCACGGAGCTTTTACCCTGTCTTTAAATATTCAGCGGACTTGAGCATAACATACCAGAAGAACGTGCTCGCACGTATGGGTTTCAGAGGCTGGAGTAAATGCATCACCCCGAGGGTAATATCGAGTGAGGCGCCTTGAGAATAAAAACTGCGAAGGTATTAAAATTCTAAGTTCTGAAGATCTTGTTTGATCCTTCATGATGCTTTTAAACTTGTATGAAACCCACGAAATTAGTATTCTATTTTCGATGCCAAAAGACAGCTAATTTGGAAATTCGTGACTTCCCACAAGACTTAACACTAAATTGTTATAGTCGCATTACAGTGCTAACCAATTAATCGTACCTTTAATTGCAAGAATGGTCTGCTAATAAAAGCGTCAAATACATACTTTATATGTATTTTAGCTATGTAAACGTCGTTCACGTAAAAATACTGCAGGGCATTTAGAGGCGATCCGAATAGTTATCTGTAAAACGCACACTCGCACCTATCCGTCAATATTATCTTAATGTTAGTCATTCATTCCAAAACTTATCATTTGTTTACAGGAGAAATTTTAGAACCTCTCCGTGCTTAACTCCTACAGGTCGAGCATGTATCGAGCTGCTACAAGCAAACGCGTGCTCTTGCGTTCCAGAAACACTTGTATTCGGGAAGCCAGGCTGTACTCCCTAAAACCCAAGATGCCTGTAGCATCTCATGTTTGTTTCGGGACTGGTCTGGTCATCTACAGGCGGCTTTTTGAAAACCGTAGATATATGCATTTGTTTTGCCATGTTTGCAATAAACTAAAAAACCTAGCGCTAGATAGTCTGACGACAGCGATAGCCAATTAGGCTACAGCTACGCATGCACCGCCGCACTATATTTACATCATTTTCTTATTGGTCACAAAAGATACAGCGAGCCAATAGCAAATCGCATACGATGAAAAAAATCAAACACGTAACATTAAAAAGCAAATCATGGATCGCAAACAAGGGGGAAAAAAATCTTAAATGACTTTGGACTGATTGGGTAGGGCTAGGTCAATCAGGCCCACCCGTGGCTACGCCCCTGCTCTGAAGTCGCTGACTCAGGTGCGTGCTTAGCGGTGGTTCAGATAATTCGGTTTCGGTTCGCTAAGTGGCGCCGCGGTGTTTTTATTTTCAGAAACAGCTGCGCAACGAGGCTGAGAAAATACCGGTAAATGAGATACTGGGTTTGTGGTGAAGGAGCTCTGCACTTAAAGTCTCTCAGAACCGACTTCTTATACAACGTGGTGGCACAAACATATCCCTACCCAAACCAAAGGGTTTGTAAAATTGTGATTACGAGTTGGTTAAAACTGACCGCGTAATTCGCTGTGTTCCCATGACAATTGTTTATAATCAATTGGCTACCAATCTTAATATAACAAAAAATATATAAATACGGTCAAATGCAGATATACCAAGCTTAGTGTTAAAACACGTTTGGAAAAAAAAACATTTTTGGAACTGAGGGAAAAAATAATCTTTATACAGCGCCTTTAAAAGTAGCTTTATAGTAAAAAAGGAGACAAAATTATCACAAATAAAAACAAAGGATTGGAATGTAGAAGATACAAGGAGCAGGCAGACACCAATAAAATAAACTATTTCTGAAGGCTGAAAAAAACTTATGATCATATGTTCAAAACCATACACTTCAAACAGTTTCACAGGAAAAGCGTTTTTTTTTCCATATACAAATATGATACAAAATAAACTAAGCAATCGCCGCGTCTCATTCGTTTAATTTTGTAGACGCTGTTTAGGATTAAGCCGTTGCAGGTTCGATTGACTTTTATGTACAGATTTGTATCCTGAAAAATGCAGACAGATTTTGCTGTCCATTTGCAAACCCATAATGTTCTTAATGGTCCTAGTTGGTCGTTACGAATAGTGTGCACCTTTATTAAAGTTTAATTCTGGCTCAATGAAGTACTGCTTTTGTGAAACAGGCTATCTTTAGCTTGCCGCTTTTAAATTGATAAGGAATTGCATGGGTTTGATGGAGTGTTGTACCCTTCCTATACATATATAAACGCAAAGGTACGCTTTTAAGTATTATTGTAAGAAGGTGTACTTTGCGATTTTACATTGTTTTTTAAAAAATAAAATGTCTCGCATACCGCAGTCGTCTTTGCTTTAATTTTTAAGTTCAAGGAGCATTGCATGGTTCTGCAACTGACGCCATTACAGCTCTGGCGCTGGAGTGTCACGAAGTCTTGCTAAGGCGCCGTGTGAGCCGCAATGGCGAAGCAACGGTCGCAGTTTCCTAGCCGGCACCAGCTTCTGTGAACCGGTGTGAACAGCCCCAGCGCCTCCCATACTCCCCGCCCGCGCGACGCGACTCGACTCGAGTCTCTCTTCCAGCCCTCCTCGCGCGCCGCCCGCAGCCGGTTGGTGTTGCGTAGCTGCGCGTCGGGGGAAAGGCAAAGTCAAGGCTGCAGTGACGACAGCAGTAATAATTAAAAAAAGACCAAAAATCACACAAGTGCATTTACATCCTTCCACAATTACACGAACGTATGCGCTTTTGCGGTAGTAGAGCCGGACCGCCTCTCCTGTCCGCAGAGAAGAGGTGTCAGTTCCGAAGGCAGTAATCTGAGCCTCAGCAGAGAGAGACCTGGCGCTACTCTTCACTGTAGTACAGTAGTAAGATCCAACTAGCGTACAATGTCGGACTCCGCGGGCGACGGGAAGTTGGAGATGAAGCAGGCCAGCAAAGAAGTGAAAGAGAGCGAGAATGTGGCGGAGAAATACTCGGCGATGACCGTGGGCAAGACCAGCGACATGGGCGACCTGTCCTCCGCCTTCAGCGCCGTCACCTCGCACAAACCTGTCAAAAAGGTGAGACTCGTCCTCGACACGTCTGTGCTCCGTGTTTCCCCCGGGAGCGGGGCTGGATTAAAAACGGGGTTCACGCATGTAGCTGCAGCTGTAGTTGCAGCCGGTGACGCCGGAGTTGTGAGCCCGCAGTCCCGGACAAACGCGTGCGGTCTGTCCGTCCTTCTGTGCGACTCGGCTGGATCTCTGTTGCTCTTGTTAATGACATCAAAGACGAGGACCTAACTCGACATGTTTTATTTTTTAAGTGTTACAACTGCCACAGTAGAAGGCACAATTCTGCCAGTAATAAGGATGAGCACTTTTGTGTGAGCCAGAGTACATGCGTCGTGTAGTATCATGATAACAGGTAGAGCGCATTGATTAGTTTAGATAGCGAAGTCAGCCCGCAGTGTCATTTCTATCGATTGCTGTAGTTCACCCAGCGGTGGATTTCGCGATTAGTCGTTTCTTTAGCCTTGCCTACTTAGTGCCCGGTGAACAGGAAACATGTTCTTTGTTTACGTACTTAAATTGGTTGCCTGTAGGTGACAGATGAATTTGACAGGAAATAATTCTCGGGCCTCTTCCTATATATGGCGTATAACCGCTAGAGACATTGACATTTCTGTTTTGAAACGTGTTGGCCGGGCTGTGCTGAGAAAGGATTTTGTTTGCTGAATTAGTTCTTTTAAGAATCTCAGTAGGGATCATACCTAATTGTGTGGCATTACGAGCTGACATTTCACAATTTAAGAGGTTCACACGTTCTTAATACCCCCCCCCCCCAAAAAAAACCCTGCGAAAAACACTCAGTAAGATGTAATTATACACAGTGTAGTGTATAGTTTTTGGTCTTCTATTCTGCTTGTAGGCAGCTTTCTTTGAAGGTGGCACTATGACATGCCTCTGTAACGCTCTCGGGTGTGTAATTAAATTCGGTTAAAGTGCTTGTAATCAGAAATTAGGGCTTGCCACAGATGCACACTTCATGCCCACGTTTTCAGTGTGAACCTGTTTCCTCCAAGAACAATTACACAGACAGGAGAGGGTGGTTATTATAGCCCCAGGCTGTTCACACGCATCTGCATCTATTTCAGAATTGATTCTTTGCAATGGCACTGATACGGATCTCCCTCCGAGCACCTGCGGTGTGTGAAATACGTGAGGCAGTGTTGTCGTCCGGACTGGTCTGTGGATCTCTGGATGGGAATTGCCCAGTGCTGTGGATGGTTGGAAGGGCGTCAGTTCTCTCCCCAGCGCTGTGTGTGGCCTGTGAGCCACAGTGCCACAATCTGCAGGAGCCCCGGTGGTTTCTGTGTGTGCCCTGTCTGCAACGGGGCCAGGCCTGCTTCAGTCACTGGTTCCTTGTATCATTGTTTGGAAGAACAATGATGTAACGTCATGGCAGGCGAAACCACAAATTGAGTAGCTTACTTTTTGTGAATAAAGATCTTTAATTACTGTTTTTGATCGTTGGATTTGGTCAACTTAATAAAAGAGTCTTGTGGCGGTGTGTTGCGTGTCTCAACAGGGACCGGGGCGGTCTGGCTGTCATGAAGGCAGGCTGCGATTTTCTGCCCTGTCACGGGGCGTTGAAACGAGCTCTCCTGTGGCCGTGTGCTGGCCTTTGCGCCGCAGAGCCTTGCGGAAGTGTGCTGCCGTCACGCTGCCCTGAGTGCTGAGTTTGTTGGGTGAAGAGGGTGAGGTCTGAGCCGTAGCTTGTGTGTTCATGTGTGCGTGCGCCTTAGGTCGTTCCAAAGGTCAAGGGTATGTGTTGAACACTCGCAGTGTTTCCTTTGGATTTAAACGGCCCGCAGGGAGTTTGACTGCTCCTCCAGCGAGCTGAGAGTGTCGGAATCATGGTGCATTCTAGCTGTGACTGGATGTGACTTTTAAATGTTTCGGCACGTCTTCCTTGAGGAGTGGGGAGATTGCTAGCTGTGGCTTCGCTCTTCATTGACCTGCCTGTAGGCCTCATGTTTGTACAGTGTTTAACGCAGGAGCTGGTGTGCAGTTTCACTGGTAGCTGAGACAGAAAGTCCAAGAGGACAGAGTTAATGAGACTCCTCCATCGCTTTGTTTAAATAACCGGGAGTGCCTGGCGAGGAATGGCATGGTGACGTGGTGGTTAGCCCCTGCAGATCCACAGACCCCTGAGCTGGCTTACAGAGTGGAGACCCTTCTGTGTGGAGTTTGCATGTTGCACTTATGCATGTTGCATAAGTGGCTTGCATGGGTTTTCACCACAGAGTGTTTTCTTTAGATTTAAATGGCCTGCTCTTGTTTCCTCCCACTTTACAAAAGCATGCTATCCAGCTTAATTAGGGTCTCTAAGGTGTGTGTGTATGTGCGGTGTGTGTGTGCATGCCCAGTGGTGGATCTGCATCCAGTCCAGGGTTGTGTCTTGTGGTGCCAGGACAGACTCCATCCTTAACGTGAGTAAGCGACTTGCTCATTCCGGCTAGAGGGAGGTGTGTGAGCTCAGGTGTGTGACTGCAGCCTCACCCGGAGTGGTGCCTGGGCTTATCCAAGCAGCGAGAGCCTTGCGGACACAGCCTTGTGTGGTTCCATTGTCTAGCCCCAGCCTTGTTCCCCCGTCTCATCCGCTGGGAAACCATCCACCTCTGCGCTGGGTGCTCCCGCACAAAGAGCGGCATTGTGCCGTCTCTCCCCTGGCTCGCTCACCCCAGCTCTCTGTCTCAAAGCGGAGCCAGTGTGTTGCAATTCTCCTAACTCCGCTGTCCGTGGGGTGGGTGGCGAGGGCAGGTGAGAGGTCCCCACGATCAGGCTTGCCAAGTCGTTTGGTCCAGGAGACCCTCCTACAGCCTTTACTTGTCAAAGGCGTGCTGAGAAGAGTTGTGTTCCTTTTACTGCTCTGATCACAATGGCACAGGCTCTGGTACTGGTCTGTGGGTGACCACGTGTGTGCTGCTCTGTATGTCTGTGTGTGATTCAGCATGTGTGCAGCTCTCTGTGTGTCTGTGTGTGATTCTGTATGTATGCAGCTCTGTGTGTGTGTGTGTGTGTGTGTGTGTGTGTGAGATTCTGTATGTATGCAGCTCTGTGTGTGTGTGTGATTCTGTATGTGTGCAGCTCTCTGTGTGTCTGTGTGTGATTCTGTATGTATGCAGCTCTGTGTGTGTGTGTCTGCATGTGTGCAGCTCTCTGTGTGTGTCTGCGCAGCTCTTTCTGTGTGTGTGTGCGTGTGCGCAGCTCTGTGTGTGTGTGTCTGCATGTGTGCAGCTCTGTGTGTGTGTCTGCATGTGTGCAGCTCTCTGTGTGTCTGTGTGTGATTCTGTATGTATGCAGCTGTGTGTGTGTCTGCATGTGTGCAGCTCTCTGTGTGTGTGTGTGTGTGTGTGTGTGTGTGTGTGTGCAGCTCTCTGTGTGTCTGCATGTGTGCAGCTCTCTGTGTGCCTGTGTGTGTGTTTCTACAGAGCAGTGGCACTGTGGATAAGGATCTGCGAATGTGGCTGGAAAGTTGCCGGTTCCAATCTCACGGCTGGCAGAGGAATCCTACTCCCTTGGGCCTCTGAGCAAGGCCCTTAACCCCAACTGCTCCAGGAGTGCCGTATAAATGGCTGACCCTGCGCTCTGACCCCAAGCTTCTCCCTGTCTGTGTGCCTGTGTGTCTCATGGAGAGCAAGCAAAAAGACAAATTCCTAATGCAAGAAATTGTATTTGGCTAATAAAATGATCTGGTCTGATCTTATGTGTGCTGCTCTCTGTGTGTCTGTGTGTATCTGCATGTGTGCTGGTTTCTGTGTGTCTGTGTGTGTGTCATTAGGGGAGAAGGCCACTCGCTCAATCTCAAGGATGCAGGGAATGACACAGGACTCCACCTACAGCTGTAGTTCCCAGGGACGTTGTAAAGTCAGGAGTTCACAGCTGTGGGCTCCTCAGAGACCTTCAGGTGCGACTTCCCAAAACACAGTGATGAGTTTCATGCCACACACCTCTAGTTTGTTGATCCGCACCTCCGTTTAGAATATTCTAAGCTAAATTAATTTTGCATCTACGTTTCTTAAGCTCTTTTTTCAAAAGAGGCCGATCACTACTGCCATTAGGAATTAACACATTCAATATGGAATGTGAGAAAGACTGGATGTGTTTTCCCTTAACTGACTCGGGTCTTGGCAGCTGGAGCTCCTCGGTGCAGGCAGTCCCAGGCCTGGCGCACAGGCTTGTGTCCGGGGGGGCAGAGACGGGGCACAGCCTTCCTGCACTTTTGGATGCCAGAGCACATCTGTTCTAAGCCCTTCTCTCTGAAGTCCCTCCTAATCTGTCGGCGGTAAGGTTACTTTCCAAACTGTGCTCTCGATAGCGGAAGAAAGACACAAAAATTCAGCAATATTCCCTAGGTCCAACCCCTACAGAGCGGGGAAGAGCGCCGGTTTTGTGTTTCGTCTGTTTTTAACCTGCTTCTGCTCTGAATCCATACTCGTTTTGCTCAAAGTAGCTCTGGCACCAGCCAGGCAAAGCTGCATTTTGCAGTTAAGAAAGAAAGCAAAAATCTGAGCCTTTTTGATGGTTTTTGAGAGACGGACAAGTGTCTTGTTACAGCAAGCTTGAAAGAGACAGTGAAGAGTGTTGGATGTCAGCAGCTGCAGAGTAGCACATAATTGAATATTCATGCCTCTGGTGCTTTACCAGGGACAGATTAATTACCCCATTTACCAGTGTTACTAAATTTGGACATTCATATCATGTAGAGAGTTTTTTATTTTAAAATATGGATTTCACTGATCAAAGTGGATGTGTTTTCTGTGAACGGTTCTCGTCTCATTAGGAAATGGACATGTTGACATGCAGCACATTTCCTCCTGCCTCCTGAATGGGAAGGGGGTCTGTCTCGCTCTCTGGCCTTAGCTGGGGAAGGGGGTCTCTGTCTCGCTCTTTGGCCTGTGCTGGGGAAGGGGGTCTGTCTCGCTCTCTGACCTGTGCTGGGGAAGGGGGTCTGTCTCGCTCTCTGGCCTGAGCTGGGGAAGGGGGTCTCTCTCTCGCTCTCTGGCCTGAGCTGGGAAAGGGGGTCTCTCTCTCACTCTCTGGCCTGAGCTGGGAAAGGGGTCTCTGTCTCGCTCTCTGGCCTGAGCTGGGAAAGGGGTCTCTGTCTCGCTCTCTGGCCTGAGCTGGGGAAGGGGGTCTCTCTCTCGCTCTCTGGCCTGAGCTGGAGAAGGGGGTCTCTCTCTCGCTCTCTGGCCTGAGCTGGAGAAGGGGGTCTCTCTCTCGCTCTCTGGCCTGAGCTGGAGAAGGGGGTCTCTCTCTCGCTCTCTGGCCTGAGCTGGAGAAGGGGGTCTGTCTCGCTCTCTGGCCTGAGCTAGAGAAGGGGGTCTCTCTCTCGCTCTCTGGCCTGAGCTGGAGAAGGGGGTCTCTCTCTCGCTCTCTGGCCTGAGCTGGAGAAGGGGGTCTGTCTCGCTCTCTGGCCTGAGCTGGGGAAAGGGGTCTGTCTCGCTCTCTGGCCTGAGCTGGGGAAGGGGGTCTCTCTCTCGCTCTCTGACCTGAGCTGGGGAAGGGGGTCTCTCTCTCGCTCTCTGGCCTGAGCTGGGGAATGGGGTCTCTCTCTCGCTCTCTGACCTGAGCTGGGGAAGGGGGTCTCTCTCTCGCTCTCTGGCCTGAGCTGGGGAATGGGGTCTCCCACTCTGATGGGGTTTGGAAAGCAGGGGATGTCCCCCTATTTCTGAACTGGCGGACCCTCCTCATGGCACAGGCCTGACTGTAGGGAAGAAGCTCAATGCGCCTGTGCCCAGGGTGACGGATAGGAGTGTCACCAGTTTGAGCAGAAGCAGGCTGCTCGGGGTTCACCATGACCTGTGTGTCTGTGTGTGGGTCTTTTCTTCAGGATGTTTTTAGTTACATCTCTCATGGCTTCCAGGTGCTTGAATTGACATCACCTGGTACATGCCACATTTATTATTGATTACCAATACTTGTTAAAGCTTTTGAATACCACTAAAAAGTTTTATACCAACTAGCTGAACTAGCTGCATTTTATACTGTATATTGGTGAATCATGAGACTATTCCTCAGTGATGAAAAAGTTATTATTTTCTTAAGAATTATAAAAGGGTACAAAAGATAGATCCGTAGGATGTTAGTAGAAAAACTTTATGTTCTGTAAGTCTCATCCAGCAGTTTCTTCAACGCTCCCTGGAAATTGTCTAGGTAATGTTCCCCCAGAAAAAGAAACTCTTTCCCAACGTGCAGTGCCGAGTGTGTGGAAGTGTTTTTGAGAGTCTGTGGGCTGGAGAAGAGGAAAATCATTCCTCTTAAGCTCTATAAAGAGCAGGTGACAGATGAGTGAGTTATGCAAGCCGCTTATGGTAAAATATTATTCCGCATTAAGTAATCACACCACCACTGAAATTAGGAAAATTAATCCATTATCGTGTCTGAAATAAAGATGCAGTTTACACACGTAAGAGAGGTGACCTTGTCAGGGATGTAGGCGTGGTGTGCACAAGCTTTCCCACGCATGTAGTAGTGACATCATCGTAGTCTTATGTAATAACAGCTCGGGATTTCAGTTTTTGGCCCTATTATTTTTAATAAAGTGATCTAACTTTTGATGATTGTTGTCCCCTTTTTCATATTTTTTTTTGTTGCAAACAAACACTGAACTGCATGGAGCACGGCTGACAGCAAGTGGACGGGCCTTTTCAAAGTCCCTTTCCCTCTGTGTGCCATTGTCTTTGTGAGGTTTGGTGGTCTCTGGCTCTCTGGGGGAGTGGTCTCTCAAAGGCATCAGGTCAGTGGGAACGCAGTCCCGTAGGCCTCTCGTTCATAACTCTTCTCTCTTCTGCTGTTGGGCTGATCTCCCTGACACTTTCTGTCCGGGTCTGAGGAGGGAGCGCGCAGTGCTAATCTGTTGTGAATTATGGACGAGTCTGTTCACGCTGGGTTTATTTTCGGGGTGGGAAGCCGAAGGATTTATCCTTCCTCACAGTGTTCTGCTACACAGGTCCCTCACTGAAGCCTGCAGGAGAGGTGCACTGTGCTTTTATGATTCTGATTGGTGCTTTGGGATTCTGCTCTTCTCCTGGCTGTCCTTACAGGAAGGCAGCACAGACGATTAGGGTAAAGTCCACATGAGGAGGAGTTAGCAAGCAGATGAGCTAGCTGGACAGAAAGACCTCCTCTCCTCTGCAGCTGTACTCATGTACTGATGAATTTCTGCCTAGAGGCGCCAGGAGCGGTAACGTTCATCTTCGGTAATGCAAAAGCTTTCTCTACAGCTGAATGGAAAAAAGTGGAATTGTGTAAAGATGTACAGACGTTTGCTTTTCAGCATTGCCAGTCTTTATGTAATCCTTGTGAATTTTTGTAGATTTTAACAAATATTACCTGTTTCATGTTGACTTGTTTAACGCTGATTGCTAGGCGTGGATGTGTTGTGGGAGGAATGGGCAATCCCTGTGTGGATTCTGAGTGCTAGGAGGTTCCTAGCATAGAAGTGTGTTCTATCCCCAATGGTGCACTCTACAGTCTTACATAATGTTGCCTAAAGCATAGTATTGTGTCAAACACACTGCAGTGGTTCATGTTACAGGGAGGCAGTTAGTGTTAAGTTGTGCCTGTTACAATATGATTATGTTTTGCTTTTCTGTTTCGCCTCTATAGAAAAGTGCAGCGATTTGCAGACGTTGTTGACTGTTTATTCTACAGGTTTTCATGTCTGATGAAGAAACACAAAAAAAATGTCATTAATTAGCATCAGTACACAAATCCATCAATTACAAGCACGTTGACTTTTCAGGCCTTTTGATTTTCTCCTGCTTCTGATTTATTGTTTGAACGCTATACATGTATATGCAGTGGTGTGCCTGACATTCTCAATACAAGTCTGATTATGCAAGAGAGCATTACTGTGATTTTTATGAAGCTGCTAGTTTATGTAAATGGTTAATGTAAAATACAGCTGAACATTTTCTGCAGTATTTTACATTATTAGGGACAGCAAAATAGTTTCTAATCCTGATTTCTTCAGATTCACTTGAATCCTCCACCAGCCATGTAGTAGCAGAGTGGCTGTGGACAGGCTGAAGCAGCAATGTGTGCCCAGCTCTTGGACCTTCCAGTATGTCTGAAGGTGACTTGATGGAACTGGAGCACCCAGAGGCAAGCCTTGCAAACCCATGGAAAACATGCTGACTCCACAGAGACTGACACCCAAGGCCAGAATCTCACCCAGAGGTGGAGAGCTGTGAGGCGAGGGTGCCGCCCACCATGCCAACACCTTACCGCTCTTATTTGGTCTTTGCTCAGCTCCTCTCCTCAAGGAGAATTGCCTGGTCTGAAGATGTGTGACGCTTATTGCCAGGATGTTATCATCAGCCTGCGCTTTGCTCTGGCCTGCTCTCCAGGGAGTGGTTTCCACCTGCCTGAAGGTGATCACAGATGCATACGGTTGACGTGATCCTGGTGGGGGCAGGGGGGCAGCGACAGTGGGGCCTAGCTTTTAAAACGCGCGACATTAACATCT
Source organism: Atractosteus spatula (assembly GCF_055471065.1). Classification (NCBI taxonomy): domain Eukaryota; kingdom Metazoa; phylum Chordata; class Actinopteri; order Semionotiformes; family Lepisosteidae; genus Atractosteus; species Atractosteus spatula. Next base: position 42,339,482 of record NC_142712.1, on the reverse strand, counting down.
GCTCTGTTCTAGGACAGGAGTGGAATCTGATACTGGTTGAGAAAAATATGTTTTTTTTCCCTGCTTTGTTCTCTTATGACAGTAAACGTAAGGTTTTTTGTGCTAAAGTCTGGGCTGTGGTCCAAAACTATTCTTGAATCAATGCTGGTCTCAGAGAGCTGCTGTCTGGACCACCATGGGGAAAAAAACACCCTATAATTTGTTTGCCTCTTGTGATAAAAATAAGGAAGAACAGTTGGAAGAAAGCTTACAGTGTAAGAAATCATTACACTATTACCTTGGCTGTAGAAAGGAACACGCAGCCCACTGTTTTTTCAATTACCACAGTTTATGTGTCATTATTCAAATCTTGCACCAAGTCATGTCATGTCATGTCATGTCACAGTCTAGATGCTGTTTAGGCAGGCAGGTTTAATCTCCCTTCTATGGAGAAATTGCAGTCAGTAAGTTACTTAATTAAAAAATATTTAGAACGGAACCAGAGCCCAGTTGGTGCATGGTCTCGCGGCCACACAGCACGCTGGGGTTTTGCCTCAGCTCATGAGAGTGGTCAAAGCTGAACTGGGTCTGAACAGTTTTTTGGACAGGGTCTGTCCAAAGTGGACACTGGAGCTCACCCTGTCACATGACTGTGATCATGAGAACCAGGCATTTCACACTTACGAAGTTTGACTGGTATACAGTGTGCCTCTCTAACGCCATTGTACACTCACAACTCACTGATCTCAGGTGTTTCTCGGAGGTAACCAGGAAACCTGCTTCAAACAACATGGCAAGGCACTGTTGTTCCAGACACTACAACCCCTTGTTCAAGGCAGGGCAGCTACCTCTGAGCGAGAGGGGAAACTATGCAAAACTGCAGTGTTGGGCTGAAGACGGGAAGTTTTGCTTTGCTTCCAGAGATGCCTGGTCAGTACAGAGTCCAAGGTCTCCCAAAAGCGTGAGAACTGTTATAGCACGAGTTGTTTCCATACTGAGCCCTTCAGATGCAAATGTAATCTGTGCCAAGGCAGCCCATCCAGAACAGCAGTGCTCCATGTTATGGTAAACTGTACTCATTTCTGTGGGAAAGGTGCGAACACAGCAAATGTCTCAACATGCTACACCACCAGAAAAGCAGACACAAATCCAGTAAAGCAGAATGAAATGATGGCAGAGCCGAGAAAGAAGTACAGTAAAGGACAGTGGTATAAATGGTAATGTATACATGGTAGAAAAAGAAAGGCTGCAAAGATTCCATGCAGGTTTATCTCTATTAGGATCACAAAAGGGAGAAGGTCCCTCGGACTCCAGAGTAAAGATTCTGCTCAGCTGTTCCATAAAATGAGATCTAGTTATTCTTAACATGACTTTCCTCTTAGGGTTCAGATGACAGATGAAGATACAGATCATTTTAAAAGCAGTGTCTTTTTTTGTTGAATTCTTCAACCTTCAAAGCTGATTTTCAAGTGTAACCCTCCTGTTGGCTACAGAGTGATACAATTGCGCAGCGTTACCGGCCTCTCCGTAGTTGAGCTTTCCATTTGGACGTCTCTGCAACGTTTGGAGAAAGATATGTTCTTTCTCCAAACGTGGGCTATCCTCTTCAAAGCAGAAGGATTGGACAGTTGTGAGTGAGGCCTGAGCTGTGCTTAACATGTAGCACCTGCAGCATCACGGTGGCCCTGGGGCTTCGCTGTTGGATCGGTGTGTCTAAATGGGCCAAGGTTAATTGCTACCCTTTCGATTAGGACATCTTCCCCCTCCCCTCACAGGATGAATCCCGTGGTGTGTTATTGAAACACAGGAAATGGCCGGGTTTTTCCAGAAGCCCGGAGGGTCGCAGGGCCTCGGTCTGTTTTGTACGCACTGTGCAGTGGGTTGTGCTGCCGCTCGTGTTTGTTGACGGGTGGCAGGGAGAGGCATGCGGGCAACTCTGCCACGCCCCTACCTGCGGCACACCCCCGGAGCAGCATGGGGTGCAGTATTTTCCGAAGGGACGCGGTTGCAGGCTGTGCTGGAAGCCCTAGTGGTCGAGAAGGCCTTTCTGCTCATGGAGGTGGGGGCACTGCCGTGCAGGCCTTCTGGATCTGCAGGCTGGCCTCAGGCTTGCAGACAGCAGCGGCGCCTGAGCGAGTTTGTCCCCCCAGCTCAGAGTAAGGCGAGGGCCAGGGTTCAGTGGGGGGGTGAATTTCCTGAATAAATGAAAAGCGGTTTGTGCGGGAAGCCCAGGCAGCAGTGGGGAGGGGCAGAGGGAGGGGTGAGGGGGTGTTTTGCAGGCTCCCGAGCAGTCCTGTTTCCCCGGGACCAGGAAACTCCTTGAGAGAATGTGCTGGATGTAAAAGCCGTGCTTGAGGCTGGCTTGGCTGCAGTGGGCTGAGCGATCCATTACTTTGAAAGATGGCACACAGGCATGACAGGGTGAGTTTGGGTCTCTCCGGTGATATACTGCATGTATGTGTATACACAGCTTTTGACTGTTTAGCCAGTTCTAATTGCAGATTCTTAGAGTATTACTGTTTTATTCAGAAGAAGAAATTGTCTTGCTGGAAAAAGTAAAGCTGCTTTTTTATTTGTGGTTTGTATAATAGTGTGGCTTAAGAGATCTCTTTGCAGGTAATAACATCTTCTTGGAGGTATGGAATAATAGTAAAACAAAGAAGCCGTCTAGGTAGATTTTAGGAAAAACCTGTGTTTTAAACTAAACAAATATGAAAACTTTTTGTTTTGGTTTCTGTTTTTGTATTGAGTTAGGGTTTCTGTTCACGGGCTGGGTTGTCAAGACGTGTGTGCTCGCTGTCCGCTCTGGAAGGGGGCTCCTCTGCTCCGGCAGGAGGTGACCCTTCTGTCTCCTGTCTCTCCTGCCTGTGTGGTGGAGTGTTCAGGGCCAGCGCTGCCAGATTAAAGCGTCTGTGCTTTATCGCTAAAGAGGCCAGTAGCTGTTAATACATGCCCACATTAAATTACTCGCTTCACGAAAGTGAGCTTTTTAGTTGATGATTTTTCTGTTTGTTCTGTATCTATTATTAAATATATGCTGTCCCTGGCAACTTTCTAACAAATAAGAAGTGTTGAAATCTGGAAGCAGAGCTTGGCACCATTCCAGGGAGTATAAGCAACACCTTTGCTACAGACGTAGAATCTGGAAGGGGGGTCTTTCGCTCTCCTCCAGGAGAAGAGCACATACACATGGAGAACAAGCGCCTTCTTTTAGAGCTTCATCCCCCAGGAACCAGCCATCGCACTTTAACTTCTGCTGCCGAACCCCACCGAGGGCCCGGGGCGCTGCCGAACCCCACCGAGGGCCGGGGGCGCTGCCGAACCCCACCGAGGGCCGGGGGCGCTGCCGAACCCCACCGAGGGCCGGGGGCGCTGCCGAACCCCACCGTGGGCCGGGGGCGCTGCCGAACCCCACCAAGGGTGACCTCTGAGTGGATGGAAGCTGTTTCAGGAACAAGCAGTGACTACTTCTGGACCAAAAAGAAGAAGAAGACAAGGACGGTGGTTTTGTGTACTCATCACACGGATGAAGGTTGCCTTACCGATGAAAACTGTGATGAGATACAAAGAGTCAGGTTCGTTCGTGGTTTCGCTCTCTGTTGGGCACAGTCTCAGAGCACACGTACAGGCTATGCCACCTGAATGACCTTGGTGCATGCCAGAGGTCAATCAGTACCCTTTTTTAAGATCGAGCACTGTAAATCTCTGACCTTCCCAGATTAAGCACGGAGCCCTCTTCCATTTATATTTGCAGTGCAGCACATCAGCGTAAAGCATCCTGTTGCTTGTTTTTCTGCTTCCAGACTTACTGTACTGATACTGTACATTTTCTGGAAAAGCCTTGTTGCACCATATCTTCAGGTTGTGGTGGCCTGACGAGTGGCTGAGGCTGATTAAGATGGCTCTGTGTCCCTGCTGCCTCATTTGCTTTGCCTGCATTTCTCCGCACTCAGCAGGCGCTGATGGCGAACTTCATTCGCATGCCTGACAGGGGAGTGCAGAGGCCAGAGAGAGAGAGAGAGGAGAGGGAACAGGAACACACTGTACTGACGGCCTGCTGTTTTGGATCGAAGTGTATCCTTGCCAGCCTACGTGTTTCCTTCAGTGCCTCACTGTACCCATTGAGCTGCTGAGCTGAGGTGCCAAGCGCACTCACTTTCCAGGCAGAACGGGCTGGCGTCAACCCTAGACTGCAAACGAATTCAGAAGGATGGAGTTCATGCAAATGAATTCATGTTGTCCACGCTTTCCCAAAATTTGGCTTTATCTGTGATCTCAACTTTTTATGTTCGCTCCTAGGTAAAATCGACCCCTCTTTTTTTTTAACTCTCTTGATGGCCACAGTCTTTGATAAATGGAAAATACTTCCTCCTGTTTGTCTCTGAAACCTTGGCCCTGTTAATAAGTGCTTCATCCAGTCCTGGCTGCTAATTTCTTGAACCAACACAATCGGTGCGCTGGTGTGTGCTTAATGCTGCACACAATCCGGGTGTTGAGGGCTCTTTAACAGGTTTAGTTTATATCAAGCAGTGAGGTCACAAGCTGGGTCAATCCCATACTGTATGTGTCCGGTCAAGTGAAAGGCACAACCCCGGCAAAGACCAGCTGAGCAGAAGAATATTTATTAAACAACTACTTTTGAAGTGTTCCGAGAGTGTGAGGCGTAGCATCCTCCTGGGGGAATTAACTACGACCTGGACACGGAAAACACCTTTCTACATCTTTTGATTGAGAAAGATAAAAAATGTATGTCGCCACAAATACCTGTGCCCAAGAGCTCCATCTCATTTAATATGCTTAACAATAAAGAGCTTAACAATACACTACACGCTTTCAAATCATCACTCATTCATCGTCATGCTTTAACCTAGTGGTAGATTTAACTTTTATCAGGCTTCCTTTATTTTGTTCCAGAAGGGCTCCAGTGGACTTCGTTAGCTTTTCCTGATTTTTTCTTACATATTGAGAAGGAACAAGCACCCATTTACAAACAGACCCGACATGATCTCCCCACAGCCCTTCCATTTTGTCGGATCCGGGAGAATTTTTGCCTATATTTTTGTTGGTGCTTGTTTTTGTGTTCTTTTGGTGTTGTGTTCCACTTGTGTTATTGGTGCCACTGCTGCTCCAGGTCTCTGTTTGGAATTGTGGATTCACAATTGGATACAGCTGCACTGTAGTGAAACGCTCAAGGAAGCTGTGAATAGCACTGAGGGCACCTAGCAAGTTCTTGGACAAGCCAGTGGTTGTTCGCCTAGAACAAAAAAATGGTTACGAACAAGAGGAGGCCAGTCTGCTCATCTTACCTATTGGGTAGTAGTTAATTGGTGCGAGGAAAGCTCCCTACCTTTTTTAGGATTTCCCATGTCCTACTGACACTCACACTAATTTTATTTACTATTTCAATTGTCTTTCAAATGAAACTCCATTAGAATGACCATTAAAATGATCAATATTTATAGCTAATATTTACAGCGCTGCTAAATGTTAAAACAAGATGCTATTTGGGTTATAAAAAATTATTTTGTTGGAGCTTTTCCCAAATTCTGTGTCCACTTCATATTGGATGACACACTCATGCACACATGTCAGAAATCATGAACCATGCACTTCATACACGCACTCATCTCCTCGTGCACACACTTCACACACGCACATGCACGCATTCCTCGTGCACACACTTCACACACGCACATGCACGCACTTCTTGTGCACACACGCACATGCACATGCACGCACTCCTCGTGCACACGCTTCACACACGCACATGCACGCACTCCTCGTGCGCACACCCTCTGTTTTTGTTCCCCAAGACTACTGCTGCCTTGTGTTTTATCTATAGATTTTTTGCTGACTTGCATTTGGCAGTAAATACAGTTACCTACAGTCTCTTCTCCGTCCTCTCTGACCTCTACACCCCCAACTTTCATGCAGAGCTTGCTCTCCTTGAGGAAATTAAGTGGCAGAATTCCAGACTGTCTCCTGTGCAGGAATCTGAGATATACCTTCGGACAGATGGAACAGTTAATGCTTGCAGATTCCAGCGGACTAGGTGCAGTCTCTCTCCTATTTTTTGTGGCAGAGATGTTTTTTAGTGTGTGAATAACAAGAAATCAATACAGTAGATAAAGGTAAAACATTTCCCTAGTTTTGGGAGGGTTGATTATGTTTATTTGTTAATGTGTGATTATTATTTGCTATATTGTTAATTAAATCAATAGCACTTTTATGCAAAAATATATTAAAAAATAGGCAAAACCCTGCTTGTGAGCTGTAAATTAGTGCTTCAAGACTGCACAGTTAATTGGGAGTGATGTTCTTTGTCCTACAGCTAAGTGCTTTATTGTCTAATGACCTGCAATCCTGTTTAGATCCTCAGATTATAATTTCACCTGCTGCACAGAACCTTTCCATTTACACTGCAGATATTGTTGTGACTTTTGGTGGCCAGTTTCCTCCCTCACAGGCGGCTTAAATGGTTCTTTGGCTGTCGAGACAACAGGATATTTTTATTTATTAAGTGTGTGTATATCGGCACAGCAGAAAGTATATTAGGCTTGCATTAGTAATGTAATTTATATAATCTTCCCTTATTTGTCTTGAGAAATGAACACATGAAATTAGGAATGTTCCGCAAACGAGAGCAACAGAACTGCTGAAGAAGACTTTTAATTCTCCTTCATGTGCCTGTCCATCGTCCACGCACAAATGGGCCTTCCCTATTCCGAAACACCAGCGGGGTCCGGTGTCTGAGTCTGAGGGCAGAGGGACACAGAGGGAGTGAGTGCACTTGCTCCATATCACAGCATGCGGTGCCCTTCCTGCGCAGACCGGTGTGGCAGGCAGCAGGGCTGTCCTTGGTCTTGGTGTTGGTCGCACTGCAGTGGGCAGGCAGGGTGGCCACAGGGCTGGGGGGTGGAGAGGTCCCCAGCTCTCTCTCCCTCTCTCTCGCTGTGGTCAGCGGGCAGCCTGATCTGCGGGCCGAAGCCTTTAAGGGCCTCCCGGTTAATCCTCCGGCTGTGCTCCTGGCTTGCCGAGGTTCCCCGGGGGCCCCGGAGGTATTTTTAGCTCCCCCCCATGACGCAGAACTTTGTTTGTTGTGCTGCCTTTTCCCTCTAAAGGTTAAAGTTGCATAAGCCCTTTGAACAGTAATCGGCTTGTGTCGGCCGGGAAATATTTTGATATTTTTAGCGCGCACTGATAATCGGCTGTGTGTGGGCAAGGCCCAGTAATACCGATAACTCCGGATACACTATAATCCCCGGCCCCCCTCCCCTGCTTGGTTTTCCTGCACCGCGCAGCTCGGGCTGCGTCAGCGGACAGGAGGGAGTCTTCCCTCGAAAGGGTGAGGAAGAGGGGGTTTTCTCTTTGTTTGCTTCGCACAACCCAGAACTGAAATAGGATAATAAATAGGGGTTGGGTAGATGAGTTTTCAGATCTCGCCATTATGTCATGATCCCTGGGTTGTGGTGAAATCAGAGCTGTCAGCTACACAGAGAAAATTAGGGAAACAGTGATCTGTGGTCTACAGCTAAGGTACAGTATGCCAAAGACTGGAGTATTCTGAACATTTAGCTAAATTCAAAAGCTTTTTTTTTGCAACACACTGGGGGACATTTTTTTCAATTTCTTCTTGTCCTTATACAGATTAATATCAAACAGACTCAGCAATGTGGGGTGTCTTAGACTTAATGCAAAAGAGAGTTTTCTGAAACAGCATCAGCGCTGTATGAATTGTAGTGCCCTTTTGCTCTCTCAGTTCTGCCCAGTGAGCTGCTGTAGCTCCAGTACAGTCTTGCCTGTACCACTCATTCCTATGCCTAAAATACAAGCCCTTAAATATGACCCTAAGCTCTAGCTAACTAGCTTCGGATAAATGGACCCCTTTCCCCTGTCCCCCAGTGATTTGTTGGTCTTTCACAGGAAAGCACGTTTAAAGATGTGTGATGATCCATCCCAAGAGGCACTATAACAATCCTTTGTTGTAAATGTACTGGTTGAAGGCGGAGGAATTTGAATCTTTTTTTTTTTGCATAAAACATCCTTTACAGCTATATTCATTTGTACATTTAAATTGTTCTTTCTGCGGAGATCAGTGGGCTGCGATGAGATGTGTTCGGTTCCCTGCGAAGCAGAATGCTCAAGAGTCGAAAGGCAGTTCGACTGAGAGGGTGTTAAGGATCAGACCTAGAAACAAAACGAACTGAGCTGCTGTCACTTCATCTCTCTTTCTGTCAAGTCTGAGTTTTACCAACAAAAATAAAATCTTGTTTATAAGGCAGTTTTTTGAATAGGTAAGCAAATTGTCATCTAATAAGTTTTTGAACCAACATGTAAGGAGAGGGCTTTTTTGGTTAAGAGTGTCCATCTCATGGGAGACTAGCTTTTCTGTTACGCTTTAAGAGCGTACATTTGCTTGACCTTGGCTGAACTGCACAGCTGTTTTTACATGGAAAAAAACATAACCCCTCAATAAATCTTCTTCTGTTTTCTCTCCTCTTCTCGTCTGTGTGTGTTTGTTTCGTCTCTTTCCCAGCAAATCCAGTTTGCCGAAGAGAAGCAGGAGTTCAGCCGGTTTCCCACCAAGGCCGGCCGGCGATCCCTGTCCCGATCCATCTCGCAGTCGTCCACCGACAGCTACAGCTCAGGTGCTCCGAACCACCCCGTCCAGACGCAGCACAGCACACACTGGCACACACACATCGGCCACCCTGGCTGGAATCAGTCTGGGAGCTTTCCAGGAAGGTTACGTCTGTCCCGCGGAGTTCCCACAGGCTTGGCGTCACATGTGAACTGATCTGCCTCCTCTCTGAGGGCTGCAGGAGCACCTCCTCTCACTGCCACTTTCACCCTCAGCTCCAGTTTGCTTCCTGTGCTCGACTGAGAGTTTTAAGAGATCTTTCAGTCCTTTTTTGCTTGCCATGTTTTACAAATTGAAAAGAATTCATATACTGTAGTTGTAGGTTTTTTAAATTTAATTTGTTTCTGTTGTTACATTGCACACAAATTAAACACCTCAAAAATACTGCCTTGTGGGTAGTGCTAGACATGGCCCTAGACAGAGCCCATCCCACCTGTAATCCATTGTTCACCCCACGTACACCTCGTTTTCATTTCGCACAGAAGAAAACGACTCCATGAATTTGAAAAGTGTTCTGTAACTCGTTTAGGTTGCTACAGTAGTTGAAGGATCTACACTGACAGTTTGAAGTTTCAGTTTCTTTTGGATGTTAGATTATTCTAGAGGTTTTTGCTTTACTTTTCAAGGAGCTATGGTTTCCACTTAGTAGAAAGGATTCACTGACATGGCTTATTTCTTTCTAGCATTCCCTGGCCCGTCTTGTCATTAAGCAGTATTAACTTATGTTCCTTTAAAGCCTATCATTATGGCACATCTCTACACATTCAAAACCAAAAACAAAAAGAAAGAAGTAAACATAATTACTACGCAAGACAATGCATGATTCCATAAGTATTCCATAAGTATTTAAACATTTAAAACCTATAATAACCTGAATACTTAATTGTTAAGGTTGGTATTCCTGCTGTGATTGTTTGACACTGCATCATAGCTGCAGGTTGTGTTGCTCACACACTCCGTGACTGGGGGACAGGGGGATGGGGTGAAAGGGGGGTGTTTAGCGGTGAAGTTGGTGCTGCCATCAGGGGACTGATCCCATCGTGCTCTCTGACCTCTGCCCCCAGCCGCTTCCTACACAGACAGCTCCGATGACGAGACCTCCCCCAGAGACAAAGTGCAGACCAACTCCAAAGGCAGCAGTGACTTCTGTGTGAAGAACATCAAGCAGTCCGAGTTTGGCCGCCGGGAGATCGAGATCGCAGAGCAAGGTGAGTGGGGTCTCCGGCTGCTGCCTTTTGATAGAGTGGTGCCTGCTGGGACAGCAATGAAACACTCAACAGGACCACAGACTGCAGCATCCTCTTCACTCACGGTTCACCAGTTAGAGCAGGTCCATCGTACTGTGAGGGAACCAGCGCCAAAATGAGTGGATTGAAGAAGCAACAAGTTGACAGTGAATACAGAGTGTTCAACAAAGAATGGACTGCAAAATACTTTTTCACAGAGGTTGGAACAAAAGCTATATGTTTAATTTGTAAGGAAAGTGTCGCAGTGTTCGAAGAATACAATCTCAGTTGGCATTTTTCTACCTAACATGCTAACTATGCTAGCAATCTGTCACGCGAGAAGCAGTCCAATAGAGCTTCCAAACTAGCCGCTAGTTCACAGGCTCAGTAAAATGTGTTTTTCCACCCTTCTGCTATCCAAGAGGCCAGTACAAAGGCAAGCTACCTGCATGCATATGGAATTGCTAAACAAAGCAAGCCACTCTCTGAAGGGGAGCTTTTGAAGGAGTGTATGATAGAAACCGTAGATATTCTTTGTCCAGAGAGCAAGAACAAATTTGAGAAAATAAGTTTATCACGCAGAGCAGTTACCTGTCGGGTCGAGGTAGTCGGTGGAGACTTGGCTTGTGAGATGAACGTCAAGTTTCATTCAATTTTGATTTTTTTATATTTAAAAGATTTTTTTTCCCTCAGGTTATCGTTAACCTTGTTGAACTAATAAGCCAAGGTTGGATTCTAAATTTATATAGGGCACACAGTAGGCTATCTGTAACAGCAGCCTGAAGTGGCCCACTGTGCAGTTTCAAAATTTTATGTGGCCCTTGGATCAAAAAAGTTTGCCCACCCCTGCCCTACGAGCTGGGACCAGGAGGTGAGATGCTTTAGTGGTTGAGGTGTAGGACTCACTCACAGGTCCTCAGCCACCAAGTTTCATCTGTTACCGAAACTCCTCGAGCTCGGTAATTCACACAACACACCACCCTGCCTTGTATGCATAGGTCACTTGGGAGAAATTTATCTTCTGAGTAACTAATTGGTGCTATTATGACCAATAGTACTATTTTTATTTTTACAAAAGAATGTTTTGCGTCATTCACCCATTGCTTTCCGAGATAGGCTCTGGCCCCCCCATGACCTTGAATTGGTTGAGGCTGGTAGAACATGCAGGGATGTTTTGGGGAGATTAGCACGTGCCTTAGAAAGCTGAAATTTGATCCCTTGTATTTTCAAAAAATCAGTCTCAGTGCCTTGCGAGTGATAAGGTTACAGTTACCTCACACTCTCCATTTATTGTAGAATAGTTAGAATTCATATCGAAACCTGACACTCGTCCCAGGCTGTGTACTCAGCCCAGATATCAGAGAGGCTCATGTTACACAGGGATGTGAGGTTCTCTCCCACAGACCTTATTGCTGTGCTCACCAGGTTGATTATTCACCAGCGCGCACACACTCTCGCACTTCAAAATGCTGCCCACGGATCCCTCTGCCAGGTGCTCTTGTTCCTGTGTCCAGAACGGGGGTGGCGCGTTCGGTTTCACTCAGCAGGTCCTGTACATCCATGTTCCTGGGCGTTCTTGTGCCGGACAGATTGTTCTGTGCACTGACCTTTCTCTCCGAGCAAGTGGCCAAGAGCGGTGAGGAGGATTACCGCGGAGTTGGCAGGCCGTGACTCGACACCGCTGACGGCCCTGTGCCCCAGTGCATGCAGACGACTGCAGATGACTCCTGGATAGCTCCAGCCAGGCCAGGCTGCCCGAAATCGAGTCCTTGGGGGAGTTCTGTTCTGTCCCTGTTTATTTTGCGCCCACTCACTTTAAGATCAGACCGCCCAGTTGTTTTCTGATTCTGCTGTAAGGCTACAGCCGCTGAGCTGCGCAGGTGAGAAGGGGGACTGGCGGGCGGCCTCCTCTTCCAGCCCCCTGTGGGGGTCCATGTTTCTACCTCAGGAGTGCAGCACCTACGGGGGAGCCCCTCTGCAGCAAGGCCTTGCCTGCATCAGCAGCTGCACCCCCACTGCCGCCCTGCATCCCCGCAGTCAGGGAATCACTGGAAATAATATGAGGACAGGCCAGCACCCTGTGGTCCAGGGTATGTTGTGTAGCGCCAGCGACTTCTAATCAGCAATCAGAGCAGCCAGACAAATCTGTTTCCGCTGCTGTGAGAAACCCGGATTAGAGTCATCATCCAGCAAGAGCACTGAACATGAACACAAAACATTTCTTTATTGAGGAAGATGGTCAAACTGGGAGAACGACGTTCATTCTAGTACATATCGCAAGCTCCACAACATGTTACAGGAGACACACCAGCAGTATTCAGCCAGTTGGGCAATTTGCATAATCTGGATCTGACTGGGGCTTGAATTGGTGGCTTTACTGCTTAATCCAGAGTTCTTATCTACTTAATGTAGTTAATAATGTACTTATTTCTTCATTTAAGTGGCAACGCATACCAGTTTTTAACAATTATTGCATTAAACAGACCCATAAACCATGCCAGTGGGCTTTTTAGTCACGCTCCATCAGTTGGATGATTGTGCATTTTTTGGACATTCGTTCATTATTCATGCAAGAGCTCGGCATCTTCTCCTTCCTGGACTGAATCAAACTGCTGTGTAGCAGTAGTCTAATAGGAGGGAGGTAGTGTTGGAGAGATCAGGGAAGCGAAGAAGTGTGTGTGTGAGTGAGGTATGGAGAAGTGTGGACACTGACTCACTTTTCTTTCCTGCAGACATGTCGGCCCTTGTCTCCCTGAGGAAGAGAGCCCAGGGCGAGAAACCACTGGCTGGGGCCAAGATTGTGGGCTGCACTCACATCACCGCCCAGACTGCGGTAAGAAATACACCAGAATCTCTGCCAGCTGAGGGGCAGAGGCACTTTAATTTAGATGTCAAAATGGCGAGTGTCAGTGCTTTCCTGATGTCTGTGACTGACTGATCCCACCCAGCACAGCTGCTACTGCATGAATAGCCAGCTTTGTCCTGCCCACCGAACCAGTACCTGGAGGTCAGGATCTGGTTCTTCACGGTTCAGAACCGTTTCCCGTGTCCAGATTGTGCAGCCTCCATACTGTTCGACAGTACTCTCCACTTGCATGTCTTGTGTGCCTTTTCACACGTGACTTCTGTGTTCACAACCGCTGCAGAGAGTTTTTACTGTAAACCTCAGAATACGAACATATACTGTATGTGTCTTATTCTATCACCTGGTGTAGATGATAGAAAGGTTTAGCGAAAAAGCTAATGAATTGCTGGCTGTTGATGTGTAAACGAGAAAGTTTTCAGAAGCTGCTTTCCCTCTGTAGCTGAAGTTGCTGGGATTGGTGGTGTTCATGGGTCAATGGTTTTAAGCTGAATGATGGAGCAAATAGAGTTGAAGTATCAAAGGGGGCTTTAGCCCTGTATTCTAATTTTATTTTACACCATGACAGGAGAATTGGAATTTAATTGAGAACCAATGGTTGTGGCAGTAAAATATTTTTTTCTCCTCTGTTTATGCGATTGTGGTTTATGTTTGTTTGGCTGACGACGGGAAGGGCTCCCTCTCACAGAGTAACCAGTGTGGAAGTTAAAAACCCCTCATGCTCACTCTTAATTAAAAGACAAACTGCTTCTGTGGCTTCATAGAAGAACTCAGGCACTGCCCACACTGCCCACACAGCATGAGGTCTGGCTTTCAAAGCTGCTTAAACTGAGAAGTAATTAACTACAGGGCTTACTTATTACATAGCTGTTCGCGCTCCTCAGGGGCTTGCTTATTAAACCATGGGGTAACTTGGAGAGTGTTCTTATGCAAACAGTTACTGTTTCTTAATAACATCCTGCATCCCACCCTGCCCAGGACTCTGGGCTCTTTGCTTGCTGATCGGACACTGCTGTTCAGCTCTCATGGTGTAGGGAGGCGCACAAGCACAGAGAAGATGTGTCTGTGCTCTTTCTACCTGCTCGAATAAAGCAGGAAAATAAGACACACCTTGATCAAACACATTAGTCTCTCTTGACACAAAGCTCACAAGGTCATTGAAAGCAGTGTGCACCACAGTTCCTTACTTGTTCTCTCCTTATATCAAAACACAGATTAGTTTTTCATATGCCTAGTCACATGAGAATCCCACTTGTATGTGCATTTCTCTTGTGTCCCAGGCTTTAGGTAGGAGTCCTAAATCTTTCGCTGGTTTTCCACCAAGAGCACCACAGCTGATGATACTGATAAAGGCTGTTTGGATATTCATAGGATTGAAATGTCATAAGCATCAGAAATGCATTTATAGTGCTTGTATAATGGACAACCAAGTTCATTGTTAGTACGTACAGGTGACGATCATAGACGGTGCTGACTACATCCAGTCTGGTCCAGGTGGCTCTGAAGGTAGGGCTCTGATTCAGATGGATGGCAGTGACCAGCAGTTGTCATCCTGTCAAGCAGGTAGTTATATTAGTGGAAGTTCCAGGTAGAAACTTTAAAACCTGTGTTCCTGCAGGTCCTGATAGAAACGCTGGTGGCCCTGGGAGCTCAGTGTCGCTGGACCGCCTGTAATATCTACTCCACGCAGAATGAGGTGGCAGCAGCACTTTCAGAGGCTGGTAAGAGTGGGAGATTCGGTGCAGAGTGAGAAACTCCATTTAAACGAAATCACTATTGGATTTTTGACTATGTATTTTATCATCTACACTACCGTTTGAGTAAAGATGTTTGCATATTCTGAGATCTGTATCAACTTTGGAAATCATTGATGCATCATTGCAACACTCTTTGGTTTTATTTATCTCATAAATATGATTTTTGAAGAAGACCCAGAGGAAATAAGAGAATCTTGTCCTGCTTTTTGTTTACTTACCTCTTGTCACGTTAAGTCGCAGCTTTGTGTGACTTTTGCCAGGAAGCATCGGCATTGAAAATTGATTGTTCCTCTAAATTTAGCTTCTACAAGGTAGTTAAGGGATAAAGGCTTCTTTTTCAGTGTCTCATAGCACACATGAAATAGATTTGAAGTCAGTTTTTAAAAATCTTTTTCTACGTGCAGTTTTAAATAAACTTTTTGCTTGACAGCTTGGGCCATCTGCATGTTGTATTTCTAGGTTGGGTGACTTTAAAGTGATCAAATATTCAGGTATTTCAATAATTGAGTGGTTCGCCACTGTCTTATGCTCCCTGAAACCAAGACAGAGCAGGTCTTTAAAGACGCAGATCATGGTTTATGGGAAGAAGCCAGGAACAGCAGTTCTTGTTCAGGCTTTGCGGATGCTGTTTTTCCCCCTCTTTTTTGCAGTGCTTCGTTTTCAAGTTGAAGAAATTGATGATTGAAACAATTGAAATTCTAACATCTAACAGAGGAGGACAGAAATGCAAACTAAGTGGTGGAAAGGCATTTCAAAGTGAGATCAGGAGGCACTTTACATGAAGGATTGTGGGGATGTTATGGAGGCCAATGTCTTGGCTATTTTTCAAGAAACATATGGATCAGATCCTCAGATCATGTACTGGTCGTATGTGGCACACACTGTGTTCCCTGGAAGCCAGGAATGTTCATGAATCCTGCTTCTTTCTTGACTTAAAAGCTATTTAATGGGTTTTATTCCACCAGCACAGTGTGACAGCCTTTTATAACATGAAAAGTGACTCACCCTTATTATTCTAAGAGGCCATTAGAAATAAAAAATAATGTGCTGGAGTAGTTCTGAGAGCTCTTCATGTATATGCAAATATCAGAAGCAGTCTCTTTCAGCTCTGGCAGTGTGTTAGAGGTACAACACATTAAATCTCCAGCAAATCTCCCTGCTTGTTATTTATCGTTGCACAGAATTTCACTTTCAAAACATTTCATTTCCTTGTGTGGTTTGTTTGCAAAGCTTGGCTTGGAATGCATACGCTTTGAAGTTAAATCTCTCTTGATATATTTTCTAATAAAAAAGAAAGATGGAAAAAAGTTACACTGTGTATACAATTGTTGCCTTTCCTGGCAGATAACAAAATCCCTCCCAGGCGAAATACTTTTTAAAATGGTGAGAGAACAGCTTTAGTTCTGAGCAGATAGACAGAAATGTCATGAAGCTACTTGCACACCTTATGTAATGTATGCTAAAATATTACTAATATATTCTGTGCGTGGTAGAGATCTTTATCCAAGGTGACCTACAGTAACAAAGGTTTACTTAAAAAGTTTTACAAGTAATAGTTAAGAAAACTGGATCTTAAAAAAAGCAAATACTGATATTATAAATATATCTACAAAAAGGTTATACTGCAGCTTACAAAGATAATATAGCAACTTGCAAGAATCTTAAAATCTATGAAGTACTCTCATAACAGATACTGTAATATTACAAAAACACAATAGTTTATAATATAATAATAATAAACTTTATTTTATATAGCGCCTTTAAAGGTGGCTTCTCAAAGCGCTTTACAGGATGACAATAACAATAAATAAGAAGAATACAACAATAAATAAGAAGAATACACAAGATAAGACACAATTACAATTACAACAATACAACAATAACAATAGAGGAGACCGTGGAAGGTGGTACTAAGAAGAGCAGAGGGGTGAAGAATGGGACCAGTTAAGAAAAGGCTTTTCTGAAGAAGAAGGTTTTGAGTCTGGATTTGAAGGAGTTTAGAGAAGGTGACTCTCTGATATCCTTGGGCAAAGAGTTCCAGAGCTTGGGGGCATAACGGGAGAAGGCCCTGTCACCCATACAATGTAGACAGGCTTGGGGGACAGTAAGGAGGGCAGAATTTGAAGAGCGGAGGTTGCGAGGTGGGGAGTAGGGCGATAATAGTTCAGACAGGTACTGAGGCGCCAAGCCATGTAGAGCCTTATAGGTGAGCATGAGGATTTTAAAGTCTATGCGGAATTTGACCGGAAGCCAGTGCAAGGACTCCAGGATAGGAGTAATGTGAACACTTGCACTAGACCTGGTCAGGATTCTGGCTGCTGAATTTTGGACATACTGCAGTTTGTTCAGGGTAGATTTAGATACCCCAGCGAGTAGAGCATTGCAGTAGTCAATTCGAGAGAATACAAATATGTTGATCAGCTTTTCAGCCACAGTTAATGATAGCATAGGGCGTAGTCTTGCAATATTTCTAAGGTGAAAAAAAGATGTTTTGACAGTATGCTGCACATGTGGGTCGAATGTTAAGCCAGAATCGAATATAACCCCAAGGTTTTTCAATTTAGATTGAAGCTCAAGTACAGAGCCATCTATAGATAGGGTTACAGGACTGGCTTTACGAAGTTGATGGGGGGTACCAATAAGCATGACTTCAGTCTTGTCGCAGTTAAGATGAAGGAAGTTTTGAGTCATCCAAATTTTTATGTCAGAGATGCAATTAGATAGAATAGAGACAGCCACATCAGTGTCAGGTTTGGTATGGATGTATATTTGAGTATCGTCAGCGTAAAAATGAAAGCTGAGGCCATGTGATCTTAAAAGCTGACCAAGTGGGAACATGTAAATGCTGAAGAGCAAGGGGCCCAGTATTGAGCCCTGGGGGACACCAGACTTGACAAGACCAATTTCAGACCTGTACCCATTGAGAGAGACAAAGTGACAGCGATCAGTGAGGTAAGATTTAAACCATTTGAGGGCAGTGTCAGAAACTCCAAACACAGTCTCGAGACGAGAAAGTAAGATGTTATGGTCAACAGTGTCAAAGGCAGCACTGAGATCAAGAAGGATGAGTATGGAAAGAGAACCAGAATCAGAAGCTATTAGGAGATCGTTGATAACTTTGACCAGGGCAGTTTCTGTGCTGTGAAGTTGACGGAAGCCAGATTGGAGGGGTTCGAAAAGGTCGTTTGTCATGAGGTGGTTATGTAACTGAAGTGTGACAGCACGTTCTAGAATTTTAGAGAGAAAGGGTAAGTTGGAGATGGGGCGAAAGTTGTTAAGATTGTCGAGAGCCATGTTAGGCTTTTTTGGCACGGGGGTAATGGCAGCAGTTTTGAGGACCGTTGGTACAATGCCAGTGCTCATGGATTCATGTATAATATTGAGGACAATGGGACAGAGAGAAGAGAAACAGGACTGGAATAAAGTGGTGGGAATGGGATCTAAAATAGATGTGGTGGGTTTCATGCGCGTAACTAGTTTGTTTAGGGATGCTGAGTCAAGAAGAGAGAAGCTGGAGAGAAGGGAACCAGAGAAGTTGGATGAGGAGGGAGGAGGTATGGAAATGATATGCGTAGTGGAGAGAATGTGATGCCGGATGTTGTCAATCTTAGAACTAAAGAAATCTAAGAACGTGTTGCACAGCTGTGATGAGGCAGGTAATGTGGTGGGGCAGTTTGGCTTGAGCAGTCTGTTGATGGTGGAGAAAAGATGTCTGGGGTTGTTTTGGTGATTTTCAATGATGTGAGAGAAGTAGGTGGATCTAGCAGACTCTATAGTAACCTTATATTCAGATTAAGTAATCTCTCCAAACCTGATGATGTACATGTAGGCCGGAAAGACGCCACCTACGCTCAAGTTTGCGAGAGGCTGCCTTCATGGATCGCAGATGGTCATTGTACCAGGGGGCAGGGCGAGAGAAAGAGATGGTTCGAGTTTTTAAAGGAGCAAAGGTGTCAAGGGTACATAAAAGAGCATTGTCAAGTAACTGTATTTTGTCCTCTAGAGGGTCAGAGGAAGAGAAACAGGATAAGGAGGACAGAACAGAATTTGGAAACCTTGGGTGATCAATTGATCGCCAGTTGCGTAAATTTACAGAGCGTGGCGGGGAGGTGTTAGAAACAGGTAATTCCAGATTGATGAGAATGGCTAAGTGGTCCCAGAGGCCTAGATCAAGGGGAGAGCAGTGGGAGACAAAGGAGTCATTTGCAATAATTAGATCTAAGGTGTGTCCTTTGTTATGTGTAGGGGTACAAACAAACTGAGTAAGGTCAAAGCATCCCAAAAGAGAAAGGAAGTCTTTAGTCAGACTGGAAGAGGTTGAATCAGTGTGTATATTAAAGGCCCCTAGAATAAGGATCCTTTTAAACTTAAGGCATAAGAATGAGAGAAAATCAGCAAACCTAAGAAAGCTTCACTGGGTCTGGGTGGTCTATGAACTGTGGCAATAATAGTAGATTGGGGGATAGAAACATTTAAAACAAGACACTCAAAAGAAGAGGGAGGAGGTATAGTAATAGGACTTAGACTGTAAAAAAGGTTGTAAATAACAATGATGCCCCCGCCTCTGCCTGAAAGACGCGGAAGGTCAAACAAACCATATCCAGGAGGAACTAGTTGGTTGAACAGGAGTCCATCGTTTTGTTTGTGCCAGGTTTCAGTTAAACACAGAAGGTCCAGTTGTTTTTCTTTGATAATGTCACATAAAAGAAGAGCCTTGCTGTTAACGGAGCGGGTGTTTAGAAGCGCTGATCTGGCCAGTCTCGGGGATGCAGGGGGAAGCGGAGTGCGGTCCAGGTGCGGTAGTGAGAGGAGATTTTTGAGATCGGCGCCGGTACGTGATGGACTTACAGTCGTGCGCCGAAAGGCAGGGATAGAGACTCCGCAGGCAGACGAACGAAAAAAAACGGCGTCCTGTGCTGCGATGGATGTAGCGACTCGGTCGTAAAATCCCAGTAAAACGGCAGTAATCGAATGTGTCTCTGACCAGGAAGTAGCTTTGTTTTAGTTGAAGAAGTTGCAGTGCAGTGTACCTCAGAGACATGATCAATGAATCGAGACGGGAAGGAAATCCAGAGAAGGCGGTAGCAAGTGGTGAAGGTCTTCAGTTGAGTAAATTCACGATGCAGTGGAAGTCGCATTTGTGAATTTGTAACGTGGAGCGGATAACGTGAAGCGGATGAAAATAGATAAATTAGAAATCAGTGTAATCGTAAAACATAAAAACATAAATAAGTAGATAAAAATGAAAAACTGGTGAGAGGAGCGGCAGCCAAATGCGCCAGCGTTCCCTCTCGACCGGAACCGGAATGAGTTCAGTCAGTAGAGTAACAAAATATCAACATCTTGATGAGCTATGTCTGTGGACTTAACAGTTTAATCTTCAGGAAGCCTGAACTTTTGGGGATTTTTCCCATGTTGAGCCCGGTCTCTTGTAGCAGCATGGAGGAGCAGCCACGCATTGAGAGAGATCACTTTGTATCACGCCTGCAGGGAGAGTCATCTCTGTTCTTGTGATTGCCAGAAGTGGGCCTGGAGGTGTCCTTTGGTACAGATTTGTAAAGATTGATAAGCAGGATTGAGGTTGGAATAATTAACTTCATTCGTTTTAATTCTCAAGGCTACAAACAAGAGAGCATGTGGTCTCACACTAGTCTGTAATCGATCTCGTTCAGCTTGTTCCAGACAGTCACAGCCATTTGTGCAAAGAAGAAATGAGACAAATGCACTTGGCTCTAGTTTCCACTTGTGTCTTCAGATTCAGGTTCCACTAGGATGTCTTTGTCCAGGCCCTAGAAGATACTGAATACCTGAATCAGTCCGCCTTGTAACCTTCTCTCTCCAGGACTAAATAAATCCTTTTCCTGCGCAGGGGTCTCTGTGTTTGCCTGGAAGGGGGAATCGGAAGATGACTTCTGGTGGTGTATAGACCGCTGTGTGAACATGGAGGGATGGCAGGCCAACATGGTGAACACCTTCTATCCATTTTATATTTTATTAATGCTCTACATTTTCATTTTTCATTGGAATACATTCAGGAACATGTTCCAACGATAGCTCTAACTTTATAAAACCTGCTTACTAAAAACAGTGCTTATAGCTTATATTTTGTAATCAGTAGGAATATTTTTAACAATGAAAAATGCTAAATTTTCTTTAAATTCAGTTTTCAAAGTAGCTATAACGTCATTCTGCAGTCACTTTTGCGGATAAGAGTCAGATTTTAGCTGCTGTTTGGAAAATGGATTAAACTTCTCAGAGGGGCAAGAGAACTCTGAAACTCTCCGGGACAGTTCCTCTGCCCTTAGCTGGACCAGTCTATCCAAACCCTAAAATCAGCTGCAGTGAATGAGGCCCTTCGGTTACATCATTCCTCTTCTGACACTCGAGTGTGCCTGTGCAGTGAACAGCAGAACCTGTTCCCCCTACTCAGTGCACTTGCAGGCCTTGCTTCTCAGGGTAGTGGGTGCACTTTGAAGTAACCTCTGGTCCCTCATAAAAAACTACATTAATTTTGCATGTTTACCACACTTTGGTTCTTACACCTTTCTTTTCTTTCCCACACTCCTCTGCTGCGGCACACTTTCCCGAGGCGTGTCTCCGCCATGCTCTGTTGCAGGACAGGACCCTGAGGCCTCAGTGGAAGGAGGAACAGGAACTGGACAGTTTTTGACTGAAATTGGTCTTTTCTGTCTTTTTTCCTGCCATCAGATCCTAGACGACGGCGGGGACCTGACTCACTGGGTGTACAAGAAATATCCCAACGTCTTCAAGAAGATCCGGGGGATTGTGGAGGAGAGCGTCACTGGGGTGCACAGGTGAGGCAGCCAGCCGGGTGCAGGCGAGAACGTCAGCTTCCCAAGCAACAGCTGAGCCAGGGTCCCCGTTTGAGAGTAGGATTCCCAATTGGCTTAGGTATCAGGTGTGAGAGTGGGGGTCCTAGGTCTCTCTGGTGTCAGGTGTGAGAGTGGGGGTCCCAGGTCTCTCTGGTGTCAGGTGTGAGAGTGGGGGTCCCAGGTCTCTCTGGTGTCAGGTTTGAGAGTGGGGGTCCCAGGTCTCTCTGGTGACAGGTTTGAGAGTGGGGGTCCCAGGTCTCTCTGGTGACAGGTTTGAGAGTGGAGGTCCCAGGTTTCTCTGGTGTCAGGTTTGAGAGTGGGGGTCCCAGGTCTCTCTTGTGTCAGGTTTGAGAGTGTGGGTCCCAGGTCTCTCTGGTGTCAGGTGTGAGAGTGGGGGTCCCAGGTCTCTCTTGTGCAGGTTTGAGAGTGGGGGTCCCAGGTCTCTCTGGTGGCAGGTTTGAGAGTGGAGGTCCCAGGTTTCTCTGGTGTCAGGTTTGAGAGTGGGGGTCCCAGGTTTCTCTGGTGTCAGGTTTGAGAGTGGTGGTCCCAGGTCTCTCTTGTGTCAGGTTTGAGAGTGTGGGTCCCAGGTCTCTCTGGTGTCAGGTGTGAGAGTGGGGGTCCCAGGTCTCTCTTGTGTCAGGTTTGAGAGTGTGGGTCCCAGGTCTCTCTGGTGTCAGGTGTGAGAGTGTGGGTCCCAGGTCTCTCTGGTGCAGGTTTGAGAGTGGGGGTCCCAGGTCTCTCTGGTGGCATATTTGAGAGTGGAGGTCCCAGGTTTCTCTGGTGTCAGGTTTGAGAGTGGGGGTCCCAGGTCTCTCTGGTGCAGGTTTGAGAGTGGGGGTCCCAGGTCTCTCTGGTGGCAGGTTTGAGAGTGGAGGTCCCAGGTTTCTCTGGTGTCAGGTTTGAGAGTGGGGGTCCCAGGTCTCTCGGGTGTCAGGTTCGAGACAGGCTCATGCGAGTGGCTCGCTGCGCCTGGAGTCTCGAGTCACAGCAGAACACTCTTGGCCACCAGTGTTGGGATTAGTGTACCAAAGCTTTCCCTGCCAGTTCCCAGGTGCCTGCAGGCTTGATGTGATCGGGGGGCATGCTGCTTGTGCAGATGGTTGGTATATACCCTCCTGCCATGTGCTGCAGGGCTTCCATCATGTCAGTATATGAATGACATTGATGGGCAGATCAGGTGAGCATGTTGGCCCATCCTCATCCTCCCCAAGCAACACAAGACTCACTGCTGTGGCAAGACAGAATCAATTCATCACTGAATTTAGTGCTTTTGCCACCATTAACAAAGGTGCTTCTGAATAGCTTGGAAAGAAGGCAGATTTGTGGTCTTGGCTTGTTGAGTTTTATTTGCAGTTTTTGCCTGGAAATTTAAAGATTTGAAAAAAAAAGTATAAACCCATGAAAAAGTAACTGCATGCTTATACATTTCTGTCTGTTGTGCCACTCACCTGTTGCATCTCTTCAGGCTGTATCAGCTGTCCAAGGCTGGAAAGCTGTGTGTCCCAGCCATGAATGTGAATGATTCCGTTACCAAGCAGAAGTTCGACAACCTCTACTGCTGCAGGGAGTCCATTCTGGATGGGTGAGTGCCAGCTCTCCTTCCAATTACAGAGCGCTTTTATTCTGAAAACAAAAATGAGATTTTTATCACGCAAAGTGAAGTGGAGTGTGGGCTAGGGTATATATACACCACTCTTTTCTGTCTGTTCATGTCATCAGATGGAAAGATGCAAGATGGGAAAATACTGAGTGAAAGACCTGAGCAGTTAGCACTCACTGTTGGTTTTTTATGAAAAAGATACATTCCAGATGTCTCACTAGGGGACTGATTCTCAGGAGCTTCACTAGAAAGAGACTGATTCCTCACTAGGGAGTGACCAGCTCTCAATAGCCTCACTACAGGGGTGACTGATTCCTCACTAAGGAGTTTTGGTCATTGACAGTGTTTTTTGTCTCATAGCTTGAAGAGGACCACAGATGTGATGTTTGGGGGAAAGCAAGTTGTTGTCTGTGGATATGGAGAGGTGAGCTTCCTTGTGTCTGTTAACATGGATAATGAAACACATTCATAATACATTTTATCTCCAAAGTTCATTTTAAACCTTTTTACAACCAAAGCCAGAAACAAAACTCAAAGAAATGAACTTAATTTTTTAAATCACCAACAAAACAGTGCTTCATGTCCTCAGTTTAAAAACACTTCATCCTGAGTTTTCAATCCAACTTTGTCAGATTCTTTCCTTTTAGAAGAAAGCTGTTGCAAAGCCCAGAAACTACTTTATATCTGGATTGCTGTAACAGCTTTGAAATGCCCTCTTGTTATTGCTCAGTTCTGAGACAGCTGTGATCTTCTCCATGTTGTTTATGAGAAAGAGCTGTGATCTTCTCCATGTTGTTTATGAGAAAGAGCTTGGCAGGAATTTCTGTCACTGGCAATCCAGTCTTTTCGGGTGAGGAATGTATACAATGGTATTAACATCTTGTGCCCATATACCACGTAAGGAAATTTTGGAAAACACAGTACATATGTTTTGCTCTGTTGCTTCTAGGTATTTCTGTAGGTCAGATGTTAAGAATGATGAAAACATAAGATGGATAATTTAGCAGTCTGGAAAGTCTTGTTTGCTGCTTGACCATACTCAGGTTTAGCTTTAAGAGGCCACTGAGCATTGCTGCCTGGTGTCACTCAGGAGTTTGGCATGGCTGTGTGTTGCAGGTTGGGAAGGGCTGCTGTGCCGCTCTGAAGGCTCTGGGGGCCATCGTCTACATCACGGAGATCGACCCCATCTGTGCCCTGCAGGCCTGGTGAGCTGCGTGTCAGTACCCTCTCGGACAGGGCGCTAGGAGGCTGTGAGCTCACCATCTGCACTGCTGCTACCTTAACCCCAGCCTCAGCCCTTATATTGATCCTAATGCCAATGCCAAACTTTAGTCTAACCTCAGGGTTTACCTTAATCTTAACCTCAGCTTTAACCATCAGACGTCCCCTAACCCCAAATCTATCCGAGGGATAAAAAACTAAATGTGCATTTAAACTCAGATGTACCCATTAAGAGAGCAGCAGTTCTGGTGGTCATAACATGTACATGTACTGTACATGAGAATGGCTGTGGCAAACAAGGCTCTTTTAAAGTCCCAGATTTTAATTCAGAAGGTCCTCTCTCACATCTGGGATAGCACTATCTGACCTCTTCAGTTGGTGACGCACATGCAGTTGACTGGCTGCTCGCTGTGTGTGTTTCCTGCATTGACTTACAGACTGCAGTCGTATACTGTATATTCAATAATGCTGAAAATGCATGCAGGAAACCGTTTTACTGTTTTGCCCTTCTTTGAAATGATGAAAAAACTGCAGCTAGAATGAAGTGACAGCATGCTCCTCTTTCTGCCTGGATAAAAATGACTCATCTGTGGACCGATTAAAAACAGAAAAATTCCAAAAGAGTTTTCCAAAAAGATTCTAAATGGGAAATTTGTGATAGCCTGACCTTCAATACAAGCATCCCTACCACAGTCACCCTGATATTGTGTTTGGAGACTTTCTGTTCATCCATAAATTCAGAAAATCTGGAAACATAACTTTCAAGAAGCTTTATTAGGATTGCTGCATTTTAAAATGATACATTTATGGTTTCTGTTTCCTGCAAAGTTTTCAATCACTGTCTTGTTGCAGTATGGACGGGTTCAGAGTGGTCAAACTGAATGAAGTCATCCGCCAGGTGGATGTGGTCATCACCTGTACAGGTAATTCAGGACCACAGAGCAAGAACACGCACTGACACACCTCGCAAACCAGTCATTTTTTATGCTAAATAAACATTCCAGGACACGTGTTTTAAAATGTATATTAAAGGTGAGAAATGTATTTGATTGACAGTTAAACCACATGTGTTGAAGTCAGGGGTTCTTAGGGCAATTCCAGGACTTAATGTAGTCTCAAATCAACCAGGTGATGAAGTTCTGTTTTCATTCACCTTTACAATGCTTCACGCCTCCTGTGTCCCTGATGATCCCTTCCACGGATGAGCTTGCTCTGTGGGCATGACTACTCTATGGACTTGGCTGCTGTTATTCTACACTTGCTGGACTCCTGTGGAAAACTCTTGTCAGTGCAGCAGGGCGTTCAGAATGATGCTGTGTCAGATTCATTTCAGACTGTGAGCCGCTTTACTCAGCTGCTTTGCTGTCTTCACTGGCCCCTCGCCTGCTCCTGTGCAGATATTACATTTCTAACTATGGTCTGAAGTGCTTTCATAATCCAAACCCTTCTTGCTGGTCCCTGGTGCTTCCTTTGAGTAGGGCTTATTAGTCATTGCATCAGCTAAATGGAGGCTGCTTGGGGATCAAGCTTTAAGTGTCTGTTCCCAAATATCTTGAGCTCTCTCCCTTGTGACATTTGATAAGCTACAGCTCTAAGAGTTTTCAAGTCTAAATTTTTAGTGGATTTTAAACTGTATATTGCGTTTTTTCAGGCAGTAATCTGAAAAGTTTTACTAGAAATATACGGTAGTGTTTTAATTGTTTTCCTTTTGAATTTTGTGTTATTTTTACTTTGTTGAACACACCAGGATGTCCTTTCGACATTAGTCTCACTCTGTAAATAAAAAAAATGCTTTAATGGAGGTACGTACTGTATGTGTGTTTGAGTGATTGTAGGTTTGTCAAAAGACATTTTGTAACCCTTGAAGAAGAAATAGATCTCATTTACACAATTTGTGATGAGTGTTGCAATTTTTTGGTTTTGTGATGTGGTTGCATGTATCACAGCAGTTCAGGAAAAGCTTATTATGGGATTAAATCTGTGTTTGCCTTAACAGACTTGCTTCCATAATCTCTAATTCTTCCGTACTCACCTCAGGGAATAAAAACGTTGTTACCAGGGATCAGCTGGACCGGATGAAGAACGGATGTATTGTGTGCAACATGGGGCACTCCAACACTGAGATTGATGTGGTGAGTAAAGTTACAAAGACAGCAGTGACTCTGCCCACTATGCATATTATGCACACTACTGTCCAGGCTCTCGTGCAGACTTTACACCTGGCCTGAGGCTCATTTCAGTCTCTGAGCTAGAGACCTTCTCATGCTGGACAGCATCCCTCTGACACAGAGACTCCATATGTCATTTACTCTTCAAAGCCTCAAAAATTAAACTGTGTGGGGGAACAAAGTCATTTTATATTACAAAGCTTTGACTTGTTTCATCCCGCTTTGAAGATAAGACTCCTGTGCGCTGGGAGTTCTTAAAGCCATTCCCCCTTTCGAAACGCTGTATAATTGTGAAATGTTATTGTCTTTAATACTGAAAACTTGGCTCTAAACCGAGTGACATAGGACAGTATCTCTGCAAGTGAGAGGTCAGGAAGCGTCACCCCGCGTGGTGCGCGGCTGATGCGGAACGGGCCGCAGAGGTCCTGACGGTTCTGTTCTTGCAGGCCAGCCTGCGGACCCCAGAGCTGACCTGGGAGAGGGTGCGCTCACAGGTGGATCACGTCATCTGGCCCGATGGCAAGAGAGTGGTGCTGCTGGCTGAGGTACGAGGCGAGGCCCCGTAGTGGAGGGGTAGAAGGAGGTGCAGAGTTTGTCCCAATTCACCCAGCTCCTGTTACACCCCCCAATTAGGGAATTGTAGGACCAGGAACCCCACGTCATGCAGATTTCAGACTCCTGACAGTGTTCAGAAAACAAGGAAAACTGCATCGTATCAAACTGACGTCACAGTCAGCCATTCATTCACAACAGAAATAACAAAAAGGGAAAAAAATGTTTTGTTTGGGTCCCATTTCAGTAGTTATAAGAAGAGAACAGTTTAATTCTGCTTTTAAAGGATCAAGCTGGTAACGAGTTAAAGAGACCTAGAAAACTTTCTCTACTAGGTCTCAGATTTCTTTTATCACTGAACATTGTGCAGAGCTATCAATGAAAGGCTCTTTATAAATTACAGGTATTGTAGCTGGAAAGTTGTAATTTCAAACCGGGGGGGGTGCAGACTGCTGTTACCCTTGAGTAAGATGCGTTGCTGAGGCTTCTCCAGTAAATTCCGAATTATAGAATCGGGTACAAATATAAATTCCATGTGAATTAAAGCATCAGCCAAATAAATTTGAATTAGAAACAGTGATTAATTGGACATGTGAAAGTCTTAGATGAACAGAAGGCAGAAGCTTTCTATTCCTGCTTGTATTAACTGCACACAGCCACACCTGCCCTGCACAAAGAGAAGGGCAAAGGAAAATGCCAGCCATTACATCAAAGCAGAACATTGGAATAGTTACAAAGGCAAGGAAGCTACTCAGTCCATCTCACTTGTTTTTAACTAGCAGTTAATTGATCTGAGGATCTCATACAACAGTTTCATAAAAGAAGGCAAGATGTCATCCTTTATTTAAAGTACCTCCTTTTCTCAGATATATAGTCACTTGTGGTTTACCCTTATGATCTTTGGAGCAGTAGGACTTGGGACACTGCAAGCATTCAAATGCTCCTGTACTGTACAGTTATGATTTTCACATTTTATAGCTTTATTAGTTTATTAAGTACAATCCAGAAGTCCCACACTAGGGTGAATTCAATAGATAATCTGTGCTATCCGATAACTTCTGTGTCACCTCAGCTGAGTGAGCAAAATTATAAGCGTGCCAGAAATATATCTTTTTTGTCTGTTATTGGTGTAAATTAGCATTATGTCGATTCATACATAAAACTCCTCTTAATCAGCAAAATGTTTATGATTGTGGGAGTGGAGCACTGTGTGTCTTAGAAATGCCATTGCGTGATTTTGAGTTTTTAAAATAAAATATGTTTCATTTTTTCAGGGCCGTCTCTTAAACCTTAGCTGCTCCACAGTTCCAACATTTGTTCTGTCCATCACAGCCACTACTCAGGTAAGTGCATCTAGCTTAGTTTGTACTGATAATAAGTACAGATGTGATTTTTGCCTGTTAATGGGTTTGCGGTGCTATAATTGAAGGATTTGTTTCTGCATGTGTGTAATGGGCACTTTTCCCTGTTCATGTCTTCATATAAAAACTTATCCTTGACCTGAAATTATCCAGTTTCTAGCAATATAAGTACCTAGAGCAAAAAATATTTAGAGTGCTAATCTAAACCCAGTGGTACAGCACATAGTCAGAATATACTGGAGGTCTGTTCTTCATGCCTCACCCTTAGAGCCATGTTACAAGGTATTGCGATGCGATAAAAGTATTCCAAATGCTGAAGTCACAGCCTCATCCTTCAAACACAGAGAGCACAGAAACACATGCCCAGTTGACCCCCACCTCCATATAAAAGGGCTCTGAATGCAAAGGGTTAAATTTCTGGTCCCGAGCCCATTAATATGCGGTTGATAAGTTAAGCAGCATAATTTTCCACAGAGCTCCGTGTAAAATGTAGGCAGCTTTTGGGAACATTCACAACACAGCTGTTGCCGACACTCATGCACAGTGTGCTTCAGTAGGTGCTGCCATTTCAGCAGTATCCCGAAGCTCTTCACAGAGGGTTGTGGGCCTGTTTCTGCATGTGGTCTGAAACAACAACAAGGTATTTCATATCTGGACAGACACAGACCTTGTCATCCTTTTACAGGGAACTCATTTTTTCTTTTCATTGCTGTCTGAATCCCAATATGAAGCAGAGACATAGGTGCACTGCTGAAAAAAGCTCAGAGACTGAACAAACATTTTTCCCTTAAATAACAAATCTAATAGCAGCAGTCCCACGCCTGCCAGGCTCACAACAGCTTCCAATCATATTGCACAACTCTGCTTTACTTGGAGTGAGAACCCATGCAAAGAAATGATAAGAGGAGTGGAGTAAAGAGCAGGAGCAGCACAGCCAGCAGCAGAGAGGGAAACAGGCACAGTCTGAGCAGTTGAGTTTGGGAGAGGCTCCTTGAAGGCTCCGCCTGTATTTTCCCCGCTTTGACAGACTGGGTGTCCTTTGCCAAGGGTCCCAGAGAATGCATCAGCATTGAGGAGTACAGGCCACTAACCCAGCTCTCTCCCTTCTGCTCAGGCCCTGGCTCTGATTGAGCTGTACAACGCTCCGGAGGGCCGCTACAAGCAGGACGTCTATCTGCTGCCTAAAAAGATGGGTAAGCTGCTGAGAGCCGTCCCGCACTGTTAGAGATGCGGCTCTGGCTTCAAAGCCATGTGGAGTACAGTGGCAAGTGTGTGAGCAGCCCTTCCTTGCTATTGGCTCATAGTGCAAATTCTGTAGCCTTTTCGCTTCAATCCACAGCTTGCTACTCTTTCGCTAGTTCCAGATAAAATTCCAAAATTTGCTAGGGATGCAAGCAAGCATCTTCTCTACACTGTGCAGGCTTCTGAGGTACTTGTTTCCAGGAGTGGCGCTGGCTGAACCATTTTCAGCTGGCAAACTCCTTTGAACTGCAGCATTTTCACAGAACACCCACTCTCTCAGTTCCTGCCATGATGTGTCCAGCGCAGAGCTGCATTAACATTACTGTGCTTACATACTGCTCACCTTCTGCCCTCCAGTGGCCATTAAGCAACAATGCATGTTTGAACTTGAGCACTGGATTGTACAGTACAATGTTTGTATAGAATGGAGGGACTAGAAATTCAGATATGCATTGATCTTTGTTCTATGTTTGTTAATTTAATTTTGCAGATTACTGTATGACCTTTTCTATGGAAACCAATTGCTTGCTCAATCTGTTAAAGCCTACAAAATTAACTACAGGACTCTTTCAATGCAATTACTCAGCCAGACTCTATTTGTTTGTGCTTTCAACTTTGTGACAGGCACCTTAAAACACACCTTAATGATCTTGTGCACATGTGTAAATGTGGTACCTGTCACCTTTATCAGATAACTTGTTGCAAAAATCTACATGAAGGAGGGGCAACTCCAGTTCTGGATAGTCACAGGGGTTCCTTTGTTTTTAATCCAACCTCTGGTTTAAATTGAATTAAGGGTTTAATTAAAATGTTACATCACCTGACACAAGTGCCTGTGTTGCAGACTAGCTGTATGAATCCTGTTTGTGTCTGTTTGCATTTAGATGAATATGTTGCCAGCTTGCACCTGCCCACCTTCGACGCCCACCTGACGGAGCTCAGCGATGAGCAGGCCAAGTACCTGGGGCTGAATAAGAATGGGCCCTTCAAGCCCAACTACTACAGGTACATCCCAGGAATTAAGATCCGGATCTTACAAAAGATGCTGCACAGTAAAGGAAAATAAGTTTTAATGCCCTCAGTATAGTAGAACAACTGTATTCAATCCTGTCAGTTTCCCTGTGATCTCCCAATCCTCCAGTATTAAGGACTGGGGTAGACAAACACCAGGAGTAAAACAATCCAAGGAAAGGAAACCCTGTGCATGAGGCTGAAACCTTAAAAAGCTTAAAACATCGAAGAGAAAACAAATCAGTTAAGTTTCCCCTGTGACAAGTGATAAACTGAGCAAATTGATCCAGTGCCTCCATCTGAAGATTTGGCCCCAGGAGATCCTTTCTGTTCCTTCCATCTTGATTCTGGGTGAAACTTGATAGAATAATCTTGTTAATTTTGTTGATTCAATTTGTTTAGTCATGTTTCTGGCAGTGTTGCACTGTCACTAATAATCACAATTATTTGTGTTGACATTTTAACATTATGATGCATTTCATGTCTAATTTGCCTTAACAACACCTAGAATTGTTTTTCTGCTTATTAAGACTCACTGAGCTTTTTAGGTATAATTTAATGGTGCTATAGGAAATAACTGATTTGAAACCGAGTATCTACTGTAATTCAGGACTAAAATATATCTGTGTCTCACCTGTTATAGTTTGAAATCTGGTTTCTTTGTCCCCTCAGATATTAGCTTCCAAGGCTCAGACCTGAGAGGAGGATTCGCAGTGCCTGCGACACTCCTGGATGTGCTGTGAGCCCAGAAAACCTGACAGACGTTTTTATTATTTTCTACTTCGTTTCTAAAAGCATTTTTATTTTTCCCTGAGCTGGACGTGGTGGTGTTTCGGTTTTTGTTTTCTGTGATTGGAGTTAAAAAACCACACAACTGCCTTCGGTCCCCTCACGAGGAGCGCTCAGCTCGCACGACCGCGCAGACCGACCTGCTGCGCTCGGGTGAAAAACACGCGGTTGTACATTGTGTTCTTTCGGCATGTTTCTTTTAACAGTTTTCAGTACTTTTAGAACATCTAATTTTAATTTTCTGACAATCTGAGATATAGTTTATGTACTAAGTAACCTGAAACAGTGCCAAATGGTAGCTCGAGGGGCGTATCAAGAATGTTTTTGATCGCTTTTTTGTGTCTGTGCACTTTGGGCTCAAACGCACATTCCGCAGGGAGGGGACTCATGGGTGCAGGGATCTGGGAACAGGCTGCTCCTGTTGTACCATTATTGGTAGGTTTCTTTTTTTGGGGGGAATTTTTTCGTTTTCCGGACATTGGACAACAAGTTCTGCAGTGCAAGACAACAAATGAGTACAGCTTTCACAAATGCAGAGGGCGAAACCCAGTTAGTGCTGTGCATTTCAATGCAGACACTGTACACCTGGCTTCCGATAGATCACTGAGCTGCGGGATGAATGCTTAGCAGGTGTATCGGAGCAGGAGAAAATAATTCAAAGAGATCACTCTCACACATCCTTAATTAATTGCATTTATGTAGCACCTTTCCCAAAGTGCTTCACATAAAAAGGGGGACCTACCTCGCCCCTAATTGAAGTGCAGTTCGTCCTGGGTGACTCACCGCAGCCCCACTGCACAGCAGATCAGGGGGAGAGCTGAACAATTACACCACAGACTGAGCAAACCTAGATTCCAGGGTGGAATTCAGCCAGGGCACGGGGGTTTACACCCCTTCGCCTTTAAATCCATTTAACTGCACTTACTGTACATTTATTCACTGTGGTGCCCTGAAGCCAGTCATCCTGTGACGATAACGCAGATGGCTGCTGTAGCTCTGGTGGTCTTTAGCTGGCAGAAATACCTGCCTCAGGCTGGAGCAGCTTGGGTCCAGCCCCTTCTCTTGTAAAAGATTACTGCAGTGAATTCATGGTATTCTTACACTTGTGCTGTTGTTTCCTGTGGTTTTGATGTGCCGCTGCTGTGCTTTTACTACATAGATTCATAGAGAAACCCTGGCAAGTTACTAAGGAACTGGAGTTTCCTCAGGGTGCAGTGAATAAAAACTCAGTAAAGAGGAAATAAAACCACTGTAAAAAGTGCAAGTGCAGTCTTACCATGGTAATGTGTAATAAGGGTATAAGCACTGCAGTCCTCTCCCTGACACTCTTTTGGGTTTTAATGTTGGGTGGTATACTGGATATTCATTGTGGTTTTAGGCTGATGCACAACACATTGATCTTCCAAGTGCAGGATGGTGGTGATTTTAAAGGTTTTTTCCTCATTTTAAAATCTTTTTAATGTGCTTTTCACCATGCTGTCCTTTGTTAGATATTACCTGCCTTTCTACTGCCTGTTTTCCATGTCAACTGATTCCTTTAAAGACTATAGATATGCCTGTATGTTTATTTTTAAATAGTAAAAAAAAAAGAATATATATTCAGAGAAAAGTAAATAATATTTAGTGATCGAAACTTATAACCATTAATGATAAAATGGGGAAGGGGGGGAAGTTTTCGTTGCACTTGTAGGAGTTCTTGGGAGAATTTCCAATTGTTAAATTGTTAGAAAAATTATTCTACTAAAAAAACATTTCAGACTGGAAATATACTCGTTGCTTCTGGCATTAGTGTTTAATGAGCTGCAACACTCGGACTGCCTTTTCTCCTCATTCTTACCTGCTGTGCTGTTAGGTTTCCTGAGGCAGAGTCTGCAGGTGTTCGTTTGAGAAGCTACAGGCTGTACTGTATCTGCTCTGCTTTGCACCAGTGCCAGACAGCAGAGGATTCTGCCATCAGTGTGTCCCAGAGTACTGGCATCCCTTTGACAGCCACTAAGGCCTAATTACTGTTTCAGATGGACTGCACTATGGTGTTTTTTAAAAAATACAATGCAAGAAAACTGCTACAGCTTAACCTTCCTTCATGCCTTGAAGTGCACTAAAAAGAAGTTCAGTAGCTTGTGGAAACCTGAGATGGACTGGCGTCCCATCCAGGATGTATCCTGCCTTGTACCCACTGCTTGCCAGTATGGGCTCCGGCTCCCCTGTGCCCTTGTATTGGATAAAGCGGATAGTATGTGGATGGGTGGATAGTTTGGGCAAACTCTAATCTAGGCGGAGAAGAGTGTCCATAAAAAGATGGTGCTGTGAGAAACCCCAGCCCCTACTAGCACCACCTCCTTTAATGAAGGCTGAGCCAGTGGAGGGAGCAATGTGAAAACCAAACACACAAGTGAGCGAAGAAGCACGATATATAGATGCAGGTGGGTAGGAATGGGTGAGATCAGCGTTGACCTACTACTGAACTTCCAATTAAAACTCCAGAAAACCCTTTGTGGGGATCCTGACCAAATGCGATCTAAGCTAGAACCATTCCGGTGTTCCATTCTTTATTTCTTCATTAAGAGCAAAAACTATTTTTGCTAGCCTTGTCAGCTTTTGGAGAAGTAGCTTTTTTTAAATATTCTGAACGTATAATGGATAGTTTTTTTTACGTTTTTACATTCTGTGACAAAAGGGATTGTAGTGCTTTTGAATTCCCAACAGAGGAGTGCACTGCGTTACTGCAAGATGGACCTGATAGAATGTCGCCCTTTTCTTTCAAAGTAGTTATCACTGTGATCGGTGATACCGTGCGGCTGGGTCACTGTTTTTGCTGAACGTCTTTTAGCTAAACGTTATTGGTACAAATCCTAGAGCATGAATCCTAGATACAAATCCTTTCTTCTTGAAAAAGTAGAATTAAAGTTAAAACTTTCAACATTTAAAAAAAAACTGATTAAAAGTAGAACATTTAGGCTTGAACAAAGCAATTCACTGGGAGAATTTACATCGTCTTGTTTTGTGATTTATTCTCTATTTTTGTATTCCTCCTCCTTCTCTACAAATGTATTAGTATCAAGATCCACTTTGGTAAATCTCTTCCTGTTTCTGCATGGTTTAGTTCACATTCTCACATGGTCATGGTAAATGAAGTCAAAATCCCATTCTACCACTGTTATATTGAAAATAAATCAGATCTAAATAATAATCATAACTAAACATTTTTACTGTACACAAGTTTTCAGGTACAGAAAAGGTCAGTGTAGAAATAATAAGAAACATAAAATGAGAATTGAAGTGCCAATCTGTTTTGGTTTAATACACTGCTAATTGAGAAATGCAACAAAACTTTTCTAATATTATATTCCATGTTTATGTAATAAATGCTGTATGATAAATTTGCTGAATTAGAAGGAAATTATGCACAAGAAACAGATTGCCCTTCTGTGTTCTCACTTTTCTTGCATTTAAATGAGATGCACCACATTTAATAGCAGATAATTGCAGTTGGCAGCAAAAAGCCCCAACTTGCTGTGTCAAATTGCCCGAGTGATTCAGAATAAAGTGGACAGTTTTGTGTTTATACAATGCATTGGAACAGTTCAAGCCCGGATGAGATGGCAGCTTTAACATGACACTTCTTTGGTCCTGTTACCAAAGAAGATGGTCTTGGTTTTACTTTCAGCTCCAGGGACAAGGAGGTCAGCTTCTGAAGAACAGGTTTTTGTGTTGCTAAGGCTGACATCCGTTTGAAGAGCACGTCACTGGTATTTAGAGAAGGAAGAATGTTGCAGAAATTCACCTTCCTTGACCGTTTCCAGTTAAAGGGGCGAGTAATGGCGTCGTTCCAAGGAAGACGTGTTGCTACAACAGTGTGGGGAACAGAAGAGAATGCCCTCCTGCGCAGCCCCAAGTGAGAACGGCGCCCCCAGCAGTGTTCCCAGATATAGCGCGACCTGCAGCCGGGTGCCCAGCTGAAGCACAACTTGGCAGGGGACGCCTGGACCTGCGGTGGATTGTAGAGCTTATACACATTTTGCACTTGTCAGTAGGTGAAGAAAGGAGGAATAAATGGCCCACAGATTCACTTACACGGCTGTGGCAGCCCTTTCTGTCAAGTAGCGTGGCGTATGTTAGAAACCCGCTCCTTTTCTTTTCCACTTACCCCTCTCCCCCTGAAAGATAAAAAAGGAGAGTGCAAGGGGGGGACACACTTGTAAACAGATGGTTCAGTTGGGCACAATTTAGCTTTCATCAATATGTACTGTACTTTTAATTTGTGACTTAGCGAGCATGCTGTAACCATATCAAATAGTTTTCTATTAAGGAAAATCATTTTTAATTGCTGTAATAATCTGACACTTCTACGTTAATGTGTACATCTTGAATCTTAATAAAAAAGCTATGATTACATTTGCTGTGCTGTGGGTCTTTATATTTTATTGTTAAATGATCTTAGCTACTGCTAAATAACTTCCTTTTTAATTGTTGAACAACCTAGTTATGTTACTGCTTCATTTTTTTTCCTTTGTTAGGATGAATTTTCCAGACATTGTATTAATAATCAAGGTGGTCTGGGCATCTGTAGAGAAAGTGGCTTTAGGTCACATTATAGAGAGAGAAGTAAGAGACTGAATTAAACAGCAGTTGGGTTTGAAACAGAAAGTGCAGAACCTAAGGATTAAACAATAAAGTTAAAAAATTAAAAGTTGATGTAGTGAGTTAATTTATAATGTACTCTGGTGAACGCTCTGTTAATCTATTTTATCTTTAAGTGGTGAAATTGAGTTTTTAAATGTTTCTCATTTTTGAGGATAAAAGATTACTTTGGGATCAGTTAAGGCCAGGGACAAGTCAAGTATTATGATTAACATATTTTGGGTCAAGGTTGCATCATCAAGGAAAAGTTGTAAAAGCACAGGTAAACTGTAATGTTCTAGTGCTAAAACCACACCTGCTAATGATAAGCGTGTTGACTCAGCATTCAGAGAGGAAAAAAAATTAAATATTTTCCTTCCTGAATAAGCAGGAAATACTGTGAAACCGTTTTGAATGTAGATGGAAACTCATGGCGATCTACTGTATATAAATGCAAAAATGAATCCTGAATTAAGTCAGTTTATAGTGAGCGTCTTAAGCATCAGAATGTGTATTTCTGTGTCGCTCAGTACCAGAGTTCCAAGCAATGTCAGGTCACCTACCATACCTCTAAACATAAGCTTACCAGCACACAGGAAAGGAAAAACTCTTCTCCAGAGAGACACTGCCTGCAGCGTCCTGACACAGGTGTTCCACTCTTGCGTAACTTGAGAAGAACACGTACAGTACACGTGTGTTCACTAAAACTGTTCTTATATAAAGGTCATAGTACTTTTGAGATCACCTTCAAGAAATATTTCTCTGTAACTGTTTACCTATTTGTATTCAGCTTCACCATGTGCACAACTGGAATCGCAGGCAAGTGATTGATGGTGGGGTTTTGTGGCAAAAGCAAAACTTCATCATCACTCCGCCACTATAATTCTCAAATCCCAGATTCTGGGTCTGGGGGTCAAGTCTTAGATGTTACAGTACATCACTGTTAAAGCACTAAAAAAATCCACATTTAAGGAATTTACTTTAATAGCATAAGAAAGTTATTTTTTATGTATTATAATAAAAAAAGTAATATTTGGAAGCTGGAGGGTATTTCTTTTTCCTTGTCAAGTTATTGCATCAGAAGAAAGCATGTCCCAGAGCACACTCTAGATAGTATGGGCCAGTTAGCAATGCCAGTGTCATCCTGTAGCTTCAGTCAGCAATGCCCATGTCATCCTGTAGCTTCAGTCAGCAATGCCAGTGTCGCCTGTAGCTACACTCAGCAAAGCCAGTGTCATCCTGTTGCTAAAGACATCTTTGATGGTTCTCCTTTTAGAGATAAATACAGCTGTCAAAGAGCTTTGGAGTTTTTCCTCTGGTCTCTGACTTATCCCTGGACTCATGTAGAACTGGGACATTGCCACTGTGACGCAAGTGGCTTATTTCTGGGACCGAAAAAGAGGAAGTGTTGATAAAAAAAAGTATCTGGCAAATTTCCCACTCTGCAATTGAAACACTGATGTGGTCTGAGTATGTCTGCCTGAGGCCCTATTCTATTTAGAAGCAAAGCACACACCTTTAAACATGTCCTCCAGAAATGAAGAACATCCTTCTGTTTCAATGGAGTTTGTAATGAAAGTTCAGGAGGAATGACAGCAGCCAAGTTCCCCTTCACCTCAGCTGCTCTTCCTTGTGGTCCTGTGTGATGTCACTTCCTGGAGTGCTGTACAGAGTCACAGGAAAGTCTCTCCACTCCTTCACCCCACCTCCACCGGTGCAGCTTCCCTTGGAGAATTTCCACTCTGCAGGGGCTCCTGGCCTCCTGTCCTGTGGCCAGTAAACCAAAACTCTTCCTGACTTTTCAATAAACCTTCATACCGCATTTTCTGACTCGGTGTCATTATTCTTAACAACTGAATTTCCAGCTACCTTCAATCATATCATTTTTAGTTGCAGTGTAAACATTTAAATACATTAATAATTTAATCATTTTAAATACATTATAAAAATACATTTATAAAGAATTACCAACTGTTTTGACCCTCTGTACAAACTTACGCCTTCCAGTCATTCAAGACTGGTTTCAGAAGATTGGAGCCATGTACAGTATACTCATTGCCTGTGTGGTTTTGGCCTGTGGCACAAATAAAATCAAACTGCTCCACCTGGAGTTCTGGAGAACATGGCAAAACAGACAAATTAATAAATATGTAATTCTATTAGTTTAATATAATATCCATGCAATCTATTTTATATGATGTGAGGCACAGTAACATGGTTAATAACGCCACTGCCTCTCTGTTAGAGTGTTTGCTTCCAGCTGTGACAGAAGCTCTGCCCCAGGCTTGAAACAAACCCATAACCCAAGATCTGTTAAGATGCATGCTAACTACCACACCACTGACTCCCTGTCAGATAAATATATGGTAAAATGAATTGGACATAGGAGCCTGACACCTGTCTTCTCATGTCACCACAGTTGGCCTGTGGCCTAGCAGAAACTCTCCAGCACTGTCCCCTTCAGAATAGTGAAATAGGTGAATGTGCACTTTAAACATCTCTGACAAATGCCAATTTGCATGTAGTTCTGAATTCACAAGTGATTTACTGTGATAAATTGCTGGTCACAATTGTTTGTGTGTGCAAGACTGAGTGCATGACAATCTTTTCACCATATGGACTGGGTACATGACACAACAATGCTATTTCAGAGAGTCTTAAATAAAATTATGAAATATCATACATTATATATTATAATATTATACTTATAAATAAATAACAAATATTTAGGACTGTTAACAAAGCAAGAACAGAAAACAGCAGCTGCAAGGATGGCAAAAACTCACAGCAAACAAGCAGCTCAAAAGTAGAACACTAACACGCCCCTGTCTGGTAGCTACATCTTGCTTATCCTGCATGGCCTGATGCCAACGGTCACAGAGAAGATTACAGCTATACAAACAGGGATACAAGAAGAGAATTCCACCTCTTCCTTCAATTAGATGTGGGAGGATGACAGATCTGTTGCTTCTCTGAAACACTGACATGGTTGCTGACTGATGCTACAGTACATGGTGACATGGGCTTGCCGACTGGGGCATGCCCATCTGGAATGTGCTCTGGGAGGTGCTTGCTTCTGAAGAAACATCTTGACAAGGAAACAAAAATACCCTCCAGCTTCCAAATATTACGATAAACATTTCTCATTCTGTTAAAGAAAGTTCCTGATTTTGTTGAAATGGTTTTACAACTCTAAGCCCCCGGTTTTTCCACAACACTCTTATAGAACCCCTCCAGGACTAGCTCTCCGCTGGCTGAAATACACTCTCTACTTGGAAATCTAATATTAACAATAATGAGGGTGGGGGAAAAAAAACTATTAAGCACAACGCAATTGTTAAAAGTTCTTGACAGAGAGAACGGTGGACCTGAAAAAGAAGTTATTGTGAACACTGGGACTTTGCCGTTTGCTTATAACGAACGGTGAGTGCCTGAACAACAATCTCCAACGCTGCCTTTGTACAAGGCTAAGAATTTGTCAGTATTGCGCACTTATGTATGTATATACACAATATTATAATAATTTTAAAAAGTACAAAAAATTAAGTTATGCTAGTTTTTTCACTGTCAGAATTGTGTAATTGCATAAATCACCATTTCTCATTGTTGTAAAAACTCCAAACAGCTGCAAACCCCAAAATGTCCCAGCAGGCAAACTTGACAGTGACAGAGATTCCTGGATTTTCTGCTAACTGGTCCTTCCCATCACCTGGAAGGATGCTACTTCCTTTTGTGAATTCAGACAGGTGAGTACTCTTGGATGCTGAGCACTGTCAAAACTCCACCCTATAAAAAGCCCACAGAAGGAGTATGGACAGAGCAACTGGAGAACCAGACTCCTGTCACACACCTCACACACAGCAAGGTAAGACACTTTACTGCACTGTAGCCATACAATCTAATTCAGCTACTGTGCTGAAATATCTGTCTCATGTTGTTTTTCAGGGACGGTAATTAGAAATTCTCAAGAGCTCGCACACTGACATCTGTATAATGAAATAGAGCTGTTGAATATAATGCTTTGTATTTAAGCACTTTTTTTCAAATAGCACAGAAGCACAGAATATTGAACTGCCTTTAATTTAATTTTGCAGCTGTCAAAAACTTGTGTGTGACCTTTTGGAAAAGAAATGCATTATATACTGTATGAGACAAGGTACAGCAAATATACTGTAATTAAGGCTGGTATCCAAGCAATCACTCAAGAACATTTTGAATGGCATGAGGATATAATAAAAGTACGATGTCCTGAATATCTCTACATGAGGCTTTCTGCTAGTAATTTAAAATGTGTGAAAGAAATTTTCTTATTTGCACTCCCCAAATTAAATGAATTATGACTTAAATGATCACATTTGTTTTGAATTTACCTGTTCCTTATAAAGCAGTCCAATGTTACCTGTTCCTTACAGTGCAGACTGATATTACCTGTGCCTTAGTGTGCAGTCTGATGTCACCTGTGCCTTAGTGTGCAGTCTGATGTTACCTGTGCCTTAGTGTGCAGTCTGATGTTACCTGTATCTTAGTGTGCAGTCTGATGTTACCTGTGTCTTAGTGTGCAGTCTGATGTCACCTGTGCCTTAGTGTGCAGTCTGATGTTACCTGTATCTTAGTGTGCAGTCTGATGTTACCTGTTCCTTAGTGTGCAGTCTGACGTCACCTGTGCCTTAGTGTGCAGTCTGATGTTACCTGTTCCTTAGTGTGCAGTCTGATGTCACCTGTGCCTTAGTGTGCAGTCTGATGTTACCTGTATCTTAGTGTGCAGTCTGATGTCACCTGTGCCTTAGTGTGCAGTCTGATGTTACCTGTGCCTTAGTGTGCAGTCTGATGTTACCTGTATCTTAGTGTGCAGACTGATGTCACCTGTGCCTTAGTGTGCAGTCTGACGTCACCTGTGCCTTAGTGTGCAGTCTGATGTTACCTGTATCTTAGTGTGCAGTCTGATGTTACCTGTGCCTTAGTGTGCAGTCTGATGTTACCTGTATCTTAGTGTGCAGTCTGATGTTACCTGTGTCTTAGTGTGCAGTCTGATGTCACCTGTGCCTTAGTGTGCAGTCTGATGTTACCTGTATCTTAGTGTGCAGTATGATGTCACCTGTGCCTTAGTGTGCAGTCTGATGTTACCTGTATCTTAGTGTGCAGTCTGATGTTACCTGTGTCTTAGTGTGCAGTCTGATGTCACCTGTGCCTTAGTGTGCAGTCTGATGTTACCTGTATCTTAGTGTGCAGTCTGATGTTACCTGTGTTTTAGTGCGCAGTCTGATGTTACCTGTGCCTTAGTGTGCAGTCTGATCTCAACTGTGCCTTAGTGTGCAGTCTGATGTTACCTGTGTTTTAGTGCGCAGTCTGATGTTACCTGTATCTTAGTGTGCAGTCTGATGTTACCTGTGTCTTAGTGTGCAGTCTGATGTCACCTGTGCCTTAGTGTGCAGTCTGATGTTACCTGTATCTTAGTGTGCAGTCTGATGTCACCTGTGCCTTAGTGTGCAGTCTGATGTTACCTGTATCTTAGTGTGCAGTCTGATGTCACCTGTGCCTTAGTGTGCAGTCTGATGTTACCTGTATCTTAGTGTGCAGTCTGACGTCACCTGTGCCTTAGTGTGCAGTCTGATGTTACCTGTATCTTAGTGTGCAGTCTGACGTCACCTGTGCCTTAGTGTGCAGTCTGATGTTGCCTGTGTTTTAGTGTGCAGTCTGATGTTACCTGTATCTTAGTGTGCAGTCTGATGTTACCTGTGTCTTAGTGTGCAGTCTGATGTTACCTGTATCTTAGTGTGCAGTCTGATGTTACCTGTGTTTTAGTGTGCAGTCTGATGTTACCTGTTCCTTAGTGTGCAGTCTGATGTTACCTGTGTTTTAGTGTGCAGTCTGATGTTACCTGTTCCTTAGTGTGCAGTCTGATGTTACCTGTGTCTTAGTGTGCAGTCTGATGTCACCTGTGCCTTAGTGTGCAGTCTGATGTCACCTGTATCTTAGTGCGCAGTCTGATGTCACCTGTGTTTTAGTGCGCAGTCTGATGTTACCTGTGTCTTAGTGTGCAGTCTGATGTTACCTGTATCTTAGTGTGCAGTCTGATCTCAACTGTGCCTTAGTGTGCAGTCTGATGTCACCTGTGCCTTAGTGTGCAGTCTGATGTCACCTGTGTTTTAGTGCGCAGTCTGATGTTACCTGTATCTTAGTGTGCAGTCTGATGTCACCTGTGCCTTAGTGCGCAGTCTGATGTTACCTGTATCTTAGTGTGCAGTCTGATGTCACCTGTGCCTTAGTGCGCAGTCTGATGTTACCTGTGCCTTAGTGCGCAGTCTGATGTCACCTGTGTCTTAGTGTGCAGTCTGATGTCACCTGTGCCTTAGTGCGCAGTCTGATGTTACCTGTATCTTAGTGTGCAGTCTGATGTCACCTGTGCCTTAGTGCGCAGTCTGATGTTACCTGTGCCTAAGTGCGCAGTCTGATGTCACCTGTGTCTTAGTGTGCAGTCTGATGTCACCTGTGCCTTAGTGCGCAGTCTGATGTTACCTGTGCCTTAGTGCGCAGTCTGATGTCACCTGTATCTTAGTGTGCAGTCTGATGTTACCTGTGTTTTAGTGTGCAGTCTGATGTTACCTGTGCCTTAGTGTGCAGTCTGATGTTACCTGTATCTTAGTGTGCAGTCTGATCTCAACTGTGCCTTAGTGTGCAGTCTGATGTCACCTTTGTCTTAGTGTGCAGTCTGATGTCACCTGTGTTTTAGTGTGCAGTCTGATGTCACCTGTATCTTAGTGTGCAGTCTGATGTCACCTGTGCCTTAGTGTGCAGTCTGATGTTACCTGTGTCTTAGTGTGCAGTCTGATGTTACCTGTGTCTTAGTGTGCAGTCTGATGTCACCTGTGTTTTAGTGTGCAGTCTGATGTTACCTGTATCTTAGTGTGCAGTCTGATGTCACCTGTGCCTTAGTGTGCAGTCTGATGTTACCTGTATCTTAGTGTGCAGTCTGATGTCACCTGTGTTTTAGTGTGCAGTCTGATGTTACCTGTGTCTTAGTGCGCAGTCTGATGTCACCTGTGTCTTAGTGTGCAGTCTGATGTCACCTGTGCCTTAGTGTGCAGTCTGATGTCACCTGTATCTTAGTGCGCAGTCTGATGTCACCTGTGTTTTAGTGTGCAGTCTGATGTTACCTGTGTCTTAGTGTGCAGTCTGATGTTACCTGTATCTTAGTGTGCAGTCTGATCTCAACTGTGCCTTAGTGTGCAGTCTGATGTCACCTGTGCCTTAGTGTGCAGTCTGATGTCACCTGTGTTTTAGTGCGCAGTCTGATGTTACCTGTATCTTAGTGTGCAGTCTGATGTCACCTGTGCCTTAGTGCGCAGTCTGATGTTACCTGTATCTTAGTGTGCAGTCTGATGTCACCTGTGCCTTAGTGCGCAGTCTGATGTTACCTGTGCCTTAGTGCGCAGTCTGATGTCACCTGTGTCTTAGTGTGCAGTCTGATGTCACCTGTGCCTTAGTGCGCAGTCTGATGTTACCTGTATCTTAGTGTGCAGTCTGATGTCACCTGTGCCTTAGTGCGCAGTCTGATGTTACCTGTGCCTTAGTGCGCAGTCTGATGTCACCTGTGTCTTAGTGTGCAGTCTGATGTCACCTGTGCCTTAGTGCGCAGTCTGATGTTACCTGTGCCTTAGTGCGCAGTCTGATGTCACCTGTATCTTAGTGTGCAGTCTGATGTTACCTGTGTTTTAGTGTGCAGTCTGATGTTACCTGTGCCTTAGTGTGCAGTCTGATGTTACCTGTATCTTAGTGTGCAGTCTGATCTCAACTGTGCCTTAGTGTGCAGTCTGATGTCACCTGTGTCTTAGTGTGCAGTCTGATGTCACCTGTGTTTTAGTGTGCAGTCTGATGTCACCTGTATCTTAGTGTGCAGTCTGATGTCACCTGTGCCTTAGTGTGCAGTCTGATGTCACCTGTGTCTTAGTGTGCAGTCTGATGTTACCTGTGCCTTAGTGTGCAGTCTGATGTCACCTGTGCCTTAGTGTGCAGTCTGATGTTACCTGTATCTTAGTGTGCAGTCTGATGTTACCTGTGCCTTAGTGTGCAGTCTGATGTCACCTGTGTCTTAGTGTGCAGTCTGATGTCACCTGTGTCTTAGTGTGCAGTCTGATGTTACCTGTGCCTTAGTGTGCAGTCTGATGTCACCTGTGCCTTAGTGTGCAGTCTGATGTTACCTGTATCTTAGTGTGCAGTCTGATGTCACCTGTGCCTTAGTGTGCAGTCTGATGTTACCTGTATCTTAGTGTGCAGTCTGACGTCACCTGTATCTTAGTGTGCAGTCTGATGTCACCTGTGCCTTAGTGTGCAGTCTGATGTTACCTGTATCTTAGTGTGCAGTCTGATGTCACCTGTGCCTTAGTGTGCAGTCTGATGTTACCTGTGCCTTAGTGTGCAGTCTGATGTTACCTGTGTCTTAGTGTGCAGTCTGACGTCACCTGTATCTTAGTGTGCAGTCTGATGTT
Source organism: Atractosteus spatula (assembly GCF_055471065.1). Classification (NCBI taxonomy): domain Eukaryota; kingdom Metazoa; phylum Chordata; class Actinopteri; order Semionotiformes; family Lepisosteidae; genus Atractosteus; species Atractosteus spatula. The sequence goes on along the minus strand of NC_142712.1, from coordinate 42,295,133 downwards.
ACCTGTGTCTTAGTGTGCAGTCTGATGTTACCTGTGTCTTAGTGTGCAGTCTGATGTTACCTGTATCTTAGTGTGCAGTCTGATGTCACCTGTGCCTTAGTGTGCAGTCTGATGTTACCTGTGCCTTAGTGTGCAGTCTGACGTCACCTGTGTCTTAGTGTGCAGTCTGACGTCACCTGTATCTTAGTGTGCAGTCTGATGTCACCTGTATCTTAGTGTGCAGTCTGATGTTACCTGTGCCTTAGTGTGCAGTCTGATGTCACCTGTGTCTTAGTGTGCAGTCTGATGTTACCTGTGCCTTAGTGTGCAGTCTGATGTCACCTGTGCCTTAGTGTGCAGTCTGATGTTACCTGTATCTTAGTGTGCAGTCTGATGTCACCTGTGCCTTAGTGTGCAGTCTGATGTTACCTGTATCTTAGTGTGCAGTCTGACGTCACCTGTATCTTAGTGTGCAGTCTGATGTCACCTGTGCCTTAGTGCGCAGTCTGATGTCACCTGTATCTTAGTGTGCAGTCTGATGTTACCTGTGTTTTAGTGTGCAGTCTGATGTCACCTGTGCCTTAGTGTGCAGTCTGATGTTACCTGTATCTTAGTGTGCAGTCTGATGTCACCTGTGCCTTAGTGTGCAGTCTGATGTTACCTGTATCTTAGTGTGCAGTCTGACGTCACCTGTATCTTAGTGTGCAGTCTGATGTTACCTGTGCCTTAGTGCGCAGTCTGATGTCACCTGTATCTTAGTGTGCAGTCTGATGTTACCTGTGTTTTAGTGTGCAGTCTGATGTTACCTGTGCCTTAGTGTGCAGTCTGATGTTACCTGTATCTTAGTGTGCAGTCTGATCTCAACTGTGCCTTAGTGTGCAGTCTGATGTCACCTGTGTCTTAGTGTGCAGTCTGATGTCACCTGTGTTTTAGTGTGCAGTCTGATGTCACCTGTATCTTAGTGTGCAGTCTGATGTCACCTGTGCCTTAGTGTGCAGTCTGATGTCACCTGTGTCTTAGTGTGCAGTCTGATGTTACCTGTGCCTTAGTGTGCAGTCTGATGTCACCTGTGCCTTAGTGTGCAGTCTGATGTTACCTGTGCCTTAGTGTGCAGTCTGATGTTACCTGTGCCTTAGTGTGCAGTCTGATGTTACCTGTGTCTTAGTGTGCAGTCTGACGTCACCTGTATCTTAGTGTGCAGTCTGATGTTACCTGTATCTTAGTGTGCAGTCTGATGTTACCTGTATCTTAGTGTGCAGTCTGATGTCACCTGTGCCTTAGTGTGCAGTCTGATGTTACCTGTGCCTTAGTGTGCAGTCTGATGTTACCTGTGTCTTAGTGTGCAGTCTGACGTCACCTGTATCTTAGTGTGCAGTCTGATGTTACCTGTGTCTTAGTGTGCAGTCTGATGTTACCTGTGTCTTAGTGTGCAGTCTGATGTTACCTGTGTCTTAGTGTGCAGTCTGACGTCACCTGTGTCTTAGTGTGCAGTCTGATGTTACCTGTATCTTAGTGTGCAGTCTGATGTTACCTGTATCTTAGTGTGCAGTCTGATGTCACCTGTGCCTTAGTGTGCAGTCTGATGTTACCTGTATCTTAGTGTGCAGTCTGATGTCACCTGTGTCTTAGTGTGCAGTCTGACGTCACCTGTATCTTAGTGTGCAGTCTGATGTTACCTGTATCTTAGTGTGCAGTCTGATGTCACCTGTGCCTTAGTGTGCAGTCTGACGTCACCTGTATCTTAGTGTGCAGTCTGATGTTACCTGTATCTTAGTGTGCAGTCTGACGTCACCTGTATCTTAGTGTGCAGTCTGATGTTACCTGTATCTTAGTGTGCAGTCTGATGTTACCTGTATCTTAGTGTGCAGTCTGACGTCACCTGTATCTTAGTGTGCAGTCTGATGTCACCTGTGCCTTAGTGTGCAGTCTGATGTCACCTGTGTCTTAGTGCGCAGTCTGATGTCACCCGTGCCTTAGTGTGCAGTCTGATGTTACCTGTGTTTTAGTGCGCAGTCTGATGTCACCTGTGTCTTAGTGCGCAGTCTGATGTCACCTGTGTCTTAGTGCGCAGTCTGATGTCACCTGTGCCTTAGTGTGCAGTCTGATGTCACCTGTGTCTTAGTGTGCAGTCTGATGTTACCTGTGTCTTAGTGCGCAGTCTGATGTCACCTGTGTCTTAGTGCGCAGTCTGACGTTACCTGTTCCTTAGTGTGCAGTCTGATGTCACCTGTATCTTAGTGTGCAGTCTGATGTCACCTGTATCTTAGTGTGCAGTCTGATGTCACCTGTGTCTTAGTGCGCAGTCTGATGTCACCCGTGCCTTAGTGTGCAGTCTGATGTTACCTGTGTTTTAGTGCGCAGTCTGATGTTACCTGTATCTTAGTGTGCAGTCTGATGTTACCTGTGCCTTAGTGTGCAGTCTGATGTTACCTGTGTCTTAGTGCGCAGTCTGATGTCACCTGTGTCTTAGTGCGCAGTCTGATGTCACCTGTTCCTTCCAGGCCGCACATAAGTGCAGAAATGAGGACCAGTGTCTTCGCATCCTGCTTGTTGTCCACAGTTCTGCTGGCAGTGTCTATCCCATCTGCTGCAGGACACAGACTTCGCTTGGGCAGCTGTGCCATCAACATTCAGGTCCATGAGCTGAGAGAATACTTCAACGAGATCCGACAAACTGTTGTAAGCCAAAAAGAAACCCTTACAGCTTGCCTCAATGCTCCTCTTTTACAGAAACATAGGGCTCTACAAAAACGAAATCACCTATTCTAAACATCATAGAAGATATACAAGATCTTTCATACAAAACACTGTTCAAAGACAGAGCTCCATATTTCCGTGACTTGCAGGCAAGGTATACTGACATTATGTCGGGTGCATCAGTGGCATTGCTCTTCTCTCCTCCCACACCCCTGAAGACGATTTACTATTTACTCAGAAGTCTTTGCTGCCTTAGAAAGCTCATCATGACAAGCACCTTACAGTCACATTTCCACCCCTTTCTTGAAAAGTCTGCAGCCAGTAGAACAATTTACTGTTGAGGCAACTCTGCCCGAGTCTCTGCTAAGGAGAATTATAAGGTATATTGTAATGTTGCATAACTACCAGTCTGACAGGATCATTTGGGCTAAGATAAACTAGGTCAAAATTGGTCTCTTCCATCAAGCACCAAAAACTCTTACTTCAGAAGTAAAATGAAGGCCCTGTTGCATGACGTCAAGACTGAAAGATCTGATGACATAAAAGTTTGTTTAGGGTTGAAAATTCATCCAGAGTCATGGCACACACCTGGGACATGTTACCAAGCCATGAGGACAGTTGAGGACTTGAGAACAGTTTCCTAGGATCTTTCAAAACAGGGCTGCTCAAGATCCAAACAGAATGAGCAGGACAGGGCAAACCTTAAGTTTCAAATGTGAAACTTGACAGCACTTTTCAAACATTTATGTTTAATTTTAATGTCATATTTAAAAATGTAATTCTTTATTGAACCACATTAATCAGTTACCTAGAGCCATCCCCTCCCCACCTTACACAACAGGACATTTGCATGAGTAACCAGAGTAGGGGGATTAGAACCCAAAACCCCTCTGGGCCACAGCCCTAACCACTGCTCCATGGTGCTGCCGGCACGTTCTGACGTGTGTGCTTGTGTTGACAGGTCAAGGAAGATGACCACATGGGTGTCAGGCTACTGATGGAGCAGACAATGAATGTGCAGGTATTCACATCATTTGCCATATGAAGTAAAATGTAAAAACTAAAAGCGGATAATTTTTCCTTTCTTCTTCTGCATTATATTCCAGCTGCATAATTTAGAACTGGCAAGAGAAACACTTGCTGAACTAGCTTCTTTCCTTACGCTCTTGTTTCGAAGTTTTCACACAGCCTGGCTGAGAATACACACATAGATGAAAGGCACATTTCTGAGAAAAGGCCAGCCCTGATAAGAGCAATCATACCGCGTGATAATAATGTTCAGTGCACATCCATCTTGAAACCAGCATGTTGCAATTTGTTATAATGTATGGATAAGCAGTACTCCAAGTACAATGTAGGGGTCAAAAGGGATCCAGTGTGCAAAGGTAGCAAGGAGGCAGGTGTGTTATGCTGGCGAAGGTGATGTGAGGTCCTGTTTCCCCCCAGCCCGCCGAGAGCTGCTGCTTCCTGCGCCATCTGCTGCGGTTCTACGTGGAGAACGTGTTCAGCCACTACAGCGCCAGCAGTTCTCAGGTGCGCCGGAGGACCAGCAGCCTGGCCAACTCCTTCCTGAGCATCAAGAGGGACCTGCGCCAGTGTGTGAGTGTGCCCCTCGAGCAAAAGCACAGAACGTCACAGAGATCTGCCCCACAGTAGCACGCAACTGCCTGCAGCTGAAGGGACAGCAAGTAGAAGAACAGGGCCAAGCCTCATGGCAAACTGCAAAACCTGCCATACATTTCCATCACACCTCAAGATAACCACGAAGCCATTTGAACGCTTGCTGCAGTTCTGAAACGAATATAAAACCGCAAAAGAGTCATACTGGTTTTTAACACTAGGATGCAGTATCTGTGAATTTCCTTAGGTCATTGTGCACGCAAGCTGTAAATCTTCACCTGTGCACATGTTGAAACCCTCACACAGCACTTGAAGACGCTCACAGGACTCAGACAAGCTCTGCTGTGTTCTGGTTTTGTGTTTCTGACATTCCTAGTGATTAGCTGTGCATGAAGATCATGGTTTTCTTGCTTTCCACTTGTAGCACACTCACAAGCACTGCCAGTGTGAGGAGGAGACCCAGCTGAAAATTGAAACCATCCAGACTGCCTTTGACAAGGTAAGCTGTCACCCTACTCACCTCAAATACAACCATGTATACTTGCATAAACAGTATTTAAGTAAATGTCTGATATGAAACAGAAAAATTCAATGTAAAACATTGGAGGATGAGGGATGGGAACTAATGTGAAACAGTTTCTCTTAAAACACAAGTGACAGACTTTCCCAGAACTAAGCCTTAGTGGTCAGTCTTGAGTTTGGTATTCAATTCTTTCTGGTAAGTTCAAAACAAAAGACTTAAACACAAATGTTAGCTAAGGTTCATTCCAGATGAAGCCTGATAAACTTGGAATATCTTAAAGAATAGATCTACCAGATTCAAGAACTTTAAGCTTGAGAACTCACTTTGTAGTCTGGATGAGCAGAAAGCAGAGAGAGCCATTCTCTGTTCAGACAGGACAAGAGTGGTCTCTGTCCTCCACAAAAGATAACAATTTGCCTACTGTTGTGATACAGCTGAATACCAAGGTTGCATCAGTGAAGGCCATCGGAGAGCTGGACTTCCTGCTGGACTGGCTGGAGAAGTTCCACCACAATTGAGAGGATCGGGCATCTGAGCTACAGCTCTGACCTCCACCGATGACAACATGTACGTAGGGGCTAAAATAAATCACAGATTAATATAGATTTAAACAGACCTCTAACACTGTGATCTATAGTGGATCCGGTAGGAATGTACAGTATTACATATATTATGTATTTATTAGTACCAGCATATGCACAGTTTGTCCATGACAGTGGTTTTAATATGAACATTCAGGTTGATTTTTTGCAGGAAGGATTTTGGTACCTGCAATGCCAAAGTTAGTTAGAACCCCCAATATTTAATTTAGACATATATCTGTGAGAACCTGATATAATGTCAGTAAACTGTAGATGTCTGTAACCCACTGCGTACAGAAAAATGCACAACATTTTAAGGGTAACTGGAACCCCTAATTCAGGGAGGTCATTGACACAGCTAACTAATATTATTGCAAACTTAATCCATGGATATTCAATCGCAAAATTACTTAAAATATTTATTTTAATACTTAACATATAAAACATAACATACATACTTTCAAAGGATATTAGTTCTAATGACAATAGTAAATATAAACCACTTATTTATCAAGTACATATGTATAGTATATATAATAGATACACGGTTGTTATTTATAGCAGTGATTGTGAAATAAAAACTTTTTACAGACTCAGCATAGCAGGCTTTATTTTTATATATAGATGAAAATGATATATTTATATGTTAATATAATATTTTTTTATCATCTGTATGCATGTAATGTTTTCCCATTTCAAAATGTGTGAAGCCATTTTTTTTCTATGAGGAAGAAACTTAAATGAAATCTTACCAAACAACAAATTTTACTTTGTTGTATTGTTGTTGTACAATTTTTAAAACGACTGTACCTGTTTGATATTTTGTTTTCTCTTTCATATGATGTTTTCCCAAATTAAAAATGAAAAAAAAAATGTTTATATGCAACTCGTAAATTAAAACAGATTTTTGTACCAAATTGATCCTGAATCTCTTAACTAACTCAGCTGCTGCAGATCACTTCAATAATTACACATTAGCTTGAGCAAAGGCTTGCAGTGGCCTGGACACCAGGTGCCAAGCCTGCCCACCCCTGACCTACAGTGTGTGACCATATATACCATATATAAACCCCAAGCCCATAAAGGTGCTTGTCTCACCCTGTCAAACACCTTCCCCTTGCCTCATTAAAGGGCAACATACTGGACTTGAGAGACATCATGACAGCCTCCCTTCACACCACCAGACTGGCTGCAAACGCATTGTGATCACACTTTTCAGACTGGACGCAAATCCTAACAGTGAGCTCCTATCATCCTCAATGGCGTCATGTTAAATAAAATTCTCCACAATATTTTATTGAAGGGTCAGCAAAAAAAAAAAGCAACTTCATGGTTGAGTACTTGAAAATGACTTTAAACAGCCATACAGCAGAGTATACGTACAATGTGTACATACTTTCAGTATGAAGCAAACGCATGATACTTCTTGGAAATTAAAATATTACTACATAATTAAATAAAAGAGTATTTTTACTTTAGAATAGAAGATATAAATAGCAGTATTTAAATAGATGTATAAATAAATAAAGAAAATATGTCTCAGAAGACTGATCGTTACAATGCGAGCTGGGGAATAAATTAATTTGGGTTATGTTGCAAGAAGTTTGCTGGTGCTCTAGGTGTGGTGGTGTTTCTTAATCCAGTCGAGGAGAATGTCCATCTCGCTCACAGCCTTCCCAACTGCAGCCTCTTTGTCCATCTGTGAAGAGAAATCCTGCTCAGGAAACATAGGCCATGTTGTGCTGAGCTAATGACATGAAGGTCTAAGGATGCAATTGGGCTTCAAACCACTTGGCTACAGGGGCTCAGGGGCCTGGGGGCCACTGCTTGGCCAGGTGAGCACGGCGCTGGGTACCACCCTACAGAACAAGCCAGATGGGCAATCTGTCGGCAGTGGAGATGAGGTCAGTGATGGGTGGTGAGCAGTGCTTTAAGCGATGACAGCATCTGGAATCTGGTTAACTGAACAGTTTTAACCAAACAAGGCTGTGTGCATTGGGAATCTCCTGTAGTTCTCGCACATGGTTTCAGCTGGAACTGTTACTGCAGGAGCACGGTACGACGTTGCTACTAGTAGAAATCATTGTCATCGTCAAAGTAGGAGACTCACCTCGTCAAACACGCTCCGGATGCTTTGCGTTTTGTCAGGAACCTCTTCTCCACAATCACAGTGCTCAGATACATGCTAAAAAAGAATGAGGGAGAAAAAGACACAAACACATGTAAGCCCCTGTCAAAATAAGATGCCCCTGTAGTCAACAGCCTCACTGTGTTCCACATCTGATAAGAACACATGAGCACAAGAACATAAGAAAAGGTTACAAGCCTGCTCCTAAGTCAGAAGCATTGTTTTGCTAGAGATAAAATGGAGGTTTACACATTACACAAAATTTTAATATTGGTGTCGGTTTCGTGAGCCCTTCAGCAAAAGCATCTGCCTTGAAGGAACATTACCCCTTTGACCACAGCGCGTAGGAGGTGATACAATACAATGCAACACAATGTGATAATACTTTATTGACTGATTTCTCAAAATTTGTTTTGCATCTAAGCAGCTACAGCTGTAAGCAAGAACCTATAGAAATAAGCATTACATTAAAAATAAATATAACATTACATAAAAGACCTAAAAAAAAGTCATTATGCTCCACTCTTACAGGAATTTACTGATTACCAAAATCTGTATCTTTACGTCCTCCACAATCATCTTAAGCCCCTAAAATTGCACAATACCTCCTCATTTTGCACAAAACCACTAATTGCACTTGCCCATAAACCAATATCCCTCTACTGTGAACATCTTTATTGAGTGATTGAATGTGGGATACAGGAATTCCTCATTTTGTTACATCTCTAAACACCTGTCTGAAGGTGATGAATACCAGAGCTTTAGTGACTGAGAGAACAGCAGCGCCCTCAAGTGGCTTTCCTTCAAAATGTCCCAACAACTCCCTTTCAAGGATCTGGGTGATCATTTTCTCTCCACAACAGCACAGTACAAGCAGTACAGCATTGCTGCCTTGCAGCGCTAGAGCCCTGGTTTTTAATTTTGGATCTGGGGTGGTATCTACGTGGAGGTTTGTGTGTACTCCCCGTGTTTATGTGGGTTTCCTCCAGGTGCTCTGGTTTCCTGCCACAGTTAGGTAGTTTAATTGGCTTCTGGGAAAATCGACCCTGTTGTGAGTGTGTGCATGTTTGTGTCTGTGTGTGCCCTGCGATGGACTGGTGTCCCGTCCATGGTGTACTCTGCTTTTGACCTTTGCTTGCTGGGATAGGCTCCGGCTCCCCTACAACCATGAACTGGAAGAGGCATTTATAAAATGGATATTCTTTCTCTCCAGTCTGATCCTGCTCACAGGCCCCTGGGACTCACTGCCTAAGCCCTGCCCGGGTTCTCCTGTAGCTCGTGCTGCCCCCCTGTACTTACACATTTCTCAACGCTGCGTGTCAGCAAGAGAAGCCCATTGCCCAGCCGGCTAGCGTGTCTCCTAACGTGTGTAGGAACGCCCCTGAGGTGAGGAAGGACACTGTCAAGGTAGAAGGCCAAGAGCTGCTTCAGAAAACAGCAGCTCTCTGCAGACTATTGAGAAGAGGAGAAATTGCTGTATTAGCAGGACTGATGCGCCATACCAAGACACGGGGACAGCCAACCCTGACACAAAGGATTACCAGCCAGTGGCTTTGTGCAATTTGATTTCCAGTGTTAAGGTTCAAGCAAAATATCCCTGCAGTGGCAAGCCTTTGCTGCAACTATTGAACCAACATAAGCAGATTTATTAAGCAGGGTTCATGAGATGGCCGTGCAAAAATAAAAACTAGATTTTCCTAGGCAGCAGAGCACCCTTTGATATATGCTTCATTAGACAGCTTCTTTTGCTTTGTGTGTGATTGTGCAATACATCTTGTGACATGTTAGAAATGTTATAAATGCTACACTGCCCCTTGTCAGAAAACAAATTAAACTATGGGAAGTCATAAAGAAAACATAAGTCCTAAAAATGGGAAGCTCCTTGCAAGGTTCTCACAACCCAGAGCGTTCAATTTCAAAGCCACTGGAAAGATCAGAGAGTAACGCCTACCCACACACTGTACAAGGTGCCAATCTTCAGAAGACAAATTGTTGGATCTCCCTCAGACTGTTAGAAAAGAGAAGGAAGTCAGTCACAATAAGACATAGACATTCAACAAGAGAAACAATGATTAATCTCTGTACCATCTCAAGTAAAGCCATATAAACTACTTACAGTATATACAGTACATAATAATCTACAGATTCAGTATTCTCTGCATGTTATTTCTTTGAAGACAAAACTAATACAGTAACTTAATTTTAATAACTCAACTTTGCTCCCAAAAAATATAAACGCATTTAAGTTACATTTACCCACTTAACAATAAAAAAGGCAACAAAAAAGTGAAAACACAGTGCCTCCTGAGTGGCCAAAATATGCAAGCCACATAACTGGCTACTCCAAAACAGGGTGGGTATAACAAATTATTAATTGGAAATCCTACATTTAAAAAATGAAAATGCTAACCCATACTGCACTTACAATGTGACCCTTAATTCCCCTGATGGTTTCTTCCAGGTCGTGAATGGGAACACTCACGACACACTTCCCAAAATGCACCAGCTTTCCGCCTTTTGCTGGATAGGCCATCACTGGCAGAAGACACACAGAGAGGAAGAGGAGGGAGACAGCACTGATCTTCATAGTTCTGGAAAAATGAGTTTGTCAGAGCTAAGTAAAAAAAAGCTTGCAGATGTCCTGTACAATGAATCGAGGTCCCATGTCTGAAATCCAATGGAATGTATAAACTATCACTTGAGGTCATTAAGCACATGAGAAATGCACAAAGTTAAAGAGTCTTAAGGTTCATAAATTATGCTTATCAAATTCATCAATGGCAGCCATGACTTTGATACATGATTTCTATACATGGTGCTGGTGATATCTGCATGTGTTCCTATCTGAATTGCGTATAAGGATAAATTATATATATTAATATTAAAAGTATAAATTAATTAGTTTTTTTTTCTCCAGAGAAGGGTCAAATTAGAACCTAACTGAAGAACAGTGCCAAATGCAAACTCAAGTGTCGACATCTACTGTACAATTAATAAAACCACAAGCGACACAGCAACTGCAGGAGATGAAGAGAAGCCTCGTCACACATTAAAACTACATGGCAAACATGCCGCTGAAACACAAGACCAAGCAAAACGTGCCTCACGCCTGTATGTGTACAGCTATAGCAGACAACCCTGTTTCTGCATGTGCACTAGGCACCGATCAACAGGCAGGGCAGATAAACGCCAGGGTACTGTACAGGTCTAAAAAAGCTCGCTGTCACTGATAGCTTCATACAGCTTTCTCTCAGCTTACCTGTGTTTCGCTCCTCTGTGTTGTATAGGAGAGGTTCAGAGATCTTCCCCTTTCATCCAGTTTGCTCTCCACACCTGTCTTTAGCTGTTTTATAGGGGACCTGCAGTCAGGGGGATTTTTTTTTCTCAGGTGGAAATTGTATCCTTTGATTTGCATAGTTTGTATTTGCATTCACTTACTATAAGACTGATCTCAAGCCAGGTTTTCAAAATTCCTCAATACGCAATAGTAATTATGAGAAGGGGCAAAACTTCTGGGCATAACCCAGGTATTTTTCTTCATGTACCTCTAAAATTTACCTTGATTTAATTCCACATAGAATATTTATTATCTTCATTTTTCTGTCCTGATCCTGGAATGCCACCATCCACCAGATCTTTTGGGTTACACTGAACTCAGCAATCTCTAAATATTTTTTTATTTTAAGTTTTTAACCACTGAAGTCGCGCAGAACAGTTTAAAACAGTTTAGAGGTCATTCAAAATGAAAATGTCAATACTAGATAGCTCTTTAGGAAAACAACAGGCGATCCATAATTTAACAGAACCATGAAAATCAAAACACATGTGCTCCAAGCTTTACGAATTAAAGATATAAAATTTAATTATCAGACCTGCTGGGCTGTGACTACTGGGACCAGGACTGGGCACCCCAGTATATGGATATACAGTATGTGTTTACAGAGGGCATTAAAAACTTAACAATGCTATTGGTTGCAATATTCTGCAATATTTCTCAGCCAGCACGCATATAATTACACTAATAAATAGGACATCTAAATAAATAAAATTGTTTGGGGTTTTTTATGTAAAAAAAATATAGGCAATAGTGTTTTATTCAAAGGTGTAAATTTAAATCATTATAATTACGACTCAAACTTTTCAGATTTTGTTCTGAATATCATGTTTCAACACGGCAGCAGGGGTCTGTGTACATTCTAAATTTCCCCTGGTTTTTATCACATTTCTGTATTTTTACACAATGTTGAAAAGGGAGGAGAAGTGACTTACGTTCCCACCCCCCCCTCACCATCATAGTGAAAGAGGGGAGGTGAGGCCCAGGACACCACCATGATGTCATCACCCTGCACCTGTCCCAGAGTCCTCTCCTCCACCACACCACCACGCTTGGAAATCTGTCCATCACACTAGACCTGCAGCAGAGTAACACAGGGCATGTTTGAAAACATATTCACAGTTCATTCACATTTCACATATTTAAAAACATGTGAAATGTGAATAGACTTTATAGCTTTATTCAGATGACACTACTGGCATTTTCAAATCACATACAGCAGTAAAATAGTTAAGTGACTCCAGTTTAAACTACTTTGTTTTTGCCTTGCATTAAAATGTGACACATAGTACTGGACTTAGGATCCCCAAGGTCAGTGTCTCAGTTTATTACTTTTTAATTATTTTTCTTTACTGACAAGCGCTGAAAGGGGAACATGAAAGGAGTTAAGGCTGACGTTTTGCATCCTTTTAAATGTTAAATGTTCCATAACAAATCTGTTTCAACAATAAACCTAAGGCTGAGCATTATGCCATGATATGCCTTGTTTCGGGAGTTGAGTTAAAGGTGAAGGAACGAATGAGGGGGGTTTCAACATTTGTGCTGTTTGTAGGGGGGCCAACTTCACGGAGCTCCAAAACAACCATGAGAGAGTTTGTTCTATTGAATCATAAACTAATATTTTTCCTAAGTGACTTTTAACCAAATTTCAGGATGTTGAACCATTTTAATTTGAGCATAAATGAAATTAAATCACTTTAATTTCATTTTTTACAAGCAAAAGCCACAGTAGATGTCTCACGCCAACAGCAGGTGGCAGTATCTCCATCGTCAAAACATGGCTGAACTGCCCCCACGAAGTCAAACCATCAGTTTTACTTAAGTACTACAACTGCAGTTGGCAACCTTGAAGAAAATGGTTCAACCAAACACAGATTCCAATCATTTTGAGTACATAAACAATATATATGAACAGCATTGGCAATATATAAGGAAACATGGGTTAAAACTGGTATGTAAATATGCATATACTGTACATTTAATGATACATGACTTGTTTTCATTTAATCTATGTGAGATGGTATTTAAATGAACCGGGTGTTGGATATGTAGAAAAACTTAGAATAGAAGGAATGTACAACAGTGACAAACGTGAACAGAGAAGAACACAAGAGGGGCTGTTTCCAGTAGTCAAATTCCTCAAAAGCACAGACAAATTCAATACAGTAGACTTTTTCAGAATCAAGAGTGAAACACAAACCAGGGGAACAAGTGGAAACTACAGGGAAGCACACTTCAGTTGAGAACAGGAAATGTGTTTTTTACACAAGGCCTTGTGGGAGCCTGGAACAAGTTTGCCCAGCCATATTGTTAAAAAGTCACACCCTGTTTTCTTTCTAGAAATGGGTTGGACGAGATCTTCGAATCAATCAGATTCATTCAGATGCTAGCAACCAAACGAACAATGGTAGCCTCTCATCTGTAATCTTTTTAGGCGAAGTTCTGAAGATGGACATCTGTTTATTTGTCAAAAATTGTATGCCCTAATTTAAGCCCATTCCTGTAAATTAGAAATCTTCCCAGAAGAGGGCACACTATAAATTAAATGTACCCCATGGCAGAAAATATAAACTTCGCATTCAATACCGTGGAAACAAAAAAGCTGTATTCTCATAGGCAATGCCTTTTCTTGCAATTAAAAATGCGCTGCCACCTGTGAAACCCAAAGTGAAATGTAATTTCACAAAGAGTCAGGCGTTAAGTTCCCCATATTGGAAGCCATAAGCTGGGTGTGAAGTTTTACTTACATATTTCACAAAACCTCAGGGGTGGTGTCAGAATTGCACTTGTTTGCAATACACTGTGACAGTGTGTAGTAAACTAACACAAAAGAGTGAAAAAGAAATGAAAAGGCAAAAAGAAAGAGGCTGTGCCTCATGACCGCCAGGCTGGGCTTACCCTGTTTAGCAGGGTCCAGCCTGGGAAAACAGAGAGCCGCTAACACAGCGCTGACCAGACTGGACTAGCGGGGTCCAGTCTGGTAAAGCAGGGTGCGTAAGACAATAACAAAACAAGAACTTAGTGCATAAAAAAAGTGTGCGTGCGTGCGTGTGTGTGTGTGCTTGCCCTGGTGAAAGTGCACCACGATGGGACAGGCAAAAATAAAAAAAGAAAACCTTACACAGGTGCAATCCCCTCCCCGGACTGTTGGTGTAAACTCCAGGGGGTGTCCAGTGTGCCTTTATAGGACCCGCCCAGCTGGGGCTCATCATCTAGAAGTCTGGACAGCTGGGACTACAAACTTGGGCTCTGCCTCCACACCGGGCACGCCTCGCGTCATGCCACAAAACAAACCAATAATGGAAAATACAGCTGTGAGGAAGGGTTGTGAATGGGACAAATAAAAGCTGGAGTTGTAGTTTCTAGATGACTAAGTGTCAAAAGCAGAACCGAATTTCTGAAAATAACTGGAGGAACAAAGGGAGACAAATGATTCACATAAAGACTGAGAATTTCTGCAATGAACTTTAAATTTGTTAAAAACAAGCAGGTCAACTTTTCAAAGTGTAGTGCTCCAGTGTAAAAACTGATCTACAGTTTCTTTCTCCAAACGGTGTATCTAAAACCAATATCTATGTTCTGTGTATCAATGGTCAACAAAAAATATTTTATTCAGGTTCATTTAATTATAGCCTCCGGCTTCACTGCCATCTTCGGTATTCTGCTCCAGAATACAGCATTTAGAAATTCCCTCTGTAAATAAAAACAGAGGAACACCATTTTGTCTAATGGATGTCAAAAATCTGTTCCAAGCCTTGCTACTTCAAAACTCCTGAAAATCCTTGAAAACTCCTGAAAGGTGAATATAGCTTGAGATAAGCAATGAACACAAAGGCAACAGGAACTTATAAGCGGTCCATATTTTGCAGGTTTGAGCCTCACATCTGGCTGAGCACTGCCAAGACTGCTGGGATTAATCAGGCAGAGCTCTCTCAGGCTGAGGCTCCAGCACAGGGTCTGCACAGCTGTGACATGTCAAAAGACGAAGACATCGAAGAAGGGTGCCCTGGAGTTGTGACATAGCGACCTCAATGGCCTCCAGGGTGCACGGGGTGCTAAAAAGCGTTTTTAAAACCAGAATAAAAGACTATATTGAGTTCTGCCCCACAAAGATGATCACATGGGGACTCGATTTGGGTGGGAAAAATCATGTCAACTTCAGGATTAGCTGTGAAATAAGGAGCTCGCACACAAACGGAAAGTCGGTTTCAGACAGAAAACAGGAGACACTTCTTTACATAGAAGACTGTAGGAGTCTGGAACCAGCTCCCTAGTCATGGAGTTGAAGCCCACCCCGTGGAAAACAATTCTGGGAAATTTATGATATTAAGCCACTAGCAAACAAACAGAGCGAGACAGGACAGTTTTGCTCCTCTCCACTTTGATCTTAACTTAAATTTAGTAGCCCATTCAAACAGCAGGGCAGTAATGAACACTTTTAATTCTGCAGGCAGAGGGTGAAAATTCAGGCTGGAAGGCTGCTGGAAAACCTCAAGAGGAAACATGGGACACTTCCCCTGTCAACACATATAGATGAACTGCCAAACCCAGGCACGCCTAAGTTCTTCTTTCTAAAAAAAAGGGTTATATCTCTCAGGAATTTCCAACCTTGACACTTTCGTTTTTCTTTCAAACCACAGCCAGGTCTGCCCACAAATATTGTGCAAGCCTGGATTACAACAGAACACAAAGCATCATGTTTTGAAAACCTTCCTCTCCAAGACACATACTGTCCCTTTTTCCACCTTTTTTGTTCAGTAACAGATGACTAAGAAATGTCTGTACCAAGAGCCCCTCGTTATGAATCTGGGTTTTGGGATGAGATCAACAATTAATCTTCAGCTCCTCATTACACTGCGAGCAAATGGCACTTGTGTATCTTCCAGCTTCAACTGCTACGGCATTTCGCCTTTCAGCTCGACAGACTCGCGGTTCTTCTCCCAGGATCGGGATGTCGTCTACATTGTTTTTTTTATTTCTGACCCAGATTTATGCACTTCCGTTATGCTTTGCCAAACTCGTTTCCAAAACAACGTTCTGCGCGAAAACACCAAGAGGCAGCATAACCCCGAAGTGTCACCGTTTGCAAAACTAGGTCAATTCAGCTGATGTTTGTCATTAAAGAAGCACAAAAGAAGTAAGATACAGTGCTGCTCAGCAGAGGCAGACACAGTACTGACACTGTCTGAATAAAGGATATTGTCTTATTATTACTACCGTAATTGTTCAACTGTACTTTCTCAACACGGATGTCTCTTCTCAGTTTATAAGACACTCCTCCGTCCAAGCAAATGGTGGGTATATGCCTATATTTCTAGTGAAATAATAAAATTCCACATGGGCTGTGTGGGATGGCATAGTGACTTGGTAGTTAGCATTGTTGCTTCACAGCCAACCAATGCAACCAATGCACATATCTAGCCCAACAGCACTCACTCCTGACAGTCACCACTGCTTGGGGAATGGAACCAGAATCTGCTTATCTCTGCACACAGATTCAGAAGACATGAGAGTTACCCCTAAAATGACAGAAACTATTGTCCGTTCAGCATCACTCCATTGTCAAACAGCATAAATTTGTTCATCCTGATATGCTGCTTCAACAACATACTTTTATGAAACGCGAAGATAAAAAGTCCTATTAAATGTTACTTATATTATCTCTGTTGATATTTTAAAGGTGTTGTTTATTTTTCTAATTAATAAACTTAGCACATCTTCTGCCAGATTAGACCAAACACACTGCTCAGATGGTCAGTCTGATGGGTAAAGTCACTGCTGTGCACGGCATGTAAAACAGGCAAAAATAATATCTTATAAGAAGATGAATCTCTAATTTGACCTGCTGAAGTTAACAAAGGCAACTTTGTCCCAGAGTGTCTCAGGAATAACAAAGGCAAATGGTCCCCCTTATTAATATAACTTTTAATGCAGTAGTAGATAATATAATGCATTGAGCATAAACGAATAAACTAGAATAAGAGCGCTTGTTTGAGAAGACAGGAAGTTCGCTCAGTCTGTAATTGTAATGCCCAAGCCTGCACTGAGCTTGCAATTCAGCACATCCCCAGAGCACTGAACCTCAAGGGCCAGCCGTCTCCAGCTCGGCCCCATCTCCACACAGCTTTCTGAGGCATTGACGTCATCTGTGGTGTGCACATGTGAGAAGCAGGTTGGGTACATAACATAGCTGCAAGAAAAAAAAAGTGTGAAACCGAAACTCCTGTATAGGATAATGTGGTAAGCCTTACTGTTCGTGAAGAGGATTTCCTCTAAAAACAGCGCAACTAAGGCAGAAAGTAAGACCAGTCGCTGAAAAAAGGGCTGTGAGAAGACCTGCAGTGAAAGCACAAATAAGCAGGCAGCTTCTCAACAAGCCGCCCTCCTGCTGCTCCTCCCAGAGCTCATCTGAGCGGCGCACTGCGCATGGCCACCGGGCTCGTGCACTGCCCCAGCCCCCCCCGGTCTGACCGCTGACAGGGTGGTTTTGGGTCTGTGCCTCGTTCCACACAGAGGATCCCTCCCGGCACGCTGCCCCTGCAACGCAGCAGGATGGCTTTCCCAACTTCCTGCCCCTGAGCACAGTGTGTTCCTGCACTTCCGAACACCCCCCTGCACACACTACCTCCCCCCTCGCTTCCTGATGGCTCCGGGATCAGTTGGCAAATAAAAGCGGGAAAAAGTATGATCAGTTTCAAAAAGCTTTGGAAAATCTTTATATTTTACACTACTGTATATGCTTCTGTGTTTACTATTTCTTTTATTTTATTTAAAATTTATTTTTTCACGGGCACTGGCTCTGTAATTCCTATATGCGCCCTATGGTACTCACTCATATTTGTCATATTTGTTTCCTTTTGTACCTGCACTTGATGGAAAACTGTGTAAACAAGGTTAAGTCATTCTGCATAAGGG
Source organism: Atractosteus spatula (assembly GCF_055471065.1). Classification (NCBI taxonomy): domain Eukaryota; kingdom Metazoa; phylum Chordata; class Actinopteri; order Semionotiformes; family Lepisosteidae; genus Atractosteus; species Atractosteus spatula. Next base: position 42,277,356 of record NC_142712.1, on the reverse strand, counting down.
GCCTCTGCTAAGTACTTACACTAAAGACGATAAATATAATTCTGAATAATTCTCAGGACAGAAATGTGGTTTGAGAGTGTAATATGCAGCTGAAGCTCCCACCAGAAAAGTATTCCTGTTATGAGTTCACCATTTGTGCATCGAAACACACTTGCACGAGCAAGGTCTGGCATTACTGCAAAGTCATACTAACCTGATGCACTAGCGGTCAGGAAACTAACAGTGGCTGATGACCTCCTTAGGAGGCTGACGATAACAACCCAAGCAGAGTTCCTGTGGTTCCCAAACAGAGAGAACCGGAGTTCTGCACACACCGAGGAGGGTTGAGGTAAGGTCACACAAGGCTCGTCTGCCACAAAAAATGAAACCTGACACTCCTCAATATTGCCTGAAAAAAAAGAAGAAATCTCATGTAGTCAGATCAGCGGAATTGCAAATCACAAACCCGAAGCTGAAAGATAGGTTTCCAGTCGGCAGAGGAAAGAAATACACCATGAAGCAAACACCAGAGTTACCACTTGCGATTCACATGTGGTCTGAAATTCTGGTGTGATGTGGGGCTTAGCCCAAAAATGGCAACTTGTTGTGCTGGTTCTTTGAGAATTAAATTAAGGATCATATCTTAATCAACAGTTCCCTTCAATAACTCAGTGCTCATTTTGACCTCATCCTGGACAACATTAATGGGGAATTGTTTGTCCTCCTGGTTTCCTAAGTCTTATCAAAACGTGTCCCTGGTACGCATCGAGACAACAGGAATCTTTTCCAAAACAATGTGACGTGTAGGATAAAACCTGTAACTTGTGAATGTGGCAACAACAGGGTGACCACCACTGAAATGCATTATGACAGGACAGGATTTAACTCTTCCTAAAACAGTGGACGAAATTAACGTGTCGATTAAGAACCACAGCTTTGATGAGATTAATAATGGTGCTTAATGTGCAAGCACAGGTACCGATGATCTGGTCACTATTCCTGCCATCTTTAGGATAAGAAGAAGCAGACCACAGTGAAATCAAGCAGTTTTATATACTGTATGATTTATGTATTTTTTTCTGCCTAGTGATTAAACAATATTTCTAAATTGGGATGGATGTTTGCTCGTTATGCCTTCTGGCACGTAGGGGCAGAAACATCATGTTACTGTTTCCGTAACATTAGGTTTTTACGGGACAGGGTTCTTAGCCTTGTGCCCAACCTCCAACACGGAGACCCAACATGGGACACGAACCCACTACCCTGAGATTATGAGTCGCTTGATATAACGAACAGTTCTTTCCAGACCCTGTGCGGGCGACACAATCCGGAATAGTGTCGTCTGCATAGGGCCCGGAAAGAACTGTTCATGACAGAATAGTGAGCCATATTAAAATGAATCCCGCTTCGTGAGAGCCGGGGTCCTGCTGCATCTGGCTCCGTTATGATTTTAACCTTCCGTTCCTGATCCCCCCCGCCGGTTCCGACCCGGTTCCCGTGTTTTAAACCCCCGGATGGATCGCCTGGCTATGGACTCTCGCTTCTGTCTTGGATTACCCGTTTGGACTTTTACATGGATTGTTCGCCCCGGAATCACTACCCCTGGACACCTGCACTCCTTGGACACGTCCCCCTGTCTCCATACCCTCTCCTGCATGGCTTTTTCCCCAGTGTTTCCTCACTAACCCGGATTGTGTCGTCTGCATAGGGCCTGGAAAGAACTGTTTGTGACATTTGATCTGCCAACAGAGCTAGCCAGGGCGCATTTCTAAATTGAGCACAGGCATAATGCTCAGTTCATGTCATTCCTTTTAAGGGCATCCATGACTTGAAGGGTTCCAGGGATTTCTGTGGGGGGTGTGAAAATTGTATGGCCACCCTAAACAATTAGCTCTCTTTTCCCCAAAGGAGAAGAAGAAAGCAACTGCAACGTTAAGTTCACTAATACAAACGGAGTATGTCAAAGGCATTAAAAACACAATGATGAAAAGCAGCCCGTAAAGTGAACTCCTTTTCCTGGACAGTAAGGTGTGACTATTGCTCTGACGCTCTTTTGAGTGGGGAAGGGGAAGAAATGAGGGCCACTTGTACGTATTTTTTCTCGTCAGACCTTTCCACACGTTTTTGAAGATCAGATTCCGAAGTGCACAATTAAGTCGCAAGGTCCAACTTTGGGGGAATATGCACTTTGTTATCTGTCACATGTGGCTTCACGCCTAATGTCAAGTTTCTGGTCTCATTAGCAAATCTAAAAGTCAACTGAAGCACCTAGTGACTCATTAGAACTTTTAATAAGTTTTTTTTTCTATCAACCTGCTGACACAGGCAAGAACGTGATGCAGAAAATAAAGGGTAAAGCAATGAAACTATTCGGTTTCGGAATATGAAACTCACAACTTCTTAAATCAGATACTGTTAGTTTTCATCCGTGGTTCACTGTACGCATTCGCAGCTCTGATCAGCAGGGAAAATCGGATATGCTGACTGTCTCTGAAGGGCAAGTGATACTTCCATTACGCACAGCTTTTTTTTTTTCAGGGAAAAATAAAAAGTAACGCACGAAAACTGAACTGTACAAATACACACCAAGTCACTCCAAGAAAACTAAGAATATACTCCCTTATCAAAAATCTAGGAATAAATAGATAAGAACAGTTTAACTCACAGTTAAAAACCATATAATTCTTATACAGTATACAGGTCATAATTGCTGGACTGAGGAAATAATGAGCTGGATGTTGAAAGACAACTACCAAGGGGACCTCCTGAAAGAAGGGAATCAATAAGATAGGGAGAAATGGTGTGGTCAGGAATGCATTGTGGGGTCAAACGACTTAAACCCAGTCAAAGCACAATTACGATGAGATGAAACAACAAATATAAGGCATACTTCATATTTTAGTGTTTGGCATTAACTCGCCTGGCAGTTTTGATGCCCTAGGCTTAATGTCCAGTCTGCCAAAACCCTCCTCTTTTGTGAGGAATGAACTGGGGAGGCAGTTGCAAGGATGAAGATGGGGAGGAGGGAGGAGTGACAGAAAGGGGGCATTTATACAGTAAGTCAGAAAGCAGAAGTGCGGGATTATAGTCTGACCACCTCCCAAGCTTCAGCTAAACAGCTCCCTGTAGGACACTGCTGCAGTACCCTTCATTAAGGTACTTCACTCAGATTGCTCTACTGCCCAACTGTACAAATAAAGAGAAAATGTAAGTTCCTTTGGATAAAAGTGTCAGACAAATAAACAAATGAATAATAATATTCTAATAATAAAGATCCAAGAATAAGGCAAGGAGAGAACGTCGCATTCCCAAGCAGATAGTGCTGTAATGACATGATCCTCTATCCACCTTCAATGCATCTCTTCATGAAAGAATTTTCCTGATGAAGTCTCCAGGTGTTGATGGTCTTAACAACAGGGATGATGGTGGGTTCTTGAGAGGTAAGGCTTGACTGAGCTGCACTCTAGTGGGTGAAAGCGGTACTGCTGATTTCCCAGTAAATTATCTATTAATTCGGTTTAGGCTACGGTGCTGTCTCAGTGCTCACACCTTTAGGGAATGGAGATGGGTGACAGGGAAATTTGTGATCGTGTTAGCCCTCTTGTTTTCAATTCAGGTACATCTGCGCCACATCATTACACCTGAGCAGTTACTTGGGAATTTGAGGCATCACCTTAAGTCTTTCTTCCCAGGTTTAAAGCAGGTCATGATTGACAGACCATTAAAAACTAACTGAACAATTTACTTCAAGGACCAGAAAGATTTCATCTCGTCAAATGGTTATTTAGTTATTAAGGTTGACACTTCTAATAAATTGGTAATATCTTTGCATTTTCCACTGTAATAGGGTGTCTACAATACTGCTCTATACAGCTCTGTATTTGCACAACTTGTACAGGTTTGCTGTTGTTTTTGTATTTGCTACCAAACTTTTTTTTGTGTATTTTTATCATTTTAATTATTTTTTATTGCACTTGCATGTAGTCATATCCTGCTGTACCTACAACACTGGACCGGGGCAGTATAAAACAGTACTGCAGGCCCCAGGTAAATGAAAATGTTCAAACAGGGTTGGAGCCTGGGTGGTATTTGGGTCTCAGGACTTGCACAGGTCAGAACTTCTCCTGGAAGAGTACCAGAGCTAGCCAGTATTGTAGAGGGACAGAGATGCCGAGTTAGAACCTGTGACCCCCCAGCAAGCTGAGGGGTGTTCCCCACCAAGGGCTTCACCATCACGAGGCTGTTGCCCAAGATGAGAGAGTCAAGGTGAGAGATGTAAGAGTAGCCGGGATGCCGGAAGAGTGTGATTAACATGTCTTGTGCAACACTAAACAAACTCAGGTCACGCAGTTGTAATAAAAGGACATACAGTACTGATGGACAGGTTGACCTCACCATGGTGTTACACACTTAGAATCACAAAAATTGCTTAGTTTTACAGATTTGTTTTGAAGAAGGGTGTAGAGGATGGAAAAAGTGACACACAGTTATGAAATAAGGACATTTTCCAATACACAATGTGCATCTTCCTGTAGTACTCTGAATTCACACACTTTCAGGAAGGGTTTATAATCTGCGTACAGCACCAGTCACTTTCTAGTGTTACTATGAATGGGTGTTTAGAAGTGATCACTGAATATGCATTGTATGAACCTGTACAAAATATTGCCCCACATGGCACAGTGGTTGTTCTTAACAAAGATTATCCCTGTCTCTCAGTTATTACCAAACTGTCACATGCAACAGATGTCTGCTTCTTTGCAACGAGTAAATTTAGATTGACAGACACAGCAGATCCTACAAGTGCATCCAATTGAAGAAGGTGTTCAGGCGAAGAGAACACATTTTCCCACTTTTTCAGCACAAAAAATAAATTTGCAAAACTTGTTCTCATGGAAAGAAGTGTGGTTTGCTAGTGCACAAACCTTGACAGCACAGACAAGCTCCATTTGTCATCTCGAGCTCTCATTTCATAAGTCATGCACTCCTGCCCCTCAACCCCTCTGTTTTCTGTCCTGCAAAGCCAGTACAGAAATTCTTACATTTTTGTGTTTGCTTTCAGTATTTTAATTATTTTCTTTTTACGAAGACATCTTTAATAGATCATAAATGCATTCTAAAAAATTATGTATACTGAGAAATGTAAACACAGACCTTCTCATCTCAAAAATAGGGCAGGTAAGTTTTAGCAGCTGATAACCAACACTTCCAGTAGGTGGGAAAGACATTAGAGGAAATTTACTTCAAATGGATTAGATTAAATCACATAATGAGAAAAACATAAATAAATGACCTTCAACGTGACCAACTTGTAAGCTTCCATTCTTTAATTCATTTTCCAATATGCACAAAACTTCCATTAAGCAAAATCAATTACTTCACAACCACTGATTTGCAACACAACTGTTATTATGACATCAGAGCACAGCAAAACGGATGTTGTACAAGGCTCCAGAGACATTTCTTTCTCTCAATTCGATGCAATTTTAAGATACATTTTCCAAAAATAACTTCAAAAAAGGACCAAGCCATGCTCCTCAGTTTCTTCATGGTTTTCTTGGCTGTCAGCCCAGTGTTTGATGTTCGTCTCTGATCTTTACTATTAAGTGTCAGTGCAAATGTAAACGGTTTCCAGTAACCAAAGCACCACTTAAAATAGACAATACAGTATGTGCAGAACTTCGATGTGCAGAACTCGCCTCAGCATTCGTCTTGACAGAAGCACAAACCACTGTTTCTGCATCATGGGTTTTGCTACTCTGTCATCAAACAAAAAAAAACAGAGATTACCGCCTTAATAACCACGCAGTGTGGGCCTGATGGCGGAATGATAAGCTCTGTGGTAACGGTCCGGGGTGAAGCCTAGAGAAATACCACACCTGACAGGTACGAGCTCAGTTTCCAATAAGCCTTCAGTTTGAAAAGAAGTCTGTGGTTGGAGGCAGGTCAAAGGCAACTTGACTAATGTAGGGCAGCTTTGAAGGCAGGTACCATCATTAGAACAAACAGGCTCATCTCCCCTTTCTCTCAGATAACCAGGAACAGATTAATGCATTGATCTTTCAGCTGTTTCTGAACACACATATATATTTGCAGGAACACGTACAGTACATACATTCTATATGGATTTAAGTGGAATGCAAAGTATGAGAGAACAGCACTACAGACTCTACAACTAACATCAAACAGGGTAAAGATGGTAAAGTTGACCAGGCAGCAGAAGACTTACTTAGTTTCTTATCAATGTAACTGACAAACAGCTCTATGGTTATACCGCAGTTTTATCTGCGGTGAAAATCATTTAAAAAAAAGTCTGGAACTTCTGTATTCTTGAATTTAGGCTTTACAGGCAACCCTAGAATATGTCCTACATACATAAGAAACTCACTATCCAGAAAACATATTTTTTAAAAAGGTTAATAACACAACAGTGTTGTTCCCCTTTTTATAAAAATCTTAAGAGTCATCAATTTTGGCCTTCAAGAATTCCCAAGTATTGTATTAAACCAGAGAGGCGTTTATTATTTCATTGTTTAAAAACAACTTTGTTTTTTCCTAACTCATATATTGTTGATGCCGAAAAGTAAAAATTTTTCATGTGTCCTAGGTCATGAGATCTCAAGTGTTGACTCACCCTGGCCAGCTCAAACCCGAGCTCAGCAAAGTGTGTAAAGAGAGGACATTCTTCTTAAACCACCCAGTGTCTGTGATTAACATACTATGTTCAAGGAAACTCCGGAATGTCACAAATAAAATATTTCTGTGTACCACAGCACACAGGCATGGCATAGAAAGGTGAAAAGGAGACACTGGACTCACTTTTAAAAGTCAGATGATGGTGATAAGAAACAGGAACAGAACAGACCCACTGTTACACTTTGATATGGACTTATTTTAATTCAGCCATTTGTGCAGACTCTGTAAGATCACTTATTGTAACATCCCTGCCTCCAATTTAAAAATTCAGCCTACTGACTGTAGTTGTTTTTAAAGATGTGCAGTGAAAGGGAAAAGGCCAAGGTCAATGCATCTTTCAAAGGCTGACAGTCCTAAATTTCAAACTATTCACCTGTACTTCAGAAGGAAGCTTATGTTAGTAGCACTTGGGCATGTCTGGAGCAAAGTTAAAACTTTAGATCAAAACCTTAAGTGACAGCATTCAAAACAGACCAAAAACAAAACATGGGATCTCTTCATTTTTGATTCATGGAAGTACTTACAAAGATATGACATTTCATTTGATTACCACAAGGGGGCAGTACTTGAACATACGGGACTGGGTTATTTTCTGTCTCCTGAGATGAGCATGGTTTCCATTGGACGAAAACAGCTCAAACCGAGAGACTCCCAGCTGAACTCTCAGTTTCTTTAACCATCTTCCAATCCCTTATATGAACTGCTTCCCAGCTCTTGGGAGATATGGAAGACATCACAAGTGAACTTGTACCATCCAACAGGTTTTAGACGACAAGGACAATTTAAGAAAACAGTACAACTTGGAAATTATGAATTATGATAATAGAAATTGAAAGCTGTGAACACTTAGGAAAACACGTAACATCTCTATTCAGGCTGTTTCGGTGGCTCACAGTGGCCCAACATGGGACAGTGTGTCTTCTAATATTCTGGCCAGTGGTGTCAAAGGGCAGCGCACAGCTAATTTATTCTACACCATGGGAATGATCAGTAAATTGGTCAAATGCAAATTCAAAAAGGGATAAGGTTTTGACACAAGTCTTCACACATACAATAGGACACTGCCAGCACAGCAGTTACTATACAAAGTTAGTATATATGCTGTCAGTCATTAGTATAAGTCGGTATACAATAAGTTAGTAATACAGTGCTGAATTTACGATACTCTGCTGGTCAGAGTTGCTGAAGTTAGATACTCAGAAACTTGCAAGCGGGGAATTACAGTTGCACTGATCTTTATGATTCACTGCAGATTCACATGACTTCTCTATGTTTGAATCCATTTTGCCCGTAATTAAAAAGGACTTGCTATGACTTACCATTTAACTTTACTAGGGCAACTGGAGTTTCATTCCAATGATGAGCACATGCACTCATGTCATCTTTCACTCATTCATCACATTCAGCTTCAGACAAGGAGGAGGCATGGTTTAAGGAGTACCATCAAATATTCAGCATGAATATTTCCCACCTGGTATGTGTCAGCACGTTCATCATACACAGCTGACATTATGATGGGGAAAGGGCTGCCAGCTCAGGTGACACTGTTCCACATCAGTATACAGTGTGTCTTATCTCCTTAAAATTGCACGCAAAAGTTGTCAGATGTTCCACTCACTAAATTATCATCCTGACACCATCTCCACCGATCTCATTACACATGGTGAAATTCTATAAGGTGACATTCGCAGCAATTACCCACGCAGTATGTAACGCAATTAATGTATGGGTGATTTTACAGTCTTTTTAAAAGATACGGCTGATGCAATACTACCATTATCTATCGTTCCTTGTTGAATTTAATGAGATCAGCATTTAGTTGACAAGAGCTATCAAAAAGTGCAGTTATGACAGAAAAAGAGCACTGACTAAACTTTAATGTATACAGGTTTTATACAACATAAGTAAACGTTAATGCATACAAACCAAAGAGCACTGAACAAATGTCAACGAACAGTGTATCTATAGCCAACCTTATTAAGCATGTTGTATCAACCAGAAATGTGATTAACATTGAGCCTACCACATCTCAGAGGAAGTCTAAACTTTTATTTTGGTCAAACAGGGCTCGGTCACATATTCAGAGATAGTCTTGAGTCAAAACCATTCTGGCAGCAATTTTACTGCTTATGTGTACAAGAAACAGAAACTCTTCATTCACAGGGTTCGGTGTCAAATTCCACAACTTATACCTTAATTATTTCCATTAAAGAGAGATCATGAGCTTTTGCCTTTGTGGTTGAAAACCACATGGCTGTCCTTTTTCTAAATAACAGAATAAACGCTGCATTTTAATTCAGTTAAGAAATGGAAAAAAAAATCAGTCTGGTTTTAGTTTCATATTACCTGCTTGCTTGTCAAAATTCTCTGAAACCTGCTATAAAAATAAAACTGCTGTGAAAGGGGCAAGAAATTTGATTTATATTCTGAGGGTGTTCAAGACAAAGCTATACATGGCAGGATACAACAGAATAAAAGACATGCAGGGTATCCTGACTGCAATATCAAAGAAGAGGCTATCTCAGAAATGTTTTAATTGCACACACAGGCAATCATTTTGTCTGAATGCCCACATAACAATGACCTAGCTAACTGCCGAACAGATCAACCTCTTGATCAACTTTTCAGACATATCCGATAAGAGATTCAACATCTCGCATGGAACAGACAAGGAAAGAAACTGTGTTTCAGAGTATGCCCAAGTACTTAGCCCGATGTTGGGAGCATGGCATTTTTACCTGATCTATCACTCCACCACACTCCCATCAGTACAGCTAGCTTACTATATATCAATATCTGGGTATATTCTGAAACACGGCCACTTCTTTTGCCAGATTCACTTTATGTATTTACGAAGCAAACTGCACACCTGCACCAATTTCTGTAATTTCTGTCAACTACTTCCTGGGATAAACCGGCGTATAATAAAATTTAAAACATGTAACCTATATTAAAATTAAAATGAACAAATCTGTAAAGCTAAACCCAAGTCAGTACACAACAGAAAATCAGACCGTGATGCTTTAAATCTTTAAATTTTAAAGTGGTCCACTAACTTAGGATTGTGTAGGATTCATTGCTTTCTACCAACATGGGATGTAGAGGTAGATCTTACACGATTAGAAAGATCTTTCCACTGAATACAGTGGAGCGATCATGAGCGGATCTAAATGACACATATTTTGGCGATGCATGACCCCACAGCAGAACTGCTTCCCCACGATTGGCTTCTTCAACACTTAAATGATCATTAACAGGCTAAATGCAAGAATGAAGGCTCTGAGACTCTGGCGGTACAAAATTACTCAAGTGGGCAGGAGTAGAAGTGCAGCAAGCCAAAGTAGCCCATTCGACTGGAGCCACCTACAGGATTTCACCCCACCACCACCCTAGTTCGGAATGGCTAATTCAGTTTCACTGGACCAGTTCATGCCCTGTGATTGACTGGTGTCCCATCCAGGGTGTATCCTGCCTTTCTAGGATAGGTTCTGGCTCCCCCGTGAACCTGCACTGGATAAAGCGGTTAGGACATGGATGGATGGACCAGTTTAAGAGCCTCTCCCAGTGATGCGGTGCTGGAGGTTCAAAGTGACCTAGAAGCCCCACTGAAGTTCGATCCCTCTGTCATCAGCACGCCACATCACGGGTTATAAAACCACCTTGCACAGCAGGGTAACACGTTACGGACCTGCGCGTTGACTTGGGAGATGTGGAACCTTGAAAGACAGAGCCACCAGCCCTGCTGCTTTTGGCCCAGCCCGAGCTCCTCCGGTTGTGGTTGTGGGTCACCCCCTGGCACGGGCTAGGTGTCCCACATGGTGTCCCAGGTGCCGCGCTCTGTCCCTGGCGCAGCAAGCTGACACCGGCCTCTCACCGGGCGGGAGCCCACAGGCTAATCAAAATCCACTGGCAGCAGTCTCACCTACACCATATAACCCAGCAACACATAAACATATAACTTCTTGTCGTGAAAAACGTACTCACCACTGCTCATTATTAAAACTAGCACTTGACATACTGGGCAAAGGCAAGGCTCTTGCTGCTGTGGCAGTCACTGTTATCACACAGTTCTTGACACATTTAGACAACCTGTGCATCTCACCTCCACCCCCCACCACAGGGAAACCAACCTGGCAACAAAAAGTAAATGACTTTATTCCAACATTTAACACAACTTGTCACAAACTCAAGTGACAAGTGCCCCTTGGCAGCAAAAAAAACTATATATGCTCTCACTAGATATTCATAAATGAGTAAAAATGAAATCAATCACTGTTTTTGATTACATGTCTATTTCCTCATAAAGTAAAAAACAAATCACTTTATTGAGTCATCATTACAAATAAAAGAATATTTCATCCTTTCTGTGCATTATATTAAAGAAGATAAAATTAAGGACTATGTGTATACACTTTACATATAAAGGACAATTAAGTTTGTTGGAAAAGGTTATGATACACATTGTTTAATGAGAGTAAAAATTATCATCTACTTAAAAAACCTATTTTATTTGTGTGCTCTTCACAAAACAATGATACATATAATTATATGTTAGGGTTTTAATAAGAACATACACCTTAGTAGAGATAACTCAGGGTGGAGCCTCTCTTTCCTATTTTGTAATAATATGCATTTCAACGCTGCTTTCCTCTGCAGCCCTGATTTGCATTAGGAAACCGCTGTATCACACTAGTAAGCACACTCAGCTGATGAGTTGGCCATCCCCTCAATTTGGGGAGGTGATGCCAGTAAAATTACTAACCCCTTTTTTCAATTTTACCCAACAGGAAGCTTGGAAAGGAAATTTTCAAGCTGTTTGGAGTATAAAAAGTCCTCCAGTTAGGCTGAGCTTACAGACCTCTCCTGGCAGCACTAATACTGCAATATTTGAAGACAACATCTAAGCAAGAAAACAGGAGATGGCTTTCTCGTGGCTCAGCACTCTGCTTTTTCTCATATCGGCACTACTCGTTGAAAATTCTCAGAGCAAGAAGAACATCTGCGGGGACAACTGCTGCCTCTTCATTGAGAATTTCCCCGTGAGGCTCAAGGAGCTCAGGACTGCATTTTCCCAGATAAGAGATTATTATGTGAGTATGGCACTGATGAAGGCAGCAATCAACAGGGCACTCTCATGCTGAGACGGTGGTGCAAACCGCCTCTTCACTAGAGCAGACTCACAACTGCTCTTCCTTGCCTTTTCTTCACTTTCTGGCATTAAAGCGCTATTTCATCCCCCCCTTCCCAGGAAACTGGAACGCTTTCATGGCTAAACTCTGCATGGCTGACAATATCGCTCCTTTTCCTCCACAGGAAGCCAGTGATGAGCTGATTGACACGGCGCTGCTGGATGAGGCTCTGCTGGAAGAGCTGCATGTAAATATCTTGGGTTTTTTTTTCAGAATCTGTATTTTGTTCAGTTGAGCTTCTGAATTCTGATACGGAGCTTCGCCCTAACGAAGTTCATATTTTTTTAAGAGAGGAGGTAAACTCAAGGGGGCTCCACTGTGCTTGATGCTTCGAGTCTATGTACAGTTTCAAATCCTTCGCTCCGAACCACTGAAATATTTACAACTTTCTATCCCGCAGTTCTTCGTACAAGTAAAGAGTTTACAACGAAATAGTCAAATCCTTTCACTGTCGGGAACGTATTCAGAGTAAATTAAAAAATAATATATTTTTGCATTTTTTTTTATCTAAGTCTAATTCACGTTTCACCGTTTCCCCTCCACCAGAGCCCTTTCGGCTGCCATGCTATGAAAGAGGTGCTGCGTTTTTACCTGGATTTGGTTCTGCCTGCGGCTGCGAAAGACAAGGGCAACGATTTTAAGCACCCCCTTAACAGCATTGGGAATATATTCATCGATCTGAAGGCGAACCTCAACCGCTGCGTAAGTCTCTTCTGCCCGATGCCTTTCTTTCCTCCAAGTGCATCACGAAAGGTGCAGTTAAAACACCCTAGAAATGTTTCATTTATTTTTTTCTTAGTTTAAATAAAGTGGTTCGGACGACGTGAGATTACGGTAGATTTCAACTAAAGAGAGGGCTGCCTCTTAATCGGATCCATTTTTAGACCCCAAAATGTATTCACATACCTTGGTCGCTGTGGTGCCCGGGTCATGGTAAAGTCAGCTCAGCGCGCTGTGATACACACGAAAAATAAAACTGCTATTAAAATTAGTAATATTGCAGCCTGTTCACCCGCCGTGTTGTTTTTTTCTGCAAAGCACGTTTGTGAGGTTCTTACTCAAAAGTCGCTCGGGTTTAGCATCAACACAAGCGCGATAGTGATTCATTTCATTCAGTGAATCAGCAGGCAGGCAGGCAGTGCGGCGCAGAACCGTGAAGCCGAGGCACGACGAGCAGACGCGTGTTAAAGTTATCTCCAGCGCGCAGCTTCAAGTCTCAATTTCAATTCGACGAATCCCTTTGCCTCTCATTGTAATCCAGTAGTTGCTGAATCGGAAACAAATGCTTGCATAACATTAAGAAATGCACGATTATGCTAAAGCGGTATTGAGAGGTGACATAACTATTCAAAAGGGTTGGGAAATCTATTAGATAAGGCAATTTAGTGGCTTAATGAAGTCTTACTACTTTATTGGGGGGGCGTTTCGTTTGCCATGCCATGGTGCGAAATGGACGGGCTGTGTTAAATTCGGGTGGGTGCGTGACCGTCGCCTCACCATGAGCCTTGTAAACAAAACGATTAGAGAGAAACGTGCCGAGCAGCCGCCTGACTTCCTCCGGGATTCTCCGTGGCGTGACACATTTGTCTGGGCTTCATGGTGTGGCGGTACTAGGACTTGAGCAATATTTAGGTTAAGTTGCAGTTGTATAACGGAGAAACACCGCAGTGCTGTGAGTCACTCACAGCATTGCAGGAGCTCTCCTTGCCAGTGACCCAGTGATATTTCCCCATTTGTGTGGCCTTGTACGTAAAGCAGGCTGGGCCCCAAAGACACTGTTACGTCAGCCATGACACAAATGCCTTGTTTCTTAAATCAAAGGGATAACTTTTTACTTTATTTTTAGACGCAAACAATTCCAGACTGCTAGAAGTTTTGTTGTTACGTATTTTTGTAAAGTTACAAGACCAGCTCTTTCTACTTTAATATCGCCTTGCTGTCCGAGCAATTACATACCTTGTGAAGCGGGAGTCGCGTTTGTAGGTTTTTTTGTGCGTCGTGTGCGGAATTTTAAACACGAATACGACTGATTTTGTGTGTAATCCCCTGAAGTTCTAAAAAAGAAAAAAAGGAACGATAGTTTAACACATTTCTTGTGTGCAAAAAGTGTTACTGATTTACATTAAAACATGAATGAATGTTCTCATCAGTCCGCAAAAGATTGGTTTAAGATAAAGCTTTTTTACCAAAAAATAAGTTATTCGAAATGTAACAAGTGGTGCACCATCTAACAAATTAGGATCTCCTTGCTTTGTTGCCCATTGAGTGTGTTCTGTTAAGTTCGCCATGCCTTCTAAAAGTTTACTGTGGTTTGTTCTGACCAAGACAGGGTTAAGTGTAGTGTGGCACAGTTAAATCTGGCTAAATGTGATGCAGACAGACGAGGAACTTGTGGCAAAGTAATGGATTCAAATTAATTAACATTAGAAGTATCTGCCAGTTCATTCTGCAGACTCTCAAACAAATTTTCTGTGTTTAGGTTTCTAATAAAATAGTTGCCTCTTAAGAGAGAGTTCAAAAACAAAAAAATAATTAAAACACACATAATAATGAAAACATATAAATAAAATGAAAACAAAAAAATTATTTGAAAACAAAAAATAATATTCATGTTCTGTCTCTTTTGCCTTTCAGCGAAGGTACTTCTCTTGCAAGAAAACCTTTGAGATTGAGAACATCACGAATGAGTATAGAAAAGTAAGTGTATCTCTCAGATTGACATGCTGTGATCTTTGGACTGCGGTTCTAGAGATTGTCATCTCGCTCATTCATCCACTGAAATTCCATCAGAGAGCCTCTGTCTTAGATGGCCGTTCGCTGAGCGCCTGTTCTGCTTCTCTTTTCACAGATGGAGGGCAAAGGACTTTATAAAGCCATGGGGGAGCTGGACCTGTTGTTTAACTACATCGAAGAGTACCTGGTGCGCAAAAGGTCTCACTAGAGGCAGACTGTGCAGGATTTCCCCATTATCAGACTGTAGCAGCTTTTAAAAAACAACCCTTTTAACACTTGTGTTTACAGCAGGGATGGGTAACTCTGTTCCAAGAGGGACTCGGTCTCCTCTGATTTCACACTGCCTCTTATCTAAATCAGTTAATTAACTGGTTTAGATAAGTCCAATCTTCTCTAGGTCTGAACCGGTTGTTAATTTTAATGTACTTCTAAACCAGCAGTAGTCCGCAGTCCCCAGGAACTGAATTTACCCAACCTGTGTTCATGGGCTTCCAAGTGAGTGTTCATTTAAAAAAAGAGTAAGAGAAAGATTTGTCCGTGGCACATTAGTGTCAATGGCTCGTGCCACAGTAACACTACTTGAAGCCTGATTTTTTTTCTTGTATTTGAAATACTATTTAAACGTTTAACTGCCAAAAACTGTAGTACAGTACCAATTTTTAACATATTTTACATAGTTCTAATAGAACTTAATTGTATTGCACTGGGCTGGTTCTGTGGAAAGACTGGCATATGTCTGGTTTTTGATTAAGCTTTGCTGACTTGATCATTTGAAAACAAAGCAGAGTTTACTGCACCTTTAATACAAATATTCATGTTAATGTACACAGAGCAACATCATTAACTGGTATTGCCTTGTGTTCTATCTGTGAAAAAAAGCTTTTAAATTAAAACAAAACCTACTATGAATAACCTTGCACTTATAATGCAGGCAGTGTGCATGTGAGTACAGTAAACTTTGCTTTTTCTGGAGAAACATATAGATTCTTATGAATCTGAACTTTCTAATCTCTTTAAGAAAAGCAAAATCTATTTGAACTGAGGAAGAACTACAAAAAACAATTATAAAAAAGTCATATTGACACAATGACATTGTTTACTCAGTCACACTGGTGTATGGCACTAGAAAATATTATATCCTAGGATATTTTATCTGCTGTTTGTATCCAAAGTAGAATTTTCAGTCTTCTACCATTAATTTATATAAATATGTTTTTATTAGAACAGTGCTTGAATATGAACAATTGTATTTATTTATGTTATTTGATAGTATTATTTCCTAAGTTGAAGTGCAAATTTAGAATATGATGTCTAAAGATTGTCAAAGTTTGTTTGGATTTTCCAAAAGAGTTCATTGGATCCATTATAAAAAGTATTGTTTGAATTAAGAATTTTGACTGCAAAAGATGTTTTCACCAATAAACCATTTGTATTTCGCATACAATTGGTCACAGGTACATTTTTACAAATTGGAAAATTTAATAGAAAAGGCACAATGTATATCACTAGGCTGAACTGATGTTAAATTGTTTGTGTCATCCATATAAACATGACCAGGTATTTGTAATCCATGCAAATATAACCAGAAATTGTATATGGTTGTGAGGTTGTGTGATTGTACTATGTACTGTATTTATGTGTGTGTGGTATTTTTATGATAGATACATACTTTATTGATCTTATTTTCATTCTCTTAATAACAATAAATGTTGTTCATTCAAACTTCCTTCTCTTTACTGTGGTTTCTTTTTGACCTGGGTTTTAAAATCAGTGCCTCTTGTGTGTGTGTTGTTTTTGTGAAATATCACCTTCTATGTAGTGTCTAAAACAAAAAGGGCCATATTTGTACAACCATTAATTTGCTTTAAATTTCCTAAAACATTAAAAGTAGTAGCTCTTAAATTAGTATCCTGAAACATTAGTATTGTTTCCCAACTGTTTTTAATTTAGTATTTAAGCCTAAATGTATTATGAATATAGCCCTAAAGTTATAAAATGAAGAGTTTTTAAATGAAATAATGATGGTTGTATTGTTTTCATATCTACTCCTTAAAGACAACCCTTAGGCTCTGTCTTCACACAGTTGGACACAAGTGCATTTCTTACAAATTATAAGCTTCACTACACAAGTCATCAAGAAGCTGAACTGATGTTAAATTGTGCTCATGCAGAGTATTTGACCTTTTCTGAAATAGGGCAGATCATGCTAATTAATAAAGGTAACATAGGACTTTAAACCAAACTGAAAAGTATTTCATGGCATGTGTAGCTCATCTCAATGTACCAGAAAATTGTATAACCATCCCCATCTGCAGCTAGACTCAAGCAGTAGAGTCCTTATTACTATACCTACTTTATGCATGTAGTATATTTCACTAACCACAAAAGTGAGTTCTTACCAGCTAGGGTGCTGTCTCAAGTTACAGTAAAGTTAGCCTCACCCATAGGAGTGTAACCCTTGTACCACATGGAAATGACTGGCATTCAATTTTTAACGGCCACTGACATGAAAGCAGATCATGTTCCTTCTTCTCTGAAGATTGACAGTATGGTGTCTTTCTCTTGTGTCTCATCAGACAAGTGGGGGGGCAAAAAGGAGACCAGCGTTGAAAATCTGCAAGCAGAATCATTTAGAAACGCTAAAAAAACAGTATCAGTTCTAGAATTCACTTAATACATCAAAATATGGGGCTAATGAGCTGCCAGCCTTTTCTTTCTACATGTGTGTAAAAGTAAAGGGACAGAGCAATATAGTGTAAAAACAAGATATTAGCAATTCAGCTCATTTGGGGTTGAAGGGTACAGTATCGGAACCAAATCCAAGCCTGTGTGTTCTGCTGCAGTGAAAGCTTTCCCTTCATCAGTTTCACATTTGTGAATGGTACAGTATAAGTCTTTTCTTCCCAAAGGATCCTGAGGTGCTTTGACACACAGCAGGGAGTCCACTTCATCTACCACTGAAGTTCCACCTAGGTGATGCACAGCAAGCATTGGGTGCCAGCAGCTCCCCGCACTGCAGATCAGGTGAGGGAGAGAGAAAGACATCACTAGATAAAATAAGGAGGAACTTTAGGGAGGCCAGGCTGTACAAGCCCAGGGAGGAATTTCAGCAGGACACTGGTGTTAATACCCTAACTCTTAGGAACCACGCCAAATAGTCAGCACCTCGGTTTTAACATCTCATCCGAATGTTAGCACTTCCTACACAGTCACTATAGCCAGGCATTGGCTTGGAAGTTCTATGTCGTGCCTTTGTGTATGTATCCCTGAGAGAGCAAAACAAGCCAGATCTTCCCACTGATGTCTGTTTGACTAACTAAAAGACATTTAGAATTGCCCAGACTGTCTAACCCACAAGACAACGTGTTGGATAAGAATTCAGACATAAATAATTTCAATTGTCTCTTTGCAAAGATCAGAACAAAGCGTTAAACCCCCATACACAAGCAAACATGGGTTAGTACCTTTGGCTCTTTCAGCCTTTCTTGCATTAGGAATTTGTCTTTTCACATACCCCAGCATGCTCTCCATGAGAGACACAGGCACACAAACGGGGAGAGAGAAGCTTAGGGTCAGCCATTTATACAGCACCCCTGTAGCAGTTTGGGTTAAGGGCCTTGCTCAGGGGCCCAACAGAGAAGGATTCCTCAGCTGGCCGTGGGATTTGAATAGGCAACCTTCCAGCCACAGGCGCAGATCCTTAGTCACAGTGCCACCGCTCTACCCTATAGATCCAGGTGTTGAGATTCTTTCTACTGTATAATTAAAGGATGAGCTGGAACAAAGACCGCAGAGCCGGTGTTCTTATGACTTCTCCTGTCATAAGAGACTAATAGGACTGCATTTAAACAGAAATAAACTATCAATTTAAAATAAAAAAATCCATTTAACTTGTGGACCTGAAGGCCACACTCACTCAATACAGTTCCTGTCATAGACTGTGATGCCAAAAAAAACACTGAGGACACTAAACCCACTTTATGGTCTTGTAATTACTTAGAATCTTATAACCACTGCAAGAGTGCAAAGGAGGAAAATCTGTGCTGGTGAAAGGGAGATGGGCCTGAATTCCTGCATGTCTGCAGGAGTGCGGACTGTTATCACCAGATTCCCCTTGTCTTGTTCCATTACACCTTGAGCAGAGCACCCACCCTGGGGCTTACAGAGTAACTCACACTGCAAGTAACTCATTCCAAATTGGCCAAAAGCAACCCAAACTAAGAAAACCTATTACAGCAGAGTTGTTCTGTATCACATGACTTACCAGACTATTCGTCAAGCACAGGATGTGGACAATGCAATTAACCGGGTTTCTGCTCTAACGAGAATTTTGACTGCTTGTGCTTCACAGTAAGGACTTCCTTCCTCATGCTAAGATATGTGGCCAGGGTATCCCGGAGCAAGTCCAAGTGCAGATCAGAGATTCAGATCTCCTGCAGCAGCAGAGGCTGAAGGTCATACCAGCTGATTCACTAACCCGTCCGCCATTCTCAAGTCGAAGGATGACTTTCTTAGTCTCAGTTCAAAGCAATTCCAAATTCCAAAACACATTAATACATTTTTTAAAATATCTAGATCTATCAAGGCCTTCTTTGCTGTTGCATGGTACGTCCTACACTGTGGTTAAAGTAATGTTATATTGAATACACAGTAGCGTTTTGGAAGTCAGAGGACACATACCTCTGGGAGACTCAGCTGTCTCTCCCAGCTCCTCAGAAATGCTGGCTTGATCCCAGCCCTCATTCCAAGAGACCCATTGGAGTTGGCTCTGATCTCAGGCAGCAGGTAATGGAGGGCCAGCCCTCTCCCTCAGCTGTCCAGCTGTGTAAGACACCAGCCCTGTGATCTCCATGGGCCAGTCTCCCTGCTGTGAGAGTGAACTGAAGGAGAAGTGACTGTTATAGGCTGCTGTTGTTTTCCTGGCTTGGACGGTTTTAAAAATCACTATTATACAGCAAGACCTCGCTTAACACAGGGGATGTATTCCAGAGAAACATGCTGTGTGGAATCAATGCTAGCAGAGGCAATTACAGCATTGGTTCAATGGTGAGGTTCCCAGGAGTGCCATTTCTAGCATTTGAGCAAAGTAGGAAGGCTTCATTGGGTTATTGTTAGCTGCAGTGCCAATATTTTGACAACAAAATATAATTAGCAATCCATTTTAGATTTTAGACAGAAAGAGATTTATTTCTGAATAGTTACAGTAGAAATACATCAAATTTGGCTTTGGCTCTGATTAAACATTCAGTCAAAGCTTATGTAGATTAACACAAGCTCTGACAAAGTCTGCCTTCACTTCAACTTCACTACAGTGGGAGACTGATGGGGGGGACCTACATCTGCCAGAATGTGCCAGGTTTTGGCTCACAGGATTATTAACAGGCAAGATCACAATAGACGTCTGCATGTAGAGAAGCAGGAGATGGATTAGAGGAGGCTCAGGCTGCACTGTAAACATACACATCCTGCCACTCTCGCTGGTTGACAGCCTGGGCACTGTTTTATCATTGCTGCTTGCCTTAAGCACAGACAGCACGACGCACTACTATAGCTTCCAGTGCAAATGCTCAGGATCAGGCTTTGTGGTTTTATACAAGTATATTCAGGGTGATTAAGATAACGGTCAAGACAAAGAGCGCAATGGCGAATCAGCACCAATGGAGCTATAGGTGCAGCTGTACAGACCACTACCATAGACTGGGAATCACTGAGAGAACAGGGTTCCTTCCAATGACACAGAAACACACTGCAGCTCACCAGTTGAAGAGCTTCAGCAACTGAGCCACAACAAACCTGGTCTTTATTGCTCTGCAAGGGTCGGAGCTCTGTCAGTAAGAACTCTGGGGGTCAGGGAAGCTGCACGTTCTGCGCATGGGAGGAATGCTGAAGCTTATGGATGGGGAAAGCAGGTTCATCGAGCTGAGGGGCTCGAACCCCAGTTCTGACGAGCGGTGGGATCTTCAGAATGGAGCACTGCACTGTGTAGTCTAATCCAAGGTCTGGTTACACTACATGACAGAAAAAGAGCCCGAGGGGACCTCCAGGGCATCAATCCATCAGCATTCTTACAGTAATTGCCTGTTTCTTCCGCATGAGGTCCAACAGCTGACTTTGAGTTTTTATTCAGCTGCAGATTGAATAAACTCTGCGCGGCTCTGGGCCTGAGGACTTAAGATATCCCATCCCTAACTAAGACCAGTGTAATAACCGAGAGATCAAGTGTGACGATAATCTGAGGCCAGACTCTGTCTTCGACTGTCTCCTGACCACACGTAGCCAAGCAAGCCAGCTGCTTGCAAAGGGGCTGTGCTTCACCTGGTCCTGGTGTGTTTGCAGGCAAGAAGCTAACCCATGAATATGCGTGGGTTGTTTTTTTAAGCGCTTGTTTCAAGGAAATGACCACACAGGACTGAAATGTGACCTCAAGGCTCCTGCCCAGGAGGACTTTCAGGTGCTGTTCAGCGGTTTTGAAGTGTCTTATGCAAAAGAAGGAGATCTGGTCTTGTATGAGCTGACTACACATCAGAAGTTCAAAGCACAGTGATCATTTAGCTCTGAGACAGATGGAAACCAACTGAAGAGGTCTAATCAGTAGAGTTTATGCAGAGTCATGCCTTTTTCACAGAATCTGAGCACTGCAAAGGCTGCAGGGGTCAACCCACAGAGAGTAGAGTTAGTCTTGTGATGCTATAGCGAATATCTCCACACAGATCTGCATCAGTGCACTAACACCTGTGTGTGCTCTCGTGAAGTAGACATCTCTCCAAGGACTAGCACTGCTATCTAAATGCATGCTGGATCGCTTAAAGGATCCACATGTTTTGTAGAACTAAGGTTAGTTTTTCTGGATAGCAGCTAGGTCCATGTATAGCAAGATTGCTCTATATTGATTTTGGAGTCTGTGGCTCTGATTAAAATATGATTGTAGATTTCAGTGATGTCACCCTGACAAGCTCATAGAAAACAATAAATAGTCCATCTGTCCTGGAGCCAGTTTGCATGACTACCTGTAACACATGACTTATTTCTTCTTTCATAAGGAATTTTTGAAAAATTAATTTGTGACAAATGTGATAAAATTATTTTAAAAAAATAGCCCAGTATGGATTTTTTTATCTGGATTTAGATAAAACTTCATAACAAGACTGCAGTAACCATGGTCACCTTCCTCCCAAGGCCACATTGAGTGATGAGTCTTTTTACAGTAGAAGCGAAAGGAAGCTCCATCCATCTCACAAGCTGGTGTTTCTTGTACTCAGAGGGGAAGGTCTAGGGTCTCTGACAGTAGTGTCCAGGCAGGGGGTGTCATAAGCGGCGTACAGTGTCTGTGTGGTGTGTGGTCTTAGAACAGAAGATAATAAATGAGAAAACCCCAAATAATGAAGTATTTTTTGAAAGTGCAACACGAGTTGTTATGGGCATGGGGTGAAGGACCTAAAGCATTCAGCACATGGCCGTACCCCAACACCTCAAAAATGATTTTCCACAGGGGATGTCAGCTCCTCTACCTCTATTGTAGGATTTTATGGGACAGGTAGAACTCCTCTCATTAGCCTGTCAGATGGTACCATGATGCCCCTGGTCTCTGATAGTTGTAGATTGGAGCTTCCTAAGGGCAACACCCATGTTCTACACCCATCAGCGGCACCTAAGCCCAGGAAGGGGGCTACATTTGTTCAATTAAGGCTTTGCCTGACCATTCTGACTAGGGGCAAAGCAGCTGAAGATTAAAAGAGGAGTACAAACCCTGCTGGACTTTGGCCCAGACTGGGGGCCCCCCGCCCTAGATGTGAAAAGAAATCGGACAGCCGTTTCCTCCTTTCTTCTCAACCTTGCCTAGCCAGTGAAGGAACCTGCACAGCAAGACGCAGCTCTTGGGGATCTGAGTTGCAGCTCCTGCAGTGACTCTGCAGCAGCAGTTTTCAGAATGCCGAGGAAGGAGAAGGGCTGTGTCACCGATCGAAAACCACTCCATGAGATACCATCACAAAGACAGAGCATGAGTCAAAAGGCACATTCGAATACAGCTGTCTGAGTCTGAAAATTACATTGAGAACTTCTCTTTAAATGTACTACCAAAATACACTTCTTGGAAACGGCTGAAAGAGCTTTGAAGACTAGCATAGCTACAACCTGTCACCTCTGTGTAGTGGTGTGCTTTCTAGGTACTGTGTGTGCTCCTTTGTTTTGGAAATAGGTTGCACAAGTAATGTACCGTAATGATGAGAGTAGAGATAAAACACATGAAATGCATTGCTTGTAAACACAGTATTATGTTATCTCTGTCAACCTAGTCATTTTCTAATCTTTTGCTAAAGCTTTTCCTTTCTTTTACATTTTTGAAAGTTTTAATAAGAAGTTGCATTCGTACTGGAATCCTTGTTTACAGATACATTTGGAATGCAAAGAGTCCTGGGAGATAAATTATGTATATATGAAACAGCGGCTCCCTGAGTAGTTACAGCAATTAAGGTATGGTTTAAGGCTGTGGCAAAATCTTGTAACACAGAGAACAATGCAAAATTGTTAAGATGTGTAGATTACAACACGGATTTCCGATCTGTGATTCAAGGCAATATGCACCATGATGAAACAAGGTCATTTAAAAACCTCTAAAGAAATTTCAAACCAATATAATTCAGAAAAACAAGATTTCTATAGATATTGTCAAATAAGAGATTATATATAAAGTTGTATAAACCAAAATATGGAACAGGATAACACATTACTTAATATATTTTTAGCTGCTTATCAACATAGCAATCCGACAAAAATAAACTCAAAACTATACACTAGTGTTAAGGACATCAAAAAATATTTTAAAAATATATTAAAATGTCATGTCATTTACCAAACCGCTTTATACCATACGGTGTTGCAGGAAGCCGGAGCCTTCCCAACAAGCAACGAGCGCAAGGCAGGGTACACCCTGGAGGGGGCGCCAGTCCATCGCAGGGCAAGTGCTAGCCAATCAGACATGGGGACAATTTGGAGGCCACGGTAAAGGCAGAGGGGGGAAATGTGGCCCGGACACCGGGATAACTCCCTACTCTTATCGAGAAATGTTCGGGAATCTTAAATGACCACTGAGAGTCAGGATCTCGGTTTAAAGTCTCATCCAAAAGATGGCACCCACTACAGTGTCCCCGCCACTATACTGGGGCATTAGGGTGAGTGCCCCCCCCACACTGGTCCCCACTAACACCACTTCCAACAACAACCATAGTTTCCCAGGAGGCCTCCCATCCAGGTACTGACTAGGTTCAACCCTGCTTAGCTTCAGTAGGTAGACAGTTGAGAGCTGCAGGGTGATATGGCTGCTGGCTCTATATATTAAATTAAGATGGGAACAGGAAATGAGAACACGGTATTTGCAGATCAGTAGATCTCAACAAAGCTCCACAAGTTCACATACAGGGAGAAATCTCTGCTGGAACACATTGTTAGATTGTTAGGTTATGTGAAGAGTGGTAACTAAATCATTCACAAACATTCTGGTCCTACATACAGATACAGCTTTAATGGCAATTTATACACACAGCCCTTAATAAGATAGTAAACTGAATTACACCTTTCAAATTCTTGGTTATGTATTTGCAAAATGTTTTGGCAGATCACATTGAACCAAAAGACAGATAAACCGTATTTTGGTATTTCTAAAGCATGAACAATGGATTGATATAGTAAATGAGATATAACATGTATAATGAAAAAGATAGCATTTTTTCACAGTCTAACGACAGAAAGGTTTAACAAATACTGGTTAACCTGGAAAAATCCCCATCGAGACACTTTTTGAAGTGAAATAATGTAATATTTCTGTCTACATCTTTATTTGTTTCTGTATTATTATTTTTTATAACAATTTGACAGAATAATGTTTCTGTACTCAACCCCTCTGTGTCTGCTGTCACAAAGTAAATAGTTAAAAAAATGCAATTGTAAACTAAAAATGAAAGAAAGTAAGAAAGTAAGAAAAAAAGCTAAATATTGCATGTGTGTTTTACACATGACTTGTTTCTTCAATTAATAAAAAGTTTTAAAAAAGCTTGATTGAAACTATGACACATAATGACATGACATTTTAAATGTTGACTTCAACTTCCATTTTTGAGAGACTTTACAGTACACTGCATGAATTAACTTGCAAGAAATGTATCCAGTACAACAAAAATGTCCAAGCAAGCAACTGACATTTTTTAAGAAATGACTTTTAAGGTGGTAGCCTTTAGTGGAAGCTACATAGAAATGCATATAAAATCAAGAACAGGAGACACTTCTTTACCTAAAGTGTGGTAGGAGTGGGTAACAAGCTGCCCAATCACGTTGTTGAAGTCAATACTCTGGTTCATTTCAAGAAGCAGCTGGCTGAGATCCTGGAATCAAAAAGGTACTAAATAACCATCAAACTAGTTGGGCCGAATAACCTCCTCTTTCGAAAAACGTTTGGGAATTCCTCAGAGCCAGCCTGCAAATATTTCTAATTTTGTTAGCCTCTTCATTAAACAGACACCACTTCTGTTAAAAGAGTTTCTTAAATTGCATCTGTTCTTTTGACTCAGTCCTTTACTTTTTGAGTGCTAAACTGTTCCTTGTACAAGACGAATTCCTCACGCTACAGGTTACGTCCATAGGACCAACTAATAGGCAAGGGGTGATATTTTTTCAGTCTCTGTTCTGTCTGCAACAGGAATGTCTTGTGATGATTCTGGAGATGTGTTTTGAATTCAGGACTGTCTATGGGCAGGATTCTTGCATCAGGTATGAAATTAGGTCAACTGATGATGTACTGTACACCACCACTGCTTCTTCTACAGAGCTGCCTGAATGTATTTCCACATACAGTACGAAACAGTCATGTTACTAAGAGCAGCCCTGGTATGGACCTGGGGCCTAAGTGCAGATTGGTTTAACAAGTGAGGCTGTAAAAGCCCTGGAGTGGAGGGGAGTCAGACTGGCACCTTTCGAGACGGTACTAGAGTAAAACCGAGTAAACAGTCACACATGTCTGATCCAGGCTCCGTCTCGGTTTTCCAGTCCTTCTCCTTTACAGTGCTACACTGCACACACATGAAGAGGAAGAGCAAACACGCAGCCTTGCACACAAAGGCTGCGTTAGGCGTAGGAGAGCATTCAGTCTCGTTGTGCAACAGGCCGCCAGTGAAACCGGGAGATGACATTTGTTCTGTCTGGCACATTTTAAAAAAACAGGTCCCACATCAAAGCTTTGGTTTTCCTCTGATTTGAAAATTTTAGGTCTCAGGGCTGCCTAAGCAAAACTCTTCAAGCGAATCAGAGGCCCCAAATTTCATCTGCCACTTGTTTTCTAAAAGCCTTGTTAGAACACCCAGATAGAGAGAGGTAGTGCGTTTTTTGTCAGGTCAGCGTGATTGCGCTCATTGAATTCAAGCCTTCTACAGAAAATGTGTCAGAAGTGGTGCTTACTGCCTCTTATTCATGATGAGGGGAGAACTGCACACGTTGCATTCCAGAAAATATGAATCACTAAACCCCATTCTCATTTCTCAGGCGCTCACGTTTTGTGCTGCATTTGTTTTATTCCTGTTGAGTAATTGAAAATTTCACTTTTGAGGAAATGGGTTGGATTCCAACATGTTGCGGGGGGGGGGGTTGGACACTGTCCACAATTCGGAAATAGGTCATCTGAAACATATAATCACACAGACCAGCAGGAGTTTTTTCATTCGAACCTAGACAGAGAGGGAAAAAACAAGACTATTTGAATAAAAGAATAAATTAATAAGTTAGATTTTCTTTTGGTCTCTCTGCTCCTTCAGATTTGTCGACTGGGGGTGGCTTCAGAGACGAGCCCAGGGATTTGCTGGAAAGCTGCAGTGCACACTGTACTTGGACTTCTGAAAGGAGAAACCCCAGTTCTGTGTTGCCTGTGTCTTCAGAGGACAGGAATACCACCCCAGTCACATGAGCCTACAGACCAGACTGGGCATTAGAGGTGCAGCTGCAGGGACAGGCTGTGTAATGGCTTTGGAGAGGGGGAAGATTATATTAAAAGGAACCTTCTAGCAAAAGGGATTGTGCTGCTGTAGCACTGGACCTTCTTTAATTTACCCAGAAATGGGCTTGGTGGCCTGGGTCTGGAGAGCATATGGCACTCTCTTTGGAGGAATATGGACTGCATAAATTCCTGCACAGCTTAAAGTGAGGCAGAAATGAGACGCACATAACATTAGATGTTTTCTGCATTTGCACACAACAGCAATTTCCATTATTAATAAGAGAGTGCATAAGAGAGTGCATTAGATGACTAAACTTCAATGGCTGTCTGGAAATAGTGTTAAACCAGGTACCTGTTACGTCTGCGCTCTGTCAGTCAGATATTGACGTCATAGGCATTGACGTCTGTATTTACCTTCAAATACGGGAATTCACCACAGTACCTGTGTACCTGTGAGGAACTCCCTGCAGTGTACAGCAAACTCATTATTAGAACTGAACGGCAACAGTGAAACCCAACAAGAACACTCATGTACCAAGTGATAATTGCTAAAGGTCAAATAACACATTACCGACTGGAAGACGTAGGCTCTTCCAGCTTGCGTACTAACTGTGGCTTCACGTCAGAAGACTTTATTTACAAACATAACCAATAGAGTCTAAAAAAGCTGACATGACATATCTTCTGAAACCTTCAAGCCTCTCTTGCTTTTTCTTGCCCTTAGGAAATGATCAGACGTTGCACCAGGAGGTCAGCTGTGGATTCCGTTCCTGAGATTGTTGCAATCATGTCTGGAGGTAATTTATCCGCTTCAGCACAGAAGAGCCCGAGCTGGAACAGGGGAGTCCTCTGCTCCCCTGTGTCTTCATCAGCAGTAGCCCAGTGCAGCAGCTGAAATGGTGCCAAGCAGTTTCTCGCGCTCACTCATTCATGCCTGCTGCGGTTTCAGTGTGGTTTTCATTCTGTTCCGCTTCCCAGGAGCCAGTGCAACTGTTGCTCAAGCTGCACAGCATGGGCTGTCAGAAGAAAAAACTGTGGGAATTGAAGATGCAGAAAAATGAATGAAACACCTGCAGTGCTCAGTTTATCAACCTTTTTGAAGCCAAGAGTGTACGAAACGGAAACCATCTGAGGGTTCTTGATTGATGAGGAAGAGGAAGCTCAAGAAAACGTTGTCCTGTTATTGGAGGCATGTGTGCCACACAACAGATATCTGCAAAATATTCAGCAGAAATCTTGAAAACACTGCTTTTAAGAATTATACAATTCTGGGCAATGACTATATCTCTGCTTTTTTATAGAATGCATTTCATGATTCATTTTAATTACAAAAAAGACCTTCAGCCTTGATGATTCAAAATCATGTAAAGATTTCTGAAAACATAACAAAACTGTCAAAGTGATATTGAAGTTTTGGGGACATCTTCTGCTCTTCTGCTTAAGAACAGTTACAAAGAAGAGGAGGTTATTTGGCCTATCTTGCTCATTGTTTTCCCCCAGAATGTGGCAGCGATATTCCTGGGACTTGATCCCAGCTGCCTGGCTTGACTTGAGTTTGAGCCCGAGAAATGTTGCTGGAAGGCTGTGGCGAGGATTCCACAGACGGAAGACACACGATTGGCTTAGCACTGCCTGGGTAGCACAGGAATTAGCTGTAGTAAGACCTGTGGTGACGTCAGCGAGCCCTAACTCAACTCACCTGAAAGACACTGTGGAGCTGCCTCTGTGTCAGAAGAGTCTATCTGTTCTTCTTCTTTCTCCCTGTGCCATGACTGAACAGTCAAATCTTAAAACAATCAGCAAAAAAGTGTGGATGTATAATGATAACTGATTCCAAAATTTTAAAACAGTGAAATTTTTTTCTGGTACTGAGCACGTTCACCTAAGTCATACTGCTCTGCACTATGTGGCAGAATCACACTGGTCAAGGAGGAGATTTTGTGTGTAAATTTACCTTGAAACAATTGAACTTGGGATCAGGTAAATAAATCCTGTCCGCAGAGTCTGGAAAAGAGGATACAGTTGCAGTGGAAAGGAAGATAACGGACAAAACTGACCGACTAGGAAGAATAATGAATCAGAAAAACTGTCTTTGATTGACAATTAAGTTCATAATGAAAAAAATGGATGTGCTGAGAGGAGGAGGGAGGAGTGGTTATATTAATGTACTGTGGAAGACAGTGTGCTTAAGCAACAAAAAACGTGAAGGGAAATTATATTTAAGTCAAGAAACAGAAGGGACGCAACTGTTTGAGTTTTTTCAAATGAGACACCCAACTGAAGGAAGCGATGTTTTGGCTCCACATGAGGAAGAAGGGTGAGCAGCACGCGGGGGGGCTGTCCCTGCTGCACTGCGTGGACGTGTTTATAAGAAAGAGGGTTTGGAGGCCCCAGCGGTCCCTGCGCTCGCTTTCATGATTCAGCTTTACGAGAAGACCGGGAGGCCATAGCGCTGTCACTTTTCAAAAGCTGGTAGTAATCTTGCGATTCTCCCCGCGCTTTGTTGCGCTTGTAAGATGCCGCCGGGGGAAATACCCACGCGAGAAATTCTGGGCAAATAAAATCTCATTCATCAGTTCGGC
This sequence comes from Atractosteus spatula, assembly GCF_055471065.1. Taxonomy (NCBI): domain Eukaryota; kingdom Metazoa; phylum Chordata; class Actinopteri; order Semionotiformes; family Lepisosteidae; genus Atractosteus; species Atractosteus spatula. Next base: position 42,248,200 of record NC_142712.1, on the reverse strand, counting down.
TGCGCGCGGTTCCGGTTTTAAGAGTAGAGAGCAGCTACCGACATCACCGTGGTTTCAGCGCCACGAGGAAGCGAGTTCTGCCGCTCTCGAGCCGATCTCTCTCCCACCCTTTAACACGCCGTCGGGCTTCTCTCCGAGACGCTGTCCAAACCGTTCGCCCACGGAGGACCCTGCAGGAACCCCAGTGCTCTCCACCCCCGGGACCTGTTTCAGCATCAGGGTCCACTGGCCTGACCTGAGGCTTGTTTTTACATCTTCTCCCCCTTTCCTGTCTCTCAGCAAAGCACATATTTGTTACCCGTCAGTCTCGCATCATGTAATCTGCCAACAGAGGCACTGTAGAACAGTGCTTCTAAAATTCAACCACATCTGATAAAACCTGCATTCGAAGGGAGGATGTCAAGTGTTATCCGGAATGTGTTAATAAACGTTACAGTGGTACAGTGGAGATTTTGCCTGATTCCTGAGGGGGTGATGGGGTTAATTTTATGTGCACTTCTGTACACACATCATAGTTCCTGAAAAAAAAAATCATTCAAAGGGAAAAATACAATCACAAGATTTCTGCCTTCTACCCTTCCACCAAATTTTCTCCTTATAAGGCCTCTCTCAGTGACTGACATTTACCCCCTTTAAAAAGACACGGTACGTACAGCACAGCCTCTCTCCGTCTATTTTTTTTGCCCAGCACTGCTTCACCCTGTAGAGAGCCGCTGTGAGCCGGATATCCCAGAACCAAGAGTGCCTGGCAGGACTGTATCCAGATCACAGGACAACCACACAAACACCCACAGTTTAGAGACTGGCTGAAGACTGAGGTAAACTAGTCTTTAACACCAGGAAAAGCAAATGGCTTAGTGCAGGTTCAGCCTGCGCTCCAGGTATTGCCTCCAGGGTTGGGTCAGCTTTAGGGGGCTTTTGCTGCAACAGACACAGCTGAGGCCTGAGGGGGTCCTGGAGACATGTTTGACATGTCAGGGGGGTACAAGGGTACAATAACAGAGAAGACGGAGGGCTTTTTTAACAATAGCACTCTTTACTATGGTCCAGTGTTTGGGAGGTGTGACCAATTTTTCATACAGATGTCTCAACTGGCTGTTTCTACTGCTCATTTCCCCCGTTGAAATGCCGTTAACTCATTTCAGATTGCAGAAATCAATTTCCTAACTGCATTATCATTTATGGCCCACTACAAGGAAACCAAACAGGTACTGTACTGGACCTCTCCCACCACAACCTGCTGACCTGGCACTCCCAGGTGGTAAAGGCTCTTGCCTGAGAGCAGGTCGGATTCTCTCAGCATCGCTCAGAGTCTAGGCAACCGTGACAGAGATTCCCCCAGCGACAGCGCATGATTGGCCGAGTGCCACAAGGGGAGGAGCTTGTAGTAACCCAGCATCCCCCAAGGAGCTTCCAGGCACGCGTGGCTGATGAGGCGAGGGACGCCCTTCTCCAGGACAGGGCTGCGTCTGGAATGCGCATGTTGGAATATCGAGCTGACAGAGCGACAGCCAGCAACTGCATTTTGCAGCAGGAGAGAGGAGGAGGTTAAAGCCAACCGCTCTGCACTGGCACAGCTGCAAGCGTGTCTGTGTCCCTGGCATTGAGCAGCCCAGCGGACTGCGCAGGAAACACAGGCATCACAGTGCCCGCGAGGGGGAAGGATTGCACTGGGAGCAAGTGGACAAGTGGCATTATGAAAATGAAGCCTTTGGTGAGGGCGGCAACGTTAGAACCAGTACAGCTCCTGGAGAGGCGTATCGCTTATCCAAAGAATTCAAGGGTGGAAAAAAAAGACAACCTCAAGAAATTAGTGCTCAGCGGTATTATAACCTCTTCTCAAACAGAAAAGGCCACTTTTTTACAATATGAAAAGCCACAAGCCTGCCAGTAATAATTACAAATTTCATTTTTTTAATACAGTAATAAGTGTTAATGCCAGTGCAATATGCAGTCATTGTGAAACAATGCCGTCTTATAGAGGCTGTTTAGCTCGTAGGCGTCTGAAAGTATTGCAATAGTCTGTTCATATGGTTGTGCTTTATATTTTTGGTATCAACACATAACCATGGGAAAATATTTTTTAACATATAGATAAATTATATAGTCATTATAATCAGCCTTACACCATTACAGACAGAACCTGTACGCTGATAGAAACACATTTCATTGGCAGGCGTGTTTAATGTATGTGTACTCAAAGGAAAAATTAATCATGGAAGGTTTATAACGCCTTGTATGAAAGATCTTCATCCTTGCAAAAATGAATTAAAAGTCAAAATCCTTCATCTCTTTGCAAGGATGTTTCTGACCACCCAGGTACTTATATTTTTGTGTCCATTTAGACACAGCCGTTCCCTTCCCAAACATGCAAATACAGCATCAAGCAGACACACTAACGTGGCATTGAAGCTCAACTGAAGCCGAAAGCTTTGCCTTTATAGAAATACATGGAAGACCTAAAGGAGAACTGTGGCCCATTTAGATAAATAAGGTCCAGAACCTGACGCAGCCTTGTATCCCACACATCTGGGACGTTTCATGTCGTCCAGTTTACACCTGCTAAACAACCCCTTCATCAAACAATAAATACCATCACTCAGCTGGGACTGGACATCCCTGTGGGATGTCACATCATCAGCTCCTGCATAGCTCACAGGGCTGACAGCACTGTGGCCAGCTGTACAAGCCGCCCAAAGATAGGATGTGTAGGCCCTGTTCTCCTCTTAAGTGCCCCTGGAGTATAATGGTTAATGTGGCTTGACATCTAGGGAATCATAGGCCGCCATCTTCTTACTCTATTAATTCAGTATGGCTTTGCTGCAGTGTTGCCACTGAGCTGCCCACGCGCCTTGCACTTCACATTCTGACATGCTGAAAGCTCAGCGGAGACGGAGGGGCGTGTCCCCCCACGAGGCTCCCACAAGAGCGCAGGACTCCCAAGTCACAAACCTACCCCCTGCTGGCAGTAAACCCACCGCGCACAACTGCCCACGGAGTCCTGGTCACAGGTGTCTAGTGACACGGCCCCAGACTGGAACTTGTCATGCCTGGGTCACAGAAGGAACACATTCTCCGCCCAAGGCCTACAGGGGCTTGTCAAGGTGCATTCTTAATTAAAAGGTGCTTAATGATTAAGAGGTTTTGTATTTAATATTTTTGTTTTTCGCATTGAAGTGTTATAGAGACCAGCCTCCTACAGTCCCACAGTTTCTGCAATCATGCAGTGTAACTCATTCCCTATTACCTAACACTGGCTGCAGTGTTTTGGAAACTCTACCAGGTTCGTTCCACTGATCAAAATCTTGTCTGAATAAAGCTACAAGAATTGTCGGGGTGAAAACCGGACATCCACCTGGCCCCGAAGGACGGGGGGCCCAGCTCTGCGTCGCCCTGCCGGGGCCGCTCCCACTGCTGCCCAGGCAGCTCTGCTCCACCCTGCCCAGGAGCGAGCCTGCAGCCGTGACGATCGATGCGAACGCAAGAGCCGACAACAGCCCGGCCCCGCCCAAAGCCACATTTGCACCTCTGCGCCAAAACAAAATGCTCGGTTTAAAAATAAACCCTTCTACCTATCAAGGGGTTGGTGTTACCTCTAGGTGATTACAAGAACTGCTTCCTCTTCCTCACCGCTTCGTTTTAAAAAATCAAACCAATTTCAATTGGTTAACCGCAGCTCTGGTCCTTAACCGAAAAAACAAACGAGAAAAAAACAACAACATCTGTGCTGTGGAAAGGTGAGTGGTGATGGGAAGAAAGTTCCACACAAACAATAGCCAAACACCATCGTTCCATTGCCTACCGTAAACAGCAAGGCGGCCTCATGTTTTGTTTCCTGGGGCGTTTGGTGCGCAATTCTCCATGCAGATAAGATGCACCTTACCGAGCACACACCCATCCACGCACACAGTCATGCAAGTGGAGATGGTTTTTGTTTCTTTGCATTGTCGTCTTGCAGGCGTGGCGGAGGTGCAGCTGGATGGCAGCCAAACCTCAGCCTCTCACTCTGATGCCGCCCAGCGGCAGATTCTGGTGGTCTTATCCATCAGCGCGCGAGCTTGCGGAGGCGAGTCAGTGTAATTCGGACCAGACCAGATTTATTTCTAGATGTTGAGCTCGCAAAGATGTTCAAATAAAGAAGGAGGGTATCGGCAATCCAAGATTTATAGCTGTTACGCCATTAGGTGATCTTTAGAACACTCACACTTTTACTTTGTTACAAAAACCTCCTTCTTCGCTGGCAGGCAACGTAGTAGTCACCACATTTTCAAGCTCGTTCCCTGAAGTTGCTTCAGTCCAGAGATCTTTTTAAGAAGGGTGGAGGTACACCTGACCACAGTGCACCAGGGGCAGTCAGTTTTCTCAGGATTGCTCCGTCTTTACATTGGTTACCTGTGCAACATCCCCTCTTGCCACAAGGCCTGCTCTGTGGAAACCACAGGACCGGGACCAAGACACATTTAAGTCCACAGCACAGCTTAAGGTCCAGACACTCGGGCGGGATTTCTTGGGTTCTCTGACACTTTTGTCCCACCAAATTCACGGCTTACAAATTTTCATCATAAAAAATTCTTATTATGAAGAGAATGACAAGGCACGTAGACCAGAATTAGTATTAGAAAGCCATGAGGCAACCCGGAGGCATGGAAGAACCCAAGTCAAACGCTGTTCCTCAACTGGTCCTTCGAGTGGCTTTGCTTTGCCAGCGTTATGAAAGAAAGAACAGTTAGCATGATTCAGCTCAGCACGCAAGAAAAAAAACACAGACTGCCCATGAACGGCTGGTTGTAAAGGGCAGCGCTGGCATGAGTCATATTCGACGAAAGCCTTCATAAGTGACCGTGCGGAAAGTTCACAGTACAGAGGATGAGCCTGTCCTCCCGGAAAAGGAACCAGAGGCTTTTCACATGATGAAACACATAATGTCTCTTAGACTGTGATTCATTGGAGGAAAGAACCGGGGCAGCCGTTTCTTTCGCCAACATGGCAGGATCATTGCACCCGTTTGCTGTGCCTCTGCCAGAGCCATGGCTTACCTCTGCAGGGAACGTAACCGCCCCAGTTTCTGGGCACGCTTGGGGTAAGTCTTATAGAAACTCTTATCGCTGGGAGATCATCCCTCCTACCTGTGTACCTGGGCAGGGGGACGGAGGGGGCAGCGGAGGCTCCAGTAAGACCGAGGTAGCCTGCAGTTCTGAGCCGGAAAGAGTGGATTTTCTTTTGACGAAAGCTATCAATCCATTTTCTAACTGCGTTACCCAATTCTGGGCGGCAGGGGAGCTGAAGCCTATCCCGGCACACAACGGCTGGATACACCCTGGATAGCACAGGTTTTGCAGAAATGCAGATTGAAAGATTTTCAGAAGCTAAATGAACACACGTGACAGCGCACCTGGTGGGCTGAGCGCTCCTGCCCCGGTGCAAGGTGCAGGCCGAAAGTGGGACAGCGGTCCCGTTCCGCTGCACGGGGGCGGGTGGAGGAGGGACGGGGGTATTTAAGAAAAGCACGCAGTGGTTAAAATTGAGAGCAGGTTTGGCGTAGCAGTATCCTATCTCTTACCTGCATTTATCAGACGTGATGCAGCAAAGGTGCAAGTAGGGTGGGCATGTTACTTTCGCTATCAATACGCTTGCGATGAAAACACCCCTCCTCCCCTCCATTTTCAGATCTCGGGCCGACGGTTTCATTCAAAACAGACACGTAGTTAACCAAGTCGGAATTACCAGAGACCATGCGATGGGATGATGAAGCATACTTGGATCTCACAATGTCAGATCAAAACTGGTCTGCCACTAAGCTTTGACATCAATACATCCCTGGCATGAAAGCAAGGTCTGACTAAAATGTCTGCATGTCTGTGTATGCGCGTGTGCGTGTGCGTGTGCGTGTGTGTGTAAGGGGGGGTTACAAAGATATCAAAATGGAAAAAACGATGCAGAAAATTATTTCCACCCAGACAGGATTGTAAAGCTCCAGCACAGTCGTCAAGAAACGGGACTTTGCACGTTTCTAGATCGAAAATGAAGTTCGCAAGAAATTGCACCATGAGGTCAAAACCGCCTCTTTGAAAAGCTGCAAAACAACCAAAAAAAAAAGTCTCAGAACGGTCCAGTGGCAGTTGCTGAGCAGGAGTCAGAATGAAAAAAATCACCTCCACAGAATATTTAAACTGAAAATGAAAATGTCTTCTACTGCCATTCTTGCACACAGCAATCCAGACCCACAGGCCAGAGGATGTCTCCTGAGCTGTTGTGCTCAGGCCCAGCATGCAGCAGTGTGTTGTGTAACAGATACACACTTCTGCAGGGAGAGAAATGACTGTATACCAACATATGAGCAGGATCAGGCCACACTGGCCATAAATAAGCACAATAAGATTTTTAAACTAAAACCCTTGGGCGGTTAAATCGGTGACTCAGCATAAGTGATTAAAATGAACCTTCCTGGCACATGCTACTTGACTGATAACTTCACAACCTTATGCAGTTTCAGAAACCGTGTTTTCTCTCCAGTCCTTTAAAAACTGCAACAAACATTTTTTTCTGTGTTTTAATCCAAAATGAAAGCAGACCTGAACATTAGTACAGCAGTTTCTGACATGCACAAAAATATTTTTTGTGCTTATATCACGTTTAGAAATTGGGGAAAAAATTACAACAATCAACCAGTAATAGTACAGGCAAGACAAAACCAAACCTTTTTTGTTGTTTTTGTTTTTAATCTACACCAAAAATAAAAAGAATAAAAAACAAAAACAGACAGAATAATTCAGAACATTTCTTGTCATCTGGACGGGATGTGCACATGCACAGAAATCGAAAAAGTACAAAAAAGTTTGGAAAAAATAATTACTTCCATTAGTAAGATACTGATTTTTATTATGTCCCCACTAACAAACTGGACATGTAATTTGCTTTTGGGAAGGTTAATTAAACCCTTTATCACTTGAGCTAAAGAGAAATGTCCTGTTTTAACCAAAGTGCTGACTGGCACCTTTTGTTAATTTAGAAACACTGCTGTGTGAACTTTAAAACTCCTTTAATGCTTCAGGTATGTTCCAGTGGAGTGGCAGAGAGCAAGCTCAAAAAACAGAAACCCAGAATATTAACAAAGATAAATAACATTCTCCAAAAATAAAGACAAACCCAGCAATCTCATCCCAAGACTCTAGGCTCCCCCAGACTGCTCTGACCCTAGTTAAAGTCTACCGTTATACTATGTAAAAAAATAGAGTAAAGTGTTATATAACAGAGTGAAATTATTTCAAAATCATGGTAACGTACAAGGAGGTACGGTAAAGCATAGTACAAACCACAGGAAACTATGGTGACGCCTGATAGGGTGTGGCGAACTCCATAAAACTGCGAAAATGCAGTGCAAAGTTACCGTGGTATTTTACCGTGAGATGCTGGTCAACTTTAAGGAACATAAAGGATTGCAGAGCTTTTGGAGTTGTGGTAATAACGCAAGGGAAGTCTGAAAGACTTGTAGGGGAGGCCTGGATGCTGACGTAGGTATTGGTACACACTGGCTTATCTGTCGGCAGAGGCCACACTCACTTCTGATTACTGCAGCTAAATTTAGATCCCCTTAGTCTTGATGTCCCGTTTTTATTCTTTTGAAAAAAAATATTTTAAATTTTTTCACCTCATCTGGAAACGCAGTGAAAAAGATTAATATAATCCGTGCACATTTGCTAACTACAAAATATACATTGCAGTGTGAACTTCACTCCAAGGGGGAAGTTCAACGGTACATGAAAGAGGCAAGTGTCTATATACTGTACTCTTGAAAGCCAACAGTGTGGCTTAGCGACCACTCTCACTTGTTGCACGTTGTAACTCAAGGCAGAGAAATGTCACGAAACCAGATGTTCCAAACAAAACAAAAATAAGCCCTTACAAAAAAAAAAACAGGTTTTCAGTCTGTGGGTTTTTTTTTCTTCCCACAGCAATGCAGACACTGTAAGACACAGAACTCAAAGAGTGAACTAGAAGAAGCCCCTTCTCTCCTCTCTCTCCGAATGAACTACCAGCCCGGGTTTGCAGGCTGCCTGCTCACCACAGACCAGCAGTCCTGTGGAGGATGAGGTCAACAAGCCAGCACCCCCCAGCCCACCCCAATCTGGACACTCTTTTCACACAACTAATAGACAAAAGAGACAGGAACATCTGGGCTCTCCACTGTTACTGAACAAAACAAAATTACATAAAAGCTTGTTAAAACGTTTTGTCAACACAGACCGACATGAGGAAACTGCTGTCCCTGTGGCATGGGGGGAGGAGGACACAGATCTCGATTACCCCAGTAAACACTTTGGCCTACTGGGGCTCGACTGGGGTCAGGTTGAGCTCCATGATACAGGAGTCCCGGGTTCGACCCTGGGACACATCACTCACAGACTCTCCGTGACCCCTATGCCCTCCTGGGTGCTCACAGGCAAGTGGTACCGTCTGTGAGGGACGTGCCTCTTTTCCAGCAGGCTCTGACCCTCTGGTACGGTGCTGTGTGCTATGTGTGAGGTGTGAAGAGACCTTGAGGAAAAGGAGGAGGAGCCTGACTACCCTTCCTCACTCTACCCTGTGCGTGGCTGCGGGATTCGTAGCTGGAAACTAAACACAGAAAAACATACAACTGGCAATTCTAAAAAAAAATGACCATGCTCCCCTTCTACTATTTCAGGACCCAACTGGGCTGTTGGGTCATGCTCTTCACTGGACCATCGCAGCAATCTGCTAGTTCGGGGGTAGACTCTCCCAGAGACCCAAGGTTAAAGATGGCCAGAGCTTTGTCCCAAAATGGAGCTTTACATGAGAGGGAACACAATGGGCACAACTCACAGCAATACATGTTACCTCTGGAAAAGCAGACTTCTCTCAAGGGCGAGGACTGAGCTTTTCAAAGAATGGAAGTGGGGGAAAACATTGGCTTATCAACACTTCATGTGATTGCCTGTTTATGTTTTGAATTAGTAAGCCTGTTACAAAAATGAAATAAAGGGAAAGCTGATTTAATGTCATCCAATGATCAAAAAAACCACTAATGACGTAAGAAAACCGAAATGTTAACACTGAAATTCACACTTTTTATCAAAACCGTTTACTCCAGTTTCCTCTTGCAGTTTCTCCTTGATTCTTATGCATTTTTTAAAAAGTGTTTTTAAAACCTTCTTTTTTTAAAATGAGTGCTTAATTATTTAAAAATAAGTGAATAATAAAAACAAAGGAATTGCTTTAAAAAAAGAAAATCGAGAAGGAAAAAATACTTTTCCTATTTTTTTTTCACTTCTGAAAATCCGGGTGTGTTTCCGTGATTTTGGGATCATTATTGCTTTCTGGCAGCGACAATGCATCCAGAGGGCCACTCAGAGGGATGGCGGGTCCGAGCCGGTATTTTTCTTCCTCCTCTTCATGAGCAGAGGGTTAGAGGCGTCCTGAATTGTTTTGATTTTTATTTGCTCGTAATCAACTCTCATGGTTGCCAAGGCGCTGGTCATTTCCTCCTGAGGTAACAAATAGAGATTTAAAAAATATTAAACACTTTGTACCAAAACACCTGTGCAGGCTGTACAAAACTGAAGGTCAAAGGTGAGCCATGCTGCAGGAGTCTGCCAGTAAAATCTGAGAGCGTAGTTCAAAGCACCACCAGCAACTCCTGGTCTCTATTTGACATACTTATAAAAGAACAGTCACAAATGACAGGAGGCCGTTCAGCCCATTTTGCTCATTTGATTACTGGTACCTCATTGATCCCCAAATTCTAGCCAGCTATGTCTCACAGAATCTGCCACAGCTTGTCTGGGAAGTTCGCCCCAGAACCCCTCCATTCTGCATATAAATGTCTCCCCTTTTCAGCACCTCTGTTGAACTTCCACTACTGCCCCTCCTCCCTGTCCTTATTTCATCGCCCACCAGTACTCTTGCGGACCTGCTTGGACTCTGACACACCAGCAGTCCAGGGTGCAAGATCGAAATCCCTTTCTTAAATCCTCTGCACAAGACTCAACAGGTTTCTGCCCAACTGCAGTCCAAGGGCCTCTGTCCATCAGGTTTCACAGGTCTCTTTAAACATCTCCAGCTTTTTCACTATGTCCAGTTCAGCAAATAATGAGTTAAATTATATAACTGACCCTCCAGGAGGGGAGTTATGCTCCTGTTCTTTAATCTATTATGATGATGCTTCTTTGACAGCAGGACATAATTGTTCTGACGTAATTCTTTAGAGAACTTGTTTGGTACAGCAAACATTTTGGTTTTGTATTTGTAAATAGCGTTGTGTAGCAGTAATGCAGCACACAACTGCAGAAAGGTTTTAGTATAGATTGTTTTCAAGAGCCACACACTGCTCTGGATGATGGGAGGACTTCACAGATGTTCCCAAAAACTTCTTTCCATCGGCTAAGTTTACTTTTGACTTCCAATACAAAATCTACTCTGCAGTCACCCCACGCAGCTAAGATAAAAGCAAACCACATTTTCCGCTTTTAACATTCACACAAATGTTTACCACCAACATAAAAACAGAAGATTTGACCACTGTGAGCACATGATAACACACCTCACTTTGTAACTTGGTATTTCAAAAGGGCAATAAGATATAAAGGGACAGTATGTGGCTATTTTGTTTCGTTCCTGGACAGTTCTCATCACAGTCCTGATGATCCCTTCTGGTTTCACGTCAGCCGAGCTACCCACCCAATCACCTGACTTGCATTTTGCGAATTAGAGCTTTCATCTCTGAAACAAATGGAAAGGTGCTTAGCAAAGAAAGCCTCAGAGCCACAAATCTAATCTAATCTAATCTATTCAAATAAAACCCATTTTTATGTCTAATGAAGGGGTTAAAAATGTGGCAAGTGAGCGCCTCCACATGGCAGAAACCTGAAGACACCAGAGTCCGCAGGACTGGAAGAGGGAAAGCAGTTTCTCTTTCTCCAGGCCTAAAGAGGTATAATTACTCCCCTCAGTTAAACAGACAAGCTGGCCTGCTTCTTTCCTTCAGCCATTGTTCAGGACCCTGAGCCGGTACTGCCGCGATATGGCGATTGTTGTTGAGAGTGCACAAACACGCCTCCGATTACCTTGACATCCTCCCATACATCCTTCTCCTCCTTCAGGACCCGGCTGGTGTGGAGAGGGGTCTGCGGCACCTCCATCGATTGCTGGACACCGCCGATCACAGTACACACGTGCACAAAGAGAACAGAACAAAAATGAGCCGTCTCGTTTCCCGGTACTGCAGGACAGCCAGCTTACACAACTGCCCAGCTTCCTGCGCTCTTTGTCTAGGTCCAAGGGGTTTTGTATTCTGTCTTAGTGATAAAACCCAAGGAGCTGCTATCGCTCCCACACCGCTAAAAACAAAGATCAGCAGCAACTTGGCTTCCCCTCATTGTTCTCCGCAAAATAAGTGTCAAGCAAAAGGCCTGACCAACATTTGTCTTCTCTTTTAGTTATGAAACAAATCCTGTTAGTTGTGCAAATCTGGAAATCTGTTACATCACGTGTTAAAGCCCCCCCCCCGCAGTTTTTTTCTTTGCTCATGAAATGTCAAATTATCGGGCTGTACAGCTCCCGCACAGACGCCACTCATAAAATACAGGCTTTGCATTTCAGGATTTTCATTTGAAAATCGGGTGGCGCAATGTGACACATCTCAAAACCAACGCCCACCTCTCCACTGCCCTCTTCTCATGTGGGCTGTACAGCCCCAGAACCAGAGGTACAAATTCATTGATCTATCAATCTTATTGCATTAGCGCAGCCAGCCAAGGACACCCCCCTTCAATGTCAAGTTCCCCCCCAACTCTGGAGGTGCACCCCCGCCACTGTGAGCTAATGCTGCACACACGCCAGCCAGCGGGCTGAACTGACAAAGCTTGTGACCGAGGACGTGAAGATCTTACATTGATCCAGGGGTGGTTCATGAACTCCGTTATTGTCATCCTCTGAGTGGGTTCGGTCTTCAGGAGGTGTCTAATTAGTTGCTTTGCTGAAAGAGGAGGGAAAAAAGGCACCAAATGATTCATCTGGTATTTTTTGTCCCTCAAGAATAACCAAAGCATTAGCATAAAACTGATGGTCTGCGAACACTGCCCTGCAGTAGGCGAGTAAATTCCCATGAGGTTGGCTTATCTTTCTGTGAAAGCAAGTGCACTAAATCAGACATGTACAGGGGGAACAATCTTGCCGCGCTCCTCGGTCCCAGCTTGCTCATTCCTGTATGTTAACCTTCTCCTCTTCCGCATGTGAGTGCCGGCAATCTGGAACTGTCCCCCCACCCACACAGCCCCCCCCCCAGCTCTTCACAATAAGAAAACGAACTGATGCCCGACGGCTTGCCAAGCAGGGCAGAGCTACCCAGTGCAGGGCGCTCGTGACTGCCGTGCCTGCTGGGGCTTGGTCCATCTAAGCTCTTGACCACTTCACTGAACCACCAGTTCCACCAACAACTTGGTAATTGGAGCTTTCGGAATGAGATCTTTTATTTGACCGATTCAAATTCATAAGCACCTCAACAGCTTTTCCTATTTTGGAGTCAAAATCCATTATAAAAGCATAATTTTTCCAATTAATCCTTTATTCCTGGAGAAATCCCTTTCCTGAAGCTTTCCAGATTTCCAACTCCAGACAGTTCACACCTGGGAGACTGCAACAGAAATGATGAGGCTTCTGCTGTTGTCATTATTTTCCTTCTCTGTTAGTGTTCCCTTCTTCTCTCATCTGTTGTTTGACACTGGTCTTCTGTTTTGATGTATATTTTGACTACGGGGATGGAGGGATGAGGGCGGGAGTTGTACTAAGGTCAGATGTTCTCGTTCTCCTCCATTTGCAGGCACCATTAAATGGTCAAAGAGTCGTTCACAAATGAGTAACTCCATCAATTTGCACTCTGAGGTAAACAACAAAGATCACTGGGGTGACCAGCGTCCCCTGACTGGGGAGCCCTTTCTGAACCAGAAGTTACAGTGAAACGGCTGCAATGTCTTTTCTCTTGTTTAGTTTCTGTGGAAACAGCAGCGTGACACTGCTGCTGCATGTCTGCGAGTCTCAGATCCATCACAAGTGGCTGCTGAAAATCACAAGTGGCAGAGCTGAGAAAAAATATTACTGAAGTACAAAAACAGGAAGCCAAACCTGAGAATCCCTAGAATTCCACTCCAGAAATTAGAAAACTCACAGTTTTATGTAGCTGCTGGCACCCAGGTTGTGTTACTAGTGAAACTGAAGTCTTCCGGTACGAGATATTTTGTTTTCAAACTTCATAAAATTGCAAATTTAGGTGACCCTGATTAAAAGTAACTGAGCACTACTTTATTTAAAACAACACTAACTGCTTGCTGATCTTTCTAGTAACAGGGAAGCTCTTAAAAGGCACCACACTTCTGTGTTAAAATGTCTAAGTAATTGCTCATTACATACATACAAAAAATTCTCTTGAAATTCAGAAACATTTTGCTTCTCAGTACATGAACTACATTGACCCACGTTAGCTACTAATTTGTGCAATTAGGCAGTTACCAGCTCCTGAAGTCTCGAGAAACTACAGACACACCTTATCTCTTCCTGACCGCAGCAAACAGAAGACATTTTGTCCACTGCTCCTCTCTTCCCAAAGAGCCGCCCCAAAATCCCCAAGCTTGCCTTCAAGCCCAGAGCACACTGGCTGGCGTACCTTCTTCCGAGACCTCCGACCACTCCGGGTTGGGGAACTCATACTGCCCCATGCGGATCCGTTTCTTCATCCCCGGAGAGATGGCCAGGCCGTGATTGGAATAGAAAGGCGGATAGCCACAGAGCCTGCGGGGGAGAGAGGGTGGAAGATGAGGAATGTTTCACAACACAAGTACACCAAGGAAGCCTTAAAGCAAACAAGACAGATGGGCTTAAAACCCTGCCCTCATTTGCCAACTTCATGTCCTTATGCTTCTGCAAAGGCCATTACCAGAAGGACATCCTGGAGAGGGAATTCCTTTGTGGAATTATGGATGGGAGGACCTGCATGGTTACCACACATTTTAAGAAAAAGACCTGGAATCACCCATTACTTTGTGTTATTTCATTCCAATACACTTTGAAAATCAACAATTGATATCAGAGTCTGCACTCCGGCAGTGACTCCTGTACACCCACAGTGACACCAATGCCCTGACACTGGTCCTGCCAGTCTGCAATGATCACAGGGCCCTGTGGGAGAGTTCGTGCTGAGGGGAGGGGAATCACGTCTCTCACTGATGTCACTGCAAGTAACTGGAGTTACCGTTTCTCCAATAATTAACACAGCTCTGGCCGACTAATACCAACCCAACCCTGGTGATACTCTGACAGCTCCCTTGAGCAATCCAGGTCAAGGCTGGCTGGTGACATGCCCCAGGCTCAAACCCGTGACCTCTGGGTGACACAGCTCAACCTGTGCTCTGACATTGTATTTATCCTACCACTGTTCAATCGTCACGCTTTGCCCAAGTTTGTGCTTTATTTTGTAGCTTAATTTCACTACATTTTAAGACACTTTTACAGCAATCTGCCTTTATACAGACAGGCTCCTGGGATTACCCTTCAGGCTCCCAATTCATTCTTGCGAGGATAAACAGTCATAAGTTCCTGATGAAACTTAACTTTACAGCCACACATTTGTCAGTGCAGCAGCAAGGCCAGGGCAGGTGCTGTTCAGTTTTCTGTTCGGGCAAGTACCCTTGTTACTCTCCAGTAATTGCTGGAAAAGCAATTTGCCAGATGCTTTTTTATTATCTTAAATTATCTTAACGTAAAGCTTTTTCTTCCCCCCCTAAGAAACCAAAGGTAGATGTTATCTATGTAGACACAGAGGTGTAAACAGCCTTTTGACACACTGGCTACAGGAAGCCCCCTGCTCCTCTCCAAGCCAAAGTTCATTCACTTACAGGATGTACATGATGACGCCCAGAGACCACATGTCACATGACTTATCGTACTTCTCGGGACCAAGAACTTCAGGGGCTAAAAATGAAAAGAACAAAATGAGAACCAAGATTTGCCTCCCCTTTTATATTTTTAAAAATTCCAGACTCATTTACAACTTTCTCAAAGCTATTTTAGCCCTTCTTGAACGTTAACCTGTCCAGAAGAAACACTTTCATGTATTAGGGAACCATAAAACACAATACAGTTAAAGAAAATCTGAAACTAATTCTTCCCCTTTGCAGGAAAAGGAAAACTACAGCCCTGCCCCACTGAGACTTCATAAAACAGTACCTAAAAAATCAGATCCTTTGTATAACTCAAACTAAAGTCTACGTAAAGAGAAGCATGAAGAAACTTTCGCTCAACATTGGGACTGATTTAACCATCTCACACACAGGTTCCAGTACTTCAATGTGCAGCCTCTTGGAGGATTCTTACCCACGTAGTAGGGTGTGTAGCAGGGTGTGGCCAGGGAGTTATGTGTAGTGGTTTCTTTGGCAAACCCAAAGTCTGTCAGTTTCAGGACAGCATTGGGCCTCTTAGAGGTATACAGCAGGTTCTCTGGCTGTAAAACAGGAAAGGAGACCATCACACCACATTTCTACAAACTGCTTTTCCATACATGTGCAGCGTGCAGAGGACAGGCCAGGATATGCCAGCCCTTCTTTGAGCATTTGGAAACCTGAACTCTTGGGCTGGGCCTGCAAGCGAAAGGCCTGTGGTTGGTGTGCTTGTGTGTTTGCTTAGGGAAACTGTTAATCAATGACAATATATTGGAAAAACGGAACTTTGTCCTCCTCCCCGACCCTGTCACCACTCAGACAATGGGAAGCTTCACCTTGACGTCTCTGTGTGCAATGTTGATGCCGTGCAGGAACTGGATAGCCTCCCCTATGCTCTTCATGATATCGGAGGCCTCTAAAAGGACAGGGGAAGGAGGAAAGTGTATCACTAACTAGAAGCAATAGCAAATTATATCCATTCATTTCTGAAAAAACATACATGACAAGCGTGCTATGCGGTTTCTGCTTGAGACTACAGTAGTGGTGGGCTCTTGTCAGTTGGGAATTGTGGAACAGAATGGGTACAGCACTTAGTACACCACTGGACTGAGGAGATCTGTGCTCAGAGCTCCAGGTGTGGGTACAGCACAGGGAGGAGCCTCCATACCTCTCTCAGTGAAGGCCTGGTCCCCTCGGTCCTGAATTCGGCTAAACAGCTCTCCGCCATCCATGCTGCAAAACACGAAGGGAGCACTGCAGTACGCATCGCAGCACGCAGGAGAAGAGAAGTCTGAAGCGCCCGTGCAACGGTCACCACATTGCATGGAAACGGAGATGGTGACAAAAAACTTGTACTTCACACCTCTTCCTTGCCGACGTTCACAAGTGGAGGCAGGATATTAATGATTCTGACGCATTTTTACAGATGTAACGTGCCAGCGGCACAGAATGTTTTTTGACCACAGAACGTGATAAAGTCAATACTCAGTAGATGTTCTTTAAGAGTAATCTGAAATGTTACACAAGCACTTTTGATTTGGTTAATCCTTGAATCATCAAAAACTACATTTAAAAAAAGAAATCTGACAGCATGACAATTAAAACAGACTTCTATGTATTGTGTACATTTTCTGTGTTCTTTTCTGCAGAAAAGAGAAAGGTAATTAAAATACATAAAGGCCAATATTACATGCACAAATGATATATATATATATTTCTAGAAAGCAAATATTCCAATCCTTCAGTCACAAAAAAACATGGCAAAATAACTAAGGACAGTTGGTAAGAGATGGTGTCATTCACACTCACTAAAAATGTGACGTATTTCAAATGGTAAGAAAAAACCTCTGGTTCTTTAGCTTTATAAATAGACTATAAAATAGTCTTTCCAAAGAACCTCAGTTTCTTTTTACTTTAATTCTTCAATGTCCCAAACAGTTTACTAGCTCTTCTGGAAATTGCACAAATCTTTACTGCAAGATTGCAGGTGATGAATAAAGCCAGACAAAGCACGCTGTTAGACCATAGTCATAAAAATTCTGCTATAGCATAACACACCATCAAACCAAACGTTTGCTCTTTTTCTGCATCACAAAATTTTTTGTCTCAAGCCACAACTCATCGGGGTCTGCCAAGTTTTACAATTTGGTTTGCATGACTCATCTGAGGGATCCTGAATTTATCGCCCCGTCCACTCCATGTTGGACCTTCCTCACAATCAGCTCCTTAATGAGTTCATTAGGAGGACGAAGACAGCAATGACAGATCAGGTTACATCCCATGCCCAGAGAGCCTCAGGAGGAGAACCCCTGACCCCTGCCTATGTACACAGAGATACTGCCATCTGTCAGGCCAAACGCATCCTGTTGTGCAAGCAGACATCAATCCCATTGCCTTGTCAAACGAGCCACAGGATTCTCCCGGGTAACACCATAAAATCAACAAAAACCATAGAGCTAGCTTCTCCACCTCCTCAGAACCACGTCAAGAACTGTGCTTCAGGAGGGCAGACCACACTGCCACCATACCTAGACTACAGTGGCTGGAGAATGTATTGTGGACATATTATTTATTGTTTGCAAATAATGGACAATTACAATACAACAGGCAATGAAATGACCAATCATTTATAATTTTGCATATTAAACGCAATGTACGTCCGACACCTTTTAACTCTAGCCCACGTTTATGTAAATTTTCAAAATAACCAACATATTTTGGTTTGATTTTTCTAATTTTTCTTTTTTTCACCCCAAAACCCTTTTTTTTGTTATTCTAACAGCAGACGGCCCAAGTTCTATCACAAAGGGGAAGGAGCTGCTATTTCCTCTCTGTCAAAAAAACTGGCACATATCTATAACCACATGAGAAGCCGGGGCCAGGGTACAGCTTGTTACCTGGGGCGAGCGGGCCGATGAGGAGCAAGTCTCTAACGAGAAAAAAACCACAGCACGTTTCAGGACTTTCGGTATTAATCACCAACGCTGCAAATACGAAGAGCCAAAAAATGCATTTCTGCCTTCATTTCAGTTTATAACTTATTTTTTCTCTCTTAAAAAGAACAACAACAACACATACAAAAAAAATCCCCCTTGAGGCAGGAAGTCACATTTGGGGCACGCTACAAGGTGCAAAACTGACTGAACACGACAACCGACGCTCTGTCTAGGAGACGCACGCAATGCTTCCAAACCTGGGCTTCTTCAGACTACCACGCCGATTAGTAGGACCTTAAAATAAAACAGAGTTGAACCGTGCTTTAACCCGACCAGGGTGTGAAACCCAAGGTACTGCGGAGACCACCATTCAGAGAAGACCCAGCAGCATACAGAGCCTGCAGCAGTGCAGAACACCCACCCTGTGAAACCCCAGCAGCCCGCAAGAGAGACGGGCTCCAGCTAGCCTCCCCCAAGCCCTCGACTGGACGCTCCCCGCAGAGGTTCCACGCTACACTGCAAATGCTTCTTTTAAACCCTCAGTTCATCTTTGGCCCCATGACATTGTCGAATCATCTACCAGCATTCCGGCATTCCATAAGAGCCAGGCGGACTGGAATAATAAAAAAACCCTGCTTTGCCAGGTTTATTCTGAGCTCATGTCAAATCTATAGCGTAGGTATAACAAAACAAAGAGCATTTTAACTAGAACAATTAGAAGACATTTTACCGAAGAACTCTAAACCCAGGGCTACCCAATCTCCGCCCTGGGAGGCTTCAGTCCTGTGGGTCTGACAGGTCTGTTCAAGCTGTCACCAAAATTAGAACACGTTATTATACCAATGAAGCCGACAATTTTTGGGACTGTCCAGTTAAGATTAAAGGTGGAACAAAAAACCTACAGATGCCAGAACTACTCAGAACCCAGGCTGGTTACCTCTCTTCTCTAACCTGTAAAGTTTAGCAGCACGCTTTTGCTTTAAAGGGGAATGCAACACTTTTTACAGATTGGGGTTATAATGAGTCGGCAATGGTTAGTGCATTTCAACCACAATAAGACTACCAAGTACACGGTAACGTGTACAACCTCCTATTTACATCACAAAAGAGACAAAGTGTCAAATTATGCGCAGCACTATACTGCAGTCACTGTCTGCGAGTCAGAGAGAGGCACCGCATCTTCCAATGATGCGAAAGCAGCAGTATTTCATTGTAAACAGGCTTTAGACCAAGTACATTCTGATACAATAATAACAGTTAATATTTTCATGAAACCGACACATAAAAGTATCAAAAAACCTGTTCTCTTGTATGTATTACAAAAAAGAGCAACATGCCAGCGGACAAAAATACACTCATAATAATTAACGTTGACAGGAGACCGTGTTTCTCATTTGCTTACAGAGACTAGTGAGCAGGAAGGGTTGGCTTAAGTCACAATTTGTGCGAACTCTCGCTCTTACCTGTCGGGAGACCCACGGTTTCTCGACTGCCTGCGACCACATAGTACTTTCACAAAGGTCAGGATTTTACACAATTCAAAATCTGTACAATTTTGAGATACTGTCTAATTATTTTGTTACTGAGATAAAAGAGCCGGTCTGAGAAACTGGGATGGCAGTTTCCCTTTAAGAAAAAACCCTGACAAAAACACTTTTGACACCGTGAAAGTTGCACTACGTTTTGCTGCATCCAAGTCAGATCTCACATCACTAAGATCACTAAGTTGGGGCACATAGTGTTCCAGAGATCAAACTCTGGATCGATTGACTTATCAGCAGGAAATGGGTATAGGCTGCAGTTGATAGGAAGGCAGAGAAAGCCCAATTTACACATCTTATCTATCTGTCTCCTTCTAGGAACGGACTGAAGTTGCGTATTTTGCATTTTCTCACTTGAGGTGCTGACATCCTTGATAAAATTAAAATAAGAACTTAAAAACTGGAATGGTTTTATTTAAAACAAACTTATGAAGACTGACCTGTAAACATTAAGTAATGGCATCAGTAAGTCTTGTAATTCAACTAATTTAATTAACATCATAAATAGATAATATCATGAATACAGAATTTGAAAAGGATTCAATGAGGAAAATCTTCACCTGTGATCTTTAAAGAAAAAAATACTGATGATTTGGATATATACATTCCTTCTGCCAAGCTAATGTGAGTTCACGGAAAATATTTCAGCAAAGAAATGGTGATCAAGTTAATTTCCATTTCTTTAAAAAAAATGAAATTATGATTCACATTTTTACCATTTCCTGCCTTTACATTTCTTTTTTGATTTCAATCTGAATTCTGGTAACATCTTGAATTTTAATACTGTGGTTAATCGTACCAAAGCGAACGAAGAGATGAAAAACTAAAAGCTGAGAAGTGCAAACCACTAGGCTACCCTGCAGACAAGTTTCTAAAAACTAAACACAACCTATCTTCTTTTCCTCTACGACAGTACAACTGCTAAAAAAAGTTGACAGTTTGATGCTGATGCCTTATGTCACAACCTTGATCACAGCCTAGGAACTCAGAATAGTTTCTCCATTCAACAGTTCAAGGAACACAGTAATCAAAGACAAGGAAGACCGCTACAGAGATGTGGTTTGAGGAGGTGCAGAAACAACCGTAAAGATGTGAAATATGATGCAATTAAAAAACTGTGATATACAATGAACTCCGATAAAAACTTTTCTGCTTTGTCACAGTCTGCCAGCGGTCTTCTCAGCTATGTGGCTAAATGCTGTTGTTCAGAGAAGAAGGATGTCCTACTATATCAGGTAGCCACAAGCAACAAGACCTCAGTCTTAACAGCTTTTCCCATGGTCAGAAAACAAGGCAGACCCCTACTTCTGCTCAGGAAGACACAATAAATAATTGCAGACTGTCAAAAAGCAGACCCACGAAACTTATAAAGCCCAAAAACGCCCCTTACTTCATTGGCAAAATTCAAAGCCTGGACAGCTAAAGAAATCACACCTTTTAACATCAAGCCTGCATCTCACGTTGTACTGGAGAGGTATGTGTTAATTGGGGAAAAAAGATCAGTTTGGCAAATTATTCAACAACCAAGAGCACCACACAACATTTATAGTGCTTTCAATTCAAAACATATACTGTTCTCTTTTTCTCAGTGGAGGGCTAAAGAACCCAGTGGTGAAACCGCACGGGACAGCAGACACTTGACACAATTTCATTTAAGACCTCCCTTCTAGATTTGCCTTATTAGTCAGGCTGCTTGTAAATGAGATTTTTCTCGTCTGTCGTTTAATAATGAGACGTAAATCTGTGTCGCGTTTTGATTTCTCACTTCATTCGCCAGAAAAAAAAAACTATAAGGTGCCACCCACCGTTCCAAGACATCCGAGCTGGTCCCACGCGTGAGGTTTGTTTTTCTAGCTGTTGTCGGCGTCAGTGCGGTTTTGGTGAGTAAGGGACTAAGGTGTATGAAAAAGATACTCTTCTCACCTGAAAAGGGTCCATTACATCTCGGGGACATTTCTAAACCTCTTGGAAAACATCAGCAGAAGACATAATTGACAATAGAAAATGGAAACTACGGGGGAAAATGCACATATAGCTAAGCTATGAAAAGAATATGCAACTCAAAGTCATTAAGTGGTCCGTGTTTCTGCTAATACACTTACTCAGTTATACCATGCACATTTTTCTTCTTCACCAGTTGTTAAAAAAAACACTTTCTTCAGATGCTGTGAAAACAGCCACAGCAAAAAAAAAAAACAACCTAAAGATCTGAATGTGCCGTGAGTCTGCGGCATTGAAGACGTTCTGACTGAGCGTTTGCTGTAAAAAGGCTCGATAAGCAGCACCGCTTATTCCTGGTTTAAACACAGGTTTCGGAATTAAATGAGAGAGCGCGCCATGTGTCAACGCTAGAAGTGACAGGCAGGTCGCATGACTCAAAAGGGGTCTGGCAGCCCGATTGCTATTCGAACAACAAAAAAACACTGTACGAGAAGAAAAAAGCTCCTGCTGCCACTCAGCCACTCACTGGAAACCGGGTATTAAGATCTAAGGCCACAGATAGTTTGAAAAGAAACTGACAGAAGCCAGAAAACCACAAGGGGGAAGAAAAAAAACACGTCAGGGCTTCGCTCTCTGTGAGCTCTCATTTCAACTGATTCAGAATCCGACTGCGCGCCGTGCGGCTGATCATAACTTGCTATTGGGTTCTGTCACGGGGGGCTCTTACAATAACCTGAGCTGATTCATTTCCTCAAGCCTGTTCATTTGCAAAACATCAAACATCACACCTGGTCCAGCGTGGGCCCGTAAGAAGCCCCCTCGGCAGCGTCCCGCCCGTCCACCCCCCTGGGCTTGTCTGGGCTGGAGCTGCTGCGGGGCTGGATGGGCGTCACGCCGGCCTCGGCATCTCGAGCCCTGCAGCTCCCTGCCCAACCCGAGCCCCCGTGCCGCTGCTGGTCTTCCAGAGGGAAGACATCTCGCTTTGAATGATGGAGAAAACAACCGTTTCATAAACACAGAACCTGCCCTTCGTGCCTTTACCAGCTGCGTGTGGAAACGAGCACGGTGGAGCGCGGCGAGCCGTGGGAATTAAGATCGCGGTCAGACGCCGAGACGTGAAGAGACACAGCAGGTCCCCGAGGGGCTCCGCTGGAGAAAACCCAAATGTCATGTGCATTTTTGTTTTTCGCCGCCGATAGGAAAAAGAAAATCTGCGACGTAAAACTCCGCGCTGCTGTCTGGCTGCTTGACTGGCGGAGTGACAAACGTCTCTGTTGTCATCTGGTGACCTGGGGGGGGGGGGGACAGGCTGGTGTCGAGAGGAAAGTCTGGTGGTGAGTTTGGCCCCACGCCAGCCACCGCGAGCCCCGGCAGCCTTGCTCAAGTGACGAAAAAGGCAAAGAGGTCTGATTTAAACAGGAAATCTTGTCGGCAGAACAATGAGACACCTGAAAATGCGGGTGGCAATGCGGCACCTGTTCACACAGTCAGGAAAGGCCGGGGGTTCAAGCTGTGAACTCTGCAGGGCTTTCTGGGGCTCTGGTTTCACCCAACAACCGCTTCAGTGATAACAGCCCTCCAGTCACAAGTCTTAATGCTTAAAATCTTATTTAACCACTTACACAGCCACTCCGAAGAGGTGTTTCAATAATCATGTTATTTTATATAATTATATATCATTTTAAATCAAAGGATGTTAAAACTGTAGAGCTCAGGGTTCAGTCCAGAGAAGAGCAACCAGACACATTCCAGGGCTTAAAGGAACACCCTGCAGGTGTGGAAACTGCAAACCTGCCCCCTGAGGATTTCAATTCCAGGCACCTACGGCTCTGGACCCACTCAGCGCTAATCCACGGACAGTGAGGAGTCTTGGTCTGCCAAAAAGCTCCTGCTGCAGCAGAATCCACAGCTATACAGGATACGAGAGGAGTGGCTACACTATCTCTAACAGCTTCAGAGCCAAACAAGCTCTCTCCCGCAGTTATTCCAACCCAGCCGAACAGTAATTACATTTACTACCGATTTCCACACCTGCAGCTCCTGATGTTCAGGGCTGGAGGCCTACCGGCTCTGCCCATCTGCGAGTCCGTCTTCTGGTTTCGGTCTGAACCGAGCACCTCAGTCCACCTTTTTAATCTTGGTTAAATCTCCATCACAGTTTGTTCCAAAGCCGTTTCTGGCTGATCTTAAAGGTCGGCATCACGACCTTCAACCAGAGACTAGACACGTCAAAAAAAGTTGCAAGTCTGGGGAGAGGGTCGCTGGGGTCAATAATATTCTGTAGAACATGAAATTAAAACTCCCATTAGAGCTTCAACTGTTATTTCACAATGAAATGAAACAAGCTCGTACTTAAAGGTGACCAGCCGGTACCCAAGATATAATTGACAGCCCACTGCACTAGAGGTGATGAAAACCACATAAAAGGGAGTTACAGTAGGTACAACAGGCTGCCAACACGTTCTAGACTGCATGTGGTTTTTATGAGGAGGAACCCCAAAGTCACCTGAGAATCACACCGCCAGACGTCCCGTCTCGCACACGACCTTTGATAAGCCCCAAAAACACACCGCTGGCAAGAAAAACAGACCTGCGGCTGCAGGAAAGAAGGAAAAGGGGGCTTTTCCTTCTCCAAGATCACAGAACAGGAGAGGGGTTTCGGGGACTGGAGGGGCCTTTTAAGATTATTTTCAAAGCAACCAACTTCTAATTTTATTTAAAAACATAACTAAAAAAAATTCCAGAGGAAGCCCTGATAATCAGTTTCCTTTCGAACAATTGTGAAACGAAAAGTTAAAGAAACGATAAACGAAATTAAAGACAGCAGAATCGCAGAAATCGGAGAAGGCCGCCACTCTGCTTTCCCAGATGGTGGTTTACTTTTCTCGTGAAATGGTCATGATGGGAAAGGCTGCCGAGATCCAGCTCTCGATTTAACGCGAAAGGCACATGGCAGAGAGTGGCGACTACTGCGAGGTGGAGAATGACTGTACCAGGTCTGGGAAGTCAGAACTAGACTGCAGACCCACAGTGAGGCCCCAGCTCAAAGTGCATGAGAACTCCTCCATTATGTGAAATTTCTGGAAACCGGAAAGAACGCCCACCCAAGACTTCAAGATCTCAATTTCCTCAAAGTCAGTGGTTTTCCTCAATTCAAAGAAAATGAGCAAAGGAGGACTGCCTCCTCAACCTCATCACAAACTAAAAAAAAAATTAAACCGAAATGCATAGTTAATGCTTCTGGGGAATACAAAAAAAACAGGTAAGTGGTTTCTTATAGTCACACCTGTATGCTTCACTCAGCAGCCGCAATGCAAATTTTAAACTGTGGCGTCTCCAAGCACACAAGGAAAATATTACCCAGAAGACGAGACTCCTCAGACCACGGCTTATACTGCCTGAAGCCTTTCACTTGAGTGTTCTCAGGATGGTTTGGGTGAAATGTCTGCAGAACGGGCCCCTGGAATGCACTAGTGTGCAGCCTGCTGACTTGGATGAAGTGGTATTTTTACATCAGACGTCACTTCCAGGGGTCAGATGGACTCCAGGGAAAGTCCGCAGCGGAACCTGCCCCAGATAGAGAGCTGACCCGCTGACCCTTCGACAACCAGATCCCCTGCCAGGAAACCACTGTACTTCAACAGAGCTCCGCTGACCAGTGTGCTGCCAGGACCAGGCAAAAACCACTGTGGGACAGAACTATACTGTTAATTACTGCCAAGTGAACAAAGGCCAGCGCTGAAAAAACTCTCTAAATAACTTATACCTCTCTGGCCCGACTGACAAAGTCCCGGGTTTTCCCCCATTGTTCAGGTCTGTGCTGTACACAGTGTACAACCTGTCCCTCCTGAGGGGTCAGCACACGGACACAGCGTGCCAAATGCCATCCGTGTTTTTAATTTTGGCACCGTTATAGTTACCCTCTCCACCCCAGAAACACGAGACTGACGCTCTCTAGCTTTTCAGATTTGCAAAATGCTCAGACCTAACTTTGCATAGCACTATGAAGAAGCAAGGTGTTTCACTCCAAAATCACAGCTGGGCCAAGGAGCTTCTGAAGCTGTGTAGCGCCCAGTGAAATGTGCTTTGCGGTACTCTTCAGACTTTCAAAAAGCCGTTCTAAGTTCCCTGTGCTTTCCAGTGCCATCTTAGTAGAAACCCATTTAATAAAATACTGAAAGGTGCCTGACCCTGCCTCTGGGTGGTCCGAGCAGGCCAGGAACTCTGCCACAAACAGTAAGTGCTAACAGCACGTGAAGGTCACGAGCAGCTCACGTCGCGAGAAGGAGTGTGCTTTATCGGGCCTTGATGCCTACAGCGTTCTGGATACAAGGCAAGTCATTCAAATGGGAAGATGGGAGTCGGGCCCAATCCTATCAGCCTAACACAGTGACGTTCAAGTGGAGAACACGCAGAAGCCCACGGTGCACTCACTGCCTCGAACACCAGGCACCAGTGACCTCTCCCCTAGAAGCGAAGAGTGCACTTTCATAACCAGACTTATTTCTGCATTTCGCAAGAAACTTCACACTACCTTTAGTTCCTGTAATGTGTGTATATATAGGGTGTGAGTATGCGGATGGATGAGAAAACACCAAGAGTTGTTCCACCTTGCAAACCTTTCGTCTGATGGAACCGATACCACTGATACCATAAAGCTTATGCATAGCCTGCGAATCAGGAATCAGAGCCAGGAATTTCAGGAGGGTGGGCTTTGACTGAGCCATGCCCCTGTAGGGCAGGAGCTGTCAGTGATAAAGTGATCATTCCCAAGCCGGATTACCAGCTCTGTGCAACCTTTTCATCCACAGCGGCATCTCCTGTGCACAAAGTGCTTCTTTACAGGTCTCTCACTGAGCCAACAGGCCCACGAAGACAGCAACACCTGCCGGGCTGCCTGCTCACATGAGACCCTGTCTAATGGAGTCGCGACTCAGCAGTCTGCTCTGTCAAGACGACCTGCGTGTACTTCAGCGCCTGGCCCAGCAGAAAGCACGTCGCACTGCCTTGTCATATCGCTGACAAGTGTGTGGAGTCACAATAACGGATGTTTTCTTTCAGCTGCAGACAGAAGCAGAATGTTTCTGCTCACGTGGATGAGAGTGTTGACAATCTGCCACGGTTCTTATTCCAAGGCTGCACACGTTTAGCTGCTATGCTGTTAGAGCACACAGGCCAGTTCCTTCATGGCGGCCCGTGCAAGCTGGTGCTGCGTTTGCAGAGCACCGTGGAGCAGTTGTCTGGGCTCTGGACCCTTCAGAAAGGGGCTTTGCTCCTGCCGAACCCTGCTGTACCAACATGCACATTGAAAAAAAAACAGTGCCTCAACAGTAATTAGTCACATTACAGACTTCTTCCAGAAAGATGTTCTCATTATGGCACTATGCTACCATGAGCACACTGGGGGGGGGGGGGGACACAGGATTTTTTGCTGGACTTCCCCACGCAGGGTGTGGGCGTGCAGCCCGAGCCGAGTGACAGCTGCGGAGCCCGACGGGGAAGGGGCTGGCTTTTTGGGGGGCACCTACCACTCCATGACGATGAGCAGACACTTCTTGCTCTGGTACAGGTTCTCGTAGACGTCCACAATCCGCACGATGTGGCTGCAGGGGGACGCCCTCCAGTGCAGCTCCACCTCCCGGCGCGCCTTGGGGCAGTCCTGCAGCATCTGAGACAGGGGGGCGGGGGGGAGGGGGCAGGGAGGAAGGAGGAAGGGGAAAGCGAGAGGGATGGGGGAAAAGAGGAAAGAAAGAAAGGAAGCGCAGAGAAAAGGGAAGGAAAGAGGGGAGAGGGGAAAGAAATGATTTTTACTCCATCCTGGGTTTCTACACAAAGAGGTACTTGCTAATCGTGTCTCAGCAGGTGATAAACAGCCTACGAGCCGAACAGGTTAAGATGTAGCTACACCTGATGACGCATGGCAGCAACAGCACGAAGAAACGGGTGCTGACCGCCCCCCTGTGGCGAGAGCTGGGAACTGCCACTCCAGCTGCTGACCCCCATCTTTGCTCGTTTCCAATAGAATGCTGCCATCTGGAGGGGAAGAACAGGAATCACAAGCTCTGGCCCACCATCTGTGTCTATTGCTTGACCCTAAAATAAAGTCAGAATTATTGTGACCAGCTTGGCGAAATCCGATTTAAAGCCTGACAAAAGTTTTGTCGGAGAAGCTGCTGTTTATTTTCCCAGATTGTTTTTGGCTGCTGACCAAGCTTTGGGTCATTCATGTTTTCAGCTTCGGACTCTCCGATCGAGACCACAGGCTCGGGAGCAAGCTCACAGTCAGGGCTTGCTGCACCTATGACTGAAAAGCGAATTTTTTCTAGTGGGGACCCTCCATTCAGCTGCTCTGAACAGCTGAAACACCCCTCAGTGTTATCTGGGATACAGTCTGAGCCTCTAACCCTCTGCAGGAATCTCCTAACTCTAGTCTTCACAGCCTAAAATCTGATGAGTCAGGTGATCAAGAACCAGCTGCCATATCTGAAGGCCCTTTATACCATTCTGAGCACATACTACCGAGTGGCTGTGAGAATCAAACAATTCTGCCAGTGAATCCAGCATGAAAGAAGTGAAAACACCATTTGACCATGGAACCACTGACTTATTTTTCAAAACTAAAAACCATTTTTGTTGTGAGTTATTTTTACAGTCCCTTTACAAACACATTTGACAAGAAAAGTTACTTGAAGCCATAAACACAAAACGGGCTGCCTGTGACGTATCTCATGCTGCCGCATGTGTCTGAAGGGTCAGGGATTGAGCGTCTACACTGCTCCAGGGGGAACAGACCACATCCTGGTAATCATTAGCTGCTGTCAGAGCAGCTGGACGCCCCTAGTGGCTCACACACTGGGAGACAGCCAGGACGCTATTAATAGCCAGCAGTCCTGAGTGATGACAGGAGCTTAGCCACCCCGAGAGACAGCCTAGGGGCCAGCGCTCTGTGTGTTAATCCACCGACACGGGAGACGGCTACTCACTGAACTGGATAAAAGAAGGAAAGAAGTGCGATCCAGTGAAGGAATTACCAAACGTACTTCCGAGCACTTGGAAAAACCCGACCAAACCTTACGAAAACCTTGTGCAAGAGAACTCATAACAGGCACAGGCAAAGCCAGAAGGGGGACAACCTTCTGGGAGACAATTCCCAGATTTTCCAAGGAAAAGAAATGCTGGACTGAAACAGAGCCCTGTCGGTCTGACCACCGTGGGGCTGAGAGGAGGGAGGTAGAGCAGAGGCCGGCAGCAGCCTTCTCACTGTCCACTTCGATCAGCCCTGGACCAGAGGGTGACAGGTGTCCAAAACAGGCTCAGATGAAAAAGGAAAGGTCACATCCTCCGTGCTGTTGTGCGGAATTTCTCAACGAACTTCTACTTGGCACATTCCCATACTAATCCCAGCCTGCCCCCCACACATCCACACAGAGGAGTTCTGGGGGAGGTCGAGCACGAGTTCAAAAAAAGGCCAGTACACTGGGCAGCTGTCCCTCATTCGGAAGTGCAGAAATACCCGCTTGCCTGTTATCGTGCTGGTCTGAGCCGCAGATAAGAACCGAAGAATGCACCCACGACACCAGCAGGGCACCTCCACAGAACCCAAATAAGGACATCGGAGTCCACCGGTTATAAAAAACCTTCCTCACGCAGCGCAGACCGCAGAGAGACCCGGGGTCACCAGCACCCCACCACACCCCCTCCTCGGGCAACCTGCACCCGCCCGCTCAGGTCCTGTTACTAAGGGCAAAGGGGATCCACCCCATTCATAGAGCTGGGGCCTCCTCTAACCCGAGCCCAGTCGCGCCCCGAGAGTCTTCTGGTCAGCCTGCCGCACTCCTTCAGTGGCGGAGAAATCAACGGGCTGTTCGGACAACCCGACCACAACAACACACCTCAGGTGAGGTTTAACAAGATGTCCTGCAGGAGAGCCGCAGCACAGACACAACATTCCAGAGCTTCGAAATCTCACCAGCCGGGGGACAGGGTGTGTACGTGGGGTGTGGGGTTGTGTTTTTCAGGAAATAAAGTCTTCAGATGTCAAAAGTTTATCACAGAACCTTAGTGAAATCTCTGTATTACAAATCAAGCTACTTGTAAAAACTTGTAACAGTTTGCAAGGTCCCCTGTCGGTACCATCACAGTATTAACAGGGGACGCAGTCGTGGTTTCACTCTTTACTCAGTGTGGGTGTGACAGGTTTCCCTTGGCTTTTAGGGACACTCTGGACAGTCTCGGAGGGCTATTTGAGAAGCACAGTTTTGAGGTTCATCATCCAGGTTCTTCAACTACCAAACTCACACTGGGTCACATCCAATAAAATGCTGGCGCTGAGATCATGCCGACAACGAGATTACGCTTCTCACTTTCAAATTATAAAGCGCAAAAGATTTAGAGAAAACAGCTGAAGATTGATAAAAAATACAGGATAAGGGCCTTGCGCTGCTAAAACCAGCCTTGGCGTGCTTCTCAATGGAAGTGGAAAATTGTTCGGATAAGTTCTAAGAGCTTTACACAAACAACTGCCAGCGCGTTAAGAAAATAAGAAAGTTATGTTATGTTCGGTCAGCCCATCTATCCCACTGAGTAATCAGGAGCAAACCGATCCAAGGATCTCATCCAGTCTTGTCTTGTATTTCAAGCGGCTGCAGTTAGAAGAACCGCAAGAACAAGCCCACCACAATCAGAAAGGTGATCGAGAGACGCGGCCAAGGAGCGTGACCTGGGGAAGACCGGGCACGCTTCTCCAGTACTTGAAGAGCCAGTGCTTCTGTGCAGAGCTGGAGGACAGCAGGCAAAGCAAAGCGCTCACGCGACGTCATGACACCCCAGTGGAACTGTGCAGACTGCTCTACACAAGAACCGGCCAGACCTGGACGGGTTGAGCAACCCCTTTCACGTGCTTAAAGAACGTCTTCGCCGCATCAAACTCTGATCTGTACCAAATAAAGGAGGGGGAGAAGAGTAGGCGATTTCAAATCATGGCAAAAATGATTTTTCTCTCTCCTTTGCTTTTAAATGCGCCACAGAGAAACGGGGACTCTCTTTCTCCCCCAGTCGAAGGCATCAGCGGAGTCTTGTGGTGGGATGTGTTGTGCACACTCTGCTCCAACCTACACCGCTATGCATTACGAGCAACGGAAAGAATGTGGCTCCCCGGCCTTGTAAGTGATACTCTGGCCTGCGGGGCTGCTGAGGAATTCTCGCACTGTAACCACGACGACGGGCCGCATTCCAGATGGAATCCCGAACCCCCAGGAGTTCCAAAAGAGGGCCAGAGCAGAGGCAGAGCTGGCATGACACCTCTGTGATTATTTTCTCGTGCCAACGCTACACAGCAGCACGCGCACGCTGGGCCTTACCGCTCTGGCAGAAGAGCTCTTACTGTTTTTAACGTGGGGT
Organism: Atractosteus spatula; assembly: GCF_055471065.1. Lineage (NCBI taxonomy): Eukaryota > Metazoa > Chordata > Actinopteri > Semionotiformes > Lepisosteidae > Atractosteus > Atractosteus spatula. Next base: position 42,217,438 of record NC_142712.1, on the reverse strand, counting down.
GGTGGTGACCTTAACCCCTCTCCCCCAGATAATACCGCTACGCCGTGGAAGATGGGAAAAGTTAGGAGTACAGGAAATGGATAACTTGTCTGCTGTCCAGGAAAGTGGTCTTGAATTATTTTCCCCCAAGATAAAGATCCCTTTTTCTCAGGATGTCCTGTGCTTCAAAATAATTAAGGTTTTACTCCAAAATGACAGGTCTGAACAAGTCCTGAGAAACACTCAGAATGCTGTCTGCCTTATGGCAAAACTTTCTTCACTTATCGTAAAACCATTTAAATTTTCCAGATTTGCAGGGAAGGAAAAAAATCCATATATTAAGTTTTGTTGATGCACATCTGTGAAACCATTTAATATGAGCAACTCTCTTCTCTGTGTATGAGTGAATTGTACAATAAAAAATGCACCACAATACATTTCTCTGCTCATTTACCCCGAGCACATTTTCATGAGAAAATCGGTATTTAACTGGCACAGAGCACAGCATATTTACAGGGGATTACTCAGAACTGCAGGGAAGTGCTACACCTATCCAGGTAGGGTAAAGGTCCATCATGATAAGCCACTGGAATGTGAGAAACACAGGGCTCCCAAGCCAGCATTTAACACAAAGACCTCTAGCTTGGCTTGAGCTTTTTCAAACCTCCAGGTTAAACCCAGGAGGGAGAATAATCGGAGCTGTCTCTTTAAGATTTAACCTAGAAAAAACACTTCAAAATAGTCATGTTGGTTTTCAAGCGTCTTGGTATCGCCTGTGAACTTTCCCCACCCCTTAATGACACAGAGCACAACAGGGAGAGACAGAAGAATTTGAAATTCCTGCATCAAGCGGTGAACCCGCTCCCTTTTCACGAGAACCGAGACGTCTCCTGCACAATTACACACGGCACTTTCACTTTTTGGCTTTGACAGTACTTTTTATCCGAGATCCCCACTCCTCCCCCTCAGCTGGGAAAGCCTGAAATGGATCAAACCGCTACAAAATGAGAATCTTGTCATCCTGGAGTCTGCGGCTGTCGCGGTCAGCGGGCAGATGGACTGGTGCTGCCAGCCACGGGCATCTCTGCCAGTGTCATTACGCTGCTGAGGCCTGCCCCCCTGCTATTGTCCTCCCTGTAATTGACACAACTTCGAGCCGACTGCTCTCCGGCCTGACCGGCACCCCCTGCGGCCAAACCCCCATCACACCTCCCTCACGCACCCTGGTGGAGTGTGCGCCTCCTACAGCACAGAGAACAGGGGCAGTCAGGCATGCGTGGGTACTTGCCTATCTTTTTACACGGGTCCCATTCAATTGCTGTCCGTCCAGCCCACATTCACTCAAAACAAGGCAGCAGCCACTAAAAAGCACCAGCTTATGGGAGCCTGCAGCTGGGGAACACTCGAAATGGCTCAAACTGCTGTGCAAAAGGAGTCTTCTCTAGACCTCACCGAGGTCAGCGCTGTAGCCGAGCACGTGAACACAGACCGAAGCAGCTGTCAACCCTCGTGAGCTCCTGGCCTTGAGCTGGGAAGGACGCGCTGACAGGCACAAGCCTGACCCAGGTCCCCCGCCGCAGGACTGAGCGAGAGCCCCCCTAGCCAAACCCCTAAGAACAGTGGCACGCTCTCCCTCGGCATCTTCACGCCAGGACCCTGCAGCCCGTGAGCCCCGTGAGAAGCTGGCAGGCGTGCAGGTCTGCTGCAGCCAGAGGAAGACGCAAGGGAGAAAGAAAACAAGAATCTAGGGCAGCGCAGCTCGTCTCGGCGCGCAGCAGGAACTTGGTGTGCCCAGACAAGAGCCTGCGGGCGCAGGAGATGACAATTAAATAAGCGTCGGCTGCTAACAACACAGCAAGCGCCCAGCCAGGCCGAGCCACTCCAAGACCAGCAGGGATGATGAACATCTCCGGGAGCTGAGGAGTCCTAATGGGCTCGTGGAATAGCCTGCAACAAAGCTACAGATACGAAGAGATACGGCTCCATTTCCAAGTCCTGCAAGATCTCAGCATTAAGTCTGTGTTTTTCTTTTAACTCAAAATCAGGTCACTGCTTCCTTCCTTTCCACTATCTGCTGTTTTTCCCCCCGCAAAAATTCTAATTGAAGCAGAAATTTTAAACCCTGTAGTTCTGACATTAGGATTCCACATTTCCATGGGTATTACAATATACATAGATGATAATTCTCAACAGGCTAGACAGGCCAATTTGTCTCCTGTAACTGGTCTTAAGACCTAAAATAAAGAATCCTTTTGATAGCACTGTATTAGAAATACAGTACTAACATTTCAGAACTTACATCCTTCCGACTGGAATTTCTCTAAAACACATGTAAAATAATCATGGTTTTAAAACTGCACTTTTAAAGACTGTGCTTGTAAGAATACTTAAAGAGCTAAAGAACAACAACTACAGTATAAAAAAGATATAGTTCTTCCAATGTCACACTACATATGAAAATACTGCAGCAACAACATTCAGATCTTTCCCAGTCTCCATGATCACACCCCCAAATACACTCAAGTCAATTCTCCATGAGATTTAAAGCTGGAGAATCAACAGCACTGGTTTTGAAAGCTCCAGGGTGGCCAGGTAGTGGGGACCAACCTGAAACCTCAATTCCCTCTGAGCCCCAGAAGCATTAGACTCGGAGGGAGAACGCACAAGACCCTGACCCACTCAGCTTCAACAGACCAACAAATAACCAAGCCTGTGCCAAGTATCACTGCCTGTCCTCACATGATCCCATCAGGAGGAAGAGAGCTAATACATATTGTCAGTCTGCGTGCTTGTGCTATGAGCAATCCTTCAGTGACTAAGGAAGAGGGTTGCTATGCAATTTTAAGATTACTGCAAGTTTTGCCTAAATTGCAACAAAAGGCTGCCGACCTAATTCCCAAAAGGTTACTTATAACTGCACCATGATTTAAGAGCCCCGATACACCTTGTAATGAAATTAAATATCAGCTGCTCGGCCGATGTGACAATTCCGTCCCTGTTTCTGCGTCTCTCCTGCGAGATGGTGTGCTCGCTATGGGCCAGGAAATAAAGCACTTCAATGCAATCTGGCTGTAAGAGCTGCGGGATCATTCACACTTCCCGCACTGCAGTAACAGCTCATTCCGAGCTCAAATTAGCTCACCTTGGCCTACCTGTACCTTGAACACAAGCACTGAGCTGGGAATACACATCCCAAATTTCTGCAGACGCTCCTGCCTCTTCTAGCCAGCAGCTGATTACTTGCCATTTTCAGACTTATTTAGCTGAAGAAAGCTTATGTTCTTATTAAACGTAGCCTCTCAAATTCAGGTTTTGGATTCAAAGGATTAGAAACTGACACACACACACACCTAAGAATGCATTACAGAAGAACTAGGAGGAACCATGCGGGGAAAAAAAATCTGTAAATAAGTATGCCTACAGCTCTAAGGCCACTCAAATACCTTGAACAAACAACAGGTACACTCATTCCTCTCCAGTGAACACACTGTGGTTGAAAACAAACAAAGCAGAACACCACAGGACAGGCAAACAACTTCCTTCTTTGCAAAGAAATAAAAAAAGTCCAAATCAATTCTTTCTATTGTTCTTGTGAAATTCAAGAAAACCTCTAAACCAGAAAAAAAAGTCCAAATAAGAAGTGACTTCTCATGAAAGCTTCCCTTTGAAGGGTCCGGCTGGGCTGTCTGCAGACAGCTCACCAGCTCCTGGCAGCAGGTGCAGAAGCACAGGGGTTTCCTTCACTAGCTAACGAAAAAGACCCCATTTCAAAACTGCACTTTTTTCAACATATTTTTTCAAAAAATACCAAAAGGAAGCTCACACACCATATAACAGGAACCGGGCTAAATGAACAAGTTAACAATGAGAAGACGCTCAGAACTGCACTGTCATTCTACCTTTCATTTTTGATTATTGTTACGGCACGATTAATTACAATTAGCCAATTACACAAAAAATAACCCCTACTGTATATCAAATCCTTACTTCTACAAAGCTTGGGAGCAACATGCAAATTGTCCGGTTCGGTAAAGGTCTGTTTATCTTGCCATCATTTTTCACCAGCTGCAAGCTGACATGCTGGGCCATTAGGTGGGCAGGTGGAGTATCTGCATGCAGTCCAGCGGCTCAGGAGAGACCCTTTTTTATAAAAAGACATGACTGATAATACTGCCAGCTCTAAAAGGAATGACAATATACAGCAGTGGGCAGGACTCATCGCTGGAAGGCTATGGGTTCAAGTTCCAGCTGTGAAGAGGTACTGCACACTCACTCACCCCAGGATTCAGGAGGATACCAGCATTGTTGGGGGTAAACCTGTGACAGACTATCAATCATCCCATCCAGTGCAGAGACAGCCCTCTGCCCTCTTCCCACCACAAAAAGTGGGATGAGCTCCGATGAGCCTGCAGCGTGGACCTCATTACACTTCAGCACAGCAAACAGTAACCAGCCGAAAGGAGCTGAGGAGCTTCAGGCCTGAACACAGGGGATGATGAGGGCGCATTCTAAAACCCAACACAGAATACTTCGAGGGCACCAATGTAGCAGCGACAGGTGGAAACTGCAGGGAAGTGGCTTCTAGATTTAAAAACTGGAAACAACGGCCTGCAATCCTTCAAGAAGCACCAGGACAACACCCTTGGAATGGCAGGATAACAACTTTCGAACAAGTATGACAACCCAAAAGACCTTCTCTAAATTGCAACCTTTCTAATATTCTTTACAGAATTTGCTGTTTCCCCAGATGTGTAGTTTCTAAGTATAAGTTTCTAAGGCCGAGATACTGTCACCTAGGAAAATGCTGGCGAAACCCATCCAGTCACAGGATCTGTTGTGCTGCCCAACCGGCGCCCTGATCTTCCAGCGTCGGAGTGCCGTCACACTGAAGAACACATGAAAGACTTCACCCACGTCAACACTCGCCAGCAGAGTAGGAGGGTGACTGTTGCACCAGGTAATCTGATGACCTCAGTGCGTATTAATCATGACATTCATGAGCTCGGACTGCCTCAAACCCTGAGAAAGCACTGTTTATTAAAAGGCCGTGACGCCACTGCTTCCAGGCGACTCTGAGCGTGCTTCTCTTCCTTTTGTCTGGGACGTACAGACACTGTTTCCAGCACCATCTCTACGGGTGAGTCATGCGAAGGTAAATGTCAGTGAGAAGAAAGAAATGGAAAAAAACACTAGAAAGCAAACCTAAATTGTCCATCTGTGAAAAGCAGAAAATGTCAGCTCTAGGGCTTCTGTGCTTTTTGACGGTTGATTTTCAGAAATAGAAATGAAGAGGCACTTCAAACTCCTGGTAAACTCCAGGCTCCACCCTGATCACTCCTCTGAGATATTTTTAAAATCATGCGCTACAGCTACACTGCCCTACTCTAAAAACACTGGACTTGAGAAAGAGGCACCACAGATCTCTGCTGTTCCAGCCCCTGGGCATGGTGGCCAGGCAGGACCAGGCGGACACTAAACTAAATCAAATGAAGGTCTTATTTTCAAACTCCCTTCTAGTTGGAAGCGAACCGATTCACTCGAAAGTTTCTGCGTGCAGTGATGAGCAAGATACACTCAGGAGACTTAACACTCTCAGAGTAAATTCTATAACTTTAGTGCATTTCCTGAAAGTCGTAAAAATTGACAGAGAATAAGTTTCTTTTCCACATATTTGTACATGATGCCGACATGACTCCCGACCCGAGATCAAGCGTTCCAATTCAATAACCGCATGTCTCAGCTGCTCCAGCTCCCTTCCCTCTCAGATCCTGTTCTTGCGCTCCTGGTCTACAGAGATCCACACAGGTCATGGTGCAAAGCAGCAGTGCAGACATCAGACATACTTGTGAAAACACTTAGCAAAATTAATTTTGATTATACTTCCACTAGATAAGCAAACCTATTCCCCCGCTGAATGGCAGGCAATGTTAAAAATTTGCCGCAGCACATACTGCACTACCATGTGCTAGCGCATGCAACGAGTGTGTGTTGAGAGAGAGGAAGGGACAGGATGGCGATTCAGGGTTTAGACAAAAGAACACACATGCAACACGCATAAAGGCATTTTAAACACCTCCGCAGCACACCCGGAAAGAAAACGATCACAACAGAGAGCCACATGCCCCGTCGTAACAAAGCAGGTCCCAAGATAAAGGAACAAAACCCCTCAAACAGAGCCCTTCCCCAACAGGCCCATCTGCTGGCCGGCCTTTCAGCCCGGGTGCTGCTGCTCAGCGGGAGGGCAGCAGATGTGTGGCCCATTCACCTTCCGACAGCCGCTCACAAAGAGCCCCTCCGCACCGACACTCAGGCTGCAGGAGGCGGGGGAGGGCTGGGGCTGGGGCAGTTACTCTCCACCTGCCTGCGCTGGCAGGCTCCGCGCCCCGAGACGCAGGCCAGCTTAGCTTCTGATCTTGATCACAGGGCGTGACAACGTTCTCCCCCCTCCACCCCAAGACATCATGCTCATTGAACCCCCTCCCTGCCCAGCCTCACGGTGCTCTTTCACTCTTCTAGTCCATCTAAGCTGAAAATCACAGGAAACTGGGCTGAATCAGAGCTGCGGTGATTTGGATGGTGCCAGTCACTCGCCTCCTCTGTGACTCAGCCCAGAGATTTGCAGGCAGGTGATGTGTGTAGGACTGGCGCGCGCGCACACACACACACCTGTTGCTGCTCAGTCAGGGGAGCAACGGAGCGTGTCTGCTAGCACCACACTGAGCAGATTTAGAGGACACCTGACGGGCTGACATGGCAGGCGCCTGATCAGAGCTGCCAAGGACCATGTGGTTCACACGCTCCGAGACTGGCAGTCAGCCGCCTCCGCTGTGCACTCAACAAGCAGGCCAGGTCCGAGGAGTGACGCTGGCCAGGAGCGAAGATGAGACAGGTCACAACACTGGGGTTCATTTGAGGAGTCTGGAACAAGACCTGAAAAAGGATTCCAGGAAGAGTGAGCATCACTGAAAAGCCAGTTACTGAAAAGCCCTGTGACATGCCAAAAGAAGTCACCTGCAATCACTAGTAGGACTTTAAGGCTAATCTTAAAGTCCTGACACCCTGGTTGGAGGATCAGTACACCTGCCGATACCCACTTGTTTTAAAGCTGCAGACACACCGGCCCTCCAGGACCAGGAATGGACACCCCTGACCTAGACAGTGAACCGGTCTGGACGTTTGTGTGCTCATCAGCGGTACTTAAACAGAGGCACAGGCCTAAACTTCAATTAAAATGATCCTGCCATCACGCTCTGCAACTCCTGCTCCATCGGGGACTGCTACAGTCTCACTGTTCTTCATTAAACAATAAACATCTTTAGAAAGGTATTTATTGGCCACTGGCCCAATAAGCGACAACGCACTGCCATCATGTGGGGTTGTGATTCTGCTTGCAGGCTGAAGCTTTCGAGCTGTGTTCTCAACATCCATTTGCAGGTCGTGTTGCTCTAAGCTGTTAGCGGCTCAATCAAAGGTGTTTGATTCAGGAACAGTATGTTTGATCCCGGGACAGTGGCAGGCCAGCTGCAACTGGGACCTGCCTCATTTCTTTGGTCACAAACTGCTTTTGAACCGCTGGCTTGTTTCTTCCAGCTCTGTACACAGGTGAACAAAATACAAAATAGCACCAGAGTGTAATGTTAACATCTGGCCACCAGGTGTCGCCAAGCACAAAGTCTAAAATTCCAGTTCCAACGAAAGCGTGTCAGTCGCCCGCGGCCCCACCAGCCACGATTACCACTTGGGGCTTTCTTAGCTTCCGCGCTGATGCAACCCTTCCTGCTCACTTCCCGCTATCGCAGGTGCACCTCAGCAGAGGCCGACAGCCGTGTCCACAGGCATGTCACAGAGGGGAGGCGAGAGAGGCCATATGTGTCGCAGTTTTATTTTTACAAACAGCCCCTCAAATCAACTCCCATGACCTGTTTCCATCCACGAGTTGTCGCGTCTGCCCACCAGATCTGTGACCGCCAGGTCAAAGCCACGACGCACTCGACAGAAAGCTTTGACCCCGGAGAGCATCGACTGCACAGCGTCAAGCACACTGCAACTCCTGCGCCCTCAGGGATTTCTACAGTCTGACCTTTCTTCACAGAGACACACTTCTTTCATGGGAAACCAATCACTACCAGCACAAAGGACCCCAAATGCAGTGCTGGGAGGCTACATCCTGCACACTTCATAGGTCTCATTAACCCTTTATCAGCAAAATACCTGGGGAGACGGTAACTCCAATTAATCAATTAAGTGATCAATTAACCAATTAATGCTTCAATTAAGTAATTAATGGGAGAGGCAGCTATAAACCAGAGGCACCCTGGGCAATGGGCACACCTACTCCATTAGATGTTGTTAAAATGGAAAATAAGTGAACAAAAATGAATAAACATTTCAGCTCACACCTTACCTCTTGCAAACTAAAACTAAGCGTAAGAGGTTGTCACAGCCAAAAGAACGTCGAGTTCACCCAGGGAGCCCACCCCCTTTCAGACGATGGGACGTCTGGTCTGTTTTTCAAGACGACAAGGCCGTTCGCATCTTTAGAGCCGCCTCCCGAAACTCCCGGCTCCCGCTGCGGCAGGGCGGAACCCGAGCCCCCCCGGACATCACCTGATGCCACCAAGAGGAAGTGCTCGGGCCCGTCCTCGCAGAGCGGGGCAGGAACCAGGACTGCGGAGCTCCTCCTCTCCTGCGCGTGCAGTACAGCTGCTGAGCCACTGACTGAGGAGGGCGTTTCTTCTGAAACCTAGAGGCGTGGAAGTCGGCCCTGGAAGAGGGGCTTGCCTGTGACCCAGCGACCCTGGTGTACTCTCCGCTGTTCCAAACAATTCTGCAAATCAGTCACCAGCCCCTTTAAAGGAACCGAGAGCTCCAACACTTCCATGTTCTGCCAAACGGTGGTTTAGTCACCAGTTTAACCTTGAAACATTCTCATCCCATTATTTTCATATACCTCCAGGTATCTCTTAATTCTATAGGAGCAACGTGACAAAAAAGCATTTCTTCAAACACTGCATATTGGCTTCTAGCTACAGCAGCTTATCAACTCCAACCCAAATTACCACACAATGTAAAAGCACTTTCGGCACAGCCCCATCGCCAAACAAATGTGATAACATTCTGAGACTATCGGGACCGTCGGTGAAAGGGTAGCGAAACGGTTTCATAAAAACGCTTAGAAGTTAGGTGATATAGCTGTCAGTGCTAAACATGAAAAAGAAACAAGAGAATGGACACCACAGAGGAAAGTGGCAATTAAAACAACACTATTTTTAACCTTTCTCCATGGCTGAGTGAAAAAGACTCAGCAGCTCCGATTTTCTTCTAATGTTCTTCAAACAGCCAACAGTATGTCAATCCACAACAATCCACAGCCTGGACACAATGATCCCTGATCAGACACTAATCAGACACTAATAACATGCTTCATAAATGAGACACTGAGGTTATGCCTGCATGTGAGATGTAAGACGTGCATGCTCCAATTTTAAACTTCAAAGCAGGATCTGTTCCCGTGTGAGCCTTGAAGAAGGTATCGTGCCGAGCGTCACTCCATGCCCCCTGATGGCAGCACACCACAGGATCTCAAGGGTGAACTAACAGCACAGGCCTGGTTTCACAGACTCCCCCCCCGCACAGCAGGAAAACAAGCTCCTGGTCGCTTTGCACAACGCAGACACAAGCAACGGCTGGCTGATGACAAGGTGCCACCTCAAGACGGAGACATCTGAAACTTGCAGCAGGAAGAGCCGATTACCTGAAGGAAGCAATACGGGCCCTGAGGTACTTGTTGGATTGACCAGCCCTGTGCCCCGCGAGACCAATGAGAAGACCGAGACTGTTAAGAGAGCTGTGCAGACACAACGCAGTACACTGATACAGGCCTGGGCTCCTTCTGACTTTCTAAGCCACATCCAGGACACTAGGGGTTGAGCGTGGCCCCTTGGGAGGAAAAAACGAAAATTAAAATGAATAATACAAGATAATGATAAAGATCAAAGACAAAACTGCCATGGTCTGCTGCTCTCCGAAGAATCCAGTCTCAGGCGGTAAAGGTCCTCGCCCCTTATGTTGAGCTTTGAGATCCAGGAGTCCTGGGTTCGAGCCTGTGTCATGTCACCAGTCCATTGGGGCTGGGATGAGGTGGCCAGGGCTCTTGCGGCTCTAGGCGACCCTGAGGCCTCCCTGGTGCTTGCAGACTTGCGGGGCTGTAGGTGAGGGACGCACCTCCCCTCCAATCAGGGCTGAGTCTCCTGCATGAGGCGGTGCTTCCTGTCACATGTTCAAAGACCACAGGCTTGAAGGCAGGCAGGCAGCCTGTGGTTGCAGGGTTTGTAGCTGTGATCTCAAAATGAATTACAAACAGCTCGGAATTCCATGTTTCCCACAAGTAGTACTCATTACACACTTAAAGATACAAAGTACCAGCACACCTTCACCACAGTACAACTTCACATTCTGCTCATAACCAGTTAAATAAATGTACTGATGAGGAAGCATTCTACTGTAGCCAGCAAGTTAGATTTAAGTTTAACTAAGATAAGGGAAGGTCCTCCTGCACTGAAAATGAAGAACAGGGATATCCTGTTGACTCAGTATTAATGACAGAAACCAGCATTTACAAATGTGCCCACAGAAAACTGCAGCTCCCCTGCTCTGTGAGCCAGAAAGCATTGCGAAAGTGATGGGAAACTGAGGGCGGCCCAAATCTGAAAGAGACTCATCTTATTTCTCCCAGAGGAAGACCAGAAAAACATACTTTCCATGCCCCTGACCTCTGGAAGCCCTTTCTCATCTGTGGCTTGTCAGACGTCATAGCTCAGGCTGCCCCAGCCTGGAAGCCAGAATGGTTTCCAAGATTTGCATCCAACATGCCAGGAAACATGGATTTTTAAACTTCTCTGGAAAAGGGGAGGATGACACTTCATTAGAAAGATCTCAAGATTGCCTATGTGTTTTAATGTGAGCAGTGCGAGCACGTGTTGGTGTGGACCCAAGGTCTTTCACAGCCTGGGTCAGGGTTAGTCTGAGAGCTCACCAGGAAGGAAGAAAAACGGCTCTTTAAATGCGAGTGCAAATAATGCGGTCTTTAAATTACTGTCGAATTTTATGTCAGATTTCCTCCTTGATACCACCGCAAATTCAATTTCTCTGATGGTAATATTTGGCAGCACTATTGCTTGAGAGCTGGCATAAATGTTTATTTTAAGACAGAAAATGTGAAAGGTGTTAGGCAAGCATTAATATTCCATCAGCAGTGTATTAACAACTCAGACTTAAACAAGTTGAAAATGCAGCATCATCAGCTGGTGTTCACATCTGTGGGGGTTTTAATGTGTTTTATCAGACTAGGGGAGGCCTTGGTGCTGGTAGTATGAACCTTTTCCACACACTGTTTCCACTTTAAAAAAATGATCTTTAAAAACAAAGTGCTACCTCTTCATCAGGCTTCATCTTACGTGTACATGAACAAAAGGTGAAAAAGAAAGAAAAATAAATTAAAGGCTCACTGAAGAAAAAAAAACTGTTGGCTTTCACCTTGGAGATATCAGATCCCTCAGAGCTGCTCCTGGTTAAGTGCCATGTCTCACCGGAGAAGGCAGATGTTGCTCATCCACACACACCCCACAGTTAAGCCCCCCACCTCCCAGGGGCTCCGCTGCAGCACCAGAAATGAACCCATGATCCGGGAATTCAGGGACCGGCATCCAGAGAAAGACAAACCGGCAGGATCTCCACAAGGACAGCAGGCTGTAGCCAATGAGGTCTAGAGCCTATCTCCCGGGGCTCAGCCCCAGCCCCCCCTCTGAACACACACGCGCTGCTGGAGAACAACAGCAACAGGCGCTCCAGCCAGCGGGAGGGGAAATCTCTGGCCTTCATTCTGATAAGGCATGGAGCACGTCTGCTCCTTCTCAACAAAACCAAACTCCCCACTGAAAGCCCACTGCCGTGTCTGAAACCACCTCCGACGCCTGTTAATGACATTCCTGGTCTGACTGGAGACCTTACCCACTGGATGTGATCTTTCATCTCCATTTAACCAAATCAAAAAGACAAAGGGTGAATGTTTTACTAGGGTGCGCAAGACACCTTACAATACACTACATATACTGTATATTCAATACTGTATATTCCTGTCTGATTCACTAAATGCTGTATTCATATTGCATTTCCCAGTATTTTATTGCTGCTGTACTGAAATTGTACTACCATAGTACCTCCGCCTAGCTTGAGCCATGTAAGAAGCTTGGATTCGAAAATCTCCTAAGCTTTTAATAATAAAATAACACACATGACAGAACTTACCACAAAGTGTGTGAAAATGTATAACATACATGATATACATAGAGCAGTAAGAGCAGAAGAGCAACAAGGGAGAAGGTACTTTAGCCCACTTAGTTGAGCCGCTGAAGCGAATATATCCAAGGGGACAGGAAGAACATGCAGACTCCACACACACAGCTCTCCAGTCTAATATCAAACCTACAACCCAGGAGCTGCAAGGCAGACGCACTAAGTCCAGGTACCACCCTCCTACGTACACACCTTCCCTTCATGCAGAAGTCTCTGTTGCGAGTAGAATGGGCAGTAGGTGTAGGCACTACACCTACCGCGTTTATTTTTGATTGTCTAGAAAATGCTGTACTCTTTCTGCAGCCTGCATGAATTTACGTCACTGCCTTTCAACATGTGGGGTCCGGCACTGTAATCTTAACATTCAGCTTCTGCTAATATTTAAAAAAAGCTTTTATGGGGGAGGTGAGGAATTTGGCACTGTATTGAAGGCGCAGAGGTGGACCAACTGTCTGGTGTCAAGCAATTGATAAAAATCCAGGATCATTCCCAGCCATATGCAGAGAGAATTAATGGACTCATACTCATCCTTATATGGGGGACCTGCACCCACAGTACCAGACAGCCACAGTCCTGCTCATCTGATATGTAGCCTTAAATGGTCGCTGAACAGGGATCTGGAAAACGTCTTATCTCCTAATTAAACCAATTGACCCAATTAAAGTCAGCCAGAGCTCAGCTGGAGAGAAACCCACTTTGCAGTGCAGGACCAGGGCTAAAGCACCACAAGCCTCATTCAGATCAAGACAAGCCAGACAGAGCCATGAGAGGCTGGCCCTGTGCTCGCTTATGTCAGAAAGCACTTCCTTCCTCTATGTTGGATGTAAAAAGGAAACTTCTGTTGAGGGATTATTTTATCTTTGAGCATTGGGTATTTTTTCACAACTGCACCCATATCAGCAAAAGGAAGAAGAGAGAGAAACTACCAGTCATGCAGTGTGACAGGAGATAGAGAGAGTGAAAGCAGTCTCTCGTTGCCATTGATAAGAGCAAAGCAGATAGAAAAGCTTTGCGGAACCAATAGCTGACATTTCAGAGGGAAATACTTCTACTAAAAATTGCCCCATCACCATAAAGCAAAGATCTGCTTACTGACTGAGTGGGTGATTTGCATATGGTGTAAAACACGAGCCTCTGACACTCAACGCTAAAGGATGTGGTTGCAGCAAAGAAAGGTCACAAAAGACCTGAAAATTCTATAACTGCTATAAATAAATGTTAAAAAGCATTCTAAAAAAAATCAGACAGACAATAGGTGTGATTTGTCCTGTGGGGAATTCTACCATTTCATTCATTAGCTTCTGTGTAAGCCTGCAGAGGGTAATGTGGTAGTGTCATGTCTGCAGACAGGAGCAGTATGGCGACACAGAACTGCCTCGCAGCTCCAGCTCTCTGGACTGGACTCCAGCCCCAGTGTGGAGTCTCCCTGTGTTCCCTGTGGGATAACGAGGGGCTCTCGGCGTGTGGACCAGTCTCCCCCAGCCTCTGATCCTGAAGACACGCTGGCTTCCACTGCGGCCTCGGGATGAGCCAGCGCCCCCTACAGGGGCAGAGCACCCACGCGCTCTCAGCCCTGCCTGGTGCACTGCGATTCAGGCTCGCTCCAAGCCCCTCCAAGGGAAGCAGCTCACCAGTATGTGGACAGATGTTCATTTAAAGGACGGTGACTCGTTTCAAAAACGCCACAGCTACCAACTGAAAAAGAAAAAGACCTAAAAGGAGAGGGCGCAGGTTTTTCTCCAGGTCTTCCAAATGCACAAAGAAAAGTACATTGAGAGAACTACACTCAAGATCTCCGTTCTCAGCAACACCGTATTTGACCAAAATAACTACTTCCTCCTACTGCAGAGCCGCCCCACTGGAAACTGAGCATTGCAGCAACTAGAAAACCACAGAGGGGTGCCATCACTTGTCAAGCGCTTGCAGAACAGCTTTAATTCCCTTAAAGATGCATCTCCACACGCTTCTAAAAATAAGCCAAGACACCTCTGGGATCTCATTCCCAGTCTGCTGTGAAAGCAGGTAGATAGTAACTGAAATGTCTCCGCCAGGCCCCGTCACTGTGACTGTTGCCAGCCCCATAATTCAACGGTCATTAAGATGTCAAGCGTCCGCTACTCAATCTCACCTGAACTGCCCTATTCTTATCGCCATCCCTCCCTCAATCCTCCTCTAATGCAGTGGAGGGAGAGACAGAGGAGCTCTAGGGGCAAGAGGCAGAGTCATGTCACACCTGCTGCAGAGTGAACCACTCTCTACCGCCGCCTGGGCTGTGCTTATCCACCTTGCCATCATGTCTATCGGCCCATGCAAGAAAAATACCGCTCAAGGCAGCTGTGCAGTACCTGTAACTTGAACAAAAAATCTGAAAAATGAGGTCAGGCATTCCAGTTAATACCGGTTAAGGTCAAGGACGAATATACCAGAAGGCTCATGGTGCAAACTCTGCTGTGTTGTCATCACATTCCTGTTAACACCTCGGGAACCCTTCACTCTCCAAACCTGACTCTTTCACCCAGAGAAGCTTCCAGTCCCTAGAGAAGACAAACAGGACAGCGCAGAGTCTCCTCGTCAGGTAAGGGTTCTGAAAGCACTTTTCCCCTAGATCCTGAAAGGACACGTCTCCCGTCTTCCCGAGAGGAACTCGCTAGGTTTCAAAAGAAACAGAAAGGTCCACAAGACCTATTGCCCTTAACCGACAGCAGCAGTTCCAGCTCACCCAGAACCGAACAATCCCGAAATATCCGGCAGAAAGGCGTCCCGGCCACACGGCAAAGGCAAACCACCATTAAGGCGGAGGTCACGCGTCGCCAGCATGTCGTCTCGTCGTCAGCGGTGACAGCACCGCAGGGACACGCAGGCCATGGCCGGGAGAGCAGCCCACGGACCGCGGAGTTCGAGCAATCGGGGAGCCGGGACCCCAGCCATTGTGCAGTCCACAGCAGTGGCCAGGCCACTCTTCTCTTTGTGGTCACTAGTTCTCTTACCAAGAAGGGGGCGGTGATGTTCTGCAAACCGCCTCTTAAAGCGATTGCCCAGTTGACCCAGATACTGCAGCATCTGCAGTTACACAACTAAAACAAACCCACCACAGTGGAAAAAAAAAACACAGCTTGGAGCTCACAATGCCTTGTATCAGACTTCAGTGTTTGTCTTTCACATTCTTAGCCATTGCGACAGCGCTTCGCTTCCCTGTTCTTAAGGGGAAGGAAAAAGATAGGAGTGAGCAGATCTAGAGGGAGAAGCAAAGGTTTCAGTTTACATTCAAATCTAATTAGTGAACAGCCTAAACTGACACTTCAACTTCAGAGTCCAAGAGCTGTGCCAAATGTGTAGCTGGAACACACTCCTAAGTGGGACGCCGCAGGCCAGCTGTGATGCAACACCAAAATACAACAACCTGATGCTCGTGGTGTGCAATATGCTTGGGACGATTATATTTTAACTGGGCTTTAAACTGACAATGGCCTTCTAGAACATATCGCCCTTTCATAAAAAAGCCTGAGAAAGCATGAAAGTTTCCAGTTGCTCTCAAAACCACACAGCTAACATGGAAACGACTAGGTCACAAGTGATCAGTAAATATGTCCTGCTGGTTGAAACCAGGCCCGATAAGAGGGGAGAGTTTTCAACGCGAAGTGCAGGCACTTCTCAGTAAAACCTCAGAATAGCTCCACATGGTGAGCCACAGGGCCTCTACTCAAATTTTGATTACCCAACCCCCCTTCCCCAGGACATCTGGCCTCTCCAAGCCACATTTAGAAACAATTCTATTCCTTTCAGCTGCAGTAACAGCCAGTCCCACCTATGGCAGGGAAACAACCAGACCAGCAATAAATACCAGGCTTGGCTTGATCAGAGACATAATAAACTTATTGTGCTGGTGAGAGGGGAGGAAAAAAACAATCAAATCATAGTCTCCAGTTCAAATATGACTGCACATGTCTTAAGGGAACTGAAAAAGCAGAACAGCAAGCAAAAGAACACCTCTGCCTCCAACTCCAGCGCAGTTTTGAAAGGCCACGCTGTTATGGCCTGAGTGGTTTCATCGCAGAGAATGCATTTCGCTCTGTAATGACAGCTGTCCCTCGCCCCGTTTCCACCTTCACAGAGCTTACTCACAGAAGTGCCACCTCTCCCTTCCACACACACACACAAACCGCCAGCTGCTCCAACAGGCAGCGGCACACTGGTCTCGCTGCTGATTAAACCTCTCGCCCTCCCTTGTCTGATCGCAGGAGAGACAGCAGCTCACAGGCAAACAAGAAGCCAGCCTCCCTTCCTCCTCAGCAGGATCAGGGCTGAACCAGGTGAAGTCCAGCAGGGCTGGCTGAACCACACAAGACACCACAACGGGCAGAGCAAGCAGAGAGATAAAGTCCAACTAGGAGCTGAATGGCCTCTTCAAAACTACAGAAGAAAAATGAAATATCAGATTCCCTGCCAGACTTCCTCAACCCAGACTCCACCCAGACCAAGACAGGGCTTAGACCAGGCTCACTTCCGCACTGCCACCCCTGAGGGAGAAACAGCACTATCTGAAATTATTATTATATCTGTTTCCTCATTCCTTGGTTATGTTCAGCGCCCTGCCAACACTGCACTGGATGGAGATCCAATTACACAGTTGATATTAAATATAATGACTACTATGATTTTGCATTTTACAAGAAATGACTGTCCTGATCCCAGATTGTTATTTCATAAATGACTATTATGACCAGTTTATTACAGAGAACGACACCACGTAATATGCAACAACCACCTGCTATCACCTGAGTGCATCCTGGAACTCACGCAACACTCTTACAGATCTGCTGTAACTACCCGCCTTCGCAATATCCCTGCTACCTCTCCAACACGAGAATAGAAATGAGAGCGAAACAAGAGTTTACAGCAGGGGTCTCAAACTCAAATGAATATGGGGGCCGCATTAGTTAAATGTGCTGATCGGTGGGCCGCATTCATACACATACAAAACGCATCAAAGATTAAAAAAATTAATTGAAACACGTTGTTCAACTTTACTCAATGCACTCGACATCATGTGAGGTTATTTCTGAAGTTCTTCATTCTGGCTGCTTCGTTTTGCAGAGACCAGAACGTCAACATTAGGCCTGATATCATGTGACATAGCCAATCGCAATGTTGCTTGGAAATGTTCATCGGTGAGTCTTGACCGTAAAAGTGATTTGTTGATCTTCATTGACGAGAAAAACTGTTCACCTACGTACGCACTGCCAAACATTGCTCTGATTCTAGCAGATGCACAGACTAACCTCGGAAACCTTTCTTTCTGTCTGTCTACTTTCTTTATTGACAGTGCTCCATCGGCCAGCAATCAGGCACCAGAGACGTACACACCAACCCCTCGGGTTAACACACTCACAAGGGCTGTGAATAGGACACGTAGGCAAGTTTAGGGTGGTTACAAGACAAGGGACAAAACAGGAGTAAACAATTAACTACTATTTACATTAGGCTTTATAGTCACTATCTACACAGGCAGGGTGGCCTAGTGGTCACTCTGCAGACCCTCAGACCATCTCCCGTCTGCAGTTCCCAGCCTGCACAGCGGCGCATGCATTGGCGTCGTCACCCTTCGAGGGCACTACAATATTTCCATGGCGATTATTGAAACAGAAAATGAATCTATAGAACAAAAAATGTATCATATGACCAAAACAACCGAATTTTATTGGTAACTTTTTGTGAGTCCAAGTGAGTTGTTGTGGGCCGTAGATAATTGCATGTGGCCTGCGGGCCGCGTATTTGAGACCCCTGGTTTACAGCATGGGCACAGACTTTCACAATTACAGTAAATGAGTGCATTATGAAGCGTACAGACACGTCTTCTGTCTCCTGACTTCAGATGATTTAAAATCAGACTCCACCAGAATCTGCCACAGCCAGCACAGGTCACTGCCTACTGCTATACTCGGAAGTCCAAGTGAAAGGGTGTCAGGGTGCTCGACGACGACGGGCACAGTACAGCGCACTCCTGACCCCAAGGAGGACGAAAAGCCTGTGGCTTCACCTGCAGGGAATGTGGCAAGAGAGCCAGGGAATGTCGGGACTTTTCCAAACCTCCTCCTCCTCTGGGGTTTTTACAGCCACATTGTCAAAACATCCTTTGTTTTGACCCACGGTCTTCTCACTGGAAATCAGCAACAACAAAAAAAGCCACAAAACCACACAAAATCTGAACTGGAGAGTAGCCTGCCACTTAGATGGCCAGGGAAAGTAAAGAAAAGATTCCAATAATCCGGACTGGAATCCGGAGGTTATCCTATGTCAGGCTGGACTTCTGGCAGTCTGACAGGCAACTGGAGATCTGCTCACCATTTGCAAAAGTGTTTTTTCTTTGCTGAAGAAAAACGGGAACTCTTACCCTGCCTGGCAGAGACGCAGTCAAAAGCTGCAGTGCCTACAGCCTGGAACACTGCACTGAGAGTGCCCCGTACCCGAGCTCGTCTGGGGTTTGACAGGCTGCGTCAGCGTAGCTCTGAAGGCCTACAGTGGGTCAAGCCTTTGAGTGACATGCGTGACTGCTGACCTTGAAGATGAGCCAAGATATTACATAAATAAAAAGATGTTTTAATTGTTACACTATTAGTTTAAATCTTTTAGAATGACCTTCCTTGCAAAAATAGGAACATTTCATTCAAGACTAAAGCGGAAGAGCAGTAATAAGCACTTTTTGTTCCGCTTGCACTGCACACTTATTTCAACCAGCTTCAGCGGGGGACAGACGCAGCACTCACAACCCAGAACAGGCTGTTCCAGGTTCTGTTTGTTCTCACGCCAAGGATGCCATTATATTACAGGGATGCACCGGAGGGCTTGTGCGGTGTGCTTTCTGGCACACAGGATGCAGCCTGTGTTGCTCCAGGAGTTTTGACTCAGGGCTGGCCCAGGTGCACTATTACAGGTTATGAAAGATGACGTCCAAAGACAGCAGTGAAAAGTGATTAACAGACTCCGACAACTCAGCAATACCAAACCACAGGTTTTCAAACACTAGTCCTGTCAGGATCAAGCAGATTCTTCTATTGTTACTGTTCTCTTGCAATGGGGTTTTAAAGCTTTGTCTCCCACTCTCCAGCCCTGTGCTCCCACTCATCGTTTCTCCCTTCTCCAGACACACAGTCTCTGAGCAGCTGTGATGACAACAGACCGGAGCTCCAACAGTCCCCTTCCACACGGTTTCCTTCTAAACCATCTCCAGACTGCCATGGATGCTGGCTTGCTTTCTTTCTGAAGTACACTTCTTCACAACAGAGCCTGAAAAGAGTGGTGCGCTGACCTCAATCCACCGCCTCGAACAGGAAGCCTGCAGCTCCTCGTCCTGGACCGACACGAAGGACCCGGGTTTTACAGAGTAAATCCACTTTTTCCTCTGTCAGCAAACACAACCAGAGGTGATCTCAATTCAGCTGCTTTCTAGAAACATTTCTTTTTTCTGGAGTGGGGGAGGGAGGAGTTACAATATACTCCTGCCCAAGATCCTAAGCCCTGTTCTTAATCAAGCACTGCTCCGGATCAGACACTGTGTTTCTTCAAAGTCACCCCTAAAGCAGGACTAAACTGGTGACGGGCAATGGCAAACTTTCATTCCAGCCGGACCTCACCTGAAAGGTTCAATTACAGCCTCAGGACTGGATTAGGCACAGTGCTCCTCAGGTCTGAGCCAAGCAGACAAGGGAGTCAGGGACTGATTCAGTGCCACAGTCTAGGGTGCAGAGGAGTGTGTGCCTCTCTTATTATGCCTCATGAGACTTTGGGGCTCAACTCTATTAGCAAACAGCACTCATGGTCGTTTCTAGATTGCACCCCCTCCCACCGTCCCGTTCACCGAAATGAGACCTCAGCTCGGACCAACACCAGTCCGGTTCACCAGCTTGTGCTAGTCTTGGACGCTGCTGACCCGGCGCCTCGAAGGGCAGAGGTCAGCCACCGGTGGGCTGGACTGAGTGGAATCTGTTTTGATGGATGAGATTAGCAGGTTTCACTCTAGTGAGCACCGGAGGAGGTGGGGGCAGGGGAAAATCTAAAAAATTATTTCCAGTCTTTGCAAATACATTTGAATCAATTTGCCCACCTCACTCATTCAATGAAACCATCCCCGCCTTCTATTACAATGAAGCCATGAGTTTAACTGGTCATCTATTTGTGAAAGACTACAATGCGCTTGCACACAGAGACTGTGCCCTGCGTCTGCATGCCTCTGTAGCTCGGTGTCCCACAGCTGGCTGGCTGCCTGACGGGAGAGCTTCGCTGCGACCTCAGCACACCCTCACCTCACTCCCAGGGCTGTGGGTCAGGACCAGCAGGAGGACTCTGAGAGGAGGCAGAGCATACATGTCACTCTGTTTAAGGGCTCCTGGTTTCGATTTCTTTTAAACAAAGAACTGAGAAATGAGTGAGGACATCAGATCAATTTTCAATTATGTCAGTGAAGAGTGCAGAAGTGGCACTGGAGGGAGCAGTAAACAGACAGGGAAAATTAAAAGAATCTTTGATTTGAAGCTTTAAGGCATGCATAAAAAGCTGCACATATTTACTTAAGCCCTTCAGAATAGTCTTTCACCTTTTTTTCCCCACAGATCCTCTTCTTCAGTGGTTACATATGAACGGTCAGCTCATTAATCTGTGTAGTTGGAGCTGTGTATCCCTGATGGCGAGACTGAAAATGGAACTCATGCTACTGCAGTGCAGACAAACTGTGCAGTCTGACTGTACCCTTGACTGTGCATTTAGTCAAAAGAACAAATTGCTGCTTACTCTGATTTGTGCCTGCTCTGCAACCAGCTGTGAAAAAAGGAAATAAAGCAGCCAGAAGATGTGATGCCTTTCACTTCAGGAGTGGACAAACTGCAATGCATGAATGCAGGTTTCTCACCTGTTTTTGGCATAGAATAAGACAGATAGATTTGCCACTAAAAACAGCCCCAATGCAGAGATGCACACTGTCACAGCACACATCACGACACCAGATCATAGGGCCTGACAATCGGTGATCACTGAGAGATAGCAAGAGAGGCGATGTCATTTCTATTGCAGTTACAACAAGCATGACTTTCCTGGTGTCTCATCCAAAGCTCAGCTTACATATTTCACTTTGGAACTCACATTCCTTCGTGGATAACCTTTCTGAGAGGACCTGGATGCCATTCCTCTTAACAGAATGCTTTTGCAGGTTACTGGAAGCTAGCAGGCACTGCAACTTGGCACAGCACTGAGCAGAGTGCAAAACGGCCCGCAGATGCCTATAGAAAGAAAAGGGAACAGCTCTCTTGTCCACTTCAGGCTAGAACCATACCATCAGTACTACTGTGAAAAAGTGCAGACGGAGCCCGGCACCTCTGTAAAATGCGGAAGAAGATGAGAGACCGTGGGGGTTGCTTAGTCACAGCCTGGTCTGTGCCAACACTTCAAAAGCCATATAACAGCTCTGGGGTAGTGTCGAAGTCAGATGGCCACAAACAGGATTTCCTTTGGTTTTACTGTAAGCTGGACTGCTATAAAAACGACCTGATTGGACGCTCAAGGTCCGATTTCCATCACCGGTCTTCTTCAGCGGGACCATGGTTGTATCAAATGAGGCTTGGCTGCTTCGCTAGAGCTTCCCAGAGGGCAGCGAGGCATTCCCAAACAAGATTCCAGTGCCAAAACTAGGAAGCTCATATTCAAGGGCGCTGCTAGCATAAAGAAGCAATTAGACCACAGGAAATCAGGATAGTCTTCAAAGGCATTCTTCTAACATTTCAAGACTGGGAAATGCCGTAGAGTCCCATGCTATGTTAGCCTTTGCACACTGAAACTTTGCGTTTCCATTTTGTGCCTCCCTGCCACACACAGGCTAAGCCCGGACACAGAAGGACAGTGATTCATGAAAACCAACTCATCTGTGTACATGTAGTCTGTCCCCTTCATTAGTGTATGCACAGCTCTTCTTCTAAAAACAGTACTCATAAAATCACAAAAAAATGGAAAGTATAGGTTTTTAAGAGATGAACTCATTTCCACATAGGCAGTTTGAGTGGTGTCTTGAAAGAAACAGTAGAAACTCCAGAAAGGAGAACTGAGCATGCATTAAACCCCCCTGCCCTTGAAAAGTGTTGACTAAGTCGAGTTCCAGACTCAAGTGAAACTGCCGTCGCCCCCTTGATCTGGTGGTAGGAAACACGTGGCTACTTGGGGAACCAG
The DNA here is from genome assembly GCF_055471065.1 of Atractosteus spatula. Lineage (NCBI taxonomy): Eukaryota > Metazoa > Chordata > Actinopteri > Semionotiformes > Lepisosteidae > Atractosteus > Atractosteus spatula. The sequence goes on along the minus strand of NC_142712.1, from coordinate 42,194,896 downwards.
GGGAGCAGATGAGGCATCACAAGCCACACCCACGACTTCGCAGACACGAGGAAACCCCAGAGCAGGACCAAAACCCAAACAAAGGTTCGAGGTGGGGCGCGGGCTTACTCTAAAAACTGAGGATAGAACACAGCAATCCTTTTCCAAAACGTTGCAGGGATCCGAGACATAGACACAACACGAGCCCGGTGAAGATCCGCAGGAAGGAGACCCTGTGGACATTTTGCTGATCTGTTGAGTTCTGGGAAACTTGCCACAGAGTTAAGAACAGCAACATTTCACAGGAAACTGAAACCAAACACCACAGCATTGAAGCACACCAGACCTCAGCAGATTTCTCCAGGATAGCAGCAGGGGTGATTCGGATACGTGAAACAGTGATATTTCTCTCGCTACATACATCTGATTACTTAGGCCGACTGCACACAGCTACATTCACCACAAGTCTTTAAAAAAAAAAAAGACTTGATCGCTGAGCATTACGCTTATGTCACAATTTGGAAAGACCAAATTCTACATTTGCATCACACCATCACTCGCAGTGGGTTCCCCGGTTATCAAACAGGCAACATCTGTAAGGGCACAGGTGGAGCGAAGAGCCTGCACGCCTCCCGTGACACCTGCATGGCCTGCAAGCCACCTCCACAGCAGAAACAAGACTGGAATGGAGGACTGGAGACGCTCTCTGTCAGAGAACTGACAACACGCAGGCACCTAGGAAATCGAAGGTGGAGCATCTGAGAGCAGCACAACAACCCTCTGCCGTCAGGTCTCAGGATCGAGGCTGGGTGAGAGTCCTCCAGGGAAATCCAGAAGGCTGCTGTAAGCTTTGCTGGTAAACCAGTAGGTGGCACTCTCCCCACTGGAGCAGAACTTCTAAATCAATGTCCCAGTACAGTGATTGGGGGCATGGTGGAATGCAGGAGGTGTTGTCCTTTAGTAGGCATTAAGTCCTGAGTACATGGTCATTAAGGATCCCATGACACTTGACACAGAGTAGGGGTGTTATAAGTTGGTACCCCAGCTAAAATCCATTCTGATCTTAATCTGGTCTCTCACAATTCCTCCTTAGTTTGAGAAGCAGTTTCCCACTCCTCCACCTGACCTGCTGTGCACTGGGGCTGTACTCTAGTGGTAGATGTTGTGGATCCCCTCCTGTACAGGAACCACTTTAGGACTCTTGGGGATGAAAAATCACTGAGCAATTTCAAACAATTATCAATTCACAAAGCAAATACCATCTCCTCTTTCTTCCACTGCGGAAGAAATTAAATATTGCAACAACTGGAGGAAGACTAAACCAAAAAAAAGTATTTTGTACCAATCGCAAAAAAAAAGACTATTGAAAGACAAGTGACATAGAAATGGAAGTACATGTATCTGACTCCCAGGCCTGAGCCAAGAACACCTGTTCAAGTGCAATCCGGTCGCACAAACACGATCATGTTCCCGCTGGTACGTCAGCTCTGCGAGGGGCCTCAACATGCTCTCAAATTATTTACATGTATAAAACCCTGCGGCTAAAACAAAGCTGTTGTTCCAGTAAAGAAAGCATTGCTCATCCTGGAATCCGGGACGTCTCAGCTCGCCGCGGGGGGATAGCAGTGGAGTGACAGAGGAGGAGCTCCCTGCTGGTCTTGGAAGTGCGTCTGCCCAACAGCCGGACGAGGAGGAGAGAAGAGGGCTGGGAGGGAGCGCAGTGGTCAAGCCTGCCCGCTAGTGTCCAGCTGCCCTGGCGGGGCACGCTGGGAACACTTCTCTCTCCGCTGGCACAGATGAGGGCAGCCAGGCGTTTGGCGCTTGGCCTTCAAACGAAGCCGCGCGTGCTGAAAAACGAGGGCAGCTCACAGGAGGCACGGCAGGAGTTCACTCCCCCGTTCTGTCACTGTACCGCGAGGGAGACGAGTCTCGACAGAACGGAGGAATTCCCGGCCCCGCCCCGAACAGGGAACAGAACCAGGAAAAGCACGCTGCGCGGTAACGGGACCCTGCCTCTCGCACCGGGCTGCTCACTCCTGCAGCGCCCGAGGTCACCGTGTGTCAGGACAGTCCCGTCAGCGCCCGGCTGCTCACAGCACTGGATGACACCGAGACCCTCCGCAGCTTCTGATCAAGCACTACTTCCCTCTACCAGAAAAAACAACGATGACCAATGGATTAAATTGAGGGCCCTAAAGAGTATGCCAAATGCCACTTATAACCACTGTATTAAACTCTAATGCCTGCAGCACAATGGCAGTTGGCAAAATTTACAACACACAGCGGCTGCCACACAATGCCTCTGATTTCTTTACTACTCTGACTATTGCACAACGCACCAGTATAACGGCCTTGCGGATACATGTTCTAGGGGGAGGGTATAGCGAAGTCTTCAAATGCCTAAATCTCTTACTTACGGGAAGCAGCGTCTACACCTTTTCAAGCCGTAACTGGGAAAAAAAAACGGACCAATTCAAACCCCACTAGGGTGAAGAGCCTTTGACAGTGATCCGCAAAGTTTTTCCCCTTTCGCCAGCTGTGAAGGCAAGAAAATGGCCCCTTTTGTGCTCTGAAAAAGGACATGCCACACTTTCTAATCTGCTTCCATTCTCAGCGTTGGGAAAGGTCTGCTGTACTGCAGAGCAGAAAGCATTCTCTTCCGAACACTGACATGGGTTTATATAATAAATGGTAAAGCAAGCTGTTATTAGGCAAGGTTTAACACGAAGCCTCTGTACAGCACCCAGTCTAACTTCAGGCAGGGAGACAGGCCTACCTACACTGGACAAAGGCAAGATCATCAAACACTGGCCCCAACAGCTGAACAGACCAGGGGCCCACACACTCAGCACAAGAGGACCCAGATTACCAGTTCAGTTGAGAGACACACCTAAGACAATGCTGCATACCTTTGCAAAAACACACCTGAATGGAGAAGAACTGGATTTTGGGGTGGAAGTGACTAATGCAAATATGGTTTGATCCAAGCAAAAACTCATTTTTGAGGGGGGTGGAGCACGCTGCTGTCACCTGTCTGGTCACTCGCACCCCTGGACATCGACCCGTGGAGCTTTCTGTGCCAGTAAACTCCTGTTCCGCCTGCAGACGAGGCAGGACTGTTGCTCAGAACGACTACAGCCCACATTAGACATTTCGCTAGAACTGAGAGGGAAATTACAAAAACAAACTTTCGAAACGTGTGCGGTCTCGAAACCGGACTGTCGAGCCAGACGGACGAAGACTAGGATTAGAGAGAGTCAGTGGAAGCGGGGGGTCATACAAGCAAATTATCTTCTCATAGTTTGTTTTTTCACTTCAGAGCGATGCGGGGGTAGGGGCAGACTTGTGGAGGAGGGGGACGGAGAGACTGTGCAGTGATCCGCTGGTTCGAATATCGCCTTTTCAATCAGAACTGTGTTTAGAAATCAGAGATCGCCGGGTTCCGGTTTGCGAGGGCGCTGTAAACACGTAAATAAGAACAGCTTCTTTAAAGATTAAATCACCCCCTTTTTAAACGTTAATTTGTTTCAGCTTCACATTTTCACAACCGGTTAGTAGAGGCTCTGACCGGTGTATGTGGTTTAAGTGCAACGCGTTTGAAATGTCTGACCGACAGCGCCAGTCTCGCCAGCGAAACGGAATTATCTCAGACTAGTTTCAAAGTGTCCTCTCTCTCTCTCTGTCATTCATGACATGTATACTTTTACTTTGAATCGGGTACATTCCGAACCACCGTTAGATCAGTACTGGTTTAAAGGCGAGAGCGATACAGCCGTGTGCTAAAGTTTCGCAACTAGGCCTCGGGACTTCCACTGTCACAGTGTCGCCAACCTCCGAGCTCAAAGAGGCCGATTAACAGACAAAAACACGTTCCCTCGATACGTCCTTGAATTAAACAAACGGTAGAAAACGGTTTGTTTTCAATACCCAAAATGCCCCCTGCCCCCCCACTGAAGTCATTACAATTCATCCCAAAAGTACAGGGCTTTTGTACAAGAAGTGGAGATTTACGAACAAGACCGGCACTCCGAAATATACTTTTTTCCACTGATTTGTTTTTAAAACTCTTAAACGAATTCTCCGCAAACAGTCGACAGATCACACACTCCGATCTCTGGTCACCTTTTCTTGTTCCACAAGAGGGAAAATAATCGCTTCGGGGCGCCCGGCGGGGCCTGTCAAAACGGAACCAATTAAAAAAAAATTCTTATCTAAACCAATCCGGGGGACAGTCTCTTCCGAGCATAAATTAAATCACTGTGCGAAACCAACCACGCCACATCCAAACTTTTCCATAAGAATCTCGATAAGGCCTACGTAACTTAAAGACCAATTAAATCACCTATCCTCGCTCCTCCAATTCCGTTTTGTTCTTTCGGCTACACAACACGCACAGCGTCTTAATCAAATCCCAGTTCGTATGTCCTGTGTTTAACACTCATCAGCTACAGTCCGAAACATCCAAGACGCCCGTTTCCCCCAGGCTGCCCTCTCTCCCCAAGGGGGCTGTCTGGATCAGCGGCTACTCGCACCCCTGACATCCCCCGGAGCCTCGCCCGAATGAGGCGGCTAGCCACCGAAGAGCAGCCCGGTTCATTCCGCCTCGGGGAAGACCCTTACCTTCAGCGCGTATTTCTCCCCGTTTTTCTTCTGAAAGATTTCCAAAACCTTGCCATTGATGCCCAGCCCCAGGACCTGACTTGTGACCTTGTAATCGTCAGTAATTGCGTTCTTTTTGATCACCGGGCTGGGCTTGACGTGAAACTGCAGGAACTGCGCCGGGTTCGGCTGCTGGAGAGCCTGCGGCGGCTGCTGGTTCGGGAACGTCGGCGTGTTCTGGTTCTGGGCGCCGGATAGCATGGTGAGCGAGGAGGAGGCTTTCCCCGCGTCTCCTGGCGCAGAAAAGCCAAGTTTTAATCGCCTTTCCGCGAACTCCAATCAACCAGCGGCGCGACTGCCCCTAGTTACTAGTTACCAGAGGTGTAGCCAGCATACAGACGACAGCTGGGGCCGCCGAGTTCCCTGTCAAAGAAAACTGAATTTTCTCCGTTGTTAGCTTTCGTTACTATCAATTTCCAGGGCTGAGCCTTTTCATCCCTGCCCCGATTAAAAAAAAAAACCTTAAAAACGCAAAAATAAAACGCCGGGCTCTGTGTGTTTCCAGTTCTGTGCTGTATCCAGTACGACGGCAAATTCGCGAACAAACAAAACAAGAAATTCAAACATGGACACACTGAAACAAGTCGGACGCGCATACACACACGCTCCGGCTCAGAGCTGGAGAACAGTCCTTTTCCATCGGTGCAGTGTGCACGTGACGTCACAGCCTCCGCCTGGGCTTTCTGTTAAAGGGGAGGACTTAAAGGCCAACTGCTTTCACAACGTGAAAGTAACACTGTGCACGGCAGAAAATGCCCTGACACCTCTCGCTCCACCATGTAGGGGAACAACTGCCCCTGTTGATTTGTGAAACTGTCCAAAATCCCCAGACAAACGTTTTTTTGCTCCTTAACATGGACCATATGATAATACAGATTCTGTCATTCCTAGACAATACCCACTCTGCACAAACCGTACATGATACAGTTCATAAGAGGCAACACATTAAATCTCAGAATCTTGAAGTCTGATAGAGCATATGATAAATAGATAATTACTGATGAGGTTAGTGCTATCTTCATGGTTCATTTGCAGATACATTACAACCAATCAAACTCACAAACTCACAACTGGCAATTCACTGAAGCTCAGCAGGTGTGAGCCTGGTCAGTACCTGGATAGGAGACCAACTTGGAAAAACTAAGGTTGCTGCTGGAAGAGGTGTTAGTGGGAGCAGTAGGGGCACTCCCCCTGCGGTCTGTGTGGGTCCTAATGCACCAGTATAGTGACGGGGACACTATACTGTAAACAGGTACAATCCTTAGGATAGGATGTAAAACTTAGGTCCTGACTCTCTGTGTCATTAAAAATCCCAGGGCGTTTCTCAAAAAGAGTAGGGGTGTTACCCTGGACTCCTGGCCAAATTTCCCATTGGCCTTTACCAGTCATGGCCTCCTAATAATCCCCATGTATGAACTGGCTTCATTACTCTGTTCTCCTCGCTGATGTGTGGTGAGCGTACTGGCGCACTTTGGCTGCCATCGCATCATCCAGGTAGTGCTACACATTGGTGGTGGTGGAGGTGAGTCCCCATTACGTGTAATTCCCATCAACAGATGGGAATTAAAACAAAAATAGTGAAACAACGGATCCGTTAGCCTATATGAAAAACTGCCTTGCTCCACCAACAAGCTGATTAAACTCATAAAAGCTAACTTTATTACAGCAAATTCATGTTATACAACATAATCTAGCTCATATTCCGTTTCATTTTCTTCTCCATTCCTATTCGTATCCCTTTTGATTTTCTTTCATTTTTTGTTTTTTCTTCTCGGAATAACATTTCCTGATTCAAAGCGCTCTTCCCACAAAAAATTCAAATCTGCCACCTTTAAATCAGACCGCGACGCCATTGGCCGCGGCGAAGTTGGGTAGCAACAAGTGGTAGGAACTGTACTTTTGCGTAGATGCAGTACTGGGGCGCCGCCACTAGATGGAGCTCAGAGAAAAAGCTTTGTCTACAGCACAGCAGCCCCAAATCATGCGCGCTGGTTGAACGGTTTCATCGCGGTGGGGGGCGAGAAATTTTGGGAGTCTGGTGTGTTGATTTTCAAAACCAACATAAGTTATTAATTTTGAAATTGTCGGCTTTATTTTCCATATGCAAGGAAAAATCGGCAAGAGGACCGCGAGGGGGCGCACTTGTACCGCTGTCTCAACTGAAGCACATTGCCGGACACACGGACCAGGGGTGTATGCAAACTTAGCTAGAGCACAAAAGGTCGCTTCCAAATCTGTATTACAGTGGCGTACTGTAAAACCAACCCCCGTGGCCTCGCTAGTCACGTTGTGTTGCAGAATAACAGACAGCATGCAGTAAACTCTTGTGAATAATGTGAGGAGGCAGGTTGGGGATCGTGTATTTGCTGACTAACTCCACGGGCCTTTCCCAGAGTCCAGGCCCGACGGTGCTGTTGGCTTTTCTGAACCCAGGCAGGGGATATCCCACTGCGTGACTGCTTGCCTTAAACACCATCAGCTTTGTAAAGGAAAGCGCCAGAACAGGCTGCGCCTTTCTCCTGACGTTGTCATAGTGACAGTCGCTATGCTTCCTGGATAGGCAAAGGCCACAGATGCGCTAACGAGTGTGGTTACCTGTCAGTTACTGACCATTTACTGCAGCATGGGGCCAGAAAAACACCCTGACAACAGAGACACCCTAATAAATGGTTTACACACTTACACACCGTGCCATGAGTTGCCTCGGAAAGCTTTCAGAGCCCAGCGCCTCTGCGGCTCACCTGGGAGAAGCACACTGAGACACACCAGGGCTGAGGCAGCTGGCATCGGTTTTGGCAGAGTCTCACAGCTTCAACCAGCACAGGTACAAAAACCAGACAAGCAAAAGGAGAAGAAAGTGGAGTGTTTCCTGCCCACTTAATACTGCAGGCGAAGTACAACAGCGGTTTAAGGCAGAAAGCCATGCTGTAGCTCAGTCTGCTCCATGCAAAAAGAGGGAATGAGGTGAAGACACGCACAGGCACCCCTTAATAAAAACTTATCTTGGTGCACTGTGGTAAAAGCAGAGTACGATACGGTAAGACACAGTAAAATCATGCTGCAGCATGATGAGGTGAATGAAGCCTGGATTATATTAGACGTATGAATTCATGGCCAAACTGCAGCTTAACTGCAGCAAAGGGCTCTGTTGTCCTTATTGTCCCAGTGGGCAGATGTGGACAAACGAAAGTGAATTGAATTGAACGAATTTCCCACAGGGCAAAGAGTCCCCCATGTGTGAAGCGAAGGTGTCACTTCAGATACACAACAGGCCATGTGCGCGGCGCAGTTCCAGGACACACAATGCTAACACTGAGGAGCGAGGCAGCAGGAAAGCTCCTGCCTGCTGGAGACTCTGACTGCGCGTGGGCACATGCGACGAAGGCGGCTGTCCCTGCATTTCAGAAAGTGTAACAGATGGACTAGAAACATGGGAAAATGAATCCTAGGAAAAGAGGTACCCCTGGAGCCCCTGCTGGCCAGTCTCTGTGCCAGTCTAGTCTCTTGGCACAGAACAAAACACACTGATTGCCATCGAAACCCAACACTGAGCACATTTCAGGAAGAGAAAAGCAGGAATTACTGATGCAACTGATATAATTCTCACACCCTGTGCTTAATTTGTTCTCTGTCTGATTTGCCTCCTTGAGTTCTTTTGCACCTTCTTGCCATTTTTCCATGTGGCGATAACTGTTGTTTGGAAACATAAATAAAAGGTCTGGAAAGATTAATTAAACTGTCGTTAAAAAGATTTAAGAGCTACATAAATCCCAAGCTGTAAACACGCCGTTGTGTGCACATGCCTTTCCTTTAAAAGGGTTAGGACAATGCTAATGTGCAGTGTGAAAAATTAAATTGAATTCAGCTTCCTATTATGCTTTGAGGTTAGCTATCTTACCCACTGTTTCATTATGAGAGAGCTGCTTCTTCCTGATAAGGACCACTTCTACCCTGGAAAAACAGGGTACAAGGTGAGAGCACAAGCCAGTCCATGGCAAACCATAAACACGCAAGGGCCATGTGGAGACACCAATTCACACAGCCAGCATGTCTGTGGAAGGTGGGAGGAAACCAGAGCACCCAGCAAAACCCTTGCAATCAACGGGAGCATGCAAACTCCACACAGAAAGTGCTGTAGTTCAAACCCAGTACCACACCTTCATGCCTCCCTCAGGTTATTCCCTTGGTCACAAAAGCCTTTACACATAGGCACATTGATGCAATTATTTATACATTATGCTTTCATATATTATTATAAGAATGGTGTCCCTACTAATGCTACTACTGCAAGTACAATTTAGCAATTTGGCAGCAGTTAGTATGCTACAGGAACATGTGATACGCTGGTGTAGTTCAACAATTCTGTAGATCAAAGGAACTAAACACTGTCAGTCTAGAACAGACCGAGACGACACCAAGGACTTGCTAGCTTGTGTTATGGCATTCGCTCCTGTCAGGTCTGTCTGGGACACAAACGATTCAAGCCTTAATGCTTTTGAAAGTCTTGTACAGCAATGGCAATGCAAAAACAAGAACCATATTTCACTAAGCGAAAATAATTACACCACTGGCAGACATTGTTTTTATGGGTTTAGGAAAAATAGAAAGAGACTCCATGACCTTGCAAATGCCATGAAAGGAGTAAAGAACAGTTGCTATTTTTGTTTTAATAAATAAATGACTATGGAGACTAAAATCTTGTAAAATATGTGTGATTTCTCTGCTGTGCTAATACACAGCTTTCACCTCTGTATTGTGGTTTAAAACACTAATTACACCTGAGCCTGTGATGTTGCTATGGAGATCTCAGACTACAAGATTGCAAAGTGTGCATTATGGATAACTGAGAATGTATTTTATTTATTCAGCATATCTACTTTTTAATGAAGGAGAATTCAGATGAAAAAAAGTCAAATTGCCCAGATCCTGCTTTACTTTAAGCACACCTTGGCAGAAGTCCTGACAGCCTGGTCATAGAGAAGTGTTGAAAGGCCCTGAGGTGTGAAACAGTAATAGCGGGCCCATCAAAATTCCTTCCCCACACATGCGCTTCCCTGAGCATATGACACAAAGAAGAGTGACTGTCAAGGAGTGCAGTACCCCAAGCCAGGCCTCGGCTCCGGCCCAGTCGTGTCACGAGACTCACGTCATGCACATGAAAACCCATCACTGAAGTTTCACCGAGGAAAATCCCAGAGACGGCGAGGGAGAGACTGGCCTGTGTGCTCTTCCTCTCTCTCATGGCCCAGGGCCAGGGTGGGAGGGAAGAGGGAATGAGAGCACTTGGTTTCCCAGCTCCTAAAAAAAACTTTTTCCTAAAACTAGACTGTTTTGGCTGAGAGAGGTTAGCGCTCTCTATAAACATGTCTCAAACATGCTGAGCTGAAGCTGAGAGCTGGATGTCCCTGTGGTACAAACCTCATGCTGGCTAGTTCAAGGAAGAACATGTGCTTTTCCTGAAAAAGCAGGACTGAAACTTCCTGGCAGGGGCTGCGTTTCAAAACCTGCTGAAGAATAACAACAACTGCTGAAACTGTTCTATGTTCTGAAAAGCCCAATATAAGTATAATTATTGTTTTATTCCTAAAAAGATTAAAACATTTTTTAAAAGTGGAGTCGGCATTCTGATTTATATTCCTCTTTTTAGTGATGGGCAGACGTCCAATCCAAAGTAAGGCCCTGGCTCACCTGGACACTCCCCAGGATGAAATGGCTCTGGATAACGGATTGGAATTCCTTAAGTAGTTTTGAGGTCATGTGAAAAACTCCATTCCATGTGAAAATTGTCAGACCTAAGAAATCTCACCAGATGCACAAGTACAAACTTGAAATCGGACTTGGGGGTCTGATCATTTTAGCATTAGAAGATACAACCAATTTGAAGAGGTAGATCTGGATGAGTGCAGTACAAGCAAGCACATTTCTGCGTGTTACAAATTCCAAAGAAGTAAACTATTTCTTGTCATGTTAGCCATCTACACTTCTCTATACAGTTGGGCGCAGGACTCCTGTGTGACGTGTCTTAATGTTTAGGAGACAGAACACTAATTGCACACCACAAAGGCTCAGAAGGCTGAACATGCTCCTACAGCAAATTCCAGGACTGAGAAATCTCTCATTCTCTGCCCCATAGTGAATTACTTAATTACAGATGGTGCATCAATGGGATCCAACAGGGGATGTTTACCATGGAGTTGTGACACTGAAATAACAGAGTAGCTGTGTAGTTAACTGGTTTGTTTTCAACATTATGCATTTAGTGTTTACAAAGTGCACCAGATGTTTTTGTTTTTTGCATGTGGTTAACAATTGGCACTTGAGATATATATAGAATTTCTAGATCTCTGTGTATTAGATGTTCTTTCACAGACGCACACATCGGGTACACATTTACACACACTGGCTCCTGCACACACACACACCCCCCCACACATTCCCAGATCTCTAATATTGTACAATACCCTTGAGCGTGTCTGAGACAGAAAGACTGACTCCTGTATGTTCTTCACTCCCCAGTAACGTACCCGCCAGCCTCTTTCCTCTTTTAGAACCTGAGCTGTGTTGCTAGGCGACAGGACTCTAGAGGAAGGTGTCTCTCTCTTTAGCCTCCAGAGACATATGGCCACCCTGGCCGACCAAAATAGCAGGCCTCTCTGCAGGAACACAGCGCTCCACGAATCAGTGAAACAAAAGGAAGCACAAACCATTGGTCAGCCAATTTTTATAGTCTTTTATTCGTGATTGGGTGAGTGTTGGGTGTAATTACAATTAATTGTGCCAGTCTGTAACACTAGAGTAGTGGGGTGCCAACATCAGGAGCTTTACTCTCAATACAAGGTGAAGAGCCATGCTTTAGAAATCAATGGTCTGCTTTGCACACACTAAAACTAGAGCGCTGGGCGTGAATTCTCATCATGGAGTATTACATTCCTCTGGATCTGCTCTGCACATAACCTCCTGTTAGCTGCTGCTCCTTTAAAGGATTAGGAAGCCCTTTGTAGTTTGTTACCAACGCTGACTTCGCTGGGAAAGTGAAGCACCGTGGGCCTGGCATGGGGAGCAGCAGGTCACAGTCAGGAGCTTTATAAAAAGCTGAAATATTTTTTGGTCGCACTGAAACACTTTTAGACTCAGTTTATTTTTAGACCAATCAAGGCAGGATATGTCATTTTGTCCTGAGTGACACCACGCCTGTTTGACCTCTGTGCTCTCCACATGGCTCCTTGCTTGCCGCCCGTGCCTGCAGAGAGAAAAAACTCCTTTTTCCCCTGCCTTGCTGCTCTCCAGCGATATCTCTGTCGCTCTCTGTCACTTCCACACCCTCGTCTGTCCTCGCTGACCTCCTGAAACACCTCAGCAGGATTTTTTGGGGTTTCCTTTTCTGGGCACTCGCAGACAGAGCAGGGCTGCCCTCTTTCTCCACCGCGCTCCTTCGCAAAAGCCACGCGGCTGGCTCTGCTATCGTTCAGCTCGGACATATCTGCCCTGTCTCGGTGCAAAAGGACAATGATACGTAACAGTGTGGTGAGAAGTTCAGACAGATTTCAAAGCCCAGAACTGGCAGAGCTGGTTTAGTAACACTTTTCAAGCCCACAGCGGTGCTTGGGATCATTGAGACTAGTCATTGTGCTCGGTGGCCACATCTGCACTCCTTTAACACCGATTCCTTTGCTTGGCAGCAGGTAGTACAGAGCCGTCCCACGCCTCTGCTGTACCCCAGTGAACTGTACTTCAGCACACATCACTAGTTTTATCCAAAGCGACTTACATTTGCACCCATTTTACAGCTAGGTATAACTGGGGTGAATTACTTCATTCAGGAGCACAAGAGCAGAGTCCCACCTGGGATTCAAACCAACAACCTTACCATTACGAGAGCAGAGCTATAGATACTGCTGCCCAGTGATCTCTCACTAGTCACGGGCAGTCTAGTTTCCAACTGTTTATCCACAAATGCCTAACAGTTCTTGTCCAAACATGTGTGATGTGGGCTGCGTGCAGTGTTTTCCTGACTCCGGCGGCCCTGTAACCTAACACGCTCCCCCAGGCACACCCACAAGCCTGGTGCAGACAGCTCCTGACAAAACCGACAACAAGGAGGAGATGGTGCCCTGCCCGCGGCTTCCCACAGGGGGCAACCTGACCACTGTTCTCCCCTCCATCACGGCCTGTGTAAACTACACGTGTCCTCTGTCCTCCCCAAACCACACAAACCAAAATAGGAGCGCAAGCTTTATGATTGGCATTGTCATGGAGCTAAAATCAAAAGTCCTCGAAAAAAGAAGGGCTGATGTCTAAACTGGGAATGTTGGGGGCACTCACTATTCCTGACCCAGGACCCAGGGCCAGGCTGGGTGCGCTGCTCTGCCACAGACAGGCAGACACCAGCCAGAGCTGCCACCCAGCCTGGGCAGCAGGCCGGCTCGGCTGTCCCCGCACACTTGTTAACACTAGCAGCTGGGCAGGGCTGCAGGGCTGCAGGCCGCTCTGGCAGCTGCTGCCAGAAGGTGGCACATGGTCCCCCGTGGGCCCCCACTCCAGCTGACACTGGGCGCCATCCGACTGGGCTTTTGACCTCTAGTGGAGTCTAAAGCTGGTCAGCAGGCCCTGGGCTGGACCCTTAGAACGTCAGAAAGGTTACAATCAAGAAGATTGTAGCAGCCCATTGAGCTTTGGTGTTTAAGGCACATGAGAAGAGGCAGGTGGTCTGCAGTGGCCCACACACTCTCCTGAGCGATGGTCCTGTGGGCTAGCCCAGCAGAAGAACTAAATCAGCAAGCTGAAATGGTCCCTTTAACATAACACACCCACAGACCTGCTAGCTTTGAGAAGTGACAGGTAATAGGGACGCAATATCTCATTAATCCAAAGTGCAGCGTTTATGGGTGGCAATGGGATTTGGCAGCAGCACTGACGTCACGGTGGGCCAGGTGACGCTGTGGCCTGCGTCCCATCTGCCATGGGACAGGTGCAGAGCCGTGCGAGCTCCTGTCCTCTCCTTCCTCACCCTTCAGGATAGCCTGTGCCTTCTGGCCACAGATGGGAAATCCACCTAATCCTGCTGAGCATGCATCCAGATTAAACAGGGGTTAAAAAAAATTTGCATGAACCCCTTTTGCTGTGACAACACCAATTACATATGAGGCACCCTAATGTCTTCACTGAGCACAGCACAAACCCCTCAAGCCAGCTCCCGAGCAACCCAGGAGCACCGAGGGGAGGGTGTGAACTCTATTGCCTCTCTTCAGCCTGAGAGCTGGACTTCAGTCCCAACCCCCTCACATGCAGGAGCCTCGAATAAAGAGGAGCTTAGTCAGTCATACCCTTGATTAAGTGGGTGATTAAGCATATTAAAGCACATTCCGGGGAAAGCTGCCACACGATTCCGCAGCCTTTCAGTTAAAAATCCAGGATTTGAAACCATACTGGGCCTAATAAAGAAACTTTTTAGCCAAGTCTGGACTTGTCTTTGACTGGCTTTTCTATTTTCCCAATAAGCAGAACAATGCAGTTGTGAAGCACAACTCTGAAATCGCGTCTGTCAGTGTGCCAGTTTACATTTCTGTCATCCAATTCCATTTATACATTTTTTTGGACCTTGTTATATTAAGAAAATGCTTTTTTATTGAAGAAGAAAATCCCCAATTCCCACTGACACAGCAGTTCCAGTGGAAACTGTGTGAGTAGCAGCGCTGGTATTCTAGTATTTTGCTTCTGGCTTTCTCTCTGTCCCATCTGCCAGCGGGGCAGAGGATGGTGGGGGTGTGTCAGAGTCTTTGCATTCTGGTGAGTGTGGGGAGTGTCAGTGCACCCTTGATTCAAGGCCATGAGGCTGCAATACCCCCCAGTCACCAGGGTTGACTTGCGCCAATAACTCAGACAGGCATGGTCCTGGCACACGCCCTGCTTTGATCTGTAGGGCAGTGGTTCAGTGGTCAGGATTCCGGACTCGTAACTAACACTGGGATCTGTGGGTTCAAATCCCAGGTGAGACCCTGCTGTTGCTAATGGGGTGGAGAGGGGGGGCGTGTCTCAGCTTTTGCATTCTGGTGAGGCAGGGTGGGGAAACATGCAGTGGTCCCTGTCTGGGCTGGGGAAGTTGCAGCTGAGCCATTCCTCTTCAAGACTCTCCGCTATCTGATGAGACAATGGGATCTGAGCAGGCAGCAGTGTAGGCTCTGGACTGGTAACTGGAAGGTAGTGGGTTTGTGCCCTGGAGAGAAGCACTTTGCCAGAACTGCTCCAGTAAAGTCCCCAGCAGTATAAATGGGTGCAAATGGAAGTGGCTTGGGGATAAAAGCATCAGCCGAATAAATGAGTAAGAAAAAGATCAGGCCAGGTTCACGAAGCTGCGATGTGAACAGTGTGCACTCCTCCTCGTTGGAGAGATCCCATGAGTCATCTGTGAACATTTGTCAGTCTTTAAACAGCGATGGCTGCCGGGTGTCTCTGTCCTGAGCAGCGAAGCTCCGGCGCTCGCAGGCAGAGAGAAGCACAGGCTGTGCAGACAGTGAGTGTTTATTACTTCATTTAAATGGACTTAGGAGGATAATAATGCTTCAGATCCCCAGAGGGCCGTTCTCCACACATCTGTGTTAGCTTTCCTCGCTTCACCCGCTCTGCTGAGAAAGGAGGCCCCCTGCTTAGTCCATGTGAGAGCCGTGCCCCTGGGGCATCAGCCCCTTCCTTCTCCCAGACCCTAGACCTTCGCAGATCATTTCCTCCTGTATTAATAACCCTCCTGCGACCGACACCCTGTGCAGCATCATGTTCTAATTACAGAGATTCGCCTCCTGTTTCCAGTGTAGATTTCACTGCCTAATAAGCTCAGCAGAATTAGCGAGCGCTCTGGGCCAATTAGCCTCACAAGCACAGTCCCGCACACATCCGTCTCCCCAGCGTCCTGCCCGGGAGAGTGCCGGGATCACAGCCCCTCTGTCAGGGATGAAAGCAAGTCTCTTCGAGAGATGAGGACACATCACGCAGAATGGAAAGAGAAGGTCTTCCAGAGAGCAGATAGTTGGTGTGTGAGCCTGTGTGTGCACATCTGTATGTCTATTGCTGGCAGTCTAGGAGAGAGTCACTCACCTTACTCCCAGTAAATTTGGGAGTTTGATGTGGAGACCTCTTTTCGTACTCATCCACAATCCCCCATCCACACGCCCCATGACAAACTGGAGCACTGAATTATTTAGGCCCAGGCCACACTGCTCCACTTGCCCCATGACTGCGTATTGCATCTCCCTGTCATGGAGCTTGACTGCAGGCTGTACAGTACTGCTTGAGCTTTTGTGAGCTTATTGCTCAGCATGCTGGATCTGGAAGTCAGAATTCCATTTGCATTGAAAATGCAAAGGGTTGTTTGCTGTGTGGGATAAAAAAAAACAGTATTCAAACAAACCAAGCATGCTATTTCTGTACCTCAACCTAGCTTTCTCGCTCATTTATTTTTTTTAAAAATGATGGTGTATTTTTACGGTTCATCTAAAAGATTCTTTTCTCTCATCACAGAGCAAGTGCACCAATATACAGGGCACTGGAAGTACACCATAACCTCCAGTCCCCCATCCTTTACTATCTGGAGGGACCTGAAATCCATAATGGGTGGACACAGTCTGTTCTCCTAAAATGATTGTGTTGACTCATTTGGCAGATCTGTTGCATGATGGGTATTTTTCGACGCTTGCTCTGCCCTTAGCTCCTAGGAGAGTTGGGCTGGTCCTGCACAGTCAGGTTCCACAGGCTCTAGTCTTGGACAGAGAAGACAATGAGGGGACCTGTAGTGTATTCAGAATCCTCAAAGACATTGACAGAGCCAACCCAGTGGGCTTCTTCAGTATCAACAGTGAGACCTCAACCAGAGGACACAAGTGGGGACTACAGCAACGTACATTTAAAACTGAAGACTTCTTTACACAAATTGTTGCGGGGGACTGGAACAGCAGCCCAGGTATGCTGTTGATGCTGAAAATCAGGCTTCTTTCAAGAAATCACTGGACGGGATTCTTAAATGAATTGGCTACTAGCAACCACATGAGCATTTACACTTCACCACACTTTCCTGTGTTTTTACCATAACAGGCCCTTTTATGAGAGTGTATTCTAGGAGTCCAAAAAACAGGCACCTCGCTATTGTACAGGTTTAACAACGCAAGGGCTTTCTGCCTGTTGTTGTCAAGTGGAGACAAATATAGAGCCCTCCAGTCTTCTCTTGACATGGAAAAACACTCAGAGGCTGAGTAGAGGGAGCAGAACAAAGCCAGGCAGCCTTGGAGAATTTGAACAGCTGCTGGGAGGCTCGTCAGAAAGAGCTGAGCTTTCGATTGCGCCTCACAGTCCACACATCCCTTCTCTGACTCTTGCAGTGGCTGGATGAGCGGGCACACAGGCTCGCCCTGCACACTCTCGAAGGATTCAAACCCCTGAGCGAGCCAGGGCGTAGGGTTGCCACTTATGACAAATAAAATACACCCGAACATTTGGCACATTCTTTCACCATTCAGCCGTCTTACAGGTACTCTGCTCTCACAAGATACTCTCATAGGATCATGAGAAAGGTTATAAACCAGAGAAGGCCATTGGGCCCATGAATCCTTTCTGGTAGCTAGTAGCTACTTGACCCACTTTCTTGAAACATGCCAGGCTTCAACAAACAGGCTGGGACTCCCTTTGGGCAGAGAATGGCTTCCTGTTCTCAGTTTCAAATCTACGTAGTTTCGGCATGTGGCCACTGGTTTGTGTTTCCCTGTTTATTGTATGTGCGATGGACTGATGTCCCATCCAGGGTGTATCCTGCCTCGTGCCTGTTGCTTGCTGGGATAGGCTCCAGCTCTCCTGCAGCCCAGCTTATTACATGGGACTTGAACACCTGCAACAGCACAAGATAGAAGACATCCACCACAGCCTCCCAAAAACACGCACAGCACCAGCAGGGCCTGATGCCTGCTCATTCTCGCTTGCCTTATTCTGGTGCTCAGGGCTACTGAATATAAAGGCAAGGATATCCCGGATGTATCAAGATTTCTTGCCCAGTGTCAGCCGTTTAAGCGTGCCACTTGGAGAATCCTGGCAGACATGGTCAGAGCTGAACCAGCTTCACAGGCACACAGGGGCCCAAACCTTCCTCCTCCTGTAGAGTGTTCACACTCCTGTAGAATACTCTACAGAAAGGTATGCAAAGGATTAATCCTGGAGGGTTTATGTTCTTTTTGTGCCTGTGAGGGCACTACAGCCAGTTCTACCAGTTCTCTGCATTCACGCATCTTGCTGTTTGGCACAGTTCATAGTTACATTGTCAAGCAATGTCTTTCCAGTCGCAGTGCCGAGCAGATCTTTCCCGGCAGGTCTGTGGGACGTGTGACTGGTGAAGCTCTTCTATTTTTACTCTGCCCTGGTGTCCTTGGCCTACCTGAGGCAGTGGGGCAGTGGGGCAGCAGCATTTGTTCCCTTCTCTGTCTCTTGAGACAGCTGCCTTTTGCGTCACGGAGAGAGACAAACCCAGCTGCGGTTTTGGATTAATAGGGAAATATCTCTGCATTTCGGAGCCCGGCTCAGCCTGCAGGCCTTCTGCTGTGTTCCAGCAGCAAGCGTTACCCCTGATGTCCAAGGGAAGAGAAACAACAGCGATCAAAAAGGCCACAGATGCAGAAGGGCCATTTGATCCATCGTCTGCATCTGGGTATATTATTCTGTGAACCTGTTGTTGTCTCTGGAGTGGGTTCAACTGAGAAAAATCCCTCCTCCTCCAGGGATGAAAGCTCACTTGAAACCAGTCCTGGAAAGGGACAATTTTAAGAGTAGCCAGTCAACACGTACCTGCTTGACTTTGGGATAGGACTGAAGGCCTAGTCTAACACTCTGCCACACCGTTGCTCGGAATAAGCTCATAAACACAAAAAAGCCTACAAATGAGAGGAGGCCATTCAGTTAGCATTTATAGCAAGTGATCTGAGGATCTCACCCAGCTGTGTCATGAAAGAAGCTCATGTATAAGCCTCAATGACATGACTGAGCAGATTATTCCAGGGTTTTCCTCAAGTCTGAGGGCTTGGAGAAGGCAGTTATTTATTATTGTGGCTTAAAAAGGACCCTGCAGCTTGATTCTCTGTTTCTCAAGGAAGGATTGTGCTAGCTTATCCTGCAGGCCTTGGTGACACTGGTTGATTATTCTCATTTTATTCATTTCATGAGTTAGTATGGAAAGTTCTTGACTTTGTCTGAGACAACAAACACTGGGGATAACCGGGATAGGTTCAGGATAATAAAAATTTAACCGCAGCACTCTTCTATCAAATTACACCCCTTCATTCAGCCTTCAGAATCTTCAGGCCCGACCAGAATGAACACCCTCTCATTCCCTCCTGCTGGTCTGAATTCAAAGTGCCTGGGCTGTGGCTGACCACTGAACACAGGGCCGGGAAGTGTTTGTTTTTTGTTTCACTGTATTGTATTGTTTCACCGTTTTTGTCTTTTGTAGTTACACACACACACACAAAAGAAGAGGTTTCTGTACTGTCACTCTGAAACATGATGCTGTCCAGAAATAAACTATTTACCTAGCAACAAAAAAGCACCTAGCAACTGTGCCTCCCCCACACTGTCTCCAAGACACTGGTTGCCTTTTAAGACCATGCCTTTGTTACAAAAAATATTAAAAGGAAACGAATCAAAATAATAAGTAACTTAGCATCTCTAATGAGTAGGTTAATTAATTGCTGACATTTTAGCACTGACGCCCAAAAACAATGCCAGCAGCTCGTGGCAACATACTGTAGTTCAGATGCCAGATCACCTTTGACCCAGAAGGGCTTTTGTGCCTCCTCTGTCAATCTTCTGACTCCTGCCCACTTAAAAAAAAAACCTAGACTGTCTTATTAGCACCAAACTGCTGCAATATTGTTTTCACAAAGTCTTGGCTTAGACAACACACAACAGTCAGATTTCTAAACACCTGACATTTTATACATTTCAGAAAAATGTACTGTGACAAAAAGCGGATCAGTCAGAACATTTTGTCAAACGTCGGTAAGCCATTCGTCCCTCTGCACTCTGGCCAGTTTCCACACAGTCTCCCCGCCCTGCAGTAAAGCTGTAAACAGGGTTTCATTTCAGAGAGGAAAAACTTCTAAAATATCCCAGAGTAACAGGCTCCTGCTGAATGTCTCAGGGCTCTGGCAGAGGATTCTCCAGAGATCTTAGAAACAGCTTTGCGACCACATCAGCTACTCCAGCACATATATACTGTAACTCTCTTTTAGTTTTGTTTTCAGACCCCCAGGGTCCACTTTTGGATTTATAGTATACGTAATGGGGGAGACATCAGAATGGCCTGTGGCCCACTTTTGGCTCCCGGCAGTCTCCTTCCGAGTCAGAGGAGGGGGGCTTGTGGGTTCAGTTTCGGAAATGCCAGCTGCCTGCAGGTCAGGGGTCAGGAGGCAGGGGCCACCACTGTAACACGCCTGTGCATGCAAGACTCACTCCAAGAGACACCTGGTTTGCACTTCCACAGAGCATCCCTCATTCACCATCCCTCAGAATGCAGAAAGGATGCGGGATCATGGAGCTTTAAAGGTGTGGAAGACTGCTGCTGCTTCAGTAGTGCTACGGAAACCTCTCTAGCAGCAGTGAATACAGCTGCACACTACCTTTAATTAAATTTACCAAGTTACACCACAATACTGGGATGTAGGGATTTTTGGTTTCTGGAAACGGAGCTGAAGCACGTGTGAAATCCCCTTACTTTTTTATTTTTCGCATTCAAACCCAATGGAGGTTCTTAACAGAAGACTTCATTAGGTGCAGGACTGACAAACCCCTGCTGTGCAATGCGTTTCTTCTGAAACACCTGTGCTTCCAGGGCATGAGCTGAACTAGACCCAGGACAAGGTCAATGCGTATCTCCATGTGACAGATCACCTAGCTGCTTACCTGTCAGCGCGGACTAACAGGCTCTGAATCAGCACCCTTGGGCCAGGAGGACAGACAGCCTCCTTGTGGAATGCCTGGTGTCTCCGTAGCAACAAGCTTTCACATCACAGGCCTATTGTAAACAGAGTACATCCTTTCGCCATTCTGGGCCCATCTGGGCCCTGCACACAGCTTGTTCGCATTTTATCAACAGTTCACAACCAAAAACACCATTTTTTGGAGGGGGATAATTAAAAAGAGGTAAGAGAATCAGGAAGTAGGTATTACTTGAGGACAACAATAAACCCGAAGTTCCAAGCGGCTGAATTACAAACACAGAACTTGATGGAGGTTTTGCATCAGGTGTGAGCAGGAGTCCTCTGGGAAACTCAAATCTAAATTGAGGAAATGAGTGACCAGTGTGTGGGTCAGTATTCAGCTTAACCTGAAAGTTCCCATGGTTATGATGCAGTAGAGCAGTGAGTACATTTTAGGGATAATATAAAGCACTACTTCTTGAACTAGACAATTCCATTAAAATTAAAAATGACATGCAGGAGAGTACGATGTCCCACTGAGTGCATGTAGTCATGTTCACAAACCCTCTACTGCGTTACTGTTTGAAAAAAGTACTTTGTATGTGCGAGAAAGGAGACTGCAGGAGATTATTTATTTATGGTGAGAAGCTTTATGAAAAAGTATTATTAGATTCCTCTTTTTGAAAAAAAAAAGACATAGCACACCGGAAAACAACTTGTGTACTAAACCATTTCACCTCCTTCAAGCTCAGTCCTTCAAAACCATGAGCACCCTTGTGAAGCATGGCACAAACTGCAGTGACCACAGAAACCATGGCATCAACAAGGCGAGACAGAGGAAACGTGCACGCATATTTACAGTGTTCAGTAGAAAGATGGAAATAAACTATCGATGAGGAGAGGAAAAAAAAACAAAGAATGAAGCCGCAGTTTCTGTTATGCTACAGTACGCAAGAGCGAACACTTGTCCTCCCAAGACTGTAGCACACAAGGCACGACCGCAGTCCTGTCAAGAGCCCTGCCAGACCTGGAGATACAGGCTGGGAACAGCAGCTCCTTCTAGAAAAGCCACAGCCAAGGAGTGGGGGGACCTGTGACAAATCGACAAATTAATACATCAGTTTCTCTTTGGATCCTGTACTCCGGTCATTTTCATACTCTCTGTCCTATCTGGCCTTCATACACACAGTTGTGACAAGAGCTGCGATACTTTTTTACAAAATAAGCCACTGCCGCACCCCGTCTCCATTCTAGACCTGCAAGATTTTCGTTCAGGCGTTTGAAAGTTTTTTTTCTCTGGCCTGCTGTTCATCCTCAGGCTGGGAAACATGCCTAAAACATGGGAACATGCTGGGAAACATGTCTCTCCCCAGACTAGGCTCAACCTGAAAATTCCACTTTTTAATTTGATGGCATTTTGTTCTGGTGAATCTTTTGACATTACAGAGCAGTATACCCACAGAGCGGATCCGGATAAAAATGCTATTATTTGCCAGAAAACTCAGAAAGAATAAAGATTAAAATAACTTGTAACCATAATAACTTATGGTTAGCATGGCTGCCTCACAGCACTGAGGCCCAGGGCTCAGATCTGCATGGAGCTTGTATGTTCTCTCCATGTTTGCATGGGTTTCCTCCCACAGTCCAAAGACAGGCTGGCAGGTTAATTGCCTTCTGGGAGAACTGGCCTAGCTGTGAGTGTTATTGTGTCAGCCCTGCGATGGACTAGTGGCCTGTCCAGGGTGTACCCCACCTTGAGCCTGCCGCTTGCCAAGATGAGCTCCAGCTCCCTCACGACCCTGAAATGGAAGAAGCAGTCAGAACATTTCTGGATGGAAAACTTGTAAGAGTGATATCTGGGGAGTGCAGTATACTGGTGTCCAAAGTGCAGTATTCTAAGTGCATATACACTTATACTGTATATTAATCCAGTAGTATGCCATCACTCGCTGTTGTTCAGTACAACCCATTCATAAAGAAAGGTGACATAACCAAAACATCAACAGTAATGGTATCCTTTTGACAAGGCCAAGAAAAGACACAAACTTACAATTACTTCCCCCTTTTGTGCTCATGTGGTCTGTCAGAACAAGTCTTGACAGCGAGGCTTTTCCTTCATTGGAAATCCCCTTCTCAGAAGTGTCAGGTTCCTCGAGAAAGAATGACTTCACTGGGCCTCGACTCTGCCCACTGTTACCATGGCACCTGGCCACCACAACAGAGGGCTGAATCAGAGGATTGCACAGGGCGGCTCTGGTGCGCGATACCCCAGAATAAACACCACGACTGCCTCCCACAGCAACCTCGTTATTCATCAGTGAGCTCACTGGGAGGAGGAAAGCCCCTCCAGATCTGTTAGAGATCAGAAAAATTGACGTGTTGCTAGCAAATATTGACAGGTCTTTTGATTTCCATACCATAGTGTACTTACTGCTAGGAAAAGAAAAAACATGTAGAAGAGCACTGTTTTAGAAGAACTTGACATGAGATTAATTTATGAAACAAGTCTGTGCAGTTTAGCCCACAGCAACCACAAAAAGGTCTGTGTACAACATCCCAAATTTGGCTGCGTGTTTTGTGCAGGGGCTTTTTTTGAGAATCATAAAAACAACTGATTAATTCGAACAATTACTCCCTGCAAGGTCCGCTCCTGATTAAGAGATGAACTATCAGCACCCTGGGACTCCAGCCACCCCGTCTTCTCACTCAGCACAGCGAGCAGAAAAGCTGGTGCCCAGGTGTCCCTGCTCTCACAGCCTAAAGCACCTCTCCCACCTGAACACTACGAACCCCCCAGGACTGTTCTCGGGCCAAGGAGTATACACTCACAGTCCCAATCCCAGCCAACCCAACTCTTAACTCCAAACCCAACTCTCCTTTCACCATCAACCCTCATCCTGATCCCAATTCCAAATCTCTCCTTCAAGTGCAGGTTCTTGAAGCAGACCAACTTCAAAAGAGCCCTAAGGGAGTGTCAGGTGTTCCCCCTCTCCCCACTCACTCACTGCCTAGGATCTTTCAGGCTCTTCCTTGGCTCGGCTCCACCCTCTTCCCCCATAATACACTACTGTTTACCACAGTGTGGAAAATAACAGGAGCACTGGCACGCCGCTCTTCCACAGCCCGTGTGCAACGCAAACCAGGGAGCACGACTCAGCTGCTGTTTTTCAGGTGAAGACTGGAGGGGAGAGTCTCTCAGAACAGAAGCACTGTGCTGCTCTGTTCACACGTCTGCTGTTCCAGCTGGACCGTGGCTCAATCCTGACTCACAAGCATTTCCCATTATCTCGTCATTCTCCTCGCTGGGACTTGGGCATCAGTCACGCGTTCGGCTCTGTAGTAATTTTCTTCCTTCTCTCCTACAGCACCCACTGGCACAGATGGTAGAAACGCTCCCAGATTGCAGAAAGTCCAGAGGGCCTGGCCATATGTCCACGTCCGTAAATCCCAGTAAACCTTCCGCCTGCCAAGAGCTTCCACTGAGCAGCAAATCTCCAGGGGAGCTGCTGCCCCTGACTGCACTAAATCCTTAGCGTCTCTGTGCTCCTCAAGGTAACCGGCAGACATGCTCTTGCTATATTGCAGCACTAATGAGATTCACCTAATCCTGCTCAGCCCTTTATGTGTGCATTTTCAGTTTCGCAAACTCCCCAGTCAACAGGAAACAGGCTCTATTCCACAGGCATTTTCAGAACACGTGCATCAGCATTTTGGCGTTTTCTGCGTTGGTACACTCTGCATCCCTGTTCTTCAGCCTGGGTTGGAAGAATTGCTCCTGGACGTTGTCTAATTTTACGTTGTTGTCTGGCATACGATACTGCTCACTGACATGAGCAACGTAAAAGCCTGACAAAAGAAATCTGGTTGGGGAACATTCTTTATAATCTTAAAGGCAAACAAAACTTGATAATGATCATGTTTTCTTCTTTTTAAAAACACTCATCATTGTTCTTAATTCAGCAAAGCAGATTAGTAGCAGAAAACAGTTTTGCTCCCTGGAGTCTGGTTTACGGATTTTCATGGATCCTACCCAAAGGGGAAAGCTGGAGAAAGGCAGTGGCCTCTTGCGTGTCCCCCTCTCCTATAGGTGCCAGGGAGCTGGGTGGCAGATGGGAAGGCCGAGGTGGCAGACTCCTGTGTCAGAGAGACAGTAAAACCAGGTGGACTGTTCTTGGGACATTATGCTGTGTTTGGAGGAGGTACAGTGTTCTATACAAGACTGCACGTGGCCGGCTGCATCAAACATACCTTTAGACAATGTGAAATGCCTCTGAGCAGCCCTCCAGTGCTAAAAGGCAGCTATTGGGATCCAGCCCTTAGAGGCTGATGCTAAAGTAAGCTGACACCCGCTTCATAACGCCCATTTATCTTCAAGAGCTGCTAAGACTCCACAAGAGACTCCCTTTTCACAGCCAGCTGTACAGATGAGTAACAGCAGCTCTCTGCCTGCGTTCCGAGTCAGGCTCAGGAATAACAGGTTATTCTACATTTCACTGGTTTAAATCCTACTGCTTAAAAAAATCTTGACTAACCTTTTCGTGATTGAAACCAGAAGGAATGCTTTCTTCATTAAGAACTTTGAAATGAGGAAATCACTTAGCGAGTGCTCCCTTGTCTGTTTTTTTTCAGCAGTGTAGTGAAACAGATTTTGTAATGTCACAGTGTTACCAGGAAGAGATTGCACTTCCATGAAGTCATGGAAACTATAGTAAGACGACAGTTTGATTTCAATATATACACAGAAACAGAACTGAGGCGAAGGTCAGAAATTGCACATTTTCACAATGATGTCACAACAATGGAAAAGCAGCACGTGGTTCCTGCAGGCTGGGTGGCTTGGGGGGGGGGGGGGGGGGGGGAGGAGAGTCATTAGTCTCACCC
This sequence comes from Atractosteus spatula, assembly GCF_055471065.1. Lineage (NCBI taxonomy): Eukaryota > Metazoa > Chordata > Actinopteri > Semionotiformes > Lepisosteidae > Atractosteus > Atractosteus spatula. The sequence goes on along the minus strand of NC_142712.1, from coordinate 42,169,433 downwards.
TAAAATAGACCAATTTGAGACATGGAGTTGCAGAACCCACATGAAAGAGATTAAAACTCTCACTTGTGACAAGAGTAAGCTTGGCAGCAGCCTAATCACATTTCTGTTACCATGACGCTTAACCAGAATATTACAGCAACTGAAAATAGGTGAACCAAGCAACACAAAAAATACTTATTCCAGAAAATGCAGCACAGGAAGAGGTACATTTACTAAGGCCAACTGTATAAGCAAGTTGCAAAAACCACCTTCCAAATTTCCACTTAAGTGCTTACGACAAAGGTAGCACAGAGGAACCAATATTTAATTTCCCTATTTTGTGGAAAAGGGAACTAGCTGTTTTATGCAGCCAGACCCTTGCTTTCGAAAAGGACACTTTATCAAAGCAGGCTAAGGAAAACAAATACTTTGTTAAAAAGCCTTTGCATATTCCAGGGAAATAAGGTACAATGTTATCAGTATAAGAAGGCCTCTCCCAAGTACAATGGCCATTCGTATTATTCCAAGGGCAGTTTGAAGCTCCAAGTGCACTATCAGATTGTCAGACTGACACTTTTCTTCACCCTGCTGGCAAAGCAGTATTTCAACATGCTGTGATGACATCACTGCAGTCTAGGACGCAGAGCAAGGACAGTGAGGAAGGGCACTCCAGAGATCCTGGTGTTTTCAGTCTAGAATAACACCACCAGCAGCACTTTTCCAGGATTAGCATCACACTTTGAAATGGAACCCCATGTGTTTATCTCAACGTGAGACACTTCTGCTCAACCACCGGAAATAAGCATGCCACCAGAAAGGTTTCCATTAATAGCGATTTATTTTTTTTCTTCAAAAAGAAAGAAAACTAATACAAGCCTCCCTTTTCTGCTTTTACAGTCCTGTCCGCCACACAACGCGCCAAAGTCAGCTCAACACTCTGCTCATACCCACACTTACGGTTTACATGCTATTTAAACAGTAGCCAACCTTTTAAAACACTCGGCAAATGGAGGAAACAATAAAACACAGCACGCATTATTTTCTTTTTTTTCCCTGCTAAACCTGTACGCTCTTGTGTAACAAAATTGTATTCAAGTCTATAAAATCGAGAGGTAAAAAAATCCTATAAGCTGACAATTGAAAACAAACACAGAACTGACCGGAGGTGCAGTGTCTACATTTTACAAGAGTGAACCCAAAGGCACTGGCTGACAACTCCCCGAGCTCAAGGGATACAAGCTGCCAGGAAGGCAAGTTTCCTGGTAAACGGAGATTCTTGGAAGTATTGGAGTATTAAAACGGTGAGGTGTAGTAGTGGACATACAGTTTATAATGCCTCTCAGTACGTTTGGAACTTCATGACAGACGAAGGCAGAGAGAAGAGTGCTGGTTCAAAAGATGAATGCAGCCACCGACAAGTTCTGATGTTTTTTACCTAACACAAGTGACATGTGAATCTCATGTTAGATGTCGAGGTATCAAAACAACCTAACCCAGATCAGGACTCTAGTGCAGTTTTTTTTCTACAGTTTTATAGCTATTGTTGACAGCCAGGCCACCAAAATTTAATCTGAGCCAGTAACAGAAGAGGAAAAAAAAAACAGGACAGCTTGTAAAATTACCCATTTCTAAAAGCAATCTGGTGGGGGTTCTCTGTCACATTTAACTATGTCAATTTCTTTTCCATCTGTAATTAGAAATCCGTGCATGGTGTTGCATAATTACACATCACTAACCAGTAATCAAGTTTTACAGAGTTCCACAGTTGAAAGTACTGCACGGTAACAATTCTGTTCCAATTATTTTCGAGTGCCTCTGAGGAACAACTATTCCATTTCAATCAAGGAGAAAATCTAGCAAGAATTACATTTTAAAAGCATCCTGGTTTCATGAGGTCGTAAAAGACTCCGCGTTTCCAGAGCTCTTCAGTGAAACCTTTCTGTCATTCTATGCCTAGAGGTCTGTGAGTATTGTGAAGGCAAGAGAGGCATTTTTAAGACTAATTTGGTAATTCAGCACCATTGATTTTAAATTACAGAGTTTTTCCAAATCAATTGACACAGAAATATGTAGGAGAAACAAAATTGACAATGCAATGTTTTTTTTTAGCTTTACAATGATCTACCATTTTTTATTGCATACCGATAATCTAGAATCATCAGCTGTGCCTTTATGTCTCGATGTGTCTTAGCAGTGACCCCTGACCCCACAAGGGTGAGAACGAGGGAGAGCAGACAGGCTCCTCTGGCTCCCCCGCACGATCTGCTGTCACTGGCCTTCTCAGAGCATGCACTGCTCGAAGGATCAGCGCCCATCCGAGGAGAGGCGAGTCCCTCACAGCCCAGAGAGCCTCGATCGAACAACTGTACTGGACAATTGCGACCCAATTCTGGGCGAATCACAGCAGGTTAGTCACATAAGCCAGGCTGGAACCTGCAACGGCCAGGGAAAAGAGCCCAGCCTGTGACTGGCATGACACCGAACCCCAAGGGAAACGCACATCTAGACTGAAATCGGTAGGTATACACTTAACCTGCTAGAATGACATTAAGAAAGTTTGCCATATAAAAAGGGAAATTCACATATGTAGGCATTTATTTCAAGTTATAGAACAAGTTATCTAGAAAAACAATGATTTAAGATTTTCCCAATAGCCTCCCTCATAAAAGAACGTCGCTTTTAAGAAACAGCCGATAACTACCTCCGCAAATAATAATCCCTTGATTCTGTCTGAGAGGCAGACGTCCCTCTCTTAAAAACAGTACAATACCGCCAGTAATGTTTTCAATTTCAGCTCCAATAAAAGGAAAAAAAAATAGGTCACCATGATCCACAGTCGTACAATATTTGTCTCACAATAATCCTCCATGCAGTTTCAAAGTAAAGGAATTCTTAAAACACAGCCTTCAAATACTCAAAAACACCAGGTGGAAAAAACTCTGGCAAGCTAAAATGAAACACTACGTCACAGTGATCCATACTCACAGGAACTGTAATAATTTCTCATAGCATAAAAAAAAACTAGCAAAACGTTTCACCGTGTGGAAACTGGAGCCCAAGGGCTGTGAATGATTCCAATGGCTGTGACTGCCAGGTTACTTCCAATTCGTTACCCCTTCCCGGTTTTCCGAACACTCCCCGGCCTCCACACTCCCATTCCTCAACCTCACTCTGCTCAGGGATCACGACTGGTCAAGGAAGCGAGCCAGCCTGACCGGTGTGAGAAACATGGTCAACGCTCTTTAAAACAGGAGCCAAGGCCACCAGTGAGCAGTGCTAGTGACCGGTATACTGACCTCCGGCTGGCCAGCCCTGTCCGTGCCCCCGCAGGAACCCTCGGACCGCGGGAGGGGGCTGTAAACAAGCCCCTCCTCCTCGTTGTGAGGCGAACTCGGTTCTCTTCTGCCAACGTGCACATGGGTTACTCCATCACCTTGGAGCGGTTTTAGACGATGCATTATTTGGTTTTCTGTAGCTCACACACACACATCAGGCCCTGGCCTGAGGTCATGATGTACCCACTGGTCAGACTGTGCCGATACTGACCTGACATGCAGATATAAAGGAAGAAATATTTAGGCATTGCAGTGGCATCTACGAAATGTCCATAATGAAAATATCCTGCTTTGTGACGGCAAATCTACTGTGTGCTGTGCTACATGTGCGTGCTCATGAAGCTTTTCTCATCTAGAGCAGTCTAAACTAAAAAAACTTTCTTCATTGCACACGAATGAGCAGAGGACTTCATTCAATATTTAGAAAAAAAAGTTACATCACCCAGGATGTTCAGAATACCTGCGCTATTTACAACAACCTAGCCTTCTGCAGCCCTTTACACTAAAACCAAAATTATAAAGCAGCCCTTTTTAGTTCTGTTGACACAGAGATATGAACCTTTAAAAGACTGTGATCCTATCTACGTCTGTACGTGCACACTAATAAAAAATGTGACTTAGTGTGAAACTGTATAAAAGGGAGTAGAAGACTAGACTAGACTAGAGCACCTTTCCTTCAATATTATACTGCAGGCAGAAAAGTAAAAAATTAAAATATTAAAAGAAACGTGCTTAAAAACCTTTTCAAAAAGCAATTAAAAAATGGCTGATGTAAAATGGTTTGGTATAAAATTTCTAGAATATTAGCTTGCTCACTGAACCACATGGCTAAACTCATTTAAAAAATAGTGCATTGACTCCTTTATGTTGTTGTTTTTTTTAACTACATTTATGCTACGCAATCAGTCCACACATAATTCTGACTGTGAAATCCTAAGAGACGAGTTTGGGGAGCACGGTACGTAGAGGTATACTCCCACCGGAGTCCCCCATCATGTTGGCCCTCAGTTTGCTGTTGGCCACCCCGATTGCAGGAGGCAGCTTGGAAATAATGCCAGGGAAAGAGGTGCTGGGTTCGGCAATCCGCTTGGGAGCTAAAGTCTTCTCCCCGCTGATGGGTTTGGGCAAGCGTTTGTAAAGCCAGGGATGTCTCATGGCCTGGGATGGCGTCATGCGGCTGGAAGGGTCCCAGTCCAGGCACTTCTTCAGGAAGTCGATGAAAGTGGGGTCGTCGCAGCCCTTGAGGGCCGTCACCCACTCTTTACTCCCCGGGGGGCCCCTCATCTTGCCCCGGCGGGAGCGGCTGCCGTTGAGCACCACAGTGCCGTTGCTGTGGGTGGTGACGGTGCAGTAGCGCGGGTGGCCCTTGGAGTTGATGAAGTTCTTGGCCCGCTTAGCCTGCTCCAGCAGCTTCTGGGGAGGCATACCAAGGAGCTCCATCATGCAAGCCAGCTGGTCGGCCTCATCCTCCCCGGGAAACAGAGGGTAGCCTGTCAGGAGCTCAGCCAGGATGCAGCCGAAGCTCCACATGTCTATGGGCATCCCATAGCGGGAACCCAGGATGACCTCCGGGGCCCGGTAGAAGCGGGACTGGATGTAAGTATAAACCCGCTGGTGCTCAAAGCAGCTGGACCCAAAGTCAATGACCTTGATGCCACTGCGCCCTTGCTGTTTAAGGAGGATGTTCTCGGGCTTGAGGTCGCAGTGGATGATCTTGTTGCGGTGCAAGGCCTCCAAGCACTGCAGGATCGAATGGGCGAACTTGCGTACCAGAGGAAGGCTAAAGCCTTGGAACTTGTTCCTCTTGATCAGCTCATAGAGGTTCATGCTCAGCAGCTCGAAGGTCATGCAGATGTGGTTGCGGAAGGTGAAGTTCTCCAGCATGTGGACCACGTTCATGCTGCCCGTCTTGTCCTGCTTCTTCAGGTGCTCCAGGATTCGGATCTCCTCGGCGGCCTGCCGGTGGAAGCGCTTCTCGTTCCTCACCATCTTCAGGGCCAGGTGCTGGTGCAGCTTGTGGTCATAGACTTTGGCCACTTGCCCAAAGCTGCCCTTGCCGATGACCTTGAGGAACTCATAGCGGTAGGCCAGGTGGTCGTGCGGCACGTGGATGTACCCGCCCTGGTCGTCATCGAAGCCCCCGTTGTTGGAGCCCCCTGCCACTGCGGCTCTCTTCTTGGCGTTTGGTCCCACAAAGTAGATCTCAGGGTAGTTGTAGATCTCTTGCTGCTCCAGGGCGGTGAGCTGCTGCCGGTGCTGCTTCAGAGCCTGCTCTGGGGACAGGGGCCCAGGCTTGGAGGACCTGGTCAAGCTGTCCCCAGACTTGGCAGAGCTGGTGCTGTCAACGCTCCTCTCTTTGGACAGAGCCGGCAAAGGCTTGCTGGAGGCGTGGGTGCCATTGTGCTGCACCACACTGTTGGGCTTCCTGTTGTACGAGTCCTCGTACAGCTGCTTCACCTTCACCTGACCTCCCCGGCTCCCGATCACATGATGGTCCTTCGCCGTAGTCTTGCTTCCGCCCTGCAAGCAAGAAAAAAAGCAGAACTGAATTATCTACACATAAGATTAAATAAGATGTGCAAAACAAAAAATAAACATCACTGAAGCAAAACATCCAAGACAACCTTTTCATAGATACTGTCAAATAAGTAGAATGAGTTAAAACAATCACTCTGCATAGTTCTGTGCTCTTGGAAAACACCCCTAGACAAAGGACAGACCAGGTGTTTAGCGCTGATTGACAATAGTGGCATTCACAATGTAGATATATGAACCCAAATGTCAAGTACAGGTCAGAACTAGGAACAAAATGGAAATGATAAAATCCTAACAACAAGCACATTATAGTCCCGCACACTCCTTATTGTCACAATATTCTTCTATTTGGTAAAAGATACGGTATGCAGGCTTTTACAGTGTGGGGAAAACACATGCCACCCTCCTGGTATACAGAAAGAACTCAACATCTTGACTAACAAGTTTGTTTAGCTAAAGAAATCCCTGAAGCTAGAGAACAGATTACAGCACCTACTTCATATCTAAAGGTATAGTATGTGTGGCCATACTACACTTTTAAAGAACTACACATACTGTTCTTTAAATGACCATTTTAAGCAAGAGACAGCACAGTTCCAAGCTTCTGATTGATTATCTTTTTAATTACTAAACCTCCAGCATTTAAATATATAGACAGAAATATAATGGAAGTATTTCAATATTAAAATGGCAATTTTTACATATGACAGCGAGTGTTCAAAATAACATCGAAAGGTTTACGGGGCCCCTACAGCCACCTGGTCAAGGGACACAGAAAAGAACATTAGAATTACAGACTACGATTACTGGATGAGCCTCTGGGGAATCCTTACACCGACACCCTAAACAACGAAACAGCATTAATAATGCAAGTGTCAAACAGATAGGTATACTAAAAGATCAAGCCGCAGAAGAATCCATCAGGATAACCTCTGGAGAGTGTACTTATTTAGGTGTGGTGGAGTGGTTAGGGCTCTGGAGTCCAGACTGGGGGGGCGGGGGGGGTCTTGAGTTCAAATTCCAGGTGGGACTTTGCTATTGTACTTCACTCACTTTGCTCTGCTGCAGTTAATACCCTACTGAGTAAACGGGCATCCTTTCAATTTACCATCAGAAACTTTTCAAATTACTTTGCCGTTAAAATAAATTATTTAAAACGCACACTACCGAAGCCCCTCTTTACAATCCCTCTTTATCTGTAAAGCCGAGGCACAACTAGGGCAGCCACAACACATCAATAGCAAGCCCGTGAGCACAGAAGGGTGGGCAACGGAGCTCTTGGCACACAGCAGTTCAGCAGGACTGCCAGCTTCTATAAGCACCATAAAAACAGCAGTAGGAAAAAAAGCGCAGAACAAAGAGAGGCTCAAAGAAAAAAAACTGTTGTGCTTCTTCCGTCAGCTGGAAGAAGGAGAGGAAGGTAAGGGCCAACCACACCACACAGAGCCAACCTGCCAGTCCAGCAGAGGAGCCAGGGCAGCGCAGCTGGCATCACGCTTCTCGTTTTGCATAACAGAAGGAATCTCGAATACCCAGCAGCACGGATCGCAGGGTTATCCTGTCGTTTACCTCCAGTGTACCCTGACCTTCTCCAGTGACGTGGCACAAATGGCTGGTGGCTTGTCTTGCGCAATGCAGGCGGCAGGAGCGAAACCTCCTGTTCCCAGACTTTGCCTCCATCCACTGACACCGATTAACACCAAGGAGATGGGCTCGAAGACTTTGCTTTGCAACAGAAGAACTCGCCCTCGTCTTGTAACTAAAAGATACTGCAAGATTCGAGTTCCACTTGCATTCTGAATTTTTTTCAGACCACAAGAAATCATTGAAACCAAACAGCCAGCAAGTGGTGGTCACTGTACAGAAGGGGTTCCCATAACAAAAGCTCAGATTTAACGAAAAGTTATTTTTGTCCATGCTTTACAAACTTTGCACTAAGTTCAAGGCTTCTGTTTATTTTAAGAAAGTCATGTTGCAACAGCATCTAAATAAGAGATATACAGTACACGAGACACGGGAAATTTTTTTGCAAGAGATCCATTATCCCCTTTAGAAGAAGGAAATCAGAGCCATCTCCACTCTTGACACAAAGATCTACATTATTTTTAACTTCATCTTGGGAAGAGCATTCTTCCTTTCTTGTGCACCCAAGGCTCTAAACGTGATAAGAAAAATAAGAAGTGAGCATCTTGAGGCCGTCTCGCACCCGAGCAGAGCCAAGCCCTGGCGCTCGGCTACGTTCACCCTGCTCGAGGTGCGACCCACGCCACGGGCACGAACGTGGCACAGGCGTACAGAAGCGAGGCTCGGCTTCGTACAGGTGGAGAACGGACGCCGGAAAAAAAACAGACCACCACATATATGAAGGAACCACTCAACAAGGCACACCCGCCACACTGGAGATGGCATTTTCCAACGGCTTGGAAAAGTCCAAACATCAACCCTACCTCCAGATTAGCAACACTTAACATCAGCCATGATTTTCGAGCTCGTAAGTAAAAAAGTGTTTCTACAAAAGCTAATAGATAATGCAGAACCCTGAAAAGATGATCCAATAACTTCTCTAGTTTCTGTATTTGTGAACCCTGTACTCTTCTCAAAATCAACCCTTTTCAGATATTCCAGTGCTTGCGTACTCTAAAGCCACACTCCAACTCCGAGTCTTCCATGACTCGAACCCGATAGCCCTCAGCCCTCAGCCCTCCTCGGCCCCGAGGCAGTTGCACTAGCCTGTGAGGCCTGCGTCTGGGGTACAGCTCGGCCTGGCCAAGCAGCCAGCAGTCTGCAAGGGCTCTGCTTGGGCGCGCTGGTCTGAACATGCCAAGAACCCGCTCGGATAGTGACAGGAGGGAGAGCTGGAGGAGGGGGTTAGGGGAAGGTGGCAGAGATGAACCACAGTCCCCTCTAAAAGAAATCGGCCTCTTCCCTCAGGACACTCAAATAGCTGCTGATTAGTGAAGCGCACCATAAATAGAACCAAACATGCAGAGTAATGGAAGATAAGTCCTGGAATACCTTGGAGATTAGGCAGATAAATCAGCTGTCTGGATCCAGACATCAGCAAGGCCTATTATTTGCCGGCCTCGGATGAAAGAGTCCGTTTCATGGATGAAATATACATGAACTATACAGGATTAACATATAAATGAAAAAAAAAATCACACTGCATCTGGAAACCCTTGTGAAAGGGAACTTGTATTCTACATAGGAACAAGTAATAGGTTTATTCCATGCTGGAAAAAAGAAGAAAGAAAACATCGTTTCAGTCGTGGAGCCTTCTTCAGGTGTGAAGCTACCCACCTGAATGTATTCTACATGCCTGTCCTAGGAAAGGCAAATACAAGGCTTTGGCTAAAAACAAAACATACATTCACATATTCCACTGGAGGGTCCAGAGCCTGTGTACAGTAAATATGGAGTCACACTGCAGATTATGCTAACAATTTTTCATTTGGACCATTTCAAACAGAATTAACATTTGCCAAGTGGTTGGCAGAGCTGAGTCCTGGTACTATCAATTCAGCCAGGATCCATGAACAAAAGTCACTCTCTTACCTAACAACATTCTCTCTTACCTAACAACATTGGTTGGTTCTAATTAACTTGATAACCGGAATCGTTCACAGAGAAAATAATGAAGGAAACAGGCTTTTTGGGGGAACAACTTCCCAATGAAATTATCAATCCACTCTTATAAAATGGTTTTGTTCCACTCTCATAAAAACAGTGTCTGCCTACACTGCAGGCACATCATCTGTGATTTCCTGTCAGGCCATCAGATTAACAAGTTCATCCAAATGCTGCATGTGCATCAGCTGGGAACACACACACCCCGAAACTGTTTAAGGGATGTGGGAGTCTGGAACAAACTGCCTAACTGCATTCTTGAAGCTGATATCCAAGGATCACTTGACAGGAACCAGGGTCAATTGCCTACTAACAACAAAACTACCTAGTTAGGTTACAAACAAAAGGAAACCTCAGACAGTTCCTATTTTCAAAACATATTGCGCATATGCATAATGTCATAATTCCCCTCAATCTGCTGAGAGCACGCTCTTAGTTAACAAACAAAAGGTCTTTGTAACCCAACAACAGGCACTTCAGTCCGAGAGTGCTATTAAGTATAGTATTGGGTAAATCTTTCAGATGCATTTTGAGATGAAATGCAGCATATTCCGCAGCTCATTGCTAAACTGGATAATGAGCTGTTTTTGCAGCAAAGAGCAAATCACTTTGGTCAATTACTAGTGATAGAAATTGTATAGGTGCTCAGGAGAAGTGCTTCACGGGTATCATCGGAAACTGAAATTGCCGTACTTAACCCTCCCACACAACTCACTCACTGGGCACATCAGTGATCACCACAGGTCTGGAGACAGGATCATTTCAGATCAGACGGGAAGGCAACTCACTCTTGGTGCCCAGTCCCTAGCCATCTTATCACACGCCTTTAACTATTCCAAAACAAAGTGAATTAAAGACAAATACAGAAAGATCGCTATATACAGTATGTGATAAGACGATATCAGGCAAAACCACCAGCTCCATATAAAATTAAGCACAGAGCCATATTAAATGTGGCTTACCTCATTACAGAAAGACACTTTCGTGCTTTTGCTTAGACAACATTCTAATCCTTTACATGTTAAATCCTGTTTTAGCTTTTTAACTCCCAATGCAGACTGCAGTTTTATAGTGTTTTAAGCAACTCCCCATGCAGATAAATGCCAACAAGACATACCAAGAAGTGTTGCTTTGATGAGGAAAAAAAAAACAAATTAAAAACCGAGACCTTTCAAGGTCCCTAACAGGACAAGAACGCAGAGGATCTGCCAGGTCGCTGGAGTCCAGTTACTGGGAAGAAGAGGCGTGCTCTTTCCTGGTTTGAAGAGTCACAACCCTGCAGCTTTTAAAGCCCAGACAAGATCCACCTCCAAAACACTTTTATATCTTCATGCCTGAATTACAAACCAGCTTAAGCCTAGTCTGCCCCCAGAGCTCCGGGGTCCCCTGTTCGCAGGTACTTACAGTGTGTTTGGGCAGGGGGGGCAGGGCAGAGGGGCTGTGGGGGCGCGCGTCAGCGTCTTCGGTTCCCACCTCTTCTGTCCTCATGTACGAATCATACAGGCCGTCTGCGTGCCGGGCTGCAGGGGTGAAACACATCCAATAACACACTGTGAACTGTCAGCCACACGCACACGCGGCGCTGTGCCCACCTGTAGGCAAAGGACTGTATTCATAGTCACTCTAATGGAAGACCTCACTGGCTGAGTCTCTAATACTCCTTATAAACTCTGTACCAAACTCACAAACAAGAAACCTGAGCCAAGGGACTAAACCCTTCGGGCCAATAAAGAAAGTAGGAAGGAAACTTTTAAATGTATGTTTTACTTTTATCTACTGCTTGGACTGTTTATTTGAATAACTTTTTCTTGGTCTACATTTTTGTATACAAGTCAACATCTTCACTATGGAGGACTCCTGTTACAGAAATAGCCAAGGCGAGTCTAAGTGTTCCGTCTCCCTGGACATAACAAGGTCTGTGAATTTCCTTGGGGAGACAGTTCAGGTGACTGCCTGTTAGCCTCCTGTTGTGGCTTATGTAATGATCTCTCCCTTCAGTCTCAAAGATCTCAGGAGACTGTCAGCCTCATTCAGGAGGACTGTCGTGAACAACAGAGGATTACGGACACAGACACACACCTATCAAAGCTGAAGAGTCAAAGACAAAACAGGACATTTTACTCCAACTATTTCCCTTGAGATGGAGGAAACTACAATAAAGTTACTTTTCCAAAAAGTGGAAACAGTATTATATTGTAGAAAACACAACTGCTAACGTGGGAGAAATGGGATTGGGAGCCAAGTGAAAGTTAGCTGTACCCAATTTACAATAATGAAGTAAGATGGACTCTATGTGGATGTGGATGTCAGCTTTAACCCCATTGTTTAAGGGGTTAAAGCTAACACCCTGCACATGTAGCCTAGTAAAATAAATCAATCTAACCAACGCGAATATGGCAGTATTTCAGAGATGATCGCTTCATTTAGTCGTGGCTACACACGCTGACAATGCTGCTGACGATGTGAATTTGCACTTGGCAATCTCTCTCTCCTTTCCAACACACAGCACCCCCGGACTGCGGTCGGGGCGGCGGGTTCGTACCTGATCAATAGCGCAGCAGAGCAGGAAGCGAAACGCACTTTCGACCTTGACCCTGTGCAAAGACACGTTTCTAATGCCTGCGACCATCAGTTCAATAGGACGGTCTGGAGATTGCCCTGTTCACATCGACCTGGGGCCATTCAAAGGACGCCTCAGCTACTCGGCAGCGCGTAGTAAAATAAAGGCAACGAGCAGGCATCGCAGCCGCAGCCCGCTTACTGCCGGGATAAGCGTTCTAAGTTCCCTGACGTTTCATAAAAACAATAAAATGTGTTTGTGACGAGGGGGTGCCTACATCATTCCCGAAAGTGCGCACACGGCCGTTACAAATAAAGCCCAGTACACGCCGGGTACAGCAGTAAACACAATGATGTTTCGGGAAAGGGGCGAGCGGTTTGCGACCGGGAAGAGACCCGGGGCAGGGAGAGGGGAGGAGTGACACGGCCGACAGGGGGAACAGCTGTCCGGGGCCCCAGCTGTCAGAAAGACCAAGCCCAGCTGTTCCACAGCTCGGACTCGAGTGGGGAGACAGCTGCGACACGCGATCCCCCGCCGTGTTTTCTGATCAGCGATGAACAACTGCAAAGGGCGGCACGATTTAGAACGACCGGAGCAACATCTCGACTTTTAAGCTTTACTGAAAAAGAAACTTTACGCCAGTTAATGCTACTACAATTCAGTAGGCACCTTTTTATTTGATTATTAATAGAAAACGGGGTGGCAACGACCACAATGTAACTAATGATTAATTTAAAAACGCACTTGATAAAGTGTTTTTTTTTCCCTGTGTAGATAACAGCGATACAATCCATCAAACTTATCTTGATGAAAGAATCAGCGAGCTGTTTTAGTTGGGAGGGGAAATTGGGGGTACAGCTACCTGACCCTGTCACAAACCCAAGCCTTTCCAAAAACCTCGAGGGAGGAGCTGGAAACCCTACACTCCCCGCCGAATTCAACAAGAGGGGGACAGCGGGACGGTCACATTCGCCATTCTTCTTCAAAGGCTGCGTCGCCATGGTTACCTGCCGTGATCGGGCCGTCGGGCTTCCTGCTCAGAATCATCATGACTGCACGCGGGGTGTGAGGTCACCATCCAGGGGCAGGTCCTCCAAGCGCACCACTAATTACACACACAGAGGACGAGATGTCGATCTTCCCAGATTATTTTAAAAATCGATCTATATATATACACACACACTCCAGAGGTTAGGAATGACCTCGATTATTTCGTCTGACTTTTTACAGTTGCTTTCAGAGCGATCAAACCAAAAAACAAAACAAAAAAAATCGAAAACGTCTCCACTGGTTTTTCTCTCCTCTTTATAGATTTAGGGGTGCAATGATCTATTACTTATTGCGTGTTGACAATTGCACGGCATTCACCCATCGAGTCCGCTGTCCTAGAAATAGAGTAAAGGCTCAGGTTTGACCAAGGAAGACAACAGTCCTACATTTTCTAAAGGCGGACAAGTCAACGCTCGGTCTCCTACGGTCTTTTCACGGGTCTGACGGTCTCTTCTCTGTCACCATAAACGCTATAGCGCAGCAGCCAGCCCTGTCGGGGCGAGAATCATGCCTGGACTTCCCACTCCAGAGCGTCGATTCCTATCGCAGTCGCCTCTCCTGGTCGTACCCGTGAACATCCCTCCCTCTGGCGAGGCTGCACTCGATGTGGCGAGGAGTCGAAACCAAAACAAGCTCCAAAAAAACGGGGAAAATATTTTTCACTTTTTCTTCATCGACCTTATTGAGCTATTTTATCTCAGAGCAAGACAGTCCTGCTTAGATGTCACAAACCAGTCTCGGTCAAGCCGCCCGAGTTGTGCAAATATGTAGCTGCCAGATTTCGCCTTTCCATGCAGACCGCATCTTTTTTTAAACAATGCTTAAAAAATGAAAAAAGGACGTTTCACACACAACTGTTCGCCTCTGCCTCGCCCGTACGTCTGCAGTTCCTCGCCCCCTTCTGTTCTCAAAGATCCCAATTCCGAAAGCTGGGGTTTAAAGATTAAAGTTTAAAAAATTAAGATAAAGTTGTTTTACGAGTCCTTCCCTTCAGCTGCCCCGAGGGTTAGTCGTATAAAAACACACGAAAACACGAGCACCGTCCCTGCAGAAACCAGCGCTTTGAAGTCCACAATTCCCCCATAGGACGGGCGGCAAAGCTCCTCAAATATCGCGGTCGGTTTCCGTCTGTCTGAGGTACCATCCCCTCCGAGAAAATCCGATCTGGGTAGGATATTTTCGCGTAATCTTATTTTTCTGCTTCGAGTTCCTAGATGCAGACAGCTCGCCAGCTCCAGGCTTGCTCTTCCGGACAGACGTGCAGCTGATGAAGCGGCAGCAAGCGGGCTCTGTTCTTTGGTGGTTGTTTTTTTTAAGACATCGCTTTTAAATCTTCCGAGCAGCAACCCGTCCCCACCGGCTAGCACTCGTTAATAGAGGAAACCGTGCTTTAAATCCGTCTTCTCATATGCCTCGGTGGATAGAGCCCGTCCCAATTCGGTCGCTGGTCGCTATGAGAGCCCTTTCGGTAGCTCTGCCAAACGTCACCAACACAGCGGGGGCGGGGGGCAGACGGACTATTAAACAGGGCGTGGGAGAGGAAACGGACGCCATTTTGGCTCTCACTTGCTGCGCGTAGTATAGTAATGAAGAACAGTAAACAGAGCCAAAATGGCTGCAGAATCCCCTGCCCTAACACGAGGCCAGACACTCCTGGATTATGCGACATAATCGCATTTTAGATTCTTTCTGCAATATTGGAAGCCATATTGGATGTATTTTATGCGGTTATTTTACTTAAACCATGTGATATTTCCCGAACTGAGGAGTGTAGGCAAAGCGAATTTTCGATTTTAAAAACGTTGTCGACAATTACTCGGTTTGACACCTGTTGGAGAGCCGAACAATCCTCAATATGACCTCATTTACAGTGCAATTTCGATCACCCATCGTAAAAAAACATATTGCTTTTGTGGAACTTGTTGAAAGAAGGATAACGAGGTTAACTCCTGGTTTTAGAAAAAATGTCTGACACAAGCAGATTAAAGAGACTTAATCTCTTTAGTCTTGATCAGAAGAGATTAGGAGGGGACCAGGAAATACCTGCTCGGGGAAATTTAAAACTATAGGTTGTATGGGTCTGTTGACTGCTCGTTGAAGGGATTGTAACGATTGTAGGACTTTGCGGTGTTTGCGGGCTCTTCTTCTTGTGTTTGAAGAGTGAAGGTCGGCAGATCTCGGAAATGATGGATTGGCTCTCGGGCGAGTGACAGTTTGGCAGTGGAAGAGACTGGGATGAAATCTAATTTATTCATCAACATCAACATCTTAAGAAATTTCTTGCACGGTCTCATCCTCCAACCAAATCAAAAACTACCCTTAAACGCTCCTGTTAGGTTTATGTTGATATAAGTGCATCAGTTCTCAGATTTTCACGTGGCATGAAAGCGTCTAATTAGCGCACAACAACTTAATTCCACATACCATTCATCTTCAAACATTAAATAAAAGTCCCGCAGTATGAAATTTCGCAGGCTGGACATCAGGTCATCTCAGAAAACTGGCATTTCATATTGCCGAATGGTGATGCACAAATTTTCGGATTTGATGGATGGCCTTAAATCGTGAATTAGATTAATTTCCTTTTACCATTAAAATGTGTGACACAAATATAAACGTAATAGTTTTAATTAAATATAACAATGTATATACAAATAAAAAAAAGTCATTCAATAAATCACACAACTACTTGTACACGATGGGACGAGGAATAATTTATTTGATTTTGCGTTCCACACTCGGACGGATTCAACTGTTACACAAAGATGGCAGCCTCCTGGGGCTTGTGAGAAAGCGTTTACTGTAATGAGTTTATTAATAAATCACCGCACGGAGCTTTGCAGTTCATTGCTAGCAGCCGTGAATTCACTTTGATCTTGCGTTTGCTGCTCCTCGTAATAAGCCAGGATCCAGCTATATATTCGAGTGTTTTTATTTATTTTTATCGTCAATTTAAAACATGTTTGCTAAGGCTTTCCGAGTAAAATCCAACACTGTAATCAAGGGATCTGACAGGTGATGTTTCTTTTCTTAATTACCCCTTTTAAAAATGCACTTTACACAACAAGTAGATATCTTAATTTAAGATATATTTTAAATATTTTAAATAAATAGATATGCAGTGCTTGTTTACTTTTCATATTTGTTACATCGGTTTAACGTCAGACTTTTTTCTAATTGCATCTTCCTTGCAATATACAGTACCTTTGTTTTCTCTCGGTCCAAGTACACATGTATTTACTTTTTTATGATTATTGAAATACTAATGTCTTCATTAGCATCCATGTGTGGTAATTTATCGGTAATGACAAGTGTTTTGTATATAGTTGCTTCATAAAATTACAAGCGGGTTAGCAAATTATGGTAATAGTGTTTTATTTTTGCATTTTAAAGGATCACGTTGTTATTGGTCATCGAATTAGAGTTTTGGAGCCATTCATTATTCCGTTATTGTGTCAGGTCAATCTGACAGGTCATAAAACCACCTAAAACTGAATGTTATGACAACTACAACACATTGAGAGGCCATGGGTGGTACTGTTGTCGAGGTTTACTAAAACGTTCTTGTCGTAAATAGAGATTTGTATATACTCGATTTGTATTATAACATTATGAAATAATGTGTATTTAATCAAAAGAGAAAATTCTCACATTTGTTGGTTGAACATCGAACCAGGAGAAAATTAAAGGCAGACCTGTCCAGCGCCTTCCCAGCTCTGTCTGCTGTGCAGCTGTCTGAACTGGTCCCCAGCAAAGAGGAACTCAACATGGTGAAGATCTATGCACATCGAGGGGACGCCATGACTCTGTATGTCTTGCACAAAAACCCCATATTCTTCGAGCTGGAGAAACAGCTTTACCCTACAGGTAACGCTACTCTTATAGGACCTGACATTCCTCTCCTTTTCTGTGTGTTAAAAATGAGTTGTAAAGCACAGCATTAATAATTTGAGCCATTTCAAGTTTTACAAGCTGGGACCCGTCTGTGCAAGGCCAGTGCCACTGCTCTTCTGGTTTCATAAACACAGTAAGGTCTGCTGCATGCATCTTGTAAGACCTGGATTGGATCCAGCTGCTAAGCACTGGGAGTCTTTGTGCACATTTTTTGTTTTGTATTAAAAGGTGGCAATAATAAACAAAGGGAGCTTAATATCTTTGATTAATCGTCTCATCTCAAAGAATGTGTACAGCACTCCTGTGACTTTTTTCTGTCCCCATTGATCAAACTGTGTCCCTTTAATGCAAACGTGCCATTAGGTTCATATTGCCTACTTGGTATTTAGTAAGAGAAATATATCACTCAAAGGAAAGCGCATGCTTTGAATAACAAGGATATTTTCTTTGCTGTGTTGTTGTTGTTGACTTATAAGCTGCTACAGTTAAGTAATACAAGTGGTACCATTGCCTGACATTCTTAGGGTTAGTGATGATTTACTATGTCTTTACTGTGTTCCAGGCTGGAGCTGGATTGAAAATAGAGTTGCAGGATATGGGCAGGATTTACCCTTGTTTCCACCCCAGTATAAATAACAAGAGGACTGCTCTGCGTTATCAAACAGCCCAATTGTCTAATCTGCAGAAAACGAACATGTCACTCTGGCTGCAAACGTGTTGACCTTTCAGTAGAATGCGCTGATAAATACTGTGGTCACAGGGTGCACCTTGTTAGCCCTTTCACGTGTGGTTGAGAGTCTCCTCTTCCTTGTTTTCAGTGTATACCCTGTGGCACTACCCCGATCTCCTGCCTGCTTTCACTACATGGCCAGCAGTGCTCCAGAAACTGGCAGGCGGAGCAGGTAAGACCCCACCCTATGAAAACACCTGCATTCAGCTTAATGTAAGAGTAATGTAAAACTAAGGCCTGTTCTGTGGGTCTGACTGTCTTCCAGTCTTCTATTATTAATGCAGTAATGAAAGAAAATAATTTCCTAAGCACTTTTTAAAATCTGAATGTTGCACAGTGATATACACAAAAAACAATACCTTAAGTCAAGAAAACAAACCTCCCAGTAAGCTGACTAAGCCAAAAATGAAATGAAATGATCTATTAAGATCTGTAGAAAAAAGATGTATCAATTACATGGTGGATATTTTTAAAAGGAGCAGCCCTGGACCTGGAGAGCAACTTACGTCTTCTGATGTAATCCATCCAATCGTTCAGGTCATAATTAGCAGTTGTTGCTTAATTAGTTAAGATCAATGTGGTGTTTAGCCCATAATTGAAGATGCCTCAAGAAACTGATGGATGCTCTGCAGGTGAATTACATATTTCCCTAGAACATCAGGAAAAGAAACAGGTGGACATTGCTGTATCAGAAGCTGTCTTGCTCTGTGTCTAAAGCACTGCTGTTTTGTAAAATGATTACACCCAATCTGCCATTTGCAATACATCGTTACAGTCTGTCTTGAAGCATTGATGGTAGTGGGCTTTGAATATACAGTATGCTATTGGTTAAACAGTATGGTTTCCTGTAAAATCTAAGATTAGATTATTTCCCATCCCTCTTTATGGTTAAGGCAGTAGGAACAAAACGAAAGGACTTGTTTCTGGTTGTGAATGGGGGAGTAGGCTAAACATAAACATTTAAGTGATGATAATAATAAAGCATCTGTAAAAGTAACTTCTCAAAGTACTTTACTGTAAGAAAAAAATAATTATATGGTCATTAAAATAATGGTCTTGAATGTTCTCAATTAAGTAAAAGCCTTTCTGAAGGTGGTTTTGAGTCTGGCAAGGTAACTCTCATTCCAAAGCCTTGGGGCATAGCAAGAGAAGGCTCTGTCACCCATAGCATGTAGACGAGCTTGGGGGACAAGCAGGAGACCCGAGTCAGTAGATGGAAGGTTGTGAAGTGGGGAGCACACCGAAAACAAGTCGGAAAAGTACCGAGGTACCAAAGTACCAAGCCTTATAAGTGAGCATGAGGATTTTGAAGTTGACACGTAATCTGATAGGAAGCCAGTGCAAGGACTCCAGGACAGGAGTACTGTGAGCTCTTGCATGGTTACGGTTCTGGCGTCTGAATTCTGGACATACTGAAGTTTGTTCAGTTAGATTTAAATACCCCATTGAATAGGGTGTTGCAGTAATCAATCCTAGAGAAGACGAATGTGTTGACCAGCTTTTCATCTACAGTAAAAGACAAAATAGTCCTGCAATGTTTTTGAGATGGAAGAATGATGTTTTTACAATATTTTGCACATGTGGGTCCAACGACATGCTTGGATCAAACATCACTGTGCAAGTTTAAAGTCATAAAGAACAGGGCGAGTTCAAACTTGTTACTGAGAACACAGCAAGCTGGAAAACTCATAGACAGCTGTACGTGTCACATCGGCTCTAGTGTGTGAATATAGCATGCCTCTGAAGGAGGAACTGTAGGCAGGAGCAGAAATCTCTACTGTAACGTATCTGGGTGTCTAAATTCGACACCTCTGCAGGGACAGTAAGGACAGTAGTAGACGCTAACTTTAGCACTCTTACAGAAGGGAAAAAAAAGACTTTCTATATTTAGTTTTGTAAGTAAGAAACCAGAACCTGTTTGGGTTTGACCTCTGGACAGCTGCCTTCAGGGAAAAAAGCTGTTTGTTGTGATTGTGTGGCTGGTAGGTCCCCTGAGGCCGGCTAGTCACTGCCTGTCCGTTGCAAGTGTTGTCCAGATTTGGTTCTTGTGCTCTGATGGACGCTCACACCTGGTCTGGTGGCCTATCCCTGTTCCCGAGGAGTGTGAAGGCCCCTGTGGCAGTCCACACCCCGACTCCTCAGAGGAAACGTCGCTGGGAGCAGTGGGATCCCGACATTTGGTCCCTCTGTCCCGTGCCACATGCGTGGTGCCGGCTTCTTCCACTTCACTGGAAATCTCAGAGACCTGCAGATCAAACGATTTCTAAGGGGGGCATGCTGTTGAGTTTCAGATACTTCACAACATGTATGGTCACTTGCATTGGGCCAACCCTGTTGTGAAAGGCGCTATTTGTGGGCGGAGCGGTGGCTAAGGATCTGCGCCTGTGGCTGGGAGGTTGCTGGTTTGTATCCTACGGCTGGCAGAGGAATCCTAGTCCATTGGGCCCCTGAGCAAGGCCCTTAACCCCAGCTGCTCCAGGGGCGCCGTATTAATGGCTGACCCTGCACTCTGACCCCAAGCTTCTCTCCCTGTCTGTGTGTCTCAGGGAGGGCAAACTGGGGTATGCGAAAAGACAAATTCCTAATGCAAGAAGTAGTATATGGCCAATAAAGTAAACTTATATAAAAATAAATTGAATTGAATACTCCCGGCAGATTCCCGAGCAGGCCCACTCAGCGGGAAGTGTTAAAGGAGACTTGTGTAATAACTTCTATTTGCAGACCAGATTCATATTTCCCTTTTAAGGGAAAATGAAGAAGCTACTGCGGATTTGGGTTTGACTTACACCTACTGTATAACATGTCGACCATGTTTTGCTGCAGATCTGATGCTGCCGGGGGTTGTGGTGCCCCCTTGTGGTCTCCCGGAGGTGCAGCAGGGGGAGCGATGCGCTATCAACCTGGTGAGGAACAGGTAGGCGAGCAAGGCAGCCCTTTCCAAACCGCGTCCTCCCTGCAAATGCAACCCCACCAACTGACTTGCCTGTTGCAGAGCGCCAGTAGCCGTGGGCACGGCCACCATGCCCAGTGCGGAGATGCTGCGGGCGGGGATGAAGGGGAAGGGGGTGGCGGTCCTGCACGCTTACATGGACCAGCTGTGGTGAGTTTCTCCCTGCAGCCGAAGTCAATGAAGCAAGAAACTGGCAGGCTCCCCGGCCTGCGCCTATTCATGCCTGCCAGCGTGGGGCTGTAGTTAGCCTTTTTGCGCTGTCGTTGGATTCTGATTGCTTTTATAAGTTCATCCTCTTCTGCTGTTGTGCTACGTGCTACTTCCGTCTCCCCCTTCCTCTCTTAGGGGTTTTGGCGACAGGTCCGGCCCGCCATCCATCCCCCCACTGGTCCCAGAGCCCCCCGGGAGTGAGGAGGAGGCAGGGGGCCAGGGGGAGGAGGAGGAGGAGGAGGAGGAGGAGGAAGAGGGGGCGCCTTGTGCCAGCAGGGACGAGGACCCGGGTGCGGACACGCCGTGCCGGGCCCTGCAGGACCTGCAGCTCTCCGGGGGCCAGGATGGGGAGGCGGAGGGTGGCACGAGCGAGTGCCCAGAAGACGGGCAGGACGAGGCGGACAGCAGGTCTCCCCAAGGTGACCGGCCCTGGCAAACTGGACCAGTCACACGCCACCGTGTCGCCACTCTGGGCTCTGAGCACGTGTTTAGACCCGTGCCTTTTTTTAACCCCTTTGAAGCAGAAGGGAAACCGCCCTGATTAAGTAAAAGACGTGAGGAGTGGGGAGCCGTGTCGGCCTGCGGGCAGTCCTGTGTGGAGGAGGGAACAGAGTCACACACGCGCAGCAGTACGGCTGGGGGGGGCAGAGAGGTGGGCTGGGGGAGGAGGGAAAGCAGGGCAGCAGGATGGAAACCTGAGAGTTGAATTCCAAGGACAGCGATCTGTAAAGGTATAAAAAGATTAATAAGAGATTATTCTGAGTGCTGGTGGGGGGGTAAAGCAGAGGGATTAACAGTTCCAGATACAGGGATCCTAATCGAGGATATTTCCTAATTCTTCACCTTCATTCATGTGAAACTATGCTTCTTTGTTAGCTGCCCTTCTTGGGAGCTTATCTGTCTTAATTCATTCTTTGCACTCAATGCATTTACTAAATTCAGTCACACGTTTACAGCATCTTGGTATACAACAGCTCATGCTTTCAAGGAAATAAAATATTGCATTCATGTGGAAAACATTTTTTTCCTGTATAAAAATTATTGGGATATACAAGGCCTTTGTAGTGTCTTATATTGCTTCTCTGTAGAGAGCAAGGCATCAAATTCTTCAGATTCCTGGTCGTAACGAGGAATCCGAAGCAGAATGTTCTAGCAGCAGCTGATGTGACACGCTCCAGCGAAAGCTGGTTTGTAAAGCTTGGAAAAGCTGTACAGCTCAGAAAAGGAAACATGTCTGTGCTCATCACTTCTAGCCCATTTCCCTTCTCTGTCTATCCTCTGGCTATCCTACAGAGCAAATGGATGCCTTGATGCTGCAGTGTTTCCTTCACGCTCTGAAAAGCAAAGTGAAGAAGTCCGAGCTCCCCCTGCTGGCCAGCACCTTCCTTCGCAATCACATGTTCTCCTGCTGGTATGTCTGACAGAAATCTCCTATTTCTCTGGCACCACAAAGCTGTTACTGCAGCTCTGTAGTAGAAGACATCAGAAAAAAAAAAACATTACTGAGTGTCTCGCATTCTCCTTTCTAATCTGACCTGACTTCTTTAAAATTGTGGGTCACAATTTGATTCATTTGACAGCAATGTTAGCCACCTTGTACGCCAATCCCAGTAAATTTCAATAGCTAAGAAGGCTGGGCTTGGTCAGAACTGTGTGGAGGACCTCCAGGGAAAACCATCTTGCTACTGTGATATCGGTGGACCAGTAGGTGGCTCTCCTCCCTGTGGAGCTGGATTTTCTGATCAATAGCACAGTATAGTGAGCAGGGACACTGTGATGTGGGAGGTGCCATTGTTCAGATGAAATGTTAAACTGAGGTTTTGACTATTTAGTCATTAAAGCTCCTAGGACTCCTAAGAGTAGGAGTGTGAACCCCAGTATCCTGGCTAAATTCCACTCTGGGCTTGTACAGTCAATAAAAATGGAAGTGGCATACATTTCTGCCATTTAGCAAAGGATTAATTGAAGATTGCAAGAACACCAAGACAAGAAACGCCTGTTCTCCTAATCTGTTTGGGGCTGGATGTTTTCAAACTCTCATCAGGTCCTTTTGCTTTGCAGCCCAGGTGGGAAGCAGCTAGACCTGAAGAAGTCCAGCTACAAAAAGGTGATTGTCTGGTTGTTCCCTGCTGGACAGGTGTTGCTAGTTAGAACCTAAGGAGAGCCTGCATCTGTCTCCAAGCAGTGTGTGTTTGTCTCTCTCCCAGTATCTGGCTGGTTTGTGTGTGTCTCTCCCAGTCTCTGAGCATTGTGTGTGTGTCTCCTGAGTGGCGTGTATTGCATTTGTCTCTGAGTGGTATGTTTGTGTGTGTCTCTCTCTGTCTCTGACTGGTTTGTGTGTGTCTCTCCCAGTCTCTGAGTGGTGTGTGTGTGTGTCTCCTGAGCCGTGTGTATTATATTTGTCTCTGAGTGGTGTGTTTGTGCCTCTTGCAGCTGTCCAGGTTTCTGCAGTGCATGCAGCAGGAGCACGGACTGATCCAGGTGAAAGAGCTCAGTAAAGGTGTTGACAGCATTGTGGATGTGGACTGGTCACACTCGGAGTGAGTTCCACTGTCCCTTGCCTTCCCCCTCTTTTCTCTGATCCATTTTAATAAGACACACCCTTACTTAAACCCCCTCAGTGTTCAGTTTTTTATCTTTTTAGGACAACATCCAATTTAAATATAGTGATGTATTGATCATTTGACCTTTAAGACTGTACAGTTGATATTTAAGGATGTGTTATGTCCGGGATCTGCAGATGCTTTGATGCTAAAAGCCTGTGGAGTGACGTGCTCAGTGATACCCTTCTCTGACATTGCCTCTCGCTGGCTGTGCCCAGGCTGCGCTCTTTCGCTGTGCCCACAGACCATGAAGAAGAGGACTGTCCCCAGGAGAGCTGTGGGGACGCCAGCCCAGCCAGGTCATACCGACCCCCAGAGATCAGCACTCTGTACGGCGTCTCTGCCAGGATGGAGCCTCTCTTCAAAGACACCCAACACAGGTGAGTGTCTCCCGGGCAGAAGTCTCTCTGCTTGGCCATGTTTATTTTTTAGCAGTGTCTTGTTAGTTCTCTTATGGTATCTTCTTCCCCAGACACTGATTTAAATTTTGTGTGTGGCTTTTGTGGGGTGGCTTGGTGGCACAGTGCTTAGCATTGCTGCCTTGCAGCACTGGTGCCCTGGGTTCGATTCCGAACCTAGAGTGCTGTCTGCAGGGAGTTTGAATGGACTCTCTATGTTTCTGTGAGTTTCCCCTGGGTGCTCTGGATTCCTCCCACAGTCCAAAGACATACTGGTAGGTTAATTGGCTTCTGCAAAAACTCACCCTAGTCTGTGGTCTGTGTGATTGGTGTCCTGTCCAGGGTCAACCCTGCCTAGCACCTGTTGTTTCCAGCTCCAGCTCCCCTGTGTCCCTGAATCGGTAGAACAGGTTAAAAACTGGGTGGATGGATGTGGCCCTTTCCGCAGGGTCTAGGGGTGTAGAGAGAGACCCAGGGTTCGTAGTGATGCCTGCCTGTTGTTCCCTTCCTTGCAGAAAGGGGGCTGCGCTGTCCGCGGGGGACGTAAGAGCCATCATCACAGACTACGTGAAGAGAAACGAGCTGGTGGACGAGAACAACAAGAAGTGAGAGACGCTAGCCACTCCTCCCTTCCAGTTGCTGGGAATAACCTACAAAACATTCTGTCCCTTCTGAGTTCTGGAGCAGCGAGAAAAAACATCAACAAAACCACAAGCGTCATTCTGCCCTGAGTCCTCTGCCCTGGTGCTCAAAGACAAAAAGCTCTGTGTTGTGATACAGTTAAAGAGAACCTTTAAATTGAGCAACTAGAAAACATCTCAGCAGAATGTTGATTAATGGAGCTTTCAATTTTATTGTGTCTGTCAAGGTTTTCAAGAGATGAATAATTTCAGCCTGTTCTGTAAGAACGTAAAATGTAGCAGGGGGACACATTAAATTATAGCACATACTAGACAGAGTGGAGGGGGTAAAAGCCTTTAGCTGTTGTTGAAGATTTCACCTGTACAATTCAGGAATGTGTGAAATCAAAAGAGATTTACCTCTGACCAAAAGCAGGTGTTACTCATCGGGCTGAACTGGAGCAGTGGTCGGCAGTTGATTGGTCCTCCTGGAAAGTCAGGTGATGTTGGGTCCCGAGGCACCTCACCTACAGACCCTTCTAATCCATGCAGGAATAACCCACCGGCTCATCTCAGCACAGTGCCCGTGCTGCCTCTTTTCCTAGGCTGACGGCCAGACGGAATTCTTTTTAGATTCAGAGTAAAGAAAAGCTCGCAGTCACGTTGGTCTTTTTGGATTTTTACACCTAACATTTACTTAACTGTTACTTAAAACCTAGGATGTCTGTCCCTCTGTCCCTACCAGAGGTGACATTTAACCAAGTGTAACCTGTCCAGGCAGAACATCAGGATACCTTTGCATGTCTCTCATTAGTAAATTAAGCCCTGTACAGAGTCCTTAAAGTCCAATAGAGTCCTTAAAATTAAGTTAAGGACTCTATTGAGTAGTCTTGGCCTGTTCTCTACACATAAGTGGACTGACTCAAAGCAAAAGTTGCCACTCACAGCAATCAGTACAGGTGTACTTGGGGATGGAGTGATCGGTTTAGGAGTTTCTGGGTGCTGTGATTTTGGAGCAATCAGTTCAGGTGTTTTGGGGGCGCTGTGGTCTTGGAGCTATCAGTTTGGGTTTTTTGTGTGTGCTGTGATCTTTCAGACTGATAGCTGCTAATACCTCTGTTTCCATTTCCTTTAGCTACGTCACAGTAAATCCTACCCTCTGCGACTGCCTGCTGGACAAATCGGAGTACCAGCTGGTTGACAAACTGAAGTGGGATAGCCTTTTTGCCAGGTAGGGTAAAAACAGCCTTTTCCAATCACACTTATTTAAGGACTCTTCTGCCCCTGTTTCAATGTTGTTTTTTTGTTTGCTGAAAATAAAGCCGGTTGGTATTAGAGGACCAGTAGGTGGTGCTCTTCCCTCTGCATCTGAATTTCCTACCCGGTGCCCCAGTATGATGAGGGGGAACACTCTGCTGTAGGGGGGCATCGGCCAAAGGCTGACACGTTAAACTGAAGGCCTGAACCCCTGCCATTAGAGATCCTGTGGCCCTGCTTGTAATAGTAGGGGAGTACCCTGCACTGGTACCCTGGCTAGTCTCCACTCTGAGCTTGTGCAGTCGGGCTGCCCCTCGCCCCTTTAATTCAAACAGTGAAGTCCTTTCTCTCTGCTTCCCCTGCGTCGCCTGCTACCGGCGTGGGGCTGCTGGTGAATGAGAGCCAGAGTGTCTTCCAGGTGGGGGCAGCACTTCAATCGTGGATGAATCGGGTCCCCTTCTCTTTGTCATTTTCAGTGCGTGGGATTATTATTATTCCGAAATAAATGTCCGCTTCCAGAGAGCGACTCTGCATTGTTCTCACCGTCTCGGGCACACTCTGGTTGTGGTCCTCCCGTTTCGAAAGAGTCGCGCATCTGCGTGAGCCACAGTGGCTGCAGTGAGGACATCGCTGCGCGCGTGTGGCTCCTGCGGTGACGGCGCCGCTGTCTGTCCCGCCAGGTGCCTGGAGAGGATGCAGCCGTGCCACCAGCTCCTGTTCCCGGGGCAGCAGCCCATTGTGAAGAAGGGCCACATCGAGCCCATTGACATCACAGTGGCCTCCAGGGGCTCCAATAAGAAGGTACACCTCGGGCCTCTCTCACTACTGGTCATCGCGTTGATTCCTCAGCTGACTCTTTCAAACCAAATACGACTACTAGTAGGGGGCTAATTCAACAGGCTCTGAAGGCGAGAAAGGGTAGCTCGGAGGCAGTCGGAGTCTTTCCGCTGGCAAGCTGTAATCTAGTCGTGCTTCCTTACCCAAAGAGCCGTTTTTGCAAACGGGCACAACCCGGCGTGATACATCTGTCTCCACCCAGCCTTGTTAAAATAGACGTTGTGCCTAAAGGTTGATGTGAACTGGAAATCGCCTGTTGAGCAGCAGCAGCAGCAGCCGAGCATTGCAGTCACATCTGAAAACACGTTCCCCCCATGTGCCCAGACGAGCACTGTCACAGGAAGCATGGGTGCTATTCTTTAGCTGCTGCAACGCACTAAGGAGGAGGTTCTTTGCCTCCCGGTTGAAGACGTCGCATAGCTCGTGTCCTGGCACAGGCTGAGCTGAGGCGCTTCCTGCACGCCTGGCTCTCTCACGCCGCTGCCCTCCCTGCAGGTGACCCTGATCAAGAACCTGGAGGCGTATGGCCTGGACCCCCACGACGTGGCCACCCAGCTGCAGCACTGGGTCCAGGCCAGCTCCGGCATCAATCCGCTTCCGGGCTCAAAGGACAAAGTGCAGGTCCAGATCCAGGGGAACCAGATTGCTCGGGTCGGAAAGCTGCTGTTAGGTGCGTGCCTCGCTTCTGGGAAAGCAATGCGAGCTTCCAGGTCATGTTGATTTGCAGTCTGACCTTCTGTTTCTAGTCTGTTTTGGGCCACTGCTACTTAAATGCCTGTGAACTAATATGCAGAAAATTATAAGGATAATAGACACTGATCTCTCCCTGATACAGATATAGAATATAGAAGGTAGAATTTTCTTCTGAAAAAAATTAAATGACTTGTATGCATGTCATTTCATGGGCATAGATTCATCTTAGTAAGGACTGTGGTGTCATGCAATTCACAGAGGCAGTGCTTTTGAAATAACATCCTGATTTTCATCCTCAGTGCTGATGCCTACTTCCTTTCTTCTCTTGCAGAGGACTACAAGATCCCACGCAAGTTTATCCAGGGGCTTGATAAAGCCCCCAAGCCCAGCAAGAAGAAATGAGAGACAGCGCCGTCTGATCTGACCCACAGCAATAAAGACATGCACAAAGGACACGCTCTGCTGTAGTAAATAAACGTCCCGTTTTACTTTTGCAAATCTAGGCATCGTCATTAATCAACACAGCTGCCATGTATCCAAATATACAAGTGGAGCCCTGGCAGTTTGATCCTGAAAGCAGACCAGTTTGAAGGCAGCTACACCAAAGATTAGTTTGTAGCATAACATATACAGAAATACGCAAGCAGCAGATATGAACTTTCAGTCATCCTGCTCCCATCAGTTGCTTCAGTACAACTCAGACTCACCTGTGTGCTTTTTTCCCAATCCATTCAGTGTTGCTTCATCCTAAGGAGAGTTATGATGTGCTGGAGCCCGACGCAGTACAAGCTGGCACGATAACCCAGTGCATTGCTGGGCCTGAACACACGGAGAGTGTAGGGAATAATCTAGCCACTGCCTCAGGAAGAGGGAGGGGAAACCAGAGAAAACCCAGTGCACACATGGGTTAACATGCAAAGTCCCACAGAAGGCACCCCAGTGTGGATTCAAACCCGCTACCCAAGAGTTGTGAAGCAGCAGTCCTAAGTGCCATAACACCACCTTCTGTGTAATTGTGCTGTGTCTAACAAAAAAAGTTATTCCTAGATCTGTGAGATCGGTATTTTCCATCTCTTTGCAAGAAAAAAGCTGTGCTCGGTTGTTTCACTCACACCAATTGTTCAATGCACTCGCACCGTGCATTGCCTGCGATTCATGATGCGGCCGGTAGAGGGCGACAGAACTCCTTGAGCATTTTTTAAATGGAACCGCCACACGGAAGTAGAAACATGAAAGACTGAGGAGAACCCTGTAAAACAACATGGTGCTGAAGGAAAAAAGAAAACGCCATTATAAAATTATGGCATGTTTTATTTACTTCTTCATTTTTTACAGCTTTACAGATATTTATATACTTTTTTTAAAGTACAGTATTGCCTGTAAGCAATGATTGTTAAACTCCCGACTGCACGTCAAGAAACATGAAATAAAATTCATAAAATAAATTATTCACACATGTATCATCAAGGGGGACCCCGAAAAACACGCTTTCGTCTGCCCTTGTAAAACATCCAGCTCCACCCTGGATTTAATTGGAGTTTTTTTTTTTACAATCTGTATTTTAATTTCTTTCAAATGTACTTCTTATATATACAGTCACACCAGTCAACACAGAGCAAAAGGCACTACCAGCAGTCAACTTCACTGCTCAGTAGAAGCTGAACGGTGAGCATGCAAGCTTGAAACACAGACCGAAGCATCCAGACCCTAAAGCAGCTGATGCTCCCAGGCTCTGGGGCAGAGGCACCCCTTCGCGAGCACGAGCCGGAGCTGGGGGTACAGTGTGCAGAAGTGGACAGCCCGGACTTCTGTGCAGCTAAAATTCTCCAGGGTTGCCTTGAGCCCACGATCCCTCTACCGGTGCAGGTTATTAATCGGGCCAGCCCCACAGACCCATATCCCAGTCTAATATTTACACGGCTGCAGTCTGCGTGGGGTCGCGGAGGCTGGGGTCCGAGCCCCGAGGCGTAGGCAACACAAGCGTGAGGCCCTTGGAAGCCCTTCGTGGGCGGCTTCAGCACGGGAGCTGTGCGGCGAGGAGCAGGGGGGCTCCGCACCTGTCCTGGAAAACCAGTTCAGTGCACAGGACAGTGGAGCAGCTCTGTGTGAGAAAAAACATCTCAAAAGAAGTTAGGACTGTAAATCGGATCTTTGGGCTTGATCACATCAGCTCCTTGAAGCTCCCATCATGCCCTCCAGCGCCCCGCAGAACGACACCTGGCCAGCAGCTGGACAGCTTCAGCTTGCACCCTTTTCACACCACAAAGAAGGTGCACCATTTAAACTACACATTCCATTCTTCTGTTCTGTTTCGTACACAATATATTACAATCCTAAACATTTTCCCCAAAAGTGCTTGTCCTCCTAGACAACCCTTTTCTCTTACTAAAGCTTTACTCTCTGTACATCAGCATGTTATCACTTGGGGTGTCACTCTTGTGATGTGGGATCCAGAGTCTCGTGACCTTTCATGCCCACTTCTCTCCTCGTGACGCCCGGATGATTCCAATGATTCTCGAAGTTGCTGCCTTTGCCTTCTACCCTGTACTTCTTCTCTCTGTTTTCGTGGTGTCTTTACTGGCTGAAGATAAGAGCTCCGGGTTCAATCTGTCTTCTCACTGCTGGGGCATCCTTGCCTCTTAACCAGTGTGATTTGTACCTGGCCAGCAACAATGATTATTCTCAAGGTCACGCATGCACATTATATGTCCACCATGAGATTCAAGCCCTAAGGAAACACTTTCCAGGTGCATTTAGTAATTTTAGTGAAGTGCTTATAATTTAAAACAATAATGTTCTACTTATTAGCAAAGCCACCACAGCTGCAGTTTTCTGAGACTAAACGAATTCACATCTTGAACTGGAGGACTCCGATCAGATTTACAGCCCCATCCTCTCGTCAGAGCGGAGGTTTCCGTTATCCCGCCCACAGGGCACGGACTTCTGGAGAACTAGCATCTGACATTTTTCCACACTTGGAATACAGGATGCAGATCAGCGCATTACTTGTGCAAAGGAGGTGCAGGAGCCGAATGTGTGCGAAATGTGATCTGCCATTCCTACCACCTGCATGGTAGTAGCCTCATAATGTCAAAACCTGGTGGCCATTATGCAGGGGATCTCTCCAATATGAATCTGGTTAACGAAGCCCCTCTATCTAGGAAACCATGTCTCGGATAAGCACTAACAACAACCCCCAAGCAAGCCCTGCTCGTGCTGTAGGTCTGTTATGGAACACAGGTGTAAGGAACACTTCTCTGATCTCACTGTGCATTATTTTTCTCCGTTTTGGTTAAATTCAATACTGTTTCTCTCCCCCCCCACCCCCCTCCCCGCCCATCCTCAGAGGCATGCATTGTAGGCCAGCGCAGTCAGTACAGAACTCATGCTTAAGTAACACTTGCAGTAGCAGCAGTAGCAGCAGCAGTTGCACAAGGTCCGACCCCTGAGTCACACAGTCCTGGGGGGATTCACCCCATAAACTGGCTCAGATCCACCAGGTGGACGCAGTCTAGATTTCTGAACAAAAAAATCACCTTTGACACAATTCCTGACAACTCTGCCAGCAAACCCCAACCCCCCATCTCCATCTCTCCCTCCTGACCTCAGTCCTCCGTCTGTATGGTGTTTTCTGGTCAGAGGGGGCAAGCCGGCAGTGTCCTGAGAGGAACGTTACTGTATGTCCATTTTTTTTCAAGTTATCACTTTCGTCTTCCCCTGTTTGCTCTCCAGTTGTGTCCGGTCTCCTCGGCTCCTAGCCGGGCTTTCCCTGAGCTTCCTGTAAGGCCTGTTTCAGCTTCTGCTTGTACAGCTCGTACTTCTGCCGCACCTGTTTCACCCGGTCGCGCTCCTCCTTCTCCAGGATGGCGAGGAAGTTCTGCAGCTCCGGCACGGAGAAGGCATGCCACTGCGGAGAGGGGGACAGAGAGAGGGTCTCTATGTGCTGCTCCCAGGAGGATTTTAGTCAGAAGTTCAGCATTCTACTGAATGTGAGACAGTTGGACTTAAACAGGTGAAAGACAAGCTAGGCAACGAATGTTTCACCAGTGTTTTTCTACGTTAGAAGCTGTCCTATTCCAGCTCAGAGAAGGCCTCACCTCCACTTCGTTCGTCTCGTTCTCCTTGAGCACGAAGGTTAGCTGGTTGGGGTCAGGGCCTGCCAGCAGCCGCAGGTACAAGGGGTTCTCCGTCACCGGTAGCTTCTGAAAGAGGTCTGCGGGAAACACATACAGACATCAGCCCACAAGCACCGAGCAGTGCCTTCAGAGGGGACGCCCTGCCCAGCTCAGTGCTCACGACACTCCTGCTTCAAGGCTCATATGCAGCCTGTTTCCTCCTGTTCAGAAACCCAGCACTGAGTTTCCCCTGGTCTATTCCAGATTGTCCCAAATCCTCCCCCACCTGGACAGACCACCGAGCAGTGATGCAGCAGGTATTCACAGTACAGGACACCTACAATTCCTGTTCTGGGACTGAGGCAGGGCTTCAAAACCAAGGGCTGACAATAAAAACTTTTCCTTTTTTTATTTTTAAACAGTGGGGATGAACCTGACTGGAGACGGTGAGGTATGAAAAAGAGAGATCAAATTGGACATTCTTCATAAATTGTAGACCTTTGTGTCGAATGTCATGTGTGCAGACTGGAATGACCGAGTCCAGGAAGGCTAAGCGAGGCTGAGTCTCCCCCTACCTTGGCCGTCGCGGTGCGTCTGTCGGTAAAGTGCGAATTTGCGTGGATTGTCGAGGACCATGAACTTCTTCAGCAGGCCCTGGATGACCTCGCTGACCGTGGTGGTGCTGCTGATGTGCAGCTGCTTCACGGCGTCCAGCGGCAGGTAGAACGAGGTCTTCTGGTCAGAGCTGTCTGCCGTCCCGGCCCCGCCGCCCGAGGAGCACACCGTCACGGGCCGCCGCAGCTTCAGGTGCACCTTCACGAAGCCCGTGTACGTCTTGTCCTCGCCCTGCCGACAACAGAGCAGGCCCGTCAGGGCAGGGAGAGGAGTGGGGCTCCCGGCCCCCCAGGGCAGGGGAGGAGAGGGGCTCCCGGCCCCTCAGGGCAGGGGAGGAGTGGGGCTCCCGGCCCGTCAGGGCAGGGAGAGGAGTGGGGCTCCCGGCCCCTCAGGGCAGGGAGAGGAGTTGGGGCTCCCGGCCCCTCAGGGCAGGGAGAGGAGTTGGGGCTCCCGGCCCCTCAGGGCAGGGAGAGGAGTGGGACTCCCGGCCCCTCAGGGCAGGGAGAGGAGTGGGACTCCCGGCCCCTCAGGGCAGGGAGAGGAGTGGGGCTCCTGGCCCATCAGGGCAGGGAGAGGAGTGGGGCTCCTGGCCCCTCAGGGCAGGGAGAGGAGTGGGGCATGTGGCTACCATGCTTTCCAAAGCAGCGCAGACCACAGGTGAAAAATGTATTCATTCATTTTTTACTGTGGTCCAGCATTCTGCATAGGCAGGGGCACGTCTTCCATTTCTTAAACCTGCACTCAATAGTCTGTGATATGTGACAGCTTATCACACTCCTGGATGGGAGAAAGATCAGGCCTACTGTTCTTTCAAAGACGGCAATTGTCCAGTCCAGAGCTCCTCAGCGTCAGCAGCGCAAGGTCATTAGAGCGCTACCAATGCAGAGGACACAACCAGAGTGATGCTCTGCTTCCCATTTCACTTCCTCTATGTGCTGCACAGGAGCAGAAAACTTAGGGCCCATCAGAGAACACAACACACCCCACCCCTCGGAGCCTGGAACAGTGGCAGTTTTATGAAAACCGTGTCCCAGATGCTGTGAGGCTCATTCTGCACTGTTTATGATGGAAAATGGATTACAGCATGAGGGTTGGGAGAGTTACTCTGCAATAAAACACTGAGTTCAGTCAATTAGTCTTTAGGTCTCCATCACACAAAATAGCTCTGCTGCAAGAATTAAAACACAAGAGCTCAGCATGAGTGTCAGCGTGCACACATGCACACTGGAGTCCGTGCGTCTTAGACACACAGCACACAGCGCGTTTGTCCTCCAAATGTATTTAGTTCTCCAGATGGAAATTCCACATGGCTTTGAGCACAAGGCTCATTGATATGGTATCTCTTCACATCAGCTGTGCAGTTCTAACCTTGAGCCCAATCTGTAACACTAAAGCAACACTGATGCTACCATGTTTCTTTCTAAGCTGTGCCGTTACTGCGTATCGACAGCTGGCATTTTACTTAAAAACACCCGTGTTTTTAACATAGTGGAACTCCCCAAATCGCATTCGGACACATTGTAAGAAACGGTCAACCACTGTACTGGGTTTTAGTTTCACATTTATCTAGACGCCTATAGAAGTTCACCTCCTAGTCTATTCAAGATAGTCTGCATAAAGGATTCTGGTAAATTAGCGACGGTGATTATTACATTAATAGATAAGGAAAGCGAAATTTGTCAGTATGAGCATACGTTCCTTACCAGTTTCATTCCAACACATTCGGAAACCTTGGAGTTGTACTCCTCGATCTTGCTTCTGATCTCCTCCTCCGACAGAGCCTTTGGTTTTTCCTCCTCTTCCTTGGAGGCATTCTGAAACCCAGGGAGCAAAAACAGGGTTCGGATTTAATACAAAGCATCAAACTCATGTCGCTCTGTTAACAAGAGTTTTGTAAGTGGCACATGTTGACACAATGACAGACCAACCCCTAAACTTCATCTTCAATTTTCCAATAATCTAAGAAAAAATAAACCCAAAATGAGGACTGTGCTAACTGCTTGGCTCACAGTTTGTGCAGGTTGCTACTGGTTACCTAGACGAACAGGAATCAAATTTGATTAACTATTTAAAGGGATATGTGCTCCGGCCAAACTGAAGAGAATGTGAACACAGGTGCTGGACATCCACTGACCAGCCCAAGGCGGCAATAATCAATAATTCTGGGCTACCTGCATGATGAATATATACTTTATATACTTGAAATATAAATTCAAGTATATTTTCTCATTCACAGCAATGACAGTGTGAGAGTATGAAAACAAGGGCATGGTTTGACTTATTTAGGGCTTTTCAATTTACTAGATAGGAGACATTTAATACACAGCACTGGAACTCTTTTCTTAAAAACAGGGGAGTGAATGGGGTTAAGGAATTGTTGGATACCCAGTGTTTGATATGAATTAACTCGGTTTACTAAAAGCTATGAATGAGCACCAGGAGATAAACGCGGGTGATCAGAGGGATCCTGAAGCTGGACAGGCTACCAATACCAGCTCTGAGCACAAAGATAAGCGGCATATAAACCACAGAGTCCTAACCTTGAGCCAAATCTGTAACAGCACTTACATGACTGTCCCAGCTGCACAGACAATGGCTGAGTCAAGCCTTCAGCTAGATGCTGTTCAAGTGATTTACAGGAGAAAGTAATGTATTGTTTCATAACTTTTAACTCAACTCAATTGCATCTGTAATTTATGTAACTGAAACCTCAGTAATCATTGTTAACTTAAGTTTAGCAATATAGCTTCTGCGCCTCTCTTCCAAGGCTCGATACAGAACTAATGTGAAGAGCACATTATCAGGGGGTTAGTACAGTATATACTGAAATTAGGTGGTATTTAGCGCATGGTGATTAGTCAGTGCTTTCACAAAATGTTGCCTTTCAGCATCCCTAACAGTTGTCTTTCTTTGTTAAGACATTATTTAGATGTCACTGCGCAAGTGATGGCTGTATCAGTGGTATTACAACGCACACAACAAAGAAAGTGGTGATATATAAAATCCGTCAAGGGCAGTCTCCTCTGATGTCGGTCTGAACCCTGGTGGAGGGCAGTGCATCTCGGAGTGACAGGCGTGGAGCGCTTGTGGCCAGACCCTGGCTGCTCTCTCTCCACACCTGTTACTCTGATTCCAGCAACCGTGGCAGCCCTCCCCTGAAGTGCTCAGCGTGCGCACAGAAGATGATGCAGAAAGAGTAAACTTCAGCCCTGCAAAGGCTCTGCATGGGGCCAGTGTAACAATATCCTATGGGCATATAATGGTTTGAGAAAATGTTTCTTTTTAATACAGTAGCAAGTGGCATAGCCTCCTCTAAACTGTAGAATTTTCCCACAAGCCCTGGAAGGCCAAACCTCCTCCTGTATCTCTGTGGTTCACACAGCCTGCACATCACTGGAGCAGGGAGCCTCCTGAAGCAGCGCGACAAAGTAAAAGTAATCCAAAACATCTGTGCACATAATTTTACCCTCCGCAACATACAGTACAGTACGTCTCAACCGAAAAGATTTCTCTCTCTTTTAACAAATGCGTTTCGATTTCTGCTGAAGGGCCAAGAGCCGAGCTAAACTTCGCAGAACTGGACTGGAAATAAGGCAGAATAAAGGCTCCCACTCCCACACCAGAGCTAACGGGGTGAAAGACATGGCTTGCTGCAGATGACATGGCAGTCGGCCCTGCAGCGCTGACACAGCTGCAGAATATTCTACAGGAGCAGCCCTGCGCTGTCCCAGCCTTTACAACGAGATGCTCTGCAGGGCTCAGTGAGGGTACAAATCAACTGCAGATTACTTGAAGAGTGAAGCTGCCCTTTTCAAAATAGTGCATGTGACATCATCACAGCAACATGATCATCCCAGATCATAACAGTAAGAGAACATTTTTCAGCAGCCTGAAGCAGGTACCAGGGTGAAATGCATGTGAGTGTCTGGAATACTGTGCAAGGCTTTGTGAATTTTAACCCTAATGACAATAGGTCAAGATGTAAAAACTGTGATGGAAAGCAAGGTGAATTTCCAGCCGCGATTTGTCAGTTTCTCCCCGGAACACTATGAGCTCCAAACCCCCTCTTCCTCCCGAAGCCCGGCCTGCTCCGATGCTCATCTGCACCCCGTCTCCAAAATCTATGATTACATCTACATTTATTTAAAAGGAAGAATTAAATATGCAAGCAACATGACCTGTCAACATGGACTGTTGCTGGTGAAGTAATGACTGCTTCCAGATACTCGATTTTGTTTTTAGTTTAGCCATTCTTCACGTCTGAATAGACTTCGGCAGGACAGGGCTTCGACAGCGGTATCTTGGGATTCCGGCTGCGCCTCCCGCTGCTGGAATAATTTAACAACCCATCATTTATTCATCATCAACCTCGCGCGCGGGCTGACCAGAGACATGAGTTATTTTCCAAGAAGTGTGGCGGCAAATCCGCTTTCCTTCCCAAGAGCAGAACATCCCTGCTTGAGGCTAATCGGTGCCATCTGAGGCCTGCGGAGCTTCAGTAAATTAACAGGAACGCAGAGACCCGACGACAGATTGCTAAACTGTCACGCGTCATGGGGGTCACAACATTTTTTACCATTTTAATCCATATGTTTAATTATCCTAATCATTTAAGGGCGGCTGTCTTGGAAGAAAAAAGAAAGAAGCAAAACAGTCCACCTAACTGTTGGTATAAAGTCTGTTTTATGACCCAGAGACACTGAGTGGCTGTGAAAGAGCTGATAAAAAACAGAACAATGAAATCAAGGCCTGTCATTCATTCACAGTGCTGTGTAACTGCAGGGGAGAGTTTTCAGCCAAACAGAAGTGATAACGTCAGGTTTGAGTGCCTGTTCTGTACGAAATGCACCATACAAAAGTGGAAAATCTACGACAGCGCTCATGAGGGGGTACTGAGCATGGCAGAAGGCTGAAGGCCCCAAACAGCTCACAAAGACAGTGCTTGCAAACATGGGTCGAGTTCATGTGCAGAAATGCCCAAGTTTTCTTTCTCAGGCTAGAACTGAACAGGAGACACAGTGAGGACAAGGGAGCTGTTACAGAGGGCAGGGATGGAGGAATCCCAATTTAAAACTACAGTTGCTGGTAGCCGAGTTATGTCAAGATCTCATCGGGTTTGAAGGGACACACAGTCAACTCATATGCCTTCCAAGACACTCCCTCTGACACTTTCTGTAATAATTTTTTTCACTTCAAGTTTTGAAGTGCTAAATGCATTGCATCTCCATTCACCGCTGTGACCCCAGTTCCTGATTTCATCTCTTAGCCCGAAACAATGTTTCAGAGTGGACGGGCAAGAGTGCACCTGCAGGCGTGCTCGCTGACAGGCCCATGATAGGGGGGAGACACAGCACGACTACAGGTGGCGATTTGGGGAAAATGCGTCCCCAGCCCCAGCCTCCTCTCCGGGGCACTGCAGCATGCCTCAGTCTCTCAGGGCCTCCCTCAGAGAAACCCCTGCACTCCGTGTCTGTGTGAGACAAAGGAAAACAACCCCAGCCAGCCTCTCCTGTGCTAAATATACACAACCGCCACTTCCTGAACACACTTTGCTCCACAAACATAGAAAGTGTTTACTTCAGAAATAGACAAAATGCGTGCGACTCCTGGAGAAGCGTGAGATGGCTCTTTCCACCTGGCCCTCAAACAGCACACGTCCAGCGGCAGCTGAGGGAGAGGTACAACACAGGCGCAGATAAGCAGAGAACTAACTCATGCCCTCGTCCTCTCACCCCGTGCAGTCCACTGGTACTAGGAAAGGTTTGGCCACAGACTACAGCTCGTCCACAGATTTATTTTCTCTTTCAATGCTGGCTGTCCAATTCAGAAGGACTACAAACCTTCTGACATGGAGCACAGACCCTCTCAGGGCTCTCTAAATGGACGGCATTATAACTTGTATCCATTATCCAGATTATCCTGCCTGTTATAGAATAATGGGATAAACCTGTTGCCGTAGTGGGACCTTTACGTCATGGTGATTATAATCCACACCATGGAAAATGTGTTGCCTGCACCTAGGAAGATATTCACATTATAGGTGTGCTCTTTAAGGCTCTAAGAGAGTGAAGCAGATTGCTTGTCTCTAAGAGAGTGAAGCAGATTGCTTGTCTCTGGCCAGGTTGCCTTCAAGACCATAGCTTGATAATACTATCGATATTTTATTTTCCAAAAATACATGAAACAAAAATAAGTAATCCAGGTAGAGCTGTTGATTTGAATGATTAAATTAAACCACAGCAGATCTGTCAGACTAGCCATGTGTGGATAGTCTTATTCTTCAACACAGAAAGGATTGCTGAGGACACAGGGAAGATCTTTGGTAAGAGAAAAGATCATGTTAGAGAAAAACACTGTGAATTGTTGGCGATAAAACAATACAACATAGCAAAAGATCAATGCATAGCCACAGACTTGCATGATACAGTATTACCACACTCCCATCAAACATATCGACTCTCTGTAGTGAAAACTAGATCACCCAGTTGTAAGCATCTTGAGCACAGAGCACAGCTTTCAGGGGTGGCCCCTAGATGGGAGTAAAGCCAATACTTCAATATTCATTTCTGCTGATAGAAACTCATCACTCTCTTCACTGGCTTTAAAAACAGAGCAGTCTTTGCTATGACACTGCATTAGCTAAAACCAGGCTTGCTGACGCAAAGGAGAAGAAGACCGAGAGAGAGAAGTGTACAGAACACAATATTTCCATTTCCAGTGCTGTAAGTGGCAGCAAAGCACAGCACAGACAAAGAAGAGGTAAAACATATGATGGAAACTTGCATAGTAGGAGGGTGATCTTACATGTGTGACTGTCCTTCACTGTGCTTTTACCTTGGTAATACTCTAGAGTAGAACGGCACATGACTTTGGTATACTGCACAGTAATAATAACAACATCACTTTATTAACCCTTTACAATTTCTTGCATTAGGAATTATCTTTTCGCATACCCCAGCTTGCTCTCCATGAGACACACAGACAGGGAGAGAAGCTTGGGGTCAGAACGCAGGGTCTGCCATTGTACGGCGCCCCTGGAGCAGTTGGGGTTAAGGGCCTTGCGCAGGGGCCCAACAGAGTAGGATTCCTCTGCCGGCTGCAGGATTTGAACCAGCAACCTTCCAGCCACAGGCGCAGATCCTTAGCCACAGAGCCACCGCTCCATGGCTAATGAGGGCTGGTCACAGGTGTGGAATGTGCTTTCTAGTAGATGAGTTACAGATGTCAAATCTGCCTGACGGAGACAGAAATTCTCTCTCTTCGGGTTGCCCACAGAGACTCCAATTCAAGAAGAAATCAAACTTTCAAGCAAATTTCAAAACCATTCACTGCTTCCTGTGTTAGCTGTGACTGCTGTTAGGCAGCTCACAGCAGCAGAGAGAGGAACGGACACTGAGCCCTCTGGAACAGTCTGGGGCTGCGTTTCCATTGTTCTCACCTCTGGTGACGATTTCGGTCACAATCAACAAAGTGTAATCATCCGCCACATCAGAGTGATCTGTCTTTCCAGGAAAGCTGAAAATGTATTTTCTGAATAATGTCTATTTATGTGTATTTTCAAAAGTGTCACAGCACTGTTGTTTATTTTAGAAAAATAAGGGATTGTTTTTTTTCCCTTTCATTCCCTAAAGAAGGCATCAGTCGTGTTTCTTAAATTTCATACATGAAGATTTGATCATGGTTGAAGTAAAAAAATGCCGCTTTTTGACTGTTGTTCCTGTCAAGATATTCAGCTTACGGTGGCTTCGAGCCCTGTTTGGGCAGTTTTGCTCACAGAAGAAAAACAGCACCTCTTCTAAAGAATATCAGTGAAAGACCTAATCCTGCACATTATAAGAAAATGTCAATTTATCCCTTCATTCCATAACGTAATTTACCTTTTGTCAGAATAAAATCCTATTAGGCTGTATCCTTTTAGAGTTTTGAGTGAGGCGCTGCATCAAAGCTATTCTATTTTTCAGCGTGGAATTAACTTCCGCTAGTTCCTTATTATCCTCTTAGTCCTGGACAGAGAAGACTACTGCACATGGGGCCCAGATCCAAGTATTCAAAATCCTCAAAAGCATCGACAAAGTCACTTTTCTTACGTTCTGTTAGGGCAAACCTTGTGCATCCATATCTGAAGAATTTAGGTTATGACACTCGTTCACATTTTAAGCTTAGAAAATGGGGAAATTAGGACTGGGGTTTCTGTGGTGGACAAAATATTTGATATAAATTTAGCTTATTCTGTCTCAACTGTGAGAAAAAGAGATATTGTAGCCATGTAGGAAGTGCTAGTTCTTCTTAGGTTCCACATTGTCACAGATATGAAGAGCAAACTTCCTGAAACATCACCCTGTGTGTGTGTGTGTGTGTGTTTAGATACTGTACAATGCCCCAGGATGCAACACACCGCCTCCCCCTCTGCCAGCTTCAAGAGCTGGCACAGAGGTACCCTGGCTGGGCTTTGTCTTGAGAGAGACACTTCTCCTCAGAAAGGCCACGATGCATCAAAAGTGGTTTCAATGTCACAGCTGCAGAAATGTTCAATTAAACCCTTTTTTCCAAAAGGTTTATGTGTGATCAAGCAAATTTCAATACGTACGTATTTTCAGCTAATACATGAGGTGCGTACCAACCCTAAGACTTTATCAAGGCGTTTCAGTGTCGCCAAGCAGGGAGGTCTCTTAAACTAGCCGGCATCTGGCACACACAATTGCCGCTGACTGTCAGCAGTGAAAACAGGGGAACCCGAGCGCCCTGCGTGTTTGTAAAGTCACAGAACAAAATGTGGGGGGGGGGGGGCGTGGGGAAGACACGAGAAAATCATTTTGTGTGGAGGTTTTGTATTTCTTAACCAGAAACAACGACCTCAACAACAGGAAAAAAAAACTTCCAGGGCCTTTCATGGCGTGCATCCAATCAGGAGGCTTTCATCTGAGCTCTGAAGAGGAGCGAGCTGTTTGACAGATTGAGGACTGTGGCTAGGGCGCTGGCAGAACACAGAATACGCACTCACTCACTCAGAACAGGGTGTTAGACGAGCCTCAATCTGGGAACGGAAGCTCTTAACCAATGCCTCATTTCCTATTTTCACTTGCTGGTGATAAGGAGAGGCAGCAGTACAAGACTGCAGGGCCAGCGGCAGCTGCATCATCAAGACTGAGTGAGGGCTGCAGGATGAGGGCATTTCGCAAGTTATGGTTGTTACTTCTCTCTTAGGAGCTGGTGTTATGTTTGCCAGCTCTTTGACTCCGAAGCAAGTCAGTCACTTTTTACAAACCCCCATGTTGTTTTCTGGTGACTGACCGAGGTCACAGGGCTTATCATCTTGAGGGAAGGATCGGGTAAAAAGGTCAAGATTAGGTCCTCAGATCTGAGTTCAAAGAGAGGGAGCACACACCTTCGCTGGCTACATGAAGCAAACTTTAAGCCTTCTGCTTGCCCACTGTTGTACAGTTATCGTAGCTAATGAAAATAAACGAGGTTTCATCTTCAAGTTCCCTCTGCCTCTCTGTGTCACCTGAGCTACCCCATCTTTCCACAGTTCCTCTTGCCCCCTGCCTGATGCAGCACCCTCCCTGATTCCACCCTACAGCTGGCCCTCAAACCACAAGGCCCAAAACAGGCCTATGAAATAGTTGTCATAGCAACAAGCCTCCTGGTCTGTCAAGTCACTTCCTTTCTACATGACAATGAGGAAGGAAGAAAAGCAAATTTGCGTTAACGTGATGGATGGGGCTAGACAGCAAGGATTACCTGTGTACAGTACAAAACCACTATAAAATAAAAAGCCAGCTGGCATTTGGTGCAACTCATACAAAATGTCACAACTGATGTTAAACAACAGATACTGTATTTGCAATTATAGGCCTGTAATGATTATGTATGAAGGAGCGAATTCATTACATTAAAATACTCTGTTATGTATTCATTAGCAAACACTTGAATTTACCAGTTATGCCATTCCTGCTTGTTTTTCTTAGACCAGCTCCAGGCAATCACACTTTAATCAGTAAGAAAGGAGCAGTAATAATAACTGTGGGAGATCAATATCTTTGATTAATTGCCTCAACTTTCAAAGCAAATACTGTTGTTTCAAAATGCCTTAGTCTGTACATTCCCACTCACTGAACAACCATGACAACCTAATCTTTCTAACAAGTCTGTTGTCACCGTCTCTTAAACTGCGCCCCTTTAATGCCAATGTGTCTGTTATTTATTTGTTCTCTCTGTGTACGTTACCTGGTAACAGGAG
Organism: Atractosteus spatula; assembly: GCF_055471065.1. Classification (NCBI taxonomy): domain Eukaryota; kingdom Metazoa; phylum Chordata; class Actinopteri; order Semionotiformes; family Lepisosteidae; genus Atractosteus; species Atractosteus spatula. Next base: position 42,127,185 of record NC_142712.1, on the reverse strand, counting down.
TACATCACTCTATGAATAATGAAAGTGCGCTTTTCAACAACAAGGAGGTTTTCTTTAATGTGTTTTTGTCCCTGTTCAGCTCTACTGTGTGTCATGTACAGAACAAAGGGGTTTGCCACCTCCTACCATTATTCACGTTAGTCCAAATTTAGGGGCGACATCAAACACCAGTTTTGGGCTGAACACGCGGCACAGAATTTGGGCAGCTGTATCATTCACAGCACACAGACCAAGGGCCACACAATCCAGGCTTTAGTTTAAAAGAGAAGCACGATATTGAGGTATGACTGTGCTGACACATTACAGCCGTGATGACTGTTTCTAGAAAAAAAAAAAATTCCAGGAACATAAGACTGGTTAGCAAAAGCATTTCTTAAACTTGTAAAGTTCTAGACATTTGTGGGAATATGGGACAAACTACCCAGCCATGTTGTTGAAGCCAGCGTCTTGGTTGGATGAGATCCTCAGATTAAGTAACTATTAATGTGACCTCCTCTCTTTTGTAACCTTTCTTGTGTTCTTAAAACAGAAATCAGAAAGAGAAATGATCTGTGTGCCTTTGAGAGACCTTTACACTCTGACAACATTCCCTCACAGTGTCTCAAACAAATTGTGTTTACAGCAGTAAGTTCACCTGGTGACCTCTACTAGCAGTGTATAATCCCTGCCACAATGAAATATCCGTGCAGTAAAAGTGTAATAAAGAGAGCTGTCTTGCTGCTATATGACGTGGTATAGTTTAACACACTCCAGTGGGGAGGGAAATGTGTTAAGATTGCCCCCGAAGTGCACTCCCTATAGTGTGTATGGTAAACATACTCATGACTCATTAGGACACATTATTTATATAATATCAGCATGGAATTATATGGAAGATCATTTTCCATCATATTTTCACCATAAAGCTGCTACTGCAACATTCTTGTATGCACATAGAAACATGCATGGCTGTTACCATTGTCATATATTATGGAAATGTTCGTACTGAGGGACACTCACATCTGTGACAGGTTGTTCCAATACACATTGTCAATATGGGAATCGCTCATTAGCCACTAGCCATCTTCAGAAGAGGCTCCAAATTAAACTTGTTTAGTAATTGGCTTAATTTAAATGTTAACTACAGGAGGATTTGGTCTCTATTTCCCCTTGAGCAGTCATTACCCTGGCCTGATTTTGCACTGTATTCATCTATAAAGAGGAACTGCAGCCACAGAGAAGCCAAGTTCCTCTGCAAGCTGAACAATGCAGCTTTCACAAAACACACAGAGAACTGTGCTTGACTGAAACTTTAATTTCTTCCACTTCTGATCCCCATCCCTATGTGCAAGATACATCTGGGCATAACTTCATGACTTTGTGGTTAGGATTGTTTTAACTGCTCTGACCAATAATTTAAAATGACAATTTTCCATTATCTTGCTTTGCGGAAAAGACAATTATACTAATCACTTTGTTTTATTTGCAGAGCAAATCTGTCTTAAAGTATTAGCAGTTTTCAGATATCCTCCAGATGTGTGTCAACCTAGCAATCTAAATTTGTTTTCAAAGACACAGTTTGACAACACCAATACATTACGTATTTCTCCAGTCTATGTTTTTCTAATCAAAACGTAATCGGGAGATGCATTAGAGCTTATTATAGGTCCATACATTTTCCATTTATATTCAAAGGATAAAGAAAGAATGCAATTACATGCAGCACTAGACTTCAGAAAACCACAGACTGTCTGTATAGCAACATTCACCTGCCTTTGTACACAGTAGACTCAGTACCAGCTACTGTACTGTATGTGCATACTGTATTGAGCAGTCCATGGAATAAAAAGGTAAGAATCCTGGACCTACAGTACTTACAAAACACCAACCCATACAATACTGAATCAAAGGCGGACTTTGGTTATGAAGAGGCATTTGGGATTCGAACATCTAAAACATGTATTCAGGGACACCTGCAGTTGTACTGTCCAAGACACACTGCCTGCATGTCTGAAGCTCCCATTGAAGGCAGCTGTCTTGTCAACACCTGGACTTGATCCCTCCAAGAATGTGATGAATAGAAACACAGCTTGGGTGTGTTTCACTGGCATAACTTTGAGACAGCATTGCATGAGATTATTGCTAGGTCAAGGGTCCTGTTAAATCTGGAATTGGCTTATCCGTTTATCCAGTGTTTCATCCTTATTTGGAGACTTCACAAAATCGGGAGTGTGATCCAGAGGGCTCTGGGCTTGAACCTTGGCTGGAACACAGTTATTCCTTAGAAACGGCACTTGAATCACATTGCATCTGCTGTATCCCCATTGTAAAAGTGTAAAACTTGCTCTCTGTTGAGTTTTCTAGTGAAATAAAGGACTACATGATTTTGAGTGCATTGTTTTCATGACAGTAGGAAAACAATAAATCAAACAAAAGAAGTGTTGAAAATTAAATTAATGTTTTGTGTTTAAAGAAAATGATGATATAAAGTCATTTTGGGACTCATTAATCCATGAATCACTAAACGGTAAAGACCACGAACATACAAGTACTTTTATAAAACTATTGACAGTTGCTTGATTTAAAAAAATAACATTCTCCATTCTATTAAGAGTCAGTGTACTCTGGAACAGGCTGATGTTTGACTGGGTGACTGCAAGTCATTCAAAAGACACAGGAGCATAAACAGCAGATTCAAGTGCTACAGTGCTTTGCAGGAACAATGCAGCACACTCATTTCAAGGGCATGGTTACTGAAGCCTGCAGATTGTGCCCAAAGTTCAGGGCCGGCTTCATTGAATCACCTCTGACTCCCTCCCAGTCCACACCCGTTGATAAGAAACTATTAAAAACAAGGCTAACCTGTTGTGTTTGCTTGTTTGCCCATCTATTAAAGAGCTCTTTATTTACTTCCACCTTCTTTCCTGATATGCACTTTTAAACCTCAGTTTAAAAATACGAACAGGCTTTTCTTCAAGTCAGATGTGACCATTGCAAGGCAGAGGTACTGCAGGTGAACTAAAAATAAAACTGTAACACAACTGCAGGATGACATAGCTCAGACAGTTTTCAACAAAGTTATTCGGCTCCCCAAGGCTAGTTTTTTTTTTGGGCATGAGCTTGATTAATGAATTAGGTTAATGAAGTCATTGAGAACTGGAGGATGTGGGCAGGGTATCTGTGTCAGGTCTGTTTCTGAAGCTTTCTGGTACAGTGCCCTCTTCTTACAGCTCTAGAAAGCCCAGAAATCAGTGTTCTGATTAGCCCAATGCCATTATTTCCAAACCCGAGCCACATCAGCTCATGGGGCCAGAGATCATCCTGGTTTCTGTAGTGTGAAGCGGTCATCAGAGAGCACACGACTCCTCCTTGAATGGGACACCAGTTCATCACGAGACCTAGTCCCCTTGGAAGTGCTGGTTCCCAGCTATACTGGGTGGGCTGCAGCAATCAGGGTAAGGTGCCTCACTCGAGCTACAGCAGCAGACTCTATACAAGGGGATTTGACCACCCAGTGCAGCTTGTTCACAGTGTTGCACTGCCCCCAATGCCACAAGAGCATAAGAAAATTTAATGCCAAATACAGGCTATTCAGCCTGCAAGAACCTGCAAAATGACTTAATTGCAACACCAGTCTGAACACTGAAAGGTCCCAGTCTGTTAACCTCAATACCTGTTATCCTTAAATGTTATCCTACCCACTGTTTGTATAAGAAGTTTTTATTCTTTACTATCAACAGCTATTCAGACTCGCAGTCTCAGCAGGCAGCTGTTGTGAGACCTGTCAGAGGTGATAATAACAATAGTGTGTATGTGCTTTGGTTTTTAAATGAGGATGTGTGACTTTTTAAAAAAGCCAGGGCTACGAATTAGGCTCAGTGCTCCTTCACTGTGGGATCCCAGCCCCCTGGAGAGAAAAGGCCATGATCACGAGTCCCTGTTGAGACGGACTCAGGGCGCGTTTGAAGGAGGAAATGTTGGGTTGGGCTGGGGATTGACTGCTGATGGCATGGTGGCAAAAATCCAGATGGTAGGGGGGGACAAACACAAACATCAACTCTGCTGCTCGGTTTCAAAACGGCCCCCAACACACAATACAAGAAGGCGTACAAAACTCCAGCACAGACAGATCTTCGCCCCCCACACTTTCTCTGCCAGTACAGGAAAACCCAGCTGTCTTGTACACAGCGGTGGGCAGAGGGAATTGAGGTCACGTCTAAACGTTTTTCACACTGATTGAAGACAAACGTTTCAGTATTTCGGAATCCATACAGCAGTGGAAAATTGATTACAGGTGTCAGTGCTAACGGTGGCGAGGCGACAGAACAAAAATACAACTTTTCGCAGATCAAAATAAACTTCACTGCCACAACGCTCAATTTTTTTTAATGCTAGCTACCGAGTCTTGCAATCCTGCCTGGCAGCAGGGAGATAGTGAGTTAGTGAACGCTAGAAGGCTCCAACTCCCATGATCGCTACCCCTATTGGACACCGAATTACACAACAAGCATGTGCCTGTGTGTGTTTGAGAGCCTTCGGCCAGGACACTACCAGCTCGCAGACCCAGAGGACAGCCAAGGCCTCCAAAGAGGGGCTGCAGGTTCTGTGTCCATCAGCCAGCCTTTCCTTCCTATATTGCACATGGAGGCATCAGAGAGGCACTCTGGAGTCTGACAGAAAGTTAGGCAGCCATGTAACGACAGTATTTTAATTCAATTCAAACTTCATTATCTCATCGGGGAAATCTGTTACAAGTCCAAACAAAAGTACAACAAAACCAAACACCACCAAAAAAGAGTTCAGAACCGCGGTATATGGGCTTGATCAACCCTGGCCACAGGGAGACTGTTACAAGACACCCGCGCAGTAGACAAGCAACATTCATTGCAACAACATGGTTTCCCATGGCTTCCTGTGAGTGGCATCATGCTTCTGAAACCTATTCTGCTTTCGCCACAATACTGTGTCCAAACGGAAACTGTCTTGCATGACTGGTGTGAGCTAATAAGGAGGGAAGAGGGGAGAGCAGGGGACCTCACTGCATTAGGGAGCTCGGTTCTCTTTCTGGCTCTGCTGCTTATACTATGGCTGAAGAGAGTGCCTGTGTCCCCATGCTCAGGCCAGCCAGTTCACCAGGTTCTGCACTGCCTGCAAAGTCTGCAGGAGAAGTTGAAGCTGCCTTAACTTTCTGGTGGGGGGGGAACAGATATGGCAGTGAGAGGCACATTATAACTAATCGTTGAGGGTAAGCACTATAACTCTTTGAAATCAGGATTTTCATCCATTCTCCACCTAAAAAGTTTTTAAGTGCTCTTACAGCACGGTTGAGGAGACAGAAACAAGCGCATCAATGGGCATGATGTGGATGTGCTCATGCAGATCAAGGGGAGCTTTCCCCTCTGCGCTCTTGAAACCAGAACGACGCACATGCTTGCAGAAACCAAATTCTAGTTACGAGTTTCTAGTGCCTTAAACAAAAGATCGTCAATCTCTGAAACACTGCCCCTCACTTGTGTCTTTCCCTGGAGCACGTTCACACCTGAATTGGTCTTGGCCTGTGGAATTAGATGTTCCTGTGAAAAGCAGACAACCCCCACCCATCAGGAGTTTACCGGCCGAGGCGTCACTGTGCTGTACTTTCCCTATGCCGAGTCTAACTCCTGTCATCTTAGCAGAGCATATTTCTAACTGACACAGTTTACAAGCAAAACATGTAAAAAACAAATCACTGGCTTTCAGGATAAGAAAGGGGCAACTAAAAATTGAGCTTCCAGAGTTTCTGCACGCTTGTTTTATCTAGAAGGACATCAAGAAAATGAGTCACTAGAGAGAGCAAAACAGTTTTTTTTTAAGAAAAAGGACAAAGGAAGAGGAAGCAATCTTGAACATTCTGCATCCTTGTTCAAAGCCGTTCAAGATTTCCGGCCGTCTCTGCCTTCAGAGTCTCAAAACTGTCCACCGATTGTTCAGACTGACCCAGAATCTTTCAGCGCATTAGCACGTGGGTAATGAAGGAATGGCCAGTGCGTGAGGTTTTGGAAATAAAAACTCACACAGGACCATGCTGTTTGGCTATATATGGAAACAGATTCACAGTTATGGCCAGTCAGTTGTGCCAAGATTAGCAAAAATGGCTGTTGTCACAAGTTGTGATCAGGAGTGCTTATGCACACCACTAATACACCAATCTGCTCATCACATGCTGATGATATTAGAAGCTATAAGCAAGAGACAACTACAGGTTGCAGCACAAATCAAACATAAGAAAAAGTCCACTTGAATCGACTTCAATTGTAATATTTAACAGTTTAAATTCTCACCCAGAAATATAAAATATACATATTTCTTAGTAAATGTATATATAGAATGATACATATTTGTCCGGAAAAAGATTCTTAATACCAAAGGTAGGTTTTCCTGTTAGTCTCTGTCACTCATACTCTCTCCACCATGTAACACTTAAAAAAAAAGCTAAAAAACTTAGAGTAAAAATACAGTATATTGTATGAAGTTTACTTCTGAGTAGAATTAATAAAAAATGCTTGCTTGTTTGTCTTAAAAAAATCACTATACTACACAAGTGCTTATGTTTGCTTTTCAAAAGGCAGACCTCTTTCACCCTGAGAAGCTGCGTTTGCAAACATTTCTAAGAACCTGAGGAAACTTCGAGATGTTTGCAGGTTCTCGGAGGCTATCCGCACGTGTCGGGTGTTTTTCGACCCTGGGAAGGGGCAAGCGGTTTCTTTGGGGAGGGCATGCAGTTTCTCTGAAACGTTACCTTGGCTCCTTGCTTGGACTGGCGAAAGAAGGTGGTCTTGGCTGTGAAGAAACAGTCTTCAAGGTCTTCGTCCAGACTGCAGTATCCACTGCTCATGCTGTTACTCCCGGTCATTGAAGAGGAAGGGTGAAGCCAGCATGCTAATTTAAAGACAGACCAGCCTTGTGTCAAGAATCTCTGCCCTTCATGGGACGTATGTCCAGGAGATAAAAGAGAAGACAGAGGCCAGTCCAAAACAAATCTGTTTTTCCTTTCTTTCCTTCTTTATAATCTTCTCTCCTCCAAACCCGCTGCACATGTACAGTATATGTATTTCTATATTAGCAGCAGGTCATCAAGCACACATCATGGAGAGTTAACAGAGATATTCTCAGAAACAGATCCACTCAGTGCTGCACCTGTCTCTGCAGCCTGTGACTGCCCTCCATCATTCACATTTCCTGCCGGGCAGATCTGACGTATGTCGTTCACACCCAGGACCAACTTGACTAGGGCCGTGATCTTCAGGCTGTGGTACCACAGGGATCGTCAGGGATTGAATCAGAGCTCATTCTGGTAGTGCTCCAGCTCCAGACTGCTGTCCACGAGGCTGGCTGGTGATTCCCTTGACATGTCGCGCAACAGATCCCACAGTACCGGAGCGATGGACTTTGGAGTCGTCCTGCATGTGAAGTGGACACCACTCTTTCTGCTGCGTCCTTGGCAGTAACTGCACCAGCTGCGCGGCTACAAGCAAAATCCAGCCTCTTCCTGCTGCTCTTTCATAATTTCTGTACAGCGAGATAAGCGGGCTGCACCTCCTCTCTCTCTCTCTCTCTCTCACTCACCCATCTGTGGTTTCATCTGATCTGCTTAACTGCCTATGAGCTCGCCTGTGAGCTGACAAACACATGCCTCGCCCCTCCTCCTCCCCTTTTTCCTGCAGAAGGCTGCTCTCAGCGCAGCCTTCACCACTTCCTCTGCAAAAAGAAAAGGTTTCAGAATCTGCATACGATGTCACGTCTAACCCTGCAATATCTAAGAGCACGACCGTTAAAAAAAACAGAACATAAAGGAACTACAAAAAGGGCTGGAATCTCACATGAACTCAAAAATGAATTCTGGACTAACATTAATAGCAATTCCAATCAAATACCACCTAATTAATAATATAACATATAATTTACATTCCAAATTTAGAATGATGAAGGTAGTTCTGGATTTATTTCAATGCGGGTGATCCTAGAGCCCCTCTGATCGCAATACAGAAAGGCAGCAGAGCGTCAGCACGCCTGGTCAAGCGGATGTGCAGAGGGTTAATGAGCGATTGACTAACAAGCACCCCGCCAGCCTCTGGGATCTGGAGCTGTGACCTGGGACCATCAACTCTGCAGGACAGCTAACGGTGTTTTCAGCACACTCAGCTAGTGAGAAAAGCAATATGTCCCCTCAGTCCCAATGACTGGAACAAACTGCCCAGCCATGCTGTTGAGGCCGGTATATTTGAACACTTCTGTAATTGGAAAAGACCCTCGGATCAATTAGCGACTTGCAACTGAGAGAGCAGGACGAGCTGAATGACCTTCTCTCATCTGTAACCTCTCATCTGTCCTTGTTGATTCCTGTGCAATTAATCCTTACAGAGTATACCGAGCCCATTTTTCAATTCCTGTCTGGGAATCTCTCTTGATCAGGTTCTGGGTGTCTCAAAGTGCTGTGATTAAAGCACAGGCAGAATTTTTTGTATTTAATACCGAAAGCAAGAGTAAGTCTAAATTCTGATGCTGGTGCTGTTATGACATTATAACTGTACAGTACATTGATATGCATGAGTTGTTTTAACATTAATCTTTTCTCCGTCTCAGAAGTACCCGAGTTGCCTTGTATATATGTCAGAACTGGCCTTCTTTTTTAAAATAAATTTTCTTCTTTTTTTAAATAATTTAATTATTTAAGCTAATTAAGTAGGGGAATACATTTTTTACAACAATCACAAGTCGAATATAGTATATTTCTGTATAGACAGTATTACAGTATATTATTATACATACAGTATTACAGTATATTATTATATATACAGTATTTTTTGTTTGAGTCGATTATATTTTGTAGGGTCTTTAGAGTAAAAAAATAAAATTAATATTATAAACCAGTATCCCTCACCATTTTGAAGTGACCTTTACAGAGTTTTATCCTTTTAAAAATTAAATATTTTGTGTCCTGGTCTCTTATTTGCCTTGGCAGTACAGTCTTGATTTTTACAAAATATAGGCTCATACTCCAGCTCAGCTTAAAAACCTGAAGAAAGTAAGCAAAGCTTTTAAACAGGTAATCTCCTTTAAATACTAGAGTTTTAAGCCCTCGAGAGGTTGTTTAGTCAGAGGGTAATTAAATTTTCATGGACGTAGCATTTTAAAGCAGCATGAGTTCTATTTTCTTTGCAAAAGACCAAAGTACATTCAGAAATACTGGTGTCTCTCAGGGGGTTGGTTCAGTTAAATGGGTAGCTCAGCCTTAAAATCCAGATTCCATTACAGGAGAAATTCTGGACAAGATTTTATAAACTATACCCCACGTCTGTTCTTTTGACAAATCACATGGCTCTTCAGTATTTGGTATTTATAATTATCAATCTGAAAAGTAATAATCGAAAAGGAGCTCACTTCCCCGTTGAGGAATTACAGAAAGGTCAGAGAAGGCTCTTTCCTGAATATCCAGGTCCAATGATGTTGACTTATGAACCAAACCAAGCCAGGAGGAACTGTGGGGAATGAAGCTGAGGAAGTGGGCACGCTGACTCGATCGCTCTTACATGGCATCTCAGCACAAAACCATACAGACACCCGATCCCCGGGCCTAGGCATTGCTTTCCAGATACCAATACCAGCGGAGTATCACAGAGGCTCATCTGAACATTGCTTGAAACCCTGCTCCCCGGATCATGGATCACCCCCAACTTAATAATTAAACCTCTTCATTCCTTCCCATGAGGAAACAGGAAGCAATAAAGGTAGTCAAGCACATGCAAGCCTGCTTGGCCAGACAAGCAGGTAATGAAGACCCTGGAGGTGGTTGTAAAGTGAACGTGGATGCTCCTTCTGCTTCCGCAGCTTTAAAATACAAACACTTTGGGGGGGAAGGAAAGCAAAAATAAAACTACTACAGTGAGCTGCTGCTGTGCTTTCAAGCGTGAAATAAATTGTGGGCCCAGTTTTAGATAATTGGCCGCAACTGGATTCTGTCTCCAGAGTCTGCAGAAGATAAGCAATTAAAATAAAACCCCAAGAGCTTAGTCCTCCTTTTCAGGAAAATGTTAATATACTTATTACTGGACTTTTAGGATTTGTGCACGGGGAGACTGCAAAGAGGATTTTCTTGCATGATTCAAATTAATGTTAAAACCCTGAACTGGAAATGAAATCCCAGGCAAACTACTGCAAACTCTATAAGAATGATGCCAGGGTAACACCTCCAGACAGATCATGCTCATTTTTCTTTTTTCTTATTTTTTCTGAACCTTACATTGAGAAAATCTGAACATTCTCAGTTTAACGTCCTGTGAACCTGTGAACAATGGCAACCCCACCCTAAGAGCTAGTCCCAGTTCCTCTGTCTTTCTTTTTCTACTTAAGGATCTTGAGGGATTTCCTTGTAATGTCTCTGTCAAGCCAACGATAGTTCAAGGAAGCCCTCAGTTTCCTGGATGCTCAGGACCTCCAGCACAGCCACATGCTACTGTGACAACCACTTTGCTCATTCCATAATTTTAGCCAGGACTTGTTAATAATTCAGCTCAGCTGTAACCCTATACAGCACAACCTGAAGTGCACTGCAACAGTTTGCACACTGACTATATAAATGAAGACTCATTGTTAGAGCAGCTATTAACCCAAAACAATATTATTGCAGGGTTTAAAATGCTGCCTATCCAGAGGCCGGACGCGTTCTAAATTCTAAACACCTGAACCAATGCCACCATTAAAGCAGATCATAGGTTCAATAAAGTAGTAGAAATCATCTGAAACGAAAATCTCAGCATCCAAGGACCTGAGCTTAACATCCCTGAATTAATTGACCCAGTTTATTCAACCATTAGTCAACCTGCTGGGCTGTGGCTCTGGGTCGTAGAGGAAACTCTCACAGGGCTGCCTGCTTCAAGAGTGGTTTTAAATGTTAAAATCAGGTTGCATTAAAATATATAATCGCTGCTCACGTACAGTGGCGCTGAAAACCAGTTGGGGCCTCGTCCGTGTGTTGCTCCCTCAGCCAGAGAGGGCAGGGGGAATTCAAGCTACAGGGACTGACCAGGGTGTGACTCTCCAAGTCACTGTACCCCGTGTCAAAGCTCACAGGGCAGGCCGCAGAGCTAGATAAAGGCCTCCTCTCTCAGCATGGCACAGCGTGAGGCCACGTCCTGCAGTGGGTCTGGGAGGAGGACTGACAGGGAGCCGCAGATATCTGTGCTGACGGCGTGATTATCAGTCAGCGCCTTGTCACTCTCAGTCAGAAATACTCCACAAACACGCAGATTTCTGCTCAGACGGTTTTCAGTGCATGTGCGTGTGTGTCACTTCAGACGTGCATGCGCATGAGAGAGAGAGGGTGCCGGCATGTGTTGTGCAAAAGAGGAAGCAAAACAGCCATTTGCAATGGGGGTATGGACTTTGCTTCCGTTTAAAACGACGCTTTTGACTGAGCACACGAAACAGGAAATGCCAGAGAGCTGCAGTTCTCTGATCTACACTCTAGGTCATTAACTGGAGCCTCCCCACCTGCCATTTTCAGCAGTAGGAAGATAGGAAGGCAAGCTCATTGTTGTTTGTTGTGTAATAGAGGTTTTCTTTTGCCACTTTCTAAATAGATTGTTTTAGTTTGTGCGTTAATGAAAAAAAACTGTTTTTTTAAAGAACAACGTTTGACAGTAGTCTGTATATCACATTTACTACATCATCATTTTACAACATAAAAACACTTACAGTAAAGCTGCAAGGGATGCAAAATATATTCAGCAATATGCTGAGCTGGAGACAATAGTGATTCGTCTTTGTATTTTAATGGCTGCCCAAAAGGAGTAAGGAAAGTGTCTCGATGGCACTTTGTGGGCAGCTTAAGGGGGTTTTACTGCATGATGGGCATCAAGGAAATTTTCTCAAAATGTTTTGGACTTTCTGAAGGCTGTTTCTGAAGGACTTTCTGTAAAATACACAGATCTTCTCACACACAATGCTTATGCTAAAGGGTGAGGGATGGAGCGACTGAGAAGTTAAACAGGAGGGGTGGCCACGACGTTACTGAAACTGACAAAGCGGAACTTCAGAACGCAGACGCCTTCAGAAAAGCCCGCTAGCCGAGAGGCGCTCGGCCGAAGCCGTTACGATGCTTGGGAACTATAACACACATCCTTGTTAGGAAGACCGTGTGTCACACAAACACAATAGATGAGAAATACCATCATCGAAAGGATAATCTACAGATGTTTATAGAGGAAAATAATAAGAAATAGAACAATTAATGGGCAAAAAGCAGTTTGCTATGATAAAATCACTTTTTACTATTATACCTGGCTAGAAATATTGCCACCTGGCTGTGCCAAGAAACAAACAGCAGGCAAGAGACAAGAACAACATTTAAGATGCATTTATTGAATATGTTCCTCTCTGACACTCAACGTTTAAAGGTAGACAAGGACCACAACAACAACCCCTTGCCATAACACTTTGTTCTCTAAAAGCATTAAATGTTAAATGTTTAGCTGTTAATCTTTTGTTTTTTACAGATGTAATCGTGAGGATGCATTTCGCTATTTTTAAAAGATGCATTATGAAGTATTGGTTTAGTAAGCTAATAGCTTCATAATCCTCCTAAATCCCTTTCCAGACGCATTTTAGCCGATTGACGTTTTCTGTGGTAATTAAGTATTTAAACGCGTCTCCTGGGAGAAGAAGCGAACAACAAAACAGGAGCCCGCAGGGCGCTACGGAAATGACGACAGTAACGTGAGACAGAACCACGGTCCTTCCATGAGCCTGTTTTAGGACGTAGAACAAGGCCAGAGCACTTATGCGAAAGTTACGCCCATTTGTAAACAGCTAGATAAAACTTAATTGAGAGTTAGGCGAAAAGACGAAATGGAATCTGGACAAAGTAATTAGTCTCAGGAGGGTGCAATCTTAAAAAAACACAGGGACAGCAGTTAATGAGACTGGTGTGAGTGGACTCTTCATATCGACGATGGCGGATTATTCCAGGAAGAACCCTAAACTTGAAGACGTACTTTTCCGTACGAATCACCAAGGCCGTAAAATGAAAAAGTTTATTTTAATTCCTTTGCTAAGTAAAATAACGGAGCTCGGCCAGCATTATGCCTGAGGCATTTCCTTCTCACCCACTGCCTTGCCCACGTTTGTGTGTCAAAACGTACAAAGCTGTCTGGTTGTTTCAACACAGTAACCCACTTTCATTACTAATTAACACAGATACACTCTCTCCTGGCAGCAGCGCTTTCATTTAATAGGTTTCTTTTCGTCTTCTATCAACAATTCCTCTGGCACATCAATTTAATCTCAAATTTACAGCCCCAGTGAGACGAACACTGGGGTGTGTAGGGGCTGGGGAGTGTGGGATAAGTCACTGAACCAGTGCAATGCAAAGGTAAACAAAGCTGACATTTTCAGAAGAACTAGGAAAGCTCAACTGGTGGGTCTGCTAAGTGAACTCGGATCTACTAATGAACAAACTCTTTTTGACAGTTGTTTGTCCTGCAATGACAACGGGCCAGATGTAACCAAGCGTGACAGTGCCACCTAGCTGTTCCATTGGTGTTGTGCATGTGCACCCAGGTTGAGCATCTGGCTCAGAGTGAAAGGATCTGAAGCAGAGTTAAGACTGAATAAACCAAGGTACTGGCTGATGGGTTTTGGTGTTATGATAAATCCTGTAACCCAGTTATAACACGTCAGAACACCGGTGCCCCAGGTGTCGTTTCTTCACTACAAAGCGATAGAGCCTCTTTAAAACTCCAGGTCTTTGCGATTATTCCTTAGACTTTGTTTATACCTTTGGGACAAAGAAAAGTTGCTGGAGGGGGGAAAGGTGTTGCAGAGCATTACTGGCCATCGACATTAGGTCGAAAACCAGTAAAGTGGCAGCTGTGACAACATCTTAGAAAGACCAAGAGTAGGGGAAGAATTGCAACAGACCAACCAGCCAGAGGTGACGGTAATCATGTCGGAGAACATGTCTCATCTTTTCATTTTTAATGACCTCAGGCCAAACGGCATCAGCTGCTCTAGCCAAACCAAATATATACTTCAAGACTTAGATCGCTTGCGGATGGAATGGGAAAAAGGTTAACAGTCCTAGCAGTCCGGGCTCTCGTGAGCAGGTCCTTCACTTATACGCTACCTGAGATGTATAACAACAAAAAAAAAGACAAAATGTAAGCGAGACGAGGAGTCCTGCACTCACCCGGGCTCGGCGCGCTGGGCCAGGACTCTCCTGGGAAGGGGTGTCCTCCTCTTGCCTGTCCTGCTGGTTGCAGTCCAGCTGCACGAGACCCTGACACTCCAGGTGACACGTGTAGCTACAGTCTGGAAGGAACACCAAGTGCGAGAGCAGGGTCAGAAACAGGAAACCGGCTGGCAACACCTGCACACCTCCAACTCTGAGAGGGACAGACCTCTCCAGGCTGTTCTGACACTCCAGCAGGTCACACTTTCCAGATGGCTGCTCTGTGCTGGCCACAGAAAGCGCCCTATATGAATAAAATACACCCTTATTTAGGTTTACGATGATGACTTCACACAATATGTGGGTCTGTGATTGTGTACAGTATTTTACTCTGCTTTTACCATGGTATATCCTAGTATACCTTTATACGGATAGCTCTGTGCTGCTCAGTGCTTTCAGACGGCCATGTTCTTGAAAGAGGACGTGCACATGGGCAGTTTGTGAAGCAAATCATCAGAAAATGCTCCAGTAACAACAACGAGATGTCTCCAAAATCAAAAGATTCCACTGGCAATTCAGTAGCTCCCCTAGAACGGAAAGCCACACCTCGGTGCTACAGAATAGAGTCCCGTATCCACTGGCAACTGCCAGTCCCGTGGGACCTGGGCGTTACACAGTAACTTTCAGGATCACAGAGCACACTGGCTGCTCTCTCTGTGGAAGGGAAGTGCGAGAGAGGGTTAAGAACATGAAACATTATGAACAAGAGGAGGCCCTTTTGGGACCTCTGTCACATTTGATAGTTAATAGTTAATTGATTAAAACATCTCATGCAGCTGCTTCTTGGCATTAGCATCAGCATCATGGCTGGGTAGCCTGTTCCACACTCCCACAAAACTTTCATTATTTTAAATAAAGTGGTTATATTTTTATTGTGAATGGGCAGGTTCACAACACTGCACAGCTATTATATAATGTGCTGGACTTTTCCCAATAAATTTGACCACTTTTATCGTGATTTCCCCTAGTGTGCTAGGCGCCTGTTTGCTCTAGAGTGCTATGGAAATAGGTGGGTGATGAAAGCAGGTGGGAAACAGTCCTTGTAGACCAAACCTTCACAACTGCCTTCCTGGCCAGGTCTGCTCTCTTCGTGTCAGAGACAGGACTACCAGGGAAAATCTGAACTAAAGCAACATTCTTTTCATTGCATACTGTATATTTAGGCTTGCAGAAGCCATTATCATTACTCCATTTTAAAAAAAATGATCCTCATGTTGAGGCATGCCCATATCCCTCTTTGTTAGTACTCAGCTACACAGTTGTGAAGCCAACAGGTGTGAGCCTGGTCAGTACCTGGATGGGAGACCTCCTGGGAAAAACTAAGGTTGCTGCTGGAAGAGGTGTTAGTGGGGCCAGCAGGGGGCGCTCACCCTGCGGTCTATGTGGGTCCTGATGCCCCAGTATAGTGACAGGGACACTATACTGTAAACAGGTGCCGTCCTTCGGATGAGACGTAAAACCGAGGTCCTGACTCTCTGTGGTCATTAAAAATCTCGGGGCGTTTCTCAAAAAGAGTAGGGGTGTAACCCCGGCGTCCTGGCCAAATTTCCCATTGGCCCTTACCAATCATGGCCTCCTAATAATCCCCATCTATGAACTGGCTTCATTACTCTGCTCTCCTCCCCACTGATAGCTGATGTGTGGTGAGCATTCTGGCGCACTATGGCTGCCGTCGCATTATCCAGGTGGATGCTGCACATTGGTGGTGGTGGAGGGGAGTCCCCATTACCTGTAAAGCTCTTTGAGTGGAGTGTCCAGAAAAGCGCTATAGAAGTTTAAGCAATTATTGTTATTATTACTGTGTGTCTGGCACCCCCTTGTGGCACCTTTGATTAGCATGAGGCCTGCACCTTGCTTTTAGAATAATATATCCCAAAGATGCCAGGAACAGATACAAAATGACAGGAAAGAACTTAAATACTGTTTTCTGAGCATGTGCAGATAAAGTTGGAATTCTTTTCTTTGTCATGACCCTATAGTTACTGCTGGTTCTGAGGTATATTAAAGACCAGCAACATATGAAGGTAGGATTTACTCAAGCACTGGGGGTGTTATTTGGGTGAATATTTTCTCTGACAGGCAGATATTAGACCAGGAACCTTTAATATAACTCTTAGCGATGCTGTGGTCCGCTATGGTTTTAAAGTGTGATTAACTGAGACATATTAGATAAGACAAGGGAGTTAACCATGATGTACCATAACTAACATTCCTCAAAAACACACATGGTTTCTATCACGGTATATCATCCAAAATGCCAAAATTCCACAATTGTGTAGGGGGAACATGCTCACACTAGAAATTAAATCAGTACTGTACTGAAAAATTCAGATTAGGGAACCACACAGCAAAAAAGCAAAAGCATCATGGTATGGCACTGAGGAATCAAATTATTAAGTTTTTATTTAATAATAAATAATAAAGGCAGAACTAAACTAACTAAAACAGAAGGGTCAGACCTGTACACTGACAAACAAGCGTGGAGCAACACAACGGTAACGTCCAGAAAAGAATGGAAATCGTCTACATTTGCACAGCATCTGAATACTCAAAGAGAAGTGTTTTTTCTTTCGCCACTGTGTGTCACTAAAGCGCCTCACCATGCAGCTCTGATACAGGGGTCTATCCCAGTTCTCCAACCCTCCCACCTCTCCTGCAGTCCCAGTCGGGCACTGGAAAGGTAATCAGGAAATCATCATTCTGAGTAATTTAGAGGTCATTTGGGACCACAACCTTTGTATCCATCAACCTTCAAGGACAAGTTCTTTTGGCTGAACACATTACTTGCATAAACAATTAATAAGCCACGAGTGTTCCCAAACTTCAGAATGTCATAAGCTGCACTGGGGAGCCCCCATGGCCGTGAAGGCCGTAAGAGATGTCAAGACATCTTGCGGTTGTTCTCTCCTGTGAAGAACTGGAGGTTGCTTCTCACCGGCTCAATCTGCTTTTAAGTCACAGCGCACAGCTGAAGAGAAGAGTCTCACAAGGAGAGTGCTCTAATGGAAAGCACACTGTAAGGCAAACTTTTAAAACCAAACCAATCAAAGGGAAGGGAAACAAGAAAACTGTCGTGATGTATCAGTGCCAGTGTCTCTGCGGCCTTTCATCTGATGTTCAGTTATTCATTATGTGCACAGGCAGAGCTATCATGTTAACATCTCATTGAGGGTTTTGTGGTCATAGTGAAACCCTTTAATAAGAAACTGAATAAATATTTATAAACAAATGGATTTCACTAACTGAACAGGAAGCTCCTTTGTACTCGGGCTGACATAAATGTTTCCAGATACTGGCTGTGTATTACATTAAAGATTTGTTTAAGAAATAAAACTTGCTTTCTTTCTGTACTTCCCTTTTTTGTTTTCTAGTGCCATCTTCTCGATTGTTCTCTTGCCGACCAAGAGTTGTTGTTTTTTCTGCTTTCAATTAAAAGGTCACGCTTCCCCAATGGCTCTGTCTAGGAAGACGCACCTTTTCGGGGGGTTTGTATGTAATAAAAGGGAGTGTCTTTTATCATCCTCTCACTCGCTGGGCTTGGCGATTCATGCACAGCAAGGAAAATCCAAGCCAGTGCCAGCAAGCAGTTAATTACCTCAGAATTCCCTCACCCATCCTAAACATCCTGAGCCAATAAAGCAGGGTTTCGGAAAGTCAGTCCAAGTAAAATGCTGAATAGGAAATCACTATTTTAGTGGGGGGGGGGGGTTAGGAGGAAGCATCCATCCAGCCTGTCCTCCGGATCACCCCTAAGCCGCCCATTCCTCCCCACCACGTTGTGCCAATTCTGTGTAATAAAACTCTAACAAACCATCATCACACACATTCCCACCTACTTTCCGACTGCATCCACTGCTGCTGTACTGTGGGGAAACAGCCTAAGCAGAACCTCCCCTTCAGAGGGCGGAAACGGGCTTTTCCTGCATATCCAAGACGACCCAAAGTGACCGTGAGGACTGGACCGATGCAAAAGAGGTCCAGGCGTGAAAAGTGTCTGAATCATAATAACAAGATCTCTACAATGCAGGCAAAGCCCCGTGATGCAGATAAAACACATCTAGTGCACTTTCTAACTGACTAACCAGTTTGTTTGGCTGACACTTTTATCCAAAGGGTTTGTACCTGTTTAGACAGCCGGGTATTTTACTGGAACAAGTCACGTGAAAGGCACAACAGCAGTGCTCCAGCTGGGATTCGAACCCACAACCTCCCAGCAATGAGTCCAGAGCCCCAGCCGCTGCTCTGCACTGCTGACCCTTGTCTCACCCTAGCACTCACCCAGCCGTTCCCCAACGCACAGATGACAAGAATTTCTATGCCAAAAAAACAGACAGTTGCTCTCACAATCCCAGGCCATTATTCATGTTAAACTTTCTTTCTGTCCCAGGAGCCCAACATTCTTAACTTAATAACCTGGAAAGCACAGACGCTTGCCCCAGCTAGGCCTATACCCATACATTCTGACATTCTGTCCATAATTATACACTGAGGAATATTTGGATTGCTGGGTTTAAAATGCAGCGGCGCTGTCCCTCTGAGTGAGTTAAGTTTTTCCAGATCCCTGAATAGATCTTAAGATGTGAAGCTGTATTCCAGACACAGGGAACATATTCCTTCCAGATTGACCATTGCTGTGGTTCAAAGGCATCGCGTATGGATTTTAATACAAGATTATTTTCTAACACTCAATAATTCAACAGTTACTTTAGATTTATTTTCTTATTCCACTTGGAAAAGAGCTAAAGCAGATTCCCTGTGATCCTTTGGGAAACATCTGGGTGGGATGTTTCCCTTTGTTTGTAAGGCTGATCGACCTTCTGACTATACAATTAAATAACAGTGATTGTTCTCCCACTAACTGGCTCTGTGAGGGTAACTCTCAAATTTCAAGCTTTGGGTTGTAGCAAATGTGTTCAGCACAAATCCTGACTTTTAAAGGAACCTTTTCTGCAAAAGCACTTGTGATAAGCACGCTGGCTGTGTCTTTCTGTCAGAGCCTGAGCCTGTCAGTAAAGACTCATTAATTAACTGGTAAGTTTAGAGGAGCCTGATTTCAGAGGAGCGAGAGCCCTGCATGTCTCTAGACAACACACTTCCAAAAATAGGGAGATTTTGAAAATACACGTGGAAGTTCCTCTTTGTCACAATATTTCAGCAGTAGGAAGGCAGGGACATTTCCACGTTAAATAAGGAATTGATAAACAATAATTCTTTGAAACAGAGGGAAGTGTGCAGTCTCTGGAATTCATGGGGACTTTTCTGGGTGACCAAACTAACTCCTGCTTTCTCTCGCCTCACGGCCTTCCCTCCCACTGATAAAAGCATTTTCCAGTTTATTCAGGCTTTTCCACTGTATCAGCATTTTATTGTGCTTCGTTTTCAATTCCTTAAAACCTACCCGATAATAGCGGCACTGTGACAGCAGCCCGTTAGGCGACGCCCTCCCCTCTCACTTCTCACACTTCGACAACGGCCCTGTGTTCCCACGCAGACACGCCCTGATGGACAGGGAGGTCTCCACCTCGCGCCAGGGGAGAGACCACAGGCACACCTCGAGGTCACGCCTGTTTGACTCGCAAACACCCCATCCTGAGCACATTAAATCTGCTCCAAAAATGATTTATTAGCAATCTTGCATTGAAGCTGAGTGGTTATAGTGGCATTTATACGGCCATTGTCAAATGCAACCACGTTCGGTGACGGCAGACTCAAGAAACTTCACCCACTTAAATCTGCACATGGGCCCTGCAGTTCTCCTGTGATTTCCATGCATTCTGAGTTGGTTCTGTTTCTGCTGTTCGTTTTTGGTGCTGTACTGAACCTCTCTTTTTGCTTTGTGATGATTGAAAGTGCTTTAATACACTTTAACCTGCTTCTACCATGGTGTAGCGTACCGTACCGCATTCAAGGTGCAGAGCCTTCACACAGCGAAGACCTTGCTGGAATTGGAATAGCCCGGCTTGGAAGCAGGACACTAAAGACATGTGCCAAGAGGCATCAAGAGGTGTTCCCTGGTAAACAACAACACCTTCTACTTCAGGTTTATGATTTGGATCTTTGACACGTTTAACTGCTTAATCCCTGGCCTCCCTCAAGCGTACGGACTCCGGGAACCCCCGCTGCGTGACTCGTGAAGTTGTGGTTTCCAATCGCAGCCCTGAGGCGGGGGCCACACTTGGACACATGGTGGCCATTAAGATAATTGATGCGTTGAGGGGCATTATGGACTAATTGAGGCTATCAGACGGGAATTTGCCTGTGATTAAAAACGTGGAGATTAATGCAGCTGCACAACGTCCCCAGGAGCAGGGCTTTGGCATGCACTGTCTTCAGGAAGCCATAACTGGCCTTGGGGGCTGGGTCTGCCGGCATGCTGTCGGCCCTCCAGGCAGGTTTAAAAGTCACTTACAGGACCGGTTCGCCACTCTTCAGGTAAACCAGTGTGCACTGAAATCAGAACCATTCCCGTAAACATTCGCCAAAACAATATATCACTAAAACAGTGAAATACACAAACACGCCCATTAAATTACAGGCACATTTATATCCGATGGAAGGACAGAAGCTGTCTCACCCTAAATGCTCAGTGTGTCAGTGGTCTCTAACTGTTACTGTTTTTTATTTCCTCATATTAAAATAAAAGGTATCAATTCAACAGCTAGGTGAAGGCTTCTATGTGATTTATTTAAAAGCCAACAGATTGTGCTAAAAAACAAAAATAGCTGCGGTCTCTTGGTGAGTTTACAGCGGAGCGAGGGCTGAAGAAGAGGCCGGGGTGTTTTTGTCCCACCTGTCATCACCATGGTTTCGACTTGATCCCCTGGCTGCCAGGCAAACTGAATCACCTGGCAGCCTCGCAGCCCTCCTTTCACTTTCCCTCACAGACCTTCCACTGTTCGTCCTGGATCGCCCACAGTCCAGAGAGCCTCGCCACAGTGGATGAAAAATGCCCTCAGCCAGCCAACAACAACAGGCCCTTTCACAGGATCCCAATCTGGCCACCATCCGACGCACTTCAAAAACCTGGACTCTAAAAAGCTGGAGAGGCTTGTGCTTCTGCCGAGCAGCACAGGGAACAACCAGGGTCAACACCTTCCTCCGTTGTCTCTAGCTCCTGAATCTGAAGAGGTGAAACCGCGGAGTCTTCTGTCTGCTGACATTCTGACCCCATGAGCTGCAGCCTTCTACACGACAGACGGCCAAAGAGAAAAGGCTTTCTTTCCCGAAGGTATAACAATCTGGACCCATATTTCCACTTATTATCTGTAGCACATACATGTTTGTTTTTTTTATTAAGTTACATAACCCATAACCCAGGCAGTATACTTTTAATGACCCTTATGACTCTGTTTAAATGTTTAAAGGAAATTCTGCAAGGGAACATTTTTCTTTTCTCCCAGTTGCCACCCTGAGTTTGGAGCAGATTTTTTCTACAGGGGCTCCTCGATAGATTACTGTCAGGCTTTTTTCCTAGCGCTGGCAGGAAGCTTAGGGCTGAACATCTTCCCAGAGGGTTCAAATAAAAACAACTCATCATTCTGATCCACTGACAATGTGCAAAACCAAAATTCCTACTTCCTACTACTAACACTAATAACAATAAAACAGCACTCTTGACAACACTTGATGTAATGACGTTATCGGCAGCTTCGCATGGCAAAGTAAGTGTCAAGGTAACATGTCACTACTTCCACCTCATTAATTAAAAGAATCATGGAGCACAGCAGGCACTACCTCAGCAGACGGGTAAAAGGAGAGGGCACAGTATGGCACTATTCACACTCTTCTGTGTTTTCTAATGCAAATCATAGGCATGGGCAGAGGGGTTGAATTTGTGCCCCAGGAAACACCCAGTAAGCAATCTGATGAAACAGACAGACTGAAGCCTCCGCAGCTCTTACATCCTGCACAGGCTACAGCTGCTCGGCTACAATTCTGCAGCCACAGAACGCTGTGCTGACTGTTGATTGTGTTTTTTAGATTTAAATCCTTTGATAGATCCTTTAGGCCTACTGTAGTCTTCCCTCTATCACTCTGCTCGGCTCCTCTGTTTATTGAAGTGAAGTCTGTGCTACACTCATGTTGGAATCGCACCCACAGGCAGGACAGTGCCACCGGCAGGAGCCAGGACGTCGTACCAGTCTCAGATCCAGAGAGCCACATTTTTATTCATCAGAAAATCTAATGGAAGACTGTCTCGCTCCATTGTGTTTTCCACGAAGCAGAGCAGAACTGCTGACTACAACACTTCTATTTATTTCCATTTTCGCTGACATTCCTCTGTTCCCATTTTTCACCCCTTTCTGATGCTGCACAATATCACGCATGCTGGTACTTTCCATTTGCTGTATTTCTCACAGAAAGAATATCAAAGCCAGTAGTAATGAAGTCCTAATCAAACTGAAGTTTCCTTATTTATTCCAACTATAGTAATCAAGAAGATTAACAGGTGAACAGCCCACGAGCAGAGTGGTTTGTTCAAAATAAGGCTCTTCTCCACTCAAGCTGGAACATATGCGTGCAAATCACTTTGCTGGAGTCCCTGGTTTTGAACAGGCTGGACTGTGCAACACTGCTTTCATTCAGTCTGGAAGAAGGGGAATTATTCCTGGCATGATCTTTAAAAGAGCTCAGTCTGTCTCCTTTTCCCCATTTCATAATCTTCTGTTGAAGTGATTATCACTGCTGGAAGTTCAAATACTGCTCATGCTTTCCTATTCCAGCTCCAGAGGATGAAAGGAGGAGCTCATGAAAGGTGAAAATGTCTTAACATTATCCAAAAAGGCACAATAAAAGAGTGAAACTTTTAAACATCTCATTTAGAATGATACCTCAGCCCTGACACAGTGAAGAATCTACTGATAGCAAAATTCCAAGTCACATTTGCACTGCTGAGATCAGATGAGGACATGTGACCCTGGAGCTGTGGATAAACTGCCATCATCAAACACAAGATCATTAACTTCTGTCTGACACTATCGGACACTTCCCAGCTGACGATGAAGCATGGTAAGAGATATGAAGCTCAATATCCTATAAAATTCAATACAGACTGAAAGCACTGCACCAGGGTTTGCCAGCTAGAGTCAGTGGGATCCAGAATCCTGTATGTATGTATCCACCCATTTCCTAACCACTTCATTAAAATTCAGGGTCATGAGGGAGCCAGAGCCTATCCCAGCAAGCAACGGGCGCAAGGCCAGATACACCCTGGACAGGACGTCTTTTCATTACAGGGCACACACACTCACACCAGGGCCAATTAACCCAGAAACCAATTAACCTACCAGCATGTCATTGGACTGTGGGAGGAAACCAGTGCACCTGGAGAAAACCAATGAGAAAACAGGGAGAGCACACAAACTCCACGCAGAGAGAGCCCCATGTTCAGAAATGAACCCAGGACCCCAGTGTAGCGAAACAGCAATTGTAACCACTGCGCCATCGTGCTGCCTAAAGGCTTTCTAGAACTCCCTAAACCCTGTCAACCTTAATGTACCCCTTCTCCCGGGTGGAACACTTCCTGTAACACAGAGGCACAAAAATCCCTAAATCGGCATGTGGAGTCCAAGGGCTCAAGCTGAAAACCCCCGTGGTAAAGAGATGACTGTTTAACAGATTTTTGGGTTAAACTTTCTGAATCTCCAAAACATGTTTAAAAAAACCAACACAAACACTAAAGGAAACAAGACATGAGATTCTCTTTTTGCTCAAGCTTGTGTGAAGAGTTCTGCGCTTTGCCTTTAAAGAAAAGCCAGAGCTGGAGAATTTAGAGGTCTTGTGCTAATGGCTGCAAGTTCAATTCATGGACCTTGAATAAACTGTCAAGTGACTGTGAAGCACAGCTCCTCTCTGGAAATTCAGACACAGCGTCCAGGAACACAGTGCAGTTGCACTGAGCTGGGATCTGACGACTGCGTCTCGATGACGGAATGTTCTGATCCTATTTTTTGCTAATCAAACTTTACCAGCAATCATACCAATCAAGATTTTAATTTAAAACTTACTACAGTATAATTCTCCATCTTCATATAGTATAGGCACATAACGGATATCGGCTGTTCGCCACACATGCCAGTCCATCCACCCTCAGAAGGTCACTTATTGGTAATAATGATAATTAATAATTTCTTACATTTATATAGAGCTTTTCTGAACACTCAATGCTCTTTACAGGTAATGGGGACTCCCCTCCACCAATGTGCAGTCCCACCTGGATGATGCGATTTTAGCCCAAGTGCTCCAGTACACTCACCACACATCAGCTATCAGTGGGGAGGAGAACAGAGAGATGAAGCCAATTCATAGATGGGGATTATTAGGAGGCCACGATTGGTAGGGGCCAATGGGAAATTTGGCCAGGACGCCAGGGTTACACCCCTACTCTTTACGAGAAACGCCCTGGGATTTTTAATGACCACAGAGAGTCAGGACCTTGGTTTTATGTCTTAACTGAAGGACAGTGCCTTTTACATAGAGTATATACATCATTCACTCCAGTATAGAGTATTTTACAGTATATAGTTTACAGTACAGATGTCGCGGCAGCCTGCACCCTGTCCTGGAAGAGAGAAAGCCATTATCCCAACCAGCAGAACTCCGGGAAGTGGGAGGAAACTGGAGCGGCCAAGATGATCCCATTTGGACACTGGGAGAACATGCAAACTCTACACAGACATCTCCATCTAGAATCTAACCCAGGATCCAAGAGCTGTGAGGCTTCATCTGTTTTTGTTTACCAAGTCCTTCTTTTGCTATAAATTATTTTTCGGACTTGCAACACTTGATAGGAGAGCTGGACAGGAAATAGAAGATCCAGAATCCAGAAGGAGCAGCCTAGTCAGCCAGGGAAATGAGCTCAGACCAGGAGCCCCAGCCCTTCCTGAGGCAGATAGCGTGGTTCCCCGTGGTCCAGCCCTTGAGTGGTTTCCAGTCACTGGCAAGGTGAGGCCTACTGGGATCTCAAGAGCCCAGCCCTGAGTCCCCAGCGTGGTCCTAGCTGGAGCTATGGAAGGAGGATCCAGCAGGATAAGTGGTGTTGCTGTGTATCGAAGGTAATCTTAAGAGAGCAACAATGTGCCAAGTGAAGACCAGATTACTGGCCATCCCTGAGCCTGCTAAAAATCTGTTTTACTTGTGATGTTAAAAAGGCTGGAGAACCTCAGAGCAATGCCACCCTGTACCCACACCCAACTCTTCATATACTAAAGAGCTGGGTGAACGGAAGTTCTCAATTGTTGGGAAAACCTAACAGTGTAACAGTGCTATACTAAAGAACATCTGTATGTGAAACTGAAGACTCTCCAAAGCCTGACTGCCATCATACATCTTTCAGCCCGCGTATAAATGTAGCACATACAGCTGGTAAACTGACAGACAAGCATTAAATATGCAGAAACTGTGACACGTCTACATTTTAAAAATCAGAGTGGATACACTGCAAACCAGCAGCTCTAATCAAAGCTGTGGGGCTCTTTTCAGAGAGGATTTTACAGGCTGACTGCCTCCCTCTTTAAACAGCCACTCGTTTCTTTCTGTTTCCAGCAGAAGCGGGTTACAAATCAATGGACTGCCCACAACTCCGGCACCCCCACCTCTGACCCCCCTATTCATCCCCAGGCTTGAAAGCAAATCAACAAAAGACAGACAGAGAGAGGCTGGAGCTGAATGCGAGAAGGCTGCTTTCTGAATACCTGAATCAACAGCACCCAGTCCTATTGCAGTGCTCTCTTGGCTGTAATCAATCCCTCTGGTGACAAGATCAATGTGAAATGCCCCCTCTCTGTGAATACACACCTTCCCACCTATTCTAGCCCCCCTCCGCAGGTCTACGGCCACCCCTCGCCCCTGTATCCACAAGCAGAAAGGCAAGACCAGTGTCCTCCTGGCCCCTACCTGAGAGAGACAGAGAGCTGGTGCTGCTGGATCTCCTGATGAGCCTCAGGCCCTCCGACCAGGACCTGGATTTGGGCAGGCGCCGGAACAACTTGCTGATCCTCTTCGAGACTTTCCCGAAGCAGGCGGTGGTGCTAACCTCTGCCTGCCTCTCCGGCGTCATCCTTGCAGCACAGAAGATCAATAGCCTTGCCTCCGCTATCTGCATCCTGTGAATGCCATGCCTGCACAGCGCTACGCTCCCGCACAGCAGAGTAGCACTGTGGTGTGGTATGTTTGCATAAGAAGCTCCTCTGCATCCACCATCATGAGCTCGCTAGCTAGCCCCTGCGTGCTTTTCTCTCCTGGCTTGTTTTCCTCTCTCTCCCCCCTTCTACCTCTCCCTCTCTAGCTCATCCTCTCTCTCGGCTCCCCTGTTTTTTTCAGGCACCTTATTCAAACAGACCAATGCATCGCATCGCCCACACATGCTCTTCTGTGCAGCACGGTTTCATTGACTCCTTAAAGGCACAGCGACGGAGATGTGAAAACCGTCCTCTCTCCCCTCCATCACTTAATGAGGAACAGGACACACCGCACCACATCCTTCTCTTTCGGTAGATTCTGGGCCACCTTCCACACTCCGTTAATGAGCTGGAGTCGCCGCGGCTGGCGTGGAGCTGGAGTCGCAGGAGGACTGCAGTGTGGGTGAGGGCTGAGGCGAGGAGGCTAGGAGCTGCAGACGTGCCTGTACTGACTACATTCCTCCGCACATGCATACACCAGAAACGATACCTCTGCAGAGGATGTCAAGAGCTACAGCAACGATTTAAAACGCTACAATTAAAATATAGAAACCCCCCTTTAAACAGCAGCACCTTTTAGCCTATATTTATTTTTTGTGAATTTATTATTTGCGTACCCTTTCAATAGCTGACCAGTCTTACATCTGAACATGTAACCTGTTCCCTCTAAAATATTTTTAAACCTCACTGCAGAGTTCACTGGTTTCCCCGATCTCAGATATTTTTTGCAGTGAATATCACTCCCTTTGGGTCACACGCGTTTCATTGCCCTGAGGCTGACTGAACCTCGTGGGAGAAAAGAGGAAAATGTGTTTATTTTTCTTTTAAGATTTTGCACTGCGCTAACATCTGTTGATTAAACACTGCCTCTTCGGTGTGTGGACGCGACAGCCAGTCAGCCCGGACAGGAGAATCTCTCGTGTTTGTAATCCCATTGACTGTCCTTCTGTGCTGACTGACTGCTCTAGCCTACCCTACTGAAACACTCCTCCGCACAGGGAGAAAACGCACCTGACACAGAGCTCGACACTTCTAGTTTTGGAAGAAGGTGCCGTCTGGTGTCCAAGGAGGCACTTCCATTGTCAGGATGTCTCCAGATAATCTATCGGCAAGAGCTACTGCCTTCGTGTGGACATTTTCTCAAATTCTATCCCGCAGTGATTGTGGGTGCCCCATCACAGGGCAGGAGCTGAGCTTCAGCTAGTGAAAGTCACTGAGGTATGAAACAGCTTAAACTTCTCAGGACTTCCAGCTCTTCCGGGACACGCCCAGGCCTGCCGGCTGTCTTGGGCCTCTGCCTTGCACGGCCCAGAGCCGCTTTGCAAAGCAAAAATATTTGTCAATAAAAGAAAACAAAAGCTGTGACATTTTCTAGTCTCGATGAAGCTCCTTCTCTTTTTCCTCCCGGCAGAGAGACCCTGGGCATCTCTTTCATAAGAATCGTTCTCTTTTTTTTTTTTCATTTTCTGGATGGGTTTTCACAGATCAATGTCAGTCGCATGCAAGACTTTTTTGACTTGAAATGTCACATAAGTTACATTGACCTTACAGGCTGAAAGAGTTTCAGGACGCATGACAGGAACAATGTGAAGGTCTTGCTATTACTGAAAAACCTGTGATGCGATTTGTCATATTCTTCTGGCAGAAAATGTAGAAATGGAACTAATTCCCTGTTAGCAATATGGAGAAGTACGCCTGCTTGCTTTCCCTCCACAGACAGCTGTACTCTGTCATGTGAGGTCCCTCAGGGCAGTGTTGTAATTTTTGTTCAAATCCCACCGGTGATCACCTCCCTTTCTGTCCAGGTCCTGAACCAGCAGGAAGCTGGTAGCCTCAGCTCTGCGAAAGAGCAGCCGAGATGATTGTTTTTCATGTCCTTGTACTTCCTCCGCGCTGATCTAAAGGTTAATTCATAAAATAAGAAGCTGTCTGGGTTTCCAGCCTCTTTAGATTTAGGTGGTGTTAACCATCTGGAACTTTTAATTAAGATGCTGAACTGAGACATAGTCTAATTCTGCCACAAGGCTCAGCAGGAAGACAGCAATGTTATGTTGTTCACAGCATTATAAATCCTCTATACTGAGGATTATCATTTAAAACCTGGACTAGAGAAATAATCATCTGTCTGTCTGCATTTACTGTACATAATAAGCAGATCTAAGACTGCAGAAGAGAAAGGTTTTCTGCTGTTCAGTTTTTTAAATGCAAGTTTCATCTCTGTTGTGTGCTGACACTGAGACCACGGAAACTCATCCATTTTGAGCTCAACATTATAGTCAGACCCCAAAGGCCTGTTACTACAAAAAGAGACAAGAAAGCAACACACAGCATTGAAGACAACATCTGAAGTAAGTAAAATGACTTCTTCCAAAAATTACTTTTAGATCCTACACACTGCTGCCTTAACTTTTAGCCCCAAATACCACAACTGTAAGAGCAGAAAACGTGAAAATATAAAAAGAAATTCTGTATCCCAGAGCAAAATAAGTTAACTGAATTTTGTAACGCTGTACATAAAAACAAGCAGAATTCTTGGTGACAGACGTAACCTCAGTTCTATTTTAAAGCAGGCATATTACTGAGCAAATGACTTACAATGTGTCTATGGCACACAGACAAATGGCAAAGCACAAATCCTAAGTAATTGTTTAAATATATATTGCATTTGCATAACAGTAGATAAAAGGTGCTCTGGATTGAGACAGTAAGGAAGATAATGAGGGCTATGAAGAAAGCACCTACATACATTTCAAGTGAAACATCCCAGCCTCCCTCATCGTGGAGCGCATGTGCTGTTAAAATGCACTGAACAAGATTCCCCCCATCATTCACTTCTCAAAAAAGAGGAAAAGAATAATTCTGAAATCCTGGTCATAAGCCTGAAATAGAACATCATAAAACAAAAGTATACTTTAGAATTTGTTTTGTTTTTTTACCAGAAAAAAAAAGCTCACTTTCAAGTCACAGGGGGCAGTGTTTACTGTACTACACAACCACCAAACATCAAAGCCCTTTATTGCCAATGCATAATTGCAGGCTACAAGTTAGATACAGATTTGATGCATTTCAGCTGTGTGGATGAATGCAAACCACAAAGCACTGGCTTCTGCAATGGCAGAGGAAAGAACACAGACTTGCAGTATTAAACCCAGTACACAGCATCAGAGCTACCCAAACAAAATGAGACATTCGCTGCTACATCAAGACAAGTTCAAGGATGACTTTAAATGGGGTTTAAATGCATTCTCCCCACTGGAAAATTCAGATTGGCATGATTCAGTTGAAATTTGGAATCGTTATGCAAAACAATTAAACAAATTAACTAACTGCAGCCCAGTATGTAAATACTGGCTATTGCCATGTGCTTTGAAGTTATTGCTTACTTCAAACAAGCATCATCACTGATGAGAACATCATCGAATCCAATCAGTCTAGCCACAGCAAAATGGCAATAGCGCTTCTGCTGCAGTAATAAGAACACCAACCACCTATACTTCATAGAGAGCATTTCCTGGAACATCATTTCAGAGCGCTGAGCAATGGCAAACCAGTGTCTTATTCCCTTAGACTGTGTAAGATGAACAAGGGCTCACTCTGGCAGGTCTCTGCTGTTCTATTGATTTTCCCATATTACACAAAACGCAATGTGTTTCCACCGAACTATACTAACTTATTAACGATAGTAATTTATTTAGGAAATTTCACCTCAGAAACGGGAGGCGAGTACTATGACCTTGGGGAAATAAGTCTTCATCTGAAACCAGACTCTGGTAAATTTGGTCGAGGAAGCTGAGCCTGTATAATATTGTATATCTGTGGGATTAATGAAGACTGAGCAGAGAGGAACACAGAGGGCTCCTTGGAAGCTGTCTTGTACAGTCAACTTTAACCCAAGCAGAAGGGACTTGAGAGAAGGGGGTTGGGCTGCCCTGCTCAGAAATGGCAGGCTGGGGTCCAAACCCAATTCAGCCTGGCTACAGGGGCTGCCGTCCCCCGCAGCGCAAGGCTGCCTGCTCGTCTCCGAAGAGCCCTGGCAGTAAACCGTCCATCTTGGAATCTGGAGAGCTCCTCGGAGTGAGATGAATGACCTTCCCACTGCGGACACTTTTGCTCCGGCCCACTCTTTCTGCTGCTCGGCAGAGAAGCAAGGCCGCTCCGGTCGGAGCCGCTGTGCCGAGCTGACAGACTGCTGGCACTGACGACCCCCAAACATCTCCCAAAAGAAGAATGCAAGAACTACAGTAATGACATTTAAGATCCTGCAGTTGACTCTCGTCTTAAGAGATGCAAGGAGAAAAACGAAATGGCAAAGACAGATACAGGCGTACCTATTCACTGATTATTAAACCAGTGACGAAAGGTCTAATTACAAACATTAGACATGAAAGTTTCTAATCCCTAGAGAAACCTTGTGTGTGGAATGGGCAGATTATAAAAACAGCAAATTTATTATGTACTCTGTGCAGTTTATATTCCTGGCTTTTTGCCTGTGCATTCATTACTGTAGATACTAGAAACAAAAAGTTAATGTCTTATGATAATATAGCATTATAAACTTTGCACAAACCCAGTCACTGCAATCCAGTCTGGTACTTTTTCTGGTCAGTATCTGGCTTGTGTGATGAGCTGGTCTTCACTCTTTATTGTATATGTACATGAACTTAGCTCACATTCATCCACCATCAAAAACCCACTTATTGCTGGTAAGCCTTGCAGCAAACTGTAGTGTAGCGACTACACACAGACCCCAATTAACCTGACCAGCCAGTGTGCCTTTAGGGGTTGGGAGAAAACCGGAGCACATGGAGAAAACCCATGCGGACACAGGAATACCATGCAAACTCCACACAGAGGGTGCCCCAGGACTCTAAACTGTGAAGCAGCAGTGCTGACTGCCACACCACCATGCCCCTACAACCAGGCAGACAGAAAACCCAGAAATCTATCCATCACAGGACTGCATTTCGACTAGTACGCTAAACTAAAAGTGAGATCAGTTTTGAAAACCCTAAAACTTGACAGCTCTGGAATGTGTCCTCTTCCAGGTGTACACAGGCTGCTGTGGGGGCCGAGTCTCCCTTCCTCTCCTCGTGAGCTGCGCTGCCCCTCGCGGGCGCCTCGCTCGGCACCGCTCTTGATAAGCCGGGTCACTACTCTGGCTGCTGGGAACAGCGGCAGGTTGCGCAACTCCCCCAGGAACGCGACCAGCACAAGCACGAGGAGAGAAAAACTCCCGACGCCAGCCCTGCCTTTCTCTTTCCGTTTCGCTGTGAGGGGATCTTTCACCGCACGAGTCATTCTGTCTCTCCCTTGCCACTGGGATGACGCCAGCGTGCTGAGAACTGGA
Source organism: Atractosteus spatula (assembly GCF_055471065.1). Lineage (NCBI taxonomy): Eukaryota > Metazoa > Chordata > Actinopteri > Semionotiformes > Lepisosteidae > Atractosteus > Atractosteus spatula. The sequence continues at coordinate 42,095,414 of NC_142712.1, read as the reverse complement.
GGGAACCACAAAGCGATGGGGTGGAGGACCACCCCGCTGCGCTGGACACCACGGTCTTCCACGTGCTTAACACACTCAGACCTGGGATCCGCTTATAGATCTCCTCTTAATACTGACACCCTCTGCCGGGTCCACCCCCAGCAACCTGTTGCAGACAGAAAGGATGCAGTTCACGGACACGCTCCGAGCCTGCCGTCAGCAGGTGGCAGGCGGCTTTGATTTGATCCAGTCTTACTTCCTGAGTGCTGTGCGTCTGAGTGAGTGAGTTCCGAGTGCTGTGCGTCTGTGAGCCAGCGCTGTGAGTGCTATTCAATCAAAAGACTCGTATTAGTTTAAAACGGGGCAGATGAGAAACCTGATGATTAACTGAGCTATTATTCTCACATCACAGATCCCTTCAAAGAAATGAGGGATTTTACACCATGAAACACTTGGCTGAAACTACAAGCAATGCAGAAGGTGAAGCAGTTGACCACAGCATTTCTTTTCATCTGATTTGTGCACTGCTTCGTCCAACAGGGGAACTTCATTAGATCAGTACCAGGTCAGTGAGACAAGGACAGGGGGTCTTGGAGTGGTTTTTGGTCACAAATCCAGATTAAGGGGGATGGCGAATGTTTCTGCTCCACTTCCACAGCGGCCTACACAACGCCAGGCACATGTGGGCCCGTCTTGCCCAGCCCCTGACCCACAAACCTCCTTCTCCTCCACAGGCGGGATTCCAGGAGGGCCGGCAGCCCTGGGAACCGCTGCGGGGACAGGAAAGAGTCGTCTCTCTGCTCACAACAATGCTGCAAGTGTTGTTTGTTAGTGACAGAAGCCGGCACTTCGCTGCCACCCCTGGTCCTGCTCACCATTGTGCCAGAAACGCGCCCACCGACCCCCAGCCGAGTGCTTAATTTCCACAGGGGCGAGTGGGGAACGCTGTCAGCTCATTAAAAAAATAATTAAAGATGGGATTGTTGTCCCTACAAAGAACGCATCTCACAGACAGTCGGAGACTGTTCCATCTTCACACGTGTCCCGGACATCTCCTGCACCCACTGGAGTTCTGTCCGGATACACCGGGGCCTGTGTCTGTGTTTGTGGGGGGTGTAGCTGGTTATAAATCAGGTCAGACCTTTATCATCATGTCATGTGTGCAAAAATCGACTCATTCTGACAGCAGTGCTGGTGACACTCACACACTGAGCCAGGACAGAGCAGCCAAGCTGGTTTCCTAACGCTCACCATGGGATCCTTCTCCCTCTGATCCAACCGAGGCTCTGCTTCCACAGGTGAAACAGCAGGCAGACTCTCCCATTTGTGCAGTTTTCCCTGTGGTGTGACCGGGGCCAGGCTCAAACCCTGTCAATATCGTTTTGCCATACCTCCACAGTGATTTCACTGGGTTTTACCACACTCCAGTCTGCGTTTACTGCAGTAAGCAAGCTGCCCGGGACCATTCACACCTGAGTCCTGAATCTAGCATATCGTTCCTAAAGCGATAGCCTGTCCCTGCATACAGTACAGACATTAAACAATACTTACTGCTCCTTACAGAACTGAGAGGACTCTGATCGCCCACCTCCCTGACGGAAGAGCCTTTTACTGTACATTACTGACTCGTTGCTGAACGGCCAGAAGATAACTACCAACACCGCCCAGTTCAAGCTCTGGGGCTTGAAGGGAAAATAAAATCATTTTAAAAAGCGATGTCGTGTATATGATTTATAATACAGAAAACCTGATAGACTTTCTCTTTCACACAGCAGACAAAGACAGCACGTTCTACAAAAAAACATACTTTTACATCGAACAAAAACGAAACGATCGCTTCTGGTAAAGATACGCTTCTTCTGTCACTGGAATTAGCGTCGCTATTAAACCTCCCCTGTAGTTTTTTTGTTTACTCTCCGTTTTTATAATACCGTGAAAGCACACTAGAGGGTCGTTAGGAATTCTTTCCGTATTGCTCTTTTTTAATTTCGGTCATCGGGTAAACACACTCTGACGGGCTAGCCCCTTTGATTCTGCACGGCCGGAGCGCGGGGGTCGCCCGGTACCTGTCGCGCACCGCTGCCGGGCGGAGGGCGCTGGCCACACAAAGACCTGTCCAGTGCGAGTGTCCGAGCACTTACTTTTGCACTTCAGGGCCTCTTCGCTGACCTGGCGATTGCACGCGTCGCACCAGTCACTCGCCACCTTGCCCGGGGCGAAGACGTGCCCCTCTCCCTTCTCCTCTTTCACCCTCGGGTCCTGCTGGCGGAAGATGGACCAAGCCTCTTTCCTCGGCGGGTCCTGCCGCAGCATCTTCACCACCCCAGACCGGCACTGGGTCAGGACGGGCATCTTATGGCCAGCGCCGGGTCCCCCGAACCCGGTCCCGTCGCCCCAGGCGCTGAGGTCGATGTTCTGGTGTAGGGTGACCTGCGACGACCGCCTGCTGACAGGTCGGTGGAAGCTGACGTGCCCGTTAGCCGGGGAGCTGTTGGTCCTGAAAGCCTTGACTTCTTTCAGGGACTTCTTCCTGCCGCTTCCTTGGTGAGAGCAAGCCGCCGAACTGCTCGTCCCGGCATCGCTTCTGCCAGGGCTGCCTGGCGGCTTCACGTCCTCCCCCTCCGCCCTGGGGCTGCTGTTTTTCCGCTTCGCCGGGAGCGAAAAAGGCTCCCTCCCCTCCCCACTTCTGCAGCAGGTCGAGAGGTCATTCATCCCGGTAGTATCGACACTGTCCACCCTGCACGGCTGCAGCGCCGGGCACACAACCCCGCCGCCTCTGCTGCTGTAGCCGTCCTCCGGCGCAGCGCTGTTTCCCGCAGGATGTAACGGAGCTGGAGATGATGCCGCCGCCGCCGCCGCCGCCAGCCCCTGCTCCGCCGGCGCGCTCTTCTTCGCCTTCATCTCGCCCGAAGACTTCCTCAGGAGCTTCTTCCTCTCGCCGCTGGAGAGCTGCTGGAGAAAGAGCTGCTGTTCCGTGTCGAGGTGGAGCTGAGCCGGGTGCCGTCCCAGAGCCACGGACGCCATTGCCGTTCGCTGCTTCCCTCCTGCGGCTCGGACTCCGAAGACGACAACCCTCGGGCTGCTCTGGCTGTAGTGTAAATTAAATCGGAGCGGCAGCTGAGCGCAGCAGTGACGCACGCCTGCGGGGCGACTAGCTGTGGAAATGCCAGCGGCCGCAGAGATGCGCTGTCTTAAAGAGAACGAAGTGCTTCCCTCTTTTTTGGGGGGGTGGAGGGGGGGAATCCGTTAGGGGAATTTTGTTTTCGTTTAGTCTGAAGAGCTAATTCCATCGCTACAACAGACATATAGCATCGGGCTCTTGTTTTAATTTTACTTTTGAATTATCGCGATATTCCTAATATATACTGTATATAATATATATTTCCAAAGAGGAATATATGAACAAAATCTTTCAATTTAGCAATATTGTAAAGCCGAATGAGTTCATTCGCCCTCATTGAGCATCATTATAAAGGAGTCAAGTTACTCCAATGAGCGGGCTGGACACAAAATCAAACTAATGAAATAGCGAAACTGCTGTCTCCACGTTTCCAAAAGCACTTGCTAACCTGACATCTAAGACCTAAAAATGACGCCCGTTTGTTTTTTAGGGGAGCGAGTTTCAAAACGGTGCAAGAACCGCGGCATGTTTCAAGAGAAGATATCACTCTGAATATCGTGATTTGTCATTTTTGTCGAGGAAAAGTCCTGGCACTTAAATAATCTGTTTGTAAAGGTCACGAACGTTTTTTTTACACTACAATCAGAAAATAATAAGTGTCGCGTTCAGTCATCTCTCTCCCACACACGGTCCAGCACCCACAATATTTTGTCACGGCTTGAGCCCGCGGAGTTCCGGGTACCACCGCCTCTCTTCGGTAATCGACTTGCTTTGAGCGACAGTAACCTAGACTGTATAAACGCAGTCCCTTTAGAATAAGAAAACGTAGACAATGTAAGTTTTGCGAATGTAAGTTTGTGTTGCAGCAGTCAGTGGGGTTCTCTAAATTCTAGGGAAATACCTGAGCACATCCGCTGGCTGTTGGTGTAAAAACAGATCCGAACATTAAACGGAGAAAGAATAGCTGTCAAACTGCCCTGCAGCTGGGGAAGTTTTGCGGCTCTCCTTACACGTGATTACAATTTTAATAACACGGAGAAAGAGGTTTTTACTTGGATTCAGACACCGAACCGCCCCCTAACTCCCGAAAACACCAGAATCAAGTGAACGATTTATTAAATCTTAATAAAAATAAAACTTCTAAACCAAGTAAGCGATCAACGTGGCTTGTTTTTTTAGCAATATTTTGCGGACTACTGATTGCGTTGTTACTGGTGTGAGGTAAACGGTTTTGTTTGCTCTCGGTTGGCGTTCGCGTTTTTATCCGACTTTATTTTTGATCATATACTGTAGTTCGTGTCATTTTTTTAAAAGACAGTTATTAGATATCATCATAACACTCGGGGATTGTTTACAACCGCTCAGGCAAAGGGAAACTCCGCAGATAAAATGCAAGTCCGCGACCAGGGGCGCAGGTCTGAGGTCTTCACCGCAGGAGTCCCCCAGAGACACCGAAAATCCCCGCTGGGCCGAGGCGCCCTGCTTCTCTCTGCGTAACACCCGAGGGAGAAGAAAAGGGTTCAAGACTACAAAGTCATTGGCCAGACCTTATCACCGATTTGCGATCGCACGCACTATTTTCTTAAGATGATTTTCTTTTTTTTTTAAGATGCGACTTTTTGTTTTCAGAACAAAAGACTTGAAGACCGCTGTGTTAAATACTGTATGCCATGTCATTCCCGGGCATACTAACAGTGAAACACAGCTCCGTTTTTGTGCTGCGTTAAACTGTTCTTACACTCAAGACCACCAATTTATTCTTAACAAGTCTTTCAAACGTAACCGACATCTCGTTCGTGCGGGGCTTAAACATATTTTCGGCAGGTGTTTAAAGAATAACAACAAGAAGAAGCGCAATCGTTCCCTTTCCATTGCTACTGAAGTTTATTAAATGTTCAATTAATGTCTCGCAATAATTTACACGACTGTCAAACAAGAAGCAACACCCTACGCTGTTAAAACTACCAATTCTGTCTCTGGACGTACCCGCTATAAAAAAAAATCAAGCCTGCCCCCCAGTGGCCAGTCCATGAACTGCACGCGTATCCTGAGTTTAGCATTCCAGTAAACGAACTGGAAGATCCCAGATCAGGACGTGTTGGGCTGGTAATTATTTGGAATAGGGGAGGGCGGAAGAGTGGTTGCATATCAGGAAAAAAATACAGAAGGAGTCACACAAAGAGAGATGGTTCTATACCAGGGAGGGTGGGGATTAGACCTCTTTAATTTCTGGTCCTGCATGTAAAAATACAGTACTCAAAAGTAAAAAAACAGTACTCAAAGGCATAGGGGAAGAATATTCCCCCAGATCCTGAACCAGTAGTCTTTGGTTTTTCAAAGGCAACATTCAGACTAACGAAAGCACAACAATTAGCATGGATAGTTGCAGTTGATAAAAGTCTTGAAGAGTGGAGACCTGTCATTGTGCCCTTTGTGAAGAACTGGCTCAATGATATGATCTCCTCAATGACAATGGAGAGGATACGTTTTTATTGGACAGGAACTCGGCAGCGGTTCCTCAGGACCTGGGGGCTCTCTGCTGGCTGTCTTGAAAGAGACTGAGCTTTGTACGTTTGCGTGATTGTTTTATACATCCAGTCATTTTGTGATCACTTCTGTCACAGATCCCTGGCCATTCACTTCAGGGCTCCTGACCAACATCACACATGACCTTCAAACCTTGAAGACGTGCAGAACGAACTCAATCCTGGCTCAGTTTTCAATCTGGGGCTGCTTCTACAGCGTGCAAGACAGGTAGCTGGATACTCGTAAATGCTTTCAATAAAAACAATACAGAGGTTTATACATTCATCTTTAAAGTAAGAAAGGCTTTCCTTTGTGGCTTTACAGTGCAGAGTAGTTTGGATAGTTTTTAAGTGTTGTGGTTCAAAGTGCTGTGCTTTTGAAATCCTGCGTGATGAACGCCAAGGGACATCCGCTCTGATTTCAGAAGGAGCAGGCAATCAGACCCCTGGACTGTTGTTCAGGGCTCCAAAGCTGTAAAACCAGAGAAATAAATATACAGTATAATGATGTCATCACCTGCCCAGGCATAAACTGTTGCACTGTTCTCTCTCCCATCATTACTGTTTCAACTCTTACTTCCACTGATAAAAACCTACTGGCAAAATTGCATGTGCATTAAATACATCTTTTGTCACGGACATCAGATCAATTAAATTGATCTGATGTTAAAATGCATCATACATTCATTAATATAATTGATCTTGCTGCTTACATAGCAATATTTCTTTCTTATACTTGGTTACTTACATCAGTTGAAAAGGTGGTAGCAGTTGTAGGTGACCGGAAAGCGGGTTAAGGCAAGCCTGTCCTTGTTGCAAGGTTTGGGCTGAGGTTATATTTGAGAAAAAGTCTTAAATTAATAAGGATGCACTTTTTTATTTCAAACTCTAAATCTTGCTTAAAGCCATTTCTTATCCCAATTCTGATCCTAAACCGAATCCTTCACCTTCACTAAGACAGACAGCCTCAGCCACTCACACTGCTAATCCAGCTGGATCACATAATGAAATAACCACAGCCCAAGCCAAAATGCACAGCTCAGCCAAGCCCAGAGCATGTAGGGTGATGTCTGATAAAGGGATTGAGCTTCATGTAAGCAGATTGCCCCATGAGCTGATCTAAGAAATTAAGGGCAACCAGAAGCCTTAATTGCCACATGGCAGAAGGAATGAGTATTTAACAAACTCCAAAGAGATATCATTGGCCTCATTTGGCAATAAATGTAGAACAACAAACACTACTCATTACATTTTAAAGCTTAGTGATTATCATTGCTGGAGACTAGGGGCCAATGTTATTTTTTGTCCGTGGCCATGCAATGCTAGATCAGTGCTGTACAGGTTATTGATGTTATTGACTGTTATTGACATCTCATGACAGGTATGGTGTAATGGTGTATGCATGTAATGTACAGGGAGATCCGCATGACTAGATAAATGCCAGCAGCCATATCACCCTGCAACTCACAACTGGCAACCCACTGAAGCTCAGCAGGTGTGAGCCTGGTCAGTACCTGCATGGGAGACCTACTGGGAAAAACTAAGGTTGCTGCTGGAAGAGGTGTTAGTGGGGCCAGCAGGGGGCGCTCACCCTGCGGTCCATGTGTGTCCTAATGCCCCAGTATAGTGACAGGGACGCTATACTGTAAACAGGTGCCGTCCTTCGGATGAGATGTAAAAGCGAGGTCCTGACTCTCTGTGGTCATTAAAAATCCCAGGGTGTTTCTCGAAAAGAGTAGGGGTGTAACCCCGGTGTCCTGGCCAAATTTCCCATTGGCCCCTACCAATCATGGCCTCCTAATAATCCCCATCTATGAATTGGCTTCATTACTCTGCTCTCCTCCCCACTGAGAGCTGATGTGTGGTGAGTGTTCTGGCGCACTATGGCTGCCGTCGCATCATCCAGGTGGGGCTGCACATTGGTGGTGGTGGAGGGGATCCCCATTACCTGTACAGTGCTTTGAGTGGAGTGTCCAGAAAAGCACTATATAAGTGTAAGCAATTATTATTATTATTATAAATGTCATGCTTGATATTGATCGACTCGTGATGGGATACACCATAAAAATGCACCAATATAATGTGCAGGGAGAAGACTATTACCAGATCTATACCGCACAGCTTACTGATCAGGCTGTGTAGTGTAATACAGGGTGGCACTGACCTCTCTATTATATTGTTGTTACGTTGGAGTTCACGAGCAACCACTTCCATTTCTTCTCTAAGCCGATTAATCCTGAAAGGAAGCACAAGCACAAGATCACAGTTTTAAAATGAGCTCATTTTAAACTCAGGCAGGCGCTCAGGTGAACAGCTCTTAGCCCGTCCGAGAAGGAGTGGGGGAAAAAAGAAGGCAATTCAGAGACACATGGGGAAACACATGGGCTCTTCTCTCAGGCGTGTGGATTATCTGATTCCAGAGGAAAACAGAACAGCACTGTCTGTGGAAAGAAGAAGAGGCTGAGCAGCTTCTTCTGCAGTTTTTGTATTGGTTTCGTTTCCTGAAAGGCAAAGAAAAGGTCTGTGTGTGGAAGCAGCCAAGCTGAAACAATGGGGGGGCACTCCTGTTCTGCTCCTGAATTGGGAGAGTCAAGAATGATCTTTTCTTTCTTGGGACTGTCCCACGTCCAATTTGCCTAACTTGCCTCTTCTCCTCGACACACCGTGAGCCCTGAGACCTGAGACCTGAGACCTGACAAGCCCTGACCAGCCCTCAGACAGCCCTGACCAGCCTTCACACAGCCCTGATGAGCCCTCAGACACCCCTGACCAGCCCTCACACAGCCCTGACCAGCTCTCAGACACCCCTGACCAGCCCTCACACAGCCCTGACCAGCTCTCAGACACCCCTGACCAGCTCTAAGACACCCCTGACCGGCCCTCACACAGCCCTGACCGGCCTTCACACAGCCCTGACCAGCCTTCACACAGCCCTGACCAGCCCTCACACAGCCCTGACCAGCTCTCAGACACCCCTGACCAGCTCTCACACAGCCCTGACCAGCCCTCACGCAGCCCTGACCAGCTCTCAGACACCCCTGACCGGCCCTCACGCAGCCCTGACCAGCTCTCAGACACCCCTGACCAGCTCTCACACAGCCCTGACCAGCCCTCACGCAGCCCTGACCAGCTCTCAGACACCCCTGACCAGCTCTCAGACACCCCTGACCAGCTCTCACACAGCCCTGACCAGCCCTCACGCAGCCCTGACCAGCTCTCAGACACCCCTGACCAGCTCTCACGCAGCCCTGACCAGCCCTCACGCACCCCTGACCAGCCCTCAGACACCCCTGACCAGCCCTCACACAGCCCTGACCAGCTCTCAGACACCCCTGACCAGCCCTCACGCAGCCCTGACCGGCCTTCACACAGCCCTGATGGGCCCTCACACAGCCCTGACCAGCTCTCAGACACCCCTGACCAGCCCTCACGCAGCCCTGACCAGCTCTCAGACACCCCTGACCAGCTCTCAGACACCCCTGACCAGCCCTCACACAGCCCTGACCAGCCCTCAGACACCCCTGACCAGCCCTCACACAGCCCTGACCAGCTCTCAGACACCCCTGACCAGCCCTCACACAGCCCTGACCAGCTCTCAGACACCCCTGACCAGCCCTCACACAGCCCTGACCAGCTCTCAGACACCCCTGACCAGCCCTCACACAGCCCTGACCAGCCCTCAGACACCCCTGACCAGCCCTCACACAGCCCTGACCAGCTCTCACACAGCCCTGACCAGCTCTCAGACACCCCTGACCAGCCTTCACACAGCCCTGACCAGCTCTCAGACACCCCTGACCAGCCCTCACACAGCCCTGACCAGCCCTCAGACACCCCTGACCAGCCCTCACACAGCCCTGACCAGCCCTCAGACACCCCTGACCAGCCCTCACACAGCCCTGACCAGCTCTCAGACACCCCTGACCAGCCCTCGCGCAGCCCTGACCAGCTCTCAGACACCCCTGACCAGCCCTCACACAGCCCTGACCAGCTCTCAGACACCCCTGACCAGCCCTCACACAGCCCTGACCAGCTCTCACACAGCCCTGACCAGCTCTCACACACCCCTGACCAGCCCTCAGACACCCCTGACCAGCCCTCACACAGCCCTGACCAGCTCTCACACAGCCCTGACCAGCTCTCACACACCCCTGACCAGCCCTCACACAGCCCTGACCAGCTCTTAGACACCCCTGACCAGCCCTCACACAGCCCTGACCAGCCCTCAGACACCCCTGACCAGCCCTCGCGCAGCCCTGACCAGCCCTCAGACACCCCTGACCAGCCCTCACACAGCCCTGACCAGCTCTCAGACACCCCTGACCAGCCCTCGCGCAGCCCTGACCAGCCCTCACACAGCCCTGACCAGCCCTCAGACACCCCTGACCAGCCCTCGCGCAGCCCTGACCAGCTCTCAGACACCCCTGACCAGCCCTCACACAGCCCTGACCAGCCTTCACACAGCCCTGACCAGCTCTCAGACATCCCTGACCAGCCCTCACGCAGCCCTGACCAGCCCTCAGACACCCCTGACCAGCCCTCACACAGCCCTGACCAGCTCTCAGACACCCCTGACCAGCCCTCACACAGCCCTGACCAGCTCTCAGACACCCCTGACCAGCCCTCACACAGCCCTGACCAGCCCTCACACAGCCCTGACCAGCCCTCACACAGCCCTGACCAGCCCTCGCGCAGCCCTGACCAGCTCTCACACAGCCCTGACCAGCTCTCAGACACCCCTGACCAGCCTTCACGCAGCCCTGACCAGCTCTCAGACACCCCTGACCAGCCCTCACACAGCCCTGACCAGCTCTCAGACACCCCTGACCAGCCCTCACGCAGCCCTGACCAGCCCTCAGACACCCCTGACCAGCTCTCAGACACCCCTGACCAGCCCTCACACAGCCCTGACCAGCTCTCAGACACCCCTGACCAGCCCTCACGCAGCCCTGACCGGCCCTCAGACACCCCTGACCAGCCCTCACACAGCCCTGACCAGCTCTCAGACACCCCTGACCGGCCCTCACGCAGCCCTGACCAGCTCTCAGACACCCCTGACCAGCCCTCACACAGCCCTGACCAGCCCTCAGACACCCCTGACCAGCCCTCACACAGCCCTGACCAGCCCTCAGACACCCCTGACCAGCCCTCACACAGCCCTGACCAGCTCTCACACAGCCCTGACCAGCTCTCAGACACCCCTGACCAGCCTTCACGCAGCCCTGACCAGCTCTCAGACACCCCTGACCAGCCCTCACACAGCCCTGACCAGCCCTCAGACACCCCTGACCAGCCCTCACACAGCCCTGATGAGCCCTCAGACACCCCTGACCAGCCCTCACACACCCCTGACCAGCTCTCAGACACCCCTGACCAGCTCTCAGACACCCCTGACCAGCCCTCACACAGCCCTGACCAGCTCTCAGACACCCCTGACCAGCCCTCACACAGCCCTGACCAGCCCTCAGACACCCCTGACCAGCCCTCACACAGCCCTGACCAGCTCTCACACAGCCCTGACCAGCTCTCAGACACCCCTGACCAGCCTTCACGCAGCCCTGACCAGCTCTCAGACACCCCTGACCAGCCCTCACACAGCCCTGACCAGCCCTCAGACACCCCTGACCAGCCCTCACACAGCCCTGATGAGCCCTCAGACACCCCTGACCAGCCCTCACACACCCCTGACCAGCTCTCAGACACCCCTGACCAGCTCTCAGACACCCCTGACCAGCCCTCACACAGCCCTGACCAGCTCTCAGACACCCCTGACCAGCCCTCACACAGCCCTGACCAGCTCTCAGACACCCCTGACCAGCCCTCACACAGCCCTGACCAGCCCTCAGACACCCCTGACCAGCCCTCACACAGCCCTGACCAGCTCTCAGACACCCCTGACCAGCCTTCACGCAGCCCTGACCAGCTCTCAGACACCCCTGACCAGCCCTCACACAGCCCTGACCAGCCCTCAGACACCCCTGACCAGCCCTCACACAGCCCTGACCAGCCCTCAGACACCCCTGACCAGCCCTCACACAGCCCTGACCAGCCCTCAGACACCCTTGACCAGCCCTCACACAGCCCTGACCAGCTCTCACACAGCCCTGACCAGCTCTCACACACCCCTGACCAGCCCTCACACAGCCCTGACCAGCTCTCAGACACCCCTGACCAGCCCTCACACAGCCCTGACCAGCCCTCAGACACCCCTGACCAGCCCTCACGCAGCCCTGACCAGCCCTCGCGCAGCCCTGACCAGCCCTCACACAGCCCTGACCAGCTCTCACACAGCCCTGACCAGCTCTCAGACACCCCTGACCAGCCTTCACGCAGCCCTGACCAGCTCTCAGACACCCCTGACCAGCCCTCACACAGCCCTGACCAGCCCTCAGACACCCCTGACCAGCCCTCACACAGCCCTGACCAGCCCTCAGACACCCCTGACCAGCCCTCACGCAGCCCTGACCGGCCTTCACACAGCCCTGACCAGCTCTCAGACACCCCTGACCAGCCCTCACGCAGCCCTGACCGGCCTTCACACAGCCCTGACCAGCTCTCAGACACCCCTGACCAGCTCTCAGACACCCCTGACCAGCCCTCACACAGCCCTGACCAGCTCTCAGACACCCCTGACCAGCCCTCACACAGCCCTGACCAGCTCTCAGACACCCCTGACCAGCCCTCGCGCAGTCCTGACCAGCTCTCAGACACCCCTGACCAGCCCTCACACAGCCCTGACCAGCTCTCACACAGCCCTGACCAGCCCTCAGACACCCCTGACCAGCCCTCGCGCAGCCCTGACCAGCTCTCAGACACCCCTGACCAGCCCTCACACAGCCCTGAGCAGCCCTCACACAGCCCTGACCAGCTCTCAGACACCCCTGACCAGCCCTCACACAGCCCTGACCAGCTCTCAGACACCCCTGACCAGCCCTCACACAACCCTGACCAGCCCTCACGCAGCCCTGACCAGCCTTCACACAGCCCTGACCAGCCCTCACACAGCCCTGACCAGCCCTCAGACACCCCTGACCAGCCCTCACGCAGCCCTGACCAGCCCTCACACAGCAGCACTCTGCCCTTCACAGAGGCTGATGGACAATAACTGATGAAAAGATAATTATCAACCACTATGCTGTCTGTCAGTTAATGATTGATGAAGAAAACAACAAAAACTAAAGGGAATATGATTTATAAAAATCTTTGATTTTTGATACCCATTATATCCTACAAAGAGCAACCAGAAATACAGGATGGAATAAAGTAATTAGAACTCCCCCATCTGACTGTTCTGGGTAATGTCACCCCAGGCAATTTGCACCCCACCAGCTGTGGGACAGCTGTGACCAGGGGAATGTCCACTCCTGGTCCTCCTCCTGAGAGTGGCAGCCAGTGAAATGCCCCCCCCCTCTGGTGCCCGTCCAGATCTCTCACCTGGCTATCATCTGGTCTCGGTCCTTCATGCCGCCCGGCGCTTCCGCGCAGAGCGCTTTCTGCTGCGCTCCAAGGAGTGCTCTGTCCAGCACCTGAGAGAGGGGAGCAGAGACAGGCCACTGCTGCGTCTGTCCACCTGGCTCACCTGTGCCTATCACAGTGGAAACAGCGCAGCGCGACCCCAGCATGGCCAAGCACGGGACAAAATGCAGGAGGCCACGGCTCAACACCAAAATGACAGTATGGGAAAACGGCAAAAAATGAGCATATTCCTCAAATGTCAAGTTTCTAATAAATACTGACAGGCTATAAACAGAAAAATAATGTAATAGCTTCGCAGACTTTATTTCCGTTACCTGGCTCTGATGCTCCTCACAGCTCTGCAGGTTGTCAATGACTTTATGTAAAGAGCAGCTGAGATCCTTCAGCCTCTTCCTGATGTCATTCAATGTGCTGAGGAAACACAGACACGCCTGACATCAGCAGTCACTCAAGACAGCTTAATCACATCGTAACGCTAATATAAAATATAAAACTCATTGACAATCAATTTTGTACCAGTGGACACCAGAGAGCTCTACAGATGTGGGGAGACCCACTTCATGCTCCACTGAAGTGAAGCCCCTCACATGGGTGACACAGAGCAGCCATTCTTCCCCAACACTCCCAGCACACAGCAGATCAGGGGGACTAAAGAGAAATTTCTCCACATACTTAGTTAAAGGGAAATTTTATTGAGACCAGAGTGTGAAAGACCAGATAGCACCTAGTGACCTAGGATGTTAGACGATCAAGTAGTCGGGACCTTGGTGTAGTGTCTCATCTGAAAGACAGTGCCTCCTACAACACAACATCCCCCGTCATCATACTGTGGTTTGGAAATTCTGAGAGGGATAGCACCTCCTACTGGTCCACCAACACCACTTGCGGAAGCAACCTGGTTTTCTTTAGAGGTCTACAATCTCAAGACTAACCAGGCCCAGGCTTAACAAGCTTGAGAGAAATGATGAGACCAGGCTACAAAGACGACGTGCTGTCATAACTGCACATGCACTGTCACTGTTCTCTTCTTTTTCACACTGGGTTGGCAGCACCAACAGGAGAGCCAAGACATCAGAGGGCGAACGGCAGCGCCACAAACTCTTGGGCTCTAAGCTGGCATACAGGGCACTGCTGCTCTGCAGGCCGAGGACACTCCAGCCAGCTCATGCTCTCCGTATCACATACTGCAGCTTACAGAACTGTGTCACTGTAGGCCAGAATCAAACGCATGTTGTGTGGGAAAACACTTCAACTAATTCCCTGAATTATCACTTTTACTTCCCCATTGGAAATGACCTGTTATTGTCCTTTACATATCTGCCCCCATTTGGAAAGGACAGCAGTTGAAGACATCCTGTGTAGGACCGGGTGGCGTGCTCCCTCCTAGGACACGCCCACCCGCAGAGACGCTCCTCACTGGACAGACTGTGAGCTCCACAGCGCCTGACAGGTGAGTTAACTCTGACTGGAGGAGCAGCGTGTCTCTCGCTGACATCACCATAAGCCCGCTAGGAATACCATAGCTGAGTTAGGCCCACCCTACCTCAGAGACGCTCTGCTAACCATACGGCACCTGTGCGGCTTCATTAGCAAAGCGGCCTTCCCTTGTCTGCTCACCTGGACCAGCTGCTCACTGTCACCAGAGCATTCTTGTACGTCTGCACACAGTCGTCTCTGAAGAGACATTTGACTTTCTTAATGTGTGCCGTCAGGTTAATCCTAAAAACACAGAAGGGTAACCATTAAGCACATTAAACACTTAAAATATAAATGAATGTTGTATGTATAAACTGTATAAGTGTATGCAAACAAAGAACACAGCACACATACTCACTAAAAATAATGAATATGTGTAAAATGAATTTCACACTGGATCTCTTTTATTAACTAAGTGTTGTCCGTGTACAGTATTAAACAGCGCAGGATGTGGTCGCAAATGGGTCCAGTGACTGTCACTGCAGTACTCACTTTTCAAACTTGTGGATCTGCTCATCATTATACAACAGTTCTGTGAAAAAGGAAATCAAAAAGCCCTTAGTAAGATTTCAATGTTTGATTCACCTTACAGCTCCTCCAACCAGTACTCCGATGGCCTGATCTGACACAAAAAGACACAGAATTTAACTTGGTGACTCCCTAAACTACCCTGTCTGTCATTTGGAATCTGTCATATCCGTTGTTTCTTTAGTTTTCATCAGATACCGTATGTCTCTATCCAGGCGGTCTTTGCTCCTTAAATTCAACAGTTTGCACAAAAAATAACACAGTCCTCTGACTGCTCTTCGATCTCTTCTTGCAGCAGGCAGAAAGAGAGACAGCTTGTCAAACCTAAACACGCCCACATGTACTTACTGCCTGTCATTCTGTCCTTCCTGTACTGCTGGTACACTGATGTGATCTTCCCAAGCAGAACATCAATTTTCTGTGTGCTGCACAAAGAGAGGGATCGTCATTGTGTGTGGAAACCATCAGCTACTGTCACGTAAGTCATTATAAGACACTGCGTGCTCTGATTAGACAGGCCTTATTGCCATCTAACACACAAAAAGATGACGTGCAATTTAGTTTACCCATTATGCCTACACATAGTGCACCCAGAGATGCTGTAAACATTAAACATTAAACTGAGGTAGAAAACTGGTTCTCTAATAAGAGCCTGAGAACTATGAACAGCTGAAAACTTTCAAAGGGTGTCTGATTGCTCCAATATGCTTCAAGTAAACCAATAATTACTTCAATTACCTTGTGAATTGCAAACCTGAAATTTTGTTGGCCCTTAATGACTGAAGTTATGCACTGCTTGCCTGACCGCTAACAAAACTTGACAAGGTGTGGAGGAGAGGGGAACCGCTGCTTACGTTCTGTCCCTCGCCCACAAATCCGACTGCTTGGACCACTCCTGCTTCATCTGCTCCAGCCGGGCCTGCAGGTCCCGCACGCTCTCCACATACAACGGGAGGTGCTCCTGTATCTGAGGAAGAAGTCCAGCTTCAGCACAGCGCTGAACACGGCAAAACAGCCGCGAGGAGATTGAAAAGGACTGCCTGTCACATTTGCACACATTCCTCTTTCAAACAACCACAACCAAAGCGCACAAGTCCCAGCTCAGTACTGGAGGACGAGAGGACACACTGGTAAAGTCCCAGCTCAGTACTGGAGGACACGAGGACACACTGATCAAGTCCCAGCTCAGTACTGGAGGACATGAGAACACACTGTTCAAGTCCCAGCTCAGTACTGGAGGACATGAGGACACACTGGTAAAGTCCCAGCTCAGTACTGGAGGACATGAGGACACACAGCTACAGTAAGTTCCACCTCAGTACCAAAAGCTATAGGTTTTACCCTGTACTCTGAGTGAGCCCTCATTCTGATTCAGACTGTACCACTGGCTGACACATTTTTTATGTTGCCAGAAGGCAAAATCAAGACAGTCCTCACCAGGTGCAGTTTCTTCTTGTGCTCCAAGAGGTCGGCACGTTCCGGGGTCTTGTAGTCCCCTCCAGACTGGCCCCTGGGGGAACAGGAGACGAGGTGTTCTTGAAAAGACAGGTAGAGGTCCAGAGAGGAGCCCAATTTTGCACAGGCAGGATGGAGAGGGGCCACTTTCTCCACTTGCACTGTATTATACAGAAACACACCAACCCAGAGATGTATTGTATACTCTATTGTCCATGCACAACACTAAGTTACCAGCTTTTTGGTAATGCCATCATATCACTTCCTGTTATTGCAGATGGCAGAAATGGCAGATGGACGTACATGCTAAATACAGCGAAATCATAGGAGAAGCATTTCGATGCATCCAAAGTAGTCCCCAGTCCAACCAGTCCCCAACCCAGCCAGCCCTGCAGGTCAGGTCAAACCAACTACTTATGAGCAGCAAGACTCACAAGTAGTTTGTTCAATGAAGATTACTCTTGTCTTTGTGGGCTGAAGGTTATTCAGAGATTCCTTCCGAATGGTCTGTCAAGTGCTCAGTTTAACAAACCACCTACGTACTGTAACTGATCGCAATTAAATCCTTCCAAGTCTTGATGATGTAATGGTTACCTACTGTATAATACCTGCTGGACAAGGGCTCTCCAGCACCAGGGGTGCAAACTCCTTTTATAAACAATTTATTAAACAAACTGCAGAAAACGTCAGGAAAAGTGAAATTAAGTCAGGAAAACCGTGGGAGACGTGAGCTGTCCCATGTGCGGACCTTCCGGTGGCATCTGCCATTTTGGAGACCAGTCAACAACCTGAAGAAACCAGGTGCAAGGCTACGTTTTGACGTCAGTCTTCTTTCAGGGTCAGTCACCCCAGCACTGCAAGGAGAGTTTACCGTCTTCTTTGCTGCAGAGTGCAGGCTGTGAGCACTTGCAGGTCAGAAGAAGAAAGCAGGAGAATAAGGCCCCAATGACAGTGAGACTCACAGTCTGACGAGTTTCTCCTCTGTCTTGAGGCAGGCAGTGAGCTTCATGTTCATGATGTTGATCTTGTTAACTACGGTGCTACACTCCTGTCGCACGTTCTCGCTGTAATCAACAAGCAAAGAACATGTTGGCACTTTTCTGGGGGTAAACGATTCTCTGCGAAATCTAAATAAAATCTGTTCAGAAGAAGGAAAGTTTTTTAATATATGACATTGTATGAATTTGCTGCTTGTGACCTAGTTTGACCAATTGAAAGCTTATCTCCTTTACAAACAAACATAGGGTTACAAACGAGAGGAGGCCAGGCCATTAAGCCCATCTAGGCCATTGGGTAGTTTTAAGGATCTCACCCATCTGTTTCTTGCCAGAAGCCAGGGTATCGGCTTCAGCAATATGACTGGGTAGCTTGCACATACCGGAAATCATTCTTATGCTCTCAGGTAAACTAGTAGGGGACACTGCTCCCTCTAGGCTAGAATCTCCTTGCGCGTGCCCCAGTATTGTGACAGGGAACACAATTCTAGTGCTTTTGATAGATTCCACTTAAGACTCACTGCACTCCAGTGGTGGAAGAGGGGGTTCACCTGCTACATTCAAATTCAAAGAGTCCTTATGGGTTTGAAGTGCTATAGTACTGCTCAGGATTTCTCATTCTTGTGATTTGTAGGTATACTCACAAAAAGCTATAGAATCCATTCAAAAGCAGCTCCTGGCACTTCAGCAAAGACTGTGCAATCCTCAGATACTGGTGAATAATGCCCACAATACTCTGAGAAGAAGGAACAGAGAGAGAGCCGTCTGCAGAGCTGCACTGGGCGTGGTGACCACGATCAGCTCTTCCCGTCACAACACACCTTCTCATTTCTTAGGTGGACACCTACCTTAGTGAAAGAAAAATCTGCAACCACATCAAACCGTGGAGGTACAGCTGGGGTTTCCGCTAATAAATGGGGTGAAAAGGAGGAAAGGAAAGAGTAAGTTAAACAGATCATCTTCAGCAGCTAGTGAAGGTTTGGAACGCAAAAACTCGTGGAAACACAGATGTGTTCATTGTCTGGTCTCTTATATTTATAGCAGAGGGGCAGGCTATAAGGATATAACTCCTGATGTAGTTCAGATTATTTTTTTCTGAATTCAGAACTGCCTATTATTTTAAGAGATACCCAAAATGACTGACACACCCATAACTTTAATTTAAACAATTGTGTGCCTTTCACATCTAGGCTTGCAGCTATGAACCCTGTGACCGCACACGGGAAAGAACAAGGAAGTGCAGGCAGACTCCTCCATAATGCCCATCTTACAACCACTCATCTTTGAACACATCACAGGAAGTACCGCCCTGTACTAGAGGATCAGTGTTGACTGCAGGAGAGGCACGTCCCTCACTGATTGCACTGCAAGTCAGCAAGTGCCCTAGAGGCTGCAGGGCTTGCTGTGCTGCTCAACAGGTTGAGTTCTGTGCTCACAAGTTTGAGCCTGGGCCATGTTGCCAGACGAGTCTGACCAGGATTCTCCAAGCAGTGTGAGAACCTTTTTAACGGTTGAGCCACTTGGGATGCCTGTGATGGCTTTTATAGAGCAGAAGGAAAGGAGAGACAAGGCATATTGCCATATTGTGTTCAAATCAAGAAAAACACATTCTAGGCTAGAGGTCTACAGTAGAGAGACATAAGCTGTCAAGATGCAGAAAATAAGCAATTAAAAAGATTTTATAAGGAGATCCCAGCGGAGCTCTGCTCATAGAAACACAAGCCTGGACCAGACTCGAGGTGTCCTTACGCTCTCGGTAGAGGACTCCAACGGTCTTCTGCGGCTCGCGGCTCATCAGGAAGATCGGACGGTCAGGTATGGTTGGTGGGAAGCTCATCACCTTCATGGTGGGATCCAGGAGCAAGGGATGCCCGTTGAACAGGAACTGCTGCTGTTCAGGACTCACCTGAGTCTGCCTGAACACCTCCTCAAAGAATATGGAGGCCCTGGGAGCAGCGAGGGGGGAGAGGGGGAGAGGCTGAGCCAGGCCTGAACTCCTGTCGAGAGCTGACCAGGAGTTACAGCACTTCCTTGTGAGAGAGGAGGTCTCTCAAGTGAATAGCACTGTTCGGACACTCAGAACTCTGAAATGTCCAGTGCATTCCAGTTTAGCTACTGTAGTACAAAGAACTCCCTAAAAACTATAAAATAGTTCATTAACCACTTATGAAATAATTAAGAAGCCGGCAGTGCCAATAGGAATGAGAACGGAGTGAATTACAAAAACCCCAGTGACTGAAATAAGGACGTCTGTGCACGTCTGGACTGGACAGCCAGCTTCCTGCATGTTTCACAGGCTTCCTCTGGTTTCTGAAGACATTCTGGTCACAGCTGAGGCTGTGCAGACGGGGATCAATATCACTCCACATGCATGATCCTGACTGAACTGCATCAGGTGACCTAAAAGCCTGCAGGAAGTCCTGATGAGTTTCAGTAGCACATGGGCGCGTTACTGCTTCATCAGCACAACTGGCAGTACCACACTGGGCCGCTGGGATTAAAAGGCGCTCACGTGTTGTAGTGGTGGATGTAGATGGTGTGCTTGGAGGCCTGCTGCAGGGAGAAGACGTGGACAGGCACCCGGTGAAGGATCCCCGTGGTCTCGGCGAAGAACTGGTCGAAGCCCCAGCACTTCTCCTGATCGGCCTCCAGGATGTTGGCCAGCACTGGCACCAGCTGGGCCTTCAGCCCCCTGCGATAAAGACAGAAGAGCCGTGGCTGCACACGACAACCCAGCACAGCGCACAGACTCGCTGGCCAGAGCGCGATGACATGCTTTTAATTAACACAGTGCCCTCTGCGATGCTACTAAGAATGCTTTTTGAGAACTCCCTTACATATACTTAAATGCGAGTTACAAAACCAGCAATGGACAACGTCATTATACAAAACACAGGAGGGTACACTGCGATAAGTTCTCCTTACTTTGTAACAGGAAACAGGAACTTTTTTAACTGCTTAATTGATGAGATTAATTGAATAAGCTTATTTCAGTCTGTGCTGACACTATTTCCAGGTGTTGCCGATGCTGGCGTTGAGATTCAGGTGTCCCTGCTCTCCATGGCTCCATGTGCAAGCGATCCCTGTTTGCTCTCAAACACTGTGGCACGTGCACCTCCTGCTACAGGCATCAAGGGGCAGACGTGCAGGTTCGTTCATACTGATGCATCACGCAGCACAAACACCTGAAGAGGTCAGACTGCAGATGTATACTGCTCCAATGTAAGGAAGAAGCCTGAGCACTCACGTGGACAGCTGACAGGATACGGGAAGCTCGTAGCTCCACTCTATGTGCCCATCCTCCACCCTCTGAGTCCCTGCTATTGCCCCTGTCGGCTTCTGAGTGGTGATCTTATACCTGGTGGAGTGGGAACAGACAGGGGAACAATCATGATCTTGGGCTTCCGGGGTGCTTTCACGGGCAGCAGCAAGATCTTCACTTCTGCAGCACAAGGATGTGACAGAGAAAGGCATCCTTTCATCAGCCTGACTGAAGACACCAGTGATGGGCTCGGTCCAGCCCCCCTGCTGTACTGCATGGGAACTGCAATTACGAGAACAAAAAAACCAGGAAGAGCAATACGAGCAATAGGAGCTCTACACCCGATGGCATGTTCAGCAGGAGAAAGGCGCGGAGAGGGTATAATGTGGCTCTCAGCTCCCAGAGCAGGAGCGCCAGGCCCCTACATGATCTGCTTGTTCCTGCGCGGTCCTCCGTACGGCACGAAGGGAAGGCTGCCGGTCGCCGCGTGGTAGAACGTCACACCGATGCTCCACAGGTCCACGGTGACGCCGTATGACTTCTGCTGAGGCTTCCGGAGAACGGCCCGCTCGTACATGTCGGGGTGCTGGACACACAAGGGAAACAGAGACGCGTCACAGCGGCCCCCCCGTGCAGCCCCAGATCCAACCCAGCTGGCTGGCGCTGATGTGAGAGCGCCGCTGACTCCCTCCGAAAAGGTTGAACAATTCCAAACTACGGTGAAGAGGATGGCGATTTTGGAGATCCAAATTGCATTGGCGTATTGGCTCACTGCAAGACTCTTGTGCAAGTAAGAGTTCATTGAGCAGCTACGCAGGGCAGAAACAGTGGCCCTTGCCTGAATGATTCACAGCAGAGGAGCCATGAATTTAGACGAGCCTGCTGTCGAAACGCTACAAACGAGAAAATGGCTTGCTGCACGAGTGTGAAAATGTGGCAAAGTACACCCCCCCCCCTTCCGGTCCGTCTCCCTCCTCTTCCTCACCAGATATTCCTCCGTGCCATAGATGGAGACGAATTTCTCGTCGTCCTCCAGCTCCCGCGCCGCCCCGAAGTCGGTGAGCTTGTAGACGGAGAGGCCGTCCTCGCCCAGCAGGCGCATGATGTTGCCGGGCTTGATGTCGCGGTGGACCATGCTGTTCTGCCGCAGGTGGTTCATGCCGGACACTGGGATGCCGGGAAAGGGGCTGTGAGACACGGGGACGACATCCCACCCAGCACCGGCACCAGACCTGCATCACTCCAGGAACCGACTTTGCTAGCTCTCAGAACGCACTCTTACAGGAAGCCCCTTCGACACCCAATCTACAAGCCTCCCTGTTAGAAAGCCACCATTGAGCACACACGCCGGAAAACCCAGGATCTGCGATTGGTGTGCTGTTACTAGGTAGGTGGAAATTTGTTTGACTTAATCTGGGACTTATTCACTGCCATGGGTGTTCTGTGTTTCTGAGACTCCTTGAAGTCTTCAGATGCATGAACAAGCTTTGATCCTCGACAGAAGATCACACCTACACCTTTCTCAGACCTAAACTTCCTGCTTATAATTTTTTGTTGCAATTTCTTCCTGCTGTTTGCACAGTCCAGTATGTTTTCAGGTGTTCATTTTAAGCTCCTCCCACCGTGCTTCTGCACTGTCTCCTACAATGAGCTTTGTCATGACTGGGCATACTGCACTTCCTTTATTTGTAATTATAGATGACGTAATTAGAATCAGAATTATTAACTGAATAATCAACTGTATCCCTTTTCTGTTTTCCTCTGTCCCTTACAATATGGATAATAAGTCATTTTTAAAGAGTTTATCTCTTTAAAACTTACTAAATTGTGCGCCCACCTTTACAAAATGTATCTAATTCTAAATGTCTTTTATTCAGTTATTTCAGTCTGTTTCCCTATAGGAGCACTGCAGGAAACACTTCTAACATTAAAGGTGCAATAAAGTGCAGGGCCTGTGTCCCCTGCCCTGGGCTCAGTGCACACTGCTGCCCCCTGTCAGCTTACCGACACACTGCAGCACGATGAGGAACTCAGTCTCCGGGAGCCCGAAGGCGTTCTCTGGCTCCTCCAGGAGATTGAGCAGGCTGCCCCCCGAGCAGTACTCCATCACCAGCACCTTCTGCTTGCTGTTCAGGTGCATCTGCCACAGCAGGGAAGGAAACATGGGCGTCAGGCACTACTCCAGCACATGTGGGGCAAATGGGCAATTGCAGGGGTCAGCGGCAACTCTGCACCAGAGACAGGGGTGAGACTGGGACTACTGTGTGCACCAGTGACAGGGGTGAGACAGGGAATGCAGTTTGCACCAGTGACAGGGGTGAGACAGGGACTGCAGTTTGCACCAGTGCCAGAAGGTGAAGCTCTAGATGCTGGCTGCTTGTGAAAAGGGTTTAGCCCTAAACTGAGCAGATGGGGTGTTGCCCAGCGAGGCCCACACTAGGAGGGGAATACGGCTGTGGGGATGGGAGAGTGTGGAGGTGAGGGGGGTGTCGGGTTCTAGATGAGATAAAAACAAAGCCTTCATGCCCTTGGTACAGAGACACACTGCACAAGCTGAAAACCATGAGCTAAGAGAGCAGTATGAACCCAGAGTAATCTCCTTCGGCTGCGTGTGAAATCCGGCCAGGGCCCTACCTCCTCCACCGCGAACAGCTTCACAATGTTGACGTGGTTCAGCTTCCTGAGCATCTCGAACTCCCTCATCTGCACTTCGTAGGACCTGATGTAGCTCATGTTGTTGAACACCTTGACTGCCACCAGCTCACCAGTTTTCTGAGAAACAAGCAAACACTGTACTGCGTGCAGAATGAAGTAGACTCATACCCCGGGTATAAGAATGCGCGGTATATGAATTTTTGCCAATCTGAACATGAAGAATTTGTGCCTTGTAATTTGTTATACACACGAAAATTTCACTAAACCGAACTTCGAAGCTCGAAAGTGAGTGACTTGGCCCGAGAACCTTCTGTGAACATCTAAAGTCAGCGCCACCCAACAGCTGCTTGTTTCTGCACGGGTGCAAGACATTGTGGTTAAGTACGCTGTGGGGCAGCAGTGCTTTGTTTACGATCACAGCGAAACCTTGTGCTCTCATTTTCAAAGTGTTTTTTTTTGTTGACGTTCATTATGGGGTCTTAAGGAAGAGAAAAAGACTCTTTATTGTAATAGCCAACAACAGTATGCACATCGTTCTAGCTGATCACTTGGATAGCGATCTATTATGAAAGAATGAAAAATGTAAATATAATATCATGAATTATTTTACAGCTACAGTCGACTTATTTGAGTAGAACCACATTGTTCACTAAGCTTGCTGTAATGGTCTGTATGGAATTATATGTTTAGGGTGGTTTTTGAGTGAACTTGTCTTCGGTTCTGAATGGGGGAGAAATTCCCCATAAGAAATCATGGAATTTTTATTTTTGATTCACGATCTCCCGCCTTCCGAACAAATTTCCAGGAACGAATTAGGTTCGGCTCCTGGGGTGTGAGTGTACTGTCACTTCTGCACCTAAACCCTGTCCATCCGCACACTTCTTCAGGATGAGGAATGTTGTCTGGTATAATGCAGTGCACATCAGGCCCACTGCTGAACACTTTTCTGAAAAAAAAAGGCCCTGATAAATCTAAAACAATAAATCCACAGATGTCAGTTATTTTAGAAACACACAGTGTTGAAGACATTTCTTAGCATTGCCTAAGGAGCTCAACAGAGATGTCGAGTTGCTGCGGCTTCTCACTCTGCAGGTGGCCAAGGCGCCGCCCACTGAGAGGCCACACCACGCCTCTCAGAGAAGCAAGCTGGGCAAGGAAACCGTCTCGTTTCCCGGGACAGCTCCTGCTGCATCTCCTCCCGGGACCCCGCAGCAGCTGGCGGCTCCGGCACCCTGTCTTTGGGGAAGAGTGCCTGCTACGTGTACATAACAGTTCCGTTTCCTACTCAAAACCCCAAAACTCCCTTAAACACAAAACAAGGAGAGCTGCTTTTCCCTGCACATCACAGCGGCCCCAGGAGCCCACGCCTGATGCCAGTCACTATTCCCAGAGCCCAGCTCACTTTTCCCACGTTAGCCCTGAGACTTCCAGACCCGTTCAACAAAATAAAGGTGGAAGTGCTACACAGTACGGTATCCAAATTCATCATCGTTAATAATAACCCACCTAAACTCAGAGGGGAAAACCTTTGGCTAAACTGGGATCTAGTGAAGGCTCAGTGACCGCTAAGTACTGTTTAATAGGCAGCAGGCAGCTGGGAAATAAACGCTGTAACCGAAGAGCCCAGCCTTCTGTGTAACTGGAAGACGGCTGACACACGATCCTCGCTGCTCTTGCCTGAGCCTGTCTGCCTTGTGTTTCGCTCCTCCAGTGAGCCAATTTGGGACCCAGCTCGTGCATCGCTTTGTCTGCCAACACACACCACCAAAGTGACAGAGGTGGAATCATAATGCCTTCTGCTGGGCTTCCACTCCCCTGGCCTCGCCGAACGCTCCCCTGACTCAGGAAGCACACAGAGCACTCCCGAGACGCCAGCTGCGGTTTCGAGGGAGATCAGACTCGTTCACAGGGAAAACAAATGACACCTGAACCAGAGCGGCTCGCACATGACAAAATACTTGCATTTTCATCTCAGGTAAGCAGCCAATAAGTGAAACTACAGCGCCCCCTTGTGGTACCGATACCTTGTTGCGAGCTTTGTAGACACTGGCCGTTGCCCCCTGACCCAGGATGTCCTCCTGTGACCACAGGTAGTTGGCGGTGCTGGTCATTTTTTTTTTATCTGTGGGAAAGCGTTGCACTGACGATGGCTTCAGGTCTGCAAGACAGCGAGAACAGAAGTCACTTCTTTACGCAAAGGGGAGTGGGGATCTGGAACAACCTACCCAACATGTTGTTGAAGTCTGGAAGGGATCCTTGGAACGATAGATACGAGAAACCTACCAAACCAAATGTCTCACTCTCAACTCTACTCTCTTTTGTTTTAACATTGTTCAGTAAACAACATGTTTATAGATCATTCTGAAGACTTGTTCTTTAGAAGTTATATGTAGTTGATGTTTTTATACCAATATCACAATATTTAACTGTTAATACAGAGTACTATTTCACAGGCTCACACAATGTCTCTAATACACACACAGTGCATTACAAACAAGATTATTTAAGGACATAATCAGGGACAACAGCACAAATACAAGATTCCCTTTTGTTTTCAACATCTGCACTCCCAAATCTGCCAAATACCACAGTTTCAAATATTAGGAGATTTCAAAGGCCATATGTGCGAAACTAATAATGAGAAAAGTGGCCTCTTGAAAGAGCTCATTATTAAGGGAAATAAACCTCAACACTGAGATTTGACATCAAAGCACCTGTGATGTGGAAGATTAGTAGAGTGCATTTCTGGACATGCGTACCCAAAGAAGGAATTTTAATTTGAAGAGTGCATGACACTTGACTTTTCATTTGAACTTCTTTTCAAATACTTTTTGTCAGAACTCATGTCCCACAATCCTAAAAACCGTGACCCTGTTCACCGAGAGAAACCACTTGAGCTCAAGAAAAATCATACTGGGTATCTGTCAGTATACTGGGTATCTAACAAGAGTGCGGAAACGAAAACAGTGCTAATACAAACACGGTGCTGATACTTTACTGCTTGTTACTGTGGCCACTCATTTGTGCCTCTTTGTTTTCATATGGAAACTTTTAGTTTTTATATGAAAAACCAGACGAAACACAATCACTGTCACAGACCGGAGTCCTGACGGTTACTGTCCAGGTGCTCAATAAAACATTCGGGTCAGACGTGCGACAGAAGTGTCACCTTGCGATGTGTTCTTACAGACCTGGGGATTCGTTACATGGGAACGAGGGAGCGTCACGGACCGACACTCGTCCTCCTTTCACTTGCGACGAGTTTAGCAGGAAACTGGGAGCCGTTCACTTGTGTGGCTGACACTACGAAGTGTTCGTGTAGTCAGCAACATTTTAGTATCCTGTTTTTAAAGAAGGGTTGAGAAAAAAACAGAAAGGCAGAGGACAAGAACACTCACCTCTTTTTAACGGCAGGAGAGGGAAAAAGACAAAGGAGTGTATTCAATCACAGGCCATGCAGGTGACGGGCAGGCTGGCTCTTGTGAAACAGCTGTTGCAACATTCGGTACAAACTTCACAAAGGAAGCCGGTAACTTCCTGCCTGCGAACTGTGTCAGAAAAAAAAAAACCCAGAGTTACGATGACCTACTTTGGAAATGTCATTTTGTTTACATGGCAAAGCTGCGTTATTTTCTTCTTCGAGAAGCGCAGCGCTGAACTCCGAGACCGTTGGCCTTGGGACCTGCGCAGGCCTGAGGGGCTTTTCCCCCACAGTGTCTGCACTCCAGCCTGCAGACCGAGGAGAGAGCAGACCCAGAAAACCTGCGGTTCCCTTCACGCCCCAGAAGTTGAGGACACCAGGTTGGGAGGCTCTCTCAGGGACAGTATTACAGAGCACCATTAAATCCCCATTTTCTTAGCGCACGGAGCAGACTCAGAGCGGTCAGTTCAGCAGGTGTTTTGCTTCACTCATTTAGGAATCGTCTGTGGCCGAGACATTAAGACATTCAGCCCTGAAGCCCATTTTTTACAAATGATGGACACAGCTTTAGAAACACTCACTGGGTCTTCAGAACCAGACTCGGACTCCCCGTTTATTGGCATGAAAAACACTTTTCATTGCACCAACCCCTGTTACAGCAGGATGGCTGCCCTGGACTCTCGAAAGTGCTTAACCCCACCGTCACCACGCGCAAGACTACGGGCTTTCTGGCACGGTGGGCTCAAGGCTGGTCCGGGCCGAGCCAGGTGAGAGGACAGCGGACTGCCTCAGCACCGGCGGGATGAGTCCTGCACGGCCTCTCCCAGGGCTCGCCGCCACACACCCGGCGCCCCAGAGTGCCAGGAGCACCAGCCTGCCCTGGAGAGGCCCTGTTTCTGACACGCAGCTGCCCAGTGCCCACAGTCCACAAGGATAATATTAGTCGCCCCTGGAGTGCGGGACAGCACGACTTTGCTGACACGGGGTCTATCTGATAGGGGAAGGCGTTCGGCAGGAACTTCAGCAACCCACACCTGCCTGCTCGCGTCTGGTGAAAGCAACAGAAAACTGGATTATACGTCTACAGTAAAAGCATGCATAACGAGGGAAAATCATCTTTTCACAAAGGGTGGTGGGAGTGTGGGACAAGCTGCCCATGCATGCTGCTGAAGCTGATACCCCGTTTTTTTTTCAATAAACGTCTGGATGAGATCCGGGGATCAATTAACTACCAACTACCCTTGGAGCTGTTCGGCCAAACGGCCTCCTGTCTTTCGTAACCTTCCTTATACTCTTATTAGTCCAGATGCCTTCTATTCTAGTAGGAAACCCTAGGACGACGATTCAATAAACTCATCAAAGTAAAAGCGTACTCTGTACACACCGTCTTTGGGCAGGTATTAAAAGAGCAAGCGACGTCCAACAGGAACAGTATGTAGCGTATGAAACAGTTAATGATGATGATTAAGGATGATTAAGAAAACATCCACATAACAGCAAACACCTGGTCTAACCGGTTTTAATGATCCAGTATAACGCAACAAACAGAGACGGGAGCGCAAGAGACGCAACCTGGTTCATCTTCATCCCAATTGTCGTAGTCTGGGATGACCGGCTTTGCGCTCCCAGAGACTCGCTCGGATTTATTAATTTATTAATCGCTCGCTGCACTACTGCGCGTTAGCAGTCGTGAAGGGAAAATAACAATAAAAAGGCGATGAAGTCTTCATAGTGTGACGCCCTCGCCTGGCCTTGCGGCCGAAGAGCGCGGTGAGGGGCACTAATAACAACAGCCAGGGCGGGGACTAGGGAGCCTCCGGCCAGCGCCGCTGTACACTGTGTGAGGTTGCCCAGATCACTGTAAAATAGTTCTAACCCACTTACCACCCTATACCTACGTACCAGTACCCGAAGTGACCCTAGTATGCTGTAACCTGCTTTGTCTGGTCTTAGTTCTTGCTTGGTTGTTGCTGAGCCGGACACCCGTCTGACTAATAAAGCGCCGACTGTACTAAAAGAACCAGAGTGATCGTCTCCATCCTCGCCGCGCTACGATATTTTATCTTCCACTTTTCCTTGTCCTACACAGGGAATGGATGACTCCTGCGGAGCTGATTTGAAGCCCTCACTCACTATTAGGAGCAACGCCGTTTTTGCTCCAATGTAAAAAAAAAAAACTAAAAAAATCCGAATTATTGCGAAAACACCCAAAGACATTACAACTGCGACTCGTACTCCACAATCCGATTTGTTCATGTTCCGCACTGTATCCATTTCAGTATCGATTCTGTCAATTAGCTTATGCATAACAAAGCTTTTTACAGAAACACAAGTGAGAACACACCGAGACATTCCGAAACCAACCAAAAGTAGAAAACACAACCTTCATTAAAGAAGCCAACGTCTCGCACAGCTTTCCTGAACCGTGAAAATTGGGATCTTTCTGCAGAAAAGTGCGATTTACCTTTTTCCCCTTAACACCAGCTTCACCGAAATTCAAGGCTCATCCAGCGAAGTCCAGGAACTAACGCTGGTTTCGATTTGTCACAACTTCCTAGTTGAATATCCCTCTGTGCTTAAAGAGACAGACTAAAAATAATATATATATATAAAGAGCGATATTAAAAGTAGTTCACTTAAACTTCCTCCAGTGAGTACTGAGTATGAGAGGCATATTGAGCGAGAAATAAAGTTAATCCCTTAGACGTTAGTAGCTGCAGCTACTATGCGATGTGCATTACAGGATGAACTTTAAAACAACTTTGATATGTAGTAAATGCTCAAAACTCCCTTAAGGAACGTAAAGGTGCGGTGACTCTGGCTAATGATATGCGGGTGTGGCTGGAAGGTTGCTGGTTCGTATCCTACGGCCGGCAGAGGAATCCTACTCCTTTGGGCCCCTGAGCAAGGCCCTTAACCCCAACTGCTCCAGGGGTGCCGTATTAATGGCTGACCCTGCGCTCTAACCCCAGGCTTCTCTCTCCCTCTCTGTGTCTCATGGAGAGCACGCTGGGGTACGCAACAAGACAAACTCCTAATACAAGAAATTGTATATGGCCAATAAAGTGATTTTAAAAAAAGCTTTGTGGATTTCCTAGCATTTCGTTTGAGTATTTTAAACTACAGCTGATGCAGCGTCAATACTGTATTCATAGATTTTGTGACTACTGCTGTTGCTGCGAAAAAAAAATGAAACATCATTGTCGTATCCATTCAAAAACCTTTTAAAGTAATTCATCAACACATTTAGCTCTTGATTATTAGCGCAAATGTCCACACGAGGGCAGCATAACGACACCCAATAATAAATGTAGGCGTGTAAATCTGCTCTTCCCTGTTATCGTATACTCACCTTCACCGTTATGAGGGCTTGATGACCTGGAATGATCGTCAGTAATTGTAAGCGAGTTTTTACACAAACGTTACTAAACAATTCGAAAAAGGGACAGGGAGATATTGATGAGGAGAGGAGACAGACAACAAACAAAATGAATGCAATAGGGTAAATATCTTCCAGTTTTATCCAGTATAGTGTCAAGGGGGAGCCAAAGTCTATTCTACCAAGAAAGGGGATAGGCAGGGTACACCCTAGTTGGGACGCTAGTCCATTGCAAGTTACACACAAACACACACATTCACACTTGGGCCAGTGTTCCCAAAAGCCAATTCATTTACCAGTGTGTCTTTGGAATGTGGGAGGAAACTAGAGCACCCAGAGGAAACCCACACAATCTCCCCAGATAGCATCCCAAGTCAGGAATCGAACCGAGGGCCCCAGCACCCTGGGGCTAACAACTGTTAACAACTGCTAACAACTGTACCAGCGCACCACCTGTGAACGGATGGATGGAGACAACGAAACAGGTGAAAAAATCCTAAAAGAGGATTAAAAAAGCTAAAATACTCCACAGCCTGCTCTTAGGAACAGAACAGAGACCTGCATCAATAGATGAAGGATTGAACCCCGAAAGCAGGAAACGGCAGTAACCAGCGAAGGGCAAAACGCCGGAGCGCTGCGCCAAAGAGAAGTGGACAGAAATAAGGACAAAGATGACTAGAGAGGATCAGACAGAAGGAGAAGATGCTGCAGCCTGGATATCCAGAGCACTTAGCATCACAAGTTCGCACCGTACCCGACAGCGCCTGGGTCTCCCCTCCCTGCGGGCTGGCACCCACCTGCCGGTTTGGGGTCCCGGGCTGAAGAGGCAGATTCTGGCGGTGCAGTGGGTCATCTGGGCCCGCACAGTGTGCTCGTGCTCCGCCTCCTTCCTGAATCCCACGTTTCAAAGCCCACGACGGTGAACAACCTGCAGTATCCCACCAGTCTCCTCTCTCCCCCTTCGGCCCATTGAAAGGTTTTCCTCTCTCTCACATCTTAAGCCCGCCCTCAAAGCAGCTCCTTCTAGCCCTGTATTAATTATAACCCCTTCTGAAAGCTTCTTGCAGGATAATAAAGGGAAACCAAAGTAAAGTAAGATTGCACACTCTGACCAGAACCTACTGGGTTTTTTCCCCCATTTTACAACGACCTGCTGGCTATAAATAATGAGAGGAGGCCCCATAGCACACCCAGAGCCACGGGTGCGGATTTAGTCCCGTCACCAGTACAGGTCATCCTGGGTGAATCCGGGGATCAGCGAGCTCCTAATTGACAAACGGACGAGAGGGCCCACATGGCCTGCTTTAATAATAATGTAACAGTTCAGCTCAGTGACGCAACTGAACCCAGAAGAGCCCAAAGCCAGTCACACTTACAGTGCAGAAATGTGGTTTCCTGAATGAATGAATGCAATGTCAGTGATATCTATAGCAAGCAAGTTTTATTTAAAAAAAGGTTTACTACAAGAACTACACATGTACTTGTATGAGGTCTATTTCAGAGTAAACTACTATTGCTATTACTGTACAATATTGTACCAAAAAGAATAACGTACCTCTGCAATGTACAACTTTGTATATACAAAGTACATTCAAACACAGGTTTAGTCAGGTAATATATAGACATTTCAATGGACCACTATAAATATATTTGACATTACAGTCTTTTTTGTTGGTTTTATTTTTTAAAGTTGACGAGAAATACCAATTTAATAATTACAATAATATAATTAAAAAATCCTCACTCAACCAGCTCACAAGCACACAAAGGCAATTTTAAGTGCATCTTGATGTCTGACCATAAGAATCCGGAATAGAACCTCTCCAAGGTTTGAGCTACGGCACGGAAATTACGAAAAAAGTATTGATGAAAAAAAGCACAGTTTTTTAAGCTCATACTGTATAACGTGAGCTAATGCCATTTTCTTTTCTACACATCCAAAACACTGAAATCCAGTTTCACAGAAGAGGTAGGAGACACGTCACGTAGTAGTCAACCTACCCACATGTAATGCAATCAGATAAGGTCTATTCACAATGCAGTGATCATAAGGAGGATATTCAGATAGCAATAGAAGGTACATGGAGATTGAGACAGGAATGTCTGAGATACACAGTAACAAAAACAACAATACAAAAATAAGCTCCAGTTTTTGACCAAAAAAAACAGTTTCCGATGCATTTATTTATTCAGTGGATCCTTAACACTACAGAGGTCTTTCGGACAAGCGATGTCCTTCAGTCCGCTACAGTTTGTCTTCAGGTGACAGCAGAGCAAGGAGATGGGCGAAGGGGCCCGTGGGCACACCGTCCTTCTCCGGCTGGTCCGGCAGACTTTGGTAGGCGCCCTGGAGCTGCTGTGGAAGATGGAGAAGTGTGCAGCGCCCCCCTGCGGCATGGCTTGTCATTACCCTGTTCCGTCTGATTATTGCAAATCCCCCTGATACGCTGGCACCTCCATTACAGTTAATGAGTCACCTGATTCTTCCTATAATGATCGCAGGCCCCAGCACAACCCCTAACTGGCTACACACCTGCCTCCTGCACTGAGCTGTGCCCAGGGGTGAGTGTAGCCTGGCTGGAGTGCAGAGCGAGGCAACATGGGAACCCCATGAGAAGATGAAGCGTCTTCCCCCCTCCCCCCCACCAAATACACGAAAACACAAAAAGTCAAACTCCCCAAAACAATATACAGAACCCCGTGGCTGAGCCGAACACCTCAACCAACCCCCACCCACCAGAGTCTGCAGATGGGTATTGCTCGAGACTGAGACAGAGATGACAACGCCCTTTCCTCCACCCCAATTACCCCCCTGCTGCTGAAGTGCACAGGCGCGCTCTCTGTGGCTCTCCAGGGTCACTGAGGCTTTTCTTCTTGGGGTGGACAGCGCTTGCCGACGCTGCCAGGTGTTCAAGCAAGCGACAGCCTACAGGCCTGCAGAGACACAGCCCTCTTGTGCCATTGGAGCTCTGGCTTCCCCCTGGGTCAGAGCACTTCCCAAAACCTGCATCCATAGAGGCTCCATGTGACCCCCTCTTCCCAGGACCCAGGACAAGCCCCAGCGGTGTGGCAATGAGTGGGCCTCAGGGCCCGAAGACATTGAGCGCAGGACATATGCACACCGCATTTATCTAAAACTGAAAAATGTTAATGAAAAATCTTTTAAAAGAAATCCACAGAGCCGTGAATGATCCAGTCTCTTTTGTCAAAGCTTCCTGAATAAAGGATATAAAAAAACAGCTGTAAACGCTCGGGACCAAACTCTTTCGCTTGGCTTGAACCCAGGGCACAGGCTCTGCAGGCCTGCAGGGGATCTGTGGGCTCAGTGACCACTGACTAACAGTGCTTTAAAAGTAAACGCACAGTAAAAAGGCAAGACACAGGCAGGTATTGCTCTTCCATTTGTCCCCAATAAGACTCGGAGAACGCAGCGTTAGTTTACTACTGAAACTGAGCAGCTTGGTCTTGGGATCTGAGCTGCAGCGATCGCTGGAGTTAGAAGTCTATACCCGGAGATCGATCCTCCCCTGTTCATAGTACAAGACGTCTTTTTACTAAATACGAAGTCAAACACATTACGTGTCTTTCTATGAGCTCAGAGCAGGGAGCTGCAAGAATGCGAGAACTGCACAGGAGCACACAGAGGCCAATTCCATGCCAGGAACAGGACTCCAAAAGACCACAGCACTTTGGCCGAGTGACTCATCTGAAGAAGGCCCCTCTGCCATTTTACTGTGTATACTTCAAAACATACTCTAGCAGTTTATTTTACTAATAAGAGATAACTTGCAACTTAATGTTAGTGGAATAAAACAGGTTGATATTTATGAATAAACAATTTTTCATAATATACACAGAACTCACTGAAATCAACAAGGATATACGGCACTAGATTTATTGCTGCTGGAGCCATTTCTCTCTCAGACTGTCCTCCCCTCGCTCTGTGATAGGCCAATCTGAGAAGGGTCATGGGTGAAAGGTCAGAGGTCAAACCCTCTTAACCTCCCTTCACACTATTTCAAGAGGAATCACATTTCAGATGAAGTTACAATATACAGGATGTTAAGACAAGCCTTCATTTGTTGTATTTTGTTCTTAAAAAAAGCACAAAAATGGAAAAAAAAACTATAAAACCTAAAAACATAAAAGCAAAACAAAAGACAAATTCATTTAATCTTAGAATACTTATAATAAAGAATATAAAAAATATAATTGTGCTTTGACCTAATCCAATGCACTTTTAATATGGAAAACTCCCTTAACAAACATTAAAATGCATTATCTCCAGTATTCCAGTTATCAT
Organism: Atractosteus spatula; assembly: GCF_055471065.1. NCBI lineage: Eukaryota > Metazoa > Chordata > Actinopteri > Semionotiformes > Lepisosteidae > Atractosteus > Atractosteus spatula. The sequence continues at coordinate 42,060,839 of NC_142712.1, read as the reverse complement.
ACCTGTCTGTAGATAGTACTGAAAAAAGTACTATTGTCTTTACAGTCAACCAGCCAGGCATAAAAATCTGTAAGGAGGACCTACTGATCTCATGGAAGATCTAATGGCTGAGCTTTTTAACCTCACCATGCTTTCAAACAGCTGTGACTCTCCAGCTAGCCTCGGTTCCATCAGAGCGTGAACCGTTTCGCATTGTGGCCAGAGTTCCGACGTCTGGCACCTTCACGCCGATGCCGAGTTCGCAGCATGATGGCTCCCAGCAAACACGCAGAAAAAAGAACTAAAACTTCCAAAAAGCTTCCAACATCTACACCTGACTCGGCGCACTGCCTTGCATGAGTTTTTGAACAAGGATGGAGGCAGTTAAGCACTGAACTCACTGCCAGGCTTGTCAAAGCCACTGAGTCCCGAAGTCTGTTATGACTTTAATATTGACATTATCTCACCACTGTCTACCTATCTGCACAGAAGCTGTGTGCACGCTACTTCACTGCTTTCCTGGCAAGATTGTGGAGATTATCTTACGCATTGGAGGGGATGCAATCGTTGTCAGCATCTGTTTCCTGACACCTACTCTACTGAACTAATTCCGGAGGAATGAGATGTGGAGGAAAAAAAAGCAGTCTTGACAGACCTATCGACAAACAGGCAGAACCTTCTTGTTTTAACAGTGTCCAATTTAATTTTCCAAGAAAGATCATTGGAAAAAAACCCAACCTGCTCTACCACCCTAAAAATCTTCCGTTTGATAAAGGAACACCTTTGCTGGTTTCTTGTTTTCCCTGTACAAAGAGTGAATCAAGTTGGAATAAGAGTGTTTTGTTCCGCGCTGAGGAATCCAAGTCTCTTCCTACTCGAGCAGCAGAGTTACAGATCGTCTCCTCTCCCGGCCCACGTTCACAGCTGGGGATTAGTAACAGGAGCGGCCAGTGACACGCCCGTACGGGACAGGGGTCAGAGAAACCACAGGGGCCCTCGAGAGTTTCCGACCCTCTCTCTCCAGAGGGCCGGCGAGGGACAAAAGGTCTTTATGAATCCGATTCCAAACAGGAGTTCCTACATATGTGTGTAACAGATTTAAGACCAAAAAGGGAGCAACCAGCAAGCTTTTCTCAAACTCAGGCTGCTGCTCCCGATGTGCGCGTGCACAGATGTCTTCCAGAAAACAAGTTCTACATTCAGCTCCCCACGCAGCTGCGGAGAGTGATGTCTTGATGAAATTATATTCTGCCTCGTCCCCAGGAGCGAGGGGGAGGCAGGCCTTTCTCTTGCTGTGAGGCTCTGCTCGGCCCGCCGCCCGCCGCCCACCGCCGCCAGCAGGGGGCGCTCTCACAGGAGAGGGGGGTGCCTCAGACGGGACAGGACTTGTCAGTGGGGGCGAGCGGGGGAGGGGGCGTGGGGGGCCTGGTGGAGGTGGGGGAGCCCACAGCAGGGCTGGCAGTGCCGGCCTTGGGGAAGACGACGGGTTTGGGGCGGGTGGCCGGGGGGCGCCCCTCCCGGGCGGGAGCGGGGCCCTTGGCGGGGGCCTTGGCCGGCCGGAAGCCGCCGGGCACGTCGCTGGCGGAGCTGGAGCTGCGCTGCAGGGGGTGCGAGGAGGAGTCCGAGTCCTTGAGGAGCCGCGAGTGCAGCGGGCTGGAGGGCTCGGAGGTGGGCCCCAGCGAGGGCGCGGGAGAGCTCTTGAGCTGCTCCAGGGTGTCCAGCACCACGTCGGGGGCGTGCTTCACGCTGCTCTGCCTCTCCAGCTCCCGCAGCTCGTTCAGCGCCGTGTTCATCGTCGCCTCGATGTCCTGCAAGAGGGGCCCGCGGCCAGAGGAAATGACATCACAGCTCAGACAGGAAGCCGAGTTCGGCGTTGGCAGGCAAGCAAGCAACCAAGCAACCCGCAAAATCAGCACCTGACTGCCTGCCTCCGTGAACAGAGCAGGAGACGCAGAAAGGAAGGCCGAGTCACTTACTGGGTTCTTCCAGCAGGCTTATTGAAAAAAGGTCGACAGAGACATTCGATTGCAGTAAACGGAGATGTAATTTTTTCAATCTAAATTAAGTGAATGAATATTATTGCATCAATTTAGTGTTAGCTAGCGCTTCACTTGTTAGACGTTTCTCTGCGGACAGTTGCCCTAAAGAGAAAAGCTATTTTAACAGCTAGACCTGCATTTCTCTCGCTGAGCCTCTCGAGCTCAGGGGGGTGCTCTTATCAGCCTTCGCTTCACTGTACAACATGGCTGTGCTTTTTAGACAGGGTAACACTATATGTTTAATCAGTGACCCCAGGCTGAGACCCTGTGAGAACAGGCTCAGCTACGTTTAGGCTACTGCAGTAGGATCTGAGCCGAGCCTTCAAGGTGAGCAGGGCACCCAGATTATTTCCAAACAGAGGGAGGGAGAAAGGGGGACTAGCGACTGTTGGAGCACAATCCCTAAATTGTTCATCAGTAACCGGAGAGGACCTGAGAAATTATTTAGAGCAGAACACACCTTTAGGTAAAGTGCGCGGGGACCTGAATAAAGCCCACACTACCAGCACAGGAGGACGGGGCCGCGTGACTGATGTCTGAAACGTGACGAGGTCCGCGGTGAAAGACGCCAGCCAACTATTGGGTTTCAGAGAATTACAAATCAAGGGGCTGAGCAGCGTGAGGCCCATCACCAGGCAGTCTGAAAAGCCCTAGTGCAGCATAAATTATCTGTCTTCTCAGGCTACTGTCTGGGCAGAACGAAAGGTCATGGTCTCGCTTGCTGAAAAGGGCACAGTCACCACTCTGTGGGACTGGCTGTAACCTGTGCACCGACAGCATCTGCGGACCACGAGCTCAGGTCAAGGGTTCGGACAAGAGGGGTATCAGTCCGGTCCCGGTAGCTGTGCTTTTCACAGCCGCACGCGATGAACCACAGGAACACACAGAGCCTGCTCCTTTTCGTTTATTACATTACAAGCTGTTTTAGATGGAAAACCACTCGTTATTTCTGGAGTCTGGTCGGACGTATCCGATTACAAACCTACACACAGAACAACAGAGCCTGCTTCTCGCCAAGCAGCACGCAGCAGAGCAGGAGGAGCTTTGACCGAAACAGTAAACCGGGGATGCACACCTGGGAGCTGTGCTCTACCTGCGCAATGACTTCGGGGTCCAGGGGCCGGTGGTTGCTGAAGCTCTTAGAGCGCCCTGCGGTGGCGGCCTTGCGGAACTGCGGGCTCTCCACCTTGCTCTTCAGGGAGGAGTGGCGGGTGATGGAGTTGAGCACGCTGTGCGCGCTCACGGGCCTCTTGTCCGGCCCCTCTTTGGGCAGGCTGCCAGTGGGCATGGAGGTGGCCCGGATTCCGGCTGTGGCCCCTGGGGATCCCTCGGCCAGGCCCTCAGTCGTCCGAAAAGACCTCCGGATGCCCCCCGCCTCTGGCCGCTGCCTCAACCTAATGAGAAAACAGGGGAGAAGCTGAGACACTCCAGAGGACCTGTGAATGCATTAGGAAAGGAAAGGGATGGCTTCAGCACTTTCAGCGTCTCGTACTTGTTGAGGTTGGCCAGGTAGATATCGGCCACGTGGCCTCCTGTGGGCGAGCTCACACTGCCCCTGGCGGACACCTTCTCCTCCGGCGGCGGCGGCACCTCCGACGCCACCTCCAGCTCGGCCTTGGGGCTCGACCGCTCGGTGAACCCATCCTCCCTGTGGCACAGAGACAGAGCGCAGCACAGCGGGAGAGCCACAGTGAGTCAAGACACCCAGGCAGGACAGTGACCTCGCTGGCAGCCTGGGGCAGCCCTCCCTTTTGTAAATCACCCCCGATATGGCTCCCCAGCTTTAACTCCTGCCAAGGGTGGTCTGGAGCAGGCAAGAGAGACAGCACTAATTCCTGATTTACAGTTTTACTTCAACGGCTCTTTAAAACGTCCCCTAATTTTACACTAGCCTTGCTGTCAGTAAATCCCATGTGAAAAGCAGCCACTCTGACAACTAAGCACAGTCCCCACACAGTCCTGGTCAGGGGCGAGCTCGTATTTTTTCTGAACAAAGCTATCACCAGTATCAAGCAGACAAAAAACAGCAGAGCATGACCTTTTTTCACTTTCCTCGAGACAGGACACAGCCAGTTTTGAAAAGCCTAAACCTTTTCCAGAAAAAAGAATGCATATTTGCCTTATCGTAATGGCAAAGACTTTGAAAAGATGAACCCAATAACAGAAGATTGAAGATGGACAAGTTTTGGTCATCTGGAATCTGACCGACTGATTTGTCTGTGCTATATTTTCGCGTGTCAGTGGAACACAAGCAAATGAATAACAAAAAACAGCCGTATAAAAAAACATCGCGCAGAGCTAACAGTATAGTGTCACACCTTAATGCTAAGGAGGATACATGCTTTAAACTGAACGTTTTCGAATGCTTCCAGGGGCTGACAATGAACCAAATCCAAAAGGTGTAGATAAATATCCCTTGCTGTCAGAAGTCAGCCAGTGTACTTTCCTGCAACACAAGCTCCTTCTACCCCTACACACGCAGACAGGAAAAAAAGAGGAGAGAGGCCTTGTGTGTCCTGGAGGGGGCAGTGTTGAGTAGAGGTTAGTGCTCCAGACCCATCACCAGAGGCTTGTGGGTTTAAGCCCAGATACAGACGATGTACTGTATCTGGGAGGGAAGTATCCTGGAGGGAAGGCACTCCACTGTGCTTCCTTCACTCAGCTCCGGGGGATAAACGGAAGCTGGCGTGGTCTGGGACTGAAGCTGTGATGGACAAACAAGGGGTGGGGGGTTTGATTGGACAACCACAGACCTGTGCAATTGTCGAGTTATCTTTAACTCCTCAATTGTCACAAGACATGGCAGGCAAGCAGCACGAACCCCCAGGAGGACCAGGAGGCTGCTGGAGAAAGCACGAGCAGGAGGAAGGTCTTGCACAGGTCTTGAGGACCGGGCTGATCGGTTTCGGGCAGGAGGGCTGAGTGGTGGTCATTCCCCGAGATCAAGATTGATGGGGTCAAATGGCTGCTCTCCTTCCCACATCTATAAACACTGAGAATGTTCTGGGCTGTGGATCTCACTGGGCCTGTTGCTGGACTACTGCATCCGATCCAGAGTGCTGCCTTGTACCGTCAGCCTTCTTATCGCTATGGAGACAGGGACTACGTTCCAGGCCCAGAGGGCTCCGACAGGCTCAACTCACATGTCCTGGACCACGATGTACTGGTGAGGGACCAGCCCGTCCACGCCATTGTGCCGCCCCTCCCACCAGTCATCGGAGGCGCGCTGGTACAGCAGCAGAGACGCCCCCTTCTTGAAGGACAGCTCCCGGGCTGTGCGCCCCGAGTAGTCGAACTTGGCAATGGCCTCGATGGGCTCTGACTCTGAAACCGACAAGCACCCCAGGTTAGAAAGGGACCCCCGACTTCACCACTGCCGCCATGCAAGGAGAAGAAACAACGGCGCAGGCCGAGAGCGAAGGAGCAGTCCAGAAGGAAGTTCGCACACGCAAGGAAAGGACCCGTCCTGGCCTGTGGGGTCTTATTGCTAGTCGTGCCTCAGTGTTTCACGGTGGAAGACGGCGCGCGCCTTGGCTCCCTGCTGCAGCTCGGCCCCACTCACCGTCTTCGCTGTTGTGCTGCTCGGAGACCGTGTCCGGCACGGAATCGTCTGCCGTGGGCGGCTCGCTGTGGGGGCTGTCACTGCAAAACACAACGAGAGCCCAGGTTCAGGACGGGGGGCGGCGCCCAGGTGTGAGCCCTTTGCGACGCCGGGAACGACTGAAACCCTTTCTTCACGCCCACTTCCTGACGGCTCTGAACAGCTGTGCGAGACCGGTGTTCAAAACCTCCTTATTTACCAGAAGATCCAGTTCTCTCTTTCCTCGAATCTCCTTGCAGAAGCACTCTCGTGAGCTGTACAATCAGGTGACGTTTCCTATCGGAATTTTTGCCTAGAATGTCAACAATTGTCACTAAGTCGTGGTTCTAAGAACAAAAACAGGCTGTTGCTGTCAGTGTAGAGGAAGATGTACAAGTGTCAGGTAATTCTGCCTCATATTTTCCAAAAGGTCCAGTAAATAAGACTTATTGGTCAGAAAAGTAGGATGCTGGGAGATATATGATCATGCAAATTCTCCAAAACAACCTAGGAAATGTGAAATTTGTTTGGTTACAACAATACCCAGGGATTTACTGGCTTTTCTCAGTCAGATACTGTGGATGGTACATGTAGCAAGGGGAGAGCTGCTCCTGGACCTGCGGTCATTGCTGCACATGTGCATGGCTGTTCAAGGGAGTGTTAAGGGAAATGGTCACCACAGAGCCAGGGGACACTGGAGCATTAGGCATGGCTGGCCCAATTTTGATTCTGGGCTCGGTACCATTCAGTCAAGATTGGGGAAGCTGTGCAGAGCAGTCTCCAGAAAACAATGCCCAGTTCTTCATCCTCCCCAGGTGCTTTCAAAGTGAGCTAAACCGTGTTAAATTTGTCAGATTCATAAAACTGTCCGCCCTGTCTGCTCTTCACAGTTAGGTTCCCCGCTGTCTAAGCTCAGACAGGAGGCAGAGGCTCTGCATGTCGGTGCACATCACCCCAAATCCCTTATGAGCAGAGAAGCATCACTTCAAAAAGCCTGGAGAACTGGACGGCATCTGACAACTGCTGACAAAACCTCCTGGTCATGATCACACTAGCCCCTCTGTCTGCATACTTTCACAGGGATTCCAGACAGACATCAGATGCCAAAATTATGCTCAAACCAGGATCACGCCTTCCTCATTGATTGGCTAATTTCCTTTTAAACTGTTCCGTTCCAGAAATTTCGGCTCTTCACAATTCTCCTGGAATCCGATTTCCTTCCGTCTGGACACTCTCTCACCTGCTGGGCCTGCTCTCACAAGCTCTTCCCTTTGTTCTCCTTGGCCTCATGTTGCTGCTCTCTCCCTCCTGTCCGAAGAGGCTCCACAGCCCAGACGTGCTGTTTTTTTGTCCTTCTGAGTTCCAGCCTGGAATTAACCTCTACGAGTGCCACGAATCGCTGACTGACAAGAGGACCAGTCTCTTAGTGGAATACAGCTTTACTTCCTGCGCTGGACTACTGCAGCGTGTGCTGCATCGGGAAAAATAAGTGTTCGCACTGAACACCTGAACCTGAAGGGATTTTGTCATCTGTAAGAGCTTGAAAACATTTTCTTTGCCAAAGTAAGAGCAGCTGTTTTGCGGGAAAATAAACTCCTCTTGTGTAATGGAGAAACTGACCTCGGAGGTGTTTTTTGCACGCAAGAAGAACACTGAGTTGGAAACAACTTCTTGTTGTTTAACCAGGCGGGACAGATGGGCCGACTGGCCTCCTCTTGCCGGCAGCCTTATGTTCTTACGTCTTCTTTGAAGAGAAGTAGAGCAACGCAGGGGGGAAGACATGAAAGAGCTTCACTGAGGCCCTCCCCCGAATCCTCTTCCGTGAGCTCACACGACCTGCGCAGCGCTGGCCTCCGAGCCCGAGCCCCTGCAGGGTGTTGATGTGGAAAACTGAGCTGCCCCAGGGGTGCTCCTGCTGTGAAGCGCAGCTCCTCTCTCTCTCATTCCCAGAGCCCCTCGTCCGCCAGAGGAAGGCAACTCTGCAATCCTCCTTCCTCTTCCTCCCCTGTCCCCCACGGGACAGTTGTTTCTGGGAGTCGGCAGGTTCGGAAAGGGCAGCACAAACACCATCAGTGAGCCCTCTGATCTCAGCCTTACCAGACTGCTCTAAGAGCATTTAAAGGCGAGTCAGAATTAAGAAAGCAAATCAGAGTGTTATTGTTTTTTTGACAGTTTATGCGTGTTGACAACCTTTAATTGTTCATCAAAGTAAAACAGAAATCTGGCAAACGTAACGGTGGATGTGCAGGCAGAAATCCTAACATCCTTCAGCTGAAGCACCCTTAATTTAACTAATAATTGTTAAAAGAGTATTTTCCATCATATCATTCTTCAATCTCATGCTTACAAGTGGTGGTTTAGCTATTCTAGTGAATTAAAGCATTAGTGACAAAGGGTACACTAATACTTCCCAGAAACCACTCAGGTGTTTCCATTCTAAGCAGATTTCAATGTCTACGACTGAAAATTATTAATCTTGGTTGGACGAAATGTCCTTTTCTGAAATGGCAGGGATTTTTGTAATTTACAGTGAAAGAACAAGTTACACAGCAGCTGACTAGTAGATAATGTTTGATCCTCAGGAAGAATAAAAGGCACATTTTAAGAAACAGAGTTTCTTCTTGTTTTTCTCTCCCTCTTTTCTTCTTCTTTCACCTCCCTAAATGGACCTTAACGGTGAGGAGGGTTAAAAGCTCAGAAAACCCTCTAATACAAAACAGGTCTCTAAACATGCCAGTTTAGGAAATACTGTACAGAAAACTCAGCTTGGAAGCTTTTCAAAAATCCCCTCTGCTCTCTAGAGCCTCTCTTCTCAGTCTCCACCCCGCGGCTCGGAAGTTGCAATCAAAACCCAGCAAGATATGATCACAGTCACAAGGAAAATACTCGAGCTCAGAAAAGACACTTTCATACAGGAATCCTAAATGGCCAGAATATAGTCATTTCCCTAACTGTCACAATCTCCGGGGAGTTATTCAGCTGCTCCAGACTGTTGTAAAACCAAACGGTGTCATATAAACCCTACCTGCTTTAGTTCAGACCTCACACACGGATCTCACCTCAAATTTACAACACTAGGGTGACCTCACTGTGGGGAAGGTTAAAGAACTTGTCAGCTTCAACCTATTTTTGAACATCCCTGGCAGTTTCCTGCGGTCTATTAACCCAGAAGTCCCAGTCCAAGAAGCCAAGGACTCCTCCCTACCACCTGATAAAAGATGCCCTAGATGCATTTACAGAAGACTCCGGGCACAGCTGGCCTCATGACAGCTAGTCAGCTATGTTATTAAAGAACTCCTGGACCACAGAAACACCAGAGACCTACTGTATTAAACTGCGCACATCAAACCCTGCTCGCTCCCAGTGAGCAAGCGTGCCGGAGCTGTAGGCTCCCTGCCGGCTCCAGGCGACCCTCCCATCGGACTCCGTTGCTACGGAGCGGGCACGGTGCCCGCAGTGCCGCCCGCATTGCAGAAATAAGGACCCCACCCCAGATGCAATAACCCCACTGACCAGTACTCCTCGGCGGCGCCCCCTCGGTCGTACAGAGGCCCCTCCAACTCGCGGGGCCCCGGGAAGATGGCCTCGTGGTGGCTGATGATGGTCTTGATCAGCTCGTTGACGTGCGCCTGGCAGGAGACCTGGTCATGCCCATCGGGCACCGACATCAGCGTGGGGCCGAAGCAGATGGCCAGGTTGTAGGGGTCCATCATGTTCTCCTCGCTGTACTGAGACAGGCTGAACGCGTACAGACACAGAACGCCATGTCAACGCTTTTAAACCACCAGGAAATGTATGTACACACTTCACTGCTCTGCGGGCCAGCACGACTTACACCTCAATATCCTTCAATATGAACGACAAATAACACCTGAACACGTACACATCTGTCTGCAGCTGTTTACTTCAATGTCAGCACCAAGTACATTATCTTCCGTTAGCAAATTCACTGGTGCTCCTTCTCTTGCATTCTACAACCTCCCACTGTACATGAAGAAAGCTGTGATCGGCAATGTTCTAGACACACAAAGGGTGCCAATACTTAATGTCAACAGATGCATGCGTATTTATATAGGCTTCATGAGTATTTATTTTAAACCTATAATGCACGATTCTTGTATTTCTATCAGGTGCTTTTTACTTTAAACAACCTGGCCTGTAACGTCAGAGCTGTATTATGCATCAGAACTAAGAAACAATCCAGTCTGATTTCCAGGGAGCTAGAACACTCTCCATCACAGCTGGTTTATTTTACAGCAGCAACCGCCCTGCTTTTCTCTCTGCCTCTGTCTGTGGCTGTGCTGGCCAGACTGTCCTGGGAGCACTGACCCCCTCTTGAGATACCCCCACTTTATCCTCTGTCAGGTCACACAGGAAACCTGAGATCAGAGCGGAAGGGTGTGTGTGTGGTGGTGGGGGGGAATCACTGTACTGCTCCTGTTGAGCCAAATCATAAAATTAAAGAAGAATTTATGCGCCCGTCCTGGACAGTAACAAGTCAGGCTTCTAATTACCCGGCTCTGCTCATCTGGATTTCATTTGGATTGTTTTACTGCCACAGATGTGTGGTTCTTCCTCACGATTTTCACTGCCATTTCTTGGGATTCCCCAGGTCTGGACAAAACAGGGGATTCGAGTCTCCAGCACCCTGTCCTTACACCCAGGACCAACCCGCTACACATAAAAGGTCTGCATCCTGTTGATACCAGCTGTACAACAGGCCACTACTCTGAAAGACTGCTGGCTGGCACAGAGAACTCGTCCCCTGCTCAGGACCAGAGCCTCCAGAGCTTGGAGAGCGCCCGCTTGATCGGATTTTAGGAAATTACCTGCGACGGGTTTGTGACAAAGTGGCTTTTACGATTCTGCAAAAACATGGAATGACAAGCAGAAGCAAAAAAAAAAAGGCTTCATGCTTGTAAAAATAATGATACTGAAGTCAAGAGTGCACCAGGCAGACTAAAATGAATGGCAGCATGGTGAAACTGTGGTTTAACGTGGTAGACACAATGTTTCAACACAGGCCTTCACAGGTGAGCAAGCTGGGGAATGAGCAGGACATGCTACAGTACCATGACAGAGCACTCAATGGGTCATTACAGCGGAAGGCTACAATGTGACACCAATCCAGCTTCTGTGACATTGAAAATACAGTAACTGAACTTCAGCCACAGTGTAGCCAGCCATTCCTGCTAGAGGCCCAGGTCTGTCCAGGGCAGGGCCACAATGGGCCGCTGGCGCACTCACTGGTTGAGGAAGGCGAACAGGTATCTCATGACGACCAGCGTGGAGGTGGGAAGGGACAGCAGGACTTTGCGGATGTGCACAGCTCTGTCCTGGGGGTTTTCCACAGCTAGACAAGAGCGCAAGGGAGGAAAACACAAAAAAAGCAAACAAAATTAGTCCCTTTCCACTCTCGTGCAGTGGAGTGCTTCAGACTGACGAAACTTAAAAGATGAAGTCATCACCAGTTCATGCCAGGTCCTGCAGCTCTCCAGCAGTAGTTCATTCACACTGCATTGTTCTCTCCCTAGCCTCCATTCATAACCTCCTGAATTGTAAATGACTACCAATATAAGAATGTAAGCTTGCAAATGAAAGCAGGCCATTAGACTCACTATCAGTCTCAGCAACAAGGTGAACTGCGGCCCCACTGTCAGGCTGAACAACAGGGTGAACTGGGCCCCACTGTCAGCTGAACAACAAGGTGAACTGGGCCCCACTGTCAGCTGAACAACAAGGTGAACTGGGCCCCACTGTCAGCTGAACAACAAGGTGAACTGGGCCCCACTGTCAGCTGAACAACAAGGTGAACTGGGCCCCACTGTCAGCTGAACAACAAGGTGAACTGCGGCCTCACTGTCAGGCTGAACAACAAGGTGAACTGCGGCCTCACTGTCAGCTGAACAACAAGGTGAACTGGGCCCCACTGTCAGCTGAACAACAAGGTGAACTGGGCCCCACTGTCAGGCTGAACAACAAGGTGAACTGCGGCCTCACTGTCAGGCTGAACAACAAGGTGAACTGCGGCCTCACTGTCAGCTGAACAACAAGGTGAACTGGGCCCCACTGTCAGCTGAACAACAAGGTGAACTGGGCCTCACTGTCAGCTGAACAACAAGGTGAACTGGGCCCCACTGTCAGGCTGAACAACAAGGTGAACTGGGCCCCACTGTCAGGCTGAACAACAAGGTGAACTGCGGCCCCACTGTCAGCTGAACAACAAGGTGAACTGCGGCCTCACTGTCAGGCTGAACAACAAGGTGAACTGGGCCCCACTGTCAGCTGAACAACAAGGTGAACTGCGGCCCCACTGTCAGCTGAACAACAAGGTGAACTGCGGCCCCACTGTCAGCTGAACAACAAGGTGAACTGGGCCCCACTGTCAGGCTGAACAACAAGGTGAACTGGGCCCCACTGTCAGCTGAACAACAAGGTGAACTGGGCCTCACTGTCAGGCTGAACAACAAGGTGAACTGCGGCCTCACTGTCAGGCTGAACAACAAGGTGAACTGCGGCCTCACTGTCAGGCTGAACAACAAGGTGAACTGGGCCCCACTGTCAGGCTGAACAACAAGGTGAACTGGGCCCCACTGTCAGCTGAACAACAAGGTGAACTGGGCCCCACTGTCAGCTGAACAACAAGGTGAACTGGGCCCCACTGTCAGGCTGAACAACAAGGTGAACTGGGCCTCACTGTCAATGAACAACAAGGTGAACTGTCTGCTCCCTGCGGCCGCACAGCTCTCTAAGCAAAGAGGCACCTCCTGCTTTGTCTTGAAGACTCCCGAGTTTAACTCCACTTGGGAGTCAGGCCTATTGTATATACTGTGGGCTGACTCCAGGGTCTCCACAGACTGGTTCATTCCAGGGGCTCTCTTTTGCACTGCCCCTGGAGCCGCAATATCCTGCCTTCTCCAGGAAGGGGCTGTGCAGAAACAAGAACAAAACGAAACAAAAAGCAGGGCTGCACGGGACGTGCTAATAATAAACGGCCCATATGCTTACAGACACAGGAAATGAGGTCGTGGAAGACTTCCTTCGGGAAGAGGGTGTTCTCCAGGCCTCTGAAGTAGAGCTTCAGCACACCGGCGATGGAGTCCAGGTCATGGTCATTCTGGTCTCCGGCCAGCGGATCCTCTCCTGCGGTGACAAGCAGACAGCCAGACTGTTCAGCGGCTCACTCTCTGTGATCTGAGCAGCCTGTCGTATAATTACAGGCTGTTGCTTTTATAACCACCCTTCTGTTTTTGCCATACCCCTTGCAAATGAAAAGTCTTTAAAAAGCCCCGTGCTTTGTTAGGGGACGTTTCAGAATTTGTCTTCTCTGAGTATAAAGACAACAATATTGAGTTGTTCCTTTTATTCTCTTATCGCAGTACCCTGCAGTTTACAGGCACTTCAGGTTTAGTTCCTATAAATCACGAAGAATGACACCTTTATTTATCAAAACGTTGATGTTATTGAAAATTAATTACAGAATTAAGGTAAGCATATGTACTCCGTAAAAAATCTATTTGCAAAATACACACTGTCACCTGATGTGGATCATGGCAAAAATATTTCACTCTGTTTACAAACCAATTACAAAGTTTGGAAAAGGTGGTCATTTGTTTGAACAAACAGATAAAATACCAGGTGTTTTATCAGAATTGTTACATATCAAAGAAGACGCACTGGTACTGGCCTGTCCTCCTAAATTCCACAGAACAATAGAGTGCCTGACAGCAGGTTTAAAAGAGCCTTAGCATTTCAAGGGTGAAAAAAACCTCACCTCTTTCGAAGGCGTTCTTAATGTCGTTGACTTCCACCTGTGACCCCGAGACTCTGAAGATGCCTTCATGCTGCAGACCTGCGTAAGGACAGAACAAGAGAACAGGAGGGCTCTAGTACGCGTTCTGGAACATCGGCACAAGAGAACACACATGCTCTAGTACGTGTTCTGGAACATCGGCACAAGAGAACACAAGTGCTCTAGTACGCTCTAGCATGCACTCTGGAACATTAGGGCAACACCAACCCCCTCTCCCTCCCTTCTTGTCCTTGAGAATGTGTACCCCCTCACCACAAAGCCGTGTGAGAGCAGAGCTGCTACCCTGGTGAGGCCGTGTCAGAGCACCTGTGCTCACACCCTGCTCCCAAGGAGAGCTTCATCTCCTATGCATTTGCAGACACAGCAGGCCACAAAACATCAAACCAAGGAGTACACTATTCGCCAGACCTCAGCACCACCACAGGCTGCGCTGCATCTCCCAGAGCTGAGAACGTCCTGGCTGGATTTATCCCACTCTTCCTCAGCAGTGCTCAGCCAACCGTGCGCCACTGCCTGGGGAATCCTGGTCACAGTCAGCTAGTGACTGGACTCCAGAGATCAGGCTCTGTACAGGTGGGCAATTTAAGGCTGAGCCACTTGGGAGACTAACAAATTTTTTTGGGGGGAAAAGGAATAATGTTATGGAATTATGCTTTTGATATGAGCATAACTCCTTTTTAACCCCCCCCCAGCCCCACCCACCATGCGAGCCCAACCCACCGTGCTGACTGATGAACCGTATGCAGCTCTCCACCATGAGGGGGATGACCTGGCTGGAGTCCTGCAGAGGGGACAGACAGGAAGTGTGACGGGGGAATAACGCACAAGAAAAACAAAACCAGGTACGGCCGAGATGGAAATGACCCGAGACATTTCTGCCGCGCGAGGTTAGCAGATTCGAGCCACCTCTTCTGATGGTCTTAAGACAGAAAACTAGCCTGTGCTGAGGGATACAGAATTTGGATGCCAGATTTCGAAACCTCTTCCTGGTTACTCTTCCATGGCAACAGGCGCCGAGGGGAGAGCAGCAGAAGCCCACTGTTGCTAGGAGACCACTTCTCATCTATTTTGACGGAGACTGTTGGGAACAAGAGGATGCTTCTCCCAGGCATTTCGAGACGAGCACAGTTTTTATGAATCCCTCACATACTGATCCTGGCTGCCACCAACATGGATAAGAGGGAATTGACTCGATTAGCCGAGGTCAGTTTAACTGTCACACACATTCTATACCTAGTACTTCACAATGCAGTTTATTTTCAAGTTCCCAGAATGAATTAATTTCATAATAATAACTGGTTATCAAAATGCATTGCTCATCTACATTAAACAGAACATTTTCATAGGAAAATATTTGCACTTTCATTTAATGATTACTCAGAATGCTGAATGTAAGATTTCATAAGCTTCTCTTCTCCTGTTATATTATTCCAGATATACGTGATGGAGAAAAGCAACACTGCAACATTTGTTTAATTTTGATTTTCAAACAAGCTTACAGCTGCACACAATGGTTTACACACATACAGGGTAGAGAAGGGGGTCATGAGTGCAGACAAACACCAGGGGGCAGTGTAGTACTCATGCCCTGCGAGCAGCAGAGCAGGACTGTTTGTACTCATGAGTATGTCGTGATGGCATGAAGTATGTTACTGGTCAGCACTTCCCTGCAGCCTTCTTTTAGGAAAGGGAAGGATCTTCTAAAATTAAATCGATGACGGACGATGATTATAGGGTGACAAAAAACCAAAGAAACTCGACAGCATCTCACCAGGGGGAAAACTGAGTGGAAACCAACTCTGAGCAAACAACAGTTATTCTTAAATGCCCAAATGGCACTTGTCTCTCTCTGGCTGTCTGTTTGAAAAACTTTTCTTTTTCATGGGTTTGTCCTGGGCAACAGAACTAATTTTTCTCCCTTCAATCGCACTAATTGATTGATTGTCCATGGGGTGTCCGTCTGTAATTAATAAGATCATCGATCATCAGGAGCAAGAATGACTTCTTGAAGCATGCAGTGGGAAAACCCTACTATCCC
Organism: Atractosteus spatula; assembly: GCF_055471065.1. Lineage (NCBI taxonomy): Eukaryota > Metazoa > Chordata > Actinopteri > Semionotiformes > Lepisosteidae > Atractosteus > Atractosteus spatula. The sequence continues at coordinate 42,045,390 of NC_142712.1, read as the reverse complement.
AACACACTACTGTTAAATGTACTGTCACTATGCGCTAATGCAGAGAATCAATCATTCCAGTTGTCTCAGATCAGTGCAGGCAGCCTCAGAGATGACCTATGGGATGGCAGGAATGAAATATTTATGCCATAGAAGCAGACAGCAGTGTGGAGCAGTGGTCAGTGTTCTGGACTCATAACAGGAAGGATGTGGGTTCGAATCCCAGGTGAGACACTATTGCCGTGCCCTTGACCAAAGTACTTCACCAGAATTGTTCCAGTAAAATACCCCAGGTGTATAATCAGATATAAATTTAAGCTGCATTGGCTAAAAGTGTAAGCCAAATACAGTAGTTATAAAACAATAAATGTGAGCTATGCTAACCTTGGCCTAGAACAATTAAGTAAAATAAGCCCTGCTGCATTCTTAATTTTGTTTGCAAGGGTCTAGCACCCCCCTAGACTGGTGGTCTCCTCCGTCACCCCTGACGGGGGCCTGAGAGGTGGCCCTGTGCCCTGTCGGGTGGAGGAGAGTCCCCTGCATGCAGTGGATGTGGACTGGATCACACACCCAGACACAAAGGCACCGCCGTGCCAGCAGGAAGTGAAAATTACCTGCTTCCTCACTGTCGAGTTTCTCCTTCCGCTGCAAGAGTGAAAACAAGGCACTTGATTATTACACAACCTTTCCTCCCAACTGAAGCAATTCTGTGACACCCAGGCCGTCCTGAAACCATGTGCAGCCTTGAAAAGCTCTATCTGGATTCATCTTTCATAATATGATGGAAACACTGAAGTGAATAAAGAAGGAAACGTTTTCCATGCTCCCATTCCCTGTCAGAAAACCTGCTTGTTCTGGTGTGGGTTGTGGAGAAAACTAGCACTAAGACATCAGGTAATGGAGATACTCCAGACACTCTGCTGAAGTAGCAAAAAGAACAAAATCTGCCCTCAACAGTCTGAAACAGACATGGCAACCATCTCTGCAATATTCTGTGTCACTAAAATTGGAACTGGACTCAGTTCCATTTCCCAGTGAACATCTGGTTTGTCCAGAGATCCCCAAACCATCAGAACATGCCGGATGGAATTTGATGCCGGAGGCAAGAGGGGCTGGAATTCTCACTTCTGGAATGCCTTGGTGCTCCAGTAACAAAAACCATTCCCTTGTTCATGTTCCAGCTAAATTAGTACATCATTATTTAGGGGCTTAATGGATTTGGCCTATTAAACATCTCTCTCTTCCAGCTCACTACTAAGAGTTACACCCACAAACTTGGCAGATGTTTGTTAAACAGCAGATAAAATGAAATAAAAATAAAAACTCCTAAAAATATCCTGGCTCCTAGCTTGGGCTTTTTGGCAGTGAGCGTTACTGAGCACGTTTGTGTTTGCTCTCAGGTTTAGCTTCCTTCACCACACCTACCTGGCCAGGCAGCAGTCGGTCTTCTGGCCTGACGAGACAAGGAGAGAGAGAGATAGGGGTCAGGACCTTGCATCGGCAGTATCGGGGTGCAGGACAGGGTTCGGAAACGAGCTACAGGTGGGCCAGGCAGTAAAGGGACTTCCACGAGTGACTTGACCAAACCCAGAACGGTACAGTTAACTACAGTGAGAACATGCTGAATACTGAAGAAAGACTTGCCAGCTGATTTCACCACTATCCCACCACTGCGCTTGCTGGAGATTCTACTTAAAAGAGCTAAACACCTACCCAGAACACCCAACAATCTCTGCGCCTTAAAACTGACATTCCTACCATACCTTACTGCACGATCATGGCAGAAATAAGCACCAGCGCCATGAATCTGAAACAAGGCTGCTCATGCATGTTGTCAAGTGGAATGAATATTGTAGATGGACTCTGTGAGGTTTCTGGAAGTTGGTTTATTCTAAGTCGTAGAGGTTAAGTTCACTTCTTGTGGTGATGAATTGAGCGTGCCAGTCCAGTAATGCCCACCTCGTTCCGAGCTTGGACATAGGACAGGGCGGCCCCTCCTGCCCCATGGAATTACAGCAAAGACACAGCTCACACAGTGCCAGCTCAACAATACAGCCTCTGTGTGCCGTGCTGCTAACAGAGTGGTCGTGAACCTACGGAGTGGGAACAGAGGACCAGTGCTCCTTCTGTGGCGACGCAGGGCTGTGATGGACACACAAGGGCTGCTCAGGCCATATCGGACACTCTGCCCTGATGAACATCCATGCAGTGCCACGATACATCCTGGTATGTGTTAGTGTCATGGCTTCATTCCTCATGGCACGGCAAAAATAATTTCATACGGCAAAAAGCAGAAGTGACCTAGCTGCAAACTGGAGAAAATTGATTTTACTTCCTTGCCCGTGTGAGTGAATTAGATCTGCATCACTTACCTTCCACGGACACACAGAAAACACCCCACTCACCCACCCGCCCTCCCAAAACACCCGGGCCACTCACTCTCTCCCAGTGTCTTCTGGATCAGGTCGTGCTTGGCTTGCAGTTTAGTGATCAGGTTCCTGCCCTCCAGAAACTCCTTCAGCTTCTGCAAATGAAAACGGTGGAGACGATAAGAGGTGGTACAGCCGACACAGGTCCTCGAACCCTTCAATGGATTCCCATCCTGGTAAAGGGAGCGGGGTGGGTATGGTGTGTGTGTGTGTGTGTGTGTGTGTGTGTGTGTGTCCAGCATGGACAGAAGAACCATAGAATAACAGCAGTGTAAAATAAGAAGTCAGTGAAGGTTTCCTACTAGAAGGTCTGTGTTCTGATGAATATTCCCCCCATACCCCCTCCCTGCGGAGTATTCCTGAGCCCTAGTCACCCGTGTCCCCTAACTCCCTCCCACCACCTCTTCACTGTGTGACAGATCTCTGCCCTCCATGATTCTGCAAAGAAACCTACAACCTCAGCCTGTCCCTGAAAAAGTGAAATTTTGAGCCACACTTTCATGCAGGACTGAGATGCCTCACCCAACCACACAAGACAAACCAAAAGTGACAAAAAAAAGACAAACCAGGAACAAAAAGACTGAAGTACTGAATTTAACATTTTTGAAACAGAGAATGATGATATGAAAGCTAACCTTTGGGCATTTCTCTCTCTTTTTATTAGATAGAATCCTCAATACTCAAAAAAGGGATCCTTCCCTTAAATCCCTTGCAGGTATGAGACACTCATGGGAGCACTGCCTGTATGTGCGTGTGTTTAAAATCACTTCTGATCCTTTTCAAAGCTCAAACAACTCATGCACCATATTTGTACTGTATTTGATCCTGATGAGCACAGATGGCTTTTTTATTAACTTGATGAAATTGGAAAGTGCACATTTCACTTCCCCAAGGTCCTTCAAAAAACCAGGCGAGCCCTCGGAGGGCTAGCATCGGTAAACTAGTTCAGAAAAGAACCCGGCACGAACTGCGAAGTCACGGGTCCATCGGGACGCCGACGCTCTGAAGGGAAATCGATCCGCTCCCGCAACCCGCCGGACGAGGGCTCTCCTCCCCTCACAGAGCTGCTCTCCTCCCCTCCGTCTGCAGCTCTGTCTGTCCGCCGGCTCAACGTGGGAGGGACTGGGGGCAGGGTGTGTGCGCCTGTATCTAGGTCAGCTTTCACCATGACTGCATCAATTCACACCACAGCATCCCTCAGCCTAATTCTGTATAACAGCCTGGAGTTTCATGCTAAAGGTACAAAATCTACTTTATTATAAGGGAAGTTCATCAGAGGGCCATGGGACCCAGAGTCTTTATCCTTCAGACAGAGGGTACTGTGGGGCTTCTGCTGCTGTCTCCCCACCCCAGGACCCTAGGAGCTTTCCACAGATCGGTCAGCATAGCTGCTCACAGGCTCGGCTGATGAAGAGGGGTGACCCGCTGCAGGAGGGGTTCCAGGCACACACGCGGTCTCCCGTACCGTGAAGTAGAACTGCTCTGTCTCCTGCTGGTTGGCCCTCCTCTTGGCCAGGCTGGGCTTGCTCATGAAGGTCTCGGACACAGTGGACTTCACCGACTCCATGGAGTTGCTGTACTGGAAGCAGTCGGTCACGTCGTAGTCCTCGATGGTCACCATGTCCTGGATTGTCTGGAGGGTGGCTTCCATGGTCTTTTTTACCTACACAGAGAGAAACAAACCAAAAAATATAGGATTTCCTTTTTCTCTGGGCCTCTGACAGAGTTCAAGGGCTCTGGTTGTTGCTGTTAAGTCACTCAGAAGCTGTTAAAGCCAAGAAATGAGGAAAAAAACACCAGCCATACATTTCTGAGTTTAACAGCAATGTTACGCATTTCATTCTCAAGCTGTGGCAAATTCTAGCCAAGATGATTGTTACATACAGAATCAGCGCGTTGAATTTGACAAAACCATGCATTGATAGACCTGACCTGAGAACAGTGTGCATGCACTGGAATGATAAACTGCCCCACGCACATGTGCTGTAGTAATGCAGACACCCGGGACACAGCTGACACATGCACTCGTAACCTCTCTAACACACAAGCTCTTTTGAGCAGCTGAGCCGACACATCTGCTGTGGGTCCTGCGGTGCTGGACTGACCTCCTCGTTCTCTATCCTGAGCGTGGAGAGGCGTGACTGCAGCTGTTGGCACCTCTGGAGCAGCTCTCCCTGCAGGGGCTGCTGGGCACACATGTGCCCCACCTGCCCAGGGAGAAGGAGGGGGGGAAGAGAGAGAGAAAGGGGTGAACCAGGACAGGAGGTGTCAGAGCACTGAGACACAGTACAGTGCAACAGCACAGAACACCCACCACCCAAACAGTCTCATTCCTGAGCTACAACAGGCCCGCACATTCGCCACAGGGGGAGAGGAAGAACCGCCCGCTCCACTTTCGCGTTAGCTGGTTTTTTACATCTTGAACAGAAATCTGAAACAGCGTTCCAGGCATTCCTTAGTGGCCTGCTGGAAACGTACCGTAAATACTCTGTCGAAGAATTGCGTCCGGCTATAAACAAGCTCTCTCTGCTAGAAAGCGTTTGGAGGGGGCGGGGGAGCTAAATAAAAGACAACCAGCAAGACACCGAGCTGTTAAACTGTTAAACTGACCCATATGAGGAATGCGCTAGGAGCACGATGCCAAACCATGTTTCAAGTCCCTCTTGAAACTTTAATCCCTGGATTTTAACCTCTTTTGCACGAGACAGGCCTGGGGCCCCGGGCTGCAGCAACGATGAACAGCCGGTTTAACGCCAACAGTCTGGAAAGCTGGCGAGTCCGCAGCCTCGGAAGCCACCACATCTGGATTCCTATCCCCCGAGGCGGCGGAGAACGACGGGATCGGATAACATTCCGCCCCAAGTCGCTCGCTGGGGTGCTCGCAGAACAGGGCGGCCGGCCCCAGCGGCTCGCGCAGGTAAGCCAAGACTAAAAGCAGCGGACCCAGGACAGAAGCAGCCGGCGCAGTAACATGGCGCCGTGGGAAGTGGGAACACAAACGCACTGCCAAACCACAGGGCAGGACAACTGGCTGAACTCTGGTGAAAAAGTGCCATACACAGTGGTCTACTGGGTAAAGTCCGACAGTTGTTGTTATTTTTCACTCCAAGCTCAGGTACCTGATAGTAACTAGTGCAATCCATCCTTTTACTTCAACAATATCAGCCCCTGGGCCGACATCCCAAGGAAGCTCTTCAAGGAAGATTAAGGCAGACTGTTAATCTCATGTGATACCGTGTAACAGAAAGGAAACATCTGACAGCCTGAGCTGGGGAGCTCTGAAGACCCGGTGTGCCTTCTTTGAGGACCACAGAAATGTTCTTTTTTTCCTGCCATGTCTGCATTTGCTTTGCTCTGCCGCCTGCGACCAGCCACCTGCTGGCCCAGCTGTGTTTGTCTCACCATCTGAAAGTACAGACTTGTCAAAACTCCTATACTGGCAAATATTCAGACCGCTCAAGAGACCTGTATTGACAGCCAAACACCCACTTAACCCATTGCAATACAACACTGCGGAATTCAATTCCCCTCACTTGAACGCACCGAGGAAGCTGCCTTTTCCTCCCACAACCAACATCTTTTTTATTTCTTACAAAAACAACATAGAACCGACATCTTCACGCTGAGCCAAATTCTAGGCCTAGATGTGAGAGTCAAACCTAAACTTGGCATCTGATTTTAACCTTAAGTCAAATATTAATCCAGTGCACATTTAAGAAACATAAGCAAAGAAACAGAATATCAGGAAAAAAAACATCTTAGAAGCATTGCCAGGCTGCATTCTGTGATGTCTGACACTAGAAAAAAAACCCAGTTCACTCTTTTGTTTTTCTAAGATTGATTATTTTAATGCCTTTACAATATGTTGGAAATTCAGCTTCTAGGATACTCCCATCATGAGGTCCCTGCACTGGCTTCCTGTCAGATTTGATTTTTAAATCCTGCAGCTTATGTTTAAGGTGCTATATGATACCACACTTCAGTATCCAACCAATATCCATTGACTCCCCTTGTTCCAGCTGATTCTGGTTTACAGTGGGGTCTCACTGTTCATCTGCCCAGTGGGGGTGACAGGGCCTTCGGTGGCTATACCCCAAAGCTCTACTGCTCCAGCCCACTGGGGGTGACAGGGCCTTCTGTGACTGTACCCCAAAGCTCTACTGCTCCAGCCCACTGGGGGTGACAGGGCCTTCTGTGGCTATACCCCAAAGCTCTACTGCTCCAGCCCACTGGGGGTGACAGGGCCTTCTGTGACTGTACCCCAAAGCTCTACTGCTCCAGCCCACTGGGGGTGACAGGGCCTTCTGTGACTGTACCCCAAAGCTCTACTGCTCCAGCCCACTGGGGGTGACAGGGCCTTTGGTGGCTGTGCCCCAAAGCTCTACTGCTCCAGCCCACTGGGGGTGACAGGGCCTTCGGTGGCTGTGCCCCAAAGCTCTACTGCTCCAGCCCACTGGGGGTGACAGGGCCTTCGGTGGCTGTGCCCCAAAGCTCTACTGCTCCAGCCCACTGGGGGTGACAGGGCCTTTGGTGGCTGTGCCCCAAAGCTCTACTGCTCCAGCCCACTGGGGGTGACAGGGCCTTCGGTGGCTGTGCCCCAAAGCTCTACTGCTCCAGCCCACTGGGAGTGACAGGGCCTTCTGTGACCGTACCCCAAAGCTCTACTGCTCCAGCCCACTGGGGGTGACAGGGCCTTCGGTGACTTTGCCCCGAAGCTCTACTGCTTCAGCCCTAAAGAAATTTGTTAATCAAGCACACATACTTTATCAGTAAAGGCAGAAAGTAATGGTTTTATCTCATCTTACGATAAATGACAGAAGGGCATATAGCCGATCTCATCACCTTTGTCGAGTACCTCACTGATCCAAGCCTCACAAGCCAGGCAAAAGTTGATCTGGCGTCAGAAGCTGTATTCACTGCAGCGCTGTCCCATTCTGACCCCTGCCAGACCTATGCCCCAGTCCTAACCCTGGTGTAGTCAACTGTCCAAGCCTGAGTGGCCCAGACTACTGCAAAACCTATTCTAAGCTAAAACTCAATCATAGCCCAAATCCCAGCTCAACCTGTGCACTAATCAACACCGAAACCAAAGCCTCCCAACTTTTCGACAACGTTAAATCCCAAGTACAGCCCAAACCCCTGCTCCAGCCCGAACTGCCACCCCACTTCCCGTTCCTGACCCTGGACCTGCACATGTGTCCCCTCCCGCCGGCAGCACTGACCATGTCGCCCATGTGCGACTGGAAGTCGAAGCGCACGGGGGGGCAGAAGACGTTGTTGTACATCTCCATGAGCCGCTGCTTGTCCATGTTGGCATCCAGGTTCTCGGCGGCGTTCTCGATGGTCTCCAGGCCCACGTGCTTGGAAGACTCCACGTTGAACTCGGCCGAGAGGTAGGTGCGCAGGGCCCGGTTTAGGCTGGCATGGTATCCCAGGTCACAGCACTGCCAGGGACAGAGGGAGAGGGACAACGGTGGACTCAAAAGACATGCCGCAGAGGGGATACCCCCCTCCAAACACCATGAAACTCCCTTCGATCAAGATAATGACAGATCCATCTCAAAGACGTATATTGTTTCTCAGCTTTCCTATGCGCGCATGGGACCCCCCCCCGAGTTTCGCTCAGCCACTCTCTGAATGAAAGTAAAAGGCTTGATATCCCATCACAGATCAGCCCCCCAGTCCGACCAGAAGCTCGTTTCCACAAACCGCAGGCCTGACTGCGCAGCGCTAACACCATGCAAACAGAAACAACCTGAGCTCCCCGAAAGACGAGCGAGCGATTATGTTAACAATCCGGCGGAGCTGATGGGCTGTCTCCTCTTTAATCAGCATGTTATTAGTCCTTTCATCTTTCTTTAATATCGGACGGCACCACAGCCCCCCAGTGCACAGGGATCGCCTCACATGTTAGCGCAGACATGAAAGAGATCATTCATATTCATAGCACAGGGTCTCCCAGAGAATTTATGATAAGCTTTCAATAATACATTGTCTGGCTCTCCTCTCCCGGGACATAATCCAAATAAGATTGAAATAATAACCATTCTTACGCAAGGAAGACATTGCTCTTGGTACTGAGAATACGGGCACGTTTACATGAGGAGGAAAAATGCAGCTCTGGCTGTTCAGCCTGGCTGTTTCCGAATTACAAATCAAATCTCTGGTCCAGCCGCCTGGTGCCGATTCCCAACCAGAAACAGGATTAAACAGCTTTTACGGGGAAGGAAAAGCCGTAGAATTCTGGGTTTGTAATTTGTAACCAGCAACAGGGCTGACAGTTCAATTCAATGTTGATCTGTGGGTGTGAGAGTAATAGTGATTGTACACACCATTTGGCTTTCTTAAGTCAACAGATTGATCTGCAAGTCAATCAATAAGATCTTTAAAATTATTAAGAAATTAGTAAACATACAAATCGCTTCATTGCTGTCGTTTAAAACCCCCAAGTCTTGATGTTCGTGATGAAGGCCGGCGTACTCACGTCAATGAGGTCGGACAGATCGTGGATGTAGTATTTGAACACGCAGCAGTTGGTGGCCTCCAGCGCTAGAAGGTACTCGTTTCTGGCTTTGATTGCTTTCAGCTTGTTTTCAGTGTATTTGGCTTGGCGCTGGGTGAAGGAGAGGAGAGTAAAACATGTTAATCTAAAGGTAATAAAGCAAAGAAGGAGGACTGAATTTCGAAGTCTTCCTCATTGACTCATACACCCTCGACTGGTGGCAGTAAAGAGTTCTCAGTCTACCCACCTCAATGATGGACAGACAAGAGAAGATGCCTCCATGCTCATAGCCCACCATGCCACATTATAACTCTTTACTTGTGATTACAGCTTCCAAACTCCTTCTAACCAACAGTTTTGGGAGGCGACAAAGAATAAACACCCTGCAGATTTTAGCATATAGAAATTCTTAATGTTCAGTTCAATGTTAAATGACAGAACAGAAACTGCAATCACAAGAAAAAGGCAGAGAGTAACTCAAACATCTCCCTTCATCAGCATGTGCATTACCACAATTTTCACAAATCCCTGCAGGAATGAGCCATTTCCTTCGAAATGATGTTTCTGTACCTGTTCTGAAAGGACATGGACATCTCATCTGCTGACCTAGTCAACGCAGAGTTACTTTTTCAAAATCTGCAAGTGTCCTGGGAGATGCAAGATGGATTTAGGTTTAGGATAATTAGGGGTGCAGACCATCTCTGCTAAGATGACTCCTTGGGACCCCGTTAGAAACGGGCTCATGAATCTCTAGGATCATTAAGCTACTAGTGGTGAAACGAACAAGACTGGACAAATGATGATCTCTTGGAGGAACCTTTTCAATATTCTTAAGTCACCAACAGTAGCAAGACACTGTCTGTATAGCCCCATCGCCCTCAACAACACACACACAAAAAAATACACGTGCACACACACACACAAACGCGCACGCGCACACAGGCCAGTCACCTTCTCCTTCATCTTTTCGATCTTCTTGACGGAGCTGCGGCGCACGTGCTTCTCCTCGATCTTGACGCTGGCCAGGGAGTCAGGGGAGCGCGGCGTCTGCTTGTCCTCCTGCTTGACGGAGCGCCCCATCTGCTTCTCCTCCTGCTTCTCTGCCTCCTTCAGCTTGGACTCGGCATTGATGCTGTCCATGTTGTACATGTGGTAGGTCTTCATCACCTGCAAGGGCCCACAGACACGCCCAGCTCAGGAGCACGGCCAGAACAGAAGGACACAAACCTGCGTTTGCTCCTCAGCTCTCAGCAGACCCAAGCAAAGATTCGGGCTGGTGGAGATGAGATACAGCACAGTAAATGTGCAGAGCATTTTGTGTCGTTACTATGCGTTCCACCTTGCTTTGTCATTAATTTCAGTGATTTATATTGTGTTATGTTCTACAATTCCACTGTATTTTAATACATTTCACTCTGCTTTCACCATAGTGTACCGCAGCTGAAGTAACAGCATGTATGTGACAGATCATCATGAGAAGTCCTGCTTTTATAAAGTACCGTAAAAACCGGCCATTTGCAAGCACTGTAAGATCCCCACACCCTGATACTAGGACCAACAGAAGATCAGAACTCCAAGCAGCTTTAACAGCTGTGGAATGACAATCAATGAGGACGGTAGTGTGCAGATCAACAGAGGTCGGTCTCATTCAAAACATGCCAAGAGTGGCTCTTATGGTTTGACAGAAATCCTGCTGAACAGGAAATGCATAAGCGTGAATATATACCCACACAAAACGAGTCAGGAATTAGGACAAAACAGCGTCAATCACTCAGTTCCTTTTGTGACTAGGGCTGGCAATCTGTATCCATTGCCGATTTACACTCCAATTTGTAATAGAAGCCAGATTAATAGAGTCAATAAAAAGCACATCTGGTTGCAGAGCATTTTTTCTGCAAAGCTAATTTTTCAGAGGTTCCTGGCATCGTCGCCTGTTCTTTCAAAACGATCAATCGGTCTTGCGGGGCTCTTTCCAAATGGCCGGTTTTTCATTCCTAAAGCTCCGTTAAATCGGATTTTAGAAATGAAAGAACAGAGAACACCTGCAGGCTTTTATTTCCTGGACCGGGTCAGGAAACTGGCACGTGAACCTGCAGAATCGCTGAGCGTTCGCACTTTTCCCCACATTCGGCTCCCCACGTTTTATAAAGCACAGATGGTATGAAACAACGCCAAAGTCTATTTTTGTCATTCTTAACCATTTAATTAGGGGCTTTTTTTCCCTCCTCCTTTCCCGGGCCTGGAAACGGGCTGGAGTCATTTACCGAAGATGAAAAAAAGGCAGGAACGGCGTCTCGAAAGGATGCAGTGGCCGGATCGGAGGCGACAGAAATGAACCGATCACTCTCCCAGCCCCCCCGGTCCCCTTTCCTCGTAAGAACAGTTCCACACAATTACTCACTCTACACTACCGAGGGGAACTGTAATTGTTCCTTAAAAATAACCGTTAAAGACTCTAATTAAAACGTCCGCAGCGTTTCAGATACCATGCCATTAATTAGCTCCATGCGGCAGCTCTCGCAGGCCCTTGTGTCTTGTGTTCGGTGGGGTTTGTGCACAGACTAGATAATAACATGGTTCGACTTGGCTCTTAAAAAAAACTGCTGAGTCAAGCAGAGGCGGCCGAGATGTGCCACGTCTGTGCATCGCGCCTGCTGGACGCGTCTCGGCGTGGCAACGGAGGAGCTCGCTGCCACACTTCCCCCTCGGCCCCACGTCTCCGACGAGTCGGGAAGAGGGGTTAATTACTTCCTTCCAACCCGGGCACTCACACATTTTGTCAGCATGATGCCGTCTCTTTGCGCGTACCCAGTAATTAAGCAGGTGACTCACAGTGCAATAGGCCTGGAGTGTTTGATATCTCTAGCCCGGACTGTTTTTCTTTCCATCCAATGTGGAAATAACAAAACAGAAAGCAAATTTAGCCATATTATTGTGGAATTAGGAATTTTATCCTGTTTACTGAGCAAACCATGTAGTAGGAGCACCTCCTACTCTGTTCCCGGTTCCTTTCCCAAAAAAACAGTCAAACTGTAGGGAAAGAATTACAAATATCAGTGAGAGAAGGCAATTTTGTCCTGGCAATAAGACCTCGAGTTCAAGATTCTCTGAGCGTTTTCAGGTGACGTGGAATATGAGGCAGTTTTTATGTGGAATGTAACTGGACAAATAATTGATTAATTTACACTGCTCTTCATAACAAAACCCTAACGCAGGTTCCAGGGTCGAGGAGGCGGTTTAGTCTGGCAAAAGGAAAGGGAAATGAAGTTTAAAAGCAGAAGGGGTCATTGGCTCCACATCCCCTGCTATCTGTAATGTAAACAAGACAAGGGCTTGCACAAGGCTGAACTCGAGAGCGTGACCTGCCGCCTGGAGTTCGACAATTCTGCCCACGGCTGTCCGATCCTCTATTGGCTGGAGCTGCAGAGCTGCCCTCCTGATGGGCCCAACATCCCAACTACACACCTTATTCCCCGACCACAGAGCCAGGAGGACTGCACGAGCACTGCACCCCCCCGGCCCCCGGCCCCCGGCCCCCGGCCCCCGGCCAGCTTCAAAACGACAGGGCGTCTCCCAAAAGTCACACCCCACCCGCCTCACAGCACACCCACTCAAAACCACAGGCCGTGCCAATGAGAAACAAAACAAACGGGGGGGAAAAAGGATTCCAGCAAGACTGTTTCACTTCCAGCAGGAGGAACAGGAGGAACCGAATCGATTTTAACAACCATTTAAAGCTGTTGCCAGATCAGCAGGTAATTGTTCTAACTGGCTTCATTTGTAACAGATCGAGGGAGGACTGAAAGAGAACACTATGCCCTAATCCCAGGTCCGGACCCTTCTGGGTTCAGGGCCAGCAGACCCCTCAGTGCCAACGCAGGAAGCAGGAAGCCCATCCTTCCCGACAGCTGCTCTGCAACACTGGCCGGCAGGTACTTGAGAACCCATTTGCTTGGCTGCCACGTTTATTAATTTGCGCAAGTGCCCTTCAATCATCTTCCCAAAAACGGCCCTTTAATGCAATTTCCCTTTCTTTCTTTTCTAAGTGGGAGGACAAGCATTGAAATAAACTTGATTTACCGTGTAGAGCTCGTTAAGGACCTTCATCAAATCCTCCTGAAGCTGCAGGCCCACCTCCTTGCTCTGGAAAAATGAAAAGCAGAAAAGGAAAGGGGAAAAAAAAATCAGGTTAATGGGGCTCGAGCCAGCTCTGTTAATCTCCCATTTCAATTACCTGACCTCCCCTCCCGATATTTACCTACCAAATTGAATAAGCCTTCCTCCCCGTTCAGTTAAAATCAAATTACAGGGGGCAGGCGTTTTGAAAATGAAAAACAATGGGTGCGCAGCCTGACCACATGGCCCGTGATTAAAGCTGGCTCTCCATGTTTATAGGCACATTAGAGTTGATTTCATACGCAGGAAAAAGAAAAGGAAAACATCAGGCTCATCAAGGTACAGTATCTTTCAAGTCCAATTCATTTTCATTTCTCCTCTGCAGTGTTGCAAGATGGAAAGGAGTTAAAATGCGCTTGTTCTGTCACCTGCAAACAGCGATCAGGGGCAGGAAGGGGTAACTGTTTTATTGTTTTATTGAGAGTCACAGGATGATGAAAGAGGCTATTCAAATAAGGCCGAGAAAACGGCTCTTCAGATCACGATTCGGAGGAACTGGGGCTCGTGAGGAAGGAGGTGGAGGCGGGCTGGGCGACATTCTCTCTGCCGTGCGCTCAGAAGGACTTCCGAAATCGGGATGAGCTGGCACTCTGGGCGGCTCCCTCCAGGGGCCAATAAGGAAACATTAATAATATAAGCATAATGCGTTTTAACCCAGGGCCAGAGTGAAAACAGAGAGCGCCTGTCAAGGTATAACTAATGAGCTCCCACAAGACAGAGACAGGGGGTGGGGGCAAAGGGGACACAACAGGCCGGCCCCACCCTCCTCTGCCTCATCCTCCATCCTCTCCACTTCAGCACCACAGACACATGCACGCTGTCTGCCACATTACAAAAACCTCAATTCCCACCGGTTCTGGCCTAAACTTCTCTTGCGATAACACGAGGCACGCTTCGATGAGCCCTAATGAGTGAAAGCATCTGAGACAACCTTTCCTTTGTTTCACACCCACGTTATTATAAGCAATAGCCAGGCTGTGGAGGGCTACACCGTCTGCTGGCTTTTATGTCATAAGAGCTCTAAATTAGTTAATTAATTGCTTAATTGAACAAATTATTTCCTTAATTAGTTAGAACAGCTTCCTGGGTCTTTAATCAGGGATGATTTAAAGGCAATTTTCAATCCCCCAGCTGTGTACCTTAGTAGGACCCCCATCTGGGTCCCCTTGTTACTGTGCTGGGTGGGACACATTTACCCAGATGAAATCGCTCCTCACTGCACTGGACTCGCAAAGAACCTTCTCTCAAAAAAGTGGGACCGGCGAAATGCACCGCTTTCGATGGGCTGCAATAGTCAGTACGAAAGAGTGACGATGTCTTGCCCGTGAAGAAGTTTTTTACATGTATTTTGGGGGGGAAAATCTACTCCCAGGCCTGGTTTTCAAAAAAGCTTCTGCCAAAAAAGAAAGACGGCTCGTAACTCTTCCGCCCGCTCGATGATTTGACTTGAGGGAGGTTTTCAATTACAGGAGACACATTAGGGAGACCGAGGAGGGGCTGGGCCGGCTTGTGTTTAATGAGCTACGACGGGAACAACACGGCCGTGTCTTGAGCCCGTGAGCCCCGAAGAAAAATACAGCAGTGGCAGCTGATCGATTACCGGCTGGGCAGGTGACCCGAGAGCACGCTGACCATCAGGGTGATGGATCTTCTCCTGCACGAGGATGTCCCCCTGAAAAATCACCACCACGCCCATCAAAGAAATGGGAAACTGTAGCCTAGGAACGCCATGGGCCTGTACGTGAGCAACACTGAAGGAAATACCAGGAGACAGGCTAACTCACTGAGAAGGGCTGCTGGTGTTAACCGCTCTCTGGCACTCGGGGTTTTCAGACGTTCCACAATTTAAAGAGATTCGTATACCCTTTAAAAGGTCATCCAAAACTGTGGCATAGCGTGGATGGCTTTATTTTCCTGAACAATTTAACTGAAACCTTCGGCTCCATCAGTGCTGTCTGCAGTTCCCAGTGGGGTCCTAGGCACTCTGGCACAAGTTAATTGCTTCTTGACCTCCTTGGGTAACAGAACAATCTTCAGGGCAAAGCACCCCAGTTAATTTAAAAGGAAAGACGTGACAGGAAATACAGCTACAGTATTGCCTTCCGTGCATCCCAAACCCATCCTGCATCTCATCCGCGTGGGCCTGACTACTCGAACCCAGATCACACTCACACCATACAGCCCTCTTAGTCTCTCTCAAAGGCCTGAGAGCCGAGGTACTCACTCGGCTGAGCAGAGTAAAGTTCAGGATCGGTTTCAAAAGCACTTCACTCGTTCTCAAGCCAGCATGCCACCCCTGGCCCCTCTCCACCACCATGCTGCAGGGTTTTTTGCTATTTGTTTTTCTGAAATTGTTCTCTACAGAGACCCTCCTGTAGGCTGAAAGCCCTCTTTCGATTTGCTATTGCCATCCAAGCAGCACAGGAGGAGCACACAGCTGTTACGGGGGCCACAGCACACTCCCCGCGGCCCATCTGGGTGGTGCAAACGCCTGCTCTTTGAAGCCAGTGCACAGACAGGAGAGCAGGAAGACTAATGGCATGAAAACAAGGAGGAGATCAGCTTCCTAAAGTTACAGAAGAACTAGAGGAGCACTATTCATCTTGAAACAGGAAGGCAGTGGGGGACCAGGGAGTGCTTCAATGGGATATCGGATACGCTGCATCGAGGGGGAAGGAACAGGCAGAGGTGCCCTTGATTAACGATTACAAATATGAGGAGGTGCGCCTGGCAGGTATTAGTTAACTGAGCGCGTACGGTTCTTGAAATAAGCCAGAGTATAGGCCTCGACAACATGGCTGGGTAGCTCGATCGATCCACACTCCAACAGACTGTTGTCCACTCTGTGCTTGGGAGTAATACTTTGAAGATGACAGGAGCATGCCAACCGATCAGGTTTAACAGTGCATGGCCCAGCTGAACAGCCAGGACAGTTTCTCTTGCTGGGAGAGTCACGTGCGCCTCAGTAGATCTCAGCTCTGAAACTCGCTGGGCAGGTTCCGTGGTCTTCTGCTTTGCCAAACAGCAATGCTGTGGTTCCTCGAGATCCAGGAGGCATTATTCCAAGAACAAAAATGTACATGGAAGCCACAACATATATACATGAATTTACGCTTCATTAAAGAACGATGGTAATAGCTGAAAGTCAATAAGCGCTGTTCTGCGGTCTGACACAGAACCCCTCCCCCAGCTCTCTCAGGGCTGGACTGCAGCTCTGCAGCTCACTGCAGTTCAGCTGTGTGCAGGCAGGCTCTGCTGCAGTGCAGAACACAAAAGAATACTTAGCAATTAAATATGAGGGAGAAGTCAAAATACACCACACACAGGAACCCCCCCCCGAGAGGTGATTTCCAAGTCTCAGAGCTGGATTCATAATAGCCAGCCTGTTTTTTTTTTTAAACAATTCTCAAACTTTTTTAAAGCAATCACTCAATCTTTTGGCTGTTCGTTGCTTTTAGAGGGAGGGTTCCGACCGGATAGACTCAGAGTCTCAAACTGATTTAGTTCAATCAGGCTCCAGCCAGACAGGCTGAGGAGGTGGTGAGGGGGGATTTACAATAGAGGTGAAGTGACAGGGACAGATGAGGGGAGGTGTGACGCTCCAGGATAATGAGAGCAGCTGGCTTGAAAGAAGGGTCCACACCTCTGGAGTACCGCAGTCTGCACTGCCTGCCTGCAGAGCGGAGCTGCACTCTTGGCTGAGAAGAGCCCACACGGAGCCAGGACAGCGGTACGTCACCCCTTGCCTTGTGGGTTACCCACATGCAGACCTGGACAGCAGCACCCCACACCGAGAAGCTCTGCCGGTTTACCAAGTCTGTGACTTAATATGATGCCTTCGCTTTGATATGGTACCTATTTCGTTTAGTCACTTATTCTATTAACTGTACATAACTGCATGTCACCCTTTACAAGAGTGTCTGCAATGCAAACAAGAGTAGTAACAGCAGCTTTAAAGAAAAAGGGGACCGTGGGGAAAGGGGGAGAATGCAAGAGTGAAGCCGATTATCTTTATCATGTCACAGTAGCTACAGTACATACAAGTTTCATACTGAGAGTCAGGAAAGTCTGGCTACATCACAGACCTCTACTGGACCTGTAGGTCAAGCGAAGCCCTTTGAGCTCCAGGTGGGCCATTCTGAACTGCCGGAGAAAAGCCTCCCAGTTAAGACACACACACTGACCCCCCCCAGCCCACCCGCATGAAGGCTACCAGGACCGGGGTCACAGTGGGTGACTTATCCTGATGAAAGGGATTAGTCTGGATTAGAGAGCCCAGCCCGAGAGTAATCTATGACAACCAGATTTAATGTAATTATTTTATGTACATAAAAAAGCAAACAAAATAATACATCACTAATGCATCTGCAATTTTGTTTTCCCAATATCTTTAACATGCTTTGTTTTTTTAAGAGGAAAAGTTAATTGCAGATAAATCTTGCTGACAGGTAATTTACTCATTTTTGAGCTCAGAAAATAGTTAGGAATACGCAATTCAATAGGCAATTTGTGTAATTTTAGCACATTTAAGGGAGTATTTGAAGCGTGTTAAAAAACATTCAGCTGATTTCTGGTTAAATTGCTCCCTATTCAAAAGGCAGAAGGAAAAAAATGACTTTATACGAGTGCTGCAACAGGAAACTCGGGCAGCATCAAGAGCCTTTAACTCTCCTCCCGAGACCCGTTTAACTCCCCCAGCAATAACATCCATTCCAATCCAATTTCCTCTCGGAAGACGAAACACCTCAGTTTAAGCCTTACTGGTTATGATAAACCGAACCAAGACGTTGACAGACATTTTGCGTTTGAGGGCTTTTACAGTCTGGTCCAAACCGCTCAAGTGTCCTGACAGACAGGCGGGTCAAGCCCAGTGGGACAGATCAATCTTCTGGGCCTTGGCCACAGATCCGGGCCACTAACAGGAGCACACCAGGGCACTTAGCCACACAGAATTAGGGATTCTGAAAGGAAAGGAAGCTTTTAAGAAGTCAGGTCACCAGGCTACTGAGATCTCCTGCCTAACCCTGATAATTGCACCCAGACCTGTCAGCAGAAGCTCGGCAACTCTTGATGAGCAACACTCCTAGATCCGCTCAGCTAAATTCTTACAAGGTTTTCCTGTATCAGCAATAACTAGACGGAGAAACCCTGCCTTGACTCTGACTTGACTCTCCTTCCAACATGGAGAGTGTGCCAGCAGGCCCCGGACAGGCGCTGAAACCTGGGGGAAATGAGGTGATGCGGTTGTGAAGGGGGACAGCCTTTCACAGGTGCGCAGCTGGCCAAGAGGAAAGTCTTGTGATACGCGAGAAAGGTTGACTGGAGCTGCCAACCTCTCAACAGGGGAAACGGAAAACGGAGACGGAGCGGACGGAGGGGTGACCTCACCTTTTTGAAGAGGCGGCCCGAGTCCTCGCTGACCTGGACGAAGCGAGGGATGACGTTGTTGAGGTAGAGGTCGCTGAGCGTGGCACGGTCCCGGCTCTCTCGCTTCACCTGGCTCAGCAGCAGGTTCCAGCAGTTCACCGGCGACAGCACGTTCTGGTCCTTCCTGCGGACACGCACACACACACGCATAACACACACAGCTCTGGGTAGTGAGCCCCCGTCCTGGAGACTAGCCCTAGTGAGAACTTCCAGTGAGTGCTTCCAGAGAGAGCTGAGCCACTGAAACTGCAGAGCACGCAAAATGAACCCCATTCCCCTGGACAGTACTGGTACATCAGGGGGCACCAACACCCCTGTCCTGCCCATGGCCTCATTTACACGTACCTCATTACCCTGCGCTGTGGTGTTGCTATGCTTGATACTCTTGTCTCAACAGCACCCCATCACTAACACCACGCTTGTGGTGTACTGGGATCGAGCACAAGTGCCCCATGAATGACGAAGTGCTGGGGAAAGAGCCAGAAGCTTGCGACAGTTTCTGACTATGACCAGGCCAGACCATTAAAACCGGGCTGGCTGCTGTCGCGGACATTACACCCTGCTATTTCAAATTCACTGGAGCCACTGCAGAAACAACTGAGCACTGCAATAAGTGTGTGGCAGCACAAGATCGTGATCGTGTACAGTGCTTACACTGAATAAGCAGACCTAATTTAACTATTATTAAGGAAATGTATTTTTTGAAGTACCAAAAAATTACTCTCCAGTTCTTTAGACTGTAATGCGCCTTTCATCTTTTTTCAATGTGATCTCACAAAGTCAGGTTTTAGTCTTTGTTTAAAAGCCAAATGCAATTAAGTTTCACTCAATTATGGAGATGTCAGTGAATCAGACATTGCATTAAGTTCATTCCTGCTTAAAGCATTGCTATGCTAATGCACTTTCATCTGAACTAAAACTGGTACAGATAATGATGTCATGTTGTACTTGTACTGCATTTGAAAAGCTGAAAGCATTGGGATCTGAGGGTTGTGGGCTTTGACAGGAAGGTCTCTTCCCCCTTCAGTGCAGAGAGAGCACGGGGGTAATGTGATGCCCAGTACAGGCATGACCTCTGTAGAGGGCAGGCTGTCAGGGAGGCACAGACCAAGAGGTGGACATGTGTCCACACACAGAGACAATGTGCCTTCAGGCTAAAGCCCAAACTCGAGGCAGGAGACCACGTGATTGAGCAGTACGGGTACAGCCAAGATTGCCCTCCTCATCATCTGTCTGAGAAAAGGCATTTTGAGGCCAACACCCCCAGCCAATGCCACCTCCTTCCACTCTAAATCAAAGGATCAGGAAGCCATTAGAAAAAGCTTGATGGAAAACCCCCAAACGCGCTGTCTGAGCTCCCCGAGAAAACTCTTCTACTAAGTGCTGGAAATTGAACTCAGCGAGTGGAACAGCAGCGTGGGAGTCAGGAGATTTGTACTGAGGTGAAGTGCACAGAGAGCCGGGCCACATGCAGAGTCCTATTCTGTGCCTGTCTGCTCATCAGACTGAGACAGTCCCATGCTGAGAGCACCACGCACAGCAACCACAGCGGCCTGCAATGCTGCACTGCAAGTGGGAAAAGCTGAGATGAGACTATGAGATGCCCAGTACTGGCATGACTGCTGCACAGGGCCGGCAGTCAGGGGGGCACAGTGCATATGGAGGAAAGGGATTCCTTAATGGCTTGCGAAACAGGATTCCCTGGATTTCAGAAATGGTCATATACAGACATGTTTATACATTACTCACACACACAATACTAACCAATCCAACTTGTTCTACAGGCTGAGAGTTAGACAAACAAAGAGAAAAGCCCAAGCCCAAAGGAAAAAGAAAAAGGCTTATAAACGCCAGGGAAGAGAAAACAAATGGAAAAAAATGAGCCAGGCCTTTCATGTCTTACAAAACAGCCTTTGTTGCGCTCCTACATACAGAAACCCAGGCGAGCACAAGAACGCCCCCTGTGGCATTAAACCACTCCGTCTCGATGTCTGTTGAAATGGATGACATGCATGCTGGCATGAGGTTTCTCTCTCGCCTGGCAGTCCTTGCAGAGCGTGCGGGTGTGTGTGGAGGTGGGGGGGGAGGAGGAACCCTTCTCAACCCCAAAGGGCAGTGGGAAGGCGGGGCTGTCCGGCCAGGGCATGCCTCTCGACACGGTGTTGCACAACGAGCCCTTGTGGGAAAAACACGAACTGCCGCTCCTCTGAGGGGAGGGCCCAGCCCTTGACCCCACCCTGAGCAAGCCTCCAGTTCCTGGAGCAGCGAAGGCATACTTAATAGGAGCCTAATGAGATTAGGAGATTCTCGGGCAGCATAACGCACTTCTTACTGCAATCCCAGCCAGCTCCGGCCCCAGGCTGTTTGCGCAGCGAACAGAGCGTCAGGCCTACGTCTCAGTCATGAGGGGCACAAACTTAATTAACAGCAAGTCCACAACTGAGACACTGTTCTTTCTCGTGGGGCACATGTAGTAAACTGCTGGGAGGGTGAGGCGGGGGGTTATCACTGTTTGTCTTTCTAGAGCAATAAGAATTATGCAACAGTTCACAGACACCGACATTCTGAAAATTCCATAACACCATCTGGCAAACAGTAATGAGAAACATTCAGGGGATCCCCCGACATGCAGTACAGCACAGCACAGAGCATCGCACCATGACCACGTGGTCCGGGCGCCCAAACCAGGCTGATTTTCACACTACCTGCAAACACTCCTGATCCTTGACCTTGTGTCTTCAATGTCCAGAACTCCGGACAACAACTGTCCTACTGTCTATCTTAAAACATGTCCTATATGTTAAAATGTCCTATATAAAAACCCCATCATGTCCTGTGCCTGTGCAGCTCCTGCGTGCCCTAGAATTGAGTTTGAGTTCCCCAAACAAATTCTTAGACTCCTGCTTTTTCCAAGAGCAGGCGCTGGGTAAAACATGCGGCAGGCTGGGATTGCTCATACTGTAGCTCCCTGGGTGAAGCGTGACTGCCAAGCCACATTTCACCAGTCTCTGCAACAGTACCTCAGTGCATGATCACTATTTTTAGTCAAGACAAACTCAGGGGAAAAAAAAGGGCATCACTTTGCTGCTGTACACACACCGCTGTTCCGTACATAATACAGACTGAGGAAAAGGAACTTCAACAAAGTACAGAAGCAAGTAAAAGGGAAAAAAACAGCCCTGTACTGACTGCACTGTGCTTTGCTGAACTGGACGTTACCTTCCTAACTGCTCCTGAAACGGACATGAATAACACAAACGAGAACAGGAAACGAGCCTGTCCTGCCTACCATTTGGAAAAAAGAGTGCCTCTTCAAATGAGCAGCACACAGGGAGTTCAGACAGCAAATCCTTAGACAGGGCAGAGAGCACCAGCTCTCTCAGGATCTTCTATTTCTACTCTGGGCAATATCAGCTTGGTAAATCTTTTCACTCCGCAAGTAAAATTTCAAAAACAACTAGCAAGCGCTATGATGGCAGAATTGTAACAGTCTAATAAATTCCAGGTTTTTTTTATCCCTCGCTTCCCATAATCGTGCCTCATCTTTTACAAGATGGGTGCCATGATCCACTCTCTACTCTCTCCCGGATCACTGCGCTCCTGCTTCCATGACGCTGACAAATTTAAGGGCAGATTAGTACACCAGGTGATCTTCTGCAGGAATTCTGTCTGAGAGCGTCACGTTAGCAGAGCTCTGACCGGGCGCCGCGCATCGCTGGCCCCTGAGGCAGCCAGACAGAAATTCTAAAACCTCGCAGCCAAGAATCCCGGCATTTCCAGCATCGCTGACCCAGACAGGAAAGGGTTAAGCCCGGATTGCTCCCAGCTGTCAAGCAGCAGGCACACCCACCACCCGGCCGGCCAGCGCATAGCTCGAATACCAAGGTCAGGACGCTATGGGCGCTGCGTTGCCCCGCAGGATCGCCTGATCAAGACCGAGGGAAGGACAGTGGCAGGCTGGCCCTCTCACAGCTCAGCAGACAGCGTGCAGCTGGAGCATAGCTAGGATTGTATCAACCCAGCAGACACAGCCCCTCAGAAAGCCACAGTACTGTTCTGAGACATCAGGAAAAAAAACCTGAAGCAGGCCCCTTAATACACTCCACATGATACCGTCAAAGCCTCTCGCAGCAGGCACCAAATCACTCATCTAAATGTGTTATCTGCAGTATACCCCAGATCAGAGGGACAGCTCTGAGGAGCAGGAGTCAAGCTGCTCAGATATTAAGGAACCGGATTTGCTTTTCACCCCAATACATCGACAACGAAGTAAGACACACGCTGACAAGGCACGGCAGTGTGGTCAGTGCAGCCCTCGCAGAGCCAGACAGGGGATACCAAAAAAAACCAAAACACACAAGTCGTTTCAATAAAAGAGGAAAGAAGATTCTGAATTACATTTTTCCTTCGCTCTGACAAGCAGGGGTAAAAAAAACAAATATTGCTCTCTGGATAGAGCCTGGAAGCTCTCAGCTCCAGAGATCTGTTTCATGTCCGGAGGAGGGGTGACCCTACTGCATGGGGGGTCTCACTCGCCCCTACACTCTCCTGACATGCGCTCTTGCCTTTCAGGTGGTGGGGGGGCAGGGCAGGGGTGGGGGGGGTTCTATCCTGTCACCTCTCCCAAAACAAGGCGATATTCTTCTGCTCACGAGCCTGGAGAGCTGTCGCACTGGTCTCGCGGAGAGGAGGCAGGAGGAGGGAGAGAGGATATGAAATGGGGGAAGAGAGAATGATGGAGCGTAAGAAAGGGGGTTTTAATATTCATGGTGTAGCCCAAATATCAGATGAGAATTTACCTGGGACATAAGAAAGAGATTACAAATGAGTGAGGGGAGTAGGGGGGTTATTTGGCCGATGTAGCTCATGGCTAATTGAGGATCTCTGTGACTGAAGTATGTGTGTCCCCCAAAATCATACTGCTTATCAGCTCTTACCGTTTCATCTTATTGTGCTTTGAACTGAATGGAGTTGAGAGGAAAAGGATCAGGGCCTGCAGTCTAGCTGGTGCACAGGGTTCGAACGGCCGAGCCCGAGCAGGCTAGCCGGAGCAGAAGCCTCCCCTGTCCTCCTCAGTCCCAGCTCGTCTCCGCGCATCCCCCTGACAGAGGTCCAGCCCGCTGCCCTGGGGAGCACAGGCCCCTTCCCGCTAATTCAACCTGACACCCGTGTCTCCCAGAAAAGGGGGGGGGGGGGGCGGTGCAGATCAACCGTGCTGCCTCTGAAGGCAGACGCAGACTCGCAGCTGGGGATGGAGATTTCCCATCCAACAGCAGGGCAGTGGGGGGGAAGAAAAACCTACAACTGTACTCAATTATTCACCGAGTCAATTATTTATCATTACAAGCGCAATGTTTTTTTAAGTGTGCGACGAGTTCACTGAGCTGAACACAAACTGAAACATTCAGAGCACAAAATTGCCACCTGGCTGCCTGGCACACAGGGCTGAGAGACAACAGAACAGCAGGGGCAGACTCTTCAGCAGCCCGGCCACACCCCCTCTTCAGAATCACGGAAACAGCTCCCAAATGTTACTGTGGTACTGCCTAAAGGCTGCTGCTCTCCAAAATAAGAGCACAGTAAAATGCACATTTGCACAATGCAATCCTCTGCCTTATCTCTCCTGCCTGCCGGTCCCTAGACGAGACCGCAGACTGGATTTCTCCTGGATACTGGGGAATAGTCTTTTCAGAAATCTTTCCAGAAATCCCAAGTCTGCCTCCAAACCTCAACTCATTCGAAATTAGGTGGGTATTTTTGGTTTTGCTTCCTGAGTTTTAATTGTACATCACTTTCAGATCTGGAATGGGGCCCATAAAATAAACATTATTATTACAATAATCACAGAGAGGTTTGTCAAAGCATGATCCCAGTGTAGGAATGAAATGCTATACAATAAATGCCTGGGTGTAAGCACAGGAAAATGATTTTATAAAAGGCAGCAGATGCAACTGTGTGATTTCTAAAATAATTACCCCCGCACCAGGACTGGAAGAAACATGGATTAGATAGGTGCACCTGAAACAAATGCTCCTGTTAGACTTTTATGATTGAAGTAATCTGCAGCACCTGGGTTAATTAAGCAATTAAGGATATATTTAGTAATTTATGTATTAGAAGGGTTAAAATCCTGTAATGGCCTGGAATCCTGGTGTCAAGGCTGACTGCGAGACTGTTTTCACAGCTGGTAGGCAATGGAATCCGATCAGAAACTCCCTGTCTGCCCCATAGCTCTCCAGGAAACAGGACAGCCAGACAGGCATAGTTCCTTCAAGGAACTTCTTGACCTACGACTGAACAAAAGTCACTGGGGAGAGTAAATTATCAGAACCCAGCAGCCATTGCAAGGATCTTTTGGAACCATATGTAACTTGTTGCTTTTCAAAAGTGCAGTCAAAGGGGTTTCTTAATGTAATTAAAGGCATTTCCTGGGAGATGCTGGTTTTAAGACACACTAACGTTCATTTGACAAGAATCATCTTCTGAGTGTGGCTCTCATAACCTGAGAGCCATGCTTCTAAACACATCCCTTCAAAGCAAAAGCCATGGAAAAACCCACTGGGGCTGAAGAACGCAACGGAAAAGAGCAAACTATCAGACAGAAGGCAGCACCTCCGTTTAAAGGGGGTTTCTGGAACGCAGTTCCTGGGTTCCTGACCCTTCCTGGATGTGAGCAACGCTATCTGTTCCGAGACGGTAACACCACACTCCTCTGGCAGTTTCCATGACAAACCAGCCTGGTACCATCACACCTTCACCACAGTCTCTCTCTACACTACGCACTTCTACACACCATTGGCCCGTGTAGATGGCCGGCATGGTGGAGAGTAGAAACACTGTGAAAACAAAGGAAGGTCACAGTAATGCCGGCGAAATAACTATGCTGCAGAGCCATGGTAATCTTTTCTGAATACCGCAGTGTGGAGAACAGAGAACAGGCCTGCACTGCTTATAGAGGGAGTCTGGTTTAAGACCCCACTGGGGAGACTGTTGCTGTGTCCTTGAGACTGCATCAGTCCACCCAGCCAGGCAAATGAGTGGTCACTGGGATTAGCATCCCATCCTGGAGGATTTCTGTTTTAGCCATTTGCTTAACATCAAAATAATTCATGACAGGTCTGGCCCAGTGGGTTTCTTAGGCTTTCAAAGGAAAAAAAAAACAACAACTAAACAAATTAAGATGGCAAAAGTCCCACCCTGTATCTCTGAAGTCCTGCCCATGCCACCCTGAACTACCTCCACCTACCATGGTGAATTCCTGTCCCCGCCCCCCAATGCCCCGCCCCAACCACCATATAGCCCCACCCACTGACCTGAAGCCACACCCACCAGTGCAACATCCCACCCTTACCCTGAAGCCCCGCCCGCTCCACCCTTACTTGAACTGGTGGTCCTTGGTGCTCCGCGTCTTGGCCAGGAAACGCTCCGCCAGCTTCTCCAGGTTGCGGGAGTAGTCCATCTCGATCTCGGCCTTCTTGCGGAAGAAGTCCTGGAGGTCCTGCAGCAGCTGCACCCGGAGCTCGCACTGCTGGTCCAGACACTTCAACTGCTCGGCCAGCTGGGTCCGGATCTCTGTGGGAAGAGATGTAGCGGTCATTCACTGGGCACACACAGTGCAAGGAAAGGAGGCCTTGAAGACAGGCTCTTGGGAGATGAACCCACAAGTGCGCTGTCCTGTTACAACGAGCTGCTTACAACACAAGGTAACATGAGTGGGACCACTCTCACTCTATTACATAGTTGTATGACTACTGCTGTAGGGAATTTGCCACCGACTCTAAAATTTGTATTTACTACTGCAAACTCCACACACGGTACAGACGTGGAACAGTTTTGGGAGATTTAGTTCAGAGCCTCATGTCCATTGCGGAAATTCCCCGCTTGTCTGGAGGTGTTGTCTTTATGGGGACAGTTCCCTAGATTTTAGCCCCTCTTTGACAGTAATACAGGACCCCCCCACACACGCACGCACGCACGCACGCACGCACGCACGCACGCACGCACGCACGCACGCACGCACACAGAGTGCAGGTTTTGCTCTAGACTACAACATGAAATGTAAAAGGAAGTGGACACAACTGGTGTATGCAGGGCCTGCTATTTAGAGCACAGATCTGGAAGTGTAGGACAATCCCACTACTCTTCCTGAGAGATTCATCACATCTTGCATTGTTTGAAATAGAGCTGAATGAAAGATGGCTTCAGCTGGGACAAACGCCACAGACCACCTCTGTGTGCCTGGATGACAAACAGCCCTGGGCAATGTGGCTCAGCAGGCTTCGCAGGGAATTTTCTTCTTGTGCAGATGCCGTCTCCCAGCGAGAGCAAAGAGAACCAGCGGATGAGCTCGCTCTCCACGGGCCACCGTTGGATGGGTGGGGGGCTCAGCACGAGACGCGGGCCGAAACAGAACCAGCCCAGCATCAGGGGCTGGGACAGAGAGCTCTCCGAAACTTAAAATCATCATGCACATACAGTAGGCCTTGCCCGATGGCGAGGTGATCAAACAAACACAAACCAGAAAAGGACTCCAACACGCACTCGCAAAGAAGTGAGAGGACGCGTGGGAGAGAGGTGGAGAAGAGAACAACAAAAACAGCATGAACCCGGAGGGAACTTCCACTCAGCTGGGACTCCAAGACAACGCGCACGCCGGGCTCGGCTGGGGGCTCACAGAGGGACACGCCGCAGGCTGGATCAGGGCCGGGAGCCGCCGGGAGCCCTGGGGCGGCCCCCAGCGGGCCCCCACCAGCGCAGAGGTGAAGGGTGACAACACCCGGCCCCGCACGAGAGCTGGGTCCCGAGACGAGCAGGAGGCGATCACAATAATCTGGTCTGTAATGAGCTCGCTAGAGGGTGCTCTCAGCCACGCCGCAGGGGGGAGAACTACGGCATCAAAAACCGCCGCGTCGGCACAGCCTGCACTTCACAGCTCATTTGGGCAAAACCTGTCAAAAGCACACCGACTAATTCCCGTTCCAGCGGAAAACACGGAAGTGGCGATTTGCCGCCGCGCTGGCAACGAGCTCACATCGATTACAATTCAGCCCGCCCGGCGCGGCACGGTATCGTGGATAATGATGCAGGGGTTGGAGGCAGATGCGCCTTAAAATCCCCACAGAGGAAGGTTTATTTAACCTAATCTCTTTTCATTTCACTCTTAGAGCTCTCCCTGAAATCTTTCCATTGTGCACTCAGGCTTCCCTAAACGAATTTACTTTACTCAATACAAGCAAGTCCATTAAAATATTGGATTATGACATCCATGCAATCTCTAGAGGATCTGTGCTTTCAATATTATACCCATAGTACTGCTCGGGATGAGTATCGTTTGATTTCAAATATAGATGTATATGTCTCTGCGCTGGCCGTGTGATGTCAATACAGCTCACACACTTCTCCAGCGTGCCTAGGATTATGCCCGTTCAACCGAGAGAGGATTTAAAGCAGCCAACCTTCAAGCAAAATTAAAAGAACAGTCTATTCTTGTTTCTCTGAAAAACAGTCTTAAAAGAGAATATGTCTATAAATTCCCAGTTTCAGGGTGCATAATTACCGTGACCCACTGAGGCACGGCCCTGCAGATCCACAAGTGACCGGACCTTTCAAACTTCTGTCACTGGCCGGACTGTAACAACACGCCCCCCCCCCGTACCACACAGCCAGTTTCTGGAGATCTGAAAACACTGTGTCCATGAAGCCACCTGTTATCCATCGTCACGCCATACAGAGCACTGCACAGCACTAGACACCAATCCACCACTCAGCTCACAGGGCATCACAGACCAAAGCTGTGAAATTGACCTACTGGAAGCGAAGATCTCCTGGGAACATTCAGCTCAAAAAAGCAATAAACAAGTACAGCATTAAACATCGAATAGAGACTGAACTAAAAAGTCTGTATTATTTAAAACAAAGCTCTAATGCTGTTCTACTTCATTCTAGAAGAAAACTGTAAAAGTTCCCAAAATCCACATACTGTACCTCTGCACTTTCGGGTGAACAGAATCCGGATGGGTTTGGCCTTCATTACTGTTCACAGTCCTCTGTTGCCGAACAGTCAAGTGAAGCGATTTTATTAATAAACTCCTCTCATATAGCGATCATACAGAATGCAGATTCTTAGGTGGAGGCGGGGGGTACTTTCTTTTCACAATACTAATGGTGCAATTTTTAGCATTAGTTTCAGATTGACATCACTGGAGAAGCAGACTTCCTCCAGCGAGCATCTGGGTGACAGAGCGAGAGAGCAGTGTGAAGTCCCCGAGCTCTTTCCTCCACCATCGCCGCTCAGAGACCACTTCCCCCGTGCAGGCCAGCTTCCCCCCGGTGTGCTGAAGGCAAGTCTTGTGGAGCGTGAGCGGAGGGCTGCACACGCAGACACCGTTTTCAGGCAAAAGCAGGGAAGCGTGCGCAAGGCAAATTTCGGCGAAGAGCTCCTGAAGTTCCGGGTGAAGCGAGATTCCAGACGACGACCCTGCTGTCTGCGAGACGAGCTCCGCTCCGGCGGCGCCAGGCTGTCGCGGGAGGGAGACGCGTCAATGCGGAATGAGATAGGACGACGAAGCCTAACCGACCTCGCAGAGGAACTACTGGCCACTGCACCGCGGGCAAGCCGGAGGGCCTCCGATTCTCGACCCGCAGCACCGCGCAGGACAGACGGCTCGCTGCTCCCTGCCGGTCTGGGCCTGCCTGGCAGTTTGCTCAGTATCACTCACCCGCTCTTGTGAAGCTTAACTTAACACAGGAACGGCTACAGATGACAGGGGGCCATTCAGCTCACCCAGCCCGTTTGGTAGCTCACTAGCTCACCGCAGGGCCTCAGCCAGCTGTTTACTGAACGAAGCTGGATCATCACCTTCGGCCATGTCGGTGTAACTCGCTTCAGGCTCCCACAACTCTTTCACTAAGGAAGTGTCTCCTGTTCTTGGGGTTTCATACACTCGCACCCCGGACTGTGTTTGTGTTAAGCTCTCAGGAACGCGCAGCTGGGCTCAGGAAAGAAGTGCAGGTAAAACTTCTCACTGGGTGCACTGGGGGGGGGATTCCTCTTTCATCTCGGCACCTTCTTAGATTCCCAGATGTGCGAATGGATCAGTCTGGCTCTCTTGAGTACGGGCCTCGTGGCTGCATGGCGGGAGCAGAGGTGCAGGCCTGATGGGAGTGTTCACACAGGGCTAGGGCAGGGGGGGACACAGGGAAAACCTGACGGACCCCCCCCCCCCCCAGCTCGTCTAACATCTTTAGAATTCCAAAATTCAGCAGCGTGGTGAATGACCCCCTGATTTAGAAAACCTGAGAGGCAAACGCCCCTTTGTCCCAGAGAAGAGCAGCCCAGCAGCAGCCTCGTTCTCCCGGGAAACATCAATCCTGCAGTCTCAGGCTGGCTGCCACAACACGTGCCTTCGCGCACACTTCGTGGGCGTGCGCTTTAAAGCTATTTTTAAAAACCAACTCAAGCCACTGTCTTTAACCCAGTCCACACCTGGAAATGAACACCAACGACCCTCCTGCTCACACCCGTAGGCTTTTCACCCACAGCGTGTGACGGAGACGCAGCTCCCAGTCCTCACAGCCCCCTTCCCGATAGGCGGGCTACACGCATCGGCCGGGTCCGAGCTCAAATGAACGTGCGCTTCGGGACACGGGAATTTCATTGAAAAAGTCAGCTGCTCCAGGGAAGCCAGGCTGGGAGCAGAGAGCCCAGGAGCAGCAGCATTGCGGCTGCAAGGCTCAGTTCTCACCAAGTGACCCCATTGAGCACTGGAGTGTAAGAGACGCCCCTGCCTAATAGGGAAGGGATATAAATGGGACTAACTAGCCAGAAACAGTGCAGTAATTGAAAGATAATGGAGCAGGGATATTCCTGAGTGGCACTGGCCCTGGGCAAGCAGTGCTGCACAGTCACAGTCCTAAAGCATATTGATTGGCGCGTGCGTGGCGGGGGGGCTGCAGCTGAGTCAGTCA
Source organism: Atractosteus spatula (assembly GCF_055471065.1). NCBI lineage: Eukaryota > Metazoa > Chordata > Actinopteri > Semionotiformes > Lepisosteidae > Atractosteus > Atractosteus spatula. The sequence continues at coordinate 42,014,910 of NC_142712.1, read as the reverse complement.
CATGGTCATCGTTCACACCGCACTGCTTCAGGGACCACCAGGCCACCCCCACGCCAGGAACTTTCAATCAACTGGACCAAGGCTTTTCACAACATCCACGCGCATTTCTGAGCTGAGCTGCCTGCGTCCAGGGTCGGGCACACTGCTCCGTGGGCTCAGGGTTAACGCAGAAGGGCTGTCCCTGGCAAACAGGCAGAGTGTGTGTACGAGAAACACTAGTCATAAAATAGCGAAGCATTCTTCTTGAGGATATGGGCTCCTGGTAATTCTCACTAAAACTTTTTTGGAAAGCAAACTGAAAAAATAAGCGATCCTAATTGTAATGGGGAATTCTTCCTACATTCTATATTTGGAAAACCTTGTCAGAATTCCACCTTGGTGGTAGTTCTCTCTTACTGTAAGTCCCTCTTTCCAAAAACGAAAGTGGGAAATTCCCTTTGAGAGTGAACGTCACGACTCGTTGCTCGCACATGCACAATACTGAGACTGGCCCTGATGATCGTTACCCAGACCTGGAATCTGCCAAGGAACTGTCTGAAACAATAAAAAACTGTGACTACACAATAATAATACCCAAACTCAAAGTCTCAAACCCAAATTACACCTGTTAATTCATGTTATCTTGACATGTAACAGAGACCGCAATTCCACCCACAGGAAGGTCTATAAAAGCTCAATATGGGACCGTACATCGACCTCTCTCAACCTTTGAAAGAACATGAAAAAATCTGGTTTCTAATACTCCCTTTGTTTCCTACAAATCTGCAATTCCTCTTCAGAAAACCTGCACTGAAAGTAACTACCAACGAGGAAAGAGGGGCCAAATGGCCTACTTTTGAGTTGAACTATTTCTATGTTCTTAAGTTCCCGTCACAAGAGTTGTTAAGTTCAGGCAATCACTGACATCGATGGTCTTCGCAGTGCTGCAGCCCTGTGGGTCCGTTCTTCCACCGTGAGCGAACACCACTGCAGTTCTTACTAAACAAGTCTAAAATCCCAGTGCCTTCTGTCTGCTCTGGACAACAGCTACAGCCTCTGCTGAAATCAAAGACTATAAAAATAGTATGAATACAGACCAGAAACAGCACAAGACTCAAACATTTATAGGCCTGATCTTCTGCACACTAAGCCAGACTGAGCTCTGGAGCTGTTCATCCATTATTAAGAGGCTGAGCAGGCAACAGGCTGACTGGCTTTTGAACTTGTGTGCTGCGCAGACTGTGTAAGCCGGTTAGCTTAAGGACACACAGAACTCAGTTTTCAATTATTCAGAGACTTTGAAGAACAGTTTTTCCTCTCTAATTAGATTATATTTATCATCCTTTCATCCACACACCGTGAGGCCTGTCTCCACAGTGCAGAAGTCCGCAGTCAGACAATTTACTGGCTTGATAAATGCATTTTACACTCCCTGGCCAAAATATTAGGAACCGCCTAATATTCACCCCAATTTACCCCCCACCCCCCAGAACTGTGTAACCTTTCAATAACAGGCAATGCACAACTGGCTTGAAGAACACAAGATAGGTTTACAATCGCACGGCCTGGCCAGAATGACTCTCGGATCCCAGTCCCTTGGAAAACAGTGGAATATTTCAGTCCCCCCTCATGACAAACTCTGCTAAAGGCAACCCTGTTAGATTGGGTCTAACACTTAACACTGACAGAGCAACCCATGAAGGTAAAATGTGGTTCTTTTAAGATGACATCATGTTCTCTTCTTCACTATCCAGGACTGCCACGCGACACGTCAGTACTGTGTGGAGGCCTTAGCCCTAAAGACCGCTACATCAGCAGGCAGACGCTCTTGAAAGCCGATTGCAACACCAGATATATTTACAGAGCGAGGAATCTCTTGACAGAGACCCCGCACAGCAGTGCATTTCTCGAGCAGGCATCAGCAAGACGGACAAAAGCCATTTTTGGGGAAGCTTGCACCACCCTATACAACCCAGGAGACAGGAGGACTCATCTTTCGTTCTGCGAGACAAACTGCAGCCAAGTGGAAAGACTGTGACCAGTACAGCTTTCCCGAGCAACTGACTGGTTTTCCGATGGTCGGAGAGAAGGCTGCACAGCGCACAGCTTTGTGCAGAAGAAGTCAGGCGTCTTCTCGTCGGGGAAACACTCCTGTTGTTTCATGGAAGCTGCCTGAGCCGCTGGGAAGACCTTTTAAAAACACTGCCCACAGCTGTTCTTAACACAGAAGCAGAACTACCCACAAGGAAACCCGCTCTGCAGCAGGAGCGCCGTCCCTGGCGGTTTCATTTCAACAGCAACGCGCTGCCGGCACACAGGCCTGGCCAAACAGCTGCAGTATCGGACTGTCAGGGAAACGCCGATAAAATGAAAGCAAAGCTGACTAGCGCTGAAGAAGCAAACCTCTTCGGCTGATCTGGAAACAGTTTTCAGCTCGAGCCCGCTTACCAAGGGGTATTTCCCTTTCCCCGTTCGTTTTTTTCCCCACAAGCCTTGGGCGGCACTGCAGAAGGAGACTCTAAAATCACAACCCTGGAGAAAGACAGCCCTCTCGGGCGCAGAGCGGACAGCAACAGACCGCTGTCGGATTCTGTGCAATAAATTATTCACAAGATTCCACTATTTCTTCCTGCAGACGCACTGGGGAAAAAAAACACAGAAAAGAGGACAGAAATTTGGTGGAAATCTAGGTTAATCCACAGCTTCCAAATTGTCTCCAGCTACATGTGCTTGTCAGTGTTCCTGCACGTGATTAGCTTTACGGCTTTCACCATCAGGGCAGAACAAAGCAATATTATGCTGCAGAGCACCGAGGAGCTGCTTTGAAGAAGGAACCCAGCTTCAGAATACCGAACTACACACGTGTCACAGATAAAATGATTATTGATAGAGCAACATAACATACTGTACACTGCACTTCTCACATTGCTGAGGCAAATTAAACAGTGGTAGCATAATGCCCTCCAAACATAAGCTGAAGCTATTGTTTGCCTCTACAGCGCGAGACACTGTGGCTGCAGCAAATAAACTCTGTATTAATTGCTTAAACCTTAGACAACAACAAAAAATGCCATCATTCTGACTATTTGCAATGCTCATCACAGAATCGCTACCCGTGAATAAAGGAGAAAGGAACGAGGCTGGAGAGGCAGATGAGAGTGCTGGACAAGCTCTTCCTCGCAGGAAGACCGCTGTGTCCGAGAGAGACCGAGACGCCCCCTCCCGTGCTTCCTCAATCTTCCAGCTGTCACTCGGGCCCGCTCTCCTCACACGACCTCAGATCTGTCACCTCTCATTAACTGGGGAAGCGCGGCCCCAGAGAGCCCAGAGAGCCACCGGGCTGGGCGATGTGACCCCGAGAGCAGCACAGAACCGCGCAGACCCAGGAAGAGCGGGAGCGGGCTGGGGGTCCGGTAGAGGTCGGAGCCTCCCGGAGAGAAGCACAGAACAACGGCAACACAAGAGGGAGCATGCTCTTCCTGCGCCCCACAGAGTCCATCAGCCGCAGCAGAACAAATCTGCGAAAATTCCTACGAGGAAAAGGGAGTCCGTCAACAAATTGCTCGGGCGTGAGTCATCTGCAGTGTGATGGCAGTGGGCGTCGAATCATCCATCACCAGACAAAGAGGCAGAAAGCTGGGTACAGAAAATCGCAATTCCAGTCGGCCAGGGCGCTTGGGGCTGCAGACGCAGTCTCCCACAGTGGGGCATGTGACAAACAGGGCCTCTTCGCACGGGCCGGAACAGCTCGGGCTTCACAGGCCGGACTGTTTCGCAATGCTGCTAACACGAGGGCTTCTTCCCAGAACGCCGGGATCTGACCCAGCGCTTTTCTGTGCTTATATTAACCAACTTCGCCTCTCTGCATCTCACACAGCACACAGCAGGCCTGGTTTCATCATGCTGAGATCGAGCCACTTACTAATGCAAGAACATAGAGAATAGCTGAGACCAAACAATACTGATTGGGCCTCATTCCCACACCAGCCAGAAAAAACAGTCCAGTTTTATTTCTCTTGGAATACAATGAAGCAAGGAGTGTACCCCAGTCCTGTCATCAGTAAACCCCGAGTGAGCGAAGAGTGTACCCCAGTCCTGTCATCGGTAAACCCCCCGAGTGAGCGAGGAGTGTACCCCAGTCCTGTCATCAGTAAACCCCGAGTGAGCGAAGAGTGTACCCCAGTCCTGTCATCGGTAAACCCCCCGAGTGAGCGAGGAGTGTACCCCAGTCCTGACATCAGTGAACCCCCTGAGTGAGCAAGGAGTGTACCCTAGTCCTGTCAGTGAGTGAACCCCCTGAGTGAGCTACTGAACCTCCCTGTGCTCGATCCTTCAGCAGACATCCAAAGCAGCTCCTGCTGTCAGTGGCTCTGCCACAGTAGTTGCTGATGCCATGCTGTAATTCACCCCTGTTCTCTGAAATCGGCTTTTCAGCTGCACGTCTTTAAAGATCCAGAACGTGTGTTTTCAGTTTCACCACTGTGCATTCTTCAGCGCCGAGATCAACACTCCTCACATGAGACCTGCTTTCTGACGAGGCCTGTCGGGGGAGGAAGCCCCAGCAGGATTGTGTGGCTCTGACAGTGCCATTGTCCTCCACATGTTCATGGAAAAACACAACTGCCAAAAATTACAAATAAAAGACAATAGCCGCGTCCCTTTCCTGAGGCCTGAGCACCACAGCCCCCTGCATTCTCTTGCGTCATTTCACAGGCTTGCAAAAAATATCTCCCATTCATCTCGGCAAACAGGAAACAAGGTCTTTTTTCTTTGGGGCTGATGGGAGAAAAAGGCACAGGAAGTGCACAGAATTGAGGTCACCAGCCTAACCAGAGAGAGAGAGGGGGGCTGTTCCCAACCAGCAGGGCCTCCTTGCATAACTGCTTTTGATCCGGGAGAGACGCGCCCATAAAGGAGAGGAGCTGCCTTTCATGAGTCCTGGCACCTGACACGGGGGCGGTGTGTGTGAATGTGTGTGCGCAAGTTCTGCTGGGCCTCTGTGGTCCTATGAATAGAGTCCTGGGTTATCTGTTTCCTGATGTGATTCCAGGACAAGATGGATTCTATTAGTTCCAGACATGCCGACCTATTCCCTGAACATCAGGAATGCTCCTTGAGAGGTATACTGTTACTATTTCTCCAGCAGATTAATAGAACTCCACAGAGGATTCCCACAGATTCCCTCTCAGAGAATCAGAGATCAGAGCCTTTGAGGAGAGAGATATGCCTCTGCTAAACTGGGCTGCCAACATCAAACATCATGAAATCACAAGTGATCTTAAGGATGGAGGGTTCATTTCTGCGTCCACAACAATCAGCACGAGCTCTTACCCAGCATGTGGCCCCCACACCACTGGAGAGCAGAGACCAGAGAGTCAACTACTTCAGCCAGAATTCCCTATAGCAACAACCGGCACATCCCCTCCAGGATATTAAGAATAACGGGGACACAAATGTGGGGGGAGGAAAGTGTTGCTGGTCATGTACTGGGTGGATAACTTCATACCTTTAATAGCAAGAAATAAAATTGTGGAATAAAATTTGAAATCTTTCGATACAATGCACTCAGCAGAAGCTCTGCGTTTAAATTCATCATCTCCCACTGAAAACAGTGAGTGAGCACTGGTTTAGCCAGGCCTGTGGCTGCTGTTATTCGCTCCCCCTGAGCTCTCTGTAAATGAACTGGCACGTTTGCCGACATGCGGTGCGACCCTATTGTAACTCGATCCGTGATTCTGAACAAGTGAGAACAGACAGGGAATTATTGCAAGCCCGAGCCACCCCTTCTTCTCCCGGCATCAGGAGCGTCGCTGTGGAAATGGCAGGCAAAAACGAAACCGGGGCAAAAAACAAAGACTCCGAGCGGACAGCCTCCATCTGCTCAACTCGCACGCTGGGGTATCGCCTTTCAGCTCCGGAGGCGATGGCGCGCGCCCCGCTCGGCCTCCGGGGAAACAGAAACGGGGGCGCAGGCCGCAGCTCCGGCAGCTAGAGCTGAAACCCCAAGTCCTCGGCTGTCACTCAGATTAGGGGAAAACACACGAGGAAGGCAAGAGGGGCACAACTGCTCGTGTCCGTAGAGCAGTGCTCCTCAAAGTCTCCCAGCTCGAGGACCACACAGAGGTCTCAAACCTTTGGCAGGGCAACAGTCGATTCTAAAACACCCGGCATTATTGCTAGAAACGACATTCATTCATTCATTCATTCATTCATTCATTCATTCTGCACTGGAGCAGACTAGGACTCTAATGAGCAATGTTTGTTGTCGGGTTAAATGAAACTAACGAAGCTACTTTAAATGAAACAATACTGGAAAGAGTTCCATGAAGCTCCCGATCCACACTTTCCAACCACAACGCCTTCCGATTCCATGGCACACCCCTGCCCACCGGACACAGCCTGGAAAGCCAACTGACACCGAGCCAGTTGTTCTCAATTGTGCCAGCCCTGATTAACCTGACATCTCCTCAGAATAGGGCTGGAAAATTAACTGGAAAACTAATGAAGTGACCCCATGAAAAAAATGGCCACTGCTGTTGTTTAAGAAGTTTTGGATGGGCCATCGACCTGCCAGAAACCTCTCTCATACGCTACTGAAATGAGTAGGGCGACTTAACACGGAAAAATGCGAGTCCTCGGCCTTCAGCTCCTCACGGGGCCCCCTCGGTTTTATGCAGAACAGACGCTGCTGACCTGGCAGCTCCACAGACTAAACTCCTCTGGCTGCCCCGGTGTAACAGCAGCACCGGCCTACCAGCAGAAAAAACACCCAAACCCCAGCCGTGCAGGAAGGCAGCCTGGAAACACATGGCACTGCACTAAACACCCAGCCCACAGAGACGAGTGCCGGGAGCTGGTCACCCAGGGGCACAGGAAGTGAATTAAAGACTCCGGTATGGGAAGGGGTGGGGGGGTGATGAGGTCCGAGCAGCTGCTCCTGCAGAACAACGCGCGCAAGGCCTTGGAGCCACATGCCAGCAGCCTCCCAGGTCCCACATCTCCAGGGCAGGCGTCTGAGGGACGGGTCATGGTTACGGATTCTCGCTGCGAGACAAGCCCCCCTCCTCCCTTCCATAGAAAGGCCAGGTCTAGCAGGCGATTGCCACGCAGAAGCCCGGAGTTTCATGGCAGCTCTGTCAGCGCAGGACGTGCGTTAACTGGCTGCCCAGACCGCACTCTGCAGCTGGCCTGAGGTGAGGGGCAGCAACAAGCCAGCACTTTCCTCACCGAGGGCTTCAGGCCTAAGGGCTGCACTGGTCATGATCTCCAGGAGCACATGGAAATTGTGTTTATAGCACTGACCGTCTGATCAATTAGAGAAGCTTCAGTACCACAAAGGCACTGTAGTTCACTGAAATCAAGTCTGATATAAGGAGCCGTTCTTTGCAAATTTTATGCCTGAAGACTCCAGGGCCACTCAGGCCCTTTCAGCTTCCTTATGCTTGCAGGGGGAGTCCAAGACGGTCAATGTCGGGGAGCGGGTTGCTGATTAGTGACCCCATGAAACACTCGGTGATGATCTGACAACAGAATGTACCTGCTACCTAATCAGCTACTGTGAACAGTGAGCCTGCTGCAGCTAAAAGCAAGAAGACTCCTGTTAGAGTATGTTTCTGCCTTTTTTTTTTGGTTTGATTTTAAGTGCTCATAGAGGCTCTTATTTTCCCTTTTCCATGGCATTTACCCCTGAAGCCTTCAATTCCGTTCACATAGGATCTGTCAGCACAAAGAAACTGCTTTCTGCACCAGCGCTGGGTGCAACTGGCTGTCTGGGAAAGGGCACACGCTGACTACTGTGATCAGGGCTTCAGGCTGAACAAGCTGCAGGATTCCTCATCAGAGATCTAGGGGAAGGAATGATAGAAGCACCTGGTGAGGGGAGGGAAACTCCATATGTCCTGTCCCGAATCACACTCAAAACCCTGATTTTTTAACTACCTGCTGCAATAGCAGGACAGGCCTGGGGAAAAAAAAACGGGAGGCCATGCTTTCTGGTCACATCACAAACATTTCTTGTGGGGCCAAAAAAGCACAAACCCTCATACAATATTCCACTTCATTATATTTCTAATGATTTTAATTAAATAAGTATTGTTTGTAATCAGACTCCCTTCATGAATAAGTTGGATTTAAATCCTTGAGTCGAACTTGAACTCCTGGAAAAGCGACCAGCACTAACCAGCCAGCCGTCTCAGCTCAGTGGGCAATCAGATAAGCTGACAGCTGGCCAATCAGCTGCCTGCCAGCTATTTTGCTTAAAATGTTCATGAAAGGCAAACAAAAACAAAAGTGGCCCGACACACCTCTGCAGCCTTTTCACTTTCAAAGTCGTGAAAAAAAAGAGCGAACTCCTCCCGGGACTTTCTAGTTAAGAAAAGCACACAGATGACTAAGCCCGGACGCAAACGCGCACAGCCGCACACAATGAAGGGGCAGAGCGCTGCCCACAGCTCTATTGTGCTGAGAACCGTTAATAGCCAGGATGTGACAATGCTCTATTGACTGTGGCGAGAAATGAGCCATTCAGAGGGCACTGCCCACGGAGGGCCCACGAAACCACTGCGGAGAGAGTTTTCTTTTACCCAGTTCTGGAGAAGAAAAACTCAGAAGACCCTCCATCTGAGCAAGCCCAGTTACCAAATAAAGGTCACTTGCGGGATCGTATTGGATCCCAGATGAACCCTGCTGTCTCGGCTAAAAAGAAATACTGTACAACTCTGCGGGAGCCGCTGAACTGAAGTACAGGGTGGGGCTCGGCTCCACCGGTCTCCACCTGGCCTGCGTTCACATGGCCCCTGCCTCTTTAACTCTAGAACAGAGAGAAGCAGGGTTTCAAATTTGCTTCTCAGGGGAAATAAGTTTACCACAAGCCCAAGTGTTTAAGAACCGAACGCAGAGCTTGTGCGACAGATTCTAAACACCACAAAGCATTTACATACTGTAGACTTGGATGATTATTTACATACCAAACTGTTGCATGCACATGAAGTAGATCCTCAAGTGACTGAAACACTCACTTAAATCTGTGCCTAATTTGTTAAAATACTGTATATGCCTAGTTCTAGCATTTTATTTTACCAAAGTGCGCTGAACTTCGGAAACTCTGACCACACTAATCCCAGGGGCAGGAAAGAAGAGTTTGAACAAAAAGTTGTTTTTTATTTTTTGTTTTGAACATGTTCGCATGCTGCCTGTACTTCACGCTTGAAGATCACCTCCCATCTAGTCACCAAGCGTTAATCTATTAACTTCTTAATAGATAATAAATCCAACTGATCGACAGAGTCCCAGGCGCGCCCCACCCAAGCCAGCTGGTCAGCAGGCCGCTCAGAGCTGCAGGCAGGTGAGGCAGGGCCCAGGCAGTACTGCCAGGGGAACAGCTGCACAGCTGCCATCTCTCGGCACTACCTGACCGCGACAGAACGAGAAGGAAACACACTTCAAGAAACACTAACAAAGCAGGAACAGAAGAATAATGACCTTTATTCTCCACGCCCTTAAAACTTGAAATCGCTTTCCTGTGCTGATGCCTTACAGAAATTCAAGCTCTTACTAGTCTCTCTTGAACCCCCAGCCACAGCTCCGACAGGGGAAGGGATCTGTCCTTTCTCAGGGCTGGAATCGTATCCAGAAGAGAACATAAATACCGGTCTGCAGTGATGATGATCATCCAAACGGATAAGCAGGAGATGCTGACCCAGAGCATTGCGAGACATGACATAATGGTGGCTGCTGACTGTGGTTCACTGGGGGGAAAAAAAAATGCCTGAGCATCAGAGATGACGAGCTTGTACAGTACGTACAGAAGTTACAGCCCTCGGACGACTGGAGTAAACGCACAGAGCATGTGGACTGGAGCACTAGTGGACTGACAGCCAACACGCCGCAGGGCCAGGATGCTCACAGATTGAATCCACAGCGATTTCAACCGCAAACGGAATAAATCTGGTGCGCTTTAAGCATGAGAAGCAGGCTGCCGTTTTCAGCACTGCATGGAAACACTCAGTCGGGTCTGCCTTGCTCAATCGGCAAACCCGGCCTAGCGCGGGAGTAGGACTGATCTGCCTTTTCACTTTCTTGATTTGCAAAGCACGCACCTGTGACTGTTCAAGAGTGGGAGTGGGCGTGGGGCGTGCCTGATGCAGCCGAGGTCAGGCCCGCTCGCACGCTGCGTCAGTGGCAGGACAAACCGGCAGGGGCACGTCGAGGCAGCCAGCGGTCACCCGGGTCCCAGCAGTCAGGGCTCCAGCCGGCTCGGACTGTGAAACCGTGCACATCCGCAGGGAAACATCGATCTGCTCTTTCTGCTCCGTTTCACTCTCTGCATTCTCCCTTCACCTCCCTCCCGAGCGGCATCACGGCGGTCACACGCCCTCCTCCAAGAGACACCGCGGCGCTGGCGGGAGCCCCCCTGCGCCCGTCTGCAGAGACCTGCCGCCCGTTCACCAGCCAGCCCACTGCACATCAAGACTCGGCCCAGACTGGAGGACTGCTGGGTGAGCTTTCGAGGCTCCAATTATCGCTTTAAAAAGGAGCTATAAACGGGCAGAGTAACTGGAGCATGCTTCAGGAGAAAAAACAATCGCTGGGCAACACAAAAGCAGCTCTGACAAATTTGCCATTGAGAACGAATTTGCCATGTTTCCTCTGCGCTGGTAATATTAGAAAGAAAAAGAAACACTACAACATTAAGAAAGCCCTTTTTAATTACATTATAAGGGATACTTGGCAAAGCAACAGATAATGACACAGAGATAGGTTTATTGAAAAAATCAGGAATAAAGAAATTTGGATTAACCAAGCCCCTGGCCACAGGACAGGAGGCCAGGAGCCCCTGCAGAGGGGAAATTCTCCAAGGGGAGCTGCACCGGTGGAGGTGGGGTGAAGGAGTGGAGAGACGTTCCTGTGACTCTGTACAGCACTCCAGGAAGAGCAGCAGAGGCGAAGGGGAGCTTGGCTGCTGTCATTCCTCCTGAACCTTCGTTACAAACTCCGTCATACACTAGGAACAGCTGCCGCACAATAAACAGTAAGCAACTGAAATGAACGGTGGTCTTAAAATGGCAAATGAACCAAAAGGAAGTGATGAGTAGAGGAGTTGGGGTTCTTTCTGTACATCGGTTCAAAAACCGTTTTTTTCAGACAACCGTTGCGACACCTGAGACAAACTTAATTTTTTTTACCAACATAAGGAAAGGTATGAGATGCCCAATACTTGTGAGCTTTTTTCTCATTCCAGCAAGGAATAACGGGAGTTATCGGAATCGTCCCATATTCATGCAATCGAAAGAAAGTAGAAAGGGGTCTGCGCCTCCATATCCAAAATATGGAACTGTCTGCTGGAGCCAAAGATCTCCAGAGTCGAGCCATCTCCTGCAGCAAGGGCTCCGTGCCAGAAATCCCAGCGACTTGGACCCAATGAGCTCAGAGGGCAATACAGATTCCAGAACCACGCGAATCCAGAACGGAGGAAACGGATACCAGAGGCGCAAAATCACACAGGGAGCGTCAGACTTTTGCGCAGGTCTGAATATTGCCATGGGAAATAAGAATCAGAAGAAATACCCTGACTACAACACAAGAATCGCGTGTAACATCTCCACCCAACCCCACCCAATAAAAATGCACACCAAACCCCAGCTCCATATATCACACACGGTGCCTCACCCTCTCCGCGTCACCACAGAAGGCCCACCACCCCTCCAAGAACTCCGACCCATCTCTTGAAGATTTCCGACATTCCGTGCTGCACGATCCTATCCATGGCTTCTTGGGAATGTGACCCAATGCGACTTGGGAGCGGGTGCCGATAGGTCCGAGCCAGATCGAGCCCTCAAGGGTTACTCTGCCTTGAAAGCCGACCGAGCTTAGTCATCGGCACGGCGCTGCATCCAGGGGAATTTTTGTCTTAATAATAACAGCTGCCCACAAAGCAATAATTTCAGCTGTGGAGCCATTAGCCACAGAGCAACGAGAAAGAATCGTAAGCAGAAACCATTCTCGCATTCTTCCTCACTCCATTATTCCCCCCCACCACCTTAATCATCAGAAATGTGGCATTTTAACAGCTGGATGAAATACGAAACCATGAGGTCATTTCACTGCGGAGAGAATGTGGTCGGGCTGGGGTGAGGGAAGCTCGGAGTGTGCTCTAACAAATTCATCTGGCATGTGACAAAATACAAACCCACTATTTTGCGATTGCTGATGGGCATCCTCTTCCCCCCCACACACAAACAGCCATGGCACTCTGCAGCCGGGAAACCTAAAGGACCATTTGGGGTCAGTTTCAGAAACGTTTTGACTAGTCCGTCGTCTAGATTACTTTTTCAGATCTCGATTAAGATAATGTGGTTACAATCCCTTGCTTGAGATGAATCATCGCTTTCACCCTGGCCTTCCCTCGCTCAATGGAAATAAATATACACCTTTACAGTACCGTCGTCGCACTTCCTCTCCGCTCTAATACCCTGCAACTTTGCAGTTTAAATCCACTTTAGAAACGGCTCACGCTTGCCAATCTGCTTTCCCTCAACTGCAGGGGCTGAAGGAGAGCAGGTGTCCTAGCAGTCATACTGACCTTGCCCCAGGGCTTGGGTGGTGAAGGACTTGCACTGCGGCCTTGAGATTGGTTGGAGAGGCGAAGGGAGGGGTCACCATCCTTACCCCCCACCTCAAAAAGCCCAGGGGCCAACACCATTTACCATTACCTGTAAAGCGCTTTTAGGGGAGTGTCCAGAAAAGCACTATATAAGTGTAAGCAATTATTATTACCACCATTTGGCACACAGGCCAAATGAGGTCACCGCCCTTAAACGAGCCTTCACCAGACCAGTGCAAGGAACCACACTCCCGGACATGGCTCTCCACTCTGGAGGGGGTACTGGGGGGGGCCCAGTTCTCTGCCTTCAAAGACATATCCCAGCAACCGAGCAGTTAGAGGTTTAGCACGTTTTACTGCTGAAGGCAGATAAGGTCATCATCTTCCGGATGGGTGCTACACATTGGTGGTGGTGGAGGGGAGTCTGCATTGCATGTAAAGAGGTTTGAGTGGAGCGTCCAGAAAATTGCTATGTGAAGGCGAGGAATTATTATTATTTTCCCAATCTCTTGTATAAAATAAAGGGATCAAGATAAAAGATAAACCTTAAAGCTAAAACCAGAAATCACGCAATCTACTGTACATCTGCCACATCTCCCTGTTCAGCAATTTTCAAACTTGATTTTTCTTTTAAGCCTAACTCAAAGCCACCCCATCCCCCCGGCAAAGACTATCTGACACAAGAAGCTCTCTAACATGGTTTTATTGGGAGTGGAAAGTGAGTCCCGACGGCTCCCGGGAGCTCGAGATGGAAATATCATCTGGAGTTTGACGAGACGACTTATTGTGCTGCCCAAGGGAACAGCTTCAAGAGCTGGATGCAGCCTCAATCACAGAGAATTAATGGCTTTTTCAACCTCCTTTCAGCGGCTCTACGACTCAGTACACTACCAGTTCCCTCGCAGTTAATCGTGCCGGAGCCAAGCGGGTAATTTATACATCCCATCCAGTCTCTCATCTCTACCCCGACAGCACACCCCCCACGTCCAGCAGCCCGGGCACCCACCTCACCCAGCAGCCTGGGAACCCACCTTGCCCTGGGCTCCCACCTCGCCCAGCGGCCCGGGCGCCCACCTTGCCCTGGGCTCCCACCTCGCCCAGCGGCCCGGGCGCCCACCTTGCCCTGGGCTCCCACCTCGCCCAGCGGCCCGGGCGCCCCCGATCAGCCGAGAACCCAAGCAACTTGTTTTAAAATGCAAGCCTGGTTAACGAGAAGCAGTCAAAGGATCATGAAAATGATCTGGAGCAAAGTAATAATTAACTTCAAGATGGGGTTTTTTTGCTGCAGGGAACAGTCAACAAGAGCGAAAGACTGCAAATTTAGGATGTGTGCAAGGCACCAGAAGTTCAACAGTTTTATTTTGGCAATTTGTTTGTCTGACAGGCCATTAACTGGAGCAACTCGGGCACTGTGCCCTGTTCAAAGTACAATTGCTGTGTCCTGTCCAATACTTGAGCCCACAGCCCTGAACTTTCAAGTCGAGAGCCCCTAGACTTGAAGCAATGAAAGGATAATACATGATTCAATTTGCTCAGCACATAGAAAATGACTGCACTCTCTGTCGGTCTCTATAGTCTACCGGGCGCTGTAGCTCCCTTCAAAGGAATGCAGGGCTGTAAAGGCTTAACAGGGAGCGAACCAGCCCTCCTCCTTTCATGGCCTCCAAGTGAGTACAGGAGGGTTGCGAAACTCAGAGTGCGCATAGCATCAGCAACTTGGCAGACGCACAGACAGCTCAGCTGCAGCGCCACGAGGATCCTGTGTACCCTCTGGAAACCCACAGGTATGTTACTCAGAATGTCTCAAGCCAGGAAGCCCACCTGAGATGTTTTAAAGGGATAGCAGTTGCACCAAAGCCCTTCTGTGTGGATTCCTGTCTCGGCTAACAATACTCCACATACAGTCATTCAAGCTGTACTGTATGGGATGCATCCATTTTCTAACCATCTCTTCCAGTTCAGGGTTGGAGGGGAGCCTGAGGCTGTCCCCACACGCAATGAGAGAGCGCTCAGATGTACTCCGCCATTTGTTGCTGGTTCTTGGTGAAGGGAAGACTATGAAGCGGGTATCTGAGCTCCAACAGGACAAAATTGTAGGGAGGAGGTTTTCTGTGGATCACCAATTTGCTCAGCAGGGCAAATTGCCCTGGTGAGGCAGTTTGCTGGGTAAGCTTTATCATGAGTTAGGGAGGGTGTGAGGATGCTGTATGGAGAGCTGGAGAGGACCATAAAGGAAGGAATGCAAACTATAACATACTGTATGAGTGCCTTAAGGAAGACAGCAGGAATGCTACATACAGGATCATACACCTGCATGTACTTGTCAGGCGTGCACAAGATCCGCAATTCTCACTTTGGCAGTTCCATGTCTCCACTTTGGTCAACCCCTGGTGGCCAAATTTATTTCTTTTCCAAAGCTGAGGTTAGAAATGGCAGAATCTAAAAAGATCAAGGAGATGGGAGAGCATCAGTTTTTTATGAAAAGGGCTTCAGCAAGCTGCATCTAGACAAAGAGGACACAAGAGGCATGATGACTCTGCCGAGTGGACTCAATGTGTCCACACCTAGGTTTATATGATTTATATGCTCGGGCAACACTGTGTTTGCCAAAAAAGCTGTCTGAATTTGCATTTGCCTGGCGTCCTCTGTTGGAGCTTATGGTGGCCCGAACGTTGAGTTCAGCTCGAAGTTCTATGGATTCTGCTGCCCTGTGGTCAATCCAGCTGTGCTTTCGGCAGTGCTGGGCTGAAGACAGCGTTAAAGAGAGGCCGGCTTGGTGCAACAGGCGCGCACAGTGCACCTGGAGCGTGCAGAGGCATGCCTCTGCCTCACCTCCGACAGGCCCTCTCACGCTCGTGTGTGGCTCGGGTTTCCTCGGGGTGGGGACTGGGGGGCGGACTCAGCCCAGAAAGACGGGAGCTGTGTTTTCTGCCATTCGAGGGGCAACAGCTGAATGTGATTAAGAGCCCAGCGTTTCTGCCCAAGAAGCAGGAGTGCTGCGGTCCAGAAGGAAAGAGGAATGCAGAGCGAGGGGTTTATCTTTTCCTGACTTTTCCTCGGCTTCCTTTCCACACACAGCCTTTCCTTCGGATACTGTTTAAATAGGTTTGCGAGGCTCGCATTAATATCTGGGGGCCCAGATTTCAGCAACCAAGCGACTGTCCATCCTGCTTTACTCAGCAGTGCCAGTTACAGGCCTGTTTTATGAAGCAGCCTTGGCTCCCAGACAGCCCTGCAACTATCACTGTTTAAACAGGAGTTTATGTACACATACATGCCTTAACAAAAGGAGCAATCATCGACCTTGTGTAACTACACATTGCTATCTGAGTGTCGGATACCTTAATCTACAGTTCTTTAAACTACTGTAATACAGACGTGTTAAACAAGAGCTTAAGAGACGTAATCCCTGGAATGACAACCAAAAGACTGCACTGGATTTGCAGAACATCTGGGAATGGAACTATTTTTAGATGTGTAATTTTCAGATGACGTTATGTAACTTTTTAGGGAGAAAATCTTTTAACTATCTTTAGGAAATGACACTCGGAAACTTCCAGGACTCTCCCTGAATGTTACATACCGTATGGAACTGATATTATCAAATGCTGTGTCATGTTTAAGAAGACTTTCTGTCCAAAATTCTAGCATAATTTCCCCTCTCCAACCCCAGAAGCAAATCTGGAATTTTTGTTCCTCTCTAAAAAGGCAACACACCAATAAGGGAACCCCCAAAGGGGTTGTGGGCTGTTTAATCAGGAAGGACGTAGTGGGCTGCTGACGACAAAGCAACCTGGATCAAAACAGAGTTTTTATTGGCTCCCAACAGGAAGATGTGTGAGCTACAGGGATGTGCTATGTGGCACCCAAGAGGACAATGCCCCCATCTGATCAGGTTCAAGAACTGCGGTGATCCTGCTGCTCTCAAAGCGGGGCGGCAGAGAGAGGAATGAGACAGGAATGTGTTGGGTGGTGACAGGGGCTCTCCCGAGGACAGCAGAGAAAAGGCTGGAAAACCTGGAAAAGAAACCCAGTCAGGGAAAGGGCTCTCCTTTTCACAGGAGTCCGTCTTAATTCTCTAACCGCAGTTCTGCATTCCCCCATCACCGCAGGCTCTCCTACGGGTGCCATCTGGTCCCGAATGCCACGTCAAGGTACCAACCGCTTCAAAGAAGCGAGAGAACTCCCCGAGGCTCGTTCTGTACGGTTCACCCTCTCCCAGAACTACTTGCAAGGGAGCCATCTCACACGCTCTGCAGCTAGCACCAGCCTCCAGAAAAACACCTCCACTGTGATCAGGCTAGCTTGTGTTTCGGATGACCCGAACCCTGAAGAAACCTCAGTGTCTCAGGTACACAAGCCGCTACGTCCAACAGCAGAGTGACAGGAGATTCCAGATGGGGGAGAAAGGAGGGACAGTTTACTCCGATTATCCCAAGTCGCCAATGCAAGCCCATCATGTGCACCGAGAAGCCCCTGCGGGTCTGAGGGCTCTCCCGTCGGGCAAGACTGACAACAGATCGAACCCTTATCCCCCACGAGCGGACTCCTCCTTCAGCCCTCACCCAGCCCTCGGGGACACAGCTTCCCTCCCATCCATCGATCCGTGAATTGTGAGCCGGAGCCAACAGCCTCCAGCTCCGAGCAACCGACATCACCCCTCGACCGTCCTTGCCCGCCGCCTGTCGAAACAGACTGAAAACCTGATGTTTCTTTTAATTCAGAAATAAAAACTTCCAAGTCTTAAAGATTAAAGTATCTAGAGAAAACCTGCACTGCACTCAATGTCAAGAATATTTATCCAGTGTGCAATCCTTGAGCTTGAGATCATAGTATTATGATCTGCACCCACCATTTGTTAAAAGGAAACAAACTTTAACTCAAAGGCTATTTGCTTGCGCCCACACACGCACCATATAACTGCACTTCTAAAACCCAAAGCTGTTATTTCTATCCTCACAGCTTCCCGAAGCAATCAAACCTGTGTTTCTGCAGTGCGCAACACACACGCTGCACGACAGCCATGGAGTGAAAGACATTAAGCATTAGAAAAAAGGTTGTCGTTTTCAAAATTGACTAAAAATCATGTCAGATATAATCCTTAAATACTCCCGTATAAACACAGGGCCTTAAAACAAAAATGTTTATACTGTACATGTAATGTGATCTGCTTCCCTTTATCTGGCTAACGTGATATTTCACTTAGACAAAAACAAGCAACTTCCTGCTTTTTTCACCCACAAAGAAGGAAAATTACTACTGCAGGGCTTTTGCGAAGGAGATAGTGTTCCAAAACTGGAACTGGTACCATGTTTTTAAAAAAATCATGACTGATCTGTGTGCAACAGTTTAGGCTACAAATGTTGTCAGGTGTGTTTAAGAACTGATTTGTTCTAACCAACATCCAACAGAGCCTCGACGAAGTTTGCTCCACTGTAAGCCGCTCTGAAGCCCCGCTGTTTGAAAGACAGGTTCGGCATGCTGGGCTCAGAACTGTGGCTTTTCACTGCAGACAGCTGGTAACACTGGCTGCACCACTGTGCTCTGCCTTTGTCTTTAAGACACTAAAAAATTCAATAATGGTTGAGTGCAGCATCTCAACGGAGTCCTTAGTTACGTGATGGAAGAACATCACTTCTCCCCTGGCACCGTTACCTTGGGGACCGGCTGTCAGGATTACCCATTTCACTCTGATGGGCACCACGTGGGGCACTTTGTGGCGGAAAGCCGGGTGACGTACTGTTCACTGGCCCCACACCCGGGCCAGTCATTGCGTCCATGATACCCTCCCCTGTTTTGGGGGAGAGAGAGGTGTCATGCAAGGTACGACACAGTCTGAACTTGGGGCTGTTAACAGGGACGTCTGGGGACTGTTCTTTGGATGTAGCTGGTCTGCAAGGAGGCAGGGTCCTGGGACAGAGACACCGCTCTTCAGGGTCTCCTGCAATGCGGCAAAATAAAAGACAAAACCTGGAGACTCCTCCTATAGACAACATATTTATATCCCAGTGTAGGCAACAGGGCGTGGTTTCTAAAAGTCAATATAACTGCACAGAAATGAGCAAAAACCAAAATCTTCAGCCAATCAGGACCACAGAACCAGCCAGCGCGACAAGCGAAGCCCTGTCGTGACCCCCAGACGCAGGTGAGCCTGAGAAATCCACGCAGCTGTCTGACAGGGGGGCTGCGCTGCGTGGTCTCCCAACACAGCTCAATGGCATTGCTGTGGCTTTCAGGCCCAGCACCCGGTGAGCTCCACTGCCCACGCGCTGCTCCGGGAAGACCACAGTCCTTGGGCTCTGCGGACGTCAGGCCGGCCTGAGAGCCTGAAAGCGTGAGGCTTGCAGGACAGAAAACATGTGGGACTGATGAAGGAGCGCGCGCGCCACGGGGCTGGGGAAGTGCATGCTGGGAGTCTCACATCTGGAAAGAACATCAGCCGTGTGCAGTGACACAGCTGGGCTGCCAGGGCACAGAAAAGACACAAAAAGCCAAGAGCTGCCATCAGGGACCTGAAGACTCCTGACTGAGAACCTCATCCCCACTGCACACAACAGCCAACAGGACCTTCAGGGGGCGAGGAGGAGAAAAGGCTCTAATGCATGATTTTCTCTCTTTGTTTTATTTCACATTCTACACTCCCTTCAAAATCCAGATTCCTTAAAGCAATTTACATGCAGTCTCTAACACTGAGCCCCATTAAGAACATCACACTCATACAGGAGCATACATTGTGCTCATGCTGTCTAGAGAACACTCTCGTTTTCAAGAACGAGCTCTGGGGGTGCTGCCGTTGCAGATTCAAGCTGAGAGATAAGGGCGAGTTTTCTCAGATTCTCCTTTTGCAACAGGGTAGGCAGACAGGGGCTGGGTCTGTGCAAGTATCTGTCCCTTGGGCGGTGGCCAATGCACAGCAGCAGAACCACAGGGAGCCTGGAGCAAAGCGATGGCTTAATATTTCCGCAGAGCCACGACAACCTGCCTCTTGGCTGAAGCTACAGGCTTCACACTCCTCCGACTTCAGACCTTGAAAAAGACACAGGTGACTCTTCCTGCACGACATTCTAGTCCAGTGCTGGCTGGGTCACTCATGGTCCTGCAGGGCAGTTCTGTCCCCTGGGTTCAGCCCACACTGGGCTCTTATTGACTGGACAGGCATCTCTGAACTGTTCTTTGTGACCACTGTTACCAGGTCTGCACTTCACTGAGGATCGCAAGTCACCATCAAACATGGTGCACAGCAGCTACATGCTCTCCACCCAAAACCAGGAAGCGCAGAAGCCTGTTTGTTTCATCTGACTGGGACAACCTGCTGCATTTAATAAACTAAGACAAAGGCCAGTGCAGTAGATTCCTGAATTTGTTTTTTGCTGCAGCTGCATCAGCTAGTAAAATCAGATATAGCGAAGTTATTGAGTCCTTGGCAGTAAGTCATAAACACCCACCTGCTTAAAACTGTCGTTTTTTATATTTATAAGCAATCTGCTGCATACAGCAAAGAAACAAGGAGAGCCAAGACACTGTGAGGTAATTTTTTAACAAGCGTGATTGCTGCATCTTCTCTGGAGAAGAGAGGGAAGAAAAAATTCATTAATCAAATTGAGGGACAAAAAATGGGGAGACCATAAACCATCTTAAATGAGTGTTTCGTGTTCAGATTACATTATGCAGCTTCTTGACTGAACGGGCTCGGCAGCTGATCAATAAAAACATGATTGAGTTACTAGTCTGGACTGCGGCCACAGCTGTGCGGCACCAAGCACCTCGATACCATTGCTCTGTGCAAATGACTGAGCACAGTAGCCAAACCTTTGCGAAATTCCTTTTTGGTGGTATTTAAAAAGTTAAAGCAAAACATCAGTACAATAACTGAACAGTCTAAAATAGTAAAATCAGATCACAAAGCAAAAACAAGGTCTGTATCCATAATCCTGTATGCGAGTATCCTGTATCCTGTGTAAGTAAACAGCAATGAGATAGGCCTTTAAGGACAAGGGTAAACAATGACAGAGCCTTGGAAATTTAAACAACCTAACTGGAAGAAATTATTCTCTTGAGAGGATGAAAATAACATTAAAAAAAACGTAATTATCTAAGTTAAACCCAACTGATCTGGAAGAGCCAGTGGTGTGACTTTCAAGTGTCGGCTTGCAGCTACGATTCCTGTGGCCCCGCACAAGCTACAAACAGCACAAGCGATGAAACCCACCATAATAGTTCATGCCAGTGTGTGCCAATGAAAGTGGTTTCTTAGGTGCTTTTCCATTCTGCGATTTAGGGCCTTTTTTCACTCAGCACCCCTGCAATGGCCCAGGAGAACTGAACCCCTCTCATTGCTCTCCATTTGTGCCAATTTGTGCTGTTGAAAGTAACATTTGTGCTGCTTTCTTTCCCGTGATGTAGCACCTTCTTTTGCGGGGCATGACATCACTCGCTTCATTTAGCTCCACACACTGTGGGGGAGGACTCATTCGACACCTTCCAGCCACTGACAGGCAACAGGATCAGTTTGATAGGAGGGTCAGTGTGTCCCTCACCTATGGGGGGGGGCGCTGTGTCTCCGAAGGCAGAGACAGCCCTCGCCCATTAATCCCACACTACACTCAGCGGTGCTCAGCCAAGTGGAACATGGCTGAAGCTTGAACTCGGGTTAATCAAGCTCACCTTGCAGTCAGGCAAGCATCTTTATCTATTAAGCCCCTCAGCGGGCCGATTTAATCTCCATTTCAATATCCACACTGCAGAGATCTGCACTCGCACTGAGGAGCGCAATCGTCCAAAAACATTCCGTTTCCAGGCAATAAATAAACAGCAATGAGACGGGCCTTTAAGGTCAAGGTAAAACAATGACAGTGCCTTGGAAATTCAAACAATCTAACTGGAAGAAATTATTCTCCGCATCGAGCTCATAAATTTCAGAACTGCAGAGCTCCTGACAAGGCTGAGCTGGCACATTTACTGCAACCAAGAGGTTCTTAAGAGCTGGACAGAGAGGCTTCCTGACGAGATTTATATTATGGAGTAAAATCTGTTCAAGAGAACACGACAGTGGTCGTGCGCAAAGTCCTTTGGGCCTGCTGCTTAAAACACTAAGATTAAGTTTACCAGTAATAACATATCCTGACTATTGAAATAAACAGGCTGTAATCCAAAGTGATGTACACACATACCTAATGACACAGCAGAGCCTCCTCCTAGTGCTCAGTCACACTGTAGCAGTGCCACACCCAGGATTTCTACCCATGAACAGTTCAAGTCCACAGCCCTGTCCTCCTCAGCTCTCTACACTCTACTGCCTCCAAAACACACTTTCCCCTCATTGCAGTTTCAAGGGGATACACAGAGCAGCAGGACTTTCTGGGGTATATACCCCCTGATCAAGGAAAAGATAACCTTCATCTGAAATAGTCACTAATTCAATCAGCTTAATTAATACTGACTAATATTAAATTATATTCAATTATCAATGGACTCTTACCAGCACCAGCACCCTCTATCAATCAGCTAATCCACCTGGAGTTTTTACTGCTGCTCTTAACAGCTAACACACCTCAAAAAGACTCCAGTTAGCAGACAACCTTATCCTGGGTGATTCACAGCTGCAAACAATCAGCTCACTGACAGAATGGACAAAATAGATGTCATCATAAAGCAAAGAAAACATTAAATCATAACATTATACAGTTTAATAAGCACACTTCAGGAAATAGCACAGTCTCAAATATAGGTACCAAAGCCGCTGTCAGTAGCTGGAAATGAACTATGTACAGTAATGTACTTAACAGTTAAGTGCCTTTATACTACCAGACCGGAGCTTGTACTACAAGCTCAAGTCCAGTGCAGTTACTTTAAAAAGCCAAGTTCTACACAGGTATTGAACTGCTTACAGGTAGCAATTTAAAGATAAGGTTGTGCATCACTCCTGATCTCTCCATGCAGCTGCTGTGCTCTGGAAACCCAGGGGCTCAAGCTGTGAGGTCAAAGCCAGAGAATATCGCCATGCTGAGTGGCGCACGTGGAAAGCACTTGTGGAAACCACTTCCCTCTTGGGCTCCTCATGGATTAACAGTATTCCCTGCTGGAATCCTGATGGATCAATCTCACCTAATCAGTCAAGAGTCTGGGACGCAGGCCACCGCAACAGAGTCCTGTTGTGTCCAGATCAGGGGCAGGAACATCAGCGTGCTCAGGAGCAGGGCTTTGTAGGAGTATTTCGCTTGTGCATTGTGTACGTGTCTTGTAAGACACAGAGCACACTCTTTATGATTTTTTTAACCTGAACAGATTCCCTGCCAAACGGATGATTCCACAGATCACATCTACAGTCTCGTACGCTGCTCCGCTGGGACAACCCAGGGCGGCTCAGATGCAGACGCTCTGCAGAGCCATTCCCTGCGCAAGGCCTGAAGACAGACCAGGAAAGGCTGTTCCTCAGCTCCGCTGTGCTGCAGAACTCATCCGGTAAAGAAAAGCATTTCCTCAGGCAGACAAAGTGCTCATTATAAAACCTTCACACTTCAAGCCCCAGCCCCCACCGCCTCCCGCGACACAGACAGACCTGCTTTGTGAGTTATAGAAAGCCTGGCCAATGTACTGTACAGCACGGCAGCAGCTCCAGGCTCCCAGGTCCTTGCTCACACAACCCTGAAGGAATCGTTCTGCTGTTATTCTTTTCTCTTTAAAAAACAGCACTTCATCTTGTGCATACGTCTATAATTTTTTCCATGCACCCTTTTCCAGAGTGCTGTTTTTCTAAAACGCGTCAGTTTCCTTGAAGCAGGAATGCTAACACTTTCAATGTCAGAAATACAAAAAAAAATGGATGCTATACAACAGTATGGTTGCACTTCTCTTTTCTCGAAAATAAAGAAATTGCACAGGCTTAATAACCCCGTGGTGTCTATTTTAAACAAGTTATGTAATCCTTTCACAATCACAGTCATCTGGCCCTGAAAGATTTTCAAAGCAAGCGATCGAACAGCAGTCAGCACCCTTGATCCGCTGCTCACATCCTTTCCGGTTGACTTTGCCCACGATAGAGGACCAAGTATTTTCATTGCCCCGATTCCCACTGGAGGCCAGAGACAGGTGCTGCTTGCACTAGGGAAGCCATGAGCTGGTATCCATGATTTGAAACAAAAATAACATTCTGCTCCTTTTCATCATCCAGAAACAGATGCAGATGTCTCAACGCATTGCATATGCATGTTTCACAGCCACAGCAAGAGAACTCTTGAGCCACAGCAAGCTGTTCTGGCTCCAGAAGTCTCTTGATGGCCTACTGCTCCTCCTGCCCTCCCAATGGCAGATTCACTCAGTTTGCTGCAGCAGGCGTACAGAAACTAAGCTGTCCAGGCTCCGAGCCCGAGCCACTAACGCCTTCCGCTGGGGTGCGGCGATGCTCCTTGCCGAACGGGCACCGGCCATCATAACGGAGAACTACTCCCCCAGACGCAACAGGCAGCTCTCCCAGAGAACCTGCCCTCTGTGGACTCCTGCTCGCCGACAGGAACACTCCGTCGGTCCAGTTTTCCGCTCTGATGCGTCTTGGATTCCTGACCACTTCCCCCCATGCTGAGACGTGTGGCTAGATACGCACGCCATGGTGTGAGCCAGCGAGCTGCCCTGCCGCGGCCCAGATCTTTCCATTGTCTGTGTTGTCAACAGCTTCAGAGGAAAGCAGATTCACACCTCCTTCTTATCCACTCCAACCTCCTACGAGGTCCACAGGCATTTTGTTCGGCCCTATTTCTGAACAGGATAACATCTTGCGCCATCCAGCGCAGATTCCGTTTGTCCTTCTTAATTAAACTTCCTCCTGCCATCACGCTGGCCCATAACTGTTTTAGCTCCTCTTCCTGTCGAACCCGGAAAAGGGGTTGGACATGCAAACAGCTGTCCTACTGAGCCACCGGCTCCAAATGGGTTCTGAGGGCCTGGACTCTACAGACAGCCCCTGCCCGTCTATGGATGGGACCAGCCCTTCAGCATGAACTCCTGTGTCGGTGCTGTAAGTGTTGCACGCCACGCTAAATGCTGTCCCAGACCGTCACCCAGCGGAACACAATCTCTAGGCTCCTGATCCTGCAAAGCACATCTGGTCCCTTTTCGTGCAAGTTCTAGTTTAAAAAAAGCTCACACAATTGTGACCACAGCTGGAGGAAACATGGAGCACTGATCTTCCCTCGCAGGATATCTAAGCAGGATATCATTTTAAATGACTTCATAAAGCCTCGTGTGCTTATTCTAGTGTAGCGTCTCAGATGGTAATAGAATGAATCTAACCACCTAGATTCTACCTGTCCTATAAGATCATGTCAGCCTGCAAAATCTGCAGCTGGTTTTCACCGTGGACTTGAGTTGTAAACACTACTGTAAATGTAAAAAAATAAACACCCAAACAAATTAATCCTAATCCCCCTCCATCAGAACTAGCTCTGTGAGTAAACGTTTGCACTGTAAGTCGAGCAATGGGAGTCTCTCTGTAGGGTTGTGGGAGTCTAAAAGGAGCTGCCCAGCCTTGCCGCTCTGACTGCTTTCAAGAAATGGCTGGATGAGATCCTGGGATCAGTTAACAGCCAACTACCAAACAGGCTAGATGGGCTGGTTCGTATCCTTTTTATTGCATATCCACATGGGGGAGGCTGGCTGACAGACCTGTGGATTATCTCTACGGCGACGTACGATTGTATAATTTATCAATCAACAGCTGAGGACACAATAGGAGCTTGCGTGCTCTCCCTGTGTTCGCAGGGGGTTTCCTCTGGGTGCTCCGGTTTCCTTCTACAGTCCAAAGACATACGAGGTAGGTTAACTGGCTTCTGGAAAAATCAGCCCTTGTGAGTGTTTGTGTCTTTGGGTGCACTGCAATGGACTAGTGACCCATCCAGGGTGCACCCACTGCTTGCCAGGTTAGGCTTCCTGAATCGGAAGACGTGTTTAGAAAATGGATGGATTATTAATAGTAATCTTAACTATGTATTCGTTTTAATACGGTCACAATATTAGTCTTAACACAGCATGGCAATATGCATAGAGTCTCGAGTGGCAGAATACAAATCAATTCAGAGGAAGAAAACTGTCATATTCCCTTCAGGAAAATACATAACAGATCTCAGCACATTACTACGTACTGCTGACTTATTGTAGAGTTTTCAGAAATCGCTGCTCTGCCGCTAATTCACCGAGCAACAGTAAAGGGGGGAGTTTGAGACGACAGACGCCTGCAGAAACAATCAAGTCTTTTCTGCTGCTGGCCATCCAGGGCTCAAGATGCCAAAAAAGCCAGGCTGCCCTCTTCCTGGAGCAGAAGCTTTCCGAGCGTCAGTGGTTGATGGATCTGCATTCAGAAAGACAGACAAACGGAGAGGAATACAGCCAACGGATCAGGAGGTCTTCGCTTCGGGAGACCTGGGTCAGCTCATTCTGGACATACAGTGCAGCTCGGCTGTAGAGGGTCATTTCCGGCAAAGGAGCAAACCTTCCCACTGGAAGAAGGTGGGGCATCGGCTCCAACCGCCCGGCACACACAGGGTGACCTGACCCTCAGCGGCCGCTCAGAACGTGGACAGCAGGAAGCCTCGTGCCCTTTGTTCTCCAATACTAGTGCGATGCCGCAAGGCTGAAGTGGTTTGACAGGGGGATCGAAGGCTAGAGAAGTTCACGTCGTGATCACTATGAGTATTCCTGTTGTGTCTGCACTACTGTCAGCGGAGGACTACAACAACAGGGACCTGCAATTCTTTGCCATTTTTTTCTGGTAGCGATACCTCTATTTCAGCTATTCCGCCAGACTGACAATATCAACAAAGGTGCAATCTAAAAGTCGCAGCAATCAGTGCTTCGTGAATAATTACATACAGGTCACGCTATGGCATCCAGCGTTTTACACAGTTCCGCTTTGCGAAAAGGCGCTGCTGGCAGATTTGCCCTGCTGCCCTATTTCTACCGCTCCGACAGGGATTTACAATGGGGCATCGACTGTGAAAGAGAATGACTGTGCTGTCAAAGGCCAGATTAGCAAACTGCAATTATGTTGTCTCCGTACCTCGGGTGACCTATTATACTGCTAATGGAGGAGGATTTCACATTTATCTTTTTTGTACGCTCAACTGAAATTCCCACCTCCAAAGGTCCAAAAAGGGGGGTTTTGTTCTTCTGCAAAGCTGCATCGCCATCATCACAGCACACATCAAAAAAGAAATCTATTCGCAGACCCACATACTGCATCCATATCTGGATTTGCAATAGATCTGTATTTCAGTTTAACCACACAGATTGCAGAAGTGTGAAGCATCACAACCATAATGCACTGGACACTATTTCGTTCCTTGCTGCTGCTCTTCCTTCGTATCCGCGGTAGAGTGCTGCGCTGCTGGACAAATCGCCGGGGGCAGCTCAGCTCCACGCTCTGACCCCTCCACTGCTCCCGAGCTCATTCCAGGCAGATTCAAAGGCAGGAGAGGAGCTCCTTCCCCCACAGGCGCACACCCCAGTCTAACCCGCCACAGGCTGCGAATTGAAAGGGCCGGCGAGGTCAGGCCACAGCCGACCACCCTGCAGCACAGAGGCCGAGTCCGCGGTGCTGGAAGAGAGACTGAAGTCCATCCTGCGCCTCTGCTTGCTTTAACAACCAACCTGGGGAGCGCCGCACTGACGCCCCAGCTGAAGATCATGTTCCCTTCTGTGTGTGAACCTGCAGCCACAGTGTATGGGACTGTTGTTCAGACTTCAGTAACAGATACAAGCCTTGAAACTCAAAATGGAACTGAATCACTTCTAAATAATCAATCTGTCCTGTCCTAAAAATGCCGGCTATACAAGTTACGCTATGACTAACCAAACAGACGATTGACGCTGTGCTTTGAACTTAACTGCTTTGTGCTGTGATCTACAGTACCTTCAAGTTTGACCGCTTTAGTTCCTGCATTAAAAGTGTTAAAAAACTCTCTGAGATTTAAAAGTACAAACATCTTCATAGTGTTAGTATTATCCAGTATAATAAAAATACTTATAAAGTGATTTCATTGCAGAAATGTTTTGCCATTGTCAGCGTAGCAACAGGATGCACAAGCAGAGTGAAAGATTTCCCAGGCTTTAAGGGCCATCAGTGGAGCTGTGCGAACACTGAGCCTGATCATTCAGAGGACACATTAGTCAGTGACTGACACTCTAACAGTGACTCCTCTAACCCCTGGCCTTTGCCCAGAATCCCTAGGGACCACAGTCAGATGATGCATGAAGTAGAATTTTTCAGTGCCCTCTGACCTCCCAGTTGCCATGGCAGCAAGTCACCTGACAGAGTGGAAAGCCAGAGGTCAGGGACAAATGGGGCAAGTCCCTGAGGGCATAAGGAAGCCCAGAACTGCCCGGGTCACAGGACCTGGGTATCTTCCACAGAGTCAACACACTTTTCTACCCCCCTTTCACCCACGAAAAGCTGTTCTCTTCCTTTTTGTTATTTCTAACAATATTTACAAGACACAGTTGCAAAAATCACCCCACCCTCCACCCCAGCAAAGTCAACATGTGGTAAATGAGTCTTCACTGCTCTGAAAAACTCCTAAAATATCAAAACAAAAGGGTTCAAAACCGAACGAAAAAATGTATTTGCTGAAAATTAAAATCGTACAGGAAACCAATTTCCTGCAAAAAAAAGAGAACAAGTCTCCCGTTTCTTCCTAACATTGTCTCCAGAGGTCCAGAGCTACTCACCCCTGCCGTTATCAGCTGTCCTAAACTCCCCTGCCCTCCATCCCAGATCACGAGGGGTACTCGGGGGCACGGCGGCCTCCTCGCTCATCGCTGTGTAAATAAGATCTGCCCCAGTGACGGATGCCCCCCCGCCCAGCGCAGGCCGTTATCAGTCGGGGGGGCGGGGTTCGGCTGGAGCACAGCCCCATGCCAACACAAACAAGACGCCAAGAGAAACCTGGAGGAGACGAGACCTGGCGCCGGGTCCTGAGCAAGGAAGAATCCTCCGGAGACAGCAGGGCCTGGAGTCAGGGGTATGTGTGTTTGGTGCGGGGGGGGGGGGGGGGGGTCCTGTTCCGGTCCTGCCAGAGCATGTTTCTCTGGGCGTCTTGGCTCTGCTTCTTTTATTAAAAGTGCAAAACACTTCTAACCCCACCTCCACTATGCTCACAGAGCGGCGGCTCTTGAAAAAGCTATACTGTTCTTGCAGGTCAACACACGCCAAGGCTGAAAAAGATCTTCTCTCTTTCAAGCAGAGGAAAAATAAAATCGGCCCAGCTCTGCCCATCCACCTGTCCACACTGCCCCCCAGCCACCCCAGCTCTGCCCATTCACCTGTCCACACTGCCCCCCGGCCACCCCAGCTCTGCCCATTCACCTGTCCACACTGCCCCCCGGCCACCCCAGCTCTGCCCATCCACCTGTCCACACTGCCCCCCGGCCACCCCAGCTCTGCCCATCCACCTGTCCACACTGCCCCCCGGCCACCCCAGCTCTGCCCATCCACCTGTCCACACTCCCCCCGGCCACCACAGCTCTGCCCATCCACCTGTCCACACTCCCCCCGGCCACCCCAGCTCTGCCCATCCACCTGTCCACACTGCCCCCCGGCCACCCCAGCTCTGCCCATCCACCTGTCCACACTGCCCCCCGGCCACCCCAGCTCTGCCCATCCACCTGTCCACACTGCCCCCCGGCCACCACAGCTCTGCCCATCCACCTGTCCACACTGCCCCCCGGCCACCCCAGCTCTGCCCATTCACCTGTCCACACTCCCCCCGGCCACCCCAGCTCTGCCCATTCACCTGTCCACACTGCCCCCCGGCCACCCCAGCTCTGCCCATCCACCTGTCCACACTGCCCCCCGGCCACCCCAGCTCTGCCCATTCACCTGTCCACACTGCCCCCCGGCCACCCCAGCTCTGCCCATCCACCTGTCCACACTGCCCCCCGGCCACCCCAGCTCTGCCCATCCACCTGTCCACACTGCCCCCCGGCCACCCCAGCTCTGCCCATTCACATGAATGAGCAGCAGAGAGAATAAATAAGGCTCTGCAAGGTGAATGGATTCACAAGAACACGCAGTTTACAAAGGAAAGCAGACCATTCAGCCCACCTGTTCCATCTGACAGTTAATAGCCAAGTGAGGGTAACGGCTTCGACAACATGGCTGTGCAGCCTGTTCCACACTCGCACACTCCATCCTGACTGGAGGGCCTCATCCCGCCGCTTCTTGAAAGAAACCAGGCTGTCGGCTTCAACAGCCCTGCCGGCTAGCCGGCTCTACACTGCCGCCGCCCTTTGCCATCATCGCTTCTCGACTCAGCATCGCACAGGCTGGGGGTGATGGGACACGCACGCATGAACACCACTTCCTGAGGTGACGCTCCGGTGTTCTAAATTCTCATATTCGGAAATTAATCATTTCCTAAAGGCACAGAGAATGGCTTAAAGATGATCATCTTCTTCATGGAGTTACAACAATAAACGTGACAAGCGCCACTCCGGAAATCTACAGGCATACCGATGTTTTAATTTTGCCCGATTACCTAACCTGCTGACAAAAGGCCTTTATTCTCCCGAGGACAAAGCAAGACAAAAACACTGCCTTGCTTTTCCTGGAATTTCAACCCATTGAATAGCACCACCGACCCACTCCCTCCGAGCAAGCCTGCACAGTCACTGCTGTTTACAGCTAAGAATAGAGTCCTCCGCTGAGGCACTGCCCTGGCACTGCGGTGCTCTGTCACAGACATCCTCCGAAAAAAAACACCTGTCATCATGAGAAAACACACAAAGCCTCGAGAACCAGAGGTGGGCTTTTTAAAATCTGCCTTTATTGTGATCATAATAATCACGTTAAAAAAATCAACACAGGCACTTTCTGCCTCCTGGAACAGCACCACACAAAGCTGACAGACAGGACAGTTGTAGCTTAGAAAGGGGCTGAGAGACTAACACGTTCTGGAAAACATTCTTCCTGGTAGAGGAGAACCACCCCTGTGAAAAAAGAAATGTATTTTTAATTTTTGTAATAGTTAAAGGGTAACTAATAAATGATTCTACTATATGTGTGCAATTCCAGGCTCTCTGTTTAATTCAAAGATAAATTAAAAGATAGCACACCAAAGAAAACGCTCTGAGTTATGAAAAGATTAAATTGCAACTCTACCGAACGTCAGCTTTCTCATTTTTTAAAACTCCGGCAGGCTCACATTCCACTGATTGACAACTGGAAAGGTCAGCTGACTGACCGCCGGTCAGCCACAATTAGCTTCCAACTCCAATAGGGCCTTTGTACGCCAGCCCCCCGCGGCAGAGAGCGTGTGTGTGCATGGGCAGACTCAGGGCAACACGGCATCTGGGCCTAGAAGCATGTGAGGAAGCTCCCGTGTCCGCCCCTCGGAAGGGCCCGCGATCCGGGAGGACCGCCCCTCGGAAGGGCCCGCGATCCGGGAGGACCGCCCCTCGGAAGGGCCCGCGATCCGGGAGGACCGCCCCTCGGAAGGGCCCGCGATCCGGGAGGACCGCCCCTCGGAAGAGCCCGCGATCCGGGAGGAAGTTACCGCTTACGTACCACTTTACTACCACCATCTTGTTCATGGTCGATAGCCACTCATACAAATGGGACAGGTCTCACCATCACACATGTGATTAACCACTTTAATGTTGCATTTACAAAATTACCCCTTATGCTTCTTTCTTATCTCACACGACAGGAATCGCCCAAGGGCTGTAATTTGGGACTGGTGGGGAACCCTGCGGCAGGAGACCACGCTTTCGGATTGCTGCATGGCACACCGGGGTCGACCCATGAGATGTGTTGCAACCAGGAATTGTAGAAGACGAAATAACGGCACACTTGTAGGATCTCCTATGGACAATGGAAAATCTTCAGAGTGCCAGAAAGAGAGAAGAGCAGGGAGCCCAAAGCGGATAGCCACTACTCAGCCTGCTGCTGCAGAAAGGCCAGATTTTCTCCTCTCTGGCAACGGGCGCTGCACAGCTCAGCCTGGGGAAACCATAATGAGGACTAATAATACCCTTTGCTGGCTGAGTAATAGCAAATCAAAACTAAACCATTATCCAGGGATGGAGGAGCATGTCGGGGGAATAATGATCCCACCCTGTCAGGACTAATGGATTACACACAGATCTCCGATTCACCACAGAGCAGCATCCACACTGAGCCCAGGTGACAAAGCAGTTCATGTCTGAAAAAGAAGCAAGAAAAAAAAGATCCCATTTGGACCCAAAAACCCAAACTCGCACAAAAATACCTCACGATAGCCTGTGAAAATACTCTGGAGATCGGTCCGGGCAGAGTTGCGCTTGAATCAGAAGGGTGTCTCACTCCTCCACCCGGGCGGCAAATCAGGCACAAGGCCAACCTCACCGCCAGACAACCTTGCTTAAATCAAGATGACCAATTTTTTAATCCTGGAGGATTTTCTTCAAAAGCGCAGCATCAAACAGCTTCCAAACGTTTACCATTCCATGGCGGCGAAGAGTGGCTCGATACGGGAGGCAGACGTGTGCCCGTTAAGGAGGGCTTTGCAGGATTATCAGGAGCTGGAGTGGATTTGTTTCATCTGGTGGCAAAGCAGATAACCCATTCCTGCAGCACACATCGCCATGTTTGACAAAGCACAAAGCAAATTTCAAGCCACGCTTGGCCTTCCCCATTATAGAAAACTGACATTCAACCAACCAAATGAACCCATCGGGGGGGGGGGAAAAAAAAAAGAGATCAACGATTCTAAATAGAAACCAGAATCTAAAAATTACAGGATGTGAGAAAAAAGCCGCTGACAAAACTGAGTAAGTGGAGAGCGCAGAAACAATTCAGCAATATAATTATTGTTTACAACTAGATGAGATTATGATTCGATGAATGAAATGCAAAACACTGAACACTGACTGCACTGAACAGGAATAACAGTTTGGAACATATTCACTCTCTATTTATTAATGCAAGCAGGGATCATACAGAGGCCATATGGATTAACAGAGGAAAATCATATTTTAAGGCTGAAGAAGCTTAGACTGCTACAAGCATGCTACAAACAGGGTGGTCTAACCTATTATGCAGTACTAACGAAACCCTTCCACTGCTGAAGCACATGGGGTTAGCCAGATTATCAAGATTATTCCTTCACTGCTGACAAACTAACAAACACATGTTCACACCACAGCTAGCGATAAAAAGGCCACTGAGCCTTCCTTGAGAAAACAGATAGCAATTTAAGTTTATCCTCACGTACAAGTGGTAGAGCGTTAGTACATCTGCACACAGGTGGTTCTTCTTTGACAGATACCCTTATCCAGAGTGACTCACAGAGGAGGCAAACAAGCCCAAGAAATGCAGTAGTAACACAACGGTACAAATTGGTTCCACACAGCTACATCAATCTCCACTACCATGTAGGATACAGGCAAAGTAGCAGGTACAGCTGCAAACTTAGGGGTGAGCACAGCTCAGCTCAGGCTGTATACCAGCATGCCATTATACACATAGTGTGAATGCAGACAAGCACAGAACCAGAGTAGCAGATGTTACATATTTACTGCGTTTCTGCAATAATTCAGCCAGAATCACTATCCATATAGGAGGGGACCCACCTCATCCCCACCTAGGTGACACTGCAGCCATTCAACACCAGAAGCCTCACTATACAGCAGATCAGGTGGCAAAGAGAGAAATTTCTTCACTGGCTGAATTAAGGGGAAGCTGGTGTAGCCATATTGTTCAAACTCAAGAGCAGAATTTAGCCAGGCCACCACAAGTGACACACCTACTCCTACAAACAGTGCCAAAGGATCTTTCATGGCTGAATAGTCAGGACTTGAGTTTAATATCTCATTCAAAGAAAGGGACCTCCTGCAGCACAATGAGCCCCTCCCCTGCCACCACAGTGAAACTGGACTGGGAATTCTGGCACAGAGGGAAGGGAGACCCCTGCTGCTGCACTGACACCCATTTACATCTACAGCCGAGCCTGGCTGTTCTCAGAAGGCTCCCATCCCAGTGCTGCCATGAACTCTGAAAACTGAGGACACCAGAGCAGGAATAATGTCGTCACGAGGTGGGTATGAACTGCGGTGAATGCAGGGTACACTGTGAGCGGTCCGAAAAGGAAAATGACCCTAGAAACCTGTCACAATGGGCAATGGGCGCAGTGAGGTCTGTAGGGTGAAGTAAGAATGCGAGCGTGTTTCGGTGACTGAAAATTCATGTTTTCAACTGAATGCGATTCTTTGCCCCTAGTCTGCCCCAAAGCTTCTTCATGTGTAATAGATAAAAGGGCTCCAAAAAAATTTAAAAAGAATAAGCCATGTGGTGCCAGTTTACAGTGCAAACTCATGTTTCTGAAGGACGGCGTGCTCACAAGTCTTTCATGCCTCCTGCCCTTACTCCCCCTGCAGACTGTCCCCGAGACACGCGCTGAAAACAACTGCTTGCAAAATGCCACCACACAGACAGACCCTCACCGCAGGAACAACACTGAGCCACTTCCTTCCCAGCCATTACAGAAGAGCTGCAAGTCTAACTCTTTCAGGTGAAAACCGGAGCGCACACAATGAAAAGGACAGCCCTTGGGCGAAACCATGCTGGGAACGGTGCTCTAGTGCTCTTTCACTGAGTCACGCTGGTGAAATAATGAAATATCTGCTTAAAACATCAGTGAATTCTTGAGTATCACATAGCAGTCACCCTCACCCGTTTTAAAAAAGGTGCAGAAAGGCAAGGTTAGCATCCATGCGATATCATTGAAGACTAAGCAGATATTTCATCCTGACCAGGGATTCAGTCTTGCGACCACTGATGCGTGGTACCTACAACAAGTTATGAATTGTAAATCTGGTTGCTTTATAAAACATGGCAATGTCTTCTGCGAGGATTGCTGGCGCACAAACATTTAAGATGATGCCCGTCAAGCACTGGGGATTGCTGGGCTCACTTTATTGCATGCGATATCCGTTTTCACTGCAAATGAGGCCAAGCTGCCTTGTCATCAGGCGGTGCATCCCTCCTGAGGGTGCTGAGGGCTGCAGCACGGCTAAGCCAGGCTCAAGGGGCAGACAGCGCTGCAGCGAAGGGCAGCGCAAGGAGTTATCCGCAGCTCACCGAAAGCTTTAACTGGCAAACCTGCACGTGCAGCAAGCAAAATAAATAGCAATCAAACGGGCTTGAACAATTTCTTTTGATGCCAAAAATAGCTCCTAGCCGCTGAGTGTAAGCAGTATGCAGGTGTACCATTACAAAAGTACTAAAGCTTCATTTTCTGAAGTGTTAATGTAATACTGTAGACTGCTGTGCTGTAATTTCACAGTGAATCAAAAGGCAGGAATGTGTTCAATTCATCAAAAATGACAGACTGTGTGGCCCAGCACTCACGGCCAAAGGAACAACAGCCAGTGGAGATCTCCAGGAATAAGATATTTGTGTTGCTGTAATCCTCTGGCCTTTGCTGCAGAGTTGTGATGTGTCCTGGAGGACTTTCAGAATGAAGCCAAGATGACCAGGGTCTTGCTGAATTTCAACCTCGGGTGCTTTATTCGTACAAGAAACTTGGCATTTTCAATCCTTGCTGCATAATTACTATATGGAAGAGGATAAGCATAGGATATAAAGTTCCAGATTTTTTGTCTTCCTCTGTGCCGCAAATAGCATTTACATGCTGCGTCTAGCTCCTGGTTTTGTCTGAGTGTAGACCCTGGAGGCAGATTAGGGCAGTAGTCTTGCACTAAAAACAGGTACTTCTCCTACAGCGCAGAAAGCTATGGACCACCACCAATACTGAATTCTAACTACAACAGAGTCTAATATAGACCAATATCGATTCAGAATTACAACTGCTGAACAGTGCAGTGTCTATCAGGGTTACAGTTTAACTACAACAATAAAGAACTTTATAGACCGGTTTCACTACTGAATTCCAGCTACAATACAGTACTTTACAGACCACTGTTGCCTTGTTCGTGATTACCGACTACATAGAATAAATCTACTCTATTAAACAATATCAAACTTCATCTGAAGCACCTTTTTTGGGGGCATAGTTATATTTTTCTCTCCAAAATCTTAAAAAGTGTTGGCACAGGTAATTGACTGCATTCCATTTACAAAGAGAAACAGCCTCAGGAAAAGGGACATTTTCCCCAGGGTGAGAGAGAGCAGCTTGTTAAAAAAAGTAGCTCGATGAAGCTCCAAAGCTGAGAGAAGAAGACTGGAGGTCCTTGCCTGTCCCAGGGGGAGTCACCTTCTCACACCTGTCTCCTGAAAGCACCCGTGTTTCACGTGAAGGAGAATTTGGGGAACTGCTGAGTGGCTATATCATGGAAGGACAACCAGAATTTGCAAAAAAAAAAGTCAGAGAGAGAAGAAACATGCTCCCTTTTCAGGTCTTTGGGAGCTCAGAGATAACATCTGTGAACTCTGGATCTTTCCGGTTTTTAAATTGAGGAAGGCT
The DNA here is from genome assembly GCF_055471065.1 of Atractosteus spatula. NCBI lineage: Eukaryota > Metazoa > Chordata > Actinopteri > Semionotiformes > Lepisosteidae > Atractosteus > Atractosteus spatula. The sequence continues at coordinate 41,978,883 of NC_142712.1, read as the reverse complement.
GTTGATTTTTAAGTAAGCTCCACAAATTCACAAACACTGAAATGTTTTGGCATTGAAACCTTCAACCAAAGCACGCCACATGAACGAGCTCGAGTCTAAGGGCAGGTCCCTCTTGGGCAGCTCTATAGGTCACTTGCTCATGCCCTGCTGCAGGGAAGGGTGGGGTCTCCACCCATCAGTGAAGAGGTCAGTGCTGCCTGTGGGGTTGGGAGAAGGAAACTTCCCTCCGAGCCCTCCCGGACTAAACAAGTTTGCCCTGCACAAGAGCTGCAGAGAGACAACACGCAAACTGAAATCAAAACGAAATGAAAGCTGCAAAAAGACGCTGTATGTGCTGGAATACAATTATGCCTTAAAATAAGAGCCACCACCTCCCCCCAGCAGCATATAACACTAATTTCCAACAGATCTCACCAGAACATTGCAAAAGTGGGTCTGGGTGTTGCAGCTGTGAGCACACTCCTCTGCTCCAATCTTTCTGAATCTTCTTCCTTTTAAGGACAGTTCAAGTCAACTTCCTTTTTAACCGAGGGTTTACAGAGCAGTCCACAAACTGCTTCAAGAAAGCAAGGGCGAAATGGAACGTTTGCGTGGCACCAGCGTGGCCGGGTTCAGTTCCTCTGCAGTCAGAGGTCTCGGTCACAGTTCGCCGCACTGGGCCCAGTGCTTAACAGAGTACTGCATTCTCACACCAGAGCGATGAAGCCATGGGAACTGAAACTTCTCTGTACCATGTCTTACTGTAGCACATTAACGTACAGCTTTGGGATTAAGAAAACCCTTTTCTGTCACAATTCCAGGAGCAGGACAAGGGGAGGATACATTTTACCCAAAAATGACTCTGATTTAGTCCTTCCCCCCTTGTCAAATTCAAGATAAAATTAGCAACGCAGTACTGTTAGCATGGAGCTTCCAGTATCTCCCTGGATGGGGACTCCAAGAAACTGTGTAAATAGTGATGAAAGGTTACCCACTGTTTTCAGTTAGTGGTATGCAAATTGGTAGTCAAATATCTGTTTTAACAGGTTACTGCTGCACAGAAAAAAAGACATGCATAGCAGCTTCCACAGCTTCCACCTGCAAGCACTGAAGGGGAATGAGAGCACAGCCCAGTGAAGCACAGGGGCCATGTGCCTTTCAGAACTGTGTCACTGAGGCTGGGCTTCCGGACACAGATGCCGAGATTGATCTCCGGTGGCCAGAATGTACGTGTGAACTTTTCATCACAACACGCAGAAGAAACATTATTCTCGCTCACTCAGTGCGAGTACTATACAGTACTCCACAGCTTCCTGGCTCTGAACAAACCCTCTGAATGTAACCCCTCACACAGACACAGTCACCTCTAATTGCTAAAGTAAGGAGGCAGACATTTTGATCACCCTAAGACACTACCCAGTCATGTCTCGCTGCTTCTTCAAATTCAACCATATTGATCATGCAGACCTATAAAATACTCCTCCAAAAATATCCCAAAGCAACAGCAATTTGTAAAGATTAATAATGAGAGCAATTTGATAACATCCAATTTGGCAATAGCTTTGCAGCAATTCATATTTTGTTTAAAAAACACATTGTCATCTAAGTCCATGGATGGCAACAGGAAGGTGGATTTTGTCTCATACAAGCAAATGAATCCAAGGAGCAGAAGACAGATGCACACGCACACATAAACCTGCATTTCTTTCATTATGACCTAATAGTCCAATTCCTCACACAACAAAAACAAGCAAATCAAAAGAAAAGGCTCTAACGTCTGGGGGTAAGGTTAGAAAATTAAATGCAACACCCTTAAACCAGAAATTACCTGAATGAGAGAAAAGTCTTAGTCATTAATAACCAGGTGTCACTGGAAACACAAGCTGTTTACTTCATTCAATTAGGAGAGACGGCAACACCTGCCGGCATCCAGACTCCAGAAAAAAATCCCTCATTCCACTGTCTCTGCTCATCTCTGTTATCGTGCCCCAACCCCCCCATACTGTCACCGCTTACTCCCTTTGTTGCTTTGCTAATGTAGGAATATCCATCATTTTCTTCTGCTGTGCCTCAGATTTTAAAGATGCTATCCACCCCCCTTCCCAACAGCACAAAAAAAGAAACAGCTCTTCTGGAAACACCCACATTCCAGACGAAGGTAAGAGAGGAAGTGAGAGAAACAGACGAGGGGGGGATGGGAAGGAGGAACAGAGACAGGAAAGAGAGGGAGCTGTTTACAGCAGATGCCTAAGAGAACTAAACTCTGAAATTTGCTAAGCCTTTTCTTCCGTTTTTTTTTAAAAACAATTTTTCCTGTGATAGCCACCCAGTCTGGAATTGCCAGTTGGGTCTCAACTCCCAATTGGATTTTCTGTGCCACATGGGTGGGCTGAGGAAGGTCAGACCTGCCCCCTCAGAAGCCCTCCAGTCAGAGACACTCCTCACTGGACAGGCTGTGAGCTCCACTGCACCTGACAGGAGAGTCATCTCTGACTGGAGGAGCAGCATGTCTCTCGCTGACATCACCACAAGCCTGCAAGTCATCCAGGACACAGCCCCAGACACTCTCCTGGAGGTGCGCTGCCACTGGGGGAGCCCAGGAGTTCTCTAGGACTCAGCCTGTGACTGCAGTGAGCACCTCTGCTGACTCAGTACAGCCTTACCTGAGATGTCAAGCAGGCCTGGTCTCCACTGCACAAAGTTGCAGAGACAAATAGGCTCAGGTTTACCAGGAAGGTTCAAAGGTGAAAATGTGAAAACTCCAATCACGTCTTGGTAAGCACCTGTATAAGTGCACATGTATGATAAACCTGTAGTAAACACCTGGTCATTCTCTTAACACTTCAGAAGAACTTGTACCATCCAAATTGGGAGCAGAATATGATCCATTAGCAGCCCCACAAATACTTCAGCAGTATGAATACCTACAGTCTACAGGGAAGGAAAAACAACCTCGCCCCAACTCGATCACCTTACTTTACCACTAACGACTCCATCATCAAAATCTGCAGCATGACCATTTAAATGACACCAATTACACCTGGCACAAGGTTCATTCACGGACACTTAATGAAACCACAATCCCCGCACAGAGAAACAATCACCCTAACGGTCCAGGCAGTTTAATAAAACTGAAGTAGAGGCTGAGATCTGTAAGAAACTCCACTGTTCAAATCAGAACTAGATAATTTACTCCTCGGAGCCAAATGAAAGCACAAACGAATCATACAGAGAAACAAGAAATCAGGAGTGCCAAGTAAATAAGGATGCATGCAAAGGCCTAAGAAATCTTTGAGCGCATCTGTTCCTCCTCCTAAGACCCAGGAAAGAAAGCAAACACTCCCTCCCTTGTGCATGATGGCGCCATATGGCAGAGCACTTCGGCTCCAGAGCCAGATCTCGACTCCGATCTGCACAGACAAGGAGGTGCAGCCGCACCTGCTGGAGTGTTTCACTGGGCAATTACCAGGCGCTGCCTAGGGATCAGCTACAGGGCCAACGCCAGCACACTGATGATGCGTTTCAAGATGAACATCGTCCACTGCCGGGGTGCTGGGAGGAGGCCAGCAAATTTCCTGTTTCACAGCGGCGGCATAAGAGACTCAAGAACAACTACAGAGTGCAGCAGAGTTACAGACGGATATAACAGAAGCTGCACACACACACCCTCATCATCCTTGGGCAATGGAAACAAGACAACGAAAGTGGATCAGACCATCCCAGAGGGACCGCAGCGCTCCGTGGCCGTTGCACTCGCGTGAAGGTCGAGTTTGCAGAAGAGGCGCGCGCACACAGCCCCGCACAGGCCCACCTCGCCGTGTGCAGCCGCGGCGGAAACCGAGCCTGTACGCTCCTCCGCAGAGAAACGCCCCCCCACTCACCCCTGAGCTGCTTTAATAAATTCCGCTATCGAGTGGAAGAGCAGGAGATTAATTAGCGGTGACAGAAAGTCAATGCTGCCATTTTCATTTCCGCGCTAAATTATGCCAACGCAGCGGAAAGGCAGCTTTTTGGACAGATCAGTCTGTGAGCATCTCAACCAAAAAAACCCATCTCTCCTCCTCCCCCCACCCCCCACCCCATCCCCAGACGGAGAAGCGACTCAAGACACAGCTTGTTGACTCGCTTCCACCGGCGTGCGTGTGAAACTCCCTCACACGATCCAGAAATCCCATCTGCCAGAGCCGGTGCGCCGCCTGCAAGTCACTGTCACAGAGAGGGGAGCAGCAGCGCGGGCTCTCTGGACACCTGACATCTGCACCGCTCAGCCTGCACTCTGCACTCCGCGGCCAGGGAAGGAACGACAGATCCCAATTAAGGAAGAGTCACTGCATCTACGAGTTGGCTTCATCACTCTGCTCTCCTCCCCTCTGATAGCTGGTGTGTGGTGAGCCCACTGGACCTTGGCTGCTGTTGCATCACCCAGGTGGGGCTGCACATTGGTGGAGGGGAGTGTCCAGAAAAGTGCTATATACTGTAAGTGTAAGGAATTATTTTTTTAAAGCTACCTCCTTTTGAGGTTGCAAGGAGCCGCCGTTCTCCATCTGACTGCTTCGCCTTTTTAGTTCCGACATCAAAAACATGACATTTCCTGCTCCCAAGGGAAAGGACCACGTCCACCCTGTAGGCTTCATCAGCCATGGCAGTCAGACAAGTTCTTTGTGGGACAGGGCCTCCGGTGGTTCAGAAGCTCCTGCTCCCCCTGCTCTCCTGCTCAGAACCAAGCTCAGACCTCAGAAAGACACCAGCTCCCGGCCAAGTATACCAGTGAAGCAAAGTCCCAGTGCAGGGCTCCGGGGGTCAGACTGGTCCCCCTAGCTCTTCATGGAAGGTGGCTTCACCCGAGAGGTGCTCAGCACAGTGAATCACACCCTCCCACCCAGTGCTGTTCAATGGAAACCAATTCTACACATATGCACCTGGTTAAGAGAAGAGACTGGGCAGACAGAGAAGAGGCGATGACTTGGGAGGAATAGGTTTCCTAGTGCTAGTGTTTCCTGCCGTGCAGCTGTGTGCTATGGGTGTTCCGATCTACAGTAAGGAAAACCTCAGAAAGGTTACTGAGGATAGCTCCTTTAGCACACTTTTCATTAAGAACCGTGCAGCCATTGTTGTAATATTCCTCTCTTTCTGACCAAGAATGCAATACTCTGACAGCCTCTACGCCTCCCCTGAACAGTGGCTAAAGAAGAATCTGTGTGGCCGAAGGTGAATATCTTTCCCCTGAATCTGGAACGCATTCAGCACGGTTAATAATTGGGTTAATAAATCACTGCTGGGGAGGTGTCGTCCCGCCGGATTAATGTTGAGTTAACAGGCAGGAACACTGAGATTTGTGGCCGTTTAGATCATTAAAATAGATCGCCTTCCCGTTGTCTTATTGTTGTGCCTCATTCCTGCTCTTCCCTTTTAATACTCATCAGGGCTCTACTGCACAAGTCAAGGTGCCAGGAGAGCTGCCTGCCAGGACCTCCGATGGGTTTATTCTAACCCAGGCACAGTCGGCTGGACGGAATAAACCCCGTGATTCAGTGACACCAACACGTGGCCCCCTTTCTCCAGTACGAAGTCTGCTCCTCCTTTTATACCTTCTGGAAAAAGCAGAGGTAAAATTCCTATACTTGCATTACCAACAATGTACACCCACAATATGTGGCTTGTCATGCATCAATTATTTTTGTTAATTAGCTACACCTTATTATTGCAAGCCTCATACCAGCGTGAGGGGCAGCAGGAGGGGTCAGGACAGTGCACTGTCAACACCTCTCCCACACAAGACTACAGTCCCCTGAAGGCAGAGACAGATGCCAGGCAGAGTGACACAGCTCTTAGTGATAGCTAATGATCTGTTAAACTGTATTCTGCTTGACAGTGATGCCTCTATTAAACTGACATTCTCTCATCCTAGCATGTGGAGTAAAGAACGCCTGTAAAGTCACAGACGTATGGATTCACTGCAATAAAAGTAACTGCAGCTCACTAGGATGAATGAACATTCATTCACTTTTTCATGACCATGCTGCACTTCATAAAAACGAGTGCATAACACGTTTGAGATGGAGGGTGCCACAACTTTCAGCTTGTTTTCATTTTATTGCACAGAGTTCTTGCAAGGGGGAAATAAAATTCCAGATTGTTTCAACTGAATAAAAACGTTCTAGAAATAAGAAATTCAAACCTGCTATGTAAAATAAAACTTAAGCAGAGTACGCGACGGTTCTGTCAAGCTGTCTGTCAGCTGCTGGAATGGGGATAGCAATAGACTCTGCTGTTTCTTTAGCCTCCTTTCTAGTGTCACAACCAGACTGGAATCTGAGCACTGCTGCAGCTGGTCACGTACACAGACCCCAGTGTCCAGGTCAGAAGCCAGGTTTTTCTGCTGCAGGAGAGCACAGATTTCAGTCTGGTTGTGACACTAGAAAGTGTCGCTTTACAGTCGAATTCCCAAACAGCCAACCGGAAGCCTTCTGCAGGGCTGGAACAAATGAAGCTTCAAGTGGGAATAGATGCAAATGAATGGCAATTGATTTGAAAGCTTTTCCCTGGAAGACAGTCCCGCACATCATCAGACAATGGGCTGCCATACAAAAGCCAAGCCTCCTTGACCCCATCTCCAAGTTAAGCCCCGATTTCACCTCTGCCCCTGTGTCAATAACAGGCCAAGCAGTTGAGAGCTGCTTTCAGTCTGCAAGTGGCATTCCGATTCAATCGGATGGCAACCTGCCTCCAAGTCCTGCATTTGTATTTGGCTGCAGGCTGGTGGGTCAAAGTTCTGGTTCAATCTGGGCCCTGGTGCGTGAAGCAGGTCAGGCTTGAGAAAGCAGACCCGGAACAAAAGGACCGCCATTGAACGAGACTGGAAACGTTTGCTGCCTGTGGAGAAAAACATGTCGGTACAAAGCTGACACAGAATGAAAAATGCTTTCCTGAAATAAAGATCCATAAATTGTATTGCAAGACTGAGACGAGCATAAAAACGCACTTGTCAGACCTTAGAAACACTGGCTCATGGTGGAACGCAAAGCCTCAGGTGACAGAACTGGCTCAGGCCTACTGGATGGGCTGTTCCAGCTGTGACTGGCTTCATCCCACTGTCTTTCAGATTCATACCTCACAGCAGCTACCATGCAGAATCACTCCCACAAGGTGTAGTCTTGTTTTGGGTTAGCAGAGTGAATTCTTTCCTGCGCTGTATTAAGGCCTGGTGTCTCAGAAAACTCAGCAATGCAGCCTTTCACTGGAGAAGCTGAAAATCTCCATATTGATTCACACAGGGAACGAAGCTTCGAGAAGGTTCGAGAAAGAGTTGGACTTGTGAAGTGTAATGATGCATTGTGTGGAGAAAAGTGAACCGAGGTTCAGCAGAATTTCAGGTGATTACTGTTTACCTGATGCACACTTAGAAAAATGCACAATGCTAGAACAGTGTGCAGTCAAAATGCACATTAGATACCCCTCCCTAGCAACTGAAGAGTTAAGCATTATGAATCTTCCCTAGCACACACTTTTCAGGCACTACTCCGGTAGTGAGCATTTCACTACTGACACAGCACTTCAGGACTGAAGGATCACAGACAAGGGTAACAATCACAGATTGGGATGGGAGAACTTTAAAGGAAAGGGAATCCAATTCCATCACAACAGCAGTCAAAATATTTGGAATAGGGCAAGCATTCCTATTCCAAAGGTCAGAGACACTTACAATTAACTGAAAATATAACTGTGAAAGTGGATGACATGCTGTGCAAGTACTGTACCTGACAGGCAGGGTATGAGTAAGTGGAGCCTGACAGCTCATGTCGGAGAAGAGCAGCCCCTTATGACCGCGGTACTAGAGAAAATTGGAACAATGCCACAATGTGACTTCCTCTGAGGACACGTCAGGATCCCTGGGATTCTGAATCCTCAGAAAAAGTGACAAGCAGATAAATATCAGGGGTTAACTTTCCTAAGAGGTGACGAGAGCCCTCCCTCACACAGCTGTGGATTCTTGTGTTTAATTAATACCTGGTGTGCCTCTGCACGGACTGACCTTCACACTAAACAGTGCCAGCGTCAAAGACAGTAAAAGGAGCCCAAAGCAAGAGAGGGCAGGTCCGCTTAATTCCCCCACACGTGCGCAGAGCACAAACACCGCAGCCCCATAGCTCCGAGCATCACTGGCCTGCGAAGGAAGGCTGCAGCTGGAGCAGGGGACTCTCCGGCTCAGGAAGAGCTGCAGAGCGAGAGGGCAGGGTCCCAGCTTCACCAGGCGAGGTGCCTTAAACAGGCTCACCCGTTGTGAGAGACAGAAGAGATTCTCCGCCGTCACGTGTTTCTTGGGACTTATTCGTCCAAATCACATGCAAAACATTTCCTTTACACAGGCAGCATTCACTCAATTTCCCAACTGGAGCAACGGGGCTGCTGCCACAGGAAATGAATGCAGGACGCCTCGTGTAAAAGAAGCGACTGGTCTTGTCTGGCAGCCCCCGGTGCAGAGAACCGGTCCGCCTGAGGAGGAGGAACCACACAGGCCTTCTCTCATCCGTGTGCTCACACGCCGTCGCCTGAGGCTGCAGCGAAGGCCACGCAGAGCCGCCGAGACCGAGCGCCGCTGGAGCAGGAACGCCTTCGGACGCCACCGGCAAGAAAAAGACCTACCTTCTCAGTCTAGAACTAATTAACATGTACTGTTTCTGCTGCCGTTTTTTCAGCCTGTCCATCTGAAAACGTGCAATAAATAATACTGGTTCTACCTGCGACGTTTTTCCAAGGATGGGAGCCTACTGCTTTGCTCTAGTGATTAGTATACCAAGACAGAACACCTTTTTTCTTTCCTTCCTTCATCTGAAAGTATAGAAATCCCTTTATGCAGCCACAGAAATGACTGACACCTCAACACCCATTGCCCTCAATCTTCATAAGGTGCAGGTAGCACTGTGCAGAACCTACTTTTTGGAGAGAGGTGGTGCTCAGCACAATTGCCATTCTGAATTATACCTTTGGGGCTTAAAATTCAACTCCTACCCAATGGCTGAACCGATTGAGCTCGGGTTTGGAGGGGAGCTGGGTCAATGAAAGCGGTTTTCCAAACTCTTCTTTGAGATCAAATGGTACCGCTGAGAACCACACCGTGCGCATATTTCACTCTGAGTCCACAGTGATTTTACTTGAAAGGAACACTCCTGTCTGTCCGCAGGAGGGGGTTAGGACACGGAACAGGAGACAACACTTTTTCTGTTACGGACAGCAGTGCCGTTCAAAGCCGATTCGCTGGGAACGGTTAAGAACACAGCTGGGATTGCTCAAATCAGCAATCTAGCGAGCAAGACCAGCGGCACGGCCCTTTCTGACACTGCACAGGAATTAAACACCGGCCAACGACGAGACACAGAGGTGACACACTTGTGTGGCCTTCACGAAATTGATCATGTCACACGAGGACATGTTAGAACTGTACTGCAAATCTCTCCGTTAAACGTATTTCGCCTAGACTTTTTTTTAATGAGCGGATCACCACTACACCAACACAGACCGGATTTACCCGGGTTCATTTCACCACACAGCTTCCCGGCCTCCTCACTTTCTCGGGCCCCGCGAGGCTCAGAAACCCCCAGCCAGCCGGCTTGGCTGCGGCTGTGCTCTGGAATGTGCCCGTTCGCACAGGGGGACTCCTCCCGCAAGGTCTATCAGCGCGACTGTCAGTCCACCGAGATCCCTGCTAACGCAACCCAACCCCTCGTAACAGTGACACGGGCTTGCAGGCACGAAAGGGGGGTTATTGTTACAGCAGCTCCCTTCAGCACAATGTCTCCCCACAGCACAGGAAGAGAATCGAGAATTATAATTCCGGAGTCCAACGTCAGCATGACCGACATTCCCTCTCCTTCAGCGCTACACAATTGAACAGAATAAGGCCAAGTGTGTGTGTCTCAGAAGTACTGTACGTGGTATTTTGGTTGACGCTGGCGGTTGAAGTTCTCCATTCAGACTTGTGACGTTTTATGTTCGCCCTTATCTCCCAATTTACACGTTAAACTGCTTCTCACCGAGAGATTAAAGAAAATCGCAGGGACCTGACGGGTGCCGTTTTTTTTTTAATTAAACCACATTCTTGCGAAATGAGCCTGAACTCAAACCCAGACACGCGTAGAGCAAGTTAACAAAGGACCATTGACGGAAATCGCCACAAAACGTTCAAGTTAGGTGAAAAATGGAGATTCGAGGCGACTAAGAACCTATTTCCAGAAAATACAAAAACACATGAAATGTCAGGCTGGCGTCTCTCTCTCCCCCTGTTGCGTTCCTTTTGAATTACAAACAAATTCAGTTGCTTTGCACAATGCATCCTGCCCTTGCACTGAGCTGAACACGATTCGGACTGAACGGTGTGAAGCCCGCAGCCTGCCAGCTATCAGCATCTGCAGAATCCAACGTGTTGCCTGCCCTAGCTCCTTCCTACTCTCGCGCCGAGCCGTCCCGAGCCCCGGCCTCGGCACGCGACACCGCGAGGCGACACCCACCGGCTCGACACCGGCGCCAGCACCCCGCACCGCAACGCCACTTTCACAATGAAAAATGAAAGGCACGGCCTTGAATTATTTCCCTCAACTTTCCACAGCGGTTTACGTGTCGTTGTGGTTTAAAAAAAAAACGACAACCTTCTCTTTCTCGGCTCGGATCTTCCCGCGAAAGACAACTAGTTAACCCCGAGTGTTACGCATGTCGTCGGTTTGATCTCTTCCTTTTCACTAAAATTACCCCCAATTAGTCACATACACTAAGACGTTGATATCAAAAGGGCACCCCTTGCAAGACGAGGAAACAGTTCACAATTCAGCCCTAGATAACTCAACGTATAATTTTTAGCTATATCGAACATTAAGCTCTCTTACGGATAAAACACACGCAATTACATTTCGTAGACATAAACCGCCACCGAACCAACTGGTTTCAATCATACCCCCAAAAAAATAAACCATCTTTTTTTTTTAAGTGCGGACAACAACAATATCACAGGAATATCTTACCTTTGACTTGAGTTTCATACTCCGCTATGATCTCCTTTTCCTTCCGAAATTTAGCAGGAGACGTCATGTCTGTATTGTTTAGAACACAGTTGCAAATATATCGCTTGTCGGGATTAGAAGGAGCAGGATGACAATGGCACTAAGGGTTATTTGAATAATTTTTTTTTCCCCCAAAACAAATCCACAGGAAAGACTATAGCCAATCCGCCCTCTCGCTCTGCTGTTACTGTTTCCAATGGAAAATCATTCCATCCGCTATTCTGAACGAACCCAGGGCGCAGGGTAACACTTCTGCAACGCGCTGGTTACATTCGTGCTCGTACGGTCCTGGTCGCACAATCACTGGGGCTGTCTCACACACACCCGCACGCAAAAAGAGGAATTTCGTAGTCCTCCCCCTTCGGGGAAAAAAAAAACACAGAGAGATGCCTCTTAAGCGTTTACGGATCCAATAATTCCCCAAGGGCTTTTTTCTTCCTTTTCGGAAGAATTCATATCACGGCTGTCCGGCGTCTCACGAAGTGGGTGTCTTCATCTGGAAAAACAAGAGAGAGGGGCCGATAAGGATTGCTTGATAATGCAACGTGCTAGCTAGGATACAACAGGATGTATTGCGGAAAAAACAACACTGACAGTCCGGATTGGGGGGGGGGGGGTTGGGGATTATGATAATGTGTACAGTGAGAATTGCGATATCCCATTTGTTCACAGTTAATACAACGAAGTTGATCCAGGATGCTGCCGAGAAGGAGAATTAGCACAAGCCGATGAAAACGCCAGCAGTGATCTTCCAGTCGCAGGGCCTCGAGAGAGGCTTAAAATAAATCAATTCTAGCGACACCCTTGACCTACAAATTAAGGGAAATTAAACTCATCTAAGTTTTAAACTATTTTTAAATGGAGTAAATGGTGGAACTCACGTGGCAGCTAAAATTTCAAGAAATTCGGAAGCATGCTCATAATTTGACAATAAGCAAATTACAGTGAGAGAGATTTAACTTCCCTTGGGTTTCAAGTGCCTGCGTGAACGGTGCTTTGCAGACACCTTGTTGATCACCAGAAGGGCTTATATAATTACAAATGTCACGTTCTTTTTAAAAATTGTTGTTTTCAACACACCTCACCTTTCTGGCCCGAAAGAGCTCTTGGAACTAAAAAATGGAAGTTGTGCTACACGGTATTTGTTCCGTTTGCACCCTCCCGCAGCGAAACTAGATCTCCCTCAGCCCCCAAACGCCCGTCCACACTTCAAAGGAATGTTTGCGAGCTTCTCCAACAGGAAACTGGAGGAGAGTCGGCTAAACGAGGACTTTCCAGGCAAATAAAGCGGGAGAGAGAAGGAGATCGACCCCAGAAGACAGCACCGCTGTAACTGTCTGGGCGGGTTTGAGGAAACTCGATTCTGGAAGAACACGATCAAATTCATTTGCCGTATTAGAAAGAGCGGGCACGAGCATTTTCACTGATTCGTGCTCTAGCCGGTAATGTGCTGCAAACACGTTATTCCAGGGCAACTTCACCTCTGCGCAGTAAAGGCATTTGGCGTTCTTTGTACTTATGTATAGTTGGCTAAGAATTATAGAAGCACTGTAAGTGACACTGTAGGTTTCCAATGATCATATTTAAGGTCCTATCAGCATTGTAAGAAATGGCTGGTGGATTTGTGATTAGTAAATTGTGATAATCGTTATCTATCTTTATTACAGCTACTTAAAATGAAGACAATGACGTTAAAAGATTTTTGCTTGCTCTTGCCCGCTACCGCTACGCATGTTAATAGTACAATGCAACCCTATAACCACAAGCTTAATTTTAAAAACGGCCTAGTCCTTATAAAAAATGCGACATTGATCATAAACAGTTTTTATCTGCCTTATTTTTCTTATTGCTCATAAGCAGTATCTGTAACATAACAAAATGAACTCACGTTCATAGCGCTCGAGTCGAGTTATTTCACTTAACAAGAGTCCTATTTTCTATAGAGCATCGGCTCTTCAGAAATAAGCTAACAAACGTATTTCTTTTCGCTAAGTGACTAGTGCTACAAACACCGTAAATCACTTGTCTTGGACGATGGAAGAGAATATAGTTACCTTTCATACAGGATTTTATTGTAATCCGAACACGATAATTCACATCCTCCACTCTGACTTCCCAATTTTAACTTCAGAACATTGCTCTCAGTCTTGGAAAAGGACGGACCCGCCCCTTTCCACAGGGGGTAAATGTAAGCTCCGAGCGATTCTATTGGCCAAGAGCGCTGAGACTGACGTGATATTGGACAAACCAAAAGAAAGGAGCGAGGGGGCGGTGCCTCACGCAGCTACCACACCGCTAAATCAGGATTGAGATAATGCAGTAAAGAGGCGTGGCACAGGCTGTACACGTAAGATAAAACCAGTAACATAAGCCAAATCGTTACAATTTCCTTGCAATAATATTACTTCGTGTGGGTTTTTGGTAAACACTGTTTTTTTCTTTTTAATTTCGCATTGTGCGGTACTTGTAGGTTTGTTCTTCAGCGGACCAATCGAAAAAAAGCGCTGTCCAAAGCATTGGAGAAATTTGATTGGTCTACGTCTTCAGCTCTAAACCAATGATAAGAGGAGATAAAGTTAAATGTCTCTACATTGTCCACTGAGCGCTTTGCATTGGTTCGCCCTGTAAACCAATAATATTGATCCGTGGGTTTGGGGAGCCAATCAGAGGGGCGGATGGGTCAATTTGAACTTGTATCAGGAAGTTTCTAGCTGCCATTGAATTAACAAGTTGTAAACAATGCCGGACCGTCAGTAGAAAATAGGCAAAACGTTTCAATATCAGGAGCAGAGAGCGCTCAAAAACGGGACAGATATTTGACGTTCGGCGAAGACAGCGTGGCCGTCCGTTTTTCTCGGAGCTAGGGGAATTAGAAGTAAAAAAAAGCGATTTCGGTAAACCTCAACGGTAGCTAACGGTTTGCTCTTCAGATCCTCCGCTACCCGAACACGTTCAAATGAAGATAAAAGACAGAAGACTATAGCCGAGGCCGTATGTAGGGCTAAGTTCGTGATTTAACTTAAAAAATTAATGTGCAGTAGCTAGTTACTAAAAAAAACTCTGTTAACCTTTTGAGTTAGAGCCAATCGCGCGGGTAGACAGTCCAGAATTAAGGAATATTGTTTATTAAAAAAAAAAACTCTTTATGCCTCAAAGCAACTTATGAAGTAAGTTAGAACCGATAGTGTTTAGCTAAAATTACCAGTAGCCGAATCACGCATAAGCGTCGGCCAGCATCCGCTATCCGGTTTGAAAGTGTGATTAGTGAAGACCGCACTTTTATTCCTAAATCATGTCTACCTCAACCTTTAAAAACAGATGCGTAACTCTGGTTTGCTGCAAGTTCTGCGATAGCTTGTTGTGCACACGGGGCATGAAGGCTGTGCTTTTGTCCGACACGAAAGTAGAGCTGTTCTCCACTGACATCCCTCCCAACAGGTGAGTGTCTGCGGCGCTGTCGATGCGATGGGCTTTATCACTAGAGCCCCTTCTTAAGCGCCGTTTGCATCGGGATCCTGTTTTTTTACCTTTTTATTATGCAGTAATTACAAAATACAATACAAAATGTATTCCGATTTGTAATACAAATAGGAGTGCATTAAACATATCAATAACATTGCCCGGGGTACATCTATAATGCAATTACACTTACATGAATAAAACATACACATGAAATAAAATAAACAATGTAAATAAAGATAAGGTTCGCACAGCTTTCATGTTCTTACATTTCGATTTAGTCTTTAAATACGCCTTTACATCCATTTTAAACTGTTAACAAACATAGGTCTCTATTTTTTCGGGGGCTATTTTCACAAAAGACACAGTAATCATCTATATTAATTTTAAATCTCTGCACAACAAGGGTGCAGCGGAGATGCTGGTGTGAGTCGAGAGAGAAACTGAGTACAGTTAAGACGACTAGACGCGGAGACTCGTGTCCTGTCTTGAAGTCTTCCGGCGTTGAAGTCACTCGGAAGGCGCATGTTTGCTTAAATCGCCTTCTGTTATTGGAAGAAATGTCCCAGTCCAGACAACTTGCTGTTCCCAGATCTTGCTGTAGTCGGTTAAATTTCGTTTTTTCCTTCTTTTCCCAGTACTGTCGACTTTGTCGCCAGCTGCTATTGTACGGAGAGCTGCAAATGTAGACTAAAGGATATTGCATGTTTGAAGTGGTAGGTACCTGCACAGAACTCCATGACTGGAAGTGTCAAACCACTTTGACAGGTTTGGGGGAGTCGTGGTTAGAGACGTGTTGGAAGGTTGTTGGGTCAAATCCCAGATGGGGGACCAGTGTGCGCTGCCCTTGGGCAAAGTTGGATAACTGTCACTGGGATTGCTTCAGGAAATACATGTGTAAGTGAATTCACTTTGTATAAAAGATCCATCAAATGGATATAATGGATATTCACAACACAGAACGAGGAAAGTCTTCAATAGCAGACCGGGTTTGGTACAAATACAGCATTTAGTTGAAGCCAGTACCCTGGCCGCTTTAAAAACAATGACAGGAGGAGATTCTTGTATCAGTTAACTACTAGATAGGCAGAACGGCTTCCTCTCGTTTCGGACCTTTCTTTTCATGGACATGTGCAGAAAATCAGAAGGTACTGCATATTCGGGTTAAAGTCACAAATGTGCAGCCTGTGCTTCAGAGGGTTTTCTTGAGCCTTGCACTGGATATTTAAAAATAAATTAATGCTGCAATAGGAGGGGAAAATGGCTTAGGGTCACGCATGTTTTCCCAAATAGAGTGTTCAGTGGGTCGAACCTGATATACTTCCCAGTTCTTGTAAAATGAGCCATGAAACGTGTTGCACTGATGTCTAAACAACTTAAAGCCTTATGTTTTCCCCCAAAAAATACCATAACGTTGGAAGGCATTTATTCATCATGGATTGCAAAAAGGAGAAAATGTTAATTTAAGGATGTGACGGCAAGCATGCAAGAACCTTTTGTCTTATTCTTCATAAGCTTTGCTCTTGTCTTGCTGTAGGCCTGAGCCTGATGCTGTTAAATCCGTGATAATCCAATGCAATGTGTCAGTGATGGATTGTGAAGATGCTTTTCAAGTAAATTGTGCTCTTTCGCTCCAGAGCCAGCCTGGGCGGTGCGTGTGCATGTGGGTGGCTTGTAATTGCAGAGGTTGGTGTTTGAATCTGGGCTTACGTGTGTCATAGGTTTTGCCTTGGAGTTAAAAGTAGGCAAAAATAAGTAAACAAAAACTGTAAGATAAGCAAGTGGGAAAACTCTCCTTTGTCTCCCCACCCCCTTGCTGCCCTGCTTCCTTGCTGCTCGGCAGGAGACGGGTGAGGAGACTATGGAGCTTGTGTTGTTGATTCCTGCGGCACCAAATGAAAGTGCTTACTCCCTGTTTCCTTTCTCTGTGTTCCAGCGGCAACATTGTGGGCTATCACGTGGTGGCCCCGTGCAAGCCCTGCCTGCTGTCCTGCAATAACGGTCACTTCTGGATGTTTCACAGCGATTCCGTCTCTGCGGTGAACAGGCTGGACCCATCCGGTGAGCACTCTCTCTTAAAAAGTAGCGCCAAACTCGGCTGCCCCCTCCTTCCTTCATCTTGCTCTTCAGTTTGTCTGTGTGCCTCAGTGGGCAGAGGGGGCCGAGTACCAACAGCAGCACACTCCCATGCCACAAACTGCTTCTTTAACTTTGGTTTTCTCATTAAATTAAAACCAGACTGAGATCCTGGAGCATCTTTCTGCAGAAGACAATCCCAGTGAAAGTGATGTACTGTATACGGTTATGCTTTTGTATTCATAGATTAACTTGTACATGAGTGAAGTATTAAATAGCACCAGGTGGTACCTCTGGTGAATGCAGTACAAGCACATTTATGCATTGCATGTTACTTGGCTTAATCAAGTTAGAGTATGGTTTCACATCGGCCAGCAATGCGAGAGTCTGCTTGTTCAAGCAAAGAAATGGTCTGACGCACAAAAGAAATGGATTGAAACGTGATCGCACAGTGTGTAAAACTATAATAAAATTTCAGTATGAAATGTGATGCACTGTCAACCAGTTGCTGTGAAATGCTCCCCCTGCCACTCTTCCTGTGCAGCCCGGGGCAGCTGGCAAAGGCTGGCAGGTAACGGGCGTGTCGATACTTCAGCATGCAGGGGGAGTGCTGCTTGAGGTTACACCACAGACTTGTTTCCTAGTTTCCATGGACAAGTCCACAGATTGCTGAAGCAAAACATCTCATTCTCTCCCAGACACCAGAAGACTTCAGGACAGGACGCAAGTCTCTGCGTTTGGTCATGTTAACTGTACTCAGTTTCTCTCTCGACACCAGGATCCCTCTGTACCCTCTCATTCTCTCCCAGACAGGCCATCCTTCCATCCCGCTGATGATGACCAGGCAGTCGCCATTATTCAAGCAGGACACCGTCATTTCTTTCACCGGTTTTACGTTAAATCAAATCGCATATTTTGGAGTGACTGTAAAGAGTTGTTTCAACACGTTTTTGGCTATTTTAAATTGAAAAGCACTGAGCACATGGTGTTACTTTGAAATCTCACCACGTGGTTTTGTGTTTTCTTTTTAATAACGTAGTCAACACTTCTCCTTGCTATTTCGATAAAACATACTGTTCTCATTGTGCATCAGTGTATATTATGGTGGTTTACATTTAATCCATGACCTTTGAGTAAAACTGGAGTTGCTGCTAATGATTCTGCCTTGTACATTTACTCATTTTCATTATGGCTAGAACACATATCAAATACTCCCAAATTCATGAGTATTGTTGGGTTAACGGCTGTAAACTATTAGATTTAGGTCACAGGCTCTTGTGCATTTTCCCTAGCCTGTGGGGCTAGCATTGGGTTCCATGGACTATGTGGGGTCGGGGGCACTGTTCTGGCCCATCAGGCACAAGATCAACAAGGGGAACTGATCCAGCTTTGTAAGCTCAGCTGTCTGCACAATTTGTACAAACTCAGCCGTGCTTTTTTCAGGCTTGAACCTCCTGCTCTGGGGTGACTTACCGGAGACGGAGAACAGCGAGGATGAGGGGACGGGCGGCCTGTCCGAAGAGGAGTACATCAGATAAGAGACCTGGGCGCCGCGGCGAAGGCCCGTGATCTCAGACTGGCGAGCCAGGCGGCGCCGCGAAGACGCATGGCGTTCACACGCAACTGCAAAGCGCACTTTCTCAGGTCCTTTCTGTCGGCAGCATTTCGTGCTCGCTTCAGATACTGTAATCATGGTTATTCGTCTACAGGTTTCTCTTTAGTTTGAATGTAGATTTATAGAGAAGGTCACAAACTCCTGTGTTCAAGAATGACAGTCCTGGATTTTTTTCTGGGTTAGTGAAATGATTAGCGGTTCATGCTCCACTTTCAGGTTTAATTAGACCAGTTTCACTTTCTATCCCTGGGCCTCAGGCTGCCAATGAAAAAATATCATCTCAGCTTTTCTGTGGCCCTTGAAGACCACGAGTGATGTTCTCTGACCTCTTGTATATGAGATATATACATTTTTCTTCTGTAAACAAAACTTTTTTTGAATTGCTCAGGCTTGCAAATATTCAGTGCTGTTATGCGTTATCACAATTTTTAATAATGTGGATTTTACGGTACGGTGTGATCTGTTTATGAAATCAAAAGAGTGGACAACCACCAATCAGCTTCCAGCTGTTTGGGGGATTTTTGCAGTCATTTAGTCTTGGGAACCGTAAATAGTTTTTTTTCAGGTTTGATTTTGAACTGTGAAACCTTCTGCGCGGAGCTTGCATGTTCTCCCTCTGTCCATGTGGGTTTTCTCCATTTGCTCTGTTTTCTTCCCACCTCCCGAAGACACGCTACCATAGTTAACCATAGGTTATCTGGTGTCTCTAAATGGTCCCTGTGTGCTTGTGTGTGTCCTGCGATGGACTGGCATCCTGTCCAGCACGGAAAAATCTGATTTAGCGAATAATGTTACCGCACTTTAGGAGGGTTTTGTGTCTTATATTTATTATAGAACAAAATGCAGCAGAAGCAGTAGAATGTTTTAATGTTAAAAACTGAATATATCATAGATGATGGGGAAAAGCTGTGTGCTTGTTTACTAGACAGAAAGTACTTGTTAGATGTCTAAGAAATGCTAATTAATGGCACTTGCACATTGAGTCATTTTCCCCTTTTAGTTTTTTTTCTCAGTACTGAAAATTTTCAAAATTTCCTTGCATATAAATGGCTATAGGGAACAATTAATTATTATTGAACACAAGGTGTGAAGAACTGACTTGACTTAAGTTTTTAGTTTTTAAAACAGCCGAGTATTGAAATGTCAAGTTCAATATTGAATTCTCATGCGAGGATTTGAATTACATTAGATTAAAAATTAAGCAAATGGCTTTTGCTTTTGATTATTTGAGTTTTTATACAATTTTAATACATTTATCAATTTTGATGTATCAATGACCTGATGTGTTAGAAAAATAACAGTTGTATTTTGCTGTGTGCGCATGGGTGGTTTCAGGTTTTATACTACTTTTTATTTATTGAAACTTTCAGTAAAATCCCAGGTTGTACCTTGTTTTTGTTTGTAAGGGATTTATCAATTTGCCTAAAACTAGCTTTTAAAAAATACTGCTGTTTGATTGTGCTGTGTATATACATATTTGTATGTGGGAGCCACAATTGTTTAGTTTTTCTGCTCGTATTAAAAGATTGCAGCAGATCCTTGCTGATTGTCTCTAGATGTTTATTCAAGCCCCAAATGACTTAAGCAAAAAATCCAAAAACTCTATAGATTACTATAACACATTTTTCTAAACTGTAACATCTGGCTTTTAGTATGTTGAATCATTCACAAATTGCATCAGGATGCAGCTTTTAATCAGAAATGGTAATTATATTTGTTCTTCACTTATGCAAAAGTGTATTGGGAAAGAAATGTGTTGTACTGCTGTGTGAAATGGAACAATCTGCACTCACTAGCCTCTAGCAACTGAGAAATATCAGCCTGCTTCCTCTGCTGTCATGATTAGATTACACATTGCATATATGGGCTGAAATGAAACCTTTGGTGGGGAAAAAAGCCTGATCCTGGATGGAAATGAAATAAGATGGTATTGAAAATGTAAGGATTGATATGGGAGGGGAGTGGGAGCGGCACAACAGGGGAATATTGGATCACAGTACTGAATTCAGAGGAAAAAAAACAGCTATTAAATTGCATGGTAATTTGTCATTGTACAGCCACTAAGTTTTTAGGGTCTGTTGTCTGGGACCTTCGCTATTAGAAAATTAAAGTGCCTGTGGTGCGTACCACAGAGGAGTAAAAACAAGCGTCTGCTCAGCAAAGCCTATTCGCCTGTTCAGGTCACTGTCTTTTAACCAGCAGTAGACACTCTATACACGAGTTGCTTGTTAGGGATGCAGGATTGATTTATTTTCCATTTGCAAAAAGTTATTTTTTTTATAAAAGCATTGTTCTGCTAGTGTTATCATTACAATAGTTATCCCTCTTGGAAGGCTATTCACACCGTTACCAAACAGTTTCTTGTGTATGGATTGTATGCTGATAAGACTGTCCCACTGGTTTGTTTTTGATGATGTCACTAGAGCTGGGAGAGCCGTCTGAGTCACAAAACACATTGGGGTGGGGGGGTTATTTAATCGTTAATTGTTAATCTGTTAAAGGTCTGTTCTGCCAGTAGGCGGCACAGTAGCAGCACATTTAGCTGCAGCCTCACAGCTGCGGGGGCCTGGGTTCAATTCTGTCCTTGGGTGCAAAGGTGTCTGTCTGTGTGGAGTTTGGATGGCATTCCCTGGCCTTTTCCCACACCCCCACCGAGTGAGAATGGGGTAGGTTAGATTGGTTTGAAAGAGTGGACCCTCACCAGCCTAAGCAGCTCTATGATAACTGAATAGCAAGTCCCCCAGAAACACAGGACATGGCGAAAGCACCCTAACAGTGGTGCAGCGTTTAGCATTGCTGACTCACAATGCTGGGGCCCTGGGTTCAACTGGGGACCTGTGCTCTCTGTGTGGAGTCTGTATATTCTCCTCATGTGTGTGTGGGGGTTTCCTGGTGGTGCTCTGGTTTCCTTCCACAGTCCAGGAAGTCCAGAAGTGGCCTTGTATGAATGTTGCATGTTTGTGTCTGTGTGTGACCTGCAAGGGACTGGCATCCTGTCCAAGATGTACCCTGCCTTGTGCCCAGTTATTGCTGGGATCGGCCCTGGCTCCCCTGCAGCCCTGTGTTGGAAGAAGTGGTTAGAAAACGGATGGATTGATGGAAATGCCCTGTAAATGTCACTAACCTGTAGGGAAGAAAGTACAACCTTGAGTACAAAGGAAAACTATAATATTCCTTAATCATAATGATACTGTATGTTAAGATATATTATCTGATTTTCCTTACAATAATGATAAAACTCAGGTGAAACCAAATAACTGATGCTTTTAGATCAGTGCTCTAATGAGCTCTTCCCTGACCTACATAACCATTGACTTTCTTGTTTAAATATAACCTTTTACAGATGAATTCCTTCTACAATAAAAACGATAAAGGCAATCTTCACAGTTTATTCAAAGATAAACTTATGTCTTATGTCGACGTTTCTTATCTCAACATATTTAGGAAAAGCCATACTTTTGTTTCTTGAAATACCTTTCTTTCAAATGAAAATTAAAACCTACCGCTATGTCTCAATGTTGAAAGTATAACAGTGTGATGGGTGTGAGACAAACCACTTGTCATCTTGATGTATTTTATAATTACTTAAACAAAACAAGCATGTAATGCTGGAGTGGTTAAGTATATCAGAGATAACATGATAGTCTTCTCTTTCCTGCCATAAACAACAGTGAAACTCCTGTTCTGAAAACACGGTATTGTCAGTCATCCAATAAAAATCACATTAATGCTACAAATATGCGGATGTGGATACATTACTGCTTTACACCTAAAGCCAGGAACTTTGTCCTGATTCATTTCCTTATAAATTACAGCAGCGAACTCAAAGGCACTGTTTACTCCCCACAAAGGCAACACATTTATATTAATCTTTTAGATACCTAAGTAGATATTGACCCAATAATTATTCTCTGAAAATGAAAATGAAAACCCTATAAATTGGACAGATGAGGCGGAGAAGGATATAGGATGTTTAGTTTTTTTTTAATTCTTTCTTGCTTTGCTGTGGAAATGTAGTCCAGAAACAAGTTACAGAAACCATCATGGTATCTGAGGCATCAACATCTTCCTGTTCTGTTTGCTTGTGCAGGTTATAGCATGAGCTGATTCTACAAGGAGTCCCTGTCTTTGGCTCACTGTGGAGTGCTATAAGCCAGGGGTTTGCGTCTTTCTTTTTTTGGGGGGGGGGGGGGGGCTTGTACTTCCATAACGACTTTCCTTGTCTGATTGGGCCTGAGGTTGTGTGGGGGAAGTAATATAGCACCCTGCATCCCTCTGAGCCTCTTTGAGTCACCATCAGTTCCTTCTTCAGACGAGGTCTTCAGAATGAGCGGTTAGCTGGACGGGGGGCATGATGCTGGAAAGTGTGCATGAAGGTACCGGAGGAGTCGCCACATCAAGTACTGGAGGACCGCGGGGTCTTCCAGCTGTAGTTCCCACTTGAGCTCTCAAGTACATTATTAAACCGACGGGGCCTGATCTTCTGCCGCTGTTTGAAGGCTCCCATAAATCATGGGCTAGGGAAAACAGCAGCTCTTCTCCGCTGGAGAAGACGGGGTCTCAGCATTCTGCGTCTTTTCTGCTGCTGTCACAATATTACGAGAAATGAAAGGTAACTCGTGTTGAAAGTGATTATTTCTTGAAGCATTTTTCAAAACAGCTCGCAAAGAACCATAAGGAGGCATTAGTCATAATCCTCCATTTGCATAAATATTCCCAGTAAAACTGCATACCCTTCAGGCAGCTTTTTATTAGCAGCACAGAGCCAGCCTGTCCCCACTTATAACATTTATGGGAAAAATCACGATGATTTAATGATACATCCTCCATCTAAAAAGGACCAGCATCGGAGGCTCACTGAGCCTGTCGACGTTACAATTGTTTTTTATTTCCTCCCAGAACAAGTAAGCTACAAATTATTCACTTGAGCAGTGAGATTGATGGGTTCCCATTAACACTGTGTTAATGTAGTCATTAGTTGAGTGCAGTGTGCTCAACAAAGGAAGCTCTCCTAGGGTTTTGTAAGAGAAAACTAATCACTGTCAGTTGAAAGGTATTGGTGCATCGGCTACCTATACATTATAATTGGCAATTCCTAAATAAGTACACTGGAGTACATTTGTATTGCGCTTTGATACTGTTGGCTTATTTGTCAAGGAGTAACGGCTGTATAATTAACCTACATTTCTTCACAAGACCAAATCGTGATCAGATTTGTCACCGGGGATGCTGGACTGCTTCAGTTGGGCAATTCTACGAAGAAAGAACTAGTCAATCATATCGACATACAGTAGTTATTACTGTGTCATTATTGATGACTATCATAGCTGCGTTCACAGTGGGAGGAGTGACTTGACACCGGCTCTCCCACCTGCAGTGTTACAGCTCACAGCCGATCCCCTTCACCGTGAGCGTCTTTCAGAGGCAGAGTCACAGGTCATCTCTTTTATAATACATTTACTGGAGAAAGATAAGATAACCTTCTCATAATGCACAAAGGGCTTCTGTGTGTTATATAACGCATGTAACGAAGCCTGACTACATTTCTGTATAAGAAAAAAAGAACACACTGTTATCTCATTGTAGAGCTTGTTGTTTGCCATGGCTTTCATTGTGCTGCGTTTGCTGTTGCAGCAAAATCACCTTTCCAGCCATCAGAGAGGCTGCAGCACAAAATCCCTCAATAGCGTGTTGTTTTTCACTGGTTTTTCAGTGGAGACTCACTTTTATCCTTTAACAATAGTGTGGTGGAGAAAACTCAAAAGGTCTGAGCCCCCACCTCTGCAGTCACAAAAGTTAGCTTCTGAAGAAAAACACCTGCTTCGTAACAGTTAAAAACAATAAATAAGACTGAGGACACAGCAGCAGTCACAGCGTCTCAGAGATTATGGGGTCAGTCATTCTGTTATTATCCCTCCATCCTTGGAGTCATATGCCATGTCTGCTGTGCTTACAGGTCTTACCAGGACTTAGTCATGAGCAGCGAGGCACAGGGCACAGTGGCAGGCCCAGTACAGTATGAAATTTCCAGCTGCTAAAACCCACCATTCCTGCTCAGTGCTCCTAGGAAACCATAATGAAATGCTGCTGGAAATAATAGGGGTGGGATAAGCCCGCAGATTGGATTAGACAATAATGTACTGGAGACAGCTATTGCAGCGCCACGCCAGGCATCTGCTTAAATACCAATGTGATGACATGCAGGGAATTCTTGGCTGCACAGTGGAGCTGTTTTAAAAGCGCTTACCCAGCCCAGAGTGACAGGTCATGCCTGCAGCTGCACATTGCACTGCTGAAATGACACCCCCTCATCCCTCTCATTTATAGAGGCCAAAAACAGGCAGCGTAAAAAAACACCCTGAAAGGATCATTCTCTTTCTATCAGTAGAATGTGGGCTATGTGGGCTCACTCTCGATTGAACAGACTTTTTAAATTATTATTCCTGCTTTGCTCTTCTGTTCAATGCAACTGACCAAAACAAAAGACAAAGCAAAGTGCAGCAAAGCATGGTGACATCATGGGGAGACTGAGAGAGGCGGGGCAAAGTGCCTGAGCTGTGGTAAATGTAAATGTCTCGTGTGAGAAAGACCTGAGGCGGTGCAGTGAAGATCTGCAGTGTGACTGGGTCAGCGGTGGGCTCGCCCATACCACTGGAAGAACAAGCTGCAACTGCTAACTCAAACACGGCCATTGTGCAGCTGGATATAAAGATTACAAGGCATGTCTGCCTTGCGTTATGTCATCTCTCCGGTCTTCTCTGGTGTCAGCAGCAGTTCATGCTTAAACACAGGCTTTGCCTAGGCAAATCTTATAGCACTGTTCACAGAATACACGAACAATCTGTTTAGAAATCTGAGAGAGAGATTGTTTAGTACTTGGATAATACAATTCATTTACTGTATTTAATGTACAAGACAGCATCACATGATGGGGTCCTGCTGAAACGTTACGTTGTGGCAACAGGAACAGAGGATATTCAACAGCGCTCTGGACATTCTTTGGGGATTCCAGTCATTTCTGCTGTTGAACTTTACTCTGAGTTCAACTCTCAGGCCAAGGCCAAGGCCTTTATATCGACTGGAAAGAATTAAAAAGACGTGCTCAGAATCAGAAAAGAGCTGAAGCTTCTGCCAGTGTTTTGTAAGAGAGAAGATGTTTTGTCAAACCAGCGCAGAGCAATCTTAAGTGAAGAAAACAGATCAGCTGACCCGTTTCAGATGGAGATTGCGGCGGAAAGATTCTACATGAAACCCTTGTAGCCCTGTGGGGAAAAAATGAACCTGCTGCAGACATAGTGCAGTGCTAGTAGGGCTGCAGAGGTGGTGGGTCTGCAGGGTAGGTATGGATGAGAAAGCTCTGGGAAAGCTCTCTGCTCTGATACGTGGTTAATAAACAGTCGAGGCTTGTAAGGCAGGGTGAAATTGCGGTAAAGCATCATGCAGACTGTGGTCAATGTCTGGTGTAAATAAACGTAGCACTACCATGGGAAAGCTGTGTAGACTGCCCTGCCAAAGTACCGCAGTATACTTGAACATGGGGAGAACGGGGTGGGAGAGAGGCCGGACCATGAGAAGCCTCCCGTGTGGCTGGGAGCTGGAAGGAGTGAAGTCAGCCTTCTGCCAGAGGCCTTTGTCACAGGCGATCTCACCCATTGTCGATTCATCCCAGCACTGAAGTGGCGCTGGAGGCCCAGTTATCAGAAGAGGGCAGAAGAAAAAAGCCTCCAGTTCTGGTGTCCCATGAGTTATGTTGATTCCTTGTGCTAGAACCTTTTTATTTCTAGATTTCACAGTGATACGTAGATATGGGAATATTGATGTCTATGTTGGGAATACTTATGTTAATCTGCATCCAATAGACATTTACTTTGGCAGTTTGACTTGGTCTGTGTGGTGCCCTACCATGTTTTTGCTATTGTTGCATTGTGCCTTAGCCCACTTTTTTTCTGCTTTAACAGTGGTGTAGCACAGTAAACATTTCTAAGGGGACAGGTAATAAAAAAAAATGCTTCTTTACACAAAGAGTTGTGGGTGTCAGGGACAAGCTTCCTAGGCAGGTAGTTGAGACCTCAGCTTTGGACTCCATTCAAGAAGCAGCTGCACAGCATTTAAAACTCACTTGAGTATTAGACAACCAAATAATCACGAAGGGTAGAATTTTCCTTATTTTCACATTTTTATGTTCTTATACTATAATTGAAATGTGAAACAAATGTGGTAACTGCAGACCAAGCAACAGGACAAGAGAACAGTCCATCTCGGTAGCATAGGGGCTGTTTAATTTACATTAACCAGCTGGACGTCTATTTTAGAAAAGTCAGGGGAAAACTGCATCAGGAATTGGGTGGATTTTCATGTAAGATGCCTGCTACCCTGACATTTTGCCGCATCCTTCAAAGCACTTCTTAATTTCTTCCTCAGAGTCTGCCAAGCGGGTTTAAAGCTAATAGCTTGAGTCAGACGCATCACAAATCCGTTTGGGCGATAAGAAGGCCTGTTGTTGTCCGCGGTACTATTTTTATGCACCACTGCTGCAGTGGAACCTATAATGGAATTATTTTCTCACAATCCGCAATATTGAGCAGTGTTTGCAAAACCTGCCAGGGAAAATTCTCCCAGGCAAGCTCAAAATGTTTAGGTTACAGTCTCCGCTTAATCACAGCTTTTCCACACGGAAAAGCAAACCAAACTCAAACCTGTAAGTCAGTACAGGTTCCAAGGTGTCCATTTTTGTACTCTAACCCATCAAGTGTCGTCACCAGGCTTCTGTGAGCTTGCATTTGCCAACACTAACAAAGGGACCATTTTTTAAAATATTTTTTTACTAAACGCAGTACAATCTGTAGAGGTTGAAAGACATACATATCTATTTGTTCGTGTTCGTGTTTATCATCTCTAGGTACGACCAAACTGACAGTCGCAACGTTTAGTTAGAAGGATTTTTAATCTCAAGGGAATGAAAAGCCGTCTGGCTCCATCTAGCGGAAAGAGTAGGAATTTGTTCCATGAGGTTGTGTAAAAAGAGTCCATTCAATTCAAGATGCGTTATTGGCATGAGTAAAATCAGTATTCCAAAAAGCAAACTAAATAAAATTAACATAACAAAATCTACAGACATTTACAATGAAGACACATCATAAAATATTTACATTTAAACATATGGAGCATTATTGGGGTTCACTGTTCCTCAGGCTGTGACAGGAGATCACACACTGGGCTGCCAGTTCAGCTGAGTTCCCTCCTCTCTTTACCAGTAGGATTGGGAGTTGTTGTGATTCTGGCAGGTGTGGGAATTCTGGGATTATATTTGTAAATTTAGGAAAGAATGTTTCTCTAATCCCAGAATATTTGTCACAGTGCAGTAGGAAGTGCACCTTCGCCCAGTTTCTATGGCCAGGGTGTGTCACTGAGCCTGTACTTCGTCAAGGTCTGTTTCTGTTTGCTGTTACTTATGTTGGACAGAAATTCGGCTAGTGCGTCTATTTAGGGTTCTGTAGCATTCCAGTTTATGTTGTGTTTGTGTGTGTGTGTCCCAGTGCGTGAGATATTGCTGCTGTCTGATCTGGGCTGTGATGTGGTTGATTCTGATATGTGGTGCTCTAGCAGTGCTGTCCTGAGGCTGGCTGGTGTCGGTGTGGCTCGGGCCAGTGAGCCTCAGGACCAGCTGGCTCAGGGCGCTCTTTGTTGGGCTCAGCTCTCTCTTCTTTGAGCTCGGAGACCTCTGGGTTTCACATGGGTAGACAGATGTGTGGTGATCTGAGAGGATGCAGAGACTGTACAGCAGGTTCAAGCAGTACAATGACATAATATGGAGAGGGAAAAGGTAATACTGTAGGTAGTAATCACAGAATGTTTTAATGACTCACATTTATAAGATGAAAGGTGATGATTTTTTCCAAGAAGCTTTTCCTAGACAAAAATGACCAAAGTTCTGCCTGCTTTGTGTGCTGGTAGGATGGGCTCTGATTTTCAGTGCCGCTCACCAGAGATAATGGGCTGCCTGATGATGGATGGCTGGAATCTGTCTATATTCATCCAAGGATGCCCACAGACACGAGAGATATGAGATATATCTAACTGTAGTTTACATATAGGAATACAAAAGTTTTAAAAAACTCAGCTACAGTATTTCACAGAGCAGAAACAGAATATAAAATATAAAATTCTATGCAAATAAGTATGTGCCTTGTTTGATGCCTTAACTCATTACGTACTGATCCGAATCTATACGTTGGTTTAAAAACAAACAATTACTCCTGGCAAAAAAAAAAGTGAAAACAATTATGGATTACAAAAAAATCTACTGTATTACTAGTTTGGAAGACACTTTAATCAAAACCAGCTCGCATTTAAATGGTGAAGTAGTTTACTTGAACAATTTGAGAAGAGCTTATCAGGACAGTACAGGTGAAGCAGTTAGAAAATGGATGGATGGAATTCAGGTGAAATACCTCTGCTCAATCTCATTGCCTTAGGATAGGATAGGATTCAAACCCACAAGCTTCAAGTGACAAGTCCAGAACCCTACTGCCTGGCTCCACACTGCTGCCCTGCTGTTCCAGGGTCGTGGATTGTAAAAACACTCATGATTGTGTGTCTTGGATATTTACATACACATACTTACAGTATATACACATACCTACTCCATCTTTCTGTCATGTTCAGGTATGATCAGTATTTGGCTTCATGGAAAACAAATGTTCATTTCAAGCAGGTGTCAAAAGAGAGTTTATGACACTAGATGCTGCCATCAAGCAAGCAGGAGACCTTCTCTCCAAGAGGGAACTAAAACAAAAGAAGACTAAAAAAACCTCCTGGTTCAGAAATATGCTCACTGTCCTACTGTAGAGGAAAGATGAACACTGAGGCACTCTGGTGGTGATTTCACAGCAGTGCTCTTAATTAACACTGGCCATAGACAATGCCATCTCTAAGAAAACCTTTTTTGTATCACATTATATATTGTTACAACTATGGAACAAACTAAGTACAGTGTAGGAAAAGACAGCACTATAAACTAAAAGCATGACTAGGCGTGTAAACCATGACATGGGATGTGTGTGGTAGAGGTACAGGTGTGGTACAACTAAAAGAAAATCAGGAAAGGTTCGTCCTTGAGCTTTTTTAACTAACTCTCATTCTGGCTTTCTCTCTTTAAGAACTGGAGCACTGACATCCCGTCCTCAAAGTGTAAATTTAATTTCAATGGCTGTGGAAAGAAAGTTTTTAATTTGTGAAACTCTTTTGTTCTACTTTCAGTTCTCTAATCACGTAGAGCAGACACAAGATTCCAGAGTGCGCAGAAATAAATTTTGGATTAGAGATTTAATATGAATTATGATATATGTATGTATGTAATCTGTAATCTTTATATCCAGCTGCACAATGGCCGTGTTTGAGTTAGCAGTTGCAGCTTGTTCTTCCAGTGGTATGGGCGAGCCCACCGCTGACCCAGTCACACTGCAGATCTTCACTGCACCGCCTCAGGTCTTTCTCACACGAGACATTTACATTTACCACAGCTCAGGCACTTTGCCCCGCCTCTCTCAGTCTCCCCATGATGTCACCATGCTTTGCTGTACTTTGCTTTGTCTTTTGTTTTGGTCAGTTGCATTGAACAGGAACAAGCATACTTACCCCAACCGGTCAGGGTATATTTGCAACATATAAATATAAATACATTAATTTACTTTATCTGTAGCATTTATTTTGTTCACTCCTCTCTGTCACTCCAGCACACTCTCCTCTGTCACTCTGGCTCACTCTCCTCTCTGACACTCCAGCTCACTCTCCCCTCTGACACTCCAGCACACTCCTCTCTGTCACCCCAGCTCACTCTCCTCTCTGACACTCCAGCACACTCCTTTCTGACACTCCAGCTCACTCCTCTCTGTCACTCCAGCTCACTCACCCTCTGACACTCCAGCACACTCTCCTCTGTCACTCCAATTTACTCTCCTCTCTGACACTCCAGCTCACTCTCCTCTCTGACACTCCAGCACACTCTCCTCTTTGACACTCCAGCTTACTTCTATCTCTGACACTACAGCTCACTCCCCTCTGACACTCCAGCTCACTCCTCTCTCTGACACTCCGGCTCACTCTCCCCTCTGACACTCCAGCACACTCTCCTCTCTGACACTCCAGCTCACTCTCCTCTCTGACACTCCAGCTCACTCCTCTCTGACACTCTAGCTCACTCTCCTCTCTGACACTCCAGCACACTCCTGTCACTCCAGCTCACTCTCCTCTCTGACACTCCAGCTCACTCTCCTCTCTGACACTCCAGCACATTCTCCTCTTTGACACTCCAGCTTACTCCTATCTCTGACACAGACACTCCAGCTCACTCCTCTCTCTGACACTGACACTCCAGCTCACTCTCCCCTCTGACACTCCAGCACACTCCTCTCTGTCACTCCAGCACACTCTCCTCTGTCACTCCGGCTCACTCTCCTCTCTGACACTCCAGCTCACTCTCCTCTCTGACACTCCAGCACACTCCTCTCTGTCACTCCAGCTCACTCTCCTCTCTGACACTCCAGCTCACTCTCCTCTCTGACACTCCAACAAACACAGTCCACTATGGCTATTGTGCTATAAAACACTTATAATTAAAATCAATTAACTAAAATCTGCAGGTACTAGATTTTATGTTGAATACATTTCTAAATTGAATATTTGCTGACTACATCTTTCTTAAATTTGGAAAGGACATGCAAAAGTACTTATTTTAAAACACAACATTGTAATTCAAACTTGCCCTCTATATTAATACCGTGACTTTGCTTAAAGCAAGCTAGTCATGTTTCACTTAGAACCACTACTCTGTGTTTCTGCTTGAGTGACTGGAATCCAAGTGATGACAAGCTGCAGATTGGTGCAGAATCACTCGCAACCAGATTGTTCTGCGGTTGACTGCAATGCAAACTGTACAAGAACCATAGAAGCTCTGTCAGGATTTTATAATGTACAGATTGCAGGACTTCTAAAATTGCTGTAAGTTGCTGACAAGTGTGATTAAGCACTAAAGCTACAAAATTGTCAGCTGAAATCCTTTCCTCTCAATTACAAAAAGCTCAGTGTTGAAATCTGCATTTAATATACAGTACTCAGTCTCAGCAGCAACTGAATATTCTGTTTCCTGAACACACTTGCTCATGCAAATTACTAAAGAAATAGTTTACCTGCATTTCAGAGCCATAAAACACTTCAAATTTGTCACATATGCCATTTTTCACAACATACAAATCCTTCATGGTTATAATATGTAGAATTTAGGATCCCTCACACCGACAGATTTTTCCATTTGCTGGCAACTTGTCCTACTTTTCCCTACTTTTTTGACACGAGTGACTGGCACTGCCTGTGGTCTCTAATAAGCAGGGCTTCTGTGGATGAGAATCAAGTTTCTGACTGACTACAGGTGAAAATATATACAGTGCAATTTCTGTTTACCTGATAGGTGTCAGAGATTCGTCTCCCCCTGTTTACTGGCCCAGTTTGGCTCCAGACTCTCCGGATGTTACCTTCACCATCTCTGCTCCCCCTGCCAGCCTCAGCAGGTGCTGCAGCCCCTGTATCTGTGCAGTACTAAGCGACCACCTGGCTCAGCAGCAGAGGAGCGACAGCGCTTGCTGCTGGGGCACACAGCGTCAGCTCAGCCATGCACAGAGGTCATGGCCTCGAAGAAAACAGTGATGTCCTGGTTATATGGAAACAAAAGTGGAACTCGGTCTCCAGGGACAGTCAAGGGGCAACCAGGCAGGAACTGCCAGCAGCACACAGGCATACCTTTTAATGAATAACTACTGATAGCAAGAGAGTAGTTTCGTAGGAATTGTGTTTTTCCATGTAAATCTACATGCTGTGCAGTCCATTGTCAAAGGCTCCGCTACCAGGCACTTCTGGCTCCACTAGAATGCTCTTTAAGGTGCTTTATTAGAAGAAGCATTGGGCAGAATGCATGTTTTTCTATATTATATATACAGTACAGTATATTGCATAGTATTCTCTCTAGCACTGCCGCAACTTGAACAATAGGTTGATGCTGCCCTCTAGTGGAACAAGTGCTCTACAGCAGGGCTGCTTACTGTATATTCGAGATCAATCTGCAAGTCTGCCAGCCTTTGACAGCATCACAGTAACCCAGACAAGCTGTGCATTAAAAAAAAAACAACAACTATATTTTTAGGCTGCATTCAGATCAAAACAAACTTCTTTGATTAGTTGTATGCACTTTGTTAAATCTTAATGATAGGGCGACACAACATGGTAACAGTAGTCAGAAAGAGTGAGTAAACAGCTTGTAATAGATTGACAA
Organism: Atractosteus spatula; assembly: GCF_055471065.1. NCBI lineage: Eukaryota > Metazoa > Chordata > Actinopteri > Semionotiformes > Lepisosteidae > Atractosteus > Atractosteus spatula. The sequence goes on along the minus strand of NC_142712.1, from coordinate 41,946,380 downwards.
AAACAGACTGTGAAGCCTGGAGTTGAGGCTAAGAGCCTGCTCCTCACTCCAACTCATTAAAGTACTGACACAGAGAACAAGAGTAGAGACCTGAACAAGGAGAAATGGTACAAATGATACTTTCTCACTGTCCGGCTCCTTTGGCAGCCTCCTTCCTTGCAATGAACACGAATGATCACTAAGATCCTAAAGGCCCATGAGAGAATGGGGGGGCAGCTCCATACTGCCATTTGGCTTGTAGCAGATTCAGGCAAGCCAATCATGCCATTTCACTGAAGGATCACGGGCAGCCCGCTCTTGCTCTGACCTGAGGTTCTAACCAACCTGCCGAACACGAATTCTGATCTCAGTCCTTGATGGTGGAGTCCCATTGCATCTACATGGTACACTGCTGGCACACCCAGGAGCTCCCACAGAGTGCAGCTAGATAGGAATTTAAATAAATGACTCTGGCAGGGCTTCTCCTGGTGCTTGTGCCTGGCACAAGTCCTTTGAAAAGAGCCTACAGCTTAATCCAGCTTTCACACATTTACAGGATTTGCCATTAAAGAGTACAAGTTTAGGGTGGCATGGTGGTACAGCGGTTAGCCCTGGTGCCTTGCAGTGCTGGGGCCCCAGGTTTGATTCCAGAGCTGCTCCCTGTGGAGTTTGTATGTTTTGCCTGTGTCCGTGTGGGTTTCCTCTGGGAAAACTGACCCTGGTCTGTGTGTCCTGTGATGGACTGGCGTCCTGTCCGGGTTGTATCCTGAGTGTTGCTTGCTGGGATAGGCTCCATCTCTCCTACAACCCTGTGTTGGATGAAGCAGTTAATAAAATGGAAGGATGGGTTAGACTTTTATGGGTTTAATATGGGTCCATACAAAAATGTTCTCCCCGGACTTGAAAGGACTGCTGTTTTGGCAACAATATTAACAGAAAATAATCCAGATGTGGAATAAACCAAAACTTGTGCCCTGATACTGAAAATATCATGGTTGTCCTACCATCTCGTAACATTCTGCCTAAACACTAGCCTGACCTGCAAGCCATAAACCCGTTTTATAACCAAAATCGCAAAAAACAAACTCAAAATTTTACTCTTACCCAGACCCAACCCAAGCAACTGGCTTTCGGTAAAGCTTAGTCTAATTCTAAGGTGCGTCCTGCTTGCACACATCGACTAAAAAGACCCTTCCTCTTAACTAGGGTCATGGACTTCAATATTCTTTACTTTTCAGTGCGACACCCTAACACTCAGACTCTGGGCAAATGGAACTGAGCCTGTTTTATTCCATTTTTGGTTACCAGCTCACTGACACGAATCCCACTTGTTCAGGCACGCACGGGAACTTCGCATCAGGCAAAGCCACTGAAAGGATGTGTATTCCCACACTGTGGCATGTTTCCATGCAGCTTGTCATTATACCACTCTCAACAACCCCCTAACAGGATTATTGCTGCAACAAAAACTCCCCAATGCTTTTCTTAAGCTACTACAGACATTATATCAATTGAGCCACCCTGCATTTAACAAAAGACTTGAATGCTCAATCAGAAGGGATTAGTTCGTCATATAAACAAGCAATATAGATTTGATGTTTTATGTGTGACATGAAAAAATAACGGCAGAAGCTCTTATCTTTTGTACAAGGCACTGTGCAACCAAAGCCTAATTCCACACTGCGTACAGCATTACCTTAAGCTGTTTGTCAGACTGAATGTTCGAGATATAGATACTGTGGTTTTGCGTGGAGAAAAAAATTAAACAACAGAACAAAAGCAGGATTCTCCCAGGACTATGGTCATGAAAGAGGTATGCCATGATCTCATCGTGGTGAAGTCTGAAAGAACAGGCGCAGCACGTCTGATTCAAGGAGCAGACCTGTCACGCCACTCCCAGCCACTCTTCCAGGAGGAGGAAGAGTTGCAGACAGACTTAGTGACTACGGGCATGGCCTGTGACATCAACAAACCTCAGCTCCTTTGTGCCACAGTCTATAAACTAGCATTAGCTTAACCTTGTAAATCAGGTGTGCATCCAAAACACACAAATGTGCACACTGGTATCGGAAAACGCTGCAATGAAGAACAGAAATGCAGCAGATTGCTATTAATTAATTAACTAATTAATTACTTAGTACAGTAGTTCACATATATCAGGGGACCTTACTTATCCACCACTACAGTGCAGTTCATAGGTGGGTGACACGTGGCTGAGAAATTACTTTTTTCTATTAAATTTTCTTTTTCTATGTTTCTATTACCTATTAAATTAGAGGAGAACTTTAGGTAGGACAGATTGTGCAATCCCAGAGGGGAATTTAGCTGAGAGATCATGATGGGACCTCTACTTCTATAAACAGTGCAGTGAGATGTGTATTAATTACTAAGTATTCAAGACCTTGGTTCACAGTCCAAGGGACTGTACCTTTTACAGCACAGTGTCCTCAGTAACCATTCTGGGGCATTCATTTGGATATTCTTGTCTAGAGGAAAGAGCACCACCTAATGGTCCACGGGCACCATTGAAACCTGGTTTTCCTTGGTGGTGTCTCATCCCAGTACTCTCCAGGCTGAAATCTGGTGGGATCAGGCTACAGGCTGTTCTCAGTCACCTAATTACTGCCCACATTTAATGAATCTCTGTACCTGCCCTTAAAGTTCTGGTCTAGAATTGGCATTTACTGGTCTGTTGAAGCTTTTGTTTTGATTTGGGCTGACACATGTGTGGAACAGCGCAACACTTCACACTAAATAAGCCAGGTTAAGGCGGTCTTCTGGACAGTATGTTGAATGCACAACTTTCTAAATAGTTTCTTACCCAGTATGTGATACCAGGCCCAAGTCTTTATTTCTCCTGGTGTTCTGTATGTACTGTACAGCGTACATGATAATGTAGAGTGCCCAACATTTTCTTTTGTGCATGGCTGGTAATGGGAAATGTTATTTTTAATTGGGTGCCCGGCTACGCACAATCAAACAAAGCCCCTCGGAAATGAAAGGCACGGTGACGAGGGGCAGCTGAGCGGGCACTTGCCTGTAGCCTGCAGGCCGGCGCAGGAGCTCCAGATAAGGACAAAGACGGGGTGTCAGCCTGCGTGAGCCGCGCTGCGGGCGTCTCCGCGCGGGAGACTGACAGCTAGCATCTGCTTATTAATCTGCCACGTGCTATCGCTGCACACTGCAGCCACAGATTACACAGTTCCCAGCTCCCAGTTACTGTTGTTCTTTCTCATTTCCACTGTCATTCTCTGTTTCAGCTTTTTATTTAGGGGGGTGGGGCGCTGGGTTCGCTGTAAAGGGGTTTCTAATGGGGATTGAACACTGACAACTGCGGGTCTAATGGCTAATCTTTGACTTTGTTGTTATTTTCAGATATGCCAGCGCATTGTGATTGTGTGGCGGTGTAGTATTTTCCTGACTTACATTGCAGTTTCTTTCTTGAGTCCAGGATTCATCGATTACCAGCTATTCACTTAGAGCAAAGGGATAAAATAGCAAAGCTGCAATTCCTGCTTTCTAATACTATTACTGTATATGTGTTTCATGGTGTTAATCAGGGGTAAGGTTCTTACCATCTTTAATGAAGTGAAAATGATTTGTACAGTACATATGTCCGAAAACCAAACTATAGTTCCACTAGCTGCCTGCTCTTCTAGAGAAGCAAGAAACTGCAGCACACCTAGTTTTTATTATTCTTTAATCTTTTATATAATTTTCACACGTGCAAACTGAAACAGTGATTTCAATGGTGCTGGTGGGCCAGTAGGCAGTGCTATTCCCTTCGGTCATTTAAAATCCCATAGCACTGTTCATCAAGAGTTTGTTAACCCTGCTGTAAATTCCACTCTGGACCTGAACGATGTGGACTTCCCAACGTCTCCCCTTAATTCAAGTCGTGCAGTTTTGAGCTCATTTGTTGAAACCTTGTGAGTTTTCGAATAGGGTTCGCAGCGGACAGGTTATCTGTGATGTCAAGCTGCTGAACTGGGGACCGACGGCACCTGTTATTCAAGGAAACACCACCAGAGGGAGCAATGACGCCGAGTTGTAGTGTATCTGGTTAACATCTCCACCTGCGGGACTGTGTGATTCATGCAGCGGCAGCGCTCTTCAAGTCTTCAAGATCACAGAATTAAGAGGGTGAACGTTTGTCGTGACGCGAAGGATACAACGCGATGAAAGACAAACCATATTGCTATTATTTAACTAAAACAAACAAAAGTGAGCCGAAATCAGCTGCAAAAGAATACCACACCTCTTATTGTCATACTTCTTTTGAATAAATAAGTCAAAATTATTTAGCAAAAATATCTACATGCTTAATTTCGCATCGGTCTGGCCCCTGCTGTAGAGAAAATTCATTTCTAAACCCATTGAATAACTGAATAACTATATAATTGAATAACCCATTGAATAACTATATAATTAGTAAAAAAGGGAAAATAAAAAGTCATCAAGATGTGGTATGTATCCCAGGGGTTCCAAAAAGCATGTTGTAGTCTTCGTTCGAAAAAACACTTTAAAAATCCTTGAAACCATGTAAACTACATATAATAATAATAATAATAATATACACGATTTAAGGAGACTGCCACTGAAAAGCGAATCTGTAATGTTTAATCTTTAAAGTATGATTTTTATTTTTTATCCTTGAACACGTTTAATTAATCACAGCGGTATGTGGTTAATTAAATGCTACCGATCTTGTGCCATATGTCTTTAAAAGTCCATTTCGGTTTATTTGGCTATTAATATGTATAGCCGTCATAGGACAGTCTGGAGGAAAAAATAACAACCTTAATATCAAATTAAGATTCAGACTTGGGTGAGTGGAATTACAGCAAAACAGAATAATGCTCTGTCAAATTATTTTAATAAAGACTTTTGCAATACTTTTAGATTTTTGGAAGGATATCTGTTTTTTAAGTTTTTAAAACCGAGAATTGCTCAAGTTCCTATGCAAATAACTTATTGAAATTGTCATGGAATTATTTTTAAAACATGTCAATTAAAATATTCCTAAAACAAGAGAATGATATATTCCTAAAACAAGAGAATTGTAAAAAATAGAAAATTAATTGAACTCCTTTCATCTCAATAATTTAATTGATAAAAGATTTGTCACGGTTGTAGATATTAGTCACAAGTTTTATATTGCCTTAACCTGACTCTGAGAACAAAGCGCAAACTTCAATCAGTGTGCGTGTGTGTTGTGTTCTTGTGGGCTATTAGTAATTCTGATTGTGGGGCTTTGAATACAAGTTGCCTTTCTTTTAATAAACCCGTTTTTAAAGGACCAAACTGCTAATTGAGTCATTAGGGAGTCGACAAGCGCTGCATTGAGGGAAGTCTCAGTTGGCAAATTGAGATCCTTTTGTTTTACTGTGAACTCTCTGCAACTTCGGGAAGCCCCCCACCACCCTCACAAAAAAAACAGAAAAATAGGAAATGGAAGATGTCACTGACTGCATTTTCACTTTGAGCCAAACTCGTTTTAATTACAGTATTTCAAGCAGCGTGCATTCCGCTCAGCCGATCCCAAGGAGAGCAACATGAGGCTGGGAGTGTCTTTTATCCACGGCAGAGTCCATAGCAATTAATTCCCAGGTCAAAGAGCAACGTCCCCGGTATGAATGGTCCGAGCCTGGCCCGAGTTACAACGTGATGCGTGTTACTGGCAAGTCGAGGTGTCTGGGCTCTTACTTTCGGGGTGCTCTCTGATAATGAAGTTCAGTCAGATAAAGAGCGACTTTTTAAATTTAATTTAGGTACGGTGAATATGTTTTACGTCAGATGTTATAGAGAATGGAATTATTTAAAAATATGAAAACGCATTTTTGCCTTTTAACTTCCTCAGTTTGGCGACAATAAGGCCACTTCCTCACCTGACCTACAGTACCTTCCGGGGAGCTAGCTGCCCGGCGTATCCTGCTAATTCCTGAGAGGAATTGGCGGGAGTTTTTTTTTCCTCGCTCATCTAAACGATGATACAGTTTCCTTTAAACAAAACTAATTTCGGAAGGTGAAGAAAATAACTTGCTTCGAAACGTGTTTCTTTAAATTAACGCAGAACAAAATGTAAGGGTTGCTCTTTGTTTTAGCGCCCCCGGGCAATCTCTAATCGAATTACCGTAAGTATTCTTTTTTTAAATAAATTTATATAACTGGTATTAATGGTTTGAATGGCCTATTTAATTTGCAGGATAGGACCGCGGGGTCCATCTGCCTGTTTCCACTTAATAACGCAAGATGGCACCTCAAGTATATAGTTAAAAATAAATCTCACCTTGACACCCTTGAAAAGGTGCGTGTCTCAGGAAAATAAAACTAATCACGTATCGCAACTCATCATTTTCGTGGTACACGTTTAACCTCTATTTTTTAAGTTTTTAAAATACCAAAAACCTTTACGACCCACAATTAACAGATTAAAATGCGGTTTATGGAAAATATTGATTTCTTGGTAAAAACAAAACCCAGGAAACTAAGGAATCTGGAAAAAGCGAACGAGTGAACGAAATATATCAAATTGTTTGTCGGGTGTTTGAACGCAAAAAAAACCATTTGGAGTTACATTATTAAAAAGACACCAAATGTAACTTATGTGCGATGGAATCCACGCACACCTTGAAAACTCGATGCGGCCGCTCGAAGGCGATGTTCACTCGTAGTGGTATGTAAATAGAAAAGGAAAAACCTAAAATTAATGATGAATTAATTCATCAAGAATGAAAGTATGAAAAATTGATACATTAACGACTCGGCGGACCTAACAATTGCAATGGTAAAGCCCATTAATATACACTGTATAATTTCACACCCCCCTCGCTTCTCGTCTCAAGTATTAAAATTTAGAATCCCTTTAACGGTTAATTCTCGCGCTTTTATTTCAAATGTTTAAAAAATCAACGGCTCGCGGGGGATGCTTCTTGTTGCTACAGACGGATGAATAATAATTAATAATAAAAATCTATGACGTTGTTTACAACTCCTAAATGTGTTGTTAACATGCATCGTTTAGTAAAGACTAAAAAATATAAAAACGACTGATTATTTTAAATATGACTTTTTTTAGTGGAAAACAAAATAGAAAATTGCCTAGTTGAGAAAGTTTCTCGATGTTTTGTTCTGTGATAAATGTTACAGTTGACATTTTTTTGTTTAAATATAATAACGGACATTTTAAGCATTTTGAAGTTCCGATGAGTTAAAACCTCACTGCCTCTTTTTTGATGTGCCGTTACAACGAGAGGATAACTGAACTGTTTGTCTTCTCCTATACAGTAAGTTAAGAAAGGAGAAACAGCTGTATTACTAAGAAAAATTACTAAGATTATTTTTTCTTTTCTATTCGTATTTCTGTTGTTGAAAATATTCGCAGAGCTGTGATTTTTTCCCCTTTAAAGTCACAGTGATTAATATTATTATAAATCCCCTTTCAACCAATTCAATTAACATTGAACAGACAGTCTGAGGGTATATACAGTACACGCTGTTTTCCTGAACAGCTCAGACTGTTATAAAATGCCGAGGTTCTTACTGAAGTTTCTCAGCATTTAGAGCTTTCAGTATATGTATTCTGAAAACATACAAAATATGACCGAATACTCTATAGACAAGTAAAGAACACATAGTGGGCTATCCAGCACAATAAAAAATCCAGGTAAAAAATTTCTTAATTGAATGTTTAAATCAAATTAACCATTCAGTTATAGTTCCATTTAGTGATAGTGAAAAGTCTAATTTCTGCACATAGAAATATTTAATAAAGATCACACCAGGAAACTAATCAAGTAGATTTTCCTCATGCTGTTCAAAATCATTTTCTGTATAGGTGTTGCAGTATTGGAATCGAATCTCGCCAAGAATGCAAAAGAATTGTGTTGTTGTGAAGTCTATTCTTATATCTCTACCCAAATGTGCTCTTCGGTATTCTAACAGAGGCTTGTGAATGTGGATAATTGTGTTCTTCTGAGTGCAGCACTTGAAAAACATGCATAATGGTAATGGAACAAAGATACCTTACTGGCTGGGAACATTAAACTTACAGGCTCGTTTTGGTCCTCTTAGATAATTCGGGAAAGAGACATCATTGTGCTGCTTTTTTCAGAATATATAGTGTGTCCTGATGCAGAACCTTAGTAAAGTGACATCCATCATGTAAAAACATGTCCCAACATGGTGGAAGAAGTAACCGTAAATAAAAAGGAAAAGGACTTTCACTTTTTACAGTGTGATACGGGATCATCTCTAAGTACAGGAAATTTGAAAGAACCAGTTATCAAAACTGTAGATTAATACACAGGACAAAATAATGCACAATTTTAGGGCTCTAACTTATACACCAGCCTTTTCAGCCCCTTTTGGGTACAGCTCATTGTTTGAGAACTGTGTGGAATTTGTCCAAGATAAGCATTTAGGCATTCGTGTTTAAAGGACCACAAATCTACCACAACCAGCCTTCAGACAGGTTAGTGTAATCATTACCAGAGAAGAGAGCGATTCTCCCAGACCCACAGATCATGTACAGCAGATGCTGGTGTCATTTCTTTATTTATAAACAGACAGTAAATTAAAAGTTTGTTTTGTGTGTTTTTATGCAGTAATGAATTTACAGGCTTTTCTCTGTGCCAGTTTTGAAGGCAAGAGTACCTGTGTCATTCTGCTTCCTCAGGGTCTGCAGTAATTCCTGTGCTGTAGATACAGTAGCTTATTATTATTCTGGGAAGGGGGACAGTGGGTTGGCTCTCAGGCCGTGCTCGTGCATATTAACATGCCAACTCATGAATATTCCACAAGTAACCTGGTGGACCTATTTCGATGGTCACATTGGCCATTGGAACATTAGGGCTGCCACTGGCTTCTTCCTTCAGAATCAGTTGTTTAGCTATTGAACCCTTACAAGTTTTTAGGAACCTTCATTTTCTCCTTATTATTCTGTCTAGCTGCAGATTAACAGATGAATCCATTGACAATACAAGAGATAAAGAAAGAAGAGTTTCTTTGCCATATGCACATGTACTCTGGATTTCTTATTCACCCAGTTCTCTCACAACATGCACAGTACAACAGACGGCACCACACAATGTACACAGAACATTACAGAACAGTAAGTAATAAATGGTGATAGTATGTATAGACAATAAACAAACAACAATAAATGTGGTAGCCAAGTCAGAAGTGCAGAGTGCTGATATGACATGTTGTTGCATCAAAATAGCTCACTTATTGAATAAAAACTTTAGGCTCTCATGTCCTTTATGGCTTCAGTGTTCTTTCACAGTTCTTCATTTTACCTTTAAGGTTGTCTTAGGTTAAGGCTTAAAAAATCAATTGTCTTGGCTCATTTAATTACCTGTGGTTTAGGCATAAACGTAACTCTCAGCAAGTCTTTTGGACCAATCGCCAATCCCACACCTGTTTCTTTACGTTGATAAAACCGACACCTTAATTATTTAGTACATTAAGTACATCTTTTTTTGCAAGCTTATATAAATAATTAATGAACTGACTGATGCAAGGTGCTGTAGAAAAAATTAAAACTGGGCCTGCTACTGCCTTTGTATTTACAATATCTTTGCTTGCAAGCTTCTAAGTTGTTTTTACAGTAGTTAATTTAAATATTCAGATGTAAACATTTTTGAAAACTTAAAGAAAACATTTAGGAAATGACCTGTAGGAGACACAAGCCTAAAGTTTTAAGGTCTGGTTTGTCTTTAAGTTTTCCACATTACAACCCTTGAGTGAGAGAACTGCAAAAACAATCCATTCACACTTCCCTGCATTTTAGAAATTTGGAATGATACTTGTATGGTAGCAAGAATTGAAACGTCTGTTAGATTAGTGTGAAAAAGCAGAACTGCAGTTTTGGGAAAAGTCAACTTTTCCAGATGTCACTACATTAATATTAACACTAAACATAGGTGTTTGACTAATACTGAAGAAAGACAATGTTTTTCTATATGTATGTACTGTAAGTCTCCAAATCAGAAATAACTTTGTAATTAGGAATCTGTGCTGAGGTTGTTAGAAAAATGTATCTTGTGTTCAATTGCTTGACATAGATGTTCATACTGTACCAGTTTGTGTATTCTTAAGCGCTGCCAAGCTTTTGTGGGTGTCCCTGTCCATGTGTGCATAAATGTATTTTCTTCCTTTATCTTCAAAGTCATACAACTGCGATATGATAAATTTCATAGGAGGCAGGCAATAGGTAGGTTTTTCTCTGTTGCTGATAGAATGACTTAAATAATATTGCAACAATATTAAGAAGGTTTCACATGATTTTGCTATGTGTGCCTGAATGTTTCCACAATAATGACTTCAGTAAAGTGATATTTTGACTTTCTGTTCTTTAACATCTAATGTGCAGAAAAGTGTCATTGAGTTTTGTTCAGACACTATTTTGGATTATTCATGCATTGCTAACCTCTATTTTATTTTTTCGTGGCACCAAATATTTTTTTGTTATGCCTGTGAAAGCTGATTTGAATATTTAACCTAGGCTACATTGGGTGCATACTTAGATTCAAGGTAATCTTGTTTTGATGAGACACTGTGACACTTCTGACACTGTGATATCTTTCTAGTTTTTTCATTGCCTTGTGTCAGTGCATATTACGGTCATCAGACTTCACATGCTTGAGAATTGTTTTCTCTTTCTTTAGCAGTTGCATAGCTACGTATTTCGCTCCACTGTGGGTCAGTATGTTTTTTACCCTGTGAAGAATCAATACAATTGGGCTTTTACAGCAAATAATAAATTTAAAGTGAATGAATCCTTTTACCGCTGTATATATTTTTCAGGCTGTGGTTTAGCTAGTGGATGTTTTTTTTGAAGTTGTGTGTTCCCTTTAAGATCAAGCCTTTGCGGTAGAAGAATTTCCACTCCTGTCGCTGTGAATGGGGCCCAGGCTGGAGCTCAGTGAGGGGCCCTGTGTTTTGTTCTGTTACACATCAATAGGGCGTCAAGCGGGGTTTGGGTCTGACAGACTGTGGATTAAAGTCTTTTACCAGATTCTGTTAACCCCTCCTTCCTGACCCGCACACTCCCGACAATAGACTGAAAGGAACACATTCTTAACTCTTCAAGTACGAAGTTGTAATTTGCAGGTGGCTGCAGCCGGCACCACTTGTTTGGAAGTGAAGCAAAGTCGGGAGGCATAGAGAAAAATGGACAGTGTGACATCCTTTTCGCCATTCATTTCCTCCCAAAGTATAGGAATGACGCTAACTTGATTGTTAATCATCAAGTTATAAAATAATATCATCAGGTTATTTTGTAAAGGAAGCTGAAGCTCGGGGTGTTCCAGCAAGCCAGTGGTTTTGTATGGCTTGTCTGGATGTGGTGTAAGTGGGAGTACACTTTGTTATCTCCCATTTTAATTATCTTGGTAAAAGTTATAGTGTGGTTAAACCCATTTATCAGGTAGGGCTAGCTAAGCCAACTTCTGTTTCATACATACTGATTTTTATTTTTTAAATGAATGTTTAAGGACAGTGATTTGTTGAAAAAAAAGACAACTTTTGAACTGAATGTCATGTTTCAGTGTTGACACAATTACGTTGATCCACCACCAGGATGTGCTGTATGTAAAATACAACAATCGTAAAAAAAGTGCTTTTGAAAAATTTCCCGTTGAACTATTTTTCACAATTTGTTAATTTTTAAGTTTGCTAGAAGTTGTTGGTGCTATCAGCATCTGAAAACAATAAATTGGCAAAGTGCTTTCATGCATGGTATTCCTTATCATTGATGTTTCCTACTTATAACATCCAGATTGTTTGTTGCTTATGAATCCTTGCCGTTTCATGTGCAATTCAGTTGTAAATAAATATTTTTGAATGCATTGTTATGTAGCCAACATACACCATTATAGAGGCTAAAAATGACCCTTTATTGACATAATTGTGTAGGATTGTTTTTTCTAAGGACATTACAGGTACACAAGTATTCAAAATAATACCTAACTATTGTCATTGCTGAAGTCGTGTTAGGATTAGGTTATGGTAAAGGCTAGGATCATTAGAAATTTGTGTCATTTGGAAAAATGGTGATCTTGAAAATTATTTTAGTGTATTTATTTAGCCTTTATGGAAGTATTGTGCTGGCTGCTATAAGATCACATTCACAGAAAGTCTTATATTTTGAGTCATGGTTGGAATTTAGAGCATTGTTCAGCATCACCAAGGCATAGTAACCACGCTTGAATGACAGGAGTTAATTTTTCCTTTTAAAATTGAAACGAATGGCTAGAGTAGTTTCTTCCCATATTTTGGAATCAACTTAAAAGGAAAAGGTTTTATACAAACACACACAAAAGTTTAAAGTTTTAAAGTTATAGTTTATAGTCCAAGAAAGGACAGTGAAAACACTAGTTTGGTAAAAAAAAAGTGCAAATAGGTAATTCTACTTGAATTTTCTTTTCTGGAATATGGACGGGGGCACTGCTTGTGCAGATAATACATTGTTCTCTAACAAAATGAGTCTGAGGCCTGCTGGGCAATTTTCTCCCCTGTTTTCATACCTGTAATTTAATGAGGAATGCTCAAAAGACATTAGATTCTTAACCAACCATAGCATGCTCAGTGTAGTTTTACTAAGCCAAGCACTGCTTTCCTTGTGCACGAGGTGCAGATTTGTCTGCATACATCTGACTGGTGCTTCAGCCTGAAAAGTGCAAAATATTAAACACCCACCCGTCCCGTCATAAACATTAGACTTGTAGACCAGTATGGTATCTATCTGTCGCTTGCTGGTTTTTATGCCAGTGTTGTAAGGGTGAAGGAGCTGGTCTCATCTTTGCTGCATTCAGTAATTTTCATAACTTTTTACTCTAATAAAAAAACATATAGCGCAGCTGTTCGTGATGCATTTCGTAATATATTTAGCTTTTTTAACTGAGCAAAATCGCTGTATACCAGTTAAAGGTCATTCATTTGTTGTACCTTTCAATTTTTCATTTAAAATGAATAATTACATTTAAGAATGATCATAAATATTAAGACACCAACAAAATTAAATATAACACTGTAAGAATTAACCCCTGCTCTGCATCCTCCCAGTAGCATTTTAATCTTAGAAATTCTTAAGAAAACAGGTTTATTTTCTTTATGAAGAAATATCACATCACATATGTTTATTTTTATGTATGTATATTAAAATTCATGTTCATTTCACATGTTTGAACTTAATTAGTGCCTTTCTCCTAAAAGGTACTGTATAAGAAAGCCAGGACATCCCTTTTAATTGTTTTTCTTTGTTTTACAGGATTATTATAAGATGAATGTTAAATGTTTGTTACTGCTGAATTTTAATAGTAGTTAAAGATTTGTTATTCAGTGTAATTAGATTTGTGACTTGTGTTGCACAATAGCTATAGATTTAAGTACAACATGACTGGCCATGGCTTAAATCATTTAATATTTGCTGTCTCCTGACTGATGTATTACATTTCTTTCCTACACGCAGTGCATTGTTCCTTTCCTGCCTCTGTAACTGAACATAAATGTGAGACAGTATTAAAGACTCTCTGTTTGTTTAGTAGTGCTCATGTCCTTTAAAATATTGCAGTCATGAGAAGGAAAAGCAAATTGATTCTGGTGCTCAGGTAGAATGAACTGACAGGCATATAAGCAGATTAGGGGAAAAGGTAGACTTGTATTGTGGAAGTGGGGGAGGTTGTGTGTGATTGATTGTCAGATGTTTAGTTTGGTAAGTGTCCCAAAACAGCCAGATTAAAGCCTAAAAGTCATATTTATTTTTTTCTAGTCCATGTCTTTTGGTCTTCCTTGAAATGTGCAGTGTGATTATTTTGTATATCTGTTGTACACTAAAGCAGTAAAGGAACAGTTTGATGTGTGTATCAGGAATATTAATGATGGAAGATTTTCTGTGGTTTTTGTTCTGTGTTGCTATGTATGAATTCTCTTTGGGGTTGCAGACTAGATGATCAGTGACGTGGTTCCCTCAAAGCAGACTCAAATATTTTTTTTTACGTAGGTTTTTTTTTATCTTAGTGGCAAGCTCTAAGAGAGAACTTTAAAAGGGCCATAACCAACTTTCTTTGTTAATCTTCTCCAGTGGCCTTAAAAGTGAAAATAAGGAAAGTAAGTTCTCCAGGATCAAAAATACGAGCTGGAGAACTGAAATGGCCAGGCTTTAGGAGAGCTGGCCTTAATTTGCATTTCAGTAAGCACTCATGTGCCTCTAAACACTTGTTTAGTGAATTTTAATATAAGAACATTCTCGATGGAAAAAACGATAAGTCAATGTAACATTTTGGTTTCCGACTGTCATTTTACAGTTATACAAGATAGGTTTATGAAAACAAAAGAGGAAGGAAAACTTTAGCTTTTCCAAAAAGAGAACATTTTAGTTTTTTTTAAATGTAAGATGAACCAAAATGATTACTCCTGTTTCAATGCTGATCTTTTACTGCACTACTTCTGCTGACAACAAAGAAATGGATACACTTACCTGTAGATCAAACATGGCATTGATTGGCTAGCCATTCCCAGTGTGCCAAGTGTGCAGCAAAGGCGGGGAAGACAACACAAGCAATAGGGAAAACTTTTCCAGTGTGTACGAGAGGGGAAGTATGAACTGTAAATTCTCCAAGCATCCTGCTGTAATCTGGAGAAAAAGTTAATTGTGTAGTGAAATATAATACAGCCTTGGCTCTGCTGCCAGATTCCTTGCCCTTCTTGTGAACCTTCACCCCTGACCTCGTCTGGGTCGCATAACCTTGTGTGGAGTACAGACAGCACACGTCTCATTTTAGTCACTGCTTTTACTTTTTAACAATCTGTCTCTGTAGCACTCGCAAAAATACGAGGGACGGCTCGCTGTAGAAATGTCACAGAGACATTAAACAGCAATGCCGGGCATGCAGACCCTTTTTTCTGGTCTTTTTTTTGCAAACCATTTCTTACATCTTGATCGCCGATGTTCACTGGTGTAAGTTAAACCTGGTGCGATAAGCCTGTGTAAAGAGGCAAAATAGCAATTTTCTCTGGAGAAATATATCACAGCGGTTCTGCTTTCCGTGACAAAAGCACAACAGGATGCTGTGAACCACAAGCAGGTGTTGTAAATAATTTTATACTGTTACAATGCTATTGTAATGGGTTTAATTTTACTTTAATTTTACTCAAAACACTCCATTGGTAAATGTGTTAAGTAGTTATCTAGACCATAAAAGGTCTTTTGTGGACAGTGTAACTTATTGCTGTTAATTAAAACATGACTAGGAAGTATGCTTTGTGTCTCTTTTGTCACTTCACTGCAGTATTTGAGACGGAGCACTGGCCGTTGAATTTGAAATGCACAGTTTATGGAGTGTTACATTGAAAGCACGTTTGTGTTTTTAGAAGAACTTGTGCTCATTTTGGAGACGAGCAAGCATGCAGAACTGTGACAGATGGGCCTGCTCTCATGACATTCTCGCCTGTCTGCCAGGCTGCTGCTCTTGTGTGGAACCTGTAACCGAGATCCAAGGTCTTGGTGGTGGTTGGGGAAGGATTCAGGTTAAACCTGAGAAAAAAAGCCCTCATAGCAATGTGCCAACATGCCACATATACTGGCCTTGGCATCCTGTTCAATTGCACTAAAAACAAACATGAGGGGAAAAAAAGCATAAAAAGCTGTAGACAGGAGCAGTAGTTTTGTATTTTTTATGTCCTTACTGTAATTTAAAGTGATTTTATTTTGTTCAGAAGCTGTGCTTTTTATTCATTTTTCCATATGAGGACCAAAGGCCTCTTTCACTGCCCTTGAGGTATTGCTTATTAGTTTAGTAACATCATACCTCCCCATCCTTTCAGGAGCAGGGGTGCTCAGTTTGAAAACAGCTTTGAGAATTATCCAGACGTTCTTCTGCACCTGAGGGCTGCCGGGCAAGAGGCAATTCCTCAGACGCTGGGAATGGACGCACCTGACAAGTAGTTCTGGCCGAGTTACAAGGTAAAGCCTTTTGTCATCTTACAGTACACAAATGCATTGGGTTTATTTTATTTCTCCTTTTTTTAAGTGCTGCTTAACACAGAAGAGCACCACGTACCTTGCCCCATGTAAACATTGCATATTTCGCAGCCATTTCCTCCAGTAAAAAGTTTATATCTGTAATCTGTTAAGTCAGACATTTTAAACATCATCTCCTCATGTTTATAAACACTGTTAGGCTTCCATAATGAATTTATGGTAATGCATTTTTGGATTTCTTTAAAGATTTCCCCTTTGTACGAACTTTTAAGATAAGATCCCAGGACTATTTTAGTGTTCAAAGTCAATAAAATGTCTGAGGCACAGTTTTCATAGTTGATAAAATGTGAAGAGTCCATTTAGCAGGCAATTGTTCTGAATTAAATTAATAAACACAATTCAGGCCTCAAACATTTAACATTTTCTAAATAAACAAGAGACTTTATACAGAGTAAAATCTATCTCAGCCCTTGACCCATTAAATCAAGAAATCATTTCAACACAATGTGGAGATTCGTATACAGGTTTTTATGTATTTAATATGTTTTTACAGATTTCACAAATATGAAATAACATTTAAAACATCTGGGGCTGATAGACAAGTGCTACATTATAAATATTTTGACATACCTGGTCATTTAAGTGAATTATACTATCTAGGTGAAGCAATTTCCCTATAATTAGTGTTAGAAACAAGGGTTACTTTACATTTTTTTTCTGGAACTTTTAAATAAGATGACTAAATTAGATTTTAGTTAGATACTAATGACTCCTTTGCACCATCTTTTAAATTCAGTCTTGAAAGTAATGTAACATTGGGCATTTGTATTTCAGTTCCCTAACAGCTGAGGCTATCAATATCCGCAAATAATCAGTGATATAGGCCACTTCCATCCTAAAATTTGGTGGCTGAAATCAGACAGCTTTTCTCCAACTTTCTGTATGACATCCTTGTTTCAGTTTGTTCAGGTTTGCAAAACGTATCTCTTAATACAGCTTTCTTGTATAGCCCTTGGCAGTACATGATGAACTATTAAGTCTTGACTTGAGATGTAAAGCAATATGATTAAATCCAGCTCTTCCTTTTTTGCAGGATTAACATGGGGTACATGACCCTATCCTGTACTGGGTTTGCATTTGCAGGGTTAGGCTATGCAACTGCAGATTGAAAGAAAAAGAAACTGTAGTTGATGGTATTATCTTCCTTTACCTGTTACTCCTTTAAAAGCATTTAAATCCCTCTGGGAAACTGTGGGCATGGTGCCCACTCCACAAAACATGAATTAAATAGATAATTTGCCTACAGCAAAGATCAAGTCCTTTGTATCCTGGCATTCCTATGCTTGACTTTTTGCTAGATTTAAAAATAATGTTAGTATTACAATTGCTTAAATGGAAAACGCCATTATTATGATAAATCAACAGCACTGCTTTTTAAATGAACAGTAGTTCACTGAGTAGTGTCTTCAGAAAGATTTGCAGAATATGTGAAGGTCTTAAATTATTAATTTTATTTTTTTAAATTTTTTTATAACGACAGTAAAATTGGAGAATGAGATGACTGCAGACAAGGGGGACTTCAGTTTTTTTGAAAACCTGGACAGGGAAGATTATGTTTAAGAGTCTAGCCCTGCATTAAGGCTGTCAGTGTAGCAGCTTTGCACTTTGGAGACTTTTTAAAACCCATAATTATCCCTTCTCCATTGAAAGAGAAGGTCTCCATTATATTTAAATGAGATTACATAGGTATTTTTTAAGTGTATCGGTTTGCAGAAAGTCACTTTTATTGCTATAGATAAAGATGGCTTATAAGATACAGGCAATACCCCAACAAGTAATGTAGTTTGCGTTAAATGCATGGGAGCTTGAGGGAGTTTGGTTTTAAAGGGCTTGGCTTGAGGGCCGAGGGCCTGACTGTGCAGGAAAGGTAATCAAACCCACCTATATAATGACTGGATTTGGCAGCAGTGGGACTGGTATAGGGTGACACCCTTGACCAAAGTATTATGGGAAGAAAAGTCTGAACTCTTGTATCGATGTCTTAATGAGCAGGTGATTGGCAGGAATTGGGTTTAGTCTTCCTCCCAGCCTTTCATTATGAGATCTGGAAGTGGGTCCATTGTCTAAGGCGGCCTAGTGAGATAGAACTGTGCAAAGGCATCAAGGAGAAGTCAGTGGGCTAATAAACAGAAAAAAATAAAACAAGTTCACAACGGTGGGTACTTAATTTAAAAAGATAGTAATTTTAAAAGTGTTTTTTAAACAGTACCAAAATACATGGAGACTATACTGTAGTCCCACTTTAATTATTTGAACACTTGTTGGATAAGATTTGTTTTTGAAGTAGTGAGATCTTTACCAGAGCACCTTCTTTCTCTGTAGTGCAGTATAGGAAAGTTGCTCTAAACAGAACAAGACAATACTATAATTAGAAGAGGACAAGACTGTTTTATAAAACAAAAATTACCACTGAAGGTCTGCCTTAACTACTAAGCCTTTTTTAAATTTCATTAGTTTCTGTACACTTAGAGAATGGGTTACATTATTTGTACAGGACCTAAAGCCTTTGAAAAATAGTCTGTTAATGCAGTCTAGAGGAAAAAAAGGCCAGAATAAGAGTCTGTTCCTTTCATAAATCTATTTTTATTAAGTCTTAAACTCCAAACTCGGCACTAAGTGCTAGAATGCTAACATATGCCTGAGAGTAGCAATAAATAATGTTAGATCTAACAGCACTGCAGACAGATATCTAAAAATTTCTTTATAAAACTTCTTGTGGTATTCCACAGATTTCTAGTAGATTTTTAGCGAGTTGTATAGCTGTCCACAGTCCCTGTGCTTCATTCTTCCCAGAGACATAGGGACAGGGGAACGGGTGCTGTGGCAATAAATTTTGCTCTTATTTGTTGGCCAAGGGAATATTAAATATCAAGGGGAGAGATTATCTGTCTGTAGTTGAGCTACCAAAATATTCAGCATAGGGTTACTCCTGGAACACTGTGCTTTTTTGTTACATTGCTAACTTTATTAGAATTTCATCCACCATTCTCCTGAGAATGTCTGCAACTTTTCTGCTACTCTCCCTAAGCCTTCTGTGATCATTTGGAAATGAATTTCTAACATGTTCTGATAGCAACATATTGTGTTTTTCTTCTGTCTTCTTTATCAGTATTCCTGTTTCGATTTATCTTCTTTTCAAACAAATACATTCGGAATAGCCAATCATTGTTATTCGCTTGGTGGTCTTTTTTTGGTAGTCATAAATACCACTAATGAGTTATCTCATTTGTTCAGACTAAGCATTTGAACCTTTTGGACTGAAATGATGACATTCCAAGCTTTTCATTCCTTTGCAAAAATCACTTCTGTTTTGTTCCAGATAAAGTCAAACTTGCTTTATAAACTATTTTAGAAAACAGAACCATTTAACTCTTGAATATTTGTTTTTTCTTTTGTTATACAGTATGTGCACCTTAAATCTTTTGTAAGAAATTAAGAAAATCGGGAGCAAATTTTGCAAAGCTTTGAAAACCACATAAATGGTATTTTGCTTTGTTTATGATGGTATTCTGTTTTTAAATATCTAAAATTCTGTTTAAATTTCAGTCATTGTAGAATCTAAGAGGCCAAACCAATTTGCTGTGCCCTTGTTAGTGTAGGCGGTCGGCCAGCGTGTGCGCACCTTGGAAAAGCTCCATGGGTTTTGACTTTGTTTAATTTCTTGTGCCAGCTTTCATCACTGAGGTTTTGTTTTTTGTTTTTTATGCATGTTGCTGTTCCAAAACGGGACTGAGTTTGTGTTTATGCAACACAAAAGCAGAACTGTTACATTACAGTAAAAAACCAGATTCAATGATAAGGTTAAGTAAACCAACTGCTTTCTCCATTTGCGGTTTGCCTGTACCTTGATACAGTATGTACATACTCTTTATTATAGTCCTTTATTTAACCAGGTGAAATTTTTTCTCCATTGATTTATTCTGCAATGATGACATTTAGAGTTCCCGGTTATACAACTGGACGTTATACTAGAACATTGTGAGTGCAACAGCAGTATCCCATCCACGATATGAACCCACTCAGTTCAGAGCCCCTGAGAACTACTCCATGCTGCAGTCCCAAGAACCCTCAGTCCTATGGATTTTCTAAGTATCTGGTCATCTGTCTATACATATAATTTCAATAATTTGAATCACACACTTGGGATTTTCAAAATACAAAGATCTGGCATCGCCATGGATATGGATTTAAATCACACTGATAATTTAACACTTAAACTTGAACTTGAACTTGACTTAGACCCCTTGTCATGATTTCTGAACATCTTAGAAAAAGATTTCACATTATAGCTGATATAATATGATATAATATATCTGTTATATTATACAGATAACTGTGTAATAATTTCACATTACTTAGACAAATTTTTGTAATTAACATGTCTGACCACTGTAAGTGTAGAGATGAAAATAAAATGTGTGAGACAGGTGGGCTTTCCATCTCCTGCCACTTTTAAAAGCTTTTGTTTTTTCACTATTAGTGTGGACACGAGGGAGAGCAGAGGGGGTCAAAGTAGTTGAAACTATTATCCACCATATGATTTCTGACCTTTATGCACCTATTTGCAGTCCTTCACGCTTTTACTACTAAACCTGGATCAGACATTGGAAAAAAAGTGGAGAGATGCTATATAGAAACACAGATGTCTAGAGGAGTTCATGTGGAAAAAGTGGCAATATGTGAGGAGCACAATATACTGTAAATGAGGCAATGAATGACCATTTATAAGCATGGTTATAGATAAATACACCTAAACACTTTCATGAGTTTTCCATGTTTTTCTTTTTTTTGGTGTGGTGGTGGTGTTTTTTTTTTGGGGGGGGGGGGAATTAAAACAGTAAGAAGAACAAATTTTAGCAAATTAAGTTTCTAAAATTAGATTGGCTGATTTGGATGTCTTAATTATTAATTTAACCTGAATGCATTTTTCTTGTTTTTGAGAAAAATAAATTCACTTATTGAGGAAAGAAAATGATGGACAGAGTAGTGAAGCCCAAAACTGAGATCAGCTCATGTTATGTTTATAATAGCAGAATTCAAGGGAACTGTTATTGCCTTTTAAAGGCATGCCTTGTTCTTTGTGCATTTACACTAGCATGATAGAATGTAGCCATGACACAATGTAGTGGTGGGGGGGTCAAAGACCAAAGCTTCTCTTAGACCCCTCCCTCCTTTTCCAAGCCCTTATCCCTTACATAAAAATACCTTAAAATTGCTGCTTTTTATTTTTTTACAGTGATTTTTAAATCCAGTATGACTGCCGAGTGACATGGGTTTGTTTTTTGTTTTTTTTTAATCACATAAAAGCTATACTCAGGATTGTTTAGTCAGTGCCCTGGCCCAGCTCAGCACTTTGTGTTCAGTCTGGCTGCACCGTCCCTTCTCTATTTAATCATCAGGTGCCTGTAAAAAAAAAAAGGCTATGTTCATAGCATTGTGCCATTTTCTGACATTAACACTTCTGATGAGTGAATGCCTGTTCATTCCTGTTATTTAAAAAAAAAATAATTTCCCCACCACAACCGGGACATAAACTGTTATTGCTCCTTGCAATTTAACAGTGCTGAAAACCTTAATGTCTGAATTTTTTTGGATTAGAAATTTCCAGGAATTCTGACTTGCACAATAGACATATACTCCTAAAAGAAGAAATTAATTTCAGCATGCACCACAGTAGTGAAAAAGTAATTGTACACCATGCTTAAGGTAAAGTTTGCTCTTGACAAAGATGAGCAGTAGTTTGTCTAAATGAAGACATTCCCAAGAATGATGGACTTTGTAGCTTGCTACATCCATTTATTGATTTACAAGAGTCATGCTTTTACCTTGACTGAAGACTTGAGGTAAAGTACAAGAATATATTTGAAATGATCATTTCTGATGTGCATAAGGATGGTATGGACTATGACTGCTAAGAAGGGTGCTAAAGCTATAGTACAGCGAGGTTTGACAGCAGAGCTGTCAATAACCGGAAAGGGCATCTTCCAGAGCACTAAACACATTTGCTTAAATTCCAGATTATTTAATTCCATGTAACATAGTGTGGAATCAATTAAAATCATGCTACTTTGATCAGTCTAGCTTTGACGTGAAATAGGACTTCTAGCTAAAATGTGTCTGCTTAGTGCTTTGCAACAACATGAAACAACACAAAGACTTGTTTTTAAGATGCCTGTAGTGATTTGGTGCTCAGATCAATGAAGTATCAGTACATCCCCTGACTTGCTGGCTGAATGTTTCACTGAATCAAGCCCTTAGTGTTTTAGAATTTGAGCTATGTAATCAAAAAATATATTTTTATTTGCAGATAAATTTTTTCAGATTCACTTAAATGTTGGCATTAATATTTTTGAGAATATTGTAGTGTAGACATTGCAAGTGGACATTGTAAACTGAACAGCCAACCATTAAGTATTTTGGCAACAAAGTTGCCAAATAGAGAATTTTGCTGTTGTCTCCAAAAAAAAACATTGAAAAAATTAACTAGTAGCAAGATGACTGAACAACAGGAATGTGGCTTTGATTAGCCACACACAGAGAGCCCAGATTGGACATTCATTCACTGAGGAATTCTTCAGTGTCAGTGGGCCTCTGAGAAAAATCTCAGCACAAACAAACAAAATATCAACTTACCTCGCCCAGCAGTATCGTTTAAAAAATCTAGGGATATTTGAAAATTTGCTGTTTGTTGTTCTTTTGCACACTCTCTCTTGTTCGCTTTAGATGGCTTTTTAAATTCAATTTTGTTAACCTAGTTTTAACTTTTTCATTTTTGCTCATGGAAAAAATGCTCATTTCAGGCTGCATGGACTCCATATGAAAAATGATCACTGTCTGGTTGACTGTTATGTTAGAGCCTTTTGAAGTTATTCAGAGGGGAAAAAATTCAATGTGGAAAGTAGTTTCCTGTTGGTACCTGCTGCTGCAATTGACAGTAGTGTGGAGGAGTGGTTAGACTGAAAGTCCTGGATTCAAATCCCAAGTGCAATCAATGCTACTGTTGTACCTTTGATGAAGGTACTTTTCTAAATGACTTTAGTTAGTGCTCTGCTGTATAAAAGGGTCTCCAGGTCTTATTTGTAAATAATTTGTTCTTATTTGACTTACCTGTAAAAGAAAGGAAAAGGGTAATGGTAAATGTAATGATGCCTTTTCCATCCTTTCAAGAAAATAAGCACTACTTTTATGTAGGTTATAATTTGTCTTTGATTACAAAGATGGTTCAGTATGATGGAACTACTTGATTCCAAGTTTGTAGGACACCTCTAAAATCTATTGATAAATGAAAACTAGATTTCCCTCCTAGGTGAAGGATTCCTGGTCACAAAACCCAGCTTATGTTTGTAACCAGAAACATGAATAATGGCAGACCGAATGGTGATGAATGTCTTGTGATCTCATTCTGCTTTCCAAATCTTCTTTAACAGACTTGCATTGGCAATCAGATCATTGGATGGCTCTTAATCAGTGATCGGCACCCCTCCAACACTTGCATGCCAGACTTTATCAGTTGATGATATTTTGCCTGGCATACTAGGGCCCTATTCGGAATATCTGCAATTCCAAATTGTAATATTATTGTGTGTTCGAGCTCTCTCTCCATCATAATTAATTTCTCAGAAGCAAGTCTGATTAATAAACCATCTAGATTGGCAAAAGGGAAACTGTCTAAAATACAAATGTGTGGATTACTAATTCCCCATTTCCACTGTCCAAGTATTTACTAGCAAGAAAATAGGAATCATCTGTCTTTAACAAGAGCACATCTGGTAATTGAATGGTAACTTGACTAAAATCTCTTTGTTAGGGATTATGAATTCTTTATCCACCTAATTTTTGAATTGGCAGTTGTTTTTAAGAATGTGCTGCGGCAGTGTCTCCTATAACCACTCTGGAGAGAATGAGACCTGCAAACACACTCTTTCAATATGACCAGATACACAGCTGTTTATTTTTTAACTTACTATGAACTCCACAGTGCCTGACAGGAGAGTTAGCACCATTTGGGGGAACAGTGTCTTTCTCATTGACGTCATGTTAAGCCTTCAGGCAGGTTTTTGTTTTGCTGGATAGCCGAAGGAGAAGGAGTCCTGACTGGCTAATCCTAATCTTACCGTCACTGGTACTCTGCCAGCTGTGTACTGCCTTTTGCGAAAAATCGGTCATAGTAACATGACCTAGGCTCCAGCTCAACCTACTTTCAACAGTCACGTTTACTGATTGAGCCACATGGGACCCCCACAGAAGTCGCTTTTTGACATGTCTCGTGTGTCGCAACAGAGACAGGCAACTCGTGAGACTTGGAACTTGGTGTATCTGTGCTGGTTTAGTGTCACGTACCACAAGGGAACCTTGTGTTTTCTCATTTTTTTTCATGTTTTTAAATCCATGCACACCTACTGCGCTCAGTGAATTTAGCCAGCAGGCACGCCACCTCCCTGATTCGCTGTCACATAGACCTGGGTTCTGATCTCCAACGATCTAACAGGTGAAGTGGAGGATGGTTTCTGTTAGGATCCAGGATGAGTGGTCTCCAAGGAAAACCTGTTGCTGAATAGCAATGAACAGGGATTAATGTTCAGGATGAAAAAAGTTTAAGATGTATATCTTGTGTATGACTATAATTATCTTGGGAAATTTTATCATCGTGATCGTTGTGTTGTCTTTTATCATATTTTTTTTGTCTAATATTCCCCGAGCAAAAATTAAACTAGTTCTCTAGTGCATTGTCAAAGAAGAACTTTGCTACTGAAGGAAGTTTCGACTGTTCGTACAATGCTTTTTCCACAAAACCGATCACTTGCCAGTGAGCCGACTTAATGCGTTTTAGAGATAACAACACTGTCAGCTGAGCAAGGCGAAAGAAACCTTTTTACTTGCTTTCAGATTTGATTATTTTAAAGTTTTTGCAAATTTTTATTTAAAAGAGCAATGAACTTTGTATATAAATACACAAACATATTGGTGACTTACATCAGTAGCTTATTGAGCACATATTTTAGTGAGTAGATAGGTTAGTTAATTGCGTAGTAGTGTTCCTTGTGATTATACAGTTGCTGATCTTAAATAATTGATAATTTCATAAAAACACCAAAATTACAGTATTTGGTATATAAATTATAAACAAAATTACCAAAATCAGTAAAAAAAATCTCTATAAACTTATTCAAATGTATCATTTTTATTAATGTTAAAACAACAAAATATACAACCTTGAATAATGAAGTTCACCTGGTTACTATCAGGAGGATGGAAGGTGGTCTGTCTGGGAGAGAATAAAATGTTTGGCTTCAACAGTCTATGGAAACTAGGAAACAGGTTTGTCATGCTGAAGATAAGGAGTCTGGCCTCCACACCTGACCATCGTATCCATTTTCGGAATTGTTCCCAGGCTATAGCTGGTACAACATAACAAATTCCAAGAAATAACCTACTGGGTACTAATATTGTGTTCTGTGGTTTAGAGAATATCAGAGCCAGCATATAGCAGGTATTGGTGGGGTGTTTCACTTGCCATGAATGCTGTTTTGCCTTTGATAGACCTGACAGAAGTCAATGTGTATGGAGAAGTCATGATGTGAGTATTGGAGGCACATCGTGTTGTTAAAGCCAGCCAATGGGGCAGTGTAAGTTTGATGATGTGGGGTGGAATCTGTTTTAACCCAAGAGTGTGTTTAGTGTAGATTGAGGACAGTCTTAGTCATACACTGACAAAGTCCTCAAACAGTTTTTCCTGTCATACAAGCTAACCAGTACCACACAGTGCTAGGATTACGTTAGCAATGTTGAGATCTTTCTGTGGCCAGCTTTTTCTCATGACCTGAGTCCAGTACAACATCTGTGGGACCAATTCACCAGTGCCTTCAACAGGTGCCAACTCTGATGGGCCAACATTCATCAGCTGCTTAGAGCTGCACAGAAAGACTAGTGGAACATGCCACAGCAACCTGGTCAGAGGCTGATCAGGCTGTGCATCAGTGCTGCTAGGATAGTGTTACTGCTCAGGGAGGCCATATCTAGTGATAGCTTTTGTAGTGTTTTCATTTTTAAAGTGTACCACATGTCATATCTATCATGATACTTCTCTGTATTCTTATTTCTGCTTTCTGTGATTTTGTTTGATATCCATATTAACATATTTGATTAAATCCACTAGCCATTAATGGACAGATCCATTATTAGGGTTGTATTTGTGTATTGGTATATTTGGAGAATTGCTCAGGACTTCTACAAAGAATGAGTGCTAATTTGTTCACTGTTATTATCAGTCAGCCCCCACTTAACGCAAGTCTATTGGAGAGAAATAATGGGAGGTAGAGAACCATTTGAATGGAAAAGGCCTTGGATATCATTTGAAGAGAAACTGCCTCTTGAATCTGTTTTATTGTTTAAGTAACTGAACAATGTTCTACATGTATCAAACACCTTTCATTTCTTTGATCCTTTGATTAAGAAATGAACAAAATCGAATGCTTCAATAGTCTGAGCCCATCTTGATATGATATAGTATATCCCTTTTTATTATCATTTAAAATTAATTCTTTATCCAAAGCATTACCTGGTAGAAATAATACCTATTAATGTACGTGTTAAAGCTTTGCAATGCTTTGTCTTACAATAAGTTAGTGTCATTCTCATTTGTGACCTGCCTTCCAACAACCATGCTCTCCAAGGTTAATTGTGAAGCTTACCATTTTAATTCTTACAAATGCTGACATAAGACACTATATCTTTAAGAATAAAAACAGTTTAGGACATGGTCTCATTTAACAATTTGAGAGCTTAGCAGCAAAATAGAGAATGGTGGGAAATTGACCTTGAACAGCCTAGTTGTGGGAGTAAAAGTGATATATACCCCTTTGTCAACAACCTCCTCCTCTCTGGCCGTGTCCCAGTTGTCACACTACCCCGTAAGCCCTTTCTCCAGGTCCGCACTTCTGTGACATAGCGCAAGTGTGCCTTTTTAAATGCGTGAGTATTAAAGGGTGCACCTTTATAAAAAGGGGAATGGGATACTCTCGCATGACAGCACTCGCTGGTTACACGGCTCACCGTCAGAATGCTTCTTCTGTTGATGCTTCTTTTCCAGTGGCTAAACGCATGTCGGACGATAATTAAAAAATAATTTTCCATTCTCCACTCATAATTTGATTAAATTGAGTGTCATCTTGTCTATCCCCGCACAAAAGTAGTGACGCGTCGTGTTCATTCATGTTGAGCAAAATGGTCAAAGTAAACTAAGGAAAACTTGGCAATACCAAGCTTTGTTTATTCAAAGCTTTGTACTACTAAATGCATTTCATATCGTCTGTCCCAGTACCATAATGGCTGTACAAGGAACAAAACGACTTCATTCACTTCATTTAAAGAAAACTTTATATGGTAAACCTGGTGATAACTTGAGGCTTTTTAGCATTAAATACAGTACATGTACTATTAAATATTACGTGTACTAAATACACCACAGGTAAATGAATATTCATCAGTCAAAACGGGGTGATAAAATAAAAACTTTATGTCAAAACTTCGTACCTAGAATACATACAGTATGAGTCTGAAGTAGCCTAATGAAATTTTGTTTTCACATAAAATATTATGAGCTGTAAAAGTGTAAAAAAGTTAATTTTACTAATACGTGAATATTTTATTCTCTATGGCAACTTTTGCGTTGATAGGCTAAAACATGAAACGTCACCATTCTGCAAGGAATTGGGGGTAATTCCCTTCAGCGAAGTCTGCTGCAATGCGGACTTCAGAGAAGGGTGCATTAAGGGCACATTGGGGGCGCTTGTGAGCACCCTTGTGACACACAAATTTAGAAATGGGACACCCTAAGTCCTTGAGGACTTGAGCGGAAATGTGCTTATGAACAGTGCAAAACCGCAAGTGTGCATATTGGGACAAGGCTTCTATGTCTCATTTAGTCTCTTGTGGCTCCCCAACTACCAGAATCCCTCATGTTGTGGCACAGAGGCTTTGCTTGGCACTCCTGACCAACTTCTCCAAGCACTCTGGGTCCCAGTGTTTTTGTCCACATGTAGGGAGAATTGCTAAGCAACGGGTTGAGAAATCAAATTTAAAAAAAATCACCGGGAGTTTATACTGAGAGAGAAAAGCAAAATCGTTTGAGAGAGTGGTGAATGAAGGGAAGGATTGAACTATATGCACCAGGGATTTAATATCAAAGGTCAGGATATTTTATATAACATGTCTATCTTTGGTTAAATATTGTATGTCCAGAAAAAAGGTGATATGATCCAAAATGCCTTGAACTTACTCAGTTTCTCGGCATTTCAAAATAGACTTTCTGCTCCTTACTCTGAAAGCTTGTGTCCCAAGCGCACAAGGAGACGAGGTGTCATTCATTCAACAGTAAAGTGAAATATATCGAAAAAGAAAAGCCACTTTTCTCCGGAGCTTTGCAGCCACATATCCGACACCCTTCCCCCAATCCCTCACCCTCCCCAAGCCTATCTCTCCAATAACAGAGCCTGTTTGGAGGCCCGGTTCATATTTTGTTTGTACAATGCATTCCTGCAGGCTCTTTATTTATGTCAATCTTTCTTTTGATCAGAGTCAGGTTACGTACTTTGTTCCTGTGAGTGAAAGAACCCACCTGTGAGGTTGAGGCCAGGCTGAATTCTTGGGAAAGTTTACCGTCAATTAATATGGCTAAATTATTTCTTCACGTGGTAAACTACTTATGTAAGCTGATCCAGGCTGGTGGCTGATTCTTTGACATCTGGGTTGGATATTTTGGACAGATGGCTCTACCTGCTCCAAGGGTCTTTTTTGTTGTTTTTTTGGGGGGTGAGGGGTTGGGGAGGTGGGAATAAGGTGTGTGTGTCTTAGGGTTTTGGGGGAGGGGGGGGACAATTTGTGTGTGTTGGCAGGGTGTCTACATATTTTTTTATGTTTAGCAGTAGCACCAGGGCAGGGAAATCAGAGCTGTAGGACTTTAAGAGGTCAGACCTAGCTTTGTTTTTGCTCTTCGACTTGTGCAGCTGTTTTATATTTACTCCATTTACATTGATGCTGAAAAAGCACATGTAGAGCTACTTACAAAGCCCTCAAAAATCTTACAATTTGTCCTGCTGCAGACGAAAGGAAACTGGAGAGTTATGTACTTTTTCATAGAAAGCACATGCACTAAGGCTGTTAGCTATGGATCTTTGGTGCCAGGCAAAGGAAAAGCAGGTTTTCAGAAAGGAATCTGGACAGTGGTACAAGTTTAAATTATTGTGCTATGCTCTTTATAAGTGAAGCAAGTCCATCAGATTTCTCCTCCCTGCATCCATGGGTATCCTGAGGCGGTTGTTGACAAGCAGTTTTCCTTGTAGGGACAAAGTTGCTCTCAAGATATTCAGAACTCCTGCTGGGGGCCTTGGGGAGCATTTGACTGCATGTGACAAGTCAGCCAGTTCAGTCTTGGAAGACTGCGATTGACATGCAATTCAATCAGAACTGACAACACCCTCTTCATAC
Source organism: Atractosteus spatula (assembly GCF_055471065.1). NCBI lineage: Eukaryota > Metazoa > Chordata > Actinopteri > Semionotiformes > Lepisosteidae > Atractosteus > Atractosteus spatula. Next base: position 41,916,871 of record NC_142712.1, on the reverse strand, counting down.
TCTCTGTCCCAATGAAGCCTGTTTCAAATGGCCAGGGAGCCAAAGACGAAGTTAGGGCCACCGCTGAAATGAAGAGTAGTCTGTGGTCCCAGTGTGTTCTTAAATGTGTGAGCTCTCGTGTTAGCTCATTTTTTATTCTCCAGATCTGCATCTTTGTCAAACCTTATCTAATGTTTTTCCCTGCAGTATCAGAGCAGTGGCTGTAAGAAAAATATTCAAATTCATCCTGCGGCAGCTGCTGTAAACATGCGCAGTGAGGGGATGCTCTCTAGGAGACCCTCTGGCCCTTTCCCTAGCCCTTCTTGAGGTCTGAATTTACAACCACTTAATAAAACCCAAAATAATTAATCAAAAGCAATTATTCACAGCCTTCATCTGTCCTTCAGACTGGCAACAAACATTTTCTACATCTGTCCTCATCAGTTAACTTTAATTATACTCCGCTGTAATTTATCAGCTGTGCTTTAATGAAATACCAGAGACCAAGATATTTGAAAATTGTTAATTTCAGCAGTTTTCAACTCAAAAAAATAATTAAGAGGCAATACCCGACAGAGCAAGAATTTCTAGAGATTATGGTTTGCTTTTTTCTCTTTGTAGTAATCAAGTTGAATTGTGGCTTTATAAAGCATTTTTAAAAGAAAAATATTTAGTGAGGTGAAAGCATCAGTTTATTTCTTATTTCGGACACTTCACATATTTGTTTTTTGCCTTCTTTAGAGTCATTCTAGCAGACACTTCTCTGATACATTAACTGTTCATGTTTTTCTTTGGGTGCTATTTTTTATTTTTTAATTTCAGTGAGTCATAACTATTATAATGAGCACAATGAAGGTATCATAGGTTTTTACATTTGCAAGGTTCATGATGAAATCACAACTGTGTTCGTACTAACCCTAACCTGTACACATGTACGATTGTATGAAGTTTCTCTATATGAATGAGCTTCTTAATTTTCTTAAATAGCATCACCGACCTTGTTAAGACCCCTTGTATTGCTTTGTTATTTCTGTTCTTCATGTTTGTAGCTAAGGATGGAAGAATTGAAGGATACAGCTCCTTAACACAGTAAAGACAAATTTTGGAATACAAATGAAGTCCTAACGGACTTGGGATTGCAGGGCTTGGTCTCTCATCCTCAGCACTAATCAGGGGCAGGCTGGGAGTAATTTGGCAGTCTAAATTGTTGCCACACATGGGGCTGGTTACTGGCAGGGTCAGAAGCCCCCAATGTCACACCCTGTCATTTCAAATTAAGTTATGCAAAGCGAGTCTGCCTGTTAATTTTCTTGTAGTTCTGCTGCAGGGCCCCTCGAGCATAATGAGAGGAAGTTATAATTGGGCCTAGCTGTTGATTGCGATAATTGCTACTGTCTGTATGAGGTATCTTGGCCTACTTTGCTCAGCCGTTTACCAAGGCATGACAGCATGCGTACTACTGCCACCCGCACCAGCAGTCTGGAAATAGAGGGGGGGTTGTGGTGGTTCTGTCGAGTCGAAGGGGGGCAGAGGGAAGGCGGAGGTGTGTGATGGGATGGGGGGTTGGGATACGGACACAGTCCCACAATCCTGTTTTTCCATAAACAATGTGCTTCAACTTTCGAGGCGACCTCTTGACCTCTCTTGCCCACTTGTTGACCTTAATTCTATGGTTTGTCTGGGAGGAAACACAACAACGATTCTCTCCCTTTGTTAGCTGGCTGAGTGAGGAAGGATTATTCCTATCTGGGGGCCCTCTGTAACTTTTTCTTTTTTCTCTGCCATGTGCTTCAGGGAAAGAAAGGGCCATCCACTACCTCACAATTCGGAAAGGTCATAACTGAATTGTGACCCTGGATATTATTTTACTTATTTAGCTTTGTCGTTAATGGAAATCGGATGGGCAGAAGAAGTATGTTTGTTGAAAATGAGACAGTGGGTTCAACTTTCTTTGCTAAGCAAAAGATCTAAGATTTACATGATCTGTGTTATTTTTATTAATAAGATCTTTCATTTCTCTATATTTCTAACTCATTTTTCTCCAAGAGTGTAGTGTTCTAGGTCATCAAAAACCAAAGAACAGGGAACCTCCTAATCTTGGTTACAAAAAAAACTTAAGAATTCACATTGTGTGGCTGTCATGTAATTTATAAAGTGTAACTAATAAGATAAATACTAATTCATGACTATTAAAATTGCAGATTTAAATATTTACTGTTCCGTTCTACACAACTTCGCTAATCTGCTGAACAATACTAAGAAGCACATTATGGGGATTCATGTTTAAAGGATTTGCAGCTAACCTTTGTTTTTTATGTCTGACTCAAGTAATTTATTTCAGTCTGCTTCTTATACCCTGTCATTGCCAGACACGGATGGGACTATACCAGGCCATGAAAGGAGGTGTTCCCACAGCTGAACCTGGCCTGCTTTGTTATCTGCTGTTTACTAACCTGTTCTGGCAACATGAGATCAAAGTCATCAGCTTACTGGTAAGGAGAGCGCTAGGATAGAAATCTGAAAGGAGAAAAAAGATCAAGTCTGAATATATAATATATATATATTATGACGTAAACGTAAATGTACAAAATAACAAATAAATAAACTTTGCAGCTGTCAATGGAATTACATTTTTTTCCAAAGGAGAGAACTAAAATTTCAGTCCTTTTTTTTAATTCTGAATGTTGACTGAAGAAAATGCTCTTTGCAAGCGTGTGTTTGTGTTTCGTTCTTTAGTATCTAATTTCTGAACTCTGCTTCATAAATAAAATTCTTAGAAAAGATGTACTCTTAAAAGAAATGTGTTAAAAATATTAATGTCAGAGAAAAGAAAACTGGATGAGATTAAAGACATAGACTGCTAAAAACAGAACTGAATTTGTGTTTTCCACAAATTCAGTCTAAAACACCTTAGTGTTTAGTACCTTTAAAAGCAGTCATCTCAAAGTGCTTTAACTGGTATGAGAATTACATGTTTTGTGTCGTGGTATTTATAAACTAGCATGCAAGCTGTGAAGTTAATGAAGGAATTAGAAATACAGAGGTTCTTCAACATATTTCAGTGCTCACAATATGCTCTGATTTGCTATAGTTTTTAGGAGTACAAAATAAAATTAAATAATTTTTAGTATGAAGATTTATTTTGATGGTTCATAGAAAAATGGTATTAAATTCAGTTGTAAATAAGGTACTTCAGATCTACCAGATAGACAACCGTACTAGACCTTTTGTTATATATGTATCTATACTGATATACAATTTTGTTGACATTTTGTAGCAGTAAAGCAATAACTATAGTCTTTTGCTCTCAAGAATCTTCATTATCTTATGAAAGAATGTTCAGTACTGTTCTTATTCAATACATCTGAATTTGAAGACAATTCTTTCAATACTCTACAATACTCTACAATACAATGTACTATCTCATTAAATGACAGATAGATAAAACTGAGAACAAACTGTATGTGTGATTACGGCTGACTAGGATGGTTCTCTAATCACTGGAATGGGGTCTTAAAAGATTATTGTTATGAATATATTAAAATCATTGGTTAGCACTGCTGCCTTGCAGTGCTGGAGCCCTGGGTTCATTTCCTGGGGTCTTATCTGTGTGTAGTATGTATGCTGTGCTCGTGTGCGTGTTCTTCACACATTTCAAAGACATACTGGAAGGTGAGCTGGTTTCTGGGAATATTGGCCCTTGTATGAATGTGTGTGTGTTTGTGTCTGTGTGCCCTGCCCCTGTGTGACTGTCGACCCATCTAGGATGTAGCCTTCCTTGCACCTATTGCTTGCTGGGATAGGCTCTGTCTCCCCTGTGACCCTGTATTGCATGATGCGATTAGAAAATGGATGGATGGTTAATAATGCATTGTACATAACAATCCTTTAAAATTATTCTCCCAATCATATTTGTATTTACTGCTGTTTGTTCAGTAGAATAAACAATGTATCGCTATAAATGTTTTTCTGCATGCAGAAACTAAACATCAATATTAACATTCAATTTAGATGTCTTTCCCTCAAAGAACAATCTTAAAATTCCATGATGTTGAAAGGGTCTTGGTAATGTAGCCATGTACCAAACTATTGACACAAACTAAAAAAAAAAACAATAACACAGCATCTACTGCTGGGGAGACCTTGTTTTCTGATCTCATAAGCCTGAGAACCTATTTGATTAAGCCTATTACAGGACAAGACGTGGCTGGGGCCACTCTTGGAACAAGCTCATTGATGTGTTATTATATTTTAAATGAGTCCAACCCATCCCAGCCACATCGGAAGTGGAAACCTAAAAAAGTCCGTTGGTTTTTGTTTTTCAGAATAATTTTATATTACTTCCTTATAGATTGAGTACATGCTGTGTATGTGTGAGTATATATACATTTTTGAACGTTTCTTTTTCTTTTATTTAAATCTTAATGGACTTCAATTAAAAAATTACAAAAAACACTCCTTTTTAGAGCGTCCATTTAAAGTGGGAAGGATGCAGTTTGTCGTCTTGCAAAACAACAAATACAGATCAAAACACAAATAAAAGAAAAAATACACCAATAATATCTGAGCATAAGGTAATGTAAAAGCTGAAATTGCAGAGTTTCCAAGCCTCCGTTGTTTTCTTAAAAAAACACATTCTTAATGTGAGTTGAGGTGCTCTCTTTTCAAAGTTTCACAATTCTGTCACCCGGTTCCTCTGATTCTGCATTCCTTCCAGGAGTTTAAGCAGCAAGCTTAATAAAACTCTTTTCCTTACTTTTTTTCAAAACTGTTTAAATTTCAAGGTTCAAATTTGTATTTGAAGAAAACTCTTGAGCAGACATTTCTATGTAGTCTAAGCAAAGGATCACAGCAACACCTCCCCTAATGCTTACAAAAAGACCAAAAATGAAAAAATTAAGATCCTGCTGATGATCTGTTCACTTTTGTTAATTCTTCATTTGCAATTTATACAAAACAAGGCAAGCAGTGTATAGAAAGGCTTTGTACTAGTTGGTGTAAATCAATAAACTCCATTAAATGTCAAGCTTTAAACATGGTTTGGACTTAATTTACTACCAGTAAATGTCAGTAGAGATACTGGATGCATTTTCTCCCACCAAAAACAATTTAAAATAGATGTTAAAAGTTTAGTTTTATTATTTACAATGAATTCTGTTCATTAATATCTCTGAACTCATACTTTGCAAAGGAGAGAGAAAAGAACAGAAGAAAATCTAGGATTATAGTTTCCTGTAGAAGATTAATACCAGAACTAATTGTCCTTCAATATAAAAAATAAAATAAATCAATAAGTAAAGGGACTGAACTACTCTGCATGGAATGCTCATGTAATGTGTGTTTGGACTGTTTCTCTGACAGTAGAGAACAAGGGCTACTCCAGTCCTAATTGCTAGCTTTAGTCGGTTTTCCTTTAAGATGCAACTCTGAGGCGTCTAACGAAGCGAGGCTACAAAGGAAAAGTAGCACCAGGGTTAACATGTCTCAGCGTAGTGCCTGGAACTGGGATTTTTTTGGTTTTAGACACCCACTGAGAGAGAATAATGAGTGTATGTTTCTAATCTGGGCCCCTAGGAGATTGCCGTTCCCTTGTCTTTTCACAGTGGTGGAAATCGGCAGGCTTTCGCTCTCTTTTTTTCATTTCACAGGCTAATTTAGGAGCTGTCTTTGATGGTTTCTCTGTGGAGCTTCTGTTTCAAATATCCAAATGCCAGGATTAGCAGGCTTTTGTGCTGTAAAAACCCAATTTTTGCTGTTTTTTTCTTTTTATTTTTTGCCTTTCAGATACTACCTGCCCGTAGAGAGAGGGTGACAAATGCCACATTGTTTTAAAGCAGTATTGAACATGTGTAACCTTTATATGTGCTGATATGAAGATACGGCAGCACTTTCACATCGTGTGTTGAAAGTGGTATTTTAAGGATATTCTGTGTTTTCATACAGCACAGAATATCCTTGAGCAGCACACAAGTTTTGAGGTGGATAGAATAGGAGGCAGGAGAGGAGATTTAATCCCTGCTGTTGTGTTTCATCTTAGTGCGTTATTTTCTCAGATCTGTGGAACAGTTTAAGCAGTTCTATGGTAGCCTGGCTTTTATGGGATGGTAAACGAGAAGTTTATTTTATGGTTATTTCCTTGAAATTGCATTTCCTATTACAATCTTGTGTGATTCCCTGTTGGTTCTACTGCATACAGCATTGTGAGCTGTGCTGACTAGCTGTTACCCCAAAACAACTAAGTAATGAGGCCCATTGCTTAGATATAGGAAGTGAAGTGGAGAAGAATATTTATGATGCCCATGTCAGAAATCTCTGGGACTGCCCAAGGTTTTCCAAAAGACTGCAATACCTTTTTTAAATCATAAATACTCGTCAATTTGCCTAATTATGTAATTGACTGTTCACAACTCCCTTCTTTCCCAGGTGATTAAGTGATGGATTCAAGAGACCTATAATACCTATAGGATATAGCCCTCCAGATTTAGACCTGTGGGCTCTTGACACTTGAAGAGGCTCAACACACCAAAACAAACACTGTATGTTTTACTTTTTCTACTTTCCAGTGTACTTTCTCTTTTGCAAGTATGAAGTATTTATGTAGCTTTAAAATAAGGACATCTTTTTTGCTGAAATAAATTTCTAGCCATGTGTCTCACAATTATACAGACTGCACCCTTATTTTTTTTTGCTTCCAGAGAAAGGAGCACTCTCCTGGAGACAAAAGTGATATTTCTGTTTTTCACTAAAACATTTTTGTTTGATTAGACTTACTTTGTTTTTTATTTAAATTTTTAACAATTTGTGTGAAATATCTCAAGATATTGCTTCCTGTATGGTGTACTATAGAAATTTGATTTATAGGTACCATACTGGTACTAACTACCAGTATTAACTTTAAGTTTAGGTATTAACTTTTAAGCTTCAAGTCTATTTTGGTCATTTAGAATGTTGGGAATATTTCCACAGACTAACTCCCGATGACTCCGGACATATCTACAGGCAAAGCCAAATTCTGTCACATAATGTGCATGATTTCACTGAGAGTGATCTTTTGACAGCAGGCCACAGATCATGAGCGCATTGAAGCTAAACTCTTAAGGAGGCAAAAATACTGGAGAGAGATAATAAAAGTGTCTTATGTATACTTCCCAGTCTGAAAGACTCCAGCAGAAGCATGCATCATAAACCAATGTGCTCTAAGACTAAGTAAAAATACACCCCTCTTACCTCACAACCAATATCCATTTTTATAACCCCCCCATCTTAACACAAGTGTTTGCTGTTGCGTTACTCGTGGGATTAATTTTAGAAGGAGAGAAAAGGTGGTGGTGGTGGTGGGGGGAAATAAAATAACTGTCATGCGAGTCGACAGGCAGTGATTAAGGTTTTAACTGATCATCCTCCCTCTGACAGCTAACCAGCTATTATCTTAAAAGAATCAAACGAATGTTCAAAGCCCTAGCTGGGCACAGCACATGAAAGGAGACATCAGCCCTTGGCAGCTGACAAGCCAGAGGGAGAGACGGAGAGCGAGAGAGTGAGACAGAGAGAGGAGAGAGATCTTTATTTTCATTTCACCACAGGGAATTTTGACAAACTGATCCAGGAACATGGATGCTGATGTGCTTTACAACATCATAATAGTACATTGGTCCTCCTTTATTTATCTTATGTGGGAATTAGAAATAAAATATAAAAAGGGGAAAAATTTAAAGACATCCAACAAAAACAGTGCCCTGGATCGTGATCTAGCTTCACTTCTATGAAGATATACAGGCACACAGTGCACATATTGCAATGTATGGTCATGGATAATGAAGCTTTCCCTATTTTTGTATTTCTTTATATTTGTCAATAATTGTTTTAGTTAAATATATCTTGTACTAACAAAGTTAGCTGTCAGGTTTTATATTTTTGAATGTAATAACATTTCCTACAGTCCCTGCCCCTTTGCAGATCTGCTTTAGGGTTTGTTTAATGAGAACTCAGTTTCACCATATGGTTTACCCTGGGGCTCATGAGGATTACCAATTTTGGTGCCTTCTGACTCTCCTTTAATAAAGATTCCCTTTTGTTTTAGTATTGATTGTTTTTTCTGTAACCAAGATTGAAAAGTAATTTGCAGGAATAGGCTTGTGCATCTCTTAAGCATTATTAACTTGTCATTACATTTTTAAATGATGTTTTACATTTTTAAATGTTTATCATGCCAATCCAAATTTATAATCATTTGAATAATGAACATTTCTGTATAGATGACTTAGTTAATAAAAGAAAGTTCCAATTTAAAAAAAGACCTCTAAATTGTCAATGGCTTAAAGACTCATTTTAGCTTATTTTTATATTTCTTCATATTTAGCTTATTTTTATGCCTTATTTTTTGTGTTAAAACAGCAATTAAAGAAAATAACTTTCTCTCTTTAGGTTAATGTTAGATTTTCAAACAGATTGTATTTGCCAAGTTTTAAACTAAGTCTTAGTTGGATTTAAGCAGCATGCGCAGGTAGTGGCCTAGACCTTTAGGAGATCCTTGTAAAATAAAGTCACACCACCATTTGACCTTTCAACTCCTGTTCACCCCACCTGCTGTCCTATCACTTAATTGAAGCTGACAGAGGTCAAGGGTGACAACATCGCATGACCTTCCTGAACCTCCACTGGTTAGCCAATATCAAGGGCATACTGTCCAGGGTTCAAAAGAAAATAATCACTCATGTGATGTGTCCAGTGTGCTGATGCTGGGGAAAAAAAACTGATGTTCTAGATCCATCAACATACAGTTAGCTTTATATTAAAAGGACAATTTAAATGAAACGCGAGAAAGATTCTGAACAGTGAGCACTACTGAGCACTTACATTTAGATTTCAGCCAAGCCAATTTTTATTTATCCCCTCCCAAAATCTAATTATTTCTACATTGTTTTTTCTCAAGAAAACTGGGCTGAAACATAGATCTGACCAGTAGTGCTTCTAAAGCAAAGGTTGGATGTACTTAAATAGCTAATGTGCATCAGGAGATGAAATGGAACTGGATGAAAAGAAATGTAAATCCACCTTATAAAGGGTGACATTCTGCAAAAGATTTTTTTAAAAAGCTTTGAGCTCCTCAGCAATCCATTCTCTTTTTTTCTCAAGTTCTCCTCTCAGGTGTGATTTGACAGTTTAGAAGAAAGAAGTTGAGCCCAGAGAGGTGTAGATCAGAAATTCACACAGGCACTTGGCACAGATAAATCGTGGGCAAGAGTTTGCTGTGTGCTGCATGTTGCCTTTAGCACGTTGATATCTATAATATGGGATGGGTTGAAGATGTGACCCTGTGATTTTATGTGCATAGAAACAATGTTGTAAAAACCTGTAAAGCAGCTCTCTATGAGAGCTGGGTTTTTAATCTGCATTTAACTGATTGTTTCTTCACCTCAGCACCTAATGCAATTAGTATTCAAGTTGGATGTTGTTGCCAAAGAGAAGTATAGCTCATTATATTAATTCTAGTTTATGAAACCAATAGCTTTGGTTCATATTCTTGTGCAAGCACATTTAATTAATGTCTGGCCCAGCAATACATGAATATTTTTTAATTCAGTCATCATTTGCATGTTGTGTAAGGGGGAAAAAATTGTAATGTTCCTTTTAACACAGACATATCAATTGATTAGCTAATCTGAAGCTCATATATTGTGTCAGCACAAAGTACGCCAAGAGAAACTCAATTCTGAAAATTTTAAATGGCTAAGGATGCTTGTGCAAGTACTAGCACTGACTGTAAATTGAGCACTGCAGTGTTGGTCATTCTCATCCTGGTCATTCTCTAGTTGCTTTTTGATCTCAAAGGATTCCAAGCACTGAGGTTGACCAGAAAGGAATAATTCCTGAGAGATAAATTCACTTAGGTACAGTAATCAGTATGGATTTGATGTGTTAACATGGTGATATATCTTTCAGAAAGAACAAAAAACAATAGGTACATCCAATAAATCACTGTGCAACTTTACCTCAGGTATAGGATTCAGATGTATTATCTTTTCAGTTCCCTTTCAACCAATATTAGATTTTCTTTACAAAATCTTTCTCCTCTGTAATGATACAAAGCTATGAGAATGCTGAAGCAGCTAATCTGATTAATTGAGAATAAAATGAAGATGTGATTCTTCAATTAAAAACTTAAGGGATAATTTTGTGTGAAGCAGGGCATGATTTTAATAATAAAATTCCCCTTCCGGTGGCTGTGAAGTCTCCATGCATGCAGGTTAGGAGTTTGACAGTTCAAACATTTGTTGCTGTGACAGTTTTATGAGAATATGAACATATTTAAAGTAACTTTTTTTCTTAGGTAACAGCTGTATATAGCCTTGAAAAAAATATTTTAGTCAATCTGCTGCATGTTTTGCATGGTTTCACCTTCTTTATACCTGTATCTGATTTCTCATATCTGTATCATAATACCAGATTCGATGATACCACTTTTATAAGGGTAACTTTTTTGTTTAGAGAATGTTTATAGTAATTTTCAAATTTTGTTTTTCTCCATTGTCTGGGTTACTATTTTTAAAAACCTTAGCCTGTTTAATAATATAATAATAATCATCATCATCATCCTGATAATCATAACCTTTATTTTACATAGCGCCTTTAAAGGTAGCTTCTCAAAGCGTTTTACAGAACGACAACAATGATGAAAAAACACACAAGCATATGCACAATGAACGTACACAATGAGAGGAGACAGTAGATGGGGGGTATTGAATACAGAAGAAGCAGAGGGATAGATAACAGAACTAGTTACGTAAAGGCCCTTTTAGAAGAAGAAGGGTTTGAGTCTAGATTAGTCTAATATTTTGATTATATAAGTTTATAACTTCTTAAGAACATTTCATTTGGTATGAAAACACTTGTCACTGGGCACCATTCAAACAAGTTGAATAGATCAGGTGGGTAGCTGTGTCGGCATGCGTAGTCTGCAAAGGAACAAGTAATGGTTTATTCCATGCTGAAAAGAGAAGAGAGAAAACACAACATTTCGGCTGTGAAACCTTCTTCAGGCTGAGTAGATAGATACTTTATTGATCCCGTGAGGGAAATTGCAGGTAGATGTGTGAGTCAGTGTCAGTCGTCCCCAAATAACATTACCAATCATACCAGCTGCCTTCTGGATAATTATGGTCTATGTGAAACCTCTGTGCCAGTCTGTGCTATGCCATTGTCAAGCTTTGAAAGTTAGGGTACCAGGCCTGAATGAACCAAGTGACTCATACTGTCATGAAACACACGCAAGCATGCAAGCGCTCCCGCATTCCCACGAGCTCTGTTCACTCTAAACGTCCACGCACCAATTAACACCGCACACTATTTAAACCCTCACTCTCCTCTTGTACCTCTCTCACTATTGAGGTCTCCTCCCTGAGCTCCGAAACTAGTTTCTAGTCTCACTTGTCGTCTGTTATTACTTTTTGGCTATCGACTCAGCGCTATCCTTTTGACCACGACTTCACCTCTCATGCTTGGTACTTCATCGATTCGGAACCATACTGGCTTTGACTCCTCGCTTTTGTTTAAGACCACGACTTCGCCTCTTGTTTGGTACCATACTGTTTTGGAACTCAATCTACTTCCTGACCTGACTCCACCAGAGTTAGCCACACACAGAGTCCTACCTACTGCTGCCTCCTGCCTTGTGACACATTCCACTTGAACTTTGAACTTGCAACCTTTGAACTTTGTCCAAAATGTTTTTACAATGTTTTTGGAAGTTAAAACCTGTTGAATAAATCTGAACATTATCCATCAGTATAATAATTATCTTAAATGTGTGCTTAATTATCTTAACATCTTTTATTGTTTCAGTATATTCCTGATGCAAGGATTTTTTTCTTTCAATGAATGTTGTCAGAAAGCTAAGCAAAGGACATAAAAAGACATTGGTGCAGAACTGCTAAATCAGCTTCATGATATACAGCCTTTGTAGAGCTACTTTCATCAGCCACCACATCATAAGCCACATGCAACAATTAGTAGAGCTGTACTTTATTCATATTAAAATGACCATGATCTGAATTTGTATGAATAAGTGTGTAGGTATATCCTAATACAAGTGTAGGAATATAAGTCTATTAAAATCCTCAAAGACATTAATAAATTTAGCTTAGTGGACTTCTTCAGAATCTGTTGTGAAATGCTAACCAGTAGAACCTATGATAACAGGAGGCTCTTCTTTATGCATAGAATTGTGGGAGTCTGAAACAAACTACCTAGTTTTGTTGTCGAATCTGGTACCCTGGGTTTTTAAAAAAAAAACAACAGATATGATCAATTAGCTATTAGTAATCAAACAAGCTAGATGAGCTGAATGGCCTCCTCTCATCACCTTTCTGATGCTCTTATATTATCTTACGCTTAAGAACACAAAACTGCTTTTCATTGATATTCCCCACCTACTGTTATTTTTCTGTTCCATCAAGGAATTGTATCTTGGAGTTCAGGCTGCAGAGCCGACTGTCCAAAATTACAGTAATGAAAAGAGAACCCAGATTGAAGCCTTTCAATCCTGGGAGAGAAGTGGGTGACCCAGTTACCTCATTTAGTGTTCCTATTCAGGCACGAGAGATGAGGATTTCTTGTTACCAAAGTGAAGCTGAAAAAGAACATTAAAAATCCCTTAGATGAGAGCTCCCACTGCATTCTTTAATCTCCAACTCATCTGACAGAATGCTGTTCTTATATTTACTCTGCATTATGTGCATGTTAGAACATAAAGGATTCACTTAAGAGGAGTCCATGCAGTCGGTCTACCTTATGTGGTTGTTCTTTATGAATTTACTGTGTTCTCGTGTATTACATCAGTGGACCACGGCTGGCTTTACACTGTATTGTGTTAAGAGTTATTCTTTAAGAGAAATCACAAGGCCTATGAATGATGGGATGTATGCATATTAATTAGTGTATGACTGTTTCATGACGTTAAAATGGTTGACCTTTTCAGGATACAACTACACCACATTGAAGAACCTTAACAAGGATGAGACAACTGGCTTTGGTTGCTTACCTTGATTAAACATCCATCAAGAAGAATTAATTATGCTCTCAGATGTTGTAAAACGGTCATAAACTAATTAATATGTCTATATAATTATATCATATATCTGTCTATCCTGTTTCTGTGGATAACATTACATCAACTGATATCAGTTCAAATAATTTTTTTGTGATCCTTTCAATTTTATTAACATTTTAACTGTGCTAACATTTGTCTGAAAATATTTGATGCGGTGAATTATCACATAATTAAAATTTTATTAAATTAGTTCTATGGATACCTGATTCTGTTATTATATGGGACTTTTGTTGTCAACAAAGCCAAAAAGAACTCTTTTTGAGTTATTAATAATGCCTGTTAACTACTACATTAGGTTGGTTTAACTGCATAGCTCACATTTTTAAGAAAGTAGAAACTAGTGTTAACCTGAAGATAGACTGGGGCAAGTATTTTGATAATGTGCAGATCTGCTCATGGATGGTTTACCCTTCAGATGTTGAAATCTGCCATTTTACCTGCAAAGATTTCCTTCTGTCTTTTGAAGGTGTACTGTTAAGTGTAACAGTGACTTGAAACAGCCACAGAGTATTTCAGCCCTGAATCTCAAACATTTAGCCTTTAATGTAAACCAGGCCCTGCAGTGTGACTGCAGTCTTGGATGTTGACATTTTTAACAGGCGAGCGAGAGAAAATCACAATGAAGACCCTCATCGTACATGACTTGATTGTCCAAATTTGAGTATTGGTGAAAAATTTGCAAAGTTGCTCAACTTAATGGTCCCAGAAAAAGTCAGAACTGCAAAAAGTTTGAGGTCCTTTTTATATTTAAAACTGCCTGGCACCAGAACATCTTCCTCGCCATGACTGTCACCCTGCTTAACCAGAACACATGAATATGTAATGTTGTCAGTATTTAATAGTGGACCTGTACATGTTCTTTGTATGAAGTGTACATGTGTTATTGAATGGGTTCTATCTGTTTTTGCACCAAAACACCAGATCAAATTCCTTGTGCTACACATGTTATGTACTTATCATATAAAGTGTTTCTGATTCTGTTACTTGATGACAATACTTGCAAAAACAAGCTCTCCTGTCACTGTGATAATATTTAACTTTAAAAACAACATCAAAGTAGCTCTTCATTCCGCGTAGGGCAGGCCTGTGTAAAGTGGGGACACACCCCTCCTGGCTCGCAGAGTCCAACTCTCCTCTGGCTTCATAAGATTCTGAACTGTGAGGAAAACTTTATTGCGTCAGTGTTTGCGCAGTCTGACAGGGGTATTATGGGGCCAAGGGGTGTGAATTACTTTACATCTAACTTATGGATTATAAATTATTATAGGATAATCCCCCATAGGGAAACTCAAACCTTCAATACAGACCTATTATTCCATAATGGATGTCTGATTTGTGAATTAGACACTCAGCCTGTCAAGTATAAGGTGATATAGCACTGTGCCCAAGGATAGGGAGGGGGTTCAGGCAGTAACTCACTGGCAGCTTGAGAAACGCAGTATAAATCTACAGGAGCAATCGTGCCGCGTTCCAGTGAGTTTGTGCTCCTCCTGCAACCACTTGCCCTGCTGACTTTTCCTTTTTTGAAAAAAAAAACAGCTTGTAAAGAAAACACACCAACACCACCCCACACCCCCAAGGCTTTTTTTCTGGGCTTCAACTTTTCTGCGACGCACTGTGTTCCCCGCAGCCGGGCAGCAGTCTGCCACTGAACAGTGGAAACTCATAAGAATGACTGAATGCGTCTTAAGCTCTCCCTCCTCCTTGCCCTTAGGCAGCCAAATAAACTCCAGCAAGCTCTCCAACACCATGTTTAAGTCATAACAAAACACAAATTATTTAGCCTGTTTTGTAGATTCTATACTTTTTAAAATTTTAGTTCCTTTTTTAGAAAATGGAGAGTACAGCTGTGTTTTCCTTAGGAGCTAAGATCATGGAGCAGTGTGATTTCATGCACATTATGAGATATTAAATTAAAATGATTTTTTTAATTTGTTACGTTGTGTTTGTTGGATTATAAAATAAATAGGTTTTTAACATCTATTTTTAACAATTTTTAACATCATTCTGCCCTTGTGTATTATGACTATTGCAGCCATGGAGCAGACATGCAACATTTTAGTTCTGCAATTCTGCTTCTCTTTTCAATGTTAATCTGTATTTCATTTCTTTATTTACTTTGTATCATTTTACTGTTCCTTTATTCAGTGGGTAAAAAACAGCATTGCTAATTATTTCATGGGCAATTGATTTTGGTTTTGGGAGAGCAGTAACTTAATAGAAATGTGAAGGCATTCATGCACAATTAAATTCAGACTGGCTATGTTTACTGAGAAGTGTTGCTGTATTCTGAAAACCTGCTTTGACTTGACATGCCAGTGTTTGGTCAAGTCTTTTTTTCATTATACATTGTTTTTAATGTTTTATTTTATGTTTGTTTGTAAGATATCATGTAATAAATGCAGTATTCAGTTTGCCAAATCAAATTACATTCTTTGGGGCTGTGAGCTAAGCTTCTCTATAAGGCTATAGTCTTTAATTCAAATCCTCATTGGGACCTAGTGTGCTACATATTCATCTGCTTTGTCAAGGAGTAAGCAGATCAGAGGAAGAAGAAAAGTATCCAGTTTGTGTGTTTTTACTAAATATGTAAATATTGCAAATGTAGTGTGTAGTGATGCATATAAATTGAGTGATAAGCAGATAAGCTCCTACTAGTGGGGGGCTGAGTTAGGTTTGGAGAAAATACAGGCTCACTTCTGGGTGGGAATGGCAGCCCCCTTTATTTTTATTTTGGTTTTACCTTTAAGTTTTGTTTTCAGCTTGTTTTAGACTGGGGGGGACGTGTGGACCCCCAACCTTAAAACTGAGTTACCTCCGGTTATCTGTTAAGTTGAATATACAGTGTTTGTTAGACTGTGTTTGTCAATTTTAACTTCTCTAAAGTTATCAAGCACTCACTCACCCTAGCGTGTCGTAGTTAAGGTGTTCTAGTAACTTAACTAACTTAAGACATATTACCACTAGATAGCTTGTTTCCTTAGCCAAATTATTAGGGGTACGTTTGTAGATTTGTCAGATTGGTGACTACTTTCCTGCCAGCTGGAAGTTCATGAGCTGGATATTCTTTGAGAAGGTGTATAGAGAGGTAATACATGCCTCTTTCTGGATTGTGCTGGCCACCACGCTGACAGCACAGCATAGGTTACAGTCAGGTGGGTAGCTGCGTCAGCATGCGTAGGCTGCAAAGGAACAAGTAATAGGTTTATTCCATGCTGAAAAAAAGAAGAAAGAGAACACAACGTTTCGGCCGTGGATAACGGCCGAAACGTTGTGTTCTCTTTCTTCTTTTTTTCAGCATGGAATAAACCTATTACTTGTTCCGATAGGTTACAGTCGTCTGCCAGATCGGAAAACTAGCTATTCTTAATCACTAGACAAAAAATGGGGAAAAATACAGTCATAGTGTGTGTTTCTGGGGAGAAACAAAATAATGTAAAGCAGCTAATTAATTCACTATACATCTTATTTCAGTATTTTAACAGTTAATTAATACTGGTTCAAGACAATTGCATCTGCTGTACGCAGGCAACCAGACACAGTCTTCCATCTGAGCTAAAGCCCCAGTCTTACCTGTGGATTAAGTTAGATCAAAGAATGATTGACACATTCTGAATGGGTGGAGGGACTCTTCCCGCAGTTTCTTCTTGTTTCCAATGAAACCAAGTGCAAAATC
Organism: Atractosteus spatula; assembly: GCF_055471065.1. NCBI lineage: Eukaryota > Metazoa > Chordata > Actinopteri > Semionotiformes > Lepisosteidae > Atractosteus > Atractosteus spatula. The sequence continues at coordinate 41,900,108 of NC_142712.1, read as the reverse complement.
ATCCCTATAAAGGGTGAGATAAAAAGCCAGAAAGCCCCAGATGAAAGATCTGTTTCGCTGACCTGTCATATTCTCCTTGTTTTACAACAGACTTCATGTCCACACGAAGCAAAGTGTTTTTTATTAGTATTAAGAACTCTTTAAAAGTAGCGGTATTTGCTAAAATCCCTTAAGGAGGAGAAAGAAAAATGTTATTTTTATTGTTCTCAGCAGGCAGCTTACAGTAGATTGTTATTTCTGATGTTGCTGGCAGGTGAAGCTGTTGTGTAGATGTTAAATGTAATTTCTATTCATTTTTATGTACAGAGGCTGCTAAAAAATACATAATGTATTCCACTGTTCATACAGATACTGTATGCAGAAGCTTAAATAAGGCTCAATCTTACCCATTGGCATATATATCACTTGTCCTGAGTAACATTTACTGTACATAAGCTTATAAAACATACATTTTGTAAAATGTAATTTTCCTTAGTATATGAAATTAAACAATGCCTCAATTTCTTGATATAATCTGGAATTTATTTGATTTAATCCCTTTGATTCAGGCCCTGATAGAAAAATCTTCAGCCCTCCCTTGTGTTACCTACTTCATTTTTTCCTGTCATAGCTTTTTGGTTTCTGATTTTATTCTTTTCTTGCCTGATGTGCACAGACAGTGCCTGGTGTTGGGGAGCAAAATAGATCAAGTATAAGTACCCATAACCACCAATCATATGCCATTGTTTCATTGGGCATACAAGTCCTGGTACTTGATAGGCCATTTGGATTATGGTGCTCAATTGATGCTTTTTCTTGGAAAGTACAAAAACATTAACAGGCAACTCTGCAACCTAACAGAGTGCGCAGCGAAGATGACTTCAATTCATAATCACTTAATACATTTCCTTAATGATCCGTGATTGGCAATCATTGTCCAGAGTCAGGGATCGTTGGGCTTCAGCTACCTTGAGTATGACATTTAAAATAGTGCACGGTCATTGACAATTGCCTCTTGCTGCTCTGGGTGATAATCACATCATCGTGGAGCAAATGTGACTCCAACTCTGGCTGAAATAGCTGTAGTAGGCCTAAGCCCACTTTCAAATTCCTTTGTTTAAAGTTCAAAATCAACCTTATTGATATGTTGTTTTTGGCTTATTTAGTTAAAGCAATCACTTTTACTCAGAGCTCTATCTTTACTCAGAGCTCCTTGGGTCAAACAAAGCTAATTGAGGTATTAATCAATTAAGTGAAAGTTTTAAAAGCCCTGTGTTCTCATGTTAGTATTTGGCCACAACCCCAGTGCAGGTGAGAGGAGGAAAATATTTCCAGGAACATGAAGACTGTAGTGGAGGCTTTGAAGTAGCAGTCAAAGCCAATTAGGAACTAGGGAAAAGTTTTATACCAGGGCTCTGTATTGGGCTAAGTGGTTATTGAAGATTGAAATGGGTGAATTATTTTTTTTTGTTTTGTTAACACTGTCAACTCTTTCCTACACTGATGTCTGGCTGCTTGTCTTTTTTTCTTTATTTTGACTTTTTTTAATGTAAAAAGGTTAGCAAGGTTTGCTTAGTTTAACAATTAAAAATGTGCATTGCCATATAATACATATATGACCACTACATCATCAAAACTACATCACTAAAGCTGCAGAGTTGTGCATCTTGTAGTTAGTGAACATTTTCAATGTTTTTAAATGTGGGTATAACTTAAAACAATGATTGCTGGAAACCACTTACCTGTTCCATCTACAGTCTAAAATGATGGACGTCCATCATTGCTTCTTAGGCTATGTGCATGGAAATTCATTTTGAGCAGATTGTTAACCCCCTCTTAATGCATATCTTTCTGAATGTATCCTGTAGAGTCCGTACAACATGTTTTTAAAACCTCACTTCTTAATCAAATAATTTTTTTATACATATTAGCAACAACAATTTTAGTTTTTTCTTTTAAAGCGAAGCGTTACATTTTTAGCATTCTTAAATTCTTCGTGGATGAATGGGACAGATCTTCTCTTCTGGTGCAGAGCTAATTAAATGTGTCGTCTCATTTACAGGTCTTAATGATATGCAAAATGTTTTCATCTGTGATTCTGGATCACTGCAGCAGATAACAAAACTTCATTCGTTTGGTATAAAGTTACAGATTTGAATGGTTTCTTGACTTTGCTAGAAGAGATGGTCGCCTCACATGTGTTTTCAATCTGCTGAAAGAGGAGGTACACATGTTCTGCTATATTAGCTTAAAATCACAGAGTTGTTGAGGTGTGTGCCCATGAATGTAGACTGTTTATTTTCTTAAATTAGAACTGGAATAGACTTTTAACCCAAATAATTCCTAAATCTTAAATTGCATGGGTTTTTATTATTATTTTTATTATTGTGTGTTAATGCTTGCCAGGTGTATGATATTAGATGTAATCTATGGAAATAGTTTTGTTTATGTAATTTTATTTTTTTGAGGCAGTTGTTTCCAATTAGAATGTTTAAAGGTTTTAATTGAATTAAATTGGATATTTTAATATCTATTGGAATGGCATAAGAAAACAAATCTAGCTGGACCACATGCAGTCCTGTGCAGTGCCTGGCTATGGTTGAAATGCTCGTGGAAAGCTTGATTTACTGTGTTTTGCAAAATAATCTGAAAATACTCACAAAACAAGTCAATCAAACTTAAGTTTGTAGCCTAAGAATATTAACTCATCATTAATAAAGCTATTGCAACCATCTGTTCTCTTAAAGACAGTCATCATGCAATGTCACAGTCTAATTTAATGGCAGTATTCTACCTCGGCAGCTTTATTGTGAGAGTATATATGTACTATGTATATGTAATTACATATATACACACACCTTTTGTTTGTGCATTTCCTAAAAGGTTTGTTTAATTTTAGTTGTGGTTGAATTCTATAAATTGGCACTCCATCTCAGAGAATAAAGTGTTTGGTACCTGTAATAGGCATTTAATTCACTGTTATTGTATGTTAACCCTAACAGCATTGATAAAAGAGGATGAATTAGTGTATAGAACTTAATTACCTGTCATTTTATGTTTCCCATAACAGCTTTGAGAAGAGGATGAAGGAAAGCATATGCTGCTATTTATAAAGTTATGGGGGTAATAGCGTCAATCACACTGAAACGCTGAGTCTTCTGAGATGAGATTGAATTCATAAGTGATATCACTGTCAGCAGATGGAGTGTTCATTGGTTATGATGCCTGTGCATGCAAGACTGGACAGCAGCATGCAGGAATGGTTACATCTCTGGACTGTGGATTGGTGGGTCATGGGCTTAAAAATGGGCTAAAAGAACAGAGAAGACTGATGTGAGTATACTGAGAAGAGGAGGCACTTCTTTACGCAAGGACTACAGAATATATTGTGGAGTATGTGCCAGGGGTGGTAAATGGCCTTCATTTGTTTGGACATTTTCTTATGTTTCCAATTATGGTCCTGGTGACCCAGTGTCAGCTGATTTTCAGTGTATTTCAGTGTATTTTTAATGTATTATGTAATTTAGCCCCTTATGAAATTAACATGTTTATTCATTTTTTTGTGTTGTTTCAGCTCTTAAGCAGATTGACTGAGTTAACTACTTAATGGTATAAGTAATTTAAAATTCACAGCATTTAAGCAACTGGAAATATCTAAAGTAAATGTTTCGGTTAGAACACAACAATGATGTGATGTTTGTGCTACTGCCTCACAGCTCTTGTGTCCTTGGTTCATTCCAATCCTTAGTAGCCTTTAATGTGGTGTTTACATGTTCTCTCTGTGTCCAAGTGTGTTTTTGCTTTGTGCTCCAGTATCCTCCTACAGTTCAAATATATGGTTAATTGGATTCTTTATACTGTCCCTTACATGAGTGAATGTGTGTGCATGTGTGCCCTGAGATGGACAGGTATCAGACTGTGTCCTGTGCTGGTTGGGTTATTTTTCTGTCTCAAGGTGACCATCTAAGGATAATATGGTTCCTGAAAATGGATGGATTAGTTCTGTTAAGCTGACAGTGGTCTTACCAGAACCATGATAGGCAAGCCCCGTTCTAAATTAACACAGTGTCTGGTGCTTAATGGTCTAACAGGCAGGGGGAGACACCTGTGGGTTTTGTTTTGTCTTTCCTTATCACAAAAGTGAAGCCTTTTCATTTTTATTGAGGCACTTTTCTTTGCAGACTTAGAACTCACTTAAATATGTTTGTCTTTCCAATACCTGTATATACACTATGTTGTTCAACTACAAACAGAATTTTTGTTCATCATGGTTGCTAAATGACTGCTGACTTGAAGGTTTTTAACCTCATGTTTCACCTTTTCTGTGTGTTGTGTAGTGGACTGATGTCTCATTTTCCTGTGCCGCAAACAACACTAAATACAGGACAGTCGTATAAAAACGCAGTGGCAGTTGCGGTGGTAAAGGAGGAACCACAGCATAGCTGGGGCTGGACACTGCTGTGCTGTATTTTTTACACAAACCTTGTCAGTAATACTCACTTCAGTTTGGGTCTTCTCATTGAAAGTAAGAAAGGCACAGTTTGTTGCCAGGATACTGCAGAATGGGCACTAGAGTCAAGAACTGAGTTTAGCCTCTGCAGTCATGCAGTATCTACAAAGGCAACACTCTTTAATATTAATATCAGATTAATATCAGAAGATTAATGTCAGAAAGACTTCATATTACATTGCAGTTAAAGAAATCCTCAGGCCGTGATAAAATGTTGCGTGACTTTCCTGTTGCATAAACACGCAGGCCCTGCCAAGTGTGCAACGTAAGAGTCCTATGCAGTAATCTGTTTTCTAACACTAGTGAGTTTAATATAGGATGATTTAATACTTAAGTGCAATCAGTGTTAAAGTGTTCCCAAACCCTCACATAGCCATAACACGTCAGGGGCTGTTTACAGAGCAGTGTACAGTGCCGGAGACGGATGTGAAAACATTAGCAACCCAAGTTTTCTGCACTTTCTGAGACTGGGAGTTTGAATTTCAGAAAGTGAGCAAGTTTAGCCCATATTGAAATCAGTTAATAACTGCTTTCAAAAACAATTTCTGTCATTGATCTAGTGGTAGAATTATGCAAGTATACTATACATACTGGTATTTATTGATGTAATTGCACACAAACACTTTTGCACTGAATGTTTAAAATGTCTTTACCTTTCATATTCAGCATTATATTTGCATATCTGCAAAACATCATGTCTTCCTTTGAATAGTTTTGAATACAGCATCTGCAGATGCCTTCATGAAGCTTCTTTGTCTTTAGAGATGCAGTGAATGCAGGCAAGTCATTGTACAGTATGGGAGCCTGCCCTGTACTCCCAAACTCAGCTGTATGTGCACTGAACCCATGAGTAGCTTGGAGGTGAGGGATTGAGTGAGACAGTGCAGGGGAGGGAGGTAGTGAGACTGTGAAATTCGGAGCGTTGCTATGCCTTGCTCAAGCATGAAGAGTGTTGATCCCAGGCCTGGGGGGTAGCCCGTTATCTGGCTAAATGTATGCAGCTGTATTTACTGCCACTGTTTGTTGTTCCCTTGGAAGCTCCAGGATGGGAATTTTCTGTGTCACTGCCTCAAAGGATTTTGGCCAGGCTTTGATGGTCCTGTGTTTTTATAGAAAGGGAATAAGATTTAAGTATTAGCCATGTCAAGCAGGATTTAACACTGTGGGCCCTGAACTTCTCACTGTTTAAGTACTCTCTGCCTTGCTGCATGCTTGTATTCGGAGGACAGTGGTAAATGTCCACCAGTATCAGAATAAAAACATGTTATATTTGGCTGTCTGACATGCTTTTCTGAGTATGCCAGCTTTCAATTACTGGACCTCCATTCTACCTTGTTGCCCTGCACCTCCTATCTGACAGCGCTGCTGTTTGTTAGTGGGTAGTGGCCAACTGATTTCATGTGCTTTCTGTTTGTTCTCTAACCTGATTGATGCTTGGTTGTTTTTCGTTTATTTATTGCTCTTGTCATCAGGTGGCATGGCAGTTAACCCTGCTCCTTCACAGCTCAATTCTGGGTGGAATCTTAATTTCCCTTTGTGTTTGCATTGGTTTCTCCAGGTACTCAGGCTTTCTCCTAGCTCTCAACAACATGCTGATGGGTTGGTTGGTTATGGTTAATTGCCTTTTCCATGAGGAGCATGTGTGGGGCTCATTCATTAATTCTGGAGTAGATATAAAACAAGCCCTGGCATAACTGGGATAAAGTTCACTTGAAGAAGACTAAGAGTCACTCTTCCCCTCTTATGTGACACTGTATTGACATTTTGTTTGCTTTACCATATTGCTGAATTATAGCTACAATAATTTTTTTTATTTCTCTACTGTACCACTTTTACAGAATGGTGCCTCTCAGGATCCCTTAAAAGTCCTATTGCTGTTCATTTCTCTTTTGCCATCTGTAGAAGATACTGTCAAGAAGGATTTAGGTGCCTATTTTCTCCAATAAGCTCTTTAATTACAGTGTCACTTCACAGCAATTACAACTTCACTACACATCAGTGACATGATTGAATTGGGTTAGTTTTCTCAGCAGAAATGTTTTCTAAACTTCCAGCCCACCTTTAAATTTTTCCAAAATGTGTTTTTACACCACATAAGCAAACATATTGAAGTTACAGTAAAAAGGACTTTACTAGAAACAATGGTCTTCAAAACAGTAGAGCTTGAAATAACATTGAGAAGACGTCTCCCCTCTGGTCAAGCGGAAAGCATTCTGTACCTTAAGTTACAACTGCTCTGATGTGGTTATTATTTGCCCACCTGAAACAGCTCAAATATTTGAGCCAAAGCACAATTCTGAACATAATTTCTGAAAGGCTATTTTATCAAAGTTAGCAAACAAAACAATCACTTTGCTTTTCTTTAAATTGTTTTGTTTATTCAGTTTGACAATGGCTTTCTATGTTGCATGCAACTCTCATTTTATTGTGGTAAGGAGTTTTTCCTGATCCTGTGACTAAGGCCAGGTTGTGTGATGATAAACTTTTGCTATGCTAGTAGTTTTTCTGTTTTAGAGCTTAATTATGCCTTGACCAGGGGCTGTTGCTGATTTGACTAATAGCCCTGCTGTGCTGTGCTTAGACTTGCCAAAAGTGGGAAAAGACCCTATTTGTTTATTTTATGTCCTAGAAAATATTTTCTTGCAAGATTAAAACAGTAACACCTTCTTCAAAGACCACATAAGCTAATACAGCATTTCTTTGTTGTTGTGATTTCAAAATATCTTTACTTTTTTAACAGTTGACCTTTTCAGCATCTTTTTTTATGCCTGAGATTCTCTCAAATCATTGAATAATGTATTTCTGAAACAAAAACTTCCTTTTATGGTTATATTTAATGACTGACATTGCTGTCCTCCTCAGGTAAGACACCTTAAAATACAGAATGTGGATTCAAGACTTTTTTTAAATCTACCCTGTGAATTGCTATCTTAGAATTTCAAAAATGTCATGAAGGGTATGGCTTTTCGAAGTTACCAAATAAAAGTATATCATAAGATCCCCCCTTCCAACATGATGGATTTGCATGATTCTGTCACATAAAAGATGATTCAGCAATATCTGTTCTCTTACATTTTCTATTGAATCAGCATGAATGTTATACCTTTTGGCTGCACTGTCTTCTATGTCACTGACAGCTATAAGATTCACTGTTGACCGTGTTATATTATTAATGAAATGGTTTTTGTGATTGAACTAAGGCAATGCTAACATAGTTCTGTAGAAACAAGCTAAGAGTGTCATCTCAATGTCATATCAGGATCCTGTGTGATTGAAACGAGTCTTATTTACACACAGATTTGTGGCCTTAAAATATTTGGACTTTAAAAAATTAAGATGACAACAGAACATTAGTGGGGAAATTGATTATTTTTTTTGGTATGGCACCAGAGGAATTTAGAAATATGTGTAGGAAGGACATTTAACATTGATTTATAAACAGTCTTTACGGAGTACAAATGTTAAAGTATAATGCTAATACACGTTTTGTTTAATTTACAGTGTTGCATGATATCAAAAATCAAAACAGTCATATGATCAAGGCCAAGAAAGGGAAAGCAGGCTTTGCTACTAGAAAAGGCAAAACTGGGTAAAATCTTCTAGGGAGAAAATAGTTTGTTGTAGACAATATTTAATTGGTATATTTTATTATATTTCTGATATTTAGAATATTACATTTAATTCATTAAATTAAAATGAAACTTTTTATTAAAACAATTAATGAAGCATTTATTTCTTACTCCCAAGCAATAAATTCCCTGAAAGCAAATACATTTTGAATCAAAGAACTAAACTCCAGTGATGATATCTTAAAGCATACATACAATTCACAGATAGAAATATTGCATAAGCTATAAGAAATAGATAATATAACAATAGTCCAAAATTACAACACTTTGTCCAGTATCATTGTTGCTGTTATGTATTCAGTTGCTTAACGCAGGCAATGAATGTGTGTGGAGGCAGCATAGTGACTAGGGGATGAAGGAGTTAAGCCCGCCTGTGGAATGCAGCAGCAGTTTTGTTTTGCCTGGTTTGAGCAGAGCTGCACAGCCTGGCTGGGTCACCTGCAAGGGATTAGGCTGGGGCTCGCAGACAGTTGTTGTTTGAGGAGCGTCTGAGCACGCCGGGGCAGAGGGGTGGGGACTGTCCTGGCAGGAGGCATCTCCATCCGTGCTGGGGTCATCCAGATGCCTGATCAGAGAACAAAAAATGAGAGCTCAGTGAATTGGGGGGAGAGAGACAGTTGTAATGTTGTCCCGTTGGCGGCTTTATGGAGGCAATGAAACTGACACATGATGTACTTACAACAAAGCAGGCTCTTTCCAGCTTCATCATCTTTTTACATTTCTTAAATAATGCAACAAGACTGGTTATGCTCAACACAAAATCATCAGCATCAAAAACCCATTTTAGATCTTTGTGCCTACTGCCAAAAGCCTTCTCTTTTCTCTCTTCAGATTAAAAATAAGTAAGCAAAATCAGTGTCTCTGAAAACCTAATCACAACAATCTTGGTAATTACAATACTTCTGCTATTGATATTCATGCTAAAAATAGTGTTAATAGCAGGGCCAGGAGAACAGTATCTGTTGTTAATCAGGCATTTTGAATGACTCCATAAATCACAAAACTAATGGTTCAGTGAATATTAATAACTCATATGATGATCTATATCTTTGTTGTTGCTTTTGAAAAGATTTTTTCAACCTCCCATTGCAAACAAGTAGAGTTTCAATCAATATTAACTAAACACTATCCAACAGTAATGGGTGTAATTACATCTCTAAAAACCCAGCATTTGCAGTTTTTGAAAGAAAGAGGAATGGAATGGTGACCAGGAATGGTCAGAATAATGGAGTTGTTGTCCATCATGTTGGTAATGTAAAATATGTCAGTGCTATGGTGTCCATTGAGAGTTCTGTGTGGTTGAGTCTGGCAGCTAAGGGCTTCTGAATTCTTTTCATTGATGAAACCACTGTGGATATAGTCTAGCAAGGATCTTCTCTTAAGAACTTAAGCCATATACAATTTCTTGTATTAGCAATTTGTCTTTTCACATACCCCAACTTGCTCTCCATGAGACAGACAGGGAGAGAAGCTTGGGGTCAGAGCACATGGTTAGCCATTTTTACGGCGCCCCTGGAGCAGTTGGGATTATAGGTGGATTCCTCTGCCGGCTGCCAGATACGAACCGGCAACCTTCCAGCCACAGGCGCAGATCCTTAGCCACAGGGCCACCACCCCATCCTTCATTCTTCTGATATTTTGTGTTCGATTAATCCGGGGTCTGCACTCCACAGAACTTTCTGCAGCTCACGAGATTTTACACAGAGTTTGAAAGGTGGTGATATTGTTTATAATAGGAGGTATTATTTATTAATTTGCAAATTTTACTGTGGAAAAAAATGAAGTAAAGTTTGTTCTGTACAGCAGATTGTTCATTAAGTCACTCGCTCTAAATTTTTACATGTCTCTGTTTGATGTTATTGAGATAATGAGTGTCATTTTCTTTGGTTGTGAAAAAAAAAATTTGCTGTGGAGTATGTTTTGATTCCATTTCAAGTGTGTAAATGTCCAAAACTCGGACAATTACCAGGTATAGTTTAAGATATAAGAAGTGAATATGAATAATTCATATGATGATCTTCATGTTTTTTGTTGCTTTTGAAATGATTTTCTCAGTCACAGGTTGCCAGCAAGTAGAGTTTCAATCAATATTAACTAAACACTATCCAGCAGTAATGGCAGTAATTACATTGCAAAAAATCCTTAACATAAGTTAATTCTCTTATAGGTCTTCTTAAAGTTACCAGTTTAGAAAGAATCAGAACTAAGAAAACATGAGTTTTCATCAGTTTACTAAGCTTATTGGTCAGGAACAGAAACTGTTGTCCTAGAATGAATCTGTATTTTCGAATGATCTCTAAATTATCCTGCCATATATTTCTAAACTGCAAACCCCATGCTGAAGTGCACAAAACAACTGGTCCAAGTGTTTAAAAAAGCTAGACATTTTTTGCTGCAAACCAAATTATCCCAATAATATAAACATGGTAGCTTGCTCATAAGATGATTCGCTATAGCCTAAGTCAGTTATAACTAGCATTATAATTGGGGACTTGTCTGCCTGTCTGACTTGTCCTGTCTGCTTGTTAAAGTTTATCTTACGAGAGAGAGTTAATGATCAATGAAACCACGGTCAGTTCCTTAGCAATGGTGAAGTTCAAGCCGATTTTACTCTGAAAGAGAACCTGTCTTTTTGGTTCTCTTGAGAATCACACAAAATTTTATTCTGGTGCAAGTTCTCTTTCACTGCATTGGTATCCTTAAAGCAACAATGGCTATATTAGATCAGGTGGGTAGCTGCATCAGCATGCGTAGGCTGCAAAGGAACAAGTAATAGGTTTATTCAATGCTGAAAAGAGAAGAAAGAAAACACAACGTTTCGGCTGTGGAGCCTTCTTTAGGTGTCAGAAGAAGGCTCCACAGCTGAAACGTTGTGTTTTCTTTCTTCTCTTTTCAGCATGGAATAAACCTATTACTTGTTCCTATATACATACACATGGTTAATAGCTATTATAATATTATATATGAACAAGTAAAGGGTTAGAAAGATAGGGCAGTCAGCAAAGACAATATAGCATGGGAAAACAAAAGCCAGGAGAGAGGAGGAGGTGGGAGCAGGGGACAGGCAGAGTGGCCAATCAAATGATGCAAGATCGAGAGAGGTGTGAAACGAAACCTGTAAATGAATAGAGAGAATTAGAAGAAAACAGGTCTGTCGTTGAGAGAAGGGAGAAGGTGTGAAACAAGTTTCAGGATAATTTTAGTTTCTGATGTCTTTCTGCTACAGGAGTTAAAAAACCCTACTATAAGAATGCAGACGGAGAGATCAGTGTGATCATGGGCGGTGGAATGAGAAACAATGGGCTTGGATAAATCTTTAATCTTCACAGCCCTGACATGTTCTCTGAAGCGACTCCGAGTCTCCTTCCCATTTCCCTAATGTAGATGGCTGGGCATTTACTGCAAGAGATACAGTAAATAAGGTTGCTGGAGGCACAAGATGTCATCTGAGTGATCTGGTATTGTCCTGAGGGGCCTTGAATGAGTGTGGTGTTAGATATGTACTTGCAGGTGATACAGCGAGTTCTGTTGCAGGGGAAAGTGCCTGGTGTAGGTGATTACTGAGGGCGGTCAAAAGAGCTGTGAACAAGAAGGTTACGCAGATTAGGTGGTTGGCGATATGAGAAAAGACTGCATTTTGAGTGTTTGGTTCTGGAAATCGATGTCATCACTGCAGAGCCATTGTAGCTGAAGGAAATGTGAGAAAGGGAGAGAGTTTTTAGTGTGTTTGGGGGGAAATGAGCTGTACAGAAGATAGCTGTGTGAATCTGTGAGTTCATAATAGACCGAAGTAAAGTTGGGGATGGTTAATGGATAGGTTGGTATCTAGAAACGGAAGAGTAGCGGAGGATATGTTAACTCTATATTTGAGGGATGGGTGGTTGGTGAAGTGATGCAGAAAGTGCTCTAGCTGGTCATTAGATTATGTGGCGGCACCGACACAGTCATCAATGTATCGCTTGTAGAGGTCCAGTACAAAGCCAGTGTAGGAAGCGAAGAAGTGTTCTTCTACCCAGCCGACAAAAATATTGGCATAGCTCGGTCCCATTCTGGTGCCCATGGCGACTCCACTAACTCCACTAACTTGCTGGTAAAAAAGGTTATTGAAAGTGAGTACCAATTCTGCAAGGCGTACAAGAGTGTGGGTGGGTGGATCAAGCACTGTGCGTTTGTGTTCTTGAGGGCTGTAAGACCATCAGTGTGGGGAATGACGGTATAGAGCAGTGGTTCTCGACCTTTTTATCAACTGGGCCGCAACTCTGGCTAAAAGCAAGTCTCTTAGGCCGCATATATTAATCACTACTTGGCCTATCTTATCTGCGTACATAATAGCTATTATAATATTATATTATATTATAATATATAATGTATCATATATAATTTTATCATATTAATACTGATATATGATATTAGTTTAAGTAGGTGGCTGCGACAGCATGCTTGGGCTGCAAACGAGCACGTAAAGGGTTTATTTCCCTGAAAAAGAGAAGAAAGGAAACGCAACGTTTCAGTTGACACCCAAAGAAGGCTCCACAGCCGAAACGTTGTTTCCTTTCTTCTCTTTTTCAGGGGAATAAACCCTTTACTTGTTCATATATAATATTATAATAGCTATTAACCATGTGTATGTATATAGGAACAAGTAATAGGTTTATTCCATGCTGAAAAGAGAAGAAAGAAAACGCAACGTTTCAGCTGTGGAGCCTTCTTCTGACACCTAAAGAAGGCTCCACGGCCGAAACGTTGTGTTTTCTTTCTTCTTTTTTCAGCGTTGAATAAACCTATTACTTGCTCCTTTGCTGCCTACGCATGCTGACGCAGCTACCCACCTGAACTACGTATGTATAGATACAGTATGTATAGGCAAAGTGCTTCAGAAGTTGCACTGCTGATGAAGGACGACCATCCGAAACATCCTGTTTCTCAAGCAGCCTTGTGTACTACACCATATCTTTTCCAGCCTCTCTCTCTATATACATATATATATTGCCGTCACTGAATGGTTTGCCATGTTTAGCGAGTAGCAATTAAATTTTGAACGAGGCTAGTGTCACCGCCTGGGACGCTTTTAAAGTAGCTTGCATGATTTTCTGCAATAGCGAAAGTGCAATAGCAGTTTTTTCTAGATTACTTATCTTGAGAGACCTGTCACCTGAATCAGGTGGGTATTGCTTGTCAAAATTCTTGTGAGTAGTATCAAGATGTCTTTTTATATTGTACGTTTTGCAAGCGCCAATAACTTTACTACAAAGAAAACAGAAAGGCTGCCCATCTCTATGTCATGCCCTCTGCAGCCAGAGGGCGCTCCTTCTCTGTCCTGTCCCTAGTTTCCGGTCTGCTGTCCTTCCTGTCCCTCTCTTTCCCTTCGGCTATATATTTCCGGGTCTTGCACTCTGTCCTCGCTCAGCATTGACGTTCGGATGTCCTGAGACCCGCCTAGCACCAGGGCGCCCCACGTCCGCTCCCTGAGGGCATAGGTTTCTATACGGCATTCCTGAACTCTTTGCACTATGGGCCCGGGCCTTTTTCCCGTCTCGCCGCTACGCATATGGGTCTTTTTCCGCTCTCCTGCTCCCCACGGTTAGTCCCTTTGGACGTCCGTGACAGAATGCTGAGCCACTTACTGACCCCGCGAGCGGCGCTTTTTGTCTTGCCGCAGTTTTTTCTGTTCTCTGGGCTGTTTTTTTTTTTTTCAGTTCCTCTATTCTAATCGCTGGATATCACTCCGATCTTCCGTGCCTGTGAGCGGGTCCTGCACCTGGCTTTCCTCGGGTAGATCACTCCGATATCAGTGATTGAATGTTGAGCTGGCTTTCCTATTCTTATTACTGGATATCACTCCGAGCTTCTGTGTCTGGAGCGGGTTTTCGTGCCTGGCTCTTCCTGGTCTTGCTCAATCCGATATCAGTGATAGAATGGTAAGCTTTCTGCCGTTCCTCCATTCTTTTCGCTGGATATCACTCCGGGCATCTGTGTCTGTGAGCGGACTTCGGTCTGGCTTTCCTCAGGTTGTCCACTCCGATATCAGCGTTAGAATGTGAACGTGCCTATTGCCCTGTCTGCGGTATTTTTCCCCGGGGTCTTTTGCTGTTTTTTCTTGTTTTTTGCCTTTTGTTTTGATTTTTTTCTTCTTCCTGGTTTCCCCTCCTTTTTGTTCCCCCCTGCTCTCTGTGTCTCGGAACTTTGGTTCCTACCTGTTTTTGGTTCCTACCTGTTTTGTGTGGTTTGTCTCCCTGGTCTTTCCCAGGTTTTTGTCTGTTGTGTTTGTGCTTGTGTACTTTTTTGTTTTAGTCTCTGGAGCTCTTCTCTACCCCCCCTTCCTCCACCCAATAAAGGTTTATACCCCGGAGGAAGGGGTAGCTCTCAGCCGTGGATTCCCGGAGGTTTCCTTTCAGTTAAATGAGGTTTTTCCTCCCCCCAGTGCTGGGCAGCTCATTTATTTGTATGGGCGTCGGGAGCCGCCCATGAAGGGGGGGGTACTGTCACGCCCTCTGCAGCCAGAGGGCGCTCCTTCTCTGTCCTGTCCCTAGTTTCCGGTCTGCTGTCCTTCCTGTCCCTCTCTTTCCCTTGGGCTATATATTTCCGGGTCTTGCACTCTGTCCTCGCTCAGCATTGACGTTCGGATGTCCTGAGACCCGCCTAGCACCAGGGCGCCCCACGTCCGCTCCCTGAGGGCATAGGTTTCTATACGGCATTCCTGAATTCTTTGCACTATGGGCCCGGGCCTTTTTCCCGTCTCGCCGCTACGCATATGGGTCTTTTTCCGCTCTCCTGCTCCCCACGGTTAGTCCCTTTGGACATCCGTGACACTCTATCAATAATGGCAAATCTGCTCCTCCATCCTTTTAGTACTTTCCTACCCTCATCGCTGATGCTCCGACTTTTTTTTCTGTTTGCACGTTTCATTGTCTGTATTTGTTTCGTTGACATTTTCTCCCTCTGGCTCATGTAGTTTTTCACCCCTTACAAACCACATATCCATTTTTCTTTCTTTTTTTATACGATCTAGCAGGCTACTAGGCTAGGCAAACCTGCTATGAGCGGGCTATTTGCACTCAGACATATGATAGGCCCACCACGACAGTGAAGGCAATATGAAAGTGTGTTCTAGTGATGCGCGTTATAGCCTACGTGCAGCACTTAAATGAAATTAAAGATTAATGAAAATTAATCTGATCACCAGCGAATCTATTCAGAAATGGTTTTACATGACTAGAACACACTCTTAGTGGGGCTGCGAGTTTACCTATTTTTTTATCGAAGGAATCGACTGCAAACAAATGTAATTTATTAAAAAGGGGTCAGACGATGCACTGTTGTGTGTGGCGGGCAGCATGTGGCCTGTGGGCCGCAGGTTGAGAACCACTGGTGTAGAGAGATGTGATGTCCATGGTGAAAATGTAGCATTCTGAGCAAGCAGATTCTCGTACACCGAGTTATCATGGACAAAACCCATTTGTATGCCAGCATTGGAAAATGCCAATTCTCTCTATTCATTTGTAGGTTTCGTTTCACACCTCTCCTCACCTCTCTCGATCTTGCACCACTTGATTGGCCACTCTGCCTCTCCCCTGCTCCCATCTCCTCCTCTCTCCTTGCTTTTATTTTCCCATGCTATATTATCTTTGTTGACTGAAGAAGGCTCCACAGCCGAAACGTTGTGTTTTCTTTCTTCTCTTTTTCAGCATGGAATAAACGTTTACTTGTTCCATTGCAGCCTACGCATGCTGACGCAGCTATCTACTCTGAAAATGTCATGTTTGCTTTAATATACATCAGTTTTATTATTATTTTCCTGAATGGGTTTGAGTTTGAATGTGAAGAGGTGACTCTCAGTACAGTACCCTCCTTCCAAAAAATATTCTAGAAAAAATAAATAACAGGAGATATAATTATGAAAGAGGTGTGCATCATTATAGGGAATATTGATAGGTTGCACAAGGAGCATCTTAATGGATTGCTTTACTAATATCTTGTGATTTTACTAATTACCCTCTTCAGATAATCAGACCAATCAAAGAAGGGATTCTTAGACTAGAATTGTGAGATTCGAGGTTTTTCTTTTCCCTCTCTGCATCTGTACTTAACAAAATCAGACTGTAGAGCGCTGGCAGGCATTGAGTTCAAGGTTCACCTTGGTCAAAGGAACGGCGTTCAAACCTTGGCTACCTCTCACAATTTCACAGTCACTGCGGCAGCGTCGGCTCCTTCAGCCTTTGTTAAACTGTGATAAGAGCTTTAACACAATAGAATCTTCTGCAAAGCTGTTTGAATGATAACCTATACAAAAAAGAGAGAGAGGGAGGCTTGTATAATGAAAACTTTCCAAGCGGGGGGAATTTCAAGGTTTCTCCAGAACCGACAGAATGAACATTCAGCTTCAAAGGTGTCTGGGTTATCAGCTTTGTTTTGTCAGAACTGGTGCAGGGTGGGTGGGAGGGGGAATGGCGGGGTGGAAAGCAATTACACAAACAAATTAATTAGGCTCCTTGACAATGGGTCTTAATGAGATGAAAAGCAGGTTCTGCACTGCCATTGTTAGTGTCTCAGTATTACTTCAGGCTTTTTTTCCTTTCATGATTATTATTAAATTGAAAAATTGCATTTGTATTTTTTTCTGAATTGAAATCCCGCCACTCCGAGATGCAATAGATCCCTAATTAAAATGTGCTTAGCTGCTGCCTGATGCTATTTGCATAAAAGTCTCTTTATCTTACTGTCCCAGCAAAGCCTGACTTGGTGTTGTCTTATTTTCTTTCTTCGTTTTGTTTACATCAGTTGGATGCGTTCAGCTATTGTATTTAATATTGCCTAAGGGTGCCCTCCTAGCAAAAGGAAAGGTCATTAAATATGATGTTCATTCTCATATTAATTTTCTATAAGGATGTCATACAACTTTGGGGATTTCTGTAAAGATTTGTCTCTGTTACTCTGTTTTTGCAGGTAGATAAAGCACATTTTCAATTGTTCGCTATTAAAATTGGACCACATAGCCATTTTGTTTCTAGTTTGCCACTGAACATTTCTAATCTCATACAAAAACACTTTTTACATGTGTAGCTGAAATGTATTCAGGATTTTTTTCTCAACACCAGCTCAAGGCAGTGGGAACTGTGTCTTTATTTAATTATCAACTTTAAGCAGTATGCAGTCATTAAATGCATCTCATTATATGTAAAAAGTAACTTGCTGCAGGTGCAGTTTACAAGAATTTAGTCTCACATATGGCCAGGAGTTTTTAATTCTTTTGACTTGCATAGCACGTTACATGCAGTACATCAAAACCTGTAAAAAAGTACCTTTAAGGCTTTCAGCTAGCAACAGGTTCTGACATCTCTGCTCATTTGAGGTGTTTTAGCAAAAATAAATTGAAAATGTAAAATTGAACAGTTGCAGTGTGGGATCTATGTTGAGAGATAGCAAGGGCAAATGCTCTCTAATTCAATTAACTGCTTAAGAAAAGCAACTCCTCTGGTGTTTCAGAAATATTTTTTATCCCCGGTTTGTGTTATTCATTGCTTTTTTGTAACATGGTGATTGAGTTATTCAATTTGCATTGTAATCATTATGCATTTCAATTAGGTTGACAGTTTTCCACCCTAGACTCTTGTCAGGAGGATATAGAGATGCCGAATCAGACAGAACTATGGAATAACCACAACACTTTAAAATTTTCTATAGTTACCCTCTGTCTTTTACAGCAGCATTGTTTACTGCTATCAATAACCAGCAACCCAGACAGGGATCCTTGGATATCTCTTGCTGAAGGAAGTTGTCTAAAGTGAGGAGAAAACCTACAGATAGCTGGTTCCAGTCCCAGCTGTACCACTATGATTATGGCAGGAATGACCTGAAAATCCTGAACTTTTATGTTTGTCCTGCAAATGAGCACTTAACAAATTAAGTCATCACTTTCATGAAAAAATGAAATTCTAAAGTCTAAAGCTTACCAGGTGCAGAATACCCACCTCAGTTCATACACAAATTTGCAGAATTCCCGGGCATTCAGAAAAGACCCCACCCAACATTAAATGTTATTTCAAATTATTTAGTTCTATTGCCTTTTGTTTAAAAATGAAAACTGCAAATTAACTCCTCGAATTGCGATTTCCATATTGATTTCCTTTGTGCATACTGTTCGTACACTACATAAATACCTCTGTGACATAGTGTTTTTTTAAGGTTCCCCCACTTCAGTTTTTTAATGCTGCCATTACTATTAAATGTACATTTCATGACTCCCCCACACGACAAGATGGAAAAAAGCTCTGGAATTGTATTCAAAATTTTTAAAAAAAACTTGAAGTGTCTTTATATAATATAAGGTCAAATGTTTCTTTTTTGGCAGGCTTTCATTTTTTCCCCACATGAATAGTCTAATAGTTCCTTGACTGACATTAATACAAAAAAGAACTGCTATACTCATACCATTATAACTTTAAATTAATCCATGAAAAAGAAATCTGTTCAAGTCAGGATCAGCAGCTAAAGGCCTCTGCCTCTGAGTAATAATAGAGGAATTGTAAAGAAAAAAGAGAGAAAACCTGCTGATATTATTGCACTTGAAATACAGATGTGACATTCAAACGATTTCCACAGTTTATGGCGATGTTTACGGTCCACATAAATGATATCCTTTAAGTTCTCTCTCATTTAAAATGGAACACTAAATAGGCTCACCTGGAAATATTAAGAAAGAATAAGACACCATTTGGAAAAAGAAAAAGCTTCAAAACATCAGAGGAACACAGCTCTATTAAGATGTAATGCCCAAACCACAGGCCTGTGATGACATAGTGGTTTGGCAATTAATATGCAGTTAATCGCTGAAAATATCCCTAAATATTTTTTAATGATGTATGAAGGACCGTCACATTTGAGTAGCAAATGCAAAATATTTTTTTTTTTAAAAAAGTCAACCCACCAAATGAAATAAAAAAGATAACACAGTTTTTCCAAACAGAAGAAGAAACAAGATATACTGGATATTCATACAGTTTATAATCTTTTCAGTGAGACTGCAGTGCCAACGAAGCTGCCAAATAGATTAACATAGATGAACAACATGCAAGGAGACCGTACTCAAGAAAGGCTCACAGATGCCTTACTTAATTACACTTTGCAGTGCAGTGCTTATCAGGGGATCTTTACATACCCGGAAACAATAACAAGGATAAGTATCTTTGGCAAACAGATAAAAAATTAGAACCAGATTCACTTCCTTATATGAAAAGAAATGCATATAATACCTTGCAATATACTGTATATGTATTTAACGTTTCCTAGAATTATTTTTTGTAAGCTAAGTAAAAGTGAGGGAACTAACATTGTGAAAAAGTTAACATTTACTATAGCAAAGCTAGATAGACTTGTGGTAAACATTTTGGCAAAAAATTAATGAGGATATAAAAATTCCACAAGTACAAAACTTGTTTAATGCCAGCTAACATTGTAGTCAAAAGTCTCTAGCTGTTAGATTCAGCTAATACAATATTAAATAGAATGGAAGTCTAATGTGTTTTACATTTAGTATCCCAAGCTTCTAAAATGTTTCAATGATGGTGTGGTCAAAAAGATAATGTTTATTTTTTGACTGTTGATAGCAGGTGGCATGTTTTATGAGCACTAAAAATGTTGCAGCAGCTGAGATGAACTCAGCTTTTCAGTGTCGAGGTCTGAGATAAACAAATTCCAACTGGAATGACTAATTTTGTTTACTGAGAACCTGCAATGATTGCCATTTGTCTAAGCCAAAACAACTGATGTCATTTCAGTGCTGCAAAAATAAAAATGTTCTAATTTGTTTTATAAAACTCATCTGTTGCTTGTGGAGCTCTTTCCATAAACAGCCATGACTCACTGTTGCAGTAAACAAACTGAACCGTGTCTGTGTAACTGGCTGGATAGAAGTGCCGAATAACAAAGCCCTGCATTACCATGAGAAATAACATGTGTTTGCATGAGCTACTAAACTCTGTGACTACCTTTGAGTCCAAGCCAGAACAAATAAATAGACATATTACCTCAAAACGAGATGCACTGATTCTTAGGGAGAAAATTCAGCTGCTGAAGACTTTATAATTAGAAATGTGGGGGATTTTTTTCTAGACCACTGGGAAGGGCTACTTTGGAATGAACACTTAGAAAACAAATATTTGACAAAATGGATCCATTTTTTTCCCCAGAGGAGAGCTTATCTTTTATTTTTTGCTTATTTTTATTATTTTTGAATTTTTCCCAGATATTTTTTACTTTACTTCAATTCACAGTTGTAAAGTTAATGGGGACAAGGTATTTTGCTTTGATTATTTTATTGAATTGAGATGTAAGATGAAAAAACAGCACTGATTATCAATGTTAAGATAGGCTTTGGGAAACTAGGAAAAAATAATAATAACGATTGCTTATGGATGGCTCTCATAGAAGAAATGTAATTATATATTTTGCTTATAAAGAAAAGCTTGATGTTGACAATGCTTATTTGAAGGTGAACCTCTTACTAAATCCAGATTCTAACGTCTATGATAAAAATTAAATGGAATTTTCTGTCCCTTGAATTGTTTAATCAAACTTGCCCTTCTTTTTTGCATTTGAATGATACATGCTTGTGTACCTAGTATTTTTTTATCAGGACAGTTCTGATCAAATGTACAACTGGTCCACATTAAGATTTGCAGTAGTTACTGTTGAAACCAATTGATGATTGTGGTGCAGTGTTAGCTCTGTTATAACCTTAACACAGCCTGAAGACAGCTTACAATGAAACAAAAATCAATGGCTGCATTTGTCACAATCAGAAAAAGGCATCATAATTAGAAAACAAAAAATAAAACTAAGAAACATAGCTTTGAATAATTAACTAGGCACCAAATAAGAGCAAAAACAATGGGCCATACTGTACAGCTTATTTAATTAATCAGTCAAAGGCTTTTACAGGAAATACAGTAAAAAGCAGGAGGCCAAATCTATTTTTCTCCACTGCTGCTCTACATAAAATCTGGTCCTAGTGACCTCTTTTTTCCAAACTATTTCCAATGTGCTTTCATTGTCTTTTTGGAATGAACCTCTTTTCAGGCAGTGCTAGGTGAATAAAACCAATCCTGGCTCTTGCATTGCAATACAGAAGCCATAAGGAGAAATATATTGCCTAATTCCGATCGTAGAAGAATCTTCTTTTATAGAGACATAATGACTTAAAGTTTAATCTCTTCTGTGCTGCCTTCATAAAAAGAGCACAGTGTTCCATTTTGAGAAAGTTAAATTACACATTTAAATGGAGAGGTGCAATATACTTAAAGTGGGATGATGATGGCTACAGTTAATCAGCGAGTGCCCCATTAAACTGGAATAGGCAGCTGCGCTACAACCAGGTGGCCTAGGGCTGAAGAGTTAGGGGGTTTTGTAGGTTCTTGGTCCAAATGTCTATATGTTCTTCTTCAAAATGTGGATCCTAGTTCTAGCTGATGCTATTTAAAAAAAACTAAAGAGAAAAGTTCAGACGTAAATAGGAGTAGTTAATTCTCAATTTTCTGCTTTGTCCTTTTGTTTCCACGAAGATTTGGAAAAATGGTCATGCAGACGATAAGAGGCTTTCAATCACTTGTGCTTGAAATTTTCCTCCAGTGTTTCATCCATGTCAAACCAGAGCTCTTGAATATAAAAACACAAATGCAACAAAGCAGCACTGAGCCTCTTGCCATCCTACAGAAAATACGGTCACTTTTCATATTCCTAGTGATGTCATAGTGCCAGGGGTGTTACTACTTAAAACACAATAACCATATCATGTCAAAATTTATTTCCTTCAATGCCCTCTGCTTCTTCCCCTCTGAAGTAAAGAGTGGATCTATCTTCTTATGACCCTGTCCCTGACTATGGCCTTTTTTCTGAAATTTTATTTTAATTGAGAATAAAATAAATTTAAGGAGGGCTTATGTCGTTCTCAGACTCCATTAGGTGATCATATAAAAGTTACCTCTTTATTTTTCAGTAATCCTATTTTAATTTGAGTGGGTTTGGGTACATTACATTTGACAGACGTAGAGGCAGGTGAAGTGAACGAATTATTATTCAGTCTTGCAGAGTGAAAAAAAAACAATTACCATATTACACCTAATAGTAGGGCCCTGTCTTAAACCTTCCGATTATGGGTGCTTATTCAAATGTTTTTGTATTACTATTTAACAATAGCAAAGCTATACTGCCAAGTTATATTTCCAGAAAGAATGGTCTTTTAAAAATATTTTAATTTCTTTACGTCTGTGTTCCTCACATTGGGAGATATTAGAAGTTTACAGTATTAAAGAATTGCAGCCAAAACCCTATGTAATCTCTATTTCCTGCCAGGAAGATTTTATTGGTTTCTCAATGATGAATAAATTCTTTCCCTTATATGTAGTATTTTTGTTGTTGTTGCTTTGTTGTAAAAAGAATGTACTTCGATTTTAGCAGTGAGACATTTTTAAAGGACTCAAGCGTAAACTATGCTAAAAAGTGAGACCAAACTACCTAGCTATATTGTTAAATACTTTTTGTAATACTGTTATTTCTGTCAAGAAATTGTTTGATTGCTAGCATTTAATAAATCCAGTAAGTTGCATGGGCTTAATGGCCTCCTCTCATCTGTAATCTTTCATGTCTTTACAAGTGAAACAGGTATGTGACTTGAAGAAGTAAGGTGCTCAGAGCAGTCATTCCTTTTGATACCTTCCCTGCTGAATGTCCGTTTTAAGAGTGTATAAGGTGATGAGTGAATCCTCAAAGGGTGTGAAATCCTTTTGAAATCAGACAGCATGTTCTTTCACCCACCTTACAGGTAGAGGCTGACAAAGTACGATGGAAGGCTTTAGAATCACCTTTCCTGCTGATATTTTTGGAAAGTCAGTTTCTCAACACTGGGGGAGGGGAGAATGTTTCTCAGATAATGACAGTTGTAGTTACAGAATATGTTTTTTTAATCCTCCTGTGTCTGCTATACACTGTCGTGATGTCAAAGACTTCCCAGGCTGAATTTATCCCACGGTAATCACTGATCATACTGAAGTCACATAGATTTTTACTTTAATGACAGTAAAATCTAGAACATTATCTGTGACTTCAGCTCCCCCTTTCTCTCATTTAAAGCTTCCTCTCTCTCACTCTTCTGCCCCTGGACTTTTTAAACATAATTACAGTGGTACCGTGCTATAGTAGAACATGTTAGTGTTCTGTAGAAGCTGGATCCATCTCAAAGTTGTAGAATTATTTTGCACCACCTTATTTCAGCTATTCTCACCACTGTGCTCCCTGACTATGGTGGCTACAGATTCTATTTGGCTTTATTTAAAATAAATTTAAGTAACTTTATTTAAATAATTTTTGCCATGATTTTTCTCCTTTTTTGGGTTTTGACACTGGTGGTTAATTACTAAATGCTTAAAGTTCTATAATGACTGTATGTATAAGCATCCTTTTCTATCCTGAGAAGATACAGAAGTAAAGAATTCCATCCTCAGTGCAAACCTCCACCAATCCTCTCTGTTACATAGACGCACAGGCAAGCAGTGCTTTGTCTCCTGTGTACTGTGTATTTTTATTAACTGCCGATGACTTGGCTGACTGCTCCCTGCACTGTCCCAGCACCCCTTCAGTTTCCCCACCCCCAGTGCAACACAGCCCCCATTGAGGTGAACTGGAGCAGAGGGTATGTGATAATGATGTCATCATGAAGCCACAGGCTAGTCCTGATGCATGAATAGGCTTCAAGCAGATTGACTTTCTAATAGCTATTGCCCTGGGATTAAAATGTGTTCTTTTAATGATGGGAAGGGCTGCATTTGTTCTTTAAGGCCTAATTTTGACTGTGTTGAAAAAGAGACTTAATTTTTTTATTTCTCTTTTTTACATTGAAGCTGGGGTCAGAGTGTTCTTGTCATTGAAATAGAGAGAGTGTGGGGGTACAGAACTGCTCACTAAACAGTTTATAATATCTGATGTGTGCATTTCAAATGTTGAAATTTAAGCACAGTTGCAATAATGATCTTGCATTTTAGAAAATGTACTAAGGGAAACTGTGGAAAAGGAGGATTCTTAAAAATAAAAACAAAGCCCTTAGTTCTGGAATCTTGCAACGGTTCAGCTGCAGTTGCTGTCAGCTGGGCGCCTCACATGTGGGCCTTTCCTGAGGAGGCTGAGGTGAGTGGCAGCAGCGCTATCTCTGCCATCACACGCGGCTGCTCGTGTTAATGGATAATGCCCCGTCCTGCTACAGTCTTTGTTTGCTGGGCTACATTCATAAATATGCATGAAGATGGGGGGTTTCACTAATTACTAGATTCGTATCATGAATATGTATAGTCGCATCTTTTATTAGCGGATTCGCGTAAACATATTGCACACTAGGCTTCATGTATTGTACGACTTGGCTAGTCTCTCACCACTGGAGTGTTTGACTTTGATTGCAAAGCTGTGGCTGTGACAAAGTGCGCAAAATGCAGACAAGCAGGAAATCCAAACATGTTCCAGATTGTCTGGTTCCTGTCAAAAAAATGTATGCCTCTTTATGTGCAGAGCATCACTATAGATACATCATGAGCAGGAGTGCAACCAAGACAAAACAGATGGAATACAGTATATAGCGCCCCCTAATTGGACAGAGCCTAACAGTGCAGCATTGCTGCAACAAGCAGGTAGTGCATATACACGTGCTTGTTGAGGCAAAACAAGGCTAGGAGATGCAAAAGATGATCTCATCTGTCTAGGTACCAGAGTTGCTTTAATTTCTCATTTCTCTCATGCCTGGGTGAAGAAAATCCCTTTGCTGCTTTCTCACTCTAAGCTACAGTTTGACAGTGGCTGCTGGTCTCTTGTAGAGACTTCCTCCATTACACAGATAAATCAGGATTTTTTGTGATCATCCATTTACTGTATCCCACACTTGAAAGTTATTATTAACCTCTGTGCACCAGCACTGCACAATCTACCAAAAAACTTGGCCCTGTTATCTTTCTGGTTTACAGGCAGCATGTAATAGATAATTTTAAGTAGTTAACAGCAAGACAGGAACTGCTTTCTCCAGGTCTTTAACCCTTATGATGCAAACAATTGCATACTGCAAACTGTAAGATGGGTGCTTTGTGATAAACATAAAAGCAGCTTTATGTCGTTCTTCAGAAATGTGAAGGAATGAATGAAATACTCTGTTGCTTTTAGAGATACTTATTAATGTGTTTGCTGATCAACTGTAAACATAAAATAAGGATGAACGGTTTGTTTTAAAGGTGGTACTGTATGTACAGAAAAGCTTTATGACTACCACTGTGGGGAATTCAATCCATAATGAAATACTCAGTCATGTTTCTCTAGATTCAGTTCTGTGATCTGAACATGCTTGCCTGTCATTTTGACTGGTTCCAAGTTAGTTGTCCCATATTGGGTTTATCTGTTTTCCGACAGCTGGCTCTCAGGTCTATTGTTCCCTGCTGTAGATGCTTTGCTGCCAAGTCAATGTGATTTCTTCATTTCACAGGGTCAGATCATATCTGTGGACTATTGGCTCCAACTTAATAAAGAAGCCAAATGCAACACATGACCACTGCCTGCTTGAGAACAGAATAAAAGCTCAGATCCGGACTTGGCACAGCTACTAATAATAATTCTAATAACACTAATAATGAAATAAATTGCATTTATATAGCTGCTTGGTGGAAAGAGCTCAAGGTGTTTTACTAAAACATAGAAGGAGAATTTATCTAAAGTAGTATTTGTAAAATGATCCATGATATTTATTTGGCACTTGGAAATCCAGTAGAAAGTTGCTCTGTGAAGACTGGGGTGTGAGAGGTGTGTGTGAGTTGTTATTGCATACACCCCCATGTTGCCACTCCTCTGCATTTTGAAAGCATGCTGTAAGTATATGTTCTGTAGTTCCGTTACTAATTATCAGTCAGCATGTCAGTTTCAGTTTCATCTGAACAGTTTCAGCTTCCATCACCTTGGAAGCCCTTACAATTCAAGAAGTTTAAACAGTTAGTTCCCAACACTCTCTGCTAAAATAGAAAATCAAGCCTGCCAGCTTCAGAAACTAAGTAATTAGATGAAAACATTTAGGATTTTGGCTTTTCTTTCCAAGCAACATATCTTTTTTTATTAACTGCTTAGTGCAATTAGCAACATTCCTCACATCTGAAATAGCAATTCTAACAGAATCCATATTAGGTCCTACCTCCTGTGTAATGCATGACTGTTCAAAAGCCCTTAAGTCCCTGTCAGTGAGTATATGAAGAGACTTGCACACTTATTCTGGTGTGACCCAAAAATCTAACTTCATCGCTGCCACTTCTGACATAACACTTTTTTTACTTTAAAGTCACAAGGTCTGACTTTTTTTACTTTAAATTACCCTTTGGTAAAAATAAGGGCAAATATCTACAATGAGACGTTGTTATTTTTTTGGGTAAGATCATGATGTCGTATATATGAACAACTTTAATACACACTCTTTTAGTGAATTCCAAGAATAAGGGAAAGTAAAAGCAAGGCTGGAAAGCTTTATTTTAAAGATGTGTTGCAGTCTTGAACATTCTAGTGGAATTGTACACTTCTCAAATGCAAGGCCAGTGGCTCCAATTTAGCTCACATTCATGTGATTTGACATGTATACAAAATACATGGCATTAAGTATTTTCTAGTATGTACTGTTTTTCCACATGGACAAATCCGATTACAGTAGCAATATCTTGTGCTGCCACAGGAATCTTGGTTAAAGTTAACTATATTTTTATATGTTTATATATGCAGGCCTTCTTTTCAAGATAGAAAGATCAAGGTTGTGCAATCTTCTACTCGGCATGTGCACACACAGGTCTCAAAACCTGTATCGTGTTTATACAGTTGTTAATGAAATGCACAAATGTTCACCAACATGGAGAACACTTTAAAGGACAAGCTACTTTAAACAGAATGCTCTCTGAGTTGTGAGAAATAGTGCGTAGTCAAATTATCTTGAGTTACAGCTGACATCATCAATTTTTTTTCCTTTTTTAGAAAATGAAATTTCCATTTATTTTTATTCTCTCAGAGGTTTTAATCACTATTTAGTGGATTAGCTTTAATGATGTGAGCCTTGTACTTGATCTGTAGCTTGGGGAGACGCTGAATGATCTCCTCTGAAACTTGCACTTGTCTCAGAGCTGTGTGCCAATTTTCACGAGATCTTAAAGTGCTCTGAAAAGCTGCAAGCTCCAGGAAAGCCACATGGGTCACTCTCACAAGGCAGGCAAAAGACAACCTGAATGAAGCCCATACCACCTGAGTCTGAGTCACTGCTGTCACAGGTGGATCCCGATCTCAGTAGTTTAATGATGTAGTCTAGACACAAACCGGCACTGATCTCTACCTGTGCTTCAACCAACTACTTTTGCTAGTTGAACTCTGGGGCCCTGCTAATCGCCTCTTTTAACCCTGAATAAAGTGATTGAAAAACTGATGGTAGCTATTAAAAATGTTAGTAAAAATACAATAAAGTAATGGAAGCTTCCAGTTTTGCATGAATAGAAATCCACAACAATATTAAAGAGAGTAAGCCTTGAAGTCGTTAGTAGTTTAATGTATAAATTGTACCATAATTTCACCACGATTTATTCTGTTTATAGTAGTTCACCTGTCTAATAATATAAAATTAAATTAAATGAAACATCCATCTATCCAATGTGTCCACACCCTCTGCTGTTTTTGAATTTACAGAAATTGAGTCATAAATGTATAATAGACTTGTACCAAAGAACATTAATTTAACTGGAACTGATACTGGAAATATTTTGTAATAAAAGGTAGAAGGACTCCCCCCTCAAGAAAAATGTTTTTTTTTTGTTTGCATCTGATATATGAATTATTGGAAATTTTCATGCGTAGGCCCTGGGAAAGAGTTTTGATTGTTTTTTCCAAAAAAACGTCCTCTGTTGAAAACGTGAATGCGTTGCATCTGCTATTCTTGGAACTGCATCAGAACCTCTCCTCCTAAGTTCTGACCTTTCTGTTAGGCTGTGTTATATAAACCTCCTCTCTGTTTGTACAGAGTGATATTTAATTGTTTATTTGGACATGTCAGGTTCCTGGTGTTAAAAGCGTGTGCTTGTGGGTAATTGGTTTGCTAGTGTCAAGTGCACTGATGTCATCCTCCTGGTTTTACAAGCACAAGAGCTGGCGTCGACCGGGGCTCCAGAGCGAGGGGGCTGTTGAAATAAATTAAAATGTTTACTGTTACATGGGAACAAACTGTTCCTTTGGCAGGAGAGCCCTCCTCAAATTCCCCGTTGTGTGTGTGTTTTTGTCCTGGAAGATGAATCAAAGAAAAAAAGGGGGGTGAAACAAAAGGCTTATCAAGCACTTGAAGTCGATTTACAGACTGCATCTGTAATCCTCTCTCTCCAACACCTGTACCACTTTCTGCAGAGAGATAGGCACATGCAACAAGCCGCATAACGATGTGCTATGTTCAAAAAGAAGAGCAAAAGAGAGATTCTTTTTTCATACATCATAAACCAGGAAGGAGTCCCTTTTAAAAACTGATAGCAAAGTGGATCTTCTGTAGTTTTCTTAATAAAGCTCCTGTGATCTCCAGGGGTCGGGTTATTCTTTACTGGTCTGTCGCAGGCTTTTATTGGAGAAGGCATGAGGCAAAGGCTGTGATCCCAAAGGCTGTGCTGCTTAAATGGAGCTCCCAAGATTTACATGGTCAGTAGTCTATTGTGTGCCACTGGCAGGTGTCCTTTCTCACAGGGTTAAGCAGCCTTTCTAGCGAAGGACATTTGGATTTTGTTGCAATCTATGATCTGGGAAGGATTTAAGTCATTCATTCTTCCTCTTCCTTTCTCTTCTTTCTTTTTAAAAAGGAAAAAAATGATCCCTTCCTGATACCACCTTTACCCCACCCCCTTCAGCTCACTTCAGTGTGTCTTTAAATAAATTTGTCTCCATTTATAAGAAAATGGAGAAAATGGTGAAAGTTTTGGCACTCAAATATCATTATCAGATCCTGAATGTTTGCCAAAAAACTCCTAGCAGTCAAAACAAGGTTCCCAGTGTATAAAATTAAAGATTTGTTAGTGTTTTACAGAGTGAATTATCAGATTACTCGAGAAAGATGGTTATCGTGTTTAAAGAAAGGATTTTAAAGACTCTTAAGTGTAGGTGGAGGCGGCCGTCAGTGTTTCCCGATACCCTTCAGCAACAAATCTTGGCCTGGGCTTGTGCCGAAAAGAAAAAGGTGGAAAACCTGTTTCTTTCTAATTAAAAAAGTGAGGTCTACTTGGACACAGACCTTAGCATTTGCTCTCAGACGAAGCAAATAGACTGCTTTGTGCCAATCTCATTCTTGAGTAAGAGACCATTTTTCACCAAAACAAGACATAAAAATTTGTTTGGGTTGTCTGGAGACCAAAATGACAAATTAAAATTGTCTTCACATTTTGTTCCATAATTGCTTTTAACATCTGTGATACATGTCGCTCATAAAAGGAGGCGGGTGAGTTCTAGTGCCACACTATTTCAGCAGTGCTTTACAAACAAGTATTTTTTCCACTGTTTTTATGTTACATATGTTGTGTTATATATTTGCTTATTAAAAAACCCCAGAAAGTCTGTCATAGTGCCACCATCCTTTACTACATGGGAGCCAGAAATGGCTGCAGTATTTTAAACAGTTTTGTGCACAGGGTCTGTAGTCGCTTGACAGTGTGGGAGGTTTTGGACTTGCAAGTGGTGCAGAACAGGTCAGAGGCCAGCCTGGGCCTGAGCATGTTAGAGGCCAGCCTGGGTCCATCACTCCACTGACAGCCTCGAAAGTGACACGGACCTAATGAAATTAGTTAGTCAGTCTAAGAAAAGTTTTGACTTGAGATGTAAAAAAATCTCTGGTGCTAAGCAACAAATCCGTAATCTCACTTAGAATGCATAAAAAGGCAGAAATCTAATCCCCCATAAGTAAAAAGTATACTCACAAATATAATTACCATGTCAATCTCAAGGGGGGGTCTTCCTTCTACAACTATTTGTGGAGCAGGGGGTGGGGTGGATGTGCTAAGAACAGGGGAGGGAATCGGTGGGATGGGCTGGAGAAAGTGCTACAAAAAAGGAATTGTTGCAGTTGCATATGGGTTCTTTTAGGAATGCAGAAGCATCACAATGCAATCAAAAACTACTGGTGAAAAATGCAAAACTATGTTTTAAAATAAAAAATGTACATTATTAATAATACTCAGACTATTTTATGAATGTGAAAAAATCACTGTGGAAGGAATCAAATAATGACAATAAAAAAAAATCAGAATTTCAGCTGATTTCTTTTAACACTTTAAATAGTTATCTAACATTATTCCTTCCCCACCACTGCTTGTATTAAGGTATTTGTATACCATTTATGTATTCTACTCCTACTTAAGTCTTATGTTAAAGATTTGTCTGAAAACGTAAAAGAATTTTCAGATATGCTTTATTTCCATTTTACTGATACATTTCCCCTAATAATGTGCTATAGACATTTAAAATGAGTACTACACACTTTTCTGTGCCTTTTAACTAGTATAGTTAATTTCTCTTCTTTGGGGACTAGAGTAGGAAAGCAGCAGTCACAGTAATACAGATGCCAGCACCCGGGGCTTTCTTTGAAACATTTTGACATAGTCTAGAATTAAGAAAATAGAAGTTAAAAATTACATAGGGTTCAGAGATCAAATGTCTTAGGTCAGTTGCACACTATAGATGAGGTTTCCATCCTCCAATGCTTCGGAAGACTTTTGGAAGATGCATATTCCTGGCTGACAACATAAGTCTGCTATAAATGTTGGTATAATGATATTGTTTTTTTCTTATTTTATAATTAATATGATTTCTACTAGTAGTACTATTTTATAAAACAGAAACTATTTATATGTTAAATGCTACAGCTTTTTTGTGATCTTAGAAAACAAGACAGCAGGTCTATGAGCAAAAGATAAACCTGTTCATTTTTAAGGGGGTCCTCCCTAATTCTCTACAAACACTGACAGGGACCGGAATTACTTAAAAAAGACCTTATGGGTCGGTATCAAAGCATAAATATTTTAGCCTGTAAGATGCCATATCTGATTTTTGTTTAGTTTTTTTCTTCCCTATCTGGAAAAGAGAAATCACATTATTTGTCTCCCTTATGTGCCTTGTAAAATTGACCATTTTATGCTGTATTCAGATTCAATAATATGGTAAGCAGATACATTTAGTTGAAGAAAACATTTCTTAAATAGTTTATTTTTTCATTCAGGCCAGATGCATTGTTAAATTATGAGAAGACTGCATTTTGGCCCCTCATGAAAGAAATTACAGTGTCATAGAACTAGCTAAAAGGTACAGTCTGCCTGAATTTGGTAGTAACATATGAAGATACTCTTTTTTTTCTGTTGGCTTTCTTTATTGTGGCACTATTAAGTACTTATACTAACACTAGAATTTTCCTCGCTTAGCTGGTAACACGAAAAAGACATCAGAGATGTGATAAGGAAATATGCAGATGTGCTTTATTGCTTATGTCATTATAAATACCCCTGTTTGTCATGCCTTTTATCTTAAAGCCAAGAAAGTGTGAGCATTTTGCAGCAGAGCAAAATCAGTTATAAGCTGGCTACAGTGTACATGCACATCTGTCAGAAAGGTTAATAATGGAAGCACTTATCCATATCTATTTACCCTATATATAATACAGAAACATGAGGAGCAAGGCTTGCCCATTTAAGGTGAAAACCTTTTGTTGTTTACATAAGAATTCTGAAACAGTGTGACGGTAGAGAGAGCACACAGATATTTTTATTGCTCTTTTTAAAACCAACAAATGTAGTGGCCTCTTTTAGGTTTTGGTGATATATTAAGATTCTCTGAACAAGCACACTTTATGTGGGGAAAAAACACTACTTCTGCTTCTTTTGCTATTGCTTGTAGATGATAAGTCTAGCCTTGTCTAATGCATTACATACAGTATTCCACCTATGGAAATTGAATATAGCTTAATTCAGGAAGTGGTCCATGGTTTTTATTTTGGTACTGTATGTGGCAGATATTTCAGGTAGCTAAATGCAATACTAGGATACCCTTGTTTCATACAAAAATACAATTGTGCCCTTATAAATATTTATCCCATAAATATAATATTTTCCCATAAATCGCATGGTTATAGATATACATGCTCTTCATATGTTTTTATCTAGCTCCTAATTGCTCATAATGCATTAACTTTGGTGAAACTTCATTTTTCTTTGGTGTACCACAGTGGACATTTATGGCTGGACATTTATTTATTAATATTTTAGAAATTTAATGAGCCTTTTGTTTGTTATTATTAGGCTGATTCGTCTTTCAGTGTTTTTTCACTATGTGGAACACTTGCTACAATGTTTCTGGCTGTGCACAGTGCAGTAGGTTTCCATGGAAAACAGAAAAGGAAACAGAATTAATCAGAAAGCATTCTATAAACAGCTGTGTTCCCTTTTTAGGGACTGTTTAGAAGGACGGCAAGACAAAATAAACATTCTCAAGGAGCCTTCAGCTCTTTCTAATAGAGAACGAGTCACAGAACAGGCTGCTACTTGCTCTTAGAAGCGGCCCAGAGTAACATTGTCTTTGTGATGAAAGATTTTCTTTTTTCCCTTCCTCCTCTATTTTGAGGTGCTTGTTTGAAACTGGCGGTCTTTTGGAATGGAACCCTTCTTGACCTCTCTGCAGCTCGTAAACCCCTGTGTCTGCAGCTTAGCTGGATGAGAGGAGCTGTGCAGCACAGCTCATGGGACTCTGGGAATAACAATGTACAAGAATCAGTTAATCAAGCTGGTGAGCAACATCAACAACACTTACCCATCTATGTAAAAGGAAAAAATAATTTAGATTTTTATTACAGTGAACGTAAGATTCATGTTTATTCTGAGCCCTTTTAGGTTTTAATGATTTGCAGACTCTTTGAATATTGTAAGGAAATAGATTTTTTTCTCTGCTAAAAGAGCCAGAGTAACAGCACCGAATACTGCCTTGTATATTAGTCTAAAAGGCAAGACCCTCACCTGCCTCAAACTAAAATACAATGGAAAGTTTGATTGTGAAGGATACCGTTTCCATACGGATGGACTTTACTTTTGAGAATTTAAGCATTTGGGCCAGTGACATCACAGTGATGGTAATAATAATAATAGTATAGCATTTTTTTTATTTTTTAAGTGTCTGTTTTGTGACACTGTAAACAGGAGGACTTCTGTGTTGGCGTCCCTGGATAGTGCCAGACTGTGGTGTCATTACTGAAGGGTTACTGCAGCTTGTAAAAGCCTTGTTAATACAAAGCCCTGTTCAGATGTTAATTGGCTAATTGACTAATTAATTTTTTTATAAAGGCATGTTGGGGGGAGAGAGGAAAAAGCTTGCGCTAATTGAAACTGACTAATTGTTTAATTATGTCTCTGGAAAGAGAAGAAAAAAAGGCCTTGGCACTGAAGAGTGGCGGGCGCGATGGAGGAGGAGGATCCCTTTCCCGAGTCGCTGTTCTGGATTTGCTCTCTTTTCAAGAGCTGCAGTCAGGGATGAGCTCTAGGAATAGGGGACAAGGAGACTTGTGGCAGCACATGGCAACAGACCCAATTGGCAGTGTGTGCTGAAACAGTTTCTTCTTAAGTTCTGCTTTTTCCTCACCCCTTGGGTTTTCAGATTTGTAAGTATATGAATGTACAGTATATAGGGAGTTCTACTCTTCTGAAATCTGGCTCCTCAGAATCTTTAGGAGAAACTTAATGGAGTTGAATGCTTTCTAGCAGTTTTATTGATAAGGCTGTACAATGTCAGGATTAACCCTATGAACCAATTTACCATTCTGCTGGAGAATGGACCTCAGAGAGTCTTGTTTTGGAGTTAAATGCATTTGCATCCTCACAATCATAAAAATATGCAGTTCGACATCTCTACATTTCGCCCTTTCGCCTCCTGGTGCTAATGATCTGTGACCAGTATAGAGGTCTATCTGGGTGTGAACCCTCCTGTGCTTGTGGCTGTGACACAGAGCATTAACAGAAATGTACATTTCTAAATGCGAATACAAACCACTGAAAAATGAATCTAAGGAATTACAATTAAAATAAAGTCCTTTAAGGACATTTAATCACACTTTTATCTTTTAAACATTAGAGAGGAACAGAATTTTGTTTTCTCATTTTTGTTCTGACTGTCAAACCTGCTCTGCAATCTCAGATGACTTTCTGGTCAGTTCAGACTGCCTCTGCAAGATATTCTCTGTTTAACTGCTGCTCTGACATTACAGAGAGGGAGAGGCAGTGACTGGAGCTCCATTTTAATTAGCCATCCTTAACTGTTTGTAATCTGTGTTGATTTATTGAGCAAAGAAGGGGGAAAAATTAAATGAGCAAATGCAGACAACGCAGAGGCAGGTTGTGTTGAAGAGCTCTGCAAATTCAATTTGATTTCTCAGGCTTTGCCAAAAGACAACCTAAAATTAAATCCACATTCCAGAAAGAAACTAATGAATGGAATTAAAGATGGCGTGATAGTGTATATTGGATCATATGGATTCTTGGCATGCTTTATGTTTGTATATGCTTTTTGTGAAGAAGTATGAGAAAACAGAAATTCTAATGACAAAAGCCATTGGCTTTCTTTTTCTTCCATTTTTTTGTTGGATTCAGTTAAAACAGAAGAAAAATTAGCTTGAAGCAGTCAAACAAAAACATCTTGTTCTGGTCTAAATTGCTTCGTATGCATGTTAATTGGAAATAAATCCCCGCAGTATATTTTCATCTATAAGCACAGTGGGTGCAATTTTAAGGCGATTAATGCTGGTGGTAAAGTATAAAATTCTGAGGTTATCTGCTTTTGTTACTTAATTGTAAAACTGATAGTATCACTTGGCCTGTCAAATTCAAGTAGTGCATTCTGCAAATTACCTCCTTAATCATGAATGTTAAGTCACACACACTCACAAAAGAAGGGCCCGAAAAACCAAGGAGTTGAGAAAGACTGCTGAATTTATGGGAGCTATAGAATGCTTCCAGATTCAGTGATTAGACTGGAATCTGTCTTAACTATTTCTTGCATGCATTCTTCTGAACACTGAACAGTACCAGAAATAAGGCTTTTACTCTGTGGATTTTTAAAAAATGTGTATTATAAAACAGAAGACTATGTAAAAATGGCAATAATGTTTATATTGCAAAAAGGTTATGCTTAGCAGTAAAGAAAAATCACACCGACTTTTGTTGTTAATGAAGGGTAAATATTTCCAGACCCTGTATTATGATAGGAGATACAAAAAGATCAGTTTGCTTTCATGTAATTACTCCTCAGCCTATTTTTAGGTAGTTTTGTCATCTGAAATACAGTAGATTTGACAGTTCTGTACATATAAAAACATGACATTCTTTCACACTAGCCTTCTTTATCTGGGAAGCGCAGGGAGTTTCTTACTCCTTAAGGGGCAGCTGTAAAAATTACAAGATCAAGTTTTCTCTCAAGTTACATGTTAATACCATCATTCTTAAACTTAATTAATTAATTCTTTACTGTGTACATCTAGATATGTTACCTATAAACTATGAAATAACATGCTGTTTATATATCCAGAATATACAGTATTTGTTAGTGCTCTTGTTGCAAGTCAATACTTCTCTGGTACAGGTGGAGAAAAGAACAGTCACGACTCTGTTACCCAGATTTTATTTGGCCTGTTTCCTGCAAAGCATTTTCATTCCTTACTAGTTTTTGGCACATTTAGTGAGATGTAGCAGCCCACATGTGGCATTTCCACTTAGTGACAAATGAGCAATGTTGATATTGCTCTCCAGTTTGCCAGGACATCAGTTTGATTCCAATTCATTATTAGGATTCTTGCTATTTTATTTCTGTAGAAAGGAAATAATCAGCTGTTTGTGAAGTTGTTTTATCTCTTCCCACCCCTTAGGAATTTTCAGTGCACGAAGAGGGAAAGAGGGCAACAAATTAGAATGGTGGACTACCTGATCAGACCGAGTCATCTCCCTTAGTAATCACGTTAAAATTGGCCCTCTCTTCACACAAGGAGAAATTACGTGCTAAATTGCAGCATTATTCATCTGGAGTGATACAAAGGTGTCTTAAAGATGTAAACCCCTTTCCTTTCCCTTTATACCTCCCCAATTAAAAATAATTACAGCCATCATTATTAAATCACATTTTACCCTGGTCTGCTATTTGTGTTCAGAAGCACTAATGCTTTATTAATACAGCATAATCTGTTAGGTAAAATGGGACAATGAAAATGGGAAGCTGAAATTTAAACAAGGAAAGGAGAGAGAGTTACGTCTAGAGACATGTAAGGGTTAATCCTACACTCAAATGTAGAAAAAAAGACACAGTTTTGGCTTTGGATTTTCCGGTGTATCTTCAGCTCCCCACTCTAACGTCTTTATTATATCAAGCCGTGTATCCAGAATAGTGGAATTCTCCACTTGTTCTGAGACCTCTTAGGTTTTCATTTTTTAGAGCTGCAAGTGATTAAACAGGTGGACATGTCTAGAAATAGTATATTGGTTGACTGATATCACCGATCCTAGTTTGTACACTATGTTACCATCACTTTTCATTGTGGTCACTGGGGGAATCTGCTGGTTTTTCCAGTTCAGAATATATACATAATGTTCCTAAATATCATAATGGTGACTGACTTTTGGGAGGACTTTTTCTTATATACTGTATTTCAGCTCTATTTTTGCAGTCTCCTGCATCTCCTCAAACTTTCACATTGCATCCGAAAGGATGTGGGTTTGGAACTCTTGCCTCACCTGCCTCCTTAACTGTCAAGTGCCGCACTCTGGGCCTGCACAGTCTCGTTCTTGTGCTCTACCACTCACTGCTGGACGCCTGCCCACATTTTGAGAGGAAGCCAGATTTGATCACAGAAGAGGGATCAGTTCAGTTTTCTCCCAGGCAGTGTTTGTGCCATTCTGGGGCCTATTTTATTCATAGTCATCCTATCATGAATTGTGTGTATGCTTGAGTGACACTGTATTTTCAGGGTTGTAAGTGACCTCCGCAGGAGGACAATCTAGCTGTTGTTAGCAACTCGTTAATTAATCATTAGTAGAACTCGGTTGCTACCAGGTTAATGATAGTCTGTTTATCCCCCATAATACACTCCAGGATAGATAGGATTTAAAACATAAATACACAAGAGACATTACAAATGAGAGGGAGCCATTTGGACAAAATAGTCCATAAATGTAGTATTCCTGGTTGTTTGACCATGATACAGCTACTGTCTGTATTTCAACCTCATGTTAGACCTTGTCTTAGACACTTTCCATCAAACTATGGACTAGTGAAGGAAAGGCACTTGTGTTGGAGGACAGGTTGAACCGTGCAGATCAGTGAACACTGGTTCAAAGCTGGGGAATGTCATTTCAGAAAGTCACAGGGATTCTCAGGGTGGTGGGGCGCACCAAACCCCACCATGGTCTGGTCAGCCGTAGCTGGCCTTTTTGTCTTTGGATTGTGACACAGCAGTGACTATGGATTGGCAGGTGCCCAAGAGGTTCCACTAGAGCAAATCAGATCAGCAAAGAGCTACAGCACTACTTGACCCAAATTCAGGTGTTAGTCACATAGGAAAGTACTGTACGTGCGATTCTCATAATTACCATCCTGACACAAAGGTAGCTTCACTGAACCAAACTGATTAAAAATTTACTGTCTTTAAAAAAAAATCATTGTATATTTATTATTAAAACAGTTAATGTTAAAATAATCTTAAAAACAAGGAAAGGCAGACATAATATGTGCTAACATATTTACACAGACATCCCAAAATAAATTTGTGAATATGTGAAAATATATACATATTTATAAGGATTATACATAAGTGTCTGTGTATGTTCAGCACACACACACATATGAATATTAGTGTCTGATTTTCTTGGAACATTAATTTCCAGCCCTATTTCCATATTATTAGTGTCCAGTTATACCCAGGACTAATTGAACATTAAATATAAAGAAAGTTAATGAAAATGTCCTTTATCCCTGTTAAACTGTGCCTGAGACTGCATTTATTAAAGAGAATTAATCTGAAGACACCCCTTGCCTTATGGTGAAAGAGATATATGTGCATATCACCAGTGTACTTATTGTTGAAATTAAAGCAAATCGGTAACACATTAATGTGAGGTGACTGACAAGGACTTCATTGTTCTCGTTTTGCAGAATGTCTGCATTTCAAGCCCAAAAGCTTTTATTTAGAATTTCTGAATTATTCTCATGGAAAGGTTCTTCTCTAAAACAGAATTGCTTTGCTATAGCTGAGCAGGCTTTGGAGAATTGATTCTTCCATGGTAAAACACAACAAGGGTTGGCAGAGCCCATTATAAACTGTGGAAAACCATGTCAAAGGAATGCAGTTGTTTGTCCAATCATGCTAAAAACCATAGTAAAGATATGACAATATTGTTGATATTTATGGATGAACTTTAGGAAATGTCTACCTGTAGCAAGTGGGTACACTATATTAATAGATAACCTTGAAGCAGCAGCTCATTTCACTGCAAGCAGATGAATAGGAGAGTGCAAAAGAGAGACAAATCAGTGCAATTTTCTGTTTTATTTAGTAAACTTCATGGACGTTAGGACAACTGATTGTGATGTGCTTTGCAACCAAAATAATTAAGCATTCACATTTGATAAGTATTACAAAATGCATGATGTACTGTATGGTGCATTCATGCAGATTTACATTTAAAGTATTTGACCTTTATTTGACCTCCTTTGGCAATGTTCAGTGGGTGTTTCCCACACTTCCAGGAGGGTAAGTGTGATATTATACAGCTGATATTAGTGTATAACTTGTTCACAAAACATAAGGCTATGTAGCTGTGCTTGTCCAAAGTCCTACAAAGGTACTATACCTATCTCCTTTGTATGATTTGTGTGACGGCATGGAGTAAAATGGGCACTATGATTTTATTCTTAAAGTATCCATTTAAAATACAGTAATGCAGGGACAGTAAGAAATTGGCATAAGAATTTTGCATGGGTTCTTTCAAGACGTTACTATTCACCCAGCATAAACGGGGTTAAAAACCATTTAAGAATAACTAAAGAAATAATATTCAGCCAAAAGACAATAAATAACATTTCATATGCATATTTGTAATTTAACATCAAAAGGCACTCCAATATAGAGCTCCTCACTAGCTATACTTTAATGAACACCTCCCCCCCCACCCTTAATCACATTCAAATTGGTTAGTGTTCAGAAAATAGAAATATGTATTAGATAGCAATAAATTTTCATCATTGGCTAAGCCTGCTGCTTAATTGTCCTGTCCCAGGGCTTTGAAATTTCATTGTTCGTTAGGTGCTTAAGTCCCCCATCTCATTTTGTCTCTCTGACATTAGTGCTGAGGGCTCTAATACTCTAATAATTTGAATGGGGATTTGCATGATAGAGCGGGGAGCATTAAAATAAAAAAAGAGAGACTGAAAGAGGGGAAACTGCTTCTTTCACTTCAAAAGTCACTTTGTTCAAAGTCAAATCACAATATTTAAAGATGAACTATCTGTTTTCTGAAGACCCTGCCTCAGACATATTAACTATATACTGTATATAAACACAGTATATACACATACCCATGTATGTGCAAATGTGTTTTTGTCAACATTGTTTTGTCTGAAAAGAATGCAGGGTGGGTCACCTAAAAATAGCCATTGGAGGAGTCTGGGAGTCATCGGCTCAATCCATGTGTCAGCAAAAGTGGGGTTTGGTGTACATATACTGCCTTCCAAAAGTATTATGATTTCCAATTTTCTGAAATTAAAAAATGATGCATATGCTCTTTTTAAGGTAAAATACTTATATAAACCTTAATGGTCAAAGCTGAATACTTCTAATGGAAAAATAAGTTACTGTCAATGTCAGCAAAAACTAAAAAGAAATAACTGAAATGTATTGACTGCATAGTATTCAGATCTGTGAATATATGTGCCGAAAGCACCTTCATCAGCAAATACAGTAAGTCTTCTTAGGTACGTCTAACAAATTTGCGTGGTGCAATCTTGCCCTATTTCTCTGCAGATTTGCTCAATTGCTTATGGACAGTTATGTGCGCCATCAATGTTCACATAAGGCTTGAAACATTTCTCACTTCTGATGATGAGAAGGACAAGAAATTAATGCTGCCACCACCATGCTTGACAATAGGGGTGGTGTTGACTGGGTGATACTCTATGTTGTTTGCACTGGAGTTAACATTTTGCATTTAGACAAAAATATTTGACCACAAACCTTTTGCTA
Source organism: Atractosteus spatula (assembly GCF_055471065.1). NCBI lineage: Eukaryota > Metazoa > Chordata > Actinopteri > Semionotiformes > Lepisosteidae > Atractosteus > Atractosteus spatula. The sequence goes on along the minus strand of NC_142712.1, from coordinate 41,859,676 downwards.
CATTTTACAGTAACACATAGGTGCTTTGTTTTAAACTGCATGTGGGAGTTGTGGATATATATTTGTGATATCTTTTTTTTCAGTTCCATATGAGCCCCCTTTATGGAGTGACTGTGATATTGCTGACCATTGGACATTTTCTACCATCTCAGCCACTCTATAAACTCTGTAAGTATTTCATAGTTGCCATTTGCCTCAAAGTGGCATCAATAACCAGTTTCCCTGCCCTGTTACTCCCTTTGGAAGGAAAGCTTGATTTAGGCAGTCTGGGTTCCTTCCATTTTTTAATGATCAAGTTCACTATACTAGAGATATTAAGGGCCTTTGAAATGTTTTTATAACCTTGTCCTGATCTGTGCCTTTATACATCTTTATCCCTGAGTTTTTTTGAAAGCTCCTTGCTTTTCTCAGTCGAATATTTGCTTAAAATTCAATATGTTACTGTAGGACCTGATGGAGTCAGGTGTTTTTATTCTGAAATCATGTGACCCACAACTGCACATAGGCAGAGGCCAATCCTGGACCTGATGACCCACGCACCTGTTTTTATTCCAGCCTTAACCTCAGTTACCAATCAAAGCCTTCATTGACTTAATAATAAAAAGATTCATTTGATCTCTTAACATGTTGGATCTTTAACTGTTTTATTTTGTAAGTGAAATAAAATCACAAACTTGTGGCTAGAAGCAAAATGCAAATATTCCAATAAAGTAACTTCTTAGATCAATTAAGGCTTCAGTTATCTAATTCTAGGATGCACCCCTGGTACAAATGTTTTTCTCTTTTTAGAACTCCTAAATGGAAATTTCAGTAGTGTTCTCAAGCATGATTTGTTAGCAATACAGGTTGCCCTTTGCAGTTATACAATTATCTGTCTGCACAACTTAGAGTGCCCTACTTAGAGTTAAGGCCACAGAGGCATCAGCTCCACTGTTAACAGGAATGAGTCATGTGGTAGGGTGCTCAGATCCCTTCGTCATGGGAACAACAGACTGAACCCTAGTAAGCACAATTTTAAAAGCATCCAATCAAAGTAATCCTGTTATGTATTTGTACTGTGAAGTTTTCTAATTGTGATATTAATGGTATTATACATGTCATTGTCTCTAGAAGGCCTTTTATATTTAAAAAGAAGCAACATCTTTTAGATGACTCTCACAGTTCACAGTGCTTTTGATGTAACGTGAGCCACTGCTGCTCTGGCACTGAAAACTCATGCTCACATCCCGCTGGCTGCCTAACAAATACACCACCTCTTCCATCTTCAGTCCTACCCCACGCCTGAAGAAATCAAGACTGGATCCCCTAGATAAGGGCTGTACTGCCTGGCCTGCTGAACTGTATCTGTGTTAGTATTCTCACTATTTACTGACAATCTTTTTTCTTCACATCAGCAATGAAATATGAAAGCTTTTAGACTGGCTGATGTATGTCTTAAACAAAAGGCCTGAAGTCACAAAAGTTTCTATTGGTCAATATATATTGCATTTCACTTTTTTGGTGGTTCAAGCCAGAGTTACACTGCACTACAATTGCCACTAGTAGCAATACTACTAATAATAATGTAATCAAATCAGAAGTAAGTGGAAGCTCAGTATTAAATATACAGCCACAGAATGCAAATTTCATATCTAGTATTTGGAAGCTTTTTTCCACAGGGTAGAAGCAGTGAGTTCCTGGCAAACAGCAAACTGGTTTGTAATGTGCAATTGGAGTTTGGAGTTTGATGTTTTAATCTGTTGCTTGTATCAATAAAACATGTTTATGCAACCATTCATAGTGCATTTTGCACATATCAGGTGAATGAAGAAACATCTGGGTGAGTAAACACTGCAGTACATGAAATTTTGTTTTCACTTTGTTAGTGTTTTAAGACATTTGGTGAATGGCATTTTCTTTCTGTCATCCAGACAATTTTCTTATCCCCTTTTCTGAAAACTGCATTGACTTCATTAGGCCCTGCAGCAGGATTCCCATATGAAACAGATGCTTGCCTGTGGGTCCCGTCAATTCAGTACATGTGCTGTAGAGTTTTCAGTGTGACATTGCAAAGTCCTTTTGTATTTTGCTCATGGAGATGATTTTGAATAATTCATTTTTACTTGTCTTCTGCAGTTTTCAGAAAAAATACAAAGAGCATTTTTTAATACCTGTGATATGTTTGAATTTCATTCTTTTAAAGATTCAACTTTCTTCTCAAGCAGGACAGGAAAATCTGCTGTGGCCCTTAGGTCTTTCTAAATAGGAGACAAAGCAAAACATATCTGTATTCAAGGTGAAATTGACTAAATTCTATTCATTATCTGAATGCTCTTGAACTACAAATTAAACTGCAGTTCTTGTCTTTCATTTGAGTCACAATTCAACTCTTGGCCATTCGCAACTGGCCAAGCGGACACAATTTCACATGCTGTACCAGGGAATGCGCATCTTTAAAGAGCCTTGGGCTTGATTCCTGAAGCAGTGCCTTTTAGTTATCTAACTGATTAACAAGGAATTAACCAGCACCATACGTGCAGTATATGTTGCAGACATATGTATTGGTATCATTTTTCTTAAACAAGGTTGTTCATTTGTTAAATGCAGTAACCTCTATTTAGAATTGCACTTATTTGTCAGTGATATCTCTTTTTAAGTTTAGCACCGAGCTATTCATCGAAACAAAAGGTAATGCTGTTGTTCTTGTCCAATCAATGATGTAACATACAGGGTATTATTATATATAGTGTGTACACTATGTCTGTATCCTGCGCATAATTAAAAGACTGGTATCCGTCTATCTGCCAGCTGCCTGTCTAATAGGTTGAAGGTTGGTGGTTTGTTTGACAATCAGTTTTTTAAAAAGACGTTGCACCTCATCCCGTGTGCACAGACATCTTTTACAACTGGGGACGATCTAATCAATTTATTTACTGCCATCTCCCTGAGTTGCATCTCCTGACAGCTTTCTCCAAACAATTTCTCTATCTGAATTGCAATGGTGCCTTTTTTTGATGTGCCCCCTACCTTTTGTGTTTCGCACACAACAGCAGGATAATCAAATACACTGAGAAATGATATACCAAGCAGGATCTGATCCAGTGCTATTGCATGCATCTCTGGTGCTCTGGGAGATAGAAGAGACAGCAGTTTTACTGCTAAATGCTCATATAGGGCTTTATTTTCATTCTTGCATCCGAGTACTCAATTTTGATAGACGTGAACTTAGGGATATTTTTTTTTTGCCGTGAATTCATTACGAATAATGCATGTTTAAGTAATGAACTTGTACCATCAAAACTGAATTAATTATAAATATAAAATGTAATAATGGTTGGAATCTTCAGTAAAATTCTGATTTCCGTTCACTATTTGATATTCCAAATGTATTAAACTCCTGTTGAACTATTAATGTTATATTAATTATTTTAAAAAATATTTTGACACCTGTCATCTATCAGCACGCTGAAGATTACAGCAATGATCTCTTCTGCTTGGTGTTCACTGTCCTTTTTTCCATACTTGTGTAACTAAAATTACATATCACATATCTCTGGAATTTTTTCATCTCCTAAATTTCAATTTTATTTGCTTCACTAATCAAATATGGTTTGGTTGTGACACACAGGTTTTAACCAGCCTTGCAATTCTTTGTCTCAGTACCACTTGGAGTGGTGATGTTGATCTTAGGTTTTTGCTCTTTCGTTTATTAGCCCTACTGTTTATTCTGATGGAAAAGAAAAATAATCTTATTTTTCAAGTCACCTCAACCTCACACTGGAAAGGGGTAGATGATAATGTGTATGAAAAGGTTGACACTGTAGCATTTAAGACTTATGACTGCATCACGGTACCTTAAATATGTAATAAAAGCCACAATAGCAATCACTCAGATAAACTGGAACACACTCTCCTTTCCTGTGGCAAGGGTTGGCTGGAATGTGGAAAAGAACTTTTGTTTTGAAAAGCATTAAGAAAACTAATATCACAATCATCACATTTAATAAAACATCAAACAGAAGTGGGATGGGATTCTGTGTTCCGGGCTTCCTTGCTCAGTTCTGGTTTAATAAGGGATAGGAAATTGTGAGATAAGAGCTGTAATCCAAAAAACTTGATGTTAAAAATGAAAAAAATGCTGCCCATTAATCACAGTACAAAAAAATAAAACTATGTAAAAAAATATTTGGTACTTTTCAAGAAGTGAAATCTTATTAATCATTTGTAAGTTTTTTGGAAGGCAGTGCAGCTGATGTCTAATGCAAGCAACTGGTGGTTGTTCCTTTCTAAAGGCACATTGTAATGTGTTTTACTAAAGGATACCACTTAACCCCTGAATTTTATATTAAATTGTGTGTTTAGGGACATTATATTGACTCTATTGTGAAAGTCCTTTTTTGAAAGTTTAATGATCATAAACTGTATGTAAGCTGAACACAGAAAACAAAATGTAATATATAGTGTGATCTTTACCATTGCTATGACTGGACAGTGTTTCATGTGCGGTGGGTTGTCTGTCAATTTCATGAATGATTCTTTAAAGTAAAGTGTTGCATCCAGATGTGCAGTTCAGTAGTTGTAACTTGTTTAGATTTCCCAAGGTGCTTAAGGAAAAACCCATGGCTTCTGTAAAATGTTCAATATTCTTACTTCTCTGTAAATGGTGAAACATATCTGGGGGAAACACCTCTTTATGAATTGGGCAGCAAATCAGTGTCACATAATGGGCTAAAATTATCCTTGTAAGGAGAAGCAGCAGTTGTGTTCAGATTTCAGCACCTTTTTTGGTGACCGGTGGATAGCATGATATTTCCAGATAGGCCTCTGTGTGTCCACATTTGGAAAGATTAATGGCAAATATTGTTCGCGTGACCTTTCTCCAAAGAGATGGAGGTGAAGCAAGTCATTAATGCTTCTTACGTGGTAATTAACGACCCCCTCCTCCCTCTTCCTAAAAAAAATGGCTGCCCGCAGAATGAATGTGATCATTTAATTAGGGTTATGCGTCAGGTTTGTAATCGTTGAAGAGAGGTGTCAGATTTTAACTGCTGCTCTAAATTATAAACCATATCGCTGTAGAATGTTTGAATGGCATCCTCTTTATTATAAAGAAGAGGTAAGACACAATTAGACAAACAGCATGAGTAGCCCCACCACCACAACCAAACTCAACACGGAATTCACCTGCTGCAGATGGAATTCAGTTTTTAAAAACATAAGTTTTAATTTGTTTACTAGGTTTAAACACTAGTTTCAATGTATTTTTGTATAACAACTTAAAAATAACAAGAATAAGTTCTTGTCCTGGTGCATGTTTCTCTATTAAGAAACACATTGTGGTTAAGTGGTGATATAAACATTTTTAAAATGTAATAATATATGTGGACTTGGCAAAAACAACTGCTTGAAGTAGTTTCTGGTCACTGCTTCTCCGAGCTTCTCTAGCACTCTTTGAAGGGTGCTGTGAAACCTTGCAGTTTTGTCCACTCCTATATTGAGTTTAATGTCTTTCTTTCCTCAGCTTTCTGTAACTGTCTTTTATCTAGAATCGGTTAGGAGAATGTTGATTACCTCCCCATTGTGTCTGATTTCATTGTTCTACAAATACCTTTAAAACAGTGACCACTGACTCTTTTGTCTCTATAGTGTAAAAGTGTGTAACAGGTGGAACCAGCTGTTAGCATTCCAGTAGTCTGAATATTGGAGCTGACAATTATATGCAAGGGTTTTAAAATATTGTAAAAACACTTTGAATGCAGGAGCAAATAGAAATGCTCACTGCAAATTATATTAATAATATGATTGATATGAAATAAAAACAATACCCTGGATATCATAAAACTTCTTTACTATGCAGGTATCTTTTTTTTGTCCTACAGACACAGACTCATGTATTGTGAACATGTTTGTTAATGGTGATAGTGTACATTAAAGTAAAACCTAAAGGGAAGAGATTTTAACACTTGGAACAGGAGCCACTTCTTTACACAAAGGTTGGTGGTAGTCTGGAACAAACTACTCAGTTATACTGTTAAAGCTGATATCCTGGTTTCTTTTAAGAAGCGGATGGATGAGATGCTCAGATCAGTTAGCTTCTAGCAAGCAACCAAGCTAGATGGCCAAGCTAGATGACCGAATGGCCCCTACTTTTTGCTTTTAATCTTTCTTATGTTCTTATGAAAGCAGTACTATAGCTCCTGGAGTTGCAACCCCATGTGCAGCAGCTGGTGCTCTCTTAACAGAGCATTGAGCCTTTGAGACTATTTATAAATATTCGCCACTGATGCCAGACTGCTGCACAAAAAGAAAAGGAGCTCTGTAGAGGCTGGCAAAGGCTAATGTCGAAAAGCCACATGTTTAAGTTATGTGTCAGGCCTGTTTGCATTAGCTTGTGGCTGTCAAGTTGGCTTCACACCCATCATGTGTGCACTGTGATTGATGCTACCGATGCGCAGCTGAACTTCATTAACGGAAATGTCATCTCCATTGCTGAAACAGACAGTGGAGCTTGAGCCATATTTTACCATTTTAATCTAATTGAATTTAGTGTTAAAAATGGATGAGTGCATATTAATTGTTCCTTGGTGTGGGATGTCTGATGACAAAAAAGACCTTTTCCTGGTGAGTTGTACTGAGCAAAGTCATGTCTGTATATTCTGATCTATCATTATCTGTTGTTACCTTGTAGCTACAATAAAATTCATCACTATATTTGAGAGCCAGCAAAGATTTATCACAATTGGCTGCTGAATGATACTCAGAAACAGCCTTTTCTACATAGAGGAGAGGCCTCTACTAAATACAAATATAAATAAAAATAAAAGCCCATCTTGCTTTTTTAGAGATTTGCTGCATAATAATAATTGGCTTAGGTATGTATGACATGGTCACTCAACAACTGTTCAGTTATTTCTGTTGTTTTTGTCATACTAAAATGCTTTAAAGGAGAACATTATAGAGGTCAAAGCAAAAAAAAAAACACTAATAATCTTAATTATACACCTTCATGAAGTCTGTATTTTTATAAAACAAGTGACTTAAGCACAAATAATTCAGTAAATGAGTTGTGAATGTATTTGTTTAGAATATATTTTAAATATATATTAAATATATAGAATATACTGTGTAGGAATTCCAGTGTATCTTCTCAATTTTGTATTACTTAATGTTGCCTTATGTAAAAAATTAAAGATATGCAAAACACAAAAACAAGGAATAATTTTAATTGGAGCTTTATATAGTGTTGTATTTCGGCACTTCTCACGGAGAGTTTTAAATGCCAGGAAAGTCTTTAGTGGACTCCAACATTTCATACATATTCTGTTCATCTCTGAATTGAAGATCATCAAAAAACACTTTGAACAAACATGTACCTTCACACTAACTCCAGAAGAAGAATCTAGAAGATTTCCAAACATTCATCATGTCCTTTAGAAAAATGGCACATGGGCTTGATCTTCATTGACTTCTTTAGCCTCTGAGTGGCTTGCTACCAAAACTGTGTCTCTAAAAGTTTGCTTCAGTTTGGCCCCAATAGCCCAGTAACGTGTGTGGGCATAAAAGTGAAGACTGCAGCTGGACACTTTTCCCTTTTCTAACAAGTTCTCAGATTCATCAGACCTCCACTCTTTTTTTGCTTTTCATTCTTTTTTCCCCTTACTCAATTTGGCCCAGCTGTGAAAACCATCCTTTAACCAGGCCTGTCTCGCATCTCAGGCCATGCAGTAGGTGAGGCCTGGGAGGCCTGCATCTGTGAGACGCTGTGCCTAATGCAGACCACATGTTTCATCTGAAAAGACAGGCTTTGCTGGGTGCTCTGCACTATCTGAGTAGAAATGCATGATTAGCAATGTAAAAGGGTCTGCTGTTTGCCTTGTTTCACCAAAGAGCCTTCCTGAAATTCCTCTGACAACCTTGTATCACAGGTGTATTTTTGAGCCTTACCTTTGTTCAGTTTTGCTCTTTTTGCTGTATAATAAAACTTTTATTGTTGTTCTAAATTTACACCTGTTTTTTACATGAGTGAAAATAACGCAAAAAAAGTCTGTAAGGAACACATTTTTCAGGATACTAGTCTAAGAATTAATAAAAGATGTTTAAATGTCTATTTTACTTTTATTTTGCAACAAATGGTATGCAAATGGTGGAGATGGTATTTTCTGTTTTAAAAGACAAGTGGTCAAATTAATATGGCTTAGAAGTTTTATTTATTCTGGTTTTCAAGCTGTCCCCCAAGCCCGTCTACACTCTATGGGGGACAGGGCCTTCTCCTGTTATGCCCTAAAGCTCTGGAACTCTCTCCCCAAGGATATCAGAGAGTCAGCTTCTCTAAACTCCTTCAAATCCAGACTCAAAACCTTCTTCTTTAGAAGAGCCTTTATTTAACTGGCTCCGTTCTTTACCCCTCTGCTCCTACTGTATTTAGTACCACCATCTACACATTCTGATCGTGTATATAAAAAGTATATTTTTTATTGTTGTTTTTTGTTATTGTTGTTGTCGCTGTTGTTTTTCTCTAAAGCGCTTTGAGAAGCCAGCTTTAAAGGCGCTATATAAAATAAAGTTTATTATTATTATTTATTTATGAAATGCGAAGTGAGGGGGAAGGGAGAGTTAGACATTCATCATCCCATTGCTGTGTTTCATCAAATATGAGTTTAAGAGAGACATTGGTTTTCCAAACTGAGCTAACAGCTTATATGTGCACCAATGAGGTGAGATGGGTTCAAAAGTAATGGGTCTTCTCTTCCCCTCAGGGAAACTGCAACACACAACCAAGGGAGGAAAACGTACTAGATGGTTTGAAAAATTAAATTACACGAGTAATGACGTTTGTTGCGATTAATAAGTGCATGTATCCTCATTTCTTACTTAGATATGACTTGCCTAAAGCAGGGTTTCCTGCTATGTTTAAAGGGCCTTTTTTTAGCAGTTAATTAGCTGCTTTCACTGTTACTGCCTGGGCAAGGTGAGCAGAGTGACAGTCACTCTGACGTGGGGAGGCAGCTGCGCTTTGCAAATCCCTTCTTCCCAAACAATGAGCTGTTGAAAAAGTAATTGCTGCCTTGATCTGTTCAACACATGGTGCTTAAAAGTTGTGTTTGAGAAACCGGGAAGCTGGTGCTTCTACTGTATGGATTCTTTGTGAACTTGGATAAAATTTATTAGATGAAAAAAAGATAGAAAAAAGGGGAAAGGGTGGGGGAGAGGAGGAATTTTTGTTTTTGGTTGTATATCAATGCTAAAAATTAATTATAACTTACTGTCTTTCTAGCAGAGCTAGATCTGGAACCACAGGCAAAAATGAAAATTGCATTAGAAATAACCCAAGCTGTTATTTGAGTGAATGACAGGAGATAAACAGGGCTCTGTGAAATGAATAACCACCTGTACCATCTAAATAAACATAACATCTATTTCTTCATTATTAGATCCTGTGAATTATTCTTTCTCCAAGCTCTAGGTTTGTCACTTGCAAATTCTTCTGAAAGTACCCCTGGGGCGGGAACATTCCCGTATTTTCCTATTCATTTAGAATTTTGCTGAACAATCAGCAAGTTGCAATAAACAGAAGTTCAGCAGCAGAGAAAAAAGGGTTAGTTAATTTCTGAGAATGTGACTAAATCAACTTAAATGTGGACTTGGGAAAGGTTTAGAATTAAAGCTATTGCTTTCATTGTTGGCTTCCCTTACAGAATAAAATTTAATTGTTTTTGACGCAAAGTTAGTTTGATAGGAGCACAGCCTGGCAATGAAATGGCAATTATTTTTTGTAAAAAAAATGGTGCATACTGCTTCCAACACAAGTGGTACAATAAAGTTGTGGTTTCACAGAACAAAAAAAGACTGATATTGCAATGTTGTCTGACAAGCTAGCTCTTGATGTCTGCATTAAACCTACAACTGATGATTTACTGCTCTTCATAGTAGAACAAAAAGAAGAAAAAATCAATAAGGACAAAGTTTTTGCTTTTCATTTAGTCCCTGTCTATTGAATCTGAGCTGTAATGTTATCAATTTATCGGTGTCAGTTGGCTTTCTCGAATCATTAACATCCCCTGTTCGTGCTACTGGTACACAGTGGCAACAGGACACTGTCAAAGATTCCTCACTCAGTTGAACTGATGAAATATTGACCAGTTGCTATAGGATCTAACCCTATTGATCCTAACTTATCCAGCTGTTTATATCTGAACTAAAGGTTTAGCATTTATTGATTCTTTCCTAACAGTGCTCTAAAGGTGTTAGCCTCTGCTGTCAGCTAATTGGTTTAAACAGGATGAAGAAGCTGTTGGGACCCTTTGGCCTAAATGCCTCCCTTTAGGAATTCTTCATTTTAAAAATCAAGCATATACAGCATACATTATCTCTTACAGATAGTTTTTTAATTTGAAATTATTGTGATGCTTTTTCTTACTTCATCATTGTTTCAGACAAACTGTACAATTCCTTTAAAATATCTGACTAACTTGACAGTTTTTTTTCTTTTTCTTTTTAATCGTTGAAGTGTGGTCTCATTCAGTAATACGAGACTCATTTTATTGCTAACAGGAGTTCATAAAATGCCAATTGTGCCCAAAGTGAGACAATTACGTTGTAGTTCATGTTTCTCACATTCATGTAGGAAATCACAAGTAGTCCAGTCATTAATGTAAAGGACCTGTTACTAGGAGTTTTCTGACTTCGTCCAGTCTGTGCCACTGACGTGCCATGAGATGCCCTGGAGGGCTATTGAATCTCCTCGTGGTCCGGAGCATCGGTTGGTAAAGCATTAATTCAACTCAAGCTCTATGTACATTTCTTTGAAGAAAAGAAGCACCTGAAGAATTCTTCTTCATGGTACAAATGGAGAATCCTTATGCATTTCTAAGGCACACGCTCATCATTGGACTGCTCTCACACCTGCTGGAGGGTATAAATCCTGATCCTTTTCTTTTTTGTTTAAAAGTTCATTATGTTAGGTACATTCTTTTGGAGGTGTAGTGATAACTGGACTCTATCCACTTCGAGCCAGGCATTGTATCTATGGAGGTAACAGGTTTTAAAATACAGTGCACCCAATCTTCCCTTTTGTTTTACAATGGGGGGAAATATGCATCCCACTAGTCTATAGTAGCAAAATGTGTTAACACCATTGAAAAACTAAACCAAAACTACAAACCAGATTTTTATCCTTTGCACTGTCAGAGACTGCGTCTTTTCCAATGCATTTTTCTGAGTCTCTTACACTGTTCTTTTACAGAACTCAAAATATTTTTTTAAGAGCTCATGTGTTTTTTCTTCATGCAAGAATGTATAAATCAGTTGATTATTTGCTAGGCAAAGTTAGCTGTGTCCATTACAAATTGGAATATAATTTGTAAGTGGTTACAAAACATCCTCTTATTTTTTTCTTTTTACAAAGCTTGTTACATTAGTTATCTGAAAATGTATTTGCTTCCTTCTTTTGAGTGTATACATACTGCTGTATAAGCAGACCTAAAATTTCAAATGGATTAGCATGAAACATCTGCAGTTCAGTTTCTTTTTTACAACCTAACTTTACCCATAACCTTGTCTTAATGGCAGAGACCTGAAAGGGAAAAAGTAGCCATTTTTTGCTATCATTATCTCCTGCAGAATAAGGTTAAATGTAAGAAAAATGTACATTGACAAAAATCAGTTCAGTTTCTTTCATCTCCCTTTTTAAACTGCCTTGTAAAGTTTCTATTTAAAAGGTATAATCCTGTCAAGTGTATCAGTTTGGCATTTTCCCCATTTCACGGCGACAATGACATTACACAGTCATCTTCGCGTCCCAGACCCTGTGTGTCACCAACAATGGAAAAAAAACGGATTGAAATGGAATTCATAAATAGAATTCTACCCTTTTGGCTTCAGCTCCTGCTGTGTGTTAGGCTGACAAAAAAAACAAAAGGGAAGGGAGATGCATTGTAAACGTTAAACTGCTTGTAGGAAATTTGGTTACTCTTGGTCATGAATTAACATTGGTTTAAAGTTGCAACATAACCATGATTGGATTTCATTTCATAGTGAATTGAGGCCACACATAATATTACTTCTGTTAAATGTTAACTATAACATTTTTTCATGCATTCTGTTTCTTTTTTCCCATGTTGGCATTATTAACTGCTTATGCACTTTGCACTGTGCTAAACCCATTCCAAGAGTTTGTAGTTTTTGGCCATTGAGAAGTGCCATATATTGCAGTATATTTTTTTATGTGAACGAGAGGTGTCTGATGTGTCTCTTCAAACCCCAGGCACTAAGTCTAGAGATTGTATCACATTTTTTCTGTAAATGGGACAAATTTGTGGTCTCTGCTAGTTAAATCTGCATAACTATTCAAAACCTGTATTATTTTATCCAATGTGTGTGCACATGATCAAGATTACAACAAACAAAGGAATTAATACCATCTTCTTGTTTTTTGCCCTGCATTTCTAGCTCCTGTTCAATGGAGAGCTGTTTTGATCAGTAATATCTTTTGAAAAGAAGAGAGAAAACAACACAAAGACCTGTATACTGTTCGGCTTCAGATCGTTCCTGTTTCTAATACATCGGTTTTCTACAGTCATCTTGAAATCACAGCGTCTAGTCATGCAAAGTAAAAAACATTTCCAGTATGAGTCTACTTGTGTGCTGACATTCTAGGTAGCCTTTGCATTAGTAAAATTTGTATTTTAAAATATACTGTTCCAATTTAACACCCACTCACCTTTATAAGTAAACAACGTACTTCTTAAAAAATAATTGTTATTTATGTGATTTTTATCTAAAGTGACTTATAGAGCATCATATTTTTTATGATGTACCAGTTTGTACAACTCCTTTGATGGTATAGTTTGGGATAAAACACTTGGCTGAAGGGTACAGCAGCAACTTTCTCAGCAGGGATTGGAACCTACAAACCTCTAATCAGGGCTCAACATCCTTAACCATTACTGTGCAGACAAACACAAACATCAAAAGGCTAATGTTGAAGTCATCGTTTTTGGATGGTTTCACCAGTGCCATGAAAGAAATGGAGATGAAAGTGTTAATACCTGTATGTCATGAATATATATACTGTATATTAAAAATAATAATAATAAGCATCAAAAAAGAAAGAAGAGCTAACCATAGGTGTTATTGTAATAACGCAATAGAGTAATCTGTAAACATATAATATCTAAAATCAAGATCTTAACATGTTTGTACTACTGCCTGTAGAACGTCTGTCATGCTGCAGGACTCCGTTTGGTAACATGGAGGCAGTAATGCGCTCCTGAGGTTTTCCTACTCCTGCCTTCTAGATAGCATCTCTAGCTGATCTTTTGAAAACAAATATAGCCAACAGCTAAATTCAAGTAAGAATCATCCTTCTTTCAGAGCTCCATCTTCATGTATCCAGTTCAAAGTTCCTCAGTTACCCTCAGTACGTGCATTCATTAAAACCCCGAGATCAAGTACCCCTGTCTCATTTCTATTAATGTTCACTATCCTGTCAGTTTAAACAGCCAATGGGGTAATCTCTGGAGAGTAAAATGATTTGCTTGATGGATATTAAGAGGTTTGGAGAGGGAGGTGAGGGGTGGTATTTACCAAAACCTAGCACATGGTAATGTCCTCTTGCTTACCTGTCTGTTCTAAAAGAGACAAGATGTTGTCCCATCATTGCTGTAACCCCTGTACCACCCTTCTCTCCCTTGCCCTCCTCCCTGTCCATCACTCCCCGAGTAATCAATACCATTGCTGCAAAGCTAATCACTCCTCATTTCTTTTCATCATTATTTTCTAGAACACATCTCTTCCTCTCTATATATGCTATCTCCACTTTCTCAGTTTTAAAAGAAGAATTCTTGAAGGAAATATTTTTGCTTTTCTTGATAATTATTATTTTATTATTTGTGCTTTGTTGTAACAAATCGCATATCCTTTAAGTATAATCTTCTGTTGCCCTGTAATGTGACATTTTGGGCTGCTTTTGTGCGTGTTCCCTTGATTTTCTCTGCAGATAAAGAAAGAAATCATTAGTGCTTACACAAATGCTGTACACAAAAATCACAGAGATGCGGCAAGGAACTATTCAGAAACATAAGTTGACTTACCTCTTGATATTTATATTCTAGTTGTTTCAGTTGAGAATCATGTTTTGAAGATTCTTTACCAGCAGAATTATGACAGTTCTGCAAAAAAAGAATATTGTTGAAAACATGTATTCTTTGGTTAAGCCCTGTCTGATTTAAAACTTGTTCAATCAAACACTTGTTTGTAGATTTACATTGTAAATATATCCTGTTTCAGAAATGGATTCTGAAATAATTTGTATGAGATACTCTTGTTAATTTTGTTAGTCAGATTATAACTATAAACTGTTCCTCTTCTTAACAGCAGATTGACACAAACTGCCCTATTCATAGAATATTAGGCTGGATTAGCTTTATGATACACCTCACTTACTTGTACATTCTGAATTCAGGCCACAATTACAGTGCAGTCTCAAGTAAGGGCTCTTCTAATGATTCAGTATCCATTTCCATGTCTACAAATGGTCCAAAAATGCCAACAAGTATCCATTGTGAAGAGCTACAAAGAAATTAGGAGTTTAACTCAATCTTTTAAAGTTATTTAGGAGATGTTTTATTGTTTGTGGCATGTGTTTGTTTGGTAACTTCAAATTTGAAAGGATGTATTCTTATCCCACAAGGGGGGAGAGAAAGCAGTTGTTCTCTACTGAAAGACAATGCAGTTTAGGTCATTTAACAACAGTCCTAACAGCCAACATAAGTCATTAAAATATTACTGGTGTCAAAGCCCAATTTTAACTGTGAGCCAGTCTTGAGTGACAAGAGGCAATGAGGTACACCAGGGACACAGGTGTGCATTGCTCCATTGCTTTTTCTTTGACAATTTATACATTTCCAGTTTAAACGTGTTCACATCTTTTACTTCCAAACAAACACCAATGTTACTTCAAGTTTGATCAAACACAAAAGAAATGTCAAGTTTTGTATTTTTTTTCAATAGGATTTTGGTATCTTTACTTATGCCTGCTGAGGGATTAAGAACACAACATGCAAAGTGCAGTTTGCATCTTATAAGTGTGATTATGATTGTTTTTAACTTTGGAAAAAGTGATGCTGCAACATCAACTCACCTTTACCTTTTGGTGGGGTTTACATCGATGAAATTCTAATTTAAGGCAAAAACAAAAGCTTTCAAGTAAGTTAAGTTTGGAGAGACAAGCTGTAACCCAGGGACGAAGAAGAATGAAGGGTACTGCCTTTTGTAGAGGCAGCTTTAGGGCTGTTTTCAGAGTGCTTGAGTATACTTGCTGCTAAGAAAGGATTTCCCTTTAAAAAAAATAGCTAGCTGGCCCTGTGGTTGACTGGGAGGAGGCCTGTGTTCTCTCTCTCCAGCCTGTTTCCCCCCGCTGACCTTGTTGTGTCTGCTGATAAGCCTCAGCTCTCGAAGGAGGCTGAGGGCCCCTGCCTGCTTTCGTGCCCACAAGCCTCGCTCTGCTAGAGTGTGAAAATAACAGCCCTCCTGCCACCGGCTCCTGAACTCTTACTCAGCCCAGTCCCTGATGTGCAGTCTTCCCACCTTGTGTCACTGGCCTTACGTAGAGCCCTGTATTCATTTTCTCTCTTTCCCTTTTCCCAATTTGTCCTCTTTTTTACTATACCAATTCAATTATCCCCAACAGAATGGGAAGGGTAGGGAATTAAGGAGATGGGAAAGGACAAAAAAACTAAAGATCTTCATTCTGTCAAAATCATCTGCTGGACTAATCTCTTTAAAGGAAAATAGGTTTAGTCGTCAATAGCTATTGCATATGTAAGGGATTTAATTTGGCATGTTTGTCAGAAAACTGCTGGCCAATAATACCGCCTTTGTTTTCCTTAGGTGACATGTGGCAGCATGTGACGACAGGAGGCCCATAAAAGAGCAGGTGAAGGATCCATGCCTTGAATAGCAGCAGATAAGGGTAAACTCCTTTTCTTGTCAGATTGTGCCTCATTATCTTTCCCTGCCAGTCATTACTACCAGTATAAATTAGCATGCTGTGTGACGGCTATTATTGTCAGCGTCCCTTTTGCTGCATTCTCTCTCGCTTGCTCTCTGTCTTTTCTTTTAAGATTTATTGAGCATGCATAAGAGTTTATGTCCTCCGCTGTGCCCAACCACCAGTGCACTTCAAACTCAACTTACTGTAAAGTGCACTGACCAACTGAGAAATAGCAGCCTGAGAGCTTTTGCAAAAATCTTCAACTACTAGTGCTTTTTTTTTATCAACCATTTAAATTCAGCCATTTATTCTCCGGGGCTCTTTTACATAAAAGAAAAAAAGTTGGGTTTATATGAAATGATATCTTGTTCCTAATCAAGCTTAATTTATGTAGATTTTTTTTTACTCATGCAGTGCTTGATCATTACTTCTATGGTGACTCTTGCCAAAATACCTATTGTATGTGTATTTTGCCACTTCCACGTAATATATTCTTAATAAATATTCTTTCCACCTTATTTGTCTTCTACAGAAGATGTCTCCAGCTTTAATCCTGGAAAGCCCCAATCCAGTTCGTCTAAGAGGTCATCTTAAATCACATTATTGAAAGATTAGGAAAACGTATGTTTTTGATCAATTAAGTAAATAATTTGTTCATTTAGTTGAACTCCAGGCCTTGATGAACTAGATTTTTGTTCCTACTGATATCTAAATTCATCAAACAAACCACCTGTGTAATTGTCTATGATTAAATTGTTCCAGTTTTTTAGACGTTGATGAGACCTGGTTGTCCGAGACCTGGGTTGGAGACCTTTGTCCTATACTGGTTAAATGAACTTAATTTATTTTTTGGGGAACAGAGGAGGCTATGAAGCTATTGAAAATCTTGAACGGCATTCTAGTGCTAGTTCATGACCAATAGTAAACAAGCTGTCAAGAACACAAATGGAAAGTTCAACTAAATGAACAAATTAACAGGGGAGTGCACTTGAGTACACAATGTGACCTGAATATAGGGTTTGTCTTAGTGCAAAGACCCTCTGTCCAGCCAGGTTGTCCAGCTAACCAGAGAATCAGATTCTCTGAAGTCATTCAAAAAACAGCCAGACAAGATTGTGAATGAATAAGCTACTAGCAGCCAAATAAGCAGGATGGGTGAATAACCTCCCTCTCATTTGTTACCTTTTCTTATGTTTGACTTGCATGCTCTTCATGTTTCAACCAGTAGCTTCTTTCCCTAGCCACTGACAGTTAAGGCTGCCATTTTCATGCGTTCTTGAACCATTGTCTGCTTCACCCCAATCTTGCACCATGTCCTTCAGTGTTTTTCGTTCAAAACAATTGAACTACCTTTGTCAAATGTATTATTTAGTAATGACATTAATAATAAAGATAGAGGGAGCTTGAAAGATAAAAACAATGAGAGGAGGTCATATTGACCATCTTGCCAATTTGGGAAATGGAAACTTGTGTTCCAAGGATTTCATCTTTCTGTTTCTAGAAGGAAGCCGTGGTATCGGTTTTAACCACCTGCACATGGCTAAACATGGCTGGGCAGCACTGGTCTACAGAAAGGGCTCATATTCTATTTTAAATGAACTTCCATGTAGTGAAACGTTCTTCAGACAACAAAAGTAATGTAAGAAATGGCAGAGGAATAGTAGTGCGTATTCTTCCAAGTGTAAGGGCTTGAGATCTGAGTCACCCTGGTGCAAGATTACACCGTGGTACAATGAGTACCTTTTGAGTGAAAGAGAACTCTCCCCAACCCTCTCCCACTTGCTCTTTACATACTCCCGATGATTTGGTCACGCTGACATGAGCTAAAACCTTGCATGACTAAAACAATATTGTCAATTTTCCTGGATGAAGAAATGTTGATCTAAAACTGATAACTATCTTTCATCTCAGTGAAGCCTGACAGGTTTTGGGATGATAATTTATGTGGTCTAAATAATAAGCATTACTGCCTGTTGTATTCTATGACTCGATGTGACGTGCAGCAGCCCTAGCTCCCACCCCCAGTCTCCCTTGTGGTTTCAGGAAGTCAGTGTTTACACGGGTGCTGGATTGACGTTAGAGTGTGAGCTGTACCTGCAGAGTATCAGGGGGATACATGACTCACTCTTCCTAAGGTCAAAGCCAAGACAAAAGACCAGGGCAAAAAGTATAAGGAAGATCAACACCAAGACAACAACAGTAATAATCTAAGGCTTCAAATTTAAGCTTTTTTTCCTGTAAAATTTTATTTGTGCAATCTTTCTGAAAATGTTTTGAATATATTTTTATTTAGTATATATCATTTTTTTATTAATGCACTTTTTTTAAAAAAAAGTTGTAGACTACCATGGTGGAGACCTTTGGTTACTTAGAGAAATAAACCAGACGGATGCTGAAGTTTAGTAGCTGAAGCAAGGCAATGGGCCAACACCAGCAGGCTCCTCTTTTAGCCGCTCAGCCCACTGATGTCCTTCTGCTTCACTTTAAACATATTGACTCCTACCAGCTCTGTAGGTCGTAGTTATGATAAACTTTGGTCACTGAATTCAAGAATCTGCTATTTTTATAGTATTTACTGTTAAGAAAGGTATTAACTTTCTTTGGATTGCTATGCCTTCTGGG
Organism: Atractosteus spatula; assembly: GCF_055471065.1. NCBI lineage: Eukaryota > Metazoa > Chordata > Actinopteri > Semionotiformes > Lepisosteidae > Atractosteus > Atractosteus spatula. The sequence continues at coordinate 41,841,084 of NC_142712.1, read as the reverse complement.
TTATTTCGTCATGAGTATTATTATTAACTGTATCACCCACATTAGAAAAAAATTCCTTGTGTGTGTTTCTTGGTCTAAGGGGCTTGATGTGAAATAAAATTTAATAATGTTTATTTTATAAAGTACCTTACACTGTGCATAGAAAACAGAATAAAGATGTATAGGAAGTTTTACATAACATACAAATAAAATTAAGTCTTAGAGAATGCTGTTTTGAATAAGTAAGTTTTTTTAGTTACTTAAAATTAGCTCATGTATATTTGAGCTAATTTTAATGCTTTGTATTAGAATCCCATTAGAAGGTAATAGGAGTTTAATAATCTATCAGCAGAAAGTTTAATGTAAACAGTCCATCCAACATTTGGTCACAATGATTGGAAAGCTCTTCAGGAAAAAAAGTGTCTTTAACAGGTAATGTAAAAAATGGCAAAAGAAAGGAACAAAGTGAAAGGCTTGTTTTAAAGGCCAGTAACTCTTGCACAAGAAGGTAAACAACATGTTTTGTGAATTCCTTCTTCAGCATTCCCAGGCTCCCAAGACTTACAGAGTTTGACTTTCTGCCAAGTATAAGAAGCTACACCCTGTACTTGTACACTGTTGAAAAAGTAATTAATTTTCAAATCCTACATCTTGTCAGGTTGTTAGGAGAGCGATTAAAATTATTCCGAGTTCAGAAAGGCACGTTATCTATCACCATTTTCTATGGCCCTTCTCCCTGCTTCAGGAGGGAGCTGGTGCACGTCCGTGGATGCGGCTGGCTAAGCGCTGACATCAGCAAGTCGTAAACTCCCAACGATGTTGAGGAGGAAAATATTAAATTAAGCATTTGAGGAGAAAACAAGCTCCAAAAACTGTAAATATCTGAAATGCTTTCAGCAATATAATTTGGAGGCTAAAACATTGATCTGTGTCAGAAATAGTGGCAGGATGATCTCATAATTGGCAATGGGCTACACACAGTATAGTAAAACAAAAAAGTAAAATTTGTAAAGTAAAAATGTCGTGACTGGAACACAAGGACAGAATTCTTCTGTCGGATGAGTCAGATAATGCCTTTTGCATGGAGGGAACTTTAGGACATCAGGGTGGGGCTCCTCAGAGGCTGTCTAGTTGTCCCTACAAACAAAAAGATACTTTCCAAACCCAACACTAGCAATTTGGGAAATGCAAGCTCAAGTGAAAACCAACGTGAACCAATACATTAGAATGAGATTTAAGTCCCATTTTTAAAATCTGAAACTTTCAGTTTTCTAAAATGATTATAAAAAGGAAAATATTTCCTAATTGAAGCACTTTGTCTTTTCTAATTTATTTTTACAGTTTGGTGTTAAAAGTGAGATCTTCTTGCAGTTGTTACAGGCTGCCGTGATACACAGAGGCCACTTTAAAATGCTTGTTGCTCATCAGATTTTCTCAGTGTGTCTTTGTTATGAAAGGTGCTTGTATTTATATGGAGTGTCATCATTGCTAGGCCTTTTGCACAGACTAGTGCAACTGGTTTCCGATTTATTAAATTAACAGTTCGAACGGGTGGCAGGGAGCTCCTTTGTAAATCTGAGCCCTAGCATGTGTGCTTGTTAGAGCATGAGGATGCATGTGCGTGGGCTGTCTGTGTGATGTGTGTACTGCATTCTCATTGAAAATATTGATATTCAGATCATTATCAGGGTTCTAGAGGGTTTTATTGCATAATTATAATACGTTTTAAAGCTGGACTTGCAAAGCATGTAAATGCTTGTAGACTGAGCTTCTGATCTGCAGAATTGAGTTAGCTGTGAAAATCCTTCACTTATCTGATATAAAACACTGCACACAATAAGCGTGTCACTCCTGCTTTTCACCACATTTGTTTTGTATTGTGGCTTTCCTGTGATAAGTTTTTGATGTTTTCTGGAGCCCAGCCACACACTGTGTTGCAGGAACAAAAAAATAAAAACTAAAAGATCCAGTGCCCATAGTGGCAGGTACCAGGTAACCATCATGTGACTTACTGTGTTTCACAATGTATTTGACGGCTCTATTGGCGCTTGCTAATACTGGCAACAGGATCAGGAACATTAGGCTCTCAGAAACAAAAACAGTCTAGAGTAAACGTTCGTTTGTTTTCATGTCTTTGCTGGCCTGGAACAATCTGAGCCCAGGCTTCTGTAAACGAAAGTGAACAAATGTATCTTTGGCTTACATCAAGCCTTCTGCATTACGATTCCCATGCAGATCTGAAGGCTCTCTGGACCTTGATTCTTTACCAGAGGAATGTATCTGTATGTAGGAAAGCTTTACAGTATTGGTAACTACAGTAATATGTTTCCAAAGCAAAGTGCTGTTGTGTGTGTCTACAGATTACTCCAAACATTTTTTCTCATTATAAGCAAGGGGACAAAATAATGAAATAATGAATTAATAACAGCACGGCCTTAAATGTATAATATTTATAATTCATGAAAAACTGATTAGCTGAGGAAAAGTTCTGAATGAATTGCAATTTCTGTGTACTTAAATGTCATGTTTCTCCAATTGATTATTTTTAAAAGAGGTAGTGAGGAGAAGCCAAGGATATTAGATTTTGTGGTAGTCCTGCAGTAATTGCTAAAGGAAAAGGTAAAAAAAATCATCTTTTAATCATAAAATGCTGCATAGACCCAATTTCTACTGTTGGTTCTTTCATTGCATTCCTCCATTGTGTTTCAGGCTCTTTCAATGCCTTGTCTCCTGTCATTGTTAATGTGAGAATTCCAGTTCATCCGAGGAGTAAATATTTCCGTTCATACCAGACAGAACTGGAATGTCTCCAGGGTTTTCCCTGTGTGTAGGATTTGAACCCACAACCTTTACCAACTATTACCTCTTTGGGCTCTGCCAGAATAGCCCGGGAGGTTGTTTACCTTACAGTAACCCAAGAGTGGATGTTGGACGGTGCATGAAGTCAGGTATGTCGTGGTTTTAGTGTGGAAAACACTGTACTTCCCTGTGCTCTGGACAATATGGATAATTATAATAAAAATGAACGTTTTGTCGACGTTTCAGGAAACTTAGGAGAAATGTGATCCATTTCTAGATCAGAGGTAGCAGACCCCGGGGGAAAGGGAGCTAAATTAGTGAAAAAACAGAAGTAAACTGTAGAATACTTTATTCAGCTGTGATTAAATAGAAGTTTTGTTCAGCCTCTGTCCAGATGTTGAGTCTATGTGTTTTATTTTTACATTCTTGGCCCTCGGCCCGTATATATTTTGGATACTGCAGGGAGTATATAATATCCCTGGAAAATGATGCGGTCTGGTACCTTTTAAATAACATTTCCGCCTTTTTGTGCTGTTTTTTGTGTTTTTCTTTCCATGTTATTTCTTTTATTTCAGAGTTGAGTTTGAGAGGTGCTGGTATCGGACTGGCTTTGTGTGCTCAAATTTGTGTTTTTTTCTTTTACTGTGCTAGTTTTATCCCTGGCCCAAAAATAAGGAAGGTGCAGGGCAGGAAATTGAGGATTTAAATCATGGGGGTCAGACAGGAGACCTTGGACACAGCTGCACAAGGGAAATGCTTTTTGTACAGAATATTTAACACTTACATTTTAATCCTGAATTGTGACATTCTGCAAAAAACAGGTGCTTTTAGCTATTATTATTTTTTAATCTTTAATTAAGAACAAATTCTTATTTTCTATGATCATCTGGAGACCTGATTAAAGAGCAGGCCGTTGACTGAAGCAGTGCAAGTGAAGCACCTTCCTCAAGTGTACAACAGCAGTGTCCCACCTGGGATTTGAACTCACAGCGCTCCGGAGTCCACAGCTCTGTCCCTGTCTTTTTTTTAAATTTAATTCTTTTTGTCATTAGATTAGTATTTTTCTAGAAAAATATTAGACTGCAGTATAAGAAAAGACTTTCTTCTTCCTTGATCAACATCCTATCATCCTTTCCTCACTTTCAATATATTTTTACCAAATAAATAGGAAATCTGGAGAAATCCATGCAAGAGATTAATTGATAGCAAATCCTGAACAGAAAACAAAGCTGGTTTTGGACAAGTCAGTTGGCTTAACCACAGCTGATTATCTAAAGCAGCTACAGCAGCTTGCTGGCGTTACTCATTTAACTGCAAAGATGTTTTTTTCTCTCAACAATTTCTCCAGATTAATTGCATTAAATGTTCAAATAATAGAAGTTTGTAACTCAGTAACAAAAATGAATGAGAAGTAAAATAAAGTGGCAAACTGTTTGACAGTAGTCAGACATTTAGAATGTCACTGCTCAGTACCTTAATACCAATGTACCTTGTGACCTTTAAGATTAAACCTTGACTATTCCATGCTGCAGTGGCCTGGAGAGGACAAGCTAGCTGGTTGCTAGATGCAATCTCTGAGAAATCTGTATTGCAATTCTCTCTAATACAAATTAGAAAAAACAAGGTAAACCAGACCGTAATCTTCTGTTTGGAAGTGTTCGTCATCCATTCCCTCCTCCATAAAGAGAAATGGAATGACCAGCATGGAAGCAAAATCCCAGGCTGTGATGTCTCATTGACCCCAACAAATTCCTAGCTAAGAGGCAGATTGAGGGAGTAAAAGTAACCAAGGCTACCTACTTTACCTCCCTGGAAAATTGGTGGAAGGAAGGGGGGTGCTTTAAGCAGGGGCCTGATTTTGGGATGAAGAAGAAAAAAAGGAGACATAAGACAAGTTAGCAGCTGCCTACAGCTGAGTTAGCAATAAACACCTGAAAACAGTTCTCAACTTTCTTTTATTTGGAGTATTAATGGAGCGGCGGTGCCAAGAGTGGAGGCTCCCCTGTGTATTTCATTTGTTGAAAGAGCGTCTGTGCCTGCCACTCCAATTAAAGCAATCTGCAAAGTGAGAGAGAGAGGGCCAGGGAGCAGCAGAGCAGCATCTGGAATTGAGCTGCTTTCTCAGCCAAGTCGCAATTGTTTAGTCTGAAAAGAGGAGTTTAGGAAGAAAAAAAAGAGTTTCAGTTCAGCAGCACTATGTTGTGCTTTCACAGTTAAAACAGTCAGATGACTGGACATGACAGTGATAAGTGATAATGGAGTACTGGACACTACCTGCAGGCTGCTCCGGTATTTACAAGCCTAATGCTGTTCCCCTATCCAGCATAAATAGTGCTCTTTTACTGGCATTAGTGATTGTGTTATTATTAATTTATTTATTTCGCTGTCCCACAAATCCTAGGACTTATATTACTAATAAATATTCAACTGTAGGCTAAATATATATGTATACATTAAGAGATCTTACCATGACTGCCGCACATATTATCAGATTTGGTTATCTTTATAATTTAACTGCTGAATTAGATTAATGGATGATTAATGTCAAAACTCTGTATGTCAAAACTGTAAGAGTTGGCCGTAGAAACACTTTTTATTGTCAGTGACTGTAATTTTAATTGTATTAGTTAAAAATGATATATACATGTTTTTTGTAGCTTTATAAGTTTTTGTTATTATTCATACTGCCTTCACATGGTGACTTCAAGTTTCAGTTTAGCATTTCCTCTTCTCCCTGCTTTCTCAGTGTTCAGCTCCTTCAATGTTTCCCTATTTCCTGATTGGGAGGTCCTGCTTCCTCCTCTGGCTGTTACTGCAGCATGAGACCCCTCTGTAGCTCTCAGGTCAAGTGGCTTGACCTGCCCACTGAGAGTCTCTGAGCAGCACACGGATTAGAAAGTTCCTCTGTTTCAGAGACTGGGGTGCCCTGCAACTTTTACAGTTCCTACTACTTTCAGAAAAGACTCTATAACAAGCTAATGGAAATCCTGCCTTGTAGGTGCCATATGCAATGTGCTTATTAATAAAAAATATTTATTAATAACTAAAATTATGTATGTAAGACAACACCTTAATATAAAGTATCTATCCATCCATTGGTATGCTTCTGCATTCCTTATGGGGGAATAAATATTTGTCAAAAAATAGAAAGTAGAAACAGATGGAGAGTTGAACTAGTAATGTAACCCTTATAAATCTCAGCTCTCTGAGGTAGTTCAGCACATTTTTCATACAGTACATTAGAATTGTTTATTTTTTAAACCATAATCTTATATTGTTCTTGTATATTATTGTATTCCTGTATTTTGTGGAAAAAATGAAGCAGAAAAAAAGATGTGATCCCAAATGCAGTGCTTCATTACCCTAAATGCAGACTGAGACTGATCTCCACATCTTTCTCTGAGAGAGAGACCTCAAATGTTGACAACACTCAATGTCTGGTTTACCAGAATGTCTACACATTTGATCTGCTTAATTGAGGCCTTCTCCCGGAGCATCCAGCTCAAATTTTGCTTCCCATTCCTGCAACCACAAAGAAAGCTGACAAATCATCATGTGAGGATACTCATTTCCTGCGACGCGAGCTGCTTTTGTATGACGCGCAAACTCATAGGGTGCAGTGTTTTTTTAAAGATGCAATTAAGCAGATTTCATGGGATTAAAATTAATGGCGGGGTACCGGTTTCTGTTAAAAGGGATTATCTTGAAAGCTATAAGTAAAACCCCATTACAGAAAAGCTACTCAGGCACAGCTATATCAGTATAATGGTGCCAGTAATACTGTGAATGTGTAGCCTACTCCACAGGTCTTAAGCTGATCAAGTTTTAAAGAGCCCAAGAAATCCTGCAGGATTTTGGCCTTGCACCATAAGTCTAATGTTTCAAGTTTTTCTACATGTTTAAATGCAGAGTTTTCCCTATAACAATTTGTCAGGCCAGTAGTATCTGCTGCATGCAACCTCAAAACCAGGAATAAATGACTGGACATGTTAACAAATTCTTGCCAGAGGCACTGTACCTCCAAGGGGACGCCAGTATTCTCCTGTCCCCAGTGTTTCCGACTAGTAGTTGAATTTGCTTGAGGTCTTCAGTGCTGGACCTTGGAATGGAACCTGCAAGTCCTGGGTTTAACCTGTGGCTGTTTTCTGAAGAATTTATGTGTCTGTATTTCAGAAGCACCTATTCTGGATGAGTTTGTAGCAGTGTTTTTGAATCAAAACATCTCCATTCATCAGAATGCTGTATACTCACATGGTCATTCTTGAGTTATTGTCTTAAATAAAAGGTAATTTGAAAGTGGCTTCTAGTTAATCCAAAAGTTTTTGAGCATGTATTGAAAGCAAAGTAATTTGTCTGCAATTAAAATTAATAAATTCGCAAATCGATTAAATAAATTGGTCCTGGTTGAGGACTCTATTATGATCTCTGTGGAATTGCAGCCTAAAACTGTATTGGAACCAAGCTGATTAGAACAGATATCATTCTGCACCCTGTGTTCCTTATGGAGAAATTGACTTTTCTTCGCCAGTTATACCCTAATTGCAATTGAATGAAAGGATCTTGATCTCTGGAAAAAGAGTGAGCAGGAGAAGAAAAACTTGGTATCACATTTTTGCTCCTAATTTCTCTAGGTTTTAAGTGCACTGTAGTAGCTCTAGCTTGTGCAGTAGCTGTCAGATATAAAAACAACAAAATCAAAACGATAGGTACATTTAAGAAGAAAAGACAAGGCAAGTGAGCATGCTCACGGTTGTTTCAGAGGCCTCAGTGACTAATGAAGCAATAAAAGTAAATGGCCTCTCTCCTCCTTGGGGTCTTGTTTCAGTCAAAGCACTTGACTTTTCAGCATTCTGGAAGGGGACGAGTATAAAGTTTCAAAAGTGGTCAGGTCTCATCCAAGTGTACCCCATGGTATTTTGAACCCCCCAGGGCTACCAGCTACAAATAAGAAATAATTACATGTTGCTTAGATTTTTGTGTGTGAGAGGGAGTAAGTACATGTGTTTATATGAAAGCACTGAGAGTGAAATGCAGCTTCCTTTTTTCCCATCTAGATGTGGGTCTGTTCTTCTTCAGCTGAGGCGCAAATAATATAGCTGTCGTTGGCAGTACACTGCAGGTATACTTTGTCTTCTACAAACGCATAAGAAAAGGCTGACATCCTCTTCCAAAGGAAAACTAGAATGGGTTTGCGGCCTCTACATGCTCTGTTCAATCAAATACTCACATGCTTAGATAACATTTTTCATATATACTGTAGATATATCCAGCTATATATATATGCATATATTAGAAATCATAATTATTCGTTTGAGTAGTATTTGTTGAATTTGTTTTAAATGTAAAGAACTAAATAGTACATTTATATAAAAACATCTCCCCTAAGATACACAGTAAATCATTTTGAAACACAAAAACATGCATGTGCAGGGGGACCTGGTGCAGTGTTGAGAGCTGGTGGTGTTTAATTTGTATCGCTGCTCAACTTTTTCAGATGCCACAGATTCCTTGCTCTTGCACAACTTCCAACCAGTGGAACAAAGTAGCTTGTTTTCACTGCATCAACAATCACAACAGTGATATTCAAGCAAACTGTATTTTTTAAAACATTGGAGTCGGGTGTTATTCTTTTTAAACTCTTACCAACAATTTGGCATTGCCAGTTGCTGTACTAGTTGCCTTGGCTTCTGTGGAAAGTCATGCCAGACTTGTCTCTGAGTCACTTATAGAAGTGCCTCTTACAAACAGTGGTGAATTTGAGTGCACTAAAAGACTCAGCCTCCTGTTGCTGGAGAAGTCCACGCCATTGGCTGGGAAATACCAAATTGTGAGCCAGAAGTGTTCCTTGAGAAACTAGTCAAATTATATTTGAATTAATTTTTTAGCAATTATTTATTCCTCTCATATTTTATTTTTTTTTTCTTCTTGCTCAGAAAACAAAAAGAATTACAAACTGCACTGACAAAACTACTGTTTCTGGGGTCTAGAATCCCTTTTTTGGGAGAAATAAGAACTCCTGCTGTATTTGCTGGAATCAGAGGAATCTGCAGACTCGATGTCTGAGTCTTATAAGACGAGAGTTGAACAGCCTACACTTTAATCTGTTCATGACATTGCTGTCTACAGTAGAGCTTTTCAGATATCAAATTTTCAAGAGAGAAGAATAGCTTAACAAAACCTAATAGGATTGGCACTGGAGGAGCAAAAACTGACTGTTAGAATCACAGAACTGTTATTTGGCTATTATCAGTAATGAGACAACCTCAGAGGAGTGGCACAGAGGGGCACTTTGGATGAGCGCAAATATGCGTGTCATTGCTCATCACTGGACACAGCATCTCTGTCCTGTATATTTTAAGTGCACTGTACTCCTGTGCTGTTGGTGTCCTTATGCTGGCACGTTTATGACTTTATGGTGTTACGAAGTATTGAAACTTACAGTATTATCTTCAATGTGAAATCTTGTACAGGTATAAGCATTTTTATTAAATAATGTTACTGTTACTGCTAAAACTACAACCACTATCATTTCTAGACTGTAAACCTACTTTTGCAGAAATTATTTTTTATCTTGCTTCAGTAAATAGCCAACGCATGTTTTATTTTATCATTAATATTGCATTTTTTGTTTTTCTATACAAATTGGTGTTCATCTTATCTAGCATGATGGTATGAGGGTTTACCAATACATTCACACAGTGTCTGGGTTTGATTCCCATTCCACTTTCTTTCCACCTGTCATTTTATATTTCATTAGTGCTTTACATTGTTCCCTTCCAAGGGGGATTTCATTCTTGGGGGGTTCTTCCCAATTCTGGCTATGGGACTCTCATCTGTGTTCTTCATAATGTTATAATCTATTAAAAGAGTGTGTTTGCTCCTTGTTCTTAGTAAAATGACTGTAATCTTCATTGACTGAGCATTTTGGTTAGTTTTTAACAAAGTGATTGTCACTCTCTGCAGGCATAAAGCAAAATGATGTATAGTTTTTGGTACTTTGTTTTGATAATACAAATAAACCCTTTTGATAATTTGCAGATTATTTCAGTTTTAAAAGTCAGATGCACTGTGTATAGAAATACTAAATCTTGTCGATAATAAAAAATGCACCCTGGTCATCTGTGAAGCAGGAAATGTACTTTGTCTTCAGCTTTGTTAAGCAATTTCTCTTGACTTCATTCAATGCAACACCCCCTCTGCAAACACTATTGTGTTTACAAAAATGCTATTGCAGTCCCAGACCTTCCCATACAAACAATAACAAAATCTAATGTTAAGGCTTCAGAAGCCTTAAGGTGCAGCACAGGATGAGAAGGTGTTTGATTCCTGTCTTCTGAGAGAGCCGTCAGCAGTGTGAATTGTGCAGGACCTGCAGAGCAAGGACAGTAGAGCCTGTGTGCTGATTCGCTCTTCTGGTGGCCCAGGCGCAGTTGGATGCTTTCTGTTGTGACCTAAAAAGAGATAGACTGCCCTGTCCCTTAACCTCTACTGGTCTGTAAATCTATCAGTGAAATAAAATTAAAGATGAATGCTGTGGCAGGGTTCAAACGGAGTGCTGCTTTAATTTCAGATTCCATAACTCTGCCCAGCCTGGAGAGGTTGACAGCTTGTATAGAATAGACACCTGCCCTTTTAAAACACTACTGTAGGTTTTAGCCAGTGGTCTGCTAAATAGACTACGTCCCCTGTGCATTCCCTGCCCTATTGCCGGCATTCACTTTTCTGCTTGCTTTGTCCTTGCAGCTTGCTTTAACTCAATTGCTTTTTATCAAATTTCATCACAGACCCATTTCTCCAATTTCTCTCAGGTTTCCATCTCCAAACTTTTTTTTTGAAGCGAAGCCTGTGTTCGTGACACACGTCTGCTGCTAAAATTAGCCTTCGTTTTTTTTTAAATGCTATTCTAGCTTTGTCAAAGAGGGCAGCAGAATAAGACACTTTCAAAAGGAGATCTCTTTAACACAAAAGACATGCCTCTTAAAACTAAAATTTTGTTTAATTTTTTAATATAAGAAAATGTAACATTGGCTTCTGGAAAAAAAGCTGACATGTTGTCATGTTTTTTTATATTGTGACTTTAAATGTCACTGCACAGTAAGATCCAGCTAAAGAAATCCTGAATCTTATATTATGTCCGTTTGCAGTAGACTTTTAATGAAGGGGTGTAAAAACATTTCCATAAGAATGTGACAAGTTACATAGTCCAATACATCACTCGAGTACTTCAGAATAACTGCTACATCAATCTGGATAGAGTGCAGATTACTATAGTCAGGATTATTTAATGGATGAGCCATATAATTACCTTAAAGTTTATTTATTTTTAAATTTACTGATTCAAAAATATATACTTAGCCTGCAGAGATTTTATATCAATATTGTACATGCAAAGTATTGGACATGCATCCTAGCATGACATGATCGAACTGATTTGTTCTAATATACAGTATATAGTCTGATCAACTGCTGTATGGACTGTGATATTACTTCCAAGTTTTCTTGAACACGTGTGCACAGAGGCAAGTTGTAGTTTTTATTTCTAATGAATTACTACTTAACAACAATGTGTATGAATATTTATTTTTGCCTGTATTCATCAGCTAGACTGGGGCAAAGTCTCACAACATGTACTTTTCTCATTTCTGACACCAATTAGAAATATGTTCTCAAATATTTTCTGTTGAGGCACAAAGTTTACCTGTCTTTGAGGAAAGAGGCTTAGAGTACTTGTAACCACAACTGCAATGATTGTGAATGGGCTTGACCTCAAATATGCCAAGGTACCCCTTTCAAAAAATCAATGTCTCGCCTATTGGTCTCCAATTCCAATTACAAAATTGCTCCCTCTTGCAATGCCTATTTCTGCACACAAGCACCAGTCTAGCAATAGAAATCAGGTAACACATCTCACAGGGAGAAAGCTAATAGGCAACACATGCCACAGGATGAGCATGCACAGTGCTGTAGTCATGTTGTGAAGGTGAAAGAGTTTCTGACTTATGAGGTAAGAAGTTGTAATTCCGGTGAATGAAATGACCAACACCTAATGGTCATGTAATCTAATTGAAAAACTATAGGTAAGCAATAAATTGTTTGGCAGTATATGGTTCAAATTAAAAAAAGATAGTGTGAATGCCTCAGTTTGTGCACCTGTTTTATGCAAAAATGTCACGGATGCTTCCACGAAAGTATTGTTTAAAACTTTTAAATTGCAGTGTCTCTTTCCCTTTTCACTTTTACTACACTTAACACTTCCAGCTTAACAAACGGCAATGACTGAGACGTGTTCAACAGAATTAACTTTTAAAAGCCAAACCTTAGTGTACAGGGGTCTGCAGTGAAGATGAGAGAAAGTGCAGGCAGGCAGCCATTGGAAGTTGAACTGAGCACAGCAGGAGTTCTTTCATGTTCTGTGTTATCTTGTTTCTCTAGATGTTGTTACTTTAAAATTAATAAATTATAAGGGATGGACCTGTGCTCGATGGCAAATGTACTGTTTTGTAATTATAAAAAGTGTCATAAAAAGACTAAAACTGGACTTTTATATATATACAAAAATATTGTTTTCTATGTTAGTAATACTTTTTTTAAATTTACAGTACCTAGAAAAACCCTAAAGAAACCTTTTGTTTATATTTGTTGATTTACTGTAGTGTTTGTATGTTTTTACTATGATTGGTTTTACCATAGTTTTGCCATTTCCCACTATAGTTCTTGTACTCTGTTTTACTGCACTGGACCATGCAAATCACATCTTACACCATTTTATTTTAAATGTTTTTAAGTCATGTTTAGTATAATACACCATGTAATTCCCATGGTCCAGTGTAATATAGCACAGAGAAGCCATGTTGAGGCCTCAGCAAAACGTTTGTAAAACCCAAGTAAAAATGCACAAATGGTAAATATAGAAAAAGCACATGTTTATTATGAGAAGTGTATGTTCAGGGTACTGCTGTGGTACTGAGTCGTCTTAGCCAGATTATTTGCAATACTGTATTTTCCAGGTGTTTTTGTTGGGTTAGAGATTGTAGAATAAGATTTGAGCACTGTTAGAGCAGTGTACGGAATAATGAGCATTGGATGCTGAAGATGAGCATTGAGATACTGTCACCGCAGTGAATCTCTTACTGATCTAATATTATTTATCTAACCGTGCAACATGCGTTCATTATTGAATTGCTATACATACAGCTACAGATGTTAAGTGCTAGCACTGCTTGCAACCTATGTATAAATTACTTAATAAATATTACTTTATATCAGCAATAATTCTTTGAAGATTATTGAACTTTTTTCATCCTAGTAAGTGGTATGTGAGCTGTTCTAGTCATTTTTAGATGGGAGTTCTAAGTGCTCCATTATATAGAGCTGTATATGTGTGTGCTGTAATTATTCTCTTAATTTTCATTTTAGAATCCACACCTTTTTGGATGTGTTGTAATTTAACTTGAAAGCGATACTTTTCATTGAGGTGTTGTGAAAATCTTTAGGATGCTTAAAAAATCCCTTTTCCATAATAAAGCTTTTTTGATTAAATACTGCAAATGTTGAAGAATCAGCTTATTTTCAGAGTTTTGTTAATCTATTCTGGGCAGTTTTATGATTTTTCAGAATATTTATCTTTTTTTTAAAACCCTTAATATTTTTTATGAGCTACCAGGTGAAATACCATATGTATGGTACAACCTGGTTAAGAGGCAGCCTTTCTGTGGAGAATATTTTTAGGTGACAAACCCATTAAAGGCACCTCTCATGAAGCTGCTAAGATGCTGCTACCAACAGTTTTGTACTTTGTCTAATTTAGGAAAGGGATGTAGAGCTGGGCTTCTGGCTCTGCAGGGGCCTAGAGGCCTGGCAGAGCTGCTTTGTTGGTCAGCAGTAAGAGATGTGAGTCAGGTTGTTCAGTGAATGAACTTTCTATTGTCAAATCTACATGATACAGGAAACTGTCCTCTTCAGAAAGGTCAGTGGTCGTGTGGAACTACAGTGGGTATAGAAAGTCTCCTTTCAAAATTTGTACCTTTTGTTGTATGACAATCTGAAAATAAAAACAAATTAAATGAAATTTTTCCATTTTTATTTACACATAGTAACCTACATTAGCCAAGTGAAAATAAAATTCTAAAACATTCTGAAAATTAATATTACAACACTAAAATTCCTTGGCTTCCACCTGTGATCAGTTGTGGTGATTTTGATTAATTCAGAATAAAAGCAGTTGTTTCTAGAGGATTCCACTGCTTGGAAGAGCATTTCAAAGCAAAGAATCCACTATGGTTGGAAAGGTGCTTTCAAAAGAACTTCAAAATAAAGTTGTGGGAAGGTACAAGTCAGGAGATGGGTATAAAAAGATTTAAAAGCCTGTAAGTATCCCATGGAACACAGTCAAGACCATCATTAAGAAGTGGAAGACGAATGGCACCACCCAGACCTTGCCTAGATCAGGCCATCCCTCCAAACTGGATGACCAAGCAAGAAGGAGACTGATCAGAGAGGCAACCAAGAGGCCGATGGCAACTTTGAACAAGCTACAGGCTTGTATGGCAAAGACTGGTCATTGTGTGAATGTGACAACAATATCACAAGCGCTCCACAAATCTGGCCTGGGAGGGTGGCAAGAAAAAAGCCACTCCTTAAAAAAAGCCACTTCTTAAAAAAAGCCACATCCAGTCTCATTTATGTTTTGCTAAAAAGCACCTTAAAGATTCTGTGGCCAAGTGGCAAAAGGTGCTGTGGTCAGATGAGACCAAAATCAAACTTTTTGGCCTGAATGCAAAACGGTACGTCTGGGGAAAACCCAATGCATCTTACCAGCCAAAGAACACCATTCCTACAGTAAAGCATGGTGGTGGCAGCATCCTGTTGTGGGGGTGTTTCTCTTCAGCTGGGACTGGGGGACTTGTCAGGATAGAAGGGAAGATGGATGGTGCAAAATACAGGTGAATTCTTGAAGAAAACCTGCAGCCCTCAGCCAGGAAGTTGAAAATGGGAAAATGGTTCACCTTTCAACATGACAATGACCCAAAGCACACCGTCAAGCAGTGGCTGAAGGACAGGAAGGTGAATGTCCTTGAGTGGCCTAGACAGAGCCCCGACCTAAATCCCATCGAAAATCTTTGGAATGATTTTAAGAGGGGAGTCATTCAACATCACCACGCAGTTTGACTCAGCTTGAACAATTCTGTAAGGAGGAATGGGCAAATATTTTTCCTTCTAGGTTTGCAAAATCGGTAGAGATGCATCCAAACAGACTCAAGGCTGTAATTCAAGCAAAATGTGTTTCCACCAAGAATTAACTCAGGGGGGCGTTCTCTTATCCAACCCAGTTATTCTACTTTTTTTCAGAAACTTTGCTTTCTTTTTTCACTTGGATGTTGCATGGTACAATTTGCAAATAAAACTGGAAAAAGTGATTTTATTTGCTTTAAGGCAACAGAAGGTGAACATTTTGAAAGGAGGTGGTGACTTTCTATACCCACTGTAGGTGGCTTCCACAGCACAGCAGTATGCTAATGACCAATTTTAGGAGAGTCTTGTATATATTTAATTAGTATTCTGGAACTTAAGTATTTATCACAACTTACACTGTAAAATGTTCGTAGTTTTAATGATATAACATCTTTTTATTAAAAACAGAGTGCAACTGCAAGTGCAACATTTTAACAAAGCGTTATTTTACGAAGATATCATACCAATATAATCTATACAATACTGGCACTTAAACAGATGCCTCACAGACACTCCAGTCTTTCCAGCCTAGATAATTTGAGCCTCTATATAAAACTCAGCTATTTATGCCCTTGTCAGATCTGTAAATACATTACTATGGGAAGGCTGTAGTGGGAGAATTATTCCCATAAAATATCAGTTGCTTTTACAAGATATAATGAATTTTAAATGTGCAGTATTTGCCTAATTTACCTTTGATGAACACTTGCTTGAAACATTTTGGACACATGAGGTTGATACTGAAAAATTGACAGACACAGCACTCTGCCTGTTTGCTTTTTCATCACACGTTTTATTGTTTGCTTTAAAAAAAGCCCATTTCCATTTATGGCTGTTTACCTTTCAAACAGCCAGCAGCCCATCAACATATAACACAATGGGTCTTGAGACGGCCGTGTACCTGTACAGTGTAACATGTCAGGTACACAACTGCACTCTTCAGGGGCAGGAATCAGCCAGAGACTGCTAAGAGAATACCTCTGTTTGATCTTCCCTATCTGGGTTTCAACATGAAAGATAAGATCACAAGTGAAGAAGATGGGCCGACACCAAGTGTTTGCACTGTATGATTGATAAGCTTTATGGCGCTTCATTTGCCTGGGGCATTATTATTGACAAAGCACTAGAGAGCTGATGCGTGGCACAACAGCCACCCCACATTTCCCAGCTTAATTCTAGCAACAAATTATCCGCCTCTGAAACAACCGGGATCAAGGTGCAGGCTGCGCAAGGTAAACAAGGTGCCAGTATTTGAATAAGGGAAATCAGACAAGAATGAGGAGGAAGGCACACGGAGAATGCAGATTAGGTTTCTTGTGCTAGTGACAGGTCTTTTTTTCAGTGCTTTTATTCACATTTGCAAGCATTTTTTTGAAATTGCCTGTTTGTTTGCTTTTGTTTTCCAAAAACAAAGGACAAAAATTAATTTTCCCAGTGGAATAAGGAACATTGTATTTCAAAGGGTTGGAAATTTCTTTACAGCTAGGCTGAAGTTTCCTACTGTATTGCCTGGAGAAACAGTTGTACTGTATTTTCTTAAGTAAGATCCCCATCAGTAGATGCCAAACTGTAAATATTGTCTGGGTGAGAGGCAATGGGTCCCATCTGTTGTTTGTCAAATACACACCCTGCACAAACGATCCTCCTCTGTGCTGTACAGTGTGTGTCAGAATATGGCTTTGATGCAAATGTTGAGACAAATACACATACGTAGATGCTATATAGACTTAGTTACAGTTTTTCCATCTGTTTAGAAAGTATGTAACCACAGGAATTTTGTCTGAAATGCCCTGAAATAATATTTTAACAATTTAAGCCTTGTATACAATATAAACTTCCTTTTCTTTTTCCAATTCCTTCTCTCTGTCTCTATTGATAAATACCTAGACATGTTCATATATATGTATGTGTGAGTCCTCTTATAGCATTGAGTGGGTCATGGCGGGCTGTCAGCTGCAGAGCAACCTACCCTCTACAATGTCAAGTGGAAACCCTGGAGGAAATATTGTATTTTAGATGTACAAAATCATATTTTCCCCACAGAAGACAGCTTCCGTATCATATCAACGCTTCAAGGAATCACTCTAAAGACCCCCAAAGGGAAAGGCCATCAAAACAATTTGGAGAAATGGCAAGCAAATTGTCATCTTTGGGACCTTCAAACAGAACATCTCAATGGACTGCCCATAGACTGAATAGTGTGTGTCAGAAGGGATATTAATATTAAACAGGGTTTAATAGAATCCCAGCCAATAGCATTACAGGGCTTTGGGGCAAATGTAAACCTTGGAAGAATATTGAATTTGCATACACGTATAGAAGAAGAAGCACTTAACATGTTCTCATTAGGACTGACTGAGAAGAATTCATCTGGGAATAGCCTGATAGTAGAAATAAAGATGATCATAATTGACTCTCCAATGACAAAAAACAGAGATGGTGAGAGAGGAAGAGATTATGAAAAGGTTCTCTAGGCAAAGTAGGTCTTCAGTCTCTGCTAACAATGGATGAAACCAGAAAGATGGATTCTGGCACATATTTTAAGTGATTTGGGTAGTGACTTTTACTGAGGAATTGCATCTGGTCTTTAATCTAGATCCAGGTGCGATTGCAGGTAAAACAACATACGACTAGAGCTTTTGCCCCCCCAAAAAATTGTAAAATTGTTGCTGAAAAGTATTTATCTCTGTCCTATCTGGTATTCATTTCTCAACCTTTTTCTACAATAATACTAGTAAAAAATTATTTAATGAGGAGAATCCACTTGTATACTGTAGCTAAGGAGACAGGAGTCCCTTTACTTTATGATGTAATTAATCTAGCCTTATGAAGAGAGAAGAGTCCAGGCTCAAAGACAAGAGGACTTCTTTCACACTGCTATGTTACATTATGTTGTGGATTAAGACCATTTCTACAAGGAATGTGTGTGTTTTCTCCCTTTTCCCATAGTCTGGCCATGTTTATAACATGCACAATTCTTATTGTATTCCACAATACCTCCCTGTGTCTTACTGTACTTTTAATATGATTTCACTTTGTGGCCCTGCACTGATTTGCTCCTGTAATCCTTCATATAGTATGAGAATTTTTGTAAAGGAACTTGGAATAGCAATTAAGCATAACAAATAATAATAATAAAGCTGAGTGAGTGGTCTATTAAGAACGCCGTGCCTAATACAGCAATGTAATTGTTTATTACAGTATATACCTTTAACTGCCTTACCCATCTGCTCAAGTACAGAAGCACCACTGGAAAAGGGAAACGTCTGCAGTCCCAGCAGTCAGAGGATGGGAGATGAAGCAGGAAGATACTAAGAAAGCAGCCAGTGGAACGGATTACTGACAGTGCCGTTCTGCACTTCTGGAGAGATTGGTTCAGCTCTTCCACCTTTCTTATTGTTTGCTGGCACTGGCCCATTAATTTACGCAAGAGCTTATGGTTTAAAGATTAAAAAAAGTGTATTATCACTTTTATTGAACAAACAACTTTTTTTCTGAAACTCCCTTGACTCCCTGCACTCTAACTCTTAAGTTGACTCCAATGTATTTTTCATATCTGTTCTTTCTAAAATCCTCCCATTCTACAGGACTCTAATGAGGTCCTCTTCAATAAATTTCCATGCCGTATCTACCTGTGCAGTTAGTAGATAGTAATGACATCACACCTTTCTGTGCTTTTACAGACTATTCGTATTAATGGAAATCCATTTCTTTAAGCTGGTGTGCTAATTCTTTTCTCTTCTTTAGATAGGAGTATTAAAATGATCCTTTACACTTTTGTTCTTTGCTTTTAAAACCAGTTGTGAATTGTACAAACTTATTTATTTCTTATTGCTCCTTATGGTTTAGAGCAGATGTTCACCTGTAGGAAGAGCATTGCTGATAGTAGTGGGTTTTGCTGTGTGTAGTGATCTTAACTGTGGTATAAACTACACATCTACTGAGAATTATAGTCTGCTTACATGCATGACTTACATTTTATTGCTGGACAAAACTCTGATAATGTTACTGTAGTGCTAGAGGATATTGTTTAGAAAAGTTTATTGTACTTTACATTTTAAAAGCAGAGTGAGGTGTTGTACAGTAAATGCTACAAGCTTTCTGTGGCATAGAGATATGGTGGAGGTAAACTGCGGTAAAAGAGGACAAAGCGATGCCTTTTAATCTTGATAAAACCATAGAAAAAAAATAGAAAATCTATTGTGAAACTTGTGGTGTACTTTCAAAAGGGATACTACTCAAACCATATTAGAACCCAAAAAAGGTATTTTTTTAAAACAAGCATTTCATGATCTGCATGTCTTCTATAAATGTTCTGTCAGGATCCACCCCATGTTAATGTCTATGCCTGAGTTATGGACAAAATGTCAGGTGTTGTTAAAGTGGCATTCTTTAAGAGCATGCATTTTACAGATGAGATACTTTAAGTGTCTCATTTCTGGTCTGTCTATAAGCTTTTCCTCATTTCTGCTCTGTCTTCTTGTTCAAAACACAGGTTTGAGCTTTTGTTTGTATGCTTTCTTATTTTCTTATGTGATGAGTACCCCATCTGAGCAGAGCAAACATAAAGTCGTCTGAACAAAGTCTTTCTATTGATTACAGACATGAACTGGACCAGGGCTGAGAGATAAAACCTGCAGGACCCCAGTACTGCCCTGCAGAAGAGAGTGAGGTGCAGGACACAGGTAGAGGCTAAATATAACTTACAAGCTTCAGCTTTCCCTAACCTTCCCTTTTCTTGCAGATTTTTTTTAACTGTTAATCATCGTTAATTACCATGCTCTTTCTTTGCTTTTAGGAGTGTTTCCACAGTTTGCATCAGGGTTTATCAAACTTCTAGATGTTTTACCTTGTTATAACCATGATTGCACTAGGGTTCATTATAGTAAGCTCCTTCGAGAGGCAGACATTGGAAGGCTTAGTCCATAACTCTTAAAATAAATTGGATTTGTATCCTTACACCAGTTCCCTTAGCTCAGAAGTTGTGGATCCCATGTAGGCAAGAGTATATAGAAATAAGGACAAATAGATGCAGTGATTTTCCAAAAAACAAGAACAGATCCCCTAACAGTAATGGATAAAGTCTGTTCCGCAGGCCTGCACAAAGCCGAACATATTGGCTTTCCTTAGTCTGCAAGCCACAGCAATGGAAAGAAAATCCAGCACTTGTGGGCCTTTTAACATACTTATGACATTCCTTTCACAGCTCTTTGTGACAGCAGAAAATAGCTAGATGGGTTTAACAGGATCCCTGTGAAAAGGAATCTCTTGTAATAACCTGTGTTGGTAAATACTCTACAGCAGCTGTATTGGTAAATTAGTCGTTTTATAACAATACAGGCGGGTGGGGAGCAATCAGAGTGAGCCATTTTATGATTATTATTTTCTTCTAAGAGAAAAATAATAATGGCAGCATCTTCAGTTCTTCACTTCCAAGCTGCTTTGTAGTGCTCAGAGGCATAATGGAAAGCTGAATGTGGAGGGAAAAAAATCCACAGTTATTTTGCATGATATTAAATACTTGAAAGCATTGCAGTTATCAAGGACAGTGAAGTCTCGGAGAGAAGGCGGCAGAATTAGAGAAGAATAAAAATGTAAATAAAAGAAACCTAAGTTATCTGGCTAAGCTCTGTCAGGCAAGCTCATTGTTTGCGTAAGTGATAAAAGGCCATTTCCAAGCTCCTCGTGCCTCCGCACATGTTTTACTTAATTTGCGGTTCATTTCTGTGACAGGTCTTAATAGTTCATACAGTTTTTTTCCTTGTAATTTTTGCTTTATAGTGCTGTTAAAATAGGACAAAGCACGGGTTACTCTGTTTACTTGCATGTGATGTGCTCTACACTTGTTCGGCAGCTTCTGGGCCTGAATATTGAATCCCAGCTTGGAAGAACTTTTAATGTGATAACATTTGGCCCAAAACCTCTCTATTCTAATTCAGTACTCCTCTGATACAATTGTTTTCTGTTCGTGTAATGCACTTCCTTACTGTTCAGCTTGTTTAAAAATACGTACATTACAGCTATCTGAGATAAGAATTATGGACAAGTATTTCAATTATATGATAAAATTGTTACTCTAATATTTGCACTTAGGAAACTGAGATAGTCTCAGTTGAAATGAATGTGTTCATGGTAGATGCAGAAAGAACTTTGCCCTTCCGGAATGCAAAACAAATCTTTGTGACTTGAACATTGTCCTTCTTTTCTAGATGTACAGCAAAAATAATGTTTCAGACATGGTGCATACGCTGCTGAATTCAGTGAGACCTGAAATGGTTTTCAACTATTAAGGTTTCAGTACGTTTGTACTGGGTCGTTTTACATAGCTATAAGCCTGAAGGGTGCTCTAGAACTTCTTTCCTATCTTCGAAGTGCCCATTCACATTAAACTACTCTCACAATGGAGAAAATAACCAAAGCTGGGGCCTCAGGATTTAGACCCATTGATACATTTCTTTGGCTGGATGAAAGGAAAACAAAGTCCCAGACAATGGGGGCAGTGGCACCTAACTTATTTTGAAGGTGTCTCATTTCTTTTCAGTGGTAACACCTAAAAGGAAAGTAGCTGGTGAGTCAAAGTAACAAAACCCAAACAGTTGAACCATATTATAATAATCTATAAGCACCAGGCAAAGGATACCTTTCATGTTGTTTCATTGTGCTGCGCTATATTTAAACTTAATTGTGCACCTTTTCCTTAAGTATCTTTCAAAAATAGCTCCTGTTGGAAGAGGTCATGAGTGTTGGTGTATTGTACATTCCAGGTATAGGTGGGTGATTTTTACCTTTTACTGTGTATGGGTTGAAGATCAGTCTGCAATAATTTCATTTAATTGAGTAGAAGACAAAACTGAGTACTATGGAAGTACTATAGTACACAAAACACTCTTTTAGAAGAGCAGGTGGTAAGAGCCTGAGCCATTTAAAGAAGGGTAATCAATAAAACGTGTTAGAAAAATCTAAATGAGGAACTTGTTAAAAGATAAGGCAGTACTGGAGAAAGTGAATGAACCTCAGCACTAACACCTCAGCAGTGCCCAGCTATTAATATCAGAATACTTGTGAGAATACTTGTTATCTTAACCCAAAGGCAGTCGAACTTGTGTGTGCATTCCAGCATAGTTTTGCCTTTTCAGGTTCTTAAATACTAAATTATGCAAGATGAGCTTCTTTCAGAATGAAACAAAAGTGAAAGAGCAGCAGTCTACCATAGTCTACCATAGTCTACCACAGTAGTCTGAATTAACTTTGTTTAGCACACTAGTCTCAATTAAAAGGGTTCAGAATCAAAGTCAATAAGAAAATATTCAAAATAACTCTTAACTTAATTACATGTTGCTGTTACTAGTGAGTTCAGTGACGCAGGTCAAGTTTGTGGCTACTTACAATTTGTGTTTGCAAACTATGCAAATAAAGAAGGAAACCATTGTTACAACAAACTTAACAATACTGTAAAAGTTCAGTAATGAGCTGATGTTCTGTCAAACATTAAAAATCTGAAAGAATATTTAATCACTAAACATGAAACCGCTACGGTACATTTAGGTGTAATTTTCAACCATGCAAAGGTAATTTGTTTCAGTATTATAAATTAATTAAACACTAACAATGATGGAGAATGCTCTGGAATGTGTAATTAAGTGTTCATTGAGGAAAACGATTGATTTACTTCTCTTTTTTTCCTGTTTCTGTTTTATTATTTTGTGCTGGTTCCTAACTTTAATCTAGCCATCTTCATTTACACAGGGATGTCAGAGTCTCTCAATTACCCTGGTGCTGATGTCAGTTTCAGTGTTGCTCTGATTACAGTGACAATGTTGAAATCCCCTCAGCACCTTCTGAAGAGATCAAAGTCAAATTAATGCTAACATGGTCTGTGTAAATTGAATCATGACTGAGAGCCAAACTAGCATGTACTGCATTCACTCCGCATCGCATCAGAGTGATCAGTTATCTGTCACAAGAGGACTGGCACACCTTCATGTATGTATATGATTGGGAACAAAAGCTTGTAAATTGGAACATTTGCAGCCTTTGATTTTAAAATAGTGCTGCTGTTGCAAGTTGCACCTGGTGCATTCCATACCATTATTGTTGTTGAATTCCCTGCATTTATTCTGCATTCAAAATGACGGAAAGTTCACTCATTTTGTTTCCAATGGCCAGTGCAAGAACTGGTAGAGGCCAGTGCTTTGTTGGGAGACTTAATACAAGGGTTGTGTTAGATCTGGATTCATCACCTGTGGTAAATGAAATAAAAGGGCCAACTTTATCAATGTCTATTACCGTGTAAGGGTGTGGTCTGTGGGGCTGTATGCTTTCACACTTACATGATACATGAAAACTACATATCAAGTTAATTTATATCCCAAGCTGGACTTGGCCAAATTAAGATCCACATGTGTATATGGAGTAGACAGAGACATATGAGCACTTTATAAATATGAGCATTGCTCCTCCAGTCATTTATTTAAAATAAAGTACAAAATGTATTTCCCTGATGTTTCATGTCTGTATTGCATGTGTTATGGAAAGGTGGGCAAATGTCTCTCTCAGTTGCACTCTTATGAATGAAGGTAATGGCTGTGGGCTGAGCTAATTAATGACAGGCAACTTCAGATTGGGAAAGTATGAAAAAAATGGCAATTCAGTTATTTAAAAAAAGCCACAGTGGTCATTGTTTGCATTATTTCTGTATCTGATTATTTTAGCATAATAAACCAAAGTAATTAAGGTTTTCTGAATTTGCCCTTGGTTGGGTACATGCACAAAGCACTCTGAAACATATAGAGTTGGGCACCCAGCCAACAGTATTGTTCTTCCAGATGTAAAGATGGGATGGGCAGTGTCTAAAACGTATGATTCTGCTGTTTAAGCCTCAGTTCACAAATAAGAAGTGTAGACTTTAAAATTAAAAACCCACAAATTATAATGAATCGCTTACAAAATACCACTCCAGCTGCTCAGGCTAATGATGTTACAGCGCTTCTCTACTCTTAGTTAGATTGATGACTCTTGCGGTAATGGGGCACCACAGTCTCTGTGTGCACGAGTGTGTCTCCTTTCAAGGCTTCACCCAGGATGTCACTATGCCTTTCCTTCTTCTAAGAAAAAAGGATTTATTTTTTTCTGAATCATCATGAATCCAGCAGTTGCAAATTAGTATGATAAAGCTTTCAGTATTGGGGTGAATTTTCAACACGTATTTGAGCTCCACAGGGGTGTGGGCACCAGTGCATATGTGCAAATGGCAGAATTGTTAGCAATGTAAATTGAGCAAGTGTGTGTGCAATAGGGAGGGTAATGCGTTAGAGATGGGCTAGGTGTGTTGTCAAGGGTAGATTCTGTAGTTTATGTGTTTGTTTAACAATCGCAAGATATGGCTCGCTATGATGCAATATTTTGTTGGCAGAAGACACCTTCATTGATGGTACTGCTCTTGCCGTACTCTGAGGCCATGTTTCTTGTTTCTTTAGTGCATGTTTGTCACATTTTCCTTCCTTTCTCTCAGCCATGTGTTGTTCTTGCTACTGTCTTGTGGTGTCATATTAAAGGGGAACTGCAACTCTATTGTTATATTTTGGGGTTAGAAAGAATTGGCATTGATGAGTGTATATCACACCACAATGAAAGTAAAATGTACACAGTAATGTGTAAAAATTTACCGTACATCACAAAATAGATTTGATTCAGAACGAGGCAACCAAACGTTCGGTGAGGTGAAATAGCCCTATTACATTGTAAACAAGCTGTAACGGGAGCCGGTCCAGGCTCCCGTGAAGCATAGTTCAGGACCCTATGCAGACGGTATAATCCGGAAGTAAGTGGAGAAGGATATCCAGGGAAGGTACAGCAGGATAGGACGGGTAGATAGACAGGGGGGTGTGACGACGGTGATCCGGTGCTCGGGGGGCGTAGCAAGGGCAAACAGGTCCAGACAGTCCAAAAGGGGGAATCCGGGGCGCAGTCCAAAGTCCAAAACCGGGGGATCCATCCAAGACAAAACAAACACAGTTAAAATCCATAACAGGGACAGGGAATAAAACTAGGATAACGAGGCCAGGCGCTCCGAGCCCGGGACTCAGATGGTCAGGATGCCATGATGAAGCCTTGCTGTCGGGTCTCTCCTGGACCTGCTGGTAGGCAGGCTTCCGGGCGTCCATCTCCAATGCTGAGCCAGGCATAGCGGAGCGCCCGCTTTAAGTAAAGACGGACAAACGGGACAGGTTCACGAAATAACTAAAGTACGAAAGGGTCGGAGTGCCCTTCATAGGAGGGTGGAGGATCGTGACACAGGCAGGCATGTGAATCTCTTTTAATCCATTAAAAATATTGCTCTTGACTTCGATATTGTTTTGCCAACAAATACTTCTTACTTGTTAACTCTTCATGCAGGTGACGTTGGAACATTTTTGCAGTGAAATGTCTGCTTGCATGACCTGTACTCATTCGCTTGTACATAGCATAACATTGGTCATCACGGTGACTACTGAGCAGGAAGGGCCACTTCACATTGCAATTTGCCCAAACTGTTACCTGTGGCAAGACCAGCAGTTTGCGACAACAGGGAGACCATACGGTACTTTTGTGCTTTATTTGGAGTTTGTAAAATTTTGCAATACCATCAATTATGTTATTTTGTTACCGAGATACAGTATTTAATAAAGAGTCTGAGAAATTGGGACTGCAGTTCCCCTTTAAGAGCAGTTTTGTAAAGAGCTCTTCTGTGAAATAGTAGCCACCCATCTACAGGTAGTTTTTTTAAAGTCGTTTGAAACCTGTTTAAGGAATATGTCAAAAAAGGTTCTTGTCTTTGCAAAACAGGGTTAAGAAAAAGCTAAACAAATCCTCTGCACAGGTGTGCCAAATCATAGCTTTGTACTTGACTTTGTTAAATGATGGGACAGGAAGACATGAAAAAAATTAAAGTCTTCTAAAAGAAAAGAAAACAAAACAAAATGCTTTTTTGCTTTTCTCTGTAATGAGAAACACAAAGACTAGGATGTATTGAAACAGATGATGAATTTGTTAAGTGTGTGCAGTAAAGATTCTGGGATGGACATTGATAAGGAGGTGCTGCAGTGAGAGGGAGGCAGAGAGTAAGTGAGTGAGAGTAAGCCTTACAGGGCTGCTGGTTTCTTTGACCCGGTCACGTCTGGCTCTTGTCATGTGAGTGTCGACCTAGAGGTCATGGCCTTGTTTTCCACTTCTCCCTTGCAGGTAGCCCCCCCTCTCCACCTCTTCACTCCCCTTCCTGTGCCCTTCCTCCACACTACAAGAGAAGTTTGCATTGAATGGAGACACTTCACTTCAGATTTAATACATATGTGTAAAATACATTTCTGAGAGTATAGAATAACAGAAAAGCTTTTTTGTTTGATTAGAACAGGTTTGTTTTGTATGATTTAAATTTAAGCCTGTTAAAAACAGGTTCCTTCCCTAAATCAGTTTATTTTAAATTATATATTGTTTCATTAAATGCAGAAAGTTATGGGAATATGTTAATATGACCTGGCAAGATTGGAATTTGGGCAAAAACACCTTGGATGTATTCCTTCATAGAAATGTACTTTAGTTTTCTGCCTGTGCAAATTAAATGTGAAAAGCAGTGTAATGTAAATGGCCTGGTATTCTAAATCTTAAAAGCCATTTAGCGTTCTGCAATTTTGTGTGTAAGCACGTTTTTTGAGGTTATTTATTAAACTGCATTCTGTGCTATCTTAATGAAAAAACCCTTTAGTGATGTGACAGTAGTGAGTTAGCAAGTATGTTGTACCTGTATATTGGATTATTATCAGTCAGAGTGCCTTTTGAGCTTTTTTTTTTGCAGATGTTATGCTGTTAAATGAACATGCCAGTACTGGTGAATATAAATAAGAGGTTTTTCCCTATTTGTAGAAAAACAACCTTATTTTTTTCTGTCAGTATTCAGGCATTAGGTCAGTGTTTTGACTGGCTGTCTAGTAGCAGAGGGGTAATTACTCTCCACAGTCCCCATGCTGGCTGAGGCCAGGTGGCCATTAGCTGTGAGTCTTCTTCCCCCTCCCCTCTCCCTTCATCTGGTGGCATGTAATTAGTCTTATATCCTAAGACACATTTACTGTGGAATGGCACATAGCACTGTTTCCTTCCCTATTATAAAAATGTTTTCATATTTAGCATTTTAAAACATAAACGTTTCTTTTAGAAGCTTAAGCTTTCAACCTGTGATTTGTATGTGTTTTTTATTCTACTGCATGCTTTTTTTGTTATTATTATTATCATCATCAATCCATCCTGTTATCAGAAAGCAGCTTATTCCTGGTAATGGTTGCAGCAATGTGATGGCAGCAATCTCAGAAGCACAAGGCGCGTGGCAGGTCCACACCCCTGATGGGACACCAGTCCATAGTAGAGCACATGAACATATACATTCAGAGACCATTAAGAGGCACCAATTAACCTGGCCAGCATGTCCATGGGAGGTGGGAGGAAACCAGAACACCTGGAGAGTACCTGTGTGGACATGGAGAGGAAATGCAAATTCCTCACAGTCAGTGCCTCATACGGGAATTGAACCCACAACGTCCGAGTTCTGAAACAGCTGTGCCAACTGCCAATGCACTATATCACCCTGTTATAAAATAGTTGTTTTTAATTATGTATGTGGATATGGATATGCATTGCACTTTATATCATTGTGTTTGTCTGTGCTTTCTACGTGGTCTATGTTTTTTGGTTTCATCTTCTTTCGTAAAATCATTGCAATAGCACTATTCAATGTTTGCTCATAAAAACTGGCATGTAATATTATGAAAGTGATTTTTAAATTTTTTTTCCATCTTGTTATCTTGATCATTAATTCCTGTGCCACACCGATCTGCTGCATTCCAAACGGCCCATTCCATGGCTGATGAAAAATATTTAATAAATGCTTCAATTTCAGCCTGTGTTAAATGTAGCATTTAATTTTTAGGTTATTGTGGGTTTTAGGCCTCAAATCTAGTTCTTGAGGGCAAATGTCCAGCAGGTCTTGTAGGGTTCCTTAAATCACCAGTGGTGGAAGACCATAGAAAGAGAGTTGTATTAGCTAAATTAAGGGTTTTTATCCCAATTTAATCCCCTTCTCAGGTCTGTAGCTGACGATGGTTTAAGGAGCCCCACTAAATATGCTGTAGTGTTGCCCTCAAGGACAGGTTCTAAATATTATGCCAGTTGATTCTGAGACTAATTTTTTATTTTCCCTGAATACAAAATGCCTTTTTGCTGCAGTAGTGTTAGTATTTAACCCCAAGAAGTTTTGAATATGTGCATGTGGATATGTAGTGTTTTCTGAGAGGTAGATCTAGACTGCTGCCCCATGCCTCAAAACACCATGCTGAATGCAACACAAAATTTTCACTGCACACCAGGTAAACTGAATGGATTTGTATCTTCTGGATCAGTCTCCTTTCATACAAAAGACAGCATCTGTAAGTAGGACACTTTTTCAATCAAATCTGCAGATCTTATGATTTCAGTGATTCATAGGCTAATGCTAAAAATATGCCAAATGAAAAAAAGGTACATTACATTAAATGTGAATTAAAAATGATCATTAAATTAAAATTAATTAAGAGTATGAAAAGAACTAATAGGGGTTTAATTATTAATTGAGGCTTTCCAAGAGGTACAGTCTAGACGATCTTAATCAAACCTTGAGTTAATTTTACATGTTTTTATAAATAATGTAGCATTTTTTTGCCTAGCCAGTGTAGTCTTTTTTATTTGTGTCATTTTTCAAGCCTCTCTGATGTGGTTGAAAGGAAATCCTGTCAGTTTGTGTATCTGACCTAAATATGTTAGAAATTGGAGTATCCTAAGGTAAAGTCGGGATAACTGGGTCACTGTTTAGTTTAGGGGATGCATATTAAACTATATTTATTGCACAGCTAAAGATGAATTTAATTACCTTAATTAAAAGCACTAATACTGTGAGTGTAATAAAGAAAGAAGTTGGCAACATTTATGGCTGGATTTAGAGGCTGTTTGATGAACTTAGCAGCAGCCCCCGCTGGGATAAGCTGAACGCTAGATTTTGATCCAGTAGAGTCTTGTTGTGATAAGATACTCCTGAATTTTTAAAGTATTTTCCAGGACCAGGCAATACCCCTGGATCATGTCCAGTTACTCTCTGAAGGCTTCTGTGTGACTCTTCCCCAAAGAAAAGGCCTTTTGTTTCAAGCCAAGGGATTCATTTGTACTTCAACATCTTACAGCACATCAGTTTATTTCCCTGTGCTGGGCATAGTAAATTGATCAAATTCTCCCATTTCAGTTCTTTGGAAGAACTGAAGGAGTGTTTAGAGCGAGTGAACATTTAAGTACGATATAGAAATAAGAAAGAAATAGCCTCAGGAGTCTTAGGGAAAAGTGTAATCATATTAAGATAGTTTATTGCTATTTTAGGGGCATTTTGATCTATTTTGATTTTTGTGAGATCGTTACTGTATTCTCTTTTTCATTTTCTTTTCTCCTAAACTAAAAATAAAACACAAAGACATTTTAGGATTTCATTAGCTCAATAACTGCAATTCTCAACCTGGCCTGTCAAATGTTACAGAGAAAAAGCATGGTGAACTTTGACAATTATTCAAAGCAGACAGTATTGAAATAAACAGCATATGACCATAAGCAAGGACACTTGCTGCTGTTTTCTGTAAGAGCAATTGAAAAAAATCCTCAATACAGCACTCATCTTATCTAACACGATGGACCCTTAGTGCATCAATGACGATGGGGTGGAATACAGAACCTGATCTACAGCTTGGAAAAAAATCTGCGCGCACCTTACAAAGTCTTAGCATTAGACATCCACTTCTTCAAGGAGCATGCTTATGCACATTCTGGTATGTAACAGGAAAGAGTAATCGCAGTCCTCTTTACAGACCGAATAGCAAAACTGTAATTGTGCAATTACTTCAATATGTGGTCATATTCCAGTTCCTCACATTGTGGTCTTCCAGCCCCTAGAGGGCAGCACTGAGTTTAAACACGTTGAGGAAAACGGTCTTACCAGCCATGCTGAATGGCTCTTAAGAGGATGGCGGTTGAGACGTTCTAAATCAGGGCAAGTGTTGCAATTTGGCATTTTTTCCACTAAATCTTGGCATGCTGCTCACAAAATGTAATTTATTGAAGAAAAAGGCATTTTATTTAACAGAATTTTTGATTTTGCTGTAATATTGTTCTTATTTATGTACCATGCTTCATGGGCAGCAAATGGAAAAAATCAACGAAAGCTCTAAGGAAACGTTAGGAGGAGCAGTTGACGTTTTTCCTAAAGAATGTCTTCTGTAACTTTTGGGCCTTTCTTACAAAATCAAACAGAGCACTAAGAGAAACCCCACTTACAGTGGAAATAAATGTCATTTTAAATCTTCAATTTTTAAAAGTTATATTTTCAACAGTAGGTTCTTTTTAGCATTCTGTGACCTCTGCGCCTCCCACAGCACCACTTGCTGTTTGACTTGTGTGGCAGTCAGTTGCTTGAGGTCCGTCTCAATTTCTTATCTGTATTAGCACACAGCTCCAGCCATGGGGGTTTCACAATGAATGTCGGGAGCTACAGACTGTTTGCTGTTTCCCTTTTCTGTTATTGCCGCCTGCAAGCTACAGTATTTTTCTGATAATATATTTTTTTAAAAGGGGCACCTGTGTTGGAGCATTCCATTGCAGGAGGGGGTTGACAGTGGAATAGGAGTGGGCTTTTACTGGGAATACCAAGTGAAGATTTGATAATGTTCATGTTTACATGGAATTATTTTACTGCTGAGAAGGAGCCAGTGCAAGCAAAAATAATGAGACAATAAAGAATAAAAACACTCCCAATTGGAAGAATAACGCAGATGTGTGCTTTAGTTGACTGCGGGCTCCTCTGTCCAAAACCTACCAGGCACTATGCTCATGAGTTTGCTAACCCATGAGCTCCTGTTATCACTTGCTGAATAGTTGTTGCAACTTTGAAAAACATAATAATGTAGGCATCATGTTATTTGGAAACCTATTTTTTATTCTCAGTTTTAACTATATGTTCTGGGGATCCTTTTAAATCTCAAGGAACTGTTCTTGCAGACTGACCACCCTTTATAAATGAAGTGTTTTCTGACATTAGACTGACAGAAAAGAATCTGAAGAGAAAGAGGCACTGATGTTTATAATTGTAATCCAAGTACTGCTACTACTAATGATAATGTCAATAATTGTTTTTTTAGGAAGGTGTGCAATAATGTTATATGTAAAAAAATACAGCATGTATATGCCCCTAAATTATCTTCTGCATTCACATTTCACTGATAGCACAGATGAGTTTTCAAAAATGGACACACAATTATGCTCACTTGTCGTATATTAATACAGATTCTTGACATCTTCCATAGACCTAGAGCTGTCATCTCTTTGTCTGCTTTAATTGAAAATTAATGGTTAGTGTGTTGCCTAGGAAACCAAGGCAATGGTCGCCAGTAGCGTTCGCAATTCAAGCAGACACCAGTGGCATTGTTTGTCCTGCCTGACCTTGGAAGTTTAAAAAAAACAAGAAGAATAAGAACAAGAAGAGAAAAAAATGAAAAGAAGAAATAGGGGTTGAATATTGTGTACTGGAGCGAGGCAAAAAAATAAAATAAAAGTTATTGTGGTTGCGTTCCAGAAAAAAGAATGAAATGATGGTGTCAAGATGGCAAATGCTGAGAATTATGTTTGAGTAAGAAAGCATAAAGGCCTATCTTTTTCATTCAGTTCTGACTATTACCTTTGTGATACTGCTGTGATGATGTTGCTACAGAGCACATTAGGACATCATAATAGCTCGGACAGGGCTGTCCTGACAGCCGCCCCACTGAATGGTTAGTCAAGATTGTATCTTTCTAGAAAGAGGGAAAAAAAACAGTTATCAATCCAGGGGCACCAGTAAGACAGTGTGACAAAAGGCACCTGCGAACAACAAGGGCAAGGCACATAAATAATGAATTTACTGTACAGTAAAAAGAAAAACGATCGTCAACGAAGAAGAAGAAAATGAAAGAAAAACATAGAAATGACAAACATATGTCATTAGTGGTCTGTGCTGCATACTGTTGATTCAACCAAACATAAGTCAGCCCTGTATTGTTTAGCAGACACTGCAAACAGTTTCTCAAAACTTTGTATCCTGGCCTTTCAAAATTTTGCCTGGGTTTACAATTTGTAATAGCTTCTCTCCTTTTTTTTTCTTACACTTTGTGATAAAGCATGTAAGGTTTTTCCAAGGACCTTTGAGTTTCAGATCTCTCTGAAAAAGCAAGAAAGAGACACAGCCCATTAGATTTAAAAAAAACAACTTTTTGGTATTTTAATAAGCTTAAGAAGCTTGTGCAGAGCTTACACTTGTCATTGTGCTCTCGAACATTTAGTTGCTTTCCAAGACTTTATGAAGGTCATTAAGGTCACAATAGATATATTACACTATTAAGATGACATTTTCGAGTCTTGCCTTAAAAGTGTCCAGTGTGAGTCTTTGCTTATGAAGAGCTTATGTTGCTCTACATTTCTGACTGCTTCTTCTCTTTCTGGGCTCCTGAGTGGCTCATCACATAAACACCTTGGGTGTAGGTGTGTCCTGTAGCCTGGAAGTCATCAGCAGGGAGTGACCTACTCAGTGCTCCAGGGAATCTTCCATCCTGCTCCGTGACTTACAGTACCCACTGTGCTTGCCTGCTCCTGGAAGCTTAAGAGCACCTCATTCTCCATGCTGTTCTATAATTGCAAGGTTGCAGCATCAAAGATACAGTGACACTCTGTTTTCACTGTCTTAGTCTCATCTGTCTGCTTTCGGTTTGTTTTCTGGTGCTTGTCAAGCTCTCAAATGCTCAGCCAGTAGCACACTGACACCACTAACACCATACAAAATCAAACATCTTATTGGCGCGATTCCAAAATGAGAGGAGTGCTCAGACAAGACTTGGAAATGTCTTCTTGCAGCCCTTCCCTCAGCAGCCTCCATCCTCTGTTCTCTTGCTCATACAGTAGCTCAGTTCTGGTTACACTCTTTGGTTACAAGCCTTTCACTGTGGTCAGTGGGGTACTCCTGCCACTTCATGGATTGGTTAAGTTTTTATTGACTTATTGGTGCTTGGCTCAATGATGATTGTGAACAGGCTAAAATAATTTCAGATTGTCATTTTTAAAAATGAACACCTCATGTTCCCATAAACCTCAATACTGTCTTTTCATGACCTGCCTTATTTCAGCCTGCCATATTCCTGATTCAAAGGCTCTGTTCCATGATACAGAATTGGGTTGTTTCTGTACTAATATGCAATAGAAGTAAATAGGGTGTGGTATGAGCACATCCTTCCCATTGTCAGCACTTCCTGTGGAGAATTGGAAGATGTCTCAGATGAATAGATGCCGCAACAAATCATTCAGTATGTCTCGGCATGTCAGGGTAGCTCAATGCCTGTTCATCTGACCGTTCCTTTTGTTATCCAGATACTAGCAGCAGAGAAAGGCATCATAATGCTCGTTTTGTATTTTATCTTATGACTCTTATGTGACCTTATGTGGTACATTGCATGAAACACCTTAAATTTAAATCTCCACAAGTGCCAGCAATGAGTTGATTCTTGCATAGAACTGCTGAACATCCTAAATGTGGTTGCCAAAATCAAATGTTGCAAGCAACAGTACTACCCTGTAGCCTGATCTTGTCAGAGCTCAGAAGCTGAGTAAGGCTAAGTCTGACTATATTGAGATGGGAGCCCTCTAAGAAAGACCAGGTTGCTACTGTAAATGGTGCTGGTGGAGCAGTAGGTGGTGCTATTCCCTCTGGACCAGAATTTCCAAATTAGAGCAGAATAGATTGGTATTGGACTTCTAGCTGGTTTTCTTTCTTGTTTGCAGTCATCAAAGATTATATACATCTTATGCAGTATGCAAGCTCCTCAAAGTTAAGTGCAGAAAAGATGTTTAGGAGAGTAGGCTGTTTAGTTCTTATTTTTAATTATGATAATAATTGCAGTTTTTTTCTTTCTACCCAACAATAATACAGTAATACTCTTTTTGTCAATTCTTCCAGTCAGATTCACAAGGAAGCTGATGGGACCTGCCTTCCTTTTTCAACTGCAGCTTATCAAGTTTGCTATTCAACCACAATTGCGTGCATTTCATTTTCTGAATCTGGCACTTTCAGTTAGTCACTAGAATTACTTTCAAATTTATTTGGGACTGATAAGGCTCATAGAATTGCTGGTTCAAGTGGCACATAGCCAGTTGTAATTGGTACACTGGAGAGTTGGACGTCCTGTGTTTTGAATAAAGAAGCATAGCTAACAGAAATATAGTTGATAATTTAAGCCAGGTTAAAGCATTGTAAATTAGTTCATCCCTCCCTTCAAAACAAAGCTAAATTAAATTTACAAAAACACAATTTCCTTTGCTTCTGAGGGACACCTGCTCCTTCTTGACAACATCTCACATCACGGGCATATCAAACTTTCTTTTTGATTAAAGAGGTTGGCAGCAGACAAAAGGAAGAACAAGCAGTGGCACAAGAAGGGAAAAGAGAAAGAAGGGAAAGGAATCACAACATCCTGGAGGAGGTAAAGGGCATCTTTCCCAAACTTTCAGCAGAAAACCACAGACCTCTGAAAGTGAATTGCTGTGCGTCCTCATTCCTCTCTCCCTCTCTCCTAATCCCCCTTCTCTGAATTCCGTCAGCCTGCCTCTCACAAGCTGACATTGCTCCAGGCTGCCTCTCCAATGAGTTCTCTCAGATCTAACATCTCCGGGGAACCTTAAAGTGGACTTAGAGATTTCAGCATTACGGTACATGTGAGCCTGTGCCCTGAAGCATAGCACAGGGGCCTCTGTGGAGATACAGAAAATAATAGGGAGTAAGCGTTGTTAGTAATGTAATGTATTTGATATGGGGAGATGATTTAGTTTGAGAATAGGGGACATGTTTTTAAAGTTGCGGGGGATGTGGGATTTTTTTGTTTAGTTTTTTTTCTTGTTCACTTTTTCTGCAGTTTTTGATATCTTTTCTTTTTTGCTTCTAATGGAAGATGGTGGCCCGCATTATTTGGCTATTTCAAACTATCATATCCCATTTTATGTTACAAAAAACCCCATCCAAAGCTCTCTTTGCTGCAGTGTAAGGGGAAATAAATAGCTCATACTTTCTGAAGAGTGGCCTCTTTAGTAATTCAGAATTTAACACTGCAATTTAACAAACACCCAGATGTTACCTAGTTATGTAGGTGTTAAGGGGGCTTAAAGTACATATAAGTATATTTCTAAAATTAAATTAAAACTGCATTTCATCTGTTTTGTTTCTTTTTTGAATATTTGATTATTATACACTTTTCAGACGCTCAGACATAAATATCCAGTAACACTAGGAAAATGAGATGACAGCAAATATTCTGTCAACTGTCTAACACTGTTGTTTTGAATCCTGGAGATATCACCAAAGGAAAAAGTGTGTACGAGACCAGTTACGAGAGGTACCCCTTAAATAAATATCAACTTCCATTGGTTACTACAATAAAGATTATAGTATAAATCCATAAACCACCTAATATTCTGTACTTTTCAGAAGTACAGAATACTGTAATTTTGTGTTTGTGGAAACTTAAGTCTTTTTTCTGCTTAATCAGATGTACTGTAGGCTCACCAAAGCACATTGCTGTCTTAGTGTACACAAAAATGTGCCAAATTTGGGAAGTCACCTTCCCTGAGCACTTTAGGATCCAGACCCAAAACCTTCTTCTTTAGAAGGGCTTTTATTTAATTAGTTGTATGTCTGCCCCGTTGCTTTCCTACTGTGTTCCAAATCCTTACTGTAGTTGTTCAAGTAGGTACTGTAGCTGCGTCAGGTTTATTCCATGGTGAAAAGAGAAGAAAGAAACATAAAGTTTTGGCTGTGGAGCCTTCTTCGGGCCAAGATGTTGTGTTTCCTTTCTTCTCTTTTCAGCATGGGATAAACCTTTACTTCTTTCTTATTGTAATTGTGTAATTCTGCTGTCTCCTCTCATTGTGTGATTTTTTTTCATTATTGTGAGGTGCTTTGAGACGCCACTTTTTAAGGCAGTATATAAAATAGATTAAAAAATTAATAATTTATATATTTAATTTATTTTAAAATATAATATATGGTATGTTTGCTGTTGAGCATCTTCTTTGCTTTATGATTCCGCATACTTCATACGTACTTCTGTGTGTTTCATAATGCTCTTACTGTCTTTTAACTGTACTTCACTACATGTTTTGCGTTTTTGCTGTAGAACAACACAGTAAACCTTTCCTCTGTTGTTGTTTAGCAGATAAAGCCACATAATGGCACATAGTATACAGTAAAACAACAGGAGGATAATATTTGCAAAAAGGGTGGTATGTGTTAGGAACAAGCTGCCCAGGAATGTTGTTGAACATTAACGTAAGAACATTATGTGAGATCCCTACAAGAAACAGCTACATAAGCTATTAGCAATGAAATGGGTGTGCCAAATGGCCTCTACTCATTTGTTGCCTTTCTTATATTATCCTGAAACTAAGCAGCAAAAAGAAGTTTTCGTAAGTGTTTCAAATATATCAAACCTTTTACATAGTGTGACTAGTCCTTGAAAAATAATTTATATTTTTAATGAGATACCTCTTTACTGTACCTATTTTATGCTCATTTCCGGCAGTTGTAATGTAGTGTATACTCATAACTGTGGTGAAGAAATTGTAAAGCCCATATATAGGAAGCCCTGATCACCTTGGTAAGCTTTCCTAATAGGTTACAATGTCCAAAGACATAAAATAGTTCATGAACTTGTGCTACGGCACCAGTTTTAAGACACATTGATGACCGAGCCAGACGTCTTCTGACGCAGTGGCATATTTCCACCTATTATAACTACCACAGATGAGTCCTCCTATCCCTTTAAGAATAAGATTCCCATCAAAGTTCAACTGGTTTTACAACAGATCGGGTGTCTAAATTCAAGCGATGGAGTTTCACAAATACAGCTTAGTTTGTTTTGAATATATATGTATAAAATGTAATCATTTTAAAATAATACTTTATTTTACTTTTGAAACAGTGTCTAACCCCATCCCTAACAATGCCTTGACACACATAAAACCAGCATGTTTCTGATCAAAGTCTTCTGTTGTATGTGTTTTACTCAGAGGGGATCCTGGGCAAATTTTAAACCAACTGTGTATTGTGCTTTCAATAGATTATTATTTTTATTGTGTGCACTACTAAAAAGTCATGTTCAGTTATAGTTTCTGTATTCTGCTGGAGAATGTGAAAATTATGAGGTAAGTATCATTGGTAAAATCAAAGGAAGCCAAGAGAAACTAAATAATTCTCACCCTGGTAGATGTTTAGTAAATATCAGTAAATCAATATGGCTAAGGGAGGGTAAATCGGACGCATTTTTTCAAAAGTATTCAGACACTTCCTATTGTGTCCCATTTTGTGAAATTACAGAATGATGCAGCCATATTTTTAGACTGAATATGTTCAAAACCCAAAAGTTTAAATTGACCCATGATCTCAATATTTAGTGGAAGCTTTTCTTGTGCAAATCTCTGTTAACTTTGTACCGCGCACTTACTAACTGCAATTGTTGCCCGTTTTGCCTTAGCTCTTTCGCATTGCTTGAAAAATGCATATGGACAGCTGTTTTCAAGTTTAACCACAGATTCTCAACAGGATTCTAGTCAGGACTTTGACAGAGCTACTCAAGGACATTGACTTTCTTAATCTTAAGCCACTCCAGCAAATTATTGTCACAGTTTTACTGTAGATCTTTAGCATCTAAGATTTCCCTGTATTTTTTCCTTAGTCTTGACAAGCTCTCTACTTCCTGCTAATGAGAAGCTGAACTATAAATGAATACAGTCTCCACCATACTTTGACAGTAGGGATGGTGTCGACTGGGTGAGGTGTTGTTTTCACTACACGTAACATTTTGTATTTAGATCAAAACGTTCCAATTTCGTCTCCTCTCACCACAAAACAAATGTTTGCCACATGTTTGCAGTATCACTTAAATGCTCCTTAGTCTTCATTGTTGAATCTTTGCTTTAAATTCACTACCTGACTGGGGACTTTAAAGAGACAGATGTATTTATTCTGAAATCATGTGAACCACTATTATTGCACTCAGATAGAAGCTCCTCAGCTGATTGTGTGGCTCATTAAGGTCATTTTGTGCACCTAAATTAATTTTGGTTTGCCACTCCACAAGTTTTGCATACTTATGTAATCATGACTTTGTTTTTCTTTCATATTAATTATCTAATTATGTCTTTCTTTTTGTTTTTTGCTTTGATTGTGTGAGGAAAGTTATGTGTAAAACAAATATTAATTGGTACTTAAAAGAGTCATGACTGCAAGCTTTAAAGCAAATAAATTGTTAACCTTCTTTTGCAAGGCACTGTACTGTACTTGTACTGTATATAGCATGCTTATTGTATGTGTATGCTTTTGTTTCAGTCATTCAGGAACTAGTCCTGGGGGGCCACTGTCTTCTGCTCTTCATTCCCCCCTGGACTCTTAATGTCATTATTGGAATTATGGTTGTTCACTTAATTTGTCTCTATTGCCCGTGTTTTAGGGTCTGCACTCATTGTGGCCCTCCAGGAGGAGGAGTGAATATTACTGACTAGGCTGTCTAAAGAGACTACCAAATGTAAAGAAAACCTCTGCTGTAAATTCACTTTTCCCCAATTTATGTATAAATCATCTTGTTTTCATCACTGGGATCTACCCCTGCCAAAAAAAAAATCAATGAAATTTTCTTTCAATTTTTGTAATACCCTGCCTCCTTTGAGGTTTTTACATCCTGCTATTTTATGCTTTTTCCTGGTTTCTTAATGACGTCTATATTTTCATTCATTTTTTCAGCCCGTTTTAGCAGTGATGCCATTTCCTTTATTGCTCGCAGCATCTAATCTGATTCCTAGACTTTCAGACATCCCACTCATCTTTAGTGGGTGTCATATGAAGGCATGATGAGGTCACAGAAGCTCGTCCCTCTCAGGACATTGTGTTGCCCCTCTTTACTGAAAAGCATGAATATACACAGACTGTAGTGATACAGCCTCTATGCTTGAAATAAAAGTCCAGAAGGCAATACACAGACCAACTGGAGTGTGTCAGCATCTCTGTGGGGGTTTGTTGGATATCCCTCACTGTTGCCGTGTGTCTGCATTAGACATTTAATATTACAAATTGGGGAGAAAGTTTAGACAGTGACGTCATTACTGAGGGTTCCAAAGAATTATATCTGAGTGCCTTTTGTTTTGAGTGTATAGTGCTGTTTTTTATTTTGAAATCAAAGCTGTAGAGGCTTTACAAAACAGGAGGATGGTTAGGAAAGGATTTCAAAATATATGTTAGACTTTTTCAGTACAGGTTAAAAAATGTTGCTTTGTTATGCACTACTTAAATGATACAGCTCACAGATTGTGCGTCTGATTTGGGTTATGGCTGCACAGGTAATGTTGCAAATCACAGAGTGCTTTTGAGCGGAGCTGCCAAAAAGGGGCTGTTTAAATCCATAACCATCAAAGACAGAACATTTTAGATCCTACATTGGGGGATTTAAAGTCATCTTCTGTTTTCACTGCAGGGCTGTAAAGGTGAAGATTGTAATCATCAAGCTCAAATTAAATATGCCTGATCCCAACCAGTCCTGGGCACGATTCACTCTAGTTTGTCTGTAGTGTAGTGTGGCATGTTGTCTATTCAATTATTATTAACAAATCGTTCATTAAAAACAAGACAATAAGAGTTAACCAATTCTTGGATTTTTTTAAGACACAGATGTTACTGTGGAAAGCCTCACAACTACTGTACCTTCTTCACACTTAGCCTGTGGCACATCAGAGTCCTCTTCCCCACTAGGTCTCCACCTGTGGCAAGCCCAGTCTTTTGATTTTATGGAACCGCAGACAGGGGACTGAAAGGGTAAATAATTTGACATGCTTTTATATTCTGCAGTCACATGATGAACAGTTAGCATTTTAATAATTCAAGGACCTTTTTTACTCTTCCACATTCAGCTAAATGTGTCTCACTTCATATAATTCCTGGCCACAATAATGTCTGCTGTCTTTCCATTGTGTAAAATGTCCTTTGATATTCTCTTGTGTTTGAGTCTTACAAATATGTGGATTATCAGAATATAGGATTTTTGAATATATGGCTAATGTGAAGCTTTCATGCCTTTTTGTTTAATCTTATGATTTTTTAATATATTTCAAGGACAAGAAAAATTCCAGAGGTCAGGTTTTCTCTTGGTAAAAATAGAAAGGATAGCCATTTTTATTCTTTTATTTAAATTGACACTCTGGGATTAACACTTGAATCCTTTCTTCAGCTCCTGTGCAGCAATTTTCCTGAAATGAAAAGAAAAAAAGATTATTTTTTCCTAGTTATTCTAAATAAAATTATTTAGAGTGCATGACAATTTAGCAAGATTTTTAAGTTCTACTTTAATTTTTGCTATTATTCCTTATACTTTGATCGAGGCACATTCCTTCTCAAATGTGTATTTTAATTTTTGAAGAGTTTTTCCAGAGTCAGCAGATCTGTTATTTGACTCTTCTTTTAAATGATAAAGAAAGCTGCCCCAGTGACAGTGAATCAATAATCTGGAAGCCGCGACTGTGCAGCTTCGCAGACACATACTGTACTGTAGCTACAATGGCACGTTGCTGCACAGAAACCCACATCCATTTTTGTGTGCTTTTCTCCTACAGTGGCCTCCAAGCACTGACATTCACTCCTAGTCTTGGACAGTCACTGACTTCTGGTTTTCATTCCATCCTGGCCTCCTAATGGTTGGAATCGGTTGTTCAATTAATTGGTCTCTATTCCCAAAGTTTCAGTGTCTACTCTCACTGAGGAATAAAAGTTATGTATAAAAAGTGATGCACTATGCCAAGTAGTTCTTAGAGATCTAGGGTATTATAACACAACATATATCCACTACCATCTTGTGTGCTGCTCACTATAGTTAGTTGATGAGTTTGTTTAAAAACACAGTTTACCTCACTAGGTAATCATTCATAAATTTCTACAGACATTACAGAAAATTCTTAAATTTTCAACATGTCATTGTAGTCACACTTCACTTAAAACAGCTGTAATGTCAAATGTAATATCTATAAGAATTTGAACTTTTTCACTGAAATATCCTATCTAAATCAAATATAAATCTGTGCCAGATATAATAGACTTTATTTGAGCACAGTTTAAAATCAACAAGATTATAATTTAAGAGCTATAAGAAAACTTTTCAATGTGGTAAAAATATTATATAAATAGGAAAAGCTATTGGATTTCTATCAATAATTAGATTGAGAATAGAGAATGCATTAATGAACCCAACCTGCGTAATGTTGAGAGGGACTGGGAATGAATGAACATAATGTATATATTCCTCCACAGACAGACTGCATGCCAACTTACCATTCAGTTATTCCTGTGAGATATTTTAGCAAACAAAGGACAGTGCTGTAAGATTTCCTATGGGAAATGTGAGTTTGGCCGGAAGATTCGAACACAGTGTAGATTGATAGTGTCAGTCAGCAGAGATATGAGTGTCATTTAGTGGACGCAAGATCAAAAAAACAGACAGCGCGTCATTCACTTCTTTGATACTGGATCTTATTCAGAGAGCCGCAACAGTGCATCTCTGAGGTTCCTAGACAATAATGCATTGCTGATGTGCTGCGCCGCCTGACGTTTGTTCCTCCCTGAGCCCAGAATGAGACGCTTGGCTAACACAAAAACCTTTCGACTTTTCTCAGACATGTACGTTTTGCAGCCGACCAGAGCCGAAGTGCGTTTTTTTCCAGTACAGTGACTTGTGCGGCTCGAAACAGCTGTGCAAAGTGAATTTGAATCTCTGGCTTGCCTACAAAAAGGCCCAAGGCAGGATTTTAACCCAGGTCTACATATTAAAAAGGCTGGTGCTTTAAAACAGCTCATTAATCTGAAGCCCCATCCTCTGGGTTTTATCACAGGCTCAAGGAAAGAGGGGGCTGTGGTATGTTTTAATGTGTTATTATAAATGTTAACCAGAGAAGGGCGACTTTGTTCCACACTGTTGCCAAATTGCCCCAGCTGGGTGTCAGAGCTAAGCAAAGAAAAAAAGTATTCCTACTAATATACATTCAGAAGACAGTGGAGAAGGAAAAAATAAGTTTGTGCTGCATTATTTATCACCCTTTAATCAACTCCAGCTGTGTCAGTAAACAGTTTTATGACGCTTTAATGAAAACATGCTGTTGTTTCTTGTGATCCGCCTGGGCAATCAAATTGCATAATTTGTGTTGTACACTCAGCCACTGTCTTGTAACGTAAACAGTGGCACAGCAACCCTGCACCACCCTTTGTTGTTTGTCTGGTAATCTGTTTTTTCTGTTTATGTCGAGACACAAACAGAATATAATTTTCTAATATCTACTTCAGTTGGACTGGAGGGTGATGTTTAGACTTTTTTAAAACCACAAGAGCCAGACTCTGGATTCTGTATTCATTTCTTTTTTCTGTATTATTCTGTGTGATGACTGCCAGTAATAACCTTTCTTCTTTTTTACCCTCTTTGGATTGCATTTGAAATGCTTCTGTTTTCATATAAAGAATTTCTGCCTGTCTGTGTGTCAGTCTGATCAGCCTACATGATTCCTCGTCTTTTGGTCTGACTAGCTATTCATCCCTCTGTCTACAGAGCAAGTTAAGCTAGTGAAGACTGTTCTTAACTTTTTCATGTCTTTTCACTGGGCCTCTGCCTTACCTCACCTTGTAAGTAGACAATTTCCTCAGCCCTCTGGGCCCATTTCTATCTGGGCTTAATTGTGATAACAGCACAAATGACAACGCAAAGGGGCTGTGCTGTACTGTCAAACTCATTTAAAGTCTGATCTCAGTCTAATTTCACCCAGAAATCTACTCTTAACAGTGTCATCATGTAAAGAATCTCCATACAGTCCTGCACTTAAAGTACAGTTAAAGTTCTAAAATCATTTTGTTACAGTAAGGGATAGCCTGAGTACTAGTCCCAAGGTTTTGTGGTATTAGATTATATTTTGATGCCTGGAATACAGCATGAGCTCCTCTTTTCTCCCCTTTCCTTTTTGTCTCAACAGTGTTTTGTTCTCTTTTTTCTTTAAGGATCAAGAAAATGAATTGAAAGATTATATAAAAAGTATATCTAAAAATCATGGTAGCCTTTGATGTATTGCTGGACTATTAGTAAAGCAAACCTTGCCAGTAACCACTGCCTTTTATCAATCCATTATTAGAAAACTGCTTATTCCTGGTGAGCCTTGTGGCAAATCTGAGTCTATCCCAGGATCACAGAGTGCAAGCACACAGGACAAATGCAGGTGATTGTAGAAAAATGGAGCACTGGAATAACATACAAACTCCACACAGATGGTACCCCAGTTTGGAACTGAACCCAAGAACAGAGTGCTGCAATTTAAATAAATAAATGAATGAATGTTTGTTTGTGTTAAACTTTCTGAATTGAATGTTAACAATAATAGCCTTCTTTCTTTCCCCAGGGAATCATTGTGTAATTGTTTTTTTCTTTCATTTACTGAAAACGTTGTAAAACAGTAATTTTATAGAGGAAATTATAATTAAGTTTAATTACCTGTCAATAGGGATAATTATAAACCTAATTAACCGCAAACTTATCATAAACACATATTTGTAGGAGACTGGTAAGAGTGTTGCAAACGGGTTTCTTTTATACAGTATGTTGGGTAAACACGGAAATA
The DNA here is from genome assembly GCF_055471065.1 of Atractosteus spatula. Lineage (NCBI taxonomy): Eukaryota > Metazoa > Chordata > Actinopteri > Semionotiformes > Lepisosteidae > Atractosteus > Atractosteus spatula. Next base: position 41,797,281 of record NC_142712.1, on the reverse strand, counting down.
GAGGCTTCTTCCCTAGTGCACTGAAGGATAGGCGAGCGTTGCCAGTTTTGTGTGTTTACTTGAGCTCAAGGCTTACATAAAAAACAAAAGACTGATTCTCTCCCCCACACTGCATTCCTGTCTGCTGAGATAGACAAAACAACAAACAAGTAAACAAACAAACAGACAAACAAACAAACAAACAAGCAAACACACAGGCTGTGATCAGCATTGCCCGTGGCTCTGGTTGTGACCAAGCTCTGACAGTGGTGGGGGAGGAATTATGAGGGGGGCATTACAGTGAGTGCAGATACAGTAACACAATCGGGGTTTTTTCTCTTCTGACTACAAACTTCAGTTTCAACCACATGCATTCTGTTTGTATTGCTCAACCAAATGTCAAACAAGAAATGTAAGAATTGTTATTTAATGCTCGTACAGTCGACAATGCTGATTGATTACATTATGATCAGTTGTGGATCACAATACAACCTCTCCAATTCTGAACTAATATTGATAATTGTGTGGTGCTATAAGCAAGTAAACAACTCTCATAATAGAAGATATGGGCTAGGATCTGAGAAGGTTTGCAGTAGGAAGTCATACAATAACCAGCTCTTAGTAATTTTTCTTACCGGTGATAATTCCAGACTTGTCCTAGAGATGTTTTTCACTTCGCCAGAAGTCATTTATTTATAGTAATTATTAACTCCCTCACCTCTGACTTTGACCTCTGTACAGCCCTTTTAAAATTTGACAACAAAGACAGCCCAAGATATCACACACAGAGCTGTAAATATGCTTTAATCGTTGTTTTCTTAATGTGTTTGAAACTTAAATGCAAGTTCTTGTGCATCATTCCATCAGTCCATGGAATATATACAGCATAGAACTTGTTCACTGGGAAAATTATAAAGGCAACTTTTTATTAATACAAATTCATCCTGAACCTTAGCACTTACATTAAACAAAAATAAATGTATTTAGCACGTCTGAGAGTGCATGTCACTTTTAAATTCCTGTATCTGCATTCCTAAAAGAATTAACGCCTTTCTCATCCACAATCCAGCATGAAACTGTGCTGAATTTATGTTGCTGTTTCAAAGAACTCATTCATGCTTTTTCGACCATTATTTTACTTCATACAACAAGAACATTTGGGAGGATCTGTGGTGTTTCATGGATAGGAATGGACTGCCAAACCACCAGAACTGAGGTGAACATCAACTATAGTGCACTTACAGTATATGATGTCACTCCTATGAAGAGAAAATTTATCTTTTAAACTAATTCCAATCAGACTATGTCCTGTAAGGAGCAATCATCCTGGGATTTCTATTCTTCTCAAAAATAAAAAGCAAGTTTTAAAATAAGGCATTTCACAGGATACATTACTGAAAAAAGCATTCCCTTTGTTCTGAATACAGACAACAATGTTGTGTTAGATGAAGATCCTAAAATATGGATGATGGGACAAGTTCCAAAACTGTTTTTAAATAAAATATGTTGCATGTTATTGACAATGTATGCCTGTACTAATTTACATCCCATCAGCCATCTCTCTGCCTGAAACACTTCTGCAAAAATTCTGGACTCTTGAGGGGCAGAGACTGAGAAAACAAACAGATGAGCCCGAATTCTTGTGTTTAGCTCAGGTGTGGTCAAGTGCAATTGCCAAGTGTTACCTATTAAAAAACTCTTCCCTCCACTCCTGGGGCTCCCCAGAATAAGTAGGATTATGTGAGCGAGGGACTTTGTTTCCTTGTTTAGTTAAGCAAAAAACTAAACTTTTTGTGCTACATTTTATAGAAGAGCTGAAGGTTGTGTGAATTAAATGTATGATCTGCATTTTTTTATTTAAAAGTTTTTAAAAAACTAATTTACATAGGTGATACATTGTGGGTTGATTTGACCAAAACAGTGATAATTACTGGTAACCTGCTTCTAATTAGTTTGCAAACTGGTAAAACAGTGTTTATAGCCTAAATGTAACCACTGTCTGCCTTATATATTGCTTTGATCAGAACAATTTCCAAGATCCATTAGAAACATGTCTGGAACTTCTTTTTTCTGTAGTTACTGCCTCCCTCTGTGTATAAATAAATCGATTAGTTGTAAGTCACGGTCGTGTGGAAAGAAAAGTTCTACCGCACAAAAACAAAAAAAAGTTTTTGTTGTGATTAGTATTACACTCCGACCTTTGAACGGTTGCTAAGGTTTCTCTCCCTTTTGAGTAACATCTGTCGCTCGCTGGCCGTCACAATGGCAGATGTGGAATTGAAAGGTTCACAGAAGAATATACAGCTCCGGAGCGTTGCGCGCTAAGCCTGCGCGGTTCCGCTAGCGTGCTGCTACCAGCGGCAGGCAGGCAGGGGGAAATGTCGAGCGCACCTGTTTTAGATGAATTACGGTAGACTAAACTGTCCCTAACATCTCCCTAACACAGACACAACCCGAGTAATTCAACACACTGATTTCTCTCCGAACGAGCAGGGGGGACAGACGGGATGCCAAAAACTCGAGGAAGAACCGTCGGGACTTCTGGAAAGCGCTGGCACTAAATAAGAGAAAAAAAGGGGGGAAAAGTGAAAGAAAAGAACAAGCCGGAGGAGAAATCGAGAAGAAGCTCAGAAAGACTGCGCGCTGTTTTCTCTGTTTTTCTCCTCTCCTACAACTTCCAGGAGCGGAGATCATGCAGCCCCGGCGCTAGTGCACGATTGTGGTTCCGACTTCTCGCCAACTGAGTGCTCGCCTGGAGAGGAAGCGCGTTAACAGGCGGCTAGCGAGGACTGGGGAAGACCATTGTCGCAGAAAGTAATGATCGTGCAATATCACTCTTAGATCAAAGGTTTCTTCTTTTTCACTTTTTTTGTGGGGGTATTCCGTTGCCTTTTTTCATCTTGTCTGGGGGGGGGTGGGGTGGGGGTGTCGCCGGGACATTTCTCTAAAGCCGGGAAGGGGAGCAAGTCCACATGGTCCTGCGGTAGCGTGGAAAGTTTCCGAACAGGTTGAATGATATATTTTGATTATTGTCTTTCATTTCTTCTCGTGCCATTTTCTGGTTTAAGAAAAACAATTTTCAGTACTTCGGAAGTGAAGAGTTCAGCGCGTTTAGGGTCCTAACTTGTCTTTCACAGCTTTGACAGGTGAAGTTCATTTAAGACTGATAATTTCATAACGCTGCAACAACGTGGTCAGCCGGTACTATTAGCAGTGCAATGTGTTAACTATTAATAAGGAATAAGAAGCGGGATTTCAAAACTCATTTTATTGTCATAAGTAATGATGAATGACTGGTTTGGTTTATGATTAATGTATGTACTTCGGAAATCTTTTAACTTTTAATTGTTGTATAACTTAAGACGATACAGTAAAGTTTTTCTGAAACTTTACAGTACAGACTTTTAAAAAAGTATAGCTGTTTTAACATTGCAATTCCACGGCCGTAGTGATAACTCATTAAGGTAATTGCGAAGCGGAGCCTGTTATTCGAAGTGGTGTTTTTGTCAGTAAAGAAGTCGGGAGCTTAATTTTCAATCGCTCTCGATTTTAACAGATAATGTGGTCACCTCTTCATCGAGATGGCTTGGATCGTAACCCCATGCGTAAAAAATATATATTTTTTAAATCGTTAAAGCTTTCTCAACTAACGTTTCAAAAGTCACAGTGAAGTATACATACTCGAAGACCAGGAGCAAGAAGAGATTTATTGGGATTTGTTCTGAAATCTGTGTCAGTTTCACTAACAGACTATTAAGAACAAAACCGAACGTCAGACGTGTTGCTTTCATTTTGACGCAAACTACAGGGCAAGAATTGTCCGCTGTAGACTTTTTGAGGATACCAGTGGGGGAGTGGGGGTCCAGTTTTTAGGATTTGTCGTAGCTGGAAGGTATCAGAATTGCCTCAGTCTTTAGAGGTCGTGACCTGTTTGAGAAGACTTGAGCATTTTCCCTGTACGAGTACTTTCCTGACTTTGTTACTAAGTGCATTGTTTTCGCCTCAAAGCTACTAGACATAATAGAGAAGGCCCGAACGGGTACTTTCTTTTGGACTATATTGCTAACCTGGATTCCGAGATAAAAAAAATCATTTATAAAACCTCCAAAAAATTACAGTAATAGAGGATCTAAAATTGAAGAAAATTAGCTTTTTTTATTTTATTAACGTTTTAGAAATATACATTTTAAAACGGAAACCCTTATCTTGAGTTGAATAAGTATCTAATTTTAATTTTTAAATATTTATTAAAAATAGTTGAAAACAAAATTTATTCCTGTGTCCGCTCCTCTTTAGGACGAGAGTACAGGTGTTAAATTTACAGTTTTAGTGTTTTGAGCGGGACTTGGGAGTGAAGTGTACTTATTCACGCTAATGTCTGCCGTCAAATAACTAATTCTTTTAAAAACATGAAGTATATAATGAAGTAAGCGAACACAACCATCAACAGACGCAACTGAGTAGCGGTGCGGTTGAAACCTTGTAATTCCATGGAAGAATACAAAATAAAATATCCTCTTTCAGACCTTTTCTGAAAGGAAAAAACGCAGCTTACAATCTTTTACTTTTATCTACGACAGTTTTTATTCTTATAGGAACAGAAAGTTGCGAAACCATAATAATTTGTTCCAAAATCACACGACTTTTCGATCAATGTCCATTTTCTATTAAGTTGCAAAAATAAATACGTTGATTAAAAAAATAAAATGAATACGTTAAAAAATCGTTGTATGGGTATGCTTTAAAATGAGTGAATTTGAAAAGCCATTCTGAATTCTGTTGCTATATTGCACAGCTGTAAATTTCAAAATTCTCGTCTGGCTGTAAAAAGATTTTTACTGCGGTTCCGCTGCAACTATTTGTTACTTCCGCGCCACAGCAATTCTAGACCACCTTTTTCTGTGGAATTAATCGGATGAAATAGTTAATAAACATAAATGGATATATTATCGCATAACGCAGAGAAACCGATTCACGTGGTATACAAGACGCGCGCAGTTCACGCACTTTTTGCGGTTGTCTCGCATTTCTAAATCAATTAAGCACCTTGGAAGCCCAAGACCTTTTGGGATAATTTCAAACAATTGTTTTTCCGCTTGTAAAATGAGTGGAACACGACAAGACTTTTTTTTTTTAGTTCGCGTAGAATGTCTGTGTGCTGTTTTATTTATTTTAGAAAAAAGCTTAGGCAATGTTTGCTAGACTCCACTTTCTGTAAACATTTTTAAGTACGAAGTTTGTAATTACTTTTATTTATTTACTTTGTTGAAGGATGTGTTTGGAAATTCAGAACAGGATGTCTAAAGTTATTCTTTTAAAAAAATGTATGTACAAAAACAATAATGCAGATTTTTTTCCAAGTTGGCACATACATGGGTATATGTAGGTAAGAAGAGCATGCCGTGTTAAACATAATTTGAGTAAAAACTAGAATTTATACACCGTGAAAGTACAAAAACGTCACTTATTATTGTATGCAATTATCTGTTTTAGGATTCCTTTAAGATCTGTCCGCATGGCATTTGGAGAATGACATAGGTGTTATTAAGGTTTGATTGATGACAGACAGGGACCGTTTACCCCACTGGTATTATATTTGGAGCCTTTCGCTGTTTCGCAGTACAAACGCTGTTATTGCTCAACATGAAGGTGGTTTCAGGATGGGAACAGTGAAAGCGTTTACAGTAAATGAAATTATTTTAATTTAGTTGGGTAGATACCTAGTTCAATTTTAAAGCGTGTATTGTGTGTGGATAAAATAGTATTTCATTATTTTATTTGCAAATCTTTTATTTATGTAGGCTATGGTGCGCATGTATATGTAAATTATACCTCTCTTTTAATGTACCTAACAAGGTAGGAAATAAGTCTTAATTGCCCTCTCAAGTAACTATTTTTTAACATCAACAGGAGCAAACTGTCAAGATGTGATTATTCTATTTTTCAGTAAAAAGGCAAATAATCTGTTTAAACCACCCAGGTGTTTAAGTGAAAGAAACACTGTATTACACCATTTACATTTCAGCAATTATTCTTCTTAAAGGAATGTTTGGCAAACATAATGCCTTTTTTCTGAAAAATGCTAAATGAACTTATTTAAAATATTTTAAGCCTGTGTAATAGTCTTAAACCATTAATATTATGTGATATGGAATTTTCTGTGATTACTTCTATCTAGTTTGTACTGCTTCAGAAGGAGCTGAGTTGTAGATCTTGGGACTTAGGCTTAGATATTTTTTAAAAGGGAATTCTACCAAAAGACAGATTGCACCCTTTACTAAAAAGGCCCTAATAACAAATCCCCTTATCAAATACTTCCAGACCTTCTTAAAAAATAATACGAGGACTGCTTCCTTCAGATATAGATTAACCTTTAATGATTGCTATCTGAGAAATAGGTATTTAGAAAAAAGGTCGATCTGTGGTTGTGTAGCTCTTAAGAGTCAGAACAATACAGGTGCTGCTCAGGAATGTATCCCAAATATTCTCTGGTTTTGCCCGATTAAGAAGTGGGATGTTCTCTGTGGCAGGGAATCTCTAAAATAGACAGGGTATTAAAAGCAAATTCCAAAATTCGGCAAATGCTGTTCAACTGGGAAAGTTTATCCAGGAGCAGGGCCTCATGGGCAAAAGGGAATGTTCATGTTCCACTGAATAGTGACACTGCAAACAGCAGTCTGTCCTTTGTCTCTACTGCACGTCTGTGGAGCTGTAACCTGCAAAAGCTAAACCTTTTGCTTAGCAGCCATCCTGTTTTTTTTATTAAAAAGTGTGGCTACATTCTTTTCAGAACCCCTGCTGGTTTTCAGTGTGCAGTATTTTTAATGGCTTGTTGATGTGCTAATGAGGAGTCATCCAAGTGTTTGTACTTCTTAATTTTTTTGTCCTTCTTTATGATTTCCTTCAGTGCTTTAAAACTGTTGTGCAGTGTCATTTTTTACGGTGATATCCAACTATGGATGTGAAGCAATTGAACAAAATAAGGAAAAAATAATTTCAGCTGTTTTGAGATGTGCTGGAGCTGGGATAGGGTTCCAAGTATTGGATGTTTTGAGCTAAACTCCGGACAGACACCTGAGCCTGCGACTGTGGGGGAAGAATGTGTATGATCTTGAAGGACGGTAAAAAGAAGATGCTGGGTTTTTCAATTTTTTTTAAACCATCCACTGATTTGCACCTCAAGCTGTTAGCTGTGTTGGAAATGAAGTTTACCTTGGTTTGATCCAGGTTCTGTCCGTAGTCATTCCTGGGGTGTGCCTGCTAGCCAGCCCAGCTCCCACTCAAAGGAGACGCGCTTTGCTGCGAGCTTCCTGATTTGAGACGGGATCCTGTCGGGCAGACTGGATGGATCTGTGGTTTCAGAGGTCGTCTTATCAAGCTTTAAACAAATGAGCCCTGTAGTGAGCTTTTTTTTAAAACATTTTTTGGTATTCTTATCACTACTGCTCAAAAATGACGAAGGATGCAATCTCTCTCAAAGTTTTTTCTTAAGAAGATCGTTTACACTGGATCTTAAGTGCAGGTTTTTCACGTAAGACTTGAATTTAGGTCAGATGATATATTCAAATAAGTTTCTTATGATTTGCTGCATTTTTACTTTTGGGTTAAATGATGTGTGCATGTTTTTTTTTTATTTTCAAATTAGAAATGTTCCACTGGGAAAGGTTAAACTTGGTGTGGCGATGGCTTTTCAAAACAGTACCAGTTGTAGTGGACTTTACTAGAAATTTGAATCAATTTCTGTGAATGTCAATTAAAACATATGGCTTTAATTGAAATTGTTATTCAGGATTTTGACGGGCTAAATTTTTTTTTTGGAATAATAAATTACATTTTTAGACAGTGAGGACTGTTTTTATTTTTGGTCTTCCAGTCCTGTCATTTTAAGCTCTGTAAAACCATGAACATGAATTTAGTATATTTTCTGTTTATGCAATCGCAGGAAAAACAGAATTGAGTTTTTTTTATACTTTAGAAAACCCTGCATAGTTAAGAAGAACAAAAAAAGATTAAAAAATCAGTTGTTTAATCCAGCAAAGTCCAATTAATCCTATTAAAACAACAAAGGTTTTCTGCTGGGCTGGGAAGGGAAGGGTGAGGACTTGAGCATTAGAGTTGTTTTTTCTAACCTGTACCCCACTGTCATATGCCTACTGAAAGATGAAAGCAGTAGTGCGTTTGGAAATATCTTTGGGAGTCATCTCTTCACATTGACCCCATGAACAGAAAAGCACTAGCAAATAAGGGGAGAAAAGCTGAAAGCTGATGTATTTACATTACAACAAAACAAAACAGCCAAAAAATAATTTTGCCAGAAGATATGTCAAATAGGAATTAGTGCTAGGGAAGCCCTCTCAGTTTTGGTGCAGTTCTTCTGTGATTAAAATGAAATCTGTGAGATATCCTACTTTTGAATTTTTTTAGAAAAGCTGTTTTTTCTTATGTAGATCCAGGCTTGACATCGAAGTGTTTAGCAAGCTACCATGCATAAATCGTTTTTTATAGTTGTGATACACTGAGCAGTAGTTCTGTTTGTTAACACTCTTTGTGGTAGGACAGAGTTCTCTGTTCTATAGAAAGGTGATTAATGGATGAAAGCAATGGAAAGCTTATAAAAAAACAACTGAAAAGAAACTCCTGCCTTCTGATGCAGGAGTATTGCAGAAACGTGGTGTGCCCACTGGATGGAAATGACAGTATGTTAGAGTTAAGGGTGTTGGTCATTAGTTTTAGCGTCCATTAGCTAAACTTCCCATGAGAGAAATTGTGGAATTGAGTTGGTAATTCAGTTTACGAACTGTTATTCAAAATGTTGTTGCAGAGACAGTTTGAAATATTTTTGCAGCATCTTCTGAGCTTTGTTTCTGGTTCTCAAGTACAAAACCGTGCTGAAACAAGTTAGTGCTTCTTGACATAAAGATCTTTGTGGTGTAAAGAGGGTGCAGAAGGAAAGTTTTTTTTCAGAATGCCTTCAGAATAGGAGACATACACGCAAAGGCTTATTTTGTCTGTGAAATTCTCACTTTTGAAACTAAAGTTATGAGACACTTTTAAAAATAAACTGCACCTCTCTCCTTTCCCTCCAAATTTGCCACAGCGAGTTTAACCTTTCCCAGTGGAACATTTCTAATATAGATTTTTTTGTGTGTTTGTAGAAGTTGACGATTTTGCGGTGATCAATGAACAGTGTGATATGTCTCTTCACGAATGGTTTCTTAAGTCAGAAGCTGATCCCAGCGGTCACTAGATTCACTTTTGCTAACTTTGCATTACGTTTGACAGCTGTATTTGCGTTATGGATTTTCTTTCAGTCTGGCTTTTTTTGTGAGATCCTCATAACGCTGCTTTCTGTGTATTTTAATCTTCAGAGAGCAAAGGCGACAGGGTGTGAGGGCTTGCAAAATTGGGACATCTTGTGCTTTAGAAACTTAGAGGACATCTCTAAAAAATGAAATGGAAAAATGAAGACGAGAACTCTAGAGTACACATATTTTCAATTCAGTTTGTGTCTTATGAAGATGCTGTTATCCTTTAATTTTAAAGAGAACTCAAAATATATTCCCTTCAGCAAGAGATGTGATTTCAGTAGAGAATCTGGGAAGATCTTCATTAGAAATTTTTTCCTTGTTTTTATGGTGGCCACCTAAATTCTTGTCAACTAAATCATGCATGCTGTTTAAATCCTAATCCAGTGACAGCTGCAGCAAAGTCAGACTTGTGTTCCTTTGGGACATTTGGGCACTGTAGGGTTTGATAAATCCTCCGCTCATTGGGTAATCATATAAGTAATAACCATATAAACTCATCTACGTTTCATTGGCACTACCTGGATTACTAATGAAAAAATGGTGTTGTGTTATGTATGGTACTTGTGATGGCCAACAGAGGATGTCTACTGAAATAAATTAATCTGACAACTTTAAGGACTGAATTGTTATATGTCGGCAAACTCATGGAACAGATATTGTATATTTGCCATGCGGACTGAGTGGCAAAAGAGGCTGTAATAATCAAGCATCTAGCTCAGATTTTGATTGAACCCAGAGTTCTGCCCTCTGAAGAGATTCAAAAGGACAGGAGCTGTAAGACTATGTGTTGGTGTGTTGTGGTGGCCTTTCAGTGCACTTCATGGTTGGGAAGTGTTTTGCAAAATTTTGTGAACTGTAGCATGTGTGCAAAAATCCAGTTGCACACTAAGCACCCTGCTGTACCTGCTGTGTTGCCACGAGGAGCCGAGGATGCACAAAACTTGTGTAATTACTGTTTGTGTGCAAGACTCGCGCAGAGTGTCTCGATCTCTCGCGCTGTTGGTACCAGCTGATCTCCTGCCAGAGATTCAGGGCTTGTTGCTTTATCATATCAGACGAGTTTAGAGTTCAGCGAGAATGTTTTATTAGAGCGGACAGTCTACATGTCAGCAAAAATTAACATGCTCTGAACCAATCTGGGGATGAAAATATTGTCTGCAGCCTACAACTGTTAACATTCAGGATGACATTGTCTGGAAATCTAACACAGATATGCAAATACTGAATCACGCTCGCTAGGGTACATATATAGCAATTAAAATGATGATGTCTTTTATTCAGATGACAGGTTATTGTGATTCCATTATTATAAAAATATTTGGAACTAAGTACGTATATCTAAATTTTTACTCAAAACTGATATTATTTTTTGTGTTTTTTCAGCTGTATAAAAGGTTCATAATGTGCTAATCTCTGTGTGTGAAATAGATTACATTATAATGCCTTAGGAATTTAAAACCCTGTATTAAAACTGTCAGTAGAAATGAATGCTTAGATGATGACTTTTAAGTCTTTTTCTTGTTGAAGTGCAAGACAATTGGAAGTTATTTTATTTGCCAAACTGATATTGTTCAGATATTAAGTGGATGGTATTAGTTAATTGTGCTGTTGATAACATTTAATTTTCAGAGGTAGGGATGTACAATAACAGATTTTTGTAGTATCCTTTATTCCTATAAAAAAATGTATTCCTTGATCAGGTGAAGGCATTGCTGGCTGAAGTGCATCTATTACTACATTTTTCAGCCTTGTTGCTTAAATAACTATGTGGCCACCCCTACCCTCCCAAACAAAAACACCTTCATGGCCAGTACTTTCTACACACTATAGATCCCATAAATGGGAATGAAAGCAGCCCCCGATTGTTTGGACATCAAGACTGTCGGCTGTTTTGTGGTTACTGAAAGCGTATGACATTTGTAAAAGGATTTAAAATCTGCAGCGCTCTTTCCTCAAAAAATTATTGTTGTGAGCCCAGTAGATTACAGTGTCTACTCTGAGGTCCTTCACAGGAGGGAGAATTAGCTCTAAAATAACCTGAAGTGCACTAAGGCTCTGAAGCCGGTATTGTTTTAAGGACCCAAAAAGCATACAGCTAAGCTGTAGTCCAGGAGAAAGGTGAGGCTAATTGTGTAGTTCTACATCTGTCTTGTGTGTTGATGGCTTTAAGGTTTTTTTTATTTTTCGTTTGAAATGACTTCACCTATAAATAAGTCAATAACTGCAAATTCGGAAATGCATTCCTTCTTTATGAAATTCAGGTGAATTTTGGCAGTTATTTGCTATCTGTCACCTACTGTACTGAAGTTAGCCATGTAGCAAAATTACCTGGAAGGGACAAAGCTCAAAATTGGAAGGTTGAATTCCATCATTATGTTCTGCAGTGCATAAAATAACTCTTCCAAAATATGACCCTGGTGGAAAATAGATTCCTATATCCCCATGTAAAACTTATAAGTAAGTATAGAAGTACTGTTCAATAATTTTACGTCTGGAATTCAGATGTTATTTTTAATTTAAAGGCAACAGTTATACTGTATGTTTGTTTCTTTTCTTTTTATATGTCGTTCATACTGGAAGAAATCTAAAACATTAAAAGTGTCCTGTGCATAAAATAAATGCAAGAAAGCACATGTACAAATGTATTTCACATATTTATTGGGAGATTTAAGTCTTTCTCTTATCAATCATACAGTCTCTTCAGATTGTTTTTTTTTTGGGGGGGGGCACAGTTTCAATTTATTTTGTTCACTTATTTTCAACTCCTGTATATGTTTTAGCCAGTATTTACACTATACAGCCTTTAGAATTTTCAAAACACCCACAATGCTGTTGTGATTTTCAGGGGTTTTCTATGATCCTGACAGAAAATGATGAGCTCATTTAGTTTATTTCTGTTTTTTCATTTTGTTGCAAAGAAGTTAGACATCTGCGATCCCGTCTTTCGTTTTTTTTCTATTGGATAGATTTAATAAACATATAAAGGGGTCCTTTTCATCATGCAGTTTAAACACTCTAAGCAGCTGGATAAGTTATCTGCTCACCATTTATTTTATTTTCTATTTGGCTCAATTTAGTTTGTGAATCTGTTCTGCATGCAAGTTGAATAATCTTGACTTAACCTAAAGACTATGTGGGCTGCCTGTTAATAGTACATTTGCTTAGATTTAAAGGTAACTTGAAAACAATGCAGTCTTCCATCAATTTCTGTATTAAATTAGTCCTTATTTTGCCCTTGAACCTTCTTTTGAAAGGGTTAGCATACCTCAGTCAGCAAAGGAATGTATATTAAAAGCATTTTTTATAGTTGGTTTTGAAGAGAATGGAAATAATATCGGCCTTATGTTTTGTAACATTAAAGCTTTAGCTCATCATTCTTTAAATTTGTCTTTCCTAAAATGCATTTATTTGCTACATTTTGTGAACATTTCTCAGCTACAGATGATGAGCTATGAATGTGCTATTTGTGTTCTAGGAAGCGATTTTAGAAAAGAAATGTGTACATTAATGGTTTTCATATCTAGAACATAAGCTCGCTGCATATGGAAAAGCAGATCTGATTTAGAACCATTTGTATTTTGGACATAAAGAAGGATCAGGAGGTTCTAGCTATTGGTCCGTAAAGGCTTCAAAATTAATTTAATTAAAAATTGCTGATTTTGTAAATGTCGGTTACCGGTGACCACGCAAAGCATGTACTGTAAGATGAAACTTTGAAGAGTTTTTGTCTTCAGCTGTTTTTTGACTCACAGTAACTATGGTGTGCACATTGTAACCTGCACGCTCTGGACTTTATTGCAAAACCGCTAAAGTTTTGTGTGGAAGTCTTAGTGGACAAAAGGTAGGACCGTAAGCTTCCAAAATGTTTTTGCTATTTGTTTTTTATGGAAGTCTGCTGGCAAGAGATTTTTGATCAAACCAACACAAAGTTTTTGTTTTTTCAGGGAAATAGGGGAACAGTGCAGAGGCCTTTTTAACAGATTTCTGTGTCAGGTCTAAATTGGATTTGGTAAAGACCTTTGCTCAGGATGCGGTTGTCAAGTATGGAGCTAGAGTAAATAAATAAACACAGCCCATTATTTACAAGCTTTGATTTGAGTAACAAGGAAGTTATAACTGGTTAAGTAATTGTCATCCAAGCTCCTTCTTTCATTTTTCCTCTATTTTTTTTAGACTGAGGTTTCTTTTGATGTGTAACAATTTGCTAGTAATGGAGAAAACATAAACGTAGTTTTTTTTTCTCTTTCAAGGACTAACGACATTTATTACCGAGCTTTAAAAAAAGCCATTGACTCTTGGCGAAACAGGCTCGACAATACCAGCGGATTCGCATGGAAAACCGGTCTGTAGCAGCGGATAGTGAAGGTCAGTTTTATTTCTTGCGACCTGTATCAATAATTTCTATTCCCATGGTTTTAATTATTTTGGCATTGTGAAAAAGGTCAGGATCAACTGCCTTGTGCCGACAGTGAGCTTTTCTTTCAGGAAAGGAACATTTAATGAAAACCTGGCATCCTCCAGCTATGAGAGAGGCAGAGACGTATATCGTCAGGCATTTTTCTAGTGTTTTGTCAAAGTTTGCCTTAAACTTTCCGAAATCCCTGCTTCTGAGTACATCTCCTGGGTTCTCTGCTAAAGAGCCCGGAGACAGCAGTTTTGTATTTGCTGTAAGTATGCTGTCACCATTATCTCGTGAGGCTTTGCAGTTAGAGCTATTGGTTTCCATCCGCTGGCTGGAAGCAGGCCGTTGTAGTGCTTATATACCATGGGTAATTTCAAAAACACAGCTTTGACTTCTCCTTAAATGCCATCTTTTCATCCCCTCCTCAAATAAAATTAGCTGGTCCTGTGGAAGATCGTTTTTCAGTGGCTGAAGTCTGTGGTTTAAGACTTCCCTCTTCATTTATTAGGTTATTGTCAGTGTAAAACAGCTCTGCAATTTGACGGCTAATGGGACGTGGTTGCTTTTAAAGTAACAGGTTTGAACCCAAGAACAGGAGGTCAAGTTCAACCCTGAGGATATTTTCTATTTCGCTTTCCCTGATTTTAATAGCATACCCAATGGGGACCAGGGAAAAGGAGTAATTTAGCATCCCAAATTTAAATTTCTTTTTCTCTTCCACAGGGTTAATTGCGTAGGAAATTGATAGTTCTTTTCAAGTGATTGCGGACACATAGATTTGAGTTCCTGCTGTGCTAGACCACAGTAGTTCCCAGTCAGACGCAGTGACATTTCTTCTTTGAAAAATGAAAGAGAGGGGAAAAATATCTGGGAAAAATGTTAGGTAGTGGGATCTGTATTCAAGCCAGAGTGAATTGTGACTGATCGTAACCAACAGTCTTTTCTTCTTTAATCTGTGTTACCTGATCATTTAGTAAGTTTACTAATCAGGCTAATTGAGCAACCTTTTCTGGCTCGTCTTCTCTTCTGTGCCAGGGAGAGTTGCACCACACAGCTCCTGCCATGTCAGAAAATATTTATGACAGTTGATCTTCCTGGCTTACGGGAGAGAAGATGAAACTTCCCAAATTTACATCCTCCAGCATTAGTGAGATAGTGCATCTCCAGGCAAGATATTTTACACTTTCTGTTCTTCTCCCTAATGAGCCAATCAATCTGGATTCTTATGAAGGAGCTCTGATCTATAGATCACTACATGTCTTAACATTTCATTGCCAAAGTGGCACTGTTATTGTTGCACCTCTTTAACAAGGGAATCTCAGTTTTTTTTTCAAGTGACTCCAAAATGTTAGCGGCAGATTCTTTCACTTTTCTCAAATTCAAACTGAAAAGCCTGCTTATATATTAAAGCAGACCTGAAGAAAAACAGTGTTTCCTACAAATGGTTCAATGGTTCTGGCTTGGTAAATATTATAGAGCGAAAATGCACTCTTAATAAAAATGTGCAAAGAAACCATGTGGACAGACAAGTTCAGGTTTCAGAAGGGAGCAGCACCTAAAGAAAATCTTGCTGCTTTGCCCTTTAAAGTTTTTGTTGTGCCTGCGTGTCTTGTGTGGTAGCTGGGGGGAGTGTGTATGAAGGTTTTATGACACACCCTGAATGATTAGACAACATGAGTTGCGAATGGAGCCTACGTGCATTACCACACACAGTACCTGTCAATATCGACAGTTAATAAAAAATGCTCTGTCAATTGTCGTATGTCATATGTTGTATATCGATGTCTGTGCAGGTGCTTTCTGTGTGCCCCTGGCGAAACTGGATTATACTTTGTAGTAGAAGGTTGTGTGCTAAATACTTTAACAACAGTGCTCTGGATGTTACAGTAAATGAATAACAGTTTGGCAAGTGATACGCTATTGATTGGTAACATTGAACAGTGCTGGGAGCACTTTCCCTTTTAAACAATGTTAGCTTCAATAGTATTATTATTTTTCATCTCTTTTTCTGAATGTTTAGTCTGTATAAATTGAGATAAGGCTTTTTTGTTTTCCAAGGTTGTCTAACCAAGAGTTTGGAATGGCAACATAAACAGTAGGTCAAATTAGAATTTAACTCTAAAGGTTGCAGCACTGGTCAAACCTTCATCTGTTAATGATTCCTCTGAAATTATCCTCATAAATAATGCGTTAGTGATGTTACCTTTATTTAGAGATAGTTTGTCATCATTTGACTTTTTAAAATAAGAATTGAAATGAGTTATATTTTAGAGAGGCATGAGGTCTCGAACTTCCCTGAAGAGAGATGGCTAATGAGTCCGTATTATACAGTACCTGTCTGTGATCTTTACCCGTTTAACTTCTCCGGGTGGAATGACTGCCTGATCATTGCAGTTCATTGGCCGTTGGATCCTCCTCTGAATCCACTGTCAATGCGGAAAATTCTGAACAGTGGCTTGGCGCAGCTTTCCCTCTCCAGCAGCATAATCATTAATGAGAATGAATTTAACAAGAGTGAGAGATCTTTTGGGTATAGCACAATTTATCAGGAAGGCGTAGGCTTTGAAAAAAAAAGAGGCCCTTCAAAGAAATTCTATTCTTCTTATTTTTAATGTATGATGAGACACTGAAAAGTTTTTATAACGTCATGCTGTCTGAACAGTAGAGAACAGAGGAAAACGTCTAATCACTCTTCACAGAAAAATGACTTCCAACGAGATTTAATTAACTGATAAGAGGGGCTTCAAATTAATTTTTCAAGGATGTTAGATTTTGATTAAGAAACTCCTAAAAGAAATAGACGAATAATCAATTTTTTAATCAACTTACTCAAATGGTAACTGGTTAATATGGTAATTCTGACAATTAGAGCAAATATTGTAGTGCCGCAGTTTCAATGCATCCCCTTAACGGAATTATAATATCTTTACATCTAATTATCATGGTTATTTAATTTTTTTTTGTGTGGCTACCTCTCAATTTCAGTATTCATTTTTCTTCTTATTATTAAGAGTTTTATTCAAAATTAGAAGTTCGGAACCTCAATAAAAGGAAACTTTTTCCAATGAACCCTGATTCTGCACTGGCAGAGATTCCCTGGTGGGCAGACATTGAAAAATGACAGAAAAAGAAAAGTTTAAAAATGAATTTAAGTTCTTTCCTATTTAAAAGCAGAAATGGTTGCCAGTTTTATTAAGATTTGAATGTATTTTTCTAAAATGATTTCACTTAGAAAATGAGTTAATGATCGCAAGCTATTATTAAGAAGGCTGGCACCAATTTTCTTCAACAGATCTAAGAAATTATATTAGATTTTTTTAATATTTATTTTATATTTATATATGGTCGGCTGGAGGTCTATGAAAGTGCATTAGTGGAGAAATGAAAATTCTCTAGTGCTGCATAATTAAAGAAATATCGGTGTTAAATGGCTTTTTAGACTTACTATTTGAAAAGAACAGCTTACTGAAGTAATCTCGGGTAATTTGCTCTTTCAGAAGGGCTTCCTGTGAAGGGCTGGTGATTGAGCGCGAGGGACATGACAGTACCTGCGGGGCTCGCCGCAGCTGGGAAGGGCCCGGACTTGATGGGCACCTTCCAGTTGAAGCGCTCGGATCACGTTCCTTTCCCTTAGAGAAACCCGTGGTCAGCGCATAGCATTTGGATTTGGACAGTTGTCTTCGCTACACCTGCTTCAGAAACTTTTTTTTGCATATTCTGACCTTTGACAGACCTGCTGAAGCTTTGCAGCAGAGACTAGAAAAGCGTTGTATTTTTCCCCATAATGTTGATGACCTCTGGGGATTGCTTTCTTTTCTGTTTTGTAAAGTAGTACATTTTTTCGCAATACAATTGCAAAAACAAAACTTTATTTTTAGGGCGGGCTTAAAAGAAATATTCAAAGCATGTTTGTTTGGCCTGGAGCAGTTTCTAGGAAAGGGATGGTGCAGCTTTGCTATGCAGAAGAGTTTTTTCTTTTAAATTCACACGCGGAAGTGACTGTGTAGCTTTTAAATAGCGCAAACTGGCAAAAACTCAATATTGAACGTAGATATTCAATTAGCAAAACTCATTAGCAAAACTTGGCGTTTGTTGTTTTTTTTTCTTTTTCCTGGCTCCGAATCAATGGCTTTGATATGCTAATTAGCGAGTAATTTAATTTCAAAAGGCCGCAATTAACAGCGCAGTTGTGGACACGATGAAGTTAAGCAGCGTAATCTAATTTGCATTAGTAACGAGCGGGGAGTAATTAGGGGACTAATTAGACACTTCAGACAGCACTTGTGTTTACTTTCTTAATGAAGTGGAGTTTTTTCAAGGGAGAGTGAGCGAGCTTGGCACCAGCGTCGTGACAGGAAAGCTGGCACTATAGAGAGAGTGGCATATGGCTTACAGATTCTCTCTAATTACACAACTGGTACCCGCCAGGTTATGGCAGATGCCATGTGTCATTGGCCCATGGTCTGATTTCAAGTACCAATCAAACAAAGTCGTTTTAGCTCATTAACAGATGCAACTGGAAGTTCACACTCACATTGACCGTGGTACTTGTCATGTATACAGTAAGGTATTATACAGTGTGTGCAGAAATAGGTCTTGGAGCTTAATTAAATTGTTCGTTTTTCTTACATACACAGTGCAACTTGTTCCTAATCACCTCTACCCCTAGGTATCAGTTTCAATGTGCGATAATGAGAAATAATTAAAGAGTTCTTATACTGCCTGAAGTTATTTAGTAGGTGATTTTTTTTAATCTTCTTTAAAATCGAAGTAAATCTTGCAGTTATGGGCTCTTCTGCTGCTTTTGAATCTGTGTGCTTTTGCTATCCGAGAGTTCCCATCATTTAGAAGTGACAAACTTTTTCTTGAAAGTGGATGTTTGCTGCCATCCTTGGGACAGGAGTAGACTTAGAAATTAAAATGAGACCACAAAAACTTTTCATCCTTTTTTCCTATTCAACAGAAAGTAGTTACTTTAATAGACTAGGAAAAACACAAGCTTAAAGAAAAAAAGGCTCTTGCACTCTCGTTTACAGAAAGTTGGTCACTCTCAGCTTTCTGCTTTTCTTCTCTTGGAATAGACTGACTCTGCCATTAAAGATTTGTGGATATTTGGCTATTGGCTCTGTAAACAAGTTGGTGTTATTTTCTCAGCCACTGCGTAAATATGAAACCCAGCTTCTCTTTCGTAACCAGGCAGCTGGCAAACATTCCAGGGTCTTCTCTAGGCTTTGTCCATCAACCGTGTATAAATTACAGTCCTCCCTTTGTTGAGAATGACTAGCCTTAAAGCAAACGTGCAGCACTAAAAAAATAATTCATCCAAATTGCAAGAACAGGCTACTTTAAAATATACCACATCCTAATGAAATGTCTAAATTTTTAAAAATGATATACAGCATGGGTGATATCACTCTTCATATTTATTCATGAATTCTATTAATTCATATTAATTCTAACTTTTTTTGTTTTGTCTATAGATTGTAAAACATGGCAAGCTTAGAGTCTGTGCTGTTAAGAGTTGTTTGTTAAACCTGCATTCAGTTTTCTGGGCATTTCAAATACAACAAACAATCCAAGTCAACTGAGTTTTCTGAATGTACACAATTGGATTGTGGTGGGCACATTTCAATAGCATAAAGTATTTTTCCATGTACAATTTTTCTGTTTTTCCTGATTATATTTATTTTTATTATTTAGAAAAATTGAATGTTTTATTTGGTAAAAACTCTATTATAGAATATATTTTTTATGAATATATTTAGAAGTTTTCATACAACACAGCTGTTTGCCAAGTAGGTGTTTGCCAGATACTGCACTGAGCTCTGTTCTGTTGATGTAGCTGTACCATCACTTAGTAAAAGCATATTTTTCAGGATTGTTCCCCCATTGCCCAAGGACTCAAACCTAATGTTTTTTTATTGGCCTTATTTACTTAGAGCTGGGGTAAAAATGGATTATGGACTTTTCCAGATTCTAAGACGTAGTTTGGTTTATATAGATCATCTGAAAGAGGAAACATTGCATGTAAGTCTGCTCTGAAAGGGTGGGGCCATCAGGTGACGAAAAGGGCAGCTTTTACAGCTGTAAAATGGCAGGATTAGAATTTTAGAGTTTTAAAGGCTAATTTACTCTGTTGGAGCTAAACCCAGTACTCATTTGCTCAATATTGGTGTTAGATGATATTGCGTTTTCTGTTTTTTTCATGCAATATTCATGTTTAATATTTCAGAAGGTTTTTAAATATATACTATATACTGTATGTGTTCACCCAGATTCTGCTCTTGGCAGTATTGTGCTGTCACTTTACAACAGGTTTGTTTTAGCAGCTGTCTCTCTGGTGGCAAAGAAAAAGGAACAGAATGACTGAAACCTCCCACTTTTCACTTCAGCTTCAGTTTAAGTGACTGCTCTTGAGCTGATGAGTCTCTGCACGTTTAAAATATTAGTTTTGACAGGCATGAGGAGTTAATTAAAGTTCAGAATGGTTGCAGTTTGTCAGTTTACTTAATTTCTGCTCTACTGTTCACTGATTTAAAAGAAGTATAGAATATAAGGCTACAAATTACAAGCCATTTCATTGAATATCAATAAAAAGAAAGTTGTACAGAAAATCTGATCTTATAACTGGCGATACCAGTTCTGCTGATCCTCAGCACTGAAATGTCTTATGAATATGTGATTTTCTCATGAACGAAAAGCATTCTCTGAGCTGCTCTGCACAGACAGTGGCAGCACCCTTGAACTTTCAGATAGTGCAGCCTAGTGAAATCACTATTGCATTGTTTGAGGTGGTGGGGTGTTGCAGGAATCGTTTTATAGTTTTACTTAAAATTTGTCAGTCATAGAGCCAAACTTCCAGCTTATGACAAAGTGCTTCTCCAAGCAGATTTCTTTTTATTAATTGTCTGACTTTATGAGGCATCATTAAACTTTTTATATGCTTTCTGTGTGTGCATGCACACTTAATTAACTACAGTAAACTCCACAGAGTGCCACAGAGATTTAAATGAAGATGCAGAAATGTATTTTCTACCTTTATATTGAGAATAAAAGGTAAGAGGCCTTGGCACCTGGTAAAATTAGCTGGAGTGATGTGGGTTTCTTTAACACCTACAAGGAACATTTCTGTACCCTTACTTATTATCTGGAACTGAGTGAATACAGAGGTAAGACTGAAGAACAAAACCTACAGTACATTATTTTTTTAGGTGATATGTAATCGCTTATAAAATCTAATAAATGAAGCGTGTAGAATAACACAGCCTGTACTCCCAGAACAATCCAAGTGGACATCCAATGGTCTCAAGTGTGGCAGAAGTGTTTTCTTTAATCTTTTTTTTTCCCACAAACTGTGCTCTGGATTATGTACATATTTACAAATGCAGTAACCTTTTCAGTGTGCCTTCTCTGGTGATAGGTGCACAACCAAGCTGAACAGTGGTGCAGCGTTGTTGAGCGACAAAGAACATGAATATTCATTAGTCAGGAGAGTAGATGCCAGCAAGTGGTTGGGTGTGTATTGATTGTTAGGTGTTATTTAAGTACCTTTTATTTAATTCAAGTTAAGGACCCCCCCACCCCCACCCCAGCCGGTGTTTAGCTTTAATCTGGATCATTTTGAATGGATAGAGGTGCTTTTATGTATGAGGCTGGGCTGGTACTGATTACGCTATCTGTACAGAGCGCGACAGGTCTTATTTGCACAGCATGTTCAATTAAACAAAGATAAAGATTAGCTCATGTTTTCCCTGTTTTAGTTTTAATGGTATTTTATATTTTAAAAAGTGCAAGAAATGCAAAAAAATATTTCCAAGTCAGACTATAAGGCCAGAGACACAGAAAGAGCTTTAGATGTGCTGTAAAAAAGCATACCTGTCACTTTACACATGTGTCTTGGTGTCCCTAATTTTAGCTTGAATGATGCAATAACCTCATTTTCTATGGCTTAAATACCCAAACTGATGCACAATAGGTGTTCATGTGTAAGCTTTTCATAAAGCAATGAATTGCATGCCGATGAACTTGCAAGATGTAATTTACCACTGCAGGCAGTGTTATACTAACAGCTTTTATTGATTAATGTGCCAGTCATACATGTATAGTCATACAGGGGATAGTTTTTTATTTAAAAAGATATAAAACAAGATGTGTGAATACAGTCTTGGGTATTATTGCCATAGTATCAGTTTCCTCGAACTTCATTGAATATCATAGGTACTAACCACAAAGTGAAAGCTGATAAATTGATTTTTTTTTTGCAATTTAAAGAAAAGTGTTTTAATTTAAGGTAGGGGTTAGCTGATCTTTAACAAGCCACAAAGGAGTATTTATAAATGGGGAATAGAAATAGACCTGATATTACAAAAAATCTTGCATTATTACCTTATCAATAAACTGGCCACAGGCCCTCCCAAAGTGAATAGGTTAAAAGTTCGGCACATGATGTAAAGCAGAGTCCTGGAGCAGTGAGCCTGTGCTGTCTGAGTTCATAACCTCTCTGATGCCTCTCATGAGAGGCTTGGAGAATGTTTTAGAGGAAAGAATAGTGTAGTGGACAGGACTGTTGCCTGGTGCTCTGGCGTTCTCGATCATATCAATCTGTCATTTCAATGACTGACAAGTGAAAGCATTGTTTTTTAACGGAATGTGACTCGGAGATCTCTTAACCCCTAAAACCAAGAGTCTGCTTTTTTATCTTCCTCTGTTCCTGTTTCATGTTTTCTTTTAATTGGATGCGCTTCCTTTTTTTTCCTGAATAAATGTCTTATCATTCCAGAAAGTGTTGCATGGAGCCTTCCTACTTTAAAGACAGAAACTGTACAGAAATTAAAGGAACTGTTTATGGTTTTAGAGCCTTGAAATTTGCAGAATGAAGGGGCACACCTATTTCTACACAGAAGATAACGGTGAACTTAACCATGCCTGAATATATAATCTATTAATTAGTTTTCTTTGAATATGCACCTATACACATACATTTGCATTATTTCCAGCAGTAATTTTTCGCTTATCCTGCCAGTGTAGGAAGATTCTTTTGTTCCTAATTAAATAGCTGTGCAAAAAATAATTGTCAAAAACAAAAAAAGGAAAATTCTAAATAAAACAACAAAGGAAAATTGCTGAAGAATACAAAGACTGCCATTACTGTATTTACTCTTTCCTGTTTAGGAGGCAGTGAGGTAAGTTAGACAAATTATCGTTTTTCATTGTATGAGAGATACACCCGATTCAAAATTAATTAGAAAAGCAGCCTGCTATCTCCTAGGGATTTTCAATTTGTTCATTAGCTATTTTAATAGCTAATTACTGTGTGGGAGAGTGTTAATTGGAATTCTTTTAGATAATGTGAACTTTTTTCTCCTTTATTTTTTGCTATTTTTAATAGAAAACTGGAATACCTACAAGACTTGATGGTGAGAGAAAATATTGGCTTATAGAGAATTACTGATCTGCACAGTATGATGCTCTTGAGTGCATGAATCGGTGGACTTGTACAGTATAAACATATATGTATAGACATTCAGTACACATCCTATATAATACACACTTGCACTTCTGGACTGGGGAACCTATAGATAATCCTGGAACTGGTCAATATGAACAATTGCTCAAAAGCTTGAATTGATTGAAAATTTAAGATCAAAAACAAAATGTATGTTTTTACAAATCAGAATTCCACTTATTTCCTACCTTGAGCCCGGAGAGCCCCTAATCCCTAATTGTAGGGCTTTCTTCTTAGTGATTAAATGCCATGGTAATCTTGACCAGTTAAAACAAAATAATTGGCCTGATGTTTTTTACAGTGAATATGAGAGGCACCTGATGGTCTTCAGGACCAGGGCTAGAAAGCTGCTGTACACTGTGATTTCTTATCTGAGCTTTTTTTTCTCATTCAAGGGAGGGGAGTAATGTTAAGTAGGGCATGGTGGTTTACTGCTGAATGATATCGACACGTCGAGTTTAACCTGTGATATACCTGGAACTAAAAAACAAGGTTAGCATACAGTGTCATATCAATTTAATCTTTGAACATGCCATGCTTGTCATTAACCATGTTCTCACAGTGAGAAAGAGCAGAGCCTGGAGCACTTTGAAAATTCAGGTTAAAGTGTGTATTTCTCAAAGTCATTTTTGATCAAGTTTGTTTTGTGTACTATGTATTCTTGTTGGTTCTACTGAAGGGGAAGATCAGTGTAGTTCAAACTTTACTGTTTAGAATGGTATGCTGCCATCTCTGCTAGGATATGTGAGTATACCTAATTGTGAGTACTGTTGATCGAATGTGTCATAGTTTCTACCAGCCAAGAGACAGTGGGGAGAAACTCTGAGACAAATGCGTTGGCTGATTTGGAAGCTTTTCTTCGACTCTCGGTGTGTCTGCATTGCAGGCCTGATCCCTTTCTCTGTACAGGGTAAGGGGACATTTTATAATCCGCTCGGGACTCCACGTGATTGACTTTTTTTCTTCCTGTTTCAATGCCAAGTTGTCGAGTCGGGCTGTCTTCTAAAGAAAAATAACCACAGTTTTATTTCCAGGATTTGAAGGGGGCATTAGCTCATGCCCTAGCATGTCTTGTTGTCCTGCAACACGCATTACCTTGCAAAGCTCTATGTGCTCTCTGATTGCAGGCTCTTACAACTAATGGACCAGCACTGGTTCTTAATGGAGGTAGTGGGATGTCTTGTGAAAGGCCTGTGGATGAAATGGTCTGATGTTTATTATGCTGATATTGCATAGGGTTCCCACATAATTTATAGGATAGTGCAGGTCTGGTAGGGTTTTGCTGTTAGAGCAAAGATGGGCAGTTTAACTCTGCAGAAAGTTGGTATTAAGGGGCTTTTTGTACGGTTAGCCAAGGAGGCTTTTACATGCCTTGTAGGGTGCCACTGTGTAATACCATGCTTTACTGTACCTCCCCTTGCTTAAGTATTAGAATGAATGTTTTCCCATTTAAATAAAGAGCTTGTTTTTGTTTTTGGCACCAGATTACATCATGCCCTCAAAGCAGCTGTCCTTCCTCCAGAGGGCTGCAGATGTTGCAGTGCTCACTGTTCTGAAGTAATTCACTCAACTCCGTGCCTGCCTCTGCACAATGCAAGTTCATATAATTGGTGAGAGTCGAGGTACACTAGGAAGGTGAAATGCACCGCTTAACAGCAGGGCAGGACAAAGCTCGGACTGATATTCGGGTTTTGGTCTCTTTCAGTGCTTTTCTGTCTATGTTCCTTACAAACAAGAAAATCAAGTGCTTAATATTAATGAATGGATGGTTGAAGTCATTTACCCCAGCTGAAAAGGATGGACCTGAATTCCCAGGACACTGCAGTGATTTGAGTTTTTCTGTTGGTTTTGGTGTTATCCCTTTATAATATAGACTCACAGCTGTGCTAAAACTTTTAAGTGAAAGGTGTCAGCAGTCAGCACTGTGCTATGTCTGCCTTCACTCGGCAGTTATTTGCAGTGTAGCAACATTGGTGTATTTTGTAAAGTTCCCCATGTCTTAGAAAAGAGAAGGAGGGAAAAGGCTCACAATCTGGACTTCATGGTTTGTGTTTTTGTGGAGGTTACTCAAGATCCTAATTACCCCCTGTTTCAGTATCGGACTCTCCAATTGCCCTTTCCATTCTGCTGTCATCTCTGTGCTGTGAAGCAAATTGGAAAATTGAGCAGCACAGGAGCCGTGGATCCAGAAATAGGTCTTGATGACTACTAATGTTTATACAATTCCGAGCCAGCGTGGAGTAATTCTGTGCCTCGGTCACTTCTGACCATTAATTCAGTGATGGTTAAAGAAGGTGTAATTCAATTTGTAGAGGAAAGTGGTGTCCTGCTAAGCTGGAATGAGCACGTATTCCCGACTGAATCCTGCACTTGTGGCCCTGTTCACACTGTCGGAATAGCTGAAGCATTCTAGCAGTACTTGCTGTCGGACTGGGGAAAAGGGCTCTGTCAGGATTGCAGAAAAAAATGCATGTATGAGCTGCATGTATTTTAATTTGTTCCTCCAGACTTCCAGATGTGTTTGCACCATACATGTTACAGTAAGGTGGATCTTTCTCCACGTTTGTGTGGCTTAAATATTAAACAGCACATAAATTGCGATTCGTTAAATGAGGCTCTTCACAAATGTGTTAAGAGGACATCAATGAACTGTTTTATAGTACATGCACATTTAAAAGGAAACGTATATTACATGAACAGATTCTAAAACTGCTCGTTCAGTTTAGGATGCAAACTAGCTTTTATGCCTGTAAATCTTTCTGTGGTTTTAGCATGTTAGGCAAACTTTGTACCTTTATGCGTTTACACTATTAACTACATGACCAAAATCCATTTAAATATTATAATAAAAATGAGTTTCAATCTTCTTTGAAATTTTTAAAACTACAGGTCGTGCAAGAAAGAAAACTGTTTTTCAAGTGCAGCGCAGAAATGGAAATGAATGTAGCTTGAGGAAGAATAATGTAAAACATTTAACAGAAATCAAGATACTGCAAGGACCTGTATTAATAAATAAAAAATCAATGCAAATGTAAGTCCTTTATTTTAATATGCTTTGCTGAATTTCTTAACTGCAAATTGAAAGCTCCAGTAGAGGTAGAATTAAACCAATTAAAATTAAGAGAATGTCTGATAAACGAATAAATCAGAAATGAAATATGATTAAGTCTTAATTAGGGGAGAATGTCTATATCCAAGCCCATGACAAACTCATTTCCGTTTAATTTTGCTTTCATGAAACTGTGATTGATTCGCATGTAAGATGCAGGTTTTTTTTAATTCGCTGAAATGCAATTTAATATGTACAGTATGTAGCATATTAGGTTAGACATAAAAATCACATTAATTATGAAGTTGGTTTATTAATACCCAGTATCTTAACTAGTTTCATTGTGTCGTCCTTCCCCTTTCATTTTATTTTTAAAAATTATTTCTCACATGATAATTTGAAAACTTTAAAGTTTCCTTTTATGTTGTCGAGATCAGTATAGCATATAAAGTTCACAGTTCACCACAGATCTATTTATTTAAGAGGCTTTGGCATAGATGAATTATACTAAGGAATGTAAAAAGTGTGTTTTTGACTTACAGTAGAGGGTAATTGTTATCTGTGATATGGCCATGAGTAAGCTGATTGTGTAGTCAATTAGCTGGTTAATTAAAGTATAATATGCAATTCTGCTTTTTAAACTTGTAAAGATTTGTCCTCTCACCTTGTGTGCCTGTGTTCAAATAGGGTCTTATACTATTGGGTATCTTTATATGTGGGACTTCATTATTTAAACTTTATGCCTCTTGTTATTTACATTGGCTTCAGTAAGTTTTTTTGTACTTTTTCATGCGATGAAGCTGTGCTTTTTAGGCCTCTAATATCCTTTCTCTAAGCTGCGCTTGAAGAATTCCACAATTTTGTCAGGCAGAGTTTTCCCGATTAGTCCTAGTAATCAGTCACCTGGAGCAGAACATGTGACAGTCAGGGATGGCATTGGTGTATATTCTTAAATGTGTGAAGGTCGCAATCGCTAGTGATGTTAATCCATCAAAAGTAGCCCTCTCCAAATGCCACGAGATGTCCCAAATCTGACGGAAAATATAGATTTTTTTTTTCTTCCCCCCTAAAAGGAAAGAAATCCCATGGGAAAGCAAAATACCCAAGAGGATTATGGCCATTCCATGGGACACCTTTTAATGAAAAACGTTCAGATCTTTGTTTTTTCAGGTTCATGTATTCCATGTTGATTTAGTCTCTCTTCATTTATTATTGGTACGTACCCACACTACACATATAGTAAATGCTGATACAGATGTACAGATACCTAATTTCTTAATTATGTAGATTCTGGTGTGAAGCTTGGTGGTTAATGTGTGTTACATGAGCTTTTTTCTTAAATTATAAAACTCAATTGCTGCAGGGTGCCTGGTTTAATACATGTTTGGCCCATGCCAAAGCTGGAACGTGTGTCTTTCCCTTATTTGAAATTGAAACATGCAGATCATGGAAAAGATTACAGAGTTCAATGTTGATTGCTTGCTACTAGTGTGTACATGTGTGCATGTCTGTCTGCGCATTATCCCCGTGTTTATGGAATTTCTGCTAAGTTTTGATCTTGGGAGTTTTCTGTTATTTACCAGTCCAGTATCAGCTTACAGGGGTAAATTATGCTCAATCACTGTAATTGCGTCCTGCACAGCATGTGCCTTTGTGTGTCAAAGGCTTGACTCGGAGTTCGCTACCCCTGTCATGAAAGCCCCCGAGATGATGTCAGTGTTTAAGGCCATTTTGTGTCTCTTTCGATTAGTCGGAACAAAGCCCAAGCTGTTTTTTCAGTTTGCCTTTGTAAAAGGCAAAAACTAATTCAGTGCAGCTTATCACGTCTGTTGTTACTGGTCAGTTTTCATATCAACAAGATTAGTAACTGCTGGCAGAATGATGCACTGCAGCGTAAAAAGAAATTAAGGAAGGAGGAAGAAAAGTAAATTGTTATGTGCATCTGGAGTTTGGCTATTTTAGGCAAGTATTTTAAGTGCAACTCGGGTGGATTTCTCCATCTTCTGTTCAGTGGAGTCATCAAAAGCTCAAAAGGAGTTGAGTTCAGTTGTAACTGAGCATGTTTTAATATTTTTTTTCATGTGTGGAACAATTTCCACGTTCTGTAAAATTGCAGAGATCGCTGCTTTTTTGTGTGTACATTGGAAAGCAATGCAAAAGGCAGATTTTACTGCTAGGGAACTGGCAGCGATTGACGGTGACTGGGTTTTGGCGAGGGTGGTGTGTGTGTGTGGCAGAGAAGGGAATGCAGTAGGTAACTTGATTGCAGATTTGTGACAAAAGGTATTAAAAACAATACTGTTTAACTGTTAGTACAGTAGTTTTGATTTATTTTTGTTGTCAATTTGTCTCAGATCAAAAGTTTTTTGTTTACATGTGGATAAAAATACATTCATTTAAAACATTTGGACTAATACAGAGGTAAAACTCTTATGATATATTAATATATTATTAAACTAACATTACTATATTTTGCACTGTGGAGGGGTCTGTTTTTGAGCCCATTTCTCTATATTCCAGATAGGTGGATCATTAAATCCTATCCACTGCAGCGCACTGTCTAATGAACTCCTCCACCAACGTTAAGTCTTGCTGCTGTTTCCCTTGCTGGAAAATCAGGTTTTGTAAAGAGGCTTGATTGTACATGAGCAGGCAGTCTGCAAGCCACAGTGTCTCCCAGTTTCACTGCACGTGTGAGCCGACAGCACCTCTTTCAAACTGCACAGTACTTCAGTACTTTTTTGTCTTGTCCAGTGATTTCTGGAACACAGCACTTGGAACACAGTTTTGTTTTTGAGAAAAAGCAAAGCGCCATGTGATTCGTGAAAAATGAGCGTGGCAAACTGATCTCCAGGAGCAGAGAGAGCCTGAAAGTTGTTATAGTTTAAACAATCCCTTTTTGTGACCTGTTTCTTTATTACTCTTTTGGCACCTGCGCTATTTTTCAGCGTTTTGGAAATGTAAACAAAGTTAAAATGCCTCCAGATGTAGCCAGCTGTGTGTACCACTGCTGCAAATCCCAGGCGAGGAGCTGGAGAGCAGAGCTGCGTGTGTGTATGTTAGTGTGTGTGTAAGCTCATGGAAGGGGAAGCAGGGGGATAGGGTTGGGTGGCGGGGGGAGTCAATTGTTGATGTGTC
Organism: Atractosteus spatula; assembly: GCF_055471065.1. Lineage (NCBI taxonomy): Eukaryota > Metazoa > Chordata > Actinopteri > Semionotiformes > Lepisosteidae > Atractosteus > Atractosteus spatula. The sequence continues at coordinate 41,767,900 of NC_142712.1, read as the reverse complement.
CCACCCGGCAGACAGTTCTTAAAACAGAGTACAGGTGTCATGTTCCTAATGTCGTCCTCTTTAAGGAACAGCTAATTGACATGCTGTTTCTTTTGCTCTCAGTCCATCGTTTTGCCTTCTGCCAAGCTTGTTGTCCTTCGGCTGCGGCCATTTTTGTCAAAACAGGTTGAAGAGTAAAAAAAACAAGGAATGAAAAACGCTGTCACTTTGAATGATCTCTTCTGGTGGATAAAGAGAAAGCTTACACACGAAGAGCAGCGAGTCGGTGTTAGAGATGGGATAACTGACATGTACAAGCCTGCTGGCTGCATTCTGGCAAAGCACTACACCTGAAAACTGGCAGGGTTCGGGGAAAAAGGTGCAGGTGTTTAGAAAGTGATCTGTTTTTTTTTAATCTTTGTTTAATTTTGTGAAATAGAATGTTGATCGCCTTCATCTGTGATGTGTCTTAAACGTTTTAGACAGATTGTCTACTGCTTGGATTTCCTTTCTGTTCAAGGCTTTGTTTCTGATGATTTTGAGTTACCGTGAGGTAACTGAATGAGTGTTTGTTGGTCTGACAGAAAGTGTTATCATCCCTTTTTTATCCCTCATTTTTTACTGTTTAGAGTTACTATTTACTGTGTAGAGCTGCGAACATTTAATACCTGAAGCTGACAGTTAAAGGGTGTAGTGTGATAAAACAGCGTGAGAAGATTTTTAAGGACATTTTAAGGGAGGAAAAATGGCTGAAGTTCAAGACATCTGATTCTGATTTATAAAAATTAATATTTATGAGAATATTAATACAGTTTTTATTTGTGAACTGGTTTCCAGCAAAAGAAAGGATGTAAGTGCATAGTTGATGTTTACCCTCTCTTTGTAGCATTTGTTTTTTTGATGGCAGGTTGTGGTGCCATGTAATACAATTATAGCCCTGTAACGCACTGTTCAGGGATGGCCTTAACCGTCTCATTAAACAAAAGGTGCACAGAGGGAAGTAGAACAGCGCTGTGGAAGAAGAGTTCCATAAAAACGGTTAACCCCTTGCAAACCCATTACCTCATAATGGAGGCCCCAGGCTTCAAAGAGTAGCTGATTTGCTGCAGAGTGATAATTGGTTGACACTGAAGAGTCTGCATTACTGTTAAATGCTGAATGATTTGATTAAATGGATTTGAACTCGAAAAGGCCCACCTCTCAGTGTGACACAGCTGGCCGGTCCTTCAGGTGAAGGAAAAAAATACAGGTTTTTTTATTAGTGCAATTAAAAGTGCCTTCTGGGGAGGTTTTATTACTGGTATGTGTAAAATTAAGTACCTTTTAATTTAAAGCCACTCGTGTTAATGTTTGTTTGTGAAATGCTTATTAAGAGATTTTTTTAAAACAAATATTCTGTGGCATCCCAGCTGACATGCTGGATGTGCCAGAAAATCGGAGACTTCACAGGACAAATCTCAAAGGACCATTTCTTAGCTTAATATGCAGTTAGCATTCGGGAAAAAAATGTCATTAAGGTGCGAGGTCTCATTTAAATGTCATGTTTGGTTTTAAATAGTGCTATTTTGTTGAATTTAAACAGAGATTCTGCAATAATAAGCTATTAAAATGAATGCCTATAAAGCATGGCATCATTATGAACCATCCGGAGCGAGTAATTAGAACAATGAAAGCTATTGAGAGTGATTGCTCGAAGTGGAGTCTCGTCTTATTTTCATTAGTTTTAATGGGTAGATATTGGAGAAACTCAGACATTGTTTTAAATTATTAGAATGAAATAAATCGCAACTTGCGGCTGGATGGTATGCTGCAATTTTTAAATCACTTTTTGTACAGCAAGAAACGGAGAGACATCTGTTTGCACTTGTGAATAATACTGGTATTTTCGCAGGGATTAAAATGATTCATTTTGCTGTTTGTTCCCAGAACTGCAGTTTCAAAATTCACTGCAGAATTGATTTTTCAACACCCGTAGTTTGTTTATGGAAGTTTTTTAGTGTTGGTTTTCTCTGTCTTATGGAAAAACTTGTCGGAGAGTCACTTCTATGCTTGGCTACAGGCTACCTGTTGGAGAAAGATGGAGAATTCTTATGTAGATATTTCCAGTTTTGTTTCAGAAATTGCTGTTATTAATGGACCCACTAAGTATGAATTGCTGTGAAAAGCAAAGAAAATAGAAATTAATTTAACTGAAGAAATGTTTTAGTGTCTTCTTACCATTTGTTGCTCGCTGGCTTTAGTGGTATTATTAGTTTTGTGATTTTTATTTAAAAGTCAGCAAGTTCAGTTTTCTTTAGGCTATGAGGCATACTCATATGATGATACCCTTTCATTCAACCTGTGATGCCTTAAATAAATACATCTATTTTTATTTTCCCTTTCCCACACTGAGAGACTTCAGGTGGGGGTGGAATTTCATTGGAAGCTTCTGAAACAGTAAATGACAGTCTGTATGGGCTGGAGCTCTACCCCTGAGTTCACAGTTGAGCCAGTGGCAAACACAAATGCATTCCCCTTTTAAAGAAAGAAACGTCATTTTAAAAAAGTGCATCCTTTTGTAAAGAACCAGCCCTGTGTGCATAAGTTGCCTCTTTCTGTAGTGGCACTAAAACCATCAGATTAGCCTCCTTTATCATTTCCAAATGGGGTATTCATGGATCAGTTCTTTATGTACAAGGAAAGGTGATAGGAGCTGGCTAAAGCTGCAGGATCAAGATTAATATACTATATTAAATTGAAAAACAAAACAAAAAGAATCATCTAAAGTATAGTTTTTAAGACATGCAACCAGTCTGGACCAGACATAGAAAAAGAGGGAATGAGCTGCCTTTACTTCTTTTCGGAGACCTCTGTGGCGCTCCGGTTTCTCTTTGTCCCACACTGAAAAACAAAATGCTGCTTCTTTAAAACAGGCAGCCATGAGCTCGCAAAAAAATGTTCCTTTTATCAGAAAAGAGAGAGAGAAACTGAGTAGGGGGACAAAAGCGGTATTGTATCATTTAAATTACTTTTGAGTTGAAAGCTTTAAAACTTCTCCAGAGAGCCAAGCCTATGAAGTCGGGAGACAGAGTTGGCAGCGCTGCCTCTGTCTCTTCCAGGAAGGGGAGATGTAAAAATCAATTTGCCGTGAAAAAGGTAAACAGTCGGAAATGACAAATATGCAGGTTTTTCCATTCCTTTTTTGAAGTTATTAGAGAAGGCAGATGAGGGTGAATGGAATGAGAAGTCACAGCCTGTGAGAGATACCAGAAGATTCAGAAAGAGCCCTGGTCTCAGGGCAGCGCGGAGATGGGCAATATTTAGCATTTTTTAGGCTGCGTGAGTTTTTATTAATTTGCGAAAGTTATGCAGTCTGTCGTCAGTAAAAGACGAGGCAGCCCTTAAAGCGAGGGCTCAAAGATAGAAGTGTGTCTGGCTCCAGCCGGCCAACAAGTTGTTTTTTTAATTTAAATATCAGCAAACAAGGAACTTGGAATTGTGTCCAAATATTTCAAGCAGTGGAAGACATTTGTAGAAAAAATACCTTGGCAGATAGTAAGAGCCCAATTCTCAATAGATTTTTCATTTTTTTATGAAGGGAAGAGATGACTGCATATTATCGCCATTACGTGCGCAAAGAAATAGTCACTTTTGGTACCCATCCATGTGTTTTCTTGAACCAGAAACTTATATAAAAATCAGGGGACTCTGGTTTAGAAAAAAGCATTGCACTTGTGCTCTCCACCTCAGTATTTCTCACTTGAAAGTTACTTTAGTTTAAAGCAGGTTTCCAGTCCTGATCCTGAAATACTCCTGTGCCTTTTGGTTTTTGTTCCAGACAAGCTTTTAATTAGTTAAATTATTAAACCTTTAATTTAATGAGGTGCTTGGTTTTAACTGTGCTCTCAAGTGTTAGTTTATAGATCTGTTTTGATTTTAAATTGTTGCTCTCATATTGTTAACAATTGTCAGTTCCAGTTAACAGCTCATAACGTTTTATTAATCAATAATGTACAGAACCAGAATGACACTCCCATAATAATCATTCTTTGTGCTGTAGTGAATTTAAACAATCCTAAATAGGAGGAGCCCTGAAATTGAGCATCTGGTACAGGATTTTTGCTAAGTTTCGCCTATACTTTAAATGCTATAATTGTAAAAAGCTCAAATATGTAAAAATGTAAAAAACAGCTCAAATGAAAGTCTCGGTTAAATAACATTAATAACATTAAATAAGAAAGAACTCAGCTGGAATGGAAACTAGGAGTCACTAGCATTGGGGAAACTCAAAAGCTTAATATTAGTTTGTAGCAGAGAAGTGCCTGGGCTGATAACAAGGTGTGGTTGTCATGGGTCATACCTGCACTCAGCATTGTGGTCAGCATAAGTGAAGAAGAATTTCTAAAATTTAGTTTAAGGTTCAATTCTGAGCCAAAAATTGAATTTGTATGGAATTTTAAATTCCAGGGACTGTGGCTTGAACATAAAGGTTGCAAGTGCGTCCGTCTGGCCCATCTAGATAATTTTGTTTTTAGTAGCCAAGTGATCCAGTTGTTACTTGAAAACCATGGTGATGTATGGGCTTCACCTACTGTACATGATGGGTAGACTCCCACATTCCTTTGTGTAAAGACATGCATTGTGATCTCATTTGTAAATGTAGTTTCCACTAGTTAAAGTTCTTCCTTAAAACACGGTGGTCAATGTCCCTGGTTAAAAACCCTATGCAATTTTTGTGTGAAATACAAACTATAAAGCCCTAATACTAACCTATAAAATCAGTAATTTTGCTTAAAAGATTTGGGTCTTCTTAGGACGTTCAGTACTTGTCCGGACCAAGAACTCAGGAATATCTGATGATGATCAAAGTTTCTTTGTCTCACTTGACACATGTAATATGGGGGCTCCCCTCCACCCAAATAAAGCCTTTCTGGAAGCCCACATGTACATCCAGCATAACAGGTCATGACTAACTTTTCTTTGGAATTCCTGCCTTTGTTTCTGTGCATTCCTCCTAATTCTAGCATTTTGTTTTTGAAAAGTAAGAAATACACAAGCAGGGTGTGTTGAATGTTTAAAGTTTATAATCTCATTACTTATTTTTGGCTCCAGTTATATTAATAATTTTAACTTTTAATGTCCGCTTTACCAGAATAGATTTCTTGCTGCAAGGTTTTATTTGTTCCCCTTGAGGTAATTCTACTGCTTCAGCCTCTCAAAGATTTTACCACAAAATAAACTCTTCAACAATCTCAATAGACAGGGCTTTAACCTGATTTGTGAAACATGCATGGAAGTTTTCTTTGTTTTATTTCACTGGAAAAGCTCATTGTTTATGAGGAGAGGACTTTGTTAACAAATGTTACCAATGCAATTACATTCAGAACGTTTTTGTTTTTTTAAAGATCTGCACAGTAAGTGGTTTAAACTTGAAAGAAAGAGTCATCTGTTGCACATTGACAATGAGGTCAGGTTTTACTGAGATCTTATTTAAATTTTGTTCTGGTCTCCAAGGTTGTCTCCCAGTTTGTCCGGTTCAAGAAGTGGTCAGTGTCTACATGTTTTAGTTCTCAGCATGCCAGCATTCTTCCCTTTACCTTGAATCCCCTGTTTACTTTGTGTGCAGCTTTCCGCTGACAGGACCTCACTGCTGTCGGAAAACCTTAGCTGCCTGACTGCTTTCAGCTGTGTCAATCTTGTCAAGTTTGGCAAACAATCTTCCAATTAAAAATAAAAAACCGACAAATTTTCCACATCGTGTTCCTGTTCTAAAACTATAGCTTGCACTTTTTAGTGTTTTTTGTTGTAAAGTTGGCAAAGGAGTGTGTTTGAAATATGATATATAGTGTTTTAAAGTAAATTTGATGGTTTATTTGATGCAGTTTAATTTAAACTGTTGTAATTTTGATTTATTTAGGATTATATTTAAGTACACAGTAGTGAAATTACATTTCTGCAGTTTCTTTAAAGGTTTACTAAAGACACTAAATAAGTAAATATATTTTATGATAAATGATAGTCTGGTTTCTAATGTATATTGAAAGAAATGAGTGAAACTGTCCTTATAGGAATATAAACTTATGAATGTTTTATTTGTAAAATATTCAATTGACATTTTAGTTTGCAGTATAATACATTTTTGGGCATAGTGTAATTTAAAGATCAAAACAGGATCTTGTAACTTACAGGTGAAGCAGCCTGAAGTGACGCTTGTTAGACTGAATATTCAGTACATACTGTGCGAATATCTTGGACACAATCAAGAGGTCCATATAGCTTTCTGAAGGTCTCCACTAGCTTTTTCTACTGTTGTAACAACTGTGAATAATACATTGGTATGTGTGTATAAATTAGTTTTGGTGAGAAGATACCAAGCTTTTCATTTAGCATCTTTAATTCACATTGATCAGGATCTTCAAAAACTTGATCACAGCTCCTCAGTGTAAATTATACAATAGCAGCTGACATGAAGTATAAATCCATCGTGTTTGCCAATTACATCTAGTTGTCTCACAGTCAGGTGTTCCTTGTCATTAACATCATCTGCTCCTCTGCACATCCATGAAGCTACAGGGCTATATTTTGTACATCAAAATAGAGATCAGAATTAAGCATAAGCTTTAAATGAATGCAGAACTTTTATTAGAATATGTAATTGTGTTTCTGTACAAAGAAGGGGCAACACTGCGAAAAGAGGAGAACCGTATGAACTGTGTTTATAAAAGTCTTGTATGTCCTCGTTTTTAAAACTGAGACCCCCCCCCCACATTAATGCTTCTGCCTAATGTTTAGTCTGAAATATGATTAGTACCCCCCTCCCACAAGAAGGAAGCAGTTCCTTATTCTCTTTCGGTTTAGGGGTTTCTATTGTGTGCTCCGTTTCCCTCGATTGATCGCTTGTGACTGACGCACGGGTCGCCTTCAGCTGAAGTGGAAAGGAGGTTTTTTCTCCCGAAAGCGGGCGGAATGATGTTCTACAGGTTAGTCACAAAGGCGTCGCCGCCGTTTTATCTCCGTCTTTCTAGTCTTCTCAAAAATAAAGTTTTTTTTTTTCCTTTCTAGGGCTCTTGTAAACAGACACGCGGGGGTGGGGGGAGTAGAGAAATAAAAAAAAAACAGCAAATACGTTTCCCAGGCCCTAATTAACCCACTTTTGCTGCCCTTAGATACATTTCCCTTTTTTAAGAAAGTGCTTCTGAAGTCTTTAAACAGCCAGCTCTTCATAATTGAGCCTGCTTAGTACATGATGCACAAAAGAAGGAAGCAAAGAGCTCTGTGACTGGAGTGCTGGAAAAATCCAATATTCTTCCTTCTGAATTTGTTAGCACAATATCTCCAGCCTGTCACCACTTTCAGGCACAGGGTTGTCACAAGAGGAGAAACCAGGGGTGCCGCCTGGTCATCAAGGGTTTTATATTGCTCGTGTCAGTCAAGTCTTTTTATTTTGGAAGTATTAAGTACGTTGTGTATATATAAATTAGTTCTGTATTGCGGGTTGTATTCTCTGATACTTGTTGATACCTTGAACCTTTGTGTGTGTGTGTGTGCATATACAGTATTTGTTTTTATACGTGTTGAGAAATATTAGTTTTTGAAGTAGAAAGTATTTTCTGTGCTTGGTGATATCAGTGTTTATGAAGCATGCTGGTAAATGTGAAGCAGGAAGTTGTTTTTTTTATTGAAACAGATTTTTGCAAAATATATCAAAACAAAGGGAGACCATTTTTAGTTTGTAGTTTTTTGCAAAATGTCCTGCTGACGATTCTGAAAGATCTAGAAGCTGTTATGTGGACTTGAGAACAAATGCCTTAATAAAACAAATATTTCCTCTTGCATTCCTTCCAAAATCTGTTTTCTCCTTGGTTGACAGACATGGTTAAGTTCCCCAACCTGGGCCATGAAGTGTTGCTGAGATTGAAAGGAGATGAGACGTAAGATACCTGGTTAAAAAAAAAAGTGTTACAGTGACCCTGCTCACATTCCCAAAATGTCCCAATTATTTCCCACCTGGAATAACAGGGCACTTCCAGTGGGGTGAATTTTGAAAGCAAATTGACTGCCCGCTTACAACAGGACCAAGTCATCGTGGCAGCTTGCACTGTATCAGCGTGCAAGATCTCTCCTGCTGTTCCCATGGAATTGTGGAAGGCTTAGATGGCTGAATGCTGGGCAGCTGGAGGGGCTTGTTTAAGGATGTCCATTGAGTTCTTTCAAGATGAAATGCTGAGCATTATGCAATTTTACTCTTTGCTGTGGTGGTCCAAAAGTTAACGTGTGACACTGTGAAATTTGACTCGTCTTTAAATCCTTTGGCTATACTGCTTAATGTGATGTATTTTACATAACACTGGTGGTGACTGAAATAAACATTTGCTGTTCACTGTTCTCTTGTCATATCGGGCCTTTCACAAAATCATGCAGGCAGAATCCAAATTAGTAGAGAAATTTGATCTTCCTCTTTTTGACTCTCCCAAGCAGTGTGTGAGGTTTGGGTTGGACTTTCATTACACTCTGCTTTTCTGAGGTTTCAGGTGAGTGTTTTAAGAAGGATTTGTTCAGGTGAAAACCTGCTTTTGCTAAACTCCAGTTTGTTTTACGGTCTCCTGTCTCTAAACAGAGACTAATGAAACTTTTAACCAGGGTAGAAGCAACTTTAAACAATCCTACAGAACTTTAAAAAAACACATTCACATACTTTAACCTTGAAATCTCCCCTCGCAAATGCGGCAGAACGTTTTTCTTTTTTTTTCCTTCTTTTAAATGTTTGAGTGTTTGATAGTTTGAGGTCTATAGCAAAAACCGCTCGGGAATTAATGTCATTCATATGCCCTGCGGAAATTACTTTTGAAATGCATATAATCTAAAACATGCAAATGAGCCTGACTTTATGCACCCTGTTTAATATGAATTATCATTTTCTGAATACCTATTATTACTGCGTACATTTCTCCAATTATATTGTTCTTTTTTGTCACTCTCTCATACACATGTGCGTGCACAGACACACACACAAAACTTGGCTAGTGTATATATTTTTTCCTTCAAATTTACAGATGGTATTTTAATCGTGCGAATAAGAATGATAATTATAATGATATGAAGAACATCTTCCTGTTGTGAACAATTCAGAGATGTAATAGAGAAATAAGCAATCTGCTTTTTGATTTATACCTGAGCTCATGTTTTAATAGTAAATTAGATTTAGGACAAAAATGTGAATTTCTTACAGAGGGAATGAACTTTTTACTGACCAATGGTGCTACATTAATAGAATTAAGTTAAGAATTTCTCTCTCGGTAGGTTATAGATAGATTTATTTGGTAAAATAATTTTTCAGTTGGCACTTATTGTACCCTTTCTGACACTTAAATATTTTAATTTGATCATATCTAAGGAATACAACACTTTTTATTGTTTCAGACACCCTTCTTACTGGTCAGAAACTATGCCTATTACATAATTAATTTATGTACATTTTACTATAAATCAATTAATATTAGCATTTCTAAATTAGCAGTGATTCCTTCTGTGCGCACCCTGTGGACAGAAATTAGCACCTGCATCAGTTTTATGAAGATTTCTTTTTACGTAATAAAACAGGCATTTTTAAATGCATTTTTATAAGGTTTGGGTAATACTATAGAGAGTATTAATACTTAAAAAGACCTAAATGGAAATTTGCAGGACAGAAAAACTGAGTAACCAATGACCAAAATTCCAATAGCGTTTGTAACTGTCGAACAAATAAAGCCATTTTTTAATTCCTTCTTTCTTTTGAAGGTGCGGGGGGTGGGCTAAGGGAGCTGTGTAGGGCTGCGTTTTTCGAATAGTGCAAAAGCAATTACTCCAAGGAAGCGTTGGGCGAAGTTCAAAAGTACTAAAATTCAATTAATTTGAAAAGTGGACATGCTATCATTTTCTTCCGTGTCTCCTTTTCAAGTCGGCTTTGTTTTTTATTATAGAGTTATTAAATTTTATTTGATTAAAACCCGCTCTGATCCAATCAATTAATTAACTTGGAAAATGCAAAGTGTGCCAGACTTTGAAAGCAGATGTGGTATAAAACTATATCATGTCCACTTTGATTTTTTTTAAGTGCTTCAGCATTTTACTGAGTGTCGGATAACGACGTCCATTACATCACTTTTTTTTTTTTAAAGAAATCCATTTCTTTAACAAAAGGACAGCAGGCAGGCATTTCACAGAAGCCCTGTTGTGCAGAAAGGCAGGGTAGGGTACAGCTGCTGAAGTCTGTGTGTCCGTGCTGTAATACTGAACCTGCAAGCTGTGCAACTCTTGCCCACTACCCACTTCCCCCTGAACATGTCATATCCTTGCTACTTTTTCCTGTTTTCTTGACATTCCATAATAAGAGGCGTTAGATTTAACCACATTAATTTACTCTGTAGTGTAAGGTGCCCCACCTCCAGTTCCACAAGTCCTTTTTTCCTGTCAGCATTCTGATCTGTCGTAGCTGCTAGTGAGCAATGTGGACCAGGAAAGGAAATTTAGTATGGTTTAGGGGAACTGTGCATTTCACCAGAACTTTGTTCATTGACAAAATACAGGATTTTGAGATTTGAAAGAGAATCTACCTGGGTGTGGGAGTGGGGTTTTCCATCGAAGAAATAAACTTTTAGCTAAAGAGATCAAGTTTTGGTTTTTCCTCCTGAGTTTCAGGAAAACTTTTGTTGCAGTTTCCACAGGGTGTGCTTTTTTTGTTTCCCCAAAAAGCTAAGGAGCTTTATAAAAACAATTTTTAAAGACACAGAGCAGCGCTTAGTACTGAAATGTCGGAACGATTCTTCTTTTGCTGTTATACTCTCAGCTAGAATGTTTAGCGTTGAGAAGAAAGTACTGTTAGTATAGCACTCAGGTGCTGTTCCCTAGCTGCCTCCCCTCAAATGATAGCAGGCGAAATGTGGGTGTTCTGTGAAACATGTCTGTGTAAGGAAGGCTTCTGCTTTGTGTCAGGCGGTTTCTGACAGACATCGCTCGAACAGTGCGATGAGTCAGCAACAGTAATTCTGTACTGTTGGAATGGCCCCACCCAAGCCCTGCACTTGGCTTTGAAAGAGTTCACCTTCGTGGTGCTCTGTAAAGCACTGTACTGAAAAGGTCCTTTCTAAACTGTTCGTGCTGCCCTGCACAAGCCATAGTGTACCTTTGCATCTTAGCCTGGTGCGCATTCTAGGGTGCCTTTCTTTCTGTAGGGGGGCCATACGGCATTGCCCTTTTGAATCATGACAGGAACGTGTTCTCTCTCTTCTGTGGTCATGTAGTCTTTCTCCAGATCGTTGGACTGCGCCTCACCAACCCCTTACAGACCAAACCTGCACAGGCCTCTTGGCTGGGATTGACTTTTTACACCCCTGCCACTTTCTCACTGTCCTGGTTTCCAGGGCAGGGCTCTGGGTTTATTCTTTCATGTAATCCCAGCCTCTCATCGGTCAAAGTTTTATCTTGGCAAACGGGTGGTTTTGAAGGTCGTGTTCATAAAACCTGGTGCCAGAGCTGATCACTAATTGCCCCTCGCCATGATTGTTGGCTCTTGGAAGCGATAAAGCTCCACCTCTGTTCCGCGATGTTAAATACAATTTAGGTATTAGCTCTTTAGCTAGTCATAAGGGTGCCCTTGCCCTGTCATTACCCTCTTAAACCGTTTCAGGATATGAGGAATGGGATTATTCCTCTCAATGATCACGGGATAATATCCAGTGGTCGTTAACATGAGATCCATGTTATCTCCATCATATGAAACCTACTTGCAAGACAAAGGAAGTTTTTTTATGATGTGTGTCAGAAAATTAATATAGTCATATTTAAGTATACCCTTGTGCTGTTTAATTTTTTGTGCATGTACAGTACTCCACACTGTACAGTGCAGGTATAAGTCTTCTTGCTTTAGACCCCTATGACAGTGAAATTCAGTGAAGGAACACTAGAAACAGAGAACCTTGCTGTCTATAAGTAGAGTCTGCTCCTCTTTATTTTATCGGTCAATGAAAGAGACCCTTTTTAGAATGTTACAAACAAGTTTGTTATTAAAGAAAATATTAGGACAGTATTAAGCAGACAAATTAAAACATTTAGTCATTTCTAAATGAGGTTAATGCAGAGCTTGCGTGGTTTCTGAATTGTTTGTGGGGACTGCTGCCTGTTTGATCGCTGCACGCCTCATGTGCAGGAATCTCCAGTGACTTAAATCATACCAGCTTTTAGAAGGTAGCTGGAAAATCACTTAAAGAAAAAAAACATCAAGGGTGAACTTACGCCCTCAAGCACATTGCTGTCCAGGAGAGATTTTGGTGCTTGGAAAAACCTGTTTACCTGAAAGAAATGTCTTTATGGACGGAGTAAACAGGACTTTGACTTCTATAGCATGAAAACAGACTGACATGAAGTAGAGCTGGGCTGCTCGGTGCATGTGGGAAGAAGAGTTTTTCATTTTATTTTGATTTATAAGCCCCTTAATTGTTTAATTTTATCTTTATTTACCTTCATAAAATTAAATGGAAATTTGGTTGCAATAATAAAGTGCTTTAGCTGGAATACTTGAGTGGGCATGTTAGAAAATGTATTTCAGAGGAAGAGGGATGTGTAATATTTTCTTCCGATTTGTGAAAATGAAACTAAGGCCATTCTTCAGTCCAGAACCCCTTGTGTACAGCATTGCTTGTGAGTGCAGAGAGAGGGGACGCGTGGTTTGACTTTTGGATGCGATTTCCGATGTGTCAGAGGTGCTGTTAAATGTGTATACTAATGGGACTGCAGTGCTGTGCCCTCTGGTGTAAGGCGATGAAGGCAGAGGAGTCAGTCCCTTAGGGTGCTAGTTGGGGTGAGCGTTCAGCTTTGCTCAGAGGGTGTAGAAGTTGGTGGCCATGAGTGGGGAGTGCATGCCTCTAATTCTTAAGGACCACAGGGTCCTCAGGTCTTCATTCCTTTCACCCTTCTGCTTCCCAAACTGAATTAGTAATTGGTTTAATTGGACAACGGTCAACCCTTTCAAAGGTCTTCAGCTGCTGGAGATTTAAAAAAAAACCCTATAAACCTATTGCATTGTGCCCTTGAGGGACTGCAGTGGTATAACTCTGCTATAAGTGAATCTCAGACTTGGAATCAAAGGCCAGCACAGTTTAGCCTCGGCTGAGCACAGTTTGGCAGGACTTGCCTGATAGGCAAGGGCACAGAACTGGAACTCGGAAGGCCGGTTAACTCAGAGTGGTTACGCGTCATGACATCTGTTTGCCTAGTATTGTCTTAACGTTGTCTCTAATATCTTGAAAATATCCGCTGTATCCTAGAATCTCAGGCTACCAAAGGGTGATTATGAATGAAATATTCCTGAGCGTTTGCTTTGTGTGAAGCAGTTCTGAAATCCCTTGTTATACAAGATACTTTTTTTCACATGGGTTTGTAAATTGAATGGGAGCCAACAATGCAAGTAACCAGACTCTTGATAATACGCTTTGAACTGAAGAAGTGATTAGAAGTTATTGCTTAAGCTACCTAACCAATAATAAATCTCAGCTGCATCTGCTGGAAGGGGTCCAGGAAATCATGCAAGAAGTTAGCATGAACTGGTTCCGAAGCCTTCGGCTGAGTTTGAGGAAACTGGTGGCTGTAGAAAAGAGTTTCCGCAGTGTACAGTATATGTACACTATAATGGGGCCCGTCATTTTTCCATGTGCGTCATACTCAACGTAGGGATGCTCACATGGGAAAAAGGTAAATCCCTTTATTAGCAATTGGAAAGAAGTCTCTCATCATGTACTTTAAACCTTTAACCTGCTGAAAAGAACACACGTGAGGCTGGGGTGCAGAGTCCTGAGTGCACAGTGAATACTGAAAGGGAGGCATTATAGCTGAGATCAGTGCCCATAAACATGGGACACCTGGATGCCTTGCACAGTCCTCCAACAGGGGGACATTCCTGTGAGCACATGGCCCCAGTGGGGGGGAGGCTGGGCTTGGAACTGGTGGGTGTACGTTATTGTGGGGCAAAAAAGGCTATGTTAAAAATGGAGGTAGACTCCCAGGAGTGGAGAGATTCTCTGACCTTTCTTCCTGTTTTGTTTTTCATGGCTGATTTCCTCCCAGATTCTGTCGTGTAGCAGAAAAACCCACCCCTACCAACAGAAAAAATTGGAAAAGGTGCTTTTGAAATGCTTTAAAACCATGAATTGTGCTCACTGATGCTGACACAGTCATGGAGAGGTGCCCCTTTTCTCCACCCACACCAGTACTGTTCCTAACCTTCCAACCCCCCCCCGTCTGTACCTGTCCCCCTGCCTTCACCCTCTTTCCACACATCCTTGAAACAATACGCCGCATCCTTCCAGAGAGCACATGGGCAGCACTGGTGATTGACACAGAACTTTTTAGTTCTTCTTTTTCTGATTAGTTTCAATGGTTGACTTTTTAAAAAGAGCCGTTCCCTTTTCTGTTTGTGTTGATCATCCAAGGCTTTAGGAATGGCTTTTTTACTGTCCACACACTGGACATTACAGATCATTAGTAATCAAATAAATTTAAAAATTTGAAATTAAAAAAAAAAGACTGGCTTTTTTCAGAATACTTGTATTTAAATGTCTTTCTCCGATAGCTTTCACGCAGTACAGACAAAAAAGATTTAATTGTATTACAGTTGCTACCAGTGGAGATCACGCAAGATTTTTCAAAATGGTGCACAATTAGAATGATTGTGGTATCATCACTGAAGCATCTTGCCACCAGACATTATGTAACGCAGTTACATAACTAATGTCTTCATGGATAGTTTTTTAGTATTGTATTATTTCACAATTGCATACCAACAGGATGTAAAGGAAAATGATAAAGCACCAGCTAAGAAAGCTTTTCACTGGTAGGGTACAGAAGGCCAGTGGAGTGTATTGGGCATTGTTGTATCATTCGAGCTTCAAATTTACAGCCGTTTTACTTGTCTCTTGGTGTTTTTACTATTTGCCCAGTGTCCTCTTTGACTAAATAAAGGCTTCTGTAACATGTATGCAAATCTTGCCACTGATAAACTGGTTCGCACGACAAGGAGCTGATACTGTTTTAATAGCCTGGGGCTAGCACTGATATGCATTGGCACCATCTCAGCTGTCTCTTCCAATCACGTTATTTCGTTTTCTGGGCTTCTATTATTAATAAGAACGTGCTTTTGAGCTGACGCAAGGCTGAAACTGGCTCTGGGAGTTGTTTCAATATTCCCCCAGAAAGCTTAACATGATAAAGGGCTATTAACATGGTGAATTGCTTTTTACATTTGAACAAAACAGGAGAAATGGAGGCTGCAGTTTCTTGACTGTGATGATTTTCTGTTTGTACTGGAAAAGACTAAAACAATAACATGAAATAAATGTGGAAAATTCCTTTAAATTTTAGTAAATGTCAGAATTTCTTTTGGTTGTAAAACAAAGGCAGAGAGACTAAGAAGTAGGGTGTGATTTTCATAAACATGCTGGGAAGCTGTTGCAATTTTGTATTTTTGAAGTGTTTTCAGAAACAGTTGGTAACTTTGCAGCCCCATGGCTTAAAGTCCATATTTTCATTTCTTAAACACCACAATGTGAACTGCTGGAAATATTGAACTGCTAAACTGAGTTCTAGGTGTAGACTATGGTGTTCTGGAAAACCCTCTTTCCACAGCAAAAGTCCAAAACAATCCATGTGCAGTCTATGCTACTGCAAGGGATTTCTCTTTACATCAACATGTGCAATGAGAAAAGCGTTTTTAAGGGAGGATGCAGAATTTGCCAAAATTGTCAGTTTACTTTTGTAAGGGAGTTGGGTGGAAGTGAGGTTTAGGTTTAGATCAGTCTTGAATACTTCTTCTTTATTCCTCCACATTGGACGGATGGTTCAGGCAGTGAGGGCTCAGAGCAGAAGCCCAGCTCAGGGCTTGTTGTTGGGACTGGAGATAGTGGACTAAATAGACAGGCAAACCAAGAAGTTGTTGACAGACTGACTGCATATGGACCCTGACAGACAAGGATTCCGTCTGGAGTCTGTGACCCCACATATCATGTCTGTCTTTAGTCATGTCTGTTGACTAAAACATTAAGCAGTTAAGTGGTTACTTTACTTTGTGCTGATTCTTCACCCCTAACCTTACTTATGTTCTTTGTGATTGTGCTGTTTTCCCTTTGCTTCAGCACAGCCTTTCCAGGTGCAGAGCTAGGGGTTAATGGGTGTGTTGTTCTATATGGAAAATATGTAAAAGGTATTTATGGATAGGCTTGTTTTCATTGTAAAGAAACAAGTAATAGGTTTATTCCATGCTGAAAAAAAGAAGAAAGAGAACACAACGTTTCGGCCATGGAGCCTTCTTCAGGTGTCAATAATACACCTGAAGAAGGCTCCACGGCCGAAACATTGTGTTCTCTTTCTTCTTTTTTTCAGCATGGAATAAACCTATTACTTGTTCCTTTGCAGCCTACGCATGCTGACGCAGCTACCCTCCTTGTTTTTATTGTAGCCTTTTTATTGTACTGAAGAATGGAAGTCAACAGGTAGTTAAATAGGTTAGTCAGTCTGGTACTGGAAACTTGCCTGGAAATGTGTGGTTCTTGATAAGCATGATATTATGAAAGAGAAATGCAGATGCACATATTACTTTATTTTCTTATTAATTATTGTATTATTGTCTTTATGCTTGTTCTTTTCAACTTCTTTCATGTATAGGTCTCTTAAAGCAGAAACAACAATGAAAAGACAACTTCTTGAAATTATTTATTACACAAGCCTCCCTCCAGGCATGCTAAGCTGAACTTGATCTCTGTATGAATATTCCCCACAACCCTTGGAGCAAAACATCTGCCCCACCTGTTGCAGAGAAAGCAGTAATTTACATAACACCATGCCACACCCTCTCAGGCCACAGTCAGAGGTCTACCTGGCACAGCAAAACCACTTCCACCATGCTCCTTCTAAGGCCACACTCATCCTCACTTTGAATACTGCATTCATGGCAATATTAGGCTCTGAATTATCTGCAAAAAAATGAAAAGCTCTCATTTTTTGTCATGCTGGTGCAAAGGAAAACAGACATTCAACAATTTCTCTTCTCTGGGAAATGGTTTTTTTGTTTTTATTTTATGTTTAACCTAACATCTCTCCTCAACTAAAACAATGTTAAATTTGTCTATTAAAATACAGTTGGGACCAAATTAAGTAAACCAGTTTAACCCTCCTTGGCCAGTTTTAGACATCAGTTCTGCTTGATGGTGCCTTTGTTTGACATAGGCTTCTTTGTTTTCTCCAAACCTGGGGTCAGTGCCTGGGTTTGTCTCTTACGAAGGCTACAATATTGGGAATTCTCTATCAAATGATTTGCTGGAACTCTGGAAGAAACAAGAACTGCTTGTCTAGGATAAGGCATGTGTGCCACTAGTTTCTGAAATGTTTACAGCCCAGTCTATTGACATTGTTCTTGCAACATGGCCTTCAGTCAAGTTTGAGCCTAGGGTAATGCAGTGTGATTGATTGATTTGATGAATAAGAATGAGATCTGGGGATTTTCTTGGCCAGAAAGATGTTGTCTGTCTAGTGCTCTTCAAGTAAACTTCATTGTCCTGCCGGTGAGAGAGCCCATTTGTGTGATGTGGAGTCTTTTGACATTTTGGCAAGTTAGTGTGCAAGACGTGCACATTACCAAGACTTGGCCTAGGCCTTTGTCTTTAAACACAGAAAAATAGGCTGACTTGATAACTGTAGTTGAATTCAACAAAGTGATTTAGAGAGATTGAAAAAACAGTATATCAACATACTTAACAAAAACCTGATGATGTAACAGTAGAAGAGTCCTGCATACGGTCAACATCTTTGTCTAAATCAGAGCCTTTCACCTGCTCTTCCAAACCTGGTGCTCTATTTGGCATGCTAAACTGGCACAAGTGAACAAAGACTCTTTCAGGGCAGTCAGATTATGTAGTAGCAGTGTGCTGTTCTGGTCTTATCGAATTTCAGCAATGACAACCACAGCTCAAGTGTAGAAAATAGATTGAGGCTACTTGTGTTGCAAAAAATTTCTTCTTGGGCAATTCCACTAACCTTGTCTTTCACTGCATGTGTAAAAATGACAGTGCCGATCAAATTCTTATACCATAGGCGTTAAATTAGTTCTCGAAGTCAAGACATGTTCAGCCCTATGCATCTTTCTTACCAATTAAAATAGCAAAACATTCTTTGATTTCCCGTGCTGCTTAAATATGTGTGATTTTGTTCAAAGGTGAAGAATCCCCTAGAGAGTGAAAAACACTCTTGTGTGTATTGTTTGAGGTCGGAGTTCAACTAGAAGGTGTTTTAGAGCATGGCAAGATGGGACAAGTCTTGAACGGGTAATGTCACAACCTGCCAGGAGGAGCTCTGTGTTTCTGCTCTTCTTGCTACTTTTTCTTACAGGTAAAGATTATTAAGAGGAATTGCCAGTCAGACGAGAGAGGTGCAGAGTAGCGAAAGAAAACTTGCAACTGGGAGTTTTGAGTAAACAATCAGAAGATTGAAGAGAAGGCAATAAAAAAGTGGCAGGACATAAATGCTGATGCCGGAAGATGAAACTGAAAGAAAAGAAAGGATAGTAGTGTGAGGAGAGGTGGAAGGAAACATATTTCACAGGTGGTTCAGTTTAGTGCATTACCGTAATTTTCAGGCTTCTCCTTTTATTTAGTTGTGATTGTTTCCTGTCATTCCTGCTATTTGCCCCTAAAACAATCCCCATCCTGTCTGTTCGCAAGCAGTGGTCTTCTCCGATGGGCAAAAAAACATGAAATCTGTGTGTATGGTTCAATCTAATTGAAACCAGTGATTATTCATTATTCTCAAGGTTTAGATATGCTGCTGAATTCTGAAGTCAAAGGGATTTTAAAACTCTGTGAATCATCATGAACCATCTTGTGCTGTAAGTGTTTAAATGTTGAAACGGTTGGGGGTAAAATAACAAGGTACAAGTACTTGCAGCCTCAGCCCCTTTTCAAACACTTAGGACACACTGTACAAATGCATTTTTGTTGTGGAAGAACCTTATTTCATATTCCTTCGGCACCTCATGTGTCAGTCCTGTGTTGTAATTGAAGTGCTTTTATACTTCAACCCAGGCAAGATATCCATCTGAGTAAGGGTCAGGTTGAAAGTTGAAAGGGCAATAGGGCAGTCTTGAAAAGTTCATATGTAGAAAAAACACAAAGTGATACTTTTCCTCTGCGAACAAAGAAGCTGAGCTGTGTGTTTTTACTGAAGACAAATCACACTGCCCCTGTATGGTCATACGTTGTGTGTACTGTAGCATTCTTTGTCAGTGATAGCTTTGTTTTTCCAATGCTTAAAACTGCAGCAAATTATTTTGAGCTTAATTGTAGCAAGTGCCATATTTTGTAAAGCCTGCATGACTGATTAGATCAAAGAAATTATGGCCAGCCAACAAAACTACCTCAAAAAATATTTTCTTTGTCCAGTTAGTGCTCTTAAGGGCGGTATTCCTCCACTGTAGAATGCCTGACCTTTAAAGCCAGCATGCATTGTAGCGCATCCCCAGTTTCCTGTCTCAAAATGAAGAAACCGACGATCTTTTGAAGCGAGAGGTGTTTGTTTAGCCGTGCTCTGAGGGGCTAAGCTACTGCTGCTTTGTTTTTCTTATTTCCCAGAAGGCAGTTGGTGATGGGTTTTTTACATTCCGTTTGCCTGTGCCGCGGTGATGGTAGTGAGATGCAAACTTTCTTTTAAACTGGAAAAGGAAAAAATGCAAAAAAACCAGTAGTCATTATTTGGAATTTGCAATTTGCTTACTGAAGATTCTAGCTTTTCATATTTAGCTGTTCATTCTCCCACGCTGCCAGTCTGTTCTTGGCGCCCGTCAGTACATCTTCGTGTAATTGAATGGCATTTTCAAAACAAGAGCGAGGAAAACTTCTGTTTTGGTTGCAGTTGCCTTTTCTAATTAGTTTCCCTATACTTACTGCAATACACCAACCTCACTTACAAAGTGAACTGCGTACAGCAAAAGAAAGAAGATCAAAACTCAAAAGAATTACCTTGGAAAAAAAATCTTTCCTTTTTTCCCATCATACAATACTCTTTGAGCTCTGCATCATGCCCCCTGCATTTCCAGATTCCATACAGTGTGCCTCTGTGCGCTCCTAGCTTAACTAGTGCTTGCCTTTTGCTGCTGTTCTGCTATTTAGAGGTAGGGCTTGTTTCGATGCCTGATTGCTATTTTTAGTGTCTCTTTTAAAGGGCTCAAATGTTAATGAGGATTTATTTGAGTTGGGACATTTGTAAGTTTTCTTTGTTGAGTTTTTCAAAAAAAGCTGAACGCAACTGTCCTTGATTTTGAAGCCTGATGCTGTGAGGAGTTGGGTGTGGGTCCTGGGTCTGAGGTGTGTGAGTGTGAAGAGAATTTCTGTTCTAAATTATCCTGAGGGAAGCTTATGTAGGAGACATTTCAATGATAAGAGCTGTTTTTTCAAAGATTTGCATGTGCCTGTAAGAACCTCTGAACAGCTTTTGAAGCAGGACTATGTTTATTACTGGTCATTACTAACCTTTTTTTTCCTTCTTTGTGCGTCTCTCACTAGGTGACACGTGATGATGGTAGAATCAGCAACTGAGACCATTCGAACAACCCCCTCCAATCAAAATGGAGTCAGCAGCCTGAACAGCCAATCGGACAGTGGAGGGAGAGAGGGCGGTTCCAACGGTGACACCAATGGCGAAGTGAGCCCTGTGGATTTACTGCACCTCCAGCAGCAACAGGTAAGAATGTACCCATTGACCCCCTACATGGGGGTGTGTGTGTGTGTCTGGTTTGTCCCAGCTGCATTGTAAAGTCACTAAAGAACCCAAGTTGTGCAAAGGGTGGTTGGCCATGTCAGACATAAGTGTTGTGAAAAAAGATATAGCAGTGAAATGTTGTACAGAGGGATCAAAGTGAGACACATTTCCTTGAATAATGACTATACGCACTACCGTGCCGACTGTTTAATACGCAGAGAATGTACTATGCCAGAGGTGAACACCAGTGAGGTTGATGTCCTTTTTTGTGAGCTTTTACTGTCCAGGGAGAATGTGTGTCTCACTGTTTTTTTACATTCCAAAAATCAGTTTTTCCAGAGCCAGAAATATTTACAACTTTTAATGCATTTATGACTTTACTGTAGACAGAGGATGTCAATATATACTGTATTTCTGTGGTAGGATATGCAAATATATGAAAAAGTATGTTTATATTTAATCTGAATTCATTTCACAAGCAGATTCTCTTCCACGCACGCTGTATGGGTAGTACGTGCTGCTTAGCTGTTATTAGGTTGTGGACACTCTAATTTTCATGCCATGGCTTTTGTGAATATGTACTGTCTGCTCAACATTGTGAATCTTCTGCCCTCTGCCCTCTGGATGTTCTCATTTCCTAGATTTTCTTATCTTAAAATCACATTTAGTTTGTTTGTGGTAGAAAAAACAGTTCTTGAGGGAAGTCCACCTTTTAAGATCCTCACCACGATCGAATCGAGACTTGCCTCATAGTGTCTCAAAAGGTAAACAAGGCTGCAGATACACAACAAACCTTTAAATTAGATTTCTAGTTCACAGCATGTATCAGATTTTTAACACTGTTGTCTGTACACAGACATACAAGCAAACTGTGTCACATAAGCCCCTATTTAAAATGGATGAATCGGACGAAACCTGGGAAATGAGAATGCAACTTTTATAAATGTTTTTGTTTACTACCAGGTGTTGAGTTACTTTAAAATGATATTGATTATAGATTACAGTTCCTGACATTGTGCCAGATTGTCGTCTCAATCAGAAAAACAATTGGCTGATGTTTCTGATCAGGATTGAAAAGATAATCCTAATGACAATTTGGACAAGGCGTAGTGGATATCTTTCAACTGTCTACCTTTTTGTATGTACAGTCGCATTCAAGATAAACTAGTTTTTGATGACTTTTTTAACTTTGGAATATAAAATCAGGGAAATGTCATTAAAACATTTATAATTATCTTAGACTAATTCCATCTTAATTCCTGAGGGGTTAGGTCACTGCCGTGGCACAGTCAGATGAATGTCATTATTGCTCTCAGAATATTTTTTGCAGCAGTCTGTTTTAAAACTTGTCTGGCATTGTTTGATGGAAATAAAATTACATTTGGTCACATGTGGAATAACGTTTAATTTAGCAGCCCATGTGTATTCTTTAACCAGGTCAGAGCAAGAATGAAAAATGAAAATGAGTTTGCAGGTTTGGGTGCTGCCCAGCATAGATCCGAATGCAGAGGCTGTATTGGTGGTAAAAAATTAAAACCATTTGGTGCTGACAGATTTATGAATGGGTAGTTAGTTTCTTCTGTGTGGTTCATGATTGAAATCTGAATGAGAAATGTAGATATTACCAAAATCAGTTTATCAGTAATCCAATGATACTTATAAAACCTAAGAATTACAGCGATACATTATTTTTTGGATTGTTCACATGTGAAATGGGATTTTCAATCAATAGTTTCCAGTTCTGTGCTGCCTGAGAATGAGTCTGGATGTTCCTAAGAGATTTTCTTCTGTGCCACATGGCCTGTCTCATATTCATGTGTCATGCCTTTTAAAATAGTGGTCAAATCTTTGTATTGTTCTATCAAAGCTGACTAGCTAGAAGGTAAGAATGGGTGACCTTCGTTGATATTCAGTCCTTCTGGCTCAACATGCAAACTGCAGGTACAGGCATGATTTCTGGAATGGTCATTCCAAGTGAAGGATTTAAAAAAAAGGCAGCAGGCTTGATGACTACACTTGATCACCTGTTTAATCCAAAAGTAACAGACTCTATCAATTGAAATGAAGGTTGCTAATTGCAATTAAGGAAATTACATAAATCAGGAAGGAAGTTTCCCTTCTGTTAACTCAGTGTTTTCTACACCTGCATGCTGCCACATGGCTGAAAGTCTTTAATTAAATTGAGGAACTGGCAGGTCCCCCAGTGCAAGTAAATTTGCCATGTCGAACATGGTACTGCTGTTATGGTCACGGCTGAATATTTTTGTGTCAAATCTGTTTACCTGCTTAAGAAAAACAAAAAATTTCAAAGTCTGTAATTGAATCAGAAATGCCAGAGGGACATACATGATGAATGAAAGTGAACGCAGCTGTCCACCTAACCAATATAATAATTGATCTGGGAAATTATCACGTGTAAAGCATCTCTGATTCTGTCCATCCGTCTTTCTCCTCCTTTATAAATACTGTAAATAGATGATTAGCCTGTTGCCTTTTGATCCAGGGAGTAATCATCCGTGTAATACTCCTAAATGTTCCTGCCCTTCAGTATATTCTGCCATGGAGGAGCATATCTCGCTGTGACACATCATATCACCCCTGGGGATCGAACGGCGGAGAATGAGAGAGTGACTGCGTATCAGAAACACGGCGGTAAATAGGAGAACACTTGTTCATTCAGCACAGACGCTCGCGGAATTGAATGCTGTTTGCCGTGCTCAGAAAGCATAAGATAACCTGATGGGCTTCGCAGCCGAGCTCTCACTTACCTGTGATTTTTGCTCCACGGCCGTTTCTGTGCCGTGTTAGCACTTTGACTGGGGGGAACTGGCGGAGAGAAGATATAGCTATGCCTTATTTCTGCCCTAAAGGCACCGGGGACCCTGTCTCAGTGACGTTTCTGTGGCTCAGAAGCACAACGGTGCCTTAGATAACATGTTCTGGAAAGTCATGCAGGAATGTCATGATGGATGAAATTACCCAGGGGTTTTTGCCTGCCGGGTTGCTTTTGTGTACACACATGGAAATGGTGTATTCCTGGTTATCCTGCTCACAGGGTGACACAGTAGGTGACGTACCTTCTACATAATGGCGTGCTGTAATTTAGAAGTGATTACCACAGGAGAGCAGTGCACTACTGCTGTTAGTTTCTCCTCTGAAGCAACACAGGTCTTGTTTGTGTTTGTTTTTGTTAACATTTTCATTTCCCGTTCATTTATGTTCATACTTTCACTCTGAGGTGTGTAAATAAGCTGTAGTCAGAGAAGAATGTTGTAACTGCTCTTTCTTCTACATCTTTCTAACAGTTGGGATTTTTTAAAAATTGGTTAAGAGTCCTAAAACTAAAGCTTGATCTTTGAATGACTCACCTAAAGAAGAAGGAAACTGCAGGAGATGTATCTCGTTTTGAGTAGAAACACAAGCCTGCTCCACATGTGGCAGCACGTGTGTCCATTTGAAAACAAATTAGAATAAATGTTTATGCATCACAGTCAGATTGTCCTTTTGCTTTTGCTTTGATGTAGAATTTGTAAAACTTTTGCTAGCCTGAACAGTGTGATTTTAAAATGTCTTACAACCTTGAAGTGAATAGAAGAAAGGTTACAAATGAGAGAATTATATTTGGCCAACCTAACCCGTTTAATTATAGATCCAATCATCTCATCCAACTGTTTCCTGAAAGAAATAGGGGCATCTGTCTTGTCATCATATCTGGGTAGCTTGGTCCAGGCTGCCACACCTTCTGTGTAAAGGAATGTCTCCTGCACTCCGTTTCAGATGCACTTTCCTGTAGTTTTCCTCACAGAACATCTTTTTCTGTTGTTGTTAAAAAGGGAATGGTGTCTCGCATGAACCTCCCTTCATTTTTTAAGCTGCTGGCAGCAGTTAAAAATTGACTGTCAACATTGGTTTTACTTTGCCTTTTATCTACGAAAACCTTTTACGTTTCGGGGTTCTTGGTGCACTTGGCAGCTCTGTTTTCTAAAGTTCAGGTGCCTGCCTCTGTGTAAACTGCGGTCACAGGATTTGCGAGTGCCTATACTGCCAGCTTGGTTTCACGACAGTGTATCCCTGGTGTGAAACGAGAGACTGTGCCAGAGGCCTCCTCACTGCTGTCTCCTGTTTTTTGACGGGTTTTGCTTGCAAAGCTGTGCAAGTAGGGGCCCATGACCACTTCAGGCCTCTGTGCATGCCTTAAAAAATTAGATGCATGGTGAATATGGGATAATACATTAGAAGCTTCCTTCAGCAGAATCAGAGCGATAAGACAGTATTGTTTCGTGCTAGTAAAAATAGCTATAGGTCCATGAATGTAAATATTTGGTAGTTTTACAATGTTTCTTTTAATGAATTAGTTGCACTGTTTCTAAGATAGCATAGTTCTGTGCCAGTCAACATGGCAGTATATCCTGTGATGTCACAACAGATTTGGTAGTTTTAATTTTTTTGACAAATGAGTTAAGCTGATGGACTGTTTCCCCCATGTTATGATTTTTACTGCTTTTAATTGTTCTCAAAAGCCTCCCAGGAAGCCAGATTCTTTCATGAACAATAGATTGAAATAGCTAAGGAGGCTGTGAAGCATTCTTGGGAAGATTTACTAAGTGTAATTTATTACGCTTAAACCCCTATAGCTTGCAGAGTGGCAAAAGGCGGTGTTCCAGCATAGCTTGGAGATTTGGTCACCGAAGCAGCACTGTGATGTACATAGCTGACTATAGTCTTAGGTCACCCTAATCTGGATTCTACATTATTGAGTCTCCAGAGTTTGCTGACGATAAACTTGTGCAAAGACAATCATCTTGTCTTAAATTGGTGGTTTTGGACAGTTGTAACACTTTTCTGGTCGTCTTCTTTGGTTTGGACTTAACCAAAAAGGCTATTTGCTAGAAATCTTTATGGATGTCCTTTCTTACAGTGCATGTGCTGAAGAAAGACTTCAGAATATCAGACTGATTTTTGTTTTCCTCGAACATACAAACTAGCAGAGTTCAAAAGACACCCCTCCACATCTCTTTCCAGTTTGACCCCCTTCCCCCCAAGTCTTCGTTCTTTGTTTATTGTCTCTCCTTTTCTTCTTGTGTCTCCGGGATCTTTCACCTGGAAGCTGTTGTATACCGATAGTGGTTAAACACCCTGCCAAGAATTGCTCAAGCATAAAAAACATTCAGCTCCTCTTCACAAACTCAAGTTGTCAGAACACAAAGCCGTTTCTCCCTGAGCCCCTCGGGAGCCCTGGAGAAATCACAGACATCTCAAGACGTCAAAGCCGGAGTCTTTACCAAACAAACAGAAGCCGCGCAGAAATCCGCAGCTGAGAGGGAGGGAGGGAGAGAGAGAGAAAGTGTAACGCTGAGACGTGTCAGAAAAGGGCGCCTGGGCCCCATGAGGAATGTTTCTCGTCTGCTTCACACCCCTAAGACCAGCAAACCCTTTGGTTGCAAAAAAAAAGAAAGGAGAGGGAAAAAAAACTAATAGTGCTCACTAGTGGAACGCTAATAGAATTTTATCCCCTCGCTGCAGAAAGCCAGGGTTTCAGCCACCTTCTTTTTTTGCTCTATGTCACTTCACTTTGGAGCTTCTCACTTTGTCTGCTGACCAGGGCTGCCTTTCTTGGAGAAGAAGCAGCAGTCTGGCCTCCCCAACACGTGCACATGCGCACACACACTCACTCTTTACATTCTGTTCTCCCAGCCTTTACAACCTCAAGGGATAGTATCACAGTTGTTGAAAAGAGTAGGGCCACGGGTTGTGGATCACAGTGAGCATTGGCAGGTTGCAGATATAGCAGGGAGTGACCTGCCAGTGGGTGCTTGACAGGTACAAGGTGAATCTACACGTGGTTTTCAGCGGACACTGAGCTACTGGATTTAGGTGCATCCTGTTTCTGTTGCAGGAAACAGACACCATTTTGCAGCCAGTTAGCAGGTTGTCCCCTTCCTCACACCAACGACTGGAATAATTGATATGTTACGTATGCAGAGAAACTGGTGGAAAAAATCATGGTTTTGAAACACTGCCTCATTCCCTACGAGAAGTGCTGTCTTTTCACCACAGAACAGGACCTTGGCCACTTTGTAAGATATCTCCTTGCAACTGAATTGTTATTTATACTTTAAATCAATCTAGTGTCAAGAATATAAGAATAGTTACAAATGAGAGGAAGCCCATTCACCACATCTAGCCTATCTGGGGGATAATAGCTAATTAGTCCACGGAAAATTCATTTCAGGTGATTCTGCCGCAACACTTTGTTTTCAGATGCATTTGCACTTGGAATAACTTAATAATAACTTGGAATAATTGTTTATATACGATGGAGGTAGTTATGGGGCTGCTTCCTTGAACTTCCTTAGTGGGAAGATGTTGGGATTCTGAGTGTGCCGTTAAGTGTTTAGTGGCCATTAAGTGGCAGCTCCTTCAGCTGTCATTTAGCAATCAGTGACCTACTCTTTATGCATATGTACTTGTGTGGAAAATGCGTCCTTATCATGGCAGAATTATGCTACAGTTTATTGCTACTGTAAAGAAAGCATCTTCAATAGTTATATCTGATTTAGACTCAATACTGCACAGCTGGTTTGCTTGAAAATAAATTGTTTTACATGAAGGAGGCGACCCAATTCATCTACTACTGATGTGCTGTCATTCCATAGCAGCAGTCTCATGACAGGTGGAGAAGTGTAACATTGCTTCGGTTGAATTAAAGAGGTAGTTTAAGGAGGACAGACAGGATTATGGCCAGGACATTAGGATAACACCGCTACTCATGCAGACAGTTACCAGGGATGTTCAGTGATCAAATAGTCAAGACTTTAGTTTGCAATTTTATCTAAAGGATGCAACGTTCTAAAGCAGAGCGTTCCTGTTCTCCATATTGAAGCATCGGTTTGGACATTCTGTGTCAGGAAGGAGAGCCACCTACTGCTCCACAATCACCACAGCAACTTGTTTTTCCTTGAGGATCTCTCATCGCAGTACTGACAAGGCACGGCCTCGCTTAATTTCCGAGTCTAGATGAGATCAGGTTACAAACCAGTAACACTGCTGTCGAACTTGAAGTTTAAAAAGTGACACTACAGGACTCATTTTTTGCTTTCATTGCATGAAACCTGAGAACAAGATGGGTTGGATGACAGTATGACAGTAGAATATAAACAAAAGGGTACCTGTCCATCTCTTTTTAACTTACCTACCTATTGTACCTACCTATACCTATCGTACTGTATCTGTGTATGTTTCTCTGTTGGCCTTTCTGTCTGTTTATATATAAAACTGTCTAGACTGCCTAATAGGTTGCCCAGGACGCTATATGAAATGTTAAGTAGGGTTAAAAATGGTGCAAAAAGCATTCCACAGTCAGCAGATGGGATATAGTTGGCCTCTCTTTGGCCTCATTAAGTGTGTGAAATAGCCTTCTACCAAGCAGTCAATGAGCAGTAATAGGTATATCATGTCCTAATGTGAAATGAAGCTCATTTGACCAATTGCCGGTGACCACTGTCTCACCCGGGAGCTGCCGTGAGGCTGAAGTAACACCGCTGTTTGGTGCTGGTAGGGGGGATTGTAGGAGCGCGGGCCTGTTCCTTTTAATGTTAACTTTTATTTCATTTGAAAAGGGATTACTGCATCTTTCCTCTGAAAGCTTAAAGCTAACGAACAAAAGATGGGGACTTGGGTTTCAGCCTGGGTATGATATCCCATTTAGACAGGGAAGGTGATGGGCCAAGCATGTAGAAACCATTAGTAACATCCAGTAAATCTGACACAGTCGGTCCATTGAAAGGTGTCATTGCTTAAAAGCATTCCAAGATTTAATTGTGCACAGTTACATTGTAACAGGGGTCGCAGGAGGGGAAAGGTCAAGCAGGGTCGGGGGGGTGGGGTGGGTGTTGCCTAGCATCTAGGAACTCCCACAGCTGTTACCGTGGTGATACAAAGGGACCTCCAGTGCACTTACTTCCTGCAGCCCTCTTGAAAAAGCCTGGGTTCTCTTTCTGCTGAGCACTTCTGAGCTTAACTTCTGAAAGGAAAAAGAAAGAAAACTCTTGGAGAGCACAAACAGAAAAAACGCAAATGTATCTTTCACAAGGGACTATAATCTCAGTGTGTAATTTCTGAACGTATAAAGTGTCACTGCGGATTTTAAAACACATTGCATTTAATTTAATGTACTTTAATGTAAAGCTCTGACTGTATTGATGAAACTTGATGTAACTATTGAATGCTTTGTTTAAGCACATCAAATATTGGAAACCAGGACTAATGTGAACTTTCCTCATGTGTATGAAAGACACCTTAACAGCAGGGTAAAGCTTCATATTACACACTAATACAGTATGTGTATATGTGTGCTGTATAGAAATGCAGCATAAAGCGTAATGCTTTTCACATGTGGTCTCTGATACGCCATATTCTTTATTTAATGATTTTTTCACACATCAAGTCCTAATTCTGGAATGTTGGAATGTCATATTTATGAGCAGGTTATAAAAATAATTTATGGCTTTTTCCAAGGGAAACCTTTGAGAAAGCAACAGTGAGCCCAGGGTATTGTCTAGCTATGTGGGTATTGGTTTTCGGCACTTCTTGGTGTACAGTCATTTTAGAAACAAAGGGGTCACTAATTGAAATCATATTTCCACTCAGAACTGAGCCGACATTCTTGCCTCCCCTTTCCCCTCCTCTTCCTCTGACCAGACCATTTCCTTTCCGGGTCAGGAATGTCTGTAGCCGAAGGGGAACTCCTGTCAGCCTGCCTTAAGGGAGGCACAGCTTTTACATTCATGATATCATGTAGCTTTCTCAGTTGAGCTCCAACCCCATTAGAAGGTCTGTCACGTTAATAGTACTTTTTTTTTTCATTTCATCGCAAGGTTCTAGGAATCACAAAGTGTCAAAAACTTTGTGTCTGAGATGTATTGTATTGTTTGAAGTCCAGTGTTCCCCTTAATGAAGTAAGCTGCAGCAGTGTTTGTATACTCCCCTATCTGTTTCGAATATGGCTTCAGGCCCTCCCTGGATAGTTGATTCCTGTGGGACTGGCATGGAAAAGTATTCAGGGCTGATTCTCTTGAGTAAGCTACAGGCCTCGGTGAGTCTGTTCTCATCTCCATGGCAGCAGTGGGTAACCTCTAGTCCCCTGGCCACTAGCAGCACTCTGAGCTGTGATGGAAACCCACCATGATTGCCAATGCTCTCAGCTTCACATCATTTCAGCCATCAGACCTATAAACATGAAATGTTAACCATTCTTTCTCTTTTAAGTTTAGTTTGGATGCACCTGATAACCCTCCAAGACATTTTGGGCCCCCTGAGCCGTTTAGTTCTGCTAGAACAATGCTGAGCTTTGGGGGCACTGTGTGGTTACCTTCACCGAATGATCAGGGACTAAAGACAAGGCCAAAAGACTGCTCAGGCCTGTAGCTTACTGGTCGTTAGTTATCTTTGTCTCGTGTGCGCCACAGTAGGTGGGAGATAAAACATATACCCATGTGTTGTATACAGAAGTTGATAACTGTCCTTAACTGTAAAAAAATACATAAGAAATCAATTGAACTAAGGTGTTTACTAATGAGCTTGTCTGAGGCTTGCTAACAGATGTGACATCGGGAAGGTTGAAGGTTCTTTACTGAGAGTGAACAGTAGTTGTGGAAGAAGGCTGTTGGAAGATTTCAGTGCTGCCCCCAGTATCCAGTGTACATGTGGTGGCTCTTCTATGTGGTCAGAGGGTACAAGGACATGTTTGTTAGACAGCATAGCCTGCCTGTTAAAGTCCAGAGACTCCAGGAGGTATGGAGCCCACTCCTTCAAGGGCAAAGATGAAAACACTCCTCATGGCCTCTGCAGTTCGGGCCTCATAACACTGAGAAGGTACTTTTCTAAAAGCTTTCGATGAGCGAGCAGCCAGCTTGCAGAAACACTAAATAGTTTTAAACAGATGGACAGTTTCGTAATTTATTGGCCTGCATTTCTTTTAATGACAGACATAGTCATAAAAAAAGGTGTGATGACTTTTCCGAAAGATATAATTTCACTGTGCAGGGATAGAAGCAGTGACCTGGTAGTGCTCTCTGTAATCATTAAAAAAAGTCCTCACCCTGGGCAGCAGGAAGAAGAGTAACTCATTTACAGCTGATGGACTTTGTGGGCCTGCAAGAGAGAAAGGGGTCTCGTGGTCGTAGCCTGAGCTCATTTCCTATTGGACGCTGTCCACAGAAGGAACTGGATGCCATAATTGACACTAATTGACATGTGTTTTAGCTGCCTCAGCTCTTGTGAAGGGAAAAAAAAAGACAGGAAAGAAGACGACATAAAAGCTTTGGCCAGATCCTGCTGCAAAGAGCAGGCCCAAGAGTGAAACTACTTTTGACTAGGCATTAAAGCCAGCAGGCACTGTGTTTGTCACCATGGCCCGTGCACTACTTGTGCCAGAGGACCCTCTTGGTTTCCCTTAGCATTGTCTTGGGGCACTTCATTCACTGCTTCAAAACACACCACCAAAATATTCAAATATGAGCCTTGCCACACTCAAAGTTGTTGTCCTGGAAACCGGGGAGGGTGAGAGGCTCCTAACAATGGAACCAGATTCCCTTTTAAGTGTTGCTAATTAGCTTGCCTGCACATTCTCTTTGTGTTTTGGCTTCTTAAAAGGAGATTAAAGTCAACCAAGAGAAACGTTAGGGGAACAGAGAATGAAAAGTGATTTTTTGTGTGTTTTTTAAATTATGAAACTGAAATAATGAGAAGCTTAGTTTGATCCTTCTTAGGTACCATAGATGATATCTTAAGATAGAAGATGACTGCAGTCCTGTCTCCGGTCCTGTGAACTTGTGCTGCTGTAAACGCATTGTCGCCCCAACATTTGGAAAGAACAGAGCGTGTCCACCACAAAGGCCTTTGGCAAACTTTTCCTTGTTGGTTTTCTTAAGTTTGAAAATTCCTGATGGTCCCCCTGCGTCCAGAAGGAGTGTTGAAATTTCAGTGGTGAAGGGGTACAGTAACAAACATTTGCAGTAGGTGAGAGTGATACCTCCTTAAGAAAACTATTTCATGTCAGGTGTTGCAATAGAGGATGGCTGTTTAAGTCATATTTCTTCCTGTTAGATTTTATACTCATCTAATTAAAATAAAAGCCCTTTCAAATCCCTCCAGACTTGGCAACTTCAGAACAGTTTTAACAATACCCACCTCAGACTTGTGTCCTGACTTTTTTTCTCAATGTGTTCATCTTAACTTCCTTTAAGCCGCAGCCAGGTGTGAGCTCTTTGAACCACAAATAAAAAAATTGAACTTTAAAAAAACAGGGAAAAGACACATGCATTTTCAAGTGATTCATATAAAATGTTCTAATGGTTTCTTCTGTTTAAACTATTTTTGGCACCAACTGCTTGCATTTTTTATTATTTATATTTATAATTATTATTTATAATTTTTATTATTATTGAAGAAAGGGTTTAGTGCCATATGTTCACTTTTATGTCAACTTTTACTTTGCCAGTGGTGAAGAACAGCATAAGCTGGTAAGGATGAGTGATATTGTCTGTAACCTGAAATGTGATTTATAGGGTGAATTCAGTATTGGACTTAAATATCAATGGGGGTTAAGTTTAGAAAGATCGCATGTCTTTTGAAAGCTGCACCTAAGCTCTTAAACAAAATTAATCCCCTCCACATCCCGCACACCCCTCAATTTTTTCATTCATAACCTAACTGAAAATGGCTTTTATTCTCTGCTTTCACGTCCACATCTAGTGTTACAGTTTTAGAGCTTTTTTTCTACAGGTTTTAATTTCCAATGTTCATCATTGGTACATTTGTTTTGTTCTAGCAGACGTTTAGAACTTCTTGAGTGGTGGGATTTTCTTTTCTGGGTATTTTTCTTTGCTTGAGTATAAGAAATGTTTTCCCTGACTTCTGCTAACATACCCTGTAGTGTCTCAGTATGTCCGGTTAACCTAAAGTATACAGAGCAGGCTGAAGGTACATGACTATGCTAGTTTAAATGCCAGACATGGACCCCTTTTCCTTTTCCCCAGAGAGCTGAGTCAGCTGGTTAATTACTGAGCAGAGAGCAGATCAGCCCCGATGCAGATTATCAACCTGTGCTTTCTGTCAGGTTCTATATGAAATCAAACAAGACGCTTCCTGTGTGCTCACAGGGTGAGGATGATGTGGGCGTAGTCTTGCTCTACAGGGCTAGTGGGACATGATTCCCATTGGGAATGGTTTGAAGGACACACAGATACAGTTTCCCTTTTCTCCCAGCCTGTCCCAGCCTGACGGGAGGGAAAGACCTTCAATCAGAGATCAACAAGCGCTTGAAAAATCACCAAGAGCTTCTCTTGCCACATCGCCAAAGGTTCTCTTGTCAGATCCTTGACGAGAGTTTGAAGAGATGAGATTTATTTGTAATAATTTTATTTACAAATCAGATTCTTCTCTGAACAGTAGTGAACTATTAAAAATGTGATGTGGTGCTGTGGTTGCAGAGGGGTCCTTGCTTCCACGAGACGTTTTTCTGAAATTGTGAGTCAAAACTGACTGTTAAAGGTGCTATAGGAAACAGGTAGAAGAGGTCTGTTCTACAAACTCCAAAAACAACATTTGCATTCTTTTCCCCAAAATGTAATTTTGCTGTTACGTTCTTTCTTTCATGAAGAAGAAAACCTGCCCAGCTCTGTCAGTGGTGTGATTCTAAGAATAAAGAGCAGGTGACAGAAAAACAGCCCATTTTTTTTATGACTGTGGCTTAGGAAAGTTGGCTTTAAGAGTGGAATTTATCCAATTTTCAAGCAAAGCCAATTGTTTCTTATTAGTCCACATTGAATAAGAGGTCCTTTTCAAATGTTAAATTTTAACTTTTTTTAACTCCAGAAAGTAAAAAAAAAAATGGAAATATTGAAATTTGATATCACTGGCCTAACTACCACTTCTGTTAGTTCATATTAGTAATGTTGCACTACCTTTAAATTTCAGTTCACAGCTCTTCTTAAAAAAGCGTGAGAGACAGAGTGATAATGGGGGAGCATTTGACCACTTCAGTTAAATTTCCAATTTCCAAGTTAAGAGCAAGTGAAATTAAGAAGGAACAGTACACCTTAGTGCGCTGTTAATAACCACAGGGTTGGAAAGGTATGAAGTTTGCCACCCACACAAACATCGTTGGAAGTGGAGCATGGGTTGCTTGTGGCAGCCTGGCAGTTTTAACACTGGGCCTTCCCTGCCTGCAATACAGTGTAGTACAGGGTGGAAATCAGGCCAAGGAGGCTGCCCCACACCAGCCATTTTATGAAATAACACCCCCGTGTGGCCAGGATTCCTTGCAGCCACGGGTTGGACTTGGTCGGCGTCTCTGGGCGTTCAGCGTTGCCAGAGAAAGCTATATCACTCATCCAAGCAGGTGCGGCCTCCGCTGTGGGCTCTGCGGGCCTTGCAGTGTGAAAACCAGCTGAAGGCCTGAAGGCTTTGGAGGACGTGCTGGCTGTCCTGCTGGTAGGAATGGAAAAGCTGTGATTGGTGTTGGCGATTAAAAAATTTAGTGTGACAAAAATTATTAGCAGTTGGTAATTTTAAAATTAAATCTTCTTGTTGCTCTTTAATGGCTAAGAGCGTAGAAAAGAAAAATGTTTCACTGTGGTGGGGCACAAACCATAGGCCCCCTTTGTGTTTCTTCTTGCAGTAGCTGGAAGCTGCAAGTTCTTCTGAATAAGCCTGGTTTGTTTCTAGAAAATCTAGATTTCTTCAGGAAATCAAGATAAAGACAGAAACAATTAAACAAGTCTGAAATGTGTCTTAGCAGGCTTCACGCTACAAAGCTCCACTTTAATAGCAGCTTGTTACCATCACTTGAAGAATGAGTCCAGAACTGATGTTTCTTTACTTTTCATCCATTTTCTCTGTCGTGCATCTTGTGTGCCTCAATACTGCAGTGCGATTGTGTCTCCCTGAGCACCAGCAAGGAGGTACAGAAGCCCCAAGTGCACAGCTGTCAGTTTGTCTCCCCCGGTAGACCAGATCTGTCCCTGCAGTTCAGTGTGACAGCCAGCCTCCAAACGTCGTAAGACTTGTAGTTGCCCTGTATTAAAGCAGGGTTTTCTCAAGGCCTCTTTTTAAAACCTAAATTGGTGTCATAGCCTTTGGGGAAAAAAAAGAAGTCCCCAGATTTATAAGCAACTCATTTTAAACATTAATCTCTGTCAGATTTTTTACGGATTCTAAATATGCTGATAATGTTGAGTGTACAGGTCTATCCTAATTTATCAGGTTTTCCGAAACAATTTCAGGAAGGTGTTTGCTGCGTTTTGCTGTTTTTCCCTGATAGTGTTTTTTTTTTAAAAAAAGGTTTGTTTTTGTTTCATGGTTAACAATGTACATCTGGAAAGAGGCACTGTAAGGGCCTGTGGCAAGTTTGAAACAGGTCCCTTTTATGAAAAAGTGGGATGTAAGAAGTAAAATGGTCATAGTTTTTCAAACATTACAGCATATTTTGAAGTTTTTTTTTATTTTTTATTACTTTGGCAAGGACAGCTCGCTTTTTCCAATTTTATTGGCTAGAAGTGATTCCAGAGTGGCCTGCTTCAGCGTTTTATACTTTTGAGCTCCACTGTAGACTTTTATATTGCGGAAACATTACATTAAAATTACGAAATATTTTTTTTTCTGTGTGTGTTGGGGGCTGTTGGCAAAGTCAAAATGCAAAGCTTGTTAGTCTTTTTTTAATTCAAGGAAGAATAATTTGAAAAATATATAAAAGTCTGGAGTGGGGCTAAGAAACAGGGAAGGAAGAGCTAAATTGGAACCAGCTCTGGCACAGCAAAAATATAAATCTGGTCAAAAGTGGAGTTTATTTCAAACCCACCGTGAAATTGGCCTTCATTCTATGGGAATGTGGTGCTAATAAGACCAGGAGATGAAGCTGTGATGAACAGCCACGTTGCCAGAGACTGCGAACCAAAGTCCTTCCAAAAATCCAGAGTGAAAACCAACAGCCCCTGCCTGCCTGCTGCTTAGAGGCCTAGCACAATGAGATTAATTAAAACAGAATCTCCCTTGCTATTGTTACAAAAAGAAACTATTAGAACTTAGTTTTCTTTATCATAGCATGCACCCCTGATGTCTGTTTCTGTATCAGTTTGGAAAAACAGTTTATTAAAAAAACTTCCAGTGGTTCTTCTATTCTGAAAATGTCACTAGTTCATCTGTTCCTTTGCTGTACATGGAGGTTCTGAAGAGCAGAGCCAACTATTGTAAAAGTTCTCCCCTAGGTGTAGTGTCCTGTATGTTAAAAGTATCGGTTCCATCAGTGTTAATAACTTAGTCATTTTTTAATTAAAAATGTTGCTCTGTTTTTTTAAAACGGGTGAAAGTACTGTATTATGGCTTCCCAAAACCGAGGCTTAGATACAGTAAAGTCCTACATCTTAGCCAAAGAATATCAGCACCTCATAGTGCAGTTATTTAAGTTTTTTACAGCCTTGTTCTTTGCGTGAAAGTCATTTGAGTTCCTCCAGAATCATTGTTCAGAGTAGTGATGTAACACAAAATAAAAAAGATACGTAGCAAAATAAATTCAAATTTGAAAAAATGAAACATTCACTGCGCTAAACGTGACTTCAGTTTGCCTTATTTATAAAAGCTTAATGTTACTCTGAAGGTGTCGCATAAGGTGATTACAAAGTTTCTTTTTGACAAGGGGGGTATCAGGTAGCTCTTTGATGCCTTGGGCTGGATTTCTTGTAAATCTAGGTGCTGTTGTGCCAAATCCCCTAGATGACTGACATTTTGGATGTATGCTTTTGTATTTCTCCTGTCAAGTTAGTAACTGTATGTAGGTAAACCAAAAACCATTCTATTATTTAGAATTTTTTTAGGAAAAATATCTGTTACAGGTACACAGGTTTAAATCCCTAGGCCTGAGGGATCATATATTGAACTTCATAAAACAAAAACTAAGTCTACTGTAATGTTGCTCTTTTTCTTCAAGGTTCAGTACCACCAGTTAAAAGTTTTTCTCTTGCACTCCTGAAACAACATATAAAGGGATAGTTCTGCAGATCACTGAAGTGTAGCAAGAAGCTTTGTTCCTCCTTGTCTTTGGAAAGACAGAAAGACAAGACGGTGGGTGGAAAAAAGAACAGGGACTGTCATTGCTAAAGCATCATAAAGACAGAGCTCCATAGATGCAGTCACCCCAGCCCCCATTACCTCAGCGTCTTCGAGGCATGGTCCTGTCCATAATGATGGTATGACCAGGCCACAAAGTGGCTGGGGTCCAGCCAGCCCTCTTGAGAGAGCAGAGGTCCTTGGTGGAGTGCAGAAATCAAGTGTTCGGGGATGGGTTCCTTCAGAGGTTGCTGACATTTTCAATTGACCTTTGTATCTAAGAAATGGCGGTGTTACTGATGCCTGACCAGACTAGCCCTGCATGCTTTTATTGTCCTGATTTTTTTCCCCCATGAATAAATCAGAGAACCATTTTCCCCCTTTCAGAGTGTATATTTTATTAGTGAGCACTTGACAGAAATCCATATGTTTGTGTTTGTGATCCAGGAGATAAATGAATGGATCAAAGAGAAAATCCATAGCTTTTCCTCTTTAACTTATAAAGGCAGCACAGGTCTTGATAAACAGTCTATTATTATGGCAATATGTGTTTGCCATCTTTGTGAATCAAAGTTGTACAGAACTATATTTATTGTATGTAGTTTTTTTCACGTGACAGCTCTCAGTCCTTTTAGAGTGCTGTCAAGTAAAATATTCATGTGTTATAATGACAGACATGGAAAGATTAGGATTTGTTTTATTTTGAAGAAATGTAAAAAGAAGGAAAACTAAAAAACTACACTGTATCCAAATGCCAGGCCACAGCAGCAATCCCTTGGTGTCCTACATTATAAATTACCAAGAATCGAGTCTGTGTCTCTAGCAGCGTCACTAACAGGTGGCTTTTTCCAGTGTGATCCCAGATATTTTTTTGCCATGTTACGGGTGGAGATCTGTGACCACTCTAAAGTGATCCCCAGAGGCACTGAGAAGGTCACATCAGGTCAAATTCCCCAGAAGCCCAGATGGAGAGCTTCAGAGTGCTCTTCCCTGACCCGAGCTGCAGCAGTAGCTCTCTCTCAGCCTGCTGTGATGGCCGAACAAGAATGGTGTCTGTGGGGCCTTTGGACTTGTGTGGTTTAGTTCATGAGTTCATGTGTGGGAAAACTGGGGGGATCTGTTCTGATATGGGAGTTCCATGCCGAGGGCTTGGAGGCTCTGGAAATCTGCGACCTGTTTTCCGTATGCACCCCCACCAACTCCCCCACCCCTCTGCATCTTTGTTGTTGAACCAGATCTGTAGCCATATGTTGCTTTTTTCCATCCCCACAGACAGTTGGTGTCAATATAGCAGAAGTGTGGGGGCGACCAATCTCAGTAACCAGACTCCCTTTGACCTCTTTCCTCCAGAGTTTCTTCAAAGACGGCCCACAGTCCATTGTCAGTTTTATTTTTCTGGGGGGAAAACTAGGGTTTTCAGTATCCACAGTAGTCCCTTGTCAATGCAGATTTGCCATTACAGCATATGGTGCCCACCTGTCTGCTGTTCTGAGCTGGACCAGGCTGCGACCTCAACACCACCCCTCCAGCTAAAAATGCCTTTTCATTGCTTCATAATCAGCCGGACATTAGAGTTGTGGTGCCTGATAAATCCACTGTGTCCCTGGTCTATAGTAGGTTTATAGCACAAATTCTAAAGAATCATTCTCCTGGGCTTATGATCACAGTTGGATCTGTGAATGAAGGAGTCAAAGGAGAACCTCTGAGGTTATTGTGCTGTCAACAGGTTTCTTAAAAAGCAGCCCTACACACATTTTCACCAAGAATAGTTCTTAGATGTTGCTACTGTTCTGTGCTGGGCATGAGAAGATAAATTTACCCTTTTTCCTTAATGGTTCTTGCACTGAAACTCATTCCTTCCTTCATTCCCCCACCTACGCTTTCCCCTGCGCCAGCCTTCTCGAAGAAAAACTGTACGTCAGCCATTTTTCCAACACAAGCTTTGAAACCTCAATGCAGAGAAGGAGCAACCCCCCCCTTCCCCCCCCCCCCCCCCCACCTCCAGCCTTCCAACCTTATGAATTAAAAAATGCACTGTTATTAAAGGCAATGTCAGGAGTGTTGATTTACAGACGCACTGATGACAAGTGCGGAGAACTCACACACTGCGCGCCGGCCGCCAAGCTGGGCTCTGACCTCCTCGACCTCCCTTCCCCTTTCTCCCTGCCTGCTCCGCGCTGTAATAAAACCTGTCTAACACACCAGCACAATGGCCCCGTTGTTCAGCGCTGGCTACAGCATTCATGATGCTTTCTTTAAAGGTGCAGCACACTCTAATAAATACCACCACGGGGTGACCATATGATGCTAATTTTCCTTAAGGGGTAAATTGGGAGATGGCGAGTGAATGACATGTTCCCTTTAGTTATTTGCCTTGATTGGAACTTTGTGGAGACATATAGGTTATAAACTGACTGTGCACATGCCTGTTTACCATGAATGTGCTGAGGTACTGTGGAAGCACTTGTTGTCCCAGTTGTAGAAATCCTGATCTGTTAGAGAACCTGGGTGGTATAAGTGTTCATGGTTGAGTTCTGTTCTGCTCCACTGACACTGGGTAGGCACCCCAAACCATTTAGTTCTCCAGGAAACAAGGCCAGAGGTCCTCTAAGATTACCTCTGCGTAACCTACAGTACATACTGGTGTGCCACAGAAAGTAGCCATGGTTTAAAGCTGAACCTTCAGTTATCCCTAAAGCAGTGGGGAAATAGCTTTCCATAAACTCACCTCTCACTAGTGGTTAGAACTGGGCTTTTTAAGGTAGATTTTTTTTCTCTTGGTTTGTTCCTTATTCATGATGTCTATATTAGAATGATCGTCATACCTGCAGTGTTTGAAGTTATTTAGTGCAATTTAAATAAAAGGTGTTCCGTCGCATTAATAGTAGTATTTATTTTGCTCATAAAAGGGATTTTAATAAAGCAGTAATCAGTGCTGTAATTTATACAGAATTGTCCCTTATTGCTAACAGACATGGCTGATGCACGCTGCGCGGAGTACGCCAGTAATTCACACCATATGGTGAGATGGGTCTCGGAGTTTGGCTGGAGGCGATTGTGGTCGGTTTAAGTTATGTATTCCACAACTGGTTTTGGACTTGTATGGCAGCGAGAGGAAGAGAGAGGGTGAGGGGGTTGGGGGTGGTGGACATGCAGGTTGGTGGTGGACTTTTTTAATGCGCTCAGCAAAAGCAGCAAGTGTTTCAGCTGGTTTTCATCATTTCGGCAAGGAATTTCACTGCATACGCCCCTAGTTTCCCTTTTGAAAGAGCAGGAGGTGGGCTTTTACAGTGTCACCGCATCATTTGTTAAGGGGCCTCGAGCTCTTCGAGCTGGGTACCCTAACAATTCTAAACTGGTCCGAATCCTTGTAAGAAACATTGTTTCAAATCTGTTTTTTATGAAAGTTTTATCTGTGATTTTATGCTAGGGCTGCTTTCACATCCTTGTGGCTAGTTGAAACCCATTGGCCCTTTGTTGGTTGAAATGTTTAGCACCTTATGTTTCATTTTGTAAGAATAACTCACTTGCACCTTGTTGTGTGGTATTTACAAGCAGAAGAGGATTCATTGCAGTGGACAGTTGCCTTTATTAATGTTTCTAAGCAGGCATATGAGGACATGAATCAATAATTTATATTGTGCTCTCAAAACATGGGTGGCTTGAACAAGCCTTCTTAATCCAGTTTGTTTTTCCAAAGGCTAAAACCACTAACAGCCATTGTCAAAGTGTTGTTTTGCAATATTTGTGGTGCAATTTTTTTCTTTGTTGTTTTTAATGTCAGTTTTCTTAGGGGCTTCTTCTTATAATCAATATTTACATTGTAACTTGATAACTTGCTGCTTCTCATAGTTCAGGAAGCAAATGTGTGTCCTGGTGGAGTTTTTATAAACCACCTCACAGTTCACATTGATTTATTAGGTCTTGTGTTTTGTTACGAAAAGCATGTTTTTTCTGCTGGGCCGAGGCCCTGTGCTTGGACTGAAGTATGTTAAACAAAAACAGGAGCCTGGAATGCCCGGTCAACAAAGTTTTCAAAATGTTTTTATTTCAAACATTCACAGTAGTCCGGATTTATAATTTTGAAAAAGTATCCCTTTGTTAGTTGTATGCATGGGAAGTTAAAGCCTGGTAGCTGAGGAGGTAAGGGGCTCTTTCATAATATTTAGCAACCTGCAATATTCATGAGATTGATTTAGGATGTTGTCATTCAAAAACTGCTTATTTTGGAAAAATGTGGATGGTTCCACTTGGTTCACTGTTTTGCTTGTGAGTTTGTGGGGGGAAGACCGGAGTGGGGTGGGGTTTGGGGCTCAAGAGAGAGACAGGCAGGAGGTGCCTATTCACTGTAGTCCCCTTGTGCTATAATGCTGTAATGGTTGTGGTTTTTGGCAACATGCTGTAAAAGGATTGGTCCAAGAAAGAGATTTTAAGGAATTCGGACCTTTCCCAATTAAGTGCCATTCCTGATTCTTTAACCGGGAAGTCCTACTCATGGTCTCTGTTTTCTTCCCTTTTCCTTTCTTTCTAGGCCCTTCAAGCGGCACGGCAGTTTCTTCTCCAGCAGGCGACTGGACTGAATTCTCCCAGCAACAACGAGGCGAAACAGCCGCCTGTGCAGGTGAGATCGGCAGTGTGGTCCGAGCAGCTCCCATCCCAAAGAGCCCTCTTGTCCGATTCAACAAGACAGGGTCTTCTCTCCAAAACACAGACTCTTTGATTTCAGTTATCTTTATCAGCTTGTTGAGCTAGTCTTCTGCTGTCTGGTGTCAAGCATAGTTCCTGGCCTCCCTTCATCAAAACCCTTTCACTTCTGTGGCAGCAAACACTGTGTACTCGTGTCTTAGAAAAAACAAAAGTTAGCCTCTTTCTGAACTTACTAAAGGTATAACTTGTCTTTTTAAAAAATGTTTTCATTCATGACTAAAAACTTAAGAACAGTTGTTTAGATGTTTTTTCGGCTGTAGTCTTATGTAGTGATGAAGCACTGCAGGATAGAAAAAATACACAGGAAATGAATGAGTGCATTTCAGTTTCACTCTACCACCAAGACAATTGTAGTTTCTTTGGTTGCTTCACAGCTGCAATTCCGGTTTCTGAAAATTTGTCCTTAAACCCTCGAAGGATAGGTTTTATATATTGCTCCATTATGGGTACGGCCTTAATTTAATTTTAGAAAATTCTACAACTTTGCCCATTTAATTTTAAGGGCTGCCCTCAGTCTGTC
Organism: Atractosteus spatula; assembly: GCF_055471065.1. Taxonomy (NCBI): domain Eukaryota; kingdom Metazoa; phylum Chordata; class Actinopteri; order Semionotiformes; family Lepisosteidae; genus Atractosteus; species Atractosteus spatula. The sequence goes on along the minus strand of NC_142712.1, from coordinate 41,725,836 downwards.
AAAACTAGTTTCCATCTCCGAGCGTGTTGAGAGGTAGTGGAGACGTGAATGCACTTCTTTGTGTACCGAAGGCCCCACGGCCTCTTAAAGCCACACAATTCTCCATCAGGCCTGAGGTTTTCTGGAGAGCTGGATTCCTCATTTTTTTGGTGAGGACCCCACCCCCTGCTCCGAGTCAAGGGACTCTCCACAGACCTGTTTGAAAAGTAGTCTGGCTGGGAAACCCATGTGCATGACACACAAGCGCACACAATCCATCAACTTCTGAACTGCTGCCCACACGCAACTCCCTGTTTTAAAACAGGGAAGAGCCTGAGCACTAGCCAGTAAGTGTAAAATTTCACAAGCCCAAAAAAAGAAATGAAAAAAGGGCATCGCTGTTACTGGCTACTCGGAGCCTAATGGCTGCGCTGGAAGAACACGTTAAATGCTTCTGCAAATAAGCACCACTTCCTTGAGAAAAAGAATTTGCACAAACATATTAGAACTCATCAAGGCACCAGGGGCAGACCTATTCAAGGAATGTGACTAGGCACAAAAGCCCCTTTTCTCCAATTCTCTGCTTGTGAGGAGAGCTATAGACTGATGTTTATCAGCAGGTTAATGATTATAGTTTCACTGTAGTGAGAAAACAAAAAAAAACTAGACTGAAGTAGAGGATCACAGAAATCTGAAAGGTCTCGGTATTATTAAGTTCTTATTGGATGAAACACATCAGCTGCATTTGCAATAATTTTAATTCATGGATTAAATTACTTTTATGATGAGCTCTTTTTGGTTATGGGCTCAATTTGTCTTTTCTTTCATCAGAATATTTTATCTGCTTTTTTATAGTTTTTTTCTGCATCTTGTGTCTAGTACTTTTCCTGTCTGAAAATCCCTTTAAAAGTTTGCAAAACTTTTTAGAATCTTCCCAGATAATGTCTGTTGGTAGCCTGTTGTGTTTTGTGTGAGGAATAACAAAAAAAATACTAATACTAATACCACTGGCATATACTTATAATACTGGCACTGTGTTAATCCAGCCCAACATATGTGTTCAGGATTCATTAATAATAAAAGACTTGAGCAGGGCTACCTTCTTTCCACCTGTACCTGTACCCTGGTTGAGTCAAAAAGACAGCTTGAACAGAGCAGAGCTCAATCCCTGTGTAGTCTGATGGAAGAGGGGTGAATCAAAAATTACATTTTTTAAGAGGATACTGCAGAAATCCGGCATTGACATCCTCACATTTTTTATGTCAACCCACCTCCTCGTTCAGAGTGCAGTTTCGTCAGTCATCGTGTTCTTAATGCACTGGAGTGTGCGAAGGGGGAAAAAAGCAGTGTAGCTCTAGTGAGTTTTTTTTATTATTCTGATGTCTCCAGTTTCAGGCGCTCTATTGTGTGCCAACTGGAGAAGAGAAGAAGAGAAGGGGGAAAATTCCTGAGTTTTTATAATCATCAATAATAAACGGGAGAATGTGGGCTGACAGTTTAAATGGCCGTGTTGAGAGGTTTTCCCTTTAGGGTAATTAACATTATCAAGGAACAGCAGGTTACCTCGTTAGTGCCACGTTCATTTAATTAACAAACCACACTAATTAGATTGAACTCTGGGCTGGAGGTTTCTTCGACAGGCTTGTCAAGCAAAAAAGAAGGGGGATCTTTTTTTTAAAAAAAGTTGCAAAATCCCCTTGCATTTCTTTTTTGACAGAATGCAGGGTGTAAATGCAGTATTGTTATGGTCCTTCCTGAGCAATACACATAAAAAAAGTTTATTTTAAAAAATCTGTGCCAGAGTATTAGGGCGTAACTGGCAGGTTTTAACCCAGTCAATAAAGGATAATGATGGTATTAGAGAAGGTTAGCCTAGAGCGAGCACAGCCCTCTGTTTTCTGGTTAACATGCGCTGCTTTCAGATTTGGACCTGTTTTTTTAATGTGGTGTCAGCAAAAAAAAATCCAGACGTTTCCTGCCAATCAGCGATGTTACAATTATGGGTGTAGGTCACTGGAAGCTCGCAGTCGGGTTATGCCTTCTGAGCTCATCTGTGACTTCAGACGCTGCAATCACAGAATCCCTGCCCTGATGAAAGGTGTTCATTGCAGTCTTTAGCTTTCCTGAGTGTAATGCTGGAGATCACACAGAGAGCTGCTCAGGAGGAAAGGTTTCTTTTCAGGTTTCTAGAACTTTTTCCAGTCATGTAGCTGGATCGCACCTCCTCTGCTCTTTTGTAACCCTTTCTGCGTTGAGTACGCTGGAACAGGGCATATCTGTGCTGGATGATGCTTCAGAAAAAGATGCTTTTCCCACAGTGGGTAGATTTTCATGCAGTAAAGCTCAATGAAAACGCTTTCCGCCGAGCCGTCCCCAGCCCTGCCTTCTAAAAGCGTAGCTCATGTGTTTGAACTCGAAGCCTCTCTGGTTGGAGGTATTTGCTGGGAAAACGAGCAGCATGCCTGGACTTCACACCCAGGCAGTGCATGGCGGACCCAGCATGCTAATGAGGTAACGGAAAGAGTCTCCTCCTTTGTAGTGTCAGAGTGCTCATCCGTAGCCCTGGGGCAACCTTTCCTGCTGGCTCTTGCTAGCTTCCCCCACCTCTGTTCTTCATCCCTGGGTTTGGGTAGCTCAGGATATGAATTCACCACTGGTTTCTTTTCTTTCTTTGGCTGAATAGTCCAACTTTTGCGAAGAATTGGCTTTGTCACTGTTTTTGTTTTTACTTTTACATTTCTTTTACTGTTTTTTTTTTGTGGATTGATACTTCAGCTTTTGTAAAGCTCTGGTCTTGTCACTGTAGTTTTTAATTTAAAAAAAGTAAAGCAAACACGTAAACAGCTTATCAGACTTAAGCACTTAACGGTGGGAACAATGGTAAAACTTGGAAAAGGAGAACGTATGAAAGGTTACAATTGGGAGGCGGCCCATCTGGCTTGTTTGGAGCCTCATGGAGGAGAACGTGAGGAAACCAGCTGGGACTTTCTAAAAAGCAAACAAATGGAAAAACAAACGTTTACCTTGAATGCCCTTTTCTTTTTCCCCTGTAAAGGGAAAAATAACGGAATGCTAGGATTGATGCGAGGTTGTGTTTGGCATTGGCATTGGCTATTAGGTTTGGTATTTTATTTTAAGCTCAGGCTTTTTTAAAAAAAAAGGCTAAAAATGGCATAAAACTGAAGAGCACTTTCAATTTCTCTTAAACAGTGCCTTGAGGAATGTCACTTGTATTGTGATGGTAACTGGGTTCAAGTCTGTGCTTCTGATTGCAGGAAAATGTGTACAGCTCTTAGAATAAATCATTGCTTTACTGTCAGCACAAGGTACCTGCACGTAGAGTGGTCTCCAGTTGAACGGCGGCTATTTTTTTAAGTGGCCCTTGTTTTTTTGAAAAGCTTTTTGTTTTGTTTATTTTTTTAAAAAAGGCCTTCATCTTATTAGTGGAGCACCTTTTTAAAACTGTAATACTAGCAGTTCATCCAGGGTCACATTTTATATGCTACTGGAAAATAGCGCTTCTACTGCTGGGTCTGCCAGAGACGGATCGGCAGACAGGCGGGCAGCTGGAGAGCTCCTGGTCCCGAGTGGCTGCAGTCGCTCAGTGTCAGCAGGGCTTTGTCTGTTCTGTGCGTCGCCGTACAGCAAATGCATTCTTCTTCCTGCGCTCCTCCTCCTTACATTCTGTGTTGGAGAGGCTTTCAGAAATGCAAATGAGGCCGAACACATAATGAAATCTTTCGGAGGCCATTAATTAGGTTCTTCCTCGTTCAGCGGTGGCAGTCCTAGGCACCCCCCCTCCCCAAGCAGCCCTGAGCGTTGGCAGGGATGGAGACGTGGGCTGTGCTTGTGGTGGCTCATCCTTAACCGCAGTCTATTCTCCAATGGATGCCAACTTGTTGAAAACCTAGGATTTCCTGGCCCTAGAGCTACAGCAAATCCTGCAGCAAGCTAGATAGCTCTGAGTGATGACACACTGTACTGCCACACCAAAGCCTCTCTGTAGCTAGATAGACCCAAGAAAGTTTCCGTACTCTAATGGGGGTTCCCTCCTGGAAGCTGTTTTTCATTTTGACCATGAATTCCATTGACATAATGACTACAGTATTGCCTTGTTCTGTAAAATGAGTTCTCAACTAGGGGGACTCCTCTTTTAAGAAACCTAAATAAAAACATAAAATGAAATTGAAATCTGCCGTTGTTCTTAATTTGGTGCTGTTTGGTATGAAACAATTTGAAAGCCCAAACTCGGGTGAAACACACTGTCAGAACAGATCCACTGGTGGTCTCCCATGCACTTAGAATTGGGGGTTTTAGGGGACACCCGCCACCCTCATCTGGACAGTGGGGCCTCACAGGGATTCCCCAAGCCTCTCTGAAGAACCCGAGAATTCAAGTGAGAGAATTCAGACTGGGCAGGCTTTATCTTCACCATCCTGTTTAACCCTCCGATTCGAGCCGAACTTGCTTGAAGTAGCTTGACAGCACAGGTTTTTTTAGCAGCCAAAGGGAAGCCGTCCTCAACCGCGTAGCACAGGCTGCCAGTTTCCTTGTGGGCACACTTAACCCAGGCGTGACGCTCTGTCACACATCACCCCGGGGACAGCCCTACCACGCGCTCTCGTTCTCTCTCTCTCTCTCGCTGTTTCTTTTCTCTCTGCGGTTCATGTGATGAAGGGTTTAGGATGACAGGAGTCGGTGCTTTTATTGCCGCAAGTGAATGGCGAACGTGGAATTATCCCACCCTCTGAATAACCACATTTAACTGGGCCAGCGCGACCACAGATCCCTGTGGCTCAGCCCATCCTCGGGCTAGCTGTGCAATTACGGAGAGTTGCTCTGCTGTACTGAGGATGGGCACACGTGTGCGTGGGTGCATTTGTGAATATGTGTGTCTGTATACTTTTCACAACATCCTTAGTGGATGTCCCATAAGTCGTTTGGGGGTGGGGTTGGAGTGAGTGTCTGAGGTTGTGGCTGTTCCCCTCAATGGTACGCCAGTGACCTTTGAACTCTCACACACTTTTTGTGCAGTTATGGGGCGCAGCCAATGTTCCTTCTGTAGCTTGAAAGAAAAAAAAAACTGTCCTTTCTTCATGTATTATTGAGGTTCCTTATTTAATTAAAAAAATGAAAGGACTCATTAGAGACATGCTAATTAGGTTCCCTTTTTCTTAATAGAGAGCCCAGATATTACTGCTGCTTTGTGTTTAAACAGTATAGCCTTAGAATGAGCTGATGAAGGTCTGTGTCTGCGGAGTGGCTCTGTGGCTTTCTCTTAAAGTGGGCCGTTCCCCAGCTTGCTGTCGCTGAACAGTGAGTCCAGGAAGTTGTCTTCCCTGCCACAGCTGCCCAATGCCCATGTCTGCCCCGCACACATGTGCAGTTCAAGGCAGAGAACTCAGTTTCTACCCTGGGTGGCTACATCACCGGATCGCTTGAATTACTCCGGGACCCATCAGCTTTGTCTTATTGATTTTCCTTTTGCTACAGTCTTCACTTATTTTAGTCAGAGTCAAGAAACTAGAGATATACAGGCAATGTTTGTATCTGACTGTTTGTGACTGATGTTGTTAATTTTAGCCTGGAGTGGAGTGCCTTTAGCGTGGAGTGTTAAGATAATTACTGATCCTGGGTTAACACTCACATGAGATTACAGGTGAGGTCTACAAATTCAGTGAACTGTCTGACATGCAGACTTTTTCAACGGTTAGGATCAATCTGAATGTTTCTAGATGCAGAAAATTAAAAGCTGTTGACTCCTTTCTTTATATCCAGAGTTCCTCTCCTAAATCCAGTCTGTCTTTTAGTAATCACTTTGTTTTGTTCACTGACTAAAAATGCAGTGTATGCACTTTCTTCTTTTTTTTGGATAGTGTGGGGGGGGGGGCAGGAGAGGTCCCTATGTGGAAGAGGAAAAAGTGAGAGAAGTGGGAAAAATACAGTGAAATCTGTGTCTGTGGCTGGTCTCAGAGTTTAGGTCCAAGCAGCGAAGTGTGAAACTCTATTTTTTGATTTGAAACATGAGTGAAATGTGTAATGAAGGTGGGTCGATAATAGGCTTTTATATTTCCCCGGTAAAGTAATCTCTGTTATGTTGCTCTGGAAATTTGTTGTCATTTTTATTCTGGAGCAGTGGGGCGTTAGATGAAGTGCCGGGGGGGGGGGGGAGGGATTTTCCACTTGAACTTGCGCTACCCAGGGCATTCTCACGACGCGAGCTTTTCATTTGTCTGGACGCTGTCAAGAAGCAGTCCCTCAGCGGAGCGCCGGACAAGGCTCAGTACTCACTGAAAATCACCAAGTGACAGCACAAAAGCCTGCTTCTCTAACAGCGGGGCTGTATTTTATTACTGCGCTGGAGTTTGGTTACCTTTCTCTTCGGGAGAGTAAAACAAAAAGCTTTACCTGTCAAGAGCTGAGCGGCCCAGGAGAGGGAGAAGGAGGCACATGCGGGGACTGCCACTGCCGTTTCCGAGCGCCTCCTGCACTGTGTGCCCACGGCTTCTCTGAGTTTTAAACTACGCTGGGCGCATTCCCGGCCCGAGCACTTCATTCATCCGCACACCTGAAGTCCACGGAGTAACCCCTTCCTGAGGAATCGGGCATTTTCTGGGGTACTCTGGAGATTTGAAAATGTTTAAACACCTCATCAGTAAGCATTTAACTCTGAACAAAACCGTTTTTCTTTTTCTTTAAAGAAAACTGCAGCGAGAAATGGAAATGCACAGTTTAGAAGAGAGGCTTATTTTGGGAGGCTGTTGTTCTTAAGAAGATTCTAGTAGGGTCTCCCCCGCTCTCTGACTAAGTGTTCAGGGGCTGGATAACTGCTGGACCTTCTGTGCTCTCTGTCCCTAGAGGATGGCTGTAAGTGTGAGAAAAACAAGTCATTCTGTTGGTCGGTGGAGCACAATGTCTGTGAACTCAGTTACCCACCCCGTTGCTCTGTCCACTCTTTCTGTCAACAGGAGATTCTCCACTTGCTGGCAAAATGGTGCCCATGACACTGCAGTGTTGTAACAGATCAGTGCCTTTTTGAAGAGTAAAAAATGCTGATAGGTCATCCTAAAATCAGATGGGAGAAGAAGGATAAGCGGGTCTCTTACAGACATTAACTATAGACACTAGGGTGTCCTAACCTTTTTCATTTGTGACTGATGTCGTATTTTTAGAATTTCTCTCCCTACCTACAGTGTGCTTAGAAACCAGAATTTGCTGTTCATTTTATAGATCACTTCTGGTTTACTGTAGTGTTAGCTATCTGCTCAACTACAAGCTCTGGGATGTCCAGATTGCTCTGTTTCTATCAGGCGCATTATCTTGATTTCATGTTTCTTTGACCCTGCCTTTGGACTGCATGTCCAGACAAGATGTTACTTCTCTAGGTTTTAAGAATTTTAAAAAATAATAAATACACAATACATAATAATGAATTCTTGGTGTGCTGAGTGTGGAATGTGCTAAGCGGACTTTTGGACCTTACAGTTGGCCAAGTCCGTGTGATGTGAGGTAGCGTTCAGATTTCCCCAGCGAAGTGAATAATGCTTTTTGACAGGGATAAACAGCCCAGCAGTGCTGTCCCCAACGTGTGGCGGAGAAGAGATGTGATCGCCTGTTTGAGCATTCCTTGTCATTTTTTCAATTATCTGCCCCGTTCTCTCAGCCACTCCAGCGCAGGCGACTGAGATTTGAGATTTGTCGGAAGAAGACAGATCATTTAGATAAAGGCTCTGCTTGCGTTTTGATTACAGGTTTCCAGCCCCACCCTGTAACATCAAGCACAGCCCATTAGTTTCCAGCCCATGGAGGGAGACTAATAAAAATGCTCATTTTGCAAGCCAGGATATGTTCATGATGCAGCGTTGTCCTATTTAATTAATTGAAGACTTGGCATTGTATTGGACTTCAGAAATCCAGGCTGTATATACATAAAATATTAATTTTGAAAGGTTTCAAGCTTAAGTATACTTCAAAGTGGGTTCCAGTATCAAAATGTCATAACTTAAAAAATGTTTTTACTGTCATTATTAATGTTATGTTAATATTATTAATATGATTGGTCTGTTTTTCTGTATTTGATTTGATTTTCATGACCTAAATTAAGGACTTTGTTTTTACTTTTCAAATACTCAAACCCTTTCGGCCCTTTTCTTATTTTCTGATAAAAAAAATATATTTTCCCTTTTTCTTCTCCAGCTTCAGAGACCAGGAATATTGCATCTCTCTGACAATAGAACCCTTTCAAGAAGTCCCCAGCCCCAATTATTTCCTTAGGAAAATGATCTTTACGTCTGTTCAAAGTTTTGTTCCATATTTTTTCACATGCTCTAGCTTCAGGGTTTTTTTTCCTTTCCTTTCTGTGCGCGTGCACACTGCGGCACCGAATGTGATAATTACCCAGTGATATGGAATGCCAGAGAAACCTCCAGAGATTGACTATGTATTAATCATCCATTTATTTAAATACCATAATTTAGTGCGTAGCTCATTACTGGTAGTCTGACCTTCGGAAAAGGGAAGGACCTCTTGTTCCTTTCGTATTCTTGACATGATTGCACTCAGTATGAAAAGGCCGGTTTCAGTGTGCGCTGAAACGCACTGGCAAAAATGACCTGTCCTGCTTCTAGGTTTGAACATCTGAACTGGTGGAATTAAAGACAGGATTGGAATGGTTAACTAAGCAGGGGAAGGGGTTGCCATGCTGGTGCAGTGCAGTAATGCTGTGGACTTCCTTTAGGTGTTGGCACCAGCTGTGCGAGCTGGCACATTGTAATGGCTTTAACTAGTTTGTAGAAGAGGATGGAGGCAGGTCCCCCATATAAAGCAAGTTATAGTCAGTGTAAAATTCAAAAGATGTTTGTGTAAATCACACTTTGCTCTCCGTCTTCATCGCTGGGAAGATCACTCTTAGAAGTTTGCAGGCATCCTGACCCGCCCACCACCCCTCTCCCAATATGTGCAGGCGCTGGGTGTCTGAGCTCAAAAGGCAGGACAAGCCAGGAAGTACACTCATTACGTCCTTCATAAATGCACCTCCTTGTTTCGGAGAACAAACGCTTCTTTATTAGAGTCTGTGGATGTTTTCAAACTGGCATAATTTTTTTTTAACAATAATCCTTAGTGCGTGAAGGAATTATTAACAGAATACTTTTTGTGCTCTCGTAGAATCCCATTTGAGATTTTAACCCGCAGACCACCTCAGGATTTAATAATTAAGTATGATGAATCATTTCGCTCCTGGTACGTGAACAGGACTTCAAGGCATTCAGTGTCAGTCTAAAGCTTTAGTCACGAACCCTGCTTTATCTGACAGTAAATAAATCATAAAAACAGCATTCAGAATTGTGAGGCACAGGAGTCCTGTCACGGCGCATGGCGCTGGGGTTCTGGTCAAGGCTTCTTTTTCTATTAGTATGGCTGAAAGGAGGACTGTGCTATTGTTTTAAATTAAAATGCACCAAGGAAAGCTAAACAAGATTAAAACTCATTGAAATGCACAATACCCAGTTTCTTTTTCAGCCCATTGGGACAGTTGGCTCTCTCTCCCCTCTCACTCTGCTTCTCTGTGTCTGTCTCGTTCGCTCTCTTTTTCTCTTTTTTTTTCTCTGCCTTTTGTTAATCAGTTAAACTTGCTCTTCAAACAATTCCTCTAATTACTGTTCTTCTCTCTGCAAACGCCTAGCTGTGTCTTGGCAAACCTATTTCCCTTCGCGCTCTTCCCTTCTCCTCCATATTGCAGATGACCTCTGTCAATTACAGAGACCCTTGCTCACGGTTCTGGCCACTGCTCCAGCATTTTAATGATGCTGGGAAGAACCAGAGGTGCCACAAGCTCCCTCATTAGAAGCCAATTTAAGATGCTTATGGAGCTGCCTGGCTTGGCGTTTAATTCCCCCTCAACCCCGTTATTTTTATTTGTATATCTCACGTTCCAAAAGAGCTCACCAATCAGGTAACCAAAAGGATTCCAGTCTGGACATTTTCCAGCAGTACATTTCCTCTGTTCTTCTAAGGTTTGTAACATTAAATCACAGGAAATTCCTCCTCTTTTCTGTAGCGCCTGCCTGTTCTGTGCAGTTTTAACGCTGCATGCCTACCGTTCTGTCTCCACCAGCTAGAAACAGCAGAACAGGCTCTTGAAACCATATCCATGTCTCATATTAACTACTAGAGGTGTGTGTGGCCATACAGTGAATAATACTCAACAACTATGTCTCTACTGACACCCAGGAGAGAAATAAATACCTCATTTCCTCTGGGTTCTGTGCAGATAAGTATTTGCAGTCTCTTAGGTTTTAGGAAAATATAGCATGTAAACAGGGCACAACCCATCCTGATTGTTCTAGCTCAGTGTCATCACATGCTTTTTAAGGGCAAAAACATTTGTCTGCTGTGGGTCCGCTGGGCAAAGAAAAACTACAGGAAGCACCAGTGAGACTATCTTTGTCTTGGTGTTCTGGTCTGGCTTTGTAAAGCTGATCCATAATCATTTCATGCAGACATTTACCTTAACAGGAGGTGTGTGACATTGAACATTCTCATAAACAGTTGGTAAATTCTAATTATAAAATTAAATGCCAAGTAGGTGGTCATGTTTGCCGTAGGAATTCAGCTTAAAGCTTGTTGTGTCTCTTGAGCTGCTGGTATTAACCTAAATGTTTAATGGGAATGAAGGAAGGAGTTTCATCTGTGTTCTTCCCTCCTGGTTGAGGCAAAGCTGTTACCTCTCCTTGCTAATCTATATTCAGGGGCCTCTAAGTGCTGCATCTTTTTAAATTACCGGCGGTGACAAAAAAGAAAACGAAAAAAATTAAATGCATTTAATCTATGCCTGACTTCAAATCGTTAGCTTTTTCAGCCTCTTCTATTACCCATTCTATTCACATCTAAATGAAAGGGAGGAAAAAAATCATTTATGCTGAGAGACAAAGCCGAATGAAAATATAATTCGGCATTGTGAGATGCTTTTGTTAGTAGCCGTCAAGCTGCTAATGGTACCGCTTTTGTTTTCTCGTGCCGTTCTGAAACCCTAGTGTCGAATTGCATGCTCCGCTCAGGGTATGTAATCGCCCGCCTTTGTGATATTAGATTATAGGGGCAATTAATGCCGTCAAACCTTAACAACTCGGTATTCAACTCACTCGTCAATCGTGCAGCCGCGGAATGGAAGGTGTTATAACTCCGGTAATTATTATGCCTGCAACTTGAAAATGTCAATGAACGTGTGTATAAAATAAAATGTATGGGTTGTCACTTGGAGAATGGGATGCACAAGAGCAATTAATTACAGGTTTTCATTTCCCAGCTCCAAATGACAAGCGACGGCACAAGCCAAATTAGCGTGACGCCAGGCATTTCCCCAGTGCTGCCATTTGCTCCTCCTGGAGCTTGGATTTCTCAGTGGGCTGGATGGCGTTTTTTCCTCTTCTCTACCCCTCTCAAGAATATCAGCGATAGCCCCAGTTCATTCCCTTGTAGATTTTATTTTTAAAAAAACTGCGTTTAATTTTTTCACACTACCCTAACGTGTTTAACACCCCCCATAAGCTCCATATTCTGACAACAACTGTGTTGTTGTCCTGGGTTCCTTTTTAAGTGAGAAGCAATGAATTTTGAGTTAAGTGGAAAAATGAATGAAACTTTCCCTTAAGGCCAAGGTGCTGTTTTTCAGAACAGACATTTTTTAAATGATTGATGCTACAGTTCTGCATACATGGCTTTTAGCAAGTCATGATGTTGAGGTGCTGTACAGGTATTTACAAGCCTTGCCAGGAAGGGATTTCAAAGTTGTTTATTCTTTAGAATTTTGTATGAATTGCATCTTGTTCCTCTTAGGACCTGAGGTTTTTATCAAGAGGAACTGGGTTTTTAACCATTGAAAAAATGACAGGTTTTCTGAATAAGTAAAGTCAAAGACCTTCCAGGCTCTTAGGTTTGCCACAGAACATCCGGTTTACCTGCTTTAGTTCTTGAGTCCATGTCTGTTCAGTAACCACTGTTGCCCTCCCTTGGCATGCCGTTAAACTATGCTTTTGCTAATGCTATTAAAAAATAAAAAAAGTTTAAAAATCTTAATCTTAATCTGACAGGTGATATATTTAAGAAAATGTTCATTTTTAAGCATGCACTTCAGTGCCTTGGTAGATGTACAAATTCATTGATACATGGGTAAAAGGTTCCCTGGAGTTATAAGGTGCTTTACTGCACAGCTTGGCAAAGAAATGTTGTTTACATTGGTGGCATTCAAGACCAGATCTGTCCACTGTCTGTCGCAAAGAGGTGAGAGACTCCGTGTAGAAAATTCATTGGTATCAAAGCTCTATCTGCCCTGTCTGCTGAAGGAAGCCGGAGTTCCAGATTTGAAACATCTTTGGGTCTTCTGTGGATTTCACTGTGGGGTGGTTGTAAGTTCCAGTTTTAATAAAGGGCTGGACAGGGCTGAAGGCTCAGCTTTGTCACCAATAACTAAGAGCCACAGAGCTAGCATGAAAGAGTTTATCTGCCCGGAGCATGATGGGCCTTCAAGCAGGAGGTGTTCCTATTTACGGGAAATCTTGTTTACAAAGTAAAATCAGTTCTTTACAGATTTAATTTGTAACTGACAGCTCTTTCTCCCTCAGGCTTTGCATAGATAGGCTGTTCAAAATACGGCCAGTCATGCGTTGCGAGAAAACAAATGAATGCAAATATCTGATAGGAACATGTTGCGGCACTGTACGGTTGAAAAGTCACTCAATGGGATATTTCACTTCAACAATTCCTATGGCCCCTTATAGAAAAACTACACCTTAACAGACATATTTAAAGCTGTCTTTAAATACTGCCTACCACTCAATGACAGTATTGACAGCAGAATACTTTGGGAATGAGCACAGTATTTAGAGTTAGTCAGAACAGTTTTGTGGCATTTATATATAGGGCTGCTGCCTCACAGGTCTTGGATCCTATATTCAATTCCACCCTTCTGTGTGGAGTTTGCATGTTTTCCCATGTTGATTTGTGCTTTCTCCTACCTCCCAAAGACATGCAGAATGGAGTTAATTGGAGTTTCTGAATTCTCCCTGCATGCTTGTGCATATGAGCGTGTGTGTGCTGGCCTATGATTGACTGACAGCCCCTTTCAAGCCGAGAGGAGTGCTGTGCTCTCAGTCCTTCCTTGTGCATTGTGTTTCCAGGATAGGTTCTTCATCAGACCAGGTGGCTTTCTGGGTAGATGGAACACTTAATATACCAATATACTGGATAATATATATACATTTAATATACATATAATACACATTTACACAGTGTAATCTATGCCTTTCCTGCTGTGTTCTTAAGTTGCAACACATGATTTAATTCTGCTTTTTAACCTCCTTTTCTCTTGTTGTGGTTGATGATGGTATTTGAAAGAAAGGACATTTTCAGGCTTATAAAGTAAAACAATCTACCACAACAAAAAAGCGCCCTATGTTTCTACAATATCATAATGTGACAAATTCAATTGTTATGCTGCAAAATAATTTCTCAGGAGGTAGTTTTTCCCTGGGCATCATCCCAAGTACGTAAAAAATTTGATTTTTGCTTTTCAAGGTCTTATAAGAAGTGATACTCGATCACAGATTTGTAATGCGATTAGTAGAGCTGTGACTTCTTCCTCTTGCATCACCAAAAGCTTTGCGCTTCACATTATTGTCGCTGTTGCCTTAAGATAACGATCAAACCATTCAGTATTTTTTAAAATTGGTTCACTGATGGTAAATCAGAATAAAATGTTAATTGAAGTAGGACAGAAAAGGATAAAGACATTTATTGTGGTAGATCTGATCATCGAAAATCTTATTATATCATTGTAACTCATGCATATCAAAACTGCTTTGCTGTTGTCAGTATCAATGATATCTTGTATCGATTTCAAATTTTTCAGAAAAAGTCATTAATATTCTTGGAGATATGGTGTTATTCTTCTTCCTAATAATCATCATCATCAGTCATCAGTCAGTTGATGCTTTTATCCAAGCCATAAATCATAATGTTTATGTTGTGGGTATAAACCTAAGGAAATCAATTAATACAATAATTCAGCAAAACAATTCAACATAGCACAGTGGCTAATACAGCACAGTTTAAGGTAAGCAAATTATTGCAATACTTAGATTAATTATGCAAATGCTATAAATAAGTGAACTAGCTACTGTTTATGATTGCAATTAATTAGGATAAGGAAAGTATTGCAGTGTTGAGATTAGTTATGCACCAGATATGTCCACACAAAATGAGTACAGTATGAGACACAGAAATAACACCAACACAGGCTCTGAGTAAGTGGGTAAAGGAAAACAAATTGTCACAAATCTAAGAACTACATTCATTAGATCTTAATTATAAACTACAATGCTGTTAATAAAACTACAAGGGAAACACATTGACCTTGGGATAGTGTTTAACATAACCAACCTAGTTTTATTGTAATGTAGTCAAAGAGTGTGGTAGTGTCACAAGGCAGGCAGGTGCTTGCTGTGTAGCGTTGTGTCCCAGGCAGGCGTACTGAGCCAGCTGCTTCTTTTACCTGTGCTGCGCATCTCTCCTGAGTACTGTCTTCCACCCAGGCTGAGGGCCATAGCTCTACTCTTACCTTTCTGGGACAACAAAGGAAAACTGTAAAATTGCAACCTTCCTGCCTGCAAGAGTAATGGAGAAAAAAATGAGTGTATTTGAAAACACTAACAAAATATATCAGTCACATAAAAGCTGCAGGGATTGTCGCCCGCAGGGCTAGTAGAAACTCTGCTGCTGCAGGCTGTGTGCGGAAGGGGAGTCTGACTGTGCGTTTTCCCTCCCGCAGGTCCCTGTCTCGGTGGCCATGATGACCCCGCAGATGATCACCCCCCAGCAGATGCAGCAGATCCTCTCTCCTCCGCAGCTCCAGGCGTTGCTCCAGCAGCAGCAGGCCCTCATGCTGCAGCAGGTAAAGGCTCCGCTGCGCCCTCGGCCTCGTCTCCAGCAGCCCCGCGAGAGCGCGCTGCCCCTCTTCGTCGCCGTGGGAGGAGCCTACCCAGCGAGTGCTGCTGTCCGCAGCCGCGTACCTCTCCTTTCAGCCCCCGAGCAGAGCCGCCTCGCTGCTGTGTAGTGCGTTGCTTCCAGTTCAGTGAGCTGCTAGCAAGCAAACAAGCAAGATGGGCTGCGCAGCTTCCTGTTGTTTGCAATCTCTTATGTTTTTACATTAATTAGTCTCATCAGCCCCCTTCCTGTTCATTGTCGTCTTACATCACAAAACCAGCCATCGATGCAAAAATGCTACTACTTAAACGGCAACATTAACTGGAAATATTTTTGTATATGTACATAAATGTTTTATTGGCAACTCAGGTGTTAATAGCCCATTACACATTTAGAAAGTGTCATTTGCAACTCCTCAAATGTACACTAGATTGTAGTCCACATATTATTCTCCATTTGGGCAAATGAGAGCTGTGCACTGAAAAAACGGAGCCGAATACCTTTCCATACTTGTTGGAAGGCACTGACGCTGTACTAGCTGGGGGCTGGAGGAGATGCCTGCTGGGCTTGACTGAACAAACACCCTGTCTTCAGTGAGTCTCTCCAGTACGCCCACTGACCTCTTCACCTTCCGCACCTAGAGAAATGAGGTCATATCCCCCACCCGGCTTTCAGAATCACTAGTGTGTGAGTTTTAAAGATGTTGCCGTAAGAAAGAAAAGTTCTGGCACAACTTGAGAAGACAGTTGATTTAATCATAATGGGAAAAAAAAACTGCTGGAGGCAAGTGTAAATTAAGTAAAAAAGATCTGACAAAGTGGATCATAAAAAAATAAAATATTTGCAGATTTCCCAGAAAAGCAGTCTTTTCACAGTACATCATCTCTCTCCCTCCTTTTACACAAAAAACACTCAAAAAAATGGGTAAACTCTACGTTTCCCTGTCTCTTCCCATGCCTACAGTGAATTGTGCAAATGAAATGAATTCAGTGAATTGCATATTCTGTAAGTTTTCTGTAGAGAATCATGTTATATTGTCTATAGATTGTATATATGTACATGTGTACATACACAATTTGTCCAAATTTTATTTCTGCAGCCTATAATTACACTACAGTCAATGTTTCCTGTCTCTCTCGTCTTTTCTTTAAAGTGAAACCCAAGGTCACTATAATGAAAATCAAAGGTGAATGCATTCCAGTCTGTGCAGCTAACATTAAGGGGCACTGAATCAAATCATTAAAAAAACCCTTAATTATCCCTTTAATTATTCTTCCAACTATTAAATTCCATATTCGCCTGAATTAAGAGGGTAATGACTGTGAGCTCCAGCAGACCTGTGCTGCGGTGCATAGCAGCAAGTGTAGCCCATTGTGCCGGCAGATTAGTAGAGTGAATCCCTGAGAGACATGGGCGTCAGACTGATAGAGTTTTGCAGTGGATAAGAACAGCTCTTTTTTGTCTTGGGACTCTGTGTTAAGCATCCCCAAATAACGCTGTGCACTTCATTGAAAGAGAATACTTATTGTGCTTCCTGGGATTTCTCTGGTAGGGTCTCGGTGTGCATTTATTTAATGATCTCTCATTGTAGCCAGTAATTTCCTGCCCTGAGGCTTCATCTCTCTGAGTGACGTCAGCTGTATACAAACTGATCGATTTACTCCTGGCATTCTGGGGCAATTTTGGACACACTTGCAGTCTAC
This sequence comes from Atractosteus spatula, assembly GCF_055471065.1. Classification (NCBI taxonomy): domain Eukaryota; kingdom Metazoa; phylum Chordata; class Actinopteri; order Semionotiformes; family Lepisosteidae; genus Atractosteus; species Atractosteus spatula. The sequence continues at coordinate 41,709,175 of NC_142712.1, read as the reverse complement.
AGTGAGCTTTTCCTTTGAAAATCAAGCATGTATTAGTTATTTCTAACTTTAACTGGTCAAGTAGCAATATACAGGTCTCAAAGGCACAAAATAATTGTATGTCATTCACCTTGTGTGTCATCTATAATGCTATACCTACCGAGAAATCTACAAGGTCACGCTTGCTCGAAGCCTAATTTAAAAACCTCTTAAATATCTTGTAGTCATTCTTTACAGTAATCAAAAATAATGTATTTTTCAGTATGATATTGTAATCACATTTCTCCTGTGCTAAACTTGCTTTGAATTATTTTGACGTAATGCTCATGTACGTGCAAAGCAGGGGTTGCCCTTGTTGCTCAGCGAAAGTGTTATCTTTTAATTTCCTTCAGTACGTTGTGTAGAAATTTTCCCTAAAAAAGCCCATGCACACCCAACAGATCAGAGCTGCCTCTGTCCTGTAGGGCTCTGAACACAGGCCCTCGCTATCTAAAGAAGAGATTAACTGTACAGTCAGGAACTTGCGCAACTGATTAATGGGCATGCTTTTGTGTGGTTATCATAAGTTATTGGGAGTTGTGTAAACAGAATTATTTATTGGATAAGAACGTTTTCTGCTACGCAGAACTGCTGACGTGAAAGACAGACCAAGGCGTGTTGCAATGCTCTGTTTATTTGGTGATACATATCCGTAAATTTCCTGACAGGATACAGCAAGCACTTCCCTTTCGGACAGGTCACCCTCGCAATGAAAGATTCTAATCTTAATGGGACTTCCTTCGCAAATTAATAATTTAAAAGTAAAGCAAACAGACTTAACCAGAGTGGCTTCTGTGGTTAGCCAGACTTGCAGTTCTGTGGAACCTGTGATGACAAACTTTCTGGTTGGAGGCCAGGTTTTTTTAAGATGGCATGCTGCAGTGTTCGATGAAAGATAAATATAGCCACAGCACTTTTTTTTAATTATTCTTGATCCCATGCCTTAAGACAGAATAACCCCATATGATTTTATAGCAATAATATTAATCCACTTTCACTGGAAAAGGTCAGGCCTCCTTACAATGCATTCACAGCCAGCTCTTATCCTAATACTTGAATTATGTGTTAGTGTGAGGTGATAAACCTCAACTGTTTCAAAAAAGCCTAATATAAGCAGTTTAAGCAGCATGAAGAAAGCCTCTGTGTGATGTATTCCTTGATAACTGAGGTCTTTATTTTTGTTATTTATAACTTCTCTTTGTCCCCCTCACCCCCCCCCCCCTTTCTTAATCAATGGTAGGTGTGGCGGCCCAAATTGTTTCCCGCTGATATCATGGGCTGAGCAATATTTACCTGTACACAGAGATTGAATTTCCTATTCAGAAGAGCTCTAAATGAATAACCACACAGTAAATAAACTCTGCGTTCTTCATTAACCCAGCCTCTGGGTAAACAGACAGTTGTTTTCTCAGAATTTAAACTGGGCCCTGGAGTGGCTGGGCAGGTTAGTACAGTCCCTTTATAATGAGGTCATAGAAGGTGGTTTTATTTAATGTTACACAACACTTCTCTCCTTAACCATGGGTAATAAAATTTTGCAGGCTGGCACAGTGGCTCTTTAGTCTGTTGCACAAGCTCAGAGCAGCTAACCTTGTTGATGAATAACTTCCTGAGGGATATGTCTCCCCTGACAGTTTCTTCACTTGCCGAAGAGGAGCTCTCAGCACTGGCTTTCCCTGTACCTGGTTTTACACACTGGAATTCCTCCTTAGATGTTTTTCTTTTCCTTAACTTGTGTGACAAAACTCCTGCATGTGTTGCGCTTTTCTCCTCTGTGTGTTGTGGCCTAATAACTCGTGTTACATGGCAACAAATCTCTTGAGTGGAAAAGGCTTGTATGTACTCTAGCAGTGCAACTGCAGCTTGTCTTGTTTCAGATTTCTGTCTTTTTTGCTTTGCTTCGTTGGTTGTTACTCCAAGCAGAGTGAAACAGTAGAGGAAATACCAGAGTGAATGCTGTGTGGCTGGTTACACAGCCCCACTATCTGTGCATGACCTGGAGTTTCAGCTCCCTGAACACCAACCCCACAATAATTCAGGCAGTCCATAAATAAGAGGGGCTGTCAGCCATGACTTTGACTCTGTAGCAACACCCAAAGAAAGCCAGGCTAAATTGTTTGGAAGATTTACTGTGCTTATCCACTGTTTAGGCCCAGGTGTGAGAGCAGATTTTGAAAAGCAGTAAAATGGTGTACATTTTTGCTGGAAACATCTCCCTGAAGCAAAGATCTTGTTTGGTCATGTCTGGTGCTATTTTTTTTTTTGTTTTGTCCAGACCACCATTTGCTTGAAAAGAATCTTTGTGTTTTTTTCACACTTCAGTGAACATTTACAAGAATACGAGATGTTCAGCTTGGGCCTGGCTTGAAGGGACATATTGCTGATGGGCCTTTGGCAAGTTGACTGAACATATGCTTTCAAGAGAGAACTGTAGCACTGCTGTCTGTGGGAAAAGGGCAACCACAGCCCTACACATCTGTGCTTTGTGGAAAAACAATGACATTGTACGGTTCTTGTTTCTTAGGCTTCTGTAATCATAAATGTGCTTTGTTATGGTAGTTATAAAAGCTGTAGTGGTTTGTCTTACCACTGTGTGGTGGTGCAGTGGAATAAAGTTCATCCATTCTGATGCTCTTGAATGGGGAAGTGGTAAGGACTGGGAGATCACTGGGATGCACTAAGTATCAGTGTCTAATGTGCCTAATGTGTTGGCTGGTAGTCTTTTGGAATCATGTGGTCATTAACACTCCAATGTCTCTTGTTTTACTCCCCCAGCTGCAAGAGTATTACAAGAAGCAGCAGGAACAGCTGCACCTTCAGCTTCTCACGCAGCAGCAACAAGCGGGAAAGCAGGCCAAAGAGGTGAGATCTGTCCCTTCGATAAAAGAGCTGGGCATTGTGAGTGCTTTCTGACGCCAGGAAACAAGTAGAGAATTTTTGTGTGGTAGTTCTTCACTGTTGAAGGAAGAACAGAGTCCCTCAGAATGCCATGTCCCAGGTGTCCTGAGGCTTTGGTTGGGGTTCCCGTGAAGCCAGTCTTAACAGCAGGACTGGAGCAAACTGGGAAAAATCCGGAAACCTGAGCAGAGCGAATAAATAAACTTGACTTTTCAGGCCTTTTTGTTTCTGTCTTCTTGTCTTGACAGAATCTGAGCAACATGGGGCATGCGCATGTGTCTGAATTTGGTTTCACAGCAGTAAAACGATGACTCAGCTCTTTCTAATGCTTTTATGATTCTATTCCCTTTACACTGTTTCCCTTTTCCTATTTCTGCCCTCCATATTCAGGGATACAAAAAAAGCCCTTTATTTAAAACTCATTTTTTCTCACTTTTGATTTTTCTTGTAGTTAGTGAATATTTCTGTAGAACTCCCTTGAGTTAACCTGAAAAACTGACACTAAGGCCTGAATGGGACTCTTTTTGTGTATGTGGGACTCTTTTTGTGTCAGTCATTGTGGAACAAGCAAGGGAAAGTGACAAGTATGTTTAGATTCATCCCCCCTGCAGAATCACCTCAGAATCGTAATATCTAATTTATTTTACAAACATAAGCACTTGCCGTGTATATATTCAGTTAGCTCAGTAACACATATGGACACTTTAACTGTCACTTTTTAGGATGAAAAAGAGATTGAAAAACCAAAAGCTGCTGAAATAGTTTAACAAGTAGATATCATGTATCATTCCTTACAAAAGAGTTATGAAGGATGTTTTTGTACATGCATCTCTAAATGAATGCATCCTGTGCGTATTGTTAGCGTGTGTTTCGTTGCCCTTCTGGGGTTTCCACTGTTAAAATAGTCCATTCTCTTCATGGCTTGGTGGTTTGAGGCTACTCATTTTTTTCTGTCTCCGTACTGTGTCATTGGAGACTAGTACACCTGCATAGTGTGATGAAAACTCTGGGATTAAGTACGGGAGGAATCTTTTTCTTTTCATGTAAACGTAAAATCACCTCAGATGCTGTGTTAATACCCATTCAATATTAATTTAACAGCCGTCTCACAGCTGGACCTCAGAAATCCCTATCAGTGCTCATGTGAGTAATTCATAGATTTGTTTTAATTATCAATTAAGAAATGGCTGGATAATTTCAGAGAGCAATTAAGAAAAAGGCTGGTATCATAGGAGAGTTAAAAGGAGATCTCTTCAATACAATGTAAGGAACAAGTGGTGGAGGGGGAGCCAGGGTATTCTAAATCACAAAAGAATTTTAAAGAAAGGAAAACTGTATACTGTCCACTTAACCTTTTCCTTCAAGAAGACAACGTGTGAGGTTGTATTTTGTAATATAAGAGATATACTCACTAAATTCCCTTGTGATCATGAAGGGATTGTTCTTGTAATGATGCTTAAACATTCAAGCTTACTAGCACACTAAACACTAAATGAGCGACAGAATTTTTTTCGATTCTTAATAAGGGCTTTCATAGAACATACAAACATGTGTTTTGTAAGAAATTATGGTGTAGTTTGCTTTGTGAGAATTTGTTAAAATGACACTTTTCCTGCAACTCCCAAACATGGCTAAGATCAATTAAAACTTTTAGATATTTGATTGATTGATTTCTTACACTTATATAGCGTTTTTCTAGACACTCCACTCAAAGCACTTTACAGGTAAGGGCGACTTCCCTCCACCACCACCAGTGTGCAGCATCCACCTGGATGATGCGACGGCAGCCATAGTGCGCCAGAACGCTCACCACACATCAGCTCTCAGTGTGGAGGAGAGCAGAGTAATGAAGCCAATTCATAGAGGGGGATTATTAGGAGGCCATGATTGGTAGGGGCCAATGGGAAATTTGGCCAGGACGCCGGGGTTACACCCCTACTCTTTTCGAGAAACACCCTGCGATTTTTAATGACCACAGAGAGTCAGGACCTCGGTTTTACATCTCATCCGAAGGACAGCGCCTGTTTACAGTATAGTGTCCCCGTCACTATACTGGGGCATTAGGACCCAGATGGACCTCAGGGTGAGCACCCACTGCTGGCCCCACTAACACCTCTTCCAGCAGCAACCTTAGTTTTTCCCAGGAGGTCTCCCATCCAGGTACTGACCAGGCTCACACCTGCTGAGCTTCAATGCCATATTTAGCAAACATCGCGGACATCGGCAAGAACACCTGAGCCTAATAATTATTAAAATCTTTCCAGGTGTGACAGGGAAATCATTAACAGTACTAGATGAACTCAGAAGTGCTTTGGATATTTTGAAGATTATATGATTAGCATCTTGTTTTTTTGTTTTTATGTGCAAAAGCAAGTAGGATAGCATGCCAGAGGTTTAATATGATTAAAATGAGATACCTGGAAGAGGGATAGATGCAGTCAATAGAATTTCAGTTAAATTCAAGTTAAAGGCCACCAGCAAAATCAATAGGAAAAAGGATAAGAGTGCCTGTAAATATATCAGTAGCCAGAACTCATTGGGTTTTACATGTCTAGACCATACGTTTCTTAGCTTTATTTAGTGTACTTAAAATTTATCAAAAATCTCGACAGCATGCCCCAGAGAAAGGAATCATTCAGATATCAGTTAACCAGATTTTCTTAAAGCAAACTGACTGGATTGTAAGCAAGTATTTTTAACAACAGCCTGCAGAATTTTAGTGCTAAGAGACTTTGCATCAAAATCTTCAGAACACATCTTTAACATGTCTTAAAGATTACAGGTCACATCAAGTATCAATCCTCTTTTTTTAAAACAAATGAGAAATGCAGCACAGTGTTCCAGTGCACACCTCTTCCACCCAGCTGCTGTTTGTTCAGGGAGCAGGATAGTGAGGAGGGATGGGGGGGTTGTGATTACTCTACCTGAAAAGAATTTGGTTTCAGCTGTGTGGGGGATGTTCCCTTCAAGCCCCATTGTCAGGGTGGCTGTGTTCAGTCTGACTCACTGGCCTGTGGAGTTGCGGTAACAGCACAGGGAGCCTAAGGGCCCCCGTGTTCCGGTGTCAGCACTGACACCCACTCGCCTCACATTCGGCATCTCGTTCACCGTACAGCTTGCAGGAGCTCTCTCACAAGACACCCCTCGGTATGTGTTGTCTCCACATTTTCTGTTATGGCAATCGAGAGTGCATTTTATCGTTAGAATTTCAAACGGCACAAGGGAAAGTTCCCTTTTTGAAACAGACTGATTGCTAATTGAACACTTCAGTTCACAAACTTTTATTTAATCAGAGAAATACATAGGAAAAATAATAGATAGCCTTGCATTAAAAAAAATAAAACATTACAATGGTTATTTTGTACTGTAAGTGCTTCACCTACTTATGATATCACTAATGGACTAGGTGCTTATCAGTATATCAGACTGTACATGGCTGGCTGTGCAAACTAAAAAACACAGGAGCGGTGAAGTACTGAATTAAAATTAAGCATTCTTAGTCCTTTGAAGGTGTTAAACCCCCTTTATGGAGAACACATCCTTTTATTTATGACTGAGAACCCAGCGTCCTTAATGTTAATAGAACTAATAAATACGTATGTAGTCATATACGGATTTTAAAACAAATATTCTTTTGGCTTCTTCAAATCCTTTTCCTCTTCAGGATTAAGAGTCCTGCTCCCTTTCATGTTAAGATTTGCCCCAGCCACACTCATGACTGATCGTGCAAATACATGGTTAATATAGCACCACTTCCCAGCAAAAAACCTGCTCCCTCTTGTGAGACCACCAGCCTGACATTTCCAGCAAGGGGAAAGAGGAGGGAGGAAGGCAGGGAATGGTAAAAAACGAGGAAAAAACATTTGCTAACCTTAGTCTTGGCCTCTGGAGTTTATGAGACATTTTCCCTTATTAAATATTGGTGCAGGTATTGGTAGTTGGTTTTAAAGAGCAAGATGGCACTTGATATTAATATGAGGAGGGCACTGGTGTGCAGGGGTCACTCCCTCCCCAGTCATAAAGATCTCACAGTGATCTCACAGTTCTGGGCTGGGGGTCATTTCTGCTCCTGGCTACAACTAAGAGCAGGTGGAAGCTGCACAGTATAATGGGCTCAAATGTTATGGCCTTCATAATATTTTTTCACCTCAAAATACATTTGATAAGATACTGCATCCAAATAAGAACAGATGTTGGAGAAGTAATGAGACCAGTTTGTATCAGTTCAGCCTTTTCTGGCAAGAGGAACAATTCTCAAAAAGGAATCCTGATTTAAATGGACCAGTAAATTGAAATACATCGTACCTAAAGCTACTATTATGGTAATAACTATTGTTTAATTCTATTAGTGGGACTTTTTACCATGGCTACGTACATTCACAACACACCTACAGAACTGTAAAAACTAAAAAGATTCTGCAAGTGTTGAATGTGCCTGAATGTGCAGTGCTGTAACAAGCTAAAAATGCAGCATGGTTCAGTAAGGACTACACACTGCACAGTAAGTCATACAATAAATTGTTAAAGACAGAGCTGCTGTTCATCAAATCCTGCGGAAAAGATCCTTTTTATACAAGTCTTGGTTTAAGAGTGGTTTATGCCTTTGAAGTTGGTGGTGAAGTCTTTTGTCTCTGTCGACCCTCCTGGGCAGTCTCCAAGGAACACCTGGAGGTTTCGAATAAATGGTGGAGAAGAGCCTTATATGAATATATATCAACAAACTGCCCACTAAATGGTCAGCTGTCCTGTTTGGTAGATACTGTAGCAGCTAATTGAACTGAGGATCCCTACACAAGTGTCCACATGTTGGTAGTGCAGAAGTCAGAAGCCAGAGCAATCGAACAGGGAATCGAAACCCAGTCGAAATGTCTTGTTGTTCTTATCGGTGGCTGGGAGGGCATTCGGCTTTGGTTTTGTTCAGCTGGTTCTTCAGTTTATTCACAGTCCAATGGAAAGAATTAATTCCCCAGCTCTGTGTAACACCGTGTTCTCACCGATACGTGTGATTGCAACAGCGGAAACAAATTTTTCCACAGGAGTCGGATGTAATTTTTGCTGGATAACAGGACATGAGGGAAGCAGAGAAGAAACCTAGATCCCTAAAAAGACCCGAGTCAGGCAGCAGTACAAGGCGAGGGTTGTGTATGTGCACTTCTCTTTTGGAGATCCTAGCCCCTGGGGTGAGAGAATCTGACAGTGGTTGACTAAATGAAAGCCAGCCAAGCAGAGCATGCGGTGTGATTCCTGACCGTGTTAAATCTGCAGTGGTTGCTCGCTGCCTTTAGAGCCATGTTTCTGCGCTGAGCCAGCTGCAGACAGCTTCTGTTTTTCATGTTTGGTTTTTAAAGACACAGCTTGCAGCTTCGCATGCTCTACTGGCAAAGCCTTTACCCCACAGACGGTGTAGAAAAGGCTCACCTTAAGATGGCTTTGCAAAGTAGTGTGATTCACTGAGGACTTAAGTTGAGGTAATAAAAGGTTAGTTTTTGGACTGAATTTTTCTGCCTAAATTGTTTGTTTCAGTATGTAATTTAGATTGGTTCAACGTTTCTCGGTTTGTCTGGTATAGCCCAAAGTCTGTTTTGTAGCACAACTCAAAGTAGAAGTTGTCCTAATTGCAGCGCTCATTGCTGTTAGTCAGCAGAAATGTGGGCAAGATGGGGAAAAAAGAGCCTAAAAAAACAGCCACATGCTTATGCGTTGGTAATGCTCAGTTTTGCACTTTTTAAGAACTGATGTTTAAAATGCTGGTTTGACGCTTCAGCTCTCGAGTCACCCAGGAGTCAGATTAATGAAGTGCTGCTGTCAGTCTGCAGTGGCATGCTGAAACTCTGTTTGATGTGCTCATAAATCAACCTGACAGCCCTGTTACTTCGCTAGCTTTAGCCACTCAACTGCATCTAATGTAAACAGAACACAGACACAATGTGTTAAAGAACTTGAACCGTGTCACTGGGGAGAGCGCAAGAAGGAGAGCGAGTCTTCGGCGCTGTTGTTCGTCTCTCTAGAAATGGCTTAAAAAAGGGGGGGTTTGGGGATCGTGCCACACCCTTGCTCATGCTCTGCCCCTCTCTCCGCCTTGAAATGCAGGCACCCCTCTATGCAGCACGGCTCACAACACTTCTGTCACCCTGCACAGAAAAGTATAACTACAGTAACTCTATATATATAGAGTGCAAAAGGTTGCAATGTGTAAAGTGCTGGCCACCTGTTGTCAGCCAAAATGTTACAAATGTTACAAGATCTGTAGAATGTCGATATCTTAAATGCATTGCAGTAGTTTCCTACAGCACCTTACCTGACATCATCTAGTTAATACGAGCGGGCCAGGATAACAGCAGTTTAATGGACAAGATCTATCGTTAAATATACTCAAAACCACTGTTTTGACCGGAAATCACGGCCATGCAGAAAAATATTCCACTGTTCTACTAGAAGACTTTTAGTGTCATTGAAAGAAGCACAACAGAAACTTCTTCAATATTGCTTAAAAGTGTGCAGTGAAAACAAAAGCTTTGGTTGTTTCATCAGAGAAATGGGAGACTGAGATGGTCAGTTGACCTCATTATTGGGCAGACATGGTCTTTGCTCTGAATCTGTGAACCTGTGGGAAATGATAATAGCCAGACGTGCAATTCCCCCTAAGGAATCCATAACTGGTGCGCTCTGGGGCAAAATAAAATAAGCTTTCTCTGTCGCTGACATGTATAGAGTAAATCTCAAATCTGAGTTGTTTTTGAATACCGTCATTGTTGGACCTTTCCCTTTTAAAAAAAACACACTTTGTCTGCGGGCTTTAACAAGATTAATGTGAAAGATGCTCTGTTTCATAAATGCACTGCTTGTACTAACAGACTGGCTCTGTGCCACATCTCACAGGAAGTGACCTTTCACCCCTCTTGAGACACCTCGTCTTTGAAGGGGGGTGGGGAGGGCTACCTCTTAAGATGAAATTGAGAAACTGATTTTTTTTCCTTTAAGAGTCTTATCTCCAGAAGATAAGGACCATATTTCATTGGGGTACATCAAAAGCAAGATGCAGGCAAGCCTCAATAAGTGAAAGTTACCAGGAAGGGGAACATTTATCAAACTAACGTTTTTTGACATTATCGCCAGATGCCATATAGCCTGTACCAGTCACCCCCTGTGTAGATTTCCCATATTTTCACCTCTGTAAGAAGATTGATGTGATATAGTATCTGGAGAATGGTTTCGTTCTCCTTCAGTGTTAAGTTTTTTTGGTGCTGCTAGGGCAGGGGGGTGTTATTTCTTTATTTCAGTCTTTCCAGTCTAGTCAAATCCTCGGAGAGCTCTCAAAAGCAACTCAAATGATTGCCTGGAAGATCTTGAATTCTCCATTATTGAAGTAGCAAGATGTTTTAATCAGCTTCTTCACAGGGCAGCCGGAGTGACCTCCCATTACGCAGCATTAGAAAGTCTCTGCACAGATTTCGGAAGTTGGCTGGGATTGAAAAGGGGCAGCCCAGCGATCCTCGTCCTCAGTATCTGAAAGCATTCCAGATATCCTTGAGGTGTAGCGCTGTTCAGAAAGTGTGCACATGAAAAGTGAAAACAGCATGACACTTCAGTTAAGTTCTTGCACAAAAGTGAATTGCATGTATTACTGAGAAGTTTAAAAAGCTGGTAGTTTTGCTGTACAGGAACTACTTTATTGATCACAGTGTCGAGAACACCTTTAGGGGTGTGATTTTCAGGTTATTTGAAGGTGAAGTTATTTTAGAGCTGACAACAGCTGCAAGTACAAATACTATCAAGGTTTAAAGTTTCCTGTCTGGTGACCAGAAAGTGTTTGCAGAAGTTAGTGTTTCCAGATAGGCAGAAATGTCAGTGTATACCAGTTGCAGTGTGTGCAAATATAATTAGAGGTAGAAATAAATAGCATGTTTGTCACGTGGTACAAACCAAATACAGGAGATGTTAGGAGAAAAGGGTCGGTGGCAACAAAGGCAGGGAAACACAGTTACTCCCCTAGATAACTGTGGAGTTTGCTAGAGGTTATCGGCACTGGGTTCGCATGTTATTAATTTCTGATTCCTACTGTGTTATACGTGAACCTTTAAAGTGGTCAGTTGCTATTTATTTTTTGGAAAATATTTGTTGTCATCAATCTGTAACTGGGTGGGAGGAGTCTGAACAAAGCAATACGTATTTAAAGTGTCTGTGGCTTGGACCAGTAGAAGAACTGATAGTTGTGGAATTGTGTCGTGTAACAGGAAGTGTTCGAGAGTGGACAGAATACTGTAGAGGTTTGAGGAAGTGGGGTTGGGTTGTAGGACCCATAAATAAAGTTAACCTGGCAGTGAGTCGCTCAATGACCAGCATCAATCAGTATCAACCAGCCACCTGTCTGTTTGAGAGCTTTTCTGGTGTGGGTGCTGTACTAGAAGCTGACTGTTTTACCTCTCTCCTTCTCTTTCTCTGTGTCCTTCTCTCCCTCGAAGCAGCAGCTGGGAAACAAGCAACTGGCGTTCCAGCAGCAGCTGATCCAGATGCAGCAGCTGCAGCAGCAGCACCTCCTCAACCTGCAGAGGCAGGGCCTGGTGAGCCTGCAGCCGAGCCAGGGGGGCGTGCCCATGCAGACTCTGCAGCAAGGTGAGGGCCATGGGTTGAAGGGGACAGATATCTGAACAGGACTTTTGCAGTCACTACAGTACTGGCATTTGGCACCTTCTGTGTTCCATTAAACCAGCTTTGCCATCTCTTTAGGGTCCTTTTCCAAAGGAAAGTGATCTTTAATTATTGTGATGCAGCAAGTGTGCTAAGTGTTAAATAAGCATAGCCCTGCCAATACTACAGCATCCCCCCCTCCCCACTACCAAACCCCCCTCTTCTCATTGTCTTCCTTTTGCCCCAGGGAGGGCTCGTAAGATGCACTCTTCCCTGACTGACCCCTTGCGATTTGAATGTTCAGGTTAAGTGTGATGAAAGTGAAGAAAACGATGATAGGTATCATGGCTCCATCGCAAAATCAGCAATCAGCTATCATTCTAATCTATTAGTGTGCGATTGTTTCCCCCTCGAGAAAACCGCAGCCATGTACATGTAGCCACATGTGAAGCTTGTTAACTTAATCAGGTCATAAAAAGATAAAAGGGATAGTTGATTGTTGGTTTTGTGGAAGGCAGTCATTTGGATAATAGGTAAAATATGCCTTCAAAATGCTCTGCTCTGCACTCAGCAAGGAGGGGGGCAGCCTTTAGGGCAGACAGACAATGTCGGTGGAGCCCGTTTCTCTCTCTGTGCTGCAGCTCTTGTGTGTTTCGCTTGTTTTCCAGTTTCCAATGTAAAGAGAAAGGACTTCCCCACAACATTTCTCACTCAGTAATGTTACAGTTCATTCCAAAGTGACCTTTACATTAAAAAAAAGTTTATTAGAGCAAACATACAGTGAGCCATGAAATACTGGTGAATCACATGCTCGCATCCACAGCTGTGAAGAGGCTTTTAGACTAATACAGTGCATTTATAAGTTTATTTTAACTCCATGATATTTATACTTGATCTATGTTATTTTTTAAAGTGAGGAAAACAAAGACCTTCCTTTTGCCTAACCTCTACCCCCACTCTGTTTTTTTCTCTCCCTTTAATACCCCTGTGCGCTGAAAAGGTTTAGGAAACGGCTGATGGAAAGATAGTCCTAAAGAGCAACTGGAAGGTTGCAGGATGAAGGAATGTGATTTTTTAGACAGCTGTAAACTTCTGGCTTTGGCATCTTTTTGGCAGCCCTGCGCTGATTATGTCATCGTTTCGGGGGCCTGAAGAAATAATGAAAGTTCGGTGTCTCGCAATCCTCAATGAATCCCCGGGACGCGGAGCTATGGAATTTCCCTGCAATCCCTTTAAGAGAAGCGTTCCATTATGGCAAAGCAGCCGACCATGTGCATTCTTCTGTCTAGTCATGCTTGCCAGGCCTTTTCTTCCAGAGGCGAGAAGGACTAGACTTTCGCCTTATGAGCAATCCTTCTAGTGCACATGCATTTCCAGAGTCAGTTCACTTTTTCCCCTAATATTTAAAAGAAACAAGATGTTGAATATAGAAATCTGCTGGAAGGTTTTTCAAATGTTGTTTTCAAATTAAATCTAAACTTTCTTTTGTGTTTCATACTTTATTTTACATTTCCTAAAATGGCAAACTGCAGTCTGAGTGGTTCGGTGAGGATAGCATCATGTTCTTGATGAATTTGTGAAGACAGCGTCAATGTCACATCAGCAGTTGTCTCTCAGCTGCCCCTACCCCAGCCACAAGGCCAGCTCTCTTAGTATGTTAATCAAGATGAAAGGGGAAAATAAGTATTCCAGTTCTGTGGCGTTAAACGTGATAAGAATAGCTTTCACTCTCAACAACTGTCAGCCTGGCAGAAAGTGTTTTTCCAGCTTGTAGTATACTGTAACTCACAGACTTCTTCAAATTGTGTATCTCTTGAGCTGGACAGACATCGCTACTGCAAGCAGACGCACACATGTGCATTAAAACTCCTCATTGTGGAACGAGTGCCAGGAGCAGTGCTAGGAAACGGGAAACTGTGGGCAACTGGAGTGATCTTGGAAGCTTGCCACACAGGAAAAAGCCCCTAAGGCCCTGCTTAAAAAATACAGACTCGAATTAAACAGCAGGTAAAATTAATCTGAACATTTATAAGAGCCCTTCATAATAAGTAAACTTCAATATTAGCCAATTGCCCCCTTCAACTTATTAGGTGTAGCATTTGAACTTCTTTTGTGGAAGTTCACTGCTAGGGATAACGTATGCACATACATTACGTATGTACTGTATATACTTTTCTGTAGATATTTAATACTTTTTGTCAGGCTGTCCCATATAATGGACACGTAACATATAATGAATGTAACAAGCACAGCCAATTATCAAATACAAGCCCCATTTTTGCAATGTGAGGACTTTTGTTTTGGTGTTGCTTGGAACAAGAATATGAACGTACCAGACATTATATTTGGATTGCTGTTACGATGCTGACATGAGAGGTACTGTAGTGTGACCGACCAGGGCTTTAAGAATCTGCTTTGTGCTCATTTCAGAGTCCTGTTTTCCCATCAGTAAGTATGAAAAGAAAAATAAATAAAGCTACAAGTCTACAAATCATAACATTTCACTAAAAGAACAACAAGGGATTTGAATGTAATGCTCAGTGTGCTGCAAACCCATCCGATTCGCACATCGCGAGGTGTGATTTTAAAGGGTATTAAGAATCTTAGAACAGAAAAAGAAATCTGATAACAAATAATGGTGATATTTACTGTTTTTTCATTCCTAGGAGCTTTCCTTTACCATTTATTTAACGTTTCTCAAGTGATTTTGCCATCTAGTTAAGTGCGAAGCTCAGTGATCACCTTGCTTTATGAGTTACCATGCTAATGTCAACTTACTCACACGGTTTATTATCTTCTCAAGGGATGCACGGTGCCTACTGGCATCTGTTCAAGCTGAGAGATGATAAGAAGATGGGTGGATTTCCTGTAACACATTTTAATCAGATATCAGATAAATCCATTAGGGTTATTCAAGGAACAAATGCAGAGCTACCGTGTGAAAAATAGTATTCAAAAATGTAAAAGGCAGAGAAAAGAGCAGTGCGTCAATAAATTCATCCCCAGATTTTGAAAAAAGTCAAATTTGTTTGGCCTTAAATTAGCTGAGTAAGGCATTTGTGTCTGAGACATTAAACAAGCCAATCTTTTAATTGCTTCTTATTGCTTTCTCATCTTCACTGCCTTTTATTTTCCCATAAAAAAGTCTCTCTCCGTGTGCCGGGCAGGTTTCTCTCTGTTTGAGTGTGTGTTTGTCATCACTCTGTGGATACACTTGTACAGGATGTCTTGAGCAGTAATTTCAAACTCCCCAAATTGGTGATTCCTAAATGTTGATGTTGCTGTGTCCTCAGTGAAGTAGGTTCCTGGCCAGAGAGCGTATTCATTTGGTGTTTTATACTTGTGATTTTCGTTGCAAATGGGTGTTCCAGAAAGCCAGCAAGAGTGGTTTCATGGCACCCTGCACACATCAGAGTGACTGATTGAAGGACAGCATCTCAGGAGTTATTGGAACTGATTATACAGTGTGAAATTACTGCAGCCTGAGAGAACAGCTCAATTTCCTATTTAAATCTGTCTGTGTTGTCTGTTCTGCATGTTCCCTTCTTATTCAATTATTCAATCAAGGTCCGCCCTCCCTCCTGCCCCCCACCCCATCATTCTTTACACCGATGCACCCTTCCTGTCAGTCATCTTTACCCCCCTCCTGTGTGTCCACAGCCATGTGTCCCGCGGATCTCCAGCAGCTCTGGAAAGATGTGGCCAACGTGCAGAACGCCGAGGACAACATGAAGCACGAAGGCCTCGACCTGACAACCAACAGCTCCAACACTACCTCGTACTCGGCCTCCAAGGTCTCACCTCAGATACCGCATCACTCTTTGCCAAACGGACAGAATTCTGTTCACACTCCAAAGAGAGAGAGGTAAAAAATACTGCCTGCCATTTCTGTCTCTTGCTGCACAAGCGCCGTGCATGTTTGGAGTGAATCAAGGTACATGCTCTGACTGCAGGTTGAGCTGAGAGGTCCAGATTTCTCAAGCAGAGGCACACAGTTGTTGTTATTATTATTGGTTGACGCTTTTATCCGAAACGACTCAGGTTGTTGGGTTTTTTACATCCATCTTCTGGTACCCGTTCATACAGCTGGATTGTTTAGAGCCATCTAGGTAAACTAGCCATCTAGGAGTCCGAAGCCCTTCTGCTCCCTGATGCTGTCCAGCTGTATCAATTCTACTGGGGGCAGGGCTGGAGTGAATGAGCCTGAGGTCACTTGATTTCAGCCAAGAAAGCAAACCCCTGCAACATTCTGGGCCGCTGAGGTGGCGTGGTGACATCGGTGATGGACACGCTTCTCCTCCAGTCAGCGCTAGATCTCTCTTGCATTCCCGTACTTCCTTGTCAAAAGATGAACAGCTGGAGGGCAGGGCAGCTCTTGACTTGCCCCTGTGTGGGTGCAGAGGTCGCTGCACTGTGCCGAGACGCAAAGACATGACTGGAGACTCAAAATAGGGTGGGCGTACAATAAAATGTGTTTCTAATTAAAAAAACTTTACAGTTGTAAAGTTTGTCCCTTGTCCCTTTGATTGTGTAGAGATTAGATTTCATAATTAAATTTTGAAAGTTCTTTTCTTGGACCAAGCTTGGTTACCACTTGCTTATCGCCTACAAAATGACATTCCAGAGCCTTCCTGAGATGTGGTCTGAAGATACCAATAGCTGTGTGTGTATTCTTTCGTGGTGAAATTTCTCATCTGGGATTGTAAGATTACAACTTAAAAGCACCCAACACCCCCACCTCCTTCAAATCACAGCAGCAAAAAGTGCGATTGCACTTCAACCCCATGATTTAAGATGAAAGCAAAAATGCCGTTTCTCAGTAATAAACAGAGGAGGCTGCATTGATCACAGCTGCTGCTGTAGGGTATACACCTGGAATACTGTACGGTTTCATAGCAGTGTTGGGTTGGACTCCGTGGGCTGAGATGATGTTAGGATGGGGGGGGGGAGTGGGGGGCTGATTGGTTTGGAAGGGAAATTGGGGAGTGGGGGGTGATTGGTGTGGGTAGTGTTCACAGAAGATATTTGTGTTGCTTGTAGCCTGCAGCGCACAAAGCGTATTCTATCCATTTTCAAGAGCAAGACTCTTAGAGTGGATCTCCTCCTTCGTGAAGGTTGAGCCAGTGGATAAGCACTTCACACTGCACTCGAAAGCAGTTACCTGCTTTTCTCACATTCACTCACATTGAGTGAGTAGATACTGTGTAATGCTATGGCATAGGATTGATTAAAAATAGAAAAGGGAAGAAAGTACACAAGATACTGTGATCCTTTTGTTCTTAGGAACGTGATTGCGGTTATGCATGGAGAATCTAGAAGAAATTGGCAGTCCTTAATGTATAGTGTCTAGCATAAGTGGAACCTTTCTGAACTGAGTTTTCCACACTCAGAATTGGAGCTGTCTGGTTTGCATTCATTGACGTGCGACTGCAAAGACTAGCTGCATCTGTGAGGAAGATGGTTCTCGTTACCTTGCAGGGTGCTTCCGGAAGAAAGATGAAACATGCTGCTGTCTGAGTAGGCTAAAGGATAACACTGCATTATGGAGGATTTTCAGCACCATTTACAAAACTTTGAGCATTACTGTTCGTTTCCCAGAGCTGAAAAACCTGAAATTTCAGAGGCATTTGTCAAAATCCTGGGACACATTTCAAGAATCCGGAGAACAGTTTATAAGCTGGATAATTGTTAATGGATTGATATCTTGACTACAGTTTGCTGTACCTTTCTGTCTATACTAAATATGAAGATGCACTTTTGCTTTAAAAAAAGAAGCATTGTTTTTTGTAAATTTCCTGCATTTTTGTTTGTACAAGGTGGTGATTCCAAATTTGAAACATACTGTATGAGCACATTGCTGGATAAAGGATTCAGTAACATGTTCTTGGTTTAATAAGATTCAGGCTTCAATTTATAGTCGCCTTACTTTAACAGCTTCCATCGAAAAAGCACATGAAAATTGAAAGCAAAAGAGGTTTAAGTTCTAATCATTCCAGAGAAGAAATGAGACAGTTCCTGGAGATGAAACAAGCCGTTGTCTTGTACAAAAGACAAGTCCCATGACTTCTCAAGGCCTGGGGCACTTTAGCCTAAAGTTTAGGGTGCTAGTAGAAGCTAACAAGGTAAACAGATGCACCTTCCTCGCCAAATCGAATACAGGTTCGGCACCCAGAAGAGAGGCTCTCACTATTAAATAAAGACCTTAAAATGCAGAATTGCACTGAAGTTTTCTCTTTATTTTTACATTCATGTAAGGATGATTTATCTTTTAGGTTTAAAGTAGCAGGCAGGCTTTCAGCATTAAAAAATGCAATTAGCACAGATTTATTTTTAAATAATACACTTTTTCCTCATTTTTATCCCAACGTGTTTTCACAGTTCTCGCAGTGACACACAGGATTATAGGTTATGCATGAGTGTGAGAGTGTGTCTGCTGTGCTTGAGTAAACATTGTTACTCTTATTATGTTGCCATAATAAGGAAAAACACATGGGTTAACCTTTGAAGCCTCCTGTTTTGGGATTATTTATCCAGATCTGAAGAAACATCACTTTTTGTGAAAAAACCTTTTTTGTTTGTATGATGTGGTACCTGTAAAAGATTTTTTTCTTTTTTAATCCTGGAATTTCAAGCCATTGAGCAGCTGCAAAAAACCTTAACGGGAAACCTATCTACAGAGGCCAAAGCTCTTTTGTTTTAAAGCAAATGTATGAACAGCACAGGTGCTGTACAGTAGGAATGCCACCAACCATTCTGTCCTTTATACTGTATTGTCTTTCCAACAACTGAGGTCAGAGTGTAGGCCTGGTGATGAGCTCTTGTTAATGATGTTCTTCCTATAGTCTGGTTTTCAAAATCTAACACTGCTTTTTTGCTGTTCTGTTGGAGTGAAATCGTGTTTTTCTTTCAGCACATCAGCTCTGGGCCCAATCCTGGTTGTAGTGTTTGTGACTGTATGCATCAGTTTTGGAAAGGAAGTTGCTCATGTTATACTGGCCACTGAAACATTTCTCTTGCCAATAAAGGACAGGTTAACCAGCCGCTCAACGGGCCCAAAGCAAAAGCTGTGGCTTGTTTTTATGTGTGCATCATTTTGGACGACTGCTTCTGTCCTTTCTTCTTCTATTTCAAAGATACCCAACACCCTGACCCCAGCACTAAAGCACAATAGTGATGTGTCAAAAAACATGTGATGGCACTCCAGCTTTGCCCTCCATTTGTCCCCTCTGATATGTGAGCCAGTTCCCGTTGTGCTGCTGAGGTCAACTGACTCATACGTCCTGTTTTACGGGCCCTTGTGTTGACCCTGGTCACTTCTGTGTGTGTGTGTGCGCGCGTGACCCTCTTCCCCAGCCTTGGCGGTACTGAGGTGAGGTGGAGCTCATACTGTTCCTCTGCTCTCTCCCAGCTCTTCCCATGAGGAGCACACGGGCTCACACCCTCTGTATGGGCACGGGGAGTGCAAGTGGCCAGGGTGCGAAGCTCTCTGTGAGGACATGGGCCAGTTCATAAAGTAAGTAAATCCTCCTCCTTATTAGTATTGTTCTTCTTCTTTTTCTCCTTCTACTTACTCCTTACTTAGCCCATTTCTTCTTCTGCTGCTTCGTGTCTTTGTCTACTACTCCTTTTCCTCATCCTCCTTCATGTCTCTTCCCTGTCCTCCTCCTCCAGCTCCTGAACCGTCATAACTAGCGGGATTCTGCAGGATGGAAGCAGTGGTCCCAAACAAGAAGCCATTTTAGTGGCCTGGAAAGATGAAATAAAGAGCGTTAAGTGAACTCTGTTAGTGAGTTACTCAGTGCTGTGGCTGGGCTAAATCGTGCCTGTATGGCCCAGACTTGAAGCTTAGGGGGCGTGCTGTGGTATTGTAAGCTGGAGCATGTCTCTTATTTTGGCCTCCTCCCTCCATCTCCTCTTAAGGTTTGAAGATCTATATGAGCCTAGGAAATGTACACACTGTGAGCAGAGCTCTTCATTTTCTTTTCTTTGTTGGTAACTTAAAACCCATGGCAGAAATCAAAAATATATTCAGAAGTTTAGAAACCCCTGCTTATCCTTTCTCCATAGTTACAAAACACTCAGTATTCTTGTTTCTGGATCTGTCATCTCTGATGAAGTTAGGGCTGCAAATTGAAACATATCTCCTGCTATGTTAAGCTGTATAATGATAGTAATAATAAAAGCCAGAAGGCTGGTCTTACCGTACGCCATTCTTGTGTTCTGCACGTGGTTGTGAATATTACAAGACTTTACCCTCACATTTATTTTTCTTTTTTAATGATTGCTTTAGTAAACATTTCATTTCTCAAACAAATTCGGAAGAATGTAACACCCTTAAAATGTGCTGCTGTTTGCTGTTTTTAGAAGAACTGAACCAGAGGTGAGAGTGACCCTGAGCTCCATTAGAAGAGAGCAGCAATAACAGGGGTATAAACCCGATTTAAATAACTGGTAGATTTAAGGTGTAATTTAGGGTGAACTTCTGCTGTTTTAGCTGTACTTCCTCCCCATTCTCTCGTCCGCCTGGGTATCTCAAAATGCCCGCCTGTGTCCCTGCTCTCGGAGGCTCCTGCTGCTTCAGCTGCAGGTGTCTGGTGTTCACTCAGCGTGCCCGTCAATGACTGATTAGCTCTCTGCACTGACAAACCCCCTTTTCTTCCATCTCTCTGCGCAGAAGCAAAGGGTCAAGCAAATTGTTTTCACGCTTCGTCAGTAGTTTGCTTAATTAGCTCATTTACAATTAGATCTCTTTGTTTCTAGGATGCTAGCGAAGACATCAAAAAGGAGTCTGGATTTTTCTTCTCTCACTTTTCTTTCCTCTTTTCTTCATCCTTCTTTTTTTTTTTGTCTGTTTGCCAGTTCCGAGTCTTCAGGGACTAGGAAAAAAGAGCTAGCTGATAGCGATAAAGGGCGCCAAGATCTGAGCTCGCAGGAGATGTAAACACACCATTGTCTTTTTGTGTTAAAATAATTAGACTTCAAAATAGAAGGGCTGACAGGGTGGGTTGTCACTTGCAGTTGACTCAAGGCTCGTGGTCCCAGAGGCCAGGGCTCAAATCGTAGAGAGGGCTGGCAAATTCAGAGCTTTTTTCTTCTTTTTCATCCCCCCCACCCTGTATGTGTTTGGATTCCTACAGGATTTCCAGTTCTGGAAACTGGCAGTGGTGGTACCTTAATCGACAGCATAGAGGTTTAAAAGTTGCACCACGTTTCCACAAACCCTTAAAATATATCTACAAAAGAGTAACCTTCTTACAGTGGTGCTAGAAAAAAAAGTGTTTTCTAGATTGCTTTCAACAGGAATATGAAATGCCCTTCGTTTGTCAGGAATTTGTCAGCTGACAGAAAATTGGAGTGCTATCTGTAGCGCACACTCTGCCTGGCCGGTGCAGTTTCTGACCTCTCCACGCCCCCAGTGCCTCCTGCCCCCAGCTCCACCCAGCTGGCAGTCTGAGAGGGGGCGGCACTGTTGCTTTTATTAGTTCCTTCAAACCTGCAAGTGTCTGAACGGGTTACGCATTCATGTTCGTGAGTGAATGTATGAATGTACTTTTATAAGGGGATAAGAAATTTTCTCACTGGAACACCTTTCTGTGTTATGGTGTTTTAAGTCACTCTCAATTATGGGCACAAACTTTAAATAGCTCTCACAGCTTCACAACACCAGAAAGCAGAACCACCAACAGACCTCTAATTCCTCTGGGTCAGTATGGTTAGTCAGCAGCCCCAGATAACTGTTACGCCCTTATTACAGCTCTACAGTGCAACAGAACACTAACTTTAGCCAGTGAAATAAATGTATATTTGTATCTTCCAAGAAGATACCCCCTTCAGGGGTATGGGGTTTTTATTTTTAAGAGAAAACAGTCGTCATTATTATACATATATATACATATTAATATACATTATTATATTATGTGCATCTTTGTCCATCTCATTTTCCAGCACCAGTCCTACATGGTGCCTGGGTCAGTACCTGTCAAATACTACAGTAGGTGATGCATGGAAGGGGGAGATCAGAAAGATGTATATATACATCAAGAGATTAATAGATCTGTGCTTTAAAAGCAAACACATGGCTGGAGTCTGTAAAATTTAATGTGTCATTTTTTTTTCACTTAAGCCTAAAAGGCAGACAATAAAAAAAGTGCTAGCAGACAGGAGACGATACAGTTGGTGGAGAATACTGTGTCCCTGACAGTTCGTCTGAGTTCCTTCTCAGAGGAGAAAGGAGGTGTCTGGGAGGCCGCTGGCTTTTAAGAGAGCAGTCTGGCTCTGGGCCACAGGTTGCTGAAGATGCCTTCAGACCATTTGAAAATTATAAAACTCTTATTCTCGTCTAATCTCCTGTCTTTATTTTTTGGTATCCCCCCACCTCCCCTTCACCCCCCTCCCCCAAATCTCGAAACTGTTTAATGATGTTCAGTTTTCTCTGGCATGCTGTAGTACATATGTTAGAATACTCAGACCCTTTGTTCATCGGCTGTGGTTTTGCCTGTTATAAATGCAGTTAATCCCTGTCGGTCTGAAGTAAACAGTGCCTCATTGTTGGATATGATGGAAAAAATGTTGCTACTGTTTATTATAAAGCCATAAAGCGTTGTGGTTTGTAGTTATGTTCATAAAAAAAAGATTGGGTGAGATCATTTTTTTTATCATGCACTTCTGGTTAGAAACAGCTATCTGTTCTTCAGTTACCGCAGGATGACATCATTGTTGTTGTTTAAAGTTTTTGATAGTGAATAAGTCTCCATCCGTCTTTGAATTTAAAGATGCAGTGTTCTCACTTTTAATTGTCCGATGTGACTTACTCCTTCGTGAGGGAGGAAAAAATCTGTATAAAAGGGGTAGTCATACCTGAAAGAAGAAGAAGAAATGCATTTAAGAACTCAATTTGCTTGTTAAGATCACAAAATAATCAGTACTTTGATCTTCTGAAAAAGACAATTATTTCTTCACAAGTAGCTGTTAATGGAGAGTTCTGCTCCTAGCATTTTTAAGTTGATTTTGGTAAATGATGTATAATTATTAAATGTATTTTCCATTCCATTTCTGCATTAACCATATCTGTTGGATTAACCTGGCTTAATTAATTGGAGTTAGATGCAGAAACTCTCCTGTTGTCTTGCAGATTTTTGTAGCGAATTGGGCTTAAGTCTTTGTCTCACAGCGTAGCAATGCAGTGAATTTGGCTGAATGAAATGGTTACTGCAAGGCACTCTCACTTTTTACCCATACAACCTCGCCTCCCTTGAAAGGGATTGAAAGAAAGTGCAATAAAAAATTGAGAGGAATAAAAATGTCTTAGGGGCCAGCTCTGACATCACCGACCTCCGATGAAGCTCGGTTTTCGCCAACAGTAAACTGAAAAAAGTCGAGACAAATATGGAAATCAGGATGCGTTTGGCGTTGACGCCTGGTTTCTGGTTTGTTTTGGGATCCATGGAGTGTTGCGTTTTTATGTGGGTGGGAGAGGGCAGGCTGAAGAGATGAAAGATAGAACCAGAAGCCAGTCAGGGAGAAATCTCTCCCGCGATCGTCTTGTGCGTAAGGGGGCTGCTGGGTGAGATCACTGCTAGTGAGGTCAGAAGAGCTGCAGATGAGGCAGGCAGGAAAGGAGCCAAGCCCTTTCCCAGGAAAACCACACTGTCGCTTTCACAGCCAAGGGACCAGGGTAGGCGACAGCGGCAACAAGTAAATAACTACTGATGATTAGTAGGAGTGGGAGTGATTCAGTGGGAAAGATCAGGAGGTCTTCACTTCTTCCTGAAAGCAGGGAACAACAGTTCCGATTTAACCTAATGAAGCTTGCTCCACATTTGACTTGTACAGTATGCCTAGTTTTTTACATCCTTTTAATCAGGCTGCAAAAATCAAAAGTTTCTAAGACTGGCAAGTCTTTAAGATAAATACTTCAAATGAATGACATCATGTCCAGAAGTTATTCAGATCATTGTGCTTGAGAAATGTCTGTATTAAAAGCCAAAACAAATCTTTGTGACTTTGTACTCAGTGCCCTTCATGAGGAAGCCTGAATTTCGGTTAAAGGCATAACCTTTCTGCACAACGATGCCTTTAATATTTATCTTTGCGAAGGACAAAGATTTTTTTAAAAAGATCCTGGCTTGTGCCATGTGCCTGGCTTAGATTAAAAAAGGTTTTCTAATTTGAGTTCTTAAATTGTGGAGATGCTGTGTGTCTCCATGTGGGATCTGCATGTGCGTTAAAATGTCCTATGATCCACAAGTAAGATAAGATTTATTGTCCCCTCAGGGAACTTTTTTGTGGACACACAGCACTTCTGTACATTTAAATATAATGCACACACCCCAGAAAAAAAACCATTGCATATCCTCTATTGCACGTGTATAACACAAAACAACATATAACATTTATAACACATTACAAAACATATTGCACACAAGTGGATTCAGGCCATATTCTCACTAGGAAGCCTCTTTTGTTCTTCTCAAGCCAGCCATATATGCCCCACCACTGTTCATTTGATGGTTCCTGATATTTTGACCAGCGGGTGAACTTGCTTTACACTGTTGCAGGACAGGGTCTCGGAATTACATGAGGACTTTGTTTTATAAGCTGGTTTATAAGAAGCATACATGTGCCTTTCACCCCTTATCCTTTCATGTACAAATGTCTTTGGTGAAGAAAATAAACTTTATACAGCTTGTAAAAACTATTCCTACTGATGGAAAAAAATGTGGTGCTCTGCATATTTTCTTAAAACAGTCTATCACGAATTTCAATGGCTGCTGTTTGGATTGGAGTTCTGTGACAGAGACAGAGACAGAGTAAACAGTTATTTATTTTGATTAAATTATTTTAAGAAGCAAATTGCAAATCCAGAGTATTTTGGACGGGTTGCAGGAAGAACTTTGTGCCAGAAAGCTTTTTGATCCTTAGTGTGGGTTCTGCCACTGCAGCAGCTTTTTAAACGATGGACAGTAGTGGCGCAGACCTGAGCCCCTCGTCATGTGGCTCTGTGCTGCAGAGGTTCCTCGGCCTGCCTTTGTGTCTTTACTCCTTACTCACCTTGGGTCTCTGTATTGTCCTGTCAGGCACCTCAACAGCGAACACGCATTGGATGACCGCAGCACTGCCCAGTGCAGGGTCCAGATGCAGGTTGTCCAGCAGCTGGAAATCCAGGTGGGTGCAAAACATCTTATGATCACAAGACACTGCCAGCCTGGGGGCGTGGGAGCAGGGTGGGAGTGGGGGTGGGGCAGTCCAGGAGGATCTCTCTTTGATGTGAATGATCACACTGTCACTTGGAGTCACTACGCCTGTAATCTAATAAGAGAGTCTAAGTATTGTAAACATTGTTTTTTACATATTTGCATCCATCTTTCATTTATCTAATCCATCAAACATAACTACAGACATTTATGGTGATGTTTGTTTACCTATTTTTTAAATGTAGTTATGCTCTTTAAGGGCTGTGTAATTGGAAAGCAATAATTAGGTACTTTAATTTCAACTTTCTTTAAGGTGATTGAAAGCTGGAAGTTATTTATTTTAATTTGATAATATTTTGAACTGGTATTTTACTAAAAAGAACTAAATGGGGAGAAGTCTTGTTCGTCTGTTTCTTTAGCAGTGCAATTGCTTTTATTTTTTTACAGGTGTTACTTTAAGAAAAAGAAAATCTCATAGATATCAGTTATGTGGGTAGTTATATCAGATAACTGACGCACCTGTCTGCCAAGTCCGAGATAGCCAAGTAAATGAGTGAGGATTTTGAGTAAAAAAAAACACCTGCAATAATCAGTTCTTAGTCATGTTAAACTGGAAAACTGGAACTCGGTCATTTCCTTGTTCCTCATCATTGAAAACTTTTAATTGTTTAGATCCTTTCAGCAAACCATCATTCACTAATCCTCTGAAGGTTGTCTTGAATGGAGACTTTTTTGCTCCTAATCTGATAATCACAAAATTCAGCTAGTGTCACCATTCCATTCCATACCATCGAGCTGGTATTGTCTCCATTGAAATCGCAGCCAGGAGACGTGGTGGGGTTTGTGCTTTGTTTCCTAGAAGAGCTCTGGGGGGTATTTGGGGGGAGGGAGGGGTCAGATCATTTGTTGGTATTTCCGCTATGAGAAGACAACAAAGACTGGTTGGAAGGAGCTGTTTGCGATGTCCATTGCCAGTATAAACAGCAGACAAGGGCTAGTACTTTTTAGTTTTTTTTTGCACAATTTGTCACAATAAAAGTTGGAAGTTTACAGAAATTACTGGAGCTTGTAATAAAAAACATGAAAAAATAGGCTGGACACCAATTATTAAGGTTTCAGGGCCTCTCTCCCGCTGTGCTGGCTCAGAAAGTGCTGTTAGAGACGTGTAAGCGGTGTCATCTCTAATGAGACCTGAGACGGGGGGATGCGTGCGTTTCTTGGGTCTGTCGTTCCTCACCACACTAAACCAGACAGATGTGTCTTAACCCTTCCACCTCTGAAATCGCTTGTTGTCCTCACTCCCTTTCTCTCTCTCTCTTCACTGTCTCTTTCTGTCTTCTCTGTCTTGAGCAATGTCTGCTTCTCAACCCGAGCACCACATGTTTCCTCCTTGGTGGCTGATACCTGCTGTCCTTAATCTTCAAATAAGCAGATGCAGGATGAAACTGCTGAATTGTTCTAGGGCAGATTAGATATCCTGTGTGCTTTGAGCAGTTTCAGAAATGTGTGCTCGGTCCCAATAGCAGGGCATTACTGGGCTACATGCTCTCGCTCTCAAAGTTTTTGTCATTCTTCACTTTTCACTTTGATCTCGCCTACAATAAAGGCTTGCAGATTTAGACAGAGCTGAACTCCCTACAGTAAATATAATAGTTCATAGCCTGTATGCATTCTTCTTCACCAGTGTGCTCCTTTTCATGCTTTAAAGTTGTAAAAACAGATCTTCTTGTGAACCTTTGCTGAAACAAGGCCAAGTCACTGAATTGCAAACTGTCCCTACTTGAAAAAGTTTGTTTCCACAGGTTACTATAACTGTAGCATAAAAGTTTAGTGTAGACAACGACAAGGGTAGAAACAAAAGAAAGCTAAAAGTTAAATTGATTCACTACGATTTGAAGGGTGCAACAATTGTCAGTTAAAAAAATATGAATTGAAATAAACTTGAAAGTCAGGTGTTGCTTTGTGAAGATCATGCTTGTTCCCGTTTGGGCACTGATCATTCTTCTCCAGTTTCCTCGCCCCTTTCTGAATGTTTAGCACACTCCTCCCCTCCAGAGAATTGCTCAGTCCTGCCTCTTAATTGGCCACTTGTTGAGCATGTGTTTTTGCTCAAAAAACAAAGCACAACCACATAAACTAGTTCAGGTGGGTCTGAAAAGTCATCTCTATTTTAAGCACACAATGTTTTAAAAACCACAAGAAATGTAAAATGACAGTGAGGCAGCTAACATCAAAACAGATCATGGTGCTAAACATCTCTGTCCCACACAAGTCCCAGCGCCAGCCAAAAATGCACACTGATAGGAGAGAATCAGCCTGAATGATCTCGTAATTTCAGTTCTATGCCAGTGAGGACTTTAGCCATTGCACTGAGAGCTACTGTTTCAGAATTTCATGTGGAAGGAGGGGTTAATAACTGCAGCAGCACATTTAATCCAATATTCAAGGACTTCATCCTGTCTGTTTGTGTAAGGTTGTTAACTTTAGACTTTTACAGCCCAGAGAAAACATTGCTCAATAAGAGGTGTAGAATCAAAACTCAAGGAAGTTTCAGCCATCATAAATTTAATCTGTATCTTTGTGCCTTTCTGCTCTTGGTGCTGTTTATGTCTCCTCTAGTTTGTTGAAAGATATCTCCTATCGTTAGTGTAGCCCTTGTGTTGGCTGGAGGAGGTAGCCTCTTGTTAGCATTCAGACACTGTGATGCAATGCTGGAGTTTGTGACTGCAGTTTTGAGTGTGCCAGCAGTGCCTGAGAAAGAGTGTTGCTTATGTGAATCTCAGAAGACAGTTTGTGAGAAGGAAACACAGTGCAGAAGGACTCCATCTAGGTTTTGTTCCCACAGCAGCAAGAGAACTGTGGACTCTTTATCTCACAGTAATTCTGACCAGCACTGGCGGGGAGTTGTAGGTCCTTGGGTACATGGTTAGGAATGCCATATGTGTTTCAGCCGTAAAATTAGCAATTTAAAGGAAATCAGTTGGAGAAACCTGCTTTGATGCAAGTCTTTCTCCATACCGAAGATAAAGCTGAAACGTGGCACTACGTGAGGCACCGACAGGCTCAAAACTGAGAATGTCCCCTTGCATGGATTTTGCCCAGATCTAAAAAAAATTATTAAACAATTTACAATGGTTAAATGCTGTTTGTACAGGTATTTTATTTAAAAAAACTAAAAAATGCTTTACCTGTTAACGATCTCATTTCAGAATAGAAAGCGTGCTCTTCAAGGCTCTCCAAACCATTTTAATTGGTTTCACTAAAAGCGACTCAGTGTTTTCAGCACTGCTCGTAGCTCCTTTTCCAGGACTGTTTATCCCTATGGCACTGCTCAGAGCAACATGGAAAACATCAAGCAGTTTTTTAGTGCAGCCCATAGATGCTCTGGAGAGTGGTGGAGAGTGGGGATCAGCTTTTGAAAGCATTTCTGTAAAGTACCTAAACGGTTTCGTTTTCCTGGGTGCAGTTTGTTTGCTGCAGCGACAGGAATGGCTTGTCTGCCACTTATAGCAGTTTGAAATGTCAAACATGAGCAACTATTGCTGTAGGCACGCTTTCATTTAGCTAAGTGTGTGAAATTTAGTTTCAGTTTGAAGATGCTGTACTGTACTGTTGCTGTGAAGTGTGGTGTGAAAGATACTAAAGGGCTGACTTTTATTACTGGTCACAGACAGTACAAGCATTTAATTATACCAGCCAAACAAAACAGCCCAGCACACTCCTCAGCTCCTTCAAAAAGGTACCTTAATGTCCTGCTTGCAGGAAGAAAAACAGGTTTTAGAGTTAGGGAAATGAAAGGAATTAAGACTCACAGTCTTTCAATGTCCACCCATCTTTAAAAACTGCACCTCACCTTTTATGTGTTTGCCACACAAAGGCAATGGTTTACACCGATGAACACTTAAATTTAAATCTGCACAGTTTTGATGGTTCGTAAATATCTGACCATGCTCTTTTACAAAAAGCAGGATTAACTCATCCTTTGTATCCTTTTCAAACTGAAGGAGATTGAGCCCTTCTCAGGTTTGAATGAATGTATTAAACTGACAATTAAAAGAACTGAAGCTCTTTTAAAAGTCTCAAACAGAGTTGAGTACAAGAAAGCCTGATTCTTATTTTCAAAATCCTCAAATGTACTACTAAAGTCAACTCAGTGCACCTCTGAAGCATCAGTAGTGATATGTAAGCGGGGTAAAACTTGAGGAAGTGCAGATAGAACTTCTTTACAGAAAGGGTGGTGGGACCCTGGGAATGTGTGTTGGTTGTCCCAGGTCCCTCTCCCTCCTGGCCAGTCCTGGTGTGGTCAGGCTCGCTCAGTGTGCTGTGTTGTCTCTGCAGCTAGCCAAGGAGAGCGAAAGACTTCAGGCCATGATGACACATCTGCACATGAGGCCCTCAGAGCCGAAGCCCTTTAACCAGCCTGTGAGTATTACCAGCCTGTTTTCCTAAATGATACATTACATTCTGTTGATTCTTTCAAGGAGGTGCATTCTAAGTGTCAAAGCATCATCAAGTCATACATTTGAGTTTAGTTTTTCAATGTGCTCTATTTTGCTTCCATTCAGCTACCCATTTGTTTCTGTGAGATTCTTGTGATGTGATACTAAAGAACTGTGTGTGAGAGTGTATGATACTGCAGTGTCTTTCTGAGGTGGATCATACATTCCAGTTTTCCCAGTGACGTATGTTATCCTGCATGATGGAAAGCTCTAACAGCTGGCCCAAATCAGAGGATTGACCAAGCAACTCGGATACAATGAGGAATTCAGAAGTTCCAAAGCTTAAAGCACTTTGTATGCCCAGTTCTGTCCAGCAGGATGATGCAGCCTTTGTGTCAAAGCAACACAGCTTTCACCATTAAATGGCTGTGACTTTAGACTCCGCTGTTTTCTGTTTCTGTGCCACTGTTTCCTCCATACAGAGGAAATGTGTTGGAATGTCTATTAGAGAGCCTTAAACTCTAGAAGAACCTTTGAAAAATGTTTTAGACCAATGCAAGAATACAATGCTTTTAAAAATGATTGCTTTAAAAACTGAAAGAAATATAATGGAATTCAGAAATATTGAAATGTGATTACTTAAATAAAGTTTCATGATATTTTCACACTTTTCTCTTTGCCGAACCTGTAAGAAAATGTTTCTTGTGCTTTCCTGATTAGTATCACGCAGTCACATACAGTACCTCTCCATGCTGTCCTATGTTCCTAACACGTTTTCATTGCATTGCACTTTGTAAACATTAGCAATCAGGGGCTTATAAATACAATTAAATGTAATGTGTAAATCGTTTTTGTCCATATTGGCCTTTTGTCTAAAATGCACAGAAAAATATTGTGAGCATTACAGGGGAAAGGTCTCAGCCACTAATGTTTCAGTTATCACAGGCAATGCCCTGTTCATGAATGAAAATTCATCTATAACACCCGGTGCAATGCAATTACTAGGTATCTAATGAATATTTCATGGCAAGATTGATGAGGAGTCTTATTAAAATATGAAGACATTGAAATTAATTGTCAATTAGAAATGGAGTGTCTTAATTCGAGGGGATATAAATTGTATTGTACCGTGGCAAGAAAAGTAGGACGACTTCTGTTTGGGAGACAAATTTAGTGGATGAGCTGCCATTAGCACCTAATGGGAAATCAGAAACTGCCTCTGGCATCTGCAGAAGAGGTTCAGAGCAGCATTGGGGACCCAAGAGGAGCCAACAAAACAAAGATTGCCCTCAATTAAGATGGTCTGAGTTGCAGCAAAACTGGCACCGATCCAGTGTTAATTAAGTACCTGTTAAACAATTTTGCCCCCCTAATTACTCAAGATGGTCCTGGTTTTCAGTGCTGTCGGCGGAAGGGGTAGCCAAGTTAATTTATTGTATTAGTTTTCCATTTGCTCTCCTCTCCCACAGCACGTGCACATCATGATTTTAATTATAGCAAAACAAGCGGCCTTGAAAAGAAACTCCCGCGGAGACTTGGCGCGGCCGGAGACTGGTTTCCAGTCGTTTTCAGCTCTACCTAATTGGGCAGAACTGATCTGCAGTTAGAGAGAGATACTGTTACTGATTGTTCGGTAATGTGCTCTGTTGTTAACAAAGCTCATTTTTGTGTTTTTTTTTATTTTGTCTAATTATTGTTATGCTTCACACAAGGCCTTCTTGTTTGCACTCCTCGTAAACTGCTTTCTGCATGTTGTGTACGTGGATTTTAAGAACTCTGCTCTGTGTAGCTGCAGAGTGCTCACACAGTAGGTGAAAGGTATTTGGAAATGGTTGAATGATGTGACGAATGTAGGCCCAGGTTAAACCCAATCTGTGACCTACCGGCCAAGTTACAAGTGTAAAGCTTAATCATAAAGGTATGAAAACCTCTAGTTAACAAAAGCTTCCACTATGTTCTGGCTTTGTTATTGGCAAATGTGCAGAGGTTGGTGGTGTGGTGGTAAGTGCTGCTGCCTCACAGCTCTGGAGTCGTGGGTTAGATTCTGTGCCTTCAGTATGGAGTTTGCATGTTCTTTGTTTTTTGTGCAAGTTTTCTCCAAGTGCACTGCTTTCCTGCTACACTCCTGCTGTTCAGGTGTGTCTAAATTGCCCCCTGCATGCATGTGTGTGTGTGCCCTTGATTGGGCTGGTAGGTTGATGTCTTGTCCAGGGTGTAATCCCGTCTTGTGCCGTATCCCTATCCTTCTGGGATGGGCTCTGGCTCTCTGTGACCCTCTATGGATAAAGTGGTTGCTGAGAATACATGGATGTGCTAAAGTTGTGATCAGGACAATGTTTCTGTTCTTGTTGTCATACATATTGGTAATTGTTATGCTTTCTCCTGTGTCTGCAGCTCAATCTGGCCTCTAGCGCTTCTCTGTTGAAGAGGGAGGGCGACACGTTCCCAGAGGGGTTACCTCACCCCCCCACCTCAGCCACTGCCCCTATCACCCCTCTGCGCCAAGGACCATCTGTCATCAGCTCCTCCAGCCTGCATAGTGTGGGGGGACCCATCCGCCGCCGGAACTCCGACAAATTCTGCACCCCTATCGCTTCAGGTATGGTTCTGGGCACAGATGTATAGACATGGAGGATACAGCATACAGGTATACTGAGTGCAATACACACACACTAAAACAGTGCAGACCAGAGAGCATGCTAGCACAATGTGCACACAGGTACAGCACAGTCCATAAGCTAATGGTGTACAGTGTGCAAAAGAGTAGCTGACAGAACAGCGTAGAACACTTTGTTGTACAATAAGGTGCAGCATGTAGTATGCTCACTGACACAGTACTCTCTGAACACACACTAACACAGTATACACACTCACAGTGAGAGTACAGCACAAAATACAAACTCTGGTACTGCACACAGCATGTACCATGCACACAGAGTTCTACACAGTGCTTACTCTCTGACACTGAGAGAATATTGCAGAGTATCACACTCTTGACAGTGTAACCACCACAGCGTACCTCTGTTGACTCTGATGCTGCACCCAACAAGTGCTGCACAGGAAGCACTTCAGTCTCTGTGCAAAAAGGTTCCCTAACCCGCAGTTATTTTTTGTGCCACACGCTTACTGAACAATTAATTTGCTTTAGTAGGGACATCCTAATTTAGGAACAGTAAGGTAACTTCAGCCTGAAAGATCTCTTCTAAATCACTAACACATCTGGTCTTACTGAATGCAACAGGAGCAACTCTAAAGAAAAACATTACATTTGACCATACTGTACATTTGATTGTTCTGCATAAATACATGGTGATACTTTGGGAGATTGTGTTTTTAATCCCAAAAGCAAATGCATATAGAAGGCAGACATGATAATTATGGAGGAAGTGTAGGCTGTGCTCAGATGTGTTCTACTCTAGGACAGCCCAGATGTGAGTCCAGTTGCACTCCAGGAGATTCAAGAGCTTTCCTGTCCAGCCAGGCCTGGAATAAAAAAAGCAATAGGTTCTACAATGAAAAGTGCAAATGAAGGAAGGAAAAGGAAGTTCTGTATTTTTTTCCACAGAGCTTGCACAGAATCATGAATTCTACAAAAACGCTGATGTCAGACCTCCCTTCACCTATGCCTCGCTCATACGACATGTAAGGAAGCCGTTTTCCTTTTTTTTTGTCTGGTGTTTTTAAAGAGCTTGATTTTAAGTTGATATCTGGTTAAGGAAAATGGTGTAGATATTCTATAACATTTGAGGTGTTGGGTATAGCTAACCCCTAGTTAGCCCCCAGTTACCTGAACAGGTAATCCAAATGTCAGTGACATAATTATTCTGCTATGTGCACATCCTCATCTTGTTCAGTTGGCTTATGAGTTAGAACCATCTTTCTTTTTTACATGAGAGGAGCGACAGTTCACACTGCTGTCCTACAGCTCCATAGTCCTGAGTTTGATTCTGGCCTCAGATGTCTGTGTGGAGTATACATGCTCTGCCTACATTTGCATGGGTTTGTGCTGCTGGATCCCCCTGACCTCCAGAGGCGAGCTGACTAGGTGTGACTGGCTAAGATAAATCCCCTGTTTCTGCATGGCCCTGCAACGGGCTGGCGTCCCATTTGGAGTGAGGAGAGCAATCACTGGCTCTAAGTCCTGCCTTGCACCCTGTGTGTATGAGTTATGCTCCTGCTTGCTGGATTGATAAGTAGACTCCTTCATTAAAACTAAGTTCAATAAATTTGTTTCTGAAAAAAGGCAAATTTGAATTATCTTGTATAGCTCTCTAATTAGAATATAATTTTTCTTCTTAGAATAATTTTTATTTTTTTTAGAAAAATTTAGGTGCCAGATTGTTCATTCCTGCTCTTGCTCTCTTTCAGGCTATATTGGAAGCCCCAGACAGGCAGTTAACCCTCAATGAAATTTACAACTGGTTTACACGAATGTTCGCCTACTTCAGGAGAAACACAGCTACATGGAAGGTAAGATAGGGCTGTAAGATGTTCACACTCTGGTCAAGAAATTCAAACAACAGCTGCTCTCCCTTTGACTCTGTCAGGAGGTTCGGGACTTTGAATGAACTGAGCCCCTGGCAGACGTCCTCTGGTCTGAGCTGAGCTGAGGATTGACCAACAAAACTGTGAAAAAATCTTTTCTGACCTAAGTCTAGATTCTTTCATCAAAGTTTAAAAACTCATATTGTCCTACAATAGTAGTGCTATCACTGCTTCAGCCTAGCTTCCAAATCTCTGCTTTCATCTGTCATTATTTAAAGTCCATACTGTATATGCTTTGCTGAAAAAAGATCATTAAAGCAGTATTCACTTGGACTAGTTGCGAAAAAGATAAATCATCATGTTGAGGTCTGACAGTGCACAAGGCAATGTAGCATGCAAATGTGTATCCATTTCTAAATGCACATTGAGGTATATGATAATTAGAGTAAGGATTAGTAAGGCACAAAGCACAGTCATAGTAAAAGCAGAATAAACCACAAAGGGGTTGAACATGGCAAAGACATGAAAAACTGTTACAATATGGTGCAAATTTACCATGGAAGGCTTTCAGCAGGATATTTCTACATAAAGTTAGGAAGGTGATTAATGGACGTGCTGGCTCCAGGTAAATTAAACAGGCTGCTCTCCAGTCGGCTCCCCTTTCTGGCCCGAAACAAGAGGCATGAGAGTGTTGAGACAGCCGCAAAGCTGCCCCTCCCTTCGGGCTCTGTTGTTTTGTTTGATTGTAAAAACAGAACCCTGTGTCATCCGCTGCCAGCAGTCCCTCTTTGTCCCTCGTCGCGTTTGGCTCCGCCATGCTCGTTGTGTGGAAAAACACATTTTACAGTCGGATGCTGGGAGTTTGTTTTGGAGGCGTGCTCAACTTAACTGGCGCTTGCGAGCTTAAGGTTTTTGGGGAAAACCGGTTCGGTGGAAGAGAAAAACGCTAAATCCTTTAAATAAATATTGTGCACTGTAGCAGCAACATTGCCAAAAAATGCCAGTTAAGTTTGCATATAGGGAAAAAAAAAAGAAATTTGGATGGATGTCATTTTTATTGGCTGTAGCAGCGGAGGACTGCATTTGAATTTGGGACTTTGTGTCACACTTTTAGAGATCTATCAGTCCCCTTCTCAGCTCTCGGGTGTAGCGCAGGGGGAAAGCTGGCACAGGGCATGCTTTCTGCTTTCAGGTGCCATTAGTCTGTCGCCTTTTCGATGTCTTGGATATGCACAAAAACACCAGCACTCAGCTGCTTTGCATTTCATTTTCTGCCGAAGTCAGGAGAATTCATTGTGCTTGTGCCCAGTGACAGGAGCTGAGCACAGGCACTGCTAATACCTGTTTATTTTGTGCCCCCCCCCACCCGTTTTAATCTGACAGCAGGAGCATTACATAAATTCACCATAAGAATAATAATAATTCCTTATCTCCCAGTTTAATTTGAAGACGTTGATTAATGTGCAGTTCTCGGGCTCGGGAGATCGCTCTATCTGCGTGTGCGATCGAGCCTGAGGGCTGCGGAGAGGTTTGTGTGCCCGAGAGCAGACCAAGGCCTGGGAGAACACTGAGCTCCTGAGCAACTGAGCAGCACCCCATGGCAAAGTAGGCGGGCAGCCCTAGACACGCCTTCCTTTTTGGCTGTTTTGATCTTGTCTCAGTTTGAGAATCACTTGGAGGCATATGCCATCAATCCCTGCAGGGTTCTTCATAGTACCAGCAAATACTTCAAGGAAATTAGGCTGCAGGCTAACAAGAGTTGAGTTACAACCCCAGATAGAAATTCCAAAATGGTTAGGGGATTATATACCCAGTACAGTGCTGCCTTTTCCTTTGCAAGGTCATGCCTGTTTAGAAGCTGGAAAGAAAAATCGTAACTTGTGTTGTTGCTTTTGCAAACGTTGAAGACACGTCTAAGACTACTCAAGGAATGTACCATGCATAGTAGTAGAGTTCAGTCATTCTCCATCCAGTCTGAATTCAGATTTTTTACATTTGTGCTCAAAGCCTGAAAAATTATATTGAATTATCCAGACCTCTCTCCTTAAGGGCCATAGATAAAGAGATTCAGACAAGCAACACACTTATACCTAGCATTAACATAAAACCCTAGATGTAATCTAACAAATCTATGTCCTGCAGACGATTTGTTTGTATCTGCAATAGATCGGACAACACACAATACAGAAATAATATTTTCCAAGATCATTGTAAAGCAGAAAGAATCTGAATTTGTCTTCCATACCAAACATTATACTGGTATTTAGCTAGATCTGCTTTTCTCAGTGGCTCCTTTGTTTGACCTGAGTGCGCCCCTGGACTTGACATGTGGCAAAGGCCCTGCTTTGCTGTAGAAGGCTGCAGTTATTGGGTCTCATTAAAAATTCACACATTCCAGCCTGGACTTTGCAGGTGCTGACCCAGTTCTAGGGAAAATTCCCACTAATTTGTGTGACTTGTCCCTGGGAGAGGAAAGGGAATTAGGAAACGGAGAGATGGGAGGTGAGTCTGACACTGCTGTGGCTTAATGGCCTCGAACCAGCAGGTGGATAGGCAGAGCCAGGTTGGGGGGTGAGGGGGGGCGAGCTGGATATCTTTAACAACTCATTTCACATTTATGAAACTTAACAATTAATGGACTCGCCATTTCGTTCCAGGAGGACAGAACCTTTTTTTCTCTTGCAGAGTCGTTTTCATCGCTCAGCCCTGTATTAAATATTAAAAAGACATAACTGGCTTAACAGTATCTACATTTCTTAAACCTCCTGTACCTCAGAGAGTAGACTGATTAAAGGGCCAAATTTAAAAATACATCATATATGTACTTTTAAATCCCTGCTGTTTTCTAGTGCTACCTGCAGATGGAAATATGAACGTCCTTCCTTCTTGTCTTGAAGTATGCTCACATACACTGGCACTAACATCAAGGGCTTTCAACTGTTTAGACATACAATATTATACGCTATTTTGTTCGACTCTGGAGTACATGTAAGATCAACCTCCGTTTCCCTTTCAGACCTTTTATCACAATAGTCCGCCTATATCTAAACACTTGGTTGTTTGTTTGTGTCTAGTGAAAACCTGTTTTGAAGATGTAGTTAAGGTATTAAGTCATTGACAAATGAATAGTTCTCGAAGCTGCATGAATGATTGGTTTGTCCAACATAACTTAAGAGGAACTGTGAATCAATTGCCTGACAACATTTTTATAGATAGTACTGGCAATGATACACTGTATCATATGAGAACTAGACTTGCAATATAAAAACTATTTATAATCCAGTTTTATTGATGAGGGTGATGGAGAACATTTATTTAGGTGTTCAATAGATATAATGGGTTTGATTCTCAAGTAACAGAGAGATGTCAGCATTGTGCGCAGTGACTGTTTTTTTCATACCTCTTAAACGCGTTTTTTCCCCCTGCTATTCTTGGGCGGTTGAGGCATTTTGTTTATGTCTGCAGTGTCTGACCCCCTCTAAATTGCTGCTAATGTTTTAACTGGGAGAATTAGTCTTTCATCACGAATGGGAATGCAAATAAAACTCGCGAGGTGGCTGTCTGAAATTGGGGTCATACTAATTTGCAAAACTAAGCATCATCGCTTCTGCGTGAGGAAATTTATTCAAAGAAGGGAGGCCTAGTCTGATTATGGCACTTGTAATTATGGTTAGGAGTGATTCCAGCCTCAGCATTTCTCCCTTATGGATTAAAAAAGCGTGTCAGAAAAAATACACAGGATTTAATTATACACGAATTAAAATTGGTAATGAAATTGGGCATGAACAAACTACAAATAGCAGATGAAAAGGAATGTGCCTCCCTTGGGGGTGTTATTCTAGATAGTGGCTGATTAGTGAAATTTAAAAGGGGGGGTGGGGAGTGTGTTCATGTGTGTGGGGGGGTAACATCTTTGTATTTTAGCATCAGAGATGGCACCTATTTTCTGTGTCCTAGTACCCACTGTCTCCCAGTACCCTCCAGCTTCTCGCTGTTTGCATCGGTGTAGCATCAGCGCAGTGGGAAATACTGGCAATAAAACACTGGCATGCATCGAAAAGCTTTTATATGTATAAAGAATGTAAGGAAAGTGATGACTAACAGAAATCATTTGAGATACACTCCTATTTTGATCATGTAATCCTATTTTATCATTCTTTTTTATATATAGAAAGAGAAATAGATATAAAATACTCTTCTCATTTAATCATGCTAAATACTGTGATGGACAGGACACCAGTCTAAGGTGTTTCCTGCTTTGCACCCGTTGCTTGCTGAAATAGGGTCTGTCTCCCCCTGCACCCTGAATTGAAAGAAGCAGCTAGAAAATGGATGGATGGAGCCCTGTAGCCCTGTAGAACATATTTCAGAATAATTTCTTATTCATTTCCATCTGCTGGGAATTTCTGTATGATCACTTTTGATAACTTCTGAATGTGGGCCGGTTCCTCCACTGTCTGAGGCTACAAGTGCAAGGTGCAGTGCTAAATCACCTAGTAAAGGGTAGTCCAACTCCAGGCCTGCAGGGCCTGCATGTCTGTAGGTCTTCACTTTGTCTCAGTTCTTGGCAAGATAAATCAGCTGGTAATTGACTTAATGAGGCTGATTTACCTAAAATCTCCCAGCTCTTCGGGTGCTGCTGCTCTAACTGTGGTTAGACAACTGGGGAGACAAGGGCCTGTAGACACTCTGGCCTTTCAAGAGTGGATTAGACCACCCTGATCTAGTATCTTTGTCCAAGGTGGAGTTTCTTCTCCATTCTTTCTCATCTGGCAACTACAATGATTTTGTAAGATTGTTACCAAATGTTTTACCGATTACTACACTGGTAACTGGAAGAGAGTAGTATGACTATGACCTCTCATTAGCAGTGTAATTCACACTCTGAAGTCACCAAGAGCTGAGTTCAGAACAGTAGGTTAAGCCCTTGGTCTTTCCATGAGAACTGGAACCTCTAGATACACAACGAGTAGGAGTCTGAAATCAACTGTTTTTACATTTGTTCAGTGACCTCTTCTCTGTCTCTTCCTCTCTCTTTTCTCCCGCCCCTGACCTGTTTGGCATCCTGCAGAATGCTGTGCGCCATAACCTGAGTCTGCACAAGTGCTTTGTGAGAGTAGAGAACGTAAAGGGAGCCGTGTGGACAGTGGATGAAGTCGAATACCAAAAGAGGAGACCACCAAAGATGACCGGGTAGGCACTTCAGCTGTCCACCTGAGGGGACCTAAGAGACAATCTGCCTCACAGGACTTTTTATAAAAAAAAGCCTTGCATTAGAACGCTTGACTTAAAAGGAACATGGCCATCTTCAATGCAATGCACATTTCCCCAGCCAGCAGAGACGCTTAGCAGCAGAAACAAACTCTGGCAAGAATCCCGCAGTCGTAGCTGACGGTTATGAATATGGTGTGGAGCTGCGGAAAAGCACAGGAGCCCTCTTGGTCTGTCCAACTCAGAATGCTGTAATGATGGATGCAGTCATAGAGAAGTGTACTGATATGTTTAATGATTGACCAGGCTTTCATCATTTAAAAAGGAATCTGAAAAGAACCATTTTATTGTTGGATTTTAGAATTTATTCTGTGCCCAGTTTGCTTCCATTGCACACTCCAGATGTTATGTGGTTATCTTAGGGGTCTGATGAAAGACATCAGGAATTGTTGCAGATGTGGCTTGATTTGATCAGAAGTAACTTAATGTTTAACTTAAATGCCATTGAACCATTTAAAATTTGTTTTATTCTTTTTTACTAATCAGAATTGAGTAACCAATCTCTGTATCTTGTGTTTTTGTGATTTTCCAGAAGCCCAACATTAGTAAAGAATATGATTTCTGGCCTTGGTTATGGATCGCTGAATGCCAGTTACCAGGTGAGTGTGGTGGAGGAGTTGGTGTGATGTTTCAGTGGGCTGGGATCGGCAGTCCAAGGGCAACTAATATCAATTTCCTGTTGTAATTAGCACATTGCAGGACAATCCCCCCTCCCCATCTATTCGAAAGCAGCTTGGGATGATTTATGGCGTCAAGTGTTTGTCAATTAAGGTCAGAGCATGAGATTAGTGTCTGTCCTGGAAAATCCATTTTACGGCGACATTAGTTTTGCTTTCAGATTTTAACTAATACCAATGGAAGATTTTTTTTTAGGGCTGAATTTAATATTTCATGCCTTTGAAGCCATGTTGCTATCAACCGTCTTTTACAGATCCATATAAAAGAAAAAAACAGTTTCTTTTCAGCATTTGTCACCTAGCCTTAATCGTTTTTAGTAAGTTGTTCCTGTTAGCTCCCTAAACCATCTTGTTAAGATACATTGCTGCAAAGTTGATTAAGGAAAGTTTGACCTGATATGACCACCCTTGTTGTCCACCAAGCCACTCACAATCTACAGACACAGAAACTCTTGTGTGGTGCTGCCAATACAGGTAATTATTTACTGGAACTCAATGACTTGAGCTCCAGTAGAGCTCAAGAGCATCAAGGAGTTCATCGTACGCAGTAGGCTGTAAGGCATTGCTCTGTGACCTCTGCAACTGGCAGCATTTGCCATAGTTCAAAGGCGTCCTTCAGGAACACAAAAGACAACTTGTAGGAAAAAAGGAATAAAAATGACTTTGCATGTCAACAATGGTGCCCGAGCAGTTTTAGTGCTGCGATTGAACTTGGCCTCCTGTCTTGACTGCGGAGCATCTGCGCCGTGTGTACAAAAGGGTGGCTCCTTGCTTCTACAGCACGGGGCTTTTCAACTTGGCCGTTGAAAGAGGTGGCGTTGGCGTTTATAAAACCGTATAAATAACCGCACTCGACAGCTACAAGAAGGGCGTTCTCTGTGAAGACGATGTGCCCTTTTATTTTCCTATAGCCTCTTTAAAATGCCATCATGAATAAAAAATACAGGCCTTAAGCTACCTATTAATAAGGCATTATTCCTGCTCATACTTCACCCTCGCTGTCTGTAGAGCTTAACATGCGGGAATCACAGGCTCTGTTGCAGAGTCACACAGTCAAAAGAAAGGAACTCTAATACCATCACCACTATCAATAGCAACAATAGCTGCACTTATAGCACTGTGAATATTTATTGTGTGGATTTTTGTGATCCATTAGTGAATAATTTGAAATTGAAGTCTGAAATTGTGGGAAGTTTACTAAGAAATGCGTAAAGCATATCAACATTTTATTGGTGTGTAGCACATGACGTGTTGGCAGTGTCTGCTTGGCTGAGCTTCAGGTTAACTAGGGAATTAATTAACCAAGAATGAAGAAGTTGCAGGGAAAAGAAATTAGATTCCATAGTTTTAATTCACGTGCTAAGATTTTCTGTAGGCACAAAGTGTTTTTTTATCTGACGATAATGGGGAAACTGGAAAAGCTGAGGAATGCGTAGACAGCAAAGAATAGTAATGATAATTCCACACTGAGTAATTAAGATAATAGCATAGCCCAGAAAGCCTTGGAAATGTAACCAATACATTCTTTACAAAATTCCACGTGCCTTTTTTATTTTTTTTTGTAAATCCAACAATCTTTAAATTTTTAGTACCACACTGCATGTACTTTATTATTTTTAAGATTTTCACACAGCTGCTGCAATTATGTGCTAATGTTTGTGAGATATTTTACTGATTCAGCTCCACCCCAGCTTCCAGAAACATGTGAAATAACACATCAGTCTTTTGAAGCAGGATTTTCAGTGGGCAGACTTCTAACTTTTGGGCTGGATAGGTGGGGGGTTACTCCTGACATTTTTGTGTGTATTACGGTTTAAGTTGGCATGAATTGCACATAAAAATGCTCTAGTCTGCTTTTATTTAAAGAAGTGAGAACAGTCCAGCCCCGTTTCCTTTCATTTTCTGTCTTGTCTGAATTTTTCCTCTTAATTCCTCAAAATAAACTTTATCAAGAAAATATAGAGCAATTTTCTATTGCACAGACTGTTTTCAGACTTATGTAAGATATATTCTGTGCATTTTGTGTGGTATTATAGTACCATATATTAATGTTTGGAAAATTTTCTCGGGCTTCTAAGCCTTACGAGAACAAGACCAAACTTTTTTACAGTTGGAACTTATTTTGCATAATTTGCATAAGGAGAAAAAATAACTTGAAGCATAATTGTTCCTGATTCTGTCGAGATACGTAATCCCAAAAAGAAGCTTTTCTAAAAAAAACATGAAAAACAGGATTTCTTTGATTCTGAGCTTCCTCACATGTCTCCGAGTGCACTGGCTATTCCAACAGCTTTATTGCTGTGAAGAGGGGACACCTAGTGGAGAGAAGGCTTCAGCAGCAACACACACATGTCTCTCCTCTCAGAACACACTGCTAGCACAATGGCTGCTGGAACTAAAGTTAGCGGTTGTATGTAAATGTGCTGAAAACCAGACTAACCATTGTTGACTTCAAACGTTTCAACTAATAGTGCTGCTGATATAATTTTCAAGCTAGCTGTTAAATGCTGTTATCCTCTGGATCATGGAACCAAACTCAAACGTCCAGAGCTTATAGATCCAGTCCATGACCCTTAGAATTCATTCCAATAGTGAATGTACCTAAATTGGCACTGTAGTTACATACTTGGCCTATAGCCAGGTTCAATTAAACCTTCAAATACTTGGTGTATCGGTGATGGGTGTGAGCAAACTATCTGTCCAGATGCTCTTTTAAGCATTGTACTTTAATCTTGGTGTGGCTGATCTCCAAATTTTCCTCTGCTTCTCCCCTTTGTTTTATGAGTTACACATAGGACATGGCAAGGGGTAATGCTCTCTGCATTAATATGTTGTTAAATTCTTAAAATGCAAAATCGGGAGAACCTGCTTTGATTCAGGCCTGCTCTGATCTGACAAAATGTTCTGGGGTTAGAATGTGTTCAGCCAGATGTGTTCAGACATTTTGGTGTTCAGGTTGCAATTGCTGAGCTCTTGATGCTCTGCACTAGCAGCCCAGCACTCACGCTGGGAGACAGCTCTCATGCATGCCAGCCAGTTCCATATGAGGGTAAAGACGCTGGTCTTTAGGTTTTTCTTTATTGCAGTGTTAGTTCCACATTGTACAGTTTGCTCCATTGAGTGTGGTGTGCAATTCTCTGCCGTAGTGTCTTTTTGGATTAAAATATTCCTGCAAAGACTGCTTCTGCTTGGATTGACCTTTCACCTTAGTAAATCCCTGCACTTCATTTGCAGAGAGAGAATTGCCATGAGCCTTTCAGCTGCTGTGCTGTTGAGTTTTCCTGACTTATAGGACTTCAAAGGAGAAGCTGTAATGATTGAAAATTACACAGAAAGCACACACCTTCTACATTTTAAGGCATGGCCCACTGTTAACAGATCTGACAACGCCTTTAAAAGAAGCTGTTGCAGCAATAGCTGGGTCTCCTAGAAACCCTTTGATTACAAGCGGAAGGAGGAGCAAAATCATGCAGAAAGTGGGAAATAATGAACACCCAGGATTTCTCCAAACACCACAACACCACCGCTCGGCCAGGGTATCCTGGTTTGCTGTGCAACAGTGCCCCCTGTTGACTTATCAGGCAACTGTGAGCTTTGCGGTGTTGTGAGTGAGAGCTGCATCATTCCTCTATGGGCATTTAAGCACTCGTGGATTCTTCCCCCTCTGTTTGGAGGTGATCAACAATGACCAGTTCCAAAGCTTAAAAGTGTATAAAAAGAAAACAAATTTGTCATTATAATTTTTTT
Organism: Atractosteus spatula; assembly: GCF_055471065.1. Lineage (NCBI taxonomy): Eukaryota > Metazoa > Chordata > Actinopteri > Semionotiformes > Lepisosteidae > Atractosteus > Atractosteus spatula. The sequence continues at coordinate 41,665,819 of NC_142712.1, read as the reverse complement.
AAAAGGGGGAGAGGGAATTATATTTAACTCATTCTTTGACGTATATGAATATTTCCTACCTCTAGGCGGCCCTGGCAGAGAGCAGTCTGCCTCTTCTGAACAGCCCAACCCTGGTGAACACCTCCACTGGCGCCAGTATGAACATGATGCACGTGGGCCATGATGATGTCAGCAGCACGGTGGAGCAGGTCAACAGCAATGGCAGCTGCAGCCCTGGCCTCTCCCCTCAGCAGTACGGGTAAGAGCCCAAACCCCTCTCCCTCAGCAGTACGGGTAAGAGCCCAAACCCCTCTCCCTCAGCAGTACGGGTAAGAGCCCAAGCCCCTCTCCCCTCAGCAGGACGGTAACAGTGGTGTTATGTTTGTGGGAAACCATTTATTGCGGAGTGTTGTGCAGACAGGTTAGTTTACCCTGCAGTGGTTTCTTCTGTTCAGCCCAGATTCTCAGTTTTATCTCAATTCCCTCCAGGCACCAGGTCCATGTCAAGGAGGAGCCAGCGGAGCTGGAGGAGGACAACAGGCCCGTATCGCTCATGGCAACAGTTTCCCAGAACCTGGCGTTGCCAGGCGACGAGCGGGAACTGGAGGAGGAGATTCCTGCCGAAGAGTTGGAGTAGAGGGCTGAGAGAAGAGGGTCAGTGGAGCAGCTCTTCCTCACATTGTAAAGTAGAAGAAAAAAAAAACAGAAAATTACAAACAGGGTCGGGGCTCACTTTTGCTCACAAACTTCAGCCACCGTACTGGGGCATTTCAGATCACCATGCAAGGCTCATAGACTTTACAAAACATCATTGTTTTATTGTTTTTGTTTTAATATTTTTTCAGCTTTATCTTTTTTTCTCGTCAACGCTAAATATTGGTTCTTATCCAGTGACCTTTATTCGACACAGAGGATATATGCTCCCTATCAACGGCAGCATCAGCTTTGTGCCTGGGATCAGTTGTCACGTTTCAGTCTTAGTGTTTATTGGTCTTAGGTTTTTCCCGCCCCACGAGCAGTATGAGTATATGTGTGGGCATATACACAAATACAAACATACACATGCATACTTTTTACAAGTTTTGGAGGTACCTTTCTTTCCATGAAATGTTATTTTTTGTGGCTGAAATATAGCTTTGTTTTGTGGGGAGATGGGTGGAGGTGGCACGATTTTTAAAACATTACCTCAGACATCTGTTCCAAACAAAATAACTTGTCAGTTTCCAGACACCAGTTTACCCAGTGAAGTGTTAATTCAAGTTTTTTTGGAGAGACGCAGAGACAGGTGGCATTTGTGTGGAGATACAACCTTGTTCACTGACAATTTTTTCATGAAAAGGAGAGCTCCAGACAGCCAGTGGAAGAAAAACTCTTAAGAAGTCTGTGCTAACTTCCATAACGGCTGGTGTTGGTGCTATTTGTTGTCGGACTGGACTGGTGGAGGGTAACCCTAATTTTTTATTCTGTTTTTTTGGGGGGAGCAGCATTAAACCCATATTTAGAAACGATCTGCTCACTTCTGCAAAGGCCCCCACTTTCCAGTTGGTCTCTGCCTGGATTTCTGATCTGGATGGGAAAAGTGGCAGTGCTGTGTTGTGAGGAGATTTGACTAAAGACAAGGAAGACGTCTAGGTAAAGGACCGTCGCCACTGTCCTCCTTCATCCTGCCTGTCGCATGAACTGTCCTGTGCAGCCGGGGGATCGGAAAGCTGGATTGCTGTCCGCAGAATGCAGAGGAACTGTCACTTTTGACAAAATTAAAGACTGTACCGTGGGTGTTTCCTAACAAATGTACGTGGTAGGGATTTTTCCTCACTTTTTTTTAAGGAATCAGTTTTACAGTTGCTACACTAGGTGTCTCCAGTAAACAATTATTGTTTTTTGAAAACTACTCCCAAAGCCTACCCCCACCCCACCTAATGACATCCCCCAAGTTTGAGGAAACAAAAAAAATCAGTTGGTCTCTTTTTTTATTTTCCATCTTCTGGGTTTTTTTCCCTAGGGTTGTTCATTATATGGTTATGATATTTTAAGTACTTTGTTCCAAAGAGCACTTAATGTCCAGGGACTGGGAATCTGATGCCCAAATATAAAAGTCTGTATGTTGAGGTTGCACCCCTAACGTTTGCAGTAAGAACTTAAGTACTGTTGTACTGTTGCAGTTTGGAGATTTTAACTACAAATTGTTGCATTCTGGATCCGAAGCCTCAGCAGTGGTGTGCAGTTTAGCCCAGGTAAAGTTTGGAGAGATATTCTGTACAGACATGAAGGTCTGCATCCCTAATTTGGACAGTACTAGTTTTTATTTCTTTAAAACATCAGCTACAACACAGCGTTGCTTTTATGCATTTCTTCAGTCACACAATACCTCATTCCTAGAAGATTTCACCTTAAACAGCGTCGAGTGTAGTATATAGGGAGTTTTAAAGTGGGCAGCCAACATAGTGAATATGCTCAGTAGCAGTTTAAGGTTCTATACATATATTAGAAAGCTATCTGCAATTCATGATGTGAATTGACCATTATATCTGGGAGGGGGACGCAACATCCGTGAGCATAAACCATAACTTTCCTGCAGTGCCAGACCAAATTTTCTTTTGTTGTGTTTTCCTGTTTTTCTTTTTGTTTCCCATTTTATTTGTGTTACAGGTTACCAAAGAAACATGTAGAAAACCAAAAACACTTTTTTTTTGTTTTTGATAATTCTTTTAAATACCTTTTTGTCTCTCTAAACGTACTGGCCAAAAGAATACAATTGTTTTTTTTTTATTATTTCAATGCATACAGTACAGAGCATTCCAAACCAAAGTTTAAAAGTAAAGGAAGAAAAAGATAAAGAATTTGGTTTCTTTAAAGCTTGAAATTATTAGTTGTCTAGAAGGAAGAATACCCTGTAGATAAGGTCTAAGGCCAAAAACTTTAAACAGTATTAACAAACCTCTTGCAGTTCCTCAAGGGAAATCAAAAGCACTTAATTAAGAGCTGTACCCTTTTCCTTCTCAGGCTACAGTGTTTTAAACACAAGCTTTATAAGCCTCATGAGAAAGTATTCCACTGTCTTATGTAACCCTTTTAAAGGCACTTGAAGATGATGGGACAGTAGCGACTAGGGGGACAGTCTGTTGTTGTGGACGGTGATGTTTCAGTAACGGCCAGTGGCCATTTCTCCCTGCACGGCACACTGAACACGCAAATACCAAATGAGAAAAATCCACATTCACTGAATCAGAGAGGGAGAACTTGTCCTGAAATACAGCACACGTGCTCGTCCATTCTGTTAGCCTCAGTCTTGTATCATGATTCCCTTTGATTGGATTCATTGTACTTATCATACCCTGTGGAAACTGTTTTTTTTTTATTTCTTGTAAACACTAAAATAATACATTTTTCTCAAAAAAGGAATACAAGATATTACTTGTTTCCTTAATGCTGACTTGTATGTTTTGTCATTGTTGTTTTTTTTTATGTCTAAAGTGGTTCAATTAAAAGACAGAGGGACATTTGTACTGTAAAATAAAATGTTTTCCTTAAGTCTTGGTTGACAAGTTTTGGTTCAAAAGCTTATTAGATAAATGAATTTGTTTTCTTCTAACTGTACAATTTTGGAATTATACAACCACTGTCAATAAGAGGGGTTTCCAAAATGAAAATTAAACTCGTAAAAAGAAATCCTGTGATGTTTCAAGTGATCCGCAAGACACATACAGTATCAAGCAAAAAATATGGTCCCCACCCTCTGACTGACCCAAACTAGGTTAAGTATTAAGATTCAGGATGACTAAGAAACAATTATCTATTTTATTTTGGTAGTGAAAAATACCTCATTTACCATAGCATGCAATCCAAAAACAAATTGATAATACCTTGTTGCATATTTCACAGATAAGCAATAGAAAAGAAAGTAGCTGTATGTTTTCACTTTAAGATATGGTTCATATCAAAACATTCTTAGCTTTCCAAATTCATATTTCAATTGGCTTTTCATTCCCTGGAAATGTGGTTTCAGTTGTTCCTTTTCATTTTCAAGGAGAAAGTCCTTGTTTTCCTGTGAGCGAGTCAAATGATGCCTGTAATCAGTCCTAGAGAAAATACATCTGTGGAATTATTACACAGGGATATGTGTTCTGTCACCTGAAAAGCCCATCATTCTTTCGAAATGAGCAAGCAAGCAGTTCACCCATATAATCCACCAAAAAAGTGGATTAAAAATGATTTTGTGGAAATTGTTACTCAATTGTTTTTCTAATTGTATTGCTTAAATTTTATGATTTCTAAAATTGCATTAGAATCCTAACAATTCTTTTTTTATTCAAAAATATTTAGATGGAAAATACACTGGCATTTTACACATATATCAAATGTGTGTGTTTATACAGTATAAATACAGAGAGGCTGGTATAAAAATCTGCTCAGAGAACCCCAAAGCAAATTCAGTGTTTGTGTATTACACAGAGGATGAGACGGTTTCTGATTGCTGTAGAGTTCAGAAAAAGAACTGTAGTTTTATTGATTTCAGTAAGTTGTTTTAAAGCAATAGTTTGCCTTGTGCTTTTTCAGATGATAAAGTAATCTTTAAAAAAATGAATATACTTTTAGAAAGTTCACCTCTGACCATGTATTCAGTTAAAGACATAATCCAAAAATAACAAAAGATACAAAAGCACTACCTCTTTTGAAACATTTTCTCAGAGCAAAATGCAAAATATTTGAGCCTGACTGTCCACATCTACACTATTATTTCTTTAACTTTTATTACTCCTATTTTTTCCAAAAAAAACCAAAACACAGTTTACAGTTGCAATGCAGCAAGCATAGGGATTTGTATTTTGCAAAAATGCACAGTCTTGCAATGAATCCATACTGAAAGTTCACGGGCACGAACAATAAAACCATATTGTATCTCATTGTGAAAAATGACTACCTCTCCAAAACAAGAGCAGAAAAAAATGGAGTTCTACAAAGAGCAAAATGTAAGAGGTCAACATATTTAAAAGGTCTTCACAGAATACATATTCACCATCTTTAAGTGATCTATTAGCATATCCTCTATAAACGGATCCTTTATGTTGAAGCTTAATTGCGTTCTCTAATTAGAGTGCCACAGTGAAGACAGGTTCGCTTTAAGCCAATAAGAGCAATTCAAATGAGCCAATTACTGAGCAGGCTCAACAGAGCCATCAACCCCATTGTTTAACAAGTATGTGGACAGTCTCAGCTCCTTGTTACAGGAGTTTGACTCGCCAGCTGTTTTAGATGAATATTTTATGATTGAGGTCTTTGATTTAAACTGTAAATGCATATATATAAATTAATTTAACCTCCATACACACAGTCATATATGCATATTAATGCATGTACGGTTTAAAAGACAATATCATAATTCCTCCCTGTTCCTTTTTTTTTTAATGTTGTTTTTTTCATACCTAAGAATAATGTCAGATTATTAAGTTGAGATGAGAAAAGTGTTTTAATGTTTTTGAAGCTGGAGAGTCAACCCCTTGAATCTCTTGTGGCTTTCTTCCACATGCAAAGCTACATCTTATTGTAAGCAGTGCTTGTAGTGAATGGCGAGTATTACGATTGCCGTTGCTAACAAAGCTATCTGGCATCGAGGGGTCGCAGCATAGCTTTAAATTTCCTTCCCAAGCTGATCTATTAACCATGATTGCACCAGTGTAAACTCCCAGAGCCTGAGACTCAAGAGGTGTTTCTGCATATTGGATCATGTTGTGGGGAATTTTTCAGAGATCACTGAAAGATTGCTTTTTTTGCTTGCCAGCACAGATAATGTGAGTGGACTTTATAGACTTATACACTGAGTGGGACGTCAGTGGCGACTTGTCTGCTCAGTTGTGCCCAACCTTTTCTCCAGTGCAGCAGTGGAGAGGGACATTGTCTTTACAGAACGAAATAAGATATCCAAAGAGTAAAGCAGAGCTCACAGCCCACTATGCTCGTGTTGGGTGGGAGGGGGACAAATCTACATCTTAAAAGAGTTTTAAGTTTTAATGGACGTGACTCAAACCTGCACACACTACTCAAAAGGAAACTGCTGCATTTGCAAAAATGAACTTCAATTTGTGCTTTAAGGTACACCTGTATGTTTTCTAAGATGTAGAATTAACTGATATCCTTTGATGGAGTTAGCAAACACTCATTACACTTAAGTTACTTTACAAAATTCTTGGTGTTTTATTGTATATTATGGCTTGGCTTAGCTCTCAAGAGCTTCTTCTACATAATTTTTTTGTTTTACTGTTTTAATTTTCTGCACCTGTTTAGATATTGTAAAGCTTTGAGCTCAGTTTTTCCTATACTGTATTGCTTATGCTAAAGTGTATGTATTTATCATATTAAGTGCAGCAGGTATAATGGATAGTTTTTTTTGGTTTTGTTTTTCATAAAACGTCTGGGACGATGATTTTTTTTAAGTGTATTATCTTTAAAAAATAAAAGTTAGATAAGTGGTTTAGGTAACACCTGTTTGTATATTTATCTTAGCTAGGGTCTATTTTGATACTTTTTGTCTCTGTACTGCATTTATGCATTTTTAAGGAAAGAAAAAAGTAAACAAAAAAGTTGAATTCATTGTGTATTGATACCTCAGAAGGACTTTTCTCAAAGACAGGACCAAAACCTCAAAAAAAAAAAGAAAAAATTGAAAATATGTAGCCCTCTCTTGATGTTAAGAAAGAGCAGCTGTAAGGTATTTTAATTGGTCCTTTTAGGTGCCAATATGTAAAAAACCTCCCTTTAAACCAAGTCATTCCTGTATCTAGCCATTACCTGCAAGACTGTGTTTCAGTATCCAGTGGTAGTTTCGGAGTGTTGTGGGGTCTCTGAGCTGCAGAGCCACTGTATCTGACAATATATAAAACCACAATTTTGTCCTCAACAAGCTTGTTCGGCCTTGTTCTGAATTGTGACTGAAGATAGAATTCCAATTCTCCTTTCAGGCATGCCTTCCTTCCTTCTAACTCCTATAAGGTGTGGAGATCTTTCATGTAAAATTCACTCATGAGCCCATGGAGCAACCATGAACCGGTTGATTGAGGAGGGCAGGGTGGGGGTCAACATTTCTCTTTTGAAAAGACAAAATTGCACGACCCTTTTTTTCCATGAACGTACAAATGTTGCCTAGTCAATTTCTGACAAAAGTGTATTTTGTGTGGCAGTCATGATGTCACAAAACACTTTTGCACTCCTGCCATTTCGTTCACATGTGGTAGCCAAATGGACTTCTGCTCCACTGGCGGAGACGGGAGAGGTTGATGGGAAGACATCCAGCTTCAGCTTCAGAAGTCAAACAGTTGATCTCCATCACAGAAGGAAATTGCAGGGGGGGGGGGGGGTGGCCTTAGCCTGATGTTACTAGGAACTTGACTTTCTCTGTTACAGTTTTCCGGGTATGTGCTTTTCACAGTGGCACACTAAAGCAGGAATCCAGGCTTTTGGTAATCAGATACTGTACGTTGGATCTCTTCTTCAGCTGCCAAAGAGGTTGTTGTAGATACATTTTGTAGCCCTCCAGTTTGTAAAGAACAGGATGTTTTACTCAAACTCCACAATACGATATGTGGTTCTACGTGGTACTGTGCGGCACCCAAGACAGAAGAGCGCTTTTTAATCTAGGTGATTTAGTAGGTAAGGTGCTATAAAACTGTAGTATTTTCCTGATATGTTCATTATTTTTCAATGGGTTTCATGATGTCAGGAGTCAGTTAGAGGAGAGGTTTTGTAAATCCATGAAACAGTATAAATCTAGTACTGACGTACATGTTACTCATTATAAAGTGTTGCTAAATCTTGAGATTGTTTTATTTTAGCGTTCTTCACTGCATCTGTGCATTCCATTAAACACACTATTAAACTTGCTGGTGAGGCCCTGTGACATATTGGGGAAGCCATTTTGCCTTGTACAATGACTTCTCTTGTGACTTTGCTTGGGAGGCAGCTCTCGTATTGCCAGTGTGAAACTTTAGGCCAACAAAACGAAACTACCACTTCCAGAATTTTGTTCATTGTATTTTAAGAGATGTGTGATCATTTTCTGCAGTGACTTCCTGTAACAGTTTAGTTTTTCTTTTTCTTTAATATATTTTTATGTGAGACCCAGGTGAGAAAAAGTGGGCATTTTAAGGTGATATGGAAAAAACAATGTATGCACCCTCCACATTATTGTCACCCGGGTACCCTGTTTTTCTGCAAGTCACTGCCATTTTTCTTCATGGTGTATAAAAAAACACATATATCTGTGTATTTGTAACCTGAATCTCCTTGTGTCTGTTCATGCAGACAATAAAAAATAAAAATCTGTACAGTAGTTCTAGTTGCATGTAATCTGTACTAATTATTGACAATGGCATTATAAAATGCAATAAAATACTTATTACACTGTCTGACAGTGTTTAGTACATTTCTTTCTTGGGGATGGAGGAGTTTTCATAGCATTTAAATAAACCAATTTTGAAGAGATGTTTCAAAAAGTCTAGTACAAATGTTTGCTTTTTTGCAGTTCTGTGGATTCTAACAAAATGAAACCGAAAAGATGTGTCTGAAATGACAGTCTTCTAAATGCATAAGCCTTAGAGAAAGGCTGCAGTAATGTTTTGTATTACTTTTGCAATGAAGCAAGCATAACAATTGGTTTTATTTTGAAATAATTTAATTGCTTAGAAAAAATGGCATGTCACCAAAAACCTATAAGGGCTTGATATCAGTGTATTATCAGCCTGAAACACTTTGGACAACAGTTCCTCTTAACTCTTTTTTTAAAGTACACAATTGTGCGTGGTTAACTACACAGAAGTTATGGGTCTTGCGCCCCTCCTAAAAAGGAAAATAGATGTGTTATAGTCAGGGGAGGAGGTACAGTATGGAGTCATGGTCCATGGTCCCTTAAAGGATTTAATTCATTCTTTACATTTATATACTGTAGCATCTTTCATCCTGAAGGATCTCAAAGCTCTTTACATACAGGAGGGGGACCCACTGCATCCACCGGTGAGGTGCAGCCCCCACCTGGGTGAGACACAGCAGCTGTTGTGCATCAGCAGATCAGGTACAGAAGAATCTCATAGTGGAATTTAGACCTCTACTCTTTGAAGAAGTGCCATGGGATCTCTTACTATTCAGGATCTCAGTTTACAATAAATACTTTGACAAACTGGATACTTTCCCTGTTAACTAGTCTGTTGACTTCAATACATTTGGCTTTGCTTTGTGCAACTCTCTTAGTCAAGAAACACTGAAGTGTAAAATGAACAAGACATTTCACTTAAGGAGATTACAGCACTGGTTTTTGGAAGAAGCCCTTTGTTGCCAGAGGGCTGTGGACTCCAGAGTGGATGTCACTGTTGTAACCACCAATAAGCTGCTTTACTCCTGATTGCTCCAGTCAACCCTGTTATATACTGTACAGTTTATTAGTTAAATATGTAATTTAATACAGGGTAATGCCCAACTCAGTTCTGTACATTACGTAATGTTGCAGAAACAATGATGAGCTCCACACGCTAGAGAAGGAACAGTACGGTATGCATGGCGGTGAGCTCTACTGCCCCAGCTCTTAGGGCCTGGGTATGATTCTGGACTGGTTTGCCATGTAGTGTGGCGTTTTCATTTGTTCTCCACTTTCGAAAAGGATGCTGACTGGGTTAACCCGTGTCTCAAAATTGTCCTTGTGTGTAGGTGTGTGCCCTGTGATAGAATGGCATCCTCACTGTAGCAGCTACAGTCAACCTTCACCAGGAATAAGCAGTTTTGTTGTGCTAGATGGATGGCAGTAAGTTCAGAAGTCTAGATTTCAGTTTTAGCCCATCTTTTAAGATCACTTTATTAGCCAAATACAATTTCTTGCATTAGGAATTTGTCTTTTCTCATACCCCAGCTTGCTCTCCATGAGACTCACAGGCACACAGACAGGGAGAGAGATGCTTGGGGTCAGAGCGCAGGGTCAGCCATTTATACGGCTCCCCTGGAGCAGTTGGGGTTAAGGGGGGATTCCTCTGCCAGCCGTGGGATACAAACCGGCAACCTTCCAGCCACAGGCGCAGATCCTTAGCCACAGTGCCACCGCATCTTGCCGAGTCAGGGAAGCCAACAGGAGGGCCATGTAATTCCAAGTTAATCTGCACACTGCTCAGAAATTACTTTCCAAAGCAGAATCTGAGCTTGTACAATTGGGGTGTCCTCACAAGCCAACACTGGTATCCCTGTAGGGTCATCCTAAAACCCATTGTATAGGTACAGGATTGCAGGTTCCCAGACATGAACCATTTCCAAGAGAGACTAGACCTGACCACTTAGTCCCTGAACTGACTGGGCTTGCTGGTAGAACAGAAAAAAATTCTTACTGAGCACTGCAGTTAATCACCCACAAGCCAACAATCATGTCCTTCAATTTCCATTCATTCCTATAGGCACATTTTCAACACATGAAATTAAAGACAAATACAATTTCAATAAAAAGGCTTAAGATGACTTGCAGTGAAGTATGTTAATATTTTACAGTACCTCATAACATTTTTTAAAGTCCCATTTTACTGGAACCTTGTAATTAGGCTGAACCACACATCTTTTTAATGCAGCATACTACACTGTCTCAATGCAGGTTGCAGTGACTTGAAGAACTTCGATTACCCTTACTGCATGTTCAGAAAGACCAGGGTGCCTCTGGTTTATCACTGCTGGTATGTTCAATGCCTGCCTGTACTGTATGTCCCCTGCATTGAAGTTCTCATCTAAAAAAACCAACAATATCGTTTCCAATTTAAACAACTGTAGGTGCTGAGTATTTCCTCCAGTGAAAGTTGGTCAAGATTTTTGTAGTTACCACAGTTTTTCCGCATTCAACCATAGCATGCAATTATACTGCTTAGCCCAGGCTCCTCAGTTTCTAGTGCCAGACACCAATCCCTGCTTTTATAACATTTTTCAATATTTTAGGCTGCTTTAGCGCAAAAAAATCAAATTGTACAGTTTCATTACAATAGAAATTAGTATTAATCATGTATTAAAAACTGCTCAATTAGAGAAAAAAAACAACAGCCACTTTCTAGGAATTAAAATTCCCTTATACCTGTATGTAGAAGATAGAATCGTCAGAGAGGATTTCAAACAAACGTTTTTAAAACGTTTTCCATGAATTGTACTCACACATCATAGTGTGTTAAACACGTATAACCCTGAAGCTGCGGAGACCTGGGGTTTCCTGCAGCTCAGCAATGCACAGCTGAAGAGAAGAGAAAGACCCTTGGTGCGCGAAGAACTGGCTTCGATTAAACGGCTCGGGAATCGCGGACGACGGCCTCCGCCTCACGTCAACAGTCCCCACGGCTTGGTTCCGAAACGTGGTTCCGGCTTCTTTTCACGCGGGACGCAGGACGGGAGAGCGAGCGAGCGAGGTGTCGCCCCGGGGGCCACGGCCCGGTCCAGTAAGGGGTAAGTTAAAAAAAAACATCTGGTGAAAAGACTTTTTAAAAAAATATTAGCCGCGCCACCCAGAGTCAGCGCTTTGCTTTGCCCTTCAAATGCTGTCAAAGAAAAGCACGCGTGACGTGCTCCTTCCACGGAGGCCTGTGGGGGCGAGGTCCTGCCGTGACGCGGGACAGGCGCAGATGTGGGACGAACGGACACGGTACCGTTTCCTCTTCTCTCTCTCCTGCTGACGGCTCCGACAGGCCTTGTTCGTCACTTCCCTGTCCGGTGCCGCGTGCTGCTGGTGGCGGCCTGGCGCGCGGACAGCCATCGCTTCTGCTTCCGAAGCGGCGTGAATGTCAGAGCTCGGCTTCTACCGGGCAAACTAGAAATGCTTTGCCACAAGCATGTCAGCTGTCCACAAAGCGTTTTTTAATTATTTTATAAATCACATACATACTAACTAAATGGAACAGTAAGTTTCTTGAATGTAAACCCTAAAATTTCACAAGCACGTGTGTCAGTAAGGCTTTAAAATGTATGAAAGCGATTCCTGTAAAGATTGCATTGTAACTTACAGTATAAGGTTGTGTATGACAGTCGTTTAAAGACTAAATATATTTGACTTCTTCGATTTCAGAAACTGCAAGCATTGTTTAAATGAGTTTTAAGAGCTGTCTCTCTTCCACTGCAATGGAGAATGTCATGTGCACGTTATGTTTTGTGTCATGTATTTTATTGACGAGCTCTGTTATGCTGGTACTGTATGCATAGCGTTTCAGGAGCAGCGCTCATTACAATAAAACAAGAGTCGTTTTAAGAAGGCAAAGCTTTACCAGGTATTGAACTAATTCTAGTAGAAGAATCCCAGAATAAATACTTTATTAACATAATTCGGAATTTTTATTCAAGAAGTTCTTTCGTCCGTTATAAATTTTGTAGAATTAAAACGACGTTTGGCAGTGATCTTTCAAGAATGTAATAAACGCTTTTTGAATGTATTTGAATGCAAAACAATCAGCGCTTGATTAAAAAAGTTTGGCAAGCAAGGCAGGTGCCTGCGATAAAAATATTAGCCGGGTGGCTCACTGAGCTTCACTGTTGTAAATGTAGTGAAATGGTACATTAAGTAGAGAGAACTAGATATTTACTGGAGTCAAAAGAAGACAGTTTCAGGTTTTGGTGACAGCGTTGTATTTGGTATGTTGCCGTCTTATTATGTAACAAAAAGTGTCAAAAACGTAAACAACGGGAATTGTAAATGTTTTAATTTATGATTTTTTATGAACAGGGATCCATGGCAACTGTTTAACTCAATCCCTACTACCCGCACCGGCCGTCTAGGAACTTACTGTGTCTTGTAATCATGATTCCTGCTTTGTGGGTATCTTTGATGTTACGTCCCGAGTACGCCTCCTGTTTGGCGTGACGTGCGAGCGAGCTTGCAGACGGGCCGAGGAGCGACCGCAGCTCGCTGCTCCGACTCCTCGTGGCAGCACAGCCCTTCCGCGCGGAGCTGCTCTCGCGCCGCTGTCCGAGACCGCTGCAGGTCGCGGCTGTGCCTCGCGCGCGGGTGGATCACGCCGCTGTTTTTACACTCTCTGTCCACCAGGAGGGGTAAACAGGCCAGACAGCACACCGGAAAGGCACAACAAAAGCCCCGTCCCGAGCGGGACTTCCAGGTTACGAGGCGTTTGTTGGTCCACAATAAGGATTGCGCTTTCACAATATCACGGAAGTGCGCGTGGACGAAAAAGAAAAGAACAAACATGATTTGTCCAAAAATATACCACATTCAGGAAATGACTGAAATCAAGAAAACAGGCTTTATTGAATGGTTTCCAAAATAAGCTACTGTGAAGCAAAGACATAAATCCCCGAGAAGTATCTAAAGATTCCCCAAGAGAGAGTACCGCGTATTTTGCATGCACATCTCCATACTTTACCATAGCCCTGCTGTGTATAACCAGCACCCCTCGTCTGGTGACTGGAGTCACTGTGCTGCAGAAGGTGTCGTGCAGAACCAGTGTCCCGACTCCTCAGACAATAAAGATCCCAGGGCATTGTTTGCAAAAGCAGGGGTGTTCATTTAGGTGGTCCCCTGGCTAAATTCCTTTCTGACATCGCACAGTCTTGCCTCTCTGAGGGCACCCTGATTCAGCTGGTGCAGAGTGGCCGCCCTGTGTCACCCAGGTGGGGCTGCACGTCAGTTCCTTCCTGCATAGGCAGGTGCTCTGTGGAATGAAAAGGGCTATATAAATGCAAGGTTAACGACCTACATTGAGAAAATTCACAAAAAAAAAACAATCCCATCAACAAGTATCCCTTTTGCATTTTTAGCAAAGTATTGTAGCAATAAATATAGAAGTAAATTTGCAAATGAAAGACTACAGTTAACAGCATTTTGTTTTCAGAAGATGAATAGACATTATCCATTCACTTACAATTCAAAATTCACAATTATTTGCAAAACAGCTGACGGTCACAGCAAGAGGTTTTAGATGTAGAGGAAGATTAGGAGGCCAATATGGTCTGCGACCGTATTAAAACATGAAAAACAAGGTTTCAGTCCTTTCAGGCTCTTCCTCTGGGTATAGAAATAGCAGAGGTATGAATTTATCCAACAATTCCTTCCAATGGGCTGACTTGGGTTCATGCCCCTCAGCTTTGACGAACTCGAATGTCCCTTAACCTGACTTTGTCACCACTGTCAAATGTTTTAGCTTCGACCAGGCCTGGGCTGACACGGCTTCTTTCACGTGTCAAAATGTTTGTCAAACCCCGCATTTTTCCGAAAGTGTCTGGGCGCACGTTCATGACAGCCAGTTAAAAGAAACTCAGCTATGCACCAGTTCACCCTGATTTCCCAGTGTCAGATTTGCACTGGAATGTGGAGCACTTTAATTAAGAAAAAAAAACAGCTTTAACATCCCATCATGCACGCCTCTTCACAGTATCACAGCCCTCATTATGAAAGTTTGAAAGAAAAACACACGTCTTGGAGTCAGTGCTTTCTTACCAACTCTTGAAGCAACTTTGTGTTGGAGAACAAAAGCATCATTGTGGCTGATTAGAAACACATTGTAGCTCGGTTCCCCATTCCTTGGCCATGCCAAGTCGACAGCGACCCACTGAAAACAAACCACGTCAAAAGTTTAGAATAATACTAAAGCTCCCAATAGGTATCTGCGGTGTTCTTCCCCCTGAGCACAGCGTTAGCTGCTCTTTCACACAATTGGCTGCTGACTGCTCAGCCTCTTGGCTTCAGGGCCGCTGCAGTGCTGTATGTTGAGGATGCTCCTGTATGCCAGGAGCGAAGCTCACAGCCCTGGACGCGAGAAGTCGCGTTGTAGACAGTGTTGTTCGCTTCGTTCATCCTTCAACGCAACAGTCGGCTGTACTTTAATACTTAAACATTGACATCGGCTACCTTGGTGGTTATGGTATAGTGAATCTGAGAGTTGTTTTTTTTACTGTTCATGGTTGTTTTTGTACAGTGCTGTTGTTATTCAAAGAATAACCATAGAAATTTCAACACCATGATGTTGCCATTTCTCTCAAGCAGTGCGGAGTGGAGAGGTGTGTTGGTGGCTCCCCCAGTGGTGTGTGACAGGAAGTCAGCATGGGGATTGATGTTGAGACACTGGTCAGCCTGGGCACAGGAAGGAACACTGATCCTTGGCCACAGTCACTTCTAGAGAGCAGACCAGTCCTCTGTCCTACTGGGTAGATTAGATCTACAGAAAATTTTATCTGCCCAGTTGAGGATGTTCAGGATGATGTGGAAGAGTGAAAAGATCGATAAAATGACAGGGAGGACCAAATGTAGGCACCTTGAGCTGTCTCTGTAGCCTAGAGCCTGTGATGGACTGGTGTCCCCCCCAGGGTGTATCCTACCTTGCTCCCATTGCTTGTAGGGATAGGCTCCAGCTCACCCGCTACCCTAAATTGATGAAATGGTCAGAAAGTGGATGGATGGATGACAGCCTAGAGACAAAAGAGTAAATTATTAAATCCACTGCTGCGGCTACAGAGCAGACAAGAGAGACTGGGGTTTGGAGCAGTGGAGTGTAATTTGAGCATAGGAACATCAGTCTAGCAACATGTGCTTGGTTATATAAATAGGTCATTGCTGGGCTGGAGTTTTCGGGTTAACGTGCCCCATCTCTTATCAGCTGGGCCACTTGGCGACCTATTCCAGAGGAAAGCAGTGGTGCTTATACTGTATCATACATAGGGCAAGTGAGGCTGTACGTCTCTGTCTGGGACTGACAGTGATATTACAACATTGCTGTAACTCATGTCCTGTAGCTGTGTGTAATGTCCTAGGCAAAGCTCCCAAATTGTTAGTGGGAGACAAAAACAGAGCGTGATTTAAAAAAAAAAACGAAGGCTCTTCCTGTTATGCCCATGAGTTACTGTCACACTCCTGAATAAGGCACACTAAAGTCGTGTCCAGTTAGAACAAGCTGCGTCTCTGCTGTTTCTTCAGCTGTAGACCAATCCTGACATAACCTTTGGATATTTGCTGGCCACAAACACAAAAGAGTCTTAGCAAGGAGAACTTTTTCTGTTGTATTTGGCTTGGAAATGTAGAGGGCTTTGGGATGGTTTGCTTTTTGGAAGAGACCCATGTAAGCTCTCTACAGCCCATTGGGTGAGAATGAGACTGAGACTGAGATCATCCTGGATAAGTTCAGCTTCCAGATACTGCAGAGTACTGACCTAAGGGAAGGTCAGTTGCATTGGACAGGGCTAAAACAGATACTTGATGGCATTAAAGATGATCATATCATTTTAGTTTTTAGTTTGGGGTGTATGTCTCATGTCTAGAGGGGGAGGGTTCCCCTCTAAACAAAACATTTCTCAGTGTGATGTAGGGGTGTCCTTCTCAAATTCCCTTTCTGGACATGGATAAACATTATAAACATTACAGATATTAAAAGAACAAAAAGTGTGTAGGGGTGCTTTTTCATAAATTAGAGTATGAAACAAACTGGTTTCTATTGACTTCCCCTGGAAATAGCTGGATGAGGTCCTTGAATTGCTACGATATTAAAAAACAAATGATCGCCTTTGGCCCAACATCCAAAGTTCTTTCGTACACAATTTCTATGTTCTTATGTAAAACAAAAGGCCCCTATCAAGTAACAGGTTCATCACTGAAGAATGACATGAGTTTTGAAGTTTGTCCCAAAGTGCTAGACATTTATGCAGTAGGAAATGCTCAGACAGCTTGTAAAGTGTTGAAACCTTTGGTTTTACAGGAATGTATGATACTGAGAAATGCGCTTGCTTATTTTGGTAGGTTTGAATGAATTTATGAGTAGACAACAGAATATCAATGGGGTGTGTGTGAAATCGCGCTGATAACACTATCAAATGTTTTTAGTTGCCAAAATCTGTTGACTGCCTTGCTTTCCGCAGCCTGAAATGTCAAAAGGTACACTTAAACGTGATTTAAGGAGCATTTTCAAGAGTGCAGGCCCTAAAACCCCTTTGTACATCCACCATCCATACGGTTCTCATCAGTTCCACCACTTAGGCAGGTGCAGGGTCAAGTGCCTGGCACGTTCAGCCATCAGCGCGATCTCCAGCCGGAGAGCATTCCACCGGTTTTTGATGTTGAATTTTAAACCAGGGCGCAGGTTTGGAATGCACTTCATGACATATGAAATCCTATGCTGTTAGCTCAGATCAGGAGATTAAGGAAGAGAGCCTTCACAAAGTATACTAGATGCAAGCAGTCTCAAACAGTACCCTTTGAACTTCAAAATACAATCAGACATTGATCCGCTTCATCCAGTTCAGGGAAACGGGGGAGACATCGTCTGCCAGCAAGGAACGGGCGCAAGGCAGAGTTCAAGGCAGTAGGGCCCCAGGGATTGACAAACTTCCATTCGGGAACCCAGAACCACTGCCACTGCTCCACGGTCGCCCCAGCGATGCTTATGTCTGCACACCGTGGCAAACGTTGAAATCGTGGCATAGGAAAGGGTGGCAGAGCAAAATACAAACCAGCTGGAGACCAAGGCGAAGCAAAAAGAGTGCACGATCTATGGGCACTCTGCAAAGTACTGTGCAGATGCCTGGTGGTGAGCGTTCACAAGGGGTGTGCAGGATCTGAAAAACGAATAATGGTTCTAATTTCTTCATTTCTAATCATGCTGTTTGTAGGTCTGAATTCTTGCATTTGGGAATCATGTATTTCTCTACCCACTCTAGCTGAAACAAATGATCCTGATTAAATCCTTACCAAAGCTTGTAGTCTATTAACTCAAATGCATGTTATAAAGTCTTGTATGTATAGAATTTTTTTACAGAAACCACCACTCTAGTATAGCAGCAAGAACTGTCTAATCTTTCTGTGCGATACAGTACTCATTTTACACTACATATATTAGGCAGCCATTACTGAGGGTTATCCATACAGAGGAAAAAAACCTCTGAACATTTGCTACCCATTAAGTGTTAAGCATAGAGAAGCTATCTCTGAAGAACTGACACATGCCTCACGATGTACAGTATACTGTGCTTAAAATAGCCTGCAGGTTAAGCAGTCTGCTGTGCAATGAGTCTTTGCAGTAAAAACTTTCGTGTTGTTAAATAAGTTTTGTCCAAGGAAACAAAATACAATTGTTACACCATACAAGATAAGAATGATTAGAAGGAGTGGACAATGAGTGTTGCAAAGAAAACCTGCAGATACCGTAAATAGAAAGTGGAATACAGTTACATAGCGTGGAGACTTTTTTATCTGGTTTTACCGGCAACGTTATACAGTACATAATGTATATTAATGTAAGATAATAGAAGGGCATGCTTATTAAAAGTCAAGTTTTGATCTATAAATAACAACTAAAAGAATGTGGATAAAAATAAGATCAGGTCAGAATTAAGCGTTGATAAAGAGAAGTTACAAGTTCAAGTGAACGGCTAAGAACTAAGTGAGAAATTGTTGTGTAGAAATGTCATTCGAAATTAAATAATAATCGCTTTCCTCCACTGCATTGTCGTAACAGTGTATCATTTATCACATTTTAAATTTACTTGTGCGCAGGGACCATCCCGAAACCTTGTTTTCATTTGTCTCTGCTTTAGGTTAAACCTAATTATAGATTAGTTAAACACAAGTTCTTTCTAAGTTTCTTGCCTGAAGGAAACACAGTAATCAGCCTTGAATGCAATTTCCTGTTGAAGGGACTGAAGCTGTCTCCAAGACTGTACCGAGGGAAGGAGGGAGAGAGAGAGAGAAGGGTAACAGACGTTAAAAAAGTGGTAAAACACAGGACAAGATACAGCGAAGTTGCTTGAGAAAGGTGGCGAACACGAATAACAGCGCTTGTCCAGTCTGCTAAAGTAAAAAGCCAAAAGTTTGAAAAGCGAGCGCGGCAGCACACGAAGAAATCTCTCCCAGGCGCTCGGGGAGCGAGAAACAGGGATACACAAGAAACACGAAAACTTCACCAAACAGCAACACAAACGCCGGAATTTGGAAGTTGCAGAGGCCGTAAGAACTTTTCCACATCACATTGGGACGCAGGTATCTGAACAGACTGTGCAAGTCAAGTAATAACTGCAGCCGAAATGAACGATAGATAAAGTTTTTGAAGAAGAACAAAGTGAAGAAAGAAGCATAGAATGCAATTGATGCAGTATTTCTGAGCGCCTCAAGGTGGGTTAATTGTTCTCTTATATGCCGTATTTATGCTTTGTTTCAATGGATATTGTTATCGTTGTTCCAATTAAGCGATATCTGAACACGTCCAACAGGTTTGAGTTCGTTTGCGCTCGAGCATGTTCAGGCTCGTTAGAAAAAACAGAATTCAGGTGAACGAACAGTAGGTGAGTGTAAGGCAGCGGGTGCTTTAAGGAGAAATAGGAATTGAAAACAGTGTCATCCTTAGACCGCTTTGTTTATGGTGAGGTTTTTATTTTTAAAAATAAAGAAGCGAAAGGTTTGATTTAGGCTATTGGCGTCCAGTGACGAAGACCAGAACTCGCAGACGGGCTGTTTGGTGCGTGTTGTGTCTGCGGTAGGATTCTATCTTCAAAGTATCGGCAAAAAAAAGTCCATATCCAGGCTACATTCGATTAAAAATTATACCTGTCTGTGAGAGCTGGGTTATCACTATAAAAGATTAACACCTACTGTATCTGGAGTGCATTTCTCTTTACGTTCACCTATATCTGTTATAGTTTTGAATTACCTTGTGAATGACATCTAGTAAAGCCACAAACCGAGGCTTAACTTTAATTCAACGTTGTGTTTAACCAAAGTAAATCGTTTCACGTGTCAATTAAAATCCCCATTGCCTTCGAGAGCATTATTCTGCATTATCGTTAATCTTACACTGATGAGCGGTCGGTAAAAAGAAATGACCATATGACTAACCTTTGTTTAGCAAACAGTCTAGTAGAGTCTAGTAATCACACTCTAGTTATATTTTTGTGAAATTTAATAGCCATATTTTTCTGAATTGTATCTTGAGTCTTTAATAAAGTGACTTTATAATCTCAAACAGAATATGAGATCCTTAATGTATGTACAATAGGGTCACCTTTATTGAGAAACCTGGGTGTCTAAAAATGGGAGGGTCTGTATTATAATTAATGTAAATAGCAAGTTGTAGTTAAAGGTAATAATTATAGTTTGTGCAACTGATTGCATAATGACCATCATGTTCTAATTATACAATGTGCAGCCTAATTTATTTTAAAAAGAAGAGAATAAACAGTTGTCAAGGCTGGTCTCTGTCACCAGCTGCCTGGCACCTATGTGCTCGGGAGTATCGGTGCCCTCCTGCTCTCCGCGTAGTCAGGACCTCGGCAGTGCAGGGAATACACAGGGCCACTTTCTCCCTAGCACACCTGTACCCCTTTAACTGTGACGGGCGAAAGGGGGTGCCATCAACCCAGCTACTGTTGGTTTCAAAAACCGCCTCGCGGCCCGGGATGTTAGTGGACGAGCTGATTAATCAGGCTGGGCGGTTCCCTCCTGTATGAAGACTGAAAACAAAGGAAGTTTCTCAAGGCTTCTTCGGGTCCAGGCAGCTGTGTCTGTGTCTGTCGCTCCTGCGCGTGTCTCGGGGGACCCAGAAGGAAAGTGCTGCTCAGTCTGACCCCCCTTGTTGTCGCGTTCCCCTAGCTTGTGGACAGATGTCAGGGGCTCGCGGTCCCTCGGCCAGCTCTCCTGAGGATGAGGACCACTGCTCGATACAGCACCAGCCCGGGGCTTCAGACTCAGGTAAGAGGAGCACTGCTGGAGAACGCTGAGGAGGGCTTGCGAGGTCACAGCAGGCCTCCTGCATCAGCCTTCATGACCACTGCAAGTCCAAAATGCTATTTTGGGGATTTATCAAGAAGGAACAACATCGACCAACATTTTGAAAAGAGAGAAATCTTTTGCTGTTGCTCATGAGGCTCTTGATATTTTTGTAAATTAAACATTTATTAGCATTAAGATTTTCCAGCATGTTTTTTTCATATGATCACTCTTTATTCGTTTCGCTGGCTATGGTGAAAAGGGCTGCCAAGAGGCTGATGAGTCAAATCCATTGTGATTAGCTGTGATTATTATCAGTTCTCCCAACAGCCCTGATAGGAAAGCTTTACCGAGTCATGGAAGTGTGCTTTTCATTCGCACGGCCAACTTACCATGACTAAGCCAAAAATGAAACAACACCCAGGACCAAATAGAAGACAAGACATGGTTCAAGTGATTAAGAATGGGATCTTTTCTTTTGAACACATTCAGATTTCATCAAACTAAAGCAGCAGCTGTTTCCTAAGAGAATAGAATTAACTGCCCTGAAAAGAAGTATAACTCTTGTGCCTTGTTTGTGCTGTATCCAAAGCGAAGACATACGGTACGTACGACACACATACAGGTTTCTTGCTCCTGAGTCTTTACGTAGACACAAAACCATTACGAGCCATGCTTTTTATATTTCAGTGATGGGACTGGTTACATCTGAGGGTGAGGGGGGAGCTGTCTTGTTTTGGCTGTTCAGCCTTCTTCAGGTGCCATTCCTCCTCCTCCTCCTCCTCCTCCTCCCCCCCTCACAGGGCCCACAGCTGTGTTCTCTTGTTAAACCAGCATTCTGCCACACCTGAAGCAGGCTCGCCGGCTGAAGCAGTCATTCTTCTTTTTGCCGTGCTTCACACAGGAGCACTGTGTGTGCTGACTAAGAAATGTGCTGTTGTAATTATACTCCTGCAGACGTTTAGGCGAGGAAACAAGCTGAAAGGGAGATGCTCCACGGTACAGACGCCAAGGAGAACGATGTTTTCATAAATGTTGGAGATGGAGTGCACAAGGAAGGATGTGGGAATATAGTAGGACAGAAACGGGACACATGGGGATGCTGTCTGCTTCTCATGGATCATTGGTGTAGCCTATTTGCACACCAGCTTTGTTACAGAGGTCTCCATGTGTCCTGACAAACCTCCCAGGCCTCTGTCTGTTTGCTGTGCTGCTGCTTAAGCATCCTGCTAAGTCAGGCGCACTCCCCTGACCTTAAAGTCTCGCAAAATTAAAACGCTCAGAGCCGTAGCTCCGAGACAGAATGTAAGACTGCAAAGTAATAACCTGATCAGGTTGTAAAAGCTTCTCGTGGTCCGTTTTTTTAAAAAAATAAGTTTGAAAGAGATATTACGGCTTCAGATGATAGCAAAAATGTTTCTTGAACCTTAATTGTTACTGTTTTTGTACGTTGTGTATGAAAGAGAAGCTGATACCCGCCCTGTGTTTTTAGTGCCTGGTGGTTATTTTCAGTGGGAGACATTGGTACATCAATTTAGGGTTACAGGCTCTGGGTGCTGCCAGTTACTGGTCTGACAGGCCTCACAAGAGCCTCCTTTCACAGCATGTGGACCTTGGGCACTCCTCCGCGTCCCGTTCGGGGTCTTCTGTTGCAGCCCTGTTAGAGCTGCTGATTCGAGAAGAGGTAAACAGCCTTTATTTATAATGCGCTCCGCTTTCTTGGGGAGACGTCGCTGCGACCGCAGAATTAATTTGCGGGCAGCAGCGGAGCACAAGCTGGAGGCCTGCAGTGGTCAGAGGACTAGTAAAATAGTCCCCTTCTATGTGGTGCGCTGGGAGTTTCGCTGTGAACAGTAGCTCATTCACCCGTAGCGCAGTGTGTGGAAGGCAGGGTGGTGATGCTGTGCGGCAATACGGCTGCAGTTCTTGCAGCTCGCCAGTTTTGTTTCTGCAGCTATAGGAAGGGGTCCGGCTCTTTTTTTTTTTTTGTTGTGCTTTGTTTGTGCATTTGGTTTTTAATATTGAAGCTGAATGTTGTTGTTGTGCATTTTTTACAGGGCCACACACGGATAGCCAGACTTAGAGACACCTGTGGAGTGGAAGGGAGGGTTAGACAGTGACTTTAGTTTTACATGCCCTGAGCTCACCCTGCTCCTGTTTTGACAAACTCCTGGAAGGGTGCAAGCCTCAAGATCCCAGTTCTCTACAATGAAGTGTCCTGACTTTAATGTCCCCCCCACAGCTATGTACTGGCTTGGCCCAGTTTCCTGTCAAGCCCAGTTTAAAAACACCTTCCCTGACCTCCTAACTTTAATGGCCCAATAAAAACTTGCACTGGACATGCACACAAAGGTAATCTCCTTTGATCTGTTCTTTTGCACAATGCCCGAAAACATTCAAATTGATTTATTAGTCTTTTTTATGATTGTGAATCTTATGAAATAGGTAAGATATCATGTATGCACTAATATTAGAGCTAGATTTTCTTGCCAAAGTTAACAGATTCCAGTTATTTCTGGTTTGGAGGATTTTTTTTCTGTGACTTCAGATAACTTCAGGATTCTGTGGTATCATTTTAATCTTTTAATAGATCAAAATAGTCCAACTTTGTAAATCACACAATCTGTGTATTAAATCATTCCACTTAATCCTAATGTTGTGTATATCAGTATTTGACCCTTCCTTGCATTTTAAAATGATTCTCTATCTCAGACAAGTGGTCTTAGTCACAGTTATACCTTGACTGCATACAGAAGCCTACAAAAAGCGATGACAGTTGGTTCGTTTCCCTATCATTAAATATTCAGAGCATGTTATTTTGTGAGCTAGGGATTAAGCACAACATTGGGCTGATGTATTTTACACAAGAACCTCTGGTGTAGTTTGTCAAGTCACTACTAAAGACTGTAGTGCTGGATTTATTCCACAGTGTTTGTTTATATAACCATCTCTTTTGTTGTCATCAGTCAAAGCTGAAAGCGCACTCCAAGTAATTCAGCTGTGAAGATGCAATCAGTTCTCTTGTTTATTTGAAAGTCATTGTACCAGCAGAAATGCCTTCTTCAAAAAAATAGCCCATTCCACCCCATCTTTTTGTGGTGAAGGATCTCATATTTGCTGTTCTCAATCTTTCAAAACCGACCTTGCAAAAGATGAACTTTGTTATTCAAACTGCAGACTCTAGTATGCATTCCAAATCCTTTAATACCTTTGTAGTCCAATTTCAGAGAATTTGATTAGACATTGTCAACAATTCTTATTTCAGTAGTTGAGTGACAGGTTTTTCAACAAAAGCCTCTGCATTTAAATTATTTTCGTAAGAACTTTTGAATACAGTTAAATT
The DNA here is from genome assembly GCF_055471065.1 of Atractosteus spatula. Classification (NCBI taxonomy): domain Eukaryota; kingdom Metazoa; phylum Chordata; class Actinopteri; order Semionotiformes; family Lepisosteidae; genus Atractosteus; species Atractosteus spatula. The sequence goes on along the minus strand of NC_142712.1, from coordinate 41,641,814 downwards.
CCTGCAGTTTGCTTTAGACTTGGAAACTGACTAGGATGTTTCTCAGCAAATTTAATTAGAATTAGTTAAATGCTTTCCATACCAGTCAGTAAAATGTGTACCTTATAGAGGGGATGTGTCTGCAGTCACCAAAAAAGAAATCCCTGACAAAAAGGTATATTTTTTTCATATTTCTGTCTATGGACTGCCTGTCACTATAACCAGAGCAACACAGAAAAAAAATGACTTTTTAAAATATGTGTTAAGGAAGGAACTTTACAAAATAATGTGCTTCAAATCCCAAGCAATTACATTTAGCTCAGAGGAATGTAAAACACAAGACCTTTCAGCTTTAATGAGCTTGCGCTTATATTATTTCTAAAATCTGCAAATCTGGAGAAATTCCAGAGGTGGGCTTTGAAGCTATTTTGAATACATTTCCAGTTTTCGGCTCCATTAAATGTGAGCATTTAGTCTCGTCGTTTGAAGCATATGAGTTTGGTTAAGATGTTGCAAATCTATCAACATGTTAAAAGTACAGTAGGTTTAGGATGGTGCTTAATTATTATTATTTTTTAATTACACCCAAAGGAGCCTTGTAAGTATCCAAGAAGATTTCGATTTATTGGGGGGGGGCTGTATAGAATGATGAATTAGCCCTTCTAATAAGCCATGCTTCAGATGAAAAGCTGCTGCCTTTAATCAATATCAAGTGTTTGTGTGAATGGTGCCAACTGTTCCTAACACTGTAGAGACAACGATTGGTACCGAGGTATATCTGAAATATTGTCTGTCGGTTCAGTTTTTCTGTAAAGTAATGGAATTCATGTTTCTGTTGAGATAAAAATACAGATGAGTGTAAGGAAGGGTAAAAAGCAGAGGAGGCCATTCTTATCCATTTGGTAGTTAGTAGCCAGTTGATCCACGGATATCACCCAGCCATTTCTTGAAAGAAGCCAGGGTATCGGCTTCAGCAACATTGGTGGGCAGCTTGTACCAGACTCCTACAACTGTTTGATGTAGACCCAACTCTAAGAAGTTCTCCTGTTATGATGTAGTCCACCTTATCAGTGCCTTTAAGGATTTTGGTAACCAAGATCAGGTCCTATTTTAAGCTTCTCTGTTTAAGAGTTAACACATTCAGCTTTGTTTTGCTTCAGGAAAAGCCTGGGTGGCTTTTCTCTGGGCTGAATCTGGAGCAGCAATGTATTCATTGTAACATGGTGACTAAAATTGTACAATTTTAACATAATGGCCCTTGTTTTAAGCTCTATACCTTTAACTGAGTTTCATAATATCCTGTTTGCTTATTTTCTTTCTCTACACTGTCTATAAGATGTACTGTAGATATCAAGATAACCACACCAACCTTTTTTATAGGTAGCCTTTTCTTGCTTAGCGTTTCCCATTTCCTGTTTATAGTTTTACCTCAGTGTAACACTAAGCACTTGTCTACACTAATCATCAGCTGCCAGGTGTTCGCTTAGTCTTAAATTTGATCTAAATACACATGCATTTTATTTCTTGCCTCTGTGAGGCATTAAAAACACAACCAATACTATTGGTTCCAATAATATTTTGTTGTGATTTTAATGCCTCTCAGTGTAAAAAGAAATAGGAAGGCAACTAAGCTCATAAATCTAATGTCTATTTAAAGTTACATTTTAGTAAGCATTCTCATCAGTATAAACAGGTATTTCTCCAGTTTCTGTGCCCCAGCTATCCTTCGTATGTTTCAGTTTAAAGAATATTAATCTGCTTCTGCAAACCTGGCATTTTCTTGCCTGAAATCACAGACTTTGCTGTGTTTGTAATTGATGCGCCCTGGGGAGCTGAGTGACACCCCAGCAGTGGCGTGAAGAGAGCGGAGCGTCAGCAGCCTGTCCCCAACACAGACGCGCTGCAGCGGTACCGCACGCCCCAACACGGGGGCGTCGCGCTGCTGCCCCCCTCTCCCAGACCGTCCTGCTCTCCACCCCAGGCTGTTACACAATCAGTCAGAGTTGACTGTCCTCGCCCACCCCCCCCACACCTCCTCCTTCCCTTACTCCAGGGGAATGCAGGACGCCCGCCGCGCTCTCTACCCGTCATGCCCACTGTTATAACGCTGGGACGGCTGACCTCCAGCACGGTTGGAGGCCCTCTGCCCCCCGTCTCGGCTGCTGCCCCGTGATCGTCTGCAGCAGGCACATGGAACTCATCAGCTGCAGCGCGGCTCCTCTCCAGTGGAACTGAACGAAAGTGCACGTCCGTCTCGCCCCCAGACTGAGCACTCCCATGGCTTAGGAATGCTGCAGTGGTACTCCTGGACGTGGCAGACGTGTACTGTAATGACAACTTATTCCTAATTAATATCTTCACTAGGTGCAGTATACCATATTACTTTCGCAGATAAAATGAAGCTGCACTTTTAAGTATTCCAGTGGATTTCATGTGTGTACCCGGTGGCTGGTTATTGTTTTTTTTGTGTACTGTTATACTAGATTTTCTTACTACTCTAGAGGTACAGTAGCTGGTATTATTAGATTAGATTTTAATCACAAGCATTTTTTTCTCCACTTAATCAGTCTGTTCCTTCAACAAAAAAAAATGATGGCTTCTGAAGCCTGACTGTGTTTATTTATATATTTGGGGGATTTACACAGCAATTACTCCCTTGACCTGCTAATGCAATCATGAAACACATTAAATAGCACCAAATGCATTTTAAAAAAGCTTTTAACTCTTTCTCCTGCTGCTGTTTGTGAAAATCACTGCATTTTTCTTTTTAACTGAATCCAAGAAATTACCTCACATAAACTAAGACACAGTTCTGGCAGACATGGCTCCTGATTGTGAAAGCGCAATGTGCAAGATTCTAGACAGCACAGGAAAGTAGTTTGTGTTACATAACATAAAGCCATTTGATACACTGTGATACTGTCAAAGTGCAAACACAAGAAATTCACAAACCGGCATAGAGCCTATCTAGGTCGTTTAGTTTTTAGTAGGTAGAGCCGTATCTTGAAGAAAGCCAGGGTATTGGCTTTGACAGCATGGCTGGGTGGCTCGTTCTGGACTCGCACAGCTCATGGTGAAATGATGTGCTTCCTGTTCTCAGATTTAAACGCGTTGCCCAGCAGGTCCATAGTGCTGATCTTGTCAGGGCTAGAGTGACTGAAAAGAGCAGGATCACGAAAGCTCAAGGCTGCACTGAAACTGTTTCTTGATTAAAAATTACTTTCAATTAGGAAGGACTAAGAAACCTCAGAATGTGGATTTATTCAGGCCAGCCCACTGCAGTGGTGTGTAAATTTTCATTCACTCTGTCCACAGGCAGCCTTTTCTTTTTACCACATAACAATGTCTCAATGCTGCACTGGTCTAGCGTGTAATGCTGCTACTCCTACGTCTTAACCCAACAGGATTGCAAAGTTCCAAAGGCTTGCTTTACAGCCAGAACTGTTCGACAATTCCCAGAATAAATCCTTTCTTTTCAAACTTATAAGGCCCCTGACAAACCCCCATGTGCAAATAAATGAACAGTTTTTTTATTTCTTATGAAAACCGCTTGGTGAGAGGAATGTCTGCCTCTTTTAAAGGTAGCTTCACTTTCAGTGTGACAGGAATGCATTTTTTAATGCAGAAGGGCTGCTATGAGCTGCTAGAGGCAAGATGTTATCTTAGCAGGAAACTGGATCCTCCCCCTTTGCTTGAAAAACCCAGTTGCCACTCTGCCAAAAACTTGAAAATCCTCTGAAATTCAATCCACCTCTTTGAAAAGCCTCCTGAGGTTTGGTCAGAGCTGGCTGAAGCACAGCAATTCAACAGTTTTGTTAAGTTAAGACCGATATGCTACTGAGACACTGCTGGATCTGCAGTTCCCTTCCCTGATACCAGACCTCTCTTTTTTATCTCTCTTGGTTGAAGTACTGGCACAGCTCTGACCCTTCAGGAGCTGGCCGTTTTTGTGGTCTGATCATCCTGTATGTGCAGATATGTTCCCAAATACAACAATAGTGTACTTTCTTTGCTGGCTGTGTGCATCACGCATGTGCATGTGCAGGATTTAATGTGCTGCAATTATAGTAAATGTGCCTCATTCAATACTCTTATTGTTTGTTTGACAGGTGCTTTTATCTAGAGCAACTTTCGTAGTTTGCGCCAATACAAACAAGTTGTGCATTAACACAACAGTATGATTTAAAATATGAAAGGTATGATCAATTATTGTTACAGTTTGTTTTCCATACTGTTCTTGTACTTGTGATTGTTGCCAGTGTGCTTCCTTAATGTTGGTAATGAACCACTGTTAGCATTGCATATCTAGTTCCACTTTTATCTTAAATTGAACCTTGACTGTTCACAAAGGTGACATGCTGAGAGTAGATCATCTCCTTTTTTTAAACAATAGTGAAACAGTTTATTCAAGGTATGTAGCTGTGGCTTTCTTGATCGGTGCCTTGTTGCCTGGGTATTTATGAGCACATCTGCAGTCTGTACCTTGAGACAGCTCTCCAGAGCCTCACACAGGGCAGGGAGAGGTACTCAAATGTAGAACGTCTTGCAGATGAGAGGAGGGCATTTGGTCCATCTTTCTTGTTTGGCTGCCAGCCACTAATTGATTCTGAAATCTCACCCAGCTGCCTCTTGAAGGACTGTCTGGCAGTACATGGTTTGATATTGAGTGAAGGCAGGTGATCTGACAGCAAATGTAATGCCTTCTTGCTGTTTTCTAGTCTGAGTGTCTGTGCGTAGAGATGGTTGAGGTGGAGAGATGATGATTCCCATTTTATTATAATTTAATTGCATAGTGTGGAGTTGTTTTTGCTAAATGCTGTAGCATTACTCCGAAACTCCAGGGATGTTTTTCGACAGTTGTTACAGATTCTGGTTCCCAATGTGGGTGAAATACAACAACAGCAAAAAAAAATACACACTGCGAAGGGAACACAAGCATAGTCACATCTGTATTAAATTTGAAGTTTGGAGGAACCACAGAGCAAATGGGCAAGCGAACACCCATGCACCCTCCCGAAAAGAAACATCGCAAGATTTAATTGCCACCATCCTGGCATTTTCTCATCCTAACATCTCCTTATTCTAATAAGTACCATCTGACAGGTCTAAACCCACCACCCCTAACCTCTGCAGGGTCTAAATCCAGTTTTTAATTTATCCCCACATCTCGCTTCAGACCGTTTTTAAAAATTGAAATAAAAACAACAACCCAGTTCAAGCAATTTTCATATCTGATTTAATCGTTTTGATTGACATAATGAAAACAGCATGTGAAACGCTCCCTTTTCAAATGAGCTCCACATGTTGAAGAAGAAACCCGAAGAGAGGAAATACTTACATTCTCTGTTAATCCTGTTTACTGACTAGAGGAGGGACAAAAATCCCGAGACAATCTTGTCCTGAACAATGCCACATCTGAGAAGACAGGTACAGCAACAGCCCTACGATGACGGATCAAAGACAATACCAAGCACGCCTCTGTGATGTGCTATTATGCATTTCTTGATAAATATCTTGTCAGGGTCTGGTCTGTGTTTGCTGGAGGTCTATGTGATGTTGGGGCATGATACCTTCTCTGGAATCTCTCTTGTAACAGTCCCAGCCAAAAATGTCATATATTCTACAGACTTGGGGAATCCACTAAAAAAAAGGCATGAAATGGATTCTTAAAGAGAGCTAGTTTGTCTGGCAAACCAAGCCCTTAAAAGGCCCGTGCAGCAATTCGCAGTAGAGCAAAAATAAAGCATTTTTTGGTTTTCTCTTTCAAAGAAAGGTACACGTAATGGCCCTGACCAGCGACGCAAGTTCAGCTGGTTTGGTAGACAGCAGGCTGTTAATTGGCACAATTCAGTAACGGAGGTTACCAAGAAAATGTTAAGGCCGTGTGAAGTCATAGAGATTTACAACCCTGAGTCCACAGCTCCATCCTTCACAGTAAATTAACCTCATTTTGTGACGTATGATGTGTAATCAGCTTGTATCTGTCAGCGTTCACTGCATTTTCTGATCTGCCTGCAAACTTGTACACGAGAATTACAGAAAGAACTGCTAGCCAGCCATGACGCTGGCTCTCCATTTGGCAAAACACGACTAGGGCTCGGCCCCCAGGGCTTTCCAGTTACTGGGAAGACCAGTGACTTGCTGGGCCAGCAAGACCCTCACCTGGTGCGAACTCCAGTGGCTCAGAAGTTGGTTCTCGTGGTTGTGTTCGTACACATACTGGAGCTTAGGACTGGAGGGCCACGTCTTAGGACACTGACACAGACAGCAACACACACACACACTCACATGAGGGCCAATTTCCCACGTTTCAGGCAAACGTGGGGGGGGGGGGGACATGCAGACTCCACACAAATCCAGTGGGTGATTCTACCATGTAAAAAAAAAGTAGAAGTTGCCTTTCAGGCCATTTTTGGCTTCCTACTGGCTAATCCATTCCAGCCTTGAATCCTGGGCTCTGTAGTCTTGATGCTTGTTGCACTGATGCTGGCACCAGATGTGCAGTAAATGCCGGGACAGTGTGCTGGAGTCGTAGTGTGCCTTCATTACAGCATCGGTGTCTGCAGTGGAGACACTCTTTACAGCCCTCTTAAAATGGCTCCAATGGCACTTGAAAGACTGGCGTAGGTCGGAGGTGAAACCTGGAAGTCGTTCCTGCAGGCGAGACAGATGGACTGTCCTCGCTCTCCTTCTGCCACAGTGATGCGGAGGACCGAGGGGACAGTCAGTGACGGGGAAAAACTCCTTTCGTAGCAGTGAAGAAAATTATCCAACTATCCATTTTCTATCTGCTTCATCCAATTCAGGGTCACGGGGGAGCTGGAGTCTATCCCAGCAAGCAACAGGCGTAAGGCTGGAACACCAGTTTATCGCAGGGCACACATGCACACTCGCACCAGGGCCAGTTTTCACTGAAGCAACTTAACCTATCAGCATGATTTTAGACTGTAGGGGGAAACCAGAGGAAATCTATGCGATCATGGGGAGAACTTTCAAACTCCGTACAGATAGCACCCCAGGTCCGGAACTGAACCCAGGGCCTCAGCGCTGCGAGGCATTAATCCTAACCACTGCGTCACCCAAGAAAATTATGTAATTACATGGGTTGGAAGGGTGTTTTGGTTATCGGCATCCACATTGTGACTGAGCCTCTGTCCAGCTCACCTGCCAGGCTGACTCACACCTATAGTCTTCTGAAAGCAGGCAGGCAGTCAGCCTCAAAATCCTTTAGCAATATGAAATTCGAAGGTAATGAAGAAGCAGAACGGGGACTAGCCTTTTCTCTCCTTCCTCAGGACTCCTTTCCTCACCAGGTCCCGGAAAAGCGTTTCACATTAGATGCTTTTTGTTTATAAAACAGAAAATAAACTGCAGCTGTGTTTCATTTCATGCTGCTGAAACTCGAGCGCTGTGCCCCTCTCTGAGGTCAAAACCTGGCACTTTGAAGTACAGGCATAGCAGCCTGAGGAGGGACTGAAAGCTCTTGTAATTACCAGCGTATAATGGGCCTGTTTGACTCCAGAAGGGATGTGTAAAACACACAGAGCGCTTGTGTTTCTGTAGTGCTGAGATGAAGACCACACTCCTGGCCACCCCAGTCCAGCTGCCTGTTCTCGGTAGATACAGAACAAGAGATCAGCCCCTTTTGTGCTTCCAAGCCCGTGCCGTACCTTCACTCTCTTTCAGAAGAACAGAGAAAGAAAGATGACTGCCGCTGACAGTTCTTTTCTGCACAAGCGTATTTTCTAAGTTTTAGGTTATAAAGTTCAGCGTTTCTGTCGAGGTTTTTTGTTTGCAGTGTTTTTGAACCCATGCAGGTAAAGAGCAGCTTTTGGCTGGGGTGAAGCTGCAGTATTAGTATGTCAGTGACATCTCTGCGTTCTTTCCCAGCACACTTGAGGGAGATATTTATCCAGAATGATTCAGCTCCGACATGAAAATTTACTTCCATGATATCTTTGCACTTTTGTCACGGATTTACTGTTTTTTTTTACCATAGTGTTTCGTACTTTGCTGCACTAGACCATGGAAATACCGTGCTGTGATATTTTAAACATGCCTCTGAAACATTTATCATGGTGTAATATGGCATTCTTTCTTGTAAACATTTTGAATCGCCAATTATTTTGTTTTAACCACCCGATGTGGAGTCGTTTCGTGCCTCTGAAGAGAGCGCTACATTAAACGGACAACGGTCTGTTTATTCCAATTTGCAGGATCTTCCTAATTGAGAATACCAAAAAGAATACAGCAGAATAACAAAGTGGAATTTAATCTAGCAAGTGGGGTGACGTGGTGTACAGTAGATTAATTAGTTATCTAAATTAAAATCCAAGGACCACTGTTCTTCTGTTTACAAATTTGTTTGGAGGGGGTTTCTGCTGCTCATTCAGTTCTCTTCAACATTTTTACTGCTGTTGCCCTGCAGAAGAAGAGGCATTTGAAAACGGGGAGCAGTCCCATGCTGAAAGCACGCCGAGGGAACCCCCAGTACCCCACGGGATTGAGAGGAACACGAACGACGACAGAACCCCTCTCAAGCCGGACTCTTCAACGCCAAGCAAGAGCATAACATGTGAGTGGGAAAGATGGATCTGCAGCACATCGGTTTCTAAACGATCCATGTTGTGAAAGTAACAGGGAGGACAGAACCACTTCAGAACTCGCCCCAGGTCTAGAATAAGAAATACGTTTTCGGTGCACTAGGAAGTCTGCTATCTGCAGCAGCTACGCGAGTTAAAAAATAATCTCTTAAACCTCATAACTGGTATCTTTGTTAAAGCAGGACAGGATGACTAAGAGCCTGGAGATACTGGGCTCTTTTCCCAGCACCACCTCTGAGTCATCCTTGGTGTGACCCTGGCCAGACACACCCGTGTGCCGAACTGGGTCAGGACAGGACATTCTCGCTGGCAGCCTTGAGCATCCTCTGCCGTCCCCGTTTAAAAGCACAGTCCACACAGCACAGATCCCTGCAGAAGTGTGGGGAAGCAAAGATCCGAAGGCTGGGAACTTGTACACAAGAATTACAGAAAGAACTGCTAGCCAGCAGACTGTTATAAATTAGGGAGAACTTTGGAAATTGCATGCATTATAATGGGGTGAAACTCTCTGGACAAGCTCCAGAAAACAGACTTATTCCTCATGCGTATCACTCATAAAACGTGGCTTGTCTTAATTTAGTGAAGCGAATAAAGTTGACCAAAGGAATGAAAACACATTTGAATCATTCTGAATGCGTTATGAAAAAGCATGTTAACAGCAGGTGAGTGAGGACTGTTGTGGGCTGAGTTCCTTTCTCCTGTTCCCGTGTATTTAGGGGTTTTCAGTAGGAGTGCTACTGAAGATATTTTAGACAAAACTTGGTAAACACAGCTCTGTGGGTGGTCCTGTGAAAGAGCTCCAAGCTTTATCTCCCAAGTGTTTGCAGCTATCTGTCCCGTGAGCCTTAAAGGAGCAGCTGCACTTCAGTTTTATCTAGTTTCTTCTTTGCCACACTTCTCTTCCTCCAATTCAGATGTTCTGTTCCAGTAGAAACAGCCTGTATGGGGAATAAAAAATGACAAAGGGCATCAGTAGAGTGAAGCTTATTAGATTCACATAAAAGAAGATTTCTCAGGAGAGAAATTATCTTGAGCCTTTGCACAACACTAATCGACTTCCTCAGCGCAGACCCTCGGATTTTCAGAGAACTTGCTTTCTTTGTGCAGAATGTTTCTCTACATCCAGGAAGTCAGCCGTGAGGAGTATTTTCAGAAGATGTTGTTGCTTGCCGTTCTGGCACTTAATGCTGACAGCTACAATGTGATTCATGCGGGAAGTGGGATCACATGCTGTACATGTCAGGCGGGTGCCTTTCAGCTGCAGGAAGCTGTTCGAGAAAGGGATCTCGGTGTTGATGTAGGCTCTTCTATGTCCTCAGTACAATGTGGGGAAGCATTAGAAAAGCAGACTGAATGTTTCAGTGTGTAAAGTAAATGTGGAATTTAAATCCGAGGACAATAATGTTCAAGTTTTGCTATGTACTAATAAGACATCGTTTACAATTTTGTAGTCGGTCTGTAGTCATCACCCATAGAAATACAAGACCAACAATCCTTAGAGGCTTGTTGTACACAGACAGATTCAAAGAGTTAAATCTCTTTAGTCTAGAACAGAGGAGACTAAATGGAGATTTGATCCAAATTCAGTATATGAAATCCTAAAGGGTTAAAGAGATTAAAAACGGCTTAATGGTGGTTAAGACCAAGCTCCTTTACCAAGCAGGTAGCTTGCAATTTATGATCATTTAGCTATTATGCAACCAGAAGACCTTGATGTGTTCCTTTCTTGTGTTTTATAAGGATTGAAGAAGAGATGACAACACAGACTTGAATTAAAAAGTTGAACAAAGGAATATGCAGGAGAGAAAGAAAAAAAGCAATCGAAGAAGTGTAGATTGCTCTCCTTGTGCTTTGAAAGTCACTGACCTCAAATGCGGTCTCTTCTTTCTTCCAGTCTGTGGTCTTCCTCATAGATGATTCTAGAGCTGTACAGTGTCATGGCGTTTGCATAACCTGCAGTGCATTCTTGCTGCTCATTCAGTTTTGAAACAGTGACCAGCTGCTGGGTGATGTAATTCAGCAGCATGTGGTGCTGAAGTAATGCTAGATACCACAGTCATGGCTTGTCTGCTGACACATCGCAGGCTCCGGAGTTTTTACAAGTCCCAAGTGTTGTAACCCTAATTACGACCGGCTTATTAGATTCATAGGATGTGTGAGTAGCTGCCATTTCCTCCGTCTTTCAAAGGTGTGAAAAAATTCAGAGCCCCATTTGAGATGAGAGATTATGAGCCCCCCCCAGCCTAGAGTCACACCTCATGTAGCCAGAGGAAAAGCCAAGGCCCAATTTAAGAAAAAAAATTGGAACAAATTGTTCCTGCCAGCCCAACCTATAATCAGCCCACGTCCAAAATAATTAATAAAATCCTGCTATCAATTTCAGTTTATTCTCACTGATTTTTGGGGTTTAAAATACTAGTCCACAGCTCACTACAAACCAAACAGCTCTTAAAGCTGATATTTAATGAGGCAATTTGGTCTAGTGGTTACGACCGAGAGCCAGAGAAGTCTGAGATGCCGTCCAAGTGCGCTCTGCTCTGAGCCTCAGCAGGGTGCTCTGTGCCCAGAGAGGGGTCTGTCGCAGATCTTACCTTCAGAAGGGACTCAGAGCTACATTGTCGTCTCTTACACTGAAGACATCACTCAGGTAATTATTCCCCTGATGGATGAGTTTTTATTTTGGCTCTTTGGTGTCTGCGCTGGGTATATATAACTGTCTCTCTGCAGTGTCTTTTGTAAGCTTGCCTCACGGGTGACAAATCGTATCCCTTTGTGAGCATCTCTCCTTGTTCTATTTCCTCAACTGTCCCAGCACATCACCTACAGCATCTTAGTGCCTTAGTCTTGGTGGTGTGTGAAGTGAGGATATAACTCTGAAGACCCTATTATTTAAAAAAGGCATAACAACTGACACTTTTACTGTATACTGTACATCATTTTTTTTGTTCATTACCTTTATGAAATTCATTGGAACTCAAACGATTCATTGAACTGAAATGATTCACTTCAGTAAAACATTTCATAATCTTGATAATTTGATGGTATCTAATGGAACATTTTAACGTGCCTCGTATTGAAACAAAAAAATGTTTCCAACCTATAACTAGTTCTATTCTGGTAGAGGGGAGTAATTACCTTTTTTATTAAGGATGCACATTTCCCAGTAGAGTAATAGAAAAATAAAAAAGTCAGTAGACAGAAACATCTTGCAAGGTAATTAATTGCGCTGTATACACAATGTTGTCCTAAATTAGCTGCATGGCATGGGCATTGCTTTATGAATTTGGGCAATTGTCTTATTGAGAAAGAATCCAGCAGTTCAGACAAGCATGTGGTCAAAGCACCTGGTTTGGAGACATAGTGGAGATGGGATGCTGTTTCTGGACTTGTGCAAGTCTTACAGTATATCCGAGGGTGAAAGGGCAAAGCTGGTTTGTGCTGAAAACGCCTTGAGGAGCACGCAATACAGTGAACACGGTGTGCTCATGTCAGAGCTGTGAAAACTTGGCATCACTGACATCATCTTCTGGGGAGACTGGCTGATATAGAGCCCTCTGTTGTGTCAAGGCTATAAAATCACGCAAACAGAATTGCATCATTTGTGTTTATGAGGAGCTTTGTTTTTTAATAGATCCTTTGAATCTTAAAAGGCTGTGGCCGCATTGTTCCTTTGAATTGGAGAGTGTCGGAGATTATTAAGAGAGAGGAATTATTGGTTTATGAGATGCATCGTAATAAAATGGAAGCTGTGAACGCATTCCAAGCCCAGATGCTCAAGTGCAATATAATGACATCAGCCTGTTACGTGTTTTTGGAAACGGGAGGCCTGATAGGCTGTCTGGGCACAGCTCAGAAAGACACTGGGCCTCTCCGAGCATGACGTGATGTCTGTCGCTCACGTTTTTGATCTAGCAAGTTTTAACAGAAAATACAATTGTACCTTCCTTAGAAGTTAAAACGGTTAAATAGTATTGTCTGATATTTCAGGAGTTACGGTTGTTCTCTACTAGAATAACTGTCGGCTTACTCACATGTTTTAGACATCACGGCTGGTATTTCACTCAAGATAATGGAAATTCATAGTATTGATAGTTTTTCTTCTAAGGCCACAGTATTAAATAACCTGTTATATCCAGTTGTTTAATTTGCATATTTAGTTTTATAAACCTTGATGATTGAAAAGCACTAAGCTGTCCTTTCAGCGTATTCTTTTTCAGAAGTGTTTATTGACTCGATAAAGGATGCTAGGAGCAGCTGAGACAGGTGTACACAGAACACAAAATCTTTTGCGATTTATACTGAAGAGCCACACCTTACTGAACGTCACACTTAAACACTCCCCATCCTTAAAACCTTAGTTGTAAAACTGGTTCAAATGATAGATCATTTAATATTATTAGACTGATTATTTTGAATACTGAATACAATTAATACTGCATAAGAAAACAAGCAACTTACATTTGTGCCTGTTTATACAGCCAGATGTTTTAGAGAAGCAATCTGATTACATTACCTTGCTGAGGGGTTCAATCGCAGTGCTCCTGTGCTCTACCTGGGATGTGAACCCACAAGCTTTCTCTTACAAGTTTAGAGCCTTTGTAAGGCTGCTCTTATATACTAAACAATATACTAGTATATCATGACAGTATATTGATATACTAAACAACCACAGGCAGCTCAAGTCTGTACAGTGTGTAAAGTCTGATCTGGTCGTTAGCTGGGCAACATAACGTCTGAAGGTGTAAACAGAAAAGCATAAAAAGCTGGATCACTGTAAAGGAACTTTAAGGAATAATATGTCTGTGTAAAATTCTGCATGATTCTGGCACAGAGCAGCTTTAATTTGCCACTGGTCTGCTACAGCCTCCTCCCCGCAAACACACAACAGAGCTGCCACACTCTAAGCCTAATTATATTTCCGTTTTATATTAAACTTTCGTAAAGGTCAATCATTTAAAAAAGTGGAGTGCCGCATCCTCTTCTGCCTCTTCCAATGGCAAGTTTGCAAAACAAAACGCCGCCATTTCAGCACCTGTGTCTCTCAGTGTTTTTGGATGATTGGATGCCGCTGTAAGCCCCGTCAACAGGTCTCTGCAGAGGCTGCTGGAAACTTTGATACTTTGCGGAACCAAAACACTTTGCCTGATTGGCAACCCATGTGCTGCACCAGGCTAAGCAATAGGGGATCACTGGGCTGGAGGAGTGACAAAGAGCAGCAGAGTTGATGGAAGCTCAGTGACGGAAAGCCTCCTAAGCATTTTAAGTACCTTGGAGGCCCCTTTGCTCTAACATACCTCCTCTGTTCGGCTGCTCCGTATTTTAACCTCTTTTCCTTTGTCATGCATTTTCTATTTACCCTGCTTTCCTATAGAGCAACTTCCAGCACGTTTAATATGTGGAGGTGCTGCCTGCAAACCCCAGCCCCAGACCAGGCTGTAAGCCACTACAGCCGAGCCCGTAAGCAGCTTCCTGAAGGTTAGGATTTTTCACTTAACAATAGTCTCAGCAGGATTTAAATTCCCCGGAGTGAAAAACGTCTGCATTTATCCACTGACCCGCTCCCAATCACTCCAAAGGAATGCTTCTTTTTTTTTTTCCTCGTTCCACTTGATATTTAAGAGAACATTTATTCAATCTTCGCCGGGGCCTTAAGCTTCGTTCCTGACATCTTTCATTCATTAATTATCACACTTCAGAAGGAGCCTGTCAAGGGAAATAAACTTCTTAAAAACCCATCCTTGAATCACTAGTCTGAAATTCTCTGATTAGAGTTTTCATCACTCCAGATTGTCATTGAAATGAGGCTTGATGGGGATTAAGGGTTATTCTATTGCCCAGGCACGTCCAGAGCTGCAGTCCTCTCATTTAAAAGCACAGGCCCGGGCCACACTGGAAATCTCGCCTTTGGTGGTTAAAGAACGTTGCCATTAAATTCTCTCTCATCCCTGGTAAATTTGCACGGTAATTTTGCCTAAGTATATTTTACAAAAAGCACTAGACACTTATCATTTATTTACTGTTTTTTTTTCCACAATCTGAAGGTGTTGGAAAGCCTGCGGTTTTCCTGAGAAAACCTGCCTGATTGTGCTGTTTTTTTGTGTAGAAATCCACAGTACAAAGGCATGGCGCCAGCTCAGGGACATTGGAAATAAGAGAAGGACAGCTATTTTCTGCTTACAGATTTTTCAAAGCATTTGATTTTCTTTGCTGTTAGACTAACACTATCTCCCGAGCAGAATAGGAACAGCAGTCCAGTTTTTGCAGATCGCTCTTTTGAACTGTAGTAAAATGTAGCTTTGGTATCCATTGTGAGTTAAGGATTGATGGTGTCGATGTGACATTTCTGTGAAACTTCCTGTTGTGCTAGCTCTCCCTATTCTTGTTTATAAGCAGTCACCCTAGGATTTACTGTGACTTACAATTGCAGCTCAGGAGATGATGGGGTGTCAGTCTCTCAGTCTCCAGTCTCTAGGCTGCCAGTGTCAAGAGAGCTCTGAAAAGGAAGAAGGGGGGCAGGCAGCTGTGTGACTCATCCTCTTCCCCAGCTGGTGCCACACCTCACGCTCAAGGGCACTTTATTCAGGAGGCCGAGACACAGCGAGCGCCATTCTGACACACCGCAGTCTCCAAGCTGTCCTGGTATTTCAGCACCACATGCACGGCTGTTTGCGGTTGCCTAGTTTTTTTGTACATAAGTGTGTTTATTTTTTCTGTACATTTTATTTCTAACTACCAGGAGGTGGTTGATTATGCCTTTATATAGCTACGCATATACCCTCTCTCATTCCCACTTCATTTCAATAAACTGTTCCAGAAATGCATACTTGTCAAAACCTATATAAAGGGAAATAAATGAGGATGTGTAATAACGCTGCACTGATTTAACATGAGTCTTTAATGAACTTCACAGCTGGGTGCAACACAAAATTGCTTCCCCTGTCCACTTCCTGCTGCTGGTTTTTTTTCTGGAATATGCAGTTGTCATGCCAGCAAGTAATTTAGGGAAGAGCAACAACAGATGAATGTATGCTGTGGGATATGGACATGGTCAAGAAAGATGTGGAAAATCGTCGGGCCATGGACTACATTGGTTTGCGCTTTCAGTGGAGCTCAAAAGCATTGTTCTTGCGCGACGGGCCCACGTTGCTTGCTGTGCTGTGTGCGTGTGTGGTTGAAAGCTGGCACGGAGGGCATGTTTTAGTGCTGTTGTCTGCCCTCGCCTCCCTGTGGAGACGGCACTGCCTGTTTGAACACATGGTCTGCCTGCCACATGCCCTGGAGACCTAATGCTGCTGCTGCTTGCTTGTTTACTGCTGAAACACGCAGAAGAAAAAAAAGTTCACCTTTTTTGTAGGCCAGCTGTACAAAGAGTGAAGAAGGATTAACTCTGCTCTTTCCAGTGTGGTCTACAAATAGTTTGGCCAGAATATTAGTTACTGTATTTGAGCGGGGAGCTACCTTGGTGTGTGTCACCTGCAAAGACACATGTAAAGGTTAATATTCCAGGCTGAAAAGCAGAAAGGAGAAATGTACTGTAGTATTTCAGCTGTTGAGCCTTCTTCAGGAGTCAAGAGACAAGCTGTACCATCATTTTAATTGCTATTAGTTATTAAGTTAGTTGTTTACTTAATTTCAAGATTAAGTAAATTGATTTGATTACTTAAATCTTGAAATATTGATTATCTAGAAATCAATATAGATTAACTATTTTATGTAGCAGCTTTATTAAACTTTGCTCCTTTTATATGACTCCCTCAGAACTATTTGTTTCCAATTGTTCAACTCTATACTGTCATTGTTACAGCCGACATTTTACTACCTTAATTTTTTATTAAAAAATCTTTTCATTCGATGTGCTCAAGTATGAAAACACCAGCATCTGGTTATAGATTTTTATTTCTGCCGTTGAGTTACTAAATTTCTTATCAGACGTCTGTTAAAGTATTGGTAAACACTAGAAATTATTTTTTAAAAAAGCTTGAATGCAAACTGCGGTTTCCGTAAAACTGGTTCTTATTAGAGTATACAGCCATAATTGGGGGCTTCTAATTGTAAGTTTTTACTTCTTAAAATGAAAAGGCTGAAGCTGTATTTTATGGTCTGTTTCACTCCGAGATCTGTGCTTTTTATGAGCTTATGCAGTGCATTCCGAGCTGGCTATCCCGGAATTCTGGTGTGACAAGTTTTCCCAAGATTTTTTTAATTCTAAATTGCCCAATTCTATTCCTTTTCACATCCTCGCCATTCTCAGTCGCCAATTACTAGTTACCGTCAATTGTCGATCATTCGATGACCAATCATCCGGTTTCCAAAATTTTCCATTTTTCCTGGGTGTGATCCAGATAACGTCTATCACACAGTATTTACAAACTATTTAATTTCTCATTACTAAATGTGATGTATTGTACATGGCATCAAACAAGCTGAAGTAATGAGTAATTGAGCAGTTTCCTCAATACTCTCCTTGAAACATGTATGTTGTCTATTTGCATGTTCTAAAGCTCTCCGTGCTTTATTTATTATATTTTTATACCGTTAACAACTTCAAACAACTAAACATACACAGTACCCAAGAACACAGTTCTAAAAGAATGTGCAAAAATACGCTACTGCAGAAACGTCGATGCTGTGAACCCTGCCCTCCCCCCCGGGGAACCTGACAGTCGATCAGTTCTGGCCGCCTCTGGCCGCCTGGCGTCTGCGCGGGAGAGGGAGGGGGGACATGCGCGTGCTCGGCTGACCCCTCCCTGTTTCCTGCGCTGCAGGTTCACAGTCCCGCGCTCGCAGCGCGGCCCCTGTCCGCTGCAGCAGTGAGGCGGCTCGCGTGGGAGGGGTTTGTTGCCGGATGCTGCTGGCAGAAAGGGCAGCTTGGATTCTAGCATACTGGACACCGTGATTCTAAAAATGTGCATCCCCATGTCAGATTAATAAGGGCTGGTGCGACTGTTTTTACCTTTTCAAGATAAAGTGCAGGTCATCTGCTGCTAATAGCTCAACTAGTCATCTTTCTTTTCCAGGTTAATCTGTTTCTTGAAATCACAAGGTTTAGGATAGTTAGTTTTGAGTCTTTGTGCTGTGATTCATAGGAAGAGCTTTGTCAGCCTTAAACTCTTAGAAATACGTGGTAATATGAGGAAATACGTGGCGTAGGAAGTGGGCATTTTTTAACTCAGCGAGCTGACTTTAAGTCACAGTTCATCAATGTTGTTGGAAACGTTTTTTAACACAATTCTAGATTTAAAATACAGAATAATAAGAAAAGCATCTGATTAACTCTTAAGTAACGTGGCTCTACATGGCTTGCAGGGATTTGCATATCCTGCCTCTCTTTTTGATCACTAGACAGAGTTCTTCTCCCAAAGTGAAAAGTGTATCCCCAAAAAACTGAATCTCAGCCACGTTCAAGATGCACACTCTGCAAAGAATGAAAAGAACAGCTTGAGTTTCAATTAATTGTAGCAGAATCATTACTCTGAGTTTCATTTATTATTGAAAACGGTATAAAACTGATGTTATGTACTGTATCTGATAGAGCCTTAAATGTGCTTATTTTGTAAATAAAAATCATTTCACAACCTAATACCATCAGAATATTCAATATAGGTGCAGTAACACCTGCCATACAGCCTATAAGTATTGTACAACAATGGAAACGAGAGTACAGTACATACAAAAGTAGTTCTTTCTTTTTTTTTTGCACAAAACCAATCAATCAAGCCATAAAGGGTTAAATTTAGCAGTGCAGGTCTGTGCTCTTGCTGTCTTTGGGGTTCCTGTTGTGCTGCAGGGGCTCTCTCCAGATTTTGAACTGCAAGATTGGCATTGATCTGCGATCACAGCGAAAGCCAGACCCTTCCTTCAAAGCCCAGGCCGTCTCGCTGGGGTGTCTTTAAACAAGAATGCAATACAAGAGATTGCTCATTTCCCACTCTTCAGATGAAGATGGCGAAAAAGCAGTAAATGTGAAATACAACCCTTTTCCCTTTTTGTAAAAAGAATTGCTGAACTAAATCATGCTAACCTTTTGGGATATATATCTGTGGCTGTTCATAAAACCATGAATTACAGTTGGAACAGTTTAGCAGTGTACTAGAATGGAGTGCTTTAGAGATGCCTATGCTTTGATTGGATTATCGATGCCTCTTTTACTTTTTTCAAGGCTGTTAAATTCATTTGAAACTTATAATGAATTATTTGCAGCAATTTGTAAACTTCCAAGCTCAGATTAACCCTGTGACCACACATAAATCTCTCATAGGCTATCGTTGTTGATTTAACTATTTCTGAGTGTGCACAAAGTTCAAGAAAATACCTGAATGTACTGGGAAAATGTGCTGTCTGTGGTATTTCATTTGGATTTTTTTTTTATTGCATTCAGCCAAGAAAAAAGCGTATTATTTTCTTCCCATCTGATTAGTGTTGGTCCAGCAGAGAAACGTGCCGTATGAGATGCATCTGACTTCTGCCAAAGTCGGCTTCGTGAGCTGGTTTGTGTTTGTGGAGGAAACACTGAGATGCTTGGAGGTTCTGAAGCCACAGAGAGACAGTGTCTGCATTTCAGAGCTCAACCACCTTCCCCAGCCCTTTCACAAGCACACCTGATGGAGAGAAGGTTTAATATTTATATCACTGAGGGCCCATCTGATGCACTGGAAACTTTTGTTTGTTTGTTTTTTTAAAAAGTAGGTTTAAGTCACAATATGATAAATGGCACAGAGAAGCACATTTGTTCTTTTGAGTCCAATTTCTCTGTCCATCAGCTTCTCGAATAGCTGGTTTTAGTTTGCGGTTTGGGTTTCAGCTTCCACAGGATTATGCAGGATTTTTCTATGGGCTCCTATTCCTTAATTTTTTGCAGTGTTGAACATTGCATACTCCTGCTTTCCCGCAGTAGAACAAGGCAAAGACTGTTCAGGCCTCCCGCAGAGCACGGCATGGTTTGTATTGGAAGAGGCTGTCCTCGTTTTCATTTTGTTGCTTTCTTAATGAAATAAAGACTCACGGGAGTCTTGAGTTGACTGTGAAAAGGGAGAGAGGTAGGTGGAAGGTTTAGGCAAGAAAAAAACAGGAGAAAGGATTTAGAAAGGAACAGGAGAGGAAAGGAAATCGTTGGGAAGGCAGCAGACTCTCTCATCTGTTGTTGTGTCACGGTCCAGACGTGAGAGATCATTGTGGGTCAGCATTGCGCCTTGTGGAAGCAGATATGGTAAACAGATGGTCTCTCCTTAATGCGCAGTCCCAGCTGAATCCTAAAAGCAGTTTCCCAGAACTTTTCAACTTAAACACAAGTAAATCTAACCATTGTTTCAGCGTACCTGGCATCTCTGTCCTCTGGTTAAAACAGGATACCCTCCTTCATAAATTCAAAAAAGATGTCCTTTTGACAAAACAGACATCATTTATTGCCGCCTGAAGAAAGGCCTGCTATGATGGGCTCAGTGAGCTGACAGGATGGTGTTCTTACCCACAGGGCTCCAATGCAGAAACCTAGGTACAGAATGAAAACGAAAGCTGAATGGGGACCCTCGGATCCATAAGCTCCTGACAACCAAACATGTTCGATGGGCCTAATGGCCTCCTGTTGTCTGTCCTTTCCTACGTTCTTGTAACAGATCTCTTTGGAAGTCTGTTTTTCTACTTTTTGTAGAATCTGGGTGGCACTGTTTTAAGGAGTTTATCACATGGTTGACTAGTTGTGATTTATCAGCTAGAAAACTGAAATATTTACAGGGTAGGAGAGTTAGAAAAATGTGCATGCACCTCAAGATCCAACCTTACGAATGAGAGCGGAGCATTTGGCCCCTCTAGCCTGTTTCAGTGACCTGTGAGGTCATTGTTCCTAGGATCTCAACCACACATTTCTAAAAAGATACCAGGAATCAGCTTAAACACTGTGGCTGGGCAGCTTCCATACTCTTACAACCCAGTGTGTTGAGAAGTGCCCCCTGTTCTCAGTTTGAGATGCCCAGAGTCTTCATTTGTGTACTACTTGATTCATGTTTTTGTGTTCATTTTGAAGTAATCTGTTGAGTTGTCTATTAGTGCTGCTGAGTACATTTAAGGACAAATGTATTTGGAATACTTGTATTAGGTCCCCTCATGGTCTTCTCTGTTCAAGGTCCATTTCCTTCAGCCTGCTAGTAAAGAACTTTACCTTTTTAGCCCAAGAATGTATCTGGTTGCTGTTCTCTGGGCTGATTTCAGAGCAGCAATCTTTTCTGGTGTCATGGTGACCCTAACTCTACACACAGTAATATTCTAAATTACAATTTTTATAAATAAAAATGTTATTCTAAAATATTCTGTCCTTTAACTGCCCTAACATTTTGAGTGGCTTTTTAATTCCTTCCTACATTGTCAACAAGATTTAAAGGATGTGTCAACATAAACACTTAAGCCCTTTTCACAAGTAGCCCCTGATTATCATCTCAGCCTGCTTTTCAATCTGCATGTACTGTAAAACCCTACACTTATCTACATTAAATTTGATCAGGTGTATGCCTAGTTTTATATTAATGTAAATCTTTTTGAATTTCATTTGCTGCTTCTAAACTGTTTGCTTATCCTCCTTATCCTTATCCTTATCCTTATCCTCCTTATCCTCGCAAAATTGGCGATTCTGAAATCAAAGTCTTTTAAATGTTCAATTAAGAGCAGCACTGGTTCAGGTACATGTCCCTGCAGTATCCACTAATCACATCTGGAGTATTCTGCCCTTATCTGAACTATTTACGGACTAAATCTCAATCCAAGTTCTTGTTTTTCTGGAATGCCTGCCACCTATAATTTGAGAAGTAATCTTTGATCAAAAGCCTTCTGAAAATGCAAATAAACCTTATCATGTGTTCTGTGTGTATCTGTTGCTGTTGTTGCTTGTTCACAGAGCTGTAACAAGTTGGTTAGGCTGTCTGTTCCTTCCAGTCTATGTCTATTGAGTTTATAATTACAGTAAACCGCTGGTTTAACAGACTGATGGGGGGGAAGGGGTTTCCATTATGGCCGAATGTCTGTTAAATCATGAATTACATTTTTTCAGCCCAAAAACAAATGGTTATCAAATCAAATCAAAGTCTATTTATCAAATGCAAGAATCTATATACAGTATACTGTACTACTGTATATATATTATTCCTTGATCTTTCAAATTATTCTTTTAACAATTGCAATCAACACAGTCAATGTAAAAATTGTAAAAAAAAGTAACATAAATATACAAGCTCTTTGTTTTATGTGCCGTAAATATACCGTGTAAAATTCAATAAAGCATAGGAAACAAACAAAAAAAAAACATGCATTGTAAGCAAATGACCAACCACTACAGGGCACCACTATTATTCTTGTTCCATATTATTTCAGCCTGCATAATACTTAGATTTACCTTATTATATTTATATTTGTGTATTTAACAGAGCTTTTGTGTGTCAGTGTGTGCCCTGCAATGGACTGGTGTCCTGTCCAGGGGGTACCCTGCTTTGCACCTGGTGCTTGCTGGGATAGGCTCCAGCTCTCCCACGGACCTGTATTGGATAAAGCAGTTAGAAAATGGATGGATTGGTTTCTTCGCAGGTATTTCTAAGCATGTCGCACCGAACGGGCACCTGGCGTGACAACGAGGCGCACACCCACCCGTTGTGTCCGTCCACTAATGTAGCGCCTCACCTGTGGCCTTTCCTCTCGGCAGGCCAGCCTCAGGCCTCTCCCTTTAGTCCCGCGCTGGACAGCTTGGCTCCGGAGACGCCCTGCCTGCTGCACAACGGCGGCCAGCGCCCCCCGCCCCCCCAGAAGAACGGGAGCCCGCAGGGGCGGCCGGCCGCGCCCCGGAAGCCACACGGGAAGCTGCAGTCCCACCCCTCCCTCAGCAGCCAGAGCAGCAAGAGGAGCAAAAGCAGCTCCAAGTCTGCCAGCTCCCAGATCCCCATCGAAGCAGAGGATGGTAAGTTGGAGGTCGTGTGACAAGACTGCCGCTCTCGCCTCTCTCGGCACAGACCCTGCAGCATGGCTGGTTTATCCTTTACTTCTTCGCCCCGGACACCATTCTGTTGAAATAATACTGATCATTTGTCTTCCTACTGTAAGGAAAACAGTATTACAGTGCAAAAGCCATAATTGTATATTTACTGAGTATTACATGATAATCTTTCAATTTCACTGTAAAATACTTTGAGCATGGTTTCATTGTAATTACAGTACAATAAAATTAATGGCATGGTTATTTTGATAATAACATCATCATTCTGTTTTGCTGAAGAGAGACCATTACTTTTCTTTTTATTTCTTTTTTTACTGTAGAGACAATAACACAACGACAGTAATTACATGGTTGATATGGCCCTGTAAAATATAGTGATACCCATTTCTCATTTCTAGTCCCATGGACGGTCACAGTCAATGCCATGTGTCCCCCTCAATTATTTGGGACTTGTACTCTTTAATATTCCTGCAGCTATTAAGTGACCATGGATAAAAGCGAGTGACTTCACGTGGTTTTCTGTCCACCATGTCCCCTGTTTGATCCCAGATTGCTGTGTCCACTGCATCCTGGCCTGCCTGTTCTGCGAATTCCTCACGCTGTGCAACATCGTGCTGGACTGCACCACCTGCGGCTCCTGCGCCTCCGACGACTCCTGCTTCTGCTGCTGCTGCGGGTCGGAGGAGTGCGGCGACTGCGACCTGCCCTGCGACATGGACTGCGGCATCATCGACGCCTGCTGCGAGTCGGCCGACTGCCTGGAGATCTGCATGGAGTGCTGCGGCCTCTGCTTCTCCTCGTGACCCCCGGGCCCCGGAGTGCTGGAGACTGCGAGGAAACAGCAGGCGAGTTCGGCTGCCTGGAGAAGGCCATGAGGAAACCTCTGTGGGGCCAAGGGCCGGGCCACTGGAAGACTGGCTGACTTCAGAGGACACAAGGCTCCTGAACCTGTTGCCTCTCAACCTGTCGTGCTGCTGTGTGAAATCCCAAGGCCGCCCCTTCCCCTTCTCGCTGTGCCATTCAATCTGTACGATGTAGATCACAGTTAGAACAAACCCTTTCGGTGTGCAGTGGCTGGACTGTTCTGAAGGGCTAATCTTCAACCATGGTTTTTGACCGTTTCGCAAAGAGCGTAGGGTAAGAAACTTATTTTTACCCACCGAGATCATAAAACACGAAACAGCTGTTGATATTTTTAAGGAGCAATATAATATTAAGAGGCAAAGAAGACAGGGTCTAAGCATTTATTAATGTAAAAAAAGGAACTATGAAAGAAAATATTTTCAATGAAATGAGCGATAAAATCTGGTTGCTCAACATTGTGCTTTAAATTAATGTCTAAAAAGAGACTGGCTCAATTACTGTGGACAGCAGCAACAGAACTTCACTGTATATCCCTGCTTTTGTAATTGAAAGAGTTATAAGTAATGGGAGAGTTCTCATTTAGCTAGAAAACAGGAGAATAGAGTAGGGAACTAAACCTGTAATGTTATGTTTAGCTGCTGAATGCTTATATATATTATCATAAAAAACGTTTAATATATAAATTTATACCTGTAACACAAGGTTTTTTTATATATGGTCTTTTCATACATGTGTAAAAAGACATTTGTTTTAGTTCAAGATCTTCCATGTCCTAGATCATATGAAAATATTTTATTACATATTTTTTAAAAAGAAATTTCATGATGCTGGAAAGGCTTAGAGGAAACTGTCACACAATTTGGGTGGACAGACAGGCAACTGGAAAAATATGCTTAATTTTACTTTTGAGTATAAAACTGTCACCTTTACAGGTGAAGCTGTGTCGTGTGTGGACCTGTAATATACAAAAGCAATGTACATTAAGAGATTTCAGTGCACTGAAGGCGCTAGATGCAGTGTTTATGATCCAAAATTGAGTTTACTTTATTTCAGCAGGCGGAGAGTAAAATAGTATTGGTAACTTAACTGTTGTCACTTCAAGCTCAACGATGACAACTGTGCACGTTCTGTATCAATAGACTGCAAATGCTTGTGTAGCCACTGCCTTGAGTGGCTAAACAAGTATACCTAAATCAGTGTTAAGATAGCAGCTATACTGCAGCCACTAATTCAAGGGAAACAGTGTTGATTTCTGAAAAGCTGAACCAAACATACTTTCAAGCTCCTTCCTAGAAATGGGTCAACAGTTAGGAACAAGGACTTGACTTCTTTTCATGTGGGAGAAAGGAAAGAGAGATGAACTACTCAACAAAAGAGAATCCTATCAGTTAAAATACTGTACATGAACAGATCCCATCAGTCTGAGGTGGGATTATAGTACTCGTTAGACCTGAAAATCTACATTATAGAGACATTTCAGTAAATAATGTGTTAGCAGCCTAGTAGAAGAGAACCATCAATAAAGTAACAGTATACAAAAGTCTTAGCTTTTTAGAGAGCAATAAAAAGGTTTAATCTGTTCAGATCATTTATTCCATTTGCTGGAGAGATGCATTCTGTAATTACTAAGACTACTGACCTCTGCTATGTCAGAACCTTGACTTAGATTTACAGGACATGCTGTACATTGAGCCAGAGTGAAGTATAGTGACAGATTGTCCCTTTAGGTTACTGGGGACACCACTGCAATGTATAACTTAGGGAAATGCTCAATCCGAACAGGCAAGCTTGAGCAGTGATACAGAGCAACAATGGCTCAAATAGTTCAATAACTTTAAAAAAGCTTCAAGCCATTACACGTTTCATTAAGAATACTTTTGCAGTTAGGATATAAAGGCACCGAAAGAATAAAGCTTTTGTTTCTGGCACAATTTATATGACTTTGAAACTGAGGCACTCATAAAATGTTTTTCACAAGTCTTATTAAAATAGAAACAGTTGCTATAGAGCAGGGGGTGTCAGGCTCGGTTCCTGGAGTTCCCAGTGTCCTCTGGTTCCACCCGAATTCCATAACATAGTGGAGCATAATTATAATATTTCTAACCTGGCTCCAAAGTCAAAAGTAAAGCTCCAAAGTTTTAAAAGAAAGTGTACTTTTAATTAAGAAAATCAAGTTAATGTTAAGTAGTCCATAGTAGACCATAAGAAACATTCTATATGTGTCCATGTAAGAGAATAGCTGGGTGAATTGTTGGATTGATAACTCAGATTGGAATAAAAACCCAGAAGTCACCAGGCCCTCCAGGGACTCAACCTGACATCCCTGCTGAAGAGGTTTAGCCTTTAAACATTGTTTGTGAGCTCTGCTGCAAAGCATGAAGTGACCAGGGCTGAGCCTGTGAGAAGCTGCTTATGTGCACCATTATGCAAAGATGTGCGAGACTGCATTCAGGCCAGAATAAATACTTATCAGCAATATTCGAACTTCTGCAGGTGGAAATGCAGAAGAGTTTTGAGTTCTAGAAATGAATACAAGTGTGGCCTTGGGTAGCCTTTATCATGCCTCTCAATAGCTCAGCCCACTGTTTTCATCTGCACTTCAGAAATGTTTTAAGAGAACAACAGAAATATAAATGTGATGCTTTTGGGACAAATACCAGGCTCTTCACATTTTATTTGCAGTGCTGATGTTTTAGTTTTTGCTTGACATATTTCAATCTTGTTGACAGTTTCTGAAAGAGATTTAATCCTGTTCTTCACCAGGGTCAGCACAGCCTAAATCTTTCCTAATTTGCCTAAGAGAGGAAGCTCTTTTTAAACAAGTTCCCAGCTTCTGAAGAGCAAGTGCAGATAAGTCCCATTTTTGTCTAGCAAAAGGGAAATGACTTGACCTTTTAACCATCCGAATAGAAATTTTAATCTTCTGAGAAAAGGAAGGCAGAAAATGAGAAAGAAAGAATCCCTTAAGTACAATAATTTATAATTATAACCTTTAAAGTCCTGAAACATTTTTTTTAAATGAAGGTCTATGGTAAAACTGCACAAAAAAAAAATCAAATGCAATAAGACTGACGCCGGTGACTTTGTATTGAAAATGCTGTTTGAAATGAGATTGGAACGTCAGACGAAGTGTTGAACGGGTCTTGTGTGTGATAAATGCACACTATACTGCTCGGTTCACCAGGCAGCTGCGGTCTAAATGACAAAGTCCCCTGACGGGAAGAGACGCGCATCCTCTTCTTCTGGCTCCTGCCGTTTCATTGCTGCGAGATTCAGGCTGGCTCCCTAAAACACATCATCTCCAAACATCCCTTTGTCCTAAGCTCTATAACATCAACCTGTGTCCCCAGATCCTTGCTCCATTGCGGTAGAGCTTTTGGAAGACAACTTGTGGAGCAGAGCTTTAAGCAAGGACACCACAAATCCAGACTGTGCTTTAAAAAATAATGTGAAAACACAAGCACTCTTTGGAAGTCGAAAGAGAAATGATCAGACTGGAGTCAATGCAATAGTGTATTATTTTTTATTTTCATGTGCAATCAAAAATGTAATGAATTAATGGAGTATGTGTTAAACCAAAGCTTTGCAGGGCTTATTCTGTAGATTTATGTTCTAAAGACTTAGGTTTGATTTGTTGCTCTGCTAGGATGTAAATTTTATGGTACAAACAATTTAACATTTGATATTCTGTGCCTCACCTGCTGTGTCCTAAAACACAGGACTATGACAGATGACTTGATATTAAAAATGCATTGTTATTTAATTTGGCAGCCTGTTTTCCTTTTTTCCATTTTTTTCAGTTTTTGATGTCAGTGTGTTTCTTTGTCAGGCTGTTCTAATTGCCTTTTAAATTGCCCTTTATTATGGCATCATTACGAGTGTGAACATATCTGGGACAAGTACTATAAACAACATTAATATCTTATGTACTGTATTCCATGCTTGTGAAATCCTGCTCCAGCTTGTGAGGTATGGGCAATATTAAGTATGTAGCTACAACAAAAAGAGTTTGCTTTTTTGCCAAATAGTGTGTTGCAAGAAATGCGACTAAGCTCTTTGAATGACTGTGCTTAACAAAGTGCATTTATATTTGGTATCAATTTACTTTAATGAGGCAAAAACACTATCATAATTGTTTAATAAACACTACACAACACCACAGAGCAACATCCATAATCCTTTACAACCATTTGTGTGAATGACATTACAGTCACACGGTTATTTGTAATTATTCTTATCGACGCACAGAATCAGCTGAAAGCTAAGAGCACATCTCCAGGCAGAGGGAAGGTGGAAATGATGGAAAGAGACAACACTGTCAGAGCTGACGTACTTTCTGCAAATGCAGTTCAGTAACAGTATAGTGTTAACAGTAATAAGTTTTTACAGTTCCAATGTAGAATAGAAACGCAACAATTTACAAAATCATTTAATTACCACACAGTGCTAGACAGAGCAATAATTTATTCCTACAGTATAGTGCCTAAATGTAGGCTTATTTTGCTCCAATGTTTCAGTTTAGTATTATTCACTCATTGCCACGTGAAAACAAATGTCTGCCCTTAAGAAAGCTACATGTGCCAACTTGATTCTCTGAATTGCAGTGTATTGAATGAAGACAGGATGTAAATATTGTTTCATGGTCTTTCTATTTGAAGGCTTGGATACAGAATTCACTATCAAGGGGGAAATAAATAGATATTTCCTGCGCTGAATGTTGAAACCTAAGGAAAGCTGATTATGCAGGAAACCATCAGTTAGGAGTGCAGCACTCTTTTCAGGACTCGACACAAGGGTTGTTCAGTGACACCAAAAATAATTTTGCCCCTCGCTCCTCACTAGCACAGTTGTTTTGACACTGTAGCTGTGGTTTAGATAAACAATCTGGAAGAAACAATAGCCTCACATCCAAAAGATGAAGCAGATCCTGTTTTCAGCTCTCTTCCTGGATTTCTGTTTCAAGCTGCTGCCAAGTCCTTTAAGCCAGCTGTGGATCACTGTTGGTGGGCCTCACCTACAGTACCATTATGCAATGACAGGCACAGAGGTTAAACAGTCTTTCTATTCAAAGGATTTATACATTCTCAAGGAGAGCCCACTCCATAGAAATGGCTCATAAACATTATAGTAAGATAAAGGTCTATCAGAACACTGCAAACAGAACACATCATAACACACCCTGAATGACACCCCTGAAGTGCAGCATCCACTTCAGTGACACATGGCTGCCATTCTGTGCCAGCGCCCCACTACAGCAGAGCAGGAGAAGAAGTGAGAAATTATAATTTGGCTGGAGATTACTTTTTATTAAGATTACTGAAGTAGAGACCAACCCAAGGTGGAATTTAGCCAGGACACCAGAGTTAACACTCCTATCCTAAAAGCCTGCACGGGTACAATGACGATGTAGTCAGGACCGTGATCAATGTCTTGTCCAAAGGACAGCTCCTCTGGAGAATAACGTCCAGTGGACACTATATTTCAGTGCAAAGCGTGCCACCTACATTTCCATCATCACCACTTACAGCAGCAACCTCGTTTTCCTTAGAGTTCGCCCATCCCAGTACTGCCCTGCTGAGCTGCTGAGATCTGACGAGACCAGCCTGTGAGGTGGCAGTTCTACCACCAGAACTTGTGACTTTTTTCCAGCGTGGGAATCTGAGATGTCTTGACCGTCTTCTAAAGATGTCTTGTGCCTCTCCTTCTACCTTCGCAACAGGTGCCCCTTACCTTGGAGTCTGGTCTTTAAAATAGACTCCAAGGTAAGAGGAGAGCTTGCAGCATGGGCAGGACTGAGTTCCTTGCAGGATTTATTGAAATCGTCTGGGGAAATGAAGGAGCCCGACACCAGTTTGTCTGTGGTGCCACTGTACATGGTCACCCAGGAATAACAAAGGCAGGTATGTTATTCCTGTAACACAGCAGAGCACTTCAATGAGCACTGCATCTCTCTCGATGTGCTCCACACTTCACTGACCTTACACTGCACCCACTGACGGCACTTCACTGACCTTACAGATTCTTTCCGTTAACTGCTGCTTTTCTTCAAGTAAACCGTAACATGCATGCCTGAAATACAGTTGAACAGAATGTCAAAATCTTTTTTTAATCTCTTCTGCATTATAGCTTTATAATAAACTGAACTTCAAATGGGTTATTACTGGAATGCGACTGCTATATAATTCTGTTTTATTATTATTAATATTTTCAAGAAAACTGCATTTCAGCATCTGTTCTTTAATTTAAAAGTCACTAAATGAGGCCGAGCAGAATGAACAGCTGCGCAGGCTAGCTCGTGAGAAATTGAAATTGAAAAAAAAAAAGAAGAAACGCGTAAAGGAACAGCTGTAAAAAGCGCAAGGCAATTTTGCGCACACTCGAAACGGAAGACCGGAGTGAGACGTTTTGTCTCCAACTTGGAGGCTCACCGCCCTGGACCAGCGGCCGTGTCTCTGAATGTACACGGGCCCATGCAGCACCGTTTCTACGGCAGTCTTCACCAGCACCCACTCATCCCGCTACCCCAGAAGAGTGACACATTGTAGCCTGGTGGGGCGCCCCAGTGAAGTTGCAGTCTTGGTTGCCAATCCGTCTCGCCTGCTCACAGGCAACCCAACCCGGGAGACATGTTCCTCAGCTGCCCAGCTAGAATTACGGTTCCAGCTGTACTGGAGGCTATGCGTTTACCTGAAACCGCTGATTTGTCCGTTTCTGTTTGATAGACACCTGGAATTGTAGGGAAAAGACACTGGTAGAGATCGCGCTAACTGGCTTTTTCTACACATATGACCATGGGGTTTTGACGTCAACAGCCTGGTAAATGTTTCCATAATGTATTACATGTTAAAAGCGCAAATCAGTATTAAGAAAATAAATGTATGGGTTTATTTTAATGTACGAGTTCTATATTAAAAACTACGTTACCGTTCATGTTAAGGGTTAACTCAGCTGCAAGTCTCAGCACTTGAGAACGAAGAAGAAAAACTAAGTGCATTATGTTTTCATGCAGCACAGTGCAAATTTATAGTTTTGTTTCAAATGGGCTGCCAAACTCTTTTTGAAACAAAGCCAGTTTGGGTCAGTTTAACGATGTGCGCTCATGAACTGGGAGCTAGGGAGCAGCCACTCTGTTGGTCTTTACGAGATCCCTCCCTCGGTATCGGCCTCGCATGAATTTTAATAACCGGTCCCCCCCCCCCCTCTCGCCTCCGACCGCGCCGGCGCGCCCCGCGGGCAAACGCGGGCTCGTCAGGAGCGGAGATCGCACCCAGTTGAAATTTGATATAGTCTCCCCCAAAGGTCAAGTCTAACAATTGCACGGGGTCGTGGCAAACCTTGGACAATGTGGCGATTCTTGTTCTACCCGGAGAGAGTTATTCTGAACAATCAAGTGTCACGTCCACTGACAGCTGCATCTGTTTTGAAGTGGGGCTTGTTGAAAAGTGTTTCTCTTTTTTTTTTTCTATGCCTTCCCTTGGAAATTCTCATATACTCGACAGGAACGGAGGACAAGCAGCTATTGAATATTAACTATGAAATTACAAAGACCACATTATAATAGAGGTGAGGAGGTCACCAGCTGTGATGAAAATCATAAATTAATACCCTCGACATGAAACGAGACTTGCCTTTGGCTTTCAAAATTTCTGCCTTTCCTTTCTTCAGTAATAAAAGGTGATAAACGCAGGGCAAAGCTCCTGTTTTATTAATGCTGAGGCCGAGGGAATGCAAGAATAGCACGAAATCTCTGGATTTTTTTTTACAATCTCTTTAACATTGCGACAGCGTTGCTCATAGTAATATAGAATCAGCCCTGCATAACCTTTAATAAACTCATTCTAAACCGAATTGTAAAGGGATGCTACGCTTTATCTGTAAAGATTCTTATTAAGATCGTATTCGAATATCTTAATGTGTTGACAACAAAGGGTCTTCTTCAATGGACATGCGGTGTACTTGGATCCCTCCCTGTTGCTTATAGTTGGAGCAGAACAGTTCTGATTTTAATTTCAGTTTCAGGTCAAACGAAAACAAAACCATAGCTGTGCAGAAATCTTGCCTGGGGTGAGCACTTAAGTTTTTCAAGGGACCCTGATTGTGAGAGACAAATTGCACCAGCCCCGGAACTGAGTTTTAATTATGCTTGTTATAAAACAGGCTACCTTAAAGCCAAACTGGGAAAGACCAATTGTCAGGGGAATGTCTAATTAAAACATTGGTCTTGCAATTTACAATAGCCTTTGGTACCCATTTACGAACAATGTAAATTCACATTTTTTGGTGGCCTGCGGAAAGACACCTGGGAAGCCATGTTGACAGTGGCTGAGTACAGGTGTGAACCAGCCTGATGACACAGCCAGGACAGGTGAGTATGTCACACTGAAGGCCAGCACTGAAAATCTTCTGTATGAGGCAAAAACTGACAGCAACTAACACAGTGAATGTGCTTTTCTGTTTTTTTGTATCCTTAGAAAATATTCAGTGCTGCATTTAATCTAGACACTTCTAAAAACTTACGTTAGATAAACCGCAATAAAGTACATGTTCATTAGTTTTAAACAGTTATAATCGGGAGCTATGCTGTTCTTCTAGTCACATACAAATACACTAGTTTGTCAATGAATAGAATAAACCAGCTTTTTATTGTGGCAAAGACTCATTGAAAACAACCTGTGATGACTGACTATGCTTTCTCTTGCACAATAAAATGAGATGATCCTGAAATCTTTCACCCGCTAGCAATCAAGGAAAAAATGTGCTGAAGACTCCCCTTTCACTTATAATTTTTCTCATGTTCTAATTTAAACACTCTCTTTGAATGCAGAGTTTAAACCAAGGGATATTACAGTATATCAGAAACTGTATAATGCACTCGTAAAAACTACTTTAAAATATGGTGTACAATTTTAGTCCCCATGTTACAAAATGGATATTACTGATCTGGATTCACGGAATGTATTACCCTGACAGAGGCCTACATTCCAAATATCTGATTATATTTAGACCTCAACAGAGAAACCTACGGAATGACCTGCTGCAAATATTCACAATTGTAAGATGTTATTCACAGAGACGACCCTTTGCACTTTTTCAGCAGCAGTGGCAGAACACGCACCAGAGGACACAGATGGAAACTAAGGGAGTCATGTCATGCTTTAAGACATGGACTGAATGACCTCCTCCCGTCTGTAAGCTTTCAATGCCATGATTAAAGCAATGTGAGCACTGACAGCTTAAATTCTAGCATTAAAACAAACAAATCCAGAAAGTAAGGTTATAATTGAAGACCTCTTCTTGTATTCATCATTCTTTGCATTGGTATGTCTGGAGTTTATATATACACACACTTAGTGGCTTGCTAGCTAGATCCTTTGTATTTAAGTGGTTACTGGCAATCTGGAATTGTGTAATTATGGTTCAAAATGCAATGTTTAAAATACTTTCACCACAATCACAAAACCTACATATTCAGATGAGCCAGAGATAGGGATAGATGCTTTCAGGATTAAGGAACTATTTATTTTCATTTATTACTGTTTTCAGATTGGCTTTGCACTGCGAGTTCCATTTATGTCCTTAGTTCAATTTTTTTTTTCATTACCAACTCTGACGTAGAGCGCTGGTTTAAATAAAAAAAGGACAAAATAATTTCACAAGGTACTGAGGAGGAATGAACTCTGCAATGTAACGATTTCTTTAAAAAAAGAAATGTGAACTCCATCTATTAAGAGAGAATGTCACAAGATTGTTATCCTCTGTCGAACAGAAACAGCTTGACTTCAGCACAGTTATCCTGCCTGCGTGACACAGACATTCCACCAAACAGAAACAACCAAGCCTGCCCAACAGCAAAGGCTCACCCTATTCATCCCCTCCTTCTCATTCTCAAACTCAGCATTGGAAATATTCTCAATTTACCTTGTGACTGTGACTCAGTAGACAACTGGAGTCATAAAGTTAGAATAATCTGCTCGCAGGCAGAGAGATCTGCAGGATATTGGCGCAAGTCGAGATGCATGAACTAATATTTAAAATGAAATGCACATGGCAACATCAGCTTCCCAAACTAACTGTGCCGCCCTCTCCTCTGTCAAGTCATGTCTTCCGCTGTATCTGTAGGCCCACCTGGTCTGTGATAAACCCTACAGATTTATTTAGTATAAAAGTGTGTGCAATGCAAAACATCTTTTCAATCACCCATCTTAAAAAGTACGCGTGACAATAAAACTCTTAAAACAACAACTGTGCTAAAACGCGAACACATGTGAACACATTCTGGTTATTCATGTCCGAACTCTAGAGTTATGAAAGCCTTTAAACGTCCTCTCCTTTCATCTGGGAAAGTTGTCTACATTTACTGGACAGTGGCAAGCACACGTTTCAGAGCTTTCAGCAGAGTGAAGTGTAAATCAAGCTTGTATGAATTGTACAATATTTTCTGAAAAACACAGAGAAGGTCATGTAAGAGAAACATGCCAATTTGAAGTACTATGTTACTGATCTCTACATTGTTAGCTCATCTTAAAAACCCAAAGAGTTAAAGGAGCAAAACAAAAATGGCAGACATTTGCCAAAATGTGATTGTTGAGAAAAGATACAGAAATACAAACCCCCATAGACACACAGACACTAGAGCTAAACCATTTTGCAAAGCCAGCAGATTTTTTGTTTAGCATAAATCTGTTTTTGAGACAGTTTCATGAGTCACCAACTAGGTGGGAAGTGTGCCAGACTTCTACTACAATGAAACATCTTGTCTGCCCACATGAAAGCAACAGGGCTCTTTACAGAGAGCCCACAGAAAGCCTGCTTCTAAACCCTCACCGTATCAAATACACAAAGTGGAGCGGCTTCCAACACATCAACACACGAGGACGGACACACAAATGCACTCAAACGTTAGCTTGGAAATAAAAAGTAACAGCTCAGAAAGTAAGCTTGCTGTCTGTTTCAGCGCTCTGCAGTTTTAAGTCTGCCGCATGGACCAATTTGGGAAGTTAGTGGGGATTGCTCAAAAGAGTTTACAGGCACAGCCACAGAAACCATTAAAATACGTGAAAACAAGTCTGAATTTAATAGCATTCATGTTTGTAGCTTTGTAGTTTTTGGGACCTGTGCAAGGTAAGACATTCCTTTGTCAGACCAGACAGCAACCAGAAACAAGCAGAACTGCAAGTACCAAAACTATAAAAAGCACTAAGCGCTGAAAGGAACTACTGGTTCCAAGATGCTTTTGCTGGACTTCAAATGCCTCTCAGTATTTGCACACACTGCTTTTAATATTTTGCTTCATGCACAGAAATACATAAACACTCTAGAGTCACTAGGGAATAAGGAGAAAATACTGTAAGTGTGGTAAAAGATTATTAATGGAAATCATCCACAGCTCAAATATTAGGGAAATCAGTGTGCCAACAGGGCACAGTTTGCCTAGAATGTTGTTTTTTTTTAAAGAAACTGAATTCCCCCAAAAGACTGGCAAAGAAGAGGAAGTGCTAGATTCTGGCTCCACAAACAGTAAAACAATCTTCTGTACAATTTCTACTAATCAAAGAAAAGACAGATAGACTCTTGCGAGAGTCTGCCCAGTGGTTGAAATTCTCTCAGAGAATGAGTCACCCTCAGAAATGAAATAATAATAATAATAATAATAATAATAATTGCTTACACTTACCGTATATAGCACTTTTCTGGACACTCCACTCAAAGCACTTTACAGGTAATGGGGACTCCCCTCCACCACCACCAATGTACAGCACCACCTGGATGATGCGACGGCAGCCATAGTGCGCCAGAACGCTCACCACACATCAGCTCTCAGTGGGGAGGAGAGAAGAGTAATGAAGCCAATTCATAGATGGGGATTATTAGGAGGCCATGATTGGTAAAGGCCAATGGGAAATTTGGCCAGGACGCCAGGGTTACACCCCTACTCTTTTCGAGAAACGCCTTGGGATTTTTAATGACCACAGAGAGTCAGGACCTCGGTTTTACATCTCATCCGAAGGACGGCACCTGTTTACAGTATAGTGTCCCTGTCACTATACTGGGGCATTAGGACCCACATGGACCGCAGGGTGAGCGCCCCCTGCTGGCCCCACTAACACCTCTTCCAGCAGCTTATTTTTCCCAGGAGGTCTCCTATCCGGGTACTGACCAGGCTCACACCTGCTTAGCTTCAGTGGGTTGCCAGTTGTGAGTTGCAGGATGATATAGCTGCTTGCAAATATGCAGAAATATGGGACAAACATCTCTAAAAGTCAAACTTGCAGAATAAGTTAGTGTACCTCTAATTCCTCAGTGTCCTTCAAGATCTGTGCATAAAACTTGACAAATTCTTAGGAAATATCATCAAAAGCCCAGAATTTAAATATATGGATGGTATAATGCACTATTATAAGGCCTCATTTGGAATATTATGTACAGCTTCGGTTATGATGCTATGAAAAAAGATATTGATGGACTGGAATAC
Organism: Atractosteus spatula; assembly: GCF_055471065.1. Taxonomy (NCBI): domain Eukaryota; kingdom Metazoa; phylum Chordata; class Actinopteri; order Semionotiformes; family Lepisosteidae; genus Atractosteus; species Atractosteus spatula. The sequence continues at coordinate 41,605,927 of NC_142712.1, read as the reverse complement.
ATCCAGAGGAGAATGACTAGGCATATTGTTAGGCTTGAATGAATGTCTAATACTGACATGCTAAAAGAACTAATCCTTTTTAGTCTTTAACCGAGAAGACGACAAGGGTACTTGACGAAAGTAATCGAGTCCAAGCCCTGAGTGTTGAGTTCTTCTCAATCTTGCTGTGAAAGCTGATTCCCTGAGTCCCAAGTCTGAGAAAGACAGATGGGCTCATCAGCTTCCACTTTTGGAAACACGCTTCTGTTTGTATGCTTTGGTCTTCATCAATACCTTTTCTCAAGTCTGAATGGCGAGAAGTGCGTGTGAGCCTTTCCAAATTCAAAATCTCAACCAAGTTTTACTCCCCACTTTCTTATACAGAAAGAGCCCTGAGCAGAGACTGTGAGTGGGTGGTCAACAGAACTGGGAATTAATCCCAGGGTTTTCTAAATTATTTGAAGAATGCTGGCAAACCAATCCGAAAAATTGAATGACGTTCACGAGCAAAAAAAACAACTGCTTTAGACAGTCCGCACACAGCAGGCTCAGGAGTAAATAACATGAGTCCTGTGCAGGTCCCAGGAGAGTCTGCACCATTACAATGTCACTAAACTTAGACAAAATTCATTTGTATATGGAAAATTTGTTGTATTTTAAATGTGATTCTGCCATTCAGAATGCAAAGGTAATTTTTCATTTTACAAGACTAACCAGCGAGTTGCAAAGGCTGAGAAATAAAAATGCAGCAGAGAATCCACAGCAAACCCATGACAGGGGGCTTCCTCTGTGGAGTGTGCTTGATCAATCATGGCCTAGCTGTCCTTCACATTTCCCTTCTTGTGGTCGGGTAATATACAAGCTCGATGCTGCATGAAGACGTTCACAAAAACACATGTTCGACACAATCCTCCTCTTCATGCGGACAGAATAACTTGCGGTTCTCCAGCTGAAACCCCAGTCCAAGATACACACAGAATTTCAGTCACTCTGGCGAGCTGGTTATTGCTTACTGTAGCTCTGCCTTCGCCCATGGACTACAGTTCTCCTGGAAGGAGGAGATGTACATTGGCAGGGTTCTCAAAAGAGACCTAGTGGAACGCTTTTCCTCTAATGAATAACTACCAGACAGGAATACTGGACCTTTTCATATGATTTCACATACCGTTAAAAAAAGATTGGAAGGACTAAAGTAAAGGCAAATGTCTGTACATTAAGGTAATCAATCATATGATACCGGACATTTCAGTCATCAGAGATACAGCACTGGCACTTCATTTTGTACACAAATCAGCTAATAAGCCACTTACTGTGCTACACGCACTGTAGCTTGTTGTTGCTGCTCTAATTATCTGCACAATCAGACAATTAGAATGTAAACAGACAGCTGCCTCAGTGGATAAGTCACAAGTTAACTCTTTAAGCAAACTCGACAGTGCTGCCTTCCAACAAACACATCTTTATTAGCACAGTTGAAATGTTCTATATCCAAAGTTCGAGACAAGAGCTCTGTTGCAAAACGTCGGCATTATAAGACAGTCTGTGCTGTGACAGTCTATCTGTCACAATGACACTAAGAAAGGACACAACAAGGCCTAATAAGCTCTATAAGTTTAAAAGGCCCATGTGTGAGACAATGGCAAGCAGATTTAAAGACCCCAACCAGAATCAGCAGGTACCACAGTGCGTCTGTAATGGACTTTCAGTTTTTCCTGCTGAAGGTGAGTCCAGAAATGTTCAAAACCTGTGTCATCAGGCTTTGGGCAAAAGGAAAAGGAGGGGGAGACCAGGCTACAGAGAAGAAGAGACATGATGACAAGCCATGAAACAGCACTCCAGCAATATCAGGTAAGACAAAGGAACTGAGCCTGCCCGACTGTCTTCTGGGAGCTCTAGGAGCTCCCTGCAACCCTGTGTCAAACTCAGGTCAACCTCAGGGTCTCCATCAGGTGGGACAATAGCGAATAAGCACAAAGGAAAAGAGGAGCAATGCTTTGCCACTGAAGCAGGCAGAGACCAGCAAAGATACCAATTCACAGCAGTCTCTGCAGAACAGATGTGCTAAAACCAACGATGGTTTAAAATATTCAAGACAAACAGAGCGGGAGGGCCTGCTGCCACTAATGACCTCTACTCACTGTTGACTCAGTTCCAGGGGCAGACTCCCGCAATTAAAAGCCATATCCTTCCCTCTGGCTTTTTTATTTCAATTTAATCCGAGAAGAAAGGAGAAAACATTTTCAAAGACCTGGACTATGCTCCGAACTCCTTGTGTGCGGTAAATGTAATCCAGCGTATACACATACTGTAAAGTAAGAGCTCAAAGCGGCCGAAAACCAAGAGAAAGGAGTGAATTGTTACAATTTCAGAAACTGCGAATATTGGCTACTTCATGTAAACTGATATTTCATCCATACAACCAGCGTCAGTGCCAGTCTAAAGCAAAGCAGGCATTGATCAGGAGTGGAAAACCAAATAGCTACTCTAGGTCTTGGACACTGATTGATTTTTAAAGGTGCAAAATACATCAAAAATAAAAAAGTACATTTTTACTTTACTTTTACTTTAGACTATTTAAACGTGCAGCTTTGAGCTGCTGTTATTAAAGTTGTTTGATTTCTGCAGGTGATGCTTTTTTCCAAAGCAATTTTAATTTCAGCAGCAGGGCATTTTACTGGAGAGCAGTGCTTCACGTAGACTATGGCAGTAGTTTGTTTTTTTTTGGCCTCACTGCTTGTACTCTTTGTCACATCTGGAGTCCAGAGCCCCTCATGCACTCCTCCACACTGCCAACTTCTCCACATGTGAGCACAAGAACAGCACTTCACACCAGCATCACTAGACGTGCTCTGGTCTATCAGAGTCTATATATCTGGTCTATGTGACCTATCAGTCACATGAAAGTTCCTCTTTTTATCCTGCTATACATTTTTATTTTGTCCACACACAGCACTGCAAAAGATTTACAATAAGCATCCTTCTGTCCTATGAACTCTCTGTCCTGAAACAGCTGGATAGCAGCCAGCACCTCTGGCTGTTTACAAAATAAAAATGTTCCAATGAGCTTTACAAGGACAGCTCTCACAGCTTTGTGATCTAAATGATCCCCTTCTCTCCTAACACACAATCAGTAAATGAACTGCCAACAAGTTCACATGAGCTTGCAGTGCTGCAGATGGTGGATTGTGTCCACAGAAATGCCACATGTGATTTCAGTCAATACTGACTACTGCTGCTGCAGAGCATGAAAACCAAATCAGCAAATACGGGACAAATTAGTCAAAACCTGACTAATAACCGTGACTGATTTACTCCGTCACAATTGCCTAAAAAAGTTTGAATAAATCCTGAGGCGAAAAGGCACTCATTGGCTTTGAGCACTGAAAAAACAAAACAAAAATAAAAGTCATTTGTTCAAACTCCCAGTAGAAAAACACAAATTAAAAATACATTATTTCAGACGTTCCAGGTAAATGTCAAGTGTGCCTTGGCAGAGGGAGCTGAGCAAAAAATCAAGACCTTGTTTTATTTGTGTTGAGTCATTGCACCTTGAGCAAACAGAGAGCTGCAGTTTAAGAACCTCCTGTGCGCACATCATTTTCCGAGCTTAAGTTGCTATTTTGTCTGGTCTCGGGTTCCTTTCAAATACTTCAGGATTGCATTTTCACTGTTTACACAGCCTGGCTGTAATTAATACCCTGCCTTACTGACTGCACCTCACATTTGCCTATTTAAGATGAAAAATGTAGCGTGACTTAAATTATGATAATCAAAGTACAGGGATTTTAAGTGCACTTATAAGGACTTCTAGTGAACTGGAGTTACAGCTGTTGTTTCCGGACTGAAAAACTTCTGCTCTGGAAAGCAAATCTTCCAACACTCTTTGGACAAACTTTGCAATAAAGCAAGGTGAGTGTCAGATGTGTTTAAAATAGAAAATGTATGAAAGCTAATTTATAATTTTACAACAGTCTCCCACAATGACAGTATTTAAAACAGAATCACAGCAAGACTTTTTTATGAAAATCACTTTAACCACTAAATCTAGGGCCATGTAGCAACTGTGGTCAGTACATACTATTCTGACTGGTCATCAGAGCCAGAATTGTCTCTGAAGGGCTTGTGAAAAACGTAGGAGAGGAACATGAGTCATATGCGTGCAACAACATCTATTAGATCATACTTGTGCACTGCAGTACAAATGTCTAAGCCATATTATATGCAATCAGGAGCTACAATACACATATTCTCTGAGCATCAGCAACACATACAGTACAAATCCTCCACTAGTGCCACCAGTGTTCTAACAACGTAGCTGAGCTGGGTGTGAATAACCAAAGTTGTCACTTAGACAAATTTAAAATTAAAATTACATTGATCGGGATCTTCAAGACTTGATCACAGCAACTCAAGGTAAATTATTCATGAGCAGCCAATACTGATAAAATGTGTGGTAACCAAACCAACGCATTTACCAATGTAATTTAATCGACAAATTAAAGGTTATTGGATTTCTGGTTATCAGCATTACCTGTTGCCCTTTACACATCCACAGAGCTTAAACAGCTTTGTGAATGTGCAGAAGAGCAGTACAACCCCGCTTTTTGTGAGTCTAGAGCCCATTCCAGTACTCCATATTATTGCCCATTTTCCATCACTGACAACAGAACAACCTACTAAACTGATCCCCTCAGATTTCAGAAGCTAAGCAAGGCTTGACCAAGTATTGGGATGGGAGACCTTGAAGGAAAGCCAAGACGCTGCTGCAAGTGGTGTTGGTGGACCAGTAGGTGGCGTTCTTGCTTTGGGACCAGAATTTACAAGCAGTGATGTGGCAGGTCTCATCCTTAAGACGTGTTCACCTGTGTCCTGGCTAAATTGCATTCTGATCTTGCGCACTCTAGCCTCCCTAAAGTTCTCCCTAAAGCTGATCTGCTGCATCATGTGACTGCTGGTACAGAACGGCTGCTGCACATCATCCAGGTGGGATCCAGGTTCCATGGTAACCCCTGCAGGATTTAGGGGTGAATGATATGGGTTCCCTCCTATATGTAAAGCACTATATGAATGTACACAATTATTATTATGCTCTGCAATGACTGCAGTTAACAGTTTTCATTTGAGTAGTGAAGAACCAGCCCTAAATGTTTCTCAAATCTGTAAGGTGTAATTTAATAACCCTGAATTATGTAACTAAAATAGCATGGTACAAGAATGTTATTTTAATTAAAAAAGTATTTTGCAGCACTACAGATTTTTACAACACTATGAAGTTTATTTATGCTATCTGGCAGGGAGCACTGTGCCTCAGCGCTTTCTGCGCGGTGTTTAAAAATCTATCGTGCAAGTGAGAGCCCAGCTACACCACAGGAGAAACAGGACTAATCTCCCCGGCTGGGATAACATCTACTGTACAATGCAAGCACAAGCTCTCTGGATCATGAGGGACTGCACAGGAAAAGGAGCCTCGTCCACACAAATATTCATTTCCTGAAAAATGAGCAGATAGTGTTTGCTTAAAGATCTGCAGCGTTATGACTTTAGTGTGTGTGATGGCAGCCACTCAAACACAAAGTGCAGTTGATCGGCACACAGGATACAGGCTCCCTGGGGGGGGGGGGGGTCGTATGGTGTTGGGGGGTGGGTTCTAGGCTGAGCAAACAAGGCCAGGACGGTGTTTGCTGAGATCTGCTCTCTGAACTTCATTCACCAGAAAATCATCTACCTTTTTCAGGCTTTGTAGAGCAGCCTGCCTCCCAGCTCAAGGGCACCGCGGGGGGAAGGATTCTGGCTCGCTCCCCCCAATCAGCCCGAGACACTCACCGGCCCGGGCCCTGCCACTCCACAGCACACACGCAACACTACAACACTGTTTCAAGGAAGTCCCTTTAGTCTGAACACATTTGTAGTTGGATCCTCTAAACAAAAGCCACAAACTAGCGGTAACGTGCAGAAACTTCTCAACAACAAGTCCCTTTAAAGGAGCAGGTAAAGGTTTAATCCACGCTAAAAGGAAAAGAAAAGAGACACACTGTTTCGGCTGGGGATCCTTCTTCAGGTGTGTTAAAAGCTCTTTCTGACCCCCTCCCCCGGGAATGCAGAAACAGGCTTGGGGAAAATATGGTCATCCTATTTTAAAGATAATCTTTTTGCACCTACAGTATGTGGGGAAAGTGGGGAGAGGAGTCATCTACACAGTATATTTACTCAAGTTTTGAGCAATTTACAGTATAAAATAAACAAAATTAATACCAAAAGCTCAGCTTGCAAGCAGCAGTTCATGGTTTTCAAATTACTGAAATGATTAAGACCTGTGCTACCATCTGCACTGTTATATTTTGTCAGTTAGAATAATCTGGTTTTAAAAAAAAGTGCACAACAGTTCAAAAATACCAAATCCTGATCGAAACTGTATTTGTGAAAAAAAGAGTGTTTGGCACCACATTGTGTTTTTTTTCCCTCAATTGCTCCCAACTGATTTGCATTTAGTTGCTGCTTTTCTTTTTCAAAATGTTAATGAAATTGCTTCTCAATATGGGCTTCAAAAGGACCTGCAGTTTAGCTGCGACAATCAGTGGCCTTAATTTTCTGCACAAGCGCGAGGGCTGGAATACAATAACGTATTCTAATTGTGTCAGGGCTCCAATCTAGCACTTCTGATACCAGCAACTAGATGACAATGAGTCCAACCCTCACTGGCTGTCTGTGATTCTTCATGTGCGCCTGAGCTCCTCGAAAGACTTTCCCTTTCAAAGGAGAGAGAGGAACTCATCATTAATGAGACGATACCTGATAGAAAACGTGGAAAAACTGCTGGCAATCCTGATGGTAACGGTGTTTCGTGAACACAGGGTCTTGTGGGATCTGAGTAATCCAGCTCTATTCCATACTAGTGAAACTCAATGCCTTGTTAAACACTAAAAAAGTATTTTATGCTGCCAAAAGAGAGGGGTACACAGTTTAATAACTGGCGACTGAAAAAAGTTGCTTTATTTTAACATACTTAAAAGTGTACACAGAAGTTAATTAGGGGCAGCAATATTTTTAGGCAGTGCGGTATAAATTATTCTGTTCTTTGCTGCAGGTCAAGCATGCAAGCATCCTCCCAGTTGGGTCTACAATGTTTTCAGTTTACAGAACCCAACAGGTACAGTTACACAAAAAAGCATTTAAGCAATAAAATTTAGTGGTAATTTGTAGGCTTTGGGGGATTGTGGCTAGAAAAATGACGCTACTGTGAAAGTCCCACTCCCCTATCCCCTCCTTCCCCGACCCAAATGTCCAACTGCCAGGTTACACAGTGTTTCGATTAGAAAGGCTAAAGTCTGTGTTGTAAAGTCAGTCACACTGGACTTTGCAGGTCAGGAGCTAAATATCACATGGTCATTTGAAAGGCTGTATTCTACATCTATACCCATGTAATGCAAGCCATGAATATTTATGCTAGGCCAAATTTAATGCTGAGGGGTGACCTCTGACCCTAAACACTGTCAGTGACGGTGTTTCAAACTCTGAGGCCTTGGGATGTCAAGTGAGCCCATCAGACACTCCAGAGCTAGACTTGGTGCAAACAAAGGGTTAAGACTGAGTCTGTGATCAGGATAATGGTTTTGTTACTAACATGCAATCAATCTACAGTAGAGGATGTTTATTATCAGACTTCTTTCACTCTATTAATACTGTATTGATATATTCCAGTTACAAATTGCATTTCCAAGCCCTACTCTGAAGTGTTACCTAAACTGTCAGCGAATAATGGGGTAGTTATTTGCTGATGGTGCTTGAGCTTAGGTTTTAAATGTAATGCTTGCTAAGAGTCACAAAAACAGTCGTTTACAAAAATAGATAAAAATCTTAGTGAAACACTCATTCATTCAGCAAACAGAAATCTAATGTGCACTTGAAATCTTTAATACAGAATATGTTTAAGTATTTATCTAAAAGTCATAAATGTACTCCATACCAGAATATGATAGAAGACCGGCATAATTAGTTAGGTGGTGCCAAGTGAGCTAATTAACTTCAATTCGAATTTTAATCTAGAATAGTATTACCACAAAAAGGGCAAGATGGGTGACAGAGGACACAGGTCACAGGTAACAGATATGTTACATGAAAGCAAATGCAAAACAAACAGGCCTTTCGCGTAACTCTTACACCCCTGGTGCCAATGGAGGTGTAAATGCTCTCTGTGACACAGTTAGGTTAGCACAAGCCAAACAAGGTTTAAATTAGTCCCTGCATTTGGTTCTGAAGGGATGTTTCTGTTTTAATGAGGCACAGTGGCTAGATGACAAGTCTCTTGAAAATTAGATTTAGCAAAGCCACCCGCCCTCCCCTGATACCCATCTCCCAACCCCAGCACACACACACCACCCCACTCTCCCATTCCTTCTTTAATTTCAAGTGAAATGGGCCTCCTCACTAATCCTTTGTTCTGGGTGACTAACTTTGTGATGCGGTCTACTCTGGCATAATGCAGAAGAATTACGTTCCCTTATTTTAATGCGGGCTTTGCTGGCCTTGCTAAAGAAAAAAAAAAGGCAATTAATAAAACTATCACTTGTACTGTTTTCAGCAGGCTTCAGATACAGTACCCTTCAAATTTAACCCTACTGGGCCAAAGACGGCGCTGCATGAAGACAATGGCATCTAAAGGAAATGTGTGCTTGTTGTGGTGGAAACTGGAGGCCAGATGTTTAAATAAAGCTCCAGCATGGTGGCACAAGGGGTGAAATGTTCGCTTCCTCTTTTTTCCTTTTCCATAGTTATCGCTGTAGAAAACTCAGAAGATTTAACTTTATTTTTACTAATGTGACAGGCAGAACAAATAGGAACATCCTTCTCTTTTAATTTTGTCATCTCCCGACCCCCCTCTACCCCCCAAAAATACAAAGAATGACATTGCCCTGCTCGTATGTCAAGACACTGCGCATATGAAGCAGACACCAGGAAGCGTGTCGTGTAAAATATGACTGCACAGTTATGATGTGATCACGATGAGAACAGGCTTTGTACTAGACATCAGACTATTTAGGCATGGAGAGCATTACACTGCTCAGGGGTGGTACATTAATGCTTCGAATCTCTGATGCCCCAACACTGTGATTCTGGCTCCTGCAATTGTAGAAGAAGGTCATGGCCACAGCAAGTGATAAGAAGCCAGCAGAATCAACTTCAGTCCCTACATCTGAGCTGGCAGAAATGTGGGATGATTTCAGGCTCCTGAAATTTAAAACTCAGATAGCCGAAGCTGGAATCATTAGTTGTGGCACCTTGTATACCAGCCTGGGCAAATGCAGCAGCTCAATTTGACTGCAACTTTCTGGAATGACTATTAAGTAGAAATGGAAGAGGTAAAATGACAAGTACAGTAGGCTCAACCATATTCATTATTCATTGAGAAACTTGGTGTTTTGTTTTCTAGCGAGACACAGACACAGGTCAGAATGTGTGTTAAAGGACAGCGTATGCTTTCTGACCCTAGAACTTTTCTAATACACACGCACAGTTCATGGACTGAATTTTTTTTCTTTCTGTGGCAACAGCATCAAACACTCCCTCTGAAGCTAGTCATCGCAGTCTCGGTGGGTAAGCAAGGATGAAAAATGACATTGACGTAGTGAAAGTACAGACGCATGACTCCAGCACGATGGAAAGTTTGGAGGCCGCGGATGTTGAGCTAAACCTGGGAGAGCTGCAAAAAGACAGCAGCTATTTGTCACCCTGTTTGAACCCGGTTTGATTGGCAGTCCCTGATGGACTTCACCACAGAGCCTGCGGCACACTGCTTTCCCTGGCTGTTTCCTTACGATAAATCTAAGGCATGGTTTTTCTGCCTTGCCCATTTCGTTCCTCTCCTTCTTACTCTCTTTCCCTGCGTTACTTGTCTGCTCCACCACGGTACCCTGCTTACAAGACGCTGTTCTCTCCATGCTGACAATGCAGATAAAAGCCTGTCCATCACCAGCCACACAGATTCCTGCTCCTCCAAACACTGATTCACTGGATTTTTATAAAACTCTACACATATCCTCTGACAGCGACAGAGGATGGAGGAGACAGGGGCCCACTTTCTCAGGGGAAACAACATGGAGCAACCCCAAGCACTGGGTGACCACAAAAGAGCCAGGCCTTTTCTTCAGAGTAAACATAAAAAACTGAACACAATCCCCTTCTACAGTACATACCAATACGACTCGGCCAAGCCATGAAGCTGGCAAAATGCGAGAGCAACTACTTTGAAAAAGTCAGCACTATGGAGCAGTGGCTGGGACACTGGACTAGCTGGAGGGGTGCAGGCCCCTGGTCAGACACTGCTGTCGTACACTTAAGCACAAGACTTCACTCAGATTGTTGTTGTAAAATTCTCTGCTACATAAAGGGTCACAAACACTAAATTAATATGCTTCAGATAAAATCATACAACAAATGCAATATTTGAACTACGAGTACAGTCCCGGACTTAAAGAAATCTCCTGCTATGACAAATTAAAAACAAAATTTTTAGCATTGAACTGAGAAGCCTATAAGGGGGCCTGAGTCAAGTATTAAAATACCTTAAAGGGCACCATCCATTTTCTGGATATCTTCACACTCAACAGTGAAATACAAAGCTGAGGCTACAAGTATAAAACGCAGTGAAGTGAATTTAAAACATAGAACTGGGAGCATTTCTTTACACTAAGGGTTGTGTGGGTCTGGAACAAGCCACACAGCTTGTTGCTAAAGCTAATGCCCTGGCTTCTTCCAGGAAAGGAGTGGAACACATCCTTGGATCAATAGCTACTACCAAACAAACCTGTTACATGGGCCAAATGGCCTCCTCTCATGTCGTCTTTACCTGAACCTCCAGACAGGGAGGATTAATGAGGGACAACCATTCTTGTGTTTTTAAATAAACAAAAGTTTATTATTATAAAAGTGAATAAATACAGTGGAGAATGACAGGAATGCAAGAAAGCTGCAAGTTCCACACTCTAATTTTCTGCTCAATTGCTGGAAGGAGAGGGAGGTATGACAGCACTTGAGACTATAAATGTTAGTCAATTATAAGTTCTGTGGTGTGGATTTGACAGGGTGGGGCTGAGACCAGTAGCTTGCCTGCATTTCATCACTTCTTGACCTGCTGTGAAATGCATATTCTTACACCTCCAGAGAATATATTTCTGAGAATTATTTGCATAATTGCTCACCTGATTATAGCACAGAGGACCAAAGCAGGACTCTGCTACACGCGCAGCAGAGCTCCAAGCCACTGTGGATCCCCACTTCATCCATCAATGTGACCAACTAGAAAACACAATTAATTAGGCAAGATCAAACTAAACACAGAGAAGCGTTCAATGCAAATGAGCAATTTAAGAGGACATCACTTTGACAAACCATTTACGACAGTTCACCTGTCTCAGACTGCACAAACTGCATTCAATCATTTTAAATTAATTTAACAGTACTGGTTATAATAATGATCAGAATAATAATTATTATTATTATTATTTTCCAGATTTGAGGATGATAATTACATGATAATGATGGGAGTATGTGTTGCTGCATACTGTAACTCTAGCAGCCCCAAACCATCTCCACTTTTGCCGAAAACAAAAAAAGCTAAAAGTTAGAGGGACAAGAGTGATGACAACAGTGTTCTTGTCGGTTTTCCCAGAGTCCAATATTACTTGTTCATCCAGCTTTCCAACATACAGATGGCATGTCAGTGTACAGACAGCACACGGCCATCAGTTACGGTCCTGTGCATCCGGACTGATCTGCTAGAAAAAGCCGACGAGCCGATTTGATTCAATCAGATCCACCTCAGTCTTTAAGTTTGTGCTACACCTGGCAAAAGCTAAGAACAGTCCGAAAGAATTCCTTAAAATAATGTAAAAGCTGAGCAAAAAAAAAAGGGAGCACATCATTATTTCTAATCACACAGGATCGCGGGCTTAAAAATTGCAATTCAGGCCAAGAATGAAATTCTTTCTCTGCTTTAATTTTCTTTCCCTCTCTCTCTTTGAGCATCCTCTCCAGCACCTCGCCGCGCGGCCGCCCGCAGCCTGTCCGGCTGCCTGTAATTAAAGGCAATTGCTCTGTCTTCCTCTGGTCCACGCAGTCACCTCAGGACCCAGAGCAATCTTAATCAGATCCGCAGTCAGGGCTGCAGCTGAGAGCCCAGAATGCCAGCCAGCTGTTTCTGCTCTCTCTATTAATTAGTGATTTCAAAGACTGGGGTAATTGCAAAGATTTCTCGAGTGGCTATTTTCTCTTCTTCCTTTTTTTTTTTGCTCATTGTAAGAAGCGTAAGGTCGGACACAATTAAGATTTAAAGCAGGACAACTCAACTTGCAGCCCCTCCATTCCACCCCATTGCTGGACTTCAGTACAGCCAAGCTCAACCGCGCTGTGCTGAGGCTTGTGATGATCAATTAAATCACCCAGGAGCCGAAAGCAGCGAATTTCTCTAATGGAGTGAATGGGAGGGCCTGTGGGTTGAGAAGCCTTGACTGAGAGGATTGTCAATATCCTGATGTTGGGCGCAAAACACATAGCCGGACAGGATGTTAGGGTACACAATGGAAAATAAAGCTACACCACAGCATGGCCCTGTTCAGGTTCGGTGTGCAGTCCTAGTCTCCACATGTCAATCAGAATCAAGTCAAAGGAAGGCAAGAATGGTTTAGACAGGCAGGCTAAAGGAGCAAAGCAGGATACAAGGGGACTTGATGCCAGTTTGTCTGCCAGATTCTGGAAGTATTAAGGCTGTAAGAATTGGCCAGGGCGCCTGCCCATGCCCTCAACACAGATCCTTCAAGAAACACCAGGAGCAGATCGCTGCAGCCCTTGTGGCCCGGGTGGTTCTCGACAGGGAGAAGCAGAGGGATTGTGAGAGTACAGTGAGTCTGCGTGGTGTTTGTGCGGTGACTGCTGCCCTCAGTGCTCTGCACCCCTACGCTCCAGCGCCGCGCACCCGCTCGACGTACTGGAGATCCCGGAAAGCCCACAGCCACCGCAGCACAGCCTCGGAGGACTCACGGCTGCCAACACAGACCTGTGCTCAGTGGGGGTTCATTCCCCTTTTCGATAATCTTTTAACAAAGAAGCTGTATTATTTGCAGGGATTCATTTGGAAAAAAAAACGCACTGACTGACTGGGTCAAATAGACTTTGTTTACAACCCAAGAAAATAATGATATCTAATGAATTCACAATGCACAAGTGATTAAATTCACTTTTTCACAATCCTCCACCTACAGCTAGCCCAACCCTGCCGCAATCCCCAGCTCCTCCGACCTTAAATGGCACACCTCTATCTTCAAAAGGATGCATCCAGTTTTTAAATAAATTAATTAAATGTTTAATAAACCATTTTCATTCCATAAATAATTTAATAAATAATTAAATCAATTTCACGTTAAGTTGCTTAATACTGGCAAACGTGAGACGTGAGCCCTGGAAACGTGCTCATCATTCATTAGCTGACAGAAATAGGTTTTTGAAGTTATAGTGAACATGCCATTAAAAAACACTGCAGAAATGTAAAAATACACATCAGCTTTTTCGATGCAGCGAGTAATGCGAGGGCAACACTTCAACGTGAACTGTTTCCTATTGCCAGATCATCAGTGTAAAAAGCACGGACAGCACCGCCGAACAACTCATCTAACATAGATAGTGCTCCCCCTACTGCGCAAGACCAGTACTGCGGAAGAAACAACAGCCTAGGCACTTCTGTATTCCTTGCGAAGCCTCGCTCGCTGTTCCAGTTGTTAAATAATTAACGCCTGTATAAGGAGATGCGCTTTATCCTGTGTTTGATTAAATAATTAATAGCAGCTTACAGGCTCTTTAGATGTGTCCCCGTGACGGCTGCACAGTGAAGACCGATAAATTACAGCGGTGTTTTCACGTTCTGGCCCGTTTTAAAGAGCCACTTCAGTCCAGCACACTCTCCACGCCTGCAGCCCTGTAGGCGCTGCCTTGTGAAAACTTCTGTCAGTGCCGGTTACCGTCTCACCCTCAAGAGCCGCTTACTCTGCGTGCCTTCCGCGCCCGTGTTTTTTTTTTCCTATTGTACACGACAGCCCCCCCCGCCCCCATCAGCGGAGCTTCACATCACTCCATTTATGTAACATGCAAGTCGGAAAAAATAAAGGGAAAATAATTTTTTCTTACTGGGTTTCAAGCAGCTTGACTTAGATCTTAAACCACTCATTTGCTATTGTTAGGACTTAATAAAGCAAATGCTTTGGGCCTGATAAACTTTCAGAAAAAAAGGAGGAAAACATTGGGACCTCGTTATAGAGAAGCTGCTGGGTCCGGGCGGGTAGAATCTTCAGAATCCAATTAAGTGTGAAATATGCATTATTATAGCGGTAGGTAAACTTCCGGGGAATAATTGGGCACAGCTGTGAAAAGCAAATGTCTTCCAGAGGCCTGGTAGATTAATTGCGCCGCAGACCCTGGGTCCACTCCAATAAAGTGGAGAGGAAAAAGAGAATAGCCATCAGGCCTTGTTTACACTGACAGTGCCACAGGCCTGGCGCTTTGTTTGTCTCAGGAGCTCTCTAAATACTAAGGCTGTTTATGCCACTAATAGAGGGCAATTCATCAACTAGCTATCACTACAACCCCTTATTGGTGTGTTTTAGTCGGCGCATTTTTCTCCTTTTTTTGTGTATTCATGTGTGCAATGCCCATAACTCCCAATGCCCCACAACGAAATCTGCAGAGCTGCGGGAGAAGTTCTTTAGCAGCTTCACTGTAACAATCGGGGCTGCGACTGTTTGCCTCCTCATGAGCAGACCGCTCCTGCTGAGGACCCCGACATGTCAAAGAAATGAAGAACAGGGAAAATTTTACAACCTTGTGCTATTGAATTAAGGCAATCTGAAAAAGCCTTTTCATTGTTGTTTCCACTATTTTCTGCTCTCATGTTGGTGTTTTTAATTCGACATCCATCTTACTGCTTGTCAAGGCCCAGATAAACCTCTTCCCTCTGTGTCTGGCCTGCCACAGATGTTACTGCAGATGAAGTTTGATAGTATTTTATTCCGATGCAACATGCCATCCGTCACTATACTTGCACATACAAGCATTTACAGTATATGAGGCAGGACTGCATTAATGCTCTCTACAAGGTAATGCTGTCAAGTCACATCCTCTCTCCAGCTGCAGCTGAACAGCAATAACCTTGTGGGATGATTACACAGCAAGAGAAAATCAATAGTAGAGAAGACATATCCACTTTGTGAATTAACTTACAGCAAAACAGTTCCATTGACATCGCAGGGCTGGCCTTTCACAGTCGTTAGGGGGAATTATGGGTCTGCCGCGCGCTGCATTGAACACCTCTGCTCCCCGCCTCCTTGCTCCTTGAGAGTTTATGGTTTGGGCCTCGGTTCAGCCCGGGTGCGGGTTAGTGGCAGGGCTGTTGGGAACAATCCTTTTAGCCCTGCAAAACACACAAAAAAATAAAAACCTGTTTCTGTTTATGGATAAAACGCCTTTTTAAAATTTAAAAAGCATGATGGTTCTGATTAAGGCCTTTACATTGTTTCCTATTCCTCTAATAAAAATGAGTTAATGGCCAATATTTGTATATTTATTTGCATCGTCCAGGTTCCATGGAATTAAACCTGAGCGACATAAAAGCATTTAATGGCAGCCCCCCTGGGGAGAGTATGCTGGGAGGGAAGGTTTTCCTGGGCCTCTGGAGAGCTGTGAGCCCTGGCGCTTTGCTCTTCTGCAAAGTCAGTAATGGACAAGTGAGAGGTAGGTGGGGGCGAGGTGTGTGTGGGGGTGTGGGGGTCCAGGGCTTAATCAGAGCTCTTCCTGTGTGCAGGAAAGCCGTGAATGAACTGGGGTGTGCGTGTGATGGAGCTGCACCCTGCACCTTTAAACAAAGCCTGTGACTTCCTCGCTGGCTTCATTTAAAGACTCCTTTAGCCATAATCATTTTCATATAATTCACTTTCATACAATTCTTTCTCCTAATCATTATCAGAGCCACTAACGTCTTAATGACTTCATAAATTTAAGCTATAAAAAGTAATGGAGAAAGACAAATGAGATAATTAGGAATAAATCTTAGTGGAAACCCATTTATCAAAACATCGAAAGCCACTGAATATTCAAAATCATTAGGCCCTGACTGTAATTAACAAAGCCCTTCAGTTATGAAGGAAACCTGTTTCAGAAGATATTAAGATCCAAACGGCTCAATGTTATTAAATTGACCGATGAATCTGCACAGTATAATATGATGTGGATTATTAGGATCCTTTTTAATTAAAAAATGTGTTAGACTTTTTTATTTAAATTTTTAACGCTTTAATGGAAAAGTTAAATTCAGTTTTATAATCATGGGGCATGAACAGAGAGAGAGAGGAAAAACGCATCAGCCTGAAGCATAGGTCTTTTATTTGAAAAGAACAAAAAAAAAGTCTGAAAACCTTTCCTTGGTTCAGATGCCCCAGAACACATCTTATATTTTTACTGATGATAGCGTGCTGTACATGAATGGAGAGTGCGGTTTAATTTAACACACTTTGGGTTCTCATTATCTCGAAAAGAGCCCAGTAATGGAATGATGAGCTGTGATTAGCTAAAGTGAACATAAAAATCATGTTAGGCTTTTCTTGAATTAAGCTTATTTCACTTTTTTTTGTGCCCGTCTGGGCCCAGCACCATTTACAATTTTGAATAGTTCAGTTTTGAAAGTTTTTAACAATCACGATCGGTTTAAAGCTGCTCCCTGTCATTCTGTGGTTGGTGCGGCGCACAACCGTGCCAGCACAGGCACTTCAGAAACTCGCACTTCTCTTGCGGAAACTATTTGCATGCCTTTTCAGTTGCTGGTGGATGTTGAAGCACTACAAAACAGCAGGGTTGAAGCACCAAGGCAGGCACAGAGGGAGAGACAGAGTCATGTGTTACTGTGTTAAGATTGTGGGTGCGCTTTCACGTACCAAGGCTTAAATCAATCAATACCCTAATCACACAGCCTAAATAATACACGATGAACATCCGTAAAGACCAGGAGATCCCCCCTTTTTTAGTTATGCTCATGTTTTTTATATCGTGACTGTGCTACATTATTTAGACAGGGTAGATTAAGTGTCTGCAATCTTGATTCAGGTTCTATTCAGGGCAACTCAATTTGCAGCCCCACCTATCTGTTCCATCACAGAGTTTTGGTACAATCATTCCCTTAGAAGACTTTTTCATGCCCCACCCAACACAGGTTAAAACATGATGATTATTATCTACATAATTTGATTTCTATACGTTATCGCTGCATTATTATATAAGATTTCACAGTGCTTTAGAAGTGCTTCATAAGAACAGTCATAAATGAAAGGAAGCCATTTGGACCATCTAGCCTGTTGAGTAGTTATTAGCTAAATTATCCAAGTTCTTGAAAGAAGCAGGGAATCGGCTTTAACTACATGCCTGGGTAGCTTGTTCCACACTCCCACAAGACTCTCACATCTTTTGTGTAAAGAGATGCCCCCTGTTATCGATTTTACTGTACATGCGCTTCCCTGTAAAGCACCAGGATAATGTCGGCCAATTCAGCATCTGTGGGAGCTAGCTGGATAGTAGGCAATGCAGTAGTCATTCCTATGTTTCAACAGCCAGTCTTGATGTCCTGATCAAGGAGTAGAATGTCTTCCAAATGAAAACCAACATGGCAGCAACGAGCTGTAATCAAGGTGTAACTTTATCCAGTAGGGCCAGGGACTGTACTGTAGCAACTGCTTCCACGCCAGGCAATCATACCTTTTCTCCCGTTGCTATCCAAAAAAATCATCACAATTTTGGAGTGACAAGGTACTTTCACAGGCTAGAGTTTCGAACATCAAGCTCTAAAAAGTCTTAAAGCAGGGCATAAAAAATTATTTTCCCCAACATTACCTCTGAAGAGCCATTTTACCAATCTAAGACTTGCCTTTTCACAAAGGGCGCCTGAAAAGAGTGAGCGACTCTGAATAGGCAATGAAATAATGTGAATCACATCGGAAGGGAAATAACTCAGTGCGTTATATATTTTATATTTGACTTCTGCGGAGTCTTAGGTTCTTACACTCCACTGAAACTTACAGTATTTTGGGAATTGAAAGGAACAATGCCCAGTTATCATTGACCCCGGTCATGGTTTTATAGGATCCCTGGTTTAGGAAAGGCTCTTTTAAATGAGTATATGAAAGGAGTTTGGGGGTAATAACGGCCTCTGTTAAATGGACCTTAACGAGTTAGATAAAAATGTTCTTCTTTTGTACATGCCTTGACAACTTCCAATAGGTAACCAATTAACGGGCTACGAACTTGCAGTGAATTGCATTACCTTGCTAGCGCCTCCGTGACAGGATTCGTGGTGCATGGCGGCTTCATTAATGTAGGAATGGGCAAGGTGTCAGCCAGCTGTTAGTTTCCAAACTTGCATGGTGGATACAATAAAGAGAAAACAAAACAGAGATGGGAGATATGGACTAGAGGAGCGAGCATCTGTATTCGAAGGGGAGGGAGTTGAGTGGGTTAAGCCCAGCTCGCAAGAAGCGTGTTGGTCCCTATCAGAAATTAAATACTATTTCTTCTGTCCCCGCTATCTCTCCATCAGCCCCTGCACACACAGATTATACGTGCTTATCGGCAGAATACACAACAGTTCGTCATTAGAACATTAATTGAAAAAAAAGCGTAATTAATCCAGCTTCGTCAGGTGACTGGACCCTTGCCAGAACTGTGTAAACAAGCGAAAGAAATTTCCACAGCTGTTAGGGGAGACCAAGGCAGCAGAGGAATTCTGCGACTCGATATTGCCACCCTCTGTCATGTCGCTGCGCACTCCAGGAGGAGAGCAAGGCCAGGTTCTGTGCCAGAGACACATCACACGGGAAAGGCTTTCACATTGCTGAGATCCAGGCAGACAGGTGCAGGTCTGCAGGTGGCAGACTGATGGGGTGCAATTACTTATTAGATGAACAGGAGTGTGCAGCTTGCCAAGGTGTCATTCATGTAATATGTACACACAGCAAGTGGTTTCAATTCACATATTGTCACAGTAAATACGCAGAACAAAAGGAGGCTGGCAGTTTAATGTAAAGGACCGATTCTAGCAATAAATCCCTCTTTTGCAAATCTCCTGAATACTGTATACACACCCCACATTCTATTAGTAGCTACACACTTTGAATGGCTGATAATCATTTTCTTGAGATTCATCAAAAGCATTTATTGGCGGACCAAATGCTCTTGATAACTACATCTAAAATGTAAGTAAATTAACGAATAAATAAATGTTTTATCAAATAAAATATTGAGCACTGCAGATGTGAAACACTCTCAGGAGTTACAGTCACACTGTTAGAAGTGTAGTATTGCTGCGATATATTATATGGAAATGGACAACAACATAATGTTCAGGTATTCACTCTGTCTGGAGAAAGAAATGTTATACATGTCTCCAGAGCACACAGGCATATTATCAGAAAATATCCTAAATCAGAAGGGCTGTTGGAAGGATTAATATTTGATTTTAAGACTGTGGGTTGGGGGAATGCTGGCTTTTTTGAAGGACCTAGCCTTTGTTCTTCTGTGACACACTTCAAAGCTGCAATGGCCTTCTGTCATCATTATTACCCTTTTAACGTCTCTTCTGACTCAAGCTGCCCAGCCACGCGGGGGCGGGTACGAATACAGTCTCGGGAAGGAGTGTGGTATTTACAGCGAACAGACGCTCACTTCAGAAGAAATAATATTTCCCTTAACGTGCGAGTTCTTACTCTACTTACTGCGAGCCAGCAAAGCCGACAGCAGCACAAAGAAAGTGCCCCCTTTGCTAGGTTTTTGAGATATTCTTGAAAGTAAATTAGATAGAGGGCAGGAGGCTTACTTTATTATTATAATCCTCAGTGTTAGCACTGTGACCTTTAAGGAAGCTGATTGTTTCTCATTTATGAGCCTGAAGCTGCAATTTACCCAATGTTTTGATCCCTAGGACCTGACCTTTGTAAATTGGCTGTTAAGCATATCAGAGCTCAAGCACCTTCCCCGCAGTACCTTCAATTCACAGTTTCAGCCAGGAGACACCACATGCTGGTATTCTGGTTTCCTGATTCAAGTTGAATAAACAAAACAAACACAGTACTGTATACACATGTACTGTATGCGTAAGTGGATCTTGAATGAAATATTAATTTTAGCCCGTTCAGATACAAACCCTTTTAACTACTTGAAAAAGAGGAAAACAAAACATCACTTCGACTGGCAAGCTGAGGGTGCAAGCATTGCCAGTCAAAAGGAAAAAAAAAAACAACCCACAGATCTTTTCCTTCTTCTCCACCATTTAACCAGGGCTCATTTTTGGCCTGTGGTGCATAATTAATTCCACGGATCTGTTATTTAAAGGAAATTAAATGAAGTGCAGGTGGGAATTTATGCACCGCAGAATCTGCTACCACACATTTCAAAAGCAATTTTGATGGTACTGTAGGTGTAATCGAGTTATTGCAAAAAAAAAATACCTTCATATTTTGTTGCTCTGTTTTAATCCACATTTAGAATTGCATGCTATTGCCCAGGTAAAGAACGCAGTGTTAAAAGCAAAAATCCACATAAAGATAAGTACTGCACGAGCAGAATGTGAAATTCAAATACTGTTTCTCACATACTTCGTGTTGGTTAGTGGTTGTTAGTTCCAGGAAGCATACTTCTCTCATTTTCCCAAAACTCTAGAGGGCAAAATTTATTTTCTTAAGATAAAAAAAGGTAAATAAATATTGGACCAATACCCACTTCATGCTACGATAAAATTTGCAGGTAAAATCAATAACAAGTACTGTATGATAATACTAATAATATTAATACGAATAATAAAGCTAGAAGATCATGTTTATACAGAGCTGCTATTTCATCCATCCATTTTCTAACTGCTTCATCCAATTCAGGGTTGTGGGGGAGCTGGGGCCTATAACTGATATTTGAGTTAATGCTTAAATCTACAGGTGTTTAGAAAGAAGCTCAAGTATTTTTCTAGGTAAAATGTTCTGATGATTAATTATGGTATGCCCGTCTTGCACTTCAGTTATCACACTTTATGTTTTATCCTTGCAGCATGATTTACATTTCTCGGAGTTTCTCTGTCACAGACAGGCTCACTGTGGGACTGGCACCAACTTCTGTATGTTTTGGGAATGCCCTGCAATTGAAAGCTTCAGAGGGCACACGGTGGCACAGCTGTCAGCATTGCTGCCTCACATGGCTGGGGCCCTGGGTTCAGCTCCTGAGGCGCCAGTGGCGTGGAGTTTGCGTGCTCTCCTCGGTCAAATGGGTGTTCGCTAGTTCCACTGGTTTCCACAGACATGCTGGTAGGTTTATTGGCTTCTGGGAACATTGACCCTGAAGTGAGTCCGAGTTTGTGTCTGTGTGTGACCTGCGATAGAATGGCACCCTGTCCAGGGTGAACCCAGCCGTGAACCCACTGCTTGCTGGGGCAGGCTCAGGCTCCCCCCCTCCCTTGCACTTCTGGCTCTGTGCAAGGGTTATACTATCGAAGCCGTGAGACTTGAGCACTACAGACTGCCCCCACTCGTGGACGATTTCCAGGCTGCTCTCAAATACGGCTGGCGGGTCGTACTGTAGCCAAAACAATCTCTGTTGTGTGGCTGTGTGGAGATGCAGGTCCGCTTAAATCTCTCATGGTTGCATTCACTTAGAGGTGTTCCGCTCAGGCTATTCAACCTGTGATCATCAATAATCTCTGATCATAAATGGATAAATAGCAGGATCAATATAATAATTACAGTGCTGGCGGCATTGAATTACTATTGTTGAGCAGATCGGAAGGAGCACATTGAGCTACTCTGCTCTAAAGGAAGGCTAGAGTTTTAAGCTTTTCTCTGGCGTTGCAGTAAAGGAGAGGAAAATAAAGAGCGATTTATACAGGCAATTGCATAAGCTTTGTCCCTCTAGTCCTGTAAATATGGCTTCAGACCACAGTGATCCAAGGAACTTTGCCCCTGACCAGGGAGCACTCTACACTTTAATCCCAGGAATTTTAGAAAGTGTCAGATTATACGGGTTATTGCAGCAGCACGCCTGGAATTAAAGTGGATGATCTCATTATGCATTAATTTGTGTCGGATTTCATTTTGTGGATTAATTTTCTGCAGTTCCTGCTCGTGGATTACATGCTGAGATATTCTGAAAGGAGACTCGCTCTAAAAAAAATAATTACAATGAAGTGCAATTATACAGGACATTATACAATTTTCCCCCCTTAGCAGTCCTTCGTATTCTACTGCTATTTTCCTCGAAGTAAGGCTAAGAGTTTAACAATACATCAGGCACTATAATAGCATACTTTAAACCCACAGCCATGTGTGAAGCATCTATTCTTCAGGTTATGGCTTAATTACTGTGAAGATCAGACTGTAGAAACAAATAACAGCCCACATGTCCCTTCCACGATATCAACAAAGGCCTTTTTTGTTGCTCCCAGAACTCATTGCTGTGCATCCCTCTGTTATGCCCCTTGCCACCCTTACGCAGAACTGGAATTATACCCACTCCATTGTCCTCCATCAGTGGGTGACTTAGTGAGTTCAAGACAATGAATGTTGTAATTTCTTTGCATTACCACACAATAGCACCAAGCCTACTGTAGGTATCTCATTGGTATCTCTTGACTCATGCCATTTCCAGAGGTAGTCATAGGATTCCCAGGAGCTACTGATCCACTGCGATAGATTTAGAATGATGTCATTTTCTTCCGGGACAGAAAGTGGCTGGTCATTATGTGGGATGTTGAATCGCACAATGTTAATTCAGGATTTCAGGCTGTCACATTTAACAAAGTTTTTTTGCTGTGATATGTAGTGTGTAAATAGATTTAAAAAAAAATATTATTGGCTTCTTAAGGCCAAGAAAGACACAAAGTAAGAAGGGAACTCTCAAAAGTGATTTAGACTTCACAGCAAAAACAGTGGTAATTTATCTCACTAATTATTTTTAGTGGAGGTGTGGTGGTCAGTGCTTCAGCCTCACAGCTCTTATGTTCTAGCCAGGGAACCTTCTCTGTTGTTTGCACGCGTTCTTTGTCCTGGCTAGGTTAATGGGAGTCCATAAATAGCCTGTGTGTGTGCCCCCTGACATTGACTGGTAGTAGCACTCTAAGAGGGTAAAAAATACCTGGCTCTAGGACATCTCTAGGGCTCTAGGACTAGAACATATAAAAAACTCTAATAAACAAGATTCAAAACCAAGGTGGCCAGAGAGTGAGGCACATTTTCAGTCCACAAAGATAAATGTACCAAAATAATCAGCTGAAACTTGAGAGTTCTGAAGAGAATTCACACTTGTGGAATCAGTCCAGAGAAGAGCAACCAAATACAGTAGATTCTGGGGCTTAAGGGAATGTCTTACACTGACAGGATGAAAGAACTGAACCTATTAAGTCATGAAGGAGAATAGTATGTGGGGACCTGGTATAAGTAATCAAAATCTTCAAAGGCACTGGCAAAGTCAACCCAGTGGACCTCTTCAGAAGGAGTGAGCAGTGAAACACAAGCCAGAGGCCAGAGGTACACCCAACATGGGTGGTGCATTTACAACTGAGAACAGGAGACAGTTCTTCACACTAAGCTTCGTGGGAGTAAGTAACATGCTATCCAACCATGTTGTTGGAGCTGGCACCCTGGTTTCATTCGAGACACAGCTGGATGAGATCCTCGGATCAATTAGTTACTGACTACCAAACGAGCTAACAGGCTGAATGACTTCCTCTTGTTTTTAGGATTTTTTCTGCTTATAGCACACAGCACCAAATGCTACCAAACTGTCATATCCATTTTCGTACACGTACAGCAACCCCCTGCACACGTGCACACACACACACACACACACACACACACACACACACACACACACACTGTCTCCCACGGCTGGACAGGGAGCCTTCAAATGAGGTCAGCTAAAATCCTGATTGGCGGGGGCTAAGTAAAACACTTTCCGCTCAGGGATCTCTGTCATTAATTGAGTAACAGCATATTTATGACAGGTGTCATTTCTTTTCCAAACCTGAAGGACAGAAAGGGAGGAAAGATGGAGGCAGGGGGGGACCGAACAAAATTAATGATAATCTTCACGACTGAGAAACACAGACATTGCGGGCCATTTTATTCCCCTATTTTTCCCAGAAGAGTCCCGTTAGGCAGCATATGTCTCTTGCCAATCATGAGAGCCTCTAGCTCTCTCAGCTTACTGATGAAATATGGACAATGGTATACAAGGTGGGCACAAGGGGAGGCTGCAGACTTAATGAGGCAATTTCTCAGATAATAAGATTGGAGGATATGCTAATATTTCTACCTTAAGGAGATAATTATGATGTAGCAGATAAAATATTCTCTCTTAAAGCTGCAGCACACCAGCCTATTTAAGTCTTTTTTTACAATATCCACCGTGGAAAAAAAATCCCACCTTTTCCATTTTTTATTTTTATGTAAGTGAAAGAAAGTAGCATCAGAAAAGGGTCTAAAAGTCTGTGAGCAGATCGTTGTCAGTTTTATAAATTTTAGAAGTGATTACCACTTAGGTTTAAGACCCATTCCACAAAAAGACTTTGAAAAAGCCCTTGTGACTTGGCTGTTGTTATGCGAGTCATGCTTGAGTCACAAAGGTATAGTGGTAAATGCTGCTGTGTCACCGGGTTCGATTCCAGCCTGGGGCACCTTCCCTGTGGAGTCTGCATGTTATCCCCCCGGCTGTAGGGGTTTCCTCCCACTTCCCAAAGAAACGTTGGCTCACATAACCGCTTTCTGTGAACTGTCCCTGCGTGCTTGTGTGTCTGCCCTGTGATCCAGAAGAATAGCTCTTGAGATTGCCACCAGAAAAACAGAAGTATATTTATTAATAATGGGTCCCAGTGTGACAAAGACCCTCCATTAGGCACTGAGGATGTTTCATAAGGCATAGTTTTAGCAAAATGTTCTAACGGAGTGGAATTGAAGGGCTGAAGATCAGCAGACCTGTTAGATTGTGTCTTACAAATACAAACAGGAAGAGGTTCTATACTGTATATGAACAAGAACTTTCTCTAGATGGTGTCTGTGTGCTCCAGGGAATTTAGAGCAGCTCTTCATATCTGGCTGCTCACCTCATTAGGCCAGGTATCTGGGGGCCTAATCTAGGAACTTTTTTGTTTCAATCTAACACTACTTTGTGTAATGAAGATTTAGATTCCTGTGAACACTGGGCCTCAGTCCTGCAAGAGGAGCTCAGGAATTCATCCAAGGTTTCTAAGAAGGGCCTTTCTGGAATTCCTCCCTATAGGGTATTGTAGCAGGAATGACTAACTTCACTGTTCCATCAAGTCCAGTGCAGACTTACTGTATACAGTGTGTGTACAGCTATGTCTGCGCAGTCCCATAACCAGCTCAGGGCACAGGGGACAAATGCACCATAGATAGTGAGGTGGGAAACCCAGTGACTGAGCCTGGGACACTGATGGCATCAGCACATGTCCTCAAACCAAGCAAGCTCTGCAAGTCTGCTTCATTCATCTGCCTCAGACCAGGGAATGGTCCATGTTTTATGGTAGCAATTAAAGAGATCAGCTAGGGCAAAAGGCAGAAGGCCTGTGGAACCGAAGAGCTGTAGCTGGCTGCCTCTTTGGATTACAGAGCACTGCACAGCAAGAGAGATGAGAAGCCAGCAGGGTGTCCCAAGTCCTGTCCTCATGTAAAATGTTCAGTATTGATCTGTGAAGTACAACAATAAAACACACTGTCATGGTTTCACCAGTGTGTGGAGCAACCCTTGAGATCACACTTTTTCTTAAAGAAATCACTAATGTTTCACTAATGATATGATTTACTTTACAAATATTTTGGTTCCACCCAATCTCAGAAAAGAGATTCCCCTGGAGTAGATATTAAAAGTGACAGGCATACTTTAACCTTTATTTAAGAAACTAAAAAAAAACTGTCCTTCAAAATGCCGAGAAAATTAAATGATACACTGATTTAGTCTTAAGCATGCTGATCCCCATCGCTTATGTAAGCAAATGAATATCTTCTGGAACTTGTCAACGCAAAGCCTCAGCAATGAGCCAGCTTGTAGCTCTGCAATACCACGGCCTGTTATCTTAGAAATCCATGTATATTTAAAATCCATGCATCCTATTATATGTAATAAGCTGCTTCTTTATCCCAGGTGGCACACAGGGTGGGGGAAAAAATTGCACAACCGAATCTGCCAAACACACCCTTTCAAAATCAAATTTATTTAGTTAAAAACGGTTTCAAAGGCATTCTTGTAAGCTATCGTGTAACACTGCGATTTGAATACAGACAAGCAAAATCTCATTCATTTAAAATTCAAGCGAGCTCCGGCACCTATTATACACTCATATCAGTAAATTGTAAACCCTCCGTTGCGGCATTACAATGCAAACAAGGTTGGTTTTCAAACACCTGATTTGAATAAGCTCAACAAAATCAGGAAGAGCTGGTTCAATGCCCTTTGTGTCTGCGGAGGGAGAGAGGGAGAGACAGAGACAGAGAGGGGGAAGAAAAGGAAGGCACTTTTGGAAACGATCGCGTTTCCCCGATAGCACCAGAGGACTGGCAGTTAATTTCAATACGGCACCTACAGCACAATTATTACTATCATCGCCAAATCAAGGAAATAAATTAAAAAAAGGACTCCAAAAATAGCTTCCCGCTGTCTTTGTGCATGGCAGGTACCCCCAGCGGGAATTCAAAGAGATGACTTTGCCTCGTTATTGGAGGGGGGCGGAGGGGGTGGAGGCGCGGGGAAAGAAAAAAGGACGACAGAATTTCATTAATGCAGCTATGGATACTTCTTTCCCCCCGCTCTTCAACAGAAGAAAGGCGACCTGTAATTTTAATGCCAGTGGGAGGTAATTTAAACAAGCTCCTGTCAAATATACTAACACTTTATGTCGGTAGCTGATTAACACTGGGCATCCTGGGCTGAAAGGAGGCCTCTCCAGGAGTCGGGCTGCTATGTGGAGGGCTCTTGGAAGGGATCTGGCTCTGATACGGGGACGGCTCTCTCAGGGACAGGGGGTTTTGAAAGCGAAGGTCCACGACGCATTCTCACCTTCTACGGGCTGTCAGGCTCAGAAGAAGCACTCTGGGAAGGACACCAGCTGACAGGAAACAGTGGCGAAGACAGTGGGGAGACACCCTGCTTTCTTATTCATTCCACAACTTGAACATCCAAGCCTAGTAGCCTGCACAAGGCCCAAATAGGGGGTTTATATCACAGAGGCATAAAGGTCTCTATAATACCAATACTAATGTCCAATGTTCAGCACCATCTGGATGATGCCACAGCAGCCAAAGTGCGCCAATACATGCACCACTATCAGTGAGGAGAGGAACAAAGTTGAAGTAAAATAGGCAGCCTTGACAGAGAGTAACAAGAGTGCAGTAAATAATCAAACTCGTGCTTTTGATGAAGCCAACAAAAAGCACATTTGGTAGCTTTGGAGTAAAGTGTCAGGCAGGGCTCAAAAAGTATTAAAAATGTATACAGTATAACACAGAAAGTCTTAAGTTGTTCAAAGTAACTGCTTCAAAGTAACACTGCTACTTTGTATGGCTATTTCATTCTGAATTTAGCTAATAAATTCATTTGAAGTTGCGAACCAGGCTTTGCATAATGAATTTTCCAGGTGAAGGCCACTCAGATTCCAGTTTTAAGGATGTCCTGCAATGTGTAAGGCATTAGAAAATGACTCACAAGTGGTAATGCTACAGGCAATTATTAGGATGAGCACCCAAGAAAAAGGAAAGCAGATGCAGCTAAACAGAGCCAAATCACTAAATGTGAGGACAAGAGAGGCCATTACCAAGTCGAAATTCTGTTAAAAGATTACAAGCTGTTAAGCAAGTTCTGCTACATGCATTGTAAACACAGGAACGATGACACTACAACCCACCACCCTCGCCTAAACACTCAACTCCATCTTGATTAATATTCTGTAAACTGCTTTTGATAAATACACATACTTAATATATCATAACAAAATACTATGTACTAGCTTGGTCCTTTGCAGATGTCAATGCGAAAGGGTGAGATTTAAATAATGTGGCAGAACTGGAAGTGAGAACCAAAATTCATAAATTCATTTTAATTTGACCAGGTCAGTGCAACCCTATCTTATGCTCATGCGTGTTCTCTACATATGCACAATGTATTTGTGTACACACAGAAATATGTCTCAGATTAACTCTTACCTATGAAAATGTGTTTCTTAACCAGATACACTCCCCCATTGATAATACCTTGACACCTCAGACATCGCTCTGTTTTTCCTCCCCGATCGAGAGCCCCCCAGCGAGAAGGCATGGTGACTCATCTTCCTTCCCGTGATTCATGCGGCAACCGGCCATCCTCCCTGGAGAAATTAACAGTGATTTTAATTGCACAGACATCTCCAATTCATTACCGCCCACTCACACAAATTTTCACCCTCTTAGGTGTCAAATGGCACTTAACATCTCTGCCAATCACCGCGGTTAGAGGAGACCTGAAGGAGAAGGGAGAGATGTCTAACAACTGTGCAGACAACGCGTGGGAGCCCCTGCCCCTCATTGTCGTTCTTCTGTTTAGCATCATACTTCACGAATGACACTCGCTAGAACGTCACACATTTTTTAAAACTGTATTTCCCTATCGGAAGCAGTAAACTTTGTGGGATTTAGGCATGTCACAGGCATTTAGAGGCCAAGAACAAATGAGAAGTCAGATGTTTTAAAAGTAATGCACACTGCACTTCATTTGGCTCAGAAAAATGGTACTTTTCCCCACATCAATCTTAATCTTGGTGTTCTTAATTAAGAATAAAAGGTGAAGCTAGGTATTTGTGATGAGCTGTCAGAGTGGATGTACAGTATATTCACATTTTAGAAATCAATCACAATAAGCAAGCTTTTCTAACAAAACTCTAATAATTAACATAACCTTTAAATTCACAATGGCAGTTTCAATTTCTATATATTTTTGCGTCGAGATATCAAATTATTGCTGAACGGAAGCACTCAGACGCAGTCTTAAACACCAGAGTTATTCAATATCTTCAGAATATCTTTTACCCTTTTAAGGTAGGACATATCTGAACATCATCTTTACTAGGACACATGTACATTTAAAAAAATAGATCTGAATATTGAAAATCACAGCCTTCGCTGTGACCCTCAGCCCCAGAGCAATCCAGAGCAGTTATTAGCCCTCTCTCTAGCAGGCAGCCTGGGAGCAATTAAAACAGGCTTCAGAACTGTCCTTGGCTCCAGAAAAATTCCTCTATTTTCCATTAAAATCTCAGTTTCAGTTGGATCTGAATTTAAACACTCTGGCTTAAGGTTACACTATTTTACTTCTGTACCCCACTCCTCCAATTGCTTGCACCCAGAATGTCGATAGCGTGCAGCAGTTTCTCAAGGTGAGAGAACGCTCCTCAGAAGTGGATATGTCTGTAACAGTGGAGACAGCCATCTGAAACTTCTGAAGCTTAATTAATGCAGCGCAGACAGAAGGCAAATGCACAGAAATATGCAGCTTTCAGTCTCTGAAAGTCTAACAATTAAAGGGCAATGAAAAATACATGTGCCATTACCCAGCAAATATTCTGTAACAAAAGTTACACCATGTGTTTAAACTTGTATACTTCTGGGACTTGAAATGCTGAACAGAGTCAGCAAAACAAAACCACTTCAAAGGAAAAATGAACCATTTTTTCATGTGCTTAAAAAAATAAAAAACATTTGTGCATTCATGTTTAGTGCTGTCAGGAGCTTTTTTTTCAGAAGCACTGATAATTGCAACACAGCGTTCATTCTTCATCGCAGTGGAACACTTGGGATACAGTGCCTGTATTTTAAATAGGAAACCATTAATCCTCTGCTGTTGAAAAGACAAAGAAATTAACCAGATGAAGCAAATATTTAGTTATGCAGCTAATGATATTTAAATCAAGCTAATATGTGGGGACAGATTTGTGGTAAAAATGAGTTAAACGCAATAGTTACTAATAGGTACTGATTCTTTACTCCTCATACCTGAGAACTGTAGTCTTAAGAGCACAGTGGACTTTTTTAGAAGTTTTGGTTTTGGGACAATTATCGGTGTTGTAAAGAGAATGGAGTTTTATCTCCCCAAAAACTGTTGCATGTGCTGAACAAAGCACCCAGGCACCTTATTGGAAATCCTTCAAGTTTCCACACAATGTTAGAAAACCACTACCTGCCTACCATGCTTTCTCTTGTGTGAAGACTTTCTTGTGTTCTTAAACTATTATTAATGTTATCCACAGTGCTTGATCTGATTGGTACTGTAATTGCACCTTGAATCCTCCTTTACTGGTTGAGGAACTAAGGTGTACTGTATCTTGGACACTTCTCTATTTTTATTTGGGGGCATAAAAGACTGAATGAAAAACGATGGCACAGAAAACAGGGATGTTTCTCTGTCAGACTAACAGGAAGCAGAGGTGCAGTGTCTGCAGTTAAAAATGGTAAAACAGTCACCTGGCAGAGAAGGTGGATCCAGTACAGTGTTCCACACAGATGCAGGGAAGATGGAGTTTTTGTCAAGTCTGCTACAGCAACATGATTTTTTTTAAATTTAATCCGTTTGTAAGTGTATAGTACCTTCTTTCACAGACTGGCAATTTTGCACAATCAGCGCAAGTGATCATGTGATGTGATTTCCAATTCTAATTAGTCATTTATCTCATAATTTTATCCAGACTGTCTTATGTAGATGATGTCAGCTACGTATATCATCAACAATGGCTGCCGCAGAGGCACGTGCGACAGACTTCAGTGTTAAATCTCGTGGAGGTTCAGCAGCTCACCCAGTGTCACATGCAGTGAGTCAGTAACAGAGCTGGGGTTTGGACTGATAAGGTCGCATCACCGTCACAAAGCTTAATTTGAATAAGCTCAGCATAGCACCTTTTGCATTTTGTTTTACTTTGGGTTTAACATAGCTCAGGGATGGTTTCAAAACAGAATGTCACTATGCCTTGTGCCACTGGATCACTGAAATACTGTATCATGAGAGTCCGGAACAAGCTACCCAGCCATGTTGAAGCCAATACCCTGGTGTGTTTTTAAGAAACAATTAGGCAATATTCTCGGATCAATTAACTACTAACAACCAGATGAGGTAGATGGGCTTTCTAATGTTCTTATGAGGAATATTGTTGCTAGACTTGGCTACTATAGTAGAGATCCCCATGCATAAAGCACAATGAACTATGCTAAACCCATGAATAAACTGCAAGCAGACTGTGACTTTACTCAGGTGAACTTTTAGAAGAACAAGACCGACTCTCCTCCTTGTATACATCTTAGGCTTTGCACACATACTTCTTTCCTTCTTCCCATGGGTAGGACACACTAAGAGAGACCTGAGGCTTCCACTCTGACTGTTCTGTATAACCCTGTACCCCCATAGCATCCCAACACTGCAGACTAAACTAATCGTACAGCAGAGAGGCATCATGGGAAATGACATGGGGATGTATAGGGTCAGGGGATCACTTTTGTAAATATACTATATTTTGGGACTGCAGTCAATTCAGCAATTCAGCTTTAAGCAATGTCAATGATAACAGGAAAAGCCCTGAATGGGCAAACAAATGACTTAATCAGAGCAATGTATTTATACTCAGCAATGCTATAAATCTGTGCATGAGACAGACAGATGTGCCCCTGTGTCAAGAAGCTGCAGTGGAGGTGCTGCTGATGTATGATCAACCAGCTCTGTTTTTATTTACAATTACTGCCAATTTAATTCAAATCATTGATGACATAAAGCATTTTTTTTAGTAAGTGGCCACACAGCTATTAATATCGCTGCACAATTGTCTATCTATCAAGTTAAACTTAATGAAGACAGCACTTAGCCCTCATTGATGTCTTGCTTTGCACTGTAAAAGCCTTCTTAGTTTCATGATGGATGTTTTGATGATATTAACTCCCTGTTGACAACCTGCTGTACTGCGATGCATTGCTCTTCTGTGAATGAGTATATAAACCTTAGTTTGAAGCTCACTGGATCAGGGTTTTCCTTTTGGCTTGATGGGTACTGCTGTCTTTACATTACAGATTAACATTAAGTTAAGACAGCAATATTAATACCAGCTACAGATTTCCCATTAGAGCTTTGAGTAACTACAGGGAGATCAATGAGGCCTCCCTTCTCTTTAACCATTTTCCTGCAAAAGGAGGAAGATCTACAAGGTGTTATTAAGATGTTCGTGTGTTGCTAATTACGTTTTAGGAAGACTGTGATGTCATTAAAGGACTTTCCTCCTGGTAGCAAGACTTTCAAAAGCACTACTGTAGCAATGTTAACCTGTCACCAAGACTTAGTGTAGAAACTGGGCTCTCATTAAAATGATGTCACAAGATCACCAGCAGCTGTATTCATGAAGAATTAGAGAGTCGAGTATATAAGCGAGCCCAATGCATGTACATCCTGTAATATCTATGATTAGTACAGGTCTTTACTGGGTGAAAAACCACAGAACTAGATAGCACAGCACAAAAGGTAGGACTTTCTGCTACTAAGGAGAATTAAAGAGCAAATATGACTTGTTTTTTGCAACACCTCACCTTGATGCACAAACCAAAATACAATAATATTTGCATTAAGGGATGCAACAGACAAAATAAAAAAAAATCAATATATAAATTCAGCAGCAAAATATCTAGAGTCAAGCGAGGACATCAGAAAACTTCTCTGTTTGCGGTATGTGCTATTTCCACATGCAGCCCTGCACAGAATCCAGCCCAAGTGACGTGGAATGAGGGTCTGTTTACAACACTGGCCTCCAACTACAGGATTCTCCTCACCGCAAAACTAAAAATTCCAGAACCTGGTAATAGAGCAATTAGAGATTTGAAAACCCATGATTGAGTACGGCTAAACCCATTAAAAAAAACTCTGCACCTGCCAATGGATTTCAAAAGATTCCACAAGGGAGTAGAGCACTTCAGGTCCGCACATGCAATTCTATTGGCCTCTCCCAGCTGAAAAGGGAACTGCCCTTGAGGAATAAGGTGACGAGGCAGTGAAGAGGGCGCGTGTGTGAGTGTGTGGGGTCAAGACTACAGTTTGCAGCCCAGTGCCTCAGTGGAATGCCAAAAAGTGTAGGAAGATGCTACACCCAGAGGAGAGACAGAGGAAGCCTTAGAAAGAGATGTTGTAAATGTTCAGGTAATTCTGGTCCACTGTCCAAGAGCATGTTCAGTTCCAAGCTTTCCCTTTTCTTCATACAGAGCAGTGGGCAGAATGCTTTAATATTAACCAATATTGAATTATTAACCAATAATTAATTATTGCTGGAGAACTGGGGTGTGGCTGACAACACAGTATTGTCCAGGGCATGTGTGTAGAGTTAGATTTTGTATTTTTTACCCTGTAAAAATTCAAATACAGTATATGGAGTTAAGACAAAAAAATAATTAAGAAACTCCCAAATGTAGGGTAAGTTTATCAAAGAAAATGAAATATCTGAGACACAGCAGAGAGGCCTATGAAAGACAAATGGCAAAGAGCTGAGGAGGCAAAGTGTCCAGGAGAGGTCAAGAAGTATCACAGGTTTGGGGAGAACATTTCCACTCCATCCCCAAATCTTAGCCAGGGCAAGGGCTGCAGTCTCTTGTCTGAGCCATACTGCATCCACAAATGTTCGTGACAACCATTTCACGCTGCCAGTGCTGGAATATTTCATATAGTGCATTATGAAGACATTTCGACTCTTCACCTACAGTATACACTTGTGTTACTAGTTGTGCTGTCCCACCCTTTATCCAGTCATAGAGCAAGCAGTATCTGCAAGTTGTATACCAGAGAGGCGTAGGAGGTCACAGAGAAGGGTCAGGTCAGGTAACATGTGGTTCTGATAAATGTAGGAAAGAACAATTTGATTTTCAAAGAGATTGTAATGCTTGTGCTGAATATGAAGTCAATTGAAACTCTACGCAGCTACTGACTTTAAATACTGGGTGCTGACTCTAATAAATAGGACCAATGGGCTTAGTGCAGGGAACAGTGGTGTTACATCAAACTTTGCAGTTAACATCTGCAGAAAAGTAAGAAAAACGCGGTGCATTCGCATGGCACAAACACAAACTCGCACCGTACTGAAGTGAAGCAAACATCAATGTCTTCACCAAAACTCCAAGACAGGCCAGAGGTAAATTCCATGCCACTTCAAGATACGATATTTAAAGATAAAGATAGTTATGGAAAATAAATGAAATATTGCTTGTTTGAATTCAACTGTAAACATTAAACAAGTTTTTCATTTTTAGCTGCAAAATGTGAATCTACAGTTTTAGCACAGAAATTCTGTGCCAGAACCTGTAATGACAATGTAATGAAAACCTTTAATTTTTTTATTTTTATTGAAAGCTTTGCAAGTTCCTGTTCCAAGTCAGCTAAGTTAAAACATAAATATTGTGATGTAGTATTCACTGCTTCCCAGATGTGTGTCCTAGCTATAATAGCTTCCTAGGTCTCAACATTTATAATAATCAAGATGAGTAATGTAAGAATTTAATTGGCCATAATGAAAGGAATTTGTCAAGGAAGAAACAATTTTCTTGACAGCTTGTTTTTCCATTCAGATGTAAATTCTCCCGTCACACCACCTCGCCCCTCCCTCTCACAACGAGCACGATTTTTGTGAGCGACTCTGACGATGCCAGATGGATTTTGGGTTCCCTGAAAGCAAAACTTTCCGCCATGTGTTAGAGATTAGAAGGTAGCGGCGAACAATTCTCAACCTTACACAAATGTTATTAGTTGTGCACTAAGCTGTCAGAAACATGCTTATTTAACACAGCAAAAAATTCAGTAATTGCACGAGGCAGCCCAAATTACTCTTACCGCTGTTCTCAAAAGAAAGGACAGAAGAAACCAGCACAGCAAAGCTGCATAGGTCACTCCTCACTACAGAATAACAGATTTCCTCTGGTAGGTAGGTTGTCAATTTTTTTGGGGAAGGGGTGAAGTCCTAGTTAGGTTCCACAGGAAAATGACTTTGTTCAAAGAGCACACAGAGATGGTTATACTCAGCTATTGGCTTTTCCTTTTAAAGAAGTTGTAGGGCTGCAAGACGTCACAATGCAGTTCGGTGTACGTTTGAAAGAAGCTTTTTATGAAGGCCCTCAGAGTGCCTTATCTCCTCAAAGCTACAGCTTAAGCTCATTTCCTTTTACACTTTGACCTTTTTATTTAAACATATGAAGCACAGAATGTTGCATGAGGAAAAATCACTTAATTGGAATGGATATATACACCATCTACTGAATTTTTGAACATGAGCACAGAAGGAATGACACCAAAATTCAAAATCTCACAAAACATCCAGCTTAGACAAAGATCTTTCTTTCTTTCTTTGCTGTTCTGTTACAACAGGAGGCAAACCTGCTTTCTTAAACCTGAAGGAAAACAAAAAGTCTGACACACTCTTCACTGTCTTCACAAGCAGTCCTTACGCTGTTTGCAGTGCTCTTCCGCAGAGACGTTCAGCAGGGCACAATCAACAAGCTCCTTTTACCTTTCCCGCTGTGTTTAGATCGTGCATTTACAATAGTTTGCCTGATGGTAGTGTCGTCTCATGCTTTGCCCTGCAGTCGCTATGCATAAGCTACTCCGCGCTCAGCTTCTATCACAGTGAATGTACAGAATGGCTATGGCCTAGCGAACATGCTGACACCCACATACTGGACTAGTACAGCTGGCAGCACTGGTCTTTCCATGAGCAAGGCCGGACGGACAAGAAGAGGCGGAGCCCGAGCTGATGTTCCAAAGTGGGGGGAAGCAGCTTAAACCCTTGTGTTTATGCAGTGGCAAAAAAACGGACCTACACAGCATTAATGACACAGTTGTTGAGACTGTGGGTGACTTTCATCCCAGATTTCACCTAAGTGATGGTGGGGCCCTCTATATTTATAAGCCGAGGGGGATGTGAACTCACGTTTCTAAATGTGGTAGAATGGCTGCATTTTCTCAGAATCAGATAAACTGATTCAAAGTCATAACACTTTCCAAGGTAGGGAAGTGAGGGGCACCAAGTGAGGGGATATTGAAAAAGAAAATAAAATAACTGACATCCAGACTAAACATTGTCAGAGTCTTAGTCTAGCGGGGCATAAATTTTAATTATGGCACTGTTCTCTTTTCAATACATTTTTTTTCCACAGTTATGCGCTGATTAAGCTTTTAGTGAAGTCACTGGGAGTTCTAAGTGTAAGTATAGTACCAGCTGTACTAACAACTCAGGATTAAATGATATTCGAGAGGCTGTCATCATTCATTTCTTATATGCAGATTTTGCTATTGCAGAGTATTTGTTCGGCTCTCCGTGCCGCTGTCCTTTCTCCAAAGTGTTCAATGCTTCTGACCTGAAACTCCGAAGATACACATCTGGGAAAAAAAGCCAGAAAACATGACTTTAGAGAACTTAAGAACGTAAGGCAAACAGGCGACCTGGAGACTTGCAACCCTGCCCCTAACCAGTAGACCTGCCCATCCTAACTGCTCAAAACGTTGCCAACAGCCAAATCCGGAAGAAATCAAACCCAAGAAATCAGTCAATATGTTTAACCCACAGCAGCAAACCATCCACCAGGTGAAGAATGACAACATGCTTGGCATTTCATTTTTAATTTTAAGTAATTTCTCAAAATGCCTATTATTTCTGTTCAACGCAGGGGCATTTTATGAATAATTCTGTTTCCGCTAACGCCTTTCAAGGCTTGTGCTGGGTCACAGCTACTTCTCTTGGGCTATTTTCCAGGGAGGTCACAAAAAGCGCGCTCCTTAACTCAATAGGAGAGCCAGACAGCGCAGCAGCAACACTGTGTGATAAAAGGTGCCTCCTCGCTGTAGAGCAATTCGAAACAGTTCTTTTCCTTTCAGACCAGGATTTTGCTAATGACTGCCTGTGCAGCTCCTGCTATTTAAAAAAAAATACAGTTCAGTCTCCAGGAGGCTATAGCCACAAGTGACCCCATGTCGCTGGTGGTGTCTTTTGAAAACACACATACTGTATTCGCAGGAAAAGGTGAGTGTGCAATGTTAAGTGCTACAGATGTAATTGCCCCTCTTCCTTCACTTGAGAGCTAAATTGATCTAATCACTCGCTGTACAGGATTAACTGTGCCACTCCAGAGGGTCTTGTGTTTCCCCAATATTTCCAATGAGTAGAAACAGGCAGTGATCACTTAGGACTGTTAATTAGCCAGATGATTTTAGGGTGTGATGTTTGAGTGTAAATAAATGTTCACTTTTCCACTGATGCAAATTAAAGCAGAATCTGCTACTTTTTCAGACACTGCGGCAAGCGATTTGGAGGTGAAATGGAGTGAATTTCCAACAATCTGCACTCACCTTATTCTCAGCTAGAGAATGAACTTTTCACCAAATGGTACTGTATATCCTTATAAACACTATTGATGCTCCTAAACACTTTTCAACAAGCTGACCATAAAATGTGACAGAATGCTATTCTTCCTGACATACACAGTCATTTTCCAACAAGGACATCCTCTGTGTCTACTGGTTGATGACACCAGTGTACAGCAGACTTCGCCTACAACTACAGCTCTGCTAGACTTGTGTGTCTCCCAAACATATGGCCAGAGGCTGGTGCTGCACATCTGGAATGAATTACATTAACCACCCAAGACCTAATCAAAGAGCAAGTGGAATCTGGCTTGGGAAAAGTGAGACTAAGCAAATCCAACATAAGCAGTCACCACTCGATTTTGCACTTCTGACCTAAGTACCCTGAAAGGGCATAGCTGAATAATTTACCCTTAACCCAATAACATCTTGTACACAACTTACAATGCAATTTTTACTTGTAAGCACACAGGGGTTGCTTTCATAGGGTCCACAACCACCAACTATTACAAATAATCCTGCCTTTGATAGCGCTGAAACTGGGTTATGTTAAACTTTAACATTAAAAAAACACCTCAGTGACAAAGGGATTGATTCTCTGTCATATTCTGCAAAATGCCAAGGTACTTAGAATAGTTAATTAACTGTTGTGCCTTGCCTTCACAATTAATTAGTGCCTTGAGCTTCCTTGTCATCCTCATAAACAAAAATTAATGACTTACTTAGATCAAAGACAAATCTTTTTTTGTATTGGAGATTTATACCTGTGGGACACTGGATTGCTTTGTCTATTAAAAAGATGTACAGTTTAATTGTTCAACCAAAAAAGTGACACACATAGTGTACAAGTTATTTCACTTGTATTGTGTACATTAAAATAACTTATTTATGCACTTAAAGTTAAGCCCACAACAACGTTTGATCCACTATTAAATGTGCATGTCAGAAAGTAACCTTGATACCTTATCAAACCCGATACTTATATAATCTTATATATAATATTGTAGCCTTCCTATTGAACAAGCATCCCATAAAACACGATGCACACAGAGAGGTACAAGGCACTCAATAATAACCCTGAAATCCTGCATAGTCTCTAAGCATCACCAACAAGTTTAGTAATAAACAGAATAATGTTGATGAGAGAAATATTAATAATATTTTTTGGATATTAAAAAAAATAAAAAGTCATAATTCCAATAAAAAGCCAAGGTCACAGCGTGAGGTACTCACCCATTAAGAGATCACAGAGACTTCCTGAAAGAGTGCATAATATCCTTGCAGCTATTTTTGGCCCCAAATTAAAATATATGACATGTTGAAATGACTAGAATGTGCAAGAGGGGTATTCAAAGTAGACACTAATGATGCTTATTAATGGCGTGAATGAAGTCTTGACAGGTCGTGTGTCATTTTCCAAGGAATGCTCCAGTGGCATAATGGCTACTGTAAGTGGGTATAATTATATATATTATACCCTGTCTTATGGTATTTTGGCAGCAGTTTAAAAGAGCTAGGCAGTTAGGATGACAGTCGAAGCAGTTAAATTGTAAGAAGGCAAAGGGGGGAGTGGGGAGTCGTTACTTACCTTTACACATATTCTCAAGGTTCTGGCCTGAATTAATTAATACCAGCCAAAGGAAGTAAAATGATACACTCACAAAAGATGACAACACCTTCCCCCCTACAGAAGAGTCTCCCCGCACTTCCATCGTTAGGAAGCTGCATCCAAGCACGTAAGAAAGTTTGCAAATGAGAGGGGCCCATTCAGCCCCCCAACAGTAAAACCAACAGGGTCTGGCTGCCGTGTTGTGGCCCGCAAGATGACACACGATCCAGTTGCACTGCGCTACCACAAGGAAGGCGTCGAATCCCTTCAGATCCGGGAGGCGTCCCTGTTGCCGGCACAAATGTAGCCGTACCAAAGCTAAACCACCCGTGTGAGCTACAAGGACCGGACGAATCAGTCGAAGGGCCTTTTTTCTAAACCTATTTTCGGGCTCGGCGCACCCGTAACCAGAGCAGGAATGGTGCCAGAGCTGGGTGATGCTCTAGGCACAAACTGGGACGCTTCTGTCTGAATAATACCCTAGCCCAAAAACATCCGCATGTGTGAAAAACATGCACATCTACTGTAGTTCTCAAATCGTTCTGCAGCTGCCTTGCTCTGTGTGCTGCGCACAGATCCTATGTACAGGGTTCACTGCAGCAGGTGGAATACACAAGCACATGTCTGTAAACTGCTGCTGTTTCCTTACAGGATACATTTTCCTGATCAAAGGGAATCTTGGATATTTTTTATATACATCTTGGGTGAAGATGAAAACATCACATTTAGGGATTTTTATATTTTTACATTTCTTTGCAATTACATCTTTCTATGCAATACGCTTTTTCAACATGACTATTCTATTATCACTAGTTCTGCACTGCCACTGTAATTATGAAAAATATCAATAATAATAACTAGCATCAAAGGTCTCTGGATACTGCAGTAGTTCAGATGCAGCTGGTGATTTTCTCTAGTTTCCTTTTCATTTTTTTAGAACAGATTGTGAGGTCCAAATGTACAAGTTTATTAATCATAATGCCCAGAAGTTACTATCATAACCCTGAAGCTCAAATGCATTTTAATTTTTTTATATAAAATTAATTTATAGTTTTACATGAGATCTCCCAGTCACAAAGGTTTTAGACCAAAAAAAGGGAAAAAAATATGCACACAGGGAATTAACAAAGCACTTAGTAATTAAATCTAAATTGACATTCTAGTAATTAGCCTCTTAATTACAAGGAATAACACAATTAGCCACAGACTCTTTGCTAATTGTTAATTAGCACAAGCAGAATTATTGTGTGTGTGACACAGAAGCATGTAACTGAACAAATGTTAATCTCTCCGTACAAGGCGGGTTCGAATTTACCTCATCTGTTTTTTTTTCTTGTGGGTTTAAAGGGAAGAGAGTCTGGGAAGTGTTCCAGGAAATGACGCGAGTCATGATAATGTCAGGGATAGGGACTGGTAGCTGAGCTGTTTATCTTATCCAGGCCTTTCTCCATTTCAGTCCTGGAATATCCTAGTGCCTGATGGGTTTTAATCCAACACAGAGCTCAATTATTTAACTAGGTGCTAAGCTGTTTCTTTTTAGAATATTTCAACTAAAATTTAAAAACTTTAAAATTTTTAAACTTTAAAATAAAAAAATAAGAAATTATTTTCTTCCATAATGTAGATGCACAAAGCTCCAAATTTATTTGAGCTGAAATCAATTAACAGTTAAAAGAACAGAATTTAAATCAAAGGCTGTTATGTCAAAGCTGTTCTATGCAATGGTAAGACCTTATTTCGAATATTGTGTACCGATTTTTTCCCCATAATGATACAAGAAAATACTACTGTTTTGGAAAGAATTCAGAGAAGAGCAGCCAGGTACATTGCTGGGCTCAACAGAATGTCCTACACTGACAAGATAAAAGTATTTTTATTTTTTTAGAAGCCTATGAGAGTATCTGATTCAAGTACTCAAGATCTTCAATGGCCCTGACAACCCAGTGGACCTCAGAATCAACAGCGAAACACAAACCAGAGCACACAGGTGTAAAGTATAGGCAAGCACATTTAAAAACAGAAAATAGGAGGCACATACAGTATTTACGCACAGGGCCCTAGGTGTCTGGAACAAGTTACACCAGCCAATACCATTGCTTCTTTCAATAAACATCTGGATGAGATCTTTGGATCTTTTAGCTACTAAAATCTAAAGGTGCTAGATGTGTCACTATTGCAGACTTACTCTCTGTGTTTCTTAATTTGATAATTAATAATATTTAACTACATTTTATACTTTAGTTTTCACTCTGCACCAGCAACTCCGCTCACTACAGACCTGGTGGGGAAGTGATTCACATGATTGAATTCATTTGCTTCACCAAATTAATTAAATGGAACTTCAGGGGGGGCAGAATGAAGAGAACCAGAGTGGAATTTACTCAGGATACACATCAACAGAAGCTCCTGCAGCACTGTGTCCCCTATCATACTCGGGCACTGCCTTGGAAACTCTGGTCCCGAGGGAAGAGCGCCACCTAATGACTTATCAACTGCAGCACTTACAGCCGCAACCTGGCTTTCCTAGTCTTCTCAGGACTGACCAGGACACCCTTGACATGATCAGGCTACAAGCTGGTGAAGTTGTAAAAAACATCTGTATTAGTATTTCAGCAGCTGGATTCGGGGTTTCAGCTCAGCTGGATTCGGGGTTTCAGCTCAGCTGGAACAAAGACAGCAAGGCCCTTAGGAGGAAGGGGTACTAGCACCCTAGTATTAGATGAAGTGGTCTTCTCCTGTATGGAAATTACTCTGGCATCCTTCTTTATGAAAGGTGCTACATAAATGCAAAGCATTATTATTATTATTATTATTATTATTATTATTAATAATCATCATCATTACATGCTTATTAAGTAATGTTAAGGCTGTGCTCCTCACACTGCTGTGGTGAAATAGAGTTGTTTTTTCACTACTGAGATTCTAACTGATCATACTCTACTAGAAACAGCGTGATTGCTAGTTTCTCATGGGAGAAAAAGTCAGAAAAGTAAGGGAGCCAAAATATTCCAGAAAATGTGATATTGAAACATGATAATGTTTGCAATATTACTGATCAGGAAAAAGCTGCATTTTCTAAATGTGCCACTCACATAAACTCTGCTGGAAACCAAGACCCTATTATATAGCTGTAGTTCACTTGGTCGCTTCTCTCAAGCTGAATTTTTTTTTTTCATTTAATCAAGCAGCACAGTTAGTTTTCCTGGCCGGCTAATACTACCCAGAACTCTCAGCAAATGCCTTTTCTCTG
This sequence comes from Atractosteus spatula, assembly GCF_055471065.1. NCBI lineage: Eukaryota > Metazoa > Chordata > Actinopteri > Semionotiformes > Lepisosteidae > Atractosteus > Atractosteus spatula. Next base: position 41,563,631 of record NC_142712.1, on the reverse strand, counting down.
TAGAGCAACTCATCTTACAGTAGCCCACACATTATACTCTTTAGAACTGACCAATATCATGCTACTCAAAGACCAGTTCTCAAAAAAAAAGGAAAACACATTTCAGGAGTGAGCATAATATAGTGTTAGAAGGACAAGCTGAGAAGCCAGGTTCAGCGCACTTTAGCTGAATTGCCCATTTTCTACTCTCTCTACTCTTTTCCTGTGAATCTCTCCTATGATACACAGTGCCACACAATCGTTAATCAATTTATAAATGTAAGCCAAGGTGACATTAGCCATTTAGTAACATGGGGTGAGGCATTTTTCCTCTAGTGGAAATTCATAGAGAGATGTGCATACTGATGTTCGGGTATCTCGATCACGTCACTCAGAGAGCTGCTCGCCATCACTGCTGGAGCTCCTCCACATGTGACACTGCCCACAGACAACCTGAGACAGGCTGCAAGGTTATTTCCCTCCTTCGGATGAGATGTAAAACTGAGGTCCTGACTCTGTGTGGTCATTAAAAATCCCAGGGCGTTTCTCAAAAAGAGTAGGGGTGTAACCCCGGCGTCCTGGCCAAATTTCCCATTGGCCCTTACCGATCATGGCCTCCTACTAATCTATAAACTGGCTTCATTACTCTGTACTCCTTCCTAATAATATCTGATGTGTGGTGAGCATTCTGGCGCACTATGGCTGCTGTCGCATCACCAGGTGGGGCCACACACCCATTAACTGTAGAGTGCTTTGAGTGGAGTGACCAGAAAAGCGCTATATAAGTGTAAGCAATTATTATTATTATTATTTCAGAATGTATGTTTTTGTTTAGGGGTGCTGAAAACATCCTGCACTCCCAAATTTCCAAGTGGCATCCCTCTCCTTTTCGGCAGGCCATCACAGTGGCCAGTGGTCACTTTTACACTTGTGACCACTCATCTATACTGTACAGTGCAACTGGAAACCTACAGCAATAGACAACAGTAACTGTGAAGTATTTTTCATTTTTAAAGCCATCCTGAAAAGTGTGGGGAAAGCAGATAAAAATGATAAAAGATTAAGACAATCACATCTGAGACTGAGAGCAAGAAAGTGCAGTTAAAAAGTGAGGTTGTCTGCTCTTGGCATCTTTTTTATGCGGCAGAGGTAATCAGGCAGTATCACTTCACCTGAGCGCGACACTGTTTCTGTAGCTCTGCGCCAGTGCTACCTGGACATGTCCAATCCAGGGATTTTCAGCACGCTGGGCTCCCACAGCTATTCCCTCACTGTGCGTTTAATTGGATCCTTATTACCATTTTTTCTACTTGGGATGATAAATTTGTACGTGCGAAAAAACCATTAATCATTCTTATTCACAGTCCAGTCAGAAAAATAATTAATATTTGAGAAACTGGACGGGCTTTTAATGAATATTCATGCATCTGGGAAATTTGGGGGTCAGAACTAATCAGGCAAGTAATTTATAATTGCTGTGTTTTCACTCAGGAGAAGAGCATTCGTTTTCCGCAGTAGTGGCAGGAGCACACTGCAAATTGTACACAGAGCTTGACCGAGCGGAAGGAAAGCACTGTAAGCTGTGAAGGATCTCTTTTATCCAGAACTGCTTTAGTGCTGTTAGTGACCTTTCCCTCTAGAAACAAATATATCAATATGAGAAAAGTCACAAAAACGAGAGGCTATTTATCCCATCTAGCCTGTTAGGTTGCTATTAATTAACTGATCTAAGAATATCATCCAGCACCTTCTAAAAGGAACCCAAGAATGCAGCTTCAAAGACATGAGTTCCAGACTCCCGCAACCCTATGTGTAAAGATTGGCAAGCATTGCATGGCAATTTGTCATCCCATACATGAAAGTTACAGTGATTATTCATTACATGGAGTGGAATGGCATTCCCCTTGTTAAAATAAGCATCCTCACCAACCCCAGCTCATCTCCCTGAAGAAGGAAAGAAGGGGATGACTTTTCGAAAAGGACAACACCTACAACCATGTCCTTGTGCCCTCTCCAGTCCTTGAACACAACTACACACGCTGGACTGTGACCTCGCAGTATCTTAACACGGAATACCACAGTAAACACTTTCACCAGTGCCTCACACTGTGGCTCTTAGATTACTGAGCTCTCTAGGAACATAAGAACGCAATAGCTTGCTTCTTACACTATGAACATAAGAAAAGCCACAGACGAGGAGGCCATTCAGCAAATCAGGAAAAGATGCATTGGTAAAAGGAATTAAGAGGACAGAAGATTGTCACTGACCATTCAGAGAAACAGTAGTTTCAGTACACGTTCATTCTGGCGGCCAGTTGCAAAACATAAATGACGAGGGAGGAAGAACGCAGGAAAGGCAGGAACGCTTTCTGACCATCCACAGAGAAATTAACACTTTTCAACTCGGAGACCCCTCCCCTTGTGAAACTAAAGTTCAGAAGTCCGGTCAGATTCTAATAACGATGAAGTGGGGCTACAAATACAGGGGGAAAGCGTACTAATACCTTGGCATTATGTAGCATGACAGGAAATGTCCCGGCCAAAGCTCAGTGCTGTCACAACCCCCTCGCTTATGAGGAATGAACCAGGGAGCTGCTGCAAGGGTGAAGTTGTACTGAAGGGAAGGGTGCTAGGAAAGATGTTTGCAGAGTTGTGAGCAGCTCGTGGGTATTTTTATATGCAGGATAGTGGAATTACAGATTTGACCTCCTTCTCTAGAACTTCTGTTAAATAACACCGTCACTGCAAAATCATTTTCAGTACTGATACAAAACATTTTCATTATTGTGATTCACATTTAATCCTTGCTAAACTGCTTGTAAACAGTGCTAAGACTGAACCAAAGTGGCAAGCAAAATACATTTAATTAAGAACTGTTCAATTAAACTGCAGTCTCTAGGCTGGAGCACATTGGTAGAATGAAAAATTGAGAAAAAAAAGCTCAGTTCATGAAAGTATGGAAATGAAATGAAACAAATGGGAAAAAAATATATCTGCCCTGACTTTAATCTCTTTTTCAAACAGTGCCCAGGTCTTGCTTCATGAAATATTTCTTTTAAAAAACTCATTAATGAAAAAAATTATCACATCAGACCCAAGCTGAGAAAACAAGCTCCTAATTTTACTTTTACATGTTAGGAACTAATTGTAATGTGCTAGCCCCCAAAAGGCTTTTTATACTGTTTTTGAAATTATGCCCACCTGGCATCACTTAAGTTACTAAATTAATAATTAATCAATAAATTTCAAATGATTAAAATTCATGGTGAGAAAGAGCTTTTAAAATAATGGCCAAAGCCCCAAGGGAAGTTAATCAGTTTGAAATAGTCCCTAGATCTTGCCAAAATAATTAATTGCACCTGAATGTTTAGCAAGGTCAGAGAATGGTGCACCAGTGCTGTAGGATCTACACTGCTTCCAACATCGCTAAGCCCAGTTTCCTCAGAAAATTAATTCAGAAATCATTGCTGGAGGCTTCCATTCTATTTTTTTTCCCCCTGTGTAGAACAAGAATTGCTTTAATTTGACTTTGATCATTAATGCTGGAAGAAATTTGATTTGTCACATGCACAAAATAGGTGTGTGTGTGTCTTGTGACCGATTCTTAAGGTGTCAAAGGAACAAAACGAGGGGGGACCGGGATAACGAGATCTTATTTCCTTTTCTGCATATTCAAGATATTTTCCATACTGATCATTCCAACTTGTTGAATAGATGTCATCTACCTCCAGGGTTCACATTTACTACACAATAGGGTGGGTGGTGTGTGTGTGTGTGTGTGTGTGTGTGGCGGGGGGGGGGGATTTTAACTTGAGTTAAAAGATACAAATGCTGTCAAACAACAAAATATTCTGCCGTTAGTTATTTTCATTGAAGGTCTCTAGGAAGGGCAGCACTGTTTGTCAAAACTCATTCAATGTGTGTGTAGGAGTGATTTGTTCTCCTTCTCTTCTTTTCGATTGTCTACTCTATTATAGGTGGTGCACATGGTCAGGAAACAGACAAGGAAGTCCTTCCTGTCTTGACTGCTCCTGCTGTGTGCCGACAGACCAGGGCCTCAAGAACAGACAGAGTCAGAACTGCAGCTGCACTGACACAGTTCCCTACAGACCATTCGCAGAGCAGGGAGGTCAGAGATGAAGCCTTGGGACGAAGCCTAGCTTGCGGCAGCCCCGGTCGTCAGCACCTGCGATTGCTGCTGGAGATCTCTACCCCAGGAGACTCCTTCTCTTTCCGTGTTCCTTGCTATTTGTTTTCAGAGCACAGCAAAACTTCTAAAAAAAGCACCAACTTTTTCTACAGCCTAAGCAAAAACACAAAAAAAAGTCTTAGAGGGAAAAAAAAGATTCTTATCCGTCTTTAAATAATAATGTATTAGTTGACATCATATTTACTGTATATCTAAAGAAATACATAATTTTCAGGGATGAACAACTCCAAAATGAAGGGTTTCAGGCTCATCTAGATTTCATTCCGCTTCTGATCTCAATATCTGATCTAGATAAAAACTCCCCGTGTTGGAGTGGACTTCCTCTTGGTCCAAAGACAGGTTAACTGGTTTCTGGGAAGACTGGCCTGGTGTGAGTGTGTGCCTTCCTGTATTTGTGTTTGCTCTCCGATAAACAGGCTCCGGCCCCCCCCACAACCCTGTACTGGATAAAATGGTTAGAAAATGAATGGATATCAAGGTAAAAAAGTTTAATCATCTGCTTCTTTCAACATCTTAAACTAACTGATGCCCCTCCACAACCTGCTGGACTGACTTACCTACAGCTGATCTCATACCTGGGGTCTTCCAAGCCACTCTCAGCTGTAGCTGGGGGTCGAAGTGCAGTTTTCAACAGCAATGATTTTACTTGGGCTTTACTGCTTTTTGATTTTAAAATTGGCTTTTTTTTCCACTTAGCCCCACAGCCCAGAAAAGACATCAAAATATTGGTTATTTAATTGCAAGTGCTCCAAAAAGCAGAAGGAGTACAGAAGGCCTGTCTGAAAACTATTGCGAATTTCCACAAGAAGGACACACCTGCAGTTAACACGTTACACCAGCCATGCAGAGCAGCCAGGTGAGCCCGAGCCGCACAGCTGCTTCATACCGTGAAGACTTCGTGCTTCCAGTTCTGCCATCTGCTCTGGTCGTGCCCCTCCACCCCCTCCACCCCCTCAGACAGGCTCTGAGTCCTGACATTGGTGGTGGAAAGTACACAGCCCAGAAAGGGGAGTGGAGGGATATATTTGTTCGTTTCATTAAGTCAGTAAAAATGTACATATTAAAATAAATACACTTGAGAAATATTTTTATTTATTTTCATAAAATTAAAAGTTTACAAAGACTTTCATCAGGCTCTGAAACAAATCTTTCCACTGCTAACTGAAATGCCTACATGCTTAAGTCTCTTCATATGTACAGTACAGTATATGTATATACAGTATAAACTATATACATATATTAGTAGTGTACCCTAGGTTCAAAGGTATAAAGCCTGAGAGACTTAAGAAGTCTTTTAAAGATATGTGTTCACTTAATCACTCAAGAAAGGGTCCCCTCGAGTGAGTCTAATATTATAATTAATTAATTCAGCAAAAAAGGGTATTAAATTTCCTTCCTCTAAGGATATAATCTGAATTCATTGACCTTTTTGAAAATCGCCCTCTAATTGTAACCATGTTCTGACGCATTTACAGACTAACACATTTTTTTTACATTAATAATAATATTGTGGAGAAGCTCTTCATCTGGTGGTTTTAGCACCATTTTAATCTTCCTGCTCGGCTCAGTTCCTCCCTGGTATCACTGCCTGCAGTGCGGAAGGAGAGCTGCCCCGTCAGGGGGAGAGCAAGAGAGCACCCGACCGAAAGTGGCTCCTGTCTCTTGGAGCACAGGTGTCACAGGCGGGACAGACACTGTAGCCTGCAGGCATGTTCCTGGGGTTGAGGGGTGACGTGTCGAGTGGTGTAAATTGAGTTCGTAAGGAGCTTTACATTTCAAACAATGTTAACGTAAGCACTCATGAATTCAAACAACCTGGCTTCTACCTTCTTTCGGTCCCCGCCTGCTGGTACTGCTAGACAAGCACTGCCTTCACTGATCATGCTGATTATTTATTTAGCAATTAAGATGGTCATGACAAGCTTCAGCAAAGAGCTTGATTGGAAAGTTTGTTAAAATGAGGACTGGTCCATTAAATCATTGGCCTAGTTTGACATCCTTAAATTTCAGACTGTTTTCTAATCCTTATTTAAGGGTCTGAAAAGACAGGTTACAAATATGTACATTAATTCATAGCCAACCAAATTAGAAACCATATACATAGGTAAACTAGGCTGCTGCTCTAAGTCGCTGGTGGGCCAGGGTGTGGTGCCGGTCCCTCCAGACCAGAACTCACAAACCAAAGCCCCAGTATGGCAATGGGAGACACTGTGATGTAGGACATCGCCTTTCAGATGAGACATCATGATGAGGTTTAAAATACTAATAAGAACAACATATTCGTTGGTTGGTTCATCAAGCAGATTAAACAAAAACACATCTGCTGCAAGCAACACACATATGGGGACATTCTCCCTTAAAAGACTGGCATTTCCAATAACTATCAACTACTGCGGTGTAATGACACAATTTAACACAACAAGCCACATTGTGCAACTCTTCCAGTAACACATGTGCTGAAAACGAAATTGGTGCCAACAGATCTGAGCCCACAAACAGAGCCTTGAAGCTTTTTTAGACCTATAGATTTCACAATGACGAAAATCTAAAGCAGAAGGTCTGACTTTGGGGTATGAAATTTAAGATTTTTAATGTGGCATCTAACATGTGGCAGTTTCCGCTGTAATATCCCGCTGACCCTGGTATGATCCCGTAAGCAGTGTGGCGTCCGAGTCTCAACGGTTTGTTTTTGAGTGGCTTGGCAGCTTCGCAGCAAAGAGATACTAGGCATCGGATCTCTGCTCCCATCGGAGAGCCTGAAGATTGATTTTTCCAGGGTTAAATCAGACCAGTTTTCCCCACCGGTTGTCTTGTACTTAATTCTCAGTTCATACAGCTGCTGGTGAAGTGTTTAACGCAGTCTTTGAGATATGGACAGAGGCGGCGTGGCGTAATGATTTCCCCTCTCTTAGCACCACCCCTGGGGTCAAGCGCCAATTGAATAAATATGAGAGCCTCGTTCAGACGAACAGCGGGGTCAGCCCTGTTCTGTTTATACTGGATCGCGCTGCATGTTATCATGTAGCTACCGGGAAGCTCTCTGACCCAGTTAAAGGATTTCTTTGGCCTTTTTTAACCTCTCCTGATGCAGTTTACTACTTCTTATAACCACTCCCCCCTCTCCCCCCAAAGTTGTCTCCCTGCGTTTCCACAGTGGATATGGAAGAATGAGACATCTAACGCAGGGTCCAGCGTCTCTACTACACTATATCAATCTCTCGCTCTCAAGTTCTCTACAAAAGCCAGGCCTAATGAACTCCCGTCTTTGAAATTCCCCAGTCAGCTCATGTTGTTCCTCAACCAAGGCCAGCTTGAATTGACAAAATGTGTCATATCTTTTCTCCGTGTTCTTTTAATGCTTATTCATCTATTAGGCTGCTCAAGCATTTTATGCTAAAGGAAGGGCTTTTAAAGTGCCTTCATGTATAATTCAATATTACATGAAGAAATAAACACACTTATGAAACGTGTTCACTCACATACTAACACACCCGCCGAAAGCCTAACAGATGACAGGCTGTAAAACGATCACGGTATATGATCTGGCCACATATTAATTTCCACACGGCGCTGAGAAAGCTGCAGAGCTCGGAGGGCCGGCGGTCAGGAAGAGCTGACCCAGACTCCTGCAGGCCACTGCTTCCCCCTGGCGGCGCACTCCCGCCCAGCGCAGAGGCTGCAAAGCTGTTCCCCGCAGAGCAGCGGGGAGGTCAAGCTCCAGTTTCGGCAAAATAACAAAAAAAAAACGTGAAGAGAAGAAAGGGATCTGGTACTAATCCCGGTGCTTTCCGTTTATTTGGTTTAGAGGTGGGCTCGGTGTGAGCAGGGTGGAAAAAAAAAACACAGCTGGAGCAGCTGGAGACCTGAGCGAACCCTTTACACAAGTGTGCATTCACGGACAGCAAGCCCAATCCCAGCCACAGGCACCGCGCTTTCAAGCCCCCTGTAAACACTTAGCACAGGATGTTCGTTTTTTTAGACCTAATCGGATGCTTGTTTTAATCAAATTACTGCTCATGTAGATATAGCAAGTGCAGCACATAATGTACGCCAAGGCTGTCCTGTGAGTCTACTCCCCCGTCGTACTTTAATATAACCAGCACAGTAATTGCTGCATTGGTCCCAACGATTAGCGCTGAAATGATTAAGGGGGCGGTAACGGCAGGATCCTGTGATGGCGTCGCCCACAGAGGCTGTTGGTTGTCTGTACATTGCGGCTCTGAAGGTGGACACTGCCGGACAGGGGCCACATGTGAGAGACTCCTCCGTTCTGCAGCCACGCTCCTCTGCGCCCAGCTGGGCTCCGACAGCCCAGTGCCACCAGAAACCGGCAGGGTCGTTCTCCGTGGTTCTGTCATGCGCCCTGCTGTGGCCGCCCCCGTTTCTTTTGCCCTTCATTGGGAGATGAAGAAGTCAGCACAATGGGAAGATACAGTAAAAGCAGGACTTCATTTGAAACCGCGCAGTCCCCAAAACCATCACTGCATTCTCTGCCCTGTTCAGTGCCTTCCCATTAGACTGGCTGCCTCACGCTTCACCGTGCCTGCCCATGCAGATAGCCCTGTGTCTTTGGGCTGTACTACACAAAGCCTTACTGATGTGCACCACAGTGAAGCCTGGCAAACACTTATATACAGTCAGCACCTAATGCAGACAGGCTGCAGACAAGCGAGTTCGGTCCACCTCTCATCCTGAATTGTACGAAAGACAAAACGACACAACTTACTGCAAGTGAAGAGTGGTGTAAATTCTGCTTCTCTCAAAGGGTCTTTTACTTTCCAACACACTGTAAAACTTGCTTGAGTCAGGTTGCTATATTAATTACACAGAACGGTTATAAACTTCAAGGTCATCTTCAGTTAAACATGACCTTCAAGTTAATCCTTTATGGCACTGAAGTACAGCATTAAACGAAGCCCTCTATATATCCACAGTCTCTTTTATTCTCTCACTCTCCCCATTAATTGCTCATGAGTTGATTTGATCTCCCCATTTTGTGAGTTGTAAATTGGCCTCTTATTTCACAATTTTCATCCCCGTTACTTAATTAGGCTTATAAAAAACCTCCCGAGTCTCAGACAGGTCGCAGGCCGCATCCTGGGAATAAATTTTGATCTCTGCTTGATAAAGAGCCAAGTGCATCCTGAGATTGAACAATGTCATTTCCCCCTTCTATTCTCTAGACATGAAAAGGCTATCCATCTCTCACAGTGTTAATGCGAAAAAATTATTCATGTTGTAATATGGTGCTCTAGCCCTGCCAATTCTGGATCCTCTGCAAGGCTGTGGGTTCAGAAAGTCAGGTTTAAGTATTAAATATGTAAAGGCAAGCCTCCTAAGTCTAACAAAGCATGAGGGGAAAAAGGAAAAGTGAATAGCTGTCTAATGCCGTGGAGGTCACAGTTCAATCAGAACCTTTCTGAAAGGCGAGCTTCCTATTCCCACACACTTTCTCATATTGCCCAGATCCTGCTAGAATCTTTCCAGCGTTATTTGTCAGTGAGTAAGAGTGCAGCTCTGAGCCTGGCGTACCTGCTGTTGCCGTACCGCCAGCAGAGCTGGTGTTACTAGTGCACCTGTCACAACTACTACTGCTCCGACGTCACCTCTTCCTAATAAAAATAAAGAAGAACAAGGATCGCAAACACAAATCGCTTTAGTTCTCGTCCACAGAGTTTTCTAGAAGGAAAACTAACAAAGTGGTTTTAAAAGTGAAAATTCTTCAGACAGCTGACCTGGGTATGTCTGACTGGATGGCTGCAGGACACTCAAGCCAATGTCTTCAATCAGCCCACAGCATGCTATCGCGAGTTAAAAAGCTGGCTGGTTGTGTGTTGGGCTCATAAGACAAGTGCACTTTCCCATCCATCCATTTTCTAACTTCTTCTTCCAATTCAGGGTCACAGGGGAGTTGAAGCCTGGCACAACGAGTACAACACACCAGTCCATCACAGGGCACACACAGACACAAACACACTCACACCAGGGCCAGTTTTCCCAATTAACCTATCAGTACAGTATGTCTATGGACTGTGAGAGGAAACCAAAGCTCCCAGAGGAAACCTACCCCAACTCAGGATGACTCCATCACAGTACGGGGAGAACATACAAACTCCACGCAGACAGAACCCCAGGAACTGAACCCAGGGCCCCAGAGCCTCTGTGCAGCACAAGTGCCCGCTTTTTTCAAATCCACCAGACCTTCTCCCTCTTTTAAAATCATCAAGAGCTGAAGACCATAGAAAAGCATTAGATTGGTCCATGTCAGCTCTGCCTATAAGCTGATGAAGTGCTGAAATGGAACTGTGTACCACAGCTCTAAAAGAAGGGAAAGAAGCTGTTCTACAGCATGTGAGTTAGTCAAGATACAAGGACTCTAAAATTCTGATGAACTAAAGCAGAAAAACAGAGCAGGAGAGAATCTCCACCTGATGTAATAAAAGGGGGATTCACATTGGACAGGATTGTTCTCTCTGTCTGCGGAAGGAAACAGGGCGACAGGCAAGCAGCTGCAATCCAGGACACGAATGACCTCAACCAGCCTTCGGTCACGTTCAGAGCCCCTCGGCTGCTTGCCCTTGGTTTGGTGTTTGTTGGGAAGGCAAGCACACAGGCTCACAAGCACTGAGGACAAAGGCGCGGGACTGCTCGGGCAGCAGCAGAGAGCCAGCGAGAACAGCTCGGCAGAGAGAGGGAGAGAGATACAGAGGCATTATTCCGAACACAAGCCAGACCTGGCCGGGGAATCTGGCCCCAGCAATCTGTGGAATGCGTCGAGATATGTTAATTCGGCATAATCTAATACAGTGCACATTCTCCGCCGTGAATGGAGCCACTGTTGTTTGTTTGTTCGGTCAGTAAAACGATCAGCCTGATTATTTTCCTTTTTTTTTCGTCTCCTCATGCTGTCACAGAGTCCTTTAGCTCTTGGAGGTTTTGCTACCGCCAACACAGACCCCAAAGCCTTAGAAATGAGGAAATTTATGAACTGCTGGATATGGTTTGGGCAGACATACCGGTACCTTTTTGGCACACGAATCAAGAGACCCTCTGTGTAACATAACCTCTCCCGCTCCTTAATTTATGTGTATATATTTTTTTTTCTTTCCTCTCTAGGACTTACAAACGAAACCGCCCTCAAATATAAGCAAGGCAGGCTATTCTTGGTACTGTAGACAGAGAGAGGATGGTGGCATGGCAGTGTGTCTGTAAGTGTGTGCACAAGCGCAAGGCATAACATTCACGCACTTCAAATCTACAGGGATTTATTAGACAGAAGTCCATTAGCATCATAAAGAACAAATGGAGAATAGCGCATTCCAGGCTGGGAATTTTAAGACACGGGGAAGTGTGAGTCAGAGTAATCGGATTGCTGTGATTCAAGCTTAAAAGGGTGTTTAACTCAATGCAGTGAAGATATTTATCTGCTCAGCTCTGGACTGTATATAATAACACGTGGAACCACGAAAAGACCCCCCACTGCACAGCACAGTGTCCCTTCCATTGAGCTCTCCTCTGCGGCACACAGCAGACCAAAGCAAAACTGACTGTGCACATTCCCCGAGTGTTCAGCGGGATAAGAGACAATGGTATTCCAGAGCAGCAGGGCTGTGCATCAGCAATCTCCTTCAAATGCCTGACTTTTGTTTTGAAATAAAATAAATTACCTTCCTATTGAAATGTAATACTGTACATCAGTAAGTGTGAATTTACAACAGATTTTTGCATGAGTCAGAGTTCACAGGGGCTTTTTTGATATATCAAATATTAATGCACATTCTGTACTCTGTACCTCAAAATTGAGTTAAACACTACTGTAGAACCACTACTGGCAAAAATGAAAAAGTGCAAATACACACAAAGTATTTATATACATGCATACAGCTGTTACAAGGCAAGATACCAAACAACCTAACCTAAAAGCACACACTGTATGATGCAATGCATTTTATGCTTCTGGATTGAGCTCTCTCTCTCTCTCTCTCTGTTTATCTGTGTTGTGCTTTATTTGATTAAACTTCATTAAGCAAAGGAAATAATTAGCCATACTGTAACTTCAAGTGGGGTGTTTGGCTTGATACTTTAATGACTGTGTTGCAATTAGCCTATTTTAAACTCCCTTTTTATCTGGTAGAATCTGCCCTAATAAAATGGTATTTAAAAATAGGTTAATTGCGACACAGCCCCATTTATGCAATTGTTATTGGAATAAATGAGGTGAGCGCTTAAGAGCAGAGAAACATGGTATTGATAGAGTGATGGATCCCTCTAGTGGTCACACTAAGAACTACAGCGTGAGTAAAATGAGACGTAGGTTTAACTACATCTGATTTACAAGCAAAGTCACTTTACATGTTTAAAATAACGCATTTTTTACGATTTTGGTCTACTTACTTTATACAGCTATCAACAACTGCAAATATCACGTTCATGGAGACTTTTTCAGCAGTGACTGTATAATAATAAAGTTTATTAACGTCGTGCGTTATTTATTCATAACCATTTTTGCAGCAAATACTTGTCCGAGTAAATATTAGACAACCGATAAAGCAAGACACCTCCCCTCAGTTATTTCGAATATTTAAGAGCAACAGCCCCTCCAAGCGGATTGTGGTCTCCTTGCGTGTAAAAGGGTTAAAAACACTGTACTTCCACATATTTAATTGTACTTACATTTAAGTTTCCACGTACCCTTTCAGGCGCAGTTGCATCCTTGAAACAATTATTAATAAAACGTGTTAAACGAGACCCCCCCTAAAGCACTGCTCATCACAGTGCTTTTCAGTCGAAGACGTTTGCGTCACTTCCGATCTTGCGTTAGCAGAAAGTGGTTTCTGGACTATACTGTAGGTCATCACACCTGAAGCTGCCCTTTGGAAATCAGAAAATTTATTCTCTTGTAAGGTATCAGAATTTCAAAAAAAGTATTTTTACTTGTAATTGTTAATGAAAGAGCCTAAATCAATTATACATATGATTTAGGGATACACACAGTACACAGTTATTATATAAAGTTTTTATGCATTTTGTCTTCATAATCTTTTATGTCCATTTATTCCCCTGAATCAATGGAGTTCAAGTTCACCCTGAAAACAGCAAACCTCACAGAATAGGAGCACTGAACTGGAGCAACACTGGTCATTCACAGCAGTGGTTCTCATCCAATCTGAAGTTTCATCATTTCACTGGCTACCAAAGTCTTTAGAAGCTGGTAAAGATGCCAAGTAACTGTCCTGTGAGGCCCCCTCCCATCTTCCCAAAGGTACCTGAAAATCACAACCCCTAGCAAATAAACTGAGTTCAATGGCATCTGTGGTCATTCCTGAATCAAATGAGCTAAAAAGTACACTCAAGAAAGTGAGCTTTTACTCATGGGAGAATGGCATAATTTATTGGATGTTACAGCTTTTTTTCTGCCAGAAAGAAAATATATTTCATATAAATTAAGAAAAATAAATATCAGATTTTACATAAATACATTTTGTACAATAAACCTACCAGCCGTATAGAATTGTGACACACTGGTTCACGTTCATATAACCAGCTGTACACTTTGCAGTTTCTTGACAGCAATTAAACATCCCCACTGACGTCAGTAGTACCTTCATTTAGTCATTTGTTAGGGGAAAACTCTATTGAGACTTATGAAGCTAATTTGACTTTTTCAAAACTTTTTCCACGTGTTGTGTTTTTCGCTATCTCCGATTCTGAATGACCAAAAAATAAGTTATGGGGTGATGTGTGTGAAAATCCGAAATGGTGACTGAGAAGCGTCCTCCCATCTGGTATTTCTGCTCATTCTGCATTTGCATGGTGCACTTTGAACAGGCAGGGGAATCACTGGAGAGGGGGGGGCGCCCACTCATGTAGCGGAAGAGAATCCCCACAGTATACATTTGACCCCCCCCCCCCCCTCCTCCACCCCCAAGCTTGGAAGTGCACACCGAGCTTTTGCGGGGACCTTCAATTTACCAACATCTTTACTTAAAATGCCAGGAAAATGGGGGAAAATTTAGCAAAGGGGTCCGCAGTGTCTGGGTTCACCTCGCAGGTTACACACCATGACTGACCTTGTGGCCCAGTCAAGTCGATCCCAGACCAATTCATTCCCTTGACAGGCTTGAGGACAAACAAGCTGAGAGCCTGTCAGCCTATATGGGGCAAACCTCACATAAAAAGATACAAAACTGAATCCACACTGCATGCATTAAGATTCCTTTAACTATGACCTATTCCTTTGCAGAGAAACAATTCAGATGGGACAGTTCTCGGAATGCAGCTAACGAAATAAAGATGAGCCAGAGCTGTAATATTCATTAAAAGTATTTTTTGATTCATTTTTAAAACATCTTTAAAATGTCAGTTGGTGTGATTTCGGTAAATGCTGTGGTAATGGGAGTGCAGTACTGTTGGTTCAAAATAGATTTTCTTTCCACAAAAGGCAGTGCAATGTTTTAATTTGAACAGATTACAAGATTCCAGCAGCCAGAGTGCAGACCGATCAATGCCAGAATGAAGTGAATAAAGCTATATTACAGCATCATTGGCAACAAGCAGCTCGCATATTTATCTTAATCATAATCACGGCACCTACACAGAAACACAAGTTAATGAAACGCTGGGATGTATTCATGTGTCTCCTCCACACGTCGTCACACATGAGTTGCTTTTCATGTAGGGGGAAATGGCGCCCCCTTGTGGAACACCGGTGTCACAACTAATCACAAACTTTTCACAGTAGCTACCTGAGATTTAATTTTTTTTTCACAAGGATCTGGAGCAATTCACAGGGCTGTATGTTATAAAGAACATTGTTGTAGGAGTGACCATTTGAGTGAATAACAGAGACACAGAAAGAAAAACAGCTCAAGATATGGTACGAACAACAGCTCAAGCACATTCCTCTCCCCATTAACCCAGAACTGATTTTTCTTTTACATAGCAAGCAGTTTTGAAATCAGTTATATATATACTGTATATATATCAGCCTGTGGTTGCTGCTATGAAACATGGGAGGGGCAGCGTGGAATGGAAGCCCAGGCACTCTCTCCACTGAAACCTGCACTCCGGCCGCCAGGACTCACACCAGGCGCTCCAGAGCTCAGCCGGGAGAGACCGTGTCAGCCGGAGGAGCGATGCAGCTCGCTGGGGCCCAGCCTGTCCCAGGACCTGCTGCCTCTGAACGGAACAGCTGTACCAGCGCTTCGCCCACGACGGGACTGCACCCGTTTAAAAGAAGCACAGTCACGTTCAAAACGATGCACTCGTGGCTTATGCGTCGCCAGCGAAGCGATATCTAGACGCAAGCGCGGCGCCTCCTGCACCAGGACAAATGCAAATACAAATTCACACAGCAGCAAGATTCAAAAAGCTCGTAAAAAGAAAACGAGAAGCCGTTCCTTCTACGTCAGCCCTGCTTTTCCTTGAGCTTGTCACAAGGAGAACAGCTCTCAGGCAGGAATCAGAGCCCAACCTCACTTTCTTGCTTCTTCTGAGCTTCTTCAGACACAGGCTGAGAGACTTTCATCAGGTTGATATCTGTGACACAACTGTTTGTGAGAGCTTAAGGCTTTCAAGAGCAAACGATCGGACATCCCATACAAGACAGGGTGCCCGATTTCAAGTAGAATCGCACACTAGTGAGGAAACGACAACACCAGATCCTCATCTGGGAAGGCAAGATCGCTGGCAAATAAAATCCACTCTGTACAAGACAAGGCGTGTTGAAAAAAGTCTTTTTTTTTCAACCGGATGACTTGCATTCTGTATTCTTTCATCATGCTTTTATACTCTTCCACAACCTTGCACTAGGAACTCTTTCTGGGGAATCTACTACATTCAGCACACGTCTCCCCAATCCTCAGCACCCAGCTGTACAACAATGAAGTACTCCCTGTGTGCTTAACATAGACAATCATCTCGCTTTTCGTTTGCATTAGCTGAAATTCACAAAGCTCATTAAAATAGAGTAAGGTAAAAGAATCGCCTTTAATCTAAGTATCATTTAAATATCAATATTTCCTTTAAAAAAATCAACCATTATAAAATTGCAATAGTAACAGTAAAAAGAATACAGTTCTCATTTTCTTAAATCAGACGAGGACAACATTCCTGAACTGACAGAAGAAGAACTCGGCTCCACCACCCCCTCAGATATTAGACAGACAGGCAGAAATATTTTCAAATGACATTACAAGGCAAAAAGGTCACTTTGGGATCAGATAAGATAATATAAAATATACCTGAGTGGCATAACAGCACTCAGAAGTCCACAGTTTTCTTCTTTTTGAATTAAAAACACTTTACCAAAAAGTCTAATTAAAAAAAACACATTCTTGTATAAAGTCCACAAAATAAAATAGGTTTTCAGTGCTTTGGGAGGAGAAAAACTTTATATAAAACAACAATAAGAACAACAGCAACAACAGAAGAAATCACTTTTCATTTTTCTCAAGTTCAAATATAAAACAACTACAGGGGTCACAGCTCCACTCACTCACTGCCACGTGGGTGTGATGTGCAGTAGCTTAGCGCTAAGAGCAGCCAGCCCACAGCGGCCACGCAGAACAGCAGGGTTTCCTGCACGGTGCTGTTGCAGGTTAGTCCTAAGAAGACCGATCCCTTTCGTAACGTTGAACGCCTGTCTCTGCAATCCCGAGAGGTTTTATGAGGTGGTTTGCCACGCTAAAGCGGCCTACCTAGATGTTTTGCCCGGGTGCGTTCACCACCGAGAAATCTCAAAATCGTGTAGCAATTTGCACAACAATTTTTTCGCAAGAAAAAACCCTGTTTTCCCCAAGCCACTTCCTGAGGACTGCCCGTTGAGTTTTGCAGACGTACAATACTGACTTGGCCTCAGCTTGTTCAAACACCGCTGTGGAGCTCTGCCTAGCTGTCTCGTGAGGAAAGGATTTCAGGGCTTGGCACTGCCTCTGCTTCAGCAGGGTTCCTTGGGCCGCTCTAAGATCCTCCTGCTTCTTGGCAGTGCAGAAAGGTGCTAACGTCCTGCAGAGGAAACACAGAGACTGGCCAGTGTTTCGACGCAGAGAAAAAAGGAAAGAAACAGGGACAGAGCCCGACCGATGAGCAATGGGGACCCGCTTCCTGTCTCGAAAGTAACGCGGATCGGTTCCTGCAAGCTGGCCGGACGCGGCTCCCCCCACTCCTCGACATCGTTTCCAGAACGGCGCAGCGGCGCGTCAGCGCCGGGTGGCAGTGTGGCCATGAGCACGATGTGTGTGAGTGTGTTGAGTGTGAGAGGGGTTGAGGGAGGGGATCGGGGCAGGCGGGGGTGAGGGCAGGTGACAGTGAGGGGGAGGGGGGTCACAGCATTTCTGTGTCCTCCATGCTGAAGCTGCTGCGCCGGCTGCTGTCGACCGAGGCTTCGGGGGACATGGCGGAGAGCAGGGGGTCGCCTCCAAGAGGGGAGAGTATTTCATCCATGAAGCCCAGCCCCTTCCTGCTGGAGGGGGAGGTGAAGGAGAGGTCGGTGAGCTGGGACAGCGGGTCCTGGTAGCCAGCCGCATTGTCACACAAGTCCAGTGTCTGTGCAAAGTCCAGCTGCTGGGAGCTCCCCACTGACCCGTACTGTATGGGCTGCTGCGGCGGCTGCGGCAGCTGCGGCGGCTGCGGCTGCACCTGCTGGTGATGTGCATGCTGGTGGTGCGAGAACTGCGGCGGCTGCGGCAACTGCGCTGGCTGGCGCAGGGGCTCGGCCGAGGTCTTCTCCTCTGGGCTGCTCTCCAGCCTCACGAAGGAGCTCAGCATCTCCGTGTTGCCCAGCCCCGACGGGGAGCTGCAGGGGAGCCCGTGAATTTTCGCTTGCATCTCCAGCTCCTAGCAAAAAAAATTCGGGAAACAAAGGCCTCTTGTGACCAAATTAAAAAAACACGAGAGGGCTTGTCATGCTTGGCCAGCCCCTGCACCCTACATGAACTCATCAGCAGGTTTGTCTTTGCCAGTGATAAGTTTTCTTGGGAGGCTACTGCCTTACTTTGTCTCCCTGTGCAAGATACTGCACTTCCATGTCCTCTGTCCTTGAGAATCTGCTGTCCGTCTCTGCCGGTGTCAACGCACAGTTCACCCTAGCCCTGGTAAGTTGATTTGAGCAAGTGTCGGATAGTTCATTATTTCTGTGGATTAGGGTTATGATTCATGAATAATTCATGTATTATTCATGAAACCCTGTAGTGAGAAGCACGAAAATGTGGGGCTTGTATGGATGGGATCACGGGAACATGACAGTCACAGTACAGACCTCTAGTGTCCTGCAGAGGATACACGTGAAAGTCATCAAGGACACTGTGAAGATATGGTGACCTCTTGTGTGTAATTAACTATAATTAATTGCATTGATACAGCTCTTCACCCATTATTCAAGTGCAGCTACCACAGAGGTGACGTGTGGCAGCCATTCTGCACCAGCAGCCCCACTGTCGGGGGAGGACGACACTTCAGCAATGAACTATGGGAGGTCTTTAGGGTGGACAGACTGCACAAGCCCAGAGTGGAATCTAGCCATCACACCAGAGTACCGGGTTCTGCGGTGGCCCATGGGTTCTGTTCCTCATCGTCTTCTTTTGAGCACGCATCAAATGAATGTGCTCTGCTTTGCAGAATTTTCATATCAAAGTCATTTCATGCAAAATTGCAATGTTGTCATTTTGAAACGCACAGCAACCTTCACTGCCCCTCTAGAGGTGAGTCTGACCCAGGTCTAACCCAGGGGTCTCAGGCCCGGTCTTGGAGAGCCTGGAATATTCTGCCTTTTGTACAACCAATGTTGTCAATAAAACAATCATCCTCATTATTTTCTAAATCAGACATACAATATATAGGATTTATCTTAAAGTGTCATTAAAGTTGATTACACAGGACATTCTCTTTATTAAAGTTACAGTTGCTTTGCACCTCAGATCCTGGTTAGAAGACTTCCCTACATTTACAATCAGTTTCTGAATTTTTGCTATAATGAAGCGCGCCATAATGAATAAAAATCCTTAATTGTTGGACATCCTACTGTAGGAAAATTGCTGTTGGATTTTTCTAGAATTTGGGAACCAATCAGAGGGATTTACATAAAATCTTATGGGAATCAGTTTTGATGGACAAATTTCCGCCTAGACCCACTATCTAACTCCGAACATGGCTGGAACAGAAGCTAGCCCTCCAGGACCTGGGTTTGAGAACCCCGGTCTAAAGCTCTGATCCTCTGCCTGGTTCAGCCACAGCCTCATGGGGATTCAATTTCAGGATTTCAGATCCAACCTGGATGCGCAGCAGGAGCTGCTTGTTGGCCATCTCCATCCTCCTGAAGTTGTTTTCCACCTCCCGTGACCTCTGCACATCCTTCTGCATCTTCTTGATGTACTCCACCGAGGCTTTGAGGATGGTTCCCTTGTTCCAGCGAATGTCCCTGGTGGGGAGAGAGGCATCAAAGCACTGCCTGCCAGTCTCTTTCCCATGGGCACTGCATACAGTACGCATACACACGGTGCACCCCTCAGAAATTCACACCCTCAGCACACACTTAGCGCCACGTCGTCAGCGCCATGTCCAAGATCTAGTCCTGTCTTCCTGCAGGTAAGTTAATAGAGAACTGGAGAGGTCCTACAGACCCTAACCTGGGCCAGTGAAGCCCCAGGCCTGCACACTCACTGGGACTGACTGCAGTGCACAGCCGTGTACTGCTTTAACAGGAACTCTTGTTAAATCAAGACCAGCACTAGCTCTACTGGTGGAACAAGGAACGAGGAACAAGGAGACCGAGCGCCAGCATGTCCGTCATACACATGTACGCTCTTGCACACACATGTCCACACTCACGCATGCAGATAGACACACTCACATGCACTCACACACACAGACATGGCTGCTTACAGGTCGTTGGTCTTGGGAATCATGGTGCCCAACTCCTTGATCCTATCATTGATATTAAATCTGCGTCTTCTCTCAACTGGCGTGGGCGTGGGCAGAGATGGTGAAAGACAGTTGGGAGTGGGAGAAGAAAAATATATTTGAGTGCTCAGCATATAGGACAAAGACAAATCAAATTATTGTTTTTTACATTCCCCAACTACTGCTGATCTCCTTATCCATTCCATTCCCATGGCTGAAACAGGGAGCTCTCAGCAAGCACTAATATCTAGTGAAAGAATATAATACTGAGGTCTCTATGCATTAACATGTTTTAAAAGGCTGTTTATCCTGGCTCTGTACGGTGATAATTGCAGTGCACAGTGTTTAGCGCAATTCAGCCCATGTTTAACGGCCTAATTGCAGGGATATTTAACTACAACTGCATGTGTAAACATTCAGCAATGACTGGTTTTGGAAAATGCCACCTTGGAAATCTCTGGATCCTTTCCAGATGTCAGTGACATTCTTTGGAGTGTTGTTTCTGCATCTGAGAAATGTTGTAGGTAATTTATTTTTTTGCAGTTCTTGCAAAACCCTGCAGGTTAACTATACACCAAAGTGCTATATACTGTCAGTTAAATATTTAAGGGGCTTGGGGTTAAATGACACTGTTGATTCCTTCCCCATAGCTGTACTTTAAACTGTCTGGAAGATCGTAAAGAGACTCACTCAGGTTGTGATTGTCTTTCTTCTGCCTCTCCTTGGCCAGAGCATGGACCTCTGCATCTTAACAAAAGACAAGTTCAGTCAGTCATTGGGGTCCTGTACTCCTCTCCATCAACATCTGTACCATTCCTATCAGTCAACAGTTGTATAGTCTTTCTCCATCAACATCTGTACAGTCCTACTCCATCAACATCTGTACCCTCCTTCTCTGTCAACATCTGTACAGTCTCACTCATCAACATCTGTACAGTGCCACTCTGTCAACATCTGTATAGTCCCTACCAGTCTACATCTGTATAATCCCTCTCCATCAACATCTGTACAGTCCCACTCTGTCAACACTCATACTGTCTCTACAAGTCAACATCTGTACTGCCCCTACCAATCAAATGTTAACATCTGTCCCTCAATGCCAACATCTTAAAACCACTTCTAAAATTTGTATATGTGACATAATGCATATACACACAATAACTTTTTGAAAAAGTTATAAGATTAATTTTATATATTTTTATAATATTTATACAGTATAAATATATGACACAGCCTTCAAAAGACCTGCTGCAAAGACTTACTCTACATTTTCTAATCAAACACTTTCATAAAACCAAAAGCAAAAACAGAAAGTAGTTCACAAAAGTGCAAAAAACAATCAGCTTCTCTACTATAGAACACACCCCTTCAAAAACACACATACAAAGCAAAGGAGAAGGGAGAGCCTTCTGTAGGATCTCCTGACGTCCCTAACGACACGTCCCTACTGGAATAACAATCAAGCTTCAGCTGAGCCACTGCGCTCTCTTCCCCCAGCGCTGCCCGCTATCCAGGCTCAGCGCTCTCAGCAGTGATTGTGCTTACCTGACATTTCCCTTTTGATGGTCAGGTTGGCTGGGCAGGAGTTGCTGGTCATGGCAATAGCTGGCCCAGCAATACCTGGGCCAGAGTACCCTTCTAAATGGCTACTGGACAGGGGCAGCTTAAATAAAAAAAGACACAAAAAAAGAATTATAGTGAGTAAGTGAATGAAGTACAACACCCTTCAGGTTTCTCAATGACAGGTTTTAGGTTGTGCCTTTCCAAATTGTTTCCATGATGAGCTTGAACACCACACAAAAATGACAGATTGGAAAGAGACTGATAACAGGAGAGGTTCATCAGCTCCATTAGAATTTAGCCTCCTCCTGTTTCTAATACGTTTTGGGGAGATTCTGTGTAACCCTAGAAAATCAGCTTTCTCAGATATAACCCAGCAACCTCAAGATTTGATCTATAATCTCTAAGCTGTCAGTGTGAAGTCATAAACCAGAGATAAAGACTTGAGATAAGACACAGGTAAAATATAAATGCTGAACTTCAGGAGAAAGTAATGATTGACTATCAGGAATTCTCTCATTTATCATCTTCTTATCGCTTTCTTCTGTCTGTATCCTTTACTTTCCTGAAAATTAAATGTCGCTGTTCCTAGACCTTTCAGAAACATAAAAGCCTTCAAGAGACATTTTGCTATCTAGTGACAGATAATCATTCAACCTTCTAAAAATAAATTAAAATAGTCAAAAAATTACAATTGTCAATCCTTACATATTTATCCCAGATGCAGTACATACTAGATAATTCTTACAAACAGAAAGAAACTGCTATAGTAAAGATTTGCACTCTGCACCAACAGTAGAACAATGTAGTGAGATATGTAGAAGACTAGAATAGAATAGATATTTTTCCTATATATCCTGAACACAATTTATAAGACTGACATGCAAGTTGGCAGTGATCGTGAAACTGGGAGTAATCTAATGACTGACAAAAGATGAAGATGAACTATTAGATTTAAAAGAGGCACCACAGACAACCCTTATCTTTCCCACGACAGAGTTTGCGCTGGCTCTTCCCCAGCTGTTAAAGCTTGCTTCTCTGTGCGTTCCTGGTAATTGGTAGTGTTCATTCTCTGCGAGGAATGGGGTTATTATGCAATCTGAGGGTGATGATTCATCTGTGAACACAATAGGCCCTCATTTGCCGAAACATCTGTTTACCAGTCTGAGGGTTAATTTCAGTAAAGTCACCACTGTGCAACAATGAGAGCTTGTTAGTACAGTGAGGAAAACTCTAACACTGACTTTTAAAAATAGTCTTTAGGCTGTCGTCTGCTTTAACCCTTTGCTTAACTAGGAATAGGATAGTGCTTCATTGTTGGTTGTTAATGAGGCATCTTTAAAGTAATGATTAGATACATGTAGCAGCACTCTATGATTAAGGACAGCAATGTAAGCACAGGTTCCAAAGTCACAAAACAAAAGGATAATCTTTGGAAGCTTATTGCTGCCATCAAGGAAAGAAATATGTTGTGTTATCTCGTAAAATGATCTCATCATTACAAGATAGTACATTATCACGTATTTTATGTGATAATAACATGATAGGACAATAGCCATATAATACCTACATTATCATTAGTTTTCAGCATTGCAATCAATTGCAAGGTACACTCTTTCTTGTTTAAGGATAAGTGTGAGGGTCCTCAGGGTTTTAATGATTGTGTTCACATTAGGTTCAAAGTGCTACATTTCATTATGAATAACCCCCAGTCGAAAGTAAGTCCATACACATTCTGCAGCGCTGGACACTGTCAGGAACACTAAACCCAAACTTCCAGTTGAGCTCTCAGAAGCTTCTAGGTGCTGTCATTGCACCATGTAAGAGGTTGTGCATATACTCAAATGATCATTGGTATCTTGTAATTACACAATAATTTACTATCTAGTAATTACGATATAATATACTATTTCGTAATTATGAGATACCACATGAAATATTTTTTCCCTTGATTGCAGCAATGCGCTTCCGTAGTAATCAGGGTTTCTGTCCCCCTGTGTTTCTAAGTTTCCATAAAGGGACAGGCTACAGCCGGCATGGCGTCACCGCAAATGCAGTTAAATCTACACCTTTGCTCAATATGGTGTTGAAAAAAATCCAGCTGCCCACCACAACGTGCTGCAATGTGTTAACCTGCTCAGGGTGTCAGCCTGCTGGAATGCAGCGCACTGGATTGATTCCACCTCTTCCTCTGATGTGCATTGTTAACCCTCGAAGGATTTAAGAGTATTAGCAGGCTTTAATACACATAAACAACTGGATAAACAAAGGGATTTTACTGACTGAGTCCCCTTTTCTTAGGACAGCTCTATTCTAGCCAATCCTCTCTGTATTTAGTTGTGTAATCTGAAAAACCTATTTTGTCAAACTAACCTTTCGGTAATGGGAATTTGTATAAAAATCTGCAGATTCAATCCCTGTCTTAAATGCTCTAATGTTTTGCTGGTAAACGTTAGGCTGTATTTCACTAAGCATCTATGATTGCTTTTAAAAGCAAAATGCGCTGTACATTAGCACACTGCATGCAATCTTCAAAAAAAATAAATAAATCTTGAAAAACAAAACTAATGAATCACATATGTTTAAATGCAGTGTTTTATAGCAAAAAGCAAATAATCTAATGAAGTCCTAGCTCAGCAGAAAGAATGTAATGTACACAAGGCTGATCAATAATGAAACAGATCAATAATAAGACTGATCTCTGCACTGTTTATTGTGTCTGAAACAACACGACAAAACAAACAGCTACTTCTGGAAACTCTGTTCATTAGATCCCTTCAGGATCCAAAAGCAGAGGCCGTGATATTTTAAAGGACAAGAGGCATGTCGCTGGGAAAGAGCTGCACTTTCCCATTCAGACACAGGGGAGTGTGCACTCAGCACTCAGCCTCTCCTGGGCCAAGGCATCCTGTGCTCTGAGGGGCTTAACGAGAGCAGCAGCACTGAGGACCCTGGGTGACAGTTCACAATGAGCCATAGCTTCAGCCGAAAGCTAAGAGCAAAACTTCAGGTAGGGAGAAGAAGGAAATGATGGAAAAAGACAACAATGTCAGAGCTGACAAGGACCTTCTGCAGATGGATCTAAGTGACAGTGATTCTGGTATGTTTATACTGTACATCCACCCACCCATCCATTTTCTCACCATCTTATCCCACACAGGGTTGCCCCATCCCGGCAAGCAACGGAGACAAGATGAGATACACCCTGAGAATGCCAGTCCATCGCAGGGCACACAGACACAAACACACCCACATACCGTACACACCCACACCAGGGACAGTTTCCTGGCAGACACAGTAATGCCCCAGGAACTGAACCCAGGACCCCAGCGCTGCTAGGCAGTCAAGCCAACCCCCCCGCCGCCATGCCGCCCCTGGTATGTTTAAGTGACCTTTTATTTTCTAGACAGTTTTCATGCCTGCCACTTTATCATGTTGTGGACTGTTTCTATAATAGTTATGACTAGCCTCATTCAAGCAAAGATTTACACTGAGGTACTGCGCTACTAAAAGCAGAAGAACATGCAGCAGAAACTTGGCCATGCACAGCAGAGATGAACTGTGTGAAAACTCATGACAAACCGAGGCAAACAGTGCAAGGGGGGGGTAAAAAAACAGCAAACATTAAGAAAACACTGCCACAAAAATGGAACACTCAACTTCTGGATGGGTCCTTCCCTTTTACTGAGTTACTGCCTACAGGTCACAGACTGTAGGCAATGTCCTGAACCTTTCATTCCTGTAGAGACATGGTGGCTAACACATTCTCTAAAATCACTTCCAGTCAGACCTGAGTCATACCCCTTGCCAGGAACATGCACCTCTCCTGCTGTTCTCTTACCAGCTGTATCTTCTGCCCATCAATCACCTCCACAATGGCATAGCTTTTGCCTTTCACCTTCATTGCGGAGGACCTGCCTGATGACTCAGCCACGAGCCACAGTCCCAAGCCAGAATAACCCCAGACAGTCTCAAACACAGGCTCTTCTATCCTCCTCAGCAGCTAAGAGAACTGAACTTTCGCCTCTTTGGACTTTCAGCCTGTTTTCTCCTGTGGCCAAGTGTCCCTCCAAACATGTCTTGTAAACAAGTTTAACTCTAACTGGCACTGGTTTAATTGTTAATTTCAAACAGCCACTTTAAAGCAGCACAGAGCAAAGTACCGACCGTCTAAAAGAGTTCTAACACAGTTTTCTTTTCTCACTTTAACATTTTTCTAAACTTATTGTTATCCTTATTTTAATTACTTCATCACCAAACTAGCCTGTCTTTGCTATACACTTTTAAAAGGTCACTGCAGGTTATGTAGCGAAAAAGCGAACATGCATTCAGACACAGACAGAATTGGTAAATCTAAAGATTTTCTATTTCGGCAAACTATAATTTACCAATTAGTGGCAGCTGTTATACAAATTGCTTCAGTTCTAAACATGACCATGTTGTGAAATAAAAGTTATGACTTCTGCCTCTTTCAAAAATAACAATTTTTTTCAAAGTATATGTAAAGTGCCAGAATGGCCAGCACAGTAAAAAAGTACAGTACTGTATATACAGTATCATATTTTAAGGCAAAAACATTTTAAGAGAAGGAGATGAAGAAGTATTTGTTCTCTAATTGTAAACTGGAGTTTCTAACAGAACAGCAACCTAAAATGCACATCCTGTAAAAAGCTACTTCAACAAAACCTGATTAACTTATTTCAGTAATTGGATCTATCTAAAAAACAACATCTCAGATATAAAACACACAATAAAGAATTGTGCACAGCGATTCTGAGTGGCACTTACTGTGTTTGGCATCTGAATCACAGGGTCAGTGTAGGCTTGTATGTCATCATTATAGCTGGACTCCATGCTGATGATGTCATCGATGACTTCATCCAGCTGCACAGACAGAGGAGCCAGATTTAGAGTGTTGCTAGGAGATAAAAAGACCCAAACCCACACCATCTGGAAGCCAGACAAACAAACAAGGGCTACTATTGATTCTTTTGTTGCCTTATGAGGGTAGAATGCATTTTAACTCTGTGCGTCTTCATATCTGACCACAGCAAAAAAAAACTGACCACTACAAAGTGGCAGGCAGGCTTCTGTGGCGTTCTTGGTTGACGCCACACAGATGCCACAGCCAAGTCAAGTTTAAGGTTATTTCATGCCTTGATAAAAAAAAAACTCAGATATAACTCTCCTAAAACACCTCAAGTTCTTTCATTAAAAAAAACTACACATGGCAGGAAAGGAGCCACACAGACACACGCACACTGTTCACCAAGATCAATGACAGCACCAGGAAGACTGCAGTGACACGGCCTTAAATGAATCCAGAGGGGACCAAAGTCTATGTGGTGGTGTTGACGAAATTGACTCTTTCATGCAGTTTAGGTGTACTATAACTTTGTTTAAACTGTAATTACAGCCCCACTGCGGTAATTGCACCGTTAAACAGCAATGAGAGTGAAGTTAACACTTTGACCTTAAGGCACTTTTTAGCCCTTAATATCTTTGCTGTACGAAACAGCTCAACAACAACGTAAAAAACGCATCCACTTTCAGCAAAGCAACAGTTCGAGGACTCTTTGGTCCTCTGGAAAAGCAATTTTTGGAAGAAATATTTGTACCCTGGGGCTTTAGAGACAGAGATGACTGGTGCAATGATTTGTTTTATTCAGCAATTTAGAGGGAGATCTACTTTACGTTTCTCAGTGGACCACTCGAGTTTCGGACTCAAAAGTCAACATTTCTCAGATTGACAGAACAGCTTTTCAAGCATTTTCCTCCAGTGCAAAATGTGTTCTGCTTTTACTTGCTCACAGCTACCCATTTTAACCCCCCTTATTCTTATTACATTTCACAGCAACCCAGAGCCTATCCCAGTTCAAAATTCTGTTAGTTTATTTTTTGTTGAATAATATTTTGACTCCAGCTTGTCCAGCATATTTTGTGATATTGTGAATGCCAAAATGTACAAAATTACAGAAAATAACAAAAAAGAAGGACAGGCAGCTAAATAACAGAATGTTAGCAAAAAAACCCTACTGTAACAATGTCAGCAGTCTAATTTCGCCAGGAGTGCTCCTGTTGTCAAAAACCATAGCTTTGAAGAGTTAGGTCTTACCCCAAAGTGAGCAACAGGTACCTCTTTCTCATGGCTGGCGCTGATGTTCAGCATGGCCATGGGGCTGTTGGGGGCACTGTTTCCTGCGGAGGGGGTGATGAGCTGAGCGGGGGCCCCAGGTGTGGGGGGTAAGTTCGGAGCCCCTGTCACTGCGCTCACTGCCTGCTTGGTAGCATAGGTGGTGGACAGGTACTGTTTCACCTGCTGCCGCTGGGATTGCTGGATGTGGTACTTGGTGGGGTTTTCCAGATGTGTCTGCACCTGTGGAGCACAAACAAAGAACTACATGAGTGTTCATATAGTGCCTTTCATGCCAGGGCACTTCGGGACTGAGGATCGTCTTTTGAATGTCAAGATCAATTCACAAGACAACAGGAATCAAGTTTCGCTTTCAAATGTCTTGTGACGTCAGATTCTACTTTACTATTAAACGTTATATGAAAATCTTTGTTTGAACTTGCACAACTTTCCATGATCATCATATGTACACACATACCCCTCCTTTCACTATTGGGTTAGCGGTTAAATTTGACAGCAAAGAGAAACACAACAACAGTAACAACAACAGGAGCCCATGTTTCTCACCATTGTCTTAATGATCCAAGGCTGTCATCCAGCCTGTTCCTGAAGTTTCCCAGACTATCAGGTCCAACTGCACGGGTGGGCAGCTGTCCTGGTGTCCCACTAACCTTTGTGTAAAGGACTGCCACCTTTTGTCGGCCATGAATTGTAACTTACGTTGTGCCTTTGTGTTACTGTCTTGCTGTTGAGTATAGAGTAATCCACTGGGTTGATTTGTCAGTACCTTTAAGAGCATTTTTCCAAATATTTTGAATACTCTAAATATTTTTATGTAACCTTTCTAAGCCTTTTCCTTTCTGTAGCACAGCCACCACAACTGTGCACAAGCACACTGTGTCTAACTGTTTACATCCCACCAAAAACCTGTCATGCTTTCAAGACAGCCAATCTGAAAAAACCCTCCCCAACAAGACTTCAATGCAGACTCCACCTGGGCTCAACAATGGGAATCACCAGACTTAACAAATACTGTATGTGTCTCATCACATGCCCTACTCAACAACACAAACCAACTCCAGACTACTAGAGAAAATTGGTTCTGGGGAGAGTTTCACTTCAGTACATAAGATGCCAGCGCAAAGGGTTTGCGCTGTATTTTGGAACCAAGAGATGCACGTGTGTTGTGGTTGTCACTGTGGCTCACTCCCACTCAGGTCAAGGGCCCCCCAAGCTCTCATCAGGGTTCAATGGCCTTTCTGGAAGGGGAAGTGATTGGGACCACACAGAGACGCTTGCTCAGATGTGCCTGCTTAGTTCTAGGCACAGACCCAGGCCATTACGTAACGCTGGAGCTTAAATCCGTACGCTGGAGGGCTGAGTTCCCCTCAGAAATTTTTCTGCAAATCCTGAAGGCACCGCGTGCCGGGTGAAAGGCTAGAGGGGATTGCCCTCATTCTTTCACTTCAAAGGCAGGCAGACTTCAGGGAACTTTCTTGTGTCTTTTTTTAACAAGAACTTCCCTTCTTCTGTTATACTGCTGAAATCCTTATAACCCTCAAAGAATGCGAACAAAAAAAAACTTTTCCTTTCCAGCAAAAAGTTTTCTCCCGTTTTCTCTAATTCTTTTTGTTTTCAAAGCATCTCCGCTCACCGAGAAATGTACATGTCAGATTCTTGCATTGCGCAGTGCAGTCTCAGAGCTCTAATGTCCTCCTCGGGGACATTCTGTTCAATTCAAGCTAAGCTGTCACAACTTTGCTTAAACAAAATAAAAAGTCACTGGCTTAGCAAAAGAAAAGCCAGTCATTTCTACGGGCTAATGAATGCAATCCAGATCACTGTCATCTCAGGAGAAAGGAGAAGTATAATGTTAAAAAGCACACTGTCTTATCAGTTAAGTTTCTGCACACCCTCATGCCAAACTTAATGGCCACTAACTCAGACTGCTGGGAAATAAAGAAATATGTAGAAATCTCATGGCTTCTCAAGCATAACCAGGTGCCACATGGCTGGCCAGCAGAGATTAGAGAAGAGCGCTAAGATCCAGGAATGACTTAATCTCGGAGGTGGATCTGACCAATGTGGAGAGCTGGAATGGTGAACCTCACATGCATACTGTAGCTCTTTGTAGTACATTTTCTATACTTGGCTCACAAACCGAGAGGTACCACTCACACCAGCAATTGCTGCAATAGCCTGCTCATCCTCGGTTTTAAAGCAAGATGTGCATTTTAGAACAATGGAAAAAACACCTTCGCAGCCATCTTTTCTTGTTGGCAAGACACTAGAAGCCCAGCTCAAACGTGTTATCGGACAGGATACATGCATGTTTTTTGACAGGGTACACGCATGTTGTTTGATAGGGTACATGCATGTTTAATCAGGGCTCGGCAGCCATGGTTCCACAGTCCCTGGTTTCCTGGTCACCCCTTAGCCACCGTCACCTAAAGGCATGGAGCAGTTTACCTTTTAAGCAGGTCATTTGACTACTGAAATCATTCAGAGACGCTTTGCAGCAAAAAAAACACAAAATGCCCTGTAGCTTTTCCAGGACCAGAAATGACTTAACCAACCTGCTAAACTGATCATAAAGTCCCATTTGTCACAAGTCATTAGGGAGCTGAAGGATAAGGGTGACCTTTAAAACCTGCTGGATTGTGGCCGCTGGCTTGGTCACCCCAGTGCAGTTTTTTTCATTCTGCATTTTATCATTCAAAGCAATGAAGGGACCTACAGTATCAAAACCTTATTTTCTGCTGAAGGTATTTGGATCTAACCTACACTATAGGCCTAAGTTGGGCACTTTGGATGAAATGCCAGGGCAGTTCACCATCTACACTGGGCAGAAGCTGAATTATCACTGAACTTTCGACCAATTTACCGCGCATCCGGGTAGATGGAGAGGCACTCACAAACAGGGAGAAAGATGTTGCATTTTGAAGCCAAAGCGCACAATTCCATCAATAACACATCAGTACTGCGATGAGTTTGTGGGAGCATCTTTTTTCCCCCGTGGCGCTCTGTGATACTCCGAGCCTCCCTTCGCTGAGAAACTGGCAGTCTGTCAGTCACTCGCGGTCTCGGCCGAGAGGACGGCAGGACGGATCCTGCGATAGGCTCCTTCTTATTTTCATCGGACTTGTCTGGTGTGGGTAGCACAAACGCAAACACACAAGCACAATTAAGATAAGATAACATGCGGCTTCGGCTTCTGCTTCCAGCTGCCGGGCAGCTGGCAAAATGCCTGACTCTGGCATCTGACTATTACACTACAGTATGTAGGAGCATGATTATATATTTCCCTCTAATATACATCAGCGCTTACCTGGCTGCCTCTCCACCCCATTACGTCTGGTTTATGTGTGATCCAGAGCAAGTCCTGTCTGCCTTCCACCTGTTACTGGCTGCTGTGTGCTGTGCACGCAGTCCAGGTCTGTGCCAACCTACCCAGGACCTCCCCTCTCAGGTCTTCTTAAGCTGGACGGCAGCCGCAGCACGTGAGGGATTATGCAGCGTGGCTGGATGGACACTGAAAGGCTAATTGAAGCTTACAGCGTGGGCTACTTACTTACCCCTGCCCTACTGCTCTGCCTGATCTCTGCCAGACAATTAACTCAGCTGGGGTTAAAGCCCTCGGGTCTTACTGTTCTCTTGGCTACTTCAAACAAACAGGGCAAGGCAGCTTAAAATTCATCGTTTTTTTGATTGTTGGTTTTGGTTTTTAAATTGTTACCTGCAGTTCTATCCGTCCTTTTCTATATCCAGCAAGCATGAGAATTGTTGCTGTCGAATCCATCTATTTTCTAACTCTGTTATCCAACTCTGGGTCGCAGGGGAGCCAGAGCCTCTTCCAGCAAGCAACGGGCGCAAGGCAGGGTACACCCTGGACAGGGCACCAGTCCATCACAGGGCACACACTCACACCAGGGCCGATTTTCCCAGAAGCCAATTAACCTACCAGTATGTCTTTGGGCAGTGTGAAGAAATTGGAGCACATGAAGGAAACCCACAAGAACACACAACTCCACGTAGATAGCACCCCAGGAATGCCAACCACTGTGCCGCACAAGTGCCCACTTCCTGTCCTCACATCCACCCAATTTTCTAGTTATCTTAAAATCATCAAGAGCTGAAGACCTTTAAAGGGCATTAAAGTGATCCAGTTCAGCAAATGACCAGCCCTGCTGAGCCCTTATAAGCAGACGTGAGAGGAAAACAGAACACCAACCACAATAATAATAATAATAAAAATAGGTGGTTTAAAAACACAGGGCAGCCCCCTTATTAAAGCATACTTTGGTGGAAAAACTTTTAACATTTTTTTCAGACTCCTACTGTGCTTTACCATCTGGACTATGTTGTACCATGACACTTATTTGTAAGGTATGTTCACTACACTATACCATGGTATTGCCATGGTCCAGTGTAGTGAGACTGAGTGAAGAGACTGCAGCAGAACTATGGTAAAACCATAGTAAAAAGGCAAAACCTATGCGACTGGGGAGCCATCTCGGAGCCAGTCATGTCCACCGGTGACCAAACACACACACAGGAAGTGGCCAATCCCAGCAGCGCCCGGCAGCGGCCTCACCTTGAGCACCTCCACGGGGACCTGCATGGGGGCCGGGAAGTTCATGGGCGCGTTGATGGCGGGCGTGGAGGGCAGGGGCATGCGGTGCTGCATGTAGTGCATGGCGGCGGCCTGCTGCTGCTGCTTCTCCCGCTGCTCCTCCTGCTGCAGCTGGTCCCTCATCAGCTGCAGGCGCAGCCCGATTCGCGACGCCATGGCGGGGCGGGGCAGGGGCGGTGGGGCCGGCAGGCCTGGGGAGTCGGGGTCACAGGTGCGGGTCGCTGCAAGGCAGGAAGAGACGAACATTATTGCGTTACAATGGCTGAGTGCACTGTCAGATGGGGTCTAGAAGAGTGGACATTTCTATCTACATATCCTTCGATGTCTTCACTTCACTCCCCCAGCATGGCAGTGCACCTTAATTTCCCTCCCCAGACAGAAGGGATGTGTTGTGAATTTGAGGATCATCACAGTGAAGATACAATATAGCAAGTCACTGTCATTCTGGGGAGCCATGAGAGCATCGCTATTGCAGTTAAGCAGCTTCACATGATGGTGGCCCAGGGATACAGGGACACGCCCCTACAACCCACAAAATGGAAACACCCCTCTGGCCCACACTCTCTGAACATCACTTGTTCTATCCTGTCTGGACACACCCCTCCAATCCGCTCCCTCTGGACAAACCCATCTGCTCCACACTCTCTGGACACACTTTGCCCAGAGAATTGCCGAGTTTAACAATCAAAGAAGTAACAAAGCACATAAACTACAACAAAAACAATAATAGTAAGTAACTAGAGTATAATTGCTAGAAATATCCTACAATCACAGTCACTGTGTATGGAAATAGCACAGACGCTGTTTAAGGAGATACTCAGAACACCTGGGCACAGTTAGAAAACTAGTTCGAAAACCATCCCTCTTTTACGAGCAAGAAATAAGTTATTTAAATACTCTGATAATCAAATACGGTAAGGCAGCTATTGGTTTTGTTATTAGCGCTGTCGTTATAAATAGCAGCAGCAGTGGTGCTGTCAGTCATGGGATGGTCACGAGCCCGTCGCTGTTGTGTTGTGTGTTCAAGCTCTGTCACGTGACTGTGGCCGGGACATCCCCCCACCTTCCCAGTGTGCCCCCTGTGTCTCGGGGGGTTCCCCTCCAGCGGCACCGGCTGAGCACCGGCACAGTTTCCCCCCTGCACGGGCTCAAGCCGGCGAATTGAGCAGAGACCCCTCGCCCAGACGCAGCCCTTCAGGAGCCTACACTGATTCTGAAAAGCACTGAGAAACGGCCCATCTGGCTTCAGCCTGGTTTTATAATGACACCAGCACAACAACAAGGTCCCCCGCCTTTCAGTCCACCGCTCAATTACTTCATTCAACCAACAATCAGGGTAACCAACCAAATCACCTGTTTTTTTCTATAGATCTTGATCAACTTCTAATTGGAGATTACCAGTAAAACCCTGCAGGACTGTTCCTGCAATATTATATAATTATTTGCTGAACTGCAATGCTAACTGGGGAATGGGAGAAAGTCTGCAGTTCAAGTAACTTGCAGGATAAATATTATTTGACATACAACAACCTAATGTGTAGAAAATAGAAGGGACACTTCAAAACTGATGCAACAGGTCTAAAATCATGGAACACAAGTAAATACTTCAGCAAAATCTGTAAGATTTCTAACATACAACTTTTTTATGAGTTGGATATGTGCATATATATCCCAAAGCACAGCTCAAGCCCAGATAAAAGTATCAGAAACAAAAGCAACACAGTGCCCTAAATTTATCTTATAAGAGACAGTGTTGCATGTTTAGCACAAA
The DNA here is from genome assembly GCF_055471065.1 of Atractosteus spatula. NCBI lineage: Eukaryota > Metazoa > Chordata > Actinopteri > Semionotiformes > Lepisosteidae > Atractosteus > Atractosteus spatula. Next base: position 41,529,448 of record NC_142712.1, on the reverse strand, counting down.
AACACAGCTGCAAAATAGTTTATTTTAATTTCTGTGAGAGCTGCCAAGGCACACTGGCACAAATACTGACAGGGGGTCTTAACACTAAAAAAGGAGAAGGAGACTCAAACCTTCCTAAATGAAACAGTAACATAGGTACAGCAACAACAAGCTTATTGTCTAGAGGTACAAAGAGATGACCAGCTCCTATTGAGAAGCCAGTGAAGGGGACTTCAGCCCACAGAGCACATTTCACAGCCCGGGTACAGACACACAGCGAGCTTTTGTGTCTGTTTTCAGCTGCATCACTTGTCTGGATGTACAGCGAGTCGCCAGCCGTTGGGCAGAACTGCACATAGCGCACAGATGTGCACGCTCACCGTGCAGCTGTGTCATTGATGGCAGGCACTCAGTTATCAGATGGGAATAATGACAGATTTAACCATGGCCATTCCAGCAGATGCACACCAATCTCAGTGACGAGTCTTGCGGACAGCCACAAGGAAAACTGGAATTTCATTTTTTTAATTAAATGAGCCGGACAGGTACTGTATGAATGCACCCAAAAAACAAGAAGAATATGAAATGCTAACTGGAGCTTGATACTTATCATTTGCAAGGCAAATATACCAAAGCCAACAGTGCCTGGTTGAAAAATACACTTGCGATCCGAAAAACCCCAAAGCAAGACCCTCCTGGGCAACACACAGATGCAGAGCTTTTTCAGAGAGCTTGAAATGCTGTTACACCCAGTATTTTTATCCTTCTCTACGGCCTCTGGAAGCCAGGACGTCTGTGAGAATAAATCCTGGCTTACCGCAGCTTTGATCTGACCCCTGGATGGTGACTCCTGGAGACTTCCTGTCAGGTAAACACGAGAGAGAGAGAGCTCCCGCCAAGCAAGCTGGAGTTGCACTTCTGCAGCTGAAGGGAGGGCTGAAGTTGTAACTTAATCTACTCTAAATCTGCCAGAATAGGAAATGATTTCCAAACTGTGACATTGCAGCAATACGAATGCTGTTTTTTTCCTTTGTAAAGCTGGCAGTATGGGTACTCTGTACCATGATTTCTGCCCACTGCACCCACAGTGCATATCGTTAAAGCCCAGAAGCACCGAACCCTGCATGTTCCCATTCCTACCTGGAACAAGACAGTTCGAGTGCAATTCTCCTGCGGATCCCAGCTGAGATCTTTCTAGTGTGCAATACGCAGTTACCATGACCATCCCTTTGGTTAAGATAATATGAGACCTACAGGCAACCTAAGCAGGGAGCGTCACTAGCCAAGAGAAAGTGTTCAACAAGGGTAGACACCACTGAGTTGCAAAGCCACCACGGAGATGGTATAATTACAGCTGGAGGTGCACAATGTGGCATTCCAGTGCAAAACACAGAATCTTTGATCAGCCTAATCAGCCTAAGTATGCCATACCTTTTGTTTCATTAAAAAAAATCTATGTTTTAGGCTCATTTTTTAGGCTCTTAAATAACTGCCAGATGAGAAAAAGAGTCAGTGTGAAAAATCTACACAGTGAAATCAGTGCTCTTTATCTATATGCAACATCGCAATTCTGCGTGCAGTTTCGTAACGTGTTGCTTATTATGTGGGTGGCCACCCCTATCATGACTTCAGTGCTGTCTAGAATAGATAATGCACAACTCCAGTGCAATGTCAGTGATGCCACTTACAGCGAAGACCCTGACATGCAAAGATGTTTATTTATAAAGCTGGACCAAGGGGTGATTTGATCTCTGAAGTCAATGACAGAGCCAGAGAGCCGTGTGCGAGAAAACATTAGTCTGTCTGTCACAGGAGCTTTCCCGATTAACAATCGTTCACTCCCTTCTGTTTCTAAATCACAAAACAAAAAAACTCTTATTAAAGCACAGCATATACTGTACATTAGCTGTAATCTGTAATCTTTTATAGTAAACATATGTGTTCGGTATAGAACAAACAATTCATTGAGTTGAACAGAAAAAAACTCTTTCTTGCCATTCCAGGCATTTGTGGGAACAGGAAGCACACAAATGCATAAAAATTAATGCTTTACATGACTACACAGAGCTTCTTTTGTGTATCCAGTCTGTGATGTCACAGCAGTATAACTATAGAAACAAAGACTCCAGAATTCCACAGCTTGTCCATGAAAATAATGGTGTTGAAGGGTTCAGAGTGGAAAAACACATTTGAGGGTTCAGCAGCCTTTCACGCTAAGATGTCTGCAGTTTTAAAGTGGATACTTCATTGTCTCACTCTGACGGCTGAATCTTTTTATAGCCACTGACAGCTACATTCCGAATAACTCCTCCTTGCACCCAGCACTAACACTGCTAAATCTGGAATCACACAAACTGGGAACTGGCAACGCAGTCAAATGGTTATTACCAAGCAACACATCGGTGTAACTACAGAGGTCGTTCTGTCATTGTTTTCTTATTGGGCAAGAAAATAAGTCAACCTTCAGTGCTGTAAGAGGTCAAAGTCATAACCAAAAATATACTCTCTGACTTCATACTTTGTGCACAGGTAAAGAAAAGACAGGTAACTCCCAGGGGTATAACACCAGGGATGCCACTAAGGGACACACCTCTCCTCTGATGGGCGCTGACCCCCCTGCTGTCACTGTGGAGCTTGTAGCTTGAACTGCTCGGTCACACAGGCAGGCCAGAGGAGCCTGTCTGCTCTTCCTCATTCTCCCCCGTGTGGGGTCGGGGGTCACTGCTAAGACACATCGAGAAACACAACTGGCAATTCCAAGCTGGGTGTGTGCATCAACCACATGCAAATTCTAGATTCCAGATTCATGAAAAAATAATAGAATTGGCAAGTTTGCCGAATCAGATTGGATCAGAATAGCGTACCACGGACATTCATGAAAGTTTACAAAAGAATCCTGGAAGGCTTGATGATAAGGAGAAATATGATGCCTTTCCTGTAAATTACAGTGTCTCTGATATCCCCCATTTCCAAACTTTTCCCAAGAGCTGTTTTGGGGCCGTTGTACAACTGACTTTTTCTCTCTCCTGGCCAGGGCTGAATCCCATTCACATCACCAGAGTAAATGGGTAATCCGATTCAGATGGGAGTGTTATCTTTTTAAAAACAACATACCCTTATATTACTGTATGATCATTTCTCCATAAAAAGACCAACTTTAGTTAATGCTGGGGCCTGGTGGTCCGAAGAATTTATTTCAAAGCCTAATCAATGACTGAAATCCTCTGGAACAAAACTGCTGTTTTGTTGAAAACTAATGTTTTTAGCTTTTGCTGACGATGTCATGAAAAGACAGTGGGAAAACGTAAATCAATAAATCAATATGCTCCACGTACAGATGGAGTACTAAAAAAAACCTGCCAGGTCTTAAGTGGTATTTTCTGGTGCTGGAAAAGTTCAAAGACGAGAATGAAAAAAACAACAACATGCAAGCATTTCCTGTAACGTTCACTGAGATGAAGCCAGCCGGGGTGCTCCTGTGCTTCAGAAATGTGGGTGCAGGGAGGTGCGGAAGTGGGGTTTGTGAGCGCATGACCAGTGGAACCAGGAGTCTGGAGGCATCTGTGCCGTGCAGTTTGCACCAGCGCTCCTTTGCTCTGCCTTGGGCCAGCCCTTGGTTTAAAATAACTCTTTCTCTTTCCCTTCCCCTTTTTCTTTCAAAAATGCAGCTTTCAAAACCCTTACAACATCCGCCACAACAGCCAGCTCTAGGCCTGTGTGGCAGAAGAGTGTACAGGCTGGCTCCAGCGTATCTGTGCATGAGCACGATAGCGGCGTTTTGAAACTCGTCAGATCAGATTAGTTCAATTCATAAAACTCAATACAGCCACACATGAGCAAGCACCTTTTATCAAGTGGGAAAAGCCTCAGATGAAGGCCCTTAAATAAGCTCAAAATAGATATGTGTACTGTATGTAACAATATATGTTCGTCTCCTTAAGCTTTCTGAAACCTTTGCCTAAAACGTTCGAGTTCGAATTTTTAGATTGAATGAACATCTAAGCACATCTAGTCAATATCACCAGTACCTTTTCCTAAATTGGGATTAAAAAAAAAAGAGAAAAGCTCACCAAATATCTTCAACAGCCTCCGAGAGAATTATCTGTAACCTTTCCTCCCCAAACCAGGCTCTTCTAGGCTAACTTTCAAGATGAGAACTCTTTTTCAGGTTGATGTGTGCTCGCAGATTCCCTGACTGCTTCATGTCTGTGAACACGCCAACAGAGAAGCCCTCACAGCTCTCGCAGACCGCCAGCGGGATCAGCTAATTACTACTGAGAATCAGCCCCAAAGTGGCTGGTTTTGGAGGAGGACCTCGCCTGGGCTGTACTGGTGCAGTCCCCCAGGCAGCGAGGCAGCGATCGTGTGCTGCTCGGATCCAGCTGCAGCAGGGCGGAACGCGTTTCTCGGGGCGACTGTGGCTGCCAGCCCTCCCTGACAGGAACACTTCTGCTGTTTGCACCCAGCAGAGCGCATCGCTGCGCAGTGTTCCTTCCTCGCCGTCGCGCACCGCTGCCTCCTGCGGCAGGCCACTACTCAGGCCGAGGACGCAGCTAGTGTACATCACGGACAACACGTGTCGCTTCATGGAGAGCTCCTGCCACTCCGGAAGACACTCGAGGGTGGCGACAGCACACACACCTCCTCTTCGCCCGGACCCTTCGCCCTGCAAGCGGACTACCTGCTCACGGCTCTTGCATGAAAAATATGAGCATTTCCTTAAGAGGGACTTTTTTGTTCTTTCAAAATGAAGCATGAATATATAAGCAACTGAGTTTATCGCTCAGAATATAGGAACTTTTTTATAGGAAACACTTGACTGTGCTGCTTCTCAAGGGTTCATTCCTCACATGCTGTCGAACTTCTCTGAATTCTGTAGACCTTGTACAAATTGGTTACTAACACTCTCAGAATAACATTAAAATACATAGAAACATATATACTCTACATCCATCCGTTTTCTAACTGCTTTATCCAATACAGGGGCACGGGGGAGCCAGAGCCTATCCCAGCAAGCAACAGGTGCAAGGCAGGGTACACCCTGGACAGGACACCTGTCTATGGCAGGGCAGACAGACACAAATACACATGCATTCACACCAGGGCCAATCTTCCCAGAAGACAATTAACCCACACATATGTCTGGGATGGATGGATGAGTCGTGCACTTAAAAGATAACTTTAAAATCTTCAGGCCCGTGGACCTCCTGGAATGGACTTTGCCAGCATCAAAGACTGAGGGTCCTGGTTCTAAAAGTTCTGAAGTCCCAAAGAGCCCCCCCCTCACACGCACACATCCACACGTTCTGGGAATCTGACATGCCGACTGTGCGTCACAGGGCTATTCCAATTCAGTACAGCAACCGTCTTTACAGTAATATCTTAAACCTCACATCTCACAGCGAAAGCAGGCAAGGTATTCACAATTTAATATTACAATGGAGGGCACCAGCATGCTGTCAGTACAGAGGGGTGTTGTGTTGCTTCTCTGAGCAGAGAATAACCTCAGAAAAAAAATAGCTCGAGATGCAAAAAGCTTGCTCTTGGACATTCAAAACTTTAAATAAACTACACAGAAGTACCGCTCTCAGAGTTTGCATACAGTTTTAGCATAAAGTAACCAATGTGAAACTGAAGAAAGCTGTGCCTTTCCCTGCAGCTGCAACCTCTTCACTCTCAGCAGCTGTGGTTAGATACTGTAATCCTTCTTTACCTGAAATGATGAGCACAGAAGCCGGAAGGAGGCTGGGGAGGAAGCTGTCTGTGGGCCAGTACCGCTAACCGGTGTTACTACAAGACCGCCCCATGTTCCTGAAATGAATTTTAATCTCGGCTTCATCTCTGAAAGGCTGTAAAGACGATCTTTACCACTGCCCATCGCACCGCTTGCTATGGTTTATAAGTGGGCAAACCTAGCAAGTGTACATGAAACTCATTTGTTTACTCATTCTGCTCAGCAGCCTTCAGAAAAAGGACCTTGAGTAACCACCAGAACCTGCCTGTTAAAATGGCCAAAATTCTATCCATGCTTTCATACTGTATATATATATACATACTGTCCAAGCATCGGACACACAGATACATGTTATACATGAATGGTTTGACAGTTATAGACAAAGTGAATAGTCTATTGTATAATAAGGTGGGAGAAAAGTGAATGTAACAAAATGGAAAATGTAATTGGATGGAGAGACCTCTCTAGTCATGTGCTGATGAGCACTTGCATAACCCTCGCAGCAGCTCTGATACACTTCCAGAATGACATCTCAGGAAGTTGTGAAATCAATACAACAACAATTAAAAAAAAGCACAGGAAGAATCGACGCTGTTGGTAAAAAAAAAAGGCATTCTTTTTTTTCCTACCCTGAAAAACAAATTAAGACGTGGTCATAAGACCGTGCATGGATGTATTTTTAACATGTAATTACATGTATCAACACTTAGATTTTCCATTCGAGGAGCCCGGAGCAGAACTCAGAAGCAGGAGAAAGCAGGGAGCTTAAGGGTCACGGCCCCTGCTGGGGTTCAGCGGCACAGAAACACCATGCTCATACCTGAGCAGCTGGGGACACACACAAGCAGGAGCTCAGAGCCTCAGCTGCCCACCGGACCCCACCGCAGGGTAAGAGCCACGAGGAGCTGTGAGCGAGTAACATGACCGCCTCCGGTCAGCGTCCCCGCTGACCCCATCCAGTTATCTTTCAGGAAGCCTGTCCCTAGAGCTTGCCTACACCTGTAAACTGTGCTGGATGGATGAGGAGTACTTGGATTTGAATCCCAAATAATCTCTACATTTTTTCCCAAACTCTCTAAATTTAACAAATCAGTTTGCAAATGATCACAGAGAAAATGATACAAATCTTCAGATTTTTGTGATTTAATAGTAACCTACAAAACCTGCTAGGCTGGGGCTCTCCAGGACCAAGTCTGGAGACCCCTCTTCTATACATAAAAGGACACTTTATTTTTTAGCATTATACTTTTATACACAACCTCAAAGTGTTCCACCTAGACCATTATTAGGTCTCTGTGTATGAATAAGCAAGTTGACACATTACACTTTTTGTGTGTCAGTTCACATGGAACGAGGAGTCATGAGAGTACGTTCAAGCTTGCTTTCTGTACTGCAAAGATAAAAAAAAACTTTTAAAAATCAATTTCTAAAAAGAGAAGCTCATAACTCAACATGGTACATCTCTGACAGCTCCAAAAGAAGCACCAGGCGCCCAGTTACCATTCAGCAAGAGTGACAGCTATGCAGTGCTGGAACTAAGCGATGGGACAGCTGCAACGTCGTCCCATTCAATGCAGTATTCTCTAGCTGGATGTGTCCGAACAAAGGCGAGACAATTACCTCTTTATCTGAAATCGCTGAAAGTGCTCCTGGTGCCTTCAACACACGGTGCTCTACATCTCTGTGAGGGGAAGGTCCTTACGGAATACTCATGGAATTATGCTGGAAGAGAATTAGGATGCAAATGGTAAATAAATAAATCCATCAATTACTGTGCTCAGTCCTCAAGGGACACTGTCCAGAAATTGCTCCTGCCTTCGTTGACACTGTCAAGTGAGCGTCCTGATATGAGGTGTTGGTTTGCCAGGACTAACAACAACTTCGAACTGGGAACAGGAGTCAGGAAACTCCAGGAATTCCTGCGCTGAAAAAGCGCATATCTGAAGCAGCTTCAAAATGACACTCATTTGCAGCTGTTGTAGAAATTATACTTTCCAACTTAAGATTACAGTGCGTCTTGGAGAAAATGAAAAAAAGTCTCCAAAGTCTTTAATTTCCCCCACAGTCGAGGTTATTGCTCCTATTCTGTGAGTACAGGACTGTACACAATATACATTTTCCTTTTCTTTTTCCCAGAGATTTAAAATACGCTATTATCCTCATGTATGGTTAGAGCCTTAACCACTTGGATCTTATCTTAACAAAGATCAAACAAAAAAAGGTTTACCAGCTATGACACTATGGAAAAGTTATCAGAAGCATTTCAGAATAAAACCGGCAAGGAACATAATTTTCTCTGCGGTTTGGGATTTCACAACACTAGAAAGAAAAGAGGCAACTAAGTCACGAGGTCTGTATCCGAAGGAAAAAAACTCAAGAGCACAGAACTGGTTTGGGGATTAAAAAGACATCTTTCTTCCTGGACATGTACACCGTTTAAAACATTCATGGGGTGAAGTCCTGAAAACACAAATTTTACAATTTATAGATACCACAAGGAAATAATCCAGATGATTTAAAAATACGGAACAGTGCAGCAAGTCTCATTACATAGGATAAGGCTATTATAGTGAGGTTACTCCTCAGATCTGTCAAGAGCTTTAGACTTCCTGTGGTGTGGGACAGGGCTTACGGCAAACTGTGTTGAATACATATCTGGTCTATAAAGATGGGGTTCAAATTCAGAGTCAGACAACACACGCTGCACCTGTAACCAGCTTTGAAAAGGCACTCTTCTGCCAAAAAGTCTCCAAATGTGCACAGAAATTATATCGTATTAGTCAATTATGGATTAACTATATTTCCAACTAGTTCCAAAAATTTGCGTATTTCTTTTAAAACCAGCAGAAATCTGTGTCAGAATGAGATATAATGATCTCCACAATTCATATAGTTATGAGCCTGTGGGCGTTCATCATGAATCAGACCCTTTATTTCAATTCTGTTCTCAGGCTTCTTATCTCTGCTCAGATCCAAAACAATGTGCATCTTGCAGATGACTGCAGCTCAAAGAGGTGTTTTGCAACCATTACACTCAACACCCTACCTGTTATGCAAACCAGCACTCGTTGTTATAATGCTGCTGTTGCTGCTTCGACTAATGCCTGCCATAGTTTTACAGTACCTCGAAGGAGATGCCCAGTTTCAACAGAACGACTGCATATGGTAGACCATTCTTCAATAAGAACATAAGAAGGGTTACAAACGAGAGGAGGCCATTTGGCCTGTCTTGTCTGTTTGGTAGACAGAAGCCTATGATGCCAGGATCTCATCCAAAAGCTTCTTGAAAGAAGCCAGTGTATCGGCTTCAACAATGCAGCTGGAAAATTTGTTCCAGACTCCCACAACCCTTTCTGTAAAGAACTGCCTCCTCTTCTGGGCTTTAATGCACTTCCACAAAGTTTCCACCTGTGTCTTCTGGTTCATATTTCACTGTCAACAATGAAGAAGTCCACTGTGCTGGCTATGTCAGGGCCTTTGAGAAATGTGACAACTTAGTTCCCCACATCCAAGAAGTCTTCCCTCATGGCTTTTAGATATTATTCTTATTCCAATAGTTCACTGAAAAGAATGGTAGAACCTTAGGGTGGTGCTCTATAATCTGATGCACCAGTCAACTAAAACAAACTTCTGGAGTTGAGGCGGAGCCTTCACATCCAAATTCAACTTCATGCTTTTGTCTCCAACACTGGAAATTGAAAGAGCTGCGCTGGCAGTGGTTTTTAAATCTCACATCTCAGAGAAGACAAAAAATGCCACTGGAAAAAAGAAGAACAGAAAAGAAGAAAAGAGGGACACGGAGAGGGGTAGAACAAATAGATAATTCATGGGTTTGGGAATTTATTAGACTTTTAAACGACACACAATGGGACACGTCATCCCCACTGAGTCACTCCTAGCACAAAAGAATCTCCATGAGCGTGTCAATATTAGCCTTCAGTTTATAAAAACAACACATAAGATGACAGAAGACGGTCCTTCTGAACCAAAGCTAATATCTCGGATATCTCAAACAAGCAAAAACAAAAAAACAACAAGAGAGAGAAAGGTAAAAACCTATTTAGCTTTGAAATCAGTCGGCCGTGCTGTGCAGCGTGTCTACTGTTCACAGCGTGCGCAAACTACAAGACCAAAAGAAAGAGCAGTAAAGAGAAAAGCCTGCACTACTGTTCCTGCGACGCGACAGTCAAACAGAGCGCCGAGTGGAACTGCTCAGAGTAACTGCAATGCCTTACCATGGTGCACCCACAGTCTAGCTGGAATCCCCTGCCAATGTCTTGCTCGTGATCCCAGTGCTACGTTCTGATCGGATCATGTTTTCTCCTTTCGTTCCCCTTATATTCCTTGTCTGACACTGAAAAGAAACGCCTTTGCTCGTGACCCAGGGCCGCATAAAGTCACAGGGAAACCCTTAGTCATGATCCTTCCCAATTACAGTATTACTTCTTGCTTTGAGCAAGCCCTCCTCCGCTTCCCCTAAATTGACTGAAATGCCATTACTCTTATGGGGAACAAGGAGCTCTCAGTGTCCGAGGCCCTGCTGCAAACTGGGACGTACGTGCAGGGGCTGTCTCTGTGCTGGCCTGAAACCCTCAGCTCTGATTGAGGCACAGAAATCCCAGGCAGGGAGTGCGTGAGAAATAGATGATCATGCAGCAGAAGGGTAGACAAACGCAGGCAGCATGTCCTCCTGTTGCTGTTCTTTTCCTTTGTGATTTTTTTTCCTTATCTTTATTTATTTGCTTCTTGTAGAGCACTTTGTTAAACTGCAGGCTGTCTTAGTGACTAATAACTTAATGCAGTCCTCCCACTGCATGGCATCATGAACAGGCATAGAAATGAGGAGGTGTCGTAGAATGAGTGCTATACCAAAATAACTACCACAGCGGCACTGCTTTCCTGTTCAAGAAAAAGCCTTGTCTTATATACGGGTCGATACCTAGAAGTCATAGAGAGGCTGCTGTCAGATTTGTTTAAATGTGTAGCGTAATGAGCAAGCACAGGAAAGTCTTGCTAGCTGAAGACAAGATCGGTTATAAGTGAGTGGAGGCTTACTGAGCCGAACCTCAGCGATTCGAATGTTAGCAATCGTTTCTGAAAGTACCACACTGAATCAGCTACAATACTGTGGTGGAGCAGCTTGTTCCCAAGAGACACCCAAGTCACAACTTGTATAGTAAGAAAGGAGCCTCCTATTTTCAGTCCTACATACCTCTTCCTAAAGTAACTTCCATGTGTCCCCTTGGGTACTTTTTTCACAGCTGTGCATGAAGTATGATACTGTGCTGCCATTTCTGGGGATGAATACTTGCGCCAAGTCTACTGTAGTCCCAACAGTTCGGGACTTCCAGGTCACGTGACTGATGCTCATGTACAATATAAACTCCATGGTCAGCTCTCTGCATCACCCCCACACAATGGCCACTCTTGCTCCGCGGATAAGTGAGCAGCTAATTACTCACCTGTTTTTGGAATTTCTGGAATATTTCTTCCTTACTGTGCAACTCCTGGTGGCCAAAGGCTAGCACGCTAACAGGAAATCTGACATTAACCGCTGCAGGCACAGTAGCTCCAGTAAGATTAGTGCACCACCGCTTACTGTCTATTGACTGGATATGTCTTCCAGAAAACCCGCTCGCCTTAATGAGATATGCGTGCTGTTCCTCAAAAGAGACCTTCTTAAATCACTTGTCTCTTTGTGGGACAACAACCTTGTGATGAATTATACTGCATCTGAAAACCTAGGCTCTCGTTGGATTAAAAATGCAACCCTTCCTGAGAAATTCAACGCATGAAGGTGGTTTCCATTCAGCATTAACAAGTTTAAAATAGGTCATTTCTAGTTGGGGTCAAGATTTGATTAAATATCATTAGCCTGAATGACTGTACTAGAGTATTTTTCGAAGCTTCTGCTCCATAGCAACAACACACACACTGCCCGTCCAGAAGAAAATTATGGTTATATCTCCAGAGACCTTCTCTGGGCTTTTGGTTAAAGTGGGAAACAGCTTGACAATTAAATATCTCACATGACTCCAACAGGAAGTAACTTTATTTCAGAATATACCCAGAGGTTTGGTGAACAAGTCATGCCAGGGAGGTCTATTGGGCAATTAATTCCTGGCTTCCTGGGGTTTCTGCTGCAGGCTGCAGTAAGTCCACAATTCTGCACGTCACGTGCTACTGAAAGTACCTCCTCTCTGCCTGAGCAGATACAGTAACTCCTGTCCAGTGTGAGCTGCACTGGTTCTCTGTGAAACAGGTGATTTTAAGGCAATACAAGGCACTGAATGGTCCAGCTCCAGCTTATCTGTACAAGTACAGTCCAGCGTGTGATCTGTGATCTGCTGACACAGGACTTCTCATCACACCTTAGACCAGGCTCCACACAATGGGCTACAGAGCCTTTTCTTGTAAAGCAGCTCTGACTGAGGAAATCACTTTTACTATCCCTTTTAATGTACTCTTTATTGTTTTTATTGGTTGTTTTTATTGGTTTTCTCAGGTCAAAGTACGGTGAGTTTTTTCATCTTTTTTAGGAAATCTGTTTTTTGGAAAGGGCACAGAGTTCCTAAAAGTACTTAAAATACAGAAAAGCGTCATTATTCTTATTGCTGTTGTTGCTGTTGCAATGAATTATGAATTGATCAATAACAGCTGCCTCTGTATTTTCACCAAAGTGAAGAAACCACTTCTTTATAACGCAAGGCTCACATTCATCCATCCAGAGACGTTTTCTCTTTCCGAGAGCCCGCTGTTTTCACTGGTGAAATGTCTCACAAAAGGCCTCGTCTCTGAGGGGGACGGCTGGAAACACAATTACATCGCAAGCCCCGCAGCAGCGCGAGGCGAGACGTGAAATCTGAAATCGGTCTCAGATCAGAGCTCCTCGCGCTGCAAGGACAGAAAACGCAAAGCAACCTGAAAACACACAAAAAGTCCCAGCCCTCTGTGCTGGGTGTCAACTGCCTGGGTCACTTCCTGTTTCACATGATCATGCAGCAGCTTCCACGAACAAAACTTTTTATTTTTTGGTCAAAAAAAAAATATCGTTGTGGGAGGGGTATGTCAAGAGCAGAACCAGCAGAACGGCATTTTTATTTCTCTTCTAATCCTTCCAAATAAGAGCACGGGGGTGGGCAGCAGTGCGACAGAGCCTGTCGGGTGACGTGGAAAGTCAGATGCACTTGAGACGGAGCGTGGCGAATCTGAGGGGTGAGGACCTGCGATACGGGCCCCGGATTCCTGGCTCTTCTGCGCGAGCGACGCCTCCTGTCCCATGGACACAGGACTCTTGCAGAGAGCTATTTAAAGTATGATGAGCACGCCAGCCCTTGACCCAGCTGGCATGCGGACACGGTCGTGGCTGTAGGCAGGGGTCTGGGATGCTTCAAGGACGGAGACAAGCAGCAAGACATGGATTGCACGGGCCAGTTCTGACCTGAAAATTAAGAGCATCTGGATATCGGCAGCAGTTTGTCCAGAAGAGAAATCTGCAAAGCTGCTCATGCAGAACCACAATATCCTCTGCTGTTCATTTCAGCTGAACACCAGAGGATGCTGAGATTACTCGTCACAGTACCCTCTGAGTGAGTTAATTGGACCACTATGTTGATTAATAATAAGGAGATGACATGTTGTCCAGATCTCTGCATGTTGGCCATTTAGTGATACCTGCAGTGATGAAGCCTACACGACTGTGGCTCTGCAGACAGCCAGACTAGAAAACAAACTCTGCTTGCCTGCAAGCAATGGGTGGGATGTGCCTGGGGCCACGGTGCCACGTTAAACAGAGAAGGGTCGCTTTCAGATATTACGAAACGGCAGTTGTCCTAAAACACACAGTGATCTATTTGACTTTACTTTGAGGTGCTTGCAGAAGTCATTAGATTCTTCAGAGCAGGCCAGTGCTGTGTGCCAGCGCAGGTCACAGCTGCCGTGACAATTCGCAAGGCAGGCACAAGCACCAAACTCACCACCATTAAGAGTTCAACTCAACTGTGTGTGCAGTTAGTATATTTAGAAAATATAAAAGACTATAATATAAAAAATATAACATGTTCCCATGACAAGGGAAATAGGGAACTATAGCTCTTTTTAAGGCCATTCTTTTTTCACAATGCATTTTGACAACTCCAACGCATACTTTTAAAAAAACACAGGACACTTTTTTTTTGTTTTAAAAAATCAATTTTGCATTTCATTTAAACAGGCTTGCAAAAATATTTGAACACCTACATTTTTTCTATTACCACACTGTGCACATAATTGTGACAAAGGGAGGTGGGTTTTTAAAAGCATATATCCAAGTGCTTTCAGCTAGTGCTGATCAATCGAATGGCTCTCTGGCTGCCTGCCAGCTGTGGAGAGTAAGAACTCACATATATATAAGCAAATATTACGGTCACTTACTGAGTTTAAGACCAGGACATTGTGGTATTCTGCAGCGCTGAAGAAAATGATTTTCGACCTGCCTGTTTACAACAACACAAGTGTTGAATTTCAAGTAGCAGGTTAAGCAGAGTTTAGTTTCAGAGTAAATTCTTTGTGTTGTGCTCCAGAGCTGTGGCATGTGAGACATTTCAAAGAGATTCTATACCTTTAGGGAGGGCACACACAAGGGGAAGTCATCCAGTAACATGAAGCCAGACAAAACGAGGAAGCTACAGTAAATCATGTATCCTGTATTGGTCAAGAGAAAAAATAACTCCTAATGTCAGCTCAATGCTCAGGCACACAATGGCGTTACTCATTTGCAAAACTACCAGAGCATTATTCTCAGTAGCACATAGGTATTTTAAATTACATTATTTAAAGTTGAAGACGTGAAAAGTGTGTATTTGTCACTTTTTTTCTTTTATAAAACCTTTTAAAAACCTTTATAAAAAAACTTTTATAAAATCAGAATACTCCAGTTTAATTGACTTTTTTATGCACTGTCTGGAACCATAATAACAGTGTCCAACACACGCGCATGGGTGGGATATTTCACTCAATCCAGGAGAAAAACCTATAGCCAGCTCCTCCATTGAGGACAGAAGTCAAGGGGACTGTCCCAAGAAACGTTTACTGTGGTAAAGCAAGGTAAAAGCAGAGGGGAGTGTACTCATGCGGAGTGAAATCCAAGGACAAGCATGGTACAGTACACAAAGGGATAGTAAAACACCCAAAACAGATATAATAAATGCACGGCGCAGCAAACCCCGGTAAAACAGAAAAAAATACTGTGGTAACCAGTCAACAGCACAAACAGCTACTTACAGTATTAACGTCAGCAAAGGAAAAACAGGATGACTTGGAAAATGGAGGCTTGTGAAAAGTCCCATTCCTCTGTCACTGTTTGTCTTGCCCATACCTGGGCAGCCTTCAACAGCAGCTCAGCAGCTCAGCAGCTCCCAGCAGCAGCAACAGCTGGCGGTTTGAGCTCCTCTGCGCTTTGCTAAGGTGTAGCCAAACATGTCTGTTTACTCAAACAAATTCGAATCTGCCCTGGCGATTCGCTCCCTGTTACAAGGGTAATGAGCCTGATGGGTCTGCCACATGTCTGACAGACTCATTAAGCAGAACCCATCCCACTGCGGGCTGCCCAGATATACTTCACACAGGCATAGATCACACCCGAGATAAATTTCAATTCAAATTTACAACAAAAGCAGTGCCTTAAGCTGCAATTACAGTTCACTTCAGCTTCAATGGAAGTAGCATTTACACTGCAATCTTTACTATTCTACACACAAAATAATACACACAGTAGTACAGTATATACTGTACAGGCACATTTTGAATTATAAATGTGATTGAGTAAAATTATCCTGATGTTGTGTGGAACACAGTGGATCTTCATGACATTAAAGCAGAATTGTGACACACATACTGTATGCCATTATTTTCTTTAAACTATGTATTTACAAAGAATAAATTAATATGTCAAGACAGTACTAGAATTGGAACCACAACTGTCATATTTTTATGTCGCAAAAGAAACATAAGACCATTAACAGTTGAATGAGTGTTATCGGTTATAAAAAGTCACAGGTCAGTTAAAGGATGAGAACTGGAAAGACACTGCATCTAATAGAGCTGACTGTCAAATGGCTTTTAAATATTCATTTCTGTTACTTTCTTAACATTAACAACAATCTAACAACTCAAAATATTCAGAAAACCAAACTGACAGTCTGTTCAAGCTTATCCTTGCACCAGGATCTTTCTCCCCTTGTAAACTTGGGAAACGGATTTGTATACGAGCCACTTGGAGCAAAGCTTCAGTCAAGCTCGTGTTCACAAGCAAATGAAAACAGAGACGAAAACGACATCAATATCAGCTCAACGCAGTGCCACAGGTGGCAGAGCAGCCGCCTTTCAGAGACTACTTCAGGACATGGCGCTAACAAACTCCATGGTGAGAGTGGTACAAATTGTGTTGCAACCCGCTGTACTGACAGTAAGCTTATTACTCACACAAGCTTATGTGAGCTTCGTGTGGTATGCTAAGGTAAACTCAGAGTAAAAGATGTAGAAATGCCTTAGAAAGTCAGATGAGGGCAGCTAGCCTAAGGAAGGTACATGAATGAGTATAAGCATGGAAAACCAAGACAGAACTGGTTACTGTACCAGTCTTTCACAAGGTTAGATAGTACAGCTGAATCTTATGTTAAGGAGGGTAATGCCACAGCTCCCTGCTGTGATGTTCCCTGCTGTGCCAGTTTGCAGGCATTCATGCACTATCACCTCTTCTTGTCTGTTTGCGGAGGCGCAGTAGGAGGAGTATGATTACAAGATTAAAAATATCGGGATACTTGTTTGGGCGCCCGGTTGTTTTGACCATGTTACATAAAGGACATTGTCGCCCCAGATTCCATTCAAGGCACAGGGAGCAGTTTAATTCCAGTTCTGAAAAGAATGTCAGGCTCAGACGGATTAAAAGAGCACACCACTCTCTTCTGCCTTAAACAAAGGAGACTCAATGCATGTATTTAAAACTCTGACAGGTACTGATAAAATCATCAGTAGGACAAGTTGTGAAAGACCGAGCTGAGAACATAAGCGTAAAGGTGCATTCAACACTGAAACCAAAAAGGCACTTCTTTACACAAAGGGTTGCAGGTGTCTGATACAAGCAGACCCTCCACACTGTGGATGCAAATTCCCAAGGATCCTTCAGGAAACAGCTGGATTGATAAACTATTAGCAACCAAATGATCAAGATGGTCCAGAAGACCTCCTCGTCTTTGTCAGCTACAACCCACACAACCACCTGCAACCCTAAGACCTGCCATGCTAAGATGGTGGATTGGCCAATGTCTCGGTTCTGGATCACTCTGGCGGAATTCAACCTCGCACACCCGAGGAGTTATTTCTTCAGAAAGAACCCTGACCCCACAACCAGACTTCAACAATTATCCTCACATTCTCACAGAATGTCCCAGAAAACACTGTGACGTTCTCTATTAACAACTGAAATACAGGAGAAAGCAGATGCAACAAACAAATAAATTGCATTACTTCTGATGGGCCAACGTGATTCAATACACAAGACTTCCTGTGCATTTTACTGACAGGCTGAGGGAGAACAGTTTAGGCCTTTCTCCCGAGTAGGACTGCATTGATCCATTGACAAAAACACATGGCTTCATGTGTAACTAACTGTATTTACATACAGATTAACAAATAATAAGATAATTCAATTGCTCTGCCAGATCACCCACAGATAAATTATGAAGACTAAATTCATCTCACATTTTTCAAAACAGCATTAAAATAAACAGCTTAAGTATAATGATCAGTTTTATTAGTGGGACCGTTCCTTTTTGATGCAACTACAGCACCAGGAATAAACTTTTTTCTTTAATAAGAAAGGGATGCACTGTTTTCTTACTTTTTGAATAGGTGGTGCTCCAATTACAATCAACTCCATTTTTTGTTGTTTTCACAAAACAACACAACACTAATCCCGAAGAGGGTGGTGGGAGTTTTTACTGGGGTGGGGAGCTGTTTCAAGGGATTGCCCTTTCCTAGACTGCCTCATGTCTGTTGCTGCAGGTGCTCTCCGCAGGGCAAGGGCTTCAGGTTACCCTGCCAGCACCCTCACCCAGCACCACAAAGCCCGCATTGCTGGGCCACACTACATGACAGCGAGAAACAGATTACAATAGCGACAGCAATGTCTGGACTCTACACGTGTCTGTCAGAGAACGTTCAGAGAGGAGATAAGGCTTTCCTAGCTACAGTCCTACAGCATGTCCTTTCACTGAGCTTGATTTGCCTAAAGCTCCACGCTGATTTTGGCGATATGAAGTCGAGGAATGACAGAAGTCAAAACTCACGAGTGTGCGCCCGCTTACAAGGGGTTGTCAGTGAAGGGTTGTCAAAGCAGAGCAGGATGATTCAGCATTACAAAATATTACGCACATGACTCGCACTGCTCAAGCCAATTCCATCCACACTAATGTGGGGACGTTGGCATTTAAAACTGAAAACAGCAGGCATTTCTTTACACCAAGGGTGGTGGGGGTGTGGAACACCCTGTCCAGTTGTAGTGTTGAAGCCCATACCCTGGCTTCTCACAGGACACAGCTTTATGAGATCTTCCAGTCAGGACAAGAGGCATTACTTTACAAGCTGCCCAGACATGCTGCCAAGGCCGAAGGCCATTGCTTTTTGTGAGGAACAGCTTGATATAACAGAATTCTCAAAACAATTAGCTACTAAGCTGAGCTCAGTGGGCTCTGGGTGAACTCAGAGACCTCCTCTCATTTGTAACCTACTGTATCATACGGTATGTACTTAACATAAAGAATAAGTGCTGTATCATGCACATCACATTTCTTATTTAGATTTGCTCCACGAGATTGCCAAACTTAACAGGAACAAAATCCTAATCTTTCTGAATGAAAGCTCTCATTTTGTTTTTCTGACAAAGGCGCGAGGGCAGACAGCCTCTTAGAGCGCATGAAGTTTAAAGGTCACAGTAGCTCCTCCTGTAAGAAATGCATGGTGGAGCCTGTTTGCCCCTGCTGGCGTGTGGCTACGCTCCTGGCCATTACCAGACAAGCCTCTGCACATCCTGTTTCAACGTTTCATCTGAGCAGACCAACAGGAGATGTGAAAGCTGTCGTGCCAAGCCTGTTTGCCAGTACAAAAAGGTCTCCAGAGACTACTGCAATGTAATATAAAGCCGATACCAGGATTCTTTCAAGCTTCTTTACCCAAAGGGTTGTGGGGGTATGGAACAAGCCCAGCTACTGTATGTTATTGAAGTCAATACTTTACAGCTGGAGGAGATCAATTATCTACTTCCAAAATGGCTTTGTCAGCCGAATGGCCTATTTCCCATTTATAACCACTTTAATACTACTGTATATATGTTCTTCCCCCACAAGTTTTCATAAACTCATACTAAGACCTAAGTAAGACTGTAACACTTTTCGGAAGGAGCATCACCTGGATAACAGATTGATTCAGGATTGATCCACCTCAGAGCAACCTTTTACAATTTCGTCATGTTACCTTTGCCACACGCCAAAATATTTAGCAAGTCAACAGAACCGCTGACCTTTGCGTCTTGTACGTTCCTTTTTCTTCTCAGACACTCCTGATGTACCAAACAGCACAGCTAGACCTGCACGAGTCGTGAAGCAACAAATAATCGGCAGGAAAAAGATACATTTTTATCTGATGCTTTTAACCAAAGCAACTTGGGATTTGTGCCCACTGATACAGCTGGGTCTTCAACTGGAACAGTTCTGGTGAAGTACCACGATCGAGGGCACAAAAGCAGATTCTCACTACCTTGAAGCTGCTAGACTAGAACCCGGACCACTGCTGGCTCTAAAAGAAAAAGCACGACAAATATAATCCAAATAAGACCTAATTCGTTTCGCGCTATACGCACCAGTCTACAGAATTTCAGCACGCTGCCCTGCTGTAACTTCAGTCCCTAAAAACTCCTCCTCTTCAAACACACCGGTTGTATCGTGCACCCTGGGAAATGTTACATTTTATTTTTTTAAGACAGGAGACCGCTTAAGAGAAGCATCAGGGTGACCTGTGTTACCCAGAATGTAGTTTCGCTTATTACACGCTCAAAAACGCTGCATTACTCGGCTGGCTGTAAACTGGGAGCGAACAGACTCAGTTGGATGCTATCAGTCTTCTGGTGACTCTGTTCCTGGAGCCCCCCCTGCAAAGACGCACGACTCGGAACGCACACGAGGTTGCTACTGAAGAAAAGTTCCTTTTTTGCGAGGCCATCTTGCGTTAATGCTATAAATAACCTCCTGGAGGTATTACGTTATGTGTAAACACAACCCGGCGAAAAGCGCAGGCTCTCGGCCCTTGGACGGTATCCGACCTCGTCCGGTTCCATTCGGTTCCTCGCAAAGTTTGCGGAATACAGAAGCGAGGGCGTCCAAACACCTTTAACTGAACTTAATTCCTTAATTTTATTATGCTGGGGGGGGGGGGGTCAGAACCTTCGTAAAAGAAGGGCGCCTTTTAGATTTTACAAAGACACTTTTCGTCCATACAATAATATTCCACCAATGCACTTATTTCACTTAGGGCGATAGTGAAGCAGTGTCGCCGTAAGTAAAACAAAACAAGTCTGTAAAACTAAAAGCACTGCAGACACAAGCTTTTTTCTGTGGTTGTAAAATTACGAACCTGCACTGCGCTTTTCCACATGTAAAAAGGAAACGAGTCAAGCGTATCATTCGTGAGTATTATATAAAATATTTTAGGAGTATCAGAATATTTCATTATATTTCTGTCACAGTTTTGTCAAATTTGGCGTGACGCTGATCGTTTTTTTTAAAGTTGGACGCATTCATTATCATTATCACTATCAAGTATCGCACACCCCGTTGCAGCGCTGCTGAAGTTCGGACTACACACGCCTCTTTCTGCCCGGCTGCTAAAATCCCGCAGCTGTAGAGTCACTGGTGCCGTGTTACAGCCCTCTTTTTCCGTTCCCAGCACTGACACCTAATCCCGCTTTTGCTATCTTGACTCCCGAAATACCCTACTACGCCTAGGTTAGACCTTGACAGAACTCTCGATATTTAAATGTTGGTAGATACTCAGAGCACTTACCCGCTGAAGGTCATAAAGAACAAAGTTAGCTTAAGTGCTGGATCAGTTGCACTTGCCGCTGTGAAATAATTCGCAATGGATATTTATATTTAAGTTATTTTCTTCCCTACAAGAGAGAAAAAGTTGCGAGTTCCCAACTTCTTGATATTTTTAAGTGTATACTCGAACAGATTCAGATCCCGGTTTTGGAGGCAAGCTGTTCGTTTTTTTCTTTTTTTCCCTTCCCCTCCGTGATGTGATTACAGTGTGTACAATCTCTCCGAGTGTGTCTTGTTGTGTTCCAGTCACCTGTACTCACTTGTGACAGCGGGAGCCACCAATGACAGCTTTGCGGTGGGTTGTGGGAAATGTAGTTTTCCCTCCCAGCGGGCAGATTGCGCAGGAGGAAAAGCTCTTTCGCGGAAAGGCAAGCGTGGTACCGATTTCTAGCGCGTCGTCAGTTGTGATGAAATGTATTGCGAGTCTCGGTGTTTTGGGATGGGATGGTCAATCTCAGTCAATCCTGTTATCACCGGGACAAATGATCACTCGTTAAAACTCTACTAGCAATTTAACAAACGCGTTACACTCAGCCTGACAGGGTCGTTTCTCTCGGGGAAGTCTTTGAAGTGGTAAGGGGGACACTCAGACTTACAAGGGCTGATATTTGCGACTTTTCTCACGCTTCTGGGTCACGCCGTCAACACTATTGCTGCAAGTCATTATTTTTGTGTGCCCAAAACGCAGTTTATAGATCACCCCCAGGACTCCACGCAGAATCCTAGATCTTTGATCTCGGAGTTGCAGAAAATAATGACGATACCATCAGGTAAAAGGTCTAGTCTAGTCACGGTGAGATTCGGCTCAACCCGCTTATCTCCCTGGCCGTGGGGGCCGTAGGACGAGGAGTCTGGGACCCCCACGCGTGGGGAGGAGTGAACGAAGGGGGACAGAACGAGTGGGGATGGAGGGGCGCGGGGCACAGAAACAGAAAGTACGAGTGCGAAGGAGAAAAGCCTCACGTGGGGTATTTGTAGTTAGTTTTAATTAGGGCAACTGAGGTGAGAGTGAACTTGGCTGCAGTCACCCGTCCCAAAAACTTTCGTGGTACACTCCATAACGTATTGTTTCCAGGTATAATAGCCCTTGTTGCTTTACTATTGTATTTCCAGGAACTACAGCAATACAGTTGTGAGGACAGGGTGGAGTAGTGGGTGTGGGGGGGAGGGTTGGGCAGGGTGATGTAAAGTGAGGATGGAGTGAGCTGTTTGAGAATGGTGATAGGTCGGTTTTCCAAGCAGGATGTCTCAGTGCTCTCTGCACAGAACAAAAACTTTTTTTTTTCTGGGAATTGGATCTTGGTGGGTCTTGGCCTCGGTCCAAGGATCTATGTGACAACCCCTTTGCCTCCCCTGTTTCGATACTCAAAGCGTCTCTTTAGGACCAATGAGAAGCAGGTCACTGTCGCTGTCATTCACCTTCTGCAAGTACTGTAGGGGGGCTGTGTCTCCTGTTTGCAGAGGGCTCACTTTATTAGTGAAGACAGCAGGCTGAGCCAGGTTTTGAGAGCCCTGCTGAGTTCGGATCGGATTAGAGGATATTTGTGCTGTGGTGAGGTTAGAGATTTTGGTCTTGTGGTCGTTTTAGCTGTTCACCCAGCTGTCTCGGTGACCCTGTGTAATGAGCTCCAGGGCGTTATTGTTTCAGTGTCTGTGAAGCACTGCTCTCTGCAGAGCTTGTGCAAGCTGAATGGTGGAATGCTGAAGTAAAAGAACAGGTGTACCCCCAGGCCACCGGATACTAACAACAGGAAAAACTGGGCTATCATACTCTTCTTCAGAATTGAAGGAAAGGCTACAACTGAGTAAGGGTGCAATGCTGTACTGTATTGCATGTGTTGCTTGTAGCTTAAAGATCCCACCATAGCAAGAACAACTGCAAAGGAGGGGAAGCAGTGTGGCCCGTCTGTCTTGTTTCTTTTTCAATAGCTAATTAGTGCAAGGATCCAACAATTTCCTGAAGGCAGGCAAGGTATTGGCTTTGACCTCATGGCTGGCCAGCTTGTTCTAGGCCCCCGCCACCCTCTGTGTAAACTGTTGTCAGTTTTAATTGCCATTTAGTTCACACTTATTGTCCTCTGTGTCAGGATCGCTAGCCCCTCCTCTTAAGGGCGCTCCAGGCCTTCCTTGTTCCCTCCCATTGTCTGCACCTGTTCGCTATTCCCGCTCCCCCTTAAAAGCCAGACGCGGACCTCACTCCTGGTTCCTCATTGATTTCCGCAGCGCGAGAGCCCGGGGTCCTGCTGCGTCTGGCTCCGTTATGGTTTTAACTTTCTGTTCCTGATCCCCTGCCCCGCCGGTCCCGACCCGGCTCATGGTTTTAACCCCTGGATGGATCTCCTGGCTTTGGACTCTTCTCTCCCGTTTGGATTCCCCGTTTGGACTTTGGCTTTGTTTGTTCGCCCGGACTCACTTCCCCAGGACACCTGCTCACCTCGGACAGGCCCCCCTGTATCCTGACCCTTTCCTGCATGACTTTCTCCCTCGTGTATCTTCACTATTCCGGATCGCGTCGTCCGCATAGGGCCCGGAAGGAACTGCCACGTGACACCCTGATTTGTATTTTGCTGCTGAATCCGAAGAAGACCAGTGTGTTGACTTTGTCAGCACCTTTGGGGATTGTGAATACTTGAATCGGCTAAGGCCAAGCTTCCTCAATGAAGAAAACGGGGAATCTCGATGGCAGCTCTGAGATTACACAGATCAAATGAATATCATGATTGGTAAAATGAAAGACTAACCCACTCTCTGAAAAAACTAACATTTTGGGAAGTTTTTATCCTACTCAAATAATTTCCTTTATGAAATGAATAATATTTCTTTTTACCGATGTAGCAACTTTGATTGTAAGAATTTTTTGTTGTTGCGAGCTGAAAGTCTTTAATTGTACCTGCTTGGCAGATGTACTGTATCCTATTTGTTTTTAAAAGATAAGACGAATACAGTAATTTCAGTTTTGTTTAGCTGCCTGAAACACTAAACAACCTATGACCTGTCTTTGATATTTGACATTTTGAGATCAGAATTCTCGATGTGGTGAAGATGTCAATTTTAAAAACTGTGATTTTTTAAGTTATCCTAATTTTAATTGGCTGGGTTTTATTTTTGTAGAATGAACATAAATTTTCTCCCATGTATTATCAGATGTATTAGCCTGGAGCCCATCACAGGAGCAGATGCTGACAGGGGGACTGCTCTCTGGACATGACACCAGTCCATCTCACACACACAGGGACAACGCAGAGTTCAGCAGTTTGGTCAAACCTCAAGGAAACTTGTAGAAAACATGGTTCAAACAGTGATCCTTGGAGAGGCAACTCACCTGGCTGAGAACTGCAACCTGCCTGTAAGGAAGTTGTACCAACAAGCTGTATCAGCAGGCCTGTTCAAATATTTGCTAACCTGCTGCAAACCCTTTCATTCTTAGGCCACTGAAGTTTATTTTATGTCCCCAGGTTTATTGTATGTTGCTCGTCAATGGCACCCACAAGAAGGAGCACAAGGAATCCTCTGCAGAGTGACATGGTAACTTATTGTATAAAAGTCAGAAAGTCAGTTCCCACTATTTTCTGACCATAAGAACATAAGACCGTTTACATACAGTTGATAGTTAATGGTTAACAGATATCATCCAGCTGTTTCTTGAGGGAAGCCAGGGTATAGGCTTCAACAACATGTCTGGATAGTCTGCTCCACAGTCCCACAACCCTTTGTGTAAAGTAGTGGTGAGCTGTAGCCCTTTTAAGAGCATTGTTCTGTTCTCAGGTAAACAGTTCCTGCTATTATTAAACACAGTTAAAAGGGTGTTTAATAATTGTACTTCAGATTAAGTCATATATCTTATGATTATAACATACATAATGTTACACAAATGTTTCTGTTTTGTAGCACGGTACTGAACGCTCAGCCGGAGATAATTAAATTTTGTTTACGTTGCGTCAGCAGTTAGGAAACTTACAGTAATTTCCTTTGCACTTGTGGCACCACAAGAGGGCGCATTCAACTTAGCTACGGATGTGAGACGTGTAATGAAGAAGCTTGTTCGACTATTAACAGGGTGATTTTCCAAAGGATTTTTTTTTCTCCCAAGGAAATCTTTTCCTCGTTTTCTCAAAACCCATTGTAAATGATTAACAGGTCAAACCAGTAAGCAGACTATTTATTACTTATTTAAAACAAACTTGGAAAGTATAGTCCATTTTTGGAGAAAAAACAAGTTTTGTAAGCAGTCCTGATATTCCTTTGGATTCTGTTATCTGTTTTTGCTAAATGATTAATTATTGTGTGTGCTGAACATGTCAGAGTGCTTTCAGATCCAATACGTTCTGTTGCAGACATAGGCATTAACACCCTGCATCTAGAAAATATATTACTGGGTAATTTATTTTAATTGATTAATTTTAAGTGCAATAAATATTTCTGTTAATCTCTCTTTTGTCACTGATGCCTCTAAGGTAATGGAGCTCTGATCCAACCCAGCACGAGACGGTTATGGTGTTCTTGTGGGTGCTGTCATTTAAGATGCAAGATGCCAGCCCTTTTGCCTGGATCCATTACTGACCCACAAACCCAGGAATGCCACTGTAACTCTCTCCTACTTCCCGTCCTGATGTCCTCCCCCTGCAGTGGTCAGGAAGGAGACTGAGCTGTATTCCACCGTCTCTGGGGCTTTCGGCTCCTGGCCTGGCTGGACGTTTACATATCTGGCTTCTTCAGAGGAGACGCGAGGGTGAAATGTCAGAACCGCGTAGGTGAGATCCGTCACGCCGGGCTCACCTCCACCAGGGATCTGCAAAGCATTCCGCCCAGAAACTGCATCATCACAAGAGCTCTAGAAGCGCTGGTATACAGGCAGAGTAAACAGATGCAAACCATGGTAAAGCATAGAACAATAGAGTAAAACCACATCCCACACAAAGGGAAAAAAGACACAGTAGAGGAAAATAAACCGGTATGATCGTGTTAAAACAATGGCACCGTGGCAGGAATGCTATAGTGAACTTTCGCATGGGATGGTACATGCAGTGCAATCCTACATCTGGGCCATCTCTTTGTCTGTCTAATGTGGATCTTTGTCTGTCAGATCCACAATTAAAAGCTGGTTTATCCTTAAGAAATGCAACCACATGTGTAGGCCAAATTCTGCCCTTAAGAAAAACTCAAAGACTGTGGAATTCAGCTTTTGCTTGTGCAAGAGACATAAAAATGTTGGTGGTTTGAGTTTCATGGATTGTGATTAGTTTTTTTTTTTCCATCCACACACGTACAGCTCACTTGCTGGTCCTGTAACCATCCAAGGTCAGCGGCCGCAGTTCCACTTGCAATCTGTACAATGCACAAGGATTGACTTCTTAAATATTAAGCTCTGGGGCAAGAGAAAGTAACTAGACTGAAACAGTCTCTTCATATCTCTCCACCTATCTGCTGTACTGCTTGTTTCGTGGAAGAACATGACTAATCAAGTTCACTGTGTGGTGAAGAGGATCGGATGAGCTCAGAGCACACTCGCCGATCACCAGACCCTGTGCATGTGCACTGCAGGTCTGTTGAAATCTGAGTTGCCCATTTTGAGCTGGGGCCAAAATAGTGAGGGAGAGAAAAGATTGCGTGCATTAAAAAGACAAAAATAAAGAAGTAAAACTCTTTGTCAGGAGTAACCGCCAAAAATGTCAGTCTGTCTGGTAAATAAGACATGCAGTACCTCACATGCTCTGACTGAATCCTGGGGCCCTGCAGCACCTAATAAACAAAAATGCCAAAAGACAGCAAGAATAATTAGAATAAGAGTCAGTTATACATAACTCAATTACATGAACCTTCACATAACTACACTTAACTTTGATATTTAATGTAGTAAGAAAAGACTGCTGGGTGCTGATTGAAAAAATGCATGCTGCAGAATTTCAAAGGCCCCTGGTGGGTGCGCCAGTTTGGCTGGACGATGGGACAGGTGCTGACTTTGTGAGCAAGCAGACGTCATTCTCTGTGCATGAGTGTGTTTGGCAGCTGACTTAATATGTGAAGTTCAAGCCACACAAAAGTCATCCAAGAGAAACAAAAGGAAAAAGGCAGCAGAGTACTGTGGTTGTTTGCTTGGGGTGGCAGTGTGGAACAATGGTTTTACCTCAACACTGCCACTAAGAAGGATTATGGGTTCAGATCCTGGGAAAACACTGTTGCTGTACACCTGTGCAGGGTACTGCATTACTTTGTCTCCTTCCTACATAAACAAGTACTTGTCAGACCATGACCGTCAATGAGCACTTGTTTCCAAGTGACAAGAGTGCAAAACAGTGAAGTGAGTTGTGCTGCAATATATAGTAGGTGCAATATTAAGGGATGGATATACGGTATATACAGTATATACAATACAGGTGACATGACCATGAAGTAAAAATGTGTCATGATTGCAGACTTTTGTGACTTTAATTCTCAAAACACCTTCTTAAGATTTCTCTGCAGCACTGAGGCATAGTCAAGAGGGGAGGTTTTAGTTCCCTTTCACAAGGGCAAAAACGCGGCCTGAATATTTTAAAAAGCAGCAGGGTGGCTTACCCACTTTTCTGGAATCCCTCCTTCTCCGGATTTTGAAGTATCCAGCAGCTGTGACCGCCAGCAGGACCGGGGCCACCGCCAGGGGGAGGGCGAGGCGGAGGTCTGTACCCCTTTGGAGAAAAACAGAGCGACAGAACATTCTCAAGGAGTGTCGGGGTCCGAAAGTGTCCGACTTTGCTTTTGGGACGGGAAGCTTAGCAGTAAGTTTCGTCTCACCCTCTTCAGGCCATAGCAATCTATTGCTAGGGGAATGTGAATCTTGGTGGAGATGGGGGTCCATCTTGAGGGTTGAGCGCATGATTTGGGGGGATTTGAGAAAATTCTGAGAGAGCTGTGATCACAAAAGTGCCATCATTAGGAAAAGTGCAGTACCATAGGGATCTACAGTAAATTAGCCCAGGTCTACTTCCTCTTGGCTATCAAAAGGCTCTGTGGAGTTTTTCTGGCTTGTTTTGTTTTTAGTAGCCTAGTTACTGTACATTCCAAAAGATGCATTTTTTTTCTGGTCAGTTTTTTTTTCCATTGTTTTAAAATATTTTGATTTTTAAATGTCAGATCTCCCAGTATCCCATGACACAGCCATTCCCACTGCAGTCCGTGTGGGTTTTAAAAAGCAGTGAGTCACGTGTGTCCTTTTTGAGGAACTTATTTCCAGGGGGAAAACAAGTTAAACCATTTTTCTCTCACAATATGCAGTTCCCTCTCAGTTACATTGATGTCTTTTTTTGGGTATTTATAAAAAATCACAATGATGAGTTTTTGGGACAATATTTGGAAGGGATGGTCCAGGATTTTCCATTTTCCATTTTAGTTTTTATTCTCTCTCACTCTTGCTCACTTTAACACCATCTCCTTACCTGGGACGGAGCTCTGTTACGTTCTTGTCAGTGGAGTTTAACAAGGGAGGAGAAGTGGCCGCATTGTCTGAGGTTTGCTGAGCTGTAAATCACACAATTGCACAAGGAGTTTTAAAAACCTTGTTTCTGAAAGTCACTTCTGAGGTGTGCAGGTGGAAAAACAAAAATCTTTTCTTTTTTTTTCTTCTAAGTAAATTTGGAATTTTATTTGAATTCAACCTGTGGAAAGAAAAGAACCAGCCTGGTGCAGGCTGGATGAATAATTCCATACAAGGCACTCTCAATGGCTCATCAGAACTTATTCTGTTTTCTAGGTGTGAAGTGATCAGAGAGCATATGGCCCCACGGATGGGGAGATGGTGGACTGGAGCAACTGGGATAAAGGGCTTCACACGAGGTACAACAGCTGTGTTTGAACCCACAACCCACAAGCTATGAATGAGCCAAGACACTTACCCACTATGCTACACTGCCCCTTTACACAAGATCAAAATTGTTTGCATTGACTAATACTTTATTAGTAGTTTGCAAGCAGTGCAGTGGCAGGAGAAATGTCACCCCAGGAAAATTCGTATGGGCAGTGCATCCTCATTTTTAATATGCTCCACGTATTTCACATGCTTTTGGGAAACATAAAATACATTTCAAAACTCTTCTCCTAAATGGCGTGTTTTCATTATAATTCTTTTAGAATTCTAATGTAACCCATTGTTTTTTACAGTCTGCTACACCTCTCCAACAGCCTGATTTTTTATACGGATACCTTATCTAAGGTGAACATGTATTCGTGACTTTTGACCTTTTTACATTTTGCGCTCTCTGGTCTGTTGCACCCCGGCAGTACACAAACTGTACTACCCACTTGATTGACCGGCCACTTCCACAAGCGCTCAATCTCAGCTACTCTTTGCACCTGATTTTCCCTCCTTAAAAAGCTGTTTCATTTGGATCACATAGATCAGGTTCCCTCATCGTGCAGAAGAGCCCATCTGGTGTTTACCGAAAAGGAAATGACCTCTCCCATCACTCTCCCTCCCTCACAGACACAAGGGAGATTGTCTTTTCACCCTTAAAACACGGAAGACAGGACAGGCTTATAAGCTCTTGTGTATTCTCTGCAGTCCATGATTAAAGGGTGGGCATGCCTGAAACAAATTGTATCAAGCCCCTTACATCCTTTTCAGCCACAGTGAAGAGCTGTGTGTTGAGAAAAACTGTTTGTGATGTCCATAGAAAGCTCTCCGACAGTGACTGATGGTCTCCACATGCTTTGTGGGAGTTCCCCTTTGTTGTCCAGTGGATCTCAGCACTAAGATTGTGATTCACTTCTGTGACTATGAGGATAGTCGAACATCCCAGGCATCGTGCCCTTAAGCTGCCTTCTCTGTGATCTTTTTGAAGTCAAGGGGACAGAGGGAAACTTGAGGGAGGAAAACAAAAGATCAATATGCAGTTGGACGTCATTAGGATCGCCGGTGAGCTGCACAGATGTACAAGGACCTAGATCTGCGTTACTTCTCATATACTGTATATCATCTTAAAAGCTTCTCAAGAGATGTGAGACTATTCTGCTGAAAGAGGCTGGCAATCCAAGACTTCCAAGAAAAAGAAATCCAAACTGTGAAGACAGTAATTATTTGGTAATAAACACTCATTGATTAATTGGTTCATATAGCACACAAATGTTTATGCCATAATTGATTTATCGATTGAATGGTATTTGTGTGTTTTTTCAGTTTTGTAAAACGTGATCTGAAAATGTGGGTCGTAAATTTAACGTCCTATGTAACTGTAGGACATAACTGAATGTTAGAGGTGAAAAACCTAATCTATCTGCCCCTGCATCACACAGGCTGTCAGTCTCTGTATGCCACAGGAGAGAAACAGAGACTGCACACATGATGCATACTGCCAAAGGAAGCTTCTACCTTTGAGAACATGAAGGATGATTCTGTCCTGAACATTAATGAACTCGCCGTGTATATTCCTTCCCCAGAAGCCACACAAGTACTCGCCGGCATCAGAGGCCACCAGCGGCTGGATGGACACCCGGGCCAAAAGGGACCTGCTGGTCTTCGTGATGGACATGGAGACCCTGTCCTGCTGCCCGTCTGTGCTGGTCTTCAGAATGAGCAGGCAGGGGTCCGCGCTCTGCTTCCGGCACCAGGCCACCGTCGGCTGGGCGGCTACGGGGTCACACTCACACAGGATCAGGCAGTTCTGCCCCTCCGTGCCGCTGACCACCTTGTAGTTCGCCTGCGTCACTGTGCCTGTGAGGCACAAGAACCGCAGGAGGTCACCCCACCACGCGGAACCAGTCCTTTCCAAACCCAGTGGAGCGTAGTAGATCGATATACATCGGCACGATGGGATCAGAATGATGCTGGAGCATCACAGACCACATTGGCTGTTCTTGTTCATTACCCAATAATGGCACTTAAGTGGTCAGTCCATTGAGCTAATGCTGATTGAATTGGGAGGAAGCAAATCCATTATAGTGGATTGAGCTGTAAGGTAAATTCTTGTTGAATTCAAATAAAGTGACCAAAGATCCACCTATTAATTTTCTAACCGCTTCGTCCAATTCAGGGTCGCAGGAGAGCCGGAGCCTATCCCAGCAAGCAACAGGCACAAGGTAGGATACACCCTAGATAGGACGTCAGTCCATCAAAGTGTACACATAGACACAAACACACTCACACTGGACAATTAACCTACCAGCATGTCTTTGGGAGGAAACCTACTCAAACATAGGGAGAACATACAAAATTCCACACAGATATGCCCTACAAAAATGCCTTAACAGTTCCTATGACACTGTTTTGTGCATCTGACATACAGTCAAATCATTTAATGCACTGACATAATTTTATTTATGTTCAGGTTTATTAAACAAGCATAAATTCTTATGAACATTTTATGAATTAAAAAAACATGACTGTCTTTTAATAGTTGTCTTACAATTAGCTGACCTTTATAAACCACAAGGAATCAAACATTCATTCTTTAACATTTGTGTACAATAAATTCAACAGCAATGAGCAATGCTTGCAGATGTATTATTATTAATTTATTACCAATCTGTCTATTGATATATAAACATATTTGCGTCATCGGTGCTTTAATAAATTAACAGAAATCACAAGAGCTTCAGGAAAGGAAGTGAGTATAAAATTTAGCACAGTTGTAACAATGCCCGCATCTAACATTTTGCTGTGCTCCATTTCAGCCAAATGTATGTTAGTAATTCTTACCTGGTGTGAGTAGGCAAAATAAAATTGCATTTAATAGCATGCTGAAAAGCTGAAATGATGTGTGCGATTTCCTTGGCAGTGCCAAAGCTATCAGCCTGTCCCAGCCCTTCCTGCTAGGGAAATAAGACACACATTAAAGTGAGAGAGTTACGATAGGCAGAGGAAAGAGGATGTTTTTGAGCATAAAATACTGTAATATTTTCAAGAAATGCATTTGTTTGCAGAATAATATGGCCTTGTTTCTTAAACTGCTCTTAAAGAATTGTTAATTATACATTTTTAAGATTATGTTATTCAACTGTCAATCTAGTTGTTATAAAGGACCAGAGCTGTGGTATCTTAAGAGGAAGCATATTGCTATGAATTGTGGGATATATGACTATTAATTAGCCATGACTGTTTCACAACACTAGAAAGCAGAACTGTCTATGGTGATGTCTATTCCACTGGCTGTGAATAAAGTCAAAGCTAGCAGCCACAGAAAGATGTTTCACCCTTACTTCTTCTGATCAGAATGACATAGCTAACTTGCCTGTCTATCTAATATAATGGCAATCTTTCAGTTCTCTTCAGGCACCCACATTTTTTAGAAAACAGTCAGTTCTGATCTGCTTTTTTCCATGATTTCACTGAAGTCTTATGATTGACTGTGGGAAGAAAGATGGGACAAGAAAAATGAAGCAAATGTAACTAATGTGTCCTTTTGGTTTCGGTTTAGTCTTGCAGGGATTACTCCTCAAAGCATGTCAGACTCTCCTTCTGTCTTCCTCTTAAAACAATGTGGCAACAAGTGCTGCAGCAAGCATTTTCATTTAGTTATTATTTTTAGAAATCATAGCATTCCGCCTACAAACATTTAACCCAGTATTTCTGAAACGTTTATTGTCCTGTAAGCCATCACCTGTAAGCTTCTGAGCTTTCAGCACATCGCCCTTTGAAGACAGCAAAAAAGAAAACCCAAAACAGAAATATTTTTTTGTTGGCATAAATAACGATGTGGGTCAGATCTTCCACCAGCAGCTGCCCTTCTGCTGAAATGTCAGAGAAAAAACAGGTTTCAGCAGCTCAGGACAGACTGTTACACAGCTGCACACAGAAATGAAACAGGAAACCGACCAGGCCTCCAATCTGTGAGCTCTCACCTGGATATTTACAGCTTCCCTTGCCATGGCCTGGTATAGAGACACACACTTTCACTTCATTTGTGATTGTTTTGTCAATTAGATCCCTCTTATACAATCGCCAATTCCACTGGACCAAAGGACAATGCAAAGGCTGCACATTTGCTGTTGTCTCTCCTTGTTTAAAACAAATCACGGTGAAGCAATAGCTTGTACTTGAGTGTTTACTTCTGGACAGGAGTGTGGAGATAGGACTATCAAAAGAGCACAAAAGGTTGATTGACTTTCAATCTCTATAAGTCGCCATGTCTACAGAACTGTGAAAATGCAGGTGGGATGGTATCTAGTCTGTTACATTTAATAAGACACATTTAATTAATGCAGCAATATTGCATCTCCTGGCTGATCCATGTATTTTGGATAGATTTAGTTCAGATGAGAAAAGCTAATCGTGTGAGTCACATGACTGGCATCTGACAACTATTCCACACAAATTAAAGCCTCTTAAAAAAACTCCATACAAGGTGTTTTGAATCTAAGTCTGTATATATAAATGCTCTGAGTGCAGGGCTACCCAATGAGAAATGACACCATATGAAGTACAACATCAACAAAAATAACAAGACTCAGGAAGTATTTCAGAGATATACTGCTTATCGGTATAAAACATATATCATTCTTCTTTTCATACTTTATGAAATAGCATGTCCCACTAGGTACTTACTCTGTACTTCAACAGTTCAGAAAGTGTTTGTCAAAGTCAAAGCATTTATTCAAAGGTCAAGGGCTTAGGAAAGAATTCAAGTGAATATTGCACTCAAGACTAATTACATTCTGCTGCACGAATTACCACTTTCTTTAAGAAGACATTAAGCCCTTGAATTTCCATGTGGGCAAACAGCAGAGTACATTGCAAATGAATAAGATGAGCAGTTTGCCCATCACTTTGCCTCTCTCACACAGAATTAACCCTGGTGATATTGTAAACATAAATGGGCTCGCTAAAATCATACATTTCTATAGAACAAAGCAAGCAAACCTATCTTTAAATGAGATAGCCTAAAAATGTTGGTACTTTAATGATATTCTTAACCAAATGGTAGTTTAATGTTTTACACAACAGCTTAAACATGTTGTGAATCTCATTCTCTTATGGACCAAATACCCTCCTCTAATTTGTAACTCTTTCTGTTAAGACAGCATTCCCTTAAATGGAACAGTGTGATAATGAAACAGAAACTACTGGAAAAGTCTGGTGTCTAACTTTCCTGCCACATAAAGCACAACAGGATGTTGAGCTCTATTTGACATTAGAAAGAAGTAACTACACTATTAAATATGGCGGTTAATGTACCTTTATTTCAAGGTGTATCTAGCTATTATTATCAATTATGCTGCTTGAAGAAAATTAGAAACTGAGCCCACCTCTGTCACACAGAATTATCCATAGTGATATTGTAAACATAAACGAGCTTAAAGGAAAAAGTAACAACCTGCACATTTTATCCATGCTTGCAAAAAATGGCATTGTTGCCAGAAAAGCATTTCCATCGTTTATTTCATTGTTGTTTAATAAATAGGGTTCCTATGTTTCAGAATCTAAAGGCTTAGGTATCAAATCGATTCTGTGACAAACAGGAAAAAGGCCACACCAGTTAGTCCTTGACCCTTGACCCTGACCCTTGACCTTTGATGGGACACGGAGCGCTCTCCGTCAGCCATTAGAGGAAGAGTGGGTTTAAATCACAATGGACTTCAGGTGTCTGAAGCACATGATGAGGTCCAATGGAATGGGCGGCTTCAGCTCGTTCCCGTCGAGTCTCAGGTACCGCAGCCGTGGCAGGAGATCCTCGTTGCTAAGATCCACACTCATCACTTGGAAAGGACAAATCTCTGTGCCATTGATCTCTGGAAAGACGAAACAAAGAATGAACGGGCTGTGTTAATTTCTCCAGCAGATGCAGAGAACAGAATGCATTATTGACATTATTGGTATTATTACCACTCAGGTCTCTCATGTAGTACTCATAATTCTTTCTAGAAAGATTATAATTGTTTCCTGCTCTTTTCAATCATTGCCCTTATTATATGCTCTGCTTTGCTACCTGTCTGTCCATCCATCCATTCCATCTGTTCCTCTCTCTGCCTGTCTGAATACAGTAGCTACATTGTTTCATTGAATTTATCTTTTACACAGTGTTTACAGTGAAAAGAAACAGCAAGCCATATTCCCAGTGCCTTCCCAGGACTCACTTTCAATGTTGTTGTTGTTGAGGTACAGGTGCTCCAAGCCAAGATTAAAGACAGGGATGTTGCTCAGCTTGTTGTGGGCCAGATGGAGGTCCAGGAGAGTGGAGATGTTGAAAACTGTTTTGGGCACTCCTTTGTCGGTCAGTTGGTTATAATTCAGCCTCACGAAAGCCAGGTTGGGGAAGGCCTTAAAGTAATCTTCTGGGATGTCCTGGATGTTGTTCCGGTCCAAGTAGAGCTGGTAGATGTTGTGTGGGACGTTCAAGGGCATCTTCCTGAGGATGTTGTGAGCCAGGTTGAGTTGTACCAGGTTCTTGAGCCCCTTGAAAATGTTCTTTCCCAGATTGCTGTCGCTCAGCTTGTTGTGGTGGAGGTCCAGCAAGGCCAGGTGCTCCATCTTGTTGAAGACCCCCGGTGGGATCTTGGAGATCTGGTTGCGGCTGAGCCTGAGCTGCTCCAGGTTGGGAGGCAGGTCGCTGGGCACTTCTTTCAGGTTGTTCCTCTCCATGTACAGGAAAAGCAGGTTGGGCAGGTTCTCGAACACCTGGCGCTCCACTCGCCGTATCCGGTTGTTGTCCAGGTTGACCCACTTGAGCTCGGTGGCATTTATGAAGGGCTGTTCTGTCACCTCGTCAATGTAGTTGTTCTGCAGGTAAAGGTAATGGGTCCGGGATGGGATGGTGGGAATCTTCCTCAGGTTGCGGCTGTCACAGTACAAGGCATTCGGGAATCCCGGAGGGCAGAAACACTCCCTGGGGCAGTCCGGGTAGATGGAGGGCGGCCCCAGGATGGGAGGAGGGAAGTCTGTCGGCTCCTTGGGTTCCAGAAGGGTGGGGGGAGGCTTTTTTGTGGGTTTTACAGGTTTCCGCCTCTGGCCTGAGACAGCACCAATCAGGAGAAGGCTTAACAGGAGAAAACACCCAAGATGGGCCCTCATGGTCCAGTAACCTGTGCAGGAAAGACAAAGAGAGAATCAGGAAGGGATGACCAAGCGTGTGTATGTTCACTCTAACACACCAGAGCAGTGCAAACGGGAAGTGTGAAAATGAATATTCCCCACCACTTGTTTACTGAGTGACTCCACTTTTATGCACAGGGAAACCATGTTTTGTCTTAGCAACCATGTCGCTTAAAAAGTAAAGAATGTTCCCACAATAACCGCACAAGCTGCAAGGCTTTGGTGCAAAAACGCTGTCTCTTTGTGCTGTGAAGTGCTCTCTCTGCCATGTCCACGGCAGCAATTTAGTGCTTCAAAGTGAACCAGAACTGCTTTGGTTATTTTCCAGCTCCAGCTGCAGCTCCAGGGATCAGTGGCACATATAAAGGAAACATTGTGCTGCTGAATCCTTTCTTGGGGTGCTGGAGCGCAGAGGAAGAACGAGGAAACACTTGGCTTCAGACACAGATCCCTTAGGTACCTCCCTGACTTTCAGCCCTGACCCTGTGGAGCAAGTAATGTTTAACTGCAAAAAGAAAATGCGGGGGAGGGGCATTTTTCCTGATCTTTCAGTTTGTAACAACCTAAGGGAGCCAGCTATGCTGTTGAAGCCTGTACCCTGACTTCTTTCAAGAGACAGCTGGATGATATTCTTGGATCTTGGGTTGATTGGTCCTAACTCCGGAACAGGCCACATGAACCTTTGTAACCTTTCTTGTTTTTGTTTGTACATGACAAGGGGAATTTTGGTAAACCTTGAAGTGCTCCAATTTCAAAACAAGCAAATATATAAAAGGAGTATTTGCTACGGTGCCTATGCTTAGTGAACAATTACTGAATTTTATCCAGCTTTTATTTTACACTTAATTTGCAAATTGACTTCAGCATAATTTTTTGTTATAGTTGAATGAGTAGATTAAACGTGTAGTTGCACATGCCTTCTAATTACACATTGAGTCTTTCAGGAAAGTAATTATTTGTTAAAAGCCAATCTGTTATCCCTACATTACAGTTCTTTACACTATAACAGAAATTGCATGTGCATTTTTGGAAATATTTATAGAGAAAACAATGATTCTGACCTTTTCAATGAGTATTTCTTTGCAATTGATAACGATCTCCTTTCTAAAACAACGTATTTTTTCAAACCTCAAGGAAAAGATACAAATTAAAGTAAGGACACTATGATAAATGATTATAGTAATTGGCCTTTTATTTGCAAAAACATATTCCAATAATGAAGGAGATAAAAAAGTGTATCTAAATCTAGAATTCCTCCAGTGTAAAGAAATTCCGACTTTATTGTTTGCATGCAACAAAACAGTTAACAGCTCATCAAGAGATTAATCATTTTAATGAGATCAGCCTGATTTGTTTTTCTTGTCACTAGGAATGACAACACCCGAGAAAAAAAGTGTCCTGAAAGGATGATGGAGTGCTCAGTGAAAATCTGGCTTCACCCGCTTGGCGGAGGGCCGACCTCCTGGCCAGAGGACAAGAGGGCTGGGACCCCCATACAGAGCGAGCAGTGACCAAGGGGCAGCTGCCGAGGTAGAGATGGGGTGGAGGTGTGAGAGGGAGAGAAGGGGGTCCCGCACAGTATTTACAGTGTTTTAGGAGAGGGAGCGATTGTGAATTACTGACAGCCGATGTGATTGAACCTGCTTGCTGTCATCCCTCCCGTACTTCTGTTACAAATTCCATTGAAATAACTGTCCGGTAACACATTTACTTTTTATCGTAACGTTCATGTCACACGATTGGGAGGCTTTTAAAAACAATGTTAAGGTTTTGACTAACTGCAACAAAGTAATCAAAAGAATCCATAGCAGTAAAGTCCATTTTGAAGTGGACACTTTTCAAGGTGATGGATCCCAGGGACGGAAGTGCACACAGACCAAACCTCAGTGGTCTCTAGAAGATGTTGCATGTGGAAGCTAGTGAAGCAAGAGGAATCGGCTCCAATAGTCTGGCTGTGCAGCTGGCTCCAAGCTCCCACCTCCCACGTTGTGTAAGACGTTCCTCCTGTACTCCTGTAGCCCTAATTGCACTTCCTTGCAACTTTAAATTTTTGCCTTCAGGTCTTTCTTGCATTTGCTGAGCACACCGCTAATTGGGTTAGTACCATTTTTAAGATTTTCTAAAGTCTTAGTAAATCCCCTCATTACCTCTTCTGTTCAAGACTAAAGAGAGCAGCTCAATTAACCCATTGATGTATTGTATTGTATTGTATCCCTTTTATGGACAGAATTCTGAAAGTTGCCAGGGCAGCAATGTCCTTTGAGTAAAAAAGCAACTAGAATTGGGCACGATATTCTAAACGACTCTTAACTAGATCTTTGGAAGCCTTAACATTAAATCATTTATTTTAAATTCTATACTTTCCAATGTATACCATGACATTTTTATTGCCTCCCTGCAGGGTCTGGAGAAGTATTATAATAGTCAAGTCACAATAAACTCCCTGTCATAGGCAGCTTCCTCTAGTTCCAAATTCACCACTGAGCTTGGAAGTAAATGCTGGCACAGTCTTCGAGGCACTGCTGGGCTCCAGCCTCGTTAATTCCCCTTTTGCCACTTTTCATTGCATCCGAGTTGTTCAAAAACAGCCAGGGACAGCTGCCAGCATTTGTACTTTATCAGCTCTTTCTTTTCCATCTGCTCTTAATTGTCCCGCACAAAGAAAACACATGTGTTATGACAATAGCAAGCAATGACGAGTCTGTGCAGGCAAAGCCTCTGGGAGCAAAGAAAAGGGGGGCATCGGGCAATTCTCGCTCCGCTTGATTGCAACACCAAAGCACGAGGCCCTGGCATGTGTGGGCCAGGCCATTTAAGGCAAATCAGACAGACGTCCACTTCCCCTGCCAGAGGAAGTGGAACCTTCACAGGTACTGCCTGCGCCCACCTGTCAAGAGGGAATCTTATAAGACATGGCCCGGTTCCATTCAGCAGCTAAGTAGAGGGCGCTTGTAAAGTCAGTTCGCACAACTGTGCACGGTGCAGCAGTGACGTTTTGGCAAGTGTGACTAACAACAGGGGAACCGGGATCCCCTGGAAAATGACATGTGCTGTGCTGGCATGTGTGCTTGTGGTTGCACCCACTGGGCATGCCCGCTGATGAGAGGAGGCGATGCCAGTGCCCTTGGCCTCTCCAGCCATTGGCTACTGGAACTGGATCTCTGATGGCCTGTTTGCACCTGAACCAAGCAGGTATTTGAGCTGCCAGCGTGGCATCGTGGCATGGCGTGGTGATGGAAAGCCAATGCTCCACAAACACAACACAACCGGCCTCTCTGCTCTGGGAAGTAGCCTGAGGTCAATTAAAAGATATGTTTGCAACGTATTTAAGTGGACAATTGGTGAAACCTTTTCACTCAGTTCCAGTCCTTGAGATCCTCACTCCTACTGCCCTCTGATCTCCTCATTTCATACCCTGGCCTTTTAAGTGAAGAAATAATACAATTAATTTGAACTCTTCAATTGTTTAAAATAGGGCAGAGGTACCTAATTGCATTTAATAAACACCTTAAAAACTGCCACCTATTGAAGAAAAATCTTAATAAAGGTTCCAAGAAGTAATTCTGGAGTGGGATTTTATCTCTATGGAGCAGTAAGCCTCCAAGGCTCTTTTTTTGGGCTCATCGCCCTGAATATTACAAAACTAAAACATAACATAAAGGCATATATCCAGCCTGGATTAATGATGTACCCTGAGAGATGTAAGGACTAAAGCCACAGAATGCCGAAGAGCTTTAGATGCTAACACAATACATAACTGTAATGGAATGGAAGTGTGTTTTCTTTTGGGATTCTTTTTTCAGGGTGCTGCCTAAGATGATCTACAGATGTTTGGCTCTGGCTGCCTGGCTGACTGACAGCTGCCCGACCGTGAAGACGAGGCAGACGGACGTTCTAGAAGTGAAGGAGAAAACCTGGGGAACCTAAATGCAATTCTTTCTTCTTCCTGGAGGCGTCAGCTGCCCCCTGAAAAGTAAAATCACGGACGGCACAAAGTTGCAACCCTGCTCAAGAGGCACATTCTTCAGAATGGTCAAAAAAGTCTATGAACTGACGTCAGTTTTGGGAACAGCAAGGTTCAGTGGGATAAGAAAGCAGGAAATGTCCCTGTTAGGAGTGAAAGCACAGTTCTGGCTCTGCATTCCAGACAGGGAGAAAAGCCTGATGGGTAAAGTTAGAGAGGGTACGTACATACTGGATTAAACAAGTCATGGGTCTTAAAGGACTGAATGCTACGAACAAAAGGCAGGGTGGTATTTCCTGCATGGTGTAGTTCTGAAGAGGCACGATACTCTTTGAAGGGCTGTGTTGTCAAAGGATTAGTGTGGGGTCCTGTTCTCTGTCCAAGGAGGTCAGTGTCTGACATGGACTTCATGCAGGAAGGGCGCAAAGTGACTGTTGTTCCGAGACAAGGTGGTGGTGAGTGAAGGGGGAGCAGTGAGCCAAGGGGAAGAGCTTGGAAAGCGGCCCTAACAACTTCTCTCAAAAAGAGAGGCAGCTCATGCAGGGCTCCTGCCCAGTTTTTCAAGCCTGTCACCTATGAAAGAGTGAGTCCAAGGAGGGAGCCAGATGCCTTGCATGCATGGCTGCTGAATGAGTCTGGTCCTCTGCGCAGGTTCTGATTCCTCATGCAGGCACTGACTTTCTGGGAAACCGAGACAAAGGAGGAGGGAGGGCGTATGTGTGTGTGCCACAGGGAGGTGGAGGGAACTAATCCTATTTGCACTTTCAGGCTGAAACATTCCAATTTGTTAACCTCCACAGACATAAAGGCTCCACTTGATTCCTTTATTTAATTTTAAAGTAAAGTTTAGTATGTACGTTCTTCTACTTCTGTTATTCTCGCACGTTTGTTTGTGGACATGCAAAAAAGACTAGCAGCTACGTATCCGATAAGGCGTGCAGGCAGCAAAACTACATACTTTCTTCTTGTGAAATCAGACCTGGCAGATGAAATAAACGTGACTCGTGTGACAAATATTATTCCAGTGTCTCTATGTACAGCAAACAACATATTTGTATGAGCAAAGCAGCTAAATGAAAACCTGTGACTTTTTTAAGCCATTTAGATCTAGGTTCTAGACATTACATCCACAGTTTCATCCTATATAAGATGCATATCATTTGCTCTATGTCAAATGTATAAGCTCTTTAATGGCAAAAACATGTGGGGTGTGTGCACTCTGAACATTTACTTGTCATGAAGACAGCTGGTGGAAACAAGCGCGCATTGATCATCTCGTGTAAAACATCTTCTCCAATAAAATGCACAACTGTAATTCTAATCTCCTGGAGAAACCTGGTAGTGTGGTTTTACTGTCCTTGAACTGAGAATTCAGCTGTAGACAAACTCTGTACCTGAGACAAAGCCTTGAGTTTCTTTATAAAGTATAATGAATGTTATTTACACTTAGCTATTTATAATACAACTTTTAAGATTAAATAAGTCCAGAATGTGCTGGTTAAAATGTTTTAGTTTTTTTTGTCAAATACAACCCAACTCAGTATGCTTAGAAATAACATCTTCCTTAAATAAAATTTCTAAAAGCATGAAGCCAGCAAAGATCGAAAAAGAATCTTTGTGCAAAACCACCTGATGTCAGAACTCTCCCATGCAACTCCAAACACTGTTGACATAATACCTTCTGAGCTTTCTGAAAACCACCACTGCCATTTGACAAGGGATTACAATTATTGACTTACTGGGAAGAACAGTGTCCAACAATAAACACAATCCCGCAAGTGATCGATTGAAATTAGACAGAATATCATCAATACTAAGTCAAAGTTGAAATCTGGAAATATCTTTGTAAATATCTTTACAGACTGAAAAGGTCAAACCTGTGAGCGACATAAACTGGAGAAAACAGCTTGTGAGATGAAGAAAAGCCAGAACACATTGGAAGAAAGTACCAGTACAAACGCAGCAAGTTTCTATAGTAACACAGAGCACTACGCAAATCCTCCCCTGCCAAGTTACACAGATTTACTGTAGTAAACTCAGGAAGAAGAGCTCTACTCTGAGGAAGACAAGTGTGTGCCTCTTACCTGCTTCTTGTACCTGCCTTCTTTTAAGAAGCTGTAAGCTCTTTCTCTCCTGAAGGATTTTTCTCTCCCCTTTTCTTCCTCCCTCTCTCCTTTCTCTCTCTCCCTCCGTTTCTCTGTCTCTCTCTCCCCTCCTTGGGAATGCAGACTTCCTATTGGGTCCTTTCCCTTTTTGGATTTTTTCTCCAAAGGTCAACAATAAGGCTTTTATCCTGCAGCCAAAAAAAAAAATCCTTCGAGATTCTACCCACAAGCCTGTCCCTGTCGCAGAGGATGTACTTGTTTAATAATATCACCCCCCTGCGTGCTGCACAGCTCGACTGAGGGCTTTAGAAAGAAAGAGGAGAAAGAAAGAAAGACTGACTTTTGCAGCAGCCCCCCTCCCTGTCTGTTTGAATCCAGTGGTTTTCTTCAGTGTTGTATCCTTTCTTGCAGCTGTTGCCTGGGCTGACACCTATAACCCCCCAGGGAAGGCTGAAGACTTAATCTCATGC
The DNA here is from genome assembly GCF_055471065.1 of Atractosteus spatula. Classification (NCBI taxonomy): domain Eukaryota; kingdom Metazoa; phylum Chordata; class Actinopteri; order Semionotiformes; family Lepisosteidae; genus Atractosteus; species Atractosteus spatula. The sequence continues at coordinate 41,487,070 of NC_142712.1, read as the reverse complement.
CCACTTTTTCAATAGTTTTTGCTGAGTCCAGAGAAGTTATGCTTAAATGAAAAATTGCTTTTCCAATGACTCCAGGGTGCTTTGGTATTTTGTGGTCACTGATCTCCAATACAGTCTGTTTTGAAAATAATTGCTCCTGTGGTTTTGTTTCTACAGAGTCTAGATGATGGTCTGTTTTTTTGTTATAATTTTGGATTGAGGGTGTGTGTGTGTGTGTGTGTGTGGGGGGGGGGGTTAGATAATAAACACGTTAGCATCCCATTCTTTGAGAATTTCTAGCTGAGGCCGAAAAGGCAATGAAGGAGACGCCTTCTTTCCCACCTATCTGGGCCCCATGCTCCATGAGCACAACAACACCAAGCCAGAAACCCAGAAGAGCTGGAATAATGTTGCTCTGTCTCCAGTCGCAGTGTTGTATAACAAGGGCCATTACAGAATTCCTCCTCATCTCAGAAACAACTGAAATAATATCACCTCCGGTTTTAAAAGAATTCGAGTCAAGTGTTGTTTTTCTATAAAACCTCTCCAGTTTTTCTCCTTGTGAAAGTTTTGCTAGAGTAAATGAGCAAATGTGTGGTGGCGCAGTTCATTCCCAGCTGGGATTCAAGCCAAGTCTCTCAGGGAATATTCCTAGTTCTGCACTGTCCACATAGATTCTAGGGATTGAAAACTGTACTTTCTGTAGTCTAATAATGTGACTTTGGTTTCTGTGAAGTGCTTTGGGATTTTTGTCACAAAAGCTACCATACAAAATAAGGCATCGTTCATTGTTTTACTATACCTGTGTCAATCATTTACTTTTCTACTTTTCTCACTTTTTTCACCACATTTTGTCATCTCTTTACCATGAAGCTTCATGTTGTCTCCACGACTGTGTGGACTTCACTGTATTTGTACCACAGTAAATGTCCAGACTGTGCTTCTCTGTAGTGCGGTTTTAGCTGGATTTCTGCTCCTTAACCAGTCACTTTGCAGGAATGTGTTTTGACTGTGGAGCTGTTTGTGCTCCTCTTGCCTCCCTGGCTGGGCAAAATGCAGCTGTTTGTTCATCCCACAAAGCCTTCCAATGAGCAAAGCAACTTTTTGTGTTAATTGTTTTGTGGACAAGCTTTTGAATGGAGAGTGCAGTGGTGATGGAAGGGAGTCATGATTCTCTCTGAAACCATCCAAATGTCCTTCTTCTAATTGAGCTTGGAGACCTCCGGATGGGAGACACAGAGAAACCTCAAATAAACCCTGTATCTGAGGGGACAGACAAGCACACAAATCCAGACAGTACACTCATGAACAGAATAGTCCCCACACAACTACTGTACATAACAGCAATTACTGTAAACTAAGCCCTTTCTTGGGGAGAGAAATTTTTTTCATATTGATTCCCTGTGCTGTTAACACTTGTCATGTCTCTTCACACACTTAAGCATAAGCATGCGCTTTTATAAAACCATTTGTTCAATTTCTGCCGAATATGACTGATTGCTGATGTTGATTCAAGGCTGAAAACACTCCTGCAATCAGTAGTGTCAATCCACCATCTATAATCAAAGAGATGCTTCACCCTGAGAAGGGGAGTGATGAGCAAGTAAATTCTCCTGGAAGACAAAGGGTGTAAGACAGGAACATACCCTGGTTAGGACGCCAGACCATCACAGGGCACACACACACAAAGGGACAATGTAGAGACACCAGTAAAGATGGCCAGATTATCTTTAGAAAATGGCAGTGAACCTTTGCATTTAGTAGAAAACTCACTGGAGCTCAGCAAACAACAGGAGAATATGCAAACTCCACCCAAACCCTGTCAGCAGTGTCTCTTCTGTAAAATGAATACATCTTAATTTGTTTTTTTTACGTGTGGCTCATGGATACAGCAAAATGCTGAAAATACAAAATGAATTTGAAAAGGAAGCTTCACCATGGCACAACTCAGTGAAAACTGCTTGGTGATCAGCTGCAAGAGATCAAAAAACAGTGGACGGTTTAAACATTGTTTTCCGTCTTTAGGCACTAGGCAAGTGTGCTTTGCGGTTTATGGTCTTTGTTTATTTCTACTACATGATACTTAATGCATTACAGTTCTACAACATCTCAGATAATTCTAGCCCCTGTCTAATAACAGGCAGTAGAATAAAAACAAGCTTTTTGAAATCGAGAGCAATGGGATGTGTGGAACACAGCAGGAAAAGGAAAGAGTAGAAGCCAGCTGTGAGAGAAGAATCTTTTGCTTTTATTGGCTGTTTACAAACCCAGTAAGAAATCTGCTTTGAAAAACACTTACGCTGTTATTTATTTAAAGATTTTATTCTTGCATTATGAGGACAGGTTACTATATCTAATGTATACTGTTTTCAAAGATTATTTATCACCTTAAGGAAACAGTTAAAAGAACATCAGTGAAAGGAAACGTTTCATTTGAAAGTGTTGATTCAAGAAGAATCCTTAAGTCCTGAAAAAAGAAGCTGAGCTGTGTTGCACTTAAAACCAAAAGCTCAAACAGACCTTGAGTCTATTCAGACCATTAACAGACTAACACCTTAAAATGAATTATTAAATATCAAAATATGGTGTAAAGCATATTGCATTGCAATGCCTTTTCAGTCAGACAATGTTTAGTGCTTTTAAACTGGAATAAAGGATATTGATTCATTACAACATTCCATGTATCAGCAAGAAATAATTATGGTATAGGATTCTGAAAATCCATTTTCTTAGAACTTTGGTATGAAGGGTAACCTAGCGATCTAAAAAGTTGTCTTTTCCGAGTACAAAAATAGCAGATGTTCCTCCCACGAAACAGCCCGCAACAGCTCCGTATATAAAACACAGTCCTCGAATGTGCTGCCAGTCCACCCCACTTCTACATACGCTGTATAATTTGCCTTCATTAAGCAATAAAAAAATGATTCCAGTTATTCAGATGTATAGACGAGCTGGAGTCTATAATACCCAACAAACATGGGAAAGCATTTCAAAATGGCTTAGGAAAGGTTTATTGACTGCGATTAACAAACTGGCTCTGACACAGCCACACCGATCCCTACTCCCTGTGTGCTAATGTGTTTCACGGAAGCACTGGTGCTGCTGTAATACAGAGCTAACTCATGGAAATAAGAACACAGTTTTGAAGTTGCACACTATTCCAGATAAGAGGATATTAGGGAGCTACTGGAGTGTCTGGCCTCACCGAGACTAAAAATGTGTTGTCACTTTGTTGAGAAACTTCTCCTCCTCTGGCATCACTAGATTTTCTAGACACTGTTAGAGTATTCCATTGTGTGTATACAGTTATATACAGGGCCCATTAATGGCAGGGGGAAGTACATTTAGATCTGAGGTCAGGAGGCACTTTTTCACCAGGTCTGAGGTCGTGGAGGTGTGCCTTGTTTTCATCCATGAAATGGTGGGATGAGATAATTGGATTAATTAGCTACTAATGAATTAGATGGGCCTCATGTTTGTTGTTTTTGTTGTTTGTCATGTACACATAAAAAAACTCTTCACAGCAAAAATGTTGACGTTTTTTTTATTTCTAATAATTGGTCAGCATTATACGACTACAAATCATTCCAATGTGTATATCCAAAGAACATAGAATAGAACACATGAATATGCAGATATAAAGCATAAAACATATGCACAATGGACTGTGAGCTCCTATTATTCATTTATTCATTTAAAACCTTGACCCAAGGCAACATCCTTTGAAAAGAATCAATGAACTGTAAAAAAAAACAAAAAAAAACAGAACAATTCAGATATACTAGAAAAAGCACAAATTGTCACCCGGGATTGTTTTGGGTGTCTAGCCATATTCATATAAAATCAGCTTGCCAAGCAAAGAAACAGGCAATACAGTATCCTGCCTCTCGTGCACTCTGAGCTCCACTTAACTTCCCTTATTAAGTCTCAGTGGCTTTCATCTGCACTCATGGCCCTTCTGTTTTACAGATGAGGTACTATCACAATTCTGCAGGTCAGTACGGATACCTTTCTGCTCTGAGGGTGGCCTAACCCTAAATTCCTCTCAAAATGTAATGCCAGACCTTTCATTTCCAGCAGAACGACATGCAATCGCCATACTTCAGAAATTGCCTGTAAGTAATTATTTGTGGTTCTAGCTCTTCCCATTGGAGTTTTTGATAATCCAGTAGTGCCTCCAGTAGAGAATCTTAAGTATTAGCTTAACTCTGATATACAGGTTGTGTTACGGAATCCCTCAAAAGCAGCACACTCACCTGCAATGTGATGGTTGTAAGTACCTAGTGCAGGCTGCAGTCCTTACCAGCAACATGAGGTCAAAGTAAAAGGCAGTAAAGCTCGGTGAATGAGTGATAAATTGTAGAGAGGAATGCACAAGTGTAAATGGTGGGAAAGCAAAGGCGTTTAGACTGTGGAAACATGGACAAGATTCTATATTGCAGTTTGACAAACTTTCCAAAGACAATGTCAACTACTTATTATTCTTTACTATTAAGGGTTCACTGCATAAACACCTGCCTAATATCTTTTACTTCGTTATTAAAAATAGTAATCTTTCAGTTCTTGTGCAATCAGGTTGCAAAAATCAGCATTCCATCTTCTTTCAGTACTCTGCAAGTCTGCTCAGTGTTAAACTGCAGCTTGCATTCTGAAACAGCCTTCTTTTTTCCTCCCCAGAGCCCTGTAACTTGGCGGGTCTTTTGCACTGGTGAGCTAATGCTTCACACTGCTTGGACAGCAGAGAGCAGTCGTTTCTCTGCGGGCATGAACTGGCAAACCGATCACTGCTGGGGCCCCACCCCCGGCTCCCCATCGCCCACTCTCTCCCCTCGCCGATGGAAGTGATCATCTGCTGCTCAGGCTTCTCTTGTGAGATCATTTAAAGAGGAAGGGACTCAGCTTACACAGCACTGGGTCTCTGCTCACATCCCCTCCCCCTGTATAGCGATATGTCCCTCACTTACCCCGTCTTCTGAGATCAGCAGTTTCATCCCACGAAATAACTATGGACAATCTAGCAAAACCAAAGACGTACTCCAGCACAGAGATGAGCCCTGGGCAACAGTTGCCACGAGGGACTTTTTGCCCCCACAGGATCTAGGTGCAGATGAGGTGTTACACTGAAACCCGCTGGTAGCATTAAGGGGAATGAGACAGTTACAACCACTAATGAACATGAAGTAACTGGCAGGCCACAAACCTGCAGGATGTCCGCTTCCACCCACCCGTGGGTGCAAAATCACAGCGCAGCTTTTCAGCTTCATCTGCTAGTTTTGTTTTCTGCTTTGCCTTTTGGGGAAAGACTCAACATGTTTTACATCAGAATTCAATTCCATTGACATTAGCGCCTTCTGGAACTCAGTGTTTTGTTTATTTATATACTAGCATGTCCTGAAAGCTGTCCAAAGTTTCAGTATTGAAACCTTGAAGTATTGAATTTCCAAGCATGCTATTTCAGCACAGTCATTCACAAATACTGAAATAAAATCAAGGATTCGTCAGGGAAGAGAAATGTGTGGTTATTGTTTAGGTTATGACCTAAACTAAACTATTTGTTTGATTTCTAGCAGAACAGCCTTAACACAAGAGTCTAATAACTGGTCAGATCATATGACTTGAGTAATTGATTGTCATTTCACGCACATCAAACCAACAGCATAGATAACTATTGTGGCGTCGCCGGGGGAAAATAGGCGTAAAAGAGTTTTAACTCACACCACACTGTTCTTCTGTGCTCTTCGTCCGTGTGTCTCCCCAAATCCGTTCCGCAATCCGTTGTCAGTATCCTTAAACAATCCTAGTTCCCAAATCCGTATGTCCACACTCCTCTGCGTCGTATCCAAGCCGTAATCTGTAATCCTAGTCAAAATCCGTATCCAATAGTCCGTTATTCTTAATTCTCTTCTAACACACTCCTAAATCTCTCCTTCCTCCAAAACGCTTTCACCTTATCGGCTTCCGCGCCGGCTCATCGCTTCTGGCTCATTTATATCCTGTTTCCTGATGTAGTTCAGCTGTGTCTCCTTGTTTCGCTGCATAGGCTTTTTCCCCAATAGCGGGTCAGCTGGTTATCCTGGGTGGCCATCTTGCCCAGGTCTATATTGAGTATTTTCAGTGTTTCGTTCCGGAAATACCGGTTATAGATGACCCTTCCCCGGGTCCTCTTACATTCCCTCCCCCTGAGATCAGCCCCGACCTCGGGCGATCTAGAAAAAAAAAAAAACAGTGCATTCGGGAGAGGGCGTCTACATTTCCTTGTTTCCTTCCGGGTCTATATACCGTTTGGAATTGAAATCTTTGCAGACTAAGACCCCATCGTGTAATTCTATCATTTTTATCCATATTTTGTAACATCCATGTTAATGGCGCATGATCTGTGTATAATATAAATCATCTTCCCAATAAATAATACCTCAAATAGTCTAGGGCCCATTTGATTGCTAGACATTCTTTCTATATCGTAGAATAGTGCTTTTTGGCCGGATTCAACTTACGGCTGATATACAGAATAGGATGCTCCAGTCCTTCAATTTCTTGCGACAGTATGGCTCCAATCCCAGTGTCCGAAGCATCAGTTTGTATCATGAAAGGCTTACTGAAGTCTGGTACCTGTAAGACGGGTTGAGAAGCGAGAGTTCCTTTTAAGTCTCGGAAGGCCCTCTCTTCCAAGTCGGTCCATTTTATTTTCTCCGGACAGCTTATCTTCGTCAGGTCGTGTAGAGGGGCGGCCATGGATGCAAACCCTGGAATGAAACATCGATAGTAACTTGCCAGTCCCAAAAACGTTCGAATTTGCTTCTTGATAACTGGTTTGGGCCAGTTCTTAATTAACTGTACCTTCTGATCTTGGGGCATGATCAATCCTCTCCCGATCGTATAACCCAGGTAATTGGCTTCCCTAGCCCCCAGACAACATTTATTTGGGTTGGCCGTTAATCCTGCTGCTCGCAATGCTCCAGTCACTGCTTCCAGGTGTTGTAGATGTTGTTCCCAGGTCGTGCTGTGGATTACGACGTCATCCAAGTAGGCGGCTGCAAAATCCCGATACGGTCTCAGAATTCGGTCCATCAATCTTTGAAATGTTGCGGGAGCGCCATGCAAATCGAAGGGTAGGACCCTATACTGATATAGTCCCTCAGGTGTGGCAAAAGCGGTTTTGGCTTTATCTTCTTCGGCCAGCGGCACTTGCCAATATCCCTTCGTAAGATCAAGGGTGCTGATGTATCGAGCGTTACCTAATCGCTCGATTAGTTCCTCTATACGGGGCATGGGGTATGCATCAAACAGCGAGATCTCATTTAACCTTTTGAAATTGTTGCAAAATCGAATAGTTCCATACGGCTTGGGGATCAGAACTATCGGGCTAGCCCACTCACTATGGGATTCCTCGATTATTCCCATCTCCAGCATTTTTCCCCACCTCTTCTTTAATCAATTTCCTTTTTGGCTTCTGGTACTCGATACGGGGGTAGCCTTACCTTTTTCCCTGATTCCGTGATAATCTTATGTTGTATAAGGTGGGTTCGACCAGGTGTCCGGGAAAAAACATCTTTGTTTTGGGTTAGGAATTCTTGCAATTCCCGTTTCTGTGCCGGAGCCAGGTCTCCCACGGATACCGCACCCGTTTCTTCTTCCAGAGGGTCTGGGGAAAAGTGGGTGAGCAGAACTTCGGAACCATGCCATTTCTTCAGCAAATTGACATGGTAGATTTGATGCTGCCGTCTTCTGTCATGTTGCTTGACCTTATAGTTGACTGGCCCCACCTTTTCCACCACTTCATAAGGCCCCTGCCAGGATGCCAAGAATTTACACTTTGGGGTTGGAACTAGAACCAGTACTCTGTCCCCAATCTGAAATTCCCTCGCAACTGCTCCCCTATTATAAATTTGTTGTTGTTGAGCCTGGGCTTTCTCCAGGTTTTCTTTCACTATGGGAACAATAACATTTATTCTTTCTCTCATCTGTTCCACATGCTTAATGATAGTTTGTAAAGGGGAAGGTTGATGTTCCCACGATTCTTTGACCACGTCCAATAGGCCCCGTGGTTTCCGAGAGTATAATAATTCAAATGGGGAAAATCCAGTCGAAGCCTGCAGTACTTCTCGAACCGCAAACATGAGATACGGGAGCAGATGATCCCAATTTTTCCCATCCTTTTGCATAGTCTTCCTAAGCATGCTTTTCAGGGTCTTATTAAAACATTCTACTAGACCATCGGTTTGAGGGTGATAAACTGAGGTTCGGATCTGCTGTATACCCAGTAGCTTACATAAGTCTCGCATGACTTTAGACATAAAAGGTGTTCCTTGATCAGTTAGGATCTCTTTAGGAATTCCGACTCGAGCGAACAGTTGTACTAGCTCCCTAGCTATGTTTTTGGCGGTGGCAGCTCTCAACGGAATGGCTTCGGGGTACCTGGTAGCATAGTCCACTATTACTAAAATATACTGGTGACCTTTGGTGGTTCTGATCAGGGGCCCCACCAAATCCATCCCAATCCGTTCGAAGGGGGTTTCAATAATTAGGAGGGGAATCAAAGGGTTTCTATAATAAGGTTGTGGCGCACTTTTCTGACACTCGGGGCATTCCCGACAGTACTTCTCGATGGTCTTATAGATCCCTGGCCAAAAGAACCTAGAGAGGAGTCTCTCGGATGTCTTCTTTACCCCCAGGTGTCCGCCCAGGAGGTGGCTATGGGCCAAGTTGAGGAGCTTCATCTGGTAGGCCCGGGGAATAAGGAGTTGTTCCACTTCTTCCTGTCCCTTCTGCTGCACCTGATAGAGGAGATTATTCTTTGTCATAAAATATGGGTAACTCACTGTATTAGGATCAGTACACCACTTCCCATCAATTTTCCTGACATGCCGCCACGCATGTCTCAAGTTCCCATCTTCTAGTTGGGCCGACCTAAACTTACCACGACGTTCTGGGGGTTCCCAGTTCGGTAAATCCATATTTTCAAACTCAACTCCAAGTTCAGCTCCGCCTTCTTGTGGGTCCGTCTCATCAGGGTCGTCGGTAGGGGCGTCACCACGGTCTTCCGGGCAGAGGATTGGTCTTCGCCTAGCTGTTTGGACCGTGTTCCAAATCTGGAGGAAATGGGGACAGTCTCGTCCCAGTACGACAGGGTATGGCAACTGCTCAACCACTCCTACCGTTGAACGGTAGGTCCCCTGTTCTGTAGAGATGCTCAATTCTACCGTCGGATAGACCTTGGTGTCCCCGTGAATGCAAGTAATAGGTATTCCCTCTGTTCTCGAAATCTCCAGTTCTCCCGGAAGTATTGTAGGGGTCACCAGGGTCACAGTACTGCCAGAGTCCAACAAGGCCTCGACGGGTTCTCCCCCATCTCAACTTTCGTAAGGGGGATCCTCGCAGGTCGGGACCCGTGCTGTAAGGTAGTTACATTTGGCTTCACCTCTGGGGTCTACCTGCATGGGTTTGGACAGGCCGGGGCAATAGCTGGCTAAATGCCCTTCTTCCTGACAATTAAAACATCGCCGGGTTTCTTTCCATGGTCCAGGGCCTTGAGTCAGACCTCTCCCGAAGGGGTTTTTTAAATTGTATAGGTTCCCGATAATCACTATACCTTATTGGCCGATACTTTATTTCGGTTTCCAGACTCTTGGGGCTTCTTCTCTCCTCCTTCCGAAAGTCCCCCTTTTCCTCCCTAATCAGGGCCTCTGTGGCATGGTGTCTGTCCACCAAGTCCACAGCCTGATCTAGTGTCTGGGGATCCCCTTCACTTACTTTCCTTTTCAGATGAACAGGCAGACTCCTCACAAAGTGATCCAACACCACCCTTTCTACCACCTGTCCTGGGTTTAATTCTTCTGGCTGGAGCCATTTCTTTGCCAGATGTACCAGGTCAAACGTCTGAGACCTCATAGGCTTGTTCATCTGGTATCTCCAATTGTGAAACCAGACTGCTCGTATCACCATGGTTACCCCTAGTCTTGCCAATATCTCCTTTTTCAGAGTCTCATAATTCTCTGCATCTTCCACTTTTAAATCATAATATGCTTTTTGGGCTTCTCCAATTAAATAAGGGGCTACTCTCCCAGCCCATTGCTCTTTGGGCCATGCATTTCGAGATGCAGTTCTTTCAAAGGTGGTTAAATACGCTTCCAAATCATCAAGCTCAGTCATCTTTTGTAGCGTAATTTGTTCCGCCTGAGCGGTGCCTCTCCCCGCTACCGGGGCCTGCCGGATTTCTTCCCCTAATCTGTGCAATTCTGCGCGTACTAATTTTTGCTCCTCTATAATTCGTTCGTTAGTTTCGCTTTGGATTTGGTTCGCCTCCCGTTGCGCTTCGATAGCTTCTTGCTGTCCTTTTAATGCCTGGAATTGGGCGAGGGTGGCCTGGGACAACTGCTGTATTAATTGTTCCATAGTTTTTCTTCACACGCACAAAGTGAAACCCGCACACACACACACAAAAAAAACTTGCTTTCTTTAATTCTCAAACCAGAGCGGGAGCTGCCCGCATCCTCCACCAATTGTGGTGTCGCCGGGGGAAAATAGGCGTAAAAGAGTTTTAACTCACACCACACTGTTCTTCTGTGCTCTTCGTCCGTGTGTCTCCCCAAATCCGTTCCGCAATCCGTTGTCAGTATCCTTAAACAATCCTAGTTCCCAAATCCGTATGTCCACACTCCTCTGCGTCGTATCCAAGCCGTAATCCGTAATCCTAGTCAAAATCCGTATCCAATAGTCCCTTATTCTTAATTCTCTTCTAGCACACTCCTAATATCTCTCCTTCCTCCAAAACGCTTTCACCTTATCGACTTCCGCGCCGGCTCATCGCTTCTGGGGCATTTATATCCCATTTCCTGATGTAGTTCAGCTGTGTCTCCTTGTTTCGCTGCATAGGCTTTTTCCAATAGCGGGTCAGCTGGTTATCCTGGGTGGCCATCTTGCCCAGGTCTATATCGAGTATTTTCAGTGTTTCGTTCCAGAAATACCGGTTATAGATGACCCTTCCCCGGGTCCTCTTACACTATTTGTACAGTATATGTTATATAATGAGTATTGGCTAGGTTTCTGTGTAACTGAAGGGTTGTGTGTTCATATCCTGAATGGGGCACCACTGTAGTACCCTTGAGTAAGTCCAGTCCAGTCTAGTCCAGTAAAATACAGAGCTTCTTAATTGGGTACAGATGTAAGTTGCTTTGGACAAATCCAGAAAAAAGAAAATATTGTTACAGGCTGAGGTGGATGACTATGGAAGTGACTCTTCTAATCTAGACACAATGGGTAACAACCAACTAGCGTCAATATTTCCACTTGTAGAGCTTACTTTACTTAGTTGTGCTGGATGTGACACAGGCTGATCAAAAGAATCTTCTGGTTTACCTTAGTTAATTAAGTTCTGGGTAAATGATTAAGGGTGTCAGAAGTGTGGGGTAAAAGACAGAGGACGGAACAAGAGAGAACAGACCACAAGAGACAGAGGAGGGGAGACAGGAGGATACAGAACATAAAGTGTGTGCCAGGAGAGTGGTCCTCATTCGAGATTCGAGACCAGATTGGGGCTAAGTTATTGAACCCTGCTAAGAGAGCTTGCTATTCTGTGCTTTTTAGGGATTTCCTGAGTGAAGAACCCCTTAGTTAAAAACGTCCTCTCCTGCTTAGTAGGTGCATTTTACAATAGGGAGATAGGTTCCCATTTATTTAGCGACATCTGTGTTCACTGAGAGAGAGGCTTAACCGCAGGCTGTATTGTATTTAGTTTAGAAGGCAGCTTATCTCTTCTTTTGGCCTTTGTAGGCATTAAGAGTCTAGATGCTGGTCTCTGAAATGCCTTGTCTGTAAACTTCTACTGCACATAAGGAAAGCCATGTTGTATGTTTCTGTGTGTCACTGTCATTGTTAATTAATATTTTTTAACCATATGTGCCTGAATTACTGCTCTTTTTTACCAAAGCTGCGCCAGAGAAAAAAGAATTAATGTGCCTCTAACTATACCAGCTGCTCGGGAATATTCTTGGCAAAATCCTTACAAGTTGGGGGGTTATGGTTATTTATTTTACTTACTGACTAATCTGCTTGGTCAGGTCCTGGTATTCTTTAATGCCATACAATAACAATATATTCCCTTTGTAACAATATATTCAAGTCAGTCCAAGTTTGTGGGTATGAATTATAGTATTATTGTTAATAATAATACCAATAATAATAAGCTGGGCAGAACACTTATGTATGCGATGAAGTGTATATTCTGTAAATCAAAAACAAGATTTGCTATTGTTAAACAGGAGAGTGGCTTATGAAGATTCATGTGTTGAAGACCAACAGTTCCATTTTTCCAGCTCTCATGAGTTATTTCATTCTTAAAAGAATCATATTGGTAAGAAACATGAAATGTCTTTGGTCAAGAAGAGCTAAATTGCCCACCTATAGAATCAGCAGAATTCAGCAGCTCTGGAGTGATAACATAATACTACCGTATAGCAAAACCAGAATTACAAAGACACAGAACTGTACAAAAGATCTCAGCCCACATCTCCGAAGCCTTTCCAATGGTAATTACTGTATATGATTCATGTTTTCTGAGTTCAATTAAAGTATGCTAAAGGTATTAAAGTTACACCCTTTTGAAACTGAAACCCTTTTTCAGAAAAAAAAACATTTAACACAAAGAAATGAATCAGACCATTTTAATAGCAATGGGAAAATCAGTCAAAAAATTCTCCCATAGTAATTATGTACAGTATGTCATTTTGGGATGCCAAAAAGAGTATCTGTCTTCTGGCATTCCTTGCAGCTGAAATCGATTGTTTTCCATGATCATCTAATTTGTGGGTCCGAAGGTGACTGGTGAGGGCAAGAGTTTTCAAGCCCAGCGAGTGATTTAGCCAGGACATTGAAGTTAAGGCCCCTGCTCTTAGGAACAGTGCCTTAGGAACTTTAATTATTGAGTAGTCATGAATTGGATTTAACATCTCATTTGAAAAATGGAACCTCTTGCAACACAGGGTCCCTCCTGTACATTATATTGCAAGTGGTAAAATATGTCAGCACAATATTGCAAAGGTTTCTTCAACTTTCAAGGCTTTCTGTGCTCTGAACTGTCTGTTAGATCACTCTACCTTGCCTGCCTAGACGTTTGAGAGAGTCGACCAAAGCGATATCAATCTGTCACATGCAGCAGTAATTGCTAAACCATAACTACAGCATAAAAAATGTTCTTTTCTGCTCTCTGACGGCCTTCTGCATGAGAGCCTCTTCTTGCAACATTAATTCTCTTTAAGAGTCCCATAAATCTGAGTGGATGATATTAAGTTGCAAGGTTATAAAAACGTTGTGTGAAATGGAAGCTACTGCAGTTTCTTGGTGAGAGGGTCTGTCAAGCAACCTTCAAAATTAAAAATAATTTTTGACAAAACAAAAAATAATTGATTCTAATCTTTTCAAACAACAAGAGCCCTTGTTTATTAATGAATATTTGCATATCATATATTCATCTGCTAAAATGTCAGAGTTAAAAAAAAACAAAAAGGACAAAAGTACAGAAGGCTGGGGCCTCTAGCATGTCTTACGGTTGAGGATGCAAATCCCACACTAGTATGTAAAGGCAACAAAAGTGCATTTGATGATTCAGCTTGTTGGAGCTATTGAGAATTACTGACATTAAAATAAGTATACTTGCACAAGAATTTGGATGTGCTTGCAGATCAAATTACCAGTTGGACAAAAAGTGATCACTGTCAGTATTGTGAGTAGTAGCTGGAATGATAATAACTGTGAAAGCAAATCCAACATTTTGTTGCAGATGTTGATCTTTCCTCCCTCTCTGTCCATCCCACCATCCTCAAGGACTTCAGTTTGATTGCTGGAGAGCTGCTGAGGGATCAGAGTCCTCACGTTCTCCATGTGATGGGAAACCCAGAAGCTGCAAGAAGCAGAGAAAGGGGAGTGAAGGGGGAGCCCATGATGACCGGCTGCTGCTTGGAGACAGGACACACACCAGGGAAGGATGACAGCTCCCCAGCTCACTGGACACTGGCCGAGCTTTCGTCCACTGTAAAAATACTAACTCGTTAATCTTTTCTTCCCCGCATGCCTTGCTTCGGACCCATCCCATCCGAGTTGCTCCCCTTTGCAGCTGCCTCTCGGCTCACCCACGATGATGTCATCATCAGCCAAATGGGCCGAAGCCGAGGAATGAGGTAATTCCTCGTGCACAACCAATACAAACACACCAGGCTGTGGGGGGAACGGCTCTGCCTCCTGAAAGGTGAGCTGCACCACCTCGGCCCCAGAGAATGGTCTCTTTTTCCATGTCTCGATTAATTCACAGGGCGGATTACTTGCTTTAAAAAGTCCCATCTGCTATCGCTTTTACTTCGAGAATATAAGGAAAAGTAGAACAGAAATATTTTAATAAATCTGAAGCTAGTAAAAAACCAAGAACTTTATCTAAAAGACATAGTTTCAACATAGATGATATCACTTTTTGCATAATTATATTGTATGTATCATAGATAATGAGCTATAGAAAGAAAGATAATATACAGACAATAAGATGTCAAACATGCAGTTGGGAAAAGAAAGCCCCTGACAGATTAGTAGCTGCTTGGATGAGTAGAAAGGCAGGGTGCAATATAGATCACTGTTTGAACAGTAGCATTGGTGCAGACAGCTTGCACATATGCAAGGATTGAGTATAGCTTAAAGTTTTCCAGGCTGTGCATGAGTTGTTTTCCTGATTGCCAAGGAAAGTATGACCTTGCCTTTAAATGGTCATATTCATAGTTGTTTTCCTAATGACTTTCTTCAGGAGAGATGCTGCTCGTTCGCCATCTGTGAGTTTCAGACACCACCCCAGACATGGCTGGTCTTTGATCATGATATTGACTTAATTTGTTTCCTTATAAAACCACATGGAAACAGGTACTGTGGGGAAGTCGACGGACTCTGGAAGAGGTTTCAGTGAAAGAATGTGTTTGTTGATCAGTGCCCTCTTTAGTGCTATACTGGCGCTGTCTGCAGTTTCCCTTCTGTCTTCCTCACTTCAGCAGCTCAGTTCCTAATCAGTGCAGCAGAGGGATGAACTATGTAGAGAACATTTGGTGTGACTCTACTCTAGGCGATGTGAGGATAAAGCTGCCCGAATCTTCCTCACTATTGGGGTGAAGATGGGGTGGAGGGGAAGTGAAATCTACAGTACGTGTGTGACTAATTCACATGGCCGAGTGAAAGTACTGTATGTGAGATTCCGATCTATTTTATCTGCTGCTCATTTGCACTTCTGGGTTTCCTTTGGCTCACAAGGCTTGTGGATGATTGTATATTAAGTGCCTGTGATTTTGAAGTCCGCATTCTATAGATCATGCAGTGTTACAGTTTTTATGTTTCTGTTAAAGCAGGGGGAAAGAAGAACACCAGTGGTCTCAAAACCACCATTCACAAGAGAACGGTAACTTAAAGCTCAAAATATTAAGCATCCTTCAAAATTTAAAATAATTTTGGAGAAAAAAATAAGATTGTAGAAAACGTTTTCTAACAATAAGAGGTCTTAATTATTTATGCATATTTGTATAGATTTTTTAACACAGATCGATTGACCTTGGCCAAATATTGCACATTTTCTATTACACTGAAGATAGGGTACTCAGTTAATCATGCAAATCATGATGAAACATTTATAAATAACTTAAAAAAAATATCAATTATAAAGACTTAGAACTTTCCAGGAAAAAGTAAAGAAACGTTAACACACCTTCAGGGAAATTGTGCTTTGGCCAAAGTATCTCAGCTAGAAATGTATTTATCAAAGAGGCCTTATTAGTTGGTGTCTGTGTTTTAAATCTATTTAAATGCTACTGGAGCTTTAAGAATAAGTTAACCACTGAAAAATCAGGAACCCCACTGGAAGTCTGCAGAGCTATAGTGATTGTTAGACCTCCTTGTCTTTACTGTCGCTAAAGTAATGAAAGCTAAATATAATTTGAATATACTGTATGTGTTTTTTAATATTGTATTGCTATAACATTGCTTCCCATTGCACGTGGGAAATGAAATACTGCAATGCTAGAACTCTGTCAATGTAATTTAAGAAGTTAAACACTGTTGCCATGGAGCAAACAAAAGATTCTGGGAAATCAAAATGGATCTTTTGTCATGGTATAAGAATTTGATTACGTCCGGCAGCAATTTCTCAAATATTCTTGGAGGGAACTGTACCTGGGCTGAACATAAGAGCATGATGAGGCCAGGACAAAACAGCAGCCAGTCTAGACTGTTAGGAAACAAAAATTAGTAGCGGCCATCTAACTCTAGTGAACTTACACGTGTTCTTGCCAAAGTGCTGTAACTGAATGTGAGCATTGAAAAATAACATTTTAACCTTTTCTATTGGACAGTTATTAGAACGCTAAAAACAGCTCTTGTATTGTGAAATGACTGGACTAATCTAAAAGACACCAAAGTTCCTCTGCTCGCTCCAGGAAAACAATAGTCGGATTGCAGAAGTTAGTAGATATCACATGACTAACATATGGCACCAGGCCTAGACATGATGTCAGTGCAGACTGAGACCTTCAAAAACCTGCACCCTGAAATCCTTGCCCTTTGAGGTTAATTTGCTTATTAATGTTATATGTCACTGGTGGAGATGGTAATGCAGCGACATATTTTTGTGAAATTAACCCAAAAGCAGGAAGAGAAATTCTGGAGAACAGGCATGCATGGTACAGACAAACAAAGTCCAGAGTGTTACCCAAACAGGAGAGATTCAGAGCTGGGTAAACACAGGAGCACAGTGCCAAGGGAAATCCAAAAACACAGAGCCAAGGGAAAGAAGCACAGCCCATAAACACAGAGACAGAGTACAAAGCACGAGGGATGAAATATGAGGAGCGAAGTCAGGGCAAAGCAGGGTCCAGAATCTAGGAAGCAAATACAACAAGAGCTCAGGAACTCGAAACAAAGCTAAGGCGTAGTGAACTCTATGTTCCTGAGCACTGCCAAATCACAGCTTATGTAAATTAAACCACCTGGGTCGGCCATAGTGATTGCTTCCAGGTTGTGCAAGACTCCTGTCAAATTAG
This sequence comes from Atractosteus spatula, assembly GCF_055471065.1. Classification (NCBI taxonomy): domain Eukaryota; kingdom Metazoa; phylum Chordata; class Actinopteri; order Semionotiformes; family Lepisosteidae; genus Atractosteus; species Atractosteus spatula. The sequence goes on along the minus strand of NC_142712.1, from coordinate 41,470,037 downwards.
TTACCACAGTCTCCAGCACTTGAATGACAGGTGATTGAGGTGTATGTGACTACTAGGTAGATACTAGCTTGCCCCACCACTCATCCATGGCAACAAGAATGAGTTTAATTATGGATATTACCAGGAGATCTCCAAAAGTTAGTTGAGTTTTGCAGACATGTCCACACTAATACCAGTGAGGAAATTAGGCACAAGCCTTGGGGGGCTTGGTTTCAAGCAAGCAGACCATGCTTTTTATATTTCCAAACTGGAGTCCTATTGGACACAGGATATGAAATAAATGAAGAAAGCAAGATGTAAGTAAAGCTACTGTATATAATTTATTTAGTATGAATAACTCTTAAATTTAGCATTAACATACAATAATATTACATATTACATCATCACCACAACCCCTGACCACCTATTAGCCTATGTAAATTACACAATTTGTAATTGCGAGGAACACCAGAATTACCATTTCAAGAAGCAGTGTGGTGTCCCGAGTCACTTACATGACTGTAACAAACTGGGGAGATGTTAATACGACAGACACATGTTCAGCTCTTAACCTGAGGAGGTCTCGTTATCATTGACTTTTTGAAAATGCCTCCTGTATTTTCAGAGAATTAGTGTACTTTCACAATTGTTTTTATCACAGTGCACGAAAGGTTGAAACCTGGAAATGCACAAGATTTCAACAGCAAACAAGGGGCAACATGTGTAGTTCTAGCTGCATTAAGCCTAATTTCAGATGTGCACGTTACAGGAGAAGCTAGTGAGCCAGAAGAACAAAGGCAATATGCTTGAATTACTACTGTTCCTGAAGCATGCCTGTCATACTTGTATTGCAGAGCTTTGAGTGCTTTGAAAGAGTCCACAACATGAATGAAAGTTCCTGTCTGGTCATGGACATCTTAGACTAAAATATTAAAGGTGTGCATGTCCTGAAGAGCTTGTATTGGTGAATTTACCATAGTTTTATTTTCACTTTAACCATGGATTTACCAAACATTTGCTGTGTTTTCCTATGGGTTCAACATGCCTTCACTGTGCACTACTACACCGCACCCTGGGAATACCATAGGTTTTACTAGGAATTGTTAGCATTAGCACACCATGATTTACACAGGGATGGAGGCCCTTGTTTATGTCAATTAAGCAATTTCAGATTCAAAATGTGAATACTTAGTATCTGTGTTTGTCACTGTCCTTACCTTACAGGACTTATTTGCTCACATTTGAGACCCCAGAAGCTAAGTGGAGAACACGTTGCTCGCACCCTGCATTGTTTAGATTACAAGCGCCGTGCAAAACAGAGAGCTTCATGGAAATGACCTCTACAGTGATGCTGCGCAGCAGTATTCTGGTTCCAGATGTACTGTTCAATATACTGACTTGGTGCACTGACAGTTAGCATGTCATAAAATGTACATTTGTATCATTGCTATAATACATTTATTTATCTGTAGAGTATTTACATACAGAAGCACATGCTCTACGCCCACTGGTTTCCCACCAGTGTACATCTCCTCGACTGTGACTTTCTGTTATAAAAGCATGCTATGCTAAATCCTTTTCCCTTTTCGGTGTTGCTTTGCTATACTTTATGCCTTACCATGTCCCTGAACTTTTTCATGCTTTTACCATAATTTCATAGTGTTTCCCCGGTTTTATTGTGGTTTTTCAAAATATTTTAGAAGAATCAAAACTTTCACAACAGACCCTCCTGAATAATGCAACACACAAATTTGTTTCCTGGATGCAATTGGACGCAATTTAATTTGCATTCATATTAGAGTTTGAGTATATACAAAAGGGGACCAAACTGAAGCATTCTTTCCTGTAAAAACTCATGGGACATACTTGCTTAGTTAGTTAACGGATGTGAAGGTCTGTGCATGTTATGCTTTGTGCCTTGTGCATGTTATGCTTTGTGCATGTTATGCTTTGTGCCTTTATATTTTCTTGATATAAAGTGCTCAGTGTCTGCTCGGACAGAGTATCCCTGCTGCTCTTGATGCAGGAGCAGACCGGGGCTGGGTCAGATGAAGATGTTGCTGAGCACGCGGAGACACAGCACCCAGTCAGAAGGCAGCTGGTGATAGCTGAGCGGATTGCCGTCCAGACGCAGGACTCTCAGGTGCGAGTAATCCACCGGGCCCACCGTCCTGCAGAAACTGGTCATGTTGACCTCTGGAAGACAAAAGACAAAAGTTTTAAGAATCATACCCTTCACTGTCCGGCCATGTCCACCATTTTACTTTTACTGTTCTCCACTCTCTGGTATTACCGGCACGATTGCATTGAAAATTGAGATACTTTGAACTTCACATGAGCTTGAGCACTTTGTTATAGAAGCGCTTGCAATTATAATCTTAAATTTTGCTCAGCGATACAGTGTGACATTTTTATAAGCACGTACGAGTGGAAACTTATGACAAACTCGCACTCTTACTCAATATTAATCAAACTGAACATCAAGAAAAAGGCAGACTGTTCTTTCTGCATGGTTCTCATAAGGAGCCCTTATTTGAAATGTAGAAGGATGTGATTGGAAATTAACAAACGAGACACAGGTGCATGGGGGCTGCTTTTCAGACAATAAAAATCTCAGTCAAAGCAATGAACATGGGTGAACCTCGGTGCTGATCATAAGGCATCCTTCCCTGTCTGAGACAGACCGGAATCCTCAGCTCGGCAGCCAGGAGAGAGAAACAGAATGTGCCTGTGAGTGAGCTAACCACAAGCCACAGTGCCGGGTGGCAAGATCCTTTGCCAGTTTCCTCCCTCCTTCACCTCAGTCAATGGCTCAGACTGTGTTGTCACGTCTTCTGGATCTCCGCTTGGAAAAAAGCAGGCATGAATTCCTAAACAAAGTCTCTGGAATCAGAAGCTATACCTAAGATCTTTCTAACCACACTGCTGAGGAATACTGGTCCCTTTGTTGGAAATCAGTGTTCCTGTAGGTATTCCTTGAAGATCTGAACAGAAATTCACACGAACAATGGCTTCTCCAGGATGTACAGCCCCTGAAAACATTTATACAATAGGTTTGCTATTTTTCAATGGGTTTGCCTGCTTATGCTTCTCATCTGCTTTGACTTTCCCTCATATCATGGTCTACCACAGCCCTTCACTCACTGGAATGATTACACTGCACTGTTATACAATTCACCACACTTTTATTGTGGTATACCAAAGTTGCTTTTTACATGTTAATATGTGAAAGGCAAAAAATGAGGTAGTCTTTTCTCCATACAGTCATATTTCAATCTCGGCAACTCGGTTCCAAGTACAGGACAGAGAAGCACCACAGAATCACTCTTTACAGGACAGAGAAATGAGATCAGCTTCTTTCACTTCAAACACTGAACTTTAAAGAAGTCAATCGAACATTTCCTCTGTGTCTTTGGGAGAAAAGAGAAAATCACCTAGAGAAAACTTACAGCATGCAAGCTCATGGAGTTAAAGTTAACAGCAACACCAAAATCACAGCTAAGTCCCCTGAGCACTAATCACAGTGTTGCTATATTGCCTGACCACCACACCATATAGCTAAAAGACAATGATCCATGAGATTAGAAAATGCAGTCTTAACTTTTTACTCACAGTACCATATAACCAAATTGTAGTTTGTTTCTTCTATGCTCACTATCACTGTACAGCAGAAGAACAGACCAGCCAGAAATTGGAATTCTGTCATTTTTTGGACTGTTGCTGGAAAAAAACGTGCAGTTGGCCTGCAAGGCAGTCCCTGGTAATCTCCATGCAGATGTTTTCCGGCAAATTCCCAGCGATGATGTGGTTTAATACTGCTACTGCCATAGTTTCTCACTGATGAAGAATAATCATCAAGTCAAACAGGCATGGTGGGGGTTGGTCTGAGATTCTAATCACTTTTTCCATGATTGCCGAGTAGAGACGTGCTCACACAATGGGTCTTTAAGCAAGGGTTATTACTCCCTTCAGCTCAGTTGAACGTTAAGCATATCTTGCAGCACCTCTGCTTTTACAAAATAAAAAGATCAACTTTATCACTTAATGCATAAGAGAGATTATGCCCCTTGATCACTTCATGTGTCCTCAATAACATTAACACGTTGCATTAACCAAAACGTATAATTTTGTGTTGGAATTAACTACCGAGCCTGTGTTCTGGGTTGTGCCCTAAACATACTGTATGACTAGGGTGCCTCATACCGTGCTGTTATCCCTCGGATTTCACAGTAATGATATCCAGATGTTTTGTGAATTCTACATGCACTGCAACATTCAGTCATGTGCAGCAATGTAGGAGGAACTGAGTGTCTTAGGCAAGAATTCACACCCATCCTTTAAGGATCCAAGATTCCTATGCCTTATCCACAGTGGATATGACAAGACATTTAACTTGTTCAAACAGCAGGCAGCCATGTTGGCTACAGCAAAGCTAAGCTAAGCACCAGCTATTTCGTCAGTGTCACGACCACCAGCCAGCGGAGATCAGCTCACAAAAGAACTAACCAGTACCAGCAGCGGGTTAATAATAACAAGCGCTGCCGCAGGTGTTAATCCATCAGCACACCCTGTACCATGCGGCAAGCAGCACTATTTAAACCATCCTAACCCGCTTCCCGCTGCTCGGTATTGGGTGTTCTCTTTGAGAGCTCTACCTCACGATTACGCTCACTTACTGGTGACTGAACTCCCTTTTGCCTCTCGACCTTGGACCCCGCCTTCTGTTTTGGATTGTTTGCTTCTCTCTGTACTTCCTGGATTTCGATCTGCCATTCGCCTATCGACTACGATCTCGCCTGACGTTCCGGATTGTTCGCCTGTCTCAATATCTACTTCCTCTGCGTCTGCACAGGAACTGTATACCTTTTCATTGAGGATTCCTGATAATCATGTTATAGGCTCAGGACCTTGGTAAATGTCCTTGCCACATATCTATTTTACAAGACCCAGAAATATCAACTAACACTTAAATGGAGCTGTGGACTTAATTTAAGTGCATCCAAAATTCTGATTCATGCATTTGCCATGGAGTCTCGTTTTCAACAGGAATACTCAGTTGACCTTGTTAATTGCAATTTTAATAAGAACAACAAACTGCTATGGACAAGTTGAGTAACCCCACACTTTTGAATCCAAGTAAGTGATTCAGCCGTTGCATGTGTCATTACATACTTTGCAGCCATGAGCAACACCACAATGAAGTCCATGATACATTTAAAATGCAACTGCACAGTGAATTAAATGTGCAATGTGAGTGGCTGCTTCTAGAACATGATGGAGGACGTGATTCATCAGAACCTCTCTAGGGATGCAAGATGTACCCAAGGCCAAGGGTCTTATGATGTGAGCAAGATGGCAAAGCCACACTGGCTTGTAACACCACATGTAACCTCAGCACCAAGAACTACTTTACCTTGGATGACATTAGCCTGTAAATAGAGATACTGGAGAGTCTCTGACACTACGGGAACAGAGGTGAGCTGGTTATAGGAAAGGTCAAGCTCGATAATCGAGGACACATTGAAGACGCTGCTGGCAATGCCTTTGTCCTGGAGCCTGTTGTGGCTGATCCTCAGGTACTGCAGATTGCCAAACCCCATCAGACTCCTTTCCGGCAGGACGCTGAGGGAGTTGTTGGAGATGTAGAGCTGCTGGATGGATGGAGGCAGGCCCTCTGGAAATTCTTTCAGCTGGTTGTGGCTGAGGTCGAGGAGAATGACGGACTGCAGACCTGCCGCAATAAAACAAAAGAAGAGAGAACACCAAACAAAACTCACTTTTCCAGATTAAAAACGCTTTTTGGACCGTGAATCCAAAAGAAGGGAGGAAATGGTCTGTTTAAGCTCTTGAAAAATGCACTGGCTCATTTTCTGATGAAGTCAGTGTTGGACGCTCAGATTGTGTTCTGAAAGCTTTGGACTGGTTTATAGGTGCGATGGGAGAGATCTTTCCACTATTAGTCTGAAGCGAAATGTACTCACGGCTCACGAAGACGTAACGCTGTTCACAGGCCAGGGAAAAACACTAAAAGGAAACGGATCCAAATTCCACTGACCTTTGAAGGCCGCCTCTCCTATCGTCTGCAGCTGGTTGCCCTGCAGCAGCAGCAGCGTGAGGTTGCGCAGGCTCCGGAAAGCCCCAGGGGCGATCTTGCTGATCCGGTTGTGGGCCAGCCGGAGCTGCAGGAGGCCGCCGGGCAGCGGGGAGGGCACGTCCGTCAGGTGGTTGTAGTTGAGGAAGAGGTTCTCCAGGTGAGGCAGCTGCGCCAGGGCCGTGCTGTTCACCTGGTCGCTGGCGAGCTGGTTGCGGTCCAGCAGCAGCCAGCGCGCCAGGGTGGCGTTAGCGAAAATGCCCGCCGGCAGGCCGGAGATGAGGTTGCCCTGCAGGAACAGGTACTGCGTCCGTGGGGGCAGCGCGGGAGGCACGGCCTTTAGTCCACGGTGGTCGCAGTAGGCGGCCGAGGGCCAGTGGACGGGGCAGTCGCACTCCGGCGGGCAGGTCTCTGTGTTGACCGCGCGGTACCAGCTGGCGTCCAGGCGGCCCCTCAGGCTCAGCACACTGGGCTCCCCCAGCAGGCGGTTAATCATGACGGGTATCCCGCCATAATCATAGTCGCTGTAGCCGCCCGAGCACGGACGTATGCAAACCACAGAGAGGCACAGCAGGAAGGCTGGTAACCCCATGGGAGTTTTGCCTGGGTGTGGATACGGAGTTGGCTCTGTGAATACAAACCAGGGCTTTTAATGATGTAAAACGTATGATAACCTCAGAGAGATCGTCCACTGAGATCATAAGATACAGTGGATTTAACCCCCTGGACTGTGCTTCTGAGGCCCTGTATTTGGGCCCCTTAAATAATATTGAATTTTTTAGTTTGGGACTTTTGTAATCTGTTGCACAAATAATTAGTTTTTTTTTTCTGTAATGGTCACCATAATTGAGTGTAGTCAGGACTTGTTTTTCAAATTCCTGAGCTAGAATCTCATTGAGCCATTTTGTAATTAATACAACTAGCCTTAATGTGATTGAAAATACTATAGTTAACATTTTTAGCTTAGTTCCTAAAATTTATCAAATGTTCTTACTGTTATTATATTTATTTTGTTACTGCTGTTTGTTATAAAATATAGAAAAAATAAAAAAGTAAACATTATTTATCTAGAACATTTATGGAAAAGATGTAGCTTGTTCCCATGTTACATTTCTAAGTCTAGTTATACATTGACATAATCCTTCAATATTTATTACTTATAAGCAAAAGTAAAGTAGCAGCAGTGTAGAAATATGATGATTAATATGATTGAATATGATTTTAAAATTACATTTTATTAAATTGATTTTTAATTACATTTTAATACACTTTGGCCTGTTGATAGCGCCACCACAAGCAGTACCTGGTTCTTATCAGCTGCTATATTAACCATTTCAGGCTTTAATACAATGCATCTCCACACGTGACCTTCAGTAACACATACACATCCATTCCATAACTGGGAAAACAGGTCTCAATATTAATATATTAATGGGCCTTGCAAATAATTCCTTGTCAATCTGTTTCATATTAATCAAAAGCAGAGATACTGCCATCAATTTTAACTGTCTTTACAGGGCATGAAAAAATGTTTTGCGACACCAGACACATATTTTTCATTTTCCATTTTTTTCCATCTCTCTGAGCTGGTTGGCCTGGACTTGCCTACAGTAACTCTGCCATCTCTTAAGCAATCACTTTTTTTTTCTGGGGACTCATGAATATCCCGCATTTTAAACATCCCAATCCTCTGCCCTTTGCCTCTTCGCCCTCGTCAGTAACAAGACAGGTTTTGTAATAAAAAAAGTGGCTTTCTCGAGCTGGAGGGGTGAGCGCCACAGGCAAAGAAAATGAAAACATACCTTGATTGCTTGTGTCCCTTCCGTAAAAAGCTGTTTTCTCTCAGGGCTCCTGTTCCCAGGTTTCCTCCCTGTTTTTCTACAGCGTTTCTGGCATTGCGCTTCGGGTCTGAGCGCTAGGAACCTGCACAGTATTTACCCTGTGACTGAAACATTCCACATCCTCGTATGGCGAAGGCCCCAGACTACTGATGCCTTTTGATATCCCTTCCCATCTTGAGGGATGCAGAAGCTAATGGTTTTCTTTTCCTATTCCAACATTTGGTAGGAATGTGCTTGCCAACAGAAAATCTCAGCTGCAGGAACCTGCAGGAATAAATCAATAAAGCGGAATAAAGACAAGAAAAGGGCTGTTTTAATACTCACCTTGACTGGCTTCTAAATGTCAGAGTAGCTATCCGACATGCATTTAAATAGTGAACAATCCTAAATCTGATTCATTTTTACTGGGACAGCTAAAGAGAAGTTATAGTAGCAATTGGAAGACTTATAGTTTATTTACACGTATTTGTTATTTGTTAGGAATATGGAAAAACCTGCAGTTTATTTACCGCAGCTGTTAAAGTTGTAGAAGCAGTTGTACAGTAGAAGTTGTTAAAGTTGTTGTAGAAGCAGCTTAGTCGGCTTTTGCCCCTGAGTTTTCTCCTGATACAATTACTACCCAGCAAACTACCTCTAAACCTGAAAGTTTTAAAACACATTGCAGCACCAAAGCTACAGAATACCGAAGCTGTATACTGTATATATATATGCTGTATATAGACATTTCTAGACATTTACCTGAATTGCTCCTAAATTTCCACTTGTTAAGGTGGGTAAGGGGATGAGTTCCATATCTGGTGATCTCCTGGTTATATAGACCTGACCTTTGACCTTCCCTTTCCAATGTTCTGCTTCTGACATCTGTCTGGGTGTCAATATCCCTTCATTCTTGTTCCAGTAAGTCATATGTCCTCACCACACCCAGGGAGTCTGCTAGGCTACACACTTGGCATGAATTAAAAGTGAGTTACATATATATGTGTTCTGAAGCACCAGAGTCCCGCCAAAAAAAGATGGAGCATGTACCCAACAGGAATTTTCAAAGAGAAACTTCTCAGGCTCCTTTCTTCATTCCTTCGATCGCCTTGAAGATCCGAAAGCACTTTTGCAGTTTCATCTATTGAAATCAGGATCATTCTAATTCTTGTGTGGTTCTAGCACTTATTTGGTACATATTTGTATTTGGTACATATTTGCCCATCCCAAAGATACCACATCCTTTCCCATTTTTCCCTCATAGCTGAAAACTAAGGCTTTATTTCTCCAGTGGACAAACAGTGATGGGCAAACTGAACGCTCACTAATAAAATAGGCAACTTGCCCACAGTTTGCCACAGGGAAAATGTGGGGCTCCAAGTATCATTTTGCCTCCTAAATTTTCGATTTCCCCCATTTCTAACTTCATTTCAATGCCTGTAACAGTAAAACACCTGTCAGAAAACAAGTTTGCTGACAGAAATTGCAACGTTCATTATCTGTAGCTGTGAAGTATTTGATTCCAGATTGTCTGCAACTGAGCAGTCTCCCTTTTCACCACCCAGACCCTTATCTCCAGAATGACTTCTTAATATACTTAAAGATTTACATAAAATATTATCCTAACATCTGACTGCTCTGTCCTCTGGGCCTTGGAAACACCTGTTGGTCTTTCCTCTGCTACCCTTCTTTTTACAACTTGTTTCAGACAAATCAATCAGCTGGTTGATTGTGTGCGCTGGCTCACTGCAGACCCACTGTCTGCTCTTATTGAGACTGGCTGTAACTTTAAGACTGAACTCGACTTTGTTTTGGTAGTGCTGGGAGCAGATGGAATGTGACTTGTTATTGGAAGGCAGAGCAGACTTGTGTAAAGACGATATCCCCATCACAGCTCCAGCGGATCGGAGGAGTGCTTTTGAGCTGCCTGGCTGTGCAGTGCAGAGTGTTTGTAACAAGCCCACAGTTATGAAAAAGGCCTGGGGAGCCCAAGAGACCATGTGAGAAGTCCGGCTCTGCGATAAGAAGCTGCAGGAGGACTGTGAGAGACCTGCAGGCAGTCAGACACTGTAGGCCTGTGAGTGGCAGAGGAGAGGGGGAACGCGCAGCTGTGATCTGAATGACCACAGCGCCCCCTTCAATAAACACCCCCGGGGGGTTCAATCACTTCTGTTTCTTTACACTGCACAGAAAGGCAATCACCCTTGAACTGGATTAAAGTGTTATTAAGCAATATTCATCTTTGTTTGAGCCAAACTATTTTCTTTTGAAACGCAGCATTTTAGAAAGATAACTCAAGTTTTGGGCCTGTATTGATTAATTGACATTGTGGTGCGCACACCAATTATCTCATAGTTTACCCTGACCATTACTGGAATTTAATACATTGATTATTATCCTGTAAAATCAAGTAATAGAATCCCACTAATTTGTACTTCCTACCGGGAATTATTGTAATGAGTATTTCCTGGATTTCCAGGGATTTCTGACTGTATCTATGAGGTGTAGTAGAATGAATTCACCAATAGGTGTCCTTCTTTTGTCTTTTATGAGGTGCTCTTGAAATGCTGCTTTATTCTCAGCCCCTAACCTCTGCTGCTCTCAATCCTGCTATTTTGTTAAATATAGCATCACACACCAGAAAAGACTCAGCTCGGTTTCCATTCCAAGGAAAACAAGAAAGAAGCAGAGATCAAGAGATGTGTCCAAGACTTCTCACAATATCTTAGATCTGTTGAGACTCTTGAACACCATCCAGAACAAAATAAAGACGACAACGAGCAAATGATTTTTTTTGCCCATCAGATATCTTTTAAGGGCTGGAGGAGAAGGATCTTATTTGTATTTTTAAACAACTGTAAAATGGATTTTGAAGTAAGTATTGTCCAAGGAGTGAAAGATGAAAATATTTACTGTTGGTGTTGCCAGCCCATAAAAGACTTACAGCATAGTTGTTTTTGAGATGTGTCAAACATTTATTTTGGCATTATTACTCCAATATTTCACTCCAAAAGGAGTAAGAAGGAATATGGATCATATTAATTGTTTATAATTTAAATCGGATATTTTAAAACCATGTATTGAGTTTAACTTTCTTCAAAACAATGAGTTAATAAACAGTTGTATTGGAACGAGAAGACCAGGTGTCTTCATTTTAAAAAAAAAGAAAACATTAAGTTGTATGTTGAAAGTCCAGAAGTGAACAAACAGTATTTTTAAATACATAGTTTTATTGTGTTAAACATATACCTGTAAGAGGTTTTATTCTTTAAAAAAAACGAGGGCAAATAATCCATTCAAGTCTAAAATCTTTGGAAACGGGCCCCTTTTACTAAACAGGTTTCTCTTTTTCAGAAGCATGGCCTGCAGCCCGAAAAGTCAATGTTTAGATGTCTCAGTGCTGAATGGAAACAGGCACAGCAGCCGAATCCCAGAAAAAAGCCCTTTCCCTATAAACACGAGGAAATTAAGACACTTTCCATAGGTCTTCTGGATGGCTGAACAAAGACCCTCTGAAGCATGTGGCAAGGCTACCAACTGCTGCACTCAACCCTCTTCTGCCCAAAGCTCAACCAGCCAAGAGATGCACCCTGACTTTCTCACAGGCGTTTAAAAGCAGAAGGTCAAAGACAGCTGTCAATCGGGTGAAACACACTTTAAAATGCAATTCATCAACATTTCGTTTCCACTTACTAACTAGGGACTGGGTGGCACAGGTGGTTATGGGGACTTGGGGACTCCATGTGCATGTTAATCAAGAATTGCAAAGTTGTTTTTACAATGAAACCCTAGAACAGTGCAATTCTGCACTTTGTTGCTAATTTGCTCCTTACAGGCTGAAACTCGTGGCAGCATGCATAGGAAGTTCTCCCTATATCCACAACTGAAGCCTTCAGACTCTGATACTGTAAACAACGGTGGCTTTGCAGTGGGTGGGTGTCGGACAGAAAGACAATTTCACTAAATGCTGTGTCTGACAGAGCGCCTTTCTGTGTCTTTACAAAAATTAAACTAAATTTCCCTTTACTGTGTTCATCTTAACAACTAAGGATTCACTCTTCAGGCCTTAGAATAGTTTTGATTTCTAAACTGCCGTCAGTGCCTCCAACAGGATATTATGTTTAAGTTCTGGTATTACTGATATTTTTTTTGCTTTTTAATCCAAATTTTCTTGCCAGAATAAAGGCCTCCCTCATAACTTTAACCCGTACGTGGTACAGGTCAAGAGATAGAAATACAAACACAGGAAACATTATTTGTCTCCCAGTTTGTTTTCCTCCAGAGAATACAAAGATGTTTTATAAAACTGCAGCTCAACAGCACAGTTTAGAAGGCAGCTAGTGGGTTAATGTGCACAGCCACTGTCGGCCCTGTTACTGTAACTGTTGTGTTAAAAAACATTTCTACAGGCTCTGCAGTCTTGTTCTTCATAACTTCCATGTGTTACCTTGTTGGCTCTGGGTGACTCTTTAGATCTTTTCTGCATGAAGAAATCCCGAACATCAGCACAAATGCATATGCTTGTGTAACTCAGAATATAAAACCCCATTCATGAAGGCAGAGGGGTATGTTGCTGTATTTATAAATATTATGGTTGTAACATCTCTCCTGCACCTCTCCTGCCTTGCCCCCCCTCTTCTCTCTGCTGAACAGTCTTTGAGGATCTTGTAGCTGACTCTGTACTGTGGCCAAACCACAAGCCACTGTGGCAACACAAAGCCTCATGCCAGTCAGACAGCTTTGAGTCATGTACAAAATAACGCAGAGTTAGGTAGTTATTTTTTTATTTTCTTCTTTAAATGCTTTAAAAGTGATCTCCTGTGTCTCTTCTTGCTTTGGAACAAACAGACAAAAAACATCAAACAACAACGCAATTAAATAAAAAAACTGTACCCTACAGACTCAAATATATGCATCTAACCATGGGTGCACATTAGAAGTACTATAGCTGAACCGTCAGCCCCAGTGTAAAAAAGCAATTTTATGATTTATATAGGTTGTTTCATGGTAGTGTACTAAATGTGGTTTTGTCTTAGATTCAGAATTCCACTTCAGGAACATCTCCAAGTACCTAAATCATACAACCCAGACAAACCCTAAACCCCTAATGCCAGCAGAGCAGTACCTTGTTCCTGGTAATCAGATGCCTCTTGAGAAATCCTGAGGAGGGATATCACCACAACACTGTCATCCTGCTCTGTGAGCCCTGTTCTGGAGTTTAAAACTATTTTCCCTAAATCTAACAGCAACAGTATTGCTGCAGAATGTCTTCCAGGATTTTGTTCTGCTTTGTTTGATCTTTAAGTTGTTTTAAGGGATCCTGTTTGTTAGCATCCAAGTTTAATATCTGAAACAATGTCATCTTAACATCACCCTCCCCCATAAAAAAATCCTCTGGGAATCATGTTGCTTTGATTCTGTCGAAACGTGACTCAGAGTTTGGCTTCAGGAGGACAGCACATTTCTTCTTTATAGCACGGTTGAAGGCAGTGTTACAGACAAGACGGGCCGCTGTAACTAGAGTCACCTCGTCAGTTTCTGAAACTCTCACATCTGTTCCACAGGGTGGCCAGTGGGTTGGAAAGCCTGTTTTGGAAGCGTGCTCTGTAACTCTGGACTCGAACATTTTTTTCATTCTCCTCAGCAAGAAAAAATTGAAATCACTCCCATCTGGATTAGAAGCTGTGGACATCAAGCAAAGCTGAAAGACAGGGACATCTTTGATTTATAAAGACACATGCAGCTAGAATCTTCTGAGAGATGTTGCTGGTAAAATTAAAATAATGACAGCCAAAACATTTTTTTTTTGCTGCAAGACTTCATGGAGTCTATAAGCACACAGTACCTCTGGAGCCAGCCAGCTCATATTTATGAAGAGCTAAGCCATCAATTAAGATCTGAGCAATAAACCTTTGCAGTAGATATAATTCAGCAAATAATATACTGTAAATGCTTCTTACAGTGAGTTTTTCATTGAGATGTGCTGTATTTTAATTCTTTCAGTTTTGAAACGCAAGATATGAACATAAAACAATGAGAATTACAATACCACTAAGGAGGAACATGTGATCCTCTTTCATAAGGGGTAATTGAGCTGTGAGATTACTGCCAAAGCTGTTGTGAATCACCACAAGGGGTCCTAACATCAAAGCCAAAGTACAGATGAAAGGGGACCCAGGAGGTCACCAACAGTAAAATCAAGCTTGGAAATTTCAGCTGCTGTGGAGAAAAATCAGAGTGTTCGTGAAAGAATGAGTGCAACCGCTGAGATCGAGAAGCCACTGTAAAACATCCCAAAGACAGACCTGGATTTCTACAGCTGGTCTTAATTCTTTGGCTGAAAAATGGGAAATTAGTGTTATTCTACCTTAATAATGGGCCCCATGATTAACATAATGCTTTAAGGGAGCACAACATTTTGAAGATGCCCTTAAAATAAGAAATAAATAAATGTGTAAATGAACAGTTTTGTATTTACTGAGCACAGCAAATACATCCCATACTTTTGCTTTTTGCTATCTCTACCCTGTTCAGACCCCAGAACAACAAATCAGTACTACATATTTGCACTGCATGTCAATTAACCATTATTTTATGAAATAATGCAATGCATAATTCAGTTTATGGACAAATTTTAAATCTTAAAGTAATCACATTAATCTCTCATTGGAACCTATTTACCCATAACTGTCTGGGAGTATTTGATATGACCCAATCCGCTGTAAAGTGTTTAAATACAGTATATCAGCACCCCTACTGCACGTACCCTGAGCAGCTGGGTCTCCTGCTTCTGCAGCACATGCATAACAGAGGCAGGGATGTCACTTTCTGCTGACCGTCAATATCTTGCGCACAATCATACCAGTGTTTTTGTTGCAAGGTGTAGCAGAATTAAGAGAGGGGTGAGAGTGGTAACACCCATCAGTTCAAGAAATGTTTAGGCTGGCACCCTAACTGTTACCTGTGAGTTAGCAATATTATAACACCTAAAATTAGAAATAATGTCTTGTCAAATCAAACTTCTCTGTAAATGGATAATGACACATGCCAGGTAGCACAGGGGCATAGTGACTAGTGCTGTTGCGTCACATGTCTAGGATACTGGGTTTGAATCTGGATCTGTGTGTGTAGAGTTCGCATGTCACTCACTGTGTTTATGTGGGTTTTCTATGGTTTCCTTCCATAGTCCAAAAACATGCTGTCCAGGTGAACTGGGATCTCAGTGTCTCCGTGCTGTGTCCTGTCCACTGTATGCAGACAGGTCCTGTCATGTGCCTGTGCCTGCAAGGTCACGCTCCTCCTCACTGTGAACGCCTGAGGAGAAAATGAATCCTGAAAATGGAGGAAACGATGGACACTGATGTTCACACTTCATCTGTGCCTCACCCCAGAGTAGGAATTCATCAGAGGAATGGGGTGATGTGTACTTTACAGGGCTCATGAAGTTCAACGTTTTCTGAACACCTTCGTCCTATCTACTGAAGCAAGTAACTGGCTGTCTTCAGTTTCTTCCATCTTATAAGTGGTTGCACTGGCATGATCTCCTTTACACACACATTTGCAAGCTGTATTACTAAATCAAACTGTCAAAGTTTCAAGGTGGACAAGTACCTCTTATAATATTTTTTTTTCCCTTTGGAATGAGGAATTATTTTGCATCTGCCACAGGTATACAAAGGAAATTCCTCCTATCTATCAGTCTTTCCAATTAGTCTCACACGTCATTTCATCACACACATCCATCTGTGCCCAAAGCCGCAGGTGTGCACAGCAGACACACAAGTGCCACACATTACAATAAGACAGGGCCTCTGCTTCGTTTGTTAAAATTAACAGCACACTGTGTTGGAAACAAAATCCTGCTGCCATATCTGGTTCTCATCTGGGCTCAGGCATCTTTCCCTATCAGGTCCCGCAGACATCACAGCTTCTGATGTGGGATTAGAAACCCAAATTAAAAAGAAACATCTGAGGTGTCTAATGATGAGGGTGGAATAACGAGCAGCAGTCCTTTCATCATAAAGCCACATATTGTGCCGTAAATGTGGAACTAGGGTACAGATCCAAGATCACACTGCAAACTTTAGAGATGCTTTGGAATTCCTGCATACTTTCAACTACTGTATCGTTAATGTCTAGTAACACTTGATTGATTTCTGAAACCCTGAGTGTCTAAAGTTATGAGTGAATTTAAGCAGAACAATAAAAGTCCTGTTCAAAAACTGTTCCTTCTCACGAGTAAGCCAATGAAGTATTCAGTTGCAGTCTGTTAACAAAGACGTGTCCTGTTTTCTTTAAAGAAAATGAATTATCAAATGCTCAAACACCAAAACAATCTTACTCTGCAATTTTCATGGAAATGTTTTTCTTTCATTCCTACTGTAGCTGGCTGTTGTCTTTCAGTTCAGCTGGTCACCCCCACTTTCACAAACGAAAATCTCCCTGACCCTGTCTCCTGGTTAGGGTTAGGGTTATGTGTTGCCAACTCTCATGTCCTAACTTTCAAATTTTCCACATAGCTAGGAAAGAAAAATACTAATTAATATTCAAATACATTTTAAATAGTCCATTAAACCCACCAGAAATGCACTCACTTATTATGTCATGTCATAACATGTCATGAGCTGACAGTGACCTCTATACAATTGGCCTGGTCTAGCTAGGTGACATGAACCAGCTCAGGTGCCCCCTGCCTACAGGGCATGGGAGCCAGCGAGCCTGTGACACTGCCAGTGAGAGCTGCATCCCTCCTCTGACTGATGCTGACTCTCCTGTTTGCCAGAGTGGACATGGCGGGCAGCTCTGACAATTGTAGCTTTGTGAAGGAGAATGAGCAGAACCTCCCCACACACACATAGACATAAATTAATTCATCACTGGCGACTACAAAACGAGAATATATTTAAGGCAAATAATTTCAGCAGCATTGTTTTACAATATCTACATGTTGTATACAATATATTTATATATCAACTCATAAGGAATCTAGATGGACAGGTGATCCAGTGATTAACACGCAAAGAAGCATCCATCTGCTTTTTAATAAACGTTCACCCGCAGTGTGCTGCTCTGTATCTCAGTATGGATACCATCTGGTGTCGCAGGAGATCTTCTGGGACCACAAAATTGGCCAAGGGCCTCTTTTTGTTTCACATTCACACCGTGATGAATGACGGATTGTGGAGGATAATCACTATGACTGTAGGAACAAGGAATGTAAAGTGTTTCCTGATGCTGACTGCAATGTTTTGTGTTTCGGCCAGAGGCCAAGAGAACTTATCCCCAGCCCTCCTGCGGAGGAAGACCAAGACAGGAGTGATGGCGGCTGCAAGCCGACTCCTGAATGCTGTCCGCCAGAATGAATGATTACTCAGCCCAGGTTACATGCTTGTCTAATAAAGGGGTTGCTTGCCAGAAATCTACCTTACAGGGCTATTAAACAATACATGATACGTTTTCAAACCTTAACTCTTAACAGCTTTTTTTTTTTAAGATTGACTTCATTTTACCAAATTTTGGGCTCATTGTTTGATCATTAGAACAAGTAACAAATGTCTGAAGCCCTGAGAAAGTGCATACACTTATATCGGGGTCTGCTATATTGTCAAGTGATGTCACTGAAAGGGTGCTGTGCACAACATTTTAACACCCTGACCCCCCATCTTGCTACTTCTTGTAGTAGTAATAGTGAAAAGTAAAAGTATTGTTATCATTATTATTATCTTTCCATTCATCCATTTTTAACAACTTCTTCCGATTCAAGGTTGCAGGGAAACAGCATTCAATGGGCACAAGGCAGGGTACACCCTGGATGGGACACCAGTCCACTTCTAGGGAAAGCACAGACATGCTCATGGAGAGAACTGTTACTGGGAGTGTCCTATTGTTTAAATCACAAGTACTGTCTTAATTGCTTTAAAAATGTCCTAATTTAAAAACAATTATATAGATTTATAAATGTTTTCTGTGCTGGTTTTATCTTTCCTGATTTATGAAATGACATCACTTAAAAAATCCTAATATTATTAAGTAGTAAGATGGGATCTCACAGTTTTGTGAGGATTCTCACATAAACGTTTTTAATGGACAGTTGATCAAGGCTCTGTATTTTCTTGTTGGGTTTGGAAGAAGTTTGAGTCTGGGATTGGTGGAGCACTGATTATCTGAGTGTGAGTGCACATTTGCATGAATGTTCAGCAGATGACAACTGCTGTTTGCTGTTTGCCTCTGCTTCACTTTTTTTTCCACTTTTTCTGACTCATTTTTTAAACCCTGCCAGGCCTCCATTGAAGCACTGCTTGCCTTGCGGATCCCCTTGTGTAACAAAACAGAGCAAGTCTCCAGTTTCCATGAAGGCATCAGTGCTCTGGATTGCCTCCTTGGAGAATGTGTAATATGGCACTTTTTGGCTTCTCACGCTGGAAACAAAAAAAGATGTGGGAAAACAGCGAAGCAATTCCTTCATGTGAGACTTTTTTCAAGTGAGCAGGCACCAGCCCAGTCCAAACTGAGGCAATGGATAAAGTTTCCTGGAGCTCCAGACACAACTGCTTTACCTGATGACTCTCCGACTGGGAACCTGACACGAAAGGAACCCTTATTGCCCTTATAACCTGTCCCTTCCTTTTCATCTCCGCAGCTTTCCATCACTTTAGTGTTTTCACTGGCATGGAAGCCTGTCAATTACTTCCCAAAGTGTAGATATTTTAGATTTCGTAATGTAATCAGAAAAATACGGGTTATCCAGTGCTGGCATTAATATTTTTTGCAATGTGTTTAGCAACAGCATAAAGAGGGAAAAAATGGAAAACAGGAAAAAATGGGAGCAAAGATTTGTTTTATTATTGCGGTTTCTATGTTTCCTTCGAAGACCCAATGGAAATATACATTGCCTGTGTAAAGTGTACTTGTTGTGCTTGGAATCAGGTACACTGTACCAACAGAAGTGCCCATGACACACTTTGATCTACCTTTTCTGGCCTGCATTGGACAAACTCTCTCTCACAGGATATATTGTTCTCTTCCGTTCCTGAAATATCCCCAAACTTGCATTTCCGTCCTGTCAGATAGTGCCGTTGCTCTTCCTTTGGGCAGGGGGAATCAGAATGTCGCTTCAATTTTTGTGCATATTTTTTTCCTGCACATATTCCTTAACTGTATGCAAGGGATAATGGGAATAAGCAGCACATCCTGCAAAGAATGAAGCAGGAAGGAAGCACAGACCCTCTTTTGCCAACAAATACAGTGATTGTGTCACTGGAAATGAAGACTGCATTCATAAGTCTAAGTTAGGATATTTTTAGTTGCATAGTGCTAAGAATGCTCAATAGTGTATCAGGCTTTAATTCATATATATTATATTCCATCCATACCAGCTATATACCAGCTTCAAGGTTTAAAAGACATAAACTAATACAAATGTTCACTGGGATTTTGCAGATTTTGGAATTAAAACGCATAATCAAACTCAAACTGATTGAGCTCTTTTGCTGAAATCTACTGAAAGGAGGATAAGATGTTACAGATGAGGCCTGATCAGGGTCAGATGTGAATGACTGCATGATTATTAATGTTGTCTCAGAGCCGTCTCCTCCTGGATGCTGCGCCATCTCAGACTCAGGCTCTCGAAGCCCGACTCCTTTTTTTTCCTTCCTCTCTCTCCCTGTGGTGGAGCTCTCTAGCTCTTTACCTCTTGGCTCCAGCTCTCCATCCTCCTCTGTTCTTCTGACAAGAACCTCTGTGTCACTCTTGTCCCCTCCCTCTCCTGCTCCCAACACACTCCTCTTCTGTCACTTTCCTACTACCCATTCGCCAGCTATGTTCAAAGAACAGAAACTGCCTCTTTCATATCAGTCCCTAACCTTTTATATATTGTATGTTGCCCTAGATAAATGCAATTATATAACAGTAAAATAATAATAATAGGAGGCAAGGTGGCAAAGTGGTTATCATTGCTGTCTCACAGCACTGGGGCCCTGGGCTCCTGGAGTATTACCTGTACGGAGTTTGTATGTTCTCCCCGTGTTTGTGTGGGTTTCCCCCACATACTTGTGGTTATTTGGTTTCTGAGAAAATTGGCCCTGGTGTGAATGTGTGTGTCTTTGTGTCAGTGTGTGACCTACGATTGACTGGCGTCCCATCCAGACTGTGCCCTTTGCTTGCTGGAATAGGCTCTGGCTCATACATCCTTGTAATGCAGGGATGTATTGATGAATAATTATAATCCCAACCTTAAGGTGTATGTTCGGGAGGCCAACAGCTTGGACAGGATGTCAACTCATATAGCGGGTCGCCGTCAAATCATCAATCTGTGAAAATTTGGGTTTTGAAAGATTTACCAAATTAACAATTTCAATCAAGTCAGGGATGGACAACTGCAGTCCTTGAGGACTAATGTTTGTTTGGATTTTCAGTACACACTATCCTTAATCTTCTTATCTGAACAAATCACCTGCTTCAGTGATGAAAAGAGAATAGTTTCAAGAGTTTAGAAATTGCTCTGTAGGTTTGACTTATTATTTGGGAGGGATCAGTTGTGTTCATGTCACCTCCACTTTGGCCTACTCCCAAAAACAAACACATGCCAAAAGGAAAAAAACAGGTCACACCCCCTACTCAGTTAATGAGAAGGTCCTGTTCAATTCTCAGGTCTAATGAGAAAAACAAGGTTGCCATTACAGTGCACATGTCCCTAACCTGTTTTGCAGATGGGATTAATACTGGCTAGGTCATATAAAACAGCCAGCCTATGCTAATAGCTAAGGATCTCTGATGGAACAAGGAAGCCTGCAGTAATTGGACAGGTTGAAAAAAAAGGCTACTCCAGAGAAGGTATTTACAAACTGTTATACATCTTTAGCACTCAGTCCCAGAAAGAAAGCCACAGGCAGAGACAGGACAGCGAAGGACTGCATTATTTTTATCCAGGTTGGTGTATTTTTCTAAGTTAAAAAGTACCTTTGTAAAGAAATGTGTATGTCAGATTGCAAAATAATCCTAAATTAATCATGAAAACACATGCGTAATTTTATATAAATGAACATTTATTCACTTTACCTGTATTTAGAATTTGCACTGCAGAGCTCCCTGCAGATTTGAACACTACTGGGATTCATACATTTTTTGCTTTCAGTTTTGGGTTCTTGCTGGCTTGAAAAGTTCAAAATATTTTCTTCTTTTTCAGGTGGGATAAATGCTGATGCACATCGCAAATTGGGCTAGAAAGCAAACATTAATCGCCCACTTTCTGTAACACATTTCTTGCAAATACCACACTAATTCAGACATTTCTTGTAGGTTTCTTGATTTGAGAGGCATCATGATTAGATACAAAATAACAGCATGCCTCCAGCAAGGAAATTTTATGACAGAAGTGTATTGTTTTATCATGGGAAATGTAAGAAATAAAAAGCTGAATATTTCTGTATTTACATTTCAACAGATCAAAAACAACCTTTTCGGGGTTCTCTTCACTGTTTCAGAAGAACAGTTCTCTTGGTCTATCAGATCACTTGATCACAAGACATGGTCTTTTAAAAGATAAATTATTTTCTGATCGAATGCAATCAATGTATATACAATATGCCATGATATTAATAAAGATGCAACTCCTTTTGCAGCTCTTGCTCCATTTCCTGGGCTGAGTACTAACTGCAAGAATGAGACTGGCTGCACTCCTGCTAACGACGGGGCTGTATGGACTAACTCTGTGCCAGAACCAGGACAACTTCTTCTGGTTGTCGTACCTGCGTGAACGCTGGGCTGGCTACAATTCCAACAGAGGGCAGGACTCCGTGGGCTCCCCGGGCAGAGAGTGCCCACTGGAGTGTGACTGCCTTCCCAGTTTCCCCATCGCCATGTACTGCGACAGCCGCAAACTGGGGCACGTCCCTTTCGTGCCGTCCCGGATGAAGTACGTCTACTTCCAGAACAACCAGATCACTTCGATTCAGGACGGGGTGTTCGACAACGCCACCGAACTGGCCTGGATCATGCTGCACCGGAATCTGCTCAGCACGGACAAGTTAGGGGCAAAAGTCTTCTCCAACCTGAAGCAGCTGGACAGGCTGTACCTGGACCACAACAACCTGACACGAGTGCCCCAGGGCCTGCCCAGGTCACTCAGGGACCTCCGGTTGTCCAACAACAAGATCAGCAAGATCCAGCCCGCTTCTTTCGAGGGGATGGCCAACCTGAGTGTGCTGCTCCTCAACGATAACTCGATTGAAGAAGTGGGGGGAGCCTTGAAGGGGCTGACGTCTCTGTCGCTCCTGGACATCAGCAACAACAAGCTTAAGAAGCTCCCTGACAGCCTGCCCGAGGGGCTGCAGCAGCTCTACCTGGAGTTCAACGGCATCGGCTCCATCCCCAGCGACTTCTTCCGAAGGTTTGCCAAGCTGCAGTACATCCGGCTCTCCAATAACAAGCTCACGGACGAGGGGATTCCCTCCAACACCTTCAACATCAGCAGCCTGATCGAGCTCGACCTGTCGTATAACAAGCTGCAGAAAATCCCCCCTGTCAGCACCAGCTTGGAAAACCTCTACTTGCACGCCAATCAAATCAAAGGTACAGAACTTCTGGTTTTAATGCCCTGTGAGCCTGTATTGTGAAACAGAACGTGCAAAATCACAAGACATAGCTAACCTTAATCAGGACCTTAAACCTAGCCCTAATTCATCTTCGCCTAACCCTAAACTCTCACCCTTGTCCTACCCTTAGAAATGTCTGCTGTGATATACCATGATACAGCAACAGCATAGTGAAGCATTGTTGCAAACAGTGAACAAATGGTGAGAAACATGGCATTATTCCGCCTGCAGGAAACTGCCGAAAAGCAAAGCATCTCCAAAGCTTGGGAAAACTGGAAAAATGTGAAACTATTGTGCAAACCCACCACAATATACACTCAAAAAGGTACTGTAATATGTGAAACATGTGATGTGATTCATTTCCCAAGTACTGTCCAGACGGGCTGGGAGTACAGTAGCTGCTTAAAGCCCCAGCAAAGTTTTGCTCAGGGCTGCTTTCTTCCCCAGCAGGCAGCATTGATTTACTTTCTTTTCTGCTGTCAGCTGATTGTGTCCTGGTGGGGAAAGGTGTGCCTGTGACTCCAGTGTGTGATTTACAGTCTGTTTGTATTTTCCTACTTAGAGATGCTGCAGATGGAGAGTCTAGTGATATCTGTAAACGTCTTGTCTGTCCTTATGTTCGTCTTGTAATTTCTTATTATATGTTATACACTGGCTTACCATGCAGTAATTCTTCTGTGCAGTGACACCACCACATTTCCTGTGGCCAACACTAAAATGACTTTCATGCTGTTTTGTAGGAGTCCCATACAATTAAGATAATGAAAGCTTCAAAATCTTAAGATCCTTCCTAGAGCTTTCCACAGTGAAACAGCAGCTTATAAATATAAAATGCATTAAAACAAAACACATTTAGGATAACCTGTTAGCTTACATGATCCTATATGTAACTTGTTTTCATGTGCTCTTCTCATTATAATCATTCCTGTTGTGGTTACCCTAGAAAATGTGGAGCTTACAGATTAAAATATCTTCAGTAACAATTTAAACAAGAGGGGTGTGCACAGGGGCTGTGGGAGTGTGGGATAAATTACCCGGCTGTGTGGTTGAAGCCAATACCCTGGCTTCTTTCATGAAACAGCTGGATGATATTCTGGGATTAATTAACTACCAACTACCAAACTGGCTATATGGGCTGAATTGAAATGTGTAAAACACTGAAAAAGCCTGTGAAGGTGTATTGAAAGA
Source organism: Atractosteus spatula (assembly GCF_055471065.1). Lineage (NCBI taxonomy): Eukaryota > Metazoa > Chordata > Actinopteri > Semionotiformes > Lepisosteidae > Atractosteus > Atractosteus spatula. The sequence continues at coordinate 41,446,371 of NC_142712.1, read as the reverse complement.
TGTAAAAGCATCATGTCACTTACATTTGAATTCACTGTGTATCTTTCACCTTCTATTAAGGATTTTTCAGTTTTGAACACCTAAACTGAAGTTCGGACAACCTGAAGTTCTGACATAACCGACTGCACGTTTCGCACACCCCGCAAGCAGATCTCTCAGAGAAGCACGGCACCTAAAGCGCTCAGGGGCTGCACTTTGACTGCTCTGCGTGCCAAGTTACGTGCTGACGGCCCCTCTGTGTGCCTTTCCAGAGTTCTCCGTCAGCAGCTTCTGCTCGGTGATCGACATCATGAACTTCTCCCAGCTGCGCGTGCTGAGGCTGGACGGCAACGAGCTCGCGGAGGGCGCGGTGCCCGCCGAGGCGGCCCTCTGCCTCCGCCTGGCCGCTATCATCGACCTCTAGCAGCTCGGAGCTGCTGCCAGGACAGCGGGAGGACGGGAGCGCGCCGGCCACACCCACAGCAACCGGCAATTTCGAGGAAACGATGGGTTTGTCAAATCCCTACCACACTACAAAAAAAAACACCATGTAAGAAAGATTAGTCCTTTGTTAAAGTGTCAATCTCTGCTTTAGCATTGCAAGCATTCAAATAAAATAGCGTGAATGACAGGGACACCCAGCCTGAGGCCCTTCCAAAGCACTCCACCGGTAAATCTCACAACGAGCACTCCTGTGCCTGACTGTTCACAGCATCTGTCTGGCAGACGAAGACGACAGTTTCCAATAAGGTGCCTTGTAAGGCTCTAGTGCTCTTTAATATTTTGTATTTTCTTTGTCAATTTTTTGTTGTATTTGTTGTTACCCATAAGATTAACTGGATTATCACCAATTCTTTTAGTTAAGATGTAGGCCAGAGTGTTTCCCAGGACTTCACTCCATACGGTGAGTGAGAGTTACAGTCTACAGAAAGCAATCCAACCAGTTTTTGTTTTATTTGCTCTGCATTTTCATGACATATATAGAATTCCGGGTCATCATGCCGACCTCTGACCTCTGACCCCACCCTCTGAGTCTCCGTATAAGATCTCCAGAGCTACATTCTCAACAAGATCTTTGACCCAGAACACTTCTGCAAGGGGAGAAATGGAAAATAGGTACACAGCAACAATGCATATTGAGTTTCCTTTATCAAACACTGGAAACATTAATATGAATGAAAAGTTATTAAACACCATTGTGGGTACTTAGTCATGGAAAGCATTCATAGTATTTGCTTCAGGAGAGAATCCTTGGGCCAGTCTGACAACTTCCTAACCTTTAAAGACACTGAATACCTAATCTCATTTGTACCTTTTCTTATGTTCCAATGTTTAAAAAAACATTTGCGAGACCTAAAAAAAATACTATGTGTCTGAAATGTTCTATTCCAGGTTAATTAAGTCCGTTTCCTCAAATATTATATTGTCCTGTTATTGCAAGCCTCATTAGCTTACATATATTTAAATTATATTTTAATATGACTTATTTATCCCACCGAACAAACTGCATAGGTATTGCATGCTTATGAAACATGTTAAATGCCTTCAAGATCTGGCGTTTTAGTATGATGATTACATTGTCGATTATGTATAAGTACAAATAAAATCATATTTTACTAAGAAAATACCTCTCGGTTGTTCTGTTATATTGCAAAAAGTTTGCAACCTCTAAATGTTGAAATCACTCGAAGAATCTGGGCAGAGAAATGAAAAGCTGTTGTTGACAGTCATGTACTGTACTGTTACGCAGACCGTAGAAGCGAAAACTCTCATTTCCGGATCTAAAGACGCGATTTAAGGATTTTCGTTCGAGCACTCTGCTCCTACCAAAGATACGGACCTGCTCGACTTCAGACAGCTTTAGACGCTGAATGTCTTCGTGCGATTTTTAAAGTAGGGGGCAGGCAGCATTTTCATATGAAGATACTAGCAACCTTACGAGAAAAGTGGTCTGAATGGCGCCTCTCATTTCGCAACACTCCTTGTGTTCTCTTATGAATGGCCAGTTCATTCCTGCACCATTTACTGGTGTAAATATTTCCCTCCCGCAGTAAAGCCCTATTTAAACAAGTGTCTGGGTGTAGACATGTCCTGTTGGCAGCTCCGTGAAGTTGCCCCCCATACAAACAGCACAAACGATGAAACCCACCTCATTCGTTAGTGTGTTTGTGCCAGTTTGTGTCGTTGACAGTAGCGTTTGTGCTGCTTTCGTTCCCGAAATCTAGCGCCTTGTTTTATCGGGTACTCGCGTGACTATCTACAAGGAAGTTTACAGGTACCAACATACTAGGTACTTTAACTCCTGAATGTGATGAAAAAAAAAATGTTTTCTGAGTCTGTCTGGTCGGGTGAGGTGGATGTTGCAATATATTTCAATATAGCGCCTTCTTTTTCTGGCTGTGACGTCACTCTGCAACGTACAAAAAGTCACGACCACCAGATCTTTCAATTGTGATATTTTGATCAGTTGACCGCAGCCTTTACACTAATAAACAGTCTTAGGTTTAGGGAGGAGTTATGATGTTAGTTAATTGGGTTAGGTGTTTTCTCTTTTAATTTTTAACCATATTCCCGAAAATGTATTGCTTGTGTACTCCTTTTATTGGTTAATGGACACCGTTGCTGTATCCTGACAACACCAGTTTCCAAATTACCGCTGGTACACGAGTGCCCGTATTCACATTTTTAGGTATTAGTTTCAAGATCGATATAATTTTACAATAAGAAACAAAATTGAACGCACAAGGATAATAATATAATTATCATAGACTTTACATTTCTATTTATTTTTGAAGTACAAAGCAGTAGGTGGTTTCCCCGACCTTAAATATACTTTTAAAATTGTTTAAAAAAATACCATGTATTACAGAAAACAGCGGAGACAGTTATATTGCAAATAAAAATTTATTTAGAAGAATACGGGATATTTTGAATCAATTAAGACGTAAAATAAAAAATATCCGATGCAGTTATTTTGGAAATTGGTAAAGCATTTTAAAAATAGATTCTCATTGACAGTAAACAAGCCGATCCACCTGCCGCTGCAAGCTCGAGCAGCTTTCAGACCCGTGATTGGCTAAACCCCCGAACAGTTCGGGCCGCGATTGGGTTAAATTTAGCAAGACTGAGAATCGACACTGATTGGGTAAACGCCACAGCGGAAGTTCCAAAACTATATATATGTAGATATATACTGTAGGTGAGGGATTTTCGTGTTGGTCCAAATGCTGCAGCCCCGGTTAACCGTGTGAGCTGTATGAGCACGGTGGATACACAGTAACACATCCATTGGTTTCCAATAACTGATCTAAGATAAATCGCACTGAGCTCAAGACTGAATAGCAGACAAAGAATGTCATGGCATCCACAGCGCGTTCATGACTCAAATAACTTGTCACGATAGGGGTGCGCACTTCAAGATCGCATCGCGTTACTGCCGCGATATCTATAAGCCCGTATATTGTGATATGACATACCCCAACAAAACGCCCCTGCCCCCATGTTGCGACATAGAGTTCATATATCACGATATGACATGCTGCCCCCCCGCCCTCATGTTGCGACATGGAGTTCATTTATCGCGATATGACATGCCGCCCCGCCTCCATGTCAGGACATTAAGTCCGCATATCGCGATATGACGTGCCGCCCCCCCCCCATGTCGCGACATGAAGCCCGCATATCGCGGGCATGAAGCCCGCATATCGCGATATGGCGTGTCGCCCCGCCCCCATGTCGCGACATGAAGTCCGCATATCGCGATATGACGTACCACCCCCGCCTCATGTCCCGACATGAAGTCCGCATATCGCGATATGATGTGTCGCCCCGCCCCCATGTCGCGACATGAAGCTCGCATATCGCGATATGACGTGTCGACCCCCGCCCCCATGTCGCGACATGAAGTCCGCATATCGCGATATGACGTACCACCCCCAACCCCCCCCCGCCTCATGTCGCGACATGAAGTCCGCATATCGCGATATGGCGTGTCGCCCCGCCCCCATGTCGCGACATGAAGTCCGCATATCACGATATGACATGCTGCCCCCCCCATGTCGGGACATGGCGTCCATATTTCCTGACATGACGCCAGACAAAATGCCCTGCCCTGCCGCGACATGGAGTCCAACAGAACCGTATACCGACACAAAACGGTATATTAAAGGAGTAAAGAGTTTAGTACAAAATTGCATCATCTGGTTGTTCAAGGAAACTTACTGGATTAAAGCTCTGTATTGTTCCCCAACTATAAAGGTGTGAAATTGCAAAGGCTGGGGTCAACTGATCAAAAGATCACAGTTGAAAGATCTGGTGGTCGTGACCTTGCTGTTTTTGTACGCCATAGAGTGACGTCACAGCCAGGAAAAAAAGGCGCTAATTGGAAATATATTGAAACGTCAACCCCACCCAACCAGACAGATTCAGAAAACAAATTGCACCGATTGTTTTCTTTACATTCAGGATTTAAAGTACCGAGTATGTTGGTACCTGCAAATTTCCTTGTAGTCACGTTATTACCCGAAAAAAAGGTGCTAGATTTCGGGAACGAAAGCAGCACAAACGCTACTTTCAACGACACAAACCGGCACAAACGCAGCACTAACGAATGCGGTGGGTTTCAACGTTTGTGCTGTTTGTTGGGTGGCGGGGGGCAACTTCATGGAGCTGGACAAGCAAACATATCCTGGGTCATTACACTGCATACTGCAAAAGACACGAATTCACCTGGGAGAAATATGACGATCTAACAAAGGCACTTACAGTATATCTGTGTCTTCAGAGGACGAGGTGTGCCCTCACGCTGTATTCTACACCAAACACTGACCAGAAACACAAAGGACCGTGAGCTAATCGTTTAATTTTTGCGCATAAGGACCCTATAAATACAAATGTAAATTGTACAACCCTGTAAATTGCCGCGATCTGCATGTATGAGACGGTAGACTTGCCAATGTTGCTTCTCGGATGTGTAGTGAACTACCCGTGTCAACTTTGTACGTAGTGCCCCTTAAAAAAACATCTTGGTTCTTTTTCATGTTGACAAATGTGCTTTACATAAAAAGTGCAACAACAGTGGTCTTGTCGTTCATAAATCTTTACACCTCCCCTAGTGCGCATGTTTAAGAAAGAGACAGCGAGAAACTGATCACTTCTTCAGATTTTAAAAGAGTGCGAAGTAGTAAGACGTGCTCGTTAAAGCCTCTTTGTAAGAACATCCAATTGTTTGCTAGTGTTCGCTTTTTAAGACTACACCTGCAACTCTTCTGATTAGGGTATGTGATATTCGTGACAAATTTAATTTTCCTGCTCACACAAACGCACAGAAGGTACTGGTATTAAATGCAAAATCCACCGTCGCCACCCACCCGGTCAAGCAGAGAAACAAAAAACTGCAGAATTGTTATCCTCGCACCTGTAACAGAGCGCCTGAACTCGGTAGACAGGATCACTGGAAGTCAAGGTCACCGTGCGTGGTCACGTGATCACTCGAACAAGAAGGCACTATATTTCAGGAACGAAAGCAGCACGCACGCTACTTTCAACGGCACAAACGAATGAGACCGGTCCAGTTCTCCTTCGACGTTGTAGGGGGGCTGGACAAGGTGACCCCCCGAAAAAAAAGGCATTATATCTCAGGAACGAAAGCAGCTGGGAAGCTACTTTCAATGGCACAAACGCAGCACTAACGGATGAGGTGAGTTTCATCGTTTGTGCTGTTTGTAGGGGGGAGGCAACTTCACAGAGCTCCTGTAGCCAACACAGGTAAGGTTGCCAAACGTCTGGCTTTCTCCAGATAGGTTCGGTTTTTTTAAGGGTTTGTGTAAAATCCAGTCGGACGTGAAAAATCAGAAGTCAGAAGTTATTAACACAATTTGCAGAACTTTGTGAATAATCAGTGCATGGATACAATTTCTAAATATATACAGTATGTCTAATGTAAAATATATGGCATAATTGGGGTGATCAGAAAATATGTTTTTCTACTCCTTTTAGAAACACGGTAGCGTCCATTCGAGAAGTTCAAGTTCGAGAAGACGTGCGATTGGAGACTAAGGCATTATCCCACCTAACCTTCCTAATTTGCTGTATATTTTTAACAGTAAATTTCATGTTAACTGTATATATCTTGCGTAATTTCCCAGTTGAAGGATTCATAACGTTTCAAGAGAAACACAAAGAAAACTTACAGCAAAGTCCCCGGCCCCTTCTAACTCAACGGCCCTGATCAACGAACAAACACAAAGAAACAGCCTAACTGCTGTTCAAAGCGAAGCAAACGGCAGAAGAAACTGCTGTTTATTGTTTCTTAGGGGAATTCCAGAAGGAAACGGTCACGTCAATCAGATTCTGTTCTCCGTTTTGACAGTAAAAACCTTTGGCTGAAGAAAACCTTCCTACTGTATTTACAGGAAGACGTAATGCATTTCACTCTCAAAAATCAAATAATCTAAGAGTATCTTTCAAAGGAGTATAATGCTAACCATTTTACTTTAAAAAGTACAAAAATAACTTTTGTTTTACTTCCTGATATTTTGTTCCTCGCCTGGAAGCGGGTAAAGCAAAACAATTTTGTGCTTGTGATCCTGGTTTAATATCAGAATTACGTGTGTTTATCTTGACACCTGACTAATTCGGGAATGTATTGCAATTTAATCCTAATTTTCAGTGATCAAACGAGATATGTCATGTGGGAATGGGAAGATGTATCTTAATTTTTAGCATCTGGAGCCTCTGCATATTGTTTATTTGAAAATGAAATTCCCGTGTTTTAAATTCCACTCGAACTTAATCCTGACTAAAAAAAAAAACCCTCGTTCTGTTCATATTACTCCGATTTCTTTTTCAGTGAGCGCCATCTGGTGGTCAATCTTAGAAACAACAGATATTGCGCCTCTCCATATTTACAGGTAATTTTGAAAAAAGCGATTTACAGAGATGCGAGTTGAAGTCGCATGTTCAGCTTTCCTTTCCTGCAAAATGCCAAGACATTATGAATTCTGAAACTAAAGCACCGAACAAATGAAAACCATGAGCTCTCTACCAAACAAAAAACATTAAGCAAAAATGAAGCACCCAGGTGGCGGATGTTTGTCAAATCTTTCCTCTGTCCAGTGGAAACCTGCCACGCAATAAAGTAATGGGTGTGAGATTTGCAACTGAAGGGCAATTCAAAGTTTATCATGAATAAGATTCTCTATTTTTAAAGTATACATTTACTGTTGACAAAGCTATGTGAGCACTTGAGCTGTTTTGTCAATGATTTGCTACTGGTTCAAACAGCAAGACCACATCAGCTGGTGTTATTCCTACAAGGCACATTAGCATCTTGAGTTCCTTGGAGGTCACCTTCCCCATGAGTCACCTCACCCAGCAAGGTTGCCAGTGGCCGTTAGGGAGCATGCTGGGAATACACAAGGAATGATGAGGGGCGGCGCAGTGGTTAGCATTGCCGGGTTCAATTCCTGGGATGCTATCAGTATGGAGTCTGTCTGCTCTCCCTGTGCTTGCGTGGGTTTCCTCCAGGAGCTTCGGTTTCCTCCCACAGGAGGGAGGTTAATTGGCTTCTGGAAAAATTGGCCCTGGAGTGAATGAGTGAGTGAGTGTGTGTGTGTTTGTGTCTGTGTGTGCCCTGCGATGGACTAGCATCGCGTCCAGGGTGTATCCTGCCTTGTGCCCTATGCTTGCTGTGATAGGCTCTGGCTCCCCCTGCAACCTGCCACTGTGTGCTGAAATGGTATGTTAGCGTTCTTTTCCTCTGTGTGAGACTTTGACAGAAACCACTCAAGAAGGAAAAGGAAGACTCCAGACCAGGGGAGTTGGCTTTTCAGGGCTTTAATTTAAGTGCTGGGTTGCTGATTACACAGGAGAGTCAGTCGAGGTCAGGGAGAAGGTCAGGGGAGGAGAGGGGGGCTGGCAGGGGTTCGAGCTGCGAGGCCGCTCAGGGCCAGTTGCAGCAGGAGCAGCTGGGGTCGAACACCAGGCCGGCCTCGCAGTGCTGGTTGTAGGTCTCGCCGTTCATGCAGTGCCAGAAGTGGTTCTTGTTGGAGGCGTCGGGATACAGGCCGTTGGCTTTGCCGGCACAGAAGCCACTCCCACTCCCTCCGCTGCTGCCGCCTCCGCTGCTGCCACCTCCGCTGCTGCCACCCCCTGATGGAGGGTTGGGCGCCTGAGTCACAGGGGGCAGGGGGTGGGCTGGGGGGGTGCAGCCTGGGAAACAGGGAGAGAGACGACAGAGTGGGGGTCAGACCTGGCTGGCGGGGAGAGCAGAGGGTTTCAAAGTCACAGCGCTGTCCTGATTTGATTGACTAGAGCTTAGTGGACTAGATGTTCAGGGTCTGCTGGGGACAACCTGGTTAGCATGTGAAGACCCACCCAGGGGTGCCTGGATCCCAGTTTGGGACCCTCCTTGTGTCACATTTCTTAGACATTCAACATCAGATGTGCTGTTAAATTTCCTGTAAGAGCTGCTGAGGCTTGACACATGCGGACAGACAGACAAGGAGTCAGGGAGACAGACCTGAGCTGGAGGTCCCGAGCCCGCTCCTCAGGGTGTTGATCAGAGGGTATTTGCCCTGCCCACAGAAGGTGCCACTGAAGTCGTCCAGGTCAAGGCTCCAAACCATGGCTCCTCCGAAGTTGTTCTGCTTCAGCCAGTCGATCTGTGGGGGGATAGAGAGACAGGTGGGATTTATCCCAAGCACCTCTACCGAGACTTTGAAAGCCACTGAATGCTCTCGTCCAAAAGAAATGATGTTCTTTTTCATGAGTGTGCTGACTGTGGTGCCAGTCCTGCCTCCCATGACACACACCTTGATCTGGAAGCTCTTCACGTTGTCATAGCCCACCCAGGTGTTTCCACTGTAAGCATAGGGGACATCCTGTGGGGCGTCCCAAGCCTGAGTGGCTCCCTGTTTGAGGAAGGTGCAGATCTGTGGAGAGAGGAGACACTCTGTTCAACAGCCAAGCCGGGAGAGAAACAGCCCCTGTGCTATTGCAGCTCTCACACAGGCAGGTTGGTCCAGATCCCTCACAAAACCTCATGTCACTTCGTTTCTGGGGCTGCAAACACACAGACTTATTGTAACAGGAGTTCCTAATTAGCCCTGTCAGCAGAATATTTGATCAAATTAATCATCTATGTGGTGCTAAAACATCTGAAAGTTAAATTGATCAAAAATAAGGGTGCATTAATCTTTCATTTTTGGTATTCCAATCATTGTCAGATGATATATAGAAAATACTATATACTTTATACATAGTATTTATATATTATGTGTAACGTATTTCTTAAACATCTAGCCTAGCTTATAGCCTTAGCCTTGTTTGAATTTTTAACAAAAGCATCTGCTCAGAACATTTTACTATTCCTAAACCCAGGGCAGGCAGGGAAGCAGAGGCTGTAATGATTGTCTGACGAGTACAGATGACCGCTGGTCCCAGTTGCCTGGCTGAGCACTCTGGCAGGTCTGAGCTCCTGGTAGACTCACCTCATAGTAGGCCCAGAAGCCAGACTGCCTGGTGTAGGTCCCAGCAGGGCCAGGGCCAGACGCGGGGGCTCCCACACCGTTGTTGGAGGGGTTTGCCAGCACAAAGGTGTGTCCGTAGGTGGGGAAGCCAACCAGCAGTTTCTGAGCAGGAGCACCATTGCTCTTCCAGTAGTTCATGGCGTAGTCCTGGGAAAATGAACCCCGCATTCCCGTTAGTTAAAGTCAGCTGGCAACAGAGGTCTCAGAAATCACTCTATCTGCATTGTGCCCAATAAGACAGTCTTGAAATCCCTGAGAAATGAACTCCTGCATTAGTACTTTATTAAATCAAGTTCACCAGCTGTTAGCGCTGAGAAATCTTACACCAGCTATGGGAGATAATGGCATCTTACAAGGAAGGGGCACCTTGTCAAGATTCATTTACTGCAGCCATTCTATTGATTTTGTATTAAAAAAGCATGGCTGTGCTTTGCTTTTAATTGTGATCTTATTGTTCCCTGTGTTTTCCAAGCCCCTGATGACATTGCTTAGAAAACATAGATTGCAGCTCTGCATGAAAAGCCACATTTCCTCCAGAAAAGCCTTATTTTCTGTTTGGCTTACAAATGACTATCCATGCATATGATCTTCACATTCAGTGCAGCAGCACGACCTAGATAAGTCTCTGTGTTCTAATGACCAAATACTCACCACGTTGAAGTAGATGTAGCTGCCCTGGTCAGCAGGTCCCTTGTACAGGGGGCTGTTCTCACCAGTCTGACGCTCCCAGGAGCCGTGGAAGTCATAGGTCATCACATGCAGGTAATCCAGGTACCTGGGGAGAGCAAGGGAAGCATCCATTTAATGCTTAACTTTTCAAGACTGCTGAGAAGCATATGATCTGTATTAACAGCCTCTATGCCTATTATTCTTTGGATGTCAGAATTTGATCAGACGTGAAGGTATTTATCTGTTGCAGATTTCCTTCTGCCTCAGGCAACAAGTAGTAAAGCTGAGTCTGTGATTGTGTGACAAGCTGGACAGACACCAGGAGACACCTGGAGAGGCAGGAACACAGACAGGTCACAGCCAGAGGCCGGAGCCCGAGAGAGCCTAGCCTACAAGCAGGATTCAGCAAACAGCGCCCATGTGTTGAACAGTGTTGGCCACACAACAGCTGTGCCGACACTCACTGGGAGACCTGGGCGATCTGGTATCCAGAGTCAATGGTGCTCTTGCCGGCCGACACTGCAGCAGTCACCATCAGACGAGGACGGTTGGTCTGCTTGGCCTCGGCCTCAAAGGCAGCCAGCATTTCCTGCAGAGCAGCGAGGTGAACAGGTGGAGAGAGGCGTTAGCATGCAGCACGGCTTGGGCAGGGAGCAGGCGTCTCCAGTCCTGGTCCCGCAGAGAGACAGCCCAGCTGAATCGGACTGCCAGTCATTAATCTGGCAAGCAAGTGATTTCATTCGTAATGAACTTCTTAATATATAGTAACTGACCTCAATTGAACAGTTCCAAGTCTCTAGAAATCTATTATTTACTGTTGTATTAAAAATCCATCTGGATTGGAATTCTCAAGGACAGGAAATGTGGGTTCTGAGACACCTGGTGCTCAATCAGAAGTTCCAATGTTCTGAGACTTTGTATATACAGTGTGCTTCAGAAAAGTAACGTGTTTTAATTATGTAAATAAGAGCCCATCCAGAGGGAGATCCAAATGATTCCCCTTGTTGCAGACATTTAGGCATTGCTGTTGTTTAAGCTCTTGATTAGCCTCTAAGAGGAGCACACAGAGGTGTCACTGTGCAGGGTGGCACTGCAGACCGGTGTGCTCATCACTCCGCTGTCCTGCTCTCCTACCTGGACAAGGGTGGTGAAGAGCTGCTTGTCCTGGGCAGGGCTGCCTCTGGAGCCGGGATACTCCCAGTCCAGGTCCAGGCCGTCGAACTCGTACTGCCTCAGGAATGTAATCACCGACTGGATGAAGGTCTGACGGGTGCTGGGGCTGGCCACCATGGCGGAGAACCTATGGCGAGAGAGGGGGCGCTTTAGAGAAGAAGAGGGAGCAGGACAGAGCGACCTTCTCACTCCAGACTCCAAGCGCCTCCACATCCTGGGGGACAGGAGAGAAACTTCGCAAGAGGCTGCACTTACTGAGCGGTTCCAAAGTTCCAGCCACCAATGGCCAGGAGGGTCTTGAGGTTTCCGTTCCTGTGAGAAGAAGAGCAGAGCTTTTGTAAATCCTTTTAATTCAGGTGAGAGACATTGTCCCTGTGAGAAACCCAACAACCATCATCCTTACTGCAGTTCACAGCCGTTACTGTGGCTTTCTGATTGGTCCACTGATTGAGTCAATCCCTAAGAAGTCTGCCCTCTGAAATGTGACGTCCACCGTTTAGTTTAATTTCTACTGTAGTTATTCGTGCTGCACCACAGAGCTGAACCAATTGCTCAAGTCACAAATCACAGAAAGTGATATTTTTAAGTTGCTTGAAGCCAGAGTGGTTTTGAAGCCCATTAATTCGTTTTTTAACCTTCAAAAATTAACAGTTTGCTTTGTTGCACTGACAGTAGATTGTATCTACTGAACAGAACTTCAGACCAAAAAAAAATTAAGGCACTGGCTGTGCTCTCTGTCTTGAGGTAAACACTTTGCTCAGTGCTGGTATTAAAGAGAGCAGAAGACTGGTCTCCAACACTCACTGGTTCTTGAGGCCGTTGAACTCTCCATAGAGCTTGACATCGTCCCACTCGTAGGTCTTAATCTGATTGTTGCTCATCCCAGCGAAGGCGTAAATCAGATGGTCACACAGGCATGGGTCGACATTGGTAGGGAAGTATTTCCCAGCTCCTGGTCTGTACTGGCCCCAGTTGGTGAAGTAGCATGACAGGACATAGGAATATCCTGAAAGAGGATTGTTGGAAGGATTTACAAAGCAGATTTTCCGTTTATGATTCAGATATACTGTAGCACGTCTGATGGGGTGCGCAATAAATAAAATAACATGGGGAGAGGGGTGCCATGATCCATCATCAGATGTGTTTTCCTGGCAGTAGTCACAGCAGCCCAAGGATCATCTCGGAAGCAAGCCACTGACCCCTGTATGAAGTTCCATTAGCTCCATTTCTGAGAGCTGTGACTACAGACGTCTGTGTTTGTTACCCATTTCTCCTGTTTGTATGTCAGTGGCACTTTGCTTCAGCTAAAAAGTAAGTCTGTAATCTTGCTACTTAATAGCTGGTGTCTTCCCTTTGTGAACTGGTGCACTTACTATAGACCTTTCTGGCCAGTAGAGGGCTCCCTTCTACACTATTAATTGGCTGAAGACTAAAAAACAAAATTGCATCATTAATTTGTACAATGTAAATTAAGTACTTTACAATTTGTAACTGAAAATTAAATTAGCTGTTGTGTGTTGTTTTATTTAGCCTCAGTGGTGTTAACTCCGTAAACAGCCTAGGTATGTTTCAGTTTTAGAAATGCCTCCCTAACAATTGAATATACAGTATAGGGAGAGTATGATTTTGAAGTTTCCTTCATTTAGTTTTATCAGCAATTGAAATGGACCCTTTCCCCACCCCATTTTATGGGCATTTAATGAAAGCAACTCAAAATGAGGCCTTTAAAATGGCTAAAAACCACTTGTGAGCTGAACTTCCTGTTTGTCAGGAGACACACACAGCGGAACGGGCGTCAGAAGACTTACCAAGCTGCACCTGCAGCAGGAGTGCGAGACCTGTAAGAAAGTGCGAGAGGAGAGTGAGAAATGTTTTCGATGGCCGAACAGCTCTGGAGTGAGAGGAATCTTGCACTGACGCTATAAGCCTCAGATAAAACAAAACCCTCCAATCAGTAATGAGAACAGTATAAAAACTGTTAGTTGTTTTCTATTTTTTTCATCACCAACTGCAGTAGTCACCTATCTGGAGCCTATAACCCCTTTTAACACTTGTGCCTGGATTCATACACACCCCTTATTCAGGAGTCGGTCCCCTATGATTAATTGATTAATTTCCTTCTGATCAGAACGGAAATCCTGAACAGGTTCCTACAGACCCCTTGTGCAAGGCAAGCCCCTAGCAGCCAAATGTACTGCAGTTATTTTGCATAGGATGCCTTTCTCATAATCCCCAAATTCAACAAGTACCCCACCTAAGCTGCCTTTGCAGTGGAAGTAATCTGCACAGATCTCACAAGCCCAGGAGAGAAGCACAAGGCAGAGAGAACTCCACTTACCAACACAGATCAGTAGCTTGCCCATTTTCGCCTCTGTACGTCTGACTGCAGACCAGCCTGGTCCTTATATACTGTAAAACCTGCAGATATCCTCTTATCACTCCAAGAAACTACCCCCACTCATATTTGCTCATGTCCAGTTAAAACAATTAGTGTATCAAGGATGTTTGATCAGGGCTATTTTTTCCAGTGTATGGAGTGACCTTGAAGGAGGAAAGTGCTAGATGCCATTGTGTCACTTGTCGTAGAATAGACCTTTCCAAAACAGGCTGACTTTTCAAAGCTGATATCAGATGAAGCAGTAAATGTTACAGTTGTTAATAATGTTAATAATTAGTTATAGCAAGGTATATAATGGGCTGATCTTTTTCCCTACCTTTTGTCATTAGTAATCTACACAGTATTATCTGGTACATAAGTGTATTTTGTAGGTATTTTTAAATTTTAAATGGTTTTGAATGTCTTTAAATGTCATTACAGCTTTACTGTACTGATAAATGAACAGTTAAGTGATAAACATTTTTTAGGAGAGTGTGCAACAAAATGTGCAAAATATAGTGCCAAGTTTTAAAAGATGATTGCAGATGATCATATACACTTCAGTATGAGATCACATGAATATTGGGAGTATTATAAATCACAGATTATAAACCACAGGAAATTGAAATAAAACCATTTTTAAAGATATTACTGAAAAACATTGAGTCAAAATGCATAACTCTGTATTCATCACTTGAATTATGTAGCTGCATGTATGTAAACATGATTCTGTAGCTCAGAAGAGTTGGTTTATTTGTGTGTAACATGGAGATTATAGCACATTACACTGTTTCATAATGGTTCTTTTAATGGTTTTGTTTTACCTGTATTTTTCCAGAAGTTTCCCAGAAGCAAATTAATTTAGTTACATGCTTGAATTAGACGTTATACAGTATACAGTATATACACACTTACACTTACACAGTGGGAATCCTGAAGGGCACAGAGCACTGGGTGAGCCTTATAGTCAAGACTCCACTGGCTATGGAGAGGGCTCCCCAGGAGACAATGTACAGTATGCCTGGTTTGGCCAAGTGTGTCCCAGCAGAGCTGGATGGTCTTGACTTGGCCAGAGCACCCCCAGCTCACCAGAGCACCTCTCGTTCACAACGGTACTACCAGGTCTCCAGGACTCCACAGCTCGCCAGGGCACCTCTAGTTCACCATGGTACTACCAGTTCTCCAAGATACCCCCAGCTCACCAGAGCACCTCTAGTTCACCACGGTACCACCAGTTCTCCAGGACACCCCCAGCTCACCAGAGCACCTCTAGTTCACCACGGTACCACCAGTTCACCATGACACCCCCAGCTCACCAGAGCACCTCTAGTTCACCATGGTACCACCAGTTCACCATGACACCCCCAGTTCACCAGGCCTCCACCAGTTCATCATGCAGCAGCAGCCCCTGGGACTTGTGTGAGATGCGCCACTCCCTCCTTCGGTGCCAAGTCTCTTCAGCTGACAAAGGAATACAGATGGGCATGTCAGCACTAACTGAAAAGGTTATGAACTACAGCAGAATAACAAACTCACAATTTAAAGTAGTAAAAACAAAACATGGAGTTAGAATGGCAAACTGAAATTAAACCGAGACAGTAAAGGAAAATGAAATGTTGATTCACTTTAAAATGAATTTATCGGTGAAGACAAAGACGATGAGACAACACATTCCTCAATCGCTTTTTTATATTTCTCATTGCGTTTGCCAGCTCATTCACAAAAAACACGGAGAAGCAATCATTTATACATCCAGTATCAAGCACTTATTCCTGATGATGTTTGTAGACAACACACTACAATTCAGTCAAAATAAGAAACCACAGACAGCTGTTAAAACTTTGGGCTCACCAGTGTGGTACACTATAACATATACTGTACATACTGTACCGTACTGTACATGTGTGTCACCATTGCTACTACAACCCCAAGACCCAGCCCCAGACATGGAACATTCTCACTCCCTGGTATTTACTTAACATGAGTTAAGTGCTTTACCATCAACCTTATCGTTCCTATGGCACTTTAGCCTGACGTTTGGAATTTTATGTAACGTATATTGTCTGATATAGCCCTGGATTAAATAATGGAATCTGCTGATATGGTGCTGTACAAGGTGGTGCAGGGAACAAGGGAATATAATCATAAAGAACCACTAATTGAGTGCTTGTACAAGAAATAGTTTCCACTGTTGGTGGCACTTTATTTTATACAGTGCCTTCAGAAAGTATTCAGACCTCTCCACTTTTTCCACACTTTGTTGTGTTGTAGATTTATTTCAAAATGGATTGAATTGATTCTTTTTTGCCATCAATCGACACCCAATACCCCATAATGACAAAGTGAAAACAAGTTTTTAGAATTTTTTGCTAATTTATTAAAAATAAAAAACTGAAATCTCCCATTTACAAAAGTATTCAGACCCTTTATTATGACACTCCAAATTGAGCTCAGATGCATCCTATTTCTTTTGGTCCTCTTGAGATGTCTCTAGAACTTGATCCACCTGTGGCAAACTCACTAGGTTGGACATGATTTAGAACGGCACACACCTGTCTTTATAAGGTCACACAGTTCACAGTGCATGGCAGAGTAAAAACCAGGCCATGAAGTCCAAGGAACTCTCTGCAGACCTCCGAGATAGTCAATCTGAAAAAGGGTATCAAACAATTGGCAACACATTGAAGGTTCCCAGGAGCACAGTGGTCTCCATAATCATCAAATGGAAGAAGTTTGGAACCACCAAGACTCTTCCTAGAGCTGGCCATCTGGCCACATTGGGTATCTGGGCAAGAAGGGCCTTGGTCAGGGAGGTGACCAAGAACCCAATGGCCACTCTAACAGAGCTTCAGAGTTCCAGTGTAAAGATGGGAGAACCTGCCGGAAGGACAACCATCTCTGCAGCACTCCATCAATCAGGTCTCTATGGTAGAGTGGCTAGACGGAAGCCACTCCTGACTAAAAGGCATATGATGACCCACATAGAGTTTGCCAAACGGCACCTAAAGAGCTCTGAGAGCATGAGGAAAAAGATTCTCTGGTCTGATGAGACAACAACTGAACTCCACGTCTAGTGAAAACCAGGTTCCGCTCATCACCTGGCTAGTACCATCCCTACGGTGAAGCCTGGTAGTGGCAGAATACTTTCTGAAGGCACTGTAAGTGTCATTGTTATAGTATGATAAAAAACAACAAATACAAAATGGGAAAAGCAGAGCTAGAAAAGGCAAGTTATGAAAAAGACTTGGGTGTTTATGTTAAAAGAAATCATTTAAGATAAGTCTTGTACACTGTATCTTTTAGACATCTTCTAATTGCTTATTGTGAGGAAGCAATTGCAAAAGCAAAGAAAAAACCTTACGAGATACAGTTAAAATGAAGACTGTAAATCAATTGATTCTATGTTAAAAAGCAATATTTAGAATATTGTGTATAATTGTGGTCACCACATTATTGGAAAGATATCACATCCACCACTGGTGTGCAGCCCCTGCCTAGGCAGTGTGTGACTGTCTTTATGTGTCAGCAGCCCCACTGGAAAGCACATCAGGTAGAACCTTTCCACAGATTCTCAATAGGATTCAAAGCTGTGAATGGGCCACTTGAAGACATTGACTCATTCTTAAGCCACTCCAGTGTAGCTTTGACCTTGTCCTGTTGAAACATGACTTTTCACACTGGTTTTAATCTTTAGCTGATTAAGGATTTCCTCTAGTGTTTGCCTGCACTTTGCTCTGTCCATATTTCCTTCGGTCCTAACAAGCTTTCCGGTAGCACGATGCCATAGAGTGCCGCTGATGTAGATAATAAACCAGAGATGGGATTTTGTTAAATAAACCCAAGAGCAGGAAGGTAACACGGCCAAGAAGGCAAGCACCTGGGTGAGCACCCAGCAAGCAGAAACGACAGGCTGGGGCAGTGAAGACGCACACAGGCAAGCGTGGCCCGGGCAAGCACAGTCCAGAGCCTTAAAAAGACAAGCAAAGTTCAAAACCAAGACAGGTCAGGGTGAAGCAGAGCCCAGAGTCCAGGCAGCATACAAAGGGAACTCAGAAACTTGGGGTGAAGCTAGAGACATAGCGAACCCTAAGACAGAGCACCAGAGCACTGCCAAATCAAATCTTATTTCCTGTGGTCTTGAACCACCTGAGGCGGGAATAGTGGATAATTGCCATCAGGTGGTAAAAGACTGTTGAATGAATTACTACAGTAACCGGTGCTGAATGACAGGAGGCCAGCTAACATCTAAATGTTGTGTTATGTTAACTGTGACATACGCTGTTAGGTCTGTGTCAAACGGCATTTACTTTAAAAAACTCCAATATGGTCTCATCTGATCACAACGCCTTTGTCCACTGAAGTGCTTCGTTGTAAACTCCATGGGGGATAATGGTATAAACCCAACTGGCTTTGCCAACTTCTTCATCTTCATGGTTGGGTTTTGTTTGAAATTCCTGACCGAGGAACCTCAGAAAGATAGGTGTTTTGTGTTTTTATTCTGAAATCGTGAGAACCACTCTTATTGCACAAGGACACAGGCTACTCAACTGATTGTTTAGCTAGTTAAGGTAATTTTGTGCGCCTAAAATAATTTAGGTTTGACACAGCAAAGGGTTTGACTACTTCTGTATAATCATCATGATGATTATTTCCTAACTGCTTACTCCTGGTGAGAGTCACGGTAGTAACAGGCTAAGCAGAGCAGACCAGACTTCCCTTTCCCCAGCAACAGTCTCCAGCTCTTTCCGGGGGACTCCAAGGTGCTCTCAGGGCAGCAGAGAGATACAATCCCTCCAGTGTGTCCTGGGTCTGCCCAGGGTCTCTTCCCAGTGGGTCGTGCCTTACCAGACACCCAAACCACACCAACTGGCTCCTCTCAATCCAGAGGAACAAAGACTCTACTCCGGGGTCATAGCAGAAGGCCAAGCACCTCACCCTACCATGTAAAATGAGCCCAGGAGCCCTATGAGGAGCTGAGGAGAAACCTCACTTCTGCGGCTTATACCTGTGATCTCAGTTTGTCAGTCACTACCCAGAGCTCGTGACCACACGTAAGGATATGGGTGTAGATCGACTCAAAACCAAGAGCTTTGTCTGAAAGCTCAGCTCCTGCTTCACACCTATGGCTGGATACAGCGTCCACGTTAATACACTGCTGAACCAATTCGCTGGTCAAACTCACCATCCCCTCTACCCTCAGTCCTGAACTAGACCCCGAAGTACTTAAACTCCTTCACTTGGGGGATCTTCTCCCCCCTGACCTGGAGAGAGCAATCCACTAATTTCTGGGAGAAAGCCATTATTCTTCATTCAAATTATCTGTCTGCTTCTTTTTGCTTTAAATGTGTGGAGTAGGTTGTGTATATAACAAACATTAATTGCTTCTCCAAAATGCGATAAATGTTCACTGGTCTGCGTAGTTAGCACGCATTATTATTAATACACTGACACCTGAAGAAGGCTCCACAGCCGAAACGTTGTGTTTTCTTTCTTCTCTTTTCAGCATGGAATAAACCTATTACTTGTTCCTTTGCAGCCTACGCTTGCTGACGCAGCTACCCACCTGAATTATTATTAATAATACCTAGCTCACAGCTAGTTGCAGTACTTCAGATTCACCACACGAGGGAGGTGTAACCATTCTACAATCACGAAAGGCCTCTGCAGCGCGCAAGAACCCAGGCGAACTGATTCAAGGCGGCGTCGAATAAATTTCACTGGACACATCGCCCGAATGTCCGGAGATGTTGGAAAAAAATACCTTTTTTTCCAATCATGCTTTTAAAAATAGAGCTTATTAAGTAAGAACGCTGTTGTACAATTGTATTTTGGAATGCATTACAGAAGCCTGACCAATGCACATCACTGTATATATAAATTATAGCACTGAGAGCTGCTATTAATAGCATGCATCCCTAAGGAAAAAAGCTTGAGATGAGAAGGACGAAATGAGTTTTGATTTATCCCCTCCTGTAGCTACTGAACATCACATTCACTGGTGTGGGCAAATAATTTATCAGAGCTGCAGGATTTCAATACGCAGTGGTGCAGGCTTTTCAACTTTGTGTCATTCTGCTTAACCTAGCCCCTCAAGGACATCGATATCCGAGATCTGTCACATCATCTTTCTGCAGCAAAAGATGCAGCAAAAGATGATTTCACGATTTCCCGAGTGTGTTTGCCAAGCCTGCTTTCTTTCGGCACTGAAAGGAGCACATGCACCCAAGAATGCCCCTTTGAGGGTAGGCTGTGTGTTCAGGGATACTGTATAAAGCAAGCCAGAGGTCTCGGAGAGGTTCAAAATTGTTTGGCCATTGAAAAATATGAAGTGTTTTGTTAGTTTTTTTCTTCTTTCTTCTATTTTCTGCATCTTCTCTCTGATCGTGGATGAACATGTTTTTTAAGATCTTGGAAGAGGGCTAGCAGGGCTGTAATTTTGGAATTTCTCAAAATTTCCAGCTGCTGCCCAGTCCTGGTTCTCTCTCACACACACACACACACACACACACACAGTGGTTATATATTCAGACTGATCAGCCAATCAGTGCTGCGGAGGCCCTGCCTGTTTTTGGCTTCTCCTGGCCACTCACTTGAGCAGCTGAGTCTGCCATGGATTCTCCTTTCTCACTACCTCTCTGCTAACACACTGTCACTGCGGATTACTACGCCACTTGTCCACACTTCCTGCTAGTCCTCCAGGGTGTCCCTTTGTCCTTTAACTCAGCCATCAGAAACTGTCAGGGCACAGTCTTTCCGAAGCAGCAACTCTGGTCCAGCCATGACCTCATCTGTCCTCTCCACTGACCCTTACTCTAGCCCCACCCTAACCTCTCTAATGCAAGCCCTAGCCCTAAATCATGCTGACTTTCATCTAAACACTATTCCTCATCCCAAGGCTAAACCTGGCTCCTGATTCCCTGTGTCTTCCCTGTGTCTGTGCTCCCTGGAAGGGATTGATCAGCTGCTCTCCACTCCCCCCCAGGGTTTGAATCTGTTCCCCCCTTTGCTGGCCATACCACATGCTCTATCGTCTCCTGGTCAACATATGCAAGAAGAGGAAGAACATGAACCCGCTTGCTCACCTTAATTCTAATCCTCCTAACCCTACCTCAAGATACTGTACTCACTCTTAATTCTAATCCTCCTAACCCTACCTCAAGATACTGTACTCACTCTTAATTCTAATCCTCCTAACCCTACCTCAAGATACTGTACTCACTCTTAATTCTAATCCTCCTAACCCTACCTCAAGATACTGTACTCACTCTTAATTCTAATCCTCCTAACCCTACCTCAAGATACTGTACTCACTCTTAATTCTAATCCTCCTAACCCTACCTCAAGATACTGTACTCACTCTTAATTCTAATCCTCCTAACCCCTTCCCTGCTTTAACAATCCCAACGCTACCTCAAGATATTCACCCTTAATTCTAATCCTCCTAACCCCTTCCCTGCTTTAACAATCCCAACGCTACCTCAAGATATTCACCCTTAATTCTAATCCTCCCAACCCTTCCCTGCCTTTAACAATCCTAACCCTACCTCAAGATACTCAACCTTATTTCTAATCCCCTTCACCCTCACCTTAACCCAGCTACTCACCCTTAATTCTAATCCTCCTAATCCTCACTTTAACCCAGCTAGTTACCCTTAATTCTAACAGCTAGTTACCTCCTAACCCTCTACCTGCCTTTAACACTAGGCTTACCCCAAGGCTAATGTGATGACTGCTCCTCTCCCTGCTCCCGCTGTCAATCCAGTGCTCCTAGTGAGCACAGCTCCCTTCCCTGGGCAGCAGCTAACTCCGCTGCTACAGCAGAGCCTTACACTGGCTAGACGTCAGAGGGGGTGACGTCACTTCTGTCCCTGGCTCAAGCACGAGCCCTGTCAACCCCGCCCTACTTTTAACCCACCCATCACCCTAGTGCCTCCAGAAACTGGCAGTCCTGGTCCTGGAGGACCTAAACAGCTGGGAGAAGCTGTGAAATTAGTCTAGTTAAGAGCTGGTTTAGGTCCTTAAAGACTGAGTTGGAATAAAAAACCCACTGGGATTACCCAGTCCTGTCATAACCAGAACCCTAGCTCTGACACCTAGCCACCTACAGTATAATCCCGTAACCTCTAGAAGAGTCAGACAGGAATGGATCTGGGCTGCAATTGGACCAAGATGTGGAACACTGGCATCGTGTCAGCTTCAACAAACCTGCACTAAGTCACTGCCTACCAAATACATTTGCACAATACGTTTCAGCAGGGGGGCCCATATAGTGGGATAAGCACAGTACAGTACTGTACTATGTTTTCCTGTAGCACTGACTTGTGTCTGTTGCTTGCCAGGATAGGCTCTGGATACCTTGCTACCCTGAATTAGAAGAATAAATAATAAATAATAATTCCTTACACTTATACGGCACTTTTCTGGACACTCCACTCAAAGCGCTTTCCAGGTAATGGTGATCCCCTCCATCATCACTATGTGTAGCCCCCACCTGGATGATGCAATGGCAGCCAAAGAGCACCAGTACGCTCACCACACATCAGGGCGGTTAAAAAATGGATGGATGGGCTGTATTTCCATGCTTAAGGTTAAGTAGCAGGTCTGAGAAACTCAGTAAAAACACACAAGAGGATTTGGAAAATTACTCACACGTTGCCTTATTACGTATGTAAACAGAAAACGAGAAATTTATTTAGTAATTAGCAATTGTTTCTAGAAATAGCCACAATATATATGTTTGAAAGATTTAGCTACATTACCTTATATTTTTATTGTCATAGCTATGGATTAATTTAAAACGTTAAAAAAACGTTTTAACGTTTCACCTCTCGTGTATCACATCCTCAACATCAAGAGTGATCATTTAAAGGTCTTACAAAAACATGTACATTTTAATGAGCTGTCTGACGGGCCCCTAGGAGCAAAAAATGAAGAGCTTTAAATAGATAAATGCGTGAAACGTGGTACTATTGTGTAGTAAAAGAAGTCCGGAACTAGCCGGGCGTTTTACGCAGAATCAGTTCCGGAGAGCTGACAGGTGACCAGGTGACCACACCGCACCCAGCCGCTTCAGACACAAGAGGGAAACAGCTTGCTTCATAGCTGGTCTCTACGGAAGCGCATTGCTATTAAGGAGAAAATATCTCATGTGGTATCTCGTAATTACGAGAAAATACAAATGATCATTAGAGTTGTATGAACAACCTATTACATTGTGCAATTACAACACATAGAAGCTACTGAGAGCTAAGCTGGAAATTTGGGTTTAGTGACACGGACTGACTTTCGAAGGGGGCCGGATTATTCACAATGTGAACACAATGATAAGAACCCTGAGGACACACACATATTTTACAAAACAGAAAGAAGGTACCGGGAAATCGACTTCACTGCTGAAAACTGAAAGTAAACTCAGTCAAATGATAATGTTGGCATTATGAGTGGCTGTGTGGCTAAGGATCTGAGCCTGTGGCTGGAAGGTTGCTGGTTCAAATCCCGCAGCTGGCAGAGGAATCCTGCTCTGTTGGGCTCCTGAGCAAGGCCCTTAACCCCAACTGCTCCAGGGGCGCCGTACAATGGCAGACCCTGCGCTCTGACCCCAGGCTCTCTCCGTGTCTGTGTATCTCATGGAGAGCAAGCTGGGGTATGCGAAAAGATAATTCCTAATGCAAGAAATTGTAAAGGTTAATAAAGTGATGTTGTTGTTGTTATTATTATTATGACAATTATTGGTACTATATGTGTTATCGCGTGATTATCACATAAAATACGCGATACTATAGTATATCGTAATAACAGAAAATTTACTCATAATTACGAGATAGCAGGTGACATTATTTCCAAGATGGCAGCAATGCGCTTCCGTATGAAAGTCACTGCTCTAGTTTTTAATATAAATTTTCATCACATTCATTTTGTATATCATTTTTCCCTTCACGCACTACTTTTAGATAAGACTTGTGTTTCAGCCGGTACAGTATGTCCTCCTGATAAGACAACTGGGAACTTTGGATACTTTAAAAATCCCCGCCCTCAAGTCTTTTACGTCAAGTCTGCTACTGCAGCAAATTTAGCTCACTGCTTCCGACAAGAGCTCTCAGATGAAGATCCCGTTTCGGGAACTTGGCATCTCTCAGGTGTAAATCCGTGCAGAGATGAGAGCAGTAGCACCGTGCACACCCACCGAATGCGAGATGTCACTCTTGACCAGCAGAGGTCGCTCTGGTTCAGCTATCTATTGTCACTCTCTCTCTCACGCACACTCTTATTGGAAAGAGCGATGTGTGCACTGAGCTGTACCGCTGCAACCCTCCCAGATCGTCAACAAAATAACCGGGTTACAAAGGAGAGAGAAAGGAAATACTGTTTCTCCCGCAGTGCTGCCTTTAAACCAAGATACGAGTTCGCGTCGTGCACGAAACACAGTATCGATACAGCTGCAAGCACGCAGGTCCTGTTTTGGGGTTGATTTAGTTACACTTCAGGATTAAAAAAACGCTCCGGACTCGAGAGAGAGGGGAGAGAAGTGTTGGAAAGAAAGAAACGGATATTGTCTTTGGGGAATCAAACGCCAGGTAAGAGAAAACCTTCTTTATTTTGATGTTGGAGCCTAAAAGATGCCTGAAAGGCGTAATGAAATGTACTGCGACGGCACAAGTGAATTGCCGCACGAAAGAGTTAAGAGAGAGAGACATGGCAGTCAATTAAAAATATACTCTTTCCCCGCTGAGCCGGCTCCGAAACCCGAGTTTAATTTAAAGAGATATAGGGGCACAGACCGAGCACCTGCAGTCGGAAAATTGAGTAGGATCGATCATGTAAATAAAAAGAGCCGCTTTCGCTGCTAATATAAAGTGTGTGTGCGCGTTACTGTTCAGGTCCCTATGCAAACCTGTGCATAAAAAAACCCGGTGATGTCGTCATGGTTCTGCACGAAAGGCGCTGTTCCTTGTCGCCTACCTGCCGTAGGCGAGCTGCCGTTGTGAAGGAGCTGCGCAAACCCCGCGCAGCTGCGCCTCGCCCCGGCGTCTCCACGCCACACACCCGCTGTTTTTCTGAGAGTCCAGCACGGTTAATTTGTTGCACACGTTTGTGTTGGTTGTTCACGGTTATTGTTGTTGTAATGTTGGCAACAAACAAAGGGGGGGGCAAACGGTCAGTGGTGTGAAAAGGATGAGAAATCAAGGATAGCAGAGCAGGTGCTTCAATGGAGTTGCCACGGTCCATGTCCCCGCTGTCACGGTGCTCCCTATGCGGGTAGCCTCGCAGTCTCTGGGCTCGGAGATGAACCGTGACGGTAACCCGGGAGCTACTGAAGGCTACTCTCCTCCGGCCATCTTCGCCACAGTTTTTGCTTTTTCTGACAACACTGCCATTTCCCTCTGAGGTATTTCCTTTCCAGATACTGTAATTAATACTTGTAGTGCCCTTGCTCGCACTTTTTGTGCTGGATGAGTGGAGTTTGTGAACAAAAAACGCTTAGCTTACTCTGGGGTTTTTTTTGTATCGCGCATCATACAGTACTCCCTCACCCCAAAGCGTGTTAACTGAAAATATCAAGATGTAGCTCGAAAATACTGGTGCCAGCTCTTCTGAGCCATCTACAAAGGAGAAACGAAGCTTCTTTGTTGCGATTCCAGCGGTAAATTGTGGCTGTTTAAACTGAATCATATGATCCTCTGTACGAGTACAGTAAAGTTGCTTATTCAAGGAAAATAGCCCAGGATGCAGCGTGCGGTAATGATTAACGCAAAGCAGATTTACCGTGTGGGATTCCTTAATAGTTCGCAAAAAGGAAGATTTAAAAGCAGGATTTGTGAGGATCTGACAAAACAATGAACCAGATGTATGTCTGGATTAAATGAAGTCGGGTTTAAGGATTTACAAATGTATAGGGCTCGACTGAATCCCTCGGTTTGTTTTGCCTGACCCGATGAAGGACAGTTTCACATCATGGGCTAGCTTTGTCTCCCTTGGAGAGAGTGCCTGGCTGTTGGCTGATTACTGTGGTTGCTAAGAGGCCTGTGCTATATTAAGACAACATTCAACGTTTGGAGCAGACCGGTTAAGATTCTCCCTGAATGAAGTGTGGTGGTACAGTACGTTTAGTATACAGCTGCATAAGTAGCAGTAACCCATCCAGTCAGCTACTGCATGGACATCTTTGCCCCTACTTAGCCTCAGCGCACAATGAGGAGAACAGGAGCTCACCTGTTGCGATGCAGGTGTTACAGTGCCAGAAGGTGGAATTATGAATCCTAATGGGTGATCGGTTCTGGAAGCAGTGATGAAGGTGGTTTTGCAGAAATGCTGAGCATGGGAAAGACCCAGAAGGCCCGCTGCTGGCCTTGGGCCTGAGTGTAACTACCGCCCTGCTCCTCCATCCAGACTGGTGTCTTTTCCCAGCACGTGCTGCAGATTGCACAGGGCGGTCACTTCTTCCCAGCACCTCTCCACCTCTGTCTGGGCCGGACAGCCCCATTTCCCCCCACAAACTCTAGCGCAGCACTTCTTCCCCAGGCGGCGCAGGATGCAGTGGGGATAGTTTGTGCTTCTGGATTCCTTGTGGAACGCTTTCGAAAGGTTGCGCCGATCGCAGGACCCTCCCGGATGACAGTTTAGCTCTCTTGCTCTCTCCCTCACCCCCTGCTGCTGCGGGGAAGGACTGAGATGAACTGGCCTGCGATCAAGGGCCTGGCATTCCAGACGGTTAAATAGCCAGGCCTCTAGACTTCTGGAAGATGGACTATCCCAGATGCAGATCCTGACTTTGGGCAAGGCAGTGTTGATGTCCTGCTTGCCTTGTGCAATCCGTGCCTCCGGTATAAGAAAGCCGCTCACCGCTGGACAGGGTCACGGCAGCCCTGGAGCCTCTCTCAGGAGTGCAGGTTACCAGGATGGACACCAGACCTCCCTAGAGTGCACATGCACAGGGGGACAGCAGTCTCCAACTAACCTGGTCAGCGTGTCTTGTTGGAAAGTGTGAGGCGGCTGAGGCTCCTGGAGAATCTGAAGGCGCTGCAGGAGGGGATCAACCCCCGAACCAAGGCGCTGCAACACCCACACCACTGTGTCCTTGCCTGCTTCCTTCTGCTTTGCTTTTAATTAGTACGAGAGGTGAAAGGTTTAATTTCTCAAACACACTATCCCCTCCACTTATCAGCCTGTGAGGCTGTAATCCCTTGCTTGTTATTGACTACAGCAATCAGCCTTGTAGTAGTAATAGTACCATTTAGCTTCCACTTTTTATAAGAGATTACAGTATATGCTTATCTTGCCTACAATAACTATAATTAGCCTAATCTTACATGTACCAGCTGTGGTATCGATTTAAGGCATTAAAACAGTGTTAATTTCTTGTGGTTGAGAATCAACCCTCATTACGATCTGTGAGTTTCAGTGTAAAGCAGTAAAAAAACAAGGTTGAAAAAATAAGCAGCTCTGGAAATGTCTTTGAATGGGTGTGACATCTCTGAGAGAATCTAAAAAACCTTTTTGGGCGTTCTGTCAGATTGCCAGAAACGTCACTGCTGCAGGTGGACCGTCTTCAAACAAGCAGTGTGGCTGAATAAGCAGGAAACTCATCTCGTCTCCCTGCTGCCCTTGTGTACAGTAGTGTGGTGATTTCCTATACATCTCAAGCTTTGTAACAGTCCCGGCCAGGTGTCCAGTCTCGGTGCCTGTGCCGTCAGTGCAGTGAACTCCGAGGTCTAGCTGGTCACGGACCCAAACTCAAAACGTGGCTTTTGATGTGCCTTACCCACCCCCGGCCACGAACGCACGCAGCAGCCGACACACTGGCTGACCGCGCTTGACTCTCAGTTGTTTGTTTAGTGTTATCATCCGTAAAAAGCGAAAAACACCCCTCCCCCCAGTTTCAGCTAACCAAGATTTGCTTTTCTGTGGTACGGTTTTCGTGACCTGCACTAGTAGTGTGGACCACAACCAGGTTTATTTTATCGATTTTCTGACGATGCTGAAGGACAGAAGGACTCGGCCTGCGGTGAAATGGCTTTCTTTTGAGGAATTATCCAAGAATAGGTCTTGCGAATAGTCTTTGAGACTCCTATCAGCCCCGCGGCCTGGCTGACTCTGATTTGCTGTCTGTGTGCAGGCCTTCTGTTTGTGCTTGTGTGGTGAGGGGGTCTTCTCTTGGCTCCAATAATGGAATCTTCTGTCGAGTTGCCCCCGAGCAGACAGCTCTCCCCTCACTGTGGCCTTCCCCCTCAGCTCCCCCCACTCCCTGCCTGAGCTGCCCTGCTGCTAATTTGTGTCTGCTGGACCTTTCTGTAGCGCTGAGGCCTGAACTGGTGTTGTGCACGCGCTCTCCATGGCTGTCCGCAGGCTGCTGCTCTGGGGCTGAACCGGTCCGAGCCAGGCGGGGACCACTGTTGAGACTGGTGTTTGGTGATGCAAGCAATGGGTTGAGAGTGCTGAAGGTTTGTGAAGGCATGTTTGTGGGAGTTGAGAATAATGAGGTTTTGAAACCTCATGACTAGGTTTTAGGTCTAGCTAAAACAAAAAAATGGTTTCTTCTATGTAAGATAAAAGATAAAAGGATTTTGAGCAACGACGTGAGCTTTGATAAAAAAAATTGAATGCGTCAATATTCATTCGTACAACCGAAAGTACACTTGAAGAAGTGAACAGCCAAGTTATATCCTAAGTTTAGAAATATGTGAAGTGCACATCAGCATTTGTTGGAGTGTTTTTTCCGTTTAATTTTTTCCTCTATTGCTTGGTCCTGTTGAAAATCCTGAATATAAAACCTCCAGGCAGTGCAGGAGGTTAAATATAGTTCTTTTTTTTTTTACTATTTGTGTTACACAACTAAAAACAGCCTGTGAACACACTTTGGAATGCTGGTAGAGATTTGTGCTCAGGAGACTGAACCCAGTTCTCCCTAATGCAGAGCAGCAGATCGCAGACCAGCTTGTTTTCAATTCGAGACATCTCCTGCTGAAAAGAAGTGGTGTGGAGATGGGCGCGGGCCTGCAGGCAATGGAATAGATTCCACAGGATTTGGGGAGAGGAAGTGTAGGGCAGCGAGTGTGACAGAATGTGCCAGTGTCATTCGCTGAACAATGGATCAGCTGGCTGCGAGTGTGTCTCTGCAGTCTCGGGCCACAGGGACCCTGCTCCGCGTGCCGGGGCTCTGGGAGCGTGTGAGAGAGAGTGGGGGGCGACAGCAGCCCCTTTGTTTCCTCCTCTAAGGAAGGAGGCCGTGTGACTGTGTCTGAGTCTTCCCCACCGCCTCACGTGACAGCCCCCCATCCTTTGTCCTGAAAACCTGGGAGCAGCCCTAATTGAATCCCCTTTGCGCTCTGGGGGATTCGTTTTGTGAGGCTGTATTTCAGCAGGCCGGCCTTGGGTCGCTGTGGAACAATGCCCCCCAGCCTCAAGCAGCCCCACCCCCCTCCACACACACTCTCCCCACAGTGTCTCTTAGACATGGGTGTGGAAAAACACAAGGCATATATACACCGTTGGAGTTCATAGAATCAAAACGGAAAAAAAAAAAATCATTTAAAGTGCAGGTTGTTCTTGAAATTAAAACACGCATGCATCAATTTTTCTAGTAAGTTGATACCCTCTCACAGCCTCCTCCCTGTTTGATCTGCAAGCATTAAGTGTTGGTTTCAAGATGCTTTATTTGCAGATGCCTGGGACCCACCAGTGCACTCTGGGCCTGGGCACATTAAACAGTTGTTTCGTAAATTAGCTGTGTCCATCCAAAGAAAATGGCAAGGCCTAAATTCCTTTCCCATGGAGGAAATCCAGTGAGCTACTTCATTCTCTGTGTCTTTTTAACAAAATCTCTCAGGGGTTTTTGTTGACCAGAGTAAGCCTTGAGAATTCGGAGAAGCTCACCCCCAGCAGTGCTGTGTGCGCAAAAGAACGCAGAGAATCCGAAATGTCACAAAGAGGCGCTTTTGTGGAAAAGTGGGGGACCTCCGTCTGCGAAGTCTCGTCTGCAGCAGCTGCTGCAGTCCTGGGAGCAGTTTCGTGCTGCTTGTGAGCAGGACCCTTACTGGACGAGATCCTGGAGAAGGCTGGTGTGGGCTTGGCTTGGGCAGTGAGCGAGCCTCCAGCAGAGAGAGGCTCAGGGCTGCGGTTGCCGTGGCAACGGGAGGTCAAGCTGGGCTCTGCTCTCCCAGCACACATGGCAATAGCAGGCCCCACAGGGGGAGAGGAAGTGAGAAGAGCAGCTTCCTGCCTGGGCTCAAAGGAGGGAGGAACATGTTTCTTGCTTATGTGTATATTGCACACCAGTCCTATTAATGTAATTAACAGAAATAGTAGGTAGTGTCATGGCGAAACATATGGAAATATAGGCTGTGAAACAATTCTGCGGCTATTTTTGCATTTGTGGTTTTTCTTCACCTGCCTTAGTGTGGAAACGCAATACTACATCGCTAGGACTTTGTCAAAAGGTGTCATTCATCTGGTGTTTTTTCTTCGTCTTATAAAATGAAATCAACAATTTTGAAATGCTGTACATCTTTCTAATTTAGACCTGCTTAAATTATGGTATTAAATTAACCTTTCTTATATTTTTATAAAATCTCTATTAAGTAGAAGTAGGGTAATTTTTAGGTAGGTACACCCATAGTTTAGGGTCTGCAAATTTCATTTTTTATATTGTTTGTAAACTCACAAACTCGTTTAGTTTTTTTTCCATTAGGTAGACTAATTGAATATTAGTGAAGTTTGAATTACCTGAAAGGCTGATCCCCTGGAAATGATTCATTGCAAATGTTTTGATCAATCCTGCCCGAGTCTGGCCTTCGCCGTTCTACTTTGTCGTTTGGGATCTGAAAGTATTATTGAAAACCTCCAGCTGATCCTCTTTGGCCAGAAGTCAAGACTTAACCATGAGTCTCTGACAATGTGTGTGTTTGAAGTGCCCTGTGGAATTGACCAGTGTCTTTGAGTTAACCCAAGACTTTACCCTTCTGCCTCCCTGGGAGTAGTCTTTTTCTGTGTGGTTCAGTTCTCTTCTAGATGAAGAAATCTCACTTCAGGTGCCGCTGATCTCTCTAATCGCCCCATGTGGGAATGTCCTTTGTTTCCTTGGTGCCTGCACACTGCCTGTGTGTGTCTGAGCTGAGCTCATTGCTCCAGATTCCTCTGCTCTGTCACACAAGGTATCAGATTGCAGTAATCTGTCAATTTAATCACACGTGCATCTGTTTTCTTCTTTTTTTCCTTTACCTTATATTGTCTTAAACAGGACTCCCTCCTAACCAGCTCACTTGAAACTTTAGAATGAAAGAATCTTTATGTACAAATAAGAGCCAGATGGTGAGCACAGAAATTGTAAATATATGCTTTAAAAAATGAATGGAAGGTACGGACCTGTTAAACAGGTTTTTATCGCAAAGGCTGTTGTATAATAGTTCCTGTAAATATGGTAGTGTTAGTACATGCTTGTACATAATAATGGTGTTGCATTTGTACAATTAGTGAAAAAGTACCAGCCTGAAAAGAAACTGCTCATGGCTTAGGAGGACATGAACTTAAATTTCTAGATTTCTACACTTACCAGAATGAGGTTTTTCTATCTTTACTGATTTAAATAAGTTTTTGAAAAAATTATTCATTCCATCCTAAGGCAAGTGTTGTGGATATCATACAATTCCGGGACCTCAAGGATAGCACTGGCCGGGAACTGGCCAGCGTAATTAGTGAATTCTGGACAGACTGAATACGGCACAAGCATTCAAAATGCTCAAAGGCACTGACAAATTCAACCCAGGAGACCTCTACAGAATCGTCAGTGAAACATGAACCATAGGGCACATATAGAAACTATGTCAAAGTGCCTTGAGACTTGAGAACAAGAGGCACAAAGGGTTGTGGGAGTGTGGAACAAGATACCCAGCAATGTTGATGTGACCCAAAATGTAAGATGTGTTTTGCTAGCATATCGTAGCTTTAAAAAGCATGTGCTACCACCTAGCTCTTTCCTCCAGGGTACTGCTCTGGTGTGGTGTGCCTTCTGTGTGGAGTGTGCATGTTCTTCCCTATTCGTCAGGTGCTTGGTTTGCTCCCATCTTCCAGACACATGTGGGTCAGGTTAACTAATGTCTCTAAATTGTCTGTGAATTTTGTTCTTGTCTGGAGTGTCGTCCCACCTTGTGCTATATGCTTCCAAGATAGGCTTTGTGTTGCCAAAGCTATTACCAGGGATGAGTGGTGTGCTGATAATGGCGGGTGACTATTTCACAGCCTGTCCAGATCCTCCTACACTGAATTTTCAGTCACGTGATGATTTTGTGTGTGGCTGGGGCAATGCAGACTGTGTAATTCTGAGGCTCGTGCGTCCTCTTGGCTTTGGTTAGAGGATGCATTTTTCATTGTTTCATTCTCCGGGTCTGTGCTGCCATGCAGGTGGTGAGAATTTATATTGTGCATGTATTTCCAGAGCCATCATGCTGTAAAGAATATTTACAGGATGCAGAACAACAGCGGGTAGATAGTCAAGAGCATACTGGTCAGTGGTTTTGTTTTATTTTTTGGTTTCTTGCTGGCAATTAACAAGTCTTCTCCTTGTTTTACACAGGTGCTCAGACCCCATGCTCCGCCTGAGGACCCCATAGTGCCCCCTGCTGGTTTTGCCCTTCCAGTGCGCTCTGTGCCTTCTGCCGCAGTGGCGCCCTCGGCAGGAACATGTCAGCAGCACAGACGCAGAACGACAGCGAGCAGCGCTGGGGCTGCCTGGAGTCGCTGGGGCTCAGTCCCCGAGAGCTGGTCCTGGCCGAGGCCCTGCAGATGGAGTATGACGCCCTCTCCAGGCTGAAGCAGGACAAGACGCCCTCTGGGAGGGGTGTGGGTCAAGGAGGAAAGGTCATGTGCAGTGATAGGCAGAGCCTTAACAACAGCCAAGCCGGAGACAGGGCAAACCTCATTGAGAGACTCTCGGGCTCAGATCCCAGCCTTAACCTGGAGCCCAGCGTCTCCAACCCCTCCCGCGCCAACCTGGAGCCCCGCTGCTACAGCAAGGAGCCCCTCTATATCTTGGACAGACCTGTAAAGGGGGACTTTGGGGGGTCATCCCTCCTGCTCCCCAAAAACTTCACCCCGCCTGATGACCCCCCACCAGCCGTGCCCCCCCGGAACCCGCGCCCAACGGACGCGTTCCAGGACCGGCGAAGCTCAACCCTGCGTGACGTTAACCTTTTCACCCCCGAAGTAGACACCCCGAAGCTGCCCAGTGAGGAGAGGGACGCGCTGTGGAACTATGAAGACCTGAACAAGGCACTGACGAGGCTCAACGAGGATTGGGCGGCGCCCCGGGGTCGTAGGGGTGGCGGGGAGATATCGGGGAAGCCCGTCACTCGCAGTAAAACCCTGCCCCCCCAGGTACCCCCCCGGACCTACCTGCCAGCTCCCAGAAGCCACAAGAACCAGCGCAGGGTTTCGGCAGACCCAGTAAGAGTACGTGACGCCTACCCTCGCCTTCCCTTGGGCCAGACTCATGCATGAAACACTCCGGGTTCTCTGTGAGCGTGTCTGGCGTTTGAGCTGGCCTTGCGTGAGCTGCAACAGTGGTGTTTTTATCGTTTCTTGTTTCTTAACTTGTTGATCTTGTCTGGTCAGAGTAGTCGTTTTCTGTCTTAATTTGCTGAAAGAAACAGTTGGGCTGGATATTTTAGCTGTTGCCTCAGTCACCTTTATCTCCCCTTGTGACGTTTTCTCCCTGAGATGCTTGAGGATGTGGTGGTCGATTTTCACTGTGGTGGTGACAGGTTCTCTAGTTTAAACTGATCCCCTTACTTCACAGCTCAGTGAAAATACGTTTAGGTTTAGTCAATGTGACGTAAATGAACAGCCTGCAGGGGGGATCAGAATCTGGCTGTGGGGAGGATGTGGTCTTGCTAAGGCAGTACCTGACGCTGCGGTGGGAAGCAGAGTTCCTGCGAATCAGTCTGCCTCTCTCTCTTCCTCCCGCAGGTCTCCCTGGCCTCGCGGTCCAACGGGTTCAGCTACGAGCTCTTCCAGGTGTCGGAGGAGAGGGATGAGGAAGTGGCGGCTTTCTGCCACATGCTTGACGTGTGAGTCTGTCTGCCCGCCGGCCATCCTTCTGCCCGTCCACCGGTCTCTGACGAGGAAACTGCAGTTTTTTGCAGGAGGGGGTTTTATGATGGGGTGCCCTACACTGCACCTCCGAGGCCAGAAACCAGAAGGGCTGTTGTAGCTTTTTAAGTTATCAACATATTAAGAGTCTAATGGTTTATGGCCATGGAGATGGGTCCATGAAAATTGGTCTGTCTAAACTTCAACTGGATTAAGGGACTCAGAATGCAGATAATGGCTAGTCACATTAAGTCGATAATAAACAAATTCTTCCGAGCTGTGCGAGTGCTTTACGATCCTCGGCTCTTATCTTGCACCAGAGTTAATCCTGACGCCCAGCAGGGACTTTGCTCATTTCGAGTTGCGCCCGTCTCCGCTGCTCGGCTCACCCGTGTGCGGCGCGTGTGATTGCAGGCTGCGGTCCGCCTACCCCTGCAGTGACCGCTCCAGGAACCCGGGCTTTGTGTGGAGTCCCTCTGTCCAGCAGGAGGAGCTGCAGTCCGGCCTCGGCGTCAGCATGAAAGTGACCGTGGCGAGCGACCTCTTCAGAGAGCCCCTCACCTTCACCTGCGACGGTCAGTTCATGCGGGTCAGGTTTCTCTGCTTCTCAGAAACGTTAGTGGCAGGGGAGGTAGTCTCTGGTATTATTTGCTCAGTGAATCAGGATTTGAGCTCTTTTAATTGCACGAATGGCTCGCAGCATGAGAGGTTTAAACCAGAATGAAGTGTGAAACTGCATAATCACGGTCAATGTTCTCTTGAGGTTTATTTCCACGTTGGAGGCGCTCTCTGCGGTTTCCTCTCGGCTCCGAGGCGCCTCATCTTGAGAAGCAGGCGAGTGTCTGAGCTCTGCAGCTGCAGCGAGCTCTAGATCAGCGGCTGCCTCTCCGAGCCCTGCTGTGTTTTTTGGGGAAATTCCGCGAGCGCTTCGCCGGATTGCTGCATCAGAGACATGAACAATGTGCAGCACAAAAGCGTTTCTCAGAAAAATGTCTGTTTTCTGAGTGAAAAGCCATGAAATGGGTGCGAGTCTGAGGGTGGGGTAACTTTCTGCTTTCCTGTGTTGGCCTGTATGAACGCTTGCACTGACATAGCAACATTTTTTAAATCGTCTTTCTCCAACTCTTGACTGGGAACTAAATGCCTGTCAAGCAGTTGAACGTTCCTTCCTCCATTCCTGATATAGACAACTCGCACGTTTACCTCAATTAATAATCACCGGAAGAGCACATGAAAAGATTGGTTGGAAGAGGTTGTCTGTCAATCTCTGAGGAAAAACTCCCAACGCTGCAGTACTGCACTGGAATGAGATGCAGGTTTTTAGAAGTCGCTAATCTGTCATGCTCTTGAACCAAACAGTCTATAAAATACTGTTTCTCTGGAGTCAGGTTGCACCTGAAATATTGGCAGTATTCTGGATGTTTTTCAGGAGAAGATGTGAGGGTTCAGGGAACTTTAGGAACATTTCTGAGAAAAGGGAATTCAAGGCAAAAAAGAACTTCTTTAGAGAACTTTTTTCAAACACATCATCAAAACCACAGCCAACAATAACCCATTCCTGACCTGTTCTTTCTAACTTGGGTCTTGTAATCCATTGTGTTTTCTTGGTAAAACTGGAGATTCAACAGTGAGTGTACCTCAGCTGTAATGGTTCTGATTTCAGTTCTCTGTTTGGGGAAGTCCTGTACATTTGTTTTCAGCACTTAAAAAGGTCAAATGGGATTTGAAATGTATATCAATCTTATATCAATTTCTGAGTTTAAGAACTGCCCTAATTTGCGTGTGCTGCCTGGAATTCAACTAATTGCAGAAGAATACATTTATTATGGATGTGTTAGTATTACCACACCCACCACGAGTGTGTCTGATACTGACACTCTCACCAGCAGGTCTAACACAGTGTCACTCTGTTCACCATCAATTCATCAAATAGTAAGAGCGATTTAGTCAGAACTAACAGCAAGCAAGTTGAGGAGAAGGCTGGGTAATGTTTTAGTGCTGAAACTGCTCCCTCACAGTAGACTGCTTCTGATACTCGGGACTGACTGAAGAAACAAGTTTAAAGTCTAAACAGCAAGCAGAGCAGTGAAGTCATCAATTAGCGGTGGAGACGTAGAGCTCAGCTGGAATAAACATGACCAGAAGCAGAGATCCTCCCTGACCAGGGCTGGGAACCATGGCTCTAATGTGTTAGGAATTAATTTTCTGTCCACTCTCCTCTGAAAGCTACACAAGTTGGCTTGCAAAGAAGCAAAGGTTTGATTACAAGGCCAAGCCCAAACTGAATCACAAGCCTCTCTCTCCCCCTAGATTTCCTTTGCTTTTATTGAGGATATTACACAATCCCTCCTATTATGTTAAATATGAAAGAAAGAACAATAATTGAAATTGAAATTCACTTCATTATCAACTGTTTTCCAGATTTCTTTGCAAAAGCTCAGTTGTGTTATTTCCTCATCTCTCCTCAGAGTTCTCCCTCTGCGCCACGCAGAGCAATGACAACATAATTTATAAAGTGTGCTGCCACAATGGAAAACGTCTTGGTACAGTCAAGACTTTGGAGTGCTTAGCCCAGGGAAGTGCGTCATTAGGACTATTCACTCTGTGGCTTAAATAAAAACGCACCCCTCCCTTATTTCTCCCCTAGCTACTGATCGAGGAGATAATATTGTTTTGATGCCTGAACACCTGTTTGAGCAAGAGGCTTTCCTTCTGATTTTTGCCACATTGCCAGGGATCTCTGTACAGCAGAACAGAGCCCATCTCTCTCTGTTGGGTTTCTAGTGGCACAATGATCTGCGAATTCCACCAAGCCGCTTCCTAAGGGATCCTATAAAGCTGGCTTCTACCTCTGTGTTTTGAAATGTCACCTGTGATGTGCTCTGAGTGCTTCTAAGCTAGTCTGCACATGTGTGTCAAAGCTCTTGTATTCCATCCAGCTATTATAAGAAAGCTCCTTGTTCCTGATAAGGGTCAGGGCACCCCAGAACCTATCCTAGATGCGTGAGGATCTAGGTAGGACAAAACCTTGGATGGGACCCACTCCCTGTACAGCCCACAAAGCAACTTTTTAATCGTGTCCTTCAGGAGCCTGTGGGAAGTGTTCTCTGTTCCTTGGCTTTCTGCCAGGGTAGACCATGCTCACTGGGACTGCTCAGAGATGCCAATTAACCCGACTAGATGTGCATGGGAGAACATGCAAACTCCACACAGAAGATGTCCCGGTCGAGACTCAAACCTAGAACCCAAGAACTTTCAGGCAGCAGGGCTTGCTGCCGTGCCACCGTGCTGCCTGTGTCCTTGAATTGAGCAGTTAATCCCATCAGCACCGCCCCTCCTGTCCCACGTCCTCAAGACTCTCTCTGTCTGCAGGCTCCTCCACGGTCGACCTGCTGATATACCAGACGCTGTGCTATGCGCACGATGACCTGGACCTGATAGACGTAGAGGAGTACGTGCTGAAGGTGTGCGGCCTGGAGGAGTACTTGCAGAAGTAAGTGCATCGCCCCTCCTCGTTTCTCCTGGCCGGGGGACATCCCAGATCCAGCGCTGGTAGCTGGCGTGAAACATGAAACATGAACATGTGTATTTCAGGCAGAACAAAATCCTTCAGGTGTTCCTAAGCGTTTTTAATTTTTGTTTTGGGTTCTGTGTCCATGCCAGTGCCTGACTGTCATCACAGCCTGGTAGTAGCTGGTTGCTCACTGTACAGCCCAGAAAGCAGCTTTTAATCATTACTGTCAGGGGTTACTGTTGGTAGTGCCTCTCTGTTCTGGACTTGACGCTAAAGCTGGAAACATGTCCATACTGTGAGGACATGAACGAGTGCTCAATCCTTTGCTGACTCTGATTGAAAGAGAAGCCAGCTCCATATGTTTTGTTTAAAAGCATTCCTTTTTTTCTGACTGTGTCTCAGACCACAGAGCGTGCTACTTGAATGCTGTACCATATCTGTGTATATCTATAAGCAAATGTGTGTCTTGATATGGTATTCACATAATTAGATTCGCAGACGGGCACTCTTAGCAATAGTTTGGCACTCAGCACAATGATCATGATTGGTCTATTTTCCTGCAGTTTCTTTCTTAACCATGCTCAAGACGTTTTTTCCTTTGCCGCGCAGTTCATAACCGCACAGTCAGCTGTTAGTTCTGGCACGGCGTGCAGCAACTGTTGGCATGCAGCAACACTGCACCGTGCCAGAGCAACCCCCCCCCCCCCCACCAGCCTCAGTGGCTGGACACAGGCCTCTGTGCTTCAAGACACCAGCCCTGATTGAAGTGCTCCAAGCCCCTCTATTGTGGTTTTGTGGTTCCAGTGATACAGGAAATCTGGCTGTGAGCTGGTAGCCGCTTACAGACGGTCCTCAGTCAGAAGACGGCTCATGGGTTAGAGAGGCGGTTTATTGGACAAACCAGACGACCACCAGCCCTGGGGCAGGCTAGTCCCACCCCTTTGCTCTCTGTGTATCTGTCTGGGGTTTCTGATTTAGAGCAGCGTATCTTTTTAAGAGATGTGTTTAGCAGAATGCTGATTTTTGCTCCTTGCAAGAGAGAGTGGCAAGTGGTTAATGCTGTGCAGCTTGGGTGTTAGTTACTTCAGTGACTTTAGGAAAACAAACTTATTAACAGGAAATTCGTTACAAATGCTGATGAATATATGCATAAACATTTATTGTTATAATTGATCCTACTTTGAGTTTAAACCTATTATACTGCTTTGTAAAAAAGTATTTAAGTGAATGTCAAAAGTGCCATCAGGTGGGAAAGATGATCATTCATGTTGGACTTTATGACCTGTGAGTTAAATTCTTAAATGGCTTATCTATAAGGAGACATGGTTTAAATTTTTGCACAATGAGTAATCAAGGAATAGCTCATACAAGAGAAGGATTACCTTTTGACCTTGTTTCATTTGTAAACTTACTCATGTATCGAAGACCTTGGAAGTCCATTTAAAGCCAGGAACAGAAGGCACTTCTTTACACAAAGGATTGTGGGAGTATGGAACAAGTTACCCAGCACTAAAAATGTTGTTGAAGCCGATACCCTGTTTTCCCCCAGATCAGTTAACTACCAAACAAGCTAAAAGGGTCGAATAGCCTGCTCATTACTAACTGTTCTTGTGTACTGTACCTCAGTTATCCAGTGCTCACCTGTGTGACTGCGTAAAAATTTCACAAGTGCAATTTTAAGTCTTCTTTTGCCCTGCTAGTGATTGTAATTTGACAGGAAAGGAGGTGCAAACAGGGAGGAAAACTGTGTGTGTCTGTGGGTGTTGAGTGTAAAGAGAGTTGGGGTGTGTTCTGCCACTGCTGCCCTGTGCAGCTGGGCAACAGGAAATGTGGGTCCAGCAGATAAGTGAAAAGGTTGCCACAGGCTGTCAAAAGAGGGAGGGTCTTCCTGTGTTTAACGAGACTATTGTTCGCCCCCAGGTCAGTGCCAGCGAATGAACTGAAGCCATTCCGTTTTTAATAACCTCTTTTTCCACATGTGCAATGGTTTGATTTCCTTTGTTTAAATGCTAACCTATCTAATTCTAGGTTTTCTCAGTAAATGTGCCTCCCCTGTATAATCTCACCCTGCAAATAAAGTAGTAAAAATCCAGCCATTCCCAAGATAACCCATTTCATTGTACAGTTTACAAACATCTGTGGCCAAGGTGAGCTCTGACTTGTGATTAATGTCGGGACGGCACAGTGATCACTCACAGGCAAATTCAAGTGTATTTCTTCACTCAGAGACTGCATGCAAACATGTGCAAATATTTTACTAGCTAGAAGAAAGAAAGCTCATTTGTTGCTACCTGGTCCACTTGGTCCACTTTATCTAATCGCTTTTATATGCCTGTGATATTTATTCTTAAACTACTCCTTAGGGCAACACACACGTCTGTGGAAAAGATTTAGACATTTTTGCTCTTTCAGTTGGTGATTTTCCTTATTTATATGCAGAAATATATATGAGTGGAGAATTTCTGAACCATTTTGTTTTCAGATCTCAGTTAATACTTAAAAATCCACACTTTGTTGCACAAAAAGTAGTCTTGTAGCATCTTGGATGTGCATATAGATCAGATGATATCGCCAAGGAACTCCTGGTTGTGGGTCGATACATTTAACTGGTAAATGTCATGGACTCGGTTTCTTCTCACACAGACTAAGCTGTATTATTCCATCCATACACATTCTAACTGCTTCTTCCAATTCGGAGTCGCAGGGGAGCCGGAGCCTGTCCTGGCAAACAGTGGGTGCAAGGCAGGGTACACCCAGGACAGGACACCAGTCCACCATAGGATAATCTCATAGACATCAACACGCACACACTCACATCAGGGCCCATTTTCCCAGAAGCCAGTAAACTTACCAGTATGTCTTTGGTCTGTGGGAGGAAGCTGGAGTACCTAGGGGTACATGGGGAAAACATCCAAACTCCACACAGATAGCGCCCCAGGTCCAGAATTGAACCCAGGACCCTAGCACTGAGAGGCAGCAATGCTAACCACTGTGCTAACACGCCGCCCCAGCTGCATTATTGACATAAGTTAGTATAGTAAGTTATCACAGCAGTAGAAAATGCTGTTTTTTGAATATATATTAAGTGAAATGGTTGTGTGCTGCTGGTTCATCACACTTGGGTCTTGGGCATTGCATGTAATCCTCCCCATGTCTCCATGGGTTTTCAATTGGTGTTTCCATAGTCCAAAACATGTTGTCTTGGTTAACTGTCCCCAGTTGGAGTGGTGTATGGGATGCATTGGATGAAGATATTATTGGAATTGAAAGTGAACATACTGTATTTAGCAGAATGTACAGTAAATATCTTTATATGACAGAATTTGGTGAATTCCTAGCAGTCTAAGCTCTCTGATAGACTCAGGATGTATGAAGGACTTGATTCTCCTTATGATTTACACTCTTCTGATCTTGACCTTTGACCTCTGTTCCTGAGGTCCACAGTTTATCATCATCTGTGTTGGCCAAGGAGTACATTTCGTCTGTGGGCTATGGGAGCCTTCAGTGTTGTGTCTAAAGATGGTATATTATTTAAAGCTACATTTCATTAAAGTTGAGACTAAGTATATGTTGCATACCTGTGTTTAATACCAAATGCATCACCTTTTGATTCTATCCACAGAGCTTAATAAATACAATGTATTATTATTATTCTAAGGCATTCAGATGGCCATGTCAGGTATGCTTAATTGCTCAAGCAACACAGGTGTAACTGGGAAGCCACATGAGAGGATTGGGGTCCCTTTGTCTTCATTTTTTTATTTCAATTGGCCTTGTGTTGTCTTTCAGCAATCAGCCCCTGGCTAGCCTGGAGTACATTCAGCAGTGTCACAAGTTTGACTGGGAGATCCGTCTCTACCTGACCAGGAGGGGTTCATTGAGCCGAGAGCTGGCCAGGACGGTACGGGATGGGACCTGTGAGGGCTGGGAGGTAGAGGGAAAGGGGTAGGAAACCGTGCAGGGAATACTGTTGCTTTTATAAAGGACAGTCCTGTATGGAGAGAGAGGAAAGCAGTTTGGTTCTAAAGGCCAGGGCTGTGTGATGGTCTAAAGGTCCACATACCTGTGGGATCTGCGGTGGTGTGAGTGTCGTACATAGATCAGCCCTTTGGCAAGAGTGGACTTGCTGTAACAAGGAGGGTGTTTGAACAGTTGGTTTGACTTAAAGGCTGGGCTGGAAGTGTGGTTTTGTGGCTTCAGATCTTTAGCTTGAAGGAGGGAAAGTGGTCAAATTATTAGAGCTGAAGGTCAAAGAAATGGACAAGCAGCTTAGAGTCAAGACCTCATACATACATATAACATGAGAAAAATGTAGCCCACTGTGTGTAAATTAAGACGTATGGACCGTATTTTAGAAGGTAAGAAAAAGTGATTTTTCTGTTATCCGTAGGAGGAAGATGATGAAAGTCCCTCCACGATGAATCAGAACATCCTGCTG
Source organism: Atractosteus spatula (assembly GCF_055471065.1). Lineage (NCBI taxonomy): Eukaryota > Metazoa > Chordata > Actinopteri > Semionotiformes > Lepisosteidae > Atractosteus > Atractosteus spatula. The sequence continues at coordinate 41,404,612 of NC_142712.1, read as the reverse complement.
CAGGAGCGACCATTCAGACAGACTGTGACCAGGTGAGAGGGGCAAAGACCAGATCCCGCCACATGCTTGTTCACATCGATGGCAGGATGGGCTATTGTTGGTCCCTATGTTCTGCTGGAGGCAGTTCTCACGGGAGCCCACTTTTGTCTTTCGTTATTGTCAGAGAGTCCTGTCATCAGAAAGGTGTGTATCGATTGCAGGAATGTAGTTTCACTGAATCCGAAGGTGAGCATTTTTTGCACACAGTAAAAAGAAGGGTTTGAAAGCTCACAGGCTTGTCTGTGTTTAGAGTTGCAGTTGCTTGATTGCTGTGGACAAGATCCACAGGGTAGCCAGCTGACCCACTTTCATGTGTGTTTGGCAGGGAGGCTCTGACGCTGCTCCTGGACACTTTCCACAACGAGGCAGAGTGCTTCATCCTGGCAGAGGTACCTTCGCTGTCTCGTCCTTTGTCTGGTTGACAGCTCAAAATGGGTTTGTGTATCTCTTAGGCTCCTTGTGCTGTTCTCAAATACAGACCCATTCACATCGATGCAGAAAGGAAAAACTGCAGTGTTTCTAGACATTCCTAGTGTGTTCTGGGTCTGAGTGCAGTTGCTGACTGCTACATAGGAATGTGTGGAAAAATAAAAAACAGATGTTCAGTTTTCTGTGCATCATGATTCCTGACAAAGCTATTAGGTTTTCATTCCTAGATGTCTTGTTTTTTTCCTTGCAGCGAGTAGCATTGTAGGTTGTAGGTTGTTCAATGCATAAACCAGGGTCCAATACTCCTGGTCCTGTAGCAGTGTTTTGTTTGTTCTTTCCCAATTCAGTTGTCCCAGATCTGTGACCCAGCTGGTTAGTTACGGTTTTATTGTAGGCACCATTCCTTCATTCAGCCTGAACTCTGGCTCCCTGTGCAGGTGGACCTGCCTCTGCGTGTGGAGCGCCTGGTCCAGTCTGTCAAGGCTCTGTGCAGCTCGCTGGCAGCAGTGGAGACCCCTGAAATCACCAGCGCACTGAACCTGCTCCCCGCCTGCCCCTGCCGCCTGCAGCCCCGAGTCCAGAAGGTAGGGGGTTCTCCGGCGACACCTGTGCGCTCCCCCCTGTGTGGGAGACCCGTGTCCAGTTCCCGTGCTTGACAGCGCTTGCTGGTGCTGACTGGAGGAGCAGCCTGCCTGTCTCTTGCTGATGTCACTGCAAGCCTGCAGGAGCTGCTGTTGCTCCCTGAACAAAGAGGACCCTGTCCCACTAATCCCAGGCCTGTCCTGGCTGGGAGCACAAAGTTGGGGATGCCCTGTGGTGCTCAGCTTGTGACATCACCCAGGACCCTGGGAAGTGCTGATTTACAGTCTTCTGGTCTCCTGTCTGACATGGGTAACATGGTTCACATCAGCCTAACTGTTCTCAGGATAATCAGTCCTCTTCCTTGACTTCTACAAGGTCCGTTGCAATACTTAAGAGTCCTAGTTTTGCTCAGACAGTTTTTTGATTTGTGCATCCCTTTAACGAAGGGAATCTTCATGATCTAAACCCATCAGAAAATCCCTGTTTACCATGCTGTCAATGTTTTCCCATACCATACAGCTTTTGCCATAACTTTAACTAAAAAACAGAACAGCATACAATGTGACTTCTGTTCTTTCTCTGGGGTGCAGATTGATTAGTTCGGTCATCTTGGCCTGTTCTGTTCTCACTATGAGACATGCCTACCAAAAACAACATTGATGCTGTTTCTTGGCCTTGTAATGAAACCATACATGCATTTTTAGAGAAAGCCAGTGACTGCAATACCAACCTCTTGTTGCTGTTTCTTTTAAAATAGAAGTGCAGCTTACCACAGCCTTTTCTCTTTTAAGTACATGTATCTGCTTTTGTGATTTTGGGAAGGTTTGATATTGGCTGTTCCCCGTCAGTCAGTGCCGTCTGTCTCTCTCTCTCGAACAGGATATGACAGTGCTGGTGAAGAGAGAGTACCGAGGTAGAGTACCCCTCCATCTTCTTTCCTTCCTGCTCCCTTTACCGATAACCAATGAGGAAAACTAATGTCCGGGAAGAAGTTCTCAAGAAGCTCGAGGCTCCTGCCAAGAGGTTCCTGATGTGTGTGTGCGAAACGGGGTTGGGAGTAAAGATCCTTGACTCTGGGCCAGAGGATGTTGGGAGTCCAGGATTCTGAAAAACAGAAAGGGATGTTTTCTTCCTTTGCCAGGATGTCGACTATTTCAGCTTCTGAAAATCAGAGGGACAATGCTGACTTCGGTCCCCTTCAAATAGGCTGAAAACTGACAACAACAACAGCGACAAACTAAAAGCAATGCCGAATGAAATCCCTTTAAGCCTAAAAAACAGGATGGGCTGAATAGATGGTTTGCTTGTCTGTAATCTTATTTAACAGCTTTAAGCTTTCTTTCCTTTTACTATACTTACTATTCACTCTAGCAGAGTTTCCCAGGATGCCTTACCATGCCTCTCCAGTCTGTTTACCATGACATCAGTGTTTTTTTTTTACAACTTACAGGTTTTCCATAATAACCTTTCCTAAAGGCCAGGGCCCCAGCTAAATACAATGCCCAAGTACTTATCTGAAATCTTCAGTACAGAGCCTTTTACTCGTAAATGTTGTTGTCAGTGTGTCCAGCTGGCACTTGGAGTGAAGTTGAACGGGTCGGTTTTGATGGCTTATTTTTCCAGAAAGAGTGGTGGAGTCCCTCACAGCCTCCGTTCTGGACCTGGTGGAGCTGTACTGCAGCACGTTCAACGCCAACTTCCACACCGCGCCGCAGAGCAGCCGCCCCACCGCGCCCGTGCAGGAGGCGGGGCACGTGACCAGCCTGCTGTCGTTCAGCGTCTATGCCGCGCACCGCGTCCCCATCGCCTGGGCCGCCAGGTACCACCCGCAGGGGGCAGGGTTGTCAAACCCACAGGGCTGGGCTGTAACTGAGCTAATGGTCTTCAAGGATATGGCGAATGCTTTTTCGTGTGCTTCAAAACAAAGTCCCCGCACTTTATATCTTGCACAGTTTTTTCCATTCACCCACAAAACAGAAGCAACTTTTTTGCAGAAAGGATTGTGGGAATCTCTAACAAGCTAAGTATTTGTCAGCTCTAATTTTGGCTTTTTTTTCAGGAAACGGCTTGATGAGATTCAGATCAATTAGCCACTAATTCTAGAACCTTTCTTATCTTCTTACATATAAATCTTTGAATCGCATTGTAGTTGCAGTGAGATTTACTTAAACACTTTTATGCACCTGTTTTACTTTATAAACATGTATACTGGGCTGTTAAGGACCAGTAGTGCCATAAATTAATTATAAATCTTAAAGACAAGAAACACCCACTGAGAACAGACAGTTAAGTTTCCTGATTTATCTCGCAGCGGTGGTAGTAAGATTGTTCTGTGATAGCATCTAGGGACAGGGATTCTTATTTATTTCTTCATTTCTTTCTGTATTCTGAATGGGATGGGATTCTGAAGTGATGGAGGGAATTCTGCAGTGCCCTCAACTTGCAGCCCGTATTATTGAAATGTGCACCCTGCCTTTGGAAAAGACAAAACAGTCTTTCCGATTGCTATTAATTCTACACAGATTCAATGGCAAAAAAAAAACTTAAACCTCCTGGCACAAGACGTAGTGAGGCGGGAATCTTTAAAATGACTGCAGCTGTCACTTTACCACTCAGCTCACACACGCCGGATCATTGTGTGTGTGGTATGTGAACTGCGTCTGAGAATTGCGAACAAATTAAATCAGTGCTTGAAACAGTAAAGCGTCATTGCCGACTGTGACTTCGTACTGGTGCCCACATACCTGCACAGACGCATGACATCCCACTCATTGGTCTCAGTGTTCCCCTCCCAGGTTGGCTGAATGCTTCGGCCCCGCAGTTGCTTTCCCCCCACTGTGCTGTGCATGGTTGGGCCCCCCCTCATCTCATCCCTGTTCCCTGGGGAGCCTGGCCCAGCCCACCGACCCCTGTTGACCCGGCCATTGTTCCCCTCTGAAATGGAGGCTGATTGATGATTGGTGCCTGACAAAGAAAGCAGCCTGGGAACCTCGTGTGCCCTTTGACCCCGCCCAGACTGGGAGAGCGGCTGGCTGGTCGCTAGGCACCTGTCCGCTGGGGGTTGGAGGGCAGGATCTGTGTCGCATGCCATCTGCCCGTCTGCGGACTGGGGTCTCCTGGGGGGGTAGCGACGGCGCAGGGAGGAGGAGGGGGGTGAAGGCAGGCTCATTGATCGCACATCCCCTGATAGTCACAGAGGCCTCCGATTTATTTGATTAGCTCGTTTCTGATTGTGGCTTTTCAAGTATTTTCAGACAGTTGCTCACCAGGGCTGCGGCAGTCTCTGTTTCTGGACTGTAAAATCTCCGGGATAGAGCGGAACTGCCAGCTTTGCATTTTTTCAATTTATTGCAATTATTTCATTGCAGATGCTGCAATTTCCCAAAACTGTCTCCCTTTTGATTTGTGTTGTGAATTAAAGTCACAAAAACAAAGAAATGAAGTGCAACAATGTCTGTACTGAGGAGGTCCAGCCTTGGAAAATGTTCAGTTTCTGAGCTGCCAGTGAAACAACCTGCACATTCACATCCACGCTTCAAGTACTGCTCCTTAATAAACTCTGTCTCTCTCTCACAGCTACGAGGGCTTCTTCCTGTCCTGCTCTCTGACACATGGCATGGAGGAGCTCTGTGCCCCACAGCACACCAGCAAACAGTCCGTCAGCAAGTACCTGTTTCACCTGGTGGTCTGGGACCAGAGGTCAGTCTCACTGGGGTCCTGCGGGATCACTAGAGGGAAACATTCAGGTCTTTTGGCTGACTCTTAAACCGAGCCTGGGATTCCTCTGACCCTGAGGTGTTCTTCAAAGTACATCTAGTATTGCTCTTAACGTGCCTGATGGGAAACTCGTTTTGTTACTTGTCCTTATGATGTCTTTTTACGATGAATGTGAATTTTAGATGACTGTGTTATACAGAACCTTTGGTGAGTTTCTTACTCGTTTTTATACTTTCTCAAGAAGTACAAGGTTGAAGCATTAAAAAAATAGAAGATTAACAAAAGCAGGGCTGTTTATTATTAAGTTTAGTTGATCAAAGTGAAAAAATATTTTAAATCCTCATTCAAATGCAAACTCAAAACTGTATTCTTCAGGAAGACTTTTTTTTAAATTGGTGTCTGTGTCTGCTCCTGGCATCTTCTATTATTTGAATGTAATTTGGGCATATTTCTGTGAAGTCTATGGGGATTATAGTTTTTCTGAGTAGAAGCGGTTCTAGGCTTATTTATGAAGGTGATCATGGTGTTGGTGAGTGTGCTTGCGGGTGTCAGGGAACATGTCATTTCAAGTGACAGTCTGGTCTTGACAACAGGACTCTGTGTCAGAATAACATCCGGTGACTTTTCAAACATTCCTTCCAGTTTGTGGTCACCACGTCCTGTATTTAACGTATTGTTTGTAACGGGACTTTTGAAGGCCATTGTTTTGATATTTTTAGGCTCTTTTCCTGCATGATTTATCAGAAGTGGAAGCGATGCTGCCTAGTTTAGGGCTAAAATGCACTTCAGATCTGTTGGGTTTGTGATATATTGTCCTAACAGGCACTTCCAGTTAAAAATGTTATTGTTGAACCCACTGAGCAGTTGATGATGATTGTTATTCATAATAATAATCATCATCATTATTATTATAGTAGCCAGAGCCTATCCCAACGAGCAACTGACGTCAGTTCATTGCAGGGCACACACAAACGTGCACCGAGGTCAGTTTTCCCAGAAGCCAATTAACCTACCAGCGTGTGTTTGGAGTGTGGGAAGAGACCGTAGCACCTGGAAGAAACGCATATGAACACAGAGCTAATACAAAAACTCCGTACGGATAGCAGCCCAGGATTTGAACCGAGGGCCTCAGGTCTGTGAGGCAGAAAGGCTAACCACTGTGCTTTGTGCTGCCTCAATATAGCAGTAATAATCATCATCACCAAGAAGAAGAACAGAGCTGTAGTTTCTGTCAGCTCATCAGTGGTACAGAAAGGCGGCGTTTGGTGTTTGTGCATCAGGGGGCTCGTACTGTATCACAGAGCTTGAAAATGTGCTGGGGCCCTAACCAAAACAGGGAAAACAGTTTTCCCTCATGCAGGTCGCTCCCCCCCTTTTATCCCTGTGGGGTAAGATGTGTGTCACTTGAACTTGCCTGGGATTGGGATGGGGCTATTTCTGAGGCCCTGTATTTCCAGGGGCAGATTATTTTGGGTGCGGTGTAAGGGGAGCTGGAGGGGCGTCTGTCTGCCGCACAGCCGTGTGCGTGTTTCAGCCGTCCACAGACACCAGGGTGTTAAAGCCCAGGCAGCTTTTTGGAACGGAAACATAAATGAACGCCGTTCTACAAACATCGGAGGCAGTTCTGAAATCCCACAAGAGACCTTGTGAGCAGCGGTCCACGCCTGGAGAGAGGGCGTGGACATGGGGACTCCTGCATTCCTTACAGAGGATGGCGGTGGTTTGTTGGTTTGAGCTCTGTCCATGTGGGGTTGGCGATCATCCTTACAGACGACTGCGGGGGCAGAGAAGTTCCGAGTTCCAGATGATGTCTGACGTTTTGGACCCACGCACTAGACCCTAATAATAATAATCAGGTTTTCCCACCTCTGCGGATGAGCACCTGGTCTCGCTGTTTTTGTGCAGAGAAGCTTCCTTTTCCGGGCAGCTTCCTGAAGGCCCCGTGCCTTGGCTGCAGCAGCTGGATTGGGTCTTTGTTTGTGCTCGGGAAACTCAGCCATGGGACACGCCGCCAGCCCTCGGATTGCCCTAGTTTGGCCAGGAATGCCGTTCCGGCTGTGATAGTGCTTCGGAGAGCAGTAGCAGCGCATCGGTCTTGACACTGAGAGGTCTCGGATCCGCGTTGTCTGCGACCCTCGTTGTCCCAAGCCAGACCTTATGGCAGCCCTACCCTTCTGTCTGTCTCCGTCAGCTTCTGGCTTCTGTCCTCCCAGTGGAGAGAGGTAACCCCCTCTTCTCTGACCCGAGCTGGGGTGTGTGTGGAGCCAGGCTGCGGACAGCCCTGTTCCAGAAACCTGACCGGACTAGCTGTCAGGAAACAGCTGGCTGGGGTTGAAGAGTCAGAAAGCTGCACAAGCCTCAATGGCTAAGCGTGCCGCCTCGTCCACTGCAGCCTGTGGTCGCGTTCCAGTGACACGTGACAGAAGCCATGTCCGGCCTGTGCTGCTGTCCACTCCGGAGGTCTGGCAGCCTGTCCAGCTGCAGCGCCGCTGCCGCCTTCTTGGATCCCCGGTGGATGAGAGCACAGCTGTTTAAAACATTAATTATTTCACTCAGTTCCTGCAGACATTGTGCCGTTGAATTAGGCCGGGATGCTGTGGGGGCTCTTGAGGGGCTCGGTCAGTAAATGCGTAAGCTGGGCCGCACCGTCCCAATGTCTAGCCTGGGCTGTACTGCCTGCTGACCGTGAGCGGTTCTGGCCTGAGTGGGCTTGAGCAGGCCGGGTCGTTCTTGATTTGTTGTGAATCAGTCTGCTCTGACATTGGCCCTGTTGTCAGTGGGAGCAGCACCTATCCTCCAGTCCTCACTAGCTCTCCTGCAGGGCTCTGTGGGACTATAATTGTAATTAATTATGAGAGATGAGCCAGCCTGATTCACAGCAGACTTTTACAAATGTGACAAAAACAGTGACGCGCTGAATTTGCACACTGAAGTGTTCAAAAATGTGAAAACAGATACAAGACGTTCCTTTTTGTTTTGGCGATAGTTGATTTATATGCTGTTGAGTAATATTTAGCACTTGTCTTTATATAGAATGTTTAACTTTTCACAAAGTTTTTGAAAGTCACTGCACAGCAATTGGAACATGAAGCAGAACACATCGCAGGCTCCTTGGGTGAAAGACTTCCTTTCCCATCTGTGGGTCAGTCTTCACCGGACAGCTGGCTGTGGTGCCTGGACATTCAGGGCTGCAGGGGCTGAACCAGCTGGAGATCACGGCTGCCATTTTAACCGCTAACCTCTCTGTCTGCGTCTTTAGGATCTGCTTCCCAGTGCAGATCAACCGGTTGCCGCGGGAGACGCAGCTGACGGTGACTCTGTACGCCATGCCGTTGCCTCCACCAGGGGGCGCCGAGGACAAGAACAAACAGCGTCGGACTGTGGAAGCCCTGGGTTGGGTCACTATGCCACTCTTCAATTTCCGACAGTGAGTCGCCTGCGGGCATCAGCAGGCTGGGGGCAGAACACAGAGCCTTGTAAAATTAAAACCCTTTACATATAAATACAGCGGAATTTGACTTTTTTCCCCACGGGACTCTATGAAGATGTGCCAATGTCACTCAATGAGCTTTGCTTCTCTCCCATGAATCCCATTTTTACCTAGTGCTTCTCTGATGGTGGAATCATGAGCACTGGCTTTAGCCTGGACAATTTTCTGCTGCGCTCTTGGAGTGATTTTGGCAAAAAATCTCTTGGGAAGATTCACTATTGTCCAAAGTCTATAAAGATTAATAAAGACATAACCCTCTCTGGCACATTTTTCACTGTCCTGGTTTCCATGGTTTGACTGTGCCTGGAGTATGGCCATTATTTAATAGCTCTGTGTCCAGTGATTTAAGTGACCCTTCACATGTCCATCATGGCTGGTGGTGGTGATCATGGGAGCAATGAAACCGCTGCCTTCCACTCCCACTCCACTGCTGTACTCATAAGCCACAGGCAGCTCCTTGTTTATGGGTGTGAGAGTAAACAAAATCTTTGTGACACTGTAGGTGCAGGTGGAAGCACTGCACAGCTGGAAAAGCTACAGGATGATTATCCCTGACCTGTAGCCTATTGAGCTGTGTTTCAGATTGCTGATGGCTGAGCCAAGATCATGTAGGTCAGACGTGATGTGATGAGTGAGAGGGACCTCTGCTCTTACCCCCCCTGTGCTCTGTTTGTATCTCTGCGCAGTGTGTTGACCTGTGGAAGGAAGTTGCTCGGTTTGTGGCCTTCGACCCCAGGAAGTGGAACCGCCCGTTCCAGCACCCCCAACTTCAGCCAGCCTGACAGCGTCATCCTGCAGGTAAGGCTGGGTCCCTTTTTGTGACCTCCCTCTATAGTGCTTTGCCTTACCTCATGAGTAGGGTGACGTGACTCAAAGCAGGAATGCATGCAAATGTGGGAAAAATAATACTAAAATACTAATAATACTAAAATAATAATGGAAAAAATACTTCTACCCCCCAAAAATTCCAACAATAAAAAAAGTTAAGTCCAGTCTTGACCTATCCTGTACAGTTCTTAATGCAGCTAGGCAGAGCGTACCATAACCTTGTTACATAGCAACAGAGAGTAAACTCACTTTGAGATTAGCATGGAAAACAGAGTCCTAGAGTTTAGTGTGAGGCTTTCTCAGTCGGCTACAATGAGTCAGACCAGTAGAAGCTTAAAATTCAGATGACATCTAAATTGCATCAAATTTAGCATCAGTGCCAAGATGCTAAAATTGCTTAGTTCTAGTCAGGACCCGAGCAACTTGAGTTCTTCACATACTGCAAAACTATTGACAACATTCTTAAATACACCAGCAAGTAAAGCATAACACCAATGATGTGTGGAGAGGATAAAAGCAATGTCTCTTCCTCAGCCAATCTGAGACTGACGGAGTCTGAGCAACGTTTCTCAAATGCCAGTTTAAATGGAAAACAACTCTAACATTCCAGGCTACGGGGCTGGGTTGTACGATACAGAAAATGCAACAAGGAAAAGTCTTCAGCAGTAATACAGCCCTGGTTCTTTTTTTCAGCTTGCCTTGGCAGACTTACGAGTCTAAGGGAAGCTGCCTATTATTTGAATTGATTGTGTGGTTTCCTGCAGCACTCACTTCATTAGGAGCTCTTTAATCTGGAGCTACTAAAGGCATCTTAGCGCAATTAGACATGTATCTTAACCCACCTCCTCACCTCCTCAGACAAAACATCCGGTGCCAATTCCACATCTGGCCTAGATTAGTTCCCTGTGCCACCTCTGCTGTCCTGATTTTTTCTGCTCTCTAACGACATCATTTTTCAGACCCTTTTTATTCTTCTCCCATCTTCTCTCATTTTGCTCTTTCTTCTGCATGTTGGAAATTTTTTCTCCCATGCATCCTTCTGCCTCTTCATCCTCCTTGTTTCTCTCTTCCCTCCCTCCTTCCTCTCCTCCGTCCCTCCCTCTCTCTGTTTGATGATGTGGCGCAGTCTTTCGTGTGCAGTGAAGGCTCCATCTCTCTCACACTCTCTTTCTGCATCCCTGTAGGACCAGATCTGCCTCTGCCCCTTTGTTTCTGTCTTCATTAATAAAATCACCCCTCTGAAACTGCTTTTTACAGTGGAGTCACACTCCTCGTTTTCCTGCCTTGGAATTCGTCCTTTCATACCATTTACTTTGGCAAAACACTCAGATCATTTGCCATTTCATTCTTTCTAGTGCTTGGCTGTTTATCCTGAAGTATCAGTTTATCCAGATATATCCTGAAATATCAGCGTGCCCTGAAATATCCCTGATACATCTGAAATATCACCCTGTCCTGAAATATTCCCAATATCCCAATATATCCTGATGCATCTGTCTGTCCTGATATACTTTCCCTGAGAGCAGAACTATGAAGAGATTTTACTTGTAAACTAGTGCTGTTTTGGGGGAATGTCTGTTTGCTTCTAATGTTATGGTTGTTTTTTTTAAGTGGCTGTCTGGCTTAGACGCACAGTTGCAGTTATACTGTAATAAGAACTTTCCACTCGCACAGGTGTGCTGAACATGTAGCGCAGAGGTTTGTCAAGATGAACTGCGGTGTCCATTGTGGCTCTGCGTCCTGCGTTCTTCCCCCAAAACATGTCCCCTGGCAGCCCTGCCCAGTTTTGTACCCCCTAGAATCCTGCCATCCTCTACTGGGTGTCATGGATTACTGGCAGGTGAATCTAGTCTCACACATGACATAGGAAGCAGGCTTGTTGTTCCGTTCCCACAATGCACCTTGAGATTCTTAGGCAATTTGGGGTGTTGTTTGCAGTTGCTCCTCGTCACGATCTCCTTGCTGTGTCTTCTAGGTTGATTTCCCCACCTCTGCCTTTGAGGTGCTCTTCTCCACGCCACCTCCCGCTGGATTCAGCCCCCAGTATGACCTCTCTCGAAAGGACACAGAAAGCCAGGGACGGCTAAAGGACATCCTGCACAAGAACTCCCTCTTCTGGTGAGACACTGGGGTCTGATCCTCAACTGACAGCACTGTCTGCCTGTAGTTCTCTGATTTATGTTAGGATTCAATTAAGTACCAAAGCTAGCCATGCAAACACTGCTTCTGTTTTAAGATTATCTGTAAGGATATTTGTGATTTGTGAATGTTGTGCGTTTCCTAAAAAACACCAGGTCCCTGGTGCAAAACCCAGCTGTGCCACCCTGAGCAAATTTCTGAAGCATTGAGTCCTTTGACTCTTGGATGAGACAAGTGAAGTCCTGATGCTAATTACTTTGCAGTAACAGATGGAGATGAATTTTCCACCCCGTCGTCTCTGTAAATCACTCTGGGTAAAAGCATCACTTAAATAGCTAACAGAAATATGCAGAGCATATATATATACAACTGACACTTATAGCCCACAGTGACTGGTCTTCATTTAAATCCCTTGCATGTCTTGATTTTTTAAATGCCTTTGCAATGAGCAGACTTACTAGGGGAAGCTGAAAGCATCAAGCTGCAGAGTGAGTTGCTCCCTCTGCCTGTGCCTTAAAAGAAACAAGAAAAACTTCCATTTTTAGTTTTCGTTTTATTTCAACCGATCAGAAATAGGAAGTGAAAGCAGATAAGCTGAGCAGAGAGACAGACATACAGTAGCTGCTGGCGCGAGGTGAGGCGTGGTGTTTTGGATATTTCAGCCATCATTCTCCTGCCTGCTATCTTTCTTGGTCCTTTTTTGGAGGTGGGGCTCGAGCTCTTTCTTCCAGACAGGGAACAACTGATTGTCAGATTCAGATGAGTGTAAAAGGGTCAAAATGCAAATGCTGTTTAAGGCCCACAAAGGCAGACTTCTGCACAGCTATGGGACAGAAGCCGTCTGCCTCTTCCCCTCCCCCCAGTACGCACAGAGTTGCCCATTCAGGGGGCGTGGGGCGGCAGCCGGGCTACAGAATTCTTTCAGAGAGAGTGTGGAGGACTGCGAGTCACAATTAAATATTCTCCAAGCTCCTGCGATAAATTGGACCTCTGTGTGCATTCCCAGCACGTCAATACTGAGATATTTCCCGAGCTGTCTAGCGAGAGAGGGGGAGGAGTGGGGGAGGAGAAGAGTGGAGGTCACAGATGGGAGATCTGAGAGACGGGGAAAGAGGCGGAGTTCACGATGCTGAGACAGGGGTGTGGGGGTTTATGTGGACAGTGAAGGCTAGGGGTCCATCTGTAGACCATCCACTTTCACCTTCAACAACACTGTTCCGGCCTGCTCATCCATTAAAACTGACCTGCTGTGCCTGACCTCCCCTCTCTTTCAATTGTGATTTCTGCCATCAAAAGTTTCGCATCATATAAAATCAGGATTGCGAGTCTTCAGTCCCAGATGCTTGTTTGAAAGAACAGGCTGTGTGGGGCAATTGCTCAGTTACTTGTCCTGCACTCCCCAGTGGTGAAACTGCAGCTCGAAAGTCAGATCAGACGTGCTGATTCTTATCTACAGTACCTGACATGAGAACAATGCAGAGGAAAGAGAAAGCAGTGTTTAAATACACTTTCAACGTGACTACTGGCAGAACAAGATCCACGGGATACCTGAATGCATCACTTCACCATGCGCCCTGTAGGGCAACATTAAGATTGCCTAGTCTGGAGAAGGCTAGGTGGTCCAGAGGAGAGGGGTAAAGGACTTGTGAGTTCAAGCTGTGGCTGTGCTACTGTCTTGCTGTTAGTTATTGTGCAGGAGTTGCTGAGCCCCCTGTGCTACATTGTTTGGATGAGACATAAAAGCCCTCTGCTGATTAATCAAATGCAACTGCACGCCATACTGCCCATCTGCACACCCCTAAAGATTGTGGCCATAAAACCCGCGCAGTCTCACATAATTTAAAACATAGCGTACGTGCCAGCCACTCAGATCATATATCCTCCGTGAATAAGCATCCTGTCAGCGGACTCTTCACTGGTATGCCCTCAACATACAGTAAGTGCTGTATTGGAACTGGAAAGTGACTCTTGCTGCAGCTCCACACGTGCAGAGGACGTTAACAGGCCTTTCTTTGCCAAGGCCAGGACTTCAGTCTGGGAACAGGCTCCGCGTCTGTTGTCTTGGGGGACATGCAGGCGGAGAAAGGCAGCTGCTCATGGCCTCGCTGGCGTGCCCGGGATTAGGTTCTCTTTCCGAAGAGCTCGCCTGGCCCTCTGACAGCTCAGTCCTGTCCCGGCTGATGGAGTAGGGGAATCAGGAATCGGGATAGGGCTGGAAATCTGGAATCGGGATAGAGCCCCCCCTGCAGTCACTTATCACAGCAGGACCCTGGCTGCTGTCCTAGGGGACCGACTCAGTATGGACCCACCCAGAGAGAGGACTGAAAAGAGCAGCAGCACCTGGTCAGTGAGTCTCCGATTTCCACTGAGTCTCGTGTGCAGGGAGAGTTTTTTTTGCACAGGCATCTTCTCACACAACTTGCTGGGGCCTCCTGCCTGTTTTCCGGCAGCCAGCTCGTGTGTGTGCTTGTGCTCAGGCGATCATGCTATGAGTCTTTGCATCTCTTACATGCTGAGTCCTGGGACGCTCGTGCCAATAAAAGCTGAGTTTTGGGGTGAGGATGAGGGTTCAGTGCTGGATGACAGTTTCATGTCTAAAGATGAAACAATCTCGTGGAAAGTGAAAGTGTAACAATGCCAGCCCTGGCAGGATGGCCCCCCCTTCTTGTCCTCCTGACGGGGAAGAGCAGTTTGCCGGCTGCCACGAGTGAACTCCTGAAATAATAGGTTTTGTAAAAACCGCATGGTTGTGATTTTTGCCGTCAGCTGTAGATGTGAGAAACCGTGCTGCCAAACAAGTAGCCTTTCAGGAAATACTTCCAAAAGGCTTCCAGGCTGAATTTCCTGAGTCCTTTTTTAAGGAATGCTTTCAGTGCGTTGCATCTTTTTGTTTTGTTTTATCTGTGCTTTGCTCTATCCCCCCACCCCCCTCCCCCCTCCCCCGGGCCGATCAGGGGGGTATCGGTTTTCACGCCCCCTGCCCACACCTGCCGCTTGTCTCTCATGCCTGAGCGCTGCGGCTGCGGGCGCCGGGCTGTGTTGTGCCGTAACCATGGCGCGCCGTGGCGGGCTCGTCTCGGGCCCTCTGCGGAGGGTCGATGGCTCCGTGGCTGTAAGGGCTGCGCAGCTCAAAGCAAACGAAAGGGGAAGGAGAGCGGAGCTGCAGTCAGGCGTTTGGGCAGGCAGAGCCGACGGGAGGCCTGCGCTTTCTGCCTCAGCTCTGCAGAACTGTGTGAAAGGCATCGAAGAAGATTGCTGAAGTGCTGCAGCCAAACATTGCTTTCAAAATTAAGTCTTTTTATTAGAGGCTGTTTTCCTTGGCCCATGTCTTACTCGTCACATTAACGATTTTAGCACTTCAGTTGTTTGTTTTCATTCTGGTTATCGTACTCCTATTACCCTGAGAAGGGTATACTTGATTTTAATGACCTCCGGGCATTTTAACGCTCTGATGACACAACAGGGTATCCTGATATCCGGACCCGGGTGTAACAGCACCCCCCACCTGCAGAAGTCTGGAGTGACCCAGAGACTTCAGGTAGCAGACTGATGTGCTTAGTTCTTGGGTGTTAACAGATAAAAAAACTCAGAGCTAGTTTGGCATTTTAGTTTTTAGACGGTAAGAAGGGCATTGTGATAATTATCATTTCCCATGTCAAAATCAACATCAGTAGCAGGGGCTGTACAACTTTAGTTTTTTGGTGGTGTCATATACTAGTTTGTGGAATGACATGAAAATAGAGAGGATTTCCTCCTCCAGCCAACGCCAGTGTTTTCTTGGATTTCAGGACTATGCCTGTGCCCTCTAGTGGTCATGATGTGCAATAAAATGTCTTCTCCACTTCTACTTAAATCTTCAGCCTTCTCGGTATTCTGGCACTAATCACTCGTGTGTAAATTAGAACGGCATTGTGTTCCCCTTGTAGAAAAGCCAAGTATAGAACTATTTGTTAGAATGATTCTGGAGGTATTAGGGTTTTTTTAGAATGAGGAAGTCTTCTTAAGTTTGAGGAAGACCATTTCTTTCTCAAAGGGTTCTGTTTCTTTACTCTGCACACGTAGTACAAGATTCTTAACCTCAGGACAAAAATGTGTCTGTTGAGTTCAGCAGCTGTAAAGCAAAGTAAGGATTTTGATACCCAGCCTGTTCCTTGTTTGTGAATGTGTTGATTGCTGCTCTTTTCACTCAGGACTGAGGCCTGGGACAGCTGAATAAGGCAGAGTATTTTGTATCCATGATAAGCATGCAAATACACTGTATTGCTTTGGAGCACTACACTGACTGTGTGCTGTAGAGCTAAGGCTTACAGTAACAAATTGCACATGGTAACACTCATTGTTTTACTTGTTTCTAGATATGCATCTTTCCTCATTGTTATATAGCAGAATTGTGGACATTGACACCTGTGGTAGAGTAGGGAGTGGTTATAATGCCAGTTTATTTCTGTCCGTTTTTTACAGCCTCTTCCTGTCAGATTTCAGCTAGCCCCTATGCGCGCTGTATAATGAGGATGTGGTGTACAACTTCATTACCTCAAGTTTCAGGTTCAGGTTTCAAGTTTATTGTCATATGTACCCGAGTTCAATGAAATGCTTAGTTGAGTGATTCCTCACTTGAGAAACAACACCACAAAATGTTGGAGACAAGAACATGAAACAATAACATAGTGGAAAGTGCAGCAGTATGCATAAACATACGGTTAGCAGCTATATAGGAGATTAGTACAGAATAATAGCTTACATATAGTTTACATTAGATGGGTAACAACTGTAATCTTCAGAAGCATTTAGATAGCAGCAATATGCAAACCTGAGTAGAGACAGGATTGAGAGCTCCGTGCAAACGCAGTGGGGTGTAAAATGGGAGTAAGAGGCAGTGTTCAGAAGTATTTCTTTGAACCACATTCACATGTCTCCCTTGACTGTCTACCCTGCTTTCTGTCCCCTGTGATCCTCTGTCTTACAGCAGAGTCCCTCATGCAACACTGTTTCTCTTCCTCTCCCTGACCCAGGCTGACCCAGGAGGACCGCCGGCATTTGTGGGAGAATCGCTATTTCTGCCACTCGGAAAACAGCTCTCTGCCCCTGGTGCTCGCCAGCGCCCCCAGCTGGGAGTGGGCCTGCCTGCCCGATATCTACGCCCTGCTGAAGCAGTGGGCCTGCATGAACCACCTGGATGCGCTGGGCCTGCTGCACGCCACGTAAGAGCCGACTCCAGTCTGGCCTCCCGGCAGCTCAGCAAGGAGGTTGAGCCTGACCGAGGAGATGTGTTCCCACAGTCAGAGATCCTGAGCTCAGTCCTGCTGTTGCTCATATACTGCTTCCTCACAGGGCTTTGCTAATGTTCTCCCTTGGCCTTTAGTGCAGAAACACATGGTCAAACAGCTCTCTCACCCTGATCAGCTGTTGTCCAAGATGCTTAAAAGGTTTTTGAGGAGTTTTAAGAGATAGACATGAATTGTTGGTTCCTCGGTTGGATTCCTTGGATGATAACTGTGTGGAGTTTGTGGTCACTCTATGATCACCTGGGTTTCCTCCAGGTGCTCCGGTTTCCACCTACTGTCTAAAGACATACGGTACTGCTAGGTTCATTGTGATTTTGTCTGTCTGCCCTGTGGTGGACTGGTGTCCTGTCCAGGATGTACCTTGCCTGGTGACTGCTGCTTGCCGGCATAGGCTCGGGCTCCCCTGTGACCCTGAATTGGAAGAAGTAGTTAGAAAATGGATGGATGTTGTGGAAATAAAGTATCTCAAAGTGCAGGACCATGAACTTGTTGGCGAACTCGCTCTTTCACACGCATCTCCTTTCTTCGCGCCGTAGTTTGTGAGGTTTTAATTCCACATGTGTGGCTCCGGTTTGTCCCAGGTTTCCTGACCAGGAGCTCAGGAGGACAGCCGTCCACTGGATGGACTCCATCTCGGACTCCGAGCTGCTGGACTTCCTGCCCCAGCTGGTGCAGGTATTTGGGATCCCAGAGGGAAACAAGGGAGGGTGCAAAGGGGTATCGGATATATGGGGGGCACAGTGAAAGGGGTTGCTGGGGTATGTTTCCCCCCCTAAATATAGTCAAGGCACTCCAGAGTATATTCTAGAGTCCCACAGTGTGGGAACTAGAAAGAAAACACCTCATATATAGATGTCTATCGCCCCTAGATATTACGATGATTAAGGTCAGAACTGCCACTCATCGGGGCAGAGGGATGTCTGTTTTTCACCCATCTCCCTCCTCCCTCTCCTCTGGACAGGCTCTGAAGTATGAGTGCTATCTGGACAGCCCGCTGGTGAGGTTCCTACTGCGGAGAGCCATCGGGGACCTGCGGATTGCCCACTACCTCTTCTGGTGCGTACACACACTCCCCTGCAGAGTGCACAGGGAGGAGCTTATACGATGAATGGCCTGAACATGACCTTGAACATGATGTAATTGTAATTGAACAAATTGATTTTTGTGCTTTTAAGAAGTATCACTGTTTTTCACTTAAAGGACTAAAGGGCATTGTGTTAGTCCTCAGTGTGAGTCCCTGTGGATGAGCTCCCTTCAGGAGCATTAAGAGTAACTGCTTGACAGGGTGCCACTGGCTTCAGCGCGGTGATTCAGTTATGCGGTGCCACCTTGTGCCTTGGCTGGCCCGGGTGCCGGAGCTGTGTGCCCTGTCCGGTGAACACAGCCTCTTCTCTCCCCCCGGCAGGCTGCTGAAGGACGCGCTGCAGGACTCCCAGTTCAGCGTGCGCTACCAGTACCTGCTGGCCGCCCTCCTGTGCTGCGCGGGCCGCGGCCTGCGGGACGAGTTCGACCGGCAGTGCTGGCTGGTCACCATCCTGTCCAAGGTGGCGCAGCGGGTGCGAGACGCCTCTCCGTCCTCACGGCAGGTCAGAGACTGGTTCTGGTCTTTTCTGTCTCTCTTCCAATCCAGAGCAGAAGAACCCTTGGAAACAATTATATACCAAAAACGAAAACCTACTGATTTATTTTTTTAAATTCAAATTTATATATTTGTTTTTTTAAAACAAAATATTTCTAAAATAAGGGGTCAAACTAACATGATCTCCTCCATTATGTCTGCTGCGTCGCCACACATCTGTCCCAGCCTGGGGAACCTTCCGTTTGGAGTTTGCATGTTCTCTCCTGATCTGCGTTGGCTTTCTCTGGATGCTGCAGCTGCCTCCTGCAATTCAAAGACATCCTGCCTGGAATTATTGGCATCTCTAAATTGCCCCCAGTATGAGACAGTACAAGATGACAGCTCCGTAGCTTTGCGGCTCCCTAAGAATAAAGCAGGTTCTTAAAAGGGGTGGCTGTGAAATTTCTCAGTGTAGCGGAAGACGTTGGTGCGTGCTGCGCTCGTGACCTGTGCGTGTGTGTGTGTGTCCCCTGTGTTGCAGGCCATTCTGCGGGAGGGTCTGGAGGAGGTGCGCCAGTTCTTCACCACCAGCCAGAACTGCCGGCTGCCCCTCAACCCCAGCCTGCTGGTCAAGGGTATCAACATCCAGGTGTGTCTGTGTGTGCTGGGCTCTGTGTGTCCGCGAGCACAGTCAAATCCTATGCCATTGTGTCACAAGGCTTACACAGCTACCAGCAGTTATATCTTCCTCTTGCCTGCGAGTCTGTGAACTCTCACAGTGAGGAGCTCTAAGCTGCCTTTACATTTGGTGCTTTGCTTTAGAGCGAGGTGATCTTTTTAATACCTGAGTATGACTGTAGCACACAGACAATCATATTTTGGAAGCATGGAAAATAGAAGATCCATTCCACGGGGCTCTTCGCACTGCTGACACCTTTGCTCGACCTCTGTTTTTTCTCCAGTCCTGCTCCTACTTCAATTCCAACGCTGTTCCTCTGAAGCTGTCTTTCCAGAACGTCGATCCACTGGGAGACGGCATCAATGTCATCTTCAAGGTACGGCCAGGTTGTTCAGCCCCCGGTCAGACACTGCAGCGTGCAGTAATCTCAGTCTGCCTTTCAAGATCCACAGATGCATTTTCAATTTTTGGGTAGCACACTTTTCTAATTACTTCGGTAGTAAAATGTTAGTAATTTTAATAATGTCTTAAAGTAATTTCAAAGCTTCCCGCAGAAAGGAAGGAAAATCCCACTTGCTGAGGGGAACTTTGTGGGAACTTCAGTGTGGAAAATGAAATATTCTAGCCAGGTTCTTGAGCCCTTAATCCCTAGCGTGCTCGTGACCCAGAGTTCTGCCCTGTTCCCCCCTCAGTCTGGGGATGACCTCCGGCAGGACATGCTGACCCTGCAGATCATTCGCATCATGAACAAGATCTGGATCCAGGAGGGGCTGGACATGAGGATGGTCATCTTCCGCTGCTTCTCCACGGGGCGGGGCCGAGGTGAGGGGGTGGGGGTCGGGGCCGAATATCCTGTAGGACAGTACAGACCAGACCCCTCTCACCTTTTGCTTGAAGGTTTTTTCTATCCTAGGCAACAAATTTCATTCTAAGTATTTGAATGACAGTTTTATATTCAGTCAGGACAAATGTCATTTTTAATCTCCAGGTATCAGCTACCTTTTTATACCAGGAGGTGATGCCTTCCAGTTTTATGTCATTTCTGAATGTTAATTCATTAATGTGGTTACAACATAGCTGTTCAAAACAGCATTTTTCTGATTCAGCTCCTTCTGATTCTGCAGCTCCCCCTGCTGTACCTCCAGGCATGATCATGATTTTATCACCCCGTATAAAAAAAAATTCAGGAAGATTTCTGTCCGCAGACAGAGCTGTTCGCAGTGCAGGACTGGTGTGCGTTGTGCTCTAGTGCGGAGTCATGCCCCCTGTGTCTGTCTCAGGTATGGTGGAGATGATCCCCAATGCGGAGACCCTTCGGAAGATCCAGGTGGAGCACGGAGTGACCGGCTCCTTTAAGGACCGGCCGCTCGCCGACTGGTTACAGAAACACAACCCCACTGAGGACGAGTATGAGAAGGTGAGGCAACTTTCTGGAGTCCCCAGTAGCTGTGACTCGGGGCAGGACCTTGACATGAACAGCTTTCTGTGGTCCCCGATAACTGTGACTCGGGACTGGAACTTTGTATGAGTTGTTTTAGGGTGTCCCTGACAGCTCCGAGTGTGGGCTGGACCTTGACCAGATCCAGTGTTAAAGCACAGCTGCCACTGCCTTGGGGATATTTGGCCCTCCACAGGCTGGGGTGTGCTCAGCCGTTCCCTGCCAGGAGACGGTTATCCTGATACCCCCGAGGTACCCTTGCTTCCCAAGAGCCACAGTGGTTTTTTCCTTCCTGGTTTGTTTTTTCGGTGTCCGCTCGCCATCTTGAGTTAAAGAAGCTGTGGGTGAGCTCGGCCTTTCTGTTCTGCCAGGCGGTGGAGAACTTCATCTACTC
The DNA here is from genome assembly GCF_055471065.1 of Atractosteus spatula. Taxonomy (NCBI): domain Eukaryota; kingdom Metazoa; phylum Chordata; class Actinopteri; order Semionotiformes; family Lepisosteidae; genus Atractosteus; species Atractosteus spatula. The sequence continues at coordinate 41,384,034 of NC_142712.1, read as the reverse complement.
GTGCGCGGGCTGCTGCGTAGCCACCTACATCCTGGGGATCTGCGACCGCCACAACGACAACATCATGCTGAAGACCAGCGGCCACATGTTCCACATCGACTTCGGCAAGTTCCTCGGCCACGCGCAGATGTTTGGCAACATTAAACGGTGAGGAGCAAAGGAAAAATCGTTCGGCGGGACAGCTTTTGGTTTTTGTGCTTGGATATGGAGAAAACTGACTTACTGTACTTTCTGTATGTTGTCATTCAGGTTTTACCCACAAGGTGGCAGTACACATTTTTTATCATCTTATAAAATCATAGTTTTGGGATTTTTAGCAGGGTCAGAGTATAGAATATCAAATGAAAAATGTACTAGATGTATTAAACAAATTGCAACACGGAAGGAGGTGACTGTCCAGGTGCTGGCCATAGAGAGGGTCAGGCCGTGCAGCCTGGGGAGCTGACGTCTCTGTCTGGGGGTTTGTGCTGCAGGGACCGGGCGCCCTTCGTCTTCACATCCGACATGGCGTACGTCATCAACGGGGGCGACAAGCCGTCCAGCCGCTTCCATGACTTCGTGGACCTGTGCTGCGAGGCCTACAACCTCATCCGCAAGCACACGCACCTCTTCCTCAACCTGCTGGGCCTGGTACGAGCCGCCTGCCCCTTCCCACGATCCTCTGTTCCCCATCGTACATTGGGGGGAGGAGGGGATCTTGATCTCGATCTTACATCTTGATGGCATCTTGATTCAGGGTTAACTTGATTCACTCACAGCAGGAGAATGCAGTCTGTTAATGCTGAGAGGTTAGCTGTTTATTCTAATAATAGTGAACAAAATACCTGTTTAATTCTCTCCTATTGAGTGGACTGCTTGCTCACAGTGATAAATGTGGACAGTAAATGAGGCCCTAGCCTTGTTTCACACCATTACGTGAGGTTCCCCAGCCAGAGCCATGTTTGTTTTTAAGACCTACAGTATATCACGTGCCTGAGTACCTGAACATAGCTAGCACTGAAGATCGTTGGAAGTAAGATGTAGTAGTATTTAGCATTTGTCTTCTATAGTTTAGTGAATTGGTTGTCATCCCAAAAACAAAGATTTCAGCCCCTTAACATGGTCAAAAATGGTCATCTCCTTGGGCTTCAAGACATTAGAACCAGTGCCACGCTGAACTGGCCTCAGCACAGAGGCTGTCTGAGTGCACAAGCCGGCTGACCTCTTGCTCTCTGCGTGACCCCTGCGCAGATGCTGTCCTGTGGAATTCCAGAGCTATCGGACCTGCAGGACCTGAAGTATGTCTATGATGCACTGCGACCTCATGAGTCGGAGGCAGATGCCACCATGTACTTCACCAGGTGAGGCAGAGAGGTCCAGCTCCTCTCCTGACAGGACTCCGCTCCCTTACGGAGCCATGGAGAGAGAGTAACTCTCAGGGAGAAATAACTTGCCTAAATGTAGGTCTTTACCCACATGACACAGAGCTTTCTACTCTCTCTGGAAGCCTGCATGAATAGAAAACTCTATTGTCAGTTAAAAAACAAGCTTGCAGTGTCAGATCTCAGTGTGACACTTTATCCTTTAGGAATTCAGCACAACATCTTCGCTATCCTTTCATTGGTGAAATATAATAATATAGTAGCAAGTGACCTTGCTCCAGATACATGGACACAGAGACGCTCACAGTGCTCTTATTTGCAATGTATGTTTTTACCGTGAATTGTATGTTAAACTGGAATAAGCAGTGACATGTGGCGATCTCCACTGCATCAGGATGTGCTGTGCTCTGTTCTCCTCCGGAGGCCTGCCGCGCTGCAGGCCTGCGTGTCAAAGCTGTTGCGTCCCGTTCGCAGGCTGATCGAGTCGAGCCTGGGCAGCGTGGCGACCAAGCTCAACTTCTTCATCCACAACCTGGCGCAGATGAAGTTCGCCTCCTCGGAGGAGCGCCCCTCCCTGTCCTTCGCCCCGCGGGTCCACACCCTGAAGAGCGACGGGCTCATCAGCAATCTGTTTGTGTGCCGCCACATCAAGACCTACAGCCCCAACAAGGGATACGTGAGTGTGACTTCAGCAGTAGGCTGCTTAGCAAAGTTTTCTGTTGTACGGTGCGCAGTTATGTCTTTAGGTGGAATAATTCCAACATGGAATATTGTATCATTGAAATGAGTCACATTTCTGTACTGGTACTGGAGAACCATGGCAGCAGAGACAGTGTGCAAGTTTCTCTCCAATCGTGTTTCTTTCTCCTGTGTAGACCTATGTGGTGAAGGTTGTTCGTGAGGGTCAGCATGGGTCAGTACTGGTCCAGAGAAGCTTTGAGGAATTTCATGAACTGCACAGCAAGCTGCGTCTTATATTCCCCTCCTCCAAATTGCCCAGGTAAGCTAAATCCCTTCTCCCCAATCCCAGCTGCTCCACAATTTAAACTTGCCTTCCCAGAATTCCTTACTGCTTCATTCCCATCATGCTTAAGGCCTTACTCTCTAACCAGATTCTGCTTTCCACTATACCTGCTCTGAATAGGCTTTACATAGGCCATCCCCAACAGTTCCTGTGATTAGAAAAAAAAGCATGTCATTGTAAATAATGTAATAGATTTTAAAAAGTGTTTGTGTGTAAACTTAATTTTTCCTTGCAAATTAGAGTAGTATGCTGCCTTTTTATTTTAAATCAATGTTTGATGGTAAAACTTTCAATAGGATTCTGCGAGTGCTTTTAGTTGATGAGTTAATCATTTGCATAATACAGTAGCACACCGGCAGACTAGTAGCCTAAAACTGCACCCTTTGGATTAAAATTCTGCTGTCTGTCACAGAGCTTGTTTCTCTTTATTTCATCAGTCCTCAGGCTGTTGACTGCTTGAAAGGAAGCTGAGCTAGTTAATTAAGCTTCTTAATTCAAGCAGAAAAAATGATCTTATCTCTTTTGAAGCAGTAATTACTAATTGGTCAAGGATGATCTGTTGTAGAACGATCTACTATAGGAAATAACCCTAAGAGCCCTGAACAGATGTCAAAAAACTATTCTGTTTCTGGCCACCAGATTTTTATGTCTCATACAGAAGTTTATTGGTGTTTATTCTGTTAGTACTCTGTCTCCAGCAACTGGGCAGCTGTAGTGCTTCTTCCCTATCAAAAACAAACAAATGTTTAAATCCCATGACAGCTTCCCCAGCCGGTTTGTGATTGGCCGGTCGCGCGGTGAGGCAATGGCGGACCGGCGCAAGGACGAGCTGAATGGATACGTGTGGCACCTGATCCATGCCGCCCCAGAGGTGGCGCAGGTAAACATCTGAACTCTGACCTCTGACACCACACGCTCCCCCGCCCCACAAACACAATGCCTGAAGTGAAGGCGTTCTGGTCCGACACTTGGGCTTGTTTCTCGAAAGCCAGGCACGACTGTGCCGCAGGGAGTCACAGCACTCAGTTTCGTTTTCTTGGAACTGGCTTGGCTCTTAGTGGAGGGAGACGGGTGTTTTGGGAGGCGTGAGGCATGGTTCACATGTGTGAAGATGTAGCAGGAAGGTGTGTCTGCTTTCTGAGGAATGGCTGCAAGAGAGAAGTGACACGCGGGGGAGCAGCACAAAAAATACCTTAGTCTCAAGTCTGACACAAATCATTATTTTAAAACTTGTTTCAGTATCGGACATGAGTGACTTGTTTCCACAGTGTTCCGCAAGGTTGTCATTCTTCTTTTTGTTATTGGTGCCTTTGAGATCATTTACTGTCATTTTTGTTGGTGTTTTATTTCTAATAAGCATTGCTTTTGTAATGTGTACCTCTATTCCACCCTTATGTGTTGGGATTATTTTTTTACTTTGTCACTTATGGGTGTTATTTTTTATTAACTATAATTTTCAGAGTTGATGGTAGCCAGTTAAATCAGTCTCAAAAACGGGACATCCTTAACTTGAATAAAAGTTGGTGCATCTCTATTTGTTCATAAGAATGAAATGTAAACGTCATGCAGTCTCTGACAGGTGCGTTCTCGGTATTATCTGCCACATTTCTGTCCTGTGCAGAGTGATCTCGTCTATACCTTCTTCCATCCCCTCCCTCGGGATGAGAAACCTGGAACCAGCGTTAACACCCTCCAGGCAAAACCAGCAGGTGAGTCCTTCACCCTCTCGCCGTTTCCTCCTGCACAGGAAGTTGTTTTGTTATACTGTAAGCTGGATGTAACATGCTGTGCTGAAATGAGTTGTGGGAGTCTGGAACAAGCTGCCCAGGAATATTGTTGAAGCCAATACCCCAATGTCTTTCAAGAAACAGCTGGATGACATCCTTGGATCAATTAACTGCTTGTTGTGATCAGGCTGGATGGACAGAATGGCCTCCTGTCATTTGTAACCTTTCTTATGTCCTTAAAACAGCTCCCATTTACTTCAGTAGCAGAAGATGCTGTAGTCTGCTTTTGTTCTTACTGAGCTGAAACTGCAGGTACTGTTGAAATAAAAAACAAGCATGATGGGTTACATCAGAAATAGTAAACTTCTTGGGCAATTACATTGCAAAGGTCATTTGGATCCTACTTGTGTAATTGGTGTAAAATATGTTTCTTCAGAATGAGTTCATGGTGTTTGTCAAAGAACAAACACTCTGGAGGGCTGAAAGTTGCCAAAGTATCAAGCCTGATAATGTCCTTATCAGCTTTTAAGTTAAACGTGTTAGAAATGACTAAGCTAGTGCTCCTGAATCCCAGGCAACAACAAACCAGGCAGTAAACAGATTTGGTCACAAGCCATTAGCTCTCTGACTGCACACATGCCCCCTCGCTGGTGCGGCTCCACGTGACCTGACGGCGCCTGTGCTCAGTGCTCCTGCAGTGAAGGGTCAGCCTTGCTGTACCTGTGGCTGCAGTGCTGTACTGTACGTGTTGCTCACCTCCCTCCCGACTGCCCCCTGCCCTCTTCTCAAACCCGTCTCTTGCCTCACAGAGGTGTCCTGGACCCCCCCAGCCGGAAAGGTGGTCGGAGAGGTGAAGCTGTCCATCTGCTACAAGGGCGACAAACTCTTCGTCATGGTCATGCACATCCGCGGACTTGTAAGTGTTTCCTCCCCCCCACACACACACACAGATCTGAAGCTTTAAGGCTTCAAAGTAATTTTATTCATTTACCTTTCATTTTTGATTGTTGTCTGTTTGAAAGCGCTTAAAGGACTGGCTTCCGTTAACATGTTCCTTCTCTCCTGCCTGGTTTCCAAAGCATTTTAATTCTAAAAACATTTAATTATCAAACCTACGTGCTATATTAGCCCCTCTTTTCCTGCTAAATGTACAGTAAACTGAGCAAATCCAGCTCTTTTGCCAAAGCTGCCTGTAACCCCAGTTTTGTCTCTCCCGTCCCACAGCAACCCCTTCAGGACAGCACAGCCCCCGACCCCTACGTCAAACTCTACCTCCTCCCTGACCCCCAGAAAACCAGCAAGAGGAAGACGAAGGTGGCGCGCCGCACCTGCAACCCCACCTACAACGAGATGGTGAGTCTGGGAGTCCGGGAGTCCGGGAGAGGGCAGGGTGCAGGGAGGAAGACTGGGCTCGCAGGGCACAGACGTCACCTGACACGTGGGAGAATGAGGTGGGGGGTGCGGGAGTGGGAGTGGGAGCTGTGACTGCAGTGGCTGACCGTCCCGTGTCCCCCGTGTTGCAGCTGGTGTACGACGGGATTCCGCGGGGGGACCTGGAGCAGCGTATGATTCACCTGCGGGTGCTGGGCGAGGGCGCCTTCTGGGAGAACACCCTGCTCGGGGAGACCTTCATCCCGCTCAGGAGCCTCGGACCCGGGCAGCGCTGGGTGGACTGGCACCAGCTGGGCACGGGCGGGCAGGACTCCTCTCGCTAGTGCCCGGGGAGTGAGGGGAGAGAGGAAGAACGGGAGAGTGACGGGAGATAGCACTGTGTGCGTGAGGTGCCTGGTGCTCAAGACGGAGTTATACCCCCAGTGGGGGCTCGAGGGAGAGACGTTTCCCCGGAGACGTGGAGACTCAGTGATGGAGTAAAATCACTGGACACTGTAACAATGCTTCATTATCGGGTTTATGAAGGACTTTCGCACCTGCCTGCCCCTTCCTGCAGTCTGGCCTCTGGATTCTCCTCAGAGAGCCGCAGTGGGCTTGTAGGGCAACACTGTGCCAGACACCTGACCTTCCAGGACAGTCCGTTTCCTCGTCACCTAGGACTCAGACGGGCGTCTGCCTGGGACAGCGAGCGTGGCTGAAAACCGCTGTCGGCGAGCTGCCAGTCTGGCAGCACCAAAACTTTTGGGGGCGAGAAGTTTTAACAAGGCTCGTTCTTGTTCTCACTGGGGTGGGTGGACATCCCACTTGAAGGCGTGCTCGTCTGTGGAGCCCACAGCCGTCCACACGAGAGAGGGATCTGCAGCGTGCGGGGCCAAGTAGATGTCAGATTACTCTGTTGTGATGGCGCTGATGACTAGATGAGATGAACCCCTGTTAGGATGAAAACACAGGGAGCCCTAAGTTATTTCTTATTCTGTAAGAGCAGTTCAGGCATGGATATATCATGTAAATCATATATATCCTTATGTAATGTGATTTACATATATACCCAGTTTATACTTAGGCTTTATCTTCTGTGTATTAATAATTGAGACTGACCAGTCTTTCAGCGAAGAGTGAGATGAATGGGGTTGGCTGGTTTTGTCTTGTAAAATCAGAAAGGGGTGTTAATACCCAGCAGCCCATCGTGTGAGGCTAATAGGTGAAGAAATTATGAATTTGGGCTATCAAGTGACTTCATTTTGTAGCCCAACTGCATTTGTTGACTCGTGGAGTCTTAACGTTTTCTGTCTAGTTGTATATAGTTTATTTCCCACCTCCAGCTCCCTGCTAGATCTTTGTTTACATTCTAGTTGTAGCATTAATCAAGTGTAGAGAAACTGGGAAGAAGCTACACATCACTGTGATGTCCACAGAACAACCGATGGTTTAGATTCTGCAGTGTTAAGCAAAGACTTTCCAGATGTTGCTTGGCTCTGTGCTGTGGTGTCACATGCTTGTCTGCTGAAGCACTTTTAATCTCTTTGAAAAGTCTGCGAAGGTGTTTATTCTGTGTCACTAGGTCTGGATATTAACCAGTAAATCTTTTACATGGTGCTAAATGCCAGTTGTAATAGGTATTATTGTCTTTTTAAATATGAATTATGGGCTTCAGACTGGAATCACCAACTTGTTTGCTGATTGTGGTCACTGATGTTTTTTTCCGGCTTCCACGGTGCAGAGCCTGGACAGTTATGCCCAGTATTCCAGTGTATTTCTAGGATTTGGGATGGAATTGGTGAGAGCAGGTCCATTAGACAGTACAGAGACAGTACTGTATATAAGGTCGTAGTGCAACTGTAGTTTCTTAGCTATAGTATTTCCACTGTCTTTCTCCCCTTCCCCTTATCAGCTGTTAAGTCCGTTTTAAGGTCTTGATCCCTTCGTTAGGAGAAGACTTTGCTGTTTACGTTGTTTTCGCTCTGCTGTTTTCTGGAGAGCTTCTCTGGCTTCCCAGTAAAAGGTCCCGCCTTTAAAAATAGAGGCAGTGTCAGTTTTGTCCTGCTGTAGAGCGCAGTGCTGTCTGTGATAAGGGTGTGCTCAGCAGAGTGCGCTTGCCAAGTGCAGAGCTCAGCTCTGGGACCAGAAGTGGTTGCGTAATAGTGGATTCCTGTCCTGCCCAAGTTGCTCTCTGAGCGCGGCAGCACGTCTTCACGAGGACGCATGTAGGTAATGTCAGCGAGTCCTAGATCACCATGCTCTCGAAGACGGGGAAGGAAGTGCCCAGTCAGTGGACCCTTCCTGTTGTGTTTATTCAGGGAGGGGGTGATGGGGCGAGGGGGGCAGCTGTTTGGACTGGGTTCTGTCCCTCCAGATGAAAGACTAGTGACTTGCCGAACTGATCATCTCAAGCGTTCCTTCCCGGCACTGAGGGAAGGAGGTGATTTGGACCCGCCAGACAGCAGCCCTGGAGACTGGGGTTCAGTGGAGCTCGCACTCCCCCAGGGCTGTCCTGAGCGGCAGCCGGGCCAGGCGGTCTGTGCTTCAGGTGTGCGAGCTGCTGATAGCGAGAGGGAGTGCGCCGCACAGCCGCGTGCTGGCGTCAGTGCGGAGTTCAGGGTGACGGATAAGGAGGCGGTGCCCCTTGACGCACAGCTCAGAGGTTACAGAGGGGCTGTCGCCCCAGCGCTTTGAGTACAGATTGGAATGGAATGTAAGTTCAAAATGAACATAACTTTGTGTGTTGTAAATACTGAGAATATTATGATTATTGTTACTATGATCATTATTATAGATTTTACACCACTGTGTTTTTTATTTTTAGATTTCTTGAATAATTAAAATGTAATGTGTTCATTTGTGTATTTGTTAACGTTGTTGTTGGGGTTCAATTTTTGTATTATCATTTGCACTAAACAATAAAAACTTGAATTAAAAAATAACTCATTCACAGTGTTTTATTGCCAGAGTACAGTTTTATTTTTACTAACGGGGAGCGTACTCTATAATTCCTATGTGCCTCTAACATCTATACAATATTTAATACTGAAAATATAATATATACCACATTTAACATAACTGTACATAATTTAACTGCTGCAGGAAGAAAAATAAAACCCTTTAAAAAACTGCATCTCCCTAGTGATCAGGATATTGTTAAGGAGTCATCATCCACCTGATAATCCTGGGAAGACTCTGCTGGGCTTAATGCTCTTTTCTTTCTTTCTGGTAGGCCTTACAGTGGTGATAGGCAGGGTGAGGTAAGAGTTACATCACTATACAGGTTTTCCGAAATGTATAGATAACTTTATTTTCCATTTCCACGGATGCTTGTTCTTTATTTTGTAATGAAGACTTGAATTTCTATAGGGCTCTTCTTCTGAAATCGCTGCCCATGAGCTGTATGTTACAGTAGGTCACCTGCTCATCCCCCTCTGCAGTGCAGGAGCCATCTGGGTGACACACAGCAGCCAGACTGTGCCAGCAGTACCTCCACGTAGAAGGCACCCAGGCAGAGAAGTGAAAAACTATTTCATCAATTGAATTAAAGGTGAGGGAGGCCAGTCTTTACAAGCCCAGAGGCTACTTTAGCCATCACACTGGAATAACTCACCTACCACGATGGGGTCCATCTCATCTGAAAGACGGCACGTCCTAGCACAGTGTCCCCGCTCATCGTACTGGGCTATTGGCCTGGGGTCTTCTCTGGGGAGAAGTGCCACTACTGGTCCAGCAATACTGCTGACAGTGTGCAGTTTAAGAACCACTGACATAGTGATTTTCCTTAAATGTCTCCCATCCCACTAACTGATCTTTCTTTGCTACAGCGATCTGTTCAAGATGCTACCCGTCAGAGGTGCCTGAAACAGGGAACATCACAGTGAACGGTGCATTTAAAATGCACTTAAAAACTACAAGTACCAACATGTTAAAGGTGGAAGAGAAATTCATTAATATTTTGAAGAAAATATTTTATTTTGTCTTGAGACTTTTATATACATTACCTAGGCTGCCAGATCAGTGCTGTCAGTTGTAATTCAGGTCACACCAAGACAATGTGCAGTAGGAGAAAACTCTGTTGAAGGAACTAAACAAACCCAGCAAAGACAACAGGGTACACCTTGTAATGTCACACGCCACCAGCTCTGTGCAGCACACCTAGTCACCGTGTTGGCATCCTTGTGTACACTGATCCAGCTCTTCCAGTTCCCTTGTCCTTGGCTAGTGAGACTACAGCAATGTGCAGAATGTGTCACCTTGTGTTAACAAAAATGTGAGTGCGTAGGAATTTGTGTACAAGATGCCTGAACGATTACCATCACCACACACGCTTCTCAGCACCAGGAGGCCACTCTTCCGAAGTACAGAGCTAATGATTTTCATATTCTATTAAACATGCCTTTCCGCATTGCAATGTATTAAAATTCAAAATCAATTCATATTGCAATGACCAATGAACTACTGTGTTGCCAAAGCAGATACAATTAATGTAACATGTACAGTATAGACATTTACTGACTAGTATAGACATATTATTGGGCATTTTACATACATCATGTACCGTAAAACACTATTATGGGACAGCCTCCCTCTCTGCACATCAGGCTGTGACAGCAGATAACAGACAGGCCTGCCAGCTCTATTGAGTTCTATTCACATCTAAATTTCAGAGTAAATTGCTGTTAAAAATTAAGCTTGTAAATCAGCAATGGTTAATGCTTGACTAAAAAAGCTTTTAGTGTTAGTGTTTTAGTGAAATGTATTGCCAAAGGACACTGTTGCGTTATTATTTTGTGTTCATTAAAGAAGAGATTAATGGTGAGCAACAGACAGCAGGATTCCATAAAACATTGAAAAGAACAACAAACACTTAATGATATGGAACAACCTAAGCAAATGTATTCACTTATTTAATCATAAATCTTACTTAATCTGCATTACTGCATTTGTTGATTTTACCAGAGTATATACAGCCTCAGAAACAAAGCTTTGTTGAGCTGTAAAAGAATGTTTTGAACCAAGAAGACTGTAATCAAAGCCCTTGTTTCTTGGAATCACAAGTACGGAATTCATGACCCGTCTTCGCTGGGATATGTGATCTGTTTGAGAATGTTCTATATATAATACAGTCTATATCAGCAATATGCACTCCTGGTGCTGAAAGGCCAACGTCCACCAGGTTTTTATAGGTACGTTATAATTCTCTGTGAGTAAAGACCTGGGCATAGTGCTAACTAGACCAATTAAATGAAAAGAAAATTAAAATCAACTAATGAAAAATCCAGGCTGGAAAAAAAACACGGACAGGAAGCAACTCTGGGATCAGGAGTGAGCGTCAGTGGTTTAGGTGAAAACTATACTTTCACTTACCCAGGGGAACACAAATCCAGTCCTGGAGGGCCAGAAGGTTTTGGGTTCTGTTTCCACCTGAGCCCTTAATTGCCTAATTGAACTACTTAATTGCCTAATTGCCCTTGGTGAAGCCTTTTCTTGTACTTGTCAAGCTGGAGATCTAGAGAGATGTATAAATCCTGCTGTACAGGGGTGGACTGCCTGTGAAGTGCAAGGATTGGCATGGCTGCATGAGCTAAAAGAGATTGAGAAACACAGGCAGATCGCATCCGCACTGCCAGACAGGCATGTAACTGCAATGACACATTCAAATAGCCAAGCCATTTACTTATTATAAGTGTTGAATCTACATTTCACAGTATAACTACCCCATGGTTCATGGTGAATGTAATACATCAGTAATGGTGTTTTTTTAAATGGGCACTGTTATTTAAGCAAGTACTAAAACAGAAATGTAGAGATACTGTAACTGTAAACTAATCATTTTAAACAATCAATGAAAAGACTCATGTCATATGTCTGACATAGAAAACTCTAGGGATTTCCAGTTCCCATTGTGACATTTTTACAGGAGTTCATTATCTGTGATAGAATTTTTTTCTTCAGACAGCGAAAACGGTATTTAGGCTGTAAAATAAGACGTAATAGACGTAAAAACTGCAGTAACAAGATTAAGAAAAGTGTAATTTATGGACGCTGCGACGTGTCCTGCCTGCAACCCATTGTATCATAGCTAAGATTAACTGCTGTAATTTAATCTGTAATTGCACGACCACTAGCCGTGTGGGCTGGCGTCCTTAAACAGGTATACTTGAGCAGGTACGAGGGCCCATGAAGCAAAACCATTCTGCGCCACTGGACAAATTCGAGTTTCCTTGTTACACAAAAACGGACAACTCGCTCCCAAACCCGCCGCGCATTCTCGCTTTGGTGTGCGCAGGGTACTTTTTCCACGGTCCCTGGGTTTTGCGCACAGTCTTCTGCGGGCTCTTTAGACATACTCCCTTAACTTTTCTGATGAAATCCTCTTTACTAGAAACGAGGCAGAGAAAGGAATTAGGCGAGAGAGAGAGAGAGGAGAAAAAAAAAGAAAAAGAGACGACACCGGCGATTTTCAAATGCGAACCATCTGAATTTGACAAACGTGCTTACCGAAGGTTATCGACGCTCTTACTAAAAAAAAGGAAAATTAATGCATCTGCCGCAAAGATTATTTTTCCGCCATAGGTTGTGCAACAGCTTGAAATAATTCGGTTAGTCCTGCTTCGAGAAGAACAGAAGGAAAATGGCTTTCTTTCCCACCACCTCCTGCCTTGTTTCGAGCTCTTTTCTGCTACCGTCCTCCCTGTGCTCCGGCTCCTCTCGCTTTCTCCTGGCCCCCGAATGTAAGCTGACAGGCAGACAGCAGCGCGACCCCGCCGCCCGCCACTACAACACGAACAGCGACATCATGGAGGTCGGTGTGCACTGGGTGCCAGTGGAAGCCAATCGTCACGTCAGCTGCAGAAATTCCTAAACTAAAAAAAAGAGACTTTAAAAATGACTGTGGGTTTAGGATTAGGAATGGAAAATATTAAATAACCGGCTAATTTAATATTTTTGTCTTCGTGAACTAGAATCCAGGCAGTAGCTTCTCAGCCGGATAGCTAATTATCACGGGATTTTGGAAGTGGAAGGGAAGTTTGTTTTTTGAAGAACCGAAAACAAGAGTCTAGGAGTCTTATAGTTTTCGGTTTTTTTTTTTTTAGTTTTGCTCACGTTAGCCTAGCTTAGTTTAGGAACTACGATTTTTTTAAATTCTGAGTGCAAATGCACCTGCTGTCAAAATCGAGGTGTGCCCCTGTATTTTTTAAATCGATCATTTGAAACTCGCCTACTGCGACAGGAGGTCCGGGATGTTCAGAACCATGAATTCTGACGGACTTCACTCCAAGAGGAGCCCGGCTCCTGCAGGTTCGGGCGGTCTAGGTGCGGCCTCTCTCCGGCCTGAGAATCAGGAAAGCTCGTGGATTGGTGTGCTTTCCGTGGTTTCTAGGCCCGCCCTCTCTTTGCTGCAGAAGTATTGGCCGGGGCGGCCTCAGACTTTGACCCCTTCAGGTAGCGCATCAGGGTGGTTCACTAGAGATTTTAAGCAAAGTTTAGAGGGAGAAGGTCCCTTTCTAGACCGGTTAGAAGAGCTAATGCCGCGAACGGAACATCCCCCTCCGGTGACATATCTACACTACCAGCACCAGGGCAACAGGAGCCCCGGGATGGGTTCGAGCACGTCGGCGGCTCTGGCCTGGTTCAACGCGGAGTCCCTCCGTGATCTGGGGATTGAGAGTTCTCCCGGTATGAGCGCAAACTTGAAAGACCCGAGCTTTGACAGCGGCTACATCGCCACGGCTAGGAATTACCTCAGCCAGGTGTTGGTGAGTGTGATCTCTGCCCAAGGCGCCCGGGGCGGTGACGGCTGGTCGGCGGGCTCGACAGCGGCGGATTTGAAGCGCAGCTGGTGGGGTGGATTTTGGGGATCGGGTAGTACCAGTGGGCAGCGTTTGCTGTCGTTTTTGATGGGCAAGGCAGCACAGCAAGAGAAAGAAATGCTGGCCGGGGGAGATTACTGTCAGCAGCCGGTGTTGAGTGGATCTCCTGCGGTTGCCAAGCCGACAGGGCTGTTTGCACAGTGCGCCAGTGGGAGCCCTTTGAACGCCGAAAGCGCTGGATACCGGGGTCACAAGGGGCAGCCAGACAGTGCTGGCTCCCAGCCGGCCTTACCAGAACCTCTCCTCGCCGTTCAAAAGCCGCTGTTGGAGTTTAAGCCTTCTTGCGCCAGCACTGTGGATGCCCGAGCCGCCACCGCCTGCAGTGAGGTGGCCCTCCTGACTCCTGATCTGGATAATGGCTACTCCAGCCTGGAGGAGGAACAGTTTAGCTCTAAGCTTAACAAAATGGAGGCTTTGTGCTCTGGACAGGGGTGCGATGACAGTAGGACTGAGGAGCAGAGGTGTCCCATTGTGGGAGTGTGTCTGGAGCCTGTTGAGGGCAAAGACACTATCGAGGGGGGAGGGAGGGAGGCAGAAGAGGCAGCCTCAGCCTCGGACCCCAAGACGGAGTCGGGCTCCCCCAGCCAGGAGACATCCGAGCCGGAGCCTCGGTCCACAGCCCTGCCTTGCCTGGCCAAACCCAGCTGCCAGAACAAGGCCATCGCTTACATCCTGGGGAGCCCCTGCAGCGAAGAGAGCGGGTCTGAGTCCGAGGACTGGGACAGCGAGGAAGAGGAGGAGGAAGAGGATGAAGATGACGACGGATTCGACAGTGAGGGGTCGTCTGAGTTTTCGGATTCTGATAGTGAGGACGAGAGAGCAGCAGCAGAAGAGGCAGATGCAGAAATGGAAAGGCTGTGGAATTCTCTCTGCCGAAATAGGGACCCTTATGACCCCAGAAACTTCAAGGCAGCCATCCAGACTTGCGCCAGAACCAGTGTTGCCCTACGCTCGGACGCCAGCGCGTCAGAGGGGGAAACCACAGTGGTCCTGGAGTGCCAGGAGGACTCCACCTCCTCTTCCCCCAAGCCTCTGGAGCTGGAAGGAGACTCCGAAGACGAGGGCGGCAGTGTGGACGAGGCTGAGAGCCTGCGACTGTGGCGCTCCTTCAGCTGCAGTGGGGATCCCTACAGCCTCCTGAGTTTCACAGCTCCTCTCAGGACTCGACAGCCCGGGAAGAGCTGTGGGAAGCAGCCACACTCCGCATCCCGCTCGGCGCTGGAGGAGGCAGAGGAACGCATGGACAGCGGCTTCTCGGAGGGCTCCGGTGACAGGGGCCAGACCGGCGCGAGCTGTGTGAAGAGGAAGAAGGTGAGTGGGCAGTGCTCTCTCCGCACTCTGCATGTGAACTCTTTCAGCCGCCCTGCTCTCTCTCAGCTCTGCACAGGTGCTAGAAGGAACAGTGCTTCAGGGTGGACAGAAAACCAAATTATTGTACTGAAAATCAAATGAGCCACCTGAAACCAGAAAACAGTCATTGCAATAATATGGTAGAGAACAATGTGCTCTCTATCATAAGACTGAGAATGCATGGTGGCGGTAGTGTTCCCTTTTTAAATGCATTTGTGAATTGGAAAGGAACAGCTTTCTGTTAAATACTGTATTGACAAAAGGCTTTGATCTGTCTCGGGGTAGTTACCTGATGAAGCTGGGCCTACTGCATGCAAAGGTAATCTAGTTGAGCGTCCGGGTACTCGAATGGAGTGGGGTTATATACTCCTGGACTACCCTTCTGAATGTAGCCCAGCATCTATGTCTTGAATTTCATCAGTATGCGTGACAGGTTGGATTAGTCCAACCATTCAGAGGAGATTTCATCCTTTGTCTTTACAGGAAGGCATTGCAGTCTGTTTAACACTGTTCTTTTGCCTTCTGCTTTACTTTTTAGTAGTTTTACAAATCTGTTGCTTTTATTGAAAATTTATTTGCCTCAATTAATACAGATGGGATCTTTTCTGGAGCATTCAGGTGAAGTTCCTTGCTTAAGGATACAACAGCAGAACCTCACATGGGATTCGAACCCACAACCTTCCAGTTATCCATCCAGAGCCCCAACCTCTGCTTCACTCTGCTGATAAAAGTTTAAATGTTTAACAGTTCGACCCAGCTGACATACTTTTTACAGACTACTGTACATCCTCGAGTTTCAGTCTCAATCTTGTATAGAGAATCTCATAAGAACATTGTAATGTCTAAGGACATATTACTTGGCAAAATGATTGAAAACATTTTGAAAGAGGAAGAGGTGTGGGTCAGATGCCAGTGCACCTTTAACCAGGCTAAGGATGAACTTGGAAGCCTAGTTTAGTTGATGTGAAGAAGTTGAGCAAGTCTAGCACTCCTGTTTTGCATCCTTTCGTGTGCTGATGCCAATAAGTTTACCGCTTTCCCGCTGGAGCACTGACAGAATGCTGATGCAGGCACAAGTACACACGTCCGGTGAGCGTATAATTTTTAGAGCGTAGGTAATGCTATATAATTGTGCACTGTAGGAATGCTGTGGGAGTGATGTAAATGCATGAAACCAGTGCGACCAGCTGATGCAACAGTGCCACTTACAGGTCTTTAGGGAGTTCTTATCTTTTAGCTGTTAATGTAATTACACACTGGTTGCAGGCATATTGCACTCTCAACACCCAAGATAGGTCTATTGTTAGTCATTAGGATGATTATGTACATGACTCCAGTCTAAAGTCTGTTGTCGTTTCAGGAAATAAACATGTAAGCAGTCCAAGTATTTCAATGTGTGAATGTCAATGGGAATTTTGAGTACTTTTCTCTCTGACAATAGGTGACTCATTGCATTGTGCTAGGCTTTAGTCACAATTACTAGGGCTGGGAAACAGCCTTGCCCTTCTTTTCTGGTCCTGGTTTGAGGGGGAGAGAGGATAGGATAGCCATCAGATCAGACATTTTAGGTTTGGTAGGTTGGAGAGCTTGGGAATGTTTATGAGGGTGGAGCAGAGGGAAACCTTGTTTGAGCTGCTGACCTACACATTCAAGACACTTACAGAATAAGTTGCTTTTGCACTTCTGTGCTGCTGTTCTTGACCTGTTGAACATGGGGACTCTGGGAGCTCTAACGCCATGTTGTCGTTTTTTGTGGCAGGTGAGGTTTGAGGAGGAGGTGGAGGAGTTCTATGCCAGCTGTGACGAAGATCGTCGTGGCCCCTGGGAAGAGTTCGCCCGGGACCGCTGCCGATTCCTGCGCCGTGTGCAGGAGACGGAGGACGCCATCGGCTACTGCCTCACGCCGGCCTTCCGCTTGCTGGTCTCCAGGAGGCTGCATTTGGAGTGCTGAGTTTTTCTGTTCGTGGTCGGAAATAAAAATATGAAAGAAGGGGACACAGACTTCATTCCTTTAACTTCAGGGTGACAAGAGTTTCCAGAGCTGAATTTCTCAAGATAACACAACAAAGGGTTGCTGGCCAAGGACCCTGGTCCGAGCACATCTCCACTGTCCCTCTCAAGTGTTGTCCGTTTTTGTACTTTGTATTGAACTGTGGTGACTGAAGTGCATTGTGTTGTGTTCACACCCCTGTTCTGTATCCCAGAGTTCCAATCTGCAGACGTCCCCTGTTTTCCAGATTTGTCTAGTATCTTGGCTGCCGTATGGCGTGCTAGTGCGCTAGCTTGCCTGTCCCCATGCAGTCAGTCGTCTTTAATTACCTCTGCTGCCAGCCTTCCTGGGGACACGGGTGAAGAATAAATATCAAGTGTCTCCATTTTTTTTCTGACACCTAACTGAGAGAAGGTCTATACTGTAATATATGCCTACAGGCTGTACTGCCTGGAGGCAATTCAGTGAAGTTAGGCCAATTAATTTGCTCTGGGATTAGAAAAAAAAATGATTTGGGAATGATTAAAATTCTCACTTGACACGTGATTTAGTCTCAGGGCAGAGGTTTGGATTAACAGAGGAGGAGGGTTTCTCCTTTTTTTCCCCCATTATTTTTACAAACCTTGAAGAATGTAGCTCATCCTTCATTTAAGATTCTTCCCAAAAAGATTTTTTAAAAATTAATTCTACCTACTCATCCAGTTTGGTGTTGTCAATATTGTGTCTTCAGTGTCAGTTTACAGCCATCCTGCAGATCCGCATTGTACCAGTGTGTGTCCTACACAGCAGACAGTGTGGAAGTGTGGCCCTTCTTTAAGTCGGTCCTCTTTCAGCACATCACAGGCTCTGCTGCCCCATGCAGGAGATTCAGTCCTGGTTAGCAGGAGAGATGCATCTCTCACCTACATTATGTCGAGGGGCAAGTAAAGGTTTATTTCACGCTTAAAGCAAAAGAGCTGCAATGTTCTGGCTGAGGAGCCCTCTTCAGGTGTGAACTTGAACATACCTGAAGAAGACTCCACAGCTGAAACAGTCTCTTTTCTTTTCAGCATGGAATAAACCTTTACCTGTTCCTTTGCAGCTGTCGCAGGTACCTACTTGAACTTCTACATTATGACAAGTCTGTGATTGTCCAGGAAGCTCCAAGGGTGGTTGTAACCCCTAGCCTTGGAGGCAAGTTGTGCGCTGCCACTGAGGGAATCCTGGTCACATTCAGCTGCCGACCTAACCCAGGCTCAAATCTGTGACGCCTGCATCATACTGCAGAATGCAGTCTGCGGTTGGGAGAGCACCTTCAGTTTTACAGGTCGAGCCACCTGGGATCCCTGTGGCTCACATCTGAGGGTAAAGAGATTTTGTCCCGAGTTCTCAACTGATCATTGGCATAGGCCGATTTGAAATGTCTTCTTTTTTTTGCAAGCGAGTAATGTGCTGCCAAGGCAAGATTGGGTGAAGTGGGTGTAAGGGGGGTGTGTGCATAGTCCTTTTACAGTGTTAATGGAACATGCAGAGCCACCGCTGGATACAGTATTAAGTAAAAGACCCAAAGATGTTGGCAAGACAGATTTCTCGGACTGAATTTCTTTTAGTATTCTAAACATCTGGTGCCACAGTGTTTGAGGAGAGGTACAGCACACCGGGCAACGTATCTCCTGCTGTAAAAAGTCATTTTTTGCCACCTTTTCAGTTCTGTACCACAAGAGGGGAAGAAGGGCAGTTTGCTTTGTGTTTCTCCAGAACGTGAGCCTGCCTTTCAAACCTGTTGTGCCTGCAGGGCATATCTGTATTGCTCTCAGTTGCCAAGTTACTTGCTGGAAGTGCCGAATTAATAGTTTTCCTGATATTGAAGTTTTATTTGATGCTCACAAGACGGGTTTTATCTTCAGCTTTTTTACTGTTGTGGTGAACCTTTTTTTTTCTCCTTCCTTGGAGATAGTTGTGTAAACATTAATTATTTAACTGAGGGGGCGTGGCAGCCAGGGGTGTGAACAGGTGAGGTACTGCACAGCATAGTTCCCTGAAACCTTTGGGGAAATGGCAGTGTTTGATGTAGAACGTATTAATACAGCTCTTATTTACAGCTCTTAATTCAGTGCAATTAAATTCTATTAAATTTATTTTTGTAAAACACATATTGTAAATCTTTCTGCATCCAGAGAAAAAATTGTTGCAGATTTTGTTTTCTAATTTTAATTTTAGGTGTTTTCTTCTGCTTCTGTTCAAATATATATATATTCAGTATTAATCAGTATACTAATAAATTTGTTTCAAATTACATGTGGAGTTGTCACCTTTTTGAAAGTGATGAGGATGGTCATTAATTTTAGTGTCATTATTGTAATGGATAGATTTTTGCTTTGTGTTCAGGGGTGTGCTCAGGGGCAGTGCACGCTGGACCCTGGTACTGGTCACTGGTGTTTATACACGGCCGCATGTTTCAAATGTGATGGGGTCTGTGTTGGTTTGGTAATGGTTAATGCAGCCTGTTTATTTGACTCTCAAGTAAAACATGTCCATGCTCCTTTTTTCTTTACTTTAATCCCTAGAAACAGAGCAATTTTCTATGTGGGGGGTGGGGTTGAAAACATTATTTTCAATACAGGGGAAAAATAAAAACAGGAAAACAAGCACAGCTGTGCCTGTGGAGGTCAGGGTGATTACACATGAAATGTGGACAAGTAAAAAGGCAGGGGATTATTGGGGATTAGCAGATATTATCCAGTTTGAAAGGATCCTGCCATTCTCCATCCACATCTTAACGATCTCACTAAATGAGAAAATAATGGCTCTGTAGGAGAAGAAAATGGAATCTAAATGCACCCAGGAGCCTGTTCACAACACAAATAGCATTTACCATTCTGCCTCAAATGTCTTTTAATACCAAACCCTGAGAATAGAACAATGTACTAAAGAAGAGCAAGGCAGTAGCAAATACATGTCTGTCCATCTGATCATCTTTATTAAGACCCAGAGTTTTTCTATCCCATTTTACATGGTCATTTTACATTTTACTTGGTCTTTTTACGATTGACATCACAAAATCATCCTGGCTTTCAATCTGCATTATGTAATGGTAGAGCTTGTTGACAATGGGTTACATGTGTAGGCAGGGTAGTGTGACATTTGTTCAATTTTAGGGTAGGGGTTAAAAGCTACGCTTGATTAGGGATGGATGCTGTGAAGATGTGTTGACAGGCAGGAATCAGGAAATGCAACATTGAAACTAAGTTTTTTACAGCAATCACGAAAGTATTACCACTTTGCAGCCTGATGTGGTCAGACCTCAAAAGTGAAGCAAGTCTGGGCCTGGTCAATACTGGTGGCAGGAGACCTTGTAGCAATCTCAGGTTGCTGCTATTGCTCCCAGGTGAGCCAGTAGGTGGCACTCCCTCCCTCTGGACCACAATTTCCACACCAATGTCTAAGTACAGTGACTGGGAAGACTGTGATGTACAAAATGTCCTGTATTAGACATTAAACTGGGGTACTGACTATTAGGTCATATAATGGAACAGTTTGTAAGAGTAGGGCTGTTAACCCTGATGTTTGGCTTATATTTCTCAGGGTTTGTACAATCCAGCCTCCTTAAAGATACCCCTGATTGAACTGGTGAAGCAATTTCTCACTCATGTAGCTGATCTGTTGTGCAGATGTGTTTTCAAGAGCACTAGTTAAATGCAAGGACTTGTAAACAATCACAGAATAGTAGTTTAAAAAACACAGACGTCATCTGGCATTTTCATAATCAGTATCTGCTGTGCTTAGTGATACGTGCCATCGATTAGGTTTCAGAAGAGAAATCTTCTAGAGCAATTACAAGGGTCATTTTGTACAGGAACATGTTGCAACAAGAACACTTCCTTCCCCGGTCGAAAAAAACCCCGATATATATATTTTAAAAACTAGGATTATGTATGGTTTTTAGTAACTCCCTTTTTTAAATAGCTTGCAGTTGCTGGTAGACATTTAAAAATGTTTTCAATAATATCTATGAGCACAGAGTTCCGCCAGAGGGCGCTGCACTCAGACTGATATATAAAGTGTGCTATTAAATGGTGACAGCTTTCTGAAGCGCGGTAATTGTGAACGTTGTCGCTTCAGCACAATGTTCACGAAGTAAAATGGTGTCGGTACGACTGCCACTGCACCGAACCGAGTACTCTTTTTCATATGATTATTATCCTGAGCTAGTCTTACTAGTCATACTTTCTGCATTGTTGTTATATCCTATTTTGCTTCGAAGATGGTTCCAGTTTTGAAATGTAACATTCCGGTACAGGGTTGTGGGGTAATAAAAGATAAAAAAGGAAATATTTCTCCTCCAAGTTGTCATCCTCTGTGGGGTTCCGATTTCCGAGGCTGAGTGGGGGTGAGAGGTCGCGTCGGTCCGCCATCACCGCCTTCCGATCCGGGTCAGCTTCCGCCGATACCCGGCACCGGCAGGTACCGTGAAGATGAGGGGTTCGGAGGGATCAGCGCCTGTCAGAAACTCGCCGACTGTAAGGGAATTTTATAGGTTATATGATGATCTATATGTGTTATCCCTTGTTGAGACAAGCAGAGAGCGGCAGTTATAGCGACTGGATTTAATTCAGTAATGAAGTCGGGTGAGGAAGATTTAGGTGGAGCTGGTCCCTGGTACAAAACAAAGAGGGTGAGAAGAATCTTCCATGCAGATAGAGACTGTTATTAATGATTAATTTTCCAATGAGAGCGGACTGTCCCACGGTGAATTCACTAGGCCTGGATGGTCATACTTCATGGGCTGTTGTATTCACTAAGGTCTAATAAATACTGTATAGACGCTGGTAATCGTGGAGGAAACTATGCAGCACATCCTAGAGGCATGTGTTATTTTAGTTTCTAGATACAGGTATGTGTGCCCAACCCACGGAATCAGTGGAGGATTAATCACCCTCAACACAGCCGGACCTGAAGCTATCACTTGGCTCAGGGCCTCTTAGCTGAAGCTCTGTAGAATATGAATAAAGCACTCAGCAGAGATGAGGTAAGGACCAAGGTTGTTATGAATGCCATGATGGATCTGTAGAAGCTTTGATAACATTCTGTGGTAGTATGTTGATCACGAACAGAGTACAGTGCGGTATGTGTTAAAATCCCTTGTATTTTATGCTACCTGGTCTAAAGTGTGATTTGTTACTTTATGGGTCAGAGTATGTTGTTAGTTTCTGTTGCATATCCTGCTTGAAAGAAGAACAGTCACTTTCCTCTGACCCTCTGTAAAGGTGATTTGTCTTGGCCAGAATTCTTTAACAACTTAAGCCCCTGGTTAAATTGCTGTGGGTGGGGGAGCCCCGCGCTGTGAAATTGATTCTTGCAGCTCAGCTCAAGGTGTCTGCACACCGTGGCTCTGTGCTGGGAAAAGTCTCAGGTTATCTAGCAAATATGGATGCTTTTCATAAACGTTTTGCCTAGTTTCTTGACTTCCAACTCTGCCTTCCTTATCACAGTTCAGTGAGTAACGCCTAGCAGTCAGTGTGGTGTGCGCTGCAGTGTCCAGCTCTGCCATGGAGAGACCACTAGACACTGACCACTGCCTTCCCATCAGCCCCCTCTGCTCCTGGCTGTTTGACCAGGTAAAATTGTGCCCAAGTTACCTTATTTTGTTGGAATCTTCGTTTGAACTAACTGAGCTGGGTAACTTCAGAAGGACTTAGAGTAATTTATTGAGGACAGGTTTAAATAGGATTTGGCATCCGTGTATGCCGGCAAATTTACAAAAACCTCTCTTTCTTAGTTCTTGACTGACACCGTATCTAAAAACTGAAATGTATTCGTTTGTCCTCTCTCTGTTCTCAATTCCATTAATGGTCACTAGAGGGAGCTCTGAGATGTTCAAAAGACCAGCTCCCTCCTGTCGTTACGTACAGTACTGTGCTGTTAAAGCATGATATTTAATACCTCTCCAGGGCCAGTGTGTAATTTGAAACGCGTAGCTTGTCTGTTGAACACTATGGAATGAAATATGACATCAAAACTAATATTTTTTTAAGGCTTTGCTATTAAAGAAATTTCAAACAATGTACAATGTACAAAAAAGAGGAAAAGAGATGGCTTTGAGGAAAAAAAGCAGTGATTGCAAGCCATTTTGTGAAAGAGGACAGTAAAATGGACCAAAGGAAAGTGATATCAGACAAAAGACTTATGCAGCTGTAATCTCATTGGATTTGATTTTTATTTTATTTGATTGATTTTTGGAATAGTGATCTAAAGGTTCTAGTAATAACAATTTCCCACCAGAAACTAAATGAGAATACTTCAATAAATGAATTCAATAAAAATGAAGTCTTGCTTATTTTATTAACTGTTGTTTTTGTGTACCACTTCAGCAGGAGGTTCAATTTGAAATCCTGATGGATGTAAATAAAATACAAAATAAGGATTATTTATAGGGATCCATTTAAGAGTGGTGCCAGATACTGTAGATCTTCTGGAATATGGTTTGTTCCCAAAGAGACCTAGTTTATCAATCCCTGCATCAATGCTTTCTAATCACAGTTAGGCCAATTGATGTTGATATTCTTTTTCTGTGGTAAAAACAGGGAGCTCAGTTTATCGTGTTTCCATGAGTGAGTTTTGTCTTGTATGGAACCAATTAGACCTGGATTAAATCCAGGATGGAGGGGTGTCTCCAGTTCACTGATAATCATATCTCCATTCTCGGCAATGCAGAACTGTGGCTTTTTAGGATGTATCAAGGCACCTATCTCGGAAAAACAAGATTATGTCCGTTGAGGCCAGGAAGGTGCAGTTTTATACTGGGTTTATACTGTATCTAAATTTCAGCTGTAGAAGCCATTGCATCCATCATTTCTACACTGTGGCTTGAATCTCTGTGGTTGTTTAATACAAGGAACTTTGTGAAAGGAAATTAGTTCAGGAAAGAAACCAGCTTTTTTCCTTTAAGTCTATGAAAGTGATAAGAGAAACACGACACACAATAAGCTGTATAAGAGCTAAAGGATATAAAGAGCCAGGATTTAATTTGGAATTATTTTGCTTTTATTGGTAATTGCAAAAACCTTCAGAACATGAAAGCAATATTAGATGGTATTTGTAACACACAGAAATATATTGGTTCAACAGGACAACGCAAACTCTGAGAGAGATGAGTGTCTGTCTCTCCCTTCTGTCCACCTCAATCTCAATAATATACTGTATATGTCTGTAAGTCTTTAAGTAAATGATGCACTATCCTTGTATTTCAGTGGGATTTCTGTGGAAAGAATAGCAGGTCAGGACTGTGTCTGCAGTCTGTGGGGTAGAAAGGGTTAATCCGGCTCCTCCTGTGTTGTAACACATGAAATCTCAGCTCCTATTGGCAGGCTGGATACCTTGTAGGAGGGGTGTTGGTGACTTTAAATTTTTTCATCTATTAGGGGGTCTAATCTGCCAATCCGGCTTCTGCAGGGTTAAACAGAGCAGCCTTTCCCCCCATCTTTCTTAATGAGTTTGCTTTTCAAAGCTCCTGACAGCTCGAATAGTGTCATGTGACATTTAAATACCTTGGGATTTTCAGTGGGCATGCTCCGTATTGCTGCCTGCCTACCTCCCCCTTTTTATTCTCCCTCTCGCTCCCTCTTTTTTTCCTCCAAAGGATGCTTGTTTTTGTACAGCATCTCTGCCTGGGCTGATCTGGCACTGTACTGTTTTGCTTGGCTTTGCTATTGTTGTGCATCTGGAGATCAGAGAAGAACATCAGTTGACCAGCCTTTCTCTCTTGTCTGTCTTTCTCTCTGTCTCCTCAGCTCTCTTCCTTTGGAGCTGACCCAGGAATAGGGGATTTTATTCTATTTTGCTGCACCTTTTGGAAAGGCTACAGGCTGCTGGACGAGGGAACAGCAGGTGGCTGGAAGCTGGTAAGTCTGACTAATTTTCTTGCGTCTCCCGGCTAGGAGGAATAGCTACACCACATATTAAAATGCGTCTCAGATGTGGAGTGGGCACACGTGCTGAGAGCTTATGGAAAAATGTATACATGTGTGCATACAGTTTGCTTTGTCTGTTTGTATGCGTGTGGTGGTTTCTGTGATGAGACTACCAGGTGTATGTTTTTGTACTGCTGTGACAGCAATGAAGTAGGAGCAGTTCAGCTCAGTCATTCATTTGTACTAACACGCAGTTATCTGTGTGTCGCAGACATGCTCATATGTACAGATGGCTCAATGCATAGACAATCTGTGGTATCTATTTTGCATTAAAAGACATTTCCCCGTCACCCCCTTTTGGTGCACAGCCACCTGCCATTCTGTTTCAGTGCCCCTGCTGACTCTCCGATCACAGACAGTGTTGTTAATCCGCACTGGGCAGGCTGGGGTTCCTGCAGCCCAGGGCTGCCAGCAGTGCATTTGTGCTCTTTGCAGAGGTTGGGATTTGTACAGCATACAAAGTGACACTTGACTGGACAGAGACTTTGATTCCCGAGATAAGGGTCGTTGACTTCCAGGGGATTCTCGTTCCGCGCTTGATTTACTCAGCAGTTAATTGGATTTCTCTATACATACTCCCGTTGCGAGGATAAACGAAGAATCATCTTGCGTTGGAAAGGGGGAAGAAATTGGAATTTCATCCGAAGTGAGTTACAATCAGTTTATACCGTACGTAGTAGTGTCCAAGCTGTTTCAGTTAAGATATGTTAGGCTGAAGCATCTGTTAGTGTGTGTGCTACTGGGATGACAACAAATGTATTTCAGCTGAAGGTGAAGTGACAGTAGCAGGGATGAATTTTGCTGAATGAGGTTCCAAAGATGCTGTCAATCAACTCCCTCTACCCACAAACGGCTCTGATCTGCACTGGGGGATCTGTCTGTGCTTGTTGGCTCTTGAATATCTCGGTGTTTGGTTGTGTGTTCGTACAAAACAAATCAAAAAGCCCACTTGGGTTTTATATGTAATTGAGCTGTATCTTTTTTTCCCATCCAATATATTCCTTAGCAAGGATGTTGCTTCGTCCGTGAAGCTGGTGGTGAGGGAAGAAGGGAGCAGGGAGGCAGATGTACTGCAGAATCCTGGCTTGCTGTCCAGATTTAAAAATGAGAGTGGGAGAGCAGACCCGATAAGGGGAGATGTGATCGGAAATTGAAGTGCTGGAGGACCAGCTGCAGCTTCACCTTAACCATGTGCTGGCTGTGCCCTAGTCCTTTCCATGTGCCCAGTTCTCTGCTGCAGAGTACGCCACACTGGTCAGCCCCGCTTCCTCGTATTAAAAAGAGCAAGTTGTTTTCTCCCAACTTTTACAGGGAGTAGTGTAGATGGCATTTTCCCCAACCCAGACATCCGACCTTCCTCCAACAAAACTGGTTGGATTTCTGACGCTGAATCTTTCAACCAAAGTCCTGGTTGTGTGGCGATTGCCGATCTTGTGTCACGCTTTGGAAGAGTAGGGTGTCCAGGGTAAACTCCAATCTGGAAGACACGTGCTACACTTCAGTGGTAGATCTGGTGTGTCTCTGCCATAGCACTCTGGAATGAAAAGTGGAGCAGATAATTATTGGCAATTGTATTATATTACGTAGAGTTTGAAACTAACATATAGGCTGATTTCTGTCTTGTGAATAGGAATTATCTTTCACTAAACAACCAGAATCAACCAGAGCTTTGACTGCTCCCCTACGGGTTTCCTGTGGCTGTGGGTTTTTAGTGCGAGTGCTTGATTGAGTTTATTTTTTGCACCTCGCAAACAGCACTCGAGGGCCCAAAAGCAGTGATTTGGAGGACCCAGATGGCTGCACATCTCGCAGCTCTGTGTCTGTCTGGCAGACTGTGGGGCTCACTGCTGTGTGGTGGAGGAGGGAGGGGGGCGTAATCACCAGACTGGGTCTCCCCAGGAGGGAGCTGGTGCGGTTTGATCTTAATCCTGCCAGTGAGGGTATTAGCAGCTTGGGCTTTTCTTCCCCTGTCACAGAGGCTCCCCGTCTGCATGGTGGAAGAGGGCTACAGACTGGGGGAGAGCTTAAGCTGCAACAGGGAAATTCTAACACCTCTCCTGCGCAGTGTATCCTGCAGCTTCGAGCTAAGCGGGCATGGGCAACACAAGTGCAGCATTACAATGCTGACTAATGTGGAGGAGGCACACTCCAAGATTTAACCTGCGGAATAAATGCTGGTTGCCACACTCCCTTTTGTGCATTTGCTCTTTTGAAATGAAACTGCATTGTTTGTTCAGGAAGTGCTAACAATGAAATTTGATCAGTGTGGTATACCAGCTCAAACATCGTTATCCAATCTTTGCTCAAAGGTCATGTGCATGGAAGTGGAACAGCACCTCCCACGTGTAACAGAAATTGACATTTGCATTTTGCATGCATATACAGTATATATTTTATATATATATATAAGACGGTCAGTTGTGTTCTTTTATCCTGGCTTGCATGAGCAACCCCCTGTACCCACATAGGGTGAATGAGGAGTGTGGAAGAGCATTTCAGAGCCACTCGAGCCTCTTATCTTTTAACATGCTGTAGACCAGAGGGGTTTGGAGGAGAGGTGTGTCCCGTGTTGGTGTCACTGTGCACCAGCAGGACATGGTGGTGCTGTTGTGCTGGGGTGCCAAGAGAACCCCTGGCTAACTAAAACTCCAGTGGTGTCGGGCCAATTGTGCTTCACTACTTAGGGAATCCCAGGCACATCTAGCTGCTGACTTGAACCAGTCCCGAACCCATGACACCTGGGTCATAGCGCTCAGTATGCGCTCAGCAAAAAAATTGAAAAAAAAAAGAATGAATCCATTGTCCGGCATTCCTCTTGGGACTAGTGCAGGTCCAGAGGATTTGGGATTGAGAAGCATAGTTCTAAAGATCTGATGTCACTTGGCTAGTGATGTGGCCCCAGCTCAAACGCACAACACCTGGATCACTCAGTCTAGTCTTACTCAGCCTCAGCTGCAAGAACTGTCATTATTAATTTTTTAGTGTGTTTTAAAAGCATGGGATTAAATGGGATCTTTCACTCTGTCAGAGCTATGCATTGCAGAGTATATTGTACTATAAAGTACACAAGACCCTGCCAGTTTGCAAACAGTCTACAAACAGGGCTATTATTGCAGTGTAATATCATCTTGCTAAGGAAAGTTTTTACGTTTTTTGGAATGGGCTTCCTTTCATTACGTAGCCTAGCAAACATCTGCTCATCTGAAGCTGTTTCAGTCGGGGAGTGTGCTCTTTCTCTCCTCTTCTGGGGCAGCAGAAGAGACTGTAATGTGTTAGAAGTGAGCAGAAGAGCACTAAGGATAAAAAACAGACCAGACCCAAGCACCTCAGTTCCTGGCAGCTCAGCCTCTTGCATAATGTAGGACCTGACGCAGATGCTCGCGCACAAGGCTGATGTTTGCACCACGTGTGTGGGAGTGTGGTGGGCAAACCAGAACGTTCCATCACATTTTGGGGAAGTGTGGCATCAGGGGGGTGTTCGTGTGAGCCAGACCGTGGCTGGCGTGTGGCCGTGGCTCAGCAGGAAGCGCCAGGGAGCCAGGGATGAAACAGTTAAGTTTCCTCACCTTGCTGGGAAAGTAAAGCAGCCCTCACGGCCATAGGCGGCCTGCAGGATTGCCATGGTAACCTCTAAGTAATTGGCTTCAGGCGGCCTTGGATGTGAAAGGACAAACTGGAGGTAGGGGGGAGCGAGAGGGGAATGAGTGCTGGGAGCAGGGAATGATAATGAAGCCATTGGGAGCAGAAGAGCAGTGTAGAGTTGAGGTCCCAGTTTTAGGACAGGGCCTCCACAGACTGCCCTTGCCAATTGTGAGACGACACTGTGGTGCAAAGCGGGGCACAGTGTAGTGAGAAGATGGTGAAAGCACATGGAGGTATGGCAAGTTACCATACACATCCATGCCCAGTGTGAACACAAGTGCAACCACAGAAATACCACATTTTTACCGTCGTGAACTACTAGATAAGATAAGATCACTTTATGGGCTATATACAATTTCTTATATTAGGAATTTGTCATTTCGCATACCCAACTTGCTCTACTTGAGTCACACAGACAGGGAGAGAAGCTTGGGGTCAGAGCGCAGGGTCAGCCATTTATACGGCGCCCCTGGAGCAGTTGGGGTTGCCTTGCTCAGGGGCCCAACCGAGTAGGATACGAACCGGCAACCTTCCAGCCACACCCGCATATCATTAGCCACAGAGTCACTGCACTGGGGCGAGCTATTGTAAGAGCTGGCTGCAACAGCAAAGTTAACTGGAAATCAAACGGGATCAGGACAGAATGTTCAACGCCTTTGCCCACTCTGGGAATGAACGAGGGAGCACGTCGGAGACGCCTCCAAACGCCAGCAGCTCCGACAGCACTCGCTCACTGATCTGATGGCGTTCCCTCTCGGAACAGCTGGGCTCTGTCTTCTTCAGCCCTGTCTCTCTGCCTGAGGTCTCCTTCAGCTCCTTTCCCTCTTAGCTTCTGAGTCTCTACCTCAACATCGCCCTCTTTCAAAATGTCGTTTTCGTTGTGCTATCTCTTTTCATGAGCCTCCTGCATCACGGTCGGTCATGCGGTGTAAGTTATTGTTCTTCAAGATGTAGTGATCAAGCTGTAAAGAAAAAATACTTATGTGTCTATGTACTGTATGCATACATTTCTATGTACTGTATTATATTGCAATTTTGGACATATTTCAGAAAGCACAGATGATTAGTCCTGTCCTGTATAAAAATATCCAAACCATGAAAAATGCGAAGTGTTTACATGAAACACCTCCTACTCTGTCTGGTGAGATCTGAAACGGTTGATGGCTGTGTCATTAATTAGCAAGCAGAAATGCTCCAGAACAGCTCAGGGACTCTGCAATGAATGGCCGCAATGATAAGTGGATGTCATTAAAGCAGGGAAAACGGCCACAGTGCTCCTGCCTGAACGCTTTAGCTGTTTAAACTGAGCTCCGTCTCATCACTACATGCAAATTTAAATGGCACATAGGTATACCGATTTCATCCTTTCTCCAGTCGGAGCTTTTCCACAAACACTGCAGAGTAAGAGGGGCTCACCCCCCCTCACACAGAGAGACTCCAGGAATGAAAAATGACATTTTGAGGTCTGTAGATGGGTGGATAGAATCAGAATAATTAAGTTAATACTGATTTTTGTCACCGAAACAAAAAAAAAGGAAATAAAATATCTTGATGCTCTTCAAACCGGAAAAAAATATCAACCTGTCTGATCATGAGTCTTCTTTTGGCCTAGGGCACAGGGGGAGCAGTGTTGCGACATTACAATGTTGATTTCCAGATTCCTTACCTGTCAAGTTGTGGTTGAAATCCAAGCTGTTTGGCTTTTGAAAAGTTGTTTGCTGGTTTATCTCCGATTTTGTGGGTACATGACAGAGTTGCTTTTTTATCTCAGTCACAAAACGGCAGCAGGATGTAAAAGGACACTTCCATAGCAGTTTCGGCCACTCTGGGCTCTTCTGGTTAAGCCGATATGTGGTGCTGGACCCTTCGTGTTTGCAATCATATGGAGAGTGTTTTTGCATGGATATGTAATTATATTTGGAAAGAATTTGCAGCTAGAAAAAGTCTGAGTGAAGTGAAGTGCTGTACAAAAGGAATCTTATTTCCGTTGTTGAAAAGGTAGCTAGCTTTTTTTTGCAAACTTCTAAGAAAAGCTATTATGCCCTATTAATGTCCTTAAATAATTAATGTGTTTAACCCTGAGCGACTAAAATAATAGTGATAATCCATCAGCCTAATTTCTGCCGTTTTCCTGAGCGAATGTTGAAACATTCTTCTCGCCACAGACACATGCTGTGCTCGCATCCTCATTTCTGTAATTGGCTGGAATGCAAATGGCATTTTAATAAGCTCTTGCTTTATATTTAAAAGCAAAGTCATTTTCATGCTTTATATATAAAGCGGTTTTAAATAATGAAATTCATTGCATAGTTTTGTCATCTCAGGCCTTGGCTCAGTAGCAGATTTGCACAGGATTGACACTAATGTATGCTATATGTTGTGTTCCAACTGTTTCCTTCCTCTCTTTGATCCGTGAGGAGTTGTGCTCCTTATAAATGGAATGGCAGTCAATTTGCTGAAGCCTGGGAAATCTGTGGTTGGTTGAAAGGGCCCTGGCTGAAAAGATGATAGTTTAATGACTCCTCCATTACTGTACAGCACTGGTACAGGGAGAGGGGGAGACAGCTGGAGCCTGAATGTTGGGGCGGGGGAGGTGCAGATGCTTCATAGTGCACATAATGATGATGATATTAATCCTTTATTTAACTGGATAAATCATTTAAGAAAAGCATTCTCATCTACAGAGACGACCATGAGAATCACACCACTGTTGCATAGAAAGAAAGGCCAATCAATAAAAGCAGATTGACTTGACGGGGCGGGGCAGGGTTAACAGGCACAAGTTTCTGGCAGAAGAGATTTCACTGCACAGCCGAGAATGCCTTCAGACATGAAGGTGAATGGTTTCAGCTCACTCTGCAGAGTGTTCCAGTCACTGGCCAGTCGCTGCTCTTGGGAGCTGCTTTTAAGTGCAATAAATTATCTAGAGAGAAAGGTTAGAGATCTGTAAAGTAAACCGGTGAAGCGTTTGTCTAATATGCAGAGAGGGCCCATCAGTCAAAGAGTGAAGATCAGAACGAATGCAGTAGGGGATAGTACTGACAGACCTTATGACAGAATGCTACAACAATTCAAATATGTGTGTTTCTTTAGAAAGTAATGTAAAGCAGTGATTTATAAATGCGAAGAAGAAGAATAATGAAATGTCAGAAAGATAAAAGGAGCAGACACAGACACCAGGCCAGAATCAGATGAACAAAGATTGTGACGTGGGGAGTAGGAAGGTAATAAGTTGAAAAGTGGAAGCATGTTTAAAAATGGGGGCTAGAGGCATTTTTTTGTGCACAATGAGTCGCTGGTGTCAGGACAGGGGATGGGACATACGGATAAGGATTCCTCTGCTTCCTCCAATAGACACTTGGACGAGATCCTCTGATCAATGACCTATTAGCAATGAAATGAGCAAGACCGATCGAAAGGATGGGCCTTCTCTTGTTTCAGCTTATCTCATGCTGTTGTGCTCTTACCTCAGAGTTGTTTTTCTAATTGGAAGACAGCATGATGAAGAAAAGTGTCACATCAGTCTTTCAGGATGCTAGCGCAGAAACCTCTATAGTCCAGTGGAAATATTTCTGTTCCCTGGTATGGAGGTGCTCATCCCGCAGTTGCCTGGCAGGCTCTGAGCTGTGAGTGTGATACTGTACATCTCCTGTGACAATGAAGTGTGTGCGGGGAGGGGCTTCTGGGGTCCCTTATAATCGAATCATAGCTGGATCTTAGGCAGAAATTCATGTGAAGCTGGTGGATTGGAAATTCTATTGGCATTTAAATAGAGCTGTCATGCCTCTTTCTCTTCAGAGTAATGAGGCCAGGCTCGCACAGCACCACACCCCAGCGACCCTGCTGCAGGACTGGGCTTCTTCTCTCCCGGGGGACTTATTAAAACCGGGCTTCTGCTATATTCCAGTCTCTTGCTTCTTTGATGATTGCAGGACGCCGCAGCCACCAGAATCAAAAACAACAACGCTGTCTTTGCCCATGAAAGGCAAGCCACCGAGCACTGGGGAAATCAAGCAAAAACCCTTGCTTGCTTTTTAACAAAGATGAAGTCACGTAGCTAATGCACCTCCTTGTCAAGCCTCCATCAGCGCGCTGTCTGACTGGGGACCCTGCAGATGCCCTGCAGTACTGCTGCGATTGGTGGCGCGCCCTTTCCCTAGCTGCTCACAGTTACTGCCAGGCTATCTTGTGTGTCATATGACGCTTCTGTTTTAATATAATCGGCTGCACGCTGACAGAAGTGTCAGGAGGGAGCGTTAACTACCCTGGTCGTCAATCATGGGAATTAGCGACTGGATGGCAGCCCGAGCTGCTTGCCTGTTCCCACTCTCTGTGCTGTATTTTTTTTAACCCTTGTTCTCCTGAACATTTTAGGCAGCACCTGTGATGATCTGTGTTCATGGCTTTGCACGTGGAACAGGCACTTCACTGCAGTGATGCCTTTTTTTGTCTGCCGTTTTGTTTCTTTCCAGTGCTGTTGTGCAAAAATAGAAGCAGGGAGACAGTCCAGGAACCGGTCTGTTGGGTTGACTTTGCCGAAGGCATTGACAAAGCCAGCCCAGTGGATTCCTTCAGACTGAACAGTGTCGCGCCCTTGCGCTGAGGTACCAGGGCAGAATTTTGAGAAAGCTGTGTTTGAAGGTAAAGCCCTTGCTGTGGTTCCTGGATGGCACACTGAGCCTCCTTAAATGTCTTTTAGGTGAGATGTAAAGGCCCAGATCCTGTTGTCACTGACTCTGCAGCAGCTGATGTCATGGCTCTCCCTATAAGTCACTTTGGATAAAAGCATCTGCTGGGTGACTAATTGTCATTGCTGCCATTATTATTGTAATCTCTCGCCCTCAAGTTAGGATAGTGTTTTTTTTTAATGTATTAAGTTGCAGAAGAAGCTTAACCTAATAAGTTAAAAGGTTTCCCATAGTTTATGTATCTCTCTTCTGAAAAGGACTCTTATTATGTTATACTGTGCTGAAAGACAGGCTTCTTTCCAAGCAAGTGTGTTTGTGCCTCACATTTACATCCAGTCTTCTGCGGTGTGAAGGAGAGATATCTGAAACAGACACTATAAAAGGCATGCCTGTCCTGAAAGTAGTTGTGGACACCCTCAGATAACACCTCCTGTAGCTGACGGTCAGAATCAAACTGCCAGCCTGTGACCTTCCCTAAGTTATAACCCTGATGAGCTCTTGGCTCAAGTGGCCTCACTGTTTTAGTCAGTCTGTTTTGGCAACGCTGTTTCTGTCTCCATCTCTGCAGTGTGAAGTTTGAATTAGACGTAAAGCCTCTGTTGTTTTGTAAATATTACCAGTACTGTATTTTTAGCCACCAGATTGTGTAACAAATGGGCTGTCATTGTACTTCAGCTTAGATAATCGTTTTGCTTTATTAACGGGTAGGGCGTGTCTTCCCAGAATAAAGAAGGAAGGATAAAATAAAGTTATTTTAAAAAATAGGCTCTGGGCCAATGAAACGGCTTCTCTGTATTAATATTGTTACCTTAACATAGCTGAGGTTTGACCCTGTAAAAGCAGAATTAAGCAAGTATTTTCATGTTTGCAGCTCTGAAGAACAGAACTTAATTCTGAGAACCGTATAATACATGAACTTACATGTCTACTTCAGAAGCTGTTATTGTTATTTACAGTTTACTCTGAAAAACCTAAAATATTCATCTGCTGTTCCTTCATCATCTCATCTACAACTTGATCATTGATGCAGCTTTTCAGAGCAGTTGAATTTGAAAACAATCATCGAATAATCCCTCTATTATACTTCACAGCGTGCCTTCAAAGAAGAATTCCACTAATCCAGCTTTAGGGCTTGGTTGACATAGACTTTGGAGAAAGAAAAGGTTAAAGAGAAATGGTAATTTTGCAATTTCTAAAAGAAGTGATCTGCTTCTTTCTGTGTACATCTTAAGGACCAGTCCTGCTGGACATGATATCTGCAAAGAAGACCAGGCCACTATTTTACTACCCCCTCCTCTGACCACACATCAGCACTCCCTCCTTCCCATTTTGGAGCACAGACTAATCCTAATCCCTGTGTTCTGCGTGGCTGCGAGTCAGCCAGCCCATGGGACTTTGAAAGAGAGATTAATGTGACAAGAAAAGACTTTGATTGGACAAAACAGACCCGATCACATGACTTGTAGACCGAGCTCTTGAATCATTCATCTTAACCCCAGTGAAAGCTGATGAAAAGCTTGTTGTGCCAGCAGGACTGGTTTGGAGCGAGGTATCCAGTGTGCTGTGAATTTTGCATTTATGAATTGCAGATTCCTTGACCTATTGATGCGGAGGGGGATGGCCCTCTTTATTAAAGATGTTACCTCCTCAGCAAGGACCTCACAATTTCAGTTTGAATTAATGAAACATTTGCAAGAGGATTTGTGTGGTCAGAGCCCATCCCACTGTGTGAGACTTGATTTCTGCACAGTATTCTTCCCTTATATAGTAGCTGCCTAATAGTGCTTAAAATGCACTGTTTGATTTAAATACATCATTAGAAATAATATTTTTCACATACCGATGGTATTCAGTGTTTCACTGTGATCAGTGTAACACCTTACTGTAGTTTCTGACATCTTAGTATTTACTTTAACCATGAGTCACACAGCGTGATGATAAATCCAGTAACATTCCTGGTTGTTATTTATTGTGCAGTGACGGTGAGGATCTAATAGAGGGCTGAATTTTTCACAGGTCTCCTTGAGTGAAACTCCAGCTCCCTGCTTGATTGCAACACTTCCTGCTTTCTTGTCATTTCTGCACTGCACACACCTCAACCTGCAGCTGTGATTGAACTGTTTCTAGGCTGGCTGGGCAATTAGAGGAGGAACAGTCTGATTTCACGGGTGACTGGGCAAGGAGAGGCGGAACAGTCTTGCCCAGGCCAACTAAGCCGCTGAAGCTCACTTCCCTGGGATCCTTCAGCCGGTTGAGATTTTGGGATCGAGCAAGGTGAGCTGGGGGATCTTCCCTCGTTTGTCACCTTTCTCGCGTTGGTATGTGGTAACACCTGTGAACAGGTGAGCTCCTTAGCGAGAAACAAGGAGAGAGAGGAAAGGAAGGAGCTGCGCAAGACACCGGCAGAAAGAATAGAAATGGGGAGGGACAAGGAAGAGGGAGGGAAAAACTGAAGACGGAGAGAGAAGGAGACGATTCTAATGAGCACTTTATTTGAAAGATAAGCTGTGACCGGAAACTGCAGCAAAGCACAGCCCTTGCAGGTAGGAGTTTATTTTGCCATTCTCTTATCAAAAAAACAAAAATGGTATTGTTTGAAGACAGGGTTGAGACTACCTGGAGTGGCCAGCAAGAGCAGGTGAGCTCGTCCCCTGTTTTTCAAATGAGAGCGCAGGTCTGGGCAGGCCTAGGCTGAATATTTTCCAGCTGGTTGTAAACAGGGGTTCTGCTGACTGAGCACGGGAACTCCCCAACTCTGGCTCGGCGAACAACTGAACTGATGTATTGCTGTACCTCCTCTTCGTTATTTTGAGTTTTTAAATGAAAATAGTCGAGCTCTTTTTGAAAACAGAGAGCCAGTTGTTGATCATATCCATGTGAGCTCGGCTGCTGTAAGTGCAATTGGCATATTTAAGGAACGCCACAGTGATGAAAGACGCTGGAGCAGTGAGGACAGCATTAAAGCAGCTTTTAAAATTTCTTCATCTTGTCACTTCTTATTTGTTGTACAGACTTAAAAATGATTTTACTGCTCATCCACAACCAATAGTAACGTGCAATAACAATTTTTGTTTTGTATTTCTTCTGTGATATTTTGTATTTAAATTAAGTACGCTTTTTGCCACTTGCTCTATTCCCTATTACTCTTTCAGACAAAGCCTTTAAAAAAATCTGCGATGTTTAAAATTCAGGATGTCATAGTCATATAATGTCTAAGTTATGCTTTATAGTAGAAGCTTGATTTCAGAGATAATGATTGTGAGATAGTGAATAAACTATGAAAAACAATAAAT
Organism: Atractosteus spatula; assembly: GCF_055471065.1. Taxonomy (NCBI): domain Eukaryota; kingdom Metazoa; phylum Chordata; class Actinopteri; order Semionotiformes; family Lepisosteidae; genus Atractosteus; species Atractosteus spatula. Next base: position 41,347,762 of record NC_142712.1, on the reverse strand, counting down.
CTTTGTAGATAAACTTCTTGATCTCATTCTGCATTGACTCCCAACCATTTGCCATTTTGATCTGAGGCCAAATAGTTGTAATCGGTCTATATGTATGACTAGCTGTCCTCCGGTTAGACACTGATTCAAGTTAAAACATACTGGGGAAAGCTGGCTCATTTAGTAGTCAGAGAAGGCTTGTTTTCAGACCTGCGAGCAAAGTGAAATCTTGGGAAAGGCTCTTGCTCCCCTCTTTCATACTGTATGTTTTTACTTCCATGCTGTGTCTTTGTGGACTGTGACAGTGGCTGTAGAAGCTCAGGCCTCATAAAGGTCATCATAAAAGTTACCCTACAGGCTACCTGTGCTCATGTTGTCTGTATGCAGAGGGAGTGGCAGATCTGCGTCACAAGGAGAGATATTCACTGAATCACCGGAGATGGTATTCCTACTCAGTCAGGATGGAGTTCCTCCCACTTTTTTTGGTAGTAACGCATTTCCTGCTCACCTTCCTGTGGTGTAATAATGCAGTCCTGAAGAAATCCCAGCAGGAGCAGGTCCAGCTGCCCATTTATGGGAGAATGAATGTGCACTGCCATAGTTAGTATCAAACCTGCTTGTGTAGGCTGTTCAGTCCTTGTTGATGGACAGCATTGTGGTGTAAAAATAGTTTCTCTCCCTCTTTGTGAAAGAGGGGCCTAGATGATGCAGTTTTGTGGCCAAATTCAGCAGCCAACTAACAGGAGAGCAGAGGCCAAACCAAAACCTGTGCGTTTGTCCCTCTAATGGAAATGCCAGCTTTTGCATATTTTTGTCCCTCTAAAATTGCCATGTGCTTCACCCCAAGCTCCGAGTTGAGATGCTTGGACTTCTGGCTGTCCCCACACGCCTGCTATGCTGCCTGTATCTCTGTTGAGTGGATCTGAATTAGAGTTCAATTAGATTATTATGCAAAATGGGGGCACCTGCCCACCCTCCCTTGAGAGGTCATTCTTCGTAACATTCCTTCGTTTTTTAGGCTTTCTGTTTATCTCCCTCTCTTTTGGCAGTGCAGAGGAAAGACACTGCCCCTCCTACGCGTGCTGGTCTCTTCTGAATATTCAGAGCATTGGCTTTCCAGCTTTCCACTTCTCTTCATACCTCCTGTGAGGCACATGATTTGATTTTTTAGTTCATGGCAATCGCCAGCCCTGATAACTCAGAAATGGATTTTCATTAATATTTTAGTGGTCAAGTAGCAATTAGCTTCGCAGACTTTGTAGGGGAGCTGCGGAGTGGACGTTTCTTTCATTTCCGGTCAAGAGAAATAAAGGTTATGTTAATCATTTGACATCCAAGCAATTGAACTTTAGTACAACTCATTCAGTAGAAGCCTCATGTATCACAGAGCTTATGCACATACCAAGACGTGACATCAGAGGTTTACTTCAGTGGTCTAAACACATTCTCTACTAAACACAGTAGAGAAAGGATCAGTCAATCATTTTTTTCAAGCCTTTCCCATGGTATTTTTTTATGCACATACTCAAAATCATAGTTTCATTGATGTGTGGTTCAGCTGTGCTGATTATTATGCAGTGAACTGTGCTGTTGCGGAGTTAATAATAATCTCAAAGTTCAGAAAGACCTCTGAAACACTTCCGAGTGGCGCCAGTTGAGGTGATCCTACAAAGCCTGGGTAGAGTCCTGTAGTCCAGGCATCATTGGTTCAAGTCAGGGTGTGACTGGGCTTTCCCAAGCGGAGGTATGCAGTGGTGTGAGGATTGGCTTGTGTACCCCAGCAGCCTTGTGTGTTGTCTGTGAGTAGTACCCAGTTTTCCTCATTTGTTATAGGATGTTTGCACAAAATAGTGAATGGCTGTGCTTGTTTCTGATTAAAATGGTCCTCATTGTCCTGTTCATTTAGTCCCCATTTAGCTTCAATACAGCAAATTACTTTCCTGGTTTGTGTTCTTCTGCACCTTTGCATCACACTGCTACATGCAAACCTGTGCTGGTGACAGGACAGAATTAAAGAATGCTGCTTGACCCGCCTTGCGATATTCACCTCCTCCAAATGAAAAGTGACAGTGCTGCGTGAACAGACTTGACTTTCTCTTTGCAATATAAATAACCATGCTGCGTTAGGGCATGCTGAGCAATCCTTAATAAACTTGCTGTTTTTTAACTTTAACTGTGTAAAAGAAAGACACGTTTGGGAGGCTTTGCAGCTTTGCTTTTTTCCCTTAGGCTAGACACCTTGGGCTTGCGTGCTTATACCTCATATCTCGTAAAACTCTGTGTGTTGACACCAGTGACACATTCTGACAACTTGGGCCTGATAATTGTACACTACGAAACGTGGTTATGAAATGTGCAGATGTCTTCTGGACCAAGTTCAGTCCCCCACCCTATCATTTTATTGTTATAATAAACCTGTCATTATAAATAGATTAACTGATAAGAGGAAGATATGAAAAATGTAACTTCTGTAGCCTGTGTGCAACTCTTTTTAACCATTGGCTTCAGTTGCTTGGATCATGTTTTTGCATTTAAATGAGCATTTCACACGCAGCCTGTAGCATGTTGTTCTGAGAATGCTATTTTGGGTCTTCTAAAGTGAAGTGCCAGAACACATCTATCGCTGCCCCCCAGCACTGTCCCCATGAAGTATAATAAATGTTTGTGGCAGGTCAGGTCAGAAGACTGGAATTACAGACAAACTGCCACAATAGGAGAATTTAGGCCTCTAATCTCTGTAAATAGGCACATTGGAGGAAAATGTGAAAATTAATGAACTGGATAATTGGTGAAGGGTTAGAAGTTTTGGCTTTTTCTTTGGCGATTGGAGTTTAAAAACAGCAAACTGTAGAGTGGTTTCTGATTCTATTCTAATGAAGACATTGTACATTTTTTTGTAATATTCACAGACCCCTTGAGCAAACTCAATAAAATAGGCTGGGACCTGTCACAGTGTTACACTTCTTCCATTCCCTGCCCTGAAGTGCTCTCTCCCTTTGTCTCTCTCAGTTCTAATAATTTCCTTGTTTTTTGAAACATGGTCTCTTGGGCCGTTCTGCTATCGATATATATGACAGCCCTCTTTCCAGATGAGCAAATCTTATTGTACGCAAGGATTCAACCCCTGGCTGGAGCTTTTTTTTGTGTTGAGAGCTAAAATTTAGTTTGGAGTCAATATTTTGGGTTCAGATTTTCTTTCGATATTAAATGAACGTGCGTGGTGCCAACTGGCCAGTCATAGCCAGAAGCTGATTGATTTACTGGCTGATGAAGAGATTGAAACCAGGGTTGTGTCAGAAGTTGTCCAACACAGGAACAGCGAGAGCTGGGAACGGATGAAGGAGTGAAACTTCCCAGCTCCCTGGGAAACTAGAAAGCAGTTGTGTCTATAAGACACCAGAGAAAATGAGGTTGGGGAGACCATACAGCAATAGTCTGTAGTGTAAGTCCTAAGAAGAGACCCCTTTATTTCTTGCAGTGTTTTTCATCCCGAAGGTTTCCAAACTGCTTCACCTATAGGAAGGGAGCCCCTTAAATGATCCATCGCTGAAGTGCAGTCCCCACTCTGCAGGCAGTGCATCTTTCCATCTTCAAGTCCTGCCTCAAGGAGAGCTCTGAGCGCTTGTACTGTTGCCCTGGCTCTAGCACCCTAGCACCATCCTTCTTTTAATTATTAGCTATTTTGTTATTCTCCATAGGCAGCTCCAGAACTAACACTCCCTTGTATAGCTGGCGCCAGACATTTCAAAAGCCCTGCGAGCTGAGATGGGATGTGATGCGCACATCTGGAGAAGGGCTGCTGTACTGTAAGACCGGTGGGCTAAAGCCCTTGGTGAAAGTACAGAGCGCTGAACAGATGTATCGCGCTCAGTGCGAGGGGTCGCCTCCTCACTGGGAGCGGCTCCCGGAGGAGCAGCCGATTCTTCGGTTTATGGAAAAAGAGGCAGGAATGCATTGAGGTTGTCAGGGCAGTGAAAAAAATGGAGTCACTGAGGCCCCTTCTGTAACTGTCTGTTACCGTATTTGGAGGGCTCTGAAAGGCTCGGCTGTGATTAACCATCCCATGAAACCTTGGGTACAAGCGTACATGTGAGAACGCTGCCTCCCGAGAGAGTGTTTTTGTGTAGGTTGGCGAGGATGGAGCAGGGGAGTAGGTGCAGCTGGTGCTTCTCTTTCACCTCTGGCTCAAGGGGGAGAGTTTGTTTTCCACTTTCCTTTCCTAATAATAGATGGGAACCACTGGGCTTAACAACCCCAGAGATCACTCCTTTGCCAGTTTCGGCCCTGAACTGACGTTATCTACAAGGTTGCGAGAGAAGTTGCTATACAGTGCTGTGTGTTTTTCTTGCTATCTTTTAGCACTGATATTGAAGAGTAGCCAGTAATACGCGAATATAAACCAGGTTTTGGAAAGCAATGCTTGCTTTCTGTCTGTCAGGAATGTTGAGTGCTCTTTTACTTGAGGGAGTATCACAGATTTGTTTATTGTCTCAATCAGGAGTTAGGCTGTTGACCTGAGCACTGCTCAGCCTTGTCACGCTTTTGACCTGATCTTTCTTGGTAGAGCACAAGGGAACCCGTTGTAAAGGACTGGGGTGGTAGACGTAGAAGGGGAAAAGTGCCGTATCGCCCAGGGAAATCATGGTTAAGCATGAAGGAGAATGGCACAGTATGGTAAAGACCATATATTACCATGACGCATTTCCGTAGCTAACTTTGTGCATTCTGCTGCCAAGGTGTTTGTTCCTTCTCCTTTCGGCAATAAAGTTAAATAGAAGAGTGAAACCTGTAACACAGTGAGCTCAATACTCCTCTATTCTGCCAGTTATGCCTTTTTAACCAGTATTGCCTCTTATCACTTCAGTTATTCTGACTGTAGACATACAGTGTATAGTAGTGTTTGTCATATTGCATTCTCTGTAGTTGCACAAGAAAATTTAAGAACAGAGCCAGTCAAGGGCTTAGGCATTTGTCACTTAAAGATGAGTTATGTCGAGCATTGCTCAATATGTTGCAATGGAAAGACAAGAAAATCAAGAAGGTATTAGCTGCGAGTATGAAATACACAAGCACTAAGTGAATAGTGACCACCAGGGGTGACTGTTCCTGCCAGTTTGCTGTCAGAATGAAATGCACAGTGCTGTGCCATTGTTGGTGTTGGTCGCCCCTTCTGCCTTGCCTAGTTCCAGCCAGGAAAGTGTCAGCCAGGCACTCTGTCTTCTGCGGATCAAGTAAAAAGAGGCCAGTACTTCTCATCATACTGAACAGAAGTAAATTTCATTGGCAATGAGACAGTATCTAGGTAACAGTGTGGATCACTGCGTCTCCCCCTGTCGCATTGACGTGGAAATTCAGACTCCGCTCTGTGTGCGTGCGTTAAACTCACACATATTTCTTAAGCACTCAATGGGGGAGTTGCACTTCATCGAGGTTCCTCCTTTACTGTGCTTCTTTTTTTTTGTCTGAGTGCGACATTTTGGATTCTCTGTTTCATAAGCCTCTGTCAAGGAACTGCTCAGGGAAGAAATCTTTCTTTTTCTAAGGGCTTCAGACCATCATTCCCAGCCAAGACTAATCTTTCTAATTCCCTTGTGTCCACAGAGTCTGTGTGTTTCTTGTGACTTTTCAAATCTTATTCCTGTAGCTGAAGTTGCATCTTGCGGCAGTCAGCAGGTGTTTGTATTGACCTTTCTCACTGCTGTAGTACCTCTAATGAATTCTGATGAACATGCATCCTTTTGACCTTTTCTGCAGAGCTCCAGTTCACTCTTCAGAAAAAGCTCTGGCACCTTTGAACAATGCTGACTGCTCAACCTGGTTTTTATTCCCTGAAACCATTGGTCTCACCCTACCCTGCAGAATGCAAACATTACATTGTGTAATCTCTGCATTGCCCATTAGCTGGTTTTAAAAATACACCTGTTTTACTGAAGGTTTATTGAAGCGAGTACACTTCTTTGGTCTCCCAGAAGGAGAGCTACCACACATCGAGTTTGTATTTATCAATCCTGGGAGAAAAAGATGATTTAAAGTCCATGTTTCTTTTTCAAGGTATGTGTAAGATACAGCAGTTTTAAATAAATCCAGAGGTTTAATTTACCACATAGCTGCTGAGAATGATTTTCTGTGTTTTTTAAAAAAAGTTTAGAAAGACATTTTATTTTGGATTTCAAATTTTTTCTTTAGTGTTCTGACAGCTATAAGAATCATGGTCCTTCATCCAGATTAGCGCTCAGAAAAACCCTGCTGTACCAGGTAAAAACGCTTTTAAATGTGTGACACAATTTAAATGTGACACCATTACATAAAATTATCTTGTGCTATCTTTTTGAAGTTTTCCTCATGAACCTGCAGGCTGTTAACAAGCACTTTTAAAACCCTAGTGCAAGGGAGGTATTTTATTCCCGATCGGTGTTTTTTTATGAATTTCTTATGAATTTTATGGATTTCATAAATCATGAAGAAAGCGTCATGATTTTGCAGATATTGGCGGAGTCTTGTGCAGAAGCCAGAGCCACAATGTGGCTGTTTCAAGGACAGTCATTTTCTGTTTCTCATTTACAGAAGAGTCTGTGTCCCTTAATGCAGGGTTTCACAGTTCTGGTCTGGGGACCCTCACGTCACTAAAGCTGAATTCTACTTCTGAATTCTTAACTGAACCAACATGTTGCTTGATTAGAAACTTTTTCTATTTAAGACTTGAAGATTTTAAATTGCTTAAGAAGTGCAACAGTTAAAAGGCACCCTCTTGCATGTTTAGAAACTGAAAGTAAATCAAGAGATCAGATGAAACCTATTATTACATCTCTTAAAGGTGCAGTACTTTTGAACCCCCTGTCTCTGATCTCTGATCTGGTGACCCCACTCCCATTCTTGATGCAACAGTCCAGTGTTGTGGATTAGTGTACATCTGATCGCTCAAGAGAATAATTAAAACCACTCAATTGTGCAGAGGTGGACCACGCTGGGCTGCAGCCCACCTCAGGCACACGTGTACAATCCATTGAGCCCTGCCCCCTGCGCCTCACTGTGTCAACACCACGCACAGAAGCTGCTTGTGCCCTGTTTGAATGAAGGAGACTATTGTTAGCCGCTACAATCTGCTTAGCTAGGCTGTGTGATTGAGGGTGGGGATGAAAGATGCATCTTTCTGGACATTAAAAGAAATAACCTGTTGTTGTAGGAAACTTTCCTTTTTTGTGCAGAAGTACAATGACATGGCTGACTCCATTCTTCCATTTTCATTGATTTACTGGAGTGCAGAATTTGTCCCATACAGTAGGTGAGAAATTTTAAGATTGGAAAGCTTACCTCCACAGCACAGTGTACACAGTTAAAAGTGCTGCAGGTTTCTGACTCTGCAAATACTGCATACATTATAATGCGTGCAATACAATGTACAAATACTGTAATAACTCTGAACACAAAGTAGCCCATTAAGGTTGTTGTCAACTGGTCTGTTAATTTCCCTTTGCAATATGCATTGCTTTGAGACTGAAGTGCATCATCTTGTTCCCAGCTTCCACCTGCTGAAAGAGAGAGGCATTAGTGTTGAAGTGTGTTGTCTCTTGCCTCTGAGGCTATGTGTGAATGTTTTTGTTAGCATATAGTTCTGTGGCAATAACAAGGCAAACTCTTGAACCTGTTTGCAGATAAGATCTGCAGTAAATGCTGGGTCTGGGTCTAATTTGGGTAGAGATGGACTAATTCAGTGTAATTATCAGAGAAGAGAGGCTGGAGGGCAGGGGGGTCATCTTTCACAGGCACGCACATACCAGGGACCAGACGAGGTACTGCGCACGCGTTTCTGCTAAGACAGCAAATAGAACCATGAACTTCCCTCGGGCTTTGAAAGGCACTTAAACTTGTCCTTGGAGAATAGTTTAAAAAGCAGGACATCATCAGCACTTACTTTGTTACCATATAGGATAAATGAACTTGTTTGTATGTGTATGTGAAAGTGTCCAGAGCTAGCCTTTCACCTGTTCTGGAAGTGTGACGCTGTGCAGCCCTCTTTGTGCCAAATGTGAGCTTCATCTTGAGTGCGAACATCTCCAGGAAAGACAAATATTAATTAGTGCTACCTTGTAAAAGACAGCATTCCTGCAGCACTACAACACAGGCTGCCCTCTGAGGCTAGCAGTTGTTGTTCTTCTCTCTTTTCTTTTAGTTTCTAACCATGTCTTGAACTAATCGGGGAAATAAGAAAAAATATCCCTAAGCAAAATCTGGAACCAAGGAGTTGAATATTGTTTTATAATGCAAGAAACTAGGCGTGTTATAGCTTGATGTTACAAGATAAGAAAGGACAGTATTGTTTTGAAAGTCTGGTTAATATGTTGTGTCTCAGAAGAGAGATATTTGTAGAAAACAGTGTGGCAGGCAAGCAGAAAGAGGTTTGAGACCGTCTAGACTAGGAGAGGCAGTTGAGGGTAGGATCTACAAAGAAAGGAGGAATGTACACGTGGCTCTGATTGTAAACGGGCTCTGCCGAGATCCACTTTTATGTTGCAACCCAGCAGAGCATGAGGCTACAGCAGTGAGTGTGTAACAGGGAGGAGACTGGAGATAAACCCCACTGACAGGGGTTCCACAACTTCTCCCTGTTGAGTAATGGCAGTTGGCCCTTGTGTCTATGGGATCTAACTGCTGTGCGTCACTGGGACAAGAGCGTCTTCACAGCCCAGGTGTCTGCAGCTGAGACTGTGCCCAGATGTTGCCCAGGGATTGCATTATGTCTTATGACTTTAGCCGGCTATGAGGGTCAAAGAGTGTGGTGTAGATTTGCAGTTTATAGTTCTGGTGCACTTCTGATATAGAAAAACAATGACTGTTAAGTCAAAACAGGTAGTATCTGGTCATTTTGTACAGACAGCTGCTCCTTTATATGATTCACAACACTTCTTGAGTGTCTTGACTGCATAAGAACTCATTACATGACATTTCCAATTTATTAAGAATTTATCCAAAAACATCTAACCTAAATATAAGGTTTGACTTAGTAACAAAGTTCATTTATACTTTAACAAAGTTAATAATTTAACTGTCTTTATTGATCTATACCACTAGATGAGCATTTTAACTACAGTAATTAGCTATCCCTTCTAGCTTTTTAATTAACTTGCCAAATATATTAGATATATTGCTGAAGTTGTTCACTCTTGCTGTATATGCAAGAGTTTACAACATCAGTGGATTTGGAGACCTGATTCTGAATGCGCATTGTTAATGACCTGATTTCTCCATGATCTTGTCATGCTATCGGACTCCTGTATTGTGTACAGGCCTTGGTATATATTTATACACACAGTGTGATTTATGGCCAGGTGAAAGGGTGGCACTTTGAACAGATGTGCTTTTGGAAAACAGAAATCAATTTACCTGTAATTTTTCCAAACATAAACCAAAACCATGAATTGTTGCCTCATATTTAACTTAGGGGTTATATGAAACGAAACAAGCTTCATCTGTGTTGCATTCATATCCATTGCTTGGCACTGCTTCATAATACTTTTCAGGTGTGTGCGTCTGTTACAGAAATGAACTTGCCCTAAGGGTTTTATTTTCATTCCCCCCCCCAAGTCGTGGACTAACATGACCTTTGGGCAAAAAACATTTCCCTTCATTGCCTGTTTGCTTAAGCCCGGCAGAAAAGGGAGCTCATTCTGGAGGAGAAAGAAAGAGAGAATCCAAATGATTGTTTGAAGACAACCTGAGGTTTCAGGTTTCTCTCCTCTAGCTTTCCAGCTCCCTCTCTCTCTCAAGCTGCCCCGCGTTGCAGGAGATTACGAACAGCAGCCTTCGGGAGTTGAAAGGGAAGGACGGCTTAGGAGAGAGGGAGCAGCAGCGAAAGTGGAAGTCGGAGAAGGAGAGCGCCTCTTTTTTCTTTCTTTTCGGTTTCAGCAGAAGTGACGGGAAGGAGAAAGGCAAGGTTTCCAGTTTCCTTTTGTTTGCTCTTTTGTGCTGAGAAAATGCCAGTGCTCTGAGCAGGCTGCTCGACCTGACTTCTTTACGGTAACCAAAAAAAAAACAGGTTTTGGGGGGAGAGTGTTGTGTGGAATAGCTGTGATTCAGAGTACCAGCTCTTTAGGGTGTGTCATTGTGGAGAGGCAGGTATTGCTTCGGTTGTTTCGGGTTTAGTGTTAGATGCTTTAAGACACCAATATGTTTGTGAAGGGAATTTAAATCTGAGTTAGGAAGGTACTGTACAGTACGTGGCTTGACTCACAGGATGTAAATAATGCACTGTAAGAGAGACTTTCACTGTCCCATTAGTGCATTCTACCGATGATCAGCGAGACCTACTGTATCTAGACGCAAGAAGTAAACCTGTTGGGCTCTTTCAGTCCCAGGAGGATCGTCTCCAAACCTTCCTGTTATTTTCAGAATCCATGTGCTTTTTAAAAAGGTGGTCTCATTTGCTCCTGCTGGTCTCGTTTGAAGTCTGGGCTCCACTTTTCAGAATCTGTTTATTCGACTTATTACCAGCTAGTTGCCATGTCTTTTATTTACTGTTTTTTTTATTTTATTGCCATACTCTTTGTGAGAAAAATGAATAAAAGCAGCCAACTAGGGAAAAAATCCTTGGGAAAGCAGCATGGCTAAGTGGTTCTGGACTCCAGTCAAGAGGGTCACGGGTTCAACTCCTGGGTGAGGCACAGCCTTTGTACCTCACTCAGTCCAGTAAATGCGCTGCTGTAAATATCGTGTTGCAAATGACAATTGGTTCCAAATTGGCTCCGATTAAAGAATTGTAAAAAAAATGTGAAAGCACAAAAAATAACCAATATTGAGAAACATTCAAGGGACACTGAGACACAAGAGTCACCAAAATCATTATGTTAAAGGAATATAGAGGAATCCACTTCAGTTGTGTATGCCGCTGTATGTTTGAGCCTTATTAAAACTGCTACATCCTCAACTGGAATTATAAACAATTATAGCTGAGCTCTGGTGAACTGTGCTGGGCTGAGTGCTCAGGTGCATTCTTTCATGGAAATGAGTATCTAATAAGCCAATACATGTTGGAGACAACAAAGACTGGCTTCAACACTGCTTAAGGTCTGATCCTTCAGGCTTTGCAGTTGTTATTGCTGAACACGACTGTTTCCAAAGACGGCTGTTAAATTTCAACTTCAAAGCATTGCTTTCTCTCTCTCACTATCATTTTCTCTCTCTTTCTAGTGCATTTTTGTGTGAACAATTTTCCGGTTATTTTTAGCTCTGGAAGACCAACCTTGAAGAGTTCCTAAACATATTTATTTGCATATTTTTGTAGGAGTCAACAAGTTCCAGAGAAGTAAAGGGGAATATGTTTTTTCAAAATTCCTATTCTCCCATAAAGACACCAGAGCACCAGAGAGAAGAGTTTCTGCTGACTGAAATACTGTACAGGCGGCCCTCATCTTTCAGGGATGTGAGGGTGTATGTTGACAAGCAGTGTCTGGGAGGCTGTTTTAAAGAAACCATATTGAACAGACTCAACCTATTCGCTCTGCCTCCCTCTGGCCTGCCCGTGCTTTGTGTATTCTGTGGGATGAATTGTTTCTCTGTGTCCCGATCTATGGAGGGGGTTAGATTGGTGCGTGAGTCAGGAGTGATCTGGCTCTGTGTGAAAAGTTAGTTCAGCATTTGGATAGAGGGAGTTGGCACTATCTATGAGGTACACACAGAGCAATGAAAGATAGGAACAAAAAAAAAGAATACCTTTCTTGTCTGCGGTACGGGCGAGAATGACAGGCTCACACAGGATATCTGCGTGAAGGCGCTTCTGTCCCTTGGTACCCTCTCTGCAGCGATGCCATCTGAAAAGCTAATTCATAGCGCTTTTTTTCCATTTGTATGAATTGAGAAGGTTTCTGTCCTTTCTGTTGGAGTTGCAGAAAGAGAGTTTCCAATCCATTGCTTGTAAACAAGTCTTGTCCTTTAGCAGCTTCAGAAAGCTGCGTCACTTGGATTTTAGAGTTTTGCCTCTTTCCTCTGCAGGTCTTCGTTTTCCTCCTCAGCCATCCCCCCCAGCAGAGGGCACGAGGCTTTGAAGTACATGCTGCAGACGCAGAAACCACTTGAAGGCTGCTGATACTGTACATAATAAACATCATTGTGCTTGTTTGCTTACACTCTGGTAACTGTAGTATTTTCGTTTATCTAAAGAAAGTGCTTGAAGGGATGAATAAAAAGCTTTGAAGACAGTCCAATGAGACCAGTTGACAAAATATCACATCTCATGTTTTCATTGGACTCTTTTTCCCTTTAGTTTCAATTATTCCTTTTGAGAGTTTAAAGTGGTGGATCTTCCACCTGTTTTTTTCATCTCTGTGCATACACACTTCCCCGTCTTTGACAGAGTTTCCTAAGGTTGGTGCTAGGCCGTGCTCGATCTTCGACGTCTCTCGATGTGGAGTTAAGCTGTTAGGACGGCTGTGTTTCCAGGGCTCCACTGTTCGCCCAGAGCAGTCGAGAACCCCTGTGCCGGGAGTCCAGCCACGCTGTGCGGAGGGCCTGACCACTGCGCGTGCGTCTTTGTGTGTCAGGTGCCTGAGGAATGCCCAATCCGATCCTGGGTCCCGCCACACATGCCACGGGTGCTTCACCGTGATTTCACTGCATTTTACTCATTTTTTAACCTGCTTCTCCCGCTGGGCCCTGTTCTTCTCGGCTTTGTTTTTTTTAAACCTCCCAGTGTCCTCCAAAGCAAACGAGAAGAAACAGGTTGCCTTTCATTCCCCTGTCGGTCCATGTCCCATACCAATATCTCAGCATTTCTTTAAAGTCAGGCCGCCTCTCGGCTCCAGGAGTTTTGAGAGTTTTGAGAGCGCTACTGCGAGTGGCGTTCAGAAGAGTAATTCCTTTCCACTCGCTGCTGTTCAATGAAGTTTTTATTCAGGCAGCCTGGTGCCCTAACAGGCTGGGGGCATTCTGAGAAGTAACGGTCCCGTTAGCTAATAGTTGGAAGCAGTTTTTGTTGCCCATTTTTGTCTCATCTTTTGCAGATGTACAGAATTGGATCCCTCAGTTTTCTCCATTTCATTCTGTTTTTTCTCTCTGGACTAGACTGTTCATTTAAACAAGTTTATTTATCATGATATTTTCCTTCATCAGAGCAGAAGCTGTGATAAATGTATACCTTATATTTTGGGGGAACAATGTTATCCTTAAGGGTGCTTCTTTACCCATGACAGAGGATTGATTTTCTGGGCCACTGTCGCTTTTGTGTGCCGGTTCATTTAAAGAGGCTGAGAGAAAAGCATTATAGCGTCATGTTTCTTGTTAAATTGGATCATAGGTATTAGGATCAGGTTTTTCCTCAAAAAGTGATAAAAATAAACCAGTGGTAATGACTGTTTAGGATTTTGGTTTGGCAGATGGCTGCAGCCGAATAAAGGATTACCAGCTGTGTGAGACTGCCCTAATTGAGGACTAAGATGTTGTGGGGGGTTGTTAATTGAGTATGAATGCTTATATTTGCCTTATCCATGTTTTTTATATAAATGTCTCTTTCTTCTGAGACTGGTAATAAGCACGACGGAAAGATTGTACCCTCCGTGAGAAATCTGCGAAGGAGAACTTGGTGGCGTGGTATTCTGGCACTGAGGATTTCATCTCTTTCTTCTGCAGTGACTTCCTGCTGTTTGTGCCAAGAGCTGGCACGCCTTTCTGCGCTATATAATGTTTTCACCGCTGTTTCATTGTGCAGTTCTGCACATTATTCTGCTTCTCTCAAGGTGGCTTTCGAAGGGCCTTGCAACAGGTGGTGCCCCGTTGGCAAGCTCCTGCTGGCTGTCCTCCCACGTCTTCATGAGAAGCTGTGGTGCGCTTTGATGAAGAGGGTTGTGTTCATAGGCCTCAGGGAGGTGTGATATTTCTGAAGTCTGAAAGTCTCCGCAGAGAGGTGGGGTATGAGGTTTGGCAGGTCATCTCTCTGGCATTCCAGGAAGATGAGCGGTGAAAAATAACAGCTCTTTCTTTGTTTATACCCTGCCAGTGCAGGCCCTGCTATCTGGTTTTGAAGGATTGCAGGTGCTCAGAAACAAGCCACCTCCTCTTGGTCCTATATCTGTTGTCTGTAGCTTATACTGTTCCCTAACAACTACCAACTGTTTCAACTGCTGGAGCTAAATATATATAGACCAAGGTTTATGGTTTTGGTACTCTTTCCATATTTGAGAATTCCTGACTTTTTTGGCAATAACCTTTACTAATTACAGATCCTCAGATCGATGAGCTGCTAACTACCAATGTGATAGATGGGCTAAATGACCTTCCTTTTGTTTGTAATCATTCTTACTGTATATCAGGCAGGATTTGTTTTCCTATTTGTAGTGCTTTCTACTATAATAACTTACTGTGGTATGACGTGGTAAAAAGGGAGTTGTAGTAAAAGCTGTTTAAAGCATTGAGAGAGGTTCCCAGATGTCATTAGTTCAGACCTGGGTTCCATAGAAGAGGAAATCTTGGAACCGGGCTGGACTGAGTCAGCCAGCAGAGACTCCTGCATGTCGAGTGTCAAAAAATATACAAACTGCTTGAAGGGGGGTTTGTCAGACGATCATACCCTCATATAGAGTGATATCTCATCCTCTATAGAGTGATAACTGATACAGATCCTTCCAAACTGAGATTCCATTTTTTAAGACAGAAGAAAAAATGGTAGGAGCACCGGATGGTTTGGTACAGCAAGATACAAACTATGGGGAGCCATTGTAAATCTGCTGTTAAACCATAAGAAAATATAAAATAAGATGCACATTTTTGCTGTTATCCTTTCAGAAGGGCTGGCTGACTATTGCTGGCAACTGCTGATTAGGAAAAAATTCTATCAAAGTGGTTTACACCTGTAGAGAAAACTCTAACCCTCACGGGCTGAAATGTTAGGAATTTAGCACAAGGCTCTGGAGAGAGTTCTCCAGCATTTACATTATGATGGCCAGAGGGTGGCAATGTGTGGCAAGGCTGGAAATTATTTGGAAATAAATGTGAGAGGAAACACATTGGAGAAGACAAAATGTAGTAAAATGACTGTAACAGTTAGGAGTGCACACTTGTAACCTTTATACTTTAACCCTTATAGTATGTAAAAACCTCCTGATATGGTAAGGAAGTTATCAGTGCTATTTGAGACTATATACAGTATGTAAATATCTATTTCTTTTATAAAGAAATTATTTTGTGTTTGGTTTATATACTCCATAGGTTCTTATATTTGTTGGACGATGGTATCTCATCTTTGCAGTTCAAGTTAAAGAGGATCCACTGTCATTGCCTTTATGCTTGGAATGGATTGTTTCTGCTACAGTACATGAAAAGCAGCAGTTTGGCCATCATACTCGAAGGAGGCTGACATCTGTAGGTGAGTCACAGGGTTTAGGGCTAAGGAGAGCACAGTCTATCTGGGGAGGGTTTTCTGTGGAAAGACATGAGTAACCAAGCAGATTCCTAAGATGCCAGGGGCCTGTCTTTACCTGCTTGGGATAATCACTCACAGCTGGGAGGAAGGCAGGTTGACCTCCTTTGTCAAGATCTGCTTCACTGCAGTCAGTTTATCAAAACCCTAGTGCTGTCACCTGGCAATTAAAGGAACCAGCATACCTCAGATGCACTGTGGTTGTTTTAGGTTAGCAGGACTGCCATCGGAAAACACAGAGGGATTTCTCATTATAGTAATGCGATGTATTTCTACATGTAATACTAGCACCTTTGGAGATCAAGAGTAATGAATGCTTCTCCTACAGAACAGACTACCTACTGTGTTTTGATCCATGACCTTAACCCTTTTTTCTGGCCATGAGATTGATTCAAACATGACACATGAGGCCCCAGTCTTCCCACCTCTGATTGAGGATAACCAGTTCCAGCCCTCAATGGTCCAGCCTAGGCCGCCAAGCGACAACTGAATAACACTGCTTTGTGCCTGGCACACCAGAGAGGGCTTAAGTTTTCAGCATATGCTTATCAGCAAGACACATTTCTTAATGGTTTCCTTGGTATATCATAGTGAAAGCAGGAAAGTCGGGATTAAATGCAGATGGTGAAGGAGATACAGAATGTGTTGGATAAGCTGTGAGAGTATCAAAAAAAATTACCATGGTACGCTTATATCAGGACACTGTTACATCAAGAAAAACCCAGGCTGATTCAGCTTATTTGAATCTTGGCACTTACAATTTCTGACTGTATGTATAATTTCCTAACTTTTGCTGGAGAGCTGTAGAAGTTTGATGACCTATTAGATAAGGTCTTAGTTGCATGATTAAAAAGGGGATAATATGGCCTGTTTAAGGCTATCAAACTTGTTTAATATTCAAACTGTCAAAAATTACATTTCTTCCTTTGCATAACTACTGATTAATTTTCTGGTAATAAATTAGAACATAATAGTCTTGAAAAAACAGCACACAAATGTTTTAATTGGCTAAGGGGAAAGAGGAGATTTATGGTTCTTCTGCAGGGGCGAACTGAGGCCTTGAATCTAACCGCTGTGCTGCAGTCTAAGATCAATAAGCAAAAATGTTCCTCTAGCGTCAGAGGTCTGGTATGGTCAGTGTGCGTGTGTGTGTGGAAGAGGGTCCAGGGATTTGGGATTAGTGTGAAGATTTCCAGCTGTGACATCGCTATCCAGATGGAGGCACTTTGTTCCAAAATAAACATATTTATCTCAATAGGAGAAGGTTCTGTATGAAACAGAGAGAGGTGAGGTGGGGGGTGGGGTGGGGGGGGGGTGTGGACTGTCACATTTGTACAGAGTACCCCTGGACAAGTCCTTACATCTGGATTTCAGGCAATGGAACAAAATAATGATTTTATTCATTTTTATTGAGTTCACAAGTACATTTCCTGGTTTTGTGTTACTCGGCTTTGATTTTGCATAGAGTCCCACCGAGTGTATTAAAGAGCATTGAGTGCTCTTTTTTACCTGGAGTAATATAAAACAGGTTTCTTTTGAAAAAGTGTTCAGGCGAAACATCGTTTTAATTTTCCAGTAAATCTGAACACAGAGAAGGAAAGTGTGAAACAGTGGAGACAGCACGGGCTGGTTGCTGCTTCCCAATTTGCAATAGCAACGTGAGCAAGAGCAGCAGACGGGTGAGAGTTGCTCTGCTGCAGGATTTAATTTGTTTAAGTGCTATTTACAATGTATCTACTGTGCCACTACTATCCTGACAGCAGTGGTTCTTGGCTTCAGTTATATAACAAGCGAAACAGAGTTCATCTCTGTAGCCTTGACCCTGTTCTTTGGGCTCTGTGCAGATACAACTGACGTCTACAGTTTTTTATTCTGGTTTTGAACAAATGTGACTGCTATTTAGTATCTCAGACTGCTGCACTATGCGCACCCCCCTCCTCAGGGCAGCTCCAGTGGTGGTGCTGGCACAGGCTGCAGAGACTGGTCGCAGGCACAGAAGAAGGTAAATGACAGGCTGGGAGAGACGTGGAGTGGAAAAGGGCCACCTGTTTTTTTTAAAAGGTGACTTCCAGACCTAGTGATGATGGCTCGAAGAGGTCTGGGTGCTTTAAAAATAGACTTTTGGGAAATCTGACCAAACTGAGCCGAGAAGCAAAAATTCACACGACATGTCCTTCGGTTAACCAGGTACAGTATCGTCTGTGCTGCCACTTACAATGTGTTTTTGATGTCGTGGCGACAGCCATCTTTCTGTGCCAGGAGCTTGGGAGCTCAGTAGCTTGTGCAAACATGTGGTCTGTGTGTGCCACTGAAGATGGATAAACTGTTGGAGCACTCCCCTGATGCTGTGGACACAAGCCATTTTGTTTTGCGTCCAAGGTCTCCCTTTCACTCGCTGACTGGTTGTTGGAGAGGAGGTTTTGAAACGTCGAAAAGTAAAAGCAGTTGAAATGATGCATGATGCTGGGGAGGACATAAGTGGGAGCTATTTGGAAGTCCATTTACCCAGTCATGTGGTTGAAGTGGATATCCTCCCTTCTTTCAAGAAACAGCTGGATGAGATCCTCAGATCAATTAACTATCGAAAAAGCTAACTTGACCGTACAGCCTACCTTCATTTGTGACCTTTCTTATGTTAAGCAAGTAGTTGTTTTCCTTTCCGTTTGCAGTGCTTCTCTTACAATGCCTTGCTGTGGTAAAAAGGCAGTGTGCTGTAGCCAATGACAAAAGCATTGTGGGGGGTTCCCATGTGGCTAGACCAGTGAAGGTGCTCACTTAGGGTGCGTTCTTATGTCCTTTGGTAGCCTTTCAGTGTACTGTAGGTTGAGTTCTGTGGTCCTGAGTCTGTGTCATGTCGCCAGCTGATGGTGGCCGAGATTTCCCAAGTGACCATCAAGGTAGCGCTCCGTTTTGTCGGACAGCGTTGCCTGGTCTCTTCAACTTCAGCGACTCCTTCAGCTTGCCAGGGGTCTGCAGGCTTACAGTGACATCAGTGAGAGACATGCCTGTCCTCCAGTTGGTTTGCTTTCTGTCAGGCACTGCAGAGCTCTCTGCGTGTCAAAGGTCGAATGGCTCAGGCAGATGTATCAGACTCCCACTTTATCTGTCTATATGCTGTATCTACTGATATCTGATGAATTGCTCAACACATTAACTGAATTTAAAGACAAATGCTTGAATCATATGATAAATATAGATGTTATTCATGTGTTTCATAAAACAAATGTGTAGTAAAGAATATTCCTCTTAGTTCTGGACATTTTAAGAAGTTGAAAGCATGCCAAAGCAAAATCTGTTATTAATAAAAAGCTCTATAATTTAAACTTTTTATGGCCCATAAGGATGTTAGCTGTAGCCCACACTGGAGTCTCTAACCCTTTAAGCCAAGCGCTGATATTGTATGTATGTGTATTGTATGATATTATATTGCGTGCTGGAGGGAGGAATGAGTTCCCTAAAAATTTCCAAGTGTGCCGTCTCTGGATCGCTGCTCATCAACCTTTGCTTCAAGCAGAAGTCTGCATTGCGTTAATCATAAAACCTTCTGGTCTTCACTGAACCTGAAATAGCTTAGTAAAATTGCAGCAACAAAAGGCACTCAATCCAGCTGACCCTTGTAATGTTGATAGATTTGTTTGCGAAACCTCAGTGCTGACTTGACCTTAAAAGCTGGATGAGACACTGTGTGCTCTGACGTTTAAGAATGAAGAAATCGGGAGACAGCGTGTCGAATTTTTAGCACTGCATGAACCGAGAGAACAAAATTCAGATGACAGCAGAGGGTTGCACCAAACAGTCCTGGTTTTCAAAAGTATTTAAGTTACATAAAAACGAATTTCCAGCTCATTTTAGAGAACAGCGTTTGGATTTCCCTTTATGTGCTTTGAGTCGACTCTGCGGACTGTGCCGGAGTCTGATGTTCTGAACGGGAAGCTCAGCCCCGGTGCACGGTTCAGGCTGGCACCGTTTCCCTGTTGCTGCCTTGCAGGATTTGGATCTCAAAAAGCAAAACAAACTGAAAAACCAATCCGCTAGTGCTGCTGCTGCAGCAATAATTACAAAGCAGATGGCACGTTGTGATGAAGGGCGGAAGAAAAGAGCGCGAGGAGACGTGTCAGAGCTGTAATTTAGGAACTGGACTCAGTTATCTCTGAAAGGAGCAAAGCTGTGATTTGGACTGAAGTGAAGACTTAAAGGAATTTGGTGTTGCAACACGAGGGAGGGAGGTGTGTAATGACAGCAGTGCCAGGCAGCTCTGCAAGGTAATGAGCCCTGAGAATGAGCTGCTGTAGGAGCAATACTGTCTGGTATGTTGTGCTGCTACATTTATGTCTTGTTTTGATTTCCTAAAGAGCAGTGCTTCACCTGTCAGATCAGCACTCAGGCACACCTGCATACACATGAGGAATAGAAACACTGATTGCTAGTTGTATGTGATCACACAGAGAACCAAATGCTGATTTCTTTGTTTTGATGATTTAGGTTTTGTTTTCTACTTTTTAATCTGCTTTTGCTGTTGTTATGTTGTTATATCGCCAATTCCATGCAGCATCTGAACTTGGTCCAGTGTACAAGACGGCTAATTTTTTAAATAAGCGCCTAGTATCATAATACATGGTCTTCCAATAACGAGCCAGGTTAGTACCAAGTCTGTGATTTCTCAGTGTCGGATTTGTTATATGCACTATGCATTTGTATTCTTTTGTTTAAATCCAGATTGTCTTGGTTATTCAGTTGAGGGCATAGCTAAAGGACATGGAAAGTAGGAAGCACCTTTCCATAATTATTTTGTGCATTATTTAAGCTATGTACAGATACAACAGTTTTCTACCCTATTTTGTACCAGACTTGTTCTGATGTCATGAACGATTGTGGCTGAGTGATCTGGCTTTTTTCATGTTCCTGCACTCAGGGTGCTTTGCAACAGCCATGTTTACCATTAATACCTGAGAGCTACACACCTGTCCTTCTCGGTGTGCTGGCAATGAAGGGGTTAACCGGCGGGCACCCTCTTCACTGCCAGTTAATGATTATGGAGAATATCACAGCGTAAGGATGTAGCAGGCTGGTTGGAAACAGAGTGAGTGCTCTACTTCAGCCCATCTGCACTTGGGAGAAATTCAATCCATATGTGCTTAAGTTCAGCTGTTGAAGAAGAAAAGAAATTACTGCAAAGAGGCGATTGTTTCAGTGTTTTTGTTTAAATTCCTCTCATACTGCACTGGACCTGGCTTTCCTACAGCAGCAGTAGAAAGGGAGAGGAGGAGGGAGGGAGAGTGAGAGCCGAGGATTGGAGGGGGTCGAAAGAGGAAGCTGTGAGTTCAATGTTTTCGTTCTGCATTTTCAAAATGGTTTTGCTTTTCAGTGCTGTGCTTTCTTGAGAGCAGTGCGAGCTGCGAGGGTTTGAATTTGACCGAACTGTTTACGG
Organism: Atractosteus spatula; assembly: GCF_055471065.1. Taxonomy (NCBI): domain Eukaryota; kingdom Metazoa; phylum Chordata; class Actinopteri; order Semionotiformes; family Lepisosteidae; genus Atractosteus; species Atractosteus spatula. Next base: position 41,326,952 of record NC_142712.1, on the reverse strand, counting down.
GAGGCTGGGTTAGTCTTCTGGAGCTGCTCTTGGTTGGAACAGCAGACATCCCTGTGCAGCCTGTAGGGAGTGTCTGTGTGGTCCCGGGGTCCAGAGAACGCAGCAGTCTGCATGGAAAAACACAAGGAGTGCAGGAGAGCCGAGCAGGGAAGCCCTAGCAACTCTGAAAGTATGTGAAGAACACACAGGGCACCCTGGACTGTCAACGGTCAGCGGACCTGCATGATCTGGGGGATATCCCAGCTGTGGTAGTAAGGAAACAAAGATGTGCGTGTCCATGTGTTTTGTGGAGGAGATGGTGGGGGGTGGGGGTGGGGGGGTGATCTGAAAGGAGCCAGTGGTTGTAGTGAGCAGACATGTGATGCCTCCCACTCTTGAGCGATTCTCAGACGGACTGAGAGCAGACCCCTTCTCTCTCAAGGTTCGAGTCTCGTCAGTAGTCTGGGCTTCGGATCCTCCTGTTTTACTGTTCCAGGTAATGTAGGCACACATTCACATCGCTTGTTTCATGCTTTGCATGGAAATATGACTTTTGATTGTCAAGAACAGTATGTGCATAGTATGAGTGTTATTGCCACTGTATTGATTTTTGTGTAGGAATGCACTGACTCAAGATGTAGGTGTTTATAATGCTTCAGTAGGAAGAATTATATCTGCCTTGCCTAGTCATAGAATGAATTAACTGCAGATGGTTGTATCTTGTATTATTCCCTTGTAATGGTACTGATATTGAGTATGAAAAGATTTTTTGATTTTTTTTATTAATGTCCAAATAAGGCTCAGTGATCAGCTATAGGGAATGGAGAAATTAAACTCTTTCTCCAGTCCCAATGTGCTCGTGGGCAGAGAGACGTCTGGCATATTCTAAAGTGAGGAATTCCCCGTTTTGACTTCAGCTATTTCATAGTAAAGTTCACACAATAGAAGGAGACAACAGAAACTGTCAGAAAGAGGAGCCAGAGAAGTGTTCTTGAAAAGGTTTAACTGCAAGTACATGCATAAAGTTTGATTTTAGAAATGCATGCACAGAGCAGATGACAAAATAAATTAAAAACATGAATACGTGCAGAGTCTGAAGTTTGCATGTTACCTGTTCACAGCAGTAGTTGTATTATATGCACAGTAAAGGAATGCTTTAAAAGCTTGGGCTAGAAGGCATGTGTGCTGTGCATGCCTGGCAGTGGCAGGCACCTGGGTCCCCACCGTACTCCTCTTCCTGAAAGGCCAGACTGGTGATTCCCTGCACGTGCTGCGATCTTAAGACAACCCATTTTCTCTTACTTCTCCTCATTGTTCCATGATAGACAGTTATAGGTTGGACATGCTGAAAGACAGAGGACAGTGTTCTCTTGAACTTGGTACCTTTTTTCACTGCATGATTTTTGTGCTCTCTTTTCCAGGGCACTTTGCCTAAATAGATGAGAATTGGCAGCTTGCCTTTGAATTCCCCTTTAAAAAAAAAAAATGGGACAAAAAGCATACACTCAGAAGTAAACCGTAACCGATTCTTTTTTTATCTGATCAGGAATGTGTGGCAACTCCCTCTCCATCTGTGATTCATACATTCTCTAAGCCACCCCCCCCCAGCTGTCAGAACTCCCCATGGGAAGAGCAGAAGAGCTTGAGCAAATTTCAAGCTGTACAGCCTCCATTGGCTTAATATTATCATCAGTACAGTGCTTTACCAGTACAGGACTGCGGGGGAGCCAGAGCCTATCCTGGCTAGCTACGAGCACAAGGCAGGGTACACCCTGGATGGGACACCAGTCCATTGCAGGGCACACAAGGACACACACACTCACACCAGGGCCAATTTTTACCGGTAGCCAGTTAAAAAAAAAAAGCACTAATATGCTTTTGTATGTGGGAAGAATTAGGAGTACCTAGACGAAACCAACAGGAACACGAGGAGAACATATGAACTCCATACAGTTTGCACCCCAGGTCCAGATTTGAACCAAGGACCCTAGCACTAAGAGGCAGCAATGCTAAGCACTGTGCCACCATGCCACCCATCCTTTAATTTCATATGTCAGTTGAAGCAAACTCTGATTTATAGTGGTGACCCAGAGCCCTACTTGTACAGCAGCATTTCTTTCTGACAGCAGTTGAGAGTTGAGTTTTTACTGAAGTGTAACAGCAGCATCTCACCTGGGATTTGAATCCACAACCCTTGGTTTTAGAGACTAGAGCCTAACCTCTACTCTGCTGCCCTAGGCATTACAGGATGCAAATAACAACAACATGCTTCAATCGAGAAGCCAGTGCAATGAGATGTAGTTCCAGTTCACACCCAGAATCAGGGGCATGATAACTAGCCCCAGTGCAGAGCCAAGAGATTCCTTGCATAAACTTTTAAAGTCTGCGTACAGTATTCAGTCAAGGTCATCCTCTAGCTTGTTAGGCAAAGGTCTGTATTATCGCATCGCTCTCAGTATGCACACCTGGAAGAGCGCTCGGCGTCGCGCGTTGCTCTGGTTCCACTCTGAGAAATTCCTCGGCTGAGTTCCGCTGCTGCTCCCTGTGATTTCCGGCTGTCTCAGCTCGGTGAGAAACGCCGTGTTCCGCTCCACAGCAATCAAGGCCTGCTGGCATCACTGCTGCACCCTGCTCTGGATCTCTGTGTCCTGAGGTCAGGATGTGCAGGTCAGGCTCTGATGCTGCCCGTGTGTTTAGATCCAAAAGGCCTGGTTCAGTAGGAGAGCAATTTCTTCCAGGAGTAAACTGGAACCCCATAAACTACAGCTACTTCAGGGCATAAATGAAAGGCTTTTGTGCATTCTGCACATTTTAGAGCGATATGAGTTTCTGCATAAACACAGAAGAAAAAGTGTCTACCCCACTTCCGACAAAATAAAAAAAAAGATCAGATTTGACATGCCTTTTAATCAGTGGCGTCGCCCTTCTGCCCATTTCGGAATATAACTTGAGCAGGTGTGGAAAACCGTCCGTTAAACTAATTCAACAGTTTGGGAATGAAAGTAGTAATTATGTCACGTGGGAGAGCAACACTTGGCACACAAAAATGTCCAGTTCCCGTTCTTTCTGGCCGTCTGTCAGCACAGCAAAGCTGTGAAATACTCACCCACAGGTGAGCTGTGACAGATGAGGTATGCACATGGCCTGGTTTCTGTCTGTTCTTGGTTTCTTTCCAAGCGCCTGTTGTCTTGATACCTAGATGATGGTTTGCGTGTCATTCATTCCCAGTGCAACAGACAGATATTGAAGATTTGATCTGCGATAACTATCCGCCAGTCATACCCCAGAGGATACACTGCCTCCATTTCTTTAACCAGATTTGTATTATTACATGGGATCTAGTCTTCAGAGTAGTCATGACTGTTTTTTCCTCTCCCCAGATGTGCTTTGTAGTCCTGCCCCAAAGCTTGTACTCTGCATTGTAGCACTACCAGATATTCCATTTTGATTTTAATTCCATCATCTATTCAGCTAAAAGGGACTAAAATCTACTCACAAGAAATCATGATTAAATCAAATGGTTCCTTTTCATCTGAAGGAAAAAGAAATGTAATGTTTAAAAGCTTGGCTCAGTAGTGCGTTGGTTTCATTTATTTTTCTTAGTTTGGTTGGGTGGTTTGAGGAAATTTGCATGAAGTATACATAAAAACACTACAGTTTAATCCAGGACAGATTCTTTCCACCAAGGCCTGACTTGCTGGACAGCGAAAGAGCTTCAGAGATCTCAACACATCGTCGTTGCAGAGCTTTGGTTTCAGAATTTGTGATGAAACAAAGACCTCAGTACCTCCTGACAGAACTATTAGCAAAGGCTTTTTAGGTTCTCTTGCCAGGTAGCTAAATGTGAAAATTCAGTTCTCCGTCCTCTTGTTTGTTAAACCCTTTGTTAGTGTCTGGTTGGATTTAGTCTGTGCAGTTGTGTGGGTAGAGACATACTGTAGCAGCCACAGTTTAACTGAAGCGGTTGGAAGACTGGAGGGAGTCTTGTAAGTAAAGGTCTGTCTTCACTGCCTGTTAGAGTGGAGGCGTTTTGACAGGGTGACAGGCAGGGGAGTCTTTAAACCGAAAAGAGAAGACTCATACCTGGGTTTGATGTTTATGTGTAATACAGGAGACATTGCCAAGAAAGGTCACTTTTTAATTGCACTGTGAAAAAAAGCTTTTTCCAGTAAAAGTAAAATTGCTGTAGAGTAAAATAATTTCTGCAACTATTTGAATGTTGTTGTGTAAACAAAAAATTGTATTTGCTTTATCACAACTTTCCATTGCATTGACCAAAGAATCCTGCAGGTCATATTGCAGCTCTTTCAGTGGATTAAAGGCTAAACACTACACAATTAACATTTTTATAATGTGTTATAGACATCTGGGTCTCCACAGTTGGCTTTGCTATGTCAGTGCCTGTATATTCTGATTGCCTTTCATTTACAAGGGTTGCCTGAGAAGAGAATATCAATATGTTCCTGAAACAGAAGAGCAAGCGGGGTCTTTTCTAGAAATGATGGGAGAGGGCATTTGTGTGTTTCAAGTTACATTTCTCAAGGTGCTTATTGAGCTATAGTTTCACCAGGAGATTCCAGTGCAATTGAAACTGCTACGTCTTTCACAATACTGATACTGCCCAGAAGCTATGTGTCTAGCACATTCTAATGCAGTGTCAACACAGTACAATAGGAACTGTAAAACAGATGCTTCTCAGTTGAAAGTATAGCCTTGGTTATGCAGTCGTTGTGCTCTGATATAGTAAGTAATAGTTCTGTTCTTCTGAAAAAGACAGAAATGGGCAGGGCTTTGCCCCTGCTCCCATTTGACGTATTTTATCAGAAGCTATTAATGCAACAGTAATGCCCTGAAGCCATTGACCACGATTTAACTTTTCTCAATAAACCTACAGCACGTGGGTCTTTCAGAGCTCTAAATGCTTCCTTGCCTGAGCCATTAGAACAAACGATCCTTCAGGGTTTGCAGTGCTGTGATGTCTGCAGTTAAAGATTTTATTAACCCACACAAAGGTCTTATCAGGGGCTGTTGTTTGCCTGTGTTTGAAACACTCCTTAGCTCGGCTCCCAGGCTTTGTCTTAGTTCATGTCTTTTAGGTGCGGTTCCTTGACTTCTTTTCTGTTCTTTAAAAATAGCTTTTATCTTAGTGCTTATCTTGTGCTTTGAGGTACCTCACCTCTTTGCAGTGATGCCAGTTGTGATCGGTATCACTTGGCTCCTTGTGAAACAAAGGACTGCACTTCTTTTGTGTCCACTTTTGAAGTGCAGCCCCTGCCTGGGTGACACACTGCAGGTATTCTGTCCCAGCAGCCTCACTGCACAGCTACTGAATTAGGGGGACATTTTATGGAGGCCAGACTGTACAAGCCCAGAGTGGAATTTAGCCAGAACAGGGGTTAAAGCCCCTACTTTTATGAGAAGTGCCCTTTGACCTGTAATAGCCAAGTGTTCCTGACCTCAATTTAATGTCTCATCTGAAGGACAGCAGCACCGACTCCAGTAGGTCCCCCATGCCCCCCTTTACTAAACTGAGGCCTTGTTTCTGGGAAATCTGGTTTGGAGGGAAGAGTGAAGCCCAAGAGCTCTTCTCCTCTGCGATTATAATAATTGGCACGATTTGGTTCAATCCCTGCACTACATTGGAGTAAATTGGCATGCACTGCTTCACAAAAGGCACAGGTTGTTTTAGAGTGCATCTTCATGAGCCCCCTGCAACCTTTTCAGCATGTCCGAGTGGCCTTTCTGTTTCAAGTGTGTTTGTTTTGTGCTGAGATATTACTCTTCTCAGACAGTCCTCGCTGGTTTACTAGGTACTCAGAGATGTCCCAGGGTACAAGTGATTTTGAAAGAACAGGAGATGAAAGCGGAGCTCTCAAAAAGCGTTGGGTTGGACTGTTGGGTTGAGCCGAAAGGGAAACTAGGACAGAAAACGATGGGGCTGAGAGGAGTTTTTAACAGAAAGAGCATCAAATCAAATATTAATTCTGTGTAGTTAATGTAGACATTCAAATTGAAAAGTAATCACTGGGCTCAAAAAATGTACAGAAAGTCAGTAAGGTTATTTTTGCTTGCTTGTCTGAAGAAACGCAGAGCTCTTCCCGTCATTTAAAGTTAGTGGCCGTAACTTAATACTTAGCAAGAAAGGAAGTAGAAAGAGCGTACCAATGCATAGGCATTTTTACACGCTGTTTCACAGTTTAGATCCATAAATCGCCAGTAAGTGGTGCCTCGTGCATTTGCATTTTCAGATATAGTGCGGATGATTCTGTAAGGAATAAAACCGGATGTTCCAGGGTCCTGAAAGACCTGAAAGTGGGCTCTGCAGAGCGGTCAGCCTCCTCCTGCAGAGCGATGTCCGTGCCCTCCAGATGTAGATGGGATGTCCCAGGACGTGAGTTACACAACAGTAAGCAGTAAAAGTATGGGGAGAAGCACCTGCTGGACACAGGCTGCTTCCTCACTCCAAAGCCTGCAGGCTGTGTGGCGGAGAAGGGAGGCGGCTGTCTGCTTAACTCAAGTTGATAAAGGAAGCAATTTTAGGTAGCTACCCCTCTAACTCCTCCCCAAACTGGATTGGTTTGGTTCCATAACTATTAAGTCTGTTTGTTACATGGATTTAAAAACTTAAAAGAACCCAATCACATTGTCATGGAGCCTAGTAGGAGCATTTTGTTAATGGAACAAGTAATAGGTTTATTCCATGCTGAAAAGAGAAGAACGAAAAAGAAAACACAACGTTTTGGCCGTGGAGCCTTCTTCAGGTGTGAGAAAGACAGGGTGATATGCCTTCCTTTGCAGCCTACGCATGCTGACGCAGCTACCCACCTGCATTTTTTAAAATTATTTGTTTTTAGCATTTTGAATGAATGGAGGCTACTGTGAATGGGTGACTACAAATGAAACCGTCAAAAATGCCATCCTACCAAGCTTCTGGCTAGTGTTTGCTTTAACTTTTCTCAACCAAAAAGGAAAATTAAAAGTACTTCAACATAATAGGCCAGTGCAGCTGTGTGAAGTGTCTAGATCGTCAGCAAACCTCTCCTCTTTCACGAGCTGAGCTGCTCTGATAATCTCCACAGAAATCTTGGGCAGAATGCTTTTCCCTCTGTCCTAACGTTCTTTCATCATGCTCTTAATTTTACAGCCTGCCCGGTGCATTGTGTTGTAGTGAATTGTGTGGCAGTCTAGAAGAATTGTATCGAGATTCTGATGGACCTCTTAACTGGGCATGACACCCTAAACATGACACTCATCCCAGCTGACTGGCGCAGTTGAAGCGTCCTCGTTAATTGTCACAGGTCTTTCGCTCTGTACAGGTGTGTGGGGCAGGTTGCACTTGGGTGCTGCATGTGTATGTGTGTGTGGACCATAACTCAAACCTCGAAAAGTTGGCAAGAGTACAAGACAGAGGTCCTGCCATGGAAGGAAGGCTGCTTTTAAGAAAGAATAACAAAGAGAACAGCACTCTTGTTTTTGATACGCGCTATCATTATCAAAGACAGTTATAGGAGTAGAAAGTCAGTAAAAGGTGTTGGCTTTTCACTTGGCAGCCGAACACTAACTGCAGATCATTGAGAAAAACACAGCTGTTCACATCAAAAGGAGAGCTTCCAATCCCTCCTTTTTTAAGGTAAAGATAGCATAACCCCTCCGTCATTTGTCTTTCATGAGCGGGGTATTATACTAACATCTCATGCAAAAGCAAAGCTTTTTCACACTTAACACAATTTTTACGCATATATTCTGTCACACCTGTTAATTTCTGATCAGTGTGTTAAAGGTGATCTTTCTGTAAACAAAACACAAGACTTGTCCTGTGTCTGGAAAAAAAACAAGACTTCCATGCAGGATTGGTATACTTTTGTACTACGAGCTGTTATAGCAATGTAAAAAAATCAATAAACACAAAGCTGCAATTTTGTTCAACCGCATATACACCAAAGGTTTTATTGACCCCTCTTGTATTCCCAGCATGTCAGGTTCTGATACACTTCGGTAATGATTGTACAGACAGAGGCACACCCGCAGTGACATAGACCAGGCCTGTCTGGAGCAGTGCCCAAGTGGCCTGTCTTGCTAGCTATCTGTGAGGATACAAAACTGAAGTGATCTGCAGGACTTGTGGCTCCCCTGGCTGCAGTTTCTACAGGGGTCGAGCCCCCTCTCTCTTGGTCTGACCCCTGCTGAGAGCAGGCGGGTTACGTAACGGAGATGAGCTCATAGCTGTTCTCAGTAACACACGGGAGTGGCTAGACCCCCCCACACACACACACACATACATACACAACCAGCAGCCTGCCTTCCAGCGGCGTGTCACGAGCAGAGCGGCTTATTTCACTTCCTTTCTCTTTTATTCATGGAGCATCCAGAGATCAGAGACACACGTGTCCTACAAATAAACTATCGCACGTGCTTTTTATTTTTGCCTGCTGTGGCAAGAGATGCAGGAGATGGACGAATTTGAATAGAATGCCCAGTTAACAGTCGTGGGTAACTGGATTATGTCCTCCTATCAAGAATGGTTTCCGTTTTCCCTGGTACTCTTTGTGCAGCCTTTTCTGCATTCGTTATCAAACGATTTCCTATCCGTTTTTTACTCCCAATATCATTGCAATTAATTAAAAACGTAACAAAGGTATGGCAAATATATATTTACTTTAAAGGAACAAGTAATAGGTTATAGAGAACACAAAGTTTCGGCCGTGGAGCCTTCTTCAGGTGTGGACACACCTGAAGAAGGTCCACACCTGAAGAAGGCTCCACGGCCGAAACGTTGTGTTCTCTTTCTTCTTTTTTTCAGCATGGAATAAACCTATTACTTGTTCCTTTGCAGCCTACGCATGGTGACGCAGCTACCCACCTGAACTACTATATTTACTTTATACCTCCTTGCACCCCTTTAAATATCTATCTTGGCACCACAGCAATTATTTCAGCCTTGGAAATTAGTCTCGGCTCCTCAGCTTTCCAAGGACTTCACATTGATTGTTAGGGCACTGAGCCTTTTCAGTGATAGCGTCTTGCTGACCTTATTCAAAATGCAACCTCTGTCAACGTTTTAAATTCTCACCTCTCACAATCTTATTTCTTTCTTTAAATTACACAGTTATACATGGTTTATTGTTTTTTTTACTGAATTTTTTAATATGTGTAATTCATTGAGACTGCTCTGTATCAAAAGGCGCTGTATAAGAATGACATTGATTAAGAGGACAGAAGTCCTGCAGTGTGCAGGCTGTCGATGGCTGACATGGTGGTGACGGAAACTGTACCACAGTGGAGATCAGCTTCGGCACGGTCTGCTTAGAACACACTTTCCCGCACTCCTTGTCTGAATCCAGTGCTTTGCCCGTGCAATTAGACGGGTTTCTGCAAGGCACCGCAGGACTTGTAATTTTCTGCACAGACACTCTTGCCCGGCAGGGATGGAGATAGATGGTTATGTAACTGCGGAGGCCGGAGGATTAAACCATAGGGGCACCTGACAACGACAAACAGCAATTTGTATTTGTTTCTTAACCAGAGTCACACCTTCTGGATCTCAGCATAAATAAGCCTCCGGCTCCTCTCCTTGTCTGTCGCCACTAAAATAAAAATACACAATGCAATTTGGGCCAAACCCTGCCTGCCCGCGATTACACTAAAATAACCGGCTTGGTTACGCTCTAAAAAGCTCAGTCTGAGAAGCCCAGTGATGTGTTTATCTAATGTGGGACTAAAGGGAGTTGACTTTATTTTTTTTGGGGGGGGGGGGATCGAAAATAGGGGGAGGATCTCAATTATTGCGATTTACAAAAAATGCAAAAAAGATCAACCCTGGAGGTGCAGAGAGGTTTTTGCTTTTGAGAACAGCTTGTTCAATGCAAATGTTTCAGATGCTCACCTCAGGCACTGGGAGGCTGCCAGCTCAGGTTGTGGCTGAGCATTGAAACAAGGATTACGCTGTAATTTAGGAGCTTTGTTAAGGTCGTCCTATTAAAAGTTCACCCTTATGTAGACAATTAGGCCATGAACCACTGTTAGTCACAAGGTGACTGTATCACTGTATACTACAGTGTGTGCTTGATATTTGCCAGCTGATGTAAGGGCTACTGATGCTTTCATGTTTTTTGCACTTTTGTTGCTTGTTGAAATGGAAATGTTGAAATGGAAAATAAAAAGAATAGTTAAAAAACAATGTGGGATTCCTCATTAGGGCTCAACCAATAATGGCTGGGGGGGGGGGGGGGGGTGAGAGCAGATTGTGCTTAAATCTTCAGTTCTGTGTTGCAAAAGTTGTATAATTAGATCTTTAATTGGTTCTACTGAACACTGAAGAAGTTTGAGAAAGTTTATAACAATACAAAATCTTGTTAAGTATACCCAAGAGGGACTAGCTCAGTGTATTTGGAATTGATATTTAAGATGAAAAATATCCGTGTCTTCTGGCTGTTGTCATATAACAGAATTCGTGGGTGTTCACTTGATCGAGTTTGGGTCACCTCAGCCACCTCCCTCCTCTCTTGGCTTATGGAGAAACAACAACGTCTGGGATTTCCTGCGTTGCTGCATGCTGGCGGTGATGTCAGTGAGTGTCATTGTAGTGCCAATTCAGAAGAGCAGCGAGGAAGAGGGCGAGAACCAAGCAGCTGGTGGTGTGGTGACTCTGTGGCTCAGGATCTGCGCCTGTGACTGGAAGGTTGCCGGTTCAAATCCCGCGGCCGGCAGAGGAATCCTACTCCGTTGGGCCCCTGAGCAAGGCCCTTAACCCCAGCTGTATAAATGGGCGCCGTATAAATGGCTGACCCTGCACTCTGACCCCAAGCTTCTCTCCCTGTCTGTGTGCCTGTGTGTCTCATGGAGAGCAAGCTGGGGTATGCGAAAAGACAAATTCCTCATTTCTATGGCTAATAAAGTGATCGATCTATTCTCCACAATCAGCGCTGTCTCTCCCGTTGGGCGCTGTGAAAGCTCTCATCAGTGTGCAGGATGGTTGAGCTCATGTACTCATCTTTACTGCCCACCCACAGCAACGGAAGTTGTTGGTATGGAAAACTGTGAATTATGGTGGTTCTGGAGATCCAGAGAAGGACTCCACATCTGGGATTGCAGAAAAAAACTAAACCACTCACAGCTCAGGGATCTGACAGCAAATCATTGTGAACCATAGCACCAATCCCTGGTCTCTGTGTTGGGGAAAAAAAAACTTTCCACCCCCCCCCCCCCCCGTCAGAGAGAGTTCTTCCATGTAAGTGAAGTGATTAAATTTGTCATTTCCTGACTAGCCATGATGAGATACTTAGGGTTTGGCTGTGCTTCAGCATTCTGCTGGGAAGTTTTTAATTTTTTTCTGGAAATTGTACACAGATATCTGCAAGGGATAATCCAACAGGCTTGGCCTTCTGGAAAGAAAAGCAGGCTATTTAGGGGCGTGAGCAAGTTTTAAAGGCAAACTCTTTAGTTTGAAAGAGATGTTAAAGCTGTAGTCTACTGAACCGTATGTCATAGCTAATAAACTGAGGAATCTTGATAGAAGAATGAAACAATGTTGAAAATTAGTCAGTACAGAGTCTTGGCTGCTTTATAATATAAAGATTTTAAGCATTTCAGCTCAGAGGCCTAGACAAAATGAATATGGTCATGAAATGAATATTTTATTCCTTTTCCTATTGTCTGCAAAAATGTCTTATGTCTCATTAAGGAGGGCTTTCAGGAAAAATAATTGAAAGCACATTCAAAGTAATTGTTTGCTTCTTTGTCTCTCAAATCCCTCCGTAGATCTCGTCTTTCCTGGTGTACATCAGGGAAACAGCCTTCTTAGCTGTGCTGAACCAGTGGATTACTGTGTGTTCAGCTAAGCTCAACTGTCAGGGAACTTGTTGTACCTAAAACATTCAGGCAATTTTAATGAAGCAACCTTTGGTTATAACTCCTAATTCTTTTACAGGGTTGGGAAATCTTTTATTTCCTCTGCTTTCAGCCTTGTCTGTTGCAGGGCAGGGTTCAGTGTCTCTCAAGAGAAATAAATCAAGCGTCACTGTACCCTCCTGTGGATTTAACAAAGGCAGGCCAGGGGGTTGACAGGGTGAACTTGTTTCGAGCTGCGATTTCACCTGCAGGCTCTGCACTTGCAACTAGACTGAGTCGTCAGCCCCTGGAACGGCTGCTCTGCCACAGGAAACGTAATCTGCAGAACTCACAGCAAACTCTCTGTTCAGTGAGTTTTGAATCCTAGTGTGGGTGCAATAACATAAAGAACTGGTAGGAGAAGGAAGGCGAGAGAAAAAGAAAATGAAGCACAGCAACAAGTGGGTTGAAGCGGAGCATACTGTACGTCTGGAGAGCGCGGACTCGAGCTGGCCCTCCGTGCTTGAGTGGTATGATGTTATGCCACTGATCTGCCACGGTGCTCAGGAGGAGACCCTGAGAATGTTAAGAAGTGGTTGGGGGACAAAGGAGAGCTCCCTGATCATCCACGGCTGGACAGCCCAGGTAGCATGGTGCTTAGTCCTGCTGTTTACAGCTCAAGGGCCTTGTGTTTGGTTCCAGTATGGTTTGCCTGATCTGTGTGGAGTCTGCATTGAAAGCCACTCAGACATGTGCCGGCATCTCACAGGCTGTTCCACACCGTTTCTTTCCAGGGGTGGAGGAATTGAAGGGACTTCTTAGCTGGGTTTGTTTTCCCCAGTGCAAACAGTGCTAAACAGAACCAAGAGAACACAATGGGCATGGCCTTGTCTGTTTTAATAAACTGATGAGCCCTTCATCCCGGGCCACTGAGGGTGTACTCTAACGCTTCTCATCGTGATCATGATACTGTAACTGTTGGTTCTGTTAGTCTGCCATAAAAGAGATTTCTGTATTGTCCATTTATAAAATTACTGAATTTGTGTTACTACCTCAAATCAGTTTTGTACATTGGGACAACAACAGTTTGATCTCACTTGGAAAATGCAACGGGAGAACAAATCCAAACCATGTACTCCCAATGGCTTTGATTCCTGCTAGTGTATCATGCAGTGGCTGTCCTGTAAATATTTTTTTTCCCCTTTTCCTCGGGGTTTGCAGGTTTTTCTTTTGAGTGCCAATGTCGGCAAGCCTTGCACGCCACCTTTGCAAAAAACACGTTTTGGCTGTGCTCGATCCTTTCTCGTTTTGTCTCTGGGGGGCAGCTGGCTGTTTCCTATTGATGTTTTATGATTGCTGTCATCCAGTCTTTGATAAAGTCACGGATCCTATTAACCATGTTCTACCACCTATGTCATCTTCTACAAACCATCTGTCAACAACGGGGACTGTCTTCAACACGCTGCCCAACTGCAGGAAACTATAGTTGGATATTGCTTGACATGTAAACTTCCAGTACATCCATATTAAATGTTTCAAATATAAATATATCATTTTCTCTTAACATATTAATATATTGGTTTAACGGAGCACTTTGTTATAAAGGTTTATAACCTTTATAGTAACCCAAAATGTGAAACAGCTGGTAAAATGTGTCCTTACAGGATATATCAGGGAGTATACACACTCGTTCCGGTTGTACAGCTAGTATGTGGAGGAAAAATTTGGCTGCCATCCTGTATTGAGAAAAAAACTACTGCTTAGCCCTCCCCTCCTCTGTGTACATGGTGAGCAGTAACATAACTTTTGAACAGTACTGTGTGCGTGCATCTTGGGTTTTGTGTATTTTTGGATCCAGTACACGCCCAGCTGATCAGGAATTAAAATCAGGGCGTTCTGTTCAGCAGACAAGTATCATTTCTTATTAATATAGGTTCCGATGTTGCTGTACAAGTGTGTTGGAATCTTTAAGACTGCGGAGAGAAGGTGCAGGAGGAGGGATTATACTACACAGTACCCAAATGGGTGACTGTTTCTTCATCTTTGACCTTTATCCCAGTCCCCTGGGAAGCCGAGTGGTGAATCCTCAGTGTAGAGTTCACAGGCCAGCCCGCCTGAACCTCACTGGTGCTCAGTGAACATCTCTACTCCGGTCTGGAGGATTCCAAAGACAGGCCTTCACGGGCCTCCTTTTCTTCAGCTGCTCCTAGGGGAGAAACAGAAGGCAGAAAAAAAAAAACGTGCCGACCGAGGAACCGAATCAGCTGAGCCTTGCAGTTCTGAAAAACGAGCGAGAGAGAGAGTCAGCGAGAGACGGCGAGTGAGACAGAGAAGAGGGAGGCTGGCTGGAGCACACTTCTCCAAGGAGAGGAGATGGGGAAATAAAACTAGCATCACAGCAATTGCAATTTTCAGCACCAAAGAGCAAAAACAGGTTTTAACTCCAAACCAGGGTCTTCCCTTCCACTGCCACCTGAATCCATCCTCTCCTTTCTCTCCGTGGAGCCTCACTCTGATTCTGTTATATGATTGATGTAAGGAAAAATGCTGAAGTTTCGCGCAGACCGGAGAGTGAGGTAGGTAGGATGCTGTGCTGTGGGCTTCGAGGACAGCTCAGACATGAAGTTTATTATGTAGAGCTGGTTAGCAGCTGCAGTGGGAAGTGACTGGGAAGCTGCAGGTCAGTGATTACTGCAATGCAGTGCTGGAAGGACAGGACCTGTTCTGTGTTTTGTGCATTTATGGGAGATGTATGTATGAAATAGAGACAATGTGCGCGCCTAGATGTTTATACTTGAGCAAGAAAAATGGTTAAATAATCCTGGGCGACTGGGCGTGTAGCGAAACTAGGTCTAGGCTGGAATGTGTACAGTAGTGGTTTGCACATGTTTGATAATTACAGCACTTTACAGTGATTCAAAAGCTGCAGTTTCAACACCAATATGTTGTAGAAATATTATCCCCTTGTGCTTCTGTGCTTATAATTTTATCTCTTATTGGCACAGGATGTTTCTGTCTCTGTCTGTGTTTGTAGACTAAGCATTAAGCACTAAGCAGCAACAGAAGTTACTTTCAGAGTAAGGGAAGGCTGTAAGTGCTGTAAGTGTGTGGATGGTGTTGGTTAAGGTTTCACTCTCCGTATGAGTAAGTGAGTTGCCAAGTGTTTAGTGTTCAGAGGAGACTCAGGGGTGCGTGTTGTTTGTGTGTGTTTGCGTGTAGGAAATCGAGCAAGCCCTCGCTGACTCTTCGGCTGGGGTGTCTGTTTTTGTGCACTCGTGTTCTCTGCGTTAGCCAGGAGCTGGCACGTGCTGTGTGTGTGTAGACTGCACCGTGGGCTTCCTGCTGAGGACGAGGGATGTGTCATGTCAAAACAAGCCAAGCAGTTCTTTTGATTGCTTTTCAAATACCCACTTCCAGTCCCATTGTGTCATTAATCCCTGGGTGGAATTAAAAGTAACAAGTGCAGAGTCTGTCAGACAATGTTTTACTCACTACAAAGTCCTAATTTGAAACAACGGTGTTTATTTATGTGTAATTAATGCTATTTACTAAACCATACATACTGTATATGTCAGATAAACGCCATCTCACAATACATCTTCTAGGTTTTTGAGCAGTCATTTATCCCAGCAAGAAACAGTTTATACAATCGAGCGAAGGAGTCCTATTATGACATGCAGTGTGACATAAAATATTATTTTTCTTAATAACATCATTCTAATATGACAGGAAACACCTTTTAGGGTTGTGGTATATTTTAAGAGCAAGCACTTGCTATTAAATGTGGGTTTGTGAATATTAGCTTGGCAGTTTCACAATGCTAGAAAACAGTAGAGTCTAAACAGACTTCTGTCCCTGCTTCTCTTTTGTAAAATCAAAGTTAGAAGCCGTGCATAGCTGTTTTGTTTCTGTAAGGGCTCGGTGTGACATAGCTAACTTTGACTAATGCAAGGAACATACTGTATGTTTTAATTACAAAACAAGCCACATCAGTCTAAAATAGAAGTATTCTTCTATATCTGTTGAGTTCTGTTCTGTGCACGTTTGCCATAAAAAAGCTAAATATGAGTCCCAGATATTCTCAGTACATGCTGATTAGTGGCAGTAAGAAACAGGGGTGTGCACACAGTGTATGTTTCAGCTCACATGAAAGAATGCAGAGTGTGAGGTTTCTGAAAATGGTATTGCATTTTTTTTTTACCCTACGGTGATTATGGAGATAATATCAGTTCAGGGTTCCTCATGCTGTCTCATAAATCTCTGAAACGCACCCATATTTATGACCTCCCCAGGCATGCCATGCACCTGGCTGGTAAACAAAATGACTTCCCAGCCCAGAGCTCCAGGAACATGTGTTCTGGCTTCATTGATTCTTAAAACCCATACAGAACCAGAAAGCGTATCTTGTACCCCGTAAGAGCCTTATTCCTTCATTCCTTGAACGGTCCTGTAGTAGGACCACACTTGCGGTGACCTGATAGTGAGCCTCATACACTCACACCATGTTTGCCTGTACAATTCCCAAAACGCTTGAGCATCGGGGTGAGCAACAGCCTTGACTGACACGGATGTCATACAGCCGTGGCACACCGTGTGGCACAAAAAGGGAGCAGATACGAATACATTCAGGCTTAGTAACTTGATATAGGGCATCATGCTTTGATGCAAATAATTGTGCTGTAGGTCCATACACGTATGTACTGTATGATATTAGGAAGTGCATTGGAAGATTGGGCTAACCCTATTATGAAGAT
The DNA here is from genome assembly GCF_055471065.1 of Atractosteus spatula. Classification (NCBI taxonomy): domain Eukaryota; kingdom Metazoa; phylum Chordata; class Actinopteri; order Semionotiformes; family Lepisosteidae; genus Atractosteus; species Atractosteus spatula. The sequence goes on along the minus strand of NC_142712.1, from coordinate 41,310,393 downwards.
GTTCATTATAATATTGTATGTCTGATCCGACTTATGGCACACAGTGGAGAACTGGCACAGGTTAGTGTGTTTTCTCATCACCACCTCTGTTCTCTTTACAGCCACAATGACAGAAATGGAGCACTGGGGCACCCAGTGATTCAAAACAGCTCAGAGGAGACACGCAGACTGCAGCGACTTCAATAGTGAGTACGGCAGGATGAGTACCAGGGCCTGGTTTTCACGCTCCTGCACGGGGAACACAGAAACAGTGGTCCTGCCGGCGTTAGTCTTTAGAAGGAATGGAAGTTTTTAGACATGAAGGAAGGCACACTGGCTAGCTCGCTTGATTACAAGTAGATGATGGGTCCAAGCATCTTATCCACCCGTGTTTTTGATGGATCCAAGCTGCTACAAGAACCAGCTTATTCCAGACACCCACCACCCTTCATGTATAGAAGTGCTTCCCTTTTCTTTAGTCTTTAGAAGGAATGGAAGTTTTTAGACATGAAGGAAGGCACACTGGCTAGCTCGCTTGATTACAAGTAGATGATGGGTCCAAGCATCTTATCCACCCGTGTTTTTGATGGATCCAAGCTGCTACAAGAACCAGCTTATTCCAGACACCCACCACCCTTCATGTATAGAAGTGCTTCCCTTTTCTTGGCCCTAAGTAATTTAACCTCTTAATTTTCATCTGTGTCTCCAGGCCCTAGTTTCAATGCTGATCTTGAAGCAGTTCACTGGATTAAGCTATTCTGAACTGCTTTCAGAATTTTTAACACGTCTGTCCAGTCTCCTAATTTTCTTGTTAGTTTGTTCCTTTAGTCTAAGTGGGATCTGACAAGTGTGTTGTAAGTGTAATTGCGGCATAATATTTGTAGCATAACTTCTCTTGATTTAAACTGTACAGTCAAGAACTGAGCATAAGGAAATGTGAGATACAGTTTCTCTTGTTTTTTTGTTATTGGCTGCATGTCAGTATTCAAAAGGACAAACTGGATATGCTAGAAATATTTTTTCCGTGTTTATCTTTTTTGCATCCATGTTTAATCGACAAACGATCTGTACTTGCTGTATGTGAAATTTGAAACTCTGAGACAGTTGATGATGCAATGGATTCGTAGATTTGCTCTTCAAATTCTGACATTTTTGAAGCCTGTATGACAAAACATGAGAGACAGAGCCCAAACTGAGGAACCGCTTAATCTTTTACATTAGGTTATTTAGAAGATTCAAGATTGATTCTAGATCGTATTACACAAGAGTTAAACGCATAACTAAATAAGTTAGTTATAACCTATAGAGAGGATAAGAGAAGATAAGTTTACTTTTGCAAAACCAGAACTTGCTCTGAAAGTCACGAAATGAGTCTCCTTAGTTTGAAATAGAACTAGATGCTGTATAAATATGGCAAGTATATGCTGTGTATAAAGATTGAAGGTGATAGAGGGTGTTGATTGTGTCTCAGAAGAAAAGTTAGTTTCCGCCCTGGAAATGACACTGTAGCAGCACTCTCAGGTGTCCGGCCCTGCACGCTGAGCGGGAGTTTCGCTTTGTGGTTTTTGTTTCGAAAGCCGAGCTTGTTGTTTGCCCGCTGGCTCTCAGGACTCAGGAGAGGCTCAGCACTGTGGAGGTTCTCCCTAGTCTGTCAAAGCCCGGGCACTGGAGAGGCAGGAGGGGAATCACGTTCCAGCAGCTCAAGTGACCATGACCGTTTTCTGTGGGTTCAGTGAAACTAGGTGATGTCACTGGATAATTCTCCTGCACAATACTGAGGAGGAGGGAGAGGCCAGTCAAGTTACAGTTAAAAATATGTTCTAACCACAGCTTTCAGACAATAGAAAAAAAAGAGCAATGGAAGTGTTTTTCTCATAAGTGCACAAGAAAGGCTCCCAAGACCTTGCATGACCCCTACCCTTCCTCTGTTGTTGGTTAAGCAGAATCAGTATTGTTCCAAATATGTATTTATTAATGGAGAATGTGGTAAATGCAGGCGTAGAGCTTTCTGCGGTTGTTTCTTCAAACGCTAACCTGTAGAAGGTACTATCCCTTTGCATTTCTTTATGTCTTGGAGGGATCCAACATTTTTTCATGGGTGTTTCTATGGCCCCCATAACTTCACTCTAGGCTCTCTGGCTTTTTTAGTTCCCTGGTGTGAACATTTTGAGATTAAAAGAATATAAAAATATTTTTGTTGGGATTACACATGAGGTGAAATAGGGCATGATATTAACTACAGTCTGACCTCTACTGCTGGAATTGTACTCTGCACTGGATGGGGTCTTGACTTGGACAATTATGTTCCAAAATTAAAGGAAATAATCAGCCAAGCAGTAAACCTGCCCTTTTCCTCATGAAGAAGTTATCTGTTAGGGGTCAGCGTTGTGCAGTCTGTGCAAGAATCTGTTTAACATGACTCTGATTATACCAGTGAAAACCCCTGTCTTGCAATCTTTTCCTAACCATCTCATTTCTTTAACTAAAACCACAGGACTGCAGAATTGTAATGCTGCCAGCCCTAATAAAAATAGAACGAGTGGTTGCTGCTGAATCCCTAGGCACTTCTCTTCAGTATTTGTTGAAATGTTTGTACAGACACAGTAACGTGATTATCGGCCACATGGGTGCAGGGAGAGTGTGCTTTCTTTCATGCTCATCTTGGTTCAGTGGTGTCAGCTTTAACTACCCCGTCTCATTAATGGGACTGAACGCCTTGCAGGATGAACGACGGACTGAGTGGCGAAATAATGCTCTGTGTTCGCTGCAGCTCGAACCCGGACATGAGTGGCAAAGCGGTGGGGAAGAGGCCTGTGAGCATCGCCAGCGACGTCAACTCCACGCACGCCATGGTGTCCGATGTGTCTCCAGAGCAGTTGCCCAACGGGAGGGTCAGTACTGAGTCCAAGGTGGCGGCTGAGCTCTGTGCTGCGAGTCTGGGTCTGGGTCGTGTCAGCGGCCAAGTACGAGCAGGGTTGCCCAAGCGTCCGTGTGCTGCCGGGGAAAGGTGGGGGGAGGTGAAGCACAGTAGTGGAAAACAAATATTTACGCCAAGTTTTAAAATAAAAATGATATAATCACTATCCAGACAAGAATAAGAACAATCTGCTCTGTCCCAGGATTTGGACATTCTGTCCTTGGTTATTTATTCGAACAGGGGCTAGGATGGGTGACATTTTGGAAGGAGCTTTCTGGATTGCACTTACAGAGGGTCAACACTTTGACCTTTATGCCATCCAGAAACCCAGTATTTGATGGTGGGTTTTCATTAGGTAGCAGCAAGAATACCCTGGCAAACACAAGGAGTTTCCATTCCTCAAATTGTGGGTGAATCTGTGTTTAATAACCCATAATCTGATCCTCCGATTAAAAGGGCAGTGCATCCTGAAACCTGCAGAAGGATCACGCTCTGCTGTGTTGTGTTACTGTATGATTTTATGAATCCTGTATTGGACTGTTTATTCTTCCTGTTTTCCTCCCGTCCCTTTTAGGCCTCTCGCTCTTCCAAGAAAGCCGTCACGTTCGGGAAGCGCTCCAACTCCATGCGCAGAAACCCCAAGGCAGAGGTCACCCAACAGGGCTGGCTGTACAAGCAGGTGGGGGGCTGCACTCCGTGAAAGGGGGAGTCCAAAAGCCAGTGTGTGGTGCATCAGGTGCAGGCAAGGCGACCCCCTGGCTAACAGCAGAAAGCCGCAGACAGCTCTGCCATTGACAGAGCTACTGTTTCGTTTCTTCCTGCCTCCTGTAAACAGAGGCGTGTACAAGCCTGGCATTACCACTCAGACTGGCTTGATGTCTCTGCTGAGACATGTGGGTTAGTACTTGATCTGAATCTCTATTTGTGTGTGTGGGGGGGAGGGGCAGCATTAGGGCTGGGTAAGGCTTTCTCGGCCTTTTTCTCGGTTTTTGCTCGTCATGAAAGGCATCACATCCATTGTCCGCTTAAGAAAAAACAAGTTATTAAGAAACACATTTAGACCAGAGAGATGCGGGTATATCATTAGCTGTGACTCAACATTTCCCCTTCTTTCTCCCTCTCGCTCTGCCTCTAGGCCAGCAATGGAGTCAAGCAGTGGAACAAGCGCTGGTTCGTCTTGACGGATCGCTGTCTTTTCTACTACAAAGGTACGGACTTATTTTGATGTTCACATGGAAAACAGAGAAATTGTTTCAGCTTGTGGGAATGTGTGACTGTTGTATCTACTTTAAGCCACTATCTTTGCTCTGATACTATCTTATTGTACTTGACTGATGAGTCTGTGTATTGAAAACATTGCTATGCAAAGGTTTTATGAATATCTTTTCTTGGGATCACAGAATTGTTTTACGAATATGTCACAGTTGCGGTATGGTATAGTATACTGCAGCTGGAATTCCTTGATTATCTCTTTTGCTAGGTTTATTACATTTGTTTCTTGTCTTCTGCATATGACTGGGAGGGGGGCTAGGTTCTCCATTCTGGTCTTGTCTTCTAACTAACGGTACTGTGCATGAGCACATAACTCCTGAGCCCTGTAAATTCTACTGGTTCTCACTCAAAATCATAGTGGACATATAAATTGCTGAATGGTTTAGTTACAGGTTATTATAAGGATTTAGGGCACAAGTGCAGTCCAGTTCTTAACCCGAGATCTGCGGATTCAAGTCATCTTACTCTGCTGAAAACCAGGCTCCATGGGCAGAGCCTTCTCTTGTATGATGCCCTGTCTGTGGACCTCTACTTAAATCCATTAGGGACTCTCTGAATGTCAACATTTTCAATACTCACAGAATGAAGACCTATCACTTCATTCTAGCTTTTAAAGTGTGATTTATTTTTTCTTTGGGTTTATCCATTTTGCTGTGCCTTTCATTTTTTCTGTTTTTACTTCTGTAAATATTATTCTGTATATTACATTTGAGCTATTGCCTAGCACTTTGAGATTCTTAAAGTCTCACATAAAATTGCATTATTTTCATCATCTTCAATAATTAGATGGAACTGTGCTGGTTTATTACCTGTTTTTTCTAAGCGTACTTAGTAAAATTCCTGGAAAAATAATGCCTACATACTTGAACATGAACGGCAAAGGAAATTATTAATGGGACCTATCTAGGGCTTGTAGACCATGGATATGCAGCATTGAGCTAAAAGAGAAGTGAGATTAATGGAGTGTGATCCTGAAATGTGCAGTGGTTTTTACAAGCTGTTCCAAGAAATTTTTGAAGATGTGGTAGTAGTCTGTGCTGAAGCTAGTTAACCTCTTTGACTAAGTGTTTGAGAAATTTTAGAAGGTTCATTGTTCCTCTGGACCTGCTGGGCATCAGGTGCTGTATACAGCAGTGGGACGTGTGGCAGAAATGGAGGAGTGACGCAGTCAGATATCCCTGTCTTTCCTGCAGATTTACTCACTGTGTAAACATGTGCAACATGCAACATCGATTCCTGTCAAACCTTCCTGATTTCCTTCAGAGAAAGTGAAGACATGTTTCAGAGCCAAGTGTGAGTTGCGGAATGAGTCACGTTTCTGCTGTTACCTGTAGGTTCATTTATAGGTGCATTTAAATTGAGGAGGTATGACGTGGCAATCACACTGATATTCCTGTGTTGTTCAAAATAAGTACTTTTATCGGTTTTACTAAGCTAACCCCCCAGAATCTGTAGTCCCTGATAGGTTACACATACACATACTGTACATACAGACCTCTGATTCAAACAGCTGTCTCTGGGACACCATCTAGCCACCACATCCACAGGGTGCAGAGGAGCCCCAGTTTCACTGTCCCGAAGAAACAGTGGTCTAGATGTGCAAGGCTTGTGTAGCAATCTTCAAATGAAGAACCTCTTAAAGGAAAAACTAAGTGGAAGGTTATTGTCAGCTGTTTTATGCCATAGGCCATGGCTGTGAGGTTTTTTAATACCCTTTTAGAAGCCAGGGGAGTGATACTTTCATGAGAGACTCATTATAACTATAACTACAAGTCATGTTACAAAGTGTACCTTCAAGCATACACACACAGAAGTTCATACTATCTTTTTAACTCCAGTGTGTTCAGTATTCAGTCACCTGGTGGCTGCTCTGCAGTGGGTGTTACAGCTCTTCCTTTCAGAGCGGTCACCTGGCTACTGGACAGCTGTACGCACTTGTTTGCATGGGTGCCCCAGGCATCAGGACCTTTAGAAGCTGTGTCATTGAAGTGGCCCTGAGGTGCTGGAGGAGATAACAGAAGAAATGACTATATCACAAAAAGAAATCTAACCTCATGCAAGTCAAAAAGTTATTAGTTCTCATAACTGACTACTATGACAGCTACTGTACAGTATGTTGTGACAAACGCTTGTGCACACAAGCATGCAGAACAGTAGTGCAATCAAGTTTGTTCTTAGCTCGGGTGTTTTTATTAGAATGGTGTTTTTACATTTTGTCTAAGTACACAAGGCGGGGTGAAAAGGAGCAGTCTTGTACTGGAGAGTGAAACACATCTGTAAAGAGCTGTTCTTAATGTGCCAAGACAGGTGGGAGAATTAGTGTAGAAGCATGGCTTTCTGGTTACCTGTCGGATTAGGGCTTGCAAATGGCATTTGTAAATGGAATATATCAATGTGGTATTAACAGAGTGAGAAAAAAGTGAAAATAACCATCTTCTACTGTAGATTACCTGCATGTTAGTAACAAAACCCCAATTCTTATCATAGTCTGAAACACAACTCTAACCCTAGTGTAATTTGCAGAAGGTAGGTTGTTCTGTTTTTCATACTTTGTACATGTACAGTATTAACAGCGGGCTTATTACGCATTGATAAGGTAGAATTTTGCACCCCCTAAACTAAAGTGTGACCTGTTTTCTTTCATGAGCTGTTAGTGGATTCCCCCCTCCGGGTTTGTTTAGTTAATAGCCTCTGTGGTCACAGGTCCCTTTGTGTCAGTTTGGAGCCCAGGGCTGTTTCCACAATGCTTTGTAGTTATTAGAATTCATTCATGATTTAATATCTTAGCATCGAGTGAGATCTAATCTTAATCATCTCAGTCTGGGCAAATTCAAACACCTCCATACAGTGAGTCTTGGTGGCATTTTTCAGAGTACTGAGAATTATTTTTTTAATTTTAATTCCAGTTCCCAAACTGAATAGAATAGAAATATTAAGGTTCTGTTGTATTGTTATAGTTGTCTAGTCAGTGCTTCAGAAATTTGGCACTTAATTGTATCAGAAGATCTGCTTTGCCGTTGAATTTTGAATGGGTTTCTGATTCTTTTGCAAAAGTCAGTGGTTATCTAGATCATCTGTGTCCGTGCACTCAGCAGCTGTTGCTGCTGTCTTGAAAAGAGTGACGTGAGAGTTCAGAAAGATCGGTGACTGCCGAGTAAAGGTTAGGAATGTTTGGAATCATTTCAAAAGCTGTGAAATCCAGAGGTTTAAAATTCCTCTTTGTGACAGAGGTTTTGTGTTTTAAGATTACCATCCTCGTTGTTGCTTAAGAGGAGGTTTTGACATGGCTTCAGTCCATTGCCGCAAGAGGGTGTTAAGACATCTGTTCTTCAGGAGGAAAAGAAATTTGATGAAAACTGGAGTTAACATTTTGAATGTGCGTGGCCGCCATGCCACATCAATCAAAATGTCACTGAGGAGGACGTTAAGGTCACATTCCTTTAATGCCGTCTGTAAGACATTTCTTTCGAAAGCGGCCGTCAGAGTCACCTGTGCAGACTGCTGCTCATCCTAAAGAGTTGTGACATACAGTACTGTAGGAATCATCTGTAATGACAGGCTACAGACAGACAGCTCCTCTCTTCCCCTGCCTGCGCTTTCTGTTAGTGCGGATATACAGTATGGTTATAAACACTGTAGTTGGAAGTACAGTACCGTTTGGGGAAGCAGCAAATGTCTGTAGGCTGCTACAGCAAGAGCATGCCTGGAAGGAATCTGTGGCAAGGAAATTAATGTAAACCTAAAAAAGTCGTGTGAGTGTTTGATAGTGAATAAGTATTGCACAATCCGTTTTGAGAACTGAGGAAACAGAAACGGCAACAAAGTATCCCAGTACGTTTTTGTTTCTATTATCAGGCTGTTATCTGTACTGTACAATAACTGGAAACCAATCTTGATCCTTTATCTTGTTCAGTTTCCTTCTGTATTCAGAGGTTTTCAGGTGGTGATTATTTTCATACGACTCAATACAGACAGACATTCTGTTTACATTTTTACAAAATCACTCACAGCTAATGAAAAGCACAGGTGTGTTTTTTTTCTGTAGTGGCTTTAAAGGAGGGATAATTGATAAAAACTCCAACTCCAGTTGAACTCAAACTGTTGAAGTAAATTAACATAATATCTCTTGTACCTTAACACTATATTTTATGTAAAATAGTTTAACATTTGGATACAAAATAGCATGGTAATTGTTAGGGAGTAAAGGCAAAAGACATATCACACGTGCTGTGACTTTGGAATTAGATAAGTTACAATTAAAATCTAAAGCACTTTCCTTGAAATGCTACCGAAAGTGAATTGCAAATCCGAGTTTTTTTACCTTTTGATGTTAATTGGGACTGAAGTAATGGGGATACGCTAATTTTAAGTGGAGTTATGTGTGTATAGTTGGAAGACTGTCGGACCTACCACACCACCTTTTTTGTTTTGTGTAAGAACAGCAAGAGTTTATGGATTGCTTCGTTTAGATGTAGCTGGAATGAGCAATACACACGATTTGCCTGAACTACATTTTGGCAGCTTTGTTCCGTGAGAGTTATTTTTGCCCCTTTATAAAAAATGAAAGTGGGACAAGGTCAGTTTTTCAAACCAAGTGCTTAACAAACAGTGCTGCCTGTGGTCATTCCAGAACAGGGACGGGGTGGTCTTTACAGTGATTATAACTACATTCTCATTAAAAAATAACAATTTGCTATAAAACTAATTAATGTCTTGCCCACCGATGAAGCATGTTCCTTCTAATGACCATGGTTAAGGAATATTATGTAAAAATTACACAATGTGTAAGGCTTCATTTAGAATACTGTGTACAATTTTGGTCACCATGTTACAAGACAGATCTTGCTATTTTGGAATCGGTTCAAAGAAGAACAACCTGACACATGATTGGGCATAAAGTAATGTCCTACACTAACAGGATAAAAGAGCTGAACCCTTTTAGTCCTGAACAGAGAAGATTTTGAGGGCATCTGATTCAGGTATTCAGAATCCTCAAAGGCCACCCATCTTTCTTCAGAAAGATCTCTGAGACACGAACCAGAGGGCACAAGTGAAAACTAAGCGGAAGTATATTTAAAACTGAGGACCGAGGCACTTCTTTACCCAGAGGGTTGTGGGAGTATGAAACACAGTAACCAACCATGTTGTTGAAGCTGATTCCCTGGTATCTTTCGAGAAACAGCTGGATGAGATCCTCAGATCAATTAGCTTCTAACGTCCAAATGAGCTAGATGTGTAGAATGGCCTCTTGTCTTTTGTATCTTTTCTTATATTCCTACAGTAAATGTTGTGGCTTAACCAATATAGGCCCTTGCTTAGGGTCTTTTAGCACGAAAGCGAGGTTTGCTTGACAATCGCCGATTCTGACCTGGTGTGGCACAGAGAAACGTGTTTTTTTTAAAATGTGCGCAAACCCATTTCCTGGCTGTTCAAGTTGCTTGTAGTCAGTCTCATTTGCGGCACCACAGAGGTTTATACAGAGACTCCAGTTGACCAGTGACCAGTACCAACTGGTCAACAGTGACTGTTGCGCGCCTGCCTGGGGGCGGAGACGGTGGCGGCTTGGTTCTTTGCAGTAGCGCACTGGCACGCCTCCTGTCACATATGTTACGAAATGTCTTTTCAATGATGAACGTGTGCGACGGGATCCCTGCGATCCGGGGATGGGGACTCCGCACCAGCAGGAAGAATGCCAAGAATTTGTTTCTGTTTTCCGTTTGCCTTTGCCAAGAGTCTCAGCTGCAGGAAGTAGAGAGGTGCGCAACGTGCAAATTCTACAGTCTAGTTGACAGGCTTCGTTCTTCCTGAACGCTCACGGTAGACAACCAGAATTGTTTACTAGTACAGACCTGAGGGGCTCACATCATATCTTTTAACATTTTGATTGGAAATTATTTTGCTTCAGTTCATTGAATAAACCTTCACATTTATGAGATTGCATTGTTTTGAAGTGCATTTGTTAAACGTTTAAGTCCCCTCTTAAAAACATTAAAAGTTGTGAGAGCATTAGACATAAAAAGAAAACCTTTGAAATCCACGACAGTGTTGAAATATGGTAAAATATTGGTATTGCTTGAGATAAAACAGTGACTGCACATGTGCTGGGCAAATTCGCCATGACAGACATTCACAAGAGTGTATACACACACATACATATTTAAAAACTTTTCAAAACATCTGGTGTAGATACATTCTGTTAAAAATTCAGTAGCTACAACAAGAGGTGTTGATCCTGTACGTTCCGAGGAGACGGCTTTTAATTAAAAAAGGGAAGCCTTTAATCTAGCTGTGTTCGGAGAGAGCCATGTTGTTTTCTTGTCAGTACTTCTCCAAGAGAACAGTTTCTTTAGGTGTGGGCAGAGCTCTGACCACACCAGTCGCTGTGCTCTGCGGCTGACATTCTGATCCAGTGGACGAGTTTTGCAAGTAGGTTTTTCCTAGCAATTACTCACGAGTACGATAGAAACAAGCAAACAAAGGCAAGAGCCTAATTGGTTTGTTTTGTGCAGTGTCATACAGGTGAGGTTGGACTGTGAGCATTGTGTGCGAGGTGGAGTGATAATGAATACAGTATATGTTTGCAGTGTGACAGTCATGCACTCTCCTCTTGGATAATAATGTTGAACGGCTATTGCAGGTGTGTGTGTGTGTGTGTGTGTGTGTGTGTGTGCATGCGTGCACCTGTGACAGTAAACAGATTCTTATTGCCAGAACTGATCCCTCTAGTTGCACAGGTACACAGTTGGCAAGGGGCCAGGCTTAGATTCCAACAACACTGAGTCATGGGGGCTGATCGCTATCTCTTGACTCCGGCTCTGCGATAAACCTAGTGAAGTCAGCCTCACCGGCTCAGTTTCTACAGACGCCCAGCCTGGGAAGGACACACAGCTGGGGAGTCTTTACTCTCCTGTTTCACGAGAAAATAAGACTGGATGCACCGACCCTGCAGCTGATATACTGAAACAGCACCACACAGTCAGTCTGCAACTCTGCCAGCACTAAGGTGCCACCAGGATTCAGGATCTTTCTGTTTCCATTCTGTCTTTTAAATTTTCATGAAGTGTTTCATAACTCACTTAGCTAGAGTCTTTGCTTTTGGCTTTTTTTTTAACCAAGCAAGGGATTTTATAGGTAGATACGGGCTTTTTTGTGCTCATTCTCACTGCAGGAGATTTTGGAATGGGAAATAACAAAGAGATTTACCAGCTGATGGATCTGAAGTTGTGGCTGTTTTTGCCATTTTTGAAATATTTTTATCACAAGGAAGAGGACCTTGCCTTTTGAGAGAAAGGGATTCTATCAGGAGCAGAGGCTGCTACTCATCTGTCTGCAGGATTAATCAGTCTTTTTGTTTTTGCTTGTTGTTTTTTTGGCTCTACCACCCAGACGAGAAGGAAGAAGGAGTCTTAGGGAGCATCCCTCTCCTCAGCTTTCGGATCTGCGGGGTCCAGCCTTCGGATAACATCAGCCGGAGACACGCTTTTAAGGTCAGTGCGGAACGGGAGCGTTGTGGTGCAAAATGTGGGGTCTAGTGGGAGTGGGATCAGGCACCTCTGTGGAGAGGAATAGGGGAGTGGACTGCACTGCAGCTCCGATGTGCATGGAAATTTAACTGTGTACAAAGCAAGGACTGTATTCAAATTGACCGAACAGGAAGATTAAGCTGGCGCTGTTTCAAAGCAGACAAGGCTGTCCATGCAAAGGGAGAACAGTAATGTGCATTGTACTTTAAATGCACAATATTATGTCAAGGGCGTGGATTTCAAGACAAGTAGCCTGTTACAAAGTTCTAATAGTGCTTTCTGTTCGAGAGAATATCATGTCATTTTGCATACAATGTACATGTCATTTTGCATAGAACTTTTTTTTAGTCAACTTGAAACTTGAAACTGTAGTTAAAATGGTTTTTAATTGTTTTCCTTGATTCAACACTGTGACTTCTTTCTGATATCTTAGAATGGCACCCACGACTTCTGATATTGATTCATATACCCTGAATTAATAATTATGTATTTTTGCTCTGCAGAGTCAGATTCTCACTAAGATTAACATTTAAAATGTATTCATCTCTTTACAGAGAGCTTTTTTTTTAGTTACCTCCTTTTACTCTGTTGGTGGGGAAGGGGGAGAATTGAGACTTGAGAGAACAACGGGGCCAATATTCCCATTCATTCAGTAGCGATTTTTTCACACGCTGTTCATGGTTTTGTGTCAGCTGAGTGTGAGCAAGCGGGGGGCAATGTATCATTTTTGCTCTCCAGGTGGACTGTCCTCCCTGCCCTTGCGTCTTTTTCACTTTTCTCCATTTAAGACTGTCTTGGTTTTGAGGGATGGGGGATTTCTGGGAACGGGGAAATTTTGGGAAGGCAGGTTGCCCTTCATTGATGTGTCGCACATCCTTCATTGACCAAAGTTTGTTCTCAGCTCTTTTCTGATTCTCTAATCCAGCTTGTGCAAATATGTCAGCCCTTCCATCCTCACATCAGCCGACAACACACAACACCAAATAATCTCTGTTTCAATCCCACAGATTCATGGAGAAATAAGGTTATGCTAAAAAAAGGAGCACACACCAAATGGAAGTTTAATTTTTCAACACAAACATTTAGCGCCGCACCTAAACATATTTAATTTCTTTTTAAGTTGTATTCAAAGCAAAGCCTTTCATTGCAAATTATTTGTTAGTTATCCAGTGCACAGGTTATCCAAGAACACAGTGTGCAGCATTCATCCAAGCAATTAATGTGAGCAGCAGGAGGCCAGAGCTGTGTAACGTTTCCAAGCCTTCTGAGTTACCGTCCTCTCCCTGAGAAGCAAGCTGGTGAATTATTGATCAGAAAGCTCAGTGTTAATGTGTATGCTGTCTCGCAGATATTAAGTTCTAGAGTGCATACAATTCAGACATCACAACTTGCAGTGAATGTCTCTAGAAGAAGAGTTTGGGTTTTTTTCTCCTTTTGAGAACAAAATCGTAGCACATGCACAGCCTGGCGCTTTCCATCTTGGCTCGAACACACCCTGTGGTGTAGAATGTCCACTGCGCTCCTTGCTCCACGTCACTTTCCTTTCCATTGCTGGTGCCCCTAGTCCGTCTCACTTGTGTTTACTGTAACTTGAAGCCCACAGATAGCTCGCTCACCTTGTGAGGAACTCGCCCTTCAGTCTAACCTGTTGTCTACTGGATTTTAGGACCTTCTTTCTGTCCATAACAAGCCTTTTTGCTTCTGTACAGTATGTGCACCCCCTTCCTTGTTTTGAACTGGATTTCTGTCTTTCTTGCCTCCCTGTTATGTGTCAGAAAGACTAGCGTGCTCTGAAATGGCTAAATAAAAACACTTGTGGAATGGATGAAAAGTCACACTTGAGGAATGTTAACAGGAATAGAAGCAGTTCTTTTTTCCTCTCATTGCCGATACAACAGTAACTATTAAAGTAATATATCACATTTTAATAAACCTCTCCACAGTCTGTCCCCACTGGACCATTTTAGTCAACGATAGCTTGATAGCTTTAATTATAAGCTCTGTCTCATTGCTTACTTGTCAGCTTCTAATGGCAGACACATTTACAGAGTGCTGAATGGTGTTGGTATTTGCATTTACCCATCGGTATCTGCAACTCACATCCAGAGGAGATGGACAGAACAGTTCTAGTGGTGTTGTGCTGCAGTGAAGCTCTCCAAGAGTCCCTGTGGCGCAGACTGCTGCAGTCGCTAGCTAGTTTGTAGGTCGCATGATTCAGTTGGTGAAGCTCTTTCTCACTTCTCCACCTGATCTCCTGTGCAGTGGGATTGCAGTTACCCCGGTGGTATCTACACTTCACTAATGGATGTATGTAGATTCAATGGTTCAATATGGGTGTCCTCCTATTATGCAAAGAGCTTTGGGATCCTTTCGAATGAAAGCGCTATATAGATGCAAGTATTTTTCTGAAATCACCTTGCTTTAGCATAGCATGGAACTCATGGTGTATAATAGCTGTGTTTTTGTGTGCAGACACCCCACACTATGAATCAGTGTACAGAGTTCACAGATGAATCGGAGGTACAACACGCTGCAATTTCCGTTCTGTGCTAAAGCATGGCAATTTCAGATCAACAGACCTGTCTCTGACGTTCTTTGTTGGGAAACCACCAAAAGACTCAATTTACAGTATATGTCCTTGAGTTCATAACAGTTGACAAGACATGGTGGGTCAAACATCAGCTAAAATGCTTTTAATCTCACACAGTTGTGAGGTGACGTTAGGTGTTTTGGTAGAGCTATTTGTAAAGAGAGAGCAGTCAACAGACCACACCCAGACTCGTCTCTCTCAGCCACTGTGACACCACGCTGCGTTCCCACACCTCACGCTGGTGTGGGAATCCACCAACCACAGTTGGTCACATACGTTTGCTTCTGATCTTTTGATCTTTTTGCAGAGCAAAAAATTCACCACTTTTCCTGAAGCACTTCCATGTTCCAATTTTTCAATATATTTTCAGTTTGATGTTTATAAATCAATTTCTTCCTGACAGAGCAAGTCAAGTTACACCTAAAAACATGCTACTCTGTTTATGTGAAATGTGACTTTCCCAGGGGCTGCATGACTGCCAGTGAAGAACAATTTTCCTTTTTACAACCGAGTTTGTGAACTGAAAAATTAAGCCTGTATTGTCACTGAGCCGATTCATAAATAGATTATTCTTGATGGCTGGTGAGAGACTGGAGAAAAGGCATTCAGAAGCTTGAAACTGTAGTTACGGTATTGTTCCAGGCAGTATGTTTGTCTGTTCAAGCATGTATCACATGCTTGTTCTCAGCACTTCAACTTACCATCCTGGGAAGCAGGTGGCTCGGTGCTTGAGATAAAGGAATAGCTACCAAGAGGTTCCTGGTTCAAGTCCTTGGTTTTGTCTGTAGACCTTCAGAAACAGCAGTGAAAGAGAGATCCTTTTGTCCAACTGCACAGAAGAAGCTGAAGGTAACCTCCTAGTATTTTTGGATAAAAGCCTGTTCTAAAGGCACACTAAAGACATGAAAACTAAATGTTAACTGTGTTTCTCTAGGATGACTGGAATAAATATAGGATGCCATTGCTTTTTAACAAAAAATGGATATACTATGCCTCTAATGTGCTCAATAATAGAAAAGTGCCTCAGATTTCCTTACTATACTGATATAAGACACCCACTCGGTTGAAATGGAACAACTATTCTGGGGATCATTGAAATATTTTATGAAAACAAAATTTAGAAGCTGTATTCATTTACACCGGACAGTGTTTGTTACGCCAAACAAACGTATACTTGCCTGGAGTAACGTCATTTAAGCTACATCATATTCATGGTGCAGGACTGTTGCCTGTGAGGTCAGTTTACAGTTCTGTAAGAACTTTGACAAAGATATGTGTATGTGTGTAAGAAAGAGAGATGTGTACTTGTGTGAGAGACAAGAGTGCACAACCGTTTTGCCTTAAGGGAATTTCTGGGTTTAAGTACATTCCCTAACAAAACACGGGTGAGAAAGAGGCCATCTCCCTTGCCTGGGGTCTCGGGGAGGAGGTGCTGTGAGGCTGGACAGCAGTGAGCGCGGGGGGAAGGAGAAGAGGGCCTCTACAGCAGAGGCTTTGGGAACTGCAGTTAGTCTTACTTCAGGGCGAGGCCACAGCCCTTGCTCAGCCACAGTGTCACTCCTAGGCATCCAGGAGCCTAAATATAGAGCTCTCCTCTCCCTGTGTATCCTGGAGACAGACCTCCATCCCGCCCCCCATCCCGCACTGCAGCAGCACCTCCTCCTTGAAGCTCCTGGCCTCTCCCGACCTCTCGCTCACAGCCGAAGAGCAGTTCCAGCTCGTCAGAAAGTTTTAGGAATTGTACCAAACACAACCACGCTTCAGTCCCATCGGTAAACACAGTGCAGGCCTCGCCTGCCCAACTTTGAACAAGAGAGCACGGAAAATTTATATACAGTAATCTGCATATATATATATATATTATATTATATTACAATGAATTACTTTGTATTAAAGTTCCTCTGTTAATTCTGAACCAGTAAGTCCAATCATCCCCCCTCCCCTTTGATCTCTCTGTGATTTAGATTGCTTGACCCTTGTGATTGTTTAATAAAGCAAATTGTTTTATAGAATTACAAACAGTGAAGAGTTCTTCCCCCAGCAGCTGGCTGTGGATTTTAATTGAATAGAAATAGGAGCTGTTAGTATTTAGGACCAGGCAGTACAAGTGACATAATAACAGAAGTGTGTGAATGTCTAGCTTGTGCATAAGAAGCCTGATCGTGATATTCTGCTCTCCTCATAGGCTAGCAATGATGGCTTTTTTCATGTAGGCTGTAATTAAGCTACTGACAGCCAAAATAGAAAATCCCATCAGATAATTCCTTAGCTTTGTTGTCTCAAATACTTTTTTCTTTCCTCACCTGTGAGACTGGTATCCCTGTGGATGAATGCTGCAAAAGTGAAAGGGACAGTCGACGATGGGGCTTACATGCAAGAAAACCAAGATAAAAACCTAAGAGCAAAAATAAAAAAAATATTTTAAAAAGTGATTTTCCACACAAGTAGGAGGCATTTAAAACAACACACACATCTTTAAAGTGCAAGAACAGCAGTGCCCAAAGGACAAAGGGAATGTCAGGGGGAAAAAACAGGATCTTTTAATCACAAGCCTTGGGACACAATAACAGTAGCTCAAGTCGATTCTAATTCAAACAAATAATAAAGCAGGGAGCTGTCAAGCCTTTAGCCATTTATAAATGCCTCTG
Source organism: Atractosteus spatula (assembly GCF_055471065.1). NCBI lineage: Eukaryota > Metazoa > Chordata > Actinopteri > Semionotiformes > Lepisosteidae > Atractosteus > Atractosteus spatula. Next base: position 41,293,464 of record NC_142712.1, on the reverse strand, counting down.
GAGTTTCTGTTTTCAGCTCCTGCTCCCCTGAGGGAAAAAGCTACACTCCAAAACATTGTTAAAAGTAAACTGTCAACACGCTACAGGGAAAGAGTGTAGCGGCCTTCACTGCGCGGCAGTGCTCTGGCAGAACTTGTTTTGTGTCATTAATCTGCAAAACTGAATAGCTGCGCTCTTGTAGGACGATTCATCCCTCCCATCCTCGCATGTCTTCACTGCGGTATGTCATGGTAAAAGCAGAGTGCAGGTTTAGTCCACGGCGCTGCGACAGGGGCAAAGGGGTGAGGTAAGACGAAGCATGAGGCAGCTCGTGGGAAACACGTGATGTCAGCGTGAGAGAACTGTGGGAACGGCAGCAAAAATGCCATGCAAATGTACCCCGGTGAACTTTCACAGCCGGCAGAGCACCTGCCAATTTCCAGTGGCTCGGAATAATGTCATCAACATTTGACTAAAATAAACTAAGAGAAGGGAGGAAAAAGAGGTGGCATTTCAGATGTATAAAACTCTGGTTTGTATTATCTAAGAAAATGAGGTTACCCCACAGAGATTAAGATTCATATCGCAGCAGCTTCTTTCACTAATAAGAACTGTTGTACTGACAAAGCAGAATCCGGAAAATCTAGATTATGCCTGTGTCTGGTAAAGAAGAGCAGATAAGAAAATTAGTTGAAAACTGCATTTAAAAATTCTTCATATTCCTTAAAGCAGGACTGAGACATCAACATACCAGTTGTGGGTGCTTTTAGGAGGCGAGATTATACAAGCCCCAGAGGGGAATTTAACAAGGGTACTGGGGTTACTACTTTGACAGATGGTACCTTGGTATTTTTAATGACCAACTAGTCAGGACCTCAGATTGACTACTCACACAAAGTATAGCATCACATCTCCAACAGCAGTGTCTGGAAAAATTGCCATCTACTGCTCCACCAGCATCATACACATCACTTATACAGTAGCATCAACCTGTCTTTTCTTGGTGGTCTCCCATCCCAGTTCTGACCAGTACTGACCTGCCTTTCTGAGCTTCTGAGATCTGATGAGATAAGAACATCAGAGGTGGTAATACTGCTTCTAATTAAAAGAGGATGAAGAACTCTGATCTTAACTAATGATAATTTACTTATTATCAATAGCCTTGTTATTATATATAGTACATATACAGTACCTACTCTATGAATATATGAGAGTTAATAGCTTTTCATATATTTTTATAAACTGTCATTTCCCGGATATCTTACCTACAGTAGTGTTATTTTTAGTCTGACATGCCACAGGCTTCCTTTTTTGTTAACTGTAAAATGCTCAATTGGTCCCACTTACAGTACCTATATGATATAGAGGTTTCAAAACTGTACGTTGTCTGCATGTGAAACAGTGGGTAGCAGAGTAACTTTTTTCACATGTATCAAGAAGAATTAGTTTGGACTGTTCATCAGCAGCTAACAGTTTTGAAGAAACAGCTAGTCTGTGATGTATTGTAGTGTTCTCGCTTCATCTTATTGGATGCAAATAGCTCCCCAGCCCTTGCAATTTCAATATTACTCATGTTTTCTCTTTTTTCTACCTGTAGAAGTAGTGCTGTTTTTTTTTGGTTTTCTATACAACATTCATAACTGACAATAGATTACAAAACCCAGTGAGGCATGACAAAACTTTTCATATCTGCTTTCTTTTTTCAGATTACAATCAAACATTTGTGTTTCATTTAGCTACAAATACATTTGATATACAGTACTCAGACTTTTTAAAATTTTTACATAGCCAGTAGTAAGGAGCCTTTTGAGTTTTGAGTTTGTAAAGAAGTCTGGCAAAGAAGGATTGATCTGTTCTTCAAGCTCAAGGCATGCTGTTACTAGATGGCACTTAAACTTGCTTCAGCTGTCTCAAACTATTTTTAAGATTCTAGACATTTTTGAACAATTAAGATTATTGATGTTTAAAATAGTTGAGGTCTTGAGTGCCTTTTAAGTCCGAGTCATTGGAGAGCTTATCTGAATTCTGTGGTACAGTGGCTCCCTCATGTGGTGAACTTGGGAACAGTGAAAATATAAACAATTACCCAGTGGAAAGCAACTTTATTTTTAAAAGCAGTTGAAAGAACTGTTATCTTACAAACCTCACTTTTTAACTGCATTTTAAAACTTAATTCCTTCAGGAATGTAAAAATGTCTGCAGTTTGGTGTACAAAATTGTGATCACCTCATATTTCGACAACTTTAGAAACGCCAATAACAATCATATTTAAAACCTCTAGAACTCATTTCCGACTGGAATTTTCTCCCCTTAAACATTTAAACAACCAGGCAGAGGCCTGTTTCAGGTCTTAAACTGAAGCTAAAAATGATGCTTATTTAAATGTACTGTGATACACCAGCAAAGTGACATGTGCATTGTGATGCAGCTTAGAGTGTCACATCATTCCCACAAATATCCCTCCTTCATTTGACTTGAGCTCCTGTGGTAGTGCTGCAGAACATTTGAAGGGGAACTTGTCTTTTGAAATGGATCTGCTGTTTCAGTTGTTCCGTAATTGGAAGAAGCTGTGTTTACCAACAATCCGTCCAGTGATTTCCATGCCAAAGTATCTGAGTGTCAGATCTCTCCTATCATGTGACTGTTTGGCTTTAACCTGTGACACTTTGACCTTCATTCAGCCTTTCTTCTTTTCTGTTCACACCTGTTTCTGAGGACCCCCGAGTGCAGCTGTCCTTCATTGTGCCTGTTTGAGTTCCCAGATGCGCTCCTTTACTGTAGGTAGTATATCCCTTTCTCCTTCTATTGCAGTGACATGCCTTGATTTACAGACAAGACTGGATTTACTACGTTTTTACATATTTTATGATATTTGTACCAAAAGATAGAGTATGTTTAATACTAACTTTATATGTAAAACATGACTTACAATTCTGAACATGATGGAGGATGCTGTTAGTTTGGCAAACCATAATTTCAGACTTTTCTACATGTGAATGGTTTTCCTTCTTTACATAATGTAAAGAACATACCTCAAAAAAACTAAAGAAAACTGTTTAATGAAAACAGGTGGTGGAGTACTAAGTCTTACTGTGTAAAAGCTTGGTAGATCTGGTCTGACATGTCTTTGAATAATGTCTGAAGCTGGGGCCTGAACTAAAGGCTCCCAGCCAGGTCCTCAGCTCTGAAGATGCACAGCAGCAGGTGGCTTCAGCCATTCAGTGGTGATGCTGTCTTTTTTAATCAGATCCATTCTTCAGCTCTTGGCCTGAATTACCAGTTTATGTTGTCTGAGCCAAGTCTGAGCGCCAAAATTACATCTTGGCACAATGCCGACGTCCATCAAAATCAAATCAAAGAGAGCTTAATTCCTCTCTTCCTTAGTCATGAGTTGTTAGAGACTGGTCATAATCTGCTTATGTCCTGATAAGGCATAAAAAAGTAAACTCTGAAAGCAGGATCTTAATTAATCTGTCAAAAATCAAACAAAAATGTCACTGCTGAAATTGAGGAGACCACTGCTTCAAAGTCAGAGATGAGATTTTTTTTGTTGGAAAACTAATTATATTCTAATCGCCGTCGCTACCACAACTGCTACCTCATTGTACATTCTTAGCCCTTCACTGAACATCATAGATTACCTTTCACTATTAGCAATATTCATTGTCTTTTTAAAAAATCGCAAATGTACCTTGGCTAGTATTAAAACTGCTTCTACTACCATTACTACTGCTAGCGTTTCTTAAATTCATTCTAGCCTTTTTTTATGAATAAAAAGTTTGCAGATGTGTTGTTTTTCAGTGGATAGTGTATTTGCAGCATGCGCTTATCTCCACTTGCTCAGGGCTGCACTGCGAGGCAGTGACGTCTGACCATGGTGTTTCGTGTCTTTCTCCCCCCGCAGGCATGCTGGGAGGAGGAAGAGGAGGGCCGCTGCAGTAACAGGAGCTCCTCCTTCTGCTTGCAGGTGGAGCACGCAGGCATCCGGACCTACTACTTTAGTGCCGAGAGCCGGGAGGACCAGGAGGCCTGGGTGCGAGCAATGAACGAAGCAGCTTGCGTCCACATCACACCCACAGAGAGGTACACGTGCAGCGCCTGGGGCCAGACAGGCAGATTCACCCCCAAGGCCTCGAGCCCCAAGTCAAACACCCCAAAGAGAAGGCTCTGCTGTGTGGGATCTGAGCACTACTGAAACACCCCGGACTGGGTTTATTGGAGTAGACCCCATCCCAATATGATACACTTACATCTGCATGAATACACACTCTGTTGGTCATCGTTTTTCACTTTTTTCCCTCATGGTTCCTTGATGGTGGACTGGACGCAGTATTAAATGAGGCTTTTGTGCCTCTAACTTTTCCCACATCTCCTTCAGGAACAACTCGGAGAACATCCCTCCGGCAGGTGAGAATAACGCCATGGTAGCGAAAGGGGTGGAGCCATACCAGCGCGGGGAGGGGGATGGCCGGGGAGCGGAGTCCCGGGACCCCAGCAAGAGAGAGGTCAATGGGGTCGTCGCCGCGGAGACAGTGACTCCCACCACGCCCCTGACCCCGGACCTGGACGGCAGAGGCAGGGGAGAGAAGAGGGCCGCCCAGCCCAATGGGTGGGGGAATTACCGCAAGCCGGATTCTTCGGCCTTCCACCCCCAGGAGCCCAGGGAGCCGCCGGAAAACAACGTGATGCGCCGAGGGTTTGTGCCACGGACGCAGCCCGAGAGGCTGGCGCAGAGGAAGAGCTCCATGAGCCAGCTCCAGCAGTGGGTCAACCTGCGCCGGGGCCTGTCGGCTCAGGAGGAGCTACGCAGGTAAGAGGGGGTGGGGGGCGTCTTCGTGTTTAACACTGGCCACAGTTCCCAGTAACTTTCCTGTATGTCACCCGCTCAAACTCATTCCTGCAGCAAAAAGGTTGCAGGTGTTTGCCGCAGTAAAGATCTTAGTGGACGGTGTCCATCTCCTCTGTGAGATTAATTTTGTGGTTAGCCAAAATACTGAATATTTTTGCTTTTTAGCGAAATGTTCAGTAAGTATACAAATTGTAAGTGAGTTTGTACGTTGCACAACAGATTTGAGGTTAAAGCATTGTAAAGTACGAAGAATTACTGTGGAGAAGCGGCACCGGTACCTGACTGCTAAGACTGGTGGAAAACTGCAAACTCAGTTGTTTCCTTCAGTTGTCTGCTGCCTTCAACCTTCCTAAAACAGATTTATCACATTTTAGAAATAAACGGCAAATGACTTCCTTGCTCTCCCACTCCACAGCCCTGCCCGATACTACCAGACCAGCCGGGGGATGCCTGCAGACTATTACGGGATGTATGGGCCTCAGTACATAGAGGAGTACGGGCTGTACCCCCCAGGGGTGCGTCCGGACAGCATCTGCTCCGTCACGGCGGGCTTTGAGCGGGTTCCGCCTCGCTGGGCCACGGAGGAGAAGAGACGGTCCCTGCGGGACGGGCCGCTCCATGCCAGGGAGCGCCCCCGGGAGGCAGCGGGCACTGGCGGCTTCCAGTGGGTCCCGGCAGCAGCCGCGCCCCCCACCCAGCAGCCCCTGTACTACGCCCAGGTGGAGTCGGCCCAGAACTCCATGCGCCGCCTGTCCATGCAGCCCCGGTCCCGCTCCGTCCCCCGTTCCCCCCCCTCCTCGCAGGGCCCCTACCCCCCCGGGAGCCGAGCCTTCTCCCCCGTGCGCTCCCCCAGCGCGCGCTTCGACAGGGGGGCCCCCGGGCGGCACCGAGAAGACGTGATCTATGCCGACCCCTCTGCCTACGGTCTCCGGAGATCGATCAGCTCCCCCAAGGTACCTCTGCGGGACAGCGCTCGGCAGCAGAGTTCAGCGGCGAGTCTCCAAGGCAGACACGGGCTCGTACTGACGGGCGTTAGGACAGAGCAGCTTCTGACAGGGGCGGAAAAAATCACATCAAGAACAAAGTAAAGGATAGGAGGACATTCGGACCGTCCGGCCCATTCGTTAGTTAGTAGTTAATTGATCCAAGGATCTCCTCCAGACATTTCCTAAAAGAACCCAGGGCATAAAGGATAGCCCAGAAAACTGACATATAGATATGAGGGGATTAGCCGCATCATATATTTATAAAAATGTTTATGCTGACCATGGTAAATTGAAATGACATTATTACATGGAGGTCTCTCCTCAGACTGATAGCTCTCACTGACTTTACCTAGTCGTCAGTAGCACACTGCAGATTCCTCCATAGCCCCAGCAGTGGTGGAAGAAGAGAAAGGATCTAGTAATGTACAGTACATTTCCATTTTCCTCAATGTGATCAGGACGTTGCCTTTACAACAAAGGAGGTTCTGTAGAAAGCAACAACAGCTCCTTTTATCCCGTCACATGATGATTGCTTTCCTGTTACCTTCACTTTTATAACTGTCACCCCAGTGTCAATGGCAACTGGAGGGGGCACAGCCCACACTTTCCTCCTCTAAATGTGCACAGGTCAGCACACACTTAGCACTACAAGCTCTGCAGAGCCTGATAAGAGAGTTAGTATTCACTAGAGGAGTGGTGAGGCCCTCCTTTCTCTCATTGGAAACTCACAGCCGTCCTGTGGGTGAGAGGCCTCCTCCATATGCCTGTCCCACTGGCGATCAGTCAGTCATAACACCTAACGTTTTATGAACCCTGGTCACGTGCAGCTAAAGAGCATAATTCGTGCTCGGAATGGTGACATCCAGATGACAGGGCTGGACATGGCTCCCTAAATGAGAGTTCTTACTGTCTGAAGCAGAGTGGAGCCCTTATATCACATTTTAATTAAACAGAGAGCCTGTTTCAGGCTGCTCAATTATTTCCCATCCCTTTTTCTATAGTCCTTCAATCAGCACAACCCTTCACTCACACCTCAGCTCCTCGCTCACTTGCCTTTTCTGAGTCTCCTCCCTCAGACCTCCCTCTTTTGTGTTATGATTTTGAATCGGCCCTTCCTTGTTGCTCGTTTTGTAGTAATTACACTTTCAAAGAAGTGTCATCGGCTTCTTTTACAGCCAGGCTCATTTGCTTTCTCCTCCAGTACGAGTATCCCAGAGACAGGAGGTCCCTGACCCAAGGAATGTACCATTACAACTACCCTGGCTCCCCTACTTTGCATGACAAAATGGTAGGTGCCTCCATAAGTCATTCTGAGAGAAATGTTTGTTTTTTCACCAGCTTGGTAGAAATATTAACAGATAGGGTAGAGGGTCTGTTTCACTGGACAAAGCGAAATAAACCATGATGATAAGGTTGAAATGTTTGTCTGTGGCTATAAACTTTGACTTTACTTACAGAAAGTGGAATACACCGCACTGCAGACAGTATAAAGTAACATCCTTCTTGCGTTGCAAAGCAGTCGTTGTTAATAATACACATCCAATTCATTGCGACTTGTTTGCTCTTAAAAAATACCATAACCCTGAAATGTGTTCCTTGACTGATTGCATTATTGCATTATTGCACACTACATTCACAAGGCATATTGCTGTAGCACGTTATTGTAGCATCTTGTTGCTGTGGCTGGAGATCCACTGAAGGGCTTGTAGAAGGGAGAAAAGTCAAATTTTCTTGTGTTGGTCTTGTGTTGGTGTGTGTGTAGACATGCCTTTGCTGCTTGGCTGGTGTTGGGTCAGCTTGCAACTCTCCTTCTCCCTGTTCTCTGTGTGTTTCTTTCTTTCTGCCACTGTTGCTGCTGCTGTTGCTTGGCACAGGATGACATTTTAGACCTACAGTTGCAGAGAAATCTGGAATACCTGGACCAGCAGGTGAGTGCGCTCCTGAGCGTTTATTGGGTTTATTGGCTTGGTGGCACACTATGGCTATATCTTCCTATCCCTTTCAAACTTGGATTTAATAACTGTCATGCCTGAGAGAACTCTGATGGGTGTCCAGTCTCTTCAGGGTTTCTTTTCAGTTTTATTATTTTCTGAAAAAGTGGAGAGAGATAGTAGCTGAAAATAGTGGTATATTTCGCATTCAAGTGTTTGAATATACGTTTGATTTTAAGGGCCCACATGGTAGTTTAAACCAAAGCCTGTGCACTAGTTTTATGGTTACATACCTTAAATGTGCTGCTATACTGTATGAGCCTGCACGAAGAAGAAATCAAATAATGGTATCTTGAGATACAAGTACTGTACATGAGAGGTGGAGAAGTGTATGAGGAATGTTTCAGCCACACTGCCATGGATTACAGCTGAATGCTTAGGATGGGACTCTATGAGACTCAATGAAATGGACAAGGAACTAAGTGGTCAGGGAGATGGCCGGCATGGGAAGAGAGGTCCATTTTACTCATCTGGATGATAGCAGCTTGTCTATCCTTTCCTTGAAGGGTTGTGTTCCATACACCCAGGCTTTTTTGTGCATAGTGACAGGCTGTGCAAAGTTCAGAGACTGACAGGAGCTCATGTAGACAGCTCCCTCCCCTCTGTCATCACCGCTGTGTTTACATGCACTGTGTGGTATGTAAAGCCTGGAGAGCAGCTATCTTGCAAATGTTCCATGTGGAACATATGCTTTACTAGCCTTTATCCAAAAATAGAGCAGTGGTAATTTACCACTTTCGACACAGTTCTCCTGGTATGGATTTAGTGCAATAAACTGACTCACCATATTGAAGCCACTGTGATACAAACTAGAAATCATGCATCACGTTAGCTTGCAAGGGAGAGTGCACTCCATTAAATGAGCAGGTTAATTCCTGCAGAGGCTCATACAGTGCTGGCCAGGCCTCACTGAGGGGGCTCTCGCTGGCAGGTGTACTCTGGGCTGGCCCAACCCTGGCCAGGGGCGCAGAGAGTGACGGTGTGTTTTACTCCAGGTCACAGAGAGCGATCACCTGATCAGTATGGTGCACAGAATGGTGGAGAACTCCTCACCCAGAGCAAAGCTCTACTCACAAGTAAGAGAGGAGAGAGAGAGAGTGACACAGAGACACAGGCAGGCCTGCGAGATACTACAGAGGGAATTTGTGACTATGTAGTGAAATTTTGTAAAGGAAGGAACTGCAATCCTTCTGTAGGTAGCAACAGAATAAAAACATCAATAACAAGCTATTTCATGTCCAATTAATGCAGTTTGTCATTCCCCTGTTGAATGACACAATGATCCCCTTTAGCATCTTGAAAACATGTAGCCCAATGTATAAATTAGCTGAAGTGTTGTAATATCTTCACTCTAAACAGGTACTTTTGCTATCCAGAAATACAAGTATGGTAATTGACAGCATTTTAATGACTTAACAGAAAAAAAATCGGCAAAAATATGCTTGGAGATTAGGATGTTTATAGACTATGTACAGTATAATCACTTGTAATGAATTAATAAAATACAACAAAAGATCCACTAAAAACAACTCATACCTGATTTAGGGCTGATTTAGACAGGTGTGTCTGCAAGTTTTCTAGGTCTCTTTTAGTTATCAAATCGGTCCTTTTCTGCCAATAATGAGCCAATTTAATTTGTGAAGAGCTGAGTTAGAAAGAAGCAGCAACCTACAGGGATCTAATTAAATTGAGGACCCTGCCCCTCTAGGACCCCACACACCTGCTAGTTTTCATTGCATCTGAGCTCTGTACTTAAATACTTAGATGATCCAACAAATTCAGAGACACAACAGTTCGAAAGCAACATCCTCCATGTTTAGAAAATGAAAAAAATTAGAGTTCAAATTAAACCTATCAATAGGTCTCTTAATTATTTCGATAATTTAATTAAGCGCTCAGGTGGAAGCATAACCAGCAACTACGTGGGTGTCAAGGACCAGGATTGGGATCTCGTGACTCTATATCCAGAGTATAAATGAAAAAGGTGCTTTTGATAAGGTTCTTTATAGGTTTATAGATCTGATTCAGGTCAATACATTGTTTTTTTGCACTCTAATAGCATCTGACAGAATGAGGTCTCATAACCTTAATTCTCCCAGATGTCCTGCCTGTCTCTCTCTCTCTGTCAACTCCCTGGCTATGTGGAGTGTTGTTGTATGGATGTTAGCATCACATCTCCAGACCCCTTTGTATTGTGAAGCAGTAGGTGTTTGTTTTCTTTGGTTGACTACCTGCCTTGTCAAATGAGCCCATTGCCCAATGTTAACCCTGTCACGGTTGTCCATTGTTATTGTTGTCGTTGCTCACTGTGTTCTCACCCTCCCACACTGCCTGTGCCATTTCTCCACCCCGTCCGCCCTCCTCCTGAAAATGTGCACTAACCGAGAGGGCTGGTAGGAAGTGCATTGTGTGTAGAGCAGGGAAGCTTCAAATAACTCAGAATATTGACTTGCAACAGTAGCAGTCAATCGCAGGTAGTGTTAAAGTGGATTGAAGGGACATTGTTTTATTTCCTGGATTTTGTCTTATATGGTACCAGCATAATGTTAGCTTTGAAATGAAAAGGCACTTGCAAGGGAGTCATACTTTGGAATAAATTGACAAGAGTAAAAAAAAAAAATGTTTTATATACAGTACAGTGCAGAGTATTTTGAAGGAAAAATAACAGTCAGTACACTTGTGTATGAGTGTCATATTGAATGGTTGCCTGAAACACTAGGGCAACTGCCTTGTGCAGTCTTTGTGATTGACCAGTAAAGTCTGTCTCAGTATCTGTATGTAGGATTGTGAAAGCTGTGCACAGTGGAAGAGTGCAATGGGCTAACCATGAAACTGAGACAACCGGCAACCCGTTGTCATCCATATTGGCACCACATACGGTACCTGAGGACATTTCGAGCATCCAACAGATTGCAACCAAGTTTACAACATGTCTTCTGTCAGCTCCAACAAACTAACATTTTAGCCTCCTGAAATATTTCAAATGATTATGGGGGCCAGATTCCTGTGAACCCCCAAATGAAAAAGTAACAGAATTTTTCTTTATGTCGCATTCCAGCAAGCATCTCCATTCCATGACATCTACAGGGAGCTACACCCTTCTTACAAGACCAGCGAAGTTGAAGTTGATGTAAGGCTCTCTCTGGCAGATTTTAATTTTAAGCTATAAAGCCAAGTATTTTGAGAAAAATATATAGCAGAGTCTTGCCTGTTGGCCTGGCTTAGCAAGACAACTGATCTGTGTTTCTTGTAACTAATGTAGCTCTAATTATTCAATGAATGGAGGATGTCTTTTTTTTTTAGCAGCTGTTTGTTTTTTATCACATGGAAAGACAGGAACGTAAGACAAGGGTCATCTAGCCCATAAAATAAATCAATCTGTGTGCATGTTTTAAAACTCTGTTCTCGGTTACTCAGGCTCCTCTCTCTGTCTCTCTCTGCCACAGAAGCTCCTGGGCCGACTCTGCGAGCAGAACCGGGTCCTGAAAGACCAGGAGGCGGCTGTGCAGCGCCTGCGTATTGAAAAGGTAATGGGGGTGGGGCAAGGATAAAGCTACAGCCCAGCAGGCTGGTGGAACACTACCCAGGAGGAGGGTGCATCTCATTGCTTTGTGTGTACCCAATGTGCTGTTGTTCGCACAGGACGGTCTGGAAGGTGTGCTGGTGGCTACACACCAGGAGCTGGACCTCTACAGAAGCCAGCCCTCCATCGCCGAAAACCTGCGGCTGAAGAAGGAGTCCCTGCAGAACCAGCTGATCAACATCCGCGGGGAGCTGTCGCAGGCCACCAGTGTATGGAACCAGGGCAGCAGGGGGCCGGGGTCATGTTATCTGGGAATGTACAGGCCAGCTGGGGAAAAAACCTGTGGTCCTGGAGAGCCACAGGCCAGCTGTATTTATAGGTCACCCCTTAAGTAATCACTACAGAAAGGTAGGGAACAGATACCATTTTTTCAGCGGCTCATCCTACCCTGAAGTCATGGTGCTCAGGTTTTTGGTTTTAGGTGATCTCTGAATTAGTTGGCCTCATTCTCTGTGAGACGGGTCAAAACAAAAACTTTTGCAGTCCTTTAAATCTCAATCAATAATGTGTGCCGGCCTGGGGCTCTCAGGTCTCATCTCTGTACAGGAGACCTGAGGAGAAAGGGAGAGATTTGAGAGTAGTGATGCAGAGTAAGGCCAGACCAGGAGGTGGGAGACATTAAGAACTGGGAGCAGTAGTATGAGATTTTTTTTTGTACACAGTAAAATCTTAACTAGATAAGGGGGGGTAGAAATGGTGAAACACAACCCAGGAAAAGGTTCTGTTAACCATGTCTTTCTAGTGGTGCAGGCATGAAGGATGTGATGGAGAGAGAGGCACACATGAGGACAGTTCTCTCTGAACTTGCAGACTGCGGACCAGGGTGTGGGGGTTTTGTGGAGCAGTTAGTATAGAATGATGCCAGACCTCTGCTTGACCTGCTCATGTTTTGGGTCTTCAGGTGCTGTCCACCACACGGATGGAGTTTGAGGCCCTTGAGGATGAGGTCAATGCCATCCACAGTGATCTCTGGGAGCAACTTAACACTGGCGGACAGGTGAATGGACACCCTTCAGTGGTCAGGACCTGTCATGTACTCATGTCAAGTGAACCTCAGGCACAGATGTTCCAGAGTTTGAGGCACAGGCTTGCAGTGATTATAGCTATATTCATTTATCATAGTCATTATAGAATTTTGAAAATTGGTATTTATCCTTTCAAATAATTGAAAACTGGAGTTTAGCTCTGTGGAATAAATTGTATATAATGAGCTCTATCTACTTTAATGTCATAAGTTTTGAAAATGTTAAATATGCATTTATTTGATTGATTTATTGATTAAATGTCTCAGTGTTTTAAAGATCTAAAAAATTATAATAATTTAGCACACAAAAAAAACTAAAAACAAAGTAAGAAATAGACCTGGGGCTTTTAAATCCCAAAGGAATATCTCCATTCTGACCTGTGTGATGTAGGTAGGACTAAACATATCTGGAGAAATTACTCGCACTTAACAAGAGGATTTCAAAATCAATAATTAACCAACAACATTTAAATTATGCATCCCTCATTACTGATTTAGCAGCACAACATTATTTTTATCTATTGTCATGTTTTTATGGCTCAGTTTGCAGTGTTCAATAATGCATGGACAGGCCACTGTGGATAAAACAGCAGCTGTTCTCAATGGACTCTGCACGGCATTAACAATTTCAGAGCTGACTGACTGCTTTTGAAAAGGCATGAGTATCGGATGTCATTTTCTGTGCCCATCTGGCCTTGGTTTTCACCTAGAGAGGCTGAACACAGTTCTAAGTTATCAAAGGCAAAAGTTCAAAGTTATTCAAAGTTTTCAAAATAACCCCGGAGCCTGCATCCACAGACGGCAGAAATTTGCTGGCTTGTTAATGTCAGCGTGCTGGTGACCTGTGATTGTGGCTTTATTGTCTTGGCAGAATGAGCACGTGCACAGGTACTTGCAGAAGGAGTTCTGGAGGATCCAGGATGTGCTGGAGGGGCTGTACAAGAACAACCCATCTAGGGGGACAGACACCGCCAAGTACAGAGGTAAGCAGAAGAAACACCTTCACAGGCAAGAAGGAAGCAGGAGACGTGGGGCAGGCAGGAAGCGAGAGAGGACCGTTAGGAATTTGGAGAGGTGCAAAAAAGAGTGAATTTTATCAAAGGTGCGGGGAACTTTGGAAGTTATGAGTAATCGCCAGACATGAGGAACGTAAGAAGGGCAGAAAGACTAACAGAGACCAAAGCCGGGACATTCAGAATGAGCTGCAGGAAAAGATATTGATGCAGACATGCGAGATCTGGACTTAACTGCAAACAACTGTTGAGGCAGCTCCAAACAGCAGCAGAAATCACAGTCATTCTTCTACTGATTTTCTAGTTTGTTTTTTAAAGCTATATTTTCAGCTCTGCTTTCTGCTGAGCCACAGTTGGCTAGTTATTTTGTTTTATTCCAGAAGCTAGTTGTACAGATTTAATTCTAAGAGAAGACAAAGTGTGATATTGGGAACATTTACAGTTTTTTAGTTAATTAAGGTAAAAAAAATGAGGAAAAGTTGCACTGGGGCTATTCTGCAGGTTTATGTTATTATTTATAATAAGTAATAAGATAAGCAGATGCCCTTTTCTGGGGTGAATTATAATATTTTGCAAAGCTTACATTGTGCAAGTGTATATCTGTATATATTTACACCTTTCACAGCTTATAATTTACATACCTCATCTTGTCATTATTCATGTGTGAACAGGACATGCTGCTGTGCCCAGTTCATCCCTCGTGATCTGGAGAGTGTTTTAGGGAGCAGGCAGTGCTGTAATGACCTCTTGCTGTCCTTCTCTCCACCAGCGACCAGCGCGGCCTCCGGCTCTTTCAGCACGAACAGCCCGGCCAGTCCGCTCAGCTCAGTCAGCCTCACCAGCCCGCTCAGCCCCTTCTCCCCTGTCTCGGGGTCCCAGGGCTCCCCCACCAAGCAAATGGGTACTGAGGTGAGCACCAGCCACCCCCACATCCTCCCAACCATGTCCTGATCCTAGCACCCTAATACCCCAACACAGGATCAGGGGGCTAGGCGGAAGTGTGTTTCAGAGAATACAACTGGAGACACTTCTTTCACGGTTAGCAAAGAGCCCAGCCACTTTCTGGAATCGAGTGTGCAACATCTGGTAAAAGCAGCTTTGATCTGACACAGACAGGAAGGATTGAAAGGTCTTCTGTTTTGCAGCCCTACTTCTGCTGTGATGTTTTAAGCACGATACACACACCTTACCTTGCTTGATCTCTTCCACACAGGGCTGTCGTCGACTCCAGTCGTCTTGTTTGATGGGTCTGCTGCCTGTGACTATTCACATCTCATGTTCTTCTTGTGTACCTATACATTTTATAGATATCTTAAGGTTTTACTTTCAGACACTGGAAGAGGACAAAAACACTTACTACCACCCTCAAAGCCAAAGATTTCAAAGCTTTGGAAGGATGGACAACTCTTTGTGTGTCAGAGAGCCTTCTCGAGCTTTTTGCAGCTTTGAAAACAGATGGATATCCCAGTCTTCGCGCTCTTTTTGTTGGTAGTGTGTTGTTGAGTTTACTGGCACAGGAGCCTCACTAAACCGCCGTTGGAAGGACCCCAATCTATTCGGCGCCAGCTCCAAAGCTTGGCAAAGGCTTTAAAATGGCATTTTACAAATTATTGGCTTTCTTCTGCCGCTGTCCTGACCCTGCTGTGCTTTGCTAGTGGTCGCTCGGTGCTCTCAATTACTCCCTCGCTTGTTCATGCACTTTTTTCCCAGTGCCCCAGTTTTTACACCATTTACCGACCATGCTGAGCAGTCCCAGACCCCATCGGACTCCCTGTTCACCCAGGACAGCTTTTAAGACAGAATGGAATTTTAATGTGGCACTGAAACAGGGATGACATTAACTTTTAAATGAACTATTCTCAACTCAGTCAACTACTCTCAACAACTCAGTCACTCAATGTGAGTTAGGTTTTATGTACGAATAAAGTAAAGTGAATTCTTTATCTACTTAATAATATGAATAACTTTTAAAAATTTCACCCAACAGCAAAGCACATTTTCACTTAATATACTTTAGCACACATGAAAGGTGCCTTGTGAAAGTTAACATTACAATATCTTGTTCCAGGGTAATTTATTTTAACTCCTATTCTGTCTCAAAAGTGTCTGGGGAAGCATGGAGTCATGCAGTCCCTTTAAATAATGAGCTAATCAATTAGTGGAAAAAGTACTGTGCAGAAGGACAACTCACAAGCAACTATTTCCATGTAATTCAAGTGCAGAATAAAGTTTGTGCTCTGTACAGACAAGAGGGGGATGCGATCCAGCTAAAGGTTAAATTTCCGCTCCTGAAACCTCTCTGGCTTGGCTGCTATTCCTAATGCACTCTGTGCTCTGTCTCTCTTTCGCTTTCTCTATCTTTTTCTGTATCTCTCTCTATGCCTTAGGACATTGGCCCTCCGCGGCCCCCACTCCCCAAATCCTATCTCCCCCTGGAGTCTCCCCCCGCCATCCCCCCTTCCATCCCCCCCCTGCCCTTTGACAGCACCCCTTGGCTCCGTGGCGTCGGCCTGCGGTCCGACAGCATGGAGGAGGAGGATGACGGGGAAGAAGGGTCTCGACGCAGACAGGTACCTCTTCTACGGGACAGGAAGAAGGCTCCCCCCCACCAGCCCTCCATCCCCCACCCCTTCCCTGGGTCGGTCTGCCTTCGCCACAGCCACAGCCGAACCCCCAGCCCCCTCTAATAAACCCCCACGCACACACACTCACCCCCTTTTCATTCCAGAGCTCTTGTCGCTGTTCGTGCGCTGTCCCGAAACATCGGCACAAATGACAGCTGGAAACAAACTGCGTGGAGGCCTTCAAAGCACAAGCCTCCACATCTACCAGTGTCTCAGAATACTTCCCTTGTTATTTTAATTTAATTTGTTCCACATTACTACAAGTGGTTTGAATTAAACATAAGCTGTAACCCGTTTTTTAAGTCAGTAAAGAGTAAAAGCACGGCAGGAAATTGGATCCAGTTTGGCTGATGACAAACATCTGTAGCCGTCACAAGAGGCAGTACAGAGGGTACAAGGATGAAAGCCTCCACTTATTGTGTTTCCAGTTGTTGCTGGCTTTGGGGCCTCTAGCTTGCCTGAGGTTCATGTGTTGAGGAGAATAATGAGGTTATTTACAGAGGTAAGAAGCTCCAGAGGACTCATGGCTGCCCCCACTGTTGCTCTCTCAGTTGTGACGTGTGCGTTCCTTTGTCCATCAGTCTGTCTGTCCCTGTGTCTGGTCATGCAGTCTGTCCTCTGTCTCTGTCCTTGGAAAACTGTGGCACATCTTCCTGGGAACCATGAATTGTGAGCTTCTAAGTAGGGTACAGTAGCCTGGCACCAGATTATTTTTTTAATGAACAAAATTAAAAAATCGGCAAGGTTGGTGATATAAATTACTTTCAAACTCAGTGCTGAACAACAATCATTTTGGATTCTGAAAAGAGCTTGTGAGGTTATTTTCTATCTTACTGCACAAGGATGAGAAATTTGGAGTTATTTAGAGCCGACCATGAAAGAGTTTTTTAAAATGGCTTAAAATGTATTCTTACCAGTTTCTTTACACAAATGGCTGAAAAATAAGAAAGGAAACATGAATGTTTCAAGAATTCTTGAATGTTTCAAGAATGAAACGGGTAGTTTGAATGGATCAAAAAATATTTTTTATTGAATGAAAAAAGTCAAATTATCCAAAAGTCAGATTATCAAATTATAATTACATTTTCCACCCAGCAGAGTGGACAGACTATTGAGCTTTAGTTTAATTCTTTATTCTGTACTGTTGAGAGGATTAGAGACTTTTGGAGTGACCGATCTGACGTTCTCTGACCATTTTAATAAACCCAGATCTTGAAGGATCTCTTTCTCCAGATGTGAGTGAGCCAGGGAGCTGGACTCAGTGGCACAATGCCCTTGTTTTCTCCGCATGTGTCCTTTTACACACACCGTGACTTAACAGAGCCAATGCTCTTCTGTTCTGTATCTGTCTTCCAGCACAAATTCTCTTATATGTCCCACATGCCCACTGGGGAAAAGCCCAACGGCAGCGAACAACAGGAGGCAGAGCATGAACGACAGAGCAGTCAAAATAAAGGTACCATTGGACAGAAAAGAGTTCTTCTTTTCCCAGGCGAATGTGTTGTCTTTGTGTTGGTTGACTTTTGTTTTCATAGTTGTGTAGTTGTGTAGCTGGCCTGTTGGACACAGTGGTCAGCCAGGCTGTCTCACATCTTCATGTTCATTCCCTGGTTCACACAAGTTATTTCCAGGAACTTTATTTTCCTCTTACATCGTAAGATGTGCTGGTTGAGTTGGATATGATACTTGAAATTGCCTCCCCCTCTACCAGGGTCTGATGATTTGTTCACATGAAGAAGGGAGCTAGGCACCTCATTTCATCCTCACCTCAGGTGGCTCTGCTGCCTATCAGCCCTGTGCTCTGGATTGAGAACAGGTTCCACAGAAAGGCTACAAACCAGTGTAGTTCCAGTGTAGCTCTGTAGTTCCAGTAGAGCAATAATACAAGAAGATTTCTCCACAACTATGAATAAAACCTGTACTATTGTTTACCTCACTACAACAAAAGATATTGCTGCCACAGAATCAGTCTAGAGAAGATACATTCCTGCACTTTAGGGACTGTCCTATGCTGACAGGCTAACAGAATTAAAGCTTTTTAGTCTTAGAAGTCAGAGAAGACTGTGTAGGGACCTGATCCATGTGTTCATAATCTTCAGAGGCACTGACAAAGTTAACCTAGTGGACGTCTTCAGAATCCACAGTTTAACACACACCAAAGGACACAAGTGGAAACTACATACACCTTCATTTAAAACTGAGAACAAAAGGCACATTTTTACACAAAGTGTTTTGGAGGTTTGTAACAAGCCAAGCAAGACTTCTTCAAATAAATAACCAACTGAGGATATTTATCAACCAGCCAAAAACAGGCTATAGATAGGCTGTACTGCTCTCATCTGTAACCTTTCTTATGTTCTGCTTGGAAAAGGCTTTCATCATATTTATTTATCAAGACCATTTAATAAGATATAAGATAACTCTTCAAAAAAGCTGACTGTGTTCCCAGGGTTTGGAGCTCAATTTCTTCAAGTTATATAATCCAGTGTTATATAATCCAGTTTTCTGCCTGTTTGCTTATTTTTTAATTCATTAATACAAGAACTGTCTGCTTCTAGTTGGTGTTGTTCCCCCAAGGACTAAGTCACCTGCAAGGGATGAGACAAACTCTTCAGATCCCATGACCCGCAGTAAAGCCTCAGGGAAGCAGCCCAATGGGCACATTTCCAGGGTAAGGAGCACATGGGGCACTCAAAGCACACATCTGATTGAGCCTGTGGTTTTAAATTGGGCATCCCTACTTGCAGGAAAGTGACTGCCCCAGGTTTCTCACAGTACTTTTGTGCCTGTGGTATAAGCGTTCTGCACGACAGTGTTTGCCATTGCATGGTACATGAGGATAAGCTACAGAATGTGGATGTGCTTGTGTCTTCTCCATTTTATGCATAGTGTTGTAGCACCGTTCAGTTCTGTTACGGCTGCATCGGGGCTACTCATCTATGATGCTGCTCTGCAGTAAGAGCTGTACATAAGTAAGATCTTAAACAGCTGCTCACTGTGCAGTAGAATCTCTCAGAGACCTTCTGCAGGGGCAGTGATTATTAAGCCAGAATTGTTTTATTTCAGGAGCGCCCGAAAAGCGCGGTGTTCCAAGCAGAGGTGAAGTCCAAGATGAGCGTGGAGGAGCAGAACGAGAGGATCAGGAGAAACCAAAGCAGCTCCATGCGGGAAAAGAGACGCAGCCTGCAGCTCTCGAGCGGGCAGCAGATAGACGGCCTCAAGCCCACCGTCAGCTACAGGGTGGTATGAGCCACTTCTCAGCCCTTACCGATTGGTAGATGGGTCCGGTGCACTTCCGCTAATTGGTTCCCTTTCGCCCACGCAGGTACGTCGGAGACTGACCGCTCACGAGGTCGACATCAAAGACCTGGAAGCAGCGGTACGGGGGGAGGGGGTGGAATCTCCACGCGAGGAGATTGCGCGACTGCGCCGCCTGCAGGTCGAGCCTGAGCACTACGACCTGGACATTGGCAAGGAGGTAGGCCTTGAACTTGCTGCTTTTTTTGACCTCTTTACAACCTAATGAAATTACAGTTATCTACTGTGCCTTTTTTCTTCTACTGTGTATAGTTTTTTACATGGTAAAGTAAAATTTCAGAATTAACCATAAGGTCCAGAAAAAGTGAGGTGAAATTAATTGTGTGTGATTTTTCCTCATGATTTCAATAAGCTACCAGCCAGTTTCACCTTTTTTTAGTTTTAAGTGCTACTCACGCCAGTCACTAGTGGCGCAAACAGTAAGTTCTGTCCAAAAATCTATCCGAGCAGCTCTTGATGCCAGACAAGGTTCTGATCCCGGAGCGATATCTGGACGCAGAACCCGAGGTGATGCTCAGCCCGGAAGAGATTCAAGAGAAGCAGAAGAAAGTGGAAAGAATCAAGACGCTCATCGCAAAGTCAAAGTAGGTGGTAGCATTGTGAGGTACTTACAGTTGAACCTCAACCAGCTAAGACGAGGCCCAGACGGACCCACAGTGGGGGAAGTGCCAGCCCCAATCGTGACTGTTGCTTCTCTGGCCTCTCTTCAAGGTGTAGAGTGCCTTTGCCCGCGACTTGAGGCTCCATACCTGCTCCATCGTTTTCTAATTTAAGGTCCATAAAGAAACACAATGCAATCGCCAGCCTCAAGCTCCACATGCGTTTTTGTTTAACCATCACCTCTTGCCCTTGCCTGCAGGCAGGGGGTTAGGAATTCGTCACAGCTGGACAGGATGAGTGTTTTTACTTTATATAGCTTTAATTCCACTTCCAGGACAAGACTAAGAATACTACCATTTTCTGTACCATTTGACTCCACAGCATTCTCAGTTTAAGTTTATTTCCTAAGAAAGATTATTACAAACAAGAGGACCCATTCAGCTACTACTGCTGTATCTGTTTGATAGTAGTTAATGGATCCAGGGATCTTATCCAGCTGTACCCTGAATGAACCAGGGTATCGGTTTGAATAACACGCCAAGATGCCTTGCTCCAGACTCCCACAACCCTGTAGGCAAACGTGTGCCCCCTTGTCCTCAGTACCAAACGCACCTCCACGTAGTCTCGGCTCGTGTTCCACTGTTAATGCATGAATGCGTCTGTGGACACGGCAGCTTCGCTGTTCTCACTCCGCCTCCCCCTCGCGCAGCATGCAGAACATCGTGCCCCTCCTGGACGGGCCGGCGGACGGCCAGGCGGACCCGGAGCAGCAGCGGCAGGAGCAGGAGAAGAGGATCGAGATCTCGTGCGCCCTCGCTGCCGAGGCCTCGCGCCGGAGCAGGCTGCTCTCCGGTGAGGACACCAGGCCGGCCCCGGGCTCACTCGCTCCACAGCTGTTTGCCTTATCCAAAAACACCAAGCAACATTCCCCTGTGATTGATGTCAGAAATGCAGGATTACATGGCTTTTTACAGGAAATATTTACCCTCACGGCAGCAGGATAGACTCCTCTAGCAGGATATCAGATGTGGAAGAACTGCTGAAGTCACTGAAGCACTTGTAGGCAGAATCACAACTGTTGTTATCTGCACCTTGAGGGTCTTTGTGAGAACCGACTAAGTTTGTTTTTTGTGGTTTGCCTTTTATACCGAGTCTTGGCAGTTTTCCTAGCATTTCAGATCATGAACATTCACTGCAGTCCTGAAGATATTTGCGTAGCACTCATTTCTAACCCCTTCATTTCCACTTCAAGCCTCAGCCCTTCTTCCACCGCATGTCCCACATCAGCTTATCACATTAATTGATCCATCAGTTCGTCATACCAGCTGAGCATTCTCGTCCCCGCACATGTGACGATACACCATATCTGTATGCACAGATATAAAGGCCGTCTTTCAGTGCCTTGTTTTCTGAAGATGTGAATGTCATTTTAGACTTGTTGGGTGTAGTCACATCTTCTGTCAGACTTTTAAAGTTCTGTGGAGGTCTCGCTTCAGTCTACAGCGATTCCAGCTGTAATGCACCTTCTTAAGCAACCTTGTTCAACTTCCCACCTATCCGCTTCTGATACTGCATCTCTACAAAGCTAGCTGTATTTTGTTTAAAGCAGGATATTTTGTTTTTTTTTTTTATTATTCACTCCATTCCATTCCAGCTCAGTGCGTCTCCCCCAGTCCTTCAGCCTCCCCGACTGACCTGGTCCCCCCCCTTTCCGCTGACCTCTCTGACTCCTCCCACTTCATGAAGGTCTGAGGCTGCCCCAGGTGAGTCCCGCCCACAGCACTGCTGTGCCAGTGATAGCCCCGCCCCCCTGAGCCCTGCCATCAGTTCACACCCATCCTGCTGCAAGCCTGTGGTTTGAGATAGAAGGAAGAGATAGTCTGTACAGAGGTGTGCTGAGCAAGTCAAGGACTGCAGTGATGCCTGCTTGATCATACTGTAGTGCCTGAGGTGATGCTCACATAATTTAATGCACATTTCTGTTTTTACTTCCCCTGGAGAATTACCTCGAATCATTCTAGTTTTATATTTAATTGCTCACCTGTGAAGGAGGTAAAGAAGGGTGAACAATTTTACACAGTCATTGATCAAGATGAAAGTCCTGGAGTCATTGTTTTGTAGCCAGCTGGGAGTTCACTCTGGTTCTTATCTTTTAATAACCTTTTCTTGCATATTTTGGACATTTTGACACTCTTTGTTCCACTTAAAGTTCCTCCTGTGTAATTTTGTGAGCTTGAAGGAGCTTTCTAGAATCCCTTAATATACCATGAAAATAATCCTTTTCAGATGCTGTTTTATGAAATGTACATTGGATAAGGAGTTGAAAATTGAATACAGTAAGTGTGTCGCTGTACTGAAAATATCTCAGTTTCTGAATTGTGACTGGGCTATCTAACTTTGGTGAATTTTGTATTGTCAGTGAAAAAAGTAATCAAGCAAAATCATTTGACATTTTCATCATTAATGTATCCTCTGGTAGATACATATGACAAGACAAGAGTGTCATGCGGTTTCAAAATGTATTTTAAAGGAATCAGTTGATCTACCGGAGCCACTAGGCTGCTTAAATATTAGGCTTCTGCTTCAACAGCTAATATGAGAAGATCAAAATATTCATCAGAAGGATGCAAATAAGATAACTTACTGCTTTTCTTAATCTTTCTTTCTCTTGTTTTCTCAATGTTCTCAGCTCAGGCCCTGGCTGCTGTGAAGTTCCATGGAGCAACATTCTGAGCACTTGATGAAGAAAGAAAAGTTTTTTTTTTCTTTTGCCCATAGAGTATATTTTTTCATTCTGTTATTTTAATGACTGCGAGAGAATATGAGTAAGAACACTGGGAGCCCACGACTGTAACGTTCTCTGTTATGTCACGGAGCAGTACTGGCCTACTAACTCTAGGGGGGACGTCATCTCGTCCATACGACCAGCCACAGGCAGTCTCCATTTACTGCTAACCGACAGCCAGAATCTCCGCTGATTGGCGTGTGTCAAGCAGAATGTGGTCATCTAGAGAAGAACATCGAAACCCTACTGTGGTGAGAAAGCAAGCACAGGTTGGAGAACATACAGTAACTGATTGGTGACAGATTTCAAAACCAGTCATCTAGAACCACCAAGCATTCATCAGACACAGAGGAGTGCAGTGCAGGTTCTCTAAGCGTTACTGCTTTTCCCTTTTGTTGGTCTTAATGGAATGTAGCTGCGGTTGGTAAAATTCTAAACCCGCATTGAGCCAGATAGTCTCAAGGGCTCTGCTTCTGACAGGGCAGTTCATTCTGCATGGGACTGGGAGCCATGATATACTGTACGGAGACCAAGCAAGAAGGTCGATGGTGAGGGGAAGTGATTCTGTGGGGGCTGTGGTTGTTCCAGGGTGTTGTAGACCTGACCAAAACTCAAGAACCAAAGCAAGAAGACATCTCCATGCACCTCTAAATGACTTGACATCATTTGGGCTGCAACAGCCGGGCTGACGTTTTAGTGGTCTTTTCAAACCCAATGCCTGAACTTTTTCGATGGCAGTGCAATCTGACCATACCCTGTTGATCTACTGTAGGTGGAGAAAAGACAGGCCGGCGGCTCTGCGTCCTTTAGCACTGGGACCAGTCCACCAGCAGTTGCTGGTTCCAGTCATGTGGAGTGAATGTCAGCATTGCGGGTTGGAGTTTGTAGCATTTCCAAGAGCACAGACGTTCTACTTGTATACCTGCTCATGGCTCAGTCGGACGTATGTTCCCAACACACCAGAATTAATCACACTCTGTCCTGCTCCATCAAGGCTCTGCTTCAATGAAACTCTAATCCCCGTTTTTCTTCCTAAAATAGGGCTTGTTGTACTAGCATCTCTGCAGTGTGACATCTCTCAGCACTTTTTTGATAAACCCTATAATGAGGTATACTTATGTACTGACCGTTCCTTTTCATTGTCTTTATTGTACACAGCGCATTCGCTGCATATACCTGCAGTTGTGATACTGATACTCTTAACATGAGAAAAATTGTAAATGAAACAGAAAGAAAAGAAGTGACCTTAGAATTTTAAGTTTGCTTAGTTGAAATGCCTGTTTGTCAAGGTCAAGATGGATCAACAGCTTGCAGTACAGACACTCAACGCAAAGCATTTTTACCTATGACTTCAATCACAGGCTTTAAAGCTAGCAAACAAAATTGTTAACTGTTACATTTGTATTTGATATTTCATTGATACCCATCTTAAAATCATCAGATGTTGACTTTTGGGTCAACGTTTTTTATTCATTTAATGGTGTGCAGAAAAGGCGTCTTTATGGGTTTCTGTTGTATCATCAATGTGGTGTGTGCTGGTTTTTTTTTTTAAATACAAAATTCAAAGCCAAATGTTTACATGAAAAATACACCTCCACTGTACATTTTCTACTTACAGGAAAACAGGAAAAACAAGCTTAATAAAGTGGTATTTGCTTTTTGTATCACTTCGATAAAACTATTGCGGCCTGCTCAGAGAGATTGCAGATCATTTGTTTCGTTTTTAGATGGAACACACTTTTTATGGTTTGAATTGTTGGGTTTGTACTGTAAAAGTTCAAAGGACATTTCAATTAGGCCTAAGCATGTAATTTAATCGTCACAATGTCTACATTTCATAAAGGAGAGGACTGTGCTGAGTAGTGGTTAGGACTCTGAGCCAGAGAAATTCTTGCACTTCTTCTTTGAGCTGATTAACTTGAGAGTCATTCACTTTGGTTTTGCCTTTGCTCAGCATGGCGACATCCACCAGGACAGTTTCTTAGGTCAGCATTTGATGGTGAAGAGCATGAGTTGAAATGCCAGCGTGGATTGGCTTGTTCTCTCTCATTTCCGAGCACTAAAGGCTCTGAATCATCTACAGCGGGCACCTGGAGCCTTGATCACCTAGCAGGTGCCTGTCCTGCTGCTGAGGGCTCGCTCAGCTCAGAAGAGTTCAGACATGTGTCCCCCCAGAATGGGCACTAGAGTCGCCCAATTTAAACGGCTGTCTTAGATACTGAAAAGGCTGTGATATACTCCTTCTGCCAGTGAGTTGCTGGCCCGTTCTGGATCTGACCTGTCTCCTGTCTCTACTGTGAGCACTCAGGCCATCAGACCAACCGTTGGCATTTGAGCTTTAAAACTGTGGGTAAGGGTGCAGCTCTCACGTCGGCTGTGCCCTTGTGTGAATGGCTTTTACTTGCTATCCTATGACACGGAGAAAGCGTTGCCTTCTGTTTCTGTGAAAATATATCCACTGTTTCTAGCTAACATTGAGCTGTGTTTATTGATAAGCAAAAAAAAATTAAATGATAACTTTTGAAGCAGTTTTCATCGATCCCAAACAGCAATCTTCATAGATACAGAAAATGAAAGCAGGTATGTTTTTAGCTAAATAACATAGCCAGATAGAGTTTCCTGAAAGGCAGCTTGTATATCTAACTAGAAAAAGAAATACATGTGGAATCTCTACATATTGAAAAAACAACTTTAAATGAGCAGAGTGTGCAGCACTTATTGACAGTGCAGTTGCCATTGTTGTTTATAGCGTACAATCCAGTATACACTGATTACACAGAGATGTTGCATTAAGTTAGAATGTATTTGTGTGATAATCTTAAGTCACAGTCATTGAGCACCCACCATAGTGTTTCACTTAATTCCAGTATATTCATAAAACACGTTAAATGGTCAACCAAAGGGACAAGCTAAAATGGGCCTTGTAAGAGCGTTAGGTTAGGTTATTTGGTTCAAATGAATAAAAACAACAACTTTGTCTTGGTAAGTCAGATACCCTCAGGTCATGAGGATTGTAATACAGCATTTTCATGGTCTTTTCAAAAAATCATCAGCCTCTAATGCCTGTTGACAAAAGGCTCACTTTGACCAATCCTGCCCTGTCCAGCTGATATAAACAAACCCAGGAGATCTGACCCTTGTCTGTGTTGTGGCCCTCAATGACCAGAGGTGTGGAACCTACCACTTCAGCAGAGAACACTGTTAAAGTCCGCTTGTCTGCTAGATCAGAATTGTGCCCGTTTCGTTGTCTTTTGTGGTTAGAGGAAATGTTAGTTTTCAGTGTTGCTGTTTGGGGGACGTTAAAAAAAACTGCTTGTACTATGCAAAAAAATAAAACAGGCTTGCTTTAAGAATTTATTGTTCTTGCAATAAAGCGAATGTATCTGAATAGTTTTGCCTTTTTGTTTAGATGATTTTAAGGGAATACAGCAGTATTTTTTTTCCCAACAGAATAACAGCTTACTCTTAATAGTAATATATTATTAATGTTATTTTTGGTATCATTGTTATTTTGTGGATATGATGAGTAACACTGCCAAAAACATTGCAGAGCCCTGCCACATTAAAATGTGCAGACTTTACACACTGATGATTCGTATGGGGACACAATACCAAGCACAAAGTGGAGCAGACCCAAACATAGCAATATCTGATCCCTTGGCCTTGCATGTCACATAGGCCCCAAGGCAGATGAACATGAAGGGGGCTGATTTTTATCCACAGTTGTGAACCCCTTTATGGAAAACTGGACGACTATCTGGATGTGGGGAGTCATTTTAGTCTGGCAGAGCTCTCCGCTAAAGATGTCTGTTGCAAAAGAACAAGCCTGGATCACAAACCAAATTAGGTTGTCATAGCACTGCTGTAGCAATAGATGTGTTGATGTGTTGGTTCTGGGTAAAGTTACTTTTAAAAAAAGTATTTTTTACAGTTACACAATACCTGTGTAAAGGACTACTTTTTAAAAATAACAATAATCTCAGAGAAATTCCTGTAAAGCCATCAGTTAGAGTGTTCTGTGGATGTGTGGATGTCATTACCATGTAGACTCATGAATTTTCCCTTAAAAGCAATGCCTCTCAACTTCTTATTAAGAATTACCACTTATTAAGTAACTTGTAGCTGTAACTAATTACTTTTTAATAAGTACGTTTCCCAAACCTTTTACATGTTGCAGTGCAGAGTAGCAGCCTGGATTGAGCCCCTCATGGACCGGGCAGTACTGTAAAAGCCAAGGTTTAGATCTGAAATGCAAGATGTGTTTTGTCAATACAAGTTTGTTTCAAAATGTATAATTTAAAAACTCCAATAAAATGTATTTGAAACAAAGATGAAAGCCTCATATCCTCACCTATTTGTTAACAAAAGGTGTGATTACAGTGGGAGGGATATGCCATTTTCTCTGCATATTATTCAAAGCACTGCGATGGACAGGCGTCGCATCATGTCTTGTACCTGTTGCATGCAGGGATGGGCTTCAGTTCCCCCATGACCTTGGATAAAGTGGTTAAGAAATGGATGGATTATTCTAAGCATTAAAAGCTTTTAATTGTGTAGCCTTCTGTCTATGCAGTAAGTATATACTATGTCCATTCATAATGTAGCATTACATCTTTCTGTCCTACAAAGGTGAAAAATGATCTGTAAGCAATTTAAAATATTTACACTTAGAAGTTAAGATGACTGAAACCAAGATCTAATTTTTATCATTTAGTGTTGTCTTTGAAGATAAGGACCTCTTCTACTTCCCAAGTCATAAACTTCTAAAGGCTCAGAAAATGCTCATTGTTTGAGTGTCTGTAATTAGTATATATAAGGCTGTTCATAAGTGGAGAATAGCATTGCAGTGCAGAGACATTGTTAGAAAGCTAATCTATTTTGCTCAGTTCGCCCGTGTTTAGTTAATAATTTCCCAGGCTGGGAATGACAGAGCAGCTAAAGGGGCAGAGTGCTGGGACTCCTGATACTGCCGGGCCTGAGGAGAAACAGGAAGACACGATGATCACAGTCACAGACGTCCAGAGTGAGTGCGGGGAAGTTTTGAAGCCTTTTTTTGTTCATTTTCTTCCAGACATTTCAGCATTGTTGTGGACAGTTACAAGTCTGGCAATGTCATTGCTTATTTTTCACCAGTTGCCTGCACTGTAAGTAGGGATGAAGCTCGAGATCTTGGACAGAGAGGCCATGCTGGTGTCTGACTGAGGATCAATAAGTGGATTATACTGTAGATCTCAGATGTTTCTTCTGAAGTTATTGTGTACACCTTCTTAAGATGATTTCATACATACCTATCAGGCAATGGCCAAGAATGGAATTTTACCTTGACGTTATTATGTTAAAGATATGGGAGAGCATGGCCCTGCTAATTGAGGTAATTGTGTGCATAAAGTAATGTTTAAGACTTTTGGTCTCATTTATAGATTTATCTTCTGCAGCTAGAGGAGCTGTCTGCACTCATTATTAGAACATGAGGACAAAGGAAAGGTTACAACTGAGAGGAGTCTATTCACCTCCATCTTTCTTGGTTCAATGCTACCCGCTTAATGATCCAAGAATCCCATTGTATTCTTAATGCTTTTCACTGGTGTGAACTTGGTGGGAAGGAGGTTAGGGATTTGGTTTCAGGTTCCCTCGGCTCTCTGTGTCAAGAAATGTCTCCTTTTCTCTGGCTCAAATGTTCACGGTTATTGTTGTCATGAAATCTGTCTGATGGTGGTATGTTTTGAGAGCTACTAAGTATTGAAAGGTTGTGAAGCAGGGTACAGAGGGGGCAGCGTGCTTGTCCTGTCTCTCATTCGCCTTCTGACTTGCTGTCTTTCCCCTCTGCCCCTCTTCCAGAGCTGGGTGTGGGCCTGACAGCGTTCGGTCTGTTCTTCCTGATGTTCGGAGTGCTGCTGTACTTTGACTCTGTCTTGCTGGCCTTCGGAAATGTGAGTCACTTCACAGCTCCACACTCTGAGTCAGGGACATATAGAGATATTTATTTCAACTCCAACAACATTGGCAATGCCTGAGCCCTATTCTACAGCAGACCGTCTTCTGCTGTTTTATGTGTGCTGATTAAATTTCATTCTGGGCTTGTACAATCTGGCCTTCTTAAAGTTTAATTCTCCATTAATTCAAGTTTCTCACTCTTTCCCTACATCTTATATAGCCTCTAAGAGGGTATTATGAAGGCTACATAAAGCCTTACTCAAACAAAGCATGACTGACTTTTGTAAATCTGTTCTGCAGGGATGCTACTTTGTATTTTTAGCTACCTGTATAAGCTTCTGATAAGCTCATGTTAAACTGTCAGCATTTGGCATAACATGTTGTTTCTGTGGTGACATTAGTAAAGTACAGAAACCCCGCCAGGCCTGTTGACACCTCATATGTTTAATGATTCAAAATTCATTAGGTACTTTCTAAGGGGAAGACAAGTGTGTAACTACTATACATCTTGAAGAAAACAGCAGCCTGAAAGTGCCAACCACAGGTAATTAAAGAAGAGAGAACAAAAACTGGGCATTTGGATTCTCACTAGGTCAGTAGATGAGTAATTCAGTTACGCTGTTAAGGAGATGTGTGTGCTGAAGGCCTGTGCTGAGCCAACTCGCAGTGCTTTGTGAGAGCTGGACAGGAAAACGGTTGTAGTTTTCTCGGTTGGTGCAGTAGTTATCATACTTTACCGCCCCTCCTTCGGCTTTACCATGGTTTTACTATGATTTACTGCATACACCACATTCGATTTTCACAAGGAAAACCCTGAGTGCAAACCCATTCTGCTGACACACTACCAGTAACACCTCACATCTGAAGAAGGCTCCAGGGCCGAAACGTCGTGTTTTCTTCTTCTTTTTTTCAGCATGGAATAAACCTATTACTTGTTCCTTTGCACACTACCAGTAAGCCTGGGTCTCCTGTGCCCTAGATCCTATTCCTGGCGGGCCTGGCTGTGATCATTGGCCTCAGGAGAACGTTCCAGTTCTTCTTCCAGCGCCACAAGCTCCGAGGCTCCGCCTTCTTCCTGGGGGGTGTGGCTCTGGTTCTGCTGCGCTGGCCGGTGGTTGGCATGGTGATGGAGACCTACGGCTTTGTTCTGCTGTTCCGGTGAGTGGGGCTGACCAGCTGACAAGGGTTGGACAGGGGGGCTTGTGGAGGGAGGAGGGGGCCCCCAGGTGGAGCTTCATATTATAGTCACATTCCCTTCCAAAACTCCCAGGACAGTACTATTTGCCCAGTGGTGAAAAAAGGATTGTGCTGATAACATCTATTAGTGTTATAAAATCAAGGATTCCTATAACTGGATAGATGTAGGATAAGACGATCCTACAAATTACAGTGTTGAATGCTTCTCTTGTGGCTTTACTCCAGTATGAGGTCATATCAACACTATAGCAGTTGCCTTTATCTCTTGGCAAATCTTCCAAGAGACTGCGTCTTCCTATAAATCATAACAGTGTTTCAGCCTCCGTTTCCCAGACAACTCTCAGGAGACAGAAATCCCAGAGACTGTTCATTGTAGCCCAGAATTCAGCCCCCTGTGAATGATACGGTGTAAAACAAAAATATCCATATCACTGAATGGCACGGCTCAGCCATGTGCTGGCATGGAAATAGTGTTTCCAATCTGAGGCTGAAAGTTCAAATTTGTGTTTTATCCCTCCAGGACTTTCTTTCCTATGGCATTTGGATTCCTTGGGTCTTTAGTCAACATTCCATTCCTCAGCTCGGTAAGAAATACAGTCTATTGTGTGGTGCTATTATAATTATACCGGTAGATTTACATACAGATGGTCTAGTTTGATTGCCTCTGAATCATCATTTGAGATGTGTGAGTGAGGAGAGTTTCAAGCCAGCTAGCTTCCTTGCAGTTTTAAAAAGGAAACGTTGTGCAGCATTTGTGACAGATAAGAGAAATTGTAGAGGCATGTAAATGTGACTCATATTTCTCTCTCCAGCTCCTCAACAGACTGTCTGGCAGCAGCAGCTCTATGGTTTGAGAACGTC
Source organism: Atractosteus spatula (assembly GCF_055471065.1). NCBI lineage: Eukaryota > Metazoa > Chordata > Actinopteri > Semionotiformes > Lepisosteidae > Atractosteus > Atractosteus spatula. The sequence goes on along the minus strand of NC_142712.1, from coordinate 41,262,720 downwards.
TGGCCCAGAACTTAATACAGAGGCAGTGGAGGTCTTCATTTTGAAGCATCAGGGCTTGTTATTTTGTTCTGGGGTCCGGGGACATGAGACGCTCCCAGACCTCTGAGCCTTTCCCATGAATGACCTGAGCCTGTGTGAGAGGATCAGCCCCAGTGTGCTTCTTGTCCTTGTCCTTCTTCCTCAGCACCTGGCACGAGCAGTGACCAGGACTCAGGCCGAAAGGAAGGAATCAAGGACTGAAAAGTTTGGGAATTTAAATCAATAATTTGGGGATTTAATTTTTTTTGGGGAGGGGGGTTTGCTGTACCCCAAGGCTGCTTGACTCTCAAGGACACCCCCATCGGGGTCCCCAAAGCCTACAATGATCTGTGTTATATACACTCTTGCAGTCTTGGATACATCTAAGAATTAACATAGTAAAAATTTTAAAACGTCCCCACTGCATCACCCTTCTGTAAGCTCTGCAGAGTGACCAATTAGGCCCTGTACCTAGGTCACGCAGTTGTGTTGTGCACGATAAAGCCAGCGTCTTGTTTCAGTAGTCATATTCCATGTAAGGTTTATTTTCTTCTGATTTGGGGTTGACTGTAATGTGGTTTATTTAGTACAGCAACTCAAACATGAGACTTGTGATCTGTGAGGCTTCATGCTGCTAACCAGCAGAGCTAGGATTGGCTAGGATACCTCACCGCCCTTTAAATTAATTCCTTAAATCATAAGTAAAAGTTATTTCAAAAATCTGTTTTGAGAAGTTTTAAAAAAAGTGTTTAAACTTGTTTTCAATTTAAAAAGAAAGAGAGAAAATCCATCCATAACTACTTGCACAGTCACTGACTCGAGTTGGAGCCATCAGCAGCTCTGACCAGAAAGAACGGCTCTGAGGAAAGCTCCCTCTACTCATTTATTTTGGCAGACACATCCTTTTTAGCTGGTTCCCAGACTTCTGTACTGTCTCCTCAGGACAACCTTGTTAATGATTCCCAGCCAATCCAGAGAAATTATAGAAGCTTGTGGCAAATTGAAAAGATTCTGGCCTTAGGTTAGAGAACCAGCTCTGAGCAGCGCTGTCTGACTGCAAGAGGAAAATCGTTTTCCTCGAGCTGCTTAGGCTCAGCTGTTCTGTGTTTATCTGCTCACAATTCTTTAGGATGCAACATGTCATGAGAGAGACCGACACCAACCCAAACAAAATGAAGAATTCAAATTGGACACGTGATGACTCGTGCAACACTGCACAACACCATCCAAAGTCACAGCTCTACCTCAGCAGGGCAGTAGTCATTTCCGCGGCTCTTCTTTTAGAGCAGTGAATAAATGTCTCATCAAAGCACAGGAAATATTAACTTTCTAAATTAATTACAATGCAAGCTTTCAGCTGGTTCTCCATACCTTTGCCACAGCCCTTCTCCTGAATGCATTGCTGTGTGTGCTGTAACCACTTTATCCTGCGATGGCTGACGTGAGCTCCAGCCTGACCCAGCAGGGGCTATGCCCTGGGACAGGACTCCCCTCCATCGTAAGGTACACAGACTCATAATCACTCACAATGTAAATGGGCAATTCAGAGACATCAATGGACCAGGACTGCATGTCTTTGGAGCATGACTGTGGGGGACATGCAAACTCCGCACAGAAGGAGCCACAGTCCGGAATCAAACCTCGTGCCCAAGAGACGCGATGCAGCTGCATTCAGCTGCACGCCACTGCATTGCCCTGCAGGGCTATGTCGAAGTGTCAGTGCATTGCAGTGCCATGTGTAGGTGTAAAACCACACTGCACCCAGTGCTGACTCTCCCCTGTGAAATGCTCACGGTGCAGTCTGGTGGTTTGAACTGGAGAGTGCCCCAATTCAGATGCTATGAAAAAGAGAAAGCAGCTCTGAGGGCAGGAAATTGATTATTTCATAACCCACTTCTCTGTCAGTGAATTCTATTCAACAAAACCCTTAACTGGTACTGTACATACATTCCTCACATGGCCATGTTGACATCCTTGATGCACTCATCCTAACTTCCCTTTTAGCTAAAGGAGGTCTGGAATAGAATGCAATTCACCGCAACTGGAGCCGCAATTAGAAAATCTTATTTCGATCTATTCAGGGACAAAAAACTGGAGGAATTTCAATCAAGAGCAAGGAAATGAAGAATCGGAGACAAATAATGGTCTGGTTTAGGAAGGTGGATCAGGCAGGAGAGCAAGGGGTAGGAGTGGGGCTGGGTGTTGTGTCTGTGAGTGTCGGTGGGGTGGGGGGGGAGAGTGACGCACGCCTTGGGGTGATATAATAGTGGTCCAGTCCCAGAGAGTAAAGACGAGTCCAGTCCGAGACCTGCTGCTCTGTGCTTCTCAGCATAAGGGATACCAACACAGTGAACAACAGACGTGCTCTCGGCACTCCAGCAGAAGGTAAGCGCTCAGAAGCTTTGCTCTGCCATCATGTTGTAGTACCTGACCAGGGCGGATGGGAGATCCTCTGTGTGAAAGACATGCTATCTAGACACCTGTTATTTTCACAGAAGAAACTGACAGACAGGCTGAGTAAGTATACCGCTGTCTCACATATACCGTATGGAAGTCTGAAGGAAGGATCAAAAGGTTAATTGTATACTGTATATGTGGATGACTCTAAATTGTGTGATTCTCTGAATGCCAAGTATAAAAGGTGCTTGTGGACAATGGTAAGCAGATCAGATAGGGAGAGAATCACTCCGTCAGTCTGATCTTCCAGAGGCCTCTTCATTACCTAATAAACCTCTTTCACATCTTCACTGAACTGGACCTTCTGACAACACAACACAGGAGCCCAGAAGGGAAACCAGTAATGACTTGGGGGAGTACTGTGAATTAATGTTCTTACTTTTGTAACTGCAATGAAGGGAAAATATGCAATATTTTTAAAAATAATGCAGAATGAGATGCACAAGTTGTCAACAACAGGTTGACAACCTCATTGTACAGTATATAAAGATAGAATAAAGGCTTTCTTCAGTGCAGTATCTTCAGTTTACATATCTGTAGATGTCAAGAGCTGCTGTTTCATAGATTTTACAGTCCATTTTGTATGGTAATCAAGGATGATAATCAGTAAAATTAAGTTCAGTTGCTAAAATGGACACAACTCTACAAGCATTAATGCCTCAATGTGTTTTCGAATTTGGAAACAATGCAGAGATCAATAGAGACTGACGCACAATGTTACTTCATGTGTTACAACGTCAATCAACGTAAATTAAGAGAAAAAATAGCACATTACCAGAATCTTTTTCTCTTTCGTGTTATTTTTTCCTGCTAGGCAGGATCTCTCATAAGAGCTCTAGACCAGGGGTGTCTGGTCAAAACTTCACATGTATACTGATCAAATATTAAACTATGAAAGTCCAATCTTTTGCATTATTTCTTTTCTCCTGTTGGGTGATATGCTGACTTTTTAGATGAAGCATTTCAGGGCTGCGAGTTGTGTCCTCAGTGCAAAACTAAGAAAATTAGTTCACAGTACTCCCTCAAGTCATTACTGGGTTCCTGTGTTGAGTTGTCAGAAGGTCCAGTTCAGTTCTGAAAGCACCAGAGGGGTTTAAAGGTTTAAAGGGTCACAGATGTGAGAGTTTGGAAGCGGGGTGTCTGAGGGGCAGGGGGTTCTTGATGTTTGTGTTCCAGTGGCGCAGTGCTGTTTTTGAAGAGCGTTAGGAGAAAGGAAGAGCCCCTCTCATAGCTGACACTGTGAGCTCCCCAGGAAGTCGATCCTGACCTTTCCCCACCCCCCACAGGTGCCCAGGATCTGAGCGTCACTGTGACTTTTGCCCCTTTCATCTCTCCAGGGCACTGGGAAGGTAATACCACAGAGTTACTCCTGCAGCCTCCGACGCAGACAACTCAGACTGAGTCAAGCGGGGGGGGGGGGCGTGCAGCTCAACGCCCCAAAACCAGACACAACAACCTATATATTTCAGATTGGTGTGTTCAGTCATGCTGACATTCAAACAGGAAACTGCAAGCCTGGGAGGGCTGGATGATTGAATGTTTCAAAGCACAAACAAAACTATCTTCCAATGGGTGTGCTTTTGACAAAACTGAAACAGAATGGGGCTTCAACAGTGTGTAAGCGCAGGAATCACGAGCTTCGATCTACCTTCTAACGCCTTGTCGGGCAGTGTGGGATTGCCTCTCATTGAAGATCCAACACTGGAAGAGCACGTAAACATTGAAACACTGAAAAGAAAACAGTGCCTTTATTAAAGCAAAACCCTTTCATGAATTTACATGTCTGCTTATGTATTTTTTTTTCCCCTCTGAACTTCAGCAGCCACTGGGTGATCAGGAAAGGAAATGGGACACACTGGAAAAGAGATATCGCGCACTCCCCTCAGAACAGAGTCCATGATGCTCCTTCTGACCATGATGCTGATGATGTCCGTCCAGCTGGTAGAGCCTTGGGCAGGACACCCGCAGGTCAGCTCGGCCAGTCCGACAGGTACACCCACCTCTGAGTAACCAGACACAGGGATCTTTCTGCACTGTCCTTGGTTAGACACATACTGTACTTGCAGTGCAGATCCTGCATCAGAGCGCAAGAGGAAAAATCCTCCTCAAGGAAGTTAGTTGAACGACAGAAGGGAATATAGTTGGCTAACAGAAAGTGAATGAGGGAATTTAATTGTTCTGGCTGGGAGGCATGCTTGCTATTTAGGGGAAAAAAATCACAGAATATGACAGCAGGCTTTACCCCACAATATAATATAAAAGTAAAACAGGACAAGGGCCACAAGTGGAGATGGCAAGTGAAAGGGCTGGAAACAGGAGGCAGCCCTGCGAGCAGGTGCAGGGCTCTGGAATAAACTGTTGTTGGAGCTGTGTCCCGGGGACCAGTCAGGGAATGGCTGGAGGGGATCCTGGGATTGTTCAGTCACCAAATCAGCAAGATGGGCTCAGTATCACCCTCTAGTTTGTACTCCATCCGGTGATCCAATATTAGAGAAACATCAATGGAAAGGTATTTTATCTGCCATATCTAGTCTAATAGCATATTTTTTAAAAACTACTGTATGTAGAGTACATGCATCCATTTCTGAAAACAAGAACAGTTACAGTACAAACAAGAGGAGTCCATTCTGCTCATCTTGCTTGTTTGGTTGTCAGTAGCTGATGGATCCAATGATCTCATCTGGACATGCCTCAAAAGAAACTAGGACAACATGGCTGGGTAGCTTGTCCCAGACCTCCAAGCTCTTTCTTTAAAAATGCGCCTTCATTTCTCAGTTTGAAAGGCACTTGAACATCAATTAGACTGTTAAATCGGTGAATTAAATTTAATTCATCTTTGGTTGGTCAGTGACATCTTTGGTTGGTCAGTGACTTCTGGTTTCCATTCTGCCTATTCCGTAATTACTTATTCAGACAAATGTGCTTAATTGGATTGATTGAGACCAAAAACCTGGAGATATATACCCTTGTGATTAAAACCAGAACTCGGCATTATGGTCAGCCCTGCATTTGCCAATTCACATGTTTCCGTCCTTTCCAGTGTCGGGGAAGGAGCCGGAGCCCGGCGTGCAGGACTTCCTGAGACAGCTGAGCACCACGCCCCCGCCAGGAGCTCGCTTGCTCCTGCCCGCCGCTGGGAAGATTCCCCCTGCGCTGGCCAGCCTGCTGTTCGGGTCTCGGTTCCCCAGGAGGGGCGGGTGGGCCCCAGCGAGACCCCAGCCCCCCGCCGCGAAACGAGAGAAGAACCTCTCCGCCTACAACTGGAATTCCTTCGGGCTCCGTTACGGAAAACGCCGGGCGAGCACCCCGCCGCCGCAGCTCGGCTGAGCCCTCCGTACGCACAGCCGCCTGCTCCTGCCCGTGAGAGTCTCCAAACAGGGACACAATCCGAGCCGTCCCTCCCGCCGCCGAGAGCGCAGAGCAAGGCCAGGTTCTGCTCTGAGAGTCCCTCTTTTCGGCTCCCCGCTACTGCTTTCCATAGAGACGTTGCCCTTTAACCCCCTGAGCCACAACCAGCTGTCTCTTCTGCTAAAAAACAACAGGCACCTCTTCATGACTAAAGAGGAGATAATTCCGGGTTACTGCCTGGTCAGATCGTTTTTAAGTAGTTTCCTTCAGAATGTTGCAGACTTTCATAAATGACATACTGTATAAAGTAGCTAAAGGGTAGTTTAAAAGTCTGTGACCTTTTTATATTTGTATTTCTTTATCCTATGGATATACAGTAAAAGGCTAAACGTCATAATAACTACAAATTTGATGGACTTTATACATAGAAAAATTAGACCACAGTTGCAGTTATGTGAACAGTTGCTACAACTGTGATTAAGTCCTTGTTTTTCAACAACATTGAAGATGTGTTTTGAAGCTTTTTATTTAAAAGTGTATTTTGTTTTGTGTGTGTAATACCAATTTATTTGTTTGAATAACTTTTTGGAAAACAAAACTATTAAAACAAGCTTTGCTTCAATATATTGTAGGAGTGTCTGACTTTTATAAATAATGAAAGACAAGTATTTAATTTTTATAATGACTATTGGAGAGACGTAATGGAAAATCTTAATGTAAATGTAATGTAAATTCATATGCATTATGAATGATATTCTAAACCTTTGAAATACATACTGTATTAAATACATATTCCTCCAGTTATTTGTATGCAAAATGAATTAACTGTTAACCATTTTTTAAACAATTCAATAATATGTATTTTATCAAAATGTATTTGGTGACCCTAATCATAACTGCTTTGTTTTTTGTGCCCAGCCATGCCAGATTATGATGGACTTTGAATTTGTTATAGTTATTCACAAAAACGGATAATTATTTTATTATTTTATAGTGATTATCATTAATAGCAATTGGTTGTGCTGAATGTGCAGGGATTTGGGTTTTTCTATTTTTGTTCGTACCAGACTTGCGCTGCGGTAAGCCACATTTTCCACTGAAGGAGCTTGTTTGCTTTTGCTGTGCTTCAGCTTTCCTTCTGTAGAAGCCTGGTACTGATGTAATCATCTCTGAGACCTGCAGACAGAAGGGAACTGCAGCAGAGAGGCAGCCGCCCTCCACAGCCTCTGTGTCTGGGTGCAGGGTCCCTGAGGACTCTCAGAAATGGGGACCCTCGTCACTCTCTGCCTGGGGCTTCTGCTTGTGGCTGGGGTCAGAGGTAGGGGGACACCGGAGACCTTTTCGGGGGAGGGGTCACTGCTTCACAGTTGCGTGTATTTCATCTGGGCCAACATGTAAGCGTTAACAGACCTTCAGTCTCATGGCGCATTGTTACATGTAATAACGGTGGGGTGGCGTTTGTAAAAGCTCTGTCATTCTGGAGCACTTTCTTGTGCTTTTGAGTTGAACTTTTTTGAGAATTTCTAAAGAAAACCATTTGATCTACAAATGGTGATGAGATGGATAAAGATTTTTTTTTAATTAATAACCATGAATTCGTCCGTTTAATGCAAAACCAACTAGTATTTAATTCTGGATATAGTGCAGCAGGCAGCTTTTTCCCTTTTTTTCAGCAAACAAAAAATTAAGCAACAAGGATGTGAAAGAGAGAAAAGCTTTTTTTACAAAAAAAATGTTCTAATGCTCTGTCCTTCTCTGAGTGATCACTAATGTGCTACAAAAAGGTTCAAAATAATTCAACCAAGGATGTGACCAAATAATAATGTTGACATGGGATTATGTGTATAAATAGTTTAAACATGATCCACCACTTTGTGGAAGGTGGCTGTGCCTGTGGCATTTTACAAGGGCGAAAGAAAATTGTGCAGCTGCGTTTCTTTTCAAATGTGCCTCTTAAAAAAGATGTCTGCCGCTCAGGGAAGCAGATGTAGGTAAGGAGAGCTGCTGAGAACAGAAGAGAAATCCGCCATTTTAAGCTTCTCTTCAGGCCTTAGAACTGAAATCGACTTTTGATTGCAAAGCGGTACACGTCTTCTCTGAGGAAAACTTTAAAGCAGATAGTGTAAGAGGGCCATTCATATACCTAATTTGTGATTAAATAACACATTTTGCAAGAAGGGGGGAGGGTACGAATTTAGTCTTCTGTCACAAATCTACTGAATTTTAGGTAATTTCAGTACAGTTTTCACTTCTGCTTGAAACCGAATCAAACCAATTTCCTCATTTTTAAAATCTTCTATCTGCATTGTAAAAAAACATATTACATTTTAAATAAATATTTATTCTACTTTAGGAAATGTTTTTTGTTCATGTTAAATGTTAAATAATGTACAACGTGTCTGTTCATGGGAAAAAATGGTTCGTAATTCATAAAGTTATATATGTTATACATACGTTAGTCAACATTTATCTTGCTGTCAATAACATTTATCTTGCTGTAAAAATTCAGAGCAGGCAAATACACAATTAGCACATATAACATACAAATTTCCTATTTTTAATAACACGCATTCCATCTATAGAAGTACATCCAAATATGACCCACATGTGGTAACTTATGAGGAACAGCATCAAGAGAAATATCATTGTCTGGACTGTTTATTACTGTAACTCTCAGTGTTCCATTTAACTGCTATTCCCTGATCCACCACAATATCAGACAAGTCCCTCAGTCCAAGAAATGTATTCTTAAATCTTACTTATAAGTAAAACTTACAATCTGAAAAACACCTATCATAAGTTTCCTATATACTAATGATAATTGGTGTTATTATTTCATCTCTCTACATTTGAAATTATTATTTGGGGTAAATATACATTTTACACAATAAATTCCAGTAGTTATGGTAAAAATCACTCACGGTTCATAGTGTATTGTGGGTTATAGCAGGTACTTAAACTGCTTAGATTTTTTAAGTGTCAAAAATTAAATTTCACAATGTCGTATATACAGTAGCAATTCATTCATCTGTATACAAGTGTACACAGAACAGATAACACAACACGTAAGGTATTTAGAATTAGCAGTGAAACAAATCAGAGGACTCAAGTAGAGACTATGTGGAGTGCATTTAAAAAAAAGAACAAGAGACACTTCTTTACACAAAGGGTTGTGGGAGTTTGGAACAAGAGCTGATAGGCAGACTTCTTTCAAGAAACAGCTGAGGGAGATCTTTGGATCAATAAACTACTGAAAGCCATTCTTACAACTACAAAAAGAGTTATATTTTGTTTCATCATTGTACTCTCTCGCTATTTACTGTATATGGTTTTATTGTATGGAATTAGTGTTACTTCTATTGATACATGAACTAAAAAGAGTGTTCTCTTACATGTCCAGGTCAATATTATGTAACCAGCCCAGAGATGGTCTTCGGGATCGACGGTGGGTCTGTCGATGTTGAATGTCAGTATGCATCATCAATGAGAAACTATGTGAAAGTTTGGTGTCGAGAGGAGTTCGGAGGTACTTGTACTGACCGGGTTACAGCAGACAAAATAACTAATTATCATGGGATGTCAATTAAGGATGACAAACCCAATAATAAATTTATAGTAACATTGTCTCAACTGAAAGAACGTGATTCTGGACGATATCATTGTAAAGTAAGGAGAACCTATTATGACACAAGATATGAAAATTCTATACATGAAGTGGAGTTGAAAGTTCTGCCAGGTAAGCTATTTGCTCTTTCCCAAGATGTTTTAGAGACGTTTATACAGCATATGTGCCTAATATGAATTCTTAAACTGCACATCACATCACTTTAAAACATCATTATGAAATTGAAATTATAACATTGAGAAACTTCTTTAATAAATAGCTTTAACTATTTCACTTCCAGTTTTGCACTTTGATTCAAATGTCTCTTTAACCTGTCCTTTTCCTCCTGTTCAGTTGTAGCTCCGGAGACAGTCATCGGGACAGTGGGTGGATCTGTGATTGTTGACTGTAGTTACAGCGTCAAGTTCACTCAGTACCGGAAGAGCTGGTGTCAAGTGCATCAAAGTGGATCCTGTCCCAGTATAGCGGAGGTGAATCCTGGAAGGGTGTTTTCAGGCCGTGTGACTGTGCAGGATGATGTCAACAACAAGAAATTATCAGTGACAATGACTCGCCTGCAGGAGACAGATGCGGGAAGATACAGGTGTAAATTTGTGTCGAATGGAGACAATGTGACCCAACAGGTAGAGCTGAAGGTTTTCAACCGACCCGGCCTCAGAGTACAAGAGACAGTGTCTTCAGAATCAGAGGGATCTGTGGTAATCAACTGCGAATACAGTCAGGAACACATGAATAAAGAGAAGTACTGGTGCAAAACGCAACATGGCGAATGTAAGAATCTATTATATCAAAAGTTCAACCGTGGAGTAATAATGATCACTGACAATCAGCACAATTGCTCTTTGACACTGTCAATGACATTGCTGTCCTGGAAAAATGCTGGACAGTACAGCTGTATCATAAAAGGGGTTGGCTGGTTAATCAGTAAGAATGTGGAGCTGAAAATTATTGATATTAGAGGTCCAGCTATTGTAAATGGAACCGCAGGCGGTTCTGTAAAGATAGAGTGCCAATACAATGAAATGTATCAGTACGGGTATGGGAAATACTGGTGCAAAGTTCATGCCAATGGACAATGTACCAGATTGTTGCGTACAGATGACAAGAGAAGTCAACCCAGAAGTAGTATTGTTGATCAAACCTGGAGTGAATCACTAGTTGTTACAATGTCCATGCTGGAAGTCAGCGACGAAGGGCTGTACCGCTGTGTGATAGATACAAAACCAACCATCAGCACAGATGTTCGTCTGAATGTCTTTCCAGGTAAGTATACAGAATTACCTGAAAACTGCCACGATACCATCAAACGCTGCAACCGGTGTCAATATTGTGTCTTCCAGCACTTCTTTTCACAGGTTTAGCTGGCTGTTTGTTGCCTGTGATCTCAAGTGATTGGTGCAGAAGTGAGAAGGGTACAGTATAACAGTCCTCAGGTCACTCTCCAGGCCATACAGGAACACTTACATTTCTTTAGTATAATTCACAGACGAAAACCGACAACACTCACCCGGGGTCAGGGAAGCTTCTAGAAAGAGGACAATGGGTTCTGTGCCAGGCAACAGAGAGTAGTGAATAACTGTTGTTCATAACAGACACATTCATGTTTTATTTATATTATAGATAAGGATTTAAGATTTTTACATACATTTTGGTAGTATGTAGTAAATTTGGTTGTTTTATTAAAATAATTGAAAATGTTACTAATCAAATATAAAAGTCTATTAGCTCAGGCAAACACAATCTAATTAGACATTATTTCAAAAAAATCATTTTCAAGATGCTGGATTATGTTTAGAATCTTTTTTCCATCAGCATCATATTAGTTTATGATCCAGAGGTTCTAAAACATTGGATAAAATATTGGTCCTAACAGAGTCTCACTCCATCACGGTGCCCGGGTGTTGAGAGTTTTGATCGGGGAGTTTGAGAAAGTGTTGGCAGGGGCTCTCTTCGTTCCTTCCACATCCCATATATTTACCTGTCAGGAACAAATTACAGGCAATCGGTTCTTCTGAGCCGCACACTGTACATACCGAAAAGGGTATTAGACACCTCATCTCCAAGTGTGCAAACCAGAGTTCAGAGTCAAGCAATGGTCATGGTGGGGATCCAACTCCAAGAATGCCCACTGGGCTCAGTGCCAGCTGGGGGCGGCACCAGAACAAGGGGGCGCTCTGATTAAAAACTCACCTCCATGCTCTAAACACCATATTTTTCCTTAAAAAATAATAAGCCACAGAATAATATCCTTGATTACAACAGTGCTGAGGCTAACTCAATTTTTGAAATTGGTGTACTGGCAATTCAGGACACCTAGAATTTGACCCTGCGATATCCCAGTCACTGGCCTCGGCATGCACATTATGAAGTGTGCAAGTTTCTGTTGTGAGCCACTGGGGAACCTAATATCTCTCCCCACTGACCACTGTATTATGTTACTCACAGTCGGGACACTGAATCCTATATTTGTGTTTGATAGTGATGGCAGCATGGTCATGTTTCTTGCAGGTGAAAATCCTACAACCACTGTGGAACCACTCCCAACCAAGCAACAGGAGAACCACAATACAAAGAGGTTTGGAAATGTCCCACAGAAATAACAGAAGTCACACTAATAGAGATACAGGAGATCTAAGTCTTACATCTTACCTTACACATGCTTCTCGAAACAGAACTAGCACAAATCATCTTCAGGAGACAATGTTGAGAAATGTCCTTAAGCACACCTTAATGAGTGTTGTCACGCACACAAATCAATGAAGAAAAAGCACAGAACTCAGCTGTTAGGACAAGGCAGTAAATCCTACTGCATGTCATGAAAAGAGAATCGATCTTTCAAGAGACCACAACCCAAGAACAAAACTATGGAATGACACCTCCTATACAATAATGTGTTCAATGCCTTCCTATTACATATGATGTAATACACATATACTCTTGAATTTTTAGTGTCGGTCCTACTACAGGAAGAGTCAGCCCGATCGTCTTTGTGATCCTGGGGATCCTGGCGCTGCTCCTCATGATCCCCGCTCTGATCTTCATTAAAAGGAAGTGTACCAAGCGCAGTGGTGAGTACGAGGTCTCTGAACTGCACTGTGGGCAGCAGGTCGCCGGGGTAAGATAACCTTGCAAAGAACTCACTTTGTATCATCAAAATTCTGCATAAAGCATATTGATCAAAATACCCTCTGAACTGTGACATTGCCTTTCTATTTTAAAAATCTTCACCACCCGTGCGAGTAGCCCTGGGCACAGTGCATGAACATTAGCCAGAATGAGATGGAACTGGGCCAAGCCTGTGACAGGGGCATGCTTTTAATGTAGGGTTATGGCAATTTAACTCAAATTGAAAGAGGACCGTTATAGTTATTGCCTTCATTGTTCTTGAATATACTGTAACACTAGAAAACATGAGTAGAGGTTTATGCAAGATGCCTGTTTTCTATGCTTTAGGTGGTACAATAACCTTCCACAACAATGGAACCAGCTTTCACCTGAGAGAAATCCAGACCACCTCTTCAACAGTGGTGAACGAGAATCAGTACATCTACCACACCTACTTCCAGCCAGCCATCAGCACTAGCAATGTCAACGGTAGATAAAACTCCTACTGGCTCTAACACTGAACACAGTACTACAGTCCTCTTCATTCATTATTTAATTCTCCTTTCTTTAGTGCTTGATGACGATTCATCCACTGATAGTTCAGATTCTTCGGATAGTTCGGTGAGTACTGATTCTAAAAACTCTGAAGTAGATTCCTGGGAAAGAAACGTGGTGCTTCTTCAGCTTTTCATTGTGGACACCACTTACACAAGTGGAGCTACTGCATGTTTAAATTCACGCCCACTTGATGAGACAGAAGACACAGTCTTCTTGCATTTGGCAGGCAAAAATGATCTCTGTCTCAAATCAAAAATAAGCGGATGATGCCTATTACATTTTGTCTTGTTTCAGTTCATCTAAATTTTCCACAAGCCTTTTATTCCAAACTTTTTATGCAAAGCTTTGTACAGTACACATGCATGTTAGAAGCGATGTCTAATGTAGTCTCCACACATGTTTGATGGGATAGTGTTTAAGGACTTCGCCCGCACTTTCAGCTATTTATACATTCCTGATGTTCTGTGTTTCATATGGTACATAGTCCAGTTCTTACTGGAGTCTTCCACTGTTTTGCCTCAGTCTACAGAGGAGCCCAGCAGGTTCTCCAGATATGCCAGTTTGAATCTGAAAGGGACAGCAGAGGACGAGCTGGAGCAAGCACACGACTACGTGAACGTGTCCGAGGATGGATGGATCGACCCTTCGGACTATGTGAACGTCCCGAACTCAAACGAGCTGGGAGCTTGTGGAGCCCCACGCAAAGCTGAGGAAGACTACGTGAATGTGGAGCCGTCCCGGGACGAGCAGGAGAGAGAGGAAGAGCAGGAGGGGGTGGAGAGGGAAGCTGGGGTAGCCGAGAAGGAGAAGGAAGAAGACAGCAGTGAGGAGGATGAGGGTGGAGAGATTCAGGAGGAGGACGGGGAGGTAACATATTCACAGGTTGTGTTCAAGTGAAGGACGCCTTGCTGCAGTCATGATTATGCCTTTCTCTTGCCTATTAGGAGGACTAAAAGGAGTCTTTGTGGCATTCAGCACTGTTTAATAGGCAAAAAATGTTTTCTGAAGTACTTTTTAAATTGGGATGTCTGCAGATATCGTCTTCTGACTAAATCACTGCATTGCGGATTATAAAGCTGTTCACATCAGCAGTGACCTACTGGTTCTGGGACAGGTTTTTGTATTTTTTAGTTCTTTTTTTTCTTGTTTGATGACTTCAAAAAACAAGTTTTTTGTCTGATCCACTGCGGATCTGCAGGACAGGTACTGAGATGTGTCCTGTGAGCCAGACGTCCAGTCTCACCTGAACTTGTGCGTCAGACTGTGTGAAGCGGGCCGGACTCCTGCGCGACGTGGTTTCAGACACAGACGAACTGAGCCGCAGATCAGCTCAACCTACACCGGAGCTGTTCGCTCCCGCTCCGATCAGAGCTTTCATTTCCACGCGCATCCGCCCGCATTTCGCATTTCTTTTTGCAGACTGCGTTGTCAAATATCTGAGATATCAAAGCCTATTCAATGTAGGGGGACAGGGACAGGCGGAGGGAAATCATCCAGGAAAGAAGTCGTTGGAGCTGCTAGCTTTCGCTCGAGGAATGTGAATGTCTTTGAAATCAAATTTTCACTGGCCTTAAATCTTAAGCACACAGCACCCTCATTTTAACACGCACACCATCCTGCCTCTCTCTCTCTGTGTGTGTGTGGTGGGGGGGCAGAGAATGTCAAGACGATGACAAGAAACCTTTAGCGTTAAAGGTCACTAAAACCTGATAAAAGAAGAATGAAAATTCAAAGAATTCCTTCCAAAGCCAGCGTTGTTTATCCTGAGAATGTCTGCTGCACCATCGCTTTTAACGGAATGTAGATACGTCCGCAGCGCACGTTTATGTAACGTACGTCTTTACACACCTCCATCTTGAATTCCTATTTCATATTCACTTTGTGGTAGTTAAAATTGTTTTTGACGGTTTTGTTTGACTTCCATTGAAACATTTGTTTTCGAAAATAAAAAGGAGAACAAAATAAAGCGATGTTAGCGTTTTGTATTCGGATCCCCTCACGCTTGTTTCACAATGTAAAGTAAACGCGAAGTGTTGATAAATACTGGAGAAAGAGTGAAAAGAGAATTCTGTGGTCATGACTGTGAAATGAGCGCCGCGGGGGATGTGCAGAATTTCGCTTAGGGCTGGAGGCGAGGGCGCGGGCCCGCTGACACCGCTCACAGGTGGAAATACAGTAGTTTGCAGCTGTTCTACATGCTGAGTGGAGTAGGAATGCAGTACTGTATTTTTATCAGAATGCTAAGAAACACTTTGAAGCGACTTGGGACCTGGCACATGACTTTTATCTGCACACGTCTTTTATCAGACCTGACAGGAAGGAATTAAGATTAAGAACAGAAAAGATGACAGAATTTTAGATATTATCGCCGCAAACACACATAGATAAGGAGAGTACTGCGTGCTCGAGAGGGGATTTCGGTCTGTGAAATATAATTAGATGAAACTGCAGTCACATTCTATGTTTTGAAAATTGAAAATAAATTATATTAAAGCAACAGTACGTTTTCTCTCCTTAAGTGGAATTTTCTCTTAATTTGTAAACCGACACCGTCTCTCCCGCAGTGCCTTCCTCACTTGTGATTGGTTGGCCCATGTGACGTCATTAACGACGCCCCATAGCTGGAATCCCGGCCGTGCGTTTCTGGTCAATCCTTGGTGTAGAATACAGCGTGAGGGCACACCCTGACCTCTGAAGAGACGTGTAAGTGCCTTTGTTAGATCGTCATATTCTCCCAGGTGAAGTCGTGTATTTTGCAGTATGTCATATCGCGATATGCGGGCTTCATGTCGCGACATGGGGCGGGTTGTTTTGTCGGGGTATGTCATATCGCGATATGCGGGCTACATGTCGCGACATGGGTGCGGGGCGTTTTGTCGAGGTATGTCATATCGCGACATATGGACTCCATGTCGCGACATGGGGGTCGGGGGGGGGGGGGGGGGGCGCATGTCATATCGCGATATGGAGGCTTCATGTCGCGACATGGGGGGGCGTTTTGTCGAGGTATATCATATCGCGATATGCGGGCTTCATGTCGCGACATCGAGGGTCGGGGCGCATATCATATCGCGATATGCGGGCTTCATGTCTTGACATGGGGCGGGGGCGGCATGTCATATCGCGATATACGACAGTAACGCGGCTGGTACGTGATCGTGACACGTTGAATCCTGAATGCGCTGTGGATGCCATGACATTCTTTGTTTGCTATTCAGTCTTGAGCTCAGTTTGATTTCTCTTAGATTGATTAGTTATTTGAAACTAATGGATGTTAACCGGAACTGCAGTATTTGGACCAAGAGGAAAACAGCTACGTGTATAGTTCTTGGAACTACAGCGGTGGCGCTTTACCAAATCAGAGTGTCGATTCTTAATCTTGCTAAGTTTCACCCAATCGTGGCCCGAATTGTTCACCAAGATTCAGGTCAGGGGTTTAGCCAATCACGGGTCTGAGAGCTGTTCGAGCTTGCAGCGCCAGGTGGATCGGCTTGTTTACTGTCAATGAGAATCTATTTTTAAAACGCTTTACTTATTTGCAAAATAACTACATCGGTTTATTTTTATTTTAACGTCTTTATGGATTCACAGTGTCCCGTATTCTTCTAAATAAATACATTTTTATTTGGAATATAACAGTCTCCGCTGTTTTCTGTAAGGAATACATGATATTTGAACAATTTTAATCGTGTATTTAAGGTAGGAGAAACACCTTCAAAAATGAATAGAAATGTGAAGTCTATGATTATTACATTATTATGCTTGTGCTTTCAGTTTTGTTTTTTATTGTTAAATTATATTGATCTTGAAACTAATACCTAAAAATGTGAATATGGGCAGTCGTGTACCAGCGGTAATTTGGAAACTGGTGTTGTCAGGATACAGCAACGGTGTCTCCTCACCAATAAAAGGAGTACACAAGCAATACATTTTCGAGAATATGGTTATAAATTTAAAGATAAAACACCTAACCCAATGAACTAACATACTGAAGTAACTCCTCCCTAAATGTAAATGTTTATTAGTGGAAAGGCTGCAAAATCTGGGGTCAACTGATCAAAAGATCACATTGAAAGATCTGGTGGTCGTGACCTTGCTGTTTTTGTACATCACAGCCAGAAAAAGAAGGTGCTGTATTGAAATTTATTGAAACATCCACCTCACCCGACCAGACAGACTCAGAAAACAAACTGCACCCATTGTTTGCATCACATTCAGGAGTTAAAGTACCGAGTATGTTGGTACCTGTAAACGTCCTTGAAGATATTCACGTGATTACACGAAAAAACAAGGCGCTATAATATCTCGGAATTGAAAGCAGCACAAACGCTATTTTTCAACGACACAAACCGGCACAAACGCAGCACTTAAGTTATGCGGCGGGTTTCATCGTTTGTGCTGTTTGTAGGGGAGCAACTTCACGGAGCTCTCCAAGGCCTGTGGCCGGAAAAGGTTTTAGTAGCAGGATGGGGTCATTGGGCTAGAACGGGCCTAGCTAGGTGAACCAGACAGAAACTTTGTTGATAATGCATGTTGCTTAGAGTAACACAATCCGGTATATATTTTTAGATGTGATGAATTGAACTGTAAATGGACAGAACATGTGTACATAGTGCTTCTGAAGGGTCAGTGTATTGTTTTTTCCCCCCCACAAGAACGCCCAGTTGCCACATTAATTACATTTAATTACATGCATTAAATGCATTTAATTACATAACTGTATAACGGCAGGGCTTCGAACCAGGCTCCGAGGTATTTTATAAGATGGAGTTAATAGTTTTAAGTCATCAAACTGTACCAGACCTTCAGAACCTTCCCGTAAATTTCGGAGACGACAATAAGGTCAAAGGAATAGACCCGAGTATCCTTTATACGCAACAACCCTGGGGCAGGACCTGGGTTTCACGCTCCAGAGAGGCCGCTGGAGGATTCTCCTCCGTTGCTCTTCCTTTGCGACACTGGCAGGTAGGGATCTGCTCAATTATTTGGCGTGTTACACTGTGCTTGATTTTGCTGGGGGTGTCTCGGGTCCTTCCGTCGTTTCAGTTCTGTGGCCAAGAGACGTTGCACGAGTCTTGAATATTAGGTGAGATTTTGTGTTTTGAGATTTGTTAAGTTTTACATTTGCTACATGGTCTGTTCTTTGGTTTCTGACATTTAGTTGAAAATGCCCCTTAAAGAAGTTTTTTTGTGTGACTTTTTTATTTTTCTATAGCGACGTGGATGGACTACGTCTCCCTATAATTCATGACCAAGCCTATAAACCCAATTTCTTAGTTCTGTAAGTTTTCTCATCTAATGTCTAACATTAAAAAGTGTACATAAAATAGTTTTATAGGTATTATCCTGTTTTGTTTCGTGCTGTTTTCAACGTAGTGCAGCTTATTGAATTCTGGAAGCCAGTGTTAACTTCTTAGACATGGCGTTATGCAGAGCAGGAACTGAAGTTTAGTGATTGATGAGTCAGTTTTGTAAGCTGAAACGCTTGTACTTTATTATATTGTAGCGCTTGCAGGTTCTTTTCAGAACAAGGACGAGTGGAGACGCAATTAACAAACAAGCATTAGCTTTATTCGTTTTCCCACACAAAACCCAAACACAGGATCTACGCACACATGAGGAGACTGACGGAACACGTACACAACTTTAGGTTGGTAATTACCTAACAACACACTACACTTTTACAGGACTACACAGGGCACTAGAATTACTAGGACATTATTTACACAGGTAGGGTCAGCCGCTGGTCATCGTGCTGACCCTCAGACTCTCCCCGGCTACCACTCCCAGCATGCCCAGCGGTACTACGAGCGCCTAGGGGCGCTTCCTCCTCACCACCAGGCGAGGGCATTACACTGCCCCCACCTGAAGCGTCTGGCGTCTCGCCGACGTCGAACACCCCCCTCAGGCTGTACTCGTATTCGGCCAACTGCTGCGGAACCCTGCGTGAGCGGCCACTGCGCCGCGGTGACGGCTGGCGACCCATGGACGCCCCACTATCGGCCGGCTCCAGCCCCGGCTGCTCCTCTAGAGCCTCCCCACACGGCTCCTCCTCCCGGGCCCGGTAGGGGGCCAGGCGGTCTCGGTGCAGGACCACCACTCTCCCCCGTGTTCGCAACCGGACACGGTAGCAGACCTCGCCCACCACCCCGAGTACCTCAGCGGGCCCCTCCCACGACGGCGCCAGCTTAGGGCTGAGGCCTTTGCGGCGGCGCGGGTTGTACACCCAAACCGAGTCCCCGGGCTGGAAGGCAGGCCCCCTGCAGCGCAGGTCGTAGTACCGCTTCTGCCGGACCCCCGCCTGTGTCAGGTGGGTCCGTGCAAAGCTGTGCACCCGCTGCATCCGCTGCCGCAGGTCCCACTCGTAGTCCGGTCCAGCCGGTGGTGCCGACCCGTCTCCGGGCGGCGGGCCGAAGACCAGGTCCACCTGTGTTCGCATTTCCCGGCCCAGCATGAGCGAGGCCGGGGTGCACCCGGTGGATTCCTGGACCGCAGTCCTGTACGCCCAGAGCGCGAGGGGGAGGTGGCGGTCCCAGTCCCGTTGGTGCCGGGACACCAGGGTGGCTAGCTGGGTGGCGAGCGTCCGATTAAACCGCTCCACCAACCCGTCGCTCTGGGGATGCAGCGGTGTGGTCCGCGTCTTAGTGATCCCCAGGCGCTGGCACACTCTGGCGAAGACCTGGGACTCGAAGTTACGCCCCTGGTCATTGTGTAACTCCTCCGGCACCCCCAGCCTGGCAAACATCCCCTCCAGCAGTGCATCGGCCACCGTGGGGGCACTCTGGTCCGGGAGGGCGTAGGCCTCCGGCCACTTCGTAAAATAATCCATGGCCACCAAGACGTAGCGGTTCCCGGCCTCGGTGCGCGGAAACGGGCCCAAAACGTCCACCCCCACCCGCTCCATAGGAGCCCCCACCTGGTGTTGTTGGAGGGGGGCCCGGGAGCGCTCGGGGGGACCCTTCTGCGCCACGCACACCGCACACGTTCGGCAGTACCGCTCCACGTCCCGGTGGCAAAGACCCCAATAAAAATGGCCTCGGAGACGCTGCAGGGTTTTTTTACCGCCGAAGTGCCCCACGCCCGGCTGGCCGTGCACCGCTCGGAGCACCGCCCCGCGGAGTGACCGAGGCACCACCAGCTGCCACCGTACCTCGCCACTGGAGGGTACCCGCCACCCCCGGCACAGCACCCCGTCCTTTACCTCCAAGGCCTCCCACAGGGCGCAGAGGGCCTTGACGGACTTTGGGTGCGGGGCGAGCTCCTCTCGCGTAGGCCGCACTCCTGCTGCCCTCCAGCGGAGCACCGGCCCCACGTCAGGATCAGCTGCCTGACGCTGCGCCAGGTCTGGCAGGCTCACCCCCAGCGGCCCCTCCCGGGCCGTGGCCGCGGTGCTCACCCCCGCCACGGTGCGGACAGCCTCCTCACGCTGCTCCCGCCGGGCGCAGTGGTGGCAGTCCGCGGCCTCGCAGGGGCACCGCGAGAGAGCATCAGCATTGAGATGGCGGGACCCCGCACGGTGCACGACAGTGAAGTCGTACTCCTGCAGGATCTCTATCCATCGCGCCATCTGCCCCTCCGGCTCCTTAAAGTGGAGCAGCCAGGTGAGGGACGCATGGTCGGTCCTCAGCCGGAACCGGGTCCCGAACAGGTACGGCCTGAAGTGGTGGACCGCCGCCATCACCGCCAGCAGCTCGCGACGGGTCACGCAGTAGTTCCGCTCAGGCCTAGTCAAAGCCCGACTATAGTATGCCACTACGCGCTCCCCACTACTGCGCCAACACCGCGCCCACCCCCGAGTCACTCGCGTCGGTATCGAGAACATACGGCAACCGCGGGTCAGGGTAGGCCAGCACGGGGGCCCCCACCAGAGCTTCATGCAACCGGCCGAAGGCAGTCTCACAGCCCGAGTCCCAGTCAAAACGGCGGCCCTTGTCGGTGAGGCGGTGCAGCGGGGCAGCGATGCTGGCAAAGTCCCGGACGAACCTCCTGTAGTACGAGGCCAACCCCAGAAAGCTGCGAGCTCCGCGACGGTGCGTGGAGTCGGCCAGCCCCTCACTGCGGCGACCTTACCTGGGTAGCCACCCCTCGCGGTCCAACAACATGTCCCAGGAAGGTCACCTCCCGCCGCAGGAGCTCGCACTTGCGGGGGTTGAGCCTCAGGCCAGCACGGCAGATGCAGGCCAGCACCGCCTTGAGGTTTGTCAAGGCCTGGTCGAAGCCCCGGGCATGAACCAGCAGATCGTCCAGGTACAGCACACACTGGTTCCGCGGGACAGATGCCAGCACCCTCTCCATCAGCCTCTCGAACGTCGCCGGGGCATTGCACAGGCCAAAAGGCATGACAGTAAACTGCCAGAGGCCCTGGCCGATAGAAAAGGCCGTCTTAGGGCGAGCATCGGGAGCAAGCGGTACCTGCCAGTAGCCGCAGCGGAGGTCCAGGGAGCTGAACCAGGTCGACCCGTGGATGTAGTCTAGGGCGTCATCTATCCTCGGCAGGGGGTAGGAATCTTTCCGGGTGACCCCGTTCAGCTTGCGGTAGTTGACGCAGAACCTCCACGAGCCGTCTTTTTTTTTGACCAGTACAGCTGGCGCCGACCACGGGCTCGCGGAGGGCTCAATCACCCCCGCTGCGGCCATCTCCCGGATCTTTTCCTCGGCGGCGGTCCGCTTGGCGTGAATCATGCGTCCCGGTGGGATGCGGATGGGCCGAGCGTCGCCGGTGTTGATCTCGTGTTGGACCAGGGCAGTGCGGGTGCAGTCCTCATCTCTCGCCGCAAAGAGATCCTCGTTCTGGGCGAGTAGCTCCTGGAGCCGCTGCCGCTAGTCCTGATTGAGGCCCTCGCAGCTCCGCTGGTAGAGATCCTCAACGGCGCGCCTCGCTTCGACGCAATGCTCGGCCCCCGCCGCCGCCGCCTTGTCTGGCTCCCCGGCTGACTCGGGAGCAGGATCCGGCACGCTCGCTCCCCGGCTCACAGGCCTGGTCTGCCCCGGCGACTGCCGCCGCCGCCGCCGCCACTGCCTCTTTTTCTCCCGGCTCCGGCAAGCCCGCGTCCCTCGGCCTTCGCCGGGCCTGCCCTCCACCAGGTGAAGTCGCTCCCCCTGCCACACCAACTCCTGCCGGCTCAAGTCCAAACTGGCCCCCACTCGCTGCAGTACGTCCAGCCCCAGAATGCAGTCCTCCTGGATGGGTGCGAGGTAGCAGGGGTGGCGCACCGTCGCTGCACCTAGACGGAAGGCAAGCACCTGTTTCCCCCGGACTGCAGTGAGCTGTCCCGTCACGGACCTTAGCCGCAGGCTGGAGGCCTCCCATCCTGGGGGGTTGGTGCCCTCGGTGTCGGGGAGGACGCCCGGCCGGAGTAGGGTTACCGATGAACCGGTGTCGAGTAGAGCCAGGCAGGGTTGGTCCTCGATTTTGCAGTGGAGGTACAGGCCCCGGCTACAGCCGACTCGCCCCACGGTGGCGTGAGGGGCGCCGGTCTTAACAGTGCTCTCCGGAGCGGGGGTTGAGGTGTTCGAGGGGCGGCCTTCCCCACGCTGAGCCGCCCCGTTCCCGTTTCCCGACGCCGATCGAGGAGTGCGAGGTTCGGGTGCCCGGCAGAACCGGGCTCGGTGTCCCCTCTTCCCGCAGCGGTTGCAAATCAGCATGCGGGGCTGTTCCGCGGGGGTCGCTGCCCGGGCTGGCTCCTCTTCCCCCTCGCTGGATCCCTCCGTCGCCGTCTCGGTCAGCCGGCAGGGCGCACTGCGTCTGCTGGCGCTTCCAGCCACCCCGAACACCGCCTCAGCCCGTGTAGCAAGGGCCAAGGCCTGCTCCAGCGATGTTGGCGCGGCCAGCTGCACATGGCGCCGCAGCTCCTCGGGTGAGAGGGCCTTGAGAAAAGCCTGGAGAGCCATCTCCCGCTGCGCCTCCCGGGGGAAAGTTGGGTATCCTCGGCGGGCGAGGAACGCGACATCAGCGGAAACCGGGCCCAGTCGCTCTCCTGGTTGGCGCTGCCGCAGGGCCAGCCTCTCCCGCATCAAGTCCGGCGCCTCCTCCACACCGAAGCGCAGCTGGAGAGCCGCTGCCAGCGCCGTGTATTCGCCTCTGTCCTCCTCCGGGACGTCCAGGAGCGCCTGGCAGGCCGCTCCTTCCAGCGCCGCCGCCAGGTGGCCGACCATCTCCGCCCGGCTCCAGCCATTCGTCCGGGCCGCGAGTTGGAACTGCGCCTCGTAGATTTCCCACGGCGCTTCCCCATTGTAGCGACCTGGTCTCACCCGCGCCGATGAGTGTGGGAATCGCTGATCGGCTCCGGCAGGGAGAGTATCCTCTATCTGGGGTGCTCGCTGACCAGGAGTAGCGGCCGGTCGCCCCAATTCTACCGGCTGGACCACTATTGAATAGCGCTGGTAAGGGCTGTGGTCACCTGTCGTAACCCAGAAGTTGCTCAGGCTCCCTTTGTGTGCTGCCGATGGGTTCTGTTTCTTCCAGCGTCAGCCGGCGCTTAATAGAATCGGGTACTGTCTGCCACGAGTTGTCCATTCTGCCCGCTTCTGACACCAATGTAGCGCTTGCAGGTTCTTTTCAGAACAAGGACGAGTGGAGACGCAATTAACAAACAAGCATTAGCTTTATTCGTTTTCCCACACAAAACCAAACACAGGATCTACGCACACATGAGGAGACTGACGGAACACGTACACAAGTTAGGGTGGTAATTACCTAACAACACACTACACTTTTACAGGACAACACAGGGCACTAGAATTACTAGGACATTATTTACACAGGTAGGGTCAGCCGCTGGTCATCGTGCTGACCCTCAGACTCTCCCCGGCTACCACTCCCAGCATGCCCAGCGGTACTACGAGCGCCTAGGGGCGCTTCCTCCTCACCACCAGGCGAGGGCGTTACAATATATATTAATTGAGGGACCATGTTGAGAAGCTTCTCCACAAATCCTTCAGCCAAGAAAGTTTAAAAACTTCAAAAGAGTTTGAATATGCACTGTATGATATACAACAACCTACGGAAAGTGACTGCAATTACTTCATTTCACCGCAAGAGGGGGCGCAGAAGCTGTACCTGAGCTATAATACCTGAGACCTGCTTTATATATTTATCTCACGATGTTTTTCGCTTTGGAGTTTTTTTTAATGCGACCCGACACATAAACAGTAAACTGTGTGACGTAAAGTTATTTTTTGCGAGTGTGATGTTTTTCACAGTTATTGACAGGAAATCATCCAGACCACATACGTAGCTGTTAAAGCGGGTCGTCGTTTTCAGAAACGAAACTTTGATAACCGTTTACACTTTTCAAATAATTCTAGATGCGCACGTACGACTGTACGAATGTACTTTCTGCAATGCAGTGAGGTTTTCTTATTGCGAAATCCTGAAACTTTAAGTGCAGAAAAAATACCCTGCTTTTATCAAATCTATACGTAGTTTACAGTATTACAGGGTTTCTTAGAAGAAGAAATGCGTGTTACAAATGTATTAACCATTTTAATCCATCAGGGGATCTGCAGGCTTTAAGGGTTTGTTGTAACAACGAGAAACTTCGAGTACTTCATCAGAATTACAATAATGTCTGGAATCGGTGAGGGATTCTGTTCTGTGCGGAGCAGGTGGGCTTTAAACCGAGGAGGAAGGCCGTGGTTAGTTAGGGTATCTAATGAAAGCTGGATCCTGCCAAAAAATTTGAGTGAGCTTTAAGGGAACGTCACTTCATCTGACTGGGAAAGTAGTTCCACTCCCCTCTAAAGAAGAGCCTAACGAGTTTAAGGAACTGGGGAAGGGGATTGTATCCTTCTGTGCAGAGTGTGTGCGTCCCCCCCCACGTGCTCCAGTTTCCTTCAACCTGCCAAAGACATACTGCTTGCTTTTTTAATTTGTCTCCTGATTGTCTGTGTGTGTGCCTTGTGACAGACTGGCATCCTGTCCTGAGTAGT
Source organism: Atractosteus spatula (assembly GCF_055471065.1). Taxonomy (NCBI): domain Eukaryota; kingdom Metazoa; phylum Chordata; class Actinopteri; order Semionotiformes; family Lepisosteidae; genus Atractosteus; species Atractosteus spatula. The sequence goes on along the minus strand of NC_142712.1, from coordinate 41,237,678 downwards.
TCCTTCTTGTGCCTTATGGCTCGGGATGTTCTCTGGTTTCCTGCAGCCCCTGTCCCGGAGCCAGTGACTTTTTAAGGGATGAATGGATCTCATTGTAAGGAAAAACTTCAGCATAAATGATAGGAATGAACAGATGCCACACCTTTGTTTTTCAACTTGTGCTGCTTAGAACTATTTTTAAGGGGGAAATAGAGACCCCCCCCCCCCCCAATATGAGCATCATTGAATTTGGTCCTGTAATGATTTCCTCTATATTGGAATAGCAGCTGGAAAAATCTAAAAGCAGCTGCAGATTGTTTTGTTTACCTACTAAAATATCCCTCCCCCCATTTAAGAGTCTAAAACTTAATGATGTTCACACAGCATGATCATTAACTACAGCAGTTTGGTTTCAGAAATCAGGTGGGTCATTAAGATGTTTAAGAGGCTGATAATGTATTGTAAAATAGTTTACCATGTGGTCTTTTAATTTGTTTTACAACAAGCTGTGTGAACCTACTGTATTTACTGTTATTTTTTTCCAAATGTGTGCTCGCCTCTTTACTTTTCACTGTAAAATTTCTCTTGTAGACTGGCTTTCCTGGGGAAAGAAAATAGCAGCAGGTGTCCAGGACAGGACTGGGTGGATTTCTGCTTTTTGTGACGAGTGTTTTAATATGAATAGTCATTTTCTACTTTCATTTCAGTCATGACCGTCTTCCAGCTTTGCTGTTGTGATGAGTAGCCCTCAGTGATTAATGTCTTCACCTTTGTTCAACTTTGCATGATGTAGCTATGGGGAGGGAAGAGTTAAGGGGTATTTTTGCAAGAAGCCTAGTCGAAATGCTCAGGAAGGATTTATTTTTGTTGAGATCTAATCTTTTCTGAACACAAGCCAGGCCACTCCTTTGTCCTGAGTGTATGATTCATTCTGCTGCTCCTTGTTTCCCTTGTATTGTGTACTTGCGAAACGTGAAGAATACTGCAGCCTTGCAGGGAACCCTGAAATCATCCCACCTTATTTATCTACAAGCTAGAGAACACCTGAGGTCAGGGGTGGGGGGTTAATGACATTATGTAATTGCTATAATTAAGCCTGTGAAACTGTCCTGTGGGATCAAGGCAGCAGTGCAAAGCCAAATGGCTAGCTGTAATAATTGTAAGTCATGTCGATAGATCTTCATTCACTATTTGCGTAAGACTTGTCAAAACTGTCAGTCAATTATTCATACATACTGTGAAAAAGACAGTCTAGTTCTAGTATTCCCAGCATGGCTGCTGAGTCTGAAAGTGCCGTCTGTGATTTTCCTGAGGGATAATGAGTGGTTTTGCAAGAACATGAACAGTCTGTTCCTAATGATTATCAGCCACCTTGTGTAGAATTTCATAGTGTTGTCAAGGATTGTAGTTTTCCCAGTCATGAGGTATGAATAAATCAAGCAGATTGGTCTTTGTTTTCCATTTTATTTTTCTGTACCCAATCAAGTCATTTGTGGGTAAATCTCTGATTGCCTGTCTCTTTAGAGAACGACATTGCAATTGGTCTTCAGTTCTTAAAGAGCTAAATTGGTTGATTACCTTGGCTCAGTTTGATCCTCCCGGATCTTCAGGTGCTACGAGACACACCGCCCTTCCGGGATTTAGAAACTTGCTCTATCCATATAAATATTGTGACTACATACTCTTGCCGGAGTTAATGTATGGGCACTTAAAAAGATTTTCCTATTTCTCCCATATGGAAAATGTCTGTAGATGATTTCTAACTCTTTGTTAACCTTTATCTTTTGTGAACCCTGTGGTCTCCAGAGGTAAAGTGCAGTACAACATCCATGTAATATTTTTCGCTTTTTTCAAATATGGTTTAAATCTGGTTTGTGTATAGTTTTGGGTTTTGTCATTGTGAAATCGTAACTTTTAGCATATAACAGAACTAAGATTTTTGGAAAAGTACTAATAAACATCATAAGGATGACATTTTGTATACTGTATATGAAACATTGTGTATTTACTGTATGTGGTTTAAAATGATCAGCTATCCAAGAAGCAGTTAGCCTGTAGTGATTGTCTGGTCTTAAACAACATCGCTCATGTTGGTCTAGGCAGCACCTTTGAACTTCACACTAGGTAGGGATTGGGACAGATAGGCCATTAAATGTCAGGCAAAACTAAGACCCTGTATCAGCCAAGATGTTGGCCTGATCTGTGTATTTTCAATGCTTTCCACATCTTCATTATGAACATCTGTACCAATTGTATTGAAACTCAAATAGAATTAATTACCAACCAAAGCTTTTCATATCTAAGTAGTTGCTGAGATAGTATACATGGTGTGATCTGCAGTGTTTAAATATCAAAAGCTGATGGGAAGGTCAGAATACATAAAACCACACAAACATCCAGTACAGGGTCAGAAGGAGCCGGAGCCTATCCTGGCAAGCAATGGGTACAAGATGCGCATGTGCACCTCCTGAAATTCGGACAAGTGAGTACAGCAGGGATGGACAACTCTCGTCATGCAGGTTTTACATTTTACATTGTCAAATGACAGATGGAGATCTAATAAAAGTAGGCAGTGTGGCTTTTGATTGATATTATTGTTCACTTATATAAGGTCAAAGGTAGAATGAAAGGTGAGGCAACCATACAAGATGAGATTTTTTTGTAGATATATGCGTGTAAGGCTATGTCAAACAGCTGTTTCCACACGATTGTTTTATGTTTTTTTTAATTCCATTTGTTTAAAAGCAGCCTTATTTCATTAAAGGTATTTGATAAACTGTCCTGTGTGTTGGGGTAGGGTGGCATATTTTGCAGCGGGTTTTGGCTAAAGTTGGATCTCTGTGGTTTTTATACTTTCACTCTACTTTCTAATGTGGAATGAACCTCTCTGTTCCTATTATGATATAGTCTTAAATCCTGCCACTGATGTTTTTTTTGTGGTGGACATCTAAGAAGAGTAGATGCTTGAATTCTAGGTTGCAAGATGCTTTTACAATTCCCGTAATTACTGTCTTTTAAAGATTTTATTTTCAATTCTAACTTGGCAGCATTGCCATTTACAGTACTTCAATGAGTAAAAGAGTTTTAGTTTTGTCTGCAACTTGGTACTTTTCAACTGTCACAGGTGTTGTAAATGTTATAATCTAGTGGAGGTCATTGGGCCTATCCAGTTTTTTGTGTAGTTGGTAGGTAATTGATGCACATTTGTTCCAGCTGCTTGAAAGAGGCTATGGTATTGACTTCAACAACATGGCTGTTTAGCTCGTTCCACCCTCCTTCCACTCTTTGGGCAAATCTTCCCCTCCAGTTTCCACTTGTCCTGCAGTTTGTGTTTCGGGGACTCTGAAGAAGTCAACAAACTTTGATCTGAAAACAAGAGGGTAGGTGAGGGTTTGTCAGAGGCTTTTAAAAAACTGCAGGCGCAAGATTAAAAACTGTGACCTTTAATGATCGCAGTGTCGTCACTGCTCATAGCTGCAGTGCAGCAGAGTACAGGCATGTCTACTGAAGATGTGTCTCAGTGACGTTTCTCTAGTACAGTAGCCCAATTCGGATGCGCACTGATGCACAGTGATTGTCCGTACTGTAAGAAATGTTAGCATTTTGTTTTTGTGGATTGAAGTGCATTAGATGATCTTCAGACTCCTGGACATGAGTACTGGCCTGTGTAGCTCAGTTGCTTTTCTCTTCAAATTAAAATAACTACGGCATCCTGACAAGCAGATGAAGGGGAGATACAATGCGGCCTTTTGTTATCCACAGAGTTGCTGTCATTTGTTGACGCTATGTCTGTTGAAAATGACATCAGTCTCTAAATGAATACAGCCCCAAGGCAATGGCGGTAAAGAGAATTAAAAAAGCCTAGATCTGATAATTACATTTCCATTAAGAAACGTTATGTTCTTAATTAAGTAACCATAAAAAGAATGTGAGTAATAGTTGGGTGTCTATTTTAATTACTTGCTTATGTATATAAAATAATCTAATTATGTCCCATTGGAACTTTTTTAATTCTGTAAGGAGTACAAAGATATAATAGATTAAAAGGTCACTCTACTACAATTATTTTGCTCAGATTGTTTCCCAACGGCAAAGTTATTGCTACGGGAAAACAAGATTTCAGGGACTGTTCCATTCTGTAGAGTAACTGATTGCTTCCAAAGATCATTTTCAAAATCTGTAAGGAACAGACAATGATACACGTACAGTATGGAAATGTATGTTTCCAAATTGTTTTTAAATTAATCTCTTGTTCCACAAACAAAAAGAACCTTAGTTATTGCTGTGCTTTCTGGCAAAACCATTTCTGCCCATTTGAAGCCCTCAGGTCCTGTGCTCCTCTATACTGTAGATTTTCTGTACTGTGCACTGTAGAACATGATGTGAAAGAAGGCCGTTCAACCACCTAGCTTGTTTGGTTGCTACAGTAGTTGCTTGTGGTTTCCCCATCTGATGAAGGCAGGAAGAGGAGGTCATCCCTGCATATCTGGTACGCTGTGTGTCCTTAATATGCTGGCTGTGACCTTCACAAGAGCGTATAGCTACTCTGACCCAACAAGAGTTTAAGGATTTTTTTTCTTTTGGCTTTTTTCCTCCCTGCTTGTTTTCGCTCATAGCCTCTTGAAGAAGGTCATTTTCCCCTCCAAATTGTACATGATACTGTACTTACAGTATCTCCTGCTTTTGCCTTTATCTGAAAATGTTTGGGTGAGCAGGTAAAGTTGTTTTAATTTGCCATGAAGTTGATGGATTCACTTTGCACAACTATGGGAAAGTTAGGAAACGCTATTGCAGAGATTATACCAGGATGTAAAGAACTATTAGGGCTATAGTTCAGACAGCTCAAGGTCCATCCTACTGTAGTTTCTAGTAGATAGTCAATCCCCAAATACTATCCAACTGTTTCCTGCAGTACCATAGCTGCAATCAGCAGCTTGTTGGCTATTTCATTTCAAGAACCAACAGTCCCCCCATGCCTTTTTTTCAGTCCAAAAACTAATTGTGATTCAGTGCTTCATCCACTGAACAAATGAGTGGAAACAAACCACTTTTCCCATCAGAACTTTATATCTGGTGAGATCCCTACTCCAGTTAGGAGGGGCCAGCCTTACGTCCCTCCTTAGGTTCTTAAACACACAAACAGGAGACAACAGACTGCTATTTCCAAAACTGCCCTGACACTGCGCAGAACAGTGAACACTCTGGTAAAATAACCGTGGAAATGAAGGGAACGATCAGGCAGCATGGGAAAATGCTTTCTTTTGGCTTGACCCTCCACAGCTTTGAGTTGCATTAGTTTTGGATCCCTGTTCCAGTCCGTCTCTTGGCCTGTGCTGGGTTGGTATTCCTAATAAAGCTGTTGAAAATGACAGCTACTGCCCTGTAGTGTTAAATAGTTTCTCAAATAATAGGTCTGCAAATAACCATGGTTTATTTCCAAGGATAGGTTAATAAATCACTCTTTATATCTTGGACTGCCAAGGATTTAACTTTTATTATTGCACTTCAATAATTGTCCCTAAGCGCTTTGAAAAGTAATCAGCCTTTGCTTTCATTTTCACATAACTTGCACGTATTCTGGCTTAGTGTGATGCACTATGTTCTGAAAGTACAGAGCAGGAAACATGTGGCAAAAGGGGAAAAACTTGAGCCCTGTGTCCTTCCTGTTCTGTAACATGCTTGTGAAGTTAGGTTGCCTGTTCAGAAAATTATACAAAAAACTGGAAGGTGAAATGTGGCAGACAGGCAAGAGAGTGTGGGGAACAAGCTTAACTTGCACTGCAGGGAGCCAAGTGGACAATTATGCGCTGTACTAGTGCACTGCATGCCCCATGGGTGTCACTGTCGATGCTAGTACCCGCTGGGGTGCTGTGTGGTCATGCCCACTTGTTCCTAAGGTCCTATTGCCTATATTCAAAGACTTCTTTGAAACATGTTGCATAAGATTAAACAAAACAAGCTGTCCTACATTCTATGCTTAAGAACCTCTCATGAGGTTGGAACAACCTACTGTACCAAAGAGGGTGTTTCCAAAAACCAGGGATCAGAACATTGGACAAAGAGTGTTGGCCTTTGGGGCACATCGTTCACAACTGTGTTTTTGGAGAAACGGTCTGTCAGTCTTCAATGTAAAAAGGATAGTGAAATTCTGGGAGGAGAAATTGTCAGCAGTGAGTTGAGTTCAATAGATCCTTTCCGCTCTGGGTTCTGAGGTTTGATGACGGTCTTTTTTCTGTTTGAGCTCATCTGGTTTTCAGCAATTTTTTTTGCTTTCGCAATACAATGGCTCGAGATCTTAACAGATTTTCACAGCTGATTACAGGTTTGCCCCTCTACACCGAAACAGCAGCGTCTTTTCTTATAATAATATTGTTTCTCAGAAGAAGTAATAACCACAAACATACCCAATAGAACATTGATTCTTGGAAGGATACATATTGCCATTTCCTCTGTGACTTCAACTAATTTTGTCAGTGGCAGCTGACTCTCAGTAGCTGAAAATCATTGTCAAAAGGCCAAACAGTGTGATTTGCAAGACCTGGTGAAACTCAAGTTCTTGATTAGCAGCTGGTTGTGTACATTGTGTATACAGTATATTATATTTTGTTAGTTTCAGAAGGAGTTGTCGTAGTCTGTAGTTGCCAACTTGAAAGTGAGTGACCTTTTCTGTATTTCTAAGTATTTTTGTCCCTTCAGGGAAATGTAGTATGAGATATTAAAAAACAAAAGAGAAAAGAAATTGACAAAGTAGATGAGCATTCCAAATCTCTTTCTCAACATGAATAGAGAGCAAATTTACTTCCCATGAGGACTTGAGGTTAAAGTGTTTTTTAAAAAAACATTGTTAGGCAAGTAAAAAGGCATTGGACAGAAAACAATTTCACTAGTTGCATAATGTAGATTTTTTTTGGCTAAAACTGTAACTTTATGGTCATACTACGTTTTTCAGTCATCAGCCATCACTATTTGGAGTTCTTTGGAGAAGCTACTCTTTAATTACATTCCGGGCTTTTCCTGCACTCCTTATTTTCAAATGTACAGTCTGCAAAAACTTGTATAACTGCTTTGGAAGAAGCCAGCTTCAGCTTTGGTAATCGCCTGTTTCTGGTTTGTGCAAGCATTATATCCTGCAGGGTTGACTGAATTGATCTGAAACCCTGCAGTGATTTTTTGATAAACTGTAAAGTATACCTTTCATTCTCGACTGATGCATGTAAAAACATGACATCTGAGAACAGCAGAACATATTCACACCGTTTTTGGCTTTTGCTGTACTTCATTTGACTTGCAGATCCTTATATAATTTTCCATCTGTGTAAGTTAAAATGATCTCTTATAATGTTTAATGGCTATTTAATAATAATAATTGCTTACACTTATATAGCGCTTTTCTGGACACTCCACTCAAAGCACTTTGCAGGTAATGGGGACCCTCCTCCACCACCACCAATGTGCAGCCCCACCTGGATGATGCGACGGCAGCCATAGTGCGCCAGAACGCTCACCACACATCAGCTCTCAGTGGGGAGGAGAGCAGAGTAATGAAGCCAATTCATAGAGGGGGATTATTAGCTGGCCATGATTGATAAAGGCCGAGGGGAATTTTGGCCAGGACGCCGGGGTTACACCCCTACTCTTTTCGAGAAACGCCCTGGGATTTTTAATGACCACAGAGAGTCAGGACCTCGGTTTTACGTCTCATCCGAAGGACGGCGCCTGTTTACAGTATAGTGTCCCCGTCACTACACTGGGGCATTAGGACCCACATAAGCCGCAGGGTGAGCACCCCCTGCTGGCCCCACTAACACCTCTTCCAGCAGCAACCTTAGTTTTTCCCAGGAGGTCTCGCATCCAGGTACTGACCAGGCTCACACCTGCTTAGCTTCAGTGGGTTGCCAGTTGTGAGTTGCAGGGTGATATGGGTGCTGGCCATATTTCTGAAGGTTCCCTTCATGTGGTTTAGCGGGCTTGAGATTCTATAACAGAAGCAGTGAGCTTTAACATACAATGAAAGTTGTATTTTTTTTTTTGCTTTACTTTTGTTTTAAGCAATCCTTGTAAAATTGTAGAATTTCTCTACAATTGGTAGTTCAGAATCCTGGAAGAGGGTTTTCTCTGTTTTCTAATAAACAAACATGTTAGGTTTTAAAACTTTGTTCAAAATACAATTGTGCCTTGATGTCACAGGGCCAAAACTAGGACTGGGTTTCCACTGGTCGACCTGTGAGTGATTTGTTTTAAATACAAAGTTTGAGGTTGCTGCAGTCGCTTTTATTGAGTTGACTTTGGCCCACAGTGCAGTAAGTTAAAATAAAATGCATTACGGATTATTCAGGGAATTAACGTCAGCATGAAATCTGATCCATTTGCATGTCTTGTACTATGCCATTTAGCCCACTGCTTCCTCTACAGTTGTTTGAACAGGATAACTGTGTAACCACCCTGTACCAAAAAATCCACATGTTTCTGGAGAGGCATGCAGTTGATAGCTTGGAAGTCCTCAATCCTGATTTTGCTGATGCCACCTGCTTCCATGCTTGTATAGATATGGAGCTGTGAGAAGGTGACAGAGCTCTAAAATGGTGACCTTTATTGCATTACCCAGAAAGCTGTATTTGGATGGGTTCATGGTCTGGTTCAGGTTGGACTCCTTTCCTTTTTAGCATCAAGCCACCACCTCTGCCCACACAGTTTACTAGTGTCCAGGGACTATTTGTGATTGTGAAAATTTCTCCTTGTGCGTGCTGGTGTGATTCACCTCAAAGGTTCTTGAAAACTGCGGGCATGCTCTTTTAGCAATACTGAATTATGTTAATTGTGTGTACATTGTAACTCAACATAAACCAATCCATCCACCCATTTTCTAACCACTTTATCCAATAGAGGGTTGCGGGGAAGCCGGAGCCAGTCCTGGCAAGCAACGGGCACAAGGCAGGGTACACCCTGGACAGCATGCTAGCCCATGGCAGGTTACACACACACTCACTCCTTGGGCCAATTTTCCCTGAAGCCAGTTAACCTACCGGTGTGACTTTGGACTGTGGAAAGAAAACCCATAAAACATGAGGAGAACATACAAACTCCACGCAGATAGAACCCAGGTCTGGAATTGAATCCAGGGTCCCAACACTGCAAGGCAGCAATTCTAACCACTGTGCCACTGCTGTCCCACAAGCCAGTTATTAAAGGTAAATTATTAGTACCCTTCCACATCTTCAGTCTTTTTACAAGTAGGGGTTAATATTTTCCCCGAAAAACTATTGCATTGTGCTGCTAAATAATAAAGTTGCTTAAATTATTAAGATGTTGGTTGTTTTTATTCCAACAACACGATGATATAACGCTTATCAAGATAGTGATTAATTTTTTCCCCATTCGCCAAAGAAAGGGGCCTTTGAAATCTGATGGTATTTGCAAGCTTTAGACAATATTCCTGGCCTTTCGTTACTGCCTGTACAGTTACAGGGGCAATTATTCAGTGTGTGAGTCTCCCAGAAACACATTATTGTTCTTTGTATAGATTTAAACTTGAGTCCTAAAGCACAGCTGCACTTCGGTGTTCTGCAGGTCCTCAACACTGGTGATAAGAGGGGGCGGACATACAAGACTCTGTACAAGGCAAGACCAGGTGATGAGAGAAGGTGGTCTGATAAAACAATGACTTTTTTCAGTTAGCTCATTCTCGCAAAGAAACTATATAATTCCTATGAAGGGTGTTCCTGTGAAGACTGCAATAGCCAAAGCATTGCAGTGCACTAAGTTCTCTGACACAAGCTAAGGGCTAGGAAAATAGTATATATGACTATCAGTTTCCTAAATCTCCTACTGCACATCAAGTTTTAATTTATCCAAAGGATCTTGGGTTTCATAAATCAGGACATTTAGCACTGCAGCACTGGATTGGTCATGTGTGGAAGGGGCCGAAGGTCAAAGCTGCTTCCAATTTGTTGCCCCACCAGGATGAGGGAATGGGGTTTACAGCCCGTGTCATAAAAACGCATCAAAGCCATGGCTGAATTGTGGAATGTCCTTTGCATTTGATGTGCAGAAATGCATAAGCATATTGTCGTTGCTACCATGGGACCATCAGAGTGCATTCCCTGTGTTCGTGCCCTTAATAAAAAGAAAGGCTGATGGATCTGAGGCAGGCTTTATAAACAAAAACTGTTAGACTGTTCTTAATGGAGCTTTTTCATTTTGGATTCTGGCATCAGAAAGGCATGAACTGCAATATACCGGCAACAGTTCCACACTAAGGACAACACCTTTATGATTATTTCCATTTATTTATGATTAATCTCTTCTCGAACAGAGCACTGTGATTTTTGATTGGGTCATTTTTGAGTCTTCCCTTTCTCCTGTAGAAATAAACTTTCTGCTGCATTTTTATGGTTATTAGCACAACCTGTGCAGTATTAATGAGTATATTACTGGGGCTTCCAGGAAATCTGTTTATTATCTGTATTGTTTTTTCTTCAGACTATATAAGTAGCAGATGCTGCATGCTGATGCTGCAAGGGTGATACAGTAGCACATTATTTCACTGTAGTATATAAAGTTTATCTGGTTTATTGAAGCCAAGCACGAACTGTGACTTTATTTGTAACCCAGGCAGACATATGTGGTATGTCCTTGACTGACTTAAACCCTGGGGCAGTAGTTCTTCAGTGGGTTAGACCTAAGGGTCTCTTTTTTATCCCACAAGCAGATCAGTTGAAATAGCACTCTCGCCAGCTTCAAAGAGATTTCATTCATTTGCAGAGGTTTCAAGTTTGGATGGAGATTAGAGTCCAGTCTTTGGACTCAAAGTCTAAGATTCTTAAACAATATACCATGTTAATTCATCTTAATTCATTTCTGTGGTTCTAGATCAGATTTTATCACTTCCTTTTAAGGGTAATACAGTATGTACTGTATGTAATTTACTGTATATACAGCCGTAATTTTGTAAAGTCATTCAAATGCACCTGATTATTTCAAGAACTGCACCTCATATCTTGGTATTTAACAACTAGACAGACTTAATGTTTGTGGGCTGTTTTTCTGGCAGCTCTTTTATTTTAGCCAACCTAGTGAATGTTTTCCCAGATTGATTCAACTGGCATTTCCCCAAGGCATTTCTTTCCTCTGATATCATGTGTTGTATTGGGTGTTGCCACACCTGTTTTTGCTTTTACCTTGAATTTGCTTTGCTCCACAGCAAAAAGAAAACCTGCCAGAGTATGACAAGCAGACATTTTCGGGATACTGTAGTAGTGGTGGGTTCCACTCTCTGTGAGTGATCCTGTCTTGACCTGGTGACAGTCCTGCTCTTTCCCCACTGCAGTGCCATCATCACGACCATAGCACCCACAAACCCCATATTACGATGACATAATGTTACATTTCCAAATAAAATCCAATTATTTAATTGGTGCCTTTTCATTTCTTAATCTAATCATTTGTAGATTTAAATATTTACTTAAATATAGTAAACTTAATTTACTATAATATCAACTTTCCATATTTACATTTAGGATATGCAAGGTCATTAAAGTACTATTTTATTGCTGCTTCACAGCAGTGTTTCTTCCATTTTATGAAGATGCATTGTCTGGGAGACTTTTTCAAAAGCTGGAGTTAACGAGGAAGACGTGAGGAGTAAGGTGTGAGCGTGCTTTCTCTGTCATATAGTTTGAGGAGATGCATAGGCCTGGTTATATTTAGATGGAATCAACATTACAGCAACATTGAGTGTAGGAAACCGCAGTGGAGTCTTAAAAGTTTAAGTGGTGAAAATGCTTATTGAAAAACAAATCTGTTTTCCATGAACACCCTTGTAATAAAAATAGTCCTACAGTATATACAGTAAATGAACCTGAGTTGTGAGTTAACAGGCTTGGCGATACAGTGTATACTAAATGTCACTTCAGTGACAGTAGTAGCACTATGGAAATGGGAAACTGTTTTTTTTCCATCAGTGATGGGTTTTTGTTGGTGGTGTGTAAGGCTTATACACTTTTCCTTCATGTGTGTTTCCTGTAAAGAAAAGGTTCCTTAGACCTACCCCTCTTGTTAAAACAACTTTTAATATTACCTCCTTAAATTGAGACCTGCAAAACAGCTCTCTAATTTGTACGCTGTCTCTAGAAAGAGTCTTCGTTATCCCCAAGGGGCAATTTGTTGTATAGCAGTAGACAATATAAAAGGTGAACCCACAAACAAATGCTACACTTCTACATACATGAGAGAATCATATAGGATGTGTTTTTGTTTGTTTTAGTGATTACTGATGTGCAATCCCAAAACTGTGGTTTCACTCCATCGGTATTGGTAACTCCTGTTGGTCACTGTGTGATCTTGATTATTGAATTAGAACACTTTTACTTGTATAAGTGTTTCGAATAAAGCTTTATTGCAGGTTGTGATTTATCCAGTGGAGCAGTGGCTAACTTCTGGCTCTCTTGTGGGCAAAATGTCGGGGCGTAGGGATGGCAGTGTCGAGTTGTTGCTCTTTCACCACCAGGCCTGCATTTATAGTATTCTTTTGAGTTTGTGGATGTTCTCACCTGGAAAACAAAATTACAGATGAAGACAGTGGTTATCCATTCTCAGCCTGCAAACATTTGAAAATGTCTATTAAGAAACTACATCCGTACTTGCCTTCCCAGTGCTGTGCACTGAACTATCAATATTGAAGTTTTTCTTTCCTCCTAAGGTTTTTGTTTCATTGTTTTGAACTCTGCTTTCACTTTTGATAAAGACTTTTATGGGGTTTGGAACGAAGCATTATCCGTATAACATTTCTGTTTTTGGCGAACGCTAGGGAAAACCTGTCTAAAACCATCATTTTTCAGTTGCTTTAAAGACTTCCATTTGAGTAACCATAATCTAAAAGGCCAAATCAATTAATATTAGTGTATACTAACATTACACAATACTATGGAATATCGGATCATTACAGTGGCATGGTGTTCAGTGCTTCTGCTTCACGAACCTAAGACCCTGGCATCAATTCTAGTTGGTCTATGTGGTCTGTGTGGAGTTTACACGTTCTCCCTAGTTTTGCATTTCTCCCAAACACAGGCTGGATTGGTTATTTGAAATTGACCCATTCTTCACAGCCCTGCGATGAATCTCTCATCCTGTGAGAGAAACCCTGCACTTCTGGGATGATCTCTGGTTTGTCATGACCCTTCCCCAAGATAAGTGGTTTTCTGAACATGGGAGATGTAAGTTTTTCACACAGATTGATAGAAATTGGTTCAGAATGTCATTTCTGGGCACTATCTAATGAGAGTAATACTGTACATAATTCCTTTTTTGATCTCTAAATCTTAGGTCACAGTAAAGTTGTATGAAAATGGCTGCTGGAGTCTAAAGATGTATCTGAGCCCTTTGTACGTAATCCCCACTGCTTTCACTTGCTTTAGGGTAAATGTTCTCTTCCCACAAAGACAAACATTGTTCTGATAGTATGACCTTCAGGGGCTGGTGTCCTTAGCACGCTAAAGAAATCTGGTCACCTATTCTGGCACTTAAAAATGGACACGCATGGCATTTAACATTTTTATTTGGGGTCAGATGCTGCTCCAAAGCCTGAGAGGCTGCAGGAGCACAGCAGGGAAGACCTGATGGCTATTCAAAGAGTCATGCCAGTTCAGGAATTCCAGAAGTTCTTCAAAGATCAAGGACACTGGGCCGGAGTTGCTTCCTGCTGGGTTTTGTTCAGTGTGAAATGCTTAAGTATTTCCATACTCCTGTCGGAATTCTGGTGCCATTGGATGCTTGTCTCTCGAATCTGTACTAACCATGATATCTGATGTCACCATAAAATTAAGGACCTAAGCTGATACTCGTCAATAGTAAACACTTTAGTCTTTTAATTGCCACGTATGCAGAATGAATGAAGATGCCTTGGACAGGCCTGACTGCATGTCTGCATTAAAGGAGTACAATTAAAAGTGGGAACAAAAAAGAAACGTGTTATGAAATGGAATACAGTAGATCCAAGTGCTCTTTAAGATAATTAAATCTTTAAGGTAATTAATTGCAAATATTGATGTCACCCATTTCTTACTGATCCAGCAGCAACTTTAATGATTAGCCCAGTTCTCACTGATTCAACAACAGCTTTAATCATCTGGCTCTGGAGCTGCATTGAAAAAAATGATTTCAGTTAGAATACAACCTATGTTGTACTGAATTTACCCTTGGAAACCCTCTTCCTACTGCATTAATCCCCTGACCCTTGTATTTGTAAGTTGTCTAAAACAGATCATGCAGGTGATTCTTACCTGAAGTCTTTTATGTTGTAGTGCCAGTTGACCTTATGGTTTTTGTCTGTAAAATTACCACTCTGTATTCTGTTTTCCTGAAATTTAGCTTAAAACGTACCAGATCCTTCAGTTTTGTATAGAAATACTCGCCTAAATTTTTTGGGGGGTTGGCAGTAATGTGCCTGTGATTCAGCCTGGTTTCGTGCTTTGTGAACATCTGTTTTTATGTGCACACTAAATTTCAGCGTTCCCATGAGCACAGGATTGTGTTTTGGAGTTCCTTCAAAATCGATCTGCAATACATCTGAAACTACTACTAATATAATATTGCTAAAAGACCAGGTTTTCTGTACCCTGGCTCTCACCCATTGCTTGCCAGAATAGACTCTGGCTCTCCTGTGACTCTGTATTGGATTATGCCATTAGAAAATGGATGGATGAACAACCACGTGGAAATGATCAATCCACTCAAGTCCCAGTTATCAACTGAGATTCAATGAGCAAAGTGGATGAAGATTTGAAAGTGTGAAGTTTTCCTGCTTCCTTTTTTTCACATATATCAATAATTTAAAAACTCAAGGTTGGATATTTATCTACATTTTTTTACCAGTGTTTCCTTCTTCATTCAGGATAATGTGTGTACCATTTGCAAGAAGTTTTATTTTGGAACATTTGTGTAAGTGTGACACTATTGTAGGTGTCTCAGCGCTTTGCGTGAAATGCAGTCAAGACTTTGGTAAAACTTGTTCCTTTAGAGATTGTTTGGCCCTGTTTATGATAGGGGCCTTAAAACCGGTATCCAGGTTAAGTTTTACTCTGGGATTACACAATCTGGCGTTCCATATAAGGTAACATTTGCGACCAAGGTACGGTACGTTACCGTTAACCCAGGAGAGAGGCTACTTCCATGTGAGAGTGTGAGATTAATGAGCCAGCTGTTTTGAATTCAGCGAGTTTTCATATGGCCGTCACCTGGTAGCAGCAAGAACAGTATGTAGTATTGTTTTGATGTAAAAAGTCATTTGTTAAAAATTAAGTGCATACTCTCTTTCCCACATTAATCCATATTAATTACCATCACTGTCTCCTTTTTTTCCAGCTGAGTTTGTCTTGATTCTTGCTGCTGCTTTTGCACGCTTTGCCTCACAAGACTTCCTCCAGATCGTCACTTATTGCAGCCTTGCAACCTTCTTTTGATGGAGACTTTGAAACTAAACATGCAGCTGTAGCAATAATGTAGCACTTATGTTGAAGGAACCATAAAATTGGATATATTCTTGCACTGAGAGTATACAGATAGACATACAGCCTACTGTAGGTGGCTCATCCTTCTCTCTGCAGGTTTTCAACCTCATTTTTTATAATATATCGCCAATTGGGTGTTAACGTCAGGACCCCATTGGCCACCCGAGAGGAGAGTGAGCAGTGTGGATGGCCCCCTCCAGTGTGCCCATCTTTTAAAGCATTGTGTTTTTTTAACACACTGCGAGCTATGCAGTGACGTACAGGAGGTCCAGCTCTAACTTAAGGAGAGGTACAGTACATCCCTTGTGACACACATGAGGCCACAGGGGTCGCCATTTCAAGTGGGGCATGAGAGCCCTGGCCTGCTTATCCGGCCCTACCCTCGGTGGTGCTCGGCCAGTTGTGCATCACCAGCTGGAGAAATCCAGTCACTGACGGCAAGTGGCGTGACCCCGGCTGGACCTCCTGACAGGCTCATAGAGCGCCTCTGCTGCTTGGCCCTGCTGTTTGATTTCAGTTAGTGACTATGATGCTGTATTTGCACGGTGTAATGCACATTTGAAACCAAAAATAGAAAAGTACATGTTATAATGCTGTAATTACATGGGTATGTACATCACACTTGCATTTTACACAGGCTGTAACAAGAATGAAGAACCAAGGAGTACAGGTTTCTAAAGTTAAAATGAATGTTCATTTTATTTATGCAAGCAAAAAGTGTTTTAGTTATTGTTTTTCCAAGTGAGCATGCTGGTATTCTAGAAGTCTTCATTCTTTCTCTTGTAAGTCTCGACCTGCAAGCATTTCCTATAGCTGTAGCATTATTTATATACTGTATGTATATTTACACTGTTTTATTAGTATTATCTTAGGGAAAGATAAAGTACAATACCCATGAACACTTGTAAGTGGGGGTTATTACTCTTGTGCTTTAATAATGTTTGAAAAGAACATCTGGGTCCATCAAGGAAATGCAGGTCTCAACAACAGCAGTGATTGCAAGAAAATATAGATTCGGGTCCATTAAGCAGTGCCAAGGTTAGGTTGCCGAGACCTTTCCATGAAAACCTATCAGTGCCCAAAAAGCAAAATTGAATTGTTTTGCTCGCTTTTGAGAAAACAAGTGCAACATCATTTCAGAAATAATTTGCAAGTCTTGCGTCATCCTTCTGTCTGCTCTCAAGAAGCCACATGTTAAGTCCATTCCCATTTTTCCTCTTTTTTCTTTATTGTATAACTGACTTAGCAAATGGCACAAAACCAACTTGATTCGGCCCCATTTCTTTTCTGACTCGCACACATTCGAATGCTGGATACAGTACCATCACCGCAACAAATGAATTCAAATTAACCTCAGAAAAAGACCATGTGTAGCAGGTGAATGGGCATATCTGTCTTTGCCTTCTAGCTGAAAAATTGTGGATTAGGAAGCGTTCAGTAGGATGACGGTTAACAGCACTGAGAATATGTACACTATGTAACAATGGTTATTTAATGAGTGCTTGTCCATTAATGATCCCCTCACAGTGTTTGTAACAGTAGTTGTGTTAACTGTGGTGTCCTGGTGAAATTCCACAGATTTGGATACTCTTGCTTCCCTAAATGTCCTCCTTAATTCTCTCTCTGATCTATGGTATAGGAGGGCTGCTGGTACATTCTGGGAGCTACAGGTACATATCAGTGATGGGTGGATTAGATCCTTTTTATATATAAAGTGCTTTGGGATTCAAAGGGCTACTGTATATAGATGCAAAGTATTAATACTGTAAAAACATTTAGGCTGACTCTTACAAATCAGTCAGGTAAGCTGCATGATCTGAAAAAAATCAGGTAAGATTTTGTAACCCTCATTCAGACTGTTGCTTTATTAGCAACAGTTAGCAACAGGCGTTTTCTCATCTACTGAGATTTCAGTTATGGTTTCCAGTGCTGCGGATAACTTAAACGAACTCTATAAAATCTACAGTACGTGTCTACTGAGGCTGTGGTGTCCATCCTTCTCATCCCATAATCCGAACAGTTGATAGGAGGATAGAGGTTCCAAATCCACTTTACTCAGGTGCAGAAAATGAATTGGGGAGTTCATTTTCCTTTTCCCATTCCTTCCTCATGGGGGGGTAAATCCCTAAGAGAGTCAGGAGTGGAGCCAATCAAACCTGTCCTGCAGATCTTTGGGAGCTTGGGGGAAGTCCCAGCAAACGTGGGGTGAACATGCATTCGGCTCAGACACCGAAGGAGGGAATCAAGCCTAGAGCTTTGACGCTGTGGTGATAATCTCCACTCCACCAGGCCTCCTGTTAGCAGTTATTAATTTTAATTGGGAAAGGAACATACCCAAGAGGACAGAGAAAGGCAGATTGAGCTGGGGTTTTGCTTCACATTGAGAAGATTTTCCGAGATGTAGATGAAATCATGAAATCACAACTGCAGTCTGTTGCAAGTTAAGCTTTTGGTTTGTGACTATAGTGCAATTTGCTTAGGGTAAAGGAAATGGCATGTGTCCTTCCTCACCATGTGCTATTCTCCAGTGAAGCACCATCAGTTATCAAATCCTGGAGGTTCATAGAAGAATGACCCATGACAGGCTTCATTACTTACAATCTAGAAGTAATCAGTCGAATCATTTTTTTTTTACAGTCTGAGGCACATTTAAGAGATGAGGTTAAAAGAAGAGAAGTGTGACTGGGGGGGAAAATTACTCCTCTTGGATCAAAGAGGAAGAGGACAAAGCAAAAATGATTTCCTTGTATAAAATTTCAAATTTTGTTGAAGATTGTACGTTTCTGGTTTACTGATAATTGGCTGATGTTTGCAGAATTGTCTGTGTCACTTGAAACCTAAGTTTCTGATCATGTAAATCTGATCTTGCAGCATCATTTCAAACACACTGTTTGTGTCTGTGTTTTTTATATACTGTGGAAAATCAGTTTGGGCTAAATGGCATCCTCCTGTGAGCTTTTAGTTTGAGGTTACTAAAAGTTTCTGTTCACAAATATCTGTTTCATGATCCATTTAGTCTCTTCCGCCTTATGCAGAACTGTTAAGAATATAGAAACAGTATTTCATGCTTTCAAGAAGCCAACCATGTTCTGTGCAAACCTGCAGTGTGCAGGAAGAAGCCAGAAAGGGAAGACTCCATTTAGTCCATCACTGGGGGACACTGGTCTCCTGTGATGGGAGACCATCGGCACAGTGAACTTTACTCATTCAATAAACCCCAGGTGGCATCTGTGCTTGGCTGAGAAGTCATAAGTTTGAAACTGCATCTGTGGGTTTATGACTAAACCCCTTTAGGACAGAATCCCCCAATAAAAGGAGAAATTCTAATTGAAAGATTAATGATCAGTAAATCAGTAATGAGGCACTTGGGCATTTGAATGCTCTGTAACTAAGGCTCAGGTTAAATAAAAAAATTCCAACCTGCTGGCTAATTCCAAAGATATGTAGTTGGCTGTTTTCCACAGGATGAAAGCAGGAAACCTCTGGCAAACTAGAAAGGCTCTATTAACTTAAGTATCCGGAATTTCCAACCTGACTTGGTCAAACTTAAGCTTAAGGGGTGCAACATCATGCTTTGCAAATTACTAACAAGACAGTTACACCTGGCTGCCAGGCCGAAGCTTTGTTTTAAACAGGGCCTGAGTTCAAGTGCGGTAAATATGTGTTTTTTATGGTGTTAAGGTTATCGGTAGAGGACTTTTTAGCCCTTATTGTAAGGTGCAGACAGATCTGCTTGAATTTCCACAACTTTGCCAGAGGATGGATTGCTGCAGTTTTATTTTAATTGTGGGGAGAGAAGTCTGTATCATGGGTCTATGTGGTCATTGCCCCTGGCTGTTTTTATTTTACTTGTACAGTATTGCATGGAATAGGAGTGTACTGAACTTATTATTTTGTGAAATCGTGCCCTAATCCTGACACAATCCATTAACTGCCACATAGAACAGTAACAGCCCATGAGAATGATGGTCAGAACTCTTTCACATCATTAAACCCTGAAGCCCCCAAGTAGAAACCTGGACACAATACCTCACTGAGTATCAGCCAGCACTCACACAATATCACAGAGCAGATCCAGTAAATGGGGTACAAACCTTGAGATCTTGAGATCGAGTTTTTTGTCCTGCTGGGGTTCCCCCTCACATTGCCTGAGGACTGAATTCAATTTTATTCCAGTTACACCACAAAAAAAAACAAACTTGAAGCTTTTGTGAAGCCCAGTAAGTGTGGCCCCTGAGAGGGGCTGATTTGTCTTTTGGCATGAAAGCAGTTCAGAGCAGGTGTGGTTCCCAGCCACAGTGGAAACATCTTGAACGTTCTGTCATCTTTTTTTTTAAGTTTTATGGTTTCTGTCTCTTGAAGTAGCAAGATGGCCAAGTCATGTAGGCACAATTAAGGCTGGGGGTTTGCCTTCTCTTGGTATCCAGTGGATCCTGCTACAATATCTCCCTTGTTCCTTTGGAGATCAACTAAACTGAAAATGACATCATCCTCTACAGTTACTGGCACACCGAGCTGAAGTCGCACGCTCAGCCAGGGAATGTTCCGCTCTGCTTCATTTTGTTGGTGGAATTCTTCATCAGTTCAGTCGAACACTGCAATAGAATTAACGATTTTCGACCCATATTCTTCATTATCTTCATCTTTGTTTGATACAATGTCTTTATGTATAAAAATATAGAAACTTTATTAATATTTTAATATCCTTATAGAATTCTATATATATTGTATATACTTATCAACTTAGAAAATCCATATTAAGGAGTGAAATAAGTCCATGCTGTAAAAATCTTTTTGGAAAGGATTTAGTCTTCCTCCGTTTGTTTGTTACTTGACATTTGTGGAGATTCGCCAAGTTACAGAGTTGAATCTGTAGGGAGGAAACCAGAGTTGCTTTAAAAAACAATCCCAAGGAACTATGTCATTTCTCAGACAAAAAGCAGAATAATACAATATAACACCATGGAAAATCATTGCTTAATGCTGCCTGCTTTTATTTCTGACCCATTCCTAATGTGTTTTTTTGCACAAACTCTTAAATGAGCCATCTGCAATATGCACTTGTTGTAACCTGTGGCTGTCACTTCATCCATCAACGACTTAAATTTGAACCTTTTTCATTGTTTGACATGTCTCAAATGAAGGAAATGAGCTGTGCTGTATTTGAGCTTAACGGTTTAGAAAAAAGCATTCTCATAATAATGTAGCCCCTAAGGCAATACAGGGCTTTTGTGGAATGTGCAGTCATTAAATAGGAGAAAAATATGGTTTGTTGTTTGAATCGTATTTCGTGCTGTTGGTCTGTGAGATGGAATGAGAGTGTCCATTACCAATCATTAGTCTGTTATATAGTTGTATAGTAGCACGTGTGTAGGTGAGCATATGTTACCTTCATATACAGTATGGCTGAGTTATGTGTCTTTTGGCCTATATTAATGTTCTATAAAAACCACAGAGGCAAATTACCACTTTCTGAGGCCTGACATGTGCTTTCAGTTTACCATTCTAAAGAAATGCATGTGTTGACTGTTCCTTGTGTGGCTAATCATGAGCTAGGCAAAGTAAAACCTACAGTAGGATTTATGGTGAAAAAGTAGTCTGTGGTCTCAGTAGGAATCCTGTGCATAGGATGGGAGAGTTTGGTAGTGCAGAAAAATGCCAAAGACTGTTTGAGATTAATAAAGGGAGATTTGTAAGTAAGAAAGGGCATCAATCCATGGAGCCTAATGAATTACAAACTAAAGAAACCTAATCCAAGGCTGCTTTAGAAAGAAACATAGCTGAGGTTGGGATCTTGTTTACTTGTCTAGAAGGCTAGAGAGCAAGGGCAGCTGAGAAGAGCCTTACCAGAGTTCTTCAAAGGTTCAGATTCCTGCATTGCAATTCTTGAGCTACAGTTGTCTACCCTGTAGTGGAAACAAACACCCATTCAGTGTTGTCAACATCCACGTCTTGGTGTTTGCATGCTGCTTCATCCCTAAACCTCTCGGCAAATCCCTCAGATATCTGCATCTCTACGGGGTTTCAGTGTAGTTACAACATCCTAAAGCTAAACTTGCATCATTGTAAACAACAGTTTTTAATTGTTTCCCAAAGTATTGCACATGCAAGGGTTCTTGGATATAATCTAAATCCAACCATGAAATTTGTTTTTACAGCAGTGAAACTATTTTTTTAAAAAACCTAAAGGATGCCTATTTTTCAGTAGGTGAATGGGGGTTCTTTGTCTTTAGTGCTTTTCCACAACACAGTACATTGTTCTGCCTGTCTGCTTTCCAATATCACTTGGACACTGCAATCACAAATGAGCATTTTAGGAGTTTCTTACATTGCACATTATGCAGTTATGCAGAAGGTACTTCTCCATCATAACTCTCCATCTTTTTTTCTAAATGTCTTTCTAACATTTTGGATTATTCAGAGAGCAGATGGAAGATAGAGTACCATCTAATTCATGCGTCACTTTCTTCGGAAGGTCTTATTTTAATATTTTGTCATTTTTAAAAAGTCCTGTGCAAAAATAACAGATACAGGATCTGTAAATAAACCCTGAAATGGACATACTGCAACACCTCGTCATTTATACTCTATCTAGGAGTTTAAAAACTTTCGAAAAATAATTTACCTCTCTTCATGATGTTGTGATCCATGTTTTAGTGCTTCAAGTTTCTGCGGGAGAAATAATTCGAAGAGGGTATTACACACTGGAAAGACTGTAATGCAGCGTTATTAGGGAACTGCATTCAAATCTAGTAAATGTTTTTCCATCTCAGAGGATAGAAATATTTTTTCCCCGACAGGCAATAATGGCAAGATCCGTAATGAAAGGAAATTACAAAAAAATAATATTGTGGAAAGCTTTTCTTTGGCAGAAATCAGATAAACTTTGTGGCACGTTTCTATTGGATAGAGAGATGTGGTCATGGAACGCCACCATCGATGATGTGGTTTGAATTTTGGCAGGGTTGAAGTTTTGATTTAATATCTGCTCCTATTAAAATGGCAGTGGGAAGGGGGTCATGTAGTCCTTCTATTCTGCAGTGGTGCAAGAATACAGCAACTGTCTGGAGAGTTTTGAATTACACAGAAACTCATTATTTTAAGAATGTACTGTTACACCATCTATTACACTGTTCAAAATGCTTTTCTTCAAAATTCAAGACTCTTAAAGGAACATACAGCAGCCACTGGCAGAAGACTTTTCCTGAGGTGTCCAGGGCTGTCATACACCCTTGTTTATTTACATAAATACATCAAATGTACAGTACGTCAAACTTTGAGAATTGTTTGCTTAAAGCCTAAGGATAAAAGACTATAGCAACCACTTTAGCAATTCAAACTCTGCTTGCTCTAGTGACTCAAGTAACTGTGTAATGTATAATGAAGCACATATTAATGAAAAACAGCAGCTGCAAATACAATTTACAATGCCATGTGGGAATAATTTAAAGTCATTCAATTTGAAAACCGTATCCATCAAATATTCCCATGTTGTTTTCTGTCTACATTTTTAAAATATCAGCATGCCATTTTCTTCTTGGTACAAAGAGCTACGAGATTCAGTTTTAGTAAGGGTTGAAGCTGGACTGTTTTTTTTGTAGAGGCACTGTAACAAACAACTATGAAGCCTTTCCCATGTCATTCAAAGCAAATTGGAGCTGATTTTCAGTCAGGGTTAAATATTTCATTGTGGCATTTATGCACTGACTTAATAAGACTCCACAAAGCTGTGGTCTGCAGGAAACATACAGTAGTTGCATGGCCATCCTCATGCTAACTATACAGTATTACCTTTTTCTGTATGAAGCAGTAGAGGGTGGTTATAAGCAGTAGTCCTCCGCACACAGCCGCCACAATGAAGGCAGGCTTGTAAGAATTATTTGAGTCCTCTGGAGTCCCACTTTGGGACTCTTTCCCTGAGTCTTGAGCTGTTGGATCTGAAGCCAAGCTTTTGTCGATATGATCCCAGGTGCTTGAATCATGACCTGCAGGCAAAATTGAAAAGGTTTGAGTGCTTGTGCATTTACCATTTGCAGGAGGGAGGGCCTGGAGCAGGAGAGACAATCACACAGACTGTAACACACATTTTCTGTTGCATTGCTGACAGGATGCTGCTCCTGTGGTGAACTCAAAACACTTAGACATTTTGGTAGCATTGACTGTTAGTGGTTGAAATTGAACAAGAGGTTAGAATAAACAAGAAATAGACCACATGTCTTTAGGGGTTAGAAACTCAGCAGCTCTTAGTGGTTAGAGGTGAAGGCAGCATTTGTCCCTAAATGTTAATGTTTGGAACAGTC
Organism: Atractosteus spatula; assembly: GCF_055471065.1. Classification (NCBI taxonomy): domain Eukaryota; kingdom Metazoa; phylum Chordata; class Actinopteri; order Semionotiformes; family Lepisosteidae; genus Atractosteus; species Atractosteus spatula. The sequence continues at coordinate 41,213,896 of NC_142712.1, read as the reverse complement.
AATCCTTAGTGCTTCTTCCTCCTTAAGACCTGAAAGGGCTTCTTTTAAAGCGGTCCTCACTGTGGACAGGTGAAATGATCATTTCAAAGTGTCCAGAAAGCTGTGTGACCCTGCCGAATCCCCATGCATCGGAAGGTCTACACTGTGCACAGACGTGAAGCAGACAAATGGTGCAGGTGTTAGTATGAACTGTTTAAACGTACTACCTGGGATGACCTTTTCCTCATTACTGATCTTGCTATTAATCTGTTGACTTTGAGGGGTATTTGAAGGTGAAATAGTAGAAGAGAGTGGTGTTCTTTGTTGCCCTTTAAAAGCTGCAGATAACCTCGGTGACTGCTCTTCAGTTTGCATCCAAGTGGGAATCACCTTTTCTTGCCAGGTTTGCCTTGAAGTGCTCTGTGTAGGTTGATAGCCATTGTAGCTGACAGTTTGTGGAACTGGTGACCCTTTCCTGAAATTACCCAGAATTCTTTCAAGAACTTCCTTTTCTTCTGGATCATTCAGTGTACCAGATGCCCAGGCCCGGTTTATTTGAGTGTCTGTCTCTGAATTATAGAAGGATCCCTCCATCCTGGGATTTACTGATCTCTTGGCTATTAGGGCAATTGCTGTACTTTCTTCTGGTCCATTGGGTGTATCACCAACCAGGGTGTCCTGGGATGGTAAGGAAGTGGTTGGGTGGTTCATAGAATCTTCAAGGGAAGGTGAAGAGTTAATTATATTGTCCTTCCCAAGATGAGCATAGGCTGTGTTTTTTTCAGTGTTTAACCTGGCTAGTCCATCCAGATTTGGGGTATAACTCTCTGTCAGCTCTTTAGTGTCAAAGGTTGTCTCAGAAGGGCTTTTCTCCTCTATAACAATACTGCCCAAACTAGGAACTGTCAGTGGCATGCTCTCGTGTGGTTTACTGGAGAAGTGACTGTGATCCAAGTATTCAGGGGTGCTGGGTATCAGTGATAAGGGTTCAGAATGAATAAATGGATTTGTAGTTATTGTTTTCCGAGTATCTTTTTTGTTGGAAGGTGTGGGAACTGTGCTGTATCCAGAGGTAAGAAAAGAAGAATCCTTAGCTTTAGGAAATGCAGCCACGGTGAAGGCAAAGTAGTCCCAGAGTGTCGTCTTCTTCTTCTGTTTTTTCCCATCAGGAGAGGTCACAGATATAGTATTCCTGCTTCCCTGATGCTTCTCCAGCATGGCAGGGCCAGAGTTTGGAAGGTGTCTGCCTCCGGTGCTTGAGATCCTCTGAGGAGGATTTGACTGCTCATAGGGTTGTGTGGGAGGCTGAGAAGCAGTGAGCTTTGGAAGGCCTTTCCATAAACTGTTGGCTGCCAAAGAACCCCCTTCGGAAGCCCCATAACCTGCAGTTGGACAAGAGCATTGGCATACGACAGGACCTACAGGAAATTGGAAAAAGAAATATTGTAACCTACCAGGGAGAAGCTCGTGGAAGATGAATAGGATGAGCTTTTGGGGAATTATCAAAGCGCAGAAGGACACAAAGATTAAGCAAAGCTTTCAAAGTACCACTACATCATTAACGATTGAGGCTGAAAGGCAAAATTGTGAAGAAAAGCAGAAGAGGGGAAAGTGTCTCAGAAATGGCATGTTTTGACTTTGGAATTTATACTGTAAATCTTGGATATGACTCAGAGGGAATTTTTTTCTATCTTCTAGGACAATCGAGTCTGCAATTGGAAAAAGCCCTGCTGCACTGCCTGCCTCTTTCTGAATTTGATAATGAAGTGTAGGTGGCTTTCTTTGGTTTACATCTTTGTTTTAGTTACATTTGGTGCATTTACATTTTGAGTTTCATTAAAGCAAATTAATTAAAACAAAAGAAAACAATTTAAGTACGCAATTTATTTTGTATAAGAAATACAAATGAGAGATTAATGTTGCTGTTTACAAATTTGGCTGTGCTTCAAAATGTCAACATCTTGCGTAAAAATCCCCTGGCAGTGTTAGACCGCACATTTTTCTAAGGTTATATAAACATTGTTCATCCTTCATTCTATTATCAAATGTTGCTCTCAAAAAATCTCTGAATCGGAACAAATTCTAAAGGAATTCGTAAGGAATGTTTTATTAATTTACATGTAGTTTTAGGAGCACTACTGAAGGAATGCTAGGGATTCATGTGCAGTGTGTTAACAAAGCGAAATGGCTACTATTGTGGTAATGCATATCTTCCTGTTAATTAAGGGGTTCCTGAAATGTGTACATCTGACATGTTTGTGGTTTACAGCTTGTAGTACAGCTTGCCTCTCATTTCCATGAGCTGTAAAGAAGAGTGAAGGCTGGGAACGCTTGTTGCTCTTGCATGAGCTTTTGTCCATGCAAGTATTTCAATAGCTGGCAGATGTTGTTGCCGAAAAAAGAAAAACACTTTCATACCGCCAGAATGTTTTCTTAGAAGCAAGGCCCACTAGGTAGACCTAGGAACTAGGAACTAATAGCATGCGTTTTAGGAAGGCTGTTGTGATTGGTTTTGTAATCTTGTAATGATTGGTGAAGTCCGTGGCCATCAGCAGTCGTCAGCTGTCACTCATGCACTGACGGCACTATCCAGTGATCTGAATCTTGTATTGTTTTTTCACTTTTTTTTTAATTAATGGCCCAACAGTAAAATTTAGGGGGAAATGTCCATCTTGCAGACCTAGACGTCACATCTTTCAATTTTTATTAATGTATCCCACATAGCCATCAACATTTTACCTCCCAACTATTCAGTGTCTCCAAGAACAGGAAAGCGTGCAGTCTTGATATGGACCACCTGCCCGTTTCCTTTGGTCAAATCCTTAACGGATGGTAGAGGTCCCCCAATTACTCCTTGCTTTGTCCTCAAAAACTGAATGACCCCCCACTCAATGGCATCAAGCACTTGTCACTCCAGATCCTGTCTAGTCTGAGCTAGAAATGACAGTGGTCGTTATCTCTGATTTTTCTTTTACTCGGCCTAGGTCTGCTGAAAAAGAATTCTGAAACATTAAGCAGTAGTCTAGGCTCTCAGGAACGTGCCGAACGTGCATAAAATCAGATGCTGCATTTTAAGCTCTTGAGCTGCTAATTCTTCACAATTCTATGCTCAAATACGATAACGGAGTGTGACCAAAATTGAGACTGCTCTTAAAATTGCTAACACAATTGCTAACAGCACCTCCCTGTTAATGACTTGGAATTCAGGATATAATGGTGCATGAATTGAAAGTATTGCCAAAGAATATGGGAAGAAAAGGCTGTGTTTAGTATAGTACACCTGTATGAGTCTCACATCAATTCTGGCCAGAAAGTAAATATGTGATCTGTTTTTAGAAGTTATAATTGCTTCTTCAAGCTTGCCCTTCTTAACTGCAAGAGCTATTTTTGTGGAATATCCCGACTTCTTAAATTTATCTAGTGCTGTTGGAGGTTGTCAGGGAGATAGAAATGTGTATTAATGAAGTAACCTACTCCTCCTGGTTCTAGAGCTGAAAGTAGAATAATACACTATTACCAAATTGTGCCCCTTCGTCACCCTCCCATAACATCAAACACCAGAAGCACCATAATCAAGTAGCTGAGTGATTTGAAATATACAGTACATGTATCCTCAGAGCCTTACATTCTGCAATGTCTTCTAAGATTCCTTTGATGTCCAGTTTCCTGGAATGGTCATTTTCAGTGGAAAGACTCTGAAAAGTCTCTATTCTAGTTAATTGTCTGCCATCTAAGACTCCTCTCTTTTTTAGTTTTCATTTGTTTTTCCTTTTTCCCTTAAACATCTTGTAATTTGCATAGTTTAATACTATTAACGTATTTCCCCCAGGTCTTTCCATAGTCACTCATTTACAGTAAGTTAAACGAGATTTGGTTCTCACCCATTTATAGAGCCTGTATTTTACTAGAGCAATCTGGGTAAGTACTGCACCTTGTTGATCTGTGCAAGAGCAGTAACTCACCTGGGATTTGAACCCACAACTTAACAGGTACCCACAACCCTAACCCAGCAGTGCTCCACACTGCTACACATGACGAATAACTTGTCTGGTCTCAGTTTGTAAATCTATAGTTCTTTACCTGTGGGTGTGTTGACACTGGTGGTGGTTTCCAGGATGTCTTCTGCATACTGGTCCTCGCAGTTCCAGTTCACCGGCTTGTTGTTTTTGGTCATCAGACTCTTGTAAAGAGAGATGACCTTGCGTACTTTTTCTAGTGCTTCTTTTGGAGAGCCAGTGTACGTTTTGGCAAACTTTGCTGGATCATACTGAAACCCACACACACAAACAAAAAGAAATGGAAATCTGAGTCCCTATTTTTGAGAGAGAAATGAGAGGCAGTTTGAATCAACAGTCTGAGCATCTATGTTTGTGCTGTTTTTATGTGTGGGCAACTCCAAAAGTGGGGGAGCTTTTTCAAATTAAAAACAAAACTTTAGCTCTCGGCAGGAACTTTTTTCACATGAGATAAGATGTCTGTGGTTTTTAACGTTTTAAGTCAAGAGTCCCTGAGGCCTGTCTCTCAAATTGTTCTATGAACTAGTTGAGTTATCGGATAAGAATCAGTGGTAGATTCTTGTAGATTGTCAGTCAGTTCCTGCCTGTGACGGTTGTCAAGGAAAAATAGAGAAACAAAGGAGTTTGTAAACTAGAAGTGGCTATGATTAATCTGATCAAGAAATGCACAGATTTATAATCCAGGACACTACTAAGATTGGTTTCATTTAAAAAAGATTAAAACATTTGAGTGACCAGGTGCACTTTTCTCTCTGCAAACTAATGATTGGTGTGAGCCACTGTATTCTTAAAAATATGTGAGCTTAAATTTTCTGTTTTTGCAAAGACTGTACACATGTACCACAATCTAAATAAGGAATTGCTATGGGCCACAATGCGGTTACCTTTTATGGACTGATTTTATTTTGTTTCTGTGTAACAAGTAAAGATACGGGCGTGTTTTAGACCACTTTTCCCTTGTCTCTTTGGGAGAACTCTAGCCTGCATCCACCTTGATTCTGGAGTCTGCCTTTGCTCAGTTCCAATCTTTCCAATCATGATCACTAATTGCATTTCAGAGTTAATTTAGCCTCACTTGGGGGAGTATTCTGGCACTGCAAACAATTACTGGGTGTCACAGAACTGGCAATATCTTAAGTCAACAGGTAGAGTACAGTACCTCCATTATTTCAGACACTCAGGAGACTTTCATGGTTCCCATGTTAAATTGACATAAATATGAGAGGTTACAATCAAGAGTAGGACTGTCCAGTTCATTTGATTTGCTGATACCTAATTAATCTGAAGATCTGGTCCAGTCATTTCCTGATCAGATCCAGGGTTCAACAAGACTACAGGGTAGCTTGGTCCAAACTGCATTTTACAAATGAGCTAGGCCATAGGGCCTCCTCTGCTTGTTTGTAACCTTTTTTTTGTATTCTCATGTTCTTTTGGCTGTTTCTTTTACAGATTTCCCATTTCTTTCTCTCTTCTGGTCTCAAACAAGGAGTTCTTTTATAGGATAATCTGTTGCCCAGCCATGATTTTATTATCATTCCTGTCGGTAAACTATTTCTTCTTTTATTTCCTTTATTTGATTGATTTCAGGGATGGAAAAGATAATCTTAAACACTTTAGGGTCACATTCTAAGTAGATCTGTCCATTATTCTATTACCCAAATTGAATTACAGGCTTCACCAGTCACTTGAGGATGATAAAAATTGTGCTTCGAGGTTATGCCAGTGTTGTCAGACCCTCTTTAAACCCCATTCCTGGAGGTAAAAGTTTTCCTTTGATTTTGAAAATGAACAGCAGCTTTATTTTTACTGCAGTTATGTCTGTACAGTAAACATTTGATTGTTTTAATAGGTAATGAGTGCCTAATCTTCTAATGTTTTTTAAAATCTGAGTTCTCTAGGAGCTGACGTGACAAAACTAAGGCTCTTGAGAATTCCTTGTTCCCTTTGAAGATAATCCTAGGAGGATTGTGTTCACTCACATTCAGTGGTGAGTTTAGGCCTGCTGGCTTTCCCTTGGTCACAACACTTCATGGCAGAGTCGTGTGCTTTGGAATTCACCCAGCATTCCTGCAAAGGCAGGATCACTCACCTCCCTCTCCAAATCGATCTCCTGGATGCATTTTTGTGTGTAAATTTCCTGCACCAGCCTTTTCACCGCCTGCACATATTGGTAGTTGTCTGAGCTCTTGCCATAACTGAAGTGGTCTCTGAGAAGCTCCAGTATTTTGGGGAAGGCAGCTTTGACATAGCAAGTGTCACTCTGCAGATAGACATCACAACACATACCACATAAATACATAAAGAAGGATACAGAGAAAGGGCAGAGAGCTCAGCTCAGTTAAAGGTACTGTAACACTTCATCCTGATCTGTGTGTTGTAGTGTATGAAGCTGCACTGTTTTGTTTGGATGTGTCGACTCCGGCCTGTGGTGCCTTCTGTGGAGACTGCATGCGCTGTGTCTGTGAGCATGCACTGTCTGAAGTGAGACCCATGTGACTCCTCTGTGTTAGGATAGCTCTCCGGCAAGCACTGTGGGACTTTGGCAAGTGTGAAAGTAAATGCACAGTGTTCACTTTTCCTGTAAAACGAGCTACTCATCTCTGCATTGATACTCAATTGTATTTTCCTGGTGTTACAAAGCTTCTGATTCAGCTTTTTTAACACAATGTGGGAAAGTGGATCAATGTTGCACTCTTCTAAATGTGTACTGTTCAGATTCATGCAATTCTCTGGCACACTTCCTTACACACTGAACTGGTCTTCGTTAAGTCTTTTGAGCAGTTCTCTTTGCTGTGCATGGGAGGGACATTATGTAACACACTAAAAAAGGAGCAGTAGCAAAGGATGTTAAAATCTAACTTGAGATGTGTATGATAAAAGAGCAGGAAATGATATCAGCTTGTTCACATAAGCCATTTAAACCATCTAAATGGCATCAAAGGGCCATTTAAGATGCAAATTCCACAGTCATGGTCAATTTCCTGTCCACCTCTGCCTGTGGAAAAAAACATTCAATGTTTTGTTGGTGAATGTGAGGAAGTTGAACATTTACGACCTTCTGGTGATGCCTACTATAAAACTGCTATGAGTTTGATATATATTTCTCTAACTTAAATCATTAACATACTGCTTACGATGGCATCTTAATAAATGGTATGAACTTCAGGAAACATACTTACCAGACTGCCTTGCTCTGTGAACGTATATGTAATTGCACAGCCATTTTGCATCTGGTTTGCAATCTGGAAAATAAAAAATAGACCATTTTGACTTTTGGGTAGTTTAAAAAATAAGAACATGTGGCCTGAGCATCTTTGCAGCTGAAGTGAATCTGCTGGAAGACGTCAAACCTTAATCATACTACAGATATCAGTTCTAGTTTTAGCTAAGGGTTTAATGCATGCTACAGTATAAGAGAAATGTATCCTATACGAGAGAGAGTATATTGAAAAAATACTTGACTCTGCAGAGGAAAGAGAGGAAAAAGCATACGGACACTTACCACTAGATTCTTCAATAGCTTCTATCCACAAGCAGTGAGATTGGCGAACACATTTAGCCATCCCTCTCGGACCACACCTACACCATCACCATCTACCTCATTATGATTTCTTATCTATTGCACATCTCCAGTCATTGTTTACACGTCTGTATTGTTTACATTCAAACTGTCTACATGTTTACTTGTACATTGTCTACTGTTTGTTTGTATATTGTCTTGATGCACTGTTTGCACTTTGTTTTGTTTTTAACACTTGTTTTACAATCGAGAGACTTTCTGTAAGTAAGAATTCCATTGTACCAGTACCGGTTACATATGGCAATAAAGTTCAAAGTTCAAAGTTCAAAGTTCAAGTTGAAAGTTCAAAGTTCAAGTTCAAAGTTCAAGTTCAAGATTGGCCTTGTACCACACACTGCCTTTCATTCACTGGTATGTTTACAGCAGATTACCTGACTTGTAAGTTTTTGTTATTTATTATATCCACGTGTTTTCTTAGAATTCTTAGCTAATTCTAAGAGCGCTACAGGAGGTCATTCTTGCCGTCTGCCATAAGACTGTACAATGCATCCACCTTGCGTCTTGGCAGAGGCAACATCGACAGTGACCTGTTTCTGGACTAAACGCATCTACACATCTACTGCTACATCTGTTCTCTTTCTTTTTCTTTTTCTTTTTCCTGTTTACAACCACTTTTTGTGCAATATATGCCAGGGACCTGTGCAATACATTTATATTTATATCTATAGTTACATATATATTTATATTCATATGTGTGATATGAGTGTGATACGATTTTCTGTGTACTGTTCTGTTCTAGTTTGTTCTTGTGCGTCCGGACTGTGAGTAACTCTTGTATTGTATTGTATGTATTGTACTATTATTATATAATTCGTTACACTGTGGCTGTGTTGTGTGTGTTAAGCTGCTGTTGCACTGCAATTTCCCTCACGGGATCAATAAAGTATCTATCTATCTAATATAAATGGTTGAATTCAGACATTTTTTCTTTAAGCTGCAAAGTTAAGAAAAGGCGAGCTAATTAACTTAAGGATATGGACAAGGAGGGGGATTTATGGCTTGCTTCTTTTGCTAAAATATCAAACAATGGGAGTACGTTATCAGATATTTATATTATTTATCTCAGCACTGTGACCCTCGAACCTGCATGTGCTGAAAGGAGGAATGCACTTTCCTAAGTCCTGATGACCTTCTCAACACTTGACACACGAGCACTGTGCTGTCTTTATACTTTATTAGTTCCATGCTGTTTGGCAAGAAACAGAGCACAGAGCGCTGTAGCAACTGTGGAGTTGGGCACATAGTTTCTGATTGAAGTCCAGCCATCCCAGGCCCAGCCCGGTCTCGCACTGTGTTCCTGCACTCCACGTGTAACATTTAGAAGTATGGACAAATGTATGTGCACACGTACACACTGTGTCTGTGTGTTTTCGTCATGCCTGTGAAGGTGAGTGCATTGTCAAAAGCACCAGCCTGGTGCTGGTCATTGGGGCAGAAACCGGAGAGCTGCGCAGTCGTTTCAGTTTGTTTGCATTTTCAGTCAATTTAGTTCAAAGTTCACAGCGATGAAAGCCGACACCGCTCTTTCGGTTTTAATCAGCCAGGTCTTTTGTAATGCAGCAATGCGGGCAGGGGCATGCTTTTCTGAAGGACTTTGTTTTCCCAGCAACCTTAACTCTTTGATCGGACTCTTTTTTTTTTCTTCTAGCAGTTTGTACCATAATCTGCAGTGGCAAGTTTTGGTACTGTAGATGCCCACCCAATTTGGAATAATGACTAGTTTTTCTACGGCCTGGCTCTCCAGTGTGACATGGGAAGGAATGAGGCCTGTGGATGTGCTCCTTTGGTGCCAGCCTGCAGACCCACTCAGAGAGCCCACAAAGGATAGTTAGTGCTAGTAAGAGGCAGCTTGGCTCTTGCCACTGTCGCTGCATGCTTAGCCAGAAGGCCGAGAGGACCCTGAGCCTTCTCCTGGCAGCATTCTGCCAGTTAAACAGTGCTGCTTGGCATATCTGTTACACATGACAGGATACCCTCTTAAACTATCAACGTCTGATTTGCTATTTTCATGCTGTGCAAAATGAGAGTAGTTTTGCGTGCAGCATTTGAAAAGCTACTGTACTACAATATAATAGATACGATTCTAGAGAGGTAAAGCAGAAGCGACTGAAATTTAGCTCCTTTGGCAATTCTCTGAAATTCCATCCCTGCGTCATACAGTAGGTCCTGCCGTGACACATTGATCAGATTGACCAGAGAAATTAAAGGAATACTGTACATGGAATTATCTACCGGTCACTGCCTGGAATTGCATCTTATTGTAGTGAGTGTCCTTAGTAGCCACCACCCATTGGTATCTCGGTATCTGAGCGGAAGGAGCTGCACAACCATCCAGTTCTCAGCAGGTGTACTCAAGGATACATTTATATGTTGTTGAAAAGTCTCCTGTCTATCCTGTCGAATTGTTGAAATCTCATTGTTTTTGTTAATGAATAATGAGTTATCCGTCCTTCTGATGAAACGTTAAACCAAGGTCCTGACTCTCTGTGGTCATTTAAGATCCCTGGCATTTCTCGATAAGAATAGGGAGATATCCTGGTGTCCGGGCCAAATTCCCCCCCCGCCCCCCCGGCCTCTTCCGTGGCCTCCAAATTGTCCCCATGTCTGATTGGCTTGAACTTGCCCTGCGATGGACTGGCGCCCCCTCCAGGGTGTACCCTGCCTTCTGCTCGTTGCTTGCCGGGTAGGCTCCGGCTTCCCACAACACCGTATGGTATAAAGCGGTTTGACAAATGACATGACAATAATGAGTTATTTTGCTTGTATAATAAGAGAAATGCTTTGTACATTCCATTTTCCTGTCTTGAGATGAGTCCCTGTGAGGCAAGTAGCTCTCCGTAGGAGGATTTTTTTTTCCCCAAACAGAAACTTCTTTATTAATGTGACCATTGTGGCCCTCAGAAAATATTTTTTGGTCTTTCATTTATATGACATCCCATTTGTTAGCTGTAGTAAAGGATCTGAAATCCTGGAATTCTTCCCTAAGAACCATCTCAGATTTACTTTTAAGGTATTGTAACCCTTACTGGAGTAATCTGTTAGATATTTCAAGATACTGTAGTTTCAATTTCCACAACGATCATACCTGCTACATTGTGTTTATTGTGTATTTGTATTTAAAATGTGCTGAAGAACAGGAAATGTGGCTGTTGGAACACTTTTTATCCCCTGCCTTTAAGCATCTCACTCATTCATAAGGAATTAATTGGTTACTTTTTGCTATGACCGACTTATTTTGTGATTCAGCCATTGTCTCAGGCTTAGAAGAGTGAGTAATACTCTCTCTTTAGAAGAGTGAGTAATTACAGTATAAGCTGTACACAGTAACTCACGGGAGCAAAGGGTGGGAAGAGAAGCTCGGTCTGACTCTCTGCACATCTCTGTAATGTTTCAATTTTTGAAACTTTGGCATGCAATGAGCAGAGCTGGTAATACACCTGGCTTACAATTTAGTACCCCTACAAAGCCTTTTAGCAAAGAATAGTCTTACCAGACTGTTGACTTTCTTCAGGTGATCCTCCGTCACCGAGTGTCTGCATGGCCCAGGGACATCTCCCACAGCCAGTCGGAAACACAGGAGGACCAAAAAGCACAGATGCCTAGCCTGTAAAAGAAAAAAATCTGATTACGGAATGTTTTCAACTGGAGATGACAACCACTAAAGCAGAATAAAGCAAAAGGAAGACCTCTGCCACAGTAAATATTTACTTTGTAATATAAGTCTGTAAATTTGGGTCACTTTGCAGCTTTGTTCAAAGCAGAAATTTTCAAAGCTAAGAGTCACATGCAGCAGTCCATTGTTAGGCAGATCCATGTGAAAGTTTTCCATTTCAATATGAAGCTCCTGATGGACCTATACAACAAAGGCACCAGTTGCTCCCACCTCACCTGCTGAGATTTTATTGTAATCCATATTTGTTTTAGTAATAACGATTACAAGGTTCTCATTTGAGAATTCCTCGGCTCCAGGGTCTTGGGTTTGAATCTGGATCTGTCTGTGTAGAGTCTGCATTATCTCAGTGGGTTTTCTGCAGGTACTCCAGTTGTTTAAAGCTATGCAGTACTTGTCTAAACTGCTTTTCCTCTCCTTGCTCTGTATCAGTACTACTGTATGTGAAACTGGTCTACAGAATAGTGCAATATGATCTCACTAGTTAAATGTTTATACACCGTCTTAATAGCAAAATGTGGTTTTGCTCCCCATATGAATAAGAGGAAATGAGAACCAATTGTCGTGTACAGCTGCCCCCTTTTCTATTTTTTATAGTTTTGGAAAAGTAAACTCTTTAGATGGGACATTTTGGACAAACCTGTAGTAGCTCGGTTTGAATAAGTTTGAATATTTCACACAAATAAACCTTAAAATGGAAAAATACAGGGCACATTTAGAATTAATAGAAGGGACATGTTTTGAATGGATTTAATGCTTGGCACAATTTTTGAACTTTAAATCCAATATATTCAGATCTGCCAAGGATCAGTTAGATGATGTGTTCTGGTAATTTTCGTCCAAATTACACCAAAACGTAATCCCACCCATCCAAATAGAAATTCCAAACCCAGTACTTGTTGGCAGTCTTGGTGTTTGCTAGGGAATGTTTTAATTAAGCTTGGGGTTTGAACAGCAGGTGGGCCATCTTCAGTGTCATCCAGACGTAGAGCAGTTATCCCTCAAGCAAGATTAACTGATCCATTTTCTCTGTATGTGTTCTGTTTTTTTATATGGAACAGTAATAAACCCACATGCAACTATAGGCTTTTATCTACTCTTTACATACACAAGGGTTCAAATATACTACTAAAGGAAAAAGCAGTGTTCTGTTTTCTGAGTTCAGAACTTTGAAAAGACTGTGGTATTTTAGCTTCCTTCTATTTCTTTCAAGGCTACCCACTTCAGCCACATCTATTCATGGTATCGGGTCCGCTTTCAAAAAAGAAATGGCCACAAAGCTAAGAAATTAGTCATGCTTAATTTTACACAGTCCGGACCTCATTTATTAAAGAGCCTTTGCATTGAAAAACATGGAGAAAAAATGTCCAAGTTAATTTTGTGGAAGAAAAAGTGATGCTTGTAATTTGTTAAACAGGAGGCATGTAGTTCCTCATGAATTCCAAAAGTTTACCGGGTCCTGTTGCTGGGCAAAAAATAATTGTGTGTTCCTCTTGTGATAAATCGGTGTACTGTAAGTATCCATCTGTGGCATGTTTAGTGTGTGGTGGAATGTAGATATAGACCTTCCTCTTATGCTTTTTTTGAATCCTGGCCCAGACACTCCTCCTCAGCCCTTTCTGCAGAGCGTAAACATGACTGAGAATGATTGCATGAGACCTTATTCCAATTATTTTCAAATCTATTCATATCGTGTTCTGTCCGCTGTCAGTGTGCTTTCTCCCCGTGCTTGGTGACACAATTGGAATGGTTGATAACTCTGTTAAGTAATACTGCTGAAACGTTTCAGCTCCTTCAAGCATGGGACATGCTATACTGTGCAGACGTGAGGTGGCAGTAGGTCATTTTAGGAATATTTCTGTACAATAATGCAATGAGGACAGAATAGAAAAGTCTCGAAGAAAGTTGTTTTGGAAACATAACACAATTGGATGGGCACCCAAAAAAATGTGTTTGATTCAGACCTTATGTACTGTAATTACATCTTACCACAGATTTTCAGGCTTTATTGTCTTTGAAATCCCTGGCCAAGTATAAATATTTGCACTGCAAACAAATTGGAAAGCTGCTGATGACTTGTAAGGACGGAAATACCCTACTCTAGAGTCATTTATTTTAACCAGCAAGAGATTTAAGAACATCAAAATTTGGTTTAGCCAGCATTGTCATATGAGCCTGAAAAAAGTTTCAGAAGTCCCAGAGCTGCTTATATCCCAGACCAATGTGTGAGAGATGGAAAAACAAGTTGTTTAGCAGTTGCATAAAAACCGAAGTCCACAAGATCCAGATTGCTAATGCGTTCAAACCACCAGACCCTTTGGGGTGGGAGAAGTTGTGCTATTTATTTGTTGGTCGTTGCAAACATTGCATTTGACTGGCAGCTGTGGACACAGAGGTCTGTTTCGCTGTTAATGATCTACAGTGCACAGCAGCATATGCCAGGATTGTCAGTAATGCAAGAAGAGTAAGAAGAATAAGCTCACAGTTTTCTGACACCATCTACAGTATTAGTCAGAAAGTTATCTCAATTAGCACACTAATTTGATGTTTCACACAGTGTTGCATGTCTTGAAGTAAAACATCTAATAAACTCAGGTTTATCAGAGGATGAAGCAATCTGGATTTTAGATTAGGTATCTGTTTTACATGCTGGCAACACTTCTTACTTTCACCTTTGCCTTCTGTTGATCCAACAGTAGTGGCAGAAGTTGCAATAGTTGTGATTTGGACTAGAAATTGTAGAATTCAAATGAGAACAATTTGACATATTTAATACCGTATCCATGATCAGCAATCAGTAACAGATCCAGTTAATTTAATAAAATATTTAGTTTATGGCTTTTGCTGGTGGATTTTGCACAATTAACTTAATCTATCCTTATGATAATCTTCTTTGTCAGTGGTTTTTGAGATATGTACATCTGATATCCAGTGTTACACATACATTGTCTTGTAGCGGTGAAAATTATATTAGTTGCAGTACCAGGAGCTGTCTGAGGTATAATCAGATATTTTAATTTGTTAAGCCTTCTAGTCATTGTAATCTCAAATGGAATAACATTTCTTTAGCAGTCAGTTTCCTTTTTCTCATTTTACTGCATGCATGTCCATTATCTGGTATTTGTACTCTTAAATATTCCATACAAAAGGAGCTTATCCAAACAGGTGAATCAGGTGTCTTTGGGCATTCATCAGTGATATATTTACTTAAGTGCAATGAGGTGCAATGCTAATTTCATTCCCTAAGAAACTAGTTGCTTTCACTGCACTCATCAATTTATCCCAAACTACTTTAGTAGAGAGAAATGTGCAAAATACACTGAATGTGCCATACAGTAAGTTCAATAAAGAAACTACTACACTGTATTAAATTAGAATATAAATAAAGGATATTGGGTACCCAGCCAGGGTATTGGCTTTAACAACATGGCTGGGTACCTTGTTCCACATTCCCACAACCTTCTGTGTAAAAAAGTGCGTCTGTTCTCAATTTCAGATACACTTACTCAGATACGCTTATTCTGATGATTTCCACTGGGTTTAATATTTTAATGACTGTTTAAAGTGGTCTACAGAACATTCATGTGTGTTTCACCTGCATTTGAATGGAGGAGAGCTGGCATTTGTCGCAGAACCTACTTAAGAAAACGTTTTTAGAATCTGAAGTCCTTATTTCATCGCACTTTTGCAGTTAACCCGTGTAACAAATCACAAGCATAACAATTATTTATACTGATCAGGCCAGGGTGTCTGCAGCTGTCCCTGCAGAGTGACTGCTGGGAGAGAGAGAAGCGCAGTGGTCTTCTGTAACTTGTTTAGCATGATGGAGGGAGAGTCAGTGCCTGTGCATTGCTGGAACTGGGGACCTCCTACTAGAAATCCCTTTATCCATGAGATTGCATAGCCTCCTACTGGGTGTAGATGATGTGGTACAACAGAAGAATTTTGAAGGTCATGTGAAGGACTCCATATTCTATAAGAATTCTATAATACTTGTCTATGGTTTGGTAATAAGTAAGATGCCCTGCACCTTTAATATTTTTTACTTTCTCTTTCACTCTGTCTAAAATTGTTTGATTATTAATAGCTTCTCTTACAGTCTCTATCTTTGTGGCAGTTTTTTTTTACATCAGAGCGATATACAGTACTTATTTTTCAAGATCTTTCAATAAGGTTCTTTTAAAGTCTACTGTTCTATCCAAAAATGGCTTAGAATGTTCATGTTCAGGTCCTATTTTACAATTGCTGTTTTACCTATTTTAATTGGAATTATTGAATCAAGTAACTCAAGTAGGCCAAGAACATATTTTTGCAGCTTCTTGCATTGGAAGATGGGTTTGTATGAATTGTTACCTAATATATGCAATGGTAGTAAGCTAACTGCACACTGCAGGGGTCCTGGGAGAAATTGTACTGTATATACTGTATAGTACAGTAGGTGAGGGTGATGTTTCTGGCTATATTAGACCTGTCACCCCTCATAGCGAGGTGATTGTAATGACTGCTCACGGCTGGCAAGGGGATGAGAGGCATTCTGGGAGCTGGGTCCCATTTCTTTAGAGACACTTTGACATTGTGGATTTCAAATTGTGTCCTTTATTCATTGGACCACATTCCATCTCTTGCTTTATTCCACATTTAAGACGTGGACTTTCGCAGCCATTAAAATGCTCCTCATGGCAGTTGTTTACTTTTTGCCTTTTTTTTGGAGAGGGCAATGATTTGTGTGGTTAATTGCATCCTGTCTGCAGCAACTGTTTGAGCATTTTGACGGAAATGTTAATGAGAAGCATAATTTTCCATTTTCGTTTCTCTCTCTTGCAGGCACTACTTTATTTATTGAATGTAAACAAATCTGATTGAAAATGGATATGTTAGTCTAAATGATGACATCCTAAAGTTTCATTTTAGCTATTATGACATTTCAAAAAGCAGCAATATTGAGTTAACATACTGCAAGTACAGATGAATACCTTATCTACTATTACTAGTACTGCATTTACCACCTAAATAACAGACTGATACTTCCCAGTATTCCTAGGCCCTTTAAACTCAATCTACATTTAGCAGAAAAATGACACTCTAAGGGATTATTCCTAATGAATCTTAAGAAATAAGAATTTTAAGAATCATAAAAATAATAGAGGAATATTTCAGCACTTTTTTACCCATTTAAATCTAGACAAAAATTAAGTAGACAAATTGCAGTTTTAGAAACATCATTTGTCTTGTTACCTAGATCTGAACTTGAGTACAATGTTGCGCATTTCTGAAATGCATACTGTAGGTTTAAAAGCCATGGTCATATTGTGGTTTTAAAGCTGAGCCATAGTGCTGTCATCTGCTGCAGTTCAGTGATTTGAAAATAGAAAACATGGCCTTTATCCAAGAATTGTTATAACCCCCAAATTTGTAAAAACCATGGCCTGTGCTCATATTGCCTATCTTTATAGGCAATAGATAGTTGAAGATAAGAGTTCTGGAAGTTATTTAGGTCTGTAAGTCTCTCTGCCGTGATGCATTGAAACACTTATTTGGTAACTTTCTCCCTGCAATTACTTGTTACCGTATTTGATACCTGAGGGCTGTTTGGCATGGTTGATTGAACTAACACCTGTTTACCAAAGACATGCTTGTTCAAGCAGCTTTCCAAAAAAAAAAACTACCAAATCTCAAGTGCCTTCTGCTAAGGATTGTCTTCACTGAATAGTCAGATATTTTTACAACAAATAATAATATGGGTATTTTGCACATTTTTTCCCTTTAGAATTTTTGTTGAAGTTAATTGTGGTATCACAATCAACTTCGAAATGAAGAGCACGTTCAGCAATAGACTGATTCATCCACGGTGCGACAGGGAACGCTACAGGAGGTCATTCTTGCCTTCTGCCATAAGACTGTACAACGCATCCACCTTGCGTCTGGGCAGAGGCAACATTGACAGTGACCTGTTTCTGGACTGAACAGTAAACTGCTACATCTGTTCTTTTTCTTTACCCATTTACAACCGTTTTTGTGCAATATATGCCAGGGACCTGTGCAATTCATTTATATTTATATTCATATTGTGCAATACGACTTTTTTTGTGTACTGTTCTGTTCTGGTTTGTTCTTTGTGTGTTCTGGACTGTGAGTAACTCTTCTTAGTGCACTTCTCACTGTACTGATTGTATTGTATGTATTGTATTATTAGTACTGTATCATTCGTTACACTGTGGCTGTGTTGTCTGTGTTAAGCTGCATCTATCTATACCAAGAGAAAAAAGTTAAGATCCTAGCGAGATAAGGTAAAGCATTGTATGTGCATTCCAATAGCTGAGCTATTAGGAACAGATGCCTTGCACTTTTTTTTTTGTGAACCATGGTAAATTTTTGATTGGGATATGTAACAACCTGTCGACCACGCCTTGCTGGATGAATTTTGACACATTCCCTCTATTATCTAACTGTTGCATCTGCTGTAATTTCTGTCAGATTGCTTCTCACTTTTGCCGCTCTTTAATGCAGCTAATGTAAAAAAAACCAGCGGTGTGAGAAGGCTGCAACACGGCTAAAGCTGTGGAATATCAGGGCATGTGGTGCAATTACTTTTAAAGCAAGGAAGCGTAGCTTTGAACCTGTTGATTATTCTGTCTGTATGATACCCATTCCTCATGAGACGTGCATTTTTCATTTTCTCTTAACAGCTGTATTGAACCTTGTTGAGTAACATTGATTAGGTTTACTTTGATTACCTTTGCTTGGACCTAGAGAAAAACAGTGACTTTTCATTACCTAATATCAATCCATAGAACTGCAATTTGTTTAGCTTTTATCAGCATTAACAATTAAAAATTGCGACAGCAATAGTGTATGGTCTAGAAGAGTAAATGACACATTTGCTGTTATTACCTCCGTTTTGTTTCTTTGCCATTATACCTGCACAAATCAAGAGGCAGCAATTGCATTCTATTTAAATGAACAGCAGCAGCAAATTGGGGGTAAAAACATAATCAGTCCTCTTATAGCACTGAGCTAAAAATCAGGACATGAATCTTCCTCTTCAGTTTTTTTTTAAGCCATTAGAAAGTGAGAAGCAGAAAATGAGCACGTTTTCCTTACCTTGGCTTTGCACAAAGTGTGGGCTGGTTTGTATGAGGTCATCTGGCTCACCTATACAAATAGAAAAGAGCAAAGTCCACTGTTTGATGCATTGGAGCAGGTTTTGTTTCCTCTTTGCGTCTCTAGATCTTTGATTTTCTTCAGAAAATTCGGGACTCTGTTGAAATTCCCAGCCTGGAGTTGATGGGAGTTCTATATGGGGTGAGGGGGGGGGGTTTCTCTGTGTTCACTGCGCTAGGACTGTCTTTTTACTGGCTGCGCACAAGGAGCTACTCCTGTTCTGCTCTCCTTCAACAGTGCACTGCTGCTTTATAAGACCTCCTCTTTCTCTCATGTGGTTTACAGGAAATAACTCCTCACATCTCTGGCTCCGCTTCAACCTTTGTCCTTTCAGCCGAGGCTACCAGCGTTTTAAGACAAAGTAATTATAATTCCGCTTTTCTAGGACTGACTGAGCAATCCAAATTAATGTCTGTGCTGGCTGTCTTTGCAGTGCCACCAGTACAGATTGCCAAGGGGCTAGATGTTTGTCTATTCTCAAAGGAGAAGCAAATAATAGCACTGTAAGTCTGAACAGGCTCATCTGTGGTACAGTCTTTCCCTTTATCAATTGTTTCCCTTACTGGGTTTTCTAGTTTGGGAATTCCCAGAATAACATCCCACTGTGTCTCATACCTTGCAAGAATGCCATTTTACATTTTACTGTTTTCGTTCATAATTCTTAATGTGTTTGGCTGACCCTTTCATCCTAAGTGCCTTATAGTTACCTTTTATTGTCAACACTCTTAATCGGTTGGGATTATGCTGACGCAGATTTTACAGTACAGTCTATAGTCCTGGGATTTGATCCCTCACACCTTCTGGGCTCTTGAATGTTTTTCTGAATCAGAATCATTTTCTTCTAGAATCAGAGTTCAGCGCTTGTGATAATACTGAGCGAGTTTGTATTCATTTTCTTTTTGATACTTTTAAAAAACCAAGGGTTACTTGGGGTGAATTGCCCCCAGGAAATGTGGGGCCGGGGGCAGGGCGCAGTGACGATGGGGCAACAGCAGAGGCCGCCAAAGCAGAAATGTCCAGGCTTGGTGGGATTGTAAAGTAAATCAATCCCATGTGGTTTGATTGTTGAACTCGTCCGTACAGCGTTGGCCGTGTAGTTCAGTAGTTCATGAATTGTACAGAATGTGAAATGTTCACATTCCTCGACAGATCTGCTGTAGTATACTGGAATAAGTGTAGACCAGAAGTGTGGGTAGTAGTTTAGTCAAAAGTGAAGTAGATTTAGGTTTATCACCTGAATAAAACCAAGGAAGCCTTCTGGAGTCCATTTTATAGCATCATGAGTGGTTTTCATCTGATGTCCCCAGACAGCCACCTGGAGCTGGAGTTCTTTATCTCTGCTTTCTTTCTGTTCTCTACACCCCTGACAATTAACAGAGGCTAAACGTAACTCGTGAGCTTGGTTGAGCGCGGAGAAACGTACCGAGACCTGGAAATTGCGAAAAGGCATTACGTCAGCTGCATTTTTCTTTAAATTGTGTCAATTGTAACAGGGTCCAGACAGTGCTCTGTGAATTACGGCGCTGCAACACCTGGTTCAGCGCTGCTAGCGGCAAGGCTGTGTTGGTATGTTCAGGCTAACGTCGGTGAGGGACGTGTCCGTGCTCTAGCCGGTGCCGGACCCCCTTGTACGTTGCAGCGGGTCTTGTTATGTGTCGAAAGGTGAAAGGCTCGGTGGGAGGGTAGGTTGGGGGCGCCGGCCAGAACATCCGCACTTTCCCCTTTGTAGGTATGGAGCTCCTGCTGTGTTCATTTACTTGACCCGAGATGTCACAGGCACGCAATTGATTCTGCACAGCAGTCGCAGTTCGGCCCTGTTCTTGCCTTCTCAAAGTACATGGGGAGAGTTAAAACTTTGTTTGGAATACATCATGTTCTACTTATGTTACCCGAGATGAAAGAACGAGGCTGGTGACTCTGAAAATAACTGGTGAGTCTGTGATAAAAGAGATGCTACAGTTAATGAAATTTTGATTTTGTCTCCTGTAAAGTAACTGGTCAAGAAGTGGGAGGCATTTGTGAGACTTATCAAATTTCATTATGTATGTTGCGATTTCTCCCTAATGGTTTATGACTTGTTTTGGATGTAAAAAATATCTGCAGCCTCTCTGCTGGCACAAACCTGAAAAAAAACTACAGTCGCTCCTGTAATGTTTCAGTATAAGAAATTGAAAATTTTCAATAGGTTTTCAAATACACAGATCAAACCACCATCTTGGTTGACGCTGGACACCAGTTTTAGTTGGACATTTTACGGCCTTGTGGTCCCAGTACCTGCCCAGTGTAGCATTGCTCGGCAGCCCAGTGTTCAAACATGAACAGATTAAAAAGTAGGTGAAAAAATCCTTTTATTGTGTCTATAGGCATCCACTACAACTACAGTAACTGGTTTGTTGTTGGTCCGTAACAGTTATTTTCTACAGCATGGAAGCGTCTCCTGGGTATTGTGTTGATATTCCCTTTTAACAATAATCCAGATACGGCAATGGAAAACGGATTCTGATGACGAGGCTTGAGTTGATGCTAAAAGACTTTGACTGTTAACCCACCCAATTATTTGCTCTCTTCAGACACAGGCCTCCTATCAGTTCCCAATATAAAGCTTTGGACACTGGCAGGCAGAGCTGTCTGTCCTGTTCTTCCGAGACTCCGGCTCTGATTCTCCAAGCCCACGTCAGATCATGCGATGCAGGCAGTCTTAACTCACGTTTGTACTCTAGCTTTTAATTCTGCTTTATTTACTTTTGATTTGTTGGATCGCTTATTGAAATTTACAGTGAAAGGTGCTATATTAAATATTTTAATGGAGGGAAGCTAGTCCTCAGGTGTATGAATTGTGGGGAGTATAAAATGACTTGGTCTCCGTTTGTCAGCACTGTCAACCCATTCCCATGTGTTTCTGAAAGTGTTATGTTTTCAAGTCATTTCTTGACTTTGTTCTTTGTTTTGTTTTTCTGTGCTACTTTCAGCAAAAACCACATCAAGACAACATAATCCCCCTGATTTCCTTTGAATGGAGCAAGTTAACAATACAGATATAGGAGAGTGAATGTTCATGTGTGAATTTAAATTTTGAAGCACAGATTCTCTTCAGTCTCTCCTCTGTAACTGTTACTGAATTTCAAGTACTATAATTAAATTATTGGTTCATCATTGGCTCAGATACCTACAGTCATTTCCTGAGACTGAACTCAAGTATTCCTCTGTGAATTCCAATGTTGAGACTGTATTAGGAGGAGTTTACAAACATCTGGAGGAAAGCATTTTAAAAATAATGTAGAGCATGAAATTAGAAATGGACATTGCAGACCCATGTGTGTTTTTTAGCACTTGGAGCAGAAAAGTTTTGTGAAAATAATTTAGAGTGCTTGTGTGCTGTTGATGACTGGAGGTTAATAAGGAGGTTAATAGGGTAATACTAATTAAAATATTGAAGAACCACGCAGATTACTAACAAATTTAAACCTAATAGTTTAAATGACCTACTGCTAGATTACAGCAAGTGTAAAAATGTTCAAAAATATTCCAGTAGTCAATTAAATCAGTAAGTTAAATTTTCAGATGATACCCCTGTGCTTGGCTTACTGTATAGAGAAAGTGGTTTGTCTATGTATATGTCAAGTTCATACTGTAGGTTTGTGTAATGGTGTGACAAACATAACCTGACTTTGAATGTGTAACATTGGTACTGTTGGTGACCATTCATATGTAGTGATTCACAAGAAACTTATTACCCAGTTTAATTCATGTAAGTATTTAGAAATAAAAAAATCACCCCTCTTGTCCAAACAGTGAAGCAGCACTCCTCCTTGCAGACAAGTTTTGAACAATCCATGATTAGACAAGCAAAAAAAAGTATATCAGATCCTTTTAATATTCTTAATTCTGAGCATTAAATTCTTCTCTCTGGCAAAGACTTTCAAATAAAGATCAAATAATGCAAATATTAATTTGTTCCCTTATCTATTTAAGCAATTAATACAAATAAATGGCAAGGGTAAATGCTTTTGTGTCAATATAAACTGGTTATGCTGTAACGAACTACGTAAGCACAATATGTCATGAATATGTTGTAACACACTATGTACAGTACGTGCAATAGATGTGATGTTTAATGGTTTGTGATGTATTCAAATGCACGGAAGTGCTGTGTGCCTATAAAAATGATCTTAGGACAATACATTTGAGCTTATCTTATAGTGTCCTTTTGAGTTTGGCCTGGTTTCAGGGTAAAGTGAAATGTATCAATTCCAAGTTATCATTAATTAATTAAGGCTTGTCCTATGTTCTGCCTTCGTGCTCTGTAGCTTGAAACATTGACATATATTTAAGTTCACTATTTTGAGTGTTGTACTACTCTGTAAGCCATCTGAGATCACAATAAATTAATCCTATTAATTCTTTATAGTCCAGGTTGACATGCATACTATAGGTTGAAGAGCTTGCTTTTAAAAAGCAATGGCAATGTCCTCTTTAGAGTCATGCTTACACTTCTGAAAGCTCTCCAATACCTGAAGGTGAATTAATTCAGGGAAACAGAATTCCCCTTGCATAATGGTTAAGCCATATTGGGGCTTTGCAGTATGCAGGGTCTTATGAGCATCCAGCCCTTGCACATGTCAAGACCTCTTTCTGGATATATACCCAGACAGACCTGAGGAGTTAAATAATATTAAAGTAGGCAAAGCTATTTTCTTTTGTCACTACAATGTCTATTAAAGCCAGCCGCCTGTGAAACCAGATAAGGGGCATGCAGATATGAAAACATTAATGGTTTCCCTTTAATAGGTAGGTGTTTTTTTAAGGCTCCAGAGGGCACATGTCACTGGAGAAGACTTATTAAATCTATTGTCTTTATGCTACTCTGACACAATAAGAAGTCAGCTAGGGTGGACGTTCTTTAATTCAAGATAGTTCACCTGGTAGGTTATTCGCTCTGAAATTCATCCCGCGAAGGGCTTCTGACTTCTGCAACAAAAAAGATTCAGCATTTTTCATTTAACTGGAATGGGTTACGCAGTGTTGCCACAACAACCACAGGAAATAATTAAAATGAGATGTTTAACTAAGCTAAGAAGATGCTGTTACAAAAACTAAGAAAAATGTATAATTTTGTTACACATTATATATGTATAGGAGGTAAATGGTTTTAATTTACGTTAATCTTTTTTAAATGATCAGACCAGAAAGAGATGTTGTGTGTGCCTGAAATGTTGCAGTGCCTTTTGATTTTCAATACTTTTTTATGGTTAACTATGATTAAGGGATTTGAGAGGACTACAGTATACAGTGAGAAGTTTTGTTTTGACCAGTGCATTCTTGAAAGTCATTCAAGTGGATGTTTGGAATAGAAATTGAGAAGTCAGTCACAGCATGGCTAAGTTTTTTCCTTGCTTTCACTGTCACTGACAGCATAGTACCGACAACCAGCATTGTGAATATGTGCTAATGATGACTAATGTGTGGTTTACACATCCTGTCTCCCTTCAGTGACTGTGCATTTTGAGGTGAGATGCTCAGAGTTACAATTGTGTTAGAAAAGGGAACAGACTGAAAAGCAAGCTACACCATTAGGCTCCTGAGATTACTCTCTTTTCTAACTTCAGTGCACAACAATAATAGGACATCAAACAGGTGGACTAATTGTCCTCTCATTATGTGTGCGAAGGTGAAAAGCAGAGTAAAGCACATTAATCATAAAGTAAGTTGTGAAAGACTGCAGGAAAGTAAGGTAAATACATAGCATACACATAGGTTATTTGTCTGTTCTGGGGCATTATTGCTAGCACCCCAGTAAGCTGTCCAACCAGTATACTTCTGGTATATACTGCATGTTGCTCATTGAGCCCAAAGACTGGGGTTGCCCAATACCTGGAATTATACTGCCTATATTGGGATTGTTAAAGGTGGTGGGGGTAGGGAGTGGGTTAAAATAAATACACAGATTTTGTTGTTCTGGGAGTGTGTGTGTGTGGGGGGGGGGAGAATGGTATGATTGGTGTGTTGGATTAAAGCATTTACTGTTATTGAGCAGGTGGGTCTCCCACTCAAATTCCTCAGATCCACACTAATACCTTTGTCATGGATTTGTATGTGTAAGTGTAATGTGTAGCCCTCCCAGATACCATTAAGTGCTTATTTTTTTAATCTCTTTGTCCAGTTAACTTAAGCATCATATATTCTGGATGAGAGATTTATATTTCTGGAAATGACACTGCATCCTCTTTTACACCACTTCTAGGAAAGGTTTAACATAAGAAGATGGCAAATCTCTTGCACTTTTGGTCATTCTGTAAGTGAATTGGGCTATTTTTTTTTTTTACGAAGAACAGAGCTTGGGCTCAATGTCTGGTTGATGTTAACAGTAATGATAACATTGGAGTCCCCGTCTCAGACCCAGTCCTTTTGTACATGACTTTAGCCTGGAGAAAGAGATGGATTTTTTTCCCTCAACCTGTTGAGCCAGAGCCCATCCCAGCAAGCAGCTTGCACAATGTACAGTGCACCCAGGACAGGACAGCAGTCCTTTGCAAGATATAGACACAGTCACCCCAGGGCCAATTTTCCGAAAGCCAATTATCCTACCAGCATGTCTTCGGACTGTGGGAGGAGACCGGAGAACTTGGAGGAAACCCACACTAACGCAGGGAGAACATACAAACTCCACACAGGTAGGACCCTGGAGCTCCAAGGCAGCAATTCTAATCATTGTGCCACCATGCTACTCTCGATTCGGTTTGTCTTTTCAAAGCAGTACGGGTTTTGACTCGCATGTTGTCATTCCCAGAGAGGTGCACCACAAGCGTTGTCAGCATCAGAACAGTGTCTGGTTTGGTATGAGGCTTGCTGTAGTCATCCAAGAAAAGCTGGTGGGGGGATAGTTGTCTTCCACAAATGTTTCACTGCAGACCTGACAGATTACACTTTTGGATTCAGTAGATGAAATAAAAGTTAACTCTTCTTGTAGTATTTTTTTCCCACCTGAAGATACTGTACCTGAAGAAGGTGTTCAGTTGTTCACAGGTTAAAATTCCTAAATGTGTTGTCGAGGGAGTAGAATATGTACTTGCCTGAGGCATCTTGAAATGCATTAAATGCATTTAGAGGACTTATTCTTTTTCCATTAATGATCTTATCTACTATGTAAAATCTGGGTGTCTTTCCCCCTAATTATTGACTTTAGGATGTAAAGATATGAGCAGCACCCTGAAACTCAAGGATCTCTTAAGTGGAAAAACTAAAGTTCTGATTAGATATCTCTCAGTTACATTTCTAGCATACTGTACATTTCTATAGGGCAGCAGTCCCCTGTCCCCATTGCATCCATGCCTTTCTTTGAGTAACTTGCTCATTGTGGAAAACCATCTTTAACAGACATTTTAAAAGAGTTTTTAACCAGAAACAGGCTGGCATTATCTCAGTCCTGGCTTTGTTAGGCGAGGAATTCCACTTTGAAAAGAGAGACCAACAGAAAGACAGATGAAGAAATAGCTGTTTCTAATTCAGCATCTTGTCACGCACAACAGCAAGCTGGGGTGAAAGAGAATGCTCACAACATCCACTTATTTGTACATTTTGCTGTAAGAATTTGAAATACAAAGGTTGAACACCATTAAAATGCAGACTCGCTACTTCTGCAAAGCAGAGACGGTCTCTTAGCAACTGAAGGACTTTCCACACTCGTTTTTATTTCTCACCCTCTTCTTGTTTTCTCACTGGCCAGTCCTTATACCAAAATAAGCTGTGTAATGTCTGTCACCTCATAACTTATGTGCATCTGCAGCCTCATGTGGGGCTTTCCACTATATCTCAAACATTAGCAGAAAATGTGAAGTCCCGAATGTGATGAGGCAAACTTTAGAACCTGTGGGAGAGGTTACAAAAAGTCTGTTAGCCTCAGGGAGCTAGGTCTTAATTTCCACTTGTCATTTTTGCCTTGTGTTGTCAGGCTTGAAGTAGTCCCAAAGGTTTATTTTTTTGGTGGTGTTGTTTAGGACCACAGTTTCAATAAAAAACTTGCTATATCCTAGAGTTGTAATGTCTAATAACAAGGAGTTTATATCCACAGATACAGTATATTAGAATGCACTTCATATAGTTTTATGATTTCATTTCTTGTGGTTTGGGGTAGTTATATGCCAATGCAAGTTAGGATCAACACCTTTTACAGGCTTTTCCCAAATATTTGCATTGGAATCTACTGTACAGTATGTGTAAAGATGGAGGGAAATAACACCTGGCACATGAGATTGTTGTCTCAAGCTTTAAAGTGTATTTAGAAATAAAGTCCTGGCCAAGTACAGTATGTTTCACATTATCGTCCTTCTCTGCAGTTGTTCCTTTTAATTTATTTCCCTTGTATTGAACGTGTTTGTTTTGTTTTTTTGCTGATGCAAAGATTTATGTGGGAATTTGTGGCTGAAAATCATAAATTTTTTAAAAGACCGCTTTTATTTCTCCTCTAGGGGTTTAGCACTTGGGTTTTTTTCTGTTCCCCATCAGGAGTCTTGATCTGGGCTGTAATCAATGCAAAGTCTTGAGAAATATATGGCTGTGAAATGCACCCAATCTCATTTCCCATGTTCAGAGGAATACCTGAGCTATCAGTCGCCTGCCAAAGCTGTCAAAGAAGAATAATTAGATGAGCTGGGCGCCTTAAGAGGTCTCTTGAAACGGCCAAATCGATGGGAGATGAATTGGGAAAGTGTGACTTGACTTCGATTCCATAGCACGAAACCGAAGTCTGAAGTCGTGCTGCTGCTTCTGAAGGAGATGAAGATGAGGCGAAGAAGCTCCATGCTAAAGGCATGCTAAAGGCATGCTAAAGGCAGCCATAATCTGGAGTCAATCAACTAGCATTCCTCTTTTCTTCCCTGTGAAGAACTGGGTCATGCTGCTCGATGTTATCTCAGCGGTTTCCTGATGTGAGACAATCTGTTTTTCAGCAGAAGGAGAAAACGAACAGTAACGGTACTCTATTAAATTATTTCTTTGACTGAGAGCTAAATTTTGCTCAGACCTTGTATCTGGCCTCACTAGTGATCTTAAATGTTCAAGTTTATTTCGTGTCTCTGGCTGGCGTGAAGGTAAAAGATTTGAATGCCTGACTCACGCTTGCCAGTAATCCATTATAATGGAAGTACATGTCCTTTTTGTATTCTCCTTAGGGTTCTCATCTTTAATGACTGCAGCACTGCATTCCTTTGGACAGAGTCATTGTTAGAAAGGGAGATGAAGAATGTGCATGGTGTTCTACAGTGAAGTTAATTAGTCAGTATTTATTTATAGGTAGTAGTATTTATTCAGGTGGCACAATGGTTAGCATTGCTGCCTTGCAGCACTGGGGCCCTGGGTTCAATTCTAGACCTGGGGTGCTATCTGTGTGGAGTTTGTGTGGGTTTCTTCTGGGTGCTCTGGTTTCCTCTCACTGTCCACAGACACACTGGTATGTTAATTGCCTTCTGGGAAAATTGCCTTTGCTGCGAGTGTGAGTGTATGTGCCATGTGATGGACGAGTGTCCTGTCCAGGGGGAGTACCCAGCCTTGCGCCAGTTAGACTCCCACAGTGACCAAGAACTGGATGAAGCTGTCAGAAGATGGATGGATAGTTCTTATTTTGACAATCTTTATTTACTCTAGGAGAGTCCTAGAGCATGGGAAATAACAATTCCTATTTCTGTAAACATGTTTTGTTATATTCTTAACTTACTACCAATTAAAGCAGGAGACTGTAACTCCAGTTGTGGGGGGTGGGGGCAGAGGGTTTCTGGTTGTCTTTCCATCTGAGCCCTTAATTGCTTAAGTGAATTCCTTTATTGTTTAGTTGTCAAGTTTAAAACCTTTCCTATTCTTGAGAAGCTAAGGATGTAAAGAAACCCATAAAACCTGCTGAATAGCGAACCAGAGTTGGGCTTCCCTGATTTTCCTGAATTATTATGTGAGTTTTCGCTGGCCAAATATAATTTTCCAGAGAACTGCTGTTATTGCATAGTGATGCACTGAAAGATCACATATTAATAAAACTGGCAAAGGGAAGAAGACCATCTTTTTAAAAATAATATACTATTTCTGCTTCCACCTTTACAGCTCCAGGATTTGTTGAGCTGAAAGCCAGCTGCTGTTGCAGTTGACGTCTGACTTCTTTTTTAATCATGGTGCTTTTGGATCTGAAACAGTTCAGGCTTAGTTAGATTTAGGGAGTTTCTTGTACATTTATGAAAAAGCAGCCATACCTGTGACCTAGTGGGTTTTTGCAGCCTTGCAGAGATATCGGCGAAAGACACACCACTCCACCATTCTGGGAGAACTCTGCACTCTGTCAATAGATAAATGGCTCTGACACGTGCGGGGCTGGATTCTGGTGCTCGTAGGCCCTGGGCACTTTCACTCCGAAATGTGCAAAAAGAGGGGTAAACACCAATTGAATTACATCGAGTGACATGATGCACTTTAAACTATTCTAATGCTGAACCACTTGATTGACAGAGCGAGTCGAGCGTCACCATCACTTCGATACTTCTAGTTTCTACAACAGCCGCTCGATAGCAGATGGTTACCGATTTGGAGCACCTAGAGTCGATCGCAAGCATGTTGTTTCAGCTCGTTTTTCGTTAGTCACTAGTGTTTCTCGCCTTCGTAGGCCCTAAGCACTGTGCCTAATGGGGAATCTGGCACCAGACAAGTGGGCATGTCTCAGGAGTTCAGGAGTTGTAGCTGTAAAGCTGAGTGTAATATGGCGATTCAAAACTCTATCGGTATGATCAAATATAATTATGTGGAGTCGCCCTTCCAAAATGTAATCATGTGGGGTTGAAAAAAGATCCACTGGATATTGCAACACATTTCAGAATCCAGAGGTAATCTTCCGTTTGACATTTTCTGTGTACATTTGTTTGAAGGACTTTAGTGAGCAGTGAGCAACATGAATTTAGAAAGTGTTATATATTCTATATATAGACCTTACAGCTGCTGCCAAAAAGTTCTACGCCAGCTGTTGAAGCAGTAAAGGTGGAAAGTTCTGTAATTTTACGACATGCATCTGATTTTAATTGTGACATTCCATCTTTTTATACTTCCAGGTTTCATAATGGTGTTGTACAACAAGTATCGGTTTGATGACTCTGTATGGAAAAATAGGAGAAAAAAGATGCCTGATTCTGCCTCAAACCTGTTTTATGTGGTACAATGATGCAATTCTTTGTTTTCCTGGAACATCATCTCATCCTTTTTAGCTTTTGTATACTTAGAAATACACATTACTTTTGTGTCTTTAGAGTTCTGCTAAATGGGCATAGTAACTGCTCATGGTGTTGACAGATATTGGAGAATAGATGCCCTTTTCTCCTAATCGGGACTATTGACAGTTTTCAGAGTTATGTACTGATCCTCTCTGTTGAAACCCTGAGTTTCAAATATGTGTATCTTGAAGGAAATCAGAAACACTTCAAGGAAGTTTTGTCAGAAGACGGATAGGAAGTCTGTTTCCTTAGCCTGTTTCTAAACAAGAAAGCAAGCATGTAGAAATCAGGATTCCTTAAGATAAGAAGTGGAGTATTCTACATTATGTATATTTACAACTTCTTACACTGTTGTTGCACATTGCCTGTTGTTGTTTTGAACATTGCCTGTTGTCTCTGCATTTCTTTTCTTGCACAATTGTATTGTTTGCACCTACAGTACTTACTGTCTGAGAGCTAGCTAAATAGCATTTCGTTATACTGTACCATATATCTGTGTATGAGTATAATGACAATAAACTCAAACTTGCTGGGTTTTGTTAGAGGTGTCTGTAAAGTAAGTTGTTAAGGCTGTTGTAGGCAGCAGTGGGGGCAAACAAGTGAGTCAGCATGCAAAATGAGATTAGACTCTTGGAATTTCCACCTCTTTGTGTCACCTGCCCACTTGAGACTGAGTGCTGTGTGAGCCCTTCCATTTGGAAAGGAATTCCATTGCGTTTCCGGAGAGTTGAGGCTGGAAGTTTGAGGTGAGAGGTCAGACACTAACAGCTACTGCAAACTAACGAGGGGGAATTCTGCCAGACTCTCACTTGAGTGATGTAGTGCTTTCCCCCTCACCACTCAAATAAACTCTGGGATTTCCCTGCCAGCCTGAATGGAGATTTTGTAGAAAACACAAGGAAAGAAATACCATGGATGGGATGGGATGCAGATTCTGGAAATCCCAGGACAACACCACCAAAATTTGAGGAGAGTATAAACAAAGTTAAGCTTCATACATGATTTGGGTATGTTGTGTAGATGTAAATCATTATATCAGATCTTATATCTGTAATCAGATTGCTTTACTTGAGTGTATACAGTATATAAGACAGGAAATAGCAATTCCTTGAACTATTTCAAGACTGGGTGAAAGAGGCATACTTACTATTTGGATAGGCTCAGTGTTGTAGTCATGGTAGCCTGAAATATTACTCTAATTTCTAACGGCCTGTCTTGTAAGTTCAATACTCATATTGTTGTGTATACTCTATTATAGAGTGTTGTGCTGTACATAACTAAAGTACAGGGTAAAGCATTGAGGAAAATTGCAGAAAACTGACAAATGAATGAATCAATCCTAGGTACTCCTGTATATATTTTTATCATTGTTAGATTAGTGAAGCTTTAGATTTTCTCAGGTGATCATAAACTCATGCAGTCCCTCTCCGAAGTCTATTTGTAAACGGCCAAGGCCAGTTACTATAAACATTCTAAGTTAGATTTAAATCACATTCTAAACAATTAAAAAGTAAAGATGGTAGTGACCTGGCTGACCAGACAGTAAAAATTCACATACAACTACTGTAGAGAGGAAAAACACGGTCCAGAAAGGACCATGCTTGCTTGGACCTTGGAAAATAAAATTCCTTATGTTTAGCATTATATGGGATAATGGGAACCTGTTTTCCTTTTGCCTCTTATTGTCATGGTAGGCAAGAGAGACTGATGCCTTTGAAATATCTCTGGTTCAATGTTCAGAATACATTATGTGTAATAGCCATGCTGCTTTCTGTTGATAGGTGGTTAGATAAAATACAATGGATATCTTCTTAGTTAACAGGAAGCTCAGCATCACAAATGTTACCAACAGATGGGTCATATGTAAAAATAACCTTGAAGTGATCTTGCCTAACAAAAACAACATAAAAAGAGGAAAGACATAAAAATCAGGAGACTTTTCTTGGTAAACGTGTGTGCTAATATCCCCCTGGTGCACATTGAATGTGTTTTGAGATGAGGTCATGGTTTCTTCTACCTCATGTACTCTAGAGGAGGCAGTAGTAGCATGTGGGATCCCTCATCTCTGAGACCTCCACTGTGCCTCCTTGTGAATAGCAGGTATCCAAACCTCGCAGGTTAAGCAGTGCCTGGATATCCGTGATTGGCTCTTATCACGAACAGATTTGTTTTCTCATTAGCTGCAGTGCCAAAAGGTGACGACAGCCCTGAAACAGATCTGCTGTTAGTTTTTCCCAGTTTAAAGCAACATTGTGCATGTGATGCCTTTTTAAATTACAGCAAAATTAGTAAGATGTAATGAGCAGCGGCAGCATCCACAGGAGAGCTGGCACCTGTTGGAGGAGCGTTGTCTTTCACCCGCAGCACCGCAGGGTTGTAGAGCTCTGCTTACACGAGGAATGTAAGAATAACGAGTATCCGATAAGCAGAAACAAAGATGGATCAGTATTCTAACACAGAAGGAGCAGGAGGGCAGCCTCTGCCTTCAGATGACACAGCAGACACACAAAGGAATAACTCCCTACCAGCTCCCTTTAAAGGAAAAAGTCTTTGAGAAAAGTTAAATGTGAGATGCTAGTCCATTATAACCTTTTTTAACTTGTGGAAAATAGGAAATTGTAGTTCTGTATTGCCCTTGTGAGGCTTAGGTGATGTTAGCAATGCAGAGGGAGGTAACAATTGCCTTTTTGCCAGCAAGTTTTTCCAAGGATGTTTCCAGAAATGCGCCAAGAAGATATTAACTTCCTGAGACTTGCCATGTCAAGAGCTCCACTTAGCTTTTTGGGACACAGGGTTATTTGAATGCAATTTTTTTTGTCACAAATGCACAGTCTCTGGTTTCACCCCATAATAAATGCTGCTTCTGCCAAATTCATTTTAAAGCTTCATTTTGCTAGTTTTAAAATGAAAAAAAAACTGAGAAATGGAAAATGAATATTCTCACAAGCCACATGCTTTGGTTTGACATTTCCAAAAAAAAAGTTAAAATATTTACATCCAGCTGCACCATCTCTAGACAACCCAATCTGTCTAATCAAATTAAATTTTCCTTGTGATTCTCATCCTGAAGAAACAGGAAACTGCCGGTCTTCCATTAGATGAATTTAAATTAAGACCTTTATGTTTAAAATAGAGTAGGTTTAAAGAAAAGGAAAGATACCTTGGGATTTCTGGTCATTTAATATTTTTAATCTGATGCTTTTCAGCTACTTTGTCACTACATATAAAACATTTTGTATGCTTACTTTTTAATTATACCTATATCTGAGGTTTTTCCTTCTGCAGTTCAGTGTGCAAAATGAAGTAGATTGACTGATTAATTCCCAGACTGAAAAGAGTTAAAGATCCCCCTGATTACTAGCTCAAAGCAGTGTCTGTTCCTGGAACACTGCAGTTCAGTAGAAGACGAGCTCTGGAGTAAGAGAAAGAGTCTGGACAGGTAAACTGCAATAAATCACCTAAAAAATTTGGTTTTGACAGATTTAAGCATGAAGGAATGTGGTTTTTCTTCTGTTTTTAGGACTGTGAAGTGCTTTTCATGTTGCTGTCGGAAATAGACACATGTTGTATGATAGTTTAAGTTACCCCATGCTTTTTAAAAAATAGTTCAGAAAATGTTCTTTATGGATAGGTTTATGATTCTTCTTATTATTCTGCTCACAGTGTTGTTCGTATGAATTAAAGAATATGATGTTTAAGAGTGTTGGCAGAATTATCCATGATTTCATTGCACTATCCTACCTTCTCAAAAAATCCTGGATGACTGTCAACAAAATAACTTGGTAAGGTACCTGACAGGGAAATGGCCTTTGTATGAGACCAGTGAAATGTGATTGCTTCACATTCAGCACTGGTAAGGATATTGGGCTGGAAAGACGTTTAATAGCTCCTCATTCTGATAGCGACTCAATCCTTGTGTACCAAAAGCAATGGAAGTCTGCCTCAAATACTGTATGTGAGTCATTTGTACAGCAGTGAAACCTTTCCTGTGCTGACACTCATACCACATGTATTATTCCCTAACCTTAGATCTTGTATCATAAAAAACAGAGAATGTGACATTATCTGCTAAGGGACCTATATGTTTAATATGTTTTCTCAGTTTGGTAAATGAGCGTGGGAACAAGTCAGGTTGCTAGGGTCTCGTAGGTAATCGTAGACCGCTTGCGCTGCAACTTTAAATTAATGTCTTCCCCAACTTTAGGGTGACCTCTGAGTTCAGTTCAATTTCAATACAAGGCAAGAAGGAGGTTCCTAAAATCTTTCTAACAATATTAAGCATGACTGTAGCCTTCTTGCTACAATGCTACAAGGGTTTTCATATATGCACATTCAGTCATCATCCTCAGTGATGCAAATTTAATGTTGTATCTGTCCCATTACCTACCGTATTTAATGTGACGATGCTTAACTGCCTGATTTAAAAAATAGAGGAAAAAAATCCTTTCAGATTCCTATTGGTTTCCACTGTTAAAGAATCAAAATCATGTCATCTTTATCTGAAAACAGGTAAGTGATTTGTTGTTCATCAGAACTGGTTAAGTTTTCCTCTTTTATTACAGCTAGGAAGTGTCTCCTGGGTGCTCCTTTCATCTTCTCCTGTAATAATAATCTTGTGTTTATCCAGATCTGTCCGTGGAGAATAGATTCTCTTTTACAATGGCGACATGGTCAAGAGGCTTAAACCTATGTTGCACAGAAGACAAAGCAGTGAAACAAAGAAAAAATACAAGTCAATAACAGGCAAGTACATACGTGATGTGTCAGGCAAAAAGGATTTAATCACAAAACAGAAAACACCCTCAGATACAGTACATAGTGTAAGGTGTTTAGTTTCAGGTCACTGTACTGATTTCCAGTCATTGACAGCAGCAGATTGGAATAAATTGGTAATAAAAGTATTACCCATCAAGTTTTCCAAGGACAGTTTTAGAGGCCATTCTGTAAACAAGCAAGGAATTTGAACCTAGAAGAGCATGTCAAGTGAAATTTATGATCAACAAAAGTGCATTTTAGTTTCAGAATTAGAAATGAGCTTTGAAAGTACACTTTCCAACCAGATGCCTAAATACTTTTAAACTGACTTGTTCCAACTTTCTTATGCTTAAAATGTGCTGATTTAAGGGAACAGTTCACATGTGCATTTTTTTTAAATAACTAATAACTAAATAACAAGTTATAACTGCAACGTCTTTTTAAGATAATTTGCAGCCTAAAAAAAACAGGCAACTGTCACCAATTTCCCTGTCGTATCTTTTCCAAAATATTTGACAAAGCGGAGACCCAAGACTCCTATTGTGTTGCAGTTTCAGGATTTACAGTAATTCTAGGAATTTCAAGATTGACCAACTGCTAGCATTTGTGTTAAGCTTTTCTGCTGAACTTGTACAAAGAGGTAATGCTGTTTGAATGTTCCGTGTTGTTTCTAAAAACGTGATGCACTTGGAATATCCTATATTCAGTTTTGGGTTCTTTGGACTATAGAACATTGGCTTGGCTTCTTCTGTAGTCTACAGCTTGTGGAATGTGAAATAGGGTATGGCATTTCCAAAAATAAATGCCTGAGCTCTTTAAAAAGATGTGAGTTTTAAGTCAGAGCCTGTTGGTGGTATAGTCTGGACTAAGGCTGGTTACTAGCACATATTCTTTCTGAGTGAGCTACTAATATCGTCCATGACCAATTGTTCATCTGAGAAATCGGCGATGAAGGTCTGGGCTGCGACACATCTGCAGCACAGCAGCTTCTTCAAAAGGTCTGGTGGGGCCAGTGGGGTGTAGTGCTGAAGCCCCTGGGCCCACCGCAGGAGAGGAAATGTTTTTTAAGTCCTTCACACGTCTTGTGGGGTGTTGAACAAGGGAAATATGTAACCCTGACTGCTTCAATCGGTCCAGCTGAATAAATGGGTAACACTTCTTCAATTCTGTTAAGTGTCTTTTTCCCATCATCTTGAGAATGAAGTGCTTGCTAACATCAATACAGAAAGTCTGAACAGTACTGTATATCACCCATGACATCCAATGTTACTCATCTCTTTTCAATTTCTATACAAGATGTCTCATAAGA
Organism: Atractosteus spatula; assembly: GCF_055471065.1. NCBI lineage: Eukaryota > Metazoa > Chordata > Actinopteri > Semionotiformes > Lepisosteidae > Atractosteus > Atractosteus spatula. The sequence goes on along the minus strand of NC_142712.1, from coordinate 41,178,189 downwards.
GCGTCAGGTCTGCTGTTTTTATATACTGTACATCTTTCATAACAGCTACTGTAGTTAGGTAAGAGCCTTTCTTGTGTTATTCGTGCTTCTAAAACTTATTTCCGGTGTGTCGTTTGCCTTGAAAATAGGCAACAATTTGCTCAATACCGTAGGTGTCTGTGTATGTGTAAAATATGTACACTGAGCTTTAACTACCTCTTTCCAGTGAAGCTATTCCTTTCAGAATCACACTTGAATGTTGGATGAAAACATCTTACAGCTGTGTATGCAGCTGTTCATTAGATAAGAGCCGGATCTATTTTTCTGAGACTGCAAGTGCCTCATAATGACATCCTTTTGGCTATTTGGACTGCAGGGGAAAGTAAAACCTGAGTACATTCCTGTCTGGCAAGGGGCCGTCTCTGTTGTCCTTGATTAGTGAGACTTGCTTTCTTGTAGCACCTCCTATAACAAGCTCCAGCTGCTTCCAGAAGCACATAGCAGGTTGCAGTAATTTTCGAGGTACTGGTACTTGACACTTGCTTTTCTGCCACATGACAGCACAACTGGACAACCAGGAGACCCAGGAGTCTCTCTTCATAAAATATTAGTGTGATATACAATAGTGAAAGTATAATGAACTACCATGAAACCATGGCAAAAGCACAGTGAAGCATACAGTTCCTTGTTTAGAAATACAATTCAAAAGATAACCTTCTAAATTGTTTTGTTCTAAACTCTTTTAAAACAAATTTTGCATTTTGTTGTACAAAAGTAGCCTTTTAATTTAATTGATGTGGAGGGAGGCGTAGATGTAAAAATGACCTGAAAGGCAGTCAGGTAGATGTTATGGATTAGGTGATACAACCCATCATGTTGGCTGCTGATGCATTCTTCACTTTGAGTTGATGTGGTCTAGTTTATGAAGATCCTGATCACCTTGAATTAATCACCTGGTAAACAGTAAGCTTGGTTTCTTCACACTCAAACACAGCAGGATGTATAATTGGTCTAGGCTGTTTAACAGTAGAAATACTAAAGAAGTTTGTGTGTTAGTCACTGATGCTCATGACCTATGTATAATGTCACTCCAGACCTTGCCAGATATAGATACATGCCAATGTAGTGACCTCTTGGTTTACTGTTCCATGTAACCTTATGGCCAGGCAATTGTTTCTCAAACCAAACGTGTTAAAGCGGAAATGTTAATATCTCCACTACTGCACTGTTGGAATTTGTAATATTTTTTCATTGGAAGACATTGCCTAGTGCTGACTTCCATTAGCTTATGCTCATGGTAGGAGTATGTGCATGTAAAAATATATTCAGACTGTTTTAATGAATGTGCCCTTCCTCTAACCCAAAATAAAAACTGCCACTTTTTGTCTGCAGTACTTGTGTGTTTTTAATTGCCTTTTTGTCCCCATTCAACATCTCTTGCTCATCAAGCTCTTTTTCACAATATGCATATATGGGAGACAAATCTTCATTAAACCATCAAACTCTTCAAACCCCATTGAAGAAAAAGACACAGTGGGAGTAGGTTTATGAACAGGTGTAATAATCCATGTTTCTAAGATTCAAAGAAACAGCAGTTATGCTATAAATCCAATATTATATAAATTATGCTATAAACAGCTGAATTTGTGCCCTTATAAAAATTTTATTACTTTAACTGGACCAAATATCCTGCATTGTGTCCTCTTTGGCACTACATTGTAATTTAAATAATACAACTTAAGTTAAATGATTGTTTAAAATATGAAACATGAAAAGGCAAATTTCCTGTGCTGTGGGAAGAAAAACATTTCTTCATCTGTTACAGCTGTAGCTGAATTTGCCTTAATCCATCTTCTTTAAAGTTAAAACACTTCAATGTGAATTCTTACTATAAATCTAAAACATCACCCCTCAGAAGGCATAAATAAAAGGATCATGAATGTCAAATACAGGACTTTCTATTCGTACTACAAGCTCAGCGCTAAGAATAGCTAAACCTCATCTCCTCAGGATGTTGCAGTAACAACTACAAAAGTCAAGGGCATAGTAAATAAAAAGACACAATGGATACAGCGAAGACTGCAGAATATGACAGCAATTGAACTGGGTCTTATGACTAGATGAAAATCAGGAAGACAGATTTATTCATTGTGGAATGCAGGATTTATCTACAGAAGAGCTGTAGCATTAACAATCAAGTATGACTCGTCGACTTCTCGAGGATAAATCATATAATAAAGTGTTTGGTTAGATTTGTTTAAAATGATAGCCAAGTCAAGATATAAGTGATAGGTTAGAGTACAGTACATTCACGCGTAGCATTTTTACTGTAATGTGCTGTCTTTTTGTAGCTACAAGAGAGACACACTTAGAACAAGGTTAGGGACATTACATTAGACTATTCCATTTATTATATTGGGGAAGTGTCACATGCGCAATGTCTATGCTCTTAAGGTCATTAATCCCCATATTTACATTGTTCTTATGGGCAAAAATCCTCCTGTATAATGTACTTCTGGTCCCTGACCCCAATATATATTGGGGAACCCCTGTAAATGACTTCAATGGATGCTCTTGATGCTCTTTGATTTATCCTGAAAAAGGCCAAAGTCACCACACTAGCTTTGAATTTTCCAGTGATGCAATGACTTCAAGTGCAGCAAAAAGATCCTGAACAGCGGCTGTGGTACAGCTGGGGATGTAGAGCAGCCGGTGCCATATTAGCTGGGATGAGATGATTGAGAGGGCAGGATCAGAAGAGTTGAGGTTGAAGGGTTAATCTGTAAAATAGGTTATACTGTATTTAACAGGTTAACAAGTTTGTGATCGGGATGAATTTCCCTCTCTAATTTCTAACCATTCATGTTTTCTTACAGTGTGTGAGGCGAGGACCAGCGAGATACAGTCCTGGCTGTTTGTACCAGGTAGGAAATATTTCTGTGTAAAAATAAAATCAGATCTTTATTGGCAATATACAATTTCTTGCATTAGGAATTCGTCTTTTTGCATATCCCAACTTGCTCTCCATGAGATGCACAGACAGGGAGAGAAGCTTGGGGTCAGAGCACAGGGTCAGCCATTGTACAGCGCCCCTGGAGCAGTTGGGGATAAGGGCCTTGCTCAGGGGCCCAAAGGAGTAGGGTTTCTCTGCCGGCCACGGGATATGAACTGGCAACCTTCCAGCCACAGGCGCAGATCCATAGCCACAGAGCCACCGCTCCACCCCTTGTGAAAAGTACGTCCCTTGTGAATCAAAAAAGATCGCAGGTTAGTTTTTCCACTCCTTTTTCTAATGTCTACAATTTCATTCTAAATGGCTTGATAGGAAAAGTACAAAAAAAGGCAAAATCATAGTTAAATGAAAATGTATCTGTGCAAATCAAAGTAAACTAAAGTAGTTTAACTGAAATGCTTTTTTCTGCACTTGAGGAGAAATTGGGAAAAATATTAAACTTCTCAAAACCACCAGTTTTAGACCCTTCTTTTTCTGATTCAGGAAATCTGATTTTTGTTTTTTTTTTGTTGTTTATGTAGACATGCCCTTGAAATGAAAAAAACAGGGCACTGAGGTCAGGAACCTTGTATTGTTTAGGGGATATTTTTTGCAGCATCACAGGAAATGCAGTATCATGCATGTTTCTGCCAAGAATGTGAAAGGTCAGCTCCTTCTTCCAATAGTACTTTTGCAAATTATGTCAAATGAAAAGGGTAACCTGTGTCCTCTGTGGACAGTTCATTGGCAGTCCCACACTCCAGGCTTTGTTTTTTGAGTATTCTTTTTTGGCTAAGCTCTTCATTTTTTGAGTAATGAGATTTAGTTGTTTTCACCTCTTCAGGAGTTTGGAGATCTTAAGTCAATAATAAAATTCCATGAATAACTTCAGATCTGTAGCTTACTACATGCTGAAAACGCCTGCCAAGGCAGGGGAAAGCCGAGTGGACCCCACAGTGAAGTCACAGATGATTTTCTGAATTAAACACTGCCGGCATCAGTAAACAGTTCCCTTAAAGCCATGTACAAATCCTATCAGAAAATGACATTGAAATGGACTCACTGGCCTTTATTGGCAGACTTGTAGAATGTAATGGCTGAAATCCTGAATATCTGAGATTAAACCTTTTCTATCGGGCATCCCAAGTTTCCACTGACTTCGTTCTGAGGTGCTTGATCTCCACTGATACTGACAGTTATACACTGTGTTGATCCTATGTTTCACAGATACAAATCTGTATCATTAAAGCAAAAGAGAAACAGACGTCTGTTTTTAAGGCGCTTAAAAGAAGTTTCAGACCGTATTCCTCCATTCTAAACACAGAGAAAATTCCGTAAGGATAAATCAGGATCTCTCATGTCATCTTTCCGACCTGGTGGAATCCTATGAGCTCACAATGGAAAGATAACACTGCGTGGTGTATGAGTTCAACAGTTGTCAACAGAGCTTTATTTCTAACAAAATAACACCGCTTTTGTTTCTTTTTTAAAGAAAAATAGAGAATTCTGCACCTTTTTATTTCATTTTTAGATTTTAAGATTGTTTTTTTAACTAGTACTTAGAGATGTCTTATATGAAAGAGACAAGTAAATGCTGGGAGGTAAAGAAAAGAGACACCACATTTTGTTTGCGAAGCCTTCTTCAGGTGTGAGGAAGAGAGAAAGCCTAAGGGAAGACAGGAGGAAAGGTGTGAATGGCCAAAACCTGCAAATAAAGAGAGGATTTAGAGGGAGGTTAGTCTGTCTTTGGAAAAAAAAAGGGAATGTGTAATCTAAGTTTAAAAATAATTTTGGTTTTGGATGTCTTTCTGCAGTAAGAGTCCCGAAACCCTCCATGAGGACGCAGATGGAGAGATCAGAAAGATCATGGCTGTTAGATGGCTGTTAGAGGTGGAATAGGGAACTGTCGGTCACAGAGGAGGTCTGGGACTCCTGTTGCAGAAAGATATCCAAAAACAAAATTATACTTCAACTTGTGAAAGCAGTTTTCGGCCTTCCACGCCTCTTCCTCCTGTTCTCCCTTAGTTTAGACACTCCTCACCTGCTGTACGCCCATTTCCCCCTGCTCCCTGCCCCATTCTGTCCTTTGTTCTCCTTCCCCTTATTTCTTTGCAACTTTTTCTCTCTCCCTCGCATCTAAAGGCTTCACACCTGAAATGTTTCTTTTTCTTTACCTTTCAGGTTGAAATGCATCTTTACCTGTTCCTTTGCAGCCTGCGCATGTTGACACAGCTCCCTACTCGAGCATCTTATATGAAAGATGTTATACCAGATTTTGTTGTGGTCAGTGGTTGAAGGAAAAATAGTTTATTATGAACGGATTCCATGTTCAATAAAGCTTATGTTAGGAAAGTAACCAAGTCAGTTTAAGAGGATATGAGGGCTGGAGACACAATAAAACAGCACAAAACAATATTGGTTTTGTTTACACTCTTAACATATGCATACTGTAGTTACTCCTGTTGTGTGAAATGTTTTGCAGATCACTGTAGGCAATATACTTTACATACACCTTCAGCACAAAGTTCTTACAGATGGTTTTCTTTTAGCATGTTGATTTCTTTTTTACTACTGTGCATTGGCATGTTTCCCTGATGAGGAGTGGCAAAGGGGTGCTTTCAGTACTGCAGGAGCAAGCCCAGTTGTTTTCAATTTAAAATGAAGGACTGAGGCCAATAACCGAATCCAGGTGCTTAATAGGGTGGTTTAGGGCAGACAGTTTTGTTGTCTGGATGTTTTTTGATGCACTGCACCATTTTTTCTGGGATGCTGCCTTGATGGATCAGTTGGTGCTGAGATTCAATATGGTAAATCGCAGAGCTTCCTGGAGATTTGAAGTCCTCATGCTGCTGTATTCTCCTCTCAGTTGTTGATCGATTTTTGTCTTTTTCATCTGGAAAGCCAATGCCCCAGAACACAGCCATGTTCCACAGCTCTCCCTGTGCATTGTGCATTAAAGCACAGAGTCTGCAAAAGTAACATCACGCTTTGGAGGATGGGTCAATATGAAGTATGCCTATGACAGCATCCAAGACATACAGTAAATACATCTAATAAGACATGCAAATACAAAAAAAATAAAAAGAGCAAATAGGTAAAAGTGAAACAATGAAATTGTGACACCATTTCACAGTCCCCAATGTCATCTGTCTGTATCTGTACAGAGGTGTTGCATTATATGTATTTTCAGTATTGGTACTTTTGCATTGGAAGCCAATTCTGAGACATACAGTATCATGGAACAACAGCAAAACTTTTTATGTCAAGTTTAGGATAGGGCGGTAATGCAATAATACTTTCCTCTACTGTTAGGAACCCGTTTATCATTGATACTCCTAGATTTCTTTGAGCCATTCTGAAAAACAGGCCTTGATGGAAATAGTGGAGACCATGTCAATGACACCTGGGCTTCAAAGTGCTGCAGCTCTTTGTACAGTGGTCTTTACTCATCATGACAGCTTGGCTAGCCCAGTGCGCTCGATGTCTTCAGACAACATGTGCACGGAGTGTCATTCATGCCAGTGATTGGTCATTCATTTGCGGATCATGGGACAGTGTTTATTAAAGAATTGATTGTTCATCCACCCATAACTTCCCATATTGTTCATTCTTTCCTAAGGAAAACAGGGCTTTACGGTAAGTACTGATCTCATACTTGAGAGTGTCTTCCAGAAATGCTTAGGAGATTGCTCAGTGATGGCTCTGTCGGGATCGCTGACTGCTGTGTGCATTTGTAGCCCACGCCCTACTTCCACTTTTGAGCCAGGCCTGAAGGTTTGTGTGGGATTGTCTCTTGATGCTCAAGCACCCCTGATTTTGGAGTAGCTGAAATCCTCCACTTCCACTTTGGGGAACAAGGACTGCATGATTACTTGCCACTGGTAGATTAGAAGACGACCACTGTTCTGGAGTTCCTGGAATAACAACCTTGCGTGTCTGTGTAACAGCACTGAGACAGCTGCTGGCTTTTCTTGCTTTGAACCACGCAGTGTGTCATGTCACACATTGGCTTCAGAGGTTAACTGCCCTTTAATAAGCCCAGATTTGTATTAAGGAGGCTGACCTTTGGGCTGATAAAATGTAATTACTCAGTGCTCCAGCAACATTTTCACAGATGTGATGGCTTGAAAAACACCCGTTCTTTTAATGAAATGTCTGATGCCCCCACAGAAAGAAGCTGAAGACGAATTATTCTAATTTAAAAAAAAATCTCTTTACCAAGTGCAAAATAGTTCAAAACTGTTGAATAAGAAAGTTGTTTCCATTTCTGAATTTTTAATAACTTCAGGAACAGGCATGTATTTCCTGTCTGTTTTGTACAGCTGTGAATCAGACTGAGAGAAATGACCTAATCCTACAGAAACCATCTGTAAAATGGCAAGTCCTTGGAGATAACATTTTTGACATGAAATGTGCTGCAGTTTCACAATAAATACACATTCTTTGCTTTAAGTAATATTCTGTTGTTTTTTTTTATTTGCTTCATTTAATATTCCACTACAAAACAGAGAGACCATGGAGTGGTGTAAGCTTGGTGCATTGGCAAGGGCTGTGTAGCCATTAGTGGAGGTCATTTTATTCAAGTCTCCAGATGCAGACAATGCTGTAGTATCATCGAGGAAGGTATTTTACCCCAGCTGTTGGACATGGATAGCAGTATTTTCTGGATGTTAACATGCAGATGTGTCACAACATCCCATCTGAAGGAAATCATTGACGGAAGTGCCTTAAGTCTGGCTACATACTAGGATGAGTGGTTAACTACATATACTGTTAAGCGACATGGGTTTTTATACAAAAACAAGGATTATTTCAGACATAGTACCCTGGGCGCATTTTAGCAAAATGTTCAGCTGTTGGGCAATTTTTTTTGTATGTCTCCAATGTCCACCTTTCTCCACAGGCAAAGACAGTGAAGTCTGTGCAGTCTTGAGCTATACATTAGACTGTTGATTTGTGTCCTTTTCATTGTCATGTACAATGCCTGTTTACCAGTGGTACTGTAGGTAAACATCAGACACAGGACCTGAAGATGTTTGTCCCTCCAACCACCCCCAGTCTCCCGCATTGTGAAGACATTGGAATCATCAGAAATGCAGTGGTTGCTTTAATCGTGCAAGGGTGTGTGAATACCAAGGTTAAGACAACAGAAATAATATGTAATATGTGTGACCGAACAAGTTTTAGATTCCCATATTTGAGAACAAACTGATTGTCTTGAAGATTGGGGTTTTTTTAGGGTCATGACTGACATAACCAAACCCTTTCTGTCTGAGAAAAATGTGTTTTAGATTGTGGTGAGAGAGTCTATTTTTATAATGACAGAAAGGTTTGTTTTTAATGGGACAAAGCCTGCCCTCAGTTTTTCCATGAGGGCTGAGCCTACTCCAGATCTCTCATGAGCGAAATTAGTATGTCTTTCATGCACTCTATTGAGATAGGTGGCTGCCCTTTTTAAGTGATGCAATGGTGAACTCTGCAGCTTTCAAGGTGGTTAGTGCTTCACACTTAAAGAACTGTGAGTAGTTTCCAGTTGTACAGTACCCATCCATGCCAGCTAACAGCATTTGCAGTTCATCAGTTCAGGGCATACAGAATGATCCCTAACAGCTCGGAGTTCCCTGAGGCAAGGAATCAGCGAGCAGTCCAAACGTCACAGCTTATGCAAGCAGCTAACAGAATAAGCCAAGAGCACTAAGAAACGTTCGCCAAATCAAATGTTTGGATGACTTGATGAACTGCACACAGGCTTGTTATATATGTGTTAAAGCCTGGCCAAGACTCAACTGCAGAAATGACAAGTCCAGTTCCTTACCTACAGTGTAACGCATTTAATGTCTTGTAATTACAGTATGTGTTTCAGACCCAGGTACAGGCACCTTAAATTCTGAATTTGTGTTATTCTGTGTTGAACCTGCCATCTACTGTACGTTGTGATTGTAATCTATCACTGGTAATGTTCATTGTAATCTGAGCTTCAAGTAACATTACAACATCAGCAAGTTAAAATTCCTTTTAGACATATTTGGAATGAATCTCGAAAAAATCATTTGTATAAATCCCAGACTCTTTGCAATGGTCTGGAGTAAGTATTTTAAGGGACTATCCCTGAGTTCATGAAGGCCCCAAATGGGATCAGGGTATTCTCACCTGATAACATCGGAAAAGGTCCCGTGATGGAGAGGGAGACCGATTTAATCCAAGGTTTTCCCTGCGATAATGTTCATAATGATTAAAGTCTTTTGCAGTTCCTAAAAATGTGCAACTTTTAAGTTGCTACTTGCACTTTATACCTCATGACGGATTAGGAGCTAAAAAGGAATAAAAATGAACGTGTAAATGGAGCAAAGCAATGTTTGTTTTAAAGATCAGAAGGCAAGTGCTGAGATGGAATGAAAATCAAAAAGTCCTTGATAAGGCATATTTTTCGACCAATCAATCAGAGCTTGCAGAACTGTTCCCATATCTTAATAAACAACATTTTGAACCAAAACAGTAACTAATCCCAGGCTTTTTAAGCCTTTTTAGGTTTTTAATTATAATTTCATGTTTTTTGTAGAAGCTCTTGTGACTTGACGTATTTTGTTTTCGGTCTACTGTGGCAGAGCGGTTAAACACTGAATGTGACTGAGGGAGGCTGGGGGTGGGAGAAATGAGGTGGGTGTGTACTCAAAGCACCTACAAGCCCACCCAAAGTGTAGTACCTAGCTGTGCCCCAGGTCATGCTGTATGTGTAAATTGCCCTTTTGCTCCAGCCACATGTTTGTCTGACACATCTGAGCGCTGTCAGTCCAAAGTCTTGGCGATGCCTCCAGGACGCCAAGGTGTCCTGCCATTAATGGAGAGCCTCCAGATTTTTAAGATCAGTTTTCTGGCTCTCAAGCTGTCACGTCATGTGAACCTTCCCCTGGTCCTCTGAACAAAATGTCAAAGATGTTTTTGTTTGCTGCATGGCTGTGCATTCACATCGCACATCCAACAAAATATTTTTGGCTAGTGTAAGAAAAGAGAAGGGCTCCAAGTTTTTATAATGTTCAGCAAAGTCAGTTCAAATAAGTGCTGCTTGGGAGAAAATCTGTCAATTTGTTATATAAGAGTCGGCCACAAGCTAGGCTCCTTTGGGTGCAAGTGATTTAATACAGCCAATTCCAGTCTTGCCGACTGCTAAGACTTTCCTTTCACTCCTACTTATCTGGCACCCACAGGCACTGTGGCATGAAACATTTGTGTCTATTTTAGAGGGTTTTTAATGCATTTTAGTAGGAAGTGCATTTGTACTAGAAATGTAATCATGAATGATTGTGTGTATACCTAGTGTACCTGAAGATGGATTTATTTCTAAGGATAAGGTAAGGTATCTTTCAGCACTGAGGTCTTTTTCTTGTTCTTAAAATTGATCTTAACAAGTAACTCTGTGATGACTGAATGCACACTCAATTTACATTTATTAATGTGCAATATAAGCAAATGCTGTGCTTCATTGGGATCTTTTTGCAGCTAAAAAATAGATGCATCCTTAAATCTGTTTGTCTTTGGTTAAGTTTGAGTGCACAAAAAAGAAATAGTCAGATGGGGATTTCTATAGACCACAACACAAACCACGAGGCCCCTTATGAATAACCTAACCAGCTGTGGTTCTGATTAAAAGCATGCTTATGTTTCAATTTTTTTATGGATAGCTCAGACTGAATCAAAGGGGCACCCTTACAAATGACGTGAAACACAATAACCTCTGCCTGTGGTTTACCCAGGCCCAGACAGTTTGTTTTAATTGACAGTTTCCGGCATCGGGTGCCAGTTCCTGCTGTCACAGAGCAGTCCTTTTGGCCACAAGAAAAGATGCTGAGCCAGCTGTCATCCATGCATGGGCTTTGTATGGGCTTGTCTGTCTGCTCACACAGGCTGGACAAGAACCCAAATACCCCGTTATCCGCCTCATACTGTACAGTATGTTACCAAATTCACCAATAACAGAGCAGTGACACTATTTCCCTTTAAAACCGCACAAAAATAATTTGAATTGAATTAATCGGTATAATCATTGACATATGAGAAAGTACAAAGCAGTTACTATAGTGATTTTTAGGTCAAAAGTTTTGCCTTATGATATCTGAAATCTAATTTATAATTTTGTAAGAAGAGTTTACTCTGCTTTGTACTGCATTTTTTAATTTTGGGGGGGAAACCTCTTATTTTATTGCACATCTTCTTTTGCTGTAATACGTCTTCCAAAAATGAATAATTATACGTATATGCGTTTATATATGGCTTTTCATACCAAAGGTTCACAAAGCCCTTTATATACTGTGTACAGGTAGGAGGGGACCCGCTGTCTCTATCACTGTAGTGCAGCCCCCACTTGGTTGACACAAGGCAGCCATTCTGCACCAGGAGCCCCACAGCACAGCAGGTAGAAAAAATAAGACATTTGCTTCACCGATTGCATTGAAGGGGAACTTTAGGGAGCTCAGAGTGCACAAGCCTTTAGTGGAACTTATACAGAGCATCTGGTTTAACACCTCTAGCACTTAAAAAGTGTATTGGAATTTTTAATGACCAAATCTTCAGGTCTTTGGTTTAACATCTTCTCTGAAGGAAGGTATCTCCCTAGGCATGTTGTTCCTGGTCCCTGTAGTGGATCATTTGGAAACACCAAATGCAGCAGCATTTCCTTAGATTTCTCCCATCCCGGTACTGGTCAGGCCCAGCCTTGTTAATATTCTGAGATCTAACCAGATTGGGCCTCAAGGTGGAAACCATCCTCCTCAGGTAAGAGGGAAGTAGCTGTGGAACTGCTGTTTAGTAGCTTTGTCCTCGTTTATATTACTTCCTTTCCAACTTGACCTTTGAAAATAGTTATTTCTTTATCTTTGTGGTTACAGATGATTACACGCAAAACAATTCACTGCAGATTAGTACCATCTAAGAAAGCATTATGAACTTTTTCTTCCTGAAAAAATCTTTTGTAGTTTCCCAGTAATTTTGTATTTTATTATATTTTGTTTTGTAATTTCCTAGTGATAAAAGTGCATTTGTTACCCGCCTGAGAGTTCTTGAGTTTTTCAATGATTTACTAGGATTTTATGTAAAATGAAATTCTAAGCAGTCAAGTGACAAGCAAAACGCTTAAAATATTTTTATAGTCAGTCAGTAGGGCTTACTTTTTTATCATTTCCATCTAGTTGCCGTGAGATGAAGAACTTTTGCACATGGTGTGTATTGTTTGTTTTTTTTATTTGATCAAAGATGTGACAGTCACAACAGTCTATTTTCAAACCTTTTCATGTACACCAGATGAGAATCCCAGATACAGGTTTGAACACTCTATTCAAAACTTCATGATATTTACTAAGTTAAAGGCTGAAAGGCTACTCTGTTCAGCTCGACTCTTGAGGAATCTTAAGAAGTCTTCCCTAAAGTCTTAAAGAGATAACATTAAACTCCGGGCACTTAACAGGAGTACATACAGTATTATCGTAGACCAGTTTTACTTTGGGTTCACCCTCTCAGACATTAGAATCTATAATTCTCTGCTGCTACTGGATATAAAGTAGGACAACTTTGTTTTCTTAATAAGATCAAAGTCAGTATAGTTTTGGAATTCCCATGCTTTGATAAATTAGCTTTTCTGTGTGTTCCGTCTACATTTTAAGATCACTTTCTTCTTTCAAGGAAGAAATTAAACGCATTGGAGTCCAAAAAAACTGAAATTGGTCGTCTGGCTCCTTAATATTATACAATCAGTCTTTATGAAAGCTTGGAGCAGCTTCCAATATCAAGTTTCCTAAGCTTGAAGGAGAAGCAGCTCTTACCCAAAGAGTTGAAAAGGAGTGTGGCTCCTATTGATAATGAAGTCTGTAGTCAAGATAAGGGCACTTGGTGACAGCAGAGAGAGGCATACCTATACAGCAGTGTAGGCATTTGAGGAGAAAGTGTGCAGGGCAGGTAACCTCATATTGTAATTTGCCTAGAGAAGAAGGTCAGATACATAAAGTTGTATCAATCTAAGTGAAAGCAAAATATCACCATCTTTTGTGTGCAATAATTGGTAGAAGCAAAACTGCTGACCAGTGTGGGACTCTGCACTGTCAGTGGTTTGCAGAAATCCAGTCTCAATTGAGCGTCTGGTGCATGATCAGATACCTGCCTTACACAGAAACATACCTTTCCTGAGGGTATGTTTCTGTGAGAGTTGAGAAATCCTGTGCATCTGCATATGGTGTGCAAAAGTCATTGCCGCTTTGGAGAAAGACCAGACCTTTTCAGAAAGTTTCTCAAACTCTGAAATCAGAGGAATTCACCTTGCCATACCAGTGCCTGCTTGGTTCTATAGTATGCATACTACTGTCGGTGTCACAGTGGTGTGGCGATTGGCATTGCTGTCTTTGATTACAGATTGAGGTTCTGTGTGGTTCTTGCATGTTCTTCCCTGTGGCCATGTGCATTTTTTCATCTCTGGAAAACAAAGTTTTTTTTTTTCAGTCAGACTCTGTTTCACCACCCCAAGAGGAATATTTAATCCAATTCAGCAGTGATTACACCATTTTTGAGCAAGATTAAAAGCTACTGATGCATGTGATCCTGATCAGAAAAGACAGTGTAAAAACACCAGATGAAACACTGCAGATGATCGGAACATATTTGCATCCCCGATTTAATAACTTGAGTTTGCACGTTTAAAGAATTTTGGCATGCAAAAAACAAGACATGGAGTAGTGCTGGTTTTGATCACACCGGAATGGTATGAAAGGTTTTGTACTTTACTAAGCTTTTAGTACTGAATATTTATGCAAGAAAATGGTGTTTTTTAACACTTTAATTGGGTTCAGCTGCATCCCCATCAAGCCAAGTTAGAGAAGGCGGCCATGAACAACGAGCCATTATACTATGTGTTGTCTGTTCTAGGAAAGATGCCTAAATTTGTCCTGACAAAGCTTGGTTTTCTCAAAGAGCTGAACAATCCCTTCAGCTCCCCCTGGAGGACATCCAGGTCACCTTGATTTGTATTAAGAACAATTCAGCAGGAGCTGTTTTAGCACCAGGTTTAATTGGTCCTTGATGTTGTGATTGTAAAAACTTCTAGTGGAGTCAATACTTCACTTAAGTCTTCACCTTTGTCTAATTGGTAACAGAATGGTAATTTGTCCCAGTTAACTGTTTTACACTGTTGGAGAAAAGGTAGATCTGTCAGACTTCACTAATAACTTTGAACTCTGAATTTACTTAAACAAAATATTTAATATGCTTTCTGTTTAGGTATGTTAAACAACAAGGATCACAGTTCATGCAAAGTGAAATAACTCTAAATGTTTTAATTCAACATTGCTATTGAATCCAAAATGTCTGATCTCCAAAAACAGTTTAAACATTCAGACTTTGATAAGTGTATCTGTTTTTTAAAATAATTTTATTGTCAAAATGTTTTCCCAAACCATTCTGTAAATGTTGGAGATCTTCTCAGTTACAGCAAATTTTCTAGAACAAATTTCTGTGCTGGAAAAAAAAATATTGTTGATATAACATTTAATATGATTGGGATTTTAATTTCCAATATTTTATGTTCAGTTTATCTTAAAACCTAGGTAAGAACAATATAAAAGTGATATTTATTAATATAATAATCTCTCCATAGTGGCTGCCTTTTTCAAATTAGAATATTCACAATGGCATTTTCCAGAATCTCAAACAGCCCTTTGAGAATTACTCTAGAGAAGCAAGGTCTCTGTGTTTTGCATGAACAGTAGGAAATGAATTATTTCTGGTAAACGGTAGTGTGATTGTTCTAAATTATAGTTAATTGAATTCATGTCTGACAATCAGAAAATGCAAACGTTATAAAAAGTCTGGCCCCCCGAAAACAAACCCGCAAAATGATGAGTCCAATTACTGCGGGGGCTAGTCAGGCTGACCAAGATTGTGGGGTTTTCCCAGCACTGGGAGAAACCTGGCTTGGGACATAAACAGATTTAATGTCTGGAAAATGCCCAGAGTAAATAAACCCGCAAAGTCCTGTTGTTAGCGGGCACTGTGGCAGGAAAGAACATACTTTTCTGTGGAATTGATCACCCAACCTGCGTCAGTGCCTGCGTTTCAGAGTAACCATGCATTCCTGGTGTCTTTCAGAGCCTCCTGGAATCATGATGAAGCTGTATGGCCTCGTAACCAACAAATGAGAATGTTTGGTGCATCATAAACAAAAATTCCACGCTTGTGGTGCAACTTGAGATAAACTGGCACTCTGATCAGGCATTAGGGTCAAACAAACTCTGTGAAGAACAGTTGACAGGATCATTTAATGGTTAGTATTTTTGTAGGCATAATTTATATTAGCTCAAATATTGTCCCAGGAAATGACCTTGCCTGTAACATTTAAGTTTCTGTTCCAAATAGTATCCTTCCACTTTATAAAGGCTGCAGGAAAACATCTGAAGTAGACCCTACTGATGAATCCAATGTGATAGGCCACTGTCATGGTGGAAACAAGCCCTGAGCAGGTTGTGGTTGTTTCTTCTGTATGGCTAGTAGCAACATGTTCAATGCACCTCTTGGTAATTCTTGTCTATGAAAAATATAGTCATGGTAATTATTCAGGTTGATGTTTTTCCTATTAGTGTGAGTAAGCTTGCACTGTGCCAGTGTGAAGAGAGATGTCCACATCTTGTCCACCATCACTAACTACCCCTCCCTGCAACCAGTTGACAACCAATTGGGTTGACCCACTCTACCAATATAGAAATTGGATGAGAACTGAAATCTGCCCTTTTCTGATGTACAAAGTGCACCGCATTGCCATGCAGTGCCAGCGACACACAATATGAACGACTGTGCTGCCGCCTCTCATTAAGCTCAGGAATCTTTTATTCACAATGTGTTCTCATTGCTGGCATCAGACATTTCAAAATGATGTATTTAGAGAATTTCATACATGGTACACCTCATACTCACACACATAAAATGGCAAATACCACAGGAAACCATTGATGTATTGTTGATTTTTGCATTTGTTTTGCATCAAAGGAGGCAGTCTCTTCCTACTTTAATTTTTTAAGGGATTTTTAATCTGTGGATTTAATCTGTGGATTGTGGAATTCAACTCACCTGACTTGAATTAGAGAAATCCCTTTCACTTTACTGCTGCTCAGTGCTCTTGGAAATTTAAATTTCTGAAAAAGAACAAAGTGAGGAAAGTGGGATTTACACTAACAGCCAATCAACAGCACAAGGGCATAGTTCTGTTAGTATGTGACCACAAACAGTAATATTGTCACTCCAAAGGGAAACAATTTCAGCTTGACTGCTGAACCATATTTTCCACTCATGCTGGTTCTGCTCTTATTGGTGGGTTCTAATTTGTCTATACAAAATGCAGTCTATTGAAAACATACCATTTAGAAAATTGGTTATTAATGAGAGAAGGCCATTCACAGAAATCACATCAGCTCACTTTGAAAAGGGTGAAGAGGGGTACTTTGAGATATCATCACATATAATTAATATAAATAATGCACTGTAATTAGACATTTGTGTGGGTTAGCAGAG
The DNA here is from genome assembly GCF_055471065.1 of Atractosteus spatula. Taxonomy (NCBI): domain Eukaryota; kingdom Metazoa; phylum Chordata; class Actinopteri; order Semionotiformes; family Lepisosteidae; genus Atractosteus; species Atractosteus spatula. The sequence goes on along the minus strand of NC_142712.1, from coordinate 41,161,679 downwards.
ACGTCTTCCTGGCATCTGTTCTTTAATGTGAGAGTGAATTATTTGGTATGTCCATAATGCTCTTTGGGGTATTACACTGGTACTGCTTTTATGGCATGGTTGTGGAAATGATGACCACCCGCTATCACTTTGACCTCTGTCCCTTACACAGGAAGGTCCTTGCTCTCCTGAACATACTGGAACAGTTGACTGTTTTTAGGCTTTTTAAGGACCTGACACCCTGTATGTCTGGGGTGTATTTTTTTTAAGATTTCAGGCCATAACTGCTTGTATTGCAATACATGTAACCATTGTCTGGTCCTGTTTTTTTTCCAATGGGTGCACATTCCGGATAACCTGTGTTTGATTAGTTTGTTTTCAGATGTGGCTGTTGAGGCTGTGAAAAGTTAGGCATGAATTTTAAGAACTTCCCTGGCAGAACAAAGCAATCCCCAAGGCTAATTTAACCCCTTTATCACATGATGGCAGTCCAAGTTACAAACCCTTTGAAACACAATCTCTTAAAAGGGAGTGTCTAAATAACACCTCAGGCATGCTTATACTGTATTATACAATCAGGAGTTACAATGTCAGTATACTCAAAGACATTACAAATACAATAAAAGCAGATTGGAACCACAAGTATTTTGCAGTGTTTTGGTGTTTTGTAACAGCTTTGTCTGTATGTAATGCAGCTTAATCTTGGGTTAGAAGAAACCTAGTTTGTCATTTCATGAATCTTTAATTCACATTTATCAGGATCTTCAAAAATCTGACCACAGCAGCTCAAGATTAAGCACAGTAGAGTCTCGAATTTGCAAGTGTTCAGTGCAGAGAAACATAGCGAATTGCCAAATTTGCATATAACCAAGTCCACCCCTGTATCGTAACAAAATGGATTGCAGTCTATAGTTCGTATGGTTAAAATCTTTAACCATAAATCTAAAGCACTTTCTCCCTCTGCCTCCATGATTAACACACCCCACTGCAATGAAAAGGGCAATAAAACTGTCAGGGAGCATGTAAAGTCGTCTCCAGCCTATTATTTCCCATGCTGCCGACACAGGACTGAGAGTATTCGACAGTACAAAAATAAGACCATGCTGATGTGCTAGGTAGTGTGTCTCGGGCAAGGAGAGGCAGACTCCCTAGCTAGGTTTATCTCGCGATCCTCATCTGAAAGTTGCGATTAACAGTCTTCAGCTCAGTTTCATCCCACCCTGCTCTTCCATACAAGATGGCCAGACCGAATTGTGAATAAACAAATTCACAAATGTTTAATTTGCAGATGTCCAGACCCTGCTACATGTATACGCGGAAAAGCCGATATGATGAATGTGGTGCTACAACACTTCATATTTACCAATCAGATGTACAAGTATTGGCTCATTGTCAGGTGTTCCCTGTCCTTGACTGTGACCTTAAAACAAGATTGATAACATTTCAGGAGGACACCGTAGAATTATGGTGATGTTCATGGAAAAAAACTTCAAAAAACAGTTAAATTACTGTGTAGATCATTTGAATACTATGTATTATAACATATAATTTTAATTACTTGTAGTCAGCAAAAATATCTAGCAAGTAACATGGACAGAGCACATGGTACAATACATGTGGAGTTAATATGAAACAAATTGCAAGGTCATTGTGGTTTGTACATGGTTTTTCCCTCAAGTTAAAAATACAGTATCTGATTTTTTTTTATGCAGAGAGAGATACTGTGTTTGCAAATTGTTTTTCTTGCACAAGTAGCCTTGCGTTTCTTCAAGTCTCCACATCGAAAAAGCTTTTTTTTAAAAAAAACTCTAAATAATGCATTGTTACAGATAGTAACTATGTTACAACAGTACTGCACTTAAAAGACGGTAATGAATATGTGTAGAAACGGCAAAATCCTGCAGAGGCAGAGCACTTGGCTTGTTAGGATAACAATGGCTGGGATACACGGAGTAGAATGAGGAAAGAGTGGCATTGCGATGTTAGTAAAGACGCACAGTGCGCCTCCGTGGTACAGTAGCTCTGCTATGTGAATTCTAGTGTGAAATGGCCGACGGTCTCCAGTGGTGCCCATTTGGCAAGTGCGGCGCTTTCTCAACCATAAGAGTCCTAGTGATCCCTCAAGGTTTTGATTGATTGCTCGTTGCAGACCACAGGAAGGAAATCATTGGTGATTTGGGTATTTCAAAGAAATAAATGTTAAGGATTGTTTATACATTTCAGCACATCTACTGTTTTTTTTCTGCATGCTTACATATGTACAAACATGAGTATTACCAGCGCTTATCGTTCGTCAGCCCAAATCAAGCCTTAAGCGTCATGTCGCTGCTCGTCCCTATACAAAAGCAGCGATGAAAGGCAGTGAGGAGAACACAGGTGCAAACTGGTATGAGCAGGCAGAAAGGCAAACAGACAGTCTTAGTCAGAGACACAAGTAGCCACGAAGAGATAGGAACAAAGCACGAGGGGAAATCCACAAGTGCAATTTCACATTTTATGGTCAGGGAACAACACAGCTTTAATCCAGTAAGTTTCCTTGAACGGTGTAATACACCAGATGCTGCAATTTTATACTAAACTCTTTACTTCTTTAATATACTCTGTTTTGTAACAATATAACGTAATAAGCATGGCAAAAAACTTTTTGCTTTGGATTTTATAGCAATATGCACATTTACTGGATATTCTGTTCTCTAAATAGTTAAGGTGACCTTTACAACACACAGGCAGAGAATGGACAGTTTAGTTCGAACTCTTAACATTTTAAAGACAATATCCATAAACATATGAGCCTCCATAGACGTGAATAATACTAAGACATGACGCATGCCAACAATTGAACCATCTAAATAATGTGGTTGTAATGTATGTAAAATCACCGTGATTGTAAGATCTATGATTTTTATTTTCTAAGGCACGTTTTCCTTTTCTTTCCCTACCGTGATATGCTGTTGCCAAACGCGTAACTATGGGATACCATCAAGAAAAGACCTCCACTGCATGTCATGATAGGGACCGCATGTATATCGCGGCCGTGTACAGTATATCACGACAATTATCACGACTGGCACCTTGCTTCCATGACACCCTGGCGCCGCTGTCGCGACAAAGGTGTAATTTCATGATATACCCAGATAGGACGTGCCGCGATATATGTACTCCATGTTGCGACATGGGGGGCGGGGCGTTTTGTGGTGGTATGTCATATCGAGATATGCGGGCTTCATGTCGCGACATGGGGGCGGGTCGTTTTGTTGTGGTATGTCATATCGCGATATGCAGGCATCATGTCGCGACATGGGGGCGGGGCGTTTTGTCGCGGTATGTTATATCGCGATATATGGACTTCATGTCGCGACATGGGGGGAGGGCGTTTTTGTGGGGGTATGTCATATCGCGATATGCGGGCTTCATGTCGCGACATGGGTGCGTCTGCTGTGGAGGGGGTGTATGTCGTATCGCGATATACGGACTTCATGTCGTGACAGTTGTGTCTGCTAGGGAGGGGGTATGTCGTATCGCGATATGCTGATTTTATGTCGCGACATGAGGGTGGGGCATTATGTCGGGCGTAACGTTTTACGATATACGGACTTTATGCTGCGACAGTGGTGTGAGATTGACACGACAGTGATGCGTAAGGCGGCTGGTAGCGCGATGTGATCGTGATGCGCGCACCCCTATCGGGACACACTGTCTGAGTCGTGAATGCGTTGTGGATGCCATGACATTCTTTGTCTGCTATTTAGTCTTGATCTCAGTGCGACTTCTCTAAAATGGATCAATTATTGGAAACCAATAGATGTGTTACTGTGTATCCAGCGTGCTCATACAGCTAACCGGGGCTGCAGTATTTGGACCAAGAGGAAACTCAGTCACCTATGTGTCTATATGTTCTCGGAACTTCCGCTGTTGCGCTTTACCCAATCAGAGTGTCGATTCTTAATCTTGCTTTATTTTACCCAATCGTGGCCCGAATTGTTCACCAAGATTCAGGCCGGGGGTTTAGCCAATCACAGGTCTGAGAGCTGTTCGAGCTAGCAGCGCCAGGTGGATCGGCTTGTTTACTGTCAATGATAGTCTATTTGTAAAATGCTGTACTTATTTACAAAATAACTACATCGGCTTATTTTTTTTATTTTAACGTCTTTGTTGATTCACAATGTCCAATATTCTTCGAAATAAATACATTCTTATTTGCAATATAACTGTCTCCGCTGTTTTTTTAAACAATTTTAATCGGATATTTAAGGTAGGAGAAACACCTTCTGCTTTGCCCTTCGAAAATGAATATAAGTGTAAAGTTTATGATTATTATATTATTATACCTGTGCTTTCAATTTTGTTTTTTATTGTTAAACTATATCGATCTTGAAACTAATACCTACAAATGTGAATATGGGCACTCTTGTTGTATCAGCGATAATTTGGAAACTGGTGTTGTCAGGGTACAGCAACGATGTCCATTCACCACTAAAAGGAGTACACAGGCAATATATTTGCAGATTATGGTTAAAAATTAAAAGAGAAAATTATTTTTAACTAACATAGTAACTCCTCCCTAAATGTAAGACTGTTTATTAGTGTATAGGCTGCAAAGACTGTGGTCGTGACCTTGCTGTATTTGTACGTCACAGGGTGACCTCAAAGACAAGAAAAAGAAGGCAATACAGTATATTAAAACATCCACCTCACCCGACCAGACTCAGAAAACAAATTGCACCCATTGTTTTAATCACATTCAGGAGTTAATGTACCGAGTATATACAGGTAATTGTAAACGTCCTTATAGATAGTCACATGATTACCCGAAAAACCAAGGTGCTATATCTCGGGGACGAAAGCAGCACACAGGCTACTTCCAACGATACATACCGGTACAAACGCAGCACTAACGAATGAGGTGGGTTTAATCGTTTGTGGTGGGGGGCAACTTTACGGAGCTGTTCTGCTTTTGTGCTGAAATTTTAGAATAATTTGATAATCTGTTGGTTTGTGTCATGAGCAATTGTATGGTATTTTGTCCTTGAAATTAATGATTTTATAGGGAAAGAAAAAATAACTTTTTTTCTTACAGAAAAAAATTCCAGAGTCTTAATAATGGCAATCAATGAGCATTTGTGTAAATAAGTACTTATCCCGTATAGTACTTGACATACAGTATGTCAGTTGAGTAAACAGCCCCAAGCCCTCAGTATCCTGGCATTAAGTACTCCTTTCAGACTAATACTGGGATTGTGAAATGCTCTGAGGAGAACCATCTTAAGGCAAACTTCATTTAAACCTTTTCAACGTTGAAGTGTTCGTCTGAAAAAGGACTTTCTTGTGTAAGAAATTTAAACAAGAGTCTCTTCTTTGATGGGGTGCACATGTTTTGCCCTCTGGATTTCTCCATAGTATGAAGATCTTTTGATGTATGAGGCTGTTTTTTCTTTAATCTCTTCCAAACTAGACTATAATTGTGAATTCACATACCCTGTCATGAAAAGAACCTAGGAAAGTAGACTGTTGGCATACTTCAAGAGGAAACCTTTGACCACGTCCTGCACCAAACTTAAATGAATTAAGAGTACAGATGCAGATATGAGAAAAGATAATAGAGGGAGATAAAGAAAAACATAGCATGTCACCCTGTAGCACGCAAGTGTCTTAATCAGTAAAAGGCTCTGACACCATGAAGCGAGATGAACTCTGACAACACGAAGCAGGATGAGTGCTGACACGGGTACAGTCAGGAGTGTAGTTGGAGTTAGTTGTGTCTCTTAACTCCCAGAAATGGATGTCCATCAGCCTTTCCTCATTTGCCTGTTGAGGATACAGAGATTGTCACTGTGAGCTGAGATGTAAAGACATAATGGGCTTTTAATTGGTTTTGCAAACAGCAATCAACCTGGGCTTCCATGTCATCAGTGACTCCTGGGCCTCAGGAGAGTACAGTGGTATTGATGAGCTATGTGCTGCCACTGTCCCGCAAGGCACTACAGACTTTACAACCTGTCAGACAGTACTGGAACAGTATGTGCACAGTGCTGAATTCTTCCTGTTCAGTATAACAGTTCCTAAATGATTGTTTCTAACACTGTAGATGTTTGAAGAGTGAGTGCTAGTTCCTCTTTGTACTTTCCACTTGTCTGTATGTAAAAGGCAATAGGCAATGTACTGTATACAGTATATGATTGCAGAAATACAATGAGTCTGTGATCTCATGAAGTGAAATGTGTCAGGTCTTGTTACACAAGCACAGTTGAAAAACATCTAGACCAATCAGTGATCTTTCATGGACAGGATCCAATATATTTGAGAACTGGAATACAGTTCAGAAATACTTTTTAAAATTTTTAATTAACTTTTTTTTCACCAAGCGAAGCCTCAGTGAGGCCCTTGGCATTCAATGAATAGTTGTAGATAGCGTGACTTGTAAACTTTCAAGTTTACTGGCAAAATGATTTGCCAAGGTTCATGTTAATTTTCAATGATTAAATTCTTTCAATGTGAGTTTATATTCACCCACTAATAGCAGAATTTTCCTTAAAATAGGGTGGAGGAAGCAGGGGGTGGGGGGTTGGCGATTAGGTCTGTTAAAGAGTCAGTTCAGCTTTGAGTATAATTAAATTTGAATTTCACATCGGTGCAGTGTGTCAATAAAATACAAAATGTGCTAGGATCAGGATTTCTCCCATAAGCAAGTTTCACAAGCTGAGTGTAATAGAGGGTTGAAAAGAGCAGAGATTCCATTGTATTTTATAATGAAAAAAAGTATCTGATTTATAATTCTTCACACCTCTATTGTTGTTTTCCTTATATCATTAGATTAGAGGGATTTCTCATTCAGGTTTTATTAGATTTGTAGTTCAGAAATCTATCTTTAATTCTTTGGCATTGAGGCGTTGAATACACTGATCCCGATATTCTCAGGCCCCAGAGTCTGATATATATGTTGATTTAATCTGCTGTGTGCGGTGTGTGATTTTGTATGCATTTAGACTTTGCATTCCCATTGGATTTATCCCAGATTCCAGCACTGCTCCAAACCAAAAACATGCTTAAATCATTAGGACCACATTCAAACATATTTGCCACTTGTAAAGGTGGAAAAGTCAAGCAAGACTTAATATGATAAATAAGAGGGTATTCAGAATATTTTTAATAATAAACAGTAACTTTATTTTTAAAGACTATACAGTATGTAGAGTCTCTGACTGCCATAAAACCCCTTAAATTGAGAAACGGTGGCCAGGAGAGCAGAGACCCATGAGGTTCTTTACGTCTTCATGTCTTTACGCATGGTGGGCTGAGTCTCTGTAATACGCCATCTCCTCTCTCTGGCAGTCTTCTGTGTGGCAGCTGACTGGACCCAGGCCTCCCGCCAGGCTCGGTGCGGCAGCACAAGCTGAAGATGGATTTATCTGCCTTGGTCCCGTATTTAATCTTTTGCTTCTTTGCGCTCTTCCTCTGTTTTTTCCATCTCTCCTGTTCCTCCTTCCCCCCTCTTCTTCTTTTACATCTCCTCTGCTGCTGTTTCTCGTACCAGTTCCCCCCCTCTTCCTCCTCCTCTTTTCTGCTTCTGCTCTTCCACTTGTCTCTACCTCCGTCCTCTCCTCTGCCTCCTCCTGGCAAGCTTTTCCGAGTTAGACATGAAATACAAAGGCTCCTCAGAACGGATGGGTACACCTTTATGTCTGATAGGGCTGTTTACTACCATAATTAAAACGCTTTTAAAACAGACGGGTACTCTATTTCACACAGTTGCCATTAAGCTAAAAATGTGCTATTTCCATGATGTTGTGACCATCTCTCATGAATTAATTTAAAAAATGTTAAAGGTTGAGGGGTTTTTTTTCTGTATAGAATTAAAATTATTTAAATGCCTCTGAATTTAGGGGGGTCTGTTTCAGCTAAATACCAGACTTTCAAAATGACTACCATCTCCTTTGAGAAGGCTTAAATATAAAATCTATGTAATGCTTAAGTATTGTTCTGTTTTTTAATAGAAACTGAAATTGACTCAAATACTGTCTTGGGAAACCTGAGTTGAGTCCTAGATTCTTGTAATAATTAGTCCAGAAAATGGCTGAAAGCCAATTGAATTTTAACTGCACTATTGGGCCATATGATGTGTTTCAGCAGTATGTGATGCAGAGAGGACACTATCCCTCTGAAATTAATTTGAATTGTTTTTTAATTAATTCAGAAGCACAAACAAATACAAGGAAGTAAAAAGTTGCTAGACACTATCAACATCACAACCTGGATAGTTATTGCAGTCATGATATAGTTCTATATCAGAAAGTGGTTTACTTATTGAATAATTATTGCATTTCAAATCGCTTAATCTTTTAGTTCTCGTCTGGCCTTACATTTCTGCTAAGATGTGATAATTTGACAGCTTCCCGTGGTTGCAGCTAGCTGTAGTGGCATGTCTGAATGACGATGCCTGGCTGTCCATACCTTTTAGTTCTGACTTATGTGACACCATAAGTTTTATACTGTCTTTAACTGCATTCACAAAAAATCAAGAAGAGAAGAGGTCAGGGCTCAGGTTTCAGAACTGTAGGCTGGGACATGTTTAACTCACAGTGACCCTACAGTGACTCGTGACGTCACTTGCAGTATTCATTGCCGAGACATGGCTCACAGCAAGATGTTGCACAACTAAATGTCGAGATAGCGAAGGCTTTTTGAACACTGTCAAAACTAGAAGAAACTAATAACACGTTGCATGTCAACAGTTATAAGATTTTCACACCTTATTATCTCCAATGTTTATACCTGAGGTGTTTATATGTGAGGTTTTATTGCCTTTTCAATTTAATTCCTGGGACAGGTGTTTCTGTATGTGCCTCTGCCCGCTTGTTAGAATTACTGTAGGAAAGAATAATTTATTCTGTGTATGTGTTTATATGAGTGTTTATTGGTTTCACACCAGTCTTTCAACTGAAGTCACACCTTGTGCAGAACAAAACCTTATGCCACCAAGGAATTAGTCATGCAAAAGGAACTTGAGTTTTTTATTCATGTTTTAAAGTCTAAAGGATAACACATGTAGCCTCATTAGGAGAACACAGGGAGGCTGGTGTCTGTCGTGTCTTATTTAACTGCACAAGTGATTTAGCAGAATTCCATGGTACGGCTGGAGCAATGATAAAGTGTAAGGACTCAATAGCTGCAGGGTTTCTCAAAGAACGAAGGTCAAGAGATTAATGTTAATGCCTCAAGAATTGCTGTTGGAAAACCAGGCTTGGTTTTTCTTAAATGAAGAAACAGAAGTGTCCGTCCACAAGTGCCCCGGTTTGAGCCGTGAGAATGTTGTCCTTATGCTGGGTGTTCCCTGCACTTACAGTATTTGGAACCTAGAGTCTGGTGGACACGTCCCAGAGAGATGAGAGAAGCTGTCCTGGAGAACGATACATCTGTTGTGTTGACACAGCTGTTCTCTCAAAGTTGCACAAACGGGTGTTGTATCCTGTATTTTAATTGGTGTGCTGTGAATTTGTTTTGCTTTTATTACAAAACGTTTTTACACATCACAAAAGATGCTTTGCAAAACATAATAAGAAAAATACAGATGCCGAACTCCACGATTATTTTTCTCATGCCTCAGATTATAATGCCAGTAGTTCATTTTTTATTCTTTTCTTTCTTAACTTAAAATGTTAAGGTAAATGGTGTTTGGCCATGAGCACTTTCATTTCAGAGCACATAAAAGTAGAAATTCTTGCAAAAAGTTGACTGCTGCACCTTTGATTTTAATGGTAAGTCATAGATCATCCTGCAAAATGTTGGTCCATAATATTGGAGTTATTAGAGCAGTTATTTCACAGTTCTTGACGTGTATCTGCAGTGTAATTTTATTGAAAATTGACATTTTTGTACTTCTTTCCATTTAGAATGCATGTTGTTTTGACTGATAAATGAAAAATACAGAGATAACAGACCTTCATTTTGATATGTTTGGAAATTATATCAAATTTAAATTTGATTTGTTTAAAGCACACAAAAGAATAGTGGGAAAAAAGTTAGGATGAAACGAAGTCTACAAAAGGCACATTTCTTAAATGGATGCTGAGAATGAATTAGAAACTTAAATGAACTCTGCCAGAATTTGAAGGGAAAAGCTAAAAGAGGATCTAAAGCTTTTTTTCCCAACTTTTTGAATCAGATTTGTCTTTATATACCCAGCCGGAATGTATTCAGCTCAGAATATCAGCCTGTGCCATAACATTTAAGCAAACACCTGCTGAGCCCCAGAGGAGAGGAAGCAAGATCAGATGAGTTGCCTCGATGGAATAGGTAGAGTAGTACCGCTCTGAGGAGGCGGCACATCTCCGCCATTACTGTAAGCCTGCAGGTGGCCAGGAAGTTGCAGGAGTTGCTGTTTTACAGAGACCCAAGAGGATTTTTAAAAGTAGCTTTCCCCAGCAAGCTGTATTCATCAGTCACAAGTACTGTAAATAAGTTAAAAGAATATGTGGGCAAAACAGCAGGAAACTTTAAAATTATTATGCGACCTGGGTTTACTGTGGTAAATATTCATGAGGCAGGATCAGTCAGACAGCAGAAACTGAGTGGCACAGAAGAAAGTTTTAACATCAGGAATTCTGCTAGTGGAAATCAAGTTGAATAAGATCTCCAAAAACAGCTCGTTTCGTGCAAGTTCTTAAAAAAATAAATCAGACATAAGAAAAAAACAGAAGACCTCAATCAATTTCCCAAAGACTACAGTACGCCAGCAGCCATATCACCCTGCACCTCACAACTGGCAGCCCACTGAAGCTAAATAGGTGTGAGCCTGGTCAGTACCTGGATGGGAGACCTCCTGGGAAAAACTAAGGTGTTAGTGGGGCCAACAGGGGGCACTCACCCTGCGGTCTATGTGGGTCCTAATGCCCCAGTATAGTGACGGGGACACTATACTGTAAATAGGTGCCGTCCTTTGGATGAGACATAAAACCGAGGTCCTGACTCTCTGTGGTCATTAAAAATCCCAGGGCGTTTTTCGAAAAGAGTAGGGGTGTAACCCTGGCGTCCTGGCCAAATTTCCCATTGGCCCTTACCGTTTATGGCCTCCTAATAATCCCCATCTATGAATTGGCTTCATTACTCTGCTCTCCTCCCCACTGATAGCTGATGTGTGGTGAGCATTCTGGTGCACTATGGCTGCCGTCGCATCATCCAGGTGGGGCTGCACATTAGTGGTGGTGGAGGGGAGACCCCATTGCCTGTAAAGCAAAACCTTTTTCTCTTTAACCTCTCTCTCATACAAATAAAAGAAAACACACAAACTTCCACAACATGACAATTTTCTCTTTTTTTGCAAGGAGGGGAGTCCCCATTACCTGTAAAGTGCTTTGAGTGGAGTGTCCAGAAAAGCGCTATATAAGTGTAAGCAATTATTATTATAATGCTGTTTATTCTTTTTAAGGCACCACTTTTTTAAAAGGATCAGTTGTTATTTTCGATAGACAAGATTCTTGGTAGCAGGGGTAATATTGAATATTTCCTGTAAGCTATACATCTCTAATTGAAAGCTAATATCACTATAGCCTCCTCTTGGTTTTTATAACAGTTAAGCAATGACAAGATAGAGTTTTTCTCCACTAAAAACTTGTGCATTAAGCCTGCTGCCACCTTGCAGATGAAAGCTAAAGTGGGAGCATTTTAAACACCTCCCATACTGCTCTTTGTATGAACAGTGGCTTCAATAGCTTGTTATTGACAAGCAGAACATGGAAAATATACCACAGTTGAACAATGAGCCAATTTACTGTATAGCTGGCCCTGCTCCTCCCCTAAGATCTGCTGTGGTAAGTTACATACACCACAGGAAATGAATTACAAGAGCAACTTCCCAATGTAGAATGTGCTTTTAAAACTGGGAATAGGAGGCATTTCTTTACCCAAAGGGTGGCAAGAGCGTGAAACACGATAACCAGTCATGTGGGTGAAGCTGATACTCTGGCTTCTTTCAAGAAATTGCTGAATGAGATCCTCGGATCATTGAACTACCAACTTACAGGCCAGATGAGCTCACCTGCCTCCTCTTGTTAGTAACCTTTTTTATGTTATCGATTAATTAGCAAAACCGTTAATCAAAGAACAAATAGTGAATGTGAAGCATATCAGAAATCGAAAAACATCTAGTTGTTAACATCAATGCAACTGCAATGAAGGCAAAGCCTTTATGAGCGATTTGGCTTCTTGGTCTGAGCGGTGACTGTCTGTGTGGACAAAGCAGTCTGAACACACACCCCCAACGATAAACCCTTATTTTCTTGTTGCTTACTTGTTTCCTTGGAGCAAAACAAGGCATAACCACCAAACAGTTTATTCACATATGTTTCAACATTTTTCGATCTCAGGTATCAGACTCCTAACTTGTCCCATCTCAGTTTGGACCTGTGCAGCATTGCAGGGAAGAATGCCGAAACACAGAGTTTTGCTGAACGTGCCAAATTACGGTATGAAACATACAGAAACTAACCATATTTAAGTGAACAAATAGTGTTTGAACTGTTTTATGTTGTTTTCTTATTTCATAATTCTTTACCCAATAATCAACTGTTTAATGATTTGAAAGCTAGGAAGAAAGCAAGCCAACCAAAAAACACAAAGAGCAGGAACCCTAATTTTTTCCTATATAAAACTGACCAGTGAAATTACAGGAGCAGAGCCTGGAGATAATGATAATGTAATATATACAGTATGGGACTTTAATAGGAAAGACAAGGACTGCTAAATAAGGCTGATTTCTTTAATTGGTTGATTGAAGTTAAATGTTTAGCACTATGTAGTAAAGTCAGCAATTGAAGTCTGGTGACTGTGATGACAGCTGTTTGGTTTCGTTTCCTTGTGATGAGGAAGCCTAGGCACTACAGCTTTTTTGTCTTTTTTCAGTTTCAGTTCAGTGAAGGATGTTATAGATATTACAGACATTTTGTGTCCTCTGCTTTGGAGTAAAGTGCAGTGTTTTGTATCCTGAAATTATGACAAAGCTGCAAAATTATCTTGATGTGGGTCTGAAGTTAGAAACTATAAGCCAAACATCATCAAACAAGGAAGGTCCAAACACACTAAGTAAATGTATCTCCGTTGTGGTTTAACCTGTAAATGCCAAGCCAGGTTCCAACAGTCAGATCTGTAACAGAGAGCCATGACCATTGGACGCAGAGAAACATGAGGAAAATGGTGCAGAAGTGAATGCGTGTAGGATAAGATGATAGCTGGGTGGTGTTCAGGCCTATCACAGTGAGCTGTCTGGTTCTTGTTAACAGTGTTGATTTGCAGATGCAGGGTTGTGACTTTTCACACCATTTCAGCCCAGTCTGGAGAGGGATGCAATCTCAGAATCTCAGAAGTGGAACTTAATTAGAAAAAAATCATACCAAGGCTTTGCTAGCCAAAATTCAGTGATAATAAACAACAGATGGAGTTTCTTTTATTGCTCTGCAAGATGAAATCTGAGCTCACACAGCCATGTAGATGTGACTTTAAGCCTGAGGTATCCCTGCAATTTTAGCTGCATTCCCTTGGTCATATAAAAGCTGGTTTTCATATACCAAGGTAAGCTGAATGAAACGTCAGTGGAAAAATGGCTAAAACAGTCTTTGTGTGATCGTCACCTTGGAGAGTTAGGCCTGGATTATTAAAGTCTTAATGGGAAAGAACAAATGTGAAAAATGTGCTGGAAATGTTTCGATTCTGATGAAGCTGTACACTGAACAATCATCAAGACCTGCTTTTATGGCACAGTATAACCATTTAGCAATAATCATAGAGATTGATTTTTATTCTAAATCACCCCAGAGTGCTTTACACATAGCAGGGGAATCTACTACACCCACCACGCAAAGTGCAGCTCTCTCCTGCTCCGCATGCAGCAGCCTTCCTGCAGCAGATGCTAGAGAAGTTACTGCACCTCTGTCATTAAGGGGGGAGGCCAGGAAGACCAGACTGGAATTAGTGAGTAGGCTGAGTCTGAAATACCTTCAGAGCCATGCAATGGGATCTTTCATGAGCAAGTTGTCTGGACCTCCCATCTGAAGGACAGTGTCTCCTACATTAGTGTCCCCTGGACAGTGTCCCCTTTTAGGAGATGATCACTGCTGTGTGCCAGACATTATGAAATTGCCCATGTAAAGGCTAAGATAGAAACAGTCTTAGTCCAACCCTTATGTGGAACACTGTAGTTTTCCGGCTGACTTTGAAATTTTTCCACACTGGGACCATTTTGTTTCCGTATAGTTGTAATTATTAGCAGGTGCGCAGAGGACAAAATTATCAATGGGGATTGCTGATTAGAAATAGGGAAGAAAATAAGACCAAAAAACTGCAAAACAAACAGCGAGGATATTGAGTCCCATGGTGAACTTGTAATTGGTATATAATGGTGGTAATGACTTATGAAGCAATAGTAGCACCTGGCATCATTACACAAGAGTCATTGTGATAATTAAGATGGAGGAATTAGCAGAAATTTGTGCATTTGTGCCTACGAAGTACAGTACTTAAACTAGTTTCCCATGGTATGACCAAAAAACCAAAGGATACAATCTTGTTTTTTATAACAGTATTGTACAGATCACAATGTGTTTTCAAATGAACTGCTCCAGGATTTAAGTCTTCAGTGACTTGTGTGCCTTTCTCTTCATTAAAATGAAGGAGAGCTAGCCACTGACCAGATGTATGTTACACCACGCTCCCGGAGGACTCGTCATTCCACCTCGCATTCCAGCACGGTTCCCAATTAGCTGAATTACCCCAGCCTATTGAATGCTGCTTCACACTCTCCCCTGTGCTCAGTATTAGGGGTTTTCCTGGCTAGAGCTACTTCCATTTTTGCCTCGACTTGCTACTTGGTTTTTGGCTTCCTGACCCTGGTTTGTTCTCCGACTACGTCTCCTGGTTTTGGTTTTGGTACTTGGGTTATTGTTCTGGTTTCAACTCTCGGCTTCCTCAGCTTACGGCTCCACTTCTGGTTTTGCACTTTTGCACCGACTTGTTTACCTACGGCTTTCGGTCCTCGGATTGTTATATCGACTACGCCTCTGAAGATCTTTCTGGTTTTCTGCATAGGGTGCTCACTACTATTTTCTAACCAGATTTGCATCTGTTTAGTTCAGAACCTTGCAGTAGTTCTTAGATCTTGATGTATACGAAGTTAACCATCCATCCATCAGTCCACCAGTGCTTTTTCAGAAAGCCAGTTGTTGCTGGTAAAGTTTTATGGCAACCCGGAGTATCTCATAAGTATACTGGGCAATGTAGGACACCAGTCTATCAAGAGTACACAAGTGCACTCACATCCAGACTTTAGAAACTCCAATTATTTTAGCCAACTGTATGCCATCTTGCTTACGGCCACACCACCTTGAGCACGTCCGATCTCGTCTGATCTCAGAAGCTAAGCAGGGTCGGGCCTGGTTAGTACTTGGATGAGAGACCGCCTGGGAATACCAGGTGCTGTAAGTTTGGGGCGGAGCGGTGGCACTGTGGCTAAGGATCTGCGCCTGGTAGGTTGCCGGTTCAAATCCCGCGGCCAGCAGAGGAATCCTACTCTGCTGGTCCCTGAGCAAGGCCCTTAACCCCAACTGCTCCAGGGGCGCTGTACAATGGCTGACCCTGCGCTCTGACCCCAAGGTTCTCTCCCTGTCCGTGTGTCTCATGGAGAGTAAGCTGGGGTATGCAAAAAGATGAATTCCTAATGCAAGAAATTGTATATGGCTAATAAAGTGATCTTATCTCTTATCTTAATCAGTACTAGAAATGTACCCAGTACTGTACAGCAAAGGTGTAGGATTAAAATATAATGTGTGAATCTGTGCAACAGAGAATTAGGTTCATGTTTTGGAATAATGGCTGCAAATGTTGATTGAATATGTCTGTGGTCAAATTACATTGATCAGATGATCACTGACAATCCCAAATTCATATCACATGCTGGGTGAGTTCAAATGGAGAACAGGAAATATCTTAAATCTCATAGTTATAAAACCTTCGATCCCTTTAGGGAATGTGGGGAACATTCTGATCCGATTCTGTTTATATGTGCATTAAATGGTCCATGTTCTGGAGACCATGAGTGACCTCTGTTTTTGCCACCCTTGCCGTGGTCCCAGCAAAAGTGATTCAGCCTTCGAGAAGACGCTGGCAAATATATGAGAAAAATACAAAATAGGAAAACAATACCATCTGTTTTTAGTTTTGTGGGTACTGTAGCTAATCTTAAATTAATTAAATCTTAATTCTTCAGTTGCATTTCATTTCATAATTGACAGATCCTTTCCTGGAATTCATTTCTCATGCAAAAGATGGTTAAATGCCTTGTAAATGACAGAATTTATTTTAACACAAAATGAAAAACGGCGCGTGTCAAAATGTAATGACTAACATTACTCAAAATATTTTTATTGTCATGGCAAAAAATGTGATTCTTATTGTAAGAAGTGCAGTAAGGTTCCAAGGTTGCAAACACAGATTATTAATTAGTCAAAATCTACTGCATTTGAGGCTTTGGTTGAGAACATATTCATTTACTAAATAACTCCTCACAGTCTCAAATATTAGACTTAACTGCCAATTTGGAAAAATCCCACAGTATTAGACATCTTCTTCCGCATACTCAGTGATCACTCCTTCCAATGCATTTTTAAATTTCTTTTCTCAATAGCCATCCATGTCATTTCTTCATATAATATATTCTGGGAGCACCTGTAGTGCATTTGAAGCACAGACTCCCTGTTAATACCCTAAGATAATACAGAGACCTCCGTTATACTTTTCAAAAGCTTTTCATGTCAAATAATTTACTCTGACTGATGGTTTATTCTAAGTGGTGAAGGTCCAGTTTAAACCAAAAACCAAAACAAGCTTTATAGCAAAATACAATAAATAAATTTTAAAAAAGGAATAAAGAATCACAAACAAAACAGAAAAAGCACACACACAAAAAAGTATGAATGTACAGAACACAAGGAAGATGTATAGATATATATAGTATAGATATTACACACTCCCAAGCATATTGCGCAGAGTAGGTAACTATTGCACTTATTGCACAGTTGTGAATAATAAATTGCCCATTCCACTTCCACGTATTGCACTTCTATAAACCAGATGTAGACAGAACACCATTACATTACAACATTACATAACATAACATTACAAACCAGTCTGTTGTGCCTAAGCAAATGAATGAACTTCACTCCTGGTCCCGGAGAGGTGCATCCCTCTAGGTTTTATGGACAATTAGGCTTTAAAGCAATTATAACAATGGCCAATTAAGTCAATGTTTCATCGCATTATGTCATTAGATGCTCATGTTAGAATGGAACCTAGAAAACCTTCTGGAACGAGGAGTGAGGTCTGACTAGGACATGAGTACAGTACTGTATATGTACAGGAGAAGTCTTCTCCTTGGTCATGCATAACCTTTTCCCTGTGCAGTGTCACAGTTCTTGTTTAATGTGCTGTACCTGGCTGTATTTGAGATTGACATTGTTCTCTTCCCTTGGTGTGCCCGTCCCTTACTGCAGTACTTGTAAAACTGAGACAATAAAGGCAGACGTTTCTGCTTAAGATCACACTGGATGGTACAGTGGAGTGACGGCAGAGGAAATGAGCCGCTGTTCTCTGCTGGTTACCTCGGTTGTACTTCATGCAGCTTTCCTATCTGCTCACTACAGACAGTGTTTGAGGTATTTTTTTAAAATAGATTTTGTAATAGATTCCAGAACTGGTTATGCATCCAACAAATGTGAGGCGGAGACATATAACATCCTGACATGAAGAGGCTGATTTACAGATTTGTAATTGGCAGCTGTAGACGGTCAGAGATGTAACTGTAATGTTGGTTTAGCAGAAAATGAATGGAGTGTCTCAAATAATGACATGCCAGCAGTGACAGGGAAGACAGCAGGGCAGACCAACACCATATGGAGCATTTTGCATTCAGGGCAAGGAAGGTGTTGGCTTTAGGATGAGTTGAGAATCTGCACTCTTGGAATGAGCCTATGGTCTACATGTATAGTGCATTGAAAGTTCAGTGTATTAGAACCAGTGCTTCCCTTTCCCACCACTAGAGGTCGCCAGTATTTTAGCCCAATGTTTACTTCTGCCTTTCCAATGGACGGACAGGAGGAAATCCTAATTTTGACCTCGTTGTGCTGGACATTGCATGCTGTATTAGTTGCATGCCAAAAAAGAGGTTTTTAAGTGCATACGTTTTGCTCTACCTCTGTCCAGTGAACCTTCGTACATTGTTGAGGCTGTATCAGAAAATTGCTGTGGGGTGCTGGAGCGACACCTGAATCGCAAAAACTCACCATGCAATTTGTGTGCCGTTTAGTGACCCTTCTAAAGGAGCATGTTAATCACCTGTTTTGTTACAAGTATATTCCCCGTTTTATGCATAAAAACATAAGTTGGAAAGGCCCTTTTATGACTCAGAGGTTGCCCTCTGAATGTTTAGCATTGGCTGATTTTGTGTAGCATGTGTCCATGATTGTAAATGTTTGAACCATTCTTTACCATAGCCCTCTGCAATTAGCACAGTTTTTCTAACAACTTTTCTTCACTTTATTGCACTTTGCCATCATTGCACCTAGGCAGTCACCATTTTCAGCCACACTCGAACCATTTTGTTCACATTCCATCTCTGAAGTATAAAGGAACACCTGCGATAGGTGTTCCTGTTCTGTAGTCTGCATCTCTTAATTTTGCTTCAGGTGCAGCCCCCTCTAGAGGTGAACTGTAGAAGTGAAACAACACTCCAAGCCGGTCAGCCAGTGCTGTGTTCTCATTTTGTGCTGGTTAGGCCAGCCCTCAGCCGTCTCTGATTTGCGTTTTACAATAGCTTCTGTGCTGCATTGTTAGGTCTGTGTGGTCATAGATTATTGTATACTGGCTTCTAAATAGACAATACATATTGCACACAGCTGCATTGATGTATAATAATTCTAAAGATATTGGAAAAATATGTGCACTTACTGATGTGATATCTTCATTTAAATATTTGACGGCTTTTTCGTGATTCTTATTAAAACAGACACATCAAAGTGTTGTTTGCCTTCCAAGGGCAATAATGCCCTCATTTTCATATTCTGCTTGAAAGCAAGTCAAATGTAATCAAGCGAAAAGGCAGATGAGCACTGGCTCTGAGTTCACACTGACATTCCCTGTGTTTGGGGACTGTAGGGGTCTGGAAACTGCTGATAACCAGCTTCTTTTGAGAAACGGCTGGACGAGACCATTGATTCCATTAACTGTTATCAAGCCATAGGAGCTATATGTGTCAAATGGCCCTGTCTATATCCTCTATATACCAGCATACTTTCTTAAGCTGATATATTCTAAATACCAGCATACTTTCCAATGCTGTTATGTTACACCCCCGGAGGTGTTGTAAAGGTTCAGATCAGCACAGTGCACGTTTGGGGAGTGTTCACACTTGAGAAAAGGCAGTCCAGGGCTGGGTTAAAACACACATGTGGAAATTAGTCTTTGTTTTCTCGGAAGAAAAACACCTTTCCAGCTCATATCTCATCTCATCCAGGGCTGCACAGCTTGAGGTGTGATAGATCTCCCACTTCCTTTGTAGTTCATCCGCTCGCATCTAGAGTGAACTTCTTGTTCCATCAGCAGATCCTACTGTGAATATCAGATTTGACCTGATCAAAGGCAAAAGAATAAGGTAATTTCACAGCTTTTTTTTGCTGCGGGGCAAAATCTGATCTCTCCCATTTTATGAATATCATGCAATTTTATGAAAGACTACTGGTAAGGTGTTAGTATGTATTAAGAGCATGTTGAATTAATGTAGAGGTAGAGAAAATGGTGTTTTGCAGAAAGGAAGAGCCGTAAGGAGTTCTGAATGAGTGCATAAGACAAAACATTGCCTGTATGGTATGGTAATAAAAATAAAAATTCAATGGGTACTGTTATGCTGGGTTTCATACAGTAGATGAATGTTTATGATGCATGATGTAAATGTAGACAAGACTTTTTCCATTGTGATAAGCAGATCTTGGAATTGCTCATCTTTACTACAGTACTAACATCAGGGTATGAAAGGATTCATGTCTGATAGTGAATTTAAGGATCATTTTTAATTGGCTGCTTATTTCCCCCTGTCCTCAGATTCTTGAAATTCCAGGGTGTGTTTAATTGCTTCCCCTTAAGCAAGTCACGAAAGAGACAGTTAACTGTCGTGTGTCGTGCTGTCATAGTTTTGTTAATACAAATTAGAAAGATTAGATTTTACAGTTGTTTGAGCAGTAATTAGGAAGTTAACAGAAGGGTCCTTCCTGGGGAAACTGATGGAAGGATAATTTGGTTTATTGAGGACCTTAGAGCCCTGAAAGCCTGGTTTATAGCAAATTTCACCCTAATTTAAAACTTTCTGATCACGCAGCCCATTTCCCTACAAGGCTCACGGGTGATTGTTTCAGAATTATTACAGATATAACCTCACCCACTTTATTCCTACTGTCAAATTCTCCTGCGCCAAAAGACCAGGACATTGGGCACCTCTGTTGAGAAAGGTTTCGCATTGACCGTAGCAGATGTTGAGCTGCACCCCTTCAAAATTAACGTCTGTTCCCTTCAACAAGTTTGCTTCCCATTGTTTACTTGTGTTGGAATTGATGCTACACACTAGGTGCAGGTTATCTATGGCTGTGTAAGGAACAGTACCCAGTGGCACGACACACCTGTAGTGCGGATTTACATGGAGGTCATTTTATTATTAGAATTAGATGCTTCTGAAGGTAATATGGCAGTTGTTTTGTGGTCTTGTTATGGGATTCTGTGCCACTAACCCTGTTGTGTACTACATTACATTGTAAAAGGGGACTTTGGCCCAATCCTTCATGGTATCCCGCCCCTAAACAAGACTTGTGACCAGCCTGCTTGGCCAACTTTTTACTTTCTTTGGCCAAGCATCAGAAGGAAACAATCTTGAAATGCTTGGCACTTGCAGTTGCTCAAGGTGGCTTTATTTTCCTTCGTTGTTTGATTACTGATTGGCCCATGAGCATTAATTTTTTATTTATCAGCAGTGAGGTCCATGAGGATTGGTACAAATGTTCAGAATGCTCTAACACAGGAGCTGTGAACTTAGCACAGGTGGTAGACCTCAGATTTATGGGGACTGCAGCTTGTAGACCCCTGTAGCAATAGGCCTATAAAAGTTAATCAAACACAAGTGCTTGGTTTGTAAAGCTTGGGTTTTGGTTTGTATGCTGTACCAAGAGAGTTCCCCACACCAGATAGAATTTACAAATCTGTGGCAAAGCTTACATGTTTGAAATGTAGAGTGATGATTAACATTCTGGTAACATTGCCTACGGGCAGCTTACATACAGTATGTTTCCTTGAATGTGGCAAGCCCATCTGAAGTATTTTAGAAATTCAGTATTAACCCACAGCTAGACATGCTTGCCTGTACATTTCCTCTCATATCACTGAGCTTTACTGCTCCCCTTCCACAGGACATGATCTTATTAGCTCCCGTTAAGCCCTATCCATTAAATCCATAGGACAAGATCTTGCTGGAATTCAAGCTTTAAGATGGTGCAAGCAAATGGTTTCATTAAGATTTTATTAAACAGGAAGACCTCTTTGCTCAGCAAGGAGTTGTAATGATCTGAATGCTCCTTTTATTCACTGTACTTTCTCCCAGTCTTGTTGAGTGCTTTTACTGTAAATGTAAAGTATTTCACAGGATTCTGCTGTTTCTCCTCACACTCTTTGTCGTAGCATATACTGTAGTTTTGCTTTGCCTTATTCCTTATCTGAACAGATAACTCTTCTTCACTAAGCCAAGCCGAACAAACAATATTCTAAATGAGGTCTTACTAGCCCTTTATACAATTTTAACATAACTTTTCTTAATTTGAAGTTTTATGTTGTTTACTGTACAGCCTAACATATTGCTTACCTTTACCTTTCTACTGCTTCCCCACATGCATTTACAATTTCTGTTTGCATTGCTTGCTTTGCAAAACCTACATTAAATGTAGACAAGTTAAATCATTGTTAAACCGCCAGGTGTTTGCCCAGTCTTGGATTCTGTCTGAATCCTCTGTGCAAAGTGTTCCCAGGAAGTGATTTGGAACCACAGTGAAGAGCACCAGGTTCCACTGCAATGTTGAAGACAACAGGACAGCTGTTAGTTCAGTTACTGTCCCTGCTAGCAATATATGAATAATAAAGATAATTCAGTTTCCAGGAGCATCGAGAGATGTCAAGACAGATGACATGCCCTGATCACATGATCACATAATGTTTACATGATGATTATGATTACATAATTGATTACGTACTGATTACATCCAGTATGAGTAGCTTTTACAATGTTTTTGCAACAAAGTCACAGATTTCGGAATGGCATTATTGTTTTTTTGTTGTTTTTGCTATTTTCTTTAGTGTTTGAAGTGTTTGTAAAGTGATACCCTTTCAGGGTCTGATGGCAGATGTAAGATGTCCAATATAAACTGTCCTGCATCGTGATGTGTTGGTGGTGGTATTTTTAATTTATTCTGTTTCTCAACTTTGTGTTGTTAACAGCCATCCCAACCAAAGCACATTGGGCATTAGACTTTGAAGTTCCTTTGCATTTACAAAGAAGATGCCTGACTTTTGCTGATAAGAACACCATCTTTCACATTTTTCTTCTGTCTCTTGCTCTCACTTTTAAGATATTAAAGCTACTGAAGCTGTTGCTGTGTGCTGTGTGCCTGCCCTTATCATATGAAACTGCAATGAAAATCACTGTTTGCACTGAATAATTGGATCAAAGATTCACAAACTTTTCAAAGAACAAACTTGTGGCAGGAAGGAAAATGGACACAGCCAAAGGAATTAAAGACAGTGCTTTTGCACTGTTAGCAGAAAGATGGAGACTAAACCTGAACAGAATGGGGGAACAGACAGCGAATCAAGCAATCATAAATTCTACTAATGAACAGGCATCAACATCAGGTTTGTTCGGTGTTTATTGCTTTCATCCTGCCCTCTGCAGGTGTGATTACATTGTATGCAGCAGTGGCAAAGTTTGGGTGTAGGTGATTATTTAATTTTTGACACAATTACTGGATATAACTGGATACATCAGACACCAATGGCTACATCTAGCAGCTCTCTTTACTCCAGCCTGCATCGGCTTTGGGTTGTGCGTTGAGGCTAATCGACAGCACTGGCTTTAACAGAACGAGTGTACAGTTTGAATATATTAAACAGCAGAGGCGTTCCAAAAAGACTGACCAGGCATTGGTTCAAACACTGAAATGAAATGTGTGTACAGGCAATGAAAAGGGCGACATCGGACAGGAGGAGCAATGGGCAGAGAAGGCGGGTGGAAACCATTGTGGGGCAGAGAAACGTTTGGGGAGACAATAGAAGGATTTAGTTTTGGTTTTAATAATGGCGCACAATGTTAGGGCTCACATTCCAGTGCTATCAAGGATTGTGGGTTTACCCACGCTGCATCAGATAAGTGCAGTAACATGCACTTCTGCATTTTGCATTACGCATTTTATATTACTTGGACTGCTTCATATTTAATCTAACTGGAAAAATTGCCCATAGTAAAGTGGTGAAAAACATGTGCACTGTTGACACGTAAATTTGTTTTGATTCAAGTTGGAAAGTAAGCAAAAGTATACATACAGTATTATGAGAAGTATTCCAAAAGGTATTGGCTTTAAATCAGGCTTCTAAAGCAAAAGAAAAGCTCACATACGGTAAAATTTAACAATAGTTCAGGTTTTGTAAATAAGACACGGAATATCTAGGTTTTGACCACAGTCCCACTCACATTTTCTCCACAAACTGAAATTGTTGAATGGACAAAGGAGTGTTTAATGGTTTGCAGTTGTTATGGAGACCTAGTTATGATTAGGGCATGTTTAAAAGGGGTTATCTTGTTTGGTGCCAATTCAAGTAGACTTTATTAGGTAGGTTTATATTGTTTTATGAGATGGACACATTTTTGAAAACTTTAAAATGACTCACTGGAAGGCCAACATACATTTTTACTGAAGCCTTTAAAGATCAGCTAAGTGGGATCTTGTAATTCTGCAGGTTTGCTTTCCAACTCATTTCTTATGGTTCCACATCTGTTGGGCAGATCCAAATCTGTTCCAGAGTATTGGCTTAATTGGAGCAACTGAACATCCTGTCCTTTTGCAAGAAGAGTCAACATACTGTACCAGTAGACCAGCACAACATGGGAGACAATGTGCAGGAGAATGATTAGCAGAGAGCAGTGTAATGTCTGTGTGGTAGGGGAATCTCCCAAGGCAAACTGACTGATCTCTGCAGGTCTTTCCCCTTTCTTACAGGAGTGTGTACTGTGTGAAGGTCCTACTGTCATAACAAGCACTGTTGTATTTCTAAATACAACATGTTTAAAAAAAGGCAGCATGTTGTATAGTAAATACTTAAACAAACAAACATTTGAAAACATAGGAAAGGTTACAAATGATAGAGGAGGCTGTTTGGGTCAACTAGCCTGCATGGTTGCTTTACTAGCTAATTTGAACAGCTACTTGCTAATTTAAAAATCATTTTTGTGAGTTTCTTGGATCTCGCTGTTGTATACACAGCCTCCTTTCTCTGGTTGCAACAGATCTTTCTGCTGGGAGCGATGTTTGAGTGTGCTGCCAGCCTCAGACCGCTCTGGCGAAGCCTATCCGGTTGTTTTGGCGGTCGAACTCCATGTAGTAGCGGGCGATGAAGTTGGCCCCCAGGATCCAGGCGGGGCCGGTGGGCGGGGGCAGGTCCAGGCCGGTGATGGTCACCACGCACACGTCCTCCCCGAGCTGCGACTGCTGTGGACGGAGACAGGCGGTGGGTCACGAGGTGGTCCCCAAGTTCCCTTGTGCTCTTACCTTGCACTCTGCTCCTTGATTTGTGCAAAACAAGAGGCTCCTGGCAGACATGCCTGCAGTGCTGGGAGCAGAAGATCTGCCACAGTTACAAGCCGTGGGGCCCTTAGGGACAGTTAGTGTAGATGGGGTGCTCAGAAAGCAGCATCCCCCTTCTTTCCTGTTCAAAATACATTCAGGAAAGCTAAACCCCTCTCTAAGTGTTAGCGCATTTATAGGTTGGATGCACATTGCTTTTCTAAGTTAAACCTTACAGCACCAAAAGTTAGATTGTTTTTCTTTTTGCATTGTATTACTTTGCTGGTGGATCTCTAACTTTAGTAGGCACCTTGCAAGGAGTTTTAAATTGAGTGTTCTAAAGTACTGAGAATCACAGTCGTCCATGTCCCCTCCATCCTCTCAAAGTCTGGAGGGTTTTACACACCTGTGCTACCATTTGATATTTAGGTTTTTCCTTGTCTTTCAAATCAAGACTCTTTCAGATCGAGCCATCTTAATGTCAGGAAGCCATCACTTAAAGGGGAAAAGACAAGTGAGTTGTTACCAAAATGTATGCCTTATTAAATTGGGTAAAACTAAATAAAACAAAACCCACTGGAAACATGGTTGTTGATTTGACATGTGATACACAAATTGAAAGGTTTTAAAATGCTCACATGAAGCAAATAACATTGAACTTAGGGCTCTGGCGTCTTGTAAATCCCATACATATATGAAATGTCTGGAAACACAAGCCATGAGATTGAGAGGCAACATCACTTCAGCTTTTTTCAGCTGAGCTGCTCTCTTTTGCCTTATTCAGCCATCTCTCAGCATGCGATTTCAACAGTTTATTCAGCAGTTCTTTGTGCTTTGACTGGCACACACTTGTCACAACTTACAGCATCTCAGCTTCTAGACTTCACAGGATATTCTGTGTCATAATATTATACCTTATTATTCAAGAAAAATGATATTTCTACCTCCTGCATGTACACTTTTCAAACATTCCAGAAGCTGAACAGACAGTACAGTCATGTTAGGATGGCGGCATTCTCAAACATGTTTTAAATGGCTGTTTCAATGTAATTATTTTGTTAAATAGATTGGAGTGAGAAATAAACATTACTGGGAAAAGTTTCAAGTTGACTATGGATTGAATTAGTATAGTTCATGATTCCATGACTACATGCTATGTGTGGTGAATTTATAGTGTGTGACTGTGACCTACCAATTGAATGTAATCTTCTCCAGTTAATGAATACTCATGACCTCCGAAGTTGAATGAAATGCTAGGCAAGGCTTTCACCTGGTCACAGTTGACTGTGTACTGTTGGGTAGAAAGAGAAAAAAACAATCACAAAGCAAACAAAAGCTTTTTTAAAAAAATAAATCAGTGATCCTTACTGCTGATCCTGCACATTTATACGGTCTAGTTTTCATTGTATCTTTTACTGGCTTGGAATCTTATCTGTCTGTTTCTTAAAGGAAACATGGAGTTTCCATGGAGTTCCAGTTAACCTTGGATTGGAATATTACTCAGATGTCAGATGTGCTACATCTTGAGGAAGGTGTTCTTTGGAAGTAGCAGGGAAAGGCTGGGGTCAATACATTTGATGGACTTCTAGCTGTTCTATTGGTACAGTCAATTTGTCTGGTGCATGATGTTTTTTCACTTCTCATTAATGATATTGATAATGGTCAATGCAGTGGTTCAGCTGGGCTGTGAATAGGCCTGTTTAATCTTGAACAGAGATTACAGTGGATCTTCATAACTGCTTGAGTGTGTGGAATTTATTTAGCATCGGTCCAATCTCAACAGGAAAACTAAAGCCTGAGAGCACAAAGTGAGTGTCTAAACAGCAGCCTTCTCAGTGTTAGTGCTAAATGCTAAAGGTCATTTCAAGGCTCCTTATATGAGTAAGGCAGTAACTGACAAGCAAGATGAACTGAAATGCATTTTTTGGGGTTTGTAACTTTTTTTATTTTCTTTTCGCAACCTCCAATCAGCCTACCAGTTCCCACGAGACACGCACTGAACCTTTAACGGTTGCACCATAATCCTCTAAAGCAATTTAAAGATTTATGTATCTGGGACCAGAGCCAATGCCACCATAACCATAAGTTATTAAAGATACAGTACTCTCACATTCCCGAGCAGAGCTCAGAGTGAGGCCTTCTGCACTGATGCATGGTGCTTGACCACAATAATGGAACATTGGGGATCCTGTGAGTGCAACTTCCGATTCTGCCTTTCATTGTTTTCTGTAAAATACAATATGTGATTGTTCTGTTCAGGGGTTTGATTCGCTGCTTAGTTTTCCTTATTAACTGTCTCTGCATGAATTGATTACACAGTGTATGCACTAGGAACTCCCTCTTGGCTAAAGTGTTACATGAGTGAATTATGTTTCACCGCAAAAAAATTGTAGTTATAAAACCATATTTGGCACCGATCCCTGAATAGTTTCCTTTTTTATTTTTTATACCACAGCTGACAGAGAGAGAGAGACATAGAGAGAGACATTGAGAATATTGCTGTCTGTCTCAGTATTATTATTGTTTACCAGGACTAGGCAGTTGGTTCCAGGTAACCATGGCCCTTTAGGTAGGGAATCGTCTTCTCTTTTCTTTGGTGCATCTGGCGCATCTCTTTGAACTCAAAGCCCTGTCCTCCTAGCGATTGCTATCAAACTCTTGCAGATGTTATCGGTTTAATTTGCAAATAGCTCAGGCTGGCAATCACAGATCTTTTTTCTGTGTTTGTGAAGAATGTTTGATTGGGTGCAAGATATTAAAGGTGCCTTGGAAGTGTAACATGATGAACGTGCAGTAAAAAGTATTTTTTTGAAAAGATATCCCCCAGCAATAATTACCCAGATCTCTTACTGCTTGAATGAAGTATGATTGCCTCAAACGATCAGCATCACAGACTCTTTTATCTCACTTAAATATCTATTTTTTTCAAGTCATCACATGTTTTATACGTGATCAACCTCGGCTGGGTCTGATATTGAAAAACCTGAAATACCCAGTGACCCCAGATAACATCACTGATGATGTGTCCAGGTGCATCAGACTACAAACTACTGATACTGTACGTGTCTGCATGCATGCAAGTCTAGATTTCCATACCATTCTACCACATTTTTTATCACTTAAGAAAAAGATACATTAGTGACACTATTGATTTGAAATACTGTACATGCAGAGGGCTGATTTTTTATTTCTAAGGCATTGTGTTTTCAAGAGAAGTTGTCTGTGATATTGTGAGTTTCTCTTTGCTGCAAAACAATATTCTTACACACAGATGTACCTGAATAATGTGAAGATTTTTTTTGGCTGTAGGTTTAATCAGCAGACTTGAAAAGCATTAGCTATGTTAAAAGTACAGTAAATGGGCCTGTAGAATCAATGCCCAGTCACTTGCGTACCTCTCCCTCGGCCAGTTGGGTGGCTCTGATGGCCTTCATTAAGATCGACACAGAGGAGGCGGGACCTGTGATGTAGGAGGAGCCAGTGTCAATCATAGCTGCACAGCCTTCTTTACAGAAGAGCTCCTCTGCTCCCACAGATACCCTGAACAAGAGAGAGGGAGTTGTACAGAAGGGAAGAGGAATTGCAGAGAATACAATGTATGACGAGGATGAATATAAGTTTCCTTTTGCAGGAGAAGGAAAAATATATGGGCGGTGAGAACCTGCTGTGGAAGGCATGCTATAATTCTGGTTAAAGCACTTTGAACCATAGATGTATGAGAAAAGATCGTCAAAGCTAAGTAAATTGTTCACTTTTATGATAAATATAATAAGCTTTTATAGAAGTTAACTTGTATGATAAATATAATAAGCTTTTATAGAAGTTTACTTTTATGATAGATATAATAAACTTTTATAGAAGAGCTAAAGCAGCTCAACTCCAGTCCTCAAGAGCCAAAAAGTTTCTGGTTCTCTTTCCACCTGAACCCATAATTACTTAATTTAACTCATTAATTGCTTAATTAGGCAAGCTGAAGCCTTGTGTTCTAGAGAAAGGGCAAGCTATCAGAGGAGCACACTGAGCCACAGATTTCAGATTTTAGAGAGATTTCAGCCTCACCCTGTGAGCTTCACCTGCCATTTCCCCTCCTTGCTGGTTCGCAAGTAGTTGAAATTTCCAGTGTAGTACTGTGGGTCTGTCCCTCCTAAAACTATTTCCCCTCCAGGCTTGTGGTGAGGGTCCCTGGCAGACATATAGTAAGACAAAAGATAAGAAGCTCTGAATCACACACACACATTCTCACGCAATATACAGAATTGTGGAGGCAGAACCATGAGCATCAATTATGGAAAGTGAGTATCATAATTAAATTAAATTAAAGTATTTCGCTTTAGAATGACTGGAGGCTGTGTAAACTCTTGTCCAGAAATGCAAACATTCAGTTCTGTGTGCACAGGCGATAGTTAGCTGCCTGGTTTTAGCAGCAATGCAATCTGTTTATAAACAATAATATAGAGACGTCCTTGTCTTTTTTTACAGTGCATTTCAAAGATCCCTAAACACTTCACACTTCATTTCACTCATCCCTGCAGTGCAGTACTGGCCTCTCCAATAAACAGCTCATGATCTGGAAAAGTGAGACGTTTACTTCACCAATGAAATAGAAAGAGGGAAGTTTTAATTAAGGGAGCTTGTACTGGAATTAGACAGGACACCAGACACTTTCTTCTCAATTAGCGCCATGGGATCTTTAAAGACTGTTGGTAGTCTGGACTTAAGTTTAACATCTCATCTAGAGGCCTAAGCAGAACGGGCTTCCATGTGAGAAAGACAACTGTGACCAAACCTTTCTTTTTATTAAAACTCAGGGGTAAATAGTATTTGAAACTTGCTGCCTTTTTAAAATAAAACCGTCTGCCTACCTGCTGTAATAAACAGAAAAGACCTCCTCCTTTAATACGTGTTGTGATATGATGCGGTCGAAAACAGGCGTGATCCCATCAATAGCTGCATTGGGGTACCCCATCCCCAGCACCCCATCAAACTTGGCAAAGATGAAAGGCAGTGCAGGTAGCGCAGTTGCCTCAGCAAACATCTGAACCACTGGTATACCTCCCACCTGTAGGGGAGACAATGGAGATCAGCATGGCTAGCCCTTGCCTAGGGCGCCCGTACAGGGCAGGGTGTGTCTAAATGGGCTTGCATGTATTGAAGTAAAGCCAAGAGACCGAAAACCTATTTCCCCTCTTGACAATCTGTTTACGTCTTCTCTTCTGTCTCTCAGTTTTGAAGTTTTAGTTGTATCAAACAAGTAAATGAATGGAATTTTTTCAGTAAATATGAAGCTTCAGAAAAGCCAATACTCAGAATACTCACTGGTCTTAGCAAAGACCTGGTGCAGGACATTTCTAACTCATTGCCTCATTTTGAGAATATTTGAACAGACAGGTCCAATTGAAGTAATTTTAACTTCATTTAATTGTTCTATGAGCACACTCAGTACAAAAGCCTGTGGCTTGAACCTACAATTCTTAATGTTTCAAGGATTAAAAAGCTGTGCAGCTGAAATCTCCTAAATGCCCTTACTGCAGGCATCCCGCTTGCTATAAGACAGACAATACCCCTATTTTCCTACTCGGAATGAAAATTATTTTGTTCCACACCTTTTCTGTTTAGATCTCCATTTCAGACTAACTTGATTGTCAGAACATACAGTATACAGTATTACTATGTTCCACTTATGAGACGTTACAGTGTGATGTGTGCGTGTCTTGTCAAAGCTGGATTAGTCATGTTCTGATTCCTTTGATCGTGTTAGCTGGAGTCAGTTTCTGATTATACTGCAGGCAAAATGCCAAAGCAGGTCTTGATCAGTGTTTGAACACATGATTGTTATCTTCATTAAGCCTGCTGTGTAGTTACGTAGGGGCAAGAAGGCAACATTTTGAACTGTGTGATCAGGATGTAACAAAATGGTTATAGTCAAAGACAAACTGTAACTGTAAACCATAAAATCAGTGAACTGGTGATAAAAAATAATTAAGCAGCCCCCCGATGTGTCCCAGATGTCCCACAGACAGTTAAATTCCACAACAACCCAGGCTATTGGTGGGAGAAGAAATTCAAAGCCCAGGAGGTTTCCAGATTGATCATTCATGTTTAATATACTGTAACAAAGGACACTGGACATAACGTTTTGACCTTGGCTCCGTGTTTCAGAATAACGAGGAAAGACAGTTTGTCAGCGGATTGGGGGCACTTAAGACATTGATAGCTGAAGTGCTTTCACGTGAAGCTGGTTTTCTCAGTGGAATGAGCAGGCAGCGTGCAAATTTCTTGGGTGGTTTAAAATTGGTTAATTCCTCAAAAAAATGGGCAAAACTAAAAGTGCAAGAATATCTACTGTTAACATGGCAGTTGAATCAAGATGAGAATCTCATGTCCAATTGGATAAAAACACTTTACCTTTGCGGAGATGTAAAACAAGAAAATCTGGCCTCAGTTGCTTAAATTTCTGTAAAACATATTAAACTCTCAAGCACTTGAAATACAGCACACTCCCCATACACATGCACACATGTTCCTGAGTTTTAAACACTAAATTACAACCAAGTTCTTATAATGGTATGAGAACTGAACTCACCACAACCACATCCTCACTGAGAAATCCTCGGACATTTCCAGACCCGTACTGGATAGAGAAGCCTGTTCCATTCTCAATGTGAGTCCGGGATTTAGAGGAATCATACCTGTTATGGGAAACTGGAAAGTGATGCAGCAAAAAAGATGCCGTTACTGTATATCAAAACATTGCATTTAGGCAGACTTCTGTTGCTCCATCCAGAATGTATCCGTAACATTTGTTTTCGGAGCGTTCTATTTAATATCTGATTTTTGCATATAAGCTTTTACTAAAAAAGGTGACTGTGAACATGTCTGATTCCTGAAACATCTGGATAGTTGAATTGCTGATCTAGATTTAGATAAGGACATTGCAGCTGTGCAGTACTGCCCCCTGCTGGCAACAAGGAGTCAGTGCAATAACTGCGGGGCTGCATTCCCACCTGACAGCACAGATCTATACTGATGGTCTGTCTTTTAAGTTAATTAAAAGTTTGTTGTACTGGATATGGGATGCATAATTCCATCGGTTGAGGTATCTCCTTTGCAGGCAGAAGCATACTACCACGAGAGCCCAGTTTGTTTCTTTATGTAACTGAGATGGTGTAATTCCCTAATCTGTCCATCTCTCGGTACTTACAGCAGGCGGTGTAGAGAGGAGAGCAGCTGTAGGATGGGACCCAGAGGTTTGCCGAGCCGGTGTCAAATACCACATTGAACATCTGTGGAGGCGAACCAATGCTGATCTCCCCAAAATACTGCGTCTGAGACAGAGAGGGGACCAGGAAGAAGAATCGCAAAAACAGCTGTCAGAGCATTTGACGATCACTCTAACATTGCCATAATTGCCTGTGGTGGAGATAAAAAAGAACCACAACTCATTGTCGCTTTATTTTAATTTATTTCCCCTACTTTGTAAACTGTGGTGTCAGGATATGAGAGGCTACGTTGCAATCTTGCACTGGAAATTATGGGAAATGTCTTTCTTTTATAATTAACTTTATAATTAATAATTAGCACTAAAAACGCTATGGCATTTTTCTTCTTTCCTGCATCTCTTTTAAAAAAGCCTGTGCCAACCCTCAAACACTGGTGCTGTGCGCAGAAGAGCGCAAGCTGGTGTCTCATAATGCTTTTAACTCGAGCGGCACCCTTTATAACATCTCTGTAAGGGATGGCCAGTTCCGGTCCTGGGGATTCACATATTTGATAGCTTACCCTTAAATCCATAGCCTCGCACGGACTTGGAACACATGAGCTGTGGCTGTGATTTGATTTAGTTAAGTTAGGAATGGCTGGCTGTGGCCTTTGAGAGATGTGATTTTAATTTCAAATCTAATCCACTCCATTGAGTAAATCACCGGTTCCAGAGGTGAAAGCCAGTGGTTTTGGAAATTGATGATTTACAGGTGACACACAAAACATGATGGCTTGTGTTAGTCTGCAGCTACAGCTAGACATCGCTGACCTGTATTATTAATTACAGTACTATGGTGATGCACACTCCAGCAGGGTTTTCTAGCTCACTTTAACTCCTCAGCTTTGAAAGTCCCGAGAAGAAAATCAGGCAGTTGATCCAATATCTCTTGAGGGTCGGAGGTGACGTTCACTGGCCTGAAAGATCAGCACCATAATGTTGGGAGGGACACCTGATTGGTAGTCCTCAGGAGCTGCAGAGTGTTAATGGCTTTGAAAACATTTTGGTGCACAATTTATTAATTAAGCTAAGATCTTCATGAACTGGCTGCGATTTTTCCAAGTCTTGAGGAGTTACAACTTGCACATTGTGGAGTTCCAGAACTGGCCAACACTGACTTAAAAATGTGTCATTTTCTTCACATTTTAACTTTTTACTCGGTACGCATTAATTACGCATTACTCGGTCTCACATCAAGGTAGTTGGTGAGGGGGGTGGGCGCGGTCCCGTTGCTGGGAGGTGTGTCGAATCCCATCTTTTGGGCCATTTCGGCAAAGACTTGGGCTGGGGAGACGCCCATCTCTCGCAGGGTCTCCCGGATTGAGGGCATCTTTTTCAGAGAGATCCTGACGGGAGAGGAGATGAATCAGGCCGAACAGAAATCAACACACTGGAACAAAACTGTGAGTGGCCTTACCCCAGCCGAGTTCCGCTCGTTATGTTCTGTTAATTATGTACTTAAACTGGTTGAAATCAACACCTCCAGCACTAATTGTCAGCAGGGATAAATTTGTTGAGCTGCAGGATTCCACAGCTATGGTAAACCTGTATTGAAATTTAGGCATTTTGTTTTGAAATGTTTAGATAATGCTCACAGTTAATCCTTACAAATCAGTATTTTGTAGTACAAAAAGTAACCTTGTATCCTTATTAATATGTAGAGAAGAACAGACTATGTTAATGATGCGGACAGTGGGTTAATTAGATCCGATTGGTAAAAGTGATGGTTTAGCTGCTACAGAATTCCCTATGGGCTGTTCATACTGTATGTTCACCTTAAATTACTGTGATCACATGTGATCACTGAACCTTGATCAGTGCGAATTAAAAATTCACTAAATCATTTGGTTTTTTTCTCACCCACAACAAAGCTGTATTAATAACAGTTGTTAGAGCAATAGAACATGTTGTGTTGAGAAAACTTTTGTGTCTAAGATGTATAAAATATATGCAACAATGTATACATTATTATTTTTTTATACAAAAATAATTGAATATCATATACCAGTGGAAATCAAAAGTTTTAAATTATTTCCTTGGTCATTTGCATCATGTACAGAGTAATCCTGTCTGAGTGAGCCTAATCTCCTTCATGTGACACTTCAATGTCCTTTGCATTTTATACAGTATCAAGAAGGTGTGACTTCATCAAGTCATACTAGACACCTGTTTAAAACATGAAAATGAAGCATAGAAGTCCTCTTTCCTTTTCCCATCAAATCCTGTTTTTCTGCTCCTGAGGATAGGCGCCAGAGCTTATCCCTGATCTAACTGCTTTATCAAATACAGGCTCGCAGGGGACCCAGAGCCTATCCCAGCAGACATCAGGCTCAAGTCTATCGCAGGGGAACACACACACAAACAGACACGGACCTGCACACACTCACACCAGGGCCAGTTTTTGAAGAAACAAAATAGCCTACCAGTACTGTATGTCTTCGGACTGTGGGAGGAAACCCACAGAAACATGAGGAGAGCATACAAACTCCACACAGACAGCACCCCAGGATCTGAACCCAGGACCCAGAGCCTCAGCATTACAAGGCAGCACCGCTAACCCCTGTGCCACCATGCCACCCTATTTTTATAGTAATCATCGTTTTATTATTATTGTCATCTTTTTTTCCCCAATTTAAAGACCCAATCCGGGCTTTGCATCGCAGAGGAGAGGAAAAGGCATTTGGGGTGTTCTTACTAGGTCGGGGCTGTGCTTGTAAAAGTGTAGCACTGTAGCATGACAAAAGCCCCATAAATCGAATTTCAGTTACTCAAAAGCAAACTTGTAAGCCTACATTAAATCAACACAAAAGCTGTGGGAAACCGCAGTAAAACAGATTCATACTAGTAAAACTACAATGGAAAAAAAAGTCTATGGAAAAAAAATAGCCTGGTAAGTTTTCTTAAGAATTCTTAAGAATTTACTGATGTAGGGAGCCACAGGGTTCATTTTTCTTAAGCATCATTGCAAGCATTTTTTAGATATTTTTGTCTCTGGCATGCATTAGTGAGCTGACAAGTACTCTGAAAAAAATTACCTTATCAAAGCCTGGCTTGAGGTGATCATCAGCGCCAACAGGAGAGCAGCCCAGCAGCGCATTGTGATGGGAGGGGGGTGTGTGACAGCTTTCAAACAAAGTCTGTTTCCTCAGGCGATCTCTGTCTGGCAGACTGTACCTCCTCCCTTTTATACCGTCTCTTCTTTGCCCAGCAGTGCCCTGCAAGCCTCTTTTTCTAACAGCACCAAACAACCCTGTCTCCTCACCCAGCCCCTCCCCTGGTGAAGTGGTCCCAGAGCTGTGCGACCTCTGACCTCAGAGAAGGGGTTGAGACGGAGAGCAGCGACACAGAGCGTTCCCAAGATAGCGTTCTCTCAGAGGGAGGCACTCCTTCACCCTGGAGTTAGCTGTGAAGTAGAGGCTTTTAGTGATGGGTCAACAACATGTTAATGGAGCACAATCTTTTGTTTCAAACAGGAAATAACATACAAATTAAGGAAGGTAAAGAAAGAAAAAGTGCTCACAGTGACCTGTGTTACCGGAAGTCCCCAGGTCTTTTGGATCCTCTAAGATGAGCATTAATGACCTTTTTGTTAGAACTGTTCTATATTGTGGTGTTCCAGGTGTGCCAACAAGGTGGTCTATGAAGGTATGACTCCAGAAGCAACAAATATGTCTTAGGACAGGCCAGGGGAAACATGGGGTACTCCTGAAAATTACACACACATGCTCATGTTCTGGTCCTCCCACAGTGGGAAGAAAATGCTTTTTGTTAAACGAATTTCTTTACATTTACTGCATACTTTCAGACACTCTCTGGGCCTCATCTGCAAGAGCACTCTTCTTGCACTATTCTGTATCAGTGTTAATGACTGATTGGCTTTGTAATCATGAGAGCTTGGCTTTCAGGTATTATTAGGTGAAAAATTACCACAGTCTTCATAACCTTGGTTGACCTTCGTTGCTCTGAAGTGTGAACATGAACTGTTTTGCGGTCTCCTTTTTTTGCAGCTACTGTCTTAGGCTGTATATTGTTTGTCTTTGCTGTCACAGTTTAATTTTTATCTGTATGTTTTTTTTTTTATTTTTCGTATCTCCAAAATATTGCTTGAAGAAATGATGCATGGGACTCAAAACACCATATCACCATATCCCTTCATATATTTTGCATGCAAAACAAATGCAGTACAGAAAGATGCATTTACATTTACTGAAGCATCACTTTATACAGACGTGAAGAAAACAAAACGGATTAAAATGAACATCATATCTAGCATTGAACAAAAAAATCATTTCTGCCCTCCCCCATTCCTGTGC
Source organism: Atractosteus spatula (assembly GCF_055471065.1). Lineage (NCBI taxonomy): Eukaryota > Metazoa > Chordata > Actinopteri > Semionotiformes > Lepisosteidae > Atractosteus > Atractosteus spatula. Next base: position 41,125,227 of record NC_142712.1, on the reverse strand, counting down.
TGATTCAAATGTCGCCTTCTTGAAAACTGTCCTTAAAGTGCTGTCGATTAGCCATGCTGTTGCCATGATAATGCCCTGGAAAGTATCTGGAAAATTGTAAAATAGCACGCTCTCGGGGTGATTCACAGGTGATGATATTCTTATTTTCACAGATGTGGTATTTGAGCTCTTCTTTTCGCAGCTGTGGAGGTGTTGTGTTTGATGAGTTAATGCAGACCAGTCTTGTACCCCTCTGAGCTACAGATATCCCCAGCTCACCTTCGCTCCGAGTCTGAGCTGGAATCCTAGGAAGAGCCGCAACAGGCTGGCCCTCCGCAGACAGATTGGTCTCTGGGGTGTGCACCCGTGTCCTGCTCCATTAATTATAGGCCATCGCAGGGGCCAGCAGACCGGTTCTCACAACCTGAGGGGACTGCACGTGGGTCAGTTCACAGCGCCACGAAGACTCAGTTACCACAGCCTGCTCGACTGGGGCTCTTGGGACACTGGTGGAGGTTAGTCACCCGGGATGCCTGTCTGCAGTTGCAAAGAGTCCAGGAAACTCATCCAAACTGTTTTAGGAAAGACACAAACATGGCATCCACATGGCTCAGGTCCTGTGCTAAGTGACCAATCCAGCTACTGTCTATAACAGCATTGTACTTTGCAAATACTGGAATACTTGCTATAATTGTATGACATTAACTGTCAATCAGCTGAATTAAGTTTTCACTTCCTGCAAACACTTACTGGAGGCCTCAACAAACTCATATAAAAAGCATAATGCAGAATTCCTCTCTTTTATTAGCATTTTTTATTACTTCCATAATTGGATTGGATTAAGTAGTGCCATATGGAATATGTTGTTTCTCCTTGTAAGGTTGAAATTATTTTTTTACTGCAGTATGAGAAGACATGCACCTCACATGAGGCTTCATGGGTAAACATTATGAAAGAAGTTTGCAGTGTGTTTTAACAATAAAATATCTGCATCTCTGGGGCTGCAGTAAGGATTGTTTTAGGGCAGGGATATTTGGAAAAAGACATTTGGGATGGGTTCGCTCCTCCCCACACCCCCTAATCCACAATGACGTAATCTGCCTTCAGATGGGTGACATTTACAAACGAAATACAAGCACAAGCAAAACAGTAGCATATATCACCAAGAATGATAAATGTCTGGTCAATAGAAGAATAAAAATAATCATTCTAGATCTGGGTTCAAGCCTGGGCCAGCTGTGCTGGGCTGGTTGCATCCCCCCTCTCCCCACACAGATAGCACCCCTGTGTATCTGTAGCAACTGAGAATATCTTTCTTTCCAAATACTTTCCTTCTGCTCTGAGTGGGAAACTCCTACCGTAACCTCTGTATTGCCACAGGCTTCAGTACAGAATGCACTTGCTTGCCCTCCCACTCACACACACACACCCATGTCTCTCCTGTGAGTCAAATTCGGTTCCCACAGCTTGCTCTGAGGTCAGGCTGGAGGTCCTGTTTGTGTACTCAACCCCGCATCGGACGAAAAGATGTTAACGTTCACGTCAGGAAGGAGGCAGGAAAAAAAAGTCTGGGGATGAATTTCAAACAGTTCCCACTCCCTGGCACTACCAAGAAATCATTTGGCAGTCATTGTGATAAGGTTTTACAGTAAATGACTTGCTTATTAAGACAAGAATTTTCTAGCATAAAGTGATTGCCGTTTTAAGACCAGGGAATGACGGACTTGGGTTTAATGTAGCCTTGCTGTTTCTGAGCCTGCTGGCTGTTTGGTGCCACCTGACCTCGGTTTTTGATTTTCATTATCATTTTTGTGGAGGTGGAAATGTCTACCGAAATACCTCCTCATTAGGAAAACGGGTGGCTGGGCATAGTTTGTTTTTCTTGCCAAGGCAGTTTGGAGCAACTTGCTTGAGTATAAATTAAGATAAGGAATGCAGCTGTCGACTCTTCTGATTCTCTGGCTGTGAAGTGTGCTGTTTCCTGCACTGCTACCCACATTTTGAGCCCTTTGTGAAATAGCAATGACAGGTTTCAACACAGTCGGGTTTCTTCATCAGCCCACACAAACTCCTTCCCACTCTCTGTGCTTTGTGTGTTTGTTCCAGGCCTTCCAGGAGCTGGGAATCCAGATGGACGGTTTAAAGAGGGCTTTTTTGGCATGCAGCGAGCACAAGTGGCACTGGCAGAGGCACTCTTGTGACCTCCAGTCCAAGCTGATGCCCCAAGAAGTTGGTTTCCCACAGAGCTGTGCTCCAGAGGCCTCAGCAGAGACCCCCATGGTGACACCCTGGGCAAGACCCCTGCGTCACTCAGTTGCGCCAACACACGCCCTCCAAACACACAGCTCTTGCTCAGGCATGGGAAAAGAGGTCCCTCCTGCACCATTGCCAGGAATTTAGGACACAAGGTAATGTCGAGCTCCAGGAACCCTGATGCCAGAGGAGGAATCTCTAACATCGCTCCCCTTGTAGGATTCTGGCAAAACTCGCTCATGCTTGAAGCTGAGAGGCTGCTTCCTTGGTGTTGTGTCTGTGGCTAGACCACTTTATCACAGACTGCAGAGTGAACATAATCATCATCTAAACATATTCTACAGAATAAATGAAGAAAGAGACTCTACCGCATAAAAGCTGTTTATTTCACTCTTTTCCTTTGAATTTACCCTTGTAGGCCACGTGCTGATGTAGCTACTCCCTCCAACCTTACCAGAGAAGGTGCCTCCATCCATCAATGTCTGTTTATGCTGAGACACCCTCAGGCAGTCATAGGCAGCCTATACCCTTAGGAGCCCGAACTGTGCAGAATGAAGAGCTGTCTTACCCCTGAAAGCGGTTCAAGACCAGAAAGCACTGTTTTGTGCACCACATAGGCTACACAAAGCTCAGTAAAGCCACAGTGTTTGTGCTGCATATAAAGAGTAGACAATGGAATGTGGGTTCTCTATTCTACTTTCTGCACAGCTGCACTGAAATCATGAAAAAGCGACATGTGAGTTTGCATTGAGTTCTGATTATGCATGTACCTTATTCTTGTTTGACTAATTGCAAGCACCCATTTCTCAAATCAAATGAGAGGCCAGTTTCTTAGAAATGGATTACAGTCCTGACTGCCGGCACACTGTCATGCTGAGCTGCTTTCAGAATGTTAAGATCTCAAGGTAAATGCCACTGTGTCAGATGGTCAGTCTAGATGCATGCCATGAGATGATTTTTTATACTTATGTACTGTGTGATATTTCCACCTTCTCCTACTATTCCACGTGGAAATGACATTTCCACATTAAGCTCTGACCTTTCGATTGCCATTTAATATTTCAAATGGACAAGGTTTACCTTAGTTTCTGCTATGATTTAATTTATATTGCACCTCCATGAAATATTTTATATATATATATCATTAGAGATACTTTGATAATGTTAGAATTTTTCACAATACAGCATATTCTTCATGTAGGTTGCGGCAGTACCCCTCAGATGCCGGCCTTCAAAAATAGGAACTGGTAAAAAACAATAGTATATATCATGTTAAAACTTGAGCTTTTAACTTGAACTGTCATGAAAAAACATGAAACTGTCACATTAATAGTTTACTAATTGTTAATGCTATAGGCATCCTGTTTTGTTAAGTGTCTTTATGGATTGAAATGGAAAAATCTGGCGAGTGGGTCTGATTCATTGCAGTGGAATGTTTCTCATCCCCTCTCCGGTGAAGAGGGATCAGGCAAGGCTGGACTCTGGAACCGAGCTAACAGCTTTCATCCACGGGGAATGCTTGCTCTGGGACAGGAGGCTGTGAGGACATTGCAAAACCCATGACATAGGAAGGCCAGAGTAATTAAATTAAAATTAGATTTTAGGTTTTTCTGTCTGTGGCTGTCAGTCAATAGTTCTTGACCAAAAAAGCACCATTGTGCTTTTCAATTCATTTTAAATTGTGTTCACTCAATACATCATATCACAAAAGGTGCTGTGTTGTTGTAACTATTATTATTATTATTATTATTATTATTATTATTATTATTAGTGATGTGCTTGTTCATCTTGAATTTTGTGGAAATTTATCTACATCTCATCTCTGTCCTTAGATGCTTGGCTGCAAGGTATGTCATCAGCATGAAGCAAGACAGCTCTTTAAATTTGATGCCCCCCAATAAATTTACAAATACTTGTTTATGTCAATTTTTCAGACATTTAAGAGCTCTCAAGCAGACCATTTTGGGGGGGAAGCGCTTGCCAGTTGTGCTTCTGGTCACTCTTGAAAACAAAGAGAAGGATATTGATCAGTAGGGCTGTGTTGCCCAGCTGTGAATGGGCCAAAGGTGTCTGACACACAAATCTCAGGCAGCTGAGTAAATAACCTCCACTGCTCCACTGGCCTTACCCCACCCCCTCCAGTACTGGGCAGTTAGTCTGCTAGTGTCACTCAGGCTGAAAGTGAGCAACAGGGGGTTTGGGCAATTGCGTACATTCTCCAGAGATTTCCAGAACCGCAGGCAAGGCAGGGGAGACAGAAAGGGAGAGAGTCGCGACGAGGCAGAGGCGCAGAAAAAGGTACCCGCTTGTGTGTTTTTCCTCTGTTTCATCTTCATCAAAAGCCCACTGTATCTTCTCAGTTCTTGCCAGGAATCAAACGGCTTCCTATTCATTTTTTATCAAGGTTTGCCTCCTTCGCTGGTTACAAAGGGATTAAAGTATGTTAGGCCCGGCTGGATTAATTTGTTTTAGGCTGAACCTCCTGGGCCTGCTTTTCTTTCTGAGGAGAATCGAAAAATTATTGTATTTCTTTCAGAAATGTAATTAGCCACCTGGAATGTTAATTTAGGAGTGCTGTGTGTGACTTTGGAAGTGTTCCTGTGGAGGCATTTTGTTCTTCAGCTTGTTTGTTTTTTCAGTGCAAAATTTCTGTATCTCTTCTATCTGTTTTCTCTGCTTTATAGTGTTTTATCAATGTATTTACTGTAACAAATTATTATCCTTACAATAGTATTTATCTAGGTATGGTCATATACTGTAAATGGAAACTGGAAATGCTTTTGCAAGTATACCACCAAATAAGAGAATTCTGAACTTTGTGGAGTCTTGTGGTTACAGGGGCCACTGCTTCTTTTTACTGTATATACCATACGCCCGACATAACCTTACCTTTTCCAGAGTCTGTTTAGTCTTGTTTATCCAGGCGTGATTTGGACTGAAACCTGAGCATGCCAGGGCTGTCTGTGAGATGGGGACGTGCTGTCTGGTCTGGTGAAGGTTGTTTAAAGAGAAGAAAGCCCTTTGTCCTGCACCACTCGGCATTGCTAGGAGACTGAACTCATTTTCTGTCTGGACAGAGGCAGTGGGGCTGGAAAACATCAACTTAATATCAGAAATGCAAGGATGATTGTGCACAACTTTCTTTTATTTCTCTGCAATTTTGTCATCCGGTGAGAATTGTATTTTTGATTGGGAAAACTCTGCTTGAGGACACAGGGAGCATTTTGCTTTATTTCTCCATTTCTTGTTTCGAAGAAGAAAAAGAAGACTTGTGTCTGCAGTTAACTTTTTAAAAGCAGTGAAAAGGCCAATAACACCATTATTTCGCCATTATGTACATATGAACTGCATTTAAGTCCTGGGATCTCACCAAGATTGTAAACATAAACTCCCCATGCCAATCAGAAAACTTCAGCACTGGGAAATCTTCATTCTTTGCACTGTCCTCTATAGCTACTGCAATTTAGGCGGTGCAAGCTGTCAATAGCACTGACAGATGGTTAAATCAATTAATATGACAGAGATACAAGATCAGTTGAAATGATTACAGTAAAATGAATGATGTTGCCACCCCACACCAGATCCCAAGCACAATGCCATTGTCCTGTATCCCCTCAATGTCTCCATACCCATGTTTTAATCGTCTACCAGCCTACCAGGTTGTGTGTCAGCCTGCCAGCTAAATGCAAGACACTGTAGGGTTTGTGCCTCCTCTGTTACATGCTCAGTGCTTGTATCTCATTACATCTTATTGTCTTGTCAAAAATCTCTTTTTAAACCCAGTAGTAATAGCTCACTAAGTCCTATTATAAACCTAATCATGCCCCCTTCCCTTCAAGGATGGAGCAGATCCTAACTTTCTTCCCCCTGGCCTTGAGCCTGCTGGCAGCCTGCACGTGTGCCCCCCCTGGAAAGGCAGAGCTGGACTCTATAGACCTGGAAAACTTCAACTTGAGCGAGGAGACAGACTGGGTGAACGTCGACATCAGCAATTATGTGGACGGATACGACTATGAGGATCCGGAGACCAAGGTGAGGGAGTGTAGGGAAGACAAAGAATGGGAAAAATGAGAAAACAAGGGGAGCTGAAACAGAGAGACATTTTTCAATACGAACATATTCTGATAATCACTGTTTAATAATGTTTAAAGGCAAGCAGATCTTTCTAAATGATCCAGATTGTACACCAGGTATCTGTAGCAACGGTAATGGTAGTTTGTACTCTTAACAGGTGGATTAGGTGACAGTCCTACATAATAAGAATCTCAACGGCTCAAAAACATTTTTTCAGGATGTGAAACACTAGTAACCTAGCCTCTCTGTCACTAAACCTGCTGCTCCGCTTTTGGAATGTGCTTGAGATGCAGATTGAAGTTGGCACGGTGGCACCGCCTTCCACTTCCCCCCCTGCCAATCAGCACACACCATTGCTGACAACCCCGCCCTCTGATGCAGAACAGGAAGTAACTTCCCGCCCACAGCCCACAAGCCCCCCAGTGACATCCCGACTGGACTTTGACAGGCCAGGTCTGTTTGGACCCCAGACTGGACGGGGTGAGTACAAGCCAAGCAGGGGCTTCTAGAATGTCAATTATGCATATTAATTTTTATTTTATATTAGGAAGACCCTAAGATGTTCATATATTAAGAGATTCCTAATATTTTGGCACTAGTGAGTAATTCACTGTGCTTGTCTCTGTCTGCCTACAGGCATGCCCACCTGCCTGCTCTGTGTGTGCCTGAGCACCTCGGTGTACTGTGACGATAGTGACATTGAGCACGTGCCCCCGTTGCCAAAAGAAACTACCTACTTCTATGCCCGCTTCAACAGAATCCAGACCATCAGGGCCACCGACTTCCTCAATCTGAGTAAGACCCTGTAGGGCTGAGGCTGGGACAAAGTAGGGTTGGGGGTCAGGTCTGTTCTCACCATCAGCTTGTTACCAAGGGCAACTTCGGGAACATGTGCTTGTCAAAATTCGGCAGCCAGAATCCTGACCAGGTCTAGTGCAAGTGATCTCATTACTCCTATCCTGGAGTCCTTGCACTGGCTTCCTGTCAAGTTTCGTGTCGACTTCAAAATCCTCATGCTCACCTATAAGGCTCTGCATGGCTTGGTACCTCTGTACCTGTCTGAGCTATTATTGCCCTACTCCCCACCTCGCAACCTTTGCTCTTCTAATTCTGGTCTCCTAACTGTCCCCCAAGCCCATCTACACTCTATGAGGGACAGGGCCTTCTCCTGTTATGCCCCAAAGCTCTGGAACTCTCTCCCCAAGGATATCGGAGAGTCACCTTCTCTAAACTCCTTCAAATCCAGACTCAAAACCTTATTTTAATAATAAAAGTTTACTATTATTATTGTCTCTGTAACTGTAGACTGTGCTAGCCAATCCATTTTGGCATGCATCTAAAAAGAACGAGCAGGGATCTTTTTATGTTCATTTTTTTCATTGAATGTGTCTTTTGTATGGTAGGTGTTTGGTAGCATTACACCCCTCAGACAAGTGAGTTTCCCATGAGACTGAGGACAGATGAAGTTCAGCTTGAAAAGGAGCTTTAGAAATGACAGGCTGGCTTTTGTGATGCAATTCTGTTGGGATCTTACAATATTAGTCAGTGACAGCTGATGCTGTGAAGTCCAGGAGCAGAAGCACGGCCCTGACAGAAGGTGTATCAAATACTTTGCTGCTCCTGTGTGTGTTTCAGATAAGCTGAAACGCATCGACCTGACTGGGAACCAGGTATCAGAGATGGACGAGGACTCCTTGCGGCTGCTTCCCGCCCTGCAGGAGCTCCTGGTGCCCGATAACAAACTGTGGAGGCTCCCTGAGCTCCCCAGCACCTTGCGCTACCTCGATGCCAGGAACAACCAGCTGATGAACGTAGGGATCCGGCAGGAAGCCTTCAAGGTTAGGCAGACTCCCACACTCCTTTTCATAGAAAAGGCCACAGTATGAGCTGCACTATCTCAGGGTCTTTACAAGTCAACTGTTCAGTTCGACTTAACTTGACTTACTGAATGTTTATTGTGGGTGGCAGAGTGGCGCTTTGCTGCTTTGCAGGGCTGGGTCCCTGGGTTCAAATCCAGACCTGGGGTGCTAGCTGTGTGGAGTTTGTATGTTCGCCCCATGATCATGAGGGTTTCCTCTGCGTATTCTGGTTTCTTCCTGTTTCTTCCCACAGACAAAAAAATAGTTGGCAGTTTGATTGGCTTCTAGGGAAATTGGCCCTGGTGTGCGTCTGTGTGCCCTGCAATGGACTGGCGTCCCTTTCAGGGTGTACCCTGCCTTGTGCCCTGTGCTTGCTCTCCTGACCCTGAGCTGGATAAAACTGTTTAGAAAATGGATGAATGGAGTATTTATCATATAACAGCAGCATGGCATTTGTTGTGCTTCTTCCTAAACTCTAGGAGTTGTGGAATGAATCCCAGGTAGGGAAGCCTTCTTGAGTGGAGTTTGGTTGTTCTCCAAGGTTTCATGTGTGTTTTTCCCAGGTAGTCTGATTTTCTCCCACCTCTACAAAGCAGGTTATCTGACTACTCTGAATTGTCCATCCCATGTGGACAGAAGCTAGGCAGCTCACCCACTCATACATCCACCCTTTCAGGGGTAGTTTGAACCACTGCACCCCAACACCATAACACCATAACACCATAACACCATCATCACATGATGATGAAGAGTAAGATGTGTAAAAATCTCTGTTCTTTTTCTCACTTCTAAACTTGTCCATTGCTAATGTGGGAGGAGTTACAGTGGGTCATAAATGTATTTTGGAAAAACCCTCTCGTGATGAACTGTTCCAAATGCAGGAGCCTCTTTCAGCAGCCTATCTGAATGGCGAATGGTGGAGAAATAGCTCCACCTTTCTGTCAAGAAGTGCCTGCGCGTCGGCAGTGTGTTTGACCTTTTCTGCTTGTTCTGGGCAGGATCTGACCCACCTGGAGTTCCTGTACCTGTCCCACAATCGGATTGACTTCATCCCTCTGCCTCTGCCCGACAGCCTGCGGGTGCTGCATCTTCAGGTACAGATCGCATTTCCCCTCTTCGCACGAGCCATCAGTGCTGATCTCCTTCCCATTAGCCCCCGAGTCCCCATGAGGAAGCAGCTGAAATGTTTTCTAGACACCCACAGCTCTCTGCTTCATTAGTGATAATGACTCATTACTGGAAACATGACTGTATTCAAGGTCTTGATTGTGCTTGCAGGCTGCCAAAGCCCGAGACGTAATTAAGCTAAACTCATGGATGATGTGTTAGCAGTCTAAAAATGGGAGCAAAGGACACTGCTGTTGTCTTGTTCACATTATTCTGACATGACCCCCGGTCTCCTCACACCAAATGACATTTCAGCAAAACATCCGATTTATGGTATTTTTGCCGTGTGCGTGCAGTTTTTCACATTGAAGTTGGCTGGCTGGCTTGAAGGCGCAGCGGGAGGACAGGAAGGGACGAAACGAGGTTCAGAAGAAGACAATGCAGTACGGTTTGAGAGATTACCTGAGAACGTTTTCGTTACGCCCTCTCCTCCCCTGCAGGGCAACCGCATCCAGATTCTGCACGAGGAAACCTTCTGCCGCAGCCATGACGCCAGCTACATCCGCAAGGCCCTGGAGGACGTTCGTCTCGATGGGAACCCCGTCAACCTGAGCCACTTCCCCGGCGCCTACTCCTGCCTGCCACGCCTGCCCACGGGGAGGGTGCAGTAAGGGGCGTGAGTGGTTCCAGTCTGGGGAGGGGTGGGGTCTGAGCTCTTGCGGACCCCTGCTACAAAGCTTTGGAGCTGCACGGAGCGATTCCCTCCCCTGTGCTCCAAGAAGCAAATGGAAATAAATTCAGCCAGGCCTCCCACAGTGAGACAATACCGGAGACATATATAGTCCGGAACCCTACATTCAGAGGTTCAGAGTGTCTTTTATCCTAGACTATAATGAATGTTTTCGTTGCTTTAATTGCTAGTTCGATTTTATTGCACAGTTCTTCTCGTTGCGTCAAACGGCTTCACAAAATAGCTGTCTGCACTAAAATTAGCGCGTTTACAAAAACCCTGACTGCTGCTCTAGAGCTGGAGAATGCTTTGGAATTAAGCTCCAATATCACAGAAAAATCACATACATGTATACTATACAGTATTTTGTTTGCAGTGTGCAGTACTTGGAAGTGTTGTGTATGAAACACAATGGCCTTCATTCTGATATACTGTATCCATGCTTGCATATCTTGCCCAGCAGTGTTGGGTTGTAACCTTTCTACGTTTTTAGCGGAGAACAGCTAAATTAAACTTAATTACCTTTTGAAGCTTTGTTCTTGTTGATCCTGTTCTTAGTAATTGTTTCAGTAATTAAGCTTTGCATCATCTCCACCATCCTTCAGGAAAACATGATTTTGGAGTGAGTTACTACCAATCAGATGAGACAAGATGAATAATAAATGCCAGATGTTACAATGGTATATACAAAACCATCCAGAGCTTTTACTATTTACTAATTTGTAAATTAATATTTCTTAGGATGCTGAAGCTTCAACATTTCTGGCACAGGTTTGTTCACTTGGATTGCTTTTAGCATGAACACCAGCTATTGAACATGACAAATGTGCTCATGTTAGCAGCACTGCATTTTCATATTAGTGCCATAAGGGGGCGAGCTCTCACAATTTATCTTACTGATTCGTTCTATTACTCACATCTTATGTAAAACTTGCCTTTTTTTTAGTTGATTCATTTTAAAATCCGAGTTGTATAACCTTTGTCTTTAATGCTGACAGACCCTCTACCCATAGTCTGGTGATGAGGCAGAGAAACTAATGACACTTTCTCATAGGGATCAAATCCAGTGGGGTATTTTGATCAGCCACTCAAAAGCTACGTGCATGTCTTTAAAAAGGGGAACAAGAAACAAGAACAGCTGGTGAAAACCCAGACAAACCTAAAGTGAACATGCAAACTCAAAACCAGAATCACACCCAGCACCCTGGCGTCGTGAATCAGCAGCGCTAACCACCGTGTTGCTTCATGATTATCTTTAACCGTGGAACAGGGGAAGGATGCTTACCAAGTAATAATCTAAAGAGGAGTTTTTGCATGAACCCCGAGCTGTGAGATGAGCTCCCACTGCCTCTCTTTCTCTGCTGTTTCTGGGACTTTGTGTGCCTCCTCATCCTCACTTCCAGCTCATTCAGTTAACATGAGTGTGTGCTTGCCAAGGCAGGGTGTTAAGGAGGAAGATCCCGGAGCTTGCATGTGAGAAATTCCGTACACATTAATCATCAGAGTCTCCGGTTGTTTTATACACTCACGCTAGAAGAATAATCCTGCTCGTGTTCCCTAATGAAATGACAAGTTTAGGTTCTAACGAGCTGTGCTGGAGACTGCAGAGCACCCTAGCAATGCGATGGTTAAGCTGTGTTAATTAGTGGAATCGTGTGGATTGCCCGAATGCCTAACGGGGCAGCGAAAGGGCGCAATGGCTACATTGTTTGTCCCCTATCCATTTGGCATCAGTTAAGCACGACACATGGCAGAAAGACAGTGAGCTGTCTGTTACAAAGCAGTAATGACCACTAAATCAGCCGACTGTCAGTGCTACAGTGCAGCCCTGCCTCCCTCTTTTAACGTCCGTAATGACTCCTGAGGCTCTGCTGTTCGGTGACCCTAATAATGAGCAGGAAGAACCTTGTTCCTTGTTCCTAGTGCTGTCACCTTGATAAAAAGGTAGGATGGGGGGGTGAGAGCTCTTCATTCTCAGCGTTCAGCTACTCCGTTGCTTTATTTTTATGATCACAAGCCCTAAATCACTCCTTTATATCTTCCTGCAGCACTGTCAACTAAAAAGAGCCATTTTTATAATGAACTGTGAGACACTCCTTTATAACCTCGAGTCTAAACAGTGCTGGAAAACGAAACGTTCTATTATAAGCTCTCTGGCACCGTAGCTGCAGTCTTCAGCAATAAAACACCTCATTCCTGGCACACTCCAGCACTTTCTTTCTACTTAATAATGAATGCAGAAGTAATGCCCCTGCCAACACACACACACACCCCGACGCTTTCTGACACCTTAATAAAAAAGACCAGCGACGTGGTTTACTCTGCGCTCTAGCACATTAATAGCGAGCTCATCGTGTTCGGCTCCACAGTCTCTCCATCCTCTTCCCGAAAAAGCAACGACACATTGACAGCAAGTACTCGTTCCTCTGCTCCGCCAGTAGCTTCAATTTAATAATTCACACGGAAGTCACGCCTGAACCCTTTACTATGAGCCCAGAAAGCCGTGCTTTTCCGGCAGCCCGCACGTATAGGGAAACATCTCCTTCTCCAGCTAAACGTGCCGGAAACTTCCTGCGAGCGAATTTAAACCCCGTGCTTTGAGATTTCTCACAGCTGAGCTCCGACAACCTCATCCCTCTGACCCCTCACGCTGGCCTTATTAAATAACCAATTCTGTGTAAAAAGTCAGGTTTTCTTTTTTAACCTTTTGCCTGGTTCACTTCGTTTTTTGTGTGTTACAAACGCTGTTTTGAAGTGGTTAATTGGTGCGCAGAAGTCGCATCGGATGGAGGAGAGAGGAGATGGCTTCTCTTGCTAAATGCGAGCTTGGCTGGGAGCTGCAGGACTAGTTTCTATCGCTGCACTGCCTTCCACCCCCACCCCTCCCTGCTCTCTCTGTGTGTCGGCATGAAGGTGACCTTGGGCGTCACTGCAGCTTACGTTCCTCTATCGATTGGTTCTGGGACAACCAGGGGGCTTCCCTCCTCCTAATTGCAGGAAGGGAGTAGCACAATAAAATCAGAAATATCGTGTGTGTGTGTGTGGGGGGGGGGAGTTGCAAGGAAGAGTAAACCACATCCATCTTCTGTCACTGAACAAGCACGCCCAAAGCCATCAAATAATTGAGCTGAGCTACTGCTGAAATTACATTGCAGCCCCCTCTCTCCCACACTCTGAGACACACACAGTCTGTCTCTCCCCCTCATGCGTACACACGCACACACACACATGCGCGCACAGAGGCACACACACCCTGCAGTGGTACTGAGTGAAATTATCTATGATGTGGTTCGAAATACACTAGCTCCCACTGGTAAATCATTGTAGAATTTCAAAGACGCATTTTATTCTGACAGAGGGTGGCACAGTGGTTCGCATTGCTGCCTCGCAGCTCTGGTGCCCCGGGTTCGATTCCAGACCTGGGGTGGAGTTTGTGTCGTCTTCTCCCTGTGTTTGTGTGGGTTCCCTCTGGGTGCTCGTGTTTCCTCCTAGTCCTCACAGTCCAAAGACATACTGGTAGGTTAATTAGCTTCTGGGAAAACTGGATCCGGTGTGTGTGTCTGTGTGTGCCCTGCGATGGACTGGCCTCCCGTACAGAGAGTACCCTGTCGTGTGCCCATGGCTTGCTGTGGCAGGCCTAGCCCCCCTGTGGTCATGAATTGAATGAAGCTTTTAGAAAATGCTTTTAGAGCTGCAGGCTCCAATTCCAAGCATCCTTCTTGGGAATGTTTAGCTCGGGCAAGTGATGATTTCTAAAATACTACTCGTTTGTCAGTTTAGTAGTGAGGGTAAAGCGACGGTATTATTGTTGAAAATGCCTTGCCATTCTAGGGCCCTGGGTTCGATTCTGGACTGGGTTGCCTCTCTGTAGAAGCTGCATGATGTCTCTGTGTTTGTGTGGTTTTTCTCCAGGTGCTCCAATTTCCTCCCACAGTCCAGAGGCATGCTCTCCAGGTCAGATGACATCTTTGAATTGGCCCAAGTATAGCTGGCAGGTTACAATGTGTTTCTGACTCAGTGCAATTCTCTTAGGAAGAAAATGGTTGGTTGGATTAAAGAAACTCAGATTTCTTTCAGTAGTTATCAGCTCCAAGGACCTGTCTGGGTAGTAAGTTTGAAATTCCCACAACCTTTTTGTACAGAAGTGCCTCCTGCTCTCACTTTTACAGTAAATGCTCTCTCCCATAGTTTCCACCTGTGTCCTGTGGTACTGTACTTTACATGTTCATTGCAGAAAAGATAGACCTTTTTTAAAATGCTATTAGCACTAGAATAAAGTTAGTCCAGTGATACTTTTGTACCAGTAATCAATCTGTTTAAAGACTGTATAATGTCTTTTGCAATCTATCTAAAGGTATCAAATTATTTGGCATGAAATGATACATACTGCATCTTTTTATGTTTATAACTGTATGAAAAGGAATGCAAAGGTAAATTTAATAAATTAAATAGAAGGAAAATGTATTAATGCAGCTATAAATCAGATTTATTCATCAGTTGTGTTCTGAGCAGAGGGCGAAAGTGCCCACTTAATGTTTTTGGTCCTGTATCATACTAATGATCTTTTTTATGATACACTGCATTAAGAAAATTAAGGATCACTGGTCATTCATGAATTCTAAACCCTTACACCCACCATTCTTCTGCTATTCATTCTTGGCTTTTAACTCTACCTGGTAGTATTAGCTTTTGAGAAAAGAGAAATGTTACTGTTACAGCAAATGACTTTATCCAGTCAGTCCTAGTAGTGAAGTTTTTTTCATGAATCACTCTTAAAATGTGCATAGGGCTTTAAGGTGATATTGTTCAGACTACCTGTTATTAAGAAACCCACAGCTCCTTGTATAGGCATCAGTTCTAATTATCGGTCGTAGGACCAGGATTAATCGGCTTCAAAAGCTGTCCTCCGCAGTCAGCCGCAGGAGGAAGGAAGTGGGGTGAAGTCAGTGTGTCCATCCACGGCTCAAATCCACACAGCAGTAGAAAAGTGCTGGCAGGCACGAGTGGGAGTCTGAGCGTGGGTGTGCATGCGTGTTTGTGATCAATAACTGAGTGCAGACAGCGGCCACTGTACGTTTGAAGGCTTATTTAGATTCTATTCACACTCCTCCTCTGTGTGTGTGTGTGCGTGTGTGCGTGTTGGGGGAGCAGCTCTGGAAAGACAGCTGCAGAAATCTTCAGGAGGGGAGCCTTCGCTGCACATAGCCAGAACTGGGGGAAGCTTATTTTATACTGTAAATCCTGTGATAATAGAAAGATGTCCCTCTGTAGCACAATAGGACTGCCAGGGCTTATCCAAAACTGAGGGCTCCCAGAACTGTCAGCTGAGTATAAGGAAGACTTAACCTCTGGCGTGCTCGCATGAGCTGACCAGCACATCTGGAGATGTAACATACTGTACCGTACAGTACACTACGGCACAGGAAATTGCATCTGAAGTAGCAGTAGCAGCTACTTCTCACAAATGCTGGTCCTCTCATTAATGAAAATGTCTGAAATTAATTGAGAATTAATTTAGTTCAGTTTTAAACATTTTATTATTTTCGAAAATGCCAATAAATAGTAGTAAAGTATTTAAAATCCTAATGTTTTTCCAAACTAGGGGAGGGGCAGTCTCTGTTGAAGGATATTGTTACAATAGCAATTCAGTAGACAGCTACAGCATGGTACATTATGGATTTTTTTGTTAATATTTGATTAATAGCAACATTAATAGCAACACTATAATTCTAACATTTCAGTTTGATTTTCTTTGAAAATATCCCAGCTGCCCCCCCCCCAAAATTGAGCTATTGATTTACAAATGGACAAATAACAGCACTTTAAGAATCAGGTAAGCATCTGCACATTGTATTGATGCAACGAATCTGCAATGTGGGTTAAAGTACTGTGACCACAATACTGCACTGTACTCCAGTAACACTGCAGCATGACGTAAGACCATAAGAAAGGTTACAAACAAGAGAAGGCCATTCGGACTATCTCTCCAAAGATCTCATCCAGGCCTGTCTTGAAGGAAGCCAAAGTACCAATCAACAACCAGTCAACGACATAGCTGGGTGGTTTGTTCTTGATTCCCACAACCCTTTGGGTAAAGAAGTGCCCCCTGTCCTTGCTTTTAAATGTACAGTACTTTCACATAGTTTCCACAGTCCCCTGGGTCATGTTTCACTGTTCCTTCTGAAGACTTCTGATCACTTGTAACAGGTCCCCTGGTAGAAAAAGCTTCAATTAGACAGTGCAGATCTTTCCCTTAAACTCCAAAATGTTTCTGGTGCCTCTCCTCTGGACAGATTCCAGAGTAGCAACATGGCTGTTTATAAATCCATTACTCTTATTCTTTCTTAATCAACAGGGCTGCATAGTGCTGTATCTTCTAAGGAGTCATAAAACCTTCCAAAGATGGAAAAATAGCTTCTTGTTCTTGACGTCCTCTGAAGTGGAAACAGTAAGCAGTTAAGTGACTTAAATAAAGCAAAGAAGGAGAAGACGTATATATCAGCTCATTCACATGTGATCTGGTGTTTGTGTTCCTCTTATTCTGAACCCATTGTGCTGTGATGTAAACCAGGCCAGGCCTGAGTCTGCAGGCTTCCTGTCTCACTATAAACCCCTATTTCCTGTCCCCATCTTCCTGATGTGGTTGTGCCAGGAGTATACCCAGGCCAGACAGGAGGGGTGCTTTATCTTCTGACATCTCTGCTACACCTGAGGGGGCAATGCACCCCATCTCCACTCACGCTCACACGTCTCACACTCAGGCAATTAGTCTGACAGCACTGAGTCTGTCAGCCTCCTTCTCCTCACCATTCCAAATAAGGCCAGACTGAGCCCAGGAGCCCGACTGCATCTCGCTGCTGTTTCTGAGCAAGTTATTCTTGCATCTCCAAGCTGCTAGATCTCACATTGTGTCCATTGGAACCGAAATGGTTGTCTAGTAAATTGGTGTTTAGTAAATTAGTGATATATTTTATTTTGAAACCATGGCTTTTATTGTGCAATTCTTGATTAAATCTTGGGGGGGGGGGTGTTTTTAATAAGGAAATTTACCTTCAGAATGATTTATTCCAGTCAATTCCAATCCTCCAGTTTCATCATTTGAATAATATTATATATTGCTGAATGAAGCACAAATGAATATCTGTGTCTTGAGAGGATGCACATATGATGTTCTTATTGCTCCTAGGTTCGTGCTGGATTTAAGAGCTATAATTCAGGTTGGAGCAGTAATTTGTTCCGAGTGACCATTGGATCGCTTGGATGTTTGGGCACTGTAAAGTCAAAATGTAAGATGAAAAGCAGACAGCTGCTGATCATCAAAAGCTTACAACCAAAAATAGCCAGATAGAAAAATCAAGAGATTCAAATATACATCTGGCTTTAACATTAGGAACAGGATGTAACACGTTAAATAAATGAACTGGATTAAAATGTCTCAAAAGGCTAAAATTAGACCTGTCTCATTTTGAAGACATTGGAAAGGATTTTGTTTTTAAAAGCATTTTTCTATCTATTCCTGCTGGCAGTGTCCTGGAAATTGTTCCATCCGTCAGGATTTGAAATGAAGGTCTCCCACACTTCCTTTGGATTCCACAGAATGGAGAGATTACCAGGCGGAGGCGAGCACAGCTAATATTTTATTCTGTTAAAGAAAAAACTTTCCTGCTGTAGTTGCATGACTGGGGTAATACTTTGAGTGTGCATGATATTGCGCTTCACATACGAGAGTGAAAGAATTTTTCCATCCATCCGTCCATTTTCTAATTGCTTCGTCCCAGTGCTGTGAGGCGACAATGCCAACCACTGTGCCAGTGTGCCACCCGCAGGCATTTGTCATTGGGTGATTACAGTGCTGTGGATGCAAACCCTAATTTCCAGTGAAGCATGTGCCACCGTTCCCTTTAAGAAGGCGCCTGGCGTGTGGAATCTGGATTTATAAAGAGGTATCTGTGTTGTGTAGGCCACATCCTGCTAAATGGTCAGAAATTGCTCAGACCCCTGTTTCCACAATCTACCACCTTCATAAGCAATTTTGATCCTTTCATTTCTGTCTTTGTCTCACAGCAAGCTTGTTATTTCTTCTCTGTGGTTTTTCCCTCTTTGGTGACAGATGGCAGTGAGGTGATTAAAAAGGTGTTGGCTGGCTGCTGTGTCAGTCTTCACACTGGAGGTCTTATTCACAAAAATTCCCTATTGCCATGCGTGATATTTTCTTTTGTACCAGGAAAGAGAATGAGCTGTGAGTGTTGAATCCAGAGCAACCAGAAACATATTTTTTTCTTTTGGTTTTAGTTGAAAAGTCAGAGGCTGATTTTACATTTTAGTAGGTTCAAAGTCAGCAAAGTGATCCATGCCAGCTGGAGGTACTTTAAAACATTCTCATCTCGCTCCGGGCTCCATCGAAAAAAAAAGTGAGCCACTTGCAGTATGCTCTGTAACCTCACTGGGATGATTTGAAAACTTCAATTAAATTTTCATGATAATCAGTTACATCCATTTTACCAAGGTTGCAACCAGCAATTTCCACATGTATCCATTCTTTTGTTTATTTTATATTAATCCGTTTGAAATACTGTGAGAGTCCTTTCTAAAATAGAGTGCTGTGGGCTGCGTACTGCCTCAAGGATGAGGGGTAGGTGCTCTTTGGAACAGAAGGTGTGAGGAAGGGAAATCAGTGCTGCTGAGAGTGAACTCTGTCTTTGGGAAACCCCAGCAAAAGCATCTCATCCCTGGGGTCATTCCAACTTTGATTAAAAAATCATCAGGCGAAGTACAGAAGCCTGCATCTTGCCATCACATCAATGAATATTGCATTGCCTCATCTAGGTCATTGAACACCCTTAACCCTTTCCCTGTTGATGCTGTCTTGCTAAGAGCAGCGCATTCACTCTGCAGTTGCGTGTTTTGTTTCGAATGTTTCAGTTTGTTTTATCCATTTTGTTATTGCAGATTAATAACTTTCAAATTAGAGGAGAAAAAAGAACCAACGTAAAATGTATGCATTTTGAATTTTAAATCCTGAATTTGATGGCAAAATCATGAAACATTTCCAGCATTTTCCCCCTTAAGCAGGATTAAACATAATTTAAGACCCTCTTTTCAGCACCGTATGTCCTGCCATAGTTATTATGAACGAATAGTAAAAGACAGAACATGGCTGAAAGGAACCGCTTTGCTGTTAAGTTAAAGGAAACATAGACCATTTTAGAAAATGAATCAGATATTTTTAAGCAAGCCAAAAAATGAGGAATTATTTTGAAATAAACGCTCTGTGCTCCTGGCTTGATTAAGCACAGCATTATATGGTTTTCTAGTCTTTTTTCTAATGGTAGTGCTATAAATTAAGAGGATAAAGTAAGTATAAATATGCTGCAGTTTTAAATGAAGGAAGATGTGGTGAACAGACACAGGGATCAGAATGTCAGATTCATTTCCTGGATACAGATGTCAAAGAAACCGCACGAGCAGCCTGCTGTCAGTCTGGGGGAAAATTTAACACATTCCTGGTAGCCACACCTGCCATTCCCTCAGCATCTCCTTTCATCACGTCTGTTTAATTGCGTGCATTTCTGACCTGTGTCTTTCAAGATCTGAAATTTGTTTCTGTTTTTATGCTCCTCCAATTTAGAGCCAGTGGCTGCTCATCAGCTCATGAGTGATGACCCCTGCTCTAGTCTGTGGGGGGGTTGAGGACAGCGGGCGCCTGCCTCTGAAATCTGCTGTTTTGGCACACTGCAAGTCCCGTCGTGCTGCACAGGGGGGGCAGTCTGGACGGGAGAGGTGATGCAGTTGCCCCAGCATCGGCACTCATGCCTACACACCCCTGGCAGTGCCCGATCCGGGATTCACCATCTTCAGTCACATGTAAGTAATGGTACAGCCCAGACCTGAGCCAGTGCCGACTGACCCATAAGGCTCTATCTGCCTTCCAGTTGAGCCTCTTAAGATTTCAAATATATATGTGCTACATGAGGCAACGCACTGCTGTCTCACGGACCTGGGGCCCTGGGTTCAATTCCATACCGGGGGTACTCCAGTTTCTTCCCACACTTCCAAAACAATACTGGTGGGTTAATTGGCTGCTGGGAAAATGGTCCCTAGTGTGCATGTGTGTGTCTGATGGGACTGGCATCCCATCTAGGGTGTACGCTGCCTTGTGCCTGTTGCTTGCTAAGATGGGCTCTGACCCCCCTGCAATGCAGAATTGGATGAAGTGGTTAGAAAATGAATGGATGGATGAAAGTACAGACAATGAATGGTATTCTATATGGCTTTGGATGTCATGGTGACAATTGCGACAATAACCCTGCAGATTTACTGTGATAGGGTTTTACAAGAGAAAGTTTAAGAGCAGCTTGTAGACTGAGGAGTGGCTGACCGAAAATGTATTGTGAATTGAGTGGGCTCACACACTCAGCTCCTATCATGGCGGTAGTGTGTTATGTTGTTATAAAGATGGGAACAGTGTCATCAGGAGCTCTTTACTAATCAAGGCGGGGGCTGGATGCCATTACATGGGCTAGAAAATAGTTAAACGTGAGTCAGTGCCTGCAGTGCCACAGTGAAAAAGAAGGAAAAGCCCACACACTTCTTTTTTTTGCCCTGTAGGACTAACACTCCAACCTCCATCTTTTTTTCCAACCTGATTCGGCAAGGTGCCCATTAATCTGGAGTTGCGTGTGTGTGTGGGGGCAACTGTTGGCTCAGTCCCTGCCTTGCAGAGAGCTTTCTTCATAATTTCTCAAGCAGAAGGCCTCAACTATTTTCATCACAGAGGTCCCTTAACACCAAACGGCATTGCTCAGAGAGACAGGGAGGGTAATTAATATTATCGACATATTTGACTTTAATAATTATGGAGATGATGGCAGGGGAGAGAGGGAGCATTAGCAGACTTCAATAATCCCATAATTATACGGCCTTTGTTAGACAGGGCCAGCCCACACGCCCAGCTGGAGCAGAATTTCTCCCCCATACACTGTCACTCAGGGGCAACGTCTCACCAGCCTGGAAAAAGGAAAGTTGATTGTCCCTCACCAAAAACAGCAGAGGAGGACAGTGGCACAAGGCCTTTTCCAGCTCTCAGAAAAGTATCGATCATTAAGGAGCAGCCAGCAAAGAGCTTATTGAATTTCCACCTCGGACTGCGTTCATGATGGCTCGGGCACATCAGCCTGCTGCCCAAGCTGAGTGGAAAGGACACACAAACCTTAGCTGCTGGCTAGTAAGTGTCGTGTGCAGAGAAGGGGGAGTTTTACCATGCTGATCTCACACTGATTTCATTTGGAGGCCAAGCCCTGTGAAAAGTGAGGAGAAAGAACAGAAAGAGGAAAAGAAGAGGATGTGTAACCAAGATTGAATCTTCATTCATTTTATTTCTACCTATGACTGTTCCAACTTTTTCCAAAAATCATCGGGCGAGGTACAGTAGCCTGCATCTTGCCATCATGTTGATGAATATTGCATTGCCTCATCTAGGTCATTGAACACCCTTAACCCTTTCCTCGCTGATGCAGTTTGGAGCCCAGTCTTGCTAAGATCTTCAAATGTTCAGTTTGTTTTATGCCTTCTTTAGTGCAGATTAAGAGGGCAGGAACTTGATCCCGAGATTGTCTGCAGGGATGGCTGGTTCTAAAATTGAAACAGGACACCTGCAAACGTCATCTTGAAGAAGGTGCTACACTCCTGTTCAGTAAATAGTATGAGATGATTTAGTTAGGAAGTACAGGGTTTTGAAGAGACATTGCTTCTTCAGTGTTTCTTCGTCAACACAATGATCTGAAATCTTCCACGCATTTCATTTTAAAGCGAATTTCACAGAAAGGGGCCGACCTCAACTGGAAGAGATGAGGATTAGATCTTTCAGAACAAAAACTTTGTCCTTCTGTATTTATGTTGGTCATAATAAAATAAATTGACTTTTAACATTGGCAATGGAATCTCCATTATATTCCTTGACAAAATCGCAGAGTAAGGTAATACTTTCTAGCCTGTGTGAGATGTACAAAAATACTGCTGTAGTGACTGTCGTGGACATGTGTCTTTTGTCTGTACTGACTTTACAGAACATTCTAGTCTAGACTAGTGTATCATCTACAGTAGTAGTATCATCTACATTTGTACAGTAGAAAATGCTACTCTTATGTATCCGAAAGAAAAAAATGAGTCTGGTAAATAGCTCAAAGCAGAAACAGAGTGTGACTTTAAAAATAGCCCCCATGATCAATACTGTTGCAGACTGAGGTTCTCCTGATTACAGCAAGAAATGCTACATGAACTTCTTTGGATGAGGCGCCCCTAACCTTGCAAAAATTATGCAGCTAGTACTGTATGTGCCCCACATGCCGTGGCGGTATCTGTCCAGTAGGGGTCACCACGGAGAAGGGAGTTCCCAGACTTATTAGAATTCAGCAAAGCTATACCGTGGCCCCACACTCCTGAAATATTTAGTAGCTGGAATAAAAGGGACCTCAGACTGATTGCTTCCTGGGGATTTTCTGACATTTCGTGGAGATTGAGACCTTGCAGGAACGCTCCATGAAGATCGCTTTTCCCGCGCTGTGGGGATTTCTCCCAGAGCGCGGTGCCTTGTAGCGAGAGAGAGAGGAGACGGGGTATGTCAGTGTCCCTGTGTGTAAAAAAACGGGAACACGCACAGATTCGTGTCTCAGTTGGGGATACTCGCATTCATTTCTCCTCTCAAGAAGTGCTAATTTGAAACTGTGATTAATTTGAAACTCTCGGGCAGTTGCCAAGAAACGAGATGCAGAAAGAAACAAATCCAGCTACATTGGCGATGGGCAGATAGACACACTGACACCTTCACACAGCTGAGAAAGACTCCACAGCCGAAACATTGTCTCTTTTCTTTTCAGCATGGAATAAACCTTTACTTGTTCCTAGACACACTGACTGTACCCAGGTGTGACTGAAACTGCTTATAAACCAATATTGTAGCCCTAATTCTAGGTTGAGCAATGTGAAGATCCTATGACTGATTGACCAAATGATTGATTACTGATTGGTAAGCATGGATCAGACCCGTCTGCATTTACAGAGCTTGACAATAAGCTAAGCCTGTAAAAAATGCAGCGCGGCGAGTTCTGCAGCGATTCCAGACCTGATGGGACGGCGTTTTCAGCAGCCCTCTCTTGATTTATGTCTCCGCTCGGGGTGTTTTATGAACTGTGACAGCGGGACAGGAAAGATAAACTGCGCTGCAGAGCCCTGGAGAGTGGCCAGGGCCCGCAGAATTGAGAGAGCCGTCGCACCAGGACAGAGGGGTGTTACAGGAGACACCGATGGTCCCTCTAGGTGTAAGATTTCATATATTTCTGTTTTGTTAGCGCTGCCTTTGGGGTAACTCCTTGCCTGAACTGACAGAGGCGCAAGTATTCCAGTATTTTAACGATAAACAGGTTGTGGCTCAGCGTGAGTTGGAATGCAGGAGGGCTGTCGGTTTTATTCTCTTCCTGGTGTTCGGTCTGAGAGGGAGGTTCGATGCGACGTTCAGGGGCTGCAGCGAGCCAGGCCGAACCAGACCTCAGGCAGGGACAGCGTCTCAAAACCCCGGCTGAGCTTGCAAATGATGAAACTTGTCCCGTGGCAAGAGACTGTCCAGACAGCTGGCTGGATAGATAAGGTGGAGCATAAGCATTAAAGTTTGGAGTGTGGGCTTGTGACTCTAAGTGTGCCTGCCTGTCATAGGTTAGCAAAAATAAGGGTTCTTATTGTCATTTCCTGAATTCATTAGAAACCGACACTACCTGTGCTATCGCCGTTGACGCACGAGTGATCAGCGAAGGAAGAGGGGATGCCAGTTTTACAGTCAGCATTAACACTGTGTTAAGGAATAACAGTGTTGGAGACAGTCAGACTGCAGGTCTGTGGCTGCAGGCTTGCTCTCTCCCAGCGCCTGGCGTTAGGAATTGCACTCGAAGCAGCGCGCACCGTGGATTATCTGAAGTGGCACGTTTCCCGACTGCACTCCTTCAGTGGGCCGCGCGCGGCACGTTCCTTTGATGAGATGGAGAGCTGCTGGCAGTGAGGGCTCGCCTTTCCAGCTCTTGGCGAATAAGGAAGATGATGCAGCTGTTTCTGAAAGAACGGCCGTGTTCTCGTCCTTTAACGTGATTTCCCCCCATTTCTTTGTGCACATTTAAGTTGTTTTTAACGTCTATATATTAGTTTTTTTTGGCGGTTTTGTCATCACTGTTACATTTGTCCTTTTAACTTCAGGTTTAACAACATGATATTCTAGCTGAATTATTAAGTACATATTAAACAGTTTTTAAGGACATATTTAAGGTCAGAAATCACCAGTTAAAATGGATTGCTGTCTTCGAGTATGTGCTTTACACATCATCAATTAAGTAACTCCTCAGGATAGCTAGACAGCAGGTGGATGGCAGGGTGATGTGGCAATTAGCTCTGCCACTTCACAGGTCTTGGGTTTCATTCTGCACTTGAGAACCTTCTGTGCGGAGTTTGCATGTTCTCCCACGTTTGTGTGTGCTTCAGTTGAAGCAGGGTGCTTCAGTTTCCTTCCACTTCCCAAATACTTTGTGCCAAGATTAGTTGGTATCTCTGAAATTGCCCTATGATATGCAGCAACATTTTATCCGGTATGTGGTCCAGACTGGCTAACCTTCCACTATAGCATCTGTACAGCTGTAGTGACTTTTACTGTGGAAAGAAAAAAAAAATAGTTTGTCCCGCAATTTTTTATTAACAAGACTGCCCATAGAAAAACAAAAGGTTAAGAAATTATTGCAAAACCCATCCATTCATTAAAAATAGGAAATCCATTCACCGTGTTGTAAGCTCTCCAAAAATCAAATCACATGAATGCATCTCTGCCAGCATTCTAATCATGATGCACAGCTCAGAGTGAATCAACTGCAGCTTCAGACTTGTTAGGTCTTGCTTTGGACTGATTTAAACCTCTTCCACAGGTCAGCAGCTGTTGGTAATTTCAGCCATGATAGGGCGAATGGCTTCCTAATTTGTAACCTTCTTAATAGACTAGCCCTAACACCACTTTTTTAAAATCAAGAGTGCCCAGTTCTGGTCCTGGAGGGCTGGCACAGCTGTAAATTTTCATTCCAGCTTTTAACAACCTAAATCAGCTCGTTAGTGGCTTAGATCAATTTAACAGCTTCTCTCAGCTCTTTAAGCACTACTGCTGAAAAGATACCTAGAAAAACTGCAGACACAATAGCCTCTCCAGGACCAGGGCTAGTTTGGCCACCCAGCACAAAGCTTAAATTTTTTTTGGAGGAGAGCTGTAAACATGGACAAATATAGATGTCTTCCAGTCCAGTTTAATTCTACTTCTCTAAATGTAAAAATGTTTTACTCCCTTGGATATGTTTAATAATAAAAGGCTTTAGACATCACCCCCTACTAAACAAAATGAAATATGAAGTAGCACAGGCACAGTTTATATGATCAGCGCTAAGCCACTCTTGTATTATACAGTAGAAGAGTCTAATTAAATGTCTGTATGGCACATGTTCAAAATTTGATGTAGGACCAGTTTCTTCTCAGAAAATATTTGCTCTTGATCCTATTAGAATCGACATCGAAAGACCTGTGTGTCATTTTAAATCTTTGTATATCAAGTCTGTTTTAAGTGGGTTATCTGCTTCCTTAAGACCACAGGCATCTCCCTTTCCTTCTCTTCCCTTCAGAATTCCGTAGCACTGACTGCATGTCGTTCCGAGTGACAGGAAGCGAGAGGAGACAGTAAGGAATTTTAAACAGCTGGAAATTGAAATAGATTCTCTTTCTATTGATTTTTTTCTTGGCTGCTGTAAAAAGCCTCTCTGTATCCCCATAAATTATAGTTTTATGGCCCCAGCCTCCTCCCAGTAAGGCCCAGATATCTTCATGGACGTGACACAGTGGGTCACAGGGTAGTATAGGGAATAGGGGAGGTTGGAGGGGGGGTGGGCTTGAAAATGGCTTGACTGCCATGGACTGGAGTGGGAGGCAAGGAGTTCCATTACTCTCCTTTTAAATAGTTCCTGCTCCATGTCAGAGTAATATCATTGCATGTATTTTCCATTGCAGTCATTCGCACTGCTGTGTATAAAGAGGGGCATTTACATCTAAATTGCATCTGATGCATTAGATTGTTTGTTTTTAATACTTGATTGCACAATTCATTTGCTCATTGATCTGCTTACATGTGAATCCCAATGGAATTGTGGAGCGGATGGAACACAAGCTCTCTGATAGAGCAGCAGCCTGAAGTTCAGCTGCCAGCCCCTCCCCTATCTTCTGGGTGTCATTCACCTCTAGATGCAGCTCAGAATTATAGAGCCACACAGAGGAAAATCCCAGAAGATGTTTTTTGCCTTTGCAGTTTTGCTGTGCTTTTCCATGCACTAACCTTTCTTTGCCATGTTATTCCATGTTTTTTCCAGTGTTCCAACATGCTTCCCTGCTCTTTACCATGGTTTTACACTGTTTTCGGAGCGGTGGCACTGTGGCTAAGGATCTGCACCCGTGGCAGGAAGGTTGCTGGTTCAAATTCCACGGCTGGCAGAGGAATCCTACTCCGTTGGGCCCCAGAGCAAGGCCCTTAACCCCAACTGCTCCAGGGGTGCCGTATAAATGGCTGACCCTGCGCTCTGACCCCAAGCATCTCTCTCTCCATGTCTGTGTGCCTGTGAGTCTCATGGAGAGCAAGCTGCGGTATGTGAAAAGACAAATTCCTAATGCACGAAATTGCATATGGCTAATAAAGTGATCTTAATTTCACTCTTACTTGCCCCACTTTACCTGTAGCGTGCAACTGTAAACTTCTAAAAGAGGTTAAAGCATTGGCAAAGTTCTTGTACTTCATCAAAAAGCAGTACTCGAGCATGCTTTGATCTAACTGGGCAACAGACACTCCAGTGCTGGAAAAGAGTAATCTGATTCTTATCCAAGTCAGTGAAGGAGCACTTCAACGAACTTGAACACTCTCACAAGGCCAAGATGTGCTGGGCACAGCTTAAAGATAAAGAATTGTCACCTACGAACGCAGGCTGGAGTCTTTAACTCTGGGTAGAAGAAACCCAAAACACAGAGCTGTTATATAAAGAATGTCCCCATGACGGGGTATACGTGATACCCAGACACACCCAAGACACCTCGACACATACTGTACCATGATTGTACGCCCTGCCAGGAAAAGGATGCCTCAAATCGAACCCTGTCCACACCTGAACCTTTCCTCCTCCCCTGACATCACTCAGGGCTGTGTAGAGGGACGTGTAGGAGAAATTAATCTTTGTGAAAGACAGTGTTTTCAGGATGAATGGAAGCCAATTACAGCGAAGTAGCTTCCCTCCAGAAATCAATATTTAATTCCGCTAACATTGATTTGTCTCTTAGTTTTCACACATTGTTTCGTTACGCTCCCTGTCTTTCTCACTCTGTCGTTCCCTCTCTCTTCTATCTGGACTGGCTCACTTTCTCCGGCCCTCATCTCTTCTTTTCTTTTTTCCCCTGTCTCCCCATTCTGCCCCCCTTTGCTTTAAAAAAGTGATCTTTTTTTCCACCCTTGCTGTAAATCAACCTTGTCTTACTCTCCCATAACTCAATTACCTCGCCTCCAGTTTGGGCTGAATGCAGTTCAATAATCGTTTATTGGTCTGCCTCTTAAAGAAGTACTGCACAACTGAGAAGATTAAGTCTACAAACATCGGTTGCAAAAGGATCTATTAAGATAGTGAATGAAGTGCACAAGCTGTCTGGTGATAGGAAAACGCCTGGCTACAATCTGGAAGGTGGTGTGCTTGCGTTTCTCTGTGATGTTAGAAGCCTGGTTTCACATTTGTGAGTCAAAGCATCTGAACAGAGCTCAGTGTGCTGAGCTGAAGTGTTTCAGGCAAGGGGTTGAAACGAGATGCCCGTTTGCTTGCATAGCTTTGGCAAGGTGGAGGCTCTAGTACAAGACTGCATTGAGAAAGCAGAGTTAGTTTTTTCATGCTTACAATAGGAAACAGTCAACACCTTGTTGAGGATTTAAAAGCTGAGACGTCTCAGACGACTGTACAGTGAGATCTGTATTTTCAGCTTCACAGGAGTAGGTGTGGAGTTTGGACAGCAAAAGATGGAAAATTGCAGTTTGATGGAGGCTTAATGAGCTGCAGGGTCTTGCATGAACTGCGCTGCCAAGACTACATTAGGTATTATTTAATCAGCATGTCTATATGCAAAATTTACTCAAACTGAGAGAACAAGCACCAGGCATCCAGGATGTGATGCAAGTTTATATGAAAAGGGCAGCGTCTTATAAAAACCATGAAAACTATTTCAGACTGCTGCACAGTGAGAGTCTGGCTCACGGGAGAAGCTCAGTGGTTAGAGTGCAGGGCTACCGGAAGCAACATGTTTGTCTGGATCAGCTCCTCTGGAGTCTGTACAGTTCTGCTCTCTGTACACCTCAGCTCAGCCCCTTTAGACAGGCAGGCATCACCGGGGACTTGAAAAGGTTGGAGTAGATAATTATGTTACACTGGCTGCTGCCGGAGGGCTGACCTTAATACATTTCCATCGAGGGGAGAGCCCGTTCACTAACAGGCAAGCTGACAGGACTCGCATTCTGTGTGATCGATCTTCAGTCGCCATCTGGGGATTTACCCAGCGGAGGGGAGCCAGGCAAACAGGCTCGCACTAGATGCAAGACTGTAGAGAGCAGGACAGCTGAATGTGGAGGAAAGCAGCATGAGTGGTACCTTTATAAGAAAGTGGGAGGCGTGAATGTAAAAGGACAGCAGAGGATCTAGACAGAGAGGAAGTACAACACCATGAATAAAAAATATATCACTAATGCAAGGTACACAACAAGATTATCAGCTGCCTTGCACATTGTGGCCAGGCTCTGTGAGAGATGTTTTTCTTAACTCAGTGCATTTCAAACTGCATTAACACTGTAACCATAGCGATACTCATAAGTAGTGTCTCCCTGGCAGCTGCTTTAGATGTAACCTCTGAAACATTGGATCCCACTGCCTTCCACTGCATCCCAGAAATCCCATACTGTGACAGAATACTGTAGTCCAGCACACCATCACTGAGCCACTGAACACCCTGCAATCCAGCACAGAGCTACTGAACACACTGCAGCCCAACAGGCTGACAACACTGAACCACTGAACACACTGCACTCCAGCACTGAGCTACTGAACACACTGCAGCCCAGCACTCTGACAACACTGAGCTACTGAACACCCTGCCCTCCAGCACTGAGCTATTGAACACCCTGCCCTCCAGCACTGAGCTATTGAACACACTGAAACCCAACACTGAGCTACTGAACACACTGCCCTCCAGCACTGAGCTATTGAACACACCGAAGCCCAGCACTGACCTACTGAACACACTGCACTCCAGCACTGAGCTAATGAACACCCTGCAGTCCAGCACTGATCCACTGAACACCCTGCAGTCCAACACTGAGCTACAGACTACACTTCAGCCTAGCCCTCTCATGGTGAACAAATTGGTGCCCAGTTTTCTAGGTTTAGTAGGTCAGTGAGTTACTGAACACTCGCAACCATTCACTCTAACACTGAAGTGATGAATACAACTAATACTGTAGATCTCCCTTTCTAATTGTGATATCTGCTGCTTGAGAAAGCTGTGTCACAGCTGAGTAATACTCCTCAATGAAAATTTGTTTTTATATAATGGAGTAGCCCCTGTGAAAAAAAAACCTGCCCTACAGATATGCACTGAAAAATCTGCAGTCAGCGCTTAAAGCATCAGGGCACCATCCTCCAAAGTGAGAAACCCATACTAGAAAATACCCTTGAAGTTTACGTAGTACTTAGAACATAAACCTAAAAAAATCTTTGGTTGTTACTCTTCTTTCGTGCAAATCCACCTTTCCAAAGAGCTCCTCCTCATAATAGACACGAGGGAGTCTATTATTTCTAAAACAATCAGCTCCACTCAGCCCGAGACGCAAGCAGGCACAGGAAGAGGGATTTGTGTGAGCCAACACTCATCACTTCTCCAGCTCGTGAGTCACGTCGAACACTCCTGACAAAAGGCCAGGATTGACGTGACTGAAGAAACAAGCCTGCACTTCATTCAGGTCCTAAATTCCAAAAGAAAAGTGGAGCGAAATCAAATCAAGATCAGATGAATCACTGATGCTTTGTGTGCCGGATGATATTGTGTTTTATTTTTTTTTGTTTGTCTTGGCTTTACTTTTAGGAATGGCACAAGAGAGGTGAGATGGAATTAATGAGCTGCTGTGGGACTGAGCGAGTGGGCTTCAGGGCTCGGGGGCTGAGGAGGAGAGGTGGGCTGGAGGTGTTGTGTGGGGGAGGGCGTAGGAGGAGGACAGTGGAGGATACTGGGTAGGTAGGCATTGGCACACAGCTGAACGGCTCTGGCTTTCCTGTCTGAAATTGTTTTGTGAGGGCAGTGTCGCCACATCAATAACCCGCTGGCGCACGTCCTCCATCAGTGCCTTCTCCTGCAGCTCCACAGATGCCACGGGAATTTATGAACCTCCCCCATCCAAGCGGAACTGCACAGGGATGCCGAGAGAGGTCAATCTGTCACAGTTTGGGCTCCTGCAACACCACCACCACAGCAGAAAAGCAGTTGCTAAATTTTTGGAGAGATTCTAGGGTTTGACTTTCAGAGAATGTCAGTTCACTCTCCCTTCCTCCTAGGAAGCCAAGCAGTTCTTATTGAACTAATCAGTGAATGAAGTGAGCATCCATTCAGCATCTTTATATAGCCTGGTATATTTACTGAACTTCGAAACAAACATTCCAATCTCTTCATGTACACTTTTAGAAAAAGAGGAATGCAGATTTTAGTTATTCCTAATTTATTTTTACTTTTAATGTGAGCTTTCTCCCACATTCTGTCCAGGTTATTTTGCATTTAAAAAATTATTCCCTGTCTTGTGTGTCCACTGCCCTGTGATGGACCAGTGTCCTGGCCAGTGTTTTCACTTCCTTGTGTCCATAGTCTGATCTGACTAACAGTAAACATGTTTTGAACCCAGCAGTTATTTAAAGTAGATGCATGTACTGCAATACAAAATAGAACAATACAACAGCCCAAATAAAGGTTTACCTTGGTAGATTTCCCACAACAATTTTGCATTTTTGTTGTGGATTTACTGTTTGCAGTTTCTCATGGGAGCTTTGCAGTGGTTTCTCATGGGTCTGACATGCTTTCACTGTGCCTTACTGCACTGGACCATGAGAAATTCAAAGTTAAACTTTCATGATTGGCCTGTAGGCAGAAAATGTCCTGCAGGCACTTTACAAGAGTAAAAAAGGCAACTGAACCAAGTTCCACTCCCCAGTTATCATGTTCCAGGTACACACCAATCATGCAGGAATGCACATTTTTCATTTCTATGACAGAGTGCTCTCACATCTCCAAACTGAGCTGTCACTGGAGATCAGGGAGAACCGACAAATATACCTCTGTCAAAATTATTTTATCTGACAGACGGTGTCTGGCTAACTTCAGACTAACTCAGTCTGCACAGACTGCATTGCATAATGGAAAAAAAAGCGTAAAATTTTGACGAAGACTCCTAATATCTCCTGTGATTTCTGTATTTGTGAGTTCTGGAAGTTTTGTTTTACAGTATATGTGAATGAGCACTGTGTCAAGGGTCAACAGTCAAGGATGATGGTAAACTGGTTAGACTAGAGATTGGGTGTGTTCATTGAGCTGCAGTTGAGCTGATAATGGGTCACTGTTGACCAGCCTCACATTACCCCTGGTTGCTATGAATCGTCTGTTCTCAATGAAAAAGGACAAATGGGAGAGTCTTTATTCTATTACTTTTGATTTTTTATCTTTAATTACACTGACATTGTGTCTTTTAAAATTAAAAATTATCCAGTTTAAAGTTCAATAGTTTGATCAAATCTTAATTAGTGTGAGGATGCAACAAAGTTTATTGGAATACTATGCTGAAAATATACTGATGGAAAAAAGAAACGCAACATTTCCTGGATTGAGAATATTATAGTTATAGTTTATGTACTTTCACAAAAAGTTGTCAGTTTGTTTAAAGCCCTCTGACCAGCAATACAGCTTGTGCAGTGAGGCATTGCAACTTGCCAATCACATGAAAGCTTGTTAGGTGCACTTTTACCCAACGAGGTCCAGGTGGAACAGTGCCTGATCAGGTCACCTTTAAAAAGGCCTTAATTCAAAGCTTAGGTCACTGCAAGAAAAAGGCCACACTTAGTCAGTTTTCTGTGCATTGCATAATGCCTCGAATGTCACTAGAAGCAAGGGAGAGGGCCATTGGCATGTTGCAGGCAGAAATGTCATGTGCCAGCGTTGCCAGACACTATGGAGTAAGCCGATCCACTGTGTCCCAACTGCAGAGAAATCTTCAGCAGACCGGCAGGACAGATGACCGACCAAGATCCGGTCGCCCTCGAGTGACCACACCAGAGCAGGACCGACACATCAGATGGGTCCATCTAAGAGATCATTTCAGATCTGCCACCCGTACTGCTGCTGAAACTGCCCGCAGATACAATGCCCGCATCAGTGACAGGTCAGTGAGGCTCTATGCTGCTGCCCTTAGAGGTCGGAGGCCCTCTGCTCACACCTCCTAGACGTCACACCCGACTGGCTTGGGCCAGACAGAGGTTGCGATGGACTCGTCAGCAGTGGCATCAGGTCTTCTTCACAGATGAGTCACTCTTCAGCCTGTTCCATGCAGACATGAGGAATTGTGGAGCAGGAGGTGTTGCGTTTCTCTTTTCCATCTGTATATATTTGACATAACGAGTCTGGCAGAGAAAAAGTATTCCCTGTGGTGTATTAGGGAAGGATTTTTATGAACATTTTTGAAGTACAGAACATTGAACACCAATTACTGAAAACTGGACAAAAAATATGTTTTTAAGGTTTGTTTTGTTTGGCTCCTCAGTGACCCTGAAAATTTATGGCTTTGTTTTTTAAAAAAGTCCAGGAATCTTGAAAGCCAGTGTAATTGGTCTTGTTTGTTTTACTCTGCTTCTGTCCCTGAAATGTGGATGTTAAAGTATCATTGATTTTTTGGGGGGAGAGGAGGAAGAACAGGACACAGACCCAGGTTTCGGAACAGAAAGTATCAGCTGGAATGGGAGGGAGATGTAATTAAGATACGAGACTCTTTACAAACCATCCCTGTCCACGCTTCTTCCTGCTTCCCTAGTATCTCTCTTGTTTAATCCACAGAGGCCTCACTCTGTGAGCGCCTGCAGATTGTAGCAGTGAAATAAATGCTATTATTGAAAATGCCCAGGAACTGTAACCAAAGAGAAATTGAGCCATTTAAAACATTACTGATCACAAGTCCCGTTCCAGCAGCTCAGTTTGTCGATTTTAAGAAATGTTCAATCATAACTCAGCCTATTACATACCAAGCCACATCTCTGCTCTTTTGTACAGACGGAAGTAAGCAGTGTTTTTGTGCGTGACGTTTTCCTGCTGATTGTGTCTGACCTGGGTTTTTGTGAGACACTCTCAGCGGTTGATGGCTGCGGCCTTGACTGTATAATCTATGCCTATCATACAGCAGCACGACTTGAGATTCCCAAGGTTCCTGTTCCTTCTGCTCATTTCATGTCTCCGGCTGCTGAGTGCTGCTGAGTGCTCAGAGCGGGCGAGCTGGAGATTGACACTGGGGGTTGGGGTGAGTGGCGCGGTTCAGGGACAGAGGGTGCAGAGGGAGAGAAGACATTGACAGGAGAAGGGCAGAGATCTGGTGAAAAGTGACAGATGGAAAGAAAAAAGAGAAAATAGGCTGAGGGAATATGAGAGAGGGCATCACAGGAAGAAAGTCCATGAATGTTCTCAAAAACAAAGGTTGACACCCAGAGTGCACATATGCGCCCAAGCACAATGTACTTGTGAGTCCTCGGAACTTTAATCTGATGAGCAGTTGCCTGTCACTGAAGCTGCAATGTGAATAAACATTTTTGTCTTTTCTGGTAATACCTTCAAGTGTTACCTAAGAAGACAAATTGAATTTAGTTCTTCTTTGACCCACTGTAGGTTTAACAGGGGCCACAAATTTACAAATAATCACAATCATGCTAGTTACTACTTGAAAATCGGTAAAAAATATTAATGGGAGACACAGAAATTCTGTGAACTAGCGGAAGGTAATAGATCCGAAGAGAACCAGGTTTTTCAGTACCTATCATACGAGATACATCTCCCAGTGTTGAATTACCTCTGCGCTTTTTTGGGGTTTACTTGTCTTTTGCACTATTATTAGAAGCATCCTTTGCATCTTAAACTCTGGGTGAAGTCGTCATGGATGAAAGTTGCTGAACAACTGAATACAATGTCAGTTTCTCTTCTCTCTCGGCCTTCTCCATCTGTGAACAACTGTGTTTGCCCTCGGAGTCTCCAGCGCCGATGTGCTGACAGTTGCCTCTTCTTGTGTGTGATGCCTGTTGGATGAAGTTCTAGGGGGTGTGTAGCCGTTAAAAATGCGTTTTGACTTATTCATAATTAATGGATTGGCAGTTAATTATAGATAGGCATCACCATGTGTGCTAATTAAATTCTGCTACAGTGATAATTAATCTGACTAGATTCCCTTTTCACTTCGTCTTATCATGACGGTCTGCAGAGAATGCAGCATGGACTTGCTGCCTGACTCTTCATGTTTTAATCCTTCTTCCTTTCTCAGAGGTGTGAGGGTCACCGGGGCCACACTCGTTTTACAGAAATACCATGCTGCTGAATGGGATGTCATCGGATCTCTGTCCCTAATGAGCCTAATTAATTCTTATCTCCCCATGGTTCCACAAGAGCAATATACTTTGAAGGTGATCATGGTGTTGCTTTTGTCTGTATGAATTCGAAATAGCCAGAGTAACACCCTGAATAAATCATCAGTCGTTCATCAGTTCTGCTTGGATGCACAGGAAGATTGAGGGCATGATCATGTGCTCCTCTGACACACCCAACTGTCGGAGCCATTTGTTTCTTCATGACAAGCTGTGATCTCCACATAACCTGATGAAAGAGTTGGCATGGCTGAGAGGCAGTTCATCCCTCACTGACGTCACTGCAGGCAGCATGTCCTTCACTGCAGAAAGCACATTCCTCCCTCACTGATTTCACTTTGGGCAGCACGTCCCTCACTGATGTCAAAGCTGACAGCCCGTCCCTCACTGACATCACTGCAAACAGCTCACTCCTCACTGACATCACTGCAGACAGCTCACCCCTCACTGACATCACTGCAGGCAGCTCACCCCTCACTGACATCACTGCAGGCAGCTCACCTCTCACGGACATCACTGCAGACAGTTCACCCCTCACTGACATCACTGCAGACAGTTCACCCCTCACTGACATCACTGCAGACAGTTCACCCCTCACTGACATCACTGCAGGCAGCTCACCTCTCACGGACATCACTGCAGACAGTTCACCCCTCACTGACATCACTGCAGACAGTTCACCCCTCACTGACATCACTGCAGGCAGCTCACCGAACACTAACATCACTGCAGACAGCCCGTCCCTCACTGACATCACTGCAGACAGTTCACCCGTCACTGACATCACTGCAGACAGTTCACCCATCACTGACATCACTGCAGGCAGCTCACCCCACACTGACATCACTGCAGACAGCCCGTCCCTCACTGACATCACTGCAGACAGTTCACCCCTCACTGACATCACTGCAGACAGTTCACCTGTCACTGACATCACTGCAAACAGCTCACCCCACACTGACATCACTGCAGACAGCCCGTCCCTCACTGACATCACTGCAGACAGTTCACCCCTCACTGACATCACTGCAGACAGTTCACCTGTCACTGACATCACTGCAAACAGCTCACCCCACACTGACATCACTGCAGGCAGCTCACCCCACACTGACATCACTGCAGACAGCCCGTCCCTCACTGACATCACTGCAGACAGTTCACCCCTCACTGACATCACTGCAGACAGTTCACCTGTCACTGACATCACTGCAAACAGCTCACCCCACACTGACATCATTACAGGCAGCTCACCCCACACTGACATCACTGCAGACAGCCCGTCCCTCACTGACATCACTGCAGACAGTTCACCCCTCACTGACATCACTGCAGGCAGCTCACCTCTCACGGACATCACTGCAGACAGCCCGTCCCTCACTGACATCACTGCAGACAGCCTGTCCCTCACTGCAGGCAGTTCACCCCTCACTGATGTCACTTCCAAGAATTGCTGTTGTGCAGTAAGTCCAAGACACACTAGCCAATGCAAACCAGATAGTATTTAACCAGTTCCACACACTTGCTTAGGAATCCCAATCACAGTTAATATAGTAGTAGTACCTTTCTTGGATGAGCCACTTGGAGCCTGACATTTCATGACATTTTTTAAAAATATATATTCTTTAGTTATTTTGTATTGTTTACCCACCCGTTCTGTATCACCAGTTATGTCTTTATGTCTTCCCCAGCAAGTGCAGGCGGGCTCCTCCAGTCCACATGTCCACAGGCCATGCAGCATTTGACAAGCCACCAGCTCTTCGGTAGTACACAGGAGGTTCAGCACCGATCACACCAGTGAATCTTTAGTTTTGAGAAAAAGGCCTTTTGCAGATGAAGGTATTGTTTTTGCTTTGTTTTGCCCCATACATATTGCACAAAAAAGTGTGGATGCATTTTGTTTATCATCTTAAATTGCTTATTCTTGTGTTTGTGAAGTACAGAAGAAAGCAAGCTGGAAACAGACAATGTCCTCGCTATTCATGTTTGTTCCCCATGCAATAAAAAAGGATTGTCTCAAAGACAAATCCTTGAAGAAAATGCAGAGGGAGAGAGATCAAAAAGTCAGGCATGCAGATACAGTAATACGTTTCTCTGCGGCTTACTTAAAAGAAAAAGAAAGAGTTCAGCCCTTGCTAATATGCAGCTTTACAGGGATCTCTTATATTATGCCCCCTCCCTATCTCCTTCATTGCGGAAATTTAAAGCTTCCAATCCCAGCCTTTTGTTTATTTAGACCTTAATTTAGCCAGGAAATTGAGAATAATTTCTGTTTTACAGTGAAAACCTGAAGAATTCCCATCTTTATGACAGGACGTCTGATGGGGCCCAACCACAACTCCACTCTGCTGCCCCAGATACCCGGTCTGAAACTGACCCGCGGGAGCTCCCCTCCCTCCTCGGCAATTCAGAGGCTCATCTCCCTCTGCATGCGTCCTGCGCTGCCTCGTGCAGGGCTGTCTGCTCCCGACTCTGACAGAAAATCAATGGCCTGAAGCCCGAGAGACTCAGCGCATGGATTTCCGATACACAGCCGTCAAAAACAGAACACCGCACGGTGACAGCTGGGCCTTTGGCGCAGACCTTTCCCCTTTCGAGAGAGGGGCGTGTCGGCGTGCGGGCGGATCTCGCGCCCCTCTTTAGCGCAGCGCTGAAGAGGAGGTCACATGAAGGCAAGCTCTTTGACCTGAGTCACTAGACACACACGCTGGGAGTCACGAGAACACAAAACACATCAATGAATTAAAAAACCCATATTGCAAAAAATATGTCAGATGGCTGCATAGACATTGCAGGCCCAGTGATATGATAGGAAATTACAAATGCGTGAGTTAGTTTTAACCACCTGTTTGGAGTCTCCAGTCCGACAGGTGACACCATCTTCAGAGACAGGCATAGCCAAGATATCCTCTGCTTTCCACATGGCGAATCTAGAATGCAGCCAGCACGGATTTGTCCTGATGACGTGCTTGCTGTTACCAAGCATTGCATGGGATTTCTGCAGTTGTGCCATGCTCCTGCCATATGGTTTGCTTCCTCATTGTCTTCCACAGTTAAACCATGTTGATTTAAACATGCCAGTGACTTCTTACTCCATGATTTCAATGTTTTACTATACTTCATAATGTATCTTTTACCATAATGTACCTGCATAATATACAGTAGCCTTTTTACTGGCGAAGTGAGTGGAGAAGCCATGTGCAGCCCTCATTGATTGGCACCCAGACTGATATGTGCCCCAGTTAGAGATTCAGGGTGCTGTGCTGCTGTGAGTGGTGGACTGAGCCTAGGACGCCCCTAGCCAGCCCCATGCCTGAATTGTGCTTATAGCGTTTCTTTTGTTTGCTATCCCTACAAAAGGATGTCACTGCTCAGCTAGGGGCAAAGAGTACCAACCCATTCCTGGGCCTACAGGGCCCTGTTTTCCAATCTCCCAGACATTGATCATCTCGACCCCTGTGTCGTTGTACTAACTACCCCTGATTTTGCAGCTTTTCTCTCAGCTGACTCAGTTAATCTCTTAAGTAAACTAACCATTCACTTGAAGTTGACCTTTTGCGTTTGTTTTCAGTTCTTAGACTGCTGAGAGATTTCAATCGGACTATTAAATGTCACATATGACTTTAAAACAGTGTCTAATTAGATAAGTTATTACCTGCTTCCAGGAAACTGCTGGACAAGATCCTTGGATCTGGTCAGCAAGCTGGAAGAAACCCATATGACTATGAGCCTGATGGCCTGGTATTAATTGCAATTATGTTGTTTTTTATTGAATATAATTCTAGAGCCAGGCAGCAAAAACCCCAATTTACCACTCTCCATCCACTCCCACCCCCCATAGAGACCTTCTTTTCCTCTCAACTGGCACTCACTTATTTATTACATTACACTTCTGAGTGATGGCTCATCACTACCGACAATCAGATCTGGCATTTGTATTCATTTATCTGTGTGCTCCTAATAGGGTCTCTTTATTCAGGTTGCTATTAAAAGAATTCTTATCAGACCATTATATTGTAATGTACTCAGGATACATCGTTGCATTTGTGTCTATATTAAGAGGAAATACTTTACTACTAATTTGTTTATATACTAAATGTTAAAGCTTTACATTTTTATTTCTTCTTGTCTAGGGAGGACAGTGAAACCTTCTATGTACTGCCTGACTTTTCTTGTGGAGTAATATCAGAGAGGACATCAATAAACAAAATAAAGGTATATTGTACAGTTAATTCTTTCATTTTAAATAAATTCTATTATTTTTTGCATTGATACCTTTCAATAGCTGTTTTGTAATTACAAGATGCACCATCAGGGGCATTCCCAAACAGACTTGAAGCTGAGATAATGTGGCTACCCCACATAAAAACATCACTGGATGTCACTGGAGTCACAGCCACAGCAGCAGTGAAAAGCTCTTCTAAGCTGTTTGTTATGGCTGTGCTCAAGAAGAGCAGGAATTTCTCTAGCTGAGATGCTGAGCTCAGTGCAGCAATTTCAGTTGGAGACTCACTAACTAAAGGTCAGGTCTAATCGGCGTATGGAATTGATAAATTGTTTTGGTTACAGTGCAATAATCCAGCCAGTCACAAGGGGCTCCCTGATGCACAAGTACTCAGATGCACAAGTACAGTAACACTCACTGAGCCATACTTCCAAACACACACACAAACAGTCACTGTAAACTGTAAGAAAGCAAGTTCAGTTTGCAGATAACTTTGCTTTCAAATCAAATGAGATATCAATAAAATTCATCATCCAGGAACTGATATATCCCGGTGTAAACAGCCTGCACCAAGGGCATTAAGGACACAGGCGCAGGAGCAGATAAGTTCCATTTTAAGCACTGGAATTTGTGATTATTTTGGTAATGGCTTCTGCAGAGAGATGTTTTATGTTTCTGGTAAGAATTCATAATAAAACATTTAAACTTTAAGGAAGGCAGATTAACAGGGCAAGATTAGCTACGGCTGTAATGGATGTAGAAGGGTTTTTCTTTCAGTGAAATGGCCTCTTCATCTTTCACATTTTTGGAAATCATTTAACTTAAATTGTGCTGTTTAAAAGACAACTTAGAACCAAAGATTATACAATGGGGAATATTTCAGTTGAATTTTATGACTTTAACTAGACATTAAATAATGGCACAGTTTTATGTGTTTATTGTTATTCACTGAATCTTATAAAATGTAGATCATTAAAACTCATTTCTGATGTATTAGCCTTATGCCACTGTGTCTTATTCCTCTTTGAACCTTACAGAGTTTGTCAATACAGTAAATAAAAGGTGATTTTGTACAGTATTTACATACAGATAGCAAGCGTGGCCGGCCACCTGCCCCCCCAGTCTCCAGTTAGAGCTCCTGGTTAAGGGCAGAATATTGCAGTTCAATGGGAAGAGAATTAATATTTTAATGAACTTTCTCTCTGAGATAGAAGAAATTAGAACAGCTCTGGAGACTGTGAAGCACAATACCTAGCAAGTTCATTTCTACTGTAAATTTAAATATTACACAAGAAAAATCATAATACAGTGAAAGTTTGGTAAAACGATGGCAAGCAAGAAGAGGTTCAGAGAAGTTTGCCACTTTATGTAGGAGACCATGGCAAAACACAGCAGGAGCACAAGGGAAAAAAATGGTCAATGGCAGAAATACCAGGCAGATCCACCTTGACAAGCGTTTCTGAGCTGTTTCCTCATGAATGTCTGGCTAAAGTGCCCTGGGAAAAACTCAGCATGTAGAAAATAGCAATAGTGTTAGTTGCGGAAAAGGCCTTAATGGATAATTACAATGAGTGAATGGACATGCCAAAGAAACAGGACGTCCTGTGAGAGGGCTTCAGGAATAGGATAATCTTACAAAGCTGAACAGCACTTTGGTTCGTGCGTTATTTCAGATAATAACTTGTCCCCATGGGTTTTGTTTATGGGACAGAAAACGTGTTTTGTTAGGATTTAATATCATTCCACATCACTGGGCTCTGCAAGGTTAATGTTACCAGTTAATGTTTTAGTCTGAATTTGCAGTGTTTCAAAGCACAAAAAAAAATCTCTTCCAGTTATTCTCAGCTATCATCCCGGCTGTACCTGAAGTAGATTGTGAGTTTAATATTCATTTATGTCCTTCTCTGTTGATATATTCTCAAAAATGGAGATTTCTCCAAAAGGGTGTGAATGCAATCAAAGAAGGGGATAAAGAGCCATAGACTTCTGTTTTCAAGATCTGCAAGTGGGCAACATTATTTATAGCTCCCATACTCATATTGGGGATTCTTCACTCTTCATCATTAGCAAGCCACCGTAGCATAATAAATTCTCAGTTGGAAGCAAATCTTTATGAGCGCTCTTTCCTGAATTAGTTTCCGCAATCTGGCTTCTTCAGTTGAGGAGCCCAGTATGAAACGACCTAATGCTGGGAGGCATATGTTATTTACATTAATGTGAGATTCCAGCTTCAGATTTTCTTAATTACCTCAGATTGTACAGAATATACAGTTTGATCTGGATATTAATTCTAAAAGAAAAACCGTTTTTTTTGCATTAAAAGGGAAACATCAACTGGTATGTGCTGCCTGTATTGCTCTGAGATGAGTTCAGCATGGACCAGCAACATGCATGAACTGAAATCTACCCATCCCTGTTGTCAAATCTGATAGAGTGCAGCTGGCTCCTCAGATCAATTATTACTCAGGTGCATGTGTTACCTGGTCAGTGAAAGTACAGATGACACAGCAAAGTCTGTACAGATGTATCCTCAGAATTACAAGAAGGGGCAGAAAAACCAATTCATTATTGCACCATGAACTGGGAGGGGAGACACCATTGTATGAAAATGTGGGAAAAAAGAGCACGTAACTAGACATGTAGCAACAATAAGGGATTGTCATTTTACCACAGAAATACAGGACTGCGTGCATACAGACATTTCCATCTACAGTACATTCATTCAGCTGGCAGATGTTTTTTGTCCAGAGCGACTTACATTCGTATCCAGTCAAGATGCAAAGGCTGCAGATAACAGAATTTAACTGACTTAAATTCATTGTGTTCATTCTGTGAAGGGAAAGGTCTGCAACAACAGAGCTCCTTTCCTAGATGGGAATTCTCTGTCGCAGAAATTACTGGGAAAGCTCCAGCTCCCTAACAGCCTGCCAGGGATTCCCGTCGCTGAGCCGCTCCCCTTCTCTCTGCTGACGCTGAGACATTTTGGCAGGGTTCCAAATTCCAACCCCACCTCCTCCCTTCTCCCCACCCCACCCCACACCTCACAACGGCTTCCCCCAGCAATCAGTCCTCCAGAGACTATCCCAGCATTCCTCTCTGTGCCTGTCTGCTGAGTTCAATTAAGATTCCTGGCAGGGCTGCAGACAAGCTTTATTACGTTTGATAGCAGGCAGCAACTAGGATTAGAAATGAAGTTAGTACAGGCTGCTGGAAGACTGGGACTGCAGCGAGGCTCAGTACAGGCTGAGAGGGACAAAATGGCAGTAATAAACAGTGACACTTAAATATGAAGGCTGAGGGACTTTACAGTTGTTAGGGAGTAATATGGCCTAGCAGTTATGGTTGCACAAACTGTTAAACAAACAGACTTTCCCAAAGTGGACTTTGCACATCGGTTTACAAAAACACTGTCATATCTCTCCTTGTAGTTTCCATCCTATGAATGTGCATGTCCACTTTATGATGTGTAATTAACTCACTACTAAGTCTTCACAAACTGCACAATGGCCAAATGATGTCTGTTCCCCTGCTCCTCATTAGAAGTGGGATTTCCTCTAAAACCTTCTTGTTCGGATGTTTCTTGTTAGAAACGGGCAGGTGACAAAGACGCCACAAAGTCAGACATCAAGAAGTGTTCCTCTGAACATTCAGTGCCCCTACCCGGCAGCCCCAAGGAAGCCAGGAGAGGAGAGAAGTGAACACTTGCTTTTTTTTTACATCCCAGGGTGAAGCAGCTTAAAGCCATAAGCAGCTAGCAGTAAGGTTTGGCTGATTCCCCAGTAATCCTCTTTCCAATTCAAATCAGGCCTGATCCACGCTGAATCGAACCCTCACCTCACGTCAGCGAGAAGGGACTGCTGCAGTCCGAGTGAAGTTAGGAAGACTTTGCACTTCTAGCTCGTTGGGTTGCTAGTAACTAAGTGGTCCGAGGATACCATCCATGTCTTTCTTGTGAAAGAAGACAAGACGTCAGTTTTGGCAACTGAGCATCATGTTCCAGA
Organism: Atractosteus spatula; assembly: GCF_055471065.1. Lineage (NCBI taxonomy): Eukaryota > Metazoa > Chordata > Actinopteri > Semionotiformes > Lepisosteidae > Atractosteus > Atractosteus spatula. Next base: position 41,082,217 of record NC_142712.1, on the reverse strand, counting down.
CTCCCACAATCCTTTGAGTAAAAACAAGCTCCAGTTCCCAGATTTAAATGCACTTCTCTGAGTGTCTGTTGCTAGCTAACACAGTAGCAGGAGGCGGGGAGCGATCGGGCACACTTTCACAGGATACTTTTCAGGAAAGCCCACTCCACTCTCTTGTCTGACAGAAATGGTAGAAGCGTGTTAAGATTCGGTAACAACTCAAGTTCAGGAAGGGAAAAGCCATTTGTTTCGTTAATATTTAATGAGCCTGATACATGTACCTGCACTGACAATGGATCTTATTTAAGAACTCATTTTACACGAGCAGAATGTCCAGTTTCTTGTTGGTTTCAGGTGGAACACAAAGCACAAGGGAAAAAACTGACCAACAGAGGCAACAGTGTGGAGCCATAGTCAGGGCTTTGAGGGCTCAAGTTTGTGGGTTCGAATCCCTTGAGAGACACTGCTGTTGTGCCCCTGACTGTGAAAGATGCTTCATCTGAACTGCTCCATTAAAATACCTAGCTGTGTAAATTGGTTGAAATGTAAGTCGCTTTTAATAAAAAGTGTCAATTAAATTAGTAAGCAGTAAGATTTGAAAAAAATCTACAGTTCCTTTAAAAACTGTTTGTTTTCTTTGTAACTTAAGACTCGCAGGGATACATTCTATAACACGGCTTTCTTGACTCTCAGACCTAAAGAAGGCTCAGCAGCTGAAATGTTGTGTTTCTTCTTTCTGCTTTTCATCATGGAGTCAACCTTTACTTGTTTCTTTTTTAGATCCATACAGATTTATATGAAACAGCATTCACAAAATTCTACCCTTAAAAATTCAGTAGTTACATGTTATATTAATTTATAATGTAGAATACCCTAATATGTTGGGTATGTGTAATATTGTATTGCCTTCATATGAGGCTGAATATTTAAAACTTGCATTTTTAAATAAAATAAATTTGACAGTTTTTTTTTATTCCTGATCAAGATCTGAAGTGCTTCTGTTCCTAAGTGGCGCAGAAGCATTTCACAAGAAGAGTGCCTTACATCGAAGCTGGGTAGTGGGTGTACTTGTGACAACTGCAGCTGAGCTAAGAGATTTGAGAGGATGTAGCGGAATTGATGCAGTCAGGTGATTTAAATGAAAAATGCATGCTAAAAACCTTTTTTTTTAAAAAGAGTAAAAAGTCACAAGGAGAGCAAGAAGACTAAATAACTGTTAACAGTATTTTTTTGTTATGAACCTGTAAAACCTTACATGGAGCCATTGAAAATATACGTTTTAAAATTAATTCAGACTTGAAATATGAAACGCCTTTTTATCTGGTGTATTTGACAGGCATAACTAATGTTGGTCATGGTCTCAGATTTGAAATTGAATTTAAATTTAAATGAAATTGGCTCTGATCTGAGTGTGTGTGTGTCTGTGTGTGCCCTGTGATGGACTGGCATCCTGTGCAGGGTGTACCCTGCCATGCTCCCGTTGCTTGCCGGGATAGGCTTCGGCTGTCCCGTCACCCTGAATTGGATAAAGCTACTAGAAAACGGATCAATGGATACTTTCCAGCTGTAAGCGTGAGTGCGTTCCTGTGGAGAGCTTGCATGATCCTTACCAGTGACCAGCGATCCAGGCTGATAACTCATAATTCTGAGACGGGAGGATATAGGAAGAATGATTCCCAATTGAAAAAAAACTCTCATGAGTCGCAGTGTGCATTAAGAATGCCAAGGAAGAACAAATTTAATTCTTAAACATTTTGGCATGAAGTGGCTTCTTTCTATTACTCTTTTCCTCTTAAAGCTTGCAAGGTGTTGTGATTAAAAGCTGCCCTCCTTGCCTGGCATGATTGTGTCTAGATGCACACAGAGTGCCTTTTATCCTGGGGTGAGCAATCAGAAGTATTTTGTGCAGTCTGCTTAAGTGCATTAGCAATGGGAGTGCTACAGAGAGAGGGTGCCAAAAGCACAATTAATTAATATACTCTGCGTTCTCCCACATATCTCTTCCTTATGTTACAATCAGGCCATTAGGCCTCTGTCTTCATCTTTCTCCTTTTGCACCTTGTGCTTTTAACGACTTTCAGTGCGCTCCATCACACTTCAAACAAAGTGCCCGGCAGTCCCCGAGTGCCTGCGGGGGAAAAATCCATTGATCGAGCAGAGTCACACCTGCTGTAAATTACACTGATAAGCCTGCCAGGGGCTCTGCTCTTCGGGTATTGCAGCTCACTGTAAAAAGAGGGAGTTGGTTGGTAGGGGCCTGTAGATTTCTGTTCTGGGATTTTTGAACTAACACTCTGTTCCTAAAACAGGTGAGGGATATAAATAAGGTGTGTGCATCAGGTTGTTTGCTCAAAAACACAATGCCCAAGCTATTACAAGTTTTGCCACGCTATCATGCTATTTATATTTCAGAAACGCCTGGACCATTGTAATTGTGAGGTTTAACACCAGCTCCTACAATCTGCTCCTGCTTCACAGCTATGGACTCAAGTAGCTCTGCACGGCTGCCATTTCCCCCAGAATAGTATATACTGTGCAATGCTTCTCTTAGACCCAATTTAGATAAGATAAGATCACTTTATTAGCCATATACAATTTCGTGCATTAGGAATTTGTCTTTTCACATACCCCAGCTTGCTCTCCATGAGACACAGACACAGAGACAGGCAGAGAAGCTTGGGGTCAGAGCGCAGGGTCAGCCATTTATACAGCACCCCTGGAGCAGTTGGGGTTAAGGGCCTTGCTCAGGGGCCCAACGGAGTAAGGTTCCTCTGCTGTCTGCGGGATTTGAACCAGCAAACTTCCTGCCACAGGCACAGATCCTTCGCCACAGAGCCACCACTCCACCTTTTTAATTTTTTTTGTTTTAATTTTTTTTAGATGTATCAGATTATTTCCCGTGTAAGTTCTTGTTCTGCCACACAATTTAGCTATTACTCCACACTGCATTTGTAGCATACTGTTTTGTCTTATTGTGGTTGAAATTTCCGTAAGTCGCCTTATAAATTATTCTTTGATAAATATAGATTTTACTTATTATTGTATTACAGTGCTGTTAATAATTTAGCAGAAAACTTAATCCAAGGCAATTTACATTCATAACAATCAATGAACTGGAAACAATTAACAGAGTGAAAGAGCCTAATGTACAGCAATATAAAAATAAATATATGGGTTAAGATGTTGATATAGCAACACATCAACCAAAAAAAGTTTTTTACAGGTGTATTTATTATTTGGCCTTGTTTAGTTATGGGAGATTTTAAGTTTAAGGATAGCTTGTCCGTTTATTCTAGGACCTCCTTCATCAGACAGCAGTGGCTCTCTTCCTAGAGTACAACACCAGCCTACTTCAGCTACTTCAGTTTCAACAACCTGGCTGGGTTGCTTGTTCCAGACCCCCGCAAGCCTTTGTGTAAAGACGTGCCTGTGACCCTTGTAACATGCTATGGTAATTTCCAGTCCAGTCAATGCCACAGACACTCCCACTGCTCGAGTGTGTTGGGGGCTGTTGCTCTGAAGTAAATGAAGCGTTTCTGTGGTATTCCCACTTGTTCTGTTTGCCTCTCTCTAGTCCTTCGGGTATTGCAGCTCACTGTAAAAAGAGGGAGTTGGTTGGTAGGGGCCTGTAGATTTCTGTTCTGGGATTTTTGAACTAACACTCTGTTCCTAAAACAGGTGAGGGATATAAATAAGGTGTGTGCATCAGGTTGTTTGCTCAAAAACACAATGCCCAAGCTATTACAAGTTTTGCCACGCTATCATGCTATTTATATTTCAGAAACGCCTGGACCATTGTAATTGTGAGGTTTAACACCAGCTCCTACAATCTGCTCCTGCTTCACAGCTATGGACTCCAGTAGCTCTGCACGGCTGCCATTTCCCCCAGTATAGTATATACTGTGCAATGCTTCTCTTAGACCCAATTTAGATAAGATAAGATCACTTTATTAGCCATATACAATTTCGTGCATTAGGAATTTGTCTTTTCACATACCCCAGCTTGCTCTCCATGAGACACAGACACAGAGACAGGCAGAGAAGCTTGGGGTCAGAGCACAGGGTCAGCCATTTATACAGCGCCCCTGGAGCAGTTGGGGTTAAGGGCCTTGCTCAGGAGCCCAACAGAGTAGGATTCCTCTGCTGTCTGCGGGATTTGAACCAGCAAACTTCCTGCCACAGGCACAGATCCTTCGCCACAGAGCCACAACTCCACCTTTTTAATTTTTTTTGTTTTAATTTTTTTAGATGTATCAGATTATTTCCCGTGTAAGTTCTTGTTCTGCCACACAATTTAGCTATTACTCCACACTGCATTTGTAGCATACTGTTTTGTCTTATTGTGGTTGAATTTTCCGTAAGTCGCCTTATAAATTATTCTTTGATAAATATAGATTTTACTTATTATTGTATTACAGTGCTGTTAATAATTTAGCAGACAACTTAATCCAAGGCAATTTACATTCATAACAATCAATGAACTGGAAACAATTAACAGAGTGAAAGAGCCTAATGTACAGCAATATAAAAATAAATATATGGGTTAAGATGTTGATATAGCAACACATCAACCAAAAAAAGTTTTTTACAGGTGTATTTATTATTTGGCCTTGTTTAGTTATGGGAGATTTTAAGTTTAAGGATAGCTTGTCCGTTTATTCTAGGACCTCCTTCAGCAGACAGCAGTGGCTCTCTTCCTAGAGTACAACACCAGCCTACTTCAGCTACTTCAGTTTCAACAACCTGGCTGGGTTGCTTGTTCCAGACCCCCGCAAGCCTTTGTGTAAAGACGTGCCTGTGACCCCTGTAACATGCTATGGTAATTTCCAGTCCAGTCAATGCCACAGACACTCCCACTGCTCGAGTGTGTTGGGGGCTGTTGCTCTGAAGTAAATGAAGCGTTTCTGTGGTGTTCCCACTTGTTCTGTTTGCCTCTCTCTAGTCCTCTCTTTATTCCTCCAATATTAATATTCTGATTTCCGGCAGCCTGCACATGAAACACTGAGCTCACTGCTACTTGAAAACGAAGACAAATTATGAGAAACATGGTTTGAAGGCGGTGTGTTGGCGTTGTTTTTTCCCCCCTCTCTGTAAATAATAAATTACAAGCAGAACAGCAGCTCCGAACACAGTTTTTGCGTGGTAGAAGAAACCACACTGGGGAAGCACAAACACACAAAACACACATGGCCCCAAGGATAGCTTGTCTCCTCTGCCTGTTGTTAGGGCAGTTAATGCCTCAAACTGCTCTGATGGGCTCATGTACTCAGACACACAGCAGCAGTGTGTGCACACTCCCACGCTGAGCCAGAGTTTCTCTGGAGATCACCAGGCATCAGAGCCACATGCACACACCCCCACACAAGCACACTAGTGCCCTCTGAAGGCTCCACATCATGAAAGCAGTGGGCTGCTCTTTGCATTCCGCCCTCATCTGAGACTCTGTAGTCACACAACATTCCCAAAGGCAAAAGCAATGGCAAAGCGCTTTCTTCTCCGAGGGGCTTAGATTCTTGGAGTTAAGGACGTCAAAGCTGTGAACAGACGCATTATTTGGTACAGTAACACACTAAGTAAAATGCTGTGCAGTGCTGCTACCAAATCCTACAAGGAGGATTACCGGTTAGGTAAAGAAGATGCAATGGAAAATACCTGAGTGGACAATTGCATTCCACAGCACATTTTTTATAGGAGATGTTGCAATATGTACTGTAGGTATATTTTAACCCAAAATTATTTGACTGGGGAACTGCGTCAACATGCATTGGTTGCAAAGAAACAAGTAAAGGTTAATTCCACGCTGAAAAAAACTAAAGAGGAAACACAAGGCTTTAGCTCCTGAGTCTTCTTCCGGTGTCAAATGCCTGAATAAAACATCTGAAGAAGGCTGGATGACTGAATCATTGTGTTTCCTCTTTGGTTTTTCAGCATGGAGTTAACCTTTATTTGTTCCCTCTCGGTCATTTTAGATTTCTAACAAGCACATGCAGTATTCATGCTTGCTGTGGATCTGGAAGCATGTTTATTACTGGGCTCCAGTGGTTGGCCTCCAAAACCCTGAACTTCAGACCGATTCCTGTTAAACATACCTGTTAATAATAATAATAATTGCTTACAATTGCATCGCACTTTTCTGGGCACTCCACTCAAAGCACTTTATAAGATAAGAGATAAGATCACTTTATTAGCCATTTACAATTTCTTGCATTAGGAATTTGTCTTTTCGCATACCCCAGCTTGCTCTCCATGGGACACACAGACAGGTAATGGGGACTCCCCTCCACCACCACCAGTGTGCAGCCCCACCTGGATGATGCGACGGCAGCCATAGTGCGCCAGAACACTCACCCCACACCAGGTATCAGTGGGGAGGAGAACAGAGTGAGGAAGCCAATGGGGATGGGGATTACTAGGAGGCCATGACTGGTCAAGGCCAGGGGGATATTTGACCAGGACACAAGGGTTACACCCCTACTCTTTTCAAGATACACCCTGGGACCACAGAGAGTCAGGACCTCGTTTTACGTCTCATCAGAAGGATGGTGCCTTTTTACAGTACAGTCTCCCCGTCACAGACTGCAGGGTGAGCGCCCCCTACTGGTCCCACTGACACCTCTTCCAGCAGCAACCTTAGTTTTTTCCACAACTGCTTAGCTTCAGTGGGTTGTCAGGTGTGAGTTGCAGGATGACATGGCTGCTGGTACAGTATGTGATTTGTCTAAATCTGTTGTCATGTGAAAATAAACATCAGTTGTTAAGCCTGGCCTGGGGAACATGCAGAACCCAGAAAACCTTTGCAATGAAGTTACTGCTGCAAGTCAGGTGGCATAATCACTGACTTCTGTGAACTCATACTGTAGATGCATAATCTAAATCTGCATAAATTTACATGTGTTATCATAGTTTCAGTTTTTAAATTTCCATATGAGTGACTTGACTTAAAGTTGAGGTGGAACTTAAAACTCACCAAAGCTGTGATATATTTTGATAGTTTGCAGGATAAAGTGGTTTTTACAATGTTGCCAAGAACATGCAAAATAATTTCTGTGTTGGCAGATACTGCACTGAATGGGTTTAAGCTAGCTGCTGCTGTATTGCTCTGCCAAACACAGAGATGCCCTCAACAGGCTATCAAACTTAAGAAAAGGCTTTGCGTGTTTGTAATACAGTGGACGTGTCACCGTGGTTCTGTACCTGAAAGCAGGTGTGTTATTGTGCTGCACGTTCAGTTGCACTAAGGAAAGGGTACATTATTAAAAAAATGTAATAAAGCATAAAGCAGATAGATTAAATCTGCTGAACCTGTCAAAATATTTGTTCTCTCTTTCTCACATCTGGAAGATCACGCTGCTCTTGTTGGAAGCCCAAACTGTATCCCAGCTGTAGGCTTGCTGCACGCATTGCGATGGTGCACAGCACTGGAGGCTGGAGGGGAGAGGCCTCCATCAGCCCTCATTATTGATGTTACATGAGAGGCAGCGAGGCAGCCAGGCAGCAAAGCAACGAGGCAGCATGCAGTGACAGCAGCTGTGACAAACTCTGCTTTGCTCGTTCTTGCCCCTTGTTTCTTTCTTCCATCAAAACCTCAGGGATCCCCAAACCTTGAACCGCATGGTAACTTGGGTTCGGCCACTGTCTTTCAGAGAATGACTTTACACAGACAAAGCGAAGAGGAACAGAAATGATGTCTCAGTGCAGTGGGAGTTACTGTATGTCAAGAGTTCTCTCGGGAGAACGAGATCTTTCTCTCTCCAGGGAGGGGCTGGCGAAGGGCTGTGTATTAACAGCTCGGAAAAGATCATTCCCCACAGTGGAAGAAATCATAGCCTTGGGATGGATAGCATTTCAATTGCGTAGCTCTCTGGAAGGTTAAGTACCTCCATTTCTGAACAAGCAAAAGACCATAATGCAACACAACAGCACTATCCCCATATTCCACTTTACTATTTTGACCTGCTGAGTTGAAAACATTTCTGTAACTTGAGCAAATAACCTGATGAAGAACAATACCTGGTGTTTGGGACTGATCTCGACCCACAGCCCCAGGATTGAATCCTCTACCTCTGGTCAGAAACTGGATCTCTCAAACGCCCAAGCAGGCATTCTTACTCTCTCTCACACACACCGACACTGACAGAGCTTCAACCGTAACACTTCAACACACTTCATGGCCACAAATTCCTACTTCATTGTCACTGAAGGAAACAGTGAAAACACTTGAATAACCCAAGCAAATCCTTAAATCTCTGGAGATGTTCTGTTAAGAAATGATGTAGGTCAGATATGATGTAGTAAACACCAATAATACCAGCTCCAAACTCATTATAAAAAACTAACTGCTAATTGTTTTTTGGTTTTACTGTGTTAACACTGTTGTACTTTAACACTGTTGTGAAGCTTCAGTTGTTTACTGAGCAGTGCCAGCAGAGGAATAAGGCTTTTCCAGTGCAGGCTTGTTGGTACTGGGGGAGAAAGGAGAGATCAAGGAAAAGCTTTTTCAATATTCTGCTGTGTAGGGTAACAAAACCCTTTCTATAAGGGCAGCTGTGATGTTCTGCTCTCGTTTCCGTCACATGTCTGCAGGTCTCTAGGCAAAGTTGTCATGGCAGGCATGAAAATTTCCACCATGTCATCTTTGAGAATGTGCAGTGGAAATCAACGATGGCTTTTTGAGCAGCAGTTCAATCTAGAAATTTCAGGTTCGTTCATCACGTTGCCTGAGAAACTTTTAAGAGGCTAAAAGGATTTCCACAAGAATGTTCCTTTCTGTTTTTCCCTTAATGAATGCCTTGAACCACACAGTTGCTGTTGGACCCTACCTCAGAGAGATGCTAATGTGATATGTGGTGGGGCTGTTTTACAATTTATGTGCAGTGCGGCCTCATGTTTCCTTAACGTTCAGTAAATCAGGGAGAAGCCCCTCACACTTCTCTCCTTCTGCTGGACTGGCATTCCCTCCTGCTCTCACACGCAAAGACCACTACAGTAGGGAAAACAAGTGAAAACATATGGGCCAGATCAACAGACTCTTCGGTTTTTGTGTTCTTTGGCTGACGTTGACCCTTCTCAGGGGTACGACCAGTCGGCGCTCCTCTTTAAGCAGTCCACAGCACGGTAAGTGATGTTTATGGAAAAGCAAACAACTTTAATGTTGTAAAAGCTGTTCCCATCCCTCTGAAATTGGAATTCAAAGGCTATGCTTCTTGATTAACGATGTTAGCTTTTCACTTCAAAATCCACCCCAACCCCCCCCCCCCCCCCCCCCCCCCCCGGTTTTCTTTTTTCAGCAAGACATTCTGCTTTTATTTTACGTTTTCTGGCTGTGTGGATGAGCTCTATTGATAGAGCACTATGACTTTTCCTCTAAAGCTGTTTTTCTTTGTTTGATTTCTGGATAAAATAGAAATATAATGGATATTGGAAAAGCATAACAAAGAGCTTCACTGAGTTCTCCTTGAGTCCAAGTTGTCCACCCTCATTGCTTTAGGAGCGGTCTTCATTCAGATTAAGTTCTTACTACAGTTCAACACCAAGTTATCATTATTGCTTTTGAACCGCGCAGTGGAAATTTCCTTCCTTTCTGAGGCAGAAGGGTGCAGTCTGTGCTTCTAATTTATTGATCTGCATTTGGACATGCGGCTACAAGCCAGAAGACTGGCAGATGATATCTCAAAAGTAAATGCTACCCAGCCTATGCCAAGCCAATACTGAGTCCAAAGTGCTCCTTAAAAATATTAGAAAGAAATTTCTTAGATTAAAAGAAACCTAATAGCATGATGAATTTTTCATATCACTTTACATTAGGGGTAATTGAATTCACAGAAAATTATTAATTTCTTATTGTCTTCTTTCAAGGATTTCAGAGTTTCCATAGTTGTTGATATTATACATTTAAATCCAATAAATGAGTGGATGGGTTTTCTTTATTATGGTAACCTCATTGAGCATATTCTGAAGACCGTTGTTCGCAATATGATAGTTCATACTCATATTCCTGTGTCATGTGAGTCCTGAGTCCAACCAGTGATTTACACTGCATGTAAAGGTAGCCATGACTACAGCCTCTGACATACACACACGCCCATAACACATGAGAGATGACTACTCTGTTACATTATGTAACTGGAAAAAAAGCATAAATTGTGGAAGTGATACAGCTGCTCGGGTGCAATGGCAGTGCTTTGAGATATAATTGCGAAACAGAAACAGGGAACTTGTTCCAAAGGCAGATTCTTCACTTCAGCTGATGCTACCCACAACACTGAGTGTGTAAAACTAGAAATACAAAAGTATTCACCTTGTTTTTTTCCAAAATAATATACAAATGGCAATCTGTGTCTGTATGTTGATGTCAGATATGCTTTATTCTGTATGTATTGGAAGAAAGGAAAGCAGACTCCCCCATTGTTAGCTGAACATGTCCTCGCAGGGAATAATTATGCATTGAAGCATCGTGCCAGATAAAGTTTTATTGTGGTAAAAAAGCTCTGATTGATTACAAAAATGACCTTGAAAAGCGGAAGCCTACCACCTCCATCACTGGTTTGTAGTTCAAAATGTTCCTGTTAGTAGTCTTGACGAGAAATAGTAGGGCTTGCTTTCTCAGCTGGGAGCTGGCAACGGACAGAGGGAGAGAGGTGTGTTTTCCTGGGTCTGCTGAGACCGGGAGGCCACATGAGGGAATCGGGAGGCTGTGCTGTTAATGAGCACACCTGACACACCAGGCGTCCAGGGTCATCGCTGTGACAGGTCCAGGCATGCGAGCTGAGCCCACTGCACATGCTCACACTCTGCTCTGCACCTCTGCGGAGACAGCCTATGGAAAAGAGTGACTGAGCACATCATTACACCCACGGGCTTCTACAGTAGATGAGCTGCATAAACACTGTCCAGCTAGGAAACTAACTTCCCCAGCCTCTTAGTGAGCTCCTGCCCTTAACGTGATTTTCCTTGCTTACCTTAAAGAAGCTGTCCTACCTATTTCAAAAATATACCTTCTTCTCAGTAGCTTAGGTCTGTGTGGAATTATTACATTTTAAATGTGAATCCTATACACATTTTATGTTATTTTTTTATTATAGTATTTTCTTCAGCATGGACAGTTTCTACTTCAGAAGAGTGCATTTCCCTAACATTGAGCCTGTGCATTTTTTTTGGAGTCTCAACTTCTCTCTTTTTAAAAAAAATATCTAATTGTTAAATAAATCTTGAAACATTCAGTGTTGTCGCTAACACTCTGCCCCTCTTCCTCCTCTTGTTCTCTCTATCTCTCCCCATCTCGCACCCTCGCTGTGACAGACAGGCACAGCTCCCAGTCGGCCACCTTAAGAAGAGAGCAGCCTGACCTCGAGGGCAGGTCGCATTCTTGCCCATCAGGTCTGCTCGTCCTTTTACTTGATGCAACCTCTGCCTGCTGTTGCCATAACAACACTTGTTTGAGATATAAACAAACTGTTTTCCTCCACATGCCTATACAACATACAGAGAATGACAGACATAAAATAAATCTAACCTTTTCGCCACATGAAGAGATATGTATCCATGTCCGAAGCTTTAAAAGCGTGACTTTGTTGTTTATACCTTTAGGGGAATGGTTTCAGTCTCCAAGCTAATAAGGACTAATAACATCTATGTCTGTGCAACTATGAGAGACAGTCTTGGGTATTGTGTAATACTGATATCTATAATACTCCCACTAGTTTTGCACTAAGTCTGCTGTAACATTTAGCTCTAACACGATGTTATAAATGTCCTCTGCCCTTGTGTTCCCAGACTCCAGTCTTAAAACCAGGACACAGAGGACAGCAGAGTATATCTTGATGTAGTGCAGCTTTTATTTTTCCCTTATTATTGATTTAGCTGGCACGTTAACTCCAGGCTGCAATCAGCATAATGGACTGAAAAAACAACAGTGCAAAAATATGTGACATAGAGCTTTGTGAATTAAACCACGTTGGTTAATATAACAATACAAGATAAAACAATGACTGGAAATGCAACACAAGCTGCAGAAGCTACTGTTCACTGCACAGAGGATGAATCATAGGATCTATTATTATTATTAGTAATAGCGTTGGTTTTAATAGTAGTGTTTGTAGTAGTAGTGGTTTACATATTTTTCATCTTTTCCCTTATAAATACAGAAAGTTATATTTGCCCCAACAGACAGGTGCTATAACAGCTTTTATCACCAAGGATTCATTGCAAAATGTTTGTTTATTTTAAAACCAACAGCAGCATATAAGCACTGAAATCCAAACAACAGAGCACAGATTCTAATTTAAGGACTGCCTAATTACTGTATATTGTCTGTAGATTTCTATCAGTGCTTTGCATAGTGGCTGTGAATGCTTTCATTCAAGATTGATAATGCCTGTTGTATAAAAGTCATACTTTGTTGTGTTTTGGTTATATGTAATATAATAAAAAAAGTTGTTTTATATAATGGAACTAAGAGAGAGCACCCAGACCGAAGGATACCAAACAACTGTGTTGTCAGAATGGTGAAATTCCTTTCATGAGTGATATATTAATATCTTGAATAGATTCCTACTGCAGAAGGGGATGGGTGTTTAAGGTTTAAATCTCTGCTGGCTCAGGCAGAAGAAAAGAAGGAAATGATGAACTGAGCTTTGGTTCACATTGTGTCTCTCATTAGCAACTTCACTGAGCGCGAGGCTGGGAGCGGAACGTGGCCAGAGGTTAGTCTGAAACTGACAGGTGCAGGTGTAGCCGAAAGGCCAGATATAACGTGGAAAGCACAGTGATCCTGACACCAGCGTTACCGCGGTGCTGAGGCACGTTTGGGGGTCAGTGCTTCTCTGGGAAAACTGTCCCAACATTAGAACAGGTGTCACTGACCGCTATGAAACCGGAAAGAAACTAAGCACTTTAGAAAATGGTATAACGTACTAAAAGCCCTGCAGCTCGTTTTGGCTTCCCTCCTCAATACGAGCACTCGGTTATTCTATCTGTATCTGAGGTTTAAAATAGTTTTTAACAGAAACGTTTTACAAAATGTGTGTGTGGCCTTGGCATTTGTATCTCGATCCTAGATTGAGAAAGCAGCCAGCAGCCATATCACCTGGCAACCTACTGAAGCTCAGCAGTGAGCCTGGTCAGCACACAGACAGGGAGAGAAGCTTGGGGTCAGAGCACAGAGTCAGCCATTTTTACAGCACCCCTGGAGCAGCTGGGGTTAAGGGCCTTGCTCAGGGGCCCAAGGGAGTAGGATTCCTCTGCCAGCCACAGGATTTGAACCAGCAACCTTCCAGCCACAAGCGCAGATCCTTAGCCACAATGCCACTGCTCTACCCAGAGATGTTAGTGGGGCAAGAGGGGGGTGCTCCCCTGCGGTCTGTGTGGGCCCTAATGCCTCCATAAAGTGATGGGGACATTATACTGTTAAAAGGCGCAGTCCTTCTGAGGAGATGTACTGTAGTTGAGATCTCCAGAAAAACGCTATATAAGTGTAAGGAATCCTTATTCTTATTGGACACTTGCTTCCAGAGGGGAGGTGACACTGCTGGCATGGCTGGTTGAATTTGTTCAAGCCGTGCCTGCAGTTGTACAATTATCACAGTGGTTCTCAACGCTTCAGGTGTTGTGACAACACCTGGCAGAGTACTGTATCTCCATCCAGATGGGATGAAACCTGTGTTGTTTTTGCCTTAAAGAGAGAGGATGTGTTTTGGTATGTTGTGGAACGTACTGGAATCACCAGGAATTTGTGCCTCGTTCAGGATTACAGAGAGGTTTCTGAAGCACAGTCTGGAGAAACCCTGGAGTCTGTTTGAGTTGACACTGACAAAGAGGCGGTTCAGCGGTCCACCAGTTAGGGCATTTATGTGGACACATTCATGTTTCCTGCTTATATATAGAAGAGTTGTTGAGGTACTTATGAGTTGCTGAAAGACCAGTTTGTGCACAGCCTTGGTGACCATCCCCATTGGTCTGAGACAACATGTGTTGGTGGCATGATCCACCATCCCACAAATTTAGTCAAATTCGATTTTTTTTCCTAATCTGCTACCTCGCTTTTCTCCTATTTTGTCCGTATTTTTCTGTGCTTAGCCGCACGTCTTGGTGGGGGGGAATCACCACCACTGTTGCTAGCTGAGCCCATTGTGGGCTCTGTTCAGTCTTCTTCCCTCAGTGTGTTCCGGCCTGTGCTAAAACAGGGCTTCACCACAGACCCTCGCCATGCTATCCAATAGGACAACTCGTTCACCCTTACAAGGGGAAGTACACCCTGTATTCAGGCGCCAACCCTGCCCCTGTCACCTGGCGTGAGTGAAGATGGCAAGGCTCGCTACAGTGCATGCCGGGAGACAAGGGTGAGTATGAGTATCTACGAGCTGCCGAATCCAGTGTTAGACTAAAACTTCACTCCATCCTCCAGTCTTGATTTCCTAACCCAGTAGTTAGACGCTGCTTTCTTAATTTTTAGGGCCTCCTTGCTCCGGACCTCAAAACCCGACTCTGGACTTTATTCTGGGAGTGGCTCCAGTTTGGAAACAGACCCTGCAGCAGTTACCGTAGGTTTGGGTTTCGTTATTCTCCGACAAATTTAATGGAGATGCTTCGGTTTTTACGGGGAAACTTTGACAGCTTTTACATGTATTTGTTTTTTAAATGCAGTTTTGTCCCCTTCCCGGGAATGGCAATACACTGTCAGGAAAGGAATTCTGAAATACTTCACCGCTACTGAGTGGCTGCACGACGGTTTAAAGAATTAAATTCAGTTTAAGAAATTCTGACACTGGGATTTGTGTGCGTTATATACCAAGATCAAAACCTTTATTTCCTTTTGCCCACATTAGTGTTCTTCTGCAGTTTGAACCGATTCCTAACAATACTTTTCCAGCTGGTGGAAATTTGTCTCCAGCCCTGAATCTTTGACTCACCATCCACAAAGCTCCCTGTATAACACCCCAAGTAAAACCATCCAAACCGAAGGTATTAGGGGAGAGCTGTGCTTATTGTACCATCAATTATAATTATCACGTATGAACAACCCCGTGGATTATCTGATTGCTTTATTTAAATTCAGAACTCATGGCATGTCTGGTCGAACAGTTAATTCCGTATAATGTTCATATTATAAAACAGGTGATGTATAGTACTCATGAAATCATATCCCCGAGATAAACTCGATGAAAGTAAAAAGCTTCACGCGAAGCAGTCAGCCTTCCTGAAATCTGTTTTGCCCTGCCTTTAAAGAGCTGCCTGATGTCTCTGCAATAGGGAATAATGAATGGATTTTTTACTTTTCAGACAGACTCTATGGCAGTGGGCTGTCTACAACAGTGTGTGCTAAGTGAATTAGACCCACCCGCTGGGACAGCTAGGAAACGCACCTGAGAGGTACAGCACAGGGCGTCATTGGAACACACCCTCGTGGCAAGCGGTGGCACACCTGTAAATATTTCTGGTGCAGAAACAGGTTGTTCTTATGATCACGCCAAGATCTAAGAGATACGATGGACATGGATTCTTAGTGATAAAATGTGCAAATAATTTTAAAGCAGTAATAATAAGAACTATAATATCCTTACACGTATGCAGCGCTTTTCTGGAAACGCCACTCAAAGCACTTTTATGCTTTAGCACTTCATTTACCACCAATGTGTAGCACCCACGTGCCTGATGCGACGGCAGCCATAGTACAAGCTCACTACAGTACATACCAGCTACCAGTGGGGAGGAGAACAGACTGATGAAGCCAATTTATAGGTGGGGATTATTAGGAGGCCATGACTGGTAAAGGCCAGGAGGAAACTTAGGACACCGGGGTTCACACCCCATACACCCCAACACCCTTAATTTAAAGTATTTAATTAGCTGTATTGTTGGTCATTTGACATAAACAATACTAATAAGTTGCTTTATTGTGAAGTATTGACTCCAGAAATTTTAAGATACTTTATTGTTTGTGTGTGTATGGTTCGCTGTACTCTGGCATGCAAATCACTCATTTGTAAATGTGTTATCTTGAATGATGTAGAATGAACTGTGTGTTGTATTATTATTTAATGGAATATAGTGTTGTCAGTTGTTGAACTTGTCTTTTAAAAACGTTCCGTTCAATAAATGTTGCTGTTTAGAGAGGAAATATCAACAATTGTCTCCATTCTCCGGGCCTTTCAGAGTGGAATGAGACTCCTCGCTCCAGCGCCGCGCCACTTGTCGGGTGGTGCGAAAATTCTGTCCTGAAACGATCAACGAAAAACAATCCACTGATTAAATCTAAAGTCCATTTTGTCTCATATAGGGTTAATTGGTGCCTTTCTTATTCAGCTACCGGAGTATCCGCTGTTCGTATTTGCTGTGGTTGCCAAAATATTATATCTTCAAACGTCACTATTAGTGCAGGACTGCCTTACTACTGTCGTTCAACAAACTGCAAGTTTAAAATTATTACACAATGAATATTGTAATCAGATCCACCTTAAACTTATCAATGTTCTTTTAGTACGGTTTAGCTGTTAATAACCCCAATTACTTTTAACTCCTTGTACAGGGCGCCGCGTACTGATGTATGCATGAAAATATTTTTTCCTGACTCGATTAGCAATCAATTGGGAAAGAGCCAGGGACAGTCTAAAATAGTTGGCGGAAGTTTTATTTTTTTCTTGGGGAGCAAAACGCGGGGTGGAAATAACACTTACGTATACCCAACTAACCCGCACTAACACGTTTTCGTCTTCATGGATTAGTTCGGAAGGCGGTTCCTTAAAAACGCAACCCGTCGCCCGCCGGCCGAACGTTTCTCGCAGATCCACCTTAAATGACTAATCCCAAAGCAGTCCCTCCCTCCCCTCGGCTGTTCCCCGGCCAGCTCGGTCGCTCTCTCTCTCTTTCCAGCCGCAGCAGTCGGTGGGTTGAGTTGCGCGCTGCCATTGTTCTGCAGTCCGGAGTGAGTCTGCGACTGTCCGCTCGCCTTCAGCCTGTCACAGTGCGCCAGGCGGGAACCCGACCGCCGGCGACAGCACCAGAGTCAAGCAAACAAACCGAAACGGGGACAGCCGGTCTCGCTCTGATACCCCGGCCAGGACAGGAATCCAGAAGAAACTAAAGCCAGCGGATATCCCTCTGCCGTAATAATTTCCTCCTCTTTGGAGGGGAAAGGAATTTTATTTTCCATATACATGTGGGTTGTGAATAGAGACTGCAGTCGCTACAGATATTAGTGTTCATGTTTGTTTTCTAACCTGTGCGATATTGTTGTTTTTGGTGCATCGCTAGATGTGCTTTTATTCGCTTTAAAACAATTATTCTAAAATAGTAAAAAAAAACTACTGTATTTCAACCAAACAAAAAAATCAAGCTGCTTGTTTTTCAACGCCAAAGTATTTTTTTCGGAATTTTGTTCTGGACTCTTATCTTTCTTTTTCCCTCAAACCAGAAAGCCGACTAAGATTTTGTCCAAACCTGTTGTTTATACCGATTCATTAACTGCTATACTCTGACGCGGCTGCGAAAACAAGGGACGAATTATTAACCGTATTGAATCTTGCAATTAATTAATCGCACGGAAAGTATTGATCCCGGCGATTTTTGAGGAATGTCACATTCTCAGTTTGGGGCATAAACGCAACAGCTACAAGCAAACGAATTGTAGGTGAATCTCCAAAGAAAAAAACAACACGCTTAGCGTCGTCTTTGCCAAGAAAAATCAGGAACGGCATTTTCTGCAGGTATTATCGGTCTTCACTTAGGGAAGATCTTGCGTGACTGAGATTTGGTTGTTCGCCTTTTCTCTTCTTCCACGGTAGTGTACTAGAATACCGGCTATCTAGTGCCAGAGTTTCTGAGCCCTATTCAGAAAGAAGAAAACGGACTGAAAGGGGGAATCCTCTCTCGCGTTACCTCCACCGCCACAGGCGGAAGCTTGGATTAAACGCATATAAATATACAGAAGAGGTGAAAGGAAGAAAAGAGTTTTTTTTTCTACACATCTGCCGTCATGTTTGATAGAGCCTGAAGCTTCATCTATCAAGTAAAGAGTGAGGTTGGTCTCGGTCGTTTTTTCTCGCTCTCTTAGTTACGCTGTATTTTCCACAGGTGTGTGTGTCTGTGCGGGCATTCTGCTCGCCTGGTTTTTAACCTGCTGTTGCCTGGTCGAGTTTGTTACTGTGCTTAAGTAAAACGAAGGCATTGCAGTCCATTACGAGCGAGCGGAGGTGACGGGAGGAGGGGTGGGGAGGGTGACTGGAGGGACTGTGATTTATTAGGTCTTGTTATCGATTTGGAGAGGTTGGGGACATGAAAACTATTACTGTTAAGTGTGTTGGGTTGTGTTAGGCTTAGGCTATAAGAAATACGCTATTAACTGTACGTGAATATTTTTCGGCGCCCCAAAGGGGAGGGTCGGCTTCTTAGTAGTATCATCAGGAAGCCTGTATAGATGTTTCGTCAGGCATTACCTATGTACAGTACCATGTACCCATATGTTGTATGACTTGTTTTAATGGGAGCGATGGGGGTAAAAAGATGGGATTCTCATGCCACCGCTCGTGGTCTGGCGGTGAAAACTGCTTTGGAGGAAAAAAAAAAGAAGTACTTGCTGATGAGTGAGGCCAATAAATGTTTTTTTTTTCTGAAAATAATTACCCTTACGGCTTTGTCATATGAGTTGACCATGCTCTTGTAATGCTCTTTTGATCCATCTACAATACCCTGAAGGGAAAGCAGCGCAGTGGTAGGCGTTGTGCAGAAAGCGTTCGAGACGCTGAAATAAAACGGGGAGGGAGAACGACTGTCCTTTACCTCTGGAAGTGTCGGTACAGAGCTGTAGAGCGGGGTGTCGCGGGATCAGACTCGTTCACTTACTGTAGAGAGTATTGATTTCTTCCGGACGGACAAGCGCTGGACTGTCCCTTTCCGCATCACAGTCACCAGTTCCAGAAGTAGCCCTACAGCGCGCGGCAGGATTTCTTCACCTCTGAGACCTGGGTTTGTCATTCGGCAGGTTAAACCTATAAAGTATCACACGGTGGAATTAGTTTGCTGGGGAGTCTAAAATCAGAGATCTCCATTAATTAGACCATATATAGACAACAAACTACAAACGGTTTCCTCCTTACTCTCCTCTTGATAAATTGTACAGTTTCGGAATCGGCCAAGGTGTTCGTTTTTGATGGCGGGGTCTGTTTCTCTCCTAACAGGTGATTTTTAAACATTCATCTTCAGAAGTACATGAATTAAACGTGGGCCGATATTCTTCCGTAACAAATTAACAGAGGGCTGCATCGCTATTTAGAGGTGACTGCCCTTTTTTGAAACCACAGCAATTTGTTTTAAAACTTCTCTGTTAAAATGGCTGTAATACAAGAACTGCACCGCCATTTAGCCAGTTTTATATGACCTGAAGAAGACTAATACCAAAACGTCGGTGGCTGGGCATAAGCACACGCAGTGTAAATTACCTCAGGGGAGTTCGTGAAAAGACACACCAGAATCACAGGTGATGGGGGGGGGAATCAATAGGCGATACTACAGCTCTGATTTGGGGAGAAAATAAGTTTTGAATGGCGCCGGGGCTGCGTGCAGGGTTTTATGGAATATCATGCAAGCGCACGCACACAGAGACCGTCTTAAATGGTGATTGCTAATCAGTTAAGACACTTCGAATAACACTACCAGCAAAGCCGGTGCTGTTGACTCTAGTGCAGGCGCATAACGGGAGAACGGCGCTAGACATGGTACCCTTATAAGCTACAGGGTTGGCAGCTTGCGTCCCGCACAGTCGCGCCTAATAAATTGTAAAGACGCTCTGTCTTCACAATTCCGAGAATAACATTTCCGACAGCCTTAGTTCCAGGATAAGCTATTCAAAAGTGTAAGTCTTGAATCTCCGATCTCTTGTCCGTTGTAACACCTCGCTTGTTGTACGGGACAGTTCTTAAACTGGGATCAGTCAAGTTACTTTAAGACATTGTGTATTTAACGAGTAACTAAAGCAATGACGAGCTGACAGCACCGTTGATACGTTTATGCAGCGCAAGAAAATGTCGTTACTTATTAATGTGATTTCGATACAGATTGCCTCATAAGTGACAGATGAACCTTACTTGAAATGGGCAGCGTGTTTTAAACAAAAATAAAACCGTCTACCACACGAGAACGTCTGTACGGGGCCGAGGTATTTTTTTTCTGTGCGTCTAATCTTGTATGAAAACATACAAGTTACATTCAGTTTCAACTGGTATGGTGACATACCAATTTGTTAATGGGTGGAGTTGGAAAGCCGAACAGCAGGAAGGATAACAGAAGCTGTTTCTGCTTTTCGACGCCCAGAAGGAGAATTCTAACTTTCCGGCTTGAGAGACCGCGGTGCGACAGGGCTCCAAGTGTCCCCGAGCGTTGAGGTCATGGACTTGGTGATTGGCTTAAGCTCGCGCACGTTCTGTGGTCCTGGCCCCTGCCGCGTTTGCGGGCTTCGAGCGCGTCTTTGACTGCAAAGAAAAAGGTGAATGCCTGACCTTTTAAAAAAAAAAATGAACAGGTAACGGGTTTATTCCATGCTGAGAAGAAAAGAGAGGAAACGCAACGTTTCGGCTTTGGAGCCTTCTTCAGGTGTGAGTTTTTTTTTTCTTTTCAGCATGTAAACCCGTTACCTGTTCTTTGCAGCCTACGCATGCTGACGCGGCTACCTACTTGAACTACTTTTGGAAAAAAATGCGCCTTTTTAACGGTACCTTAAACGGCAAATGTTCCTCCTAAGCAAACAGGAGAACACCGGAGTTGTGCACTCAGTCAAACAGCGGTCTGCTCTAGACAGTAAGGCCTATTATTGCCTTTATGCGCAGGCCTACTGTACGTCTCGAAAACATTGTGCCATTTTCAGTTCTCGCCTTAGCTCAGTGTCCGGTTATGAAAAGCAAACTTGAACGGTGCTGAATTCTCGGGTTCGGTAGTTGCAGTCTTGCAATACCGATGTGATCATCTGCGGGGAATGTGAAATCCTCATCTTTTTTTCTAAAGCTTTGATGATCCAGCTCAACGCCATTCTCACAGTTGATATTGACCAGTTCTAATTTTAATGCGACGTAAGAAAATGATTTTGTGAGGGTACAGAATTCTGAAGAAGGGAATTCTTTTTTTTTTGGTGGTGGTGGTGGGGGGGTGTGGGGATTTCTGGCGTGAGTCACTGACATTCATTCCTTTTCAAGCACGTGTGCTACCTGCTGTAATGCTCGTTAAATATTTTTAATATTCCAATTCACCCATCTTAATATTCAGTTAGATATTTCAAACCTTTTAAGGCATAGTGATGGCGAGCCTTCACCAGTCAGATGGCCTTGTTGACATTTCAGCGTACATCAAGCTCATAATGAATAATGGTGAATAATTCGTCCACGATTTCTAAGTTAGGATTTGGAGTTTTACAGATGAATATGAAAAGGTTTTTTGATTTTTTTTTTCTTCCAAAATGATGCCCTGTATACTTGTACTGTACTCCCAGTTTCCAAGGAAGCCCGATGCCCTTAGTGGCAGATGGGTTGGAAGGAGAGGCTGTAGAGTTAGTGCAGCTGTGGGTGGAGTACAAGACCGCACCGCCGGGTGCCCTGCAACGGCTGTGACTACACCACTGTGGAGTCGAGGCCTTTGTCTTGCGTTGTCTTGCCTTCAGACGCCCCGTTTAAGCAGCGACAGTCCTCTGGGAAACCGCAGAACTAGAAGAGCGAAGTCTGACGCCTCCCTCCTGTTTAGAGTGCAGGTGAATGGGTTGGGACGGGGGAGGGAGGCAGTACTTGTGGAGCTGCAGTGCTGCAGCACTGTTTCTGCCAATGCCTGATGTGAGACCTCAGATGAGGCCCGGGCCATTTCACATTGTGAGGCCCCCTCATTGTTTGGGAAGAGGGGTAAAAAATATTTTAACGTCAAGAATGGCATGGTGGGAAGATTAAGGCGGGCATACTGAAACTCCTAAAGAACGGTAGATTCAGTACTGAAAGGGGGATGTTTTTTCACAGCCGCGGACTTGAGTCAAGAGTCGCAGTATATGGTAAAAGTCCCAAATTCGCCTCACAAACGCAGCCAGAGGGTTAAAGTGGACGACCACGCACCCTTGGCTGAGGTGAGGCCCCCCTGTGAGGTGAGGCCCAGGCCAGATGGCCCTGCTGGCCCCCCTCTCGTAGGATCCGTCTGTGGGTTATGGCCCCAGGAATTGTAAAATTACCACCGTGCTCACTTTGTAATACGACATATTTCAGAAACATGTCACGCTTTTTCTTCAGTGTTTTTTTTAAATTGGTGTCGTTCTGCATTGTGTGCCCACAGTTCAGGATTGAGCTTTTTGAATGACCACAACATTTTTCTTTTTTCGTTTTTGTAAATGAAAGCACTGGTGAAATGCAAACCAGAGAATGCAATTGGAAACTACATGGTAGTGTATTTAAAACCGAGAACAGGGAGGCACTTCGTTATCCCGGGAGAATGGGACAGACTACCCGGTTGTGTTATTGGAGCCGATACACTGGCTACTTCTAGAAGCAGGTGGGTGAGGTCTTTGCCTCAGTTACTGTACCAACTACCAAATGGGCAGAGCGGTTGAATGTCTTACTCTTGTTCTGTGCTTATTTATTTGCATGTATTTAATATCTGTCTGGTTGTCTGTCAAGTGGTATTAAATTTTGCCAGGAAAAATTCTAGAGATTGACAAGCCAATCATTTGCATAACACTTCATGCACAGCCATGTGATTTTAAAAATGGTCAGTCTAATGTGTCTGATCATTGTCCGATGCAGAATGTTTCTGCTTTCTTTTACTGGAGTCTGGCTGCCTCAAGGTCATCTCTGTACTCCCCCTAATATATTGGTGTGCAAGCAGGTGTGGAATTATTGTTTTAAAGACTGAGATTGTTTTCACAGCTTGTTCCGGAACTGAGAATGGTCAAAAGTGCTTTGAGGTTTCTGTTAGATTTGTCTTAACCAAATTATGCAGGGTTACATACAATTTTAGGCAGCTCAATAATGTGCAATTTAAAAAAGAGGGGAATTTCCCCGAACAGTTTATGTGACCCAGTGCTTTATTCCTGACTCTCACGCAGGCAGAATGTGAAGTGTTTGTTTTGTTAACTTTTTGTGGGTCAGCAGAGAACATACAGAAGGAGAGTGGCCTTTTGTATAATGGATTTGGCCCGTCAAGCTCGTTTTGTTGCTAGTTTGCTCCCATCCTGCCCTTTCTTGAAAGAAGCCGGGGAACCAGCTTTGTCAACAGGGCTGGCAGCTTGTTCTAAACTCTTTCTAAAAAAAAGTGCCTCCTGTTCTCGATTTTAAATGCACTCCACCTTAGTGTCCCTCTGTGTCCTGTAGTTTAAGTTTCACTGTTTTCAAAGAAGTCTAATGTGTTGCCCCTTTGTCAGTTTCTTTGGAGATTGTGAATACTTGAATGAGGTCCTCTTGTAGCCTTCTCTGTTCACGAAAACTAATTTCTGTCAAAGGAGATATTCCTTCGAGCCCATGAATGTATCGTGTTGCGGTTTTCTGGACTGATTCCAAAGTAGAGACCCCTTATATACCTTTATATGAGGTTCTGCTAGTGTGGAGGACTAAGGAGTCATTCCTGTACAATAATGGGTTATGCTGTATAGTTGACCTATTTGAGTACTGACAATTTGAAGAGTGTATTCTTTATAGTTTAGCCTTCTATCGAATGAACTTGTGTATTTATCTGGGGGGCGGGAGAGGCCGTTTGGCATGGAGGTAGCCCGGTATATTTTCCAAGTCTTGCCTTGCCTGCTTTGTTGTCGGGGCAGGATTTTTTTTTCCCAGAAAATCGAAGCCATTCCCTTTTTTAGTGCTATGGGGAGGATCCTTTTATTCCTGTGCAGAGCAAGCTGTGTTTGGTTAGCGAAGCCTAGTTGCCTCCAGTTAAGAGGCACTCCTCGGCTCAGCTGGATAGATGCAGCTAAAGCTGGGATGAGAGAATAAGATTCCGTGGTGGAGCAGTGTCATGTTTGGATTGTGTTCCCACATGAGGTCATTTCTTGGACTCCCTGTGGAAGTGTGCCTTGCATGCACAAAGCTGTCATCCTATGTGGGCGGCAGTAACGCCAATGCAAAAATGTTCAACAGCTGTATGAATGCGATAGCCCCATGCTTTATGGAAATTAGAATTAGTGAGGGTTCTGGGACATGAACTGCACCCCTCCCTTTTTTTCCAAGTCAGGGTTGATCTTTAAACCGCAATCGCAAACCCTTTTATTCTATAATTTCAGATTCTGCCTTCAGCCTGAGCAGCCACATCAGCTCACAGTGTGAGCTGGTTTGTGAATAAACCACCGAAAATTCTTTCCTTAATTTAAAAAGTCATTCACCGAGTTAAGTACGAAATTAATGTATTTTGCAATTAATTTTGATTAATAATTTAAGGGTGAATGGTGAACCCAGGGTTCTTTACTAAGCAAATGTCTGTATCATTGTCAAGAAATTGGGGGTTTTGAAAGACTGGACAATTTTTTCCAGTCGTGGCTCTGATGGTAGGACAAACATTTCAGTTACCACTTTGTTTAGAGATCAGCATAAGTAGCAAAATGAAAAGAAGCCTAAGTGGATTTTAGATTGCCACTTGGGAAAGCAAGAATTTAGCAAATTGCCAATATGGTTTAGATATTGGCATTAGGCTACATAAGTAAAGTCATGGTGAGCAGTGGCTGTTACTTATACTAATTGAGTGAGAAACTCAATAGCATGCCAATGAGCTTCCTTGCATTGTTGCGCTCATTGTGATCAGTGAATGCAGGCTGTGCTCTGCACTGGGAGACAACTGCTTATCAAATAAATAGATGAATAAATTAACATTTAATGCGTGCTTGGCTGAGGACTGTGTAGCTTGAAAATGTGGACTGCGGTTCTCTCGCCAGATCCACAGCACTGCTGAAAGAGATAAGACCTGTGGCCTCTCCAGAACAGAGGCGCTTGACCATTTAGCTGGAAAGTAAAATGTTTTTGTGTGCACGTATGTGTGTCACTGGAGTTTCATGATGCCATTATACATTTTGTTTAGCTCTCTGAAATGCACTGTTCTCTAATGATCTCATTGTAATGTGGCAGAATTGCATGTCTTGTCGTCTCTTCTCTGCAATAGACCCCTGTTGTGATCAGGACAGCTGTGTATTGAGTCCAGATTTCTCTGAGCTTGTTGCTGCAGAGGGATGGGTGCGTCTCTTGGGGAAATGCATGGAACTGTTTGTAGCCCACTGCACGGCTCTGAATGTAATCGGAATTCAGCAGACTTGTGTGCGTTGTGACACTGTAAGAGCTGTGCTGCAAATTTGGCATAGAAGGTTGAGGGGTCGGGTGGTGATGCATTAAAAAATGATACAAGAGAAATGACAGGAAAAGAAAGGACTCTGAAAACCAGAAACATCTCCGTAAAATAGCCCTCTGGAGAGTTGCAAGGCTCCCACAGAGAGCAGATATTCTTCTTTTATAAGCTTGTATCTCTCTTTATGTTTACTTTTTTGCCCTTCTGTGTAGTGAGCGGTGAAAAGCAACAACTGGGTGCCAAGAGACTGTCCTTTTTTTTTTTATTCTGGTGTAACTCTCATGTGTCCATCATGCCAGCGCCTTCTGTAGACAGGAGTTGGGCATTCAGGGAACAGCGGGCGGTGCTTAGCAGGGTTTCCTGGCATCCTGGAAAACAATGAACATTACAAGCTCATTATCCAGGCATGGAAAGGTATTGTAAAAAACAGAATAGGATAGTGGAGAATGGATTGTGTTGTGCTGGATTGGGCGGTCCCAGGCTTTTAATGTTTACATGAACAGCTAAAACCTTGCATTGCAGTAAGTTTGACCCACTCCACCAATTACGGATTTTCGAAGGGTGAATCATTGCCTATAATACGATTTGTTCCATCTGCCCGTAAGTGATTGTGCTCAAAGAGAAGTGCTCCCTGTGGTGGGTTCTGGTGCGTTTCCAGATACAGATCCCCGCTGAGAGACAGAAACTGTGGTTGCGGAGACTTGTCCAGTGCCAGCACTGCCTGTGTCACGATGGGTCGGTGAACGGCACCCGATTCTATAAACAACTAGCAAATTCGCCTTCAGCCAAGGGAACTTGCTGAACCTACCTAGGGATCTGACAGTCTGCAGATGCATTTGTGAGTTTGCTGCTCTATTAATACATAATACAAAAAGCCTCTTGAGATTTATGGTGCTTGGCAGGACCTCTGCTTGGCTGACAGGTCTTTCGCTGTAAATAAACGGATTAAAGAGTGAAACTCATCATTATGGGAATGCAAAAGGGAAACTTGTCTCGTTTAAAGCAACACCTTGGAAAAGCAACAATTTAAGCTGCCTCTATTTCTTTTTCAGCTGCGACATCCTTGCTGCTTGAGTTAGCCAGCTAAGTAAACTGAGCAAAGCAGCTGCTCAGATTGACCTGCAGGAGTTTGCTTCTGGGGTCAGGTTTGGCCACATTTGTCAGCTTGCACCTTTGAACCCCTGTAGACACAAAGAAACCCGCATGTGTTGCATAACCCCAATTTGATCCTCGTGCCACAGATACTTGAGAAACTTGACAGGATTGATTATTGATTGTTTTTTTTTTCATAAAAGCAGACCCTTTTATGAATAACTGGTAAAGGGGAAGGAAGGGCTGCGTTAAGGGGCCTCCGTGTTGGCCACGGAGGAATGAGATGCATCATTCAGTGTCTGATGCTGAGCCTTTGACTTGAGCAGTAACACTGGAAGCAACAGCTGTAACTGCTGTGCGGTAGGGTTCTGATTTCCATGGTTGAAACATTTGTCAGTCAGCATCTTTTTGTTTAAATACTGTAAAAGTTAAGGCCCTTGCAGAGTTCCTGAAGGGTGTTTGCGTGGCCGGTCATGGGAGTAGAGGCCTTGTGAGTGTGCAGGTGTGCAGAGGCAGACCTGTGGACTTTATCAGGGTGTCGGTCCAGGAAGGGCCGTACGGGTAGCGGACCAGAGGATGGGGCTGTGCTTCCGGGTCAGTCGCAGGTGTGAGATTAAAAAATATGCCACCTCTGAATTTAGAGGTCTTACCCGTTGTGATTCAAAAAGCTTAAATGCCCAAAGGTTCTCAGCTCGTTAAAACAGTGTTAAGGTGTGGTCACAAAATAAGGTGTGGACGATCAAGGGAAAAAAATAGCTCAACACTATCAGTCAAGGCTGATCCAATTGTACATATAATTTTCAGAGTTTCCTTGTAAATTGATTTAATTTCTAATAAAATCTGTGTACTGTGAATTTCGTATTTTTCCATTACGTTAATGCTTAATTGAACACTTCAATGAAGTAATTAGTGGTTAATGGCAGTGTGGTGAGAGCACATTTCTTTTGAAATGTCAGGCTGTAGCGATTTAAAATTCGCTTTCGAATGTGGTACAAGTGTTGTGCTCTTTTTTTTCTTTGGTGGATAAATGTGTCACCATTAATATGGTCTTCATTACAGAGCTGCAGTGGAAAAACTCCTAGGAAAGAGTAAGCAGATAGCTGTGGCAGGTATAACTAGCAGATAAAAGACTTTATTTGGTAAGTGTGAGGCCAGGTAAATGTAGAGTGAAGTGGATTATTTTCCCAGTGGGAGAGACGATCCATTAGATATCTCTAACATTTAATTAAAAATCCCATTATATTGGAGGTAGGCATTTTGTTTGCAGGATTTACACCTTGTGAAAGTAATTAAGATTGCCTGAATATAATCTCCAGTTTCCAAAATGGCAATCCAAGTTGCATTTTTCAATTCTGCAGGTCACATGTACATTTACTTGGAGAAGGGATGACCAAGGGAACAGAGTAGGTGAAGAGATGCAGGTGTTCAGACTGAGCATCAGTCAACAGTCAAGTCTTCTTAGCGTATGAAAACAGATTGGGGGGGATTTTAGTATGACACTGCAGAACTGAGAAATCCCGAAAAGTGATTTGTTGCACACTTCAGTCAGGAATTGACTGACCTGATCTTTCTCACCCATCCAAATGGAACAAGCTACCCAGCCCTACTACAGAAGCAAGATCCCTGAGATCCTTGGGTCAAGTACCGACGCTCGCACGATGAAGATTGGGTGAATGATAACTCTAATCTGTCATCTTAGAATATTTCTGTGCACTCTGTTACTCTCAAGTGGGAGACCATAACATTGCTCTTTAGAACATTTCCAGTGATTTTTTTTCCCCTGTTCTGTATTTGGCAAAGCTCTGAGATTGTTGAACAAGGGAGACCTTGTTGGTGTTTGCTGGTGCCTGCAGTAAGGATATGGGGACAGAAGCCCTGGTTATTGCTACAGGAGGTTTGCCAGGTTTATTTTAGGTGGTGCTTTAGAAACCCATCAGTGCTTTACATTGCCAATATTAGAATGTTTGCTAATTAAGCACAAGCTGAATGAAAAGAGTGTTCAAGGCAGTTTTGATCACTGCTGTTTTTTGCTGTCTTCTGATCTTTGGTACTGTGCTGCTACATGCTGTGTGTCTCCTCTTTTTTTAAGTATTTAAACAACAGAAGTGCTGTCATTAAAGAGCACTGAGGTGTTCAAGAGTCCAGAGACTTCAACATCTCACAATATGAAGATGTGGTGTGTGCTTGTCGAGTGTTAGTCAGCCTTCTCGCAGGATCAGAAGGCAGTGATTCAAATGCACAGGGACTCTTGGTTTGTTCCTTTTCCTTCTCATGCCTCAGCATTCCAGCTCTTAAATATTCAGTAGCTCAAGGCGTGTGGTCTTTGTTTACCGTGGAGAGCAGGGTATTACAGACACCTTGGGAGAGGCATAGCTCTGTTTTTAAGGCCCTGTTTTGTCCCTTCTGCATCCGAGTGATCTTCCTTTCAGAGAGATGAAAAACCCAAGCTTGCCATATGTGGCATGATTCAATCTTGGAGTGGGGGGAAAAAATAAACCCAGTTTTGGAACTTGCTGTTGGATGGGGTTTACTTTCTTTTGTAGGTGTGCTCTGGATCATTCTTTGCTTGTTTTCTCTTTCGTTCTCGCAGTTGGTGGATGTTGTTTGTGTCTCTGAGGTGCCTGGTGAATGCACGGTTCTAATTTAGTCACTGGGCGGAAGGCCAAGAGGGAAACTCTTAGCTGAAATGCCTGCGCTGCCCTCCTCTCTCAGGCAGGGAGAGTGTGGCCTTCTGGGAGGACCTGCTGTGTGAAGAGAAGCCTAAAAGGACTGCAGAATGCCTGAACGTTATCTGCTTGTCCACTGGCACATTCTTTGCCTGCCACATGTCCAGACAGCTCTGCACCTCGACAGTGGTCAGGTTTGTGTGATTAAGAATCTGTTACAACACAAGTGTTGGGCAGTTTCCTGGGCTGCTACAGCACTACACGCAAGTAACTAACTCCCTTCTAATTGTGCAAGAATCTGACCTCCTGTTCTATGTGAAAAAAGAAATGTTATTCTTGTTATAGATTGGAGGAAAGGTGAAAGAAGTGATGTACATCTTTCCCAATGGCTTTTCTAAGGCACTATTATTAAACTGTATATTTTGTAGCTGTCTTGTACAAGTAGCAAGGAACAGCACACTGGAGGAAGATGATATTGTTTGTAAATCCAGTGTGACAGAAAAAAGCTGCATTATTTTAAAAGCTGTGTAGCCCGGGAAGTGGGTGTGGTGAGCACATTGTTAAAAGAACACAGGAGGCAGCCAAACGCCTGGATATGTGTGGAGCAGCCAGGAGAATTTTCTTTCTTACAGCAGCGGTAAATCATGGTCCTGTCGAAACAGATACAAGATAAGGATTCTGTTGAATAGATTTGTTCTCAGTTCAGACATGATGCGGCAGATCGCTATCCATCGCTGTTCTGGGATGAAATGCGGTCCAGCAGTTGTGGTGCTAAGGGACAGCTGTTCAACTTCACAAGCCCAGCGTCCTTATCCAAGCCAGTTAGGAGCAGGACCTGAGCTGTGGAGATCAGGATTCCGCTTTGTGCCCCTGACCAGAGGGGATCCCATGTCTTTGTGTCTGGCTTTTGTGAAGTCCTTTTTCAGTTTGTCAAGTTCACATTGTACTCATTCGTGCTTTTATTGCTTTTGCCTAATGGGAATGCCCATCATGAGAGCCATGTTGTTGTGTGTCATTAAGATGCATTTTACTGTTCATTTAACTTCAATAAAATGTGTTTTTCCCCTTATTGCGCACACGTACACAAACACCCAAATGCGCTTGCGTGCACACACATTCAGTCCTACTCGCGCAAGGCAGACAAGCGAGTTCATTTAAAGCAGGCCTTTGGAAATGGGAGAACACGTGAGGGGGTCAGTCCGGGAGGCAACACTAGTCTAAGAATGAGCTTTTGTTAAAGGTTGCCCAGATCTTTCTGGTCATAAAACGAGTCAGTGCTGCTTTGGGAAGCTGTCGTGGCAGCAGAGTGAGTGACTGTTTATATACTGTGCTGTTCCGACAGGGCTGAAGAGATGGCAGCTCGCTCCTACAGTCTTGTAGCTTTTCTGGGGTATCGGTAGCCTCTTTATCTACATTAAAGATATGTAGGACTACATGTGGGAATGATTCCCGATGACTCCCATCAGGAATGGGAGTCCATGATTCAAATCCCTGTACTGTCTGCATATAGCTTGTGACTCTCATTACGGTTTGACAGTCTCCTGAGTCTCTGGGTGCGCTAATGGCAGCGGTTTTGTGGCTCTATTTTAGGCCATGCTAAAAGCTTCTTGTAATTAGCTCTTGTGTTTACTTAGTTACTGTGATGCTCACAAAGATGCATCCGCATGTGTTTTTCTTGTTGTTTCTTCCTTCATTATGGCTTTCAGTGGTACAATTAGGCCCAGAGTGAAAAGAGTTTAGACCTCATGTCTCTGTTGCAGGTGGGTGTGGCCCTACGTCTAGGCACACCGTGTCGATGGGATCTGGAGCCTGGCCTCCCTGAGCTTTGTGTTTTTAGTCTCATTAGATCATGGTTCACTCTGGACTTCCGGTCTACTGGGTCAGGATACGACACTCGTTCCTTAATAATCAGTGCTTTTGAGGTCTTGCCGTGGAGACTCAATTTTGAGACGATTTTGGAGGCTTCATACACAACACTTTGCTTATTTTTTGGCTTGTTTTCAAAGAAATTGGTCTGCTAGTACCTACCACGTGTTTCTCCAATACCGGTTGATCGTTGTTCCTTTCTTGCTACAAGGTGTATTAAACTGGGGCCCACAGCCTTATGGCCTCCGGGTATAAGTTCTCTGCATTTTCCAGTATCATGCTGGCCCGGCTGCTGCCTGAGAGGACCAGTTGGATCTGCCCTGTGAAAGTAGCACCGGGCTGGTTGGTTGAGCTGTGGATGTAAACAGAGTGGTGTCACTTTGATATAAGAAAACTGGCGCTGACTGTGTGCATGTGAGAATTCCAGAGTTCTGGAATTCCATTATTTACACAAGTCTGGTTTCACTCTTGAGCCAGGCGACCTTTACTATTCTGTATCTAGATGGTAATACACCCCTGTCCTTTTCTATGCAATACTAATCTTATGAGCAAATTTTATAATATAATGAATACACAGTGTTCCACCATTTAAAAAAAATCATTCATGATTTCTCTGTAGAAATAAAAATAAAATGAATGAAGAGTAGAAATGTACGGAAGAGCTACTTGGCCATAAGTTAAATTAATTTATATGCTTTTCTGTAAAAAAACTTTTTTTACAAAATTTACATAAAATGTGATGTTTAATTTACTGAACATTTATGTAAAGGTACGTTTGCATTAGTTGAGTGTTATGTGACATGGGGGTGCCAGTAGAATGCTTACACAAGCATTGTGTGATCACAGTCCTTCTGTGACAAATTAGAGAAACGTAGCATCATTTTCAATTAATAAAACGGATTGCCTGCTGTAAATGAATTTCCAATAATTAAAAAGTTATCACATTGCAGCACAGTTAGCTCAACAGTTCCAAATCTGTGAAGAATATCTGATGAGTTGCTGTTCATCTTTGGCAGAGTTGCATCTGTTAATTTATTCTGTGAAGTTTGCAACATGACCTTGTCTATCTGCAGTGACACCACTGATGAATTTGCTGAGAATGTTATCAAAAATCTTAGAAATTAATTCCTTCCAAAAGCGTAAAGAAAATTATCCTTTACTCATCTTTAATCTGTTTAAGTCTTGATTCAATGTGTATATTATTTTTCGTCTAGAGCAATTTTTGGGAGATTGTTGAGGTTTCAAGTGCCAAATAACAGGACTTTTGCTCTTTCCTTTTAGGTCATGAACACAATTTTAGTTCATAATTTAATTGACCAAGCAATTACCAGTGAACCACATTTTTAGCTGAAACGCATCCTGTGCAATTTGAATGTCAGCGCGTCTACTAAAACCCCCCAGACTACATCCCAGTCTAATTCTCAGTATAGTGGTTCAGTGAACCTACAGTCTGTAATCTGGAGTTCCTGAAATCAGAAAAAACAAAGGAAAAGTCGCCCAGCAAGTCTCCTTGGAATCTGAGGTAGTGATTTTTTCCCCAAGTGTGACACTTGGTCATGGAATAACCCTTAACTCAGCAGTGTAAGTCAAAGACAAATAGGAAAATCTGTGACCTGTGATGAACTAGGTACCTGTCCATACTAGATGTTTTCACATTCCCCTACTGTGCTATCACAAGCAGACCATGCCCAGTGACAAGATGTGAGTCACATAATGAAAGAGACTTAATGATCTGCAGAAAGTGGACTGCTTGGTCACGTGAGGACAAACTGGGCCATTGCCCTATGCTTGGGGAGGGGCTGCACATTAGTGGCGGTGAAGGGGAGTCCCCATTACCTGTAAAGCGCTTTGGGTGGAGTGTCCACAAAAGTGCTATATAAGTTTAAGGATATTCTTTATTATTATTAATAATAATATGTAGCTGGCTCTTTGATTTAATGTGCTAATACTGCAGGAATGGCAAAGAGCAGTGGCAGCTGAAGCATGTTGCAGTTGTGTGCCAGCTTAAAGTAATTGAGAAGAATGGTTACTTACAATCACGCATGCCAACTCCATACATGGTAGGGTTGGCGTATTTTGTTGACTATGGCTTTGATCACTTACTTGTGGGTTGACTCCTTCGTTTTAGAGCTTATTTATGTTCTGTACCATTTCGCTGTACTCGGGCTGGCCAAATATGTTGCACTGTGCACATGCCATTGGTATGACTACATCATGGAGAGTAGTAAATGGACCTTCTCAAAGGGGTAATGTTGATATCAAAAAATCTTTTCTGACTCGGCATTGAAACTTATTTGGACCATCTTTTTGATTGAAAGATCAAGAATGAATTGTGTGTGCTGTGTTGCTTGGGAATTTTATCTACAGCTGAAAGAAATATTCCAGCTAAGCCGGCATATCCTTTCAAGAGCTGAAAACAGAAGGGGACATGTTCTGTAAACTTGACACTGTAGAAATGTACTGGAAAATGTTGAGTGAGTGTTACAGCTACTGTAAGTTTGCTACAAAAGCTAATGGGAACTGTTTTTCCTTAAAACAGCCCCCAGCAATATCTTTCTGCCCATTTGACTTGGAGAAAAGTGTCTGGAGTATCACAAACCAAATCTGAGTAAATACTGTATAGGCTTAGTTCTGGGCAAGTTGCGTTATGAAAGCCCAATAGATCTACTGTTGTAACATTTGCATATTTGTTGCAGTGCTCAATAGGTGCCAAATTTCCTGTTTGTAATATTTTGTATCAAGATATAATTTTTGGAAGCACTGGCAAATTAAGAGGTGACTTGTAGCTGTTGCAGTTTTTCTGTTGTGTATGGTTAGTTTTGTCTCACTTGCACGCCTTCCTCTTGCTTTTATATCTAGAACTGGACAACGATGTCAGATTTCCTCCTGTTCTGCAGTACTCTTCCCATGTTCAACAGTCCAAGGAACAATGGCACCGCAACTCCGATCGCCACAGTGCTTTGAGTGATTATAATTAAGAGACAATATGAAATCTGGCTCTTGTTCTTCGATATTAATGCACAACTCACAAGCTGATAACACTAAAGACCAAAACTGTAGTAATTAGCAGAGCGGGGGCGTTCTATCATTATCAAAGAGCTTGCCATATCATTGTCATTTATCAGGGTAATACAACATGCTTCCCAAAGGCTGTTCAAATAATTTAGGTGAGGTAGAGGAGCTGTAAGGTTAAACGGAGAGAATTAACTGTGACACTTTCTCAGTGCGTAGCTGTGCTGTGTCCGATGGTGCTGTCTAGAAGCGAGATGATTCTCCAGTTTTGGATCTAATCCCTTGTAATATTTCGGCAGCTAACTTCCATTCGGCATGTCATGAGTCACATTCTTGTTCTTTTCTTATTTCTTGTTTTCAAGGCTTAAGAGCATTTTTCTTCCAGGGCACTTTCTGATCCTACTGAAGGATGGTGTGGTTCAAAACCCAAAATGTCCTACAGTAAAATCTGGTTAGAGGTTGCCACGTTACACTTTTTATAAATGGGTAGTAAACCAATTGTTAATACATTTCTAATGTATTAAAAACAAACCTATTTATTTTTTGCATTTAATACAACTGTTAGATTTAGAAGTGTGGTTCAGGCATTTGTGCAGGAGTAGTGTTTCATTACTAACATGCCATTAATCTATGGTAGAGGTTTTTTCTCACAGTTGTTACTAAGTTAATAAGGAGTATATTTCTAAATGACATTGGCAACCCCTAAAATATTGATGACAATTCTTTCCTAATATACTTTGAACAAGGTTTTTGTTTTTCATGAGCCTGCTCATTTTTTGCCATATTGAGATATTTTCTGGCATTATTTGCCTGTTTAATACATCACATTTACTATGCAAAGGATTTATTCTAATTTACAGAGTCGGTATGTTTTTCTGTGTTCTGTGGGAAACCAAAACACTGCTCGCTCGGCTGGTTTTCCGAGATGACCTGGCTGCTCTTGCATGAAGGTAAACAGATAGAAAAGCACTGTGCAGGATACCCTCTGTTCTCCTGCAGTCACGGAGGCTTGTCTTTGCCGACACTTCAAAGAAACCAGTCTGTTTTGGTGTGAAAATGGGAAATAAGCATTTGTAATGGTGTATGGAAATGTTGTGCATAACTGTTATTTAAGAATTTATGAAAGGTTACAAAGGAGAGGCAGCCTTGCTTGTCTGGTTTGCTAATAGTTTTTGGTCCATGCTTCTCGCCTATTTTTTTCTTAAAGGGAGCTGCTTCAGTAATGTGGCTGGGCAGAGTTTCACACCCCAAACAGCCTTTCATGCAAAGGAGTGCAAATTCTTTGCATCTATGTATCCGTGCACATATTCACTGTTGGTCACAGTGGCCCTCTGTGTTGACTTTGAAAATTGATTCAAGAATCCTCTAGTCCCTTGTTCAAGACTAAACAGTCTTTTATCTGTGTATGCATAACGTTTTTTTCGTGCCAAGAAATAAGATCTTTACCCTTCTTCGAATTGATTCCAGAGAAGAGTAGATGAACACTTAGCAATGAGTCATAGAATTTTAACTCCCATTGATTTCAGTTCTACATTTGTCACTATTCATCGCAACATTAGCTGCTGTGCCAAATGTGGTTGGGTAGAGATGGCTGCCCAAGCTCTTCCTGCCGTGTTCATGGATATCCCTTAACACAAAGTTGGTTGACTGTTCACTTACCTGTCCTCGAGTAAGTAGACCTCGAGTTTGATAAGACCAGTAAACAGTTATCAGAATTAGCATATCTTACTTTAGGGGTGATGAGGCCAGGCACTTCACTGATACTTCATGTAACATGAGAGGGAGGTGGCAGAAATCACTGATTTTTTCTGACAGCAGCACTGTGCTTGTTTTTCTAAATACAGACGCACTCTGGTGAGTGGAGGATCCTAGTGTGTGTTTCTACTGAGCTTTAATCGACTTATGCTCTTTTTTTTTTGCTTTTTGTTCTGAGATATTTTAAAATCTTGGGAGAACAATGATGGTCTTTCAAGTCTGTATTTTTTAATACTTATGACTCAGCTTTTAAAAACGTTTGTTACCTGAATTAGTCTGTGTGGGTGCTGAGAAGAATACACAGTCAAAGTCAGTGCAGGCAGGTTATACTTTGGAAACCTTTGTGGGTTACCTACCTGAATAGCTACAATCCTTTTTAAAAACCATTTATCAGGGCACAGGGTACTAAACTGTTGAAGCTGGTTAGTAAATAAATGGCCTTAGACTGATTGTAGAGCTGTGAAAACCGCCAGCACAGTCCCGCAGGATGAAACTGTGCAAACGGGGAAGACCTGTGTGTGGTGGCAAGCAATTTTCACTTTTGTTTTAGAAATGTTCTCACCTGAGACTCTAACAAAGTTTTTTTTTAATTGGGAGGGAAAACTAAAACAAACTGCCCCCCACCAAAAAAAAAAACACCCCAGAAATCCTGCTTACCTACAGTAGTAGGTTTCTGCAGCAGTGACGGTGCCTGCATGCCTTTGATGGGGCACAGAGAGAGAGGCAGCCCCAGTGCTGCGTGTTAATTACCAGTTGATGTTGTTTTCCTTCCTCTGTCTCTCTGAGGCCCCTCTTTCATTCCCTGTCCCTCGCGCGCCCTCTCATTTAGCGGCTGACAGCATGGAACAATTTCCAGTTATAAATGGCGCAGAAGCCCACGCAGTGCCTGGGAGTGGTGCTGTGTGACTGGGCAGGGAAACAAACACTACCCTGCCTGTGTAGCAGCTGAACGGAGAGGATATATTTTTTTCCCCCTGGCTAGAAACTTTGTTCATAAAGATGTGCTTTCCCTCAGCCCTGCGGCCTACTTGTTGCTGCCTGGGGTGACACCCAGCAGAGGAAGGCCATGTTGGCACAGAAAGCGTTTCTCTTTTCCTCTGAGGTGCCGTAAAGCAGCTCGCACAGCTGAAGCAGCACGGCACTGAGAATGTGTTGACTGTAAAAATGGTGGTGAAAGCTCGTGCAAACAAGTGTTCTGAGGTGGAGGCATTCATTGCCTTGTTATTGAAATCCCCTCTGACGCTCAAACCTGCTGCACTGCACTGCACTGCTGGGGAGTGTGCTCTCAGCCCGAGGTTCTGGAGGAATGTGGCCCAGCTGTCACCTTCTGTAATGAGGCCAAAAACTGGCACCAGCCATTTCCAAACCAGGATCTTCTGGCTCGGGAAGGGTTTCTGCTCTTTTCACAAACCTGTTTGTTGCATTGGGATGTAGGACAAAGATGTTTCTCTTGCTCAAGTAAAATATGTATTTGGCTCTTCACACACACGTACTTGTTAGAACTAATACAAACCCATGCATGTGCAGAAAACGTGGTTGCAGTTTTAAATCCATGTAGAGCTGTGCTTGTCATGGTGAAGGAATGCAATTATTCGCCACCTCGTTGCTTACATCATGCGTTCTGCTCAACATTTCCTGTTCCAGACTGGAACATCGCTGACTTCCATTCCCCATCGGGGAGAGCCCAAAGTTTCCTGTCTTTGAAATGAAGGTCATCGGAATCTTTTTCTTATTTGGAATTAGTTCCCTAAAATTGTCAAAAATGCCTTTCCTATTTATGTCCCCTATAGCGCTAATTTGATCAAGGACTCATAGAGCTGTTCCAGTTTTAAAGTGCTCCTCATTCAAATACCAGTCTATCTCCTCTCCCAGAGACCAGGTGGAGTTCTTTCATTCTACTATACTGTGCGCAAAGTGGGAAAACCTTTTTGTTTCTTCATTTTTGTAATAGACTGGCACTTGATCTGTGTGCATGGGCTGCAAATGAGGGACATTAGCACAAGGATGAGGGTGGAGGATTGTAGGGGGGGTGTGTGAATGTCACAAAGTCAGCCTATAATTAACTCAATGGAGTCATTAGTGGAGG
Source organism: Atractosteus spatula (assembly GCF_055471065.1). Taxonomy (NCBI): domain Eukaryota; kingdom Metazoa; phylum Chordata; class Actinopteri; order Semionotiformes; family Lepisosteidae; genus Atractosteus; species Atractosteus spatula. Next base: position 41,044,486 of record NC_142712.1, on the reverse strand, counting down.
GATCCCCTCCCGGTTCATTCCTCTGGCTTTTTATTTCTGGTGTATTAATAACACTTGCCCCGGTACCCGGCCTTCCCTGTTTCGGGCAGGAGGAGCTGGGAGGCCTGCTGGGAATTCTATTTTAAAAAGGGGGATGGCCTGTGCGCATGTCAAGCCTGAGCCTTTCCTTTATGTTGCAGCTGCCAGCCTCCGAGCGCTCAGCATGCTTTCGAAAGGCCAGCAGAACTTGTCCTTGTGGTGCAAGAGCTTTAATCCCAAGATGGCATGTGATGGTGGATCTTGAATGAGTCCAGTTGTCCTCAGACGTAAGAAAATCAGTCTCCAAATGAACAGTTTCAAGAACTGTTTATAGGGTTGTCTGCTGGCTGATACCAATGAAATCCGCGGAAGAAGCTTTGCACTTTGCCCATGTAGCATTCAGTGCATTCCAGTCCAGTGTAAAAACAGTAATAAAACATTTCTTTTTCACAAACCTCATTTTGTGAGCTTCTGTACTTATCTCTGCCAATACATGTAATTTTTGCTTCAAGGTCAGCATCTTAAACCTGTAATGCTGAAGCCCATCATTCACCTTCGTGGTCCACATCCAGAGCTGTAAGTGAATGTGTGTGCTTGGTCATTATTGCAGCCGCTCAGCTAATCCTAGGTTTACTTGCTATATCGGTCACAGCGCTCGTATTCGTATCTGGGAAGGAAGTTGGAATCGTTGGGGCAGGTTTTAAGGTAAGGTAGATGTATCGTACCATATCTGAAAAGTCTGTTAATCCGTAAATTGCGTGGTTAACGTCTTGCTTGGATGTCCCATTTTTTCCCCAAGATCAGTAAGGTCTTCTTCAGAGAAGACATCTATTAATTGCTTGAAGAGCTGATGTTTAATAATTATAATAATAATTGCTTACACTTACATAGCGCTTTCCTGGACACTCCACTCAAAGCGCTTTACAGGTAATGGGGATCCCCTCCACCACCACCAATGTGCAGCATCCACATCCACGTTTAAGGCATGGGTAGTACCCTAGCACATGGCAGAGGCTACCTTGGTGACCTTGCATTATCCTGTAGCATATGAGCTAGCTGCTCTCTAGCCCTCCTCCATGGCACTTCCATGCCATGGTAAATCTTTGCTCCAGCTAATCCTTAATCACCAAAGTAAGTGATCTTCAGCACCTGGGTTAATTAGACAATTAAGAATTCACTGGGTAATTATTTGGAAGATTTGAAATCTGTAATATGACAGGATAGAAGGTTAGCTTCACTAGTATTAGATTGTGAGGAGAGAGGAGATTGCTGAGCTCTCCTGCCACTTAGTCTTTATCCTTCAACAACCAGGCGCCCAAGTACATCCATTAAAGCTCAACATTTCAGGCTTCCTTTCCAGACACCAGTAACTGCTCTTGCCATATCTCAGTACGTGTCCATCTGTGCCCATGAAATGGCAAGTGGGCCTGTGTATTGATGACTAAATTAAACTTTGGCATGTGCAGAAACACAATTAGAAATGGCTTCTTTGGGAATATTTAAAATAGGAGTGGTTTGCCTGACGGGGCTCTTAGAAATGGTTTAAGGATTCTGCTAAGGCAGCTGCTGTTTTCTATCCTTGCTGATGGTAGTTTCCATTTTTCATACAAACCTGCCTGTCTGTCTTTTTCTGTAACATTTTGAAATTACAGTTTTTGTTTCGGAGTTAGCCTGCACTGGTCCTGGCAGTTTCCAGATAGCGTTGTATACACGATGGCTTTCATTTCTTTGGTTTCTGATTAAGCTTCAAACATCAGGGTGGAAAGAAATAGGAACAAACCATGAAAACAAAAAGTCTAACAAGAATATAAGCGTGCCAGCCGGAGGTGGAGACGCACAATAGAGGTCAACAAGTCATTGCAGTACAGAAAGGTTCACACATGCTCTTTTAAAGAAAATGGAAAGCCCTCATTCTGCGATTGCAGTGTGCCTTGCTAATTTTCCCCAACCATGCTAGCGGAACGCAGCTCTATTAGCTTGCATGATTTAATTTTAATATTTCAGCAAAACTGTGGACAGAGATATCTTTAGAGTTTAATTAATTTATTAATTAAAAGCAAGGAAGTAAAAAATAATTTAGCAAGATTTAAATTAAGATTATTTCCACCAACACTGCCATCTTGAGTTTGAGGACTCAGAAAAGGCTTTAACCATTGAGATTTGATGTCACCCTAAAATAGATTTGATCTAACTTTAAAAAAAAAAAAATAATTCTGCCTTAAGGAATGGTTGACTTTTTCCAAAACAGGAGTGGTGAATGTCATGTTCTTACTCAAAAGCCCTTTTGTGTAGTACAGAGAAACATTGTTCCAAATCTGGAGGAAGCCATTAAAAGATAGACTGTTAATTTTGTTTTAAAAGAGACGGCTCATCTCCACACGGGGGTGAACCATGGTGCTTATGTGAACTAAGCTATGTTGTGGCGCCATGTGAAAAGTGTCCAGCTCCACATCAAGAGACTGTAGACAATTGGCTCTTTGCTTTCCCTGTCCCTTGTGATTGGTTGTAGTGGTGAAGGGGGACATAACCTTTTGGTCGCTATTGGAGAGTCTGTAAAGGGTTCCCTGATCCGACTGAGCTTCTGGTTCAGTCACTGTTTGGGTTGGACAGGCAGGTCACGAGTCCCTTCTGCCATCCTGCTTGTTTAGAAGGCCAAGGACCAGTCCCTACCCCCAATCTGGAGAGACACATGGGGATTGGGGGACAGTAAGTCCCATGTTTCCTGTCCTGTCCTCCAACGGACACGGGTGCTTTTTGAAGTGGGTCTCGCAGGCTGATGTGCTGAGCTGTGTTCAGGAACTTGGTCAGAGCCCTCCAAATGGTTAGCGTCTGCACTGACATGCTTTCAATCCAGTTAAACTACCCTGCTGCTGTTCTTGAATTGGTGGGGGTGGGGGTGGGGGGTTCTGAACAATGAGTAGCCTACTGGTGTTTTAAGGAAGGAGTTTGGTTTTAATTCGGTGCAGGTTGCAGCTCTGTTGAGCTGGACAGGAGGTGAAAGCTGATAGGATACAAAACAAATGTGCCATTTGTCGCATTTGCCTGGCAGATAGCCCAGACCGTGTCAGTGATCTTTCAGGCCAGACTTCTGTTGGTCTGAAAGGATCATATAACCAGTTTCTTTTTGGAGAGTCTTACCTTCGGGTGCTGATGAATAGCCCTTTCTAGTCTTTTAGTTCCCCTTGTAATACTTAATTATTAAGGCTGTAAATACTGTTTTTTTTCTTGTGCACGCAATCTGCTGTCAGGAGAAGGGAGTTCCCAGTTGGAACTTGTTCGTTTTCAGCAAGCTATGTTTTTACATCAGGCTGGTGTACTCTAGAGGCATTCCTCAAACACACTAACCTCGAGTTTGAACTGCAAAACAATCCAGCATCTCTGTCTGGTTCCAAGCTCGTTCGTCTTCATCACAAAAAGAGCTGGGATTTACATGGACAAAATAACCTTGTCTCCTGTGCTGGAAAAAGTCTGTAATGCCTTTCAAAATGCGTTTTATTTCTTAATTTAATGACCCTTCCCATTACCAGAAATATTTCATTGAAATTCGACCCTTAACCCTCCACAGATTTGTCTGTCGAGTCAGTTTAGTCGCTTGTGAACAGTAATCAAAAGGAAAACCACCAAAACAAACAAAAAAACGGTTTCGTTCTACTGTGCAGCCAGTTGTGTGTTGGAATTGTTTTTGACATTGATGTTAATTAAATTGAGTTTCTTGTAATTAACTTACTTAACACCTGACTCCAGTTTCTCTGCTCCTCTTTCACCCGCTCCATCGCTCCTTTTAACAAGGGGGCATGACCCCAGGAGGCTGGCAAACTGGGCAGGGTGGCAGGAATTTCATCCTGGGCTCGCAGGGGGGTCAGACCACAACATGTTGTAAATGAGAGCGTCTGCTGGAGGGGAGATAGTGGCTCCTGGACCACTGAGCCGTGTTTATCAGAGGTGATTAACCCCTGCACATGGCACACATTTCTGCCCATTTGTCTGTTTACTCAGAAGCCTGACTTCTAAGAATCCAGTTTTGTCGAGTCATAGCTGTGAGTTGGTGCTCTTGGCTCCAGGAAAGTTTCCTGACCTTGTGAGGATAACTCCTATCGTCCCAGTCTTACCTAAACCCCAGAACGTGTGCACACTTTGTCAACAAAATTCCCTTGACTTCACAGCTTTGAATCTCATTAGGCAAAGATGAGTAGGGAATTGTTTTCATAATTGCAATCTTTTTTTTTCCTCCGTTTTTAAATTAAGCCTTCAATTTGGAAATGCAAGTAATAGTGTTTTTAACACATCCTTTAAAATAAGATTGAATATCCTTTCAGCGTTAAGTTATAAGATGTTCAGTTAGTCAGTAAATCAGATGGCATTCTGATGAGTGCCACCTTTTGGGGAAAAAGTACTCTTCAGCTCTATTCCTCATCTGAACTATTAGAAAATCTTACAAAAGAGACCGAAGACTCGATCTGCTCTTTTTATAGAAGACACGTTAACTACTTGGTGGTTTATTTAAGGCTTTTTGGTTTTCTTTCATTTTTACTGAAGTAGTTTACCATTCTGTCAGCCTTTGGTAGTAGGTTGAGATTTCTGTCACTGCAGACAACTGTCTTTTTGCTGTTCTGAGTGGACTTCCACCTCCCTCACTGCAGATCTTTCTCTGTCTCATGCTGGCTAGCAGCACCACCCTGGGGATCTCCTCTGTTACCCTCTGGTCACATGACTGCAGACGGGGTGAGTTCTGCATTCCAGGCTCGTCTAGTGGCGAGGGCTGGATCAGACCAGGGAAGCCTGGAGCGACATAGGCAGCAGGAGCCTGCTTACTTGCATACTGATTATGAAGAAAAAACTATCTTGTAAGGTGCACTGCAACATGTATTCTTTTGGATTCACTGCATGACTGCCTTCAACTTTCAAAGCAATGCAGTCGCATTGTTTTTAATTCTTGTCTGCTCTCAACTGCAGTGCGCCTGACTTCACACAATGTGTGCTGTATGTCAGCACAAAGTAGATGGCTGCCCCTTTTGTCTTTTCATGCACATGTGCTACTTCATTAAAGAAAACCGCAAATTCCTTCCATGCAACGCCCATGTGCAGTGATCGAGCCTGGGTTGATCCTTTTTGTCAGCTTCATCAACATGTGGCCTGTTGACAAGGGGCTTCACATTTTAAAAGAAAGCTTAAAAATCAATAGTGCTGCCTGCACTTTAATGAAGTACTGCAGCATACGGAAAGGAACCATACAGGCGGATGACCACGGCTTTGCTTTGATGGGAGCCCAGCCGCTCGGGAGGGTGGGTGTGTTAACTTGGCCATGGCTCTGTTTGCTGCAGTGGAGTGATGGGGGTGGGGGGAGATGGGGAGAAAGTTGTGCAGCTGGGGAAGATTCTGCATTCTCGCCTTTAGTATTCAGGGCAGGTGTGGCTGCAGAGCTTGAGGTTCTGCAGGCTTGTAATCTGTCAGCCGTCTCCTCGCGGCAGCCCAGTTACATGCCAGAGCGCCACCGTTTGCTGTTTCTTTCACGCCTTGGCTGTTTTTTCCCCCCTCTCTCTCTCCCCCTTTTCTTTGTCGTTTTCTGCCTCCTCCCTCCTCTTTTTCCATTGAGCATGTTTCCCAGGAATGAGCTTGGTTTCTGCACCTCTTTGATCTAACGGGAATCCTGTTGTTTTGCAAGGGGTTTGTTTTCTTTTGTCTTTTCTTGTCATCGCCTTTCCCTCCAGCCCTGAGGTTCTTGTCTTTTTCCTTGCCCTCCCTGCCGATCCATTGACCTGTGGTGAATGAAAAGCCAACTGAAAGGAAATGAATGAGCCTTCAGCTAGTCAGCATCGAGCCGTGACTCGGGGAACACGGAGCTCTTTAGGAGATATTGATCGGCACCGTCGCCAAAACCCTGCCTGTGCGTTCTCACTGATGCATTGCCAACCGAGAGATTTAAAAATTCTAGTTTGCCCATTTCCTATGTCACTCAGGTCTGATTTATTTTAAACCACATTTGTATTGTGGTTTATGCAGTACTTCTCCATTATGGGAAATGGGAGCTGTTTCTCCTGCAAGGAAATCTTGATGCAGTGAAACTGTTTCAAATGGGGAGTTTACCGAACGGGGATTGTTTTGTTTACCCAGCGTATCCTCTGGCAGCTTTCAACAACCTCCGTCTGTTATATTCTGGATTACCCCACCTTTCTCCCAGTAGGAGGAGCCGATTCCTGCACAGGCCTTCTCTGCCCTGAAATGGGCTTGTATCCTCACCTGGTTTGAACTGCTTTGTGCTGTAGAGTTCCAGAGTAATTTATTAGCTGTACAAACGAGCAGGCCGGCATTAATTATTGAGAGTGCGTCTGGCATGGTGCCTCTGATGCTCCCCGGGGCAGTGATTAGCCAGGCAACACAGAGTATGGATTGCTTGATTAAACAGGCATGGGGTATCTCTGCCTAGAACCAGTCTGATTCTTTTATGAGCCCTCCCATGCTGCAGGGGGCACTAAATCTCTCCCAGTAGTTTGCACCTAGAGACGATTCTCTACTGATGAACAGGATCACATGGCCAGAAGTATAGTGCCCTCTAAAAGTATTGGGACAGTGAAGTCAGAATGGCTATTTTTGCAGTATTCTCCAGCAATTCAGATTTGAATTTAAAAGTTTAATACGAGACAAAATTACAGAACGTCACCTTTTATTTCTGGTTCATTCTATGCTTGTATGTTGTACTGTTTTAGAATAATAGCACTTTTTGTGTTCATTTCCCTCATTTCCGGTGAGTAATATGTATTGGGAAAATTGGCTGCCAGGTGTGTCTTATTGGTCAGGTGTTTCCTGTTGCATCGAAAAGATGTGAATATGTAATGTTGGATTTAGCCTTTGCTCTTTCCTTTGTTTGCCTTTGGAATCAGAAGGCCTGAACTAACATGAAGACTAGAGAATTGTCTGTGACAGAAAAGCAAGCAATTTGGATGCTGAAAGAAACTAAGAATTCAATCAAAACCATAACAGAAACTGGGCATGGCAAAATGAACAACTTGGAGTATCTTAAAAAACGGAGAAACCATTGGTTTACTTAGCAATTGGCAGTTACCAGGCTGGCTGAGGAAAACTGGAGCTAACGGTAGAAAAATTCAGAGCTATGAAGAAAAACTCAAAATAAAACTCTTGCTGAAATCGCCAACAATCTCCACAGCGCATGGGTAAAGATATCATGATCTACTGCTCCCAGAAGACTTTGACAGCAGAATTATAAAGGCTGCTTGCAAGATGCAAATCTCTCATCGGCACCAAAAATAGAAAGGCCAGATTACAATTTGCTAAAAAAAACATAGATGAGCCAGTAGAGTTCTGGAACAAAGTGTTATGGACAGATAAGACAAAGATAAACCACTATGAAAGTGATGGAAGAGTGCATGTGTGGAGAAAGAAACGAAATGCCGATGATCCAAAGCATTTCACTTCATCTGTGAGACGCGGTGGACGTAGTGTCATGACTTGGGCAGGCATGGCTGGCTTTGGAACTGGCTCAGTCATTAATTGATGATGTAACTAATGAGTATAGGAATGAGTTCAGAAGTATACAAAAACATTTTGTCGGTGCATGTACAAGAAAAAGCCTCCAGATTAATTGGCTGGTGCTTCATCATGCAATAAGAAAATGACCAAAAACACCATCAACACAGCCAAGGAGTTCATCGGGGGGCAAAGTGGAAAGTCTAAACTGGCCAAGTCAATCTCCTCATTTGACGATGAAACACAAAGTAGTAGTATTATAAAACCTTAAAGCATGTATTTTCTAAAAAAAAAGTATTGCGATTTTAACTTCACGGTCCTCCATATTGGTGGAGGGCACTGTATATACAGAAGGTTAGGAGGCACAAGAATCTTCACCAGATAAATGCTTATAGTAAAGATGCGAAGGATGTCTTAAGTGGAAAACATGTCCATAGGATAGCTTGTGAGGCAAGTTGACTTTTTCCAAGTAGCATGAAAGGAAAAATTGGTTCTAAAGTTATGCAATGATTGTCTCCGTGGGAGCCCTGCCAACTAAATGATTATAGAAATAGAGGGGCAATTAACTTAGTCTGACAAAAGGAAAAATCCGGCCAATAGCACAGCAGCATTTCCTCCTATCTCCACACCTTCAAAGGTACCAAGGTTAACAAATTGGTAACCAAGGCTACACAATATCCCCTAAAATGAGGTCAGACTCCTAGAATGGTGGAGCAATAGGACCTCATCAATAGCAGCACTCTCAGCCAGACTTGGACAACTAGATCCCTTACTGCTGCAGCTAAAGGCCTCAATTAGAGACATCCCTTAACGGAAGCACTAGGCAAGAGCAAGGCAATTCCTTGTTCAGAATAGTGGAGGAAAAACAATGGTTTCTAAAATGTTACCACTTGTATCTCCTAACACATGGGAGGGGATCCGTTTTTTCAGTTTATCATAGGACCAGGTGAAGGTGGTTTCCTGTTGAAGTAAACTTTAGTCTTTTATTCATAATATTATGGAACTTTCTAATGCTTTAAAATTTGGGGTAGCTAGTGCAAGTCATTTAACATGTTGGGCAAACGGGTAATGTGGTTTCCTCATCATCTGCGGTTTCCAATCTTGCATATGGGTTGTGCAGCATATTCCTTTTGAAAAGTGATCACACCAGCTCAAATAACTCTCTCTGAGATTTTGGCACTGCTACACAAGTCACCCTGTGGGTCAGTCAGTGCTCCATCTCTCCGTTTAAAAAAAACAAACAAACAGCCTTCAGTTTTGTTCGCTGACAGAAAAAGGTCCATCATTTCACATTGCTGCTAGAGAGGAAGCTTTTGGGCAATTTTTTTTTGTATTTTTCAACTGCTCTCTGGGTAACCTCATTCCGTTTTCAGGCTGTTTCTTTTCTTTAAACAGAAACACAGTTTCTGTTACTCACCTTGCAGCCACTGACAGTTATCTTGGCTTTTCTTCTACCGGTGCTGATCTGAAGAAACTTGACAGAACGTATGGCTCTTGCATACAGATGGAATAAATCCTTATTCCCATCTGCTGTTTGGCTGAGCTCAGTGCTTTAATCCCAGACTGGTAGGTGACCATTACCTTTCTTTCCACAGGATATTTGTATATGAGAGAACAGGGCACTCTTGTTCAGTTATTCAATTAAAGAAATTAGTAAGTCTCCCTTTGTTTTTGAAAGTGAAATATACATTAACAAACGTGCTTGATTGTTAATGATATAGTGCCTTCTTTATACACTGTTCATTTTTCCATTGTGCTCTGCCTTCCACTGAGAAAAAGATTTCACCTGGTGACTATTCATACAGATGGAATTCAGGAAAACATGCAAGGAGCTCCTGTCAGATTCCTTGCAGGTCCGTCCCACAAGGAGGAGCTTACTGAAGGTGATTTGCAGTCTTAAATACAGCAGATTTAGCTTATGGAATTGAATACTTTTGTACTGGTTTTGCTTGGGGTATTGTCCAAGCTCACAGGTGAACAGAATTGGCCATGTGGGGTGTAAATGAGCAGAAAATCTTGCAGAGTGAGTAACACCTATTTGCAGTATGAAATGTTGAAGAACTTGTCTGCCACTGCTTCAGTATGTAGGGTTGGGGTGTGTTGCTGGGGTCTGTAAATCCCTGCTTCCTCAGAGCTCAACTAAAGTGGTAGTAACCATTAGTCATCGGGCCTACAAGTGGCTGGGTGTGGCACTTTGCTAGTCTGCACACTTACACAGGCACGCTCAGAGAGCACTGAGCTTGCCTGACCTGGCTGCTGCAGATCTGCCAGACATCTGGGCTGCTGCCAGCCCCTCCCTGAAGCTGCACAACAGAGGGTGACTCATCACTGGGAGCCTCCCATGCTTAAGAGCACCCAGGCTTTTCTCCACCGCTTACCCTGCCTTATTCAGCAGTCCAGGCCTCCAGGTAAAACATTGTCTGCAATTCAGGAAAAGGATGATGTATTAAATTGTATGCAAGGCTAACATAACTGTGCCTAATGAGACATTTGCAATGTTGAGTTTTAGTTAATACCATAATGGTTTGTTTTTACACTGAAAACAAAATGTATCTCCATATCAGTAAGGCTCGATGCATGATCATTTTCAGAACATATAACAGCCTTTGTGTATGGCTGTTGTGAATACCATTGTGACAAAGGTCTCATTAAGATTTTTCTAAAAATACTTTAGATTTAAAGCTTACTGCCACCTAAAACTAATTTGGACTAGTTCTGTTATTTTTATTAAAACATTCCACATCATCTTAAATTTAAAAAGTTTGAATGAAGCAGTTATGATGCCTTTGGATACTGCGTGTAGGCATATATCTGTGCTGCATACAAAATATTTTGGAAGCATCTGCAATTTTACGTTGCTTGAAGTTATTTTAAATATTTGTAGGATACATTTTTTTATCAAAATACATCATCTCTGTACATTTTAAAATGAGTATTTTAAACAAAGTTTTTTTTAGTGAGCTGGTGTTACGGAGCAAACCAGGAAATGAATGGAGGTTGTAAAAAGCATGGAATGAGCAGGATTCCATTGTCGCAAATTCTGGAATTCTTCAGTGCCTTCTCCCTTTGTCTGCCACTCTTCCCCCAGAAAACCAAACAGTGGGTAACCCTGAAGTGGCGCCATTTCTGTGGCATTTCTTTTAAATTACAAGTCTTATTCCTATCCACATTCCAGTAATTAAATGAAACCTTTTCTAAGATGTTTACAAGACATCCTTCTAGCAAAATGCGGCAAAGCTGAAAGGATGAGTGGCTGAAAATGTGCCTTCTTGGGTCACTTTGCTTTAATGGATTCTTTCGGGTAAGAGGAGGTGTATATTTTGAGTGACAGATGAACTTGGAATGTGGAATAACTTCAGCAAAGGGGAAATCCAGCGTGAGTAGTAAGCAGAGAATAGCCGCTCAGTGATCCAAATCCTGTTGGCTGTTTCACCAGAATTGATTCCCTCCACCTCAAGAGCACAGCAAGCAAAGAGAGGCTATTTTCGTCTCCCTCTTGGGGGGGTGTTTGCTGGTTGCCAGCCTGGCCAGGACTGGTAGAAAGGCCAAGAGGTTTAAGGCTGATGAAATTAATGACGCTGGCCTTCCAGACCAGTTTTTGTTCAGTTCCCGTGATCATGCGTTAGAGACTGGATCCATAGGCTCGTTTTCTAATAGATGCTTTTGAAGCCCACGGTAGACTTCTATGGTTTTAAGTCTTCTACATCTTCCCTTCTGAATTTGGAGAATGGAGATGGAGCTTGTTGGTTATAGCTGAAAGCTGCCTTGGTGACATTGCTTTAAAAGATGTTAATAGTTTTTGTGCGTGCCAGGCATGAACACTGAATTCTTTGTGTACTTTAGTGAAGCTGTGTCTGACCAAATATTTGGGACTTATGGGAAATTTAGTCTGAAGGCTGAACAGAAGCCAAACATTAGTGAAACAGTTTACAGTAAACTCTACTTTTTGGCTTTAACTCGGTGGGTCAGCTGCTCTTTGTACTGGAATGCTTCTCATCTCAGTTATCTCGCGCATTTGTTCCTTCACCATATTAACAAGCTCATTGTTATGTCTTTCTCGGAAAATGATGGCCTTGTATCTTGACTTCCTTCGTGTTCGTTTTTATTCCATATTGATGTCTGAAATAGTAACTGAAGAATAATTATTAGTTGTGATAGTAAAATCTTAAAAGCGTTTGTATACACGTTCTGATTAGGGCTTTGAGTTCAATGTACAGTACATGAACTTTAGGACTGACTGGAGTGTCCAGGTGTGGCGGCCATGTGTCCCTGGAAACTGGTTCATGTGTAACATGAGGTAGTGACCAGTTCAAGCTTCCTGCTAAAAATGATCCATGATGGGTAGAGAAAAGGAAGTGCCAAAGCTGTTACCTCCATGTGTGAGATTTGTTGATGGCCCTGTACCCTCTGTCTGCTAGGTATTCTAACTTTTCTACAGCATTTTTCTTTCGACATTGAAATGTTTGCTTTTTGATCTGGGGAAGTCTTCGGGGTTCTACTGTGCAGATCTGATGCTTAAAGTTTTTCCTTTTAATGAAGCTTTACGTCTTTAAAGGAGTGTGAATTCTGTGATGGCAAATTAGCTCAGACATATCCCTCAGCACTGACTGCTACAAAAAACTCAACAGGAGACGTTGTATTAGCAATTCTGATTATGTCCATTCACTTGTAACAGGCATTTTTTCTTCTGGATAATCCATATTCATTAGTCCTTGATCCTAATCTGTCTTAACAGTTCTGAACTGGAAAGACTGATGTGTTGGAGTTTTGAAAGGCTTTTTCTACAGAGGTGTTTTTCTTTTGCAGTTGCCAGCGTCCTCGGAAGCTGCTTGCAGACGATGCCCGACGGCCATTTCTAGGAGGCGCTACCGCTGTGGTGTGATGCCCTTCCTGTTCCCGCGTCTGTCTGGGGAAGTCCAGCTCGGCTGATGTTTGCATCGGTGTCCAATACAGAGGAAAAACGGCTTGCGTCCTTTTCCCAGAATTCCCTGTGGGGAGCTGTAGACGGTGGCCCCCCGTCTCTGAAGTCTGGAGCTCTTCGGAGGAAGACGGAGGTGGAACAAACAAAGACTTTGGCTTCCACACTTGAGAACACTACCAATTTCTTCCCTTTCATCATATTGCATACTTTTCCTTAACCTGTTGCTTGTTGTTCTTTGAGCTCTACCAGTCAGATAAAGGGGTTCATCCCAGCGGTCAGCCAATCGGACAAAATGGCAAACAACACAGCGGACCACCCCCCAGGGAACTCTGTTGCCGAGGGCAACCATGAGGGGGAGTTTGGCTGCACAGTAATGGACCTCCGAGAGCTGATGGAGCTGAGGAGTGGTGAAGCCGTTGCCAAAATCGGTGACAAATTCGGTGATGTTCAGGGACTCTGCCGTAGGCTGAAAACATCACCCATAGAAGGTAAGAAGCTTTGACTTTGATGTATCATTCAGGGCCAAAGTGCCCCCTGGCCTTAGTAGTATCTAAAACCTGGAGGCACTGAATTAGCATAATACATAAAAGTAACATTCTTATGCATTGGTCAACCTGTTTTACAGGTAGTGCAGGATTAGGTGTGTTTCGCCAGGAGCCTTTCACCATGGGCAGCTCAGCAAACATTGTTTAAGTCATGGATGGACAACACCACAGTTGTATGAATTTCATTTCACCTCTGAACACATTGACCGAAATAATCAAACTAATAATTTAGACACGACATCTCATCTCCTGTTTGCTTTCCCTGCAAATACAGTACCTCCCATACTTCTCTTTTAGGACTGTCACGCCCTGAATTAGGCTATTGACCACTTAAGTACAAAAAAGGCGCCATGGCTGGTAAATGATGCCCCTCTCTCAAAAGCTGGGGTCACAGGTTCTCTCCTAGAGAGCTGCTGAAACTTGTATTTATAGAGAACTGCAGTTTTTATACAGAAAAAGTGTTTGTGTAACTTAATAACAATTAACAAAATACCTTTGAAGCAGTTACTTGACATGTTTATTTGCTGCTTTTTGTGGAAATGGCCTTTTAAATCTAGGCATATGGAGTAAAATACAAACAAAACCCCACATTTCTGAATATGCACTTTTATTAATGAGAGGGAAGATTTCATTTGTTCATTTAAATGTGATTGTAAAGCTGATATTTCAGACACTATGACTTAGCCGAAAACCTTTTAAGAAGTATGAACAAGTGGTTCACTGTAAATATTTAAATATGATTTTCAGGAAAGGCCCACAATCTTGTATTTGATCAAGCAGTTAGAAAAATGGATGGATTCAGCAGAAGTCTACCTGGAAGAGTCTGCTTTGCCTGAAGTCGGTTTCTAAATGCTTTTAGACGTCCCATTGACAGGCATCCAGTTTAAAGCTAATGGGCTAGCTGGTAAGACTACTGCTGAATTTCTCCCTCGACATTCAAAGTTTTAGCTCTGATGTGTTGTGCTGTTTCACCTGAGCTGTCGTTGCTTCCACTTTGACACTGTGCAAGTCCCTGCAGCAGGGCCTGTGGCATATAGACACTCTAACAACCTGCAGTCACAGACCTCACTCCAGAGTAACTAAACTATACAAACAGGGCTTTGAGACTTTGCCCACAAGCAAAAATAGACTGCAACTGCCACTGAAATGTCAAATTTATTTTTCATCTCCTCACACCTCTGAAGTCGAGCAGGACTAGGCCAGTCTGGCAAGATGCTTCAGCTGTTTTATATAGTATACAAATACCAGTGTTATTAGTAAGGAAAATTCCTTTTCAGCATTATCTGTTCTAATAGGCCTAAAAACTCTAAAGCATTCTTTTAAAATGTCCTTTTAGAATTAATTTTTTTCAAATTCCCAAATGTGTTCTTAGGCCACGAAGAGCTAGGACTCCCCATGCACTTGGAGCTGATAGACTACCACAACACCCAGCGGTGCAGCAAAAATGCCATGTTGTTCAAATATTCCAGATATTTATATGCACGTGTTGAACACCACCTTGTTCTGATGTTTTTAGCCTTTTTCAGGCAATTTGTAGCTTAAATAGGGAAAATGCTTTTAAACAGGAAAAAAATAACCAACCTGAATCGGTCCTACTGGAAGATGAAGGTTTACACAGCTGTAGAGATCAGAAATGACCAGGTGTTTGCCTAGATGGTAAGGAATCAAACCCTGAATCCATGTTGGTAACACTCTGCTCAGTGACATGAAGGCTTAATGTGATTTTTAATTCGGTGTCCTTCATTAAGATGCAGTTTCATCTCCATTTCCAAATAGTAATTGCATATTCTTTGTTAATCAGAGAAACGGTACTAGATATTTACTGAGAAGCGTGACCAAAATAATCTCCAGTGCAAGCCGGCGTGCTCATGTTTGGCATTCTCTGCACAAACGGCACCGGTCAATCAATGCATAGGCTTGTCTGCAGTGGGGCCTGATGCAGGACTAAGCTTCCTGCTTTTGGCCAGGCTATCCTTGGCTTAAGACGACGGTGTCTTATGCAAATAAGCTCAGCTATAAAACTCCTGGTCAGAGCAATAAGACGGCAAACAGATTTAAGTTCACGGCTCTCCATAATCCCACATTAACGGTAACGCTTGAGGTGGAGTCTGAGCTGCAGAGATCACTGCAACTTAACGGCGTGCAGCGAGTCTAGAGTGTGTGGCTCAGTGCGGCACCTCGGGGCAGGGCAGCAGGGTGGCAGTGCTGGGGGTGCGAAGAGTAAAATTCTTTTTCATACTTGTCATGACCTGAAATTAGCAGTAAAGTGGGAGGTGTAGCTGCACACAAAATCCAAAACACCGGTTTTATCACTGGGCTGTAACAGGAGTGGTGCACATGCGGTTCAAATGCAAGCTAATGAAATTCTAGGCGCCAAAGATATTTTTAAGATGTGTATAGCTTTAAGGCAGTGTAAAGCAAGAAATCTGCTTGTGTGAGGTAGTCTGTAAGTTTTCAGGACTAAATATCACCAATTTCATGTTTCCCTGTTATGTGTATGTGTACACTTTTTTTTATGTATGCCAGCTTTTCGATGAGACTTCACCTGCTTTAACGTGGAGCAACTGGCCAGGCAGCAGGGGCAGACGTCAACGGTGCGCTGGCCCAGCCTGCCGCAGTGCAGATAAATGCCAAGGCAATGGAGTGATGCTGGCTGGCCGGGGCCGTTGTAGCAGGCTAAGCTCTTAAGGTGATTGAGGAAGTTGGGCCTGTGTGGTTAGGGCAGAGTAATTGGTTGAAGGTGTTGCAAGGGAATGACGAGCAGTGATGGACAGTCTAGGCGGATAGCACACTTATTGTGGTCACTGGACCGTGCGGGCGAGCTGCGGCTTGAACTGAGCGGGGAAGCAGGAACACAGGACGCTGCCGCAGTGCTTGAACTTCTGAGCCTGCTGCCTCAGTTGATTTCTGTCAGTGAACGGTTCACAGTTAAAGGAGAACTTCCTCCCATTCCCTGTCAGCCCTCAAGCCAGACTGCACATTACCGTATTGGTACAAGAGCTCCCATCATGCAAGACGCTACAGTGTCTACTAGTCCTTCTGTGAAGATGCGGTTTAGATTTAACCCCTTCAGTCACCACCTTTTGTGGTGAAGTACAGTGAGAAAATACCTCAGCTTTGAGTGCTTTGGTGTTGACAGCTTTGAGCTGCAGGACAGGTTGAGAGATCTGCAAGTCCATTATTATCCAGACATCTAAAGATTTTGTTCAACCTGTATGCAACCTATATTCTTTAATTGTGAAAAAACTCCAAGATATGAAGCACTCCTTAAATGGTGGTATTCTTTATTAATGGATCCAAAAAATATTAGGAAAGTGAAGCTCAGTTCAGGAGAGTAGTCTTCTGAACAAACTGCACACTTTTGGCAAAAATAACAGTTATGCAAGAGCTCAAATCTGTCTTATGTTAAAGTTAAAAAAAGACCTGAATGACCTGCCGTCATATAAATGTTTTGTGTTTTGGCGTCATGCTTAATTCTACCCTTCTGAAAACTTGAAAGGGAGACACAGTTTGTCCAATTTTGGATGTCCCATCTTCTGGAGATTTTTTTTCTTTTAACTTTATATTGATGAAATGGTGTTGACAAGTACACCGTTTTCTTTCATCTTTTGTTTTTACAGTTGCACTTTTTTTAGAACTATTTACACTGTGTCCGCAATGGTGAGGGTTAAATGTGTAAATATTTACTTATTCAAAGTACATTTTACTTCAAAAAGTGAGATCAGGTCTTGTGGGACTTAGTCTATCCAGGTGAACAAGTGGCTGGAGAGAGAGGGGAAGCCAGTCCTCACCTAAGCTTTACTTTGAGATTGGTCTTGTAATATTTCATACACAATATAATTTGTGAGATTCACAGTGAGAAAACCACCTGCAGAGTCCATCTCCCTGTTGGTACAGAGGTAATGACATAATGAATAAAGTATCACTAATTAAAAAAAAATTAAAAATACATTTGCTATAGAATATCTTTCGAAGAATCGCACTTGCACAGGGTGAGATGGTTCTTTGTGTTGCAAGCGTTTTTACAAGAATTAAATTATGCTAAGTGGGATAATTCAGATGCTCAGCAGCTGCTTAAATTTCTTGTGGCCCATGTATGTTGAAGCTCAGTGAGTCATGGAAAAGTCTTCTAATATATGATTAAAATATAAGGTGTGTGATTTTAATTAAAGAGTGCTGGGAAGGGTCTTTTAATTGCCTTTCTCTCTTTTTCTGATTAATTGAAAAATAAGGTTTTAATTAAGAAGAAAACTTGCATTAATTTTAACACTAATCATGCAAGCTTCAGAGATTGGCGTCTCTCTCTGCAACATTTCCACGTCTGGTGATGCGGCGTCATAGATGCATGTTAAGGTTATTGGAACAGCTGTCTACACATTGTCCTATTCAAGTCAAGGCTTTTTCATTGGCCTTTGTGCAATGCAAAGAACAACACTGCAAACTCTACAATTAGGTTTGCTCTTTTCAAAGCCTCTTTTATTTATATATATACTTACACCATAATGTAATAAAACATCATCCTCTTGCCCATAATTTGCTAGTTAACAGGTTTAGAATCTACAGGATTCCTATTAAGTTGATTTCAACCTGTTAAATATGAATCATATCATATGAATAATTAAAAATAAGAGGTGACCAGTTGGCTTTTATTAGGATTTCATCCAACCTTTTCTTGAAGGATCCTGTGACTCATCTCCAGCAATATGGCCAATCAGCTTGTTCCATACTCCCACAACTCTTTGTGTATAGAAGCACCACTTGTACTCAGTTTCAAAAGCACTATGCTGTTTACACTTCTGTTTGCAATTGAAGAGTTATGTTATGTGTTTCTCTTAACTTACAGCCTGCTTTTCACTTGCTTAAGGCCAGCAGCATATCAACAATGCCTGATTGCAATTGAAAAATTAAAACTAATGTCCTTAAAATCTAATGTAACTGTTTATCAAAAGACTAAATATTTTGTCACATTTCACTAAAAATTTTTGAAAGGAAGACAAGTTGTTTTATGGAAACAATTATTATTGTAATCAATCAGAAGTTATATTTGGACAGGAGCTGCACTTCTGTTATTGGTGAAGTGGGTTGCCTCTTGTGTGTTTAGTAGCTTCCATGTTATACAATTGCAAGGAATTAATAATATTGTGATTACTACTGTATTTTATAATACATTTATAATATAATGGGGCAGAGTGGTGGCACTGTGGCTAAGGATCTGCGCCTGTGGCTGGAAAGTTGCTGGTTCAACTCCTGTGGCTGGAAGAGGAGTCCTACTCCGTTGGGCCCCTGAGCAAGGCCCTTAACCCCAACTGCTCCAGGGGCGCTGTACAATGGCTGAGCCTGTGCTCTGACCCCAAGCTTCTCTCCCTTTCCATGTACCTGTGTCTCATGGAGAGCAAGTTGGTGTATGCGAAAAGATGAATTCCTAATACAAGAAATTGTATATGGCTAATAAAGTGATCTTATCTTAATGGTAAACTCTCGGCTGGCAGAGGAGACCAAGTATCAAAGCTGGTTTAAATTTTAGGAGGTAAGTGTGTTACTATTTTAAGGTGTCCACTGTTAGTTTATTTTCTTAGAAAATAATACACAGAACAGGCACCTTGGTAAAGGTACTTTTGTCTGTTCTGCCAGAATGTGATTGACAGTTATTAATTAACAAGCTGTAACTAGGCAACAAATCACAAGTGGTTTCAGATCAGCAAACTGCTCATACTTAATGTCAGTGTGTTAGTAAATGGCTCCGTGACCTTGCAGCTGCCCAGGTGTATTTTATTCCTGGTAAGTGTGCAGAGGTCAGAAGAACACCACAGGCGTGGCGGATGTGCAGAAGTGGTATATCATTCATTGACATATCCAGTAGTGGAAAACATTCAAGCCTTTATGTATGATCTTTTTCATACGATACAAATACTGTACAGTAGATGGCGTAAGAAATTTGAAAGATTGATATCCATCACATTCAGTGCATAAAGCAAAAATAGTTTTTGTGTGTGTATAGCATTTATTAACATGCTGTATAGTACGTCAGGATTTGGGTGGGAGTGTGGTTGCATATATAATGAATATACAAAAAAATGTGTAAATGCAGATCCAGGTAGGGTGTAAGGATTTTTTTATTTCATTGCTTGAAGTCTACTTTCTCCATTGGATATCTCCCTGTTCGAAAGATCCTGGTGCCTCCTGCAGTTTTCTGATCAGTACAATCATGCAAAGCATGGAATTCAGTGTTCATGTACAGTCTTGCATAACTTCTTAATGGATCACATATGAGTGCAAGACCCAGGGGGTGTGTTTGCTTGTGTGTGCACAGGTATTTCTATATTTGTATGCCCTGAATCCAAGAACGTCCTCCGACAGATAGGAGCTCCTGAGAAATGGGTGCTGAGCTTTTCCTCACAAGTCGCACTGTTTTTTTTTAATCCAGATGGTGTCCTCTGAAAATGAAAGTGGCAAACCTGTTTACTAGAGTCCTTATTTCACCCTGTGTGAAGTTTGGAATAAAATAGAATAAGCCAGCTGGAGGTTCTCGCAAATAATGATACACAAACGTGTGTGCACTGTGCCTTGTGTTTGTATTGTTGTAGATAGTGTGTTTGGGTGGAGGTGACAGGAGGTGGGTAGAGACTTAGAAAGAGTTGCTGTCGCATGGTTTCAGTTCAGTGATGTGAGGCTGGCTGACGAGCTGACCGAGGGAATTAGAGCCTTGGCATATCTCCAGCAGGGTCTGTGCTTATGCTGCCCATATGTTCAGGACCCATAAGACCTCTGTGGTGGTTTGGAAAGAAAAAAGAGCATGCTGGGAAAGGTGACTCCTCCAGCTCGTGGGTGTGTCCTTTTAAGGTGGAACCATGTTTTCTCTCACCCTCCCCTGCTGGATTCTGTGTAATTTGATTTTTTTAAGGTAGCTCTGTTGTTTCAAGTGCTCTAGCTTCAAGCTACTGTCTCCTCTTTTAATAGGGAAACCACGCAAAAACAAATCGCAACAGGTTCTCCCATGTTGTAGTGATGTGCTACTCTGTATTTTTAATTATTAGGGAATTTAATATGAAGAAGGATTTTACTGAGAGCTTTTTTTTTCCAAAATGGTTCATAGAGCATAGTACACTATTAGGAACTTCAGCCTGTTGTTTTTGGCTCTCTTCCCAGCATCTCCAGCGCCGAATCCTCATTAATGATCTTTGAAATAGTTTATTCTCAGCCCTCCGCTGCTGTCAGTGTAATAATGTGCCTTTTAAACCCTCTGATCTCGAGTCATCCCGCACTGTCACCCTGAACATTAGCACTGAAGCAGTGTCTCGACACTCCAGTGCCGGCTCTCTCCCTGCTTGAGAACTGAACGCTGAAACAATCTGTTCTCGGCTTCGCATTTGTTAGGTTAGAGTAGAGTAATTGTATGTGTGTGTACGTAGATGTGAGACGGCAAAAAAGGGGGTCTGTGCTTTTAATATCACAATTAACTCGGCCTGCACAGTTTGTTAAATAGGATTGACGCAGATTTAAAATCATCCTGCCAGCAGCTGCCAAGTGCCAGCATCTAGGGGGCCATTTGTCGATTAACTCTTCCAAAGGTGTGAGCAAGAACTATTTTCTCCACATGAGAGGCTCACCGCAAGGCTCTGATCAACAGCTCAGTGTCCAGTGTCTTGTCAGTGCTTCTCTTTCTGTAAAATGGTGAAAGATGATACTAAATCATAGTCGGGCAAATACAATCAATCAGCCAGGTATGCCCATCTGAAGTGCAGGCTGAGCAGACCTATTTGTTAAATATTAACTTTGCAACAAATGTGTGGCTGAGTGCTGCATCGTGACTGTCAGTCGTCTTCACAAATATTCCACAAACTGTGAGCCTTGATTTCTCATGAAAGGCCTTTATTGTTGTTTTCTCTCAGTCCTGGTTCTCATAGTCCTCGTGCTTTTGATTCTTCAGTCTCCTTAAAGTATCTCAGCTTCACAAATCATTTAGTCTCCGAGCCTGAAGCACTGTAACAGGCCATTAACGTCAAATAAGCGATGCAGGGAAAGCGGATGAATGCCACCATAAAAAAAAAATGCATTTTGACTTGCTTGTCCCTTTTGTTCTCAAAGCAGAGCTGGTATCTGAGAAGCTTGTTGGGAAGTACTGTGCAAGCCCTGAATATTTCATTATTTTAAGAAATGGAACTTAGGAAAGGATGCAGGTGGAACTGAATAGTTTTTCCCATCCCTGTAATCGCATGCATGCCCAAGTTTCACTTGGAAATGGGGCTGTCTCTCTATAGATGGACAATGGTGGGTGACTAGAATCGCCAATGTGCAGAAAGCAGGGGTACAGTTTTGAACAGCAAACTACTCCTCCCTATCTGATCACTGTTTGAAGTGCCATCTAGTCCTGCCCAGCATTATAAGCGAGCAATCAAAGGGGGGAGGGCATTTCTTTGTCCACCTTAGTCAGTAGTCTGACAAAATATGCCATATTTGAATCTACGTTGTCGAATCACAGTTGTTAGAGCCAAGTGGAATTTTCATAATTCTATACTGGGATCTTGAGAACTAGCATAGGTGCTGGCAGTGTTCTCCTGTTCTGTAGAGTTTGTAGTGTACTATCTCTTGCATGTACCTTCACATGCACAGCCTGGTCACAGCATGTGTACATCTTCTATCCACCCACTCACCAGTGTCGGCTCCCCAGACTCTATCCTGGAAGCACAGAGTGTAAAGCAGGACTGTCTTCTGGAAGGGGGATATCAGTCCATTGCAGGGCATGTGTACACTCTCACAGCGACCGTTCAGAGCTCTCAGTTAACCAACCAGCATTGTCACTTGTAGAGAGGAAGAAACTGGAACCTGCATAAATCACTTTATTTCGTCCAAGTTTCCGGCTGTGTCAAAACTGTACCACTGAGAAACAGCTGTTCCTCTGGTGACTGCCACACATGATTGTCCCTTTGCTCCAGGTACCCCTGCAGATCCTTATGTCTTTTTTTCCTTTATTTTCCGACCTGTTTGTTCCAGTATGTTATTGTGAAATGCCCTCGTCTGTATACATGATTTGGGAATGACACAGTGGTCTGCAGATGCTACTTTACAGCCTGCAGCAGTCCCACTATTTTCTGGTTGGTAATCACTTTAAAACCTACTTTCAACATTGTGCACCTGTTTTGGAGGCATGTAGAGAGATTCTAGTGTAAACCATAGTTGAGGCTGTTTTATACAAAATACAATATTTATTAACTAAGAAAGTAATGCTTTATGACACTGTTTTAATCCATTTTACTTATCCTTCTCATTTATAATTAAACTACTTCAGTATTAGCTAAGACGTCTTCTGGATCTAGTGTTTTTTTTTATTTACAAATTTTATCTTGTTAAATAAAAATATTAAAATTCTTTATATAGAGCTAATGGGCTTGATCCTTGGTCCACCTGGCTGAAAGGACTGATCTCTCTGATCCCCTATCAAAGGGTCTGGTCAGTGGCGCTGCCCTGCCAGTCCCTCCTTTCAGTAATGAGACCTGGCCCTTTTCCACACGAGCCTGCTGTTTGCTTTATTAGACAGTGGTGCGTGCGAAACAGCTTCCCGGAATAACGGCAGTACTTTCAGCTGAGAAAAATAAAACAACTTGACAAGCGGAGACGAGGAAGGAAGGGGACGTGGGGAGGCAGTAGCACTTGATGATAAAGGCAGCCATCTCCTTGAGTCGTCCCACCCCCTCACCCCTCACATGTGACGGTGTATCATGCAGAAACCTTACTCTGCTGCAGGCGGGCATAACAGTGTGGGCCTGTTTGCAGAACAGCCTTCCCAGCCTGTCTCTGCAGAGGATACTGCTGTGCCTGCCTTGCTTTCATGCACGACATTACTCTGGGCAAAAAAAATGAATTATTAGACACGAAGTTCAATTCACTTTTTGCTTTGTTTTCCCCCTCCTACATGTTCTCCTGGTTGAAGAGGCAAGTCACCATTGTTGTGGTCCTTCCTGTTCAGGATATTAAAAATGGCTGTGCTAAAATGTTTGTTCATATGCCTCTATGCTGCTTCAGCATTTGTCTGTGGAAATTCCTGTATTTTCTCCCTCAAATTTCTTTAAAATGAAAATCAGAAGAAAATCCTACTTGGGAAAATTTAGAAGTGGATAAACATTTGAATTTTAGGCTTAAGGCACATATGGTGTCATGTGGATTACGGACAGATATTAGCTAGCATGAACTAGTCTGAAATGTGTGGCTGTTTCCATCAAAAGACGTGTTGCAGAGTTTAGATTCCATGATAGTTAAGGGCATTCCAACAATTATTGTTGTTCCTATGCACAATACATGAGAATCTATGCACTGTGTTGAGTACTGTATGTCACGAATGAGACAAAATCAGTTGAAGACATGTACATCGGTGTCCCACAAGCTAATGCACAACAGATGCTGTAACCACCTGCTGCCTGAAGGTTGACCTTCATTTAAGTGCCTGAATTTAAAACTGAAATCTTTGTTCAGATGTTAGCGATTCCTCCTGGCACTTTTTTCATCTAGAGCATTGCTTCATAGAGATGTGTGGTTTAAAGTAAAGGTGTGCTTGGCGATTTCCTTAACTATTTGCTTTTCCATTTGATTCTGAAAAAACATTTAATCAAGTGTCTCAGACTCAGTTCCTGGAGGGTCTTGTCCCTCCTGGTTTTTGTTCCAATCTTAGTCAAGCAATTTACATAATTCTCATTTAACTCTGAAAATTAACTGAAAAATCGTGGGGTGTTTTTTAAGGTGTTTCACAATTGACTACACAAGACAAGTATATTTGTTAAAGGTACTGTACAGTTTCATATCAATCACAATGGAGTGTGGTTTGAACTGTTAAGATTACGTAATTGGATAAATTAGCTAATGATTAGATAATGCAATTGATAATATGGTTGGAGCAATGCAGAAACACTAGGCTTTTCAGGACCTGAGTTTGACTTCCTGAATTAGACAGTATATCTCATTGAGTCTATCTAGAACGAGACAGCACAACTCCCGTCCTGAGGGTTTGTGTTTTTTTCTTTTCACCTGACCGCTTAATTGCCCACATTAATTCATTAATTGCTTAATTGGACACATTGAAGCCTTTCCTTATAATTGAGAAGCAGGAGACTTAGAGAGTTGTACAAACCTTGCTAGACAGTAGTGCACGGTTCCCGAGGGCTGGGATTGAACTCTCCCAAATTGCGAATTTTTAAATTCTGAGCTGCTTTGTTTTAATTCTTGTTGTTCCTTTTGCATGCCTTGACTCTGGCCGTAGAGGAGAAACATGAATGGTAATTTGTTTACCTTCCTACCAGGAGGTAAATGAAAACCACGCCTCTCATTCTTGCAGGTGGCTTACAGTGTATGTTCTTTTGTGTCCCCAAGGCCTCTCGGGTAATCCCGTGGACCTGGAGAAACGGCACCAGGCATTTGGGAAGAACTTCATTCCCCCGAAGAAAGCCAAGACCTTCTTGCAGTTAGTGTGGGAGGCTCTGCAGGATGTGACTCTCATCATCCTGGAAGTGGCTGCCATTATCTCCCTTGGACTGTCCTTCTACCACCCCCCAGGGGGCGACAGTGAACGTAAGTGTCTGGCGAGATGGTTGAAGGTGCATGTTGGTCTTACTTGCAAGATTTTGCCTGAAATCCAGACCACCTGGCATGCATCTGACATCTCCAAACCTTTTCCTGGCAAGCCCAGGTCTTCTGAAAAACATTTCTAATGACTTATTTTAACCAATTAAATTTATTTTAGTCACTTATTGAAGTCCACATTAAAAGCTTGAAGAAATGGGGTACTCTAGGATGACCTTTCCCAATCTGTGTGTCTGTGACTCAGTAGTTAAGTCATGTCTGACTCTCTTGGCTCAGACCTGCAGAAGATGCAGATATTCTTACCATTGTATAATTTAGCCATTCCCTACGTTGGCTCTGTTTAGGAAGTGAAATGGAATACCTTCATAGCATGTTTTGCCTGCATTTTGTTATTCAGATGAAATGTGGGGGAATCTTTTACCGCGTGGAGTGTCTTGTGGGACTGTTCCACCTGTGGTGTGCTTAAGGGGTCTTGTGCTGTGCTGTCGGCAGTGTGTGGCCAGGTGGCAGGAGGGGCAGAAGATGAAGGTGAGGCCCAAGCCGGGTGGATTGAGGGGGCGGCCATCTTGTTCTCTGTCATCATCGTTGTCCTGGTGACAGCGTTCAACGACTGGAGCAAGGAGAAGCAATTCCGAGGGCTTCAGAGCCGCATCGAGCAAGAGCAGAAGTTCACCGTCATCCGCAAGGGTCAGGTTATCCAGATTCCCGTGGCCGAGATCGTGGTCGGAGACATCGCCCAGATCAAATACGGTGTGTATCCGGTGTCCAGGTGTCCAGGTCTTGCTATATTAAGACCAGATTTTAGAAAATATCGTCACAACCTCATTAGATCTTAAAATACAGGTGACTTGAGGATTATTGAGACTTTACAAGGCAAATTGTACTTTTATATGTAGAGAAAATGCTGGTCTTTAAGATCTAAAATGTACCCAAACTCGTCCAGTGTTAATTGCACGTAGAAGAATGGACAGGAGGGCCTTATCAAGGCTAAGATTACAATTATAAGGTGGTTGTGTTTTCCGAGATGTCACAGAAAATCTGATTTATGCCATCCTGCAGGGGACCTTTTGCCTGCTGATGGCATCCTGATCCAAGGTAACGATCTGAAGATAGACGAAAGCTCGCTGACAGGGGAGTCTGATCACGTCAAGAAGTCCCTGGAGAAAGACCCCATGCTGCTGTCTGGTATGAATGTCTGGTTTTTATATCAAAGCTGTTATTCTTTCTTCAGTAGTGTTTGCTGTTGTCACCTTTACTGCCTAGTATTTTGCCTAGTAATATCTGTCATTAAGCTACACATGGCTCATGGATGTCTGGCCCTTGACCAAGCCTGGCTTCTGTCTTCGACTCGCAGGCACTCATGTGATGGAGGGTTCGGGACGCATGGTGGTCACTGCGGTGGGCTTGAATTCTCAAACTGGAATCATTTTCACCCTGCTGGGAGCAGGTGGAGAGGAGGAGGAGAAGAAGGTGAAGAAAGGTAAGCAGAAATAATGGAAGCAAATCTAATTCGACTGGATCGATCGATCGGTCTGTCTTTCTTTCATCTTTCTTTCATTCATTCATAGATCTAACAATTCATCATAATCTAGTCCCAAAGGTTTTTCACTATTTTGTCCCCCCAAATTACTTCAGTTTTTGCCCATCTGGACCTTTTGTACATCATGCTGATTAAAAGGTCTAATGGCAAAGCAAAACATGCATGTGTGCATGGCAGCTAGTTTTAATCACCTGCTCCCAACCCTGGCCTTTGTAATATGGATGGGATAATTGCCTGTGTTGGATTTGCTGCACCTAGTCCGTTTTGCAAAATTTTATGAAGGAACAAAGCCAAAGGGCTCAGTCCCCTGAGTGGAATGACATATTGCTGTTCTTTGAAACTTTGATTTTATGTCCTGATTTTGTGAGAATAAACAAGAACTTTTGGACAATACCTAAAACATACTGTATATTGCAGCATGCAAAAGAACCAAATAACATGCAACACAGAGTCCCGGTACACACTACGAGATATACACTGTAAAGCAGTGTATATGCTTGGTGAGCTTCTCAAGCTCGAGCACATGGCTAGATTTAGTGCCAATTCTGGGGAAGTTAGGAAAAAGCAGGAATTGCTTTATTTTCAGTTTGTGAAGGTTTGAATGAATCTACCTGTAATGATTTTCAGTGAAACCTTAAATCTCAGAACAATCATTAACCAATTGTAGGGATCTATATAAACTTATGTTTGTTTAATGTATTTTATGGTTCTATTTCACTCTTATTGTGTAGTGGGAATTTGATGGATGAATGACGAATGCATGACAGGTTTAGGATACATGGTCACCAAAGTCTAGCCTGTTTTAATATGGCTGAATGCTAGGCTTTCATAACACCTAAATCTAATTTCTAATTGTCTTTTGAACATATTCTTTTATTTCATTGCCTATGTTTGGTGTGAGTGAATTATAACCTTCTCCTGTGCCTAAAGGTCTATCTCTCCAGTTAAATAGGACTGTAAAAAAACTCCCTTACTAAAGCACCTCTGTTCCATTAAGCGGCAAGAATGTTGCTTAAAAGAGGTAATAACAGTAAAGTTTTAAAGGTTTATCAACTTCATGAAAAGAATGTCCCCCTACACTGTAGCTTCAGTCTCTCCTTCAGAGTGTCAGAGCATTTTTCCAAAAGACTACATTCAAACATTTTGCTTGAGGCATGTCATGAGTTTAGCCGTTATTAAAATTGCACTTCTTAGATAAGGTCATGTGCCTTTGCTTGTAAACATCCCTTTCCCTCCTCCCGTTCAACACACCGCTACCATCCCTAACCTGGCTCAGCTTCTTAAACAGCGGTTCAGCGTGATTGTGTTCCGGTTGACCGTAAAGTAACACCACATAGCCAGTAGCTCTGATTTACACTTTACCCATTTCTGTTCTGTTTTGCTTTGCTTTCATAAGTGCCATTTCCACAGGAAAAGATGGAGCCAGACCATAGTGCTGGAGCAGAGAGCTTTGTATAGATGTAATCATTAGGCTAGGAAAAAGAAATGGTACTAATGACATTTGGGGGGATAGAACGACATGGGCTGTAATTTGAAAACCCAGTTAAAGAAAGGCTACAGCCACACCTTCAATTTACAACTCACTGGTAAATAAGATCCTTGTTTTGCTGGGCTGCAATCAGCTGTTTCAGACATACTCTATATTATAGAGTCATTTTCTCAT